>NC_062560.1:23362281-33362281 GCF_016906955.1 Phacochoerus africanus | reverse complement strand
TCTATATATATATACATTCTTTTTCTCATATAATCTTCCATCATGTTCTATCACAAGAGATTGGCTAAAGTTTCCAGTGCTATACAGTAGAATGCTTGAATGTATTTATTTATTTTTATTGTTATTTCCCCAATAAAATTTTTTTCTATTGCACAGCATGGTAATGCAGTTACACATACATGCATAGATTCTTTTTTCTCCCATTATCATGCTCCATCATAAGTGACCAGACATAGTTCCCAGTGCTACACAGCAGGATCTCATTGCTAATCCATTCCAAAAGCAATAGTTTGCATCCATTAACCCCAAGCTCCCAATCCATCCCACTCCTTCCCCCTCCCCCTAGGCAACCACAAGTCTATTCTCCAAGTCCATGCTTTCTTTTCTGTGAAAAGGTTCATTTGTGCCATGTATTAGATTCCAGATATAAGTGATATCATATGGAATTTGTCTTTCTCTTTCTGAATTCACTCAGAATGAGAGTCTCTAGTTCCAACCATGTTGCTGCAAATGGCATTATGTCGTTCTTTTTCATGGCTGAGTAGTATTCCATTGTGTATATATACAACTTCGTCCTAATCCAATCATCTGTTGATGGACATTTGGGTTGTGTCCATGTCTTGGCTATTGTGAATAGAGCTGCAATGAACATGCAGGTGCATGTGTCTTTTTCAAGGAAAGTTTTTTCTGGATATGTGTCCAAGAGTGGGATTGCTGGGTCATATGCCAGTTCAATGTATAGTTTTTTAAGATACCTCTCTACTGTTCTCCATAGTGGTTGTACCAATTTACATTGCCACCAACAGTGCAGGAGGGTTCCCTTTTCTCCACAACCCCTCCAGCACTTGTTATTTATGGACTTATTAATGATGGCCATTCTGACTGGTGTGAGGTGGTACCCCATGGTAGTTTTGATGTGCATTTCTCTAATAATCAGGGATGTTGAGCATTTTGTCATGTGCTTGTTGGCCATCTGTATATCTTCCTTGGAGAAATGTCTATTCACGTCTTTTGCCCATTTTTTCCATTGGGTTGTTGGCTTTTTTGCTGTTGAGTTGTATAAGTTGCTTATATATTCTAGAGATTAAGCCCTTGTCTGTTGCATCACTTGAAACTATTTTCTCCCATTCTGTAAGTTGTCTTTTTGTTTTCTTTTGGGTTTCCTTTGCTGTGCAAAAGCTTGACAGTTTGATTAGGTCCCACTGGTTTATTTTTGCTTTTATTCTGTTGGTTTGGGAGACTGACCTGAGAAAACGTTTGTAAGGTTGATGTCAGAGAATGTTTTGCCTATGTTCTCTTCTAGGAGTTTGATGGTGTCTGGTCTTACATTTAAGTCTTTCAGCCATTTTGAGTTTATTTTTGTGCATGGTGTGAGGATGTGTTCTAGTTTCATTGATTTGCATGCAGCTGTCCAGGTTTCTCAGTAACACCTGCTGAAAAGACTGTCTTTTTCCCATTTTATGTTCTTGCCTCCTTTGTCAAAGATGAATTGACCATATGTGTCAGGGTTTATTTCTGGGTTCTCCATTCTCTTCCATTGGTCAGTCTGTCTGTTTTGGTACCAGTACCACACTGTCTTGATGACTGTGGCTTTGCAATATTGCCTGAAGTCTGGGAGAGTTATGCCTCCTGCTTGGTTTTTGTTCTTCAGAATTGCTTTGGCAATTCTGGGTCTTTTGTGGTTCCATATAAATTTGCTTTCAATTCTGTCTTGCCTGATATCAGTATCACTCCTGTCACCATCTTATTTTCCATTTTCCTGGAATATTTTCTTCTCCTACCCTTTTTAGTTTTTCTAAATCATTTTGTGTTTTTTTTGTCCCTGTATACATTACCAAGATTTTTCTTGCTTTGTAAGCCAAATTAGAAATCTTTTTCATATAATAGGGAGGGTGAGGCTCATTTATGTTTATCAATAAGACTGCTATATTTGGTTTCAACTCTGTTGTTATGTTGCAATTATTGTATGTATTATGTAACATTTGTGGTTGTTCTTACTCTACATTATGTTTCTTTGTCTCTTTAGTTTTTACATTGCTTTTGGTATTTAAATATTTTGTGGTTACCTTTGCATTTATATCTTCTTAATGCTTTTATTCAGTTTTTTTCTTATTCAATATCACTTGTTTAGCCATTCTATGTTATTTGTTACTTTTAAATCATATCCTTTAATCTTCTAGTTAAAACCAAGCAATGAGCATATTCTATTTTTTATTCCATCTCTGAAATATCCCATTTAATTTGAATTCTTTTTATTTTTTCAGATCATACAACATATAACATGTATACTACACATGTCCCCATTTTTGCTTTATTTTTATATAATCAAGTAAATCACAAAATGCTCTATATTATTTGATCTTAATTATCTCTTATTTGGATGAAGTTCATCTTGTGTAGACTCTTCATAAAAGGCTCATAAAAATATGGAATTCCCTGAGTTTAAAAATGTTTTCCTGTAGCTTTGATATTAAGAAGAGATCTTGGCTTGACAGAAAATCATTGTTTTATGTTTTTTATCCTTGAATATTTTGAAAGTGCTGTTCTATTGTTATATTGCATGTTTTTCCAGGAAGTGTGATTCCATTCTAAATAACTCTTCTGTTTTTGGAAAATTACTTGCTCTTTTTGTCTGAATATTCTGAGCATCTCTGTCTTAAAAGTCTAATAGTTTAATGGAAAACACATGGAGATTCCTTTAAAAACTAAAATGGAGCTATCATATGATCTAGCAATCCTGCTCCTGAGGTTTTGTCCTGGAAAAGACAAAAACTCGAATTCAAAAGATACATGCACCCCAATGTTCATAGCAGCATTATTTATAGTAGTCAAAACATGGAAGCAACCCCAGTGCCATCAACAGATGATTGACTTAAGAAGATGTGGTATACATATATACACATATACATATATATATATGTACACACACACACACATGCAATAGAATTTTATTCAGCCATATAAAGATTATTATATATTGCCATTTGCCGCAATATAGATGGACTTGGAAAATATAACACTTAGTGAAATAAGTTGGACAGAGAAAAACAATTATTATATGATATCACTTATATGTGGAATCTAAAAAATAATACAAACCAATTTATATACAAAACAAAACAGACTCACAGACATAGAAAACAAATTTATGGTTACCAGAGGAGAAAGAGGGGGAGGGATAAGTTAGGAGTTTGGAATTAGCAGATATAAACCACTATATATAAAAGAGATAAACAACAAAGTCCTGCTGTATAGCACAGGGAATTACACACACACACACACACATATAACTGAATCACTTTGGTGTACACCAGAAACTCACACAATATTGTAAATCAAATATACCTCAATTTAATCTTTTTAATTAAAAATTTCCTCAAAAAAACCATATGCAATAAGGATTTCTCTTCATATATGTATATAAATACACACACACACATATATAGGACTATATTCAGTATCTTATAATAACCTATAGTGGCAAATAATTTGAAATATATATACATGAAAAATATGTGTGTATATATATATATATACACACACATACATATATATATGAAACACCTTTTGACACACAAATTCAAGTATTTGATTTTTATTCTGAAAGCTATTCTTGGATTAAATTGTATTAAGTTCATGATATCAGCTGTACCATCTTCAGAGACTCCAATTATACACTATTTCAAATATCTTTACCTATTTCCCATTTTAGCCACTCTATTTTTCTCTATCTCACTTTCACTCTTTGATTACATTTTTATCCTTTTCAATCATCCCTTTACATTTCATTCAAATCTATTCTTCTTTTTTTAATTAGTATAACTTTATTTCAAACTTTAGTTGTCAGTTGTATTCAAGTGTGATGTGAGAATACAGCAAAACTATTTTCAGCATGGTCTGCTGCTTGCTTGATTCTTTTGTTCTATACATTTGCTCACTTTCCAATGAAGCCAACAAAGAAGCAACATTCTCTTCAAATCTATTATTCTTTGTTTGGCTTGTAATTTAGTCTTCCTTACTAATATGATTTTACCTTTTCTTCTCTAAGTATTAACAGTGGGCATTACATTCATTTATTGTCTTTAGTTTTTGTATCTTTCTGCTTTTAGTTTCTGAATTTCTGCTTCTAAGTTTGTATATATATAACAGATATATATGTTTGTGTGTGTGTGTACATATATATATATATATATATACACACATACATATATATATGTAAAGGCTTCTTTGAAGATAAACATCATTTTTGAATACTATATTGAGTTCTTTTTCGTCAGATATTTGAGGATATTCTTTTCGATTGAATTGTCTGTGTTTTGTTTTATTTTCATAGCAGTTTTGACTAGATGAAGAATGTCTTTTTTTGGCCACACCTGCAGCATGTTGAAATTCCTGAGACAGGGATCAAACTCATGCCACAGCAGCAACCCAAGCCACTGCAGTGACAATACCAGATCCTTAGCCTGCTGTACAAAAAAAGGAACTTTTAGATGAAAAATGTCAATCCATATTTCCATGAAGCATGCTGGTGAGATATTGCATTTTATAAGACTCCTAGTTCAAGCACACACTTTTCTGTATGGTAGCAAAGCACAGTTTCTTTATTAAGTGATGATTCTTTCTCTTTTAAGGGTGAGATAAGTGAACACAGGACTTGGGTGTCCTTAATTAATTTATTTTGGGGGTCTTTAGAGATCATACATTTCTCACTTTGCTTTTCACCTTTTACTATGCAAATTTCATAGGGCAATTCTCCCTTTTAATCCTCTTCTCTTCTTCCTCTATTAAAGAACCTTTCCAGAAGTGCCTGGTTGAATAAAACTCACAACTTTAAAAAATATTTTTTATTAGAGTATTGAATTACAATGTTGTGTCAATTTTTGCTGTACAGCATACTCGCACTTTTAAATCTCTATCCTTTAGTTAATTTTCTGATCTAATGTGCTTTACTTTTCCTTTTTTTTGGGGGGGTGGGGGCTGCACTCACAGCATATGGAGGTTTCCCAGGCTAGGGATCAAATTGGAGCTGTAGCTGCCAGCCTACACCACAGCCACAGCAACACAGGATCCCAGCTGCATCTGCAATCTACACCACAGCTCATGGCAACTGCCAGATCCTTAACCCACTGAGCAAGGCCAGGGATAAAACCCGTGTCCTTGTGGATGCTAGTTGGGTTTGCTAACTGCTGAGCCATGATGGGAATTCCTCTTTTTTTAAAAAAAAAAAAAAACATTATGTGAACTTTCTTTTTTTGGAGGTTGTTTTATTTATTTTCCTCCTTATTTTTTTCCACACAGTTTTCCCAAATTGTTCTTGTTCTCTGACAAAGCTTACAGCAATTGTGGCAGTTAGCTCGGGGATTTGGTGTTTAGTTTTCACAGGTAATTTAAAGTTTGAGCATTCTACACCTTTTAGTTATGTCAAGCACAAAAGATATGTGTGATTTTACTTGTCGCTTTAGTTTTTCTTTAGTGTTTTAGAGAATATACTGGGAGTTTTATGCTGATGCTACCAAGAGTTACCTATTTTACTTTTTTTTCTTTTTCTTTCTTTTTTTTTTGATTTTTAGGGCCATACTTGTGGCATATGGAGGTTCCCAGGCTAGAGGTCTAATCAGAGCTACAGCTGCCAGCCTATGACACAGACACAGCAATGCCAGATCCAAGCCACGTCTGTGACCTACACCACAGCTCACAGCAATGCTGGATCCTTAACCCACTAAGCGAGGCCAGGGATAGAATCCACGACCTCATGATTCCTAGTTGGAGTCGTTTCCACTGCACCATGATGGGAACTCCCCCATTTTGCTTTTTAAATTACTCTTTACTGAAATAAAAATATACAGAAAAAAGTAAATAAGGCATAACTTAAGAACTCAAGTGTTTTTAAAATCACCACAGAGGTCAAGGAATACAACACTGCCAGAATCCTAGAAGCCTCACTTTGTTCCTCACTCAAACCCTATTCCCTTCAACCCAAAGGTGAACACTATTATAATTTATATAAGCATATATAATGTTGTTTGTCACCTTTACATCACATCAGTAATATTGTAAGCATCATTATATATCTGGTTTATTTCTCTCAAAATTAGGTAGTGAGGTCCATCTTTGCAGATGCTGCTTAACAATGTTCAATTTTTTTCATTGCTGTCTATGTATGTCTCAGTTTAAATCGAATTCTAACTTTGGATCCTGGATCCTTTGTAGGTCCTTGCTAATCTTGGTTTCATTCTGTTTTTGTGTGTGTGAAAGTGAAAATTAAAGTGCAAAGATTAATGATCTCATCAAGGCAATCTTGTAGGCCAGTGATCAAATGGAACTAGAATTCAAATTTCCTAAGTCCTTGTTGAGATAACATTTTCCTACTGCATAATGATTTATGACATAAAAAAGCAATTAGTCATTTTGATTTTTTCCCTGAAGTTATCACATAGAGACTCTTCCTCATCTTAAAGTATTTCTCAAAAATCCCATATCCTGGGAGTTTCTGTTATGGCTCAGTGGTGATGAAGCTGACTAGTCACCATGAGGATGTGGATTTTATCCCTCATCTTGCTCAGTGGGTTAGGGATCTGGTGTTGCCATGAGCTGTGGTGTAGGTCACAGATGCAGCTTGGATCTCATGTTGCTGTATCAAGCAGAAGGGGGCTAAAGGACAGATATGACAGTATATTCTTTAGATAAGGAACCCATGGAAGTCTCCACCAGGGGTTTCTTCTGAACAGAAACCAGAAAGAAGTCAATATTTAAATGAGACCACTGTAGAGATTAAGCTTTGAGTGTCTGGGAAACAGTAAGAAAGTCAATAAGACTGAAAAGGTGCAAAGGAGGGGGAGGAATTGGGAGAGAGAGCCTGAGGCCTGTCAGAATAGGTACATTATAATTGATGTAATTACTACCATTCCCGACTGGATGGTTGGACTCTGGAATCAATGCTGATTCCAGGGTTGGGCAGAGAAAATACTGATATAGCTTGTTGTGTCAGGAAGTAAGGAAGTTCTTTAGAAAACATATGTGTGTATGTTAAAAAGGAATGAAAGCCACTTTGCATGTGATTCCCCAGACCAAATATGGGAAAACTGGAGAATTAACACTGAAATTAAGAAAAGAAAGGAGAGGAGAAATAGCTTTGCTTCATAGAAGAATTCCAACTAATAAATCTAGAAAGGATGATAAACTTGGAAGTTATTATTTTATTGACCATAGTAATAACCACTTCAGCCAGATATGGATGCTACACAATACTCATATCAGAAAAAAATAGACTTTAAAATAAAGATTGCTATAAGAGACAAAGAAGGACACTATATAATAATCAAGGTATCAATCCAAGAAAATACAATAATTGTAAAAATATATGTATCCAACATTGGAGCACCTCAATACATATAAGGCAAATGTTAAGAGCCATAAAAGAAGAACTCAAGAGTAACACAAAAATAGTGGGGGACTTTGAAACACCATTAAGAACAATGGACAGATCATCCAGACAGAAAATCAAGGAAACACAGGCCTTAAATGACACATTAGAACAGAAGGACTTAATATTTATATGACATTCAGTTAGAAAGCAGCAGAATATACATTCTTCTCAAGCGCACATGGAACATTCTCCAGGATAGAACACATAATGGGCCAAAAAGCAGGCCTTAGTGAATTTAAGAAAATTCAAATCATATCAAGCACCTTTTCTAATCACAACACTATGAGATTAGAAATAAATTATAAGAAAAAATGTGAAAAATGAAAACACATGGAGGCTAAACAATATGTTACTAAACAACCAATAGATCAGTGAAGAAACTAAAGAGGAAATAAAAACCCTAGACACAAGTAGAAATGAAAACACAGCAATCTAAAACCTAGGGGGTACAGCAAGTCAATTCTAAGAGGGAAGTTTATAGCATAACAATCTTGCCTCAGGAAACAAGAAAAATATCAGAGAAACAACCTAACATTACATCTAAATCAACTAGAAAAAGAAGAACAAACAAAACCTAATGTCAGTAAAAGGAAGGAAATCATAAAGATCAGAGCAGAAACAAATGAATCAGAGACAAAGAAAATAAGAGAAAAGATCAACAATACTAAAAGCTGATTCTTTGAAAAGATAAACAAAACTGATAAACCTTTAGTCAGACTCATCAAGAAAAAAAGGGAGAGGGCTCAATCAACAAAATTACACATGAAAAAGCAAAAGTTACAACTGATACCACAGAAATACAAAGGATAATAAGAGACTAACAAAGCAACTGCATGTCCTGAAAACAGACAGCCTACAAGAAATAGGCAAATTCCTACAAAGGTAAAACATTCCAAGACTGAACCAGGAAGAACTAGAAAATATTGACAGAACAATCACAAGTACTGAAATCGAAACTATGATGAACAATATTCCAACAAACAGAAGTCCAGGGCCAGATGGTGTCAGAGGTGAATTCTATCAAATATTTAGATAAGAGTTAATGCCTATTATTTTGAAACTCTTCCAAAACTGCAGAGGAAGGAACACTCCCAAACTCATTCTATAAGACTATCATCACCCTGATACCAAAACCAGACAAAGATACCACAAAAAAGAAAATCACAAACCAATATCACTGCTGAACATGCAAAAATACTCAACAAAAGTACTATCAAATCAAATCCAACAATACATTAAAAAGATTATACACCATGATCAAGCCATATTAATCCCAGGTATGTAAGGATTTTTCAATATCCACACATCAATCAGTGTGATATACCACATTAACATATTGAAGAATAAAAAACATGATCATCTCAACAGATACAGAAAAAAGCTTTCAATAAAGGCAAACATCCATTTACGATTAAAAACCAAAAAAACCTCCAGAAAGTGGGCATAGAGAGAACCTAACTTAACACAATAATGGCTGTATATGACGAACCCATAGCTAACATCACTCTAAAGTTAAAAGAATTTCCTTTAATACACAGAAATCTATTGCATTTCTATACACTAATAATGAAATTAAGGAAATTTAGGAAACAATCCCAATTATCAATGCATCAAAAAGAATAAAATACCTAGGAATAATCCTACCTAAGGAGGCAAAAGACCTGTAATCTGAAAAGTATAAGATAACGTTGAAAGAAATCAAAGATGACACAAACAGATGGAAGGATATATACCATGTTCTTGGATTGGAAGAATCAATATTGTCAAAATGACTATACAATCCAAGGGAATCTACATATTCAATGAAATCCCTATTAAATGACTAATGGAATTTTTCACAGAACTAGAACCAAAAATATATATATTTATGTGGAAATACAAAAGAACCCAGAGAGACAGAGCGATCTTGAGAAGGAAAAATGGAGCTGGAGGAATCAAGCTTCCTGACTTAAGACTGACCATACTACAAAGCTACAGATATCAAAACAGTACAGTATTGGCACAAAAACAGAAATAGAGATTAGTGGACCAGCATAGAAATCCCAGAAATAAACCCATGCACCTATGGTCAATTAATCTATGACAATTAATCTATCATATATTAATCATTTTGTATATATATGTGTGTGTGTGTGTGTGTGTACAGGCAGAGACAAGCAGAAATTTGGCAAGATACTAACAATCTAATTTTAAAAATGAGTGTTTATTATTTTTACAACTTTTCCATGAATTTGACATTTTTCCAAAGTAAAAAGCTGAGGCAAAAATTTTATCGTGTATATGTGGATTCTGTAATCTAAGCAAAAACTTTTCAGTTCTTTAAATTGTCTTGATATTTTCTTCAAGAAGGCTGAGAATGTCATGGCCACATTTCAGGGAAATCTGTAATCATTGTATACAAGTATCCCCTGCTTTTGAAAAGTTAGCTTTATACCACTTTGCTTTTACTATTAGTACCTGTTTTCACTAGCCCAAAAATACCCCAAGTGGATTCTTGCTTTTATGAAAAAAGGACAAGAGCAAAAATAGCATCCTGCATTAGTTTGATGGGGATCCATTACAGGATCTCCCAGTGAGAATGGCACCATCAAGCTCCTTTCTGGGAACTGCACTCAGCATCATAGCATCAAGCCTCCACAGTTTTCAACTGTGTCTATAAGCATCTGTTCTTTATCTAGATTTATTTTGTGCATGCATCAACAAGATGTATCTTAACATAATTGCTTCTTCACTTAATACCATTTGGTTTACAAAAGGTTTCATAGGAATGCTCTGATTTTGGATTTGCCAGGTAAACGTGCACTTCTGCCTTATTAGCATTTTGACTACATCCATCTTCTATATTTACACTTCTTTCACTCCTTGATCTTCCTGAAATCTTCTCTTCTCGAATCAAAGAGAAATGGTTGGTGATTCCTACATCATACACACAATTTTATTCATTTCTCATTGGCTTGGAGCTTTTTACTTTGCCTTGCCTTAATTATTCCCACAGCAATATCCTAAATTTTAATACCCTATCTTGATTCATTCATTGAAAAAACAGTTGCATGTTCATTGTGCTTCAGGTACTGTTCCAGGGGCAGGTACCTACTCCTTATTTTCCATAACTCAGATTCTATACCAACACCCTGGACATAACCACCTACATGTTCTAAACGTTCCTGCCTCCCTCACCCAAAACATAGAATCTAGTCTTTCAAATTTCCAACATGGGAATTACTCTTCTGATGTATTTTTTTGTCTCTAGAAGACTGCCTGACATATAACAGAAGTTGAATGAAATGAATGAACAAATGAAAATACAAATAAATTACCTAGGAGTGTTTACCAATTCAAGTGTTACAGATTCAACTGAAAGAATATGACAACTTGGGTAATTTCAGTACAAAAGATATTTGTTTGAAAAACATGGTATAGGTAAAAATATTGAATAAATTGGACCAAACTTGGACTCAGAAGGGAAAAACTGGGCAGTTGTGGGGAGCTAAGGAACAGGAACCATGCCTTTAAGGGTAAATGCAACATTACTAACTTCTATCCTTCTGTTTCTTTGGTCAAGTTTTGAATTTTAAAGAGAGGGGTACTGATTGGCCTGTCTTAGGTCACATGTTCTCCCTTGGCCAGAGAAAGCCAAGAAATCATGATTGTATGCGGTGGGGACAGGACTCTAGGATAGTACTTCACTTTAAAATAGATGAGCTTTAATCAGAGGAAGTGAGATTGGATGCTGTTATAGTTTTCTTTTTTTATCTATAAATTTTTTCTTTTTTTGGCTGCACCAGTGGCATATGGAAGTTCCCTGGCCAGGATCAAATCTGAGCTGTGGCCTATGCCACAGCTGTGGCAATGCCAGATGATCTTTAATCCACTGTGCCAGGCCAGGATCGAATCTACATCACCACAGAGACATCAGATCATTAACCCACTGTACCACAGTGGGAACTCTGCTGTTACAGTTTTCAATTGCTACTATAATTAATAATTACAGATTTAGTGGCTCAAAACAAGTGGATTTATTATCTTACATTTTTGTAGGTTGGAAGTCCAGTGAGGAACTCACTGGACTGAAATTAAGGTATTAGCAGTCACTTCGGTCATCAGTGAAGCATGAACAATAAGAATCCTTAGAAAAGATAACACATTTTTGAGCAGTAGGTGAAAAGACAGGCAAACTTTTGACACAGTCCTGGGTCACAGCACAGCCCAAGTGGGAGGGAATTTGGGGAAATCACAGAAGCTTAGTACCACAAAAAAACAAAGCAAAACTTGAACAGATCTGCCTTGGCTTCCCTTAGGTATAATAATTTTTCATGTGCCATGAAAGAAGCTGAATGTAATCTATCTACAAAAATGCTTAGCTCCTGATACAACCCTTATGTTATAATTTATTTTATTCAATGATATATAAGAATATAGTATTCCACTCTGCAAGGAAATACCTCATCACCAAATAAATATCTTGCATTACCTATTAGAGGTAATCAGATAATACAGGAAAGTAGTCAAAGGTCAGACTCTAATATCCACAATAAACCTAGGGAACTCCAGTATCATATATGAGTTTATGGCTGCTTTTCAGAATCTTTTGCTTTGGGTAATCATCTTCATTGTCTATTCATTGCCTATGGCAAGATTTTAAGTACCAGATGTGATCTAGAAGTCTGTTTCTGGAGAATTCTCAATATATTACTGATTATACTTAGCAACAAAGGTAAATATTATAGTTTCATACACTTTTAGAGTTTCTGTCAAAATAATCTAATCTAGTCTATTCACAAGAGAGGCCCTCAGAGATTAAATGATTACTCGTCATCCAAACTTCCTGTGTCAAAGTTAACAGGAGCATCTACGTCTTGTCTGACGCTTTAATGTATATGGTGCGTTAAGTTCCTATCTAAGATGTTTCAAGTTCCTTTATACACACTCATGTGTGAACACACACATAGACAAATTAGAAACAAAGGAACTAGGAAAACAAAGACATAGCTACATAGTTGAAATTAACTATTTAATTAGTATCATTCCTCTGGGGGGGCATAAGTACACTGAGTTCATGTATATACACCCATAGGAGAAGTGATAATAGAGCATTATATCATAAGATATAATCATTCCCAAAACTGTAGCTACTGTTACACTGACAGATCAGGGAGAGATGAACAGATATAGGATACCTTAATTTCATCAGGAATTCTGATGAAATCTCATGATTATATCAGGGACAATGTAGAAAAGACGCTGGTAGGAAAAACAGCACAACCAGTTTATTTAAAGGCTGACTGAGCAGCAAAAACTCAAAATTAGTGAACCTATCTCAACCCAGAGGAGGGCTGAAAAAATGTTCACTTTGGTGCATTCACTAGTGCTGAATATCCTTGAAATCATTTTAAAAAGATAGATCGCAGAATAATTTCAAGAGCATCCTGCAGGGAAGATATTTAAGGGCACAGTGGTGAGATTTTACCCTATGTATAAGTTGACAACTTCGTTTGCATATTTTCATGGATGTTAGCAGCTGATAAACTACTTCTGGGTCAGAGACAAAGGACTTTATTACCCAGAACACAACAGGAAGCATGAACTTGATAGTTGCATTGGTTCTCCCTGTCCCCCAAGTCCCAGTGGATTGATATGGAGGGACCCAGAGGATGCTGCACACACAGTAGGTCTGTGTCACAGCTGAAGAACCAGAATCCTTTACAGAGGACTGCCGACGAACCTGTCCAACCTTTGCCTCAAGGAAGACATTATCTTCATGGTGCCAGAGAGTTAACAAATCCGTCTTCTGAACAAGGAATGAGACACTATCTTTGTCAAGGCCAGCTGCTTATACAAACATCCTTGAAAACGGAGTCCGGAGCAAAGGCTGCCAGTGTCTCCACTCAAAAGACATGGAAAAACGTAAGCGATCCATGGAGAATTGTTTCCCAACAGGTGGCTGTGCCATCAGTCACTCATGCATGTGCGCAGACTGCATCAAATGAACTTTCCCTCTAAGTGGGCAAATTTTCAACGTTACTAGACTGGAGGATGGAATGTGACAGCTGGCACTTCCCTTCAGGAGCACCCACCTAAAAATGATAAACCTTAAACCCTGCATGCAATATCACATTCTATCACACTCCAAATGCCCAGGCCCCTCATTTCTACAAATCCATCATCCTGCACTAGTGGGAACAAGAAAAGGAAGAGGAAGGATGCTGTGATATAATTATTTAATTGTCCAGTAGTTTTATGAATTTCCTCCCAGGACTTTTTCTGGCTTCCAAGATGAAGCTGGTGTGTGCCATTTGCAGTCACATATCAGCTACTTTCTGGAGGAGGGAGGGAAATTAGCCCACTTCTCTGCCTGAGGGGCCTGGGGCAACAGGGTGAGACCATGAAGTCAGTGAGTCACCAAGTCAGCCACTGTCACTTTTTACTGGACTGAATTTAGACTTTACCCAGTTAGAAATTTTTACTGGTTCATTATTTGTGCAAGGAGGTAGTAGGGGCTACAACATCATGAGCACAAAACCTCCCCAAATAGCTAGGGAACCAGCCCCACCATCAAAAACAGCCAGTTTGGGAGTTGGAAGAAATTTGGAGTTGGAAATAAGTGCACTAACCTTAAAATAGTTGTTTCTTAAGAATTCTCAGAGTTCCTGATGTGGTGAAATGGGGTTGGCAGCAATGGTTCTGCAGCATCAGAATGCTGGTTCGATACTCAGCCCAGTACAGTAGGTTAAAGGATCCAGCATTGCTACAGCTGCAGTGTAGCTCAAAACTGTGGCTCAGATCTGATTCCTGGCCCAGGAACTCCATATAATTCAGGGCAGCCAAAAAAAAAAAAAAAAAAAAAAAGATAAAGAAAAAAAAAAGTCGTCTCCAACCTATTATTTGATTTCTGGTTCAAGGGCTAGCTTTATTCATTATTTGCCCCCTGCTTTGGGTCAATTGACACCTTTTTAAGATCCTCTCACTATCCTACTTAATTATAAAAGGATTCACATAAAGATAGTGGCCAAAAAAGCCCACTTGGTGCCTGATAGTATTTTCAGCTCTTCAAAACTCTGTGCTTTTCTTTATAAAGTATTAACAAACAAGAAAATACTTTATTTTATCTTTTGATGGAGTATACTATCTAGCAAAGAAAAAAAAATCAAGCAAAGACTTAGATGAAAGTTCCCTGCCTTCTCTGCTTTGTCACTTTCTGCATCGAGGACATACTTAAAATTTCCTTGTAGCGTAAAGGGCAGACAGGGATACTGCTTCCTTATCAACTCAGAAATCCATTCTGAATACAGAGATACTTTTGCAGCTGCTGGTGTCAGTCTTTATTTAAATTAGCTCTTATGTTTAAAATATAAGTTAGGTAATTTCTAATGTGACCAATGTCTGGGAGATTTTACTTTTAAATGGCAAGGAGGATGTTTTAACGTATTTTTTTCTTAACGGATGCATGCCTTGACTTCATATCTGTACATGCTGCCTTCAGAAGGACAAGCTCTCTTTTCAGAAGATGAATGATCTTCATAACAAATCAGTTAATCTTGTTTAAAGCCTGTTTTACACATGAAGATGGAATACATATTTCAGTTACCAAAGAGAGACTAGAGCTGAACACTCACTGAATTTCAAGTTATGAGCACCCCGCATTCATGTGAATTCTTAGAAGCCCTCAAGTCCACATCCCACAGCATCTGAAAGTATTCATCTTTGTAAATCAGTACTCAGTCCTGTCCATGCTACATGTTATCATTTGTTGGGGAAGACAGAAACGGAGACAATCGGGTAGAATTATGTTCTCATTGTTTTGTTTTTTGTTTTTTTTTGCCAAATAACAAATTCAGGAATAGATTATTGGACTGAAACAAATTTCCTGCGTGGGTTGTGAATAATTCCTTGACTATTTATTGCCCCCGTCTACTAACATAAACTGAGCATCAAATTGGATTTGAAGCATAAGTCTGGGATTTAGCAATATTTTTTTCCATTCCTAGATCTAAATACACTGTGTAGTCAGTAAAATAAATGAATATTTTTTGCAAAAAAAAAAAAAAAAAGGTAGGGAAGTCTTTACCCAAAAGGCACAGAGTAGTGATTAATAGACTCCTCAAAGTCCATATAAGAAATCCTACTTTATAGCTACTCAATATTTATTGAAATGTTGACCTAGTTTCCAAATGACATAATAGTGAAATAAATGCAAATTAAACTTCAGTTCAAAATGAAATGGCAAAGAACCTATTTTAAAATCTCTTGTGTTTCTTTTCCTTGTTTCTTCTGTTCTTCTGCTTTTGTTTTAACACGTATGATAACTTTAATAGGTGAACTAGTTTCAACTGCGACAGGCATTTGTTCGCCTTGCTCGGCTGAAATCAGTGTTAACGGCTCATATTAGCTATATTTTCTGTGACAACTGACAAATTTACAACTCATGGTATCTGTCCTGTATTATTCCTTTTCTAAAAACTCCTCTGACTTCACTTCAGTGAAGAAGGAGGAAACTTGGGTTGCTAAGTCTTGGGCATATTTACCTCAGTGAATCTTTGGGAAAAAAAAAAAACAAAACTTTAGGGACATCTTGCTGTTGTTCAAGAGGCTGGTGACTTGCCCAGCAAAGTGGTCATTCTGTGTAAGAATCTGAATTCTTTGCTGGATTGAGTTGCCTTTAAAACCTCTTCTCTTTCCACTTTCCCATCTTGCAAACTGTCTTTGCTTTTATCTTATCTGAGCTGCCTCTCAGCTCACTAGGCTCAGCCACAGATTCTGCTCAGAAAAGACATACAGAGAGATTTTCAAAGAGGATATTTTCAAACTACATTTCTTTTGTGTTTCCTTTCTTTAAACTAACTTAGCATATTTTGATCCATCTTTAATCATATATCTTTTCCACACATGATCTTGGTTTTTTAGTGTTAAACCTCAATGGGCCATACTGATAATAATGAAAAAAGATGGTAATTAGATTTTATTCAAATGTCAAAAAATTCAAAATAAATGCATTTTCTTTAAATAGTGCACTTTAATACCAAAATGCTCCAGCAATGGTGAAGTCACCTAGCTTGATGTCAGCAGCCAAAAAAGAAATCAAAATGTGTAATCTCTTTCAAGTGCAGCTCTGATCTCCGTTCATCAGTCCACAGGGCTCTATTCTGCTGTTGTCCTTGGAGTGGGGGAGGAACAGGGGAGACATCAGGGAGAACCAAGAGGAGTGACAGGGCATTCTGCAAAGGTCTTCGTTTACTGAAGGGTAAAAAATTGACTACAGGATCACAGGAGGATTGCAAGATGTGATCTAAATTAGATCCAAACACCTTCTAATCCTTCAGAATACTATTAACCAGGCTAGTTTTGAGTAAATATTTATCGAATACCTACAAGGGAGAGACCCTAGATGGGTACTGAGTTGACAAGATTAGTCTCCATCTTTGAAGATCTAAAAATCTACTGGGGGACTAGCCAGGGTAATAGGTATAAACATTGACAACACTGATGATGGGTCTTACGATAAAAGCTTATTCCTTCCAGCCCATGGCTCATACAGCTGAGCTATAAAGACATATCCAGCAGAGAAAGAAAATGGAAAAACAAAAAGGGTAAACCCATGTTAGAAAAAGAGCCACTAAATGGAAGAAAATAAAAGTGACTAATATATTTCACTCCTGGGTAGTTTTCCCTGAATGTGGAATTGGCCTGCTGCTCCTGATGTACAATCTTATCCTAAGGCTCTGTATTTCATAGACTTTACTGTTAACCCAAGAATCACCTGGGGCTCCACCCCACAACCACTAGATCAGAATCCACTGAAATAAGTCTGGGAAACTCCAATATTAACAGGTGCCTCTGGGTGATTCTATTAGGAAATTTAGGAAATACTGTCACTGCTGGCAGTGGCTGAAACTCCATTTGAGCTTATCTCTTTGGTTGAGTAGCAGATCTCAAACTTTAGCTTGGATAAAAGAGAATCTGAATCTCCTCCAGTATTTGAAGGTAATCCCTTTAGTCTGACAGCTCCTTTCAAAGGTTAGGGGACATTCATGCTAAGAATGTTAAGATTCCTGTGCCCATCCCTCTAGAGTTAAAGTGAGTGGCCCTGCTGTGGAGACCATGAATCTTTGGACAAACACATTAAGGGATTCCAATAAAGGTGATCCTTGGAAGGCACATGGAAAAATATTGACTTACTTAGGATTTATTCCTTTTGAAAATGAACACATTCCACTCTTTGTGTAAAAGAACAATTTGGGGATTGAATTTCATTTCAGATTATAAATCTACTAGAATATAAACTCTGAAAGGAGAAGAATATTTTTTTCTTCTCTGTTTTGTTCAATGATATATGTCCAGTACCTGGAAGAACAGCTTTTACAAAGAAGATGCACATAAACTATTTATTGACTCAGTGACTGAACTCAAGGTATGAAGACACCCTGTCTCCTACTCTTGCTTTTCCCATACCATCTAAGGCCATGTTATAATCAGAATTATCACAAATGAATTTGCAAACAGAGAGCAGGAGGGCAGGGGCAGGAGTAGAGAGGAAAGCTCTAAAGCACTTTAAAACTTAGGAGGGAGAAGAAAGGGTTAATAAAGAAAAGCTGAGAGGAATAGAGCACTCCCCTACTCTACCACCCCTACAACTTTGCTGACCTCACAGAGCTATCTAGGGTGACTGTAGTCCTGGACACCCATCACTGTTTGGCCCTGGAAGCTTTGAGTTGCTCCCTTTCATGAGAGAGGTATCCCAGGGGGCAAGTTGACGTTCTGAAAAGGAAATATACAAGAGGCAAAACTGTACCTTTCTCCTCTCCCACTTCCTCCCTTATTTCTTGAGCTTTCCCTATACATGTTGGAACATGCAATCTCAGTGTGTCACCAGGTGGGTGGGGCCATGGAATCACATGAGTTGAGTTCACTAAGCTACCGTGCCTCTTTTCAGCTTTGCATGGCATCCTGTGTCCCTTTATTCAGCACCCAAGTGTCTACTTGGTCCTGTGTTAGGGAAAGAAAAATGTTGAGCATCAGTGACCTCACCAGCTGAGGGAAAAAAAGCCAGCCAGTGGTATGCAGCTCTTACATCTTCTGCAAGGGTTGCTGACAGCAAGGAACAACTCCAAGGGATTAGAATCATCCCCTGCAGACACCATCTGTTCCTGCCTTAGCTCTGGTTGTGAGAATTGTTATGGGGACACAATAATGGCTCCTCCCAGCTGTTCCTGGGTCTGGGACTGTATCCTTTGAGAGCTGTGTATTTTCAAGCACTGGGGGCATAGAGATTTTAGGAATGAGATTTGAGCCTAACAAATGGAATGCACAGCAGTGTGTGCTGTAATCACAGAAGGTATTTTCCCCTAATTATTGAATGTTATGTGAAGGATGAGGAGTAAAAAATGGAATGGGATACATTCAATGAACCATGTTCATGTAACTCTATTCTGATGCTTTCTGAATGGACTGACTCTGAGAAAAACTATACAGGTGTTGTTCTTATGGATTTTCCATGACAAGGACTAGGTTCCTCTTGGGATATGTAGGATGCCAGCAAGTTTCCCTTTGTTCTCAAAAGATCTGCATTGTGTGTGAGACTCTTCAGGGCATAAAATCCTAATGTCAAAACTTAGTATAGCATTTATTTTTGCCTAGGACAGAAGAGTTTTGAGGAAACTAGCTTTGTTGGTGACATAGGGAACACAGGGAGTTATAATGATCATAAAACAGGGTTTAGTTCTCCAGCATTTCATTTTTAACAGCTACCTCTGAGAAACCACTTTCTTAATAATAATTACACCATTTGTAGAGCACTTGATAGCTTACCAAGCATCTTCGCACATTTTGTCTTTTAAGTCCAATGAGCTTGAAGGACTGGATTTACTGTTCTTTCTCTTTTATAAATAGCACAAAAGTGATACTCAGAGTTTATTTGTTTGGCCACACACACAGCGTATGGAAGTTCCCAGGCCAGGGATTGAATCCAAGCTGCAACTGCAACCTCTGACACAGCTGCAGCAATGCCAATCCTTAACCTACAGTGCCAGGCCGGGGATGGAATGGTGCCACAGCAGCGCTGGATCCTTAACCCCCTGCACCATAGCCACTGCAAAGACCAATGCTGGATCCTTAACCCCTGCACCATAGCAGGAATTCTGACACTCAGATTTTAAAGAAATTTCCAGCAAGTGGCAGAGCAGAAAAAAAAAATCTTATTCCAAATCCTGTATTTTTCTCCTAATAGTAGCTTATGACTCTCACAATGAATGAAATAAAATCCCAAATTTTGAGCAAGAGATTTGGGTAAAGTATGCCAGACCCCTGCTCATGCTGCCATGTGGATGTCTAGACAAATTAGGCAATCACTCAAATTGTTTGTTTATTTATTTACTTTTGTCTTTTTAGGGCCACACCTGAGGCATATGGAAGTTCTCAGGCTAAGGGTCGAATTGGAACTGCAGCTGCTGGCCTACACCACAGCCACAGCAATGCCGGATCCAAGCCTTGTCTATGACCTGCACCACAGCTCACAGCAAAGCCGGATCCTTAACCCACAGAGCGAGGTCAGGGATCAAACCCACGTCTTCATGGATACTCGTCAGGTTCATTAATCGCTGAGCCACAATGGGAAGTCCACTCAAATTCTTTAATTTAAAGCAGTGGTTCTCAAGATGTGGTCCCTGGATCATCAGCATCAAGAGCATCACTGTATCACATGGGAGCTTGTCAGAAATGCAGAATCTCAAGCCATACATCCCACATTTAATGAATCAGAAAATGTGATGGTAGGAGCCCGGGAACCTGTGTTGTATACCAGTCCTGCAGATGATTCTGATGCTTGCTATTATTTGAGACATTCTGATTTTAAGGATACAATCTCACACCCTCCCATTCCCCTTATCCCACAATTTAATTTTTCGTTTGAAGGCCTTTTTTGATACGTAATAAACACTTCGTCATTTAGTACATAAGGAAGATTTTCTCTGTAAAAATCAGTGAGAAACAAAAGCAATGAGAATAAGTTAGGAGGGTGAAGGGAAAAATTATGAGTTGAGCGCACAAAGTTTTTCTGGAAGGCCACTGGGAGACTCAAGACTTGGGATTTCAGAGTTGAGAAGAGAAAGCAAGAAAGAATATGGAGAAAGAATAGAATTCATATTTTATAAATTTACACTTCCCAGTTGTGTCTAGTGTCTAGGACTGGTTCTATTACAATGTTACATTTCCTGAAATGCCATTGTCTTTTAAAACTGATAATTCTGGAGTTCTCGTCTTGGCACAGCGGAAACGAATCTGACTAGGAACCAAGAGGTTGCGGGTTCGATCCCTGGCCTCCTTCAGGGGGTTAAGGATCCTGCATTGCCGTGAGCTGTGGTGTAGGTTGCAGATGCGGCTCAGATCTGGCATGGCTGTGGCTGTGGCATAGGTCAGCAGCAATAGCTCTGATTGGACCCCTAGCCTGGGAACCTCCATATGCCATGGGTGCAGACCTAAAAAGACAAACAAACAAACAAACAAATAAATAAATAATTCCAACCCACTGGTTCAACTAATCAATTGATACAATCTACTAAGTTTAAAAACAAAAACACAATTAGTGAGTGACCTCTCAATAGAAATCATCTTTATCAAGGAAAGGGACATCCCAACTTTAACTCTGGAAAGGACCTGGGTAATGCAGAAGTAAAAGGCATTTATCCAGTGGCGGATGGCCAGGCCAGGTCCTAAGAAATCTACACGTGTAGAACTTGGGGAGACTCTATGGCCTTAGGGGAACTAATAAAAGAGTACAAAGTTATGGCCAAGAGTTAACTGCTCCTCATAAAGCCCAACGTGCCCAGAGTGAATCCCTTCATGGATGTTTTCCAGTCCTTAGCTTGTTTCATGAGCATTTACCATACAATTTAATAGTAACAACCAAAAGGTTTACTGGATAAAAATCGCAAGGATGCTCTTTTTTGTCTATTTAAAAAAATAAAAGAGAAATGCCATGTTCCTACACAGTAGTTAAATCTCCTTTCCTGTTCACTTTGGTCCATATTTAGGCCAGGGAAGGAGACTAAATAACTTCCATGGAACTTTCCACTATGTCAGGAAGTATCTTGGTTTCTGAATCTTAGACAAAAGAAAGGTGTGCCCCTTGTAGACCTTTTGAGGCACTAAAGCTGAGTGGGGGTCACTTACATAAGTAAATTTCATCTGATAATATACACGAATCCTATCAGTAAATTTTATCTGATAATATGTTTTGGACATATAAATATTTTATATATACAAAAGAAAATTTACGCCCTTACAATAAAAAAGTTATTAATTTAATGGAAATATGTGCACAAACATTTGGAGAATAATTTCCCTTGGGTCAAATACCCTTAGTTTCAGAAGCAGGCTTCACTCCTTTCTAGAGCAAGAAATCCTAACTCAAAACATTGTCATTTGGCAACCCCACCCCTTTTTTTTTGTCTTGACCACATATACATTGGTGATCATACACATCAATGAATACATTAAACAAAGTCCTCTAGTCTCCAGCCCACCTTTTCAGATTCACTGTTTGATGTTTCTTTAAAAACCCATTTTCCTATAGCCCAGCCCATACTTTTAACAGTTTTGTTAAGATATCATTGACATATAAAAACAGTATTTATTTAATGTATTTATTTGTTGTCTTGATATACATATACCTTATTTGTTTGTTTGTTTTTTGTCTTTTTAGGGGTGCACCTGAGGCATATGGAAGTTCCCAGACTAGGGGTTGAATAGCAGCTACAGCCGCTGGCCTACGCCACAGCCACAGCAAGGCAGGATCCAAGCTGAGTCTGCAACGCACACCACCGCTCACGACAATGCCGGATCCTTAGCCCACTGAGCAAGGCCAGGGATCGAACACTCATCCTCATGGATACTAGTCAGGTTCATTACTGCTGAGCCATGACGGGAACTCCGTACATATGCATTATGAAATGATCACCATAGTCAAGCTAGTAACATTCATCAACTAACATAGTTAACCATATGTGTGTTTGTGTGTGTTAGGATTTAAATTAAGAGCTGTCCTCTTAGCAGTATTGTTAACTATCACCACCGTTGCTATACGTTAGATCTCCAGAACAAGTCAAGTTGTCAAACTATTTCTCAATCACAAATTTAAAAAAATGATTTTGATATCAATCCTTGGAGAAAATAATCTTAGATTTGAATAAGCAAACAAACAAACAAAAAACAAAACCTTTGCTCCTTTGAACCTCATACCAGTCATCTTATGATATTATCTATGACTCACATCATTCACTCTCTTGCTCATCCTGCCCAAGACTTGTCCACTTGGCTTTTCTCTTCCATCCTTACTGATGATGCAGATGTCCTTATAAGTAATTGCTTCATTGGCTCAAGCCTCCTACCTCCTTCATAGGCAGGGACTGATCATTGCCTCCAATAGGTTCACTAGGGACCAAACTCCAGTGTAAAGATAGAGCAATGCTTATGCAAACTCAGCCTAAAATCACAGGAGCTGCTTGCTTTTTTGTTTTATCTTGGAGTTGTCATGTCTCCTAGTTGATTGATATTAAGAACATGTTTTCTCAGTGAGTGAAATTCTAGAAAATCAGCTGCTTATCAGAGAATAAACTCTTGCACAAAAAATGGCCCACACTGTTTCTGTGATCTAACAACCAATTGGAATGTGCTGTAAATCACATGGCACAGGGTTAAGTTGGTGACATAAGTATTCTATCCACGTTTTCTGGTTCTGTTCCAGTTGAGATTTACTTTATCATTTCTTTAGGGAAAGTGATTGGTTGTAATTGGTTTTATTACAGAATAAATCCATGGAAAAGAATTAACTTCCTATGGTTTGTGTTTTATACCCTGTTATCACAAAATTTGTCCCCAAAGTCACCTATTTAACAGAAATTAGGGAGTTCTCTTCACGGCTCAGCAGTAACAAACCCATGGGATTCGTTAGAACATGGAATCTATGAGGGCAAGGAATAGGCTGACAGCTGTAGCTCCGATTCGACCCCTAGTCTGAGAACTTCCACATGCCATGGGTACGGCCCTAAAAGGAAAAACAAACAAACGAAAACCCAGAAATTAGCACAGGAGTGTTGAGACAACAGAATGGAGGAGGAAATTCATTCTGAGTTCCCTGGTGGGGAGGTGGTATCCAATATGGTCAAAGTAACCTAACACCCTATGCTAGCTATTCATTGAATACTCATAGATGCCAGGCATAAATGACATATTTTCAATCCTCCATCTACAACGTGTGTGATCTTGTTTTGCCTATCTGACAGTGGATAAAACTAGAAGAGAATTGGTAAATAATTTGCCTGAGATGATGGGGCCAAAACTCAAATCTAAGTCTGCCTGAATTCAAAACTAATTTTTTTTAACCACCCTATTCTATTTTAGTACTTGATGCTACTCCAACCCCAAGCTCCCTTCCTGAAGCTTCAAACCCCCAATATCACCAAGAAAGAATCAACAAGTGAACCATCTTTGTATTTCTCCTATTGTTTCATTTGCTGACCTATATAGAGTAGATGCTAAATATTTTATTTTCAATTGAAGGAATAGATTCATTTTTATAAAATGGATTTGTATCAGGTACTGATATTTATAGGTTTGTATAGCAAAATTATATATATATATATATGAAGCAAAACCTCTTTATCAATAATGTTTTAATAAGTAAAATGAAAAGGGAAATAGGGAAATATTTAACTCGGTGAAGCATATGAGTAAATCTGGGTTTGTGGGGAGACTGGTAGCTGAAGGACAGACTCAAATCCTGCAGCCCACCTTGAACCTACCACCTTACAGTGGCCTCATCATGGGCAGAGTACCTTTCTGCTTGGTCTACCAACTTGCATTGACTTATGGCATGTGGGTGGAGGTGACCGAGAGCCAGTTTCACATCTAGACCCTACAAGGTCTCTTGTGTATCTTCTTGCCTCTTATACTTTGAGCATCAGCATGAGAAAAGCTTTCACCAGGTGTTGCGCTTCCATCTTGGGCCCTGAATGAGACATGTGTAGAGCTGAGTCAGCCCAGCCTAGATTGACTGACTCTCAGTTATTTGACTCATCCCATCCAACTGCAGATTCAATGAAATAAAAATTTCTGTTAAAGCCACAGAATATTGTGGTAGAGCTAATGAATACAACAGATGTTCCCATTGTTTTCAGAGTTAAATGCCAGGGACTCTAATTCAACAGTATGCTATACTTATAACAATCTGCTCACTAGTTCCCACCTTTTAATTTTTTAAAGATAATCAAACCTCAGAGATGGCCCAAGGCTGAGAAGCTAGGATAGAGTCAACTAAATGAACAGCCAGACATATTCGCTAATTTGTCAAGAAGAGTAGCCTCCCTGAATCAACTCCTTTGTGTAGAGATTAGATCTATTTAACAAGTTAGACTTGTGTGTTCATAAGAATATTTCTAATATTGTCTGCAATTTACTATGAAATATTTTAGGAATTCCTGGATGGTCTGGTGGTTAAGGACTTGGCATTGTCATTGCTGTGGCTCGGGTTACTGCTGTGGCATGGTGTGATCCCTGGTCCTAGAACTTCCTCATGCTATAGGCATGTTCGAAAAAAAAAAAAGAAATATTTTAAATATGATTTGTGTAATATATGTGTGTCTTGGCTTTCAATCTGTACCCTGGAGCTCAACAGTGAACATTTCAAGCCCCTAATCAAGAGCATTCACTACTGGGCCTTGTTACTTAGTATTTCCCAGTCTATATTCAGAAATTCAGGCTGTGTCAGTGCCCTTCAACTATCTTTATCTCTGATCAGCACCAGATGGTTTGTTAATTAGTATAATGTAAGGAATGATCTTAATTGCTGACTTAAGTGGTTTCAACATATGTGGATTGGTTATAAATATTGTCTATATTTCTGCCTTTGCCTGAATTGAAATAAGAGGTCTAGAGAGGCCACAACCTTTACAAGTAGAGCCCCAGGTCCATGACGATGTCTCAATCTTGTGTGCAGCCACTTCCAGAGAATTCTGAATAGTGTCATATCTGCCTTGCATAAAGATTTGAAGCAAAATGTTTACTGAAATTCCTAAAAGGACAAAGTGATGACTACTTTCTCATAAATATGGCATGACTCACATCATCAGTGGTAAGATTTGAGAGCAAAGACCTAGAGACCTTTTCCTACCTCTAACTATTGGAGAGTGCCAAGATCTACCACGACCACCTAATATTTGTGTATAATCAAATTGCTTTAGCTCAGTTACAACTGCTTTTTTAAAAGATTTAGTTAAAAGCTAATCAGGTGTGGAATAAATAAACAGAGCAGCATATTTCTTCAAAGAAACCCTATTCAGCAACATAAAAATATTACTATACTGCAAAAATAAGGGTGGATCTCAAAAACATTATGTTGAGCTGTACATTTCACATCAGGGCATTTTGCTGTGTATGTATTCTACCACAATTAAGAGATAACTAGTCATAAGAAAGATATCAAGATAATCAGCAGATCTATGGCAGGCCAGGAATTGTCTTACCTAATCAGAACTGCGACTCTTGTCCAGAAAGTCTCTTTCTTATCAAATTTCAGAATCCATACTACCACCTTCTCATTTTTCCATTCATTTTTGAAGCTCCCAGAAATCTATTTATCAAAAGGACAAATAGTAGCACTATAGAAACTCTTTTGTACTAATCCAAGGGTGTTATTCCATGGACTCTGAAGTGAATACATGAGCATTCCCTGCTGGGATTGTACAATGACAGGTGGCATGTCCCTACGTGACCATCATGGAACTGCCTTGGTGAATATGAAGTGACTTAGCTAAAAGCACTTACGCAACTAACCTCAGCACCCAACAAGAAGTGAGATCTCTTTCTACTCACAGTATATTAAAATATTCAATTTTCTTACAGTTTCAGATTTTAGGTTAAGGGAAAGTCATTCCTCCATTATCTATTATGTTAATTTAATTTTTAAATGAGTAATATCTTTCTCAATGAATAATATCTTTTTTTAATGAGCAATATCTTTTTTGGGGGGATGCACTTATGGCATGTGGAAGTTCCTGGACCAGGGATCAAGCCCACACCATTGCAATGACCTGAGCCACAGCAGTGACAACACTGGGTCCTTTAACTGATAGGCCGTCAGGGAACTCCTAAAAAAAGTAATGTTTATTGATATAGTTTTCAAGTAACTGGGGATTAGATGCAAAATTTTTGTTTTAGAAAATTTAAGTTTAAATTTTACTTTATTGGAGTTCCCATCGTGGCTCAGTGGTTGGCAAATCTGACTGGGAACCATGAGGTTGCGGGTTTGATCCCTAGCCTTGCTTGAGGATGTGGCGTTGCCGTGAGCTGTGGTGTAGGTTGCAGATGTGGCTTGGATCCCACGTTGCTGTGGCTCTGGTGTAGGCCTTCAGCTGCAGCTCTGATTCGACCCCTAGCCTGGGAACCTCCATATGCCGTGGGTGTGGTCCTGGAAAAAAGACAAAAAAAATTAAAAATAAATAAATAAATTTTACTTTATTAAATTATGAAAAAGTAAACTGTAAGAAATACATAATTTATAAACCACAATGTTAATGATAATTCATACTTTTAACAGTTTAGTCTACTCTTTCCGGGCTTAAATTTTATTTTTCTTATAATCTTTCTAGTGTAGTCTACGTTTATGTGAACTTTAGAACTCTGAGGCTTTTTCCTTCAACATTCCTCTCATTAGTATTTCAAGACAGGCTCACACAGCCCCAGTGTGGGTCAAAATGAAGTGAATATTGATGCTAATATTGCATGCTTTGGCCTGTGTCAATCAGGATGCTGTTTCTCCATAGCTTAAGAGAGATGAAGAGTATCTGAAGAGAATACAGACCAGAAAAACAAAGATGAATGATATGTCTGAAGTGAAGCAAGTTTAAAGAAATTAAATGATTACCCTGAAGAGGAGAGGCTGAAATCAGAATTCTCACATTTGGTTTCATTTGAATAGAATTTTTCAAGAGATGTTCTGAAATTATCATAGTCTGTACATGTTACTTTTTAAGGTTCTTATTCTGCAGTAATTTTAGACTTCCAAAAATAGCGTAGAGAACTCTCATACACCCTTCCTCCAGTTTCCCCCAATGATAACATCCCACACAATCATAACATGATTGTCAAAAGTAAGAAATTAACACAAGTAGGAAATCCAACGACATCTAAATAAACTATACTTTTCTTTTTAAGGGCCACGCCCACGGCATATGGAGGTTCCCTGGCTAGGGGTTGAATCCGAACTGTACCTGCCAGCCTACACCACAGCCAAAGCAATGCAGGATCCAAGCTGTGTCTGCAACCTACACCACAGTTCATGTAAATATCAAATCCTTAACCCACTGAGCGAGGCCAAGGATCAAACCCACATCCTTATGGATACTAGTCAGCTTCATTACCGTTGAGCTATGATGGGAACTCCATAAACTACCCTTTGTACAGTTTTCACCACTCTGTCCACTAAAGTCCTTTTGTTCTGTTTCAGGATCTAATGCTAGATACCACATTGACTATGCTTAGTTATCACATTTCCCAAAGCTCTTCCAATCTGTGATGATAGTTCCTCAGTGTTTCCTTGTCTTTTATGACTGTGACACCTAAAACCAACCATCACAGAGTTAGAATCTAACACTCATTATTTATTTTGTGACAGATATTTCTAGATTTAGCCACTGGGGGCTCTGATTCCTATTGTCCTTTTGCTTTGCTTCCAATCTACTTAGCACTTCCCATCCCTATAATACCCCAAGAAGCTCTGTGCTTGACTTGCGTTTACCCTTCCCCAGCCCTAGGCCAGCCATTTCTCCAAGGAACCCTCATTCTTGTTACTGAAGAACGGCATTTAGGAGTTTGGGATTAACACACACACACTATTATATATAAAATAGGTAAAGAACAAGGACCTACTGTATAGCACAGGGAACTACAGTCAATATCTTATAATAACCTCTAATGGAAAGAAATATGAAAAAAACAGATATATGTATGTGTAATTGAATTACTTTGCTGTACACTTGAAAGTAAAACATTTTAAATCAACTATACTTCAGTAATAATAATAAAAAAAAGAATGGCATTTAAAAACAAAGACCTGGGAACTAGGTGTGCTCATTGCTACTAAGGTGTCACTGCTTAGGCTGTCTCAGTGGATAAAGCTTGGTGAGCCACATGTGTTTGCAAACACACACACACACACACACACACACACACACACACACACACACACACCTGTATTCATTTCCGTACTGCTATCTATCAATCTTCTATTTATCTCTCTATGCATGTGAGAGTTCAAAATAACTTTACCTCTAATTCAGTAACACATGGTTCATTCCCGCATCATCTCTCCTTTTTCTGACTGAGAAACTGACTCTAATAGTCTGCAATATATTTACTTATTTGTTCAAACCTGGTGTACATGTAGGATCATTTCATAGTTGTTAACCTACATGCTTAAATTTATAAACTAGGGTACAGTGTCTATGTACACATTTTTTGCTCTTTAGTCTTACAGTAACCAGTAAAAATATTTTTAAAAAGTATATGGTACAGCTTTTTTCTTCACCATCTCACTCACTGTGGTCAGAGCATTCATTGACAATACAGAGAAATCCATCTGTCATTGTCTACAATTCCATTTCAGTTTCCCACAATATCCTAATTATTTTAAATTTACATGTGAAAACTCAGCCTTTGTGGTATATAGTTCTATGAGTTTGGACAAATGATTAGAATTGTGTATTCACAACACAGAACAGATCCATCACCTCAAAATTTCACTCATGCTCACCTGTAGTCAAACCCTACACTCACCCAACAAAACAGACAACTATCTGTATTTTTTCAGTCCCCTTAGCTTTTTCTTTTCTAATATGTCATGTAAATGGAAAAATACATTATGTAGCATTTTAGATCTGGCTTTCTGTATTACTTTTTTCTACATTAAGGCAACTGCCCATTATAGTTCAAGGAATATATATCCTCTGGCATATATTTTAGGACAAAAAGTCAGAATCCTTAATTTTTGTTTGTTTCTTATAGAAAAACTTCCTCAGAGGTACACTATTTTCCAAAATTTTCTATGCACTATTTCTTATTCCTTAAGCTGCAGTATATTTTGTATTAGACTCACTGTGTTGGTTTTATATTTGTTTTTGGTTTGCTAAGTTTTCTTAACCTTCAATCAGTAGAGAACTGTTCATTCCCTGATTTTCTCAACTGAGACAAAAAGCTTTAGCTCACTGACTCCACACTTGAAAAATTTCAGTTTCTGAAACTCAAACCTGAAGATCAGGATATATATACTTGGGTCAATATGAAATGTCCAGAAGTGGGATATCTGGTGAGGCAATCAGACAGTGAGACTGTGCTTGAGAGAAGCTGGGCCTTCTCCTGCTTTGATTTTCAAGTTCCACATATCAGCAAGTGATTCAGATGCAACTTGCAATTCTTTTTTGAAAAAAAAAAATGATGTATTTGAAATATTATGCTCTGTAGTTTGTACTACTCCCAGAAATTTCCCTGTCTTTTCATTCTTACAATGCTGCTTTTTAGGCAACGAAACATATTTAGATGCAAATTATCACTTCTAGTTACTCTAGAATGTTGTTCTGAATTGCATGTTAGGATGTGTAATTTCTTTTTTTTTTTTTTGTCTTTTTGCCTTTTCTAGGGTCGCTACTGTGGCATATGGAGGTTCCCAGGCTAGGGGTCTAATTGGAGCTGTAGCTGCCAGCCTATGCCAGAGCCACAGGAACGCGGGATGCGAGCTGCATCTGCAACCTACACCACAGCTCACGGCAATGCTGGATCATGAACCCACTGAGCAAGGCCAGGGATCAAACCTGCAACCTCATGGTTCCTAGTCGGATTCGTTAACCACTGCGACAGGACAGGAAATCCTAGGATGTGTAATTTTTAAATAAATAGAGAATAGGTCCTTACAAAGTAAACTTGGATCATTAATTTTAGGTCTTTTTCTTAATGTAGGTGTAGGCAGCTCTGAATTTCCCTTTGAACATTGCTTTCACTGTATTCCATATGTTCTAAGATGTTGTGTTTCTATTTTTATTTATCTCAAAGTATTTTCTAATCTCACTTGTAAGTTTTATGGGGCTTTGCTTGATTAAATGTATTGCTTAATTTCTACACATTTATGAATGTTCCAGTTTCTCTTTTGTTACTGATTGCTAGTTTCATTCCATTGTGGCCAGTGAAGATACTTTCTATGATTTTCATTTTTTTAAAATATTTTGAGACTTATTTTGTGACCTAACATATGATCTATCCTGCAGAATGTTCCATGTACATTTGAAAAGAATGTGTATTCTGCTCTGTAGATGGAATGTTCTGTATTTGTCTGTTAGGGTGCAGGCTGCAGTAGCAGCATGCCCTGGGGATGTGAGTCTAAGTCCTGACTCTGGCTTCAGGGGGCATCTGCAGTAAAGCAACAGTTCAGTTCCAATGCTGCTGGGTCAAAGCCACAACTCAGACCTGGGGGAGGGGCGTGTGCAGAGTAGCAGCAGAATGGACTATGATGGTGGCTAAAGCCATGACTTAGCACCTACGGACAGGGTGTAGAACAGCAACAGTGCAGCCCAGCAATAAGAAGTCAAAGTTGTGGCTTGAGACCCAGGAGTGGATAAAGAGCAGCAGTAGTACAAACCTAGTAAGCCTCTCAAATCTACAACTTAGGACTTAGGGGTGGTGCACAAAGCAGTTACAGATTTAGTCCCTTAAATGGTGAGGTACTGTTATCCCAATCCCAGAGAACAGGGGTTCAGAAGCAAATGGGGCCCCTGGTGGCAGGATCATCTCAGGAATGACTCCTGCTCTGAGAAGGAGATATAGCAGCCAGACCCTGAGCAGCTCCATCGGCTGGAATCAGCATTGGTGAACACTATGCGGCGGGTTGGGGGGTGGGGTCCTTGGTAGCAAAGGCTGCAAATGTCCATGGTGGTAAGGCTTCTCCTAATTTCCTTTTCCATGTAGAATGAAATTCCTCCAAAAGGATCCCTCATGACACCAAGCTGACTAGGGTTTTCTATATGGCCATTCTGGATTTTTATCCCTGCAGTGTTTCTGCTGCTTCTTCATTATACTTCAGAGCCTTTCCTGGAGCTACATTTTTGTCAGTTTGTAGTAGTTTATTCATTATTTTGTTGTTTTTGCGGAGGAGACCTCCTAGATGTCCATACTGCTGATGTCACCTTAACTGATCTTTATCTATTGTACCATTTTGATTAAATGCAGCATAGGTGACAGATGAAAGGAAGGAGAGGAGAGAGCTATGACTGCTTCAGAATTTTGGTTTCCTTGTGGTGGGAAACAGGAGCATATTATTCTGGCTACTGCAGCCTAGATCCTAGAATTAGGTTAATACTATCTTAGGGTCATCTCTCTTGTTCTATTTTTTTTTTTTTTTTGATAGCTGCACCCATGGCATATGGAAGTTCCTGGGACAGGGATTGAATCCAAGCCACAGTTGCGACCTACACCACAGCTACAGCAATACTGGATCCTATGATCCACTGTGCTGGATTAGGGATCGAACCCACACCTCTGCAGCAACCTAAGCTGCTGCAATTAGATGTGTCACTGTGCCATGGCAGGAACTCTTCTTGTTCTATTTTTTAAAACATGTTTCTCAATTCATCCCCTTGGAGATGCAGTTAGTGAAACTGTACTTTGATCTTATTTCCATGTCTTTCCTGATGTTTGTCTTAAGATGCTATTGTCAGTTTGGTGCTCTAGATATATCTCAAGAGTAGCTTAATGGGTAAATGTGTTATGTATCAACCACCACCAGAATGGAATTCTGAAGTTTATCTTCTCCAAGCCACCTTCAGTCCTTGCATGGTTGAAGCATTTTATTGTGGGTCACTTGGCCTTCTGCGTGGTTTGTGAAGGCAATGAGAGGTGATCCCTTAAGCAGCGGCAGCAACTCGTCTCCACAGTCAGTATAGGACATGTATGGATATTATAGCTTAACCCTTGTGGGTATATGGCCTGCAGGAACTCTGATGAGATCAGTTCAGCCAGGGAGAACCAACAGGCCCTGGCCAAGGCAAGATTGATCACCAATTCAGAAGCCACACTAGCTAATGGGAGAGCTGCAGCCAGGTGCATAGAGGGCATTGCTCCAGGTATCAGAGGAGAGAGCAGGCATAAGCCATAAGGACCTATCTTCCCTGCTTTGCCAAAATTTAGTCTTAAAGAAAAGAGCCAAGGGCAGGAGGAGCTGAGACACAGAATTCCATCAAATGAGAGTATATAAAAGGACCTTATACATTATTTAAATCAAATAAGCTTAAACCATATTATAAACACACCCACACCCACACACACTTCTGCTTCCTAGTGCCTTTAGCTCTATCTCCTCCTGGACTGAAATCTCACTGAAAGTTTTAGCCTCTAGAAAAATCAAATGTGAACAGTGGCTACTCAGGAAGTAGTTTCTGAGTGATAACTAATTAATATAGATTCTCTATTTTCTGAAGACGAGAGAGCTGATTTTGAATGGCAGTTTTACTGACACATAGTCAAACAGAGTAGAAATACCTCTACGTTCTCCCTTTGACAAGATAAATAATGGAAGCCTTAGGAGGGAAGGAAAGTCTCTACTTCTCTGCATGACTCCACTACTAAAGGAACACTGTCTCAAGGTGAAGGATATTTCCTCAGAGCACAAGAAAAAGAGCACCTCAAAGAAGACAAAAACACAATCTTAGTAGTCAGAGAGCCTTGATTTCAGACTCTGAAAGCCTCCTGGTGTCCTGAGGGTGAACAACCATGTGGAGTTTTCACCTTCAGTGAGGAAAGCGTGCAATGGCATCCAGCACTACACCACACACTCACACTGGCTGCAGGCCCATGAATGAATTAGGCTCAAGAGCTTAGCTGTCTTTGCATAAAACACCTTTCAAGGAAATACTGACAAGAAGTGTAATCACATTCCTCTTCTCTCATACAATTACCAGAGGGGAAATCAAGTTTTAGCAAGAACATGACAGCTGTAATGCCTATTGTTTATTAAACATACAATCAATCATTACGAATTTTCATAGAGAGAATCCAAAAATATGTCAGGAAATTTCATTAGGGATGAATCTTGATGTAACTTTCCAAGAGATGTGAAACTAATGACTGCTTTTTGTTATGGCAGAAAACTGTGTAATTTACATGTATGAACTTCACGATGGCTAAACTCATGAAGCAGGTCCTTTGCTTCCTGGAGGAAGTGAAAGATCCTTTGATAGAACTTTCATGTAGAATGGACCTTCTACCACAATTCTATACAGTACCTGACCGCTGTAACTCTTTTTTATTTATTTATTTATTTATTTATTTATTTATTTATTTATTTATTTATTTTTGCTTTTTAGGGCCATGCCCGAGGCATATGGAGGTTCCTAGGACAGGGGTCGAATTGGAACTACAGCTGCCAGCCTATGCCACAGTCACAGCAACGCGGGGTCTGAGCTGCATTTGCAACCTACACCACAGCTCACAGCAATGCTGGATCCTTAACCCAATGAGGGTGGCCAGGGATCGAACCTGCATCCTCATGGATGCTAGTCAGATTCGTTTCCACTGAGCCATGACGGGAACTGTGCTGACTGCTGTTAACTCTTGAGTGCTCAGGCATTTCAGTATTAGATTATAACTTGTTGCACTGTAAATCATTTTAAGGTAGACATATTTAATAGGAAAAACTAATAATTCTGCCAAATATCTGTCAGGACCCTACTACCTGATACCTAGAGTCTCCAGCTTGTTGAGCATTAGTACATTATCGAGGAGGACAACATCATAAAATGAAGGGGGAATTGAGGAATCTAGAGCAAAAGTGATGATCTGATACAAGCTTTTGCTCTAGATTCCTCATCCTTAATAGCATGCATCAAGGGAAACTTGTGAGCCTAATAAATTGTACTACATTAAACCAATTGGGAGGCTTTTAGCAATCTTGAAAGAAAACTTTACATAATTTACCAGAAATGAAAGCAAAGCTATGCAAAAAAAAAAAAGTGTGCTGCTGTCAAACTGTCAAAACAATAGATTCTGATCAAATCAGTTTTTTTAGTCTACCGCTTTGCCGAAACTTGGTTTATTTAAGGTGGAAAAGTGCAAACCATCTTAACACTTTTGTCAAATGAAAAAAAAAATCCCTCTATTAGACAAACCTCTATTTTCATGGTGTAGCTGCTTCTTTTAGAAACTTTTTCTAGGAGTTCCCGTTGTGGCGCAGTGGTTAACGAATCTGACTAGGAACCATGAGGTTGTGGGTTTGATCCCTGCCCTTGCTCAGTGGGTTAAGGATCCAGCGTTGCTGTGAGCTGTGGTGAAGGTTGCAGACGCAGCTTGGATCCTGCGTTGCTGTGGCTCTGGCATAGGCCGGTGGCTCCAGCTACAATACAACCCCTAGCCTGGGAACTTCCATATGCCGCTGGAGCGGCCCAAGAAATAGCAAAAAGACAAAAAAAAAAGAGAGAGAAACTTTTTCTGAATCAATACTGCAAAGAAATGTCTCCTAAGGGAGTGTGTAAAAAAAGTCATTCCATGTCTTTATAGACTTTGAGACGTCACATGGCCTGAAAGGCCATAGGGTTCCATGGCATCACAACATTCTTAAGGCTGGAAAAAATAAAAATTTAAATGATCTGATCAATGTCATAATTAGGTCACAAAGTCAGGAGCAACAACTGAGAATAGAAAGCATTCACTGAGCACTTAGTTTGTGCTAGACACTGTACTATGCACTCTGCTAAGTTAAATGACAATAACCCTCTGAGACAAATTTCAGAGGGTATGTAATTTCTCCAAGGTTGTACAAATAGTGACAGGGAAACCCAGGATTGAAATCCAGAGAGTTTGTCTCCAAACATTTTTTTAAAACTTGGCTTTTTTTTGATAGAGAAGGAGATGTGATTTCTTTAAATCAGCCTAATTATTAGAGCTTACATACAATGCAATTTTACCAAGTTTAAATACACAAATAAGTGTGTTTTAACAAATGTAATACACTTATGTAACCACCAGGACAATGAGGATGCAGAACATTTCCATCATTTCAAAAAGGTCCTTTTTACCCCTTTGCAGTCAATCTCCTTACCAGACTTTTGGTACCTAGCAACCACTTATTTTTTTCTTTCACTGTGGTGACATTTGAATTGTTACAAGGTTACTGTGAATAAAAGTGCTATGAATGTTCACATACAATTTTTGAATAAAAGTGCTATGAATGTTCACATACAATTTTTTTAATAGACATCGGGTTTCATTTCTCTTAGATGAAATACTTAGGAGTGATTGATAAGTAATGGATGGCTGTGACCTCTCATTATGGTTCTAATTTGTATGTTCAGAATGCCTAATGATATAGAGCACCTTTTCACGAGCTTATTGGAATTTCCTATAGCTTCTTTGTTGCAATGTTTGTTCAAATCTTTTTCCCATTTTAATTGGTTTGATTGTTTCCTTATTAATGAGCTATAAAGGTTCTTTTAAATATTCTAGATGCACAAATCATTTACAGTATACACCTTTTCAGATATTTTCTCACAGTCAATGGAGAAAATAGACTTTTTCTTTTCCTTACCTATTATAACAATGTTTTTTTGAAGAGCAGAACTTTTAGGGGTTTTTATGGTTTATTTGTCTGTGTCTTCTTAAGAAATTGCTGCCTAACCCAGCTCACATATACTTCCTCTGAGAAGTTTTACAGTTTTCACTCTTAGATGTAAGTGTATGATCAATTTCAAGTTTGTGTATGGGGAAAGGTTAAGAGTGGCTATATATATTTTTCCATGTAATATCTAATGATTACAGCACAATTTGTTGAATAGACTATACTTTTCCCACTGAATTAATAGGCATCTTTGTCAAAAATAAATTAATCATATAAGTGAGGTCAATTTCTATTCTTTGTATTCTGTCCAGTTCTAAATGGCAATTACACAGTCTTGATTATTGCAGCCTTATAATAAATCTTGAAATTAGTTCACCAGCTTTGTTCATCTTTTAAAAAGAATTTGAATTGTTCAGTCAAGTCCACTGTATTTCTATATAAATAATTTGCTTGTTAATTTCTACCCAAATAAATTCTGGTATAATTTTGACAGGGATCACACTGAATATACAGTTTGACATGTGGAAAATTGACATCATAACAATATTAAATATTCCAATACATTGACATGGTATATATCTATTTTTAGGTCTTCAAAAATTTCCTTGGAGTTCCCATTGTGGCTCAGTGGGTTAAGAAGCTGACTAGTATCCGTGAGGATGCAGGTTTGATCCCTGGCCTCACTCAGTGAGTTAAGGATCCGGCATTGCCACAAGCTGCACTGTAGGTCACAGATGCGGCTGGGATCTGCCACTGCTGTGGCTGTGGCTATGGTGTAGGCTGGCAGGTAAAGCTCCAATTCAACCCCTAGCCTGGGAACTTCCATAGGCCGCAGGTATAGCCCTAAAAGGAAAAAAACAAAAATAAAACTTCCTTTTACAATGTTATGTAGCTTTATGTTTTGTTAAAATTATCCATAAACATTATCATATTTTGCATGCTGGTATAAACGGCATCTTTACAAATCTTGTTTCAAGTGGTGGTATTCTAGTATGTAGAAATGCTACGTATTGATGTATTGATCTTAACCTGTGACCTTGATAAAGTCATTATTAATTATAGCAGTATTTTCTAGATTCTTTAGAAATTTCTATGTAGACCATCATGTTGACCGTGATTAAACACAGTTTTACTTCTTCCTTTTCAATCAGCCTGCCTTTAACATTTTTCTTCTTGCCTTATTGGACCATTTAGAACTTCCAGAAAAATGTTGGATAGAAGTGTTGAGAATGGACATTCTTATTTTGATAATGATCTTAGAAACAAAGCACTCAGTTATTCATTAAGTACAATGAGCTAAAGCTTTTACAAATATTCTCTTTATCAATTTGAGAAAATGTTATCTTAGTCTTATGAGAATTTTTATGATGAAAGGGTATTTAGTTTTGGCAAACATTTTCTGCATCAACTAATAATGTTTATTTTAACACTATTACTTAGTTTAATTTGAGTGTCAAACCAACTTTTCATTCTTGTTTTTTTTTTTTAAATTTTTATAACCGTACCTACAGCATATGGAAGTTCTCAGGCCAGGGATCGAATCAGAACTGCAAATGGGGCCTGTGCCACAGCAACAATGGATCTGAGCCACATCTGTGATCTATGCTGCAGCTAAAGGCAATGCCAGATCCTTAAACCACTGAGCACAGCCAGGGATCAGACCCACATCCTCACAGAGACAACGTTGGATCCCTGACCTGCAGAGCCACAATGGAAACTCTCAACTTTTCATTCTTTCTATGAATCCCATTTAGTCACAAAATATTATCACATACATATCATGCTTTATTCTCTTTCTAAGACTTTGTTAAGTATTTCTCCATTTATATTCTTGAGGTAAATCAGTTTACATTTTTTTAATGTTTCTGTAGGGTTTTGATATTGGGATAATGATGTCTTCATACGATGACTTGAAAGTATAGGAGGGAGGCAGGATGGTGGAAGAGTAGGGGGATGCACTCGCCCTCTCCCACAAACACACAAAAAAAACACAACTACAGGTTAAATGACTGGCACAGAACAGCAACTAAATGCTGGCAGAAGAAATTAAACTTCCAATAACAGCAAGAATCTCGTGACATAACTGGGTAAAACAAGAGAAAAGAGGAGAGTGGGAGAAGGGGAATCAGGACCGGACGGGCACTCCCGAAAGGTAACTGTGAAGGAGAAAGGGAACCCACACCCTGGAAAGTCACCTAATCAATGGAAAGATCAACCAAGTTGGAGGGATCTCCAGACGCGGAGAAGAGCACAGCAGTAGGTCTGAGATCTGAAAGGTAGAGTAAGAGCTGAACAGATCATCTGAACTACTGGCACAGTCACCAAAAACCGAGACGCTCGGTGGGGGCTGGGCACCGAGGCTGTGGCTGGGGTTGGCAGTGTGGAGACAGCCTAGGGGACTAGGAAGCAGTGTGTCACAGGTGGAGGGAGCACCATGCTAAGGAGTGGGGAGTGGAAAGCCACAACAGAGGGAAGCTGGGAAAAGATCTGGACCCACAGAAGAGACAAGGTGCCAGTGTTGGGGAGGGGAGAAGAGGAGGGGCAGGCTGCCATTGAATACTCCTTGCACACCAGCGAGCATGCTTACCCACCAGCTAGCAGAGAGCAGTGCTTCCCAGTGCATCCCCCCCCCCCCACTACTCCCGCACATGCCTGACCTGTGGCCACCTGCCATCCCAGAGGGCTGGCCTCACCACTCACTGGAAGCCAACCACCTCTGGGGCTTTCCCCGGCCAGGCCTGCCCACCCTGTGAAGGGCCTACACTCCCATGGAGCAGCGCCCCCTGGAAGAGCTCCACCGCCCAGAAACGCCAGGGCAAGCTCTGCCCTGCCATGGGAAGTCTGCCTCCATTGAGGGGCGGTTCTGCCAGTTCCGTCTGTCCTCAGGAAGCACTCCTTTGCTTCAGAGTGATCCTGCCAGGTCTGCCCAGCCTCAGGAAATGCTGCATGCCTCAAAGAAGACCAGCCAACACTGCCAGCCCATGGGAAACAATCCACAGCAGTGCCAGGGCAAACCCTGCCTGGCCACAGGGAGTGCACCTCCACCACGAAAAAGAAAATAACAAGCAAGATGAAGAAGCACAGAAGCCATTCCCGGTTAAACCAACAGGAGAACTCACCTAAAACAGTCAACAATGAAACAGACCTCTGCAATCTGACAGACTTGGAGTTCAAAGGGGAGAGAGTGAAAACACTGAAGGAATTAAGAGAAGATATGAACAGTAATGCAGACACCCTCAGAAAGGAACTAGAAAATATAAGGAAGAGCCAAGAAAAACTAGAAAATTCATTTGCAGAGATACAAATGGAGCTAAGGGCAGTAAAAATCAGAATGAATAATGCAGAAGAATGAATTAGTGATGCGGAAGATAGAATAATGGAAATCACCCAAACAGGACAGCAGACAGAAAACCAAATGAAGAAACACGAAAGCAATATAAGAGACCTATGGGATAATATAAAGCAGGCCAATCTATGCATAATAGGAACTCCAGAAGGAAAAGAAAAAGATAAGGGGACTGAAAATATATTTCAAGAAATTATCACTGGAAACGTCCCCAATCTAAAAGATACTGATTTCAAGATATAGGAAGCACAGAAGGCCCCAAACAAGTTGAACCCAAACCACACAAAAACACATTATAATAAAAATGGCAAAAGGTAATCATAAAGAGAGGATCCTAAAGGCAGCAAGAGAAAAGCAAAGTGTCAATAATAAGGGAACCCCCATGATGCTATCAGCTGATTTCTCTACAGAAAAACTCTACAGGCCAGGAGGGAATGGCAAGAGATATTCAAACTGCTGAAAGGAAAAAATATGCAACCTAGAATACTCTATCTGGCAAGAATATCATTTAAAATAGAAGGGGAAATAATAATTTTTTCCAACAAACAAAAGCTAAAAGAATACAGCAATACAAAACCCATTCTAAAATAAATATTGAAAGGGCTTCTATAAATCAAAAAAAAAAAATAGGAAGAACTAGAATGGAGGAAACCACAATCAAAGAGCAATCACTCAAATAAGCCAGCATACAGATCTAATCATGAACATGTTTAAAACCAAATAAAATTAAAAAGAAAAAAGAGACAGACATCTAAATCATAAAATGTGGACAAGGGAAGTAAGGAAATAGATTCTTTTTTTAATTTTCTTTTTCTTAAATTTTATTATGGTAACGAAGTGTTTGAACCTACAGAACTATCAGGCTAAAACACACAATTATAAGAAGGGGTTAACATACTTAATAAACAGGGCAAGCACAAATCAAAACTAAACATTACATCCACAAAAAATGAAAACTACTCAAGCAGAAAATAATTGAAGACCATGCAACCAAAAAAAGAAAGGAAGAATGGAAAATCATAGAATCAACTGGAAAACGAGGTTTAAAATGGCAATCAATAATCATCTATCAATTATCACCTTAAATGTCAATGGACTGAATGCCCCAATCAAAGGACACAGAGTGGCTAATTGTATAAAAAATCAAAAACCTTCAATCTGCTGCCTACAAGAAACTCAACATAGGACAAAGCACACATACAGACTGAAAGTGAAGGGGTGGGAACAAATGTTTCATGCCAATGGACATGACAGGAAAGCAGGAGTTGCAATACTCATATCAGACAAAAGAAACTTTAAAACGAAGGTCATAAAGAAAGACAAAGAATGACACTATTTAATGATTAAAGGATCCATTCAAGAAGAGGATATTACTATCGTCAATACATATGCCCCAAATATAGAAGCACCCAGATGCATACAACAAATATTAACAGACATAAAGGGAGAAATTGATGGGAATACAAACATAGTAGGAGACGTTAACACCCCACTAACATCAATGGACAGATCCTCTAGACAGAAAACCAATAAAGCAACAGAGTTCCTAACAGAAACAATAGAAAAGTTAGACTTAATTGACATCTTCAGGACACTACATCCAAAACAATCAGAATACACATTCTTCTCAAGTGCGCATGGGACATTCTCAAGAACTGATCACATATTGGGGCACAAAGCTAACCTTAACAAATTTAGGAGTATAGAAATTATTTCAAGTATCTTCTCTGACCACATGGTATGAAACTAGAAATAAATCACAGGAAAAGAAATGAGAAAAAACCTACTACATGGAGACTAAACCAATGGGTCAATGAGGAAATCAAGAAGGAAATTAAAAAATAACCTTGAGACAATAATGAAGGCACAAGCTCTCAAATTCTATGGGATGCCGCAAAAGCAGTGCTCCAAGGGGAATTCATAGCAATACAGGCCTTCCTCAAAAAAGAAGAAAGATCTCAAATTGAAAGCTTAACCCACCACCTAAATGAATTAGAAAAAGAAGAACAAAAAAGACCTAAAGTCAGCAGAAGAAGGAAATTATAAAGATCAAAGAGGAAATCGATAAAATAGAGATTAAAAAAACAATTGAAGAAATCAATCAAACCAAGGGCTGGTTCTTTGAAAAGGTAAACAAAATTGACTAACCTCTGGCTAGACTCATTAAGAAGAGGAGAGAGAGAACCCAAATAAACAAAATAAGAAATGAAAAAGGAGAAATCACAACAGATACTGCAGAAATACAAAAAACCTTAAGAGAATACTATGAACAACTATATGCCAACAAATTTGACAATCTGGAAGAAATGGACAACTTTCTAGAATCTTACAGCCTGCCAAAACTGAATCAAGAAGAAACAGATCAACCTAACAGACCTATCACTAGAAATGGAATTGAATACGTCATAAAAACACTCCCTACAAATAAAAGCCCAGGACCAGATGGCTTCATAGGCGAATTCTACCAAACATACAAAGAGGATCTGGTGCCCATCCTCCTTAAACTTTTTCAAAAGGTTGAAGAAGAAGGAACACTCCCAAAGACATTCTATGATGCCACCATCACCCTAACTCCAAAACCAGACAAAGATACCACCAAAAAAGAAAACTATCGGCCATTATCTTTGATGAATATAGACACAAAATTCTTAAAAAATTTTAGCCAACTGAATCCAACAAAATATCAAAAAGATAGTACACCATGACCAGGTGGGGTTCATCCCAGGTTCACAAGGATGGTTCAACATATGCAAATCAATCAATGTCATACACCACATTAACAAAAGAAAAGTCAAAAAACATATGATCCTCTCAATAGATGCAGAAAAAACATTTGACAACGTCCAACATCCATTCATGATCAAAACTCTTGCCAAAGTAGGTAGGTATAGAGGGTACATTCCTTAATGTAATCGAAGCCATTTATGACAAACCCACAGCAAATATAATACTCAATGGAGAAAAATTTAACGCCTTCTCACTCAAGTCTCAAACAAGAAAAGGATGCCCACTGTCACCACTGCTATTCAACATAGTTTTGGAAAGTCCTAGCCACAGCAATCAGACAAACGAAAGAAATAAAAGCCACCCAAATAGGAAGAGAAGAGATAAAACTGTAACTGTATGCAGACAACATGATACTATACCCTAAGGACTCAACCCAAAAACTGCTTGAACTGATGAACAAATTCAGCAAAGTAGCAAGATATAAGATTAACATTCAGAAATCAGTCACATTTATGTGCACTCACAATGAAGTATTAGAAAATGAATTCAGGAACACAGTACCTTTTAAAATTGCACCCCAAAAAAATCAAATACCTGGGAATACATGTGACCAAGGAGGTAAAGGACTTATATACCGAGAACTCTAAAACATTAATCAGGGAAATTAAAGATGTAAATAAATGGAAAGATATTCCATGTTACTGGATTGCAAAAATTAATATTGTAAAAATGGCCATACTACCCAAAGCAATCTACAGATTCAATACAATCCCTATCAAATCACCAATGACATTTTTCATAGAACTAGAACAAACAATCCAAAAATTTGTATGGAACCACAAAAGACCCAGAATTGCCAAAGCAATCCTGAGGAACAAAAACCAAGCAGGAGGCATAACTCTCCCAGACTTCAGGCAATATTACAAATCCACAGTCATCAAGACAGTATGGTAGTAGTATCAAAACAGACAGACCGACCAATGGAAGAGAATGGAGAACCCAGAAATAAACCCTGACACCTATGGTCAATTCATCTTTGACAAAGGAGGCAAGAACATAAAATGGAAAAAAGAAAGTCTATTCAGCAAGAATTGCTGGGAAACCTGGACAGCTGCATGCAAATCAATGAAACTAGAACACACGCTCACACCATGCACGAAAATAAACTCAAAATGGCTGAAAGACTTAAATATAAGACAAGACACTATCAAACTCCTGGAAGAGAACATAGGCAAAACATTCTCTGACATCAATCTTATGAATATTTTCTCAGGTCAGTCTCCCAAGGCAACAGAAATAAAAGCAAAAATAAGCCAATGGGACCTAATCAAACAGACAAGCTTTTGCACAGCAAAGGGAACCAAAAGGAAAACAAAAAGACAACTTACAGAATGGGAGAAGATAGTTTCAAATGATGCAACAGACAAGGGCCTAATCTCTAGGATATACAAGCAACTTTTACAACTCAACAGCAAAAAAGCCAACAACCCAATGGAAAAAATGGGCAAAAGACCTGAATAGACACTTCTCCAAGGAAGATGTATACATTACCAACAAGCACAGGAAAAAAATGCTCAACATCCCTGATTATTAGAGAAATGCACATCAAAACTCCCACGAGATACCACATCACAACCGTAAGAATGGCCATCATAATAAGTCCACAAATAACAAGTGCTAGAGGGGGTGTGGAGAAAAGGGAACCCTCCTGCACTGTTGGTCATAATGCAAGCTAATACAGCCACTATGGAGAACAGTATGGCAGTACCTTAGAAACCTATACTTAGAACTACCATATGACCCAGCAATGCCACTCTTGGGCATATATCCGGACGAAAATTTCCTTAAAAAAGACACATGCACCTGCATGTTCATTGCAGCTCTATTCACAATAGCCAAGGCATGGAAACAACCCAAATGTCCATTGACAGATGATTGGATTAGGAAAACATGGTGTATATACACAATGGAATACTACTCAGCCATAAAAAAGAATGACATAATGCCATTTGCAGCAACATGGTTGGAACTAGAGACTCTCATCCTGAGTGAAGTAAGTTAGAAAGAGAATGAAAAACACCATATGATATCACTTATAACTGGAATCTAATATAGAGCACAAATGAATGTTTCCACAGAAAAAATCATAGACTTCAAGAATAGACTTCTGGCTTCCCTGGGTGGAGAGGGAGGGAGTGGGAGGGATCAGGAGCTTGGGGTTGACGGATGCAACCTATTGCTCATGGAATGGATTTACAATGAGATCCTATTGTGTAGCATTGAGAACTATGTCTAGATACTTACATCGCAACACAATAATGGGAGGAAAAATTATGTATGCATGTATGTGTATCTTGGTCCCCATGCTGTACAGTGGGAAAAAATAAATAAATAAATAAATAAAAAAGAAAGTATACATTCCACCTCTATTTTCTGAAAGAATATATACAAAGTAAATACTAACTTTTATTAAATATCTGGTAGAATTCACCAATAAAGCCATTTGAGCCTTGAGGTAGTGGAATAGCCCCCCAAAATAGCCTGATTCAAATCTCAGGAACCTGTGAATGTTACCTTATATGATAAAAGGTACTCTGTAGAGGTTATCAAGATCCTGAGATGCAGAAGTTATTCAGAATTATACAAGTGGATAGTAAATGTTATCACAAGGGTCCTTATGAGAAGGAGGCAGAGATCCTATTAGAATATGTGTGGGAATTCTCTTGTGGCTCAGAGGATTAAGGATCTGGCATTGTCATTGCACTGACTTGGGTAGCTACTGTGGCATGGGTTCAATCTCTGGCCCAGGAACTTCCGCATGCTGCAAGTGTGGCCAAAAAAGAAAAAAAGAAAGAAAGAATTTTTTTTTAGTGAAGAAAAAAAGAAAAAATAGAATAATGGCATAGCAGAGGAAAAGATAGAAGGAGATTTGAAGATGCTATGCTGCTAGCTTTGAAGATAGAGGAAGGGGTCATGAGCAAAAGAATGCAGCTCTAGAAGCTGAATAAAATAGATTCTCTCCTAAAGCCTCTGAAGGGAACAGAGCCCCACCAACAACTTTGTTTCAGACCAATGAAACTCATTCCAGACTTCTCATCTCGAGAACTGCAAAATAATATATGTGTGCTATCATAAGCCACTAAGTTTTGAGAAATTTTTTTCAGCAGAAATACAGAACTAATGTACGCCTATAATCTTCTTTGTCTGAAAAGTTTTTAGTATCAATGCTATCATTTAACAGATATAGTGCTATAAAAGTTATGTTTTTTCTTGAGAGAGATGTGATAAACTGCGTAATTTACTATTTGCTCATTTTATCACATTTTTCCATTTTATCTAAGTTGACAAATTTACTGGTCTAAAGTTGTTTATAATATTTCTTCATAATCTTTTCTAAAATCCATAGGATCTGTATGGACATAAGTATTCCCATTCCTGATATCAGTGATCTTCATTTTATAGCATTTTCTTACTCATCTTGGCTTACAGTGCATCAATTTTTAAAATTTTTTCAGTAAACCAATTATTGGTTTCATTAATTTTCCTCTACTTTTGTCAATTTTTTATTTTGTTGGGTTTTTTTTCAATAATTTTACTATTTCCTTCATTCTGCTTACTTTGAGATTAAATTTCTTTTTCTGAGCTCTTAAAGTGGCAAATTAGATAATTAGTATTTGATTTGTCTTCATTTATAACAATCATTTATAGCTATATGGTTCCATCTAGGACTACTTTAGCTGAATCTTACAGATTTTGACATGTGCTTTCCTTTTCATTTGCAAAATATTTTCTAATTTAACTTGTATTTTATTTGTTATCCATATATAACTTAAAGTTTGTTATTTAATTTCTGAATATTTGGAAATTGTCCAGATATCTTCCTATCACTGATTTCTAATTTAATTTCATTGTGTCTAGAGTACTATTGGGCTGTACCCTGCTGGCCTACAAGCCCTGTACTTGTCCAGCCTCAAAACCAAAGAAAGAGCCCAGAGGCAGCAAAAAACACATAAATGGCTTAATGGATGGGGCAATCTTACATGTCTAAAGCAAGGTCCTGGAGCGACATCCCAGCATGTGCAGTTGACAGCAGGTGGGGAGGACATGGCAGCTGTTTTCTTTCCCCAGAGGAGAGAGATGCTACCAGTCATAAGGGAACTAACATCAGGTTGGCTCATCAGTTACCAGGGAAACCAGCAGAGGAGCAAGCCCCTCACTGCCCCTTTGATAAGCTATCATGGTGGAGATGTTCTAATTTGAAAGGCAGAATACGGAAGAGGAAGGAACCATATAGGGACAGGGCTGTGAATCCTTTTACCAGGCCTTTTTAGTTGTAATATTCCACATATTATACCAAAATCTAAGTTGATTTCTGCCACTACTAGCTATGCGATTTGAGCAGTTTAAAATTTTATCAAAATTTTATTTGGGATAGCTACACAAATAGTATGGAAGTGTGTCCTAAATTGGTTTAGAATTTTAGTTAAGAAGTGAAAGTCCTATTGCATGTCTGAGTATAAATCCTAGTGCTTCAGGAAATTAATGAGTATCCATTACCATTGGTTCCATACTTTTTAAACTTGTTATAAAAACAGTGCCTTTTTTAATAGAATTCATGTGAAAAGTAAAAGTGGTAATGTATATTGAAAAACAGTGCAATGAATACCTGGCATATTTTCATACTCATGCTATTATTTTGAAATTAAATGTCTCAGTATGTTTATCTAAAATATGCTACAGAATGGCTTAATATATTTTCAGGGTGCTACAAAAGGGACAATAGAGATTAATGGACTGACTATATTTTTTGTTGTTGTTGTCTTTTTGCCATTTCTTGGGCTGCTCACCGTGGCATATGGAGGTTCCCAGGCTAGGGGTCGAATTGGAGCTGTAGCTGCCGGCCTACGCCAGAGCCACAGCAACGTGGGATCTGAGCCGTATCTGTGACCTACACCACAGCTCATGGCAACGCCAGATCCCCAACCCACTGAGCAAGGCCAGGGATCGAACCCACAACCTCATGGTTCCTAGTTGGATTAGTTAACCACTGCGTCACGATGGGAACTCCTGACTACATTTCTTAATATAAGTTATTTCTTATAGTATTTTGAGTATAAATTATTGCAGGGGTGAGCAAGTTTACTGTTTAATTTCCATATAGATGCCATTTCAATAAAAACTTAGTGAACACTTATAAGACACTGTACTGGGCACATGAAATATGCAAGTATTAATGAGGCGTTGTCCATGCCATCAAACACATTACACTGAAAGTCACTTATTTGAAAAGCTCCTCTATTCATACAAGCATAGTGTATAACCATCCTAAACTACCCTGGAATAAGATCTCTAATTGTTTTTAATATTTCAATTTGTATGCTGCTTTTATTTTCACTCTAAGTACCTCCGCACCCCTTCTATTATCTGTGGATTCACTTTTTTTCATGATGATTATAGCCTTCAGAAAAGAAGGATCTATCCTTCCTGCCCTATGTCTTTTTGTGCTGACCCAAGCTTCTGCTGGTCCTATAGCACTATATTTTGCTCCTTCACAGAACCTAGTCAATATATTTTATTATTATTTTAAACTATGTTTGTTCTTTTCATTCTAAGACCTAATCCAAGTTTATCATCAATTTTTCCTTAATTTCATTAAAGAAAGATAGGTAAGGAACTCTGCAACAGTATCAATAGCATAGGGGTAGAGTGACCAAGCTTTTGGTAACAGTCTGTCCTTCTATGTTGGTACCTAAAGCTCATGATAGAGGGAGAAGAGCTAAACAGGCATGATGTTTCTATAGAGGGGAATGAAGAGTCATTCGGCTCTAAAGTTGAAAACAAAACAAATTTGGAAACAGATATGATGAGCATGTTATGCTTCCAGCTAACCAAAACCCAACCCAACCCAACCCAAACCAAACGCAAAAAAACAATTCCCCAGAGGAACTTCTTAGAAAAGACTGAGCATACTTTATCTACATGCTGATTTTCTCTGTCACGTTTTCCAGTCTCATCCACACCCACTCCCAATTCCCTGAGCTCTTCAAGGTATTGCAGAGGATTTCCTACAACTCTAGTGTCAAGGGAGAACTTAACTTCTGTATTTAACACAGAACAGCATGAATGCTTTTGGGTAAAATGTTCTGTATGTTTTTCGAATACATGTGGAAGAATGGGTTAACCTCAACATAACACATTTTGAAATAATGTGATCTTTTTAATATTTAATTGCACTTTGGATGTGATTACATTTTTGCTGCTATTGTCTTACTGAACTTGGTCTCATTTTTTATTTGTCATGCTCTCCTGTATATAGAGTTTGCTCAGAGTCAGGCTTTGCTTTTTTTTTTCCCTTATGACATAATATTATTCACATGATACTGAAAACTCCACTCCCTGCAATTCCTCACACCATACTCTGCCTTTTACACAGGCTCCCTAGATTCTGATGCTGTCTTGCATTTATCTGTACCATCTGATTTCCTTACTTTGAAACTGTACTGACACTGTCCTGAGAGGAGTATCTCTCAATATCTGTACATATACACATGATTATCTGGCTTAAGTTCTTGTCTCCAACTATCACTATAGTGATATCGTATCACTTACACCACAATGTATTTCAAAGTAGATGAGTATATCACCTTCATTTATTTTAGTTTCTATTGTCTCCATATTTTGATTCAGAGCACATTATGATTTTTAAAATCATAAAAATATATATTCTTCAGGAAAATAAAGGACAGAGACTGAAAAAACAGCATTTATCAGTGTCGTCTATTTCCTTCTTAGTTTCAATGCTTAGAAACACCTAGCTATTTCCCCTGTGAGGTGCCAACTTTTATATATAGGAGGAGATATTTTATTGTTCAGATCATTCTTGGTTCCGTGACCTGTAATGGCTCAGTCATATATCAACGACAAGGCATAGATGTACCTTATCATACAGCATGTACTGTTCCTACAAAGACATGGGGGGAGAGAGGGTTACTCACTTTATTACTTTGCCTGGGGCAGAAATTATGGACTAATGGTGACTTCAAAATTTAATTATGTATTGTCTTACGTGTGAAACAACAGGACGGGAAAGAATTCTGTGATTTTTTTTTGTCTTTTCTAAAGATAAAGAACATATTCCCAAGAGAAGGAAAAGGGGCCCTGGCCACTCCATCCATGCCAATGGGACCCTGACCCATAATCTTTGCAGCAACCTGCGTAAGAAGCCAAGTCTTAACCTCTAGGGCAATTAGTCCAGAATGATCATAACTTGGTAAATCACTGAAGCTTCTCTATATTTTTCATCTCCTTCCAACTCAAGACCAACCAGAGAACACTAAACATGCTCCCCAAATAAGCACACAAGATGCTGTGCTTCTAGTTAGCCTGCCTTCAGCTTCTCCATGCCAACATCAGATCAGAATATACCTGAAACCTTTCTTTTTGTAAACTGCAAAGATTTTCAACTCTCCAGCTTGCCTTTGAGTCTTTGCCAAACACAAGTGATGGTGGCTGACTCCTTTGCTGTAGCAAACTCTGAACAAATAGCCTCTGTCTATTCTCATTGGGATGGTCTACTTATTTCCACTCAGAGTATTACTGACAGGTTTCTGGATTCATTTGGAGTTTAGGGAAAGATTCCTTATTACAGCATTCATCCAGATCAGGTTTAAATATCATTTTCTTTCTGAAGTAGCTCATGTTGTTTCACAGGGAAGTGACTGCATTCTCATTTCAACATTCATATTAAATGGTATCTTACAGCACTTGCCATTTCATAATGTAAACTCCTTGATGTTAGAACATGTTACTTATGTCTCTGTAGCTCCACTGTCTTTACCAACAATGTTTTACACATATTAAATGCTCAAATTTGGGACTGGACCTTGGGAGCCTAACATTCAGACTCTGAAACCAGACTGTATCACTAGGCTACCTGATGTTCCTAAACTCCACAAATAAGGTGCTGAGCACTGACAGCCTCACATCCTGGGAAAGCCTCAGTCCTGAGCAAATGGAGGCAGGCAGTCATCCTCATTTATAGGAATCAATGAAATAATCTGAGTAGCACATTGTTTAGCCTATTACATGTGTCAAAGAAAGGTTATTTCCTTCCTCTTCTCTTCAGTAAATACTTACCTAACAGATCGAGAATTAAGCTAGCATTGCCATCATTATGCAGTGTTGAAGCCAAAACTGCACAAAAGTTATACAGGCAAGGAAGACTTTACACAGGCTATTGCAGTAAGAGAGTGCCGCCGAACTCAACCTCTGCTGAAACAAAATGTAGGAGTGCATTTAAGCACTGGTGTGAGCTAGTGCAAAAGCACTGGAGGATGTTAGGGACAAGGTTAGTCAATGGGATGTGTGGAACACACTGAGTTATTCTGGAGTGGGTAAATGATACTCATCATGATTAGGCCACCTGTGTTTGCTAATTGATACCCATCAAAATTCCCACAGAGACTGAGAGACAGGGGTTCTATCATCCTACCCTCTTTGATACTTACCTTTTAAAGAGATGCTTCCCATGTCCTGTGAGCAAGCTATTTATTTCCTGGGTCATAAAACTGGGCAAGAGGCTATGAGAAGATTTACATGCATTTCAAAGGAGCAGAGAAAGAATTTACAATTGCTACTTTCTAAGGTAAATATTCTAAGAAAGGGAGGTCAGGGGCCCATAGTTAGGAAGTAAAATATCTAAAGTTTAGTCAAGCTGAAGGGAATGATAAGGCAGCCATAGTCAGTAGACAGTATTACTTCTTCAAAATCATTATCCTTATTTTCTATTTTTTTTTCTTGAAAAGAGCCAAAATACCATCCCCATCTCTTCTGTTTAGCTGAAAGTAGAACATGATTTTAGCTGCAGTCAACATTTACATAAGGGCATTGTGATATTTTATACTTAAAAAAAGAATCTCCAAGAGTTTAGTATCACATAATAAAGAGAAAATATCTAAGAACTGCTCTTCATGTGCATTTACACACCTACAATTTAACAGCATATTTTATAATGGTCGACAGGCTTAGGAAATACTCTAACATTTCTAAGTTGAATCTCTGTTTTCTAGCCTTTATCCTTAGAGGAACTTTTAAAGCCTTCCAATAAAACCCTGAGCATTTAGGCCTTCCATCACCCACATGGTAATGGCTGTTTATTAGCCCAGGTGCCCATATTGCCAAGGGAAGAGAGATCATAAATAAGGTGGCAAAAATAAGGTTGATTTCTAGTATGAGCAACCAGATGTTTAGCATCTTAAAACAGGGTTATTGGATTTTATCCAAAAGGGCTCTTCTTTGCTCTGGTGTCAAGGAAGCTCTTCTTTTGGACTGTTAACAGTGGCTAAATGTTACATTTCCAAAACTGCTTATATTTAACAAGTCTGTTTGCAGATTTTAGAGCTCGACTGGGTTTTGCTCCATTTAGATCTTGTGCTTTGCAGTATATCTTCTTTGTAGAGAACAGATCGATAGGCTCACAGAAGAATGGATGAAATGTTAGTTTAAAAAAGAACAGGTTTCCTTAACTTGAATCAACCAAACAGAAGTTGCTGTGCAAGAAAAGCTTCCGTATTACACGCCTGTGTCCTAAAGGCACCTGGTGGAGGCTGAGGATGGCACTGGAGGCACAAGAGCCCATATGCAAACCTGCCCTTTGGCAGATGTATGTGCTTGGGCTGCCTCTGAGTAGCCAGATGGGGCCCAGTCTGACTTCAGAGCATTGAGACCAGCTCAAATTAGAGATAACGACATTTGCATTTAAACAGACCCACGGAGGAAAAATTCAAAGTAATGTACCTATTAGAACGCAATTATGAGTGTGCATATTTGAGAAGTTTGACAAGGAAATGCTAAGCAGCACAGAAGTTAGTAACTCTAGTTCTATGATGGGTATTTGTTACTTTTCTAGTTATAATAAGCCATAGTGCCTTGATATTTGCAATACAATGAGATCGCTTTCATAATGTGCCTTTAATATGATGCTGATAATAAGAACAATAGGAATAATAGTATAAAATACTTTGCAGCTAGAAATATACAATAAGTACCTTACTATATATTAATATTCATTATCTTCTTTAATTCTATAAATAGAATTACTAAAACTGAAAAAAAAAATATCAAGTATTGGTGAAGACAAAAAACAGCCAGGATTTGACTTGACTGTGAATATGGGTATAAATTTGCACAACCTTTTGGGACAATTTCTTGGCAGTATCTACATATGGCAAACAAGTATATCCTATGGCCCAGATGTTCCACTTCTAGGTATATACTCAGCATAAACACATGCATGTGTTTACCAAAAGATATGTACAAGAATATTCATAGCAGTATTCTGGTTAAAAGTACAACACTGGAAGCAACTCAAATGTTTACCAACAGTAGAAAGATGTCATAGGGAGTCTGACTCCATTTTTTTGTGTTTGACTACCAACAGCCTTTATGACTCACCCTGTGCCCCATATCTGGGAAAGCTAATAAGAAAAGCTGGATGCTCCCTCCTCTGGGACAGGCAGGAAATCCATGAAAACCCCTCCTCCGTTCTCATCCTGCTCCATCCTCTAGTCAATATTAAAACTCAGGTCACTCTTCTTTCCTTGCTATCAAGTCATTTCAGAATTGCTTGAAAGGCCTGCCTTGCTCTCCCTGAAAACCTCAACTATGTAAGTAATAACGGTGTGTGTGTGTATGTGGTGTCTTTGTTCTCAGAATCTGAACCAAACTTTCTGTGAGTGTCTACCTGCCCTGCAGGTTACCATAACAATGGGCATGCCAGCATATCATCTTGTTTCTGTTTTTTAGGTGTCTGTCTTGAAATATAAATGTTTGGTACTAGAACAAAGCTTCGTAAGAAATTATGAACTTCTTGAAAGTTTATATTTGATTAATTTATGAATATGGCACATATTTTTCACTGAATATTTAACTTAAAATTCTTTTAAAAAACAAGTTTTCTGAGAGAATAAGAGGGAGTTTAGGGACAGTTATTAATTAGATGAAAAAAACAATTAAAGGCCAGAGCAATAAGGAAAAAAAGAAAGAGAAGTCATCCAAATTGGAAGGAAAGAATTAAAATTAGCTGTTTGCATGTGACATGATTGCATGTGTAGAAAACCCTAAATATTCCATAAAAACACTGTTATAACTAATAATGGAACACAATGTGAGAAAAAAGAATGTATACATGTAAGAGTAACTGGGTCACCATACTGTACAGTAGAAAAATATATATCTATAAATAAAAGATAATAAATAAATAAATAAATAAGTTCAGTCAAGTTTCAGGATATAAAATTAAAACATAAAATCAGTCATATGTCCAAACACTAACAATGAGCAATGCCCAAAGAAACAATTCAATTTCTAAGAGCCAAAAGAATATATTTACAAATAAAATTAACCAAAGAAGTGAAAGACTTGGACACTGAAAACTGAAAAAAATGTTGCTGAAAGAAACACACATAAATGGAGATGACATCGTCTGTTCATGACTGGAAGATTTAATATTGTTAAAGATGTCAATTGTACCCAAAGTGATCTATGTATTCTATGCAACTGCTATCAAAATCTCACAATTTTCCCAGAAATTGAAAAATCCATCCTAAAATTCATACGAGATTTCAAAACTCCTAGAATAACTAAATAATCTTTTTTAAAAAGAACAAAATAGGAGGTCTCAAATTTCCTGATTTTAAAATTTACTACAAAGCTACAGTAATCAAAACAGTGTGGTATTGACATAAAGATAGTCATATGGATCAACAGAATACAATAAAGAACCCAGAAATAAATCCTAACATATAAGGTCAAACATTTTTGACAAAGGTACCAAAACCTTTTAATGGGAAAAAAAGCATTCTTTTTGACAAATGATCTTGGAAAACAGGATATCCACATGCAAAAGAATGAACCCTTACTTTACATAATGTACAAAATTAACTAACAATAGATCAAAGATCTAACTTATAAGAGTTAAAAAATAGAAAACTCTTAGAAGAAAACATACAGAAAAATGCTCATAGCACTGAATTTGCAATGATTTCTTGCATATACCTAAAGCAGAGAGAACAAAAGAAAATACTGATAACTTAAACTTCATCAAAACTAAAACCTTTTTTATGTCAAAAGGAACTATAAACAGAGTGAAAAGGTAACGTGTGGAATGGGAAAAAATAATTGTAAATCATACATTTGGTAAGGGATTAATTCCAAAATATATAAAGAACTTCTAAAACTCAAGAATAAAAAAACTACCTAATGCAAAAATGAATAAACATTTATCAAAAGAAGATATACAAATGGTCAATAAGCACCTGAAAAGATGTTCAACATCAGTAATCATTAAGGAAATGCAAACAAAAAGCACAATGACATATGGCCTCACACCCATTAGAATTTTTATAAAAACTTTAAAAGATTAAAAAGCATTGGCAGAGATGTAAGGATATAACCCCTGCACATTTTGCTGAGAATATAATAATGGTACAACCACTGTTGAAAACTGTATGATATTCTGTATTAAACACATATCGAACATGATCCAGTAATTCCAATTCTGGATAAATACCCAAAAGTATTTAAAATAGAGACTCAAACAGATATGTGTGCACCTATGTTCACAGCAGCATTATTCCTTGAAGGACATTTGGTCCTATCCCAAAATGTCCATAAGACATTTGGTTCATAGATATTTTTTCACATCCAAAAGTCTCAGATATTTGATCCTGTCCAAAACCATTTGGCACAGACCAAATATGTCCCTGGATATTTTGAATAGGACCAAATTTCACAGACCTTTTGTCATGGACCATGTGTCTCATGGACATTTTGAACAGTATCAAATGTCTGCAAACTACCTTACTCATATTTGCCAAAAGGTGGAAGCAACCCAAGTGTCTATTAAGGATAAATGGATAAACAAATGTGTTATATTTATACAGTACAATACTATTAAGTCTTAAAAAGGAAAGAAATTCTAGCACATCCTACAACAAGGATAAACCTTGAAGACATTATGCTAAATTAGCCAGTCAAAAAAGGGACAAATAGGAGTTCCCACTGTGTCACTTAAGGGTCCAGCATTGCCACAGCTGTGGCACAGGTCACAGCTGTGGCTTGGATTTGATCCCTGGCCCAGAACTAAACTTCCATGTGCTGAGGTATTGTCAAAAAAAAAGGACAAATATTGTATGAATGCACCTACATGAGGTACCTAGAATAATTAAATTCATAGAGACAGGAAGTAAAATGACAGTTGCCAGGATCTGGGGAGGGAAGGGATAATTGGGGAGCTATTACTTAATGGGTTCACAATTTCAGTTTGAGAAGATGAAGAAATTCTGGAGACAGATGTGGTGATGACTGTACAATATAAACCTACTTGGTGCTATTGGTCTGTACACTTAAAATGCTTAAACTGGGTAAATTTTATGTTATATATATTTTACTGAAATAACAAAAAATTAAATGTAATCATCTTATTTAGAAGATAAAAGAACCAGAACCACAGAGAATTGGTCTCATTATTTATATGTTGGATTGCAACCATTCATTTGGCACTAAGTCAGTTCCATTAATAAATACATACTAAAAGGCTAAAACATCTGAAATAAAATTAATACTAAGAAATGTACTTCTTCTTTGCTATTTTAATGCTGGTGTTTTTAGATTTATTTTCTGAAATAAGAACATGATATCACTGGTAGTCCAAAGCAAAAGAAAATGCAGAAGGATATCAATTATTAAAATCTATTTGAAGCCCTGAATTATCTAATTTATTCACTTTCAATCATTAAAATGATGTGACAACTGACACAACAATGTGACAACAAATATAAGTTTCCTTTGGAGCTCAATTAACCAAGAGCAATCCTGATAATATGATTAATTAATAAAGGATGGCTTTGTCTTTGCATATAGGTCAATGGATGTTTATGTGGTTGATTATTAGATTACTGGGGAAAAACTAGAGTTTATACACTCATGGCTTAATATTTTAGAGTTGGTACCTTGAAACACAGATATGTTATTTCACAAAACTACCCTTAGAATTGCTGTTAGAATTCATTGCTGGATGGATTCTGGTCCAAGCAAGTCTGTATTTATATTCATGAGTTCTAATAATGTGCCAAGAGTTTCAAGAGATCTGAAGCAAAGCCATGAAAGGTTGCATGAATGATGTATACTTGAGAGAATGATGTAAACTTACTCTAAAGTTACTTAGAGCCTCACTTTACTGCTTAATTCATATGTTTAAAAGTAGATCACTAATTATTAGAGAAATGCAAATCAAAACCACTCTGAGTTACCACCTTACACTGGCCAGAATGGCTGTCATCAAAGTCTACAAACAACAAATGCTGAAGAGGGTGTGGAGAAAAGGGAACCCTATTACACTGTTGGTGGGAATGTAAACTGGTGCAACCACTTTGGAAAACACTATGGAGATTCCTCAGAAAACTAAAAACAGAATTACCATTTGATTTGGCAATCCCACTCCTAGGCATCCATCCAGAGAAAACCACAACTTGAAAAGATACATGCACTCCAATGTTCACTGCAGCACCATATACAACAGCCAAGATGTGGAAACAACCTTAATGTCCATCAACAGAAGAGTGGAGAAAGATGTGGTAATATACATAATAGAGTATTACTCAGCCATTAAAAGAAATAAAGGCATTTGCAGCAACATGGATGGACCTAGAAATTATCATGCTAAGTGAAGTCAGTCAAACAGTGAGACACCAACATTAAATGCTGTCACTTACATGAGGAATCTAAAAAAGAACACAATGAACTTCTTTGCAGAACAGATACTGACTCACAGCCTTTTAAAAAGTATAGTATTTAATAAATATTAGCTTTTATTCTATTGAATTAAGGTCTAAATGGAAATCTATATGCACTTCAGATCTTTAAACCATTTCCCATAATGAACTTTCATGAAAATACCTTTTATTATATGGAATAATTGATGAAGACAATTTTATTATCTCTGGGAATAAAATAAAATACTTACAATATTTATACAAAAACCCAAAGTTAATTGTTATTATTACAAAATAATCTAGTTAATAGTTTGACAACAAATACTATGGTTACACATTTGTATTTTCCTTCTCAACATACAGTGATGGTGTGTATTTCTTATCAGCCCTTGTAAAGAAAGTAGAAAAAAGGAGAACTTGAGGTTTTATAAGAAACATGAGCAAAATAATACATAACTGGGGTCTTAGGTTGTATAAATTAAAGCCTGAGATGATTATATTAGTTCTAATATATTGAGCAATATACTGACTTTTCAGAAAAAAAATTGCAGAGCCAAGGTTTTTAATCTATTTCTTTATATTTTCAGTAAACACTCACAGTCTGACTGATCTCATATGTCAAATAAAGTAAACAGAAGTAAAACTCCATATAACACTTCAATCTGTTCTTCTACTTACTGAATTTTTTTAGTAATTCCCTTTCCATTCAAAGGGAATCATTTTATTTCTTTCAAGAGAGGGCATTACATTCTCTATTATCCTAATTTTTATAATAATTCCAGGGTTGATGGACCCTGGGAGTTCTTGATTCTTGTAGGTGTTTATGTTGGGGGGTGAGGGAATGGGGTGATTAGGACAGCTTCTCTGGGCATACAACAAAGAAAGGAAGTCTGCCGTTTGCTGATGCACTTAAAATCACCAAGGGTCAGGTGGTAATTTCACTGTATGAATCACAGCCTTAGACCAAGGCTGCATGTGGTGAAGGCAGCCTTGATTTCATTTACAGCCTTGATTTCATTTATATTCTCTCCAAACAGGCTCCCAAGTTTTACATTCTTTATACCCTGGAAGCCATAAAACTTGAATCTGCAAATTTACTATCATACATTTTCTGAGGAAACACACACTGGACATGTACACAAAATAAAAATTCCAGTGTTAAGTGGTCTTAAGAGGATGCTCTAGTAAGTTAATGACTACATGCATGGATAAACTTTACATCTCCTCTGACCCAATCCAATTAGATTAAGCTCTTTAAGGAAAAGGTACTGCTGAGCTCCCTGGCTGCCCACTTCAGCTCATGGGATTTTCATCTTCCTCTAATGATAGGTTCAGAGAAGGATGCTAATAATGATCACAGGAAAAGTAAAATATTCTTTAAAATAGATGTGAAAAGTGCACGACTAAATTCAAAGAACAGTGAAGATCACAGATCACATTTACAGAATTATGCAAGTATGACTAGTATGAATAGGAACTCATGTCTTCAATTATGATGTGTTAGATCTGGGTATCACTTTTGAAACCTGAAAAGAGTTCACTGAACCTTGGAACTCTCTTCTTTTCCCTTGTTTCAGGCTCTTACTTCATTTCCTTTATATAGAATAGAAGGATATTGCTACAAATGAAAGGGCAATTGAATGATAGAGCTTATCACAAGATAAGCTTTTCTTTCTAAAACTATAAAAGTACATGCACAGTGTAGAAATACGTACAGGAAAGATGCACAGGGAAGATATTTCTTGGAATTTTGGAGGGCATGATGCTACATAGTAGAGTTAGGCATGGCCCAAACAGCGATTCAAATTGATACAGAAAAAGATATGTAAATAAAATACAGTTGCTGAATTTTGTGGGATGGAGAGAGATTATGTGGACTTCATGAACTTAGAATCAGTATGTTGCTTCTGACAGCTATAAGAGAACAATCTTGGAGTTCCCGTCGTGGCGCAGTGGTTGACGAATCCGACTAGGAACCATGAGGTTTCAGGTTCAATCCCTGTCCTTGCTCAGTGGGTTAACGATCTGGCGTTGCCATGAGCTGTGGTGTAGGTTGCAGATGCGGCTCGGATCCTGCATTGCTGTGGCTCTGGCGTAGGCCGGTGGCTACAGCTCCGATTCAACCCCTAGCCTGGGAACCTCCATATGCCGCGGGAGTGGCCCAAAGAAATAGCAAAAAGACCAAAAAAAAAAAAAAAGAACAATCTTGCACAGAGTTGTTTGGATGAAGAATTTGACATCTCCTGTCATACAAGGCAATCCAGAATCAGGGTAATACAAGGAGAAAATCCTGAAGACAATGCCTTAGTCCACTCCACATCCTAGGAAGAAGTAAGTAACAGTTGCCACTCCAACCACAATCAAGTTAGACTTGTATTAACTTGTAATTTGCTGCATATATATAAATGCCTGCATCAAGTATGTTTCAATAATATATAGATTCTTCATTGGCTTGTTTATTGTGGTGATCACTCAATAAATATTTGTTAACTACCACATTTTTGCTTGTTGCTAAACCAATAGTATGCAGAGGACACAAAAACTTCAACTTCTGATCATAACACTCAGTGTTTACAATAAAGATGGAAAAACCTAAAAAGAGGAAAAAGCAGAAACTCAGATATTTAAAAAAAATAAAAATTTAAAAAGATTCAACTCTCCATCTCTGCAAATTTTAAACAGTAATTCAGTGCAGTATATGGGCATTGTTAGAATCTAAGTGAGCCAATTAATCTAGTTAATTTGAAACTTAATTGTTCTTAGAAAGTGATGTATTACTTTTGGAGTTTTTTAAAACTGTGGTTCATAAACCTTTTTATGTAAAACCATTAAAGAATATTTTAGGCACTTACCAAAAAGGGAAGCGATTTTGCTATTAGGACATAGGAATGCTGCTTCTCTCTCCCTTTTGAAAATTAAACTTTGGTACTCACAATGACGTTAAGTTTCTATTTTATTATAAAAATATATCACTGAATTTGTTAGTTAGAGCTGATATAACAAAATACCACAGATTGGGTGGCTTAAACAACCCAAAATCCACTTCTTACAGTTCTGGAAGCTCTAAGTCCAAAACCAAGGTTGTGAGTTGGCAAGTCTGGTTTCTTCTAAGGCCTCTCTCCTTGGTTTACAGACAGCTACCATTTCTTTGTGTCCACACATGGTCATTCCTCCATGTGTATGCACACGTGGTATTTCTCTGTGCACCCAAATTTCTTTTTATAATAAGAGTAACCATCAGATTGGATTAGTGCCCACTCTAATGGCCTCATTTTACCTTCAGGGCCTAGCTCAAAATACAATCACATCCTGAGGTACTAGGGGTTAGAAGTTCAACATAAGAATTTTGAAGGCGGGAGGCACAATTCAGCCCATAACAGTCATGCTCATTGAAAATAATTCAAAACAGACAGAAAGTTACACATTTCCCTGACCCACTTGCCAGAGGTAACGTGGTTAATACATTCCTAAATACTTGTGTAAGAGAGTAACCAGCTGTTCACTAAAGTTATTCTTTTTTTTTCCTGGGCAAAAAGTTGGACTATATTTCTCAGCCTTCCTTACAGTTAGCTGTGGCCATATAACTACATTTTGACCAATGAGATGTGATTCTAAGTGCTGTGTTACACTTTTAGGCCAGACTCATAAAAAGTCCCATGTGTGTGCTTCCATGGTATTCTCCTTGCAGCCTGACAAAACAATGTTGACAATGGCAGAGTCATATCTTAAAGGACAGGGAAGCACTGCTTAGAAGACTGACACTCACTCAGAATCGAAAAACATTTTGAATTCCATACCAGCAACAAATTAACTTCAATGGCCTTAAGCCACTGCAATTTGGGGACTTATCTATTAATGACAGCCAGCATTACCTTAGCTAAAACTATAGAAATATTCTAATTTACACTCATGCATGCATCTGTGCCCCATCATGCTACACACTTATTTCTACAATTTGCTTTTTAATGAAAATTAACCTAAGTCACTTCCTATATAAAAGAATCTCTTTTCTTAAAAGTAGTAAAATGAATATAGTAAGATTTATCATTTTAACCATTAGAAAGTATAAAATTCAGTAACATTTAGTATATTCACAATGTGTTTAATCAACACCACAATCTTGTTCCAGAAAATATTTATCACTCCAAAAGGAAATACTGTACCCACCTCCTCATTATCCCTTCTCCCCAACCCCTCACAACCACCCATCTGCTGTCTCTATTGTTTAATTTACTGATAAACTTAATTACAAAATAGGTGATCTTTGTGTCTGAATTTTTTTATTTAAAATGTTTTCAAGGTCCGTCCATGTTATAACATTTATCAGTATTTAATTCTTTTTTATAGCTCATTAATATTCCATTGTATAGTATGTCATAATTGTTTATCCATCCATCTCTTGATGGCCATTTGGGCTGTTTTCACCTTTTGGCTACTACAAAGAATGCTTCTATGAACATTCATGTACAAGTTTTTGATTGAACACCTGTTTGTTTTTGTTTCTTGTGTTTTTTTTTTTTTTCTTTTTGGCCACCCCTGTAGCACGTGGAAGTTCCTGGGCCAGGGGCCAACCTGAGCCATAGCAGTGGCTCAAGCAGCTGCAATGACAACAATGGCTCCTAAACCCACTGAGCCACAAGGGAACTCCTTGAACACCTGTTTTTAATACATACCTACTGGTGTTAAACTATACAATACTTCTATGCTTAACTTATTGAATAACAACCAAACTATTTTAGACAGAAGCTAAAATATGGTGTATCCTTATAAGCAAGGTATGAGGGCTAAAATTTCTCCACATCTTCATCAACATTTGTTATTATTCTTCTAAAAAATTATAGCCATCTTAATGAATGTGAAATAGTATCTCTTGATTTTGATTTGTGCTTCCTTAATGACTAATGATGTTGAGCATCTTTTAAAGTGTTTGTTGGTCATTTTCATGTCTTCTTTGGAGAAATATTTTTCAATCCTTTGTAAATTTTACAACTGGGTTAGTTGTCTTTTTTCCCCCCTCTTTTTAGAACTGCACCTGTGGCTTATGGAAATTCCTGGGCCAGGGGTCGAATCAGAGCTGCTGGGCTAAGCCACAGCCACAGCAACACCAGATTCAAGCCACAGCTTAGGCAATGCCGGATCCTTAACCCACTGAGTAAGTCCAGGGATCAAACTGCTGCACCACACAACTCCTGGGTTAGTTGTCTTTTTGTTGTTGAGTTGTAGAAGTTCTATGTTCTCTGCTACATTCCTATCAAATATATGATTTACAAACATTTTCTTCTGTTTTCTGGGTTGTCTTTTCACTTCCTTAATAGTGTACTTTGGTGCACAGCGTTTTTTTTTTTTTTTTAATTTGATGAAGTTTATTTTTTCTTCTATTGCCTGTGTTTTTGGTTTTTGTTTTTTTTTGTATCATATGTAAGAAACTATTACAAAATCAAAGGTCATGATTTACCCTTATGGTTTCTTCTAAGAGTTTTATGGTTACCTCATATATTTAAGTATTTGATCTATTCTAACTTGTATATATTATGTGAAGTAATGGTCCAACTTCATTACTTTGCATGTGGATATTCACCTGCCCCACCACTGTTCACTGAAGAGTACATTTCTGCATTGAATAGTCCTATTGAAAATGGCCTTGCTGATCACAGATATATGGGTTTATTTCTGAACACTCAATTCTATTCCATTGAGCTATATGTCTATCTTTATGTCAGTACTAAACTTCTTTGTTTATTGCAGCTTTACACTAAGCTTTGAAGACAGGAATTGGGGAAGTGTGAGTCTTTCTGTCTTATTTGTTCTTTGTTTTGCTTTTCTTCTGTTTGTAGTCTCTAAAATTTCATTTGAATTTCAAGATCGGCTTTTTCATAAAAAAGGCAGCTGGGATTTTGCTAAGAGATTACATTGAATCTGTATATCACTTTGGTAACCAACAATAGATAAGAAGGGCCTGCTTGTGGACAGAAGACCATAAGAAAAGACACGCAGACTTATAATCCATTTGGTTCTGGTATTGGACAAATACATGATAACCTGAAAGCTAAGCTGCAAAAATGATTGTGCACAATATAAGGCCTTTACATACAGAAATAAAGAACTGGATTCAATCTTAGAAGTAAGTAGGCAACTATTTAGAGCTTTTGATCAGGTGAATGAAACAATCAGAGCTGTAACTTCAGCACATTAACTCAAAGGTATTGTGAAGAAATGAAAGGCGAGGCTCATCATTACCACTTGCAAGAGTGACAGTATAAGGGATAAATTATAAAGTTCTGAACCAAGATTTGAATGAAGGGAATGACAAAGAGGGGATCATGTGAGATATGCAGGTAGAATTTCTAATATTTGGCAGCTGATTAGAGGGCAGTAAGGGCTGCATATAACAAATTACTTCAAAAACTTAGTGGCATAAAACAATTAAAATATATATTATCTCTCAGAATTCCTGAGGATCAGGAATTTGGGAGTGATTTAGCTGAGGGGTGTGGTGCTGGCTTGGGGTAAGTCAGTGGTTATGGGCAGATATTGGCTAAGGTTGCAGTTATTTGAAGGCTTGACCAGGGCTGGACCATCCACTCCCAATGTGATTCATTCATATGGCTAGCAACGTACTGTTGACTGTTGACAGGAGGCTTCAGTTGCTCCCAAGAAAGGCTTCTGCATAAGCCAATTTGTACATCTTCATATTGGGTGGCTGCGTCCCCCAGACTGAGTAAATGAAGAGTCTAAGGCAGAAGATGTAATGTCTTCTATAACCTAGCTTCAGAGGTCTCACACTGTCACTTTTATAATATCCTAATGGTCACATAGGATAGCTCACATAGCTCTAATGCAAAGTGAGAGGGCAGTACACAAGGCTATGAATGCCAGGAGGAGAGAATGGTTGAGGGACATTTTGGTGGCTGACTACCAAAGTGTGGTTTTCTCTGATACTTTATATCCCCACATCCTAGTGTATGAACAATCTGAAACATGAAAGATGACTTTGTGCTCCTGACCTTGTATAATCAACAAAATTATAGCTCCATGCTTTACAGAAACAGAGGTGAAGAAGTTTGAAAGGGAAGATTATAAATTTAGTTTCTTCTTATACATTTTCTTTGAGGAGAGAGATACAAAGAAGAATATTTACTTTTATAATCCCTCAAATTTCAAATGCTAATTGAAAGAGACAAAGTTCAACACATATTCTTCTATATTCAGTCCCTTCCAAGTGCATGAATTACATAGTAAACAAGAAATGGCATGAACCATTGATTCATTTTAGATGGAACTTTTTGCTCTTTGGCAGATGCTGTAATTTTTTTTTTTTTTTTGGTCTTTTTAGGGCCTCACCTGCAGCATATGGAGGTTCCCAGGCTAGGATTCGAATTGGAGCTGCAGCTGCTGGCCTATGCCATAGACACAGCATTGAGGGATCTGAGCCACATCTGCGACCTACACCATAGCTCATGCCAATGCCGGATACTTAACCCACTGAGCGAGGCCAGGGATCAAACCCGTGTCCTCATGGATACTAGTTGGGTTCATTAACCTGTGAGCCATGACAGGAACTCCAAGATGCTGTAATACTGAAGGAAGTTGAATTTTTTTTGTCTTTTGTCTTTTTAGGGCCACAACCGCCACATATGGAGGTTCCCAGGCTAGGGGTCGAATCAGAGCTGCAGCTGCTACAGCCACAGCAACGCTGGATCTGGTGTAGGTCTGCAACCTACACCACAGCTCATGGTAATGCCAGATCCTTAACCCACTGAGCAAGGCCAGGGATCGAACCCACATCCTCATGGATACTGATTGGGTTTGTTAACCACTGAGCCACTTTGGGAATTCCAAATTTTTTTTTTTTTTTTTTAGGAGAGCTTCTTAACAAGAGTAGTGCACATGGAGATGTTGATGACGGATTTTTAAAGGGGCAAAATGGAGATGATTTCACTTTCTATGCTATATAAAATTTAACAGATTTGAAGAAAAATCATAACAGACTTAGATTTTAGAGATGCATTTTCCTTTGCCATAAAGCCAAATCCCTGGAGTTCCCATTGTGGCTCAGTGGTTAACAAATCAGAGCTACAGCTCTGATTCAACCCCTAGCTTGGGATCCTCTTGTGGCCCTAAAAAGACAAAAAAGACAAAAGGCAAAAACAAAACCAAAAAAAAAAACCTGAATTCCTAATCTCTGCTGTCATTTTATAATAACAGGTAATATAACTGTATGTATCTATTCTAATCACATAGAACCAGACATTTAATAATACACAACCCCAGGGCTCTCTCTTGGCTTGCTTAGCTCTGATTGCTATTCTTATACTCTGGATGTAAAGCTTCATTTTTCCTTTAATTACTTATTAGAATTGCAAGTATCACCCAGAGATTTTTAATGTAAATATGAGTGTTACGTGAGTAAGAATTGATTAGTTTTCCTGTATTTATGTATATTTCATTCCATTGAAAAGCATCATGCCTTTGTATTGTTGCAGTAGGTATACAACCTATTTATTGACATATAATTTTTGAGAACTGCAAGATAGTTTGCCCTAAACATGTGATCATCAAGACTAAAAGAAAACTGCCTCAGAGTCTAACCTTCTACCACTCTCTGTCCTGAATTAAGTCACATGATTTATTATACTGTAATGTCTATTTGTGAGAGGTGTTTCTTTCATGCATATTAAAACTAACTGCAGCTTTTATAACCTAACCAAAGAATTGTCTGGTTTCCTCTAATTGCTATAATTTGAATAGAAAAATATTTCCTAGAACATCCATTTTAGCACAGGATTGATTTCATGTATTCCTTCCAATGATTAGAGCATCAGTGTATGCTACCTGCCCAATCTATCACTGGCTACCATGAGGGCAATTTAAGGTGACACTGATGAATCCTGCAAGTGTAGGGGAGCTGAACAGGCATACAGCCAAGTGGTGAAGCATCTTGGAAATTGTTAGTGCAGGAGTTATTCAGTCTGAGAGAAGATACAAAAGCTGCTACCAACATTAATAACAGGGCTTTTGTTTTTCTTTTTTGTTGTTGCTGTTTATTTTTTGTTTGTTTGCAGTGATTCCATTCCACTGCATTTAAATATCTAATTTAAAAGGTATTACATAATTTTAAGGAGAATAAGGCACATATTTAACAGTACTAATATGGGGACCATAAATTGAGAAAGAATAACTGCTATAAGCCTATAGTAGTTCTCAGTGATAATAAATAGCCCGAGGTACATATTTCCCAGGAGATACTTGGGGATCTTCCAGTAGGAACTGGAAGATTGAGAATAAAGTGGTTTGGTTAATATTCAATTCTGATAGTTTTATCAAACAGTTAAGTTATTCTGAGGATTCAGCTGAGGTTCTTGTCAATCTCCCTAAAAATGACAACCAGGTATATTTTTTAACCACTTGAGTTTTTTAATAAAATCTGGGTATGAAAGCTTTTAAGTTTGGTTATTTTTTGCTTTTGTTTTCTTTGCTTTAGGAGACGGATCCAAAAAAACATTTTTGCAATCTACATCAAAGACTGTTCTTCCTCCATTTTCCTCTAGGAGATGTATAGTATTTGGTCTTATATTTAGGTCTTTAATTCATTTTGAGTTTGTTTTGGTATATGGTGTTAGAGAATATTCTAATGTCATTTTTTACATGTAGCTGTCCAGTTTTCCCAGCAGCACTTATTGAAGATATTGTCTTTTCTCCATTGTATATTCTTGCTTCCTTTGTCATAGATTGACTATAATTACATTGGTTTATTTCTGAGCTCTCTATCCCATTCCATCGATCTATATGTCTGTTTTTGCACCAGTACCATACTGTCTTGATTACTGTGGCTTTGTACGATAGTCTCAAGTCAGGCAGTGTGATTTCTCCAGCTCCATTCTTCTTTTTCAAGGTTGTTTTATCTATTTGGAGTCTTTTCTGTTTCCATACAAATTTTAAAATAATTTGTTCTAGTTCTGTGGAAAAATGCCATTGGTATTTTGATAGGAATTACACTGAATCTGTAGATCACCTTGGGTAGTATTGTTATTTTGACAATTTTAATTCTTCCAATCCAAAAACACAATATATCTTTCCATCTATTTGTGTTACCTTTGATTTCTTTCATCAGCATCTTATAGTTTTCAGGGTATAGGTCTTTTGCCTCCTTTGGTATGTTTATTGTTAGGTATTTTATTCTTTTTGATGCAACAGTCAACGGGATTATTTCCTTAATTTTTCTTCCCAATAGTTCATTGTTAGCATGTAGAAATGCAATAGATTTCTGTATATTAATTTTGTATCCTGCAATTTTACTGAATTCATTGATTAGCTCTATGAGTTTTCTGGCAGCATCTTTGGAATTCTTTTATGTATAGTACCATGTTATCCGCAAATAGTGCCAGTTTTCCTTCTTCATTTCCAGTTTGGATTTCTTTTCTTTTTCTTCTTTGATTCCATGGCTAGGACTTCCAAAACTATGTTGAATAAAAATGTCAAGAGAGGTAATCCTTGTCTTGTTTCTGATCTTAGAGGGAATGCTTTCAAGCTTTTCAGCATTGACTATAATGTTAGCTGTGGGTTTGTCATATATGATCTTAAAAGCTTTTGCACAGCAAAGGAAACCATTGACAAAATGAAAACACAATCTACTGAATAGAAGATATTTGCAATTGATTTGACCAATAGGTATTAATATCCAACATACATATACAGCTCATATAGCTGAAATCAAAAACCAAACAACTTGATTAAAAAATGGGCAGAGGAACTGAATACACATTTTTCTTTTTTTTTCTTTTTTTCTTTTTTTGTCTTTCTGTCTTTTCTAGCGCCGCACCCGTGGCATGTGGAGGTTCCCAGGCTAGGGGTCTAATCAGAGCTGTAGCCGCCGGCCTGCACCACAGCCACAGCAACGCAGGATCCAAGGCGCATGTGTAACCCACACCATGGCTCATGGCAATGCCGGATCCCTAACCTACCGAACGAGTCTAGGGATCAAACCTGCAACTTCATGGTTCCTAGTCAGATTCGTTAACCAATGAGCCACGACGGGAACTCTCACATTTTTCCAAGGATGACATGCAGATGGTCCTCAGACATATGAAAATATGCTCAATATCATTAATCATCAGGGAAATGAAAGTCAAAACCGCAATGAGATATTACCTCACATTAGGCAGAATAGCTATCATCAAAAAGAACACACTGAATGTTGGCAAAGATGTGAAGAAAAAGAACCCTGTGCACTGTTGATGGGAATATAAATTGGTACAGCCATTGTGAACAGTATGGAAGTTTCTCAAAAAAACCTAAGAATAGAACTACTATATGACCCAGAAATTCTACTCCTCAGTATATATTGAAAAGAAATACAAACACTAATTTGAAAAGATACAAGTGCTCCAATGTTCATAGCAGTATTATCTACAGTTGCCAAGGTATGGAAACAACCTAAGTGTCCATCAACAGATGAATGGATAAAGAAGATATGATATATACAGAGGTCTCATTGTGGCTCAGTGTTAATGAACCTGACTAGTATTCATGAGGATGCAGGTTTGATCCCTGGCTTTGCTTGTTGGCTTAAGGATCTGGCATTGCTATGAACTGTGGTATAGGTTGCAGACATGGCTCAGATCTGGTGTTTCTATGGCTGTGGCACAGGCCAGCAGCTGTAGCTCCAATTCAACCACTAGCCTGAGAACCTCCATATGCCACAAGTGCAGCCCTTAAAAAAAAAGATATATATTCACACATATAATGGAATACTACTCAGCCATAAAAATACAATTTTGCCATTTGTAGCTACATGAATGGACCTCGAGAGCATTATTATGCTAAGTGAAATAAGCCAGAAAGAAAAAGACGGATATTCTATGAAATCACTTATATGTGGACTCTAAAAAACACAACAAACTAGTGAATAAAACAAAAATGAAGCAGGCTCATAGATATAAAGAACAAACTAGTGACTATCAGTGAGGAGAGGGAAGTGGGGAGGGGCAATACAAGGGTAGGGAGAGGAAAGGGGTTATTATGGAATTATATGAAATCATGTGTGTGAAACTTCTGAAAATTGTAAATCACTATAGGATTTAAAGAATCTTTCATTCAATTAATTTTTTTTAAATCTGTGTGTGGCTCAGAGAGTGAAAATGACCCAGCAGGTACTCTCCCTGAACACTTCAGGTGTTTTGCATTACTCGCTCTGTGGTATTGTAAAGGACATGGAATCCTATATATCCTTTTTGTGGAGCGATGGGAAAGGAATTCCAACATTGCTACTGTTGAACCAGAAGTTTCACAGCATGATTCTTGGTTTTCCTACTGTGTAAATTACTGTAACCTCAAACTCCAGAGTCTGAATCATTTCTGTCAATTAAGTGTCTGAGTTCTGATATAAATATAAAAGAAAATTCAAAACAGGAGTTCCCGTCAGGGCATAGCAGAAATGAATCCGACTAGGAACCATGAGGTTGCAGGATCGATTCCTGGCCTTGCTCAGTGGGGTAAGGATTTGGCATTTCCATGAGCTGTGGTGTAGGTGTTGCTATGACTGCGACATAGGCCTGCAGCTATAGCTCTGATTAGACCCCTAGCCTGGGAACCTCCACATGCCATGGGTGTGGTCCTAAAAAGAAAAAAGAAAGAAAGAAAATTCAAAACAGAATTACAAATTTTTACTTCCAGAAGCATTTTTTCTTTCTGGAATACTACTGAGATACCTTGGATTGACTGAAACAATCTATACTGGGAGCTGACAAAAAGGAACGATGTCCTCTGAATGATAATACAGCTCCTCACTAATGGGAAATTCATGATGCTTTGAGAAATTTTTCCTCTCCTATTCTGTTTCATCTTCTTCTCTGGTCCAGTCCCTCCTGTGATCAGTGGTACTGACTGTAGAATGGCTGATTTGGGTGAATGGCATAGTCTGTGGCAATGGAAAGGGAACAAATTAACTAATCCTCTTTGGGATACAATAGGTGGCATTTTACTGATTAGTGAATGGAGCAAGCCAGTCACAGACATTGCCATAGAAATGAGTATGTAAAGTCCATGATTTTAATGTCCTAACATGGGAGCAAATAAGATGAAATGGAAGGGGTGAGCATTTCAGAAATAAGGACTATATATGCATACAGAGATCATTTCACATCATTTAATCTTCTAGGCAACTCATTAGATACTGTATTTCAGATCTACAGCTACTGCTATTTCTCTGATGCATAATCTAAGAACTGATCTTTTTAAGGAAAATATTCATTATTTTTCAATTATCTAAGAATTATTTTTATTCAAGTTGATAATGCACAAAATAAACATTCTGCATTCAAAAACTTTCATAAAAATAATGCTAAAGTTATTGTTAGTTTATGCTTTCTTTTCTTTATATTTTACTCCCTCTCTATTGCAGTAAAAGTCAATCTTTTGTGTTAACTCCTGATAGGCTTGTATAGACAGGAAACACAACAACCTTCTTAGCTTTTGTCTTCTAAAGACTTCTCTCCTTGAAAAGAGGGAAAAAGAATAAAATTTTGAAAGTAGCAAAGGGAGACGCAAAAAGGAAATTGAGGATGATAAATTATCTAAATTGTTAAACTTATTAACTGCATTATTGCTTCTCTTAAAGGAAAATGACTACCTGGTGCAAATAATACCTGTTCCCTGGCTACAGCTTTTATCAACTTTCAAGCATCCTAAGTGCCAGACACAGTGAAGCTTCAACACCAAGAGGCCATGTTAATTGTACTATCTGCATCTCAGGATGTGGACCAATAGAGACTTTCCTATAAGTTCTTCTTGGAACTTCATGCAATGCTCTGTTGGAAGCAGCCATGGAAGGGGTAAGGTTTTAGGAATTTTCAATATTGAATTAATTTAATTTACTGGTTTAACTGAATTTACAGGCAACACTGTAGGATTCAGACTGAAAGTTAGATTTGAGTTCTACAAAAATAAGGACATTTTCCACCAAAGTTTGTGGAATAAGAATCACATATCTTTCATGTTTGTCTCAATCTTTCTGTGGCTTAGGGTATGTCTATACAATTAACTATGTGGGTAATTATGTTAAGCTTTTTCCAAATCCAAGGTATTTTATTTCTATAGAAAAATAACTATTTGGGTGATAGAGAGGTTGTATATATGTGCCCAAGAGGACATAGCTAGTAAATGAAGGTGTTTGATTTTAATCTGGTTGTTTATGGGATAGCTACAGTGTGGTAGACACTGTGGGACAATATAAATATGATAGGACAATCTTTGCCCTCAAGGATCCCTCTCATAAGATGGTAAAGAACCGGAATAGAAGGACTGGAGCTCAACTTCTCTACTAAAAACAATAAAATTCACAACTAAAAGCTGAGCAATCCCCACCCAAATTGACCAGAAACCTTAGAAAAGATATCCTACTCCAGAAGAAAAAGAAGAGGACACATCAAGAGGTAGGAGGGGCAATTTCATGATATAAACAACCCCATACCTCCTGGGTGGGAAGCTCCACAGACTGAAAACTAACTGGTTCACAGAGAGAGACTCACCTACAGGAATGTGAGTTCTGAGCCCTGCATCAAACCCTCACGTGTGGCCATCTGGCACTGGGAGAAAGAGCCCCTGGAGCATCTGGCATTGAAGGCCAGTGGGGCTTGTGCACAGGAGCTCCACAGGACTGGGGGAAATGGAGACCCCATTCTTCAAAGGTGCACACTGACTTTCACGTGCACTGGGTCCCAGGGCAAAGCAAAGTCTCCATAGGAATCTGGGTCAAATCTGACTACAGTACTTGGAGGATATCCTGGGAAAACAGGGGTGAATGTGGCTTGTTGTGAGGGAAGAACATTGGAAGCAAAGCTCTCTGGAATATTCAGCAGCCCTGCCTTTCTCTGGAGGTGGTCATTTTGGGAAAATCTGGCCTCACCCTTCAGTCAGCTGCTGAAGCCCCAGGGCAAACAACAATCCAGGTGGAATCACAGCCCCACCCCTCAGTAAACAGGCTACCTAAAGATCCCTCAGGCACACAGTTGCCTCTAATCCCATCCAGAGACTAAGCCCCACCCAACAGAGGGATTAGAATTGGCTCCACCTACCAGGGGGCAGGCATCAGCCCCCACCATCAGGAAGCCTACAGCAAGCCCCCATACTGACTTCAGCCACAAGGGGGGCAGACACCAGAAGTAAGAGAGGCTACAACTCTATTTATTATCTGTAAAAAGGTCAACACACCAAAAACCTATAAACATGAAAAGACAGAGAACTATAACTCAGATGAGGGAGAAAGGAAAAAACCCAGAAAAACTGCTAAGCGAGAAGGAGATTCTCAGCCTCCAGGAAAAAGACTTCAGATTGTTGATGCTGAAGATGATGCAGGACATTGGAATAAACTGGAGGCAAAGATGGATAACTTACAGGAAACACTGGGCAAAGAGATACAAGATATAAAACTTAAACAAGAAGAGATGCAAAATACAGTAACTGAAATAAAAAATTCACTAGAAGCATCCAACAGCAGAATACAGGAGGCAGAAAAACGAATAAGAGAGGTGGAGGACAGATTAGTGGAAATTATGGATGCAGTACAGAAAAGAGAAAAAAGATTGAAAACAAATGAAGAGAGTCTCAGAGAACTCTGGGACAATGTTAAATGCACCAACATCCGTATTATAGGGGTGCCAGAAGGAGAAGAGAGAGAGAAGGAGACAGAATAAATATTCTAAGAGATAATAGCCAAAAGCTTCCCTAACATGGGGAAGGAATCACTCACTCAAATCCAGGAAGCACAACGAGTACCACATAAAATAAACCCAAGGAAGAACACCCCAAGACACATATTAATCAAACTGACCCAAATTAAAGACAAAGAGAAAATCTTGAAAGCAGCTAGGGAAAAGAAACAAATAACATACTAGGGAACCCCAATAAGGTTATCAGCAGATTTTTCAGCTGAAACTCTGCAGGCCAGAAGGCAGTGGCATGATATACTGAACATGATGAAAGGAAAAAACCTCCAACCAAGACTACTTTACCCAGCAAGGCTCTCATTCAGATTTGAAGGAGAAATCAAATCCTTCACAGATAAGCAAAAGCTGAGAGAATTCAGCAACACTAAACCAGCCTTACAACAAATACTAAAGGAACTTCTCTAGGCAGAAAAGAACAAGAGAAGAAAGAAAGAAAAAAGATCAGCAAAAACAAATCCAAAGTAATTAATAAAATGGCAATAAGAACATACATATCAATAATTACCTTAAATGTTAATGGACTAAATGCCCCAACCAAAAGACATAGACTGGCTGAATGGATACAAAAACAAGACCCATATATGTGCTGTCTTCAAGAGACCCACTTCACTTCTAGGGACACATACAAATTGAAAGTGAGAGGATGGAAGAAAATATTTCATGCAAATGGGGAGCAAAAGAAAGGTGGAGTAGCAATACTCATATCAGACAAAATAGACTTTAAAATGAAGAATATTTTAAGGGACAAAGAAGGACATTACATAATGATCAAATGATCAATCCAAGAAGATAATATCACAATTTTAAATATCTACGCACCCAACACAGGTTCACCACAATATATAAGGCAACTGCAAACAACCTTAAAAGGAGAAATCGCAAAAACAAAAACACAATAATAGTGGGGGACATTAACACCCCACTTACAGCAATGGACAGATCATCCAGACAGAAAATCAATAGGGAACAAAGGCCCTGAATAAAGCACTAATCCAGATGTACTTAAGAGATATTTATAGGACATTTCATCCAAAAGCAAAAGAATACACATTCATCTCAAGTGCACATGGAACATTCTCTAAGGTTGATCATATCTTGGGCTACAAATCCAACCGCGGTAACTTCAAGAAAATTGAAATCTTATCAAGCATCTTTTCTGAACACAACGCTATATGACTGGAAATCAACAACAAGAAGAAAATTGCAAAAAACACAAAGATGTGGAGACTCAACAACATGCTACTAAACAATCAATGGATTACTGAAGAAATCAAAGAGGAAATTAAAAAATACCTAGAAGCAAATAACAACAAAGATACGACACTCCAAAATCTATGGGATGCAGCAATAGCTGTTCTAAGAGGAACGTTTATAGCAATACAAGCCCACCTCAGGAAACAACAAAAAGCTCAAATAAACAACCTAACTTACATCTAAAGCAGCTAGAGAGAGAAGAACAGAAAGACCTAAAGTTAGTAGAAGGAAAGAAATCATAAAGATCAGAGCAGAAATCAATGAAATAGAAACAAAGAAAACCATAGGAAAGATCAATGAAATGAAAAGCTGGTTCTTTGAAAAGACCAACAAAATTGGTCAGACTTATCAAGCAAAAAAGGGAGAGGACTAAAATCAAATTAGAAATGAAAAAGAAGTAACAACAAACATCACAGAAATACAAAGGATCATAACAGACTACCATATGAAATTATACACCAATAATATGGAAAACCTAGAAGAAATGGACAAATTCTTAGAAAAGTATAATCTTCCAAGACTAAACCAAGATGAACTAGAAAAGATGAGTGGACCAATCACAAGCACTGAAACTGAAACTATGATAAAAAAATTCCAACAAACAAAAGTCCAGGACCAGACGGCTTCACAGGCAAATTCTATCAAACATTTAGAGAAGAGCTAACACCTCTCCTTCTGAAACTCTTTCAAAAAATTGCAGAGGAAGAGACACTCCCAAACTCATTCTATGAGGCCACCATCACCCTGATACAACCAGACAAAGATATCACAAAAAAAAGAAAACTACAGGCCAATTTCACTGATGAACATAGATGCCAAAATACTGGATAAAATACTAGCAAACCGCATGCAATAATACATTAAGAGGATTGTACATCATGATCAAGTGGGATTTATCCCAGGGATGCAGGGGTTCTTCAATATCCACAAATCAATCAGTGTGATACACCACAGTAATAAACTGAAGAAGAAAAAACATATGATCCTCTCAATAGACACAGGAAAAGCCTTTGACAAAATCCAACACCCATTTCTGATAAAAACCCTTTAGAAAGTGGGCATAGTGGGAACCTACCTCAACATAATAAAGGCCATATGTGACAAACTCACAGCAAACATCATTCTCAATGGTGAAAAGCTGAAACAATTCCTGCTGAGATCAGGAACAAGACAAGGATGTCCATTCTTGCCACTACTCTTCAACATAGTTTTGGAAGTCCTAGCCACAGCAATCAGAGAAGTAAAAGAAAGAAAACGAATCCAAATTGGAAAGGAAGAAGTAAAACTTCCACTATTTGCAGATGACATGATATCATATCTAGAGAATCCTAAAGACTCTACCAGAAAACTGTTAGAGCTCTTCCATGAATTTGGCAAAGTTGCAGGATACAAAATCAATACACAGAAATCAATGGCATTTCTATACACTAACAATGAAAGAGCAGAAAAGGAAAGTAGGCAAGCAATCCTGTTTACCATCGCATCCAAAAGAATAAAATACCTAGGAGTAAACCTACCTAAAGAGACAAAAGACCTGTACTCTGAAAACTATAAGACACTGATGAAAGAAATCAAAGAGGACACAAATAGGTGGAAAGATATACCATGCTCGTGGATTGGAAGAGTTAATATTATCAAAATGACTATACTACCTATGGCAATCTACAGATTCGATGCAATCCCTATCAAATTACCAAGGACATTTTTCACCGAACTCGAACGAAATATTTTCAAGTTTGTTTGGAAGCACAAAAGACCCAGAATAGCCAAAGACATCCTGAAAAAGAAAAATGGAGCTGGAGGAAGCAGGCTCCCTCACTTCAGACTCTACTACAAAGCAACAATCATCAAAATCACATGGTACTGGCACAAAGACAGAAATATAGACCAGTGGAACAGGATAGAATGCCCAGAATTCAACCCTCGTACCTAAAGCCAACTCATCTATGACAAAGGAGGCAAGAATATACAATGGGGAAAGGACAGCTTGTTCAATAAGTGGTGCTGGGAAACTGGACAGCCACATGGAAAAGAATGAAATTAGAACACTCCCTAATACCATGCACAAAAATAAACTCCAAATGGATTAAAGACCTAGATACAAGACCAGACACTATAAAACTCTTAGAGGAAAACAGAGGCCAAACACTCTCTGATATAAACGACAGCAACATCTTCTCAGATCCACCTCGCAGGGTATTGACAACAAAAACAAAAATAAAAAAATGGGACCTAATCAAACTTCAAAGTTTCTGCACAGCAAAGGTAACCCTAAACAGCACAAAAAGACAACCCACAGAATGGGAGAAGATCTTTGCAAGTGAATCGACTGACAAGGGATTAATCTCCAAAATTTATAAACAACTTCTGCAGCTCCATACCAAAAAAACAAACAACCCCATCAAAAAATGGACAGAAGATCTAAACAAACAGTTCTCCAAAGAAGACATACAGATGGCCGAGAAGCACATGAACGGATGTTCAACATCACTCATTATTAGAGAAATGCAAATCAAAACCACTCTGAGGTACCACCCTACACCAGCCAGAAAGGCCATCATCCAAAAGTCTGCAAACAGTAAGTGCTGGAGAGGGGGTGGAGAAAAAGGAACCCTTGTACACTGTTGGTGGGATTGTCAATTGGTGCAACCACTGTGGAAAGCAGTATGGAGATTCCTCAGAAAACTAAACAGAGAACTACCATTTGATCCAGCATTCCCACTCCTGGGCATCTACCCAGAGAAAACCATGACTCACAAAGACACATGTACTCTGATGTTCATTGCAGCCCTATTTTCAATAGCCAAGACATGGAAACAACCTAAATGTCCATCGACAGAGACATGGCTAAAGAAGAAGTGGTACATATACACAGTGGAATATTACTCAGCCCTTAAAAGGAACGAAATACGGGCATTTTTAGCAACATGATGGACCTAGAAACTATCATGCTAAGTGAAGTCAGCCATACGATGAGACACCAACATCAAATGCTTTCACTGACATGTGGAATCTGAAAAAAGGACAGACGGAACTTCTTTGCAGAACAGATGCTGACTCACAGACATTGAAAAACTTATGGTCTCTGGAGGAGACAGTTTGGGGGGTGGGGAGATGTGTTTGGGTTATGGGATGGAAATCCTGTGAAATCAGATTGTTATGATCATTATACAACTACAGATGTGATAAATTCATTTGAGTAATAAAAAAATTAAAATTAAAAAATAAAAATTAAAAAAAATAAAAAATATTATTTGGAATAAACTGCAGTGGCCTATTCATATAATGTATCAATGCATTGATATAATAACCCATAAATTAATTAGAATTCATAATGCTTTCCTTCTTGCCCACAAAGTATTAATCCATCTAACCATTTAGATTGATACTAAGAAGGGATGAATAGAAAATTCTTCACCTTCTTAAATTTTGATATTGATTTCTAGAAAAGCTGTCAGACTGTTGAAAAACTAACCAATATCTTCTCTACTTCCTTAAATTATACATGAATTCACTCTAGAAACCCACTAGAGCCAGTTAAGTCCTTTTTTAAAAAAATAATTCAAGTTCCACCAGTCAGAATTTCTATAATTAGCAATTACAATATTTTGAATAATTGGTGACCCATATACAAAAAAATGCAATCTGAGTGAAATTTATCCAATATCCCTTTGTTCCATTTGTTCTAAAATATAAGATTGGCAGAAAACTGAATTTTTATATAGATTTTTCTTTGACTCTTAAGAGTGTCCATTGAGACCATCTCCAATTTTTCATGCTCTGTTCACTTCTATATTTTTCTTATTGGACAGATTCTTGAAGGTCAAATAACTGAATCACAGGTTAGGATATATTTAAGACACTTGATTCATATTAGCAAATTGCTTTTATCGGCTGCTTATATTTCCATTACAGTGAATAAAAATGTCTTTCATATTGTATTCTCATTGGCACTAACATTAGCATTTTATAAATTATTTGTTAATATATATATCTTGGATTAATCACAAGATTGAATAGTTTTCTTATTTATTAGTAATTGCATATTCTTTTAATTTACTTTCCTATTTTTAATCATTTTTAAACTTAGGAACTTAGTCTTTCTTATAAATTTATATGACTCTAAGTATATTTATATTTTTATAGAGCAAAGATGTTAAAAGTTTACTATACATGCTGCAAATATATCCTTGTTTATTCAATACATGTTAGTATTTTTCAGGATATTTTAGGAGTTCCCATTGTGGCTCAATGGGTAAAGAACCCAACATAGTCTCCGTGCCAATGTGGGTTCAATCCCTGGCCTTGCTCAGTGGGTTAAGGATCCAGCATTGCCACAGCTTCATAGGTCAGAGGTGTGGCCTGGATCTGGTATTGGCCACAGCTGTGGCATAGTCTGGTAGCTGCAGCTCTGATTTGACCCATAGCCGGGGGAACTTCCATATGCCACGTGAAATTCCATATGCCATACGTGCAGCCTCAGAAGGGGAAAAAAAAAGATATTTTAACATTTATTATGTTCACTTCTCATACTTAAAAATTAAAATTACAGGCTCTGAGTAACTCACTATGACTTGAAAGATGCATAGCAACTTTTCAGGTAAAAACAGAGAAAGAAAATTTCAGAGAAAAAAGCAAACAGGAGCTGGGTCTGTTCGGTGGCAGAGGTGAGTATTGCTGAAATACTGAGCTAAAGGGGTGGGTAGGGGTTTGAGGTTTATTGGCCAAATATCAATTTTCTGCAAGACACTTAACCAAATGTCCAATTTTCCAACTGTATTATTCTAATAAATGTTTTTTTATTCATTAAATTTCATGCAATTTAATCCCAAATAGGATAATTTTACCCCCTTTAAAATGATTTCTGAAGATTTTTAATTTACCAGTTTCTTTTCTCTCCATAGCGACATTTTAAGTGATATTCATGCTCTCGACAGGTAAGGTTGATAGTTATCTGAGTGCACTTACAAATGTAATTAACAGTCAGAAAAATGTATTTTGTAATAAATGTAAAATCAGAATGTTACCTGAGAACTTTTAAGTTTACAGTACTTTCTTATTTTTTCTGATTTTTTATTATGGTAAAATAACTATCTTAACCATTTTAAGTATATTGTTCTGTGGAATTCAGTATATTCATATGGTTGCACAACCATCACTACCATCAATCTCCTAAAGTATTGTAATCTTGCAAAACTAAAACCCTGTACCCATTAAACAGTAACTTCCCATAACCCTCCTCCCAGTGCCTGGAAACTACCATTGTACTTTCTTTTTTTCACCTCCCCTTTTCCCCCTAAGCCCCAGGTTCCGCCTCTGGTAATCACCATTCTACTCTCTGTTATTATGAGTTCAACTTTAAAAAAGATACCACATATAAGTGATATCATACAGTATTTGTCATCTTTCTCCATCCGGCTTATTTCAGTTTGCATAATGTGCCCCAGGTTTATCCATGGTGTCTTTTTATGGCTAATATTCTATTGTATGTATACAACACATTTTCTTTATTCGTTCATCTATTGATGAATATTTACATTTTCCCCATATCTTGGCTATTGAGAATAATGCCACAAGGACCATAGGAATGTAAATATCTCTTCAAGATAGTGATTTTATTTCCTTTGGAATGTAGCTATCTCTTCAAGATTGTGATTTCATTTCCAGTGGGATTGCTGGATCATACAGCAGCTCTATTTTAATTTTTTGAGGAGCCTCCATACCATTCTCCATAATGGATATACCAATTTACATTCCCACCCCCAGTGTACAAGGGTTCCCTTCTCTCTATAGCTTCACTAACACTTGTTATTTCTTGTCCTTTTAGTGATGATCATCCTAACAGGTATAAGTCAACTATTTTATTGTGGTTTTGACTTGGGTTTCCCTGATGATTAATTAAGTTGAACACCTGTTATTATAGTTCTTGGCTACTTGTATGTCTTTGGGAAAATGTCTATTCAGGTCCTTTGCCCATGTTTTAACTGGGTTGTTGTGGGGGGGGCTGGTTTTTTTTTTTTGTTTGTTTACTGTTGAGTTATAAGAATTCCTTACATATTTTTGATATTAACTCCTTATCAGAAATGTGGTTTGCAAATATTTTCTCCCATTCCGTATGTTGCCTTTTGTTTATTGTTGTATCCTTTGCTGTGCAGAAACTTTAGTTATGACACAGCCTCACTTGTTTATTTTTGCTTTTTTTACCTGTGCTTTTCGTGACAGGTCCCCAAAAACCATTCCATGACCAATGTCAAGGAGCTTTCCTTCTATATTTTCTTCTAAGAGTTTTATAGTTTCATTTCCATCAGGATTGTGTGTATGCTTGGCTCTACCATATCTGAGCTACTTGATGATCCTTTAAGGTTAAGTTCATCTAATTCACAAAAAGTTTAGGAGTCCCTCTGCAGGTGCCACCAATTGAACCTTATCAGTAATAAAACTGTATTTTGATTAATCTCCTTTTGCTTTTTTTTGCCTGTATCATAATTAGTTTCTAACTTTGGTGCAGGGAATAAGGATGCTATTCATTGGTCAGTTAGTATCTTAATATCTTGGATCTTTGGCTGGAAATCTTTACCTGATATTTGAGGGCAGAAAAAAATCAGGCTTCTGGCATAGCCAGGGTGGGAGGCATTAGGTTTCGATGCTTATGTCATGTGAGGCTCTGACCTTAGTGGGCTGCAGCAGTTTATTTTGCAGTGGGTGTTAAACTGGATCAGGCAGGGCAGGCTTCAGTAAGCATAAAAAATGGGGAATTCTGGCTGCCCTTGTCCTGACCCACACTGGCTTAGCTTTTAACCAAGCAGGGTCTGCTGACACAAGGATTAAATGATCAAAGGAAAAGGATATTTAGTCCTAAAGGCCTATATCAAAAAAAACCTGAGCTTTTCAAATGTTTGAGCTTTCCAAGTATTTGTGCATCAGGTAAAAAGGGAAAAAAAAACTTATGCTGTTCTCTCATGCAAATATACACATTAAATTTTTAAAATTTGAGATATAACTGACATATAACATTGTATAAATGTAAGGTGCACGACAGTTAATTAGATACACATATAATGCAATGTGATTACCACCATAATGTTAGCTAATACATCCATCCTGTCACATGACTAGCCTTTTTTGTTGTGAGAACATTTAAGACCAAGTCTCTTAGTAACTTTCACATATATATTATAGTCCTATTAAATACAATCACAGTCATATGCATTAGATCCCCAGAACTTATTCATCCTCTAACTCCAAGTATGTTATACCACGTTTACCAATATTTCCCATACCACCCCATACCCTGGTAACCACCATTCTGCTTTCTGTTTCTACAAGTTCTGCTTTTTTCAGATTCTACTTATAAATGACATAATCCCACTTTGGGGTATATATCCAAAGAAAATGAAAATAGGATCTTGAAAAGATATCTATACCCTTACATTTATTGCAGTATCATTTATAATAGCCAAGATATGGAAATAACCTAAGTGTCTGTCAACTGATGAATGGATAAAGAAGATGTGAAATATCTATATACCTATTTATATACAGATAGATACGTATATATGTGTATATATAGTGGAATATTACTCAGACATAAGAAAGAAGGAAATGCTGAGTTTTAAAACTTGTGACAGCAGAAATAATCATGGGGGAGAGAGGCCAACAGTAAGTGTATGTCGTGTCAGGCTCGATTAAGTAATGCTAGTTGAGAGACCTCAAGTTCAGTTCTTCTTAATATAATTTTGAACCATACTGAGAGTTAAAGGAAAAAAAAACTGGATTGTCTAATCTTTTGGAATTAAGTTGCTTTTCCACATGCTCAAGTCTAAGACCTTATCATGTCATCTCAACTGGGATCTTGATTGATTAATAAATTTGGTCCAAGGTTTTAATGGTCATAGACTCAGAATGTCTTTTCAGCTAGAAGAGGGTGGGTTTTGTTTTAATAAAAATTTGGAAAGATGAAGATATTTAAAATAAGGACAACATGGTACTTTTTGTTGCTAAGGTAAAGAAACACCTGAATAAAATTGAAGTACCAAAGTTTAGAGGACAAAAATAGCTATTCCTCCAACATTCTCTTAGAGAATCAAATTTATTCAGAAAGTCAAGAAAGATCCAGAATAGTCTGACATCTATACTTCAGACTTACTATCTGCATAGGAGCAGTAGGAAAATGAAAGAAAAAATAAAGGAGTAAGGACTGATTAAGCTGATAAAGAGAGATTTAAGAACTTAAAACCAGGTGAGGCAGATATAAAAAATAAAAGAAAATGCTTTCTGTATCTTATTGCCCTTTAAAGCAGTGCACCTTATTGATAAAATCGAAGGTACTTAGTATATAGTTTCACTAAATGAGCAAAAGTTAAAAACGAGATTTGGAGAATGCCATAAAATGAAATTCTGGAATACAAGAATAAATTGGAAATGTTGTTTTAAAACTACTACCTATTACAACATTATAATTAAAATTTGGTAGTCATTTTTAAGCATGGTGAACTTCATGATTTCTCCAGTAATCACTCTATTGCTTATTTGTAATGCTAACATATTCATGTTCAACTAGGATTTCTGGAAGATCATCTCATGCTTTCTTATTATTAACTCTCTTTATTCTTCATTATGTATAGTGCCTAATTTTGTACTTTTCCTTAGGAAAAAATTAGGGTGGAAATTAATTTAACATTCTGTTTTTTCATCATGTTCACAAGATACAAAGAATTTTGAAATTAGACTTTTACAGTTGATGTTAGAGAATGTTTTGCCTATGTTCTCCTCTAGGAGTTTGATGGTGTCTTGTCTTATATTTAACTCTTTAAGCCATTTTGGGTTTATTTTTGTGCTTCGTGTGAGGGTATGTTCTAGTTTCACTGATTTACATGCAGCTGTCCAGTTTTCCCAGCACCACTTGCTGAAGAGACTGCCTTTTTCCCATTTTATATTCTTGCCTCCTTTGTGGAAGATTAATTGACCGCAGGTGTCTGGGTTTATTTTTGTGTTCTTTATTCTGTTCCATTGGTCTGTATGTCTGTTTCTCTACTGGTACCATACTGTCTTGATTACTATAGCTTTGTACTACTGTCTGAAGTCTGGGAGAGTTATGCCTCCTGCTTGTTTTTTCCTTCCTCATGATTGCTTTGGCAATTCTGGATCTTTTATGTTTACATATAAATTTTTGGATTGTTTGTTCTAGTTCTGTGAAAAATGTCACGGGTAATTTGATTGCACTGAATCTGTAGATTGTTTTGGGTAGTATGGCCATTTTTTTTAACGATATTAATTCTTCCAATCCAGGAGCATGGAATATATTTCTTAGGTCAGTCTCTCAAAGCAATAGAAATAAAAACAAAAATAAGCCAATGGGACCTAATCAAACTTACAAGCTTTTGCAGAGAAAAGGAAACCATAAAAAAAGTGAAAAGACAACCTACACAATGGTAGAAAATAGTTTCAAACAATACAACCAACAAGGGCTTAATCTCCAAACTATACAAACAGCTCATACAACTCAACAGCAAAAAAACCCCAAAAAACAAACAAACAAAAAACCTGAATAGACATTTCTCCAAAGAACACATATAGATGAGCAACAGGCACATGAAAAAATGCTCAACATCACTAATTATTAGAGAAATGAAAATCAAAACTACTATGAGATACCACTTCACACCAGTAAGAATGGCCAGCATTAGTAAGTTTACAAATACAAACACTGGAGAGGGTGTGGAGAAAAGGGTACCCTCCTACACTGTTGGTGGGAATGTAAACTGGTAGAACCACTATGGAAAACAGTATGGAGGTACCTCATAAAACTAAACATAGAACTACAATATGATCCAGCAATCTCACTCTTGGGCATATATCCAGACAAAACTTTCAATCAAAAAGATATATGCACCCCTACATTCACTGCAGCACTATTCACAATAGCCATGACATGGAAACAACCTAAATGTCCATTGAGAGATGAATGGATTAAGAAGATGTGGTATATATACACAATTAAATACTACTCAGCCATAAAAAAAGAACAAAATAATGCTATTTGCAGCAACATGGATGGAACTGGAGACTCATACTAGGTGAAGTTAAATCAGAAAGAGAAAGACAAGTACCATATGATATCACTTATATCTGGAATCTAATACATGGAACAAATGAACCTATATACAGAAAAGAAACAGACTCATGGACATGGAGAACAGACTGGTGGTTGACAAGGGGGAAAGGGAAGAAGTGGGATGGACTGGGAGTTTAGCGTTGGTAGATGCAGGCTATTGTAGTTGGAGTGGATGAGCAAAATAAGATCCTGCTGTATAGCACAGGGAATAAAATATATCTAGCCACTTGTTATGGAACATGACAGAGGATAATGTGAAAAAAAGAATGTGTGTGTGTGTGTGTATAACTGGGTCAGTTTGTTGTACAGAAGAAATTGATGGAACATTGTAAATCAAGTATAATAAAAAATCTTAAAAAAAGAAATTAGACTTCTACATGAAATATCCATGACCTAAAAGGAATTAAATAAATAAAACTAAAGATATTCATAAAACTTATTCCTTTATGAAGGCGAGTATGCAAAATAACATAATAGTCTCTATTATTCCACCTGAAATTGATATTTAAATTTAAATACAATTTATTGGTTCAAACTGGACATTGTGTCCTCCCTAAAGTTTTCTAGCAAATGTTCATATTGGTAATCTGTTTGCTTTTTAACTATTTGAAAATTATTAACTGCTTTTGTGTGTCATTCATATCATGATTAAATTTACTTTTTCAAAACTGTATATAAATTTACATGTCACTGAGCAACAAAAATTCAAAACATAAAACACATAAGATTTTTGATTCGAGTTACACTTATTATGAGAACCTAACTGAAAGTAATTACTATTATTATTTTTTTAATGGCTGCACACACAGCATATAGAAGTTCCCACGCCAGGGACCGAATCTAAGCCACAGCTGTGACCTACACTGCAGTTGCGGCAATGTCAGGTCCTTTTATCCACTGTGCCAGGCTGGGGATTGAACTCACACCTCTGTAGTGACCTGAGCCACTGCAGTGGGATTCTTAACACCCTGTGTCCCAGTGGGAACTCCAAAAGTAGTTACTAGTTAAATGTTAAAAATAAATCTGTATGACATATTGTGTGTGTATTACTGATTATCACACTGATGAGAATGAAGTAGATAATCACATGATCAAACACAATTCAAGAATGCCAGAGACAACAGTGAAGTAGACACATTTAGCACTTCAGCCTGCCAAATTCCAAGACCAAAACTGAAACCAAATAGCAGTTTTTAGCCAAATCCTGAGGTCTATGTGAACTCAACTGAGAGGTATCATCTTAACAGCTACAGATACATTGTATATCATATAGCAATTATGGAGTAACCACTGGAAGAAGGCATTCTTCTATACCATATGTTTTTGATCAATTTTATGCTTCTAAATTTTCTGTACCCTTTACAGCATTCCACTAAAAATCCATCCTTCAATTAATGGATACATGGATATTTTGACCATTTTTTCCCTAATAATGCTGCTTAGAACATTCTTGTCCATGTCTCTTTGTAAACATTTGCGTCTTTGGAGTATATAATTAGAACTATAATTTTTGGTTTGTAAGATTTATACCTTCTCCACTTATCACGTCAGATAAAATTGTTTTCTAAAAGAGCAGTGACAATTTCCCTGCCTGTAGGAGAGACTAGTAAGAATATTCAATACCTATTTTCCAGTTTCACTTTCAGATACTGGCTGAGTTCAGATCCATAAACAGAATGTAAGGAGAGGTGGTAAGAAATTTCAAAAGAGAAAAAATGCAGCCTTCTCCTTCCCACTCTTAATTTCTTCTGACTGGAATGAAGATAAGATGGCTAGAAGGGGAGAAACCTTAGATCATTAGGGAATAACTATGCCTTGATGATGATGGGAACAAATTAAAAAAAAAAAAAAAAAGAAGTAGCTGGGGTCCTAGATGGTAATAGAACCCCATATTAGTGATGGACTTCTAAAGTTAGTGTGAGAGAGAAATAAGCCACTAGTGAGGCTGAGTCACTGATAGTTTAGGTTTCCTCACCTCTCAGCAGAACCTAATGGCAACTAACATGCATTCTCAATGACACTTTATAAGCTTTCCCATCAATCTTCATTTGTATCAACACTTATTATCATATTTTCTCCAATTTTCAGAATTTGATAAATCTAAAATAGTCCTGAATTGTGGCTTTAGTTTTGAGAACTTTATTAATGAAATTAAGTATTTCTTCATACATCAATAGTACATACATTATTATGAAATAACTGTTCCTAACTTTGACTATTTCCTTTTTTTTTCTTTTTTTAGGGCCACACTCAGGGCATATGGAAGTTCCCATACTAGAGGTCAAACTGGAGTTGCAGCTGCTGGCCTACACCACAGCCACAGCAACGCCAGATCCAAGCCACATCTGTGACCTATGCCGCCTTTACCTTGAAATTAACTAAAAATGTCTTAGTTACAAAACAAAACAAAAATTTTAGTATTAGATTGGAAGTGTAATAACTGGGCAATTATATTCTTAGAGAACCAAGAGAAATAAAAACATATAGCAATAAGAATGTATGTGACAGGATATTCGTAATGGCTGTAATCATTTTAGCAAACTTGAGAACAATCCACATGTTTATCAATATTTTACTAAATTTATCCAATGCACTACTAAAAAGATAAAGTAAGATTTGAACTTCTGATGTTCATAACAATATACAAGTGTCTCCAAAACACAATGCTGATTGAAAGAAATCAGACACAAAAGAGTACATACTATATGCTTCCTTTCACATGAATTTCTAGACAGGAAAAATAAATGATGATGACAAATAAGAACAGAGTTTGCTCTGTCTAGATTAGGAAATATCTCAGAATGGTGAGGGAGGGAAACTTCTGGAATGACAGAAGTGTTCATTATCTTAATTAGGATGGTGGTTTAAATGAGTGTACATGTTTCTCCAAGTTCACTGAACTGTATAGTTTTAAAAGGTTGGATTTTTGCATGCAAATTACACAATTTTAAAAATGAATATTATATATATATATTTATCTCTAGTAGAATAAAGTACATTTTATTATGTCTTAGGGCAAGATCATGATTTGGGCTTACGCTAAGGAACATAATCTCTCTCATTTATGCATGTCTTGTGACTGAGGTACTATACAGTCCTTTGTTCCAGACTATCTTTTCAATGCGTTTTTCAATCAATTCCCCTTATACATCATCTAGCCCAGTTAAGTTTCTCCCCAAGCTTGCTCATGACATTCAACAAAGTAATGGTTAAGGAAGAGTTCCCGTCGTGGCTCAGTGGAAACGAATCTCATTAGGAACCAAGAGGTTGCAAGTTTGATTTCTGGCCTTGCTCAGTGGGTTAAGGATCAGCGTTGCTGTGAGCTGTGGTGGAGGTCGCAGACACGTCTTAGATCTGGCATTGCAGTGGCTGTGGTGTAGGCTGGCAGCAACAGCTTCGATTCAACCCCTAGCCTGGGAACCTCCATATGCCTCGGGTGTGGCCCTCAAAAGACAAAAAAAAAAAAAAAAAAAAAAACCTTAGGAAAAAAAAAGGGAGTTCCCGTCATGGCTTAGTGGTTAACGAACCCAACTAGCATCCATGAGAACATGGGTTCGATCGCTGGCCTCGCTCAGTGGGTTACAGATCTGGCATTGCCGTGAGCTGTGGTGTAGGTCGCAGATGAGGGTCGGATCCCGTGTTGCTGTGGTTCTGGTGTAGGCCAGAGGCTACAGCTCCAATTCGACCCCTAGACTGGAAACTTCCATATGCCACTGGTGCGGCCCTAAAAGACAAAAAGACAGAAAAAAAAATGGTTAAGGAGATGGAAAAAACTGTCACTTTGATAATTTTTACAATTATTACCAAAATTATAATAAATGCAAAATCCTTTTGGAAAAATATTTTGGATGGAGAAGATTACAATTTAAAGCATTTAATAATGTTTTTGTCCAATCTTTAATATGAACCTTTATACACATTTAATCTAACTCCTATTTAAATGTCAATCTTATCCATTATATGTGTATATTATACACCTACTGAATATATTTAATAATGAAAATGATGAAGTGATGACTGATTAATCTAGTATTTTTATGTATACACATAAGTGTAATAATGTTTTATCAACAACATCCTGGTCATTCTCTTCATATTCAATGCAAGAGAGCCTTAGAATTGTTAGATTCGCACAGCTAGTAAGTGTCAGACTCAAGGTTTTCATTGAGGTCGATTTAATTTCAAAGCCAGCAGTTTTTCCATTACTTCATACTGCTTCTCCAGCATTATACACAGGAGTGTTAAAGATGGACTAATTATAAATAAATAAGTTGATATATATTTTAACTCACTATTGACAACTGCCTCCAAATTTTTTCTTGCATTTTTATATATTTTACCACAAAAAATGCAAAACTGGTTTCCTATATGTCAAGTCTTTATCCATGCCTCTCTATCTTCAGCTTCTCTTTCAAAGTGAAAACTGCATTGCTAAACAATGGCCTGCCTGGCTCAGAATCTCATCTAGCACCAATTTTGTTCAGAGACAGGTGTACATTGATAAGAATTTTATCTCTGAGAGTTTCTACCAAGTCTATAGCTGCTTCTTTACACAAATGGCTGCCTCATAGTTGGTGAAAATAGGGTACTGAATAATGACAGCCAAAGCCCTGTTGCATTTTGTCCTCCAGTAAATTTATAATGAGAAATAAATTGAAAGGAAGAACATGTCTGGAATGGATTAATAATAATGGGAAGAGGAGTTCCCGTCGTGGCGCAGTGGTTAACGAATCCAACTAGGAACCATGAGGTTGCGGGTTCGATCCCTGCCCTTGCTCAGTGGGTTAACGATCCGGTGTTGCCGTGAACTGTGGTGTAGGTTGCAGACGCGGCTTGGATCCTGCGTTGCTGTGGCTCTGGCGTAGGCCGGCGGCTACAGCTCCGATTAGACCCCTAGCCTGGGAACCTCCATATGCCGCGGAAGCGGCCCAAAGAAATAGCAAAAAGACCAAAAAAAATAAAATAAAATAAAAATTAAAAAAATTTAAAAAATTAAAAAATAAAAATAAAAAAATAAATAATGGGAAGAATAGCACAAACTTAGGGTCCTTTACTTATACAGGTCCCTTCCAAAGCTCTGTCTAGGTATGATAAATTTATAGAATTTTTCTTAAAGGGTCTCCTCACCCCAAATTATATAAGCTCTATGTCCCACAAAATCTACATCCTGCCCTGAGATGTCTGTAAGTGATAGGGATATTTCTAGATCAAATACCATATCAACACAAGAAAAAAAAGAGGACAGCGGAAAGAAGAGGAGCAATAAAGGTTAAAATGACAGGGTTGTTTTTTTTTTTTTTTAAATGGAAAGTTTGGAAATTAACAAGAAATCATTGCAGAATCTGAGAAACGATATACAATGAACAAGAAATTAAGAACAAAAGAAATATTTGTCTCATCTTTCACTTGAGAGCATTCTTTGGCAATAAAATTTCCACATCAATTCCCCACATATCTGGCAGCAAATACATTTAAATTTCAGTTTGTTACAGAAAATATTGTATAAAAATTTAATTTGGAGTTGTTTACCTTTCTATAATTCTTACAAATACACACAGAAGCTAAAACTCAGTTGCATATCAAGGGCACATCATAGGTAAAAACCAAAATAGAACAAGCCAGGTAATGATAGAAAAATCGCCTTCATCAGAGATATCCAGAGCTTCTGATTTCCTCTGTCTTATGAACAAAATCTTGAATCATCGCAATTCTGCAATTCATTGTTGGTTTCCCTAATGCATGCACTCAAAGAAACTCTTTTCTTGCTTTTCCCTTTTTACTTGAATTGGAATAACTGAAAATAAAAAAAATCAGAGAATGACTCCTTTTTGCCTAAACATACTCTTGTTTTATTCTGATTTACAGTAACATTTTGTCACTATGTTACTTTTCTATGATCATTTCTTACTTCATGCACATTTTATCTCTCCTGTTGCTGTATCTTTCCCTAGTTTTGCCAACTCCTGAAGGCCTTCAGAAAAGCCACAAACAAATCCATGAAACCACAATTAATGATATTTAACTCAATTATAAAGGCCTTTGGTAGCAAAATAATGGATATTATTTTTCTCAAACAATTTGCATAGCACCTAAAACCCTTGAATACTGCAGTAAAAAGTCATGTTTCAAAGCAGAAGAAAGGTTGGCTTGTGGAGAGATCCATAAATCTAAAAGGGACTTCAGGAAAGTAAAAGTCACAAAGTACTTTGCCTTTTGAAGAAATATAAAGGATTTGGAAGAATAGGGAGAATTTATGAGCACAGAGAGGGAAGATTACTTTCACCTAGAAAATTATAGAGAGAGATTTGAACAAATTAATATGGAGAAAAAAATTCTTATAAGTAATTCTAAATCATTCTATGAAATGATAAGTTAAATTTTTTGTTGTTAGTTTCAAAGATACGTGATCAGGGTGGTCTTATGTATTTTAGACCTTCTACCTAGTGAGTGTCTAAACTGGATTCCTCTGTGTGTGTGTAGCGGAGAGCAGTGACAGTAATGCTTAGAGTAGACAAAAAGATTTTTTCCTCAATAAAGAGATATATTTGACATATAATGTTGTATACATTTAAGATGTATGTACACACTAATACACATATATTCATAGCATTAGCTAAAACTTCAATCATGTCACATAATTACCATGTATTTTTGTGGTGAGAGCATTTAAGATCTACTTTCTTAGCAACTATCACGTACGTAACACAATATTGTTAACTGTTATCACCATGCTGAAAAGATCCCCAGAACTTATTCATCTTGTAACTGGAACTTTTCACACTTTGACTAACATCCCCCTATTGCCCCCAACTCACCCCTAAGACCCTAATAACCACCATTCTGTTCTGTTTCTATGAATTAGGCTTTTTTAGATTCTATATGTAAGTGATATAATACAGTATTTGTCTTTCTTTGCCTGACATTTATCTCTGTATAATGAACTCAATGTTCATCCATATTGTCACAAATGGCAGAGTTCCTTTTTCTTGTGGCTGGATGATACTCCACTGTGTGTGTTTATACTTGTGTGTATGTGCATAGCATGTGTGCTACATCTTTTCTTCTTCATCCACTTACTGACAGACATTTAGGTTGTTTCCAAACTTTGGCTATTATGAATAATGCTGCAGTGAACATGGGAATAAAGAGATCTCTTCAAAATAGTGATTTCATTTCCTTGATAGATATACATACATATATCAAGAAGTAGGATTGTTGGGCCATATAGTAATTCCATTTTTAATTTTTTGAGGAATTGCCATACTGTTTTCTATTGTGTCTGTGCCAAATTACATTCCCACCACCAATGCAAAAGTATTCCCTTTTCCCTACATCTTTGCCAATGCTTGTTATTTCATATCTTTTTGGTGATAGCTGTTCTAACTGGTATGAGATGATTTCCTTGTGCTTTGATTTGCATTTTCCTGATGTCTAGTGATGTAGAGCATCTCTTTATGTACCTGGTGACCATTTGCACATCTGCTTTGGAAAACAGTGCATTCAGAAATAAAGAAAACAGGAGTTCCCATCATGGCACAGTGGAAAAGAATATGACTAGGAACCATGAAGTTGTGGGTTCAATCCCTGGCCTTTCTCAGTGAGTTAAGGATCTGGCATTGCAGTGAGCTATGGTATAGGTTGCAGATGCAGGCTGGATCCTGTGTTGCTGTGGCTGTGGTGTAGGCCGGCAGCTATCGCTCCAATTTGACCCCTAGCCTGGGAACCTCCATATGCCATGGGTGTGGCCCTAAAAAAAATAAATAAATAAAAAATTTTAAAAAATAAAGAAAACACTTATATTCAAATAACATAAAAAATATTCAGGAAAAAGTTTAACCAAAGAGGTAAAAGATCTATACACAGAAAACTATAAGACACTGATGAAAAAAGCTGAAGAAGGCACAAATGAATGGAAAAATATCTCACAGTCATGGGCTGAAAAAATTAACATTGTTAAAATGTCCACACTACACAAAATTCTCTACAGATCCAATGCAATCCCCAAATTTCAATGGTATTATCCACAGGAATGGAAAAATCTACCTTAAAATTTATATGGTTCCACAAAAGACCCCTAATAGACAAAACAATTCTGAGAAGGAAAAACAAAGCTGAAAGCATCCTATTCCCAGGTTTTAAACTATGCTACAAAGCTACAGTAACCAAAGCAATATGGTACTGACTTAATAGACATAGAACAATGGAACAAAATCAAGAACCCAGAAATAAACCTTCACACACATGGGCAACTAATATTTGACAAGGGAATCAAGAATATTCAATGAGAAAAGAAAAGTCACTTCAGTAAATAGTATTGGGAAAACTGGACAGCCACACAGAGAAGAATGAAATTGTATCAAAATGCGTTAATTAAAAGTAAGACCTGGAGTTCCCTTCGTGGCTCAGCGATTAATGAACCCAACTAGCATCCATGAGGATGCAGGTTCAAACCCTGGCCTCACTCAGTGGATTAAGGATCCAGCATTGCCATGAGCTGTGGTGTAAGTCTCAGACCCGGCTCGGGTCCTGCATTGCTGTGGCTGTGGGGTAGGCTGGCAGCTGTAGCTCTGATTCGACCCCTAGCCTGGGAACTTCCATATGCCATGGTTGTGGCCCTAAAAAGAAAAAAGAAAAAGAAAAAGAAAAAACAAGTAAGACTGATACCACAAAACTCATAGAAGAAAACAGGGAAACAGCTTCTTCATAGCAGTTATGGCAAAGGTTTTTTGGATATGCCTCCTAAAGCACAAGCAACAAAAGCAAAAATAAGTAAGTAGGACTACATCAAAATTAAAAGCTTTTTCACAGCAAAAGAAACAATCAACAAATGAAAGATACCCTATGGAAGAGAAGAAAGTATTTGCAAAATCCATTCCAGGTAAGGGGTTAATATTGAAAATACATAAAGAACTCATGTAACCTAATAGCATAAAAGCAAACCATCTGATTTTAAAATAGGATATAAAAAAAAGATTGTGGTAAAAGTAATCATAATAAAAATGATATACATGATAATGTAATATATTCCAGACATTGTATATCAATTCATTATTTAATTCACATAACACCCCAATTCAAGTGTTACATGTGAGAAAAATGAAGTACACATTTCTTCACTTTCTTGTTCAACATCACACAGTGAAGTAGTTTAGAAGCACTGTCATGACTTCAGATCATTTTGATGCTAGATGTGCTTCTTCTTATTAATTCTAGCTCATCAAGGGTATACTTCTATGCTCCAACAAAAAGAAAATATAAGTAACATTTTAAATGGGTAGCTACTTGCCAATAACATCCACCCCGCACATTCTTCTATTCATTAATTCACCTATTCATTCATCTAGTCAACAAATACTATTTTATCATTAATTATGTACTAGGCTCTGAGAAGTCATTTTAGGCCAAAAAGAGAGTATCTTTGAACATGTTTTATTATTTTCCCATTTAGAAGATACAATAATTGTTTATTATTCTTTATGATTAATCTCTCATATAGAAAACTCAATTAGGTACTTATTGTGTAGGGCAATATATTTAGGGAACCTTAAAGTGCTTAAAATGATTCCATCCTCCCCTTCATACCCTTTTCCCCAAACCCAGTAGCATACGCTAAAGCATAACGTCAATGGAATTGAGAGTTCTGAAGGGATTTGATTTGCACTGTATCTATGAAATTGCCTAGTTCTTAATCGTACAAGTTCAATGGAACCATCTGAGTATTTATAATACCACTGGTTACATATTTCATTTGATATACTAAATAATTAAATCACACAACTAAAGATACTGGGACCATGCCAAAGTATACATTTAGCCACCTCAAATTTCTCCTTGGCCCATGGGATAAGTATATGTTATCCTTTTTTATTTGGGGGAAGTTGGAAGAGAGGGGTGCGATGTATGACAAATCATGGTCAGGGGACTCTAGGTAGAAGTTATGAAAATGAGTTGCAGACATGTACCTTAAACTGTGTATCATATTTATCATATCTTGTTTCTTCCCCTTTCACAGCAGCCTTGGAGTTCATATGTACAGGAGAACTGTGAGAAAGCCTGACTCAATTTTGATGTGTGACTGCTAAATGCTTTCAAGCTCTACCTCCCCCTTTTTTCCTTCTGATCCACATAGGGCAAACTGATAAGAAAACCTGGGTTATCCCTCCTTTGATTCCAGAGGTAAGTTCAAACTATGATAGGCTCAGCCCACACGAGGAAACCCTCACCCTAGCATAACCTTCTACATGTCTGAAAATACTGTGTCAGTCACCACTCTCTACTTCATTTTTTGAAACTGCTTTGGGAACCTTCCAAACTTTCCAAGTGAATCCTCAACATATGAGTGAAAAATCCTTAGAGTATGTATGTGTGTTTTCAACAGTCTTGACATCTAAACCAAATTTTGAGTGAGGGTTCATCTCATCTCTAAAGAATGATCAAAACAATAGTGAAGTCCCTACATGGAAGAATCCTGAATCTCTGAGTTACTTAATAGAGTGGAGCCCTCCATGGCTTACCTTATTGAATTCTGATGCAAGTGAGCAATAATTTCATTGGGTCAATCCACTTGAACAATGTAGAAATTAGAATATTGAAGTAGAGTGTTTCTATAACAAAGCTAAATTTTTACATTGGATGTTGAGAGTAGGAATGAAGTGGCAAGGAACTTAACATCAGAGACTAGAAAAATGGCATGCTGTATACTAATAGTCAGTAAAATGTTACTTGAAAAAACAGAAGGTAGACCAGAGATCACTGAGCACATAGCTTGAAGGAAACAAGCTGAAAAGCAAAACTTTGTGCAGATTGTTCATTAGTAGGTTTATTTGGTTTTTAAAAAGGTGAAAGAGCTGAGTCTGGCAATAATGTCTATTTTTAAATATTAATGAAATGGTATAGAAAGCCCCCATATTCACAGTCTTACAGTTCTGGGAAAAACAGGAGCTTCTGGATACTAAATGTATATGAGAGTAAAAAGGGCTTTGATCAACAAAGATGTAATAAGATTTCTCAGTTACACAGAGTGATTCTACCTTACAGTCAAAGATCAGATTAATGGTATGCTCCCTACCCACTCAAACACAATAGCCTCAAGGTATATTTCTTTACATCAAGAGAAAGATACCAAGTGTGAATAAGTACAGAAATAAGGCAGATATGAAAACAATGACTAGGAAATAATTGTCAAAGCAGTCACTGACATATGGAACTGACTGGAAAATTGCAGATCAGAAACCTACTAGGTTTTTAGGGAATTCTATCACCAAATCAACCAAAATTTTCATTTGCAAAAGAAATGTAACTTTCCGGAGAGCCTTAAAATAATCATGGAATAAGGAGGAGACTACAGTAGTTGCACAGCACTCTAGGCACACTATCCAAAACTTAACTTTGATGTCATCAAGAAGAGTCACGGACAGGGAAGAATCTCAGAAAGTAAATCCAGGGGCTAGGAAGAACAGTGAACTAAGCAGTTCTTCCCACAGATGAGAATCCAGACTTTCACAATGTCTGTTCATTGGAATTTTATAATTGAATCCACAAAGGACTGCTGTATGTTCCCATTTATTCCTTTATAATTAGGAATGGTTATTATTCTGATTGTATCCCTGTTTCAACACTTTTTTAGATGTGGTATGGAGAGTAGACTACTTCTCCTTTGAGCTCAAAGGTTGTTGTAACATGAGGATTCTCATCAGTGTTGGAATGTACTCGACTCTGCATTAGACAGAGATCTTAAACTTGAACTGGGGACAGAGAAACTGGTGGAACCTTGAGGTCTTTCCCTGGAAAAGTAGAATATGTTTTCTAGGGAAGGAGGGAAAGACACACATGATCACCAGAAGGGTAGACTCTCACAGAAACTGACTAGATATTAGCCAAACCCACTCCTTCCAAGGCAACTGAAACAATATTCTACTTGCTAAACTAAACTCCCCAGACTTCTTAAATCTAAGTGGGACCATATGACTAGTTCTTGCCAATGGAAAGCAGGTGGCAGAAGCATGCCATTTCTGAATGAAGGCATTTAAAAACGGGTGTGAATCACATTCACTCTTGACACCCACGCCTTCTGCCACATGGATGTTATAAATGGCAATCGCGAAATCATTTGTTCAAGATGAAGTTACTCAGCATGAAAGGAACTTGGAGACTTTCATCACCTTTGGAGGAGAGTCACCAGACAAGGCTTTGTATGTATGAGAAATAAACCATTATCATGTTAAATCTCTCAGATTTGTGTGTGTGTGTGGCAAAAAATAATGTTAACTGCCCACCACAGTGTGCCACCACAAATACAGTGTTGCACCCACAGCAAATTAAGTGTTCTTCTTTGGCTGCCTCTATGGTCCTACAAACAAAATTTGAGTGCTTATTTGGGTACTCATATATTCTAAATCAAAAAAAAAAAAAAAAAAAGAGGGGGCTGGTTAGTCCCTTGCTGGGGAAGTGGCACTTTTCAGTACACTACTTCAGAAAAGAAACACCTGGAGTAAAGGAGGGACTTTCTTTGTTCATTTATTATCTGTTGCATTACCCTAGGAGATAAGGGATAGATGTTGAAAACAAAGGGAAATTGACATGTACTCAAAGTGTCTTTCTTTCTTTCTTTCTTTTTCTTTTTTTTTGGCCACACTCATGGCATGTAGAAGTTCCCAGGTCAGGGACTGAATCCACATCAGCAACCTGAGCCACAGTAGTGACAACAATGGATCCCTAACCCATTGAGCCATCAGAGAACCCCTCAAAAGTATCTTTCTAGTGGGTATCGCCTCAAGGAAGCTTAAGCACAGGTGTTGGTTCCCCTGATGACTTAGATTTACCACCTTTCCTTAATTTTTCAACCAAAAGAAACCCTGCATCCTTCCAGTGCACTTATATAACTCTGTTGTCACTACTGTAATCAGTGATTTCTAACTGGCAGATCCTAATAGAATCGCTTAGTCTTTACTCAGCTGTTCTCTCTGCTGTGCTTGATTGTCACTGCTGACAATCCCTTTATTTACAATGTCTCATTTTTTTCATTCTTTTGTTTCAGGCTTTTGCTCATATCAGTTCTCTCCTCAAAATCAAAGATCATTTTTCCTTCTAGTAATTTAAATGGTCAATTTATTAAAAATGCACTTTTAGTCCCCTGCCCTGGACACAAGCCCACATTTTTAATTTCCATCTGCAAGCCAATAATCTGCAAGAATTTCTCTCCAGCCAAAACCACTGCCTTTATTCGTTAAAACTCAATTCTTCATATAAATCTATAGTGAGGATTCTTCAGAGATATAGAACCAAGAAGATATATAGAGAGATATATAAGAGGAGATTTATTATAGGAATTAGCTTACTGGAGGCTGAAAAGTTCCATGATCTGCTGTCTGAAAGCTGCAGAGTCAGGAAAGTCAGTGCTATAATTCAGTTTGATATCAAAGGCCTGAGCATCGGGCAGGAGCTGATGGTGTTAAGTCCCAGTGTGAGTTTGAAAGCCTGAGAACCAGGAGCAACAATGTCCAGGGACAGGACAGAGGATATAAGTCTCAGCTGGAGCAGAGACAGCAAATCTGCCCTTGCTCCACCTTTTTGTTCTATTCAGGCCCTCTGTGGATTAGATGAACCCATGAGGAGGGCCATTTGCTTTACTCAATTCACCAATTCAAATTCTAATCTCTTCCAGCAACACCTTCACAGACACACCTAGAAAATGTTTTACTAGCTATCCAGGCATCCTTACTCAGTCAAGTGGACACATAAGATGAGCCATGACCCTGGAACTTCCACATGCCATGTGTGCGGCCAAAAAAAAAAAATAGCCATCACACTACACGTTTCACTTTCACCAATTTCAAAGGTATTTCAAATTCTACTATTTTCTAAACTTCAACTCTTATCTTCCTCCCCCAAGTGTATCTTAAACTTTACAACTCAAACTTAAAGGGCAGAAATCTGAACTAGAACTCATCTTTCACCAATATATTCATTTTACCCTCATAATGTATCTCATATCTGTCCCTCCTCTCTGGATTTACTCCCTCACTTCATTCAATACCAACACCAAGCCCTTTCATTCATGGCTAGAACCACTGGAAAAATATCTTTATAGTCTTTTTTCCATTTTCAACGAGTACAAAACACCAAACCCTACATACATATTCAAAAGAGAGACTGGTCTAACAAGCATGTCTCAACATTTAAGCTCCAGCTTAAAACATTTTCTTCCCAATCTGATAAACACAAACTCTTCAATATGCCAAATGCCCCTTCTTTCTATAGCATTCCTGAATCTTATAGATCAGTAGGTCTCAGATTTTTTCTAGCATGAGGCACTTGGATAAGTGACATGTGCCCTTTCCCATGCCCAGAATTTAATAACCTGCCCCCATAAAATTTTGTACAAGATTAAATATAACCACAGTGTGTTTTTTAGTAATATGTGCCTTTATCCTTATGATAAGGTATCACAGGCAAAATTAAAGAGAAAAATGAGTTAAATTTCAACTTTGGAATACTATGATGTTCTTCTTCCTCTCAGCTATTAAAGTACTTTGTTCTGTCAGTGACATAAATAAGGATGAGAAAATGTCTTAATCCTTTCATGCTAGCTCTCATACCTCCTCATTTGCTCCATCTGAGAAAACTTCGGAAGGCAAAAGAGAATAAGTAAGGATGGAAAAATAAACCTGAATACATTTTAAAATATAATAAGAGAAAAATCACTCACCGATGATGAGGTGTTTTGGGGTTTGGGGGTTTTGTTTTTCTGTTGTTATTGTAGTTGTTGCTGTTGCATATTACTAGTGAAACCTCAGGAACCCAGTGTGAAGGGAAAATGCTGACTGACAAACAGGCCTTCTCTCCTGCCCATGCCAGGCTCTTACAGCCCCTCTGGATACTACTTTTACGTATCAAATTTCATTTGAATTCTTTGCTGACAGATCTGTCCTCGTGTCACTTAAATATCTTAAGTTCCTTCAGAAGAGGGACACTGTCGAACATCTTTTCTCTCTGGTTCCTAGGAAATTTCATAGAACATAGAAATACCTAACATGTGTTTAGGTGAATGAGTGAAGAGATATTTTCCAGTATTTTTACTAATATTTTCCTTTTCCTTTTTTTGTTCCATAAAAATAGTTATATTGGTAGTGGCAGAGTCTGGGGAACTTAGCCCTGGCTTTCGTCACAAACAACTCAAAAATGCTCCAAGATGTCAGAAAGTAGTAATGTGAAAATATATATTCCTCTACATAGATACCAGTAGCAGAAAAGATCACGGAGTTAACCGATATTTTCCTTTATTTCCTGTTTAAGTTTTATTTAATTGGAGGCCCTTCAACAAGACAGGTGGGCCCTGCTATCTCGTGTGTGAGAGAGTATTAAATGGATAAGATGAAAATAGTTAGATTACTGTATGGATCTATCATCACTAAGACCCCAAACACGTGTTCTACCGCACTGCCCAGTACACTAACTTGTCCTAATAAATGCCCATTTATGTCACTCTTCCCTCTTATTAGAAACTGTCATTTTTCTGAGCATCAGTATAGCCTACCTAGTATTCCCTAAAAGCACTGCCAGGCTTCTAGGGCATGGAATAAACAATTCACAGCACCATCTTCTATATTTGTGCCTCACAGGAAGGTACAGTGGCAATCTTCTGGTCAATAAATTCATGCTTTATCATCTCCCTCCCTTTTCTGATTCAATGGCTGCCTTTCACAAATTTAAATCCCTTTTCACTAAACAACAGGCTACATTGTTTTTTTTCTCTACATCTTTCTATAATCTGCATTGAATATCTGGTGTCAAATGGAATGACAGATCTGGTACCTCCTAAAAATGACCACTGTTGGGGATTAGATCTCCTTTCAATGACAAGAGAGCACAGTGAGGATTTTTTTCATTTCTTTTAAAGAAAAAGAATGATAATATCCACACTAAATTTACAATTGGCTATATTTAGCTCTCTCCCATATAGGTAAGTTCTATCTTTAAATAACATTAAATGTCAAAATCATAAGTCATTTGATTTTTTTTTAGCATAAGCAGGAAAAGGCTTGACTTCTCCTTAGTTTTAAGGAGAAAGGAGAGAAAAATGTATATATGTCTGTGTATCCATCCACTCACATATTTTAGAACATATGTAGGCATCACAAGCAAAAGGCGCTAGAAGCAGCACAGAGTCTGGAGGTGACCTGGCACACTGTGCAGCCAGCTAAGCAATTTGTTGAGAATTATTGAGTACCTTCCAAGCTAAGGGGTCAGGAGGAGAAAGCGAGAAGGTGTTCCGATCTACAATTCCTATCTATTTGGGGCAAAATATTCCTCGAACTCTCCTGGTTACAGAAAAAAAAGGAGAATTAGTTAAAGAAGATTAAAAAAAAAAGAAGTAATCTAGTGTCCTCTGACTTGATGATACTTCATGTTCATTCATTTCAGTCCAATGACTGTTATTTTCATGCTTGTACAATCCTCCTCTCTTCCTGATAAAGACCACTTGTCTGGTATTAATGATAATTGTGTAGACTGTTTGCCTAACAGTCTCCAGGGATGTCTCCTTCTTGGCAGAGATGACAAGAAACAGCAGGGAGACTTATTTTGGATGGAATGGAAAGAATATGAAAATGAATTTGAGTACAAAACAGGAAAACAGGGAGAGCAGTAAGAAAAAGGTATCTCAGAATGTTAATGCCTGATACATTTTAAAGATCACTGTGCTTTTGTTTTTCCATCTGAGGAAACTGAGACCTAAAGAAAATGAAAGAATTGCTAAAGATCACAACTACTTCCAGATTTGATATCTTTTTATTACTCTTAGTTACCTGTAAAAACTGTCAGAGAAGTAATCTCATAGCTGACAATTCTATCACTGAGGATAAGTTTCTCTCTTAAGACAATCATCTCTCTGCTCACTCGAATGTTCTTACTTTCTCCAACTCTCAGTGATAATTTTGAGTAATTCTGCTTACCAGAGCTATCATTTTAAAGGGATACTTTTGCTTAAAGCACCAGAATGTCACAAAATTACCTTACTTCTTACCTATACATTACCTTCCTAAGATATGAGGAAAAAAAAAAAAAGGCTATTTGAAAGAAATAATGTAGTTTTGGTGATTCTTGTTGTGTTTCTGGCTCTCTAAACAACACCACTTTAAGATATAAGCATCCTTCTGGTGGAAAATCATATCTGTGTGAATCAGTCAGGATCCCATCTCAGGCACCTATACCACCACAATCATTTCCTCCAATGAGGGACACTAATTTGGACAGGGGTGAAAACTGGGACTCCCAAGCTAACCTCACTGTGCATGGCTTTCCTGTCTATATCTATCTGACTTGTCTGATGGGAAAAATTAAACCTGTTGTTTCCCTCTCCCTTATACCAAGATCCAGTCTCTTCTGTATATGCTCTGAGAATACTCTGAGCCTTCCTAATGACAATAATCTAGGAATGTTCCTTATGCTCACTGGCTATGGAATTCTAGTAAAATTCTCAGATGCTGTAGTGGCTTTGGTTCTAACAAAGTTGTTCTTTTTTTTTTCAAATCTTGTTTGATTTTGACTCTGACACTAGCATTCCTTGACCCTTGATAGTGACCTTATTGTCTTTTACCTCTCTTGGGTGACAAAATTCTGTGGAAAGAGTAATTAGCTTTCTCTTACCAAGATCTGTAGCTAACAAAACTTCTGAAACTATGCTGATGAAATCATTTTGCACTTCAGAATTTGGTCTACTATTCTCTATCTAATTGGAAAAAGCAAGATCCGACATTTAAACTACAGTTCTAGATATCAAGTTCTTGAAAAAACTGCCAAATCATTGTGTTTAATGGAAAGAATTGGTTCCTGGACCTAAGATCAGGAATTATATTCTAAGGCCACACATTCACTAACTTATAGAACATATAGGCATATATAAAATATGCTGTTTCAAATCAAATGGGGATAAAATATTACTGACATTTTTTATTCAAACCTCTATTTTAATGAACAAATGTTTTAATGTAATACAAAGAGAAATTACTAGAGCACAAAGTGTTGGAAGACATGTTTCTACAATGTTTTCTTAGCCTCTCTCTTTCTATTTTCTATGCTAAAAACTCCACTTTGCCCTGCTTTACCTTTACCCTATATTCCTGCTTGAAAAACAGTTACAGTGCTAGTAAATGACTTAACCTTAAGAACAAAGACCTAAAGGCATAAGTTATTCATGTGGTCAGCTGAATGAGGACATAATGTGTTGGTATAGGCACACCGGACCTGTGTAGATAGGCACGTCATTTGCATAGCATGATATGTCCTCTTAAGAATAAAAGGAAGATGAGCCTCATGGCCCCAAGAGGTTTATGAAGGGTCCTTAGCAGGATATTCATTAGCAAGGAGAACCTAGGTGAAGGAGAACCTAGGTGCAAACCTAGGCAAGCCATCTGCAGAAGCACAATGGTGATTCTCTAGATGCTATGCATAGATAGCTGATGCCAGACTTCCTCAATGCTAATGACTGCTAAATGCCTAAAGGTCAGAATAAAAGCTTAACCAGCTACCAGCTAAGTGACCTTTACAATAATGAAAAAAAAACCCTATATCCTTCACCTATAGCCCCCTCCTCACTTGACATAATCCTAAAGAGCACAATAAAAGCAGCGTGGTTTCTTGAGGCTGTGCTCTTGGTCCCTGAGACCTTGAGTCTCCCAGTTCCTACCTTTACTTAAGATAAATGTCTCTGTGTCTTGTTTTATGTTAACTTTTTTCTTAAGTTTCACTGCACCCATTCATCAGTCCTCACCTGCTGAGCTGGTTCTGGCACACAAAACATCTTAGCTTCTATCTTCCGACAACTAGATTATCTAAAGTATAAGTAACCATACTGGATATACAGAATAACACATACATGCTATAACTACAATGATTATGAAATGAAATAGAGAGCCAATAATTATTCTTTCACACTTAGTTTCTTTGAGGATGACAACAAGCAACATTATTTGAAAAAATTTTTATATTCATAACTCATATAATTTTGATGAATATTTAATTACTTGAGGTCTTTTGGGAGGTTTAAACTTTTAGATCACCTTTAAACATAAAGCTAACATTTAAAATTCTATGTCAGGAGTTCCCATTGGAGCTCAGTGGGTTAAGAACCCAACTAGAATCCATGAGGATGAGGGTTCGATCCCTGGCCTTGCTCAGTAGATTAAAGGATCTGTCATTGCCGCAAGCTGCAGTGTAGGTGGCAGATGCAGCTCAGATCTGGCATTGCTTGTGGCTGTAGTGTAGGCTGGCAGCTGCAGCTTTGATTCAACTCCTAGCCTGGGAACTTCCCTATGCCACAGGTGCGGCCCTAAAAAGAAAAAATAAAATAAAATCCTATATCATAACTTTCAATATCTCCATGATAACATCATGAAGAATGATACTTTCATCCTCTAAAACTTAATCTTGTCTCCTTTTAAAGGTAGCAAAATTTTCTAAAATAAAGTGTCATTACAGAAGTTTTTAAAAAAATCGTTAGAATATTCTCTAATACCATATACAAAAATAAATTCAAAATGTATTAAAGACCTAAATGTAAGACCAGATATTCTAAAGCTCATACAGAAAAACACAGGCAGAACACTCTTTGACATAAACTGCAGCAATATTTTTTTCTCCTACAGCAAAGGAAATAAAAGCAAAAATAAACAAATGGAACCTAATTAAAGAGAAAAGCTTTTGCATAGTAAAGGAAACCACTGAAAAAAACAAAAGACAACCTAATGAATGCAAGAAAATATTCACAAATGATATGATCAATAAGGGATTAACATATATAAACAGCTCATACAACTCAAAAAAAAATGAACCAACCAATTCAAAAATGGGCAGAAGAACTGAATAGACATTTTTCCAAAGAGGATATGCAGATGGCCGACAGGCACATGAAAAGATGCTTAACATTGCTAATCATCATGGAAAAGCAAATCAAAACCACAATGAGATATCACTTTACACACATCGGAATGGCTATCACCAAAAAGAACATAAATAAGGAATGTCAGCAAGGATGTTGAGAAAAGGGAACCCTCGTACACTGTTGGTAGGAACGTAAATTGATGCAGTCACTGCAGAAAACAGTATGGATGTTTCTCAAAAAATTAAAAATAGAACTACTTATAAAACTCAGCAATTCCAGTCCTGGGTACATATCCTAAAAAAACAAAAACATAATTTAAAAAGATACATGTGCCTCAATGTTCATTATTTATAATTCTCAAGATTTGGAAGCAACTTAAGTGTCTGTCAAGATATGAATGAATGGATAGGAGTTCCTGTTGTGGCTCAATGGGTTAAGAATCCAACGCAGTGTCCATGAGGATGTGGGTTCAATCCCTCGCCCCACTCAGTGGGTTAAGGATCCCACATTGGCACAAGCTACAGTATAGGTCATAGATGTGGGTCAGATGTCGTTTTGCTGTGGCTGTGGTGTAGTCCTCAGCTGCAGCTCCAATTCGACCCCTAGCCCGGGAACTTCCATATGCTGCAGGTGAAGCCATAAAAAGAAAAAAAAATTAAAGATACAAATGAATAAAGAAGAAAGGAGAAGGATTTTACACACACACACACACACACACACACACGGTAATACTACTTGGTCACAAAAAAGAACAAAATCTTGCCATTTACAGCAATATAAACTGACTTAGAGGGCATTATGCTAAGTGAAATAAATCAGGGAAATAAAAATAATAGATAATATGAAATACTATATGTGGAACCTAAAAATTACAACAAAGTAGTGAATGTAAGAAAAAAGAAGCAACCTCAAAGATATATAGAACAAATTAGTGGTTACCAGTGGGAAGAAGAGAGAAGGAGGGAGGGGCAATATAGATGTAGGGGAGTAAGAAATCCAAATTATTCAGTATAAAATAAGCTACAAGGATATATTATACAACATGGAAAATATAGCCAAAATTTTATAATAACTATAAATGGAGTATAACCTTTAAAATTATGAAACACTATATTGTACACTTGTAATTTACATAATATTGTATACCAACAATTCGATTTTTAAAAATAACTTAGCCTGAAAAAAAGAATCTCTAAATTCCAATTTATTTTTTTCTGACATGTAGAATATCCAGATGCCATAAAAAAGATAAATTTTTCTTTAAAAAATAAAAATCATTAAACAAAATATGACTATCTATTGAAAGTGGTAGACCCAGAGGAAAGCACTCTAGCATCCATATAGTAGTCAGAAACCTAAGGTAGATTTTTATTCCTTTCTAATATACACATTCAATGCTAAATCTTCTCTCTAAGCACTGCTTGCATTGTATCCTACAAATTTTGGTAAGCTTTGTTTTTAATTTCTACTTTGTTAAAAATATTTTAAAATTTCTTTTTAGATTTCTTCTTTGACTCATGTTATTTAGAAATGAGTTGTTTACTCTTCACATATTTTGTGCTTTTCCAAATATCTTTGTTATTTATTTCTAGTTTAATTTATTGTGGTCTAAGAGAAGACACTGCATGCTTCCTATTCTTTTAAAATTTTTAGGTGTGTTTTATGGTCCAGAAAGTGGTCTAGCTTAGTATTCACCAAGTCCACATGAGCTTGAGAAGAATGTATATTCTATTCCTGTTGGATGAAGCAATCCATAGATGGCATTATATCCAGTGGACTGAGAGTGTTTTCGAGTTTAACTATATCCTTACTGATTTTTCTACCTGCTGAATCTGTCGTAATTAGTTAATTTATTTAATATTTTTATTGGTTTATAACATTATATAATTTTCATGTATACAATATTATATTCTGGCTTATGTGTACACAACAGTGTACTGACCATCAGAGTTTAGTTTCCATCTGTCACCATATTGTGGATCTATTTCTGGAAAATATTAAAAACTCTAACCATGATAGTAGATTCATCTATTGCTCTCTGCAAATATATTTCTTTCTGACTCACATATTTTGATATGCTGTCATTAGGCACATACATCCTAAGGATTGCTGTGTGTTCTCAGAGAATTGACTCTTTTTTAAATTTTTTTTTAATTACTCAAATGAATTTATCACATCTGTAGTTGTATAATGATCATAACAATCTGATTTCACAGGATTTCCATCCCATAACCCAAACACATCTCCCCACCCCCCAAACTGTCTCCTCCAGAGACCATAAGTTTTTCAATGTCTGTGAGTCAGCATCTGTTCTGCAAAGAAGTTCCGTCTGTCCTTTTTTCAGATTCCACATGTCAGTGAAAGCATTTGATGTTGGTGTCTCATCGTATGGCTGACTTCACTTAGCATGATAGTTTCTAGGTCCATCATGTTGCTAAAAATGCCCGTATTTCGTTCCTTTTAAGGGCTGAGTAATATTCCACTGTGTATATGTACCACTTCTTCTTTAGCCATGTCTCTGTCGATGGACATTTAGGTTGTTTCCATGTCTTGGCTATTGAAAATAGGGCTGCAATGAACATCAGAGTACATGTGTCTTTGTGAGTCATGGTTTTCTCTGGGTAGATGCCCAGGAGTGGGAATGCTGGATCAAATGGTAGTTCTCTGTTTAGTTTTCTGAGGAATCTCCATACTGCTTTCCACAGTGGTTGCACCAATTGACAATCCCACCAACAGTGTACAAGGGTTCCTTTTTCTCCACCCCCTCTCCAGCACTTACTGTTTGCAGACTTTTGGATGATGGCCTTTCTGGCTGGTGTAGGGTGGTACCTCAGAGTGGTTTTGATTTGCATTTCTCTAATAATGAGTGATGTTGAACATCCGTTCATGTGCTTCTCGGCCATCTGTATGTCTTCTTTGGAGAACTGTTTGTTTAGATCTTCTGTCCATTTTTTGATGGGGTTGTTTGTTTTTTTGGTATGGAGCTGCAGAAGTTGTTTATAAATTTTGGAGATTAATCCCTTGTCAGTCGATTCACTTGCAAAGATCTTCTCCCATTCTGTGGGTTGTCTTTTTGTGCTGTTTAGGGTTACCTTTGCTGTGCAGAAACTTTGAAGTTTGATTAGGTCCCATTTTTTTATTTTTGTTTTTGTTGTCAATACCCTGCGAGGTGGATCTGAGAAGATGTTGCTGTCGTTTATATCAGAGAGTGTTTGGCCTCTGTTTTCCTCTAAGAGTTTTATAGTGTCTGGTCTTATATCTAGGTCTTTAATCCATTTGGAGTTTATTTTTGTGCATGGTATTAGGGAGTGTTCTAATTTCATTCTTTTCCATGTGGCTGTCCAGTTTCCCAGCACCACTTATTGAACAAGCTGTCCTTTCCCCATTGTATATTCTTGCCTCCTTTGTCATAGATGAGTTGGCTATAGGTACGAGGGTTGAATTCTGGGCATTCTATCCTGTTCCACTGGTCTATATTTCTGTCTTTGTGCCAGTACCATGTGATTTTGATGATTGTTGCTTTGTAGTAGAGTCTGAAGTGAGGGAGCCTGCTTCCTCCAGCTCCATTTTTCTTTTTCAGGATGTCTTTGGCTATTCTGGGTCTTTTGTGCTTCCAAACAAACTTGAAAATATTTCGTTCGAGTTCGGTGAAAAATGTCCTTGGTAATTTGATAGGGATTGCATCGAATCTGTAGATTGCCATAGGTAGTATAGTCATTTTGATAATATTAACTCTTCCAATCCACGAGCATGGTATATCTTTCCACCTATTTGTGTCCTCTTTGATTTCTTTCATCAGTGTCTTATAGTTTTCAGAGTACAGGTCTTTTGTCTCTTTAGGTAGGTTTACTCCTAGGTATTTTATTCTTTTGGATGCGATGGTAAACAGGATTGCTTGCCTACTTTCCTTTTCTGCTCTTTCATTGTTAGTGTATAGAAATGCCATTGATTTCTGTGTATTGATTTTGTATCCTGCAACTTTGCCAAATTCATGGAAGAGCTCTAACAGTTTTCTGGTAGAGTCTTTAGGATTCTCTAGATATGATATCATGTCATCTGCAAATAGTGGAAGTTTTACTTCTTCCTTTCCAATTTGGATTCGTTTTCTTTCTTTTACTTCTCTGATTGCTGTGGCTAGGACTTCCAAAACTATGTTGAAGAGTAGTGGCAAGAATGGACATCCTTGTCTTGTTCCTGATCTCAGCAGGAATTGTTTCAGCTTTTCACCATTGAGAATGATGTTTGCTGTGAGTTTGTCACATATGGCCTTTATTATGTTGAGGTAGGTTCCCACTATGCCCACTTTCTAAAGGGTTTTTATCAGAAATGGGTGTTGGATTTTGTCAAAGGCTTTTCCTGTGTCTATTGAGAGGATCATATGTTTTTTCTTCTTCAGTTTATTACTGTGGTGTATCACACTGATTGATTTGTGGATATTGAAGAACCCCTGCATCCCTGGGATAAATCCCACTTGATCATGATGTACAATCCTCTTAATGTATTATTGCATGCGGTTTGCTAGTATTTTATCCAGTATTTTGGCATCTATGTTCATCAGTGAAATTGGCCTGTAGTTTTCTTTTTTTGTGGAATCTTTGTCTGCTTTTGGTATCAGGGTGATGGTGGCCTCATAGAATGAGTTTGGCAGTAGCCCTTCCTCTGCAATTTTTTGAAATCACTGACCACAATGCAATATGACTGGAAATCAACAAGAAAAAAATCTGCAAAAAACACAAACATGTGGAGACGAAACAACTTGCTACTAAATAACCAATTCATCACTGAAGAAATCAAATAGGAAATTAAAAAATACCTAGAATCAAGTAACAACAAAGATACTACACTCCAAACCCTATGGGATGCAGCAATAGCTGTTCTAAGAGGAAAGTTTATAGCAATACAAGCCCACCTCAGGAAACAACAAAAACCTCAAATAAACAACCTAACTTACATCTAAAGCAGCTAGAGAGAGAAGAACAGAAAGACCTAAAGTTAGTAGAAGGAAAGAAATCATAAAGATCAGAGCAGAAGTCAATGAAATGGAAACAAATAAAACCATAGAAAAGATCAATGAAACGAAAAGCTGGTTCTTTGAAAAGTTCAACAAAATTGATAAACCCTTAGCCAGACTTATCAAGCAAAAAGAGAGTGGACTGAAATCAACAAAATTAGAAATGAAAAAGAAGAAGTAACAATGGACATCACACAAATACAAAGGATCATAAGAGACTACTATATGCAATTATATGCCAATAAAACAGAAAACCTAGAAGAAATGGAAAAATTCTTAGAAAAGTACAATCTTCTAAGACTAAACCAAGATGAACTAGAAAGGATGAATGGACCAATCACAAGAACTGAAATTCAAACTGTGAGAACTGACTCTTAATATCACATAATGGTCCAATCCAGATTAAGATGGCAGAATAGAAGGACTGGAGCTCAACTTCTCTCCTAAAAGCAACACAATTCACAACTAAAAGCTGAGCAATCCCCACCCAAATTGACCAGAAACCTTAGAAAAGATATCCTACTCCAGAAGAAAAAGAAGAGGACACATCAAGAGGTAGGAGGGGCAATTTCATGATATAAACAACCCCATACCTCCTGGGTGGGAAGCTCCACAGACTGAAAACTAACTGGTTCACAGAGAGAGACTCACCTACAGGAATGTGAGTTCTGAGCCCTGCATCAAACCCTCACGTGTGGCCATCTGGCACTGGGAGAAAGAGCCCCTGGAGCATCTGGCATTGAAGGCCAGTGGGGCTTGTGCACAGGAGCTCCACAGGACTGGGGGAAATGGAGACCCCATTCTTCAAAGGTGCACACTGACTTTCACGTGCACTGGGTCCCAGGGCAAAGCAAAGTCTCCATAGGAATCTGGGTCAAATCTGACTACAGTACTTGGAGGATATCCTGGGAAAACAGGGGTGAATGTGGCTTGTTGTGAGGGAAGAACATTGGAAGCAAAGCTCTCTGGAATATTCAGCAGCCCTGCCTTTCTCTGGAGGTGGTCATTTTGGGAAAATCTGGCCTCACCCTTCAGTCAGCTGCTGAAGCCCCAGGGCAAACAACAATCCAGGTGGAATCACAGCCCCACCCCTCAGTAAACAGGCTACCTAAAGATCCCTCAGGCACACAGTTGCCTCTAATCCCATCCAGAGACTAAGCCCCACCCAACAGAGGGATTAGAATTGGCTCCACCTACCAGGGGGCAGGCATCAGCCCCCACCATCAGGAAGCCTACAGCAAGCCCCCATACTGACTTCAGCCACAAGGGGGGCAGACACCAGAAGTAAGAGAGGCTACAACTCTATTTATTATCTGTAAAAAGGTCAACACACCAAAAACCTATAAACATGAAAAGACAGAGAACTATAACTCAGATGAGGGAGAAAGGAAAAAACCCAGAAAAACTGCTAAGCGAGAAGGAGATTCTCAGCCTCCAGGAAAAAGACTTCAGATTGTTGATGCTGAAGATGATGCAGGACATTGGAATAAACTGGAGGCAAAGATGGATAACTTACAGGAAACACTGGGCAAAGAGATACAAGATATAAAACTTAAACAAGAAGAGATGCAAAATACAGTAACTGAAATAAAAAATTCACTAGAAGCATCCAACAGCAGAATACAGGAGGCAGAAAAACGAATAAGAGAGGTGGAGGACAGATTAGTGGAAATTATGGATGCAGTACAGAAAAGAGAAAAAAGATTGAAAACAAATGAAGAGAGTCTCAGAGAACTCTGGGACAATGTTAAATGCACCAACATCCGTATTATAGGGGTGCCAGAAGGAGAAGAGAGAGAGAAGGAGACAGAATAAATATTCTAAGAGATAATAGCCAAAAGCTTCCCTAACATGGGGAAGGAATCACTCACTCAAATCCAGGAAGCACAACGAGTACCACATAAAATAAACCCAAGGAAGAACACCCCAAGACACATATTAATCAAACCGACCCAAATTAAAGACAAAGAGAAAATCTTGAAAGCAGCTAGGGAAAAGAAACAAATAATATACTAGGGAACCCCAATAAGGTTATCAGCAGATTTTTCAGCTGAAACTCTGCAGGCCAGAAGGCAGTGGCATGATATACTGAACATGATGAAAGGAAAAAACCTCCAACCAAGACTACTTTACCCAGCAAGGCTCTCATTCAGATTTGAAGGAGAAATCAAATCCTTCACAGATAAGCAAAAGCTGAGAGAATTCAGCAACACTAAACGAGCCTTACGACAAATACTAAAGGAACTTCTCTAGGCAGGAAAAAAAAAGACAGCAACAGGAAACAAAAATCCCACAAATGACAAGGTTCAGTAAAGATGCAGTAAAGATACGAAATCATCCATGCACAATTATATCACCAAAATCAGAAATCATGAGAAGAGGTGGGTACAAATGCAGGACACTGGAGATGAACTTGCAATTAAGAGAACAACTTAAAACAATCTCGTATACATATAGACTCTTATATCAAAACTTCAGAATAATTGCAAACCAAAAATCTACCATTGATACACAAACAAGGAATCTCTGAAGAAGAAATATATCTCATAGTAAATAAGTGCATCATCCACCATGAAGGGGGTCATTTGACATCATTCTTGGAATGCTGAAGTCTTCTCCGATCGGATCCTGATTTCCTCTCCATCAAAGAATTTATGATAATTATAATTAAATAATACAACTGTACAATTACATAATATAGGTCTACAATTATATTATTAATAACCATTTCTCTCCATGATACAATGTAAGGCCTATAATGTCTTGTTTATCACATTACCTAGAATGGTGTAATGCCTTTATTGAAGCATCAATGAGATGTAACAAATTGTGAGGACATATTTACATAGTTACACTGTTTTTTAACCAACTTATGCATTTTATATTTTACTTATTTTCAGAGGGTGTATTATTTTTTGTTATTCTTACCAGTTATTATTTTTATTATGCTATATAAAATATTTAATGGTATATAAGGCTTTCTTCATAAATTTTAGTTGCATAATACACACAATTTTAATACAATGCTAATTTTTAAAGAAAAATTGAAGTGTAATGGATAGTACTAAATAGTAAAGATGAAAGCCATACAAAATGGGATAAAGTACAGAATAAATTTCCTATTTGCCTCAAAAAAAAAAAAGTCCAACTGACACTAGTGCCCATTCTCTTTTTTTATTGAAAAAAATTCTATACAGTAAAAAAATTTAATAGTACAGTTGATTTACAATGTTGTGCCAGTTTCTGCTCTACAGCAAAGTGACCAAGTCATACATACATATTACATATATATATAATATATAATATAATAATAATATAATATAATATAATATATATATATGTATTCCCTTTCTTATCTTCCATCAGGGTCTATCCCAGGAGACTGGATAGAGTTCCCTGTGCTGTACGGCGGGACCTCATGTAGAGCCCATTCTCTTAACTACTGTACCCAGCCAGGTTGAGATAGGTAGTCAGAAGTCCCAAGTTTAAGTCTGCACTATACCACTTGTAGTCTCAGGGAAACTGTATAACCTTCCTGAACCACAATTCCCAGGGGGATATCAATTATTATTTATATCTCACAGGATTGGGAGTATTTAATAAACTGGCATGTGTGATTGGCTCAGCAGTTTTAAGGTATTATTATTGTATAAATAAAAGTAAATTAATCTTCTGAAAAAAAATAAAAACAATGCTTCCTAGTTACATTATATTTTATAGAAAATATTCTATTGGCAACTATAGTAAATTTGACCAACTTTAGCATATTTACCACTATAAAACTATACTTGTTTATCAGGCATAAGAACTTCCAAGTCTGATAATGACTATTTTGGTGTGAATAAAAAGCTCTCTCTGGCTGAGTTTATATGACTCACAACTGACAGAATTGCCACACTAAAACATTTCTTGATTTAAAAAATATGCTGTATTTTGTTAAAAAAAAATTAAGTCACAGGATAGCCAGTGGTAAATTTATTCAAAATGTTGATTCCTAAGCAGTTCATCCTTATAGTCTTTAAACTTCCGCTATTTTGCATAATCGCAAAGACTTAAGGATTAAAGTTAAAAGTCTTCCTTGTTAAGCAGTGAGCAGTTCCATTGGACTGCAATGTAAAAATAAAGTTGTAAGAAAAAAAAAATCACATAATGGTCTTCTTTACCCCTGATAACTCTCCTTGCCTTGGAGTCTAACCAGTCTGAAATTAATATGGCTATTTCTGCTTTCTTTTGATTAATATTAGTACAGCATAATTTTTTCCATCCGTTTATTTTTAATTTATATGTGACTTTCTATTTAAAATAGGCTTCTTGGAGTTCTCTTGTGGCACAGCAGCTTAAGGATCTGGTGCAGTCAAAAATAAAAAAATAAAGTGGGTTTCTCATCTTGGTCTTATTTTTGATCCTCTATGATAATCTCTTTTAATTGGTGTATTTAGACCACTGAAATTTAATATGATTATTAATATAGCTGGATTATTATTTAGCACATTTGCTATGTTTTCTATTTGTTAACCTTGTTCTTTGTTCCTACTTTTGTCTTACACTCTTTTTCTGGCTTTTGTGATTTTTTTTTCTCTTTCAGACATCCCTGCAACATGTGGAAGTTCCCCAGTCAGAGACTGAACCTGCACCAAAGCAGTGATCCAAATCACAGCAGTGACAATGCCACTTCCTTAACTTGCTGCACCAAAAGGGAACTCCATGCCTTTTGTGATTTTATTTGAGTACTTTATATGATTCCATTTTCTTTCCTTCTTTAGCATATCTATTATACACCTTTTTTTTTTTTTTTTTTACTTTTTAGTGGTGCAAGCATTCATTCTGATTGGTCAGACTTGACATTATCAGTTGTTAAATACTTTGAATATTACTGTTGTGTGGTTATAACTACCCAAAAACATCTATCCAAATGATTTTATTTGTTGATTATTTTTCTAAATACTATTTTAATTACTACTATTACTACATCTCTTACTCAAATGTACTCAAACCTTGGTGTATTTCTTATCACAACTTTAAAATATATTTGTTGGAGGAGTTCCCATCGTGGCACAGTGGTTAACAAATCTGACTAGGAACCATGAGGTTGTGGGTTCGATCCCTGCCCTTGCTCAGTGTGTTAACGATCCGGCGTTGCCATGAGCTGTGGTGTAGGTTGCAGATGCGGCTCGGATCCCACGTTGCTTTGGCTCTGGCGTAGGCTGGCAGCTACAGCTCCGATTGGACCCCTAGCCTGGGAACCTCCATATGCTGCGGGAGTGGCCCAAGAAATGGCAAAAAGACAAATAAATAAATAAATAAATAAATAAAATTTGTTATTAACCTTGTTTTCTTATTGGAAGAATGTGAGACTCAACAGGGATAAATAATTTGCCTAAGGTCATGTGGCTTACTGGTGGCAAAATAATGACTTCAATTCAAACCTATGTGACTCCTAAGTATGTGTTAACGTTACTGAAATATCCTAATTTTCCATGAGTGAGAAAGAGAAAAAGAGAGACAAAGAAAAAGAAATACAACAGCTTTCTTAAGTCAAATTAACAAATGTTAAAATTAGGACGTCTTATATATGAGTGTAAATGTAAATGGAACTTCCATAAATAAAGGATGGCGTATGTTTTACTTGATCTAGTAGCTTTAGTAGAATGAGGTTGGTAATCCAATGCAGTATAATCCAATTGAAAAGAAGTCTGAAAATATATACCAACTATAATAAAAATATCATTGTACTTCATTTAAAAACTTATTTTAGGAATGTTTCTATATAAAATATAATTAAATATTGAATATGTATATGCACGAAGTTAGTTGAAAGCTGATTTGTAATAGCAAAACACTGAAAAACCTAAAAAGTTAAAAGTGAAGAGTACTGGCCATAAAATAAGGTGCACCTTGGTTGAATAAATATTATAAAATAATTTAGATGATATTTCTAAAGAATGTTTAAAACATGGAAAAGATTTCTGTTATAATCCTAAATAAAAAATAAAATCAGGATACAAAACTGTGCATATGCTATATAAGCATGTCTATGTAAAATAAAAAACTCTGCCAAAGATAGGAAGGAAGTACACAATGTTAATAGCTTTACTTTGGTGGTACACTAAAATTGAGTATTTTAATGTATTTGCCTTTATATATTCTGCTTTAAGAAAATTATTTTGATTGATCCTTGCTATGTTCAACAGATTTGTGTACTATCGTGCTATATCTGTGCATAATACATTTGTCATTTACTTATAATTTAATACTTAGAGGACTTCAGGGTAATGTTCCTCTCTCTGACATCATTTATCCAAATAAATAACACTACACTTAAGTAGTCTTGTCTGCATAGTACAAGTTACCCATGGTCTATATTTGTCGAAGACTTTTCCAAACCTTATTATAATATGTGAATGTAATTAAGTAACACTACTTAATAAGAGAAGTATGTTTTACAGGGAATATTTTTGTATTCAGTTATACAGCTTTTAAAAATATTTTAATTATTATCACCTATCAATCTAATCTGGATTGTATATTCAGATAGTGATGAAACTAAGGATTTATAACAATTTTATTAAATATAAATCCTTCTATGTAATTATGATCTATAGTTGGGTATATAGATCCTGATAACAGACCACAGTACCAACGTAATAAAGTCCTCATTGCCTCAGATAGATTATTTATAAAATGGAATTGTATCTATCTTATAGGATTGTTGTGGGATTTTACTGAGCTAACACATATATAACATTTGCAGCAGTTCTTGGTAATAATAAAAATGTTCAGTGTTTGTTATTACTATTGTTCTCTCCAGTTTTGAAATTCATTTTGTGTTCAAAAATCTCTGAAATGTTTCTCTAAGCTGCTGTCAGTGTCTCCGTAACTTTTCCACAGTCAGGGGATTTGTCTTTTTTAATTCTGTTAGAGGTAATTGGAGTAGAGATTCTCAATTGTTTAGCATCCACTAATGATAAAGACACTTGGCCATTAGCAACCAGTTATAAGACTTCACTGGAACAGTGGTTCTCAATCTGAGAGCCACAAGCTATACTGATAAACACTGAATCAAATCAGTAGATTCAGTTCAAATTTCAAGAACCCCAGTTTGGATAGGATTTTCCCTGCTTCTATCTTAATTTTTTTCTACCTTAAGAATCCTAGTTTGTTTTTTGTTTTTTTTTCCTATGACATGAAAGTGAAGAAAAATAATCTGTTAAAAAGACTGTCCCCAAGAATAAATAAAAATTCCTATAGCTGGCCTCTATCCTGTCCAAAGAAACTATATTCCTCATCATTCCTAAAAAAGAGTGAAAAAGTTTTTCCTCATTCTCTTTCTTTCTTCAACTTTTTTTTTTCTCACTAGTGCTTACCATAGAAATCCTTAGCTAGATGTAGCTTGAATCCAGTATCTTTTTAGGAACAGTTAGAGCATGCTTAGCCCCTCCTTGAACTTTTCCTTTCTTTTTGGTGTCAGGCTTCCCCTTCTGACTGCTGCCCCATTCTGTAAAAGCCACTAAACCCAGATTATTTTTTTCCCCACAAACCACATTATTTTTTCCACACCTTGTCCTGTCAAGGATGGCCCTCACAAGAAAATGTGGTGAGGAAAATAAAAGTTGTTTGCCATTAAAAATATAATGGTTACAGAATGGTATAAACATCCATTAATACATCCTTGGGGAAGTTTCCCTTGGTTGCTCGAGGTGAACCCAAAATCTGCTAGTTTAAAGAGATGAAAATCTTAAGTATGCTCATTGAATCTGACTCAAAAAAGTTTTCTTGAGTGAGAGATTATAAGACTTTCTCAGGGAAAGGCTACTGGTTTTCATAGCTATCAAGGTTGTTGAACCTGCTGGTTATTCAGATTACCTTGGAGGTATGGAGAGGGGGATGGTGATAGGGAAAGTTCCATCACCACAGAGCTCACCATTCTTTCTCAGATTCAACTATTTCTCCTGAGTAAATGTTCCTCTGGTTAGAGTAGGACTTCAATTGTCTTAGTTCTAAAAACGTTGATTTCAACAATCTTGGCCAGTGTTCTTTTTGTTTTTAATGGCTTTTTGGTGATCCTTCCTCTATCAGTCTAGATTTCCCAGCCATCCTCTTGATTTTTGACCTCCAGCTGGTACCACACAATGGTCAAATATATAAGCAAAAGACAAATGGCAAGAGTTTCAGGTAATGTAGTCCACAAAATCAGTCTTCCAGAGCAAAGAAAAAGGTATAGAAAAGAAAGGAATATGCCTGGAAGAGCAAATAGAGAATATCCACCACATCATTTTTATAGAAACTGATGTGTACGCCAGAATACCAATTTCTGGCTTTACAGTCAGAAGTAATTTTCACATGCACATGCACTTGCAATTGAAAGGACTAGGGCATCCTCTGTATATACACAGGAGGCAAAGTTATAATCAGCAGTTTGCTTGTTTGGCATGAAATTGAAAAATACCAGTAAATAAGAATGTCAAGTTTAGTTTGCTAACTTCTGTGTCTGAAGTAGGAGTGTGCCTGGCAACAGAACCATCTTCTCTCACAAAGTACCTGGATAGGAAGTGCTAATCCCTTTTTAAAAATCATTCTCCTTTTCCTATACCTTATCAGCTGAGTAAACTCCATTCTCATCAACACCATTTTTCGGATGCACGTTTACTCATACAGAGTAAAGTCTTACAAAATGGAGACATTCCTCACTCCTTAAGGTTTTCATACTATCAAATAATTTTTCATTAGCTGGATTTATGCTTAAATTACCAGAAAATTATTTTATTTTCTACTTTTGAAAGTTCTTATGGTCATGTAATTCTGTATTTGCTTTGCAAACTGTCATCATTGGACTGGTTATATGAATCCCTGTATATTCAAGAAGATCCAGAAATTTACTGTAAATAAAAGACTGACAAATGTGTTCATTAAACACAGCTAAAGAAAGATATCTAGATCAAAAGAATCTGTATTAGCATTTTCCCATAGCACAACTGAATAAGGTTATCTAGAAAACTCAACACAAATAAAAGTTTTAACAAAGGATTATTTTATCTATATTGTAGTTTTCTATGTATTTGTCACTTTAAAAACCTATAGACTGTTCAAATTTCATTCTTTAACATGTAGCTGTCCAGTTTTTCCAGCACACTTGTTGAAGTCATTTGTCTTTTCTCTATTGTATATTCTTATCTCCTTTGGTGTAGATTAATTAACCATAGGTACCTGGGTTTATCTCTGGGATTTCTATCCTGTTCCACTGATCTATATTTCTTTTTTTGTGCCAGTACCATATTGTTTTGATGACTGTACCACTGTAGTGTAGTCTAGTCAAGGAGCCTGACTCTTGCAGCTCTATTTTTCTTTCTCCAGACTGTTTTGGCTATTCAGGGACTTTTGTGTTTCCACACAAATTTTTAAATTTTTTGTTCTAGTTCTGTGAAAAATGCCATTGGTAATTTGATAAAAATTACATTGAATCCATAGGTTGCCTTGGGCAGTATGGTCATTTTGACAATACTTACTCTTCCAATCCAAGAACATGGTATATCTTTCTACCTGTTTGTGTCATCTTTGATTTATTTCATCAGTGTCTTATAAAAATTAAAATAGAAAAAACCTAAATAAACAAAAACTTATCTTGACCTAAAAAATGACCTATAGACTGTTTACATATGAACAGTGATTGCTTAATCATAAAAGAAAATTTACAAAATAGTTTTTAAAGCAGTTCCCATTGTGGCTCAGTGGGTCAGTGATCTGGCTTGTCTCTGTGACATTGCCAGTTTAATACTTGGCCAGGTACAGTGGGTTAAAGATTTTGTGTTGCCACGGCTGTGGTATAGGTTGTAGATCTGGCTCAGATTTGAACCCTGGCCTGGGAACCTCCATATGCCACTAGTACAGCTGAAAAGGGGGAAAAAACTTTTTATAAATCAGCTTATACTAACTTTTGTTAGAGCAACTTTTGGCAGAAAAATCTTAGTTGCTTACTACAACAAAAATTTATTTTTTCACTCAGTTTACATACCTATTAAGGGCCAGGTGTGACTTTATTCCAGGAGTCCTGCCTAAGATACTTGTAGTCTTTCAGCAGATAAAAAAGGTAAGAATAGTAAAGCACATTCTGACCAAAACTTCTCAGAAGTGACCCATTTGACTTCTACTTACAAATCATATGGTCAAAACAAATCATATGGCAAAGCTTAATTCCACAGTATAGAGAAATATATTTTTCCACAGTGACAGGAAACTAAAAACAGGGAAACATGATGAATATATCCGATGTAATGTGATATATCACACTCTCTTAGTCACTTACCTCAGAAGCCAATGTTATAAGTCTTTCCAAAGGGCATCTATGGTACCTACTATATCATTCTTATTAGGACTTACAAGCATGAATTAACAAACAGTATATTAATTTAATATCCTATAAAATTTTAAGATAATCAAGGTCCCTGTGGCCTTAGTGAATAAAAGAGTTGATATACACTCAAAGTGAATTGATGAAGTAGCTTGCCATAGTGAAAGCATACTATTCTTTTACCAAGTGAAAGCATACTATTCTTCTGTCCTCTCTCTTCTAAGAAAGGGGCAAAAAATGGTTGCTAGGTCACATGCTGCACATCAAGCATGCGTTTTATTTGCTCAAGCAAAGAAAGCATATCTCTAACAGTAAACAGATTTACCATAATTTAATGTTATTCTTCATTAAAATGTTTACTTTTTTTTTTTTTTGGTCTTTTTGCCATTTCTTTGGCTGCTCCCGTGGCATATGGAGGGTCCCAGGCTAGGGGTCCAATCGGAGCTATAGCCACCGGCCTACGCAAGAGCCACAGCAACGCGGGATTGGAGCCGCGTCTGCAACTCACACCACAGCTCACGGCAACGCCGGATCCTTAACCCACTGAGCAAGGGCAGGGACCAAACCCGCAACCTCATGGTTCCTAGTCGGATTCATTAACCACTGCGCCACGACGGGAACTCCAAAATGTTTACCTTTTGCTTGGTCAAAAGAAGGCATGGGAGCTCCCATCGTGACTCAGTGGGTTAAGAACCTGATGTTGTCTCTGTGAGGATGTGGGTTCAGTCCCTGGCCTCGCTCATTAGGTTAAGGATTGGGCATTGCTACAAGCTGCAGCATAGGTCACAGATGCAGCTCAGATCCTGTGTTGCTATGGCTGTGGCATAGGCTGGCAGCTGCAGCTCCAATTCAACCTCTAGCCCAGGAACTTCTATATACTGCAGGTGCAGCTGTAAAAAGGAAAAAGAAAAAAAAAAAAGGCATGATAATGAGGAAGTAATAGAGATAACTTTCTGTGCCCAAAGAATTCACTGGCTAACTTAAGTAAAAGCGGTTTACTAAAGAATATTGGGTAACTGTTGTGAGGCCTAGAGAAAGTCTAGATGCCAGTGTTCTAAACTGATGAACATGATGGTTTTAATCAGGGAAGTGCTGCTGTGGCTATGAGGGCAAACGCCATCAGCAATAATGACTAAGAACTTGACTTCACAGCCACTTACTAGCACCAATGTCATTTCTGTAACAGTACATCATCCCTTTTCTGAAATCTGGATGCCTCCTCTGCCAATAAACCAGAGATAATGGAAGCTCCATACTGGTCCTGTTCCTGATACTGCTCACTTTTTAATCAAATTCACCCATAGAGCTTCTGGTCACATGCCTGGTCCTAGCTGAAAGGGAGGTCTGAATATGTCATTCCACTTTTTATGTTTGTGAAATATGTAAACTTCACAATGATGATAAAACTATTATTAATTACAATAATGAGCAATCATGAATATGTTGTATGCTTCTACATGGGGAAGTAATGGACTAAACATACCAGAAAGAACCAAATGCTAAACCTACTAAGAGAATAGCTAACAAGAGACAAAATGACTGGAAGAACAGAACTCTGAAAAGCTTTGATAAAAGGAGAGAAATCTGTGGAAGCATTGCTCACCAAGCAAATTTAAAATAATATGATTGGTTGCATGCTTATAAAAAAGGGACAATTTGACCTTATCTGTCAAACAGAAAACAAATCCAGACTTGGTAAAGAAACACTTTATTGAAAAAGTCTATTGCAAAGAGATTGTTGCAAATAGAATGCTCTGACCATAAAGTCTGCAAGAATCTCAAGAAGTTGGCAAAAGGAGTTTTTCTTCTGTAAAAAAAAACCTTTTTCTTCTTTTTTTGTATAAAAGAGGAATAAACAAATTGGGAATGGGAAAGGGGGAAGAAAAGGTGTCAATCAAATAGCTCTGGGAATATTTTCTTCTGAGTCCAGCCTATTCTCAAGAGGTGCTGTTAAGGAGGGGCTGTATCTAGCTCAGACTAAAGGTGGATCAAAGTTCAGAGGCCAACCAATGTTTTGGTTAGCAAGTATTTTGTTCTTTTTTTTTCATTTTTTAAAGTTTTATTGAAGTATAGTTTATTTAAATATTGTGATAATTTCTGCCATACAACAAAGTGATTCAGTTATACATGTACACACACCCATTCTCTTTCAGATTCTTTTTCCACACAGATTATCACAGAATATTGGATAGAGTTCTCTGTGCTATACAGCAGGTCCCCATTGGCAGTCATTTCATATAAAATAGTACGCACAAACCAATCCCAAACCCCCAATTCACCCCCCGAACCTGTCCCCTTTGGTAATCATAAGTTTGTTCTCAAAGTTTATGAGTCTGTTTCTCTTCTGCAAATAAGTTCATTTGCATCCTCTTTTTAGATTCCACATATTAGTGATATCATATGATGTGTATCTTTCACTCTCTAACTTTACTTAGTATGATAATCTCTAGGTCCATCCATTTTGCTGCAAATGGCATTATTTCATTCTTTTTATGGCTGAGTAATATTCCATTGCATATATGTACCACATATGATTGAAGACAGTGGAGGCATAAGCAGTTCTGCTGTTCATTTATGAGACAAAGAATGAGAATTTGAGAATCTGGAGAGTGTGTGCCTGGCCTTGTCATAGTAAACAAGGGGAGTATTCTTGAGTCTTAACTTAAGTCATATGGAAAAGGGTGCTTCTTTGCAGTAGGCCCTTGCCAAGACAACAAAATAGTAGGGAAGATTCCCTTATTCTTCACTGTTTCTCAGAACCACAGAAATTCAACATTGCCAAGTCCCATGGCCTAGCCAACAGACTGTAGAAATTACTTTACTCCTGGACTCTAGTTCCAGAGATTTACTCTCTCCAGAGTTAAACCAGACAGGAAATGGATTTGAGGATACCAGGCACAAGTGAGAACAGGAATTAGATGTCATAGTGAAAACAGAACAATTAAGTGCGACCTGTTAATAGAATAGTGAGAACCTACCACTCTCCACGAGTTCCCTTCTGCATTTAGTGTGAGAAACTATAAAATAGGTCCTAACTGGCCCAGGAACAAAGGCCTACAAATACTGCCATTCATAGAGCCCCTGATGAAATGAATGGAATCCTAACCCACCAATTTATGAGGACCACTATTTGCTGAAGGCCCATCCATACATAAAATATATGAAATCAGCAAACTTACATCTCACTCCTAAATATAAATGGACAAACAAGGATTCTGACACTTGGGAAAACCTGTAACAAGAAAAATAGGGCTGGGAGCAGAGATGGTGGGAGGAAAGAAAAGAGGCAGGGCAGGAAAGATAGAAATTTGTTAAAAATAACTCAGGAAAAAACTAATAATAATATTTTTTGAAAAACAAGTAGATATTAAATCCAGTGAAGAAGTGATAAATGCCATCAAAATAAAAAAAAAAAAAACAACTTTAGAGACCAAGAAATGGAATCAAAACGTCAATAAAAAGGTTAGAAGATATTATCAAGGAAGTATTTCACGAAATATAAGAAAAAGAATTACAAAACAGAATGAATAAAATTTTTAAATTAGGGAATAAATCTGGGGAAGTTCCCATCATGGCTCAGTCGAAACAAATTTGACTAGCATCCATGAGGATGCAGGTTGGATCCCTGACCTCACTCAGTGGGTTGGGGATCCAGCATTACCATGAGCTGTGGTGTGGGTCATAGACACAGCCCAGATTTGGTGTTGCTGTGGTTGTAGTGTAGGCCAGCAGATGTAGCTCCAGTTCAATGCCTAGCCTGGGAACCTCCATATGCCGTGGGGGTGTGGCCGTAAAAAAAGACAAAAAAAAAAATCTGGGATAACTAAATCTAAATCTGAATAACAAGAGCTGCAGAAAGAAATAGAGAAAAAAAAGATAGTGGAAAATTGCTTTTAAAATTTCTCCAGAAAACTTTCCTTAAGTAAAACACATGAATTTCTTGAATTGAAGGGACCCATTTAGTGACAAAAAAGAAAACAAACAAGCAATTATAAAATATCAATAAAAAGAGACAAATCTTAAAATGTAACAGGGAGTTGTGATACCAAGGATCACGGATCTGAATGGCATTAAATACACATCTCACTGGCAACATTGGAACCTAGAGAGAGGGCTGTGAAGAATAACCTAGTATTTTTAAGGATAAATTATTTCCAACCTAAAACATTGTACCTAATCATATTATCAAATATGAGGATAGAATAAAGGGATTTTTAGAATGTGAATGGTCACTCTCCAATAGACAAGGAAAATTACTAGAGGACTGCGTCACCAAAAGTCAGAAAGTAAATGATAAAAGATGAAAATACAGAATGGAGGAAATAGAGACACAGTAAACACAGGTGATGGGTTAATTAATTCCAAGGCTGATGCTCAAGGGTAATTCCAGAAAGACAGCTATAGGAAAGCTGAGAGAACAATTAGTCCAAACTGGAGGAGGAGGGTAGAATGTTCAAGGACAGACAAATCCAAGAAAATGGTGAAACTGACAGGATATTTGATGTATTCACATACTTGATTGGAGGTTTAGAGCTCTACTGAAGAGATTGGAGATGAGTAAACGGGGAAGATATTTAAATAAACATATGGTCATGTTATAATGAGGCAGATTTTTTTTTTCTTTTTCTTTTTCTTTTTTCTTTTTTTTTTTTTTGGCCATGCCTGAAGCATGTGAAAGTTCCCAGGGCCAGGTAGGGATCAAATTTGCACCACAGCAGTGACCTAAGCCTTTGCAGCAATGACACCAGATCCTTAACCGACTATGCCACAAGAAAACTCCAATGAGGGAGCTCTTATAATTGAGTTCTATAGTAAATGCTTTGGAATTTATAGAGGGAAACAAATTTGCCAGTGGAACTCTTTGCAAAGCAGATGTGACCATTCCCTCAATCACTAGTCAAGGTCTAATATGTATCAGGCATTTTTCCAGGTTCTGGAGACGCAGCAGGGAACAGCACAAAGAATCCAGTTGGAGAGGAGAAAGAAAATTAACAAAATGGATAAATAAATGTTAAATGCTATGAGGTAAAATAAAGCCTAATTTAGGAACAGGGAATGCCAAAAGAGTGAAGCATGAGGAGGAGAGTAGGATGTAAAGAAACAGCCATTGATGGATAAGGAAGTCTGCTAGGCTGAAAAGGGAATTCATTATTTCAGAAGAGCCTGCCAATTGTACAACTATCCATTATGCTGTTCCATGGATGATTCAAGTCACTTGTTTTGAGATCTGGGAAAGTCTAGTCAGTCTTATACATGACAGAATAGCAGTCTTTTCATCATCCCAGTTGATTGATAAGCATCAACTGCAGACATTTATAGGACTGTTTCTCAGAAACAGGCCTTTTGGATAGTTCTCAGACCAGGGAATTAATTACCTTGAATAATTTTGGTTGAAGCATTATCTCAAATTGGTAATAATTTGATATAAAGATTTACCAACTGGACTTTGTTGCAAACAGATATGAATTTAAAATTCTAGCTCTGCCATTTATTCTCTCATTGATTTTTGGATAAGGGTAGTGGACTAGGGTCCCCAGGTTACAGAATATGACATGGGAGTTTGGACAACAGGATGTTTAGTAAGGAGTCCCCTGGGGATCAACACCTGGGGAACAAAGGGGAATGAAGAGGGACTAGGTAGAGGGAAAAGTCAAGCTTCAGAGTAGTCTCAGAGACCACTGAGAGCTTAGGCACTGGGAAAACCCTTCAGAAATGTTCCAAGTTGGGCCAAGATATGTATTTTTGTTCTGTTTATTTTAAAGAATATTTATCAAGTACAGAAAATTCATTTGATTGTTTGATAGAATAAGGGTTATGTTAACATATGGCTAGAACTTACTGGCACAGACAATTATTTTGAAGCATTCTGAATAACACAGAGGTAGCAAAAGTAAGAAAATAACCTTTTACATAAAAGGAAATTTTTCCACCTGGGGATTTTACACCAGGATGAGAAATTTAGCCACAGCTAGCATTTAAAGCCTACCCTGAGTGCATTCAGATACTTGAAACTATTTTGGGCCTCATTGTCTCCCTGACAATGCTTCTCTACTTTGAGGTCACAGGAAAATTGGAAACCATTCTGTACAGAAGTTGCATTTTAACTTGTAGCTTATAAAATACCCATTTCTACACAAAACAAGGCAATGTAATCAATTTTAGTTAAAACTAAAAATGTTGCTTTGTTTTTAGAGGAAGACATGCTATTACTACCATAAATCATTAAGCCCATCAAATTATAGAATGAAAACACAATGGTTTTTATTTTTTCTTTCATGACTCTTAAGACCAAATAAGACTACATTTACAAGAAATGAAATACAGGACTTCCTGTGTGGCTCACAACATAAAAGGAATGAAATATAAACTGCAGTTATTATTCTTGCAGATATACAGAAATGGAAACTCTTCACTCCATATATCAATAACTGACAAAAGTAATTAATAAATCTGTATACTTACAAATAATAATTGATAAATCCCTGTATATTCTACATTGTTCTGAGCATTATGGTGAAATTCACCTAAAGTATAACATATAGTCTTATCCCTTACATTGCTTATTAACTAGTTATTCAAAACCCAAAGAACCTGAAAAGAGTACAGCTATTCCTCGGAATGCTGAACTAGTTCCAGGACCCATGTGGATACCAAAATCTGTGGATGTTCAAGTCCCTTATATAAAACAGTGTAGTATTTGCATACTACCTACTTTTATCTTCTGTATACTTTAAGTTGTCTGAAGATTACTTATAATACCCAATAAAATGTAAATGCTATGTATATAGTTGTAAATACAGTGTAAACACGATGTAAATAGTTACCAGAGTACAGCAAATTCAAGTTGGTCCTTCTGGAACTTTCTGGAATTCTTTTTTTTTCTTCAAATATTTTCAATATTTTCCATCTGCAGTTGGTTGAGTCTATAGATGCAGAGCCCACGGAAACAGAGGGCTGACTGTATAGTTAAAAACTGATACGTATCCGTCAGGATTTTGTATTGCAAACCAAAACTGACTTTGGCTTACTTAAGCAGAAAATGAATGTATGGCAAGGATATCTGTCAGGTTACAGAACTGATAGGATGTCTGAGACTGAGGCTCAGAAAATGAAAACACAGGGAGGTTTGTATAAGAATAAAATGATATAAGCTTTTTTTCCCCACTGCTGCTGAACCCAGCCCCTTGCACCAGATGCTTCCATAGCTGTACTTCTGTCATTTTCCTTCACCTTTGTGACATGCTCTCAAAATTCACATTCCCTAACCACTTAAGTTGTGTTGGGTTGGTTGCCAGGGGCAGAGAAAACATTCTCCTTATTTGGTCTTTTCAGTGGGAGTCTGGACCTTGTCTTTGATAAAGATTCTAGTTGGGGAGGATTTCTCCAAACTTAAGAGGAGAGTTGGGTGCTGGGAAGCCTAAAAATGACAAATGTTTGCTTCAATATGAGCATTTTGAAGTTTATTGGCATCCAATGGACAAAGATGAATAAAGATGGAGTAGCCAGGAAAGGGCTTCAAGAAGAAGGAATGAATTAGGTGCACTGGCCCAGTGTCTGACACTGGGGTCAACTGAGTAGGGCAAAGCTGAGGAGAGGTGAACTTTGGCAGTCGTGAATGTTTCAGAAGCCCCGGATGCAGCCATTTAAGGAGAACACGTGATCTCCTATAGCTCCCTGAGATGCTTTAACCCCTCTTCTGCCACTCTAAGTGAGTATGTGCCCCCAAATTATGATGCAGCCTGGTCAGAGAAACCCTGGTGTCTGCAAGCTTGATAGGACCATGGAAATCACTTGGGCTGAAAGAAGTTCCTTATTTTACAAAAGACAGATCTGAGGCCCAGAGAGGGAGAGTTACATACTCAAAACTGGTCCGTCAGCAGCAGTCAGAATCATAACCTGGCAACATGACTCTAAGGCAGGTGTTCAGTCTACTAAGTTTGTTAGGTCTGCCGTATCCTCAGTCCACCAAAGGCCACTGCCTTGCACAGGTCCTCACTTGGATATTTACCTTGGCCTCCTAAACTGTCCTCCCCCTTGGGTTACTCCAGCTCTCTACTGATGTCAGATTTATCTTTACAAGTGGAAGGACTGACCATGACTTAACCTGCAGTGATTTCCCAAATGAATGAGGTTCAGACTCCTAAGGCTAATTTCTGAGGTGCTGCCTGCCCCTTGGGCCAGGTCACCTACAAATACCCAAGTTTCACTCTGAGAGTCAAGTCTTTGTCAAGCTCCTTCCACTGTTTGTAGCTGCATATGCTTTACCCTCTCCCTATAATTCCTTCACCAATTTCGGGTCTGTGAACTCCTTTACATTTAAAATTCAAATATAATTTTCCCAAAAAATATATTGCTCACTATCCCAGAAAAGCTTTGCTTGGCCTTTTCTGTGATCCTATAGCATTCTCATACCACAGCTACTGCAGACCCAACTGAGTGTATTTGTTTAAATGCTTATCTTCCTCTCTCTATTGTAAATGTCCAGGATACATATTGTATCCTCATGTCCAAGTCAATTTTTAGAAAATAACAAGCATTCAATGAATAATTCTGAATAAGTATTTGAATCAATCTATCTTGTATAACTTCCAAGATATATTTCTAAATTTCTCCTACACTAATCGAAGATCATTTACACTTCAAAGTTCTAACCCAATTTTAACATCTTTAGCCTTTACAAATCAAAGAGTAAACATTTCCACAAATATAGCTTTGTCATCATTTTTGTTTTAAGAATGGACTCAGTTTTATACATTTTTTATGAAAAGATGTTTCCCCAAACTGAATTAATACAATAATCTGTTAAGATTCTGAGTCATGTTATGGGAAGTAGGTCCAAAATAAAAGCTGAACTACTTAAAACTAGCTAGCATAAGGATTTGAGTATTTTTTTAATATATAAATAAATTCTAGAGGCTTGAGGCACTATTTAAATTCTAATTTATCAGTTTTTATGTGTTAAACTTTTATATGGTGACTATTCAAGAAAGCTGCTACATAGAACTATACTACTACCTTCTTTTCCCTCTCTTTACTTCCTAAAACCAACTTAAAGGAGTAAGAAGTAAAAGAAAAAGAAAAAAGACCCAAGAAAAGCAAAAGGCAATAGGAAATGAGTCTGGCAAAGTGAGAAGCTGGGAGAATTTAGTATCTCGGCCAGAGATATTCTGACTTCAGAAATGTATGGATTTGGGAAATAAAGATTTTACAGAAGTAGTATACAAGTTCTTGAAGAGTAGAACTAAACTCATGTTTTCCATTCCAGTAATAAGTGGCATATGTTGCCCCATCAGAATCTGGGAATATAAAATGACTAAGACCAGCTACAACACTAAATACCACAATGGCACGAAAACCACATTGATGGGTTTATGAGACCTCTTAAAAGACAGCTGTGCCTTCCTGCCGCCCTTCCACGGAATGCAAATCAATGGAAAATGGCATTTCAGCATTGCACTCCTGTGAATATTAAATATCAAATGCTTTCCAATGCTGGCAGTAAGTGGGCCACATTGATTTTTCCTCCTGACTCCACTGGCATCCTGCTAATGAAGCCCGTCTCTGTGGACTTCTACTGTATATGCTAATCTGCACCATGGGAAGCAAGCATCATAGCAGAATCCCTTAACCCTGGGAGAGCAGTTTGTGGATAAAGAACATGTGCTCTTAGAACCACAGCCCATATTAAAACATGTGGCTTAGGAAAGTATCTCAATTGCCACAAATTTGTATCTTATTGAAGTGAGTTTACATCATTGGAGGTCTGTGTTATGTCAGATCTATGTCTCTTATAGAGAAACAACTACACAATAAATGATATTGAGGGGATTGTCCTCAATAAGACTGCAAACTATCCTATGAGGCTACGCACTAGAATCACCTGGGGTTTATAAAACCCAGGTTACTAGATCCAACATCCAGGGATTCTGATTTAATGGCTTGGGCTGTGGCCTTAGCATCGAGATTTTCAACTGCTTTCCAAGTGACTGTAATGGACAGTTAAGATGGTACACTACTGATGTAGAGAATATGTGCTGTAGTTCAAGTTTAGAGAAGGCCTTCTTCCACTGAGTTAGTCACTGGTTGATTATATTTGCTCACTCACACTCACATGCTTGATGTACTTACCCAGCTTATAGTACTGATTGTGTGTGTGTGTGTTTGGGGGAGAGGAGTGTGTACCACCAGAATTTGGGAAGGAGCTAGTCATTTAGAGTATTTTGCTTTGTTCATACTTAACTTGCTGACATTTTTTTCTAGAACTAAAATGAGCATAGACTATTTCAGAAAATGCTGGCAACAGATAGTCAACTCTTTGGGACTATTTATTACTATAGAAGTGAAATTGTCAGGTGATCAATGAGTAGGATTATTATTTAAAATTAATGTTTTGGGATAGCAAGAAGTGCTTGGTCTGCTTGGCAGAATTCAGTCTGGGTGCTCAGCTGACTACAGAGGAAGATGGCCTAGAAGGAAAGATAGATCCTTCCTACCTATTTCCAATACAGGCTGTCCCAGATTCAAAATATATGCTTCTTTTCCCAGAATCTAATGAAGCCATAAGAGGGTCACCACCAAATCAGAGGACTGTTTCAAAACCAAATAGATGGGGAGGGGTGTGAGTAGGGAAGGAATGCGCCAGTCTAGCACCACCGCTGTACTGCCCACAGAGACATGCTGTGCTGCCTGGGTCACTGGGAGCCATGGGGGAAGGATGGGAATGGGGTCGTAGGACACTCCACTGGCCTCCTCAAGCACATACATGATCCTCTTTGGTGCTCCTCATTTGCTCACACCAACTCCTTTCCCCAGTCTTCTCTCATTCAGCAATTGGCTTTTGGTGCTTTCAGTTGCCCCAATCTTTTAGGCTATCATTTCAATCTAAGGAAATAAATTTGGCCCCTTAAGACTTGCAGATGTGGCACTTTGGTTATAATGAAGGTGAATGGCATTTGATCTGCCCCCTTACTGTAGGTCCTGCCTAGAGGGGTAGTGTTGAGGGGTTTCCTTCAGTTCCAAGAATGGGGTTTGCAATAGTGAAAGGCTTCCACCGTTTCTTTTTCCTCAGAATATGCTTGAAAATACTCATATCTCAACTTTCAGGAGACAATTTCCTTTCAAATATTCCTGACTGGGCCACAAAAAATATTCCTCTTCCTTATCTACTTTGACCTGATTTCTAACCAAACAGTATCTTCTTATATTAAGAGAGTGTTTCCCCCTTCTCTGATCTGGGTATAAGTTTTCTTGTGTTAACTATTAATGAAGGGCATCCTGCCCAGATTGCTTCACTTTGATCTCTAAATCCAGTGTGTCTAAGAGAGGCAGAGAAACTTTGGTGCACTCTAACACACTACATTATGAACACGACCATTTTTTTTTTATCACTGATATTTACTTGAGGAAGTTCAGTCAGAAAATGGAGTTCAGGAGCTCCTGTCATGGTTCAGTGGTTAAAGAATCTGACTAGGAACCATGAGGGTACGGGTTCGATCCCTGGACACACTCAGTGGGTTAAGGATCCGACGTTGCCGTGAGCTGTGGTGTAGGTCACAGACACGGCTCGGATTTGGCATTGCTGTGGCTGTGGCATAAGCCGGGGGCTACAGCTCTGATTCGACCCCTAGCCTGGGAACCTCCATATGCTGCGGGAGCGGCCCTAGAAATGGCAAAAAGACAAAAAAACAAAGAAACAAACAAAAAAAAGAAAATGGGGTTCAGTCAGAGAATGACCATGGATAATGAAGTACAACTGCCTACTGCTCCAAACAAAAGGACAAATATTTACTTGCAATTTTAACAGGAACGATAGATTCCACAACTACCTCCCTATCTATGCTTTTGTAGCTAATAATGATGACAAATCTTTCTTGGTATTCTTCTGTAGGAAAATAAAAAGCCAATAATTAATCTGTCATCATACACCCAAACATAATAAAAGAATTATCACTTACATACAGTACTGTGTAGAATGGGCATTCAAGAAATACTTCTTTAATTCATGGAAATAAGAATATTTTTCTAGAGTAATTGTGACTTTGGTTTTGTTCACAAATTTGAAAGTACTGCTTCCAATAAGTAGAGTCAGCTGCTGAGCATGTTGACAAGTTGAAGACATTTGTGACACATCTTCTTTGACAAAATGAATTGCTTGAAGTCATGTGTACAGAATGCGAATAATGGAGAAAATAATGTATGGATGTGAACCATTCAAGATCAAAGACATAAATAATCTTTCTAAAAATGAAAAAAAATTTGAGGGAAGCCCATTCACTTCAAAGAAGGCAACTGTTTTTCTTCTCAGCTATATTACATGAAGTATATATTAGAGCCTTCTGTATGGAAAAAGAAATGGATGTTAAGACTGCTTCTGATCTTATGGGATTAATAGATAATAAAAAAAAATTAGAAAAGAGTGAAACCCATACTAGGTCACCCATATACACGATTAGGAAGGCTGAATTTGGGAGTTCCCGTCATGGCTCATGAGCCATGAGGCTGTGGGTTCCATCCCTGGCCTTGCTCGGCAGGTTAAGGATCTGGCGTTGCCGTGGTGTAGGTCGCAAACTCGGCTCAGATCCCGAGTTGCTGTGGCTCTGGCGTAGGCCAGTGGCTACAGCTCTGATTTGACCCCTAGCCTGGGAACCTCCATATGCTGCGGGTTCCCCCCTAAAAAGACAAAAAAAAAAAAAAAGGCTGAATTTGTAATTCAATCTTAAGGGAATACGATTTCCCCTCTGAAAATGACTCAGAGTAAAGGTAATTTTGTATCAAACATCTCTTTTTCCAACCCCTACTTTATATGTTATTTGTAGCCCATAGCCAGTTACAGCCATTTCTGGAACAGCATTTGAATTTACCTCTGTCGAGATTAAGGAACCTGTCAAAAGGGAAAAGTTTGCTTTGTGATTACGGCAACTCACCACATCAACATAAACCACACACCCCCAACACATATATGATTTAGGCTGAAACATTAGAAAAATTATTAAGCAGTCTATCTTCCACTTTTCAGGCTGCAATAACAAAAATATCACAGAGTGACTGGCTTATAAATAACAGAAATTTATTTCTCACAGTTCTGAAGACTAGGATGTCAAGATCAAGGTGCTGGCAGATTCAGTCTAATGGGAGCCCACTTTCAGGTTCACAGACGACAGTCCTCTCACTGTAGCCTCCCATACCCTAAAGGAAAAGAAGATCTCTAGGTTATCTTTTTTTAAGGGCACTAATTTCACTTACGAGGGATCTACTCTCAAAACTTAGTTCTCAATTGCCCCACCTCCAAATACAATCACACTGGGCTTTAGGATTTAACATGTGAATCATGGATGGACATGAATATTTAGTCTATAGCAGATGCCCAGACATAGATTGTTGGCCATTAACAGCTGCTGGCTTCTCATTTCATGTTCTACCCTAGAAGACAACTGCAGTGAATGGCAGTGAATATCAAAGATGGCCTCAGTCATATTCACTCAGCCTCAGTTGATGAAGTTATGTCATAAAAAAAGACAATTTTCAAGGGAACCCTCCTGCACTGTTGGTGGGAATGTCAACTGGTACAGCCACTATGGAGAACAGTTTGGAGATACCTTAGTAATCTATACATAGAACTTCCATATAACCCCACAATCCCACTCTTGGGCATCTATCCGGACAAAACTCTACTTAAAAGAGACACGTGCACCCGCATGTTCATTGCAGCACTATTCACAATAGCCAACACATGGAAACAACCCAAATGTCCATCCACAGATGATTGGATTCGGAAGAGGTGGTATATATACACAATGGAATACTACTCAGCCATAAAAAAGAATGACATAATGCCATTTGCAGCAACATGGATGGAGCTAGAGAATCTCATACTGAGTGAAATGAGCCAGAAAGACAAAGACAAATACCATATGATATCACTTATAACTGGAATCTAATATCCACCACAGATGAACATCTCCACAGAAAAGAAAATCATGGACTTGGAGAAGAGACTTGTGGCTGCCTGATGGGAGGGGGAGGGAGTGGGAGGGATCGGGAGCTTGGGCTTATCAGACACAACTTAGAATAGATTTACAAGGAGATCCTGCTGAATAGCATTGAGAACTTTTTCTAGATACTCATGTTGCAACAGAAGAAAGGCTGGGGGAAAAATGTAATTGTAATGTATACATGTAAGGATAACCTGACCCCCTTGCTGTACAGTGGGAAAATAAAAAAAAAAAGAAAAAATTAAAAAAAATAAATAAATAAAAATAAAAAAGACAATTTTCAGAAAATAAGCCCTAATTTAGCTTCTTCAATCGATTATATCACAAAAACTAAATCTTCCTTAGGAACCATGAATCTAGGTAAGGTCGTTTCTGGCATATTAATTTTTAAGTGTTGAAGGGAATAAGCTACAAGGAACATGGGAAGCAAAAAGTATGCTTGGGACCTTGTCATACCCAGGGAGATGTTACTTATGGGTGCTATATGTGTGTCAAACATACACGGGTGATGAAGCATACACAGAGAAAATGGGTGTCACACCTAGGAAATCTGGAACCATATTATTTATCAGGAGAAAGACCAAGACAAAGAAATGATGATAATTATTATTATTATTTTTTTTTTTTTGCTTTTTATGGCCGCACCCGTGACATATGGAAGTTCCCAGGCTAGGGGTTGAATTGGAGCTACAGCTGCTTGCCTACACCACAGCCACAGCAATGTCAGATCTGAGCTGCATCTGCAACCTATACCACAGCTCATGTCAACGCCGGATCCTTAACCCCATGAGCGAGGCCAGGGATCAAACTGGTAACCTCATGGTTCCTAGTCAGATTTGTTTCCGCTGCACCACAATGGGAACTCCATGACGATAAAATTTTTTAAAATGAGTTTATTAAATAAGAGAAGTAAAAGAGATAGATAAAAGAGAGCTGGGGAGAGAGAGAGGGTCAGACAAGAAAATAATCTGTTCATTTGTTCTTGTAATTATTGCTCAGTGTCAAGCTCTATATTAAGTATTCAGCAAAGTAAATGGACATAAAGTTAGGGTCTCTGTCCACAAATCCTCAGATAAGTCTTCTATTTGGGATCCTACTTAGGTGATCTCTTAAATACCAGGTTCAGCAATGTGTTAGGGTCAGAAGATCTATTTTTCTCAAGGCACGAAGTGCCTACAGGGCACTGTGGAAATATTTCTTCAAAGGTGACTTGACAAACAGTAGTCCCATTAGTGACACCCTTTCTGGAATCATTAGACTTTTTTGTTGTAGTTGTAGCTTTTTTTTATATACCTACCCCCTGAGGACTTATCAGGTAAGAAACTAGAGGAAAAATTTTTTCTTTAGTATATTATAGCATCTAGTTGGAATTCCACCAAGACAGTCTTGCAAAAGGAATCTCCTTGTTTGGAAAATACACATAACAAATAAAAAAAAAAAAGATATACCATATTCACTCAATGTTATAATGTTCAAATCATTCCAGAAGGTCTGATCCTCCTAGGGTCCCACGGTTGGTTACTTTTAACAATTCTAGGAAACTAAAAGGTTAGACACGAAGCAAAAAGCCAAATACTACATTTTAAAGTCTTGCTCTCTCATCCTTTTAAATTCGTTTTACTTCTTCAGAGCAAATCAGAACAGTGCTCTGCTTGAAAATAAGTTCCAGGGAGTTCCTGTTGTGGTGCAGCGGAAATGAATCTGACTAGTATCTATGAGGATGCAGATTCACTCCCTGGCCTCGCGCAGTGGATTGGGGATCAGGTGTTGCTGTGAGCTGTGGTGTAGGTTGCAATCTCAGGGCGGATCTGGCAATGCTATGTCTGTGGTGTAGGTCAGCGGCTGTGGCATAGGCTAGCAGCTATAGCTCCAATTAGACCCCTAGCCTGGGAACCTCCATATTCCGTGGATGTGGCCCTAAAAAGTAAAAAGTTCTAATGATGAAGAGTAGTTCTTCAAAAAAAAATCAGTAAATCCAGAGAATCGGTGGTATTTTCTGGGCAGTTGGCCAATCACCCTTATGTTATCTAGACTTAACATTGCATGCAGTAATAACACCAGATGGTCCATTTCCCATCCGTCTAGAGCCACTAAAATTCTTTCCAAAGAGAAACATTTGGGGATTCTCAAGCTTGATATGCCCAAAGACAAAACAGTGAAACACAAGTGAAATATAGGAAGAATGAAAAGTCCCTTTAAGGGTGTTTTTTTAAGTCACTGAAAATTAGTGAGAATTCACACTATGATTAAATGATTAAATTGCTAGTATTCATTTGGGTTATAAATGAATATTGACCAAGAGTCATCCTATTCACTGTATGCCCCTTAATTTAATAGCGAGCGTCCACCTCTCTCCTACCAAAGCTTCTCTCAGCTGAACGAACTGAGATAGTTCAAATTGTAGGCTCAGCCACATCTAGCTTCTGATCTTGATTATATTTTGGCCAGAGCTGGTAACATATTAGCTTCATATCCAGATCTGGCAAATATTTTACCTCTTTAACCCTTTTATCTGATGTGCTAAATGTGCCCCAAGCAGTAGTCTCCCTACATTTGAGTTTCCCAGAGTGGCTTCTGCTCTGGTTACCAATTTTGTATACAAGTTTTCTTCCTTCTTTCCTTCCTTCCTCACTTCCTTCTCTCCCTCCTTCCCTTTCCTTTTCTCTTTCCCCTTTCCTTCCCTTCATAAGGCTAGTTTGCCTTTTTTTCAGCTAAACTCTGATGGAAAGTAACTCTAATCCCTCATAGATAACTGCTCAATTCTCTCCACTCCTCTTCCCAACCTGCCTATGTCAGTCATTAATGACGGGATATTGAGACACCGGAAGGGCTGCTCAGACCATTCTGGACTCCTGACAGCCAATGTCTTTGGGGTGACAGTCTATAAACCCTCCCATTTCTAAAGAAGCACTGACACAGAACAGTGTGGGTTAGGGTTAGGGTTAGCTAAATGAAAAGATAGCCCCTTTGTAGTCCCACCCTCTGACAATGAATCATGTCAGGGCAATATACAGGATAGAGGATTTTGTCCATTGCACACACAATCTTTCATTTCCCTTTTTGCTGCTCCTTTTTTCCTTGCCTGTGCTTAACTCCTTAAGGATACATCCTTGAATTTTACCCCTAGACTTCTACATTGGTCTCCTGATTTCCCAACTTTGGCTAATTTTGGGAAGCACAGCAGTTTTGACATGAAACCTATAAGTAGTGACACCATGTGGGGCATGTAGCAAGTCCTAGCTACTTCTTCCTTTTATTCCTACCCTCAAAGGCAGCCTCTTTCACAGGGAGCCCTGGTAAGCAACCTGTAGGTAAAGAAACAATTCTGCTGGTTGGGAAAAATGACACTGATTGAAGCAAATTAAATGCAAAAACTGTAAAAAGTTAATGGTTAGACTAAACTGCCATTAATTTTTCCGAAGTATCCTAGAGTCTATGATTCTAAGTATAGAATTGTATTTTATACAGGAATCGATGAAGATGATTTCTGGTCAAGAATTGAGGATTGTACTCATAAATGTGGAATGATTTACTCAAAGGTTGTTAGGTTTAAAAAGGGAACCTCATTTCAAGGGGTTAATGAAAATAGACTTTTCAGGGTAAAAAGATAAAGAGAGATAAGGACAAATATGTTACTGACACTTAATTGTAGGCAGAAATGTTGAAGTTTACTTATAAATTTATATCCAACCCTGGCGTACTCCTGGATTTCTGTGAGTGACAATGTGAAAATCTAAAATGGCAAATGGAAAATAATTTAAAATTATGCTGTGGTTTAGAGAAAGTCAGAGTCAAGACTTGGACAAGGGGCTCTGCATGAAATCTAGCATTGCCACAGAAAATATAACTAGACTTGACAAGTAGCTGTTCATGTAGATGGAAAGAATTCAAATGGAAAGTTGATCTCAGGGTCTCAGAATTTAGAATGTCTGGTTGTAGGTGATCCCTTGAAAATGGAAGGGAGGAATGTATAGATAGGAGACTCTGGGTCTACTCCCCTTGAAAAATGTCTTACTAAATGCACTTTCTATATTCTTTCTGTGACAGTTATTAATTAATATTTTAAACCTATATTCTACTAACCATTGCTTTATTTGCAAAGCTTATACTGTAGATTTCTTTATAAGAAATGTTGGATAAATGAGAGTATCAGATATGCTTCCAGAAGTAGAGAAAAGCCTCCCCTAAATGGTCAAATTTAATATAATATAATGAATGGACAATTTTCATAGGTATGGGAAAGTTCAAAGAATCATATAAGCAAATATAAAGTCCCCAAAGACTAATCTCAGTTGAGAGGCATTACTACTCATGCCTGAAATGGCACAGAGAAGAAAAGAGTGTTGGGAGAGTCTGGTAAGACATAGTTGTGCAGATTTGGGGCTACCAGAAATGAGACACAGCCTTAGAGGGCACAGCTGCTGCCAAAACCCTGGTCAGATAAGGAAGGATCTGGGAATGGGAAGGAAATAAATCATTTGTGCTGCTATTCAGTGATTTATCATAAAAAGAAATTAATTAAACAAACCCATTTATAATAGTATAAAAAAGAATAAACTACTTAGGAATTAATTTAACTAAGGAGATGAAAGATTTGTACACTAAAAACTATTAAGACAATAATGAAAGAAATTGAAGGAGGCACAAATAAATGGAAAAGATACTCATGATCATGGATTGGAAGATTAACATTGTTAAAATGTCCATAATATCCAAAGCTGTCTACAGATTTAATACAATCCTTATAAAAATTCCAGTGGTATTTTTCACATAGAAAAAGTAATTCTAAAATTCTTATGGAACCACAAAAGATCCTGCAGAGCTAAAGCAAGCTTGAGAAAGACAAACAAAGCTAAAGGTACCATACTTGCTGATTATATATATATATATATATATACACACACACACACATATTCATATATACATATATATATTCATACATACATATTTATATATATATGTATATATATAAAATATCATGTCCTCTTTATCCTCTTTATTTAGCTCAGGTTTTACCATCTTGGAAAAATGCTGCAATGAACTTGGGAGTTTAGATATTTCTCTGAGATCTTAGTTTCATTTCCTTTGGATATACACTCAGAAGAGAGATTACTAGATCATACAGTTCTATTTTTAATATTCTGAGGAAACTCCAAAATGTTTTCCACAGTGGCTGCCTGATATACATTTCCATCCATAGTGCACCAGGGTTCCCTTTTTTCCACATCTTCACCAATACTTGTTAACCTGCCTTTTTTTTTTTTTCCAGTTGTGCCCTCATCATGTGGAAATTCCTGCCCCAGGAATTAAAACCACACCAGAGGAGTGACCCAAGCTGCTGCAGTGACACTGCTAGATCCCTAACCCGCTGCACCACAAGGGAACTCCTAACTTTTGTCTTTTTGTAGATGGTCATTTTAGCAAGTATAAGGTGATATTTCATTCTGGTTTTGATTTGTATTTCCATAATGATTAATGATGTTGAGCACCTTTTCATGTATGTGTTGGCCATTTGTACATCTTTTGTGGAAAAATGTCTATCCTGTTCCTCTGGTCATTTTTGATTAAATTGTTTAATTTTTTTTTTTTTTTTTTTTGCCAAACCTGTGCTGTGGTTGCAGCCTGCACCACAACTGCAACAACGCTGGCTCCTTAGCACCCTGCACCACATAGAAACTTCCTAGATTGTTTAATTTTTTGCTATCAAGTGGTGCAATTATTATATGTTTTAGATATTAATCCAGTATCAGATACATAATTTGCAAATAGCTTCTCCCATCCCATAGGTTGCCTTTGGTTTTGCTGTTAGTTTTCTTTGCTGAGAAGATGCTTTTCAGTTTGATGTAGTCCCGCTTTTTTATTTTTGCTTTTGTTGCCTTTGCTCTTGGTGTCAAATCCAAAGCAAAAATCATTGCCAAGACAAGTGTGAAAGAGCTTTTCCCCTATGTTTATATTTAGGAGTTGTATAGTTTCGAGTCCCAAGTTCAAGTTGTCAAACCATTTTGAGGTGATTTTTACATACAGTGTAAGGTGTATTGTGTCTAGCCTTGAGAGACCTTGAGGGTAGTGTGCTAAGTGAGGTAAGTCAGAGAGAGAAAGATAAATACTATATGATAAAGGCACCCAACTAATAGAAATAGAGATTAGAATGGTGGTTCCCAATAGCTTAGGGGTAGGGGAAATGGACAGATGTTGGTTAAAGAATACAAACTTCCGGTTATAAGATGAATAAGTTCTGGGGATCTACTGTACAGCATGGTGATTACAGTTAATAATACTGTATTATATTCTTGAAAGTTGCTAAGAAAGTAGATTTTAAATGTTCTCACCACAAAAAACAAATGGTAATTACATGACATGATGGAGGAGTTAGCTAATGTTTTGCTGTATAATCATTTTACAATATATAATGTATCGAGTCAACACACTGCACACTTTAAACCTACCCAGGGAGTTCCCATTGTGGCTCAGTGGATTAAGAACCTGATATAGTGTCTATAAGGATGCATGTTCAATTCCTGGCCCCTCTCGGTGGGTTAAGGATCCAGTGTTCCACAAGCTGTGGTGTAGGCTAGCAGTTGCAGCTCCAATTCGATCCCTAGCCCAGAAACTTCCATATGCCACAGGTGTAACCATAAAACAAAACAAAACTAAACAAACAAACCAAAAAAAACCCTACACAGTGTAATATATCAATCATATCTCCATAAAGCTGGCAAAACATAAATAAACTTAAATTAAAATTCAGTTCCTCATCACGCTAACCACACACAAGAAAATGCAGTCATACGACAGGATGCTCAAAATTAAACATAATCAAAGAAATACAAAATTGGAATACAAATTTATTTTTTTAGGTAGGTACAAAAAATCCATATTTAATCAGGGATGTGTAGACAGGAGATTTTTAATCCAGCAGATGGTAAATGTCGGGGCTTTCTAGTGAGAGGTATTCTTGGTGAGAAGATGCAGGTAAGTCAAAAAAAGAAAAAAAAACAACAAAATGGGAGTTCCCATCATGGCACAGCGGAAAGGAATCCAACTAGGAACCATGAGTTGCAGGTTCGATCCCTGACCTTACTCAGTGGGTTAAGGATCTGGTGTGGCTGTGGCTGTGGTGTAAATCATAGATGCAGCTCGGATCTGGCTTTGCTGAGGCTGTGGTGTAGGCCAGCAACTGTAGCTCCGATTAGACCCCTAGCCTGGGAACCTCCATATGCTGTGGGTGTGGCTCTGAGAAGAAAAAAAAAAATCTGACAAAACTTCCATGTGATAATAAGAGAAGACTACCCAATTTACCCTGTTGACTGATTTTCAAGCAGCTTTGGGCTACAAGCCTTAAATGGAATATTGGTTGAATCCATAAGTCACTTGTTCAAGATTCACACACACATACATACATACATACATAACATAAACACACACACACGAGCATTTAAGGCAGCTAAGAGTGGTTAAACAGTGTGGCTCTGAAGCCATGCACCCTGGGCCTAAACCCTGGCTATGTCTCTAACTACATGACCTTAGCCAAGTTACCTAATTGTTCAAGACTTTTGATTCCCTGTTTGTAAAATGACACACATACAGGTGGAATTGGGTAAACAGTAAACTAGTTAATACATTTAATACTTAAAACTGTTCTGGCACAAGGAAAATACTTAACCATTATTATTAGTATCATCACTAGTTCTCAAATAAAAATATCAAAATATATAAAGTATTAATATTGATTAACTATGGATACTGGAATGATGAAGTTATAGGTACATCCTTAAAATTTGCTTTATTCTTCTAGCTGATCTAAGTTCCCTAATAATATTGTTTCTATAATCATGAAAAATCAATGCACTGCTTTTTAAGGTGCTAGCAATTGTTAGGAGTAGCACATTAGATGGTAAGCCCAGCTTGGACTCAAAAACCATGTATCTACGATAATACCTCAAAGTGTCTGAATGATCATTATAATAGTATTTAGCACTTGAATAGTTTCAACACTGTGGAATGTTTAGAAGAGCACAAAGAAAAGCATGAAAATCACAAAATCCAAGACAGGCACCATGACATTTTTATTGTAATATAATTCGAGGAGGCTCCTGTGAGCCACATGCATCTGGGTTGAGCGTGGTAGTGACTAGACAGAGGCAGTGCTACCATCTTAGAACCTTTCCAGCCCCCAAATCCCCAGAAGTCTCTCATCCAATACTATATCATCAACACTTGTGGTAACTCTTTAGACCAGAGAGGGGAATACTTTCCTGTTGCCCCTCTCTCAAACTTCTTTTTTTTTTTTTTAGAATAGTTTTCCTAATTCCTCTATGTCTCTCTCTTACTTCCTTTTTCCTCCCAATCAAGGTTAAAGAAATAATAAGTGATTATTAGGTAACTAAACCTTCCCCTTCAGGCACGATTTAAATTTGAAAAGTGTTAATATAACACAGCATCCACAGGGAGGGTGTGCATGCGTGTGTGCGTGTGTGTGCGCACGCATGCGCGTGCCCGCATGCCCTCTGTGCTAATTAATCTCACAGAATTTTTGGGAAACTTCTATTTTTTGGTTGGAGAGGCTAGAGGAAGAGTTCAGAAGGTTGATTCTGTGCAAGTACAGATTTCCCAGTACAGATACTTTGGGGAAAAAAAAAATCATCCATTGTAGTGAGTTAAAATCCTACCCTTTAAGTATTAGACTTTAAAATACTTTTTAAAAATAGAGGAGGGGATAAGTTGTTGTACATAAGGTCAGAGTATATACCATATATACTATACCATACATATATATTATATGCTATACAATATACATAATTAATCTGCTAAACTTCTAATGAACCTCGGAGAGTGTCCTGCTCATTCTGAAGCCAGTCTCTCTTTACCAGCAATAAAATGAGTGTAATAAGAATTCACATTTATAACGGGGAAGAAGGGAAAATGCATTAGCACTGTGCTATTTCAAAAGTCAGAAAAGGCATTTGATCAAATGATTGATTCTCCTCTGTCATGAAAAGCTTTCTTATAAAGAAAGAAAGAATCTCACTATGTTTCTAATAGTAAAATGGCCGATTCTCATTTCCTGCCTAATGAATTATTTATATACTTCGCCGAAGGCCGTTTATACTCAATCTATACTTAGGCAATGCACCAGATGATGGCGCACTCATTTATAAGAGATTCTTCTCCTGAATTCAATATATTGCCTTCATTTACTCCATGAAAGTGATGATTTGCTCCACCTCAGAGAGGAATAAAGATCCAGCTACAATACCTTCGCTCTTCTACCATCACAGAGCAACGGGTGCAGTGAATTTTTGCAAGGATGCCATTTTTCGATCAATGAAAACAGGAAAAATAAATCAGGGCCAAGAAAAGAGCCATAGTAACTCCAAGGCATGGCTCAGCCTCTTATCCAGTGTATCTTCCAGTCCTGAGGCCATTTCCTGTCTCTCCCCCCACCCCATTCCTCCTACCTGACCAGCTCCTCCAGGCACAGGTGCTCCCTGATCTAGGGAACTTCCAGGGGAAACTGGAGGAGATGGAGGCCTTTACACTGAGGATGCTGCTTTCCTATCGTGGGAAATCTTCCAAGTGACAAACTGGTTATTATTGTTAGGCTTCCTTCTTTCCAAAGGCTTATACTGACAACATCCAGCTAGTGCACTCACAGGGTAACAGCCTTCCCCCGACAGAAAAGCGCTTCTCTTGCTCTATGTGGTGTGTAGGAGAAAAAAAGTGTCTTGAAAGCCCTAAGGCCTCCTTCAGTCCTCTGCCCTCAGTACAGGTAGACTGGGGGCTTTACAGTAACAGTAGAGGTGGCAGGCTGCTCCCCAGCCACAGGTCCAAGTACACCAAGGGTAAATGCCAGTGAAATGGAGATCAGCTGCCTCTCAAAATGTTCAAAGTGCATTGTTTCTTATTACATGTTGCTGGCAGAGTTAATTTCCCCATTAACACATCATTTGGAGTGACGTTTATAATGATAGTTCTGATGTTTGGGATGATCTGATTGATTTTACAGCAATATATCACTTCAATTTGTTAATTTGATATCAGCTTTGAAATAAAATGCATTTATATGTGGAGTCAAGATCTGATGGTGAAACACAGAGTAACAGACAACCATATGAGTGCTTTGGTGGATTAACACATTGCGACAAGGAGTTATAGGTGTGACTCATAAAAATTTGATGTAAGTCAATACCCTTTTCTTGAATGGTAAAGCTGGCCACATTTTAATGTCGCTTGGAATGGCCACAATCTCCTAAAGAATTCATCTGAAAGTTTAGCCTTTTGTTGTTTAAAAAGACATTTAAATTATTAATTCAGTGGCTTTACATCTCTAAATATTTTCTGAATTTTAGCAATTCAAGGGTCAAGATAGCTATAAAGTCTTACTTTTTATTATCAATAAATTTAAAAGTTATGAAAATGTTTTGTCAGTTCGTGGAATTTCCAAGACATCCTTAGAGGAAAATTCTTTGTCTTTTTTCTTTTCTTTTTTTTTTTTTTGCCACGCCCACATGCAGAAGTTCCAGGGCCAGGGATTGAACACACGCCACAGAAGTGACAATGCCAGATCCTTAACCACTATACCACCGAGGAATTCCCTATTTTTCCTATTTTTAAATTATCATAGAGTGAAATTGACTTTTTGTTGTACAGTTCTATGAGCTTTAACATACGTTTAGACTTTCGTAACTACCATCAGAATCAGAATAGAAAACAGTCCCATCCCCATAGAAAACTTTTTGGTGCAGCCTATTTATAGTCAAATACTCTCCCACCCCAATCCCTGACAACACTGGTCTGTTCTCTATTCCTATAGCTTTGCCATTTTCTGAATGTCAGATGCCATATACACATACACACATATATATATACATACACAGTTATAAATGCTCATATATCATATATATGTATATTGTACATATAATTATATGTTGTAGTTATATATAATCATACAACTTAGATTGCGATGATGGATGCACAACTATAAATATGATACAATACATAACCTTTGAGACTGTCTTGTTTGACTCAGCACTTATCCAAGTTGTTTTGTGCATCAATAGTTCCTCCATTTTACTGCTCAGCAGTAACTTGCTGTATGGATGTACCGTACTTTGTTCATTCATCCTCCTACTGAAAGACATTTGAGGTGCTTCTAGTTTTTCTGTTGGCTTTTTTTTCTTTTTGCTGTAACAAATGAAGTTACTGCAATAGACAGACTAATACAATGACCCCTCATGAACCACACCATTGTATAATTCATAGGCCTTGAGCATGGGAGAGTCTTATGAATATGATGAGGTATCAACTCTATGATTAGGTTGTCTTATATGGCACAATTTCCTCAAAGAAAAGGAGATTATTCTTAACAGGTATCTTAGTCTGCTCAGGCTGCCATAACAGAAGACTACTTAAACAACTGCAATTGATTTTCTCACAGTTCCAGAGGCTGGAAATCCAAGATCAATGTGCCCCACTTGATCCCCTTGCTGTACAGTGGGAAAATAAAATAAAATAAAAATGTGCCCCCAGGGTTGCTTTCTACTGGGGCCTCCCTTTCTGGCTTGCAGGTGGCCCTTTCCTCTGAGCATACACTTTTCTGGCATCTCTTCCTCTTATAAGGACATAAGTCATATAGGATTAAGACTCCACCCTTATGAATCATTTAGCCTTAATTATCTCCTTAAAGGCCCTATCTTCAAATACAGTCACACTGAGAGTTAGGGCTTCAACATATGGATTTCGGCATGACACAATTCTGTTCATGACTGTGGATCTGACTTAGTTGAACCCTTAAAAGGGATGTCATTCTTTCTGGTAAGAGATTACAAAAGTGGGAGGGTTTTGATACAAAGGAGCTTATCTACTGCTGGATCTGAAGACAGAGGGGACACACAGCAAGGAATATAGGCAGGCTTTAGGAATGAGAATTGCCATTTGTTGATAGTCAGCAAGGAAACAGGGACCTAGGCCTAAACAACAAAAAACTAAATTCCATCACAACCTCATAAACTTGACAACCCTAAGCTCCAGATAAGAACACAGGCTGACTGACACCTTGATTTTAGCCTGGTGTGTGTGTGTGACCCCGAACAGAGAACCCAGCCACATTGTGCCTTGACTTCTGACCCACAGATCATGAGCTAATAAATGGATATCATTTTAAGCTGCTAAGTCTATGGTAACTTGTTATGCAGAAATTAAAAGCTGATAAAAAATCAGGAAATGATTTTTATGTCTATGCTTTTGTCAATAAGAAGACACTGCCTTGATTACTGTGGCTTTATAATAGATCATAAAACCAAGTTTTTTTGAGTTCTCTAGCTTTGTTCTTCCTTTTTAGAACTGCTTTGGCTATTCTAGCAATTTTGCCTTTTTGTATAAATTTCAAAATCAGCTTGTAGATATCTTTTTATAAAAGAAGCTTATTGAGAAATCCATTGAAATTGCATTAAATCTTTATATCACATTAGGAAGAATTGACATTTTAACTGTATGGAGTCTTCCAATCCATGAACACAGCCTACCTCTTTAATTATTTCTATCTTTGGTTTCTTTCATCAGTGTTTTGCAGCTTTACTACACAGATCCTGCAAATATTTTGTTAGATTTATACCCAATAATTTCATCTTTTGGTGCTGTTTTAAAAAGTATAGATTTTTTAATTTAAAATTCAAATTACTTACTGCTGGCATACAGGAAAGCAACTGACTCCTGTATCCTTAATTTGTTTCTGAGATCTTGCTAAATTTACTTATAGTTCCAGATGTTGTTTTAAGATCCTTTCATGTTTTCTATATAGACAATTATGTCATATGCAAATAAAAATATTTTTCTATATAAACTGTATATTTTTATTTTTTTCTTGCCTTATTCAATGAGCTATGATTTAGAGAACAATGCTGAACAGTAGGGACAAATAATCTGTCTGGTTTCTAATTTTTATTTTTTATACATGGATTCCAAATTAAACCAGAAACAGTCTTCAGTAATGCATTCTTCCCCACAGAACAGTAAATATTATCTATCCCTTTTTCATGTATGGAGTGTCCATGTATGACTTGGTCTGTTTCTGTGTTCTCTATTCTATGTAGTTTATTTTCTATCCAAGCACCACTTCCACACATTCCCGATTATCACAGTTTTATAAGAAGCCTCAATGTCTAATCAGGAAATTTATTCAGCTTATTCTTCTCTAGCAGAATCTTTACTCCCCTTACCACTTTTCTCCTCCATATAAATTTTAGAATAAACTTTGCATCATTTCATATTTCACAAAAGTACTTTCAGGATTTTGACTGAGATTCCACTGATTCTATAAAACAATTTGGGTAGAATTAATATATTGACAATATTGAGTTTTTTAATTCATGAAAATGTGTACCTCTCCATTTATGGGTTTTCTTAAGTTACTTACATTAAGGCTTTACTGTGGAGGTGAGGACCAGCCATATGATATTGAATAGCTCTATAGAGCATCCTCGTCTCAAATGGAAATATTTCAAAGTGTCACTCTCCAGCTGATTAAAGAATCTCTGTTCTATTCCTAGGCTGTTAACAAGATTTTTTTCCCTTTTTAAAAATTTTTATTGTGGAGTTTCTGTTGCAGCTCAAGGGAAACAAACCCAACTAGTATCCATGAGGATGCAGGTTCAATCCCTGGCCCTGCTCAGTGGGTTAATCATCCAGTGTTGTTGTGAGCTGTGGAATAGGTTGCAGACTTGGCTCAGATCTGGCATTGCTGTGGCTGTGGTGTAGGCTGGAAGCTGGAGCTCTGATTCGACCCCAAGCCTGGGAATTTCCATATGATATGGGTGCCCTAAAAAGAAAAAAAAAATACTATAGAACAAACACTCCCTCAACAAAAATGTGTTTATATTTTTTCTTTTTGTCCTGCATATGTGTTAAATTTTATACAGTGCTTTCTTTCATTAAAAAGATACTTATTAAAGAAATCAAAGATGACACAGATAGAAAGATATACCACGCTCTTGGATTGGAAGGATCAATATTGCCAAAACGATTTCACCACCCACGGCAATCTATAGATTCAATGCAATCCCTATCAAAATATTGGCATTTCCCCCAGAACTAGAAGAAAAAAATTAAAATTTATATAGAAACATAAAAGAACCTGAATAGCCAAAGCAATCTTGAAAAAGAAAAACAGAACTGAAAGAATTAGGCTCCCTGACTTCAGACTATACTGCAATGCTATAGTCATAAAGAATGTATGGTACTGACATAGAAACACAAATATAGATCAGTAGAATAGGATAGAAAGCCCCAGAAATAAACCCACACATCTATGGTTAACTAATCAAAGCAAAGGAGGTAAGAACATACAATGGATAAAAGACAGTCCCTTCAATAAATGCTGCTGGGAAAACTGGACAGCTACATGTAAAGGAATGAAAATAGAATACTCTCTAACACCAAACACAAAAATAAACTAAAAATGGATTAAAGACCTAAATGTAAGCCAGATACTATAAAATTCCTAGAGGAAAATATAGGCAGAACACTCCCTGACATAAATCACTGTAATATCTTTTTTGATCCATCTCCTAATGAAAATAAAAACAAAAATAAACAAATGGTACACAATTAAACTTAAAAGCTTCTGCATAGGAAACAAACAAACAAAAAACCCACAAAAAGACAACCCACAGAATGGGAGAAAATCTTTGCAAATGAAGCCACTTACAGGAGATTAATCTCCAAAATATACAAACAAGTCATAGAGCTTTATACAAAAAAGCCAATCAAAAAACAGGCAAGATATCTAAGTAGACATTTCTCTAAAGAAGACACACAGATGGCCAAAAACCACATGAAAAGATGCTCAATATCACTAATTATTAGAAAAATACAAATCAAATCTACAATGAGTGATCACCTCACACCAGTCAGAATGGCCATTACTAAAAAGTCTACAAACAATAAATGCTGGAGAGGATGTAGAGAAAAGGGGACCCTCCTACACTCTTGGTGGGAATGTGAGTTGGTGCAACCACTATGGAGAAGAGTATGGAAGTTCCCCAAAAAACTAAATATAGAACTACCATATGACCCAGCAATCCCACTCCTGGGCATCTATCTGGAGAAAACCATAATTCAAAAAGATACATATACCCCAATGTTCACTGCAGCACTATGTACAATAGCCAAGATATGGAAACCTAAATGTCCAGTGACTAGGGAATGGATAAAGATGTGCTTCATATATATAATGGAATATCACTCAGCCATAAAAAAGAATGCAATCATGCCATTTGCAGAACATGGATGAACCTAGAGATTATCATACTAAGTGAACTAAGTCAGACAAAGACAAATATCATGATATCACTTATATGTGTAATCTAATAAAAATGATACAAAAGAACTTACTTATAAAATGGAAACAAACTCACAAATTTCAAAATCAAATTCATGGTTACCAAAGCAGAAAGCGTGGTGGGGGAGAGATAAACTGGGAGGATGGGATTAACCCATATATACTACTATATAAAAATATAACAAGGCCTACTATATAACACAGGGTAGTCTACTCAATGTTCTGTAATAACTTACATGGGAAAAAAGAATGGATATATGTATATGTATAACTGATTCACTTTGCTATAAACTTGAAGGTAATACAACATTGAAAATTAACCATACTCCAATAAAAATTTTCAAATGGTTGTATGAATTTTCCATCTTGCAATACTGAAATAATTTACATTAACTGATTTTCAGTGGTAAATTAACTTGCTCCAAGTGTATTAATCTTCTTAAATACTGAAGATTCCATTTATATTGTGTCTAGGATCTTTGCATCTATGTACATGATAAGATTGCCCTATATGTTGGCCTTCTTGTACTTTTCTCCTCAGGTGTCTGTATCAAGGGTCTGGCAACATGAAACTGAGTTGAGAAGTCTTACCCTGTCCTTTGGAAAGGTGTGAGATTACAGTCATTTGCTCTTGAATATTTGAGAGCACTTCAGATGAAGCCATATTTTGCTCATCACTCAGGCAGCAGCATCACTGGCAGTTCCTCAAGGTAGGTACAGTGTAGGTAGCTTTAACCTTAGTTTTCACTTACCCCGCCCTTGTGGTAGCAGATTGATGAGGGGAAGATTCCTAATAGCCTCCAGCTTTGGACAGGCCTGCACTTTGTCCTCTGTATCCCCAACTAAGATTTTGAAGATTTTAAGTCAAATTTACTGGTACTGAAATACATTTAGAGCAAAACTGGCTTGTATGCTCAGACTAATTATCTGGTTACAGCCATCACTTAAATTTGGGCTGATCTTTCTTTCCTGTTTTATCAGCTTGGCAGTATTTTCAAGAAGGTACTTTTTATATTTCATCTGGTAGTTTTGGGCAAAAAGCTCAGTCCAAACACCTGACCTGTTCTGGTACCATATTAGATGTTAGATTTACACATATATTTCTATGAACTTTGGTCAGATTTTCTTATCTAGAAAAAGAATTCATTTTGGACCAAGAATTTCAATTCACTTCAGCCAGGCCCTCTCTTATGCCAGCCATACTATTGGGAGAAATACAGTACATTTATGAATAGGACCTTTAGAAAATTTCATTCCAACAAATGTAACAAACATCAAGGTCCAGCAAGAACTTCAATTTTTGTATATTACTTTTTAAAAGACTTTTTTTAGAGCAGTTTTAGGTTTACAATAAAATTGAGAGGAATATATATTGCACAAAATATCCTTGCCAGCATTTGCTGTGGTCAGTGTTCTGGATTTCAGCCATTCTAACAAGCATATAGTAGTATATCACTATTGTTTTAATTTTCATTTTCCTGATGACATATGATATGGAACATCTTTTCATATGCTTATGTGCCACCTATATATCTTTTATGAGGTATCTGTTAAGATCTTTGGCTCATTTTTTAATCAGGTTGTTTTCTTATTGTTGAGTTGTAAGAATTCTTGAGTTGTAAATTTGGATAACAGTCTTTTAAATTTTATTTCTATTAAAGTATAGTTGATTTACAATGTTGTATCGATTTCTGCTGTACAACATAGTGACCAGTCATGCATATATATATACATATATATATATACACACACACACTCACATACACACATATATATACACATTCTTTTTTCATACTATCTTCCATTTTTTTTTTTTTGGTCTTTTGTCCTTTTTTTAGGGCTGCACCCACGGCATATGGAGGTTCCCAGACTAGGGGTCTAATCGGAGCTATAGCTGCCGGCCTACACCAGAGCCACAGCGATGTCAGATTCAAGCCACCTCTGTGACCTACATCACAGCTCATGGCAACACCGGATCCTTAACCCACTGAGAGAGGCCAGGGATGGAACCCGCAACCTTATGGTTCCTAGTCGGATTTGTTTCCACTGCACCATGACAGGAACTCCTTATCTTCCATTATTTTCTATCACAAAAGATTGCATATACTTCCCTGTGCTATAAGCACTACTACAATGAGGTAGTGCTGTACCTCATTGCTTAACTATTTGACTGGTGCATATGCAGGTAGGAAGCCTAAAAGAGTCAAGTCTTGGTTGATAAAGCAGGTTTGAGAATCAACATGTTCATTCAAGTATTATAGGTGCTGGCAGGGAGCCAGGTGGGCAGCTTACAAATCCTGTTGATAGCAGTAAGTGGTGGAAGTTTGGGGTGTGGTTTTAATTGTGCATGTGTAACAGGTAGAGGGAGAAGAGGACCAATACCCAAAGGGTTGTGGATCAACATTTAAAGCAATAATTATCACACTTGAATCACCTGGGGAACTTATTAAAGGGCTGATGTCGGAGTTCCTGCTGTGGCTCAGTGGGTTATGAACCCAACATAGTGCCCGTGTGGATAACAGTGTCTTTAATCAGATGGATATTTTGCAAATGTTTTCTCCCAGTCTACAGCTTCTCTTCTAATTCTTTTGATATCATCTTTCACCATTGCATTCTTCATAAATGATTTGCTATAGGTAACACCAATGTTACCTGCTGCTCTTGAATGCAAGATTCAGGCTAAGATCCAAATTTCTGATTCAGAGTGATTAGCCTAAATTGTGCTGTCACCACAGAAATGTATGATAGATTATAACCATGGAGAATGCAGGCGAATATGAGGAGAATATTGCCAGCAACACCACGCAGAACTGTCAGGACTGTGATAGTGTTTAGCCTAGTTTGAATCCTGGGCAATGAATATTTAGGAGTGTGAATGTTTCAGGGTGAGCTCCCTGGAGCAATGAACTCTGAACACTGGTTTGCAGGAAGAAAGAAAGGTGGATGACTCTAATGTACTTTTCAAGCCCCAAAACTGCAAGGGAAATCCATACAGGTGGGATTTGGGAAAACCAAAAGACACTCTTTGTAAAAACATTCCTGCTATGCCAAATAAATAAAGAATTTAAAACATAAGCATGTGTGGAACTGAGCTGAGTCCCTACAGGTTGGTGAATTCCTACTGACAACTGGGAGAAGGCAAATTCCTTTAAAGTTTCTCAAATTTTGTATCTTCAAATAGGCCCAATTTTATACTTTCCTACTGCTAAAATAAACTAGTCTCTATTGACCTGCAATCATCAGTCTTTTCTAAGTTTTCATTTCCTCACAGCTCATGATTGAGCACATGCAAGTAATATAAATATTAACCTATAAAGATCTATCAACATATCATTTATTTTTGGCAGCTGTTTATATGAAAGAATTTCAAAAACTGATTAAGAATTAGTTACATATTCTTATGGGGTATTTTTCTGGCTTTGAGCAAATAAAAGCCTATATCTGTAAAGTTTAAAAGGATTTTTCTTGTCTGTCAACTTTATATTCAACAAGGATTGGAAGCACAAACACACATATCCTTTTTATCAAGCTAGCTAATGTGAATACTTAAGTAGTTTTGAATGGAAACTCATTTCGAACGTCTTTCTGGCATTTAAGAAAATAATCATCTAAAATCTGCAGTCTACTAACCAGAAACATAGGTGAGGTAAGCCTAACTGACATGTGCAAACTGCATACAAAGAAAGTTATTTCTTTTCTGAAAGAAGATGTGTTCCTCAAAGCAGCTTCTGGCTTCAGCACTTACTGGGCGAGGGTAAAGTGATCTAAGAACAGGTGGAGGTCCACGTACTGGAGACCTAAGAACAATGTAATTAGGAAGAAGTGAGGAAACACTTCTTTACTTAGCTCTCCTTAAATGAGCCCATTTTTCACATCAGCAAATAAATAAATGCAAAGACTGATTAAAGCCTACTTCCTGAGTTTTTACTCTGTAGTAGGCAAATTATCTATGTTAGTTCTAAGCATTACCATAGCCAGCAAAAGTAAGCACTATTATTACTCCCGTTTTACAGATAAACAGCCATCGATAGATTCTTCAAGGTAACGTAACCAGTAGCAGTAAAACTAGAACCTTAAGTCATTTCTTCTTCTTTTTTTTTTTTTTTTTTTGTCTTTTTGCTATTTCTTTGGGCCGCTCCTGGGGCATATGGAGGTTCCCAGGCTAGGGGTCCAATTGGAGCTGTAGCCACCGGCCTACGCCAGAGCCACAGCAACGCGGGATCCCAGCCGCGTCTGCAACCTACACCACAGCTCACGGCAACGCTGGATCGTTAACCCACTGAGCAAGGGGAGGGACCGAACCCGCAACCTCATGCATGGTTCCTAGTCAGATTCGTTAACCACTGCGCCATGACGGGAACTCCTGAAGTCATTTCTTACTGACTCCAGATCTTGAATCCTTTCCTCTGCACTCTTAGCTTAAAGTTTAATGTTTTGATCAAAGAAAATGTGCACAGCTTCACTTGACAAATATTTCAAACTGCATATGAGAGCCACACAACTCACCCTGCTTCGTATGGTTTTACATGAACTGTATTTCTGACGTTTTCAAATGCTTTCAGTGTTGAAAGTACTTTCTGAAATTAAGTGCAGTTTAATCTTTTTCACATTAAATATTGAAAGACTTAGGTCCCACGTGATGTACCTTTCTCTGAATTCTTTCCTTCTTGCTCTCTTCTGAATAGCCAGTGAGAAACAAATGTCTAAAAATGCCCAAGTTGGGAATAAATAAAATTTTTGACAGAAACTTCTTCTCACTGTAGTCATTTTATCAAAAGGTATAAATAACACATATTTGATCTTTATTCCACAGAAGGAAATGAGAAAAGTATTCAGGAAGAAAAGAGCATGGAGTGAGGCAAAAGAGCAAGAGTGAGGCAAAAGGCATCAGGACAAAATATAATGACTTCCCTCTGGACCCCAAGGGTCACACATGGATGAGAGAATTTTGGCATTCCTGGGGCTGAGTTTACTGCTTATTTGGAAAATATTTCTAACATAATTTTTACCAACAAGGAGAGATTTCTGAACTAGCAATTGTAACCAGATATGATTAAACAAGAAAATAGACTTGAATTAAGCATAATGTATGTAAATATTTACATTATCTGTAAGGACCCAAATAATGAATATTTCTCTTATTTTTAAAAATTGTTTTCTCTAGAAGCTCTGATCTTGTACACAAAGTACTGTTTGGGGGACTAAACAATTTTTTTTCATATCCTGTGTATGTCAGGCTACCCAAGACGGCTGTCCTCTTGCTCTCTATATATCCCCTGCTCCACCAGGCCTTGCTTCACCTATACTCTACTCACGTGACTGACCCCTCCTAATCACAGTGCCTGTTCCCTGAATACCTACCTCTTGCCACTGGTCCCAGTTTAGTGATTGTTCTAATCTTTATTTAGTTCAGAATGGCTCCTGTTTTTGGTTTAACAAAGTAAGTAGCCTGAGGGGTTACAAGGGGCCTGGCCCCTCTGCTGGTTTCCCTGGTAACTGATGGGCCAATCTGAGGTCAATTGCCCCTATAACTGGTAGTCTCCTAGTTCCCCCAGGAGCCAAGACTGCTGCTGAGTCCTGCCTGCAGTTCAGAGTTTCGTGTTGCTCCAGGACCTTTTCTCCCACCTATTAAACTATTGATGTCCCTGTTGCTGATTCCAGGCTCTTTCCTGCGTCTTGAGGCTGGGCAAGGGCATGCGGGGTACAGCCCAACATCCTGATTCTATCTTCCCATAGCTATGTGATACAGAATAAGACGCTTAATTCTCCAAGCCTCAGTTTCTTCATTTGAAAACTGAATTCATAGGGTTATCATGAGGCTTACATGACTTGTATTTATGGAAAAGACATACTAAAATGTCTATGATCGGATTATAGTTATTCAGTGGCATACCTCTCGATACAGAAATAGATTTCTCAGAAATTAATTTATATTAAACCATTTATTTAGTCTTCATGAGGTTGCAGGAAAGATTCAGGATCTCATGACAGACCTTGAACCAGCCAGGCCTATCCAGCTAAGCCACTCTCAAATTCCTGGCCCACAGACACTTGGAAATAATAAATGTTTCTTGCTTTAAGTCACTCAATTTTGGGGTAATTTTGTCATACAGCAATATATAACTAATACAAATCTCTTAAGGGACATATGTCATGTTTGGGAATGTAACTGACTATAATTTGTGTTTTTTTAGTTTTTATTTTTTGCTTTTTTAGGGCCACACCTGCAGCATATGGAGGTTCCCAGGCTAGGGGTCAAATCCAAGCTACAGCTACTGGCCTATACCATAGCCATAGCAATGCAGGATCTGAGCTGCATCTGCGACCAATACCACAGCTTACAGCAACGCCGGGTCCTTAACCCACTGAGGGAGGAGACCAGGGACTGAACCCACATCCTCATGGATCCTAGTCGGATCTGTTAACTGCTGAGCCACGAGGGGAACTCCTAATTTGTGTTTATGTTAAAGTTATCAGTGAAAGAAAGGCCTAGATAATTAGTGAGGTGATGGAGGTATGAGGAATGGGATGATAATTCAAGATTATAAATGTGACTGTCTTCAAGGATATAGATTAACCACTCTTGCTATTGTTTGTATGTTTTCATTGCATTTCAAAATAAGCTTGTTCTTTTCAGTAAAACAAGCATCTTTTGACCAATGATACAGTTTTCTACAAGAATGATTTTTTTTTCTAACCACACCCATGGCACATGGAAGTTCCTGGACCAGGGATCAAACCTGAGCCACAGCCATGACCTGCGCCACAGTTGTAGCAATGCCGGATCCTTAACCCACTATACCACAAGGGAACTTCCTCATGAATGATATTTTTGATGGTCAAAGAGAAGTGTACACGCCCAGTAGTCAAAGAGCTAGGAACACACCTATAGTCAAACTAAGTTAGATTTTCTTTTTAGGGCCTTACCTGTGGCATAAAGAAGTTCCTGGGCTAGCTGCCAGCTTACACCACAGCCATAGTGACGTGGGATCTGAGCTTCATCTGAGACCTACACCACAGCTCACAGCAACATTGGATCCTTAACCCAATGAGTGAGGCCAGGGATTGAACCTGCAACCTCATGGACACTAGTTGGGTTCTTAAGCCACTAGGCCACAACAGGAACTCCCATAATGGCAATTTAAGAGGGGCTGTTTACAGGTCTGGACTTGTATTGTGCTTGATATGCCCCAGAAAGACTGTGGACTTCTGTCTTAGATAGGATCTTGTCAAGAAAAAAGGAGAGGTTTAGCATTTAGATTCTCAGTAATCTTTGTTCATGAGGTAGTAGATTAACACTAGCCTGGGGAATGTCATTGATAAGAAAGCAAAAATCACTTAGAAAGAGGAGTCATTGGTCCTATTTTCAGCTGTGGTGGGTCCATATGTATAAACACTCTTATCCATGTCACACTGGAAATATTCTTCTACCGGCAGTGCTGATTTTTCACTTTCTCAAAAGGATATTGTGACACAACCATCAAGTGAGGAATTTTAAGAGCCAGCTAGCCAGCACATGTCCACTGGGTTGGTGCATACTTTTATCTGACTTCTGATCAGTAGACAAATAATCGAAATGGTAAAGCAGGACAAGACCTTAGAAACTACTATTTATGGAGGGGGAGACCAGAGCTTAGAAGTGGTGATTAGCTTAGAAACTTTCAGGTGGCTTGTGCCAGAAGATTAAAACTTAAATGCCTCATAGAAAACAAACTTATGGTTACCCAAGGGGAAAGGAGGGGTATAAATAATTTAGTAGAGTTTGGGATTAGCAGATATACACCACTATATATAAAACAAAGAAACAAGAAGGACCTACTGTATGGTACAGGGAACTATAGTCACTATTTTATAATAACCTATAAGGGAAAAGAATCTGCAAAAGAATAGGTATCTATATATAAGTACAACTGAATCGCTTTGCCATACAGCTGAAATACAACATTGCAAATGAATTGTACTTCAATAAAAAATAAGTTTATACTTTCACAACAATAACAACTGCATAAAATCACTAATCAATAATACACAATCAGGAGTTCCCATCGTGGCTCAGTGGTTAACGAACCCGACTAGGAAACATGAGGTTTCAGGTTTGATCCCTAGCCTCACTCAGTGGGTTAAGGATCCGGCATTGCCGTGAGCTATGGTGTAGGTCGCAGATGCAGCTGGGATCCTGCGTTGCTGTGGCTGTGGTGTAGGCCGGCGGCTACAGCTCTGATTAGACCCCTAGCCTGGGAACCTCCATATGCCATGGGTGTGGCCCTAGAAAAAAGACAAAAAAAAATACACAATCAATAATCAGTGTACTTTCTCGGCCTTAGTCCCAAGTACAAAAGCAAAAAAATAAGTGGGAAATAAATGTTATCACTGAAAAAAAAATAAGCTACATCTCTAATAATTAGGCCAGGATTGTTTACATGGTATCAGTCTACCCCCATACTCACAGTATCTGAAGCATCAGGGTCAAACGTGAAGTGCTTGTAAGTGATCTGTCGCCGATCAAACACACAAGTGATGCTGTATAACAATTTTCACACTGTAAAAATTTCAAACATACTATCAAAATCAAATTCTCTCTTGAATTTTCAATTCCCTCATTCCAACCATCATATAATTTTATTATGAGCTCATCACATATGAATATAAATGTGCATTTGATTGTTATGTAAATAGAATAATATAGTAGTACATATTGTTTTACAATATTCTTCCCACCTAATTGAAAATCTATCTTGGAGACTGTTCCATATCAGTATCCATAAAGTCTAGAAACACAGAGAGCATTATTTTATTATTTTACAGGGTGAAGACGTCTTGCATTTTATTCTATACATCTTGTACAACTCTAGAATTTATGTACACTCTATAAATAGACCTTTTAAAAAATAAAATAGCTAACCACTCAATTAAAACACTCACAAGTACTTACATTCAAAAATTATCTTGAATCATACAGGTATTTAGATACATAACTAATTGCTATGTACTGTTCATGAGATTTTGTAGACTAATTTTCCCACAGGTCACAAAAAAATGAGGAAAGAAAAACTGAATACTGCTTGTCTTAATCTGTTTGAAATGCTCTAATAAAATACCATAGACTGGGTAGCTTATAAACAACAGTAAATTGATTCTCATAGTTCTGGAGGCTGGGAAGTCTAAGATCAGGGTGCCAGCCTGGCTGGGTGAGAGCCCTCTTCCTGTTTGCATCTTCTCTGTGGTCTCTTTTGTGAGGCACTACAAAATTAACACGATTAATTTGGCTCCACCTTCATGGCCTAACTACCTCTCAAAGGCCCCGCCCCCTAATACCATCACATCTGGCATTAGGATTTCAACATATGAATTTTGGGGGAACACAGTCAGACTATAGTATTTCTATATTATATCTTTCTGTCTTTTATAAACTTATTATCTGCATTTCCAATTCTTGGTCTTCAAGGCACAGTTCACAAAATCCTACAGATCATAAAGAAATATGATAAAATATCAAGCAGCAGATTGAGAAAGACACACAAAACATGATACCCTAGTTTTGACTTCCAAAGTCTTAAATACTCCAATATTGAACATGGGACCAATGAAGGATTTTCCATTTGTCTCTTGAGGGTTTGTTATATTACTTACTGCTGTGCTATATTTGAGCAAAGCAGTTTCGTAACATAATCCATCTCACTATGGAATCATTTTACAGCCCTCTAGGCTTATTTTATGTTCCTTTTCTTAACCTAGAAACAAAACTAAAGCCAGCCAGCAGAATCAACTCTAATCACTGGAATCAGATCTTATGTTTTTAGTTCATTTTTCTTTGTCCACCTCATGTACTTTGTTATTAATCCAATTACTTTATCCTTCCATATGTCTATTTCTTACAAGATGAAGGTTTTGTAGAAAGAGATCCTTTATACAGTATGTGGAATTAATTACATCATGTGATTTCTTCTTCCTTTGCTCCCATATTTGGCTCTACATTATGCTTCATTATAAAGCAATTAAGCTTTAAAATGAAAAAAATACAGAAGTAGATAGTGTAGCATTACTTCATTGAATTTAAACTGTTTTAATGGCACATTAAACATAAGCAATTCACAACTACCATAATTTATGCTAAGTAAAAAAATTGGAATAGGTTATTTTTTTTTGGAAATATAACCAACGAATTTCTAATCACAGCTACTTTTAATGTGTTCACTGCTACAGAAAACTATAATGTGGCAACTGTCATTGAAAACCTGTTCTATTAAGAACAGTAAACCAGGAAGTTCCCCTGTGGTGCAGTGGGTTAAGGATTTGGCCTTGCCGCAGCTGTGGTGCAGGTCACAACTGGCCAAAAAAAAAAAAGAAAAAAGAAAAAGAAAACAAAAACCAAAAAACAAAAAACAAAAAAACCCCCAATAAATCAGGAGTGTTAAATTAGTTTATCTTAGTTACCAAGATTAAAAGTCAAAAGGGCATACTAATATAGCTCTTTAACTGTCTATGATTATTGTGTCATAAAATGGCATGTTGCATGCTTTAATTTGCCCATGCCACTTTATATAAAATAAATCACCATTATATTTGCTTTCACCAGGTAATCTCTATCCCCTATTCCACATTAAAAAAAAAAAAAAGTATTTTCTAGAGAAACAAGTAGGTCATTGAATGTTAGGTTACAAAAGCTGTGTACCCATGCAGAAGTAGTCTACCTTAACTGACCATCAGTTGCCTGGAAATAGACTAGTAACTAACTGGTTAGTATCAAGGTGACTGAGGTGACTGATTCCTCAAAGAATTAAAACACACTGATTACAAAAATGAACTGACATACTATAGACTAAGACAGAAATAATCAACCAACGAATTTTAGAGATGGTAAGAACTTAGATCAAGGCTTCTCAGTCTCAGCACTACTGATATTTTGAGCTGCATAATTTTTTGCTGTAGGGGGATGAGCAGGGCATTTCATGTTATTTAGCGGCATTCCTGACTTCTACCCAATAGAAGTACCAGAACCACTCCTCCTCAGTTGTGATGACCTGAAATGTCTCCAGATTTTACCAAATGTGTTCTGGGAGACAAAATTGTCTCCTTTTAAAACCCACTGCCTTAAGAGAATATCGGATCCAATACAATCATTTATCAAAGGAGAAAACTGAAAGCCAGATAGATAAAATTACTTGGCAAAGATCACTGAATTATATGAGTATTATTCTAATTAAATGATCATTTAACATTATTAATCCAATTCTACACTCAAAATATATTTTATAAAGCTCATGTAATAAGCATATTCATCTAATGTGGAGGCTACTATCTAGACTGTGAATTTGAAATAAATATCTCTCACAATGTAGGTGTAGAAGGTGATGTTCTGCCAAATAAACCAAGGTTTCAGATCCAAGTGTTTTAAGGATTTGTCCCCCAGGAGAAACTACTAAAGTGAAATAGGTAGGATAGAAAAAAAGAGGCCCAGTTAATCATTTCAGTATAATCTAGACTTATTCTGACCCTACAGACAGTCCTAGAGCATAAAACAACCTCAAAAGCATTTTGCCTTTGAGGCAAAAGAGGTATTCTGTCATTGACTAAGGACCATTCTGGGATTGGACGGAGGAATGTGAAACTGCTAGGCACTTCCAAATCTCTGAACTGGGAAGGAGGCCATGGTTTGTCTGGGGACTCTGGAGGGGATGGGGTGATATAAAATTGCTAGACATTCCTGACTCTGTGAGCAAGGAGACTGCTATGCCCCAGGGTAATCCTCTGAGGGTCAGATGTATGACACCTCCGTGGCAAAGTATGCAGAAGCCTGGAAAGGAATGCACAAAGCTGGTAAGTGGTATATGAAAGTATCTGGCTAGGGAACTAACAGTGTCTACTCTGGTGGTACTGTGGAAAAATCAGGTACTTTAGAGACAGGGAATATATATTCAGATTCTGGCCATGCTACATACTGCATGACCTGGGGAAAACTGCTTTAATTCATGGACCCACACTTTATTTCAAATTTGAAGTAGTAACACCTAACCTATCTCATATGATGTTGTAGGATTATAATGTATAATAAACCCAAGATAGAATCCATGTAACAGGGGTTTTTTTCTTTTTTTTTTTTTTGGTCTTTTTTTTTAGGGCCACACCTGTGGCATATGGATGTTCCAGGCTAGGGGTTGAATCTGAGCTGTAGCTACCTGCCTATGCCACAGCAATGCCAGATCCCAGCCATGTCTTTGACTTACACCACAGCTTGAGGCAACGCCGGATCCTTAACCCACTGGGCGAGGCCAGGAATCGAACCTGCTTCGTAATGGATGCTAGTCAGATTTATTTCCGCTGAGCCATGACGGGAACTCCTCTTTTGTTTTTCAATTCATGAAAAAGTGTACTTTCCTATTTGTTTAGGTCTTTTAAATTTTCCTAATTAAGGCTACAAAATTTCTTTGTAAAGGTCACGTACACATTGTCTTGGATGTATTTCAAGGTACTTGGAATTGTTAATCTTGTTCCAGATGGCATTTCTTAAATTTTATATTTCAGCTTTTTCCCAATACAGAAATATCAATGCTTTTAAAGAATTAATATCCAGAAAACTCTTTTTATCATATATTTTCCTTAGATTAAGTTGGATTATTCACATACACAATGATTTCATTTGTGAATAATGGCAATTATGTTTCATCTTGTATAATTTCAATATTTTGTTTACACTATCTTAGCCCTATTAGATAGAGGTGAGGACCTGCAATACAAAGTTGAATATCCATGTAGAGCATTATCTCAAGTGAAAGTCTTTCAAAATTTCATCAGTGACTGATAATCTTTAGCAGGCTAAAGAACTTCCCTGTATTACTAGGATTTTTCCTGTTTTTTAAATCTTGAATATATGTTCAAATTTATCAAATGCTTTCTTACGTTAAAATTATCACATGAATTTTCTCTTCAGATACAGCAATAATTTACATTAACTGAGTTTCTAATGATAAATTAGCTTGTTCCAAGAGTTTTATTCTTTTAAGGTGTCATAGATGAAATAAACTATTATTATGTCTAGGATTTTTGCCTCTATGTTCATGAGTGAGATTGATCTATAAATTGGCCTTCTTGTACTTTTCCCTGTAGGTTTCTGTATCGGGAGTCTGGTAGCATGAAACTGAGCTGGGAAGATATCCTTTTTTCCTATCCTCTGGAAAAGTGCCTGTGAAATTTGAGTCCGTTGTTGTTCATTTGAATGTACCACAAGCCGTCTTTTGCTCATCATCCAGACAGGGTTCCTTGTAGTTCCTGAGAGTGGCTGGGTGTTGAAGCAGCTTTATCTCTTGTTCTCCCTTACCTAGGGCTGCCAGATTTAGCAAATTAAAAGCAGGGCACCTAGTTAAATCTGAATTATTGTAATTGTCTCTAGTAGCTTGCCAGGGCTACCAAAACTAGGTACCAAGGCTGGGTGAATTAAACAACATGAACTTATTTTCTTACAATTTCAGAGCCTAGAAGTCCAAGATTAAGGTGTTGGCAAGGGCTGGTTTCCTCTTAGGCCTCTCTCTTTGGCTTGTAGACAGCCATTTCTCCTTGTGTCTCCAGTCTTCCCTCTGAGTATAGGTGTCTTAATCTCTTCTTATAAGACCACCAGTGACACTGAATTAGGGCCCACTCTAATGATTTTATTCTAACTTAATAACCTCCCTTTAAAAGCTCTACCATCAAATACAGTCACATTCTGAGGTACTGGGTTTAGGGCTTCAACAATAAGAATTTTGAAGAAAGACACTTCCGCCCATAACCTTTTCTATGGATATACACATTGAAATAAAAAGAAAAAAAATTCATAGGATATACTTATACTAAAACAATATTTATCAGAATTAAATTACAAACACTTAAATTATCTTTTTTCTTTAGTTATATCCTCCTAATGATTTATCTCTATTCTTGTTTTACAAAATTTGCTTATAAAATTCCTTGCAGGGTTGGTCTGTCTTCTGTTTATATTATAGCATAGCTTTCAGTTTTTAAGGTGGTCACTTTCAACTTACTTCATTATTTTGTCTTTTGAAAATTAATTAATGAGAATATATGCTCAACATTAGCATTATGAGCTGGGATACTAAACATGTACTGGCATATTTAACAATTCTGAGAGCTGCTTTTCAAATTTGCTTTTTTGAATCAGGTAATACCGTCATTCACAGCATAACTCACTTTTCCATTGTTCAGGATTGTGTCACATCTCAACTTTTTTTTTTGTCTTTTGTCTTTTTAGGGCTGCACCCATGGCATATGGAGGTTCCTAGGCTAGGGGTCGAATTGGAACTGTAGCTGCTGGCCTAGACCATGGCCACAGCCATGCAGGATTTGAGTAATGTCTGCAACCTACACCACAGCTCACGGCAATGCTGGATGCTTAACCAACAGAGCAAGGCCAGGGATCAAACCCATGTACTCATGGATACTAGTCAGGCTCGTTAACCACTGAGCCATGATGGGAACTCCCAACTTTTTTTTTTTTTTAATGTCTTCGATTAACCAAAAAAAAAAAAAAAAAAAACCATTGTTGTCGATTGTTATTCTCTTCTTGTTTCCATGCTGGAAGAATATTCCATAACATCCATGTTGCTAAATCAAATTCTTCAAGTGATGAAATTCATTCCAATGATAGTCTTGACAAATTATGCATTTCAAATCAGAATTTCTTTTCCTGTTTAAAAAGTAATGTTAATTTTAAGAAGAGCCTTGGAGTTTCCATTGTGTCTCAGCAGATTAAGAACCTGACTAGGATCCCCAGGCCTTGCTCAGTGGGTTAAGGATCTGGCATTGCCACAAGCTGCAGCACAGATCACAGATGTGGCTGAGATCTGGCATTGCTGTGGCTGTGGATAGGATGGCAGCTGAACATTTGATTCAACCCCTAGCCTGAGAACTTCCATATGCAGCAGGCGTGGCCCTAAAAAAATAGCCTTGACACACAAAAGGAAACATTTTTCATCAGCTGTTTCTCTAGTACCATTCAACAAGTTCCTTTAATCAATGGATTACATTAATAATTGCTTGCTCTTCTTTCAGTGCACATAATCCTATTGCTAGATAAATATTGAAACTTGAAAAAGAAATAAGTCGACTTTGTTCAGTGGCTTATTTAAAAAGTCAACAAGAATTTTGGGGGGCCCTTTCTCTAGTATTAAATTATCAGTGCTTCAAATAAACTGAAAATTCTTTCAACTGCATTGGTTTAAGAGATCCAGTGGATTTTTAAATGCAAATTGAAGAATTCTGAATGCTAACAAAGTCACCAAAATACTTTAATAACAATGCAAAGAATATAAATGCTGAATCATTTTATGATTATCACTTCGGTTTCAATAAAAAGGACATCAGGTGCTGTTTGAATTTCATTATGCAGAATATGGGCAGTACAGCCATTATGGACTCATGAATGCTTTATGTCAACTTCAAACCCTTTAATTCATTAACTCCTAGCTAAAAAAAAAAGTCTGCAAAAAATTGACTAATGTTTCTAAAGTCACATCTGCAAAAGACTTTACTCACAGTGTTTATAAAAAAGCATTTTTCATGAGAAAACTATTTCACAAGCAAAGGAAAAATGTATTCAAAGTTGTTATTACAAGCATCTGTGGCCATGACGTAAAACGGCGAGGCATTTAGATCTTTGATGATCTCTGAAATGTAAATAGAGCTACTATATTTTTCATTATTGTAGTACTTAATCCTAGCACTTGAAAATTCGCTTCCAACTTGAAGTGAAAGATTGATGATATACAGTGTAGGAGTTCATTACAACTCTGTTAATTCTTAATCTAAATGTCTCAAAAAGAATATAATTTTTTAATGTTTTTCTTACTAGCTGAGAAAAGCATACAACTCATGCTCAGCTGTAGTATATTTACTGGTTTATAATTGACTTTCCACAATTTTTTACTTTGAACAGCTGCATACTGCACAAAAATCTTTCAAAAGACCTTTTCCTCATTTAATAAAGGTCTAATGTTCATAAAATTCATCACAACATTTACACTTGTATTTGGGCATGTTGAGGTTCAAATATACATAAATGAAAATACATGAAAGCAACCATTGCGAAAACAGAAAAGGCTGAATTTGAAAATCCCACAGCCACATCTGTGTGTTTGTCACTCACAAGTCCAAATAAGTTAGTAACAGGGGTTGAATCGTTGAAAGGGCTGTGAGCTTAGAAACTATGAATAAACTGGACTTGATATTTGATGCAAAAATATTTCTCCCATTTCCCTATAGGGGTAACTCTACTTACCTCTGGCGGCACAATCTTCCACAACAAAGCCAGAGCCGATTCTACATAAGGCTTTGGTTAGCTTGAGGATTCAAGAATTGGCGAACATTCAGAAGTAGAACTGTTGAGGGCCTGACAGACTCTCGGGGTTGACCCTGCGGTCACTAGATAAAGGCTGCTACGGACCAGGCTGACTTTCAGAAGTGTTGTGCCAGCCAGAAGAACTAGCTGATTGGCTGCCAGTTGGAAATGTGAGGCTGTAGCTGATTGGCTAACGTTCAGAACAGACGTGTTGGGGGACAGGATGTATCACTGATTGGCTGACTTCCAAGATGGCATTAGATGCAGGGGATATCACTGATTGGCTGATTTTCAGAAGCCTGGAGCTGCCCTTGATTTGCTTTCAGAAGCTTAGGTTCTGCAGAGAGGCAGTCATTGACAGCTGATTCTACTAATGTACATCCAATTAATGGTGGTTATCTGTTCACAACTCGGAACGATGGCCAAAAAAATCAGGTTTTTTCTTTCTTGAAAATTTCCTTTCTTTAATTCTAAATTCACCCCCGACCCCCGCTTTTGATCGCCCCTCAGCCAAACCTGCAGGAGAGACCAGATATTCCTAGAGGTATGCTTTTCAGCTATTGTTACCTTAGATGATTTAATCGCCAATTACCGTTGTTGAAAAACAGCTCTAACTGCAGAATTTTTGTAACTTACTGAAAAAAGCTGAATACAGGACAGTGTGTATCCTGGCAGTCAATATAGCATGCAGGACAAGAAGTACACAGAGGACGTGACCTGTGTCGTCAGGTCAGCTGGTAAACCCAGACGAAGTCCATGCCTGAGGCAGGGTCTTCTAGCACCTGAGCTTTCCCAGCAGTGTTCAGGAGGCACCTGAGAGTTCTGTGAGATCAGGGCCCACTGTCCCCAGAAGGAAGAAGGGACTTTCAGTCCCACTTTACCCAGAGTGTTCTGCCTTCCTGATATTCATGGATTGGATTTTGAGGGAAAGCTTCAGCTGGCATAAGTGGTTTTTTATCTAAAATTTTGACAATCACAGTTTCCCAATTAAAGGATATGTCATGACATTCTGATCTCCAGGCACATGGGCCCAAGACTGTCTCCAGTTTTCTCTGTATATCATGAGAAACCTGACTTACTATAGTTGCCAGATGCGTGGAATAGACACATTAGTTAGAGCAGACAACTGCCTGTGTATTACGGGCATAAGCTTAGCCTTGAACGAAAGCTATCAAGAGTAGAATCCTAGAAGACACCTGAGAGGGCAGATGTGAGATTGAAAAATCATGACATATAACTTTATATACACTATAAGCCACAAATACACAGGCATAGGCAATTTGTAGGCAAAGGCACAAGTACAGGTTTAAAAAGAGCTGAAGGAAACACAGAAAAACTTGCTCTGATTGATTCTTTTCCAGATGAGTACTTTCCCCCTTTAAACTCTTCCCTGAATTCATTGTTTTGTGTAATTTTGGCTTCCAAACGTGTTTTCAGGGGAGGAGACAGAATATAGGCCACCATATGCACAATACTTGATTTTACCTCCATCCATAGCCTCACATGACCTCTAGAAATGCAGCCAGGGACCCTCTTCTGAGAGCCAGGCCTGTTTTCTACTGCCTGCAGGACATCTCCACCTGGACAGCCCGCAGAACCTTACCCTACCTGGCCCACACCGACTTCATCCATCACACCCTTTCTCTTCTCTACCTCTAATTGCCACCAACTCTTTCTCCTCCTTTATCCTCAACCTCAGCTAAAAGGACCGGCTTCCACCTGTCAGCCAACCTTTGGAACTTAGAGTCATTATAGGCTTTTTCCCCACACTTTCACATAGTCCCTAACTTCCTAAAGCTCAAATCTGTCTCCTCACCATCCTCACATCTGCAGCCAGAATCAGAGTGTCTTGTCATATCCTTTTGTTTTGCTTAATTAGTGCTTGTCTTCAGCATATGTTCGATAAGTGCTTGCTGGATGAATGAATGAATCAAAGTACCAGAGGGAACATTCACTGATTCAAAATAATCCTGGGAGATCTCTGCTCCATGGAAGAAACCCAAAGTGTTTCAACTGCTTACCTAACTTGAGAGTGCCCATGGGAAACTATCACTGAGAATGTGACCATCAGTGTCTCCTTCCCAAGCCCTAACACCCTCATCTTGGAGGTGGGGATGCTGGAAACAGGATGGTACAACATGCTTCCCTTTTTGGACCCATAATCTCCTGTCAGTTTATTAAGGAAGTGTGTCATCTCCATCAGCCCACCATACACTCTTCAAATGTTTGACCTTTTACCCAATCCTCTATTCCAGGCAGTATCTGGTGGTAATACAAGCCAACAAACACAGTTCCAGGATACTTACCTCAGGTATACCAAAATTCAGAAAGCACAGGTGGTGGAATGAGTTTAGGGATACCACCTGGATTGTTTTTTAAAATATGTCCACACCTAGCCATCCTCAGTCACTGAGCTAACTAGCCACTAAGGTATTCCCCCTTCCAATTTCCCTCTCCTTGCAACTGTGTACTCCCTTCCACTACTCATCGTACTCATGGCCTATCTCAACAGTCTGTCATCATTCACCAACCCAATCCATTCACAAAGCTCCATCCTCCATGGAGGAGGTACAGTGCATACAAGGTAAGAAATAGCTGTCTCCAGGAGATGTAAAGATAGCTCCTAGCCCAGGTACACTGGTAGGGGTACACTGGATCCTCAGAATCCTCAAAAGATTTTGCTGTACCAGAATCCATTAATAACATCACTAGATGATGTCGAGGAACCAGCTGTACTTTGACAATATGCACAGAGGATTCTGGGTCTGATATGCTTTAGATTCTTTCATCCGGTAGCCCTTCCCACTTAGATCAATAGACAATTTCCAGCTCATACAGTGAGTAAAACATTTTTCCAAGCCTATTCACATTAGTGTTCCTGGATGCCCTACCCTGATTCACCACCTTCTCTCCTTAAGGTCACTTCACATGATGCAGAATTCTAGATTCAGGTCCCCTACCCTAAGCTCTCTGGACTTGCTCTCTCATGGACTCTGGAAATCGCTCTCTCCTGACATTCTCCTCATGCCCCTCACTAGCTGGGAGTATCCCCACTGGTCCCAATCTCTGGCACCTGGTCATTCTAACCAAATCTTTGTTAGTGTTAAAGGAAAATATCTTGTTGATATTAGAAATTTTTTTTGTCGTCTTTTTGTCTTTTTAGGGCCACACCCTAGGCATATGGAGGTTCCCAGACTAGGGGTCTAATCGGAGCTATAGCCGCCGGCCTACACCAGAGCCACAGCAATACCAGATGCAAGGCGTGTCTGCGAACTACACCACAGCTCACGGCAACGCCAGATCCTTAACCCACTGAGCGAGGCCAGGGATCGAACCTGCATCCTCATGGGTACTAGTCGGATCCATTTCTGCTGTGCCATGATGGGAACTCCGACATTAGAATTTTAAATCATGTTTAGAGGAATCCTGGGACTCAATATCACTGCAGAAATCCAGGTTTATATGGTCAAGAGATTATGTTAATTTTCTGCTCAACCTCATTATAATGATTTGTAATTAATAAAACTGTGAATTTTTTTATGGCCACACCAGCAGCAAGTGGAAGTTCCTGGGCCAGGGATCAGACTCACGCCACAGCAGGGACCCAAGCTGCTACAGTGACAATGCCAGATCCTTAACCTGCTGTGCCACACAAGAACTCCTACTATGTTTTAATATATGCATTTGACCCAAAGTTAAAGTATTGAAGAAAACAAAGTATGAGAGTATAGGGTATTTACATACATTAATTTGTGAGAATATGAATTGTGAGATTTATGGGATGATATTTTGGCAATATTTATACAAATTTGCAATTTTCATACCCTCTCGACTTTATCCTAATTTCTGTTTGCTATGTCTTTCCTATATGCATTTACCCAAGAACTGGTATCCAAAGATGTTGATTTCAGTTCTTCAACCATAGAAACTAATAGGAACTACCTATGTGTCCATTGGGAGAATAGTTAAATTAATTATGGAACTTTAGAACCCTAGGGAGTAGTTAAAATAATCAGGTGGATTTATGTGTTGTCATGGAATGATGCTGCATTCATTTTATTAAGTTACAAAGGCAAGTGGAGAACAGTATATACATCACTGCCCATTATGTTAAAAAAATCACAATATATTTTATAGCATGTCTATGTATGAAAAAACTTTAAACTATCTTTAAAATAATACACATCATAGTTTTAATGGTACTGACATCTGAGAAGAAAGCTGAGTTTTGGAGGAAGATTGTGAAGGAAAGAATATATTTATATGTATGTTGTTAGAAATATTTCCAACCCAAATATATGCATTATTATTAGCTTTGTCATTAAAATTTTTAAATTAGCTTAACAACATAAACAGCACTGTTTATTAGATACAATGACTGCTAGCTGATGCAAAACATATAACCTAAAACCTGAATGGCTTTACACAACAAAGGTTCATTTCTCAGGCACACACACAATTTGATGTGATTTGACAGGAGAACTTTGCTACTGGGTGACTCAGAGACCCAGGCTGTTTCCATCTTTAGTTCTACACCTCAAATGGGCTGTCAATGTTTGCCCCTTAATGGTAGAGAGAAAGTTGAAGTAGCATCTTGGATGTCATATGAGTTGCCCTGGAAATAACATATTGCTTCTGGCAAGAGTAGTCACATGACCCTTCTTAACTATAAGCGGGCTGGGCATATAGTTTTCCAGTGAAACAAGGAAGAAAAGCAAGAAAGGAAGTGGAATAAAAATAATAATAAAGACAGGAAGTGGATGAGCAGCTGCAGTCTCTCCCATTAACCATTACATAGCAGGTGCCCAATAAAGAGCAACTATTACAATTTATTAGGACAACAACCCTCTTTGTTTCCTGGAGGAGTTTCTGTGAAGCCCATATTGGCCTTGCAGTTCACCAACTTTGTTGAGATCCTACTGTGTAACAAGTGCTTTCAGGTACCAGCTCACAACTGATTTTTTTCCTTGAACAAAACACTTTAATTTACAACTTTTATAATATGATGTCCATATAGTATATAATGTGATGTTCAGTATATAATTGAAATTCTCACCTGGCTCTCACTGAAAATGAGTCAACATTTTCAGTTTTCATCATCAGAAAAGATACCGAATTCTTCATCCATCCACTGAGAAGGACCTGGATGTGGAAAGTGACCCAGCACAGAATCTGAGTCATGCCACAAGTGCCAGAGAATTCAGAACCATGTGGCTGCACTGAAGAACTTGGCCTGGATCACCTGGTATCTGGTCCGCTGGGGAAACTGTCTGTACCTGTTCCGGGGCTCTATATGCACACCTCCACCAGCATGACAGACTTCACCGCCTCCAGCTGCCACCGCGTGGCGGCCTCTAAAGAAATGGCCTCCATGGCGCACAGAAGGCCACCAGCTGCTTCAGAGCTGACATGCCAGCCAGCGTCCTGACAGCAAATCCAGGCCACACTGCCACCTCACATCACTTCCCCTGCCTCCCTGCCCGGATCACATCTGATTTTTAAAAGAACTTTGTAAATCCCCACAGGAGAGTTTCACCCTTCTTCATCCAGTAACACCTTTCAGTGCTGCCCTTTGCAAAAACCTCTAGAATTTCAGGTGAGAATTTTTTCCTTCCTTTTGCTCCATGGTTCATTTCTTAAGTTGGGAGTCCCTGCTACACACCACCTGACTGGGCATGCCTCAACACCTGTACAGGTGCCCTTAAACACCAGCATTTTCTTCCGGGAAAAGTATAAGACTAGAGGCAACAAAAGGATGGTGAATTCTTTTCTTTCTTTTAATATCAAATATAGCATGTAGGCCAAGGATGCAATCATTGGCATCTCCATTCTTTCGAACTCCTAGAATTCCAGGGATAGAGGAATTCAGACTCAGGATTTAAAGATGTTTGCTTACGCAGTGGTTTCCATGATCTTGCCCCATTTTACTCTTAAGGGGGAAGCTCTGGTTTTTGACCAACTACGTATGCTTACTCATTGGTGTATCTTCTCAGTGGCTAGTCTCAAATACAATCCTATTGCAAACATCAAGATGCCATCTAAAACTTCTCCTACTGCAGGTTTACATCCCAGGCACCAATATGTTCTGTGCCAAGAAGCCCATAGGGGATTGACCATGTAGCTTCACTGTTCAAAGAGAACTTTTCATAGAAGGGGCTGCTGCTAGCAGAGGGATCCCATAGTGAAAGTCAGCCAAGAGTGCCTGCAGGGAGTTGGAATACTCTGTCAGGGATTGGGAAGGTGGTTCTTGACTGTGTATTCTACTGGGATGAGGGTGCAATGTGCAGAGAAGGATGCAGTAAAGAGCTGGTCAGCAGATCAGGTTACAGACAGGAAGGCACACTGGGGAAGACCCAGGGGAAGGGAGCTATCTTGTGGGAAAGTGCCAGGATTGTGCACACGTGCCGGCTACTGATCAGAGGTGGCTCCTAAGGAAACTTGGGGCTGAGGCAATAGGATCTTGGGAAAATGAATCCAACAAACCACCCCCAAATTGTATTGGATCCTCATTTTCACATACTTTTTTTTGGGGGGGGGTCTGTACCTATGGCATATGGAGGTTTCCAGGCTAGGGGTCGAATCAGACCTGTAGCTACTAGCCTACGCCACAGCCACAATGCCAGATTTACCTCAGTAAATCTTTATTAGAGAAAGTATGATTATTTAATTTGGGTTTGGGGGAGTATTTTCCAACTGGATGTAACTCAAAGCTCCTAGAATTTGTGTCAAAGACCAACTCCTTCCCTCCCTCCCAGTCCAATAATCCATTTCTACTTTCTTGGTTTTGGTTTTGTTCTGGCCACAGTTGCAGCATGTGGAACTTCCTGGACCAGGAGTTAAACCCACACCACAGCAGTGACCCAAGCTGCTGCAGTGACAATGCTGGATCCTTAACCTGCTACACCACAAGGGAAGTCCCAATCCATCCCTATTTTCATTAACTCACCTCCTCCAAAAATCTAGGCATTTCTTAGAGTTTGCAAAATTACATTGAACATAACCTACTTAAAATGTCCCCTAAATGATGTGGACTCTAGATCTCCCAGCCCAAGGCAGAGTGCCAGCCCAGTGGCTTCTGGGTATCTTACTTCAAGAAAGTTTTACCTTTATTTCTCACAAACTCCTTGAAGATAATAATCATAAAACATCTAATTTGTGTATTGTGTTCAACTGCATTTGAACAAAAATGCAGGATATCTTCCATTCTTATCCCAAGTAGGATATGACTTACCCATGATCCCAAAGAAACTGGTAAGAACGATTTCCCATTCCATTTCAAGTCTCTCACCTCTGAGACACCCCTGCACGCACCACTTTCCCAGCTTCATCAAGCTTAATTTAAAATGAACTCCCAATGAAAGACCTGTAGTTTCCCAAGGCCTCAGCCTGCTCTGTCTCAGGACATTTACACTTGACAGCCATCATATGGACCCTCCACCCCCTGATTTCATTTCACTTTTTCTTTTGGTATTAAAGAATACCCACCATTGTCTTTACATGACTCCTGTTCCTGGACTCTAAAATTCCATGAGCAGTAGGTTTTGTTTATCTGAGCATGCCCAATGCTAACCCAGTGCTTTCCAAAGAGCGCATGCTGATTAAATGTTTGGGAAATAAATGAATCAGTGTTCATGGGGTCTAATTTATTAAGATTTATTTCTCTTACATTCTTCAGTAACATAAGCAAATGCATATATATATATATGTCATCTAATTTTACAGAACAGCAGATTTAAAAGGATGTGAGAAGCCAAGAATTGACCATCTGTTTTTTTTTTCTTGATCCCAACTATCTTACTGCTGAGTTCCAAAGAAATGCCTATTTGCATGCCATGTTATCTTTTCTAGATCACAAAAGAAGATAGTCAGTTTTACAATGTTTTATGAACAAAATTTGTATTCTTAAATTCCATAAAGAGCAATAACTGTATGACCAATGTCATTCACCAACTTAGATTCTGAAGATAATGAAATATTACATTAAAAGGAACATTTGAAAACTAACTCACCCCCCAAATAAACCTGTGTTAACATATAGAAGAGGTACACAAAACAGTATACAGTGTTCCCTGTAGCCACACTCCAGCCCTCCATTATTTAGAAAATTGACTGCTCTCTTTAATGACAAAGTGAAGAATCTGCCTCAGACCTCACTATGGCTGGGAGGAGCTGCTGGGTCTGGGATTGGAACATGACTTTGCCTTGGCACTTGTGCTAGCCTCAGTGGCAACTCTAGCTCGGGCTCTCTCTGCCTCATCTCTCAAAGCCTCCTCATACTGGGATGGGAAACAAGTGGGGTCAGACTCATGGATCTTGGTCAAAAACTCAAGCAATTTCATCTTGCTGGCTTCAGCATGGGCTCTTGGGCCCCACAGGAACTCATAGCGTGGAGGATCGCTATTGGGCACCTGGCGGTACTCCAGGTACTTCTCCCTCACTAAATCTTTAGTAATGAACTTTCTGGGTTCCCCAAAGATGAAATGGTCCCTCCCAGAATGTAAGTCCATCATATTTAGGACTTCCCAGATCTCCTCCTCAGTAGCACGATTGCCCTTCATGAAAATCACCCCCAGGATAATTATCAGGAGGCTAGTCTTGGGCATGCCCTCATCGTCACTGAGCCTGGCATCATAGGTGAGGTCTAATTTGTTGACAAGGGCATAGGTATGGCTGGTGGGATCAACTTCCTTCAGATCTACCCCAAAGACCAGCTCTATGCGTTCAGAGACTCTCCTGAGGATCTCAAGGAAGTCATCCTTGTGCTCTCTGATAACATCACTAATCATGTCTGCCTTTGTGATCGGCTCTCTCTTTTGATACTTTTGCAGCAGGAACTGCACCAGCAAATTCACCTTCTCATCTAGAGGGTCTATGGGCAAGTTCTCTGCTTCTGAAGAGGACTCTGAAGAAGCTGAACCACCCTCCTTTTCTTGGCTGCTGGAATGCTCACCTGATTTGCCTGACAAGAGGGCTGTGGTGACAGCATAAGCTACACAGGCACTCTGAGGACCCTGGGAAGTACTAGGTGCCCCAGCAGCCAAAGCCCCCTCCTGGTTGCCAGGCATTAAAGAATGGGAGGAGAGAGAGGCCTCCTCCAGATCCTTGGAGGCCTGTGCAGCCTCCAGGCCCTGGGCACAATGTTGTTCCTGCGTGCAATGTGGAATCTCCCGACTCTGAGACATTCTCACTCTGGTCAGTGGTAGCAGATGGGAATGTGAGCAGGGTGTGTAACAGAGGACCACAACCTAGGGAGAAAGAGAGAGTGTGAATGGCCTCATCTGGTTAATCTAACTGTGGCAGAAAGAGTGCCTTCACCCTAAGAACAGGACTCAAGACTGACAGGTCTCCTGTCCTGACCTGTAGGAAGTTCAAGGGAGTGAGAAGCCTCTTCGGAATGCAGCCAGCCCACCCAGCCCAAGGCTTCCCAGAGCTGCTAACAGGGCAGATGGTGTCAAGCTCTGCGGTATCCCTTCTGTTTTGGGGTAGGCAGTCCCCCTCTATCTTTGTTCAGAGTCCTCACTGTGATCCCAGGGAGTATCTGAGACTCCTCTCTATGCTGACCCAAGGATTATCACCTCATAAAGAGGCTTCTTGAGACACTTGAGTTAAAAAGCAGCAAGGAGTTGCCTCAGAATGACAGCTCCTCTCAGTGCCTCTCAGCCAGGAAAGTCACAGGGGAGACAGACACTTAGGGGCCATATCTGCCTAGGCCTTCCAGAGGTGACAAACGTAGGCAGCTGTCTGTTGGGGCTCTGCTGTTCTGATGTGTGTGACCCCCTCAACTGCCACTCAGGTTGATGATGTGGACCTTGACAGAGACTGAGACACCTCTCTCTGCTAACATGAGACAATAGCCTTCAAATTCCCAAAACCAAAATCAGAAAGCACTGAAGTCTGACAATTATTCCAGGGCCTACCCAGTCTGACAACAGAGACAGGGCTTTGTGGGGTCCCCAGTATGCTCAAGTGTGTGATCCCCTGAGTCTCTGCACAGCATCAATTTGATTCCTAGCAGGGCCTGGGATTCTTCTCTCCGATTACTTGGAACCACACCTCATCCTACCTCCCAGACAAAAATCAAAGGAAGTCACTCCTGGCCACCCCCTCCTCCTCCTGGGACTGACAACAGAGCTCTCAGGGGCCTTCTCCACTCTGGGGAAAAGACTGCCTCAGTCCACACTCAACATCTTACCTTGACTCCTGGAAGGGTCTGGGACTCCTCCCTCCACTCACCTGAGGCAGCAGTCCTCAGAGCAGGCCTTCCCCTGCAAATCCAAGGTAGAAGTCAGGGATCAACTCAGTATGACAGCTATTCTGGGGCCCTCCTGAGCAGACAGTAGGGAATGCACCTATATCTAAGGGACCCTGTGTTGTGAGGTGGGTGATGCCATCAGTCCTCACTCAGTATGTTACACTGAGAGGTGGCAGGGCCTGCCATTCCTCCCTCTGTTGAAATGACAACTGCTCCTTTGGAACAAGGTACTCCCCACCCTCAGATCCTCCAGGCAGAGTCAGATGATGCCAGTTCCAGCTACCTCTGCCCAGCACCCTTCAGGCATAACAAGGATGGAGGTCAGAAAGAGCCCCTTCCAGTGTAGAGTACATGTTCCCTCCATCTTCACACAGCATTTTACCTTGACTCGTAGAGGCTGGAAGTCCTCCTTCAGCTGACTGGAGGCTGCAACCCTCACACCAAGGCCTTCACCTTCTTTAGATTTCCTGAAGCAAAAGTCTGAGGAAGCAACTTCCAGCCATGCCCCACACCCCATTCTGGAGGAGGGGTCCCCTCAGTCCTCACTCAGCATCTTACCTTGACTCCTAGCAGGGTCTAGGACTCCTTCCTCTGCTCACCTAGGGCAGCAGTCCTCAGAACAGGCCTCACCTCCCTGAAAACCCAAGGTAAAATTTAGGGGTAACTGGTTCTGACAGTTATTCTGGGGGCTCCCAGGGCTGGCACAGGGGCTGTGCTCTTATCTGTGGGACCCCCACTGCTGTGAAGAGGGTGGTGGCTCCAGTCCCCACTCAGCATCTTACCTTGAAATCTGGCAAGCCCTAGGACTCCTGTCTCTGCTGAAATTAGGCCTTTTCTTTCAGAACAACACACTCGCCATCCTTAGGCTTCCAAGGCTAAAGTCAGGGGAAGCCACCCCCCTCCAACTTGGCCCATCCCAGATCTCATAATGGAGTTTCTAGCAACCCCCACCTGCCTGCCTGGGGTGAGTATTCCCTCTCAGTGCTCACTGGGCATCTTACCACGACTCCTGGCAGGATCTGGGACGCCTCCCTCTGCTCAGTTGAGGTGGCAGTCCTCAGAGTAGGCCTCACTTTTCTATAACCCAAGATGGAAGTCAGGGAGCAACTCAGTCTGACAGTTACTCTGGGGGCTCTGGCACTCTTACCCGCTGGCAAAAGCCCCTCTATTCTGTGGGTCTGGTCACTCCATTCCCCTTCCTCATCTTATCTTGAGATGCTGGGCCTCCCCCCTTGGCTGACTTGTGGCCCCACCCCCCGACCGAGGCCCTCGCCACCCTCCGATTCCTGAGGCCCAAGTCAGTTACTCCGGGGGCTCCCTGGGACGACAGAAGGAACGGAGCTTTACTCAGGGACTCCCCTCTCTGCTGGGGGTGGTTTGTTCCCTCATTTGACATCTTCACCTTGACACTTGACCAGTCCGAGGCCTCCACTTTTGGCGGATGGAAGCCTCACCAGTTGGCGGCGGTTGGAGGCCACGCCAGTCGGTAATGGCCGTTACTGACCACCCACCGGAAGCGGAAGTCAGGAGACGTCCCTTCCGCTCTGCTCCCAGTTCCCCTTCCCCCTGCCATACAGCGTTCTCCCAGGGTCGACAGAAGGGGCGAGGTTCTATGGGGTTCCTTATATTCTGAGGGTGCTGTACCCATTCGATGTCTTTACTCGGAATCCCAACCCCCAAGGAGCAGAGGCTGTGCCCCAGACACCAAGACCCATACCCCTGTCAGACTCGCAAAGAGGACCAAGTCAGAGGAAGCCTCTGATAGTTACTCTAGAGTTTCTCGCCAACATTGTGGCAGAACTCCTGCAGCGCCATCCTGCAGTTGGCGGTGCCCTCAGTTCCGACTCATTGTCTGGGCCTGGCATGGCCTGGGGCTCCTCCCTTTGTTGAATTGCTCAACTCAAGGCCCTCCCTCACCGCCTTCAGACTCCTGAGGCTAAAGTCAGGGGGATGCCATTTCCAGCCACCTCTGCTGGGAGTCTTCCACGGCTGGCAGCAGGGGCAGGCTCTGTGGGGGGGTCCCTCTTTTCTGGGGTAAATGGTTCCCACCATCCTCACTTATGGTCCATACCTCGGCCCCAGCCTTTGATTAACTGCTCCCTACATGATGCCTACTGTGTTTTAATGCAGCACCATGCATTAAAACACAACAAAACAAAAAAACACCTTCCCATTGGGTTCCTTCTCTGGCCAGGTGGAAACTTTCTCTAAAAGACTTAATTTCCATAGGAAAAAGCCTTGTATAGACAGGTTTGGAATCTGAAGGAGGAGATTATTCATGGACTAAGTGGAATTAATGACATTTAGAATTGTAATGCTTACTTCATATTTTTTTAGTATTTGAATCTATGTTCATTTTAAAACAAAGATATTTTTAAATGGGTAAAATTCTGAATTATATGTTTGATGTTTTAATGGCATATTCAATACTTAAAATTGACAATAGCCATGCTATATACATTGTCAAAAAGCTGAAATAGAAAATATTTTTTCCTTGAATGTAACAAGTGGATTTCTAATCACAGTTATTTTAATGTGTTCACTTGCTCTATAAAATTTGACAATCATTATTGGAAATCTACTCTATTAGGAAAAGTAAATTAAAGCATTAAATTACTTCCTCTTGGTGACTGAGATTGCAATAAAATAGCAAAACGTGGATACTGTTCACATTGCCTGTTATTTAAATAGTCTATGTTTGTTTTGTCATAAAATGGCCTGGTATGTACTATATTTAATATGCACATGCCACCTGGATAAATAACACACACCTTTCAAAGGAAAGAGCAATCCTTTCAGGGTCAAAGGCAGAAGCATTTAGGAGCATCCAAATACAGGCATACCTCATATTGTGGGTTCGATTCCAGACCACCACAATAAAGCAAATATTGCAATAAAGTGAATCACAAGAATTCAGGGGTTTCCCAGTGCATATAAAAGTTATGCTTACACTAATACTATAGCCTATTAAGTGTGCACAGCATTATGTCTAAAAAGACATTTCATACCCTAATTAAAAATACTTTATTGTAAAGAATGCCAAAACAATTACAACAGTAACATCAGAGTTCACTGATCCTAGATTACCATAACAAATAGAGCAATAATGAAGTTGAAATACTGTGAAGACTTAGCAAATTGTGACACAGAGACACAAAGTGAGCAAGTGCTGTTAGAAATATGGGCCTGACAAACTTGCTCAATGCAGGGTTATAAGAAAATGGTTCAATTTGTAAAAACCACAATATATGTGGAGTGCAATAAAGTGAAGCACAATAAAATGAGGTATGCCTGTAGATGAAATGACTTAGCCAAGGTCACTAAATACATTACGCACATTTGGCTGATTAAATAATCATCTCAAATGATTGCTTTTAATTCCATATTTCTAATGTTATCTAAAAATTTCATCAAAAAAAAACATATTCCTAGAGTTCCTGTAGTGTCTCTGCAGCTCTAAGGACCAGGTTCGATCCCTAGCCTGGCACTGTGGGTTAAAGGATCTGATGTTGCTGCAGCTATGGCGTAGGACACAAATGCAGCTCAGACCTGATCCCTGGCCTGGGAACTCCATATAAGAAAACAAACACACAAAAAACCAAAACAAAAAGCAAATTCTAACAATCTTAGTGATTGCCAAAATCTAGATGAACTTACAGAGATATATACATATATATATATATGTATATATAATTTATATAATAATGTAGATGTGTCAAGTCAGGGTCTCCAAGAGGCAGAACCCTGAAAGAAAATTTGTGTGGTAGCGATTTATTAAAGAACTATGCCCAAGGTAAAACCAGTAAGAAAGTGGAGGCAGCATGATAGAAAAGAAGCCAAGCAAAGATATTATTTTAGGTGAGCTTTCAACCTGATCCTATGGAGAGCTTTGGAGCATGAGTTAGAGCTCAAAGTTTGCCTTATCTTGTGACAAAGGAACTTTTTTGAACTTCCACACCAGTCAGCCATTGGCTCTGTGTCATTCTAGGATTGTGGGGTGGTGGGAGTGAGGCATGGAGACTCCAAGACATTTCTGACTCTGTTCAAGCAAAGAGCTTTAGTGTCCAAGAGCAATCCTTTCAGGGTCAAGGGCACAGGCATTTAGGAGCATAATAGGCAGAAGCTAGGACATGAGCACACTGAGTTAGGAAAAGGGATCTGAGAGGATCATGACTGGGTACCAACAGTGCCTGCAACTTGGGACTGTGAGGAAAACATAGGACTTTAGAGACAGTGAACTGCATGTTCAAATTTCTGTCCTTGTTCATCAGGCATAACCTTGGAAAAGTTTCTTGAGAAATCTCTTACACAGATGTTCGTGAACAAATCCTTTTCACTTTTAATCCAAAACTCTAGCATAATGCCTGGCACATAGTTGGCATTCAGGAAAAGAGTGCTGAATAAATGAAACTGCTAAAGTTCTTTTTATATAGCTTTAGTAGGATTCAGCTTGTTGGGTTTTATTATTATTGTTACTTTTTTATTTTGATTTTTCTCCCTTTTCATTGCACATAACTTCACTTGCACGATTCCAATTCACAACTTACTGGATCTTTAACTATCGCTACCCCAGGATTAATTTTGGGATTAATTTTCACATCATTAATATATATACACACACACACTTTATATATATATATATATGTATGTATTTATATTGAGGGGACTTAAGCAGCAAGTCTGCCACTGAGAAAGAGCCTAAGGCGTTTTCCTGCTCTAATTAGCCAATTCCTAGCAAGCATATTTGAACTCCAGACCTTTGATTAAGCTCTCCCATAAGGGTATTAAGAAAAAAAATTAAAAATAAATTCAATTAGCTAATTATTCTTAAAATAATTAATGTTGATCTACCAGGTCAAACTTAAATGGAGAAGCCATGGAAAATAAATTAGAGATTATTAACATATTGGTCACTGCCTGAAAAGATGAGGGAGATTTTAACTTATATTCACTCTGGGAGGCCATGGAAAAGCTTATTATAAAATACCCCATTACTAGATTGCTTTAAAATTTAAAAAATTTTTTTATTGGTTATTTCTTATACTTCATGTGTCATTTGTTTCTCTCTTTAGATGTTGATGGCTCCAAGACAGTGCTTCTCAAACTTATTCAGTGACCCTAGTTGGAACTTTACAACCTCAAATGTCAAGATACGTAAAACTGGAGAAATGTACACAGGAATTCCTACTGTGGTGCAGTGCGTTAGTAATCCAGTTTATCTCTGTGCAGGTACTGGTTCAATCCCACCTTGGCACAGCTGGCTAAGGATCAGTTGTTGGTGCAGCTGTGGCATAGTTTGCAGCTGCAGCTCAGATTTGATCCCTGGCCTACAAACTTCCATACGCAATGGTCAAAAAAGGAAAAAAAAAAAAAGTACAACCAGAAATGTTGACTGAGACCTTGCTTATGAGGCAGTGATAGAGAAGATCTCATCCCATTTCTCATTTAATCCTCAATACAACCCCATGAGTCATCCCAATTTCAGAAATGGGGCATCTGGGGCTAAGAGGAGTTAAGTAACTTGACCACAGGCATGTAGCTAGGAATGGAAAAACCAGGATTCACACCAGGCAATCTGAAGTCAGAGATTCAGCCCCAGCTTCCAAAAGGAGAAAAAAGTTTGAAAGTCTTTTCCTATTAAAATTCATGATTCTCTGAGGTTGCAGGTTCTATCCCTGGCCTTGTTCAGTGGGTTAAGGATCTGGCGTTGCCGTGAGCTGTGGTGTAGGTTGGAGACACAGCTTGATTCTGGCGTTGCTCTGGCTGTGCTGTGGCTGTGGCTGTGTAGCTGGTGGCTACAGCTCCAATTAGACCCCTAGCCTGGGAACTTCCATATGCCACGGGTACAGCCCTAAATAGCAAAAATAAAATAAAAGTAAAAATAAAATAAAATTAAAAAAAAGAGCTTACGGTTCTCTTCAGGGAGCCCAGCCTAGCTGAAAACCTGGGAAGATGAAAATATGGAACATAAGCTCTGCTTCTTAAATTAACATAACCTCCATCCCCAGCCATATAAATTAGAAAATTCTTTTTTTTTTTTTGTGTCTTTTTAGAGCCACACCTATGGCATATGGAGGTTCCCAGGCTAGGGGTCCAATCAGAGCTACAGCTGCCGGCCTACACCACAGCCACAGCAATGCCAGATCCGAGCCACGTCTGTGACCTACACCACAGTTCATGGCAATGCCAGATCCCCAGCCCACTGAGCGAGGCCAGGGATCGAACCTGTAACCTCATGGTTCCTAGTCAGATTCTTTTCTGCTGCGCCACAATGGGAACTCCTTAATTTTTTTTATTTTTATTTTTTTAGAAAATTCTTTACTCTCCATAACTTCCTCAAGACATCCTACTGACCTATTCTTTACTCTTAACTTCAGTGGACACAACCTCTTGTTTGTGAGATATTATTACAAGTGTTTGCACAATGAAAACACTTGAAAGCCCCACTTGGACAATTTAGACACAAAAGAAGAATTAACTTAATCTGAACAAATCATTGGAGGACCGAAGTTCTTATAGTAAAGCAAAAGGTTTTAAGAAAGCTTCTCATGTTGCAACAGAAGAAAGGGTGGGGGAAAAAATGTAATTGTAATGTATACATGTAAAGATAACCTGACCCCCTTGCTGTACAGTGGGAAAATAAAAAAAAAGAAAGAAAGAAAGCTTCTCATTTACTTCAAAAAATGATAGATTTTAAACAATTTTATTTTAGCAGATCAGTCCCTTTTCAATAGAAACAGAGCATCACACAAGCCCTAATTATGTTATTTTCACTAACAAAGAAAGTTTCACTGCCTATAACATGGATATTTAATGACTGAATGAAAAACTTGATGAATTGATAAAGAAAGTGTCACCAAGAACAGGGAGGGCAAAGGAGTCAGCAGAGTAACAGCCAACAATGAGAAGTTGCTGGGAAGAGACACACATGCAAATTCTCAAATCAGACCTGGGTCTCCATGGACCCAACAGAGGTTAAAACTTGCTCAGAGATGGCATTCCAGAAAGGCTTGTTCTTCACCGGGGTACTCTTTATTTCATCCAAAAAGTCGGGAGTATACTTGGAAGAAACATAAATCCTACATTAAACAGACCTAAACATTGGAGGTATTAATCTGAGCTGAGGAGCAAGTCCCCCCCCCCAAGTATTAATTATAGTGATCGTGGGGAAATGGATTTGGGGTAAACACCACCTAAATTGGCAGCTGAGAGAATTCAACAGGAGAATTTGGCATCTGAACCCCATTATACATGCTGCGTTATGAGTAGAATCTGTGAATTACATCTGTCCCAAGACTGTGGTTCTTTATTGCTGAAAATTCTTATTGACAGGCCAATTATGCATGGAAAAGACTCACTCATTTATCTATGCTGGGCCCCAATCTGCCCTGTGCTTATATCATGCCATAATTTAGTTGAGGCAATGGGATTCCTAAAGCTGGCCATTCATCGTGTTTCAGTTTTTGTCTACCATCCTGGCTCTGGTCAAAAAAACAGAGAATAAAAAGAGGTGGGATATATGTCAAGGTGGGAACTGGTGGCATCAGTTACCTTGTTTTCCATTCTCATAATACAGAATTGGAAAGTAGAAACATTATTTTCATGGCCATGCTGGGGTAACTGCACACAATTCTGCTAGTCCTGGCAACAAGCTACATGAGTAGTCAAAGAAACAGAACATAAAGCCATATTTCCTACTGAGATTTATGTTGGAAAATTGTTGCTGCCAGGACCATGGGTTATACTGAGACATTTTCTAGCTTCCTCTGACTTTTTGAACAAGACCAGCTTTGCAAAGTCTGAGAGCAACAGAACCGCTGTTCTATTTCCTTGGTTAGGAGCAATTAATCATGGTTGTATGCCACCAACAAATAAAAATATCTCTCTTTTAGACAGGTAGGAAAGTTGGAAAGGAAGTCAGAGAGTGTGTTCCATTTTAAACACATCTTTATTTATTTTAGATTCAGTGCAGGATGTTTTTATTTTATTAGCACACTTCCAAAAAGAAGGCTAAAAACCCTGAAGCAAAGCAGGTCCATGACACTAGAGTCCTGTGGTTTGGGTCACACTGTCTTGCTAATTCAGGGATGGCCTGAGTGCATTATTTTCACAATAGTATTAGGAGGGGCATTGTAATTCCAGTACAAATACACAAAGGACCCCACATCTGTGAAATTCATAGATCTGTGCCTATTCATAGATCTGGTTACATTTACCTTTTCTCAACTAATGTTTTATACAAACTAGCTGTAGTTCTGCCTGTGAATTTTAACAAGAGAAGATTTCACAAAGACTTGTGCCAGGGTGCTTTAAGTGCCTTCCAATAAAAGTAGTATGGATTTTTTCTCCTTAATGACAAAAATGAAATTTCAAGATCCCATACTTCACTCCCTTCTGGTCTAGCTTTGAGCTTTGATAATGTATAGCCACTATGGAAGAGAGCTCACGGATGCCATCGGCAGTCTTAACTGCCTGGCTTTATCCTGTGTTGTGCAACCATAGAAACAGCTGGACTGAAACTTATAGCTAAACTATGAAATTTCCAGTGTCTGCGACTTAAAAACCAAAACAAAAAACAAGCACAAAACAAACCAGCCTCACCTGGAAAATACATCTTCTTCAGCAGAGAGTGTGAGGCAAAGACTGACAATATGGTATTTTATTTATCTATTTTTCGGATGAGAGAGATATTAGATGAGGTCTACAAGGTCTATTATTTTTACTGTTACCATTTACTATTATTGCTTATTTTGTTTTATGACTCAGGGATTTCTCAAAATGCCCTGTAAACTCTGCTGTGTTTAATATTATTCTTGCTCTCTAGCAGTTGACAGAAAAATTTTCACTTATATTTGATCTCATTTGTGTAGCATTTCTTCTTTAATGAAACCTGTCTGACCTGTGGTTAAAGTGAATTGGAATAAAATTTAAAAAACCTATTTATTTCACAACTTGAATTGAAAGGATCTTTGTATTCAGTAACTTCCAAGGATATTTTTCATCTAAGTATGAGCTTTTTGCCCCCAACAGGCTTACATCTAAGTTGTAATGTTTCATGAAAAATGGTCTCAGTGCAGATAAAGCAAATTCTATTTCTGATTTCTGTTTTCCTGTCATCCAAGAAGGGTTTGTTAAATATCCACTTTGAGAAAAATCACTTAGACTCATGCCTCAGACTCCCCATTTCTAAAGGAAGGTATTGGACTAGATAATGTTTAAGATACTTTGAACTTTAATACTTCATTTCCAATTTTGCTCTAGGCTTACAGTCTTTCTAAACACCAAAAGGGGCTATATGTAGGAATAGATATCATGACCTAGTGGAACAGATAATGAACTTTGTAGTAAAAAGACCACATTCAAATCTAAGTTGTGCTTTTCTGTAACTTCTGTGAGCCACAGTTTTCTCACCTGGCAAATAGGTCCACTGCTATTGTCCTCACAATACTGCCTGGAGAATTAAATTAGAATAAGTGGCAAAGTATATAATATATAGTAGCTCAATAAACAATATAGGCTGATCTCTTTTGCCTTTGCTCAAATTGTTTACACTCCGAGTAGTGAGAGAGGATCTGTGCAACACAGAGACATATAGCTGATCAATGCTAGAAAATATTGTATGAAATGAGTAATTTATTCATAACGGACAGCTTAAAATTGTTTTGCAACAAGGGAGTGCAGATGAGACTTAGCTGCCCCAGCCCTGCTTAATTCTAGCCTCTGACCCTTACTTATTCCTGATTATTGCTTTGATTGGCATCTGTTTTGGGTGCTCCCTATTAACCCTTGGTATAGTAATTAATAAAATCTGAATCCATTTCCTCATACCACCAGAGTTAGGAATATTTAGATCAGATATTGGAACTGCGGATAGGATCAGAAATTTAACTGCTAAACTGGGAGGTAGAACATCTGCTGAAAGGAGAAAGCTTTGGGCCTGAACACAGCTAGAAAGTCCACTTCTCCAACCTAAGCTTCCTTTATAAATTAATTAATCCCTGCTGGCTGAGGCAACCTGTTTCTTCACTGGACCCTGAAAATTCATTAAGGATAGAAAAAATGAAAATAAATAAATAAAAGTCAGATGAGCAGAATTCTTTACCAAAATTTTCTGATAGGAATTTAATAACAACAACAAAAAAAAGATAACAGGGCTTTGAAAAGCTTAGAATAAAAGGTACTGCAAAAAGTACTGACAAAAATACAGAGTTATCAGTAAATCAAACTATGTTCTTGATTCTGCGTAATTTTGGAGGGCTCCCAAATATCTCAGAAGGGTGACTTTTTAGAATAAAAGGCAATCCAGTCTATTTTACAGATGAAGAAACGGAGACCCACGGAAGTTAAGTGACCTGTAGGCTAACACATAACTCTAGAGTTAAGAGCAGGGATCTGCTGCTCTGCCATTTGCAACTACTATGACTTTGGCCAAGTACATAGCCTTTCTGAGATCCAAGGTACTTATATGTGAAATGGGGCTGGAAGAGTAAGCACTATTTGGTAGAACACATGTAAAATGTTCAGCAAAATGCCTCACATATATTAAATACTATTATTAACATTATTAGCATGAGGACTAAAATTTGGCATTATAATGACATCATCTGGAATTATGAATGGGGGACTCTACATACTACTGAATTTGAAGCAAATTTTAGTTCATATTTATGATCCACCTTTCAACCTGCATATAGTAAACATAGCAGTACAAACTATTTTCCCTAATACTTTCCTCAAGGACAAGTGTCGTCTTGCTAAAAGCCTTCTGTTACAGCAATGTTCAGGTAAATTTCCCAGTAGATATAATAATTATTTAGAGGATGTGAAATGTGTTTCCCTATAAGTTCATAGTAAACATTTCTTTACCCCAGAAAATCCAGTCATACTGAGTGATGCCAATGCCCATCTAAAAAACAAATAAGCCCAATAAAACAAATGAAAGAAAACAATAAAGCCTTCAAATATTATTATTTTAGGGTAGTGAAGAGTCCTTTATTGTGATATTATGTGGCCATGAAAAAACAGACACATTTTGAGTTTTATACACAAGGAAGCCTTTACCGAAAATGAAAGGATGTCATAAGTGTTTCTACTTCCTATAAGTCTTTTCCCAGTTGTTATTTCAAAACTAAATGAAGGTGCATAGGATAAAGGGTAATATTTTAAACAAACAGGCCAAATTGCATTCACACACATTCTGGTCCTAAATTGCACTGTTTATGCAGTCTTTTCAGAAAAGAAATAAGAAGACCCTCCGTGTCATTCCATCTTTTCACTTCTCTAAAGCAAATGGAAAAGCACCAGGACAGTATTATCTGACGCAGCCTTGCATTTGTGAAGGAGGTAGATATTAGTGTAAGAATTACCTCATAATTGGAGCTATTCCCTTATTAGAACCAGAAAAAGTAAAAGACTTGATTATGCCCACTCTCATATTCATCTACTCTATTTATTTCTTCCTAACTTGGAATTAGATTTGCCCCAGCTGAGTAGTATACACTCTATCTCATAACACATGAGTAACCAGCAGGAGACACCTTTATGGAGGATGCTGCCTTAGAACTCAGAGTTTCTTCATAAAAGGATCAAGAATCCAGCCCTTCTTATTATGATCATTGCTCATTTTACTAATAATATATTTCATGGTCTGTGTCATGGTCCATAGCATCTTATGAACATTTCAATACTTCTATTTCCTCAAAAAAATGACACTAATTTCTCTATATGATTAATCCCTAGTGAATTATTTCCAACATCCATTAATGAAAATTACATTTGTTGTGTTCAACCTTTAGGTAGCGAATAGTACACTCTGTCTGAAAACATAATTAAATGCATCAGATAAACTAAGTCCCAAGGAAGGCATATTTTCTTTTCATTTAACTTCCTAACTGTAAGGTCACAAAATGGCTCGTAAAGTTGTTATGCCCATTGTTATCGATGATATTATTCAGGATGAAACAAATACTTGAAGCATTTGTTTTATGCTAGTGCTTATTTTTTCCCTGACACAGTGATTTTAGAATAACTATTTGGACTTAAACCCATAAATTACATATGTTTGAGAAAAATTGTGAAAAGACTAGACCTTGCTGAATTTAAAAGATTGATTCTTTATGAAGAAAGGTTTTTGTTAAAGGAAAATGTATTATGTCATGGAACCAAGCAAAATGGAATTTACTTTGTAGTCCCTAGAGAATTTCTGCTTGCGTCAAATGGAAGATTGACTTGGTCTTCAGCCTCAGGGCCAAACTGTTCTACTGGTTGAACTCCAAGTTGTCTCATTATATGATTAATAGCATCCGCACTAAGAGTGAAGTTTGTGATGCTTCTACCTAAGTAGGTTCAGTGTTAAAAGTTATCAATTATAAGAGACAGAACGCTCTTTTATGCAACCAGGAAATCGCTTTTCCTGGTGGGCTTTTAATAACATTGAATTTATCAAGGGTTGACACTTCTACTGTTATTTCCTCTAGGCTATTAAAAATAGTCCTGTTTATCCACAATAGCCAAGATATTTTTTAAGAAGAAAAAGACGAGGTGGTGATATGAAAGCTGTGAGATAGGTAGTTCCCAAGAATATTTCACATTCTTTCACTAAATCATGAAGCATCAAGGATGAATGTAAGGACTTCAAATGCCAAGGTGACTTCTATGATGAAACTGTGCACAAAAAGTCATGGGCAGTCCTTAAGCAAGTTTTAGGAAGCTGATTCACCTTTCTAGCTCACATCCTGGGAGGTCCATTCACCCTGATGGAAGATGATTTGGAGGGATATTTGCTAAGTGGAGTTTCTCACATATGAGATTTGATTTTTAAATTTAATCACCTTTAAGAATGTGTTTAAAAAAAAACTACTTATGTACTTCTGGACTTTAATAGATCATTTTAAGTGTACAATTCAATCACATTAAGTGCATTCATCATCTTATGCAACTACCAACACCTAGTTTTAAAACTATTTTATCACCCCAAACAGAAACTCCGTAACTATTCAGCAATAACTCCCTACTTCTCCCTCTCCCCAGCTCTTGTAATCTCTATTTTCTGTCTCTCTGAATTTGCCTACTCTGAATATTTCATATAAGTGAAATTATACAATATTTGTCATTTTGTGCCCAGACTATTTCACTTATTCTAATGTTTTCAAGGTTCATCCATGCTGAAGCATGTGTCAGAATTTCATTTCTTTTTATGACTGAATAATACCATACTCTATTCACACACATGCACACATACACATATACACACCTTATTCTGTTTATATATTTATCTGTTGATGAACTTGGGTTGCTTCCAACTTTTTTGATAAAGGCAAAAAAAGAAAAGACTTCAACAAAATTTAAATAAAAATATTCTTAAACTTGTGGCACAGTGGGCTAAGGATCCAGTGTCATCACTATCGTGGCTCAGGTTGCTGCTGCTACGGCATGAATTGAATCCCTGGCCTGGGAACTCCCACATGCAGGCATGGCTATATACATACATACATATATATGTGTATGTGTATATATATATATTCCTAACAGGCTCTTTTCTTAGTTTTCTAGTAATATAATCCTTAGCTTGTCATGGCTGGGTTTATTTTCATGCATTTTATTTAGCACATGAGATATAAAATGTAGACCACCTTTCAGACTAGTGAATATATTGTCACCTTCAGAATATATTGCTGTAGGATTTTCTGAAAAAAACAACCAACTTCCAAAAATGAGTAGTTTCAGCTAAGCCCAAACACCCACTCAGGTAATCTTGCTCATCATCATCTGTGTGCATGATTTTTCTAGTCTATGTAAATGAAGCAATCAACAAACTAACAAATCAAAACAACCCTACCAGTCACTCTTGCCAGTTATATTGATATATCCAATAGCTAACAATTAGTCTTAAGGTTATTTGAAATGTCAGCATATTTTGATCTAGCTGATCTCTTTCATCTCATGAAAATACTTCCTGTGTTTGTTTTGGGGCCATCACAGTCCCGAGGTTTTTATTCTCCCAGGCCATCACTTCTCACTCTCCCTTGCTTCTTGTTTCACTTCTCCCTTAGCTTTTTAACACTGGGAGTCCTCAGGCCTCTCCTCATCTCTTCAGTCCTCCCTTTGTGTGAGTTCTGAACACCATGTACATTATAGTGAATCTCTAATCATATCTCCAGTATGGGCATTTCCCCTGATCTTCAGACTCATAATGTTTAATTGCCTACTTGATGATTCCTGCTTGTATATATAATAGACATTTTTAAAATAACATGTCTGAAAATGAATTCCTAATCTTCCCCATACACCTGCTCTTTCCAGTCTCAATTAATGCCAGCTCTATCCTTCCAGCTGCTCAGACCAAATTCCTTGGTGTTCTTCTCTGTTCCTCTCTTTTTTCTTATACCTATTTCCAATCTGTCAGGAAATTCAGTGGTTCTACATTTAAAGTAAATGCAGAATCTGATTCTTTTTTGAAAAATTTTTATTTTTTATTTATTTTTAATTTTTATGGCTGAACCTACAGCATATGGAAGTTCCTGGGAAGCTGTGGCAACACCAGATCCTTTAAGGAACTCGTGCCTCTGCAGCAACCTGAGCTGCTGCAGTCAGATTCTTATCCCACTGTGCCACAGCAGGAACCCCTAATTCTTTTTAAAAAACCACTTTATTGAGGTATAACTGACATATAAAACACATAAAAGTGGTACATATTTAATGTATACAACAATGAATTAGTATAAATAAATATGCACTTGTGAAACCATCACTTTTTTTTTTTTAATTTTATGACCGTGCCTGTGGCACATGGAAGTTCCCAGGCCAGGGACTGAAATCCAAGTGGAAGCTGTGACTTATGCCACAGCTGCAGCAATGCTAGATCCTTTAACTCACTGCACTGGGCCAGGAATTGAATCCATACCTCCGCAGTGATCGAAGCCACTACATTCAGATTCTTAACCCACTGTGCCACAGCAGGAACTCCCCATTACCACAACCTACGCAACAAATATACTTCCAACACAGTCACCATTCAGTCACTATAATTGTTGCTCTCCCAGATTGTTATGGTAGCCTCCCTCTGGCTTTCCCCATTCCATTCTTGCTGCACCACAGTCTGGTCTTTACACAGCAGCCAGAATGATCATCTTGAAAGTCCATTACAGTATGTCACTTCTCTGCATAAAATCTGCCAATGGTTCATTTCTCTGAGAGTAAAAGCTCAAATATTTTAAATGTTGAACGAGGCCTAGGTAATCTTTCCCCTTTATAACCTCATTTCTCAATTTCCCATTATCTGCTGTCTGCTCACTTTGGTGTTCTCTTCAAACACCCCAGGTGAGTTCCTGTACCAGAGATCTGGCACTGGCTGTTCCTTCTGTATGATACACTTTTCCTCCAGATATCTGTGTGACTCATTTTACCTTCTTCTCTTCTCAGCAGGGATGATGCCTGTCGATGCTCTACATCACGGCACCAAGATGGGAGGTAAGCGGGTATAGAGCGCATGCCTCCAAGGTATGCTTTTGCATTTGTAGGTCAGTGTAGACTTTGCCTCACAATAAGAGGCATCCTGACCAGCTTCAGAAGTCCTGGTTTTCCTCACTGTTTTAATCATGAGTTTCATCAGCAATGGCATTAGTCAATAGGATATCAAAGATCTCCCTACATATTTTCTCCCATCAAGAGACCATTCCATCACCCCTAAATCCTCCATGTTCCCGATCTTTGCATAGCATTCTCTTGCCCCTTTTCCTCCACAACCACCTCTCTAATACTTACCTTTTTTATAAAGGTTAAAAAATAGTAAATAGAAATACAATTAAATGTAATTTTAAACAAACAAAAAAAGCTTTTAAACTTCATTTGAATATGAAGAAACCAACTATCATCAATTCTACTTAATTTTGTGCCATGTTTTGGTTTCTGTTATTTCTTAGTAAACAGGGCCCCTTAGTTATCATTATTATATGTTGCAACATAGAAAACTCAAGGGCATATATTTAATGAAGATGTTGTTATGGTGATGAATGTTATTATTAAGATGTCTTGGAAAATGAATTGATAACAGCTGAAATATAAATGAACTTCTCTGTAAAATATTTTGTTACTATTCATTCTAATGGTGTTTGTATAAGATATCCACTAGTAATACCCATAGCAAGACACTCCTTTTCCAGAACTTTTATAAGTACTACTGTACTTGCCTGAGATGCCATGAATTATTCACAGACCAGGAAACTGTTATTGTCATTTCAAATGCTGTATGTATGTGTACACACATATATACAGACATGTGTTTGTGTATCTCCCAAATTTTATATTATATGTTGTATGCTATTATATATAGCCTTAGAGAGACCCAGTTTCAAGCTCAAATTCTGTGTTTAACTCTTCAAGAAACAGATAATATACTCTGGACCTGGCCATGTGGGTATACATGAGTGTTTCTTATCCTTTATAAAACAACACTTGATTTCTCATCAAAACGGTACAGTGAGTTCACACTTTGACAAATGTCTCTGCTGCAAGGAGATAGTAAATGACAATGCTTTAAAAAGAAAACAATAGGTACAGACAGGCCAAAAGTAACAAGATAAAAATCATCAAGGACTATAAAGAAAAGAGCAAAACAATTCAGTTTCTAGGTGGTAAATCACACATGTGTTTTGGGGAACGGAAGTATTTTTCAAATTCCATGCTTGAATTCAGAGGCAGAGTGGTATTCCCTCTACTTGTAAAAAGAAATTGACAGCATTGCTGTGGAGTCATTGCTGTGCAACAAAACCTCATGCTGATGAACTGCATGAAGTTTCCACCTGGCTGAGAGACAGGTTCTGCAATCCCCCCAAGATTACAGTGCGGCTGGAAGCCAGCAATGATCATGTGCAATCTTGTTCTGGACAGGTAGAAGGGAGGGTTTCCTAGGGGGTCTGTGGACCAGGTGGAAGCAACTGCAAAATCTCTAAATAGGACCAGAAAACCCCACAGAGATGGGGCGTATTTATTTTCTACTGCAGCCTAACAAATTACCACAAATGTAGCAGGGTAAAACTATACCTAATTATTAGCTAGAGGTCATTTGCAGATTCCAGAAGCCACCTGCATTACTTGACTCACAACCTCTTCCATTTTTAAAGCTAGGAATGATGTGTCAAATCCTTCTCACATGCTTCAAATCACTCTGAATTCTTCTCTTGGCTTTCTCTTTAGCCACTGGCTAGAGAAAGCTCTCATGTTGAAGGGCTCATGTGATTAGATTAGGCGAACCTGGATAATCTCCTTTTTTAAAGTTTCACTGTGCCAAATCACATAAACACAGAAATGCTATGTCATAACATTCACAGTTCCCAGGATATATGGCCTGGAACTCTGGTGCAGTATTAGTTTCCAGCAGCTGATAAACAAAGTGCCACAGGCCGAATGGTTGAAAACAATAAAAATTTACTGTCTCCCAGTTCTGGAGGCCAGAAGTCTGAAGCCACAGTGTGAGCTGGGCACTCTCTCAGGAGGCTCTAAGAGAAAATCTGTCTCTTGCCTCTTCTAGCTTCTGAAGGCTACTGGGATTCCTTGGCATTCTGGGAACATCTCTCTCTTCTCCATCTTTACATTGCTTTCTCTGTTGTGTGTGTCTGTCCAAAATCTGTCTGCCTTTTTCTTATAAGAAAGAATACATGTGAATGGATTTAGGACTCAGATAATCCAGGATAAGATCCTCTTTTCAATATCCTTAATTTATTGTATCTTTTTAAAAATCATTTATTTATATATATATTTTTTCTACTGTACAGCATGGTGACCCAGTTACACATACATGTACACATTTTTTCTCACATTATGTGTTCCATCATAATTGACTAGACATAGTTCCCAGTACTACACATCAGGATCCCATTGCTAATCCATCCCGAAGGCAACATTCTGCATCTTCTTACCCCAAGCTCCCAGTCCCTCCCACTCCCTCCCCTTCCCCCTTGGCAACCACAAGTCTATTCTCCAAGTCCATGATTTTCTTTTCTGTGGAAAGGTTCCTTTGTGCCGTATATTAGATTCCAGACATAAGTGGAGAAAAGGGAACCCTCCTGCACTGTTGCTGGGAATATAAACTGGTACAACCACTATGGAGAACAGTATGGAGGTACCTTTGAAAACTATACATAGAACTTCCATATGATCCCGCAATCCCACTCTTGGGCATATATCCAGATGAAACTTTCCTTAAAAAAGACACATGCACCCACATGTTCATTGCAGCTCTATTCACAATAGCCAAGACATAGAAACAACCCAAATGTCCATAAACAGACAATTGGATTAGGAAGATGTGGTATATAGACACAATGGAATACTACTCAGCCATAAAAACTAACAAAATAATGCCATTTGCAGCAACATGGATGGAACTAGATACTCTCATCCTGAGTGAAATAAATAAGAAAGAGAAAGACAAATACCATATGATATCACATATCTGGAATCTAATATACAGCACCAATTTATCCTATCTTTTTCCATAAAAAGTAATATTCACAGGTTCCAGGAATTAGGATATGAGAAAACATATTTTGGAGTCACTATAAAGCACACTACAAGGGCCATTCATAGAAATTCTGCCTATCACAGGACAAGAGGAAGAAAACAACAATACTGAAAACAAGAAGTAAACAACACAACAAATGAACAAAAAAATCCCACTCAAGAACTAGTCTGAAAACTAGAATCCAAAGTTACACAATAAAAGCTAAAACTAAATATGAACAAATACACAGATTATGATGCAGTTTCCCATCAAGGTAATGATGGAAGAGCTTGACAAGGAATTTGTGATATGTATGTCTGAGATGCACAAAGAGGAGATGAAAGAATAACTGTTATAAAAAAGCACAACAATTTGGAATAAAATTAGTCAGAAATGAAAGAGTATATAATATGAACAAAACTAAATATTGTTAAAAAAAAAGTAAAGTATTTTATTTGGAAAAAACCTATCATTTTTATCAAGAAAGAAAAAAAAAATCTGCTGCCTGCCCCCGATGTGAGATTCCATAACATCTCTGCCCCTGCATGGAGAAACACTGCTAGACAAATAGTGGACTTTATTCCTAATGTGGATCTCTACCAGAGAGGAATTTTCCCCTAGATTATAATTATATCAATACTACAGTGTGTTTTATAACAAATATAAAGTTATAAGTTTTTTAAACATCAACCATCCCATCCCTACCTGTTGTGAACAGGGCAAAGACAAGGAGGCTTACATCAATGGTGACATGGTGCAACTAAATGATGTGAAAAGGAGGAGCCCTGCACCATCAGTGCCCTGGTGAGAATGGACAAAGGATGTGAAGGGAGCAAAGAAGAGCAAAATTTGGGCAAAACTCCCATTTACCAGTGCAATGGTATAGCTGGGTAGGTGATGTGAACAGACAGAGTAAGGAAGAAGAACCCAGCTCATTTTGGCAGTGGTATAACTGGCCAGGGCATATGCATGGGGAAGAGAGGAACCCTGCATATTTATGCGGTGATGGAACTGGCCAGAAGATATGATCACGAATTATAGAACAAGTCATGATCTATTGATCAAGAGGTAAAGGGACAGGGGATGAGAATGGGACAGAAAAGGGACACCAAAACGCCTGTGCAGTGGAGTGATGAGACAGAAGAGAAGAGAGTAAAAGAGCAGTCCTACCTGTCAGTTCAGTGAGCTATCTGGGCATGGAATGTGAGTAGGGAACAGACAGGAGCCCCATTGCGTAGTGCCCTTGTGTAAACAGGCAGAGGAAGAGTATGAAGAGGAGGAGGTGTATGACATAAATGAACCAGTGCTCCTGGGCTGGGAATGTGGACAGTGAAAGAGGACCCTGCATCATCAGTCCAGGGGAATAAATGGACAAAGAGGCAGTGACAGGACGAAGAGATGGAATACAGCACCAACAGCATAGTGGAAGGACTGGACAGATGAAGTAAAACACGAGAAAAGGAGCATCTCTCAAACGAAGTGGACTAGTGTATGTGGGCAAGGGTTGTAAACAGGCACAGAGGAGCAGCTGTACACTGCCAGTGCAGGGGTGTAAGTGGACGGGGTGCAACTGGGGAAAAGTGAGTGGGACCTGCAGCACCAGAGCGATGCAAGTGTACAGGGCTATGAACCAGGCAGAGAAGGACCGAGCATCATCTCTCACTAGGGGAGAGTGTGAACAGGGCCCAGGGGACAGAGAAGCGAGCAGGGCATAGATCAAGAGCTCTGAGCAACAACCAGTGGCACAACTTGGCCAAGGAGGTTAATGGCACAGTAGAGCAACTACCTACCATCAGCATAGAGGGGGAGCTGGACGGGGGATGTGAACAGAGGCTGCAATGCCTTCCTGCAGTATCTGTGTAGTGATGTCATTGAGCAGAGTATTAGGATGAGGCAAAGAGAAGGAGCCATGGCCCATCAATGCGCTGGTATCACTGGTGTAACTGACTGGAGGAGGTTATCCCTACAAAGAATAGTAGCCTTGCACTATAATTATAAAAGCATCAGTGGATAGATGATGTGAACAGGACAGAGAGGATGAGGTACCACCCTGAGTACCCTGATGTACCTGGGCAGGGATAGGAACACGGTGAATAGAAAGAGCCCCAAGCCCTCAGTGCAGTGGGACAACTGGACTACGAAGAGGACAGGGAAAGGGATGACCCCTGGTTGTCTATGCATGGATGGGATGGACATGGGAGTGAGAAGGGCTGAGAAGAGGAGGTCCTCCCTTCCTCCTTGGGGACACAAACAGATAGAACAGGAGAAGCCTCACACCCTTAGTACCCAGGTAGAAGTGGACAGTACAGGAACAGGAAAAACCGTGATTTGGGGGATGTAACATGGCAGGTAATGTGAATGGTGCCACAGGGAGGAACTGCACCACCAGCATGGTGGTTACACCAGAGGGGGCATGAGGGGGACAAAACCAGGACATGCAGAGCAGTGTATGGCGTTGTCCCCAGCCTGGTGATATGAACAAGGTAGAGGAAGGCACAGCTAGTGCAGTGGGATAAGTGCACTGCAGATCAGGACGAGCAAAGTGTGGTCCTCAGAGCATCATCATTTTGGAGTGTGGGTCCAGGCATGTGAAAGGGGCAAGAGGAGGGTCACCTACTTCAGGGCAACTGGTCGGGGTGTGAACAGGTAAGAGAACTGGACACCCTCGGGGTGCTCACCGAGCTCAGGGGGAAAGAAAAGTTGCCAGGAGGAGCAGCCCCACGTCCTGTGAAGAAACACACTGTGTGAGTGAACACGGAGCATGAACAGAGCAAAGAGGAAGAGCCGCTGACTGGACCAGGCTGCTGCCCCTGTAGCCCTGGTGGGACACCTGCAGTGCAGCCCCCTCCACAATCAGTAAGGATTGTGGCGCTCCTCTGCAGTGCCCCCTGGGGAATTACCAAGTTTGCCTTTGCGATGGTGTGATTCACAGTCACAGTGTCATAAACCCTTTCATCTGAAGTAGATGATCTGCTTCCCAGGGCGTGAGGTGACCTGACGGATGCTACCGAGAGAGCTCTTGGAAAACCAATTCTCCCGCTGTGCTGCCCAGAGCCTGTCATGTATCTTGTAATATATATCACTGAACACTCTGAAAGCAGAGGTCTTAAATCTTCAGACATGGTAACTGTCCTCGATATATACCCTAATATAAATATGCACATCAGTTACACTCTAGATTATTAGATAACTAACGTGGGAATCAAGTCGATGACCCAAGTCCAGCCCAGGCCACAGTGACAAAACATCATCCTGGACTGTCTGGCATCCTTGACAAATTGAGTTTCAGCAGAAAAGAGAATAGATCACAGGGCACCCCTGCCACAGCGGGCACCTTATTGACATTTCTGCAGCCATGGCCAGGAAATCAATGGGCTGTGCACACGGAATTATCCTCGTACCCCTGGAAGCCATACCCTTGGACCAAACTGCAGGACAGGAGCAGAATGATGTGCTGGAAGTTACACCATTGCCAGCTGCTGCTCCCTCTGCTCTGGGAAGGGAGGGGCTGCTTTGAGTTCAAGGTTGTAGAACTGACGCTGAGAAGTAGCCCCGTGTTCCCCAGGGAGCCCTCACTTCCACCAGCTGTCTCTCTCTAACTGCATGGCTGTGCTACATTAAATGTGCCAAAGTTAAAATAAATTGAAAAAGATAAGTCAGATAAATTGTGGAAACTCTAAGCTTTCTAACATATTTATCTGACAGTGCTCAAGGAGGAAAGGAGAATAAGTAAGTTTGGGGGATGGAGAGGGTTAACCTTAAGGAATGTCCCCCAGGTTCAGCAGGCCACCTGGAACAGTTGTGTAGTCCGTGCACTGCACAGAGTGCTTGGTCTGAGGGAGGGAGGGGGATACTGCAATCTAGCCTGGATTCTCCTCTCCAGATGCAACCCCCCTCCTGCTGCATCTGCCAGAGGGGGCACTGCTTTCTGAGTCCTCTTCTCACAAGGGGAAGCAGTGTTCACGTAGTAGGTGGGAGCTTTTCCAGTTCATTCTCCTGGAGACGGTACCTTTCCACTCTGCGGAGCTACTTGTCTCCTTCGCCACCCAGAGGGGACCCTCTCATTGCCTACAGTCTCTTCCTTCTGGGAACCTTTCCCCCTCACAGTGAAGCCCACCCACCCAGCCTGACAGCAGAGGATGCTTTCCGCTAATATGTGGAGAGATGCTGTGTGAGTTTTTGGTGAGCTGAAGTCTGAGGTACCATGGGGAATTCCTGATGCAGGATGGCTGGTTTGCAATGTCGTGGACCATACTCTTAATAAACCAAGACAGTTCTGGGTTACCTAAGTGTCCTCTGCCCTCCACTGTCCCAGCCACCTTCATCCCCTCCCTGGAATCCAGTGACTGCATTAGTCTAGTCTTGGAGTCCATGACTACTGGAATGGTGACACTTGTTCTCTCTCAGAATTCCTGAGTCACGGTATCCCTGGGGCGGGGGGGAGGGCACAGAAATTGTCCAGCAGGGGCACAGCCAGGTTCTTAACAAACATTGCTGGAGAAATCAGCCCCTCCCTGAAAGACTGTGCTGTCTGCTGGGGGCTATGGGGAAAAGAGCCTCAGTGGAAACAAAGATACCTAGGGTTGTACTGAGCAGATGCTGTCACTCTTTTCAGAAGTAGCTGCCAGTATGCTTTGCACCTGCTGACGTGACCCTGCCCTGCTGGGTCTCAGGAGGGATTCCTCGTGCTACCTGAAGACTTGATTCCTGCATGTAACTGCTGACCGCGGGGCACCTCTTGGTGCTGTGGTCTGAAAACCTCCTTCCTCCCTAATTCATGTGTGGAAAACCTAATGCCCAAGGTGATGGTATTAGGAGGTGGGGCATTTAGTAGGTGATTAGGTCACAGGGTAAACCCTCCTGAATGGGACCAGTGACCCTAGAGAAGAGGCCCAGGGAGATCCCTTGTCCCTTGCATGACATGAGGACATAGTGAAAAGGCACCATCGATGAAGTAGGATGCTCTCACAAAGCACAAAACCTGCTGGTGCCATAATCTTGGACTGCAGCCTCCAGAGCTGTGAGAAATAAATGTCTGTTGTTTACAAGCCACCCCGTCTGTGACATTATGTTATAGCAGCCCAAACGGTGCAAGACAGATGGCTCTTTGGTTTTACAATAATTGACTAGAGTTGGACACGTTAAGAACTTGGTGTGTTGTGGCCACCCAGCTACCACCTTCTGAGCACCCCCCCACCCCCGCCTGGCATGTTGCAATGCAATTCCTTGTTAAGTCATACCTAATTTTATATCCTGAGCACACGGTCTTATTTTCTACTAGATTCACACCAAGGACTGAAAACACGCGCCCACGAGGTCTTTTATAGCCAAGACCACCTGTGGTGGAGACATAGCAGAGAAAATTCTACTTGTGGCCAAAGAATATCTGCCATCAAGTAGAGACTGGAATGGCCCTTCAACTGCCCACTCTGGGCTATCCTCCCCCAGGTCCTCCCGCCCTTGACTGCCATTCAGTGCTGCTACACTGAGAACTGCCATTGATCCACGCACTCAGCCCCTGTGAAACATCGAACACTGACCTCCAGGCTTCTGACCAAATCCATCCCTGCTGCGGGTGCAGACTCGGAGGCTGCCCCGCCCTCATCTGGTGCCTTAATCTTGGCACTGTGGGCTCTGCAACTTCACCTGCCTGAGGACTTTCCTTGGCAGCAGAGCCCACTCTGCATGGTCAGGCCAGCCTCCAGAGCCAGAGCCAGAGGGGTCCTGCCCTGGGAAGCAGCCCTCCGTTTTCCTGAGTAGACACAGCTCTGAGGGGCCTGTGCCACACTGGCTCCTGGAGCTCCCCAGTGGGATGGAGCTCCAGGGGTCCATTCATGGTGCTGACTTGAAGCTTGACTGACTGCCTTCCCTGCCCTCTCTCTGCCTGCCTGGGTTGCCGGGGATTGCCTCCCCTCTAAGAGAACCACCTGCACTTCAGTCTGATCTCAGGTCTGCTTCTAGGGCATCCAGACCCAGACCCTCTTCAGCTTCCACGTCTAGTGTCAGAAGCTTGGCCTCTCTCGCCATCAGCACTAGCATCCATACTCCTGACACTTGGGAAGTTTACTGGAACAAGACTGCAACACCATGGCTCTAGGTCTTTTTCACATGGGATAAAGTATGTAAAGTGATGCTTTTCTAGAACTTTTCCTGCTCTGGGGAACCTAGCATCTCTATGTTTTCTAGGTCTGTCATGGGGAACCCAGAGTATTACACTTCCTTTGGCCATAACACAGTGCAGGGATATATCAAACTGTAGGAGGTATGCTCCTTGGTCTGCATGTGCAACCGTCCTGTTGGCCCTGGCTCTCTGAAAGGCCACACTCCACAACCCCACCAAAGCCTAAGAGCACTGGCTCCGAAGAACCCCCTGTGGCAGAGGCTGATCACACTCTCTGGAATTCCTTTGAACGGCTGCTCTTTCCAGCCCACTGATATCCAAGTACTAATCCCTCATGACCAGACAGACACTTCTCTCCCATCAGTGCCTTTCGGTCACACTCTGTAGGCTTGACAAGCTTGAGGAACTTAAACAGAAGCCAGACCAGGAAACACACCTTTTTAGAAAGAAGTCTATCATTACTCTTGTCTACATTACATCATGGCTTCCCTTTTGTCCTTAAGTGATTTATGTTGATTCTTCCACCCAAACTCTCACCTTGTCTATCTAATTACAGATACAATCAATTAATACTACAGATCCATTTCTAGAAGACTTTGGATTTTATAAGAGGGACCGTGGAAGACTGGGGACCTTTGGGAAACTTCTAATTTCCTAGGTAAGTTTCATTCATTTATACATTAATAATACAAACATTTGTTAAGTACTTACTATGTACCAGGTATTGTTCGAGTATCAGTAATTCACAAACCCAATCCTTTTGTGGAGCTTATACTCCAGGTAGAGAGTTAGACATTAATAAATAACTCAATTCTTCCATCATAATGCGTATCATAAATTAGATAAATAAGTTAAAACCTAAATGTAATGAAAGATCCTTAATGTTTTACTGGAAAAAAACAATAACCCTTTTTAGATGTAGGCTATAAGCATACCTTTTCACAGTGCACTTTATTTATTTATTTATTTTCTTTTGTCCTTTTAGGGTCATACCCATGGCATATGGAGGTTGCCAGGCTAGGGGTCTAATCAGAGCTGTAGCCGCCGGCCTATGCCACATAGCAACGCCAGATCTGAGCCGCGTCTGTGACCTACACCACAGCTCACAACAATGCCCGATCCTTAACCCACTGAGTGAGGCCAGGGATCAAACCCGCAATTCATGGTTCCTAGTTGGATTCGTTTCCAATGCGCCATGATGGGAACTCCCCACAGTGCACTTTTAAATAGCCTTTTGAAGTTTACTAACTTATGACTTTAAGATTCAATGATCTACCTTGCCCTCACCTGTGAAGTAGCACAACTCTCCTCCCTTCTCCCTGACTGTCCCTGACTATCCCCTCTGATGACCAAGCAATTCTTAAAGAGTCTCTTAGGTTGTAGCATGTATAAAAGACAATCTGTAATTTTGATGCATTAAGAAACCAAGGTATGAAGGTGACCCAACTAAAGGGTGGTAATCACTAAATTGTACACAGTTTTTTATTAAACCACAACTCTTTCTTAAAAATTAAATCTTTTGTCTTGTTTCCACAGCAACATTCATCAAAGGGCCACTAAAGCAATAGTAAATCATGCAACTGTCATAAGTACAATGATGAAAAGGGTGGGAGATTATTGACTTATGGTATGACCACATGAGGCATTTCCATAGACTCCCTTCCCAATGAAACTGGTGAAAATTATAATAAAAGCCATATGTTTAAAACTTCTTGAAATTGTCTTAAAGACAAACAGCAAATGAAGAAACATCTATTCAAGAAAATCACTGACAGTTCCATAAGAAAGGCAAGATTGAAATATTTGAACCAAGCCTTCTTCTTTCCTAGATCCTCTGATTTCAGTGAGGGGCAGACTCCACTCCAGACTGCTGCAGGCTCCCAGCTTGAGGACTTTCTTCCCAGAGGAGCAAGGCTTCAGCTTATAGTTGGCCCTCCATATCCATGGTTCCTCTACCTCTGCTGTTCCACCAGATCTATAGATTCAACAACTACAGATTCAACAGCTGGCTGGTTTCACTCCAACCAGAGACTAACAAGCTGAGACATCTAGAGATAGATAGGCACAAAAAGCAGGGTAGGGCCACAGTATCAGCAACACAGTGAGAGGGGCCATGGTTTCCAGTGGACTGCTCTAGAGAAGATGACAGGCACTCCTGGGAATGCTGCAGACTCCCCCAATTTCCATCACTGAAGAAAACAATGGCCACAAAGCTGTTGCAGTCTCCCTGCAGGTATCACCACTGAGTTTTTCTCTCTACAGATTTTCATGTTCAAAGATGCCCAGCACCTGTGTTCCTCCCTTGTTCACTCCCCCACTGCCCTGCAGGAGCCCCAGATACACACTAGGAGACAGCCTTGGCCTCTGTGGTTGTACAGATGCTTAAGCCCCTGTGGCCAACCACCACTTCTGTGTACACACCCATGGCTGCCCCTATAGCTGCACAAGTACACGCTGGCAGTCAAGGCTCCCAAAGCTGATTGTAGGACCACATCTGGCCCTTATTTGTGTCACTGTCCTGCTCTGCTACATGCCCATGACTAACCTTTGTAACCACAGGAATGTATGCCAATAGCCACGGCCCCTGAAGCTTCTCATATGCCCACAGTTGGCTCCTGGTACTACCCTGGCCCTCACCACTCCTCATGTGTCTATATCTGGCCACTGCTATGACAAAGGTACAAGTAGCCAGCCCCTGTAGCTAACATATACCCACCATGGCTCCAGCCACAAGGACCACCTATCTGAGTACTTAGCCCCTGGAACTGGAGGTACCACAGAGGACACCAACAGCCTTTTCAGTCACTGGATATCCTCTGCGGCTCTCTCCCAGGATCATGCAGTTGTCAATAACATGGAGCCAAGAGGGCTCAATGGACTACAGAATATATCCTTTAGGGCTTGAAGCTGCCCCCAGCTCTCACACTTACAGCCACATACCAGTAGATTTTGGGTCACAGCATGCTCCAGCATTCCCCCCAAAGGGGAAGGTCTTTCCTTATAGAAGTTGGTTGATAAAGTCTAGAAGAGATGACTGATTCTTCAGGTACCTATATAAGGCTACAGGAATCATAAAGAATCAGGGAAACATGACGCCACCAAAAAAATACAATAAACTTATAGTAACTTACCACTAAGAAATGGAGATCCACAAGAAAATAATTAAAGATGTAGAGAGCTACAAGAGAAGGGAATCAAAGACCACCACTGCAGAAAATCATCAACTCACAAGGGAAGACAGCAAAAGAAGAAAAGGACAAAGGATCTACAGACAGGCAGAAAATAATTAATAAAATGGCATTAGTAAATACTTATCAATTATTATTTTACATGGAAACAGATTAAATTCTTTAATAAAAAAAGATGGAGTGGCTGAATGGATAAAAAACAAGACCCAACCATATGCTGCCTACAAGAGACTCACTTTAGCCTTAAGACACACATAGCTGAAAGTGATGGCATAGAAAAAGATATTTCATATATATGAAAACCCAAAGAGAATAAGGATAGCTATAACTATATCAGAAAAAACAAACAAACAAACAAACAGAATTTAGTGCAAAAACGGTAACAAAAGATAAAGGTCATTATTTAAGGAATAAGGGGAAATATGAAGAGGACATAACAAGCATAAATATATATGCATTCAACATCAGGGCATCTAACTATATTAAGCAGAGTGTTCTCATTGTGGTGCAGCAGAAACGAAGCCAACTAGTATCCATGAGGATGCAGGTTCAATCCCTGGCCTCACTCAATGGGTCAGGGATCTGGCATTGCTGTGAGCTGTGGTATAGGTCACAGATATGACACAGATCCTATGTTGCTGTGGCTGTAGTGTAAGCTAACAGCTGTAGTCAAATTCAACCCCTAGCCTGAGAACTTCCATGTGCCATAGGTGGGGCCCTAAAAAGCAATCAATCAATCAATCAATCAATCAATAAATAAATATATTATATATATATATATATATATATATATATATATATATGTATCTCAAATATAACAGATCTGAAGGGACAAATAGACAATAATACAACAATAGGGTACCTCTATACTCCACTTTCAATAAAGGATAGATTATACAGATAGAAAACCAATAAGAAAACATCAGACTTAAACTATACTTTAGACTGAATGAATGTAACAGACATATACTCTGTTAACAAACATATACTCTAGAACATTCCATATAAGAGCACACAGCAGAATACATATTCTTCTCAAGTGCACATGGAACAGCCTCCAGAACAGATCATATGTTAGGCCACAAAACAAGTCTCAAGAAATTTAATTTAATCTTTAAAAACACTGAACTCAGACTAAATAACTTTTCTGAGTGCAATGGTATGAAACTAGAAACCAATAACAGGAAGAAAAATCAGAAATTCACAAATACGTACGAATTACACAACATACCCCTGAACAAACAATGGGTCAAAGAAGAAATAAAAAATATGTTGAAACAGATGAAAATGGAAATACAAAATACTTAGACTTACAGGATATAGCAAAAGCAGTTCTAAAAAAAGAAATTACAGTGATAAACTTATAGTATACATTAGGAAAAAAGAAACAACTTGAACAAACAACCTAAGTTTTACCTGAAGGAACTAGAAAAATAATAACAAAGTCAGTCTGAAGTTAGAAGAGGGAAGGAAATAATAATAATAAGAGAAATAAATGAAATAGGAAAACAACTGAAAATATCAACAAAACTAAAATTTGTTTTTTTTTGAAAGTACAAACACTGACACAATTTTACCTAAGCTTACTGAGAAAAAAAAAAAGAGGATTCAAAAGAAAATCATGGACTTGGAGAATAGACTTGTGGTTTCCTGGGGGGAGGGGAGTGGGAGAGATTGGGAGTTTGGGGTTAAAGGATACAAACTATTGCTTTTGGAATGGATTAATAATGAGATCCTTCTGTGTAGCACTGAGAACTATTTCTAGATACTTACAATGGAGTACAACAATGGGAGAAAAAATTATGTATACATGTATATGTAACTAGGTCCCCATGCTGTACAGTGGGGAAAAAAAAAAGTGTGCTGGGGGAAATAACAATAGAAAAAATAAATGAATAAAATTAGAAATAAAAAGTAGACATTACAACTGATATCACAGAAATACAAAGGATCATAAGAGATTTCCATGGATGATTATATGGTAATAAATTCGACAACTCAGGAGAATTGGATAAATTTGTATAAATATACAACCTATTAAGACCAATGATGAAGAAATAGAAAATATGAACAGATTAATCATGAATGAAGATACTGAATCAGTAATTAACAACTTTCTAACAAAGAAAATCCAAGAACCAAATGGCTTCACAAGTGAATTCTATCAAACATTTAAAGAGGAATTAATTAATGCCAATTCTTCTCAAACTCATCAGAAAGAAAAAAAAAATGGAAGAGGATGGAACAATCCCAAACACATTTTATGAAGCAAGCTTCACCCCAATACTAAAGTCAAATAAAGGTACTACAAGAAAACTACAAATATCCCTGATAAATATAAATGTAAAAAGTTTCAACAAAATATTACCAAACTGAATTCAATAGACTATAAAAGTATCATACACCATGATAAAGTAGGATTTATCCCTGGGATGCACAGATGGTTCAAAACACACAGATCAATAAATTTGATATACCACATTAATAGAATGAAAAATAAAAATCATATGACCATCTCAACATATGCAGAAAAAGCATTTGAAATAATATAGCATCCTTTCATGATTAAAAACTCTCAACAACTTAGATATGGAATGAACATACTTCAACACAAAAAAGGCCGTCCATGTGTGACAAACCTATAGCCAAATCATACTCAACAGTGAAAGATTGAAGCCTTTCCTCTAGGGTGAGGAAAAAGTCAAGTGTGCCCACTAGTATGATTTCTATTCAACATAGTACTCGAAGTCCTAGCCAGAACAATTATGTAAGAAAAAAATAATAAAAGGCATGCAAAGTGGAAATAAAGTAAAATTGTCTGTTTGCAAATGACACAATCTTACACATAGAAAATCCTAGAGTCCACCAAAAAAAAACTGTTAGAATTGATAAACAAATACAGTTTACTTCAGGATCCAAAATGAGCAAACAAAAATTAGTTGCATTTCTATATACCAACAATGAAATATCTGAAAAGAAACAAAGAAATAATCTCATTCACAATAGAATCAAAAACAATAAAATACTTCAAAATAAATTTAACCAAGGAGGTAATATGTGTGTGTATGTATATGTGTGTATATATATATATGTGTATGTATGTATATATATATATATATTACTGAAAACTATAAAATATTAATGAAAGAAATTGAAAACAAATAATGAAAATATATCCTGGGTTTATAGATTGGATTACAATAGTTATATTGTTAAAATTTCCATTCTATCCTAGGTCATCTACAGATTCAATATAATTTCTATCAAAATTTCAATGGCATTTTAAACAGAAATAGAAAAAGTAATCCACAAATTAGAATGGAGCTAAGAAAGATCCCAAATAGCCAAGGCTCTCTCTAGAAAGACCAAAGCTAGAGGAATCATACTTCTGGATTTCAAACTCTATTACAAAGCTGTAGTAATAAAAACAGTTATAAAAACAGACTCATAGACTAATAGACCAGAATCAAGAGCCCCAAAATAAAGTGACATACATATAGTCAACTAATATTTGACAAGGGAATCAAGAATGCTCATTGATGAAAGGATAGTCTTTTCAATAGATGGTACTACAAAAACTAGATATCCACATGCAAAAGAATTAAATTGGACCTTTATCTTACACCATTCAGAAAAATTGAAATGAATTAAGGACTTAACACAGATTTAAACCATAAAGCTCCTGGAAGAGAGCATGGGGATAAAGCTTTTTAACATTGGATGTGGCAATGACTTTTTGGATTTGACATCAAAAGCACAAATAACAGAAGCAAAAATTAACAAGTAGGACTATATAAAACTGAAAAGCTTTTGCACAGCAAAAGAAATTAACAAAAATGTAAAGGTAATCTATGGAATGGGAGAAAATATTTGCCCATCATATATCCAACAATGGGTTAATACCCAAAATTTTTAAGGAGATCATACAATGAATAGCAAAGAAAATAATAAAAACTGATAAAAAAAAATAGGCAGAGAGGCTGAGTAGACATTTTTCCTAAGAAGATATCCAAATTGGCAGTATATACATGAAAAGATGTTCAATAATGCTAATCATCAGAGAAATTCAAATCAAAACCACAGTGATGCATCCTTAAACTTGTTAAAATGGCTATCATCAAAAAAACAAAAGATAAGTGCTGGTAAAGATGTGGAGGAAAGGGAACTTTTTGTATTGTTGGTAGGAATATAAATTGGTATATCCACCATGGAAATATTATGAAGACTCTTCAAAATATTAGATAGTACTAGCATATGATCCAGCAATCCCACTGCTGGACATATATCTGAAAGAAGTAAGATCACTATCTTGAAGAGATATCTGCAACCCATGTTCACTGCTTTATTCACAACAGCCAAGACATAGAAATGATCAAAGTGTTCATCAATAGATAAATGGATAAAGATAATGTCATATATCATACATTGTGTATTTATATACATACCACATCCAACTATATCTACATCTATCTATGAGAGAGACAGAGAGGATTCTTAAACAATGTGGGGTTAAGAGTGCTGACCCTCTGAACAGTTGAAAATCCAAGTATAACTTTACAGTTAGCCCTCCACTACTCGATTCCACATCTACAGATTCAACCAACCATGGATTGTAAAGTCCTGTAGTATGTATCTAGTGAAAAAACTCCAAGTAAAAGTGGACCTACAGAGTTCAAACCCCTGTTGTTCAAGGGTCTGCTGTATATATATATAAATATAAAATGGAATAGTAGTCAGTCATAAAGGAAGGAAATCCTGCCATTTGTGACAACAGGATTAAACTTGAAGGCCTTATTCAAAGTGAAATAAATCAGAGAATGACAAACAGTGTGTAATGCCCTCGCATGTGGAATTTTATAAAGCCAAACTCACAGCAGCAAGAGAATAGATTGGCTGGTTCCTGGAGCATGTGGGAAATGTTATATTTATTAAAGGGTACAAATTTACAGCTATAAATTAAACAAATTCTGGGAATGATATGTGCAGCATGATAACTATAGTTAATAATACTGTATTGTATACTTGAAGCTTGCTAAGAATGTAGATCTTAACTGCTCTCACAACAAGAGCAAAAATGGAAATTATGTGAGTTGATGGATGTGTTCATTTTATCGTGGTGTTATTTCACAATAAATACATGTATCAAATCATTACATTGTGTGGCTTAAACTTACATGTTGTTATATATCAATTATACCTCAATAAAGATGGAAAAAAGTAGCAAATGGCAAATGCATGTAGTGATCATCTTATTTACCCTTTTTTTCTATCAAACAGTGAAAAAAGAATTTCAGCTAACCTAAGTCACTGATAAAAAGTGGTATTTCTTTCTGACATAGGGTGGGAGTACCTGAAAAATGTACTTGGGGATGAATGAAAGCCTACCACGACCTCCTTAGATTTCTCTTCTCTGTGGTGTGTGTGTGTGCGCATGGGTGCATGCATGTGTGAATGTGAACACATGAACTCTGAAGAAAGAGCAGCAAAAATGCAGGTATTTATAGCGCAGACTCTAGAGTCAGGCTGGCCACGTTTAAATCTTGAATTCAATTTACAAACTTAGAACAACTTATTCCATCACTCTTAGACCATTTCCTAGCCATTAATATGGAGGTAAAAAGAGCACCTACTTTAGAGGACTCTTGAAAGAATCAGATGAATTAATTCATGTAAAGGATGTAGAACAATGCTTGGTGTATAGTAAGCAGCCATTATTACTATAATTTTAACAGCCACTCTTCAACATTATTGGAAAGCAAATACAGTCACGTGAGACGGTATGTTCCTGAATATCAACTGCAAAATGGCCTCTTTCCCTGGGTCCCTCTGTTGTTCAAAACTCATGATCACCATAAACACTTGGTGGAAATTCTCTAATAAGTAGAAACATCACAGCGAGGGCAAAACAAGGCGAAGAGCAAGAGAGTGAGAGAGAGTGATAGAAGCTTTCTTCCTAAATCCTGCTTCCTAAATACCACAGGAAGAGAAGAGAAAAGCTGGGGATGGCAGTCAGGGGTCCTGCACCACACAGCAGTGCCTGCAGCTACCTCTGTGTTTACCTTCCCCCTGCTTCATGCTCTGATTTGCATCATGAGGCAGAGGCGCTGTATCTCATCAATTAAAATAGGTTCCCAAACTCGCAGCTGTGAGTTTCTCATGACTCCTGGTTTCAATGTGGTGCATTTTTATTTTACAGTAAATGTCAGTTTTCATCAGATCAAATGTCCTCATGACATAATGTGACTTGAAGATATGCAAATACCTCCTTACCAGATACTTCTAATTAGGTAGAGGTCTTGGGTGGGTAGGTACTCTCTAATTAGTTCTGAGGTAATCAGGAGAAATCACACTTGATTATACGCTGTACATTTTCTCCTGGAAACTCAGGACCAGCATTGATCACCACAGGACTTCTGGGAGGCAGAAGCTTCTCTTTACCAGATACTTCATTTCTCTCCTCTCAGATTCTTCAAGTTAATTCCTCTTCCACCTTTATATTCATGGTTTTTTAGAAAGCCAGGGACCTTGCTTTGCATTATAAGTGGAACACCAACCAGGCAGAAAGCAAATGAAGCCCAGTTCTAAAGACACCCAATGGTTAAATCTCAAAGCAAACACATAGGTGTCAGGCTGTGTTAATCGGAAATCATTGGAAAATGTCACAAGTACAGACATTATGGTTGTCAGCTAGTGGCGAAGTGACAACGATGGTGTCTAGCTTGTACACAAAAATGTGCTTTAGTGCTACTAACTGAATTGAAGAGAAATCCCTAAAGAGCTACAACCATGAGAACTTGAGGCCATAAATCCATTTTTTATATAGTTTACCTGTCAATCTCTTTGGGGCTGTTTAAGTTAATGACTCTTCATCTGATTCATAAGTGTTAAAACTTCATGTTTTTGAATCTGATAGTGTTTGAGTTAAGCCATATCTCTGAACTGATAGTAAACGGTGAAACTCTGAAATCTGGGGAACATTCTGATTAGCTGCCTGAAGTTTTTGTCTCTGTATGCTCTTTGCCTGAATCACTTCCACTGTCCTGAGGTATAAATGCAGGAAGGAAGGCTCCATTCAGTGATTTTTTTCTACCCCTGATTTGTAGGTCTCCATGGGTTTTCTACTTAAATATGGAAACCAAAACCAAATTCTCTGCTCTGATTATAGGGGTTCAGAGAAGATTGTCCACTGTCTCTTTGGTGGAGACACCTACTGAAGCAGAACCGAATTTGGCCCACATAGCAGTGTTCAGTGCTTAAGTGATTGAAAAGGTGACTGGAGGGGGTACTGTTGTGCTTTAGAAATGGGGACTGTCTATCTAGCTGGAGCCACGAGGCCACAAATGTGCTCTAAGGTCAAGCAGTCTGGGCTTTCTAACTCTGCATTTACTGAGAACTGCACAAAGGCTGCATTCTGTTTTCAGGATGTTCAGAGACAGTTTGATTGTCATTGCCTTGCAACTTTTCATAGGGGCAGAGGGTAGAGCCATTCAAAATCCAATCCAAAATGCTAATCATATGAAAATGTTCACATTTGAAATGAACAGTGGGTCACTTTGGGCCAAGGGAATTAGAAACCGTTCAAGTATCATTTCAGATTAGGCAGGAGATAGCAATAGGGAAATGTAATACCTGATTTAATCAACATAACCCAAAGAACAATTTCAAGATAAAATAAGAGCTCTGTACTATGCCTCAAGAAAGATGAGTGGGTAAGCTATTCAATTGCATTATCGTAAAGCCATTTAAAATACCCATATTTGACAGGTATGCAGATCAACGAATAGCACAGTAAACTGACACTGCCCCCCCATCCCAATGTTATTGTTTCAATAGAAAAATTTAGAAAACAATTGACAATTAACACTTATTCTCTGTCTTACAGCCACATACCAATAAGAACTGCTTACTCAAGTTCTTGGGTCAATGTAACTGCCATGTCTTCCAGCTCAGATTTCTGATCAACAATATCTGTATGTGCCCCAACTTTATTGAGTTGAGGATTTAGAGGCACATGCTGGGAAGGTGTCTTCAACTTAATTAAAATATAGAATTCACCTACTCAATTAAAATACAGAATTCACCTGCCCTCAGGGCTGATCTAGCAACAGGAAGACTAGCAGAGCTGTGTTAGTGGACAGTGTAGGTGAGTTGTGTTGGTGCTAAAATACTCTATACATGGACATGTGGGACATGGCCCCTTAACAGGTGAAATGAATTACAGTCTTTTGTGCCAGTTTGCACTGCACTGCTGGCCTACAGGGTTCACAACACAAATTGGGATCCGCTAATAAAAAACAAAGCATGAAAATTTTAAAATAATTAAAAGGAAACTGGAGCAAACCAGTCACTGTATGAAGGTAGAAAGAAACCGAGCAGAACCCAACCTCTGTGCAAAATGCTGGCTTAAATATCCCTGCTCTATGTCATAGTTGTCAGTAGGCTAACCCCTGTAAACAGGGAAATAAAGGGTTTTCTGTAGGCTTTGATAGTTGCAGCACAACAGGAGTGACCCTGTTGGAATCATAAAACAATGCCAAATCAAATGATCACTGGCACAAAACACTGCAAGTTGCTTTCTAAGCAGCATTGTTTAATTTCCTTCTGGTTTAGTTTATTTTGTTTCTGTAACTGGCATTTAAATTTTTGTGAACAGAGAAAACAATATTTCAAACATGTTTTTGCCTGAGGTTATGTCTCCAGTTTCAGGCCAAAATGCCTAAGTAACACGTTTTTTCCCCAGTAATTGACCAGAACAAGCTTAAGAAGCTTTGCAATAGACACCCAAGATGACAGGACAATAGAATGCATCACTTCAATTGTCACCAAACAAGGTAAGGATTCCCTATAACAGCGAGTGAAACACATTCTTTTTTGGCTAATGAATTGTGAGCCACCAATGCTGGCTCTACAGGCATACTCTCAGGAAAAGAGCTTTAAGAAAAGAGAGCACCAAAAATTTGGAAGCCTTACCTAATTTTACGCAAAATTTCCATAGCCCTATTGTCTGCATAACGTGTAATTATTATATGGTTTTTGAGTTCTCCAGTGGTGCAATGGGTTAAGGATCTGGCATTGTCACTGTAGCAGCTTGGGTAGCTGCTATGGCCTGGGCTTGATCCTTGGGCTAGGAACTTCCACACGCTGTGGGTGCAGCCAAAAAAATATTTTAAACATCATACATATTCCTAATCTATTACTTTCTATTAATTTTGATTGGCTCCAGAAGATAAAGAGTTATGGGATGTGTGAAATGAAAACTATATTAAGGGGGCAATGGAAGATGAAAACATCCAACACAGACTTTACAAAGATCATGCCTAATCCAGTATTTATTTGTTGAAATTTTTGGCAAAGATGTAAAAAGATGTAAAAAGATGTAAAAAGATGTAAAAAGCAAAGATGTACTTTGCTTTTTAAATCCCTGCATGGAGATACTGAAACAATTGGTTAGAAGGTTTTCACTCTAGCAACAATTTTCAGATATTGTGGCAGGAATATAAGATGCCTGTACTAACAGTATGTATATATCATTATCCATTCATCCATCCATGGACACTTTGGTTTCCTTTTTTTTTTTTCTTCTTTTTAAGATAATTTTTATTGGTGTATAGTTGACTTAGTTATAATGTTGTATAAGTTTCAGGTGTATAGCAAATTGAATCAGTTATACATATAAATATATCCATTCTTTTTTCCAATATAGGTTATTACAAACCTTTGAGTAGATTTTCTTCTGCTGTAAGTAGGTTCTTGGTATGTCTTAGCTATAGTAAATAATGCCGCAGTGAATATGGCAGTGCAGATAGCTCTTCAAGAAGAGTGATTTCATTTCCTTCCGGTATATGCCCAGAGTGGGATTGCTGGGTCATATGGTAGTTTCACATTTAGTTTCTTGAGTAACCTACATACTGTTTTCTATTGTGGCTGTACCAAACAACAATGAAAAATGGTTCTCTTTTCTCCATAGCACTTCTGCATGTATGAAGTAATACCTTATCGTGGTTTTGACTTGCATTTCCAGCATGATTCATAATGTTGAGCACATTCTCATGTATTTGTTGGTCATTTGTACATCTTTTTTTTTAAAAAAAAAAAAAGTCTATCTGGATCCTTTAGTTAGTCTAGCTAAAATTCTGTCAACTTTATCTTTTGAATAAACCAATTCTCAATTTCATCTTCTCTGTTGTTTTTCTAGTTTCTATTTCATTTGTTTCTGCTCTAATTTTGACTATCTCCTTTGTGCTAAGCTTGGGCTTAGTTTGGTGTGGTGTTTTTTGTCATTGTTGTTTAGTTACCTGAGGTGTAACATCAAGTTTTTATTTGAGATAGTTCTAATTTCTTGATGTATAATCTTTCCTCTTTTAACTGCTTTTGCTACATTACATAAGTTTTGGTACATTGTATTTCCATTTGTTTTCTCTATTGATTTTTTCTTTGACTCATTGGTTTTTCAGGAGTGTATTGTTTAATCTTCACATATCTATGAATTTTCCCGTAGTCCTATTACTGATTTCTGGTTTCATATAATTGTTATCAGAAAAGATAACAAATTAAAAAAAAAAGATGATTTAAATCTTCCTAAATTTGTTAAGACTTGTTTTCTACCCTAACATTTGATCTATCATGGATAATGTTCTGTGTATGCTTGAGAAGAATGTGTATTCTGCTGCTGTTGGTTGAATTCTGTACATGCCTATCAGGTCTATTTGGTCTAAAGTGTAGTTCAAGTCCAATGTTTTCTTATTAGTTTTCTGTCTGGATATTCTATGCTTTGTTGAGAGTATTGCAGGCAACATACATTTGGGTCTTTTTTTTTAAAGTATTCAGCCACTCTATCTCTTTTGATTGGAGAATTTGATCCATTTCCATTTAAAGGAATTATTGCTAGGGGAGGATGTATTACTGCCATCTTGTTAACAGTTTCCTATCTGCTGTGTAGGTCCTTTGTTCCTTTCTTCTTCTTTTGCTGTCTTCCTTTGTGATTTGATGCATTTCCTCAATTAATTTTTAATTATTTTCTCTTTATCTCTTGCATATCTTCTATAGGCTTTGTTTTGTGTTTACCATTTTTGAGGTTTACATAAAAAATGCTTATAGTTAAGAGTCTATTTTAAGCTGATAATAACAAATTGGATTGCATACAGAAAAGCTCTCCACTTTTGCTTTTTCCCATAGATTTTATGTTTTGATGTCACAAACTACATCTTTTTATATTGTGTATCCATTTGCAAATTATTGTAGCTATAGTTATTCTTAATACTTTTGTTTTTAACCTTTATACTAGCATTATAAGGGATTTATACATAACATTAGAGTATTTTGCATTTGGATATATCTACCTTTACCAGTGAATTTTATACTTTCATATGTTTCCATGTTACTAATTAGCCTTCTTTCATTGCAGATTGAAGAACTCCTTTCAGCATTTCCTGTAAGGCAAACCTAGTGGCAATAAAGTTTCTTAGCTTTTGTTGATCAGGAAAAGTGTTTATCTTGCCCTCATTTCTGAAGAACAGCTTTGCCAGGTAAAGTACTCTTGGTTGGCAGTCTTTTTTCTTCAGCACTTGGAATATATCACCACGATATCTCCCGGCTTCCAAAGTTTCCCCTGAAAAATCTGCTTATAGCCTTTTGGGAATTTATTTGCATATGATGAGCTTCTTTCACTTGCTGCTTTCAAAAGTCTTTTTCTTTGATTTTTAACAGTGAAGTCTTCTTTGGATTGAATCTGATTGGGAACCTTTGAGTCATATACCTAGATGTATATATTTCTCCTCAGATGTTGGAAACTTTCAGCCATTATTTCTTTAAATAAGCTTTCTGCCCATTTCTCTCTTTTTTTCTCCTCCCAGAACTTTCAAAGTACAAATATTAGCTCCCCTGATGATGTCTCAGGACTCCTGTAGTTCCTGAATTCCTTTTCATCCTTTTTTCTCTTCCGACTGGATACTTCTTCAAGTTCACTAATCCTTCCTTTTGTCTGACCAAGTTTGATATTGGATGTTCTCTACTGCATTTTTATTGCAGTCATTGTATTCTTTGGCTGAAAATTTTTCCTTGGTTCTTTTTTACGTTATCTGTATCTTTGTTGAACTTCACATTTTATGCTTGTATGTTCTCCTGATTTTGTTAAATTTCTAATCTTTTCTCTTATATAGGTCACCAAGTTTTTTATAAAAATTATTTTGAATTATTTGTCAGGGGTTTGTAGATCTCCATTTCTCAGGTGTTGGTTAGCGGAAATTTATTGTTTTCTTTGGTCATGCCATGTTTCCCTGATTCTTCATCATTTCTGTAGACTTCTGTAAGTTTCTTTGCATTTGAAGAAGCAGTCAGCTCCTCTTGGCTTTATGGACTGGCTTTGGTAAGGAAAGACCTCCACCTGGTGGAAGGTACACTGGAGCACACTGTGGTACCAGATCTGGTGGCCAGGACACCATGTATGGCCACATGTGATATCCAGGGGGGCCAAGAGGTGTGGTGTATCATCAGCATAGCTATCTGGAGCCCATGATGTTGTTAACTCTGTAGTCCTTGGGGGTAAGAACTTTATGGGGTCCAATAGCTACAAGGGCTATTGTAGTCTTCAATAGCACCTCCAGGTCCAGCAGTGGAAGAACAGGCAAGCAGTGTTGGGAGCCATGGCAAATGGTATGCATGCATTTGTCTTTATAGGCTGGCTGTGAATATACTTGTGTTGGCAAGTGTGGAAGCCAACAGCAGGGGCCAGGGCTAATTGCAGGTGAACATGAAGCCTTGGGGATAGAGCTGGCACTGTTCATTTTCATGGCTATTGGGGCTATATGTGGGTACATCCATGGCAGTGGAGGCCAGCTGTGTATATGTGTACAGCTATAGGCACCAGGCTGGAGATGTGCATGTTCATGGCCTTCAGGGCTAGGACCAACTCTGGGTGCATGCATGGTTTCTGTCCTTGGTCCAAGGGCCTAGGCACTGGCACTGTTGTTAGCTGAGGTGGCTTTAGTGGCAAGGGAGAATGAATTCATACAGCTAGAGCTGCAAAGACAAAAAACTGTAAAGTCCTCATGAAAAAATTATTTTTTATTTACCGTTAACTTCATTGTAAATACTAAAGGCTAAATTCAAAAAAGAGAAAGTAGAGTTCAATATTAATTTTGAGATAAGTCTCTGGTGATTAGACAAACTATTTACTATTTGATGTAGTAATTAGAGAAAAGTATAAACTAAACTTTTGGAGGTTAGATCCAGTTATTAAGCAAAATATACTCATGACTAATTACTGAAATAAAAGGATGGCTCCACCACAGCATTTTTTTCATAATTACAGCTCTGGGTAGCATTTATCTTAATTAGAAATGTTCAGAGTATTGAGGGGACAAAGCACATCATACTTCAACTTATATTCAGAACTATCATGGATGCCATTTTGTTTTAGAAGTTTCAGATTAGGTAGGAAATTAAACAATGACCATACAAACCTGAGAGATGTGTGTCCACTGGACATATACATTTAACACTGACACCATCATATATGTTTCCTTGATTGTGCTCATTTTTTTTTGTTTTCTCCATTTTTTTTCAGATTCTTTTCCCATGTAGAGTATCACAGAATATTGTATAGAGTGCCCTGTGCTATAGAGCAGGTCTTTGTTGGCCAACCATTCCATATACCACTGTGTGCATGTTGATTATGCTGACTTTAAAGAGTCAATAGTTGATATGTAAAAGCAACTAGAAATTGCTTTTGGATGAAGATGTGCACGATGAGTCAATTTAAATCAAACACAACACAAGGAAAACATTTTGCCTGTTGTTTTCTCTACCTTTCTTAGTCATAATTAAACTGTTTTTTTTTTTGGGGGGGGGAGGTGCCATGCCTGGAACATACAGAAATTCCCATGCAGAAGTTCCCAGGTCAGGAATAGAACCCACAACACAGCAGCTAAACAAGCCACAGCAGTGACAATGCTGGATCCTCAACCCACTGAACCACCATATCTAAACAATTTTTATGTGTTCCAGTGTAAGCCCTTCAGGCATTTTTTTCTCTAGCCTGGATCCATTTATGCTGGTACTTACATTATTTCTTCTCAAACACCTGTAAGTGACAGGAATGGCACTGCTTCCAGAAGTAGGCAATTCCACTCTTTAATTACCATAAATTATTATAAAGTTTTTCTTGAGGCCAAATCAGTCTCTTTTCTTTTTCTTTTTCTTTTTCTTTTTTTTTTTTTTTTGTGGCTGTGCCCACAGCATGCAGAAGTTCCCATGCCAGGAATCAAACCCAAGCCACAGCAGTGACAATAGTGAGCCCTTAACTGCTAGGCCACCAGAGAACTTCCACAAATCAGTCTCAATGCTTCTCACCACTGGACTACATTTGCCAGGATAGATCAATTTCTCCCTCCACTTGGAGGCCTCAATGGTTCTTAACTGAGAGAGCACATCAAAATTACCAAGAGAATGACAAGAAGGAATGAGAGGGGAGATGGGATGAGAGGGAGAGGGAAAGAGGGGGAGAGAGGCACAAAGAGAGAGACATGCCCAGATCCTTATTTAGACCAAAGTGAATCAGATTTAGGGGTAGAATCATCATGTGCATTCAGACACTTCACTGACTCGCTTATTTATTTATTCTTGTATATATGTAGTGAATTATTACCATATGTCAGTTACTGTTCAAGATACTAGGAACACATGAGTGAACAAAACATCCAAAAATTGCTGAACACACAGAATGTACATAGTCAGCATTTTGGACAAAGAATAAAATGGCAGTAGAGAGTGTTTGACTTGTTTATTTAAGTGGTATTATTATAAGACAGTCATGTCCATTAGGGGAAAAAGGCAGTAGAGAGTATTTGACTTGTTTATTTAAGTGGTATTATTATAAGACAGTCATGTCCATTAGGGGAAAAAGACACAATACACACTGCATTAAACTAAATCTACTTCTAAATAGGATTATAATCAACATATATTCAACTCTGTGAAAAGTTGCAATCTTTAAGCAATAGGGTTTTTTTTTAACTGTATTAGAATAAATTGATGTAGAGTAAGTAACAACTGAGCTGATCTAATAAAAAAAGATGTATGACTTACACTGATGTTCAAACTACCCAACTTTTGAAAACTAGTATCCAGGTTCTCCGGCTCACTTTTTTTTTGTCTTTTTTGTCTTTTTTGCCATTTCTAGGGCTGCTTGTGTGGCATATGGAGGTTCCCAGCTAGGGGTCCAATCAGAGCTATAGCCGCCAGCCTATACCAGAGCCACGTGGGATCTGAGCCATGTCTGGAACCTACACCACAGCTCACAGCAATGCCAGATCCTTAACCCATTGAGCAAGGCCAGGGATTGAACCCGCAACCTCATGGTTCCTAGTTGGATTCGTTAACCATTGAACCATGACGGGAACTTCTCCAGCTCACTTATGATTTATGCGTCTTTGCTCAAATTAAGCACCCTCTTCCCCTCAAGAAAAATCCCTATAAATCAAAAGCTGTCACATAGCTATTCCAATAACAGTTACAGTGGAACTTGATCTTTTCTATTTGAAATGTGTGCACTTTAAGATCTGTGGCCTATGGTATTTTAAACTAGAGCAGTTTAAGACACAATCCATTAGAGATGAATTACACAAGCCTTCAATCATTTGATGACTGAGTTCTGTATGAGGAAATGGCCAATGTCAAAAGAATAGTGACAGAGAGAGTTTTTATAACATGTTTTAGAAGAAATGCGGTTAATGTGCATCCTGCAAGACAATTTCCTCTGACAAAGAGCAAATGGCATCAAATTGGGGTAAATACCCTACATATACAATGACAAAGGAAAGTAAATGGGAAATTACAGCTTTGGCAGTTAACTGTATCCAAAAGAAACCACTAGTCTTTTCAGAAAGAGCTATTTAGTCTGGCAGTTCTTAAAGCTATAATTTTCTTCTTCTTCTTTTTTTTTTTTTTTTTTTTTTTTTTTTTTGCTTCCTTAAGCTAAGATCCTCTGGAAAATAAACTAAAGGGAATTCTTGAGAGAACTTCCTTCCCTATGTTCTCTGTAAACATAATAGGATAAAGCATGAATCTCTTCATCTTCTCTGAGTGATATTTGATTTGGAACTTTGGTACATTTATTAACACTCTGTGTGATATTTGCCATCACTGGGTAGATCTGGGTTTGTGAGGTTAGCACTTCAGAAATAGTTTATTTGCTTCCAGCCACTATGTCTTCACTTCAAGCAGCAGAATGGAAATTACGCCTCAGGTTATAGATGAATGAATCAATAAACTAAGGTTTCCCTAGCTGTGTATGACAAAAAGCATCAACGGGAACATAATTCAATCATTTATATTTTTCTCTGAAATTAAACTACTTATTAAAATACTGAATGCATATTATTAACCTCTCCTCAGCACTGTTCTTTCATTCAGCCGCTCATCTAGTAATTTTTCCAGGGTGAAAATTTTGAAGTTCAAATCGAGACATGTTATTCTACTACCTCAATCTATTCAGTACTTGTCAATTTAAATTATAATAAAGGCCTCAAATTACATATGGAATAATAGGCAAGGAATAGTTTGACACTGCCCACCACACACCTTGTTTTCCACACTGTTTTTGCCCTAGCACCTTTGTCCTTATTCTAGTTTTTCCTAAGCACACTCATCTCACATAGTTATCATTTTAGAAATAACTTTTTCAAGGCTGGACAGATTAAAGAAGAGAAAAGCTCAAATAAATTTACATGAAAATAAATTTTCAGTCACTTATCAAAAATATAATCTGTATTCTTTGCTGAAACTAAATCACTGGCTTAAAGTCCACACATAGAGTTTTAGAAAGGAACCATATACACATACACATAAACACACACACACACACACACACACACAGAGATTTATTATAAGGAACTGGCTCATGTGATTATGCAGGGTGATAAGTCCCAAGATCTGCAATCAGTAAGCTCAAGATCCAGGAGAGCCACTAGTATAGTTCTAGTCCAAATTCAAAGGCTTGATGAGAACCAGGAGAGTTGATGATATGATTTCAGTCAGAAAGCCAGAAACTCAAGACACAGGAAGAGGTGATGTTTGAGCTTAAGTTCGAAGGCAGGAAAAAAATGATATCCCAACACATAGGCAGCCAGGCAAGAAGAATTCCCTGTTATTCAGGAGAGGCTCAGCGTTTCTTCTATTGAGGCCTTCAACTGATTGTATGGGGCCCACCCACATTAGGGAAGAGAATCTGCTTTTCTTCATCTATTGATTTAAATGTTAAAATGAGGGGAGTCAGCAAGATCTCAACTAAACTTATTGTGGTAATCATATCACAATATGCACAGGCATACTTCAGAGACACTGCAGGTTCAGTTTCAGATTACTGCAATAAAGTAAATATCACAATAAAGTGAGTAATGTGATTTTTTGGTTTCCCAGTGCAGATAAAAGTTATGTTTATACTCCATAGCAGTCTATAAGTGTGCAATAGCAGTATATCTAAAAAACAGTGAGCATACCTTTAATAAGAATTACTTTATTGCTAAAATATTCAAGCCATCATCTGAGCCTTTAGAAAGATGAAATATTTTTGCTGGTGAAGGGTCCTGCTTCAGTGTTGATGGCTGTTGAATAATCATGATGGTGGTTGCTGAAGGCTTGGGTGGCTATGGCAGTTTTTTAAAAATAAGACAATAACGAAATTTGCCCAATTGATTGGCACTTCCTTTTGCTAATGATTTCTCTGTAGTATGCAATGCTGTTTGATAGCATTTTTCCACGGTAGAACTTCTTTCAAAACTGGAGTTAATCATCTGAAACCCTGCTGCTGCCTTAACAACTAACTTTATGTAGTATTATAAATCTTTTGTTGTCATTTCAACAATCTTCACAGCATCTTCACCAGGAGTAGATTCCATCTCAGAAACCATTTTCCTTGCTTATTCATAAGAAGCAACTCCTTATCTATTAAAATTTTATCATGAGATTTAAGAAATTTAGGCTCCACTTCTAATTCTATTTCTCTTGCTATTTCTACCACATCTTCAGTTACTTCCTTCACTGAAGTCTTGAGCCTCTCAAAGTTATCCATGAAGGTTGGAAATAACTTCTTCCAAACTCTTGTTAATGTTAATACTTTGATCTCTTCCCATGAATCACTAATGTTCTTAATCATATATAAGATAGAATCCTTTTCAGAAGGCTTTCAATTTACTTCGCCCAGATTTGCCAGAGGAATCACTATCTATGGGAGCTACAGCCTTGTAAAAAGTCTTTATTTCTTTTTTGGTGGGGGGAGGAGGGGCCAAGCCATAGCAGTGACAAGGCCAGATCCCCTTAATCGCTAGGCCAACAGGGAACTCCACAGAATGTATTTCTTAAATAATAAGGCTTGAAAGTTGAAATTGCTCCTTGACCCATGAGCTGAAGAATGGATTTATGTTAGCAGACATGAAAATATAAATCTCATTCACTGTACATGTCTATCAGAGCTCTTGAGTGGCCAAGTACATTGTCAATGAGTAATATTTTAAACATAATCATTTTTTTTTCTGAGCAGTAGGTCTCAACAGTGGACCTCAAATATTCAGTAAACCATGTTGTAAACAGATATGTTATCACCCAGGCATACTTTTTCTGTTTATAGAGCACTTGCAGAGTAGATTGAGCATAATTCTTAAGGGCCCTAGGATTTTGGAATGGTAAATGAGCACTGGCTTCAACTTAAAGTCACCAGTTGCATTAGCTCTTAACAAGAGAATCAGCCATTCCTTTGAGACCAGGCATTGCTTCTCCTCTCAAGCTATGAAACTCCTAGATGACATCTTCTTCCACTAGAAGGCTATTTGGTCTACATTAAAAATCTGTTTTGTTTTTTTTTTTTTTTGGAGTTCCCATCATGGCTCATTGGTTAATGAACCCGACTAGGAACCATGAGGTTGCAGGTTCGATCCCTGGCCTTGCTCAGTGGGTTAAGGATCCGGTGTTGCCGTGAGCTGTGGTGTAGGTTTCAGATGAGGCTCAGATCCCACGTTGCTGTGGCTCTGGAGTAGGCCGGCAGCTCCAGCTCTGATTTGACCTCTAGCCTGGGAACCTCCATATGCTGCAGCAGCAGCCCACGAAATGGCAAAAAGACAAAAAAAAAATTGTTTTTTAGTGTAGCAAACTTCATTAATTATCTTGGGTAGACTGTCAGAACAGTTTGCTGCAGCTTCTACATCAGCACTTGCTGCTTTACCTTGTACTTTGGTGCTCTGGAGATGGCTTCTTTCCTTAAACCTGATGAACCAACCTCTGTTAGCTTCGGACTTTTCTTCAGCAGCTTCCTCACCTCTCTCAGCCTTCAGAGAACTGAAGAGAGTTAGAGCCTTGCTCTGGATTAGGCTTTGGTTTAAGGGAATGTTGTGGCCGGTTTGACTGTCTATCCAGACAATGCATGTTTCATTTTCTTATCATTCACGTGGTCACTGGAATAGCACTTTGAATTTTCTTCCAGAACTTTTCCTTTGCATTCACAGCTTGGCAAACTGGGCCAAAAGGCCAAGCTTTCAGGCTATCTCAGCTTTTGACAGGCCTTCCTCACTAAGCTAAATCATTTCTAGCTTTTAATTTAAAGTGAGACATGCAAGTCTTCTTTTACTTGAAAGCTTAGAAGCCATTATAGGATTTTTAATTGGCATAATTTCAATATTGTTGTGTCTCAGGGAATGGAGAAGCTGAAGAAGATGGAGAGAGAATGATGGGGGAATGGCTGGTCCATGGGGCAGTCAGAACATACAACATTTATTGACTAAGTTCACTGTTTTATATGGGCATATTTCATGGTGTCCCAAACAATTACAAAATAACATCAAAGATCCTTGATAACAAATCACCATAACAAATATAATGATAATGAAAAACTTTGATGGAGTTCCTGTCCGTGGCGCAGTGGTTAACGAATCCGACTAGGAACCATGAGGTTGCGGGTTCGGTCCCTGCCCTTGCTCAGTGGGTTAATGATCCGGTGTTGCCGTGAGCTGTGGTGTAGGTTGCAGACGCGGCTCGGATCCCGCGTTGCTGTGGCTCTGGCGTAGGCTGGTGGCTACAGCTCCAATTTGACCCCTAGCCTGGGAACCTCCATATGCCAAGGGAGCAGCCCAAGAAATAGCCAAAAAAAGACAAAAAAAAACTTTGAAATATTTTAAGAATTACTAAAATGTGACACAGAGATACAAAGTAAGCAAATGCTGTTAGAAAAATGGGACCAAGAGACTTGCTAAAACAGGGTTGTCACAAACCTTCAATTTGTAAAAAAGCCCAATATCTGAAACACAATGAATGGAGGTATGCCCACACATATATCAAATCATTATTTTGTATACCTTAAGCTAATACAATGTTATATATCAATTATATATCCATAAAACCGAAAACAAAACAAAAACAAGAACAGTATGCTACTGGCATAGAAACAGACATATAACCCAGTGGCACTGGGAGCCCAGAAATAAACCTATGTGTATACAGTCAATTGATCTTTAACAAGTGTGCCAATAACACACAATGGGAAAATGATAGTCTCTTTAACAAGTGGTGTTGGAAAAACTAGATATTCACATGAAAAAGAATGAAGTTGGACAACTGTCTTACACAATACATAGAAATCAACTCAAAATGGATAAAAGACTTAAGCATATGACCTGAAACCAAAACACTCCTTGAATAAAACAGGGGCAAAGCATCTTGACATTGGGCTTGAAAATAATTTCTTGAAGTTGACACCAAAACACAGACAGTAAAATCAAAAATATAAAAAGCAGGATTACATTTAAAAAGTTTCTGTACAGTAAAACAACCAACGGAGTAAAAAGGCAACTTATAGAATGAGAGAAAATGTTTTCAAATCATCTGTATCATAAGGGATTAATATCCAAACTACGTAAGAATATCCTACAACTCAATATCAGCAACAACAATAAAAACGACTCAACTTAAAAAAATCAGCAAAGCTCTTGAATAAACATTTCTCAAAAGAATACATACACATGACCAACAGGTATGTGAAAATGTGTTCAACATTAAAAATCATCAGGGAAATGAAAATCAAAACCATGATATATTGCCTCACACCTGCCAGAATAGCTATTCCAAAAAAAACCCAAAAAAAACAAACCCCAAACAAAAGATAAGTATTGATGAGGACATGGAGAAAGAAAAACCCTTATAAACTATTGGTGGCAATGTAGAAATGCAGACAGTGCGAAAAACACTGTGGAGGCTTCTTGAAAAAATTAAAAATTGAAATAGCACATCATTCCACAATCCCAATTCTGGGCATATATGCAAAAAAAAGGGAAATCAGCATCTCAAAGAGATATATACATTCCCATGTCCACTGAAGCATTATTCATAATGGCCAAGATATGGAAACAACTCAAATGTTTATTGACAGATGATTGGATAAGAATATGTTGTATATTCACACAATGGAATAATCTAAACTTTTGCCTCAAGAACATGGAAAAAGAACTAAACCCATCCTGTGAAATTGGACTGGGATGATCATTATACAAATACAGATGTGATAAAAAAATGAATTAAACCCAATCCAAGTGGAAAGAAGGTAATAATAAAAATAAAAGCAGAAATCCATGAGATTGAAAACAGAAAAATAATAGAGAAATACCAATGAAACTAAGAGTTTACTTTGAAATGATCAATAAACTTGCCAAAATTTAACCAAGACTGATTTTCAAAAATAGAGAAAATGCAGATTACTAATATCAGGAATGAAATGGGATATCACTACAGACTTTGCAGACATTAATGGATATAACATAATATTATAAACAAGTCAAAACATTCTCTGACATCAACCTTATGAATATTTCCTCAGGTCAGTCGCCCAAGGCAACAGAAATAAAAGCAAAAATAAACCAATGGGACCTAACCAAACTGACAAGTTTTGCACAGCAAAGGAAACCAAAAGAAAACAAAAAGACAACTTACAGAATGGGAGAAAATAGTTTCAAATGATGCAACAGACAAGGGCTTAATCTCTAGGATATACAAGCAACTTATACAACTCAATAGCAAAGAAAACAACAACCCAAAGGAAAAATGGGCAAAAGACCTGAATAGACTTTTCTCCAAGGAAGATAAACAGATGGCCAACAAGCACATGAAAAAATGCTCAACATCCCTGATTATTAGAGAAATGCAAATCAAAACTACCTTGACATACCACCTCACACCAGTCAGAATGGCCGTCATTAATAAGTCCACAAATAACAAGTGCTAGAGGGGTTGTGGAGAAAAGGGAACCCTCCTGCATTGTTGGTGGGAAGGTATATTGGTACAACCACTACGGACATCAGTATGGAGATACCTTAGAAATCTATACATAGACCTATCATATGACCCAGCAATCCCACTCGTGGGCATATATCCAGACAAAACTTTCCTTAAAAAAGACACATGAACCCGCATGTTCATTGCAGCTCTATTCACATTAGCCAAGGCATGGAAACAACTCAAATGTCCATTGACAGATGATTGGATTAGGACGAAGTGGTATATATACATAATGGAATACTACTCAGCCATGAAAAGGAATGACATAATGCCATTTGCAGCAACATGGACGGAACTAGAGACTCTCATCCTGAGTGACGTAAGTCAGAAAGAGAAAGACAAATACCTTATGATATCACATATCTGGAATCTAATGTATGGCACAAATGAACCTTTCCACAGATAAGAAAATCACGGACTTGGAGAAGAGACTTGTGGTTGCCAATGGGGAGGGGGAGGGAGTAGAGTGGTTGGGGAGCTTGGGGTTAATACATGCAAAGTATTCCTTTTGTAATGGATTAGCAATGAGATCCTGCTGTGTAGCACTGGGAACTATGTCTGGTCACTTATGATGGAGCATGATAATGTGAGAAAATAGAATGTGTACATGTATGTGTAACTTGGTCACCATGCTGTACAGTAGAAAAAAAATTGTATTGGGGAAATAACTATTAAAAAATAAAAAATTAAAAAAAGAATTGAAAAAAATGAAAATAAATAAGTCTATACTTATAATTTTACAATTTATAAGATATGAACAGTGTCTCAAAAAGTACTAAGTAGCAAAGCTTACCAGAAGAAATAACTTGACTAGCTTTATAACAGAAATATAAATTGAATTAAAAATCTTCTGAAACTAAACAGATATTTCTCCAAAGACAGACAGATGGCCCAAAAGGAAGTGAAAAGATACTTGATATCACTCATTATTAGAGAAATGCAAATCAAAACTACAATGAGTCTCCCAAGGCAGGATCAAGATGGCAGAGGAGTAAGACATGGATGTTAACTTCTACCTCAAACACATCAAAAAAAACCCATCTACATGAAGAACAATTGTCACAACATGAATGCTGGCAAAACACCTCAGACTTCCAAAAAGGGAAAGAAACCCCCTATATAACTGGTAGAACACAAGAAAAAAAGAGAGAGAGAGAGAGAGAAGAGGGAGAAAAAAAGAATCAATACATGACCATCACTCCTGAGAGGGAGTTGTGAAAGAGGGAAGGAGTCCATCTGCATACTGGGGACCACCTTATTGGTGAGATCAGTTTGGATCTAATGGAGGGGGAGCCTCAAAGCCTTGGAGAAAAGTGCAGCGACCAGTCAGAGGAGGGCAAAGAAGAATGAGAGCCCCACAGATGATTAGCACCTCAGTACTGCTGCCCAGAGCACCACAAGCCTGAGAAACTTGGGGGCTGGGCATGGAGACTCTGGCTTCATAGGTCAGTTCCAGGTAGAGGACTAGGGCTGGCTGTATGGAAACAGCCCACAGAGGCTAGGGAGTGGCACACCACAGCCAAGGGAGTGCAAGAGGAGGCCAGGGCTCATGAGAGAAGTGAGGCACCATTGTCGGGGAGTGTGAGAGGAGGGAGGGGGCAGGACTGCCATAGGAAATTTATCTGTGCATACATGGGCTCTCAGGCACTAGGGCACCTTTTGCATGGGCTACAGGGGCAGGTGCAACCACCACAGCCATCTAGGACTCCAGAAATGGGCATGGGCCACCACCACTAAGATTCAGTCCCTGGCCCTGGAAAGTTCCATATACAGCAGATGAGGCCATTCCAAAAAAAAAAAAAAAAAGTAAAAACTATAAGGAGGCGCCAAGAAAAATGAGAAAATTTGTTTGCAGAGTTGAAATATGAGCTAAAGGCAATGACCAGCAGAATGAATAATGTAGAGGAGTGAATAGGTGATTTTGAAGATAGAATAATGGAAATCACCCAATCAGGAGACAGAAGCAAAATGAAAAAAAATGAAAGCAATATAACAGTTCTATAGGATAATATAAAGTGTGTCAATCTATGCATAATAGGGATTCCAGAAGGAGAAAAAAAATAAAAGGGGATTAAAAATGTGTTTGAAGAAATTATGGCTAAAACTTTCCAAATCTAAAGAAGAAAACAGATATCCAGATATAGGAAGCATAGAAGGCCCCAAACAAATTGAACCCAAACAGACATACACCAAGACATATTATAATAAAAATGGTAAACATTAAAAAAAAGGGGAGGATTCTAAAGGCAGCAAGAGAAAAACAAAGAATTTATTATGAGGGAACCCCCATAAGGCTATCAGCTGATTTCTCTACAAAAATGCTAAAGGCCAGAAGAGTGCAGCAAGATATTTTCAACGTTTTAAAAGTGAAAAATCTACCCAGCAAGATTATCATTTAAAATAAGAGGAATACAGAAATTCTCAGACAAAGAAAAACTAAAGCAATACTCAACCTATCCTAAAAGAAATATTTAAAGGTGTCTTTTAAAAATGAAAGAAGATATAGTATGGAGGAAATCATAAGTGGAAAGTAATCATTTATATAAGCCAGTATACAGATCAAAAAGAAAAAAAAAAACATAAAAGTCACGATAAACATGGGAACACCAAAAGGTTAAATGTGAGGATGTACAAAAGGACATCAACATCGTAAAATGTGGGGAAGGAGACTAAGAAAATCTAGACTCTTTTTTTTAGAATGTGTTTGAGCCTATATGAAGGACTATTAGTTCAAAGCAAGCAGATATTAGAAGGGGTTAACATACCTGAAAAACAGGGCAACCACAAATCAAAACCAAATGTTACATTAAAAAAAAACCTAAAAAGTACACAAGCATAAAATAAAAGGAAATCATCCAACCAAAAAAAGACAGGAACAAAGGAGAATGTAGAATCAACTGGAAAACAAGGTTTAAAATGGCAACAAACACATATTTATTAATAATTACCTTAAATGTCAATGTACTGAAGGCTCCCATCAAAAGACATAGAGTGGCAGACTGGATTAAAAAAACAAGGGCCTACAATATGGTGCCTACAAGAGATCCACCTTAGGGCAAAGGACACATATAAGTTGAAAGTGAGGGAATGGAAAAAGATATTTCATACAAATGGAAATGACAGGAAAGCAGGAGTTGCAATATTCACATCAGATGAAACAGACTTTAAAACAAAGACCATAAAGAAAGATAAAGAAGAAAATTATTTATTGGTAAAAGGACTAATTCAAGATTAGGATATTACACACATCAATATATATGCCCCAATATACTAGCACTCAAATACACACAACAAATAATAACAGACATAAAAGGAGAAATTGATGGGAATACAATAATAGTAGGAGATTTTTAACACCCCACTCACGTAAATGGACAGATCCTCTAGACAGAAAATCAACAAAGCAACAGAGATCCTAGATGACACAATAGAAAAGTTAGACTTAATTGATATTTTCAGGACATTACATCCAAAAAACCCAGAAATTACATTCTTTTCAACATCCCGAACATTCTCTAGGATTGACCACATACTGGGTCACGAAATAGAATACCATTTACAATCATTCAAAAATTAAATACTCAGGTGTAAATATATCAAAACATGTTATAAGACTTACACTCTTAAAAACTGTAAAATCTTAGTGAAAAAAATCAAGGAAGATCTAAACAAATGTAGAGACATATTGTAGCCACGGATTGCAAGACTCGACATAGTTAACAATGACAATTCTCTCCAAAATGATATGCAAGTTAATATAATTCTTATCAAAATACCAGCAAGTTATTATCTAAGAATAGATTAGTTAATTCTAGAATTTATATGAAAAGGCAAAGAATCTAGAATAGCTAAAACAATTTTGAAAAAAATAATAAAGTGGGTGAGGCCATCTACCAAGTTTCAACATTCATTATACAGCTCCAGTAATTAAGACCGTGTGGTATTGATATTAAGCTAGATACATAGATCAATGGAATACATTAGAAAACACAGAAACAGATCTGAAAAAGTACAGACAATAGATTTTTACAAAGATGCAAAAGCAATTCAATAAAGGATAGTCTTTCCAACAAATGTTGCTGGAGCAACTGGATACCCACAGCACCCCCACCCCTGCAAAAGAAGGCAGATTTGTGTCTCACACTTCATCTCAAAAACTAACTTGAAAGTCATCACAGACTAAATGTAAACTGTGAAACTATAAACATTTAGAAAATAACACAGAAGAAAATCTTCAGTGCCTAACATTTGGTGAAGAGTTTTGATATATGACATCAAGTTCACAATCCATAACAGAAAAAAAAAAAACAATAAATGGACCTCATTAAGTGGGTTAACTAATCCAGCATTGCTGTGAGCTGTGGTGTAGGTCACAGACGTGGCTCGGATCTGGCGATGCTGTGACTGTGGTGAAGGCCAGTGGCTACAGCTCTGATTTGACCCCTAGCCTAGGAATCTCCGTTTGCTGCGAGTATGGCCCTAAAAAGACAAAAGATAATAATAATAACAACTTTTGCTGTGTGAAGAACCCCAGTAAGAACATGAAAAGGAAATATATCTGACAAAAGGACTCATATCTAGAATATATAAAGAATTCTCAAAAATCAACATTTTAAAATATTCAATTAAAAATGGCCAAAAGACATTAATAAACATTGAAGTGGTTTTATAGATGCCAAATAGACATATGAAAATGTCCTCAACATCGTAAGCCATTAGTGAAATGAAAATTAAGACCATGATGAGATACTACTACATACCTATCAGAAGAGCTAAAATAGAAAACACTAACTAGGAAATGATGGTGAGGATGCAGAGAAAGTACCTCTCTCATATATTGCTCTTGGGAATGTAAAGTGATACAACAACTCTGGAAAACAGATAGCTTCTTAATATAACTAAACATGTACTTATCATGTGATACAGCAAATGCATTCCTGAGTATTTATCCCAGAGAAATTAAAACATATCCGCACAAAAATCTGCACATGATTGTTCAAAGTGGCTTTATTTGTATTAGCCCCTAATTTGGAAACAACCAAGCTGTCACTAAATAAAGTTAACATTAAGCAAAGTGGTACATCTCTATGAGGGAACACTATTGAGCAATAAAACAGAACTATTGATACGCACAGCAATATGGATGGATCTCAGGCCATTATACTGAGTTGAAAAAGCCAGTCTCAAGAGGTCACATACTATGTGATTTCATTTATGCAACATTCTCAAAATGACAAATTCACAGTGATGGACAACAGTTTAGTGGTTTTCAGGAATAAGGGATTATGGGAGGGAGGGAGGAATTATGACTACAAACGGAAGTGTGAGGGATATCCTTGTGGTAATGAAATAGTTTTGTATCTTGATTGTGGTGGTGGTACACAATTCTACAGTTGTGATAAAATGACATAGAATTATACAAACACATTGTACTAATGCCAATTTCCTGGTTTGGGTACTTTATTATATTAGATGTTACCATTGTGAGAAATTTAGTAAAGCGTACGGTACATGAGACCTCTCTGCTCCATCTTTGCAATATTCTGTGAATCTATGATTACTTCAAAATAAAAAGTTAAATACTTAGTAAAGTATCTTACGGATGAATTTTAATAAGGATATTATTTGCTAAACAGCTGACATTTTAAATATCATTTTAAAATATTTCTTTATAGTTTGTTTTATATTTTAAACATTGATGAGCTATTGATTTTTAATTTAATTCATATTCTCACCAAATGCTAAATGGCCAACTATTAAAGATCAATATTTGGCTGAAGCTGATTCTTAAGCTAAATATTATCAATATGGAAAAATAATGGGATTCAACAGCTAAATTGAAATGCTTTCACAAAATACTATAATTTATTATAAAGATTAGTAATCAAAATAGAAAATTTTGATGTTACAGGATAGGAACAACAATCTCTCAGGATCATTCCCTGCTACATTGCTCTTACAATTATGCATTGCATTTGTGATACTAAGCAGACACTTTCCACTAAGGCCAATGGAAAAACAAGTTTTTTTTTTTTTTTGATAGCTCTGCTAGTATAGGGCATTACTTGTGGAGCTGTTATCAAGAAGTTACTGCTATATCATTAGAGCCATCCCATCTTGTTCAGCGAGATGACTTCTAGAAAGAATTTTATATCTTGAATTCATAGCTTGGATAAATTTTAAAAATCCTTTATCTTCAATTGCTAAAAAACATTGTCAGTCCATAGCAATCTTTTTAATAAAATTTTGTTTAAAATGTGTTTCCATAAACACATTACTATAGGAAATTAACTACTTAAGGTTTCTAAAGCCTGCTTTTTTGAAATGTGTTTAATGGGAATACAAAATATGTGAAACACCTTTTCTCTAATACTTCCTAAGTCACACTTTCTCTTTAAGTCTACATTCATTTTTATTTCTAGATTTAATAAGTTTCATGAATATTATTGCATATACTTTATATTTCTTCATGCTAATGTAGTTTTACGGTAGTAAACATGCTGTGATTAAGTTATCCTTTCAAGATCTGAAAATGTCACAAATACGACCTTTTCTCTTGAACAATTCAGGAGCTAAAGAAAATAACTAAATGCTAAATTAGTTCTTAAATTTTATTTTATGTTATAAATACTAGTATAACAAAAAACTACAAAGTATTACTTTATAATCTAATCACTATAATTTTCTTTCATTATTATGTAAACTGTTACATATATTTGATGTCTTAAAGGGTTATAATGTCCACCATAAACTGTCTACTTAATATACATTGACAATATTTGTATTAACTTTCAAATAATTTCCCTATTATTTGGCTATTTATAAACTATTTGTATAATTTTATTGCAGTATGTTATTCTTACAGTGATAAATATACTTGTGTATCTCAACTGATTATCAACATATAAAAATAGTAATTCTACATCAGTTTAAATTTTAAGGTTCACATACTATTTCAACATACAGTTTCTCTATCTCCTAAGGTTGTCCACTCTGAAAAATCCTAGAAAACATAGTTGCAAACAAATGCCTATGCATGCAAGATGTACAAAGAAACATCAAAGACCCATGGAAAATATTTCCCAACAGAAATATCCATATATTCCATTTCCTATAGATAGTAATAATCATCACTAGCTACATATACACAGCACTTAACTGTGTACTAGCGTTAGGTTAAGCACTTATACCTGTATTAACTCACTGGAGCCTCCTACAACCATATGAATTAGGCACTAATATTGCACAGACTAGCATATTGAGGCAGAGAGGTTAAATACTTTTCTCAAGGTCACATATTTAGTAAGTGGCAGAACTGGGACATATACCCAGGTAATGTAATTACAATGCTATTCTGTTATCCACTATACCATAGGCCTCTATAAATTATTACTTATATACTTTATTGCTATATTGCTAAATGATAGGCTGGTGTCTCAAATTATAACTTCATCTCATATACAAATGGCAGTCCCTTTTCCCTTGAAGAAATCTCTACCTTAAAGTGGGGCTCCCCCATCAAGTTAAGGAAGCTATGAAATATTCATCTACCGTATTACCAGTAAGGAGTCCTTAAGAATGGTACATGTAGAGAATACAATTAGAAGACAGGCAGCAGCCACACCACAGTGGATGAGATGTTTTGGTCTGGGTCTCTTATCTTCCATAATCTCTTTGTTCAAATGTTAACATACACTATTCTCTTTTGCTACTTCAGTTTCTCTAAACTGGTTGAATATTTGGCACTGTAGTTACATTCAGTATTGGTCTCTCTAACATTTTTAATTGGTCTTGGTTCTTTGAATTTAAATAATTTTACTAACATACAACCCCTGACTCCCCATCATTACCATAGAATATTGTGAGAGATTTAATAAAATCTCTTAATGAGGTTCATACACTATCTTTCTGTGCTCTTCTCCTCATCCACTATTCTAGTGAAGAATGAACCCTGTCAAAATTATGAAATGAGTTTGACTTGACTTGTGATTAATCCATAATGGTGCTTGGTAGGTACTACTCCATAGCTGAGTTCTCATTAAAGTTCTTGACAGAAATTAGTTTATCTTAAGAAATTCATTAGCCTCTTCCTCTGTATGATGAAAGGTAAACTGTAAGAGAAAATTGCATGGCAAGGGCACTGAGCGCTAAAGATGTGGGTGTTAGTTCATTTGTTTGCATGTGAGGTACAATCAAAAGGTTCATGGTATCATGGAAAGAATATGAATTTGGATCAGACACCCCTATGTTTGAAACACAGTAATGGGAAAGAGAAAGTGAGGGAATCAATGCCCAGTCTGCAGAGCATTTGTAATGATTAGAAGTCACAGAAGCCACATTAGCGAGGTTCGTTTTCCACAGGACTTGGCACTTAGTAAGTACTCAACTACTTTGTTACTGAATGGTAGGGGAAATGAGGGGGAAAGATGAAGGGGATATATATAGACTAAATAAGCATGAAATGTATATCAATCATTATAATATACAGGTATTATTTATAACTTTACTAAACACAGTATTAAAATTATTATGTATGAATCAGTTGTAATTTTTAACACTAACTGGATATTGGATGACATAAATACGCTATTTTTATATTAAGTACAAAAATTAAAGTGTGATTTTTTTAAAAGTTAAATTTTAGTTATGCAAATAAGAATTTACAGATGCTAAGTAGAAGTGATGGGGTGTACATGGAACAAGATTGGCAATGGAGTAATGGTTTTTAGAGCTGAGGGATTAGTATCTGATTGCATAGTATGTTAGCTCTTCTACATTAGTGTATGTTAAATATTCTTTACAAAAACAATTAAAATAAATAGTTCCCTGAAAGGTGAGACTACACAGAATGTTATAGGTCATAGCCTAAGGCATCAAGCTCTCCTGAGAAACCAAGAGGCCACATCATTCAAGGGATCTGATGAGTAGCACACAACATACAGAGTTTGTAAAAGGAAGCAATGAAAACCAAAAATCTTTATTTGCACCACAGATTTCACTGGGGCTAGGCTCTTACATATATAGTAATCATCATGAACGTCACAGAATATATGTTTAGTTGTATTTAATGTCAACTTCACAGGTCTCATTTTGCATTCTGACTTTTCATTAACCCCTTCAAATCCTTGTCATAATTCAGTCAACTGACTCATAGGTTTGTGGCCTTGCTTAATCTTAATTGTTGACTATGCAAACAGTATATCTCCCCTGCCTTTGAATGATTTCTACTACATTTGAGGATTTATGTACACTTCTAGAATATGGTTGCAGATATAAAATGTCCTTTTATTCCCTTGGGACATACACATTGTCAAATATAGTATAAGCCTTTTCCTTAACTTTTGTATTATTATTTTAATCATGTACACTTTAACTTTCTTCAGAGGAAAAAAAATCATTAGGATGATATTGAAGATTATGCAGGATTGACCAAAATCATAGCTGAGGCAATAATTTTAGTTACAGAAAGTTTCAGTTGTCAAACAATCAAATAGGTAACTACATAATTGATCCTAATTGCTTGTTAAGATGAAAGCAACAACTAGCAAGATGACACCTTGCTTCAGATCAGTCATCTTAATGACTAAATCAGAGCACTGCAGTGATTCAAATTTGAGGAATTAACTGCTACTGAGCTGAAAACAAGCAAGTCACCTAGTAAAGGATATACTCTTTATATATAAATATTTCAGAAATCACAATGATAGAGGACACATAATGTTAATGTTAGTATATAACAATTATACAACATAATGCCATTTGCTTTCACATGAGGTCCAATTTAATCTTTACGACAATCATATTAGAGACCATTTTCCCTATTTTTTGTTGAGAAAATGTTTTTCAAAGTAATTGGTTTCAATATCTCACTCAAAGTGATACATCTTGCTACTGTTCCAACTCTAGCCAAGTTCTGAATCCAGTGGTTTTTACACTGTCACCAGTTACCATCCATAGACATCAAATCTTAACTTTTCCAAAGCTTTGTGATTCCTATAAATGAATTCTCATTAAATTAATTTGTAGTTTTAAACCTAGATCATAAATAGTTTCATAGCTCTCATTGAGAAAGATGACCAATTTTCTGCCATCAGAAATTAGTAGAGCCTTACATCAAACTTACAGCTCTATTGGTAATTTTAGAGGAAGTCTCCCCAATTCCAAATTTTATAGTTATTTCTGAACTAAGTGAAAAGAAGTTTGGATAAGCCTTTCTGTCAAAGGATTTTACCTTATCACCTGGAGACCTCATTGCTCTCACATGTACCAGAAAGCTGTAGATGTTCTTGACAGACTGATTCTAGTTATTGGCTATCCTGGTGATGACTATTCTGCAGCCAGATTTTTTTGGTTTTAATATTACATAGATATTTCCATTTATCTAGTGTCCTTTTTAAAATTATTTCTTGGTTAATTCATTAAGATAAGATTGGTCTCACACATGATTACAGTCACTGTTTTCATTACTTGTACCCCTGAGCTACTCACAAAATATTCTGCTGTATATTTTAAGTATCTGATATCCTTTACACATATTTATTATATTTACTTCATTAACTGTAGCTTTCTCAGAGGAGGGAACATTAATTTCCCTAAAAATGTGCATGAAGCTACTAACTGCCTATGATGGTGACTCTGTCTTCATGGGAGAAAGACAGTGTGTTAAGGGGGAGGTTGCTTAGGAAGCAGAAATATTGCCTGAAGGCCCAAACAACACAGGCTCCTCCCTAGTTTCTGACTGAGCTTCCTGGGACCATCAGTAATCCACTTCCAGCCCCGACTCTGGGCTCTCATGCCCCAGGGATTCCCTTCTCTAATGGCACTGAGTCCACTTGCATGGTGGGCTCCTTCCCGGGCCCAACGGGTAACCAAGTGGCATTTATTAATGGTAAGTATGAATAAAGTTGTTTTTTATTATTTAAGTAAAACTGACATGCAGTAGCCTATTAGATCCAGGTGTAAATCCTAGGGTTTCAATATTTACATACATTTTTGAAATGGTTACCACAATAAGTCTAGTTACCATATGTCATCACACAAAGCTATTACAATATAATTTACTATATTCCCTATGCTGTACATTACATCTACATAGGGAATATAGTAAATTATTTCTTTCTTTTATAACTGAAGTTTGTACTTCTCAATCCCCTTCATCTATTTTATCTACCCCCCAAAATAAAATTTTAACCTATATATAGGATAGTCCACATGACTACATGGCCCCCCATAGTGTGGGAAGATGCAAGGGGTGAAGAAGAGGAGGGGAGAGGACCATTACTCCTGCTTAGAGATGTGATCTTGTTCCGTGTTTGTATCTTCAAATCCCAACCTTCACAGATTCTGAGAGTTCAGAAGGTGAACATGCTCTTTCCAGTGATTAGGAAGGTACTTTGTCAAGGTAGGAGCACAGAGCACATTTTACTTACAGTTTCTTAGTGTTATTTACAAATTTTTAAAACACATATTTATGGAGTTCCCATTGTGGCACAGCAGAATCGAATCTGACTAGGAACCATGAGGTTGCAGGTTCAATCTCTGGCCTCGCTCAGTGGGTTAAGGATCTGGCGTCACCATGAGCTGTGGTGTAAGTCACAGATGCGGCTTGGATCTGGCATTGCTGTGGCTGTGGCGTAGGCCGGCACTACATCTCCAATTAGATCCCTAGCCTGGGAACCTCCATATGCTGCAGGTGCAGCCCTAAAAAGCAAAACAAACAAACAAAAACCCCACAGATTTATGACATGTGACCTTTACTGGTTCTCTTGTTACAAGGCCCACAAATACTATAGGTAGCCTTAGCAAGGGCTGCATTATCAGATAGGGAATTTGCACTTGCATTGCTAGCACATACAAATAGCTTATTGAATATAACATCATAATGTCAGAACATGTCATGATGATTATTAGAACCTTAATGATTTCTCCTTAAATTTAAATAGCTTCCCAGCATTTGTTTCGTAGATATGATAAAAGTAAGATAGCACCTAAGGAAGCCCTCTTTCAAAGCAATGAACCAAATACTCAGTACAAATGCTAAGTATTCCTGAAGTGAAAATTCAAGACAATTCAAACTCAAATTAGCCACATATTCAACAAACATGCATCAATTATGTACTATGTAAATGGAGCATATTTCTCAGGATATGTTAGGGATAAAAAGACAAGTCAGGCATAGTTCCCATTTTCTTATCTCATGATGAAGATCAGATAATCATGTTAATGACTCTAATATAGGGCAACAAGTAGAATGTACCTGAGAGGTAGAGACATGATGCTAAGGGAGTTTCAGGGGGTCAGATTGTGGGAATTATGGGCGTTGCTTAAATTTTGCCATCCACACCCGAGTCCTCAAGACTTGCTGCTGCTCCCTTATTCTGCTTACCTCATTTATTTTTCTATTTAACTCCTAGTTTATTTTTGAAACTCAGCTCAGATATTATTGCCTCCCCAAGGTGCATTTCCCAACACTGTTCTCCCTTGCCTGGGATAGATGCATATCCTGAGGTCCCCATACTACCACGTGCATGTACTTCACTAGAGTCTAAGAGTTTGCACATCTCTCCAGCCACAAGAATGGAATTCCTTTAGGGTACAAAAGTATCTTCCATTTCTGTATGTCCTCTGCTACACACAATGTCTGGGACATGCTATGAATGACCTAAAGGCCTGCTGAATGACTGAGGATTGGAGGAGTACAAGAACTATGTTGTAGAATACATAAGAAATGTGATAATCCTAAAATTTATATGGAACTATAAAAGATCCAGAATTGCCATAGCCGTCATGAGGAAAAAGAACAAAGTTGGAAGCACAACTCTCTCAGACTTCATACAATGCTACAAAGCCACAGTAATCAAAACAGCATGGTATTGGAGTTCCCATCATGGCTCAATGATTAAAAAATCCGACTAGTATCCATGAAGACGTGGGTTAGATCCCTGGCTTTACTCAGTGGGTTAAGGATCCAGCATTTCCATGAGCTGTGGTATAGGTCACAGATGTGGCTTGGATCAGGGTTGCTGTGGCTGTGGTGTAGGCTGGCAGCTGCAGCTCCAATTCAAGCCCTAGCCTGGGAACTTCCATATGCCCTGAGTATGGCCCTAAAAAGACAAAAAAAAAAAAACAAACAAACAAACAAAAAAAAAAAACTAACCAAAAAACAAACAAACAAACAAATAAACCAGCATGGTATTGGCACTAAAAGAGACATACAGAACAATGGAACAGAGTAGAGAGCCCAGAAGAAAACTCATACACCCTACAGTCAATCTTTGATAAGGAGTCAGGACTATACAATGGAGAAAAGACAGTCTCTCCAGCAAATGATGTTGGGAAAGCTGGACAGCCACATGTAAATCAATGAAGTTGGAATACTTCCTGACACCATATACAAAAAATAAACTTAAAATGTTTTAAAGACACATATATGACAAAATAAAACTCCTAGAAGAGAACACAGACAAAACATTCTCTAATATAAATCTTAGCCATATTTTTAGTCTCCCAAGGCAATAAAAATAATAAAACATAAATAATAAAAGCAAAAGTAAACAAATGGGACATAATCATAAGCTTTTGCACAGCAAAATAAACTATAAACAAAATGTAAAGACAACCTACAGATTAGGAGAAAATGGTTTCAAATGATGCAACCAACAAAGGGTTAATTTCCAAGATATACGAACAGCTCAATAACAAAAAAACAAACAAGCAATCAAAAAATGGGCAGAAGACCTAAATAGACATTTCTCTCCAAAGAAGACATACAGGTGGCCAACAGGCACATGAAAAGATGCTAAACATCATTAATAAGACAAATGAAAATCAAAACTACAATGAGGTACCACCTCACACCAGTCAGAATGGTCATCATTAAAAGTTTTACAAATAATAAATGCTGGAAAGAGTGTGGAAAAATGGAAAACATCATACACTGTTAGTGGGATTGTAAATTGGTGCAGCCCCTATGTAAAACAGTATGCAGGTTCCTTAAAAAACTAAAAATAGTTACCATATGATCCTGCAATCCTACTCCTGGGCATATATCTGGAGAAAATGCTAATTCAAAAAGATACATGCACCTCAATGTTCATAGCAACTGTTTACAATATCTGAGACATGGAAGCAACCTAAATATCTATCAACAGACAAATGGATAAAAATTATGTGGTGTGTGTGGGTGTGTGTACATATACATATATTCTACTCTCTCTATATGTGTATATATATCTATTCTATGTATATATTCTATTATATATCTACATATTCTATATATATATGTATTCTATTATACTCTGCCATAAAAAAAGAATGAAATTCTTTTGTTTGCAGCAACATCGACAGTCCTAGAAATTATCATACTAAGTAAGTCAGACAAAGTAACCATATCATATTACTTATACGTGGAATCTAAAATATGATACAAATGAACTTATTTACAAAATAAAAACAGACTCACAGTCATAGAAAACAAATTTATGGTCCAAAAAGTAAAGAGAGGGGAGAAGGAATAAATTAAGGGTTTGGGATTAGCAGATACAAACTACTATATACAACAAGGTCCTACTCTATAGTACAGGGAACTATATTTAATATCCTATAATTAACCATAATGGAAAAGAATATGAATATGAAAATGGAAATAATATGAAGTGTGTGTATATATATATATATATATATATATATATATATATATTCTTACAGTAGATGAGTGCATCTGTCATATCTTTCTACTCACAAAGGCCTATCTTAAGCAGAATCTTTAAACTCCTGCACTTCTAGTTCTGGCCCCTATTCCTAGCTGCAAATAAGTCTGCCAATCATTGTCAGTTTTGTCAGGAAATTTTGTGACCTGAATGCCTGCAGTGAATCCAGTGGTCAGGTTCTCATAGACTACTGAGAACCTGTTGGAGAAATGACACTGTAGGAGACATCACAGAGATTGGCAGTCTGTATCCAAGGCAGTGACCTAGAGAGGGAAGGTCAGACTCTTTCCATGTCCCATTACAGATGGGCCAAATCGATGTGTGTGACTATTAAATCTATTATACTTTAGCACTGGCAAAAGAGTAAGTGACGAAATAGGAAAGAATCAACTCAAGAAATCCATGGCCTCAATTAGATTTCCAATATAGCCTCTCTTATCTTAAATGCTAGTTTCATGGACACATTTTTTGCACCTGGAAAGTGACTGAATTAGTCAGGATAGACCAGCTTGTGCTCCAGAAAAAAAAAAAAAAATCTCAAAATCTCAGTGGCTTAAAACAATGGTAGTTCATTTATACTGTGGGTTCTTCTGAGGAACAATAGTTTCTCCAATCCGGAATCAAGTTAAAAAGAGATGCTGATTTTCAGCAGGAATTTGGTATACAGGAGATTATCACATGGATGGACACAAGAACATGGGCTTGAAAGAGGGGAGTGATTTTTCCGTGCTCACCCCAGAGCTTCCACCATTCATTTCACAGACTCCACTCCATCAGTGCTCGTGATCTGAAGGTTACGGTCTAAATGTTTCCTCATATCACTGCACTCTGGTGTATTTCTCTAAGAGATTTTCTTTTTCTTCTAATGGTTTCAACATAAAAGCCTCTAGTTTAAATCACAGCAGGGCCTATATTATTAACCAAAGACAAATTTATATTAGTCAAATAGCATTTAAAATTAAAATTTCAGGAGTTCCTGTCATGGCTCAGTGGTAACGAACCCAACCAGCATCCATGAAGATGCGGGTTTGAGCCTGGCCTCACTGAGTTAAGGGTTAAGGGTCCTGCGTTGGTGTGAGCTGTGGTGTAGGTCGAAGACACTGCTCTGATCTGGCATTGCTGTGGATATGGTGTTGGGAAGCCTGGGAACTTCCATAAGCTGCTCATGCAGGCTTAAAAAGACAAAAAATAAATAATAAATTAATTAAAATTTCAGTGGTTTTGAGGCCAGGTGTAAATAACAGTTTAAATATGTATTTATTTAGGCAACTTGGTCCCGTTTCATACACTCCTAACTATACTAAATTTTAGAAAAGACTTAAAAATTCCCTTGCCCATAAGACAGTCTGGAAAAAAATTATATGCTTGTAAATAGTAAATCAGTGGCATTTGAAATTATGTCTAATATAGTATAAACATAAAGGAGGAGGGGGAATCTGGTTAAGCTAAATGATTGTCAGTAGCTAACACACTGTCTTTGATAACTCTAGAAGCCTGATATGCCCCAGGCCCGTCTGGTAACTTCCATTGGAAATGCATCTAATGTTAAAGGGACAAACTCAATGTAGATGCAACGTGAGAGATTAGAGATAAAGTCCTGGGAGATGCCAGACATGGCTTCTGATTTGCTATTGTGGGTTTTAAGCCCTTGTATCTGAGCCTCATGCCATTATCGTTTAGGTTCAGCACTTTGATAAAAATGTAAGATTTCCTGAAAGTAAGAAATGTTTTTGTTAAATTTCCCTGAGTTTTATTAACAGAAGATATTTTATCTTTCTGAGCCCTACGTTCCAAGTAACCTGAGAAGCTCTGCAGCTGTGATCCTAGGATTGCAGGCTTGTTTGTTCCCTCTGCCTACCCCTGATCACACTGATTCCTGCTGACCAGAACTGGTAACATTCACTTTGTCCTGCGTAAAATTAAGTTTCCTTTTTGTTTTGTTTTGTTTGTTTGTTTTGATGAGGAACTGGAACAAAATCCAGAGCTTCCTCTCCAGACCACCCCCTCCCCCATCCCAGGTGATCCTCATCATTTCACTGTGCTCTGCAGCATTTGCAATAAGACCCCTCACCCCAGAGTAAATGAGCCATCAGATCTGGGCAACATGCTGCTTTAGGATGAGAACTATGACTGTTCATCTGCATACACTCAGGTCAGCTCAGCACATAAAGCGAAGAATGAATGAATGAACTGAAAGAACAACCGACTCGCTTCAGGCTTTCTGGATTCCAGTCCTGCCTTCACTCCTACCTCCACATTTATAAGAAGGCAAGGAAAAGCACAGTCTTTAGTGGGAGTTAATGGTCTTGATAATTGCTCGGTGGAACGGGGGGAATACCCATCTCTGGAGTTCTTCCAGCTCTAAAAGTCTCCATCCCTATAAAATGGAGCCCATGTTCCCGCATCCACCTTACTGCCCCCCTCTGACCCCTGCTCTGAGGAGAACGTGGGCAGGCCTGCTTTCTTGGGCACGTGTCTTCCTCCCAGGCCTCCTGGACAACCCAGTCCTGACATCCTGTCCCCTCTGAGATTGGCTGGTGTGCAGTTTGTCCAAGTGTTTGACTAGAGTCTTTTTTTTTCAATTCAATGACAACAGATAAAAGTATGATTGCCTTTCAAAACATCTAAAATATAAAACTGAAATAGACAATGGAAAAATTATTTCCTTCTGGTGGAAGGGTGTGCTTAGTGCTCCATAAAGAGAAGAGTAATAACTATCAATGATTAAGTGTTCCAGAAAAATGCAGAATAAGATTCTAGACCACAAAGCCCCCACTTACAAATAGTAAAACAAAATAAAACCAAAAAGCAAGGCACAAGGCTATTAGTTTTTTTCACTGAAAAATAAATCTAGAGCATTTTTTTGTTAAGAAAAAGCATTTAGACACCTCTCTTCATCCAGCATTTGTTTAAATATAGCACTGCTTTCAAATTCCACCTTCCTAATTGGCTGTAAAATTACTCAAACAAATGGCTAATTATTAAGAATCAGACGTGGTTTATGTTACAAGAATCACTGTGTTTTCTTTAAAAAATGGAAAGTAATATACATAAGTTTTTATGTCCATAACAATCTCTTATTCAACAAATAGTTTCTGAAGAGCCACCAGAGGCAGATAATCAAGGCCTTATGCTCAGTTAGAGGGACGCTCACAGGAATAAGACGTGGTTCTTAAAGCCCAAATTTGCAGGATTCACATTGTTCATTGATGAATGAAAACAATTCACTAGTGTGTTAGCAAATACTCCAGCTGAACTGGGGAACTTACCATTTCTTAATCCATCCACAAGAATACGATCTCCAAGACTTCTGTCTAGTTTGTGGCTATAACTCCTGTGCCCAGAGCAGTGCCTGGCACAGAGCAGGAAAAATAAATGCCTGTTGACAGAAAGAATGAATTCATTTCCTAAATACTTCAGTTCACCCTGTCCTGGAAACAAGTAACAGGTTCTGTAACAGTCTGCAAGATGAGCACACGTGGCCATGGCACCTTGGAGGTTAGGAGCAGCCTCAGAGTCATACCCGGTGGGTTCAAACTCTGGCCCCAAACCGTCCAGCTATGTGACTTTGGGTGAGTTTCATGACATTTTTGAGCTTCGGTTTGTACATGTGTGTCCTTCGGGAGGGTTGCTCACAAATCTCCTGGCAGGACTGTGCGAGGTGCAGTCGTCTAATGCATGATCTGTGCCCAGCACATGCCTGGGTATGAAAGCCACCAGCCTTGTTTGTGACTCTCTTCTCCCCATTTCATAACGGTCAGCTCGTGTGAATTAATTAATGTCTCTAAAACCACGTGAAACTACCGTAGAAGATGACAGTTTCCAAGGATGTGATGTCTAGGACACAGCAAGGTGCCTAAGGCACAGGGCATGACAGGCTCATTCATGGCAGCTTCAGAGGCCCTGGAGAAGCGGGACTCCCAGTGTCGGCCGCCCTGCAGCAGCTCCCTCCCCACTGTCTGCATTATCTTCTGCTTCCCCAGCCAGCCTCTTACCCTCAGTCCAGCAGCAGCCAGCTGTTCTCCTTTCCAGCGAAGCCAAAGCCGGAGGGCAGCAGAGGGTCAGGGACCTGTGAGGGGTTGTAAAGGAAGGAGAGAAAGGAGTTCCGGGGCTGCCGCCTGGAGAGGAGCAGACACACACCAGAGCTCTGAGGGAGGCCCGCAGGGCGCACACGTGTCTTCCTTTTATCCACAATCCCCGTGGACTTTTCTCCCAGACCTGGGTTGTTAGTGAGAACTGAGAGGCACCTGTGAACCCGCAGAGCCCGTTTCTTCACTGATGTCCATACAGAGACTAAATTAAGTCTTTGTAGTGGTGTTGTGTCCTCCACTTGTCTCTTTAGAAATAATCATTTTAACACAGTTTTTTTTTTCTTTTTAGGGCCACACCCACAGCATAGGGAAGTTCCCAGGCTAGGGGGATCAAATTGGGGCTGTAGCTGCTGGCCTACACCACAGCCACAGCAATGCCAGATCCGAGCTGTATCTGCAACCTATACCACAGTTCACGGCAATGCTGCAGCCTTAACCCACTGAACGAGGCCAGGGATTGAACCTACATCCTCATGGATTCTAGTCAGATTCATTTCCACTGAGCCACAATGGGAACTCCCATTTTTAACACAAGTTTTAATGGATGTATGTTCTACAGTAACTCTACCATAGCCTATAGAAACACATTTTTGCAATATCATTAAGTGTTCATGAAGGGTAAACCCCCAGTAGGAATGTGGGGACTGAAATGGCAGCATGTCACATGATGCCATGTCGTGGATGGTGGTTTCAGGAGCAGGTCACACCACCGGCTGCTGGCTGCCATCATAGACATGAGGAACCTTGGCCCAGGCTTGGAGTGCCTCCTCCTCCAGCACCGATCCCAGCTAGGTGAGATTCCAGCAGACTCCACAGTGAGCTCACCATCAGGCGGATCAAGTCAAGTCACTTACTGAAAGGACAGAATAACTGCTGTATTTTCTTCACACTCACCTAAGTCAGAAGTGGATTCTGTGCCAACATTAGAAATAAATTCCGATGATATATGGTGATTAAAATTCCCAGCACATGATTTCAAGAGCAGACATGTTAAGGCCAGTGTCACATTCAAACTCATGTTGAGTTTGTATTCCGTCTACCTCAACACCCCATGCATAATTTTACATACGTCTTGAGTTTCCAAACCAAGATGAAGAAAGGGAATCTTTCTAAAATTCTGGGTGGAAAGAGTGTACTGAGAAGATATTTTCCACCTTCTTTCCTCTCAAGCTTGTAAGTGACTCCTCCCACATCCCTCACATCACTGCACATTAGCCTCACAACCACCCCTCACCAGGATGGTGAACCCTGTGCCATGCTGTTCCTCCAAATTGTGCATCCCCTCCTCCCCCACCCCCCCATATACTCCACCCAAGACAGTCTTTCTAAGTAGAAATGTCACAGTCTCTCTTCCTCTACCTAAATAAGACTTCTCCCATTTTGTCTCTTCTCTTCATTTGCTTGGTTTTCTAGGCAACAATGCTATATGATTGTGGTATACAATGATTTTCAAAAAGCATCAATGATTAATTACCCTGGATGTGTATTTGCTAATAGAAAAAGGAAATCCTGGAGCAATAGTAATTTGCCCCCAAATGAAGAGTTGTGAAATCTTAGGTACTAAATCTCTTTGTTCAAATGGCAAGATTCTGAGATATGGTCTGGAAAGACATGATTCGTAGGTATAGCTTTAGAACTTTCAAGCTGCCTACCTGGCATCAGACTTCACTGAGGCTAATTGTATTTGGAGTGGGCTGTGTAGAACATAATTGGAACACAGATGTTGTTGAGTCAAACTTAGACCCACAAATAATGGCATGATGTTTCTATAGAATACATTAACCTGTGACAAAAAACAAAAGCATGTGACTGAAGGACAGAGCATCCTATATATTTAGAAATTTAGTTTCAAGAGAAATATTTGTCTCTCTACTCCATCTTTCCCCAAACTCCAGAGTAAAAACAAAGCTACATCAAAAAGAAGTATTTAGCAGTGTTAGAAAATGAATAAAGGACACAATTTTTTCAAGTGTAAATTCTCCTTAATATTAATCTATAAGTTCAATGTGATTTCAATAAAAATACCAATAGGTTATTTTTGTGGAAAAATAAAATTGACTCAAAAAATAATATGGAGGAGTTCCCTGTGTGCCACAATAGGATCAGTGGTGTCTCTGGAGTTCGGGTTCAATACCTGGCCTGACATAGTGGATGAGGGATCTGGTGTTGCTGCAGGTGTAGCATAGGTCACAAGTGTGACTCAGATCTGATCCCTGGCCTAGGAACTCCACATGCTGCAGGGCTGCCAAAAAACAAAAAGAAAAAACAAATAATTTGGAAAGTAGAGGGAGTTCCCATCGTGGCGCAGTGGAAACGAATCTGACTGGGAACTATGAGGTTGCCGGTTCGGTCACTGGCCTCACTCGGTGGGTTGAGGATTCAGCGTTGCTGTGGGCTGTGGTGTAAGTGGTGGACGCGGCTAGGATCTGGCATTGCTGTGGCTGTGGCGTAGGCCGGCAACTGCAGCCCTGATTAGACTCCTAGGCTGGGAACCTCCATTTGCTGCCGATGTGGCCCTAAAAAAAGCGGAAAAAACAAAGAAAGAAAGTAGAGGACTCTAGCAGAGAGAAAACGACTCTAAAGAAAGAGAACAAGAAGGCAGATATTATTAAATATCAAAATATTAATCAAAGCAGGTATCATTGGCAAAAAAAAAAAAAACATATAAATCAATGAAACACAGTAAGCTGTTCAGAAAGAGTCCCAGGTATGTCTGGGAACTTGATAAGTATAAGAAAATACATCAAGGGAGCTAAATGGCCTATTCAACCAATCCACTGGGACAATGGCTTTCCATAAAATTCCGATAAATTAATGAAGTAAATACCCAAAACTTTATAAAAAAGTGAAATAACTTCATGACTTTAGGGTTGAGAAGGGATTTCTTTATTAGACATGAAATACAACTCATAGAGATTGATAAATGTAACTATATTAACATTAAAACCTTTCAGAAGAATGTAAAAGCAAAGGCCATGAAGGTAGCTTTTGTAAATTCAGCTGTATCAAAATGTTCAACATCTATATGACCAAAAACCTACACTGTTAAAGACATATGACAGATGGGAAGAGGTATGTGTAAAATATAAAAGCACAATATAAATATATCCTGTGTATGGGTGTGTGTGTATCCAGTATACATAGAGAGTAGATATAAATCAGCAACAAAAAAGTGGTCAAAGGACATCAACAGGAGAGGGAAATTAAATCATGACCCCCCCCATGACTCAAATAAGCAAGGAGACAAAAACAGAGATATTATTTCAGACAAATAGTGGCCTCCTCCACAATATTGAGGCAAAGAATATTAAAAACTTTTGGTGGTCACTATTTAAAAGAATGAATTAGATCTACAAATTCTGGGTAGGGATATTATTCATTTTATTATTAAGCAAAGAAAATAACCTGTATATTACTACCAAATAGGATATAATGTAGTTTTAATTTTTAAAAAATGGAGTTCTATAGGGATTCAGAAGGTTAAGAACCTGACTAGATACCCATGCATGTTCTATCCCTGGCCTCACTCACTGGGTTAAGGATCTGGCACTGCTGCAAGCTGCAGTGTAGGTTGCAGATTCTCCTGGGATCCCTGTGTTGCTGTGGCTGTGGAATAGGTCAGTAGCTGCAGCTCCAATTTAACCCCTAGCCTGGGAACTTCCATATGCCACAGGTATGGCCCTAAAAAGAAAAATATATATACATTTATGCTCATCATGGGAATATTATACTGGAAAATAGAATAAATTATGAATATTGACTGTCTTTGTTGAATGACAAAGAATCAAAGAGAGAAAATAATTTGTAATATATACAACTTTGTTATTTGAATTACCATAAACACATTTATTGTAATTGAAAATTTTGAAGTAAATTGAATGAAAAAAAAACACAAACTAAGGAAACATACTAAAATTAGTATCAGAAAAAGTTAAATTTAAGTAAAAAAATCAAAACATATTATTCCTATTGATAAAAAGTATAACACAATGGTTAAATACATAAAGGTCCAAATGACAAGACAGCAATATATTAAGCAAAGTATATTATAAATAAAAGGACAATGCAAAACAACACAGAAGGAGTTCCCATCACGGCTCAGTGGTAACAAACCCAACTAGTATCCATGAGGATGCAGGTTCAATCCCTGGCCTTGTTCAATAGGGCAAGGATCCAGTGTTGCCATGAGCTGTGGTGTAGGTCACAGACACGGCTTGGATCCCACTTTGCTGTGGCTGTGGTATAGGCCAACAGCTACATCTCTGATTTGACCCCCAGCCTGGGAACTTCCATATGCCGTGGACAAAAGACAAAAATTTAAAAGAAAAGAAAAGAACACAGAAGATGAAAGGCTTTTTTTTTTTTCCCCATGGTGGAGTTTATTTTAGTGAAAAAAATATAGTTTTGTGATAGGGATGATGAACTGTCTGTCACAGATTTGACCTCTCTCTTCCACTGTGAAAAAAGGAGTGATGAATGCTATCTCTAGGCTTGAATGGTAAAAAATCTCTCAAGGAAGATCTCTCATGCTCTTTCCCTAACCTCCAGCTGACTGAAAGACCCTAAAACACAGCAGTCACAAGACAGTAGAGGCCTGGGTCATCAAGTAAAAAGCCTTCCATTAGCCAGAAATATAAAGAACAAATAAAGTTTTATTGAGTTAAATCACTGAAATTTGCAGATTTGGTTATCATAACATATAGGTGTGTAAGTAAATTGGTTAAACAAATTATACTATTCTCACACAAGAGAACACTAAGCAACCATTTTAAAAAATGATGCTGTAGAAAGACTCTCATGATACAGTACTACATATAAAATATAAGTATTAGAATCTCTAGCTACATCCACATCTATATCTGTATCTATATACACACATATATGTACCTATAACCATATATACATGCCTTACTATTTGTATGTAAACATATAAACAAAAGTTGAGAAGAATAAACTCTAAAATGTTAACTGTGGTTATTTCTGGGTTGACATTATAAGTAATCTCACCATTTATATATTATATAATATATAAATACATATTTCTATTATATATAATACATATCTCATTGTATATATGTATATATGAATGACTTTTAAAATAAAAAACAAAGTGGTTTTGAAATACCCTCCATAGCTATGACAATTTTCTGACACATCTGCCCAGATGACAACCTCAGCTTAGGAGACCAAAAAAGCACAAGGTGATATATACAAGGGCATGCTCTGAGTAGATGAAGTAGGAAATGACTTTGTTCCAGCACCTATGTAGAGGGTATTATGTGCCAGATGGCAGCACATTATTAAAACTCTTATCCTCCAGGCTCAGGCAAAGCACATGCTCTGCTCAAGTCAAGCATTCATAGACATCTAAACACACACCTCTGACACAAGAGATGAATTGACACAAGAGAGAATTTTCTTTTTTAATGTGAACTTCTAACTTGATGGGACAGAGGTTTACCATCTTCGGCACTAACTAACTGTTGAAAGGTACAGACTTAAATGGCCCTGATAAAACAAAGATTAACATTTTAAAAGTTTGTAACCTCTGAAGCTACATTAGTTATATCAAACATTCTGGTTTGGACATTCATTCACCAAGCAAAAACAAAAAACACTGTTCACCTACTGCAATAATTTGGCAGTGCATGGATAATGCAGCAGTAAATAAACTGTAGACTTTACCTGCAGTGAGCATTAGTTTGAAGGAAAAATTAAGTCATTTCAATATTCTATGGGTAAGAGATTGGATTATTGTTCAGAAAATAGTCATTATTGCCTTTCTCTCACTTGGAGTGGAAAATACTTCCCCACCACATTGACTTTGGGCTCAGTGGTATGACATATTTTATCCAATGGAATGTTAGTAGATACGCTAAAGTCACTCAACATGAGAAGAATGTACCCTGGGTGGCCACTGGTCTAAGAATGACGTTTGGAAACAATTTTTCATGGACCTCCTGCATTTCTGCACATCTTTTGGGCAAAAGACATTAACAGCTTTTTTCCCAGAATATCGTTGCTTAGATGTTTGTAGAGCAAATGGGCTTTGGAAGCTAGAGACTCTATCTCCATCTGAGGCAGAGGGAAAATTCCTGACCAAAACAATGTCTCCTTCTGGGGCAATTATTAGCCAGGTTTGCCAGGAGCTTCTTTTAAAATATTGGGTTTCCTAAACTTGGAGTTCCTCAACTGTAATACAGACCCACTGAGTGCATAGCATCTAGCCGGACCTACTTCCACATCACCCACATGGAGTTTTAGGAGCAAGAAAAACCAAGGAAGACCTGGGATAACATTCTGTCTGCTATGGTATGAACAATGAAAATATACAATAAAATAATAATAGCAGTAATAATGCATAACAAAGTGTTGTTACTGACCAAGGGATCTTGAGTCTTCTACCAGCATCTATGGAACTGTGGCAAGTAACTTGTTAGTTTACAAGTAGGATAAAATCTCAGACCTTTCACAACTATGAGAGAGGTTAAAAATCAAGTGAAGCAGACCTCAATCTAACCTACTATTTGTAGTTAAGCTCAGCATACCTGTAGCTTGAAGCAGAGTCCAGCAAGTTCAGTTGATATACGTTGAACCAGTTAATACAAAGACAAATGAGTGAAAGCAATATACCTATTCCTTCAAGATGCTGAGTTTGGAGTGATTTTTTTTATGTAGAATGATTGCAACATTAGCTGACTGATATCAATACACTATGCCATATGCTGTGGTAAGATTAAGCACAGGGTAAAGAAAATGACAGGACTGCTTAACATGGAATTGTATATTCTGAGAAGTATTGTGGATTTTAAAACAATCCTAAGATTTCATATCATCTACCTATCATCCACAAAACCAAGTTTTGCTCATTGCTTGCTCAAAAGGATTTATAAATTATTCTTTTTTAAATTCTTTGTTAATTTTTAACATATAATAAAAGATGTACATTTTAAGTTGAGATAAGTATACTGAGATACATTGAGTTGAACATCCCCAATATATTTCTCAAGCTAAATCTATTAATCCTAAAATATGGAGTTAGGGAAAAATATCTGACACAAACTTTTAAATAGTAAGGTTTGGAAGGAAAGTGTAATTAAACTTTTTAAAAACCACAAATGATGTAGGGACATCTCTAGAGAAGAGTGTCTACTTCATCAAGCAAGATGTTTTCTCCATGATATTCTGTAAAAATAGTCATGGGTACAATTGAAAAGAGTTGTTGGCCCCTTTTTGCTAAAGTACTCATAATCCTGAAACAGAAATGTGTTACATTTCAATATTTCAAGCATAATGTTCAAAGAATTAGACAGGGAAAATGACCTTCTTAGGGTAGCTTATTTGGAATATCTATTGTTTAGTGCAAATACTTTTGGCTAATTGGGCAATTTTGTTACCTCTAGTGAGTTTGTCAATTGATGATAAGAATGTTATGTGAACATCATCTGGGCAAAAAAAGAAATGGGAGCAATTATTCTTCTTAACTAGATATTTTATGCAAAGCTCCCTTTTAATATTAGTGCATCATATGCAATTCTGTGTAAGCTCTTTTCTCTTAGGATTTCTGAACTCAATTTTACATCTGCCATGGCTAAAAATGCACATTATAAAAGTAGGATTGGCTTACTGTCCTTGTATCTAATAACTAAAAAATTTAAATATCATTTGTCATTTAAGAAGTCTGAAAATAAAACAATGTAAATGTTCATCAGTGGATGAATGGGTGAAGAAGTTGTGGCAGGTACAACGGAATATTACTCAGTCATAAAAAGGAAATCTTGCCATTTGCAACAACATAGATGGATCTCAAAGTGCATTAAGTCAGACAGAGAAAAACAAATACCATGAGTGTGATCTCTCTCATATGTGGAATCTAAAATATAAATCAATAAATAACCCCTAAAACAAAACCCTCTGCCAAAAACCAAGTTCACAGATACAGAGGACAGACTGATGGTTCCAAGAGGGTGAGGGGTGGGGAATAAGAAAAATGAGTGAACTTTTTTTTAGTTTAATTAAATTGAGTAACGAATTTTTTAAAAAAGAAAAGAAACTGCATGAGTCTAGTTTTTAATATTGTGTATATTAAAATTTAAAATTTGAGCCTATGCAAGAGATTGAAGGCCAAAGTAATAACATATCCATCAAGAAGTGTTCACTAAATAATTGCAGAACTCAATATGGTAAGACATTTTTAAAAAATAGGATATTGGTACTATTTTTGACAATGACATTTTGTTCCTAATATAAGGTGTTAATCCATTTGAATAGCATAAACAATTTTTAAAAGTATGAGACCCAGAAGAGGATCACAGAAGATAAAAATACTAAGGTAATGAGAATAGATGAAGACCAGGGTAGAATCCAGACACTCCTAACTAGTATTTTATTATTAATTATCCATTTAGATGGAGTTAGAGCATGATCAGAATCACAGTAGAGACATACATTGTGTGAACATGTGTGCTTAATTTTATTATGCGGTAAGTAATCTACATAGATGTAGACAGTTTCATAGAATGAAATTATTCTTGATTGTCTAAAGATATAAAGACAGATAAATATGCATATATGTAAATATGAGTAAATAGGCACTTATAATATGTATAGAGAGATACAGATATGTATATGGTTGGAAATAGAGATAGCACTTTACCATAAGTTGATGCGGTTCACAACCGCCCCTCAACCCCTGCCCAAAAGAACTCTGAAAGCGCTTACAGGAAAGAAATGTCAATATTTAGGAATAAAGTTAAACGTGAGTTTTTTAATTCTAAGTACATAATTTTGAAATAAATTAACTTGAGTAATATTAACTAAATAACAAACAGTTAGCAATATATAAACCAAAAAATTTACCCACTGGTAGAATTAAGCACCATAACTACATTTTTCTGAGTTTTGCACAAAGTTGCAGTATACGTAAACACTATACTCGTGCAAACTTCTGTGGAAGGAACGGAGTATTTCAGGAACATAAAAAATTTCTAGGAAAGAGAACATTACACATCTTGGAGAGTTAAATGGGGATAATATTGCTTACTTTACTAGGATATGGTAAGGGTTAAATGAGACTATGTAAATCCCCTGGCACAGGATGTTTGGTTTAAGCTCAGCACATTTCTTTGGCCCAGCAAAAAGTCTTATTTAAGGATGCAACGATGCCAATGATTAAGTGATCATAGGAGGAAAAACAGCAATTGCAGTTCTAAAAAAGGAGGTACCAATTTGTGGAAGAAGGATGAACTCAGCAGAGCCATAGCTTAATATGAAAATAATTTATTCTTTACAAAGAAGAAGAGGTTTGTTTGCGAAAATACTACAACTGTATGTCCATAGTAGTTCATTTCTAAATTGAATTATAATGCCGTTTTAGATTCCAAAATATTCTAGTTACAATTTTTAGAAATGTATATATATACTTTTAAAGTGTCCATCTATTTAGACCTATATAATTTATGTTTGCTATTATTATAAATGGTATCTTTTATTTCATTACGTGAACTAATATGGTTATTATTGTTAAACATAAATGGAACTGATTATCATAGACTCTTTTTCTATTGTGCAGCCATAATGATCGTATTTTTATTATTGTTCATTCCAGTTATGTTCCAGGCAGTTCCCTAAATGTGTTATATAATTTGACCTCCTACTTTTCAAAAGTTAACACTATTATTACACATTTTTGCCTTAAGGTATTGGCCAGAATTTCCAGAACAGTGTTGAAAATATGAGCAGCAAGGGAACTGTATCCAATATCTTGGGATAGAACATGATGGAAGACAATATGAAAAACAATATATATGTATGACTGAATCACTTTGCTGTATGGCAGAACTTGACACAACACTGTATATCAACTATAATTTAAAAAAAGAAAAGCCATTCTTAAATCATTCCTTAACATTAAACTTCTTAAAATTCACTACTGAAATAACTGTTATCATATTAATGATTACATTTCAGTCTGAGTTTGTTAAGCATTTTTATTCTGAAATGTTTTGGATTTAATCTCATAGATCTTTTGCCAATTTATTTATCATAAGATTTTTTTGGTTTTTTACTATACCTATTGCTGTATTATATTAATATTTTTATACTGTTAACTGTTAAATTCTGGAGCAAAGCCTATGTAAGTCATCTTTTATTATGGTCTAATCAAATCATGGATTTATTCAATAAATATTTTATATTTAATTTCTTGAATTAAATGTTTTATTAAAGTTATGGGTATTTTTAGAGGGTCTTTGCACTCATTTTTTTATGAGTCAGCCTTTGTTAGATAAAACTGAGGTAACAAACCACTCCAATATGTGAGATACACAAGAATGTTTCTGTCTCACTCCCCAGCCCCTAAATTACACATGCAGTTCTATGGCTCCACTCCAATGCTCAACCATCCTGGGTGGAGGAGCTCTTATTTTATTTATTTATTTATTTATTTATTTATTTATTTATTTATTTATTTATGTATTTTCCGCTGTACAGCATGGGGACCAAGTTACACATACATGCATACATACTTTTTCCTCCCATTGTTGTGTTGCGATATAAGTATCTAGACATAGTTCTCAATGCTACACAGCAGGATCTCATGGTAAATCCATTCCAAGAGAAATAGTTTGCATCCGTTAACCCCAAGCTCCTGATCCCTCCCACTCCCTCCCTCTCCCCCCTTGGCTACCACAAGTCTATTCTCCAAGTCTATGATTTTCTTTTCTGTGGAAACGTTCATTTGTGATCTATATTGGATTCCAGTTATAAGTGATATCATATGGTATTTGTTTATCTCCTTTTGACTTATTTCACTCAGGATGAGAGTCTCTAGTTCCGTCCATGTTGCTGCAAATGGCATTATGTCATTCCTTTTCATGGCTGAGTAGTATTCCATTGTGTATATATACAACTTCGTCCTAATCCAATCATCTGTTGATGGACATTTGGGTTGTTTCCATGCCTTGGCTATTGTGAATACTGCTTCAGTGAACATGCAGGTGCATGTGTCTTTTTTAAGGAAAGTTCTGTCTGGATATATGCCCAAGAGTGGGATTTTTGGGGTCATATGGTAGTTCTAAGTATAGGTTTCTAAGGTACCTCCATACTGTTCTCCAGTGGCTGTACTAGCTTACATTTCCACCAACAGTACAGGAGGGTTCCCTTTTCTCCACAACCCCTCCAGCACTTGTTATTTGTGGACTTGTGAATGATGGCCATTCTGACTGGTGTGCGGTGGTATCTCTTGGTAGTTTTGATGTGCATTTCTCTAATAATCAGGGATGTTGATCATTTTTTCATGTGCCTGTTGGCCATCTGTATGTCTTTCTTGGAGAATGGTCTATTCAGGTCTTTTGCCCATTTTTCCATTGGGTGGTTGACTTTTCTGCTGTTGAGTTGTATAAGTTGCTTGTATATCCTAGAAATTAAGCCCTTGTCCATTGCATCATTTGAAACTATTTTCTCCCATTCTGTAAGTTGTCTTTTTGTTTTCTTTTTGGTTTCCTTTGCTGTGCAAAAGCTTGTCAATTTGATTAGGTCCCATTGGTTTATTTTTGCTTTTATTTCTGTTGCCTTCGGAGACTGAACTGAGAAAATATTCATAAGGTTGTTGTCAGAGAATGTTTTGCCTATGTTCTCTTCCAGGAGTTTGATGGTGTCTTGCCTTATACTTAAGTCTTTCAGCCATTTTGAGTTTATTTTTGTGCATGGTGTGAGGGTGTGTCCTAGGTTCATTGATTTGCATGCAGCTGTCCAGTATTTCCAGCAATTCTTATTGAATAGACTTTCCTTTTCCCATGTCATGCTTTTGCCTCCTTTGTCAAAGATGCATTGACCATAGGTGTGAGGGTTTATTTCTGCATTCTCTATTCTGTTCCATTGGTCTGTATGTCTATTTTGGTACTAATACCACACTGTCTTGATGACTGTGGCTTTGTAGTATTTCTTGAAGTCTGGGAGAGTTATGCCTCCTGCTTGGTTTTTGTTCCTCAGGATTGCTTTGGTAATATACATTTATGTACATTGGTTCCATGTACATTTTAGGATTTTTTGTTCTAGTCCTATGAAAAATGTCATTGGTGATTTGATGGGGATTGCATTGAATCTGTAAATTGCTTTGGGTAGTATGGCCATTTTTATGATATTAATTTTTGCAATCCAGTAACATGGAATATCTTTCCATTTATTTATGTCTTCTTTAATTTCCTTGATTAAAGTTTTAGAGTTCTTGGTATTTAAGTCCTTTACCTCCTTGGTCAGGTGTATTCCCAAGTATTTGATTTTTGGGGGTGAAATTTTAAAAGGTATTGTATTTTTTGTATTCCTTTTCTAATATTTCATTGCTGGTATACAGAAATGCAACTGATTTCCGAATGTTAATCTTATATCCTGCTACTTTGCTGAATTTGTTCATCAGTTCAAGCAGTTTTTGGGTTGAGTCCTTAGGGTTTTCTATGTATAGTATCATGTTGTCTGCATAAAGTTACAGTTTTATCTCTTCTCTTCCTATTTGGGTGGTTTTATTTCTTTCGTTTGTCTGATTGCTGTGGCTAGGACTTTCCAAAACTATGTTGAATAGCAGTGGTGACAGTGGGCATCCTTTTCTTGTTTGAGACTTGAGTGAGAAGGCGTTAAATTTTTCTCCATTGAGTATTATATTTGCTGTGGGTTTATCATAAATGGCTTTGATTACATTAAGGAATGTACCCTCTATACCTACCTACTTTGGCACGAGTTTTGATCATGAATGGATGTTGGACGTTGTCAAATGTTTTTTCTGCATCTATTGAGAGGATCATATGTTTTTTGACTTTTCTTTTGTTAATGTGGTGTATGACATTGATTGATTTGCATATGTTGAACCATCCTTGTGAACCTGGGATGAACCCCACCTGGTCATGGTGTACTATCTTTTTGATATTTTGTTGGATTCAGTTGGCTAAAATTTTTTAAGAATTTTGTGTCTATATTCATCAAAGATAATGGCCGATAGCTTTCTTTTTTGGTGGTATCTTTGTCTGGTTTTGGAGTTAGGGTGATGGTGGCATCATAGAATGTCTTTGGGAGTGTTCCTTCTTCTTCAACCTTTTGAAAAAGTTTAAGGAGGATGGGCACCAGATCCTCTTTGTATGTTTGGTAGAATTCGCCTATGAAGCCATCTGGTCCTGGGCTTTTATTTGTAGGGAGTGTTTTTATGACGTATTCAATTCCATTTCTAGTGATAGGTCTGTTAGGTTGATCTGTTTCTTCTTGATTCAGTTTTGGCAGGCTGTAAGATTCTAGAAAGTTGTCCATTTCTTCCAGATTGTCAAATTTGTTGGCATATAGTTGTTCATAGTATTCTCTTAAGGTTTTTTTGTATTTCTGCAGTATCTGTTGTGATTTCTCCTTTTTCATTTCTTATTTTGTTTATTTGGGTTCTTTCTCTCCTCTTCTTAATGAGTGTAGCCAGAGGTTTGTCAATCTTGTTTACCTTTTCAAAGAACCAGCTCTTGGTTTGATTGATTTCTTCAATTGTTTTTTTAATCTCTATTTTATCGATTTCCTCTTTGATCTTTATAATTTCCTTCTTCTGCTGACTTTAGGTCTTTTTTGTTCTTCTTTTTCTAATTCATTTAGGTGGTGGGTTGTTTTCAATTTGAGATCTTTCTTCTTTTCTGAGGAAGGTCTGTATTGCTATGAATTCCCCTTGGAGCACTGCTTTTGCGGCATCCCATAGATTTTGAGAGATTGTGCCTTCATTATTGTTTGTCTTGAGGTATTTTTAAATTTCCTTCTTGATTTCCTCATTGACCCATTGGTTTAGTCTCCATGTAGTAGGTTTTTTCTCATTTCTTTTCCCATAGTTGATTTCTAATTTCATGGCGTTGTGGTCAGAGAAGATACTTGAGATAATTTCTATGCTCCTAAATTTGTTGAGGTTAGCTTGTGTCCCAATATGTGGTCGATTCTTGAGAATGTTTCACGTGCACTTGAGAAGAATGTGTATTCTGATTGTTTTGGATGTAGTGTCCTGAAGATATCAATTGAGTCTGACTTTTCTATTGTTTCCTTCAAGATCTCTGTTGCTTTATTGGTTTTCTGTCTAGAGGATCTGTCCATTGGTGTGAGGGGGGTATTAAGGTCTCCTACTATGATTGTATTCCCATCAATTTCTCCCTTTATGTCTGTTAATATTTGTTGTATGTACCTGGGTGCTCCTATATTTGGGGCATATATATTGACGATAGTAATCTCTTCTTGAATGGATCATTTAATCATTAAATAGTGTCCCTCTTTGTCTTTCTTTATGGCTTTCGTTTTAATGTCTATTTCGTCTGCTTTCCTGTCATGTCCACTGGCATGAAATATTTTTTCCCACCCCCTCACTTTCAATCTATGTGTTCTTTGTCCTACGGTGAGTTTCTTGTAGGCAGCAGATTGAAGGTTTTTGATTTTTTATCCAATCTGCCACTCTGTCTTTTGATTGGAGCATTCAGTCCATTGACATTTAAGGTGATAATTGATAGATGATTATTGATTGCCATTTTAAACCTCATTTTCCAGTTGATTCTATGATTCTCCATTCTTCCTTTCTTTTTTTGGTTGGATGGTCTCCAACTATTTTCTGCTTGAGTACTTTTCTTTTCATTTTTTGTGGGTATAATGTTTGGTTTTGATTTGTGCTTGCCCTGTTTTTTAGGTATGTTAACCCATTGCTATAATTTTGTGTGCCTAATAGTCCTGCAGGTTCAAACACTTCATTACCATACTAAAACTAAAAAAAAAAATTAAAGAATCTATTTATTTCCTTACTTCCCTTGTCCACATTTTATGATTTTGATGTCTATCTCTTTTTTCTTTTTAATTTTATTTGGTTTTAAATATGTTCATGATTAGATCTGTATGCTGGCTTATTTGAGTGATTGCTCTTTGATTGTGGTTTCCTCCATTCTAGTTCTTCCTCTCTTTTTTTTTTTTTTTTTGATTTAGAGAAGCCCTTTCAATATTTCTTTTAGAATGGGTTTTGTATTGCTATATTCTTTTAGCTTTTGTTTGTTGGAAAAAATTATTATTTCCCCTTCTATTTTAAATGATATTCTTGCCAGATAGAGTATTCTAGGTTGCATATTTTTTCCTTTCAGCAGTTTGAATATCTCTTGCCATTCCCTCCTGGCCTGTAGAGTTTTTCTGTAGAGAAATCAGCTGATAGCATCATGGGGGTTCCCTTATTATTGACACTTTGCTTTTCTCTTGCTGCCTTTAGGATCCTCTGTTTATCATTACCTTTTGCCATTTTTATTATAATGTGTTTTTGTGTGGGTCTATTTGGGTTCAACTTGTTTGGGGCCCTCTGTGCTTCCTGTATCTTGAAATCAGCATCCTTTAGATTGGGGAAGTTTCCAGTGATAATTTCTTGAAATATATTTTAAATCCCCTTTCTTTTTCTTCTCCTTCTGGAATTGCTCTTGTGCGTAGATTGGCCCACTTTATATTATCCCATAGGTCTCTTATGTTGCTTTCGTGTTTTTTGATTTGGTTTTTTGTCTGCTGTCCTGTTTGGGTGATTTCCATTATTCTATCTTCCACATCACTAATTCGTTCTTCTGCATTATTCATTCTGGTTTTTACTGCCCTTAGTTCAGTTTGTATCTCTGCAAATGAATTTTCTAGTTTTTCTTGGCTCTTCCTTATATTTTCTAGTTCCTTTCTGAGGGTGTCTGCATTACTGTTCATATCTTCTCTTAATTCCTTCAGTATTTTCACTATTTCTCTTTTGAACTCCAGGTCTGTCAGGCTGCAGAGGTCTGTTTCATTGTCGACTGTTTTAGGTGAGTTCTCCTGTTGGTTTAACTGGGAATGGTTTCTGAGCTTCTTCATCTTGCTTGTTATTTTCTTTTTCATTGTAGAGGTGCACTCCCTGTGGCCAGGCAGGGTTTGCCCTGGCACTGCTGTGGAGTGTTTCCCAAGGGCTGGCAGTGTTGCCAGTCTTCTTTGAGGCAGTGGGGCATTTCTTGAGGGTTGGAGGGGCTAGCAGAAACACTCTGAAGCAAAGGAGGACTTCCCAAGGGCAGCCGGGAGGGCAGGTCTGCACTGTGATGAAGGCAGAATTCCTGTGGCCAGGCAGGGCTTGCCCTGGTTTTTCTGGGCGGTGGAAATCTTCCAGGGGGTGGGAGGAGCTGGGCAGCTGCTCTGTGGGAGTGCAGCACCTCCTGAGGTGAGCCCTTATTTTATATTATTAAAGGGAAAAGGGCAAAACAGCTGGTAAATTCAGCAATAGCTCTAAAGCTTTTGCTGGTAACTGTCATACAGGATCATACTCACTCACATTTCATTGTTCAAAATATTTATGTGGCCAAGCTTGTTATTAATGAGCTGAGGAATCAAATCTCCCACAGAGAAATTGACCTATTGTATAGCCCAAGGAAAATCTACTCAATATTCTGTAAAAACCTATATGAGAAAGAAATCTGAAAAAGAATGGATATATGTATATGTATAACTAATTTGCTTTGCTGTATACCTGAAATTAACACAACATTGTAAGTCACCTATATGCCAATAAAATTTTTAAAGAATAATAATAATCATAAGTAAGACTATTTGGTAACGCTCATTTTAGTTTTAGTTTTGTCAGGTTTCATGTTGCCTTTATCTAGCTATGCTAGCCTTATAAAAGAAATTGGAAAGTTTTTCAGATTCATTTCTGGAGTTACACATACACACACACAGAGTCAATTCTCATCATCCTTGGTAGTTAGGTTCCATAAAGGTGCCACAAACACTGAATCAGTGATTATTAAACTATTATTCCTGGGGACATACAGCATTAGGTTTTCTGTGAGCCTCTGGTCACATTTTTGTTAACCAATAAATACACCAGCTTGTTTTATTTGTGTTTGGTTAAAGAAACCTTATTTAATATATATTGCTGATTCATCAATATCAAATTCAGTCAACAACACTATAGCCCATACCTGAACAAAGCTTATCTACACATGTATTTTCTCCAGACACATCATGGCCTTTATGCACTTAGGAATGCTAGATGCACTTCAACCCAACTTTAGGGGCCATTTTAAATAACAAAATCAACAAAAAGCACAAAAATGTGAAATATGAGGCATTAATTATACTGCAAGTTCAACCAAGTTGATGTAAAACTCCTTCTTTTTATGCAAGCATAGTATTCTACTGTAGACATAAACCATAAATTCTACTGTATAATATTCTACTGTATACATACACAACATTTTTTTGTCCATTCATCTGTCGATGGATGTTTAGGTTAATACTTCAATTTTAATTTTCCAAATATTTATGCTTTTAAAATTCTTTCCACATATTTATATGTTGGGATTACTTTAAAGTTTTTAAAAACGGGCTACTAGAGGCAGAAATACTGACTGCACAAGAATCAATTCTGGTACATCAGTGAACACAACTCAATTCCTAACCATAAGTGGAAAGATTTTTCTGATTTTGAAGAAGAAAAATAATGGAGATCTTTCAGTTGTAAAGATTAGAGGTACCAAGAAATGATTATTCCCCTCAGATGGTTATAGAAAAGATCCTTTTTAAGGCTTTCATCTTTGTCTATAAATTGAAAATCACAATACTGAAGGACGTGATATGATTTGGTTTTAGTAACTATGTCAATTAAAATTGCATACTATAATTTCAAACTAAAATTATACAAAGATCCACAAATACCTTTATTTTTTTTTCCTCTTCATTTGGTTTTCCTGGTAAGGGTTAACCCTGGTTTAATGAAATGACTCACTCATCAGTATCAGCCAGAGTACCACTGTCAACAAGTTAGTTAAGTTAATCTTTGAACTCTGTATAAAAAGTTACAGGGAACTAGTGCTAATAATGTTAGCTTGGATAACATGGGTTTGTTTTCTATGTTAATAGGTAGATAAACACTGTCAATTAATATCACATGGATTTTTTAAGCACCATTTTAGTGATAGCAGTGTTCAATCAATAAACACACTGAGTTGCATTAAAAAAAATCAGTCCAAAAGAGAAAGGTTCCCTTTGATATCATCACTCTGCTGAAAAATTCATTTCCTAAGTAAAATCTCATAAGCTCAGTGAGATAACTAAAACGTCTAGGGGATCATTTTGTAAGTGTTTTTCTTTTCTTCAATACATTAAAATTGGAAACAGACCAGAATAAAATATTTAAGAAATTAAATTCATTTAATAAACCAGGAAAGGAAGTCACACCCCATGATGAGTCTAGATGCTATCTCTTTATTATCTTTAGGCTATGATTTATTTCACTTTCAAAGGAAGAAGATAAATGGCAGGAGGCTACCTACCAAAGTTTATTACCCCCAAAACTTCCTTTGTTCTCTGGACCATATCAAGTCTTTTCACAAAATCTTCAGAAATGTCTTAGAGTCTACCACAGAGGAATGAGGTTAAGTGTTGGGAGGGAAGGAAGAAGAGATGGCCACAAAAGAGAGTTTACAAGGCTCATCACCGTTTTATTTATTTATTTATTTTGTCTTTTTGCCTTTTCTTGAGCCGCTCCCGCAGCATATGGAGGTTCCCAGGCTAGAGATCCAATCGGAGCTGTAGCCACCGGCCTACGCCACAGCCACAGCAACACGGGATCCGAGCCGCATCTGCAACCCACACCACAGCTCACGGCAATGCCAGATCCTTAACCCACTGAGTAAGGGCAAGGATCAAACCCGTAACCTCATGGTTCCCAGTCGGATTCATTAACCACTGCGCCACGTCGGGAATTCAAAGGCTCACCATCTTTTCAAAGACCAGAATAGCTTCATGTTTTATATGTCATGGTGCTATAAGATTTTATGTAGAAAATTATTATTTAATTTTGAAAATCTTTAAAACTATAGGTCTAAATATTTTTATTTCCTATTCAAGGAAAAGATGGTATAGCATATGAAATAAAAGATCTTTTGCTATAGGTAGAAAGAGGGATGAAGAATGCAGCAAATTTTTAAATGTTACAGTAACAGCTGGCTTTGGGTATTGAAGTTACTTTCTAACTACTCCAAAATAGTAGTTTTGAATAGTAATTCACATTTGGTTTGGTTTTGAACTCCAAAAGAGGTAGAATTTTTTTTTTTTTTTTGGCTTTTGTTTTTTTAAGGCTACACCCATGGCATATGGAGGTTCCCAGGCTGGGGGTCGAATAGGAGCTACAGCTGCCGGCCTACACCACAGCCACAGAAACACAGGATCTGAGTCGTGTCTGTGACCTACATTGCAGCACTTGGCAACACCAAATCCTTTACCCACTGAGCGAGGCCAGGGATTGAACCCGCAACCTCATGGTTACTAGTCAGATTCATTTCTTCTGCGCCACAACAGGAACTCCAGAATCTTATAATCAATAAAATGAATATTTCAGAATTTAGCATTTCTGAATATAAGTAAGTTAATTCACCAGTCACCTTAAGGAGCACTTTATTAAGTACTTATTGATGATTACTGATGATCTTTGACTGCATTGAAGGACTAGATTTAAATCCATTTCTGTAAGTTTCTCTGAAAGGATGATGTATATGTGGAGACTGCCCACTCCATAGGTATTTCTGCACTTCTCTGCTGAGAGTATTTTTATTTCCTTTGCCCAATTTTTAAATGCCCATGATGTTTGAAGACTGGATCCCTACCCAGATACAATGGGTATTTCCTGATTGGTCTCTAAGTTTATTATGACAGTTTTCTTTTGCTTGCTAATTGTTCAGCAATGCAATGCAATGATGGCAAATGAGACATGAAGAATATATGCATAGGGTACGCCTAGTGACTCAATGGGTTAAGGATCTGGAGTTGTTACTGATACAGCACAGTTCGCTGCTATGGTGTAGGTTCGATCCCTGGCCCTGGAACTTCCACATGCGGAGGGTAAGGGCAAAAAAAAATTTTTTAATATAACTTTAAAATAAAAAAATTTATAACAAAAAATCTCAGGAATTCCTGTTGTGGCTCAGCAGGTTAAGAACCTGATATCGTGTCTGTGAGGATACAGGTTCAATCACTGGCCTCGCTCAGCTGTGGGGTAGGTTGCAGAAGCAGCTCAGATCCCGCATTGCTTCGGCTGTGGCATAGGCTGCAGCTGCAGCTTTGATTCAGTCCCTAGCCTGGGAACTTCTATATGTCACAGGTGTAGCCATATAAAGAAAAAAAAAATCTCGAAAAGACTTTACAAAGAATATATGAATAGGAATTTATAGGAAAATTTTAAACTGCCTTAGAAAGGGACTCAAGGAGTGACCGTTGTGGCACAGCAGAAACGAATCCGATTAGGAACCATGAGGTTGGGGGTTCGATCCCTTGCCTTGCTCAGTGGGTTAAGGATCCAGCATTGCCAGGAGCTGTGGTGTAGGTCACAGATGTGGCTCGGATCCTGCATTGCTGTGGCTGTGGGTAGGCCAGTATCTGTAGCTCCAATACCACCCCTCGCCTAGAAACTTCCATATACCACAGGTGCAGCCCTAAAAAGCAAAAAAAAAAAAAAGACCCATATATGTGCTGTAGCTTTCACTCGACCCCTAGCCTGGGAACCTCCACATGCCGCGGGTCCGGCACTAAAAAGTGAAAAAAAAGGAGGGCCTCAAGACAGAAAAATTCCCTTATACACATTTAACCTGAATATGATACCTGGAACTAATATTATCATGCAGCTGATGATAGAGAAGAAAGATGGACCAATAATAATGTCATTGAATCACTGACCTCACCTTGAAAACAACTACTATGCAAGGTTTTATTATATGATACAATATAGATCCATTTACTATTGTTTACAGCTAAAATTATCTCACATGGTACAAACTATTTGATACATTGTGGACATAAGTTACAAGGAATGATGTATAAGCTAAGAAAACTGGCTGCAGGCATAGCATTATGTTTGTCTACAATGTTGATGTGGAAAAGTAAATGAGTGAGAATGTTCAGGAAAATGTGAAAATGAAACAATGAATGTAGATTAGCCCAACCACATATTAAAGAGTTATACAGAATACACTCTATTAATAGAGCTGTATGTATGCACTGTATCATAAGTTTCATTTCAAAATAGTGGAGAAAAGACATGTTAATAAATAAATGGTTTGAGACAACAGGCCAAATTTCTTCCTCTCTGCTTATACCAAACACATTCCAGGAGAATCAAACATTTAGACAAGATAGAGAGAGAGAGGAGACAAGAAGAAGAAGGAGGAGGAGGAAGGGGAGGAGGGAGAGGGGGAGGAGGAGACAATTCAAATTCTGAAAGTGTGATCTTGGAGTTGGGATATACTTTCTGAGCACCATTAAAGAAAATGGAACATTGGTTTAACATTGGTGTAATAAAAAACCCAACAATAGAATTATTACAGTAACAGAAAAAAGGAGAAAAAGTATATGATCACCTCAATAAATACAGAAAAAGTATGTGATAAATTTCAATATCCAATCATTGTTTTAAAAAAGCTTTACCAGTTAAATAAAGAAGAAAATTGATTATCAGGGAAAAACTTCGGGATGGATTAGCAGTGGGACCATGCTGTGTAGCATTGGGAACTTTGTCTAGTCACTTATGATGGGACACGTAATATGAGAAAAAAAAGAATGTATACATGTATGTGTAACTGGGTCACCATGCTGTACAGTAGAAAAAAATATATGTATAAATAAATAAAAATAAAAAGGCATGTTCATGCCAAGTCAGATTTCTCACATAAGCAAAAAGAAAAAAAAAGAAAAAAAAGAAAAACAGTACTATCAAAATCTCACATAAGCAAAAAAAAAAAAGAAAAAAAAGAAAAACAGTACTATCAAAAATCTCTACAAACCTCATACTTAACGGTGAAATGCTGAAGGCCTTCCCTTCGAAATCAAGAAAAGAAAAAGATATCTGCTCTCTCCACTTTGATTTAACATTGTATTGAAGTCTTAACATAAGATAAGAATAGTAAATTAAGGATTTCAAAGGAAGAGATAAAATATCACTATTTGTCAACAATATGATTATTATAAAGTCCAAAACAGTCTATAAATTATTAAAATTGCTGTGAATTTATTGATTTCTTTTTTTAATTTTGATAAGGTATTTTATTATTATTATTATTAAAGTATAGTTTAATAAAATCACTGTGAATTTATTAAGATTTCTTTTTTTAATTTTGATCAGGTATTTTATTATTATTATTATTATTATTAAAGTATATTTGATTTACAATGTTTCATCAAGTTCTGTTGTACAACAAAGTGATATAAGCACACACATTTCCTGGTGGCTGTACAGTAGGATCCCATTGCCCAACCATTCCAAATATAACAGTTTGTATCCAAAGAAACCCCCAAATGCCCATCCATCCCACTCCCTCCTTTTTCCCCCTTGAGAATCCCAAATCTGCTCTTCCTGGCCATGATCTGTTTGTGTTTTGTTTGTTTGTTATTTTTAGATAGGATCATCTGTTCCCTATTTTAGATTTCACAAATAAGTGATATTATATGGTATCTGTCTTTTTCTTTCTGGCTTACTTCATTTAGTATGAGAGTCTCTAGATCTATCTATGTTGCTGCAAATGGCATTTGTCTTTTTATGGCTGAGTAATATTCCATTGCATATAGGTACCACATCTTCTTCATCCATCTGTGGATGGACATTTAGGCAGATGTAAACCCAAGTAGCTATGGTCAACTAATCTATGACAAAGGAGGACAGAATATACAGAGGAAGAAAGATAGCCTCTTCAATAAATGGTGCTGGGAAAACTGGAAATCTACATGTAAAAGAATGAAAGTAGAACACTGTCTAACACCATATGCAATAATAAACTTGAAATGGATTAAAGACCTAAATATAAGGCCAGATACTATAAAACTCCTAGAGGAAAACATAGGCAGAACATTCTTTGACATAAAACACAGCAACATATTCTTTGATCCAACTTCTAGAATAATGACGATAAAGACACAAATAAACCAATAGGACCTAATCAAACTCAAAAGCTTTTGCACAGCAAAGGAAACCATTAAAAAAATGAAAAGACAACCCACAGAATGGGAGAAAATCTTTGCCAATGATGCAACAGACAAGGGCCTAATTTCCAAAATATACAAACAACTCATGCAACTCAACAACAACAAAACAAACAACCCAATTGAAAAATGGGCAAAGACCTAAATAGACATTTCTCAAAAAGACACTGATCAAGATTTCTTTACAAGAATTAATACTCATATTATCATATTAACACTTATACACTATAATATTAATACTACATAAGAATTCATTATATTTCTATAAATAAACACTGTAGGAAATAAAATTTAAAGTAAAAATATTTGTAATAGCATCACAAACATAAAAATATTTAAGAATAATTTTAACAAAATATTTTCAAAAACTCTATGGAGGAAATGATAAAATATAGAAATAACTTAAGATATATATAAGTGGAGGGATATACCCTGTTCCTGGGCTGGAAGACTCAATATTTTAAAGATGTTAATCCACCCCCAATTGATCTACTGAAAATGTGATCCCAATCAAAATATATACATTTTTTAATGGAACCTGACAATATGTTCTAAGATTTATATGGAAATGCAAAGGGGCAGAAAAGTCAAGACATTGCGAATGTACAATGGAAATATACATGGATGTTCATGGCACTAACAATTTAATGACAAATCAGTGTAAACAACCCAATGGACAAATCAAATTTGCTTTTGTCATACAATTGGACAGTATAATTACATGGATGACTTATAGTTAAGCAAAATATGTCAGACACAAAATACTGTTTTGAGTCAATAAAAAAATTTAAAAAACAGATGTAATTATGTTGGCAATGCATGTTTAATTACCAATACAATAAATAAGATAAGGAGTTATTACTACCAACATCATCGGGATGGGGTTTTCCTTTGCATAGAAGGGAAGGCGAGAGTAGATTGTGATGTGGCATGAGAGAGCTTCTTGGTGTTAACAATATACATTAGTAATTAGTTTGTGCTAAATTATTGAGTTATTCATTAGTAGTCTCTGCATTTTACTGTATGTAGGTGATGTATTTCATAATAAAAAAGGCTAATTTTGCTTTATATAAATTTAAAACTTCTGAAAAGTAAAAAGCTAAATTAAAAGACATTGGTCAGGAGTTCCCACTATAACACAGCAGGTTAAAGATCCGGGTTGTCTCTGTAGTGAAGCAGGTTTGATCCCCAGTCCAGCTCAGTGGGTTAAAAACCCTGCATTGCCACAGCTGTGGCATAGGTCACAGGTGCAGCTCAGATCTGATCCCTGGCCTGGGAATTTCCATATGCCACAGTTGTGACAAAAAAGAGAAAAAAGGTAATAGTCAAAAACAAATATCATATGATATCACTTACATGTGGAATCTAATAAAAATTATATAAAAGACCTTATTTATAAAACAGAAACAGGGGTTCCTCCCGTGGCTCAGCAGAAATGAATCCACCTAGGAACCATGAGGTTGTGGGTTCGATCCCTAGGCTTGCTCAGTGGTTTAAGGATCTGGCGTTGCCGTGAGCTGTGGTGTGGGTCGAAGACGTGGCTCAGATCTGGCATTGCTGTGGTTGTGGTTTAGGCCAGCAGCTGTAGCTCCAATTAGACCCCTAGCCTGGGAACCTCTGCAAGCTGCAAGTGTGGCCCTAAAAAGCAAAAAAAAAAAAAAAAAAAAAAAGAACCAAACTCACAGATTTTGAAATCAAACTTAGGATAACCAAAGTAGAAACCACAAAGGGAAGAGATATATTAGGAGGTTGGGATTAACATATACACACTACATATATAAAATAGATAACTAGAAAGGATCTATTGTATAGCACAGGGAAATGTACCTGATATTCTGTAATAATCTATATAGGAAAAGAATCTGAAAAAGAATGGATATACATATATATACAACTGAATCACTTTCCTGTACACCTGAAACTATTACAACATTGTAAGTCAACTGTAACTCCAATAAATTTAAAAAATACAATGGTAAAAGATAAATAATCAAGTGAGAAAATATTTTCCTACACGTGATGGGTAAAGGAATTACAAATCACCAAGATAAAAGTTTGTTTTCTTGTATTTGGGATTCTGTTTCCCTAGCTCTCTAAAAACCTTAGACCTTCAAGCTACCTTTCTGTCAGTGTTGGAACCAGCACACTAGAGTTTTGAGGGTTTTCACTATTAACATCATAATAAATGAAAAACAGTTAAATGTGCAGAAAATCTAGAGTCAGTGCCTCTTTGTCTTTGATAAGAAAGATATGTCCTCCTATATGTTCCCTTAATTTTTTTTCAAAGAGACTATTTAAGTAGGGAAAGCATGTGAAATAAATGGGTGTTTGGGTATAGGAAACACTAGAGACTTATTTTACTTTAAAGGAATAGGTTGGGCACAAAAGGCTGTGCTTGGCATATGGGAAATATGGCTTAGCAAAACAAAAGGAGGAGGATACAGACGGTGTGGTATATACATACAATGGAATATTATTCATCCATGAGAAAGAAGGCCATCCTGCCATCTGTGACAACATAGATGAACTTTGAGCACATCACGCTAAGTAAAATAAGTCAGAGAAATACGAGTGCTGTATGACACCACTTACATGTAGAATCTAAAAAAGCCAAATTTGTAAAAACAGAGTGGAATTGTGGTTACCAGTAGTGGGGTTGGGGGAATAGGATGTATGTTGTTTAAGGGTATAAATTCACAATGAGCAGTGAATAAACCCTGGATATCTAATGGGTAGTACAGTGAATACATACAACAATATCGTATTATAATTATCCAACTTGCTAAGAGACCGTAACTTGATTATTCCAACTTCTAAAAAGAAATAATAAGCATATAGCATGATAGACAGAGGTGCTAATTACTGCTACAATGGCAATTACAATGTATAAATGTATCAAAATAACATGTTGTACACCTTATGTTTACACAATGTTATATTTCAAATATATTTCTATTAAAAATAAAATAAAATAAAATAAAGAACATGGTGGTGATTGGACGAAAGACCTCTACAGGATGAAAGACTCAATTTTTGCCCATCTTATCACCCCTGTTTTCACTGGTCCACCCAGTGAAGATCCCTCCCCAGACCAGTACTGTTGTATGGATAGAAGAGGTCAGAATGGAAAGGTAAACCACTGGAAACTCTGATGGGGAAAGAGTGGAAATATATTCAGGGCAGAGTTAGGAAAGGAAGGGTACCTTCAAGTGGGAGGCTGAACATCAAGGGTAAGATATATAAAAGAACCAGGCACAGACACAAACATGAGTGGGAGTCTGTGTTCAGACGACATCAGTGACAATATATTTTAGAGTGGAAAGTCACTAAGAGTAGATTGGGACAACATGACAAATATAAGCTCAATATTATACATCATCTGCCTGTTAAATTATGCAAAAAATTTGATTGCAGAATCTTAGCCTCAATGAACCCATGGAGAATATCAAGACCCTCTCATTAAATTGAGGGTAAGAACAAGAAAAAAAAAAGCCACACCATTTTGGTATTGTAATCACAGATTTTTGTTTGATTAAAGTGAATATTTAAATAAAGTGATTATAATTCTCATTGAACATAAAATGCCTGTATTAAATTTATTTCTTCTAGATTTTATTGTCTCCTTCTGATTGAGACTCCTGGAACCATAGCTTAGATCATTACTAGAAATAATGTTCTCATATTAAAAAAAAAGTGCATGAAGGGAATTCTTTAATAAATGAACTAGGGGTTAATGATTTAATATTCAATATGCTATCCAATAATCTGAAACAGAATGATTCATATTTTATGCTGTATCTAGTGAAATTGATTCCCACATTCAGCATGTATAGAAGTGCTGAGGAAAAAAAATGTCTTCCTGACTTTGAAAATAATTCTATGACTGATGTTTAAAGCATTTTCATCAGTGACTCTGTGCTAACACAGAGAGATCTGGCAAGTTAGTGAACTTATGTGGAGGTTATAATTAAGAATATAATTGGGAAATGTTAGCAAGATGTTAAAATGTCTTGCAGACAGTCTGACAAAGCCATGGTCAGAAAGAACGTTAAAGATCAGAGGTGGAAGTCACAAAACCTAAAGAAGAGATACTAAAATAATAATTTTTAAAAGATTAATTTTAGTTTACGCAGTATTTCTACCTCAAGTAACTTAATCTTAAGATGTGTTCTTTCACACTTATAAAGTGGCATGTACAAGAATATTCATTACAGCATTGTTTTAATAGTGGAAAATTGTAGGCAACTGAAATATTCATCAATCTAAGAACGGATAAAAAAAGTTTCAAATCCAGATATTGGGATAACATAAAGACTTGAAACGTGGAGTTCCTGTTGTGGCTCAGTGGTTAACAAACCTGACTAGGTTCTGAGGATTTGGGTTCAATCCCTGGCCTCGCTCAGTGGGTTAAGGATCTGGTGTTGCTGTGAGCTGTGGTGTAGGTTGCAGACATGGCTCAGATCCCACGTTGCTGTGGCTGTGGTGTAGGCCGGTGGCTGCAGCTCTGATTTGACCCCTAGCCTGAAAACTTCCATATGCCGCGGGTGCAGTCCCAAAAAGACAAAAGACACACACACACACACAAACACACACACACACACACAAAAGACTTGAAACGGAATAAGCTTGATCTGTATGTGCTGATAGAAAAATGACAGATATATTGTATGAAAAAGTTTCAGAATATTCCAATGTGACTGTCATATGTATAATACCTATGTTTATCAATATATGTATAGAAAAAGCTGGGGGGCTTTTTTACTAAACCATCCCTTGTTTTTTTTTTGTTGTTGTTGTTTTTTTTGTTGTTGTTGTTGTTTTGTCTTTTGTCTTTTTAGAGCCACACCCACAGCATAGGGAGGTTCCCAGGCTAGGGGTCTAATCGGAGCTATAGCTGCCGGCCTATTCCAGAGCCACAGCAATGCCAGATCCAAGACACGTCTGCGACCTACACCACAGCTTAACAGCAACACCAGATCCTTAAGCCACTGAGCGAGGCCAGGGATCGAACCTGCAACCTCACGGTTCCTAGTCAGATTTGTGTCTGCTGCGCCATGATGGGAACTCCATTTTACCAAACTATTCTTAATGATCTGGGAAATATAGTTACCAAGGAATTTCACTATGTTATGTAGCTTAATAATGGTTAGATTGTAATACAAATTCACATTACATTGTATTTAGAAATAAAGGATTGAAAAAAGAAAAGGTCATTAGATCTGACATCCAGGTTGCAATTGCAATAGGCTAATTTGTGAAGGTGGATGATATACTGAGCAAGATCTATATCATATTGTGTCCAAGGCACAATTAGGCTTATGTCTTTTTCAGAGTTCATTGACTTTCATGGAAAGGTTTTGCTAGAGGGGGTAGCCATACAGTTTTGGGGCCCTACATCTGACCTTCTCATAACAGAGAAAAGTAAAATAATTTTCTCCATAAAGAATATATGAAAATAATATTATTCAGGTGTAATTTTGTTGAAGTAATCATCATATTATAATATTTCATAGAGGTGGGAGGCCCTCTCTGTTTTAACTGATGAAAATCATTTAATTTTAAGAATTAATATGAGAGCAATGTTATAAGGAAACATTTTTCTAATATATTCCATACTGATAACATAATTTTGGGGGTTGTATTGTTGGTTGTTTAAGTAAACTTTATGTTAAATTATGATATTATAAATATATAGCTCAAAGAATTTTTCCAAGTAAGCACACTTGGAAATAACCACCGAGACAGAGATATAGAACCTTATCAGCATCTCATAAACATCCCGTGAACCTCTTCACAGTCGAAGTCTCCATAAGTTAACACTGTTTGGACTTCTCTCATTATGAATTAATTCTGCCTGTTTTATAATTTATATAAATTTAACCATACAGCATGTACTCTTTTGAGTCTGGCTTCATTCACTCATTCATGTTGCTGCAAGAAGCAGTGATCCATCCATCTTTTTTTTTTTTATTCGAAAAAAAATTTTTTTTTATTTTCCCACTGTACAGCAAGGGGATCAAGTTATCCTTACATGTATACATTACAATTACATTTTTCCCCCACCCTTTGTTCTGTTGCAACATGAGTATCTAGACAAAGTTCTCAATGCTACTCAGCAGGATCTCCTTGTAAATCTATTCTAAGTTGTGTCTGATAAGCCCAAGCTCCCAATACCTCCCACTCCCTCCCCCTCCCATCAGGCAGCCACAAGTCTTTTCTCCAAGTCCATGATTTTCTTTTCTGTGGAGATGTTCATCTGTGGTGGATATTAGATTCCAGTTATAAGTGATATCATATGGTAGTTGTCTTTGTCTTTCTGGCTCATTTCACTCAGTATGAGATTCTCTAGCTCCATCCATGTTGCTGCAAATGGCATTATGTCATTCTTTTTTATGGCTGAGTAGTATTCCATTGTGTATATATACCACCTCTTCTGAATCCAATCATCTGTTGATGGACATTTGGGTTGTTTCCATGTCCTGGCTATTGTGAATAGTGCTGCAATGAACATGCGGGTGCATGTGTCTTCTTTTAAGTAGAGTTTTGTCCGGATAGATGCCCAAGAGTGGGATTGTGGGGTTATATGGAAGTTCTATGTATAGATTAGTAAGGTATCTCCAAACTGTTCTCCATAGTGGCTGTACCAGTTGACATTCCCACCAACAGTGCAGGAGGGTTCCCTTTTCTCCACACCCCCTCCAGCACTTGTTATTTGTGGATTTATTAATGATGGCCATTCTGACTGGTGTGAGGTGGTATCTCATGGTAGTTTTGATTTGCATTTCTCTTATAATCAGTGATGTTGAGCATTTTTTCATGTGTTTGCTGGCCATCTGTATCTCTTCTTTGGAGAAATGTCTATTCAGGACTTTTGCCCATTTTTCCATTGATTGATTGGCTTTTTTGCTGTTGGGTTGTATAAGTTGTTTATATATTCTAGAGATTAAGCCCTTGTCGGTTGCATCATTTGAAACTATTTTCTCCCATTCTGAAAGTTGTCTTTTTGTTTTCTTTTTGGTTTCCGATCCATCCATCTTTATAGTTGTATATTATTCCATTTATATGAATACACTCAATGCATTTATCTTCTATTTATGAGAATTTGGGTTTCTTCATTTGATGCTTTTATTAATAACACTCTATGGATGTTGTGAATGCAGTTCAAAAAACATAAACATATTTCTTCTGGGTAATTAGAGATAAAACTGTTGTAACATAGAATTGCATAGTTCGACTTTAACGGATTATGCCAAATAATTTCCAAGGTGGTTTTGGTACTAATTTACATTCCTACCAACATAGAGAAAATATTTTCTCCCAGTTTTTATTTGACTTTTCACTCTTTTGAGCATGTCTTTTGACGGACAAAAGCTTTAATTTTAATTAAGTCTATTTCATTCATCTTCTCCTTATGACTAGTGCTCTTAGTATACTGTTTAATAATTTTGCCTACTCTCAAATTTATGAATTTATTATATGGTGCTTTATCTTCAGGAAGTTTTATTATTGAATCTTTCATATTTAGGGTTACAAACAATCCATCTACAATAGACCGTTCAAATGGTATGTGGTAGAGGTCAAGATTCCCCCCCACATAATTTTTTTCATTTTATTCATGTCAATATACAACTATTCCAACACAATTTATTAACAAGATGATCCAAGGCAGTGTTATTTCTATCACAAATCAAGTACATGTATGATGGTATTTCTGAACTATATTCTGTTCCATTCGTCTACTTGTTTATCCCACTGTACTAATTATGCTACTTTAAAAAAGTAGTTTAAATCTCCCAACTGCTATTCTTTGTCAAGACTCTCTCTCACTCTTGATCTTTTGCATTTCCATATAAATTTTAGAATTAGCTTGTCACATTGCCTCCTCACTTTAAATGATTATTTGTGTCTCTCCCTCAACACACACACACAAATTTATATGTTGAAGCCTGATACCCATTGTGATGGTATTTAGAAGTAGGACCTTTAGGAAGTGATTAGGTAATGAAGAACTAGACTTTGCGAAAGAGACCTCAGAGAGCTCCCTTGCCCCTTTCACCTTGTGAGGATAGAGCAATAAAGCAGTCTATGAATCAGGAAGCAGGCTCTCACCAGACACTGAGTCTGCTGGCACCTTGATCTTTGATTTCTTAGCCTCCAGAACTGTGAGACATAAATGTTTGTTTATAAGCCACCAGTCTACAGTATTCTGTTACAGCAGCCCAAAGAGACTAAGATATTCACCACCGACCAACTCTGCTTGCTGGGATTTTGATTCAATTTGCTCATTCTTAAATTTTCCAAATTATGAGTATATTTTAAGACTTTTTTTATTTGAGTCTGTTTGAATTTCTTGAGGAATACTGGGTAGTGTTTTGTTGTCTGTTTGTTTGCTTTTTAGGGCCACACCTGTGGCATGTGAACGTTCGCAGGCTAGGGGTCGAATCAGAGCTGCACTTGCTGGCCTACGCCATAGCCACAGCAACACGGGATCCAAGCCGTGTCTGTGACCTACACCACAGCTCGCAGCAACACCAGGTCCTTAACCCACTGGGCGAGGCCAGGGATCGGACCAGGGTCCTCATGGATACTAGTCGGGTTCGTTTCTGCTGAGCCACGAGTTTTTAAAGTAGATATTTTACACGTCTTGTTGGAATTTCATCAGGTAGTTGATGTATTTTAAAACTATTATGAATACTTTTAAATTTTAATTTACTGTCTGTTGCTACTAAATTGAAATCAATTGATTATTGTATATTGAGTTGCATCCAGTAATTTTTTCTAATAGTTTATTAATAGATTTACTGCATTTTCTGTGTGTACAATCTGCTCAAACTGGGAGTAATTGTAATTTTACTTGTTTCTTCCTAGTCCATGTATTTTTAAAATATTTTTCTCACCTTATTGCTCTGTATAGGACATTCAATATAATGTTAAATAAAAGTGGTAATTACAAGTAGCCTTTTTTTCCTGAGGGTGGAAAGAAAGCTTTAAAAGGAACATAGCTAAATATGATTTTCCATGTGTTTTGTTTTTATGGATGCTCTTTATCAGATTAAGGGTATTCCCATGTATCTTCTTCTATTCCTTGTTTTCCAAGAATTTTTCATTTTCTTTCATATTTTTTCAAGCATATTTAACTGGTGTTTAAATATATCAAATGATACTTCTTCATTTTTAGTTTGATCATATGATTTTTCTTTAATCTCCTAATTTGGTGAATTAGATTAATTGAAATTTGAATGTTAATCCACATTTGCATTCCTGGCACAATTGGCTCTGGCCTTTCACATATCATCGAATTTGATTTATTAATATATTGTTTAGTTTTTATGTATCTATGTTAATGAATGAATTTGGGCAGTAATTATCATTTTGTAGTGCCCTTGTCAGATTCTGACAATATGTTATGTTAGTTTTGTAGAAGAACCCTGGAAGTCTTTTTCATTTTATAGAAGAGTTTATAATATTCTATTTTATTTGTTCTTAAGTATTTGGAAGAGTTCAGTGGACCTGGAGTTTTCTATGAGAATAGGTTTTGAATTACAGACTCAAATACTTCATTAGATATAGAATAATTCTGATTTTCCATTTACTCTTACTCAGTTTTGTTAAATGATGGTTTCAAGGTATTTATTTCATTTAAATTTTAAAATTACTGATATAATATTGTTTATATATCTTCCTAATTTTTAATATGTATAGCATGTATAACAACATCCATTTTAAAATTTGTTATTATTTTTGCCTCCTTTTTACCTTGATCATCAGTTTGGTATCTTTTCAAAGAATCAACTTTCGGTTTTGTTGATAAGTTATATGTTTGTTTTCTATTTATTGGACCTCTGCATGTATCATTATTACTTTTTCTTCTACTTTCTTTGAATTTAATGTGCTGTTCTTATAGCTGCTTGAGATTGATATATACAGTGTTGACGTTCACCCTTTGCTTTTAATATATGCATGTGAGTCTAAGTTTTTTACCTATGCATGGCTTTAGTTGCATTCTGCATATTCTGATATACCAAATACGTTATCATTCATTTCCAATGACACTTACTTGGGCCTTTTCCAAATTTCATTTTGATTACTTCATTGATCACTGGTTTATTTATAACTACATAAATTAATAACAAATATTAAGGGAGTTCTTTTTGTTTATCATTTTGTTATTGATTCATAGTTTAATTCTACTTTCCTCAGAGAATATAGTTTCCTTTGAAATTTATTAAAACTTATTTCAAAGTCCATAATATGGTTAATACCGGAAACTTTCCAAGTACACTTGAGAAGTTTTGGGGTTCAGTATTCTGCATATGTCAATTTAGGTCGAGTTTGTTAATGATATTATTCAGTCTGAATCAGAATCCCAGCAAGGTCTGTTTATGTGTTCATAAAAATTTGATACCAAGCAGGGAAAAACAGAAAAGGTCAGGTCCATCTCAATGTGTTTTATTATTCTCAGGAGCTTGGCTCACAAGTCCTAACTTCTGTTATTGCCTTCTAAAGTCTTTAAACAACTGTTCTTTGTATTTTATCCAGCTTTTATAGTTATTCTCAGTGAAAGGGCTGTTCTGATGTAAGTTATGCTGCCATAAGTGAAAATAGAACTCCCCAGTCACCGTGTTTTCATTGATGGCACTATGATTCCCAACTGAACAAGCTATTTTCCTAAAAATATCTCAAAAAAACCTTATTTCTAAGATGAAAAAAAGTTTTCATTTTGCTCAAGGTTATTACATCATTATTTAACCAGTGTGTTTCTGGAAAACAGAATGGATAATAAGAGAATATAAACCAAAGCTTTTTCAAGCTATTCACACGTAGGGATGACAGCACTTACCTTAAATCATCACGTTTCACGAAGGCTTACCCAACTAGATGTACAGCAAATTGTTTTTCTTTGAGAGACATGTTGTTCATGGCTGAGCCAAAGCTAAGCAAGGCTAACAAAACATAGGAACTCTGCATACAGCAGCACCGATAGGTTTTCTGCTGTAAGCCAAAATGATTAATGCATGATGTAGATGTGTGTGGTGACTGTAAGTGTGTATGTATTTGCATGAATATACCTGTGTGTGTGTATGTGACAACAGGTATACATTTTCGTGTGTATACAGTTTGTATAATGGCCTATATATGGCCAGTTTATCTGTAGGCATCTGGTGAGAGCTAAATGTGGATTTGTGGATAGCTGGTGTGGGGCTAGCCTCCCAGCACAGGTGTGTATTGCTAGCGTGGGTCAACATGTCTCTATCAGCCATTGTGTCTAAGGAAGTAGGTTCAGGGATATGAGATGAAGGTACCTGATGATGGGGATGTGAGAGGAAGAAAGGGATCATTTGAAAGTCTAAACTCTGAATATTAGTATACTTTGGCACCTTTGTGACCAACACACTATAACCTATCACCTAATCCCTTATTTTGAGGCCCATAGTCCTAAAAGTCTTTTGCTTTCATATACAGAGAATATTCCAGTTTATGCAGTATAAGAAACCCTTAATTGGGCCTTGACTTCTATGAAAGGAAAGAACCGAACTTCTATCACCTTCCACCCCAGCATCTGGACCTCCATCTTTGTGTTCCTAGTTCAAACAAAAAGGCTTCTTGGACCACTTGCACTAATCTGCCCATAAATGTGTCCTCTTCCAATAGACTCTTGTAACATCCATGGATTATATCAGACTAAACACTGCTGAGGTATGCTATGATCCTTTGGACATTATTTTCTGCAAGCATACCACATATTTCCTGCTCATTCACCTCTACCTGTTACTACAGTCCCAGAGTACCTTCTTACCATTAGGCACAAAGGATCTTGTGGCTGGATATACATGAGGTACAACAGGAATGATCCTTCACAAAACTCATTATGAAATTTCATAATGCTATGCTCATTCACAATTTCTAGGGCCAACAAACACTTCTATATTCTAGGCCTAAACTCAATAATAGAATATTTTAATCATACTATATGAAAGTATGAAAGGGGATGATTAAAATATTTATTATGGTAATTTCTTATAAATTTCTGCCTAAATTAATTGATATTACAAAAAATTCTAATGAAGCTTCAAATATACTCATAATAAAATTGATAATATCTAGAATTGTGATGAAAAAAATCCATTACTATAATTTTCAAGAATTGGGAAAATCCCTGGAAACAATTTAAAATAAAAGATTTTGAATTGGCCAAATCTTGTATGGAGTGAATATAGTGACCACAAGGAAACAATATGGGTTCACTGAAAACAAGTGACACTAAAATAATTCCATATCCTTTCTTAGTGAGTATTACTATGTTAGCATTCTAAGCGAATGCTGTTGGTAGTGTTTCTTGATTTCAATGAGTCATTAAATGTAACTTTCATAATCATGACAGAAAAAATGGAGAAACACAGAGTAAAAATAATTAGGTAGATTTATAGTTGGTTGAACTTCCATATCCAAAGAGTATTAGTTAATGAATCAGAGTTAACCTGGGCCAGCTATCTTGGCAAATAGCTATAGATCTATAGATTTGGCAGCCTTTAGGGGAGTGTTATTGCTCCTAACTTTCCCTCTGGTTCCATCTAGTGGCTGATTATGCGCTAATCAGTTGTCAATGCATTCATCTTGCTTTGTGTTTACATTGAATATAAATTATTTAACAGAGCTGTGATTATATAACTTCATGTATGGCTGCCTAGCCACTTCCAGGCACATCTTTTTTTTTTAATTAAATTGTTTTGGAGTATAGGTGACTTACAATGTCATGTTGGTTTCAGGTGTACAGCAACATGAATCAGTTATACATATACATATATCTGTTCCTTTTCAGACTCTTTTCCCATACTATGGCCACTACAGAGTATTGAGTAGATTTCCCTGTGATATATAGCAGGTGCTTGTTACTCATCCATTCTATCCACAGTAGTGTGTATATATCAATCCCAACTTCCCATTTTATGTTCTCCCCTCCCCCACCCCCCACCGCTTTCCATTTGGTAAGCATAAGTAAATTTGGTTTTGAAATCTTTGTGTCTGATGCTGTTTTGTAACCAGTTCCCCTGTATCATTCTTTATTAGATTTCACGTATGAGTGATTTAATGCCGAAAGCATCTCCACTAAGATCATGAACAAGACAGGGATATCCACTCTCACCACTTTGTTCAACACAGTTTTGGAAGTCCTAGATGTGGCAACCAGAGAAGAAAAAGAAAGAAAAGGAATCCAAATTAGAAAAGAATAAGTAAAATTGTCACTGTTGCAGGTGACATGATATCATACATAGGAAATCCTAAAGATATTACCAGAAAATTACTTGAGCTCATCAATGAATATGGTAAAGTTGCAGCACCTTACATGATCAGAACAAGTCTATCTTCAGGACCTGGGTTATGCTCCAAGTCTATAGGACTCAGGAGAATCAGAGAATAGGGAACACTTTACATTACATACCATGCAAATCCCATGAAATATTTTGTTTTCTTCTCTGAGGCATAGCCTTTCCTGAATCACAAAATCATTCTAATTCCCCTCACATCCTTAAACTCTTTTCTTCTTTTATTGTTTCCTGATTTACCTCTCTCATTGCAGAGTAACACTAGCACAAATGTTAGCCCCACTTTGTGTTTGCTTAGAATTTTGTGGCTTATAAGCACATCTTTATATGTCATTTTATTTAAATAGACAGGGAGGCTGGGGATATTTCCTGGCAGATGAAGACACTAAGGCTCAGGGATGTTAAGAATACTGATCAAGCTGTCACAGTTGGTTTATCATGAAGCCTGAGAGCCAGCCCAGCCTTTTTTTTTTTTTTTTTTTGTCTTTTTGCCATTTCTTGGGCCACTCCCACGGCATATGGAGGTTCCCAGGCTAGGGGTTGAATCAGAGCTGCAGCTGCCGGCCTACACCAGAGCCACAGCAACGTGGGATCTGAGCCGCGTCTGCAACCTACACCACAGCTCATGGCAACGCTGGATCCTCAACCCACTGAGCAAGGCCAGGGATCAAACCTTCAACATCATAGTTCCTAGTCAGATTCATTAACCGCTGAGCCACGACGGGAACTCCCAGCTTTTTTTTTTTTTTTAACCTATATGTCTTTTTCAGCTTTATGGAGGTATAATTGACAAACAAAACAGTAAGATATTTAAAGAGCACACCATTATGACTTGATTCCAGTCCAGTCTTTTGAAGAATCATCTAGGTCCCCTTCTGCCTTATTGTACTGCTGAGCAGAAAACTCCCAATATCCCCAATAATCTAATGGCAAGGAGCTTCTTGAGTGCTTTTACCATCTCCTCTAGCTGAGATTCCAACACATCAGTTTTGATCAACCTAGTCATTAAGACAAATATGCTCCATGCCCCATGGGTCATAGGGACAGATTCTTCAGAGCACAGACTCAGCAGGTCTCAATTAAAAGTAGAATACAGTACCCCTCCAAAAACAAACTTCTCTAATCACCACAACAAAAACTGTCTGAATCCCAATAATTTGTAGAGGACAGAAGCTCCTTATACTTGTACTTGGCAACACCCTTTTCTCATCTGCTAACAGCACCCCGCCACAATGTAACAAGAATAAAGTTTCCAAAGCTCCTTCAATACACAATCAATAGGCAATCAACACCACCAGTCTTAAGCACCACCATCACCATGCTCATCATTACAGATGATATTTACTGAACAATAACCATGCCGTTAACTGTGCTCAGTGTCATGTATTCATTATCTCAGCTAATCTTTCACAATCCTGAGAGGAAGGAATTACTAGATTTAGACTGAGTCTTGCCTTAGAAAAACTAACAAATCAACAAAAATCATGAAGATAGTAAGTTGTAGAGCTGGGATTTGAAACTGGCTCTGCCTCATACATCTAGCCCCCAGAACAACACCCCAGTACTCAGTTCATGAAGAGCAACAACAAAAACAACAACAATAAATATCTTCCCCCTACATGTTCCTTCTGCTCCTATTGTATAATAGATTTCTGCTTGAGATAAAATATTGAACCAAATGATCTTTTGGTCTTTCTACATCTTAGATTCTATGAACCAAATAATGAACTTTGCCCTACACAAGTCTGAGAAGGAGCAGAGTTTTGGTAATTGTGTCAAGAGTAGGCCAGACCACATACTTCTGTGATAAGAAACTAATTCCAGAGGTGCAGCCAAGAGGGTCTTGCTTTTAGTTTGAAAGAAACTTTGTTACACAATAAACCAGATGGAAACATCAATGATAATATTTGCCAACATGGCTCAGCACACTTTAGCAGAGAATTACCAAGTTCCTGTCATGATGAAAAGGAAATTGGAAGGAGGTCAAGTATTATCTTCCCCCAACATCGATCAAATGCTGCAGGTTTTGGATGATTTGCTGTAAATTCATTTTTCCACATCATGGTTTCTTGAGGTTTGGATTGTGTGCAAGTGGTGTGGCTTGTAATTTAAGGGACATAAAAGAAAGTTCTTTTGAAAAAGGAACTTATTAAGGAAACAAAAATAGAGCTAGTTATGTTGTTCAAATTTTGTGATTGAAGAATATCTTGTAAAATGGTAATGTCCAGTAGAAGCATGTGGGATAGTGGATTTCTCTAATGCTGCATGAACATTTTCATGTACTATGTAGAATTAGGAAAATCCTGAAAATCTTACCAAAAATGATATCATGATCTTAATTGTCATATATTTTGATATACAATGCATTAATAAGGCTGCAGTGAAGATATTATTTGATGAATGCTTAAGTTTTTATATTTCTTCAAGGTTATAGAAACAAAATTCAGTTTCAATGGATTAAGTGACAGCACAAACTACCTTACAGTCTAGTTTTATTGCTCTCTAATGTTATTTTCACAAAAATTACTGATGTCACTGCATTAAGTTGCATTTTTACTGTCATATTTTATGTGCCTGTCCATATGTAATTATAAACTGAAAAAACAAACTTATAAGCCATATATCATGTCTTAAATAACCATTACTTTTCCTAAAATGTTACTAAGAACATCTCAAATAATTCTTTATTGGCTCTTTAAAATTTGAATATGTGGAGTAAATCTCACTGACTAAAATTAAAGGCATATACTAACTAATTGATAAACATTTAAATTAGTGGCTGAAAGGTGAATGAAATTAATATTTCCAAATCAGACTCACAATTCATTAACCACAATTGTCATTTTCTACCATGCTGATGAAAGAAATCTATTTTATTTAACATTAGATGGACATTTTACACAAGCATTCCACAAATTTTTTCAATGGCTTGTTTAAAAATCATCTACCAAGGAAAATGGAAAAACCATGCCTTTAAATTTATTCCCAATATATAGAATCACATTGTGTCACTCTCTCTCCACCTCCAATAATCGACTTCAATGCATTGTAATAATCATTTCTACCTACACTCTTGCCAGGTCAGATGGGAATACTATTCCATTTATCAATGAAAGCACAGCACTGACTGGTAATTTTATTATGTATGAATATGCTCCAAGGAGTGATAGTTCTTTGATTTAGAACCCTGAGTCAGGGGCTACCTGTTCAGTTTTTAGCTTCAGGTGATAAGGTATTGATCTGCTCCACTACCTCAAGCCAATAATCAAACACAGTGTGGCTGCAAGGTGCTTAGGGTGACTGAATGTCTCTGCAGGAGGCATATGGAGATAAGAAAATTACTTCCCCCTGTGTACAAGGTCTACTATAGTGTTTAGAGACATCGACACCCTTGTGTTCATTGGAAGCTTACAGAGAGTTGCAGTGGGGAGGGTCACAGATAAAAAGAGCCTTGGGGTCAGATCTGTATAATTCATAGAATATATATAAGCTCCTGAAGAGGAAATACTGTTGACATGTTTATCTTTCATATCATCTGGCACAGGATGGGCTCACAGCAGGCATTTAGTACATTCTTGCTGACCTGTTTCATTGTTTTGACTCCTGGGCAGCGTAATGGCATACAGATAGAAAGTATATGAGGTGGTAACAGGTATGTATGCTAAGACTGGTTCCTGTTTGTTGAAAATAATCAAGATGAGAAGGAGAATAAAGGTAGAGGGGTGTGTGTGTGTTTGCAGGTGTGTGTGTGTGGAAGTGTGTCTGTGTGTGTTAGGGAAAGAGAGAGAGTAAGGGAAATCAAGAGAGAGGCAGACCCTTCCCACCTGTTTCAAGAGCATCTATTGCTGCCAGTTTCAAGACTGCAAGAAAATAAAATCCAAAAGAATTTAATAATTTAAATTATGATTAATTAATTCCCCTCATCGTGGAGTAGGCCAAAATTCTGTGATAAAGAAATTAATATTTCAAAATAAATGTGTAACATCTGAATGCAATTCATAGAATAACAATATGTTTAGTTATCAAGTCATTATAGTATTTTGGAGCTAAGAGAGACCTGAAACATCATTTATTTGAATTTTTAAATTTTATAAATAACAAAACTAAGGCTCAAAGAGGGGGAACAACTTCTTCAAAGTCATTCAGTGACTCTTGTACCTCAGTAAGCTGCCTCACACTGCACATTGGTGAACACACTTACAAAAGTGATTTGCAAATTTAACTTTTATACATTTCACTGGGTGGTTGGTTTTTCCTCTCTAAATTTTATCCACACTAGAAAGATCTGTCTACAACACAGGTTTTTTTTTGTTTTTTGTTTGTTTGTTTGTTTGTTTGTCTTTTTAGGGCCACACCCACCACGCATGGAGGTTCCCAAGCTAGGGGTCAAATCAGAGCTGTAGCCGCTGGCCTATGCCACAGCTACAGCAATGTGGGATCCAAGCCGGGTCTGTTACCTACACCACAGCTCCCAGCAACACCGGATCCTTAACCCACTGAGGGAGGCCAGGGATCAAACCCCCGTCCTCATGGATATTAGTCAGGTTCGTTAACCACTGAGCCATGACGGGAACTCCTATAACACAGGTTTCAAAAGAAGGTCTGTGACTCCTTTTTGTCCGTATACTTGCTTTTGAGCAACAGTATAGGCAACAACATACTTATCAAAATACAAAAGGAAGGCATTTGGCTTTGTGTCTGCAAATAATAGTTGCTCAAAACAAATAAAGCTATTATTTTAAATAATATTATCATTACTAGTTAAGGACTCTCACCCTCCAGTTGTCCTAGACTGCATCCTTTTCATATTTGATTTCTGTTGTTTCCATCTCTGTTATATATCATCCACTACCCACTGGTGATCATCACCCTGTGGTTAGGAAATTATGAAACAAGCTCAACAAAATAGTAAACACATTTATCTACCATCAAAAATAAATCTGCAACAACTCCTCACAAATTAACCTAGTTAAGAGTGGCAGCTATAACTGTTTACTCATTCCCATAATAGGACATTCAGGTTTTCATGATGTTATCACTTGCCAAATCATTTCCTCCAACTGGATATCCCTTCTAAAATACAACTGGTTTAATGGTTATTTTCTTCTGTAAATGGAATTATTTTTTCTAATAAGAGGTAATAGTTTTCCTTGACTCACCAGGAAAGGAGATGAATATTTTTAAATAAATTTTTCAGCATGAATGACATCAAGTTCAAGATGAGTAAGAAAATATACAATTTGGGTCATAATTTAGGATCTGCAGTGTGCTTTTTCTGAAAAAAATCTGCACAATATTTAAACAATATTTTTAGAAAAGTCAAACTATATGTAAGGATGTCATTTGACTCAATAATGGCAGAAACACAACTATGAACTCCTGTACACTGAGAAAACAAAAGAAACACACTCTTGGCAATAGAAATAAAATTCCCTTCAATGGTTTCCTAGCGAATCACTATCCTAATTCTAATGCCAGGAGAGACTCAACAAAGCTTATCTAATTTATATTCTATATTACCATTATAGCAGTCTAAGAGTTTCTGAGTTGCCAAATTATACTTGATTTATATTGAGCTCTTAGGCAACTAAAACTCAGGAGGGTATGTTTGTTTTGTCGGTTGGATGGTTTGGTTTGGGTTTTTGCACAAGAATTTGAAGGTAATTCTTCCTTATCGTACAATAGATCTTTTGAATGTTAATGCTAAATGTTATCATCCAAACTATCAGTATGCTCTAAGCTCCAATGATCTGCATATAAGAAACTCATGGAAATTCACCCATGCCCTTTGTCTTTAACCAATTCTCTCTCTCTCTCTCACACACACACACACAGTCACTCACACTTGCTATGGCTACCTATTTACCTGTTAGTACTTCTTGGAAATAGTGATTCAACAGAAAATATATTTTCTCTTATGCTACATTTCTCTAAATTTTCTGGATTGGCCTTGGTAAAAAGACTTAGCTGCAACTTAAAACCATAGAAATCTGTTGGCAGCATTTTCCTGACTTTTTTTTTTTTTTTTTGGAGTCTTGCGAACAAAAGAAATGAGGTCAGTTGGTGGTATTACTTTTTTTTTTTAATAAAGCCTAAAGGCTCCTGGTGTCCACTCATGCTTTTTCTTGTTCTTATGTTCACAAACCATGGGCCTCGTAATCTATTCTGGAGATGATTTGCACATACAAACCAAAGTTTAGAAGTGAAAGTCATCTAGACTAGCTCAAAAACTCATTTTAGGAAGTTCCTGTGTGGCAGAGTGGGTTAAAGATCTGGCGTTGCTGCAGCTGTGGCACAGGTCACAACTGCAGTGCAGGTTCAAGCCCTGGCCCAGGAACTTCCACATGCTGCAGATGTGGCCAAAACGGGGGAAAAAAACCCTCATTTTAAGAGTCCTCCTGCATAGCACAGGGCACCATCCAATCTCTTCAGATAGACCATGATGGAAAATAATATATAAAAAAAGAATGTATGTATATATGACTGAGTCACTTTGCTGTACAGCAGAAATTGGCACAACATTGTAAATCAACTACACTTTTAACAAAAAAATTTAAAAACTCAGTTTAAGAGTCTAATAATGCTTTTTTATGCTTTAGTGTACATAGTAATCACTTGGGATCTTACTAAAATGCAGGTTTTGGTTCAGTGGGTCTGGACTGGGGCTTGTTACTTTTCACTTCTGACAAACAGGTGATGCCTCTGCAGGTGGTCCATGAACCATTTTTTTATGGAGTAAGGAACTGTGCAGTGATTCTCAAACTTAAGTACTCATTAGAACCACCTGCAGAGCTTTAAAATAAACATACCTGGGTCCCACCCCCTTAGATTCTGATTTAATTGGCATGGGAAGTGTTCTGGACACTGGGAATTTTAGAATTCCCCAGGAGATTCTGAAGTGCAGCCAAGGGTGGGAATCACTTTCAGCTCTCTCTGTTATCAATGCATTTTCTTCGATGCACGGAATGGAAGCAAGTTAGGAATTTCTCTATCAAAAACAACACAGAAAACTGCTTTCATGGGGGGCATATTGATGATTATCAGGGCAGGAGCAACATCTGATTATATGCATGCCCAGTTCTACTGCTAGTATTCTAGGACCCTCAGCTGTTAATGTGGTCCTGGGACTATTCATTGGGACTTGTTAGAAATGAAGAATCTCAAACCTCACCCCAAACAATGAGAATCAAAACCTGCCTTTTAACATGATTATTCAGGTGATATTTATGCACATTAAAGCTGGAGACTCACTGCTCTAGGAGGCTCTGTTCCCTTGGCAATTGTTCTGTGCCAAGTACACGGTGCAACCAATCAGTCCCGTTAAAAAGACCTTGGAAGTGAAGAGGCGAGAAAGAAGCAGCAAATCAATGGTGAATAATTGACAAAATGCTTAATATAGCCTTGCAACTCTCTTCCAAAATATACTCACAACCAGGGTAAATTTCAGTTCTGCCAAGGAAGTATTTATGTAGCAAAAAGAAGTAATAATTATTATTTCTAATTTATTCAGCATTCATTTTTTTCTTTCTTTTGGTGATTAATTGTGTGAGCATGATCTACAGCTCCATAGCTCTACATCAGTAGTTCTCAAATGACGGCAATTTTTACTTCTCCAGGGACATTTGACATTTTGGTTTTCACAACTGGAGAGAGAGTGTGTAAGTGGCAACTAGAGGGTACAGGCCAGATATACTGCTCCCAGGGATACATCCTACAACACACAGGGCAGACCCCCCACAACAAAGAATTATCTGGCACTAGATGTCAATAATCCACTGAGGTTGAGAAATTTTGCTCTACAGTGTATCAATTTAGGAAGATACACACACACACACACACACACACACACACACACACACATTTCTTGAAGAAGAAAATCCCATTTGTAAAGTCTAGTAAGGCAGTTAAAAATTTCCTCTGTAAAATCACTTCATAATGAGAAGCTGAATGACCAGGATAACAGACTAGCAGACTAGGAGTTCCCGTTGTGGCGCAGTGGTTAACGAATCCAACTAGGAACCATGAGGTTGCGGGTTCGGTCCCTGCCCTTGCTCAGTGGGTTAACGATCCGGCGTTGCCGTGAGCTGTGGTGTAGGTTGCAGATGCGGCTCGGATTCCGCGTTGCTGTGGCTCTGGCGTAGGCCGGTGGCTGCAGCTCCGATTCAACCCCTAGCCTGGGAACCTCCATATGCCGCGGGAGCGGCCCAAGAAATAGCAACAACAACAACAACAACAAAAGACAAAAAAAAAAAAAAATAGACTAGCAGACTAATCTTAAGATGTGCAAGGTGGTGTGAATGTGTATGTAGCCCTGTGATGTATAGTTCATTTTCTTAACACATGCTACTGATTGGCATTGTAAAAGTAGCCTGTAACAGCTCACTGCTTACTTTTAGGCTCTCATTAGTGTAAAAGTATCAAAACCCAGTAACCACTTAGTAAGCACCCTTGTGCTGGTGTCACTGAATTAGGTACTCCACACAGACCAATCCCCGGTCTTTTTTATTATTATATTTTATTTTATTTTTTATTTTTTTATTACTCAATGAATTTATTACATTTATAGTTGTACAATGATCATCACAATCCAATTTATAGGATTTCCATCCCACACCCCCAGCGCATCCCCCCACCCCCCGAACTGTCTCCTTTAAAACCATAAGTTTTTCAAAGTCTGTGAGTCAATATCTGTTCTGCAAAGAAGTTCACAGTGTTCTTTTTCAGATTCCCCATGTCAGTGATAGCACTTGATGTTGGTGTCTCATTGTATGGCTGACTTCACTTAGCATAATAATTTCTAGGTCCATCCATGTTGCTAAAAATGCCATTATTTCATTCCTTTTAATAGCTGAGTAATATTCCATTGTGTTTATGTATCACATCTTCTTGATCCACTCCTCTGTCAGTGGACATTTAGGTTGTTTCCATGTCTTGGCTATTGCAAATAGTGCTGCAATGAACATCGGAGTATATGTGTCTTTGCAAGTCATGGTTTTCTCTGGATAGATGCCCAGGAGTGGGATTGCTGGATCAAATGGTAGTTCTATTTTTAGTTTTCTGAGGACTCTCCATCCTGTTTTCCACAGTGGTTGCACCAATTTACAATCCCACCAACAGTGTACTAGAGTTCCTTTTTCTCCCCCCCCTCTCCAGCGCTTATTGTTTGTAGACGTTTTGATGATGACCATTCTGGCTGGTATAAGGTGGTACCTCATAGTGGCTTTGATTTGCATTTCTCTAATCATGAGTGATGTCGAACATCTTTTCATGTGTTTTTTGGCCATCTGTATGCCTTCCTTGGAGAATTGTCTGTTTAGAATTTCTGCCCATTTTTGATGGGGCTGTTTGGTTTTTTTTGCTATTGAGCGGTAGGAGGTGTTTATAAATTTTGGAGATTAATCCCTTGACAGTCACTTCATTTGCAAAGATTTTCTCCCATTCTGTGGGTTGCCTTTTTGTTTTGTTTAGGGTTTCCCTGGCTGTGCAGAAACTTTGAAGTTTAATTAAGTCCCATTTGTTTATTTTTGCTTTTACTGTCATTACTCTAAGAGGTGGATCTGAGAAGATGATGCTGTTGTTTATGTCAGAGAGTGTTTGGCCTAGGTTTTCTTCTAAGAGTTTTATAGTATCTGGTCTTATATCTAGGTCTTTAATCCATTTTGAGTTTATTTTTGTGTATGGTGTTAGGGAGTGTTCTAATTTCCTTCTTTTACATGTGGCTGTCCAGTTTTCCTAGCATCACTTGTTGAACAGGCTGTCTTTTCTCCATTGCATATTCTTGCTTCCTTTGTCATAAATTAGTTCACTGTAGGTACGTGGGTTTAATTCTTGGCTTTCTATCTTGTTCCACTGATCTATATGTCTGTCTTTGTGCCAGTACCATATGGTTTTGATGACTGTTGCTTCGTAGTATAGTGTGAAGTCCAGGAGCCTGATTCCTCCAGCTCCATTTTTTTTTTCCAGGATGTCTTTGGCTATTCATTCTCAATGCTGAAAAACTGAAAGAATTCCCACTAAGATCAGGAATAGGACAAGGATGTCCACTCTCGCCACTACACTTCAACATAGTTTTGGAAGTCCTAGCCACAGCAATCAGAGAAGTAAAAGAAATAAAAGGATCCAAACTGGAAAGGAAGAAGTAAAACTATCACTATGTGCAGATGATATGATACTATACCTAGAGAAGTCTAAAGACTCTACCAGAAAACTGTTAGAGCTCATCCACGAATTTGGCAAAGTTGCAGAATACAAAATTAATACACAGAAATCAATGGCACTTCTATATACTAACAATGAAAGATCAGAAAGAGAAATTAGGGAAGCAATCCCATTTACCATCATATCCAAAAGAATAAAATATCTACCTAAAGAGGCAAAAGACCTGTACTCTGAAAACTATAAGACATTGATGAAAGAAATCAAAGATGACACAAATAGGTATAAAGACATACCATGCTCTTGGATTGGAAGAGTCAATATTATCAAAATGACTATACTACCCAAGGCGATCTACAGATTCAATGCAATCCCTATCAAATTACCAAGGACATTTTTCACAGAACTCGAACAAAATATTTTAAAGTTTGTTTGGAAGACCAATCCCCAATCTTAACAATTTGTGGGATTAATTTACAGTTTGTAAAATGCACAAATGTGAAACCTTCAGAGATGTTCTCTCGGTTGTGCTCTTTGTTGTCATTTCATGCAATCATGTTTAGCCTGTTAGGAGTTATTGAAGTTCTGCTGAGAAAAACTAATGCTGCATTATGGATACATCAGCCAGCCTTGGATGTTGGTAAGATTCCTCATATAAAATAAAAATAAATAAATAAAATAAAATTCTACCACCAATAGTTGACATTTCCTAAGTGTAAAGGTATAGTTTAAGTGGATCTACAATTTTAATTCAAAATTGCTCTTTTTAGCATAATGGATTTAGTTTATGGTGAGTTGTCTAACTCTATTCAGACTACTGATGGATATTTGCATCAATAATATTTTTCAATAAACAGATCTTACAACTAAAAAAAAAAAAAAGATTCCTCATATAGAAACAGGGTCTGTTAACTGTCAGAGCCAGGGCTCTCTAGTGAGGTGCACAGTAGACATTGACCAAAGCAGTTTTTGTGAATATGAAAGCTGGCAAAAGGTAGAGCCCTGGCCCCAGGGATCTGGCAGGCTGATGATATCAGCCACCTTAATTTCTCTGCCTCCTACTTAGGCTTGTGTTAGGTCCCTTGTCACCAAAGTTCAGAAAATATCTTTTGGAGGTGTTCCAGGTGACCCTATGGTATGCTGGAGGCAAGTACTAGACCTTCCAGTGTTCTATCTAAAAATGGAAAGCAATGAGATTCGCTAATGATTGATATATGACTTTCACACTTGGTTTGTCTACCAGATGTTCAAGTGTCACACTGTGTCCTGAGGAAAACCTGGAGTCTGTCCACAGCTGTGACTTTACTAGTTCCATTGCTTTCGACATATTGCAACATATGGTGGCTTAAATATACCCAGATATGTGATTTTACCATCTTGTATCACAGAATTGTCACAACCTTGTTTACTGGAATAGGTTATGAGCATAATATCTTTTGTTCTCCATGGAGATTCATTGGTTAGTTCCTTGCAAAGCACCAACAAAGTAGTTAAAATTAGAGATACCAACTTTTTGTATTTTACAAAATGATTAGAGTTAATTTGTTAACCTTTTCAGGGATGACCAGTAACTGTTAGTAGTTGATAACTCACTGGCATGTAAAGACACACACATTTTCATACTTAATGTGTCACTTTAGCATTAAGTGAGTTTTTGGAAAGAACAAGACGGTAGTTACCGTGACAATAACAAATGCTTTGTAGAGAGTATTACACAAAAATTTTCAAAGGATATAATTCCCATATATGAGTAATTTTGTTTCTGAAAAAGAAAAAGATGTGCCACATAGAAAAACTCTGAGATTTAGTTACCTTGAAAACTAGACTTCAATTTTGAAATCATTACACAAAAAAAAATCTCCCAAAGGGAAAGTTCCAGTGGACATTCAATGTCTTCCACAAAAATCTTTTGTTCCCCCCACAGAGGTTCACTGGTTAATACCTGACAAAGCACAAAAAGCATAGTTGAAATTAGAGCTACTACACTTTTTTAAAAAAACAAAAGATAGATGTTAATGACTCAATAGACCCTAACTTATAGACATTTAAAGACAAGGACAAATTCCCCTTATTTAATCTGTCAAATACAGCAATAGCTATATTGAAATACAATTCATATATCATAACATTCACCCTGTTAGAGTGTATAATTCAGTGGGTTTTTTAACTATATTCACATAGTTGTCCAACCATCACCACAATCTAATTTCAGAACATTTACATCACCCCAGAAGGAATCCCATACCTTATCAGTAACCCTATTTCCACCTAGCCCCAGACCTTGGCAATATGGTTATAAAATCCAGTTACTGAGAATAAGCAAAAAATAACTTACCTACTTACTCCAGGAAATGGTTTCTCCTAGAATATAAAACTAAATCAACTAAGATAATCCAAAGCTTTTATACTATAAATTACGCCCAATCTTAAACAGTTCTCCACCTTTTAAGATCAGCCTTAAAATCACCATCCTGGACTACAAACTCCTATAAATATTCTCTCCTGACCTCTTTTGGTCTGAGACACAAGTAGACTCTATCAAATTGTACTAGTCTAATAAACTTAGTTTTACTTGATCCACCGATGTTCCCCTTCACTGCAGTGAATCTGAGATACTGAGCTTTGAGTAGTAAACAGATGTTTCTGGTAGATTCTTGGAATCCACATTTGGTAGTCCCCTTACTCTCCCAGTTGGGTTTCCTGGGCAAGAGTCAGGACACAGCCCCAGCTCTCTCTTGCTTGTAAAACACAGAAAACACTCACACAATCTTTTCCCCTGTAAACCCTTAGAGTACATGCTGATTCCTGTAGTCACTTTTCTTTTGCTTTGCAACCAAAGAAAGAGCTCACCTTCCTGTCTGACCTATCTTAATGGCTTCCTAGTCAGTAGTGATATTCCAGTTCACTGTCACTTGACAACTTCAAGGAAGTACTGAATCCTATATATATTGTTTTTTAACATACATACATAATACATACCTATAACAAGTTTAATAGAAAATAAATTAGGCACAGTAAGAGATAATAATAACCAATAATAAAATAGAACAATTTTAACAATACACTGTAATAAGAGTTACATGAATGCAGTCTCTCTCTCAAAGTATCTTATTGCACAAATTTAATGCCTTTTCCATCTTGACTAATCACTTATAACACACACTGTGGCCCTAACTTTTGAAGTTAGAGGTATGGCAGTAAAATAAGCACAAATTTCTTTTTCCTTCCTCACAATTTCATGGATAGAAGATGCTTTCTTACCATAGATCTTAGCAACCTCAGAACACTTTCTTTGCCTTTACTTATTAGGTCAAGAACTTTCACATTTCACTTAAAGATAGCACTTATAGTTTCTCTTTGGCATATCCGAATTGCCAACGTAAGGACCCTTGTGCTTTAAGGAAAATAAGGGTGACTTGAGCACAAGCATTGTGAAACCACTCTGGGATAGTCTATCCAATAACTGATAATGATACTAAGTGACTAACAAGCAGGATCCGCTGGACAAAAGGATGATTCATATCCTGGGTGGGAAGGAGCACAATGGTGAGAGATTTCATCAAACTACTCAGAGCACCAGACAATTTAAACTTTAAGAACTATTTATTTCTGGAATTTCCCATTTAATATTTTCAAGCAGAGGTTGGCCACAGGTAACTGAAACTGTGGAAAGGGAAATTGCAAATAAAATGAGTGACCGTAATATTTGGGAATAAATGTACCAATGCTTACTTTACAGAAAAACATTTGATGTTAAAAATAAGTTGGTATAAATGTCCATCGACAGAGGAGTGGATCCAGAAGATGTGGTACATATACACAATGGAATATTACTCAGCTATCAAAAATAACAAAATACCAGCATTTTTAGCAACATGGATGGACCTAGAAACTATCATGCTAAGTGAAGTCAGCCATACAATGAGACACCAACATCAAATGCTTTCACTGACATGTGGAATCTGAAAAAAGGACAGACGGAACTTCTTTGCAGAACAGATGCTGACTCACAGACATTGAAAAACTTATGGTCTCCAGAGGAGATAGTTTGGGGGGTGGGGGATGTGCTTGGGCTGTGGGATGGAAATCCTGTGAAATCAGATTGTTATGATCATTATACAAATACAGATGTGATAAATTCATTTGAATAATAAAAAAATGAAAAAAAAACCATTTGAGAATTGTTGGGAGTTTAGGCAACACTTCAAAAATTAATCTTGGCATTGATTTCCTACACCCAGTCATGTATCTAAAGAAAACAATGTAAGAGATATTTTCTTTTGTATACAAACACTGTGTTTTCTCTCTCAACCTGATAATGATTATAAATTAATACAGCGTGTACTATCCTAAGAACTACAGTGTATTAAGTAAATGATTTATAGCAAAACAAAATAAACCAAGGAAAGGTCTTGGCCTCTAAAAAATAAAATAAAATAAGTTTGGAAAGGAGTTCCCATTTGTGGCTCAGCAGGTTCAGAACCTGACTAGCATCCATGAGGATTCGAGTTCGATCCCTGGCTTCACTCAGTGAGTTCATCCAGGTGTTGCCATGGTCACAGACGCAGCTTGGATCCAGAATTACTGTACCTATGGAGCAGGTCAGAGGCTGCAGCTCTGATTGGACCTACTAGCTCCAGGACCTTCCATAAGCCGTGGGTGTGACAAAGGAAGGAAGGGAGAGAGAGAGGGAGGGAGGGAGGAAGGAAGGAAGGAAAGAAGGAAGGAAGGAAGAAGGAAAGAAAAAGAAAGTTTGGGGACTAATGACCTAGCTCAGTGCTTCTCATGCTTTAAGGTACATACAGAATTACCCTGAGAATGTTTATCTTCAGATAAACATTCTGATTCAGTAGGTCTGCAATGAGAACTGTGATTCTGCACCCCTAACAATCTCCCAGGAGATGTCAAAGCTGCTGGTCCTCAGACCACAAAACTTTAGCCAGGCTCTCTTGTCTCAGAAGTTGGATCAGAATTGTGAATTCTTTGAGCCGGAAAATTGAAGACAGAAAAACAACCAGAGTGCAATCAATCACTCATTCCTGTGTTGTCCAGGCAAAGAGACGAGGAGCAAGAATCTGGGTTATGAATTGGGCAGAATATGAGAAATAATAAAACTGAGAAGAGGTGAAGGGACAGGAGGATTTCAAAAGGAGCCTGGTTACAGATGTGAGGCACAGTAGGCAGAAGAGTGGGTGAGAAAAGCAAGAAAGAATAATGAGAAAAGCAAGACAAAACCAACATAACCTGGCATTTCTGATCCATGTTTCATTGGGCAGACACTTTTCCAAACGTCAGTTTTGCTGTGCTCCTTAACGATTTTTTGTTTTGATGGATATTAAAAGAACTTGAGGTGAGAGAAGGTCTGATAATTGGGAAGAGATAAGCCCAGCCTGGGCAAAACATACCAATTCTTTTCTTTCCTGCTTATTTACACACTCACTGCTGCTATGCCAGATTTGGGGAAAATTCTTTTGAGAAGTGTCCAAACTGATGGTAAAGGTATTGCATACGTTGGAAAAATAGAATTACTTTTTAAAAAGTACAGCCTACACAAAAATATACTTAGTTATCTTGTAAGTTTGGTGAAAGTAGAATAATTTCCAGCATTTTCTCTGTCAAAAACTACTCATCTTTTTTTTTTTTTTTTTGGTTGTGTACTTAAAACAGAAATTTTGAGGAGGGTGTGGGGGGTCAGTCGTTTTCAGCACTGTCTTTTGAAAGATCAAAGATGATGCTGGGTAAATAAGAAGTATCCATGAGCAGGAGTTTCCACTGTTGCATTTTTGTATTCAGGAGGAACTGATCATGTCTGTCAAGATCTTTCACAAACAACAGTGACAGAGCATTTCACTTACATACCGTATTCCTCAATTGTATAAAAATATATTGAGACAAACTGTTTAAGTGTGGCACTTTGCAGGCACTACAATCATCAGTGGCTAATGAATCAGTGTTTCTGGCCCAATGACATAACCAAAAAAAGAAAAAGAAAACAAATGGAAAAAAAAAAGTATAGTTTTTAATCTTACTTACAGAACTAGAGAAAAAAAAAAAAAACACATACTTTCAGTTCTCAACCTTAAAAATATTTTACAATGGTTCTATTTATAAGAGGCTGTGGGTTATTTCAGAGGTAACTTAGCATCTTGGAAGTTGAGAATTGAATTTAAATCCAGCTAAGCAACATATGTGACTACCATAAAATGAAAATTTTTATAAAAATATATGTAACAACCCAAGACTAGCATTTACTGTCTGAAATCTATGCCTTGGTTAACTTTTTTAAAAATAATTTTCCCAGTCATTATATTTATATGCTGGTATCCTCATTATCATTTCTGTCTCTTCTTTTGGGAACAGCATTATAAGGGGTTTTGTGACAGAAAAAATAAATGCAGATGAATCATGAAGATTCTTTAAATGAATCTTAAATCTTATTAAAATAGTTGAGTCACTTGTGTTTCCCTCCCACAGAGGCAATAAAAGATTCATCTAATCTAAATCATTTTCACTTTCTTTCCAGTTTCTGGATTTTTTAAACCTGAAGAAACATTCAGCACATTTCCATATAAGGAACTAAGAACTTGTGCATCTGACCCTGGGTAGGAAGGATGAGACTGGTATTCCCGTATATACCGGCATTAACTTTCTTTTACATAATAAATCACAAAATGTTTGAGAGAAGAAAATAAACTATGACCATAGACATTAAAGTAACTAAAACCTTAACTTCCATTTTTTTCTTCTTTTGATGATTATAGGATTTTTTCCCCTCTCTCTATCCACACTTTCCCTGATGACCCATTGTTGTCACAAAATGCCCACATTTATTGATTAACTGAATAAATGATTATTGAGTTTGTAATTTTCAGCATTATCAAGAATTTCAATCATGTTGATTTAAGGATGATCCTGGAAGGGACCCTTTTCGGACAGATGTGTATGGCAAGTCACTGAAACTAAGACAATAAACATGTTCACAATGTATGTCCACATAATGATCCTGGGTTACAATAACAGTAGTGCTTAGTACTATTTCAACTGAATATTTATTCTTCCATGGGTATATAAGCCTTGGGCTATTAATAATTCCAATGGAGAGGATGTCAGATTTCTATTCCTATGCCAGTATTAATTCTTTAATGTCTCTGGATATAGAGTTAACGAAATTGCCTTAGAAATTTGGTTATATTAATATTCTGTATCTAGCTTAAGGACTGAGAATATCTGTAAAGTTAAATTGGAAAATTACCAGTATAAACTTGAGTTTGTACAAACATATTGAAGTTAACATCACCTTTTAAAAAATCGAAGTATAGTTGATTTACAATGTTATGTTAGCTTCAGGTATATGCAATCATGATTCAGTATTTTTATAGATTACACTCTACTTAGTTACTTTAATGTGTTGGTTATAGTCACTGTGCTATACATTATATCTTTGTATCTTATTTTATACTGTAGTTTGTACCTCTTAACCCTCTTACCCGTTCTTGCTCCTCCTATCATCTCTCTCCTGACTAGTAACCACAAGTCTATTTGCTGTAACTATGAGTCTGTTTCTGTTTTGTCAGAGTCATTTGTTTATTTTACATAAAAGTGAAAATATGCAGTGTTTGTCTTTCTCTGTCCAATTTACTTTACTAAGCATAATACCCTCCAGGTTCATCCTCGCTGTTGCAAATGGCAAAATTTTCATTTTCTTTTTATGACTGAATAATATTCCATGTTACCATTCATCTTCTTTATCCATTCATCTGTTGATGGACACTTACGTTGCCTCCATATATTGGTTATTGTAGATAATACTGCTATGAATGTTGGGGGTGCATATATCTTTTTGAATTAGTATTTTCATTTTTTTGGATATATACCAAGGAAAGAATTTTTGGATCATATGGGAGTTCAGTTTTTAATTTTTTGAGGAACCTTATATGGTTTTCCATATTGGCTACACCAATTTACATTCCCACTAACAGTGAACTAGGGTTTCCTTTTCTCTGCATCCTTGCTAATATTTATTATATCTTTCTCTTTCTGATGATAGTCATACTGACAGGTGTGAAGTTCTCATTGTGGTTCCGATTTACATTACTTTGATGCTTAGTGATGTTGAGCATCTTTTCATAGATCTGTTGGCCATCTGAAGGTCTTCTTTGGAAAAATGTCTATTCAGGTCTTCTGCTAATTTTTTAATTGGGTTGTTTGATTTTTTGATGCTCAGTTGTATGAGCTTTTTATATATTTTGGCTATTAACCCCTTATCAGATATATCAGAAGATATTTGAAAGTATTTTCTCCCATTCAGTAGGTTATATTTTCATTTTGTTGATGGTTTCCTTTGCTTAAGGAAGGAGAAAAAAAGCTCTTAAGTTTTTGATTTGTGGTTATCATGTAGTTCACATATCTAATTTTTTCAAACTGATAGCCATTTAGGTTCAAACACATTCTAAAAGCTCTACACTTTTTACTCCCCCTCCCACCATGTTCTGTGTTTTTGATGTCATGTTTTACATCTTCATGTCTATCCCTTAACGATTATAGTTGATTTTATAATTTTTGTCTTTTTTTATAGTTTTATTGAAGGATAGTTAAATTATAAGGCTGTGATCATTTCTGTTGTACAACAGAGTGACCCAGTCATACATATACACATATCCATTCTCTCTGATTCTTTTCCCACATACATTATCACAGAATACTGGGTAGGGTTCTCTGCGCTATACAACAGGTCTTTTGGCCAATCATTCCATATACTGCAGTGTGCATATGCCAGTTCCAAACCCCCAGTCCATCCCTCCCACACCCCAAGTGTCCCCTTTGGTAATCATAAGCTTTCCAACTTTCATACTAGCTTAAGTGATTGATTCACAGCCTTTACTATATATTTGCTTTTGCCAGTGGGATTTTTTTCCTTCCTATAATTTCTTACTTCTTGTTGAAGTCTTTCCTTTTTCACTTAAAGAAGAGCCTTTAACACTTCTTGTAAGGTCAGTTTAGTACTGATGAACTCTTTCAGTTTTTGCTTTTTGGAGAAGTTCTTTATCTTTTCTCCCATTTTGAAAGATAATCTTGCTCAGCTGAGTGTCCTAAGATGTAAATTTTTCTTTCAGCACTTTAAATATCTTATGCCACTCCCTTCTGGCCTGCAAAGTTTCTGCTGAAAAATCAGCTGATAGCCTTATGGGAGTTGTCCTGTATGTGACTATTTTTTTTTCCTGCTGCCTTTAGAATTCTCTCTTTAGCTCTTACCATTTTAACCATGATTTGACTTGGTGTGGGTCTCTTTGGGTTCATCTTGTTCAGGACCCTGTGCTTCCTGTACTTGGATATGTTTCCTCCTTCAGGATTAACATGTTTTCATCCATAATTTCATCAAATACATTTTTCTACCCCCTTTCCTTTCTCTTCTCCTTCTGGGACTGCTATAATACAAATGTTAGCAGCTTGATATTATCCCAGAGATCCTTTAAACTTTTCTTGTTTTTTAAAATTTGTTATTCTTTTTGTTGTTTTGGTTGGGTGATTTCCATTATTCTACCTTCCAGATAGGGTGTGTAACACTGCCTTCTGATGCTTAGATAATTAGAAACTATAAATGAACCTGGGTAAAGGGACATGATTTCCTTCCAATCTGTAAGGATATTGATTGAACTGAATTGTATGATATGATAGGTAAAAATGAAGGCATCCACGAGAAACTTTGCTTACCCTGGTGTGTGTTTACCCCAGGCCAACGAATGCAGTAGGGTCAGATTCCTAGGACACAAGACCTATGCCATCCACAATGTGAAGATGATCTCATTCCCACAAACACATAAACTCGATCTGTTCTCTGTTAAACAACTATAAGTATAAAGAAAATCTGATTCATAGGGCTGAATCTGTGTCCCAATTTGACTTTGGGAGTCAGAGATTTGCTTAACTTCAGCAAGAAAATGTATGTAAATGTTTGCTATGAGTTCCATCCTCTAATCATTCAGTGTAATACAACAGAGTTAAAATTATTACTGGTAAGGCAACAATAGATAAATAATTGGGTAGTGTAGCACACCTTAGATGATAAATGAGCAATACTGACCTAGGAATCTGTATTTCTTTTGAAATATTTTCTAATATTATTATCCTATGAACTGTAAGCTTTCTATCCCTTCAGGGGTTACCCCAGGATCTTTTTCATAGTTTCTAGCCCTGTATGTTCTATACTGTTTCTAAATGGTATTTAGGAAAATAGTGTTAATTTCTTTTCCTACACTTCACTCCTGTGAAGACCAAGTGCTCCTACTGCTTCTCCCTCAATGCTGACCTTGATTGGTGGCTCTAATCTTTGAACCACTGAGAATTATCTATTTTCTGCATACATAGGTGACTCAAACTCCCTGACTCATGGTAAATAGCTTCCCATTTTATACACTGACTTGTCAGAGAGAGTACACTGTTTTCTTTTTGAATACCGAGGTACTCAAAATGAGAATAATGGCAACAATATAAACCCACAATGTTTGAATAATTTTATCTCAAGTGATAAACAATATTTATAGTGATGTCAAATTAATTTACAAAGGGAAAATGATTTTCTGACTAGTTTTAGGAGAAAGGCCAATTTTGGCAATGAAGCATATTTATGAGAAATAATATAAATGTTAACATCCTGGTATAGAATTCTAAATGAAATCTACCATAAGATATTTTAAAGTGTATGTAGGTTTATTTTTTTGGTTTTGGAACAGAAGATGGGTGGGTGGAGATATGGAGGAGCCGAGTAGCACAGAGAACACACTTTATTATTCATTATGGTTCTTTGGAGAAAAATTACTAAAGGAGCTGGGATATGGCCAGCAGAAATAGCAACAGTTCTTTGTGCTGAGAATCTAAGGCTGCATGGAAACTCATATTCTTGGGACTGTACTTGCAAACACAGAATGAAATATCAATGTCAAAGATCACCACTTAGCAGAGTTTTGTGTTTAAGCAGTACCTTTGTTAGAAAGAACTTACTAATCTTTATTGATGAATGTATAATTTAGTTATTTAAACACCCACTGCTTTTATTTTTGTTATAGATATGTAATCTCTAGGCTATGCCAGAAAGACAGTTCTTCTAAGTTTCCAAGGTTGGCTGCTAACTTATGATGATTGACCATTAGGAAGACATTTTAAATTTCTTGATCCTGAACACCATCCAAACCTGGAAAGAGATGGGATTGACTCTATAATTGAAGAACCCTCGACTTTCTTGTATTATCTCCCAACATCAAAAATATTTTGAGACAAAAATTCTAAATGTTGAAACAATGATTTCTTTTAATTTTTTAAGGAGGAAATCATATGTACCTCATTGTTTTACATAATTAGAGAACCAAATATCCAAAGTACTTAGTCATTTGTGTGAGTGTGATATTAATGGCAAGTTTAGATGAGAAAATGTAAGACTACATTTTAAGCCAAGGAATTATAAGTGTTAACTGGGAAACCTGAAGGAAGGAAGATTTTAAGGTAATTTTTACTACCAAAGTCAATCTCCTCTAATATTTAGATGACAAAGAAAGAGTATTGTCTCTATGTGACAGTTATATGACACGAACCATAAAATGGCACAAACTTAGCCATATATCAAGATTTGGATTGATCAGAAACATCAATAAGGTGGAGGAGGCCAAAAAGCCTTAAGGATGGGGAGATTTTAGTAGAAGATTTATTAAGACTGATTTCTAAGCAAAGTAATAATATGGGAACAAAAAAAGAATGCAGTAAGAACAATGCATCATCACAGAATGGTGAATCTTTGAGTTTAGCTGGATTACAGCACTCATACAAGAGAGTAGCAGGAAGAAATTCTGTTTGGGAGAATGTTGATGGTCAAGTAAAAGAATATGGGCACATTTTATGTATATTTGACTTTTAAAAAACACAATAGACACTTTAACTAAGGTATTTCAGGAAAATACATTTGGAAGCATAAAAAAATGAACTGGAAATAGGAAACTCTGGAGCCCAATGAGAAAAATATTGAAATACTTTTTGTATGAAATGATAAGGTTTGGGCTTTGAGGGTGACGATGGGAAAGAAGAAACAATGCCACTATGAAATCTGTGAGAAGGAAAAAATCTTTAGAACTTAATGAACTGGTCTTAGAAAGGAAAAAACAAAAGTCAGAACAACAGAATTTCAAAAAATGGTGACTTGGAGATCAAAGTAATTTAAAAAGAGAAACAGAAATTACGGAAAAGAACTCTGTTACTTTTATATGACATACTTACTTTTGACCAGGGCAATTCTATCTATAAGACAACAAAGTGGCAATTCCAGGAGTAATTTTTTTAATTAAATGACTCAACATAAAGAACATGAATACTTACTAATTCTTCATGGTAAAAACACTGGTATTATATTTTTAATTTTATGATTTTTTTTCATTTTTCAGGATAAAAAGTAAATGAGGATAATAAAGAGTGTGTTAATAAATGAGACCTCAAGGAGGAATGGGTTAGCTTATTCCTAATTTGGAAAGCATTAGAATATATGTAAAAAAGGGGAAGTCGCCACTGAGTACATGAAGACAAAAAGATGAAAGAAGGTAGACAGAGAGGCACCTAGAGGTAATGAGGAGGGGAGGTGATTAAAAAGTTGATTTTCTAATTTTAAGGATTCAGTCTTTCAACTATTTTGTAGATATAGTTATTTATTAAGAATAAGAGATGCTGTGATTGAATTATACCCTAAGGAGTACATGAAGAGTTTGAAATGGCTTCATTGGTCATTATAGTAGAAATTCAACAAGAAGTGTATTTTTTATTTTGAGGAGCAGTGAAGGAGCACTTGGGGCTAGAAAACATTAATTTGTAGTGCATTTTCAAAGCAGATGATCATACTTTTCTTCAGATCAATTCCTGGCAGCAAAAGCTTGGTAAATGGCAAGGCCGACCTGGCAGTTCAGGGTGAGGTTTCTTTGTGAGAAAGAAAATATGAGCCCTGAGCATTGGCAACTGGTAGTTGGCTTTGTTGCTATCAGACAGGCTATAGTAGATTCCTGCTAAACATAATCTCAAAGAGCATGAACACCAGACAAGTAGTCTCACTGATGGTGATAAAAATGAGACAAAAACAAGACTACTCTGATCATGTTGCAACAGAAATATAAATAATAACAATAAAAACAAAGTCCCTGGGCAATCACAAAAATGACTAATCATTCCCCTTTCTCTGTTAATCTGAGTGATCACTACGTACTACCCAGTGACAATTCTAGCGCTGCTCATTTCCTCTGTCACTTGGAAAAAAGTGCTCCCACTTTCTGCAACATGCACTCCAAAATAGACATTCACTTCCTTGGAGCCTCCTTAAATCAATTAGCATAAACCCAAATCCTAGAATAATTGCCAGCTCCTCCTTATTGGAGTGTCCCACTGTCCCCAGGGTTTGTTCTCCCTTGCTGCAAAAATAGTTACCTTTGTTGACTATAGGTACTCCTAGTGTTATCTTGCTGGAGGGCATTAACATGGGGTACAAAAGTTGGCACTTTCATTATTAGCACAACTAATCATAAGTACAAGCTGGATGGGCACAAGTGAAACCAGAATGGATCTGATGGATTAAAAGATGTGGTTATTGGAGTTCTCTTGTGGCACAGTGGGCTAAGGATAGTGTTAACTGCACTGGCCAGAGTTGCTGCTATGACTTGGGTTCAGTCCCTGGTCCAGGAACTTACACATGCTGCAGGCATGGCCAAAAAAGACATGGCTGTAACTCACAACAATCATGAAGAATTGGTTTAGAAAGTGAGAGACTACGGACAGGGAACATGACGAGAGGACAGATTCACTATGATGACAACAATTTGTACCGAACACTTACTACATATAGCTCTAAGCATAGTTTCTTGCACTCCGTAGACTCTACTCTGATTGAAGATTAATATTTATTTTTAAAATGGAGCTTAAATCAAGTTCTTCAATCTCAAGATAAGTAGACTTTGCACATAAATTCAGATTCACTGAGTATGTTAGAAACACAAGTATGCTATAGTGTTCCTCTTTCTTTCCACCAACATGGTAGGGAAGGAAAAAGTAGATCCCTGGCCAAAGAGGGGGGCTGAAGGGATCACTTTCTCTTCCTTCTTGCAAGGTACAATAAAGTAAATGAAATTCATTTATTTTTGTCATCCAGATACTACCCTCAATCACCAACTTGTCAATGGAGAATAAATATCACTAAATATCCAATCTAGTTTAAATTTATTCTGGTGAAATAATATTGAGGAGCATCTTTTAAAAATGCATATTATCAAATTTAGAATAAAATATTTGATTTTTCAGAGAGCCTCCCCAAGGAGCCTTCCCTACTTCTCCCCCTAAGTTGGTGCCAGGGTATATGAACAGAAGAGTAGAATCTCCCTAACATGAAAAAGAGTCAAGGTCCTCAGAGACAACTTTCTCTATTCCTTTGGTCTCTGTGACAAGATTCCTTGTAAACCTGAGTGTAATTAACCTTGCTAACAGTATGGCTGAAATCTGTGATTGGTTCAATTAGTGATCTGGTGTCTTTTAACTTAGAACAATTGGGCCTCACCTTGCTATCCGCTGGCAGCAGGTTACTAATTGCAACTGATCTGCTGGCTCAACAGCCATAGCCAGCCCCTCAACAGACCAGCCAGATCTCACCCCAATGCCTGTGCCACATGGGAATTGAGGTTGGTTCAGGAAAGGAAACTTTGGGTCTTCCTTCTGTCAGATTCCATTACAGGCCAACTTCCTACATCTTGTTCAAGGCTGATGGCAGAGGGGCAGTGAAGTGAGAGTGAAGTAAAGTGAAATGAAGTGAGAAGTGACTTCTCCCTAGCTCTCTCAGTAGACAGTGAAAGCAACAGCCTCCTTCTCAGCCACTGATGCTATCCTTATTTATCAAAAGTACTGCCTTCCTATATCCTGAAGCCATAAGCTGGGAAATTGGTGACTGCTTCCTGCTTTCCTTCTCTCCCTTCTTTTTCTCTCCCATCATTTCCCATCCAGAAATGGCCACTATTTATCTCTAGTTCCCCTTTGCTCTATTTTCCTTGTATCACTTAGAAATAAGTTTAAGAGCCTAAGTCTTACATGGGAGGGGTAAGGAGTAACTATAATATGGCTTCATTAGGTTGATGCTTCGTAGCCTAAATTTTAGAAAATACATACTAAAAACAATGCTGAACTTGCAAGGCTGTCACTTTGCATCATAATCCAACTTAGAATAGTACTAACTATTACCTAGGTCTGTAACCAGTTAACTCTCATGAACGTGGATGCTTAGAGAAAACTAAGTTAATTGTACTTTACAGAGAAAGTAAAAAATAAACTAACCTGTTCAGAACCGATTGATAAAGAAATTGTGATGATGGTGTCAATTTGTGATAGCAAAGCACCAACCAGAAAGAGCTCTAGGGTTTTTGACACTGTATATCTGATGGGTCATATGGGTCTGAGTGTTTGGGGTGAAAGTGGGATCCTCTGATCTTTTCTGTTGCTGGAGGGACATTTGATGGATAACTCTGAGAGAGGCAACACTATACAAAAGTTTAACATTCCAAGAGATTTACTCTCTCTTTTAGTATCAATGAGCAAAACAGATGATGGCAATATATGTTTTATATATGTATTTTGGATTTATTTTAAAAAAACTTTGCCTATAGTCATCTCAATGAAGGATTCTATTTCTCTGATTTACAATCTGACTCACTTGCTCTATAATTCTTTATTGTGAGTATTCTAGAACTAAGAGGGAAAGGCCAAGGATAAGACGTAAGCATCTCCCTATTCAGAATAGAAAAGTGAAGATTTTAATAGTCTATTTAAAATGCTCTGTGGGTCTTTAACAAAAATGCTAACATAACACGAAATATACTGTTAAACATATTTACACACTAATTGTACAAACACTAAATCTTAACCCAAACTGGTTTATATTCTACATTACTACACTTCCATTTTTCCTACTTCATGAATTATTTCAAAGGCAATTTTCACCAGAATGTGACTGTAAAGTGCTGGTATTTTTAATCCTCTGTAAATACATTTAAAGTTTCAACACAGTAGGAAGTTTCTTCTCTGTTGGAAATTTCATACAGCTGTGCTAAGCAAGACACTGAGTTGTCTTTCAAATTGGACATATTAATTTAACTAAAATAAATTAAATTCCATACTGTAGGATGCCAACCAGATTTAAAATTTTGTGGTTCAAAGGTTAAAAATCACTCTTCTTTCAAATAAAACATTAAATTGTGAGTAACAAATAAAATAATTATCTTAATATCAGTTGAGGGGTCAAGATACAGGCATTTAGAAATGACTGATTTATGCAGACATGCCATAGAGTAGTACTGTCTTATCGAATGTGCTCCATTTCATTAAACCTATTAAAAATGCATATGCAAAGAACCTGCAAAATATTCACTATATTCTATCAAAGATACCACTTAATTAAAATACTATGAGTATTATAATTTCCATAATTCTCATTACTTCTCTAACCTTAGAAATATATTGAATCTTACCTTGACTAATGGCAAGATTGTACTATGGAATGTTTTCCAAGTTTTACATTTCAAAGGGCAGGGAATACTGTTTCAGGAAGTAATTTCTAGGAAGCATGATATGTAGGGGCAGGAGTCATAAAAAACCAATCCTTTGATTCTCTCCAGTGATCTCTTGTGCCTACAGAGAAAACAAACCTTTCAATATTTGGACTCATGTCATGAATAAATTCGTCTTTTGATTTAACTTTACTCAACCAGATAGATCACTGACTGAATATAACATGATATAGTCTATGAGGTGCTCCTATTGACTGATGCATAAAGGCAATAAGATACACTGGAGACTATGTTCCAATTTTCTGAGTTATCTAAAGGAACTAGGATGTTTACAAATGCCTATAAGCCCTAATCAAAGCATCTGTTAAATCCAGAGAAGTCTTAAAATTTTAGACTATCACCAGCAAAAAAAGAGTGGAAGCTATTATTAATTAATCTAAACATAACATTCTGTCCCCTTAAACATAAAGAAATTAACGCAGAATTCAGTATGATATATAACTTTGGAAACAGAACATAATGACAAGTATATATGGAGTCCTAGGTTATGAGATGCATGCTATGTGGAAATATCAATCTGTAGGTAGATAAAGGGTCACTGGAGGGCACCCCACTATAGTATGGGGGAACCTAGACAGGCAAAGATAAACATCTGAGACAAATAAGAATCAATATTAAAAAGCAAGATATCAGAATTTCTGGTGTGGCTTAGCAGTAACAAACCAGACTAGAATCCATGAGTATGCAGGTTTGACCCCTGGCCTTGCTCGTTGGGTTAATGATCCGGTGTTGCTGTGAGCTGTGGTGTAGGTCACAGACACAGCTCAGATCCTGAGTTGCTGTGGCTGTGGCTTAGGTCGGCAGCTATAGCTCCAATTTGATCCCTAGCCTGGGAACTTCCATATGTCATGGGTGCAGCCCTAAATAAAGCAAAACAAACAAACAATGAGGTGTGAGGCTAAAGAGTTAAGAATTGTGTGAAGTGTAAAGCTAAAGAGTTAAGAATTTTTCTGTTTGTGTATAGAAATATCTAAGAGAAAATGTGACTTGGCCCTCTGCCATGAGTATTCTAGACAATCTTCCAGGTATATGCTTGTGCTGGAGATGGGGATACTAATCTGATGGAACTAACTACATCTAATTATTTTTACTTATATCTCATACTGTTTCAGAAAAAAATTTGAGGAAGCTTAAAAGGATGTATTCTTTAAAAAAGGCAGCATAAATTTTAAAAGTGACACAAATTTGACTCTAATTATTTAAAGATCCAAAATAAAATGTCAAATTTAGACCATTACATAATTCACAGGGCTCATAACATTAAACAAAACAATTGCTCAAGAGTACACTTATTTCTAGCATAAAAAATGAAATAGAATTATGTTTCTTTCAGGGCAAGGTCATAAAAAAGGTTATTATGTGTTGTAAATGAACATCTTTTCAATTGCTACACAGGAAAGTTCCAGAAGATTTTTTTCTTGCCATTTTTCTCTTACCATCTTACAGTTTAAGTTAAATAAATGATATTTTTACCAAAAATAAGCAAACAATAGGAGGATATACACTTTAAAAGATGAAAAATACCCCTTTATTTTTGCCCTTATCACTACCACCCAATTAAAAATATCAATTTCATCAAACAACAACTTTTCAACTCTATTAAGTTTCATAGCTTTGTTTATTCCTGCAACAGCACCACACAGATTAGCAGCGTTGTTTCTCAGACTGTCCTTCAATAAGGCTGATGATAAAACATTTCTGTATGTGTGAGTAGCAGGGAAAGAGGCAATATAATGTGATCTAGCTATTAGATCTTCTGCTGTGACAATCTAAGAATTCTTTTTAACATATCTGGAAAAGTATATGTATCACATTTTCAAACAACAATACTCATGGAGTATTTTTTGTCAATTGAACTCGTAACAAATAATGAATCAGGGTGAGGATAAGATTTTTTTTTCTAGTTAACTGTCTAGAATGTAGCTATAAGTGTTCAACATTAGTTCAGGGTCATAGGTCTTATCAGTGGCAACATAAGAGTACAGACTTAACCTCATTTTGTGAAACAATAATATGGCTCCATCTGGAATAAAGGGGTACTCACTCTTTCTAAGGAGAGCTGAATGAGGTTGGGCATATCTACTGTAGGGTTAGGCTCCCTTCAATAACTTGTTTGAATTGACTGTAATTTATAGAGGATTGGGTGACCAAGGCCCCTGAGAATTTGCCCCACAGCTTCAGTCCCTTAGTGATTAGCATTAACTTCATTTTATTTTGCTCAATAAGTATGGTTCAGATAGTACTTTACTAAAGGGAATGAAGAAACAGATCATTTGGAATGAGTACTCATGTCTGTTGGCAGTCTTATTTCTCAATACCAATTAATTCATTGGCATTTTATTTATCAAACATTTCCCCATGTTTTCAAGGAATGTATCATTTATCTGGTACCTAATTATACTTTGCCAAGTGAATAGAATCAAATGATGAAAATGTGCTGTATTGTGAATTACTTCATCCCTACATGTAATAAATATTAACTGTTTGGCATTATTCTTGATGTGCTGACTGAGGTTAAGAATGTTTTGAAAGATGGACAGACCAAGTTCTTATGCTCTTCTGGAGTTTATAATATATGGGAAAGCAAATAATACATAAATAAATATGACAATTTCAGATGATGATGAACATAATGATGCTTTAAAACTGGGTTGTGATTTTGGAAAATGGTCTTTTGACTGGAGAGTATAAGATTAAAGAAGAGACAAACTGAATATAAATAGTGCAATCTAGTTTTGGTAAAGTTATTTCTTAAGGGAGTATAGGTTAACCATTCTGAAGTTGCTAACCATGTAGGCTGGGACTGAACAAACAAGTAAATGGATAGCAGATGGTGGGAGTCAGGTTTCTCACTGTTGGAGTAGGAGGTTATAGATAAACAAGGAGGTATAATAAACCTTTTGATACTGGATTAGAGTTGGAGACAGTGGTATAAACTCAACTTTAGCTTAACATAATGCAGATGGATAGATACAAAATTTAGATAAGTGTGTGTGTACATGTCTTAATATGCATACATATATTTTCTGGCTCTATTCACTGAGAGGATTTACAAGTTAAGTACACTTCTAAAGCAACAAGCACATTCAGCACCCAGATCATGATTTCTAATACCATTCTCCAATTAAAGGAACTGGAGCTTCTTGGAGAAATGTTGGAGAAGAGACTATGCAAGATGAGCCTGGAGCATCTTATAGTACCAGAAATCAAGGAAGTACTCAAAAAACAAAAACAATGAAGACATATCAAAGGGACTTAGGAGCCAATCTGAAAGAGCTCCCATTGGCCAAAGTTGGAACAATTTGAGCAACAACAACAAAAAATAGTAACGGATTATAACCTGAAATATTAAATAAATATCCATGAGTTCATAAAAACATAGACTCAGTGGTGTGCTGATAAATGCTTAATAAAAATAAATAATTGAATAAATAAATAAATGGATGAGAGAGGACAAATCAGAAGAATAACTTATGTAGACATTCCTCCCTCATGGAAATGAAGCTTAACTCCTCACCATGTGAGTGTGGGCTGCATTTAACCTCTTTCTTCCAAAGACAACTTTGATGAAAAGGGGTGGGGGAGGGAAGAGTAACTTAACGTGGAGAAACCTGATAAACATTGTCAGCTCAGCCAGTTGACCAAGGTTAGTATCAACAGTATCACTACTCATGCTGATAGCACGGGCCCTTGATAGAATCTAATGAAAATGGCATTTCACTCTGTGGTCTTCCTCCCCAAAACCCATAATCTGTCTAATTATATATAAAGAAAAACTTCAACTGCAGGACATTCTACAAAATGCCTCACCAGTGCTTTTCAGAACTATCAAGTTCATTGAAAATAAGGAAAATCTGAAAAAAGATCAAAGGCTAAAAGAGGCTAAGGAAACATGACTGAACATAATGTAGTATCCTGGCTGTGATCATGGAATAGAAAAGAACATTAGGTAAAAATCAGTGAAATACAAATACAATGTGGAATTCAGTTAATAGTAATATACTAATGTTGGCTTTTCTGTTGTTAAGAAACATATCATAGTGATACAAGACGTTAACAATAGGGAAAACTAGATGGATATATTAGAAACTCTTTAAACTATCTTTGGAAATTTTCTGTCAATCTAAAACTATTCTAAATTTAACAGTTTACTTAGATTTAAAAAAAAACTGGCTTTTGTTAAAACAGAGTAAATAAAAGTCAGAGAAGGCTTTTCTGAAGAAGTAATGTTTGAACCTGGATAGAGCACAGATGCAAAGTGCTGGAGGAAGGGCATTCCTGACAGAATAGCAGATGCAAAAGCCTGAAGCAAGAATGACTTGGGGTGTTTAAGGAAGAGCAAAAATACCTGTGTGGCTAAGAACATAGCATTTGAGTAGAGAAACTGGTACAAGGTGAGAGCAAAGAAGAAATCAAGGGGCTAGGATATGTAGGGCTTTGCAGGCTGTGTCTTTCTCTCATACTAGAGAAGAAGCATTGGGTAACTGACATCCTTCCTCTCGACTCAACTCTAGCACATTAACTCATAAATACAGTATTTTTTAGTGACTGAATTCAAAACCCAGGAAGAAACAGGCCCAATGGTATGCTGGTAAATGTTTACCAACTGATTCTCTAGAGGAAAATAAAGCCCAGATTGTGCTGTTGACCAATTTCCTTGGTATTCAATAATCCCATCGTGGCCAATTTCAACCTACCAATGTGCTGAAAAGAGGTATTTGGAAGAGATGCGTACAATAAGCTCTCGAAAGCTAGCATGGCTGCAGCACATCACTGCACAGAGGCCACTTAGGATCTCTTCTGAACAACACTCTCATTTGGCACAATTCTCAGTTGGCTATGAGTCCACCTATTCAATCACAAACACTTATTTTCCCAACTTTTTCAGAAGGACATTATTAAATGCCTTAAATTATTAAGTCAAAGTTAGCCAGTAAAAGAAGGTTCAATTGATAAACCCTTCAACTTGTTCTTGGTGAACTAATTTTGACTCACTCCAAATCACCAGTTCCCCATCACAGCACCCACAATTCATCTCTGCCAGGTTCATTTCCTAAGGTTTTCTGGGTATTGAAAACTCATCCACCAATCTTTACTTGGGCAAATTATAATCTTCACATTTTTGAAGATCAAAGCATTTCTCACTTCTTTCAAACAACATCACTTTCATATCATTGATTGCTCAATGATTACTGACAGCAATTTGGTAAGTTATGGCAATGAATCCCCATTTTAGTTTAAGTAGCTGGTTGGAATTACCATCATGAGGTCCTGGAGATTGGCCAGCATGCTAATATCGGAGAGCTCTTCCTGGAATTGAATATCTCTTCCTTGGATCAGCTCACAGTTGGGGACAGCAACATAACTAAGTAGCTGTTCTGTGGTCTGCTGAATCAAGAAAACTCAATTTTCTTTGCTCAAGGAGCAGGGTGAAGGGATGACATAAGGCCATACAGAAAGGCAACAACTATAAGAAGCCATTCTAGTCAAGGTATACAAGAAGCCCCAGCTCCTTGTGAGAACTCTCATGTGATGGCATGGAGTTACAGTCATTATTAAACTTCCCAAAGTATACAGCAGATTTTATGTGTATATATAACAAAAATTACTGCAGACCATAATCCAGTGGTGTACAATCCCAAACGGAATGACTACCATTAACTAGTACTGTGGTCTCCAAAGGAGATGAAAGAACATCTCACATTATAGTTTCAGAGTAGGATGACTTATAAAAACTCGTTTAATCCTGAAAACAGCCTTCTGATAACAATATTCCATTTAAAACACAGGAAACGATGCTCAGAGAGTTAAATCACTGAGCTAAATAATGTAAAATCACCATTTTTGTGGGTTGAAAATGCAAATATCGGTAGTTTCACATTCCATCTATTCTGGCCAAAAGTCATAGTCTTAGAAACAAAGACCCCACTAAAACCTCGGTCTACTAAACTAGATCCTGTTCTCTTTCCATGTCACTTCACTGTATTTTTAGGGTGTCAATCTCTTGGTTTATAAACCCCTGGAAAATAGTATTTCTGACTTTTTATATATGGATTGAAAACAACAGATCTAAAAAGTATTAGAAAATCAAATCCATCACTCATTTAGTAATACATTGATGACAGTTGTTAGCCCTATTGCTTATCAGCACCACTTTGGGAGATTAATAAAATGCATGTTCCAAGGCCACATACCTGGTGATTCAGGTGGGTTTGTAACAAGCTTCAAATTCTGTATATTAATAACCATCTGATATGGTTCTGATGCATCCAGTTCTGGAGAGGTATTGGGTAATCACTGAAATATAAAAAGTTTTAATGAAATCCGTTTTTCTCTTTGTGCATAGCATTTTGGCACTGTGCAGATAATCTGAGGCTGAGTACTGAATTTGGATGATACAAATCAGCAACTCATAATTAAGCATGGGCAGGCTGATGTGCAGTGTACATCCACATACAACTGGCTATGACTGCTTCTTCAATTCAGCCTGTTCTAAGAACACCAGCTGGGGGCTGAGTAAATTGGACAGAATCAATCCCTTCCTTCCTACTCATACTCTCCCATTCCCTCTTATCCAACATCAACAGCCCCTGCATTCTAGTCTCCCTGACATTTCCTGAAGTCAACAGCTGCCGTTAAGTAAGTGTGACCAATCAGACTTTGGTGGGAGAAACATCTCAGAGATAAACCATTTTTCACACAAAGTTTTTTTTTATTTTTTATTAAAAAAAAAACTATTTTGGTGTCACAGTAGAAACTTTATTATTAACTAAAGAATATAAGTATCTCAAGAGACAGCATATAGGAAGGAGTAAACAGAAAATAAAACATAATTAAAAAGCAGATAAAAATCTTTCCTTCCTTCAGATTTATATTCTATTTTCTTTATCCATTAGTAAATTGGCCTTTTATTTGTGTCTATAACTCACCAAATTTAGCTTATATGCTCTCCAAAATAGCATATTTTCTGTGTCAGTCATTTGTCAACGTCACAGGTATCTGAGGTGTCATCCACATAAACCTCCTTCCTGCCCATCCTCCAAAACACACACACACACAAACACACACAGATACATGCTCAAAAATCATATTTTTTTCTTGTTTACATCCCCCCCGACTTTAGGGGACCAGGGAGTAATAATGAGGACTTAAAAATTTTCCCTTATTTAGCTTTAACTCACAAATCATTAGGAACTGTTCTAAATACCTAGATGAGATTTTAAAACAGCAACTAATATATTTCAGCACATTTTCTGAGTGCAGATCACACAGCAGATGCTGTGCTAAGCCACTGGGATATATCCCTTCAAAACACCAGGCATTAATCACAACTTCTTCAGCTTATATGCTACGGAGAGAAGACAGACATTAAACATGTCATTGAAACTAAGATGATTGTTAGGAAATACAGAATATTACCAAGGGAGAGTATAATAGGAAGTATAATATAAAGCCTAATCTGCGCTCTAAAGAAGGCCTCCATGACGACATGCTTAGTATACTGGCGGGGGCAGAGGAAGCAAAGCAAGAGAGTGGCATGAAATTAGGTAAGGAGCACAGGCCAGAAATTGAAGTCTAAGCAGTATTTAAAGTCCTTGATGACTCACTGAAAGGTTTAATAGAGAAAAGTAACATTAACTAATTTCATTTTACTGTTAGCTCACCATCTTCAAATGAGTTAAATATTTTTTTTTTGTCTTTTCTAGGGCCGCACCCAAGGAATACGGAGGTTCCCAGGCTAGGGGTCTATTTGGAGCTGTAGCTGCTGGCCTACACCACAGCCACAGCAATGTGGGATCTGAGCCGCATCTGCGACCTACACCACTGCTCACGGCAATGCTGGATCATGAACCCACTGAGTGAGGCCAGGGATTGAATCCAAAACCTCATGGTTGCTAGTCGGATTCATTAACCACTGAGCCACGACAGGAACCCCAAGTTAAATATTTTCTTCCAAATGCACTACCACGTATATGGAGCCCATTTATAAAGGCAATTTTGCAACTGGCCAAAGTTGCTTAAGTGTTTAAATCTACTATATGTAAAACTAGCTTCATTCCCTCCTTAGTATATGTTTATATAATAACCATGTTTCCCAGGTATTCGTAGAGCAATTAATAATAATCAGTGAGTTAAGGGGACACTCTGATGGATCATTTCCCTTCAAGTTGATATTGCCTCTTGGGTGAGAGTTCCTAGAATACATTGATTCGAGGAGATCAATACATTACACGTAAGGAGCAACTCTTTCTTTTGTAGTTTATTGATGATTTCATGTAGTTTGTTAACCAATCTTACATAAATCATGATATACCTAACCTCAGTGAAATCTTTCAGTCCATTTATACCCTCAATATCTCATTTTATACCAATGTTAATGTTCTTACTTAAAATCATTATGTTAAAACAAGAGGGGGATATAGAGATAACTGAGTTCAGACCATTTCCATTCAGAGACGCCAAGAGATTCAATGATCAGCCCCAGACCACACTGGGGGTTAGGTCAGAGCAAGAGGGGCTATACATGCTGGTCTCTTGATTTCATTTCAAACTTTTCCTAATCCTAAAGTATAAGTTCACAGGCAATTCTCAAACAATGGAAATAAAAATGTGAGACCAAAGACTCGTTACAACAGCTATTTTGCCCATAAATTTGATGTGGGAAATAGACTTTTATGTCAGCCAGCTGAGTTTAAGGACTATATCAGAAAACAACCCCTTCTCAAAGCAAACCTCAAACCTTAGTGCTTTTCTCAAATAAGCTAAGGGTCACGTGGACCTTAACATATAAAAGAGGCATATGCAATCATTTTTCTTAGCCACACCCGCAGCATGTGGAAGTTCCAGGGCCAGAGATTGAAACTGCACCACAGTACCAACCCAAGCTGGTGCAGTGATGACGCCGGATCCTTAACCAGCTGCACAAGAGGAGAACTCCATATTCAATAATTATTAACGGGAGTTCCCGTCGTGGCGTAGTGGTTAACGAATCCGACTAGGAACCATGAGGTTGCGGGTTCGGTCCCTGCCCTTGTTCAGTGGGTTAACGATCCGGCGTTGCCGTGAGCTGTGGTGCAGGTCGCAGACGCGGCTCGGATCCCGCGATGCTGTGGCTCTGGCGTAGGCCGGTGGCTACAGCTCCGATTCGACCCCTAGCCTGGGAAGCTCCATATGCCGTGGGAGCGGCCCAAGAAAGAGCAAAAAAAAAGACAAAAAAAAAATAAATAGAATAAAATAAAAATAATTATTAAGGTTCAAATATTGGCACCAATTTCCACTAATTTTTTTCCACTTTTAAAAGAGAAGATTTTTACTAAAAATTTTCAAAGAGTTTTATAGAACATAAAACAGCTTTTTAAAAATTTTATTTAAATATAGTTGATTTACAATGTTGTGCCAATTTCTGCTGTACAGCAAAGTGACCCAGTCATATACACATTCCCTTTCTTATATTATCTTCCATCATGATATATCCCAGGAGACTGTATATAGTTCCCTGTGCTATACAATAGGACCTCATTGCTTATCCACTCTAAATGTAGTAGTTTGCATCTACTAACTCCAAATTCCCAGTCCATTCAATTCCCAGTCCTTCCCTCCTCCCCCTTGGCAACCACAAGTTTGCTCTCTGTGTCTGTGAGTCTGTTTCTATCTTGTAGAGAGGTTTACTTGTGCCATATTTTAGATTCCACATATAAGCTTTTTTAAACCTATAACTTAATGGTAAAATATGGAATAAACTTTAATTGAATGCACACAATTTCCTTTAAAGCTAATCTAATTTTTAAAAAGTTAAGGGGAAATGCTTGGAAAAAAATCTTTTGATTTTATGATTCCCAAAATAGCCTTTAAAAAATGGGGACAACTTGAATTTATTCATCCTTAAAGAAGAGCCTGCTGTTTCTACTCATTTCAACAACAGTAATTTAGCTTAGTTTTTGTTATTTACTCAGATATACTGTGGATTATGTACTCCCCAGGTGCTCAATAAATGACTGCTGTTGGATTGACTGACAGATGTGTTTGATTTCCTTAGCACTACAGTAGTGAGTACAAATAGATACACAGATGCTGAAAGTGAGTAGTTTATGGATTTAGAAAGTGAAGCAGGGCAAGGGAGGGGTTTAGGACTCATCAAAGAGCTGAGACACTAAGTTCTATATGCCATGAAATTCATGTCCATCAATTATTGGAAACATATGTAGGGGATTAGTGAATATGAACTACACTCAAAAGAAGTATTACAGATTACTAAGATAAAATTATTTTATGTAATTACATATTAGAGAGATAAAATAGGGTTCTATCTTGACCTTCTGCTTTCCTCCAAATTTTTTTTCCCACCATGCCCATGGTATATGGAGGTTCTTTGGCCAGGGATCAAACCCGTGCCACAGCAACAACCCTAGCTGCTGCAGTGACAATGCCAAATCCTTAACCCACTGCACCACAAGAAAACTCCCGAAATATTTTTATAAATTTCAAGAAATAAGCAAAACTTATTAAGTAGTGCAGCCAAGACCTAGAATACACTAAATATCTATTATCCTATGGGCCAGGCTCTGAGTTTTGGCTGGGAATGTAATGACAGATAAGACAATTTCTTCCTGAATGAGCTCACAAATCAGCTCACAGACAGGTGAGGTGTCTCTCTCACCATGGGCATCAACCTGTATTAACCATGACTTTTATTTTTTATATCCTCATGCTTCAACATCTTGTGGCCTTGCTGACCCTAGAGGGACAGACCCTCCTGGGGTTATAATTCCTATAGATAGCAAACAACACACCTGGGAAATGTTTCTTTCATATGCAAACCAACCAGTCCAGAGCCCATTCCTCCAAACACCTCTTTTATTGGGCTCTTGCACTCTGGGCCACAATCTCCCTGCCCTAATTTCCTGGGGCCAGGTACCTGACAACTAGGGGCAGTTGCTATGCCACAGAGCCCACAGAAATTATTCATACTACCCAATCCTAAGCCTGCTCACCCTATCTCATCAGTTCCTTCCCATGGAAACTACAGTACAGGCCTGTGTGTTTTTTTCTTGTGCTGTCTACCTCCTGACTGATCCCAGTACTTCCCCACTGGGTACTGCATGGCATTCTGTGCCTTGAGTTTCTAGGGATCTGTGAGTAGGACAAGCTTCTTCCTTCATAACAGTCATGTCTGTATCCAAATGTCTTTCTAGTCCTCATTAAAACAAACCCTGACTACCCTTAGAACATAACTCCATCAAACTATTATTTGTTTTTTTTTTTTTTTTAGTTGACGTACAACAGAATGGCATGACATTCATTCTAAAGTCAGAAGTCGTAGGTGTCTAAGAAAGGAATATACGTAATAAAAATCTATTGCTAATACAGAGATGGAATTCTGACTGGCCACCAAATGTGAAAAATTAGAAAATAAACTCTTACAGGGATGAAACTGATCATGAAAGCTACCCACACATTAGATGCCTATGGAAAGGGTGAGGAACTTTACATATATTGAGTGATTAAACTGTTTCATGTTCTGTACTAGAGGCTTTACCTATATGATCACATTTTAATCACTACCTACAATAGTCCTATGGGCAATGATACTAGCAACAATAATAATATTAATGACAAACATTTTTGAGTACCAGGTATGTGCCAGGTACTAAGAGAGTTTACATATATTAACTTATATGAGTTTGAGTATGTGCCAGGTACTAAGAGAGTTTACATATATTAACTTAGTATTAAATTCGCTCAACCAAAGCTGAGTGGTAAGACCTATCACAGTCCCCATTTTAGAGATGTAGAGACTGAGAATATGTAACAGTCTCAGTAGCCAGAAAGTTGAAGAGATCCAATACATATCACATAAGAAAGAGAAGACTAAAAATGGAATCAGGTTGTACGAGTGGCTATCATCCAAAGGAGGGAATAGATTAGATCCCTATGGCTCCAAAACTTCTTGCCATGAACAATGAGTGGAGGAGAAAGAATAATATGTTGAATTGCTCAAGATAGAACATTCTTAAAGAACCAGGAACTCTCCAGCAATCTCCCCAATACAAGTAGTTTCAAGTAAAACTAGGAAACCACCAGGCAGAGTAAAATGAAGCAAAGAATCCAAACTTTTGAATCTCAATGATCTGGGTTCAAATTTCAGCTTTGCTGTTTTCTGTGTGACTTTGGGAATATTTAAGCACTCTGTGACCATCCCTGCTCAATATGAATGGAGCAAATAAAGGTACTTGGTTCACAGATAACAATGTTTGCACATGATAAGCTCAACACAATGCACCACTCGGAAAACATGCCAAGGCCAAGATCATTTTGACAACAGTTTATACTGAGCACATTTCTAAAGTGTGAAGCTGCAGTATGCCCTGACTAGCTACATGCAAAAAATATATACCTGATGGGTTTTTTCTCTCATCTTTTATCTTTTTGGCTTTTATGTTGATTCCATTATTGACAGTTCTGTGAGAATTTCACATCTAAAGACAGCACAAAGAGACCATTGAGGAATATATTTAGGATATTCTGGCTCGTGATTTTTGTTTCTGTGAGAAAGAATTCTAAAAACTTACTTTATCTCATGATGGTTGCAGTGAGTATGAGGGGCTTTCTAAATATTGAGGGGATGATGTCTAACTTTTCACTTACTCATTCTTAAGTTTTCCTACTAATGTGATTCATATGCAGAAAATCCTTTTTGTAGATTTGTCCTATTCTTACATTTGTCTGTTGTGACATATTTTCCCTAAAATACAGCTGCCAGTTTGATCTGCATGCTGCGTCAGCTGGAGGGGTATGAAATGCCTTTCTCACGATTCAGCTGGTCCAATGGAGTGGCTCTGATTTTCTTTCCCAGCTGTTGTGTAAATTGGCTGCTCCTTGAGTGTATCAGAACTAGTTTGTGTTTCATAGCATTTAATAGCTTTAGAATTACCATAAATAGCTGCCATAATAAACATGAAAATGATAGCATTCATTCTTCTCCTTGAAGAGACATGACTTTCTTCCATATATTCTATCCCCTACTGTGACAGGTAAAGGCAACTACTGCATAACAACTATAATTCCAAATTTGTAATCAGGTATTTGGAAAGGTTCTGCAAATCTTCGTTTTTTTTGTTTTGTTTTGTTTTTTTGTTTGTTTGTTTGTTTGTTTTTGTCTTTATAGGGCTGCACCTGTGGCATATGGAAGTTCTCAGGCTAGGGGTTGAATGCGAGCTATAGCCATTGGCCTATGCCACAGTCACAGCAATGCCAAATCCGAGCCACAACTGAAACCCACACCACAGCTCACAGCAATGCCAGATCCTTATCCCACTGAGCAGGGCCACAGGTCAAACCCGCATCCTCATGGATACTAGTCAGGTTCATTACCACTGAGCCACAACGGAAACTCCAAATCTTCCTTCTTTAATTCACCCTGCTTTAAGTGTCAGTAGCTTCATTTCTAAAAATTTTAATTGTCCTTTCTCCATGCACTATTTATGTGTTAAAAAATAATCCTGTATCTCCTCAATTTCACATAGAACAAAAGATTAGATGCATATAACACCTACTTTCTGTGCTAAATATGGTATACTGCTATGGAAAACAGAATGAGAAAGCAGGGTCTAGATAAACAAGGATGTAGAATTTGAGATACATGGCGGGTTCCCAGTTGTTCCATCCAGTGTCCTCTCACCACCTCCAAGTCACCCAGGCCATTTACTCTCCCTTTCAATCCCTACCACCCAGTAAGGCTGCTCTGAGCTTCAAAATGAACTTTCTTTAGTGGACCATAGAAATCTATTTTTTACCAAAGATAAAGCTTTGTCTTTTCTAGGCATGAAACAAAACCCCTAAATATAAATAGTCACATAAAATATAATATATGGAATTAAAATTACATAGAAAATTGTTGTACCTGAGATAACCATCATTTGGAGGGAAAAGATTATGCATGTGTCCTCAGAAGAGTTTGAAAAGGAAGATGACACATCTATAGACAAATCAAAAAAATTTCCCTCAACACTTACTAGATAGAAATCATTACATAATCATCATGTGCTTAATCACTGGAGAATTCTGTCTCCAATCTGGCTTTGAGGTTCCTATCAGTGAGAGCACCCTTTTGTATTAATCCACATTCTCTGAATTGACCAGTTGACCCCATGTATTCAGCTCCAAAGCATCCCAGTGAATCTAGCTTCCTGGATTTTCCTCCCCAGTCTCAAACTCAAATCACAGAAAATATTTAAAACAATATAAATTCTAGTTTTTCTTACCCATGATTAGAAACAAAATATACTTGTTTCTGCCCTAGAAGGAAGCAGTCCACTTGATGTTTCATGAACCTACTTAAGGAGAAAAGTGAGGAGTCACAGATTATTTCAACTTGATATGTAGGCAACTACACAGCCTTTGGAAAGGAATGGCAATCTATTGATATTTTAAAGTTATAAAAGGAAAATTCTAATCATTTGGTGTTACATTTTCCGTTTCAGCTAAAACTCCAACTTAGATCCAGGACAGTGGCTACCATACCAGGCCTTGAAGGATTTGCACACCCAAAGGATACCAGTTTTTCTCATTCACTCTTGAATTTTTTTTTTTTTGGTCTTTTCTAGGGCCACACCCACGGCATATGGAAGTTCCCAGGCTAGAGGTCAAATCAGAGCTGTTGCTGCCAGCCTATGCCACAGCCACAGCAATGCGGAATCCGAGCCGCATCTGTGACCATACCACACAGCTCACGGCAATGCCAGATCCTTAATCCACTGAGCAAGACCAGGGATCGAACCGGCAACCTCATGGTTCCTAGTTGGATTCATTAACCGCTGAGCCATGATGGGAAGTCCGGATTTTTTTATTTATTTACTGAAAGTTTATCTACCTCTGCCCTGTCTTGGCCTGCTACGAAGGAGTTTAAAGAGAAGAAGTCATCCTTTTGGCATTTATAATCCCAGGTGGACAACACTGTCAACCTCTACCGAGGCTATTTTAACTGTCTCTTTTATGACATGGATTTTCTCTTTCTCTCTCTTTTTCCTTTAGTTCTATTGATTTTAAACTCAAAGTATTCATGTGACCATAGTCAGCTTCAGATGATTCTTTTAATAGTGCCAGGTAGCATGGCTGAGTGCTTGACCTCCCTTTCATTAAAAAAGTTTTATTTGCACTGAGCCAGCAAGTCTTTTATTTTAGACCCAAATGAAGAGATGAAGAGGCGCGAGACACTTGGCCTGTTTATAACCATCTGGTTTTAGTGACTTGACTAGACCATATCCATCCACACTTGTGGATTCACCCTTGGAACTTAGCTAAGGAATAAAGAGTCACAAGGGCAGCCAGGGTTTCTCTGAGTCACTGCCAAGCATAGTTTTCACATATGACAAAAAGGATGTCTTCAGCCAACTAACATCCCTCTCATAGCCAAGGCAAAGCTGTTTAAGTAATTTTAAGAACCAGAAATGACTTTAAAAATTGATTTATTCATAAAGTATAAGTTGTGGGTTGATAGTCTAATTCAGTCCCCACTGTTAGAAAAAATAGAAAATACAACTAGCTTTCACTCCTTAGAATGTAGTTGTTGTCTCAGTGAAATCATATGTCCCATGAGAAGACACAATTAGATCTGTATTCTCCTTATAAATTTACATTTTCTAGCGCTACTGTAATAAATTCCCTCCACATGCTAACAAATACAGAGCAGTGGTAGATAATGAAGATCTGAGATTGCTGCTGAGACTCACAGGTTTGATGGCGGCTGGAGAAACCTGCCTTTTCACTACAACTTGAATAAAATTTCAGTACTTACTTTTTATGTGTCACCATAGTTCAGCTGTCACCCTCTAATATTTATTTGTATCTTTTGAAACTGTTCATTGTATGGTCCCAAGAAGAGCAGCACTGTTTATTCTTTGATCATTCATAGTTACCTCAATATTTATAATATTATATGCATTGTTTTGCATTTAATCACTTTTAAAACTTTAGAGCCTAGGGGTAAATCTTAGATTACCAAAATTGAGAGTGAAGAATTTCAAAGTACCACATTTGAGGGAATTTATTTTTTTTTTTTGCTTTCATCTCTCAAACCAGGCAATTAAAAATAACAAAGAGGAGTTTGACTCTAAAATATTGATATTCTCCTGGTTATATTTTGTTTCAGTTTATGCTAGTTTGTTTAATAACCTTTATCAGAGTTTATCATTATTTATTTGACTTTCTGCCTTTCACACAAGTAGGTATCGAAGGTTCAGGCCTCAATTCTATTGCTGACAATTAAGAGTTTCTTGGACATTACATGCTCTCAGCAAGTGTTTGTTAAGTGAACAAATGAATGCATAAATATATGAAATGCAATTGCAAAAGCAGTAAAATAAACTTAAAGCCTTTGTTATGTTGGCAACAGCAGTAAAATAAACTTAAAGCCTTTGTTACGTTGGCAAAAGCAGTAAAATAAATTTAAAGCCTTTGTTATGTTATTCTTCTTAGGAATTTATGATAAGGTTCTACATGAATAAGGTCATTCAGTATAATGTTTTTAACATCCTGAAACTAGAAGAGCTGACAGAATTTTCTGACAGATTAGATATGCAACATGAACAAAAGAGAGGAGTCAGCCAGGTTTTGGTCTGAACAATTAGAAGAAAGGCACTGATATTAATATGGTGAGACTACAGCAGTCACCATTTACTAGGAGAACTATGAGGAGCTCAGTTCAAGACATAAGTTAAAACACGTTAAGCAACTGGATATATCAATTTGGAGTTGGGGGAAGAAATATAAGCTAGTGGCATAAATTTAGTAGTCATCAGTCATGAAATTTCATGAAATCACCTGAAAAATTAAACATAGAAAAGAAATCCAAGGACAAGGTCCTGGGGCATTCTAACACTTAGATGACTTGGGAGCAAGGGAAGAATCAGTGAAAGAAACCAAAAAGCAGTAGTTAGAAAAGTAGGAGGAAATTCATAAAAGTCTTCTGCCCTGGAATCCAAGAGAAGAAACTGTGGCAAGGAGATCATGACAAATGGTAGCAAATTCTACTGCTAAATAAGATGAAAATTGAGAAATGGCTTTTGTTTTTCATAAGGGTCATTGGGGAGAGCTTTCCTGTGTTCACAATGGTGTGCAAGTTGGGAACAAGAATCTGTTGCTAAAGGGTCACAGGCAGAATGGGTACAATTTGATAACAGTGCCTTTAGAAGCAGTATGTATGGCTTGGTGATAGGCAGGCAGGGGTATTAGAGAAAGTTGTTAAGGATGACAAGAATATCCCAATATGCCTAAACTGAGCTACTCATTAGAGATTCTTCTACACATATACAAGGGGATTCTCTGGTTGGCCTTGATTGTCTCTTGGGAACTCCATTTACTTGAGTGGGTTTGTGTTCAACTCATGCATTCATTCAACCAAAACATATCTGTAGAGCACTTACTATCAGCCAGTCATTGTTCCAAGTGCTAAGGAGAGCTGTGAATAAAGCAGACATACTTCCTGGAGTTTATATTTTTGTGTAGAAAACAAAAAAAAAAGAAAGAAAAAGACAAAGACATATCTACATTATAGTAGATGGAGGTAAGGGCCATACAGAACAATTAGGCAGGGAAGAGGGATACAGATGGCAGGAAGAAGTGTGGCTCCATGATAAAGTAGTCAGGGAAAATAAGGCAACATTTAAACAGACCCCTCAAGTTGAATAAGCCACAAACATCTGAGACAAAAGCATTGAACACAGAGGAAAGTCTATGTAAAGGCAATGAGGAAGAAGTATACCTTCTTGCTACACAGACTGCAAGAATTCTGCTTTGGTGCAGGGGTCTGGCAAGAAAATAAGGCAAAGATTAAAGTCGAAGAGAGGACAGTTAAGGATGTTTGTATAAGACTTTGCATATTATACAAAGAATGGTGGCTTATATTCAAGGGCATGCCTGTTTACCCCTGAAGACCCTTTTCTATGCTTCTCCCTTTTGTGCTGGAGGGCAGAATCTGCAGATGGCACCACCTTGGATGCCGGGCCCTGTGGCTTTCACTTGGGTCTGGCCAAGTGGAAGGATACACTGGCAGGAGAGTAGAGAAATAAGAACCCCTGTCCTGGTCATATGTGGCTGCAGCTTCCTTCAGGCATTCTTCTTCCATGGCTCTGGCCCTCAAGGTGTTCTGGTGAAACGGTTGCTTCCCTTTATCTATTCAAACCCTGGCAACAAGAAAGCTGTTGCTAACTGCTTGTTTCACTATTTCTTATTGTTTTCCTTAAACCCTAAAAATAGCCTCTTCACTAGACTCTATTCAGTTAAATACTTTGAATGTGCAATCTCTTCTGCTAGGCCAAAACATTTACTGAATCAAACAGAAAGCCATTGCATCAGTTAGAACAGAGAAGTAACATGATCTGACTTACGTTTTAAAAGAAACATGTTGGCTGCTGTTTGGAGAACTGACCCTAAGGAGACAAGTATATAAGCAGAGAGATCTTTTAATAGGCTAATTTAACAACCCAGGCAAGAGATGATAATGGCTTGAGTCAGGATGGTGGCAGTGGAGGTGGAAGAAGTGGTCAGATCAGGAAGATTCTTTGAGGGTATATCCATCAGAATTTGCTGACAGAGCAAATGTAGCTGTAAGAAATACAGGAGAGTCAAGAATGACTTCTATGGCCTGTGCTTCACCTCATATTCTATTCCTCCTGGTGTTAACCTATGCACACTTCATATTATTGTCTGCAATACATGTTTGCCATTCTGTTTAATAAAAAAAGAGTACCACTTAAAGTAAGATGAGCTTCCATAGGTCCAGTACCCTACTCAATCATCTTCTTAGTATTAGCTTAGTGATTGAGACTGGTTCTTAAGGAATATTATATATCATATGCATCCCAAGACTTTTGTTCCTTTCCAAATACTCAGTTTAGAGGTTAATGCAGTCTAATGATTTAAGCAGAATATTTTTTGAATTTGTTTTCATAATGCTTTTTAAGACCATGTTTTCCATAAAGAAATAAAATGTGGCTACAGAAGAATGTTAAAGACACAGAAAAATAAGGTTTGTATTAAGAAAAAAAATGTTATGAGACAGTATGTAAAGTTTGGCCTTAATTTTGGAAAAAATTATATATGCATATTGCATGTATGTGGTGGAATGATTTGCACTTCATACCTCCCTGTATCTTAGACTTTTGATAGTACCCTCCTATATGACTGTAACGTGACTTTGGCCAATGGAACAGAAGAAAATATGACTCAAGCAGAGACTTGACAAGTTCTTATGGATTGGGACTTGCCTGCTTGTTGTTGTTAGGGCCCTCCAAAAGTCATATGAATCAGCCTGACCTAGCATGCTGGATTATGAGAGGCATAAGGAGAAGCTTATGTCATCCTAGCCTTCCCAGATGAGGCCGTCATACAGTAGCCAGCACCAGTCACCACCAGTTGACCATAGCACACAAAATCAGCTAAGACTGGCTCAGGCCGAAAGAACCACACAGCTGAACCCAATTCAAATATCCAACCTGCAAAAATGGAACAAATATTAACGTCCCTCTAAAATTCTTAGGTTTAAGTCCTAACCCCCAATGTGGCTATACTTAGAGACAGGACTTTTACCAAAGTAATTAAGGCTAAATGAGGTCATAAAGCTGTGCCTCTAATTCAATAGAAAGACATCAGAGAGCTCTTAAGAAGAGACACCAGTGAAATCTCTCTGTGTGTGTGTGTGTGTGTGTACACGCGTGCACACACACATGAGCATGTGCTTTTCATGTGTGTGCATACATCAAGAAAAGTCCATGAGGAGTTCCCACTGTGGCTCAGCAGAAAGGAATCTGACTAGCATCTAAGAAGATGCAGGTCTGATCCCTGGCCTTGCTCAGTGGGTTAAGGATCCGGCATTGCCGTGAGCTGTGGTGTAGTTTGTAGATGTGGCTCAGATCCAGTGTTACGTGGCTGTGGTGTAGGCTGGCAGCTATAGCTCTGATTCAACCCCTAGCCTGGGCAACTTCATATGCTGTGAGTGCAGCCCTAAAAAGACAAAAAGAAAAGAAAAGGAAAGTAAAAAGCCCACAAGAGTAAACGTAGAGTAGGTAGCTACAAGCCAAGAAGATAGCTCTCACCAGGAGAAACCCAGGCTGGTCTCTTGATCTCAGACCTAGCTTCTAGAAATGTGATGAAATAAGTTTGGTTCTTTTAAGCCACTGAGTCTGTGATATTGTTATAGCAGCTGGAGCTGACTGATACATGATCTAAATACATGGTTGTTATTTTAAGTCACAACATTTGGGATAGTTTACTACACATCAAAAGCTTTTGGATATTCAGATGTAGTTGATTTATGTATATACACAAATTTTTTAAATAATTGAAAATAATTTTAACAACCCAAATGTTCCTCTGAGTGGTGGTAGGTTGATACGTAATTTTTATTATTTTCTTCTGTTGAAGAAAATTGCTTCTGCAATAAGCACTTTTTTGCAGTAAAACATAAAAAACATCACTAAAGTAAAGCAATATGAAAGGCTAACTTTTGAAATAGCAATGGAAATGAAGAATGAGAAAAAGACAGTCTAAAGCTGAAAAGAATATCCACTAGCTGTGGGTTAGATTGAGAAAGAGTATCCAGGGACTTGAAACTTTTAGCTCCAGAAAAGCAGTATTTAAAATGGCTATAAAGAAGATCTGAAAATGCTCTGCATTATGTCCATGTCTGATCCTGGCACAGCACACAGAGATACACAAAAACAATCTCCCCTACTGAAAAGACTCTCCATCTTCCCCATCCCAGCACCCCCAATTCCTAAAAACCTCAGTGTGTCTTCTCAGATGCAAAACTAGGCCAAGGAAGGCAGAAACACATGTATTCTGTTACACAGTTTCTTTTGCTGGGGCAGCTTTTCATCAAATGAAAGTTAATCAGAAGTCTAGTGTGTAAAACACAGATCAAAGCTAAGATGTCCTGCTTGAAGAAAGAGTAGGAGAAAGAGGGGAGTGATGTGGTCCTCAGAAACTGAAATTCTATTTCTAAAACAAATTCCCCTGCTGCCAATCTGATGCTCTTGCATCATCATTTTTCTCCAAATAAAAGGCAAAGAATCTCAGACTGGGTAAAAAATAAAGATCTGATTACATATTGCTTAGAATAAACAACTGTTTATCATTATACTTCACAAAGAAAAATAATAAACAACAGTTACTGCTTAAATGTGAGGATACCTCCGCAAAATCAAAGAACCCTGAAGAATATTTTCACCAGAGGAATAGGAAATAGTCTTTTAAGAGAATAAGTTTTGAAGAAGATGATACACACTTGGTTATATACATAAAAGTATCTTGATTTTTACATTGGTAATGATATTTTAGATTTAATTTACACTTGTATACCACAGAGGCAAAACAAGAAAATTAGAGAATACAAATTCTATTATTCAAACTTTCAATTGTCTACTATGAGTCCAACTCCACGTCTGATATAGGAAATACAGACTAGAACAACACATGCTCTGTTTTCAATGATTTTTTCATCTAATAAGGTAAATACTCAAGGAATAATCCTTACAATAACATGAAGTAAGTACTACAACAAAGGAGAAACAGTAGCAGAAGGAAAGGCATCTTGAACAAAGAGGGATAAGGCTAAGATATGAGGACTTACGTGTAGAGTTCACACTTCAATTTGATGTTCAAGAATTAGCTAACTAATGGGCATAAAGTTTCATTAAGCAAAACAAATAAACACTAGAGAACTGCTGCACCACACTGTACCTATAGTTAACAATGTATCATACACTTAAAATTTGAGAAGGTAGATCTCATGTTAAGTGTTGTTATAATACAATTTTACAAATAACTATTTTATACATTTTAAAATAAAAATTTCATTAAATGAAAATATTTAAAAAATTTTAGATAGGTAATACTCCCAAAACATACATCAGGTAAGAACTGGTAACCAGGGTATAAAAAGAACTCCTGCAACTCAATAACAAAAAGACAACCCAGTGAAAAAATTGAGCAAAGATTTAACCAGATACCTCAGAAAATAAAATATATGAATGGCCAGTAAACACATAAAAAGATGCTCAACATCACCAGTCTTTAAAAAGTGCAAATTAAAGCACCAAGGAGTTACCCACCATAATGGTTAAAATTAATAAGACTGATAACACCAAGTATTATGGCATTACAATAATACCATAACATGGAGCAGCTACAGCTCTCATAACTGTTGATGATAATGCAAAATGGTACAGCTACATTGGAAAAAGCTTTGGCAGCTGCTTATGACACTAAACATTCACCTACTCTATGACCCAGCAGTTCCACTCCTAACTATTTACCTGAGTTAAATGAAAACAAGTATCCACAAAAACACTTTTACATGAATGTTCACAGAAGTTTTATTTATAAGAACCCCAAACTATAAACAGTGCCTATTCATAAAACAATGAATTTATTCATGGTCTTAATTTTCAGAACAAGCAAAACTAATCTATGGTGATAAAAAAAATCAGAACAGTGATTTCCTCTGGGTTGTGTGAGTAGGGTTGAACTAGGAAAGAGTATGAGGGTACTTTCTGCAGCAATGATAATATTCTATACCTTGATGAGAATTTGGGATACATAAGTATATATGTCTCTCAAAACTCAAAAAGTGTATACTTAATATGTTTGAACATCATTATATGTAAATTTTATCTTAAAATGTAATAAAAAGCTATAAACAAAAAAGTCAATAAATAAACCTGGGCAATGAATAGTAGGAACAGAGAAGGAACAGCAGGTCTGGAGGTACAAAGGTGTGAAACCATGTGATAGGTTTGGAGAACTATAGGGATGTTGTCCAGTGGCTAGATAATTTTGCTTCTCATGTGTTTATAGTTCTTCTCATGAAAAAATTAGTTTTCATTATCTCCAATGTGAAATATTGAGAAATTTGTAACAACTCTAAGGGAAATATGCAACCCTTTGATGCAAAAAAAAAAAAATCTTCTGATCACATCTAAATAGGCCTCTATCATTCTCTTTGACCTGCTATGGACCTCAGAACCTGAGTAATAGTTCTGTTCTCTATGTCAAGCTCCAGCATCATCCTAGAGAGCTTCTATATCCATATGGATCTCTTATCCAATTTCCTATTTGCCAAGTTTCTTGATTTCCTGTGTAGTCAATCACTAGCTGATTATGGCCTCAAAGTAGACCCTGTCACATCTAAAACTGTAATAACCCTCAAGTCAACCCACCACTTGAAGCCATCTAAAAAATTCCATCTCCTAATTTTCTTTCTACCCCTCTGATCTTTCCAGTTCCCTTTTCAGGTCTCACTAGCTCAGTCTGCCAAAGCAGCATTAGCCAAATTATCCTGTTCTTGGCTCTACTTGTCACTATACATGTGTTCCCTACCCAATCTCATCCATGCTCACAGTGACTCTCAAATGCCTATTGTTAGCTCAGACTTCTTTCAAGCACCATTCTAGTACATAAACTGCCTAATAATCATTCCAATCTAGATATCCTGGAGAAGTCTCAAATTTACCATCTTAAGGAGAGTTCACTGTCTTTCAGAAAATCCTTTTCCAATTTTGTGTTCCTCAACCTGGTAACGGTACCACAGCCATGAAAATGAAAACGATCATTCATTCCTACAGCCCTGCACATCAAGGGCTGTGTCCTGCCACTTCTAACATCTTCCTGGGAGGGCACATAATGTACTTCTTTTTTTTTTTTTTTTGTCTTTTTGCTATTTCTTGGGCCACTCCCGCGGCATATGGAGATTCGCAGGCCAGGGTCCAATCGGAGCTGTAGCCGCCAGCCTCTGCCAGAGCCACAGCAACGCGGGATCCGAGCATCGTCTGCGACCTACACCACAGCTCATGGCAATGCCGGATCCCCAACCCCCTGAGCAAGGGCAGGCATCAAACCCACAACCTCATGGTTCCTAGTCGGATTCATCAACCACTGAGCCACGACGGGAATTCCTGTACTTCATTTTTAAATCTTTTGCAGCATCATTGATAAATAATTGACAAATAAAAACTGTATATATTTAAGGTATACAGTAGGTTTTGATATACATACACATTATGAAATCACCACAATCAAGCTAATTAACATATCTAACACCTCACGTAGTCACCAGTGTGTAGGTGTTAAAGAACACTTGAGATCTACTGTTGGATCTCCCCTCGTGGCGCAGTGGAAACGAATCCGACTAGGAACCATAAGGTTGCGGGTTTGATCCCTGGGTTAAGGATCTGGCATTGCCATGAGCTGTGGTGTAGGTTGCAGACGCAGCTTGGATCTGGCGTTGTTGTGTAAGCCAGCAGCTGTAGCTCCTATTCCACCCCTAGCCTGGGAATCTCCATATGCTATGGGTGTGGCCCTAAAAAAGAAAAAAAAAAAGATCTAAAAAAAAAAAAAGGGGAGTAAGGAAAATGGGGAGATCTTGGTCAAAGTGTACAAACTACAGTTATAAGGTAAATAAGTTCTGGGGATTTAATGTACAGCACTGTGAATGTAGCTAATAATACCTTAAACTTGAAAATTGCTAATTGAGTAGATCTTAAGCGTTCTCACTACAAAAAAAAAAAATGGTAATTATGTGACATGATGGTGTTAGCTAACCCTACACTGGTTCATATTGCAATATATGTCTATCATATCAACACATTTTATACCTTAACCTTATAAAATGTTATATGTCAATTATATCTCCATAAACTAGAAAAAATCTATTTTCAGAAAATTTCAAGTATATAATACAGTATTACTATCTATAGTCACCATGCTGCACATCTCCAGAACTTATTTATCCTACACATTACTGAAACTTTGTACCTTTTGAGCAACATCTCCCTATTTCCCCCACCCCTCAAGCCCTTGACAACACCATTCTCTCTGCTTTTATGAGCTTTTTTAGATTCCGTATATAAGTAAGATGATACAGTATTTATGTTTCTGTGTCTGGCTTATTTCACTCAGCATAACATCTACTTTTAACATCCTGACCTTTTCATACCTATTCATTCCCCTTGCAAAATTCCATTCAATTTATCTTAAAACTTGCAGCTAAAGAAACATGCAAGTGTGGACATAAAGTGTTATAGGACTAATTTAGTAACCCAGACATTCTCAACTTTGGCTGCATATCAGAATTACCTAAGAAGCTCACATATTCTAACTGAATTAGGCTTAAATGGGATCCTGTTGTGGTTCTAGAAGATTCAGTGTGCAGCAGATAAGAATCACTGGTCAACCATTCAATGATCCACTTCATTCTGCAGAATAAAGGACCCCTTCTCACCTCAGCTATGTTTCCAGACAAATCCCTTGTCACATCAGTCCTTGAATACTTAGCCACCAACCATGTTAAATTGTGTTTGATTTCCCAACCTTGTGTTTTCAACATTCATTCTGCCCTTTCCCCCCTGCTCACCTAGTGAACACTCATCTTTCAATCCTTAGTAAACTGTTAACTAGATCTTATAAAGTTTTTCTGATTCTTTTCCTTCCATCGTTCCTAGCTAGAATTTACTTCTCCCTCCAAAATGCTCCACTGTACTTGTAGAGATTTCTATCACAGCAACTAAACTCATTTACTCACTTGTTTGCTTATATATATATGTCTGTTTCCTCCTTTTTAGACTGTGACATTTTGAGGTCAAGCCTCCTCTTTTAGTCATCCTTGTAACCCCAGAATCCAGGACATGAGAGCTAATTAAATAAATAAAACAACAATTAGAATTATAAAGATAATTTAATCATTCCAATCTTCCTCTGTAGTTGGGCATTAGATAAACTGTCAATTGATAGGTTAGGAAAATGTTTTATTCACGATCTCTGGGCTATTTAATTGTGCTCAGTGGCTACAAAGTTATGGCTTTGCTGGCCCTGAATTTCCAGTTTCATGATTTCTCAAACTGGCCTCTCTGCTCTGTAGCAGAAAAGCAGGAATAGTAGTAGAAAAGCCCCAACATCCTGAGTTTGAATATCTTAGCTGCTCTGCTAAGAATTGTACGGATACAGGCAAATAACCTAAATGTTTTGAAGTTCAGTTTCATTATTCATGAGGCTGAGAGTATGTTCACCCTGTATCGCCATAAACTCAAATGGTACCAGATATATAGAAGGCACTTAATGCAGATTTTAAAATGAATGAATACAGTGAGAACAATAATAACTTTGTTTAAGAGTTATTGTTAGGAAGAGATAATGTAAACCCCTGGCATATAAACACATTGGCAGTTCTTAGAAGAGAACTCAGCATATATGTAAGATATTTAACAAATGGCAACCCTCTTCCACATTGTACCTTCAGTTCAATAGTTCATTACTCTTCTACAGTCAAATGATTCACTCACCTGTCTCCAAATAAACCCTGATTTATTTATATAACTCCACGTCTTTCCAGTCTGGACACTGCAGCATATGGCCCAAAGCCACATGCAGCCCATCTGGGGTATTAGGAAAACATTACTTCACTAGCTATAACACACATGACAAAGTTGGTATGAAATTTTTAGAGTTCAGATTAAACAAAGAAGAAATATGTTCAGCTGGTCATAGATTTAATGCCTATATTAAAAGGTAGAAACATTTTAAATAAAGTTTTATGTCAAAAGAAAAGGTTGATGTACCTGGCTGTCATAAAATCATTTGTCACAGAACTTTTATGTGGCACAGTTTTCAGGCTGCGTCATTGCAGGCATGATGTTAGTGGTGTTCTACATTTTCCATTTATTATGTTTAAGATTTTGAGATGAAGTTTGGATATTTTGCTTATTTAAATGCAGTCAAGTGTTAAGGTCGAACAGCTTTATTGAGGTACTTTCATAAACCAAAGTCTTCAAGGGGAATTCAAGGACTCTTGAACCCACAGTGGTTTACAAGATTTTACTTTCTTGTTGATAAGACAATGTGACATAATGAACTTAAAGCTTTAAGTTTAAAAGAATATTCAAGAATATAAGAGAGGGTGCTTATTCACAGAAGTGCAGGTATGTAGGTACAAACTGGACATGTGAATGGAGCAGATGACATGTGGAGAATGCATTTATTTCCCATTACCAAACTGCCTTGAAATCAAAGAAACCTGAAGAATCTTAGAACTATTTGATGGGAATTATGCTAGAATTTTAAAAGATATTCAAGGATTTATTTTCTTAAATTGTAGCTATGTATGGTGATGAATGTTAACTAGACTTATTGTGGTGATCATTTCACAATATGTAAAAATATTGAATCATGTTGTACATCTGAAACTAATATCATGTCATATGTCAATTATACCATAGTAAAGATGAATTAAAAACAAAAAAGGATTTATGAGTATGAATCAAGCTGTCTCTTATGGCTGTCACTGAACATAAAACTTAGGATATGTCTAAGCTGCCAAACATCTTCCCCCTTGATATGATATGATTTCAAAAAGATCTGCCCAAACTAAAATAAAAGTTAACTATACTCACCCAAAGTCATCTTTGGAAAATTGTCATTGAGTATACAAACACTAGGCTCAATTAGAAATTTCTGACAATTTAATATAACTCTGGAAATATCTGGGCCCACCTTACTCTCTGTCATGAAAATACTAAAAAGGAAGTTGAGAACCTTCATCACTTATATGAAGTTGAGACAGAACTGATGAGAAAGCTGGATAGGAGTTCCCACTGTGGCTCAGCAGTAACGAACCTGACTAGTATCCATGAAAATGCAGGTTTGATCCCTGGCCTCTCTAGTGGATTAAGAATCTGGTGTTACTGTGAGCTGTGGTGTAAGTGGCAGACACAGCTCAGATCTGGTGTTGCTGTTGCTGTGGCATAGGCCGGCAGCTATAGCTCTGATTCAACCCCAAGACCACAAACTCCCATATGCCACAGAAGAGGCCATAAAAAGAAAAAAAGAAAAAAAATTTTCAAAAACCTCTCAATAGCAAATTCAGAACAAAAATATATGGTTCATAAAATTTTTATTGACATCACCCACATTGTCTCCCCTCTCATGTCCATAATTATTCTTCCTCTCTGTTTCTCCATGTCAGATTAATGGAACACCTCAGTTGATTCTTCTAAAAATACTATACAAATACTAAACAAAAGGGTAATACAAACTGAAATATACCTATAGACTGAATTTTTTACTGTTAGCACTTCCTCCAGCTAAACCTTTACAATCACACTAGTCAACCATTTTCTGCCTAATCCACCTTTATTTATCCATCTATAGACTTCTGGACATGAGCAGTCCACTACTGGAAATGCTAATTCTACTAGGCTTTCAAGGACATTTGGTTGAGTTTGAATCCCATTTCGTCTACTGAATGTTTCCTGAACACATAAACAGTTCTTTGTGAACTTCTATTTCTCCCAAACACAACATAATGTCTGTATGCCAGATGATATGTCAACATTCCCAGTCAGAAAAATGTCCCTTCTGACATTAGATAATGCCTTATTCTAAATAATTGTGTCTCTTCTCTCTAATAAGTCTACAGATTCATTCATGATGTTAGGGGGTGCTTACACTATATCACACTAAAAGGGGTTCCTGCTTCTCAGCTTGTGACTCTCTAAACCTCATTTCTCTCAGCTGTCAAAATTAGGACCCAAATACAGGTCTCCACTGGTTGTTTTGAGGAGTAACTGATATGGTGTGTGTAGAATTTCTTAGGATAGGCCCAGCGTGCATTAGACACTCCATAAATACTGATTTTTACCCCCTCCCTCTTCATAACAAGCAATTACTGAATATTTGCTGACCTGCAATTATATCATGTCCTCCACCACTCCTACTAGGCTCCATTCAGATTCTTTAGAAGAACACGGACCAGAATTATTATTAAAAATCATTTCAGATTCTTTTTAATAAAAAATAACCCCTTAGACACAAATATATGACCACATTCTGTAGGAGGATGTGTACCTGGAGAAAAACCCAAAGGCCAATTTTGAACTGACCTTGGGAGGATTCTCAATCACGCTATACCTTTCTGTTCTCCTAATGTACCAGTTCAACAGTTTTATAGCTCTGATTTTAAAGAACAGACAGGGAACACAGAGGACATTACATTTGATTCTTTAATTTCTGGTTTGGTATATGCCATACATCGTATACTCTGCAAGAACTTCCTGGCCCTGAGATTAACTGTTCTAACAATCACATAGTTTCTAAATCCACTGTATTTCACTCCAAAGCTTTCTTCTAATTCCCTCCTCTTGACTCCTTTCTCTCTTATTTGAAGGGGTCCAAACTGGAGGATGGTTGTAAACATCAAATTTCAAGCAAATCTGCCAATGAAGATAGCTCTGTTGGGTCTCCAGGGCCCATGCACACTATTCATGAAATAAAACTGCTGTTTAGGGACAAATGGAGTGTTTTGAAATAATTTATCCAACTCTTTTTTCCTCTTAAAAATTTAAATGTGTGTCAAATGCCAGGCAAGATGTGTATCAATTTATCTTATGGTGGAATTTGTGTGACCTGTGAAGCTTCCAGGTGCCACATTTGTATGCTCAATTATTACTGTAAATTTTATTTTTAAATCAAAATGCTTTTTATTAAACTGTATATAAGAGGTAATAAATGTGTATTCTTTTGACAATATGTTTGAGAATTTCATTTTTTATATCATCCAGTATTTTGGTAGAGACTACAGATCCTGCTCCCCATTTGCCTCATCATCTATACACATCTAGTTTAGATAATTAAAGGCACTGGCTTTACTTTTTTCCCCTTGAAATGCTCGATACAAAATGCAAATATTATGTTTCCTGGGGTCAGTACATAACCTTTTTGTTCTATCAGCCTCCCTTGTCCTTTCAGCACTGCAGAGGATTCTAGGGATTCTTGAAAGGAATATTAATACAGATTTAATTGATTGGTGACACAATTAAACCATTAAATTCCAGCACCGGGGTGAGGAACATACAGCCAAACTTTACTAATGAGCTTTCAAAAGGATGTATGGAAAATGCTCTCATGTACTGTAAGTTTTCCTTTCAGTACAAATAAATTCTGTGACAAAAGACCCTCTGATTCACTGCCCATAGAATAACTGGACTGAAACAGATTAAATGTTGATGACTTATGAGCTTAAATTTAAAAATTAAATAAAATAATAATAACAAAGTTAAAGAATCATGTTGATGTCTACCTATTAAGCTACCAGGTTTTTCTGATACTTCTGAAAATTTTGAGAACATTTTGGGACAGGTAGTCAATTTAGGAGGAAAAAAAGTCAAATTATGAAAAATACTCCATTCTCCTCATACCAAATTTGGGTACCATCATCCATCTTCAATTATCCGCAATAGCCACACAACTGACTAATTTACTTCCTTGCTGCACATGTTGAACAAAATATACCTGCTTATATATTTCAAATAATCTACACTTACCCAACACACACAGATTTCACACCAACACACACAGATTTCAATGTAGCCTCCTATAAGCTGGACTGAGGAGGCTGATGATTAAATTCAGAATTTTTAGAAATGTTAACCAGTATTTGCTCAATACTTTAACTCCGTGTGATTTTTTCCATTAACTTTTGGCATCAAATGCGTCTGTCTTGTGGCATGCACCAATGTGGCCTTCAACATACTGAGCACTGAATTTCAAAATACAAATGCCTACTTCTACTGCTTCTTGATGGGTTTTAACGCTGTTAACATAATAAATGCCATTATTATGCTCAGGTAGAGAAATCCTATGTTAAGAGTTGTAAAACTTCTTCCATCATCACTCTGCTCAGAGTCAAATCACAAGGCATATATATATATATATATATATATATATGAAGCAAATGTGAGTCCAGCAAAGAGTGAACCCCACCATTCTACTATAGGGCAGACTTTGAGGTCAGCAGAAAGGGCTCAGCACTATCTGAGATCTATGATAATTACAAGAGTAGTTCACAATAATACTAAGCATTTATTGAATGTCTACCAGGCCCCATTTTAAGCACTGTCTTAGGCTACACTTTCCTGGAAAGAGACTCTGAGAAGTTTATGCAGTACTGCTACTGGAGATTCTCCTATTATCAACTCTTGTGAGGGGTTGAGGAAAACAAGACTGGCAGCAAGACAATTTGAGGCACAGTAGCTACAACAGAAGCCTCATTCAATGCCAAGGGGAGCTTGGAAGCTTGATAGCCCTTCAGAGTTGTCTTGAATAATGGCAAGAAGACCAGACAAATTAAGCAATTTTGGTCTTGTTGCTGACCTGCAAGATGGGGCTATAACCTTGTTTGATGCAGTTCTCTCCAGGTAAGGGTAACTCCCAAGGAAGGACTCACCTGTGAGCCATCAGCAGCCAACTCCCAGAATGAATGGTTCGAGAGGTGAGAAGTCCAAAATCCAGGTGCTAGCAGAGCCATGCTCTCTCACAGGACCTCTTTGCTTCTGGTGGTTGCTATCAATCCTTGATGTTCCTTGGCTTTAGGTGGATCATTCCAATTTCTGCCTTTGTCTTCACAAGGCCTCTCCTCTCCATGTCTTTGTTCATACATCCCACTTCCTATAACAACAGGAATCACTGGAATAGGACCTGCCCTAATTCAAATATGACCTCATCTTATTTTGATTACATCTACAAAGACAGGTTATGATATCAACATAATTTTTTAGGGGACACACACAATTCAACCCATAACAATATATTAAAAGTTAAAATTCATGTTAACTTTGGCCCAGTAATCCCACTTTTGGAAATCTCCCCCATAAAAATAAAAGTCCTATTTTTAGGATAGAAAAGATTTTAGATACATAGATAGATAGACAGATAGATAGATAGATACACACACATATACATGGGTGTGTGTGTGTGTGTGTGTGTGTGTATAAAGAAGACATTTGGATGGCCAAAAAGCACATGATAAAATGCCCAACATCACTAATTATTAGAGAAATGCAAATCAAAACTACAATGAGGTACCACCTCACAGTGGTCAGAATGGCTATCATTAAGAAGTCTACAAATGGTAGTTCCCATTGTGGCTTAGCAGCTTATGAACCCAACTAGTATCCATGAGGATAAGGGTTTGATCCCTGGCCTCACTCAGTAGGTTAAGGATCCAGCAGTTGCCATGAGCTGTGGTGTAGGTCACAGACAGAGCTGGATTAGGAAAATATGGTATATATACACAATGGAATACTACTAAGCCATAAAAAGAACAAAATAATGCCATTTGCAGCAACATGGATAAAACTAGAGATTCTCACGCTAAGTGAATTAAGTCAGAAAGAGAAAGACAAATACCATATGATATCACTTATATGTGCAATCTAAAATATAGTACAAATAAACCTATCTACAGAACAGAAACAAACTCATGGACATAGGCAACAGGCCTGTGGCTGCCAAGGGGGAGGGGGAGGGAATGGGATGGATTGGGAGTTTGGGGTTAGTAGATGCAAACTATTGCATTTGGAGTGGATAAGCAATGCAGTCCTGCTGTCTAGCACAGGGAACTATATTCAATCATTTGTGATGGAACATAATGGATGATAATATGAGAAAAAGAATGTGTGTGTATGTATATATATATATATATATATGTATATGTATATATACACACACACACATTATGTATACATATATGTGTATACGTGTGCATGTGTATATATATATATATATATATATATATATATATATATATGACTGGGTCACTTTGCTATACAACTGAAATTGACAGAACATTGTAAATCAAATATAATAAAAAAAATTTAAAAAGTGGGTGAAAAAACTGAATAAACAAGTAATGAATAAATATTAATGGCAACACTTTGAAAAAAATATTTATTTAAATATATACACTTGGAGTTCCCACCACGGCTCAGCGGGTTAAAAACCTGACATAGCATACATGAGAATGTGGGTTGAATCCCTGGCCCTGCTCAGTGGGTGAAGGATCCAGCACTGCCATAAGCTTTGGTGCAGGTCGCAGATGCAGCTTGGATCCAGCATTGCTGTGACTGTGGTGTAGGCCAGCAGTTCCTAGCCCAGGAACTTCCATATGCCATAGGTATGGCTATAAAAAGAAAAAATAATAATAAATAAATATGTATAGACAATAACACTTCTTACATGTTCTATGTGTGCAAAGTAATATTTAAGAAAGTGAATTTATTTAAATTCCTTTAATAGAATTTAGTAGAAGGATATTCCATGGTATTCTATAAATAGTACTGTGATTTCTGGGTGCTCTTCCCCACTGAATTAATATGAAAACTCAGTTTTACAATATCCTACTCCATGCCAGGCCTATAGGTAAAGTGTAAAGTTAAAGTAGTCAGATATTTTGAGGGGGAAAGGGGGTAAATAAGATTAATAAGACTTCTTAGTTGTAGGATTTTATTGGATGAGAGCTAAGGGAAGGGATGGTATGAGCTGGAGAAGAAAAAAAAATCTGAAAAAGAATAGAAAAAAACCAATGAGAATTCTTTGAATACGTGCATTGATGAGTTTATCCTAACTCCCTTAAGTCTTTGGGCTATGTATGCAGGAAACTAGACTTTTAAGATTTCTGTACTTTTGCCCCCTTACTACACCAGAATTTATCTGGGCAGAAATTAACTGAAGCATTTAAGGCTGGAAGGGTCTAACACTGCCGGAAGCATCTTTCTGAGAATTAGAACCTAATAAAATCTATTAAATATAATAAAAATTAACACATTTTCCCAAAAGCCACAGCACTTGAATATCCATGCTGAGTAAGTCAGTTTATTAATCCCTATGAATATGACACAATGCCTTTCCTTGAAGTGTTTCCAGTCCTGGAAAGTAATTGTCTATGTCCACAATTAACCACAACTCAAAATAGAAATAACAAACTTGTAGCAGAAGAACAAATGATATGTTAGGAGAGAAAAAAAGGAATTGTAATTATGTCCAAACTGGGTAACATGAAACTTAGTAAACTTAGTTAATTTCAATACATATTCACCCACTACTTCAAGAAACTCCTATAGTGTTTAACAGTTGCAGCCTTTAAAAGTGATTGCATGTATAGGGCACAGTCGGTCAATGGGCAACATTTTCCAGCACTCCATGCAGGAAGCTGCCCTGGGAAAGACACCTTATAAAGCTGAGAAGCAGGTGTGCATTCTTTTGTACTAAGAATAGTGCAGACAGTTACATCAACTTGTCAGCATCGTGCTAAAGGCAGCTGGTCTCTCAAGTGTTGAAGGGTCTGCATGAAGTTTAAAACTATGAGAGCTGACTTTTAGTCCTGATGCTTTTCCTCTGTTTCAGCCTCACATGCTTGAATAAATCATACCTTCTTTGAATTCTAGGAGGAATTCAAAACTCATTGAAAATAATAATTCCTTATGGCTAGATTATAAAAGGATAACAATATACCATATTTGAAAGTGTTTTTATATGAATGTAAGCAACATTATTAAAGAGTTCCCGTTGTGGCTCAGTGGGCTAAGAATGCGACATAGTGTCCATCAGGATTCAGGTTCAATCCTGGCCTCACTCAGTGGGTTGAGCATCCAGCATTGCCACAAACTTCAGCATAGGTTGCAGATATGGCTCAGATCTGGTGTTGCCGTGGCTGTGGCATGAGCCACAGCTGCAGCTTTGATTTGACCCCTGGCCTGGGAACTTCCATATGCTGTAGGTGTGGCTATAGATTAGGATTTAATCAGAATTAGAGAAAGCTTCCCTATCATATGCCCTACTACTAACATAATAATAGGCCTCCAAAATACAAAAAGTTATTAAGAATATTAATTGCATATGAATAAGGGAAATCACATATTAAAAAGGGGGAGGAAGGGCATAAGGAAACTTTTGGAGGTGACAGATATGTCTATCACCTTGATTGTGGTGATGGTTTCACAAGTGTATGCATATATTCATATTCATCAAATTGTGTACATTAAATATGTGCAGCTTTTGTATATATTAATCATACCTCAATTAAAGCTATTAAAATAATAAATCATACTGTCATTAAAAAAAATAAATTGCATTTTAGGAAGGAAAAAGAGATTGACTATTCCAGCCAGAGGCTTGGACCCACCACACGTCAATTCTTAACACACTAAAATCACAGATTTCATTTCATGAATTAAGATGGTCAGGGATGACTGACCTTGTGGTCTGTAGTTGGGGGGGGGGTCTCTTTTGAGACTCAGACCAGGAGAGGAGATTCTGACCATTCAGCAAACTTCAAAAGATTATATGAAAGGGAACCAATAACATGCATGTGTAGAGCTCCTGGTATGTGTCCAGTAGCACATCAGGATCTATGAGGCAGGGGTTGTTTGCCCAGGGGAGAAAATTCTTAAATACCTTAGTTGACACTTGACTGCATATCTCCAACTATTGAATTCAGATTCTCTCTAAACATCCATAGGCTGATTTCTTCATCACTTTACATTCCACCACTTAATCTGTGGCCTTGGGACTCTAACCACTTCTTAGTAAAGTTGCCTTATCTATAATACTGGGATAATATTGTAATACTTCATAGTCAAAGGGCAGGGACTTAAAATGCATGGCTATTAACAATTCTTCTAGCATTTCATCTCCTCCATGGCAAAGGTGCATAATTAAATTGTCACTTTCTTGAGGTTTCAAGCTTTCCTGCATTCACTCTGGTCACTTTTTTCCCTTTAGGAAGGGCTGGTTCCTCTCTTAGATTCCCTTCCTTCAATACTACGTTGGTCAAATTTCTTATTACTTCCAGTTTAGCAATAACTAAATAATGGTATTTGCACTACTATATAATTGATGCCTATTTGTGAAGGGTGGGACAGAAGGCTTTTTGATCAGAGAAAGTCAAACAGATCTTTTCCGTTAAGCTTCAATGTCATCCTCATTTCTAGAAGTGAAAAACCTTTCCTGAGAAGGTAAGTCATCCAAGTGAACTTGAATTCACATGTGGTATCATGAATAAGTGGGTGGCTGGTCATCACTGATTTTTCTTTTTCTGCATACCATATTCCTATTAACCTTTCCTTGGGACAAAAATGAAATATTCTCACAAAGTGATGACTTATTGAAAACTGCATGAATTACTCTTTTAAATACTTCTTTAGAATTGCACTCATTTATCCCCAGGAACTCCAAAGGCTCTGAAAGATATGAATGAGCCTCACATTACTGTCAGTACTTTTTCAAACATCTATTAATAATTCAAAGTATGCTAAAGGGTGTTTTAGAGACACAGCAACGTGTTTCAATAGATACTTCCAAATATCTTATATGGTTGTTTAATATTTATGATGCTTCTACACTGTGTTCTCACCTTTAAAAAATGCAATGACCCAAAATCTCTTCTATGGAACATCCCTTGCCTCACAATAAATAAATGGATGTGAAAGCTGGGCTAACTAGCTTAAGTTCATCTTTTATAAGATTAACATCCTAAAGCAATTTGTAAAATAGAGAAAAATATAAACCCATCTAGTGTTAATAAAAATAGGACCTTACATTTTTAATGATCTATAAAATCTATGAAATCTCCTTTTCATAAAGTAATTTGCTTGAGCCTTACTTACAACAACCCCTGAGATTTAGTTAAAACAAGTGTGATAGCTCTATTTCACAGATGGGACAAATGAAGCTAAGAGAAATGTCATAACTTAGTTCACTATTTAGAAGGCCTAACTTGCAGCAAATGATAGTGCTTCCTAATAAGTGAACATAAAATGTCTTGCAATGATCTTTAAGTACTTCTTTTCAAATAAAATGACAGACATTTATTGCTCATCTATTATGTAGGACTGTGTCCTTCACACAAAAATAATTACCATCATTGTTGGTTTTCAATAATGTTAATTAACAATATAAACAGTATAAATTCCTGATTATTAAAGCTTATAATTACCTAAACTAGGATAAAATCCAGTTTTATCATCCCACCTTAGTATCTGCTGCATCTTAATTTTATCCATACTTGATATGGCCTTAATTTGTAGCTATGAAATATGGGTAATTTTTAATCAGTAAGTAATTGCAGGTTATAGTGAAAAAGAAAACAGTGACCTAAGTAGTTTGGGGTGATCACTATAAACTTTGCAGTCTGACAGATGAACTAGTGGGAGTTTTATTTCATTATAAGTATTTGGAATTCCATTTAAGAAAATATTAGAAGAATCCATTCTATGAATTTTTCATGTTAAACTCCCAGTATATTTTTTAAATTTGTGGAAATAAATGTCTTATCTAAGAAAGTATATATCCTTTTCCAAAGTTAAAGGACATGATATTCCTGAATAACAGATATGCTAAAGATAGATTTTAGAGACATCAGTAATATTGAGTGTCCTTGTAGAAAACTAGTCTGTCTCCATCTATCTCAGGGAATGTTATTCAGACCACTTCTCTGTCCATAGTTTTGAAAAATTCTTTCAATGTTTATAAAGACTGACTCATTACGATATCTTAATCTAGGTGTAACGTTTATTTTTCTTCACTATTTTTTAGCCCTTTCAGTATTACCTTTAACAACATCATCTATTTGCCGTCTGAATATCATGTATAAATAACTTCACCACTTTGCAACTTCACCAAGCAGCTAAAACAAAGTACTCTTTTAAGACTAAAAATTTCAATGGTTTGCCCTTAGAAGAGTGCTAGTCCATCAATACATAAGAAAAAGGTTGTTGCAACCAGGCTCAATGAATTTCAAACATATTTTTTTATGAGACAAATGTCAGGAAACTGGCTGAACAGCTGCTCTTGGAGACTTTAAGGCATGGAGGAAAAGGAAAATTGTAGGAAAACACATTGGTGAACAATAAGCAGTGCAGCATTGTTGTATGGCATGAGAAATACATTCTCAGGCTGTAGAATATTAAGACATGCAGTGTTTTGATTTATCAAAGAAAAAGTTGGGCTGTCTAGAAGATAAAAACACTAATTGCCAAGCAACAGGGATATACAGATATATATCCTAACTACAAATCAAAAAGTAGAATTTCCTGATCTGGTGGTTTAAAATAAAGGTCCAATGTATTACTCTCAGCTTGTGAACTAATGACTGGTTACTGATTACTCATAAGTTTTTCTCAGCAGCATCACAGACTCATAATAAATAGAAAGTTCTCAAAGGTCACTAAAACATCTTCTCAATCTAGGCAGAATTCACTTTTGACAAATATGCATGAAGATTGTGCAAGAAAATTTCCCGAGATGGAGACCAATTATCTAGCCACACAGGCAGTGCAGCTTAGTGGTTAAGAATATAGTTTCTAGTGCTAGACCGTTTGGATTCAAACCGTAATTATATTATTTGCTAGCTATGTGACCTTTTGGCAAGTTGCTTAAACATTCTGTGCCTCAGATTCATCTGTGAAAATGATACTATCAATCAAAATGATTATCATGATGATTCTATGAATTAATAAGCTTACCTCAGTGTTAAGTCTCTGTAAAATGGACGAATATAATCATCAGAAAGATCCTCCCTATAATGTTCTTGAAAATCTATGTCTAAATAATTTAACCTATTATTCCTACTTGTAAAATCGGAGGCAACCTAAAATACGTTTCAATAATTCCTTCCTCATATGAGGTCCTATCACTTTTCAGGATAATATTTTGAGTTGAATTTACATAATTATAATGTGAATTATAATTGTCCTGTGTATTTCTTGAAAAGAGTACCCCATTCTAATTCATAATTCCTCCCTTCGGGGCCCCATACTCAATATCTGGTGTGGAATATTTGCTCAATGACTGTGGAAAGAATGATTGGCACCCTTCCAATTTTTAAAGACAACTCTTACATGTTTTCTATGTGTTCTGATCCCCAAGCTAGACATTTCCCAAATTTTCACTAAATCCATGTAAATTGTCATTTTAACTTCCCACACAGCTTCCTTTGAACATATTCCAGTTTTTCAAAGAGCCTCCTAAAATGAAGTATCCAGAACTGAACCCAACATGCCACATATGGCCTGACGAATACTGAGTACTCTGGATACTAATGTGTTAAATGTTCCCCAATTTGTAGAAGATTATTATTCTATAAATGCAACACAGAATGAAACATTCCAAAGAATAGCTGATTTATTAGTATTCAACAACTAATGTGTTCTCCCATTAGATGTAGTTCATATGGAAAAGTATTCATCATTGACACTTGAAATGCACCATGTAGCCTTTTTTTTTTTAATAAAAGGCTGAGGCTGACTGGATATTTAAATATCTACATGCTTCTAATTCACCTTCCTATGGTCATCTAGAGAGTCATACAGTTATGATTTACTACTGAAGTATCTAAAACTATGAGCTGTACCTCTCTTGGGGGTATGTTTTCTGCCACTAAAACACACACATACATACACACACACACAGATATACACAACAGATTACAGAATCTTTATTTTTAAAAATTGGGTAATACCAATATCAGTTCATGTGTTATATAGGTTGAGATCTAATCAAATTAAGATTTCTTTATTTCTTAATTTTTTCAGCTTTATGGAGGTATAACAGACAAAATTATATATATTTAAGGCATATAATGTGATGATTTAATATATGTATACTGTGAAACGATTACCACAACCAAGTTAATACATCTGTTACCTCGCATAGCTACCATTTGTGTGTGAATATTAAGAACATTTAACATCTACTCTCTCAGCAAATTTCAAGTATACAATACCTGTATCAATGTTTGTTCTCATGGAATAACCTCAGTAAATTTACTTTGGCCAAATAGTGTTTTTTAAAATATATATATTAAGATCTTATAAAACAATGAGTGAATATAGAAATGCTACCATGTAATTTTTTTTCTTTTTCTTTTTTTTTAATGGCCACACCTGTGGCATATGGAAGTTCCTGGGCTAGGTGTCAAATAAGAGCTGCAGCTGAGGGCTACACTATAGCCACAACAACACACAACACTGAATCCAAGCCACATGTGCAATGTAGGCTGCAACTTGCAGCAACACCGGATCCTTAACCACTAAGCAGGGCCATGGACTGAACCTGCATTCTCAGAGAAACAGCATCAGGTCCTTAACCTGCTGAGCTACAATGGGAACTCTGTCATGTGAATTTCTTTTGGATGAAGTCAAAGCTTGGAGCAGCAACAATTAGATCAAAAGTGTCTTTAGAAGGGTAGTAAGCATAGTCTGAGATAATACTCTCTTTATAATGCAGAAAATTTTCTATTAATATTATCACTATTGGAAGATACCCATTTCATTATTTAGAAGGTGGATAAATATTTATATATGGTGTATGTGTGTGTGTGTAAATCAATTTATTTTACAGTTAAAAAAAACAAAAAATTCCTTTGGTACTATCATCTATAGTGACAAAACAGTTAGAATAGAAACCACACTACTTTTCAAACAGGTTTATGAGGATATTACTGAAGTGAAATCTTATGATAAAATTTCCTCTGGACTGAGGAACATGAAATGAAATAATAAGAAAATGACATAAGTGAAAACCATTACATTCATGGGCATTAAGCCAGGGTTTAAAAAGTAGATATTATAGGGGAAAAAAGACATACAAGAGAAAATTAAAGTATCAATGCCTTTGGAAACCATTTAGGACACTATTCATAGAATAGTGTGATTTTATAATGACTTAGGTCATTCTTCCATATGATACCATTAGGTAAAATGACAGTATCAACTCCTCCCTCTATCACTGATAAAAGATTTGGGCATTTCAACAGTCTCACTTCAACCCATAGGAAAGGTAAGGTAGGCTGCCTCTCGTAGCACAATGTAATGAATGGCACTGAAGCCCCTCTAATTCCAGGAACATAAAAATCCTGGACAAAACTGTTCATTCACAGTTCAGCTATATGTAGAGAAAAAGGTATCCCTAGTTTCCAGAAGCAGAAAGGCAAGTTAAAGCTACAGGTTGATACCATGGTACTTCAGGATGTTATCAAACCTGAAAACAGGCCCAGGTAGCAAGAGGCTGGAGTTGTAATGCCCACAGCGGGTATGGTTTTGTGCCTGTATGGAGTTCAATTGAGGAAATGGAGTTGAAATGCCTGCCAAAAGTCATTAAAGAGGACTTTTTGAAAAAACTACACTGTCTAGGGCAGAGAGGCAGCAAGGTCAATTGTCATCTGCCCAGTCTTCTCGCTGAGAAATAATTGAGTTCTCTCAGAAGCCAAAATCACAGGCTCTGATGCACATGCAGATATCCAAATTCATGTATCCCATAAGATAGAGACATCCCACAGTTAGATATTAATATCAAAATCATCATCTGATATGAAATCCCAGAGGTCCCTGTCAGGAGAAAAGGGCACTGCCACAAACCTAGAAGCCCTTCCCTGAAAAAAGATTATTCTAAAAATTTCCCCAATATATTTTCTAAAATTAGGGTAATTTTGATATTCCAATTAAAAGATAATAAAGGGACTGGGGATTTGGGGTTGGCATATGCACACTGTGGTATATTGAATGACTGGCCAATGGTGACCTGCTGTACAGCCCAGGGAACTCTACCCAATAGTCTGTGATGGTCTATATGGGAAAAATCCAAAAAAAGCATGGGTGTGTATACATGTATAATGGAATCACTTTGTTGTACAGCAGAAATTAATTATCACAACATTTGTAAATCAAACTATACTTGAATAAAACTTTTAAAAATGAAAAAAAGAAAAAAGATAATAAAGGAAAACAATATACCAATCTCACTTAGGAATGTAATATTAAATCTTCAATAGTATATTAGGAAACTGAATGTATCACTCTATTAAATAAACCAAGGATTCCATTTCCATTAGTATGTTGAACAACCCTACCTTGGAAAATCAAAAGAATATATGATTTTTAAAAGTTAAAAATCATCACTGAAATGAGAAAAACTGAATTCTCAAATGTCAATAACAAATTCAAAGAAGTACTAAAGAGAGCTGAGCAACCGCAGAAGGCAGTTTTTAAACTGAGGCCTTGTACTGAACTCTTGCTCATTGGAGGAGGAAAAATATCTCCCTTGGAATTTCTAAATGCACACTGATCCTAAACAGATGAGTCTGCAGCTCAATTTCACACTACTTGCAAGTAAAACATTAACTCTTTCCTGGAAGAATAATCTTCATGCCCCCCCCCCACACACACACACAATGTTGCAAGGAGTATAGACATAATAAAAATTCATAAAATACACAAGGAAACAAGGTATCACGATCAAGTCAGAAAAAAGAATCAGTTACTCAAAAATTTCATGCACAGGAAACATTAGGCACAACATAAAATGATTATGTTTAAAATATCCAAAGATGGGAGTTCCCATCCTGGCTCAACAGTAATGAACCTGAGTTGAATCCATGAAGACACGGGTTCAATCCCTGGCCTTGCTCAGTTGGTTAAGGATCTGGCATTGCTGTGGGCTGCAGGGTAGGTTGCAGACGCAGCTAGGATCCTGTGTTGCTGTGGCTGTGGCATAGGCTGGCACCTGTAGCTCAAATTCGACTCCTAGCCTGGGAACTTTCATAAGCCACGGGTGCGGCCCTAAAAAGAAAAAAAACAAACAAAAAATAAACAAATAAAAGAAGAAACTGAAAATACCAGCAAATACCTATAAAAGTAACTAAACAAATTACAAAAAAAGAATCCAATGGGATATCTAAAAATTTTTAAATACTGTAAAATTTGAATTTGAATACTCAAGATCAGCTAAACAACAGATTAAATAGAGATTAGGAAAAATTAATAATTGATATGAAGAAATTATCCAGAATGTATAATAGAGGAAAAATGGTAGTAAGTATATTAGAGATTAAGAGAAACATTAAATAAACTTCTTCAAAGTTAAAAAAAAAAGGGTTTTCAGACCCCTGATCTAAACAATCCTAAATAAAATATTAATAAATTAGAAACTGTTTTTGGTATCCTGACCAGATCCCTTTTACCAGTTGATACACACATCCTCCAGCTGTTGTAATGCTTCTCTGGAGAACTGACCTCATCTGCATGCTTTGCACATGTGCTCCTACTGGGAGCAGCCACTGATGAACTGATATTAATTACAAAAGCTTAGCCCATTTGTCTCAAGGCAGGAAATCTCTGGAAGGGTACTCCAAACAAAACTGTACCTGAGACTACCTCCTTGATTGGTTCTTTCCCCTTCCTTCCTACAGACAACTCTTTCAATAATTCACTTGGAACCAAACATCTGTCTGCTTTTAGTTTCCTGAACTAATATACAAACTAAAAAAAGCAATGTAAAAAAACACAAAACATAGTTAAATTAGGTTTGTTCAAGGATATAATTTATCTCAGCAATAGAATTAAAGAGAAAATCCTATGACTTTCTGTAATATTTAAATTATGTTTAATTTAAAAAACATATATTAGTAAATTTGGTATAAAAAGAAAAATTTTTAAAAGCAAACATTGAATTCAATGCTAAAATAAAGGAAATATTCTTTTTAAGATAATGAATAAGACAAGCATGCCAGTTATTATCACTTTTGTTTAGCATTGTGTTAGAGGACTTAGCTAGTACCTCAAAGAAAAAACAACCTAAAAATAGAATGATTGAACAGGTATACTCAAAATTGTCATTATTCACTTAAGATATTTGTCTATATAAAAACCAAAAAGTAACTACAGTTAAATTTATATTATTAAAGTGAGAGTTTGACAAGTTTGCTAGAAAAAAATTAATATACAAAAATCAAGAGCAGAGTTCCCTTATGGCATAGCAGGTTAAGGATCCAGCATTGTCACTGCAGCAGCTCAGGCCACTGCTGTGGTGTGGGTTCAATCCCTGTCCCAGAAAGTTCACATGCTGTGGTAATGGTCAAAACAAATAAATAAGCAAAGAGCAACCCAATCTACAAAGAGATAGGTCATATAGTTATTAAAAAACTTTACAATAACAACAAAAATACAGCTAAGAGAATTTTTTTTTCAGATTCTTTTCTGATATAGATTATCACAGAATATTGGGTAGAGATCCCTGTGCTATACAGCAAAGAATAAATCTAATAAATGTTGTGCAAGATCTTTTTACAGGTAATTACAAAGCTTATTACTAAAGAAAACCTAAATGGATAGACTATAATTTGGAAGATATAATATCATAAATATGTAAAGTATCCCCATACTATTTTCAATTTAATTTCAATCAAAATTTCATATTCTATGAAAGAATAGTGCAATATTTATTCATCTTAGTAATGTTATGGGGAATACGTTTAAGAGCATGGATTTGGCAATCAGTCAGCTAGGGTTAAAAGTCCAGCTCTACCAGAGTTCCCTTTGTGGCACAGTGGAAACGAATCCAACTAGGAACATGAGGTTGCGGGTTTGATCCCTGGCCTTACTCAGTGGGTTAAGCATCGGGCGTTGCCGTGAGCTATGGTGTAGTTCGCAGACACGGCTCGGATCTGGCGTTGGGATCTGGCATTGCTGTGGCTCTGGCATAGGCTGGCAGCTGTAGCTCCGATTAGACCCCTAACCTGGAACCTCCATATGCCGCAGGTGCAGTCCTAAAAAGACAAAAAGACAAAAAAAAAAAAAGTCCAGCTCTACCACTTTCTGACTATGAGACTTCAATAAAGTTACTTAATGTGTAACTTCATTTATAAAATGAATATAAAAGTATTTACCTCATAGGAGTGTTGTAACAATTGAGTTAATATGTGTAAAATACTACAATGATTGATTTTATGTCAATTTAATTCGGCCAAGGGATGACCAGATTGCTGGCTAAACTTTATTTCCCGGTATGTCTGTGAGGGTGCCTCTAGAAAACACAGGCATTTGAATTAGTGGACTTAGTAAAGAGGTGGCCCTCCCAAGTATGGATGATCATTATCTGCTCTCTGAAAGCCTGATTAAAAGAAAAAGGTAGAAGAGAGTTGAATTTGCTCTATTAGAGCTGGTTTTCAGGCATTCCAAACCAGACTAGAATCTACACTAATCAGCCCTCTGGCTCTCGGGTCTTCAAAATACACTACTAGGTTTCCTAGGTTTCCAGCTTGCAGACAGACCATTGAACTTCTCAGTCTCCATAATTGGGTAAGCTGATACTTACAGCCTATTGGTTCTGCTTCTCTGGAGACCTCTAATAAAAATAGCTTAAAGAGTGTCATCTCTTTGCCCCCAAGATCTATTCTAGATCCTTCCTAAAAGGTTTTTTTTTTTTTTTTTTGGTGGTCTTTTTAGGGCAGCACGCACGGCATATGGAGGTTCCAGGCTAAGGGTCAAATCAGAGCTATAGCTGCCGGCCTATGCCACAGCCACAGCAACAGCAATGCTAGATCTGAGCCGCATCTGTGGCCTACACCACAGCTCACAGCAACGCCGGATGCTTAACCCACTGAGCAAGGCCAGGGATCGAACCCGCATCCTCATGGATACTAGTCAGATTCATTTCTGCTGAGCCATGACAGGAATGACAGCCGTGACGGTCATGACAGAGGTTATTCTTTACGGTCTGAATCCACAGCCTCTTTAGTCCTCAGGCTCTGAGTTGAGTTCAGTCAATGAAAGAATCAAAGATACTAGTAAGAAACTGAAAAGCAAAAGAAGTATGAAAGCAGAGTACTGATTTTCCTGGGTCATTCCCCCTAACCTCCCTCCCACCAGCTCCTGCTTTCCTCTGTGGGAATCCTCAGCTCCTCTCAAGCAGCTGCATCCATATTCTTCAAGCCTGTGGCAGCATGAGCTCCCCACTGTTTCTAGCCCAGAGATATTGCACAATCATATGCTGTTTTGCTTAAAGCATAGTCACAACTTTGCAAATAATCAATTGCCATTCCTTAACATTAGAAAATGTATACTACCAAGTAGACTTAACTATTTTCTTTAAAAAAAAATTAAGTTGACAATATTTAGGAAGCACCCAGGAATAAATCTAATAAAAGATATCAGACATACTGGAGAAATTAACAGAAGTTCACTGTTAAATGGGAACAGCTAACATTTTTAGATGGGTAGATTGTACACGTGGATAGGAAGATCCTATATTGTAAAGATGCCACCTTTCTTTTCCTTAATTATTCTATAAGTACAATGGATTTCAAACAAACAATATTTTTCAGGAATTGAGTAACTGATTACAAATGCATATGGAAATTTAAAAGGACCATAATAGCAAGATAATTTTAAAGAATTCTAGGAGGGATACTCTATTTAAGACACTAAGGCTTATTAAAAGCATGTAGTAATTTTTAAAATGTGATGTTGACAGTAATTTAGGGATAATCAATATAACAATGGCAAAAAAATAGAGTCTATAAATATGTTTACACGCAAATAATCATATGCATACACATCAAGAATTTGGTATGAGAGATTATACTATGAATGCATGAGGGAGAGAATGTGTTTATTGAATTCTATAAAAAACACTGATATATCTTGCCATTCATATGGAAGAACTTTTTTTTACCACATACACTACACAAATGAAATATGAATTGAAACATGATGAGAACTCAAATATAAAAATATTAAAATAAAATATAGGAAATATGTTATGACATTGGGGTAGTAAAGGAGAAGAGAAAAAAGACCAGAAAAAAGGAACTAAGAAAAAAATTATGAATTTATCTTTAGCAAAATTATAATCCTCCTCCAAAAGATGCCATAAAGTTAAAATATCAGCCAGAGTGTGGGAAAAGATGCTTGGAGTGATTTTAATTCTAAAGGACTCAGCATTAGTACACAAAATAAAGATGTAGCAATATAGATCATATTTACTGTATGTAAATATGCGTGTGTGTTTAGCAGAAGAAAAATCTTGAATGGTTCATAAAATTAAAAAGATATTATACTTCCCCACTAACCAAAAAAATTAATAAATACAGTAAAATGTTGATGTCATTGTATATCCATTTGATCCACAGCTACTTAATGTGTCTGATATTACCAGGTGTTGGCAGGAAAATGCAACAGAGAAACTTATGTACACTATTGGTTGGAATGTAACATGGTTGTTCTATAAAATCTGTAGCCCAAATTCAGGGATGATCTCCTTCTTCCTTCTGAGTCATAAATTAAATATTAGGTTCTTATACGGCACTGAATACAAGTTTTATAATTCTAAGATACAAATATCAATTGGTATGATTTATAATTACATATCTTGTTTTGTTTGCTATTCAAGATACTATTAGGTAATATTCTTGCACTTTCAGCCTTAACTTGACGAGGTGCCTTCCCTTTAGCAAGTTTACACTTCTGAATGTGAGTAGTAGAGTTGTTTAGCCTTCACTTTTAAAATAGAATCACCTAATATTTATAATCAGGTGATATTTATTTATGATCTCCTTGTCTTTATAATGTGGCCAAAACCAAAATAATCATTAAACGTTCTGGACATATATACTTCACAATAATAATGCACAAGTCATAATAGAATGTAATTAGGTCCTAAAACAAAATAAGGGCTTAAACGTGCTTTCTATCCACAAAATTATTCTGCCTCTCAACACTGATATGATGGTAGTAATTTTATAAGCCTGGATGAAAAACCAATCTGAATTTGAAAGAAATTTCCATTACTTTTCTTTTAGCTCTAGAATGCAGTACATAAATTGGAAATATTCACTTGTCAAAGATACCATTTCCCATTTTCAGCTCTATTCTAATTTTCATCCTAAAAGTCATTCTGTGTGTGATACCCTAGCAAGACAGTTGTGCAGCCTCTGACATTAACAGAAGTAAAAGATCTCATACTTGACAAAGGAGGAAGCTCTCTTCAGCAGAGGAGGCATTTCCAAAAATTGCAAGACTCCTCCATAAATAGTATCATTTAAATAATCCTTTTAATAAATGTCAATATCTAGCACGCTGGATAATATTTTCACTTACTTTGATTCCCCTAGTCTTAGCAACAAATTGCGGAAAAGCAATAAAATTGATGAAATCCACTGTATTCCACTTATGCAGCTTGAACAAATTCTCAAGACAATAAGAGATTTTCAGATGTATTGTGAGATGTCAAATTGTTTCAAAAGGCTTTTAGAAAGTTAAAACAGAACAGATGAAGATGGAGTGAAATAGTAAAATTACACTTTTTCACAGTAACAACTTAGCATTTCAGTCAAAATGTTTACTATAACAACCTTATGATGAACATCATCAAAACAACCTATGCATCACCAAGAACACTAAGGTAGGTATCCAGAATTGGAAATGCTGGCTCAGAGTACACGTATTTAGGGAGTTCCCGTCGTGGCTCAGTGGTTAATGAATCCCACTAGGAACCATGAGGTTGCAGGTTCGATCCCTGGCCTTGCTCAGTGGGTTAAGGATCCAGTGTTGCCATGAACCGTGGTGTAGGTCGCAGCCGCAACTCGGATCCCGTATTGCTGTGGCTGTGGCTGTGGTGTAGGCCGACAGCTCCAGTTCTGATTAGACTTCTAGCCTGAGAACCTCCATATGCCGCCGGTGCAGCCCTAGAAAAGGCAAAAAGATGAAAAAACAAAAAACAAAAATAAATAAAAAAGTACACGTATCTAAAAGTTTAGGAAATTGTGCCACTCTTCCACACAGGGTTTGTACCATGATATTCAAATCAAAAGTTATGAGAATCAACATATATTTGCCACCTTGCACACACTGTCAATCTTCAAAAACTCTTTACTTCGTGGCAGGCAAACACAACTATGCATTCCTGGTTTTACTTGTGTTGTTAAACATCTTCTCAAAGATACACTGACCCTTTGAAAACTTCTGCTGATCTCTCTTCTGATCATATACTTCAACCAACTGTCTATTGTTTTTCCTTATGAATTGAATTGAATTGTACTGTTTGCACCAGTGTGATTCAATAATGTATCAACAGGAGTTCCTGCTGTGGTGCAGTGGATTAATGACCCAGCTTGTGTCTGTGGTGTTGTGGGTTCGATCCCCAGCCCAGCACAGTGGCGTAATAAGGATCCAGCATTGCTGTGGCTCATATTTGATCCCTGGCCTGGGAACTGCCATATGCTGCAGGACAGTCAAAAACAGGAAAAATAAATGTATCAACAATAGTATTAATATCTATCCTTTGCTGAATATGTTGCAAATACTTCCTTCCATTTTACATGTAATTTTTAACTTTGCTTTGATCTAAAATAGATTCTTTTTATATAATCAAATTTAACTCTTGGTCTTCCATATATGTGTGAGATTTGGAGTGTAACTTAAGAAATCAAATTCAAGAACTGTAAAAGTATTCTCCCGTATGCTCATCTAATAATAAAAATAATTTAAGCCTGGAAGCTACCTAAAATATATTCTCATATATAGAATGAGGTAGATAATTAACACTTTATTTCCAAGTGTATGGCCAAATTGTCACAACACCACTGAATATTCCCTTTTGCTCACTCATATAAAATAGCATCTTAATCATTTATTAAAATTAATCATTTATTAAAATTAATAAATTAATCATTTATTAAAATTTACACACATACGTGTATATATATATATATATATATATATATATATATATATATATATATATGAGTTTGTGCCTGGATTTTCTACTCTGCTTCATCACTCTATTTTTTATATATTAAGTACTACCAAACTTTAAATTTTTCCTTATAATATCTATATGTAGTAGAAAATCTTTCATTTTTTCATTTAAATATATATAAAATCTCTATATTTTTATTTACATATATAATATAAATAAATAAGCTTTATATAAGCTTTCTTCAAGATAATTTGAGAATCCTATCAAGTTGTACACAATATTCTTTTATTAAAATTGCATTTAATTTTATACTGATTCAATTATTTCACTTCCATTCCATTTTATTAAGAATCATGACGTCTGTAGCACATTCAAGGAGCCTGAATTCTGACATGGTTTTTGACAATGGGGTAAGCCTACTTACAGTAAGTCTCCTATAGATGGCTATGTTTTCTTCTCTTTGCTTTTAAGTTCTTCCTTTACACCCATCAATAGGGCTTTAATCGTACAGCTATAAAAGTCACAGATTTGGGTCAATTTATTCTTATGTACATCATATTTATTATTTTATCCCATGTTACAATTTAAAATAATTGTTGGTGCTAGTATATAGGAAAAGATGGTATATTCATCTTGTACATAGGCATCTAATAAATTTTTTAAGAGTTGTAACCATTTTTTCATTTAATTTTCTTGGAAACTGTACATAGAAAATCATATAATCTGAAAAGGATGATAGTTTTCTCTCTTTCTTTATAACCTATATGCTCCTACTTCATTTTCCTTATTTTATTTCATTTCCATGGATTATCTATGTAATATTTAATAAAAGGAGCTAACCTTGTTTTGTCCCTGATTGTTATGGGAAAGCAACTTTGAATGCACATAGGAATCACCTAGAAAACAGTTAAGAAAAATCCTAATACCCAGACTTCAATCCAGAACAACTAACTCAGAGTCTCTAGCAGAGAAGCCCAGGCATCGGTATTTTAAAAAACTATTTTAATATTGAGAAACAAGATTCAGAATATCAACTGAACTGCAATATAAAATGGAACAGGAAGGTTACACTGTTTATTATTCAGAATGCAGTTCTTTAATTAATTAATTAATTACCCTGGTAAAATGTCCTGGAGAATGTTCTCCAGTATTTCATTTTTTAATTTGATTTTGGTATTTTTCAGTATCTATTCTTAATTCTTTAGGATTTTTTCAGTACATAGTGTAGTGCCTTCTTTAGATAATCAATTTCCTCCTTTTTTCTAAGTTTTAGGAATTTCTCTAAATGTATGAGCTATGTATTCTACCAGTTCTTATTTACCACCATTCTATGGTGGCTACTGTTTTCTATAATTTTAAGAAATAATACGTGGGTGAGAAAATGCATGCCATAATTATCTAATCTCCAATGTTGGCATATTTTATAATTGAGTCTGTGTCCTCTATATATTACCATTAAAACTGAGTTATTTTGAAAGTCTTACTTGTCTTCATTTCTAACCTTACACTTAATTATTCATAAATACGTTTGTTGTTATTGACAGTTTTTTGTTATGGAAAAAAAAAAAGGGTACCACGACTCTCGATATAACGAGTAGTCTTGAAGTAAAATCAAGGATCCAACTTTGATCTTAAGTATTTATTCCAGTTTTAGAGAATTATTCTAGTGGTAATTAAAGTAAGAAGCATTATAAAGCAAACTAGAGCTTAATCTTCAATTTTTTCAAACTTTGAACTTTGCCTCTCCTCTGATTCCCAGTATTTCAAAGGATGGCTCCACGAATTATTCACTACCCCAGATCTGTGTGTCCTTTCAATTAGTCTCACACTTCCCATAACTAAAATCTCATCAAGTTCTGAGGATCTGATTTCCTAAATACTTCTTTCCTATTGTTGTAAAATTTGTATAACATAAACTTTGTCATTTTAACTATTTTGTAGTGTACAATTCACTTGTATTACCTAAAGACAACTGAATCAAGTTTTGCCTCCCTACTACAACCCTCTTGTGACCAATTCAAAAATCATTTGTTTTTTCTCCTGCTTCCTACCATAAATGATGGATTATCTATATGACTGAACAATATCAAAAGCATTGTAAAATAATTTTAATGACACAGAAATTTCAAAATATGTTGTTATGAATTTTAAAAGTGTATTATAAGATGGTATTTTCACAATAATCTCAATTTAAAAGAAATGCATATTTGTACAGGCATCTGTGTGTCTGTATACTAAAAGGGTATATGCCGCACTGATAATGATGTTATCTCTGCCTAGGAGAATTATTTAAATATGCTCTCTTTTCTTGCCTTTTTGATTTTGCTTCTTTGTAACACTGTGTCAGTTTTTCTAATGGTAATCATATTTTAAATAAACCTTTAAAAACTTGCTACCAAAGAAAAGATAAAAATGAGTCAAGAGATGGAAGAGAAACACAATAGCAATTAAAAAATAATCATTGAGGGCTAATAGGATGACTTTACTCATTAACCCCTTACAACAACCCTGGTAACATTCCTTTTCCCAAATTCTATTTTGTCCTACATATTTTTAAAAATTTATATTAAAAATGGTCTTTTACAAGGGCTTAATCTCTAAAATATACAAGCAACTTAGACAACTCAACAGCAAAAAAGTCAACAACCCAATGGAAAAAGGGGCAAAAGACCTGAACAGACATTTCTCCAAAGAAGATATAGAGATGGCCAACAAGCACATGAGAAAATGCTCAACATCACTGATTATTAGAGAAATACAATTCAAAACTACTATGAGGTACCACCTCCCACAAGTTAGAATGGCCATCACTAATAAGTCCACAAATAACAAGTGCTGGAGGGGATGTTAGAAAAGGGAACCCTCCTGCACTGTTGGTGGGAATGTAAACTGGTACAGCCACTATGGAGAACAGTTTGGAGATACCTTAGAAATCTATACATAGAACTACCATATGATCCCGCAATCCCACTCTTGGGCATATATCCGGACAAAACTTTCATTGAAAAAGACACATGCACCTGCATGTTCATTGCAGCACTATTCACAATAGCCAAGATATGGAAACAACCCAAATGTCCATCGACAGATGACTGGATTAGGAAGATGTGGTATGTATAATGGAATATATATAATGGTATACAATGGAATACTACTCAGGCATAAAAAGGACAAAATAATGCCACTTGCAGCAACATGGATGGAGCTAGAGACTCTCATCCTGAGTGAAGTAAGTCAGAAAGAGAAAGACAAATACCATATGATATCACTTATATCTGGAATCTAACACATGGCACAAATGAACCTTTCCACAGAGAAGAAAATCATGGACTTGGAGAATAGAATTGTGGTTGTCAAGGGGGAGGGGGAGGGAGTGGGATGGTTGGGGAATTTGGGGTTAATAGATGCAAACTATTGCCTTTGGAGTGGATAAGCAATGAGATTCCTGCTGTATAGCACTGGGAACTATGTCTAGTCACTTATGATGAGGCATGATAATGTGAGAAAAAAGAATGTGTATATGTACGTGTGATGGGGTCACCTTGCTGTACAGTAGAAAATTGACAGAACACTGTAAACCAACTATAATGGAAAAAAATAAAAATAATTTTAAAAATAAAATAAAAATGGTCTTTTATATTTACCCCAACATTTACCATTTCCATCGCACCTCCTCTATTCCTGAAGTTTCATATTTCTTCCTGGTATAATTTCCCTATAGCTCCCTTAGCACTCTTCTAGTAGAGGCTAGATTGCTATAATCCCCCGCATTTCCTTTTTAGCTCTTATCACAGTCCTAATTAAATAATTAACCAAACAGTTATTTACCACTTCTACAAGATTTTCTTTTCCATGTGTACCTATGCTATGGAACAGGTGTCTTACTTTCAGAGCTTGTGCAGAGCTTAGCACATGGCAGGTACTCAATACATGGTTTTTGAATGAATGCTTACTCTCCGCTGTCATAAATATTCCTTGAAAGGAAGTAGAACAAAACCAAAAAGAGACTGTTGAATTTATCAACTAATAATACAGTTGCTTTAAAACTACAATGTTCTCAATGTAAACAGCCTGTCTCATTACAAAACAGCTACCTAGAAGAATGACTGTGGTCCATAGTCTGTATCATCTTCATGAAGATCAGAAAAACAGAAGACAAATAAAAAGTATCTACATACTTACCAATGATATAAATGATAGGGGAAGCCATCTCTCTATTGATGAATCCTAAATCAATATCTCCAAATGTATTTTCTAATTCAGCCAAATTTCTAAAAAGCCTCTGAGGCATGTCCACCAAAATATAACACTTTATGGAGGGGTATCACTCATTAAATTTACTCAGACTGTAAAACTAGTTTCTCGAGCCTGCATTGTTGATTATAGATGCATATATATAGTTTTATACAAAGACAGCTGAATGCTGGGAGCTCTAACTTTCTTTGTTTATGTGGTGTTTTTGTTTTGCTTTGTTTTTGTTTTTGTTTTCAGCTTAGAGTTCCTTTCTAAGCTGTTTGAAGGTGTTATTATTCTATTCTTCTTCTAAGGCCCAGCCTAAATGCTATTACCTCTGTGACTTATTCTCAGCTTCCCCTTTTTAACATTCCTCTTCTATACTTCCACAATGTTACATATGAGGGTTTTAGCTATCTACTCTGTTAAAGATGACTTAAATATAGAATATATCTCTTATTAGCAGGGATAATGGGGAGGGGCTGGTCAATACACCAAAAAGATATAACCATCCTAAATGTTCAATGAACCTTAAAAATGAACTTTAAAATACATTAAGAAAACACTGGGAGAACTGAAAGGAGAGATAAATGAATCACAATTAAAGTTGAAGACTTCAACACTCTATTCTAGTCAATAGAATAATTAATTAAGTATAGTACAGGGAAAGGATAAGGACTGAGAAAATAAGAAAAATGCTATCAATCATCTTGACCTACTACCATTTATAGAATAAACCACCCAGCAGCAGAAGAATATGCATTATTTTCATGGTTACAGAGAATAAACATCAAGATAGATCATATCTTAAGTCATAATACAAAGTTTAACAATTTTATAAGGATAGAAATCATCCAAAGTATATCCTCTGATCATAATGAAATTAACCAAAAATGAGTAACAGAAAGAAATATGGGAAAATGACTAAATATTTAGAATTCTAAAAAATAATTCAGAAAGGTAACCAGGAGGAAAACTATAAAATGTTTTAGTGGAATGAAAAATGGCTTTATTCACAATCACCAAAACCTGGAAAAGGCCTAATTGTCCTTCAGCTAACAGATGGAGAAAATAACTGTTATACATTCATAAATGGAATACCTCTTATCAATAAAAAGAATGATCTCCTGATAGACAAAACTTCTGATATACACAACAACATCTGGAATCTCAAGTGCTGAGTGAAAGATGCCACACTGAAAAAAGCTCCACACTATGTAATTCCATTTATATGACATTAAGGAAAACATAAATGTAGAAAAGCATTAAAAAGTTCAATTTTCCAGGAACTGGAGGGGAATTGATTTTAAATGGTCAGCAAAGGGGAAATTGTGTGATTGATACAACTCTTGTTTTTATTGTATTTCTGGGGATTGTTATTCAACTATATACATTGTCAAATTCATAGAAATGCACAGAATGGGAGTTCCCATCGTGGCTCAGTGGTTAACGAATCCCACTACGAACCATGGGGTTGCGGGTTCAATTCCTGGCCTTGCTCAGTGGGTTAAGGATCCAGCGTCGCCATGAGCTGTGGTGTAGGTCGCAGACTCGGCTCGGATTTTGGGTTGCTGTGGCTCTGGCATAGGCCAGCGGCTACAGTTCTGATTAGACCCCTAGTCTGGGAACCTCCATATGCCGTGGGCACAGCCCCAGAGAAGACAAACAAACAAACAAAAGACAGAATGATGTCTACCATTTGTAAATTTTAAAAGTGAATAAAATGGAAATATATATGTGGATGGTAAAAATATTCCAAAGTTATCTGGGCAAAAGGCTTTCAAAATTCCTTCTCATTAGTTTTTGCCCTTCCTTATTGGGGAAATTGAAGCCAGAGACCCAAAAACGCAGAAAAAAAAAAAAAGGCAATGGAAGAATTATACCTTCATGATAGTTTCAAATAGACAAAAAAGAAATATGAGAGCAGCGTGAATGACTACAATTGTCCTAATGTTCTTTTTCACCCCTATTTTATTTGGGGGAATCTTTTACTCCATCTTCATTTCAGCAACACCCAGTGGGGGATGACCCACTTTTTCACTGTGGACCCTTCTGGTTCCAGTCTGTCCTTTGAGCTCCCCCTGGTTCTGAGTAGGTACCCACTCTGCTGTTCAGCTTGGCCATGAGAATTCCTTTTATCTTTACAATGACCCTTATCCTGACTGACACTCCAGTGCTTTCTTTCAATGAATTACTGCAGCTCGAGGTGGCCCAGCTATCGCTCTGGGAATCAGCTGTTCATTCCCATCTAATAGGCATGAGTAAGTTTCTTTGATCCCTGTGCCCTCCTTTGGTTCCCCCAGCAGCTGGAGCATGACATCTTGGATTACAAACCAGAGTCTTCAACCCCAGTGCCCCCTCCCTGGAGCAGTGGACAGAGACTGAAAGCACCAACTGAAGCATCCAGAAAATGAAATAACAAGAGGGGTAGGGTAATATTTTTAATGGAGGGAAACGCCTATCTTCAGTGACTGAATGCACTGCTTTAAAAAATCGATTCAGTGATTTTTAAATGTCACCGTGTTAAATTTTCTAGGTGTTACAAATAGAGAAGAAAGAATGTAGGTTAGAATCAAGCGAACTATGCCTGTCTGAAATCTCTTCAATAGAAGCCTTCCTTCCCCTGGTCCACTGTTTTGAATGACAAGGGTGCAAATGAGGCAACTGTGATCTGTAACTGTCCAGGCAGGGATTAGTGATGTCCTAAGAGAAGAAACGGCCCTGTACCTGCCACGTGTTTACCCACTTCCCTTCTCCCTCAGATTCTTACTGAATGTTAACTCCAGGAGTTAACAGATCTGTGGAACTCAGGGTAGGAGGCTGTGAGTCATATTTTAGTCATACTTCAAAAGAGTAGGAAATAAGTCACAGTATGTTTCCTTTTCATGTTATTCTTTTGCTTTTGATGAACCCGTTAACCTATTCCTCTGTAGGTAGATTATATCAGTCCATAAATGTAAATTCTAGATTTTCAAAGTCAGTTCAGTGAGATATTAAGCTTCTTTCCTGTTTACATAGGACATTTATACCTTTCTGACAGATAACAGAGTTAGCTGAGGATATGTGAGAAACTATTTGAGTAGCAACATAGAGGCCATAAATATTTCTGCTTATTATTCACATTTTATATTTTCTTTTCCACATTTTTCCATGAAAAAATCAGGAGAAAAGGCTTTCAGAGGAAAAGCGTGACATCCTCGCCCTATGTGGAGCACTTAAAAGTTATATCCCATCTGCAAAAACCAAGCCTGAAAGATGAATAACAATTGTGGTAGGGTTGTGGGGGTACATGCCATGAAGGAATGATAAGTGTCCCAAGTTAAGCTTCCTTCATCACTTTGCTCATATTAAAGATGAGATATGGGTGGCCAGGCTTTGGTGTAGAAATCTCATACATTAATGCTACTGGATCCTTTAGAAATAGATGAAATTCACATGGTAAAATTTCATTTCAAACCCTGAATTTTGTCATCCCTATATCTGCCTAACTTCTGCACATCATCCACCCTACTGAAAACATTGGTTGGCATGCTAGAAACAACATGCTAAAAAAAGAAGCAAACTATGTTGCAGGCATCGGCTATGTAATAATCACTAACAGTTCTGCCACAAATAGGACAATATGAACATCCTGCATTTTGAGTAATCACATCCATATTAAGAGGAAAAAATGAGTGAGGTTCTTCACTTAGGAGCCAAACCCATCTCCTGAGGGGCATATACATTGACTAATATTAGTATTTAAAATTGAAACCAAATTGGCTTCTTTTTATTTTGTGCAAGTGGAAAATGAACGTGGAGGGGGGTGGGGGCATAGGAATAACTGGAAGTGACTGAAAGATCAGTGGCTGCAGTGGGGAGCGTATTGTGCTTAACCTTTGGTATTTCCAAGAAATCCCTAATGCTGCAGTGGAAATCTCATTCCCGCCCTTGCCCTCACTGTTCTGTGTGTTTATGCTAGACGATGCCACGCCCTGGCAAAACCACATCTCTCCTTAACTTGCTGCTGTTTTATTCTGGCTATTTGGCAATGTGTGCTTGCTGCTGCCCTAAGCTCAAGATGAGTCGGGAATGTTGATTTGGCAGGGTGTGTTCTTCCAAACTGGCCCTTTCTTTGGCCGTCTCTTTCAGTGAAGGCAGCGAGAACGAACGTATTATCCAAACAGAGAGAAATAAAATCACCGCTGGGCGTTATCTCAGCAGCAGGCGTCTCAGCGCCCGCGTTCCCATATTGCCTGGCTGACTGTTCCCTAAACTGCCTGAATGGGAGAAACTTCTGTCAGCAGATGTCACTGCGAATTGGAGAGAGCACTTCCTGATCCCAGGGATCTTGGAGCTGAGTCTCCGCAGGGCCCTGGAAGGCTCCTTTCCTGGGGGTAACCTTGCTCGGATTTGGACTTGGTGACGTCTACCTTTATTCCCTTCCCCAGGAAGCAGGGCCGTTCTCCTGCCTCTCGACTGTGGAAACACGGGTACATGGGGTGCTTCTTGCCCCCCATCGGGCAGACACGCAGGCTGCACTGTAGCACGCAGGCCGTTAGCGGTTGCTCTGAAAGCAGCTTAGTAATAACATATCTTGGGCCTGACAGAGGAGTTCAGCTTGGCGAGGACCCTGGAAACTGAGGGAATATCTGGGAGGACGCAGGACAGAAAGAAGGGCAATCGCATCTTTCCAGGGCGGCAGGCCCACTCAGATAGCTGCTATTTCCTATTTTCGTAATGTTGCCTCCCCTCACTGTGGCAAATCTTGCTCTACAAGTTGGGCTCCTGTTTCAAATGCGGGACGCTCTTGGTCTTCTCGAGCAAGAGACTGTGTTTACCATTTAGTCTGGCTCACATTACTCATAGATGGGATTTACGGAGGGAAAAATATGATTTTAACACTGCCATTTTACTCTGGGCAACTGTCTCACCACATTTCATTCACTCGATGAAAATAAAATAGAGATATTTATTTGGGCCAAAGACTGTCTCCCTGTGCCTCTCTCAGAATCATAAAGGGTCTTCTTTTGTTATAAAATCATTCTTGGCAGAAGTCTCTGTCCACAGAGAGTTGGGGATTGTGGGGATTTGGAAGACAGGAGTTTCCAAAGTAGAGACTGCAGGCTAGTTCGAACCATCTCCATGTACCCATAGCGTTTCTAGACTCCGAACCTGGTCCACAGCCTGGTTTATGCCCAAGGCCCATAACGAGAAGGCAGAGATGAAGAACTTGCTGATTCACCTGGACGCAACTAAAAGAGACCGTGCAGCTTCTATTATCTTAAATTGATTACGTCCTCTCTGGCCTCCCACCCCTCCAGCCCTCCCATCAAGGGGCAAGACAGCTACACCCCAGCCGTCCCTGTGTTCACACTTAACAGTGGTTGTCACTTAGGGGGTCTCAAGTTCAGACTCCCCAGGCTCTGTGAACTCTCCAAACCCTAACAATCTTCACTTGCTCCGCTCTCTCTCTCCTCTTCAGTCCCACATCCTATCAAGTATTCAACTTTTTATTCATTGTTATCTGTCTCCATACGTTTTTCATGATGTATGATTCCCCTGGCACCACCATCTTCAGGTAATTCCATGTCATTCCTTGCCTGGACCTCTTCTCTTAGCCAGATCTCCTACAAACTTCAAGGTACAGCTCAATGTTGTTTTTTTTCTAATAGACTTTTTAAAGAGGAATTTTAGGTTCACCAAAGTTGACTTTTTATTTCCCTAGACATTTAATGTCTATATGACCATTCTAGTTCCCATGAAGTATTCTCCCTGAGAACTCTGTACCATACTGTTCAGCACTTTGTTACTGAATTTTTCATTATGGCCTAAACATTACACACACACACACACACACACACACACACACACACTCAATCTTATCCCCAAAGTATGATATTTTCCACTCATTCATTATTTCAATAAATACTTATGACCATCCTGCCATGGGTAAGGTGCTAATGACTCTAGACCATATAAAATGTAAAATATATGATCCTTACTTTCAAGAATCACAAACTACTAAAAAGGATTAGGCACATGCAAAAATAATTAACAAGGGGTAGGGAGTGCTATGTCATGAATAAGTGGAGAGGCAGGGGTCATTCCTTAAATTTCTTGAAATCATCCCATAGTGATATTATTTGTTACAGAATTATATGCAACCCCTAACTTTAAAAATTGCTCATTTGGGATTTCCCTGGTGGCCTAGTGATTAAGGATCTGGCGTTGTCATTACTGTGGCTCAGGTCACTGCTATGGCTCAAGTTTGATCCCTGGCCCAGGAACTTCCACCTGCTGTGGACATGGCCCCCCCAAAACTGCTAATTTTAAATTTGACATCTTATGCTAAGTTCATAACGAAGTATATAAAAACTGTCATTCCAAAATCTCTTGTATTTTTATGTTATTAGCCTCTCCCTTTTATTTAGATAAATCCACTTTAAGACTCCGCCCCCCCCCACTCCAGCAACAGAAAAGATCTTTATAAATGGCTTCTTATTTCAATGGCTCTCAAATTTGGTATGTAGGGATATAACCCAGGGCAGCTAATAAAACTAATATTCAGTTTACCAAGACCATACTCCCAAGAATTTAGATTCAGTAGGTCCTATTAGAGCCAGATAATCCATATTTTTAAAAAACTCTCCAAATGATGTTGTGTCAGCTGTCTCTGGAAAACACTTAGATAGACATGTATCTAATTACATGCAAAAATTCCTGAAATACTAGTCTTCTCCCCTAAATGTAATTAAGTAATTTTCCTGGTTGGTGAAATTAAACTTGATTTATCACTACCCTTCATAGTATCATAGAACAAAAGGCCAACTTTGGACCATGGTTAAGGCCAAGTCTCTTTCTGGCTCATAAAGATTAAGGTCTTAGAAGCTCAAAGCTAGATTTTATAGCAATGAATATGTCACTGAAGCAAATGAAATAAAAATACAAAGAATTTCAGATGTTGGCCAACTGTACGTACATTCTCAATAAAAGTTGTTTTTTTTTCAGATTTTTGTTTATCTTTTTTTTTTTTCGGTCTTTTCTAGGGCCGCACCCATGGCATATGGAGGTTTCCAGGCTAGGGGTCTAATTGGAGCTGTAGCCGCCAGCCTACGCCAGAACCACAGCAACCTGGGGTCCGAGCCGCGTCTGCAACCTGCATCACAGCTCATGGCAATGCCGGATCCTTAACCCAATGAGCAAGGCCAGAGATTGAACCTGCAACCTCATGGTTCCTAGTCGGATTCATTAACCACTGAGCCACAATGGGAACTCCCCAGATTTTTATTTAAAATAAAATTTTTTCTGATAAATTTTGCTACAATGAAAAACTGCTGACACTTATTAGAGTAGATTTGAATGAGATTTTATGATTTTTCGGTTCTAATCTTTGAACTTTCAGAAATGCAACCATATTATCAGCCCCTCAAGTCTTCATAATCATATTAGTTGAACTGAGGTTTTGTTCGGGGATTTTTGTTTTTAATTTTTTGGCCTCAACTGCAGCATGTGGAAGTTCCTGGGCCAGGGATTGAACCTGCACTGCAGATGTGGCCTGTGCCACAGCTGCATCAATACCAGGTTTTTAACCCACTGCGCCACACAGGAACTTCCTAAAGTGAGGTTTTGTAAAGACAAACAACTAGGAGTTCCCTTCGTGGCTCAGCGGTTAAGAAACCCAACTAGGATCCATGATGATGTGGGTTTGGTCCCGGCCTTGCTCTGGGTTAAGGATCCAGCATTGCTGGGAGATGTGGTGTAAGTCATAGACACAGCTCAGATTCCCCCTTTGCTGTGGCTTGGTGTAGGCCGGCGGCTACAGCTCCAATTCGATTAGACCCCTAGCCTCCATATGCCACATGTGTGGCCCTAAAATAGCAAAAAAAAAAAAAAAAAAAAAAAGACAAATAGCTAGAAATTATCCAGTGCTGGAAATACTATAAGATGATGCTGCTGGCTTGAAAATAAATCTGATTTAAATAGTAACCATGTTGTACATACAAAAACAATAACAGAAGCATTATAAAGCACTGATTATGGGCTATATACTGTGCTACACAGTGAAGGGTGCAGGAAGTGGATGTCACAATCAGAGAAGGTGTTGGGAAGGAAAATTTTTCCTCTACTCTTCTAGGTTCTTTTGGCTGGCCTAATAGTTAAATTGACATAAGAATGATTAATAGGAGAAAAAAAACAAATTTACGTAAGTACAGGGGCTCCATAAGAATATGAAGCCCAAAAGACAGTCGCATAGTGGGCTTATATTCTGGGACTTCAAAGGGGAGGGAGGAAATTAAAAGGGAGATGGAAAACCAAATGTTTGGTAAACAAATATTTGCTGGGTCATATAGAAACAGTGTGACACAAAGAGGAATTAAACAGACTTTGCTATGTTGCTCCTTTTCTACACAGCTAGTTCACATTATACTATGGTTATCTATGGCGTTCTCTCGCATCCCAGAGCAGGTCCTCTATGCAAATTCTTTTAGGCAGTTAGGGAGAAAGTCAAAGGTTCTTCCTGACTCCTTTGGGCTTTGATTGTTTTCAAAATAATCCACATGCCAAAGTGGCACATTTTGTGGTGGCAAACTCTGCTCCCCTACAAAAGCTAATTGAAGAGATTTAATGAAGGGAATATATGGGAGAATTAAGAGAAACCAATAGGGGTGCTAGTAACAAGAGAGTACAAATAGCAGTTAGGCCTAAAGAGGCATGCGGAATCAGCCAGTAGAATATCAAGACAGCATATAGGAGTATAGAGGAAGAATACCCAACAGGAACTGAAGTCCCTGGAAGAGGAAGCAGCCGTTGCCAATTCTTGGCTGGGAAGAAAGAGTGGCTGAGAGAATAAACACTCTGATCTTCTGTTGGTGTCTCTCTTTGCCATAGGGCAATGGTGCCCAGCTGATGCTGCCCACTGAGGTCAGCCTCCAGAAGCACAGAGCTTGGTGGAGAAGGGAGGAACATGGATCTAGAGGGACAAATGGGAAATATCTAACACAGTGGCACAGATGAATAAGGCAGTCTCTGTCATCCCTCCCTGAAATGGGGCATGAAAATGTGTGGCCTCTGGTGAAAATATCAAAACTGCTCATAGGATGCATAAGGGACCAAAGCAAGAGCATGACCATACTGGTTATCTTCTCATTCATTACCTTATTTCATAACAAAAAAAAAAAAAAGATGAATTGTTTTAAAGCAGTATCTATTGTCTTCTTTCTTGCCTCTGGACTTTGGCTGAAGTTATATTGTTTTAGGATAGTGCTTACTAAGGTTTCCAAATTGTTTTCTAAACTGCTATAGTACTTTAGACAGAATGGGTTATGTTTGATTAATATACATTCCCAAAGTCATTGCTGTTCAGATTGAAAGGTGGATTTCTACTCCTTCAGGCTTAGCTATATCCCAATAAATCTCAAAATAAAGATCATCTAGCTTTCTAGCCCTTTTTCCAAAGAATTTATCTCTCCTATCCTCAGGATTAATCTTTCCTAATAAGTATTGAGATTGCAAACTCGTTTAAAAAGACATCTATTAATCATATTTCACAGGATGACTAAACCACTTCCAGGTAGGATATAAAGAGTTCTTATTGGTCTGGAGTTGGCCCAAATGCATGGGGTCCTTGTCATGCCTCCTCCAACAAAAACAAACATATGTACACCCTCACAGAGGATGACTAGCTCAGGGAGGAACTTGGGACTGGATTTGGTCACAAAGAAGCTCTAGATCTTTTGAGTAGCTTCAGACACTACTGGCTTTTCAAAATGAACTTCAGGAGATTAACTTGTTTGAAAACTCATTTTCTCCCTATGAGGTAGAAACAATTTTGGACCTATACCTTCCATATTTATATTTCTGAGGATCAGCCAAAATTAAGGATCAGGCTCCAGAGACTACAGACGGATGGAGTAGTGGTTGTATTTTTGTTTTGGGGGGTTGTTTTTTTGTCTTTTTAGGGCCACACCCATGACATATGGAGGTTTCCAGGCTAGGGGTCAAATCAGAGCTGTAGCTGCCAGTCCGTGCCACAGCAACGCGGGACCCAAGCTGCATCTGCAACCTACACCACAGCTCATGGCAACACCAGATCCTTAACCCACTGAGCAAGGCCATGGATGGAACCTACATCCTTATGGATGCTAGTCAGATTCATTTCCACTGAGCCACAATGGGAACTCCTGGAGTAGTGTTCACAAGGAGAATCTCTGAATTCATTTCAAAGGGAACCAGAAAGGAGACTGTATCCCTATGATAAATGGACATCTTATTGCTACCTCCCCTTGATTATGCCATTACCCACCCAATAAGTCCTCAGGCTAATAAATAAAATGATCCAGCTTAAAAGCATAGCTTTAAATCCAAGTGCCTTCAGCTCTTGCAAACTCGTTTCTGTTTAAGACTTCTTTTCCCTTTTACAATCTGCATTAGAGAGAACAAGCATATACACAAGTTCTCAAAAAAGAAAAAAATAATAATAATGTTAAAGTTAGTTGTACAAACTTGAAATTCTAAATCCTCCCACCGGTCCAGGAAGCCAAGATGTTGGTTTTTTCCTTATGATTTTCTAAATCTCTTAGAATCTTTGCTTGTGTATATGTCTTTAATATTAACACAATGTGCTTCTGTTCAAAGCATGGCCCTAACATTGCTGTATTTTGGGCATCTAGACATTTAGAATGCCCTGGGAGGCAGAAAATGACTCTTATCTTATTAGATAATGATGGTTATCTCCAGGTAGAAAAGGAGACAGCTGTCTCATTGCACCTCTCTGTGTGGAGCTGTGCGTGCCCTTAGGAGCCACACCACTGGAGCCCATTAGGAGGCCTCCAAACTCTTAGTAGTGAAGCTAATGCAGGAACAGGGCTGGGAAGCTCTATTCCAACTGACACACATATTTGTCAGGAAGTTTGGGTTCTGCTTTCATGGTGTATTATTGCAAGGGAGCCCAAAGAAGTAAGTATTTTAGCTGGCCACACTGCTACTGTGGTTCCAGGATCATTTAATAATCTCCTTTCAACTTATATGCTGAGAACTATAAAACATTAATCAAGGAAATTAAAGAAGATGTAAAGAAATGGAAAAATACTCCATGCTCCTGGGTTGGAAAAATTAATATTGTAAAAATGGCCATACTACACAAAGCAATCTACAGATTCAATGCAATCCCTATCAAATTACCCAGGACATTTTTCACAGAACTAGAGCCATCAATCCAAAAATTTATAGGGAACCATAAAAGACCCAGAATTGCCAAAGCAATTCTGAGGAACAAAAACCAAGCAGGAGGCATAACTCTCCCAGACTTCAAGAAATACTACAAAGCCACAGTTACCAAGACAGTGTAGTACTGTTGCCAAAACAGACAGAGAGACCAATGGAACACAATAGAGAACCCAGCAATAAACCCAGACACCTATGGTCAACTAATCATTGACAAAGGAGGCAAGAACATAAAATGGGAAAAAGACACTCTTTTCTGCAAGAATTGCTGGGAAACCTGGACAGCTGCATGCAAATCAACAAAACTAGAAACACACCCTCACACCATGCACAAAAATAAACTCAAAATGGCTGAAAGACTTAAATGTAAGACAAGACACCATCCAACTCCTAGAGGAGAATGTAGACAAAACATTCTCTGACATCAACCTTATGAATATTTTCTCAGGTCAGTCTCCCAAAGCAACAGACATAAAAGCAAAAATAAACCAATGGGACCTAATCAAACGGACAAGCTTTTGCACAGCAAAGGAAACGAAAAAGAAAACAAAAAGACAACTTATGGAATGGGAGAAAATAGTTTCAAATGATGCAATGGATAAAGGCTTAATCTCTGGAATATGCAAGCAACTTATACAACTCAACAGCAAAAAAGCCAACAACCCAATGGAAAAAGGGGCAAAGGACCTGAACAGACATTTCTCCAAGGAAGATGTACAGATGGCCAACAAGCACATGAAAAAATGCTCAACATCACTGATTATTAGAGAAATGCAATTCAAAACTACTATGAGGTACCACCTCACACCACTCAGAATGGCCATCATTAATAAATCCATAAATAACTAGTGCTGGAGGGGGTGTGGAGAAAAGGGAACCCTCCTGCACTGTTGGTGGGAATGTAAACTGGTACAGCCACTATGGAGAACAGTATGGAGGTACCTTAGAAATCTATACTTAGAACTACCATATGACCCAGCAATCCCACTCTTGGGCATATATCCAGACAAAACATTCCTTAAAAAAGACACATGCACCTGCATGTTCATTGCAGCACTATTCACAATAGCCAAGACATGGAAACAACCCAAATGTCCATCGACAGATGACTGGATTAGGAAGACGTGGAGTATATATATATACACAATGGAATACTACTCAGGCATAAAAAGGACAAAATAATGCCATTTGCAGCAACATGGATGGAACTAGGACTCTCACACTGAGTGAAGTAAGTCAGAAAGAGAAAGACAAATACCATATGATATCACTTATATCTGGAATCTAATATACAGCAGAAATGAACCTTTCCACAGAAAAGAAAATCATGGACTTGCAGAACAGACTTGTGGTTGCCAAGGGGGAGGGGGAGGGAGGGGGTGGTTCGGGAGCTTGGGGTCAATAGATACAAACATTGCCTTTGGAATGGATTAGCAATGAGATCCTGCTGTGTAGCACCGGGAACTATGTCTGGTCACTTATGATGGAGCGTGATAATGTGAGAAAATAGAATGTGTACATGTATGTGTAACTGCATCACCATGCTATACAGTAGAAAAAAAATCGTATTGGGGAAATAACTATTAAAAAATAATGATAAAAGTACAGGAAAAAATAATGTTCTTTCTTTCTAGAATGACCAAATATTTTGGGCACCATCTGCATTCTCATCTCCAAATAGGTAATCAGCCATTTTTACAAGCAGCCCTGGCTTTAATTTTTTTAGTCTCTTGTTTTGGTCCTGTTTCCATAGACTGCTTTTCATTTATTTCCACTCTCTCTCTTTCTGTGCTTTCTGTGTTGGCTAGTCTTCAATGCGCACTTATAATTTAGTCTTTATTTAGAATTTTGCTTTTCTGTTTAAAGTGTTAGGTCGATTGACATTTCCTATCTTCCTATTTTCTGGTCATTACTTCCTGTTTTCTAAACACCTTTTCTTTTGAGTCCTTCCATTTGTGCTTTGCAGCGCTCCTCAGTAACTATAAATGTTCTTCCAAGGATTTGTTTTTGTTATTTTTCTGTCGATTTCTTTGGTTCTTTTTATAATGTTAAGTTACAGTTTTAATCTGCTTTGTGGAAACCATTTGCAAATGAGTATTTCTATTAGCAACAGGAATTTTTGTTATTTTTATTCATGTTTTATTTGATGATATCCCCAACACCATCCCAGTTGTGTGTAGGCAAAGCTTCCTCCGTTCCTGTTATGGTGCATTTAAATGAGATGACTTTTCCTAGACTTCTAGCAGGAAGATGATATGAGGAATACAGGGATGTGCCAGGATGTCCTTCCAAGCTTCACGGCTCACACCTCCCTCCTCTATCACTACAGTGAATGTCTTAGAATAGTCAGCTCTGCAGCCAGCCCTGCTCTGTCTCTCCAAGCCCAGCCTGGTTCTCCTGCCAGCCATGAATTTCATGGTTCCCTGCACAGCCCTTTCTTCCACCATCTTGCACTCTTAGACAGTGTTTCTTTCTGGCATGATCTGCTGTCTGCCACCTCTGGGCTCCCAAACTCCTTCTGAACCTTGTCTCTCCCTTCCTTCCCCAGTGTCCATGAGGTTCTCAATCTCCGTTATACTCCCAGTAGCCCCCTCAGGTAGGATGCCTTCATTTGGGAAGCAACGACTGGTTGGAGGCATCTGAGATCTGAGAGCTCTCTGTTTTACGCCAGATCTGAGTCGCATCTGCTACCTACACCACAGCTCATGGCAACACCGGGTCCTTAACCCACTGAGCAAGGCCAGGGATCAAACCCACAACCTCATGGTTCCTAGTCGGATTTGTTTCCACTGAGCCATAATGGGAACTCCAGATCTGAGAGCTCTTTGCCCCTCTGCCTACCCTGTCTGCCCGCTCCGTCCTCTCACAGTCACCTGCTTCCTGTGCAGCTTGATCTTTGATGTAATCTATATGCAATTGGGTCTGTGAATTCTCTCTGTCTCCTAATTTCACTGAAAATATAAAGTGTTTTGGTTTTCGTTTCTCCATTTTTCTACACATAATTTCTGGGGGAAAGCAGATATCCAAAAATCGGTTGCTTGATTATAAAACTATTGGTTATAAACTTCTTGGTTATAAAGCTTGATTTCCAAGTTTTTCTGAGAGTTATGAGTTAAGCATTATTTGCTAATGGCTGCCAAGGGCCAGGCTCAGTACTATATACTGTGACTATAATGACTTAGTAGAACAAACCCAAGGGCTAATTGCTGCCATTATCTCATTTTTGGATGGAGTGACGTCTAGGAAGGTTAAGTAATTTGCTTAATCTGCCACAAAGAGGATAAGTAGAACAACTGGGGTTCAAAACCAATTTGTTCTAAATTTGGAGCCCAAACCCTGATCCTATGAAATGACTTAACCACTTTCCTGCAGATTTTAATTTTCCGAGATTAAAATTATTTATGTATTGTTCATACAGTAGTGCATCCTGTAACAGTTTAATGTGGACAAGCAAGAAGACCTTGATTTATAAACTGCACTTGAGTATGGCACTCTGAGAGCTTTGCATATTTTTCATTTAGACTTGAAAGCAGAATTCTGACCTCTAATTTTAATATGAAAAGATAAATATGGCCTACACTAAAGCAATTTATATTGAAATAAAAGTAAGTCTCTTTCATCTTTTCTCCAAAACTCGATAAAAATATTGAGTTAAAAATAAACATGGTAACAAAGAAGGTGATATTGTGAAAATATTGGACATGTTGAAGTCCCAAGAAACCATATTAATTTACATATGTTGTCCATCATGATAATTTTTATTTACTCATCTGACAAAATTTTCATAAATTTCTAAGCAACACACTATATTCCAAACAGAAATCATATAATAACTATAGGTTCAAGGTTAAACGCTTTTTGAAATAACATTTAACAAACACCTATTATATGGCAGAGATTTTTAAATATATAGATATGAAGGTAAAGTATATAAATGACACTTGAGAATATATATAAAATTTATATTGTATAATATATGCATGTGTATTTATACGTATATATTATTTATATCATTAATTTATGTAAATTACTTATAATTACATTATTATATGTTTGTGACAAGTGGCCCTTAATCTTCAGTTTACAGACAACCAATCTGAGGATCAAAGAGGTCAAGGAGGAGTTCCTGTCGTGGCGCAGTGGTTAACGAATCCGACTAGGAACCATGAGGTTGCGGGTTCGGTCCCTGCGCTTGCTCAGTGGGTTAACGATCCGGCGTTGCCGTGAGCTGTGGTGTGGGTTGCAGACGCGGCTCGGATCCGGTGTTGCTGTAGCTCTGGCATAGGCCGGCAGCTACAGCTCCGATTAGACCCCTAGCCTGGGAACCTCCATACGCCGTGGGAGCGGCCCAAGAAAGAGCAAAAAAAAAAGACAAAAAAAAAAAACAACAAAGAGGTCAAAGACCTTTTGAGAAGTACTTAAACTCTTCATTGTTAGAGCTGGAGACAAAATGCAAGACTCCCGGACTTCAGGGTCATTCCCAATTTACTGAGCTGCTTTGAAGACCTAAGTTCAAAAGAAACAGAACAATCTTGCGGAGATGAAAAATAGAGAGAAACAAGGGAAAGAGAATTTGGAGCTAATTTACAGTGGAAAGTTTAATTTCCCAGTTAATTACGAAATTGTGAACACTAGATCATCATTTCTAGACCAACAACATGTAGACATACTCAGGGAGCAGCTACACTGCTCACATGCCCTGGACAACATCCAGTCTCTCTCATGATATCTCTCACATGAGGCCAAAGTGTAAAGTAAAGCTAGAATTTCAAGGAGTTTTAAAGTTATACTCTTTGAATGCTAATATCCTTTGTCTAATACTAAGTAATCTACATCACTTAATAGCCTGTTTGTATTTTCAACTAATACATTTAAACACAATCAACTACATCAAAATGGCAACACACCAACTTATATTTGTCTCCATGTGATTTAGTGGACATGGGTGGAATGAGTAAACATAAGGGAAGAAAGGTAAATGCCAGCTAGCTCCTCTACACACATGACGACAGGCTTTATGGGGCTCTAAGAACACTATACAGAAGCAAGAACCATTTCATTTTGCTCCATTAGGTAGAGAATATTGAACTCCAATTGTTATCACATGGGAGAAAGAATGATTTGCTATTGTGCCATTTATGACACCCAGCAGTATGACTGACTTTCACTGCACAGCAGTTCGGAATATACACCACGGTTTTTGAGGCCCAGAGAATGCATGTTATTTAAATGACACCTACCAGGGAAAAAAATGACACTTCTAAGATCTATGAAAATATCAAAATTCAATAACTCTATAAAAATGAATAGGTGGCCTTGATGGTTAAAACAAAAATTCTTACTTTTTGAGAACAGCCAATTTTTTATGTGTCAGGATACATTCTAAAGCAAGAGAAAACCACTCTCTAAGATCTAAAATCAATCAATCAGTAATCAATTGTCAACTATTTATTCAGTAACTATATTATGAAATGCAGAGGGCTAGGTGATGAAGACAATGCAAAAAAAAATAATACACAGATCCACTTCTCAATGATTTTACCACCTGAGAACACATGACAAATATATACACACATAAATACTTTTATAAACCCTCTTAAAATATAAACTGGATATTCTCTCTCCTCTGATCAAAGTCCTTAGATTGACTTCAAATTTCCCTGAGAATAAAATGCCAAGTCCTTAGCAGAACCTATAACTCCCTATGGCATCCCCTCCCCCTCCTTCACCATTCCTTTTATTAGCTCCCTGACCTTTCTCTTACCACCCTTCCCCTCATTTGGTCTATGCCAGGCTCAATAGATTCCCTATTCTAGGAAAACTTACAGAAAAGCTCTCACCTCAGGATCTCTGCACTGGCAAACCTCACTGCCTGAAACTTTCTGCCCTCAGATAAACACATTGCCAAGTCTTTCATATCCTCCACACTTTTGATCACATGAGGCATTTTCAGCAACGTTCTTCAAAATTCCAAATTGCACTCTTATGCCTCCAATCCCATTTCATTTACTGTCCTTTATTATTGCCACACCATTGTTCACCATTTACCAGTACATATTTCATGCATTTATTCTCCTCTGTCCTGTGATTTGACTATCAGATCCCAGAGGGCAGGGAATCTATTTTGTTCAATATTTTATAACCATTTCCTAGAGCAGTGTCTGACACATAGTAAGCATTCCATAAATACTTAAGTGGGTAAATAAACAGTGATTAACTGTAAAAAGAGCATGATAAATGCCAAATTGGTAATTTAAAAAGTGTATGGTAGGGAGTTCCCATTGTGGCACAGCAGAAATGAATCCGACTAGGAACCATGAGGTTGCGGGTTTGATCCCTGGCTTTGCTCAGTGGGTTAAGGATCTGGCATTGCCATGAGCTGTGGTGGAGGTCGCAAACGCGGCTTGGATCTTGTGTTGCTATGGCTGTGGCGTAGGCTGGCAGCTGTAGCTCCGAATTGACCCCTAGCCTGGGAACCTCCATATGCCGCGGGTGCGCCCCCCCCCCAAAAAAAAATAAAAAGTGTATGGTAGAGTACTGAGAAAACAACAACACAAGGGCGGTCACTCATGGCTTCAGAGAGAAAGTAGGTTTGAGATGGACTCAGATGGTATGTGAGGGGCATAAAAGTACAAATGGTGGCGATAGAGAACTTTACAGGGGAGTGGCATCCCCAGACCAATGAGGAGGCTCAGTCATAGTGAATTCTGGAGTGTGGCTAAAGGGGGCAGGGCAGGGAAAAGCAAGAAAAAGAGGTGAGAAGTCAGTGGTACCTGTGTTTAGAGTAACGGAAAGGAAATATGCAGGAATGTAAATATCATGCAGCCCCTACTTATTTCAGTACGTATCACTAAAAAATTATGGCCATTTTTTTTGTGACACAATGAAAATATCACAACAATGAAAAGTGAAACAATAATTCTTTCTATCATCCAATACCTTTCTTATTATCAAATTTCTCAATGTCACAACATTTTTCCCAATAGTTGTTTAAATCAGGATCCAAGTAAGATCTCACTTTTCATTTTGCTGTTATGTTTCTTAAGCATGTTTCATCAAGAGCACTTTTTTTATGACACTTATGCAAATCAGAGAAAATTGGCCCTGTATGTCTCAGAAACTGGATTTGCCTGTTTCCTTGTTGTGTCACTTGTTCTGTTACTCTATCGCTTTTCCCTAAAATGGAAGTGAGACCTAGAGGCTTGATTCAGTTCAGAATTCATATTTTTGGCAAGAACATTTCACAGGTGGCGGCTGAGTGTCATTCATCATATCAGGTGTATATGATGTTGTTTGAATGAACTTTGATGATAAGGATAAGGAGAATATACAGCCTGATCCCTGTGTGGCAAAAGTTTATTCCTAATGTATTATCCAGTGTTTTCATCCATTCAATTTCCTCAATCAATCACTATATTTGAGACTGCAAAGTGGTATCTAATTTTATCATATCCTATGCAATTATTAACTGGAATTCTTCTTTAAGGAAGATCTTTACTCCATCAAATGAAATGAATTTCAGGCAGGAAGAGAGAGAGGAATAAATATTTTGTTCCTTTTTTTCTTTATGTTCACTATAAAGAAACTGTTAATCTAGTCAGGATTTTTAGGTGGAAATAAAGCTCTACTGTTAGCTACCTTTTATCTACTTTCATAACAGTCTTCCAGGCAACTTCCAAAATTTAAAGCCTTTTACATTCTTAAACAAAAAAATTACTTGCAGTTGGAGTTCCCATTGTGGCGCAGCAGAACCGAATCCATGAGGATGCAGCTTCAATCCCTGGCCTCGCTCAGTGGGTTAAGGATCTGGCGTTGCCATGAGCTACAGTGTAGGTCACAGATGTGGCTCAGATCCCACATTGCTATGGCTGTGGCATAGGCTGGCAGCTGTAGCTCCGATTCGACCCCTAACCTGGGGACTTCCATACGCCGTGGGGGCAGCCTTGAAAAAAGCAAAAAAAAAGAAAAAATTACCTGCAGTTGCTTCAACTACACACATAATTTGAGATATGTGAGTTAATTTGAGAGGTGTAAGAACTTAACTAACTACTAATAACTCACAGATAATTTTACAATTTTAAGAATGTCAACACTTCAAATGGAGTCACCTATCTATACATTGTGCATGTCTTTTATCAAATCTAAGTGTATGCTTTGATATTTTGATACTTCATTTTCTGGTATAAACTTTTAGTATGTACATACTTACAATAATAGGCAAATAGAAACATGAAGTATTCAAATACTTGTTTTTCATCAAATAGGATTTCTTTCCTGAATTATATTTAAAGAATAAAAACTAGACTATTAAGTAAATCTTCAGGATTCCTTAAACAACAATTACTAACATCCCTATTCAAATTCAGTTTCAAGAAATGTCATTCATTACTGGTGGGAATGCAACTTTGGGAATGCCACTTTGGAAGACAGTTTGGCAGTTTTTTATAAAACCAAACATACTCTGACCATACGATCAGCATTTGCACTTCATGGTATTTACATAAATGAAGTAGAAACTTAGGTGCATACAAAAACTTGCACGTGGACATTTATAGCAGCATTATTTATAACTGCCAAAACTTGAAAGCAATCAAGATGTCCTTTGGTAGGTGAATGGGAAGTAAAAATTGTGGTACAACCAGATAATTGAGTATTATTCAGTGCAAAAAGGAAATGATTTATCAAGCCAAGAAAAGACAGGGAGCAAACTTAAATGAATGTTACTAAGTAAAAGAGGTCCATATGAAAAGGCTACTATGAGATTCCAACTATACAACACTCTGGAAAAGGCTACGGAGACAGTAAAAAGATCAATAATTGCCAGAAGTTAGAGGGGAGGGAGGGATGAACAGATGGAGCACAGAGGATTTTTAGGGCAGTGAATTATTCTGTATGGTAATGTAACCGTGTTTGTCAAAACCCATAGAATGTACAACAACAACAGTGAACCCTAATGTAAACTATGGCCTTTGGATGATAATGACATGTCAATGTAGGTACAGCATTTTCAGAGCAGGGGAGGGTGTGCATGTAGTGAGAAGGGGCAGAGGGTATCTGGGAACCCTGTAATTTCCCCTCAGTTTTGCTATGAATCTAAAACTGCTCTTTAAAAAAGTCTATTTAAAAAAATTCAATGTCAGCAGTGACATCTGTGAACAAAGAGTTTTTTTCACTCATAGGCTACTTTGGTGTTTAATAAACTTTGGAGTTTAATACTCCTTCCCGGAGTTCCTGCCATGGCGCAGTGGTTAACTAATCCAACTAGGAACCATGAGGTTGAGGGTTCAACTCCTGGCCTTGCTCAGTGGGTTAAGGATCTAGCATTGTAGTGAGCTGTGGTGTAGGTCACAGATACGGCTCAGATCTCATGTTGCTGTGGCTCTGGCGTAGGCCAGTGGCTACCGCTCTGATTAGACCCCTAGCCTGGGAACCTCCATATGCTGCGGGAAACGGCCCTAAAAAAGCAAAAGGACAAAAAAAAAAATACTCCTTCCCTATTGTACAATTAACCCTGGGATACTAACCCTAAGAACATTTAAGTCTGTCTGACAATGAGGAGTAAATGATATATTTGAAAATACCTTTTGCTATCTGACTACAGTAGGTGTTCAATAGTTGTGCACTGAAAAGTCATTAAAGCATCTATATGAATCACTTAGGAAGCTTGTTAATATGAAGATTATGATTCAGGAAGTCTAGGGTGGAGGTCTGAGATTCTGCATTTCAAACAATCTCCCAAGTAATGTTGATGCTGCTGATTCCTCAGACCACACTTTGCGTGGCAAAGATTGCTTTACAAACTGTTATGTCTCCAAAGAGTATTCCTGCTTAATGGTGACTGGCAAAGGAAAAAATTCTTCTAATGAAATTGGTTTGGAAAATGAATACAAGACCTCCTTCTTGGGGAGCCTGATATACAGAGAAATATTAAAGGCTCTGGGTAAAGAAAACTGTTGAACTTTAAATAATCCAGCATTCTCCAATCATATATGACTCTAGTACCAAAGTACCTTTCTAAGAAAAAAGTGTGAATCATCCTAATATTTCACAGTACAGTATGCAATTCACAGAATGCTGATTTACATAGGTTAAGAAAAGGAAAAGCACACAATTTTAGTATAACAATAATTTAATTTCTGTGAAAATATTTTAAGTCTAAGTTATCCAGTCTCATGTATCTGATTCTATCTAAATAAAGGAAATGACCACAGCAAGTGGCAGATTAAGCACAGGTAAGAGTGACCTCACGTAACTACACACCAAGAGGAGGACAAGCAGGGGAAAAGAGTAGATTTCAGACTCTCAGACAGTATGCCTGCTGCAGAGTGCTGAAGACACAGTATCCCAGATTGGGTGGCCAGGTGCATGTCAGAGATGACTAGTGAAGGAAAAAAAGGGAACAAAGTCCCTCACTTTCTTGACATAAACTGTCAGGTAAAGGAGAATGAGAACATCTGTTTCTGTGGACTCAGAAATTTTCTTTGTCATATATCTCTTCTTTCCCGAGCAAAGATATGAGTATGCATTTCCTTTGAGGTTATAAGTCAAAGAGGTAGGGCTGTCTGGTCCCTCCTTTCCTTCGGCTTGAGCGGAGGTGACAGACAGTTAGGGTTTTTCTAACTGTGTGTATCCAAAATAGTAGGTACACAATTATGTCAGCTTACCCACTGTGAATCAGACATCATAGGCCAATAACACCCTCAGACATCATAGTCTGTCAATTACATTAGTGCCTTACTTTTCCACAAGGTTAAGAGGGAAAATCCATTGTCAGGAAAGGCCTCAAATTGCTCCCAATAGACTATAAGAACAAGCTTGAGATTTATACAAAAAATATCATTAGTTGCCAGGGCTCTCTGCCTCTTTTTTAGAAACATGAGATGGAGTAAAAAATATATGAGAAAACAAATATTGAGCAAACAGAAGAGAAATATAGGGTGACCCACCTCATTTTTTTAAATAATGTTTTTGTACTTATTTTAAAATATATCATAGAAAATACCCATGAAAAGTTAAGCAAAACACACCAAAAAATTCTTTGAACTTTATAGTATAGTTGACTTTTTCATAAGAAAATTTAGGAAAATTGGAGTTCTATTGTGGCACAGCAAGTAAAGGATCTGGCATCATCACTGCAGTGGGTTGGGTCGCTACTATGACTCAGGTTCAATCCCTGTCCCAAGAACTTCCACGTGCATGGGCATGGCCAAAAAACTGAAACAAACAAAATTTGGGAAAATAAAAGACAATATTAATAAATAAATTAAACATCACTTCTAATCCTACTACAAAGAAATAACCACTAGTAATATTTTGGTGTATTTCCTTTTGGAGATTTTTTTCTCTGCCCTATACACTATTTCCTTTATGTAAATGTACTCATGTTATATAAAGAACATTTTTAACAAATATTTTCTTTGTTACTAAGTAGATATTTAGAATATAAATTTATGCCCATGTAGTGTGTGTATGTATGTGTGTAGGGTGGTATAAAATAATTTATTCAACCATGACATTACAGTTTTCACATGAGGCTTCATAATTTCATGAAGAATCAAATTCTTCCCCAAATGACCATGGGAATAAAAATGATTATTTTAATATTTTTCAACCTTTCAGGTGTTTTCAGGTAGCAGCAAGTTTTATAGGAGAATCATAACATCAACATCAGGCCTAGGAGACTCTCTGTTTTTTGCCAATGAAATATTTTTCTAATATTGCTATATAGAAGGGAGTGGATTGTAGTAATTAGGATCTATAATTTTCTTTAGAGTCAGGTAAAATATGGCTCATTTCTGGCCTTGTCAATTACTGTGTGACTCCAGGCAAGATATTTATATACCTAGGTCGCTATTTACACATTCACAAATTATGAATAATAATAGTCTATCCCCTGAAGAGGTGCTGAGCTGATTAAATGAAATCAAGTTTTATGCAGGTAGCACTGTCTATATGGTGCTGCTTGCCAGGCTTCACCAGCTCTTTTCTGAAGAACTCAGGCAAGGTCAATTGAGCTGAGTATGAATCAGTGACAGTGTCTGAAATTCTGCTTAAAATAAAGAATTTAAGATGATAAAAGGATTTGTGATGATAATTGAATCTATAACTTGATTTGGGAGCTACATAAACATCAAACTACTCATAAAAAGATGTACAGCTACCAAATACACATAAGTGGGTTTCCAGTATCAACATCTACTTTTCCCTTGGTGAAGACTTGATCAAAACCCTTAGGCCACGTGGAGAGAGACCAATCTCTGGACCGCTAGCTAGATTTCCCTCTTTCTATGTTCTAATGACCTTTTTCTGAGTCCTATTTCACTCCTGAATCCTCCAGTTTTGTTTTGTTCTGTTTTTTTCCTAGAATGCTACTTTCCTGGTTGAGGGCTCTATTCACTGTCTACACAAAAGTCTTTTCCTCTTCTCATGTAAAGTGTCCATGGCAGGGCCTACATGTCTCCATCCTTTGTTTTCCACCACAATACACTCCATCCAGATACCGTGCAAAGTGTAGACTGCCTCCTGTCATCCAGCAGATTGCTGCTCTAACTCTTGGTCTTAGTCGCTCGTTGAGCCACTTCTATACTCCAGTGTGAAATTTTCTGGCTTATTGCAATTCATATAGTACATTTTACTTTTCTTTTAGTTAAAAAATTCATTGGATTGGAATCTGAATCAGCTGCATGGACACCACCAAATCTTCTGTGTAATGCCCTGAGCATCTCTTTTAAGGCAGTAGCCACTCCAGGAATGTTCCCATGGAAACAATCATGCTCAATATTACCTCAAGTACATTAGTGCTATGTCTAGTCTCAAAGTCAATTATATTTGGCTGAGGATAATCTGCCTTAACTCCCATTAAATTAGAACTCATTTTAATAATGTTAATATTTGTAATACCTGACCATAATACATACTTGCATTTTCTCTCAACTACAGAGCCATAGTTAATACTTAAAAATTAAACAGATACATTTTTATACAATTTACATTTCCCATTCTTTTAAATCCATTTTTAGATTCTAAAAATATCCCCCCCAAATTTTAAGGATGTGAGTCTTGTAATTTATGAAATGTCAGGACCTCTCAGTATTTCAAATAATCACCTGTCCCCACTACTTTAGAGAGTAATAAACTCAGTTAATCTTTAATATGGAAAAGAGTCAGGCTCTAGAAGAGTGCCATCCAAAAGAACGTTCTGCAATGATATAAATGCTCCATCCCTTCTGTCCAATATAGTAGCCACTAGCCACAAAAAGCACTTGAAATGTGACATGCTACTGAGACACTGAATTTTTATTTTAATTAAATTTAAATAGCCACATGTGGTTAGTTTCTACCATACTGTACTGCACAGCTTCCAGAAAACTTCTGAGAGAAATATCTAGCACTAAACACATTCTGCTTAATATCTTGTATCATAACAGCAATGTTTCAATTTGGAACCTTGTGGCTCTTCCCTTCTTTATTCAGAGTGTGCATTCCGCCATTCACTTTCCACACCTCATTATCTCCTAGGCATCAGAGTTATTTATAAGTACCTACATCTTCTCCAAGAGATTACAAACTCCTCGAGTGCAGGAACCACATCTTTCTTGGTTCTGTATGTCTCATTGACCATACTACAGTATGTTGCACAGTATAAGTACTGAGTGTTTGCAAATAATAATGATAGCCCTTTCTTACCTCAATTTCAAAAATATATTCTGATGGTATGCTTTCCCTACTGCTGCTCTGTGTCCTGGTATAACTTAGCTCCTCCAGAGTTCAAACTTTGTTCTCTGTGTTGTATTATAAGCCTCCCAGGGAGTGCATTTTAATGCTGTGGGGACAATCTAAATCAGAACTCTAGAAGAAAAATCACAAATTTTATATCGTTGCCGCCAAGATATATTTTGAAAGAACAGTAGATATTTTTTGCAATACTGCATCAAAAAAAGGAACTGATGGTGAACTAGACAAGGCTACAGCCAGGGAATTGAAAAAAAAAAATGGTTCTTTAAATGCACCCTTACTTTCTCTAGCTGTCTTGAGGCATTTTTTCATTGATTCCTTGTGACAAAAACTAAAAGGGATATTTGCTGGAGGACTACATGTAACTCAGTATAATGGCATACTCAGAACAATTCAAAGGAGGAGACATGAGGCAAGAACCTGTCACTCATCTCTTTTACTATGATAAATTTTCAAATAATTTCTCTATAGACAACCATTTAGAAAGCCCCTATTTATGACTGAGAGGCATTAGCTTGAATTATTGATTACTCCAAATTTTTGGTATCAATGTGAAGAAAATAGGGTTTTAAGTTTAAAGTAAAAATTCTAGATAACATCAGTCTAAAAATGATAATAATTAATCCACCAAGATATCTATTTTTATAAAAAGCTATCTTCATAAGGAATTCTGCTTGGGGAAAGAGGGAAATAAAAATCTAGATTGCTAAAACACATTACATTGTGTCTGATTATTCTAGTTAAATTTTATTTATGTAAAATTTCATTTTCATCTTATTTTTCACTCTGTGGACAAAATGTGTGGGAACTTGGTGACTTTAGTCTCATCTACAGAGCCTTACGTAGTTACATGAGAACCAGGGCCTTCTATAACCTAGAAATCAGGGGGCACAGCTAATAAAGTCAAGCATTATTTCAAAAACTTTTTGTGTGTGTGTGTGTGTGTTTAGGTCAAATCGGAGCAACAGCCGCCAGTCTACACCGTAACCACAGCAACATGGAATCCAAGCCACATTTGCAACCTAGACCACAGCTCAAGGCAACACAGGATCCCCGATCAACTGAGTGGTCAAACCTGCATCCTCATGGATACTAGTCAGATTCGTTTCCACTGTGCCACAACAGGAACTCCTCAAAAATATTTTGATTATGCTCTATCTATTCCATTCATTTTTTTAGGTCACAGACTGTATGTCTATGTTTACCAGAAATCTGTAGGTTTGTTTATGGTAGAAAAGAACTTGTGCTTCCCTTGGCATAGAGGACTATAAAATGAGAATAGTATCAAAATTATGCCTCATGCCTTTAAATTCATGAACTAGGGTTCAGGGCTTTGCATTTGTTAGGTCCCTCATCACCTGCAATTATGAGGTAAAGGAGATTTGGTTAGTGGGTAAAAAAATCTTTTTTACTAAAAGTGTCTTCAGACTCTATAAAAAACACACTAGTTTTAAATCAAAATGAAGCATGGTCATAGAGTACTTCCCCTCAAGGAATGAAGATCCATATCAGTTTATTATTTTCCAAATTTGGTTTGGCACACGGTAGACTTGAAATTGAACAAAATGGACAATGATTTGTAACCTACCATAAAATTCAGGCCTCTGCTTGCTTGCCCTAAGAGTAACAAAAGGGCCAGTTGGTAAAATTGATTATGGGCTAGTCTATTCACTACATCTCTAGGTAATGGAATGTGATAACTCCATTACCCATAGATAGTGTCTATAGTTGTTTAAAGTCATGTCATTGATATTTACTATTATAAATGAAAATACTAAAAATTAGAGCTTAAGATTTTTCCAAGGCATAGGTCTTTGCTCTGTGACAACCAAATATAAATCAGATTGTGAATATAAATGAACCATTTAATATTCAAAAATCTTACTTGTATTTGGATATTTATTTATTAAGTATGTTGGTTCTATTGCATTCGTTTGTTTGTTTGCTTGCTTTTTAGGGCTGCACTGCAGCATATGAAAGTTACCGGGCTAGGAGTCAAATAGGAGCTGTAGCTGCCAGCCTACATCACAACCGTAGCAACGTGGGATCCAAGCCACATCTGTGACCTACACCACAGCTCGAGGCAACACTGGATCCCCAACCCACTGAATGAGGCCAGGGATCAAACCTGCATCCTCATAGATACTAGTTGGGTTTGTTTCTGATGAGCCACAGTGAGAACTCCCTATTTGTTTTTTATGGCCGCGCCTGCAGCATATATATGTTCCCAGGCCAGGGATCGACTCTGAGACACAGCTGCGACCTATCCATGGCAACATTGGATCCTTAACTCACTGTGCCAGTCTGTGGATCAAATCAGTGCCTCCACAGAGACAAGCTAGATCATTAACCCACTGTACCACAGCAGGAACTCCTCTATTGTTAAACTTGAATATAGGCTTTGATTCTGCTAAAAAAAAAAAAAAAAAGAACAAATAAAAAAGAACAAAAGAGCTTAAATATATCGACAAGTATTCTATTCTTCTTCCTAATATAAACTACTAGGCATGGGTAAGATCACAATTCTCCATCCATATCCCCACAATGATATACTATCTTTACACATCTCATATTTATATTTAACCTACCACTGTGTTTAGAATAATTTTCAATAATGAACCCAGGAGGAAAGGCATGTAGACTTTAGAAATTATGATGAGTTAAAAACAACTCTGCACTAAAAGGTTGTCCATTAATTACAATTTATTATGGTAAGATATTTGAGGGCAGAGTTGGAATAAATATTTCTGCCTTGTTATGTTTTTATTTTTTATTTATTTTATTTTTTGCTTTTTTTAGGGCTGCACCCATGGCACATGGAGGTTTCCAGGCTAGGGGTCGAATTGGAGCTGCAGCTGCTGGCCTAAACCACAGCCACAGCAATGCAGCATCCTAGCCACATCTGAGATCTACACCACAGTTTGTGGCAATGCCAGATCCTTAACCCATTGAGCAAGGCCAGGGATGGAACCTGAGTCCTCATGGGATACTAGTTGGGTTCATTACTGCTGAGCCACAATAGGAACTCTGTGCTTTGTTATGTTTTCAATTTATAATAAACAGTGTTAAAGTGTGTACTTTAGCTAATCCATTTTGAAGCCTACTGATAAGATTCACATTTTACTGTAAGAGTTATTTAACATTTACTTTTTGAGAAGCCCTTGTCATTTGCTAGTAATATAATAGAGGACATCACGCCCACCTTATGCATGTAGCAAATTGCCAAAATGTCAAAAATAAGACTCACATAAGTGAACTTCTTAGAATATAATTTCAATTCTGTTTAGAAACAAATTCTGTTACTTTTTCCCTTCACAGTTGGGTACCATTGAAATCTCACCTGTAGAAGTGACATCACTAAAATGGCAATATAGAAGACCCTAGCATCAACAACTAGACAGTGAATCACAAACAAAGCTCTCTAGGACAGCTCTGGAGTCCTATTAAGTAATTTTAGTAACACAATGGAACAAAAAGCCTGAGAATAACTGCACAAGAAGGAAGACAACCTCATTTTGTCTGCAATCATCCCATCCCTCAAGCTAGAACTGTTCAGCAATTCACAGTGACCTGCTCTGTAGACAAACCTGACAGATTTCACCATTGATGAAACCAATGCTAGCACAGCCAAGGCGGATCACTTGCAGATTTCATAAGCTTTCACCCCAAAGGTACATATTCACATTCACTGATGACAGCCACCCAAGTCCTTCCCTGTTCCCCTTCCCTGCCACACCTATCCAAACCCAGGAACAACACTGACAGCCAGCTCAGGCCTCTGCAACTGCTAGAGTGTAAGACACTATCCTATACCCCCACTGTTCTGCAAATGCTCAGGGCTAGCCCCTCCAGCTATGCACACCCCTTAGCCAACCCCTGTCACCAGCTTCCACTGAAGTGTGCAATCCTGGATAGGCAATGTGTAGCCACAGGAGAGCATGACAACAGTCAAGGTCTCTGTACAGATCAGGCTCAGTCTTCTATCATTGGCCTGAACCACCACACTCACCTGCAGCTAGCCCCTTCAAATGTGCACCTGCACAACCACATACAGACCCCCAGTACAACCCTCCACTGCAGTGTGAATGCACAGGGGGACAGCGAGTAACTGTTGGTGAGCTCTAAGTTGGTCCCAGCTTTTTCTGCTGGCCTTGGACCCCACCACTACGTGTGCATCTTGCAAACAGCCCTGCCTCTACATAGGCACTTGCAGCTGGCCACCATAGCTGAATGTGTGAACACCAGCAGCTCAGGCCACCACCAAAGTCTGCCTTAGCTGCTGATCCTAGAAATACCACTGAAGACCTCAACAGTACTTGCAGCCATTGAGGACTCCCCAAAGTCTATCCAGTTGTAAATGCTGTGAACTCCAAGCAGCCTGAGACAAAGAAAGATCACACCTCTCAGGCCTGCCATATGCCACTACATCCACACCCACATAAGGTGTGCTGCACCACTAGACCCCAAATCACAGCATTTTCCAATGCAGCCCCTCTCATAGGTGAAAATTTTTCCTTACTGATGGCAGTCCATAACTCTAAAAGAGGTGACTGCTTTTTTAAATGCACAGACACCTATACAAGGCTACAGGGAACATAAAGAATCAGAGAAATATGACTCCACCAAAAAAATACAGTAAACCTCCAGTAACTGGACCCAAAGAAACAGAGATCCAGGAATTCCATGGCAAAGAATTCAAAACAATTGTCCTAAAGATACTCGGAGAGGTATAAGAGAACACAATTAACAATAAATAACCAATAGCATCAGGAAAACAACATGAGAACAAAATGAGAAGTTCAACAAAGAGAAAACACTAAAAAAGAACAAAATATAAATTTTGAGGCTGAAGAATAAAATGGCTGAACTTGAAGAATTCAAAAGAGCGCTTCAACAGTACATTCAACAAAGTAGAGGACTCATTGACCTAGAAGAGAGATCAACTATAAAAGAAGCTCCAAAAAAAAAAAAAAAGAAGATAAAGAAAGCCTACGGAGCTTATGGATATCATCAAATAATAATACAAGCATCTCTGGAACCCAGAAGAAGAGGGGTGAAGAAATAGAAAGCTTATTTTAAAAAATAATGACTGAGAACATCCCAAACCTGGTGGCAGATGTGGACATCCAGCTTCATAAAAATAAACGGTCACCCAAAGTATTCAATCCACAATGATCTTCATCAGGACACATTATAATAAAACTGTCTAAAATAAAAGACAAAGATAGAATTTTAAAAGCAGGAAGGGAAAAATTTCTCTCTTACAAGAGAACAGCCATAAGCCTAAATTAGAAAATTAGATGATTTATTCAAAGGGCTGCAAGAAAAACACTGTCAACCAAGAACTATAGAATCAATACAATATGATACTGGCATTAAAAACAGACACAAAGAGGAATTCTCTTGTAGTGCAATGGATTAAGGATTCAGTGTTATCACTGCAGCAGCTCAAGTTGCTGCTGTCAGGGTTTGATCCCTGACCCTGGAACTTCCACATCCTCAGGGTCAACCAAAAAGAAAAAAAAAAAAATAGGCACAAAGACTAATAGAATATTGTTGTTGAAAGGGTAGAAACTTTCAGGAATAAGATGAATAAGTTGTAAAGATTTAATATACAGAATCATGATTATAGTGAATAACACTGTAATATACACTCAGAAGTTTCTAAGAAAGTAGATTTAATTGTCCTCACCACAAAAAAGAATTGTTAGTTATGTGGCATGATGGAAGTGTTAGTTCATGCTATGGTGGTAATTGTTTTGAAACATATAAGTGTATCAATGCAATGCATTGTACATCTTAAACTTATAAAATTTTGTATCTCAATTATATCTAAATAAAATTGAAAAAAATGGAAAAATGTCATCTGTAATATATTAAAAAATTCCAAGTCTGAAATATAAGTAAAATCTTTTACGCTAATAGGATAAAATTTTAAAGGGAAAATACATTGGATAGATTTAGAATGTATTTTCTGCTATTGATATCCTTTATTACAATAATGCATTTACAATGATTGCAATGAAATTTTTGTAGAAACATATATACGACATTCATATTAATATCTAATGATTCCATTATGACTGGTGTAATTTTGACAAATACTAATTCATTTCATAAGGCTAAGCTACTCAATTTAATAATATGTTTAATTAATGCTAAGCTACAGTGGAGTTCTCATGAGATGAAATATGATGGTTACATGATACCAAATAGATTAATACTCATCAGTGACTTGACATATGAATAGGTGAAATTTTTATGGTCAAACATCAAAAAGTGACAACTTGTCTTTGCAATATTTTTCAAATTATTACCAATCTATTACAATATAAAAATATGGGACAATAACAGTTTACACAGTTTATTAATCCAAATTCATATTCCTCTTTTTCACAACAGTGATGATTATGATGGTGATGATGAATTTTAATAAGAACCACTGACCCTCCTCCCTGTGCCAGGCATTGTGCTAAGCTCTAAGCACTTGACGTGAAAAACTCATTCATCATAAATAATCCTAGAATTCCTGTTTTGGCTTAGCAGGTTAAGGACCCCATACTGTTTCTGTGAGGATGAGGATTTGACCCCTGGCCTCACTCAGTGGGCTAGAATTCCGAGTGGCCTCAAGCTGCAGGGTAGGTCGCAGATTCACCTTGGATCCAGTGTTGCTGTTGCTGTATGTAGGCCTGTAGCTGCAGCTCCAATTTGACCCCAAGCCCGGGAACTTCCATATGCCACAGATGTGGCTGTAAAACAACAACATCAAAACTAATAAACCTAGAACTTTCTACCTAATTTCTGTACAATTAAGAAAACTATAGGAGTTCCCGTTGAGGCTCAGTGATTAATGAACTCGACTAGCATCCATGAGGATGTAGGTTCCATCCCTGGCCTTGCTCAGTGGGTTAAGGATCTGGCGTTGCTGTGAGCTGTGGTGTAGGTCGCAGACGCGGCTTCAATCCTCCCCCGTTGCTGTGACTAGGGCTTGGGCCAGCGGCTTCAGCTCTGATTGGACCCCTAGCCTGGGAACCTCCATATGCTGCGGGTGCCGTACTAAAAAGGCAAAAATAAGAAAACTATAGTGATGCTTCTCTGCAAGAAAGGAAGACCCTAACTTCTTATGACTAGATATTTCACAGAAGAACTTGGAATTGAAGACTCGTTGCTATCATCAATACCATCACAGTAAATGAATGTTCGTCCTTATTAAAATGTTTTTTTAAGAAATACCAAGACTGATATTTTTCTTATCATGCAATTACAACATAGACAGACTCTACATTTAAATGTAACATTTTATTCATGCACTTTTATAAATTTACAGGTAAGTCTATACACATTACTTATTAAACCGTAGGTCATGAGGAAAAGTGCCAACACAGTGTTGATCATAATCCTTTCACCTATGTTAGCCAACTCCTCTCCCACCCCATTCTGTACCAAATATCAGCAGATGATTGGGATTTTAGCTACTTAACACATGCTTTCTCAGCTCTAGCCCATCCACCTTTCTCTTTTCTCCTCTTCTCTTCTTTTTTTTTTTTTCTCTTATTTTTCCTTCCTGAGTCAGAAGATGACACATGTGAATTTCTTCCTAGGACTATTACAACTACCTTACATTTTTATATGGATACCATACCATATGGTATGATGGATATTCTATGGATAACCCATACTCCCTTCTTGAATTTTTAGTTTATTCCTCTAAAACTAGTTTTGCTTGATTTGGGGGTATGATTCATTTTTTTTTCTCTCCTTAAACATTCTTGGAGTTCCCATTGTGGCTCAGCAGTAATATAAATAGAAAGGATTATTTTTCTAATCTCCAAATCTACCAATTACACTGTCATAACAAAACAAGAGTATCACACTATTGTGTTTTCTTTCTCTTTGTTGATGTCATTAACATCCTTTCAATTACCCAGGCCTAACATTTGGGAATCATATTTAACTCTTTCTTTTTTTTTTGCTTTAGTCACTTGTATTCAGTTATGAAATCATTTTATTTTAGCTTCAATACAATCAAATGAGCAGCCCACCAAAAAAACCTTCAGTGGCTTCCCATTTCCTAAAATCCACATGTGTCATTTAGGGCCCTCCATATCCTGGCTTGTAATTTCCTTTCTAGAACCATCTCTGCCACTCTTCTCTAGGTAACCTTCGAATATGTCAAATATGTTTTTCTCCCTAACTAGCTAATTTTTCTCATTTCTACGACATTTTTCATACTGCTCCTTTGGCTGAAGTTTCTTCCCTCACATTCATACACATTCATCAGTTCGTTTAGTGAGTACCTACCTATCTACCACATGCAAGATGCTGTTTTATATGCTAGAGATATGATGGTGAAGAAAACAATGTCCCTACATTAATGGAGCCTATATTCTAGTGAAAAGAAAGAAATTAAATAAGTTAACATATAATAAAATGTCAGGTATTAAAAATAAAATAAGAGGATAGAAGTTACTCCTTATAATCAAGCACTCAGGGAAGTCTTCCCTGAGGAGAGTAACATTTGGACAATAGTCTGAATAATATGAGAAAGAGAGCCACATTATATACAATCTAAGTAACAGTGGGTATAAAGGAACATGTATGAGATATTAGAGGAAAATCATGGCAACCAGGGTCACTGATGCACCTTGAATAATGGATTTCAAGAAAGGAGGTAGATGCAAGGTCAGAAAAACTAGCATTTAATCTCCCAAGGCTATGAACCATGGTAAAGATGTGGGTTTTATTCTCATGAGATATTAAAGGATTTGGAGGATTGAGAGCAGAGGAGTGATACAATTTGAATGGAGAATTAAAAGGCTGGTTTTGGACCTACTAACTTTGAAATGATCATTAGACTGCAAAGTGCAAATGTCTAGTAATCCTTTCATTGAGTCTGGGATTCAAAAGAGAGCTCAAGACTGGAGACTTCCATTTGAATCACCAGATTTTTTTGTGTGTCATTTGGAGTCATTGAACTGGATGAGACAGCTCCATTCAGGGATTCTCAATGCTCTCTGGGGTAGATTTAAAATAAAATACTGATGGCCTCCATCTCTAGACCAATCGAATCATTCTCTGCAGGGCGGCCCAGGATAATAACGGTGAATTTTAAAATCTCCCCAAATGTGCAACCAGATTTAAGAACCACTGACCTATGTAAAAATGGTATGGAAAGAGGCTTGAGTACTCAGCCCTGGGGCATGTCAAAATTTAGAGGTCTATACAAGCAGTTACATCAAAGGAAGCTAGAAAAAGTCACCACCAAGGCATGGGAAAAGAGGAGAGTAGTGCGATGACCAATAATCCAGAAAAGAAAGTGTTTCAAGAAGAAGAGACAAAGCTCAGTCAAGTGCCATAGTGAGTTCAGTTAAGGTGAGACCTGCTAGTTGACCAGTGGATTTGATAATGTGAAGGTAGTTGTAACAAGTATGTTTAGACAATAGACAGGGACTAAAGATTGACATCATGCATCCAAGAGAGTAGAAGATGGAAAAGTAAAGAGAGCACTTCTTTGCCACATCCATCTGTCACTGCTTTGTCCATTTTCAAGGCCAGTTAAAGGGGCCAGAGGCTTCTCAAATCTTACCAGCTATAGGCAGTCTCTCTATTCCTCTATTTCCACTTACCCTTTTCTTTGAGATACCAACTTGAACTCTTGTTATTTATGCTCTTTGTGGAGAAGGATCACATTTAGTTAATCTTCCTATGCCCCACAGTGAAGGAGTGATAGGTTCTCAGTAATTGTTGGCTCAAAATTTGGGAAAGAAAAAGCTTTGAAATATGCTGGAAAAGCGATGAGTATTACTGAAGTACTAAGTGACAGAGTTCTAATGTCACCAAAAAAGGAAGATGCCAAAATTCACTCAGCTATGAAGTAAATGTGAAGTATAGAGATAAAGAAGGCAGAAGTAATCAAAGAGCTGAAAAAAACAGTTTCCTTAATTATCCCTAATGTTATCTGCATTACTGAGCCCTGTGCAGCAGTAAATGGCAGTTATGTGACAAGCCACTGACCCATGAACAGATGACAAACCATGCCTCCTCCTCTTACCCATACATAGCTGCCAGGCCTCACCTGAATGACCAGCTCTGCCTATAAAAAGGTAATGGGCCAGAAAATGCTTAAGTTGTAGTTAAGGAGCTGCATGGTCATAATTTTTGTTTGTTTTTATTTTTTAATAATATAAATTTTACAACACAGAAAATGTTTGTAAAATCTGCCTAAGTAAATTAGTGAAAAATAGCAACGCAGAGGACATGGAGATTGTTAATAAGTATATATCTAGTCACAAAACCATGGTATTAGATTTTCAGTGGCTTTGAATATCACAGAAATGCTTAGTATTCACAGAATTTTCTCTTCTGGTGGCCTTTAGTCTCCACCTATTCACTCTACCTAATAATTATTTTTAGTTTAAGTACTTTGTAAATTAAATATTTCTCAAATATATGAACTATACATAATAAAAGACCTATGGTAGATTTTGATTTCTAAGTCTTACACGTCTTGATTGCCTCTCTAGAAGCCCCAAGGCACTAAGCCCCCTAAAGACCGGAGTACAATCTCCTCGGCTGTCATCTTTCAACTTTCTTCCTCCCAAATCAACAATCTTCCCCAAAACTGATAAGTAACCCCCAATGTGTGCAGCAAAGGCGATTTCTTCTATCTTCCTTTAAAAAAAATGAGATAAATGAAAACTGAGTCAGAAAGAGAATATTTTTTTTCCTCTATGGAAAAAAAATCAAGAATGCATTTCTTATGAAATAACTCCACCAAAAAAAGTAACTGCTAACTGAAACATTTCATTTGAACTTTCTTTCTTTAAAGCAAGAGAAATATATACTACTTATTTCAACATATGTTTATTTGGAAGAATATGTTAAATCTGGTTAACGATTTAATTAAGAACTGTATTTTCTGGATCAGCACCACGAATTTGCCTTCTGGTATTTATCAGAATGTAGATAAAATTATATATTGCTCAACACAGTGTTTACTATATTTAGTGAGGAATAAAGAGAAATTATTACTAATAGAAATAACGTTCAATGCTTAGACATATCTCTATTATAGATGATATAGCTATTCCTAACAACAGAAAATACCCACGAAGAAAATAAAGATATTACTTTTAAGCACTTTTTCCTGGTAAACCTTCATATAAAAAAAATCTTAGGCTGGTGTGAAAAACTGCAATATAAATCACTAACAAAGATCTTAAAATTTCTCTGCTTTTTATAAAATCTGTGATTTTTTTCATAATATTGAAGAACCACTAGTTTATGTTGGAAAAGTACCTACTTTTTATCTAGTCCAGCTTAAAATCAGTTGAGGAATCCCCCTAAAGCAACATTGAAAGGTAATGTTCATACAGCATGTACTTGAACCTTCCCAGCAACATGAAGTTCATTACTTTGTTAGGCAGTCTAATCCTCTGTTAAAAATGCTCATTTTGGAGTTCCCATTGTGGCTCAGTGGAAACGAGCCTGACTAGCATCCATGAAAATGAAGGTTCAATCCAGCTCAGTGGGTTAAGGATCCGGCACTACCGGGAGCTGCAGTGTAGGTCACAGACGTGGCTCAGATCCCAGCTTGCTGTGGCTGTGGTGTAGGCCAGCAGCTGAGGCTCTGATTCAACCCCTAGCCTGGGAACTTCCATATGCCACACCTGCAACCCTAAAATTAAAAAAAAAAAAAAAAAAAAGCTCATTGTTAGAATAGTCTAGAACAAATATCAAAATCACAGGTCTGAGTTATGATTAAGGAAGTCACCCCAGATGGCACTGAACCTCATCCCTTAAAATGCTCTTCATACTTAGGGAACACCCTTAAGTCCTTTGCTGCTAAGGAAGTGCAAGAAGGAGATCCTGAAGCACCAAGATGCCTTTTAACAAGTCCTGAACCCAAAATTGCTGCTTGGCTTGTTATTTTTTAATAACATGTGATATAAGAATGATTTATTAGAACAAATCCCATGGTAAATCATATAAATTAACCATTTTCTGAAAGACATCATAAGACCACAGGAAGATAAATATGCAAGATGTATATCTGAGAAGCCAGACGAGTGGGTTACTGATCCCAAGTTAAAAGCTGGAGGCGGGGAGGAATATGAATTTGTGAACAAAAAGAGGCAAGGTGTGGACAGAGAAGGGATTCTCAGACAAAGGAGAACAGTCACTGCTTGTTTCCAGGGGACAGGCTGTGGACAACTGTGTGAGGCATGCATGGGGTGAGGGGAAAGGAAGAAGGGGGCATGGGACTAGGACTAGCACCTTCAGTTTATGGACATAGCTGGCTGGCAGGGTGCAGCATAGGGACCTTGCTGCCACTCACACATGTAAACATGGTGGTGGGGGGGGCAAAATACACAGGCACACAGAACCTGTGGGCTCTACTCCACATGTTGGCTAAATGGAAACACAGAAACAAATCTTCCACTATAGGGCCCCAGACTCCCACCTGCTGGCTTCTGGTCCCAGCTTCCATGACCTCTCTCCCAGTTGGTCTTTTCCCACACTTGCACAGATGCAAAATTTGGCTAGAACTTCTACACAGCTGATTTGTTTCATCTCCTACTTCACCACCACAGCCAGTGCTTAGCTTCACAGTATATGTATAAGTGTGTATATACATATATACATACATGTGTGTATATATGTTGAATTCATAAGAATATTTATTATTTGGGGAGGCTTTGATTTTACTTCAGATAACTGGTGTATGTAAAATGGCAACTGCATATTTATATATCCAGTTTAAAATTGTTCCGAAGTATTTTTAAATGGGAATGGTATTTTCCAAAGGCCATTTAAAAGTGTTTGTTATTTTCCCATTTTATATTCTTGCCTCCTTTGTCAAAGATGAATTAACCATAGGTGCCTGGGTTTATTTCTGGGTTCTTTATTCTGTTCCATTGGTCTGTATGTCTGTTTTGGGACCAGTACCACACTGTCTTGATGACTGTGGCTTTGTAATACTGCCTGAAGTCTGGGAGAGTTATGCCTCCTGCTTGGTTTTTGTTCCTCAGGATTGCTTTAACAATTTGGGTCTTTTGGGTTCCATACAAATTTTTGGATTGTTTGTTGTAGTTCTGTGAAAAATGTCCTGGGTAATTTGATAGGGATTGCATTGAATCTGTAGATTGCTTTGGGTAGTATGGCCATTTTTACAATATTAAATTTTCCCACCTAGGAACCTGGACTATCTTTCCATTTCTTTGAATCATCTTTAATTTCCTTGATTAATGTTTTATAGTTCTCAGAATGTAAGTTATTCACCTCCTTGGTCAGGTTTATTCCCAGGTATTTGATTTTTTAGGGTGCAATTTTAAAAGGTATTATATTTTTGTATTCCTTTTCTAATATTTCATTGTGGGTTTATAGAAATGTGACTGATTTCTGAATGTTAATCTTATATCCTGCTACTTTGCTGAATTTGTTAATCAGTTCAAATAGTTTTTGTGTAGAGTCCTTAGGGTTTTCTATATATAGTATCATGTCATCTGCATACGGTGGCAGTTTTACCTCTTCTCTTCCTATTTGGATGCCTTTTATTTCTTTTGTTTGTCTGATTGCTGTGGCTAGGACTATGTTGAATAACTGTGGTAAGAGTGGGCATCTGTTAAATTTTATAGACTCTAAATAGTAAAATAATAAGACATTGGAAACTATGGAGAGTTGAAACTAAAGCCTATGGAAGAATAAAGTGTTTCAATTTTCAACTTCAATAAATTAAATGTCAGTGTTAAAGAACAAAATTAACCTAGTATACACTATTTTCAGAATATAAAGGCCGCTTTGAGAATTCATGCACACATGCAAACATAACCTCACATTTTACATCTCATTAATAGGATAGTTTAAGGGCAGTAACTATTTCTTCTTTGACTTTGTGCTCATAGTTTCTAGCCCAGTACCTTCCTGCTTGATGTTCAGTATCTTTCTCCTTATTGATGCTAAATGAATGAATCTCCCATGAGATTGATTGGCAAACTCTTTACTATGGTGCTACTGTTGGCTTACAGAACTATTTGTCCTCTCCCTGTTCTGACTTTGTATTTCAAGGAAAGACTTACGTTGCCACTCTTCACTGCATCAATGGGAGTACTTCCTGGTATGTAAAGAGCCGTCTTTACACACCCTTCTTTATGTAATGTGATATTTCCAGTGTCTGGGGACTCTAATGATTGCCCATAAATTTCAGCCAAAAATCCAGGAGTTCCCATGATGGCTCAGCAGTTAACAAACCCAACTAGCCTATATGAGGACACAAGTTTGATCCCCGGCCTTGCTCAGTGGGTTAAGGATCCAGCATTGCCATGAGCTGTGGTGTAGGTCGCAGATTCAGCTCGGATCCCGCGTTGATGTGGCTGTGGTGTAGGCCAGTGGTTACAGCTCCGACTGGATGGATCCCTAGCTGGGAATCTCCATACGCTGTGGGTGCGGCCCTAAAAAGAAAAAAAAAAATCCATAGGCAAATCAGGCCTTCATCAGCTACAGTGCTATCTCAGAGTATACAATATAGGTATGAAATTTATTGTAACACTGAGCCATACATCTAGTAAGCAAATATCTTTATTACTATCTGGTAAAAGAAAGCAAACTAAATCAAATTGTTTTTTCTAGAAGAGGTCTAAGATTTCCGAAAGAATGCAAATGATGTCCCCCAAAATCTTTCTTCTTAGAGAAAAGATCAAAGAATACTGTTTCCCTTCCTTACATTTTGCTCTAGGTAACTTCCTTTGGGCTATACCTCAAATGAATTCAAAAAAGATCAGTACAGTGGGAATCTTCCCTCTTGTGACACTATTTCTTTTAATGCAGCCTAAGATGGCAGCAGATGGGCTGTGGCATTTAATGTTGCCAGATGTTTTATGGTTTATATTCTGAGCCTTCACTGGAAGTCATGTCATAATTCTAAATGGAAATGTACTCATAAATAGCTAGCTGCAGTTCTAATAGGTCACAATTCCTATGTGCCTTTAGAGCTCTCTACTTTTACCCTGAGTCATTGTCAATCATGGCAAGTGACTGCCTGGTCTATGTCCTGGGTCTGAGAAAATACCTCTGCTTTCTCTCATACTGAACAGTGATCATTTCTTACCTTATAACTTCTAAAATTATCTTTGCATTTCCCCTTATGCCCAGAACTTTGCCTAGGTTCTATGTTTATATGAGCCAATGCTTTCTTCCAAATGTTGCCTTTTTAGTCCCTAAAAGATCTCTTTAAAAGGCTCTTAGGACAAATATCCTTGGATAAAAACAGACATATTTATTCATGATAACAAATTTTTAGTGTATATGAAGTGAAAATACATGTGCAAAAATTACTCATTTTATTTGGTGGTAAGTTACATTACTATCCAATTGGCTGGAAAAGCAATGTCACCTTAAAATTATACACCTTAGCTATATAAACTATAAATCTGATAATTTCAAAATTTTGTCTGAAAACTTTTCAGAGAGTCCTTGATAAAACTATCATAAACTACTAAAAATATTGGTAGAAGTAGGCTTTATCTTATATTCTAACTCCTTTCCTCCCCTTCTGCTACTAAGCAGGATGGTGGTTATCTTAGCACTGTCAAAAGAGTGCAGAGTAGAGACATAATATGGTTTTAATAATATCATAAAATAATCTGAGTAATTTTTTTGATTTTATTTTCAAATCTTTATGTAATTGTACTCACCACAAAATATGAGATTCATTTTCCTACAAGGTCAATTAAATATACAATTAAAAGTTACTCCCGCACGTCTTCCTACCATAGCTGTCAGTGCAAATTCTCTAGGGTCATCATCTCTCCACCGATTTGTACATGTGAATCATTCATGCGAACTGTATTTCAAATGGCTTTAAAATATTAAAAGTTCCATTTTATAACTTCTTCTGCTCAGTGATCAGTGTGGTGAATCTCCTTCATCTTTATAAAGGTCACAAAGTTTTTTTATTCTTCAAAGTACCTGATTTTGTGGGTTGTGGCACAAAGAGGGAGTGAAGGGGAGAGTAGGTCATGAAAAAGAAGCAGAGTGCAATCAGAACCAGCAAATTGACAGGACAATATTTAGGAAAAACTACACAAACTTCCCCCTCATTCTGGATATTTCTTTCTACCCTTTGACTACAACTTTTTCAGAGAGATGGCCATTGTTCATGACTTAGCTGAAGAGGGGGACATAGAAATAAGCTTTGCCTTTATAATTTCAAACATCTAGATTCAGAACAATACAAATAATTTTTATTCAGAGTCAACATATTTAGAAATTACGATCAAGCAGAAAAAAAAAAATTTGTTTCCCTCTTACATTTTCACCTTCCCAAAGTGAAAAAAAAAGTCATGACTTGGGGGAGATTAGTAATAGAGGAAGTGTGAATAGTGAGAAAGAACTGCGAGAAATTGGAAATTAGGAAGAACCCAACCTGGAACAAACAACAGACAGAAACAGAGACTACTGCAGACCACCAATCTAAGGTGTGGTTTCATTATCTTACCATTGGTTAATGGTGAAGATTTAAAACAAACTCTGTGTTGGATGAGTACCCCTAAATAAAACTTCTCATTCTAAATTTAATTAGGCAAAATTTAGTAGAACTATAAGGACTAACTGAAAGTGGAAAAAGGTAACACAGGTATCTCAGAAACCATCAATTCAAAGAACTGGGTCAAGGATGCACCTAACCCAACACCAGCTTTAAGCTAATACATTATATGTGTGCCCAGATGAGAGAAATAAAATTATTTTCAAGTGCTTGCATAAACTAACACAAACACGAATAAACACAAACAAATTTCAAATTTCCACAAAACTATGACATGAGTCACAAATAAAATATGGTAAAACAATATAAGGAAAATCAATGCCAAAAAGATAATGCGCACAGAACACTAAACCAAATATCTCAAAAAAAAAAAACGCACAATTTTGAATAATTTTAGGTAAAAGTGGAATTCAAAATGGAAATTACCAAATTTTTATTTGAAAAAAAAATGAACCACACTACATTCCAAATCTAAATGTCTGAGCTAAATCAGTAATAAATAAAAGGGGGATATTTAGCCTCAATTGCATTTACTAGAACACTAGAAGGCCTGAAAATAAATGAAGTAAGGATTCACTGAAAGAAGGTATAAAAAGAACATGAAAATAAAACACTCTAAATATAAGGAAATAATTATTAAAACAAATGACAAAAAAAGAAATAAAAGCATTGATTCAATTAACAGATACCTAATTTTTTTACAAGCATAATAAAGGAGCTTTCATTGTGGCTTGTTGGGTTAAGAATCCTATATTATGTCAGTGAGGAGTCAGATTTGATCGTTGGCCTCTCTCAGTGGGTTAAGGATCCAGCATTGCCATAAGCTGCGGTGTTGGCTGCAGATTCAGCTTGGATTTGGCATTGCTACAACTGTGGTGTAGGCTGACAGCTGAAGCTCTGATTTGACCCCTAGTCTGAGGACTTCCATATGCTGCATGTGCGTCCCTAAAAAGGAAAAAAAAAAAATGAAGAATAAAAAATCAAAACTCTGTTTAGAAGAAAGGTATGAATAAACATCAATAATGAAAACTGGGTAACTAATTATTAAGTAACCTATTATTATTCAAGATTAAATACCATAGGATCCAGTAATGCCACTTCTGGGTATATATATCCAAAAGAAACAAAATCAATATCTGAAAGAGATTTCAGCACTCCCATGTTAAGTGCAGCACTATTCACAATAGCCAAGATATGGAACCACCCTAAAAGTCAGGTGATAGATGAATGAAGAAAGAAAATGTGAAATACAAATACATATTAATGGAATATTATTCAATCATAAAAAGAATGAGATTTTGCCATTTGTGACAATATGGATGAACTTGGAAGACCTTATGCTTAATGAATCAAGCCAGACGCAAAAAAGACAAATACTGTAAGTACTCACCTATATGAGGAAGCCAAAAAAAAAAGAGAAAAAGTTAAACTCATAGAAAGAGAAAGTAGAATGGTGGTTGCCAGGGGTTACATGGTGGGGAAATAGAGAGAGGTTGGTCAATGGGTCAAACTGTCAGTTATAAGATAAATAAGCTCTCAAGAGATAATGTACTATGTAGTAACTTAAGAATACATCATTACATACTTGAAATTTGCTAAGATGTTAAGCTTTTCTCACCTTGCACTCACACACAAAGGTAACTACATAAGGTGATGGATATATTAATTAACTTGATTTGGTAATCATTTTACAAAACATACATATATCAAATCACCACATTCTAAAATTTAAATATATACAATTTTGTCAATTATAACCCAACGAAACTGGAAAAAAGATTAAATAAATATAAAAGTAATACAATATACTTACCAACATTCTAAGGATAAATATAAAAATCTGGACAACGTGAAAAAGATTCTAGGGAAAGATAAACCAGCAAATGACTCATGAAGAAAATCATAAAATCAAAGGAAGAGTAATTAAATTTCTTCAATCACAAAGATAGCAGACCTACCAAACTTTTCTAAAGCTTATTCAATTGTATAAAAATTGTTCCAAAATACAGAACAGAAAAAAAGCTAATTCCTAATTTTCTGAGTTTAGCAATGACTGAGGCCCCCAAGACAGAAAAGTACAAATATATATATATATATATATATATATATATATATATATATTAATCACACTTATAAAAACAGAAGCAAAAATTCTAAATAGAATATCAGCAAATTACAATCAATGTATCATTATAATAATGACATCATTTCCAAGAGTTTAATCTCAAGATTGCAAGGAGCACAAAGAAAATTTACCAACAACGTTAATCCACTAAAATAATCTATCTAAATGAATATATATCAATATACCACTGAATGATACCCAGCAATCACTCATGATAAAAAAAGATTTTGGGAAACAACTTTCATGTATGTATCTACCATATCTCAATAGCAAAGATATGTACTGCATAATATGCAAAGTCTAGAATAGTTTGCATTAAATTCAGAAGTTTTGAAAACAATCTCTTATCACCACTAATAGACACTGTCCTAAAGGTTCTAGCCACTGAAATAAAATGAGAGAAAAATAAGTTGAGAATGGATGCAAAAGTTGAAAAGTATTAAAAAATATATTATTTGCAGAGGATAAGATCACCTATATAACCAATCCAAGATAGAACAATAATTAGAATTAAAGAGAGAATTCAAAAATGCCTAAATACAAGATCAGCACACACACAGAAAAATTATACAGCAACAAGTTAATTCACAGCATCAACACTTATTTTCAAACAGAGGAAGAACTGAAAACAAGGGTATGAAATATGAAATGGAGGCATTTGGATAGACCTAAATGAAGCTGAGAACAATGAATTTTAAAATTATCTCAAGTCATCTTTGTCAGCCAAAGCCTGCTTTCCTCACTCCAATCTAAAGCAGCCAGCCATTTCCTTCTGGATCAGAAAAAAAACACATTTACGGAGTTCCCGTCGTGGCGCAGTGGTTAACGAATCCGATTAGGAACCATGAGGTTGCGGGTTCAGTCCCTGCCCTTGCTCAGTGGGTTAACGATCCAGCGTTGCCGTGAGCTGTGGTGTAGGTCGCAGACGCGGCTCGGATCCCACGTTGCTGTGGCTCTGGCGTAGGCCGGTGGCTACAGCTCCGATTCAACCCCTAGCCTGGGAACCTCCATATGCCGAGGGAGCAGCCCAAGAAATAGCAACAACAACAACAACAACAATAACAACAACAAAAGACAAAAAACAAAACAAACAAAAAAAATTTACCTCAGCATCTGGGCGGGACTTCAGGCCTCGGGGTATTTGCACACCCTCCTTTTTTGCTTCCAGTTCAACTGAAAACGTTGACCAGAGCGCTGGTTCTAAGCGGCTTATCAGCTGGCTCTCCACACCACATAGAGCTGAGGACAGTTTCACAACTGGGACCTACCTCCACAATTGGGACTTAAGCTCTGTGCCTTGTAGGAGCCATGATGCCCCAGTTCTAGCTTAGCATAAGTGAAACTCAGTGCCTCTGACTGACATACACAACCACGGGCCTCTGTTTACCACGCCCAGTAGGGTATGTCCTCTTAGGGCCTTGATACTGTAACAATGGCAGAAGCAGAAGCACAGAGGGAGGATGTTGGAAGCACTGTGACCTTAAAGGATTTGTTCATCCACTTCACCCAAGAGGAGTGGGAGCCACTTGATGAGGATCAGAAACACCTGTACTGCAATATGATGCCGGAAAACTTTGCACTGGTGATCTCCCTGAGACTTACAGTTTCCAGATCCCATATAATTTCCCAACCTGAGCTAGAGAGTGAGCCCAGTATTCTTGACAAGGTAGACATAGCTCCAATCAAGGCAGAGGTGATTGAGGATCATGCTGGCCCTAGTTGTAGTCATAGTGTGGAGGATAAAGATGTGTCTTCTGAACAGGCTGTTTCTGTAAGAATATCATATATGCAAACTCTCCAGGTGGGTCCTTCCATCCAAAAGAGCCACCCATGTGACTTGTGTGACCCAATCTTGAAAAGTGTTTTACATCTGGCTGGGTGGCAAGAAACATCTCCTGGGCATCAACCATATCTGTGTAAGTCATGTGGGAGAGTCTTTTGGTTCAGTGTAAACCTTGACCAAATCCCAAGGCAGCAGAGTAGACAGAAATTCCTTAGAAAGGAAGGCCAGGCCTCCTCTGCAAAGAGCTGCAGATGCCACATGTTAGAGAAAGCCCATACCTTTGGGGAGAGTGAGGATGACTTTTTGGCCAGCTCTGGACTCGTTCAGCACCACGCCACTCAGGACAGGGAGAAGCTACACAGGAGTGCTGAGTGTGAGGAGGCCTTTCACACTGGACAAAGGGATCACCAGTGCAGTGAAAGTGGGAGAGATTTTAGCCACAAAGAGGAATATGTTCACCAGAAAATCCACAAGGGACAAAAGGTTTATGAATGGAGTGAATGGTAAACTCTTTAGCCACAACTTCTGTTTTCTATTACACACAAAAAGCCATGGCACAGTAGTGCCTTATGAGTGTAATGATTGTGGGAGAAGTTTTGGATGCAACTCCAGCCTCAAAATAGACCAGAGAGTTCACACAGGATCAAGGCCTTTTGAGTGTGCTGAATGTGGGAAATCCTTTGGCAGAAGAGTCCACCTCATTCAGCACCAGAGAATTCACACAGGAGCAAAACCTTATCGGTGCAACAAATGTAGAAAAGCTTTTGGCTGCAAAGACGCACTTATTCAGCACCAGAAAATTCACAGTGGGGAAAGGCCTTATACATGCAGCAGTTGTGGGAAAGCCTTTATGTGTAAAGATGTACTCGTTGAGCATCAGAAACTCCAGACAAGGGAGATGTATTCTGAGTGCTATGAACATGGGAATTCCTTAGACACAGTTCCTACCTTAATATACATAAGAGAATTCACAGTGAAATAAGGCCTTATGTGTGCAGTGACTGCGGGAAAGCCTACATCAGTAATCCCCACCCTAGTCAACACGAAAAGGTTCACACCACAGTAAGGCCTGTAGATGAAGTAAATGTGGGAAATGCTTCATTGATAATTCCAGCCTCAGCTTACACCAGAGACTTCACAATAGAGCAAGATTTTATGTGTTCACCTTGCTTGGCACATGAAAGTTCACACTGAAGAAAGGCCTCCTACGTATAGTGGTTTTGGTGCTCCTTTGCCTGAATCTTTTATTAAGTTTATTTAGCACCAGAACCTTCACACTAGAGAGAAGCCTTAAGAGAGCAGCGAACATGCTTTTTCCTTGGTCAACATTCTATGACTCATAAAAGAGAAAAAGTCCAAAAGAAGCCTTTGAGATGGAGCCAAAAACCAGAAATTGAACTTCGTATATCCAATATCCACACCAGGGGGATAACTTCAAGTACCAGGTATGTGGGAGGCTTTCAGGGGCTACTTTACATTTTCTAACCTTGCCAGGGCTTTCTCTTGGCCTGAGGTCTGTTATTGCCAGTGTCTGTTGAAGAAACCATCCCATTTCTACTGGCAGTCAAGGGAACACACTGTGTGTCTTTTATCCCAGGGTACCCAGGTGAGGAAGACTGCCACTCTCTCCTATTTCCTGGAGGGACTCATGAGTGACTGAACCCACTGGGGAATCATCATTCCCTACCCCCTGATGGTTTCAGTGTGAACATGACCCAGTTCCTACTGAGAAGGTCTGAGCTAGAATCTGCTACAGTTTTCCAAAGGTTTCCATTTTCTATGGACAGCATTGACCCCACATGAGCTAGCTGAAATGGATTTCTCCAGCCTTCAAATCACCCAGCCTTGCAACTGCCTGCACCACACCAATCTGCTCTGCGTAATGAAAAACCCTTCTTATAAAGAACTTTACTCTGTTCTGTTCACCCTGTGAGGTTGATTGAAAAAAGAAATGGGCTTTCAGGAAACAAGGTTCACTGAGATTATTTCTTCCCTTCACACCTACAAGGGTATTGATTGCTTACCACAGTTAGGAGCAAAACTAGGACTGTGGGCTGACCTAAATAGCTAAGCAATATGGTAGGCACTGGCCACATATGACCATTGAGCACCTGAAATAAGCTAAGATATGGTATAAGCATAAAATGCACACTAGATTTCCAAGACATGGTATTAAAAAATACAGAGAAAGAGTGTAAAACATCTTATAATCTTTATATTGACTTTATGTTAAAATACTATTTTGAGTTTATTGGGTTTAAAAAAATGTTATTAAAAAATTTTTTTTAAAAGAAATGAGCTTTGCCAGCATGAAGGGAGGAACAGAGAAAATAGCTAGATGGCAGAGAACAGATCTTAGTCTAATTTGTACTAATTGGCAATGCTGGCTAAGTTATTCCTTTTAGGAATAACTGTTTGGCTTTGTGGTACTTATCCTATGACCTAAATGTTAGGATTTCCTATGAGCCCTAGGCTAACACTGATGAAAGACTATTGGTATGACAACTTCCAGTGCTTGCAGGAACAGCATGAGTTAAGTCCCTTTTTCCCAGAGGATATTTCACATTCCCAGTACTGTCGATGTCTGTCTCTGAAAACCTACCCTGAAGTCACAGCCCCTGTGAAGTCTAAGACCTGGTAGGCAGATAAGCCCTATAGGGGCCTAGTGGGAAACTTAGCTGATATATTTCTTTTCTTTCTTTTTTTTTTTTCTTTTTTTGCTTTTTAGGGCCTCATCTGCAGTATATGGAAGTTCCCAGGCTAGGGGTCAATTTGGAGCTACAGTTTCCGGTCTATATCACAGCCACAGCAATGGGTCTCTGAGCTACTTCTGCAAACTATACCACAGCTCATGGCAATGCTGGATCCTTAACCCACTGAGCGAGGCCAGGGATTGAACTCTCAACCTCATGGTTCCTAGTCGGATTCATTTCCGCTGAACCATGATGGGAACTCCTACTTTTTCAAATTTTAAGCTTTAATTTAACACTTAGTAAAGATAGCTCTGGTAAATATTGTTTTACTTAGAAATCCTACAGTAGGTTTGACTATATCTTACTTAGAAAAAAAAACTTAAAAAATTAATAAAGTATATCTTTTAGATTAAAAACAATATAGAAACACTGTATACAGAAACATTGAGTAGTAGGGTGTTGGAGGTTGTGGCAAACTAGAAGTTATGTGTCTGCTCTGAAGGGCATACACAAATTTCAAGTGACTATGGCTCTGTGAGTTAAAGTACAGAAATTCTCAGAACCTGTATACCTCTTTATTTCATGTGACTGAAGTCAGTATCAAAACAAACCTAAAGGTTTCCTGGATTATTGTACATCCCTGAGTGGTTGACCTTATGGCCATCACTGAACCCTAGGACAAAGAAGAGAGATTCTCTGTAGTCTTGGATGGGTATTGTGACCCAGCCAGCCTTTAGGTGGGCATGGTTTTAATTGTTCTCCAGTTTTTGCTGCTACTGAAACAGAGCTAACCCTACCAAGATATGGAAAGTGGGAGATAGTTAAGTCAATATAAACTTGGTTGATTTTCCAAAAGAAATAGGAAAACCAGATTTTTATGTAGAATCATTTTATCTCTTAACAGCTCTATTGGTGTATAATTGGAATACAATAAACTGTATTTACTTAAATTGTACAGTTTGATGAATTTTGACATAGGTATACACCTATAATATTAACACAACAATTAAGGTAATGAACATATCATTACCCCCAAAAGTTTTCTCATGTCCCTTAATAATCTCTTCCTTTTGTCCCTCCCTAATCCATGTGCAACTATTGATTTATTTTATTTCATAATACATTAGTTTGCATTTTCCAGAATTTTATATAAATGTCACACTGTATGGGCTTATTTTTTTCTGCCTTCTTTCAGTAAGCATAATTGTTTTGAGATTATTTACTGTTGTGGATAATATCAGTTGGTTATTCCTTTTTGTTGCTGAGTAATATTTCACTGTGTATGGTTGTAATACAGTTGTTGATGGACATTTAGGTTGTTTCCAGGTTCTGTCTATTAAAAATAAAGCTTATTTGAAACAAACAAACAAAAAGAATTTTTTATGACTTCACAGAGGCAGTTACCTTGCAAAAGAAAGGCAACTCCTCAAGAATAAACCACACCACTCATTGCCTCCACATTGCCCTTTAGCACAGCCCAGGGGAGAATTTGAAGATCTGGGGATGAAATAGCACCAATATCCAATGTAATTGCAAGTTCTTACTAATTTATACAAGCAAGTAATCGGTAAGTATTGTGGGAATGGATTTCAAGCTTGCTGGACCGAAAATAGAACATAAGATTAAATCGGGTAAAATTTACCAAAATGATAAACTAACCTGAGATTTGGCATTTAGTGGACAAGATGAAGCAGCTGGAAGTAGATCTAACAGTTTGCTACAGCCTGGATTAAATGGTGGCCTACATAAAAGAGTTAAATGACCCAGAATTTCCCTGGAATAATTTTTCTGTACCTCAGAGGTATGACTCCTGCAAATTACATATCCAAGTTTTCTCGTCCTCTGGTTTCCGTGTATGTTCAGCCAGTCGGAGGCACTTAAGGGATACTGAAGTGCAGGAAGTAGAGAGAATTCAGGGTTCTTCTCCACCCTCTATGCTTCATCTGGTTTCTCTGGCAGTATCTGCATCTCCTTTGCTCCAGTAGCCCTTCCAGACAGTCCTACCATGGTTCAAACATTTACCAAGTGATATGGGACCCTAGTCACTGGAAATACCACCCTAGCTTTGTCCTTCTAGCCTAGGGGTGGTAATTGCTTCTTGCTGATACTAATCTGTGTTGCCCCACTTCCTCCCATTTTTGGGTTCCCAAGAAATTCATCAACTGAGTAACCAATTCCCTGAAACTCCTTCTGTTTAAATACTTCTTTTTTTTCTGCTTTTTTTTTTTTCTTTTTAGGGCCACACCAGGGAGGTTTCCAGGCTAGGGGTTTAATCGGAGCTACAGCTGCCGGCGTACACTGCAGCCACAGCAACGCCAGATCCGAGCCACATCTGTGACTCACACCACGACTCATGGCAACCCTAGATCCTTAACCCACTGAGTGAGGCCAGGGATCGAACCTGCAACCTCATGGTTCCTAGTCGGATTCTTTTCCACTGCGCCATGACAGGAACTCCTAAATATTTCTTTAGATGGGTATATGTATATTTATAACTGATTCACTTTGCTGTATGCCTAAAATTAACACAACATTGTAAGTCAACTATACTCCAATAAGTTTTAAATAAGTAAACAAATACCTCTTTAAAGTACTTTTTTTAAGTCCTATTTTTTCTATATCCTATATCCTAACTAGTAAATAACTATGTTGAAAGAATAAGAAGAGGATAAGTGTGTAAGAAATATAGAAGCTAAATATTCTTTAGTCATGGTTTCTGCATAAAACAACTTATTCAAAAGGCAGTTGAAGAGAGTTTAATGAAATGATTATTTATAGTTAAGGGAAGGATTAAGGAACCCAATAGTAGTGGTGGTACACCCAAAGACTTACAATAGTAGAAAGCTATTCTCAGTCTTAGAAAAGAAAGGAAGAGAGAGAGCAGGTTTACTGGAACTGGCAAGATGTGTAACTGTGGGAAGGGGCCCCCCAAAGAGTTTTGGCCATCAGTAGGGGAACACAGCCACTATTAAAGTGTAATCTGGCAGGGAAGGATCACAGGGAGGGGAAATAAACACCTGACTTTTCTCTGCTCCTTAATCTTAGATCTCCTGCCTATACATACATTGGGAAAATGCAAATGTTAAGAAAAGCTCAAGGGGGCTCTGGTGATCCAGTCGCTAGAGGTCATCGTCCCAGGGCAAAGAACAGAGCAGAGAGAAGCAGAGATTAGATCTAGAGGAGCAAATAGATATTGATCAGCACACTTGGTTTCTTTTTTTTTTCTTTTCTTTTCTTTTGTCTTTTCTGGACACCTATGGAGGTTCCCAGGCTAGGGGTCCAATTGGAGCTGTAGCCGCCAGCCTATGCCAGAGCCACAGTAATGCCAGATCTGAGCCGCGTCTGTGACCTACACCACAGCTCATGGCAATGCCGGATCCTTAACCCACTGAGCGAGGCCCGGGATCGAACCTACAACCTCATTGCTCCTAGTCGGATTCACTAACCACTGAACCCCAATGGGAACTCCATTTGGTTTCTGAATTAAAAGTTGAAACTGATAAATCAAGAAATAACTATAAAAGCATATGTCTAGGAAAAAACACTATTTACCTTTACTCACACACAATACTTCTGATACCAGAAGAAAGATTTTTCTCCCCCACACTGACCAATTCTCCAATACTAGCTAAGTGTCCTGCAATTCAATTCAATTTAGTACTAACTAGAGTTAGCACAGACCCCACGGGTTAAGGGCTCAGTACCACAAGACTGTCCCCCCACTTCAAATCCCAATTAACCGAATCCCAGGTTACTGACACTTCTGTCTGACTTGGCTACAAATCAGAGATTCCCATGACCCCCTTCCTGAGTTTCATAATGCGCGGGAATGGCTCACAGGACCAGGAAAGGTTTTACTTACTATTGCCAAGTTATTACAGAGGATATTTTAAAGAATACGAATGCACAGTCAGATGAAGAAATGCATAGAGCAAGGTCTGGAAAAGGTCTTGAGCATAGGGGTTTCTGTCCATGTGAAGTTAGGGTGTGCCACTCTCCCATCATATAGATGTGTTCACAAACCTGGAAGCTCCCCAAGCCCCATACTTTTGGAATTTTTATGAAGGCTTCATCATGTAGGCACAATCAATCATTAATTCAATCTCCAGCCTCTCTCTCCTCTCTGGACGATGGGGGTTAGATCTGAAAGTTCAATGTTTCTAAACATAGCTTGGTATTTCTGGTTACCAGCCCCCATCCTGAAGCTATCCAAGAGCCCACCAAGAATTACCTCATTAGAACCAGGACACTCCTATCACCCAGTAAATTCCAAGGAATTCGAAAGCTCTTCTCTCAAGAACTGGAGTCAAAGACCAAATATTAGAACAAAAGATGTGTCACTTATTAAATACCAAGGGTCTTAGGAGCTCTGTGCCAGGAAATGGGGGCAGAGACCAATATATATATTTATATTATTTCACAGTATATTATATGTAAAAATAATACAGCTAAAAGACTTAAAAATGATCACTTCTACAGTGAAACAAGAGTAGGAAAGGAGGGTTTTTTTAAAAAAGCCATAATGAGCTATTTGAATATTTTAACGACATGTGTGTATACATACTGTTTTGTGTGCCAGTCTCATCCTGTTTACAGCCAGTATTGTGGCTGGAGCAGCCCTTGTGGGTTTTATTATGATTGCAAGACACCCTTCAACAATAACCATCAGGAAACTGAGGCAAAAAAAAAGGTTTATTGCTTATAAGTCCTAGAAATTACATGGCACACCTGGGGCCACATAGCAAGGTTGCAGGTAGAGAGGGAGTGGGACCTAGGGTCCTGCTTTTAGGGGGGAGGGTGCAGGCCCAGGGTTCACTAACTCACTATTGGTAAATTTAAAAAATAAAAGCTTGAGAGTGGGAATTTAAAGCTCAGGAAGGGAAAACATAGGTGGACCAAATGATTAGTTATTGAAATCAACCACAGTAACTCAGGTTGCTGTGGAGGTTTGGGTTCAATCTATGGCACAGAGCTGTGGGTTAAAGGATCCATTGTTGCCACTGCTTCAGCTCAAATTCAACCCCTGGCCATGGGTGGAACCATTTAAAAAAATCTCTAAAATAAGAAGGGGGAGGTGAGTGCAGATAAGCATCCTGGCTCTTTAGTCATGTGGCTGGCAGTGTGCTTATCTGTAGGAAGGGAATGCCTCTTTGGAGTGGATGCCTCCACAAAGCTTTTTACACATTTCTGTTACAAAAAAAGAAAAAACCAACTGTCAGGGCTTCACACTATATGAACACATCTATCTATCTATCTATAGCTATATGTAATTTAATTAAAAAGAGTTCTTAGAACAAAAAAAAGAGTGAAGGAGTTCCCGTCGTAGCACAGTGGTTAACGAATCCGACTAGGAACCATGAGGTTGCGGGTTCGGTCCCTGCCCTTGCTCAGTGGGTTAACGATCCAGCGTTGCCGTGAGCTGTGGTGTAGGTTGCAGACACGGCTCGGATCCCGCGTTGCTGTGGCTCTGGCGTAGGCCAGTGGCTACAGCTCCGATTCAACCCCTAGCCTGGGAACCTCCATATGCCACGGGAGCAGCCCAAGAAATAGCAACAACAACAACAACAACAATAACAACAACAAAAAGACCAAAAAAATAAATAAAAAATAAAAAACAAAAAAAGAGTGAAAATACTTGTGTCAATAGATCTAGGAAGTGTTTAAGTGTCAAAGGCTATTTGAGTATACTTCTGTGCATGTGCGACAATGTTTATAGACTAAAAAGAGGAAATAAAAAGCTGGAGACATGAGGAAATTTTTTGATGATGGAATATTACCAAAAAGCGATGAGAGGAGTTCCCATTGTGGCTCAATGGTAATGAACCCGACTAGGATCCATGAGGACGTGGGTTCAATCCCTAGCCTCACTCAGTGGGTTAAGGATCCAGCATTGCCCTGAGCTGTGGTATAGGTCACAGACGTGGCTCAGATCTTGCATTGCTGTAGCTGTGGCATAGGCTTGTAGCTGCAGCTCTGATTCAATGCCTAGCCAGAGAACTTCCATATGCCTCTGTCACAGCTACAGCAATGGGGTATCCAAGCCAGATCCTTAACCCACTGAGCAAGGCCAGGGATTGAACCCACATCCTCATGGATACTAGCCAGGTTCGTTACTGCTGAGACACAATAGGAACTCCCAAATGTGAATTTCTTAAATTGGAAAAATATACAATTAAAGTAAGCAAGTTAAATATAGGGCAGATATAGCCTTCTTTTTTTTCTTTTTAAATTTTGTATATACTACACCCTGAAGTTCAGTTGTAAATTTCTGAGAAGCAGAAATTCATTTCCTTAATGAAATAAAATGTCCTACTTAAGCAAAATAATTTCTTTAGTTCTCCTATTCAAAGGCACATATTCAGTTAAAGAATGATAGGGAGTGATGAAATTATTTTGGATGAAAAACAAACCCAGTCCTGTTAAACATGCTACTTCAAGAATAACACATAATCTCAGGAGAAAGGATTAAGATGGTGGAATAGCAGGACTGGAGCTCAACTCCTCTCCTAAAAACAACAAAATTCACAACTAAAGGCTGAGCAATCTCCACCCAAATGGACTGGAAACCTTAAAAAAGATACCTCACTCCAGAAGACAAAGAGGAGGCCACATCAAGAGGTAGGAAGGGCAATTTCACATTATAAACAACCCCATACCTCCCGGGTGGGAAGCACCACGACTGGAAACTAACTGGTTCACAGAGACTCACCTACAGGAGTGAGAGTTCTGAGCCCCATATAAAACCCTCACATGTGGGGATCTGGCACTGGGAGAAAGAGCCCCTGGAGCATCTGGTATTGAAGGCCAGTGGGGCTTGTGCACAGGAGCTCCACAGGACTGGGGGAAATGGAGACCCCATTCTTAAAAGGGACACATGGACTTTCACGTGCACTGGGTCCCAGGGCAGAGTGAGGTCTCCATAGGAATCTGGGTCAAACCTGGCTGCAGTTCTTGGAGGACATCCTGGGAAAACAGGGGTGAATGTGGCTTGTTGTGAGGGAAGGACATTGAAGGCAAAGCTCTCGGGAATATTCAGCAGCTGCCTTTCTCTGGAGGTGGCCAGTTTGGGAAAATCTGGCCCCATCCATCAGTGCTGAGAAGCCCCAGGGCAAACAACAATCCAAGTGGGATCACAGCCCTACCCCTCAGTAAACAGGCTACCTAAAGACCCCTCAGGCACACAGCTGCCTCTAATCCCATCCAGAGACTAAGCCCCACCCACCAGAGGGATAAGAATCAGCTCCACCTACCAGTGGGCAGGCATCAGCCCCTCTCATCAGGAAGCCTACAGCAAGCCCCCATACCGACTTTAGCCACAAGGAGGTCAGACACCAGTAGTAAGAGAGGCTACAACTCTATTATCTGTCAAAAGGTGACCACACCAAAAACCTATAAAAATGAAAAGACAGAGAACTATAACTCAGATGAGAAAGGAAAAACCCCAGAAAATAGCTAAGCGATGAGGAGATTCTCAGCCTCCAGGAAAAAGACTTTAGATTGTTGATGCTGAAGATGATGTAAGACATTGGAAATAAACTGGAGGCAAAGATGGATAACTTACAGGAAACACTGGGCAAAGAGATACAAGATATAAAACTTAAACAAGAAGAGATGCAAAATACAATAACTGAAGTAAAAAACTCACTAGAAGCAGCTAACAGCAGAATACAGGAGGCAGAAAAACGAATAAGCATGGTGGAGGACAGATTAGTGGAAATTACGGATGCAGAATGGAAAAGAGAAAAAAGATTGAAAACAAATGAAGAGAGTCTCAGAGAACTGTGGGACAACGTGAAACGCACCAACATCCGTATTATAGGGGTGCCAGAAGGAAAAGAGAGAGAGAAGGGGACAGAAAAAATATTTTAAGAGATAATAGCCAAAAACTTCCCTAACATGGGAAAGGAAACACTCACTCAAATCCAGGAAGCACAACGAGTACCATATAAAATAAACCCAAGGAGGAATACACCGAGACACATATTAATCAAACTGACCAAAATTAAAGACAAAGAGAAAATCTTGAAAGCTGCTAGGGAAAAGAAACAAGTAACATACAAGGGAACCCCAATAAGGTTATCGGCAGATTTTTCAGCAGAAACTCTGCAGGCCAGAAGGGAGTGGCATGATATACTTAACGTGATGAAAAAACCTCCAACCAAGACTACTTTACCCAGCAAGGCTCTCATTCAGATAAGCAAAAGCTAAGAGAATACAGCAACACTAAACCAGCCTTACAACAAATACTAAAGGAACTTCTCTAGGCAGAAAAAAATAAAGACAGCAACAGGAAACAAAAATCCCACAAATGACAAGGTTCAGTAAAGGTATATATGCAGTAAAGATATGAAATCATCCATGCACAATTATACCACCAAAATCAGAAATCATGAGAAGAGGTGGGTACAAATGCAGGACACTGGAGATGAACTTGCAATTAAGAGATCAACAACTTAAAACAATCTCATATACGTATAGACTCTTATAGCAAAACTTCAGAATAACTGCAAACCAAAAATCTACAATTGATACACAAACAAGGAATCTCTGGAGAAGAAATATATCTCATAGTAAATAAGTGCATAATCCACCATGAAGGGGGTCATTTGACATCATTCTTGGAATGCTGAAATCTTCTTACATCTGATTCTGATTTCCTCTCCATCAAAGAATTTATGATAATTATAATTAAAGAATGCAACTATACAATTAAATAATACAGTTCTACAATTTTATTATTAATAACCATTTCTCTCCATGATACAATGTAAGGTCTATAATGTCTTGTTTATCACATCACCTAGAATGGTGTAATGCCTATATTGAAGAATCAATAAGATGTAACAAATTGTGAGGACATATTTATATAGTTACACTGTTTTTTAACAAATTTATGCATTTTATATTTTACTTATTTTCAGAGGGTGTATTATTTTTGTTATTCTTACCAGTTAAGTTATTCTTTTTATTATGCTATATAAAATATTTAATGGTATATAAAGCTCTCTTCTTTATAAATTTTAGTCGCATATATACACAATTTTAACATAATGCTAATATTTACAGAAAAATTGAAATGTAATAGATAATAATAAATAGTAAAGATGAAAGTCATACAAAATGGGATAAAGTATAGAATAAATTTCCTATTTGTCTCAGCATATTTTCCATTCCACTTCTCCAGAGGGAGTCATTTAATCTGTTTCTTAAGATCCATGATATAATAATCTGTGTAAATGTAACTGTGTTTAAATATATGTATTTTATTCTGAAAAAAAATTAAATTAAAAATAAATAAATACATAAATAAAAGAAAAAAGAATAATACATAATCTTTATTATTTTGGCGATAGGTAGTTATGACAATATATATATATTGTTTTGAACTGATAACAGTATTCTATCAGTTCCAGAATGTATAAATTGTACCATGTAGTTTCTTTATTTAATGCATGCATAAATAAAAAAAAAACAGATCAAAGCAAAACTCAGTTTTCATATGAAAATGAAAGGGAATGAAGAAATAATGGTAAACTAAACATGCTTTGCTCAACTCTGCAGTAAAGGATTGCACCACATTGAAAACATTTCTATTAGATTTTAAACCTGTTGATTGGCAAGCTATTTTTGCTATTGTTTCCCTTAGAGATGCACTGGGTATGCATACACATAACCCAGTTCATTTCTCATATGCAGAAACACTTAAAATTGAGTAAAAACAAACAGCCTTCTAATACCATGACATTTGGAAAACAGCATGTGGAAAAGAAATTAGAGTATGGATTTGGCAGTAAAATAAAATGACAGAAGTGGATTCCCTCATCTATTCTTCTTCAGCTTGAGGGAGATCTAAATTAAGAAGATGGTAAAGAAGGTAAAATGAACCAACTATAAACACAGCAACCCATTTCAAAAGCATTTTTCTTCTTAAACTTGTCAGTGATTCATTTATCTATCAATTCTTCCAATATTTTTCCATAACTTGTAAACTTTGAAACTTTGCCTTGGAGACAACTTATTGACAATGAGCTCAATCGCTTTCAATTTAGGAAAACCAAGTCTACTCAAAGTGGCCTATACTTACAACTTTGCATTTTGAAAGGTAGCAAGTCATTACAAAAAATGAAATCTCACCTCTGTGGTAATGGAGGTAGAAGCCTCCAATGAAACAGTGCTAATAATAAGTTTTGAAAGCAATTTTAAGCCACAAAGTCAAACAATGGCCTGTACGATTGATTTTACTTCACTGAGGGTGTATTAATGTGTCATTTATTTGGGTTTCAGAAATAACAAATTTATTTCACTATAAAAATAAAACAGTGAAGTCAACTGTTGTTTTAAATTACTAAATTATTTCATACCTATTTCATGAAATATGGTTTAGAATTATATACTTGGGGACTATCTTAATGTGTCAGATTAATTTTATGTAGCTTTTAAGAGTATAGCTTCTATTAGTCAAATGCATTATTTTAATATATTATTATATAAAAATGCTCTTTATGATGACAGGGCATGTTTGTAAATTTCACTTTTAAGTTGTCATTAAAACATTATTTAGCTTTCTCATAGAAAGAACAAAAGTTGCTCATGTCGTTGTTCAGGGAAAATAAAAAATAGTTTATATATTCATGAATACTAACTGTAAAAGAGAAAAAACAAAATATGGCAGCACGTGAGTTTATATCTCTAGAGAGTAGATATATTCTACCATGTTCTCAAGGAAACACTATTTCCTCATTAAGTTATTTTCTAGAATTGAGGTGGCTACATTCACAAGTAAGTGATTGTAATGAGACAATAAAGATAACAGCCAGATTAATGACCTGCTAGGGGTTATGGTTTTGAGAATACCTATTTTTACCCCCTTCTCTCCTTCTCTATCACTTATGGTTTGACTTTGAAATCCTCCTGTGTCTTATCAATTTCAACAAATTGGGATTAGCCCTATCCTTTCTGTTTTTATTTTATAAATTTTGCAATTTTATAAAGTAGGATTGTTAACACATATTTTCTATAACTGCTGTTATCTAATATGTGACATTTTTATCTGTGAAGAACAGCTTTTATGTACTAAATCATTTATTAATATCATGCATCTTGTAAGGTTAATTGATTGTCTATACCAAATAAATTTTTTAAGTTTGAAATTCTGGGCTAACTGGGATTCGGATGACATGAATTACTCAATCTACTAAATAAGGGGCCTATAATCGTTGTTGATTTTTAAACAGCAGCTTTAATGACAGTTCCAAGCATGCCCTCTTAAAATGGTGTAGGAAACATTAAGGATAGATAGTTAACTTTTCTTTATACAATAAAACCTAGTCCAGATCCTTAGAGCAAAACTGGAAAAGTAGGGATAGACTACACAACAATAATGGCTTTAGGATCATTTTACACATAAAATTTTATATTAAGACAATTATCTTGTCAAATCAGCTAACTTTATGTACCAAAAAAAGACATATATGTTGTTCTCCTAATTCAGATTTTATGCAGCTATTCCCTGTTAGGTTTTAGGAAGTAAAATTCCAATTGTGCTAGATTGAAAAAATGATCCGTGTATTCTGTATAGTAGAAGTTTCTTTACCAAAGCACAGAAGAGAATTGATATTCTGAAAAAAATAGAGGTACATCTTGGACAATATCATTCAACTTAGGTCTCAATGCACTAATGACTGGACAGAAGAAACTGCTAAAACCTACATAGTCTTTTTATTGTATTGCAGAATAAAACAGGAGGACCTATGTTCTCCACTTGATGTATTCTCTTCTTTTCTAATGCCATTGAAGTGTAATAGAATAGCTATTGTCGGGCTATTTTCTGCCTGTAATAGAATCTTTGATTTATAAAGGCGCTGAATCATGTATTAGCCTTATTTCTCAGTATACACACAGGAACCATTTCAACCAGAACTGAAGGGTTACAGCCATGACAGAATACAGCAGCTGTTTAACATCACACAATATAACCATGAATATGAAAGAGCAGCAAGGATCTCACTTTATTGATTTAATTTCAGAACATTTACACATTACAATGGCAATCATACCAAGACATTTTCATTTTAAGGGACACCACTGGTCTAAGTTTAATGAGATTCTATATGCCATGGAATTAAGGGTCATAGAATTTTAGAGTTAGAAAACTCTTTAGAAAATCTATTCCCCTCCCCCTCAATTTATATATTAAAAAACTAAGGCCCAAAAGAGGGAAAGAAATTGAATGATTTGACCAAGATCACATACCTAGTAAATAGCTCTGGCTATATCCCAATTTTGAGCCTTTGATCTTTTTACATAGCACAATTATTGAAGAGAAAAATATGTGATCCCACTCTTATATTCCACACAAAATCTGATGTTCAAAGTACACATTAGCAATTATGTGACATGAACTAGAATAAATGGGAATTAATGGCATTTGTCTCACTGAAAAAAATTCCTATGTATTTCCTAGGTTTGAATATTTGACTATCTCAAGAAATTCAATAGAGTGGAAGTAGATTCAGGGAGGGACATGGGAAATATTTGTTCTGAGCAGGATTTCTTTAAATAATTTTCTCAGTTTCCTGGGTCCTTTTTTTTTCTAGTACTCTAATCTTACACAATCTTAGTTAGGCTCATCAACTCCCTAAAAATCTGATGGAGAATAAGAAAGAAGTATTTTTTAAAAGGTAAAAACGCAGGAGCACTTACGAAACCAGTATTGTCACTGCTGTGGCTCGTGTCAGGTAAAAAGTCGTTGAAGAAAATTGCAGCAGAATAAAACCATTAGCCAAGTACTTGTATTTTCCAAGGCATTCTGTAATGTGTGGCATAATTGATAGTAACTAAGATCAAGTGAAAGGTGTGGACATTATTTTAGCTTAATTAGTTGTTTTAGTTAAATACTATGCCCAGGTTTGACATTAATGCTAGAGGCACCAACCACATACCACTTTTAGCTGCTATGGACGAAAAACGCTGGTTTCCAAGAACCCAGGCTAGTGGTAACATAAGCACCTGACAAATCAGGCAAGACCAGAAACGGAGAGCAAAGGCTAAATGACTGAAAGTACTTAGCAACAAATAATTCCGAAAAATGTCAAATCCTAAAACTCAACCTTTAATACCAGCTATGATTGATAGACGACCGATGTAAGGGATTGCAAAAGGTACCCAGAAATGAATTCAAAAAGTATTGGAGGTTCCAGAAAGTGAAAGGAGAGAGAAAGCAAAGCTAGATCAGGCAAAGTGAGAAAGGCTACTCACAGTTTAATATTTTAAATATAGAAAACAGTGTTACATGGGGTTAGTAGATGCAAACTATTACGTTTAGAATGGATAAGCAATGAGGTCCTACTGTATAGCACAGGGAACTATATCCAATCTCTAGGATACACCTTGATAGAAGATAATATAAGGAAAGGAACATATGTATACATATGACTGGGCCTCTTTGCTGTACAGCAGAAATTGGCACAATATTGTAAATCAACTATACTTTAAAAAATGTAAAAAAAGAGTGTTACTTGACTGTGCCCATATAAACAATAAATGTTCCTTATTAAAACATTGTTTTGGAGTTCCCATTGTGGCTCAGTAGTAATGAACCCAACTAGTATCCATGAGGACACGGGTTCAATCCCTGGACTTGCTTAGTGGGTTAAGGATTCAGCATTGCCATGAGCTGTGGCATAGGTCGCTGATGCGGGTCAGATATGGTGTTGCTGTGGCTGTAGCATAGGTCAGCAGCTATAGGTGAGAACTGACCCCTAGCCTGGGAACTTCCATATGCCATGGGTGCAGCCCTAAAAAGACCAAAAACAAAAACAAAAAACATTGTTTATAACAAATTGAAGACTACATAAATACACATCAATGACTAAATGACTAAATTAATAACTTCACATCAATACTCTGAAATACCACAGTTCTATCATATTGAATATGGCAGATCCAGATGTATTGACTTGAAATGATATCCTTGACATAAAGTTTTAAAAAACCTGCACAATAGGAGTTTCCGTTGTGATGAAGCAGAAACGAATCAGACTAGGAACCATGAAGTTGCGGGTTCAATCCCTGGCCTCGCTCAGTGGGTTAAGGATCCGGCACTGCCATGAGCTGTGGTGTAGGGCTCAGACATGGCTTGGATCTGGTGTTGCTGTGGCGCAGGCCGGCAGCTGTAGCTCCAATTTGATCGCTAGCCTGGGAACCACCATATACCGCGGGTGCAGCCCTAAAAAGCAAAAAGAAATAAAAAAAACAAAAAACATGCACAATAATATGTATTTTATCACATGAAATTCATAAAATCTGTTTTTTGGCTATCTCCATGGCATGTGGAAGTTCCTAGGCCAGAGATCAAACCCGCAGCACAGCTATAACCTAAGCTACAGCAGTGATAACACTGGATGCTTAACCTGCCAAGCCATGAGGGAGCTCCCATAGAATCAGTTTTTAAAATCCCTAACCATAACGCATATTACTAGGTATATTTGTTTTTTATACATGAACATAAAAAAGGAAAAAGGATGAAAGAAAACAGATTCCAAACAATGGCTACACTGCAGGAGTGAAATTGGAGTGTGGTGGAGGGGGAGACCACTGGTTTCATTTTAGACCCTCTGGTAGTATCACCGATACATATAATTTATTCAATTAATTTTAAAACTGAGTTCAAAATACTAAGTTCCTAGAAACACATACAAATTCTTTGTAAAGAGCCAAATAAAACACTTTGAAGCTCCTATATAGACTACTAAAATATAAACATTTAACAAAGATATATACATAGATATATGGCCAAAAATAACAAACAATGAATTGAAAATCGATGATATTCCTTAGAAGTCAATGTACTTACACTACAGATCTCTCTCTGCTCTTTACAATTGTGCTCTTAAGCAAGATTTAAACAAAACTCCCTTCAAGGGGACTCTGTAAAATGCAGGGCAAAAGATGAGCAAAGGGAGTTATGCATCTCTTTTGAGATCGCTTAGAACTAAAAGTCAGGATATTTGATATAATAGGGATGAAATGCATAATTGTGTGATATTATTGCATGCAAGAACCTTAGGAAGTCTATGTAAGAGAAAATTAGTATGAACAGGCCTAACTGAAGCAAGTTATCATTAAGAAGACTTAAGCAGCCTTTGAATGAGGCATCTTCAGACTTCACACTGAATAATCCAAGAAATTGATTTCATATTATGAAATCCAATAGACATTATGCTGAATTTTGATACTCTATTTGGCACCAATTATCACACTCCTCTAGTTATACTATCATCTACCTTCAGTTTCATGGTATCATTTCTTTTTTTTCTTCTCTTTCTCATCCTCTGACTGTTCCTTTTTGAAGTCTATAATTAACTTCTCTTTGCCAGTTTCTTGCCTTATTTTTCATATCCCAAGGGCTCTACCTAGACCATTGTTCTGTTCATTTTACATGCTGTGCCTGAGGGATTTTACCCACCCCTTTCTTCATTTTAACCACCATTTAAATACAAATGATTCTAATCTCACCTTAGAGCTTCAGTTTATATATCCAATTGTTTGTTGCACACATCCACTTGGATGTTCCACTAAAAAAAAAAAAAAAAACCTCAAACTTGGAGTTCCTGTCATGGCTCAGCAGAAACGAATCCAACTAGTGACCATGAGGTTGCAGGTTCAATCCCTGGCCTCGCTCAGTGGGTTAAGGATCCGGCATTGCCATGAGCTGTGGTGTAGGCTGCAGATGCGGCTAATATCCCACATTGCTGTGGCTGTGGTGTAGACCAGTGGCTACAGCTCTGATTCAACCCCTAGCCTGGGAACCTCCATATACCACAGGTGCATCCCTCAAAAGAAAAAAACAAACCCTCAAACTCCGGGTGTTGTTTTCCTTCTTCACTATACCACCCTAAGACCTGCACCTCTTCCTGTATTCCAAAATATATCTGGAGATGTTTTTAGTTGTCACAACTAGGGAAGGGAGTGCTACTTCAATGTATTTGATTGCGGCCAGGGATACTACAAAATATCCTACAGTACATTCCGTAACAAAGAACTCTGACCAAAATGGCAGTATTACCTGGACTGAGAAACCCTACAGCTTTTGCATTCTAATTTGAAGACTTTTGAGAAATATTTACAGATAGGATTGTAGAACCAATGTTAGATACTAAGATCACTGCCCAAAATTATTCTTATACGACAAATATTTAAGTCACAGAGATAATTTCTTTTGGATCAATATTAGTAGTATTGTAGTGGACATGTCATAAGGTGGCTTTCAGTGGGTCATAACTTTATATAATTCCCTCCCCTTGAGGTCAGCCAGAAACTGTGACTTGCTCCTAGCCAATAGAATATAGCAAAGATTGAAAGGATAGTCATTTTCTTGATCATGAGACTCCGTCTTAGCACACAGGAGCAAGAGAGAGTCTCCTGGCCTCAAAGAAGAAAGCTGCACAGTTCCCATTGTGGGGCAATGGGGTCAGCGCTGTCTCTGCAGAACTGGGAGGCAGGTTCCATTCTCTGGGCTGGCACAATAGGTTAAGGATCTGTGTTGCCGCAGCTGCACTGTAGGTGGCAACTGCAGCTCCGATCTGATCCCTGGCCCAGGAACTCCATATGCAGAGGGGCAGCCAAAAAAGAAAAAAATAGAAGAAGTAAGCTGCTGTGTTTTAAGAGGACCATTTAGCTAGGAAGTGGGGGATGGGGAGATTCTAGGAACTGAAAGTGACCACCAGCCAACAGCCTGCAAGAAAGAGAAAACCTGTCTTACAGGCACAAGGAACCACAAGGAACTGAATTCGGCCAACAACCACGTGAGTTTCTAAGAGGATGCCAAGTCCAGATGAGAACAAGGTTACCTGACACCTTAATTGCAGCCTTCTGAGACTATGAGCGGACTCCTGACCCACAAAGACCATGAGATGATAAATATACGCTGTGTTAAGCCATTACATGTATGATAATGTATTGCGCAGCAACAAATAGTTAATACAAGTGCCATTAGAGAAAAAAGAAATAAACACAGGAAGACTGAACACAATTTCCTTGAGTTAATACTATATGATAATATGTAAGTTTTATTTTACATTCCCTTGTTTCCTCTTCTAGACATAGATTTATTTCAAATCACTGTCTTCTTTGAAGTTGAAGGACTAGATTAATATACATATTAATATAATATACATACCTTAAGATTCTCCCAAATGTTTGTTTTCACTTTAAAACTCTAGCAATGAAATAGCTATGATGAAGAGAACTTTGGCTGAAGATCTATAATTAAATAGAATAATTCAGCAAATGGAAGGTCGAGTGTGATGACATGCATATGATAAGGACATCCAGGTCGTTGAGGAGCTGCGGGTTTGATAAGGACATGATTCAGATTTGTTTTTAGTTTTATGTACTAATTTAGATTTGATAGCCATTTATTGTATAGTTATTTTCAATATATATTATTAAATTCCAAATATTGGTGCTATCTCTCTGGTGAAGAATAGTTTAAAAAAATACAGTGAAAATTGCTAGTAACTTGGCAGAAGATGAGAAATAAGACATGTAAGAAACTACAGAGGAAACATGTAAAGGATACAGAGCTAACTTGTGATTATATTAGTACTTTAGAATAGCCACAGCCATTAGATGAGTGAATAATGTCAAGTATTAGGCAATTTCCTCAAATCTAAAATACTTTCAAATTTTAGATATCATAAAATTTTGTTTTATCTCATGGATGTTAACCCTCTTAAAGCAGGGATCAGCAAAGTATGCCCTATGGGCCAAATCCAGCTCACCATTTGTTCTTGTACAGTCCGCCAGCTAGGAATGGCTTTTACATTTTTAAATGGTTGAACAAAATTAAAAGAAGAGTAATATCTAAAAACATGAAAATTGCAATATTCAAATGTTAGTGCCATTAAATAAAATGTTATTTGAACCCAGCCACTCACATGTTTTATGGTGGCTTCTGAGCTATACCAGTAAAGATGAGTAGTTGATGTAGAGATGTAACCTGCAAAACTTAAAATGTATTTGTCCTTTTTTAGAAAAAGCCCACTGATCCTTTCTCTAAAATAGGTTATATTTTGAAAACTGCCCTGAAAGAAAGAATGTGTGCATGTATATATTTAGCATGTGTAATGGATGTGTTCACATGTATGTGCATCTATGATCCCATTTTTTTCCTTAATATATCTATTTGATATGTTATTTATTCAGTTCTAATTAAACATTACTTTCCATAAATATGGAATACTATTCTTTTGTGCAGCTTCGCCCTCAAGGAATCTAGGATACAGGCTTCAAGTTTAAGCTCCATTATTTTTCCCTTTATCCCTTCTTTCATGGTTGGTTCATGCCTTGACCTGAGGGCACAAGGCCTGGAGGACGGTCCTGGGCCCAGTCTTCAGGACTGTTTCACACCATCTGGGTGATTTCTCTACAAAGGCCCTGCAGGGGTGAGGAGCTGTAAATCATTGCTTGGCATTTCCAAAAGGATTAACAAAAGAGATGGAAATTCTATTAGCATAGCTTGAGGAGAATGGGCCAGCTCCCACCTTTCCCCGTCTGGAGATGTTGATAGCATGATGTCTCTCTATAAAATGCAAACAGACCCCAAAGGAAGATAAAGATGACAATGGGAAAGGTTAGAAAACGCCAATGAAATTATTCTAAGAAATATGCAGACACTACGGTTGCTTTCGACATGTGAAAAGGGAAGAATGGAAAATTGCAGGAAAGAGATGAATGAATGCATTGTTTACTGTTCTGGACACTAGGCTGCTATGCTTTTGACACAAAGATTTTGAAACATTTGAGATTTGTCTGATATTTATCTTCTCAGGCTTCCTTGACGCATAGAATTCATTTGTAATTTGGTTTGTGAAACATTGAGACAAAAAAGCAACATTTTTCAAAGGACAAACATGCAAAGACACATGTTTTATGACTGAGTCTCTTTGCTGTACAACAAAAATTGGCATAACATTGTGATCAACTATACTTTAATTTTTAAAAAGATGCATGTTTTTACAGATAAGCATTTATATTTTTATTGTTTCCTCCATTTTACAACCTTAATATCACTAATATCCGTGATTTGTGAAGATAATAAAAAAATTCTTATGTAAGTGGAATTCTTTATAGAAACCTCATCCAAGGCTTATACTTGAACTTTTGTGGCCCAATAAAAGATACTCCTCATCAATATTCCTGCCAAAATTTGTTGGGAACAGAAATGATTGGGGTCCTGTTAGGGAGTGATCTTACAGTGGTGCTGGGCCAGGGACCCAAATTTACTTCAATCCTACTTGGCTAGCTAGCCCAACAAGATCTTCCCTATCATCTTCCCAAGGAAGGAATACAAGAGGCACAGAAAACAAAGAGATCTTTTCTTATTCAATGGGGCTTTGCCCAAAAACCTCAAAGTAGAGCACAACTACAAGATGATCTAGACCACCTATCGGGCTTCACAATTCTTTGGTCCCTAGGACAAATACTTAGAGCCCAGAAACAAAGCAGACTGAGTGGCCTTCTGTATTCCATAAACCAAAATCAAGTTTTTGTTTACTACTTCAATTAGACAAAATGCTGCATTTGATTTTCAGGTTAAATCCTGGCCCTTAAACCCCACTTCTATGAAGAAGAAAAAGCACATCAGTAGAGAAAAATGATGGAGCCACCCAGATAAGGCCAAAATATCTGAATGGAGAGGGAGAGTGGGGAAATGCGACAAAGATCAAGTTCTTTTGAGTAGGCCCTTTATACACTTAGAACACTAAATCCAGTCAAGGATTGACCCATTAGATGAAGATCATGACACTTATTGAAGTATAATGAGGAAAGGAAACCATGAGTTAAGGTGAGCAATACTGATTTATTAATGGGGAAGTTATCTATTTAATATTCAAAAATTTTTCCTTTTAATAATACAAATTATACCCCTCTTTTCTTTCTAACTTCCTCTCAAAGATTTCTTCAGCTCTGTCCCCTGGATGTAAAAAGGCAAAGCCACTGTAATAGTTGTTCATGAAGTGGCTGGAATTTCAGGATTTACTCCCTTTCTCACCTCACGTGAAAATTTTGTCACTACTCCCTCCCCATACACATATTCAAAGAGGCAGCAAAAGGTAACATTTGAATGCATGACTTTAGGAAACCAAGATCTTTTTTCTGTTTTTTTAGGGCCATACCCATGGCGTATGGAAGTTCCCAGGCTAGGGGTTGAATCGGAGCTGCAGTTGCCATCCTATGCTGCAGCTTGTGACAATACCAGATCCTTAACCCACTGAGTGGGGCCAGCTATCAAACCCACATCCTCATGTACACTAGTACGGTTCATTACTGTTGTGTTTTAATGAGGGCTCCTAGTGAACCTGCCTAGACTTTGCTCTTGAAGGAGACATTATGTTTTTTTATTCTGACAGTAAAAAAACAAACAAACAAACAAACAAAAACTGCCCTCTGCCTTCTGTCCCAGGGAGCCACTACTTCTACATTCTTTTTTTTTTTTTTTTTTGTCTTTTTGCCATTTCTAGGGCCACACCCGCGGCATATGGAGGTTCCCAGGCTAGGGGTCGAATCGGAGCTGTAGCCACTGGGCCCACGCCAGAGCCACAGCAACATCAGATCTGAGCCGTGTCTGCGACCTACACCACAGCTCACGGCAACGCCGGATCGTTAACCCACTGAGCGAGGCCAGGGATCGAATCCTCAACCTCATGGTTCCTAGTCGGATTCGTTAACCACTGCGCCACGACGGGAACTCCCTATTTCAATATTCTAAGGCTGTTTGACAAACAGCTTGAAAGATAGTCCAAAACAAAAGCTGACAGAAGATATACAAAACTTGAGAGATCCATGGATAATTGTCTCCCATATATATGTATGTATGCATGTACACACACACACACACAATGTGTACCCTTCGTACTTATAAAAGTTAATTTTTGCATACATTGCATCAATTTTAATATATTTTGTGACATGATTTTTGCATTGACATCCTTCTTTGTCAGTATGCCTCATTCTTTTCAGCAGCTGCATAGTATTCCCCAGTATTTATGTACCATGATTTATTAAATGTTCTAGGCCATTTCTCTATGAATGAACTTTTAGATATTTCTCAATGTCTTACTAATATAAAAAATGCTGGGAAAAACAGACTGTATACATATATATATTTGTGTACATGTCTGAATATTTCTGTAAAAAATAAATAGAAATGGAATTACATGTGCATTGAAAAATGTGAAGAATACGTACAGGTTGCCTATATCAATTTATATTCCTTCAAGAGTGTATGAGTGTCCAAATCCTATTTTCCAATGCATGTTAAAATACGTTTATGTCCCTACTAAGGGTAAACCTGTGGAAAGACATGCTTTAAAATGATCATTACATAGTACGTTTTGTTTTAAGGAAATTTTATCCTCTCTATCAAACCTATCTCTTTATAAACCCTGGAAACTGGCTATTATTAGTTCCAATTTTAAATGAGCAAAGTGAGGCACTTCAATAAATGAGCAAGCTATGGAAAAGATATAATCAGAACTTCCAGTGCTAATTTCTTACATTTTTATATTCAGTACTTCTGGTTTCCCCTGATGTAGATAAGGGGTATTGCAGTCCAGGAGGTCATACATCAAAAGGAATGCAAGAACTTCCTACTAAAGCATTTTGAGAAGGTATTTCATCCCCCAAAGGCAACTTTGCTATATAGCTTCATCACATTTTCCAAAATTGAGTTTCATGGCAGTGGACTTGCAACCAGGGACTCATATTTGAACTTCAAGTTGTATAAAACTTCAGCTTCCTTTTGTGCTACTGTTGCTATTGTTGTCACTTTAACATAATCTATTACTTATCAAGGTTTCTCCAATCTGTTAATGTATGCAATTGATTTTTTTATCCTGAAGAATAACTTCATAGATATCCTTGCTAGATGCAAACATGTCGTCTTGCTAATTTTAGCTTGTATTTCCAATTTGTCAAGATCTTTTTGACATTTGATTATGTCATCTATCATATTCACTGACCCTCCCATTTCTGCATCATCCATGCGGTTAACAAATATATATCCTTTACATTAATTCATTCAATTTATTACTATAATGTTGTACAGATGCATCCAAACTCAAGCACATGTCTGTGCCCAGCACCTTGTCCAAAGGTGGACATAAATCTATGTATGTCTGTCTTTCATCAGAAGAACCATGGCCCTGAATTGAAATGAGTCCAATGTCACTAGCACATGCATGGGGTATATGAGATGACTGTAGCAGGAAGAAACACTAATGGAAGGCAGAAAGCTGCTATTTTTCACACAGATCTATAGTTAAACAGGTCTCATGGGAAAGGTAGTAGAGAAGGACAGCATATAAATTGAATTAAATTCTCATAAAATGAGATGCCCTTAATTTATTTTTTCCTGAGCATCAGTGTAATGAATAATTAAAAATGCCTTTTCTCTTCTTAGATTTGCAGAAAGCGGTGAATTTCTCATATCCATTTGGCAGCTTTATTAGCTACTATTGTTCCTTTTTTTCAAAGAGGTCATCTGCCTGCTGAATTGTTTTTTTCTTTTCTATCATTTTGGTAATTATGTTTTGATGCTTACATTTGCATGATTATGTTCGAAGCTCTCATATCTAATAAATGCATTGAATGCAGAAAAAAATGCAGAATGATAATATTGGCTATGAGGGAAATGAGTACTTTAAATCTCCATATATAACTGTGCTCTTAATTAAAGACCACTCTAAAAGAAATTTAGGTATAAAACCGTTTTATTACATTTTTACCTAGAAGTTTCTTATTTTCAAAGTGAATAAGGGACTTTTTTTTTGTTCTCAATTAAGCTGTCATTAGCAAATTTGCTCCAGTGATAGTGAGAGAACCCAAGTTATGTTTTGAAATATTACAATGAGGTAATCCCCTGGTGATCACAGAAAAGCAGTGATCAAATTTGGAGCACTTCCAAGCTTGAGGGGATAAATCCATTACAACTGGATCTCCAAGGCTCTGAAGAATATTGTGCTAGGCAATATCAGGAAGATTAGGCAATCCCAAACTTTTCAGTTAAGGAGGGGGAAGCATCACTACAGGAGAGGTCTGTTAAGTCCACAGATGTTATGAACATTATGTATTTACATGGCTAATCATCAATAACAGGACCTGCTTAAGAGGATACCATTTCTTAACCAATTGCTGCTCTTTGAGGATTTCACTGTATGGTCCTAGAACATATCTAAAATTCTGCTAAAAAGAGAAAATCCAGCTCTTGGTAACTTCACCAAATTCATTCATATTTCAAGATGTAGCATCAATGTGACCAGTCTTCTTGTCCACCATAATCAAATCTAGTACAGAAAGAGCAGCAGGGCACACCACTGCTATTTTCCTTGCATGCAAAAAATAAATAACAAATATAATCTCCTCCTAGGTAATTTTTTCTATTTCACATTCTTCTTTGACTTGGTTTTATTTCTTCCTCTCATTCCTGTTTGAAATCACTAATTCTATGCAATGACTACCTTGTTTAATAACATGGCTCTGCAAAAATATTGTGACAGTAGGAGGGAAACAATTATGAACTAAAATTCATTTTTGTGTATGTGGAGTAAATGGAACAGGTAACAGTAACATGCACAATATTCATTACTTATAGATTTATAAACATCTATCATAAAATCACTAGCACTACAAGGATGAAATTGACTTTAGGTATTTTTCTTCTCTTCTATGGTATTCAAACTTTTCTAACATGTGTGACCTTATTAATTACAGAAATTTCTTGATTTTCATCTGGACTTTAATTCCATTAAGTTGACTATGGTTTAACCACTCATTCCCCAATAATTTTAACAGTGCCTGGCAAAAAATAGCTGCTCAATAAGTATTTGTTAATTAAGTCTTGTCTATGTAAAGTGGAGGAACTAAAACCCTGAAACACTGATGTGACTTGCAGTGGCTCACACACTACTCAAGCAGGGAACTCTATGTTGACTGGAAAAAAAGCACAACCTAAAAGTTGAGGATTATATTTTATTTGGCAGACTAACTAATGACTATAGCCTGGGATATAGTCTCTCAGTTAGCTCTGAAGGACTGTTCCAAAGAGGCAAGGGAGGAGCCAGTACATGTAGAAGTTTTTCTGGAAAACAAACAAACATAGTTGAACATCAAAAGACTGTTGCTAATCACAAAAAAACAGACATCTCATGTTAAAGACTGTAGTGTTTTTCTGTGTATGGGAAGATGCAAGAGTCTGGGCCTACTGAAATTATTCCTGTGATATGCATCTTAATGAGGACCAGTATTCTGTTTTTCTCTATCCTTAATTCCCCCTCAGGGTACATCAGAGGCGGCAGCTGCAGTGATTGATGGCTTTAAGCTCCCAATATTCTTTGTTTACAGAAATGGCAGGCTACTTCTTTGTCCACACCTAGATGAAACCCTAGAGCTCCAAGTAAAAATCATGTGTTGTTTATTAACTATTTTGGATTTGAATCTTGCCTTGTTTCATTGACGTGCCCTTAAGGACACAGACCATATGTTAAACTTCTAGTACATTGTCTTTGTTTCTCCATGTGCCAATTCCAGTCCAAATGCCTGGCTCAGAATTAGCTCCAGAAGAGGTCTTTAAGAAAAACATATATACTATTTCATTCTAAAAATTGTGTTGTTAAAAAATGCTTTATGAGGTTACCACTGTGGCACAATGGGATCAGCAGCATCTCTACAGCACTGGGACGCAGTTTCAATCCCTGGAGCTTCACAGTGGGTTAAACAATCTGGCATTGCTGCAGCAGTGGTGTAGGTCAAAACTGTAGCTCCCATCTGATCTCTGGCCTGGGGACTCCATATACCATGGAGCAGCCAAAAAAAAATGCTTTATGAAAAAGAAAGGCTTTATGGTCAAACCCAATTGGTATATTATAAACCCATTTTTTTTTTCCGAAAGTCTCCCAGATTCCTATAAGTCACAGGGATATGTAGAAAGTACAGGCTAACAATTTCTGTCTCCTTTCTGGTAGTTCATACAAATGAAGATCTTTGCCTTTAATCCCCCATTTAGACAGCTTTCAGTTCTTAGAAATTTGGTAAGATAAAACCTTTGTAGTAAAGATACTATGCGGGAATATATGTAATTTCCCACTTCCCCATGTGACAAAACACCACCCTGAGAGGGAGAAAAGTACAGAGGTAAGCCACTTGAAGTTAAGGAACAAAGTCAACCACACAGATCTGCCAGTCTCAATGCCCTCATGCCTTGCCCTCATCCCCTATAGAAGCAAATCTCTCTGACACAGTAAGCAAGGGCAAAAAAACCAATAAACATGACTCCCCAGGCTTTAGCTAGGGAAACAATAAATAACTTCAATAGATATGTAATTAACAGGCCGCCTGGCAAGTGTTCTGAGCTCCCCAAGCAGGGATTTAGGTCCAAATGTGCATCAGTGTGTCCCCAAAAGATGAAAGAGAGAACCAAGGTGAAACCATGAAGACTCCCTAAAATTCAGCAAGAGGTTAGTGCACAGGAATCACACCAATCTGTTCAAGTCAAGCACTGACATTTCTCTGCCATTGAAAGTCCTCTTGGGTCCAACCATCAGCTGAAGGTACTTGTTTCAAAAGGAAAGTCTTTTTTTTTTTTTTTTTTTTAATTGCGTTTTAGGGCAGCATGGGAGGCATATGGAAGTTTCCAGGCTAGGGGTGGAATCAGAGCTGCAGCTGCTGGCCTACACCACAGCCACAGCAGCGTGGGATCTGAGCGCATCTCAGACTCACACCACAGCTCACAGCAACACCGGATCCCCAACTCACTGAGCAAGGCCAGGATAAAACCCATGGCCCCATGGTTGCTGGTCAGGTTCGTTACTGCTGAGCCATGATGGGAACTCCAAAAAAGGAAAATCGTAATGCAGGAGGTAGGGAGACAGTATGGAAAGAAAAGACAAACATTCCTATGGCCAGAATTCTGTGTTTTGTTTTGTAGGACAGTAGGACATAAAACTTGCTTCTTGCTTCTGAGAATTGTTTTTCAGCCATAAAACTTTCAAAAATCTGGTGTACCTAATTCAAAGCCTTTAAAATTTATGCCGTAAAATTTATTATGGTGCCCTTTATGAATCAGCACTTGGTAGTAACAAATTATCAGGACATGCCATATATTAAAAAGATAAATCAGAATTAAATAGTAAAGAGAGAAGGTGTTTCAAATCAGACAGCCAAAGCACTAACTAATGGGAACATTTGTAAACACGACAATGATTTACAGCAGGGCTCTTAGTTAGAGTGTGTAAATCCCGCACAAGTTTTTCATCTTTTAGCTGGGACTTTTGGTCCATTGTTTATAAATCAAGAAGTTAATGAAGAGTCAGGGATCTGTAAATCCAGACACTAAATTAAAAAATTGTAGCTTTTGATTTATAAGTTACCTCAAGAATTACACACAAACACACACACACACACACACACACACACACACACATAATATCAAAAAAAGAAATTTCGTTTAAAATCTGGCGAAGGTTAGCACTTAGAAACCCAAGTTGCAAGTAAAGGGATTATCGATACTACCTCAACCAATTCTCCAGCTCCCTCTTTGAAATGCAGAGATGGAAAATTGGTTGAATTGGTACTGATAATACCAACGATGTGTAGAGAAAATGCCAGCACTTAGCAACTTCAGTGAAATAATTACCTCATTCTTATCTGCTAATTTTAATAGGTTACAATTTTTTAAAATATGGTTTTGACATTACAATACTTTTTGCTTTACAAAAAAAAGGACACCCAAATGGTTGTGTGGCAAATCTTTACCTGAAAAGAGGCTGTCTAGTTATATACACAAAGTTTGAAGATCTTCCTTTTCCACTCACACACACACACACACACACACACGATCCCAGATTAGGACAATTCTCTCTCCTTCTGCTTTGCCTCCTGACTCCGCCTCACAGCAGAATCCTCGAAGAACACAGGCCACTTCAGGGGCAGGTTGCTCAAGCCCCAGGTGGTGGTGGTTTTACACAGGCCACAGGCTGTGTCACTGAAACACGTGAGCCTGGGGGACCCTCCCAGCCCTCCTGTTTGTTTCTCCCCAAGTATCTCCTCAAAGGGGAGGGAAGAGTCTCATCACAAAAGAACACGAGGAAAGGAGTGAAGCAGCATCAAGGCACGTTAAGGACCATAGGACTAACCCCGCCCACAGGTGACTGGCTCAGATGAGGTTGAACTTGGCCTGTCCCCATAGAGACCCCATTGCTGGACTGTCTCCCTGGGGTTACAGCGCCTGAGAGAGCTGGGCCCCCTGGAGTGTCAGGGACTTAGCCTGTCAAGGCTCCTCTCCATCCTTCGTCTCTGCATCCCCCTCTCCCTTGAGGGTCAAGTGCCCCATTCTCTGGGCTGGTCTGAGGCTGAGGTGAAAAATCCTGCCTCCCCGGCACAACAGTTGCATCCCTGCCTTCTGTCCTCTGCCCTCCAAACTGCATTAGTTAGTTCCTCCCATCAGAGTCATGTATGCTCAGATCTGAATGGTTGCTAATCTGTGACCCCCTGTGGGCTCACACCTTTCCATGTTAATAGGGACCTTCGGGTCTCTTCCCATGGGACTTCACAGAGATGGAAGGATGGGTGAAAGGGATGGGAATGGGGGCAGTTTTTGTTGGAAGCTATTTGGAAACAGGGACATCTGCCCTCAGATCACCCAGATGATGCCTCATAAGCCACAGCTCATGACCCTGCCTAGGGTGGGATTGAGTCAGATTTAGCATCCACTGCATGATGAGCACTCAGGACTTTGCGGAGAGGGTCTGCCCCTTCTCTCCTCTCTTCTCACTTCGGATTTCCCCACATACCTCTCCCCCAAGGTCGGAAATCATAGCATTTGGAGGCGGACTCGGCCTCCTGGGAGGAATGGGGAGCAGAACAGGAGGCGTGAGGCTGAGGCATCCAACCCCATTCTCCATCATGACTCCACGACATGTCCCTGGTTTTTCTCACTTCCCCAGATTCGCATGTATGTGCCCTTGCATCGATTCCCCCGCCTTTCAGTGTGGCAGCTGTGCTGCTCTTCACAGCATGACATTCTTGGGGGAAACCATGTGAAAATCTAAATGTCAATTGTGTCCTCATCTCCGACTGCAGATAGAAGCACTTGTCCTGTTATACTATGCAGTTCCCTTAGGAGCCACCTAGTATCATTTGTTAAATTTTTAAAAGCACAAGTTAAAGGCACAGTGCATCTCAATGCTTGGTTAAAACGTATTGCTATAGAATTATAAAGCAAGTTCATACTTCAGAAACTGACTGAATGAAATTAAAGGGCACAGATCCTAACACCTGAAGTTTGAAAGTAAGAGTCTTTCCTCACTTAATATTAATTCAGGTTTACTTAACATCGGTCCTAACGTTAGATCTGATGTGGCATTCCAGACTCATTGCACCCTTCAGCACTTGGCTTGGAATTGTTTTTTGTTTTTTTGTTTTTTTGGGGTTTTTTTTTTTTTTTTTGTCTTTTTAGGGCCGCACCCAAGGCATATGGAGGTCCCCAGGCTAGGGGTCGAATCGGAGCTACAGCTGCCAGCCACAGCCACACCAGATCCGGGCCGCGTCTGCGACCTACACCACAGCTCACTGCAACACTGGATCCTTAGCCCACTGCAAGCAAGGCCAGGGATCGAACCCGAAACCTCATGGTTTCTAGTCGGATTTGTTTCCACTGTGCCATGACAGGAACTCCCGGCTTGGAATTTTATAAAGCTGGGCATGGCAACTGATTATTGTGGCAGCAACAAAGTAGAAAATCAGAGTGAGTGGTGGTGTAGGTTAGACACAGAAAATCCTCCATCACCCTGCTGAAGCAGCTCCATTAGGCCCAATACAAGCAAATAAAATCTGAGATTGTAACGTGGTGTTTAGCTTCATAAGCATTTGATTATGTTTTGTCTATTGTTTGGAAGGAAAAAAAGAGCCATTGGTCAGGAGACACACACACACACTAGCATATAAAAATATATTGTTTCTGGAGTTCCCATCGTGGTTCAGTGGTTAGTGAATCCAACTAGGAACCATGAGGTTGCGGGTTCGATCCTTGGCCTTGCTCAGTGGGTTAAAGATCCGGCATTGCCATGAGCTGTGGTATAGGTTGCAGATGCATCTCAGATCCCTCGTGGCTGTGGCTGTGGCACAGGCCAGCAACAACAGCTTCGATTAGACCCCTAGTTTGGAAACCTCCATATGCTGTGGGAGCGGCCCCAGAAAAGGCAAAAAGACAAATATATATATATATATATATATATATATATATATATAGTTTCTTATAAAGAATAAAATCTTGGATTTCTACTCCTCATGGTTTCATTTGCATAAAATAATGCTAGTTGTAAAGTTCCAAACACTTCAATGTATCCCCATTGTAAGTTCATCAACATTAAACATGTGTTACCCCAGTTGTAATTATTCTGATATCACCTACTTTAAGAGGACTACCAAATCTATGCCATTAATAAAATTTTATTATCTACAAGAAAATATAGTACTAGTTTCTAAACCAGTGTTTGTAAATTTCAACCAGTCACCAAATAAAAATCAATGTTTTTCAGTTATTGCAGAGAAACTGGCTGATTTGTGAAATGGATATTCTATCAGTGGATTTACCAGACAGCATTTGCAAGTAGAGATAGAAATAACAGCTGTTTAAAGAATAAACAATCAAACATATAAATGGCAGCTAGAACCTGTTACTCTGCCAAAAACAAACAAATAGACGAACAAACAAAAAAAACCAGCCAAAACATGGTTTGGGGTCTGATCAACTGAAAGCCATTCTCTGCTCATCCCTGAGCCCCAGAAGGCTGAGCCCTGCTGAGGGTATTGCCTGGGTTCCTCTGTGCTCTGCTCCAGGGGGGTTAGCCCCGTGGGAGGCGTCTACAGGAACTTGGAGGGCAGGAAGAGCCAGGTCTTAGAACTGATCACCTGCACATCCCCCTGGCTTGGGCAGTGATGGCACTGACTGGGCTTCTCCATGGCAGTGGCGGCAGTGATGGCAGTGACAGCCCCTGCCCAGCGACCCTTCCTGCAAGGCTCCTGCTCTTCACCAGCCATCAAAACGTCTTTCCCCTTCAGATGTGGTAAAGGCTTCCATTGCTACAGGTCCCTGGGTGCCTCAACAGTCCCATGGGCTTTCTGAAGCCTGTCCACACGTCTGTAAATAGCCCTACACAAAAAGAAGCCACCCAAGAGGTCATGTTGCCAGCCACTTTCCTTGGTTTTTAACAGATGGAATCAGGCAAATGTCACACAGCTATTGCTAAATTAGCTATTGTTAAATTAGGGAGTCTCTGGACTCCCAGTCTAGGCATTACCCCTCACAACCCTCTGCCCTATTCCCACACGGAAAGAGGCCCAGGAGCAGGGGTTACAGGAGTAAGAGGTAAGACCATGGAACATCCAAATAAGAGAGGGTGGAGGGGCGTGAAGAGAGAGGCATGGTCTGTGCACCTGCCTTGTGGTCCACAGCGCTGTGTAAGGCTACACCCCTCAGAGGCAGAGAAATGCCACCTTCTCACAGAAAAGTAGTTATGCAGATTTCCTACCTCCTCCCACAAAGGTCAACTCACATTCCACCTTCTTTTTGAAGCCTTCCTGTAACTGAAACCACTAAACAAAATGGAATGCCCGTAGAATTTATGGCTCATAATGTTGTTGTGAAGATCAAGCGAGATAACGCATATTGGAATTCTTTGTAGAAAGTGATAGATTGATAGTATTATTAATGAGAAACATCAATTAAAGATGAGAATTCTTACCTCTGGCATATGGTGTGTGTTTTGACCTGAAAGGAAATGTAGAGAAGTTGCAGCTATTTTAACGTGTAAATAATACTTCTCAGCTTTCCTCACAAGGCTCGAAGGAAGGAGCTCCATGAAGAATGAGTAAATAACTTAAACTGGCTTAGATTGTCACCAGAACGTTGGCTCCAGGGTCTCTTTTCATCTTGCGTTACACATCGTGGCCATGTCTGCAGTAGACAACTTTCCTTTATACAATCAACTAAGGGTGAGGTGGTCTCATGAGACTCTGAGACAGTCTGTATAATGGGCAGGGACAGAGTCTGACTGTCGCATTCCAGAACATAACTACAACCTTTGCTGAGTGGTCAATGTTGGATGGATTACATCGTTTCCAGTAGATTTTCGAGAAACGTCCAGTAAAACAGCTCCCACAAGAAATGAGGATTTACTAAATCATACTTTTCAGAGGAATCGCTGGCCTCAGAACTAGCGGAGTCAGCTCTAAGAGAGAAAGAAACAGGAGACCTTCCCCTGAGCTGTACTTAACACAGAAGCAGCCGGCGAGAACTCCGAAACTGTCTGGCAAGGAGCGTGCTGCTTTCACAGCCTGGGGGGAGGCCGGCTTCCTCAAACCCCGGGCACCGTCCTGTTCCAGCACTCAGGCCTCGCTTTCCATCCGGGCTGAGAACCTTGAAACAACTTAGAGAAACAGTCTGCGTGGTGGAGAAGGGAGCCCAGATTCAATGGAGTTGTTTCCTCTCGAGAGCCAAGAAGAAACACAGGCTGCAGAGTCCCTGGTTCACCCTGAGGACGTTCTGCTGGTTCGCTGAGCGCCAGTGGATGCAGAAGCAGGTGCGAAGTGCTCTCGGGAACCAGGATGCACGTGTTCCCGGGAAACAGATTTCTCCCATGGAAGACAGAGCCCTTTCCCTGGAGTACCTGCCCCAGAAACACTGGGCACCGAGCTGCAGAGAGAGCTCCGCCAAGCACTTGGGGGAGAGAACGCCGGAGCTGCTGCTTCAGCTTGGGGATGAGCTGGGTACTGCGCATGCTCCGATGCTGTCGCAGCCAGACAGACAGACACTCAGCATGACCCGAGGGGGACAAGCCTGTTTGCTTTCGTTTACATACACCTGCAGCAATATCAGCATGTTCCAAAGAAAGCTGTCAGCATACTTCAGACTTAGAAAAGACCCCCCCCGAAGCAATTTACTCTTATTCAAAGGCCACCAAATTGCGACACAGATTCTGACTTGAAGAAGGCAGTGGACCAGTTTCGTCAGAGGTGGGCTTTGAGGAAAGTCGATCTTGGTCTACCGTGTGTTGCTGGTCTGTTTGAATGAGCTCTCTGAAGCTGGGCATCAGGCGCTAGTCCTTGGAATAAAGGCCATAGGTTATAAGTTAAGAAAACATTTGCCTAAGGTCAAGGGAGTTTTACAGGCTGTTAGAGGAAGCCATTTGGAGACCATTTGGGCATTTGCCTGTGGACCATGTGGTAACCTTTTGTCATTTTGGAAGGGCCAGGTCAGGGACCTTAGTGGCCCACCCCGGGGACCGATGCTTCCCAGGAGCTGGACACCATCAGGATATATTTGAGCTCAGGGCCTAGGTCGAAATCACCAGATCTCCAAAAGCACTTAGCGAAGAGCTTGAGCTGTGACGTTCAAGTCAGGAAACGCTGTGGCCTACCCCCCCTGTGTGCCCCCTCTTCTCCTTGCATGGTCGGTGAGACTCTGAAGGGGCCGTCTGGACTCTGGCCGGATCTCTCCTCCGCTTGCCTCGTGGGTGCGTGCCCTCCACACCCATGCCTGTTACTGCACTGGAAGCTGACGGACTGCCTGACGGTTTGTGGAACAAGGCCCTGAGGCTACAAAGGATGGGAGAGGGCAGGGCTGAAGGCACCATGTGCAGGTGGGGGATGTCTAGGGCAAGGACCAAGAGGAGGTCTGGGAGCTCGGGAGCGTGGCTGAGAATCCACTGTTCCTCCGACCCCTCAATACTATTGACGTAGGTTGCCCATCTCTCAGGATTAGCTCCTAAACCCAAGAACTAAGGGGAACAGCTCGCATGACAAAAAGTAGCTTTGCCCATCCACAACGGTTTGGTCTAGCTGAGGAGTGTCATTAGAATCCAGAGCTCCGGCCAAGCCACTTGCAAGCTGTGTCTCTGGCACGTTCTCTCCAAGCCCTAGCTCTGCTGTCGCGAAATGGGGTGACAACACCTCCCTCAGGAGGGCGTTGTGAAGATCGCATGGACAGGAGAAAGCTCTGCCGGTAAGCAGCACAGAGAAGCTGTGCAGTGACCCCTGGCATCCTGTCACACTGAAAGGGACCTAGATCAGATCTCGGCCAATTCCCTGTACACACGAGAACACTCAGGTCCTGGGTGTTGTCATTTCCTCCTGGGTACCCAAGAGTTTCACCCCAAGCGCAGAAGAGGAACACAGGTTTCCTGTCTCCCGGTTGCATGTTTTTCATTCTACGTGACACATCTCTTTTATCCGTTTACAAATACTGTACCGTAACGTTGTCCCTGTGCTGCATTAATAAGAGATGTCTTCGGGTGAATAACTTTTTGCTGTAGGACACGCAGTAGGGAAGAGGGGAAAGTAGACAGAAAGTGAGGTTTTGTGTATAAAGGATGAACCCTACAGAGGGGAGCTTAACGAAGGGCCTTGGACGTGGTGTGGGGGTTCTGATGAGACTAGCACACATTTGTATAGCACCTCTGAACTCACTCTTCACAGAATGATGAGTCAGCATGATGCTGCCTCCTTATTGTCCTCACAGACATCTCCCGGCTTTCCTCTGACTAACGTGCCTCTCCAGAAGTTCAGGTAGACACTCTGACAAAACACAGATGAGCTTGCTTTGGGAATCACTGCCACGAAGTTTTCTGTGAATCTTCATTTTTCTCTCTCTGGTAGCTTCAAGATGAAGTGTAGAAGCAGTGACAGGAAGGAGCCACAGCATGGAGAGTTCTTTCATGGTTCGTAGGCCCCTTGACTGCTGGGGACAGCACACTCCCATTTAAAGAGAACTGCCAAATCTGTCACCCTCGTCCCTGCCTTTCCTTTAATTACCCTGAACCAGTGAAGAGGTTTGTGTGTGGAGACAGCATAGGAAGCAGGCACAGGCCTGGATTTTTGCCGCCCTCCCTCTTCTGCCTCCTCCCCAACCTGCAGATCCACAAATGAGCCGCTCGCCGATGGAAGGTGAGATGCGGTCCCCTGGTTCGTAGGTGTCTGTCTTTGTGTCTCTATGTGCTTTTTCCATAGACATGAACTCGTATCGTAACTAAGGCAGCAGAACATGTTCAACCTCCCCAGAAGCAGAAGAATCAGTCACAATCTGTCAGAAAACAACTGCTTGCCAAGGAGCTATTTGAGAAGCACTAACCTTAGTTTAATATGTTATTGATTTTCTAAACTGTTAAGTATGGTTTATAATCGCAATAACCTACATGATACCACTCATTACGTCAGTTAATACCTAGTTTATTAGAACATTAACTTTCGCCACAGGCAATTAACTGACAAACTGATTGTGTGTGTGTGTGAGAGAGAGAGAGAAAGAAAGAGAGAGAGAGAGAGACTTTTAATGAGAGATTTCTAAGTGAACATTAGTTAAGTGTTTCTAAATGGCTGTGGGAGCCTGGCAGTGTAGCCCAAACTCTTCTTATTCTTACCTTTTCTTCCTGGAAGAAACAGGCCAGTACTATGGGAGTATGAAACCCCTCTGACATTAGTGAGCTAATCCACACTTAGCCATTACAAAATCATGTATATAATTAATTAAATGTCACTATAAATGGAAAGTGGTGTGTGTGTGTGTGTGTGTGTGTGTGTGTGTGTACATATACTGTGGGTAACTTTGTAAGAGGATAAGGAAGAGTTCTAAACTATGTAAAAACATTAAGTACTGCCCCCAAATTGGTGGAAGATAGGTTCATCTTTTTTCCGTTCTAGGGAGGTATCATAACATAACGAAAGTTATTTAGATTTTATTCTATGCTCAACTTAGTCTGTTTCTATGAAATATTGTCTACCTATCTATGCTCATATGACAATTTTTCCCTAAGGCCCTTTACAAAAAATGTTTAAGAATCTCACTAAACTATATATGAAAACATATATGTGCCTTAATAAGTTGCCTTGATATCTTTGGAGCTTGTTTGTTTGTTTTTGCCCACGCCCGCAGCATGTAGAAGTTCTCAGGCCAGGTATCAAACCTGCACCATAGCAGTGACCCAAGCTGCTGCAATGACATCAGGTCCTTAACCGACTGAACCACAAGGGAACTCCAACATCTTTGTTTTTTAAAAAGCTTAAAAACTGGTATTTGAAGGATACAAGACTTCCAGAATGGTAGAGTAAGGAGACTGGCAAATCCTCTGCCTCACACACAATAATAAAACTGGACAAATTGTCAAAACCACCATTTCAATATTGTTTGAAAATCTACCAAAGGCATACAACAAGCTGAGAAGCATTTGTTTATGCTCAAAAAACTGTTGAAATTCGGGTCTCAGGTATAAACAGTGTCAGTCTATGGCATTTTTACCTGTACCTGCTCCCTGTCTTCCCCTGCCTCTTACTAACCTCATTCTGGATGGCAGGTGAACAAAGCCATAAAATCAGGGTCTTCACTGCCAGTTGAGGCTAATCTAATCTGAAAATCCACACACAGGTACTCTGTCTGAAACAATAGTTATTTTAGTGACAATCAGGGAAGGCCAACATCATACCTAAGTTGTGATACTGGATGAAACAATTTACTATACAACTCAGCAATTTCACTCCTAAGTATCTACCCCCAAAAGGTGAACACACAGGTCCACACATAGACTTGTATACAAATGTCCATAGCAGCACTATATGCAATAGTAAAAAAAAAAAAAACCTAAAAATAACCCAAACCTCCACCAATTAATGAATGGTTAAACAAAATGTGGCATACACATAAATATAATTCGGCAATACAAAAGAAGAAAATACTTCTATACACTACAACATAGAGATAAATCTTTTGAAAAAGAGCTAAGTGAAAGAAGCCACATATCGTATAATTGCCCATATGTGGAAAGTCCAGAAAAGGCAAAACTATAGAACTAGAAAACAGATTAGTCATTATCAAGGACCAGGGGTACAACTGTAGAATAAATTTAAATAAGCAAATGGGATCATATTAGATTGTAATTACAGTTATGCAGCTCTATGATTTACTACAAAAAACATTTAATTGTACACTTAAAATGGAATTGTATATAAGAGTACCACAATGAAGCTGTTAAAAACTGGTATACAATGGAGTATAAAAATAAATAAATAAATAAATAAATAAATAAATACGAGTAAGAATACTAGCACTAATTGAATAATCATTAGCTCCATTATAATAATCTTACTTCTCTTAAAGTATGACGCTTCTTGAAAAAGCATTGTAAGGTTCTAAGTAAGTTTTGTTTTTTGGGTTTGTTTGCTTTTTTTTTTTGCCTTTTTTATGGCCACTCCTGCTGCAAATGGAAGTTCCCAGGCTAGGGGGTCAAAGTAGAGCTGCAGCTGCAAGCTTATCCCACAGCCACAGCAATTCAGGATCCAAGCCATGTTTGCAGCCTACACCACAGCTCACGGTGACACCAGATCCTTAACCCACTGAGCGAGGCCAGGGATCAAACCCACATCCTCATGGATACTAGCTGGGTTTGTTACCACTAAGCTGTAATGGGAGCTCCCTAAGTAAGTTTTATAAAGCAAATCTTTTATTGCTTCATAATATACTAAAATAGAAAATTCTATGAGCCCCATGATTTTCCTTGGTATATCTTAAGAAATTTTCCCATCTAGAAATAGTTTCGTAAATCATAATAATAATAATTTAAGATAGTTATAGGTGAATCTATTCTGAAATTACAACATACGTAATTATATAAACTACATATAGGATACAGGAAAAACACAGGATTTGCTCCATATTTCATCTACTGAAAGAGGAAAGAATAATTGCTAATAATTTACTTTGGCATTAGCTTGGCATTAGACATTGCACTGAACAAAAGAGTGAATACCATTTCAGATAATATGTACCAAGGTCTTCTGAGATTAATATAATTGTGAATTTCTAAACTAATTGAGGAAGCTGAGACTATTGTCCTTATGTTCCTTTATAGTTTCTTTGCCAGAGGTTGATCAGAAGCTCAGTTTATATTTTGTCAGAACAACAGCAACTCAATAAAAAAGTTATGCTGAAAAGATTTTTCCTAAAATGTAGGAGATAAAATTATGGCCAATATGCTTTATCTTTCTTTAAATTTAAAATGTTGGAAGAGCCATTTCTACCTATGAAAGTTATTTAACATATATGTATATATTTAAGTAAATAATATTATCTAATGTTGATGAAGTTTGATAATACCACATGGTGCTGTTGACCTTGCCAAATAGAAAACAATTTGTCAGTAGAATCTTGAAACACAAAATTCTTCATCCCTGTATCTAATTCTGTTTCTGAGAATCTATCCAAATATCCTGCTACTTAAGCACTGCTTCTATAGATGCAGACTTTTAGGGGTTTAGGGTATGTTGTGGATATGAGAAAAAACAATCTGACTCAAAGAATCTTAAATACTTGCTAATTTCAAAGTGCCAGCCTGCATCATGATAAAAGAATTGACAGAGGTTAATGTAGGTTAAATCTCTTTTCCCCTCTGACATATTTTCTGCAAAGCCCATTCAGCTTCATTGCTTTGTCAATCATACCCCATGTAAATTAATAGAGATATTACCAAAAGATCTAGGCAAAGTGAGTCTGCATTTGTGGCCCTCAAGGCTAATGTAGAAACAATTGTCACTTAAGTCCCACTTCATAAAGTTTTATTGTTTTTAAAGCTTTCGGCACTTTTGTGACCTGCCATTGAGCATGCTTAGAGTCCTCATTTAGGTCCCCAAGCTTCTGATAGCTTTGCACCAACCATATCATTTATGTAACAGGATGATAAATGCAATTCTTCCTGTAGGCTCAAAGAGAGGACACAGGCTTATGAGAAGAGAACAATAGTTGCCCAGTAACTGCAGGATCTAAGCCAAGGGGCTGGCCCATCTGTGTAGGATTTGCAAAGCGGGTGGGTGGCCCAATGCTGGGTCTTCCAGCATTAACAGATCACCCACCTCCAGATCAGATAAAAGGGAGTTCCTGTCATGGCTCAGTGGTTAACGAATCCGACTAGGAACCATGAGGTTGCGGGTTCAATCCCTGGCCTCACTCAGTGGGTTAAGGATCCGGCGTTGCCCTGAGCTGTGATGTAGGTTGCAGATGCGGCTTGGATCCCGTGTTGCTGTGGCTCTGGCGTGAGCGGTCTAAGAAATGGCAAAAAGATTAAAAAAAAAAAAATCAGGTAAGAGGATGAGATTAAAAAGATATTTAATTTCATTTTTGTTGGTTTGTTTTGGTTTATACTTCTTACTGAATTATTATAGCCAAAAAAGAAGTGCATGTATTACAAGTGTGCAGCTCAATAAAATCTTACAAACTAAGTTTACCCATAAGACTAGAATCAGATCAGGAAACAGAACATTACCAGCTCCACAGATTCTTCCCTCAAGCTTCTTCCAGCCAATCATGCCACTACTTTTTTTTTTTTCTGGCTGCCCTCGTAGCATATGGAAGTTCCCGAACCAGGGATTGAATCTGAGCCACAAATGCAACCTACCACCTACACCATAGCTGAAGCAACGCTGGATCCTTAACCCATTGTGCCAGGGCCGGGAATCGAACTGGCACCTCCTCAAAGACAAGCGAGATCATTAACCCACTGTGCCACAGTGGGAACTCTGCAGTTCTTTATTTTTTAAATTTCTATTGAAATATAGTTGACTTAAAATAGTTTGTTGGTTTCAGGTGTACAGTACAGTGAGTCAGTTATACATACATATATACTCTTTTTCTACATTATTTTCCATTATAGATAATTACAAAATATTGAGTATAGTTCTCTGTGGTGTATAGTACATCCTTGTTGGTTATTTACTTTATATAAAGTATTGCGTATATTTTAATCTCAATCTCTTAATTTATCCATCTCCCACTGCCCACCCCACTATTCTTGACCTCTAACATAACATGGAATAACCTGGCCTATATTAAGGATTTTATATAAAAGATGTCATATAGTATATACTCTTGTGCCTGGCACATCTGTTCAATATTGTGTTTTTGATATATTGATGTGTGCAACTATAGAATGATTGTCCTCAATGCTGTATAGCATTACATTCTATTATTTTTCCATTCTATTATTGATGGGCAATTGGGTATTTGGGGGCTATTACAAATAGGGCTTCTACAAACATACTTTTGTTGAACATTTATGTGCATGTCTTTTAGATACATGCCTAAAGAGCAGAATTGCAGAGTTCCCGTCGTGGCTCAGTGGTTAACAAATTCGACTAGGAACCATGGGGTTGTGGGTTTGATCCCTGGCCTTGCTCAGGGGCTTAAGGATCCGGTGTTGCCGTGTGCTGTGGTGTAGGTTGCGGACACGGCTCAGATCCCACGTTGCTGTGGCTCTGGTGTAGGCCAGCGGCTACAGCTCTGATTGGACCCCTAGCCTGGGAACCTCCATATGCCACGGGAGCGGCCCTAGAAATGACAAAAGGACAAAAAGTCAAAAAAAAAAAAAAGAGTGGAATTGCTAGGTCATAGAGACTAGATATGTTCACCTATGGTGTATAATGCCAAAGCATTTTCTAGTTATTATACCAATTTATCCTCTCATCTGTAGTATATGAGCGTTCCAGTTGCTTTGCCTCCTCAATAACACTGAGTATTTTCTTACTCATTTTAGCTGTTCTATAGGGTATATAGAAGTGTATAGTAGTAGGATTTAGTTCAAGGAAGATTTAATTACACTGTGCTTTACCTCCACTCAAGTGAGAGGAACTTTGAGATTTAAAAAACAAACAAACAAACAAACAAAAAACAACTTCAAATGTGTTTCCAAGAGCTCGAGGAACAAAAGAACAAGCACCTGACTTCTGCCTAAGAATTTAAAGGCAAGACTTATGGCTAGTGCTGTCCTTTGCTCTCCACACAGAGCAGAGAGGGCAGCCTAGGGAGCCAGCTCCTCTGTCAACAAAACTGAGTAAGAGGTGCAGGTTTCCTGGGAACAAATATGACTTTGAAAAAGGGATCCAATCTGGGCTTTTTCAACATTTACTCCAACCCAGAGGACTGATTGGGAAACATTGGGACCCCAATTATAAACAGCTGAAATCCCAGAGGTCAAAGGTAAAGTTGTATACACCCAACCAGTCAAAAGGCATTCTTCTCACCAAGGAGTAGAAGTGGGAGGTCACCAACAGGAAAATTGCTGAGGACCCCATAAATGTACCCTGTGGGAAGGAAAGGGGTATCACTGGAAAAATATAATCACCAAAATACCTCAACACCTCATTCCAAATGAAGTGACCAATTAAACTCCTGCCTTTTTTATCATTGCCCTGGGGTCAGCCATATAGTAATTAGCAAACAATTAAGAGAAGAAGCTAGTTCCTGTCCTTTTCCTGTTGTCAGCTTCCAGCACTGGAGAAGGTCTGTGCTTAGGGAGGAGAAAAGTTTAACTGAATAAGTTTTTCATTTGAAATAGGCCTTTACTAGACTGGAGTTAAGTCATACAAGATAAATTTGTCAGTGCTTTAAAGACATTAAAATTTTTTTTACTAGTTAAGAGGGAATGGAAAAGCCAGGGGGCATATGGAGGATTTCATCCAGAGGCAGAGAGAAAACAGACGGACATTAAGAATTACAAGGAGAAGGATGAGAAAGAAGAAGGAAGATTTTATATAATAGAGGTGATTGACAGTGTTTTAAAAACTCAGAAAAAAACCTCTGAAAATCTCAGTGTTGATCTCCTCTATGATATTCAGTCCTTTACAGACACGGTTTACAAGCATGCAATAAACAGCAAAGTGTTTCAAGTTTATGTGAAAATTGCTGCAGTGCAGGTAAAGACAAATCAACTTCAACTACTACCCAATCATGCACTTCAGAAAAAAGGCAAAAATCATTCAACCAAAGGTGTGTCAGATTGACATCTCTGAGTGACAGCTACTTCTGCTTATCAATAAACAGTGATATCTGTGTGACTGTGCCTTAACTTGAAGACTGGTCCAACAAACTATTTTGACAGCTCTTGGGCTAGAAACAGCCCTGCTCCAGTTATAATAGCAGCATGTGTAATCAACATACAGGCTACTAAAGCTTCTGTGCCACGAGTAGGTTATAAGTTCAAGGGGTACATCGAGTGTAAGCACTCCACCAAGTGACACACAACCAGCCATTTGTCCAACATCAAAGCCTACAGTCTTTTAGAGTCCATTCTTCAAAAGTCTGGTAGACCAACGTACCTAGACCTTCAGGGAATGTAAACAATTTACCTAATCCTGTAGTAGGAGTCAAGAGGACATCCCCACCTCATAAAGAAAAGCATCCCAAGAAAACCAAAACAGAAAAGAATAAAATAAGTGGAAATGCTAACAGTCTTATTTTGAGTGGGCATGAGAAAACGGAGATGAAGGAACAACTATATATTAAAAAATACAGCTCGGAGTTCCTGCCGTATGGCTGTGGCTCAGGTTGCTGCAGAGGTGCATGTTCATTACCTGGTCTGGGAATCTCCATATGCCATGGGTGTGGCCATAAAAATATAAGTAAATAAATACAGTAAATAAATACAACTCAACTAGAAACTAAGGATCTTCTCTTTTGGCTTCTCAGAAAACACCTAGTACAGACCTCTTCATTATCCCTTGTCACCCTTCAAATTCTATTCTGGTTATCAAGTATTCAATAAAACTGAGATTTAACTGGTCAAAACAACTTTGGGGGTCCACAAACAATATCTGCCAACTCCACCTGTTGTCTTCAAATGCTAAAAAAGGAAAATAGAGTGTACAAGATTAGACATGACTGAAAAAGGATCTAGGTTTGTTTGCCAGCCTCCCTCACTAGGCTAATCAGCATTTATCAGAAGTCCTAATCAGTAACTGCAGAGCCAAGAGTGCTATCATCAATTTATTATCAACTGTATGAAGGATGGCAAATATTGATAAACTTATTTTTTCTTAATCCGGGCAAAGAAAACTAACCGATTTTTCCAAATAAAATGTTTTATGATTCTCCATTGTGCTTCATTCTATATGTACATTTTTCATGATAAATTGAAATTATTCGAGCTCTCCCTCTATGTTTCAAAATTAATTTTCCAAAGTCAGCGTATAGTATTTACATCCTTTGGAGATGCATTACTTGAGGTTTTCTTTTCACCATTACTTTATACTGTCTACCCACATTTTTGTTCTCTGTATTCACTTTGTCTTTTCCTCCGACTACCAAAGAGAAAATATGGTGTATTAACAGGGGAAGTGCACAATGTCTGGTGTTTTGGTGGCTGTGGATTTAGATTGAAATACCAGGAACAGATTTAGTCTTATTTTGTTTATACAATGGGGAAAAAAAATTCAGCTTATTAACGTTTCATGGAATTTCACTCAAGCTTTGCCAAGTAGGAAAGTTGGACATATCCTGGGTTGTGACTTTTTAATTCTAATTTTAATAACCTAGAGATCAGATTGTTGTTTTCACATGATATATATAGTATCTCATGACTGGAGTTTTTTTGTCCTATAATATCTATACTGCTGTTGTTTTTCAATAGCTATATTGTAAACAGATGATATACTTCTTCATTGAAAACATTTAAAACACACACACAAACTTGAAAAAAACAAAACAAAACAAAACAAAACAAAAACAGCAGCAACAACCAACACCGAGGTTAAGGGGAAAAAAGTTAAAATGAAATAAGTTAAAATATTTAGCATTAAAGGAGTTGGTATTGTAAATGTATTTAACTGTGCTCAATATTTCTAATTTTCTATGACATAAGTATATAACATTTGTAATGTTAAGAATATAAAACTAAAAGATTTGAGCAGTTAATTTGGAACAAACATTAGAGAGCCAATGATTTGGATTTTACTTTAAATGGTTAGATTAATTTAATGGCAGTTTTCATTGTCTATACATTTAGAAGTCTTGAGGGAAATAATTTATAAGATTTCCACAAAATATAGTGGGTAAATATATATGTATGTATAGATATGTGAATGTCTCTCTCTATATTGTGTGTGTATATGTATATGTGTGTGTACGTATATATAGTTCAAAAGTATTTTATTGCCTATCTTGTATATAGTACTTTTTAAGTTACAGTTGCAAAATTTTATAACAGATATGGAACTCTGCCTTGCTGGAGCCTAGAAAACTATAAAGTGTAAGAGTCAAAATGATTTTTTTATACATGTTTTCATGTTTTTTTTTTTTTTTTTGGCCACACCCACAGCATGTGAAAGTTCCTGGACAAGGGATTGAATCCACACCACAGCAGTGACCCAAGCTGGCATAATGACAATGGCGGATCAGTAACCAGAGGCACCAAAAGAGAACTCCTGTTTTCATGTGGTTTTAATGGGATTACAGGATATTTTATGGCAGAGATGCCAGTGTTAGCTCAATCATCAAATAATTCCTTGTCTATTACTAACATCAATGTCTGGAGGTTATTTCTAAATTATAACCATGGCCCAACCTTATGATGTCCTGAAACTTAACAACTCTAAACTTTTTGAAACTCTTTGTTAGGGATGTAGTTTAGGGTCTTTTAAAAAGTCTAGATAATATGGTCTCAATACCTTGTAGATAGTCCAATGTCCCATCAAAGATTTTTGCAAATTCCTGGTAGAGGCACTAAAGTACAGGGAGGAACTCCAGCTCTGATTGTTTGCCTTCAATTAATTCTTTTTTTTTTTTGTCTTTTTTTAGGGCCGCACCCACAGCATATGGAAGTTCCCAGACTAGGGGTCGAATCAGAGCTGTAGCTGCCAGCCTACTCCACAGCCACAGCAACACAGGATCCAAGCTGTATCTGCAACCTATACCACAGCTAACAGCAACACCGGATCCTTTAACCCACTGAGTGAGGCCAGGGATCAAACTTGAGTCCTCATGGATACTAGTTGGGTTCATTACTACTGAGCCACAGTGGGAACTCCTGCCTTCAATTAATTCTTATCCTGGACTCTGTGTCTCAGGATTGTTCCTTTCACTCTACCCTAAAGGAAAACCTAATATGAGACACAAATCCTACTCCTTGAGGCCTGAAGCCAAAAGCAAATAAGATATTATTTTTAAAAGAATTCTATTGAATAATATATGAGCATAATATACCAAAGTAAATTTAAATTGTATGTTAGATATGTTTATCCTTCAAATCCATTGATTACCTAGGTATCAACGAAACGATGTTGCCTGCCGTATCAGTAAGCAAAGGATGTTGCAGCCATCAAGCCACGACAGCCACCCCATACAGGAAGCCCTGAGGGAACTCAGGATGGAGACAAATGGGCTTCCCTCTGCCAAGCTCTGAGCCACTGTAGCTGCCCGCAAAGGTGCACCCTGAGAGGACTCAGGATGGAAAAGTGCAGGATATTGGCGTAATGGCCTTAGATAGCTGAGGTGCATATCATAGGAATGACTTCTGTGAGTTTAGACCTTGAATTTTCGCATACATAGAAAAGCACTAAATTCATTAACTTGAGATGTTACTTCATTAACAGTAATCTTTTGATGTTCTGACTACCTGGTCTTTGTTTCAAAAACTCCCATATATCCTGGCTCCTCCCTTACCTCTTCTGAGCAGTCTCAGAGCTATCTGAGATTGCTATGTTCCAGGCTGAAGTCCTCAGTTTTGTCTGCCAAATAAAACATAATTCTCAACTTTTATGTTGTGCATTTTTTTAAGTTGACACAGGTACAGGATATTTCTCCCCAAATTCACTGCCTCAAATAGCACTCTGGCCTCTTAACATTTCTTGAAACCCTCTACTCATCAAGTGAACTATAGTTTCACAATGACACTATTTTCTTACTCTATTATAGATGACAATTTAGGGTTTAGTAATATATATAATTCTATAACCACCACTTATAACCACTAACAAGAGAAATAACAAGTAATAAGAAAGTAACAAGAAAAATAACAAAACCAAAGCCTTATGGACAGGAGCTCCCAGGAAGGGGGGAATTTTATATTTATTTTTTACAGATCCATTGACTGAATTTATCTAGCTCTTTTAAAAGAAAGTAAATCAGCATTAATTCATCCATGTTTGACACTGTGAAATGCTGGCACTGTGCTAGACTCTAAGAGTACTGTATTGAGTGAAATAGATAAAACTCAAGCATTTATGCATTTACTTATCTGGGGGAAACAAATTATCTCATAAATAGGCACAGCTGTATACAGTGTAGGTTTTTGTTAAACATACAGGGAGCCTAATTTCAATGGGAAATTCAGAGAAAGCCTCTCTGAGACGTAATCACATCATCATGGCATTAGAAGCCAGGCATGGAAAGGGCAAGGAGGAAGATGGACAAAGGGCCTGAAGTAAGAACACCCCAGTGTTTGAGGGGATCAAAGAAGGTCAGGAGTGAGCAGCATAGGGAGGGAAATGCGGGGCAAGGAGTTTGTAGAGGAAGAGAGAGGCCAGCTCCCAAAGGCTGTGAGATACTATTTTGGGCATAATGGGAATCCTTGAAAAGTTTTGGGGAGGGGGAGGCATGATCCAGTTGACATCTTAAGGAGATCACTCTGTAGTTTAGGAAGAATAGATCCAAGAACAACATGGAATGGTTTTCATAAATCTAGAAGAGGTTATGAAATTGGAGCATATGACACAAATTAGATGTAAGATAACAGCTGTTTTTTTTTTTTTTTTTTTTTTTTGGAAAGAGTTAGGTGTCAGGAAACAGATTCAATTAGTCTAATGAGAGAAGTGCCTATTAGGAGCATTAGTATTCTAGAATAAAATACCCAGGAGACAATACATACATGAACTTTCTCATGTAAGTAAAGGTCTCAACTACCTGAAATGCCTTTTCCCATTTGATCACCATATGGAATACCTGATTCTAATGATCTCAAGTAACAAAGCAAAATAAGGTCATTCAGCTGCAGTTTCATGGGGTGCAGCTAATTTATACCAGCTTTGCATTCACACATCTCCATACAGCTGACTCTGTGACTGCTGCAGAGAAGAATAGGGCTCCCTGCAATTGAGACTGTATCACCCAGGACACTTATCATTAATGTATGTCCTAGTTACTCTATTAACCATATAAATCTTTTGTGTAAGGTCGCTGGGATGGTGGAGAGACAATATATGCCGCATTATCAGTGTGTTGTACACTGTTGGTGCCAACCACTTGGTGAATATGGATAACTATATTATAGATTAAATAGGTGCTTTTTAATCAAATATACACATTTTAAGAAATAACTGAATTGGTTGTATACATATTACAATAAGGAGGCAATTATAGAGGGCCACTATATGCTAAAATTAGTTTCACGTTACAGAAAAAATATACTACCTTAGACTCAAGCTAATATTCAGAAAATTTTGTACAGCCCTTGCTTGCATTCTGGAATAGATCTGCATTTTCGTAACAACTAGGAGTATGTAAGTTAAATTTGGTGTAGGTTGGTCTGTTCCCCCAGTATATTTCCTTCCTTGTAAAACAATTGTGGAGACTTCTAAATTTAAATTATCACAGTAATTCAGAGGAAGTTATGCTGTAACCAGTCTCAGCTCTTAATGGCTTAGTCATATATGATGACACATGAAGTAGGCTTTATTTTGTATTTCAGTAAATTGACTGGTCCATTGTGCCTTTCTTTTCTGGAGGTTGAAAATATTCGCTAGAAATGCCTCCAAGCATAAAAGATGAAGATAAAGCACAATTGGTCAGACCCCCTACAGGTTTTCATAACATTAATTCCTAATATTTGAGAAAAAAACTTCAACTTTGGTTTCTCTAAAATAAAAAAATTCTGGCATGGATGATTACCCATTCTTAACCATATTCTTAGCCCATTCAGACATTCACTTAGTGGAAATTTCCCTGAAAATTAATAAAACAGATCCCAGTTTCAAAAATTCTTCATACTGTTTCAGAATTTATTTTCTGAGGGTGCCACCAAGGGATTCCTATAATCGTAAATCAGTTCTTAATTTTCTATAATATATAAAGTTTTGTTCTTACTGTCTGCTATCACATTCATGAAAATTATAAGCAAAAGGGGGTAAAAGAGCCCAAGGAATCTTCTAAATCTTCTTTCCTAATGTCCTGAATAATAGAAAACAAAGGAATTGGCCCCTTGAAATTTATTCAAGTTCAGCACATAGCTGGAGGGGAGACTGATAGGATGGAGTGGAGAAACGCATAGTTAACTCAAGATTATTCACAGCTGCTCCCCTATCCAAATCCTTGCCTGCCAGTTCTGGGGCCTCTGGTTGAGCAGATTTGGAGAAATAGCAAGGTAAAGGAAGACAGGGGATGAATAGATATCCTGTATATTAGGAACATCATAGAGTGAGTTGTAAAGACAGAGAATGGATTGGACTGGATCTGGGGAGAGAGAAGATAGGAACTGGAGGAGACTAGGTTTGGGAGTTCAGGAGCATTTGTATAGAGGGAAGAGAGAGTTTGATTCTGCTGCCAAGCTTGTGATACTGTGGGAGAGAGAAAAAGATAAAGAGGGTTTTACGTTGGATTGATTTTTTAAAATTATAACCATGCATAGCCATTTCTTTAAAGATTAAAGTCTAGATATCTAAATAAATAAAGGGGCAGGAAGATAAATAAATAGATAGGAAGGTAGATAGTTATGGATAGGTAATAAAATAGTTATGGTAGGTAATAAAATAGCTATAAATTACTGAGAACCTACTATGAGTTCAGGTTTTTGTTATAATATCTCTAATCCTGGCAGGGTAATTAATATTGTGCTCATTTTACAGATGAGAGAACTGAGGTTTGGAAGTATTAACTGGCTTGTTCAAAGTCACACAGCTATTAAATGGACTCATTGAAGATTTTAAGCTAATATGTATGAATCCCAAATCTATTACCTTTTCCCCTCTATCCTGCTGCTTCACCTTGCATTCTTCCTTCCAAGCAACGTACAGCAAGCTTTAGGAGGACAGAATTATTAAGCTTCCCCTCTCATCCTTATTTTGCCAACATAAATATTCCCTCCCTAAATTTGTTTCACATTGAAACTAGAGACATAATATTTATTACATAATAGTACATAATTTAAAGGAACACAATTATCTGGTTCAGGTGAATTTCATTTATCTTATTTCTTCAGATAGTACTTTTAGTGGTGGTAACAAAATACATAGGAATATGTAATCACTGGTTTGTGATGCAGGTATGTAATAGGCATTCTCCCTCTCTTCACACACATCATAGGCAAATTTGTGTTCTTCTCAAAGTCCCAAAGATTCATACAGAAATGAGAAAAACAAAAACCAGTACTGAAGGCCCAGTTCCCAGAATAAAATGGGAATATCACAGAAACACAAGACAGCACAGCTTCACTGATCATTTGCCTACCTGGAATACTGTCGGCAATATTCAGGTTCAGCCCTTTTTTTCTTATCAGAATGTTTGTCTGGCAGTGTTCTTACGGATTATCTATTTCTGCTGAATAACTTGCAGCAGGGCTGCTAATCAAGAGAGAAAAGAAGCTGCCTTTGGTGATGAAAATTGCTTTCCAGTGACTGATTGTGCTAATCAATCTTCTACAAGTGAAATCAGGAGTAAAAGATGGCCAATAATTGCAAAACACTGCTGCACACAGTGAAGAAAAATAACTGATGCACAAAGCACAGAAAAGCAACTCTTGAGAAAATGTTGCAGAGTTGGCTATTTTAAAAACATATATGTTGGAAAGCAGTTTTTCACAGTTTAACACCTAAGCCTTATTCTTAATACATAGGTAAGGACCATGCCTATTTTACTCTGGCATTGTAGTATTTGACAATACTTAATTTGACAGTAATTTAGGATTTCTCATTTGAAATCTAAAAACTCATTGAAAGTTACAAAAATGACCAAGATTGTTGATGCATGGTTTAGACTTAGCTTTCAATCTTAACTTTTAGCATATAATAATCACAACTGAATAGTAGAAAATCTTTATTTCTAATGATCCTCAACTGTCAGCACAGCTCAAGTAATTATCCACAGTTTCAGTCTCTTTGTTCAAAGTTTGCTTATAAGTTCACTGTGATATTACAACTATGAAATCCAATGTGATGTTGACTCCATAGCAGATTTTGTGTAGACTTAATGTAGACGGTAGAAACTAAAACTTACACTCTTTCCCATTAAAAAATATGAATTGCTTTTTCAATATGTTGTGCATTTAAGCCAATTTTTTAGGACTCTATTTTATTTTAGAGCCAACTACATAAGAGATCTGGAATCATGTATGTGAGTAAAATCTGAGATAATGCCTTAAATTTGGGAAATCAATTTTGGCTGCTAAGAAGCACATACCATGTTTCTTCAAACCTAAAAGAGCATCGCTTGTAAAACTCACTGAACAATTAAGGAAATAATATGCCACAAATTAAATTATTATATTGCATTAATGAAAGTCCCACATGACATACGATCTGATCACACCAGCCTCCTTTTGCTTTCAAGTTTTCTTTTATTTCCAAGCAATTTGGAAATTTCTCCTGACTAGAGTGGCATGACTCAGAGTATATTAGACAATGTCAAAAGAATGTTAACAAAACCCAAAGCAGCAAAGTCTCTATGATGGGAATCTCTCTAAGGTCCCATGAAGCATTTTTTGTATTTCTTTGCACAAAATCATAAATTTTTGCTTACTCCTCCAGCGATAAAAATTAGCTTTAATAGCAACAAATTTGTGTCACACTTGTTATTTTTTTAAGGCCAAATAATTCTATATTTCAAACAAAATTATATTGATAATTTTGTAATGCAGTAAAACATAACATGTTTAGAAAAATAATTCAACTAAAATGATATTAAAAGCTAGGACTGAGAGTGCATATGTGCAAGCAATGACAAGTAGGATGTAACTGCTAGCTGTACAATGGTTATTGTAAGATACAGACACGTCTTCATCTCAGAGCAGTTAAATATGAAAAATGTGCATCTTAGAATTGATGAGATACAGTAATATATTGCAAGGTGAAACTTTAAAGATGATGATGTCCGATTCCTTTATTTATATCATAGTAGCTCTGTTGGGCCTTACCCCACAAGCCTACAAGGCCTGTACATTCTCATCTCTGAGACCCAAGAAAGAGCCTGGAGTCAGCAACAGAGATATTAATGATGCAACAGGCAGGGGGATCTTACCAGTCTGAAGCAAGGTCCTGGAGCGATAACCCACCATGTGTGTGGTGAAGTGGGGGGGAGGGGAGATGGCCAGTTATGGGGGAATTGACATCAGGTTGGCTCATCAGTTACCAGGGAAACAAGCAGAGGGGGCACACCCCTCACAGCCCCTTTGATAAGGACAATCACTAGCTGGGGTCTGGGGTAAGTATGTAGGATGGGCAGTCATTTGAGTTGGGTGTAGGTGAAGCAGGCATTGGTTGGGCAGAGAATATACAGAGAATACCAGAACAGCCATCTTGAGCAGCCTGACCATACAAGTTCCATGTGGTTTAATGAATTAAGAGAAGCTGTCCCAGATGGTGGCAGAAATTAGACAAGAATCCTAGTTTTTAGGACAACATGCTATCCAGTTTTAGTGATCTGCCTCTTTTGAATGATTTTCTCATTTTCTTGTGCTTAAAGCTGTTATCTGATTGAGAACTGATTTCACTTATTCCATTAACTGCTGATTATTGAACATGATACATAGGTTGCTTCTATGCTTTACTAAGTGAACCTACTTGACAATATAAAATGTTCTTAATCCATTATATAACTTCAATATTTTATTTAGTTTCCAATAACTAGAAGATAAAATTATTCTCCTTGATTAATCTTCCTAGAATAATTTTCATTCTGTGAAATTTAACACTTTTTTTTTTTTTGGTCTTTTTGCCTTTTCTAGGGCCGCTCCCGTGGCATATGGAGGTTCCCAGGCTAGGTAGGGGTCCGATCAGAGCTGTAGCCACCGGCCTACACCAGAGCCACAGCAATGTGGGATTCGAGCTGCGTCTGCGACCTACACCACAGCTCACGGGCAACGCCGGATCGTTAACCCACTGAGCAATGCCAGGGATCTGAACCCTCAACCTCATGGTTCTTAGTCGGATTCGTTAACCACTGTGCCACGACGGGAACTCCAAACATTTTTGTTTTGTATGCTGCACCACTTCTAGATTTCTCAATCCAATTTTTAAGGCTTTTCATAATTTAGCCTTGTCTAAATTACTCAGTTTTATTTCTCTCCACTCATAACCACATTATCCTGCTTTTTACTTTAGTCATTATCACAACTACTAATAAGATGCCTGTAAAATTATTGTTCAATCTCAGCTTTGATTACTGATTATGGAATCTTCTGAAAGTTTGGTAATTTAATTTATTAATTGTTTTTGGCTACGGCACACAATGTACACTACATCTGGGCTTTGACTGTTACTCAGTCTTCAATGCATATCATGGAACCAGAAAGTAGGATCTGGAGTCAACATACCATTGGCTATGAGCTCTCAGGTTTGACTTCTTCGCCTGGCTTTACCAGTCCTTTTCAAAGATGGCTTTAGTTGGGTGCAGTCAATACTATCACATATCAGGTATGTGTGAAGACATTCTCAAGCAGAATATCACCTTTTCCACTCTTTTCTCATGACAATATATCTCTGTCAGTAATGAAGCTTCTTTCTAAAACAAGAAACCAAATTTAAAAACCATTAAATCAGGCATCACTGAATACATTAAAATTATTACTCTACAACAGATGGTTGATACTGACTTCTGGTTATTATGTCTCTCACAAATCTACTCTGCCAAAAAAAAAAAAATAGTGCTCAAAATATTGAGGGATTAACTCAATATGAAAATAAGAAAACTTATAGTTAAAAATAGACCACCCATACCTGAATATATTTTTCATCATTCAGAAAGTATTCTGGATCAGTAGAAGTATCTTTAGGTGTGGAGCAAAGGACCAAGGAGGAATTATATGTTGTATGAGTTGATTTGTGATAGGTGGTAATTTCCTCTAGATTTTTCTTTGCTAACTTAATACACTGAAGTCCTAAGAACAATCTTTAACCTGAAAGCCATGATCATTTTGGCATAAAGATTAGTCAACAATATGTATGATAGAAACTGTTGATCATATTTCTATTTCAAATAAAATTATAGCATCCTACATAATTATATATATTATGATTGTAACCAAGAAGGACCCCATGAGGCCTTCACAGCATGGACCCCCACTCATGTCCTCCACCTGTCTTTTTATCTATAGAAAAACTTTAGTCAAAGAATCAATTTAATCAGAGAAGTGAGAAAATAGAAAAAGGAAAACAGTCAAGCAAGACAGAATAATAATAGATTAGCCATTCAACAAAGTCAGGGACCTTCAGCTCTTCCTCAGAAACTATAGATATATTCTGAGCCATGTCCTTGGAGCTGTTTTGCAGGTGCTAAAGGTCCCACCAGGTGGAATAAGTCATCTGTATGCTGCCCAAAATCATATAGACCCCAGACCAGTTGGAATCAGAAGGTTGATGATGCTGACTCCCAATTATCTCAACACCAACCAATCAGAAAAATGTTCATGAGCTGATCACACCTTGAAAACTTGAAAACTGTAAGACTCCTCACTACCCCCTCCAAGGGGGGTCACAGTCCTTGAGGCACTAGCCTGCTGTGTTCCCCTCTTTGCCTGAATATTAAACATACTTTTTCTGTTTCCTCAAACTCTGTCTTGGCATTTATTTTTTCTTTCTTTCTTTTTCCCTTTTTTTTTTTTTTTTTTTTTTTTTTTAGGGCTGCACCTTTGGCATATAGAAGTTCCCAGGCTAGGGGTCAAATTGGAGCTACAGCTGCCGGCCTACTCACAGCCACAGCAACTCAGGATCCGAACCACATCTGCGACCTATACCACAGCTCATGGCAATGACAGATCCTTAACCCACTGAGTGAGGCCAGAGATCGAACCTCAACCTCATGGTTACTAGTCGGATTCATTTCCACTGTGCCACAACAGGAACTCCATATCTCAGCATTTCTATTTGGCATTGGTGTACAGAGGCAGCCATATTTTGGCAATAAGATTCAATCATCATAGCATTATAGCATTATATATACGCATCTGTCATTATATATAGTACCTTTTATATATGAAATGTTAGATTAATTATGAGCACAGACTTTACAGATTAAGGTTTAATAAAGCAAATAATTATCAGAAAATGAATTAAATATTCAGAAACATTTAATTATATGTTCTTTATTGTAGTTATACCGTTTTTACAATATCATATGATACAACAAATGTGATCCTAGTTAAAATCTGTACCTATTATATGACGCTACCAATATATATTTATTGATCTATATATTAATATTTAGAAGGTATATCTCCAAATGTAAAAAGAGAACAGTGATTGGTATGAACTATGGCATTATGAAATACTATTTTGATAAATTAAAATGAGATTACTTTGGTGTTTTAGTAGGTTCATTTTATATTATTGTTCCTTTTTCTAATATAGACCATTTATATTTTATGGAAGATTTATTCATAATACAATGTGAAAGTATTCCATTATGCCTAGAAATAAAAAAAAAACTATAATAGGCCAGGATATTTGCTAATTGCTTGACTGTGGTAAAATATGTGTTCTTAGATCACTCTGTTTGTCATCAAAAAAGTCTATGATCATCATACCTATAGACTTGATAGATCCTTATTCTGATGAACCTATGTAACCTATGCCTGCACTGGGTATAATAATAGGTAACAATCATTTTAAGAATGAAATGCAGTAATGTATATAAAGTACCTAGTGTATTGTCAAAAAATTAGTAAGCACTCAGTAATAATGGTTAAATTTTTCATAGTAAAAATATATTATTTTGGATGCTTTTACTGACAAACCATATCAGCAAATATATGCATCTAAAAATTAAGACAAAATTAGTTTAAAATTCATTAATCCAAGACTTGAGGACTTTATTACATCATAATGGAAACATGCAGACCTTCTTCTTACAGATACTTCAAAATCCCAGGCATATTTCACTAATCAATTGGTTCTGTGCACATCTGAAGGTATTTCAACTAAGAGTTTTCCAATTCATAGATTTCTATTTAAGGAACAAAATTTACAGTTATATTAATCCGGGATTAATGTATTATAAACCTATTGTTCATTTCTCCATACCTCCAACTTATTTTTCCAACCATGTCCAAAACTGTTAGAAAAACAATTAGGTTAGGGAAGAAAGCCATGACCTTCTTATTAAAATGAAACATCCAATAATAATAAAGTGAGAATTTCCCAGGGGGAAATCACTATTGAACATTAAAGCTCCAAATTATTTCCTGAAATTTATTTTCTCCTCGTGTTTCTTGCTAGTTAATATACCATACTGGCCAGGGGTGGAAATGGAGGTAGGAAGGGAGACAAATAGAGAAACTCCTCGATAGCCACAATACTGATCTCAATATCTTGCAGCACTGTTGTCTTTATTAAAGTTTAACACAATGGTTTCAATTTGTCATAGCATATCCTTAAAGCAAAAACTCTCATATCTGTCATGAAAAAGAGCTTATACGTAATTCTAGATTCCTGGAAGTCTAAATTCAATAAAGCAAAGTCCAAAATGAGGTTCTTTTCTCATTCTGGCCCAAATTTTACTTTCTTTCTAGGTTATACTTTCTAGTCTAGGGACTTCCCAAGTATTAACATACTTAATACTCTTCCCAAGTATTAACACAAGTAAAGCCCACTTTCTGAAGGAAGACTGCAGGAAAACTTTATCAGACTAATCTACAATAGATCCTCACCTACCATATTTGTATTCCCCATCCCCACAAAAGTCTAACTCGCTGATTTTATTTATCACCATTCTAGTATATTGGGACTAGAAGGCCAACAGAATAGTCATTATTGGCAAATCACTTTAACTCCATTTACTAAGGAGAGCCACTATAATGGCTCTACTTCAATTTTGCAGCATACCGTACAATCTAAAGAATGTCAGCTAGTGATTCTGTTTGGAAACATCAAACTATTTTGATGCTACCATGACCTATTAATCTGAATATTTCCAGCTTAACTTACTATACAAGAAGATGGCATAAATACACTAAATGAGAACATGAATAAATATTTCCTTGCTAAGGAAAATTCCAAAGAATGTTTTAAAATTATGGTGCATGATCTAAGTTTGTTTTTCTTTTTCTGTGTGCCACACTCACGGCATATGGAGATTCCCAGGCTAGGCGTCTAATCAGAGCTGTAGCTGCTGGCCTACGCCACAGCCACAGCAATGCTAGATCTGAGCCTCATCTGTGACCTACACCATAGCTCACGGCAACCCCTGATCCTTAACCCACTGAGCGAGGCCAGGCATCAAACCCGCATCTTCAGGGATGCTAGTCGGGTTCGTTAACTGCTGAGCCACGACAGAACTTGTTTTTCTTAGTTATATTCTCACAGAGCTCTTCCTTACTGTAGAGACTGGGTGTCTTATAAAAATGCAAACATATTCTTTTCATCTATGTTAATGTCAATAACTAGAATTTTTAAAAGGTAAAAATCTGTTACAGTCTACAGTCAAATCTGGGAAAAAAAAATCGTTATTTCTATTGATATTTTTCATTGAAATACCTATTTTTCTTGTCACTTTAAAAGAAATAAACATTGATAAATGTTATTAACATTTAATGAATGATTAATAGCACCGCCTTTTCCATAATAATTTATTATAAGAAGTGTTTTATCATGTTCACTAGACATGTTAATAATTCTATGCAACGACATTTACAAATGCTTTATAACAAGTTGCTAGAATATTATTTAGAACCTGTTTCAAACAGGAAAAAGGTAAAAACAAGTCTCTTAATGACTGAATGTTAAAAATCTGTGTTCTCATTAATCAAATTTCTTAAATCATTTCTGAATGTTACCTCAATTCAAAACGCAACTTCCATTTCTTATTCAGTTTTGAGGTACTTGAGGGTAGGAATAGAAGAAATCTACAGCACTCAACCCAAAGTAAGCACCAGACATAGAATTGTTAGGTGCAGTTTACTGGAGCTTCCATAACAAAGTATCATAAATTGTTGCTTAAAAACAACAGAAATGTATTCTCTCACAGCTCTTAGCACATGAAGTTCACAATCAAGGTATTAGCAGGGCCATGCTCTCTCTGAAGTCTCCAGGGGAGAATTCCTTCCTTTTTCTTCCTGGCTTCTGGTGGTTTCTAGCATTTATTGGCATTTTTGCCTTGTAGTTGCATAACTCCCATAGCTGCCTCTGATGTCACATGGCTATCTTCCCTCAGTGTCTATCTTCACACCAACTTCCCTCTGCGTGTGTCTCTATGTCCACACTGTCCTTTTCTTATAAGGGCACTAGTCATTGTGTTGGGAGCCAGTCTAATCCAGTCTGACTCCATCTTAACTTGATTATACCTAAATTAAGACCTATTTCCCAATAAGGTCACATTCTGAGGTTCCAGGGCATTATGAATTTTGGGGAGACACTATTCAAAGTAGTAAAGGCCCCAATCATCCTTGTAGTACTTTCCCTCACCATTCTTTTCACCATTCTTTTTTTTTTTTTTTTTGGCTGCATCTGCAGCATGCAGAAGTTCCTGGGCCAGGGATTGAAATTGAGCCACAGCAGTAACTTGAACCACAGCAGTGACAACATGAATCCTTAACTGCTAGGCCATCAGGGAACTCCAATTCTTTTAGTGTTACCTCTATTTCAACCAGTAAGTTTTTATACTGCGTTTTTCTTTCTCTGCAGGTCAGATGTATAGACTATGTGCTGCAAATGGGTTATCCTTGAGGCAGATCCTATATATTGGGTCATGCAACAATTATGCCAGCTCTTTCCCCCTCACTTTCCTCTTCTAGTCAATCTATAAAGGGAAATATTTGACTTTCCATATACCTTTGCAGCTAGCAGTGGGGTAGGGGTGGGGGCATGCGACAACTTCCACACAACAGTCCATGAGGAAGGTTGCCATCAAAAAATAAAAATACAAATCATCATGAAGAAATAAACCTTTTCCTTTTTTTAATATATTTTTCCTGTCTTCCCACCTAGACAATGGAGAGACATGATGGCTGGATGTTCAACAGCCATCATGTGATCATAAGGGTGAAAGCCATACATACCATATGTGGTAAGGCAGAATGTTCAAAGGAGCTTGGGTGCTTGATAAGAATATAGAGCCTCTCAATACCATAACCTATTCCTGGATGTTTTGTGTGTGACAGCCACTGTTTGGAGTGTTTACTTTAACTAGCCGCCAGATGCAATTCTGGTTAACAAACCCCTTCAATTTGTTAAATTTAAGTTCTATCTGGTCTCAATATCTGACACTGCTTCTTATAGCTGAAATTGACATAATGAGTGATTCCTGAGATTCATTTATCAATTAATCTTGCCATGCCAAGCAGCATTTCTTCTACTCTACTCTTGAACAGTCATTTTAGTATTTTATGTACCTTAACTATTTTCATATTTACCTATATGACTAAACATAGTTGTACTACATGGCTCACAAATATAACATGCTTAAGAGAAAGCATGACTTCTTATATTTTCTTCTACCTCATAGCATATAGTAAGTGAAAATATTTTATCAAAACATAGGTACTGTGTTATCGAATTAGGGATTTGTAGCTATTTGTAAAGGTATTGCCTAATACTGTCTTCTCAAAGAGTTCCTTTTGCTGAATCTTCTGAAAATTCCATCAGATCATGCTGCTGACATCCTCCTGCTTAAAGAACCTGGAGGCAAATATTTCATCTATTTTCTATAAGGTAGGCTAAATCTATAAATTGATTTCTTTGAGAGAAGAAATTTAAAAATTGAGTGTCTGGTACTCAAAGGGTCAATTCAGAGGGTTTTTGTTTTTTTTGTTGTTGTTGTTGTTCACACCATAACTTCCCTCTGCTCTTGGAATTCAACTCTTGGCAGAAAAATAGGCCTAAAATGTTCTTTGGGGAGTCAGAGAGGAGGAACCAAAAAGGACTAATGCTGATATTTGCAATAAACTTTGAAGAATTTGATAAATGTTCCATTTATCCTAAACTAACCTTTTCACAGTCTTATATGAAAATCCCTTCATAATAAGAGATTTTATTTTTTATATTATTTTTTTCTAGGTCCACTCCCGCGTCGTATGGAGGTTCCCAGGCTAGGTAGGGGTGGAATCGGAGCTACAGCTGCCAGCCTACACCACAGCCACAGCCACAGCCACGCCGGATCCTTAACCCACTGAGTGAGCCCAGGGATCAAACGTGCAACCTCATAGTTACTAGTCGGATTCATTTCCACTGAGCCACGATGGGAACTCCTATAATAATAGATTTTGAAGGTAATTATATATGTTCGCCTAGACCTGGCCCCATAGCATGGACAGAGCCAAGTCTCTACTTAATGACTTTGCTATACACACATACACACACACATGCACACATTCATAAATATATACACATATCAAAACATATGCATATATTTATAAATATGCACATATAGATACACACACATTCATAAACATACACACATGCAACACATTCATAAACATACATACATACAAACAAACATGCACTCACACACAGAAACCCTGCACTAATGCTTACATATCTTGAATACGCCGGATCTTCTACGTAAAATGGAGAAAGAAATGCCCATGATGTTTTTAGCATAAAATTTATAATGAGACAGCTGCATGCGAATCAATGAAACTAGAACACACCCTCACACCATGCACAAAAATAAACCCAAAATGGCTGAAAGACTTAAATATAAGACAAGACACCATCAAACTCCTAGAAGAGAACATAGGCAAAACATTCTCTGACATCAACCTTATGAATATTTTCTCAGGTCAGTCTCCCAAAGCAACAGCAATAAAAGCAAAAATAAACCATTGGGACCTAATCAAACTGACAAGCTTTTGCATAGCAAAGGAAACCAAACAGAAAACAAAAAGACAACTTACAGAATGGGAGAAAATAGTGTCAAATGATGTGACTGACAAGGGCTTAATCTCTAGAATCTACATGCAACTTATACAACTCAACAGCAAAAAAGCCAACAAGCCAATGGGAAAAGGAGCAAAAGACACTTTTCCAAGGAAGATATACAGATGGCCAACAGGCACATGAAAAAATGCTCAACATCACTGATTGTTAGAGAAATGCAAGTCAAAACTACCATGAGATACCACCTCAGACCATTCAGAATGGCCACCATTAATAAGTCTACAAATAACACATGATGGAGGGGACGTAGAGAAAAGGGAACCCTCCTGCACTGTTGGTGGGAATATAAGCTGGTACAGCCACTATGGAGAACAGTTTGGAGGTACCTTAGAAAACTATACATAGAACTTCCATATGATCCCGCAATCCCACTCTTGGGCACATATCTGGACAAAATATTCCTTAAAAAAGACACATGCACCCGCATGTTCATTGCAGCTCTATTCACAATAGCCAAGACATGGAAACAACCCAAATGCCCATCAACAGACAATTGGATTAGGAAGATGTGGTATATATACACAATGGAATACTACTCAGCCATAAAAAGAATGAAATAATGCCATTTGCAGCAACATGGATGGAACTAAGACTCTCACACTGAGTGAACTAAGTTAGAAAGAGAAAGACAAATACCATATGATATCACTTATATCTGGAATCTAATATATGGCACAAATGAACCTTTCCACAGAAAAGAAAATCATGGACTTGGAGAATAGACTTGTGGTTGCCAAGGGGGAGAGGGAAGGAGCGGGGTGGTTGGGGAGCTTGGGGTCAATAGATACAAACTATTGCCTTTGGAATGGATTAGCAATGAGATCCTGCTGTGTAGCACTGGGAACTATGTCTAGTCACTTATGATGGAGCATGATAATGTGAGAAAATAGAATGTGTACATGTATGTATAACTGGGTCACCATGCTGTACAGTAGAAAAAAAATCATATTGGGGAAATAACTATTTAGAAAATAATAATAATAACAAATGTTGGCTGAGCCATTTACTTTGTAATCTCGGGAAACTTGCATGACCTCTTGGGGCTTTGACTTCCTCGTTTGTAAAGTGGGAATAATCATCTCAGCTACAGTACTCGGCTATTTCAAGACTAAAATAAACAAATAGATGTAAAAAAAATATAATGAGGAATTTCTACTGTCTCACCATTGAGATAAGGAGCATGATGAACTAATGACAGCTAATTTGTTTTCCTATAGCAGGAGGGAAGCCCCAGACCTCAGATCCTGCAACAAGTATTGTTTTAAAAGAATGCCATGCCATATCCTCTCCCACTTAATCTACGTGAGCCATACACATTGGCATTTGTTTAGTTTCTTAAATGCTGTATCTTCTTCCTTCCTGATTCAAGACTTTGTCATTGTTGTTCCTTTCTCTCACCTAGTTAACTGGTACTCTTCTTCCAAGTTCCAGAGAAATAGCCGTTCCTTATGGAAATTCTAACTGGAACAAGTGATAGGTGAGCTTTTCCTTTTATAGTATTATAACTTCAAGTCTATTTCTTTTATTGTGCTTATCAAAGTTACAATTATAAATTTACTTTTATGAATATTTAATGAAAGGTTGTGTCCCAAACTAGACTGTAAGCTAAGAAAGCAAGAGCTATCTAATTTATATAAAATTTTCTTGGAGTTCCCGTCGTGGCACAGTGGTTAATAAATCCGACTAGGAACCATGAGGTCTCAGGTTCGATCCCTGGCCTTGCTCACTGGCTTAAGGATCCAGCGTTGCCGTGAGCTATGGTGTATGTCGCAGACGTGGCTCGGATCCCGCGTTGCTGTGGCCGTGGCATAGGCTGGCGGCTACAGCTCCAATTAGACCCCTAGCCTGGGAACCTCCATATGCCGCAGGAGCGGCCCTAGAAAAGGCAAAGAGACAAAAAAAAATAATAATAAAAATAAAATAAAATTTTCTCCCCCGCACCTAATAGAATGACTAGCACATACATAGCAAAATGAACAATAAGTATTTGTGGATTTGATGGAAGATTATCCTTTAAGATCAGAAAGCACAAACCATCATTTCCTTGTACTGGAATGCATTCAGCTATAAAAAAGATGGCCAAATATGGCTCCAAATGTCAAGAAAATGTACTGGTTTACATAGAAAGTCCTCATGTGGGATGAATTTCAAGGAAGGTTTGATTCAGTAGATCAATAGGGTCTTTAAGAACTCTGATCCTTTTCATCTCTTTCCTTCTGCAGCATTATCTTAGACCTCCCCTCCATGGTCACACGATGGCTGCTCAAAACTCCAAAGGTTACATGCTTTAATGTCCATATTCAGAAGAAAAAGTAACTTCCACAGTAAAAGAAAGAAATCTACTTGTTTCCAGTAACTGGTCGGGCATATATCATACATACAGCACTGCACCAATGGCAGTGGCTAAAAAGAATGGAATATGCTGACTGATCTAAGCAAATTCAGCCTAACCTCTTGGCACTAGTGATCTCATAAATAGGTGGATACCTGAGAGAATATCTTGGTAGTCTGAAGAAAAACAGAGAGATAGATGAGTAGACATTGCATAAACTAAAATGTGCCATCATGATGTTATGTAACTGTGAAATACATACCGGGTTACAGCACAGTAAAAGGGTTACAGAAAAGTGATAAGGGACCTCATGGAGTGTTATGGACTCAATTGTGTTCCTCTGCCCCAGAATTATATGTTGAAAGCTTAACCCTCCAGTAATTCAGAATGTGACTGTATTTGAAAATAGGGTATTTAAAAGGGTCATTAAAATGGGACCATTAGGGTGGGTCCTAATCCAATGTGACCGGTGTCAATGTAAGAAGAGGATATTAGGGAGTTCCCATTGTGGCCCAACTAGTATCCATGAGGATGTAGGTTCAATCCCTGGCATTGCTCAGTGAGTTAAGGATCCGGTGTTGCCATGAGCTGTGGTGTAGGTTGCAGATACAACTCACATTCCACGTTGCTGTGGCTGTGGTATGGGCCAGTGGCTGCAGCTCCAATTTGACCCCTAGCCTGAGAATTTCCATATGCTGTTGGTGCAGACATAAAAAGAAAAAAAAAAGAAGAGGATATTAGGACACAAACAACACTGACAGAGGAATGACGATCTGAGGTCACAGCAACAAGGTGTACATCTTCAAACCAAGGAGAGAGGCCTCAGAAGAAAAACCAACCCCCAACACCTTGAACTAGATTCTGGAATTGTGAGAAAATATATTTTTCTCATTTCAGCTTCCCAGTCTGTGGAATTTTATAGCATTGCTATAAAACTAATACATGGGGTAACATAATTTCCAAATTAACCAGCCAACTACATAGAACGTAGTGAAAGTATAGTGATAACACAGGTAACACAGATATCATTCATGGGTGTCATACATTAACATGACTTTTCATTGGACTCAACTTTCCTCCATTACACACAGCTTTCTATGAAACTCTCATGCAAGTGAGTTTATAAACTCTCATATCAGAGTTTTAAGATATTCAAATTCCTGCTTTTTTATACTCAGGCTTTTATATTACTACTTGTTTATAATCAGGCTTACATGATCCTCCTCGAAGATTTAACATAAGAATCTATATGTTTCTGGAGTTCCCATCGTGGTACAGTGGTTAAGGAATTCGACTAGGAAGCATGAGGTTGTGGGTTTGATCCCTAGCCTTGCACAGTGGGGTTAAAGATTCAGCATTGCCGTGAGCTGTGCTGTAGGTCACAGACATGGCTTGGATCTGGCATTGCTGTGGCTCTGGCGTAGGCTGGCAGCTGAAGCTCCAATTAGACCCCTAGCCTGGGAACCTCCATATGCCGTGGGTGCGGCCCTAGAAAAGACAAAAAGACAAAGGAAAAAAAAAGAATCTATATGTTTCTATTTAAAAGATGTTTATAAATAGTAGATACTTGTCTCTTGAACATAACAGAATAAAAGCATGTTCACATTACCTATTCAGCAAGAGAAAGTAAGGTCTTCCTAAAAAGGTCTCCCTAAAAATTACCCATGACTCAGCATCCCAGGGTTCTGGAAAGCCATTAGCCTCACAGTATAACTCTAAAGACTATTGTCATAAATCCTTCTCTTCGGCAGATGTTCCCACTTTAACCATGTAACTGTTAGTAAATGTGAAGTAAGTATTAACATTTTCCAACAGTTGGAGAATGACAGACAAATTAAGGGCCCTGCATCTACATAGAGGCCAGAGGGGTTATTAAAGAGTCCTCTAGATCAAAAGAGGAAGCAACTAGGACATAAACCTATTAGTCCTTGAAAGAGTTGAAACCCAAATCCTCTGTTTTCCCTGTCTTAATTTAGGATTCCTATATCAGATATGAACATAGAGCCAAAAACTCAGCTGTGCTATAATTTCAGATTTATGTATTTTTAGAGTTCATTTTAATTCCTGTTATGATCTTCCATCTACTACCATGCTGGTTATACTCCATTTGCCCTACCAGAGCCATTGTCACCTCTCCCCTGGAGAGAGGTTTTGTGCCCCCAGGTTTGGTTTTGTGCCCTCAGGAGGCTGACCTCTACAGGCTACATGTCCCACACTCCCAAGTTCTTGGGGCTTCCAAGTGGTTTTGACCAATGGAATGAGAAAGCAGATGGTAGTCAGTTCCCCAAACTCACATTTGTGCTGCTGGTCAGGATACAGGAACTTTTTGCTCTGCCAGCTATGCTTTCTGCCCTACTGGACTATAGAGCAATCTAGGAATTCTAAGTTAAGGCGATATCAGGCAGGCTGGTACAAGGCAGGTGGAAAGTAGTATTTGCAAATGTTAACAACCATTTTAGCTGAATCAGTTCTTACCAGATGAATGTCAGCCTTAGTTTTTCTCTAAGCCATAGTTCTCCCAGTGACAGTGAGTGTGAGGTCTCTGCCAGACTCTCCTGTGGACTACCTGAGGCACACTGACCTCATAGAATTACAACCCAATATTATTGTTTTGGCTGAGCCCACAGCATGTGAAAGTTCTAGGACCAGGAACTGAACTCATGCCAAGGCAGCGAATGGAGCCACAGCAGTAACAATGCTGGGTCCTTAACCCTCTGAGCCACAGAGGAACTCCCAACAACTCAATATTTCTTAAAAGAGAACTAGAAAAAACTTTGATTCCGTAACTTTAATAAACATCTTAACTACTTGGAGCCTCAATTTCTTCAACTAAAAGTGAAGATGGTACATACCTCATTGGATCGCTCTAAAGGTAAGTAAATTCAGCATATGTAATATGCTCAGTAATGTGAATGACACCTAGTTTAAGGATGGCACTGGAGCAACCAGTCTATGATCTAAAAGAGGCAAAGTGACGTACATACATACACCTCCATACACACGGAGGTATGTGTGTGTGTGTGTGTGTATACATATATATATATATATATATATATATATATATATATATATGTTTAAATCAATACTTTGAATTTGTAATCAACATGAGCAAGTATACACTTGATATAGCAATATAGAAATCATTACTTTTCAAAATAATTTGAAATACTTTCTCTCATTTTATTCTGTTTGAATTTACTTTTTCCATGGAAAAGCCAGGATGGATCCATCCCGTCTTTGTTACAAGATACAATTTTGTAAGGTTCTAATTTCAACCTTACCCCAGCAAAACCCTACCCACTATCAACAGTTGCAATTTTGCTGGCTGATTTTTCTCTCCTAAATCAGAAAATAAACTACTTTCCTTTAGATTTTGAAAATGTTTGAAATAGGCAAGAAAAATATTTTTATTTTTTATTTTATTGAAATGAACCATCTGGCCACTTTATCCTATTCTATATCTAACATCCCAAGTTACTATAATATGTATTTATTGGATTCTTTATTTGTGAAAGTTGTATGGTAACTATAAATTGCCATGAGTAGCCAGAAACTGCTTTTAACTGTTTCTTTTCCTGTTTTAAGTAATAAAAATCATCTTTAAGAACTAGAATTAAGAACAGATGTGTATATGTATGACTGATTCACTTTGTTGTATAGCAGAAATTATCACAGCAGAAAAATCTTGTAAATCAACTATACTTCAATAAAACTTTAAAAAGAACTAGAATTAATAAATTTACATGAAAATTAGATCATCAATTAAGAAATCTTAATTCTGCCATTAACTAATATCATAATCACCAACAATTTAATCAGTTTCCTCATCGGCTAAATGTAGGACTGGGATAGGTGATCCTTAAGGAACTCTTCCAGTTCAATTATTATATTTTGGTATTTCTAAGGTATTTTCAGCATAAGATAGCACCTAATATGAATTCAGCAATTATATCTTGGGCCATATGCATTTAATAATTATAGAAATTCTATTTTGAAGATAAGAAAGAAAACTATGAAGTCTATCTTACAGGCAGTTAGTAGGAGTCATAGCTTGAAATGGTCATTTTGAATTCAAATCCTATAATTCAGTCAGTATTATCTTATTTTTATAATGATTTTCCTGAATAAGTTGAAAGCTTGAATGACTGAAAAAAAAATTCACAAGCAATCAGTCAGCCAGCAACAATTCTAGCAAATTTGAAAGACTGTTAAGTGTTCGAAATGTGTCAGTTAAGAAATGTGGAGATATTTTCAATCCATTTATAAACAAACTATAAATATAACTGCATTTCTACAGAAGAGAACAATAACAGCTACAAGAAAGAACACCCTTCTTCTGCTTCAGTGGAACCAGGGACTGTTTTACTCCAAGGAAATATCAAGGGTGTGGCACCTGCTGCCTATTTTTCTTGCGTGCTTCTTTGGCAGGTGTTTTTGTTTAGTGTTTATGGAATGCAATGGATGGTTAGCTCATAACCTGCAAATCATTACTTATATATTATTTTTTAGAGTCCACAGATTGTTTTCTGAATAGATTAAACCAGTTTCCTAAAATATACATAAGAACAGTGACTCTGAAATTTCTAATGGTGGAAGTTCCAAAAAGATTCACAAGCTAGGAGGATTTTTAATTGTAAGTAAAAAAGACTAGGAAATATAAAATAACTGATGAATAGCTAAAAATTTAATATATACTTTAATTTAGTAAAAGGAAACAGCAACAGCCATCTCTGTGGCTGCATTATGAGGATGAAGGGAATTGTATTGACAAAACTGTTTTTCTTAAATGTGAGATGATATTGCTCTTTGCTAGCTATTAATCTCATCAAGTCTTTACAACAAATACTTTTTCTGAGGCAGAGATGACATTTTCTTTCATACCATGCAATCCTTTTCTATGTAGGGTGCTGTAAAAAATAATCGTTGGGGGATAAAGAACTTGAACTTCACTTCTATTTACTGATGCAGAAGCATCAGTAAATAGAAATGTCAGTAATTAGAATCAGTAAATAGAAATGACACATCAGTTCTATTTGAATACAGCCTGATGTCAGTTCTTCTGAGTCACTGAAATTAAATCTCAAAGTACTTCTTTCCCTGGATAGAGCAATAGAAAAAATCCACCACCAATGATTAAGATAAAATTTTACAGCCAGTGCTGTAGTGTCAGGTCCCTTGACAATTAGGCATTTCAAAACTGTTATATCTACTATTTTCAGATGACATGGTATCATAAACAGAAAACCCTGAAGATTCCACACACACAAAAAAAGTAGACCAAATAAATGAATTCAGCAAAGTAGCAGGATACAAAATCAACAGACAAAAAAGTGAGTTGCATTTCTATACACTAAAAAAGAATAATTTGAAAAGGAAATTAAGAAAACAATTCCACTTACAATAGCATCAAAAAATATAAAATACTTAGGAATAAACCTAGCCAAGGAGTTGAAAGATTTGTACACTGAAAATTATAAAACACTGTTGAAATGAATTAAAAAGAAACAAGGAAATGAAAGATATCCTATGTTTGTGGATTGTAATTTTTAATACTGTTAAGATGTCTATACAATCCAAAGTGATTTACTGACTCAATGCAATCTCTATAAAAATCTCAACAGTAATTTTTTTGCAGAAATAGAAAAAAAATCCTAAAATGTTTACAGAGTCACAAAGGAACCTAACTAACCAAAACTATCTTAATAAAGAAGAACAAAGTTGTAAGCACCATACTTCCTGATTTCCAAATATATTACAAAGCTGCAGTAATAAAGACAGCAGTGTGATTCGGAAGATGTGGTATATATACACAATGGAATACTACTCAGCCATAAAAAAGAATGACATAATGCCATTTGCAGCAACATGGATGGAGCTAGAGAATCTCATACTGAGTGAAATGAGCCAGAAAGACAAAGACAAATACCAGATGATATCACTTATAACTGGAATCTAATATCCAGCACAAATGAACATCTCCTTAGAAAAGAAAATCATGGACTTGGAGGAGAGACTTGTGGCTGCCTGATGGGAGGGGGAGGGAATGGGAGGGATCGGGAGCTTGGGTTTATCAGACACAACTTAGAATAGATTTACAAGGAGATCCTGCTGAATAGCATTGAGAACTTTGTCTAGATACTCATGTTGCAACAGAAGAAAGGCTGGGGGAAAAATGTAATTGTAATGTATACATGTAAGGATAACCTGACCCCCTTGCTGTACAGTGGGAAAATAAAAAAAAAAAAAAAAAAAGACAGCAGTGTGATACCATCATAAAGACAGCTAATGAAAAAGAACAAAGATCTCAGTAAAAAACCCTCATGTATATTGTCAAATGATCCCCAGCAAGGGTGCTAAGATCACTCCATGGGGAAAGACAGTCTCTTCTACAAATGGTGTTAGGGAAAGTGGATATCTATGTGCAAAAAAAAAAAAAAAAAAAGAAAAAGAAAAAAGAAAGAAAGAAAAGGAAAATGGAGTCTTACCTTACACCATATATAAAAACTGAAAAATTGAATCAAGAGGGATAAGAGACTTAAACATAAGATTTAAAACTATAAAACCCCTAGAAGAAAACACAGGGCAAAATCTTTATGACATTAGACCTGGCAATGATTTATTGATGTGTGACACCAAAAATACAAACAACAAAAGCAAAAATAGACAAATGGGACTACATCAAACTTAAAAACTTTTGTGCATCAAAGGAAACCATCAACAGAATAAACAGGCAAATTATCAAATGGGAGAGAATATTTCTAAACCGTATGTCTGATAGGGGATTGATTTTCAGAATATATAAAGAACTATAACTCAACGATAAAAATAAAATAAAATAACCCAATTAAAAAATAGAAAAAGGACTTCAATAGCTATTTCTCCAAAGAGGATATATAAATGGTCAACAAGCATATTAAAAGATGATAAACATCACTAATTATAAAAGAAATGCAAATTAAAACCACAACAAGATATCACCTTACACTCATCTACTATCCAAAAAGTACAGAATAACATCTGTTGGAGAAGATACGGAGAAAATGGAACCCTGTGGACTGTTGTGGGATTGTAAAATGGTGCAACTGCTATGAAAAACAGAATGGAGGTTCCTCAAAAAATTAAAAATATAACTATCATATGATGCAGAAATTCCTAATTCTGGGGATATATCCAAAAGACTTAACAGCAAGGTATGAAAAAGGTATTTGCACACAAATGTTTATTGCAGCTTATTCACAAGAGCCCAGAGGTGGAAGTAACCTAAATGTTATTGACAAATGAATGGATAAACAAATTGTGTAACACACACACACACACACACACACACACACACTGGGAAATTGTTCATTCTTAAAAAGGAAGGAAATCCCATCACATGCTACAACATGGATGAATCTTGAGGACATTATGCTAAATGAATTAATCTAGCCATAAAAATATAAGTACTGCATGATTTCAAAAGTATCTTAAGTCAAATTCATAGAAACAAAATACAATGGTGGTTTCCCTGGGCTAGGGGGAAAGAAGGGAGGGGGAGCAGCTGTTTAATGGGTTTAAGATTTTAATGGGTTTAAGATTTGCAAGATGAAAAAGTACTGAACTCTACTCTTAAAAATGGTTAGGATAGTGGAGTTCCCGTCGTGGCGCAGTGGCCAACCATGAGGTTGCAGGTTCGGTCCCTGCCCTTGCTCAGTGGGTTAACGATCCGGCGTTGCTGTGAGCTGTGGTGTAGGTTGCAGACGTGGCTCGGATCCCGCGTTGCTGTGGCTCTGGCGTAGGCCGGTGGCTGCAGCTCTGATTCAACCTCTAGCCTGGGAACCTCCATATGCCGCAGGAGCGGCCCAAGAAATGGCAAAAAGACCAAAAAAAAAAAAAATGGTTAGGATAGTAAATTTCAGGTCATTTTTTTTTTACCACAACTTTAAAAAATTATACTTAGATTAGTTCAATAAGAATATTGTCAATTCTAGGAGTTCCTGTCGTGGCGCAGCAGAAACAAATCTGACTAGGAACCATGAGGTTGTGGGTTCGATCCCTACACTTACTCAGTGGGGTTAAGGATCCGGTGTTGTCATGAGCTGTGGTGTAGGTCACAGACGTGGTTCAGATCCTGTGTTGCTGTGGCTGTGGCGAATGATGGCAGCTGTAGCTCTGGTTTGACCCCTAGCCTGGGAACTTCCATATGCCGTGAGTGCAGCCCTAAAAAGAATATTGTCAATTCTAGCCATCCTTCTTACAGGAGAATATAACATGGGACTCTTGAACAACATGAGAGTTGGGGATGCCCACCTCTGCAGTCCAAAATCCATGTATAACTTGACAGTCAGCCCTACAACACTAACCAAGTCTGTGAAATATATTTTTAGAGCACTGATCTGAGGAAATGTATTTTCAAATGAAGAATGAATGACTGTCACCCTCAGTGTTGATCGTTTGGTTGTCAGTACTACCAACATAATGTTCAAGCACATTTTCCTATAATTTCAGCCATTTTTAGAGAAAGAATACTTGAATTGTGGCACATCTTTGTCTCCAAGAAAAATATTTAAGAATTTAGACTTATGTGAAATGACCACTACAAATAAGGACACTAATCTTTTAAATTATTTTTTGTCCATCCACAGCATGCAGAAATTCCCTAGCCAAGGATTAAACCTGTACCACAGCAGTGACCTGAGCCAACGTAGTGACAACCCACATCCTTAACTCACCGCACCACCAGGGAACTCCAGGTCTACTAATCCTATCCATGTTAGGTTTGTTTTTCACATCATGAACAAAAATAATCCCCTCCTGCTTACAGGGCCATTTTTACAGGTCAGAAGGCTCTACCTACCAAACTGCCAGTAAACACAATACTATACTCTCTGTCATTGAGCTATTTCATATTCTAGTTCTTTGGCCATAAATTAGCGTCCCAGTTCCTTGGAAGAAATTAGTGCGATTCAGGGTTCATTTATTTTATTACAACCATAGGGATAAAATAAACTTCAGAAGCTTTTTTATTTTTTTGCTGTTGTTAAAATAGACGCCTCTTAGCAGCATTTTATGCAATGAAGAATTTTCTCTTCTCTTAAAAATATTTCTTATAAATGCGCATCTAACCTTTTACCAACGGTAGAAATGTTAGAGTCATCCTTCATATTTTTCTCTTCCTTAGAAAAAATCACCACAATTTGGTCGTTCTACCAAATAATGTAAACAAATCTATTCTTTTTGACTAACAGCCAGTGTTGAGCTTGTTAAAAGTGTAGACTCTGAAATAACCTTTTCTGGGTTTATGCCCAAGCTCATCCATCTCTTAACTATGATCTTCAGCAAAGTGCTTAAGCTTTCTCCACTACAGTTTCCTAAAAATGTGCATAATAATAATAATTTCTATGGAATGGTTGTTATATTAAATGACTCATTATGTTAAAAGGTTATGTATTTGGCACATACTAACTGCTAAATAACATTAGTTTTTTTTGTTTTGTTTTGTTTTGTTTGTCTTTTTGCTATTTCTTGGGCCGCTCCCGCGGCATATGGAGGTTCCCACAGCAACGCGGGATCCGAGCCGCGTCTGCGACCTACACCACAGCTCACAGCAACGCCGGATCCTTAACCCACTGAGCAAGGGCAGGGACCGAACCTGCAACCTCATGGTTCCTAGTCGGATTCGTTAACCACTGCGCCACGACGGGAACTCCCTAAATAACATTAGTTTTTATCAGTGCTGTCTCTATTATCATTGTCATAGTTTCAAGTCCTGTGATCTCATCACGGTAGAGCTACAATAATCACTGAATTGGTCCACTTCAATTGCATTCTCCAAATACCCTCTAGAGTGATCAATCTGGTATACAAATCTGACCACATCACTCCTACACTTACAATACATCCACAGCTTCCTGCCACTGAGAGGACAAAAGACAAAAGGTCCTAATAGGGCAAACAAGAGCCTCCATGATTGGATCCGGTATTATCTCTCCAGCGTTAGCTCATGTCGTGCAGCTGCTCATATTACATTTCCAGGGTATGTCATGTTGTATTGTACCTTCATACAAGAGCTTTCTCTGGCCACCAAAACCCATTTCCTCACCTGTATGTTATGCAAAAAGTGCTGGGGAATCAACACTTCCCAGGAGAAACTTTTAATCAATAACAGAAGCTGGTGTATAAAAACTCTTCCTCCCTTCATCCCTTAGTAATCATTTAGGAATAACTCTGACATGTATATTCTACATTGTCCTTCAGAATTTCCCAGCAGGATGACGCTCAAGGTCAACTGCTTGAAAAGAAACTTTTTATTCACCATCAACTCTTCACCATCTTACTTCCTCACTGGTGTGTCCTGGTGTCACCTTTCAAATGAACTACTTGTTTTCAAATCCCAGTGTTGGGGTCTGTTTTGGGGGAAATCCCAAACTAAGACCTTACTATGTTAATCTAGATAATTAACATTACTTGCAGCCAGACATCTCATGACTAAACACAATTAATTTTTTTTTCTCACTTTGTGAAGTCTACTGAAGACTGGTCAGTCCTCCATATTGTTGCCATACCATTTGGAACACACAGTTTCCTAGGTCATGTCAGCAGTTAAAGCAGGATGAAAAAGGCGCCCCTATTCTTAACTGCCTAAGATAAGAAGTGACTTATGCTACTTTCCTTTATTGTCCATTGGCCAGAACTTGTTATGTAGTCTAACATAACTGCAAAGCAGATTGTTAAATATAGACGGTATAATTGGTGAGCATCAACTGTTTATCCTCTACCCAGTCTCTTGTTATTCTACAAAGTGCATTATGGCTCAATACCTCAGCCCTATGATATTAGATCAGAGATCTTTCCTATGCGATCTCCTAATGCTTTTTTATAAATCTCTATTCATTATACAAATATAATTTATGTTTTTGCTGGTCAGGCTGAACTACCACCCAGCGAGTTCCTTAAGTAAAGAGATAATATCTTGCCTTTCCTTTACTCCAAACTTTCAATAGAAAATCTGCTTCTCTTGTCTCTATGGTCAATATTTTTAAAGATACTAATTTTTGATAATCAGATTCCATAAGCCTTTAGGTCTATATTCCATAGTTGTCCAAATGGAAATTTATGACTAGGGAGAAATCAGAAAGAAGTTCAGGATGGTGTTTTATCCATCTCTCTGTCACATCAATTGTCCATTTCCTAGTATTTTTGGAAAAAGTGAGAAGAAATAGAATATTAACATAGAGATTAAATTGAGTGATTTTTACCTCTTATTTTCAGACTACCAATTTGGAAAAGGGTTGTCCATATTTTATACTAATAACTATGGTTTATATTTTGCTGATTTCTAGTAGATATGGGTGATAATTCCTGTGACATACTAAAATATTGTTTGTCTCTAATTTTTACCAACAATTATAAAATTATCAGGATTAACCCTTATTATTACAGTTACTCCTTTCTTTACAATATATAATCTTTTGGGAGAGAGTCAAAATGAAACAATATATTTTATATTTACATAGTCCAAATAAAAGAGAAAAATAATATACATATAGGAAAGTAGAGCATGTGTGAAGTGGCTTTTATTTGAAGCAGTACGGCAGACTTGAGACCTTGAATATCTCTTCTAAGGAAAATAACAAAAAGTTGCATTGAATCTAAGCATTTTTTTTTGTCTTTTTTGTCTTCGTTGTTGTTGTTGTTGTTGTTGCTATTTCTTGGGCCGCTCCCGCGGCATATGGAGGTTCCCAGGCTAGGGGTCCAATCGGAGCTGTAGCCACCGGCCTACGCCAGAGCCACAGCAACGCGGGATCCAAGCCACGTCTGCGACCTACACCAGCTCACGGCAACGCCGGATCGTTAACCCACTGAGCAAGGGCAGGGACCGAACCCGCAACCTCATGGTTCCTAGTCGGATTCGTTAACCACTGCGCCAGGACGGGAACTCCTAAGCATCTTTTTTTTTTTTTTTTTTTTTAATGTTACCACTGATCTGGCGAGAAATAAAGAATAGGCAAATGACAAAAAATAAAATGAAAATAAAAATCCCAAGACATAAGAGAAATAAAGGTAGGTTTATCCTCAGGGCATGTGTAAACCTTGGTGACTTTGAGCAGAGCATTCTCTGTTGCCATGAATGACACACGGACAAGAGAAGAGCCTCAGGCTTGCCCAAGGCTAGAGTCTGATACAATTCTCAGGTTAAAACTAGGATCCAGAAGGGATAGAACTTCCATATAGTGGTAATAGAAATAAACCAAGGGGGCAGCAAGTAAAGTTGCCTGTCTTGACATTCACCTTACATGGAAGAGGAATACAATCTTCCCTGAGAATATTTAAACAAATGCAGGCCTCACATATGTTTGTAGCCCAAATTCACATAACCAGAAACTTTAAGAAAAGCATTTGAAAAGTGCTCTGGACCCCCTAGTTGGGGAAAACAATTGCAACTCAGCCCACAAATAAGTTCCACAGATAACAATCTAAGAGACAGGAGATCACAGGAAAAAAATTCAAAACTATGGAAACCAGTTATAACTAAGAGGCAGAATCAATGTGCAAACAATTTCAATTAAGGAATAATCAGAAGAAGAATATAAAGTAACTATGGTTATATATTTCAAAACATGAAATAGAGGTTTGAAAGTATAAAAACAAAATAAGGAACAATTAACAAGAGCCTACTCTAGAGCACAGGAAAATCTACTCAATAGTTTCTGATAACTTATATGGCAAAAAGAATGGATATATTTGTATGTATAACTGATTCACTTTGCTTACACCTGACACTACTATAACATTGTAAGTCAACTATACTCCAATAATTTTTAAAAAATAAATAAGGAACAATCAAAAATAAGAATTAAGATCTAAAATAGACTCAAAAAATTTATAGAGGAATTCCCTTGTGGCTCAACAGGTTCAGGATCTCCAGTGTTGCCATTGCTGTGGCGTGGGTTAAGTCATTGGCCTGGAAACTTCATGCCAAGGGTGCAAACAAAAAATAGCCAAAAAAAAAAAAACCCAAAACACACAAAAAAACAAAAAAAAATGTAGGATATAGCTAAAGCGCTACTTAGAGGAACTTTTATCATAATAAACCTCCCCAAAATAGTGGGGAATAAATAATAAAGATCATAAATAAATAACATAGGAACAAAAGAGGCCAAAAAAGAAAAACCCACAGAACAATTATTTGAAAAGACTAATAACTTAAACAAATCTCTGATCATATTAACAAATAAAATAGAGAAGGCAAAATGGACAATATTAGGAATGAAAGAGATAACTACTGATACAACAGTGGTTAAAAATATAAAATAATATTATGCAAAATTTTGTTAATAAATTTAAAATATTATATGAAATGAGAAAAAGTTTTGAGAAAAACAAAACCTAACTGCACTGGTTCAATTAGAAAAAATAGAAAACCATTAAAAACCAAAATCAGTAGTTTAAGTTATGCTACCGAAGAACGTGCTATAATCAGATGGCTTTGGAGATGAGTTCCAGAATACATGAAATAACAAAGCATTTTAATAATAAACCAAATTTTCCAGTAGAGAAAAAGAAGGAATATTTCCTCCAACTCATCTGATAATGACATAATAACCTTAATAGCTATTTTTTAATAGTGTTTTTAAAAGTTAGAGAACTGGACTCCTTGGAGAAATGTCTGATTCTTGGACTGGGACTGAAAATGTATATAATAAGCCTGGAGCATCTTTTAGTGGCAGAAAGAAAGAAGTGTCAGAAAAACAAAACAAAAGAAAACAAAATAGTTCAATGGTTTGGGTACTCAAAGGAACACAGGAGCCAACATTTGAGTATCAAAGTAAGGGACACATTATTGAAATGTAACTCAAAGTAGAAAATAAGTATCCATGGATCCATAGTGATGTTAATAAATAATTACTTAGAAAATTAAGGGATAAGAAACAAGTCTCTTATGCAGAAGAATTCCAAATAATTTATGTGAATATTCCTCCTTCAAGGGAGGAGGAGCATAAGTCTCCATTCCTTTTTTTTTTTTTTTTTTCTGGCCACCCCTGCAGCATATGCCTGTTCCCTGGGCTAGAGATCAAATCCAAGCCACAGCTGCAACCTATGCCACAGCTGCAGCAATGCTGTATCCTTAATCCACTCTGCCACAGTGAGAACTCCAAGTCTCTACTCCTTAATGGTGGGCTGTGTATAATGACTTTCTACCAGAGTATACTATGAAAAGTTATAGGAATATTTCATGAATACAGAAGCACTATTCATGAAGAAAATAATGACAACCTGAATATAGTCTTGTTGAAAAAAAAAAGCCCCATCATTACTAAATTGGTATTATCCCAGGAATTATTATTATTATTATTGTGATTATTATTTGTCTTTTTGTCTTTTCTAGGGCCACACTCAAGGCATACAGAGGTTCCCTGGCTAGGGGTCCAGTTGGAGCTGTAGCCACCAGCCTACGCCAGAGCCACAGCAACGCCAGATCTAAGCTGTGTCTGTGACCTACATCACAGCTCACAGTAACGCTGGATCCTTAATTCACTGAGTGAGGCCAGGGATCAAACCCACAACCTCATGGTTCCTAGTAGGATTCGTTAACCACTGAGCCACAACGGGAACTCCCCAGGAATTATTTTAATATTAATAAAATATGAATAAAATTCTCTACATTAAGAGACTATAGGAGGGAAAAAACACATGATCATATAAAGAGATCAATAAAACACCTTTGATAGAATTTAACATTGTTTCCTAATAAGAATACTTAGAAAACTAGAAGTAAAAGGAAATCAATAACTATGGAAGGCAGATGAGCAGTTGCCAAGTCTAGGTGACAGGAGTAAGGTTGGAGATGTGGGGAAGAGGGATTGACTGCAAAGGAACATGAAGGAACATATTGGGGTGATGGTGGAGTCTACACAATATATGCATTAGTCAAAAATCAAATTTTGTTTTCATATTCTTTTGATAAATACTCAGAGGTGGGATATTTGAAGATATATATTCGTTGTAGCACTATCTAGACAATAGCTAAGATATGGAAACAATTTATGTGCCCATCAACGGATGAATGGATAAAGAAGATGTGATGTATATAGACAATAGAATACTCAGCAATAAAAAAGGTGAAATCTTGCCATTTACAACAACATGGATGGACCCTGAGGGTATTATGTTACGTGAAAACTCAAATGGAGAAAGAAAAATACCATATGCCTATGCTTTCACTTATGTGTGAAATATAAAAAACAAAAAAAATCCAAAAAAATCCCAAACACAAAATAAATGAATAAACCAAACCAAACGCATAGATACAGAGAACAAAATAGTAGTTACCAGAAGGGAGGGGGGTAGGGTGAAATGTGTTAAAGAGATCAACTGCATGGTGAAACATGGAAACTAAATTTTTGGTGGTGAGCACACTGTAGTATATATATACGCAGAAATATAATATGTACACATGAAACATTTAATATTACCTCAATAAAAAATAAATTTTAAAAATCATTGAATTGCAGACTTAAAGTTTGTGAATTTTACTTTATGTATATTTTACTTCAATAAAGCTGACAAAAGGAGTTCCTGCTGGGGCACAGCAGGTTAAGGATCTGGCTCTATCTTTGTGGTAGCACAGGTTTGATCCCCAGCCTGGCACAGTGGGTTAAGGAATTCAGTCCCTGACCTGGGATCTTCCATATGCCGCGGGTGAAGCCAAAAATAAATAAATAAATAAATAAATAAATAAATAAATAAATAAATAGGAGTTCCTGTCGTGGCTCAGTGGTTAACGAACCTGACCAGTAACCATGAGGTTTTGGGTTTGGTCCCTGGCTTCGCTCAGTGGGTTAAGGATCCGGCGTTGCCATGAGCTGGGGCTTGGATCTGGCGTTGCTGTGGCTGTGGCACAGGCCGGCGGCTACAGCTCCGATTGGACCCCTAGCCTGGGAACCTCCATATGCCGTGCGTGTGGCCCTAAAAAAAAAGATAAAAATTAAATAAATAAAAAAAAGGAAACTGATAACTTGATAAAAGATAAAAACTGACAAAAATGCTAAAACTTCTTATGTTCCACTTGTGTATTAACTCTGATTTCATCTGCTGCAGCAGCCATTTCTATGCTGCCTTTAATGAGTTTGTTCAACAGTTACTTTCAGGAGCTCCCTACCCTGGGGCTGCATCCTGTACCTCTCTTCCAGGAACTCATGCTGTTGAGGGTTACCTGCATGAGACCGCTTGCACTTATGCATGTGAAACCTAAAAATACAGAGTAGTTAACACCCAATGAGTCCAACTTTGCCAACACGGTAAAAAATAAAAATGTACCAATCAGTGCTTCCCCCTTTCTTCCCCTAGCTTGACAGTTCTGAGATGTTTCTCCTATGTTGCTTCAGAAATTTCAAGTGTTCATGAAGAGATGGAACAACAGAAAATATATTTCATTTTTAGTTTGCAAACTGGCTCCTGTATGCAAAGGGCAAGGAGAGACCAAACAAAAGGGCCGACATATAGGTAAGTGGCTTGTCTTGGATGGATGCAAGATGGGTGCATCTCTGCTCTCAAATACCAGAATCTTAAAAGTTTATATAAAGGTCTAAACAGGGTTTAGTCACGTATACCATCCGGATGGTTTTGACACCACATTATGCTCTCAAAGCTGCCTCCTTGGAACAGCAAGTATGGGAATGGTGGGTGAAACGTACATTTCAAGGACAAGGGGGTGGGTAAGGAGCTTCTCATTGCTGAAATGGCAGCTTGCAGGTCAAATGGTGATCATGACCAGCTTTTAATGCAGACATTAATGCACTGCTGGTGGAAGTATAAATTGGGAAATAGTTTGCTGGTCTCCAATAAAAGTAAACAAGTGCATACTTGATGACCGACAATTCCACTCCTTAGCACATAATATTTGCATATAGGCCTTAAGCAATCAATGCTCACAGAATATTACAAGCAGCATTGTTCTTGAATGCAAAATATGGAATCAGTCCAAATGGTCTTCCAAAAAAGAAAGAACAAATATACATCATTGTATAAATATGCACTGGAATATTATGCAAGAGAAAAAATGAAAAAAAAAACAGCTGCATGCATCTGCATTTACAAAGTTCAAAAAAGAGTCACAGAAAAAGACATGCTATAGGATTTGTTTTATATAGCACTAAAAATGATCAAGCTAAATACTAAATTGTTTATGGGGTAAAATATAAAGCAAAAGCAACAACAAATAATATAAATTTTGGAACCATAAGTACGTCTAGGCTGAAGAAAGAAAGGGGAGATCAGTGAGGAATATACACGGGGCTCGAAGCTGCTAATATTCTATCCTAAATTTGGTGTCAGGCGTGTAAGCACTCATTGATTTGTTATTGGTTAAATTTACAAACTTACCTTTTGTAAGTATGCTGTATTTCATAATAAAAATATGATTGCGAAGAAAAATAGCTTTAGAAATGCCAGTTTGCTTAGAGGAAGTCTCTGTCAGATGTACACTTGCCTCTCTAGAGCAAAGGAAGTCATTTACAATATTTACAGTCATGTGGATATAACCCACTCTGCGGACCTAAAACTACACTGCACTACAATACCCATCCCCAGCTCACCCATGCCCAGCAGCGTCTTCAGAAGTTAGAATAGTGTAGAGTTTCCTTTTCAGTGGGTTAAGAATCCAGCCTTGTCACCGCATGGCTCTGGTTACTGCTGTGGTACAGGTTCAATCCCTTGCCCATCGGGAACATTCCTATGCCACAAGTATGGCCAAAAAAAAAAAAACAACCAAAAAAAAAAACCAACAAAAGCGTACACAAACCTAAGGGAAACTGAAAAATATGCTTTTAGCTGAGAAATAACCCACTACCTTCAGGCTATGGATGTGCATGTGAAAATTCCCTCCTAAAGAGTGTGAGGCCTTGGATGCCTTGTATAGAAAGATCAGTGGTAGCTACTGCTTCTTTTTTTGTTTTGTTCTGTTTTTACCCGGGGTCCATGATCAAACCCGTGCCAAAACAGCAGCTGCTGCAGTAACAACTAGGGACTCTTAACCTGCTGTGCCACAAGGGAGCTTTGCTACTGCTCTTCCCAGAGAATCTGGCTCCATTCTACCTCTCCCCTCTCCATTGTGAAACTCCTAGGCATCATCTCATTCCCTCAGTTCCACAGGCTGTCATATACCTGGATTTTACTTCTGGCACTTAAGGTTGAAAAACTGTTTATGTGGTCTGCCTGGCTTCTCTCCAGGATGCAACTTCTTATATTATTCCTTTATCTGCATTCCTTGCACCACCCATAAACATGCAATACTTTGGCCCAAGGCCTGAACCTGCCTTGCACTTTCATGAGAGAAAAAAGGGCATATACACCTGCTTTAGCTCAGCTGTTTTAACTACATATTCACATCATTTTTGTGATGCAAAAAACAACTGACCTGGATGGAACTGAGTGCAAATATCGGTCCAGCTGTAATATCAAAACAATAAAGTTAATATTAAAACTATAAAGAATTTTTCTAGGATATGTACCTCTAAGTGAGATTACTGGATGAACCAAAAGCAGGAAAATAACTTTAAATTAAATGTATATATTATAACATTTTCTTGTACAAATCATAATTTCTACAAATCTGTAGCTATTTTATACTTGCAAATAAATGGATATTAAAATTATTTCTTGTATTGAAAAAATAACTAGATCATTTCATATTCACTCTAATAATAGTTCCTAAAATGGGCTTTAAGGTTTGTGATCTTTTTTCAATAGGTTGGGATGTAAACAAAGTCATATCTCTTTTATTTTTCAAATTGATTGCTTAAAATTTCATATATTCTAATTAGCAGTATGTACAATTTCTCCTTTTAGGGGGGCTTTAGCTTGCATTAACTAAGAAAAAGAGAATTTACTTGGCCCAAAGAAACCAATTCTTCTCCCAGAATCTACCCACACAAAGAGCTTCTAATACTATGGTGTGGTTGCCACAGTTGGACTTTGGTTCTCTGAGGTCTGATGGTACCTTGTCCACTGCTGAGATGAGGCCTTTGGTGATTTGGATCCTTTGTGGGACAAAGGGGTACCCTGGTTTAGGGTTCCAAATTTATCGGTGTGTGTGTGTGTGTGTGTGTGTGTGTGTACTTGTGTATATATTCTTAACGTTGCACTCACATTCTCAGCTCTTGTTCTTCAAAGTAAAATGAGACCTCCTCATAAAGGAGCATCTACTTACAATCTTGTGATATAGGGCCAAGACATTCCCTTTGAATAAGACTCTTTATTAGAAATCTCCTAATATCTTTCATCAATAAATGATTATATTTACTAATATAACATTATAAGTTAACTGTACTCCAATAAAATTAAAATTTAAAATGATATATAAAGTGTGACAATACAGTAGATATATGAACTAGGAGACTGTGTGTCCCTGCATTTATCTTTCACTTAAGATGACATAACTCATCTCTGGTTAACACAGTAGTCTTACAAATTTTTGGTTTGCATTAGTGTTCATATCACACTTTGCACAAAGTGAGCTTAGTATATGTTTTTAATAAATACTCCTTAGTTTTTTTCAGGCTCGCACCCATGACATATGGAAGTTCCCAGGCTAGGGGTTGAATTGGAGCTACAGCTACCAGCCTATGCCACTGCCACAGCAACTCAGGATCCGAGCCACGTCTGCCACCTATACCACGGCTCACAGCAGTGCTGGATCCTTAACCCACTGAGCGAGGCCAGGGATTGAACCCGCATCCTCACAGATCGTTAACTGCTGAGCCACGGAGGGAACTCCGGAAAGACAAGTCTCAAAGTGGAGAAAGAGGTGACTAGCAATGCCAGAGGAAGAAAAGGGGTGAAGGGGGAGGGTCAGTCCTGAGTTGAAGTTTACTAACAGGAATAGAAAAAAAAGGCAATTTTTCTTTTTTTCTTCCATTTTTTTAAATAGTGGTATACGCATAAGATAAAGTTTACCATTTTAACCATTTATAAGTATACGGTTCAGTGGAATTAAATTCACTCGTAATGATCATCACTATCAATGTCCAGAACTCTTGTAAAACTGAAACTCTAAACCCATTAAGCACTAACTCTACATTCTGTCCCTCCTCCCAGTCCCCCGCAACCATCATTTTACTTTCTGTAAGTTGCTTTTCTTCCTTTCTTTCCTTCTTTCTTTTCTTTCTTTCCTTCTTTCTTTTCTTTCTTTCTTTCTTTCTTTCTTTCTTTCTTTCTTTCTTTCTTTCTTTCTTTCTTTCTTTCTTTCTTTCTTTCTTTCTTTCCTTCCTTCCTTCCTTCCTTCCTTCCTTCCTTCCTTCCTTCCTTCCTTCCTTCCTTCCTTCCTTTCTATTTTGGCTACGCCCATGGCATGTGAAAATTCCTGGGCCAGACATCGAACCCATGCCACAACAGCAACTGGAGCTGCTCTAGTGACAACACCTGACCCTTAACCTGCTAGACCACCGGGGAACTTCCTGTAAATTGACTTTTGAATCATGTTTTTTTTCAAACAGACTGGTCACCCTTAAATGGTGGAATCATTTCAACTCTTCACTCTTTAGTATCATATATCTTGGTGATGTTGTTTCCAAACAGATGTTTCACTTTTTCTTTTCTTTAAAAAAAAATGCATTATACACTTTCTTTCTTTCTTTCTCTTTTTAGGGCCACACCTGTGGCGTATGGAAGTTCTCCGGCCACGGGCTGAATTAGACCTGCAACTGCAGGCATACACCACAGCCATGGCAACGCCAGAACCAAACCACTTCTGCCACCTACACTGCAGCTTGCAGCAACGCCAGATACTTAGCCCACTGAGAGAGGACAGGGATTGAACCTGCATCCTCATGGATACTATGTCAGGTTCTTAACCCACTGAGCCACCATGAGCACTGTGCACTTTTTTTATATAATGCTTTTCTAAACTTTTTCTTTTTATGGAGTCACTGTCAAATAACTTATTCAAAGTATAGTCAACTCTAACTTAATCCCAACTAATTTCTCTATTTCTGATCTCTTTTTTTCTTCTTCTTCTTCTTCTTTCAGGGCCGCATCTGTGACATATGAAAGTTCCCAGGCTAGGGGTCAAATCAGAGCTGCAGCTGCTGGCCTACACCACAGCCACCTCAACACTGGCTCCCAGGCACATTTTCGACCTACACCACAGCACACGGCAACTCCACTGAGCAAGGCCAGGGATCGAACATGCATCCTCATGGATACTAGTCGGGTTCTTAACCTGCTGAGCCACAAAGGGAACTCCTATTTCTGATCTCTTTACACTTAGAGCACTACTAATGACTACCACCAAAACTATCCTCATTTATGCACACAACTTACTATTTTACATTTGTTCTGATACTTCCCAGAAGGGATGATGGGAAGACAAGAAAAACTTTACAAGACTAAAGATTGAGGCATTAGTGGATATGATGAGAAACTTGGACATGTTTGGAAAACCTTTTGGAAGAGCGAAGGGGAAAAAGCCACTTCAGTAGTTAAGAGGTCTGATTTACAGATCCAGAAATCCCATGTCTGGATTTCCCGGGGCACTCTTGATTTTTAAAATGTTCCCTAGTTGTTCTTTTAGAACACTTAGTTGGCTAGATCTTATGTCCTAAATTTGGGTTTGATGACATGCTGGTTGTCATAGATCTGGCTGTGTAATGGCAAAGCCAGCCCCACATTCCGTAAAAGAGCAGTAGGAATATTATCCCAAAATATGCAGAGTTTTCAGTTTGGTGAAATTGCTCACACCCAAGTCAAATTTGACTTTACTTCAGGGAAAGATGGTTCTACATATTTTCTGGGAAGAGACAAGGTTATACACCAGTATTTGATGTCATAAAAATAATGGAGTATGGGGAGTTCCCCTTGTGACTCATTGGGTTAAGAATCTAACTAGTATCCATGAGGATGCATGTTTGATCCCTGGCCTTGCTCAGTGGGTTAAAGGATCTGGCATTGCTGCAAGCTGAGGTGTAGGTGACAGATTCAGCCCAAATCCCAAGTTGCTGTGGCTGTGGTGTAGGCTGGCAGCTGCAGCTCAGATTCAACCCCTAGCCTGGAAAACTCCATATGTTGCAGGGGATGCCTTAAAAGAAAAAAAAAAAAAAGCATTGTGTGTGTGTTCAGACAATTTGATTCACTGCTTGCTTACTCCAAAAAAAAAAAAAAAAAAGCCAGAATGTGGATCATGTGAGAGACTAAATACAACAAAAGCAGAAAAAGAAATAAAAAGAGGTAAGATTTTCAAAATGGGAAAAGGTAGATCATGTATACATACTTTAGGAATGCCTTTTGATTGTTTTAATTTCTCTCTTTCTGTCTCTGTTTCTTTCACTGGATTTAGGGAAAGGGAGTATATACCAAAAGCCATTAGGAAAAAACCATGCATATAAAAGACTAGGATAAATGAAAGTAGAGTTAAGAAGTATGCAATAACTGAAACTATTTTGCAGCAAGTCTACAAATAATTAAAAACACACCTTTTAAAATAATTTCTATTTTAGTTTTGCTGACTCCAAAGACAACTTTAATGTATTTATTTTTCTTATATTATTTGATCCTGCATTCAGAAACGAGTAGAGAATGAAATCCAGATTTGAGTTTTCTCCTAAAAGGAAACTTGTTTCTAAGAGAGAAATGTACTCCAGGAAAGGCAAGAGAAACAGCAACACACATTAATTCAGCCAATGAAAAATATGTTTAAAAAGGATTAAAACCCAAAGCACACACAACACACAATATGTGTTCTTTCCCCGGACCCACACAAAGTGTTAAAATATATGACCAAAAAATGTCCAGAGATTGGAATAAAAGGGACAGTGAATTTGGAAAAAGATTCAAAATGTGTTGAGAAAAATTGCAAAAGATATTGAATAGAATATATTAAAAAATATATTCTGAATATGTTTAAGAATCTGGTTTATCTGTCTTGCTTTATCAAAATTGGTGATATCTTGTCAAGAAAAAAATAAAGAGTTATCAGAAATCACAGTTTCACTTAGTTCACTCTAGACTGGTGGTGTCAAAACATAGAAAGGTGGTGTCAATCACCCTATTGTCAATCACCCCAATTCTATGCCGGCTATAAAAAATTGGTCCCTGCAAGGAAGGGTTACTAGCTTGTCTATCAGTCTTTTTTATTTTTTTTTTTATGGGCGCTCCAGAGGCATATTGAAATTTCCTGGGTCGAGGATCAAACCCACAACTCTGCAGCAACTGAAGTTGTTGCAGTCTGAGTTTTTTTTTTTTGGGGGGGGGCGCACCCACAGCATAAGGAAATTCCCAGGCTAGGGGTCCTATTGGAGGACCCCTATGCCACACAAAAGCAACTCAGCAACTGTGGTACCAGCAACCTACCCTGCAGCTCATGTCAGTGCCCACTGAGTGAGGCCAGGGATGGAACCCCAGTCCTCATGGACCCTGGTCAGGTTCGTTACTGCTGAGCCATAATAGGAACTGCATGCAGTCTGATTCTTACCCACTTCATCACAGTGGAAACTCCATGCCTGCCAATCTTAATTGCCAATTTTAATAATCAATAATTTGGGAGTTCCCGCTGTGATGCAACAGGATTGGTGGCATCTCTGCAGCACCAGGATGAAGGTTCATTCTTGGCCCAGCACAGTGGGTTAAAGGATCCAGTGTTACTGCAGCTGCAGTGTAGGTTGCAGCTGTGGTTTGGATCTGATCTCTGTCCCAGGAACGCCATATGCTGCGGGTTGGCCAAAACAAACAAACAAACCCAAGTCTGTGATTCTCTGTATTTGATGGTCTTTATCGGTGGGAATTAGGGGTCCTTTTGTACTTTGTTCCATGATGCTCTTTCAGATAACTTGGATAACTGAATTTTTGCCTTTTACTTTGTGATCCCTAGAGTTTATTTATGTACCATGAAGTTGCTTAAATGTCTCTAAGTGAATTCACAAGAAGCCAGGGGTTACTCTCAGTGGAGAAGTATCATCATTTGTCTTCATCTGTCAATTAACACATCCTCAGAATCTTGGGACTATATTCAGAATGATAACTCTCAGAAGTGGGTGCAAAAATAAAAAATAAAAAAAAAAGTGGTTTGGAACTATCGAATCAAGAATAGGAGTTCCTGCAGTTCCCGTTGTGGCACAGCAGAAACGAATCCGACTAGGAACCATGAGGTTTCAGATTCGATCCCTGGCCTCGCCCAGTGGGTTAAGGATCCGGCATTGCCATTAAGCTGTGGTGTAGGTCACAGACACAGCTCGCATCTGGCGTTGCTGTGGCTGTGGAACCTCCATGTGCCAAGGGTGAGGCCCTAAAAAGCAAAAAAAAAAAAAAAAAAAAAAAAAAAAAATAGGAGTTCCTGCTGTGGAGTAAATCGCAACTTCGGCTTGGATCTGATCCCTTGATCCCTGGCCTGGGAACTCCATATGCCTGGGTCAGCCAAAAAAGAAAAAAAAAAAGAAGAAGAATACACTGATGACTCTTAAGATGTGGAACCCTGACTAATCATTGCCAATGGGATCAAAATCAGTGACAATTAAAGCCTGCTGAGAAGTGGACATGAAAGAAACTCCATTCTCCTGGTCACCACATAATGTATGGAATAATAAGGAAGAAAAGGGTGATTTTTTTTTTTCCCCCTGCACCTGGAACATGCAGACATTCCCAGGCCAGGGATGGAAACTGCCACAACATGGACCCAAGCCACTGCAGTAACAATGCCTGTTTTTTTGTTTTTTGTTTTGTTTTGGTTTTTGCTTTTTGGGCCACACCCAAAGCATATGGAAGTTCCCAGGTTAGGGGTCAAATTGGAGCTGCAGCTGCTGACCTATACCACAGCCACAGCAACGTGGATCCAAGCCACATCTGCGATCTATGCCACACCTCATGGCAATGCCAGATCCTTTAACCCACTGAGTGAGACCAGGGATTGAATCGGCATCCTCATGGATACTAGTCGGATTTGTTTCCTCTGTGCCTCAGTGGGCTCTCCCAATGCCTGGTCCTTAACCCGCTCTGCCACAAGAGAACTCAGAAAAATGGTAATTTAAAAAATCATCTTAGCAGCTGTTTTATGCAGTTACTTGCAACAGAGGTTGAGCCCTGACAGACCTGAGCAGAATGATGTAAATCAGACACTTTCCAAACTTTAATTTGTACACTAATCATTGTGAATTCCACTAAACTATACATTCTGTTTCAGTTGGTTGGGGACAGGTCAGGAATCTGCATTTTTAGCTAACCCTTAGGTGACTCCAGTACTGCTGGCGTTCATGGACCACACTTCGAGTAGCAAGGACTAAGAGCACTAGGGATGGAATGCACTGAATGAGCAGATGGAGAGAGGGAGAAAGGGATGGCACTGACAGAGAGAGAAGAGAGGATAGCTGGGGATTCTGATTAGGTAAGTGAGAAAGGCTTGCTACGTTAAGGTGTAACTTCCTTTCCTCATGATTTCTCAAGTTGCCAAAAAAGTTTCATAAATTTAAAACAATGGAGTGCTATTTGACATGTTTTTCTTAGAAATTTGGTGAAGGGGCTGACATTTGCACTTAGGTTGTATAAGGGTGGAATTGAGCATTTGACTAGATGCAGAACCAGATACACAGAAGAACAAAGCATCAAGGATCTGGGATTTTGGATTCTGAAGGATCACGAATTTAGAGGGTCAAACAAAGTTTACCTAAATCTCCTAGGATTTAAGAGTCCTTAGCTGACATCTGGATTATGCTAATATAATAATTATGATTAGTGCTTACCATATGCCAGACATTACACATTATATAAATTACTTCATTAATCCTCACAACAATTCAATGACGTTGGCATTACCCTATTTTATAAAGGAGGGAACTGAGGTTAATGGCATGCCCAAATCCATATACTCAGTAGGTTCCAGAATGATTATCTTAACCTTGGTCTGGCTGAATCAAAACAATTCCCATTCTTATTTACCAAAGGCCAGAAAGTTTGAAAGGAAAGGGTGGGAAATGTGAAACAGGTAGGTTAAGGAAGAGAAAAAAAATTCAGGGAATGACAAAATACTCTGATCTTTATATTGTTCTGATATTTCTACCTATACTTGTTTGGACCTGAATGGACTGACATTTTGAAATTTGATATACTACTGATGAATCAGGCGGCACTGTTCACTCACTTTACAGATAAAATTTAAAAGGTGAAATCTAGAGGTGAGAGTCACACTGAAATACAATTCCTAAGAGGATTTTTTTCCACTAGCCTAAATCCCTTCGCATTGCTGACATTTAAGACCACCTTTTGGAAATTCCAAAGAGAAATAGCTTAGCTGCATTCTTCTACCCAGAAGTGTGAATATAAATTGCTCCAGGTACCCTTTCTTCTTAATCCTTTTTTAATTTGAGCCTTTACTTCAATTAACTTTGAGCCATTACCATACTTGAAATGTAGGGATTGGGGTTCATTTTTTCTCCCCAAGGTGATTGTGAAGGCTTTAGGCCACAAAAGAGAAAAGGTATCCACATTCTAATGGAAGAGAATTTTTTCACTACAACAATTTTGAGACTATGTTACAAAAAGTAAACACATGGGAGAAGATACAAAAGTGCCAATCATCATGGATGAAACTATTTTTGAGATGAGAAACTGACACTGTTGCAGTCTAATTTGGGAGGGGAGTTTCTTGGCAGGCACTTAGAATTTTTCCATCAAGTCACAAGTATCTTCATTTAAATGTTCAAGAGTAAAAGGTCTCTATGAAAACTCACCAAGAAGTGCAAAAAGCTGGTTTTAGACTAAAATCTAGTCACAGAGAAAGCTTCTCTAATGAGCTCCAAAGAGAGTGACGGCAAATGTGAACAATTTCCCAGGATGATTCCTAATGATGATGATTCCATCTCTAACTTCCCTTGGCTTGTGTTTAAGTCAATACCTAAATCATGATTCAACACTAATCCCCCTCAAGCTTCACTAAGTATAATCTAAATCTGCTCATTCTACCTAAATATTCAACTATTCAGGGTAATCATCTCTGAAGCTTCCAGTGTTACAATTTCAATATAGTCTTCAAGCATGGGGCACACCAGGAGAGATGTAGAATTGATGTATTCTGATGATGGTAGCCAAGAATAACTGAAATGCCATCAGGATAAGAATATGCAGGTAGGCAAGCATTTGCTTCAGGGTAGCCAAAAGTTTGATTTATGGTTATAGAAACCAAGAAACCAGAAGTTTAAAAATACAATTGCGAAGTACTGGAAATGCTTATACCTTGTCGTTGCTCCATAAAGCACTAAGTGAATACAAATAAATTATAACTATGGAGGAATATTTGTGCTATAGTGATTTTGTTAAGAAAACAATCTTGAAAAAGATGGAAAAGGCACTTAAAATTAATCTCACTGGGAATATTCTAATTTCCCCTGTATTCGTACTTCCCTGGTATCTGACACACTTCTTTTATTACAATAAACATTTATTTTAAAGCTAATCATTCTTCAACTCCAGTGGCCTCTATGTTTTCACTTCCATGATATATTTCTTTTCTTTGTGGGCAAGTATATTATTATGGTTGTAGGTACTATTATGAAATAAGAAGTAACATAAAGCATTAACACACAATGCGAATAGTGAATGTGCTTTTATTGACCTAAATCTATCTGATTCAATATCATATGTTTTTAAATCATAAAAGACAGTAGAAAATAATAGAATTTAATTTTTTTATATGTGGAATTCTTCATTTTCATCAGTTCTTCTTTTTTTTTTTTTTTTTTTTTTTTTTTTAGGAGCAGAAATTGCCAAAGAAGACATACAGATGACCAGTAGGCACATGAAAAAATGATCAACATCACAAATTATTACAGAGATGCAAATGAAAACTTCCATGAGGTACCACCTCACACTGGTCAGAATGGCCATCATCAAAAAGTCTACAAATAAGGAGTTCCCGTGGTGGCGCAGTGGTTAACGAATCCGACTAGGAACCATGAGGTTGTGGGTTCGGTCCCTGCCCTTGCTCAGTGGGTTAACGATCCGGCGTTGCCGTGAGCTGTGGTGTAGGTCGCAGATGCGGCTCGGATCCCGCGTTGCTGTGGCTCTGGCGTAGGCCGGTGGCTACAGCTCCGATTCAACCCCTGGCCTGGGAACCTCCATATGCCGCGGGAGCGGCCAAAGAAATAGCAACAACAACAACAACAACAAAAGACAAAAGACAAAAAAAAAAGTCTACAAATAAGAAATGCTGGAGAGGGTGTGGAGAAAAGGGAACACTCTTACACTGTTGGTGGGAATTTAAATTGGTAAAACCACTATGGAGAAAAGTATGGAGTTTCCTGAGAAAACAAAATAGAACTACCATATGATCCAGCAATCCCACTCCCAGGCATATATCCAGACAAAATTACAATTCAAAAATATACATGCACCCATATGCTCATAGCACTATTCACAATAGCCAAGACATAGAAACAATCTAAATGTCCATCAACAGATGAATGGATTAAGCAGATGTGATACACACACACACACACACACACACAACAGAATATTACTCAACCATAAAAACTAAAGAAATAATGCCATTTGCAGCAACATGGATGCAGCCAGAGATTATCATACTAAGTGAAGTAAGTCAGAAAGAGAAAGACAAATACCATATGATATCACTTATATGTGGAATCTAAAATATGGCACAAATGAACCTATCTACAAAACAGAGATAGATTCAGAGACATAGAGAATAGATTTGTGGTTGCCAAGTGGGAGGGGGGAAGGAATGAGATGATGGTTTGGAGTTAGTAGATGCAAACTAATACATTTAGAATGGATAAGCAATGAGGTCCTACTGTATAGCATGAGGGAACTATATCCAGTCTCTTGGGATAGATCATGATGGAAGATAAGCCAATAAAGGAAATACACACACACACACACACACACACACACACACACACACACACACACACACGACTGGGTCATTTTGCTGTACAGCAGAAATTGGCACAACATTGTAAATTAACTCTAATCTTAAAAAAAGCTGAAATTGTAATTATTAGTTACAATTATTTGTGATAACTCAGCCAAGAATTTTGCCACAACACAGGAAATCTCAATAATGCAATATGGAATGTACCATAAGCTGGAACTATTTTTGACCTTATTAATTATCATAAATAGCAGTCTTGCCTTATTATATCATGGTTTCATTCATATCAGAATCCTTGTAGCATGGACTTCAAGAATGGACTCATAGTCACAAGAGTAAATCACTGAAGTACTCTGTTTCTAATTTCTAAAGTATTTTGCCAACATTATTATATGCTACCCTGGAAAAACAGTTGTTGGATATCTCTGATCTTTTAATGGTTGCTTCATCATTTTCCTCTCCACTTCTTTCTTCCTCTCTATAGCAAATTAGTATATGGTGTAAGAAGACCTTTCCAGCATCTGGGAAGAGAAGCATAACTTAAAATTGCAGAGCCAAATTGCCCTGCCCCTGCTGGATAAACCCTACTTTGCATGAATGGTGACTAGGATTCAGAAAAACTAGATGACACCTCCCCATTGCCTACCTAAAGAAGAGGCACAGGATTGACATAGACCAGAGGCTGCTGTGACAGTGACAAGTTTGGTGACTTGCACAATGTATGAGATTTGCTAAGCTCATTCCTGAAAACAGTAAATTATATTTACCTTCCTAACTGATTACATCCCCTCTGGTTTATACCAAAGGATTGAACCTTATTAGTTGTACCTTACAAATGTTAAGCTAATGTAGACATGGTGGCTTTGCTGACAGATTGTGAGCAGATAATATAACATTTACTCCTCTTTATTCACTTAAGACACATTCGAAGTCTGGAATAATGTTCCCTCCCTCCATCTCTTCCATATACTTCCCACCATGACACTTCCCCACCATGACACTTTCCTGGGCAACTTCCCAATCTCTTCCATCTAACCTCACTTCTCACATCGCTGCTCTGTTTTCTGGCCTGACTGAATCAACCCTGGGGCTGATCTCTTCCTTTACTTCAGGGCCTGGGAATGACTCCTTCCTGCCTTTCCCTGGCTATACAACTCAAGCAAAGTCACACATCAGAATTCTCAGAATTCTGTGACTCCAATTTTTATGGAGCTCCTATAGCATGGGATAGAGTTTGAGGTCCTAACCTTTGTCTCACTGAGATCCAGGGATAGGCATGATCATGATGACACGGTGCCCAAGCTAGGCTGAGATGAAAGAGGGGGGCTCTGGCCTTTGTGTGGCATCATAATGAAGGGCCAACAAAGTCATTGCTTCTAAGAGATTGCAAGTAAATTTTCCTAAGCAAGGGAGTCCTTCTTCACAGTTCATTGTAGGCCCATATAATTTCTCAGATATGGGTCTATTTCAATTGTTTCTACTCCCTTCCTATATACACACACCTTAGTTGTCACTTCCCATCCCACTTCCAGCCAGATACCTTTTTTTTTGGTAGGTTTTTATTCAATGTTTACCGATTGTTGATATCTCTGCTCTATCTTTTCCATCTTTAGAGTAATTTCAGGTCCACCACTGATATAAAACCTTTGGGACCAGCTGTGTTGAGGTACTCAGACCTTTTCAGATTGTTGAAGGATACTATGGTTTATACAACGTAAATTAGATAACACAATACAGGGTTTGTGGCTGCATATTTACTCACACTAAGTGGGATAAACCAAAACCATAAATAGTTTCATATCAGTTTGAATTTTTTTTAATTCAAATGAGTATGTTACAAACTTATGAAAAGAAAAAAACTTTTTGTATTTTGAAAGTGAGTATTAAGGATTGTTGATCTGTATTATTTTGTACCAAGTCTAGAAATAATTAACAGAGGAATGGAGTATTTTAGGAGAATTTGGCTTTTTGTTGTTAAAATGCCTTATTTTTCTATTTTGGAGACAGTACAGAGACAATTTTATAGGTGGTACAAAGAAGGGTGGAGTCATTGAAGTAATCAGTTGAGAACAAGCCAGAAAAAAAAAGAAGCAAAGGAGTGTGGGGGTGTGTGTAAGGGTTAGGGTAGGGGTTGAGGAGGAAGAAAGCCCAAATTTGAGGAAACAAAGATAAAGAAAAAATATTGGATGACTGGGAATGGAACCTGTTAAAGGACAGGGAACAGAACTTGGAGGAAAAAAAGATAATTCTGAAGGCATAGTCAAGAAATACTCTTAAATATTTTTAAAATGTACATTAAAAAACCATGAACATATATCCAGATAAAATAAAAATATCGTAAGCCTGGTCATCCCTATTAACCATCCTGGTTTTTAATTTTTCAGTATTCCATTAGGAACTGTTTGCAAGGAGAAGCACCTAAGCCTCTTTCTCCTTGTAAGGTTGGGAGGCCAAGAAGCCTGTCAGAAGTTAGAGGTTAAGGAGCCCAGAGTGCTCTAGCATTCTTTATTAGGGCAGTAAAGACCATGATTGAGAGTTAGAGGAAAGTTGCCACTTCTCTAATTTCCAAATGTAAGAAAACCGTGGGCTTTTATTTCACATTGGGGTGGTTCTTAATCTCATTTGACACTAACTGGATTGTTTCTTACATTCAAAATGCTACTTCTGTCAAAATGCAGTCAGCCCTATGGAAAGATGTGGTTAGAAGAAAGAATGCATGCGTGTATAACTGAATTACTGTTGTCCAGCAGAAATTATCACAACATTGTAAATGAACTATACTTAAACTTCTTTTAAAAAGAAAAGAAACTTATCTGCAAAAAGTACGAAATCCTGAAGCATCAAGGGTGGTGTTTCATTTAAAGGGAGAAGACATCTCTTTCATTCTTCAGATCTTAACCACTACTTTTGGGTTTCTCCCCAACTATTCCATGTAGTGAAAGATCTGAGAACACCCCTACCCCTAATGACCTATTCGATAAATTGTTTCCTTTATAGGAAAAAGGGAATATAATCAAAGAAATACAAGAGACAGAAAACCCACCAATCACAAGAGGAACAAGTCAGTTATGGAACTGCAAACTCTTACTCTTCACGTATAGGGAAAAAATTAGTGTTTCCTTAAAAACAGGGACAAGGTCGGACTGGACTGAATCCTTAGCCTGGAGAACACAGTAAATTTGTGTAGATTGATTACTTAAAGATATGCCACTTTTCCTATGCCAGACCCTGGGCTAGGTCTTTGGGGGCACGGGAAAATGTTAATTCCCATGGAGGGATTCAGATCCAACTTGGCATAGCGTAAAGTCGATTGAGAATGAATAAGGGTTTTAGACAATGTGCAAAGAACAGAGTAGCGGAGAAGCAAGTAAGGTTTACATCACATTTTGTGGGAGCTCTCATTCCCATTTTAGCGCCTGTGTTGGTTCCCCCAGCAAGCCACCTTCCTAGGGGGCGCGAAAGGAGGTGAGCCCAGAGAATAGAAGGCAGTAGTAGGCTGGCGAGGAAAGTTATGAAATAGGGAAAACCGGGGTGACTGGGTCCAAGACTGGGTAAATCCTGAGTTTGAAAAGAGAGGACGACACGCCTTTTGTCACTTTCCTCCACCTTCTTCCAAATCCCCCGGGGCTAAGAAATTGGCGAGGCAGGAGGCGGGTGTTTCATCACTTAGAGACCCTCTTCTTGCTCTAACGGCCGCAGCCCCGGAAACCTAGGAATCCACGGCTGATGCCTTCTGGAAAAGGACCCACCCCAGCTCGCTAAGAAAAGGAAACCCACGTGACGGAAGGGAGTGGGGGAGGGAAGACAAGCGACCCCGGAGCGAGCGCGGCCAGGGGCGGGGCCGGGGCCCCCCCGCAGCTTCGAGGAATTGCCCCGGGCAGCGGTTTGGGGTGTGAGGGCTCGCGCTAGGCTCTGTGAGCACCGCACACAAAGGTAGAGGACTTGCTGCGCGCCCACCGCGCACCGTGGGCAGAGAGTCAGGGGTGGGGACCGGCTCTGCGCGCACTGGGCAGAGGAGGGGCGGGCGTGAGCCTCTTCAGCCAGGAGTCAGAGCCAGAGCCTGACGCCGCCCGGGTGCGGACTGCCGCCCCTCCCGGCTCGGCGCCGCCTACCGCAGCCGGGGAGGGGCCGGGGCGGAGCGAGCGAGCGGGAAGCGCCAGGGCGGAGCGGGCTCCGGCAGAGCGCTGCGCGGGGCTGGCGGAGAAGGTCCGCGGCAGGATCGGCGTCGCTACAGCTATCCACGATCCAGTTCCCGGCCGGCCGCCCCCCGGACCCACCTTCACGCGCAGCTGAAAGCGCGCAGAGCCCCGAGGGAGCGAGTCCCAGCGCGCAGCGGCTCGCCTGCTTCCCTCTGTGGGAGATCGGGCTCCCGGCTCTCCGGACCCGCCTGGCGTCCTCGCCTCCGGCGGGGCGGGCCGGCTGCGGCGCCCGGGGCATGGCTTCGGCGGGCAGCGGCATGGAGGAGGTGCGCGTGTCTGTGCTGACCCCGCTGAAGCTGGTCGGGCTGGTGTGTATCTTCCTGGCGCTGTGTCTGGATCTGGGGGCCGTGCTGAGCCCGGCCTGGGTCACCGCCGACCACCAGTACTACCTGTCCCTGTGGGAGTCCTGCCGGAAACCTGCCAGCTTGGACATCTGGCACTGCGAGTCTACGCTCAGCAGCGGTGAGGGCCCGGCGCGCCGCGACCCCTGCCTCCCACCCCTAATCGCCCCGCGCCGGCTGCCCGGACAGCTACCGCTTCCCCCACCTTTCTGTGTTCCCCACTCTAGTCCGCCTCATTGCATTCTGGCCCTTTTCCGATCCTTGGGCTCTAGCTATCTCCCTGATCTCTACCCCACCTCTCTCCCCAGTCCCGGTCGTCAAACCCGGTGTGATGTCCCACGCCCTATCCTCCAGTGGCCATTCCTCGGGCCCTGGAGTAACACGCATGCTATTTTGGGTAATTGTTATCATTTAAGGCGAGAACCATGTGGCTGTGTTAAATATGCAACGCCTTCCACACCCCCTAAAAAGAGACTAGCAAAAACGCTCCAACTCCACTAGCATGCTGCGTGTTCTCTTTGCCTTCCCCACTCTCTTCTCTCTGAAGAAGGAATTTGCCTGAGTTTACCTCTTGGTGCCCATGTTTCTGCCTGTTCTACTCTACTTTATCTGGGTTTTCCCTAATGAGTTTCGGTTTGGGTTTTAGTTCCTTAAATTTTTGAGGGATGTGGAGAGTTGGGAGAGGGATAGGCTTTAATTTCCTTTCCTTTTTTGGTGACACCGTCCTTGGTTGCGAATTGCTCTTCCTTCACTTCCACTCCAAATGCCTCCCCTGTCCTCCAGATCTTTCTCTTAGTGAGTTACTCACAGATGCCTGGAAAGTTGTGGCTTATTCAGCCAACACTAGAAGCGGCAAAGGGATGGGTGGAAGATGGAGAAGAAGGTAGTAACGGCGGGGCTTTACTGTTTGTTTTTCTCTCTCCTTGAGCCCCACTTGCCTTCCCCTGCGCCCCAGTTACGCCCTTAGCAGAAAGCTGCCAACTTCCAATTTCTTGGTGCAATCCGCTTTTCCTCGCTAATCTTGATTCTTCAGCTGCTGGTGTCTGGTGTCAGTCAGGGCAGAGAAAGGGGAATAAAGGAGAGAGGAACCTGGCGGTGATTTTACACACTTACACACACACCCCTGAGAAACTCATTAAATTCCTTCGTGACAGTTTCATGTCTTCTCTGGGACTATTTATAAAGCTATACTGGAAACGTTTCAAGTTCTAGTCAAGTTGAAATAGGACAAAAAGCCACTAAAATCCGATTTACTTTTGTCTTTGGTTTCTTGTTATAAGAGAAATTAGTTCAGTTGGTTTAATTTCTTCCATAAATTTTGTTGTCTGTTTACCAAAGGCTTTTTCTTTGATATTACCTCAAAATTTCCATTGGAGGATTTCGTCTTTGTTGCTTAATTCACTGTGGAGGGAACTGGTTGGCAGCGGGAGGTCAACATTTAGGTCTTTTAATTCTTTCAGGGTTGGTTGTTTACAACTAAAGATAAAATAAATCGGTAAAATGCCTTTCTTCAGTAACCAGGAGATCCAAATAAACTTTGGAGAAAATATCTTTTCTTTCTCCTCTCCAATAGAAATGGAAATTTATGTAGGAATGTCAGCTTCAGCACGTTTCCTTAGCAACATGAGTCTTTTGCCCCTTTCTCACCATCTCTTGAAATAATAGCCCCCTGATTGCATAGACTTTTCAAATAGGTTAGAGAAACCAGCTTCAACTCCAGTTTTCTTTTCAGGCCCCTGTCCTTTTCTTTTGGCCAGGAATGTGGGGAATGGGGAGAAGCCAGCTCGAGTTTGTTGAGCTTCTGCAGTGTTTGCTAATCTTTCTTTAATTGCCTCCAAACCCATTTATCTCTGCTTTTTTCCTCTCTAAGCTAGAAAATGGGGAGACACAGCTTAATGCAAATGTAGTGATAATAGGACTCTGAGAGGTAAAAATCAGAGGCTGGTACATTTTCTGACTTTTTTCCTCTAAACCCATTATTCTACTCTCTTCTACTCATACCCCAGCATTTCTTTCTGTTTGCATTCCTGAAAATAAAATAGTTTTCATCCTATAAAAACTATACTCCAGAAGCAAATGAGGGTGGTGGAGATGGTTTTGTTGGAGGCTATCTGGAACAAGTTCTTCACTTCTTTATGTAGTAGCAGTTCGTTTTTCCTCCCCTAAATGGTTGTGTGGGAGGGTGTAGGAGCAAAGGGAATAAGGAAAATTGCCTCATCTCCCCCCCATAATGTCTGTTTTCTCATAGTGTTTGGTGGTGGACTTGAACCTTCTTTCCACCAGTCTTTTGAAACAGGGGAAGCTCGAAGTGAAACAAGCAATGCTTTTTTTTTTTTTTTTTTTTTGCCAGATCCAAAGGGCAGGCAGCTTTTCTCAGTCTGTTTGTTGTGTTGAATAGCAGAAAGCAGAGAGGGAAATGCCTTCTCTGAAGATTTTAAGAAATCCACTTCATTGTCTCTAGAAATAAATTACCTTGGGAGGAACCACCGAGGACAGTTTTACTAAATGCCCTTTACCAGCATCTTCAGGGCTTAATTAAAAACCTTTGTCTTAATTGGAATTAAAACTGCCTTGAAGAGGCAAGCTTGTAAATACAGAAGGGAAATTTCAGGAATGTTTCTACTAATGACAATATGTCCTACTTAGGCCCAGTTCCTACGGAAACTTTCCCCATAGCCATTATTTTTAAAGCTGCATTTTAATTTTGGTACCAAATATGCGTCGTTTGCTGCTTATAACCTGTTTTTTTGGTTTTAAGCAAAAGCAGAACTATGTCTTTTGTGTCCTAGTGTATTGAAGGTTGCGTCAGCACTTCTAGTACGAACCAGTAATCCGTGTGTCAGTCAACCGTAATGCTTTTCTCTGGTGTCCCAGTTCACTGTATGGGGGACTGTCCAGGCATTCATCTTTAAGCTATAAATTTCCCAAAAAGACAAATGAGAAAATAGTTAACTGACTGTATTTGTGGTGGAAAGAGGAGAAAAATCCAAAGTATGCCTGTTAGGAAGTTTAGACTAGGTAGTACTCACATGGCTGCTGGCCACAGAATTTCTAAGGATGGTTTTTCCCGCTACTGATTTTGGCAGCCTTTTAATAAATCTTAAATATTATTTTTAAATGATAGTAATGTTTTAGACTTTTGCTTAGTCACATTTAGTTTTGGTAACTTTTTTCCCTAGAATATAATTATTACGGTTTCACAGCCTTCAATTACAAGAAAATCCTTAGTGCAAACAGGATTATTCAAGTATATACAGAATGCCCACACCCTAAACTCAACATCAAATGTAATGTGTAACCCCTAGGGTGATTTTATGTTTCTTCTTTAAAATTTATAAACATGTAGCTATTTCACATAAAGCAGATTGCTTTTTTTGATGTTTGTGTTATTTATTGACTAAGCAAAATGCAAGGACGTGCAGATGGCCAAATGAAAACAATTTACTGAGAGTAATTTTGGGATATAACAAGTGGCATTTATCCATCTTTCCATCCATGAAATACTTGATCAAACAGTGCCTTTTTCAAGGAATATTGTTAACATCATTTGTGCACTGTCCTAAAAATAGCTGCATTTGTAACATGAGTCACTGGCAGTTTTGAAATGGCAGTGCACTGTATGCTAATACCAGGTGAATATTATTATTTTCAGTTGGCAAGAGGTTCTTTTAAGAGTGCTTTGTATGTAGCTCATTTTTTTAAAACTGTGGTATAAAAACCCACTTTAAAAGGCATTATAAGAAAACTTTCTTGGGGGGTAGTTTAATATAAATGGAACTGCCTTATCACCTGCATATCTTAGAAAATCTGAGGTACAGTAATGCTGAGTTCAGATGCATATCATCTGTGCATATTTTGAATCCATACCTTAATTGGGAAATAGAGTTTCATTGAGAAACTTCACAAGGTGATTTATTCCAGGGAAGGTTCAGCTTGTTGCTTGAAATGAGTTGATACTGATGCATGTTTACGAATAGCTCAGCTAGCCTGGAGGTCATGGTAGTTATACTCTCTTCTGGCTTCCTGAGAAAGAACAGAAGTAGAACAACTGTAATTTTATTTAACCTACACTGGTAGAAAATTATTCAAAGATTTAAGATTATTTGGCACTTAGCACCCAAACTTTCTTGATTAATAATCCAGAGAAAACCCAGTATAACATTTTAAGATCTTCATGATGATTTTCTTTTAAAGTCTCCTAAGATTCTCAAGTTCCCCAGATTGACTTTTACAAAGGATATTTTAATTTGTGGGCAGATATAATTCTTCTTTTGCTCACATTTATAGAATGATCGTGATCTCCAGGGAGCTATTTAGATCAGTCTTTGTCAGCTAAGGGATTTAATGAGTGTGTGAGAAGCTTGGACTTTCATAAAACATTTCAAAACAAAACCAAAACAAACAAAAGCATATCTCAAGCAATAGATTTTGCCTGTTGTCAGGAATAAATTTAAAGAATCACTTTCAAGTTTCTGTTTAATAGGAAGCCCACTTAGCAAGACCATAGAGTATTACTGGATATATTACTGAAAAGGATTGTAGGTGCTCCTAAATAAGTCCCTGGAATACGTTACCTATATATCTCAGTGTACTTCTATATGAACTATGCTGAATTCTAACAATAGTGCAGGAAGGCAGAGCAGTGTTGTGAAAAATACATAAGGCTTTGAATTCAAACTGCCCTGACTTGGCCACTTAACAATCTTGTGACATCATACAGCTTACTTAATGTCTTCAGATGGTTTGTCATGAAGATTAAATACACAAACATAGCTGCTCATTAAAGTTCCATTTATTCCTTATTCATACATTCAGAGAAACAAACCCAAAGTAGTAATTTTTTGTCAATAATTGAGGAATTTTTTCTCAAGTGATAAACTTAGTTTGCATTGACTTATAAAGTATGTTTTTAGTTTCAACTTTAAATTTTGATTTGCATTACCCAGAATTTAACAGTACTCTCGGTAGATCATGATCAAAAATTTATTTTTTAATAGCTACCTTTTATACAGTATTATTCCAGGCCAGATATCTCAGTTATTTCCAATATCAAGTAAACTTGCAAGGGAGCTAGTGTTTTCCCTTTTATTGTTGAAGAGACCAGGTGTTTTTTGTTTGTTTGTTTGTTTGTAAGTTTACCAAGTTCTCAATCAGTGATAGGTTTTTTTCCAAGAGTGTTCCACTTATTAATGCTGGAAAATTATCCCAAAAGTTAGTGGTATCAAATAACAATTACTTTATTATGCTCAGGGCTTTTGTGGGTCAGGAATTCAGATAGGGCATAGTGAGGATGGCTTGTCTCTGCTTCACTATGTCTAGAGCTGTATCTGAGTTTGAATGGCTGGAAACAAGAACATCTGGAAATGCAGGATCCTCCTCCAAGTGGTTTCACTGGGCTTGGCATATAGGTGGGAATGGCTGGGAGAATGGACTCAGCTGGAACTGGCCTTTTCTAGCTTGGTAGTCTCAGGCCTTTTCTAGCTTGATAGTTGGACTTCTTATAGGATGGATGGTTTTCCTGAGAGCGAGAGACCAAAGAGAACCACTGTCTGTTTGAACCAGCCTGGGAAATCGTATAGAAGCCATACGTCCAGCCCAGATTGCAGTGGAGAAGAAATGGACTCTACTTCTTGATGGACCAGTGGCAAGGTCACATTGTAGAAGAGCACTTAGAGTAGGAAATTCATTTGGGCCACATTTGGAATGTATAGTCTGACACTGGAGTCCAACTGCAGATGTGTATTTTTTTTTGGGGGGGGGGGTGAGAGTGGGCTGCACCCACAGCATATGGAGGTTCCCAGGCTAGGGGTCTAATCCGAGCTACAGCTGCTGGCCTACACTACAGCCACAACAATGCCAGATGTGAGCCTCGTCTGTGACCTACACCACAGCTCATGGCAACCCTGAATCCTTAACCCACTGAGCGAGGCCAGGGATCAAACCTGCATCCTCACGGTTCCTAGTCAGATTCGTTTCCGCTGCGCCACGATGGGAACTTGGGATCTGTATTCTTTATTGCCTCCGAAGAACAAAGACACAAATACATAGCTTCTTTCTTTAAGAACTTTGAATCGATTATATAAATAATGTTTGGCTGAGGCAAAAACTGCCCTCATCCAACACAGGGCTTTAATGATTGGTCACTTGTATGGGGCTACTTTGGATTTGAAATTAAATGAACTCAAGAACCTAACTTGTCCACAAATAGAGAATATATATATATATATATATATATATATATATATATGTATGTATAACCTGAGGTCATCTTTGGTTTATCGTATCAAATGATCAAGGATCAAACTGATTAAAAATCTAGACTCTAATTTGCTACTTCACATTGCATGATAAAGTTTTAGCCTTTTTAAGAAAGTTTTGTATGAGTTTAATGAGATGGTTTATACGTGAGCGCTAAAATGTTAAAAAATTTCAGAGAGAAACCAGGTTTTGTAGTGCTAGAAAGTTATGAGAGTTGCAGAAATGTTCTTTGTTTGCCTGTTTTTTCATTATTTTAATAGCATGATTCTTCTCCTGATAATTGCCCATATAATGAATTACAGAATCATAGTGCATTTGGAGTAGAAAAGATTTTTTTTTTTTTAATAACCCTGCCCAAATAAATCTATTGCATAAGAAAGATAAGAAAATGAAGCAAGACACAATATTAAAGATTCAATAGATTGTACTTGGCTGTAGTATTTTTACAGGGTGGGTTTTCAAAAGTTCTTATGATATTGCAGATAACTATCACTTGCTGTGTGAAGGATTGTTGAATGCTATCATGTATGGAACTATGGATGAAGAAGTTAAGGATTACATGGGAAATCGATAATCTACTTTTTATAAGATTATTTATCATCCAATTTGATTTCCCATAAGACTTAAAGTCTTCAAATTGCCTCATATTTCAATAAGTCTGTTAAGTATTAGATATTTATTATCATCAAATTTTACATTATTACCATGGCTAGACCTTAAAAATCAACAAAAATCAGCAAAACCTTTTTCTTTAAGTTCCTCCATGATAGGGTACTTTAAAACAAGGGCTTAATTTTACATTGAAAAACAATTCCAAAAGTCTGTGGAAGCCAGCCATATGTTTCTTAAATTGATTGTATGGATATAAATTTCATTAGATCACCTTATTCTGGCTTTATATATATTTTTTAAAAAGATACACTTATTTATCAAGAGACTAATTTTTTCCTTAAGTAGAATTTCATTCTCACACGCCAAAGGCAGGAACAGTTATATCTTACCAGTCTTTCCGAAGTATTGGCTCATCTCCCTTGAAAATGAGACAAGGACACCTTTCCTTACCCTTTTTTAGCTCCTGTATTTGTTCAGGATTTTGAGACATTAGTAGACCATCAATTTTCTGTTCTATTGTAGTCTTGCCTTTGGCACCAAAGATTCCCATTAAAGCAAAACAAAACAAAATAATAAACCCTACAAAAATGAAGCATCCATGGTTCCCAAGAACCAGGGCAAAAATATCTAGATCATTTTTGTCTCTACCAGCCTATTAACTGTTGTGAGATTTAAAATGATAGGTTAATGAGCCATGTTTCAAGATAATGTCACAAACACTGATTCTGGCTTTTCAAAATAGATGTGTATTAGGCAAAATGACATTAAAAAAATAGAAGTTGGGATCCCAAGTCACATATTCTCTATGCATAAAAGGGCCACCCATAAAAATAACTCAAATTTCCATCAAAGGGAGTCTATAAACCAAATGTTCAGTATAATGCATAGTGCTTTGTGAATGCAACCTGGAATCTATTCCTAGCACCAGTAGGTGGATTAACAAGAGATAGAAGTGGCACTTCCCCTCTTTCCTATTTTCTCTTATGTGGCCAGGGAATTAATTACATTCAATCATAATCATTGATTTCTTAGCTTGGAGTAGACATTGTCCTGGTACAAAATCAGTCTGTTGGTGAGAGCAAGGTGATGAATGAAACAAATGGTTTCTTTTAAACAAATTAATAAAATAATATAAATGTACAAAGTGCTATAAAGGAGGAAATAAATATAAATTTAACTTCTGAAAGGGGGTAGAAGAAGGGCTCTAACCTAAAGAAGCTTACTAACAGGGAACTAACTGGTGGGGGCACTAGCTTGTCAAATCTATCCCTCCATATTTACTAGGGGGTGTCTTAATACTGATCGTGGGTGACTGGCTGGCCATCTTCCATCTGCTGTTTGATTATTATTAGCCACACTAAACCCCTCACAAAAGCTTTTTAGTTGCTTAGAGACAGGTCACCCACTCCTAGTCCTGGCGTGGGTTTTCTTCCTGTTTTTCCAAATCACCAAGTTTTCCAAATTATAACCTTCTTAGGTTTTTTTTCCAAAGAGTGGAGAAGGAACAATGTTTGATGTTACCAAACACATCACACTTTATAGATATACCTTGATTAGGAATTACTGTTGAGAAGTACCAGTACCCATTACATAATATTAGTTACCATCAAATGCTAATGAAAGCTTTCTAATATAATACTTGGTAAGAAACAGCAGTCATTAATGATGATGGTGTCTTTCTTTTTTGTCTAAATACTGAAACATGCTTTAATAGCAGGGCTTTTGCTAAACAGCATATACAACGGTTTTATTGGGAGAAAAACACCATATGTTATGGTATTTAGATGATAAATTATATTTCCACCAAACTTTCTATGATAGAATTCTGTGAAGCAGCTAAAGTATCCCTTTATTTGTAAAGACAAAAGAATGTGTATTCTCTTCTAACATCAACTCAAAAGGGCTTGAATGAAATTGTCATGGATTGAAAATCAGTACCTGTTTGGCACTTTTGGACCACCAGAATGTTCCAAAATGTTGGTTAAATTGACCTGCACTTTGATCATTAAAATTGTTGCATTTATGTATTTGGATGGTTACCCGGGGGCATTTATGTGCTTAAAGTCAGGTTGGAGTTGTATTTTTGACACATTTTTTATTCATAAATGGGCCTAAAAGTAGGACCTAAATAGTATTGTTGCCAGTTTGATTAACATGGGTTTTAAACTAGGTGCTTCTTTGATATTCCCCTGGACTTTGTGTAGCCCAGTACTGTTTGTCATTTTATAAAAGACGCATAGTTGTTTGCCACAAATACTTGTTTGCATGTGAAGAATGTTAGTTTTGATATTAGTTGTTTAAAAAAAGAGATGGCCATTTGAATTATTGAAATTAGAATCTGAATTCTTTTGGCTGCCTTTGTGTCTATATCTCATGGAATAGTGGAAAATTAATGCAATGCTGACAGATTTAGGTCAGGATGCAACTTAGCCAAGAAAACAAAGTTTAAGCTCCCTCAGTAATGGTTCTGGTTTTCCACTTCATTTGCCACATGCAGACTAACTTTAAGAAGTTAAGTATATCATTTGATACCTCTGGAAATATTTTGGTTGTTACATCTATAGTTTCCTTCCTTTTACACAAAATAACAACATCGTTTTGGTTCATTCTTCATAGATGAGAATATGGCATTACTCTCTACACTCTGAAGTATGTGGTGTTAATCTCAAAATAAATTTTTAAATTACATTTGATGAAAATAATTAAAATCCCATAATTTCTGGCAAAGTGAGTTGGTTGGGAAAAAGGTCTTCAGTAAAGATGTGGATATCTTGGGGAATGTGGATTTGAAAGGTTGTTCTGTAACTGAGCATTTTTCCCTTTGAATATAAACCATCCCAATATTTCCAATTTCGGATGATAAAATGGAATCGGCAACACCAAGTTCACTTTTTGAGTTCTCACCAATATAACTAAAATGAATTTAAGGTTTTGCTATAAATATGTCCTACAAGTGAATGAAGGTATTTAGAAGAATAGAATGTTTGCTGGGGATGAGTGAAATGATCTAGTTCATGGGGGTGAATTAGGGCAATCTTGTGGATGACTTGTGAGGCAGTGCCAAGATGATAGAAAAGGTTACTCTTCTAGGTTGAAGATTCTAGGTTGAATGATTCTGATTGCAGTTATGGATAGCATTTTGGTTAATATTCTTTTGGATAATTCAGAGGTGAAAATATTAGTGCCTGTCTAGCAAATTTGAATGTGATTATAAAAGTTATTAAAATCAGTATTTTAATTTGTTGATGGGAATTATAGGAATACTGAAAATCGTGCATTAAAACATTAGAATACACTTAGGGGAGCACTACCCACTCCACCTGTGGGAGTTGAATTTATAAGGTGAAAAATCTGTTTCTTCACTGCTTTTTAATTATATTTAATTTCCTAGAAGAAGGGGCAATTGTGTGCTCAGGGATTTACATACAGTAGAACTAATCTCAGCATATAAACAATACCTACAAAGGTAAATAAATTAGCCAGTGTTAGTCAAGTTAAAGGTTTTGAAATGAGATGGGTGGAGGAAAACGAGGCACTGGTGTGGTGCATTGACCTTGGCTCAAAAGTGTGGAAAATGTATCCTCGTTTAGATTTTGCCTTTCCTGAAAATCAGAAGTAAATTTTGACCATGAATTCCCCAAGGGAATGTGAATTCTCCAATTTGGTGGTTATAATGTAGCCCATAGAATTTTCATAATGCAGTGGCAATTTCAGGCCCGTCTCATGTATTAGACTGTAAAGTAAGTCAGCACATTCTGCAGAAAACTAAAGCATTTATAGACATTGGAAACTCTGACACCATCTAATAAAAATACCTTGAAAGAGGACTTGAGTTCCTGAGTTGCATACTAATGTTGGACTTGATATTATGACATAAGGACTGCCCCATTTTTATTCTCTAACTGCAGGGGAAAGTATAGCATTGTGTGTGTTTTATTTCTATATCTATGTAATTATGTATATATTATATATAGAATTTTTCCTTTTTTTTTTTTTTTTTTTTGAGAAAACTCACTTAGGGAAGCACACACTTAACTTAACCCTTGGCTTTCAAAGGTATAGTTCCAATGCCTCCAGTGCGTCACTGTGTCAGTTTTGGTAAAACACTCTTAAGTGGGACCTGACATATACTATGGCAGCCTCATTTCAAGTTTAGTTTCCAGATACAAAACATCCCTCCCAGCCCATTTGAGCCCTAGTCAGTTTATGTATGAAGGATGTACATTATTTCCTCAAAACTGATTATCACTTGTTCTCTCAGGTCTTAGAAACCAAGCTCAGATTTCGAATCAACTGCCCTGACATTGAACAATGACCAATTTTAATTGTGCAGAGCACTGCAATTTGTAAAACAGCACCATGGCCACTGATGTTCTGCAGAGCTGGTTTATGCTCACCGCTCCACTACAGTATCAGTATATCATTTATAGAAATGAATAAAACTAATGCAGAATAATAAATCTCTAAGGACTCAACACTTCATCTGACTAAATACTCTGAGGGCTATAAAATTGGGGAACTAAGATTGATATAGAAGTTATCCAATTATGGGAACTTAAAACAGATGATTTTTTTGGAGAAATGGGCTAAAAATTGAGAATTTTATGGCATTTTAATTTGTTTTGCAAACACTGAATATGGGATAGCAAGTATTTGTGGCGTGCAAATCTTCCAATGGAAGAAAACCATTTGTGTAGAGTTTTCTGGTCATTTATTATAATATTAATGTAAAATTACCCAAGCCCTATAGTATGAAACAAATTATTTTATATATAGTTGTTAAATTTACATTTGGTAGATAAGTAAATATCTTTTTGTATAAATATGAATCCCAGCCTATTAGTTTAATGGACATTAGTTGGTATCTATAACTTTTTTTTCATTTGTTTTAATTCCCCATCTCCTAGTCTTGTTCATTAAGAGGACAATGTATAAGGCTGATCTGCCTAGTCCCTGACTTTAACTCACCTGTAAGGCAGGTCCTAATATTTGGACAGTGGATTCTATTGTTGTTTACTGAAAGAGACAATGATGCCACATGTACTGTTCTCACCTCCAAAATGCCTAGTGTTAAACCTTAAAACCTGGCCTGGGCCTCCTTGAGTACAGTAGCCATATCAAGCCACTTTTTCAGCTTACTGATTGATGCTCAACTGGTCAGCGAGTTAAAGCTTTGGTCCTGGGCAACCTGCCTGAGTGAATCATTCCAAATGGATATAATGACAACAATCCCAAAACTTGGCACTGTCCGCCAGAGATATAGCCTCAATACTTCAGTCTAAGCCCCAGCTTCTGGCCAGAACAGTGGCAGACATATGTGGCCCAATTCTAGTCTCTCTTGGAAAATAAAATGACTTTTCTGTTTGAGCAGGCATAGCTATGGTTGTGGACCAAAGGGAAGGGTAGCAATAGCATAGGAGTGGAGATGCTGGTGACTGATACTCCTTTTTCACTTTATATCTAAAATGACTTTTTCGTTAGCCACAACCGCAGTACCAAGAAATAAATATAGGACACATAGAAGAAAATAAGATCTGGTTGTGTTCATCTACTTTTTAGAACTATTTCCTGTGCTACAAAAGCGATTCCCTTCCTAATTAATTAGTCCCTTTAATTAATTAACTTTTTATTTTGTTTTATGGCCATACCCATGGCATATGAAAGTTCCCTGGCTAGGGATTGAATCTGAGGCACAGCTGAGACCTACTCTAGTGTGGCAATGCTGGATCCTTTAACCCTCTATGCTGGGCTGGGGATCAAAACTGGACCTCCGTAGTGACCCTTGCTGCTGCAATCAGATTCCTAACTTACTGCACCATGGCAGGAATTCCTTTTAATACTTGTTATTCTCCTGATGGCTTCTATTGCATTTTTTTTTTTTGCCTTTTTATATGAAACAAAGTATTAGTATTTTAAAGAAATTCACCATTATATGAAATTAGGATTTTTTTTTTTTACAGTTTTCTATTGCTATGCTAGATAAGCATCACTTAACACTCTTGTTTACTTATTTGGCAGATTAACTTCATTATGAAATTACTATTGTCTGAGGGGCCTGTACCTAAAAGAAAGTTCTGCATTTTAAAATGGTACATAAGGTATAGACCAGGGGTAAGAAAACTAGCCCGAGGGTCAAAACCAGCCCACCTCTTTTTCTGTTGATAAAGTTTTATTGGGACACAGCCATGCTTTTTCGTTTACATACTGTCCAGGGCTGTTTTCACACCACATGGCAGAGTTGAGTAGTTGCAACAGAAACTATGACTGATAAAGCTGAAAATACTTAATATCTGGTCCTTTATAGGGAAAATTTGCCAATTTTCTCTTAGTTTCAGTCTTTACAAAATACAAAAAAATCCATTTATTCCAGCTATTCTTTGAGGATAGTTAATGTAGAGAAAAATGATCAAAATTCCTATTTTATTCTGTTTTTTGTTTGTTAAATTTTTTTTCTTTTTTCTTTTTTTTTTGTCTCTTTCTAGGGCTGCATCCACAGCATATGGAGGTTCCCAGACTAGAGGTCTAATTGGAGCTACAGCTGCCAGCCTATATCAGAGCTACAGCAACGCCAGATCTGAGCCGAGTCTGCAACCTACACCACAGCTCATGGCAATGCCAGATCCTTAACCCACTGAGCAAGGCCAGGGATTGAACCCGCAGCCTCATGGTTCCTAGTCGGATTCATTAACCACTGAGCCACTGTGGGAACTCCCCTGTTTTATTTTGGACTGAAAGTAGAAATAGTCCAATGTAAGGCATTTTATGACTATTGGACTATGTGAAAGAGCTTATCAGAAAAAAAGCAATCTTTTGTGCTTTTACTTTTAAGATATTTTTTAAAGTGAGTGAATATTTAGTTGTATCTTGGTTTTAAACAAAATTAATACTTTCAAAATTCTTATTTATTTAAAGTAGATTGGAGGAAGTTGTTAAAAGCAATAGTCATTTTATGAAAGTAATAGTTCAAATTGAAAATAATAGCATAGTCTCTTAAGGTCTCCAGAAATTCGATTGATGGCTGGATGGATTGATTTTATTTTTTACTTTGTACCTCAAACACTTTGATATAATGAAAATTTGATTTATTTTTCAGAAATTGCAACTTACAACTTTTCAGAAGGATTCTATTATGTTAAAGTACAATAAAATTATTTTATGCATAAACTTTTTCAAAGAAATTTAGAGACTTCCAAATGTAAGGATTACTCTTTTTTTTAATTGAAAGCTACATGCTTTTATGGAATTAAAAAAAAAATTGTATGGCTATCCTTTTAAACTCTAGTTGAAAGCCAGATATGCTTTTGTTTGAAGTTATATGGCTTTGTTACAAATAGATGGCATAAAAAATGTTCTCTACTTTCTTGTGATTAAGCCTTATATTTTAAGAAGTGTGGATTTGTTCTGTTTTCCCCTTGTTTGTTTTTTTCTTGAATGCAGTGCAAGTTCTAGTTCAGTGCCAGCTATATATCCTGAATTTATTAGGAGGAGAGGATGTGGAAGAGGATACTTGAGGCAGGGTTATACAAGTATAAATAAAAGAAGAAAATCATAGGGCATTATAGGTTCCTCTACTTGTCCCTTATCCTGCAGTGGCAAAGAGTACACTTTGGAAGCTTTCTGGAGGGATAATTTCAGAGTGCAGCATGAAAAAATCATGAATTCTTGACTTTGGTTAGACTGCATTGCAATTTAACCATGGATTAAAGTCTATTTTTATTTCCTACACATATGTTAAAGTGAGGGCCAGAAGAGGCAGCCTAGGCTAGGACTTCCAAACAAACCCATGGAAGAATGTTCTCCACAGTATCATTTTCTGTGATGCTTCCTGAAGTGAATAGTGCTTTTATATTCACTGTACCCCTCTTAGGGAATATATATATATGCCTTTTTAGGGCTGCGCTTGTGGCATATGGAAGTTGCAGGGCTAGGGGCTGAACTATAGCTGCCAGCCTACACCACAGCCAGTAACTTGGGATCCGAGCCTTGTCTGTGACCTACAATACAGCTCATGGCAATGCTGGATCCTTATCCTACTGAGTGAGATCAGGAATCGAACCTGCAACCTCATGGATGCTAGTCAAGTTCTTAACCTGTTGAGCCACAGTGGGAACTCCAGGGAATATTCTACTTTTATGAAACAGAAAATGGGTCAGTTTTCTGTCATACTCTTTCTAAATCTTTATTTGATAAGAAATGACAAATGCATTTCAGCGAGGTTTATGTTTCATTCAAGGCATGGGGGAGTCTTTCAGATTTTCTGTGTGCAGAGGCTTATACATAGTAAGTAGTCAGCATATGCTTACTGTTTCCATGTGTGAATGAAGAAGGAGGCTGAGGAGCCATTTAGAGTCTACTCTTGCACCTTGGAAATCCTTTTTTTTTTTTTTTTTTTTTTTGCCATCTTAACTATTTGTAAGTGTACAGGCCAGTAGTAGCGTTAAATACATTCATATTGTTGTATAATCACTCCCTAGAACACTTTTCATCTTGAAAAACTGTCATTCTTTATCTATTAAATAATAACTCTCCATTCCCTCCTCCCCTCAGCCCCTGGCAATTAATTTCAGAAACCATCTCTGTGGTGGTTAATATCACAACTGTAAGAGTAGAATGAAAGGAAAGAGAGGATGAAGAAACAAACAACAACAAATCTTCCTGATGCTAATTTGCTGGGAGAGTTGTTTTAGTGAGGGGGAGAGGGACAAAGGAAAAAAGTTGAGGGTTTTTTTGTGCAAAGGAAGGCTTTCTAAGAAAGGATAGCAAAAAAAAAAAAAAAAGACTACTATAGCTTCATGCAACAAGATGGATGAATATCAGAGACATAAAAGCCAGGCACGAAATAAGTATCACAGATTTAAAAGCCAGACACAGGAGTTCCCGTCGTGGCGCAGTGGTTAATGAATCCGACTAGGAACCATGAGGTTGCGGGTTCCGTCCCTGCCCTTGCTCAGTGGGTTGATGATCCAGTGTTGCCGTGAGCTGTGGTGTAGGTTGCAGATGTGGCTCGGATCCTGCGTTGCTGTGGCTCTGGCGTAGGCCAGTGGCTACAGCTCCGATTTGACCCCTAGCCTGGGAACCTCCATATGCCGCGGGAGCGGCGCAAAGAAATAGCAAAAAAAGGCAAAAAAAAAAATTAAAAAAAAAAGCCAGACACAAAAAAGTTGATATTTTTTATATAAAGTTTAAGAACAGGCAAAATCAAATACATAAATAATGTCAGTCTATAGCCTGGGCGGAAGTGTAATTATTGACTGGAGAGGGGCACGAGAGAACCTTCAGGATGATAGGAATGTTCTATATCATAATCTGGATGGTGGTTACATGGGTATGTAAATATAAATAAAAATTCATCAGGTTCTCTATTTCCTATACCTATGGTGTCTGAAATTTATTGCTCAATAGAAAATTAAATAATAAAAATAGGTTGTGGAGGGGGCACCAAATTTAGTATCAATACTTAATAGAGTCCTTGGAAGAAAAGCATGGCAAACCTGTGATCTAAAAACTGTGCTAAGCTTAACATTAGAGACTTTTTTGAATTTTTGTTTAGTAATTCTTGTTGAAAAACATTTCAAATCCCAGAGGATGCTTAGCATGCAGTAAAATCACATCTATTTAGCTGCAGCAAGGTGATGGCTGCTGAGCATAGTTTATGGCTTAAAAAAATAATGCCTTTCTTTTTACTTTCCAGATTGGCAGATTGCTACTCTGGCTTTACTCTTGGGCGGTGCTGCCATAATTCTCATTGCATTCCTGGTGGGTTTGATTTCCATCTGCGTGGGATCTCGAAGGCGCTTCTACAGACCTGTTGCTGTCATGCTTTTTGCAGCAGGTAAATATATTCATTACTTTCAGACCAGTATTAAAGTTTCACGAACCTTTCTACTATCCTCCCTTCTCATGCAGAGACAGTATATGGTTGCTGTATTACATACAAATTGAGAGGCATTTGTTATATTTTAAGGTATATTGGCTAAAGGTTTATCATAGTATCAGTTTTCAGTGTGTTAAGCTGAAGACTTTCACAGAGCACAGTGGCAATTTCTAAACTTCTTACTAAAACATGAATAAATAATAGTTCTTGACAGGGCTATTGCCTTGGGAATTGCAGAAGATATATTTACCAACAGTCTTTCTTCACATCTAGTATTTTTTTCCTTCTTTTACTGCCCCCTTAGTGATCTTAAGGCAACATTATTTTTTTCTGATGTAAAACTGAAAAATATTCTAATATGTGTACCCTTAAAGATATAAATCTGTCTTGAAATAAACATGATTATACTGAAAAATCATAATGTATAACATGAACTGTCAGACAGCTATGTGAGATCAGTGTCATATTCATTAATTTAGCAACCATCTTTCTAAAAAAGCACAGCTTGGATTAAAATATCAACCCAGGTAAAATGGAGGTTTTACTAAAAGTCAAGGAGCTATTTAGGAAAGGGGCTTATAAGACTAAAGGCCCAGTATATTATTTGATGTGAGTTTAATTTTCATTTATAAGGATATCCTTAAATATTCTTATAAATGACTCAAACTGAAATATTCTTATGGTGCCTTCAATTTACCGTGTCAGTCATATCTGATTTGAAGACTGCAAAATAAGCCCATGTGACTGTCAATAATGAAGACACTGAAAGAACCATCTAGCCTGTTAGATGTATTTTTTAAAGCTGTTTAAAATGGGAATAGATGAAATTAGGATTTGAAGGGTCATTTGATCTAAAAATATAAAATCAGAAGTGTTCTGCTGCCCCCTGCTGTTTTTGTTCATCTTTTTCTACTCATGAGGACTGGTCAGAATGTAAGTGTCATAAAAACAAAGGTCCACAGGGCTGAAAGAATTTAGAGGTAGATCTAATTCAAATCTCTTAAGTGACTTGCTCAAGATCACATAGTAGTTACTGGTGGACCTGGGGCTAGGAGGCTACTGAATCTTTAACTGGTGGTTCATTCACCACCAAATCCCTCATTCATTCATTCACTGTTTATTGGGTACCTGTCACAGACTGGACATTGTATTGAGACACCTATAAAACTAGCTAAATAGCACAACAGATACGTTCCAATAGAGTAGAGAACACTATTACAAAAAAATGTTTTGAAGTCTTAAGAGGTGATCCACAGTATCATTATTTTGGTGATCTCATATATAATAAGGGTCTCTATTGTGAATCATTTAGATTCTCCTAAAGATTCCATCACTATTCTCCAGTTTATTTCTTAGTTAATGTATTTACCATAGCCTTTTCCCTATTTTTAGAATGAAATAACTTATATTTTTTTTGGGGGGGGGGCGCTGTGCCACCCATGGCATGTGGAAGTTTCCAGGCCAGGAATTAAACCTGTGCCACAGCTATAATCAGAGCCACAGCAGTGACAACGCCAGATCCTTCAGCTGCTGAGCCACCAGGGAACTCCTGATGTAACTTAGATATTTTAATTGTGGAATAAGTTTCTTTTTGTAGCTATGATTTATTGACACAGTGGTTAGAGAATCAGTTATAATAGAATTCCATGATAAATTGTTCTGAAATGATATACCATTCTTTAAACTGGAATTATGCTTTGAATAATTTTTATAATGTTCAGATATTTCTTATTTATGAAGATATAGAGATATTCTAGACATTCTTTTATAAAAACATTATTATGCTTAGTTACTATCCCATTTGGCCTTTATATTACCTTTACTCAGATGTCTTTACTGTATAATGGCACATACAGAATCTATAAAGAAATCCGTTGTTTAAAGCACCTACTTAACATGCTTACAAAAGTAACTAGAAGTTCCAGTTTTTTCTTAAAAAGTTCTAGACTTTTTTTCCAAGTATAGCAAAATTTATGAAAATGTGAAAATAAGTACTGATTGTAACAGAAAATACCGGCAATGAACATAAGTTGGATTTGGCCAAAACAACAATTTTGATTTGGCTCTAGCGGCCACAAGTATTAGTAAATTATAAAATAATGAGAGGAACCCCTACAGCAATATTCATACAGTGTTACTCTACTTTCTGAGACCTAAAATGAGCATTACATTGCTACCTGTAAAAATATACATGTGCTGAGATTTAGTTTTACTCATTCTCTTTTGAGACTGTGCTTTTGAAAGCTTTTTTGAAATAATCATTAGTTTAGTATTCACTTTGCAATAAGCAAGGAAAAACTTACTGGTTATCTGAAACACGTCATAAAAGATTTCTCTCTCCCATCTGCAAAAGCCATTAACGAGTTTCCTACAACTAATTTCTGGAAAAGATATTCATTACACATGCTAACCTATTTACGATTTGGATGTAAGATTAACAGAGTTGGAAATTTTGCATATTTGAAACAATCCTAGCTAAAATCATGGTTATTTTGCATGTTTCTTAGGAAACATACTTACTCTAGTGGTTGGCCTGTCTCAGCAGTTTAGTGAGTCTTTGTAAATGTGTATCTGGGGCCATTTCCCCTTTTTACTCATCCTGGTTTGCTTGAAAATGGTTTGTGTTTCTCTGCTCCTCAGAATATTTTATTCTCCAAATAATATTAAGCCTTATCTTGGTATTCTGTACACAGGACTATATCATTAATTCAGTATCATATGCTGTGCCTGGTACTAAAGGGGAATGAGTAAATAGTTGAAGGAGTGCTGGAAAGATGATTGAGGCATGTGGCTTATAATCTGATAGGTAAAACCAGGCTTGAAAACAGCTAGCTAACGGTAATTCAATTTTTACTAAACCACTTCTCTCCTGGCAATTTTTGAAGCAGCAAGTTTCATGGGGCCACAAATCTAAGACCAAAATAGCTCAAAAAAGTAATCATTGTAAAATTATTTCTTCACATATTCATATTTTCATTCATTTATTTAAATATATGTTGGGTGCAACTACACTATAATATGTATGCAACTATACTATGTTGGTGTTAGATAATATATTCTTAAGGGTTTTTACTAAAAGCTGATGATTAAGTCTTACAAACACAGCCAAACAAATTTTAAAGGTTTTTTTTAATCTTCTCTTTTCTCTGAGATCCTTGACCTAGGGTGGGTTTGTTACCTGCTTAAATAATTGCTACAAGAGCTAAGAGATGGCCATCACTGCAGCCCATCTAAAACACTGTCCCATGTTCCACATCTCTTCCACTCACTGGTCCTACAAATTTAGATTTAGGAATAAGATGTTATCTATAATAATAATAATGTAGATGATGATAATAATTAACTGAGCACCTACCACATGCCATACTGCTAGACATGTAGTCCATTCTATCTCTGCTGTAATAATTTTAAGATTAGGTATTTATTTTCCCCATATTATCAGTGTACAAGCAGGCTCAGAAAGGTTAAGAAATTCCTTGGGGTTGTCTAACTAGTAAGTTGCAGAGCTAGGGTTTCTTTCTTTCTTTTTTCTTTTTTTTTTTTTTAGCACTGCACATGCCGTATATGGAGGTTCCCAGGCTAGGGGTCTAATTGGAGCTACAGCAGCCGGCCACAACCATAGCCACAGTAATGCCAGATCTGAGCCATGTCTCCAACCTACACCACAGACTATGGCAATGCCAGATCCTTAGCCCACTGAGTGACGCCAGGGATCAAACCCGCAACCTCATGGTTCCTAGTCAGATTCGTTTCCACTGCGCCACGACAGGAACTCCAAGAGCCAGGCTTTCAATTCAGGAACTCTGTCTTGACTTGAGAGCCCAAGTGATGTTTCACAAGTCATTTTTACTTGGGTATATATAACATGAAGAAAAATCAACCAAATCAGTTTAAATTTTGAATTCAGCTGTCAGTCGTGTACTGAGGTTAGAGTTCATCCTGTAACTCCAGTTACTCCATCTCTTGGGAGCAACACCTGAAGAAAGGCAACACCTCAAGGTGTCATAAAGGCCACAAACTGTAAATCAACTATACTTCAATAAAACTTTAAAAATGAAAAAGAATATTAAAAAAGAAAAAGACCACAAACTTATCAGCGCAGCATGACTCACTGAAGCATAGTACATCATGAGAACTGTGTACATGCCTGGTACAATTGACTATAGCATGTTTTCCATTGTGTAACCGACAATGACAGATAATACATAACAAGATTCTGATTACCTGGTTATCTAGTTCTCACTAAAGACTCTGTGGAATTAGAGGGATTGCCTCTTTCTGGGTCCTTTCTTTTTATTGTTTGGCTTTACAGATCTTTTTATGCCCCACTGGGACTTAGGATGATTGTTTCATTCTTTTCCCCCAAGGGTTTTAAGACAAATTGCAGAAAATTCCCCTTCTGTAATTTAGGTTTTGAATAACAGCATCCCCACTAATTGTATTAGTAAGGATGTTTCTGTTACATCTATAGAAAGCCCTCTGTAAATGACTGTATATGCAGAATAGGGATGGGGAGGTGGGTTCTGCACCTACATTCCATCTCTGATTAGCGGGTTGTGTTTGGCAGCCCTCCTTGCCATCCTGTCAGGTACACTGAGATGGCTGGAGGTATTTCAAGTCCAGATTTTGACAGAAAAATCAGCATCCAGCTTATATTTCAAATTAAAAAAGAGTTCTTTATTCACAGATCTTTATCCAGATCAACCTGCTCTTTGGTTAGAACAATTTACATTATCACCACCAATAATTAACTCATTTCATATGTACTGCTTACTTTTAGTATAGATTAAATTTAAAAAAAGAAAATTGATAGCTTCATGTTAACCATTCATGGGCAAATGTTTTTTATTCTCCAAATGATTGATTCCTTTATGTAAATTTGATATTTAGGGGACTTGGCTGGATAGTCCTATCAATTTTGTATTTAAATTATATTCTAAGTTATTATCTTCTTTTTATACACCATCATTACTGCCTTAGAGGACACAACTCTTGCTCAAGTGGAACATCTCAGTACCCAATCTGAACTTCCCCTTAGTTTATTTTCCTATGATAACATCTGAACTAAACTGTCAATGTGACTCCTTCCTTTCCCTTTCCTAGAATCCCATTACCCAGATTTTCTTTTATAGTCTTTACTTTCCTTGACCTTTCCCACTGATGTCACCTTAGTCATCATTATGCACAGGTATCCATGCACTGACTAACCTCCTTGGGGCCTGTCCTCCGTTCTCCTCCTGAAGTAAAGGTGATTTATAATTAGTCTGTCCTGCACACAAGCACATGAGGTGTAGGTCTGAAATACAAATCTGGTCTTGTCACTTGTCTTTTTAGTTTCCCCAGAGGCAGAACCTGAGACAAGGAATCAAGTGCAAGTACTTAATCTGGGACGTAAAAGAAGGGCTATGGAAAGTGAGACTGGGAAGAAAAGGCAGCCAGTAAGGAGTGCATTATCAAACCAGTTATCACTATAAACAGCTGGAGCTTAATCTTCCTGGAAAAACTCTGGAAACCAGTGTAGAACACGCCCCTCAAAGTTATCTCACTGAAAGGACTGGGGAATTGGACTATTTATAAACCAAATGCTAATAGTCATTGGTAAGGGTGATGGTGGAGATAGGGAAACAGCAGTGTTAATTTCCCAGAATACCGGGCCTGCCCCACAGTAAAGCAAAGTAGCTTTAGTGGCCAGAGGAAAAGTCAGGCACAGAAGTGTAGGTGCTGATAATTGGAAGTCAGGCCAACTGGAATGATGAAGATGATAATATATGGATAGGGTACCAACAGTATCTCCACTTAAAATAACCTCTGAGATGTCTCCTTATAGAAAGCTGTCTATTATTTTCCTTAAACACTAAGCTTTTTATAGTCTAACAAACATCTCTGTATGACTATGCCTTTCATTCTACCCCTGTGAATTTTCTAGAGGCACACCCTCTTATACCTCTATGCGTTATGAAAACTGTATCTTCCTAGAGGTCTTCTATCTTTCTCTTCTGAGTGTATCCTGTCCATCCTTTAAGAACCAGTTTAAATGATGCCTCATCTCTGAAGCCCTTCCGTCTCCAGGCAGAAGTGGTATCTGGAGTATCAACAGAGCTCAATAAACGTTATGAATGGATTATAAGTGAAATGCCTCTACTATTACTTTTGAATACATTTCTTTGTATCTACATGTCTGTCCCCACAATAGAGTATGAAATATCAAAGCGCAAGGACTGTGTCCTACTGTCTTAACCCTTTCACCTAGGATACAGTGGGCATCCAGTAAATGTTTATTGAAATATGGAAATATTCCCATGTTAGAAAATACTATTTAAATATTGGATGTTTTGAACACTTTAATATTGAAGACATTGATAGATAACCCCTTAAAGAAAATTAGAAATAACAAAAGGACCTCTAAATTCTCATCATGTTTCTGTCCACATGTTTTCTTGGTTGGTAGTTTTGTTACCTCTTTTTCAAAAAGTAGAGAGGTGGAATAAAATGAACTCCAAATTTTCTTCAAATTCTAAAATGCTGCACAATTTTACTTTAGGCCTCTGAGGTAGAGCCAATGCCTATTATGTTTCATTGATTGGTAGTAAAGTAGAATGGTGGTATTTTCTTGAGTTCTGGAGTCAAGGATTAATTGTTGTTTATTCCTTTGCAGCTTCTGTGGAAGGCAAGGAGGCATTTTAACCTGCATCTATATATTGCATTAAATGGAGAAATTATTTACAAATATAGTGTTATATATTTTTTTCTCAATTTTGCTATTACATGCATTTTTTTCTCACTGATTCCAAAGAGAGTAAAATAATTCAGAGGCATAAAGTGCTTTAGGGTATTTTCATCTGGCAAACAACACAGTAAAGTTTTACCTCGAAAAAGCTACTCAGGAGATTGGAGGAGGCCAATGGAGCCTAATGCAGTTGTATGTTTACTTTTCCCACTAGAGGGAAACTATGTCATTATATTATACCATGGAGGCCAAATATTTGCTAAATAAAATACTAAAATGAAACTAAAAGGAATATTAAAAGCAGGCTAGGTAAACACCCAACTCCAGGGACTGACTGAGTCACAAAAGAAGCAGTATAATCCTTTTAGAATATAATTCAGATCAGTTATTTCTTCTCTGCTCAAACTCCCATTGTAGCTGCCCATCACTTTGAGAATAAAATCCAGACCCCTGAGCATGCTTCACAAGGCTGTTTCTGAATAGGCCCCTGGCTGTCTTTGCCATCTCATCTCATGCTGTTCCCTTCCTTGCTCTCCCTACTGCTGTACTGCATCCAGATGTCTTTACTAATGTTCCACGGTACCCAATGTGCTCCTGCTTCAGTTTTGCACTGCCTCTGCCCTCTACCCAGATCGCTCCTACCATATTGGCTTGCACCCTTTACTTCATTCAGGTCTGTGCTCTAATGCACACTTCTCTGTCCTCTCCTCCCCAGAGAGGCCTGCTTCAGGTGTGATATAAAAGAGTAGGCTGCACCCTTCTGTCTTATTTTCTTGCTTTGTCTTTTCATGTCTTTTAGCAATACCTGCCATATTCTGTATTTATTTACTAATAATGGATGGCCTAACCATGAGGATAACAACTTTTGCTACCATTGCTTTAAATTGTATCACTTCAGAAACATTCAAGTTGCTTTTGTTTTTGTTTTTGTTTTTGTTTTTTTTTTGGCTTTTTGCCATTTCTAGGGCCACTCCCCCAGCATATGGAGGTTCCCAGGTTAGGGGTCGAATCTGAGCCATAGCTGCTGGCCTACGCCAGAGCCACAGCAATGCGGGATCTGAGCCTCGGCTGCAACCTACACCACAGCTCACGGCAACGCTGGATCCTTAACCCACTGACCTAGGCCAGGGATCGAACCTGCAACCTCATGGTTCCTAGTTGGATTCGTTAACCACTGAGCCATGACGGGAACTCCTCAAATATTTGTTGAATGAGTAAATGAATTTTACTATTCCTAATTCACATTGATATTTCACTCATATCCTGGCAGAATTAGTCAGGAGGTGACAAGTGACCAGAGTCTAGAAACAGAAGGAGAAATAAAGTGCCTTTTTTTCTTTTTAACTTCCTTAGTAACTTTGGTGTTGTGGTTTTTTTTTTTTTTTTTTTTTTTTTGTAGTTCATGGGTGATAGTAGTGGACTTCTTGTAGTTTTAAGACATTTAAAACATAAATGTGCCCTTTCCCTCAAAAAGGCACAGAGCTATCTGAATTTTTTAAAATTAATACACATTTAGCACTTACTGGCTGGAAACAGAAGAAGTGTGGATTATATAATATGCTGTTAGTTGTTCTGACAATGACTTTTTGAATGTCAAGAGATTCTCCTTTTATATGGATCTGTTTATCTCTCCATTCTCAGTAGTGTGGAAGTATGGAAGACCAAGTGCTGGCCCAGAGCAGCATTAAGCTACATGGCAAAAATGTTTGGAATTCTTATAACTGGTTCCAGAAATGTCACTTTACCCCTTGTCAGAGCCTTATCAAAAGTGATGATTTTGAGGAATCATGTCCTCATGAGTTTTCTGTAGTTCATCAGTTTTATGCCAGAGACAGATGATTGTTACGCAGATTTTCTAAGAACATTAATCATATTAGTAATAATGATATTTTACAGGTACTGAGAATAGATGAGTAGATTTTAAAGCACAAAATTCCAGATTAATTAAACACTATCCATCCTATGGCTCCTTTTTAAAAAAGGAATAAAGTGTATCATTTTTGCTATATTAAAATTTGTTCTTATCAAATTATTCACCTCAATTATTCACATTTTTGTTGTTGCATTTTTGGAATTTACAGTATTATTATTATTTTTTACCACTGCACCTGCAGCATATGGAAATTCCCCAGCCAGGGGCTGAATGAGAGAAGGAGCTGCGAACAATAGCACAGCTGCGGTAACACCAGATCCTTTAGCCCACTGTGCCAGGGCCAGGGTTCAAACCCACTCCTCTGCAGCAACCCAAGCTGCCACAGCTGGATTCTCAACCCATAGCACCACAGTGGAGCCTCCTGGGATTTATATCTAAGATGAATTAGATAACAATCATTTTAACCCCAGATTTACATTACATATCAAGAGTTGGCAAATTTTTAAAATTAAGGGCCAGATAGTAAATACTTCTGGCTTTCTGTTGTACCTCTTCAACTCTACCACTGTAGTGTGGACAGTACATAAATGAATGAGCTTGGCTATATTCCACCACAACCTTTTCCCCAAAATAAACAGACCAGATTTGCCAACCCCCGTCACACATTAATCTATCCCAGTTTTTTCAGGAAGAAGATTGTCTATTTCTTGAGGGTAGAAGCCATCATATTGTAGAATACAAGACAGATACATCCCATAAATTCTTATTAAACTGATTTAAATAAAATGGGAACTATATAACAGTTGATCCAATAGAAAGTTATGACTTTGAATGGAAGGCATCATTTTTTACGAAATCCAGTGTCTCCTATGAAAAATAACCATACAATAAATAACAACTTCATTTTATTTTTTTAAATGATTTTTATTTTTTCCATCATAGCTGGTTTACAGTGTTCTGTCAGTTTTCTACTGTACAGCAAGGTGACGCAATCACACATACATATATACATTCTTTTTCTCACATTATCATGCTCCATCATAAGTGACTAGATATAGTTCCAAGTGCAGTACAGCAGGATCTCATTGCTTATCCATTCCAAAGGCAATGGTTTGCATCTTCTAACCCCAAATTCCCACCCCATCCCTCTCCCTCCCTTTCCCCTTTGGCAACCAAAAGTCTGTTTTTCAAGTCCATGATTTTCTTTTCTGTGGAAAGGTTCATTTGTGCCATATATTAGATTCCAGATATAAGTGATATCATATGGTACCTGTCTTTCTCTTTCTGACTTACTTCACTCAGGATGAGAGTCTCCATTTCCATCCATGTTGCTGCAAATGGCATTATTTTGTTCTTTTTTATGACTGAGTAGTATTCCATTGTGTATATATACCACATCTTCCTAATCCAATTGTCTGTTGATGGACATTTGGGTTGTTTCAATGTCTTGGCTATTGTGAATAGTGCTGCAATGAACATGTGGGTGCATGTGTCTTTTTCATGGAAAGTTTTGTCCAGATATATGGCCAAGAGTGGGATTGCTGGGTCATATGGTAGTTCTATGTATAGTTCTCTAAGGTGCCTCCATACTGTTCTCCATAGTGGTTGTAGCAGCTTACATTCCTACCACCAGTGCAGGAGGGTTCCCTTTTCTCCACACCCTCTCTAGCATTTGTTATTTGTGGACTTATTAATGATGGCCATTCTGACTGGTGTGAGGTGGTACCTCATAGTAGTTTTGATTTGCATTTCTCTAATTATTAGAGTAATTCTTAATATATTGTGAATTCTTACTGCATTTTAGTTTTAAAACAAAAAAATACTGTCAATAAAGTATACTATTTAGAATAAGTAATGCTTCAGATTTTTTGGCTTTTATGTTTATTTGATTAAAGTATAATATAATTTTATTCCCTATAAATAACATTTTTCTAATTTTGATTTGCTTTTCTTTCAGTTGTTTTACAGGTTTGCAGCCTGGTCCTTTATCCAATCAAGTTCATTGAAACTGTGAGCTTGAAAATTTACCATGAGTTCAATTGGGGTTATGGCCTGGCCTGGGGTGCAACTATATTTTCGTTTGGGGGTGCCATTCTTTATTGCCTGAACCCTAAGAACTACGAAGACTACTACTAGAACCAATAGTCGCAAATTAAAAAAAAAAAAAAATCAACCATCCAACAAAAGGATTACGTCTTCATCTTTTCTAACTCACTATTTTCTAAAACACTTGTGGAGCATCAAGCCATTTGCTCAGTTGATTTAATATCTTTTGCCTTTTGGCTGTCAACATCATAACCAGCTTTTACATCCATTTTAGGGACCTGCACAAATTAAGGGAGCTGATTAGACATAGGCAAATGCTGCAAACTTCCAATATGTTCATGTCACTTTTCTTGACAAGTGAAGGGTCTATATGACAGCAACCATTGTGAGAAACTAGTTGGAATGAGAAATGCCTGAATCTCCTATTGCCTGCAGGGGAGCAGCTGGCATAAGCAGCATTTAGAAGTTCCTTTGCGCTGACACGGATTCCACTGTTAGAGTCCTTATTGCCTGCTTATCCCACCCAGTGACTACATTGGCTGTTGGTTATTTGCTTGAGTGAACTCTTGAAAAGTGAACTTCCTTTCAGCATCTAATGGGAGTTCTGAATGTAACTGGTTAATGGTACATAGTCCACCTTCAAGAATACGCTTTTTAATGGGAGGTTATGCTTTGGCAATCAGCATCTCCCTGGGAAGGGAGTCAAGACTTGGAGACATGTGCTTTTCATTATGTGGTTAGAAATTGTGCCTCAGCCATATCTATCTAGAATGAGGAAAAACTGAGAGTCCTTACTTTCCCTGGGGCAAACAGAAAGAAATATGCATGAGTTGCTTTTATCCTAAGTACCCTTTAAATCACTTACCAAACATTACAGCAAACAATTGTGCATATGTAACAAGCTTAACTATTTTTATAGAAGGTGAACCATTAGTATAAATGGTAATAAGTTGTTCCCTAGCCCTACACATGCATTTGCCTATTGCACATAAAATTAATATTTGCTCTTAGTGAAGTGATTTGAACACTAACCTTGTACACATTGTTTAGAGACTTAGATCAGTATTCACACTTATTTACCATACAAAAGTGCATATACCTTAAAGCTTTTGCTCTATGTTCTCTACTGTTTCACTGGAAAGTTTTAATAGAATTGTATAAGAAGAAAAATTGAAATGGTGTTAATCTGAAAATTAAGCACTGTAGTTCAAAAGAGAGTAGCAATTAGGATGATCGTTTTGTTTAAAATTCATTAAAATAGAAGGCTGCTTTTTTCCCAAGTATTTTAAATGTCTTCATTAAAAAATAAAGGAATAGTGATAGGTTTATATATATGTCTAAATGTCAGTAGAGGAGTAGAATTCATCTGGTTATCACCTGGTCCTCTGAGGTTAACTAATGGGCTAACTGATTTGTGCACACAAATATAGATTTATGGTAAGGGAATCATTTACTGACTGTTCAAATGGAAGGAAGTATCAGTAATAGGGAAGAAGTTTGCAACAAATCTTACACTGCAAACTTGTGTTAATCCTGTTTAATATACAAATTTGGATAGTTTAATTATAAACATATTTTTATATCAAATATACAGTTCTAATGTAAAAGTTATAAATAATTATTTTTGTTAACAAAACAATATTTGGCCCTCTTGCAGAAAGAAGCATTGGAAAAATCATTTAAAATGTGCCTATGTTCTATTGTATTGCAAAATCCATAAAGAGCAGGACCACATCAATAATAATTTGCTTTACCTTCCAAAGCAGAGTTCTGCTTTCAGCTTAAGAACTATTGCCAAAAACAACAGGGAAAAAAAACTATTTTATTATTCAAATATTTTAAAAAAAACCCTATTATCTTGTGACTTTTCTATGGAATCACAAAGTAAATTTGAAGAACCTGGCATATTCTTATTTTAGCAATGACAGACAAAAGTGATTAAATGTATCCTAGAGAGAAACCTTTATAAAAGTATATGATTCTGTATAGAATCATAAGAAACTAGGAGTGGAAAATTTCCAGAAAGATGTTACTATTTATAGAATCTTTTGAAGCAATTTTCATGAGAAATAGTAAAATCTGGGCCAGGCTGTCTTGCAGTTAATTGCATATTATCAGAGCAGCATGAGAAATAAGGTATTTGTTGGATAGGGATTTCGGCTACTAAACACTCTCTATTGTGAGAGAATATCTTTATTCCTGAATAATGGAGGAACAGTACTTTGGTGCTGACATCAATGAGGCGCTTTTCTTAGTACTAGTAGAGAATGCAGTGTGCTTTTAGACCAGTATCACATCTTGAGTCTCATCAGGTTTTCATTCTGTCAATATGAGAAGCTGGAAAGTGACAGAATATGGTATAGGCTAAGGCATACATATTTGCAGTGTACTGAGAAGTAGATTTCTTATATAACTTTTTTTCCCTTCCCAGTGAAGAGCCCTATGCTATATTTCTACCATCATTAATATTTGAGAGTGTTTTATTACTAACAAGTTCAGTATAACATGAAAGTTGTCATGGCTTATCCAAAATATTGTTTTGTCTGTCAGAATAAACACAAGTGAATTTTTTACCCACATTAACCTTATGTCTTTGCAGCTTTAGGTTTGTTTGATGTTTTCTTACAAGCAAAACTGTTAACTACAAACCCATTGTTTATTTTAGAGAGCGAGAGGTACACATACACACATATAGCATAAAGTACTCAGCAGGGCTAGTTATTTGGATTTCTTGCACAATGACTTAGCTTTTTGTAAGTTCAACATGTAAATTTTAAAGACATAAATATAGAGAGACCTATGTGTTTGAAATATAAATGATATATATGGATTAGCATGTACCTGTATATTATTAAACATGCAATGAACTGACTGGTAAGTGACGTCTAATTGTATGGCTAGCAATGTAATTTATTCAGACTGTATTTTTGTACAGAGCAGCACACACTAACCTATGCCTCTGTGTCCTCTTTAATGCCTAAAACTGTGCCTAGAAATTTCATGTCTTAAAAAATAAAATATACTTCATGCTGTTTATGCTATTAGTTTTACTGCTGTTCTATATTTATTATTTTTAAATATATGACATGTTTACTACTTAAATATGAATTCATGGTATTCTGATTATTTTTAAACAGTCCTCTAGGGAAACCCTGTTTATCACTCCAGTGGTTTTGAGTTTGCAGTTTCACAATCAGTTCTTCATTTCATGATTTTTGTAGCTGACATGAAGTTATCTATGTGGAAAAAATAAAAATAAAAGTGGTTTCACTGATGTTGTTTGACTTTGTGTCTTCTATGTTGTGTGGACTCTTGAACAAGTTTCTAAATTACATGTCTTCAGTTCATTTTCTCTTTTAGTAAATACATATTATTTAGAAAATATAGATTGATATAACATGTTTATTTTGTATATATAAAAAAAATTTTGGCTATGCCCATAGCATGTGAAAGTTCCCATGCTAAAGATCAAACCTGCACCACAGCAGTGACCCAAGCCACTACAGTGACAATGCCAGATTCTTAACCCACTGAGCCACGAGGGAACTCCAATTTTGTATATATTTTTAAACAATTTTTTTGTTTCAGATTATCTCCCCAAATCCTTTCTAGCCTCTGCAGCTGAGTTATATGAAGAATAAAAGAAAGAATATTAAATATCTTCATAAACTTTCTTATTTCGAAAGGCACAGAGGAGATAGAGTCGAGGCTATCTTCCCTACTCTAATCACACAATTCGAGGAGTAGTGAAAGTGTTTGATGCTCTATTTTGGTTTTTGTTTAGATTTCAGTATTTGCAAGGTATGTTAAAGCAGACTTTCCTGCATTATTTTTTTTTTTAATTAGACACTACATTTTTGGTGCATGTGTGTGTGCGATAATAAATTCATAAAATATAAGTCCAAATTTCCCATCACCGTTTGTGTATTACATAAATAGTATACTTGGAAAGAAATGTAAATTAGACTGAAAAATTTGCTTGTATGATTGTCAGAAAATTTTCCAGAAGATAGAAATAGGACCATATATAATTAAGCACTTTCTTGTGTTAATAAAACCAGTTTGAATATAAAATATATATTTTTGTTATGAAGACATCCTTTCATGTCTCATATGAATCCTCAGATCTTGAGAGATTCACAGTATATTTTTCTGTTGAAAAGAAAACATTGTAAATCATTTGCAAAACTATGAGGTTCTTTAAAATCAGACTTTCAAAAGTATGCACATTTAAGATATAAATTTTAACATTTTCTCAAATTTTGTCATTGTAGAAATTTTCCTTTTCAATAGCCTTATTCTAGTTTGATGAAGTAGCGTAATTCCTTTGATGTGTTATATTTTCAGTATAAAGTACTTTTATTTTAATACAGAATTCTCATGAGCAAAACACCTTTACAAACATGTCCTGCTTGGTAATTATCCATGACCCACGTTCTCTGAATTTGAAAGACATGGAGACATAACTTGACTAGGATTTGACAAGGAAAAAAACATTGCCTTCAGAGATTTCACTGTGAACATAAAACAGGAAAACAATTCTAATGTGCTTTGCCATAATGGCCATGTAGTCAGTTCATGGTTTGTTTTAAAGTCAGGCCCATGCTTTGTCAACACAATGTTCCATTTTGATGGTCTTTAAGTCCTTTTGGTTAGAAAATGAACTGATAGTGAAATTATTTTTTATTCTGTATAATAATCTACTGAATACCTGGATTTCTAATTTGTTGATCAAATTTTCATGTTATGACCTTTGTTAATAACTTTTCAGAAGTGCAAACTTAAGATTAAAGGAGCAAATAAAAAACGAGAATTAAGCACATAATATTTTCATAGGAAGCACTAATTTACTTGAATAATTAAATTTGAATAATTAAACTCCGTCAAGTATTGGGAACACAATGTCACGGATACTTAATGTCAAAGTTAAAATCAGACTAACAAAGCTCCGTGTAATAAAATGCCAACAATTTTTCTAATTTAAAGCAGGTTTGCAGACTGGGAGAGCCTCACATTTTTAAACAACTACTAGATGTTGCCATGAGCAGAAGGTCCATATATTCATACTTGGAAAACCTATTTTCCAAGAGTCACCAGCTAGGTGACTCGCACATTTATATTCCAGCCGTAAGTCCAATGGTTCCAAAGTATAACTAAGAGAACAGGAGCTGAAGTGTTCAAGTTGGAAGGATAATATGTGGTGTTTCTAAGCCAAGATTAACAGCACACAAAGAATGGTGTTCTTTGTAAAAATAAAGCTGTGTTGAGTGGTTCACCAGAGAAACTCAGTTTTGGCAAGCAATTATTTCCAAGGTGAATGACTTCATAGAAATAATGATTATAAAAGAGGCTTGGAACAAGTGCTGAAAAACCATGTTGTCAAACCAGCAGAAACCTTGAGTAGATCAATTTCTGCATGACAAGGATTAATGAAGAAAATAATATCTAAACTATGTAATTTATATACTAATTTTGGCATGGGTAAGGATATTCTGTGGGTGACCCAAAGGCATTTCTTATACTACAGAAGAGAGAAGGCATGGCATTACACTTAAAACACTATATATATGTGATGATGGTACTGAAGATTGCTCCTTGGTTGCTTTGAATTTAACATCATAAAGGTAAAATCAGAAATGAATATCATACAGCCTATTTAATTTTTTGATAAAAATTTTTCACAAGGGAGGATTCAAATAAATTGTTTTAAACGTGAATAGAAATTTCTCTTAAGATTATTATGAATGGGGAGTTAAATTGTTAAGAGTTAAAAGGAGGAGAAATACTACTATGCTAGAAATACTACTATGTGTTAACTGAAAAGAGAGATAATGCTGTCATCCTTGGCATCCTCTCCTAGGCAAACTTGGGGATTAAAGCATTTTTGGAGAGCAGTTCCCCCTTTGTGGCCATATCACTGTTCAGTGGTGATGTGGCAACTCTTGACATCAAGAACAAGTTTTCCAGTTTTTAACTTTTGGGTGATTCTTAAACATTATCTAGCCATTATGGTTGTGTTAATTACTTGAGTCATGGTGTGTCTGAAAAAGGCAAAAATGAGATGTTTCAATAAAACATTTAACACTAATGATCATGAAAAGTATGTTTCTCATTCAACTCCAAGCTTTGGGTGCTATTCACTGTTGGAACAAATTTGTCATATATCTAATATGATATAGAAATTCTTATGGAGGCACAATGTTTAATATTAAATTTCCAGTTATATTTTCTGAAGACCTCGATATTTTAAAATCTTGAATTAAGCAGAATTTTGGAAAACTCACTCTCAGAATATTTCTTTGCAAACCTCGATATTTAGCATTTACCTTTCTAGCCAACTTTTAAGACATGGAATACTTTGACTTATTTTCCCACATTTGCTTCAGGCATGGATAAAATTATTTTTGTCTCTATTTGTATCAGAAAGTCAATAAATATTAGTATGTGTTTGGGCAAGTATTTAAATTTTAGGGAGTTCAAGTATGATCCTAAACACTGATCCTTCTGCTACTGATTGAATGGCATCTTTGAATCAGAAATGCTCTAAAAGTTGAGTCAACAATTAAGACTTCTTATCAATCAAAAGCACCATTTCACTTCTGTTAGGCTTGGTCGACTATTGTGTTGTGTGGATGGGGAAGTACATACAACATGCTGTTTTCCTAAAATTAGGCTTATTTTGACTTATGAGTATAAATATGTAGACATTTCTTGACTTTTTATATTTAGAATGGTCTGAATATACATTTTTTGTTTTGGAACCAGAGCATTTCTAGAATCATTTACAAGCTATGGAAATACAAAGTTAGAGTAAGTACAAAGATTGGAGAAAATACATAAAGGAAAAGGAGATCAAATAGTTAGATCTTCCAAGTTTTACTGTTTATTCATAACTGTGTTATAGGACTGTTCAATTATGAGAGTAGAAACCTGACAGGATGATGCAATCAATTAACTTTGGAGTCTAGGCTCCACCCATAATGTTTTTTCTGAGAACAATAGAGGAATTGGCAGGCAGCCTTATTTGCACCATATAACCCTGCACCCCTGGTCATAGGTGATTACATACAGCAGAGATGGTTCCTGCCTTAAGCTAGCCTCCTCTGTTTCTCTTGCCCATTAATTTGGAATTGGTCTCTGCATGTGGTTAGTAATAAAATGATTATACTATGGAGTTTTGGGGTATGTGCAGGGATACAAAGAAAACCACAGAGAATAAAGGAATGAAACAGATATACAGAGAGAAGCAGTCAAGAGGGTCCCTGTAAGTTAAAGGGAGAATAAAAGAGTGGGTAGTCCTAGTCCTTGTGCTGCATGAAATACTCCTGTGTCCTTCCAATAATTTCCTGTTTTGCTTAAACCAGTTTTAGTTGGAACCAATAGAAACTCTTCTTAGACAAAGCACCCTTTGTTAAAGGATTCAATATTAGGTTGTACTAAATCTCCAAAAAAGAATTGGGAAGTACATGAAGATTTCCTGACACACTTCCTGTCCCACCCCAGGGGAAGACTCTCATTTTCCCCATCAAAATTGCTCCCAGTTGTCTCATTCACAGTAAACTCAGTGAAAATATTTTAGGGTAAACAGTCCCGTGTGTATATTTTCTCCAGGATCAAAGTTATATGCTGAGGGGGAAGTATCAATAATTATCAGATGCGGAGTTCCCGTCGTGGTGCAGTGGTTAACGAATCTGACTAGGAACCATGAGGTTGCGGGTTCGGTCTCTGCCCTTGCTCAGTGGGTTGACGATCCGGCGTTGCTGTGAGCTGTGGTGTAGGTTGCAGACACAGCTCGGATCCAGCGTTGCTGTGGCTCTGGCGTAGGCTGGTGGCTACAGCTCCGATTCGACCCCTAGCCTGGGAACCTCCATATGCCGCGGGAGCGGCCCAAGAAATAGCTAAAAAGAGAAAAGAAAAAGACAAAAAAAAATAAAAAATAAAAAATAAAATAATTATCAGATGGCATGAAAGCTGTCCTGGAATCTCTGAAACCACTCATGGTCATTTCTCTCCCATCTTACATCTCAAATGCACTGGCAATCTACATCAGCCCATAAGAGCTGTCATGCTGCACAGCTCCAGAGAGAACTTTCACATGTATACTCCGAGAATGCTAGTCCTGCTGATTTTGCGTGTTTCTTTGCATTTATGGCTTCCATTGAGGACATCAGGGTTATACTTCACACACACAATATTATCAGCTAAGGTTTCCATTGCTTCCATTCTAGTGCTGCTTTGGGCTCAGGTGAGTCAAACCCAAGTAGAATCAAGTATGCTGGAGTGAACGTGTTAATTTTATTTGGCAAAAGAGTCTACTCATGGAACTTTTCTGGAGGCATGGTCTGTATGGCTGCTTAAGCAAGACAACCTAATAGTTATTCTTGGATCACCCTTTGGCTAAAATAGTGGCTCCGCACGTGAAAAAGTAGTTACACATAAGCACAGACAACTGAACCCAAGGTCAAGGACTTAATCTCCCCCACATTTGTGTGCCCAACTCAACATAGAGTCAAATAAGAAGATGGAAAATAACTCCCTACTCCTGCTTCTTGCTATCGTGTCCCCTTAAAGGCAAATGTGTGTGTGTGTGTGTGTTGAAGAAGTGATCATTAATTGTTCATGAAAATTCACCGTGTAATATGCATTTAAACATCAGATGCACTGTGACATAAACACCTTCAAAAAGAGAATTGTTCTTTCTTGCAATTAGACCAGAAATATTTAGGTCTTTAAATAATACGCTGGCACGATTTTTTTTTTTAGTTCTTAGAGCAAAGTATTACGGGCAGTCAAATTATTTGTCATCTCCACAGCTTTCATCCAGGGTAGAAGTCATCCACTTTCAGGTTTTCTTCCCTATTTAATTTCAAAACAAAGTTCTATTGATTGATGTGAGTTTTAACTTTGGCAGACTTTTTTTTTTCTGTGATTCTGTGTGACAGCAGATGGCCTTAAGCCCTTAAGACAAACCGATTCATCACCAGAAGCATCCACTCACTGGTATAACACAGGATCCTTGCTTTTTGTGAACAGTATCTTCAAATTATCCAGAGAAGCCACATGCACACGGAACATTAAACAATAGAGTGATTCTGAAAACTGGTACAACTGAAAGAAAGGTCACTTAAGACTTAATTGATAGAACACTCCAGGGATATGGTGGGACTTTGGGGGCACTTTAGTTGTTTCAGTATTTGATATCACTAAATACTCTGCATCATCATTTTCTCACTTGTTTAAATTTTTCAGGCCTTAAGGATCCTTGAAAACATTTAACAGAAAGTCCAATCCTTTAGCACATTCTCTTTTCCTATGGCCTGAGCAGCAAAAGCCATTCATTTTTGAAATACCGGGCAAGTGTCACATATCCTGGGTCAAGGAAAATGCACGCCTTGTTATTTTCCATTCTCACTGGGATCTAACAATGCAAGGCAAAATAATTTTGCATTCCTGACTCCTTCATCAGGAAAATGACATAAGAATCTGCAGAACAAACATAGCATGAGGCATTTAGGAGTGCTGTATTTTACACACTATATTTAAATTCTGCAGGAATAAGAATAGAGTTTTAAAAATACATCCGGTCAGGACTTGTTTCCTCCTTTCTCCATTCTTTAAATGCAAACGCATGCATACTGACAGCTCTCAGAAAAACAGCCCTAATGAGAATTTCTCACTTTCCCAAGGGGTGCCCTCTGCCACCATCTATTTATGGAATAATAGCGGGCTCCCTACTTCATTCTCACATCGTAAGTTTAAAAGAGCAATTTCCATTTTTGAAGTATTGCTAAAAGGAAAGAAGTCATCTTTTATCACAGTCAGGAAAGGTCAGCAAGTCAGTAATCCTCCATTCACTTACTGACAGAAATATCCTCTTTCCTTCCACAGCAGACCAGAAAAGTGATTGATTCGAGATTGGCATTAATACATAAAATGGCCAATGCACATAGCCATGCCTGAGCAATCCCTTACATGGTCCAGAAGTTTCTTTTATTACTTGCTAAGGCTGTGAACTGAATCTGTTGGAGCAAGCATTGTAGATAGGATTCCAGTCCCCTCCCAAGCATTCTTTCAGAATATCTAATCCCGACAAGACTGAAATATTTTCATAATGAAGACCAATGAAGAAGCTTTTTTTGCTTCTGTGTCCAGATGTTGACTGTTCTTTTGCATTCAGGTACACACAGACACACACACACAGACACACACACACACACACACACACACACACCCCCATTCACAGAAGTTTTGTTTGTTTCTTGCAAACCTCATGTTTTTCAGCCTCCAGACTAAATTTTATTGCATCTTTAATTGGGCCCAATACAGTGCAAGGCAACTGGACATTACTAAAGGTATAGTCTGAGACTTCATGAGTCTCATAATTCAAGTAGGAAAACAAAGTAGAAATAACACAATAAAAAACACATAGAAATGATTCTGCATCACGTAATAATATGACTTATGGTTCTTAAAGTTCACTAATTTTAATTGCAACCTAATACTTTACTAACAATATAGAATATATAGCAAGATTTTGACCAAAAATAAAATGTGGTTAAACAAAATTATACATGTAACAATCAGTCTGGGTTTTTCTGTGCACTAGTAGGCTAAATATTTTCTTTTGGAAAGAAAGCAAACATCCACCTGTATAATCTAAGACACCATGGATTGTAAGAATTTATGTACCAATGAGAAAGGAAAAACAACAAGATTGGGTAGAGGTGTGGCATAACAGAAGTCCTTTGAATAAAATGGTAACCAAAGGCTGTAATAGTTTAAGTGTAAAACTAAGCAATTCAAAAGAGTGGCCACAGAAAAAGGAACAGCAAGAGGACCTTAATATCACAGACTTGGCATTGGGTAGAGAATTTGAACAGCTAGTTGGTACTCATGCAAGTCTGAGGTCTGAATTCTAGTGTGGTCCAAAAAACTTCAAGCAGAGAATTTAATTTAAAATGGTCTCAGATGGTTAGTGCCTGAAGTTGTCTGGCAAAAGCAAGCAAAAGTCTTCCTTGGAATAACTTAATTTTGATCCAGTCTGACAAAGATTGAGGATTCAGTTGATTATAAGATGCACCCTGATCTCATAGGTGTGAAAAAATATTTTAGGATTAATAAAATATGGTTATTATTTCATTTGTAAATGATCAAAAGACTTTCACTTCAGAATTAGCCTAGTTATTAACTAAAATATCTGAGATTTAAGAAGAGTTAATTGTCATAAATCATGGTCATTATTTTTCAGCTCCTTTAATTTTTGGAGGTTATCTATATATCTTCTGAAATATATTTCCAGCCTAGCAATCCCAGGCTAATATGCCATTTATTTACAAAATAATAATGGTGACAAATATGAGAGTGACTTTAAGTAGCCACACCTGCAGCATGCAGAAGTTCCTGGGCCAGGTATTGAACCTGCCCCACCACAGTGACCTGAGCTGCTGCAGTGACAAGACTGGATCCTTAAACTGCTGTGCAACAAGGGAACTCCAAGAAGACTTTAAGCAAGATTTTCTCTATAAAAAAGCAACTGTTTAAAAAAAAGTATGATGCTGGATAAGCAATGAGATCTGCTGTATAGCACAGGGAACTATATCTAGTCACTTTTGATGGAACATGATGGAGGATAATATGAGAAAAAGGTGTGTGTGTGTGCGTGCGCGACTGGGTCACTTTGCTGTATAGCAGAAATTGACAGAACACTGTAAATCAAGTATAATAGAAAAAATAAAAAACTTATCCAAAGAAGCCAGAATCAAAAAGAAAAAAAAAAGGTATGATGCTTAATGGCAGCTTAGGTTAAAGGAATGGAGATGAACCAGAAAACATGTTTTAGTACTTTTGTTTGTTTAAACTTTTTATTGTAAAATAAAACAAAAAAGTGTGTAAATACATATGTAGAGCTCAATAATTTATCACAGAGTAAACAACTATATAATAATCATAACCAAGATCAAAAAACAAATTGTCAGCATTTCAGAGATCCTTCATGCTCTTTTCATTACTGTTCCCCTTTTTAAAAGTAGCTTGATCACCTAGCTATTCATCCCTACACATTATAATTTTATGTAGTTTGATTTTTTAACTCAAGAAAGTCAACTTATACAGTATTTTTTTCTGTCTTACTCTATTCAACACTATGTTCTTGATATATATTCACATTATTGCATATAAGCTATACTTTGTTTATCTTATCCCTGTATAGTATAGTATATATGAAGATGCCATAATTAATGTATCCATTCTACTATAGCTGGACATATAGTTTGCTCTCAGTTTGGACTATTACAAATATTTTTGGTATAATTATTCTTGTACAGGCCCCTTGATAAAATTGTGCAAACAATTCTGTTGTGTATTTATAACTTGGAACATAACTGATGGGTTATAGGGAATTCACATGTTCAATTTAATAAGTATTTCCAAGCAGTTTTCCAAAGCAGTGGTATCAATTTGCATGCCAGCAGCCACGTAATACAGTGACAAACTTTTTTTTGGATTTTTTTCATCTGGCCTGTGCGAAGTTTTTTCAATGGCTTTTAAAAAATACATAAAAATTTTCAAAAAGCATTGTAGGATTATGCTGTCAGGATTCAAAACATTTCACAGGCTAGGACAGTAAAGCAATGACAATAAGGTAAAATTCATCAGGAACTATACAAAGCTACATCTTTTGAGCAAGCACAGTTTAAGGAGACCAAGTATCACAGGATTGCACATGAAAAAGATGTTGGGATGTCATGAAAGTATAGTTGTCAGGAAAAAATGAGTCCTATCCAAATCTATGTCAAGAACAGTTTTCTCTCAGGAGAACTTGTATATGCCCATGCACTAAGAAGGAGTTATCTTTTTTTTCCCCATAAATGTTTATTAGTTAATGAATACGTGAATGAATGAGTGGTTTGTGGTCAAAGCTGAATATTAGAGAAAACAGACACTCAAGAGCAAAACTCCTCTGAGTGTTCTCACTCTTCTCTCTAAATTTCCTTTTTATTCAAAGAACGACTAAGAAAATTAGATGACAATAATCAAAGGAGAAGCAAATGATTAAAATAAGAGCCAGTTAAATCAAATCTAGGATTTTGGGGAGATATTAAACAACAGGTTTTATATAAATAAAGTCTTAGTTATGCTTTCCAAAGCAGAACTCTTTTCCTATTCTATTTAATCCATTTCTTTTGGGTTTCTTCTTGTCTTCTTTTTTCTTCTTCTTTTTCTTTCTTTCTCCTTTTTTAAAAAAGCGTCATCTCTATGTTTTGTAAAAAGAGGAATCCTGCAGACAAAAGCCTTCCAAATCAAGAAGTCTCTCTTCTGGTCATGCTTCGCTCAGCTTAGGTGCACACTTTTATACATAGTCCTGTTTCCCTTCAATTCTCCCCATTATTCATTTCACCCAGTGCGGCACTCTAGTTTTATTTTTGAAGAAAATAATCAGGGGTTCGATATATGTAAAAATGAAAAACTGAATGGAATTTTAAAAATTCATGGCCATAGAAAATATTCCATGTAAATAAAGTCACACCTCATGAACTTAATGCCTATTAGCACCTCCAGAGTTTTCTTTTTTATGTTTATTCCAATTTACAGGCATAATCAACTTCTTGTTTTGCACCATTTGTACTTGCATGCCTCTTCAAAGCTGAGAAATAGATGCCCTGTTTCATTGCTATTTCCCTAGGTTATTTTGGTTCAGTAGTCTGATGTCTGTAACGCTTCATAAAATTAAGAAATATCTTATTAATGCCTTCATCTCCCCTTCAGGTTTTTTGTCTGTATGATCTATGCTACAGATTACATTTACAGTAAACTTAATCTATTTTTAATGACACTTGCCAAGAAAACCGTGGCTTTATTTTTCTGTTTACTTGGTAGTTGCCTAGCAAATAGCAGCGGTCTATCACTGATTCGGAAGGAAGGTGGCATGTTAAATTTCACCATTTATCAGTTTTCCCTATGTAACTGGCATATCAAAGAACAGTGCCTTTAAAATTATCTAGTGCCTGCCCAAGGTTTTAAAAATTTTTTATTTTTATGTTTTTATGAGACAAAGGAAAAACTTAGTTGGAATTTTACAACATCTTTGAAAAGGAGTTGCAGCTTCATAATAATGACATATTGTTAGTGTGCTTTAACACTGACAAAGCACTTTCAAAAAATAATCTCATTTCAACTTTACAAGAACAAAGCTGTTCAGTGTACTGGTTAGAATATGGCCTTCGGAGCCAGGCTCCCTAATTTCAAACCCTTCTTCTGTCATTTACTATATGTTAATATGAACCAGGACAATTTACTGAACTTTTCTCTGGGTCACAGTGTTTTCTTTTGTTCAGTGAGATGATAAATACTGCCTTTAGACTTGGTCTGTGAATGAAATGAGGTTATAGTTTGTATCTGTTGGTTATTGCCACAATAATATGTGTAGTGATATAAATCCCCAGTGGTATACAAGTGTAAGTTTAGAGTTGGAGGTTGGCTAAAGGTTGGTTATACTAGTAATTCCTGGTCTCCTGAGCAAGTCTGGGAGTTGGCTGGATGTCATCTGATGTAGGATAGCCTAAGTTGGGATGACTGGATGTCTTTCACTCTGTTCTGGATATGTCTTTATTCCCTGGGAGTCTGTTCTAGACACATTCTCATGACACAAGAGGGCAAGCCCTATTGCTAAAGTTAATTTAGCTAGCCTCTGTTTGCTCACTCATGATGACAACCCACTGACAAAATGAGTAAAGTTGTTGAGCTCAGACTGAAGAGACTGGGAACGTCAGCCCACTCATGATGGAAGGATACTGAAGATGTATATTGCAAAGGACATAAATATAGAAAGGGGTGACAAATCAAAGCCATCATTATAATCTACTATAATGTAAAACATAGCAAAGTGCATACAAGACAGGATTCAATAAATGTGAAGCTATTACTATGAGGTTGATCTAAATGCAATTATCATTTTTGTAGATAAAAATGATAGAATATCAGCAATTTTATATGATTCAACCTCAAATTACTATTACAACATCCTGTAAAAAGGAATTATCATCTATAATTTTCAGTGGAAGAAACTGAAGCCTAATTAATTTTCAAAGTTAATCAGCTAGTAAATTTTAGCTTTTTACTTCATTGTAGTCTTATGACTCTAAATCTACTTGCCTTATATTACAGCTGCACTTTGAGATGCTTGGTGATAGATAAATAATTCGAACTGTGACATGACTTTGTATATAACACAGAGACATAATTTCCCAACTCTTTATCCTCATAAAACTCATGCACTGCCACTGAGTACTGATATCTAAAACAACTGGTCTTCTGCCAATAATAACTCCATAGCATTAGATCTGGTTACTAGCTCCTAGAAAAAGAAATGAAGCTGGTAGTAGCTAAATGCCATATTAGTACTCTCAGAAAAGCCATCTCAAAAGCAAGTGAGAATTTGTGAGTTATAGTTAAATATACTATTTCATGTTCATACTGTTTATATTTTCCTAAAAACGGTGGCTTTATTTTTTCACATATATTTCATACTTGTATATCTCACTACATTGGAGCCAGTTAAACAGATATATTATGTATAAATATACATTTGGATTATTTTACGTATGTACCTATCACATATTTAACACTAAACTGTGCATCACATGTTTCTAGAGATGTTCTATGTATTTACTGTCTTTTGAATAGCCTCTGTTCAATCTACTGAATACATTAGTAAATACCCATACAGTTACAATACAAATGATTTCCCTATGTGTGGATTCAGATGAGTCAATTAAATGAACATCAAAATCAAATTATTCTTTCAATTACAAATAATGATTCAAATAGCTCAGAAAGAGAGAATATATATAAAAAGCAATAATTATTGAAGCTAGTTATTATCATGTATTGCTGCTAAATTAAGTTTTCTTATCTGTAAGTTAGTATTTTATACACAGTAGACTCAATTGCATTCCCCCTACCTATTCCCACTAAGATCTGGAACATCAAAGAATTCTTCTTTCTCCGAAAAACTGGAAATTTTGAGACTGAAAAACTCTGTTACTTAGTGCTTTTAAAATTGAATGATTTCACTCATTTATTTTGTTAGCGCTGTCAGATCAAGAATTACATATGTTTATTAGTAATGTAGGAGTTCCCGTCGTGGCGCAGTGGTTAATGAATCCGACTAGGAACCATGAGGTTGCGGGTTCGGTCCCTGCCCTTGCTCAGTGGGTTAACGATCCGGCGTTGCCGTGAGCTGTGGTGTGGGTTGCAGACGCGGCTCGGATCCAGCGTTGCTGTGGCTCTGGCATAGGCTGGTGGCTGTAGCTCCAATTCGACCCCTAGCCTGGGAACCTCCATATGCCGCGGGAGCGGCCCAAGAAATGGCTAAAAGACCAAAAAAAAAAAAAAAGTAATGTAAAAAGCCATAGAGTCTTATCAATACCAGTGACACTCTAAGGACTCACACTTCTTAAGCATCTTGTTTTTGCACTGAACCTGAGAGCTGTGTGTACATGGAACACCTGCCATATGCCATCTAAAGGATCACTTATATCTAAAATCTAATATATGACACAAATGAACCTATCTACAGAAAAGAAACAAACTCATGGACATGGATAACAGATTTGTGGCTGCCAAGGGAGAGGAGGAGGGAATGGGATGGACTGGGAGTTTGGGGTTAGGAGATCCAAACTATTGCATTTGGCATGGATAAGCAATGAGATCCTGCTGTATAGCACAAGGAACTATATCTAGTCACTTGGAATGGAACATAATGGATGATAATGTGAGAAAAAGAATGTATAATATATATGTATAACTGGTCACTGCTGTACAGAAGAAATTGACAGAACATTGTAAGTCAACTATAATAAAAACATTAAAAAAAAAAGTGTGAGGAGAAGGGGACATGACACAACAGAGTTCAGAGTTGATTCTTATTTATAGCATGTATTAGCTTGATGACTTTTGGGAAGATATTTTTGAGTTTAGTATCCTTGTCTTTAATATTCGTATAAGCCCTAATGCACACTGTTATGTTCATTCAAATAGGATCTCGCATACATGGAAATACACATAGTTGTTAGTCAAGCCCTAATTTGCAGAAAGAATCCAGAGAACCATCTGAGAGATGTTCACTTAAATAATCTAGTGAAAGAGGAGTTCCTTTTGTGGCTCAGTAATGAACCTGACTAGTATCCATGAGGATGCAGGTTCAATCCCTGTTTTCTCTCAGTGGGTTAAGGATCCAGAGTTACACAAGCTGTGGTTTAGGTCACAGATGTGACTTAGATACAGCGTTGCTGTGGCTGTGGTGTAGGCTGGCAGCTACAGCTTAGATTCAATCCCTAGCCTGGGAACTTCCATATGCCGTACTTGCAGCCCTTATAAAAAAAATTTTAAAAATAAATATCCAGTGAAGTAGAAAATTAAAAATAGTCCCCACAGCCACTAAATATGAGAACATTATGAATCACTTCTCCCATTATTGTAGTTTGTCTTGCTTTTTATAATTGCCACAGATTCGTTTAATTTGAGAGTGTAGACTGAGGTATTTTTCAAACTCTTTTTTACTGTAATAAAGTAAGAAATCCATTTTTATTTTATTTTTTTGTATAATGACTTTTATTTTTTTCCATTACAGCTAGGTTACAGTGTTCTGTCAATTTTCTACTGTACAGCATGGTGACCCAGTTACACATACATGTATACATTCTTTTTTCCCACATTATCATGCTCCATCATAAGTGACCAGACATAATTCCCAGTGCTACACAGCAGGATCTCATTGCTAATCCATTCAAAGGCAATAGTCTGCATCTATTAACCCCAAACTCCCAATCCACCTCATTCCCTTCCCCTCCCCCCTTGGCAACCACAAGTCAGTCTGCTCTCCAAGTCCACGATTTTCTTTTCTGTGGAAAGGTTCATTTGTGCCATATATTAGATTCCAGATGTAAGTGATGTCATATGGTATTTGTCTTTCTCTTTCTGACTTACTTCACTCAGGATGAGAGTCTCTAGTTCCATCCATGTTGCTGCAATGGCATTATTTTGTTCTTTTGATGGCTGAGTAGTATTCCATTAGGTATATGTACCACATCTTCTTAATCCATCCATCTGTTAATGGACATTTGGGTTGTTTCCATGTCTTGGCTATTGTGAATAGTGCTGCAATGAACATGTGGGTGTGCATGTGTCTTTTTCAAGGAAAGTTTTGCCCAGATATACGCCCAAGAGTCATATGGTAGTTCTATGTATAATTTTCTAAGGTACCTCCATACTGTTCTCCATAGTGGTTGTACCAGCTTACATTCCCACCATCAATGCAGGAGGGTTCCCTTTTCTCCACAACCACTCCAGCACTTGTTATTTGTGGACTTATTAATTTTGGCCATTCTGACTGGTGTGAGGTGGTATCTCATGGCAGTTTTGATTAGCATTTCTCTAATAATCAGGGATGCTGAGCATTTTTTCATGTGCTTGTTGGCCATCTGTACATCTTCCTTGGAGAAATGTCTCTTCAGGTCTTTTGCCCATTTTTCAATTGGGTTGTTGGCTTTTTTGCTGTTGAGTTGTATAAGTTGTTTGTATATTTTAGACATTAAGCCCTTGTCAGTTGCATCATTTGAAACTATTTTCTCCCATTCTGTAAGTTGTCCTTTTGTTTTCTTTTTGCTTTCCTTTGTTGTGCAAAAGCTTGTCCGTTTGATTAGGTCCCTTTGGTTTATTTTTGCTTTTATTTCTGTTGCTTTGGGAGACTGACCTGAGAAAACATTTGTAAGGGTGATGTCAAAGAATGTTTAGACAGTGTGGTACTGGTACCAAAACAGACATACAGACCAATGGAACAGAATAGAGAACCCAGAAATAAACCCAGACACCTATGGTCAATTCATCTTTGACAAAGGAGGCAAGAACATAAAATGGGAAAAAGACAGTCTTTTCAGCAAGTATTGCTAGGAAACCTGGACAGCTGCATGCAAATCAATGAAAGTAGTACATACCCTCAACACCATGCACAAAAATAAACTCAAAATGGCTGAAAGACTTAAATATGGAGTTCCCATCATGGCTCAGTGGTTAACGAATCCGACTAGGAACCATGAGGTTGCAGGTTTGATCCCTGGCCTTGCTCAGTGGGTTAAGGATCCAGTGTTGCCTGTGAGCTGTGGTGTAGGTCGCAGACATAGCTCAGATCTGGTGTTGCTGTTGCTCTGGTATAGGCCGGTGGCTGCAGCTCCAATTAGACCCTTAGCCTGGGAACCTCCACATGCCACAAGTGCGGCTCTAGAAAAGACAGAAAGACAAAAAAAAAAAAAAAGACTTAAATATAAGACAAGACACCATCAAACTCCTGGAAGAGAACATAGGCAAAACATTCTCTGACATTTTTATTTTACCTCATTATACACATGCTGCACACATACACACATATCTGAAAGAAAAGTCTCATGAACTGTTATTACATCTTTTGCTGTCTAATATTTTCTACTCTGCTTTGTTCTATTGTAATTTATTTTATTAAAAATAAAACTTGGCAGAGCCTCCTCGCCTGCTCGCTTGAATCTCTCACAAGCGTCCTATCCTAATAAATCTATTTCTTGCCTATTACTTTGTCTCTCACTGAATTCCTTCTGCGTGGAGGCATAAAGAACCTGAACCTCAGTAAGTCCAGACATTGGGCCCAACGCTTCCCGCTTCATAGATGGATCCAGCCTCTTCTACTAACTAGATATGTGGTCTTGGGCAAAGTTGATTAATATCTCTATCTCAGCCGCTCCATTTGTGGGTAAACTCTGAAAGTCTGACATGAGGAGAGCACTTAGCACAAAGTCTGACCCAAACAATAAATGTTTCCTATTGTGTTGTCTACAGGCAATACAGTTGCTCCGTTGTTTCAATGTCTCAGCCATGACGCCCTCACTATGTAACCAAGTCAGTGCCCTGTGAGGCTCCTAGGCACACAAGCCTTTCTATGTCCTCCATTTCTTGTTTTTAGGGAATAAGCCTTAGCCTCCATGACCTTCCCTGAGTTCCAAAGTGCAGTTGCTAATCAGGGCAGGGAGGGGATGCAGAGACCCAAGAGGAGCAGTGCAGCCTTGGGGCAGGGTCCTGGCTCCTCCTCAAGGAATATACATAATAATATCTTTGAGCCTTTCTGTAGAACTAAAACCCCCAACAAATCGAAGAACTACTTGATGAAGCATCCTTCATTCCCAGAAGAAGGAAGACCACCAGAACCAGTCCTGGGGCCACTAAGTTTTGAGAAACAGTGCAAGCTTGCCTCTACCCTGATCCTTATCTATGGCCCTGATTCTTATTCCACTTCCCAAACTTTAAAACCACCTCCTAACCCCTTCCAAGGGAGGCACAGTCTTTAAGGCATTAGCCTGCTGTGGCCCCCTTTCCTTGGCAAAGCAATAAAGTTATCTTTTTCTCCTTTACCCTCCCCCCAAAAAACTTGATCAGAGAGTTCCCTGGTGGCCTAGTGGTTAAAGGATCATCAATGTCACTGCTGTGGTTCAAGTCTGATCCCTAGCCTGGGAACTTCCGCATGCCAAGGGCATGGCCAAAACAAAAAAAGTCACAACATATGTTTTAAAATACTTTGAAGTAGAACAGATCCAAATTTAAATACCAAATCATTCACTTACTAGCATAGTGACTATGAACAAACTAAAATCTCAGTTTTCTCATATGTAAAATGGGAATTATAATAGAAGTAAACCTTGTTTCACAGAATTTCATAGAGACATATCAGATAATTAATATAAAGCAGAAAGTATAGTAGATGTTCATTATTTGGGGGTTTCAAATGACTTTGTTTAATTGCATTAAAATTTGAAAACATTTGACTGTATTCAATCAAATTCAGAAAAGTTAGATAATAATCTGGATAATTTAGATTCTTAAATTTATTTCTCCCTTGACTATCTCATGTAGAGAAAAATAAATTTAATTTTAGGATGTTTAATATTCAAGAAAAAAACAAACTTAATGTCCAAACACCACTGACCTAGTTGGTGAGAAAGGCTGTGAATGCTTTGGAAGCATCATTCTGGAACTTGACAAGTGCCTGACTGCACAAAGGCATTCAGGGCACTGGCCTGGTATAATTTAACTGTTCCAGAAAGCTCTAAATCCAGGCCAACATTTGTAAACACCAATGCACAACTTCTTGCAATGTCACCTTGTTTGTTCTCTCTTTTCCCTCCTCACCCTGCTTCCATTTCCCTACATGTTTCAAAGTTTAAATTTACCTGAACCCACCAAGTGTGTCTAAGAAAATTGTATCATTGTTAGTCCCTTACTTCCCTTTGGGTTTAGGATACTCAACCAAAACCAATCTCATATTTCAAACCAGACCTCTTTCTGTTTACTACTAGTGTGAGAAGCAAAAATTTAACTTAATTAAATTCATATTTTCTCCCTAATTTAGTAATGCAAATTAATATCTTCTGCAACTATATATGTTGTAATATGCAATGCAACCGGGACCCTGTTGGCTAGCAACCCAGGTAAATGAATCAGTGGAGATATTTACAGGGAGGAAAATAACATACTTAAAATTTATTTATTTTTCATGGTAAGAAAATTTCTTTTCAAATTGCAATCTACAGGTGTTTGCTAAAAGACTTTTTCAATCATTACTGCTTTTCTTATCTTTCACTCTCTTTTGCTATGTCTCGTAAATATTGTTGACAATGGGTTTCAAAACATAACATTCTGCTGCTATATTATGTTTCTATGTCCTGTGGATTACTTTTCATGTCCTCTTGATAACATCTGAAACATAATGTGCTTTTATGAGGAAACTGGATGATTACTTAATTGCGGTGTTTCTGTTTTCACTGAATGTGGTACTGAATATAAATGAGAGGAATATGGTCTCCTAAATAAGATTCCCTAGTTAAGGTAGAAATTTGACTTTCATATCTCACTCATTAGGTGAACCTAAGCCCCCCAAATTCTTCTGAGTGGAAATATTTCATGCCTAGTCTCTGATGCATGGTGAAGTTTATTTTGATCTAAACTATTTCAGTCACTTTTCCATTAAGGAATCTTTAAAAATATTTTTGTGACTATAAAATGTTCCAGGTAGTCTTAAAAATGGAATAATCTTAAACTAGCAGGAAATCTCATTAATAAAATCACTTATATGCTCTGTGTTTATGTGTAAGCCCTTTGGAAAAAATGTCACTGTGGAATGAGATACGCTCAGAGATTTTAATGATATAGACTTTAGGCTTTGATAGCTTTACAAATTTAAAGTCAGAAATAATTGGGAAAGTTTAATCATTCATAAAGTAGTATCTTCATTATACATAGGCAATGTGCATTTTTTAATTATTTTATTACATCTTTGTACCTCTGTAAAAGGTATCTTATTCCAGGGTCTCTGGGTAAATGGCAATGACCTGCCTCTGGTTAAGTCCACTGCATATTTTACCAGGTAAACTTTTGGGTCTGTCATTTCAATAAGACTGCAAATATGCTATTGATATGTATGTGTAATCTTAGAATACTCTCAGTTTGTCCAAATACAAGGACAATGGTTACATTGTGAGTAAGGACTAGAATTTAGACCAAAGGACCTAACAAGAACAAAAAAAGCCCTAAATGGATGAAAGGGATAATATGACTAGAGTTATGGATTCAAATATCTCTCTGTCTGCAGAAACAACATAAATGAATGAAACTAGCTGGATGCAAAACACATTGTAGAGTGGGGGGATTTATGGCCAACTGAGATGATAAAGATTTACTTGGTGCTAAACCTAATTTTTAGGCTTATGTGAGAATGTGGGTTCAATGTTTCCAGGTTTCCCCCTTTTCTTTAAAAAGTTAGAAAGATTTCTAGTAGGAGGAGGAGGAGAAAGAGGAGGAGTATTTGTCTTTCCTAGGGCTGCACCCGAGGCACTCGTTAAGTTCCCAGGCTAGGGGTCTAATCATAACTGTAGCTGCCAGCCTATGCCAGAGCCACAGCAACCCGGGATCCGAGCCGCGTCTGCAACCTACACCACAGCTCACGGCAACCCGGATCCTTAACCACTGAGCAAGGCCAGGGATCGAACCCGCAACCTCATGGATCCTAGCTGGATTCATTAACCACTGAGCCGAGACAGGAACTCCCAGAAAGACAGATTTCTAAATTGAAAATGTTGGCTGATATATTTAAAAATCACTTAAACATGAATTTATAGTAACTTTTTTTAGAGTTCTTACTCCTCCAAAATTTTAAAATATAATTTGCATAAAATAAATTATATATATTTTTTAAATTTATAATTTAATGATTTTTGATAAATGAATATATTCATATAACCTTTACCCCAAACAAGCTATAGAATGTTTTCCATTACCACTAAAATTTCCCTTATTGTCAGTTCTAGCCAATTCCCCTTGTCCAGAGGTAACAATGGTTTTGATTTCGATTGTCATAACTTAGACTGGCCCTTTTAAGAACTTAATATAAATGGAATGACACAGCCAATTTTAGTTTGGCTCTTTTTGCCCAATATAATGTTTTTGAGATTCATCCATGTTGTTACATTTATCAGTAGTTTATTACTTTGAATTGTTTAATAGTATGATATTCATTTTAAAGCATGATGTAGACCAAAACTTAAGATAGACTAGGAAAATGGTTGGTTACTTCTGGATTGAAGAGAAGATAATGGGTGAAGGCAAAGATTCTTAAATGAAGAAAGGATGGGAGAATGATCATTGCCTTTGAGAGCGTTAAACACTGTAAAATGGTAAAAATAGAAAAACTGGAAGGCATAAGAAAGCTAAGGAATTTTTAGGTAGACTTTCAAGGTTTTTAAGATTTTGGGTGTAAGAGGGACATAAATGTGACTAAAGAAGTGAAGAAAATAGCTAATTAATGAATCTGTGATTTGAAAGTGGATTGAATTTAAAAACATAGCATGGCTTTTAATATCTAAATTCATTTAAATGCAAATATTTGGAATGTTTTTAAAATAAAAGGACACAGCACACTTTTTGCTATACTTAAATGACATTCTTATGGGGTGTCAATATACTTATTTCTCCCCTGTCCTATTTTCTTTTCATTTATTTCTCCTATATCTTATTTCCCCCTTCCTTTTCTTACTACCTCATTGATTTTTTAATAATTTTTATTTTAGAATAGGTTTAGATTTATAAAAAAAATTGCAATGATAGCAGAGTTCCTATACACCACATAGTCAGTTTCCCCTATTAACATCTTACATTAGTATAGGACATTTGTTATAATCAATGAGCTAATATTTATATTATTATTATTAACTAATATCCATACTTTATTCAGATTTCCTCAGTCTTTTGCTAATGTCATTTTTCTGTTCCAGGAGCTCATCCAGGATACCACATTACATTTCATCATCATGTCTCCTTGGGTTCCTCTTGTCAGAATTTCTCATATTTTCCTTGTTTTCAATGATGTTGACAGTGTAAGGAGTAGTAATCAGATATTTTGTACAACTTCTCTCAATTGTGGATTATCTTACGTTTTTCTCACAATTAGGCTAGTGTTAAATGTTGTTTTGGAAGGGTAACCACAGAGATAAAATGTGACTCTCATCACTTCATATCCAGAGTACTTACAGTTAACATGACTTAACATTATTGAGGTTAATCTTGCACACCTGACTGAGCTAGCATTTGTCAGATTTCTCCATTGTAAAGTCCAAGGAGAAACTTGGAGATAGGATTTTTTGCCTATTCCTTTGTGCTAGGCCCAGCTGTATAGCTATGGGAGGGGGTCTCCTGCATTAATTCCTTTTTTGTCTGCTATTGTTCTGTGGAAGTCCTGAAGGCAAACCCATTGGCTATCAGAGCTAGGTGATCCAGGGGCTTGTATCTTGAGCAGCAGCCACAAAAGCTTTTGTACCAGATGTGTGTAAATGCTCCTTCCAGGGGGATATTGGTGACTTGTGGTTGGCTCAAGCGACAAGGCAAAGGTGGTGTCTGCTGGCCTTCCCGTTCAACAGTGAGAACGTCCCCAGATAAGTGCTAAATTATAAGCCTGCTCCTCAGAGAGCAGCTTTAAAGTACGCAAATAGATTTCTTTCAGGGAAGGGTTGGAAAATGTTTTTTTGTTTGTTTTGCTTGCTCCTTTTGTGCTGAGTGCTGGGAAATAGCAAAAGTGAGTTCACAGAAGCTTGTCAAATGTTTCTTTCTTTCTTTCTCTTTTTTTTTTTGTCTTTTTGCCATTTCTTGAGCCACTCCCACGGCATACGGAGGTTCGGAGCTGTAGCTGCTGGCCCACGCCAGAGCCACAGCAACGCGGGATCCGAGCCATGTCTGCGACCTACACCACAGCTCAAGGCAACCCGGATCCTTAACCCACTGAGCAAGGCCAGGGATCGAACCCACAACCTCATGGTTCCTAGTCGGATTTGTTAACCACTGAGCCATGACGGGAACTCCTTGTTTTTAATTATAGTCTGGCAGGTCTCCTGGATGCAAGCCCTACAGATTTTCAGGGTTAGGTATTTTGGGGTCCTATTCCACAGGTGAGAGTCTTAAAAACTGAGGCACTAGATGTGGGGTCCAAACCCTTCACTCCCCAAGAAGTGGAGAATCTGAGGGTTGGAAGTTCTTTCCAGATTGGTTGTGTGCTGGGGGTGGGATTTATTGTGTGAGAGTGTCTTTGCTTTTCCTATATAATTCAATGTGGATGTTTGTATTTTCTCGTTTACCCAGTGTGTAGGAGTTGCTGGTTAGTTTCCAGATTTCTTGCAGAAAGAACTGCTACGTGTGTAGCTACACATTTAGTATGTCCAATGTCCATCAGAGGAGGTGAGTCAGGAGCCTCCTATGTCACCATCTCCCACTGGAACCTTTCTTACGGCTTTAATAATAATCTTGGTATTGTGCTACAGAGATCACAAAGATTGTTTTTTTTTTTTCTTCAGGATTTTGTTTCTTTCCCATCTTCCTTCTGTTCATCTCACAGCAGTCTAAATCCTTTCCTAGTTAACAATGATTGATTTTCATTTTCCTAACTTGGAAGGTTAAGTTCACATTGTAAAATTATCTCTATATTGATGAGATTTTAAGCACAGGGTATATTTTGCCTACTTCCCACACGTAAGAAAAATAATCCCCATTCTCTTTTTGAACAGTATCTCATGCTCTGCCATGAAACTGAATCACAATTCTCTAACAGTACAGAAAACTTCAATAAGGCCATTGCCATCTATGACCATTCAAAAATTAGAGAGAAGATATGATAGAAATTACTTCTCCTTGAATTTCAGCATTCTAAAATTGCTATGTTTCAGTCCAATACTCTTGGGTTCAATCCAAAATTGTTTGCCTCTGTGTTCCTTGTGAGAGATTTTAATTTAGAGGATTTTAGAATCTCTCAGCTACCAAAAATGCTATCTTCTGATATTCCTGGAGATGATTTGATAAACCGCTTCAAAATTGGATTACAGCATATGAACCAAAATATATTCACTTATTTTCTGTTGTTTGTGGTATAAACAACAACTATGAACAATGCATAATCTGTTTTAACTTGAAACTCAAAAATATTTTACTATGAATCAAGGCCTGAGTACAGATAATGAGATGCTTCCATCTTTCTTAGGAGAATATTTTTTTTGGTAAGAAAGACAAAATTAAACATTCCTAAACAACAAAGAAATGTATTTCATTGCATACAGGAAGACTAGAGGTAACGCAGGGTCAAGTACAAAAACATCAGTGATTTAATGACTAAACAAAACATCCGTCTCTGTAATTTGCTCTCCTTAACAAATTCTTTTAAAAAGGATGCCAATGGCTATCAGATTTTCTTTTTCACTAAAACAAAAGAGAGTAATTTCTCCTCAAAACGTGGAATAAAATTTATTCTGATTAGTTGAACTTGGGTCACATGACCAAGGTGGAACAAGAAGAATAACCAAGAGCTATCTTGTGCTCTTATTCCACTGGTAAATAGGAAATTTTTCTGAAGCAAGAAATAGATATCCAGACAAAATTAAGGTCCTGTTAGAAGAGAAACTGTGGCTTCAGCTGTCTTCCCATTCTGTTTTATTTTCTATTCTAATATCTTTGAGATTTTATTTACAACATATGGGCATTTAATAGTAGCTCATGCCATTTAACATGTGCAAAGGCGAGTACTGAAAATGCATTGGAGTCTAGGTACAAAGTGGTTCATAAAATGCAGACACTGAATTTTTACATTGAATAAAATTATTCATAACTTTCAGAAATAAAAATATTTCCAAATTGTTTATTTTAATTGGATTTATTTCCTGACTATAGAAATAAATAAGAAATTCCTTTTAAATTTGTGCAATATGCCTTCAAAGTTACCAGAGATATGCTGAGTGACTGATAAATAATTCACTTAGCCTGGAAACAGATGAACGTTTCTGCAAGCTGCAGACATCTAAGTTTCCCCATAACTTTCCTTCTTCAGATTAACTAGGACAGATGAATGATGGCATTCTAATCAGGACAAAAAACAGTATTCCTTTCAAATTTTCAGCAACTTGCCAAGCTGAGTTACTGATGTCATGCCTAGTCATATTATTTGTGTCAAAATCCTCTGATCTGCTCTAAGTGCTGCAAATAGTTGTGAATAGTTGATATTTCCTCCAGAAACAGCCACATTTGCAAATCACATCTTTAGGAGATATTAAACGCAGAGGAGTAGGATAATTCTCCAAGTAATTTAAAAGTAAGTTTGAATTCATTTTATCCAAAGTACTAACATACTTCAAGGATTTTCTCTGATTTTTACCAAACACTGCAGATTACAAGGTATTTTAGGGAACATTTATTCAATAACCTACGTGGTCTATTCTCTAATATCCCTGATTAAAACAAATTTCAAAAGCAATGGCTTAGATTCACAGGAATGAGTAGTTATATGGTTTATGAACAATTAAAAGCTAATGCTGACTGTGGAATCAAAAAAAGTGCTTTGCTGACCTTGAGTAACTTTTAAGGAGAGAGCAACAGAACAGAAAGTTCTGTTGCTGAAGTTTCACAAGTACATATCGTAAAATATTTGTTGGTCAAAAAACTAGATCAGAAACTTAGATCATGCTAAGCAGATTTCCTCTTGTATTATTCAGCTTAAATATCCTTTTTAAAAGAATTGACTTGTAACTTTTAAAATTACTGAAGTTAAATTTACATATAGTGAAATAAACATTCTAAGTGTACAAGTCAATGACATTTGGTTGTACACAGATACATTCTCATGTAATGTAAGGACATGTAATCTGCAGCTACTCAAGATGAAATCAAAAGTTGCAGCTTTACATGTGCTTACTGACTATTTACATATCTTCTTTCATATAGTATGTGTTCAAGGAGTTTATCCATTTTTTATTAGTTATTTTTGAGATCTTTATATATTATGGACACAAGTTCTTTGTCAGGTATGCGTGTTAATATTTTCAACCTCTTTGTGGCCTGCCTTTTCATTTTCATAATGACAGTTACTGGAAAAACAGAATTTTAAAAAATTTTGAAGTCTAATTTATCATTTTCATTAACTTCAATGTTTTTTTGTGGCTTCTCTAAGAAATATTTGCTGACTCTATGTTTGCAAAGATTCTGTAATGTGTTAAAAACTTTTACAGTTTTCACTTTTACATTTAGATCGTAATCCATTTCAAATTATTTTTTGTGTACTATGTAGGGAAGGAGTCAAAGTTAATTCTTTCCATATGTTTATTAAGTTTCTCCAGCCCAATTTGTTGAAGATATTTTCTTTTCTCCTTTGAACTGCATTGAGCTTTTTCTTAAAACTCAATTGACTGTATAAGTGTGAGTCTTTTTTTTTTGGATGATGTACTCTGTTCATTTGAGCTACTTTTCTATTTACTACAATATCTCAATAACTGTAGCATAGAAAACCTGAAGTTAGGCAGTCTAAGACTTTTAAAGTGGAAAATTAGTCACTGATTTTTAAATCTTACTTATTTATAAAATAAGCACGCCAAGGTATAAATTTTCCTCTAAATATTGCTTTAGCAGCATCCCACAAACTTTGACAAGCCATATTTTCATTAGAATTCAGTTTGGTATATTTTCTGTTTCCTTTGAAAAATATTCTTTAACTCATGAGTTATTTCAAAGAGTGTTGATTAATTTTCAAAGTTTGGGACATCTTTTAAATATTTTACTATTATTAATTTCTAATTTAATTCTCTTATGTGCAAAGAATGTTCTCTGTGAATATTCAGTCTTTTCAAATTTATTGGTACATATTTATTGTTCAGCATATTGTCTATCCTGATAGAAATTTCACCTGCACATGAATAGTGTGTTCAGTGATTATTGAGGTGATATAGAAATGCCAATAAGGTTGAATTGGTTGATAATGTTGATCAAATGTGCTGCAGACTTAATGATTTTTTTTTGTTTACTTGTTTATCAATTACTGAGAGAGGGGTAATGAAATCACCAACTAAGACTGTGACTTTGTGTTTATTATTTTAGTTCGGTCAGTTTCTACTTCATCTGTTTTGTTATTTGGTGCATTCACTTTTAAGATTGTGATGTCTTCCTAAAGAAATGACAATTTTTGGTATGGCTTAAGTCTAACTTCTAAGCTTTTTGTTTTCTATTTGTTTGATATATTATTCTTTTTTCCTCATTTACTGCTTTTTTTTTTTGGTGTGTTATTTGAATATTTTTAGTGTTTTATTTTATATACTTTATTGGATTTTAGTTAATACCCATTTGTCCTATTTTTATTACTTTTTCTTGGGATTATAATATGTATCCCTAATTTATCACCACAGTCTACTTAGAATTAATATTATACCACTTGGCGTAAAATACAAAACATTTAAAAGTCTAGTCCTGTTTTCTCTTCGATATTTTCTATTTTGTCATTCATTTTGCTTCCACATATTAAACATCCCACAATAAAATGTTATTACTTAACTCTACGAAAATAAGTTTTCTCTTAAAGAAATATAGAAACTAAAAGAAAAAAAAAATGACAGCCTTAGATTTACCCACATATTTATAATTTCTGTTACTTTTCATTTCTTGCTATAGATTTGAGTTTTTCTCATTATCACTTCTCTTTGGCCTAAAGAAGTTTCTAAAGAAGATTCTTTAGGAATTCCCTTGTGGTACACCAGATTAAGTATCTGGTGTTGTCACTGCAGCAGCCTGGGTTGCTCCTGTGGCACGAGTTGGATCCCTAGACTGGGAACTTCCACATGCTGCAGGCATGCCCCCTTGACAAAAAAAAAAAAAGAAAAAAGAAAGAAGTTTCTCTATCATCTTCAAGAAATTGGGTCTGCTGGCAACAAATTCCCTCAGTTTTTTTTTAATCTCAAAATGGTTATTATACCCTATTATTTTTCATTTTTAATACATTTTAAATTACATCCAGCAAAATTTATCTTTTTTAATGTAAAGTTCTGCTAGCTTTGGCAAACTCAGACATTCTAATATTGCTTTAGTTAAGACATAGAACACTGCCATTATCCAAAACATATTCTCATGTCACCCTTTGAAGTCAGCTCATTCTCCTACTACCATCCAATAACAACCACTGATCTATTTTCTGTCCTTATAGTTTTGCCTTTTCCAGAAGATCAAGAAAGGAAATTATGCTCTATGTAGCCCTTTGAGTCTACCTTCTTTCACATAGCATAATACATTTGCAATATATCCAAATCATTGCATATATTAATAATTCATCCTTTCTATGCCAATTAGTGTTTATTTATGTTGTAGAAATACCACATTTGTTTATCCATTTCACATTTGTGAAACATTTGTGTTGTTTCAAATTTTGGTGATTGTGCATAAAGACACTATAAACAAATGTGAACATATTTTTGTTTAACATACATTTTCATTTCACTTGTATAAAATACCTGGCTTGTACATTTCACTTTATAAGAAACCATTACATTATTTTCCAAAGTGGCAGTACAGTTTAACATTTACACTAGCAATGTATTTTCAGTTGATTCACATCATTACTAGTACTTATCAGAATTTTTTTTTTTTGGCCATTCTAATGTCAGTAGTGATAGCACATCATGATTTTAATTTGGATTAATCCCTAATGATTAATAATATTGAGCATCTTCTCATCTACTAATTTGCCATCTGTATATCTTCTCTGGTAAAGTGTTTGTTCAAAACTTTTTTTCATATTATTGATTTTGATTATTATATTCTGGATATAAGTTCTTTCTCAGATATGTGATTTGCATATATTTTTCCTACTCTTTGGTTTGTCATTTCATTGTCTTAATGCCTTTCAAGAATGAACATTCCTAATTTTAATGATGTTCAGTTTATCAATTTTTCTCTTTTTTGTATGATGCTTTGGTGTTGTATCTAAGAAATCTTGACCTAGTCCAGGATCGCAGATATTTTTCTTACGTTTTTTTTGATCATCCTCTTTTGAAGGATATTTTCAATGCACACAGAATTTTGAATTGACAGATTTTTTTTCCCTTCTCTTTTCCTTCTAGCATTTTAAAGATGTTGTTCTATATTGTTATGGCAACCACTGGTTCTGGTAAGATGTCAACCACCATTTGTATTGTTTTTCCCCTGTTAGTCCACTTGGACACCATCTCCCTGTTCTGTATCCTGCAAAGTACCCCCAGATGGAAAGCCAGATTGAAAAGTGGCTCACTACATGTGTTTCCCTTCTCTTAAGTATCAAAATTTTGAGCTACCTATCACTCAATACCTGGGGACACAGTTGCTTCAAATAATTTGTCAAGTGTTTTAATACTTCATGATAAGAGGGTAAGTCTGATATCAGTTACTCCATTGAGGCTATATGAAGAATTCTAGCTTCTTCTTCTTTTTTTTTTTTTTTTTTTTGGTCATGCCCACAGCATGTGGTCGACCCAAGCCACTGCAGTGACAATGCCAGATCCTTAACTCATGGTGCCACAGGAAAACTCCGAATTCCAACATGTTTAATCTTTTTTTTTTTTTTGTCTTTTGTCTTTTTTGTTGTTGTTGTTGCTATTTCTTGGGCCGCTCCCGCGGCATATGGAGGTTACCAGACTAGGGGTCGAATCGGAGCTGTAGCCACCAGCCTACGCCAGAGCCACAGCAACGCGGGATCCGAGCCGCGTCTGCAACATACACCACAGCTCACGGCAACGCCGGATCGTTAACCCACTGAGCAAGGGCAGGGACCGAACCTGCAACCTCATGGTTCCTAATCGGATTCGTTAACCACTGAGCCATGACGGGAACTCCATGTTTAATCTTTTTACTCTTATTTGTCTAACCTACATATGAAACAGTCAATAACATAGTTTTTGATACCTACTATGAGAGTGTGTTTGTTATTAAATATTCAAAGACATGGTCCCAACACTTAACTAGTTTATAATTTTGTAGGCTTATATTGAAGGAGAAAATAGAAGGACACAAAGTATTCAAGAGTTTTTACAAATTGTTATTGCAACTCAAGTACATCAAGATTTCTATAGTCATGGGCTGATGAATTACATATGATTTCAAACCTCATTTTTGCTCAGCATTACCTTCTCTTATTCCCAACTGAAACTCCCATCTGTCTCTTACAATAATAATGCCAAGGTTTATCTCTCTAATTCTAGAACAATTAAATGTGTGAGTTCTTAACATACCAGATAAATATAACTGATATACCAGTAAATATAACTGAACACCTTCACAGCTATTTTCTTTTGAGCAAATTTAACCCAAGTGTATATATTAGACCTGTGTGAAACTAACCAATTGGGACCATTATCCAGTTCAGAACATTGCCAGAGGGGATGTGCTTATTTGCTACTAAGTTGAAGTTCTGCTGAAAGGAGTTTCGGGATTTGTTGATACTTGTCTTTCCCCTGCTTTAATCTTTGAAAAACTCTTTGAGCTTGGAAATAATTCTTGAATACCTATTTGACCTTGGTGACAAAAATTTCAAAGGAATTAACACCTGTATTTATGACTTTAATCACTCAAAGAGAGTAATCAGGAAACTACTTTATTCCAGGTCATATGCTAGACCCAAGGAGGCAGGGCACAAACATGCCTAAGATTCATTTTCATCCTTGAGGAGTTCACAGTTTGGCCTGGGAGAAGGAAACATTAACAAATTATGTGAACGTAATTAAATGATAGTGCAACTGTGTGTGTTTGTGTGTCTGTGATTGAGGAACTGATTGGGAACATAGGGAGGTAGGAATGCATTTTCTAATTTGGTGCTAAAGGCACACTAACTGGACCTTTGGTTTAAAAATATATAGGCTGCGCACAAAACTTTGACAAAACCTTTTCAGGTCAATATGGAGCCTGTAATATTGATTAGGACAGTTGCTCTGAGCTTCTGGAGCCAGAGATTATAAATCTTTTTGCCGGCTGGATGCAGGTAGCAGTTTGACATGGGAGATCCTCTATATCATGGCAGTGAGTAACTGATGTAAATTGTGTGACCTAGGCTCAGACATGGCCAAATGCAAACTGTTCAATGATATGATAAGGAATACGTAATTTGGAGTGAGATCGGTGAAGGAGCCTGAGCTGAAGTTGGCAGGTACTTTGACAAACAAACCTGGGCTTGAGACCAGCAACATCCCAGGCAAAGGTGGTAGCCAGGCAGTAATGCAAAGTTTGAGGCAGAAACACCAGCAGGTTTTAAATGAGGATTGCATTATTAAGCAAGACTCTAAGGGAGGCTGGAGGCCTGATGTGTCAGCAGCAAAGTGATGGACTGTCATGTCGTTGAACAGGACTGACCCAATATTATCAGCATAAATGCCAGTATTTTGTAGCTTATAAGATGATTGTATCCACAGGGAAAAACTCCAATCCCCATAACTACGTTTTAATGGCAGCCAGCATTCCACTCTCAGAGCTTGCTGTTTCTAGAGAAAAGGCAAATTCTATAAAAAGTTCAACTTAATTCTCAGAAGAGTGGCCCATGCAAAGATAGGAAGTCAATACAATGCCACTTATTTTTAATGCAGACTATATCATAACTTTGGGTGCTTAAAGGAAGGCACTTAGTTTCTCAAATTACTGCACAAAGTAATTTGTGAAATGAAAATCCTTGCAAACACCAAGTGCACTCAGAGAGCACTTGAAGTACTCGGCAATCATTCTGAAGCTCTTTATTAAAACCCTAAAGCTCACTAAACCCAGCACTCTCAGATGGGAAAAAAAAGACATTTTGAATTATTTGTGGAGGGCACAGGGATTGCTTCAGTTGATACTTTGAAAGTTTGCCACTCTTCTCTACTGTTTTAATGACTCTACTTGACAAAGACTTTATTGCCCATAGATTTGTGTAAATGGTTTAGTTTTACCAAAATATTTTTGCTAAAGTTGTTTCATAGAGTCCATGAGCTTCTCAAACATGTGAGCAAAGCTTTTTGCTCTTTGCCCAAGCTTCAATGTCCTTTATGTGCAAAATGAGGATATTGAATGAAAAATTAGAAATGTCTTCTAGTGACATAGTCTTATAGACAGGCAAATGATTTACACTAAAAATGTTCATTACTGTGGAGTTCCCGTTGTGGCGCAGTGGAAACGAATCCGACTAGGAACCATGAGGTTGCGGGTTTGATCCCTGGACTTGCTCAGTGGGTTAAGGATCTGCTGTGAGCTGTGGTATAGGTCGCAGATGCGGCTTGGATCCCGCTGTGGCTGTGGTGTTGCTCCAATTTGACCCCTAGCCTGGGAACCTCCATATGCCACAGGTGTGGCCCTAAAAAGGCAAAAAAAAAAAATTCATTGATGTAAAATACTAATATTTAAAAACAATGTATTAGGGTTTTTTTTTTTTTTTTTTTTTTACTGTCTCCTTCCCTATCTTGAAACCTAAGCTCAGAGGAAATCAACACTTTTTTTTAATACTTTTCTGCACTTAATATGTTTTTGTCTAATGAGAAAATCTGTGTTCAAGATAAATTTATGCTTGTGTTTAAAGGCAGAGTACTTTATTTCATAGATGACCATAATGTGTAACATTTCAGATTCTTTTCTGTGAGATGTGCTGTGGTGAAAAACATCACTCAGTGGAAAGGGGTTCTTGTTCTGATTATTCTGCTGACTGCTGTATGTTTTGTGAGGATTGTTGGATCTCTCTGGGTTGAGTTTCTTTACCTGTAAAATGAGGAGAGTTGATCTACCTGAGCTCAAAACTTTCATGATATCTTTGGTACTAATTTAAGAACAGAATGTATGAGTCTTCTTAATTGGTTATCTTAACAATATTGGTAATTGTATATTCAAAATCCTTTGTACTTTTTGCACATTATGTGTTTTTCCTATAACCAATAACAACATAAATACTTGAAGGTCAATTTAGGGGGCCTTCTAAATCCTTGAAAGTGTAACTTATAATCATCTTCAGTTTATTGCTTTATTTAAAGTACTACTACCTTTGTCTTTTCTGTTAATTTTCTCTGAACACTGAAAATATTGCAAGCTTATTTCAGAGACAGTAGTAACCTTCACATGTATAATCACATTAACAACCTCTTCTCCAGTGAAAGAAACATAAGCTATAAAAGCTACATATCCTCTTTTTCTTTATTGAGTGAATGTGGATTTTGACTCTTCTGATTACATGATAATTGAATCAGGCTTCTGGTTCTAAGCGTTATGTTTCCCTTGCTTTTCCATTTGTTTATTGTTGTTTTAATGCTGATGAAAAGAGCTAAATTCTGACTGTCAGATGGGAAGAGCAAGCTTGCTAGTTGCAGATGCCACTTTAACTTTGAGTCTTTCAAGTGTAGGTTTTTCCATTTGTCTGTAGTTCTTTTTTCCAAGATGTATTTTTCTCTTCAAATCAGATAATGCCTTTCAGAAGGTAAAAAATGATGAGGAAAGGCGCTTTTTTTTGGTCACTACTTATATTAGATGGTTGCACTGATGCCACAAAAAAATAGGGAATAGTTCTAAATTGGATCTTTATGTTACATAAAGTAGAGTTTTAGCTGGATAGTTTACAACTTCATCGAGAACTAAATAGATTTAGCCAATATTATAGATATTGGTGCTATAAAAGTTGACATCATATTTACATTTCACAATTTTAGATAAAGGCTTGTTTTGCCAAATACTGAAGGACCCAGGAAGAATATAGTTTAGTATTTTGTTATGTTTTCACAATATTCATATAAAAGACCCAGGGATCTGATTGATGTAACAGGAAGTGACTTAATAAGCCTAGATTCTAATGACAATACATTCTGGGAAATGTACACTCAACTGTAATCTTAGCCTTCAGCAACTTACAGATGACTCTAATATGCCTGGCAGTGCTGTTCTCTACCAGCATTATGTGAAGACATTGTTCAGTGTAAGAAAACGGAAGCAGCTGGTACTATTGTGTATGCTTCAGATCACAAGAAAATGAGAGTATATCCTGTTTCCACCTTATCTGGAAAATCTCTATTGAATCTCACAAAATTAGGAATCAAATTATTTTGAAAGCTTTTAGTTTCTCCTTATTGTAATGAGGTATAACACTTAAGACTCCAAAATTTATTTCACTTCTGGAGATTCCTGCAATTTGGGAAAACTAGTGGGAAAGCATTATTAAGACAAAAACAAAACAACATGGCAATGATCTGAACTATAAACAGTCATGGTTCTCCTACCTTCTTTTTTAGTGAAACACAGATGTTACATTTACAACAGATCTTCTGTGGTAATGTGTTTGAGAATAAACACCAGCAGTTTCTCTGAAACTAATTTACCTGCTTTTGATTAGTAATGCTTAGCATTTTAAAAGTCTTGGAGGAAGCAATCATTCAATCACTGTTACTTCATAGACATAGCAAGGAAAATTACTTAAGTTAAGGTATATGCCCAAGTCCATTTCTCACACCTACCAAAAGATTTCTTACTGAGGCCTTTCAACCCCGCTAAGGAAGTAAGGCAGTGTTTTATTGAGCTTTGACTCTTATAAGCTAGAATATTCACAGGAGATTCTTCATGGTGGTAAATTATTGAGAGATGATGTAGAAAGAAAAAAATAAGGTTGATATTTTAGCATCAGTTCTTGACAGAGATCAACATGTAGCTGCATTTTGACTTTCTATTCACCGAATTAAAACACAGTAACAGCAGCTGGCTGATTTTTCCTAGGTCTGAAAGCTGGTAAAGTTAAAGAAAGAGTAGGTAGTGGGAACAAGGTTAAACTCTCTGACTAAAATCACATGAAATGGAATTACTCAATCCTAACTCTGCATTTAGAATCACTGGAGAGTTATTAATAATGCTTGAACCTTGATACAAATAAACCCATATATCCAGGGATGGTTATGGGCATGTGCTATGGTTGAGAATCACTGCTTTAATAATCATAACTTTTTTGAAGCATGTACTTATGATAGGTAAATTTTAAGTTTATAATATTTAATTAACTACTTTAAAATATTTTTCTCTACTCAAAGAGGATTTGCACAGTTTGAAGGTATTTATATAATAGAGTAATACTATGCTAAAACATATTTAAAGTATTATGATCTTGTCTGGCACATTATGTAAACCTAATAAATGTGGTTTCTTTTTTGTTTTTACATTATATTTATGTTTTTATAGACACCACAGACACACAGTCACACACACTCATAATAGTTACATGACACTAAATAAGTGACTATTTTAGTGGAAAAAATATAGACTCAATCTCACCTTCTGTTACTATTTGAATAACAACCAATTGTTTCCCACAGAGAAAAATCCCTAATTTGAGTTTTAGCAGTCTTTTTCTAAGACTTTCTTATTTTCAGTTACTCAAAAAAGTTTTTTATTTTTATTTTATTTTATGGCCTCACTCGCAGCATATGAAAGTTCCTGGTTTGAGCCACAGCTGCAACCTACGCCACAGCTGCAGCAGTGCCAGATCATTTAACCCACTGCACCCGGCCAGGGATCAAAAACATGCCTCCACAGCAACCCAAACTGCTGCAGTTGGATTCTTAACCCACTGTGCCACAGCAGGAACTCCATTATTTGCAGTTACCAAAAGAATAAGACATCTGTATCAGAATATTTTTGGTTGCAAGTAACAAAAGATTATAACCAAAAAGAGACGACACTTATTCACTCAATTTTCTGAAAATTCGAAAAGTTAAACACCTTTGTTGTAAGTTGGTGGGAACGGCTTCACATAAGAATTGATTCAGTAGAGTGAATATGTCACCAAGAGCAAATTTCTTTTTGTATCTCCACTCTGCCCTTCATGGGGTTGGCCTATTCCTGGGGCTACCTCCCCTAGCTCTTTCAAGATGGCTGCCAATACAACCTGGGTCACAGTTCTCATTCTGTGAGCAAGTGAGAGCTTCTCTTCTTCCAGGCAGTAAAACAAAGTTCTGGGCAACACTCTTAGACCAACTACATCACATCACACACTCATCCTCAACCAATAATTGGTCCAAAAAGGATCAATCAATCACTACCCTCATTTCTTGTCTCACACTGATTTTTGTACAATACTTGCTTTTTATCACAGCAACTGCCAAAATCTAACTTTACAAATATATGATGTAATCAAAGGGAATTTCATGTGTTCTAATGATGAAACTATAAACTACCTTGTCCTGCTAGTTTGAACCATGTCTGACAGATATTGCTGGACTTTTTTTTTTTTTCCCTGGTGCTTGCAAAATGTGAAAGTTAGTTCCTGGGTCAGAGATCAAACCTGCACCACAGTCAGTAGTGACCCAAACTGCTGCCATGATAACACCAGATCATTAACTTTCTGTGCCACAAGGGAACTCCATTGCTGGATTTCTTTTGAAAATTTACCTTATCTCCTGGTGTCTTAGGGTACCTTGGTTCACAGTTTGGGAACTGAGGTTATAATTGTAACAGAAGACAAAAGTCAGAATTGGAAAACCAGATTTTCAGTGAAAAACACCAGGAGATGACAGGTATTATTTAAAAAAGGAAACGTCACTTATAACTGGAATCTAATATCCAGCACAAATGAACATCTCCTCAGAAAAGAAAATCATGGACTTGGAGAAAAGACTTGTGGCTGCCTGATGGGAGGGGGAGGGAGTGGGAGGGATCGGGAGCTTGGGCTTATCAGACACAACTTAGAATAGATTTACAAGGAGATCCTGCTGAATAGCATTGAGAACTTTGTCTAGATACTCATGTTGCAACATAAGAAAGGGTGGGGGAAAAATGTAATTGTAATGTATACATGTAAGGATAACCTGACCCCCTTGCTGTACAGTGGGAAAAAAAAAAAAAAAAAAGATAAAAAAGGATGGAGTTCTTGTCGTGGCTCAGAGGTTAACGAACCTGACTGGCATCCATGAGGTTGCAGGTTTGATCCCTGGCCTTGCTCAGTGGGTCAAGGATCCCACGTTGCCAGTGAGCTGTTGTGTAGGTTGCAGACACACCTCGGATCCCACATTGCTGTGGCGCAGGCCAGTGGCTACAGCTCCGATTGGACCCCTAGCCTGGAAACCTCCATGCCGTAGGTGGGGCCCTGGAAAAGACAAAAAGACAAAAAAAAAATAATAATAAAAATATAGGAAATGATCATATACATTTTTCAAATATCTTTTTAATAAATTAAATATTTAATTTGTATAACAAAGTTCTTATGTATACACTTTCCCCCCAAAACACATTATAAGAAAAAAGTACATTATATAAGTTAATCTTTGGAATTTTTATTTGTTTATTTATTTTTTTGTCTCTTTAGGGCTGTACCTGTGGCATATGGAGGTTCCCAGGTTAGGGGTCAAATCAGAGCTGTAGCTGCCTACACCAGAGCCACAACAATGAGGGGAGAGCTGCATCTGCGATCTACACCACAGCACAGAGCAACTCTGGATCTTTAACCCACTGAGCGAGGCCAGGGATCGAACCTGAGTCCTCATGGATAGTAGTTGGGTTTGTTAACTGCTGAACCACGATGGGAACTCCAATCTTTGGAATTTTTAAAACCCTCTACTACTTCAAAAAATTAGTATTTCTATACTCCAATTACCATGGAATTATAAATTTCATTACATTCTAATGAAAAATGGGGAGAGGTTAGTCCAGGAAAATACAGATTCACATTACTATAGATTAGAAATTTTAGTACCTTCATTTCAAACTAAAACAATACCAGTACCAATGACAATAATTGCTGGGACCAGTAAATGTTTTGAACTAACCCACTGGTCTTATCAACTTATCTCACATTTGTGATTAGGGAGATACTAGAACATAAAAAATTTATTCCCTCTGGGTTTCCTTTTACGATGGCTGATTGTCACAGAATTAGGACAGATAGAGTTTTTTTCCCCCCCCTAAAAAAAAGGAGTGAAAACTCATAGGCTAGTGTATCACAGTAAGATTTTAGGAGAAAAATAAATTTTTAGTAAGATACTTTGTATTAAATCTTGTAATATGACCTTGTTTGGCTGCTATATACTGCAAAAAGAAGAGAAGCCAATCAAAATGGCATGAATGATTAATGCATTTCATACAAAACCCATGATAGTCTCAGAATATATTTGCTAAGGTGCTGCAGTGATAAGAAGGCAAACAAATGATAGAGCTCAAGTAAGGAGTTTCAGAAGCAGTTCTTAAGAGAGACACATGAAGTTAATTTCTTAGTTTCTATTGACTGTACAAACTGAAGTGCTAATATCAGAATACCCATTGTAAGGGAAAAAAATGCTATTCAGATTCTAGGTTGAAGGTGCGAAAATGGCGCTATGCAGTAGATTTTATTAATGAATAATCCTATAAGAGGATTATGTATTCTGGTCTGCTGACATAAGTCTTATTCATGTGATTAATTTTGGCCAAACAATGTGTATCCTTTTTAGCACAAATTTTAATATTGAATATATGGTTTACCAAAACTCTGCCACAATTATCAACCGTGGTCCAGGCTGAGGCTGCTCCCTCATTGTAGAGCAGAGCCTCATTTAACCCCTAATGGGCATGTGAAATAACTTAGCCACTGAGATATTCAGACTGTCACTGCAATATAACCAAGCCCATCTTGACTGATGCAAGTTATTAGCCATTAGTATTAGCATAAACTAAATGTGGGTCAATAGAGTAGAATAATTAAAAAATCAATTGCTTTCATAATGGATATATCAAGGTTTCTTAAGAAGGTGAAAAACTCAGAACTTGGAAATGGTGAAAGGAGGAGAGAAAATCTTGGTAATAATCCCACTGTTAGGATGCATGGCCGGGGACTATAGTGAACCATCATAGTTTTTATAATTACCCTGGAATAGTCACTATCACATATTTTCTCTAAGCTTAGAGAGTTTAGTTGCTTTCTTGTGGCCACACAGCTAGTAAGGTACAGGCTCAAAATGCATTATCTTCACTTACACTGTCACCTGAACACAGAACATGAGCACTCGGCTGGGTATGGCAGTTGCTTGGATTGCCCTTAAAGAGAGAATCTGCTGTGGAGAGTGCAGTTAGCTTACAGGCTCCAGGTGAAGTGGCCTCAAGATTCCGGATTCCCTGCAGGCTTTGCGCCAAGGATACATTCTCTCCAGGAAGCTTACCCTTACCCCACCCCACCCTCATCCTTACCCATGATTGAGCATGGTAGGGTATTTGGGTCTGGCCATATCTTCCCAATGCACTGGCTCTTCTATGGAAAATCTTTATTCTGGAGCTCCCTGTTGGAATGCTGAGACTTTCTCAGAGCTGCACTGTGGTCTGAGGCTCTTCCAATCCTCTCCTTCTACCTTCTTCCTCTCTCTTCATGTGTCAGATCTACATCATGGTCTAAAGGCTTTCACTGCCTACTCCTGTCCCCTCACCCCTTATCTTATATAGGTTTCACCTTTGAAACAAAAATTATCCTGACACTTGTTAAAACGGTAAAAACAAAAACAAAAACAAAACAAGACATCATTTAGGACATTTGTAATAGATGTCAACACTATCACAATAGAGGAAGGAGATGGGGCTCAACTTTAAATACAGCAAAGACAGGTGGGGATGAGCAGAATGAGAGGAATCAGTGGATGGATTTTACTAAGAGGAAACATAAAAAATAGGGGGATTCTCACTAAACTAATTTAGTAGGATTCTTACTAAAAGTGAGCTAGGCAGGCCAAAGACAAGGCCCAAGGACAAGCAAGGTCTAGTTGTAAAAAGGGCTCAGAGGAGCCTATTTAAAGTTTGGTCAAGAGTCTTTGTTGCCTCCCAATAAATCTCTTCTACTTCTTATTCTGTCTTGGCACTTATTTCCTGGAGGCTCTGAACTGACACCTGAGATGAAGTCAGAAATCTGATCAGTACCCTGTTCTGTAGCAAAACATGTAAACCTTTATGGCTAGATTACTACCTTTTGAAGGATAATTTCCTCCAGTTTAAAAAAAAAAAAAAAAAAAGGTAGAGGCTTGAGTGTTGGTAATGTGCTGCCACCTATGGGTTGTTTCCTGTTTGTTAAGCACTGTAGGTAAGAGTTGACAGGGATTGTCTCCTTTCATGCTCATAAAATATTGACAGTTACATGTTATGATTATTTTTATTTTATACACGAAGAAACCCAAGTTTAGGTAAAATGATGTAACATGATCCTTATATAGCAGGGGCAAAATTCAGGCCCAGATCTGAACTATCACTATTTATTCTTAGTCAAAATCTTAGCTGATAAATGACTCTTATGAAGATTTGCTGAGTACGGAGAAAGAGGTATAATATTTGGAGTCTGCTTTGTGGTAGGAAGAAATTGAGAGGAGTTCCCGTCGTGGTGCAGTGGTTAATGAATCTGACTAGGAACCATGAGGTTGCAGGTTCGATCCCTGGCTTTGCTCAGTGGTTAAGGCTCCAGCGTTGCTGTGGCTGTGGCATAGGCCAGCGGCTATAGCTCCGATTAGACCCCTAGCCTGGGAACCACCATATGCCATGGGAGTGGCCCTAGAAAAGGCAAAAAAAAAAAAAGGAATTGAGAGCTATAAGAGGTTTTGTATTACATTGTGAGCATAGTATTTTATGTTCCCATTGTTATGCCAAACTCCTGAAGAATAAAACCTGTTGGGCTAAAATGTATAGTCACAAATTTGGGTATACATCTTCTTACACAGGGAGTACTATGGTTAACACAAATCTGAGAACTATACAACAAAATAGAAAAAGAGAAGATTAATGACACTAAACTTAACCTGTATTTAGATAAATTTTTATTTCTTTTGGATAAAAAAGAATCTGAGAATGCCTGGCCATGGACCCAGATTGACTCTCAGCTCTCTAGATCAGGAACTGCTTGTGGCAGATACTATTCCTATTTCTATAACTGCTTCTTTGCAGCACCTATGCTAGCTGGCAGTGGACAGTTGTGAGGGTTGGTGATTATGTGGTGAAAATTGAATAAGGAAGTAGCAAGTTGAGAGAGATCAAGGTCAAGAGTCTAATTGCCATTGTCTGGTTTCTTGTCCATACTAAACCCTGACTCTTAGCCCATTACTTCTTCATGCAACATATTCCAGATGGATAGCCTTGACCTGAGGAAATAATGGATCATTCATTCTTCAATTCATGAAACAAATATTGTGCACTGTAGCTGATAATATCATTGCTGTGCCCAAATCTCTCAGACTCCTTTTTACCACGTATTTGTATACCTTTGCATCCTTTAGTGTGTTTTTGCATCCAACTGCATACAAGTTTGGGTCTTGTCCACATGATTGCCCTTGGACTGCTGGTTCCTCTTTGCTTTAGTTCACATACAGAACTTGTAGTTCCTGGGGATTTATGGTCTATTTGATTACCAGGGCATGAAAACCCAGTTTCCTTTTCCCAAGTCAATATAACCCTAAGGCTTAAATTTCACTCCAGAGTTACTCTTGGGGATCAAGGTAAGATCTTGGGGATCTTACCTTTCACAGGAATTTCCCTAAAACCACATCCTTGCTTGACTTCCTCCCTTGGCCTGTGTTGCTTGGCCCACTCCCTCACCAGTTTCCTCTGGGTTGAAAGTACTATCTTAATAAATCATTTACATAGGATTCTTTGTCTCAAAGTCTGTTTCTAAACCTAAGAAAAGCACTGCTAAAACTAAGTCATGATGTTAAGCAGTAACAATGAGTTGTCAGAGAGGTAATTGAGTAATCACAATATTTTATGTTATACCACTGTTGATGAATATTATGAAATGATACTATTTAGAAGAGAGTGGTTATCCTTAACAAGTCTCTTCAGAGAAAGTAATATTTAAACAAATTCTTGAAATGTAAATGATTGAGTAGGTATCAACGAGGATGAAAAGAAATCAAGGGCATTTTAAGCAAAGGAAACAGATTCTGCTTTAATAATTGTTTCTTGGGAAACGATTTTGTAGAGTTCATTTTATTCTGGGAGAATACTCCACTGTGAACTTTGAGAAGGGAAGGACCCTTTCTGAATTACACAGGTTATATCATTAGTATCTAATATAGGACTTAAGACAATGTTTAAATATTTTTTGAAAAGTAAACCCATTTCCAGAATGCATTTTGGTCTTTCTCCATTTTCTGCTATCTTCCCCAAGTTTAACAATAATTACAAAGGAGTTCTTAAACCACAAAAATAATCACTGGAGTGATTTAAATTACTTAAGCCATCTGCATATACAGTTGGCCCTTGAAAAATGTGAGTTTGAACTATGCAGGTACACATATGTGGAATTTTCAATAGTGAATATTACAATACTACACGATCTGAGGTTGGTTACATCTGTGGATGAAGAATACCAAATATAGAGGCTGACTATTAAATCATATGGGGATTTTAGAATACACAGGTTAGCACCTCTAATCCCCCACCGTTCAAGGGTCAACTGTAAATAGGAAGACACTCAATTGACTAAGGTATTCTTTCTTTTTATAAAAAATAGATTTTATTTATTTCTATTTATTTTTTTTTTGGCTGTGCCTGAGGTATGCAAAACTTCCCAGTTCAGGGATCAAATTCGAGCCACAGCAGCTACCTGAGCCACAGCAGTGATAATGCTGGATCCTTAATCCGCTGAGCCACCAGGGAATCCCTGTTCTTTCTTTTTTGATGTACTAATTCACAAAAATAGCACTTAATCAAGCTCACTTGATATTCTAAAGTTGCTGCTATGTTTCAGGCATTCTGCAATGTTCTGATTATGAGTCATAGTCATAAGAAATTTAAGATTTAGAATTTGGGTTTGAATACCCATTCAGCTACTAGTTATGTGAATTGGAGTAAATTATTTACCATCATGAGAATAAACACCTACCTTGTAGAGTAAATGCCTACATTATAGAGTGCTGTGAAGAACATGTGAGTTAATGCATGGAAAATTCACATCACAACACTTGGCACTTAGTTAGTGGTCACTGTCACTAGTGTTGGTGTTATGGCTGTGATTGTGTTTTCCGTTATTCTGTCATACATCAGATTTGCATAGGTTCTGAGATTTTTTTTTTTTTTGGCTGTAGAGTCAAACTTATTTTGTTCTAATCTTCTGAAAGATTAAGAAGGATGAATGATTAAAGCATAGATTTACAGGAAACTTGACATTCCAATAAACTACAGAATGCTTAGTTTCCTCATTCATCTCAAAAGCCAATGATTAACTCTACTTCATGGCAAGACAAATTTATATGTAATAGGTTGGCTTCCATTTAGTGAATGACTATGTAGATTTTTAGTGTAAGCAAAGGCATTACTGTGTGCTGAAACTTCTCTAGCAAACTAGGAGTAACCAATGTTTTTTACATAGTAGAAAAAGAACTTTAATGATATTCAGTTAAGCACATGCTAAATACTTACATGTTACATTAGCCACTGTAAGCCAATTCAGAAAGATTAGATGTTTTTAATTTTTAAATTAGAACATGTGCATTTTACATGTGTAATTCTGTTCTGTAATGCCAAAAATCATCACTCAGGTTATTTTATTTGAAATGAGAAATTGGTTATGGCTATTCCATTGGTAATTTTTCTTAAAGAAATGTAACTTCTTATCTAATACATTTCAATTATTTTCTGAATTAAAATATCTAATTTTATAAATGGAAATCAGATCCTCATAAATAATTATTTATCAAAGACTTTAGTATTAAATGTATGGAGTGAACATTTATTTTCTTTTTGGGATAACTGATATGTCAGTTACTTGCCAACCACTTCAATATATAATTTTCTGCACATAATAACTGGTGGAAGACACTGGGAATTTTAAAAAGATAATTTGAATATCAAGTCCAGTGAGGTCTGTCATTTCTCATTGCTTATTTTATTTTATTTTATTTTTGTCTTTTTAGGCCACACCCATGGCATATGGAAGTTCCCAGGCTAGGAGTTGAATCAGAGCAGTAGCTGCCAGCGTATGCCACAGCCACAGCAATGACAGATCCAAGACATGTCTGTGACCCACACCACAGTTCACGGCAACACTGAATCCTTAACCTACTAAGCAAGGCCAGGGATTGAACCTGCGTCCTCATGGATACTAGTTTGGTTTGTTAACCACTGAGCCAAGGAACTCTCTGTTGCTTGTTTAAGTAAAGCTTGCATAACTTAACTATGAAATATCGTATGCTCTTTGACACCTATACTTCAGATATAACAAAGGCATAAAAAGAATGGTTATTAAACCAGGGAATTTAATTTGTCTCAATGCATTCCTTTGTATTTACAGTTGAAAGAATATTATTAAAAATCATGTTTAATCCGAAAAGTATAAAACGTGGATGAAAGAAATCAAAGACAACACAAACAGATGGAAAGATATGCCATGCTCTTGGATTGGAAGAATCAATATTATCAAAATGACTATACTACCCAAAGCAATCTACAGATTTAATGCAATCCATATCAAATTACCAAAGACATTCTTCACAGAACTAGAACAGAATATTTTAAAATTTGTATGGAAACACAAGAGACCCTAAAGCAATATTGAAAAAGAAAAATGAAAATGGAGGAATCAAGCTTCCTGACTTTAGACAATACCACAAAGCTACAGGCATCAAAACAATATGTTATTGGCACAAAAATAGAAATATAGAACAATGCAACAGGATAGAAAGCCCAGATAAACCCAAGTACCTATGGGCAACTAATCTATGACAAAGGAGGACAGAACATACAGTGGAAGAAAAATAGCCTCTTCAATAAATGGTGCTGGGAAAACTGGAAAGCTACATGTAAAAGAATGAAAGTGGAACACTATCTAACACCATATACCAAAATAAATTCAAAATGGAATAAAGACCTAAATACAAGTCCAGACTCTATGAAACTCCTAGACAAAAACATAGGCAGAACGCTCTTTGACACAAAACACAGCAACATCTTGTTTGATCCACCTCCTAGAATAATGACAATAAAGACACAAATAAACCAATGGAACCTAATCAAACTCAAAAACTTTTGCACAGCAAAGGAAACCATTAAAAAAATTAAAAGAAAACCCACAGAATGGGAGAAAATCTTTGCCAATGATGCAGCAGACAAGGGCCCAATCTCTAAAATATACAAACAAATGGTGCAACTCAAAAACAAACAAAAAAATCCCAGCTGAAAAATGGGAAGAAGATCTAAATAGACATTTCTCCAAAGAAGAGATATGGATGGCCAACAGGCATATGAAAAAAGGCTCAATATCACTAATTATTAGAAAAATAAAAATCAAAACTAGAATGAGCTACCACCTCACACCAGTCAGAATGGCTGTCATTAACAAGTCAACAAATAACAAATGCTAGAGAGGGTGTGGAGAAAAGGGTATACTCCTTCACTGTTGGTGGGAATGTAAATTGGTAAAACCACTATGGAAAACAGTATGGAGGAACCTCAGGAAACTAAATACAGAGCTACCATATGATCCAGCAATCCCACTCCTGGGCATATATCCAGACAAAAGTTTCCTTTAAAAACATACATGTACCCATATGTTCATTGCAGCACTATTCACAATAGCCAAGACATGGAAACAACCTAAACGTCCATCAACAGATGAATGGATTAAGAAGATGGGATATCCAATGGGAAATACTCATCCATAAAAAAGAACAAACTAATGCCATTTGCAGCAACATGGATGGAACTAGAGACTCTCATACTAAGTAAGCCAGAAAGAAAAAGACAAATACCATATGATATCACTTATTTGTGGAATCTAAAATATGGAACAGATGATCCTATCTGAAAATAACTAACAAACAAGCAAACAAAAAACAGAAACACATCATGGCCAAGAAGAGCAGATTTGGGGTTCCTGGGGGCAGGGGGAGGACACGGGATAGATGGGCAGTTTGGGGGTTTTGGAGATGAAAACTGTTATATTTGGAATGGATGGGCAATGGGATCCTACTGTACAGCACAGGAAATGTGTGTGATTGGGTTACTTTGTTATACAAAAGAACTTGATGAAACATTGTAAATCAAATATACTTTAGTAATAAAAAATCAGGATCCCCTGGGCAGCTGGGGAAAGCTTAGCACACACCATGAGTGACCAACTCCAGAGAGGTTAATCCAGGAAAATATAGTTTTATGACATGACAGAATATTTGAATGAAAATATAGTTGCATTTCTTTCAAGTTCATGCAATTTACATGAAGCTAAATACCCCAATAGTCTTCTCAGTTGGGTCTATGAGGAACCACTTAAAAAAACAGATAAAATGGAGTTCTCTTGAACCACAGCAGGTTAAAGATTGATGTTGTCACTGCAGCAGCTTGGGTTGTGGCTGAGGCTCAGGGTCAATCCCTGGCCCAGGATTTCCATATGCTGTGGGTGCAGGAAAAAAAAAATGAACTACTTATGATTAGCATATTGCATTCAGCTACTCAATTCAACCAATAGTATTTGAAAATCTAAACTCATTTACTTATATGTTATTGGTTACACAATTTGAAATATATTTATTCTCTTAAGCATTTAAAATTATCCTCTTCTTTATTTATTTACCCAAAAAAAGGCATCAATGAAAAAATTCATTAGAGGAGTTCCCACTGTGGCACTGTGGGTTAAGAATCTAACTGCAGAGCTGCGGGTTCAAGCCCTGGTCCTGCACAGCAGGTTAAAGGATTGGGGATGGTCATAGCTGTGGCTCAGATTCAATCCCTAGCTCAAGAACTTCCATGTGCTGTGGGTGCAGCCATTTAAAAAAAAAATTATAAAATACCTTCCTGGTGGACCATGGCTGATTTGCTTGGTTAGAGCATGGTCCTAATGAAATACCTGCCTATGTAGAGTTAATATACCTAAAAAAAAAAAAAAAAAAAGAGGTTTGATTATTTTTTACTACTTTTATACACTTATATATTTCAAAATAAAAATGATACACATTGTATACCACTTTTATTTAGCTCTTCACTGTGGTATAGGAAACTGTGTTTGTTTTTTAGTATAAGATTGAAAAATGGCTCTGACAATTTTCCAATACTATTCACACACTGCTTTGAAAATTTTCTTTGAGGGTCTTCAAATCAATACTTTTTCATTTGGTTCCAGCAACGACAGTCTTCCTTGCTCTTGTGAAAACTACTTCCCTTTGCAAGTAGAATGGCAAAATCTAGATCATGAACCTCAGAAGTTCATGAATTTCTAATTCACACTGAAAGGTCCTAAAATATTATTTGTACATTGAAAAAGCTCTGTAATTCAAATAATATTTTTAGTGAAGTTAAAGTATCACCAAAATTACTCTTGGAATTCTTAGGAAAACATTATGTGAAATTATGCTGTAATGCTTAGGTACTTCTTTGAATTTTGTTCTTAAGAGCTACTTTTTTTTTTTTTACAACTCTTCTGAATAATTTCTTAAACTCTCAAGCACTCTCATCAATTTATTGGACTCAAAATTTCTCTAAGTGTTGTATACAGTGCAAAATAAAGAAGATACAGTTTTTGGAAACAGTGAAACTGAATACCCCTGCAGAGTTTATGATTAACCTCTGTAAAACTTTATTCTCTTTTTTGTCTTGCCCCAGTTGCCCTCAGGATTGAGGAGTATCAAAGAAAAGGAAGGATTGAAACTGAACAGCACCTTGTAGGGCCCTCCTGAGTACAAAAGCTCTTCCCTTTCTTGCTCTTAGAAAAAAGGTTTAGTCTCTCAGGCCTTTCCTGATTTCCAAAGAGCAGACATAAGTAGTTAACTAATTACGAAAGTGAGAGAATGCAAAAACAAAGGAAAAGCAATAGTTCAGTAATAAAACAGAGTCTTAGTTCCTCCTCATGGGATTTACATAACAATGTAACACATATCTTTTTTGGGTGGCCACACTAACATTATGTGGAAATTCCTGGGCCAAGGATCGAGCCCATGCTACCGTAGTGCCCCAAGCCACTGCACTGACAATGCCAGATACTTCACTTGCTGTGACACAATACAACTCCATAACATCTTTGAGTTGTTCTGCAGAAACTAAGACTGCTCCACAACCCAGATTAACAATGATAACTCCATGCTGACCAGAAGCATGTAGACCTCAGGAAAGTTGGAACAGGAAAGCTGATTACCAAAGCATCACCCTGTTAGCTAACCACCAACCAATCAGAATAAAGTCCACGAGCTGCAGCCTCACCACAAATGTTGCCTTTAAAAACTCTTTCCTGAAAGACATTGGGGAGTTTGGGTTTTTGAGCACAAGCCACCCATTCTCCTTGCTTGGTGCCCTGCAATGAATGCTGTACTTTCCTTTACCACAACCCAATGACAGTAGATTGGCCTTGCTGTATGGTGTATGCGCAGACCAAAGTTTGATTCAGTGACACTAGGTTTTATTTGAGGAGATACACTGAATAGAAATAATTCTATTAGAGAAGTGGTAAGTATTAATCTGTATGGCACTTTAAGCTTAATAGTTTATAAAAGAGGAAGATCATTAAAGGCTGACATTTATGAAAAATCTCCAGAGGGAGTTGAGGATTGCACTGTATTCAAAGAATGACTAGAATTCAAGCATAAAAGGAAAGACTATCACTATGCTCCTTAGGTTTTGATCTAAAAGGAAATGTCTTTTTCATCTTTAGGAAAAAATTAGATTGTTAGTGAAGGGAGGCAGAATTTACTATGCTTCCTTGGCATAAGGATTATCTTGAGCTGGTTATTTTTAAGAAACAGAAGACAAGAGAAAAGCTTTGAAAACCAAGAAGTTATCTCTTTGTAAAAGACATTTATATTCATAATAGAAATCTCCATTTGTAAGAGCGTCTCTTTTATTGTTCCGGGAAGAGGGGTGAGTAACTGGGATAAGTAACTAAATCTTTAGGAATCTGTAACAGTGAAGAAGGCAAGACATACATTTGAATAACAACCTTACACTTGTTCACTGTGGTTTTCCTGGTAAACTCCAATAACCGGCCTTCTTCCCCAACTTTGTTAACATTTTCTTTTGTCTTTAGCTGAAGATAGTATTTAAGCCATGGGCTTGGGCCATTTTAGGGAGTTACTCAGTTTCCTGGGTATCTCCCAGGAGGTATATACGATATTAAACTTCTGGTGTTTTGTTGTTGTTGTTAATTTCTCTTTTATTATGAGGTTGTGGATCTCAGCAAAAACTGGAGGAGTAGAAGGAAATTATTTTTTCTCTTCTATACTAATGAGCAGTAAATATGTATCTTAGAAAACAAAATGTATGTATGGGCTTTTAATAAACATACAAATACAGATGGACCATTTATAAATTGTATCTATTTTCTTATATTATCAGACTCTATTTCAGTGGTCAAAGAATTGGCTGTGGAGTTAGATCTTTGTTTAAATCCTGGTTCTGGAGTTTAACAGCTATGTGATCTTGGGAAGTTATGTATCTCAGTTTCTCTATCTATAAAATGGGAATAATATCTAGAACTTACTCCATGAGTTTATGAGTAAATTGTTTGCAAAATGTAGACATGTACTCTGTAGAACCATAGTAAATATTCAAAATATATTAACTACTATCATTAATTATCATGCTATATTTTATGTATTCTGCTTTATGATAAAGGATTTGGAATGGCACAAATAACATACAGGGTAAAATAATAATATATAAATTGAGTGATTCCTTTAAAATTTAGTCAGATTATTCCTTCAATGGGTTTCCATCTTTATTAGAGTAAAAGCCAGTCTTTATAGAGGCCCATAATATCCACTAACTTCTGGCCTGCTGTTAGTTTTGACCTCATCTCTTACTCTTCCCAGAACTCACTCCAATTTAGCGCCATTGGCCTAAGTGTTTTCTAAGTGCGCCAGGAAAATTCTTAACTCAAAGTTTTTGTCTTTCAAGTCTTAGCTGCCTAACATAATCTTCTTCCAGATGTCCACAGGGTTCCTTTGTGAATCCTTCCCGGGGCCAATGTGTTTAAAATTGAAAAACTCACTCCTGCTTGAGCACATTTTATCTATTTATCTGTTTTAATTTTTTTTATATATAGCATTTATTACTCTCTCTCTCTCTCCTTCTCCTTCTTCTTTTCCTCCTTCACCTTCTACTTACTTATTTCTTGTTTGATTTACCATTAGAAGAGAAGTCCCATAAGGGCAGGAATTTGTGTTGCTATATTGATAGTGTAACGAACAGTCTTGGTACTTAGTAGATGCTCAATAAATATTCTTGCTGTTCATGTAATTATTTTCAAATTTTATGAAATGCTATTTTGTTTCAAATAAAGCTATCTTCTCTTTGGATGTTGCCTTTTGTTAAATTATTATCTCATTTAATCTTCATAGCCATCTGGTAAATTAGGTAGAGTAGGAATTAATGCTCATTTTCTCACATAATAAGAAACTGAGAAAGTAAAACAGGAAATGACTGGTGTAAAATCACACCATTAGTAAGAGGTAGAATTGGGATAAGAAGTTATTTTCTTTGGCTAATTTTCCTTCACATGCTGTTTCTGGAGTTTGACAAATGAAGGAAATAAAACTTACGCTATACGTCAGGGCTGCTGAAGTTGATCTAATAGTTTAGATTCACTGGGCATTAAATATTTCACAGCTTTTTTCAAGGATTGTTCAGTAGGTTGCAGAACCCTATTTCTGAGGAGCTCATGAATTTTTTTCACTCATTGCCTGAGAATATTTTGTAGATTCATCCTCTTAAAGAAATGCACATCTGCATAGCAATCAATGCTTACTGCCTGCCTAATATGCATAAGAAAATATGCTTGTTGGGAGTTCCTGTTGTGGCGCAGTGGTTAACGAATCTGACTAGGAACCATGAGGTTGCGGGTTCGGTCCCTGCCCTTGCTCAGTGGGTTAACGATCCGGCGTTGCCCTGAGCTGTGGTGTAGGTTGCAGACGCGGCTCAGATCCCACGTTGCTGTGGCTCTGGTGTAGGCCAGTGGCTACAGCTCCAATTAGACCCCTAGCCTGGGAACCTCCATATGCCGTGGGAGCGGCCCAAGAAATAGCAACAACAACAACAACAACAATAACAACAACAACAACAAAAAAAGACAAAAAGAAAATATGCTTGTTGCTGTATAGACTAATGCTGTTTCCTCTTCTAGAATGCTCTTCCCCAAATCTTAGTTCTTTATCCTTCCTTCTCAGCACTTGGGTCCTTACTCAACCAATAACTCAGAAAGGCCTTGGTTGAATTCCTTCTCTAAAATACCCAGCACTTTCTCCCTTCCTGCCTGCAATCTTTCTCTGTAAATTTCCTTAACATCATTTGTCACTTCCTTAAAGAGTGTCATTTATTTGTTAGTTAATTAAGACTTTCACACTAGAATGTCAGCTTCATGGGAACAAAGTGGGTTTTTTTTGGGGGGGAGGGCGGTGTCCTCAGCATCTAGAACAGTGCCTGGCACATAGTAAAAATTCAATAATGAAGGAGAGTATAATTTGCAACCCAAAAATAACCTTCTTTGGCGCAGGACTGTCTTGAGATGGTTATTTTAAGACAAAGCTGGCACAGGAAAAGCTCTGAGAACTTAGTAGAAGCTACTCTTTTGTAAAGGACATTTACATGTACAAGGGAAATCTCCATTTGTAAGAATGCCTCCCTCAAAGTACTAGGAAGAGAAGGATGGCTCTAAATCTCTAGAAACTTATCAATGGAGAATGTAGAGACTTAAATCTGCATAACAACCATACACTTGTTTACTATACTCTTCCTGGTTATCTCCTACCAACTGTTTTCCCCTACCAACATCTTTTGTCTGTAGTTGGACATGGTATTTAAGCTGTTGGCTTGGGCTATTTTGGGGAATTACTCATTTTTCCTTGGTATTGGAAGATACACATTATTAAACCTCTGTTTTTATCCTGTTAATCTGCACCCCCCTCCTTTTTTTTTTTTTTTTTTATCGTGGAGAGAGTGTGTCTAAGCCAAGAACCTAGAAAATTATTTTTCCTCCCCTACAATAAAAACATGTTGATTCAAAGAATACTCATATTGTAATTTATACTTGGGAGCATTCATTACAATTATAATTAAATAATAAATATGGAGTTAATTCTATATACTTTTAGGTTCTTCTGCCCGCGATTGGTTGCTGTTCTGTGCGAGTCATTTATCCTGTAGATGTGTTTTTTTTGCTGTGTTTGTGGGAGAGGGCGAGCATGTCCCCCTACTCTTCCGCCATCTTGTCTCCTCTAGTTCTATATACTTTTATCCACTCTCCCACTGGAATATAAAATCCAGAGGACATGAATTGTATCTTTCTTATTCATTGCATCTGAGCTAAATGGTTTGGAAACCATGAAAGTTCTAGTGCTTACTCTCAAGGAACATAGAGATTTATTCTCTATATGGAAGAAAAATATGAAAAAAATGAAATGACATTGTAAGAATTTAAATAGCAGATCAAGGAAATAGAAAAATAAGAAATCTGATACATTATATGCACTCAAATTTGTTAATGTTAAGCTATTAAAAATAGTATGAGATTAGATGACAAATATTTAGCACATATTCTTAAAAGTGTTACAAAAACCATATAGGTTGAAGAATTCAGACAAGGCTTATAAGAGGCAGGTATGAAGTATTTTAAAGGTAATGAATCTTAAAAAGGAATATGAAAGGTATTAGGAGAACATTTGCATAGATGCAGCTAATAGTTGCCACTTCAGGCAAGTAGTGGGAAGAAAGGCTAAAAATTGGGTTGCTGACTTTAAATACAATAAGTAATAAAATTAACCCGTATATCACGATGCAAGAAATGGAAGACTGCCCCAATGGTCTGGCCCACTTTACAAATCTAAATTCAAATCATCCTGCATTTATGGGAAATACCTGTCAGGGAAGCCTAACATTCACCAGTTAGAATTTTTCAACTGAGTTCTAGCTAGCTCACCTTACACTAGAAAATAGGCCTTTCTTATCTTCTAAGGAAATCCTTGACCTTTGAGACAATCATGCCATTTCCACATTGCCTCTTCTAATGTAACTTCATTCTTGCCCCAAATTCCTCAGAAACTGTGTTCTACTACTTGTAAGGCACTGTCTCCCCCAATCCATGGATTGTTTTCCCTTTAATAAAGACATCAAACTCATTACTAAATTGTTTTCTGTCATTTGACAGGACTTAATCATTTGGCAATGACTTACAAGAGGGCAAGAAAGACTTTTAAGCAACACTGTAGAAATATAAAAGTGATATTTTAGAGATAACCAAGGAGGTACACAAATAAAACAGTAGAAACTGGAGGAAGGAAAAGTGGATAGTATCCAGTAAAGATGGAAGTAGTAAATGCTTCCAATGGTAACTTAAAGGCAAGTGATGAGGTAAGATATAATTTTTTTTCCAGTCAAGGTTGTACCCCTAAAATATTTCCTGACTTGTAACACAAAGATGATAGCTGATCAGCTGTACTCAGAGCAAGGGTCTATCATTTGCTTATTCTAAGTAAGTCACATTTTTGTGAAGGGGGTCAGACAGAATGACCCTCCCTCCCCTCAACAAATGTGCTGCTTTGACATGTGGAATATTTTGAGCTGAATGCAATCAAGACCCAGGAATGACCCATCTGTACGTCAGGGCAAACATCTAATTACCAGACGTCTGCTCCTCTTACTGTCCTGTGAATCACCCTCCTCCCTCTTTAAAACCCCAGGCTTCTTTCTCATTCCTTAACTCAAAATGGCATATAAGCCTTAAATGCCCAGCTAGTCCTTGGGTCTCATTATCTTTGTGGAACCCTTGTATGCACTTAATTAAATTTATTTTGTTTGTTTTGTTTCCCTGTTAATCTGTCTGATGTTAATTTGATTATTAGACCAGCCAGAGAAACAAGAAGGGTAGATGAAAAAGTTTTTCTTCTCAATATCTAGATATGTCCAAACTATTACATCCTATAATTTCCCTGGGATTATCTAAATGTTTCTCTTGAGAAGCAAGTGAAAATATAAGAGCAATCACATCATTTATTAGAAAGAGTTGTTGTTTACATGTTTCTGGTCACTAGCAATTTTTTTTTTCTTTTTTTGTCTTTTTGCCTTTTCTAGTGCTGCTCACGAGGCATATGGAGGTTCCCAGGCTAGGGGTCAAACGAGCTGTAGCTGCCGGCCTACGCCAGAACCACAGCAACACGGGATCCAAGCCGCGTCTGTGACCTACATCACAGCTCACGGCAACACCAGATCCTTAACCCACTGAGCGAGGCCAGGGATAGAACCCTCAACCTCATGGTTCCTAGTCAGATTTGTTAACCACTGAGCCATGATGGGAACTCCAGCAGCACTTACTATTAAAAAGCATAGTGAGCACTGTCCATCTGCTTAGCTGTTTAGAATGCTCTTGTTCCTACCTTTGAAGGGTAAATTCCCTGTAAGATGCATGTGCAAAACTCCAAGTAGAGTTAATTGGGATTATATCTGAAGAACAAAGGGAATATTAGTCCCAAAGAATGAATAAACCTATATGCATTCATAACCACTATCATCCTCTTTTAAAGAAAAAAAAATAGATGACATAACTTATATTAGACTGCAAAAAAAAAAAAATTTAACCTCTCTCAGAGCAGAAAGAGATATAATGGGAGGTCAAATGAAAGGGCTTGTTAAGAGCCATTTAATTCTAAAAAAGATATCTTTTGGTTATAATTGATGATATGAAATAACATATTTCATTAAAGGGGAAAAACTTAGGGAAGAAGTTATCCCAAGTATTCTTCTAATTTATGTTAAAACTGCACCCATGAATCTAAAGGTATTACTTAAATTGTAATTTTTGCAGAAATTGTTTGAGGTTATGTTGCATGGCAAACCATAGCCTAATTCAGCCTGGTAAGGTTATGATACTAAATGCCAGTAGAACAAAAGGATGATTCACTGCTTGAGGTAGAGTTTATAATTCCACAGGAAGGACACTGCAATTTAGCCTGAAGTAATGTACTAAAGTACCTTTTATTATTACATGGTTGCATTTCTACTTGTGATACATTTTGCTCAAAGTGAAAACATCCCAATTATCACAATTATCTTGATTACCTTTGTGAAAATGTTCTTTTGGAAGGAAAAGGTTAATTTTCACACTGACAATAATATTACTATATTGAAAACAGTGGTTTTTTACTAACTGTGAAACTGAAAGGAGATTCCATTTGCTTTTAGTTATTACTAAAATTATAAACATTTATTTAAAAATTATGTTGTTTTTTGAAATAAAAATAATTATTAGTAGTTATTATTTAGGAACATGGTTGAAAATTCTCCTGCTTTTCAAATGTATTGCAATTAATGAAACTTCAGTCCAGGAGGTCAAGGAACAGCATAGTTATCTTAGGAAAGGGTAAAGTGCTAGAAGAAATCTAATTTCCTCTGGCTTTCATCGGCTTCTTACTACCCCATTCCACAATATTTGCTAATGGGGAACCAGCCTCTTGTTGCTCTGAATGTTGTTTAAAACTAGTTAAATACCTTAATTAAAAACTAAATTTATTTTATCATCTCAACTCTGAGGAACAAATGAATGAGAAAGGAACAGTTTTGATGTCATTTTTTCTTGTCATTTTTTTTCAGATTAGTATTGCTTTAAGGATTGTAATTTTTTTTTTTTGTCTTTTTACTATTTCTTGGGCCGCTCCCGCGGCATATGGAGGTTCCCAGGCTAAGTCCAATCGGAGCTGTAGCCACCGGCCTACACCACAGCCACAGCAACGCGGGATCTGAGCTGCGTCTGCAACCTATACCACAGCTCACGGCAACGCCGGATCGTTAACCCACTGAGCAAGGGCAGGGACCGAACCCGCAACCTCATGGTTCCTAGTCGGATTCGTTAACCACTGCGCCACGACGGGAACTCCAGGATTGTAATTTTAATGCTGACAAACACACACAAATCTTCACATTTATTTCAAGTGATATTTTTTATGGCTCTATAAATCTTCTAGGTTAGCCTATTTCAATTATGCTTTCCAATTGTTGAGCCATTTCTTCTGCCTATGTGGATAGGTGATTCAACAGAGGCCAAGGCATTTCTGATTACTTAAGAACACTTTCTCTACCTTATTAGGTTATGAAAGTGCCTTTAATCCACTACACCAAGCCAGGGCTCGAACCTGCACCTCCACAGTGACCTGAGCCACTGCAGTTGGATTCTTAACCCACTGTTCCACAGTGGGAACTCAAGAATGGAATTTTATAAACTGATTTTTTACAGAGATGCCAAGATACACCTTTCACACTTAATTTTTTTTTAAAATAGTTTGACAGGAAATTATGTATGAAAAAATAAAGAGAAAGCAAAAAAAAATGAATGATAATAATGAGACAACAAATATATATGGCTGCAGAGATAGCACAGCCATTCTTGTGTCATTAGAAACAGTGTGAGGAATACAGATTAATCCAGTGATGCTCATGCTCAAATGGAAGGAATTTCAAATATCTTTTTCAAATTCAAATAGTTTCAAAATAGTTCAAATAGGTTTTTTTTTTTTCATTACTAAGAAAAGTACATAAAGTAGAGAAGAAAATCCTAAGTACACAATCGTAGGTATTTTCATCTATAAGAACCATCAATTTTTCTTTGGTTTTTAATATCCTCTCTCCTTGCCCCCACTCTCTATGACCCCCTTTTCAGGAGAAAGGAGAGCAGTGAATAAAAGTGGAGACAAAGAAGTGTCATTTCCAGAATCATTCTTTTAGAAGGCAAAAGAGACCATGGGCATTTAGAGGTCTGGACTCCAATGTCAATAAATTTATTATCCTGATAAAATCTCTGAGATTTTTTGGTTTGTTTTTTGTTTGTTTGTTTTTTCCTGGATGTGTGAAATTGTAAACTAGTATACCACATAACCAAAACATTAAAAATAGAGACTTTTTACCAAGTACTATCATGAGGACAAGTAATACCCCATCTGGACTCATTGGCTAGAATAAGACCTATGAGGAGAAAGGAAAAAGAGATAATAAAAGGCTTTGGGGAACAGAGTCGGTTAAAAACTAGAGAAAGGGTTCTCCAAGTTTGTAACCAAGCAGGACCCTATGGGGCGCTTCCTGGGACACACCTTGCCCCCATATTTTCTGCTTAACTCCTCTCTGAGGTACCTAGATAACAGTATCTGATGTGCATTTCCTGAGTTACTTTACAGATGTGAAAACCCCCCACCAAATGGAAGATGTTAACTACTTCACAACAATGAACACATAGCCCCCAGGCTTGCTGGAGCCTCAGGATTGATAATGGTAACCCCTGTAATACTGCCCTGTTACCTCACGATCGACCAGTTAGAGAAATGTGCACAAGCTGATTACATATACTGTGACCACCCTCCCTCAGCCGGCCTTTATAAATGCTTTGCTGAAACCCTTTGGGGAGTTTCAGTTTGGGGGGCAGCATTAACCACTTGATTTCTTGCATGGTCTTGCATGACCCTTTCTCTGCCCCAAACTCTGACCTTCCAATTTCTTTGGCTTCACTGTGCTTTTGGCACATGAACTTGCATTTCAAAACAAGATGAGGGTCATCAGAATCACCTAGAGGGCTCAGTGTTGAACTTTACACAAGCAAATTTCTGATTCAGTAGGTCTGAGATGGGGCGCCCAAATTTTTACCCTTAACAAATTTTCAGGTAATGCTAGTACCACTAATCTGGGAATCATAATTCTCTAACCACTAAACTGGAGTACGGGCCTTGACTTTATTTTAATTTAATCAATGTTCTCTAAATTTTATTTGAAGTACTGCAATCTTAAATTCTCATTGATGGCACAAATATCAACTATGCCTGGTAGTTATTACTCTTTCTTCTTCCATCTATTTGGGTGGGGTGGTATAAAATCAGATATTGGAAATGTTGGCTAATTTTCTAATGTTTCATTTTGTGAAATTAGGAGATAGTTTTGGTTAGCAGAAAAATATCAGTTACCGCTGTAGATTAAGGGCTCTTTTAAGGAACTTTTTATGAAAACTGTTCATAAAATTACTCCGTCATGGAATGGCCTACTGGAGGCCCTGCCCAGTAAATTGACCATAATTGTGGTGCAGGAAGAGATAGCTGTAAGCTTCAACTGTTAGTACCATCTGTAGGAAAAGGAAAGGAACCTACATTATTGAATAATATATAAGGCTTTTATGAATTTAGCTATACTACTTGTATGGTCAGGCCACTCAAGATGGCTGTAGTCTTGCTCTCTTGTACATCCCCTGCCCAACTAGTGCCTGCTTCACCTATAATGACTGCTTCACCTATAGTGACTGAGCTTCCTTTGTCCTTGCCCTAGGCCCCAGCTAGTGATAGCTTATCAAAAGGGTGGTGAGAAGCTTGCTCCTCTCTGGTTTCCCTGGTAACTAATGAGCTAACCTGATGTAATTCCCTCTATAACTTGCCATCTCCCCTCCCCCAGGAGTGATGACTGCCACCGTGTCCGGCCTGCTGTCAGCTGCACATGGTGGGGTGTCACTCCAAGACCTTGCTTTAGATGTGTAAGCTCCTCCATTCATTAAACCATTCATATCTCTGTTGCTGATTCTAGGCTCTTTCTTCAGTCTTGAAGTTAGGCAACCACAGGACCTTGTATGTCTGCTGGGTGCAGCCTAACACTACTATTATATATAATTTTAAAATCTTATTTATATTGGATTTATAAAGTCTGAATAAAATCAATACTTATTATATACATATATATATTTCCGCATGTGTGTGTCTGTGGCACTATTAAGTCCTGAACTTAGGATTTTCTTGGCCTAGTATAAGTAATCAACAATGGATGCAAGAAATATTTTATTTTATGTATTTATTTATTTTTTTGTCTTTTTAGGGCCGCACTTGCCAGCATATGGAGGTTCCCAGACTAGGGGTAGAATCAGAGCTTTAGCCGCAGGCCTACACCACAGCCACGCTAACATGGATCTGAGCCACATCTGCGACCTACACCACAGCTCAGGGCAATGCTGAATTTTTAACCCACTGAGCACGGACTGGGATGGAACCTGCGTCATCATGGATGCTAGTCAGATTCGTTTCTGCTGAGTCATGACAGGAACTCCAAGAATATTTAAAAAAATCAGAACTCTTTAAAACATCTTGTAAAAAAATGTAAGATAACTCATGTTTATTGTACGTAGTTAGATTTTTTTGTTCTCAGTCTACTTTTGTTAGAATAATATTATCTTTATTGTCTAACATGACTTTAGGGAAATTAGTATACCATAGATTTGAAATTGATTTTTTAAATGCCTTTCCATATAGATTTCTTACGAGTAATAATACTGTCATTGAAAGCATTTTGATTTTTACAGGAATTATTTTAGAGCCTTTAAAAATAATAATCATTTATTAATATCATATAATTGATATACGCTCAAAAATTATTCAAGCACTGGATGTGTTGGGGAGGAAGAAATTTTTCCTCTAAGTTTTTCTAGCTGGTATAAGAATAAAATTGACATGAGACAGATTAAAGGAGAAAAATAAAGGAAATGTTTAATAACATATATACATTGGAGAAACACAGGAAAACTAAGTAACTCACCAAAATAGTTTAAACACTCACTTTTTTTTAATGTCTATTTTTTTGTTTGTTTTGTTTTGTTTTTGGCCACACAGTATGTGGAAGTTCCCAAGCAAGGGATCAAACTTGTGCCACAGCAGCGACCCAAACCACTGAAGTGACATCGCTAGATCCTTTGCACCAACAGAGAACTCCTTTTATCTTTTTTGATACTACTGTGAATGAAATAGTTTTTTCATTTTATTTTCAGAATGATTATTGCTGATATAGATAAATACAAATGATTTTCATAGTTTGAGCTTATATGTTCTATGGGGCAGGAAAATAATTTTTCCTCTATACTTCCATGTTCTTGGCAGAGACGCCCCTGTATACATGGGAGATACTCAGGAAAGCTGAGTAATTCTGAAATGGCCCAAGCCACAACCTTAAATATCATTTCCAGCTAAAGATAAAAGATGTTGGGGGAGGTAGGCGGACAGTTATGGGAGGTAACCTGGAAAAGCACAGTAAATAAGGGTAAGGTTGTTATGCAGAGTTTCTAGACATTTACAGTCATCTTTCTCTTCCTAGTACAGATACCCTTACAATTGGAGATTCCTCTTATAAATTGTGTCTCTTAAAAAGGGTAACTTATACTTGGTTTTTCAGGCTTTTCTTGTATCTGCTGTTTCTTAAAAAGTAACCAACTCAAGATAATCCTTATGATGAAGACATATTTTAGGGCGGCAAATTCTGCTCCCTTTCAATGAGAAATGGCTTATGATCTGCTAACACATATATTTTTCCTTCAGCTAATATCTCCTTTGGTTCTGTATTCTTATACTATGGCCTCTGCAGCGAGTGACCTTTTCAATCTTTGCTGAGACCTTAGATCTCAATGTATTCTAACCAAAGGATTATTGATAATGTCTTTCAGAATGTTGGTCCTTAAGTTTTGACAGGTGGCACTGGTAACTCCCAGTACTGTTTCAGTTCTAACTTCTCACTGTTGGTCACATGGAGCTGAGGAAATTTTCTGTGTATAGTTTATTCTCCATTTTGTTCTCTACCTTTATCTCCTGAAGAGATTTTAGAAGATATGTATCAAAAATTCTGCTACTTTATTATATCTAACCAGTTGATTTAAATTATGTTCACACTTGTTCCCTGAACTACTCCCATCAGTTAATTGGGAAATAAAGAATATAGAGACTAAATCATTTACCTAACGTAGTACAGGTAATCATGCAGAAGAAAAAAAATCCACCTTGCCCAAGGGTCATTCTTGGCCAGCCTACTAATTACTTTATTATCTTGGAAGTTAAATCTTATAGAAATGATTTCCCCAACCTGACAAGGAAAGTAAAGGAGAAAAAAGAAAGATGTTTGGTACCAAAAAATATTTTTCCAACAGTCAAGAGAAGTTGGAAACAATGAGCCAAAAACAAATAGTTAATGTAAGTTTATATCAAAGTTAAATTAGTTTTAAAACTTAAATTTAATTTCCAATCTTTTTTCCACACAACACATATACTACCTAAACTGCTGTATGCTTCGAGTAACTAACTGTCCATTCAATGTTGCTACTCTTTTCTTAGATGTATCTTCACAATTATAGGAAATAGCCCAGAAGGAGTAGCTAAAGTATAACAGCTCCAAAGCAATCAATAGGCTTTAAGCACATCAAATATCTTCTTTCAGGTTAAATTGTATTGAAATGCTTTTTAAAAAACTGGTTGCCACAGTAACCTTAGTAATTCGCCTTCTGAGAATCACATACTTTTTCTTTCTTTCATACCATTCCTCTGGCAAATTTATTGTTCCTATAGAACTGAGAGAGTGGAGGGAAGTTGGGGCTAAATGCTATGATTTAATATCCTTTCTTGGTGCTTCCAAGTGAGACTAAAGGAAATTATCTTCTACCATGTAGAGTTTGTTTTTTGGGAAAGGAGAAGTCAGCCCTTATATTCACACAGCTGCAGGCTATTAAAATCTAACAGAATGCAATCAAAATAAATTCTGACATCAGAACATAACAACACTTTTAAGTTCTTTTTTGGTTGTGCCTACTTATACACAAGTGCTGGAAAATCAAGCATGAACTAAATTGCACAAATCGATAGTAAGTTTTAAAACAATATGTGAGTAATCAATTGACTGTATTCCAGTACTGATTCAAACTGACTTGTGTATGTTGGCCAAGACTTTAATAATAATATATAGAAAACAGAGAGGATGCCCTAGCATTCAGAGTGGGTAGTTTTTAAATGCATTTTCTTTTTTTGTCTTTTGTCATTATAGGGCCGCACCCACGGCATATGAAGGTTCCCAGGCTAGGGGTCTAATTGGAGCTATAGCTGCCGGCCTACACCACAGCCACAGCAATGCCAGATCCAAGCCGCATCTGCAACCTACATCACAGCTCACGGCAATGCCAGATCATTAACCCACTGAGCGAGGCCAGGAATAGAACTCACAACCTCATGGTTCCTAGTTGGATTCGTTAAACACTCCGCCACGACAGAACTCCCGAAATGGATTTTTTAAAATCTATGGAATTTCCCACAATAACTTTTATCTAGATCCTGCTTCACAAGTGAGTATCTCTCGCTCCCTTCCTTTCTCTCTCTTCTTTGAAAGGTCTATACAGTTATTTTGTTATTGTTCAAAATTTCAATGTTTAAATTCAGGTAGCTATCACCCAAAAATTTAAAACTAAAGCTTTTCTTTATTGCCATATCTAAGTGTGAAGTCACAACAAGTTACAACAGGTAAAGTATTACTATGGAGTGTACATATGCAGTGTCCCCAAATGGAAAAATGCTAGTAAATCATAAAACATTCAGCAGCTGGACATTTTGGTGATAAGTAGAATACCCTATTTTTCCTTAAAATAGCTTATTATTTTCCCCTCCATTCTCTCGGCCCATACACAATCATGATGGGAAACAGAAAAATCTACTTCACAGTCCAGTTATAGAAACATATATTTGCATTGTGACATATCTTTTGAGTGGATGGTATAGGGATTATTTCCACTTTCATTTTGAATTAACTATAGGTACCAAACAAACTTTTGCACTTAGAAAATTAAAGTCATGTTTCATTTGGACTTGTGTACAAAGATTCACTTGAATTTTTCTAGAGATATTTAACTAATTATATTTTCATAAGTTGATTTCATATTTTTAGGTAAGAGTTTAATGTGAAAGCATGACCAATATAAAATTTGGAAGATATTCACATTTACACTAAAAACTTTGTTTTCAAATTCATTGGTAGGGTGAAGGGAGGGAAGGAGAGACAATCAAGATAAATACATGTCATATTAAAATCAGTTAAAAAATACTGGTGCACACTATTGATACTGATCAGTTTTCAAAACTCATAATGGAGAACTTTTTCCAACTATTCACAAAAATGTTGCTTGTTTTCAGTGATTTATTTTATTACTAATGTTTAGAAATGTAATTATTGAAATTAGATTTTTATTTTTAATATTTTAATAACATCTCACTTTATAAAATTTCTTTCTTTTTTCTTCTTCTTCTTTTTTTTTTTTAGGGCCGCACCTGCAGCATATGGAAGTTCCCAGGCCAGGGCTCTAATCGGAGCTACAGCTGCCAACCTATGCCACAGCCACAGCAACATGGGATCTGAGCTGAGTCGGCCACCTACACCACAGCTTGTGGCAAGGCTGGATCCTTAAGCCACTGAGCAAGGCCAGAGATCCAACCCGCATCCTTATGGATACTAGTAGAGTTTGTTACCATTGAGCCACAATAGGGACTCCCTCTTTTTCCTTATTTCTGAATGGTGCATCCACTCTTTGATTAGAAGAGCTCCACGATTTTTTATTATTGTAAGCTTATGTGTATTAAAAATTTTAATAAATATTCATAATTCTAAAATTTTCTATTACTATAAGTTATTTTGTATGTGCAATCTATTCATGACTGATTCTTATTTAGATCATACTCAGTTGGAAGCAATAAATGTTCATTTTAAAATATGGATACAATAGTGACATTGATTAATATTACCTACTAAGTTACCTACTAAGGATAATAGCACTCACTAAACAAGCACTGTTCTATAAAACTCTAACCTAATTCAGATATTGGAAAATAAGGAAAAATAATACTTATGGGCTTTGTCTATTATAGTGAGAGCTCACTATATATTACTAAGAATGTGGGGCATGGGCTTCAACTCTCTGAATAGGTAAATTGATATTTTAATAAAGTGCTTTATACCAAGATTTTACTCTGCTGAAAAAATGCTTAGGAGAGAGTTCTGAAAATGCACATCTATAGTAAGTTTCAGAAAAGCAAAGCACAAGGGGATGTGCTATATTCTCAGAAATGCTTTGCTAATCCATTATTTAGCATATTTCAGCTGAAGTATCAATATTTGCTAATTCAGTGAGCTAGAGATAGGTAAAGACATAAATTCTTTCTCTCTTATGATTTTATGTGTGCCTGTGTCTCTTTTACCATCTGTTATATCATGAGGAATATTAAGTTGTTTGTGTATCTGAAAGATGGAAAAAGGGAGTTTCTACTAAATGTTCTTTAGGTTCTTTTTTTTCTCCTTCTCCTACTCTCTTTCTCCTCCTCCTCCTCTCCTCCACTTATTCTCCTCAAGGGTATATGTAAATCAAGCTCGAGATTTCAGTGGGTTTTCTCTCCCTTTTGGATTAACAGTGGATGAAATTTTAGCTGATACAAAGCCAATATAATTTTAGCATAAACTCTGGCAACTTCTCCATATCAGGCCAGAAAGAAATTATATATTTTCACCTATCCATAAAAATAGAATGTGTAAACTATAAATAAATATATACATAATTAAAATATATAAATAGCAAGCAATTAAGAACACTGACATTTTATATATTGGTTTCACATGTTGTAGTTAGTTGATTATATTATTGGCAATGTTTTCATCAAGGAACAAAAAATTAGCAAAATCATGACCTAAGCTGCTCTTTGCAATTCTCTTAGTATTTTACTTATTTCTTTCCAAGTGAACTTCTAGAATCTTATCAGCCAATGATAATGCTGGTTTGGCCACTTACTAGCTATGTGAACTTGGGCAAATCCCCTAACCACTGAAAATCATGGTTTTTGCATATATTTAATGGGGATAATCCTAGAAACAAGTTCAAAGTTTATTGGGAAAGTTAAACAAGATTGAAACTCACTGACAATTAAATGCCCAAAGCATATTAGAAATAGTTGAGGAAAATATGAGTGAACTAAAAAATAATTCAACAGAATGTATCAAGAATTTAGCATGGAAAAACAAAAACAAAAACAAAAAAATGGGGAAAAAGGAGTAAAATCATAGAAGTTACAGTAAGTAGGTCTAATGTATCTTTAATTGGAGTCCCAAAAAGTTAGGAGAGAAATGAAGTAACCAAAGCAAGATTTCATGTGAGTATATCTATGTCTGATAATTTTACAGAATTTATGAAAGATTATAATACATAAACTCAATAAATCCAATGAATCCTAAACCACATAAATAAATAAAGAAAAACCCACACATAGTTATATCAAAATGAAACTTCAGAATTATAAAGGCAAATGTGATATACTAAAATAATGTAGAATAAAAGACTGCCTTCAGATGAACAGCAGTTGCACTCAGTTGATTTCTCAACAGTGACTAAAGTCAGAAAAGATTATAATAATATTATCAAAGTGCTGAAAAAATATACTACATATCAAAACCTTTGGAGTGTTGTTAAACCTGTAGTTAGGTGGAAATTCAGAGTCCTTAAATGCATATATCAAAAAAGAAAGGTCAAAAATTAATGAACTAAATAACCATGTCAATATGGTGGAGAAAAATTAGAAAAAATAAACCTATATAATTTAGAAGAGAGTAAATTGTAATGCTAATATCATACATTAATATAAAATAAATATATATTAGCATGAACAAGCCAAAAGCTGACTCTTTGAAATAACCAATTGGAAAAATTCAGTGAGACTAATAAATCTCATATGTAAGACTAAACAAATTACTAATCATGGGAATGGAAAAAAGAGGTAGCTCCACAAAGCTCACAGTTATGAAAAAAGATGAATTTAAATAACTTTATCCTGTTAGGGAGGAAAAATTTTCCTTTACAGTTCTAGCTTCTTCTGGCTAGCTTAATAATTAAATTGAAATGTCACAGATCAACAAGAGAAAACCCAAATTTACTTAGGCATGTACTGGAGCTCCATAAGATGAAGCCCAAAGGACAATCAGGCTTATATGCTCTTCTGAGCTAAGGAAGAGTAAAGGGTCTGGAATTTCAATTCACATGGAGATGAATGAAAAGGAAAAGTTCCCTAAACAAATGTTTGCCATGCCTTTAGGGGAACTCTTTCTTATGTAAAACAAAGTTTCTTTTGTTTTGTTTTGTTTTATAACATAACATTCTGCACTCTCTTCCTGGTGTAGGCTCCATTTCTAAATTCTTTTGCGCAAATAAGGGGGAGGTAAAAACAAAAACTTCCTGAATCTTCTATTTCTTTAAATAATCCTTATGCCAAAGAAACACATTTTGGGGTAGCAAATTTCCACCCCTACAATGCCAATAAATTTGAAAATATATATATATATAACTTTCATTTAAACATAACATCGCAATTACTTAGGAATAAATCTAAACAAAAAATATCCAATATGTCAACATGTAAAATTATACAATTTTAAACCTCATTGGGAACATACTGAAATGGAGGGGTATACCATGTTTATGAACTGGAAGATTCAATAATGTAAAGATACCAGTTATCCTCAAATTTATTAATAGAGTCAATGTAATTTCAGTCAAAATCCCTACAGAATTTTCATAAGCTGTTTCTTTACTGTTCTTGGAACAAAAAGATATATATAAATAGATATATATATACACACACATATATATATATTTAGGTAGTTTGGGAAATGTAGTTTTTAAATATTGCTTTAAAGTCTTTTGGACACAATGATTGAATAATAGATATCAAGGGAACAGACTAGAAAGACCAAAATTGTGCACGGCCACTTAATTGATGACAGACATAGTACTTACATAAAAATGGTAAGGAATGGTCATTTTAATAAACTTTTAGGAAATTTGGTTACCCTTATTCAATCAAAGTAAATTGGTCTCCTATGTAACATGATAAACAGAAGGCAATTCCACATAGGTTCGTGCTCTAAAGGTAGAGTTTAAAATAATAAAACTTTTGTAAGATAATGCAGTTGAATATCTTTTAGAATTCTGAGAGGGAAATATATTTTAAATAAAACGCAATTGTACCAGTGACCTGGGAACAGAATTAAATTTGGAAATACCAAAATTAAGAATTTTACAAAGAATGAAAAGATATGCCACAGAATAAGAAAATATACTTGTGACCAGACAGCTTCAAAACTGAATTGTACCAAACATTTAGAAAAGAGTTAATACCTATACTTCTGAAACTATTCCAAAAAATTGCAGAGGAGAGAATATTTCCAAATTCATTCTAAAAGGCCACCATTACCCTGATACTAAAACTAAACAAAGATGCCACACACACAAAAAGAGAAAATTACGGGCCAATATTACTGATGAACATAGTCTCAAAAGTACTTAACAAGGAGTTCCCGTCGTGGCGAGGTGGTTAACGAAGTTGACCAGGAACCATGAGGTTGTGGGTTCAATCCCTGGCCTTGCTCAGTGGGTTAAGGATCCAGTGTTGCCATGAGCTGTGGTGTAGGTTGCAGATGCGGCTCGGATCCCACATTGCTGTGGCTATGGTGTAGGCCAGCGGCTACAGCTCTGATAGGACCCCTAGCCTGGGAACCTCCACATACCACAGAAGCAGCCTTAGAAATGGCAAAAAGACAAAAAAACGAACAAACAAACAAACAAAAAAAAACTTAACAAAATACTAACAAACCAAATCCAACAATACATTAAAAGGATCACATATTATGATCAAGTGGGATTTATCCCAGAGATGCAAGGATTTTTCAATATCTGCAAATCAATCCATATGATACATCTCATTAACAAATTGAAGAATAAAAATCAAATGATCATCTCAATAGATGTAGATAAAGCTTTTGATAAAACTCAACACCCATTTATGATAAAAATTCTCCAGAAAGTGGGCATAGAGGGGACCTACATCAACATAATAAAGGCCATATATGATAAAACCCACAGCTAACATCATACTCAATGATGAAAAGTGGAAAGCATATCCTATAAGATCAGGAATAGGACAAGGATATCCACTCTTTACACTTTTATTCAACATAGTTTTGGGAAGTCCTAGCCATAGCAATCAGAGAAGAAAAATAAACAAAAGTAATCCGAATTGGAAAGAAGATAAAACTGTCACTGCTCACAGATGACATGATACTACATATAGAAAATCCTAAAGATGCCTGAGCTCATCAATGAATTTGGTTAAGTTGGGGATACAAAATCAATACAGAGAAATCTCTTGCATTTCTATACACTACCAAGGAAAGATCAGAAAGAGAAATTAAGGAAACAACCCCATTTACCATCACATCAAAAAGAATAAAATAACTAGCAATAAACCTATTTAAGGAGGTAGAATCTGTACTCCATAAACTATAGGATGCTGGTAAAAGAAACTGAAGATGACTCAAACAGATGGAAAGATATACTTGTTCTTGGACTAGAACAATCAATATTGGTAAAATGACCATACAACTCAAGGCAATCAAACAATTCACAATCCCTATGAAATTACCAATGGCATTTTTCATGGAACTTGAATAACAACAACAAAATTAATGTTGTATGGACAAAAGACCCCAAATAGACAAAGCAACTTTTTTTCTTTCTTTTTTTTTTTGCTGCAGCCTTGGCATGTGAAGTTCCTGGGCCAAGGACTAAACCTGTGCCACAGCAGTTACCTGAGCTGCTGCAGTGATGGTGCTGGATCCTTAACCCACTGCACCATAGGAGAAATGCAGCCAAAGCAATACTGAGATAGAAAAATGGAGCTGGCCTTCCTGATTTCAGACTATACTAATAAGCTACAGTAATTAAAACAGTAAGGCATGAAAACAGAAATATAGATGAGTGGAACAGGATATAAAGCCCAAAAATAAACTCATATACCTATTGTCAATTAATCTAAAACAAAGAAGGCAAGAATACCTAATAGAGAAAAGCCAGTTTCTTCAATAAGTAGAGAGGGGAAAACTGGGCAGCTATATGTAAAAGAATGAAATTACAACATTGTCTAATACCACACACAAAAATAAACTCAAAATGGATTAGACCTAACCATAAGCCAGATACTACAAATTCCTAGAGGAAAACATAGGCAGAACACTCTTTGACATATATTACAGTAATATCTTGTTGGATCCATCTCCTATAGCAATGGAAATAAAAATGAACAGGTGGACTTCATTAAACTTAAAATCCCTTGCACAACAAAGGAAATCATAAACAAAACAAAAAGCTAAACTGCACAATGGGAGAAAATATTTGCACATGAAGCAACTGACAAGGTATTAATTCCCAAAATAAACAAACAGCTCATACAGCTCACTATAAAAAAAAAAAACAAAACCAAAAACAAACCAAAAAATCCCCTGGAGTTCCCATCATGGCTCAGCAGAAACAAATCTGACTAGCATCCATGAGGATGCAGGTTCGATCCCCGGCCCCTTTCAGTGGGTTGAGAATCTGGTATTGCTGTGAGCTGTGGTGTAGGTCACAGATGTGGCTCAGATCTGGTGTTGCTGTGGCTGTGATGTAGGCCACTAGCTACAGGTCTGATTCAACTGCTAGTTTGGGAACCTCCATATACCATGGGTACAGTCCTAAAAAAAAATAAAAAAGACAAAAAATACCCCAAATATTCCAATCAAAAAATAGGCAGAAGATCTAAATAGACATTTCTCCAAAGAAGACGTACAGATGGCCAACAGGCACATGAATAAATGTTCAATCTCACTAATTATAAGAGAAATACAAATCAAAACTACAATGAGGTACTGGTCCACACTGGTCAGAATGGCCATCATTAGTAAATTGCCTATGAATAACAAATACTAGAAAGGGTGTAGAGAAAAAGGAACCCTCCTACTCTGCTGGTGGGAATGTAAATTGCTGCAACCGCCATGGCAAACAGTATGGAGTTTCCTCAAAAAACTAAAAATAGAACTCCCATATGATCTAGCAATCTCACTTCTGGGTATATATCTGGAGAAAATCATAATTTTAAAAGATACATGCACCCCAATGTTCACTGCAGCACTTTTTACAATAGCCAAGACATGGAAGTAACCTAAATGTTCATTGACAGAGGAATGGACAAAGAAGATGTGGAATACAATGGAATATTAAGCAGCCATAAAAAATGAACTGATGCCATTTGCAGCAACATGGATGGACTTAGAAGAGATTATCACACTGAGTGAAGTAAGCCAGACAGAAAAAGACAAATATCATATCACTTGTATGTGGACTCTTAAAAAAAAAGGTACATATGAACTTATTTACAAAACAGAAATAGACCCACAGACACAGAAAACAAAGTTATAGTTACCAAAGGGAAAAGCAGAGAGAATGATAAATTAGGAAAATGGGACTAATATACATACTACTATATATAAAATAGGTAATTCTAACAAGGACCTACTCTATAGCACAGGGAACTATACTCAATATTTTGCAATTACATATAAGGGAAAATAATCTGAAAAAAGATTATCTCTATCTATCCATCATCTATCTATTGATCTATTTATCTATCTATAAAACTGAATCATTGTGCTGTACACCTGAAACTAACATGGCATTGTAAATCAACTATTTTTCAATGAAAAAATTAAAAAGGGAAAACTGACCTGTCATATATACAACTGGCAATTGACTTGAACAAAGAACTCGTTCAAATTATTTTAAAAAACCAGACTTCTTGATAAAAAAAACGATGGGCAAAAAAAATCAAACACAGTTAATGAAAGAGGAAGCCAAATGGCCAATGCAAATATAAAAAGTTCTCACCTTAGTTGCCAGGATTATCTCAATATCATAATTAAGATTATGAAATACCCAAGTAATGGGGATGATGTAGAGCAAAAGAAATTCTTGTGAAATGTGTGGAATTTAAATTACTATAGTTTGTCATTATCTAATAGTTTTGAACATGCATGTACTTGATATCCTGCAGTTCCATGCCTAAATACATACTTTAGAGAAACATGCTTGTAAGACCCAGGATCTATGTATAAGAAAATTCACCTCAGCATTTTTATAATATCATAAAACTGATAAATAAATTATAGTATAATCACACGAGAGAACATCAGTGGTGAAAGCCAACAAGTTACAACTGTATTCAACAGACTCTATATTAAGAGAAGGAAACTAAACACAAAACAATATGAATTGTATGGTTTGTACTTAAATGAATTTCAAAAATAGGTAAAAAGGAAAAAGCGTATTTCCTAGGAATATATGGTACAACTAGAAAAAAAAACAATGAAGTTTGAGATTGAAAGGCAAGCTTCTGGGGAACTGGTTATGTTTCTTGATTCAGGTATTTATGTTTTGTACTTTCTGTACAGTTGTTATATTAATCTTAAAATATTTTAAAATATATTAATTAGAGACCACATAACCTTTTCTTGGGGCAGGGGTTAAAATTTTCAAAGCCTGTCTCCTGACATGCATTAAAATATTGGTTGCTAATAACAAATAGATCTACTAGAAGTAATGGGTAAATTAGAGATTATTTTTGTCCCTCTCAATTCCAAATTTCTTTTCTAGTGGTGAACTTGGGAGCAATCAATCAATCAACAAATTCTCTGCCTCCTTAGAAAAATGCAGATATTCTGATAAAAAGAACTTGGTGATTATTGTTTTAACTATCTTTTCCTGGTAAAATATTCAAAAGAATATGGTAAGAATGGGCTTTTTTTTTTTTTTCCCAAAAAATACCTAGTAGAAGAAGAAAAGAAAAGCTATTAAGAAGAAAAGTTGACAAAACAGAGAAAAGAGAGATCATTCAAGAAATTTGGTCACAGTATTATTTTAAAACTGTCTGCTGTACAGCAGAAATTGACTCAACACTATTAATCAACTATACCCTAATAAAAATAAATTTGAAAGAAAGTCAGATGGGTGGATATAAAATTGACTATTCCTCAATATTTCTCAACAATGAAGGAGAACAATGACATATGTATTTGCAGCAAGCATATGATATGTGTCAGTGAAAAAATGACACTAGAATAGCCTGCCCCAGACTTCTCATAAAATTAATTATTCTGTTTTAGGTAAACACCATGATAAGGGCCCTGATAGTAGCAACATCTGAGAAAACAAAGATTTACTACTTTACATGCTAGTAAGGCAAATATGTATTTGGGTGTGTGTGTGTTCTCAGAAAAGTAATAGGAAGCCACCTACTATGTGGAGTGAGGTAGCCCATCAAAATTCTGTAGCTGTGATATGGCAAAGTCCATTTTATGAATATAACTCATTAATGTTTAATGTATAGTGAATTACACTGGTGTAACATGTTTATTTGGTTTCCTCATGCCCAGATCTATCTCACTCATGGATGCATTGTGTGTATGTGTGTTCCTTAGCTAAAGTCACTGTGACCTAGGACCAACCATGAAAATGTAGATTCATGGACACTATTTGAATTAAAATTAATTTTAATATGTCATCTTAATATGACATGTGTGCAGTGTGTGTCTTCCTCACAATATAGACCAGAGAAATAAGCTTATTTTTTTTCCCAAGTTCTACGTACTATCGTGCATGTTAGGGTCATTGTCCTTTGACTATAAGCCACTCATGTTAGGTATTTTACCACATGCAGAAATCCTATGAATCATGCATGTTCTAGAACAGCTTTCTTATCTTCTTTCATAATCATTTCATAATGTGCAGTTCTTCACTGATGAGTTGTTTCCTTACATAATCATACTGAGGGCATGTAGTTATCTGAAGTACGCATGCAAGAACTGTAATCCTAGATATTCTAGGGCAATACTTCCTGAAGTGTTGTTCACGGACAAAAACAGCAGCACCTGGCCACATTTAAGAAATGCAAAATTTTTGGTCCCACCTCAGACCTGTTGAATGAGAAACTGGGGAATGGAGACCAGTAATCTCTGTGTTAACAAGCTCTTCAGGTGATTCTGAAGCACAGTAAAGTATGAGAACCATTGATCTAGGCTGGTTGCTAATAATTATTATTTATTCTGTTCCTTTCTGATGTCTATGCATCATTGAGGCCTATTTTTTAAGAGCAACCAAATACAACTAAAAGCAGACTTGTGCTAGTCACATTGTTTAAAAACCAGATTCTCCGGTTGGGCTGCCATGGTCCTATAACTTAACAATAACTAAGACTTTATATCTTAGAACGTAATGCTGGACATTTTCTCAAAGTACAGACTATGGAGCCAGTATGCCTGTGCTTGCTTCCCAGCTCTGACTGTACTAATTGGGTTGCCTTGAGCAATTTATTTAACCTCTCTATGCTGCAGTTTTTTTGTTTTTTCATCTATCAAGTGGGGATAACAATAGGGCCTACTTTATAGGATTTTTGTGAGATTAAATAAATTAACATACATGAAGCTAGAACAGTAGCTGGATAGGGAGCTTTATACATACACTTGACATCATTAATACTAAGGAGAAAATACTAGAAGAACAGATGGCTGAGATATGAAATTCAGGTCACACAGAAAATTTGTTGAGGAGTTCCTGTGGGGTTCAGTGGGTTAAGAATCCAATTAGTATCCATGAGGACATGGATTTGATCTCTGGCCTTGCTCAGTGGGTTAGGGATCTGGTGGTTGCCATAAGCTACAGTGTAGGTTGCAGATGTGGCTTGGATCCGGTGTTGCTATAACTGTGGCAGAGACTGGGTGCTGCAGCTCCAATTCAGCCGCTAGCCTGGGAACTTCCATAAGGCACAGGTGTGGCCCTAAAAAGGAAAAAGAAAAGAAAGAAAGAAAATTTGTTGAAGGAACAGAGAGCAGTTAACCTGGACAAAAGAAGACTAAGGAAATACATTTTAAGTTTCTTTATACTGTATTGCTCCTGAAAATAATGTTGGAAACAAAGAAAAGTCATAGAAGGTAATCTTTGTTTCAACATGAGTACATGTTGTATGTTAAAGTATATTTCAGAAATTAAAACAATGAGAGTAAAACTCAAAGATAATGTGCTCTGGATATAGCATGATCAATGACTGCTTCTCCCAATCTCTATCTTCGGTGATAATCTGTTCTTAAATGTATGTGGGAAATGTTCTTGTATTGGATATGGCAGGGGGATAGAGAGTGTTGGGAAATGATAGGTATGTGATTCTTCGGGAAATTCAGTGTACAGTTTGTTAGGTAAAATATGACTTTCATTCTTTTTACTTTTGTATTTTCACAATTTCAGCTATTTGAAAAACATACTCTTTTTTAAAAAACTCACAATAACATGACACCAAATTTTATATGATTAAAATCTTGGATACTACATACTACCCTGTAGTGGGGTTTTAAGGAAATCCCATTAGAGTTAGTAAAGAGCCTCTATTCTAAGCCTCCTGAGTGAACCTCTGCTGCCCAGACTCCTCAACCTTACTTCAGGGCCCCTCAAACCTCTCCATGATCAAGAAACTGCCCAGCAGGTCACCTCAAATATGCTGCTCTAAAATAAAATCTGTCAGTTTGTCTAATCTGATTTGTCAATTAGTTGTTAAAGGTATTAAATAGAATCCAGATTCCCATGCCCTTATTGTTTTTACTTCATGGCACTTACCAAAAGATAAACATTTGCTTATTTATTTGTTCAATGTGTGAACTGAAGTTTGGCACTTGCCATCAGCCTCTTATATGGAATAAAACATGAGCCACTGCAGCTACAAACCTGTAGCACTCCCTGAGTGGAGCTCAGGGTGAACATCAGGAGTGAGGCACTCTGTGCTCTAGGAAAACTGGAAGAACAGATCTTCAAGAGATTCAGATATTTTCACAAGATTTTTTGTGCCCAATTCTTGCATCTCTTCATATCTAGAAAAACAGTAAAATCCTTCATGGTGATGTCTGCTCCTTGGGACTGGTAGTGACCTTCAGGAGATCAGCAACAAACTTTTGTAAAATGTGTGGGTGCAGCATGCACCTCCCCCGCACTTTATTATATCCTGATATCCCCCCTTTTCCTCCTTGGGTGGTATTTCAGCCTGGACTGTAATTAAGGATAAAGAATGTCAAGGTCATCTGTGAATGTGGTCACCTCCAAGGGCATTTTGCAGGCTGTGAAACTCAGGATACAGGCCCCAATAGCTGATGTGCATATCAAAGCAATGATTTCAGTGAGCCCAGGGCTCATTGGTTCCTTCTCCCTGCCCTTTGTTGAAAAAACTGTATATATCCTAGCTCCTCCCTCACTGCCTTGGAGCAGTTTCTCTGGGCTACCTAAGATGCTGTCTCCAGGGCTTAAGTCCTAATTTCACCCCAAATAAAACTTAAAGGTTGCGGATTTTTTTAGTCAACAAGTGCCAAAAGGGCAAGATTTTATTCTGTTCAGTTAATCACTGTGAATCCCAAGAAGGGATCCCAGCACAAAGAAGTATACTAAGTAAGTAATTAATTAATGGATGAGTGAATAATGAATATATATCTTCTAAGTACAGCTGACCATTTTTTGGATAATGTACTGTATCTAAAAATCTGGGAATTATCAACAAAATTGAATGTATACAAAAAATTTAGTGTTGATGACATTTATTAAGCATCACAAATAGATTTAAGATATTAATATCTGCATTTCATTGATATTAAAATTCACATCATGTTCTTCATAATAGCTGAAAAAGCTCACTCCCTACTTTACTGATGCTAATTACAATGTAAAACACATTTTAATGTCATCATAATGGATGAGGTAATTAATCTCTGCAAACTGGTGAAGCATTGTTTAAATTACTAATTGGATTTCAATAAACATTTGGTAGATTATCAATGATTTTAAATCTGTGTAATGAGTGATTGGAAGCCTTACAGAATGTGGCATATTAATACCAAAGAATGTGAATAAAAAAAATAATTCAGAAGTATAAGAATTTAGGAATCTATTTAAAAAGACTTTCAAACTTTAGGGACATGGAGCTCATGTAAAACAAAGTCTACTAATCTAATGTGTAGATAAATATTTGATTATAGTAATGATTTGTAGAAAGTATAGAGTTGTAGAAACTTAAGGAAAATTATAACTTCAGGGGAGGGAGCAACAGAAGGAATAATTTGCCATGGAAATTATACTGGTGATAGAAATTCTAAAGGTAGTATGGGTTAGTAAGTTTGGCATCAGACTTAAATTCAGATTTTGACTCTATCCCTGACAAGTTAGACTTAGGCAAATTATAAAAACTTTCTTAAAAAAAACACAAACATTTTATGGCTGTACCCATAGCATATGGAAGTTTGTGGCCCAGGGATTGAATGCAAGCTGCAGCTGCAACTTACACTAGATCCTTAACCCACTGCACCAGCCAGGATCAAAGTGCACCTCACCAGCAACAGGAGCCGCTGCAATAAGGTTCTTAACTCACTATGCCACAGTGGGAACTCCTGGAAAAACTTTCTAAGTCTGTTTGCCTTTTTCAGTATTTTTTTTCTCTTCAATTTTTCTTTCTCTTTTTTCCTTTTTCCTGGTTTATATCTCTCTCTCCCTAATAGGCCCACACATAAATATTGTGTTTGAGAACCTTGATTTTCTTTCTTTATAAATGCAGTACATTTTTAGCAATATTATTACTATAGAATATCATAGATTAATCCATGCATAAGACCTATTTTGCTCCCCAGGGAGACATAGTCTTTATGCAAAAGGCTAGTAAACATTAGGACTGAATTTATTATACAGAGAAACATTTTACTCATCAGCTTCCACTGATATCTTCTGTGCCTGAATTTGAAATAATCTAGTTCAGATGGTTTATTGACTGGATTCAACATTTCTTGATATATCCAAATATCAATATCTTTCTGCCTTGAAGGACAGATTTCAATTTTCTCTGAGAGCCTCTTTCATTTTCCTTTTCATATTATTTTAAAAATTAAAGTATAGATGATTTACAACGTTGTGCCAATTTCTTCTGTACAGCAAAGTGACCCAGTCTTACAGTCCTTTTCTTTTTTCTTTTTTCTTTTTTTGTCTTTTTGTCTTTTCTAGGGCTGCACCTGCAGCATATGGAGATTCCCAGGCTAGGGGTCTAATCGGAGTTGTAGCCTCCAGCCTATGCCAGAGCCACAGCAACGTAGGACCTGAGCTGCGTCTGTGACCTACACCATAGCTCCCAGCAACGCCAGATCCTCAACCCACCGAGCAAGGTCAGGGATTGAACCCGCAGCCTCATGGTCCCTAGTCGGATTCATTAACCACTGAACCATGGTGGGAACTCCATCCTATTCTCATATTATCTTCCCTCATGGTCTATCCCAGGTTATTGGATATAGTTCCCAGTGCTACACAGCAGGACCTCATTACTTATACATTCTAAAAGTAATAGTTTGGATCTATTAATCCCAAACTCCCTGTCCATCCCACTTTCTCCCCACTCCCCCTTGGCAACCACAAGTCTGTTCTTAATGTTGGCGAGTCTCTCTGTTTTGTAGATAGGTTCTTTTGTGCCATGTTTTAGATTCCACATATAAGTGATATAATACGGTATCTTTCTCTTTCTGACTTACTTCACTTAGTATGAGAATCTCTATTTGCATCCATATTGCTGCGAATGGCATTTCGTTCTTTTTTATGGCTGAGTTGTATTCCATTGTATAAATGTATATCACATCTTCTTAATCCATTCATTTGTCAATTGAATTGGCTATTGTGGATAGTGTTTCTATGAACATAGGGGTGCATGTATATTTTTGAATCATAGTTTTGTCTGGATATATGCCCAAGAGTGGGATTGCTGGATCATATTGTAGTTTTATATTTAGTTTTCTAAGGAATCTCCATACTGTCTTCCATAGTGATTTTATCAATTTACATTCCCCCCAATGGTATAGGAGGGTTCCCTTTCTCCATACCCTCACCAGCATTTGTTATTTGTAGACTATATTTGCAGAATGATGGCCATTTTGCCAGGTATAAGGTGCAACTACTCACTGTAGGCTTTTTATTCTTTTTCTTTTTTTTTTCTTTTTTCCATTATAGCTGGTTTACAGTGTTCTGTCAATTTTCCACTGCACAGCGAGGTGACTCACTCACACATACATATATATATATTTTTTTTTTCCCTCACATTATCATGCTCCATCACAAGTGACCAGACATAGTTCCCAGTGCTATACAGCAGGATCTCATTTCTTATCCATTACAAAGTCAATAGTTTGCATCTATGAACCCCAAATTTCCAGTCCATTCCACTCCCTCCCCCTCCCCCCTGGCAACCACAAGTGTGTTCTCCAAGTTCATGAGTTTCTATTCTGTGGAAGGGTTCATTTGTGCCATATGTTAAATTCCAGATATAAGTGATATCGCATGGTATTTGTCTCTTTCTGAACTACTTCACTTAGTATGAGAGTCTCTAGTTCCATCCATATTACTACAAATGGCATTATTTTGTTCTTTTTTATGGCCAAGTAGTATTGCATTGTGTATATATACCACATCTTCCTAATCCAATCATCTATCATCTATCAATGGACATTTGGGTTGTTTCCATGTCTTGGCTATTGTGAACAGTGCTGCAATGAACATGTGGGTGCATTTGTCTTTTTTTTTTTTTGTCTTTTTTGTGATTTCTTGGGCTGCTCCCGTGGCATATGCAGGTTCCCAGGCTAAGGGTCTAATTGGAGCTGTAGCCATGGGTCTACGCCAGAGCCATAGCAACTCGGGATCCGAGCCGCATCTGTGACCTACACCACAGCTTGCGGCAACGCCAGATCCTTAACCCACTGAGCAAGGCCAGGGATTGAACCTGCAACCTCATGGTTCCTAGTCGGATTCATTAATCACTGAGCCACAACGGGAACTGCCCCCGTCCTCCTTTTTTTGCATTTGTCTTTTTTAAGGAAAGTTTTTTCTGGATATATGCCCAAGAGTGGGATTGCTAAGTCATATAGTGGTTCTATATTTAGTTTGCTAAGGTACCTCCATAGTGGTTGTACCAATTTACATTCCCATCAACAGTGCAGGAGGGTTCCCTTTTCTCCACACCTTCTCCAGCATTTGTTATTTGTGGACTTATGAATGATGGTCGTTTTGACTGGTGTGAGGTGGTACCTCATAGTAGTTCTGATTTGCATTTCTCTAATAATCAGTGATGTTGGGCATTTTTTTTCATGTGCTTGTTGGCCATCTGCATAACTTCTTTGGAGAAATGTCTACTTAGGTCCCTTGCCCATTTTTCAATTGGGTTGTTGGCTTTTTTGCTGTTAAGTTGAATAATTTAGAGATTAAGCCTTTGTCAGTTGCATCATTTGAAATTATTTTCTCCAATTGTATAAGTTGTCTTTTTGTGTTTTTTATGGTTTCCTTTGCTACGCAAAAGCTTGTCAGTTTCATTAGGTCCCATTGGTTTATTTTGCTTTTATTTCTGTTGCCTTGGGAGACTGACCTGAGAAAACATTTGTAAGGCTGATGTCAGAGAATGTTTTGCCTATGTTCTCTTCTAGGAGTTTGATGGTGTCTTGTCTTAGGTTAAAGTCTTTAAGCCATTTTGAGTTTATTTTTGTGCTTGCTGTGAGGGTATGTTCCAGTTTCATTGATTTACGTGTGGCTGTCCAGTTTTCCCAGCCCCAATTTTTCCCCATTTTATATTCTTGCCTCCTTTGTCAAAAATTAATTGACCACAGGTGTCTGGGTTTATTTCTGAGTTCTCTACTCTGTTCCATTGGTGTGTATGTCTGTTTTGGTACCAATACCACACTGTCTTGGTGACTGTGGCTTTGTAATATTGCCCAAAGTCTGGGAGAGTTATGTATCCTGCTTGGTTTTTGTCCCTCAGGATTGCTTTGGCAATTCTGGGTCTTCTGTGGTTCCATATAAATTTTTGGATTGTTTGTTCTAGTTCTGTGAATAATGTCATTAGTAATTTGATAGAGATTGCACTGAATCTGTAGATTGCTTTGGATAGTATGGCCATTTTAATGATATTAATTTTTCCAACCCAGGAGCATGGAATATCTTTCCATTTTTTTTGAATCCTCTTTAATTTCTTTGATTAATGTTTTATAGTTCTCAGCATATAAGTCTTTCACCTCTTTGGTCAGGTGTATTCCCAGGTATTTGATTTTTTGGGGTACAATTATAAAAAGTATTGTATTTTTGTATTCCTTGTCTAATATTTCATGGTTAGCATACAGATATGAAACTGATTTCTGAATGTTAATCTTATATCCTGCTACTTTGTTGAGTTTGTTGATCAGTTTAAGTAGTTTTTAGGTTGATTCCTCAGGGTTTGCTATATTCACCGTAGTTTTTGATTTGCATTTCTCTAATAATTAGTGATGTTGAACATTTTTTCATATGCCTACTGTCTGCCAGCCTCTTTTGTTTCCTAGATTCTAAGAGCATATTAAGTCTATAATTCTAGAACAAATACCTGATATGGACCTGTAAGGAAAATATATACGAAGATAGTTTCTCCTTCTAGTTGAACATCTCTTTCAATAATTTTATCTTTTGGCTGAAACTACCATACTAAAACACAAGGGTATGGGAATATTTGTGTTTTATTTGTATTATGTGAGAGCATAGGAAATATTTGTATTTAGACCAAATGTGTGCCTGCCTATGGGATCTATAGTAATGACAAGACATCTAAAATTGGCCTTTTATGGGGTCGCACTACTTCATATGAAGGAAAAAATTAAATAATGGATATAAATACTTTAATTTTTAAAATAATTAAATAAATTATGTTATCATTCAACAACAGACTTTTGTAGCCTTGATTGACAAAGCTATCATTATTATTTGTTGAAAATCTTCTCTAGTAACAGTCATGGTAATTCTCTTCGTACATGAGGAGAGTTTTGGTTTATCAAGTATATATTTTTCATTTTGTCATCCTAAATTTGCAGTTAATCCACTTTCACCTCTGCTCAATTATCATCATAGTTTTCAATTTTTGAATATTCTATTGCTTCTTCACCATTTTTAAGGTTCAAGCTACTGCCAACGTCCCTCTGGGTTTTTCCACAAGTAGGGGAGTGCCAGGAAGAGAACGAGGATGAACACAAGGATCAAGGACAGAAGCCAAGGTAAAAATGATAGTGGACATATCTACAATGAAGATTTTCAGTGAAGATTAAATTAGGTGGTATTTGGAAATCTAAAGATGAACATTATAGCAGCCTTCTACACTAGTATAGTAGTAGAACACATTTCAATAAATGATAGCTCTTTTGTTTGTCGCCAACTTCTGCTAGTTTAAATTCTGGAAACTTAGGCATCACCACACTGATTTTTGTATATCTACTCGAGAAATGGTTTCTCATTTCTTAACATAAATAAGGAACACTGGATTTGGTGTTAGAATAACCTTATTTCAGAAATTGATTCATCTCAAACTAGCCCTGTGATGTAAATTTAAGACACCTTATTTAACTCAGTCTTTGTCATTCATAATATATCAGAATAATAGTTTATAATTGTAATTAAATGAACTGAGATGATGAGCAATGAATATGAATACAGTCTACAAGATGTAAGATACATCAAGTTATAATTTAATTAGACAAACATTTAACTTGTTCAGTAGATTTGCATAGATATCTTCAGAGAATGACATGGACATTTCTGAAGAAAAGTTATTCAAGTGACCACCCTTCCTACCTCAACTCCTATTTCATGTCTTTAGCCAGATATTTTTCTTTTTTTGGCAAGAAGAGGGCTAAAAACTGTTCTGTCTCAAGGGCTTTCAGTGCTTTAAAACAAGCATTAATTTCTTTAGAAAACAATCACACCAATTTGAGCAACATTTAGTTATATTTTTCAAGCAGCTATTTAGGTTACTTATTTTGGTTAGGATAAGCCACAGGAATAATTTCAAACCTAAAATTGAGCTCTGGTTATCCATTTTAGTGTTGGGACAGATTATCATTGGTATAGAGAAGAAGGGTATCTTTTTTTTTTAAATCACCCCAATCTTCTCAGCTCTGTTTTTCAGTATTCCTAGAAGCTAGACTATTTCTTGAACTACAGTGAAAATACATGGACTCAGAGAGGCCTCAAATATTAACTTACCCTAGGGAGAATTGACCAGTTGGTTGAAACTTAATAGTAAAGAGATTGAATTATGTGTTATGAACCAATAGAGTATGTTCTATTCAAGGCCTTGGGCCATATTTGAAATTTAGTCAATCACCTCAGCACTGCATGCCAGACTGAACTGGATGAATCAGCAGAAATAGATCTCCATGACTACAAAAATGTCTAAAATTTTATGCCTTACTAGTCAGACTTAGTATCATTATGTTACAATTTGGGGAAAAGCAAATGGATTTTGAATACAAACTCATAAACTTGTAGCTGAGTGAATCTTTCAAAATTCCTCTGATATCTGGTCAGTTATTTCCAAGTTATAAATTATACCTCAGATCCAGCATAAAAAAAGAATAATATTTGATTAATAAGATCCTCATGATTGGAAATGATTCTAGAATGCACTTCATACCAGATCTCTTAAGATCATATTCATGCTCAAGACTTTGAAATCCAGAATTCCTGTTGTGGCTCAGTGGCTCAGCAGTAACGATCCTGACTAGTATCCATGGGGATGCAGGTTTGATCCATGGCCCTGCTCAGTGGGTTAAGTATCTAGCGGTGCCATGAGCTGTGGTGCAGGTCACAGATATGGCTCGGATCCTGTGTTGCTGCACCTGTGTTGTAGGCTAATAGCTGCACCTCTGATTTGATGACCCCTAGCCTAAGAACTTCCATAGGCTGTGGGTGTGGCCTTAAAAAGCAAAAAAAAAAGCAAAAAAAAAGACTTTCAAATCCCACTAGCACCCCTGCCATATGCCAAGCAGGTAGCAAAGTTTTATTCAGTGACTGATAATGTATCAGAAGATTTTGGCTAAGCATTCTGTCATGGATCCACTCTCAAAAGACCACCAGAAATACCTGTTGATGGAGAAATCTATGTTTATTAGTTTTACTATAGTAAGGGAGAACATCTAGACAGAGGGTTAGCTATGTCTCAAAATGGAGGAAATCAGGGAAGGATAATGTATAGGGTTTTGGAACCTGGGGTGAATGATTTTTAAGGCAAGTCTTACAATGTGGGGAACTGAATGGGAATGGGCAGAGTTCATAACATAGTAACTTTCAATTGACAGTAACAGTGGAATAAGGGCTTGAAATAGTCTTGATAAGAAAGCTTAGTCTTAATGAAAAAGTTTTTTAGTTGACTCATAGTTTTTACCTTTGAGAACTGAGTATTTCTTTGTGCAAGAGCTAAGGTACTTTTCCTTGGTATCTGTATAATTTTACATTGGGAAAGAAAGTATGCCTGGTTTTAGTATTGTTTAACCCAGGGGCTAGAAATAGTACTGGTTTTAGTTAATTAAGAATTAAATGAGATGGGATTAAGATGCAGAATAGAAGGACTGGAGCTCAACTTCTTTCCTAAAAACAACAAAATTCACAACTAAAGCCTGAACGATCTTCAACCAAATGGACCGGAAACCTTAAAAAAGATATCATACTCCAGAAGACAAAGAGGAGGCCACGTCAAGAGGTAGCAGGGCCAATTACATGATATAAGCAATCCCATACCCCCTGGGTGGGAAGCCCCACAAACTGGAAACTAACTGGTTCACAGAGACTCACCTACAGGAGTGAGAGTTCTGAGCCCCACACCAAACCCCCACGTGTGGGGATCTGGCACTGGCAGAAAGAGCCCCCAGAACATCTGGCATTGAAGGCCAGTGGGGCTTGTGTGCAGGAGCTCCACAGGACTGGGGGAAATGGAGACCCCATTTTTAAAGGGCTCACACAGACTTTATGTGCACTGGGTCCCAGGGCAAAGCAAAGTCTCTATAGGAATCTGGGTCAAATCTGAATGCAGTTTTTGGAGGACCTCCTGGGAAAACAGGGGTGAATGTGGCTTGTTGTGAGGGAAGGACATTTGAAGCAAAGCTCTCAGGAATATTCAGCAGCCTGTGCCTTTCTCTGGAGGTGGCCAGTTTGGGAAAACTGAGAAGCCCCAGGGCAAACAACAATCCAGGTGGGATCACAGTCCCTCCCATCAGGAAACTGGCTACCTAAAGACCCCCCCAGGCACACAACTGCTTCTAATCCCATCCAGAGACAAAGCCCCACCCACCAGAGGGATAAGAATCAGCTCCACCAATCAGTGGGCAGACATCAGTCCCTCCCATCAGGAAGCCTACAGCAAACCCCCATACAGACTTCAGCCACAAGGAGTGCAGACACCAGAAGGAAGAGAGGCTACAACTCTGTTTTCTATAAAAAGGTCACCACACCAAAAACCTATAAAAATGAAAAGACAGAGAACTATAACTCAGATGAGGGAGAAAGGAAAAACCCCAGAAAATCAGCTAAGGGGATCAGGAGATTCTCAGCCTCCAGGAAAAAGACTTTAGACTGTTGATGCTGAAGATGATGCAAGACATTGGAAATAAACTGGAGGCAAAGATGGATAACTTACAGGAAACACCGAGCAAAGAGATACAAGATATAAAACTTAAACAAGAACAGATGCAAAATACAATAACTGAAATACAAAATTCAGTAGAAGCAGCTAACAGCAGAATACAGAAGGCAGAAGAACGAATAAGTGAGGCAGAGGACAGATTAGTAGGAATTACGGATGCAGAACAGAAAAGAGAAAAAAGATTGAAAACAAATGAAGAGAGTCTCAGAAAACTCTGGGACAACATTAAACACACCAACATCCATATTATAGGGGGTACGAGAAGGAGAAGAGAGAGAGAAGGGGACAGAAAAAATATTCCAAGAGATAATAGCTGAAAATATCCCTATCATGGGAAAGGAAACACTCACTCAAATCCAGGAAGCACAATGAGTACCACATAAAATAAACCCCAGGAGGAATACACCGAGACACATATTAATCAAACTGACCAAAATTAAAGACAAAGAGGAAATCTTGAAAGCAGCTAGGGAAAAGAAACAAGTAACATACAAGGGAACTCTGATAAGGTTATTGGCAGATTTTTCAGCAGAAACTCTGCAGGCCAGAAGGGAGTGGAATGATACACTTAATGTGATGAAAGGAAAAAAACCTCCAACCAAGATGACTTGACCCAGCAAGGCTTTCATTCAGATTTGAAGGAGAAATCAAAAGCTTCACAGATAAGCAAAAGCTGGGAGAATTCAGCAACACTAAACCAGCCTTACAACAAATACTAAAGGAACTTCTATAGGCAGAAAAGAAAAGACAGTAACAGGAAACAAAAATACCACAAACAACAAGGCTCACCAATAAAGGTATATATACAATATAGATATGAAATAATCCATGCACGATTATGCCACCAAAATAAGAAATCATGAGAAGAGGTGGGTACAAACGCAGGACACTGGAGATGAACTTGCAATTAAGAGATCAACAACTTAAAACAATCTCACACATATATATATATATAGAGAGAGAGACTCTTACATCAAAACTTCAGAATAACTGCAAACCAAAAATCTACAATTGATACACAAATAAATAAGAAAAATCTACTCAAATACAACACTAAAGATAGTCATCAAACCAGAAGAGGCGAGAACAAGAGAAGAATGGAAGAAAAAAGAGCAACAAAAATAAATCCAAAGCAATTAATGAAATGGCAATAAGAACATACATATCAATAATTACCTTAAATGTTAGTGGTCTAAACGCCCCAACCAAAAGACATAGATTGGCTGAATGGATACAAAAACAAGATCCCTATGTATGCTGTCTTCAAGAGACCCACTTCACTTCTAGGGACACATACAAATTGAAAGTGAGAGGATGAAAGAAAATATTCCATGCAAAAGGGAATCAAAAGAAAGATGGAGTAGCAATACTCATATCAGACAAAATATACTTTAGAATGAAGAATATTTTAAGGGCCAAAGAAGGACATTACATAATGATCAAACGATCACTCCAAGAAGAAGATATAACAATTTGAAATATTGATGCACCCAACATAGGTTCACCACAATATATAAGACAACTGCTAACAACCTAAAAAGGACAAATTGACAATAACACAATCATAGTGGGGGGCTTTAACACCCCACTTACAGCAATGGAGAGATCATCCAGACAGAAAATCAATAAGGAAACTCAGGCCCTGAATGAAGCATTAGACCAGATGGACTTAATAAATATTTATAGGACATTCCATCCAAAAGCAACAGAGTACACATTCTTCTCAAGTGCACATGGAACATTCTCGAAGACTGATCACATCCTGGGCTACAAATCCAACCTTGGTCACTTTAAGAAAACTGAAATCATATCAAGCATCTTTTCCAAACACAACACTATACAACTGGAAAAAACTGCAAAAAACACAAACACGTGGAGACTCAACAACATGCTACTAAACAACCAATGGATCACTGAAGAAATCAAAGAGGAAATTAAAAAATACCCAGAAGCAAATGACAGCAAAGAGACAACACCTCAAAACCTATGGGATGCAGCAAAAGCCCTTCTAAGAGGAAAGTTTATAGCAATACAAGCCCACCTCAGGAAAGAAGAAAAAGCTCAAATAAAAAACCTAACTTTACATCTAAAGCAGCTCGAGAGAGAAGAACAGACAAGACATAAAGTTAGAAGAAGGAAAGAAATCATAAAGATCAGAGCAGAAATCAATGAAATAGAAACAAAGAAAACCATAAAAAGATCAATGAAACGAAAAGCTGGTGCTTTGAAAAGATCAACAAAATCGATAAACCCTTAACCAGACTTATCCAGAAAAAAAGAGAGAGGACTCAAATCAATAAAATTAGAAATGAAAAAGGAGAAGTAACAACGGACATCACAGAAATACAAAGGATCATAAGAGACTACTGTATGCAACTAGATGCCCATAAAATGGAAAACCTAGAAGAAATGGACAAATTCTTAGAAAAGCACAGTCTTCCAAGACTAAACCAAGATGAAATAGAAAAGATGAAGGGACCAATCACAAGCACTGAAATTGAAACTGCGATTAAAAAACTTCCAACAAACAAAAGTTCAGGACCAGATGGCTTCACAGGCGAATTCTATCAAACATTTAGAGAAGAGGTAAAACCTTGCCTTCTGAAAATATTTCAAAAAATTGCAGAGGAAGGGATACTCCCAAACTCATTTTATAAGGCCACCATCACCCTCATACCGAAACCAGACAAAGATTCCACACACACACACAAAAAAACTACAGGCCAATTTCACTGATGAACATAGGTGCAAAAATCCTCAACAAAATACTAGCAAATCACGTCCAACAATACATTAAAAGGATTGTACATCATGATCAAGTGGGATTTATCCCAGGGATGCAAGGGTTCTTCAATATCTGCAAATCCATCAGTGTGATACACCACATTAACAAACTGAAGAATAATAACCATATGATCCTCTCAATAGATGCGGAAAAAGCATTTGACAAAATCCAACACCCATTTCTGATAAAAACCCTTCAGAAAGTGGGCATAATGGGAACCCACCTCAACATGATAAAGGCCATATACGACAAACCCACAGCGAATATCATTCTCAATGGTGAAAAGCTGAAAGAATTTCGGCTGAGATCAAGAACAAGACAAGGATGTCCGCTCTCGCCCACTACTCTTCAACATAGTTCTGGAAGTCCTAGCCATAGCAATCAGAGAAGTAATAGAAATAAAAGGAATCCAAATTGGAAAGGAAGAAGTAAAACTATCGATATTTGCAGATGACATGATACTATACCTAGAGAAGCCTAAAGACTCTACCAGAAAACTGTTAGAGCTCATCCAGAAATTTGGCAAAGTCGCAGGATACAAAATTAATACACAGAAATTCAATGGCATTTCTATACACTAACAATGAAAGATCAGAAAGCGAAATTAGGGAAGCAATCCTGTTTACCATCACATCCAAAAGAAGAAAATACCTAGGAGTAAACCTACCTAAAGAGACAAAAGACCTGTACTCTGAAAACTATGAGACACTGGTGAAAGAAATCAAAGATGACACAAATAGATGCAAAGACATACCATGCTCTGGGCTGGAAGAGTCAATATTATCAAAATGACTATACTATGCAAGGCAATCTACAGATTCAATGCAATCCCTATCAAATTACCAAGGACAGTTTTCAAAGAACTCAAACAAAATATTTTAAAGTTTGTTTGGAAGCACGAAAGACTCAGAATAGCCAAAGCCAACCTGAGAAAGAAAAATGGAGCTGGAGGAATCAGGCTCCCTGACTTCAGACTATACTACAAAGAATCAGTCATCAAAACCATGTGGTACTGACACAAAGACAGACATATAGATCAGTGGAACAGGATAGAAAGCCCAGAATCAAACCCATGCACCTATAGTCAACTAATCTATGACAAAGGAGGCAAGAATATATAATAGAGAAAAGACAGCCCCTTCAATAAGTGGTGCTGGGAAAACTGGACAGTCACATGGAAAAGAATGAAATTAGAACACTCCCTAACACCATACACAAAAATAAACTCAAAATAGATTAAAGACCTAGATATAAGGCCAGACACCATAAAACTCTTAGAGGAAAACATAGGCCAAACACTCTCTGACATAAATGACAACAACGTCTTCTCAGATCCACCTCTTGGAGTAATGACAGTAAAAACAAAAATAAACAAATGGGACCTAATCAAACTTAAAAGTTTCTGCAAAGCAAAGGAAACCCTCAACAACACAGTAAGACAACCCACAGAATGGGAGAAAATCTTTGCAAATGAACCAACTGACAAGGGATCAATCTCCAAAATTTATAAACATCTTCTGCAGCTCCATACCAAAACAACAAACAACCCCATCCAAAAATGGGCAGAAGATCTAAACAGACAGTTCTCCAAAGAAGACATACAGATGGCCAAAAAACACATGAAATGATGTTCAACATCATTCATGATTAGAGAAATGCAAATCGAAACCACGATGAGGTACCACCTTATACCAGCCAGAATAGCCATCATCAAAAAGTCTACAAACAATAAGTGCTGGAGAGGGTGTGGAGAAAAAGGAACACTAGTACACTGTTGGTGGGATTGTAAATTGGTGCAACCACTATGGAAAACGGTATGGAGATTCCTCAGAAAACTAAAAATAGAACTACCATTTGATCCAGCAATCCCATTCCTGGGCATCTAACCAGAAAAAACCATGACTGGAAAAGACACATGTACTCTGATGTTCATTGCAGCACTATTTGCAATAGCCAAGACATGGAAACGACCTAAATGTCCATCAACAGAGGAGTGGATCAAGAAGAGGTGGTACATATAGACAGTGGAACATCACTAAGCCATTAAATGGAACGAAATATCAGCATTTTAACAACATGGATGGACCTAGAAATTATCATGCTAAGTGAAGTCAGCCATACAATTGGACACCAACATCAAATGCTTCCACTGACATGTGGAATCTGAAAAAAGGACACAATGAACTTTTTTGCAGAACAGATACTGACTCACAGACTTTGAAAAACTTATGGGTTTCCAAAGGAGACAGTTTGGGGGGTGGGGGGATGCGCTGGGGGTGTGGGATAGAAATCCTATAAATTGGATTGTGATGATCATTGTACAACTACAAATGTAATAAATTCATTGCATGATAAAAAAAGAATTAAATGAAGAATAAGTCAAGCTTTATAGAGCCACCTAATGACAAAAATTATTATTATTATTTTTGGCTGTGCAAATGGCATGTGGAGGTTCCTAGGTCAGGGATTGAAACTGCACAACAGTTTGGGCCTATGCTGCAGCTATGGAAAACCCAGATCTTTTAACTCACTGTGCCAGGCTGGGATTGAACTTGCACCTCTGCAGTGACCTGAGCTCCTGCAGCTGCATTCGTAACCCACTGTGCCACAATGGGAACTCTAATCGACAAAAATTATCTTAATCAGATAGTCACATCCACCTCATTTCAAAGAAATTCTGATCTTCAGTTGTATTATTCTTAGTTAATTCTTTGCATCTCCATTTGTCTTCCTGAAAGTAATTGAATGGACTGAGCAAGCAATCACCCTTTTTCTGAGGTAGTCAGTGCTCTGTATCAATTTTAATTATCTATTTTTGGCACTGAAGAGTTTTTGCATCTGTATATATGTCTAACTTATTTTTCCATATTCTATGTGGGAGGAAGTAAGAGAAGACAGATTTTTTTCCATCTTTCTGCTAATTATATTTTTGCCATTTCAGATGTTGATACCTTATCATGCATAGATAAAACTGTCAGTTTTTGAGTTAATTATTTCATGTTTTGATTGGGAGATCAAAACTCTCTTTGGCTACATTATCTTCTATGTAATATTATAAATTTTTGCTCCCTCTACCTTGCTTCATTAGTCCATGGCATTCTATCTTGAAGGAAACTCAGAGAAATTCCTTTTATTCCATTCTTTCTGGTGCTTTGTTTTAAAAAATATTTTTCTATTTCTTTACTGTTGTTTAATGAGGTTTTAGGAGGAAAAGGAGAAAAGCATATATACTTTGCCTGTCATCTTTGTTTTTTGTTTTTTTTTTTTTGCTTTTTAGGGCCGTTCCCAAGCTAGGGGTCAAATCAGAGCTACAGCTGCCCACCTACGCCACAGCCACAGGAACACAGGATCCAAGCCACATCTGCAAACTACACCACAGCTCACGGGAATGCCAGGTCCTTAACCCCCTGAGCGAGGCCAGGGATCAAACTTGCAACCTCATCATTCCTAGTCAGATTCTTTTCTGCTGTCCCACAATGGGAACTCCATCATCTTAAGTGAAAGATGTTTCATTAATTTTGTGTATCATTTGGAATATTATATTTGTTTTTAACTGATTTTTAAGTAATGAAACCTATACTATTCTAAAATGCATTTATATGTCTTAATGGAAAGCAATATAGAATGGTGAAAAATAACTCTAAATTGAGAGTTAATTGAGTTCTAGTTCTAGTTTTGATGATGCTAGCTTATATGAACTTGAATAAGTCACTTAACCTTTTCAATTTCAGTACCTTCATCTGTGAAACAGGTTATTCTTTATGCCCTTCTTAGATCCTTCTAAAGCTGATATTCTGATTCTGTTTTGTCCTAAGACAAGGAATCTAAATTATGTTTGAGTACAGAATAGTTTAATACAAGTTTTAGGAACATTAAGTCAAATCCAAAATTTTGACTTTTAAGTCTCAGGTCTACATACTTTAAAATCTTTTAATGCATTTACAGATATAGATAAGATATGGGTTTACAGCAACTAGATATACAACAATTCTATTCCAACACTCACTCCCTGGTGTTTATATCAGACTCCACAAGACTGCCCCCATTTCAGTTGTCAGTCACAAGTATCCATGTTATCCACAATTTTGTCTGATTTGGCTACTAAGTTGGGGGATTTTACAAGCTCCCTTAAGTTAGACAATATGCTAGAATGACTCATGTAACTCAAGAAAGGTTATATTTACTATTACGTTTTGTCATAAAGGATACAAATGAAGAGGCAGATGATAGGTACACAGGGGAAGGCCAGGAAGCATCCTGAGCACAGGTGCCTCTGTCTTGTGGAATTGGGGTATGCCACTCTCCTAGCACATGGATGTGTTCGCCATTTCTTAAGTCTGCAGAACTCTGTTCTTTAGGGGTTTTTACAGAGGACTCATTACATAGGCATGATTGTCCATTGGTGATTAACCCAACGTACAGCCCTTCTCTACTCCCTGGAGTTTGGGGGATGTGCTGAAAATTCCAAGATTTTAATCAGGGATCAATATTTCTGGGACCAGCCCCATCTTGAAACTATTTAGAGACTCGTCAAGAATAACCTAATTAGAACAAAAGATGTTCCTATCATACTTATCACTCAGGAAATTGTTGCAAGGGTTTGGGGAGCTCTGTGCCAGAAAATGGAGAAAAAAAAAACCCAAATATTTTTCTTCTTATAACATATAATATGCATATATTTCATACATACATGTATATAATTTCTTTCTCATTTAAAAAATTGATAAAAAGGGGGAGCTCCCATTCCGGCTCAGCGGGTTACAAACCCACCTTGTATACATGGGATGCAGGTTTGACCCCTGGCCTCACTCAAAGGGTTAAGGATCTGGCACAGACACAGTTTGGATCTGGCATTGCTGCAACTATGGAGTAGGCTGGGAGCTGCAGCTCTGACTTGACTCCTAGCCAGGGAACTTTTATATGTCACAAGTGCAGCCCCAAAAAGAAAAAAAAAGTGGTAAAAATGTCTTTTTTTTAAGTCCTAGATTTTAATTCATTTCTTTATTAAAGGAAATTTTACAAGAAACTGATTAGACTACATAAGAAAATAATATCTAATAATAATTTTACATACATATTTAATTGGTTTCATCAGGGGCATAAAATATTCCATTGCGGTATATGTGATACTTTGGAAAGCTATGCTGACTGTTCAAGTCACCAGGGTACCATTTAGTAAATTAAAGCTTCAATGGATTATTAACTTTTAACATAATATATTTCAATTAAAACAAAATTGGATCTTGATGAAGTCAAATGGCTGATGCTGAGTTTAGTCTATGAACAGGAAAGTAAGTACTGGAAATGTTGCTTAAAAACATATTACCTACAAAATATCTAATCAGCAGGATGGAGATCACTGACTACAAGCAACCATACATGGAAGGAGTGGATATATATATATCATAATCCTTCATCTTCCTCAGAGATTCTGCCAAAACATTTCTAAAAAGAAGAGTTTTACAAAGTCATTGCCACCTGAATACTATAAAAATAACCACTTCAAAAAATTCATCTTGGAGTTTTCACTGTGGTGCAGTGGGTTAAGAATCTGACTGCAGCGGCTTGATTGCTGTGGAGGAAGCAGGTTTGATTCCCAGCCTGGAACATTCCATATGCCCTGGACACGGTCATAAAAAAAAAAATCATCTTGGAAGATGCTAGTATTAATTTACCTTCACATAATTACTTTAAGTTAGAACTCTTCAAATCTACTGTACCTACAGAGCTAGATTGTCCCATTGCATGTAAACTACACTCTGCTAACTATTGACTCATTTTGAAAGTAGAACTATTTCTTGCTCGATAAGGGCCCATTTGAATGCAATGAAGAGCATTTATTGCAACCCACACCACCTAAGCTTTCACCTACTGGCTTAGTTTTGTAATTGAAAGCCTTACTAGATTCACTGAATCAATCCTACAGATAAAAGAGATATTTTGTTATATTTACTTATGGTATTTTTGATTGATTGATTTTTGTTATACTACTTTAACTTTGTGTGGTTTTCACTGTCTACTCCTGTTAGTGTTCTAGTTGGCCTGTATATACAACCCACAGAGGAATGAGAGTCCATTAAACCGTGCTATTAGTAAAATGCAAATTCTGTATAGGGCCAGCATAGACTAAATATTTGATGGAACATCTCTCTCTCTTGATATCTCGATATTTTGATGTTATCTATCTTCTATCACCAAACATCTGTGCTTCTAATTTAAATACTCTAAGTTAAGTACTTTCTTATTCTGCCCTTATTGAACTTTTGGTGATACCTATTTCTAATATATCCTAGTTTCTAGTTTTTTTTTTTTTTCTTTTTCTTTTTACAGCCACACCTGCAGCATATGGAAGTTCCCGGGCTAGAGGTTGAATCAAAGATGCAGCTGAGGGAGTTCCCATCGTGGCTCAGTGGTTAGCGAATCCGACTAGGAACCATGAGGTTGCGGGTTTGATCCCTGGCCTCGCTCAGTGGGTTAAGGATCCAGTGTTGCCCGTGAGCTGTGGTGTAGGTTGCAGACACGGCTCAGATCCCACGTTGCTGTGGCTGTGGCAAAGGCTGGCAGCTGCAGCTCCGATTAGACCCCTAGCCTGGGAACCTTCATGTGCTGCGGGTGCAGCCCTAGAAAAGACAAAAAAAAAAAATGCAGCTGAGGCACAGGCCACAGCCACATCAACACCACATTGGAGCCAAATCTGTGACCTACACTGCAGCTTGTGGCAACGCTGGATACCTAACCCACCGAATGAAGCCAGGGATCAAAACTTCATCCTCACAGAGACAACGTTGGATCCTTAACCTAAATGAGAAATCCCTAGTTTCTAAGTTTCTTTTAAAATATATCTTCCAGGTTCTGACTATAAGCAAAACATTGATAGCATGAACATTCCTAAATTTTTAAAAACAATATTCCTTCTTTCCTTCCTTTTTTTGTTATATATATATATATATATATATATATACAGTAACTGAAATTGTTCTTTCCAAATTACTACTTTATCATTTGACCATCATGGGTATATTATAATCTCTCAACTCACATAAACTAGTTTATAAAACATTGTCAACTGAAAAAAATTCAAGCCAGTTTAATGTAACTTTAGATGAAAAAGGCCCTTTTGACTTTGTGTAGTAACTGATCCTCTGTAGCTAGCATCTCCGAGTGTGGCATGTCTCTTCCAATGTAATGGAGAATATCCATGTTATATAAACAAGCCAAAGATGGTTTCTGTATATTCTTCATTTATTCACTTCGGGCTGAGTGGAGCTAAACGCAAATATTTTCCACATTCCAATTATTATTTTTACTGTGATATAGTCAATATATATATACTGTATAAGGTAGAGGTATACAATGTATTGATTTGATACATTTATACATTGCAATACAAACAAGCAGATTTTTCAACTTTTTAGAGCTTACCTGCTTGGCATACTCCATAAAATCACACCAATTATCTTCCAGCTATAGGTAAAGTAAGCCTTGGGGTTAAAGATCTCAAGCTGCTGTTGCCCATTGGAGCACTCTGACCCAGAGACATTTTGCTGTGCTACTGAGTCACATCATCTAGACATTTAAACACCCTTTCTGAGTCCCTTCTCTCCTGAGAGTTCTCATGCCTCCCTCCCATTCTGAGTGGAAACAGTGCCAAGAGCCTCTGGACAGTCTCCTTCTGTGAGAGACTTTTTCCAAATGATAACGAGAGACAGAGAAGGTCATTATATAATGCTAAAGAGGTAAATTCATTAAGAAAATATAATATTTGTAAGTACATATGCACACAATACGGGAGTTCATAAATATATCAAGCAAATACTAACAGATGTGAAGGAAGAAATAGACAAGAGTACAGTAATACAGTTACCAACTTATGATAATTCAACTAATGATTTTTCCACTCTACAGTGGTGTGAAAGCAATACACATTAAATAGAAACTGTACTCAAATTTTGAATGTTGACTTTTCTCCCCGGCTAGTGATATGCAGTAAGATAATCTCTCATAATTTTAGGCAGTAGCAAAGAGCTGCAGCTCCCAGTCAGCTGCATGATAACAAGGGTGAACAATCTATATGCTTACAACCATTCTGTATCCATACAACTATTCTGTTTTTCACCTTCAGTACAGTATTTAGTAAATTATATGAGATATTCAACACAATATAAAATAGGCTTTGTATTAGATGATTTTGTCGAACTCTAGGGTAATATAAGTGTTCTAAGAACATTTAAGGTAGCTAGGCTAAACTATGATGTTCACTAGGTTAGCTATAATAAATGCATTATTGACTTAACGATATTTTCAATTTACAATAGGTTTATTAGGATGTAACCCCTTCATAAGTTGAAGAAGATCTATAGTAGGGGGTGTTAATATACCACTTTAACCAATGGATAGATCATACAGCGAGAAAGTCAAGAAGGAAATGCTGGACTGAAATCATAGTTCAAACCAAACTGACCTAACAGACGATATACAGAACATTCTATCTAGCAGCAGGAGAATACACATTCTTCTCAAGTATACATGGAATGTTCTCCAGGATAGATCATATGATAAGTCACAAAATAAGTCTTAATAGATTTATGAAGGAGTTCCTGTCCTGGCTTAGTGGTTGACGAATCCAACTAGGAACCATGAGGTTGTGGGTTTGATCCCTGGCCTTGCTCAGTGGGTTAAGGATCCAGCATTGCGTGAGCTGTGGTGTAGGCTGCAGACGCAGCTTGGATCTGGCATTGCTATGGCTCTGGCGTAGGCCAGTGGCTGCAACTTTGATTGGACCCCTAGCCTGGGAACCTCCATATGCTGCAGCTGAGCCCTAGAAAAGGCGGAAAGACAATAAAAATAAAAATAAAAATAAAAAAAGATAAATTTAGGAAGACTGAAATCAAATGAAATGTTAAACTTTATTGAATTAAAATGTCAAGCTAAAGGAATTCATGAAGTGCTGCAGATGAACACTCTTATATAATAGCATAGGACAGTTCTTGGATTATAATGCAGGAGAAAACAAAAAAACTTTAGCTCCAAATGCTATACTGAACTACATAGCTTTAGTAAAGCTTAGATGATCAACAGGACATATGGGGCCACGCAAAATTCCATTAACTATGCTAATTCTTAATATTTGTATCCATATTTTGAAGGAGAAGTAATATTATCTTTGTTGCTATTGAAATAAATGTAGCAAGATGCTAAATTATGCTTATCCTCTTGATACATTTAACAACTGTGTTTTTAATTGCAATGTTCCTTTAAAAGTTCAATATATTAGAGTCTAGATACAAAATGATTTACTTCATAATGTGATACAATCATTTTCTCATAGGTACTGTAATGGACAGATGTAGATTACAGATGGAATGACCAAAATATTCCTCAAAAATTATCTTTTCTGTTTGCTTTTTCCTCAAAAATTTTTTTTTGTTTTCTTTTTCCTCAAAAATTATTGATTGCTATGCAGAAAAAATATGTTCAAAGAAAATATTGGAAATAAAAATAGTCTGTCATATTATGCCAACATATAGCCTTGTAAAGATAACAGGCTTTTCTTATTTTAACTAGATACCCCAAAATTTTAAGTATATTTACTTTATAAAAGTTAGTCAGTAAATAAATATTGTACATAAGCCCTATGGCATTTTTTCTTGTGGGTGAGGTTATGACTCTAAAAATAGCTGTGTAAGTTGCATTCTTTCAGGGTATTCAGAGTATAATTGGGAACATAGCATATATGAAATATTAGTTGGTCTTCTTTATGTTGCTTAGGAAAGACATTTTTCTCTATTAATTTTTAAAATGTAATATATGAAACATACTGTGAAAACCAACATTCGAAATGGCCTCAGTGATCCATGTTTTGGATAATTACTCCCTTGAATAGTTTCCTCATGTATTGAATAGGTAGGTATCTGATGGTGTGCAACATCCAAAGCTAGTCCATAAAATGCATTTAAGTTTTCCACCTTGCTTTCTCTTGGATTGCTTCTTCTGGGAGAAGCCAGCTAACATATGGTGAGAAAACTCAAGCAGTGCATAGATAGGTACAATATAGAGGAACTGAGTTCACTTGCTAATAGCCAGCACTAGCCAGGTGAGTGACACATTGTGGAAATGGATTCTCTAGTTCCATTCAGTAAATTCTTAAGATGAGGGCAGACTTGGCTGACATCTGACTGAACTTCATGAGAGACCCTAAGCCAGATTCACACTGCTAAGCTGCTTCTAAATTTCTGCCCAACTAAGGCTTGGGGTAGTGTGCAGCAATAGATAAATAATACACCATAGAAAAGAATATATGTAACATATATGTTATTATAAAACATAATAAATCAAACACCTGTGACATCACTCTCCCCAAATTTACAAAATAGGACATTATCATATCTGTTAGTATAGCACTTTTAAATTACTTTTGAGTGGTATTATCTGTTTTCTGGCAGAATATGTGCCCTCATCCAACTTCGTTTTTTCTTTTGTAGGGGTGGCTTGGCCACTCCTTTGCATTTTCCTATACATTTTATTTTCAATTACCAGAAGCTCAACATATTGCAATCCATGAAATACACTTTTGGGATATTTGTTTGAATTGCATTTTGGACAACTGAATATCTGACAATGAATCCTATTATCCATTAACTTTGTTTAGGACATTCTGTAAATGTTCATAATATTCCTCATATATGTTTCACACATCTTTTGTTGCATATATTCTTAGGCATCTTATATAGCCATAGAAATTGCTCTTAATCAGTTCATTTCATTAAATTTTAATTCCTAATTTTAATTGTCTTATTTATCCCAGAGGTGGGAACATAATCATCATTTTACTTTGTTGTTGTTGTTGTTGCTTTTTGACATTTTACTTTTTTTTGAAAAAACAAAAGTAATTTATTATTTTTTCTTCTTATTGCTCACTCAGAATTTGCATAAAGAAACTGGCAACACTAGAATCAAACCAACTTTTGCAACCAGATCCTAAAGAAGAGCAAGAAATATTCACTTATAACACTGTATTTTCTTAGCCAAAACATATTCCAGGAGTTCCCATTGTGGCACAGCAGAAATGAATCCAATTAATATCCATGAGGATGTGGGTTTGATCCTTGGCCTCAATGGGAACTTCCATATGCCATGGGTGCAGTCCTAAAAAGCAAAAAAAAAAAAAAAAAATTCATATGGCTCATGCTTCTTTTTTAGGTGAGCTAAAAATAGTACAATATATTACATTTCCCATATGCTACCAAATATGATAGTAAAAATGCATTAATAAAATTACACATGCTAAATTAGAGGAAAGCTGAAAACGTAATATGTTCAGCAAAATATGAGAAAACATTTCAGGGAGTATTTTTTCTTTTTTTTTGTCTGCACCTGTGGCATTTGGAAGTTCCTGGGCCAGGGAATGAACCCACGCCACAGCTATAACCAGAGACACAGCAGTGACAATGCTGGATCGTTAAGCCACTGAGCCATGAGGGAACTGTGAAGATGCTTTCTATTTTTATTTTTAATTACAGTTGATTTACAATGTTGTGCCAATTTCTGCTGTATATCAAAGTGACTAAGTTATACATACATATACATTCTTTTTAATATTCTTTTCCATTATGGTCTATCCTAGGAGAGATATAGTTTCTTGTGCTATACAGTAGACTTCATTATTTATCCATTCTAAATTTAATAGTTTGCATCTACTAATCTCAGTGAGTATGTTTGATATGCTTTATCATTTATTTCATTATCTTGCTATATTTAGTTTACTACCGAAGAGAGATAAATGTACACCATCCAGTCAACTTATTGAATATTACTTATAGAATATATATGTACATTTATTTGGCATAAGAAAAATGCTTCATTTATATAACAATTGCTCTATGTACCATTATTAGTAGTCAGCATTAACTTCTATTCTTTTTTCTGACCAATCGTGAATCACTGGATCAGAGTACACATAAAATATTGTCTCATAATCCTTAAATTTGTCATCAAAGTTTTTACACAATAAACATGAAATTGATGAGAAGCTAAAATAATTTCTCAAGACAAACTAGCTATGAAACCTAAACGAAAGATTCTTTAGTTTCTCACCTTTAAATAACAGCTTACCAAATGACTTAGAAAGTTTTTCATTGTTCATTTGTTTTTTTGCTTTTTAGGGCTGCATGTGTGGCATATGGAGGTTCCCAGGCTAGGGGTCGAATTGGAGCTACAGCAGCCAACCAGAGACACAGCCACAGCCACAGCCACATGGGATCCAAGCCACATCTGCGAACTACTCTACAGCTCATGGCAATGCTGGATCCTTAACCCACTTAGAGATAAGTTTAATAAACTGTTATTTCCCTTATTCTCGAAGTCAACCATTCTTGAAAAATAATCTAGCATCACCTATTTATGAAGGTCACAATAAAGGCAGAACTTGATACTAAAGTCTTGATTCTGGATTAGTCCTGGACTGATCAAGAGTCATTTCCTTTTCAGAATCCTCTTCAGTGAGTTAAAGCAAGTACATGCGATTTGAAATATTTTCCTATCTCTGGAGGGTATGAATGAATTAGATTATACAGTCTCCAAAATTAATGGAGCTTTATTTTAATGGATTTATAGAGATTTATGAATGATCCATTATATCTAGAAGTTACAGAGATTTACAGAAAATAAAGAAACCAAACTTCAGATGTGCCAGCATTTTGAAAGAAAAAAAAAATATTTTCTTAGAGAAATTGTGAGCACATTTATACAGAAATCCAAGTTCACACATTCAAAGTGAATCTTTTTATGAGACTGGTTTCAGAAAAGTTATATAATTTTAATTTTTAAAAGTGTTAAATATAATACAATCGATGAATTTTATTTTTTATTATATTTAGGTTTTTTTTTTCCTTAGACTAGTAATTCTGAGCTTTATAAACTTTTTATATTGGATTATTGACCAGATAAGCAAATTGAGCACTGATCACAAATTTATACACTGATTAGGACTGTTAAGAAATTTAAAACTATGTGTTAATAATTCTGGCAAAGTTTTTATGTGAACACGAAAGTAATTATGTACAAAGTAGTACAGATACCTGAACACGATTTTGAAGATTATGCAGACTCATAAACTTTACTCATTTGCTATTCATTTTGTATGATAGATGTTTTCTTTGTGAAAAAGAAGTTAAATAGGTTAAAGGATATAGTTACTGTGGATAACTGAAACTCTACTAAATTAGTAATAGCAGAAAAGCAAAACTGTGTGTATAAAATAATGGGATTTATTTTTTTCTTTTTATGACTGCACTCACAGCGTATGGAGTTCCCAGGCTAGGGATTGAAACACAGCTTCATCTGGGACCTACACTATAGTCACGGCAACAAGGTATCTGAGATGCATCTGTGACCTATATCATAGCTTGTGGCAATGATGGATCCTTAACCCACTGAGCAAGGCCAGGGGTCAAACCTGCATCCTCACGGAGACTATGTTCATTTCTTAAACCACTGAGTCACAATGGTAACTCCCAGGCTGTGTTTTATAAAAAAAAAAAATGAGCTTGTGGTTGCCGAGGGGGAGAGGAAGGGGGAGGGAGGGGGGTGGTTGGGGAACTTGGGGTTAATAAATAGGAACTATTGCCTTTGGAATGGATTAGCAATGAGATCCTGCTGTGTAGCACTGGGAACTATGTCTGGTCACTTACGATGGAGCGAAAATAGAATGTGTACATGTATGTGTAACTGGGTCACCATGCTGTACAGTAGAAAAAAATGTATTGGGGAAATAACTATTAAAAAAAATCCTTTAAAAAAATGAGAGTAGTTTGTAAAATAAAGTGTCTGTTTCAAAATGTGAGTTAAATAAAAGAACCTGGATAGACATAGAAAGTTGCAGAATTTCTGCAGAAAAGAAATTTAGTCTTGATTTATAATAACTGCAAATAATGGAGCTGAAAAGAAGAATTGAAATGTATTAACATTTTGACAAATTTTGCTCAGTGTTGATGGGCTTATTTGTAAGATGAAGATTTATAAAGAAAGGAGCTCATGAATCTTATTTGGTTTTCTTTTCATTAAGATGAAAATTGATCTTAATTCTTAACAAGGAGAAGTAAAAAGGTTAATCTTTGTATAATTTGTTCAAAGAGCAGAGATTCAGTATCTCAATCAGAAAAAATTTCAGTGCTTTATGTTGACTTTATCAAGTTCTATAATAGGAGCAAGCAATTTTTTTTTCTGTCAAGGGCCAGATGGTAAATATTTAGGCTTTGCAGATTATGGGACTCTAAGATCTGTCATGACTACTCTGTTACTATAGTGGGAAAGCAGCAATAAATAATATGTAAATGATTAAGTGTAGCCATGTTCAATAAAACTTTATTAGCATTGAAATATAAATTTCACACATCACAAAATGTTATTCCTATTTTAATTTTTTTCAAACATTAAAAATGTAAAATCTAGTCAGCTTATAAACTGTACCCATGAACTTATGACTAGGCCATGGTTTGCTAACCTCTGAGATAGATTATTAAAAAAAAAAAAGAACATTTTTGAAAGAGCTAAAATTTCTTACAAACCGTGTAACATTCTTCAATATTTATTTTAAAATATATCATTTTGATTAAATAGATAAGCAAATATCGTTTCTCAGGTGCCCATCATTCTATCTTAAGTACTTAAGTCTCTTTTATTTTATTTTTTTTTCTTTTTAGGGCCATACCTGCGGGATATGGAAGTTCCTGGGCTAGAGTTCGAATTGGAGCTGCAGCTGCCAACCTATACCACAGCCACAGCAATGCTAGATCTGAGCCACATCTGCAACCTATGCTGCGTTTGTGACGATGTCAGATCCTTAAACCACTCAGCAAGGCCAGGGAACAAATCTGAATCCTCATGGATACTTGTTGGGTTCTTAATCCTCTGAGCCATGAAAGGAACACCCTAAATCTCCTTTAATAACTGTTTTGATTTTGTGCTCTCAATATCAGACCTTTAATTTTTTTTAAAAAAATAAGACATCTTTACACCTGAAAGTGTTTTTGAGATTTCCCAGTATGTTGTAAAAAAAAAAAAAAACAATATTATAAATATTATAATAAAAATATTATAAATATTTAGGTTTATTTGGTTTGCTCCATATTATTTAGCTCAATAGTATTATAAAAGACGAATGAGAATAATAATCAAAAACTAAGAGGAGTTCATCCTTACCTAGGCTAATTTTGCACATGTAAAATGTTTTTAATATAAACATTTAAGAGATTTTACACTTCACAGCAAGGGCTTGGGTATTCGTCAATGTGCTCATTACTCATAATATTTGATTCTTACCCTCAAGGGAAAAGGGATTAAAATCTCATGAAATAGTTATGTGCTGTACACTCCAATGCCTCTCTTCCATTTTGATATTATTAATTACTCTAATAAATTAACAACAGATATTTACTCTCACTTACAGGTGAACTTTGTTTTCCTCTGGTTCTTACTTGAAGACCCAAAGGTTAGAAACCATGTTTTCAACAAAGAAGGTCAGTCTCCAGGTCTCAAGGAAAGGACCCTACCAGGTATCTTAAAGGGTACATCAAATAGTACATCAAAGAATAGACTTTTGATTGAAGACTATTAAGCTGGTACCACTTAGAAATCTTTCCAACTATACCAAAGGACTAAATCAAGCTTTGTAGGGCTTTTTTATTTAACAAGATGACTTCATGAAAGCTGACTACCAATATGATATCCAAAGGAATATCCTGGAGTCCTGGTAAGGACTCAGCCAATGAAAACCCATGGCCTTCCCAACTTCCTTTTCCTCTCCATAAAAGTATTCCTTCCCTTTCAGAGAAGGAAGATTTGCACGGGGCTGGTTTATCATAGCTGTAGACTCCAAACCTCAATTATCTGCTGATCTTGAATAGTTCCATCTTTGCTGGAGAAATACCTGGCAATCTATTGATTTCACTTCAACATTTTGGTGAACCATATGGGCACCACAGAAGACTCCCAGTGGTTCTGGCCTGGTGAGTACAAGGTGGCATTCGTACAACTGAGCTCATTGTCATTCACTGCTTTTTTTGCAGACCCTGGAGTTTTAAGATACGTCTTTCTCCTGGATCAGAGTTCATATTATCTTTGTGTTTGAAGCTCCTCAGGCTTTATTTGGGATCTACCTCAAGGTTTCTGGTTAAGGCCTTGTTCTGTATGTGAGTACTTGTTTGATATTTCGGTCTTATCTTGAGATCAGACTGTTTTAATTGAAGCTGGCTGAAAATGCCTTTGGCCCAATTCTTTTGAGAAGAGGCTACTTTGAATGGAACTCTGTTAGTTTTTCAGCCTTTGGCCTATTTGGAAGCGCTGTCCTCTGGAAACTGGCTAAAAAAAAAAGGCCAGGTCCTCCAGGACCAAACTGTCTCCTTAAGACTAGTTGAGACTGGCTTGAAAGCTGTGTGAGTTGAGTCATTTGACCTGTTTAAAGATTGATTTTTCAGTCTAGAGGAAAAACCTCTGAGAAGGGGGGATCCTAGTTATCTAAATATCTTGACTCCCCCTCGCCACTTCTAGCTGATTTTATGTTTAAAAAACATGGTCCTTTCTTATGTGCATTTCTAACTAAATGGACAGGCCAGACCAAAGGCAATTTAGAATATCAACATCCATTATGGGGTGTAGGTTTGTCCTGGACATCCAAGCAATAAACATTGCTATCCCTCAGCATTCTATTGTCTCTAACCCTGTTGTTACTAACTCTATTGTTACTGTCATCCATTCTTACCAGAAGTAAATTTTCTACTGTAACTGATTTATGCAGTGTGTTCTTTAATATTCCAGTAGATGAAGTTAGCCAATACCGTTTTGCCTTCACTTGGGAAGAAAAATAATTCACCTAGACAGTAATGCTTCAGAATTTTACTGAGAGTCCTTATTTCTAGCAAATCCTGAGGGTTGATTTGGATGACATAAACTTCCCTAGAGATTCCATTCTGTTGTAATATGGGGATGTTTTGCTTCCTTGCTCTTCTTAAGCCTCTTCACAGGAAGACAGCATCCACTTGCTAAGGCTTTTAACCTTAAGCCCTTTTAGCCTTCATCAGGGAAAAAATGCAGTTCACCCAAAATCAGCTTTGATATTTAAGGCATCTAATATCACAACAAGGGTTACACTTAGATCCAGATAGACTTCATGGTGTCCTAAGTTTCCCCAAAACCCAAACTAAGTGCCAATTGTGAGGTTTTCTCAGGCTAGTTGGTGACTGCCAAAACTGGGCTCCAAATTTCTCTCTTATGCCCAAACATCTGTATGTTTTACTCTACAATAAAAACCCCAACACAATTTTATGGGAAGAAATGGATGACATAGGCTTTAAGGCCTTAAAGGAGAGTTTGATGAACTCACCTGCCCTTGGGCACCGCAAATATCAGATTTCCTTTTCCTTATGTTCTCACCAGAAACACCAGGACCCATAGGGTATTACGGCCAGCAACAGGACCCTATGGCACATGGCTCTTGCCTTAGAGACATTACTAATACTTTCTCCTTTTGGTTAAAGCCACTGAGAAAGTTGTTTTGGGAATCCCTTTAACCATTTTTGTACCTCATGCAGTAGAAATTCTCCTGAATTCTCATCACTTTCAATATTTTTCAGGCAGCCACTTCACCTCCTCTGAAGTCCTTTTGTTAACTGCCCCTCACATAACTATTTTACATTGTAATAACCTTAATCTGGCTACTCTTTTCTCTTCCATTACCAGTGGGGCCCCTCATGAGTGCTTAATGCTGACAGGCCACCTCCTAACTCCTTGTAATGGTCTCTAGAAAATTCCATTGGGCAACATTTACTTGTCATGGTTCACTGATGGTTATTATTTAAAAGGTAACAATGGCAAATATTGTGCCAGGTATACTATTACAACTCCTTTTGAGCTGTTGAGACAGCATCTTTACCTATGGACGCTTTGGCCCGATGGGCCAAAATATGCTCTTACAAGGGCTTATACTTTAACCAAGGATGAAACTGCCAATACTTATACTCATAGTAGATATGCTTTAATAGCAGCTCATGATTTTGGAATATTGTGGAAATAATATGTCTTCCTTACTTCCAGTGGAAATGAAATTAAAAATGACCCTTATGGTCAGGAATTACTGAATGAAATACTTTTACCTGCCACTTTAGCAATTCTTAAGATTCTAGGGCATTCTAAACTTGACTTTCTGGAAGCTAAAGGAACTCACCATGCTGATATTTCTGCAAGGAATGCTGCTTTTAAAGGGACTAATAGCAGCTAAACCTCTGTCATGGTCCAGAGGGATATTTCCTCTGAATGATAATTTAGAAAAACTGGCTAGAGAGGCCCAACAGTTGGTCTCAGAAAAGTGCAAAAGGGATAGAAATTCAACAATTGTTGGTTTGATGAAAAGAGAAAGCTCGGGATTAAATAACAACCCAGTCCTACTGAAGACTCTAAAATTCCTACTCCTTACAACTGTACATGCATTAAACCATTGATTTATTGACAAAAATGATAGTCTTCATGAATCAGTATTGATGGGGAAACATTAACAAGGCTGCAGAAAATGTCTGCTTTCCTTGTCCCACTTGTCCAAAGTACATCCCAGGGAAGTCTGTTCATATTGCTCCCTGACATTTTAAGCTGCCTAAGGGACAACTGGAGGTTTGGCAAATGGATTTCAAACAACTTCCTCCATCTAATGGATATAAATATGTTTTAGTCATGGTCTGTATGTTGACACACTGGACTAAAGCCTTCCCTTGCAGAAGGGTTACTACCTTTTCTATGCCTTTTGGGAAGAATTAACCCTACCTGGAAAAACTTTTATTGAAATTCATGATTGAGAAACCCGTTTTATAGGCCAGGTGCTTTGACAAGTCTATACTATTTGGCCAGTTTTACAACACTTTCACTGTGCTTACCACATTGAATCCTCTGGATTAATGGGATAAACTAACAGCATTATTACGACTCAATTGCTGAAATTTGTAGAGGCCTTGTAAATACCTTGGTTAAAAGCATTGCCAATGGTCCTGCTCAAATCTACCCTTTTTGGAACTCATAAACTCTTACCCTTTGAGATAGCCACAGGATACCCAATATACTTGACTTCTGCTTTTGACCCAAACCTGATAAAAGGAGAGACTCCAATATTGCAAAGGCCTAACTGCTTTTATCAAAAATAACCATGTTTTGGTAGAATAATCTTTTCACAGTGCTCCCTCAGATGAACACTTTGAGGACCATACTTTGCAATCTGGAAATTTTGTCTATTGGAAAAAAAACACTTCCAAAAAAACTCCCTTTAATCTCACTGGAAAGGTCACTATCAGGTACTACTAACCAGCCCTCATGCCACCAAACTCCATGGAACAGACTCTTGGATTCATATGGCATACTTAAAGAAAGTGTTGAACCCTGACTAGACCTGCACACCATCAAGTGACCTGAAAATGAAGATTTCTCAGAATTTAAGCAGATGACATCTGATGAAACAGCTTTCTCAAGATATCCAGACCAAGCTTGTTAGAAGTTTGTCACCAAAACTTTGATGAGGATATAACACTTCAGATGATCTCCAATATCGATGATCTTAATGTTGTATGGACTTCAAATCAAAAGTGCCTGAGAGGGAGTTCCTGTCGTGGCGCAGTGGTTAACAAATCCGACTAGGGACCATGAGGTTGCGGGTTCGGTCCCTGCCCTTGCTCAGTGGGTTAAGGATCCGGCGTTGCCGTGAGCTGTGGTGTGGGTCGAAGACGCGGCTTGGATCCCGCGTTGCTGTGGCTCTGGCGTAGGCTGGTGGCTACAGCTCCGATTTGACCCCTAGCCTGGGAACCTCCATATGCCGCGGGAGCGGCCCAAAGAAATAGCAAAAAGACAAAAAAAAAAAAAGTGCCTGAGAGTTCTTCCTCCCACTCTTTATTACTCAAATGTGACCTTAATAGATTTCCAATCTGTACACACCCCTCCAAAGTGAGAACTACAGTCAGGAAATATTTTTTCTAGAATTTTCCTAGGAAAAAAAACCACCGAAACTAGAAAACCTGACTCTTGATCAGCAATGCTTACAGAGTAAGATTTTGATAAAAAATGGGGAAATATGTTAAACAAACAAACCAAAACCAAAAAAAAAAAAAAAACCTGTAAAACAAAACAGAAACCTCAGTTCAGGAGTTGGGAGACTAGAAAGAGGAGCTCTTCACCCTGCAGTGATAGCAGAGCTCAATGGGAAAAAGACAGACTCTTCTTTCCTGACAAGGACTCAGCCAGTGAAAACCCATGGACTCTGCTTACTCTGGCCCTTCCAACATCCTTCTCCCTGCTATAAAATCATTCTCCTTCCCTTGCCATGCAGGGGCACTTGGTTGTAGATCCCTAAATGCAATTCTCTGGTCCTGAGTGATCTCATCTTTACTGGAGAAATATCTTGCAATCTATTTTCTTTATTATTATTATTATTTTTTCTCTTTTTTGGCTGCCCTTCAAGAGCTCCTGAGCCAGGGGTCAGGTCCAAGCTGCAGTTGCGACCTACACTGCAGCTGTAGCAACACAGGATCCTTAACCACTATGGCAGGCCAGGGATTGAACCTGCATCCTCGGCTCTAGAGATGCAAATGATACCACTGGCACTATAGTGGGAACTCTGTGGCAATCTATTGATTCCAGGTGAATACTTAATTTCATTATTTCAATGGAATCAATCTCCATTTTACCTTATGTTAGAAAAGTTGATTGTGCCACCAAAGACATACTACAGTGTTATATCTGCAAATAAATCACTTTTAATTGGATACAGCAAGCCTACTGGCAAAAAGCAAAGTAACCAATGCCCATAAAATCCTCACAGGAAACTGGTCTGGTACTTGACTTATATAGGGCTCCAGCCTCACAGGTGATAAATAAAGCCACCCAGTTCCTCTTGGGTGACCAGGAACCTTAGCATATTTGGGGGACTTTGAGCAGAAAAGAATTTACAACTTCCATGGGTACTACAGTAAAATCCAGGGGAGAGATTTTCTTTCTTTCTTTTTAATTAAAGTATAGTTGATTTACAATGTTGTATTAATTTCTGCTGTACAGCAAGCTGATTAAGTTATATATACACATACATTCTTTTTAATATCCTTTTCCATTATGGTTTATCACAGGATAGTGAATATAGTTCCCAGTGCTATATAGTAGGACCTTGTTGTTTACCCAGTCTATACATAACAGCTTAAATCTTCTAACTCTAACCACCCATAGAGGAGATTCTCTTACCCTTGACTTCCTAGACAAGACTTTATAGAGTCTTTTAAATGGTGTAATCTTGGATTCTATAATACACTTTATAAACAAAAGCTAATAGTTTAAAACAGACTCACAGTTAAAGAGAACAAGCCAGTGGTTACTAGTGGGGAGAGGGGAAGGAGGAAGGATAATAAAGAGGTAGGGAATTAAGAGGTACAAACTATTAGGTATAAAATAAGCTGCAAGCACTATTCACAATAGCTAAGACATGGAAAAAACCTAAATGTCAATTGACAAATGAGTGGATTAAGATGTGATATACGTGTATACAGTGGAAAACGACTCAGCCATAAAAAGAATATAATGCCATTGGAAGCAATACAGATGGAACTAGAGATTCTCATACTAAGTGAAGTAAGTCAGAAAGAGAAAGACAAATACCATATGATATCACTTATATATGGAACCTAAAACATGGCACAAAAGAACCTATCTACAAAACAGAGACAGACTCACAGACCTACACAATGGACTTGTGGTTGCCAATGGGGAGGGGTGATGGACTGGGATTGACTGGGAGTTTGGGGTTACTAGGTGCAAACTATTACATTTAGAATGCATAAGCAATGAGGTCCTGCTGTGTAGCATGGGGAACTATATGTAATCACCTGTGACAAATCATGATATAAGATAAGAAAAGTAATGTATATATATCTATGACTGGGTCACTTTGCTCTACAGCAGAAATTGGCACAACACTGTAAATCAACTATACTTTAATGCAAAAATTAAAAAAATAAGCTACAAGGATATATTGTACCACATGGAAAATATAGGCAATATTTTATAATAACTATCAATGGAGTATAACTTTTAAAAATTGTGAATCACTCTATTGTACATTTATAAAATATTGTATAGCAACTATAATTCAATTTAAAAAGCTAACAGTTTTGCATTAGTATCTTTTAAATACTATACCATCTAAGAAACTTTTTGGTTATTTAATACCTCTTATTGCAACTGTGAAAGTAATCAGTCTGAACTATAATGAGGCCAACCTTTCACTCTGATGTGTATTTGGAGATTATTTATGACCCAAGCAGGGAATGCTATGGAGTGAAAGTTTGCATCCCCCCAAAATTCAAAAGTTGAAATCCTAATCCCCAATGTGATGGTATTTGGATGTGGGGCCTTTGGAATGTAATTAGCTCATGAAGGTGAAACCCTCATGAATAGGATTAGTGCCCTTATAAAAAGAGACATGAGAGAGATGATCTCTCTCTCTCTCTATCATGTGAGGACACAGCAAGAAGATGGTCATTTGCAAATCAACAAGGGGTCCTCTCCAGAACCTGATCATGCTAGCATGCTAATCTTGGACTTCCCAGCTTCCAGTACTGTGAGAAGTAAATGTTTGTTGTTTAAGCCACTCAGTCTATTGTATTTGTTATACCAGCTTGAACTAAGATAGGGAGATTAAGAAAATTTTTAAAATTGGGAAAATGGCAAAAAAGGGGGGTGGTATATCTTTTCAGTGTTCTGCTAAGATAACGTTTAATAAACTCACCCCAGGATTTATATATATATATATATAAAATTTTCTAGGGGAACATATCTGTTTGACTTTGCTATTTACTACTTGATTAGAACCCAGACAATATGAAGTTACCTAATTAACATATAAATTTCTACCTGGGGTGTTCCCATTATGGCGTAGTGGAAATGAATCAGACAACTGTCCATGAGGATGCGGGTTAGATCCCTGGCTTCGCTCAGTGGGCTAAGGATCTGGTGTTGCCGTGAGCTGTGGTGTAGGTCACAGACATGGCTTGGATCCTGTGTTGCTATTCTGGTGTAGGCCGGGACCTGTAGCCCCGATTCAACCCCTAGTCTGGGAACTTCCATTTGCCGTGGGTGTGGCCCTAAAAAAAAAGCAAAAAAGAATTTTTTTTCTATCTGATAGAAAAAATAGAAAAGATAACCCTGATGATTATGGTTTAACTGCCCCATAGGGCAATAATGAGTTTTGTATCTAACCTAGCAGTCTTACTATAAAAATTTTTTAGATGGTTTTCTTGATAGACTATATAAACCTGTTTCATCAAATGTTCTTAAAGCCAGTTTTCCCATCTTAGTGGTTTCTATTAATTAGTTTATTCAACTAATAAAATCTTTGAGATATGTTTATTTTACATTTAGGTAATTTTAAACTTTTAAAAAGTAATACTTTGACCCATATAAGGTATTGATGTTTACAAAAGCTGGCATTTTAATATAAATATAAGAATTCATCCAGGTAATCACATAAGGTTTCAATACCGTAGAATAGAAAATAAGGCTAGATTTTAGTCTCTTTTTACTTTGAGTTATATTTAAATTTTCTGATGCAGTCTTTGGTTTAATTAGATGTGTATCCTTCTGGTGGCAAAGAGGATGATAAGCATTCTGAACGTAGATTAAATGGTCTTGATATCATGAATCAGGAATTGTCTGTAGAAATAACTGATGCTATATTCCAATTATTTTCAGAAATGTCAGAATATTAGTAAATCTGCCCAAACCAAAATTGTTGTTGGTAGATATTTTCTAATGTTTGTATTGTAAACACTAATGAAGCTATTGTGGACATTTGCATAGTTATTTCAGTGTATATTTAGTAGTTGATTCAAACCTAAAAGGCTCCTGGGAAATAGTATTGCACAAAATCAGAATTTTTTTCCCACAGGAACAATACTGAAATTTTTCTCTGGCTAGGGTAGGTCACTAAATGCACTTATAAATTTCCTGTGTAAAGTATGTATACCATATTCTACAATATGGGACTATGGGGTTTTTATCAACTATTTGCTAAGGCTCATGAACTAATTCAAAGCTGTTTGTAAGAAAAATGCTGCCCTTGTCTGCATGCAAAATTACTTAGATATGTGAAGATATTTTGTCATTTCACGTGAGTGAGAATAAGGTCCTTTTCTATCTTAATTTGAATACTCACACTGCTATCTTAATTTGAATACTCACTCCCTAACTATAGTCCTTAGACTTTCCTAAGCACATATCAACATATAATATATACCTTACTTTTAACTTGTTAATTTTTCTTTTTTCCTCATTGAAGTATAAACTTCATGAGGTCAGAGATTTTTGTCTGTATTTTTATTTCCTGCTATAACCTGCCACTTAGTATATGTGTCTGGTACATTGTAAGTGCTCAATACATAAATGTTAAATGAAGTGAATAAATGAATGGGCCTTCTCTAAATCAATTTAACACTGTGGTAATATAAGAAATTCTTAAACAGATCAAGGCAATTCTCATATGAAATTTGAAATTTCCTTCTATTTAATGAAATTCATCAATTCTTTTGTTTTTATTTTGCTCTAGCAAAATTTAATGTTTAGTAAATGACTGAAACGGTTACCACAGGTCACTATTCTATTACTTTTATAAGTTCAACATTTGTAAAGACCTTTCATTAGCACTTTTCTTGCATATTTTTATAGGTTCTCTCAAATTCGATTGTGGATCATTTAAAGTATAAGTTAAAAATAAATATCATTTATATCTAACCCATAAAAACTCTGAAATAGTTATTAAAAAATTATTCATATACCTATTCTACCAAAATCCTTTAGAAAACAAAATAAGTTTGAAAGAGAAACACTTTTTCCATTATGAATCAGTAAACAACAATGACTTTTTTTTTTCTTTTTAAGGCCGCACCTGCAGCATATGGAAGTTCCCAGGCTAGGGGTCAAATCAGAGTTGTAGCTGCCGGCTTGTGCCATAGCCACAGCAATGCAGGATCCGAGCCGCATTGCTGCCTACACCACAGCTCATGGCAACACTGGTTCCTTAACCAACTGAGCAAGGCCAGGGATCAAACACATATCCTCAAGGATCCTAGTCGGGTTCGTTTCTGCTGAGCCCTGATTGGAACACCCAACTAAGAGTTTTAAATCATTAAATAATCTCCACAAAATTGTCACATACACTTATGTTAATTATTGTAGCAGTAGGAGTTTTGTTTTATTATATGTGCTGTGACTGCATGGGTAAGAGGACAACATTTTCTCCTATTGAGAAAGAGATAATCAAAGGCAGTTAGTATAGAGGAATAATTAAATACACAAAAAATTAAAATCTGTCTTCTAAAAGTCTTTGCCTTCAATGCAATGAGTTCAAACAAGAAATTGAGAGCATGAGAATAAGTTATTGGCTAGTATTACCCCAGTACCAATAATTCAGATTGATCAAAAAGATTCATTTTCCCATAAATGCTAGCTACACTACTCAATGTACTGTTGAATAAAGGAAACAAAAGATACGACATTGCCTATGGGTATATATTTTGTCATTTATAGTACATGTTAACGTTTTAATTGATCTTTTGGCTATAAATATAGACATATTATTGGAGCTTCAAATTTAACTGAAAATACAAAAAAATCAAATACCGATAGGTGGTCTAGATATTCCATTTATATGCACACCAACAGAGACTTTGTCAGTTAGTTTTTGGAACCTTTAATAATTTTCTCTGTAAGAACATTGTAGGTGCTATGTAGGGATTTTCAAGTTATGATGGCAGATAATAACTACTAATTTGCTCTCTGACCATTGGAATACATATTATATCTTCCCCCAAATTTCAAACTTTTAACAGTATTGGAAAGTAGGAATTTTTAATCAACAGAGCTCAAAGAAGTGTTTTTATTTACTGAGGTGATGTCATGAGGCAGGATATTGGTGTGGACAACAGAGATATGGAGGGAAGAAGGGACCATAAAAACTTTCTCTTCCATCTATTAAATTGCTTCACTCTCCCGCTGAAAAAGAGAACAGTATCATCTCTCCTCCTGCCCCATTCATGCCTTTCATTCTACAATCAGGCCTATTCTGAGTTGAGAGAACTTTGGGAATGGTGTCTTTTGGAGAATATAGTTCTTTATTTACTAACTCTGCTAACAAAAGAAAAATAATTTCTAAGAATATCCAGAAAATCACTTCCTCATGGGCATATAACCAGGCAATGAAACCAAGATATCCCCCTTTAGATCAGAAAACTTACATGAAACAGATACAGTTACAAAATAGCAACAATAACTATTTTGCACCAGTTATGGGATGGGCTAATCAGTTATCACCTTGTATTGCAAATTAAGAAATTAATTCCAATAGTAATCACTTGGCTAGTATGAGAAAGGAGAATTCATTGATTTAGACTTGATACTCGCATAACACAAAAGTTTTATATCTTCTATTTCATGGATATCTACAAGTTTCACAAACAACAGCAATGACAAAACCAAAGAAAACCCAACTCTTTTGGAGAAAGATGCACCACATGAAGTGAAATTAATTTTAGGAAGCTGATACTTTGTTCTCAGTAAGAGTGTTGAAAGCTCTCATGAAAACACAAGAAATCATGAACAAAATTGAGTTGATTTTAAAGTCAGGAAGAAGTGAATAGAGAGTGCAGTGAGACAAGAAAATATGACAAATGATTTAATATTGTAGATTGAAATCTAGTCTTTAAAACAATGAAGTGTAGTGATACGTTGCAGAGACCGAATCCATCATGTGGAAGACAAACTTAAGACACTGTTCCTGAATATAGGATAACAGAAAAAGAAGATGACAATTACAAAACATAAGAGAGAGTGAGAAAATTTATATTCCTAAGGATGAGATCAAAACCAGAAGATAATGAAAGTCAACATAAGATATAATTTAAGAAAACATTACACAACTGAAGAAAAGTCTGACTTATAAGATGAATTATTTACCAAGAAAAATACTTCATCTCATCTGAGTGTATTTGTAAGATGTTTTAAGAAAATAATAATTTTACAATCGAGAAGGCAGAAAATGACACTTAATAGAAATGACCTTTGAAACTTCTACAATAATAAATGCAGAAGAAAATAGAGTAAAATCTACACTATTTTTAAAGAGAGAAGCAGTAAAATATATTTATATGTCAGGTTGTTTGTCAACATATACAGGTAGTATGTAGGGTAGAGAAAGTGAACCATCCATCTTCTCTCAGAAGAAACACTTTAAGATATATTCTAGCCAGTATAAATATGAAATATTTATTTATTTATTCATCACCTATTTAGGGATAGCTATCTGTAGTTCCATTATTATGGTCAGACATTATGCTAGGCACTGAGGATAAAAAGGTGGGCCAAATTTCATATGGTACATGAAGGTGATACTTGTTGTACTGGTACATTTCTAGAGAGTATATAACTAGGAGAAAGGACCCAGATAGGGAATCAAAAAGGATTCCTGAAAACATTTTCATTGTGTTGAGAACTAAAGAATGAGTAAGAATAATCAGATCACTGGGATGAAAGGGAAAGTATATCCAAATATTCTGGGAAGGGAGTAACCATGACATGGGAATGGAACTGAAAGAAGCCACTGTAGAGGAGGAGAAAAAAGTCACACGATGTCATAGAATCTCATGATGCATGGAAAGTGGTAGGGGCTAGAGCATGCATGGCCTTATAGGCCATATTAACATTTTTGGTTTCTTTATCTGAAAATTATGGGAACCCATTGATTGATTTAAGGTGTGTGTATTTGTGTGTGTGTGTGTGTGTGTGTGCTCATGCAAGTGCATGTGCTTTGTGTGTATATGAGGTATATGTTTAGATTCACATTTTTAAAAGTTCATATTGGTTGAAGGATTGAAGAATAGGTTAAAATGGGATAATTTTGACTTTTGTATATAGGGAAACAATAGTTTTATTTTTATTTGTACACCTCCAGAGATGGTGAATTAGAATGGTGGTAACGGAGATGGAAAAAGTAGACATCTTAAATATATAACAATCTGGAAATTAGTTCTTGCATGTGTATAATTTATTGGACATTAATGATTTTCCCTAAGACAAAACATGTTAACAGAGGTACGTCAGCACTGGGGAGGTTACATGTACAGTTTCAGATATTTTAAAATGTGAGTATTCTTTGAAACATTTAAATAAAAATTTGAAATTTCAAAGAAAGTGGTTGGGTCTGGATTTCTGAGAAGAGTTCTCAGAAAGAGATACAAATCTTGAGTCACTGCATGTATTATTTATTAAAAATTTTGTAATTGGATAAGATAGAAAAAAGAGCTCACAAATATATAAATCTGGTAAAAGAGGAACTGGTAGTAAACCACAAAGAAGTTAAAATTAAACAAAGAATTAATATTTTTGTAAAATTATTTTTAAAAAAGGATTCCTTACAAGAACATAAATAAATAGCTTTAATATGATAGAGGTTTCTTTCTTTCTCACCTAAAATAAGTTACATGTATATGTAATCCAAGGCAGTTTCGGTAATTCCAAAGTTGTCATCATCCTTATCAAGTGATCTTAATTATCAAGTTCTCTGGTTCTAAGATTCCTGCTATAGCCCTAACCTCATGTCCTTATTTCAAGAAGAATGGAGAATATCCAGAACACTTACCTAATTTATGCTTCATCTTATTCATTCCTGGGCACAAGGGCACTGGGAAATGTAGTTTTGGGCTGGGCACATTGCAATCTAGAATGAAACATGCTTTCTGTTAGTAAAGAAGGACAGAATAGACATAGGGGAGACAACCAATTGTCTTGGTGTCTTTGGTTGTCTTTATGAGGTATATTATTACAGACTTTATGAATAAAGTTTGGGCAAATTATATTTAAATATTTAAGATTTTTATACACATTTGGTGGAACTCTTACTTTTAGGAAGTTATTCTAATGAAATAGTAATTCTGTCTCACAAAGCAGACTTGTGAAGTTCGCAACTATGGTCATATTGGTATTTAGTTTGGAAATATGTCAAATGTCAAGACTAGTCAAAGTTGCAGGTTCTGGATATCAATTAATCACTTCTTGAATGGGGTATGGTATACGGTTGCACTCTTTAAGGTAATTCAAATTGTAGCTCCTGATCCCAGTATTTTAATAATAAAGCTCAAGTAAAGTCAAACTTAGGCCTTTTCTCTTAAGTTTTCATATCCTATATTTTGGTCAGCATTTCCAAAGTAATTTGTGCTTTTACTCTCACTTGTTTAATGGTCTATAGTTTGCTGCCGATTAAATATTGTACATTGATCTGGTCTGTAATCATTATTAGAGATTAGTAAGCCTTGTCATCATCTAGTTATATTTAGGGTCCTCATTCAGTTTCATATCTTGGTTAAAGGAATATGATATTTAGTTCATTCTTCATCTTGCAAAAACCAGTTGGAATTTCTATCTTCCTATATATGGAGGGAGATTACCAATTATAATTATAATAAATTTCTTTCTTAAGGGTCTTAATTTTCCTAAACATAACAAATATTGAGAAAGGTACGATTTTACTTTTCATAAAAAGGTAATTATTTAATGAAAAAAGATTATATACATCATACTCCTTTATTAAAATTAAACAATTAAATTAAACAATTAAATTATATCACCTTTCATTTTTACTATAAATTTCTTGTTGTTAAAACTTGATGCTAAACTTCCTGCTATGATTATAACTAAAGAGTTATAGTTTTATTCACAGACTCAACTTGCTACAAATAATTATAGTAGTATTTTCCCTGTTATGCATATATTGTCAAAATTTAGATGATAAGAACCCTTTCTTAACTGAGCTTATTTGTCCTTGTATTATCCATGCTGACTTTGAAATCCTCACTTTTGGGCAGCCATGATATGTTTCAGGTCATAGGATCAACTATTATCCAAGAAGTGCTAGTTCATTTTTACAAAGGAAAAAAAATATCAAAAAATAAATTCTGAGCACTGGGGGCTGCATATCAGATTTTTCTACATGAGTAGGTCTGGTAGATAGGATGAGATTAATGCTGGGTTAAATTCTAGCTAAAATTATAGAAGACACCACTTTTAAAACAGCCATGAGTTCATAATATTTTCAGTTCGTTTTTTTTTTTTTTTTTTTTTTTTTTGCTTTTAAGGCTGAGCCCACTGCCTATGGAGGTTCCCAGGCTGGGGGTCAAATCAGAGCAACACCTGCCGGCCTACACCACAGCCACAGCAACATGGGATCTGAGCCACGTCTGCGACCTACACCACAGCTCACAGCAATGCCGAATCCTTAACCCACTGAGTGAGGCCAGGGATCGAACCCCCAACCTCATGGTTCCTAGTTGGATTTGTGTCCCCTGCGCCACAACAGGAATTACTATTAATTCTTTTTTTTTTCTTTTATTTATTTTTTCCTTTGTTTGGTCTCCTCATGACATATGGTGTTCCCAAGCCAGGGATCGGATCTGAGCCACAGCTGTGGTAACATTGGATCCTTAACCCACTGTGCCAGGGCTGGGGATTGAACCTTCTTCCTGGTGCTGCAGAGACTCCACCAATCCTATTGTGCCACAGCAGGAACTCCAATTCTTTATTTTTTTATGTGAAGTTAATTAAATCAATGACATACATATTTAGATGATTAGTCCTTCTCCCAATTTTATATATGCTCCTGTCTTTTAAAAATAATTCTTTTAGTCATTTCATCATCTTTCACTATTGGTGACAGTAAGAGAAAAAAAATTTCCTAATGTGTCTATTATTTTCAATCATCTTATCTTTAGGTAGTGAAATTAAATATGTAGAAAGAAAAGTTTACTTTATTTTCATATTGTACAAATGAAGTTCCTGAATTATTTTTAATGTAAAATGTCAAAATATGCACTATCATAATTATATTATGACATATGTATAAATTTGTGCTTTATGTTAAAGAAAAAATTAACTCATTCTATGTAGATTTTTTTAGCCAATATAATAATGAACACTATTTAGTGTGCTGTTATGAAGCATACCATTTGTTATTTTGGAGGTCTTAATAATCCTTGTGCAAATATGAAATGCAAATACATAATTAGCTAATTTATTAATCATTCACTTGAAATATTTATTATGTACTCTGTGCCAAACATTCTTCAAGGTCTATGGATATGATAATAATTATAAATTTCTCCTCCCCAGAGTTACAAAACAGTTGAAAAAACATCCAGTTAGATAAATGGTTATAATGTAGATTGATGAATGATAACATTCATCCATAAGGTAGGAGAAATGGACAATGGAAAATAAACCTGTCTCAGTGATCGTCTTTTGAGAATGCCACATTTAGGTTAAGAAATAGAGGATGAATAGGACTTAGCTAGACAGAAGATGGAGATTGTAGAGTAAAGTGATGGCCTTGCTGCATGAATGCCATTGGCTTTTAGGAATCAGACATTATCCAAAAAGCAAAAGCAAGGCATTAAATGGCCTTAGGCAGTGAATAATCAGATTTGTGTTTTTAGAAATATTACTTAGACTGGAACTTGGAACTGTAGAGGGATAGGGCTAGTGGCAACACAGCAATTAGGAGGCCGTTTCAGAACTGCATTTGGGGAGAATAATGGCCTATAAAAGTGGGGACAAGTGATGATAGAAAGATGGAAAATAATCCATAGCCAAACCATCCAAAAAGCCTATTGAATTTAACATTAAAATGTTTCCAGAATCTGATCACTGCTCATCTGCCTTGCCACTGTCTACAAGCCAATGACACTTCTCATTTCAATTACTGCAATAACCTCTTAATCAGAGTTGCCAGATTTAGCCAATACAAATTTTATCTGGCAACGCTGCTCCTGTTCTCCCACCTTCTGCCTCTTCTCCCACATCAGTCTCTTCTCAATATGGCAATTAAAGTACCATTAGGAAAACACAATTCAAATCTTAAAAACTTCTAAACAGTCTAAGTGGTCTCAATGCATTATGTTTTTTATATACTACTGGGTTAAATTTACTAATATTTTGTCTAGGATATCTGCCTTTATGTTAATAAGTGATTTCATCTCCAATTTCTTTTTCTCAGTCTGCCATGGTCAGGTTTTGCTATAGAGATCTTAGTCTCATCGTTAAATGGATTGTGGCATAATCTTTTCTCCTTCTCTTTGGAAATGTGTTTTCAAGATTATATTTATCTTTCCTTTGCAATTGGTAGAATTTTCCTGAAAACCACTTAGGCCTGGTGTTTGTTATTTTACATTTTAAAATACTCAATTTATTTGTTATAATGTTTTTGAGTCAATTTTTATAATTTATTTTCTAGGAAATTGACTATTTTGTGTAAATATTCAAGCTTATCATTATAAAATTCTTATTGCTTTCTCTTTGTAATTTGATTTTCATCTCTACTTATGTCCTTTTTTCAACCCTCATATTATTCACATGTACTGCTATTCTCAATTAATTTTGCCAGTGTCTGTGCATTATATTTTTAAAATAATCAATTTGGTTTTTGTTTTTTTGTTTTTTTTTTTTTTTTGCTTTTTAGGGCTGCACCCAAGGCATATGGAAATTCACAGGCTAGGGGTCGAATCAGAGCTACAGCTGCCGGCCTATGCCACAGCCACAGCCACAGGGGATCTGAGCTGCGTCTGAGACCTACACCACAGCTCTCGGCAACGCTGGATCCCTGACCCACTGAGCGAAGCCAGGGATAGAACCCGCATCCTGGTGGATCCTAGCGGACTCACTTACTGCACCACGACAGGAACTCCCAATAAATTTCTGTCTTATTGATTCTCTTTATTTTGTATTTGTTTTGAATTTCATAAATTTCTGATCTTACATTTATTATCTCGTAACTTCTATATTTGGTTTATTCTATTGTTTGTATGCTGTTGTGTCTATATAGTTTTTCTGAAATTCTAATGTTTTTCTACTTGTCAAAATTTCATATAACTTTTTTTGCTGTTCACATTTATTTTTCCAATGTGATTTTTTAAAGCTTTATTGAAGTATACTTGATTTACAATGTGTGATAACTTTTGCTGTACAACAAAGTGATTTAGCCATACATGTACACAATCCATTCTTTTTCAGATTCTTATCCCATATAGACTATTAGAGAATATTGGGTAGAGTTCCCTGTGCTCTACAGCAGATCCCCGTTGGCAATCATTCCGTAATACCACAGTGTGCATATGCCAATCCCAAACCTCCAGTCCATCCCTCCCCTCACCGCCTGTCCTTTTTGCTAACCATAAGTTTATTTTCAGTCTGTGAGTCTGTTTTCTGTTCTGAAAATTCATATAACTTTTAGTTAAATTTAGATACCCAACTGATTCAGTTTACCTTATTTTGGCAAGGATATTTTATCAATAAAGCTGTGTAATTCCTATTGATTGTTTTATATGAATTTCCTGAATAATGAGCTGGTTGCCTAAGTAAGATCTCAAGAGATGACCAATGAAGGATTAAGAATAATTAGGATATTAAGTATAATTATTGATTTTAATAGCTTTGATATATTCCAGTATTCAAACTTCTTTTTGAAGCTCAAACTGTCCCATCTTGTGCTAATAGGATTCCCTTCAAGTTGCCTCCTATGTACTTTTACGGTCTATGAAAAAGCCTAGGATTTCAGAAATGACAAGATGATCCTGCTCATCTTAGAAATTTCTGGTTACGGCTTGGAAACAGATATATCTTTAAGGCCATAGTAGTTCTTGTTAATGGAAAATAATATTTGGAATTTTTTTTCTTTTTCTTTTTCTTTTTCTTTTTTTTTTTTTTTTTGGTCTTTTTAGGGCTGCACCTGTGGCATATGGAGATTTCCAGACTAAGGGTCAAATCAGAGCTGTAGCTGCCAGCCTACACCATAGCCACAGCAACTCTGGATCCAAGCTGCCTCTGGGACCTACACCACAGCTCATGGGAACGCTGGATCCTTAACCCACTGAGCAAGGCCAGGAATCGAACCTGTGTCCTCATGGATACTAGTCGGGTTTGTTAACCACTGAGCCACGATGGGGAATTTGGAATTTATATCTGGGTGGTAGGTTTGCGTTTTCTACTGGATTGTCACAGCTTCTCCGGTATTTCAGTGGAGAGATAAAACACATCTATTTTATTTATTTTATAAGAAGAAAAAGAAATTCTACCTTTCCACGCTATCCAGAGAGAAGTCCACATGGCAATATCTTCAGTTCCTTTCAGAATGGCAACTTCCACAACGTTGGAAGCCCTTGACATAGTGCAAACTTCCTTGCTGCAGGGACCTATTTAGGTGGCACCAAGCACCTTGACTTTCAGATGGAACAGTACATCCACAGAAAGAAAAGTGATGACAGCTACATCATAAAGCTGAAGAGAAACTGGGAGAAGTTTCTGTTGCTACTGAAAATCCGGCTGCTATCAGCGTCGTATCCTTCAGGAATACTGGCTACTGGGCTGTGCTGAAAGGTGTGGCTCCACCAGGGACACTTCTATTGCTGGCCACTTCACTCCTGGAAGCTTCATTAACCAGATCCAGGCAGCATTCCCGGAGCCGAGACTTCTGGCGGATACTGATCCCAGGGTCGGCTGACCACCAGCTTCTCACAGAGGTGTCTTAACTTGTTTACTATCGTTCTGTGCAAGGCAGATTCTCTTCTGTGCTTCGCGGACATTGCCACCCTCCGCAGCAACAAAGGAAGCGCCTCAGAGGGTCTGAGATGGTTGCGGATGGGCTGGGGGATCCGCGCATGCACGGAGCCATCTCCCGCGAGAGCTCACGATCTCTATTTCTATTGAGATCGTGAAGAGATTGGAAAGGAAGAGCGGGCAGGTCCCCTTAAGGGAAAGGCTGTGACCTTGGGGAATTTAAGGTTGGATGGAGCCCTCCAGTTCCTGAGTTTATTGCTACTAAATTCGAAGTTGCAGACTGATCTGAGGACACACAGGTGCCCTCTGTGCCTGTTCAGTGGTTCCCTGGTGAAGACATCACCGAATGGTCTTTACCTGTTTTTCCACAGGCTCTTGAGGAGAAAATGGAAATGTAAAGTTGATGCAACAAAAGTTTCTAAGAAAAGTAAGTAAATGAATACATTCTAATGTCATAATACTGATTTCCCAAATTTAAATGGAGATTATAGGATTCTGTTTCATGTGTTTGATTTATGTTTTTATCTTGTCCCTTTAAACTGAAAATCCTGGTTCCTAGTGACGTAATTACTTACATGCATTAATCTACTTTGTGTGTGGTGGAGTATTTGTGCGTTTATAATAGTTTTAGAATTCTCCCAACATCAAACTTAATAATAAGACCACTAGCCGCGACTTAAAATTTTATGATCTTTATTTTCAGTCCCACTCAGATATATAGTCGTCTTTTTAAAAATTAATTGAGATAAATATCTTTGCTATTATGCCACAAATTTGATATAAAGTAATATTAATGAGTTGCAATTTGTTTTTTATTTTAGGGATTGCTTCACTTTTTCTATTTTAGTTAATGTCATCTTTCACATGTATTAAAAATGAAGAAGGTGCTAAGGTCAAAATTATAAAATAAGGCACACTAGAAAATATCTAGTTTTGATCCTTGTTCTCCCCACTACCTCTCGCTTGTCTTTTTCCCATCTAAAGTTTATTTTTTTAAATTAATTTTTGGTTTATCCTTCCACTGTTTTTTGGAAAATATTAGTAAATATGTATGTACATGTGTATGAGTGTGTGTATGAATTCTCACACTTTTGTTACACAAAAGGTACCCAAAAAGGTGTATTTCTTTCATCCTTTTTCTTTTTTACAACTATTTTGCTTTTGCAATTAGTAGGAAAAGAAATAGCCTTATGCATAAATCATTTCATAGTTCTGTGAGTGTGTCTTAGGAATAGATTCCAAGAAGTGGGATTTCTGGATCAAAGAGTAAATGAATGTGTAATTTTGCTAATTAATAACTGGCTAATATCAAATTCTTAGAGCTGTTTGGTTTTGCATTTTCATTAGCAATGCATGAAAGTATTTGTTTCTTACAACCTTAAAAACAGAGTATGTTCTCAAAGTGTTCTTTTTTTCCCAAGATTAGAAACGATACCTCAGTGTAGTTACAATTTGTATTCTCTTATTGTACATATATATATGATTACTTCATATAATTAAGGGCCATTGCCTGTTCTTTTTCTGTGAACTGTTTTCCATATCATTTGCCTGTTTTTTCCCTAAGGTTGGAATTTTTTTTTTTTTTTTGCCATTTTTGGGGCCGCTCCAGCGGCATATGGAGGTTCCCAGGCTAGGGGTCCAATCGGAGCTGTAGCCACCAGCCTACGCCAGAGCCACAGCAACGCTGGATCCAACCCGCGTCTTCGACCCACACCACAGCTCACGGCAACGCCAGATCCTTAAACCCACTGAGCAAGGCCAGGGATCGAACCCTCAACCTCATGGTTCCTAGTCGGATTCGTTAACCACTGTGCCACGACGGGAACTCCAGAACTTTTTATTTTTTATAAGTCCTTTATATAACAATATTTGCCCTGTATTTGTGGTATAAGATGCAAATATTTTATCCAACTTTGTCATTTTTCTTATCCCACCTTCCTTTCTTTTCTTCTTCCTTCTCTCCTCCTTTCCTCCCTTCCTCCCTCCCCCTTCCTTCCTTCCTCTTCTTTATTTATACCATACATATTTGTAATATTATCAAACATCAAGAATTTCCCTTTTTGCTTCTAAATTTTGGATCACAGTATGGAATTTTTAAAATCCCTTTTCTAGATAATAAAGGAATTCACCCATATTTTATTTAATGTGGACAACTTCATTTTAGCATTTAGATGTCTATTTTAAAAAATTCTCATGGTCTACAGTGCATGTCATTTTTGATATACACCATTTTATTATTGATTAGTTCTGAATATTAAGAAAACCTTTATTTCTCTTTTGATCAATGAGTTATTTAAAAGTAGTCTGTTATGATACTGCTAATTTGATATTTTTGGGACATGTTTTTTGGATTAGATGCCCATTTTTCTAAATATATAGTCTATACCTAACCTATTCTCCACTTGTTGCTGCAGAGTTATGCCTGTGGCCACTAACTAAAGTGTGTTCACAGTTTTTGGTTCAAATTTTCTATATCTTACTATTTTCTCTATTTGAGTTGCCAGAAACTAAGAGCTATGTTGAAATAACCTATGTTGTTCAGATTGTCTATTTCAACTTATAGTTCTGGCTACTTTTGCTTCACATATTGTAAGAGTATTTTACAATTTATAAGAATTAGCATTTTAATATCTTCTTAGAGAACTGACACACACACATACACATATATCATATACTAAATCTATCCTGAATAGCTTTATTTTTTCTGATATGAGTATAACTGGCTCAACTGTAATTTCATTAGTGTTTGTTCTGACATATATATTAATTATTTTAATTTCAATCTTTACTTGGCCTTGGGCATTAGGTGAATATATTACAAAAGCATATAGCTGGAATGTGATATTTTTATATGACTTGAATATGTGTCTTAATTAATAAGCTTAGTTCATATATTCTTCAGAGATAAGCATTAACTTGCCCTAGATTGGTCTCCTGCAAATTGGTCCCCAGAAACAAAAGTTGAGTTCATATATTCCTGTAAAGTTCTGTGGAGATGAGTTATGGCCTGTTGACTAAGAAAATCATTTCTTGTACTTAATAACGTTTGGACTTCAGCCCTTGATCATATGAAGGTAACATGCCAAATCTTGCTGTTGTTTTGATGTATTGTATGGCTGTAATCACATGACTTGAAGCAGAGGGGACAGATAATACTACCTCTACCATGAATTCTTATATTGCATGGCAGGGATGTAGTCAAGGTTCTGCCTTATCAAGTTGCTATTATAGTCTGGCTCTTCATCTAATCACTGGAGGGACTAATGCTTCCCATGGATTAATGATGCTTAAGAGCTGCACATCTCATGTGGGAGGACCTTCTTCCAGGGTCTTAGGCCTACCCTGAAATATTTCTTCCTTGCCTTAGAATTCAATGGGCAACAGAGAACAGGTACACCTGTTATTACACCTATTTCCATGGGTTTTCCCCAATAAACACTACTCCGGGCATGTATGGTATGTAGGCTTCTAGCCAGAAAGATTTTATACATTACATCACAGATAATAAATACTGATAATGCCTGGATTAGTTTCTATAAATTTACCTTTCCTTTTATATTTATTTCCTCTCAACTGCTATTTTCCTACTTTCTTGATTTGTTTATGTGTGGATTGATTGAGTTATATTTGTTTTCTTTCACATATTTCTCCTTCTGTTCGTTTTGAAAGAAAATTACAGCAATTTTCTTTCCCTGGTTATAGTTGATACTTTATCCTGAATATTTAATACAGTCTAAAGCTAATAATTCAGATACCTACTGACCAACTGAAAGACCTTAGAACTCTAACTTTTACCATCCCAGTTTTGATACATGTTTTATTTTGTTAAGTATCTGCCCTTTTTTTTTTTTTTTGTCTTTTTGTCTTTTCTAGGGCCTCTCCCGCTGCATATGGAGGTTCCCAGGCTACGGGTCTAATCAGAGCTGTAGCTGCCAGCCTGCGCCAGAGCCACAGCAACGTGGGATCCAAGCTGTGTCCGCGACCTACACCACAGCTCACGGCAACACCGGATCCCTAACCCACTGAGCAAGGCCAGGGATCGAACCCACAACCTCATGGTTCCTAGTCAGATTTGTTAACCACTGTGCCACTACAGGAACTCTGTATCTGCCCTTTTTTGAACTGTACATATTAAACATGTTGCTATTATTATTTTATATGGAATATACTTGTCAGGTATGCCTAGTTTTTTTAAGGTATTCCTATGTTTTTATCTTTTATTTTCTTTACCGTTAACCATTTTCAACACCTACTTTAGAAGTTCCTTCAGTGTAGGCTTATTTATGGCAAAATTTCTCTGTTTTCATGTACCTTAAAATGTTTTTATTTTCCTTCTCTTGTTAAAAGACAGGTTTGCTAGGCACACACTATTAGATTGATGATATTTTTCTTTACCAATTTGAAAATAACTTTCCTCTATTTGGATTTTGTTATTGCTATTGAGTTTTTAATTTGTATTTCATTTCGTTTTGTTTTGTTTTGTTAGTTTTACTGTCATTTCTCTTTGGTAATCTGTCTTTTCTAACTGCTTTTTAAAGTTTTTCTGTTTATTTTGGGGTTTTTCGGTGTTACTCTAAATGTATCTAGAAATTGATTTCTATTTATTGTTTACTATGCTATATTTAGTGTTTCTGCTTGCCGGATATCCATTCAATCTACATTTCTTTGCAGTTTCATCACTCTTCCAATGTGCTCTTCAGCGTCATCAGTCTGCCAAATTAGCTCACTCAAAAAGTTTCCATGCTCTACCAGATTAACAATATAGCGTCTTTTTCTTAGTACTTGACCTTCTTTAGCCTGCCATAGCTACTTATGCTTTGTTTATCCATTTGTTCTTTTTTTCTTTTCTTAAGTAGAATTATAGTTGATGTAAAATACTATGTAAGTTGTAGGTATACAGTATAGTGATTTACAATTTTTAAAGTTTACACTCCATTTATAATATTTATAAACTATTGGTTATGTTCTCCATTTGTACAATATATCCTTATAGCTTGTTTTATACCTAATACTTTGTACCTCTTAATTCCCTACTCCCATCTGTTCTTAAAATCTTTTTTCATCAGTTATTGGATATGGTAGGCAAAATTCTAAAGATTCCTCCACCCCTAGATTCTTCCCCCTTGATTATTCAATCAAACAATCTAGGTATTTTTGTGAAGGGATCTTGCAGAGGTAATCAAAATCTCAAGTCATTTGACCTTAAAATATAGATTATCCAGGTGGGCCTAACTCAATCAAGTGAGCCCTTTAAAATAGAGTTTCCTCTAGCTGGCTGAAGAAAGAGAAGTCAGAGAGACTCAAAGTGTGAGAAGGAATCAATTCACCAAAGCTTGTTTAAAGACAGAGTGGAGGAGTTCTTTTGTGGCTCAGTGGGTTAAGGACCTGGCAGAGTCACTGCTGTGGCTTGGGTTACTGCTGTGGCGGGGGTTCAATCCCTGGCCAGGAACTTCCACATGCTGCAGGTGCTGCCAAAAAAAAAAAAAAAAAAAAAGAAATGGAGTGGATGGTAGGGAAGCATATGTGAAAGAATGTGGTCAGCCTTAAGCTGCTGAGAGAGGACCCTGGCCAACAGAGAGCAAGAAAATGTGGACCTCAGTCCTACACCTGTAGGGAACTGAAATCTGCATACAACTTAAATAAGCTTGACCACAGATTTTTTCTCAGAGTCTTCAGATAATAGACCACCCTGGCTGATACTTTGATTTTAGGCTGTGAGGCCTTTGTGCCTGATGGTCTTCTGACCAACATAGTTGTCATGGAATAAATGAGTGTTGTTTTAAGCTGCTGAATTTGTGGTAGTTTGTTACACAGCATTTGAATGCTTAAATTTTTGCAAAGAGAGATTTTCTGTTGTTTTCTTAAAACAAAACAAAACAAAACATTTTCAAAAAAGTAGAAAATTAATATCCTGAGCCTCCATACTCCTGGCTCACCTACAATCATTATGACCACTTTGTCCTTGGCTTAGCTTCTGGATTCTCTTCCTCTGTCTGATCCTTAAATTCGAAGGTTTTCCAGAGCTCTTCAATCAATCACTGCCTTTATGGTTTTGTCATCAAGAATTAGATAGTACATCAAGCTATGCAAAGGTCCTTTCTTTTTCTTTCTTCATTATTTTATGAGGGAATTGACTTCAGTGTGTTTTTTATGTTTAAATAGCATTGCAAATCTTGAGTATTTTCTGATAATTCTTTGGTTTAAAGAAAAAATTAAAATATAAAGAAAGCAACCCTAAATTTAACACTAAAACTTCACTTATAATTGAATCCAGAAATTTTTTAAACTACTCATGATTTCTTGTCCAGCTCCATTCTGACCCTATTGTCTGTTTGACAACATGAAGAATTTAATACTTTATTACAACTGTTTACTGGTTGTTTCTCTAAAGGTAAAGAACTCTTAGGGGTTTTTTTTGTCATTGTTGTTGCACCCTTGGCAAATGAAAGTTCCTTTTGGGAACTGCATCTGAGCTGCAAGTGTGACCTTTGCCACAGATGCAGCAACTCCTTAACCCAGTGTGCTGGGCTGTGGAGTGAACCTGCTCAGTAATCCTGTTGGGGACTGATCCAGAGACAGCACTGGATCCTAAGCCACTTTGCCACAGCAGGAACTCCTTGGGTTTTTGAAGAGAACTTGTACTTGATTTTGAACCTCATCCCCAAAGAGAACACAATTATGGGTTCATTCAGTATGTTTAATGTAAGTTTTCTAACTTGCAGAGAAAATGAGAACTAAAGAGGGGGCTTCTGAATAAAAGATGAGATGGGAATGTGTTTGTAATATTTTTATCGCCACATTATCTTGAATTTTTCTCCACTGTCAACATTTTAAATCAGCAATGCTAATGCCATAGTATTACAGCAGAGAAAGAGGAGCATCATATTCTATTTGTTTATCTTTTTTTTTTTTGTCTTTTTCTAGGGCCGCACTCACGGCCTATGGAGGTTCTGAGGCTAGGGGTCTAATCGGAGCTATAGCCGCTGGCCTATGCCACAACCACTTGGGATCCAAGTCGTGTCTGCGACCTACACCACAGCTCACAACGCTGGATTAGTAACCCACTGAGCAAGGCCAGGGATCGAACCCGCAACCTCATGGTTCCTAGTCAGATTCGTTAACCACTGAGCCACAACGGAACTCCTCTATTTGTTTATTTTTCTTACAATAAAATACACATATCTCTGTCCAGGATCTCCTGTATATATCTACTCTGAGGGCTATTTTCTTTTTGGTCTAATTAAGACGCAAGGTTTGTCAAAGCAGAGCCCTTGGTTTGTTTTAATGGAGACAGTAAAGGAGACATCTGATAAATGCTACATAATCAACACCTAAAGATGACTGCCAGAGCTGGCAGATCATGCCCATTTAACTTGTTCTCTCTAGTGCCCAACCTAGCCTATGCATAGCTGGGATGTAATAAGCCCTTTCTCATGATAGATAAGAATACCCTGAGGGCCATGGACTGTAGAGACCTAAGGTCAAATCTGGCCACTGTGTTTCTCCTTTGTCCCAAATCTGAATTTATTCATGATTAGTTCTGCTTGCTACTACAATCAGAAAAGCTAAGGAGGTCATATGGAAAGCAGAGGAAAAAGATGTGATGGATGTGGAAATGGTAGGAAATGATGAATGATTCTGCTGCCTCTCTGGGCAAGAGGTTTCAAAAGAATGCATATGAAAGAATAGATTTTCCTGTGCTCTGAATGTATTGTCAAGACTTAACTACTTAAAATGCACTTTTTAAATGTTCTCATTTGTCTTTTCTACATATCTCAACGCATCCTTTCAAAAAAGCAAAATATCACAGCCTGATTAAATATTGAAAATTCCCACACATAGATTCTGTGATAAAAGTGTTATAAGTGAGTATCATCAAAGGCATTTCAGAATATTATAAATTAAATGAAAATAAGGTCAAAAACTATAGGAACACAGTGATTATTGATAATAAGATGATAGTAATAATAGTAGCTACTGTTTATTATATTAAACATTTTCTGCATGTTAGGCACATTGCTAAGCACTTTATGTAAGTTAAATCACTTAATTTTTTTTTTTTTTAGCTATTTCTTGGGCCGCTCCCGCGGCATATGGAGGTTCCAGGCTAGGGGTCGAATCGGAGCTGTAGCCACCGGCCTACGCCAGAGCCACAGCAACGCGGGATCCAAGCTGCATCTGCAACCTACACCACAGCTCACGGCAACGCCGGATCCTTAACCCACTGAGCAAGGGCAGGGACCGAACCCGCAACCTCATGGTTCCTAGTCGGATTCGTTAACCACTGCACCACGACGGGAACTCCCCTTTATTTCTAATTAAACTATTGATTGGTTAAGTATGCTCACTCGACCGCCCATTTAAAATCCTTCCTATTTATCTTTCATCTTTCTATTTTTATTTCATATCTCCAATGAATTTCTTCATAAGATCCCAGCAGCTGACTTCTGCTAAATTAGAGCCACGGTTCACCTTTTTGGACCTGCAGAGTCATATTAATACAAAAAAGAATGCTCTATGTTCATATTTATTGTCATTCTTAGAATAATTCCAGAAATCTTTTTGACTTTTCAGACTATGGGCTATGTCAGTTTGTATTATTGGTACTCAACTAATTGATCCTATTATAGGTGTGTCCTACTGGAATGAGATTTTTTTTTAATCTTTTTCAGGGCTGCACCCACAGCATATGGAGATTCCCAGGCTAGGGGCTAGGGGGTCCAATCAGAGCTACAGCTGCTGGCCTACGCCCGAGCCACAGCAATGTCAGATCTGAGCCATGTCTGTGACTTACACCCACAGCTCACCACAATGCCAGATCCTCAACCCACTGAGCAAGGAATCGAACCCACACCTCGTGGTTCCTAGTCAGATTTGTTTCTGCTGTGCCATGATGGGAACTCTGAGACTTTTTTTAAAACCAGGCTTGTATGATCTCCCCCCTCCTAATTTCTCACAGCAGGCTTTGTCACATTATAACTTCTAGGGCTTGAAATTTCTTCATTTACTCATTACCGTACAGACTAATGGTTAAGTACGCAAGTCCTCAAGTTAGACTTCTTGTTTTTAAAATTCAGCCACTTACTAAGCTGTGGATTACTAGGGAATTAATGTGTCTCTAGGTGCACAGCGGTTATTTATAAAATGTGAGTAAATGTAGCACCACCTCATTTGTTGTGAGACAGAAATGAGGCAATTCTTGTAAATATCTTAACCTGATGCTTAATACATGGTGAGCTTTCAGTAAGTGTAGGCTGATTTTATTAGTAGATATGAGTAGTGATGCTGTAAAGCTTTCAACAAGTACGTGTATTTCTTGTATAAAGAACTGCCATTGAAGCTGCTCTAATTTTTTTTTAGATTACCTTTACCTATAGATCACTTACAAATTTAAATCTACAGTGGAAATAACTTTTTTAAAACTAGTTTTGAAAAGCTGTTTTTAAACCAGTCCCTTGGAAAACTTCTGTGATCCACATTAGTAAAACATACCTTCAACTGCCTCCTCTGTCTCCAGGCAGCAACAGCGTAAAATATATAAACAAGTTAGTAACCTTATTTGCTTTATTCATGTTGTATTACTGCTCTTCCTTAAATTCTCTCTCCATGTCAGGTAACATTCCTCAGTATCAGGAAAAGGAGGTTTCTTAAATTATCTTGACAGATGATTTACCCAGATGATTGTCATTATGACGATTCTTGTTTAGAGTCCACCTTGCTGAGAGGAAGAACAGCTGGCCTACGTTATTCCCTGTATTTATTAAAAATTGCTGCATTGCTGTTTGTGAGTTTGTTGAACAGCTAGGTAGCATGTCTCTTTATAAAGATAAAATGGAGAGTTGTAAATGAAAACACTCCCTACCTATACACTTGATTTAATTGGTTGTTAAAGTCTCATATTAGACTTGTATTTTACTCTTAGAAAGTTGGCAAAATACTAATATTTTAACTGGACCAAGTACATCTCTTATTTAACTTTGATTTCCAAGAGCAAACTAATTTATTAAGGATAAATGCTTGTTGAATCAAATTAAGCAGCCAAAGAGAAGACAAATGAAAGTTGTGGTTAATCAGATGGGTGACTGAAATACTGTTCTTGTTGAGAAGCTTATTTTAATCAGCTTGTTCTTTTCCAGCAAAATATAGTCATCTATTAAAATTATAGAATATTTCCCATAATGAGAAAATAATGGTTTTGTATTATGTTGATATTCTACCTAGGAATAAAGTAGATTCTCAAATTTATTGAAGGTGTCATGAGAATTGATACCCGAGAGTAGTTGTGGGAACACTTTAAAATTTAAAAATATGCAAGATTTTGGATACTGCCTCATGCCCATTATTGTTTGGGAACAATGCAGTTTTAATTTGTAGAGTTGCATCATGTATTTTAGGGCTGAAGAATTTCAATAGGTCCTCTATTGAACCTAAAGAGGAATTCATTGCAATAAGGTGCTCATTCAGAAATAAAATAATGATTAGATTATGTTGATCATCTCTATTGGAGGAAAAAAATGCTACACATTAAGCACATTACTCATTATATATTTAACAATCCTGGACTTTATTAATAAAGTGTTTTATAGCATGTATGTCTTATTTTTTCCTCATAGTTACATGTGTGAATTCTGAGAGATTTCAGCATGTTTTAGTGAGAGGAATCTTATTTTCGAAAAATGCAGGCATGGACTACTTTTGACCAAAATATGTATTACTGAACAAAATTCAGCAATCTAGTCTGGAAAATAAATGGAGAATTCTGTAGCTGATGAGATGAATACATAGGTAGAGGGAGTAAAGAATATAAGCTACTTAGCAGCCTTGAACCTTCACTTAATTTTGATAAAAGTGCTGGAGAAATATCAGTGTTATCATTCCCAGAAGCCTATTCATTTAGAAATGGAAATTAGAATATGATGGGAATATAGTGCTGAGACTATCAGAAAACAAAATGGATGTGTATGCTGTCTACCCAACTCATGGTGAGAGCGCTGCATTACGCTTACTGTCTTAAAACTTAGCTGTGTTGGAACTTTCACAGCAGTTTCCAGTTTCTCATAATGACGTCTAAGCCAAAGTGAGTGAGGTTTAACTGCCAGGTATGTGCTTCTGGAACATCACATGCTTGGACTTTTTAATGTTCTTTCCAAAGCTATTTTCTTTGGAATACTGTTCTGTGAGATTTGGTAGAAAAAGACTCCTATGATCAGAATGTTTGGGAAATACTGAATATTTTATCCCTGTGTTATAAATTCGTAATGTATATTTTTTACATCAGACATAAAATTCCTAGAGTAAACAAAAACTGAAAGAACTAAACAAAAATTCCGCTAATTTAATTAATACAAATTTTTCACTGAATGTGTATGAATATTTTTGTGGCACTGGCTGATACTGAACAGTCTTGGAAAGGCTGGTCTAAGAGGAATTAAGATTCTGTAAATTATGAGGGAAACACTTTCAGGTGAAAAGGGATGCATGTGGTAGGAGCCTTCCGTGTTCTGTATTTCCACTCAGGCAATTGTTTTTATTTGATTCCTTCCACACTTTCATCCTTTTTTCTTTCAGTGGACTCTTTGATAGGGGTAAAGAGAAAAATGTCATTTACTACCCTAGAAGAGCTGTTTACTGTAAATAATTACAGTGGAGCCTGGTAAAGGTGTGTTGATAATAAGACATATTAGCTTAGGCTCTCTAGGTAGCAAATAGGTGTGTTGATAATAAGACATATTAGCTTAGGCTCTCTAGGTAGCAAATAAAAACTAAATCAAAGTTGGATTTTGAAACCCAAGAGCAGAAATAAAACCAAGCTCAGCAAATGTCTGGGAAGCAGCTACATCATTTCTGATGTAATCACTGAACTGCTTTTCAGCAAAGGGGTCTTCCTAAGCAAACATTCAGAATCTGGTCTAGAGGTTCAAAATGAACTCTACTGCTTGTTGGAATATATATATTCATATATGTATATATACACGTATACATCCACACATTATACATATGTACATATGATACAAAGGAAAGAAAACATAAGTGGTTGTTCTGTTACTACAACATGCATGCCAGGCATTGGTGACCATGGGAAGTCACCCCTGTGTTTATGGGCAAGCCAGCCTAACACTCATTTTCCATTATCACTGTTGCCCAGGGTAAACTTGACAAAGAGATATTCTACCATTCAGACTTCCAGGGCCTCCCCCAACTCCCCAGTCTTGCTACTCACACTTAACTGTTAGTATTTGCATAAATTAATGAACGTAAAAATTTCAGATGAAACCGAATACCTCCTTTATTTTAATCTCTGCCCAATCCCATTCACTTCACTTCTTCCCCAGAGGCAAATGCAATCGTGATTTTCAGGCTGTGTTTCTATACTTTTACTATGCACATACACTCACATTCACCAGGATCCTACCTCACTCCACCCCACCCTAGTTTACTCCCTTATATCCATATTATTTATAAGGTGAAGATTGATTTTGTGTTTGCCAGAATTGCACGGAACACCCCTGCATCTGTGGAGATCCTTAGCTGAATGCTGGTGCATAGTCTCTAGGATACCTGCTTTAAAACTTGAAAATGAAAGATTTGCACACACATATTATTCAGAGACCTTTATTTATTTATGAACCAGTAACTTTATTTGGAAGAAATAGTAAAATTGGAAGAAAAAAAACTTAAGTGAACTTTTTTTTTTTTTATAAGGGCAATATATTGCGACTTGAATGCCAGGCATGGTGACCAGGAAGTCACCATGTGGTTATGGAGAAGTCCAGTCCAGGCTCAGTTCTTGTCGGTGTCGCCTAGGGTGAGCTAGTCAAAGAAGTACTCAGCCACACTGTCTTCTGGGGCCCACATCTTGCGCATATTGGTGAGATGGCACCCCAGCTCTTTGATAAACTTGACCTGCTCATGCCAGTAGTTAAGCTCCAGGAATTCACACAGATGGGCGTCTCTCTTGTCAGTCGCCAGCTGGTGCAGATCTAGCACTCTCTGGTTCACGCCCTTCTTCAGGTGCAAGCCGCACTGCGTGGCCTTGAAGCCACTCTACCAGGCTGCTGTCGATCTTCCTAATGTCTGAGAAGCAGAGGCGGCTCCCGCGCCTGTTCTGCAGGCGCGTCAGTTCCTGGGCGCCTTTGGTCCACTCATGGGAGCCGCACAAGAAGTGGGCCAAATACTTCAAGGCCAAGTTGTGCCGGTTGAAGTAGAAGGCCACGACCAGGTACACGTAGGAGGCGTGGAGCTCTGGGGTGGCGCAGTTGTTGAGGGCCTGGCACTTGAAGTGATAGTTCTGGTGCACCGGCGAGGGCGACGTGGGCGCTGCGTGCACCAAGGCCAAGATGAAGGAGGTGCAGAAGCGGAGGCTGCAGGGCAGGCAGCGGTTGGGGCAGGAGCAGTGGAAGCCTCAGGGTATTCCCAGGTTGGGCTAGGGGGCTGGCAGGGGCGGGCGGACTCAGCGTCAGAGCAGGAGGCCGCGACCTGCGAAGGAAGTGACGGCGGCAATAGGAGCCTCGAGGCAGTCCCAGGGTGGCCTCCAGGGCTGGGTGATGGGCTCTGGGTTGGGACTGGAAGGTGGATCCATTTCTTAGGAGTTTGGGAGGGCGAGGGAGGATCCTTTGGGATGGGTCGGGGTCGGAGGGGCGGGGTGAGGAAAGGGCGCAAGCGCCACCTTCCAGGTTCCATCCAAGCCTGGATGAGGCAGGGAGACTGTGCTGGTCTATATAATATTTTAAAATGTTATTCATGAATATAAGTGCAACCGTTTTGAGTTAATCACTTGCATGATTTCTTTGAGTAACTTCTTTGAGTAGTGTCCTAATGTGATTGTTTCGTTAAACGTAGTGCTTTTGTGGTATCATTTGTTATGTTTACTTACTATCACAGAGCTCTATTTAAAGACAGCTATTCTGGGTGACTTCACCCATACTGATGACAGTTCTGATAGTTTCTTCACTCGGTTACTGGACCTTATTAACTCCAGCGATCTCCACTTTTCTTTTTGTGCTCCTGGTGAAGTTCACACTTTTTCTGACAACAGGGCGCCTCCTCCAGAGTCTGTCTCAGTGAATCTTTCCACTTCTCCAGCCTACACACTTTTTTTTTTTTTTTTTTTTTTTTGCTTTTTAGTGCCACACCTGAGAGGCATATGGAGGTTCCTCCGCTAGGGGTCGAATCAGAATCGGAACTACAGCTGCCGGCCTACACCACAGCTCAGGGCAATACTGGATCCTTAACCCACTGATCGAGGCCAGGGATCAAGCCTGCAACCTCATGGTTCTTAATCGGATTTGTTTCTGCTGCACCACAAGGGAAACTTCTAGCCTACACTCTTTTTGAACTTTTTCTTCACTCCCTTTGTTTTTTCACATCTTCCAATCTTTCATCCTAGAAACACAGCCCCTTTCACCTGGCTTCCCAATTTCCTTCCTCTTGGGTAAGTGCAGACCTCTTTTTTTCTGTCAGAAGACAAAAGGCTTAGGTGTATTTTTAGAGAAAGTACTTAAGCACGTGGATGTATTCATCCCCTCCAACCTCGTTTGTACTTTCACTGCCACTCAGCAAGCATTTTTTTTGAACCCCTCAATTATGTTGTATGGAATGAGCCATAGTGGTAGGAAATACCATTGATCTTAAATTGTCAGTTGATTTTCATTCAACAGATACATATTGATTACCTAACATGGCTGGACACTGGCTGGGATTTAGGCATATATTAGTAACAAAAATGAGACAAAGTTTGTTCCCATGGAGTTTGTATTCTAGTGGAGAAGCAGACTAAAACAAAACTAAACAGAAAACTTTGTCTTTTTTTCCCTTTATCATCTCAAGTAAATACATATAGATTACACATGTATATGGAAGTTAAAGAGTCAATATATTCTTAGAAATTAAGAATGTTATAGTGGAACACATAAGAACAAACTAGGTATTTATAATAAATTTATTTGTGTATTGTATTAATTCAATAGCCATTTATGTATTCCAAATATGTGTCAATTTTTTTTTGTCTTTTTGCCTTTTCTAGGGACACATCTGTGGCATATGGCGGTTTCCCAGGCTAGGGGTCGAATCCGAGCTGTAGCCGCTGGCCTACGCCAGGGCCACAGCAATGCGGGATCTGAGCCGTGTCTGCAACCTACACCACAGCTCATGGCAATGCCGGATCCCTAACCCACTGAGCAAGGCCAGGGATCGAACCCGCAACCTCATGGCTCCCAGTCAGATTCGTTAACCACTGTGCCATGACGGGAACTCCATATGTGTCAAATATTGTTTGGTTCTGGTGATATACTGAAGAATCAAACATGGTCTCTGTTAAGGTACAAGATCAAGTGTGAATTGTTTTAAGTTCTCTCAGCACTTAAAGTTCTTGGATAATGGCTATTTTCACATAAAGTTTTATTACCATGCCTTTGATTAATGTACCTTTTTGGTGGCATCTCTTTATTTCTCTTTGAAAGTTCATGCTATTCTATAATCACTGTTCATGAAGGAAGCAGCAAAGGATCAGATATCAAATGTCATGTTGTAAACTTGCATAAACAATTTTAGAGGCATTTAATTGTTGAGTCTATAAAGAAATAGAATAATTCTATTTGATAAGTTGATTTTAATGATAGAAATCACACATTAGAGATGGAAATGAACTATAGGATCCCTTTTTCAGCGAGATAAAATATGTATTCCATGTTTGCTTAAGACCAGTGGTTAGTCTTAATATGACTGTAGACTTTTAACATTTCCTTTAAAGATCCCATTGCAGACGTCACTGTAAAAATCTATTTAAATAGAAGAAATCTTGATTTTTGTAGAACATTTTCTCATTATGTCACAAGATTATTTAATAATTAATCCCTATAATTTTACTCTTCAAATGTTAAAATAACAGTATTGAATGGTTGTATGTTTACTAAGGGATGATAGTGGATACTGAGAAGTCACCATATCTGCAGCTGGCAAGCTTGAGACTTAGAAGAGATGATGGGGTAAGTCCAGTCCCAAGGTCAGGAGGCTCAAGACCAAGGAAGTTCCAGTTGAAGGCAGGAAAAACCAATGTCCCAGGTCCAAGGCAGTGAGGCAAGAGGAGTTCCCTCTAACTCAGAGATAGGTCAGCATTTTTCTTCTACTCAGGCCTTCAAATGATTGCTCATCTACATTAGGGAGAGCAACATGCTTTACTTAGTGTACTATGTCAAATGTTAATCTTATGGAAAAATACCCTCTCAGGCATAAACAATAATATTTGACTAAATATCTGATTACTCCTTGACCCATTTAAGTTGAAAGAGAAATATATATATATATATATATATATATATATATATATATATATACTGAGTAGAAATATAGTATAATATATAGTCAGTAACTATTTAGGACCTAATGTATGTCCAGCTTTGTGCTTAATGATTACAACAGGTATTGACTTTAATCTCGTGACCCTAGAGTCTGTTTCAGTTCACTTTGTTCACTGAAAGAATGTGCATATGACCAATGTAAAATTAGATGCTAATGAGTTGATAATAGAATATGTATTATGTATATACTTTGATATATTCATATGTATTCAACAATGTTTTGTTTGAAATCTTCCGTCATCATAGATACAGAAATTGCTGCAGATGTTCACATAACTTAGAGAACAACTAGTAATTAGATTTAAGGAAAACATGTGGTGGAATGGTGTTAACCTACAAATCCAATCTTTTTTGAAGCTGTAGATATTTTCTTTCACTAAAATCAAATGTAAGTTTCTCCAAACAAGTTAGGAAAAAAGCATAATCTTTATAAAATAAATAGTTCTTTGTGTTTCCACACCTTACTATACTATTAACCTGGTGTGTTTTTAAACTTACAGTGTGATCATTACTCTTCATAATTTGACATAAATAATGTGGTCTCACTTTTTAATTTTCTAAACTTTTATTCCATATTCTCATCACTTATTTCTGATTTCTGCTTTTATAAAAATATAATGGCCTCAACCAACTAATGTCAAAACTCAGCAAAACCCAAAATTTTCTAAAGTAAATGCTTTATGAAGTGTTTCCTGTATATTACTCACATTTATTATCTCTCCTCTTAGCTTTTCATATTTCAATTCAGACATGAAAAATAATGTCCTTTTGACTTCTATTTTTTTTTGTCTTTTTGTTATTTCTTTGGCCACTCCCGCGGCATATGGAGGTTCCCAGGCTAGGGGTCGAATCGGAGCTGCAGCCACTGGCCTATGCCAGAGCCACAGCAACGCTGGATCCGAGCTGCGTCTGCAACCTACACCACAGCTCACGGCAATGCCGGATCGTTAACCCACTGAGCAAGGGCAGGGAGCAAACCCGCAACCTCATGGTTCCAAGTCAGATTCGTTAACCACTGCGCCACCACGGGAACTCCTTGACTTCTATTCTTGAAGTCTTTTGCCATTTTCCAAATACATCTTTGAATAATTAAGTTCAGTTAAACCTATTTAGAGAGTTTCAAATTTCTAGGCAGTATCTGATACTTAGTAGCTTTCTGCCAAAATGATTTTAAAACTCATTTATTGTAAAGTAAATTAATAGATTGACATATATTCTTTAAGTAGGATTATCAACATGCTTTTGTTAATGCTGATGGTGCTCTTAAATTCTCATCCCTTATATGACGAACAACCCATGACAGAAGGTTCATTAATAATCTTTCAAGGAGTTCCTGTTGTGGCTCAGTGGTAATGAACCTGATTAACATCCATGAGGACGTGGGTTCGATCCCTGGCCTTGCTCAGTGGGTTAAGGATCTGGTGTTGGCATGAGCTATGGTGTAGGTGGCAGACATGGCTCCAATCCCACATTGCTGTGGCTGTGACACAGGCTGGCAACTATGGCTTTGATTCAACCCCTAGCCTGGGAACTTCATATGCCGTGGGTGTGGCCTTAAAAAAAAAAATCTGTCAAGAACTGGGAATATGGCTTAATTCTCCATTAGTAATGTTATCCTTTGATTTTCTCCTGCCAGAAAAGTGCTGATTCTTCTAAACCATTGGCAGTAATATGAGTTTGTACATTATATGCATATATATATATATATCTCACAAGAGAGACTTAGCGCCAAGGCAAAACCTAGCATTCCTTTATTCCTTTACAGGATATGAATTACAGATGTTTGTGGAGTAACTGGTGATTTGGGAAGGAAGATGAGACCAAAGGCAGCCCATTAGAAAGGGAAGAGGCTGTTAAAACTGGGAATTGAGGGGAAAAGAACTACTGAAATAATTTTAAGGGATAACACTCTTCCCTTTAACTGTCTGTGTGATAAAGTCCCTGGCCTAGAGTAGAAGGGGAAAACAGAACTAGGAGCAGTTTCTAGTGACTGAAATATTTTCTTATACATGGAGCTATTGAAACATTGCTTAACATTCCTCGGATCTTAACTATCAAGGACAAAAATAACAGTAATGATAACTGGAAATGTCAATTCCATGTCCAAATAATTTACTTAAAATTGCTTCCCTCTTTCATCAGTTCTCTATCCATTATCTTTATTTTTGTTCTTCCCTAAATCATTACTTTGGTCCTGAATTACATATATTCCTCAGTTGTACTGTAGAGAATTGCATTTTCCCTATGTGGCCCTTTATCCTTAATCCTTATTTTCCACATTAACAATCCCCAATTTTTAGAAAAAAGGCAAGAGCATACAAATGAGTCAAGGTGCATAATTCTTCAAGTTATTATAAATATCAATTTCTGGTTCACTGATTGTTAAACATATCACATCAATGTAAATACTTTAATCAGTTAGTCTACAGAGATTACAGCTATAAGATGAAAAAACATAATTTATTCAGTTGTTATAAATGTAGGAGGGGAAAATGGAAATAGAACTAAGATTTTATGCAGAATCAAGAGTTCACTTCTTTTCAGAGACACTGTTCCATATACCATGGTATTGATTTTCCTAGCCATGCTATGAAGCATGTTTGATTAGATTACATTCTGAATTAAACCAGTTCATTGGTGAAAATGTTTCTGTGGGACACTTGGGTTTATCAAACTCTATTTCATAGCTGGATGTTGTAGAGTATCATTCAGACCATCTTCTTGCAAAAGAGTGCTATTGGGTTAAATGAACAAGAGAAAAGAGGTAATAATATTAGAACTCTTTTTACAAAATCACATCTCAATTCACATTTTGAGAGGTTCAATAGCATCTTAGAAAACCATGGTGTGTGTATGGAGTGCACACATTTATATGTACATATTGGGCTTTGACTGCTAATGTTTGCTAAAATTTGGACCTTAATGTGGATTGTGGTATGCATATAGAGCATAGTAAGTCATTCTAGAGAGATATGATTATTAACATAGAATTGTATGCTATATTTCATAATTAGGATTAGAATGGTATAATTTAAAATAATATTGAATATTTTTTCCTGCCCTTTCAGTATTGGATATTAGGTAAAGTAGACATTAGTTGAACATGCATGCGTTTTAGCTGATTGAATGTGTGTGTGTGTATGTATGTATGTATATGTATATATATATATATATATATATATATATATATATATATGTCTGAATTTTTTTTTCTGCTTTTTAGGGCCCCACCTGTGGCATATGGAAATTCCTGGGCTGGGGTTGAATCGGAGCTACAGCTGTTGGCTTATGCCATAGTCACAGCAATGTGGGATCTGAGCCATGTCTGTGACCTACACCACAGCTCATGGCAGCGCTAGTTCCTTAATCTACTGAGTGGTGCCAGGGCTCGAACCCATATCTTCATGGATACTAGTCAGGTTCATTTCTGCTGAGCCACAATAGGAACTCCTATTCTGTGAATTTTTAATTATTTAAAAAATACAAATATTGTATTAGATGCCATGGAGTATTAGAATTTAGCACTAGTGGAAAACTGAGGTTAGCAATTTTTTGGTATTTTCATATCTATAATATGAAGTAATTTTGGAAATTTTTTTCTAGCTACTAGAAAATAAAGATTTATTACAGCTCTTTGACTGTATCTACCAAAGTTCAATCAATAGGAAAGTTGAAGTCACCCTTCTTTGATTAAAGCATCAGACATAAGATAAAGCACTGACGTGTCCTCAAAGTTTTATTACAACACAATAAATAGTCAAGATTTTAGCTATTGGCAACGTTTTCTAACTATGTATCAGATAATTTATTGTGTACATGACATGAACTACCTTATAGAACAGAGCTGCCTTTGCTTATTTCCCAAACATTATAATCTATCTATATTAGTGATTTGAAGCTGTGGATCAGATAAAATATACATGCACTGTGTGTCCTGAGTAATAGGAACACCACTCATATTTTTTTTCTGAAAATTATATAAGGAAATAAAGGGGACTTTCTAGAAATATGAAAGAAATATTAGCTCAATTCTGTTCATTTTTACCTTTTTGGGAATTTGAATAAGTCATTTATTCTCCCCTAGCATCAAGTTCTATATTTTAAAAGATGATTTTGGACTATATCTTCTTGCAAATACTGTGGTCAAATGATTTTATGCCCTTGGCTGTGAGTCAAAACTAATTGAGGAAATTCTTGTTCAGAAAGTTTGGGGTTGAACTCTGACCTATGTGCAGTAGACCCTTGAATGACATTGGGGTTAGGGCTATGGACCCCTGCACAGCTGAAAATTCAAGTATGACTTACAGTCAGCTTTCTATATCTATGGTTCTGTATCTTCATATTCATTCAACCCCAGATTGAGTAGTACTGTAGTATAAGTGAATCTGCACAGTTCAAACCCATGTTGTTCAAGGATCAACTGTACTTTTAAGGTGTCACAACTGATTCTGTTACTCATCCAGGATATGGAATAGTGATTTTATGCTAATTGCTGCAAAGAACAAAATGGGAATCTTTAAGTCTTTATGTTGATTATAACATCTAAATTTCATACCTTGCTAAGAAAAAGTATCATGGGGTGTAGCAGTGGTAAAATAGCTGTAGTGTATCTTATCATAAGAAAAGATGGTTTCAGTGTTCCTGGTGGAAAAATGATCAGAATGGACAGTGTATTAGGATTGTCTGGAGAAACAGACCTAATAAGATTTATATTGTATTGGATACATATTGTATTGGATACATAATAGGATATATATTATATATAATAGGGTAAAATATCCTATTGTAGTTGATCCTTGAACGACACAGCTTTGAACTGTGTGGGTCCACTTATACACAGATTTTTTTCAGTGCATACTACAATACTACATGAGCCGTGGTTGATTAAATCTGTGGATGCGGAACTGGTTACACAGTTTTCAACTGTGCCCTAACCCCCATGTTGTCAGAGGTTAAGTGTGTTTGAGTATGTAGAGAGAGAGAGACAGAGAGACACACCACACATACGTGGGGGAGTTGGTTTCTTTTAAGGAATTGACTTTGGTTTATGTGATGGTGGCACCTGGCAAGCCAGGAACCTGTAGGGCAGGTCAGAGGTTGAAAATTAAGGTAAACATTAATTTTGCAGTGTTCAGTCTAAAAGCTAAAAAAACCAGAATTTCTGTATTGTGGTCTGGAGGCATAGTTCTTTATTTATTGAAGGACTTCAGTCTTTGTTCTTAAGACCTTAAACTGAATGGATGTTGTCCAGGCACACTATGGAGGGATAATCTGCTTTGCTCACAGTATACTGATGCGAATGTTAATCACTTCTAAAATACGCCTTCACAGCAACTTCTAGACCAAAAAACTGAGCACCATAGCCTAAGTTTACATACAAAATTAACCATCATATATGGTAAACATGAATGAGGGCTGGCAGAGCAATGACATAGTGGGTTAATTAGAGTGAATGTGATTGGGTGTTTGAGGAGGGCTGGCACATGCTGTATGGATTAGGGAAGCAGCAAGGTGCAGACTACCTGAGTTTGTTGGAGCTCAAAAATGGTGTCTTGAGCCAGTGTTAAGTCCACAGTAAATGTGGTAGGCAACTGAGGATAGGCAGAGGCATTATAGAATGGTCAGAATTTGAACCAGTTGGGCTTCATTCAACCAGTAAGTTTCATCACATTGATTTTCATAGTTAATTCTCATTCCCTTCTATATCTGTTCATTATATGCTGCTCCAATCAACTTGTTTGAGCATTTGTTTATTATGGTGGTTTTGGCTTTTGGTTGTCAGTATTGCACTATTAATTTTTGGACTTTCACTTCATACTAAGGCTGTTGTTACCTAATGATTAAACAAGCCAGTTGTAATTTCTCAGCACTCTATAGTGATGTCAGTTTACTTCAACCCAAGAAGGGTTGTTTACCTAAGCAAGTTGCTTCCATTTCTAGTCTTTCTATTGCCACTATGATACTTAGCAAACTTTGAATCCACTTGCTAAACTATCATGATTCCTATATCCTGTGTGCCCACCGGTTATATACATATTATCTTTCTTTTTCTCTCTTGCATATGCTGAATTTTGAGTTTTTCCAAATTTGGCTACCGTTCATAATACCATTACTGCCTTGGTTTTTAGAGCCTTTGAAAATCTTTTGGGCCTATAAAAGGCACAGGACTCTAGAAAAAGAATCCTGAGATTTTTGTGTGTTTAAGAATTATCTGAAGATTATGTGAAATGCAGATTCTTGGCTACATTTCTAGAAAATTTTGATACAATTTATATGGGGGGGTCTATAAGTCTGCATTTTACAGGAGCTGCAGTTTCTCTGTACTATGCTTAATATCTATTCTTTGTTGATTCATCATAATATAATGTGCACTTTGAAAGAAACTGAAGCTTTTTTTGGGGAGAATATTAGATTTATCAAACAGTTGAAGATACAGAACAGCGAGTTCTCAAGTACTCTTCATCCTTCTTTCTCTAATGTTCATGTTTTACATACTGCATACATTAAAACTAAAAAAAAGTACATTACTTTTAGCTAAACTCCAGACTTTGTTCAGATTTATTGATTTTTTTTTTTTTTTTTTTTACAATACAATCCTTTTTCTGTTCTAGGATCCAGTCCAGTATATCACATTGAATTTAGTTGTAATCTCTCTTTCAGTCTTCTATGGTCTTTGATAGATTCCCATCCTTTCCCTGTTTTCTCTCATCCTTTCCTTGTTTCCCATGACCTTTATTGTTTTGAGAAGTATTGGCAAGGTTTTTGTAGAGTGACGCTGAGTTTGGCTTTCTTACATGTTTTTCTCATGACTAGACCAGGGTTTTGGGTATGGGGGAAGATTGCCACGAAGGTGAAATGTCTTTCTGAACACACTGTGTCAGGGGAGTAAATGACTTACCACTGGTGATGTTAACCTTGATCACTTGGTTAAAGTGAAGTCTGCCAGATGTCTTCACTGTGAAGTTACTGTTTTTCCCTTTGCATACTCTTATCTTTTGGATTCCAACCCACACTACTAGGAGGGAGTTAAAGCCCCATGTCCTGGAAGCTAGAGTATTTACACATATTATTTGAAAATCTTTGCAAGAAAAATTTGTACCTTCTTCCTCATTTATCTTTGTATTCAATTATTTATATCCGTATAGACTCATGAATATTTATTTTATATTGCTTTGTAATTTTAAAGTTTAATTAATTTTGTTACTCAAATTGTTCCAACTTAGGTCATCAAGTGCTCCTTCATTTGGGTTGCTGTGTCCATTTGATATGCCTCTATCCTTTTGTTTTTTGAGCACTTCCTTATTTTCTGGCAGTACATAATGCTCCCAACTCATCTTGTATTTTTATTGCCCCAGCCCTAGAATAGGTCATTTCTCCAAGGATGTCTGGATTTTGTTTCGTTTTTGTTATCTTGGAGAATGATGTTTAGAATCCAAGGCCTGGTTGCTGGATTTGTTTGTTGCTACATGGTGTCATTGCTTCTAGTCTCTCAGCAGATAGAATTATGAAATATATGCATGGTATACTAACCAGTATATACACAATATCTATAATCACTTTTATACGTGTCTATATCTATACACATTAAACTAAACATTTTCATATTAATGTTTTAGGTTCTAATTCATTATTACCTGGTTCATTCTAGCCTTTGCCTCTTGCTTATCTGTAACTTCTTTTACTGACAGTGAGAAACTTGACTCACGTTATTTACCATTTATTTACTTGTTTGTTCTATCCTACATAGTTGCATAGTTGCATGTTTTTTAACTGTACTCCTGTGAGAAATTTACCAAATAAAACTGTGTTTATGTATAGTTATTTTCATGCTCAGTCTTAAATTCCCCAGTCAAAACGTCATTTTCTAAAGTCACTTGTGTCAGATCCTTTCCCCCTTCCCCTTTTCAGTGCCATTTTATAATTTATTGGTAATACGGTTAAGTTGTCACAGTATGCTTTCCATCCCAGATACTTGGATTTTTTAAAAATTGTTTTCATTAATGTTCTTTGTATGAGTTTTGACAAATGTATAGTCATGTATCTTCCACCTAGTACTATGCAGTACAGTTTAATCACCTTAAAATATTCTCTGTGAGTCCTCTTTGTATTTAGTCACTTCCGACCCTTGAATGCTGATTTGTCTTCCATCTCTATAATTTGTCTTTTCTAGAATGTTGAATGAACAGAATCATACAATATATAGGCTTTTGAATCTGGCATCTTTGTCTTAGCAACATGCTTTTTTTTTTTTTTTTTTTTTTTTTTTGCTGTGCCTGCAGCATATGGAAGTTCCTGGGCCAGGGATTGAACCCACACTACAGCAGTGACAATGCTAGGTTCTTAACTGGTAGGCCACAGGTAACTCCTTAGCAACATAGATTTAAGATTCATCTGTGTTTTTGTTTGAATATATAGATTCTTCCATTTATCACTGAATGGTATCCATCATCTCGAATACCAAGTTTCTTTATCCATTCAACTATTGAAGGATAATATGATTATTTCCAGTTTGGGACAATTATAAATAAAGCTACTATAGACATAGAGTATAGACTTGTGTGTGAACATAGGTTTTCAATTAACTGGGGAGGATGATTGTTGGAACCTGTGGTAATATTATGTTTAGCTCCATAGGAAATTGCCAAACTGTCTTCCAAAATAACTGTATCATTTTACATTCCCACTAGCAATGAATGTATGTTTCTGTTACACTTCATTAGCATTTGGTATTTTCAGTTAACAGATTTTAACTATTCTAATAGGTGTGTAATGATAAGTCTCTGTTTTTTGGTTTTTTTTTTTTGTATCTCCCTAATGACATATGATGTTGAAGATCTTTTCATATGCTTATTTGCCATCTGTGTAGCTTCTTTGGTGAAATGATGTGTATGTATTTTTGTTTTCATAGATTGTGTATATGTATTTTTTAAGTTAGGTTGTTGGTTTTCTCATTGTTGACTTTTAAGAGTTCTTTATCTTTGATAGGAATCCTTTATACAATATGTTCTTTTGGAAAGTGAAAAAAATTAAATGGATACAAGGTACAAATAAAAGTTTTAATCAATAGTCATGAATAATTTTTAAGATGCCCAACTGAACTTTAGGATATTGTTTATAAGTGAATACTCATATTAGCTTGCTACATGCAGTTTTATTAAAGGGAATGGTTGGAACATTGGGTCTTATGCAAGTTCCATATATGTTGCTACAAATGGCAAAATTTCATTCTTTTTTATGGCTAAGCAGTATTGCAGTGTGTATATACTACAACTTGTTTATCCAGTAATCTGTCGATGTACACTAGATTGCTTACATACCTTGGCAATTGTGAATAATTCTGCAGTGAACATAGGGATGCATGTATCTTTATGAGTTAGGTTTTTTGTTTTTGTTTTTGATATATACCCAGGAGGAAAATTGCTGGGTCATATAGTAGTTCTACCTTTAGTTTTTTGAGAAGCCTCCATACTGTTTTCCACAATTTCTCTTCCCATCAACAGTTTAGAAGGGTTCCCTTTTCTCCATATCCTTGCTAACATTTGTATTTGTAGACTTCTTCATGATAGCCATTCTGACAGGTAGGAGGTGATTATCTTGAGGTTTTTATTTGCATTTCCCTGATGATTAGTGATGTTGGACACCTTTTCATTTGCCTGTTGGCCATCTATATTTCCTGTTTGGAAAAATACCTATTAAGTTTTTCTGCCCCTTTTTATTTTTATTTTTTATTATTTTTAATTACTCAATGAATTTTATTACATTTATAGTTGTACAATGATCATCACAACCCAATTTTATAGCATTTCCATCCCAAACCCTATGCGCTTCCCCCCAGCCCTCAACCTGTCTCATTTGGAAAGCATAAGTTTTTCAAAGTCTGTGAGTCCCTATCTGTTTTGCAAAGAAGTTCATTGTATCCTTTTTTTAGATTCTACATGTAAGTGGTAGCATATGATGTTGGTGTCTCACCGTCTGACTAACTTCACTTAGTATGATAATTTCTAGGTCCATCCATGTTGCTACAAATGCCATTATTTCTTTCCTTTTAATGGCTGAGTAATATTCCATTGTGTATATGTACTACATCTTCTTTAGCCACTCCTCCGTCAATGGACATTTAGGTTGTTTCCACGTCTTGGTTATTGCATATAGTGCTGCAATGAACATTGGAGTACATTTATTTTTTCAAGTCCTGGTTTTCTCTGGATAGATGCCCAGGAGTGGGATTGCTGGATCAAATGGTAATTCTATTTTTAGTTCTCTGAGAAGCTCCATACTGTTTTCCACAGTGGTTGCACCATAGTGGTTGCACCGGTTTACACCCCCACCAACCATGTGATAGGGTTCCTGTTTCTCCACACCCTCTCCAGCATTTATTGTTTGTAGACTTTTTGGTGATGGCTATTCTGGCTGGTGTAATGTGGTACCTCATAGTGGTTTTGATTTGCATTTCTCTAATAATTCGTGATGCTGAACATCTTTTCATGTGTTTTTTGGCCACCTCTAGGTCTCCTTTGGAGAATTGTCTGTTTGGATCTTCTGCCCATTTTTTGATGGGGTCTTTTTTTTCTTGGTATTGAGCTACAGAAGTGTTTATTAACTTTTAAGATTAATCCTTTGTCAGTTTCTTCATTTGCAAATATTTTTTCCCATTCTGTGGATTGTCTTTTCTTTTTGTTTAGGCTTTCCTTAGCTGTGCAGAAACTTTTAAGTTTAATTAGGTCACATTTGTTTTTTTTTTTTTTTATTTTTATCGTCATTACTCTAGAAGGTGGATCTGAGAAGATATTTCTGTGGTTTATGTCACAGTGTGTTCGGCCTATGTTTTCCTCTAAGATGCCCCTTTTTTAATTGGGTTGTTTATATTTTGATGTTGAGTTGTATGAGCTCTTAATATATGCTTATATTAATCCCTTATTGGTCATATAATTGGCAAATTATTTTCCCATTCAGTAGGTTGGGATGATTCCTTTGCTGTGTAAAAGCTTTTAAGATTAATTAGCTCCCATTAGTTTATTTTTGCTTTTATTTCCTTTAGGAGAGGGATCCAAAAAATAAAGATGAATAGAAACTAAAAAAATAGAAAAGATTAATGAAACTAAAACCTGGTTCTTTGAAAGGATAAGCAAAATTGATAAATCTTTAGCCAGACTCGTGAAGAAAAAAAAAAAAAGGGAGAGGGCCCAAATCAATAAAATCAGAAATGTAAAAGAAGTTATAACTGACACCACAAAAATACAAAGGATCATAAGACACTGCTACAAGCAACTATATGCCAATAAAATGGACAACCTAGGAAAAAATGGACAAATTCTTAAAGTACAGTCTCTTAAGAGTGAAGTAGCAAGAAATAGAAAATATGAACAGACTAATTGCCAGTAATGAAATTGAATCAAAAATTTAAAAACTCCTAAGAAACAAAAGTTCAGGACCAGATAGCTTCAGAGGTGAATTCTACCAAACATTTAGAGAAGAGTTAACACCTGTCTTTTTGGAGCTATCCAAAAAATTACAAAAGAAGGAAAACTTATGAACTCTTTTGGTCTTTGAGACCATCATACGCTGATGTCAAAACAAAAGATACCACAAAAATATAAAATTACAGGCTAATATCACTTATGGACATAGATGCAAAAATAGTGTTTGGGGCCCTCTGTGCTTACTGTGTCTGGATATCCGTTTCATTTTTTTTAGATTTGGAAAGTTTTCAGCTATAATTTCTTCAAATATATTTTTAATCCCCTCTTTTTCTTCTCTTTCTGGAATCTCTATTATGCATAGATTGGCATGATTTATATTATTGCATAGATAACTTACATTGCTTTCATTTTTTTTTTCATTTGGCTTTCTGTCTACTGTCCTGATTAGGTGATTTCCATTATTCTTTTTTTTTTTCTTTTTAGGGCTGCACCCACAGCATATGGCAATTCCCAGGCTAGGGATCTAATCGGAGCTACAGCTGCCGGCCTACACCACAGCCACAGCAATGCCAGATCTGAGTTGTGTCTGTGACCTACACCACAGCTCACGGCAGCGCCAGATCCTTAACCCACTGAGGAAGGTCAGGGATTGAACCCTCAACCTCATGGTTCCTAGTAGGATTTGTTCCTGCTGCGCCATGACAGGAACTCCGATTTCCATTATTCTGTCTTCCAAGTCTCTTACTTATTCCTCTGCATTATTCATTCTGCTGTTTAATGCCTCTGCAAATTTTCTAATTTTTCTTGGCTTCTCCTTATAGTTTCTAGTTCCTTTCTTAAATAATCTGCATTACTGTTCATATCCTTCAGTATTTTCATTATCTCCTTTTTGAACTTGGTGTTTGTTAGACTGCAGAGGTCTTTTTCACTGTTTGCTCTTGCACAGGAATTTTTCTGTTCTTTTAACGGGGAATGATTCCAGTGCTTCTTCATTTTGCTTGTATCTTTCTTACTATGTGAATTTAGGGAAAACAATTAGGTACTATAGTCTTGGAGGACTATTTATATATGGAAATGTCCCTATACAGCTTGTGAGAGCCTTCTATTTTTTTGGCATGAGGACTGCTTTTGGTCTGGATGCTTGCTGTCTCTTTCCTCAGTTTGTGCATACTGTTACTCAGTTGATAGGGAATGTGAAGGTATATGGCCTGTGCCTGCTTCCAGGGAGGTGGGGCAATGAATGGTTCCTGCAGGTGGCACCTGGTCGATGGGTCCTTGGCAGTGGCGGGGACCCACAGGGAGGTGGGGGCAGCACCCAGAGCCCTTGGCAGCAGCAACGGCAGGGCACGTACATTCCCAGGTAGTTAAGGACTATAGGTGGCGCTCAGTTGGGGGGCCCTCTGTGATGTTGGCTCCTGAGGTGACTGGGGCTGCAGGCAGTGCGTGTTTATGGGATCTTTAGTGGTGACAGGACATGTCCAATTTTGGAGTCTGAGATGGCTGTGGAGATATGTACCCATGCTTGCAGCCTGAGCAAGAGGTGCCCCACCACCTGACAGCCTGCACGTGTGCAGAAAAAAATTTCCGGTGGTCCCACGCCCCTCCTCTCGCACTCCCCAGCAATGGCACCTTGTCTTTCTGGCAGGCCCAGGCCTCCTTCTACACTCACTAGGCTGTGGCACACCACTCCCTAGCCTCCTCACACAGCCAACTCTAGTCTTCTCCCCAGAACTGATCTCCAAAGCCTGAGTCTCAGTGCCTAGCCCCTGCCCAAGTGTCTGGGGCTATGGTGTGCTGGGCAGTGGTACCAGTCATCTGTGTGGCTCATTCTCTGCTTTGTCCTCCTCAGTCCAGCTACTGTGTTTTTCTCCAAGGCTTTGAGGCTCCCCCTCCCTCCTGGCTTAGCTCCCTGCCATTTGGGTGGTCTCTCAGGGTGCAGATTCCTTTCCTCTTTCACGGCTTCCTCTTGGGAGTTCAGGAGTGCTGGTCCCATCCTGATTTTTTTTTGTTTGTTTGTTTTTTAGGGCTGCACCCACAGCATGTGGAGATTCCCAGGCTAGGGGTAGAATCCGAGCTACAGCTGCTGTCCTGTGCCCACAGCCACAGCAACACCGGATCCTTAACCCACTGAGAGAGGCCGGGGATCGAACCTGCAACCTCGTGATTCCTAGTTGGATTCATTTCTGCTGCATCATGATGGGAACTCCCTTATTCCTTTTTTTTCTTTTTTCTCTTGTCTTTCTTTCTGTCTCTTTTTTTCCTTTTGTTCTACCCAGTTATGTGGAGGGTTTCTTGCCCTTTTTGGAAGTCTGAGGCCTTCTGCCAGCCTCAGTAGATGTTCTGTGAGCATTATTCCATACGTAGATTTTTTTTAATGTGTTTGTCTAAGAAGGTGAGCTCCAGGTCCTCCTCCTCTGCTACCTTGATCTTGCCTACCCCAAATATTAATTTATATAAATTGCTTAAACTAAATTATAAATACAGATAAATTTTCTTATCTGATTTTTTTCTAAAGGATGTTCCACTTGATCTATGAAAGTTTCTTTGGTATTACTTGAAAACATTTTTTCTTTGTTTTTTTTTTTCTAGAATTTTTTAAATTTATTTTTTATTAAGGTATGGATGATTTACAGTGTTTTTTGAGTCAATTTCTGCTATGCAGCATAGTGACCCACTCATACATACATATACATTCTCTTTTCATATTATTTTCCATTATGGTCTATCCCAAGAAACTGGATATAGTTCTCTGTGCTGTACAGTAGGAACTCATTGCTTATCCTTTCTAAATGTAATAGTTTGCATCTACCAACCCCAAACTCTCTGCCCATCCCACTCTCTCTCCCCACCCCTCCTACTCTCTTCCCCCACCGCTTTGGCAACCACAAGTCTGTTCTGTATATCTGTGAGTCTGTCTCTGTTTGGTAGATAGGTTCTTTTGTGCCATGTTTTAGATTCCACGTACAAGTGATACCTTACGGTATTTATCTTTCTCTTTAAGACTTAATTCATTTAGTATGAGCATCTCTAGTCACATCCATGTTGCTGCAAATGGCATTTTTTCTCTTTTATGTATTATATGTTAGTATTAGTAATGTGTATAATGTATTAGTATTCCATTGTATGTATGTACCAGATCTTCTTAATGCATTCATCTTTCCAAGGACATTTAGATTATTTCCATGTCTTGGCTATTGTCAATAGTGCTGCTGTGAACACAGGGGTGCATGTATCTTTTTGAATGAAAGTTTTGTCCAGGTATATGTCCAGGAGTCAGATTGCTAGGTCTATGGTAGTTCTATATTTAGTTTTCTGAGGTACCTCCATATTGTTTTCCATTGTGGTTGTACAGTTTACATTCCCACCAACACTGAAGGAGGGTTCCCTTTTCTCCACACCCTCTCCAGCATTTGTTATTTGTTGACTTGTTAATGATGGCCATTCTGACCTGTGTGAGGTGGTACTTCATTATAGTTTTGATTTACGTTTCTCTAAGAGTTAGTGATGTTGAGCATTTTTTCATGTGGTAACTGTCCATCTTTGTCTTCTTTGGAGAAATGTCTGTTTAGGTCTTCTACCCATTCTTTGATTGGGTTATTTTCTTGTTGTTGAGTTATATGAGTTGTTTGGTATTTTGGAGATTAGGCCCTTGTCCGTTGCATCATTTGCAGAGTTTTCTCCCATTGTGTGGGTTGTCTTTTAATTTTTTAATAGTTTCCTCTGCTGTGCAAAAGCTTTTGAGTCTAATTAGGTCCCAGTGGTTAATTTTTGTTTTTATTGTCTTTAATCCAGGAGGTGTATCAAACAAGATGTTTCTGTGATTTATGTCAAAGAGTGTTCTTCCTGTATTTTCCTCTAGGATTTTTAAAGTATCTGACCTTACATTTATGTCTTTAATCCATTTCGAGTTTATTTTTGTGTATGGTGTTAGAGGATGTTCTAATTTCATTCTTTTACATGCAGCTGTCCAGCTTTACCAGCATCACTTATCGAAGAGACTCTCTTTCTTCCACTGTATATTCTTGCCTCCTTTGTTATAGATTAGTTGACCTTAGATGCTTGGGTTTATCTGTGGTCTTTCTATTTTGTTCCATTGATCTATATTTCTGTTTTTGTGCCACTACCATGCTCTTTTGATGCCTGCAGCTTTGTAGTATAGTCTGAAGTCAGGGAGCCTGCTTCTTTCAGTTCCATTTTTCTTTTTCATTATGGCTTTGGCTACTTAGGGTCTTCTGTGTTTCCAGACAAATTTTAAATTATTTTGTTCTCGTCCTGTGAAGATTGTCATTGGTAATTTGATATGGATTGCATTGAATCTGTAGATTGCCTTGGGTAGTACAGTCATTTTCACAATATTGATTCTTCCAAACCAAGAGCATGATATATCTTCCCATGTGTTTATGTCATCTTTGGTTTCTTTCATCAGCATCTTACAGTTTTCAGAGTATGGATCTTTTGTCTCTTTACGTAGGTTTATTACTAGGTATTTTATTCTTTTTGATGCAATGGTAAATGGGATGATTTCCTTAATTTATCTTTCTGATCTTTCATTGTTAGTATACAGAAATTCAGTTGATTTATGTGTATTAATTTTATATCCTGCAACTTTACCAAAATCATTGATGACCATTCACAGTTTGCTGGTAGTGTCTTTCCTATTTTCTAGGTATAGTATCATGTCATCTGCACATAGTGATGGTTTTACTTATTCATTTCCAATTTGGGTTACTTGTGTTTCCTTTTCTTCTCAGCTGTGGCTAGGACTTCCAAATTATGTTGAATAACAGTGGTGAACGTGGGGATCCTTGTCTTCCTGATTTTAGCAAAAATTCTTTGAGTTTATCACCATTGAGAAAAACGTCAGCTGTGGGTTTGTCATATTTGGCTTCTATTACGTTGAGGTAGGTTCCCTCTGTGTGCAGCTTTGGAGAGTTTTTATCAGAAATGGGTGATGAATTTTGTCAAAACCTTTTTCCACATCTATTGAGATGATCATAGGATTTTTATTTTTCAGTTTGTCGATTTGGTGTATTGCACTGATAGATTTATGGATATTGAAGAATCCTTGCTTCCCTGGAATAAATTCCACTTGATCATGGTGTGTGATCCTTTTAATATATAGTTGATTTTGTTTTGTTAATATTTTGTTGACGATTTTTGCATCTATGTTCATCTGTGATATCAGCCTGTAATTTTCTTTTTTTGTGGTATCTTTGACTGCTTTTTGGTATCATGGTGGCCTCATAGAATGAGCTTAGGAGTGTTCCTTCCTCAGCAGATTTTTTGGAAGAGTTTCAGAAGAATAGGTGTTAACTCTTCTCTGAATTTTTAGATAGAATTCCCCTGTGAAGCCATCAGGTCCTGTATTTTTAATTTTTCGAAGTTTTTTTAAATCACATTTTCAATTTTAATACTTGTGACTAGTCTGTTCATATTTCTGAGTTCTTCCTGGTTCAGTCTTGGTAGGTTGTTTCTTTGTAAGAATCTGTCCATTTATTCTAGGTTGTCTATTTTATTGGCATATAGTTGCTTATAGTAATCTCTTATGATCCTTTGTATTTCTGTTGTGTCAGTTGTAACTTACCCTTTTTTCATTTGTAATTTTATTGATTTGAACCCGCTTCTTTTTTTTGTTGTTGATCTTTTCAAAGAACCAACTTTTGGTTTCATTGATCTTTTCTATCATTTTCTTTGTTTCTATATCATTAATTTCTGTTCTCATCTTTATGATTTCTTTCCTTCTACTAATTTTGGGCTTCGTCTGTTCTTCCTTCTCTAGGTGTTTGAGGTGTAACATTGTTTATTTGAGCTTTTTCTTGTTTCATGAGATAAGATTATATTGCTATAAAACTTCTCTCTCAAAACTTCTTTTGTGTCTCCTAGGTTTTGGATTGTCATATCTTCTTTGTCATTTGTCTCTAAGTATCTTTTGATTTCCTCAATGATCCATTTGTTGTTTAGTATATTGTTTAGCTTCCAGGACTTTGTGGGTTTTTTTTTTTTTCTTGTAGTTGATTTCTAGTCTCATAGCATTGTGGTTGGAAAAAATACTTGAAATAATTTCAGTTTTTTAAAAAAATTTACCAAGGCTTGATTTCTGGCCCAAGATGTGATCTCTCCTGAAGAATGTTCCATGTGCACTTGAGTGGAATGTATGTTCCATGTGGTTTGGGATGGAATGTTGTGTAAATATCAGTTAAATCTATCTGGTCTAGGGTGTCATTTAAGGTCTGCGTTTCCTTGTTGATTTTCCTTCTGGTTGATCTGTCCATTGATGTAAGTGGGGTGTTAAAAAAAAGTCCCCTGCTGTTACTGTGTTGCTGTCAATTTCTCCTCTAATGGCTGTTAGCAGTTGCCATGTATTTCGTGGTGCTCCTATGTTGGGTATGTATGTATTTAAAATTGTTATATCTTCTTCTTGGATTGATCATTTGATCATTATGTAGTATCCTTATTTGTCTCTTGTGGCCTTTATTTTAAAGTCTATTTTGTCTGTTATGAGTATCACTACTCCTGCTTTTCTTGGATTTCCATTTGCATGTAATACTTTCTTCCATCCCCTCACTTTCAGTCTGTATATATCCTTAGGTCTGAAGTGGGCCCCTTATAAGAAGCATATATATGGGTCTTGTTTTTGTATCCATTCAGCAAATCTGTATCTTTTGGTTGTAGCATTTAATCCATTTGCATTCAGTGTAATTATGGATAGGTATGTACTTATTGCCATTTTCTTAATTGTTTTGGATTTTTATTTTAGGTCCCTTTTCTTCCCTTCCTCTTTTGTTGTCTTCTCTTGTGATTTGCTGACTATCTTTAGTGTTGTGTTCAGATTGCTTTTTCTTTTTAATGTGTATGTCCATTATAGTTTTTTGGTTTGTGGTTCGCATTAGATTTTGATATAACCATCTACATGTATTCAGAATTGTTTTTGGTTGCTGGTCTCTTAATTTCAAATGCATTTTTAGTGTTCTGCATTTGTCCTCTTTTGGTGCTTGCTAGTTTTAAGATCCTAATTGTCAATGGTTGACTTCCTACTTTTATATTACATTTGTCTTTACCGGGAGCTTTCTCATTTGTAATACATTTTTTTCTTTCCTAATTGTGGCTGTTCCTTTTCTGCTTTGAAAAGTTCCTTTAGTAGTTGTTGTAGAGCTGGTTTGGAGTTGCTGAATTCTCTTGCCTTTTGCTTGTCTGAAAAGCCTTGGTTCACTCCATCAAATCTGAATGAGAGCCTTGCTAGGTAGAGTATTCTTGGTTCTAGGTTCCTTCCCTTCATCAACTTAATTATATCTTGGCACTCCCTTCTAGCTTGCAAAGTTTCTGCTGAAAAAAATCAGCTGTTATCCTATGGGGGTTCCCTTGTATATTACTTGTTGTTTTTCCCTTGTGGTGCAGTCACTCCCTTTGTTTGGCCTCTATAGGGAGCACTCTGTGTAGCCCCAAGGATGGGTGCTGCTCCCTAACTATTGCTAAAAGGCTTTCTCTGTGGCTGTAGTACATCAACAATTCTGTCAGTACCTCCCCATGCCAGGCTGCTGGCAGAACTGCTCTGCAGCTGACAAGGATCTGAACGTCTGCAGTAGGCCTCTCCGTGGCTCCTTTGGCCAGCCATGCAACACGCAGTGCTCCCCTGGTTCCCTGCTGGGCTGCTGGCAGGAGCCGTGGAGCTTGCACTTTTCTCTGTGGTCACTTGGCCCACCTGCTGGGCAGTTTGTGGTTCCTGTGGCTCTTTTGGCCAGCTGTGGAATGCGTACTGCTCATGCAGGCCCCTGCAGGGCTGCTGGCAGGGGCCAGGAGCTTGTGCTATTCCTAGGTGTGGTCTTCCTGCTGTGCAGCTCTCTGTAACCCTAAGGGCGTGGCTGCTCCCCAGCTGTTGGTAGGCATCAGATGCTGCTGGCTGGTTTCTGGATGTGGAGCAGGTGATGTCCAGGAGCTTGAGAGAGCACAGGGAACTATGCTTTAGTGGTGGATTCTACCCCTTCCTTCCAGTACCCCAAAACAATGGTGCTTAGCCTCCAAGCCCAACTGGATTTCCTCAGTTTATAAGCTCATATGTGGTCACCCTATAGTCTAGTCCCTCCAGGCCGTTTCCATGTGGCCAACCCCAGGTTTTTCCCATGTAGCCAGCCCCAGGTCTCTGAGTCTGATCTCTCAGGCCAGAGTTTCAGTTTCTGACCCCTGCCTGTACCAGCATGAGGTTAGGAAGTACAGGGGTTAGCACTGACCATTTGTGAATTGATTCCACTTTAACTGCTTTACACTGATTGTTGTGTTCTCCTCCAATATTCTGAAGTTCCTCCTCAGTTCTGGCTGATCTTAATTGGTGAGGGAATTTCCTAGGGTGCAGGAGCTTTTCCTCTTCCCTCGGGTGCAAGTCCCATCCTCCTTCGTTTCTCATTTTGTCTCTTTTTTATCTTCTTCTTTCTTTCATCCTACACAGTTTTGTAAAGTTTTTCCTGCTCTATCAGAATCCTGGGGGCTTTTGTCAACATTCAGAAAATTTTCTGTGCAAATAGAAATGTAGAATAGAATGTAGATGCATTCTCAATGTATTTGTGGGAATAGGTGAGCATCATACCCTACTACTCTGCCATCCTCTTGAAAAACAAATCCTTGCTGATGTGAAATTAATTTAGGAAATACCATGTTTAATAAATATTAAATTTGTTTCTTGAATCCATTATTGTAAATAGCGTTTAATGAACTCATAGGCATTGGGAAACTCTAAGAAGTGATTTTACAAAGGGAAATTTTCTGATTTATTTTACTAGAAATATTTACAAAGTAAATATTAAGGCACAGGGTAGTTTAAGAAATGTAACAATGCTTCTTTAGAATATACTGCATTGTAAGTACATTTTTTTGTAATGGAATTGTGTTAAATTTAGTATGCATATCTAGAAATTTCTAATATCTTTGTATTAAATAAATACATTAAGAGGTACTTTCTGAATATGTTCTCAATTTCATTGCCTCCTCGCAGATTTCAAAACGTGTTTTTTACATCTTTATTTTGGCAATAGGCTAAAGTTTGGTTGGCTTTTCTTCTAGATGATTTTAATGATATAAATGAAGTCTTTATTAATTTTTGTTCCAGCTTTCCTCCTTATCACTATTAGGAAAACATTGTTTAATTAAGATCTGAGTATATGGAGAATAACTGTTGACAGGGTCTGAGAAAAGCACTGTGTAAGACTATTTCTTTAAAATTTATTATAATCAGATGAACAGTGATCCATAGCAATAGCTTCATAAAAGTAAAAACCAAACATTGACTGTCTATATACTTGTAATAAATAGAACCATAGTGGGTATTGCCTGTTTTGTTGACAGATTACAGAAAAGAACACATGTGTTTATAGCAGTGACATTTTTTTCCCAACAGCCTATTTAAAACACTCTCAGAAGTTATAAATATTTTCAGTGTAGTCAATTTTGGGGTTGCAACTGTGTTTATTTTAACTGATTTAACCCACGGTTAAGTGTTTGCAAGGCCCTTTGAATGTAAATCTTTGGTGCATTATTGAACTAGACTTGATGAGATAATGGGGTTTTATGAACTTTATTAATTGTTTTCATTTTCTTACCCAGGAATAAATAAATAAGGTTCTTGTTATAAAAAATAAATCTTGCAAACTGTTGATAAGATAGCTTTACTTTAAAAAGGACTAGCAAAAATAAATAAATGAAAAGCTTGATGCTGTCTTCTGCCATCATCATCTTGCAGAACACAAATTTCATATTCACATTAAAAAGACATATTGCTGGTATTGATCATTAAGTAGGAAAATGAGCCATAGGGGATACATTATGCTAAAGAACAGTAAAATGAAACAAATTCCCAAGATACTTGCTTATAACTGAAACACCACGCTGTCATTTGATTAACTGTTAAATTGAAAAGGTAAAATTCAATACTCAAATTTGAGATAGAACCACAAAAATATACTGTGTGACTTTGTAAGGCTGTAAACTCAAGTCCTCTTTTTGTAGTAATTTTACTTACAGTAGTGAATATTTTGGTAGTTAGGGAAAAGTTAATAATAATAATAGCTTTATGATATACTAGCAGCCTTGGGAATTGAGATAATTCATAATCTATATTCTCAGCATACTGCTACTTCACTTAAAATAAGTAGATATACATTTCTTTCTTAGGTGATAAAAGACTTGGGCTTCTGTGTCAAATAGTACTCAGTTGAAAGCCTGACTCTACTTGTTCCTAGCTATGTGAACTTACCTTTAGTGATTTATTTATCAGAAGAATGGGACTAACAATACTGTGAAGGCATTAAATTGGGTGATGCATTTAAAATGATGCTGGAGTTCCCTGGTGGCTCAGTGGGTTAAGGACCTGGTATTGTCATTTCTGTGGCTCTCGTTACAGCTGTGGCATGAGTTTTATCCCTGGCCTGCAAACTTCTGCATGCTGCAGGTGTGGCCAGAAAAATGACACTAATATTACACTTAGTTCATTGGTTTTAATCAGTATGTGATAGCAATTATTTTTAAAAGGCTGGCCTTGAGGAAGTAATCTATTATGTGAAAACTCAAGTTAATTTTTAAACTTTAGATTTTTTTCTGTTAAAAGTTTGGAAGGCTATTGTAATACGTCTTTCTTTTTTTCTTTTCCAGCTAGTCACTGAAATCTCATTGGTATTTTTTCTGGTAGAGTTAGTAGGTAGTACATGTCCAACATATGAACAGCTTTTAGAATCAATATATCCCAAATATTAGTCTGAGACAGAGGAACTCAGCTTCAAAAAGTAGCTTATAAAAGGCTGCATATATATGGCCTTTAGATATTTCTTTCTTTCTTTTTTTGTCTTTTTCTCTTTTTATACTGTATTGTGAAAATTTTGATAGTTCATAATGCTGAAGTTGCTTTTTAAAAAATGAAAGATTGCTAATATGCTGTATATAATAGATTTGAGTGATTTTTATTTTTTAATTAAAGTTTTTTCCAACTTTAGTGAGATATAATTGAGAAATAACATTGTGTAAGTTTTAGGTATACAATGTGATAATTCGATACATGTATATATTATGAAATGATTATCAAAATAAGATTAGTTTATCCATTACCTCACATAAATTAAATTTTTGTGTGTTACGTGGTAAGAACATTTAATATCTACTATCTTAGCAACTTTTTTTTTTTTTGCCTTTTCTAGGCCCGTATCCGCAGCATGTAGAGGTTCCCAGTCTAGGGGTCTAATCAGAGCTGTAGCTGCCGGCTTACACCAGAGCCACAGCAACTCCAGATCTGAGCCTCATCTGTGACCTACACCACAGCTCATGGGCAATGCCAGATCCTTAGCCCACTGAATGGTGCCAGGGATCAAACCCGCAACCTCATGGTTTCTAGTTGGATTCGTTAACCACTGCACCATGACAGGAACTCCTCTTAGCAACTTTCAAATATATAATATGGGGCTACTAACTATAGTCATCATGCTCTACATTAGGTCCACAGAACTTATTTATCTTAAACCTGGAAGTTTGTATTCTTTGGCCATCATCTACCCATTCCCCACCCTCAAATCTCAGCCCTTAACAACCAACATTCTGCTCTCTGTTTTGGTGAGTTCTGCATTTTTAGATGCCACATATGAGTGAGATCATATAGTATATGCCTTTCTTTGTCTAATTTTTTCACTTGGCATAATGCCTTAAAGTTCATCCCTATCACAAATGGTAGGAGGTCCTTATAGCTGAAGTATGAATATGTATGTGTGTGTATATATATATATATATACACAGAGAGAGAGAGAGAGAGAGAATATGGAAGTTCCTCGCCCAAGGATTGAATCCAAGCCACAGCTGTGACCTATCCCACAGCTGGGGCAACATCAGATCCTTAACCCACTGCTCTGGACTTGGGATCGAACCTGCTCTGCAGCAACCTCAGTTGCTGAAGTCAGGTTCTTAACCCACTGCACCACAGTGGAAACTCCAGAAATGCAGTATTTTAATTGAATTATATCATCTAACCCTTTATTTTATCTGGCTAAGAATTTGCTTTAGGGATGAAAATAAGTCAGGTTGAACTCTGCTTCTTTAATGCTGTAGAATGGACAAGTTTCCACATATATTTAGATTGGAATTACCTTTAACAAGAGTGCTTTTTAGTCCTATATTTGTATAGTAGTTAATAATTGGTAAATATTGTATAACTTATGTATTCATGACATGTTCTTACTTTGTTTACTCACGTCAGGAAGAAATTGAAAATGAGAAACTAAGTGGTCAGTTTTTAAATTACAGTGGCACAAAATTGTGATTAAGTTTCTTAATCCCTTGGCCTGTACCTGAAAATATGTCTTTGAATATTAGCAAGGGACGTATTTCTAATATCATTTATTTTCTGATGTTCAATAAAGCACAATTCACACAGCTCTCACTGAACTCAAAACTGATGTTATGTGTTAAAGGAATATACTTCTCTATTGTGCTTGGGAGCAATTTTATTTTTCAATATTTTCTAGGAAATCTAGTCTAATTTTTTTTAATACATGACCGAATGGGTGGGGCAAAGTATATTGATAGAATATTCAGATTTAGTCCAGTTGTTCCTTGCTCATTTACATTGGATCTAAACATTAGAAATGGAGAAATTAATTAGACTTTGTTTGATGTTTTCTTATATTTTCTCTTGACACTTGACAAATTTAAAACAAAGAGCTTTTTCACATTTAGCATATCTCTCTCATTACCAAGTGATGAAGAGGGAAATTTAGTTGACTACCAAGACTTTTATAAGCATTTATACTTCATTTAGTCTTCAAAACCCAGGTGAAATAGGTGTTGTTATTCCATGTTTAGCATGAAATAACATTCTACAAAGAAACTTGGCTAAAGGATCAGGATGTGACAGTGCTGGAATGTGAACTAATTTCTGGCTGACTCAAAAGACCGGACTCAATGCTATTTTATATAGACTATTCAGAAATGAAAGAGCCTTTCCTTTGTCTTTATTAAACTTAATAGTCCTAGAGCCTAATTCTCCAAAGATTTTATTACTCTTCATATGACACTGTAACACAATTGATTATTAAAATATTTGTATAATATACCATCAACTTTAGGGGCATGGCTGGATTAAAGTATAGGCTAACATGGATGTACATATCATTGAAGGAAATTTTAACAGAGAAATTTTCCTACGGCCTACTATAACCTGTTTTCCTAACCTAAGCAAATCTTTATTTAAAATAATTTTAATATGAACATCATTAACCAGTTTAAACAATGTTTAATAATTACACAATTCTTATTTTCACTAGGGTTGTTGCGAATAGAAAATATATTGTTCAAAAAATAGATGAGGTATAATATTTTTCCTTTTTTAGCAGGATACAATTTGATTTAAAAAGTTAAGTGCTATATGCACTTGGGCAAAAAAGCAGTGAAAGGAGGATAATTAAGAAATCAGTTTTCCCGTTTTGTAAAATATTAAATAACAGTAGTGGCTATTTTATTATCTTTTAATTCTTCCAGGTACTATCATAGTTTTTTCCTCATGATGCAAATGTCTGTTGAATAAATTATTCCAGAAATATTTTCTGACTTAAAAGCATAGTCTTTATTATGCACAATAAATTTCCTTATTTATTTTAATAGTAGATTGAAAGAGGAAAATATCCTTAACCTCTATTTAAATGATAAAAGATCAGGAGAGCATGGTCTGAGTATCAGTGGCCATGAAGTGGAATTCCACCTGGTTTGTGGCTCCTACGTCCACAATTTATCCTTGCTCCTGCCACATAACTGACAAGACTGTGGTTGCTACAACAGGCAAGGTAGAAAAGCAGGATATAACTTGTCCCAGGAAATACAAGTATATCTTTGTGTTTCCTTTATTAGAGGCTGCGGTACTTATGTTATTGCCTTAGTTTTAATGGTTGGGATCCAAAGTTTGAAGATGAGTATTTCATTGTTCAGGATATTGCTGAATGTCTGTGTGGAAATAATAAGCATAGAAGATGTTGACTCAGATTTCACACTTTAGATAACTCAAGTTATCTGGAGGAATCTTAGGTATAAAAATGAAGACAGTAATACTTTGGTGTTTCTCTATGTTATAAACCTCAAAAAGAAAAAAAAATTCATAGATTGTGAATGGGCTTTGAAAACTTTAGCCACACTAACACAGATAGGTAAGACTCTTCTGATTTCTCTGTCCTAAAAACTACAGATTTGAGGTCAGATTATTATTACTATTTTTAAGTCTCACTGATGCTAAAAAAATCCAAATCAAATACTGCTTCTATATGACAACTAATACCATTACAGGTAATTACAGGAATGGAAAAATCCACATAGTTTCTCCAAGGAAGATTTATTTACAGGAAGTAGCCATCACCAGTAAAGTATAGGAAGCTTTGCTAGTGACTCATTTTGCAAATAAATTTTTTCATCTCAACAAATAAAACTGAGCTTTAATTGAAGGCTATCACACAAGATAAACACTATTAAAGCTTTTTTTTTTTCTTCAAATCTTGGTTTCTTTGTGCCTTTTTGGAACTCTTATTCCTTCTTGCCTAACTACTTTTCTAAAAATATAGTCTGAGTATCATTCTGTGATGCTTGTAATATCAGGTACTTATGTAATCATTTAATTCTCACCAAAATTTGGGTTTGTGATATGGTTTCCATTTTATAGATGAGGAAACATGTTATATAAAATGCAAGGTCATGTAACTAAAATGTGGAAAAGCGAATTTTAGGGAATGGAACAGTAAATGTGTAAAGATGAAAGCTGCTGCACAAAGCCCGAGGCTTGAGTGGAGAGCCACAAAAACCAGATAATGCTGAGCCAGAGGATATAATATTGGTCTCTTTAACAAATAGGTTTGTCAGTTTCCTAGATTTTGAAGGCATTAGTTGCTCATTTATTTTTTAAAAAGTTTTATTTTCTCTATTATAGTTGATATACAATGTTCTGTCGATTTCTACTGTACAGCAAAGTGACCAAGACATACATATGCATATATACATATATTCTTTTTCTCACATTATCCTCCTTCATGTTCCATCACAAGTGACTAGATACAGGTCCCTGTGCTATACAGCAGGATCTCATTGATTATTCACTCTAAATGCAATAGTTTGCATCTAATAACCCCAAACTCCCTGTCCATCCCGCTCCCTACCCCTTGGCAACCACAGATCTGATCTCCAAGTCCTTGAGTTTATTTTCTGTAGGTAGGTTCATTTGTGCTGTATATTAGATTCCAGGTATGTGGTATCATATGGTATTTGTCTTTCTCTTTCTGACTTACTTCACTTAGTACGAGAGTCTCTAGTTCATCCATGTTGCTGCAAATGGTATTGTTTTGTTCCTTTTTATGACTGAGTAGTATTCTTTCGTGTATATGCACCACATCTTCATCCATTCATCCACATTTGCATTTTAGATATATACTTAAGAAAGGAGACTAATTTGGAAGTTGTTGCTTAAATAAGATACAACAGTGATGTGGATTTAAGGTTGTGGTGAGAAAGTCTAAGTTAGAAATTCTTGGCTTTCGCTTACAAAGGTACATAGAAACAACCTGGTTCCTCAGGCATAAGATCCTCATAGACAAACTTCTTTTGAAATAAAAAAATTTGCATACAAAAATATATCCTGTACTATAAGGATGAAATATATATATATATATATATATATATACATACTTCCATTTATATATGAATTCCTTCTTTAATGGTAGCAGAAATATACTCTAGATCAACATTCCAACTTCTTCTAGCTACAAATTTTTCTGTCCTAAGAAGTTTTAGTAGTTATTATGGAAATGTAAAAGAGTTTCTTGATTTCTTACATTAAATTAATGAGTTAATTTTAAATTGCTGTTCATGAAATGCAAAGCATCTAAATAGACATGTGGGAATATTTGATCTTGCTGTGCATTTTTTTTTTACACAAGTCTATTTTACACACTAGATTTGCCAGGGACTTGAAGCTTCCTGCTGTTCTGTATCTGTTACATGATAGGGAAATACTCCTTTGTGGTGAATTTTTATGAATATTGTAAAATTTTTAAATATTTTCAGTTGAGTGATATGAAAAAATGACATAATTCAAGTTTTACCTATAATTTAGGTAAGTAGTTTTTAGTCTGTTTTTGGAGACTTTAATAGAATCCTAAAAGGGCAGATAATGATTTTATTATTAAGGAGAATTAATATTGACTGTAGATTTTAATTTTCAACTAACAAAATAATTGTTATAATTCATTACAATTTTACCGTAAGTGGAGCTGTTCAATTATCTTTTTACTCAGCACTATTATTTTGAGAATCCTCCCAGGTTGCACTGACTTAAGTTGACCATTTCTTTTTTAAAGAATAATTCTTTTATTTATGGCTTCATTTTCACCGTAAATTAATATGTGTAATATTCATAGTGCTACAAAAATATTGGAAGAGTATATGTGAATATTGGTATCATAGTTGGTAAAATACTGATGAACCTGAAGGAAATTGAATTTATGTAATACATATAGGTATATTCAGATTATTTATTCTTGAATGAACTTGGTTAGTTTGTCTATTTTAAGGAACATGTTTCATCTATGTTGTCAAAAGTATAGTCAAAGTATTCATATTAGTTACTATCCTTTAAATATCTGTCAAATCTGTAGAGTGATGTCACCTCTTTCATTGCTGATTTTAGTAATCTGTCATTTTTTAAAAAAACTAATTAGATTGGCTTGAGGTTAATGTATTTTATTGGTCTTCTTAAAGAATCAGCTTTTAACTTTCATTGATTTATCTGTATTTTTTTCTTTCTTCTATTTGAGTTCTCCCAACTTTCTTCTACTGTTGATATCCATTTTGCTCTTACACATCTTATAAATTTCACACTACTTAAAAAAATTAACTTTGCTTTAATACTGCATCACCCTTGGTTCTGATATTGAGAAAGTCATATGTACTTACCTGTGTAGTTATCAATTCCAGTACTCTTCTTTCCTTTAGATACTTATTTACATCTAGCACAAATTTATTTCTGAATAAAGGAAATTATTCAACTTTTTGGGGGTACTTTATGTGTGCTGGTAATGAATTTTTTTCATCTTTTGTATGAGTAAAAAAAAAAATCCCTATTTTGCTTTGGTTTAAATTGATGTTTGGAGTTCCCTGGTGGCACAGTGGGTGAAGGATCTGGTGTTGTCAGTGCTGTGGCTCAGTTTGAAGCTGTGGCATGGGTTTGATACCTGGCCCAGGAAATTCTACATGACTTCATCACAGCCAAAAAAAAGATGTTTGGGCTGTGTATAGAATTCTAAGTTGACCATTTTTTTCTTCTTTCTTTAAGGACACTGTCCACTATTTTCTCAATTGTATTATTCAGATAAGAAGTCTGATTTCATCCTGATTTTTGCTTCTTTGTATGTAATATGTCTTTTTGTCTCCAGTTCCATTAAAGATTTTCTTTTTTATCAGTGATTTTGAGCTATTTGATTATGATGTAACTTGTCATTTTTTATGTTTCTTGTACTTGGAATTTGTGGAAGTCTTTGGATTTGCAGACTTAAAGTTTCCATCAAATGTGGGAAAAAGTTGCCATTATTTATTCATCCATGTTTTCTCTCCTTTTCTTTTTTTAAAAATTATTTATTTATTTACTTAGGGCCAAACCCATGGCATATAGAAATTCCCAGGCTAGGGGTTAAATAAGAGCTGCAGCTGCCAGCTTATGCCACAGCAGTGCCAGATCTGAGCCATGTCTGTGACCTACGTTGCAGCTCATGGCAATGCCAGATCCTTAACCCACCAAGCAGGGCCAGGGATTGAACCCATGTCCTCATGGACATTATTTGTATTTGCTAATGCTGAGCCACAATGAGAACTCTTGGATAATATTTCTTTCTTAGTCTTCAAGATAAGTGATCTTCTGCAGTGTCTAATATATCATGGATGCCATTCAGTGTGTTTTTGTTCATCTTACACTTTGAGGTTTTCATTTCTAGAAATTTGATTGGGAATTTAACAATACATTTCATATCTCTAACTTATTCAACATCTTGAATACAATTTTAAGAATTGCTTTATGTTTGTTTCTACTAATTCTAACCCCTATATTGATTATGAATTGGATTTGATTGCTTCATTTCTTAGTTACAAGTGAGATTACTGCCTCTCTGCTTTTTGCCAGCTATTACAAATTTTTCCTTTTTGGGTGCTGGATAATTTTGTACTTTTACAATTTTTTAACCTTTTTCTTGGATGTTAAGTTACCTGGAAATGGTTTTCCTCTTTTAGATCCTTTTAGAGATTGGGTAGAAAGAAACATAGCAGTCCCCTATTAAATTACATGGCTGAATAATGTTGTTTTATTGTTATTTTATTTGGGTAAATATTCCTCCCTACAGAGGCAAGATCCTTCCATGGACATTATCCATTGCCATGTTAATCTTGGGGTTTTACAGTTTGGCTGACAGGCAAAGTCACTATTTCAGGTCCTATGTGAGTGTTAATGCACTGTTTTCTATAATTCATTTAAGTAGTTCCTTTCCTGGCCCCTGGAAGTATACTCATATACATAAACTGATTAGTAATTAGCTGAAGATTCTGGAGCTGCCTCATTCTCTGAATCAATCTCCTGCAAGATTTGGAGATGCCTCTCTGGATCATTCTCCTCTCTGGTAATTTGTCTTGAGAACTCTACTCACCTTGTTCTCTAGAGTCTCCCAGCCCCTTATCCTCAGCTTAGTGAGATTGCTGATTTCTTTGTGGAGTCCCTCTCCCTGAGCTGTGGCCTGGAATCTCAAGTAATGTGAAGCAATCATAAGGCTCACATCATTTATTTCCTACCTTTCAGATATCAGTCTCTGCTCCCTGATGTCCAATGTCTTGAAAACGTTTGTCTTCTTTCCCTACCTTTTTTGGTGTTCCAGAGGGTAACTATAATCTCTGTTACTCTATCTTGGCCAGATCAGAAAATATAATTCACTTTTTCTTGCTTTGTCTCCAGCAATTTGTGTATCTACCTTCTCAAAGGTCACAAAAGACTTCAAACCATCAAATGTAGACAGTCCTTGACTCACCATGGTTCAGCTTCATGAAGGTGCAAAAGTAATGTACATTTAGTAGGAGCTATACTTCAAATTGTGAATTTTTATCTTCTTCCTGGCTACGGATACGTGGTATGATACTCTTGTGATGCTGGGCATCAGAAGTAAGCTGCAGTTCTGAGTTAGCCCCACAATCATGAGAGTCAACAGCTGATACACTTAAAGCCATTATGTACTCATACACCATTCTGTTTTTCACTTTTGGTACGGTATTCAATAAATTACAATGCAATATTTAACTGTTCTAAAACAGGTTTTGTGTTAGATGATTTTGCCCATCTATAGGCTAATGTGAGTATCCAAGCCCATCTAATCCGTAGGCTAGGTTAAGCTATGCTGTTAAGTAGGTTAAGTCTATTACATGTATTTTCAGTTTATAGTATTTTTCAACTTGTATTTATCAGAAGATAACCACATTGTAAGCTGAGGAAAGTCTTACTTTATTACATTCTTACTGATCTCCATCGTTAGAAATTGTAGATCACACCCACATTATTGAAACAGAGTTCTTGCTTAATATAGATAGATAGCATTATATTTTTCCCCTAATACTCATGATATTTATCTACTTTAAAATCCATGAAGTAAATACCAAAGTCCTTAATATACAACATTAGATATTTTACAGTTTTGATGCAGCATAGCTCTTCTTCTGCCATAGCCAGTAATACTCCAATGCAGAATTATACATGAGATCTAATTCTTCAACCATGGCTGCAACTTGTATCTTTCCTTGAAATTTGGTTTTCATTCATTCATTTATTCAACACACATTTGTTAATTTCCCCTTTTCTGTCAGATGGTGTACTGGATCCTTAGACTATTGCAATTAATGATACAAACCGTATGTTTTCCCTATAATATTCCCATCTCTTCTTTGTCACATGGAATCATTTTTGTCATATGAATTATTTCAAGGATTTTGCTAAGACTTCATCCTTGAAGTATATCCTTCCTGAGTAAGTTTTGAGTGGTGCACGTTAAGATTGAAAATCAATGAAAGAATTAAATGAGTATACTAGGATGACTTAAAACTGGTGTGTCAGAAGCTAAAATATGAAGCAAGGGGGTAAATTCAGGTGACCATCCTTTAATGGGAACTTGGTCTAGTCTAGTGACCATTGCTTATAATTATTATTCCCTCCAGTATGAAGCATAGGCAGAGCATCTCCACTTAAGGTCAAGGACATAGTAACATTTTTATTTAAAGTAGAAGAGATGATTAGCATATTGCCTGCAGGTAATGGACAGTTAGGAAAACATCTGATATTCATATACCTTGGTATTCAGACACCTTGGAAAGTTCACTATCTCCACACTTTGTTATATGGCATATACTTTTTACACATGAGGAGAGATATACAACTGAGTTATATCCATTATTGCTATTATCAAGTGAAATGTAATGAATCAGCATCACATGTTCTAGGTAATGCTTCCAGAACTCACCTTACTCAAATGAAAGAGATTACATTACTGTATGAAAATCAACATCTTCCAATTACCCATCCTACTCTGGCCATAGACGTCAGTGCTAGGGGATAAGGCTATTGAAAAGGAGCCTGCTGAGGTTATTTAACACCTCCTAAAGCCATATTTCTGAAAAGTAATTATTGATGTAGAATCCCATCTCTTTGCTCAATTGCCACATTTTGTGCTTTCTAAAGTGACAGCATGTTAATGTTATATCATAAAGGTAATTATTACCATAGTATCAGTCCTTTATACCAACACAAAATACAAACATTTTTGATACCTTTTTATCTAACAAACCTTTTCAATATTGGGTTGTTTTACTAGCTTCCTCTTTCAGTTTTCACTTTGATTTTCCTTTTTTATCAACATGACATTATTATTTCTCTATATTCTTGGCTTTTATGTGTCAACTCTCTCTCCTTTAACATACATCAAATATTTGTGTATATTTATGCTTCCACTTAGTCATCTGCTTTTCCAAGTTTTCCACATTTAGTCTCCCTTGTTTAATATTTTTGTATAAATCATTCTAGGCATGCACCATTTTGTTCATTTTCTATGAATGTCAATTTCATCTAATTTTGCCCTTAATTTTCACTATGGAAACATGCAAAGTTTGTTCTTGCTGAAATATCAAGAAAGTTCATATTTTATTACTTGAATAATCAAATGAAAAAAACATGACTGTGAAATCTGAGATTCCTTTCTGGATTTGCAAAAGGAAACACAACCAAGACGCTGTGTTGTGTAAAGTTCAGCTATATAGGAGAAAAGTATCTACTGTAACATGGCAAGCATAATGCAATAATCACAGAGCAAAACTTTGTGAATTTTAGAAATTAAAGTGTTAGTTGAAAGCTTCATAGTCTATCATGAGAGGCACATGTTCTTTGCTATAATAATGTACTTTATATAGGGATAAACACCAATGTACTAAACACCAAAGTAATTTCTGATTGCTTAAATGAGAAACACCTTTTATTTTTCAGAAATGTAAGTCTGATACATGTTACTTTTCCTACATTTTCCTAAGTCAGATTTTAAGTGTGTCTCATCAAAAAAAAAAAATTATCATGGCTTCTCTTACTTACAGCTTGTCACTTCTAGTTTCTGCATTGATGTAGAATATACTCTTATTTTTTGAAATAATAGCTTTATTTTGATATAATTCACATACTGTGAAAGTAACACTTTTTTTTTTTTTGTCTTTTTGCTGTTTATAGGGCCGCTCTCGTGGCATATGGAGGTTCCCAGACTAGGGATCTAATCGGAGCTGTAGCTGCCGGCCTGCACCAGAGCCACAGCAATGCAGGATCCGAGCCACGTCTGCAACCTACACCACAGCTCACGGGCAACGCCGGATCCTTAACCCACTGAGCAAGGCCAGGGATTGAACCCGCAACCTCATGGTTCCTAGTCGGATTTGTTAACCACTGCGCCACAACGGGAACTCCAGACATTTAAAGTGAATACTTAAATGGCTTTTAGTATATTCACACTGTTGGGCAACTATCACCACAATCAATTTTAGGACATTGTCATCATCCCCAGAAGAAACATTGTACCTGTTAGTAGTTACTTCCTATTACCCCCACCTCCCTTAACCCTTGGTAACCACAAATCTACTTTTTGTTTGTAGATTTGCCTCTTCTGGACATTTCACAAAAATGTAAAATATGTGGTCTTTTGTGACTGGTTTATTTTACTTAGCATGATGTTGTCAAGTCTCATCCATGTTGTAGCACATACCAACACAGCAATACTTTGTTTTTATTGCTAACTAGTATTCTATTGCATAGGTATACAGTATTTTTTTTCCTACTGTGAATAAGATTACTATAAATGTTTGTATATACTTTTTTGTATGACAAGTATTTTCATTTCTCTTGGGTAATTCTTGAGTTATATGTTTACTCTATGTTTAACTTTTAGAGGAACTGTGAGACTATTTTAAAGCAGCTGTATGATTTTACTTTCCCAGTAGCAGTGTATGAGGGTTCTAATTTTTTCACATCCTCACCAACCCTTGGAGTTATGTGACTTTTTGATGATAGCCACATCAGTGTTTTTGAACTGGTATCTTATTGTTGTTTCAGTTTGTATCTCCCTGATGGTTAATGATATTAAGCATTTTTTCATGAACTTATAGACCATTGTATGTCTTCTTCAGAGAAAGGTTTATTCAGGTGTTTTGCCCATTTTAAATTGGGTTATTTGTCTATTATTGATCTATAAGAGTTCTTTATATATTCTTGATTACATGCTCTTTATTATATATATGACTTGCAAATATTTTCTTCCATTCTGTGGATTGTCTTTTCATTTTCTTGATGGTGTCCTTGGAAGCACAAAAGTCTTTAAAATTTTTTTTTTGTCAAGTCCAATTAATCTATTTTTTTTCCTTTTGTCACTCGTGCTTTGATTTTGGTGTTATATTTAAGAAGCTATTGCTAATCCAAGGTCATAAAGGTTTGCCCCTATGTTTTCTTCTAAGAGTTAAATAGCTTTAACTCTTACATTTCCATTTTGTGTTAATTTTTGTTTATGATGTGAGAGATGAGCCCTTCTTCATTCTTTTGAATATGAATATTCAGTTCTCAGCTCCATTTGTTTGAAAAGACTGTTCTTTCCCCATTGAATTGTCTTAGAGTGATGTTGAAAATCAGTGAACTGTAAATATAAAGATTTATTTCTGGACTCTCTGTTATATTCTGTTGATCTATATGTCTAGCCTTTGAGTGTGGAGATTTTAGTTCTCCAGCAATGATCCTTTTAAAGATTATTTTGACTACTCTGGGTCCCTTGAATATCCATAGTAATTTTAGGGTCACTATCAAGTTCCAAAAAAAAAAAAAACTAACTGAACCTTTGATAGGGATTGTGTTTAAGGTATAGATACATTTGGGGAGTATTGCTACCTTAACTACATGAAGTTTTCCTATCCATTCTGCCTTTCCATTTATTTAGGTTTTTAATTTCAGCAGTATAATGATGCTTTTAGAGTATAACTTTTATACATCTTTTGTTATAATCCTTTGCCCCATGAGTAGAGGTGTTACATGGTTTTTGTTAAAAAAATTTTTAGGAGTTCCTTGGTGGTGCGGTGGGTTAAGGGTCTGGTATTGTCAATGCTGTGGCATGGGTCATTGCTGTGGCATGGGTTTGATCTCTGACCCAGGAACTTCCACATGCTGTGGGTTTGGCCCACCAGAATAATTTCCACTAGTTATGATTGTGTTGCTGGGGAATGGGTCCACTTTTCATGTCATCATTTCATCAGTGTGTGCTTTAAAATGAATCTTTTTACATAGCTCTTTCCTCTGCCTCTGTCAAAGAGTTTTCAGTCTTTGAAGTTTCCTTCAAATACCACCTTAAACTTCATGAATCCTTTTGCAACCTCTAGAGGCAAAAGAAGTATTTCTATCATTGGCCTCTATTAACAATTTGAAATAACTTCTGTAACCCTTAATCCCATTAAACTTTTAGAGTCGCTTTATGTATACTTTTCTAATACACTATTCCATGAACTCTTTGTAGGAAAGATTTCTTAACTTTTCATTTCTGCATTCCTTGGCCCAGTTCTTTTGTAGAATAGGATCTCAAATTTTTGCCGAATCCAAGTGAATAAGTGTTCTGTCTCAAAGTACTATGCTGCTTTTGTATCCCTTAAAGAATTCTAAATATAGAACATTCAAAATTGATCATGGAGCAATTTAAATTTGATATATTTTAATTACTTTAGTGGACTATTAAAGCACTATATTTCATCTTCTATTAAGGGATCTAGCAAAAGAAACAAGGCTGGCCTTTAAGTCTTTGCTATGACTGTAGCAACACCCTGGTTACAGTGTAGATTACACTGATTTACTGCTAAGTAAATGGAGACTTGTGGACGAGTCCACACTGTATAGTTTACTTATCGGTCATATTAGGTCTCAATGTTGCTTCTGTTTGCAATGGATTCACTGATTTATGGGAAAAATAAAATATTTTCTTCTTAGGACTTTAACAGATCATATTTATTTTGGTTAAAATTATTGCTCATGGAGGAGTAAAATTTACAGGAAATGAAAAGCATTAATAAGCAGTTATTTTTATTGATTTGATAATTTAGGAATATGAAAAGTGGTTTGAGAAATATTATGAGCATTCACAATTATTTAGAGATTTTTGCCAGAACTATTTGGGAATGTGAAATTGAAACAGATGAGATTTGTACCTTATGATAAACAGCCCTTAGATTTGCCATGAGATAGCATAGAATCCATTTTCTTCTTCAATACAAAAGATAATGAACAATTTAAGTATTATACTTGCACAGTCTCTTAGACTTGTTTTCTGATCTGTACATTTTGTTTCTGTGGTAAATTATGATTCATTTCAAATTTGTTACATTTTGTGATGAGTTTTTTAAAATTCTTGTTTTATATCGGTTGTTTTGGTTTGTTTAATTTTTTTCCCCATCTACTAGGATGTATTGACAGAGAATTATTGCAGGAAGTATAAAATAAGTACATGTATAAACTACATACACAAGAAAAATATAAATAAACTAGGGAAAATCTTCAGAGTCTAAGATTATTTTAATGTCATTTTTCTTATTTAATCCTAAATATGTGTATGAACAAATGCATCAAATAAGAATACTTCTTTAAGATAGAATCAGGTATTTTTTTCTAATGTCTTATGACAAAAATTTTACACTTATATTCCTGGACTGCCTTTCTAAAATTGGCAATTTTTGTTAATGATATCTAATTGAGTTTTAAAATTGTTAAACCTGTGACTTTAGAGAAGTTCCTTTGTGGCACAGTGGGTTAAGGATCTGGTGTTGCTACGGCTGTGGCTCAGGTCTCAACTGCAGCACAAGTTTGATCCCTGGCCAGGGAATTTCCACATGCCATGTGTGTGGCCAAAAACAAACAAACAAACAAACCCAAAACCTATGACCTGACAAATCATTTAGGTGAAATTTATCACAACACATGCTATGTATGTAACCCATAGATACAAGGCAAAACAAAGATGTGTGGGCTTGGGTAAAGCTCATGTTTTTATTTAAAAAACTAATACTTTATTTTCTAAAATAATTTCTAAATATCTCTAGCATACTTGACACAATAATAAATTCTGTTGTTTATGTTGGTATATGTCTGTATGTATTTACTTATTTTTTTACAGAGAACTGTAAGTGATACAACATTGGTGGAGTTGTTCATCTTTGAACCGCTAGCATCTGATATGAGGGAAATTTGGCTTACTGTTGTTAGGCTCCTAATTTCCTAGATTTATTTGACTGAACTTCCTGGTTAGATGCTGTTGTTCTTTTTCCTTTCAGTATTCTATTTGTGTTCTTTCTGAATCTGAGATCTTTTAATGGGATAACCTTTGTATTTGTTAAAATAGTCTTTAATTCAATTAAAATTACCATTTTATTTATTTATTTGTTGTCTTTTGTCTTTGTAGGGCTGCACCTGTGGCATATAGATGTTTCCAGGCTAGGGGTTAAATCAGAACTGTAGCTGCTAGACTACACCACAGCCACAGCAACACCAGATCCGAGCTGCATCTGCAACCTACACCACAGCTCACGGCAACACTGGATCCCCAACCCACTGAGTGAGGCCAGGGATTGAACCTGCAACCTCATGGTTCCTAGTTGGATTGGTTTCCTCTGCACCACTACGGGAACTCCAAAATTACCATTTTAAAAGTCCTCATCACAATAAAATTTTTTTTTTTGTAATTACATAGGGCCATGGATGCTAACTAGAATTTTGGGGGGGATCAAATCATTATGTTGTACACTTGAAATTAACATATTACATCAATTATGCCTCAATTTTTTTTAATTAAAAGTGTTGAAAAAAAGAAAATTGTGGACCGCAGTATCCTCTATCACCGACCAACTTTTCTTTTTTTGTTAGTTTTTGTGTCCCTGGAGCTGCCTTTCAAATTAGCTTATGTACCTCACCTTGGACAAGCCTGGGAAACTGCTGTATATGCTTTGGATCCTGGAAAAAGGGAGTGTGATAAAGTCCAAAATTGACTAAACTGTGTCACGGTGGTCGTGGAATATCCAACTAGCTAAATAGGTGCCATAAGAAAAATTTTCATATAACCAACATTTTTCCTTACCTTCCACAGCAAGCTTCCCTCCTTCTTCCTTTCCTCAGTGCTGAAAATTTTATCTTGAGCAGATTGACCTGCACTCATGTTCCTGCTTATTAAGAGACGAGTTCAGTGTGCATGTTCGGGGTGAGAATATGGGTATTAAGCATTTGAAGATGAGTTTTGACAATCCCTTTTGATCTTTTACTTAGCAACAAATGCCTTAGACAAAAAAACTCTCAGTAGACACAAATACACATACACACACACACACGTGCACAAAGAGGGGAAGTAAGGGGTAGGAAGAGGAGGGGAGGAGAGGAGAGAGAAAGAGAGAGGGAGAGAGACAGAGACTGACAGAGAGAGAGAAAGAGACAAAAGCTTATGCTTTATTGCCTCTTTAGCCTTATTTAGAAGATCTTAAGAAGACCGTGTTTTCCTCAGCCCTCACTGTGTCCAAAGAACCAGACTTCACGTTATCTGGTAGAGTTTAGTATTTAATCACATTTAATCAATCATTCAGTCAAATGTCTATTTTGCTTAGTAAATGAGGTTTTAGATGCAACTTCTATGTTGAATATTCAATTTCCATATTTAAACCTTCTTCTATCTTGCATTCATTATTCAAAACTTTATCCTTGTTTTGCTTGTACTTAGAGTTTGCCCTATTGCAAATTTTCTTGACTTTTCTTTCCGACCTCTAAACTACTTGCTCCTAGTTTTCTTCTTTCTCATTTTCTTTTTGTAAGTCCATTCTGCAAAGGTTTTGTCAGAAAGAGTAGATTTTGGAATCTTAAAGGCCTCTTTCAAAATTATTATATTACTATTATTTTTACTATAGTTTTTTGAGTTCATGCTATCTGGAAGACACTTTATTTTTTTTTAATTTTTATTATAGTTGATTTACAATGTTCTGCTAATTTCTGCTGTACAGCAAAGTGACCCCATTTTATATATATGTGTGTGTATATATATGTATGTGTATATATATATATTTTTTTTCTCATATTATCTTCCATCCTGTTCCATCACAAGTTCCATCACCTGTTCCATCATTGTGTATGGTTGCCTGTGCTATACAGAAGGACCCCCTTGCTTATCCACTCCAAATGCAATAGTTTGCATCTACTAACTCCAAACTCCCAGTCCATCCCACTTCCTCACCATCCCCCTTGGCAACCACAAGTCTATTCTCCATATCCATGACTTTATTTCTCTTCTGCATATTGGTTCATTTGTGCTATATATGAGATTCCACATGTAGGTGACATCATATGTTATTTGTATTTTTATAACTTACTTCACTTGGTATGAGAGTCTCTAGTTCCATTCATGTTGCTGCAAATGGCATTATTTTGTTCCTTTTTATGACTGAGTAGTATTCCATCGTTTATATGCACCACATCTTCATCCATTCATCTTTTGGTGGACATTTAAGTTGTTTCCATGTCTTGGCTACTGTGAATAGTTTTGCACTGAACATAGGGTTGCATGTACCTTTTTTCAGTGATAGTTTCGTCTGGATATATGCTCATGTGTGGAATTGCTGGATCATATATATGGGAGTTCTATATTTAGTTTTCTAAGGTACCTTCATATTTTTTTCCATAGTGGTTGTACCAACCTACAATCCCACCAACATTATAAGAGGGTTCCCTGTTTTCCACACCCTCTCCAGCATTTGCTATGTGTAAACTTACTAATGATGGCCATTCTGACTGCTGTAAGGTGGTACCTCATTGCATTTTGATTGCATTTCTCTGATAATTAGTGATGTTGAACTTTTTTTCCAAGTGCCTATTGGCCATCCAAATGTCTTCTTTAGAGAAATGTCTTTTTAGGTATTCTGCCCATTTTTTGATTGGGTTGTTTGTTTTTTGCTGTTGTATGAGTTGTTTGTATATTTTGGAAATTAGGCTCTTGTAGGTTGCATCATTTGCAACTATGTTTTCCCATTTAGTATGTTGTCTTTTTTTTTATTACATGCTCCTGGATTGGAAGAATTAATAACGTTAAAGTGGTCGTACTACCCAATTCAATCTACAGATTTGATGCAATCCCTATCAAATTACCCATGACATTTTTCAAAGAACTAGAACAAACAATCCAAAAATTTATATGAATTGATAAAAGACCCCAGAATTTCCAAAGAAATTCTAAGGAACAAAAACCAAGCAGGAGGCCTAACTTTTACAGACTTCAGACAATATTACAAAGCTATAGTAATCAAGACAGTGTGGTGCTGGTACCAAAACATACGTACAGACCAATGGAACAGAGTAGAGAACCCAGAAAGAAACCCAGACACCTACGATCAATTAATCTTCTACAAAGGAGGCAAGGATATAAAATGGGAAATAGACAGTTGCTTCAGCAAGTGGTGCTGGGAAAATTGGACAGCTGCATGGAAATCAATGAAACTAGAACACACCCTGCACAAAAATAAACTAAAAATGACTTAAAGACTTAAACATATAAGACAAGATACCATAAAACTCCTAGAAGAGAACATAGGCAAAACACTCTCTGACATCAACCATACAAATGTTTTTTTCAGGTCAGTCTCCCAAGGCAACAGAAATAAAAATAAAACAATGGGACCTAATCAAACTTAAAAGCTTTTGCACAGTAGAGCAGTTTTTAATGGAGTCTGTTTTAGTTTACCAGGGCTCACTTTATTGGGAAATGGGACCAGAGTTTCAAGTTGTTAAATAGTCTTACTATAGCTTTAAGTTCCCATTGTTCCTTTTATATTTATCTATTTAGAGCACCTCCTCCCCTCTCTTCCACCCATGGAAAGATATGTCTGTGGACCACATCAGGATTTCAATAATCTTTTTTCAAGTTAATATAATTTTTATTTTATATTGGAGTATAGTTGATTTACAATGTTATGTTTCATGTGTACAGCAAAGTGATTCAGTTATACATATACATACATCTTTCTTTTTCACATTCTTTTCCCATATATGTTATTACAGGCTATTGAGTAGATTTCATTGTGCTATATAGTAGGTCCTGTTAGTTATCTATTGTATATATAGTGGTGTGTATATGTTCATCCTAACCTCCTAATTTGTCCCTCTTCCCTACCTTTCCTCTTTGGTAACCATAAGTGTGATATCTCTTTTGTAAATAAATCCATTTTTATCATTTTTTTAGATTATGCATATCAATGATATCATATGATATTTATTTTTCTCTGTCTGACTTCACTTAGTATGTTAATCTCAAGATCCATCCATGTTGCTGAAAATAGCATTATTTCATTTTTATGGCTGAGTAATATTCCATTGTTTATATGTACCACACCTTCTTTATCCATTCCTCTATTGGTGGACATATAGGTTGTTTCCATGTCTTGACTATTGTAAATAGTGCTGCAATGAAAATTGGGGTATAGAATTTTGGTTTTCCCTGGATATATGCCAAGGAGTGGCATTGCTATATCATTTGGTAGTTCTATTTTTTAATTTAATTTAATTTTATTTTTTTGTCTTTTTGCCGTTTCTTGGGCTGCTCCCACAGCATTTGGAGGTTCCCAGGCTAGGGGTCGAATTGGAGCTGTAACCGCCAGCCTACACCAGAGCCACAGCAATGCGGGATCCAAGCCGCATCTGCAACCTACACCACAGCTCACAGCAATGCCGGATCCTTAACCCACTGAGCAAGACCAGGGATTGAACCTGCAACCTCATGGTTCCTAGTCAGATTCGTTAACCACTGAGCCACGACGGGAACTCCTCTATTTTTGATTTTTTTATGGGACCTCCATGGTGTTGTTTGTAGTGTTTATTACCAGTTTACATTTTCACCAAGAGCACAGGAGAGCTTCCTTTTCTCCACACCCTCTCCAGCATATATTTTTTGTAGCCTTTTTGATGATGGCCATTCTGACTGGTGTGAGGTTATACGTCATTGTAGTTTTGATATTTGCATTTCTCTAATAATTAGCAATATTAAGCATTTTTTCATGTAGTTTTTGCACATATATGTCTTGTTTGGAGAAATATCTATTTAGAACTTATGCCCATTTTTTGGTCCGGTTGAGCTGTTTGTAAATTTTGGAGATTAATCCCTTGTTGGTCATTTCATTTGCAAATATTTTCTTCCCATTCTGTGCTTTGTCTTTTTTTTTTTTATGTTTTCCTTTGCTGTGCAAAAGCTTTTCATGTTAATCAAGTCCCATTTGTTTGTTTTCGTTTTTATTTTCATTACTCTAGGAGCTGAATCCAAAAAGTTATTGCTGCAATTTATGTCAAAGAATGCTATGCCTATGTTTTTCTCTAAGAGTTTTGTAGTATCTGGCCTTACATTTAGGTCTTTCATCCATTTTGAGTTTATTTTTGTATATCATGTTAGAGAATGTTCTAATTCCATTTTTTTTTTACATTTGACTGCCCAGTTTTCCCTGTACCCTTATTGAAGAGACTGTCTTTTCTTCATTGGATGTTCTTGCCTTCTTTTTCTTACATTAATTGACCATGGGTGTGTATTTCTGGGCTTTCTATCCAGTTCCTTTGATCTGTATGTCTTTTTTGGTGCAAGTACCATACTGTTGTGATAACCATAACTTTGTAGTATGGTATGAAGTCAGGGAGCCTGATTCTTGCTGCTCCATTTTTCTTTTTCAGGATTACATTGGCAGTCCGGGGTTTTGGCTTTTGATATGCAAAATAAAAACGTAAAAATGTTTCATTCTACTTCCTGTGAAAAATGCCATTGGTAATTTGATGGTGACTGCATGGAATGTATAGATTGTGTTGGGGTAGTATAGTTATTTTGACAATATTTATTCTTCCAATCCAAGAACATGGTATGCTTGTTTGTGCAATCTTTGATTTCTTTCTTAATGTCCTCAGAGCACAGTATTTTGCCTCCTTAGGTAAATTTATTCTTAGGTATTTTATTATTTTTGATGCAATGATAAGTGGGATTGTTTCCTTAATTTCTCTTTTTGTTCTTTCATTGTTAGTGTATAGAAATGCAAGAGATTTCTCTGTATTCATTTTATATCCTGCATCTTTACTGAATTCATTGATGAGCTCTAGTAGTTTTATGATAGCATCTTTAGGATTTTCTATGTATAGTGTTATGTCATCTGTAAATAGGACAATTTTCCTCCTTGCCCAATTTGGATTATTTGTTTCTTTTTCTTCTCCGATTACTATAGCTAGGACTTCCAAAAGTTTGTTGAATAAAATTGGCGAGAGTGGACATCCTTGTTTTGTTCCTGATCTTGGAGGAAATGCTTTCAGCTTTTTACTGTTAAGTATGATGTTAGTTGTGGGTTTGTCGTATGCGGCCCTTATTGTGTTGAGTTAGTTTCCATCTATGCCCACTTTCTGGAGAATTTTTATCATAAACGGGTATTGAATTTTGTCAAAATTTTTCTGTCTCCTTTGAGATAATCATATAGATTTTATTTTTCTGTTTGTTAGTGTGGTATATCATACTGTTTGATTTGTGGATGTTGAAAAATCACTGCATCCTTGGGGTAAATCCCACTTGATCATGGTGTGAACTAGAGTTTGGTATTGCCACCACTTGCAACCTGCTTTGGAAATAGTCCTTTAAATTATGTCTTTTCCAGTATGCATAATCCCCTGATTGCAGGTCCTGGGGCATCTGATCTTCATCTGAAAATAGATCACTGAGATAAACTTGAGAAACAAGCTTAGAATGTCCTTTTAGAAGCTTTTTTAAACTTTGTAACAATATAACATAAGAGCAAAGAATTATCTGGCAAGTAAATCTGTGTGAAACAGATCACAACAGAATGAGGTTAACACATTAACAAGTGTCCATTGAAACATCTGTTTCTCTCTAAAATTTTTTTATCAAATTTTATCAAATATAGCCAAACTAAGACTCTGTTTTTTTTTTTTTTAATTTTTTTTTTTTTTATTTTAGGGCCGTACCTACAGCATATGGAGGTTCCCAGGCTAGGGTTCAAATCAGAGCTACAGCTGCTGGCCTAAACCACAACCACAGCAATGCCAGATCTGAGCTGCGTCTGTGACCTACACTGTAGCTCATGGCAACGCCGGATGCTTAACCCACTGAGTGAGGCCAGGGATCGAATCTGCAACCTCATGTTTCCTAGTCAGATTTCGCTTCTGTTGCGCCACGATGGGAACTCCAAGACTAATTTATTTGCAAATTAAGTCTGGTCTATATAATTGGCTTGATAATTTATATATGTACAATTGATCATATGGGATTTTCTAAAAAATTGGCTTTGCTAGAGCTTTTATAAGGAATTTCAGACTAAGCTTTAAAGGCATCTCAGGGATAGGAAAGTAATGCCAAGGACTTGTCAGAAATTTTGTTTTACAGATTTATATTTAGGTGAATTCTTCCCTTTTCAAAGTCCCCGCAGTACCTTGGGATTCCTCAGGTAAAGATGTTTGTTTCTTTGTTTCTTTTTCTTTTTTTTTTTTTCTTTTTATGGCCATACCTGGGACATATGGAAGTTCCCAGGCTACAGGTCAAATTGGAGCTGCAGCTGCTGGACTATACCACAGTCACAGCATCGCGGGATCTGAGCCACATCTTCAACCCACACCATAGCTCATGGCAATGCTGGATCCTTAACCTAGGGAGTCCAGGGATCAAATCTGTGTCCTCTTGGACAGTTGGGTTCATGACCACTCAGCCACGATGGGAACTTCAGGTAGAGATGTTTCAGTGTACACCTGTTAATCTGAAGCTGGTAATGTGTACATGAAAGAAAAAATAGATGAAGTTTTCCTTTCATCTTGCTCTCTGTCTTAAGACCTTCACTGTATGATCAGTGAGAATATTCCCTCTGGTCTCCACCACCTGGAAGGTAGATGTAATGGTGTGCATTTCTGTGCAAGCTGAATAGACAGGGATTCTAAGTAGCTGTAGCCAGTTTATCAAAAGCACTAGTAACCATGTGGTTTTGTAACTGGCATCTTTTTGTCTGATTATGCCAGCTCTCAAGGGAGTTTGTCATAGGGGCCCTGATTCGTGGGGGTCTTTGTTGTATCAAACTTCATTGCCTCATTCTAGATTTTGTTTAGGCTGCATCTTTTGCAATCTCCTTTGGGACATCTCTTGCATCCATGGTTAAGTCATAAAACGGTTTATTGGTTTGATTTGATTTGATATTGAGATTAATATAATATCATGTCAATTGCCAGATAGAACCTTCGAATTGGCTATATTTAAGTGTAATGGCTGGCCTGAGGGTCTCCCTTAATAAGATGGGATAATAGAAATTAGATTTAGAACAAAAATTAAAATCCATATCTAACATGATTTATCCTTTTTTATCCTCTTATATATCCGTTTATTCCCAACTCCCTGTCCCTGACCCTTCAGATTTTTGGATATCTGGCTCCCTGGTCTAAACCCTACCCCCTAAAATCCTGCTCTGTCACCTCAGTAAATTCCCTTATCTCCCAAATTCTTCCAACTTCCTCAAAAAATCACTTAAACATCAAGTTGCCTATTTTGACTTCCATTCTTTAACAAGATTTACAGAAAGCACTCTGGTCTGATCTCTAGGCCTGGGGTATACAGATTATTCATGTAAATACTAAAAGCTAGGAACTGAATTTAACAGAAGCACCAGAGACAGGTGGTAAAGCTCATTTGGCTATCCCTTATGATTCCCACCACCTTTCAGAGATACATAATTGAAACGGATCAGGGCCCTGTAGTGCTCCTGGGCACAAAAGCCTTTTTGTGTCCCCCATTTCTTGTTCTTAGGAAATGGGCCTCATTGGGCCACCATGACCTTCCCTGAGTTGCTACGGACAGGTTTAGACAGTCCCTGATGAGGGAAGGTAGAAACAGTCAAGCGATAATAGTATAGCCTTGGGGCAGGATCCTGGTTCCCTCTTAAGGAATACGCATAATAATATAGGCATCTTATATACCAAAACCTTATATTCCTTATGTTTCTTTTAGAAATGAATACTTCTAGAGGTCCCTTTGTGGCTCAGTGGTTAACAAACCTGACTGGAATACATGAGGATGCAGGTTCGATACCTGGCCTAGTTCAGTGGGTTAAGGATCTGGCGTTGCCATGAGCTGTGGTGTAGGCTGGCAGCTGTAGCTCTGATTCAACCCCTAGCCTGGGAACTTCCATATGCTGCAGGTGTGTCCCTAAAAAAAAAAAAATTACACCATGTGACAGTTGTGAGTTAAATTTTATTTGGGGCAAAGGAGGACTTAAAGTCTGGAAGGCAGCATTTCACTTAGCTCTGAGAAACTGCTCCAAAGAGAAGTGGGGCAGGGAGAAGTCAGTATATATGTGATTTGGGTGAAGGGGGGAAGTGCATGCAATCAAGCACACATTTTTTTTTTTTTTCGCACAAGGTTGCTGCTAGTTTCATAAATATTACTGCTACTAATTAGGAGCAGACATCACCATGAATGATTTTAGGGCTTTTATAGATATGAGGAGATATAAGAATTTGGCTCATAAAGTTTTCTCCTGAAAATATCTAACTATCTGAAGGCCTGTTTTGCCGGTTTCCCCAGAGCAAAGAGTGCCTCAATTCTGATCTCCACCTTGAACTCCTTTCAGGATATGCTGAAGGTCAGTGGTCACAGCAGCTTGTGATTTAATCCTTGTGAGGCAGCAAGTGCCAAATTTTAGCTGGCATTTTCATGAGTAGTCTAAACATAATTGTTGAGAGCAAGTGATCTAGATAGATTTAAAGTAGGATAAAAGTTTTTAGGAAAACTTTAGAGCAATAATTGCATTTTATGGTATGTGTACTTAAAAAGAACTTTCAAAATCTTTTCAGTAACTTGAAATTTTAGAGTTTTGCCTCATTTAATTAAATGATGGAAATTCATTGAATATGTAGATCATTTCCAAATAAGATAAAATACAGAAACATTAAATATTATACATATGTTTATCTATTTTTGGATTCTTATTACAGAGGCACTAAAGATAAATTTGAGTCTCTAAATAAACATACTTTGTTCCACATTAAAAGACTGTACTATCAAAAAGAATATGATTCTATAAATACAATTTAATCAGAAATTTGATTTTCTGAAGAATGCTGGTGTGACTGTCCATAATTGCTTACTTCCTGGTTTTCACTAGAAATTAAGGTGCCTAAGGGTTAAGAATTCTAATTAATATATGTAATTAAAGCGAAGAGAAATAATGGAAGTAACAATTCTGTATGTGAGGAATATAGAATGTTTTAGCTAAAAATGTACTAAGTATGTAGATAAGTTTTTAAGAAAAAAGAAAATAAAACTGTCCTTTGTCCTAAAATAAAACTGGTTCTTTCAGAAGGGCAGACTGGGGTAGAAAGATGAGAGAGAGAGAAAATAAGAGAGAATTTTTATCTTGTGTAATCAAGCTGTATAAAATGAATTATTATTGTAAAGATTTTAAAAATAAGCTTTAATATCAACAGTGTACCTATATAAAACTGGAACTTAATATTCTTTCATCTGCTAAAAGGACAAAATTTTCCTGTATTATTAATGTGCTCTTAATAATAAGACGTAGTGCAAAGTTTTTATCTTTTAAATTAATCTGTCTAGAAAGCCAAGATTTTGTGTGTTATTAACTAATTTCCTGTGCTTCATGTTGTCTTAATCTGGTCTTTGACTATTTATGAAGACTAAATCCTCTCAATATTAAAAGAGCTAAGTTTTACTAACAATTATAAAATCTTCTGCATTTACTTTTGAAATCTGTTGTCACTTTGGTCAAACAGGTAGTTAGGTATTATGTCATAATAATCTGTGAGCCTATTCAGTCAAGCCCAAAACTTTTGATATTTTGACAAAATTCCCCAAATCAAATTCTAAATGAAATCTTTTGACATCAGTCTAACTTTGGGATTTTCCAGAAGGCCTTTGGAAGATATCAAAAGATTTTTTTCTCTCTCTTTATAAAAAGAGAGATGTTACACTAATTTGGCTTATTTGGTATGTTAAGTTACATGGGAAGCAGTGTCAAATAAGAAGAAATAATTATATTTGTATGGATGTATGCTATTAATATAAGTATTCCAGAAATGGTATGAAATTCCTAGAAATTTGGTATGTCCTGCTTTAATGTTTTCATTTGTAATTCTAGTTATATTAAAATGTGTGTAACAGAAATAATAAGGTTTCTTTGTCAATTGCATTATAATGAATTCTACTCAGATCTTTAACCATGGCCATTTATTTTTATTTTATTTTTAAATTATTTTTTATTATTTCCCCCAACACTTTTTTTTCACACTGTACAGCATGGGGACCCAGTTATACATACATGTATACATAATTTTTTCTCCCATTGTCATGCTGCATTGTAAGTATCTAGACATAGTTCTCAGTGCTACACAGCAGAATCTCATTGTTTTTTCTTGTTGCTTGTTTGTTTGTTTGTCTTTTGTCCTTTTTTGGGGAGGGGCTGCACTCACTGTATATGGAGGTTCCCAGCCTAGAGGTCTAATCGGAGCTACAGATGTTGGCCTATGCCAGAGCCACAGCAACGCCAGATCCGACCTGAGTCTGCAACCTAAACCACAGCTCACAGCAATGCCAGATCCTTAATCCACTGAGCAAGGCCAGGGATCGAATCCACAACCTCATGGTTCCTAGTTGGGTTCGTTTCCCCTGGGCCACTATGGGAACTCCAGGATCTCATTGTTAATCCATTCCAAAAGCAATAGTTTGCATCTGTTAACCTCAAGCTCCCAATCCCTCCCACTCCCTCCCTCTCCCCCCAGCAACCATAAGTCTATTTTCCAAGTCCATGATTTTCTTTTCTGTGGAAAGGTTCATTCGTGCTGTATATTAGATACCAGATATGAGTTATATCACATGGTATTTTTCTTTCTCTTTCTGACTTATTTCACTCAGTGTGAGAGTCTCTAGTTCCATCGATGTTGCTGCAAATGGTATTATTTTGTTCTTTTTTATGGCTGAGTGGTATTCCATTGTATACATATACACCACATCTTCCTAATCCAATCATCTGTCAATGGACATTTGGGTTGTTTCCATGTCTTGGCTATTGTGAATAGTGCTACGATGAACATTCAGGTGCATGTGACTTTTTTAAGAAAAGTATTGTCCGGATATATGCCCAAGAGTGGGACTGCTGGATCATTGGTAGTTGTATGTATAGATTTCTAAGGTACCTCCATACTGTTCTCCATAGTGGTTGTAGCAGCTTATATTCCCACCAACAGTGCAGGAGGATTCCCTTTTCTCCACACCTCCTCCAGCACTTGTTATTTGTGGACTTGTGAATTTTGGCCATTCTGACTGGTGTGAGGTGGTATCTCATGGTAGTTTTGATGTGCATTTCTCTAATAATCAGGGATGTTGAGCATTTTTTCATGTGCTTGTTGGCATTTATATATCTTCTTTGGAGAACAGTCTATTCGGGTCCTTTGCCCATTTTTCCATTGGGTGGTTGGCTTTTTTGCTCTTGAGTTGTATAAGTTGCTTGTATATTTTAGAGATTAAACCCTTGTCAGTAGCATCATTTGACACCATTTTCTCCCATTCTGTAAGTTGTCCTTTGTTTTCTTTTTGCTTTCCTTTGCTGTGCAAAAGCTTGTCAGTTTGATTAGGTCCCATGGGTTTATTTTTGCTCTTAGTTCTGTTGCTTTGGGAGACTGATCTGAGAAACTGTTCATGATGTTGATGTCAGAGAGTGTTTTGCCCATGTTCTCTTCCAGGAGGTTGATGGTGTCTTGTCTTATATTTAAGTCTTTCAGCCATTTTGAGTTTATTTTTGTGCATGGTGTGAGGGTGTGTTCTAGTTTCATTGCTTTGCATGCAGCTGTCCAGGTTTCTCAGCAATGCTTGCTAAATAGACTTTCATTTTCCTATTTTATGTTCTTGCCTCCCTTGTCAAAGATTAATTGACTGTAGGTGTCTGGGTTTATTTCTGTGTTCTCTATTCTGTTCCATTGGTCTGTCTGTCTGTCTGTTTTGGTACCAGTACCACACTGTTTTGATGACTGTGGCTTTATAATATTGCTTGAAGCCTAGAAAAGTTATACCTCCTGCTTGGTTTTTGTTTCTCAGGATTGCTTTGGCAATTCTGGTTTTTCTGTGGTTCCATATGCATTTTTGGATTGTTTGTTGTAGTTCTGTGAAAAACATCAGAGGTAATTTGATAGGGATTGCATTGAATCTGTAGATTGCTTTGGGTAGGATGGCCATTTTTACAATATTAATTTTTCCAACCCAGGAGCATGGACTGTCTTTCCATTTCTTTATATAATCTTTAATTTCCTTGATTAATGTTTTATAGTTCTTGGCATATAATTCCTTTACCTCCTTGGTCAGGTGTATTCCCAGGTGTTTGAATTATTGGGGTGCAATTTTAAAAGGTATTGTATTTCTGTATTCCTTTTCTAATATTTCATTGTTAGTATACATAAATGTGACTGATTTCTGAATGTTAATCTTATATCCTGCTATTTTGCTGAATTTGTTGATCAGTTCAAGTAGTTTTTGTGTAGAGTCCTTAGGGTTTTCTATGTATAGTATCATGTTGTCTGCATACAGTGGCAGTTTTATCTCTTCTCTTCCTATATGGATGCCTTTTATTTCTTTTGTTTGTCTGATTGCTGTGGCTAGGACTTCCAATACTGTGTTGAATAATGGTGGCGAGAGTGGGCATCCTTGTCTTGTTCCAGATTTTAGTGGGAAGGCTTTCAGCTTTTTCCACTGAGTATTATATTTGCTGTGGGTTTGTCATAAATGGCTTTGATTATGTTCAGGAATGCTCCCTCTATACCCACTTTGATGAGAGTTTTTATCATAAATGGATGTTGGACTTTGTCAAATGCTTTCTTTGCATTTGTTGAGATGATCATATGGTTTTTAACTTTTCTTTTGTTAATGTGTTTTATGACGTTGATTGATTTGCATATGTTGAACCATCCTTGTGAACCTGGGATGAACCCCACCTGATCATGGTGTACAATTCTTTTGATATGTTGTTGGATTTGGTTGGCTAAAATTTTCTTGAGAATTTTTGCATCAATATTCACCAAAGACATTGGCCGATAGTTTTCTTTTTTGGTGGTATCTTTGTCTGGTTTTGGAATTAGGGTGATGGTGGCATCATAGAATGTCTTTGGGAGTATTCTTCCTTCTACAACTTTTTCAAAAAGTTTAAGGAGGATGGGTATAAGTTCCTCTTTGTGTGTTTGGCAGAATTTGCCTGTGAAGCCAGCTGGTCCTGGGCTTTTATTAGTAGGGAATGTTGTTATGACATATTCATTTCTAGTGATCGGTCTGTTCAGTTGGTCTGTTTCTTCTTAATTATGTTTTGGCAGGCTGTAAGACTCCAGAAAGTTGTAATTTCTTCTATATTGTCAAATTTGTTGGCATATAGTTGTTCATAGCATTCTCTTATGGTTTTTTGTATTTCTGAAGTATCTGTTGTGATTTCTCCTTTTTCATTTCTTATTTATTTGGGTTCTTTCCTCTTCTTAGTGAGTCCATCCAGAGGTCTGTCAATTTTGTTTACCTTTTCAAAGATCTAGCTCTTGGTTTGATTGATTTCTTCCGTTGTTTTTTTAATCTCTATTTTATTTACTTCTTCTTTGATCTTTATGAGTTCCTTCCTTCTGCTGACTTTAGGTCTTTTTTGTTTTTCTTTTTCTAATTCATTTAGGTGGTTGGTTAAGTTGTCAATTTGAGATCTTTCTTCTTTTTTAAGGAAGGCCTGTATTGCTATGAATTTCCCTCCGAGCACTGCTTTTGAGGCATCCCATAGATTTTGAAAGGTGGTGTCTTCATTATCATTTGCCTCAAGGTATTTTTTAATTTCCTTCTTGATTTCCTCATTGACCCATTGGTTTTTTAGCAGCATGTTGTTTAGTCTCCATGTCATAGGTTTTTTCTCATTTCTTTTCCTGTGGTTGATCTCTAGTTTCATGCCATTGTAGTCAGAGAAGATACTTGAAATAATTTCTATACTTTAAAGTTTGTTGAGGTTAGCTTGGTGCCCCAGTATGTGATCAATTCTTGAGAATGTTCCATGCGCACTTGAGAAGAATGTGTATACTGATTTTTTTGGATGTAATGTCCTAAAAATGTCAATTAGGTCTAACTTTTCTATTGTTTCTTTTAGGATCTCTGTTGCTTTATTGGTTTTCTGTCAAGAGAATCTGTCCATTGATGGAAGTGGGTTGTTAAAGTCTCCTACTATGATTGTATTCCCATCAATTTCTCCTTTTATGTCTGTTAATATTTGTTGTATGTATCTGGGTGCTCCTATATTTGGGGCATATATGTTGCTGATTGTAATATCCTCTTCTGAATGGATCCTTTAACCATTAAATAGAGTCCTTTGTCTTTCTTTATGGGCTTCGTTTTAAAGTCCATTTTGTCTGATATGTGTATTGCCACTCCTGGTTTCCTGTCTTGTCCATTGGCATGAAATATCTTTTCCCACCCCCTCACTTTCAGTCTATATGTGTCCTTTGTCCTAAGGTGAGTTTCTTGTAGGCAGCAGATTGAAGGTTTTTGTTTTTTTTTTTCCAATCAGCCACTGTGTCTTTTTTTTTTTTTTGGCCTTTTTGCCTTTTTGCCTTTTCTAGGGCTACTCCCTCGGCATATGGAGGTTCCCAGTCTAGGGGTCTAATTGGAGCTGTAGCTGTTGGCCTGACCTATGCCAGAGCCACAGCAATGCAGGATTGGGGCTGCGTCTGCAACCTACACCACAGCTCACGGCAATGCCGGATCCTTAACCCACTGAGCAAGGCCAGGGATCGAACCCGCAACCTCATGGTTCCTAGTTGGATTCGCTAAATACTGAGCCAAAACTGGAACTTCCACTCTGTCTTTTGATTGAAGCATTCAGTCCATTGACATTTAAGGTGGTAATTGATAAATGTTTATTTATTGCCATTTTACACCTCATTTTCCAGTTGATTCTATGATTCTCCATTCTTCCTTTCTTTTTTTGGTTGGATGGTCTCCAGTTATTTTCTGCTTGAGTACTTCTCTTTTCATTTTTTGTGAATGTAATGTTCAGTTTGTATTTGTGCTTGCCTTGTTTTTTAAGTATGTTAACTCCTTCCTATGATTGTGTGTTTTAGCCTGATAGTCCTGTAGGTTCAAACACTTCATTACCATATTAAAGTTAAAAAAAAAGAAAAAAGAAAAAAAATTATTTATTTCCTTACTTTCCTTGCCTACATTTTATTATTTTGATGTCTTTTTTTACATTTTATTTTATTTTAAACATCTTCATTTTTAGATCTGTATGCTGGCTTATTTAAGTGACTGCTCTCTGATTGTAGTTTCCTCCATCCTAGTTTTTCCTCTTTTTTTTTTTAAATTTATAGAAGCCCTTTCAGTATTTATTTTAGAATGGGTTTTGTATTGGTGTACTCTTTTAGCTTTTGTTTGTTGAAAAATTTTTTTATTTCCCCTTCTATTTTAAATGATATTCTTCTGGATAGAGTATTCTAGGTTGCAGATTTTTTTTTCCTTTCAGAAGTTTAACTATCTCTTGCCATTCCCTCCTGGCCTGTAGAGTTTCTGTAGAGAAATAAGCCAATAGCCTTATTGGGGTTCCTTTATAATTTACACTTTGCTTTTCTCTTGCTGCCTTTAGGATCCTCTCTTTATCATTACCTTTTGCCATTTTTATTATAATATGTCTTGGTGTGGGCCTATTTGGGTTCAACTTGTTTGGGGCTCTCTGTGCTTCCTTTATCTTGAAATCAGTATCCATTAGATGTGGAAAGTTTTCAGCCATAATTTCTTGAAATATATTTTCAATCCCCCTTTTTTTTCTTCTCCTTCTGGAATAACTATTATGTGTAGATTGGTCTGCTTTATATCATCCCATAGGTCTCTTATATTGCTTTCATGTTTTTTCATTTGGTTTTCTGTCCATTATCCTGATTGGGTGATTTCCATTATTCTATCTTCCGCATCACTAATTCATTCCTCTGCATTATTCATTCTGGTTTTCACTGTCCTTAGCTCAGTTTGTATTTCCGCAAATGAATTTTCTTGTTTTTCTTGGCTCCTCCTTATATTTCTAGTTCCTTTCTGAGGGTGTCTACATTACTGTTCATATCTTCTCTTAATTCCTTCAGTGTTTTCACTATCTCCCTTTTGAACTCCAAGTCTGTCAGACTGCAGAGGTCTGTTTCACTGCTGACTGCTTCAGGTGAGTTCTTCTGTTATTTTAGCTGGGAATGGTTTCTGAGCTTCTTCATCTTGCTTGTGTTTTTCTTTTTCGTGGTGGAGGTGAACGCCCTGTGGCCGGGCAGGGTGGGCGGTGTTGGCTGGCCTTCTTTGAAGCAGCAGGGCATTTCCCGAGGGTGGGCAAGGCTTGCCATGTCACTCCACAGCAGAGGGTGCTTCCCGAGTGCGGGTGGGGCTAGCAGGGTCACTCTCAGGCAAAGGAGTGCTTCCCCAGGGCAGGTGGGGCTAGCTGGCTTGCTCCAAGGCAAAGTAGCACTTCCTGAAGGTGTGTAGGACTGGCAGGTGTGCACTGCGGTGTAGGTGCACTTCCCATGGCTGGGCAGGGCTTGCCTTTGTGCTCCTGGCCTGCAGAGCTCTTCCTGAGGGCAGGCGGTGCTAGGCAGCTTGCTCTGCAGGAGTGGAGCACTTCCTGAGGGTGGGAAGGGCTAGCTGGCTCGTTCTGAGGGCAGGTGGGACTGGCAGGTGCGCACCGCAGTGGAGCCGCACTTCGTGTGGCTGTGCAGGGCTTGCCCTGGCGCTCCTGGGACCATGGCCATTTTTAAACCTTTTTTCATTAACAGTTACTATTCTACTGTGATGCTTTTCCAAGTGTGTTTTTACAAAAGTGCTGCATATTTGAGGACATTCATGAAAAAGATTCTAAAAAGCCCAAGTTTCTGAAAATTCAGAGGTAAGAAAACTAAAACAGGGAATAACTTCCAGAACTAATGGAAAAACTGTATTCAAGCATTATAAGAATTAATAATGTGGGACTGAAATAACTGATGAGGATGATTAAAATTTTTACAGATTTTTGATTGAAACATTGCCGATTCTTTAATTTTTTCCCCCAGAGTTTAAATTTTTTTTTTCTCTTAAGCTAGCAACAATTTTGTAATATGCACCAATTAATTAAAATTAATTATAATTAATTTTTTAATTGTAAACAAAGATAAAACATTTACTTTTTATCCCTACCTGATCAGTTCAGAATTTGGAAACTCCTGACTAATCATTTTATGGCAATGCAGTTAGTTATTTGTATCACTTCAATAGGAATCTGCTTTCCTTATAATAGGACACAATTGGAAACTGGTTATATTAACCAAGGCTTTGACTGGAATGTCATATTTGAGAATAACATACATAGAATCAAATATGACCAGTCAGCTTTAAGAAATTAAGGGTGAATTTATGGACCCAGTAAAAACCCTTAAAAAGACAGCTTGATACCTTGCTTACAGGGTTGTCAACAGCCTAACTAGCTGAGTAAGGTCACTTTCTGGCAGATGCAGCAATCTCAGGATATTTTCAGAACCTTGAGAAGAGAGGAATTCATCTAAATGTATAGATATTGCAAGCAAAGATGACAAGTCCTTGGGTTGGCTTCCTAGCCTCAAGAGGCTTTTTTAAAAGTTCATCTGAGGAGTTCCCATCGTGGCTCAGTGGAAAATGAATATGATTGGTATCCATGGGGACACAGGTTCAATCCCTGGCCTCATTCAGTGGGTTAACGGTCCGGCGTTGCCGTGAGCTGTGGTGTAGGTTGCAGATGAGGCTCGGATCTGGTGCTGCTGTGGCTATGGCATAGGCTAGCAGCTACAGCTCTGATTCAACTCCTAGCCTGGGAACCTCAATATGCTGCAGGTATAGACCCAAAAAAACCAAAAAAAAAAAAGTTCAATATGAGATTCCTTATGAAATATTCCCACAAAACATATTTAAAAGAGCCTTAGATAACCAACAAGGACCTACCATATTGCACAGGGAAATATACTCTATATTTTGTAATAACCTATGAGGGAAAAGAATCTAAAAAAATAATAACATGTATATACACACATATATATGAATCACTTTGCTGTACACCTGAAACTAATACAACATTGTAATTCAAATATACTTCAATTTAAAAAATAAAAATAAAAGAGCCTATGTGGTCAATCACTATTCTTGTTCTACTTGTGTACAAAATCAGGCCATTGAAACTAGACTTATTTTGCAAACAAATTAGTCTGTTTTGGCTGTCTATAGAAATGAGGGTGTGGAAATTTTTTAGAAAGAAAAAGTATGTTTCAATAGCATACCTTTGTGGATATTATATTCAAGGGGTATTTATTGTCTTTTAGGGTTTTGTTATTTGCTTATAAAGGAGAATGGATCTTGAATTCTCCCAATTTCCTCAAATGTTTGGCTACAGCTCTCCAAACAAATTATTTCCAATTTTCTCCCATCCATTTGACTTAGAGTCACTTAGAACAAAACTCACTTTTTCCCACACCCCTGTGGACAGAATGTGAATGATTAGATATGAACTTCATAGAATTTACCATGATAGCTTGTTTAGACAGTCTCCTTCATGCCCTTTACTGCATGAAAGCCACTCAGACTGGTTCAGCTCAACAGAGGCATTCAAATTGCAAAAAAAAAAAAAAAAAAATTCTGTGAGACTGTCACTGTCTGCCCTCTCTCCATATGAAGATATTTCAAGTCTGATATTTAAGGATCTTCTTGACTGGCAACTCTCAGGACTCAGACACTAGGTCATAATTTTCTCCAACCATTAACCTTCTTTTTTCCCCTCATAGAAACACTCTATTCCATAGAGATCCTCTTATTAAATATCTGATTACTTGTTTAAGCAATACAGGCCTAACTTTGGGAGCCCACCTGCATCATCCGCTTCCTGAAATGAAACAAAACGGTTTAACTGAACTGACTTAACCTCAAGACCAAGACTAGGTCAATGAGATATGCATACATTTATCAACTTGGCTTCTGGGTTGTGAAATTTCTCTCTCTCTCTTTTTTTTTTTTTTTTTTTTTTTTTTTTTTTTTTTTTGCTTTTTTAGGGCTGCACCCACACCATATGGAGGTTCTCAGCAGGCTAGGAGTCAAATCGGAGCTGTACCTTCCGGCCTACACCACACCCACAACAGTGTGGGATACAAGGTGCGTCTGCGACCTACACCACAATTCATGACAACACCAGATCCTTAACCCATTGAGCGAGGCCAGGGATCGAACCTGCATCCTCATGGATCCTAGTCGGGTTGATTAACCTCTGAGCTACAAAGGGAACTCCAGGTTTTTTATTTTTGGAGGGGGTGTGTGAAATTTCTTATTTGAAATTTCAAATGTGAGATCTAAGGGGAACAGCCTTCACTAAATATGCTACTTTGGTATAAGAATTACTTTGAGCTAAAGATAATCAAAACTGAACAGATTCAGGAAAAGCTCTTTACTTCTGCCTCAGGTGCCTAAATTTAAATTGGAAGGGGAACCTATACCAGAAAGAGATTATTACCAGAATTATCTTTTTACCTAAGAAGGTTATCTGCAGGTCAGAGCAACGTTGGTTTTCTAAACAGCTCCTCTGCCTTCCTGTGAATGGCCTTCCTTCCCTTTGTATCTAGACCCCTACTCATTTCCTTGGCTCAGGATGTTATATAAGGTTCAATTACCTGACTGCCTTTGGATGGCATGTGTTATGGGACTCTGGTACATATAAACTTAAATTTGTCTTTTTCCTGTTAATCTGTCTTGCGTCAATTTGATTATCAGACCAGCCAAAGAACTTAGAAGGACAGAAGAGACGTTTTCTGTACTTAAAGGATCTTAGCCACGAATCTAGAAGGGCAAAAAGAAAATTATTTTTTCATACAACGCTAAAACTTTTCTTATTTTCCCCAAAATGTAATTTTTCTGTTGGTTTTTGCCACAATTCAATATAATTCAACCAACAGCCATCATATGTTGCATTGATGGCTCTTTAAATCTTCCACGATCTAGTAAATTTCATCTATTGCCCTGCACTTTTAATGACCCTCAATCCTTTGCGCAGTCAAGACCAGTTGTTCTTGAGTGTATTACACTTTCATGATTCGCCTGAATGTGTTACCATGTTTTAAATTCAGATAAAATATTTCTGGCAAAGACACAACATAGGTGTAACTTCCTCTGCTTCTCATTAACAGGCACATAATGTCAAGTCATAACATTACTGGTTTATGAGGGGGCCATGATTTGTCTGTTTTAAGGTCATGTTTTCCATTTGTAATTAATAAGTAATTTGAAGGACTGTAAATAGCCTGTTCTCTATATTTTTTTTACCATATGGTTTCAGTCATTGGTCCTTAACTGAAAATACTATTACATAAGGAATTACAAAATAGTTTCTAAATTTGAAAATGTTTTTATATTTATTTGCTGAGATCATTTATTATCACCTCAATTCCTATATTTGAGATCATTTCCTATTTTTCTATTCTTCTCCTCTCTTCAAAATAATTATAAAAATTCATCCTTATTCACACATATTTATTATTGTTTAATGTATTATAATTCAGTACTGTCATTATTCTCTGTAATGCTTGCAACTGTACAAAATGTATTCATTGAGCCCACCTTCAAGACAACTACTGAATTCTTTTGATATGATCTCATCTGTGTTTGAGCACTTCCTTGCTCTTTGGATTACCTTGTACTCTCTCTGACCTTTCCTACAATCTGACATATTTCCAAAGAGACTTGATCCCTTTTAGCAGGAAATGATTTTTAGAAACCAAGATCTCAGTATAATTTATGCTCTCTGCTACTGCCAGTTCAACATGTCAAAACCCTACAAGCATTTCTAACTCTCTTTTTCTTCCTAATTATTTTCTAGAGTTAAAATACAATTGTTATAGTGAAATGTTAAAATACCAGTGTTATAGTTTTTTCAATGACTGACACAACTAAAAGAGGGCTATATACTCTGATTATGCATTATTTTGTTTCTGGAGGACCTCTAATCTTCTACGTACACTTTATTCTTTCTCTTCATTCTTTCTCTTCATTTTCAAAAGTCCAGGGGATGCTCATCCCTTCCAAGTTGTTCCCATTCTTCTGGAAGAAGTGTCTTCCTATGAATGTTACCTCCTGTCCCACACTTTTAGGTCCCTTTCTTTGGATTTCCATTCTCCAGTGTTTTCAAATTATTCTCATCTAATACTTCTTCTTGGTATTTTTCAACTCAGGATAGTATCTCCTTTTTCTAAGAGAAATTATCTACATTCTGGCACCAGTATTATCCTGCTTCATGCTCATAATTTTCAAGTAACCTCATCTGAATCTCCCCTTCAGCCTGAAAAGCCAGGTCTGGGCTGTAAAGCCAGTTCTGCTTTCAGATGTTTTCTATTAGGCCTAAACCCAAGTTATAGTATTCTCTGATTTCTGTGATTTTGACATAAGTTTTTTTTGTGGCTTTATTTCTTTTCCTTCTTAATCTCTATGGGTTTTAGAGCATGTGTGGAAAGATTAGAATTTAAGAAGCTGCTATTACCTTAGAAACTCAGAGGTCAGAAACAATCATTGTATGCTTAAAATTACTTTTATATTTTATTTAAATAAACCTTTCCTTGCCTTCTAAATTATTCTTTATGCATAAAGTGGAAGCACTTTAAAAACACAATATAATTTTATTATAAGATTCACAGTAACTTTAGACTTAATTCCAGCAGGGTTTATGCCTGTGAACCAAGTTATCTGTCACTTTTGAGGTTCACTTGAAGTGCTCTGAAAGTTTAAAAACAGAAACAAATAAAAAGTTAAAGAGCTGTTTAACTTCTCTGTTCTATCACTGCTGAATTAACTAAGAAAATAATCACTTGCTCATGTGTCTACTGACTGATGATGTGTTAGACATCAAAAATCAATTTTAATCTGTCTTGTTCTTTTCCTATTTGGTCTGGTGTTCAGCTGGTAATCTAAAATCTGGGTAAATGGATTATTTTATAGTAAAATATATATCACTAGAATTGATTCAAGAAGAGTATAAGAAACAAAAGATAGCCATGTTCCTTAGAGGACTTTTATTGCTGCTTCCAGTGAATTGCTCACATTTCTATCTTGTTTGGCTTCGCAATCCCATCGCCATGATTTAGTGTTGAGCATGTGACAAAGACCTGGGCAATTAGAAGCCCCTGAACTTGATGTTTGAACAGAAATCCCAAGCTGAGTCATTCTTTTGTATAAAGGCTCTCTTTCTGCCATGTTCAATAAATTGGTAATATATAAAAATAGAGTTGCAATTGGTCATTTTTCTTGTCACCCTTTGAAGAAAGCTTCCTCCCCCAAATAATACAAAACAAAACAAAATACTGCAGAGAAAGAAACAACAGAGGTAGAGAAACATTTTCTGTTCACATCCTTTGGGCCTCCACACCTACCTCTGTCTGAAACTATCAGCACTCCCAAATTTTGGAGTATTGTGTGGCAGTAAATTCCATTGTAATCCTTAAGCTAACTCATAAGGAGTTCTCTAAAATTACAACTTCTAATTAATACAGTGACTGTGGCAGCAGTTGCGTAATACTTCAAGAAGCTAATTTTCTTGCAAAGATGAAGTGATGGGTATATACTCCTTAAAGTTCAAATATTCTGAAATTCTTTCTCTGTTGTTGAACTTTTAAATTTTTTTACATTGGACTTAAAATACAAAGGAAAATAGGCTCTGGTTCAAGATGTTTGTGGGCTTAGCCATTACATTTGCCTCTCAAGAAACTAATAATTATTGTGAAATATGAAAGAAAAGGAAGCCCACTGCTAAAATATGCAAGGAAAGGAGGGAGCTTCACCTTCTGGGTTATATATGTGCCCAACAGAACTGCAGAGTAATTCAGAGTGGCAAGAGGGAGAAGTAGACTCACAGTCTGTGCGGAGCAGAGTTACTTCACTTACACCTTTTTCTCCCAAGCAAAAAGCCTAACAGAAAGGCTTTTAACCACCCACTTACCAATTCTTTCTTTTAAAAGTAGCCTTTAAAAAAAAGATGCAAATATTGTCTTCAGGGTGATCTATAGTGGAAAGTGTGGTTGTTATAGTACCTACCAAAGACTTGCTCTTTTAATATTTGTAGGTTTTCAGAATATTGACAAGTCTCCATCTGTTCAAGGCGAAATTAAGCCTTTCAGAAACCTAACTCTAACCACAAACGTATAGCTTACAGTCCTCATTCTTAAATATGAGTAGAAAACAAAATATCACTAGATGTTAAAAAGAATGTAAACTCCTAGAAAGCAAGGGATTTGAAAATTTTACTGTAATATTCATAGCACCCAAAATGTTGCCTCGGCTAGAGTAGATGTTCTGTAAATATTGTTGAGATATTTGAAATAGGCATGACAGAGAATCAGATAAGTTTTAAAAATAGAAAAATCCTGGAAGAAATGAGAATAATTCAGGGAATAGCAAAGAACCTGAAAAAAGCACATTAGAGAAATATGAGTAGGTATTACATCCATAACAAGTAGGAATGATGCTATAAAATAATTTTTTAAAGAAAGATAATGGAAATTATATGTGTGATATCAGATTTTGAAAACAGTGTCAGAAGCAACATAAATATCCATTAAAATATCCATTAATATTGGAATAATATAGTATATGTTATACTGCTAATATAGAATTCTTTGTCACAGTTTAAAAAAGAAAGACCTATTTATGTATATTGAGAGTTTATTAACTGAAGAAAGCAAGTTGCGGAACAGTGTCCTGAAAAAAATTCCCATGCATGGAAGTTTTTGATGGATATATGCCAAAGTAGTAACAGTGACTAACTTTTTTTGTACAAGAAGGGTGGGAGAAATGAAACTGGAATTGGAGATGAAAGTAATCTTAGGGAAGACTGATTTATTTGTATTTGATTTTTAATGACCAGAATGTACTTATTTTCATTACTTATTTAAATACAGTTTTTAATACAAACTTGTTTTGTGTATTTATTTTGTTAATTTTTTTTTTTTAGCCTTTTCTAGGGCTGCTTCCCCCAGCATATGGAGGTTCCCAGGCTAGGGGTCTAATCAGAGCTGTAGCCACCAGCATATGCCAGAGCCACGGCAACGCAGGATCCGAGCCGCATCTGTGACCTACACCACAGCTCACGGGCAATGCCGGATCCTTAACCCACTGAGCAAGGCCAGGCATCGAACCCACAACCTCATGGTTCCTAGTCAGATTCATTAACCACTGCGCCACGATGGGAACTCCAACATAAACTTGTTTAAATACAAAGTTTTAAAATTCCATGTACAAATTGGTGATTTTTAATTTGAAAACACTTTCAAAATGTTTCTTCTGGGAAAAATATCTACTATGTTTAGCTCCTAAAGTAGTAAATACCAATGGTTAAATCACCAAGAAAGAAACTGAAAAAGGACTCAATAAGTAAATCCATAAAAATTACTGAATATGGTATTTTCTTTAATGAGCAAGAAATTCAAAGAACAGAGAACTCTCCAGTAATTAATTTTATAGAAGAAATATAGTTCCCATGTTAGCATCTGACTTTATTAATACAGAAATTGAAATTGAAGGCCATGTCCAAAGTGTAGAAAAATAAGCCCAAAATGGGTTTATTTTATTCATTCATAGGTGGTAAAGGTAATATTACTAATAATTTCATCAGCCTCATTACATTCTCAAAAGTCATTTTACGAAATTCAACATTAATTCCAAGTCTTAAGCTGGAAATGAGTAACACTTTTTTAAAATGTGATATCTTCTTTAAACAAACAAGCAATTTTACATTTAATGCTAGAACCTTGGTGGAATTCCTATTTAATTTGAAGCATTAAGAGGGTGCTAGATATGAGTCTCAGTACTACACAGTGTTAACTATGCAAGGTTTATATGAAAATCAGTATATTCATTTTAGAAGAATAAAGGAGTTAAATGAATACATATTAAAAATTAAAAATTAAAAATTAAAAATGATTTCCAAATGAGGAATTACCTTTTTTATGAGAAACAGAAGAAATCATAATTTTAAAAAATGACAGATTTCTAGTTCCTGTCATGGCTCAGTGGGAAATGAATCTCACTAGCATCCATGAGGATGCATGTTCTATCCCTGGTCCCTCTCAGTGGGTTAAAGGACTTGGTGTTGCTGTGAGCTGTGGTATAGGTTGTAGGCGTGGCTCAGATCTGGTGTTGCTGTGGCTGTGGTCAGCAGCTATAGCTCCAATTCGACCTCTAGCCTGGGAACCTCCATATATCATGGGTGTGGCCCTAAAAATCCAAAAAAAAAAAAGATTTCACATTGTACTTTATAACTGGCAACCATTAACAAAACATAAACTTATAAAGTGATAAACTGCAGTATATGAGCAAATTCTAATGGGGTAGTAACATGCATATATAATATATAAACATATATATTTAAAATTGATAGGATCTCATAAAAATGAGAAAAGTCTTCTCAGATCCACCTCCTAGAGTAATGATAATAAAAACAAAAATAAATAAATGGGACTTAGTTAAACTTAAAAGTTTCTGCACAGCAAAGGAAAGCCTAAACAAAAAGACAATCCACAGAATGGGAGAAAATATTTGCAAGTGAAGTGACTGACAAGGGAAAGACAAGGGATTAATCTCCAAAATTTATAAACACCTCCTACAGCTTAATACCAAAAAAAAAAAAACCCCATCCAAAAAATGGGCAGAAGAACTAAACAGACAATTCTCCAAAGAAGACATACAGATGGCCAAGATATTCAGCATCACTCATTATTAGAGAAATGCAAATCAAAACCACTAGGAGGTACCATTTTACACTGGCCAGAATGGCCATCATCAAGTCTATAAACAATAAATTCTGCAGAGGGTGTAAAAAATAGGAACCCTGTTACACGGTTGGTGGGAATGTGAATTGGTGCAACCACCGTGGAAAACAGTATGGAGATTACTCACAAAACTAAAAATAGAACTACCATTTGATCCAGCAGTCCTACTCGTGGGCATCTATCCAGAGAATACCAGGACTTGAAAAGATACATGTACTCATTGTTCATTGTAGCACTAAATACAATAGGCAAGACATGGAAACAACCTTAAATGTCCGTCGACAGAGGAGTGGCTAAAGAAGATATAGTACATATACACAATGGAATATTATTCTGCCATTAGAAGGAAAGAAATAATGGCATTTGTAGCAACATGGATGGACCTAGGAATGATCATGCTAAGTGAAGTTAGACAGTGAGACACCAGCATCATATGCTATCACTTACAGGTGGAATCTAATAGAAGGACACAGTGAACTTCTTTGCAGAACAGATACTGACTCACAGACTTTGAAAAACTTACGGTTTCCAAAGGAGACAGGTTGAGGGGTTGGGGAATGGGCTAGCGGTTTGGGATAGAAATGCTATAAAATTGGGTTGTGATGATCATTGCACAACTATAAATGTAGTAAAATTCATTAAGAAAAAAAGAAAAATCTACCATTCTTTTAAAAAAGAAGACATATCACCAGACAATTCGCCAGTTCCAGTGGTGATCTCATTAATAATCAATAAATCAAAATGAAAGAAATGAACAGTTTGACAATGAACTATTTCTTTTTCTTTTTTTGTTTTCCCCTTTGATGTTTTTTTATAATGAGAAATGACAATGTTAGTAATAATATACTACTTGGTAACTCTGGAAAATTGTTGGGGAGAATGTAAGTTGCTGCAGCTTTGGATGTTTTGGCATTATATATCGGTGGCCTTAAAATGGTTTATAGCCTTTCACTTGGGAATTTCCACATCTATAAATTTCTTTTTTTTTTTTGGTCTTTTTTGTCTTTTCAGGGCCACACCCATTGGCATATGGAGGTTTCCAGGCTAGGGGTCTAATCAGAGCTATGGCCACAGCAACACCAGATCTGAGCCACGTCTGCAACCTACACCACAGCTCATGGCAACGCTGGATTCTTAACCCACTGAGGGAGGCCAGGGATGGAACCCACAACCTCATGGTTCCTAGTCAGATTCATTTCTGCTGTGCCATGATGGGAACTCCTAAATTTCTTTTAAGTAAGTATGTAGATATATCCACAAAATTTTTTTTAATGTTACTTAACAAAAATATGTAAACATTTTGAGTGCTGAACAGTCTTCTAATTTCTAATAAATTATGTTCATTAGCCATATGCTGGAATACTAGGTTTTTCTTAAAATCATGTTTTTAATATAATATTTTGATTTTTAAAAATGTATTTCATTATTTTTGAGCTAGAGAAACTTCTATAAGAGGATCTTGGTATTTTCTTCTGGAAACATTCTGTTTTGTTGGCTTGTGTCACATCATATGTTTATGATTATCCTTTTTTTGTTTTTTTATTACTCAGTGAATTTATTACATTTATAGGTATGCTATGATTATCTTTTTACTTCTCATTTTCTGTCTTGATTGTCTTTGCTATCTTCTTTATGCCTGTGTACTTTATAATTGCTCCTATTCCCTGAGATTCCATCCATCTCCCTTCCTCTCCTGCCACTGAACATACTTTTATAGGCAATACCTCATACTTCTTCAATTTAGCTTCTTTATTCTAATTTTAGAAGCTTACTTGATATTCCATGATAGCTAAATGGACGTTGCCACTAAAATATGGCTCTCACATCTCAAATCTCAGAGATTTCAGCTGACTTGTTACCTATTCCTCTACCATGACAAATAAGTTATATTGCATTTCTTCTATCATTGGAACTTCCCACCATCTACTCAGTCACCTAATCTAGAATTTTGAGGTCATCTTTAAATTACCGAGCAACCTCCAAATCTGGTCGTTCTTCTTTAATACTACTTGTATCTATATGCATGCATGTCTCATCTGTCACACCATTATTTCAGGACTTTGTACATTTTTTCCAGTTAATGTCACAATTCCATAAATGGGACAATCTAACTTTTCTACAATCTGTTCCGCATATCCCTGCTAGTATGACCATTCTAAAAATTGAAAAATTTTATTCCTATTACAAAAATCATGTTGAATGTGTATTCATTGTTCAACCCTTCAGCCTGATACACAAGACCATTTGTTACCTCTTTGGCCTGATCTCTTCATGTTTTGCTAATATATTCAAATCTCTTCCTCTTCTATCCCAAAGTGGATGATTCATACTTTTTACTGATCCCTGAATTTTCAGTCATCTTTACTGTTACATGCGGTATTTATTTTGCTTAGAATAATATTAATGACTTGATTTAATTAGCTAATTGCTTTTCATCCTGTAAGATACAAGGCAGATAACACCTATCCTTATGGAGTTTTGAATTATTAGTATAAATTGCTCCTCCTAGATCATTCCATTATACCCTGTATCTGAATCTCTATCAGGGCATCCATCACCATATGTTTATCTGCCTTTTTTAAACTTCAATACGTTTCTTAATAAGTGCTGCACTTCTTAACTATAACTCTAGCACCCAGCATTGGGTGTGACACATTCTCAGAAAGTATATATGTGTTGAATGCATGAAATGATGATTTAGAAAAGAGCTGGAGATATTGTAACTATTAAGCAACCTACTAGGCAAGCAACCCTATACAAATGTTAGCCAAGTGAGGGATGTCCAGGCTGAAATAGATCAAATTCTGGACACTAGGTAACAATATAAAAATAGGTTTTCTTTGGAAAGCCAAGGGTAAAAAATAAGTCTGGGATGCTCACAGTGGCCAAAAATTCTGAAGCCAAACCAAGAACTTTCTTTGGAAAAAAGTGCATGCATGTGTGCGTCTGTGCATGCAAGTGCACCAGTAACTGTTCTAGTCTTTAGAAATATGGTAGTAGGAGTTCCTGTCATGGCACAGTGGAAACGAATCCGACTAGGAAGCATGAGGTTGCGGGTTCGATCCCTGGCCTCACTCAGTGGGTTAAGGATCCAGCATTGCTGTGAGCTGTGGTGTAGGTTGCAGACATGGCTCGGATCTGGCATTGCTGTGGCTCTGGCATAGGCCGGTGGCTACAGCTCTGATTAGACCTCTAGCCTGGGAACCGTCATATGCTGCAGGTGTGGCCCTATAAAGACAAAAGACAATAAATAAGTAAATAAATAATAAATAGAAATATGGTAGTAATAATAAAAAAAGATCTTTTGGAGATTCTATTTTAGGATAGGAATGGGGGAGAAACAAGCACAAGGTAAATAAAAAATTGGTTTATAGATAAGTCACAAGTGCTACTAAAAGAAAAAAAAAAAAAAAAACACTGCATTTCCAGAACAGGAGGAGGAGGAGTGGTGGATAGCTATGTTGTGACTACTGATGTCAGAATGGATAACCCAGAACCCAGAGTTGGCTGATAATTAGTGTCCTTCCTGGATGGTAGATGAGATTAAAAAGGACTTACCCCCAAATGTTTTTCCAAATCCCCATATTTTTTGCAGTGACGTTAAAGATGCTGGCTTGATGGGAGAGTTTTGAATGTCACACAAGGAGAGCCTCTTATTTCATGGTGAAAAAAACCTTAGTTAGGATGGCAAAGAATTTCTGAATCTTAAATGATACCACAGTTGCAAAATCTGACAATAGCAAGTGCTTGGTGGGGCAACAAGAAATCTCATTCATTGCTGGTGGGAATGTAAAAGAGTATAGTCACTGTGTAAGAAAGTTTGGTAGTTTCTTACAAAGTTAAATATATGTGAGGAAAAGGAATGTCTGTGTGTATGTGTGACTGGGTCACCTTGCTGTACAGTAGAAAATTGACAAAAGACTGTAAACTACCTATGATGGAAAAAAATAGAAATCATTGAAAAATAAAATGAAAAAACAAAAAAAAAACAAAGTTAAATATAGCCTTTACCATATGATCCACCAATCACACACCCATATCTTTATCCAGATGAATTGAAAACTTACATTCATACAAAAACCTGCAGAGATTTATTAATAAGCAAAAAAAATCTATAAGTAACCAAGATGTCCTTCAAGAGGTAAATTCATAAGCAAACTATGGTACATCCACACAATGGACTATTACTCAGGGAATAAAAGAAATGAGTCATTAAGCCATGAAAGGACACAGAGGAAGCTTACATGCACATTGCTAAGTGAAACTTAAAAGCCAGCCTGGAAAGACTACTTATGTATTATCCAAACTACATGTAATTCTTTAAAAAAGGCAAAAACCGTAAGAGACAGGAAAAAGAAAAGTGGTTGCTAGGGATCCACAGGAAGGGAAGGACAAATGAATAAGTGAAGTACAAGGAGTTTTTAAGGCAAGGAAACCATCTGTGTGATGCTGTAATGGTGTATGTGTGACATGTATTTAACACCCATAGAATATGGAACACAGAGTGAATCTTAATGTACACTATGGGCTTCAGTTAATAGCTATGTATCAATTTTGGTTCATTAACTGTAACAAAGTATTATGTTGATGCAATGTGTTAGTAGTGGAAAACTGTAGGTGTGTAGAGGGGGAGAGTATTGGGGAATTTGCTGTACTATCAGATTTCTCAATTGTTCTATAGATCTGAAACTTATAGAAAGTAAAGTCTACTAATGATACCACAGAAAAGAACTATATTTCAGATTTCCATTTGAAATTCTTATACAAAGAAACTCCTAAGTGAAGGGACTAGACATTAACCCTTCAAATAATGAGAAGACATGAAATATTTGGTTAGTTATCATAAAGACGATACTGAAGATGAAGATACTGAAGATCTTAAAGTATATTGATAACAGGTAATATTACTTAAAAGAAACATCACATTTCCTTGTGAACTTTCCAGTATATTTGGTGTTTTGATGTTCATATTGTTAAATGCTCAGTCTTGTTGGCACTTACAAAATAATCTTTATACTTAATTCTTCACAGAAGATTGAGGGCACAACTTACTTTCATGGTTAGCCAAAAAAGACATAATGTTGACAAACACCTATCCGTAGGTTCTAACTACTTTCAAAAATAATTTGTTAATGAGATAAGGTTTACTTTTTTTGAATTAGGCAAAAATAAATAAATATTAAAAAAAACTAGAGGGAAAATACAGAAAACATTTTTAAGATGGAAATGTTTATGCTCACAATCAGCAATGACTGATACTGTGTGTTTAAACTGATACATTGTACTATAAGAAACAGATCAGGTGGAGCTTGGAAAATTCAGGTACATATCTTCTCAACTTCCGATGGGTCAGCGAAGATAGGAATGTGATTTGGGAGATCGATACAATACTCAGCAATCACTTTGAGACAAAAATAAGTGGCTACATAGTTTGAAAGTCAGAATGTTGAACTGAGTTTATGATATAAGCCGCATATACTAGTAGAATGAGATAGGATGATGTGAAGTATAGTTGGTGATGTTCAATTAGGAAGGATATTATCTTCTTGGTGCTTTAGTAGCTGGAATTAGAGATTCTATTTTCAGGAAAATGGTGCTTATAAAAGTCAAGAATTTCATTTTCTGGAGTTCCTGTCGTGGCGCAGTGGTTAACGAATCCGACTAGGAACCATGAGGCTGCGGGTTCGGTCCCTGCCCTTGCTCAGTGGGTTAACGATCCGGTGTTGCCATGAGCTGTGATGTAGGTTGCAGATGCGGCTCGGATCACACGTTGCTGTGGCTCTGGAGTAGGCCGGTGGCTACAGCTCAGATTCAACCCCTAGCCTGGGAACCTCCATATGCCACAGAAGCGGCCCAAAGAAATAGCAAAAAGACCAAAAAAAAAAAAAAAGAATTTCATTTTCTATAGGACCAAGATGACTATAAAGTCATAGTAGGCCTAGAACCAAAGCATTAAGACATTTACTAGTCTAGGACTCATTATAATTATTTTCTGGGCACAGAATGGATCCTAGATGAGAAGTTGTATTAGTTTTCTGTTGCTGCATAAGAAATTAGTACAAATGTATAACAGTATAATATACTATTAATTAGTACAGATTTATAAAAAGTATAATCATCGGAGTTCCCATCATGGCGCAGTGGTTAACGAATCCGACTAGGAACAATGAGGTTGCGGGTTCGATCCCTGGCCTTCCTCAGTGGGTTAAGGATCCGGCATTGCCGTGAGCTGTGGTGTAGGTTGCAGATGCGGCTCGGATCTGGCATTGCTGTGGCTGTGGTGTAGGCCGGTGGCTACAGCTCTGATTTGACTCCTAGCCTGGGAATCTCCATATGCTGTGGGAAGCAGCCCTAGAAAAGGCAAAAAGACAAAAGTAAATAAATAAATAAAGTATAATCATCCCTTTATTAGTTCACAGTTCTGTATGTTGGTCTACTGGCATGTGGTGACTGGGTTCTATATTTAGGGTCTTAAAGGCCTGAAATCAGCATTAAACCTCTTGTCAGGTAACTCTAACATCTGATTCATTTTGGCTTGGCCATCATTTGTCATTTCTTATTTGAGTTGTCACATGTCTGGTTTTTGGTATGAATAATGATATTTTATTGTCTATAGGACTCTTTGGCTCTTATGTTAGGATACTTTGGTCCCTATTTAAAGTGTTTTAAATTTTAGGAGACATTTGCTTTTTATAGGTTTGACGCGCAGTTCCTTCTCTACTTTTGTGGACTGCGGTTCCATGACAGTCTAATTTTCAGAACCTTTGTCATACTCTTTTAGTTTATCTTGTGAAGGTGGGATTACCTCTGGTCTCTGCTTATGCTGCTTAAGGCATCAAAAGAAGCTTCCCCAGGATAGGGCACTTGGTGCTTCTGGTGGGTGAAGGGAATCTGAACCACTCGATGAAGAGTGCTTTCTGGCCCAGGCACTTGTGACATGGTCTCCTTTGACTCTAAAGGATAAAGGGTTCTTACCAGGTTCAGAGCTTTCTGTGGAGTGATCCCTGTTGCTGGTACTAGCATGTTGCCAGATGTTTTTGGGTAGGGGAGAGAAGCTTCAGGCCCATCTTGAGTTGAAGAACATTTTCCAGGTGTGAACTTTTGGTGGGGAAATCACTTTTGCTGATACCGTTGGCCACTGATATGTCTAGGTGGTGAAGGGGAATCTCAGGTCCAGCAGGGAAGGACAGTACTTTCCCTGGCTATTTATTGTCAGCAGGGCTCTCAATCGTTCCTACTTGCAGCTTCTGCAGGGCTCACCTGGTATTTGTGGGATTCACATTTGATGTGATGTAGAGCCTATTTGAGTCACTTCCTTTTACTAAGTTGGAAGTTAAGAAATGCTGGGCCTGGGTTACCTTTTTTGTTGGTAGAGGGTCATAAAGTGCCCTGCTTGAAGGTACTCCTCTATTCTAAGTTTTCAGCCAGTCCACCTTCTTCTTTCAAACTTTATAGCTCTCCTTAGGTTGTCTTATATTATTTTCAGGATATATAGTTGTACATATAAAGGGAGAGCAGGGAGAGAGGAATATAAGCCATCTTATCTGGATTAGAAATCCTCTCTGTGCCTTTTAATTGCTTACCTGGTTAGGTCAGGCTCACTCTGCATAATCTCCCAATTATCTGTGCCATATATCATAATCTAATATTGGGAATGATATTCCATCACACTCAGAGGTTTCATACTCATGGAGGGGTACTACAAGGATCACTGGGTGTCATCTTAGAATTCTGCCACAGAAGGTGTATGTGAATGTACTGAAGCATTAATTATCACCCTTTGAAAGGTTGGAACCTCTTAGGATAGTATGAAAGCCAAGTACTATTATAATTATTCTACTCACTTTAAATGAAGTATATCTGGTATCAGAAATACTTCATAAAAATGATAAACAATTTTCAGAATTTAATGTGAATGTCAGGGGTTTGGTATAAGCTTTTATTTCTAGCCATGAAAATATCTTCTGTATGAAAGATATGCTGGCTCAACGATGTATTAAAAAACTTCACCACCACTCCCCATTTATATTTTATAGTTATGTGCAAATACTGTGGCTGCCAGCAATTCACATAGAAAATAAAGGTCAGTGATGTTTCTAACTTAAAATTTTTAGAGAAGGTTCATACTTAACACTGTTTACATTTGTAGAGGTTGCAATTGCACACAACTTATGATTATTGCCTTAGGTTATAATACAGTGTACTGTCACCTAAACTAGGATTGAAAATTTTAAGGAAAACTTGCTGGACTGGCTAATATACCAAAAAAATGTCTTCAGGCTGAATTAGCATAAAAATCCTTCACTGTGTTTAGATTGGAAGAAAGCGTGGTCTAATTTTAGATTTTAGATAGTCATGATTTTGGGTGATAGTTTCACTAGGGACAATTAGAATTGAACTATATAGGTATGTTTTTGAACTCAGGTTTTAGCTTTAAAGGCTTTCATACTGCAACTTGAGAGGCTCTAATCAGCAGTTGGGTACTTTGGATCATTCACACAATGACTGAGTCATATATAAACCATAAAACTCTTTGTAAGAAATAAGAATCTGTTTTAAAAAATAATTTGTGAACTAAACTTACATATAAAATTAAATTTAAACTTAAATATACTTAAGCAAAAATTAAATAAATGCCTATAACTGCCCTTTTCCTTCGTTGTTTACAATCACAGCAAACCAAAGGGTGATATGTTTAAGAGAAAGGTGATTAAGTTACAAATATTTGTCATCTTATCACTTATAAAGACAAAATGTATTTGTTCTCGCTAATATACAAGATCTGAGTAGATGAAAGGAAAATATAGAGGGTTGTTAAAGAGCTGAGTCATAGAGTGGCATAGAGAGCAAGGGGAAGGGACAAGAAAGCATTGACAGACTGGATTTGAAGAGTTCAGAATGCTGATTGTGATAGATGGTTTTTGATTTGCTTTTCAGGCCTACTTGCTATCCTCAACCCTGCTCTGTGATTCCACTCTATCGGGTTCATCAACCAGTCTTTCTGTGTCATCAAGTTTGGTTTGGCTAATGTGAACTACTGACAAGAGATTGGGTGTCAGGAGGAAAGAAAGGTAAGGGTATTTATTTCCATGATTCCCCCCCTCTCCCCAGCCCCGCCCTGCACACTGTAGATTGTCAGTGGTTGCCACTGTATAAGATTACAGCTCTTGTTGAGTGGACTTGTATTACAACTATAAGACATTCTAGGTTGCAGGAACTACTGGTTCTTTATGTCCCTTTATGCCTAGTGATTATAATACTGGCTTCTCAGTGTTTCTGGCCATAGGGTACTTCATCATCTCTTGGTTTCTCTTCATTCTTTACACGGTTTAGTCTCTTCATTAAGTGCTATTCCATTACTCTTTTCAAGTGTTCCATCAATTTTTGACGAGGACCCTAACTGATACATTGATACTAGGGAATAAGGGAAACTTTAAGGTAATACTAGGGACAGTGGAATAAACTGCTTGAGAGAGAGATAGAGAAGATTTTCAAAGCTTTATAGCATTCTCTGAATGTAACATGACTTCCTTATGTGAGTGACTCTAATACAGTCTTAAATCACTTCTTAGTTATTTGGTTGGGTTCCTTTTTATTTGCATGCACAAATAAGAGATGTCTGGAATTTACATAACTAGATAATTACTATTAGGATCTCTCTGGATTGATTACATCATATTAAGATTTTTCTCTCATGGAATCAGAAACATCCCAACCCAGTGTACATGCTAAATTTCTATAGAAATTCAATGAATTGCTATGGTGTAAAATTAATTTTTATTGTCAAATTGGATATTGTTTAACTTTATAATATTTCCTTTTATTATGGAACAGAAACTGGGGAAGGTCCAATAATTCCTTCCAGAACCAATGATTTAGTTCAGATTGTAACATATAGATTCAGAATTAAATTAAATTAAATTGTTATATTAAACATAAATAACTCTAAAAGTGGACATGAGAAAGGTGACTTATTTGTCCATCCCTAAAACACTTCATATAGATGAGAATTCAGATGTCAATTAGAATTTTCTCTCTCTCTGGAGTCCACTATTTCCCCACGACAAATAGGACAGGTGGAATTCTCAGCCAGCCAGCGATCAATGCAGTGAATGTGAAATTCATGGGAGCAAGGTAGGATGCGAATCTTGTTGCCTTCTGTGTATTCTGTGATGCAAATGCTACAGGCTTTTAATACATCATATTTGCTAAAAGATCTTACAGCCAAGTTGTCAATCTGTTCTTTGGTGAGTCCTGTAGCTTGGTATAGATAATCATCATTTAAGAGGAAAAACTGGTCCAGATCAAGGGAGGGCCAAGAGTCACTTTCATCAAATATTATTGGGGTCATCTGTCTACTCTCTTGCCTGGTCTCTGATAAGCCTGATGATAAACTTCTTGCCTCACTGCCTTCAAACATCAGTGAGCTGATTTCTGAATTTTCATCACTTGAGCTGGAACTGGATATAGGACTAGAACTATAACTAGACATGTCATTGGAGCTTGAACTAAAAATCAGTGTGGAACTCGAATGGGGATCATAGCTAGCATTTGAATTGGAACCAGATCTTGTACTACTACCACCATTAGAACCATTTGTTCCATTTGATGACTCTGTCCTCTCTATGTTTTGACTTGGAGTTGAGACACTAGGCTCTAAATTACTGTCACTGTCCATAAGGTTACTTGAATCACTAAATCCTGTCATTGTTTGACCTAACAGGCTCTGAATTGGAACATATGTTTTATCATTTAAGCTAGTATTTAAAATTCCACCAATGGGATTTCTGATGGTATTGACATGAGTTTTCATGTCTGCCTGCACAGAATGTGAAAACATAAGGCTTGATCCTCCTTGTTCACTTTCTAAAGTGACAGTAGTGTTTGGTGTCTCAGATGTTAACTGAGTTCTACTAGCTATGCTCTCTCTCTGAGAATATGCTTCAGGATGAACTCGTCCTGCTTCAAGATTGAAGGGTATAGTTGGATTTATCTCTCTAAATCTCCAAGCTTCACCACTGCTGGTTGTGTCTGGAGAGCATTCTTCCTGAATGGTATGCCTTGTTCTAGAAGTTTCATTAAGACCCCTATTTTGTAACTCAAGTCCAGTTATTTGCTTTCTCAGTGTTTCTTGGTGTTCAGTGCTAGCATATATCTCAGTCTCATTTACCAGAGGCTGCTCTAAAGCCTGAGATGACTCACTATGATGATATCTTCGGAAAATTTCCCTCAGTGAATTTGGAGGTGACCTGCTTTCAATTCTTGCTCTGGTTCTCCTATAGTCTGGGCTCTTACTTCTTGTTCTTCTCTGACCTCTGGTGGATGAGGCTTCCATTAATGCTTCAGTTGCACTTTGCTCTGATCTAGATGGTCTTGTAAATATTGATTCAAATTGTGGATTTTCTACTTGCCTCTGGATGTCTTCCATGTTTTCTCTTCTGGAAAATCTTTCAGATGCTACATATTCATTCTCTGGATTTAGGCTGTCATTATTAAGGTTAAAATTTATGTCTGAACTGAATCTGAAATCATCACTGTTTGGATTAATTTGACTTACTACTTCTCTCCAAGATTGGTTTTCTATTTGATCACTTGTCACATTTTCAGTTTCTTCGAAAGAATTAAGCCAGTCTATTATAGAGTCACGACTAGACACATCATCTGAAGAATCTCTTCCACCTGTTAAAAAAAGGGGGGGTCATAAAGGAACTACCAAAATTAAAACCATCATAAAACAGTACTCTGAAACTTTGTTTCAAAAGCAAACAAAAATGACAACTTAAATACTCTGATGTTTTAAAGCGATTTCACAGATGTAAGATTTTGTAAACTATAATGCCTAGATTTAAAAATTTCAATTCCATGTGAAAATAATGAGTTAATCCTAGCTAAATTTAGAGAGTTTTTAAAAAGGGAATCTGGAAGAAGTTTGTTTTTCAGAATTTCATATACGCAGCCCTGTGTACTACTGTAGGGGGAATGTCAAGAGACAACATTTTTTTAGCCCACTGTCACAACACTTATGTAGTTAAACAAGGTAAACACCAGTTAAGGTAGGGTGCTAATATTTTAGTTCAGTTTACATTATTGTCTATTTCTCATTAGTCTCCATCATTACTACTTACAGGCTCTTAATTTAAGGGCTTTTGATGATATATAAAATTGTTTTAAAATAGAAGCTTATTGCCAACTATAAGCAAGTTTTATAGGTTTAAAAGTATTTGAATATTGAATATGTATTAATGTTACCAAGATTTTGAATTGACATTAAATTGAAGGTCAGAGCAAATGAATAAATTGAACTTAGTATGGTACATATAAAACCATATTCAGGAACCAAAGTATTATAGTTTATTTTTCATTATATAGTAAAATTCTCTACTTCACATTGGGAGAGAAGGCACCAGACCTGAGATTAGAACAAGGTTTCTCAGCCTTTGCACTACTGACATTTTGGTGCTGGACAATTCTTTGTTTGGGGAAGCTATCCTCTGCATTGTGGGATATTCAACAGCACCCCACCCCTCTGCCAACTAGATGGTAGTAATGCCCATGCCTTGTGTGTGACAACCAAAAATATCTCTAGACATTGCCAAGTATCCCCTGGGGTGAGGGAGAGCAAAATGGCTCCCAGTTGAGATCCACTTGATTAGTATATAAAATATTTCTTTTTGCTTTTTCACATGTCTATGTAGAAAAAAAAAATTTAGGAAGTCTGAGGAATTTTCAATGAGGTAGAAAGCCAGGAAAAACACGAACAAGCTACTTCTCATTGTTTCCCAATTAAAACAACCCAAATGTGACCCAGGAAAAAAAATACCTTGACATTCTCCCCCAAAATCAAGTGAATGCCAGTTCTTTTTTAATGAGAAGTTACTTACCAAATTAATTTATGCCCCTTCCATATAACCGTTGGCCGACATTTTCTATTACGAAGTTCCGTATTCATCCCAACCTACTCCCCACCCACCCACCCACCCAAAGTGAAATATACCTTTATTTTCGTCTGATTTTTGTGGTAGATTTTCTTTAATTAGTTGAAGTCTTCTTAGCAACTCTTCTTCTGTACTTTCACCTGGGATGCCTAGCAAATTGTTATTCCTCATAAGTTTGTAATCTTCTTCCCTCAGTTTATTTACAAATCGGTAGAAATCTTCTTCTCGATGCAGTCGGTCCCTCTGACATTTGCGTTGGGCCGAAGCTTCATCTCCTTCATCACCGGAATCTGAGTTTTCCATCTTGATGAACAAGTGGAAAATTATCTGAATTTCACAACATAGTGTTGAAATTCAACCCCACTTCCGTCGGAGTGTCCGTTATCCGACGCAGTCTGAGTCCCCCTCCAAATAGGTTCCTCCCTCTTTCCCTCCCGCGTCAGTTTTGTAGCTTCTGGTGAGTCCTTGGTTGGGAGCCACCTCAATCTCAGAACTTGCTAGGCGTTGCCTAGGAATCCGTTAGCGTCCCAACTGTTACCGAATTGGGACCGAATTCAAGTTAGGTTTCATTTCATTCAAAAACCGGTCAGTATTTCTGAGGGCTTAAAGTATACCAAGCTCCGTCCTTCACCTCGTTTCACCCACGTGAGCCGGACAGGCTTTCAGGAGGCTTTTTCAGGCTCTGTCTGATATGCTCTAGTTAGTGTGTCCTCTCCCTTTTAACTCTTAATGGCTTCATCTTGCATTATAAGATCCCTCAATCTTCTGTGTGAAACAAATAAACAAACAAAAAAACACCAAAATTTTGGCAGGTTTTTCTGCCCAGCCAGGGAATTCCTTCTCCACAAAAGCATCAGGTTTCATTTTTGTCCTTCTTTCCCATAAATAATATAAATATTATTTAAACAAAACTAGCCAGAACATCATAAGAACTTTTAGAACAGATCCATAATAGTTATTTTACTTACCATAACAAGCACTGAGTTTGCTGATTTTGTTCCATGTATGTTAGTGGAACCAGAATGGCTTGGTGAAAATTAAAGTAACACTCATTTGCAATGCTATTTGAAGGACACCTCTAAGAGTTTCTAAACTCTTTAATGTTATTACCAGATTCTTGTAACATTTGTTTGGGACTTTTTCATTCAGATTGTTCATGTAAAGACAAGATGTGGTTATTGAATTTGAGACTTTATTTAATATGACTTATTTAGTAATTAATCTGCCCAGCATAAACTGGTCAGTTATTGTCTCAGCTCCTAGTGATATGTCAGCTGTTGAAGCAGTTTGTACTTCCAAATAGTTCATACTCCAGGTGGGTAAACACCACATAGAAATTATCAAAATACAGTACATTACATGTTATAATACATTTATATATGAGTATTGTGAAGTACAGAGAACTGTGTGACAGTTAAGTTATTTAATGGAGATGGAAAACATCTTTAAATGTGAGTTCCTACAGATGGAAAGTGGCAGTTATGTGTTGGTAAAGAAAGACTATGTCAGACAGAAGAAAAAGACTGGGAAGACCTTGGCTTGTTTGGGCCACTGCGTCCTCAATTTTGGGGTTGGGGTGGCAAAGCTGTGAAATTAATCAAAGAAAGAATAATTGACACCAGTTATAAATTAAGTTTTGTTTTTTTTTTCATGTAAGAAATAGGACACTTATCAAGATGTTTTGTTTTTTACTGAGAACAAGCAATGGATTTCATTTTTCCTTGTTTACTGTCCCTTTAACATACTTATGTTAACAGCATTCTGACTTTGCTGTGGGGCAGGGGGACCTATTCTCCTTTCTTAGTCCAGCTGGTTTAGGTTTAGCTGAATTAACTGCCGTGGCTAAAAGAAAGGACACATGCACATGATGCAGCCATGTCAATCAGCATATCTCAAATTGATTAAGGTAATTGGTTTAAGCATGGATATGTGAGCAAAAGTACATTTAAGAGTTAAATCTGAGTTGTTAGCTAGAACTATTTTGAAAATGAGAAATCATTTTTTCCACTGTAGTTGCTAAGCTGATAGGATAAAAACCTAAAGATGTTGTGACTATGTCATATACCTGAGAAAGAGGAAAATTGACATGAAGAGACAGAGGAAAACAAAGATGAAGAAAGAGCAAGATGCCTGAGAAAAAAGTTGAGAAATATATAGAGCTAGATGTGCCTTAAGATTTTTAGATCTGTAAACCAGAGTATTTCATTTTTAATATATAAGCTTGTTAAAGATTCCTGCCCCTTATGATGGAAAGAATCCTCATAGTAGTTAGAGTGATATGATTGGTGATGTAATCAGAGGTCAAAAAATAATTTGATAAAGTGGAGGAGGTCAGGGAATAAGTGAAATAAATGAAGGAAATTAAGTGGTCCAGGCTTCCAGTTACAAAATAAAGAAGCCAAGGGGATGAAATGTACAGTGTGGAGAATATATTCAAGAATAATGTATTATCTTTGTAGGATGACAGATGGTAACTAGACTTGTGATCGTTTTGTAATTACAGAATTAAATGCAATTCTATAATTACATTTATATAAATATCTAATTACAGAATGGTGCACCGGGAACTAACATAGTGTTATATACCATGTATACTTCAAAAGATAAACTCATAAAAAAGGTCAGATTTGTGGTTACCAGAGGTGAGGCAGGGGGAGGGGGAAGATGGGATGAAGGTGATAAATAGGAATAAACTTCTAGGTACTAGATAAATAAGCATGGAGATGTAAAGTACACCATGATTAATACAATTAAGACTGCTGTATGTTGTATATGAAAGTTGCGTAAATCCTAAGAGTTCTCATTACAAAGGAAAATTGTTTTCATTTTCTTTTTTTTGTGTGTGCCTCTATGAGGTGAAGGATATTCGCTAAACTTATTGTGGTAATCATTTCATGATTCTAAGTATGTTTAAGTGTAGGGGAGCAAAGCTTGCCACCCCAAAGTGTTTCTTTGGCATGCTATTTCAAGCAAAAAATATCTAGGCCCAAAATTCACAAGAAGAAACTTTGACCTTGTTCCTGACTGCCTAAATAAATTTAAATAGAGGGCCTGTTCCACACTAGAGCTATCACCAGAGATATCTGTAAAGAATGTGGCCTAGTTGTGGTAGGGCCAAGAGATCAGAGACCACACTGTGTCCCATTGTTTCTGGATGGCCCATTTACCAAACATTTGCTTTTCCATTTTCATATAAATCATCTTCCTCCCCTTTTAAAGTCTCAAACCACTATCCCCAACACCCTCTCGTCTTGAGCTGAAGATGATATTTAAGGTGAGAGTTTCAGTCATTTTGGTTATTAAGTTTTCTTAGGTCTCTCCCATATGTACATGTATTAAATTTTATTTCCTTCTGTTAATATGTGTCATGTCAGTTTAATTCTTAGACAAGCCCGAAGAATCTAGAAAGGTAGAGGAAAATTTCTTGGTGTCCAACATAAGTAAGATCATTATTGCTATATGCCTTAAACTTAGTGCTATTTGTCAATTTATATCTCCATAAAACTGGAAGAAGAAAAAACCAAGTAATTGTTTAATGTGTAACATATGACATATTTTAACATTATATGTTAATATTGTGGATAAATTTCCTACTTCTTTGTGCCATGAGATTCTTTCACAATGTTGCTGTTTTTGTATGTTTTATTTATTATTCAATGTGTTCTGATAACTTGGCCCAGTAATACTCATTTACTTCTCGAATGAAGAGAAAATATCCTGAGGTAAAATATCCATTGAACATTTGGTTTATATTTAAGAAGCAGAATGGTCCTGGTGGGAAATAAAATGTCTTTCACTGATAACTTAATGAAGAGTAAGATAATGCTATGTGACCAATTAGCTCCCTGGTGGGATTTTAAGATGGCTAAGTTTAGCAAACTCTTAATTAGTGTGAGGTGTGTGCCTCTGTGTGTGTGTGCATGTGTATATGTGGTATGTTTAAAATTTTGTTTTAACAGATGCTTGATTAGATTAATAACCATTGACTTCAGTGTGGTTTCTGGATACTAGTAATAGTTCTGTTTCTTGAAGTTTTGAAAGTTCCTTGACCATGTGACTGTATTTCACCTCAAACTTTAAATTACTAAAACACTATAGCTATTATCTACTTTAAGGTTTTTGTTTTCGGGTTTTTTTTTTTTTTTTTTTTTTTGCAACACCCCACTGCATGGGGAATTTCCCAAGCAAGGAGTCAAACCTCTGCCACAGCAGTGACCCAGGCTGCTGCAGTAGTAACACCTTAACCTGTTGAACTACAAGGGAACTCCTAATGCCTTGTTTTTAATATTTATTCCTGAATATCACAATTGATGTTCTCAAACATCATTTCAATTCAGTGAATTTATGGGTAATATACTGAGGCAATTCAATACACAGGAAAAAGGATTGGGTTGAGAATTTAGAGCCCTAGGTTTAAGTCCAATCACTAGTGGATTACTTGCCCAATCAGTTACTCTTTCTAGACTCCAGTTTCTTAAACTCTAATATGTGAAAGTTGAATTTGTTTTTCAGTTTGATTTAGTCAGTTTCTCAGACAAAGAGAATTGGGCAGTGGGAACTGAAAATAAATCAGACAGGAAGATAAATACTGTATTATCTCACTTATATGTGGAATCTATAAAAAAGAAAAGACAAAACAAAGCTTACTGAAAAAGAGATCAGCCTTGTGGTTACCAGAGGAAGGGGGAGGAGGGTAGAGGAGGAGGAACGGTGGAAGGTGCTCAAAAGTTACAAACTTACAGTTATAAATAAGTACTAGGGATATACTGTACAATATGATGACTATAGATACCACTGCTATATAATACATACAGAAGTTGTTGAGAGAGTAAATTCTAAGTATTCTCATCATAAGGAGAACATTTTTTTCCCTTCTTTTTGTTGTATCTATATGAGAAGATGGATGTTAGCTGGACCTACTGTGGTAATTATTTCACAACATACGTAAATCACACCATCATTCTGCATGCGTTAAGCTTATACAGTGATAAGTGTCAATTATTTCTCAATAGAACTGGAAAATAAAATAATGTCTGTATCAGAGTGCTGGATTGGCAACCAGGAAGTAAAGAGGAAAGGCTGAATGGGGCTAGAATTAGTGCCAGCAATGCTGAGCTAAGACAGAAACAAGGGAATCAGTGCAGGTCCAAATTCCCAAGTCAAGCTAGGAATAACTATCTCTCAGAACATTAATTCAAAACCAGAAAGTTAAGATGGAATGCTAAGCCGCAGAAGACAGTTCAAGAAGATTCAAGCAGAGACAGGGTAAAGTCATACTCAATTTGGGGATCAAATCCATGAGGTAGTAGAAGATACGTACGTGACTTTGACTTTATTTTTTCTTTTTACTTTTTTATTTTTAGCCACAGTCTGTAGTAGCTTGATATGGGATCTCAGTTCCCAGACCAGGGATTGAACCCAACTGCAGTGGTGAAAGTGCTAAATCCTAACCACTAGGGCACCCTCAACCTTGATTTTAGCTTGATAAATTAAAATATTTATACCTGGGTCTTTGAAGGTTGTTACTCAGTTTTTTTGATAATTTTTTAATAGACATTAAGATGGATGACCTCAATACCTTTTTGTTTCAAAATTTCATGAACGAAAATATAATCGTTTTATTTTTTTAAACAATAGGAAAAATGTTTAAATTTCAGAAAATACAGTATGCATAAAAGATACAGCATGTTATTAGCACTTAGAAAGTTACAAATAATTTGCTTATTAATGTTTTTCATACTTAAGTTCATAAGTAGAGATGGTTAGATTTACCACTTTGGAGGTAAAAGGAAAAAATAAGGGCATATTCACTTCTAAATCCACCTGTTAGATGTGCTCACTGTAAGCTCCATGACATACGTAAGGCCTGGGTGACTGGAAGCGCCAACTGTCACACTTTTTAATAAACTGGGTAACCATGTGTTTCTATGAAGCATATTATCTTTACATAGGAGCAATTAGGAGAAAACATGAAACAGCCAAGCATTCTGCACTACAAAACACCACCTTAACAGCTAGCCAGCATTATTCAACTGATATACAACTGTGTCTAGTGCACAAAAACACATGAAATTAGAACTACATTTGATAAATAATCCTTTAAAAATTCTATTCACCTTAAGTGTCTTTATACCAATGCAGGTCCAGATTACCATTTAAATCCAAAGATAAATAGCAAACGTAAATAAATTTATAATAATTTCATGTAGGTCTGCATTTTTAAACGAATGATGGCAATAAGTCAATCACTAGACAGTTTTTGACTCCTCAAAAAGGCTGCACATATTTTCTTAAGTCAGGAGGACACAAATTAGATAATCTGTTTACTTTAAAACAAAATGCAATATATAAAGTAAATTTTTACCTCAAATACTCAAATAGTAACTTGAATATTTCCCTTGATAACTTAAAAGATATTTGAATAGCATCAAAAAAATTCCATATAAAATGAAGTTCCCCACTTGAGGCAAACTTAAAACAAGTAAAAAGTTACACAACACATTAAAGAATAACCTTTTGAACAGTTAGTGGCTTATTTCAAGGACTGGCACCACTTCTTCCTCTTGAGGAAAATTGGAAGGGTTCTTTCGTTGTGATCAGGACTTGGAATTTCCTTCTGGTGAAGGGCTTCTGGATTTAGACTGAGACGTGGCTGCTGAGGAAGATCTGGATTCCGAGGACTTGGACTTGGAACTTCGAGTAGATCTGGATCTGGAGGTTGATGGAGATCTATCATAAGAGCAAGATGGAGACTTCGTGGGCCTGGAGGGAGATGGGCCTTGAGATGGAGATCGAGATAGGCTCCTGTTATTGGAACGACAGTGGTGACGAATCCTCGGGCTCCGACTCTGGCGTTCCTGCCTGTGGGGAGGGGTTCTCCAGTAGCGGCCATGGTGGAGGTCTCGGGTGCGACTATAGAGCGCCATCTGCACTCGCAGCTCTCTCCCATCCAGCATGAACCCGTCAAGGGCATCCATGGCATTCTCGGCATGGTGCTTGTCGTGGAAGCGGACGAAGGCAAAGCCGCGGGACACTTTAGTGAAGCGGTCCCGCGGGATGTACACGTCGCCGACGCGCCCATACTTCTCAAAGATACGCCTCAGGGTGTTGGGTGAGGTGCTATAGGTCAGGTTGTCTATCTTGAGGGAGATCATGTCGTCCACATTGGAAGGAGGGCGACTGTAACTCATGGTGTTTGAGAGCTCAGGCTGGGCCTCACGAACTCAAGTCTGAGAAAGCTGCAGTCTAAGAAGGCTGAGAGGTCTGCCCAGTAACTGTAACGGTTGCCTCCTGTTTGTTCTGCTTTAAGCTCCTCCTCTTCCTGTCTGGTGCCGCTGCGTGGGGCTGCTTAGTAAAGACACCCGGATGTTCGATCTTCCCGGAGTGTCTCCAGAACTGAGACCTTCTGAGAAACAGCTGTATACCAGTTTTTCTTTTCTTTTAAAGGGAAGTTTGTGATTGTAATATCATTTTGTGACTTTTCCAGTATATAGCTAAACACTAGTTTTGATTTTGAATAAGAGTATATAAAGATGGATATAATTATGTGACAGTGTACATGGCACTACTGATTCGCATACGGTAGAAACATTTTGTCTACTCAGAGACAAAACAGGTAACAAACAAAATACCAAAACAAATCATGAATTGGGTGATTCAGTAATACTAACAGGCAAGGAGAGTGTGAGAGCTTCCTACAGGGTGTGAACTGTAATCAGAAATTCAATATGGGTCCCTTTTTCTGCTGGAAAAAAATAAATTGTCATGATCTGTGATTCCAAATTATGTAATTGAATATGACTCACATTACTAAAATTTACCATTTTCTCACTAATTAACCAGATAAGCTTTCTGGGGTAAGTTCATTTGATGTGACTTTCCTATAAAAACTATTTTTAAACCTAATAGTTGTATTTTATCAAATTGTTGACAAAGCATCTTTTCTCATGAGTCATGTCCATGGGACTCTAGTAAATGAACTTAGTAGTGATGGGGAGTAGAAAATAGTATTTTATTAAGTATTTCTAACCTTCAGTGATCATTGTGTGCTCTTTACAAGTGTCAGGGAGGGGAAAATTTTCCCCTCTACTCCTCTTGAGTTCTTATGGCTGGTCTAATAAGAAAATTGACACAAGGTAGGTTAATAGGAGAAAAAGAAACATATTTGAATTCTTGTGCACAGAGGTCTATCTAAATGGGACTTAAGAAGTAGCCAAAGTAGGCAGCTTTTGTACTTTTTAGATAGACAATAAATTTGTGAGGAATTAACAGGACAGAGATACTTAGGCTTTGGGTGCTTAATTACTGAAGAATCTAAGCAGAGTTTGGGTTTGGGGTAGTCAATTAAAGAAGTAACAAGCACTGTTTATACAGGCAACTTGGCCCAAGTTCCCTATCTCTGTTGATAAGGGTGTCCTTTCGCCCTCAAATTCAAGGAGAGCACTTATTACATGAAAGATTTATCCCTGTTTTTACAAAGAGAGAAGATTCTTAACTTTCCTTGTTAGTATCAGCTGTTTCTTAAGTAACTTTAATTCAAAATAATTAATATGCCATTGAGGCATATCTGGGAGCAACTGTCCTGGGCCCCAGCAAAAGCCATGACATCTATACACAATTAATTCCTATAAATATATATATGCTCTGGCTATCCACTACTGCATAACAGCCTTCATAAAAATTTAGTGGCAGAAACTAATTTATCATTATTTTATCTTACAATTCTAAGACAGTGGAATCCAGGCAGAGGACAGTAGGGCTTGTTTCTTCATTTTATCAGCTGAAATAGCTAGGGTGACTGGGATGACTCCTTTGAAACTATGGGGTCTTGGCAGGTTCCCATCCCCCCTCTTGCCCTACCCTCCTCTTCCAGAGCCACTCCATATTGCTCAAAAAATGTCTAGCCTAGTTAGATTTCTTATGCATTGGCTCAGGTTTATAAGAGACCGTAGTAGAAGCACCAGTCCTCTTAAAAGTCTAGGCCCAGGCCAGTATATAGTATCAGTTCTGCTTCACTTCTATGATAGTTCATAGATCAAAGCAACTCTAGGCCAGACCATGTTCAAAGGGAAAGCAAAAAGAATCTCTGAATGAAAGCAGTGTGAAGGATTTGCAGCCATCTTTAATCTACTTTGTTAGTCCTCCCCCTGGACAAATAATTTTTACATTCTTCTCACATGAAAAAGTACCCCTTCTAAGACCACTAAACTCCTGTCCACTTATGTGAATGTATGAACATCCAGGACTTTCTGATCTTAATTAGGTCTAGTCATAAAAGTGACTCTTCAGGTGCATTTCCTCGTGTTTTATTCCTCTTAATAAGAAAACCTGTAAGATAAAAAGGTTGTCTGCTCTCACATCTCACACACAATATTGAGATAGGCATATGATGGCCTTAATTGTCAGTTCTATTAAGAGAAGGAATAGTCCACAGTAATTCTAGAGTTCTTCTGGGTACATGATTCCAGTTTCTTACTCTATTTGTCATCATCCATCAAGAGCTATACTGGAAAGAAAGATCTTATCTACTTAGGCAGAAAAATGGGTTGGATTTTATGTTCCTTATGTTGTCCCATTCTCTTTCCATGAGAAACTAAATATAAAGCAAAAACTTGAATCATAATGTAGTTCATAGTGTGATCAAAATAGCATGGAGCTGACATCTGCATTCATAGGCTTGATTCAACAATTTGGTGTTATTATGGGAGAGGTATTTTACTCTTCTTTATCTCAGAATAAATAAATAAAGTAATGGGAACTGAAGTGCCTTATATTTGATATTATATTCAGCTCCTAATATTCTTAATCTGGAAGTGAATTGAAGGTTACTGAGGCTTTTTTTTTTTTTTCCCAGTCAGTACCTTATAATATGAACAATGAAAAAAATAAGGTCGTTTTGCCTTATAAAATGATTTTTATTTCCAGGTAAAAGTTTGTTGACTTACTCTGTTCAAACACTCTTCTCTCACCTGATTTGGAAAGAAAGCGAGAGAGAAAGAAAGAATGAACGAACAAACGAATGAAAGAACGAACGAAAGAAAGAAAACATACTGAGCAATTGAATACATTGAACTTGTGATGTTTCCTTTTCCTGGACTGAAAAGTAGATTCTTAACATTGTTTATGCCCCCAGGTCAGCAAAACCAGATCAGTTTATTACCTCTTTCAGCTAAGCATGAACACTTTATTCCAGTGACTATGATGATCACAACATCTAAGTTTGACTTATGCCCTCATTGTAAATTATGGTGTAAATATCCACCAAGAGTTCAGAAATGATGAAACTCTTTGTGCCACTTAGCCTCAAAAGATCTTGGAATCTGTTAACATAGTGCAGTCAGGAAAAAATGGCTACAAAAAGGGAAGAAAATAGAGAATGAGAGATGAGGGACCCTAAAGAAAGCAGTTGAATTCTTCCTTTTTAAAATAATTTGATGAAGGAAAAAAAATCCCCAGCTCATTATGTTTTCCCCATTTTCTTTTTTCTTTAACATTTTCCTGATTAATTAGAACTATTTAAAGTTGTATTAATTTTTTTTAAAACTATTCTTTTTAGTAAACCTCTCTCATTGAAAGTATCTTATTTGGTCACTAATTATTTTATGCATTTCAAAAACAAACATAAATCACAGGCAGGCATGGCCATTTGAAACTGACCCTAATAAACTATCAGATAATTTAGTATGGAAGGTGATTTTAAATTCACTTTTGCTTTCTTCAGCCTCTCATTTCCATTAAGAAACTTCCTAAGGGCTCTGGGGCATGACTCTCTAGAATCTATTCATTCTTTCAAAAAAATTCAGTTTATTTCTTTATATTCTTGGAGAGTTTATTATTAGAACCAATCTCTCCTGTGGGAATGGAGAGTCATAGCACATTAGTTATAATGAAAGGGCTAAGACCCCTAGCCCTTTTTTATTACATGTGGTTGATAATTCTCACACTCCTTGGGAGTTTTCTCAGTCGCTCCCTGGAGGGATGAATGAGAGATTAAGCAATGTAGGAGGATCTTGGAGTCTACTTTCCCAAGGAAGCAGTCGAATAATTTTAGTATTCAAAGGAAGTAAGAGATGGGAGGGAAAGAGATTGGTGAGGAATGGGGGAGGGGAGAAAAATAGAATGAGGTAATCTTAATTTGCCTATTTTTTTTTCTTCTTCTTTTTTTTTGGCTTTTTAGGGCCATACCCACACCATATGGAGGTTCCCAGGCTAGGGGTCGAATTGGAACTGTAGTCTCAGGCCTTTACCACAGCCGCAGCAACATGGGATCTAAGCTGCATCTGTGACTTACACCACAGCTCACAACAATGCTGGATGCTTAACCCACTAAGCGGGGCCAGGCATTGAACCCTCATCCTCGTGGATACTAGTCAGATTCCTTACTACTGAGCCACGATGGGAACTCCGCCCATTTTTTTTTAATTGAAGAATTCTGTTTTGTATTCTAAGGCAGATAGTCAACTGCAACCCAAAGTTCCTGGAAGGCGAGGGCTCCTCTTTATCCCAGTTTCTGTAGATACTAACTCATAGAGGGTAATGTGAATAAGAACTCCCTGAGTATTTTAAGATGATGAGTAATGGAGGCATGCAAGTCACATGTTTCCAGAATTTTCACATCCTAACTAAATTTTAAAATAAATATGAATAGTAGTAAGATATTTCTCTGATTTTTATAAATCATATTTTGGGCCTAATATGATGTTTGAGCTACCAGTTAGTTTATAGATCTTGGATTATGAAATTTAATAACATACATGTTATTAAGCTCTACAAGAGGATAGGCACTCTAGACTTTTATAACAGTGTTTCTCAAACTTTAATGTGCTTACAAATCACCAGGCAGATTTCTTGTTGTACTTTTTTATTTAAAAACTTTTTTCTTGTGAAAATTTTAAAGATTTACTCTCTTAGCAACTTTTAAGTATACAATAAATATTATTAACTGTAGTCAACATGCTGTATATTACATATCCATGACTTATTTTTTAACTGAAAGTTTGTACCTTTTGACCCCTTCACCCATTTCATCCACCTCCCACCCCCTGCTTTTTTTCTTTTTTTTTAAATTCCATACATAAGTGTGATCATACAGTATTTGTCTTTCTCTGTCTGACTTAACACAATGCCTTCATGGATCATCCATGTTGTCAAAAATGACAGGATTTCATTCTTTTTTGTGGCAGAATAATATTCCGTTGTATATTTATAGAGAAGCAAAATTTGCCACCTCAAAGTGTGTCTCTTTTGCATGAAGGGTAATAATTTAGGCTGATTATTTTTAAGAAAGAAGACTCAGAAAGTCTTTTTAATGACCCCACCCCACCCCACCCCCGCGCCCATGCCTAAAGAATTTAAGTAAAGGCCTGTTCCTAGAATAGAGCTGTCTCCCAGATGTTTGTAAAGTGTGGTGGCAAAGATTCATCAGAGCTTAGAGATCAGAATCTACTCTGTGTCCATGGTCTCTGGATGGCCCAGCAAATATTTGTTTTTCCATTTGCATGTGGATTGCCTTCTTCCCCTTTGAAGTCACAAACTGCTTCCCTCAACATTCTCTTCTGTCTTTAGCTGAATATGATATTTAAGGTGAGGGCTTTGGCCTTTTTGGTGAGTTTACTCAGTTTTCCTTAGTCTCTCCCATGTGTACATATTTTTAACCTTTTGTTTAATTTTCTCCTGTTAATCTGTCTCATGTCAATTCTTAGACCATCCAGAGGAACCTGGAGGAGTAGAGGAAGACTTCTTCTCAATAATGTATATCACAGTTTCTTTTTCCAATCATCTATGGGAGAAAACTTAGATTATTTCTATATCTTGGCTGCTATAAATGATGTTACAGTGTGTGAAGGGGTTCATGTATCTTTTCATTCTTGTTTTCTTCAGTAAATACCCATAAGTGGAGTTGCTGTATCATATGATAGTTCTGTTAGTTTTTTTGATTAACTTCCATACTGTCTTCCATAGTGGTTATACCAATTTACATTCCCACTAATATTGTACAAAGATTTCCTTTTCTTTACGTGCTTACCTACACTCCTCTCTTCATTTTGATGATAGCCATTGTAACAGGAGTGGGGTGATATCTCATGATTTTGATTTGCATTTCCCTGATAATCGGTGATGTTGAGCATCTTTTCTTTCTTTCTTTCTTTCTTTCTTTCTTTCTTTCTTTCTTTCTTTCTTTCTTTCTTTCTTTCTCTCTCTCTCTCTCTCTCTCTCTCTCTCTCTCTCTCTCTCTCTTTCCTTCCTTCCTTCCTTCCTTCCTTCCTTCCTTCCTTCCTTCCTTCCTTCGCTTTTTAGGGCTGCACTTGTAGCTTAGGGAAGGTCACAGGCTGGAGTCGAATCAGAGCTGTAGCTGCTAGACTACACCACAGCCATAGCAACTCCAGATCCAAGCTGCATCTGTGACCTACACCACAGCTCATGGCAATGCCAGATCCCTGGCCCACTGAGCAAGGTCAGGGATCAATCCCACATCTTCTAGGATACTAGTTGTATTTATTTCCACTGTGACACAACAGGAACTCCTAATGTCGAGTATCTTTTCATGTACCTATTGGCAATCTGTATGTCTTCTTTAGAAAAATGTCTATTCAGTTCCTCTTCCCATTTTTAAATTGGATATTTTTGTTTTTTTTGCTATTGAGTTGTACCAGGAGACTTTAAAAAAAAATGCAGATTCTGATTCAGTGGGTTGTGTAGTCATAACATGTTCCCAGGTGAGATTGATAAGGCTGTACCTAAAAAAAATACCTGAAGGTTATTGCTCAGAGTTTGGAGTCAGGCAAGTCAGTATTTTAATCAAGGCTTATCTATATATAGACATTTCATGTTGACAAATTTAAGTTTTTAAGTTTCAGTTTCCTAATCTGTAAAACTAAAATAAATGTAACACTCTAGTGGCAATTTCATGGTTACTAAATAAGATACTATTAAATATTGCTGTCACTAAGTAAAATACATATACATGTATATTCTTATGAGTACATGGTAAGTTCTTTTTAAATGGTAGTTACTTTTCAGTAAAATGTCTTATATTTAATATAGCTTTTTATATACCTCTCAGGATGCTAGATAGTATGAAGAGTTAATTTTTTTTTCTTCTGACAGGATTTCAGACTTTATAATGTATTCATTGTTATTCTGTTATCTAAAGCAGATAAAAGTGCTAGAAAGGATAGAAATTCCTCACAGAATGGATGAGTGCCCTTGAAGCACTCAGCTCTCAGAAAATGGTCTGCTTTCATCCTATCAAATGACATTAAGCTTGTCAGATCAAAACAAGTGCAGGGACATAGCAAAGACGGAAAAAAAAAATTCTGGTGACAAGAAGGTACAATTTGAGTTTTGTTTTTTTTTTTTTTTAAAGAAAAATAGTATAAAAATCTACATGCTTAATTGTGAATGAAATAATCCTATGTCACAGGTTGGGAAATTAGAAGAGTGCTCATTATTTCCTAAAACAATATGCCTTGATAGCCGCAATGCTTCCCCCCTCCTTTTTTCTTCCTGTTTGCTTTTCAACTCTTTTCAAATCTCATAGCACCCTCCTGTGTTTACAGAGGAACTAGCCCTTTCTCACCAGCCTGTGCGATGCACAGGTCCAGAGACTCTGCACCAGAAAGAACTTCATTTTATGGATTTCCCAGTAATCAAGATGAAATTACAATTTTTATAGGGAGTTCTCACTGTGGTACAATGGGTTAAGGATCCTGTGTTATCCTTGAGGAGACATAGATTTGACATAGTGGGTTGAGGATCTGGTGTTGGAGCAGCTGCAGCATAGGTCGGATTCTGTCCCTGGCCCGTGAACTTCCATATGCCATAGACACAGCTGAAAAAAAAAAATTATAATCTCTGAAATGTGGCAGAGAGGTACTGGGAAGGGATTTTTTCTGGAGTCAAGTGCTGGTATTTATCTAACGTAAAATGTGCATGGTATAAAATGAGTTCCTGCGGTTGCACAATGGGATCAGCAGCTTCACTGTAGTGCTGGGATGCAGATTTGATCCCTGGACTGGCACAGTGGGTTAAGGATCTGGTGTTGCCACAGCTGAGCTGTAACTGTGGCTTGGATCTGATTTCTGGCTGTGGAACTTTATATTCTGTGGGGCGGCCAAAAAAAAAAAAGTGCATTTATTCATTTCTTTCTGTTTCTTTTTAAATCTGTGTTTTCAGTTATAAAATTGTTTCAAGTAATATGATTTTTATTAACCTTTTTGGAAGCTATTGACATAGAATCTACAGTCTACATTCGTAAAATTAATTCACCATGCATTTCTCAAGTGGTTATGTATAATATATTATGCAAAATACCATGGGGGACAGGGAAAGAAAAAGACCCAGTTTCTCTCGCTAAGGCTCATGATCCTGGATGGGCTAGCTATGCCATAGAAATAGTACATTACCTTAGTCATAGCTTTGACCCTGCCTCTAGCCACCCATATGATCTCTGGGCATGGTACTTATTTTCAGGTAGAGGATTACAGTCATCACACTTAACGCAGTGAGGGGAATAGACTGGGTCACTGTTGACCAAACTTGGTTATGAACTTGCTTGGATCATTGTTACAAGTACAGATGCCCATTCTCTAAAGATTCTGATGAAGTAGATTTGAAGCAGCATCCACAAATCTATATTTTGAATAAGCACCCTCACTGGTGATTCTTTTTATCAAGCAAGCTATAGATATGTGGAGACATACATTTTCTAAGCTTAATTTGTCTAGAATACTCTATGATTTTATGATTGCAAAAATAGCTACAATTTAATGAGATGTATGGTATCAAATGAATTATAAACACATGCTATTGGAATTTATTAAAGAAAAGACTAATTTTATCTTAGATCATCAGGGAAGTGTATAAACTTTAAAACAAATATATGATTTGAATACATAGAAGAAGAAAAATATAGTAGGTGGAGGGTACAGAATTAGAAAGATATGGGGTAACAAAAGTAAATGCCAAGTAATTTTGGCAATACCTCCTGTATTGTTTTAGAGCATAGAGATTATTTAGTGGACTAGTGCAAGCTATCTTATCTATACATGTAATTTATTAAGAGTTTTTGACTCGCAATATTTAAGATACATGTGTGTATATGTGCATATTTTTGGCCACAGCCATGGCATGTGGAAGTTCCCAGGCCAGGGATCAAACCCACAGCAGCAACCCAAGCCTCTGCAGTGACAATGCCAGATCCTTTACCTGCTGTGCCACAAGAGAATTCCAAAATATATTTTATATTGGATGGAGGACATATTAGAAATAGGAGAAATTAATATAGAAAGGGATACTACTAAGTTTTTTGATGGTAAAAGTGAGAAATGAGTCACTAATGTGTACCTTGAAATTAGAGAACATGATTGTGGTCAAGGATTAGACATGTTTGAGGATGGCGGTGGGGGAGTTCTCTGAGTAGATAAAACTGTGGCTGAGGTGGAATATATTTTTTAGCAGTGTGTACTTATAGGTATCTATCTATCTATCTATCTATCTATATATACACACACACTTTTGAATCATATATCCCTTTCAAATATTAAAATAAATTTGTAAGAACAGTGCCATCATATTTCTAACACCCTCTTATGTTTCTTTCTTTCATTATCACAGTGTTTATGATATTGTACAGTCCTGTCAACATGCTTTTATCTAGTTTTACATGGACATGGATTGTTTAGGAGAAGGCCTGCTTTCAAAAGACTGCAAAGTAAGCCCAAGAGGTACCATTTTCTCCTTCATTCCTGACTTAGTAATATCTATGTCTTAAGTAGTAAAAGTATTTTGCAGGTCGTTTTTAATCCCTCTCCTCCAATCTTGCTATGACTAGGAATTCTCTCTCTTGTGTCTGCTTTCTCCCACATAGCTTGGATTATTGCATCTTTTAGGAAGTCCTTGGATGTAGAGGTTACAATCACTGCCAGCCCTTCCCATAACTCTTGGCTTTCATTTCAGTCCTGAAAGGGCTCTGGTAGGCAAGAATAGGAGGACCAAGTATGAGCTGTTGTTAAGTAGAACCAGGCAGAAGTCACCTGGAGCATAGCAATTTTAAAGCATCAGCAATCAAGGAAGGCTAAAGGAATCAATGGCATATTCATTCTGGAATATTCTTTTTTTTTTTTTTTTTCCTTTTAGGGTTACACTTGTGGCATATGAAGGTTCCCAGCTAGGGAGTTGAATCAGAGCTATAGCTGCCAGCGTACACCACAGCCACAGCAATGCTGGATCTGAGCTGCATCTGTAACCTACACCACATCTCACGGCAACACCAGATCCTTAATCCACTGAGCAAGGCCAGGGATCGAACCTGAGTCCTCATGGATACTAGTCGGGTTTGTAACCACTGAGCCATGATGGGAACTCCTGAAATATTCTTTGTTAAAGATGTTGTGTACTCGCTCTGCCTGTTACAGGTTTCAGAATTTTAAAAAATGTGTGTGATCCATTTACTAATTTCGTTACTGACTTTATGAGATGAATTTGACGTCAGATTGTTCTTGATGTCTAAATTATTTTCTAAGGGCTGCCATAACAAATTATCACAGACTTGGTGGCTTGAAACAATAGTAATTTTTGTCTCTTACAACTCAGAAGACCACGTGTTCAAAAATCAAGTTTTTAACAGGGTTGGTTCCTTATGGAAGTTCTGAAAAATCATCCCATGACCCTTTATAGCTTCTGGTGGTTGACTGAAATCCTTGGTGTCCCTTGGTTTGTGGCAGGAAAGGTTTGTAAATCTCCCCCTACATCTTCATGTGCCTTTCTTTTTTGTGTCTCTGTTTCCCTGTCCAAATCTACCTCTCCTTTGTCTTACCAGTCATTGAATTTAGTACCCTCATTAAATCCAGGTTGGTTTCATCTCAAGATCTGTAACTACATGTACAAAGACCCTATTTTCAAATAAGGTCACATTCTGAGCTTCTGGGTAGACATGAATTTTGAGGGGAATGCTATTCAACCCATTACAGTATCTTTCTCTAACTGTTGTTTTCACAACTTCTTTTTTCCTTAATGCAAACTTATATAGAATCCTACTATATAAAGCTTGCAAATACAGAGTTGAAATTAGTTCTGGAAATCCCAAATACTGGGCTTTTTCCTAGCTTAATATAGTTATTTCTGTGGTACTAATATGAATCTTAAGGACAAAATGAAGATACATGGAAATCAATGAATAGTAATAATGTCACATAGGATTGTTTATCTCAAAAATGACCAGGCTTATATTTTGAAATGAAAATTGCAATTGTAACTGAGGAAAATTTACCATCCAAAAATATGATAGAGGGCCTATACCTAAAGTAGAGCTGTCACCAAAGATATCTGAAAGGATTACGTGGAATCTAGTAAAAAAGACAAATGAAACAATGTAAGAAAACCGAAACACACTCACAGGTACAGAGAACAAATTAGTGGTTGTCAAAGGGGAGAGGTATGGCATGTGGACAAAATAAGTGAAGAGGATTAAGAGATACAAGCTGCCAGATGTGAAATAAATAAGCCACTGGAATGCAGTCTATGGCATAGAGAATGCAGTTGATAATATTGTAATAACTCTGTAATATGCACAACCTATAAAAATATAAAATCACTATGATGAATACCTGCACTAATACAGTATGGTCAGTCAATTATACTTTAATTAAAGAAAAAAAAAGAATATGGGTGAGATGTAGTGGGAGGAAACTCAGTAGGGCCTAGTGATCAGAGTCCACTCTGTGTCCATTCATTTACCAAACATTTGCTTTTCTTTCTGTGTGAACACCTTCTTCCCATTTTAATCCCCAAACCCCTTCCCCCAACATCTTCTTTTGTCCTTAGCTAAAAAATCATATTTTAGGTGAGGGTTTTGGATATTTTGGAAAGTTATTCACTTTTCCTGGTCTCTCCCTTGTATGTATGTTATTAAAATTTTGTTTAATTTTCTCCTATCCATCTGTCTGCTGTCAATTTAATTCTTAGGCCAGCCAGAAGAACCTAGAAGTGTAGTGGAATTTTTTTTCCTCCTTGACACAGTAGAAAACTACATAGAGGGCCAGTATGGATTCAGAATAGAAGTTTCTTCTACTAGGCATTTTTCAGTGTCTAGTCCCCTGGAGTAAGACCTCAATTATACCTGGAAATAATACATTTAGGATCCTCTTTGGTATAATTTACTGGGGACCTCTGCATCTATATAGTTGGTATAAGTATACAGGTAACATTTATGGGGGAGAAAACATAATTTTCCCTCTACCCTTCTAGGTTATTGACTGAGACCTTTGATAAAATACAGATATACAGAAAAAAAGTTTAATAACATGTATACTTCTCGTATACATGGCAGATACCCAGGTGTAAAAAAATTAATAAACAGAAACCTCAATTAAACTTGAGTGGGGAGACCAGAAGAGGGAGCTCTCATGTCCTCCAAGGATAGCGAGCCCTACAGGAAAAAGAAAGACTCCTCTGCCTTGCACACACATGGGTACATTGTTTATTATGGCCCTCCCAACTTCCTTTTCCTTTCTATAAAAGTGTTATTCTTCCCTTGCCCTGTGGGGACTAGCAGTTGGCTTGCCCTGATTGCAGAACCCAAATTGTAATTCTCTGCTGATCCTAAATAAACCCGTCTTTGCTAGAGAAATATCTGGCAAGCTACTTAAAATTTTTTTTATTATAGTTGATTTGCAGTGTTCTGTGGCAGTCTATTTGCTTCAGGTCGACATGGGAAAACTGATTAACTCCCTGAAATGGCCCAATCCATCACCTTATGCCTGTGCCCCCGTTTTCAGGGAAAGACAAAAGATATATGTGTATGTGGGAGGAGACAGTTAATAGGAGGTGACCAAGAAAAGCACGTTAAAGGAGAATAAGGTTGTTCTGCAGGTTTAAGTCTTAGCCTTCTCCATTGATAAGAATTTCTGGAGATTTAGAGTCATCCTTCTCTTCCTAGTACTGTGAAAGAGATATCCTTAAAATTGGGGATTTCCCTTATACTTGCAAATGTCCTCCACAAAAAGGGTTAACTTCTACTAGGTTTTTAGAGCTTTTCCTGTATCTTCTGTTTTTTAAAAATACCCAACTCAAAGAGTTCCCATTGTGGCTCAGCAGAAACGAACCTGACTAGTATCCATGAGGACACAGGTTCGATCTCTGGCCCCGCTCAGTGGGTTAAAGGATTTGGCATTTCCATGAGCTGTGATATAGGTTGCAGATATGGCTTGGATCTGGTGTTGCTTTGGCTGTGGCGTAGTCTAGCAGTGGTAGCTCCATTTCGACTCTTAGCCTGGGAACTTCCATATGCCACAGGTCTGGCCCTTAAAAGCAAAAGCAAAAAAACAAACTAAAAAAAGAAGGCAACTCGATAATCCCTATGCCAAAGAGGCATATTTTGGGGTGGCAAATTCTGTTCTCCACATTCATGTAACTGTCTTTTTTTTTGTAGCTGTATCTCCAGTGTCTAATTATGCTTGTTTTATTTTAATGGATCAATAAATATAAATGAATTAAAGGAAGAATTTTATATAGTATATTAAGATATTAAAATTCATGTCCTCACACTAGAAGTTAATGAAATACTTTAGGCAGGTCTTAGCCAGGTATAGTTATGATGTTCTATCTTTTATAATCCAACATATGTCTTATTGCTTTTGATTTTCTTTCAGGTATTACACAGTGATGTTGCTCCTGTATTGTCTATGCTGGGAGTGCAGCTTCACTTTTTTTTTTTTTTTTTTTGTCTGTACCCATGTCATGTGGGAGTTCCTAGGCCAGAGATTGTACCAAAGTTGCAACCTCTGCCACAGCTGTGGCACGCCAATCCTAATTCTCCTGTGCCTTAAGGGAACTTCCAATCTTTAATCTTTTTTATTGCTTTTTTAATTGCATAAAGTTCAGACATTAAACATAGAAATATCACTGAGCTTGAGTTCCTCCAGCAACCTCTTCAGTTCACTTTAGTTTTCTAGGCCTGATTTGCTATTTTTTTAAAAAAATGATATTGGAGTATAGTTGACTTACAGTATTGTTAGGTCTCCTCTGATTGATAACCACTCTTTTTTGTACCTTTCTTCATTAGCAAGTTTTCTTGCCTGAAATTGTGGAAAAGATCTTATAAACCACACAGATTCCATTTTTGAATCTGAACTGTTAATGCATCCCACTCCCCTTAGAGAAAAAATACTTATTCTTCTTATTAAATGTACTGTTTACTAAATCTGTTTATCAAATTTATTTAAATTTTTAAAATACATTTATTAAATACACTGATAGTAGTAGTTGAGGGATTTTTTAATGTAACCATTTTACTCTCAAATCCATGTAGGCTATCCCATTAAAACTCACACCCGAAAGACATAACCCTTAGTTATATTTGTTACCACCTACCTAGTTCTTTTGGTAAATGTGGAATGTGAGACTTACCTCTTCAACTTGATGAGTGGTACTGAACCTCAAACATCATAGCTAATATTATACTCAGGTATCTTTTTTCACATATTAATAGTTCCCCCACCCCTCCCTACCACACACACTAGCCCCTTCTGAAAAGTTGTTAAATGCTCTATGGGTTCGAGATAAATTTTGGTCTGAATAGAAAGAAGTCACTGAAACATGGGATATCTAATGTGTACTGTGAGCACCATCTAGTGGCAGATGCATTTCTGAACTGTTTGTGTTCTTTCGGGATTTGCTGTTGTGAAGTCTGGGGGAAGAAACAAGTGAACAGCTGAAATCCAACAGGTATTACTTTGAGGCTAAAATTGTCAGAGTACCTGAAAATAAGCTCTCAAAGTCCACATTCTTAAGTTCCATCAGTGAGGCAGATCTTTACCAAAGATAGATGGGCAAAAAAGAAGGTAAAATGAGGAAGAAGTTTAAAAAAATATGTAAAACTTAAGTGGAAGAGCATAAATGGGTAAAGGTAGAACAAGAGAAAAATAAAAAAAATAGGTACAAGTTTAGTGGATATAGTGTCATGAGTGGCAGTGTAAATATATGGGGAGGAGAAAAATAACTGTGTGTTTTAATACCTCTTCTTTTTCAAATACCTGAAGTGTAATTTGAGCTTCACAGATACCTAATGGAGTATGTATCATTATCTTTACTTAAAAAATAAAGAAACTTGTAGGAACTGGGGAAAATTCTTAAGATGGCTAACTCATTTTGATCGGTTTTTAAAACTCAATCTTCTTCTTTAATCTGTACCAGAAAAATCACTAAAAGAAACCCTGCTTACTGTACTAAAGCATTGATTTTCTAATTCAGCCAAACACTGGAATCACCTGAGAAGTTCTAAAACATGCTAATGCCTGGGTGTCACTGTGAGAAATTTCAACTTAATTGTTCTGGCGAGTATGGCCTGGTAATTTGGAGTTTTAAAGCTCCTTACATGATTCTAATATGTACCAAAATTCCAGGATGACTGTATTCAAGTCTTTTGACTTTCTGGCCAGCTATATAGTTCACTAGATCCTCAAGAACTTTATCAACATTAGACTTCTTAATTTAATATTTCAAATGCAAGTCATTTAATAACTTTATGAAGGAAGTGGTCCTGTTTCACATTATTCATATCAGGAAGTTTGTAATTTTGCAGATTAACAAGAATTAACATGGTTGTCAATTCTCTCCCCTTTGATTTTCTGGTTAAGTGATGTTATCTCTGTCATCACAAGGGGCAGAAAGTACCACCTGTGCTTCTCTTAGAAAAGTTTTCTGTCCATTGACATGGCATATAGCCACAGCTGCCACCCTGATAACAGTTCCCCTTTTTTTCAAGTATCCAGGCCTTTTGCAGGTCCTGGGCAGTCTTTCTTTCAGAAAGTATAATTGCCCTCTTCTGCTGAAGTGTCAGTGAAAAAAAATTTCTTCAACCATTCCCCACACACAGGTATTTCATCATTTGTTTTCAGAAGTTTTATTAATTGAGATAAAAATATAAATTATTAGAAATAGTGGCCAGTTTTCAGAGTTGTTGTACTCTGATGAGCTATTTAATGTCAAACATACATGTGGTTTTTGAGCCTCAAATTTACTTAAGCTATTTGCTGATCTCAAATCTGTATCTACTTATATTTGTTTTTTCAGTCTCTTAAATAAGCCTCAGCAGGCCTCAGCAGTTTGTTGCGCATACATATGATACTTCAAGTGTTGGACTTTCAATTAAGATTGCCACTTATGCTTTGCTATACTCTGTAAATCCCTCTGAGATTATTACATACAACAATATGATTGTGTAGAAAAAGAAAGATCTATTTCAAAATGTCAAGATCTGGAGTCAAAGAGTTTCTGTATAGCTGAATATTAGTCTACTCATATAAAATATTATATGAGCATATGTATTCCTCTAAATTATCTTTTCAAAGCAGCAATTAAAAGGCTATAAAGTTATATTTAGAATATATCATATATTTACTAGTATCTTCTAAAGAATTTTGGTAATGCCATGGTCATGCAATAAGTAAAAATGAATCCACTTATAAGATCAAAGCAGAATCACCTCAATCTGATTTTCTAATAATCACTATTTAAAACATGTTGGGGAAGAAAAAAATTTCTTTTCACCCTTTTTGATTCTCCTGGCTAATCTAAGAATTAAATTGACACAGAACTAGAACAAACAATCCAAAAATTTATATGGAACAGCAAAAGACCCAGAATCGCCAAAGCAATCCTGAGAAACAAAAACCAAGCAGGAGGCATAACTCTCCCTGACATCAAGCAATATTACAAAGCCACAGTCATCAAAACAGTGTGGTACTGGTATCAAAACAGACAGACCAATGGAACAGAATGGAGAACCCAGAAATAAACCCTGACACCTAGGGTCAATTAATCTTTGACAAGGGAGGCAAGAACATAAAATGGGAAAACGAAAGTCTATTCAGCAAGCATTGCTGGGAAAACTGGCCAGCTGCATGCAAAGCAATGAAATTAGAACACACCCTTACACCATGCACAAAAATAAACTCCAAATGGCTGAAAGACTTAAATATAAGACAGGACACCCTCAAACTTCTGGAAGAGAACATAGGCAAAACACCCTCTGACATCAACATCATGAATATTTTCTCAGGTCAGTCTCCCAAAGCAACAGAAATTAGAGCAAAAATAAACCAATGGGACCTAATCAAACTGACAAGTTTTGCACAGCAAAGGAAACCAAAAAGAAAACAAAAAGACAACTTACAGAATGGGAGAAAATAGTGTCAAATGATGCAACCGACAAGGGCTTAATCTCTAGAATATACAAGCAACTTATACAACTCAACAGAAAAAAGGCCAATCAATCAATAGAAAAATGGTCAAAAGACCTGAATAGACATTTCTCCAAGGAAGATATACAGATGGTAAGCAAACACATGAGAAAATGCTCAACATCGCTGATTATAAGAGAAATGCAAATCAAAACTACCATGAGATACCACCTCACACCAGTCAGAATGGCCCTCATTAATAAGTCCACAGATAACAAGTGCTGGAGGGGGTGTGGAGAAAAGGGAACCCTCCTGCACTGTTGGTGGGAATGTCAACTGGTACAACCACTATGGAGAACAGTTTGGAGATACCTTAGAAATCTATACATAGAACTTCCATATGACCCCACAATCCCACTCTTGGGCATATATCCGGACAAAACTTTCCTTAAAAGAGACACATGCACCTGCATGCTCATTGCAGCACTATTCACAATAGCCAGGACATGGAAACAACCCAAATGTCCATCAACAGATGATTGGATTCAGAAGAGGTGGTATATATACACAATGGAATACTACTCAGCCATAAAAAAGAGTGACATAATGCCATTTGCAGCACCATGGATGGAACTAGAGACTCTCATACTGAGTGAAATGAGCCAGAAAGACAAAGACAAATGCCATATGATATCACTGATAACTGGAATCTAATATCCAGCACAAATGAACATCTCCACAGAAAAGAAACTCATGGACTTGGAGAATAGACTTGTGGCTGCCCAATGGGAGAGGGAGGGAGTGGGAGGGATCGGAAGCTTGGGGTTATCAGACACAACTTAGAATAGATGTACAAGGAGATCCTGCTGAGTAGCATTGTGAACTATGTCTAGATACTCATATTGCAGCAGAACAAAGGGCGGGGAAAAACATACATGTAAGGATAACTTGATCCCCTTGCTGTACAGTGGGAAGAAAAATAAATTATTAAAAAAAAAGAATTCAATTGACATGAGACAGATTAATAGGAGAAAATCAAATGTAATTATGTGCATGTAGGGGCCCCTTAAGATAAATGAGACCCTTGACATTCAGACAATTCAGCCATCCTGAATTGAGGAGAAGGAGATAAGATCTGGGATTTCAGAGAGGAAGACAGTTTATAGGAAGCTAGGAAACGCAAGTGTTTGGTAAACAAATATTTGCCAGACCATTCAGAGACAGTTGGACACAGAGTGGGCTCTGGTCTCCAGGCGTTTCTGAGTTCTTCCTACCATACATAGCCTGTATTTTTTGTAGATGTCTCTGGTGATAGTGCTCTTCCTAGATCAGGCTTTCTGTATAAATTCTTTTAGTCATTTAAGGGTGATATAAAAAGAAAGACTTAGTCTTTGTTTATTAAAAATTATCAGCCTGAAATAATCCTCTTGCCAAAGAGACATATTTTGGGGTTGCAAATTTTTCTTCTCTATAAAAATAGTGCTTATGTTTTTATTTCAAGAATGTAAAACCTTCAAGATATAAGTATTACATATATATGTATTTCTTCAATTGTGTATGAATTGAATACTATTCAAAGTAGTGTGTATGAATCTTAGTGCCATTATATCTTTTGTGGGAAAACATGCACACATATGCCCATAAAGATGGGGGGCCAGCAGAAGAGCTCTTAATGACTATTTTGTACATGGGAGGGGTCATGATATCATGATAATTGTCTTTAAAGTGTCCAGTAGCTAACATTTATGAGCTGAATTTATGCACCAAAATATATTCCATTTTTGCCCCAAGTGGTAGAGTAACATTTCTTTTAGAATTGGAATCATTTTATGGCACCTAACCAAAGACATTATATTGAGGAGTTACCCTGTTCCTTCATTCATTACATATTTATTGTTAATTTTCAAGGTTACTCTTTGATTTATTTATAGCTTTCCTCCTTCAATAAAGGATCTGACATAAATGTACATTATTAGATAAATTGAACTGTGTGTACATTTTTAAAGGGTAACTTGGAAAGTGATATTGATTTGGAAGAGTAAATGGAAAGGATGGGGTAGTAAGTCAAAGTACATAAAAGAAAAAATCTCAAAACTAAGTCGAAGATGAGAAAATAGATGCCTTTCATTTAATAAAATAAGAAATGAAGCTAAAGAAAGTAAAAAGTGTCAGTGATCACATTTAACTTGCACAGTGGTGCATATGACCCAATACTGTACTCTGAGTTATCAAATTGGGTATTAAGTGTAATTCTGATACCATATTGCATTGTGATTTGGGAAAGTCACTAAACCTCTCTAGTTCTTGTTTTTCTTCTAGATCATTAGATAGGTGGCTTTGAAACTGAAGAAGTAACATCCTCTAATGGACAATAACACAAACCATGGTGTAAGAGGGCCTGTATTTGAATATCATCTCTGTCATTTGCTAGTTGTGTGACCTTGTGCTTCTGTTTCATGTGTATAAGATGGGGATAGTAATAGTACTTTCTGTATGAAGTTTTTTTTTTTTATTACTCAATGAATTTATTACATTTGTCATTGTACAAGGATTGTAACAATTAAGTTTTATAGGATTTCCATCCCACAATGCCAGCGCATCCTCCTATCCCCCAAACTGTCTCCTTTGGAGCCCATAAGTTTTTCAAAGTCTGTGAGTCAGCATCTGTTCTGCAAAGAAATTCAGTCTGTCCTTTTTTCAGATTCCACATGCCAGAGAAAGCATTTGATGTTGGTATCTCGTTGTATGGCTGACTTCACTTAGCATAATTTCTAGGTCCATCCATGTTGCTAAAAATGCCAGTCTTTCATTCCTTTTAATGGCTGAGTAATATTCCATTGCGTATATGTACCACCTCTTCTTTAGCCACTCTTCTGTCAATGGACATTTAGGTTGTTTCCCTGTCTTGGCTATTGACAATAGTGAACATCGGAATACATGTGTCTTTGTGTGTATGAAGTTTTGGAGGAGACTAATTATCTTAAGATATGTTAGGTGCTTGAGATTATGTCTAGTGCCTAATAATGGCTGCATTAGCTATGAGCATTGTTATCATTTCAAACTATACCCAGGTGAGCCAAGTAACTCTTTAGAGCTCCTTCAGGGGCTCCATTGAGCAGGGGAGAAAAAAGTGCTATAAGAATATGACTACACAAAATTCAAGTTTTAAAATAATGTGATTATATTAGCATAAAGTATATTCTAAAAACTATTGGTTTCAGTGATTCTCATAATTGGAGTACAAAGACCCTTTATCAATGCCTTAAATATAAAAGTGGCTTCTTCTACAAGAGATTAAATTTTTAGCATATATTCATTGAAACAATACAATGATTTCAGTAAAAAATATTCATTAAATTTGTATATATTAGGGTAGCTGATAGGAATTTATTACCCTTTTCTCCAAGACAAACTGTTGACTGGAATAACTTGAAGCATTCTGGAGAGTGCGTGACAGAGTCTCTTAAGATGATTGATAAACTTCTTTTTTGCTTTTTAGGGCCGCACTAGCAGCATGTGGAGGTTCCCAGACTAGGGGCTGAATTGGAGCTACAGCTGCTGGCCACAGCCACAGCAACGTGGGATCCAAGCCACGTCTGCAACCTATGCCACAGCTCACGGCAACACCGGATGCTTAACCCACTGAGTGAGGCTAGGGATCGAACCTGCAACTTCATGGTTCCTAGTCAAATTCATTTCCGCTGTACCACGACGAGAACTCCATTAACAAACTTCTTTGAGGGAGAGACTTGAGATTCCAAATCCTCCTTTCCATGGGATTCAAACTTAAGAAAACTTGCTATAGTAAGAATGGGTCTTTTTTTTTTTTTTTTTTTTTTAGGGCAACACCTGTGGCATATGGAAGTTCCCAGGATAGGGGTTGAATCAGAGCTGCAGCTGGTGGCCTATGCCACAGCCACAGCCACACCAGGTGCCAGCGCCTCTGTGATCTATGCCACAGCTTGCAGCAATGCCGGATCCTTAACTCACTGAGCAAGGGCAGGGATCGAACCTTCATCCTCATGGATACTACTTGGATTCTTAACCTGCTGAGCCACAACGGGCATGGCTATTCTTAACCAAGATCCTTAAAGTAAAAAAATCTTCAGGTTTGCGTATCAGTTAAAATAGTAGTAGATGCATAACAGGTAATTGCTAAAATCTCAGCAGTTTGAAATAATAAAATCTATTCTTCATTCACATGGGTAAGTAATGTGGCTACTGCTGATCAGGATTTAGCTTCCTTCAATCACATTGCTTCATTATCTCTAAAATGTGAATTCCTAGTTCACCTTGGGTATCAATATCTAGATAGCAGAAAGAAAGAGAGAAAAAGTGTAGGACCACATAGAACAAGTAACATATGTCCTATCTTCTAATACTCAGCCAAAAAAAGTTTTCATAATCAAACCTACAGTTATGGAAAACAGGGGAATATGATCTCACTGTGCACGCAAGAAAGAATTGGGCTTAGTAAACCGTCAGCTAGCATCTACTAGAGGATAAATGTTTTATTTGGTATGATTTTGGTGGTAATACAGAAAGAATGGGAATTTTGATTTAGTGGTGCAATGAAAGTATTCCATTCTAGATCTCCTAGTGGGGGGGTATTACACTTTGGTTAAAAAGGTTGTGTCAATTCATTTAAAGAGCTGAAATTTTGGATCACTAGGTCAGTTTTGATGTGGAATACCCCATGGCTGAGCACCTTCGCAGTGAAGCTAGACCTGAAAAAACTGGGAAGGCCCAGTCAGTCAGTGGTGATAGGGACAATAAACCGTAGGTCAGATGACCTCTTTGTATCTCCTGGAAGTTCGCTGGAATATGTCTTCACTCTAGGCTACCAGATTACAGTGGTGGTTTCAGTGTTCTTGTCAGATATAAATTTCTGTTTGTATAATGGTGTCAGCCACCAATATTTGCCGTTTGGTATGAATGAAAGCTATGTGGAAACTTTATCATGGTGTTTAGGGGAAGGAGAAAAAATTTTTGCAGTGAGATGGGATGTTGGCTGTTTAGTGAGAATCTAAATGATTATGTGCTTGGCCCTGCTGCTATGGTAAGAGTGAAACATATCATATATAGTTATTTTGTTAATCATAAAATCAGACACTTGAACAATATTATTGTTTATTCTTGTAGACATAGAATTTATCATTATAATGATAGGAGTAGATACAGGTTAATATATCTCTTGCACTCATTCTAAAGCACACATTTCTTGGATCAGAATGGAGATTACTGGGATGGAGAAATCATATTAAGTTATATTCTGATTCCTATGTATAAGAGCTTTTCTTATAAGGCTGTACAACTTAAAGATGTAATGAAAACAGGGATGGAACACTGAGATTCAGATGGCTCTTCTAATTTTCATGTACAAAAGACTAGCTCAGATCAAGTCAAATTCTAAAAGTATGGGGAGATCCCAGTGAGACCAATCTGAGCAATTTTAAATGGTTTACTTAGGTCTTTTTGGCACAGTGGACTCCAAGTAGAAAGTGACAGTATTTTAGGTACTTCTGGAAGAGTAGATACCTCTATAATTGGATCAGGTTGTTTGAGCCCCACATTCTCCACCGTACCAACTTTTTCTTTGGTTCCTGAGCTGTCCTAAAGTCTAGAGAATCTTTAAACTTATGGATTAGCTAAAGATTCCCTTTTATCCTAAGACTAAGATGGCCATATAGTTTATCTCTAAGCCAGGAGAATTTTGAGAAAAAAAAGAAACATACACTATTAATAAGTATACAGTACAATAAGAATAAAACAGGTGCATACTTTATAAACCGGGATCTAAAAATCTCCCTACTTAAGGCACAGTTTCTTAAAATGTTGTGTGAGGAATTACTTTGTCAGATTCAGAGTTCATGAAATGCAGAGTCATGGTTCCTAACCTACACTTATTAATTAAGAGCCCCTGGAAACAGGGTCAGGAATATACACTTTAAGAAGCCTCCCAACTCTCAAGTCATGAGTTTCTTGTTCATGCTAAAATTTTCAGTCGTAGATAATAAAACCAATGGAAAAATGTTGAAATGAGTCTGTCTCATCCTGTTAAAATGCTCACTAGTATTTGTAAATGAATTGCAACCAGATTAATAAGAAGATTGTTGTGTTAGTGTAAAAGTTTTGTCCTTTCATTGCTTTTCTCATTTCAGTCTTAAATTATGTTCAGTAAACTGTTACCTTCACCAGTATACAACTAGAATAAAGATTTCTCAAGAAGACAACTACTATATGATCTCACTCTTATGTGAGATCTAAAAGAGCCTCTTAGAAGCAGCGCAGAATTGTGGTTTCTGGGGGCTGGGGCAGAAACAATAGTGGAGGTGATGGTTAAGGGTACAAAGTTTCAGTTATGTAAGATAAGTAAGATCTGGAAATCTGTTACACAACATAGTGCCTATAGCTAACAAGACTCTGCTGTATATTTAACATTTTCAAAGAGGGCAGATTTTTATGTTAAAGAGTTCTTACCACACACACAAAATCATAATAAAGGGGACAGGAGGAAACTTTGGGAGGTGATGGATATGTTCATGTTCATGGCCTTGATGATGTTGATGGTTTAATGGATTTATACTTACCACCAAACTCATCAAATTCTATACATTACACAGCTTTTTACATGTCACTTATACCCTAATAAAGTATTTTTGTAAAAAAAATATTTCACATTTTTTTAAGTTTTATGCTATATTTTGCATTTTTCCTTTGAAATCCTTGAATTTTAGTATGGAGTGATATTAATGTGTCACATTACCTTTTCAAAAAGAGTTACCTTAATACTATAATTTCAGGCTTTCTAATCTAATATCAATCTTAATAATAACATGTTAATATTTAAACATCTTTTAGGTATAAGGAATTGTCTAATTTCTAGAGTGAAAAAGAATAGTTCTCTTAAAAAGTAAAACTGTAACTGATGGAGGAAAAAAAAAAATCCCTTTGTCTACAAGTGCCTATTTAATCATGGGGCATACATTTACTCTCAGTACACAGTTCAATTCACTGTTGCTATTTTGTTTAGGATTCACAGCAAGCCTTCTTGCATTTATTTTAAGGAAGTAGAAGGATGGTAACTCTATTGGTGTGACAGTGAAAAATCTAAGTCTCTGTCATGCTTTTGACATTTGTTCAATCCCTCGTTTATCTTAAGCTAGAAAATCAATCTTCCCTCTCTGAAATGAATCACAGCAAGTCTTTGGATGAGAACAGAATCCTAGACCACCCTGTCTCCTTTATAGACTTCTGAGTGTATTTGTTATGTTTTACTGTTTTTATTTTTTCCACAGTGAGTATCTGCTGTAAACTTGATGTTTACTGTGCCTCAATCAAAACTAGCAGTATTATGAAAATTCAGCATGAATTTGTACTCTTAATTCAAGAAACCCTAAAACTCATTAGTGTTTTTGAAAGAGGTTGATTCAGTTCAATTCAGTCAATTTAAGTGTCAAGTCAACTATTTAGTATTGATTAAATGTCTGTCATATTATTAGATATTAAGATACAAAGATGAATATATTTTAAGAATCTCTTCTCATCAGAGTATAACAAACAATTGAGCTTCACAGAGGTAATTTATGTATGTATTTATAGTTTTGAGGAGAAAGCATTTTGAGTGGGACAGAAACTATGTTTCACTGCATTTGGGTCTTAAAGAATGAATTGGAGTTTTCTAAGTGAGTGAAAAGGGGCAATATTTTCAATAGTGAGAACAACAACTGGTAACACTTGTAAAACAATGAAAGTAGGCTTTAATTACTGAAAGGAGATTAGTTGAATTGGCAGACCAAGGCCAGAAAATGGAGACATTTATGACATGTGTGGAAGTTGGACTTAATCTTTAGTGCAATGAAAAAAATGTTGAAATTTTTAGGTAGATAGTTGATGGTCAAATTTTCTGCTTAGAAGTAATAGTATTGATAGTAGTGTTGAGGATGACTATGTAGGGCAACATTTGAGATGGGAGAGGCAGAAATGGATGGAGGGCAGCCAAGGCTAGGGATGACGAGGCTCTATGTCAAGGCAAAGAAATTTGATTAAAATGAAGGATTTTAAGAGATATCTAGGAAACAGAACAGAGTTATCTGATAATAAATTGGATAGAGGGTAAAGTAGGAAGATGGAAATATGTGCCAGAAAGGCAGGGGTCAGGATTACTTCCATATTTCTGTGTTTGCTTGGTGAGTGGGATAGTGATATCAACAATAACACCTGATTCTGAGGTGTCATGCTTTAGCTTAAGAGGGAGCATGATTGTTTATGATTAGAATAGTATACAAGATACCTGAAACTTTGGAGAGTCTGACAGTCTGACCAAATTTAGATACAGAGACACATGAACTAATAGTCCCATATGTTTGGGGTTCCCTGTAGTCGGCTCACAGTGTTAATGACTCTAGCTTCCTGAACTGTTTGTCCCTGGTTATGCCCCAATTCTGGTGCAAGTAACGTGGTATAGAGACATCCTTCCAGAGACCTATTTATTGACCTTGACTGTTTAAATAGAAACCACCAACATAGCTGTGCTTTATACCTAGTTCTCTCACATCTTGACTTTCCTTCTGAGTATTGCAGTCTAGGTCCAATAATTTTTCCCCTGGATAGTAATCTTCCTGTTTTGCCCTTTGTTCTATCAGTTGTCTGGTTGATATCTGAAGTCTTCTGAAGATGTCTTCCCATTTCAGAGATGGGAGGTACATCTGGAAATCTGAGGATCGACTAGAGTATCATTATAAGTTGAATTGGAGGAGAAGAGGTTTAAGATGAAAAGTTGCCTACTTTAAATCAGATTCAGACATTTAAAAATTTGGCCCATCCATTGTTTATGACTTCATGAGAAAAGGGGTGTGTGTGAGCAGATTTGGTTGTTCTGTTAATCTGGCTATGATAATGGAGTTTTGGAATAGTGGAGTTTTATTACTGACTCAGTCCAAGGAGGCTTCTAAACAGATTCTTGACTCAAAGGGAGAATTAAAATAAGCAAGGGATTGTATATGGGAAGGAGGAGTTCTGTGGCTTTAGAACTGTAAGAAATGATCAAGACATATGTTGTTATAGTCAAAACTTTGTGAGCTAAGACTGTAGATAAAGCCTACTGGGGAAGGTACATCTTTGCTCCATCACGACGGGGCCTCAGTATCTGTTGGTTTGAGTGACTGAAGAGAGATTAGATGGCTTGACTGGGGTCATATGGCTGGAGGCCTTGAGTCTAGCTAAAATTTTCTTGTGTCTCATCTTTTGGTGCTAGAATGTCTAACCAAGATGGCATCTTCACTCACACGTCTGATGTGTGAGCTAGGCTGCTCATGTTGGAAAAGCTAGGGGCACGTCCTCTCTATGTCTCTGTCCCTCTCTATGAAACTCCTCCATGTAGCTTGGGAATCTTAGCGACCTGAAATCTCAAAGTAGTTGGAATTTTTACATAGTGAGTGGCTTTACCCATGGTGAACATTTCAAGAGACTTCTATGACTTGGGCTTAGAAGTACAATAACACCTTTTCTCTTGAATTATGTTGATCATATAAGCCACTAAGTCAACCAAGAAGATGGACATCAGACTATACCTTTCAATGAGAGAAGTATAAAAGATTTTGTGGTTATATTTAATACACCAATAGCATATGATGAAAAAACCTTATGATGACTTTTCAATTGAAGTGGAAATTAATTTCTCCTATTTTCTGAAGTGTATTACTCTCTGTGTGAAAATAAAAAAGGAAAGGCATAGAATTTGAAGTTCTTTGCATTCACCCCGACTTTCTAGATACTAGATTAAACATCTTTTTATTATGTAACAGTTATCCCACACTAGAGACCATTGATAATATTAAGAGCTATTTACTGAGCAACTGTAATTGCTACACACTCTGCTTGTGCTTTATTTATTTTATCTCAAGCCCCATGCAAGATAGGCATTACTGTTCTCGTATTGCAGATAAAGACATTGAGGCTGAGACAAATTAAGTAATTTTTCTCAAAGTTACAGTCATAGAGACTATATTTATATTCAAATAAGGTCTATAGGATTACTCACTGTTTCCATTATACTCTGCTGTGTTTAACGAAAACATAGTTTTAGGCATCATTACACAAAGGTAGTAAAATCTCAGTTAACTGAGATACATGAATCATGTTTGATCATTTTTGTGTAAAATATTTTATTCTCGGTGCCATTTTATGTGCTGTTATTCAGTTCTCTTTGGAATTAGCCTAAAATATATCTGTTCTAACTTAATAACATAAAGAATAATTTTAAATGAAGAAGTAAAGCTAATTAAAGCTTGATCAGATATTTCATATTTTTTTTCTTTCCCACCAGAAGGATGGATTAAAAGGTTGAAAGCACTGATGGGGAAAATGGATATGTTCATGTCTCATGGAATCCACGAGTTGGTTCTTTGATAGAAATGCTTGTTTTGAATTTAAATATAAAACTCATTAATTGAAATTACAACCTTTCCACTTACTTGGCTTGGCACTTAAAATTATTTTCGTCTCTTCCTTATGGTTACATCTAATTATGGAAATAAAAATGTATTTCTTTAGCAAGGTCTCATTCCTCTTCTAATTTCCTTTGTTCCTGGTTCTGCTCAGATTTAGACCTTTGATAGCTTTTGTATTACTGGTGTGATCGTGGATACTTTGCTTCTATGCTTTCTCTAATTTTGAGCCATTTAACGCTTTATCTGAGCCATGGTCCAGCTCTGTTATTCACAAACAAGTTAGTTCATATTTCTGCAGATTAATATGTTTATTTGTAAAATCTCACCTACCAGTATTATTATAATAAATAAAGTTAAATATATGTAAATAATATTCTGCTTGTTGCAGAACGATATAAAGATGAATTTTACGGTTCCAAGGATGAAACCTATACCAAGTTTTTTCTCAAACAAATGATCACAGAGAACACAAAATGAATAAACAGCAAAAAGGATCACAATATATGAGCAAACTTAAATTAAGCAGACCTGCCATATATAGGTCCACAGGTTGTACACTATAAAACCTCAGGAGGTACCATTCATATTAAGAATAAAGTGAAAGACTCTCCTAGAAATATTCAGTGCACCACTGGTAATCATAATTACTTCAGTTGGTAATGAAGGAGTGGGTAAATGCCCTTTGCTTGGAAAAAAGATGAATTTCCTACTAGAGGAGAAATTTTAAAATATCAAGTATACTCGTGATTAACTCTATTGCAAATTTAGTTGCATTAGGCAGGTACTACAAGAAACAACTAGTGCACATGACTTGGTATAGTAAAGAAATTATGTAGAAAGAAAGGATATTTCATTTATGTAGTTATTGAATAGCCTGAAAAGAGAGTAGTTGAATACTGTTGGTAATATGTATGAGTGTTTGTGTGTGTGTATGTGTGAGCAAAGCTGTGTTTGACACTAACATCTGTTTTTTTCTGACTTAAAGTTGCATAGATAATTGTGGTTTAAAGAACTGATCGGTATCTCACAGGAAGTTCTCTTTCATATGATTACATATAAAAATACCTGGGGGGCTGGGACTGACAATAGCCATCAGTAAACTTCAAAGTACAAATGAGAATCTAGTTGACAGCAGGGTCAGGTATTCAGTACAGAAGATAGTTTCATCACTGACGCTCTCTTCTAAGGCTTGCTATCTATCAGTATACCAAATATCTCTGCAAAGACAGTGTAGTGTGGTGGAATGAAAACTGAATTTTTAACTTGGACATGAGGATTAGATGCCAGCTGAGTTCTTTCTACTGGTGCTGTCTTGGAGAGTTATAGCTCAGAGAATAACATTCTTTGTTTTTAAACTATCTCTAAGGATCTTTTGGGTTCTAAATTCCTATGATGCTCTGATCTTATCATTGTAGGGATATTGTCTTTCTGAAGATAACTAGATAGATCAATGGCTTATGTATGGATGGGTGAAAAGATGACTAAAAGCATACACACACATACACATACTCGATACATACATATGTAAAATGTATACATGTATATATATGAATATATATATGTGTGTAACACATATAGGTTATTTGCATGTGTATGAATGCATATAGAGTAACATGATAAATTATGGCCACAGTTTTCCATCATAATATGAAACTTTTTCACCTGCAAATATGAATATATCCATAAAGAATTCTCATATTGAAAATGTACTGGGCAGTGCTAAGTGACTAAAAAGAATCTATCTTGACAAAATAATAACTTTGCCTCATGATATATAGTATACATATTATCAGCAAAAACATATTTTTCAAGCAGTGACCTTAGTAAAAATAAAAGTCATATAAATAACAAGTAGTGGAATCTACATTTTGCTTCGTCAACGAACATGTTTAGGTTCATGGGACACTAAAGACATCAGTTGTCAGTATTACAGAGCATTTTATTAAGTATATGTTATTACACAGTGAGTGGATAGATATTTAAGTACTTTTCTGTGATCAGTTTGCTTTATTTGTGTGGATTTGAGTGGATTAGCTTTTCAATGACAGGTCACAAGTAATCAGCTATCTTTATATACTTGGAAATTTAGAAATACCTAAGAGTTTAGATGCAGAGTCTTAAAAGCTGAAACTGAAAGTGGCCATATAGTCATCAAACTTTAAAGCTGGAAAAAGCCTCATTCTTTTTCAAATGTAAGGAACATTATCTGGATCATTAAATGCGTTTTTAAAAGGTCTCATGGCAAGAGAGTGACATAGGACTTTAAACCCATGCCACTGGAGCCATTTCTTTTTCCATCATACTGTGTTTCTCCCCAACATTTGATGAATCAAAACATACCCAAATAATTGTGTGTGTGTGTGTGTGTACATGCCTGCGCGCGCACGCACACACACACACACACACACACACACACACACACACACACACACCCTTTAAAGACCTAAGGTTAATTCTTCAACTTACTTTCAACCATATGGAAACTTTATGGATTGAATCTTTCACATACAGTTTCAGAGCATCTAAGTCAAACCCTGTTTCTCTCACTTGGTTTCAAGCATTGTTTAATCTTCTTCAACTGGATAAAATTACTCACTGTGGATCTCACCAATTATTAAACACTCAAATTTGTGATGGCTGTGCTGTGAACTCCATTGTCTTGAGAGGAAGGCTTTTGAATGGTGAAGCATTTGAGTGGATGAAAGGAACACAAGCAGAGGAAACTAGAGGACATGTATCAGTGAATGTGTAGTGAGTTGTTTCTTTTCTACCTTGATTATGCTTGAAAGACTATTTTTATTAACATGAGCTTGCACTACATGCTTGATGCATGACACACTCAGACTCCCTTCACCTAAAAATGTAATTAGGCACTTATATCTCCAGCTACCAATTTAGATACCAAAGAGCCTAAGGAGTTCTGAGAGTCATATAACTTCGTGTTTTTTTTTTTTTTTAATTTTGGAGTTTTTCTTCCTTTTCTGTGAGAATTTAATAGATATAAAAGATAAAAGTATCCTTTATTGACTTGGCAATTTCTTTTTATCCTCCTTTTCTCAGGTAACATCTCCTCCAGGAATCCTCCCTTGATTACCTCTCTCATATGTAGGAAAAGATAGTTTCCCCTTCCCTTTACAATCAAAATTCCCTGGGCAACCCTTACTCATTCCTCTTACAGCAAGGTGTTGAGATGGGGATGTACTTGTTTGAATCTTCTTTAACCTGTGAGAAAATTGAGTGCAGGGGCTGAATCTCCCAGCACTGTATCTTCCAGTGCCAAGCATGAAAGAATCAACTAACATGTAGCTTAAAAAAAGTAGCTTGGACTTATAGTAGGTGTTCAATATATTTGTGCATTAAATACATGAAATCATCAAGGCTAAGAAATACTCTAGGAAAAAATTAACATTAAGGAGGATTTACAAGTGAACAGAAAGGGGATTTTAGGAAAGAAATCATGATGGAAGATTATTACAGTTTTTTCAACCTAGTATATTTTAAGAATTGCTATGGAAGTAAAAAGGCTCTTAAAATACTTTGAAAATTTGTGAAGTCTATATTAACTAGCTCATCAGCTAAAATAAGGTGATATCCCCATAGCTGCTTATCTTTCAAAACTTTCTTAAATGTCAACTTGTTGAAGATGTTTTGAAACTAGTTTATCTTTTAAACTCTCTTGAAATTAAACATGGTGGTTTACCACTAAGCACTTCAAGATGTACTAGTTTATTTAAGCTACATAATAATTTTTTTTTACATTTTTAAAGTTTAGTTGATGTACAGTGTTGTGCCAATTTCTGCTATACAGCTAAGTGACTCAATCATACATATATATATATATATATATACATTCCTTTTCTTGTATTATCTTCTATCATGTTCTATCCCAAGAGACTGAATATAGTTCTCTGTGCTGTACAGCAGGACCTCATTGCTTATCCATTCTGAATGTAATGGTTTGCATCTGCTAACCCCAAACTCCCAATCCATCCAACCCCCCCCTTACCTTGGCAACCACAAGCCTGCTCTCCATGTCTGTGAGTCTGTTTCTGTTTTGTAGATAGGTTCATCTGTGCTATATTTTAGATTCCACATATAAGTGATCATAAGGTATTTGTCTTTCTCTTTCTGACTTACCTCACTTAGTATGATAATGTCTAGATGTATTCATGTTGCTGCAAATGGCATTGTTTTGTTCTTTTTTGGGTTGAGTAGTATTCCATTGTATATATGTACCACATCTTCTTAATCCATTCATCTGTTGATAGATATTTAGTTTATTTCCATTTCTTGGCTATTGTGAATAGTGCTGCTATAAACATAGGGGTGCATGTATCATTTTGAATTATGGTTTTGTTCAGATATAAGCCCCAGAGTGGGATTGCTGGATCATATGATAGTTCTATATCTTGTTTTCTGGGATCCTCCGTACCATTTTCCATAGTGGTTGTACCAATTTACACTCCCACCAATACTGTGTGTAGGGGGGGTTCCCTTTTTTCCACACTCTCTCCAGCATTTGCTCTTTGTGGACTTACTAATCATAGCCATTCTGACCAGTGTGAGGTGGTACCTCATTGTAGTTTTTATTTGCATTTGTCTAATAATGTCATGTTGAACATCTTTTCATGTGCCTACTGACCATCTATTTATCTTCTTTGGAAAAATGCTTTTTTAGGTCTTCTTCCCATTTTTCAATTGATTTATTTGTTTTTTTGTTGTTGAGTTGTGTGAGTTGTTTTTATATTTTGCAGATTAAGCCCTCATCAGTGGCATCATTTACAACTATTTTCTTTCATTCTGTAGGTTGATTTTTCATTTTTTTCTGATTTCATTTGCTATGCAAATGCTTATAAATTTGATTAGATCCCATTGATATATTTTTGTTTTTATTTCTATTACCTTGGGAGACTGACCTAAGAAAACATTAGTACAGTTTATATCAGAGAATATTTTTAGGCTACTGTAATAAATTTGAGAAAAAGTATAGCTTAATCTTTGCATGGAAATGCATTTTTGAAAAATTATGGCCACATCGTGGCATGTGGAATTTCCCAGGCCAGGGACTGAATCCGAGCCTTAGCTGTGGCAATTCCAGATCTTTCAATCCACTGTGCCAGCCCAGGGATTGAACCCGTGGATCTAACCCTCATTTCTGTGGCAACCCAAGCCTCTGCATCCAGATTCTTAAGCTACTGCACCACAGCAGGAACTCCCTGGATATGCATTTTAAAAAGAACAATTAATAATCCAAAGTAATTAATGAAGGAATCCAAATTTTAAGCATTTCTCATAAAAAATTAAAGGGACTTAAATTTGTAAAAATTTGAATATTCTTAAATCTCCATCCACCTATTCCATTTTCTTGTACTTCACAGTGCAGCAGGATTTCTCATGCAGAAATCCTCAATTATATCCAATGTTTTTTGGCTTTTCCCTTTTTCTTTATAAACCCCTCATTATTTTCTTTTGAAGATAGTCTTCATGTCTCTTTTCCCTAGCACTTATATTTCAGAAAAAGGTAAGATAAACTGGATCAGAAATCATACAGTTTTTTGGGGACAAGTTTGGAAAGTGGGGACTCTTCTAAATTAATTTTCTCATGTTCTATAAAATATTATGCTGATATTGTTCTTTATCTTGGCCTTATCTATTACATTACAACTTCTTTGAGGAAAGAAACTATGACTTTTGATCCTTTTGTAGCTGCCATATCAACTAGTCATGGAGGAAATGATCAATTCATTAAGTAAAACAAAGGCTGAGATCCTTCAAGGCCTTCCCAGCCCTAAGAACTGGATATTTGGCAAGCTAAAACTAAAGCTGGCCGTCTATTTCGTAAAAGTATTACTGGAACATAGCCAAGTCCATTTATTAAGTATACATGGTTGCTTTCAAGGGCAGGATTGATTAGTTGCCACTATGTGCTTACTCATGGTCATGAAGTAGTTAACATCTTCTGTTTGGTGGGGGTTTTCACATTTGTAAAAGAACTCAGGAAAAGTTCATTAGATAGTGCTATCTAGGTACTTCAGAGAGAAGCTAAAGCAGAGGATATGGGGGAGGTTTTGTCCCCAGAAGGACCCATAGAATCCTCCTTGGTTACATTAACCCCCAAAGTTCTTCACCAAATCCTCTTGAAGTCAAGGACAGACAGATTTGTTTTCCATTTTTTGCTTCCAAAAGCTTCCTGACATGTATACTTGGCATAAAAATACTAATTTGTTACCTGCTCAAAGCTATTGCTCAAGTCTATACATGACTCCATAACATCATTCTCCATATCATTAACATCATTGTTAATGAATCATAACATCATTGTTATGAATGATAACCCTTGGAGTTGTGCAGTGCCCAACCTTCAAGGTTATAAAAGTTTTCACTGCCTTATATCTGCTCATCTTTCTGGCTCTCCTTAGTTGTCTTACATCTACGCTCTATAGTTGAGTCAATTCCAACTCCTTTGGCTAACCAGATGAGTCATGGTATTACTTGGTCGTTTTGTGATCATTTTGTTCCCAGTGCCAAATGCAGACTCTTCACAGTTCATCTGACAAAGTCATATTCATTATTTAATGCTCTTCTCAGGTATCAACTTTACTATAAAGCTTTCTTATCACATCTTTTTCCTGCCACTGATCCTAGGCATTCATAGTAAGTGACTTTATCAAATGTAAACATAATACTTTGTGTACATTTCTATCAAGGCATTTCATGATGATTTTATGTTAGTCTTCCATACTAACCTATGTGCTTTTTGACCAAACAGATTGGTCTAATTGTGGCCTAGAACAGGAGACTCTAGAACATAGCAAATGCTTAAATGACTATCTCGTTAATGAATTCATTAACACTAATAATTCACTGAATGAGCCAAATCATTTAATACTTAGAGTTTTCAATCATCTATTATCACATATATCCAGATTCAGCAATATTTACTTCTTTCTATCAGTTGGCAATGTCAACTAAAAAACAAACCCCAACAATAGTAATGAGACTTTATTGGAAAGGGCAAGTGCAAGGAGGGTTCTACTGCAACTGGGGGGGAAGTGTTGCAGTAGGGAGAATGCTGTGACCATAAGATCTGCAAACCTCTCAAAGGTTAATCAAAAGGGGTTTTTCTTCTGTAGGGAGAAATAAACAGGGTTATTAAGGGTTAGGTGTGGGAAAATGGAATAAAAGAGTGGTTCGATTGGATAGTAGATCATAGAATATTTTATCCTGAGGTCAGCCTGTCCTCGGGGGAGATTGTATGTTGACTCAGGCTGACAGTGAGTTGAGTTCTGGAGCCTGGAGAAAGGAGTGAAACTTTTAAAGTCTGATTAATAAGCAGTTTTTTCTGATTGATTAGTAGGATTAAACACTTCAGCTGATAATTTATGGGACAAAAAAAATTGAAAATTTGAAAGTTCTTTGGCCTTGCCATAGGTAAACAAGAGGAGGCATCTGTGAGTCTTATTTAAGTCATATGAGGAAGGTTGATTCTTAGCAATAAGCTGTTTTCTAAAACACAAAAGGCAGAGGGATATCTTAACTTTTGCTGTTTTCCAGGATTAGAGGGATCAGGTAAATTTCAACATTATCACTAATAATAGTTTTTAGTACTGAAAGAGAAAATTTGATTTATTATCTAAAACTTTATTTTCTTTTCCTGTGGTCATCACGCAGCCAGTAACTGTATCCACTCATCAAATTTAGTTACCTTTTATCTTAGAGAGTTTCCCCAAATTAAATAGGTCAGGGAAACTTTTATAAAGCACCAAATATTGCTTTTATGCCTACATCTAGATTGTGGACTGAGTATCAGACTTAAATTTCTTTCAAGCTAAAGTCAACTTCATTCACTTGATAAGACTGTAGAGGGCACACTTATACTGGAACAAGGCTTGAGTGAAAGACTGAGAACTTTATTAAACAAAATACACGTAGGTTATACCCAGATGTGTGCTGTCAGTGATTCATAGCTGCCTTCCAGAACAAAGCTTTTTAAAAAATCTTTTTAAAGAGCGTTTTCTTATTTGTCACTTTGCTCTCTTTTTAATTAATCCTAACCACATTTCATGTTGGGAAATGTGTTTGAAAAGATGGAGTTATAAATGAGTCTAGCATTATTATTATATTCCCTGTATTAAAATATTATTTTAAGCTAATACAAGGTAGACAAAGATTGTAGATTAAGAAAAAACTGTTAGGGAAATGAGCAAGCATTAAAAACAAGTGACAGGTTTCTATTACACTATTGGAAGTAGCATATAATAGTGGAAAGACTAGGGAATTAGCTGGGCTATCTGTAAGCTATTTGAAGCATACCTTTTTCAAAGCTAAATAAAGTTTTCTCTAATAATCAACTAATTTGTGATTTCAAAATCCTTTAGAGTTCTTGATGCACTTAGCACCAAAATGTAGTATGCCCTTCTTCCTAATGGTCTACTCTTTCCCTTTCTTATTCTATGATATGTGTAAAGCAAGGGGCATATATGCACTATTTACATTCTCTTTTCACCCCGCTTTTATTCCACATTCAAACAAGATTTTATTTCAATTAAAAATGACTATAATTCCCCAATTCTAAGGTTTTTCTGTCTCATTTACTTTAAAATCTCAATTGCTTTTTGACATTTTGCTATTCACAGTTGACACTTTCTCTTCCCCTGAGTTATGTTGACTATAGACTATGTGTTATTTTTTTTTTTACATACTCAGCAAATCAGTTTGTTACCTTGAGTGCTTCTTTTTGATTCTTCCTATCCTTTTATTTTGGAAATTAAGCATACTTCTGGAGTTTGTGCTCTGATTCTCCTTTATCAGACTACTTATTCAGTTTTATGGTTCTAACTAAAACCTGCCATTTTCTTGGATATTACCTTAATGGGAAATGGCTTTTGTACCTATGTAGTTTAATTCTTACTGAAGCTCCAATTTTATATCACTAACTGCCTTCTAAATATTCACAAATGGATGTCTTGTTATCTTTCAAAGACAGCTATTCAAAATTATTTTTTCTCCAAACCTAGTCCCCTTTTCAGATTTTCATATCCTTCTACCTGTGCCATAACCTTTAAATATAAAAATTTTGAATATTTTTCACCTTATACTTTGCAGGCTCATTGCTACTCTCTTAGCCTCTGGGTCCATTAGCATGTCTAAGAGGGCAGAATTTTCAGTATGCTTTGTTCATTAATGTAACTTAATCACAAAGGATGGTGACTACTTCAATATTTAAAAAGAAATGAGTCTAAATACCCAAACTTACTATTATTTATTTAACATTAATAACCAGTTAAATAATCTTAATATCACTTTTGTATTGCTGCTTTTCTGATCAGAAACTTCATTTAGTCTACTTGTTCTCTTTATTTCTGACTTTTAAGACTTCTTTTTCTGTTCTAAGGAGGTCCTAAGAAAGTGAACTAATGTTATAAGAATGATCACACTGGCGTTAAATGGCCTGAGTTTGATTATGATGCCTTCATTTACTAATTGGAAAGTGATTTAATTTTTCTGTGCTTTGATTTCTATGTCTGTAAAATTGAGATAATGTTTATTGGATTGAAGTTAAGAAGAAATAAGTTTGTGCACCTTAAGCACTTAAACAGTGTCTGGTATTTAATAAATGCTCAATATGTATTATTACCTTGTTAACATATATATATATATATATATATATATATATATATATATATATTGTCTTTTTGCCATTTCTTGGGCTGCTCCCGCGGCATATGGATGTTCTCAGGCTAGGGGTCTAATCGGAGCTGTAGCTGCCAGCCTATGCCAGAGCCACAGCAACGCGGGATCTGAGCCGCATCTGCGAGCTGCACCACAGCTCACGGCAACGCCAGATCGTTAACCCACTGAACAAGGGCAGGGATTGAACCCTCAACCTCATGGTTCCTAGTCGGATTCGTTAACCACTGCGCCACGACGGGAACTCCAACATTTCAAAATATTTTTAAGCACAAGTCAGTGATATACAAATGTTTAATACAACATATCCCATCTTTCAAACAAAATTTTACAAGCAATCCTAATAAACTTATAAAATACAAAATCACTGGTGCTTTGATTATTTGTACCCTCTCCTATTTTATAAACCCATAAGTCTCCTTGACAAAATCCCCAAACTCCAAGGACTACATTTTAAAAACCAATTGTCTCAGTAACTTTTGACGTAAGCATTTATTTATTGATTAAATCATGTTGAAAACCATTACTTTGCAGAGGCAGTAGGCATTTTTAATAATTCATCTATTATTTTGCCTCTCTCAAATGAGAGTATTCTAAGGTAAGGAAGTTACATTTGAAAATATTATCTAGCACAGACAATTTATGTCTATTTTGATAAAGTTATTGAGATCCAAGGAATAAATATTTTTTATAATAAACGAGGGAGAAGTTGAATTAGAAATCGTATTTAAGGAATTGAAGTGTTGTGTTATAATTGTCATATAGAAAATTATAAATTATCTGCCCTTAGAGCATTTGTAGATGACTTAACACATTGTTAGGTTCTGAACTATACCTATAAGATGTAAAAAAGCATTTTCTAAATATTAATATTTATATCAACATTGTTTACACTTTCACCTTCAACTCTTTCAAATTAGCAAAACTTTAGACTTTGCTGATAGCCCTATTTCTAGAAAAAAGATATTTTTCTCTACTCCTTCACTGGAAATTTTTGAAGAAAAATTATTTGGTATCATTAAAAGAAAGCTGTTATATAAAATTGTGTTTATTCTTAGAAAGAATTTCCTCAATGATCAAATGAACATCTGACTAAGAGTCATGTACTCTGAAAGGAGTTGAAGGGAACACATGTATGAGATATTTTAATCCCTTCATTTTACAAATGAGAAAAATATGAGCCTGCTGAGCTAAGCAATTATCAAAGACAAATGGTTGCATATTAAATATTAAGAAGTATTAAAATCTCTGTTCCCAATCCAATACTCTTTCCACCATTTGGCGAATTAGTCATACAGTCCCAAACATCATAATGTTTTTCCTGTGTCCCAAAGTGTACAGAATGGCATGTTATAGAATCCAAATGTTATATCAACTTAAAAAGCAACTTAAAGTACAATTTCAAATTAAAATTTTGGATTAAGCAGATGATGACTCATTGTTTGTTAGTGGCTTATACTGGAAAATAAAATAAATCAGTAAGCATAAATAGTGCAGTCATCTTCCCCCCCCCCCCAATTTCAGTAAATAGTCCTGTTGTAAGAAGGACTGAGAAATAGAAAAAGGCCAATCTTGAATCTGTGGTTGTCTTTATTGACTCATTTTCTTTTTTTATTACCTTTTTAGGTGACTCTTGCCTCTATTCTGTCATTCTCCTACCCAAACTTCTAGGAAGCTTATATCAAATCCATACCCAAACTTCTAGAAAGCTTGTATCAAACCCATTCATACTGAAATATAAATGGCTCACAATCCTTACGGTGCTCACTCTCCCAGGGAAGTGTTAGGAGTAAGATTTAAGAGGGACAAAAGGGAAGTCCTTTGTGGCACAGTGGATTAAGGATGTGGCATGGTCACTGCAGTGGCTCAGATCACTGCTGTGGCATGGGTTCGATCCCTGGACCGGGAACTTCCACATGCTGTGGGTGTAGCCTTAAAAAAGAAAAAAAAAAAAAAAAAAGAGGGATGGAGTTCCCGTCGTGGTGCAGTGGTTAGGGTTAGGGTTAGGGACTAGGAACCATGAGGTTAGGGTTAGGGTTAGGGACTAGGAATCATGAGGTTGAAGGTTCGATCCCTGGTCTTGCTCAGTGGGTTAAGGATCTGGTGTTGCCATGAGCTGTGGTGTAGGTTGCAGACGCGGCTCAGATCCCGAGTTGCTGTGGCTCTGGTGTAGGCCGGCGGCTACAGCTCCAATTCAACCCCTAGCCTGGGAACCTCCATATGCCGCAGGAGCGGCCCTAGAAAAGGCAAAAAAAAAAAAGGGAAAAAGAAAGATAAAGTTATAGAATGATTATCTAAATGTGATGTTTCAAGCATCAATTAGGAAGAAGGTAGGAATTTTAAATGGTAGGAGGACAGACTTCCCAGTGCTTCTTGGAATCATTGTCAATTTCCACAAAGAAACAAGAAAAGAAACAAGCAATATACAACAAATGAAACAGCCAAACACAAAACCAAAAATAAAAAAACCCAAATTAATTGGACTTGACTATGTCAAAACTGAGATTAGTATGTGGAATATTGATTTTAATAAGTTGAGTCCCTCAGTCCATGAACATGGTATATCTCTTAATTTATTTAGGTATTCTTTAACTTTTCTCTAATGTTTCACAATTTTATGTATACAGATCTTCATTTCTCTCATTATATTTCTTTTGATATGTTTCTTTTTTTGTTTTTAGATATTACCATCAAGAGCATCATTCCCTTAATCTAATTTCTTATTTGCTATTGTTCTATACAAAAAAAAAATTGATTTTTTAAAAAACAGATCTTTGGAGTTCCCATTTGTGCCTCAGTGGTAACGAATCTGACTAGTATCCATGAGGACATGGGTTCGATCCTGGGCCTTGCTAAGTGGGTTAAGGATCTGGCATTGCCATGAGCTGTGGTATAGGTCACAGATGTGGCTTGGATCTGGTATTGTTGTGGCTGTGTTTTAGGCTGGTGGCTAAAGCTCCAATTTGAACCCTAGCCTGGGAACTTCCATATGCTGCAGGTGGGGCCCTAAAAATACAAAAAAAAAAAAAAGTATTCAGTGACCTTGTTAAATTATTTATTCACACAGCTTGTAGAATTTGTTTTACCTTCCATAATTAAAATATCAATTTTTAAAAACATTGTGCTGAATCTAAAGTTTCATACAGACAATAATATTTCTAAAAATTCATATAACAAAACTTGACAGGAAAAAATATATAAATCTACCATCATAGTGGGAAATTTTTAACATAACTCTCTCATTATTAGCTAGAACAACCAACCAAAGTTCCATGCAAGTTTTTTTTTAACACAAATATCAAACTTGATCAGTTTGAAATATGTAAAACACTCTGAAAAATTGACAGAAATAGTACTTTTCCCAAGTATATAAACTATATTACAAAATCCATTACATAGTTGTACTTAAAGCAAGTCTTAACATATTTCAAAGACTGAAATTTCAGTAAAATATATTTTGACCATAGAGATGTTGAATTAGAAGTCAATAAGAAAAATGATTTGAAGATATATCCAAGTGTTCAGGAATTAAGCATTTTACTTAAATAATCCACAGATTAAAGAAGAAATCACACTGAACATGAGAAAACCAAAATTTTAGCTGTACTCCTATGGTTTATTATATATGTATGTACTCTAACACCCATCACATTCCCTTCGTCCCCACAAGCATGTGCATGAACAGAGTTTATCCTATTTATATGGTTTCCTCTGGTGTCTGATAAGGCCAAATGAAGATGCTCACTAAATGATAATTGAGTTTAATAGACAGAATTTGTAGTTTTAAGCAATGTAATTTGACTTTGATAACTTTAAGAAAATGAAGTTATTAAAATTATATAAAGTAGCTCACAGAATTGTTTGGAAAGTCAGAACTATCAGCCAGAGAAATGTCTAAACTTATTTTGTGGTGTGATTTTGGTGAAGATACAGTTGCCACTACTGCTGGATTACTTGATTACTCTGCAGATTGTAATGCTGAGCTCACAAACACAGGACATTAGATGCTGCTGGAAAGCAGATATAGCTTCCACGACTGTTCTTTTGTATGACCAGAATAGATAACTGCAATTGCTGTTTTAAACTCACTTGCTGGAGTTTCTAATTCCAAATCTGGGCCCTATTCATCCAACCGATAAAATTTGATTCCTGTGCTACCTCCCTAGTTTCAAGAGAATCTGCACTTGGGGATATTTATCTTCTATGATGGAAGGTGCTTTTGCCTTATAAAGTGGGAGATTCCTAAAACATAGGAAATGGACAAGGTTCATGCAATTTATCTTTGGTTTTCAGGCACACACGGATCTTGCCAAGACACTTAGGATAAAGTCTATTTACTGATCTCTAGGTTCTCTGAGCATGATGCCATCAAAATAGAGAATAAGAGAAGGTCAAGGTCCCTAAGAGCTAAGCTGTGATATAGAATGAAAAAGTTGAAACAAGACAGTGAAATTAATACTGCAGCCTTGTAGGTTGCAAGCAAAGTGTTCTGATGTTCTCAGCTTTTTAGAGTAAAGGAATAAAAGCATGTGCCTAATCAATAGCTATTGATTCCTTAGAAAGCAAAGCGGATTCCTTAGAATTCTATTGATTTGTTCTAGTGAAGAGACCACATATAGAACAATAACCTCAATTTGCTGGCTGTAGCTGATCAAATTTATAACAATCCTCTGTTTTACTCCTGCATACTCCAACTTCTGCACTAGACAAACTGAAAATTTAAAAAAGAATATGTGAGAAATCAGCAATCCTGAATTTGTAAAATTTTCATTAGTGAAACTAACCACTGTGATTCTCTTAGGGATTTTGTCATGCTTTTAACATATTGTTATAATAAATAGAGGAAGTTCTCTGGGCTTTTAGTGGGCTCTTCCTAATAAAAATACTATTCCCTGAGACATGCAGCCAAGATGGTGATTCTGCTTGTGGTTGAGTATACCTCTTTAATGATATACTAAGAACTAATGAAATATTTATAGAATTTTGGAATCCTACTAGTACTACTGGGAGGCCGACTTAAGCCAAACTGACATTTATCATCTCATCTCCACAATGCTCCACTCTGATTAGTGGACAGTAGTGGCATTGGAGATACCAGCAGTCCAGTACAATGAAGGCTGAAAGGTTAGAATGGGAAAAAAATTGACTTCCATTTTCTAGGTAACTCTTCTTGGCTACATCATTACATGCCTCTAATTATGTTGAAAAAATATGTATTATAAAATGGAATTCTTATCCTTAGAAAAGTGGCATGTGAAGTTTGGAGATTTGGCTATTCCTTATTAGAATCTATCATCCCACTACGAATAAGTCCAGTTCTTTTTCACTCAGTACCCTGTTCCAAGATGCTAGTTAAACTCTCATAATAAAACAGTCTTCCTGTATTGTGTTATCCTCTGTCAACCTGTGGATGCAAGAAATAAGACCTTTTATCACATTTGCAGAAAGTCAATGATATTTTGGCATTGCCTTGAGTTGAGAATTTAAGACTTGAACATTACATTCTTATTACATTTGGTGTATCCCAGTGTTTTTATTTTTAATTTATTTCATTAATTTATGAAAATAAATTTTATTGTAGTAAGAAAACAATATTAGATATTCTCTTAACAAATGCTAAGTATATAATACAGTAGTGTTAACTCTAGGGACTAAGTTGTACAGCAGGTCTCTAAAACTTATTCATCATGCACTACTGAAACTTAATACCTATTATTGAACAACTCCACATTTTCCTCTCCCCTCAGCCCCTGGAAACTATCATTCTACTCTTTGTTTCTATGAGTTTGACTGTTTTAGATATCTCAGATAAATGGAACTGTACAGTATTTATTATTCTGTGATTGGTTTATTTCACTTAGCATAATGTTTTCCAGGTATATCCATCCTATTGCACGAGGCATACTTTTCTTCTTTTTAAAGGCTTGACAGTGTTCCATTGTAGTATATACTACATTTAAACAATTCATTCATCCATCAGTGGAAATTTAGGTTGTGTTCATATCTTGACTATCATTAATAATGCTGCAGTGAACATGGGATTGCAGATATATCTTCTAGATTGATTTCAAATCTTTAGACTATATACCCAAAAGTAGATCACATGGTAATGCTATTTTTAATTTTTTGAGGACCCTCCATACTATATTCCGTAGCAGCTGCACCATTTTATATTCTTACCAAGAGTACACAGTAGTTCTAATTTCTCCACATCCTTATATTTTATTTTTTATAACAGCTATCCTAACAGGTTTGGGATGATATCTCATTGTAGTTTTGATTTACATTTTCCTGATGATTAGTTATGTTGAACACCTTTTCATATATCTTCTGACCATTTGTATCTCTTCTTTGGGAAAACATCTATTCAAGCCCATTGCCCATTTCTTTTCTAGATACATATTTTTATTCATATATAATTTACATATAACCTTGTATTGGTTTTAGGCATACAATATAGTAATTACATATATGTGTGTATTTTGAAATGATTACCACAATGTTTAGCTAACATCCATCACCACCTATAGCTAATTTTTTTTCTTTTTGGTCTTGAGAACTTTTAAGATCTATTCTCTTTGCAATGTTCAAATAGAGTATTGTTAACTCTAGTCTCCATGCTGTGTATTACATGCTAAGATTTTGGAAGTTTATACATTTTGATCACCTTTACCTATTTTTATATTCTCCTACTTATTATTTAAATTTTTTATTAAAGTATAGTTGATTTACAATGTTGTGATAATTATTGCTCTACAATGAAGTGACTCAGTTATATACATATATACATTGCTTTTTATGTTATTTTCCATCATGGTCTATCTGAAGAGATTGGATGTAGTTCCTTGTGCTACACAGTAGGACCTTGTTGTTTATCCTTTCTAAATGTAATAGTTTGCATACTAACCCAAAGCTCCCAATCCTTCTCTCTCCCTTCCCCTTACCCCTTGGCAATTACAAGTCTGTTCTCCATGTCTGTGAGTTTGTTTCTGTTTTGTAGATAGGGTCATTTGTGCCATATTTTAAGTTACACATGCAAGTTGTATCATATGGTATTTGTCTTTCTCTTTCTGACCTACTTCACTTAGTATGAGACTCTCTAGGTCTGAGCATGTTGCTGCAAAAGGCATTGTTTTGTTCTTTTTCTGGCTGAGTAGTATTCCATTGTGTATATGTACCTCATCTTCTTAATCCATTTGTCTGTTGATTGACATTTAGGTTATTTCCATGTTTTGACTGTTGTGAGTAGTGCTGTTATGAACATTGGGGTGCATGCATCTTTTTGAATTATAGTTTTGTCTGGATATATGCCCAAGAGTGGAATTGCTGGATCATATGGTAATTCTGTTTTTGGTTGTCTGAGGACCTCTGTACTGTTTTCCATATTGGTTGTACCAATTTACTTCCCACCTTCAGTATAGGAGATTCCCTTTTCTCCACATCTTCTCCAGCATTTGTTATTTGTAGACTTATTCATGATGGCCATTCTGACTGGTGTGAGGTGGTACCTCATAGTAGTTTTGATTTGCATTTTGGTGATCTTGGAGTTCCTATAGTAGTGCAGTGGAAACGAATCTGACTAGTATCCATAAAGATCCAGGTCTGATCCCTGGTCTTGCTCAGTGGGTTGAAGTTCTGGCATTGCCATGAGCTATGGTGTAGGTTGCAGACACGTCTCAGATCTGGCATTTCTGTGGCTGTGGCATAGGCCCGCAGCCACAGCTCTGATTAGACCCCTAGTCTGGGAACTTCCATGTGCCATGGGTGCGGCCCTAAATAAAAGGGAAAAACACTTTTTTTCATGTGCCTCTTGCCATTGCCCATTTTTAAATTGGGCTATTTGGTTTTTTTTTTTTTTGCTATTCATAGAAATGTCTTATAAATTTTGAATATTAACCCATTACCTGATAACAGGGTTTGCAAATATTTGCTTCCATTCCAAAAACTATCATTTATTTATTTAAGGCCACACCCATGGCATGTGGAAGTTGCGGGCCAGGGATTGAATCCATGTCATAGCTGCAACCTACACCACAGTTGTGGTAATTCTGGACCTTTTAACCTGCTGCCGGGGATCAAACCCACTCTTCTGCAGCAAACTGAACCACTGCAGTTGGATTCTCAACCCATTGTGCCACAGCAGGAACTCCTGCAGAAGCTTTTTAGGTTGATATAGTTTCACATGCCCATTTTTTACTTTGTTCCCTGAGCTTTTGGTGTCATATAGATATAAAATCATTGCCAAGATCAATATCAAGGATCTTCCCCCTGTGTTTTCTTCTAGAAGTGTTACAGTTTCAGATCTTATCTTTAAGTCTTTAATCCATTTGAAGTTGATTTTTGTGTATGATACAAGCAACCAATTTCATTCTTTTGCATGTGGGTATCCAATCTCACCAACACCATTTGTCAATTCTGAGAAAGGACAAAGTTGGAGCCATAACACTTTCTGATTTCAAAATATGTTACAAACCTTCAGTACTCAAGATAGTATGGTACTGGCAAATATACAGACCTAGAAACAAATGGAACAGAGTAGACAGACTTGAAATAAACCTGTGCATGTGTGATCAACTGATCTTTGGCGAGGGAGCTAAGATTAAACAGTGGGGAAATGATACTCTCCCAGTGCCTTTAGAAATAACCATGACACCTAACAGATTTGGAATATTCTTTACCTTCATACTTTTATATGTGAGTTCCTACTTGATTTTCCTGAGTTAGGTCATTAATAGGCATTCAGTTCCAGCAGACTCTAAATATAAATTTTTCTCAGTTTGTGCTATGGGACACCAGAGTCTTGTTTTCTATTGACAACTAGAGATTTACTACCTTCAGTGCCAATAAAGATAGATAGGTTATGGCAGTTTCCTGTATTTCCTCAATGATCTGTGGTCTCTGTTCTCTCCTGGTATCAACTTTTATGTTAGAGCAAGGATGACTTATTCTGGCTTAATTAAGTAGAAAATAAACTATTAAAATATGTATTGGACAGTTTATAGATACTCTGAAAGATTTAAGAACCAGGATTGGTGTTTAAAAGTTCCTAACAGTCATGCTGTAAAATTGGTCCAGCGAACAACCCAGTGATAGAGTCACTAGGCAAAGACACTGCTTCTGGAACTACAAATATCAGTGATGGGGAAGCTAAATGTGGTACTATGAATCATTGATATGTTTCTTCTAGATACTGGAAAGAGTTTGTGCTTTGCATTTCCAGAATATGTTCTAAGCGGTCTCCTCTTCTTGTCAGTAGCTTTCAGTCCAATCTCTAGAATGGATAAACTGATAGGTGGAGCTAAGGTCATTACTAGCCCTTAGCTTTAAGGGATGCTCAGAGATTAAGTAGCTGGCATTTTCAATCTCTAAGACTGGGATTTCCATAATGTATATATGAGTTCATACACTAGGTGACAAAAATGAGTAGTAGAACACTCCACTGGAGTATATTCATGCATAAATACCACATAAGTTATAATTTTCTTTACAGTAATATTTTGGAAATAAGTGTGTGTGTGTGTAAATTCTGGCTTTATATAAAGTAGACCTTTGTTTTTTGTTCTGAATAAAGAAAAGGGATTCTTTTAGCTACAAAGAGAAAAATGAAAACTTTTTTTTTTCTGAACTAAACTAAATGAAATCTGAACATGAAGATTAACATCATCTCTGAGGCAGGAACCTCAAAATCATACATTTTCTCAATCAATGGCATTGTTAGTTCTTATATTTATTAACTATTAATGTAAAATGTGAATCTAGGACATTACTGCAAATAAATATTTTAAAATGTGTCTGGTTATCCTGATATAGTGAAAATATTTTTATAATATAAAATTTAAGAACAGATAGTTTTCCAACATAAGTTCTAGTTCTCTATTCTCACATATTATAACCATATGTAGTACCATTAAGTGAAAAGACTGGATTAGATGGGTAAATTGTTACAAAGTTATTAGTAAGAAAATTATTACACTTTTTTGTTTAGCATGGTATTCAAATTTTATGTTTAAGATACTTTTAAAGGACTTTTCATCTAGCTAATAAATGAGTTAATTAAAAATAGAGGAACATTATGAAGAGTAGCACAATGGTGTTTTTAGAATCAGTGGGATGTGAATTTAAATTATTTAATGATGATTTTTGAGAATCTACCACATTCAGGCATATGGATTTCATATTTTCTCTAGGAATTTCCTTATTATCATCCTAAATATTTAACTAATGAATTTTTTGAGAGAAAAATAAATCTTACAGGCAAGACAATAAAGATGAAAAGCTTTCCAAGTAACTTTACTGTGATCCAGAATAAAACTCAGTAATACTTATAGAAATACAAAAATATTCATCACCACTATAAGGCAAAATTAATAATTTATGGCAACAAACTGAAGATTACCAGGCATAAAAAGAGGCAGGAAAAAATGAGCTATAATAAGAACAGTCACTTGAAAGTGAGCCAGAACTGGCACGGATGTTAGAATTAGAATGTAAGGAAATCAAAATAGCTATTATAATTTCACGACATATGTTAAAAAAGTTATGTAGAAGTGTAGAAGACATAGAAAGGGCCAACTTTAACTTCTAGAGGTGAAAGCTACAGTGTTTGAGATTAAAACAAGCCAACAAACAAATCATTGGATGGGATCCACATTAATTGGATCTGGCAGAAGAAATAATGTTTCTGGGTAAGAGACGATGAAAATACCAATCCTCCAGTTTGCTGTCACTTTTAGAGAGCTTAAAAGATAACTCGGTGTGGTGGAACAGTAGCCCAGAGGATGACTTGGAGGGGGTTACTGCTGGCGGTGACAAAAGTACCATATGGCTTCCACTTTGGTTTGGGGGGGGGTGCGAGAGTATCACTGTAAAAGAGGCAAGAAAGAGGATGAACCATAATTCTTTACATGCTGAAGCCATGGAATGAACCCATCCCATGTTACTAGAGGCCACTGATATCAGAGGGACAAGACCAAGATCGTTTTCTGATTGCCAGTGGGCAGCTAGTGTGCCTATAGTCAGAGGATTAGGGTCTTGGTCTTTTCGTCTTCTTTTTAAATTACAAGCTAAGAGTTATAATTAAACAAAAGAGGAATTTAGAGGAGAGCACATGGGAAGCTTTTTGATTATTTTGAGTTGTTGCTTTGAACAAATATCCCCCGAAGAAAAATAACATAGTAATAGCAGTGTATGACATGTCCAGATATTTACTTAAATGAACATTAAAATTAGAGGTAATTTTTGGTTTTGGCTGCAAAAGCACTAAATTTCCCTTATAGCAGTTGTTGAAAAAAATAAAACATTTCTGTTTTTTTACTTCATCAAGATTGAACTTTTCCATCAAACCACATATGGTTAACCTGGTCTTCCAATGTATATTTTCTAACAGACACATAATCTGATAATAAACATAGCATTGTTGTAATCTAAGTTAGTTTTTATGACGTACATGTTGAAACATGAGAGGATCTGAGCCCCTTTAGCAACCCTAATAATTTTATTTTAATAGAACATATAGTTTAGGTGGAAAATATAACCTAGTGAACTTTAGAACATGTTATCTTTGAAAATGAATAATAATGAAACTGAAGGATTATGTATGTTCTATAGGTATTTGATTTATTTGAAGTATAGAGTCCTTAAATTGTGCTTCTGGTTAATAAACTGGCTCTAGACTTTGGAGAAATCTCTATAATTTCTTCTACTATAACCTGGTATCTCAAGAGCTACCAAGAAAACAGTACTAATTGACTTAGTTCTCAGAAGTTAAGACACAAGATAAGTCAGATATCACTACTATGGTAGTAAATTCCCTCTAACAATTAAAAAAAAAATCCACTTCAATAAGGCAAGATTTGTTTCCTTTAACACTTTTCTTGGTCATTTCCCCCCTCCTAGAAGAGAGCCTTAGGTTAATTGAGAAAAGGGCAAATATTTCTGTTACCATAACACCAGATAAAGGCTATCAACATTTGAAAGAGAAATTTTGGTTGTAGATGTTTAACCAAAAGGTTAAAAGACATTTCTGTAGGACCTTTAAAGTACCTGACCTCTCCTACAGCCTATCTCACTTCTCAGAAAGATGAAAGGATCCTATTGAATGCTAATCAAGTCTTGGAGAGTAAGAAGAGGGCTAAAGAGACCAAGGTCATGGCTCTGTAGGGAGAATTTACAGGGATGCGCATTTAAGGTGAAACTTGCATAGACTTTGAATGGAAAAGAGGGAAGAAAAAACTATATCACCCACTATATTCTTTGTGTTTTGTATTGTAACATAAGCTTTTCGTCTAGTAACAGATACACTTTCATGCTCTTCTAAACATTAAAGTCTACATAAAGAAGGATTTACAAACTTCTGGTCTTGTCTGAGATTATTGTACTGTGACATAATATATGGCTGTGCCTCCAAGAATAACATGGAATTTAGCCAAGAAACACTCCACCATTCACTTAAACTATTTACCAGATTGTTGCTGAGGAGGAGGAAGGAGTGCTTGCAGCTTTTGTAAATTGATGTAATGAATACTCTTTCAACAGGAAGATAACTTGAGAAAAGTAGTAATCTTGGCCCAGAAGCACTGGCTGAGTGTCAAATTTGAGAGTGTATGGTTTAATGTTAATGCCTAGGTTAATGCTTTCTTTTGAGTTTATTAGTTTTCTTTAGGGGAATTTCACTAGCCATCACTGGGAAAAAGTTTAGAGAAGATTGTTTGTGTATCTGCATTATCCAAAATGAGTGATAAAAGGGAAATTAGATTGCTTGTGAATATAAAGGTAATATTCCTGAATGATATAGCAATATTGGTGGGGGCATTGCTGTTGATATAGTATTTGGTTCCAGCTACGTTTGAAATCTGGCTTGAAACTAGGGGAAAGACAGCCAGCCATTAGGTACCTGAGAAGAATACATCATTTAGGAATTCAAGATTCTCTGCCATTCTCAAAAAATTTATTGAACAGCTGAGAGCATGGGTAATGGAAATTGATTAAAGAAGCTTTAGAGAAATTGATACAAATTATTTAGTGGACATTGTACATTATGATTGATTTAAGAGGTTTTCAAGGGTAATTTTGATTTTGCTCCCTTAAAAATATTTTCCATTGATTTTAGCAACTAATCAAATATCAGAGTAAGAATTTGACTCCATTTTATGGACAGATTTGAATATACAAAATCTTAATTAACCTAAGAAAGGAAGGCAAGTTTAAAGAGAAGTTGTGCAAGTTGTGAGTAAAATGTTCTCTTCTCTATTAGCAGTATACAAGGAGAACTATAATTGTAGAACTCTAGAGCTTGTAGAAATTTTCAGTATGATTGAGCCATCAGAGATCAATGCTTTATGGTACCATGGTAGGAAATCTTATATTATGGCATCTTCGTATCAAAGTTAGTAATAGTATTCAGTTGTGATGGCTTTTTAAAAGACTGAGAAAATTAGGATGTGTGTGTGTTTGTGTGTGTTAAAGGATGTTGAAGAAGAAACAATTAATTCACTGTATCTAAAATTCAGGATTCAGAAGTTGGCATGGCATAGATTCAGTATTTTTTTGTGTGTTAGATTTAAGAAAGGAATGAATATTATTTGATACCAATAGGAAGACTAAACCTAAGGAGACTATAAATACCTTTTTCTAGTGAGATTTTTTTTCTTTAAGAAAATGCTTCAGAGCAACACTTGAGTCAAAACTCTTTCCAGTTATTAATGGAGAGAGTGGCTATTGATAGAAGTATTTGGAAGTGTAGGTACAGTTACATACTAAAATTGAGTCTTGGAGTTAAGGACTCAAAAAGCAAAAAAAGTTACTTCTCTAAGGGCAAGATCACCTTAAGGAAGTTAGTTTGAAAATGTCACTTAAGGTGTGAGTTTTGACACAGTTCAGTGAATATGTACAACATATTGTTTATTGATAAGGGGAAAAAGGATTATTTATCTCATTAACAAGACCACTTCTTAAGAACTGAGGATGTTTGGAGAGTTCAGGTGGTGTTATAATTGATCCATCCAAGATTACTCCCAGAGTGAAATAAGTGAACTGGCATTCAGCATCTATTTGGTCTATAGTCATTTTCCTTTATCCAAGATTTCACTTTCTGCCATTTCAGTTACCCTGACCAACCAAGGTCCAAAAATAGTAAATGGAAAATTCCAGAAATAAGCAATTAATAGATTTCTGAGTAGTGTGATGAAATCATGTATCAGCTGTCCCGCCTGCTAGGGCATGAATCATCTCTTTGTCCAGCATATCCCACCCTTTAGTTACTTAGTAGCCATCTTGGTTTTAGGACAGATTGTCATGTCATCACAGCCCTTTGTGATCCTTCTTTTCCTTAATAATGACCACAAAGCACAAGAGAAGTGATGCTGGCAATTTGGATATGCCAAAAAGAAGCTATAAAGTGAATCCTTTAAGTGAAAAGGTGAAAGTTCTTTATTATTATTTTTTAATTTAATTTTTATTTTATATTGGAGTATAGTTGATTTACAATGTTGTGTTAGTGTCAGGTGTACAGCAAAGTATATGCAATACATATACATATATTCATTCTTTTTCAGATTCTTTTCCCACATAGGATATTACAGAATATTAAGTATAGTTCCCTGTGATATATAACACAGGGTCCTTGTTCATTAACTATTTTATATATAATAGTGTATATATGTTAATCCCAAACTCCTCATTTATCCCCTTCCCTTTCCAATTTGTTAACCATAAGTTTGTCCTCCAAGTTAATGAGTCTGTTTCTGTTTTGTAAATTAGTTCATCTGCATCATTTATATTAGATTCCAGATATTAATGATATCATATGATATTTTTCTTTGTCTGATTTACTTCACATCATGTGATAATCTCTAGGTCCATCCATGTTACTAAAAATGGCATTATTTCATTTTTTTTATGGCTGAGTAATATGTACCACAACTTTTTCATCCATTCCTCTGTTGACGGAGATTTAGGTTCTTTTTTTTTTTTGGCTTTTTGGCTTTTTGGCTTTTTGCTATTTCTTGGGCCGCTCCCGCGGCATATGGAGGTTCCCAGGCTAGGGGTCTAATCGGAGCCGTAGCCACCAGCCTACGCCAGAGCCACAGCAACGCAGGATCTGAGCCACGTCTGCAACCTACACCACAGCTCACGGCAACGCCAGATCGTTAACCCACTGAGCAAGGGCAGGGACCGAACCTGCAACCTCATGGTTCCTAGTCAGATTTGTTAACCACTGCGCCGCGACGGGAACTCCTAGGTTCTTGACTTAGTAAGAAAAGAAAAAAAATTCTATGTCGAGGTTGCTAAGGCCTATGGTAAGAAGAATCTTCTGTACATAAAAGGAGAAGAATTATTTCTATACATGAAAGTGAAGAAGGAGAAAGAATTTCATGCTAGTTTTGTTGTGACACCTCAAACTGCCAAAATTATGGCCACAGAACATGATAAGTGCTTAGTTAAGATGGAAAAGGTATTAAATTTATACAGTAAGTTATTTTGAGAGAGAGGAAGAGACCGCATTCACATACATTTTATTATAGATTATTGTTATAATTGTTCTATTTTATTATTAGCTGTTATTAATCTCTTAGTGTGCTTAATTTATAAAGTTTATCATAGGTATGTATATAAAGGAAAAAAAGTAGTATAAATAGGGTTCAGTGCTATCCATGGTTTCAGTCATCCACTGAGGTCTTGGCATGTATTCTCTGAGGATGAGGGGAATACTGCACTTTGCATTGTGCCTTCCTAAAATGCAGAGGTTAGAAGTTCAAAAAAAAAAATGCTAGACCTTATTTCACCTTGGGATCTTAATGTATAAGAAATTGCAGAAACTCAGTGCATTCATGTGAGTTTTGGAGGTTGAAGAGTAGGGAAGGTGTTTTAACTTTTGTGGCCAGCAAGCATTGTGGTGAAAACATAAGTATTCTTCTATAGCATCATCCCTGTAGATTTAGTTTCCTAGGTCATAGGCACAATAGTTGTTTTGTTTGGTAAGTTTACGTGGAAAATGTATGAAATCTGTGTACATTTAATGAACAGTTATGAAGCAGTAGCAATCATCACCATCAGTTAGGTCAAGAAATAAAACATTACTAACACCTGAGAATTCCCTTTGTGCCTTGCACCATCATGAAAACCTCCCTTAGTACAAACAATAACCACTTATCTAACTTTTATGTTAATCAGTCATTGTTTTTCTTTATAGATTTATCACTTATTGTACATTCCGATAATACTGTTGATGGATATTTGTATTGTTTTCAACTTGTGGCTGTCATGAACAATTGACAATTATTGAACAATGTCAATGTTGAACAATGCACATTTATATATATATATATATATCCTGATGCACAGGGTAACATATTTCTCTAGGGAGTGAAATGCTAGGTTACAGGGAAGTTTCTCGTATGAAATGCTGAATCATGAGGAACCCACATGATGTCTTTAAACCACAAAATAATGGCAAGTGTCACGTCAGTTTACACTTCCAACAATGGTTGTGAGTCATACTTAAAATTTGTTTTTTTTTTGTCTTTTTGTCTTTTCTATGGCTGCACCCAGGGACATGTGGAGATTCCCAGGCTAGGGGTCTGATTGGAGCTGTAGCTGCCGGCCTGTGCCAGAGCCACAGCAGTGCCAGATCCTAGCCATGTCTGCAACCTACACCACAGCTCATGGGCAACACTGGATCCTTAACCCACTGAGCAAGGCCAGGGATCGAACTCCCAACCTCATGGTTCCTAGTCGGATTCGTTAACCACTGAGCCATGACTGGAACTCCATATTTAAATTTTTTGACATTAGTTGTTATCTCTTATTTTAGCATTTCCTATCTGATTGTGTATAGTGTGTAGTGGTAGATAATTATGCTGTGCATTTTAGTTTTCTTGATTATTAATCAGATTATAATTTTAAGTAGAGTTACTGACTTTCAAGATTTGCTATTTTTTGAATGGTCCTATAGAGTTTTTTGCCTAGTTTTCTATTGGATTATCTTTCTTTTCTTGTTTTTAAGAGTTAGTTTCATTTTTTAAATTGAAGTATAGTTGATTTATAATATTGTATGAGTTTCAGATGTTTAACAGTGATTCAGTATTTTTACAGATTATACTCCATTTAAAGTTATTATAAAATATTGTCTATATTTCCTGTGCTCTACAATATATCTTTGTAGCTAATTTATTTTATACATAGTATAATTTATTTTATACTCTTAATGCCCTACCCATATCTTCCCCTCCCCCTTCTCTCTTCCCACTGGCAACCACTAGTTTATTCTTTATATCTGTGAGTCTATTTCTGTCTTGTTTTGTTCATATTTTTTTAGATTTCATATGTAAATGATAACATACAGTATTTGTCTTTCTCTGACTTACTGTACTAAGCATAATATTCTCTAGGTCCATTTGTGTTGCAAACGGCAAAATTTCACTCCTTTCTATGGCTGAGGAATATTCCACTGTATATGTAGGTATTTGTGAACATTTCATATTTAGGTCATAAAATAAAGTTAATTTCAAATGAAATAATTTTGTTTATGGTGTGATCAACTTTAGTTATTTCATTCTTTATGGATACCCTACTACTCAGCACTTTTTTACTGAAAAATTTTAATTTCTTTGTTGAGCTACTGTGATACCTCTGCCATACTGAGTGGCCATATATGCACACACATATGTGTATATATATACATATATATGATTTTGTATATCAATACATATATGCACATGCATATATTTGATTTTGTTTTAATAATATATGCTTTGGTCTGTTTTTTCTTTTTTGCGGTCTCTTTTAGCTCTTCTTTTGGTTCATTTGTTTGTCTCTGTATCAAAACTACACCATCTTAGTTACTATAGCTTTATAAGGTATCTAGTTATTTAGTAGAACAAGTGCTCCCACATTTATTCTTCGAGTGCGTGGTGGGCTTTTGTAATGTGTATAATATTTTCACTTAGATTTTACTTACTCTGTAACATTTTTAGAGAATTAACATCTTTTAAATATAAGATACCCAACATATAAAATATATCTCTTTTCATTTATAATTTCTTCAAAGTCTTTGAAAAAGTTATTCTGATATTGTCTGTAAAGACTTTTGCACATATTGTTAGATTTATTACCATTGCAGCTTTTTGGTGCTATCTGAAAAGATTTATTTCTTTTAATATCACTTTCTGTTTGATGCTATTATATAAAAATACTATTTGTTTTTATTGATTTTTCTCTAGAAATCTTATGAAACCCTCTTACAAATCCTAGCAATTTCCTGTACATTATTTTGTATTTTCTCTGTACACAATAATATTATATATAAATAGAACACGTGTTTTTTTTCCCTTCTAATCCTTAGACATTTTAGTTCTATTTCTTGACTTTCTGAACTGGCTAAGTTTTCCAGTACAATACTGAATAGAAGTGGTGACAGAGGACATTCTTGTCTTGTTCCTGATCTTTTTTTTTTTTTTTTGTCTTTTTTCCTTTTCTAGGGCCACTCCAGTGGCATATGGAGGTTCCCAGGCTAGGGGTCTTATCGGAGCTGTAGCCGCTGGCCTACGCTAGAGCCACAGCAAGGCGGGATCTGAGCCATGTCTGCAACCTACACCACAGCTCACGGCAACGCCGATCCTTAACCCACTGAGTGAGGCCAGGGATCGAACCTGCAACCTCATGGTTCCTAGTCAGATTCATTAACCACTGCACCACAATGGGAACTCCTATTGTTCCTGATCTTTAAATCCTTAATCTTTTCACTATTAACTATGGTCTTACTTTGTGGTAGATTTCTACTTTTTAATTAAGAAAGTTTTTATTTCTACTTTGATAAGATTAGCTGATAATTTTTAAAAACTCATGAATGACTGTTGAAATTATGAGACTTTTATTTAATTTTTATAAAGTTAATTTTATTGATTAATTTTCTTGTGTAAAATAACTTTGCTTGCCTGACATGAAATTAGTTTTTTATGCTAGATTCAATTTGCTTATATTTATCATTTGTTTTCCTGGGTGAGGATACCTCCTATTATCCTTTCTTAAAACTATTCTTTCCTGCCTTGAAATGAAAATATTAAAAAATAGTTGAATAATGTCCCCTCTTTTTCTGTTTTGACGAATTTGTATAGAATTGGAATTCTTTTTTCTTAAATATTTATTAAAACACACTAGTGAAACTCTTTTGGATTTCAGCTTCATGGTGAGTGTAGGGAGTGCTGATTCAATGTCTGTAATGCATAACGTATGTATAAATTTCTATTTCTTGAATCTATTTCTATTTTTCAATCTATTTTCATATTATATTTTTCCAGAGTATTATTTTTCTAAAATTTAAAATTTATTTAGAAACATTTTTCTTCATTTTTTCTTGGTAAAGTCTATGACATATATGTAGTATATGACCCTTTTACCTTTCTGATATTGGTTTCTTGTGCTTTCTTTTTTTTTTTTTTTTTTCTTGAGAGGACTCTCAGGTAGATTGACATTTTTTTAGTATTTTATTTCATTTAAAATTATTGTTATTATTTTTAGGGCCACTCTTGTGGCATATGTAAGTTCCCAAGCTAGGGGTTGAATTGGAGATGCAGGTGCCAGTCTGTGCCACAGCCAAGGCAACACGGGATCCGAGCTGCATCTGTGACCTACACCTCAGCTTGTGGCAATGTTGAATCCTTAACCAACTGAGTGAGGCCAGGGACTGAACCCATATCCTCATGGATAGTAGTTGGTTTCTTAATCCACTGAGCCACAATAGGAACTCCTTGTTAGTATTTTAAAAGAGCCACATGTTAGCCTTTTAATCTGCATTGTTTATTTTTTGGTCATTAGTTTCTGCTGTTGTATTTATTATTTACTTCTTTTACTTTCTTTGGGTATATTTGCTGAAGGTAATACATAAAACATGTAATTTGTACAGTCTGACACTTATTTTCTTTTTATTGGGAGCAGTGAATACATTTACATTTAATGTAATTACTAATTTGCCTTAAATCTTCCTTTTATTTATCTTGTCTACTTTCTTTCATATTTTTCTTTTTCTTCCTTTGGATTCATGAAATATTTATAGTAGTCCATATTATTAATTTTGAAGCTTTAAAATCTGTTTTCCTTATTTAATGAGGAATTTAAGTTAAAATTTACTAAATATTTAGACCTGAAAAAAAAAAAAAAAACACCTTGCTGGAAACCTGGAATTCAATGCTTGTAATCTATGTCATATATATTTTATACTTTTTAAAATATATATATTTAAAAAGAAATGTATTAGAAATTAATTAAGTTTGCAATGCAGAAATCATATAGCTTGGGCCATGGGAAAAGAAATAATTAAAACAAATAGGACAAACGTAAAATGAATAATAGAGGGTATCAACAACCTCCACCTTGTAGGAGGACTCACTTTCTTATTTAAAACTTAGTATAAAGGATGGTCAAAGCAATGTGGTGCTAAGCCACTTAGATTAATAAAATTGAGAGTCCAGAACTAAAACCTATTATCAACTGATTTTTAATAAGGATGCCAAGACCTTTCAGTGGAAAAAAGAATTATTTTTTTTCAACAAATAATGCTGGGACAGCTGGGTAACCACATGAAAAGGAATGAAGTTGTACCCTTATCTCACACCATATACAAAAATTAACTTGATATGGATTATAGACCTAAATGATAGAGTTAACATAATAAAACTCTTAGAATAAAATGTAGGAGTACATCTTAAAAGCCTTAGATTTGGCAAAAAATTCTTAAGTATGATATCTAAAGCATAAGCAACAAAATAAAAAAGTAAATACAATGGACGTCATCAACGTTAAAAATGTTTTTGTTTTAGAGAGCATCATCAAGAAAGTGAAAAAAATCACAGAATGGGAGACAATACTTGAAAATCATGTATTTGGCAATAACCTTGTATCCAAATTTACAAGGAATTCTTACAACTCAATAAAAAGACAAATAAACCATTTGAAAATGGAAAAAGGATCTGAATAGACATTCTTCCAAGGAAGACATATAGATGGCAAATAAGCACATGAAAAGATGCTTGACATTTGTCATCAGGGAAATGTATATCAAAACTACTCAAAATATGATTCTACACCTAAGATGGCTAGAATAAAAAATTCAGGTAATATCATGTGTTGATAAAGATGTGGAGAAATTGGAATACTTATATACTGCTGGTGGGAATTTAAAATGGTGTAGTTGCTTTGAAAACCATCTAAGCCTTCCCTCAAACAATTAAATATAAAATTACCATATGATCCAGCAATCCACTCCCAAATGTATACCCTAAAGAATTGAAAACATGTATCTACACAACTTGAGCAGGGATGTTTATAGCAACTTTTTTTGTGATAGCAAACAGGTGGAAATAACACAAATGCCCATCAACTGATAAATGGATAAACAGATCTGGTATGTCCATACAATGAACTATTACTTGGCCATAAAAAGTAATGAAATAGTGATCATGCTACCACATAGATGAACCTTCAAAACTTTATGATAAGTAAAAGAGTCAGTCACAAAAGATCTTGTATTTCACTCAGTATGAGATTCTCTAGTTCCATCCATGTTGCTGAAAATGGCATTATTTTGTTCTTTTTGTGGCTGAGTAATATTCCATTGTGTGTGTGTGTGTGTGTGTGTGTGTGTGTGTGTGTGTGTGTGTGTGTATATATATATACCACATCTTCTTAATCCAGTCATCTGTCGATGGACATTTGGGTTGTTTCCATATCTTGGCTATTGTGAATAGTGCTGTAATGAACATGCGGGTGCGTGTGTCTTTTTTAAGGAAAGTTTTGTCCAGATATATGGCCAAGAGTGGGATTGCTGGGCCATATGGTAGTTCTATGTATAGTTTTCTAAGGTACCTCCATACTGTTCTCCCTATGATGGAGCATGATAATGTGAGAAAAAAGAATGTACACATGTTTGTGTAACTGGGTCAGCATGCTGTACAGTAGAAAAAAAAATAATGAGGAAATAAAAAAATATTTATTGATTGAAAAAAGATCTTATATTGTATGATTCTCTTTCTATGAAATGTCCTAAATAGTGAAATCTTTAGAGACAGAAAATGGATTAGTGATTGCTTAGAGCTTGTGGGAGGTGGAGTGGGAATATAGAGAGTTGATGCCTAAAGAATATGACATTTCTTTTTTGAAGTGATAAAAATGTTCAAAATTGACTATGGTAATGATTGCACTTATTTGTGAATATACCCCAAACCACTGAATTGTACACTCTAAATAGGTGAAAGTATGGTGTGTGAATTATATCTCAATAAAAAACAAGATCTAAATTAATAATAGCAGGTGAATGTATGGTATTTGACTTACATCTCAATAAAAAAATCTAAATCAATAGAGATCAATAAATTCCACTTTTATTTCTTTGAAGGTATAAAGAGTAGTAGTTTTTTATGTTCATAGAAGAGGAAGGCACAAATAAAATTATCAAATGGGGTCTTTGCTAACATGTGTTTGGGGTTTTACTAATTGTAGGAGTAAAGTAAAAAATATGCCATTAATATAAAAATTTAGAAAAATGAAATAAAAAATAAAATTAGTAAAATTATCTTAAGAAAAAGTCAACTTTTATATGAATTGGATAGTCTAGTGAAATATCTACAGATCAGCAAACAAATACATAAAAGCAGACATATTACAAATGACTTTTGCAAATCCTTCAGGGAAAAAATTAGCCTTTATCTTATATGAATTTTTTCAGAGAATGGAAGAAGAAGATACAGTCACCTTTTCATTATTCAACACCAAAACTAAAAAGTAAAATATATTATAAATTGATTTATAGGGTAAAATAAAAATATTCTAAATAAAATTTCAACATTAACAAGATTAAAAGTACAAGCCAGTGAAAAAGATAATTGAAAACAAACAAAAAAAGATGTAGAGTAAATTTCTGTGTACAAAACACAAGGAAAGCTGTAATCTATAAACTTGCTGGATACAAGATTGATGTACAGAAAACAAGAATTTAAAATACCAGAAACCATTAAGAAAATATACTACTATTACCACTATTCCATTAATAATTTTACTATTAAAATTCCATCACAATAAAATAATAGTGGGTATTTGGGAATAAATACAACATGAGTCAAATATTTATGGAGAAAATGATACCTTCTTAAAGGACGTACAAATTAAATGGAACGTTTAAAAAGTAAACAGCAGTCACAAAAAAGAATATGTAGGTTTAAAATAAATGTACTGAAGGGATGGATACATACATTTGCGTATGTATGTGAAAGAGAGAGTGTGTGTGAGCATGTGTGTATTATTTCAGAATATATATGTACTTAAGTAAGGCAACATGAACATAGAGGATTCACATAACTTTTGGATAGTGATCTCTAATGGTTGGGCATGATCTGAAGTGACAGGCAGGAATCAGATCTTTGGAAATAGAGGCTCCAAGTGAATTTTTAACTTTTTTTTTTTTTACTATTTTAAATAAATATTTTCTTTTTTATGTCTGTTAATACTTACTGCAAGTTAGAGCTAATGAGTTGTATAGTAGAGTGAATTTTCCAAAGAGTGCTTGGTAAGGGACAAATTTCAGATGATTGTTCCCCTAAAGACACTAAGGCTATTAGGGATAAAGAAAGCTCTACCACAAAGGTTTTGTTGATACATAAATTTACTTTCTTGAAGAGTTAATTTTGTGTATTTAGGGCAGTATTGTTTATTGACGCATTAATCTGTGTTTGTTTTCTCCATTGACTCTACTACCACCACTTCAAGATGGTCGTCAACATTTGCTCTTTATTATTCAGGGAAGATTTGTGTTAGGGTGAGAAGCTGATGTTTCTTGGAACTGACAGATTTTTCCTTTTTTTTTTTTTTGAAAAGCACAAATAGGGAGTTCCCCTCGTGGCTCAGCAGAAACAATTCCAACTAGGATCCATGAGGATGTGGGTTCAGTCCCTGGCCTCACTCAGTGGGTTGGGGATCCAATATTGCTGTGAGCTGTGGTGTAGGTCACGGATGCGGCTCAGACCCTGCACTGCCGTGGCTGTGTTGTAGACTGGTAGCTGTAGCTCCAGTTTGACCCCTAGCCTGGGAACTTCCATATGCTGCGGGTGCGGCCTTAAAAAACAAACAAACAAACAAACAAAAAAAAACAGCAAAAAGCACAAATACTCTGAAAGAATAATGGTAGATGAATTTGAGAGGGAGAAGGACAGGGAGGGAGAGAGGGAGAGGAGGAAAAAGCAGGAGAGCAATTGAGGCTATTCAAAGGAAGAAGGAAAGATACCAAATGAGGCTAGAAAAAGGGACATACCTTCATGTGGCAGAAAACTTAGCCACTTCATTCTGGCAATATGAAAATATGGAGTATCTCCAGAGATATAGCAAGATTTCAGGAAAAATGGTTATATAGGTCATGCAAGTAATATGGGCTCAGCCGTCAACTTTCATGTTGTAGCAGTAGAGTCAGCAGATTTAAAACCATTATGAAAGTTCAATAAGATATATCTGTTGCTGAGGAACAAAATACAGAGCCTTTACCACATGTTCTAGAGTTATTTTAAGACCGAAGAATGTTCATGTGATCCAATGAAAAAAGTGGATTTCTGAATGATGACAAGCTGGTATAGAATTTTGTCTTTGCCTAATGGGATGGGGCTTAACAGTGTTATTAAATTTGATTGAAAAGAAGTAGATAAATAAACCTCTTCTTGACCAAACACATAAATTTCATTTAGTTTAATAAGAGTACCACCATGGTGTGGTCAAATAAAATCTAATGCAAGAAGGGAGCCTAGTGATCATTCCATCCTGCCTACCATTTTGTAAATAAGGAACCTGAAATTGATCAAATGTGGATATCTTTCCCAAATTTAATATTCTGGAAATTAATCAGGCTGTGATTCAAACTCACATGTCTTGATTCCAGGTGTAGTTTCTTTTCCGCATTTTATTAGGCTCTCTTTAAATGGGTATAATTTTAAAAGTGCATGATACTTCTACTCTCTGTGGAATAGTATTCCAATGTGAAGATTTTATTTATATTTGCATTTCCTTGAATCTAGGAGAGTTGAGGACACACATACACATATATACACATATCCCTTTTAGTAAATATTTAATTACTTGGGAGTTCCCGTCGTGGCGCAGTGGTTAACGAATCCGACTAGGAACCATGAGGTTGCGGGTTCGGTCCCTGCCCTTGCTCAGTGGGTTAACGATTCGGTGTTGCCATGAGCTGTGGTGTAGGTTGCAGACGCGGCTCGGATCCCGCGTTGCTGTGGCTCTGGTGTAGGCTGGTGGCTACAGCTCCGATTCGACCCCTAGCCTGGGAACCTCCATATGCCGCGGGAGCGGCCCAAGAAATAGCTAAAAAGACAAAAAAAAAAATTTAATTACTTGGATTATCAATCCATTGGTATTTTAGTATTTCCTTCAGAGATATGATGCATCTTAAGAAGCTGTATTTTCAAACAGTGTATTTCAGATAAGTTATCTGAATGTGTGGGCATTAGTTTTTGAAAATATATTTCTCAATTGCTAGTTAATTTATTTCTATTTCTACTACCTTAATCTGCTACCCATTACCTGGACTGTTAAAAATAGCCTTCTAAATTTTTTTTCAGGAATCCTTATTTGTCTATAGGAAATTCCCCATAGGTAATCTTTAAAAACATAAATTATGTCATTTTTTTTCTTCCATGTTTAAGCCTCCAACTCTCCATTACACTGTCCTCTTGCAATTTGTTAAAGTCAAAATTTCTCACCATTGCCTCAAAAGCTTATATGATACGGTATCTCCCAAATACTCCTATCTTAGTTTGTTTGGGCTGCTATAAAAATACTGTAGATGGTATTTTTCTGTCTTATATCACTTATATATGGAATCTAAAAGAGCCAAACTCACAAAAGCCGAGAGCAGAAAGGTGGTTTCCAGGGGCTCTGGGGATTGGAAAATTGGGAAAATGTTGGTCAAAGGTGTAAACATGCAACTAGTAGATAAATAAGTCTTGGAAATCTAATGCACAGCATAATAATTAGAGACAGTACTGCATTATAAACTTCAGAGTTGCTAAGAGACTAGATCATAATTGTTTTCACCACTGATAAGGAAATGATAGTTTTATGGTATGATAGATGTGTTAGCTAATGCTACTGGTGGTAATTATAAATATATATATATGTAATAAATTATATAAATTTATCAAATCAAAAGTGTATACCTTATACTTACACAATGTTATGTGTTATATGTCAATTATATTTCAACAAAGAATACCATATGCTTGGTGGCTTAAACAAGAAACATTTATTTCTTAAAGTTCTAGAGGCTGGAAAGTCTAAGATCAAGTTGCTGGGCAATTCACTTTCTGGTGATAGTCTACTTTCTGGTTTGTAGACAGCCATCTTCTTGCTCACATAGTGGAAGAGGAGAGAGGTCTCTCTGTGGTCTCTTTTTAAGTTTACTCATGTCATTCATGAAGGCTCAAATCTCATGACCAAAGGCCCCGCCTCTTAAAGCCATCACATTAGGGGTTAGAATATCAATATGTAAATTTTGGGAGGAATATACTAATTCAGTCCATAATAATTCTATTCTCAGTTTGTGCAACTTTCTGCTCATTTGTTCCGTTTTAGCCACATTGATTTTCTGTCATTTTCTGGAACATGAACATTCCAACCTCATTCTCACATCAGTATTTTTGCAATTGCTATCTCCATTCTGGATTATTTTTCATACACATCATTATATGGCTGGATCCTACTTATTAAGCTTTGGTTCTAAGATATATTCCTTAGAGAGATCTTTCCTGATCATATTATCTGTAATACAACAGTCTCATCCCTTAATTCATGCTACTCTATAATTCATATCCTCTTTTATTACTCATCACTGTCTATACCTTTAATTTACTCATTTATTCTCCCTTTATTCGAACTAGACAATACATAGTAACTTCTATAAGAAGAAGGATAATGTCCGTTTTGTTCATTGCTCTGTCTTTAGTATCCAACATGGCTACCATGCATATTTGTGTACTACACAACTCTAAGATCACTGTTGACATAGATAATTATATTGAGTGACACCTGTAAAAACTTTAAGTGGTATATAATCTATAAAAATATTGAATCACTCTATTTTGCAGCTGAAGCTAATATATTGTAAATTAACTATACTTTAATAAAAAATTAAATCAAGAAAAAGAGTGACAGTTGGAATTGGCAATAACTAGAACAAATGCTCACTTATTTCTTGAGTGCTTCGAACAATGCCTGACATGTAGTGATTAAGTAGAAACATTCTTGAATGCTTTAATTCATTCTAGTAGTCTTTATTAATGCAGGTCTTGAAGATTCAAGGTAGGAGAGATTACCTCTTCTGGTTACTTCTTTTTTCTCCTATTCTACAGTGTAAGTACTCTTTACAATAAATTTATAAGGCAGGAGCTTTTAAGAAGATAAGAATACTGTTCTGATAAGCTAGACACCCATCACTAAAGAAAAACTGGCAGAATTAATTTTTTATAATTGAAGTCATTATTCTAAGACCCCATGCTGCCCCTTTAATTAATTCATTTTTTTTCCAGCAAGACTTCCCTAAGGTTTAACTAGCTTTCACCCATAAAAGTATGGATTCAATAGCAAAGAAGCTCAGAATCTTCAGCATCAAATAGCTATATACAAGCACCAGGCACTGGCACTGTACATAACCACAGTGATCTCACAACAGGAAATGTATTTCTTTTTCCATGGGGCTTTCTAAACTGGTGATTTGCAGCTCTGTTGGAAATATTACTCTTCTCGCAATGGGTTAACAACTACATCACCAACATATAATAGAAAGGTTTTTAAAGGTCATGGTAGATTACCTTTCTGTCAAGCAGCCGCAACTATGGATGAAGAATCAAAACAACTGTCTTTTATTCTCTTACAAGGGCCATTGATCTGACTCTGGCCATATACAATCTGATTCTAGAAACCTATCTTTTCTCCTGGTTCATTTAATCCATCTTTCCCATTTATATTGTTCCCCAGTTCTACTTTACACTGCTTGGTTTTTTTCTTACATCCTTTTATGAGAATTTGGTTAAACTGTAACATTCAATACACTGAAAATACTGAGTTTCAGCGCAAACATAAAAATGCATTACTCACAGATCAAATCTTGCTAACTTCATTTCTGAAGAGGAAAATTTTGATAGAAAAAACTTGCTTTTTTAAAGCCCTACTCTTACTGATCTGGCTTGCAAAATATAGGAAGTAAATGTTAATTTCTTTGGAAAAGTGTATGCATCTATATACTTCTCTCTGTTAAAATTTTATATTATTCTACCTTATGGAGAAGAAGATACATACTTTGTAGGCATGTCATCTCCATGTTATCTGAAACTTGCATTGTCACCTTCCAAAGAAGGTGGACAGGTAGACAGTTTCTTTTTAATGTGTGATTTAAAGATGAACTGTTGACAAAAATCTCCTTAGAGTTAATTTCAACTGTGAGAAGAGGTAAAACATGCTGTCAAATAGATTTTACTAAGTAGAGGTCAGGGTAGCATCTACTCTGTCTGAAGATGCTGGATAGAGTGCTTATTACATATTTTCGAAAATTCAGGATTCACTCATCCATTAAAAAAAATCCAATAACAATATCCTATTGCTTCAAATTTAGTTTTATGAAATGCAGTCTGAAAACTAATTATGTACATTCAAAGAAGGGCTATACTTCCAGCTTTTTATTATGAAATTTATTTTTAATTTTTTGCATGTTAAATGATTTTTGTTTTTTCCATTATAGTTGGTTTACAGTGTTCTGTCCATTTTCTACTGTACAGCAAAATGGCCCAGTCACACATACGTATATATATATGTTCTTTTTCTCACATTATCCTCCATCACAAGTGACTAGATAGTTTCCAGTGCTATACAGCAGGATCTCATTTCTTATCCATTCCAGAGGCAATAGTTTGCATCTATTAACCCTAGATTCCCAGTATACAGTGAAGTTGAAGTAATTCTATAGTGAGCGTTCACGTGCCCATTGCTTACATGGGGCAATTAGCATTTCCTTTCCTCTATTATGTATTTACCTATATATCCATCTCTGTACCTTTAATCAATCCATTTAATGTTTTTGATAGATTTCAAAGTCAATTACAGATGTCAGTACACTTTCCCCCAAATACTATTTCATTTTTGAATTGTAAGAGTATCTTGTATATCCTGGATACCAGTCTCTGTCCTTTGTTTTTGATGTATATATTTTAACCAATTTCTGGCTTACCTTTTAATGCATTACTGGTGTCTTTAAAAGTGCAGAAACTTAAAATTTTGATGTAGTTTAAAAATTTTTCTTTTATATTTATTGAAATGCTATTTTTTAAACTCTGTGATAACACATGGTTTTAATTATAAATCAAAAAGCAGATAGTATGAGTATGTGATTTTTGCATGTCATATAGAACTTAGCACTCTGGTAGCTTGTGGATATTTTCTATTTGTACTATTATTGCATATATGAATTTACTTATAAATATACTTATGTGATAATGGAGAGTATTTATGTTATATGTAGACAACATTTAAATTGTCAGGATTTGATATTTACTCATAACTTCCCCCTTTCAATATTCTGCAGACTAGAAGTGTTTGCTTTCTTAACTGGCACAAGGCCTTTGTTGAGGTGGGTGGTGGATGGGAGAGAAACATAAAGAATATAAGGAGTGAGTAGCCCAGGCTATTCTCTATGACAAAGGATGAACGAGGGCAGATGGGTAAGAAGAATGGGGAACAATAAAGGGAGGCTGAGAGCAAGAGAGAAGTGTCAAAAGGAAAGAAGAGTAATTATCAGGAATGGGATTTAGGAAAAGGGGTGTGTAAAAAATTGTTTGGAAGCCATGCTGTGTGTTGCCTCCATCTTTAAGTGTAAAGATAAGTGCTTCTTCCAAGCAGTGGCAACATAACTACTTAAGTTACCACCAGTGCTTTCTTTTGCTATATTGCCAATTGAAGACAATACTTTTAAATGTCAAGCAGCTGATAATTTTGTCTATTATGGCAGTAATAACTACAAAAACAACAGGGACCATTAGCTGCTTCTAATAGCACTGCAGAGCTTACAAAATGAAAATGTTTAAACTTAGGGGTAAAACCGACAAGGGCTTAATCGCTAGAATATATAAGCAACTTATACAACCCAACAGAAAAAAAGGCCAATCAACCAATGGAAAAATGGGCAAAAGACCTGAATGGACTGTTCTCCAAGGAAGATATACAGATGGCCAACAAACACATGAAAAAATGCTCAACATCGCTGATTATAAGAGAAATGCAAATCAAAACTACTATGAGATACCACCTCACACCAGTCAGAATGGCCCTCATTAATAAGTCCACAGATAACAAGTGCTGTGGAGAAAAGGGAACCCTCCTGCACTGCTGGTGGGAATGTCAACTGGTACAGCCACTATGGAGAACAGTTTGGAGATACCTTAGAAATCTATACATAGAACTACCATATGACTCCGCAATCCCACTCTTGGGCATATATCCAGACAAAACTCTACTTAAAAGAGACACATGCACCCGCATGCTCATTGAAGCACTATTCACAATAGCCAGGACATGGAAACAACCCAAATATCCATCAACAGATGATTGGATTAGGAAGAGGTGGTATATATACACAGTGGAACACTACTCAGCCATAAAAAACAGTGACATAATGCCATTTGCAGCAACATGGATGGAACTAGAGACTCTCATACTGAGTGAAATGAGCCAGAAAGACAAAGACAAAGACAAATATTTTGATTCTGCTCATATTATCTATTAGCGTAGTCAAATTTACAGAGACAGAAAATAGAATGGTGCTTACCAGGGGCTGAATGCAGTGATGAATGGAAATGTTTTGTTCAATGGGTACAGAATTTCAGTTTGGGGAGATGAAAAAGTAGTGGAGATGAATGGTGATGATGGTTGTACAGCAACAAGAATGTACTTAATGCCACTGGATGGTACACCTAAAAATGATTAAAACGGTAAATTTTATGCCACGCATATTTTACCACAATTGAAAAAAAATACACAGGAAGGGCCAAGTGGAAGCTGCTGGAACTGTCCCTCCATGAAAGCAATGCCAAAATATAGCAATAGCACATATCTGGGAAATCTTCAGAGACTAAAATAACCATGCAGATGGTAATCTCCATCACCTGCCCCATTTAAATAATCTGTTTGGCTTGTGCAAAAGACAAATAAGTAATGGACAATGTTGATTATCATAAGATAAAGAGGTGGTAATTCTAATCAAAGCTGCTAGGTTTTATGGTTTTTTTTTTTTTCAGAAATTCAAAACATCTCCAACTTCTGATATACAACTATTGATCTGACAAATATTTGTTTGTCTCCATATCAAACTGCAAAGATAATGAGGCATTTTGTTTTTACCTGACGGAGAAAGGAGTACACTCAAACTTTGTCTTACTGAAATACTATGTCAAGTCTCCTAATGCCTATGATCTTATAGTCCATATAGAGATTAATCATCACGATATCACAAAATCATTATAATAGTCCATAATATTGATTACATTATGGTGATTGGACAGGATGAGAAGAAAATAAGTAGTGGTCAACTTCTGCCAGTAAGATACATATATCAAAGGGTGGGAAATAAAATTCATGAAAGTTTAGGATGTCAAACATATCACAGCCTCAGTATGGTAATGTACACAAACAGTATGATAATGTATAGAAACAGAAACCCATCTCCAGAAAGCACTGAAGTTCATGTTGATTTGTCTTAAAGATGGAGGCAACACACAGCATGGCTTCCAAACAATTTTTTACACACCCCTTTTCCTAAATCCCATTCCTGATAATTACTCTTCTTTCCTTTTGACACTTCTCTCTTGCTCTCAGCCTCCCTTTATTGTTCCCCATTCTTCTTACCCATCTGCCCTCGTTCATCCTTTGTCATAGAGAATAGCCTGGGCTACTCACTCCTTATATTCTTTATGTTTCTCTCCCATCCACCACCCACCTCAACAAAGGCCTTGTGCCAGTTAAGAAAGCAAACACTTCTAGTCTGCAGAATATTGAAAGGGGGAAGTTATGAGTAAATATCAAATCCTGACAATTTAAATCTTTATCTTTACACTGGCAATTGAGTCACTTTTATACCCAAAGCTCGAACAGATGAACAACCTAACACCAGAGTCCCATCTTGAGGGTCTTTTTCTTGAGACTGCTCTTGTGGGACAGAAACTCTGCTTCAGGAAGTGTAGAAAGTAGGTTTTAATAAAAGGATATTGTTTCAAAAGTTAGAAAAGCTAAAGACTCAAATAGAATAGGGAAGTAACCTAGGGTTTGGCAACACTGAATCCCCTAAGCAGAACTGTAATGAAAATAGAGACTGCTGGTAGATGCAGGGAACTTGGAGGGAGAAGCTCTTGAGCAGGAATTGGACCCACGAGGGAGGTGGAGTCTCAGTTGTATGTATCACTCAAAGAAAGAGGGCATTCTAGATTCTTTCCTATTCCCTTTTTCCAATCTGTCACCAGTCCTTTCTTTGCACAAAATTAATGGGAAGTTAGTTGTCAGTGGATAATGATAAATTGAGTTTTCAGGAGTCAGTCCTCTAAAATAAAAATCAGAGCTAGAAAAAGAGAAATAAGCTTTAAAGTTAACACAAATATGCCATACCTTTAAATTACTTCTCATATTCCAGTTCAGTTGTTCAAATACTCCCCCACTATGATTGTACTCTGAAATAGGTCCGCTACTCCTTTGCCTTCTCCTGATACTGCCTTTGTGTCACTCTTTCTCTCTTACATCCCACTGTCTATACCCCTGTTCCAGGGCCTTTTTTTGTTTTTTTAGGCCCACACCTGAAGCATATGGAGGTTCCCAGGCTAGGTGTCGAATCAGAGCTGTAGCAACAGGCCTAGGCCACAGCCATTCCAGATCTGAGCCACATCGGTGACCTACACCACAGCTCACGGCAATGCCGGATCCTTAACCCACTCAGTGAGGCCAGGGATCAAACCTGTGTCCTCATGGATACTAATCAGATTCGTTTCTGCTGAGCCATGACAGGAATTCCCTTCGGTGTCTTTTAATTATATCTAATCCTGGATCAGTTCTAACCATTTCTATCCCTTTTCCTTATCGCCAGCTTTCAAAGGCTTCCCATGAAAAGTATATAATAGTTTAGGTTGTTTCCTTTATAAATTCATGATTGCTAACCTAAAAGTTCCTTTAATATTGTCTTGTAATTTTGCTACATTTATCTGGACCAATCATCTCCCACTCTCTACAGTGTGTTCTCTCCTTCTGTACTATTCTTAATCAGCCATGATCCCATCATTTACTATAATCTGTTCTAATTTACAGAAAAAGAAAATAAGACATTTGAGGAAAACTTTACTGTTAATGAGCATAATAGAATTACTATATCTGCTCATATCTTATCTCCTTCGGTAATTTAACAGAATAGAAGCTTTATTCCTACCAAATGCAATTCCCTTACTCTTCATTTGGATTGCATGACCTTCCACCCTCTAAGGATCCTTATTTTGTTCAGTATCTTCTATCACTTGGATCTTTTCCATTAGCTTTTAAATATTCTAACATCTTCCAAATTTGGCAAAAGTCATAAAAAGGAAGAGTAAAACAAAAAAGAAAAGCTGAATCAAACTCACCTTTCTCCACCTGACTTCTGTTACTAATTACCACCCTATCTCTTCAAAGCCACAATTTAAAAAATCTTGAAAATTTGTTTATATTTTTATAATCAATGAACTTGGAAGTACAGTCTCTTTGAGGTTGTGATTTCAGTCCTTTAGCATACACACACACACACACACACACACACACACACAGAAGTGGAATTGGATGGATCTTATAGTAGTTTGATTTTTCATTTTTTGAGGAAACTCCATTCTCTTTTACATCGTGACTACATTACTTTACATTCCCACCAACGGTGTACAAGAGAGCCAGTTTCTCCATATTATCACCAACACTTGTTACCTTGGTATTTTTTATAATAGCCACCCTAACAGGTGCGAAGTGATTTGTGATTTTGATGTGCATTTCCCTGATGATTAGTGATGTTGAGTACCTTTTCATATACCTGTTAGCCATATATATGTCTTCTCTGGAAAATGTCTATTCAAGTCCTTTGCCCATTTCTTAATTATTTCAATTTTTTTGCTATTTAGTTGTGCGAATTTCTTATATTTTTTGGATATTAACCTCTTATGAGATATGTGACTTGCAAATATTTTCTCCTATTCAGTTTCTATTCTGTTGATTGTTTCCTTTGCTATGCAGGAGTTTTTATTTATTATTATTTTTTTAATTTTTAATTTTTTTCTTTTTTTGGCCATACCCATGGCATATGGAAGTTCCTGGGCCAGGGATTGAATCCGAGCCGCATCTGCAACCTGTGCCACAGCTGTAGCAATGCCAGATTCAAACCGGCAATGCCACAGAGAAAAGCAAGATCATTAATTCCTGCACCACAGTGGGAACTCCTGCAGGAGCTTTTAGTTTGATGTAGTTCCACTTGTCTGTTTTTGCTTCTGTGGTTTGTGCTTTTGGTGTCTTAGCCCATACATCATTGCCAAGTTCACTGTCAAGGAGCTCTTCCCAAAATGTGCATTGATGGATGAATGGGTTAAAAAATGTGATGTAAAATTACGGTAGAGTATTATTCAGCTTTTTTAAAAACAAGGAAGTTCTACCACTTTTGGTAACAGGAATGAATTTGGAGGACAGTATACTAAGTGAAATAAGCCAGTACCAGAAGAACAAATATTGCATAATTCCCCTTATATGAGTTATCTAAAATAATCAGACTTCATGAAAGCAGAGAATAAAATGATGATTGCCAGAGACTGGAGAAAAGGAGAAATTGGGAACTGTTATTCAACAGATATAAGTTTTCAGTTATGCAAGATGAATAAATACTAGCGATCTGCTGTGCTGATAGTGCCTGCAGTTAACAATAATGTATTAAGCACTTAAAAATTAGTTAACTGTGCAGATTTCATATTAAGTGTTCTTACCACACACACATACACACACACACACACGCAATGGGACACAAGGAAGCTTTTGGAGATTACAGATATGTCTCTTGACTTGATTGCATTAATGGTCTCATGGGTACATGCAATATGTCCACACTCATCAAGTTGTATACATTAAATGTGTTATTTTTTTGTATATCAGTTATACCTCCATAAAGCTGTTTTAGAATGTTTGTGTTTGATATCTTTACTTAAGTACTTTCTTCTCATGCTTCAACCCACTACAAATAGAATCCATCCTTTAATTACTTGAGTAAAAAGTTAACTTCATAAGTTATTTCCAAATCCCTAGGTGCAATGTGAAGATTTTTATCTAGTATTTACTTGACCTATAAGTAGGATTTGCTTCTGTCTTCTAAACTTGATTTCCCTTGACCACAAAACTCTTTTGGTTTCCCCTAATCTCTATGGCTATTCATTCTCTATCTTCTTTGCAGGAACATCTCCTTCTCAGACATTAAGTGTTGAAATTCTTCAGAATTCAATTCTAGACCATTATGTCCTCTCACTCTAAAACTAAGAATATGATTTCAGAGAAACATACAGCTTCAGTTACCAACTCCGTGAAGTTTGGATATATGTTATCTGAGACCTCTAATCTGAATTCCATGAATCCAGTTGCCTATTTAACATCTAAATCTCTTCATTAAGAATATATATAAAGTAAAATACTCATGGTCTTCCTAAAGTGCCAAATCTGTCCTCCTTCATTTTGTTTGTTTAAGTGTGTGGTGGTACCATTCATCCAGTTGTATAAGCCAGGTGCCTGGCAATAATCCTTGATTTCATGCTTTCTCATCACCCACTATATCTTGTCTTAGCCATTATCATTCCTATCCAATTTACCTCCTAGATACTTCCTTAATCTATCTAATGTTCTCTATCTATCTACCCTCATTGTAAGTGGTAAATTAATGCATAGATCTAAATTTTCCTGATAACGTTGCTTCTTATCTATAGTTTTGTGGCAGGAAAATTTATGAAAAAAATCTTTTCATCTTCCCTATATCTTCCCCTCTGTTCCTCCCATCCTCCTGTTGCCATTTCAAGCAAGTACCCAGGACTGCTTAGAAAATGTGCCATTTGTAAGCATCAAGGTGTGAAGGAGGAAATTATAAGGCAATTGGAGGATTAAGGGCTAGTGAGTACAACAAGCAATGCCTTGCACTACCTTGTTACTGGATAGAGCCTTGAAGCTGTACCAAGCCATTAGAGGGACATAACTGGAGAGAGATATAGAGAAGCCATGTAATATGTATGATATATTTATCTCAGCAAATATTCCAGCATCCCAAACATTATAAAGAAACATTTATAAATGGGACATGAAGGTATGGGTGACATGGTCTCAGAACACCAGAAGGACTTCCATAACACTTTCATGTTAGAGGATTTTTATACCAATTTGGTTGTATAATGTACCTCAAATAATGACTGAATCTCTATTCTCTACCTGCTCAGTTATTTAAATAATTAAATTCATGTAAGTCAAATAAAACGTCACTAGTATATTGAAACAATTTGTAACTGCTTACTTTATGTAGAAAACTTATAGCAAAATCATGGCAACTGTCACCATTATATGGCAAGAACTTTGCTTGTATAATATCTACTAACTGTAATAATGCACCTTCCACAAGAAAACTGAAAAAAGAATGAACTAGAGAGCAAAACATTTTTCTCTCTTGAGCTGTTTAAAGGATTCTTGTAGGCTCTGATATTTTATCTCTGGGAGAAAGAGCAAAAATAAAAACAATTTTGAAATTAGAGATTTTTTAAAATCCTAAAACCACAGATCTTGGTACTAATTGAGTGTATAGTACTGTATCATATGCTTTATTGAATTTATAGATTTAATTGCCCATATGTTCCTAATGGGGAAGGAAAAATAACAGTTTTAGTCCTGGTATAGATACTGCATGATAATGGGGAATGATGACCATCTCCATTTCCAAAGGGAGACCAGGAATTCAAAACAAGCTATGCCATAAAGTGTTAAATTCAGCATTTTAAAATATTTTGAGAATTTTGAACTCAAAGGTTTTGTAACTTCTTAAAAAGCATAATATGTATACATAATTTCCACACATTTAAAATGTGTTGTTAAATTGTTAAGACCTGACTTTTTTCTCAAAATTAAGATATGCTAGTCACACCTGAGACTAGCCTCCAGAGGGCGACCAAGTTGCATCACTGCAAACAATTGCATCAAAATTTATCATTGCCTCCAACAAATTCAAAGACTTTCTAAAGTTAAAGTTTGAAAAGACAGTTATAATAGTTAATACCTGAAAAAATATCATGACCTGAAATTTGAATAGCTCTGCAAATGTTGATTGTTTGAGAAGACCACCTATAATCTGATGCTTTGGTAGAGCCTTTTAATCTAGACTGATCTCACAAAGCTACTAGATCAGCAAAACTGGTCATTAGTTCATGCATGCTCTAATTTTGCTGCTCACTAAAATCTCCCTATTCCAAGCACCTTGTATCAGCAGAGTTGGACTCTTGAATTTCAACAGACTTAGATTCAAAGGTTAGCTCTGCAATTGGTTGGTATATTACTTTGTAAACAGAGTTTCATCTGAAGAATAGGGTAAATAATGTCTTTCTCATGTGTCATGGTTTTGTGAGAATTAAATGAGATGAATATATTAAACACTTAGCATAATGACTGATGGGTAAATATTACTTTCTGCCCATTTCTTTTATCCCCCCTTTTTTCTTCTTGTATAAAGAGAAAGAGAAAAATAGGGTCTTATTAGGTCATTGACTTCAATGTTTTAGTGACATATCATACTTCCATTACTTTTCCCCAAAGTATGTTTTTAAAAATCTCATGGAAGTAGAGATTAAGGCCCCTGACCTCCTTTATCTGAAAACATTTACTTAAAAAAATTTGAAATTGTAAATTCTTTCTCTGCCCCTTTGAGATGTAAATTTTCTTCCAGAAACATGATACTTTTACAACCCTGGAACATCGTTCTCAGGGACCTAGGAGTCATCTCTTTGAAACATAATCTTCAAAAAAGATAGTTCTCCTAGTCCCCATCTCTGTGGGGAGTATAGGAGCCTAATTTTGATAAGAGCCAAAGCAAACAGAGATGATCTATTGAAATTATATTGACCAACCTATTCCCCAACATCCTCTAGTACTTTCCCTACAGTTCACCCTGGCTCTCAAAATTTTCCCTGCCTTTTGTTTCAGCAGAATTGAGTTCAGTCTCTTTCCCCTATTCCAGTCATCTTGAATAAAATCCTCCTTACCTGTTTAACCATGTGGTGCAATTTTTCTTTGACATCACTCTATCACCCACTCCAAACTGCATACTACTTTCAGATTAATCTTATAAAACTTTGTATATGTGCTGCTGAAGTGAGCACAGTCTTTATAGAACTTTGAATCACCCCATATTCTCTGTGGCATAAAGCCCACCATTAAAACTTCTTCACAGCCTTATACCTTCCAAACTCGTTAGTGCTATCTGCCAATTCCTAAATTCCTTCCTCCAATAATATTAGTGCATTACCTTCCTAAATGTGGCTAGTATTTGCCCAATTTGAGATTTTATGTTTGTTTTAATTTTTTTTAATATTTGGAAATTCTATTGTATTTGCCCATGTATAACAAATAAAATAGAAATCAGATCCTTGCAAATAAATTTAATACAGGATATTAATAACACCATTGATGAAACTGCTGAGAAGTAAAGAAGGGCTTCCAAGATAATAGAGTAATTAGCAGGAGCAGGAATCTACTTCTATCCCTATACTGGAAAGGCAAAGTTAAGGAGAAGGTAGTAAAGGAGCCCAGGGCCAGGTTATCTGATCAATGTTGGACCATACCAGTTTTAGCTTACAGGAACTGGAGCCATGGAAGTTACGCATGCTGCTGGAGAATTTTTTCAAAGTAGAGAGAGAAAGGGAGAACTATTTTAGCTTATCCCTAAACTCCCTACACCATCAGTGCTTCTTTTTGGCTGCACATGATCAGAAGTAAGCTGCCTGTATGAGTCTGCTCTCATGTGATACAAATCAGTCAAGAAGGAGCAATGACTAAATTTAAGAAGCGGGCCAAAACTAGTACTTTTGCTTGAATGTTGTACAACAGTCTATTTTTTTTAATTTTTTTCTAGCTTTATTGAGATATAATTGACAAATAACATGGTGGAAATTTAGGGTGTGCAACCTATTGATCTGCTGTGTATTATGAAATGATTACCACAGTAGAGATAGTTAGTACAACTCTATCCCCTCACATAAATACCATTTCTTTTTTTTTCCAGTGAGAACATTTAAGATCTACTCTCTTAGCAAGTTTCAAGTAAATAATACAGAAATTATACCTGTAATCACTGTGCTATACATTAGGTTCCCCAGAAATTCATTCGCTAACTGGAAAATTTAAACTTTGATCAACATCTCCCCATTTCCCCCAAGTCCCTGGCAACCATTGTTCTATTCTCTGTTTCTCTGAGTTTGGCTTTTTTAGAGTCTACAAATAAGTCATATCATACAGTATATATCTTTCTCGGACTCATTTCACTTACCATAATGACTTACCCCCAAGTTGTTGTTCTAAGTGGCAGGGTTTTCTTCTTTCTCCTGGTTGAATAATATTCCATCTATGTATATAACCACATCTTCTATATCCATTTATCTGTAGATGGATATTTTTGTTGTTTCCATATCTTGGCAGTTGTGAATAATCTGCACTGAACATGGGAGTACAGATATCTCTTTGAAATAGTGATTTCATTTTCTTTGCATATATATACCCAGAAATGGGATTGCTCATGTATGGTAGTTCTCTTTTTATTTTTTTGAGAAACCTCCATATTGTTTACCATAGTGGCTGTACCAATTTATATTTCCACCAATAGTGCATGAGGGTTTCCTTCTCCATATCCTTGTCAACACTTATGTCTTGGTCTGTTTGAAATGATATTTCATTATCATTTTGATTTGTATTTCCCTGATGATGAGTGATATGGAGCATCTTTTCATGTTGGTGATTGTATGTCTTCTTTGGAAAATTTTTTTTTCAGTTCTTCTGTATATGTTTTTGTTTATATATGTGTGTGTATATATGTATGTATTTGCCATTGAGTTGTATGAGTTCCTTGTATAGTTTGGATATTAACCCCTTATCACATATATAATTTGCAAATATTTTCTCGCATTATGTAGGTTGCCTTTTCATTTTGTTGACTGTTTATTTTTCTGTACAAAAGCTTTCTAGGTTGATGTAATTCCACTTATTTATTTTGCTGTGTTATGTGTGCTTTTGTTGTCATATCCAAAAAATTGTTGCTGGGACCAATGTCAAGGAGCTTTCTCCCTATGTTTTACTTCCTGAAGTTTTATGGTTTAACTTATATTTAAGTACTTAAACCATTTCAAGTTAATTTTTGTGAGTTGTGTAATATATGGTTTCACTTTTCATTCTTCTACATTTGGTTATCCACTTTTCCTAACAGCAGTTACTGAAGAGCTATCTTTCTACCATCGAGTATTCTTGGCTCCCTTGTCAAATATTAGTAGAATGTACATGTGAGACTTTATTTCTAGGCTCTAATTCTGTTCCACTGCTCTATTTTTTTAAATACCAGTGTGGTAATATTTTGATTATTATGGCTTTGTAGTGTGTTTTGAAAGGTGATGCTTTCACCTTTGTTCTTTCTCAGGATTGCTTTGGGTATTTAGAGTCTTTTGTGGATCTATACATATTTTAGGATTTAAAAACTGTGAAAAATGATTTGGAAATTTTCATAGGGATTGCATTAAATCTATAGATGGCATTGGGTAGTATGGACATTTTAACAATATTCATTATTTTGATCCATGAATACAGGATAGATTTCTGTTTTTTGTGTCTTCATGATTTCTTAATTCACAATCTTAGGATTTTCAGTGTACTGATCTTTCACCTCCTTGGTTACATTTATTCCTAAGTATTTTATGTTGTTGATGCTATTGTGGATGGGATTGTTTTCTTTGTTTCTTTTTGAAATATTTTATTGTTAATGTATAAAAACACAACTGATTTCTGTATGCTGATTTGGTATCCTTCAACTTTACTGAATTCATTGACTAATTTAACAATTTTCTGAGTAGGGTCTTCAGGATTACCTGTATATAAGATCATATCATTTGCAAACAATTGCAATTTTACTTTTGTTTTTCCTGCTTGGAAAGCTGTTATTTCTTTTTCTTACCTGTTCTCTGGGTAGGACTTCCAGTACTAAGTTGAATAGGAGTGGTAAGAGTGGGCACCTTGTTTTATTCCTGACTTTAGAAGAAAAGTTTTCAACCTTTCACCACTGAGTATGATGTAAACTGTGGGATTGTCATATGTAAACTTTATTATGTGAAAGTATATATCTTCTTTTAAAAATACTGGAGTGTAGCTGCTTTACAATGTTGTGTACACTCCTTGTATATGCAATGTGTTGAGATTTTTTAACATGGAAGGATACTGTACATTTTAAAAACTATTTCTTCACCTATTGAAATGATTGTATGATTTTTTATATTTCAATCTATTCATGTGGTGTAACACATTTTTATTTGTGTGTGTTGAAACATTTTTACATCTGAGAGATAAATCCCGTTTGATCATGGTGTATGATTCTTTAAATGTACTGTCAAATTGTGTTTCCTAGTATTTTGTTGAGAATTTTTACATCTGTATTCATTAGGGCCTTTTCTTTCCTCTTGGTGTTCTTGTTTGGCTTTCTTAAGTGTGATGCTAGCCTCTTAAAATGAATTTGGGAATGTTTACTCTCTTTCAATTTTTGAGAAGGATTAATGTTAATTTTTTAAATGTTTGGTAGAAATCATTGAGGGAACCACATGGCCCTGAAATTTTCTTTGTTGGGAAATTTGTGATAACTGATTCATTTGCTTACTGATTATTGATCTTTTCCGGTTTTCTGTTTTTATCTTTTTCTTTCATTTGAAACATATTCCTTTGTCTTCTCATTTTGCTTAACTTTCTGTGTCTCTATGAAATTAATTGAAATAGTTACCTGTCCTATTTTGAAAATATGTCCTTGTACGGGAATATCTCTATGCAGTCTCCTAGTGGCTTTGATGGGAGAACTAGATCTGATGTGAACATGGGCTGTATCTTCCCTTGGGGTGTGCTGGCAGTCTCTGCCTCAATGGAAGGGAGGGTGAAGTTGGAGAAGTTGTATGGGCTAGAGCCAGAGCCAGGTGCAACCACATGCTTCTATACTCAAAGGCCTTCACTGCCCTATGGAGGATGGTGTCATGGCTAAAGGGGCTGAAGCAGGAGCCCAGAGGGACTTGGGTTTATCCTTGGTGTGATGACTGTCTGTGCCTTGGTTTTGGGCATGACTGGAGCCTGAGGGATTGGGCCTTCACTTCTGTGCTGGTTTCCCCTTTTCCTGCTTTGTGTGCCTTGGTTAGAGGATATGTCAGGACTGGAAGGGTTGGTGACACACTACTGAGCTGATTTCACTTGCTCCCAAGTGTGCACAGGTACACATGCTCCTGGGATGGTGATCTCCACTTTGAAGCTAGTTTCACTCCCTGCTGCATGTGTTCATTAACTCACACACAGGCAGTTGCTGCCCCCACGCTGGTCAGAGACAGGGCCAGGGTCTGAGATAGTTCTGTTCCCTCCAAGTGTGCATACCCTTATTCACAATGGCAGCCTCCACCTTTGTGGGGAACATTACCAGAGCAAGAGACACTGGAGAAGGAGTGTCCAGTATGGGCTGTGGGGCATGCTGAGGCAATCTCATCAAGCCATCCAGAGCCCCAGGCAGTTTTCAGTTTGCTGCCTCAGCATTCTGACCTGGGAGTAAGCATGTCTGTGTGCACTCTTCTTTTTTTCTATTTTTGGCCTCCCTGTGGCATATGGAGTTCCTGGGCCAGGGAGCAGATCATAGCTGCCTAGCCACAATGGTGACCTAAGCTGAAGCTATGGCAATGCTGGATCCTCAACTCACTGTTCTGGCTGGGGATTGAACCCATATCCCAGCACCCCCAAGAACTGTTGATCCCACCACAGTGGGAACTCCTGTGTATGTACTCTTTAAGAGTAGAGTCTCAGTTTCTTTCAGCCCTCTTAAGTGCCACTGGTTTTCAAACCAGCTAGGGGGCACTTGCCTTCCTGGTGTCAGACCCCAGGTCTGAGGTGCCTAACAGTTGGTTTGAGCCTTTCCCTCCCAGGGAGGATCCCCAAGCCTATGCTATCCCCCTCCTCTTCTGTGTCCCCAGTAGTGGTGCAGGTCCCTATCTGATTGCTTCCCCTCCCCTCTGAACAAACTCTGCATGGATCTTTCTTTACAGCATTGGTTGTAAAAAAGCTGTCCTGCTAGTCCGCAGGTCTATTTCAGCAAGAGTTTTTCCATATGAATTTGTCCTTTAATGTGTTTCAGAGTGAGTGCAGTATCCTGCTACTCTGTTTCCATGATTATTGTTATCAGCCATTATTTCTTTAAAAAAGCTTTCTGCCTCTTTCTCCCTCTCCTCTTCTGCAACTCCAATAATTTTCAAGTTATTTCTTTTGATTATATCCTGCAGATCACACAGGCTGTAATGACTCTTTTTTAATTCTTTTTTTTTCCTTTGTTCTCTGACTGGATAGTTTCAAAGTTCTTGTCTTCTAATACAGAGCATTTCTTCTGCTTGAGCCATTCTGTTTTGATGCTGTCTATTGCATTTTTTATTTCATTCATTTTATTCTTCAGCTCCACAATTTCTGCTTGGTTCTATTAAATGATTTCTATATTTTTGTTAAAAGTTCTCATTTTGTTCATGTAATGTTTTCCTGATTGTATTGGATTGTCTTTCTGTGTTTTCTTATAGCTCATTGAGTTTTCTTAAATAGCTATTTTGAATCCTTTATTAGGTAAATCAGATATCCTCATATCTTTTGTATCAGGTATTGGAAGATTATCGTAATTTTTTGGTGGTGTCATGTTACCTTGATTTTTCGTGTTTCTTGAAGTTCACACTGTTTGTTACCTTTTCATTTGAAATAGCAACTATGTTCACTGTGGAGTCTTACTGCCTTGGGAGAAATATTTTTCAGCAGACCTACTAGATATTCTGAGGCATAATTCTTCCATGAATAAGCCTACTCCATATTTCTTGCTCCTTCTCATTGCAGAATTCTTAAGCCTGTGTGCCCTTTCTGGATCTTACAAAGGTACCAGCCCAAGTGTTGATAGCTTCTCTTTTGTTTCCCCAAAGGAGGTGCTAAAATTCTCACCTTTGTGTTCTCTCCCTGGCCCAGATTCTGTCAGGCTTTTTTTTTGTGCTAGCTAGCCGTCTGCCACAGTGCTTTCTCACTCTGCCAGTGGGAGCACACACAGTCAGGCATCCACAGGGTGGACATGTGTATGAGTGAGGCACATGGAGCACTGAGGGTGTGTATGAGCTATTTGTGGGGAATATGTGTGTGAGGCATTACCAGCAACTCTTGAGCAAGCTTCTTCATGGATTCTAAGATGCATTTAGTTGCATTCACATCCCTTTAACGCCCTTTGAGAATCTTATCTTCCATTTTTCCAACTGCCTCTTATGCTTCCCTCCAGTCATGCAGTTCACATTTCAGTACTGTGGATGTGGAAAGAAAGAAATGGGCCTGTTTGGCAGCATCCTACACAGGGAAGTTGAGTGACAATAGCCTATTTTCAAACTATAGTCTCTCATTTATTTTCTCTGTAGTCTTTACCAATTGGTCTCCTTCCCTAAACCTTGATTTTTTCATCTCTCAAAAAATTATAAAGATAGTATCCATCTCATTGGTTTGTTTTGAAGATTAAATGAAATAAAACAACTTATGTATTCAAAAGCATACTTGGTATATAGAGTGTGCTCCAGAAATGAAAACCGTCATGATTTTCTTTGTTATTATTATTAAAATTGCTATTATTTGCAGTATAAATTTTAATTTTACTTTTAATTTTATTTTAAATTTTACTTTTAATTTTCTTCCAAATTGAATCTTATTTCATTGTCCACCTCAAATGACATCAGTTCCATATAGACGTCTCTGATCCTTTCCTCTAAAATGTTAAGAATTTATTCCTTCTCTAAATTCCTGTAGTATACATTATCTGATTTATTTATTTGACATTCATCTTTGAGTTCATTTGACTATATGCCATCTCTCCTAACAAGACTATAAAGTTCTAGAATATAAAGACTGTTGTTTATGTATTTGTGTATTTCACATAGGAATTAGTATGACACACCATCCAGAAAAGGCATTTCATGAAAATGTGTTGAGTGATTGAAAGATTGGATTAACATATTTTCTTTTATTGATAGATATCCCTGGATGATAAACCATTAGAACCTAAGTTTATTTTATTCCAGTTCAACATTTATTATTTGATAGTTTGATATCAAAAATTCTTTTCTAAGTAGAAGAATAGTTGATTTACAATGCTGTGTTAATTTTTGCTGTACAGCAAATTGATTCAGTTACATATATATACATGCATATGTGTATATATATATATACGTATAATCTTTTTTAAGTATTTTAAATATTATTTTCTGTTAAGATTTCCCTCAAGATACTGAATATAGTTGCCTGTGCTGTATAGTAGGACCCTGTTGTTTATCCCTTCCATATGTAATAATCTGCATCTACCAACCCCAAACTCCCAGTCCATCCCTCCTGCACCCCCCTCACTAGATGTATATTATTTTAAAAAATTGCACCAGTATAAAACTTACTGGGTAGTGAGTCAGACCAAAATGAAGTCGATATTCCAGTTGCCCTCTTGAGAATACAATGGAACCAAGCTCTAACACTGTCTTTCCCACCATTCATACCTTGGGTTCATAGTATAAACCTCAAACAATAAAAAAAAAAATACTTTTGCTAAGGCTACAAAGAGGAGATAAAAAATGACTTCTGTTATAAAAATTCACTATACTATAGTACAATTTGAATAGATGGCAAGGATTAAGTTTATCATCTTTCCTTTCCTCTGATTTCCCTTGCTTCATTATTGTTAAAAGAATCAATCTTCAGCTACATTCTGGTAATAATCAGTGATTTACAGGTTTAGGTGGCAGAGAGAGTCACTTTCCCCTAGGCCATGAAACAATTTCTTTAACTTATTTTGGTACTTCACTGGAGCTACTTGCCCTCTAATTTTGTAAACACTATTTGCCATACACTTCACTCAGTGCTTTCCAAATATTCTTAATGAATCCTTAAAATAATCTTGTGAGGTATGTTTTAGTATTCTCCATTTACAGATGAGGAAATTAAAGCACAGACGTAATAAGTGATGAAGCTGGAATTTAAACCCATACAAGTTTATTTAATTCTGATTCTTATATTCTTAAACTTTTAAAACACTTTATTTATAAGGTATGGAAACAATTTACAATACAACATTAAATGTGGTAGGATAGGCTATTGTTACTTATGCCTTTTTATGACATAATACCTAAATCATAAGTTTTATCAGTATAAAATGCCAGAAAATTGCATCTAATGGCATGATACCACCATGATTTAGAAGGTAATTGAAGGAAGGCTAATGAAGACTGTAATTTCCCTTACTCTTCACCAAGGTGGCTGAATCGTGTTAAGAGGATCCACCTTTAAGTGTACTATGAAAGCCATTATGTAGTATAACTTTAAATAAGGATGTCATTACTGGTGGAATCAATTGTGAAAGTGTTACCGGAAGAGAGAGCTGAGAACAGAAGTTTGGAGAACTAGCCAAAATTTGAGAGTTAGGAAATATCAAAATATTGTTAGGATGGAGGAAGAGCATAGAAATGAAGATAATATATGTAAATAAAAGGGGATCATTAAGGACAAGGGAAGCATAGTACGACATGAGAGGAAAGTAGAAAGCAACATGATTCATGATTCTGGCCGCAAAATTCCGAATTTTTGGCACCCGGTTTCGTAGACTTCAGCATATGAATAACATATTATTTCTGTACTATATTTTCATCCATGTAAATATTTCACTGAAAACTGCATCAATCACAACTGAAAATAAAAAGGCTAAATTTTAGCTGAGTTTTCTAATGGGATCCAGTTACATTGTCAAAGGCCAGTTTCCAAATGGGAACACACCTTCTATTCAGTCTCATCTGTAGCTACCATAATGATCAACTTAGAACCCAAACTACTCTTTATTTAAAATTATAGAATCCATACTGTATTATTTCACTCACATGTGGAATATAACAAACAAATAAAAACATGAAATAAATGAACAAACCAAGCAAGAACAAATGTGGAGATACCAAGAACTGAGTACTGAGTAGTAGTTACCAGAAGGGGAGGAGTGGGGGAATAGCAAAATGGGTGAAGGGAATCAACTGTATGGTGATGGATGGAAACCAAATTTTTGAAGGTACGAAAGTTGTAGGGTATATAGAGGTAGAAATATAATGTACACATTAAAACTTAGAGAATATTATAAACCAGTGTTACCCTAATAAGAATAAATAAAAAAATTACAGAGTTCATGACTCCTTGAACTACCTTTAATCCTCCTATTGGAACTGTTACAATAGGTATGGGAGTACAGAGAGCAAAAGAGTACTCAGACTAACTGTGCAAAGGGTGGTATAATAGATTAGAGGCACAAGAAAAGGGTAAAGATTCTGGGTTCATGACACTAACTTCTCAAATTGAAACCAGTAACCTGTATCTGCATTTGCAGAAGGGCTGAATAGTGTGAATGTGTCAGACAGAAAGTTATATTTGGTCCTCTATACAGATGGACTTACCTTGTTTATGATGTAGTAGCTGTCACTTTGTCTTTCTTTAAATATTTCTGGGTTTTATAGAATTCTTATCTGAAACTGATATTTACAGAATTTTTGAATTGTATTGGAACTGATATCATATGTAAGAAAGTATCAAAAAGTTTATGAATGAATCATTATCACTGTGTTGAATTGGGGATCTTAGTTGTCCTAATTATAGGAATTATAACATGTGCATATAATGGATTTGTGTGTTAACTTGCAGAGATGGGGTGAAAAAAATCACATGTAGTAAAAGCTAAATCTGAAAATTGATTAAATACATAAAGTATTCAAGTTTTGAATTTGCAACTTTGAATAGTAATTTTAATGTCAGATCATGAGAAACATTGAATTAGATCAAAGAAAGCACTGAGCCATGGGAATGTCTACAATCAGAGATCTTAGTTTTCAGACCATTCTGTCTTTACAATAATTATCAAACTTAACTGTGGCAGATAATTCTAAAGTATTTATGCTTTTTTAAAATGACACATTCTTTTAATATTAAACCTCTATATTCTTAATATAAGGCATTATATTTTTATTGCTTTGGGCATTAAACAAGATGATAAATGTACATACTTCTAACACAAGGGCTGACATGGAACATATGCTGAAATATATTTGATGAATTCGAGTCAGAATCTTCCCTGATCCTATGTGACATGATCTATTTGAAAAGTTGAAGAAAAGAATTTGGTTATCCATCTCCTGTATTCCAAACCAATATTTCCTGTCATGTTCCCATTAAAGAACTCTTATAACCCTCTATAGAGCAGCTTTTTATAACGTGACTCTATTGTAAAATGAACTAATTTTCAAGCATCTACTTCATATGTCCCTACTAGCTATTGAGCAATAGAAGTAGTAGAAGAAATATATGAAAATATAGATGAGGGAATTATCAACCTAGAAAAGATAATTGAATACATGAAAGTCAATGAGGTCTGTAGGAGAGGTTGTGCAGAGAGAAGAGACTATAGGGTTACCACAGTATTTAGGGGCTATGTGAGAAAAAGGAAGAGTGAAATAGACATAAAGTGGAATACCATGAGAAATAATTACTAAAGAAGCCAAAGAGGAAAAAATTATATTTTTAAGTTCATGGGATTAATTATACTTCTCAATGGATATTTCTGGTTCTCTAATTTCTGAGTACATGGGAGATTTCAATTTTTGGATTATTTATGGGTTGATGGTACATGTTTTGGTACATAGTTTGAGTTTTGTCCAGTGATGTGTGAGTGGACTTGACATATGTCACTCCTAGTCTGGAGCATATAGCTGGTGTGAGTCATTTCAGAGTTCTTTGTTCCACTGCATTTGGAAAATGGCAGTGTTCAAGATGGTGGGTACACCTCCATCTTGATTCCCTGACTGAGATGAGAGAGCCTTGCTCTTCCATTCTGCAGCTAATCCAAGACGGTCTTATTAATCAAAGAGAACTAAATCTGCTATTTTAAGTCATTTAAGTTTTATAATTAGCTATAACTTCACACAGCTTATTCACAGTTGTAGCATATCTTTACATATTCTCACTGATCAGAGTAGGCGAATGGAAAATGACACATTTACCTGCAATGAGAATATGTTAAGAATGAGGCAAGGACATTGGATTTAGCTCATTAGGTATATTAATATCTGTTTACATCTATATCTATATCTATATACACACACAAACACATATGTGTTTATAGGCATATATGTTATAAATACATATGCATATGTATGTGTATACATATGGATGTATCAAGAGAGACAGCAAGATGGGGGGGCATATTTATTTATTTATTTATTTGTTTGTTTGTTTATTTTGTCTTTTTAGGGCCACACTGTAGCATATGGAGATTCCCAGGCTAGGGGTCAAATCGGTGCTACAGCTGCCAGCCTACACCACAGCCACAACAATGTGGGATCTGAACCACATCTGCAACCTACTCCACAGCTAATGAAAACACTGGATCCTTAACCCACATCCTAATGGATACTAGTCATGTTTGCTAACCACTGAGCCACAATGGGAACTCCATTGTTTATTTTTTGTAATGACAAAAAACATAAATAAGAAGCCTGATATGGAGGAAATGAGTGATGAAAGAATTCTTGGACTTTTCTCTGAAATTTTTGGCTATAGGCGGAAGAATAGGGAAGCATTAGAGGAAGCATCAGACACAGGTAAGACTTTCAACATTTTTTCTTCCAAAGGATGAGAAGACCAGTACATATTTGTTAATAGAAATAATAATAAAGGAGGGAGAGATTTGGGGGAGGAGTTGCTAGAATGCATGGGATAATGGAGTGGGACAAGGTCCTAAGATTCAGGATTGGATAGGATTGAATTCAGAGATGAGTTGCTTGGGTTTATTCAGGAGAGATGCTCCTTTATAAATGGAGGGAAAATGAGAGATGTCGAAGCAGGAATGTGTTCAATATTAGCATCAAAAATACATCTTACATTTTATCAGGGAAGCGTGGTAGATCTTAAATTCCAGTATTTTAGAGCCCATGATATAAATGCTAATCACTGTCATTATTCTGGCATAATGCATACTGTGGACAGCCCCCCTTCTGTGCTGATTGTGCTCAGAGCCTCCCACACAGCACTTCTCAACTTTCGAAGCAACCTTTTTCAGAGACATTTGCAAAGTGTACTTCACACCCTGAGTTTTAAAAACCACAAAATTATATCTAGAACAGCTACCAATTTGCAAAGGGTTTATCACCTTGAAAAGAATAATTTACCAGAAGTGCAAAGTTTACCTAACAAACAGATTTTCTCCTGTGAGAGGAAGAATATGTGGGAGAAAAATTATAGAGAGAAAAATCACTTAAGTCTATCTAACCCCTTGAAGTGGAAATTAGACCAATGGGTAGCTCAGAAATTACGTATAAATGCCAAGACCTAAAATAGTAGTTCTGAAATTTCAGTAGGCATCAGTATCACCTGGTAAGCTTATTAAAATTGTAGCCATTGGGGACTGCCCTGAATTTACTGTCAGAAAATTGTAGGGAGGGATGCAAGCTTTTTTCTTTTTGTAAGATCACCAGGAAAATTTATGTACTCTGAAGTTCTAGATTTATTGATGAAAACATTTCCTGTTAAGCTGATATTTCTTGAATTCCTCTAAAGCAGAGTGAGAAGTGTCATCTGGTTATAGGTAGAGTGGCTGTCCTACTTAAGGACCAAGGAAACCAGGATCGTAAACCACAGGATGTTATAATCTGAGAGGGATCTTGGTGCTTGTGTTGCACATATTCACATTTTATCAGTGTGGAGACTGTGGCTTAAAAGCTGTATGAATACTTTTTGTGTAGTGGCACAAAGGGCTGACAAATGAACCTAAGATTTTTATTTCAGCATTTAACTTCCATGTTTAACATTAAATATACTCATATAGCTTTCTTCTGCTGAAATTGTTCTACCATCTTTTGAGAAAACGTTATTTCTTATATCTCTAGACATTCAGCTTTCCTTTAAGTGTTCCAGTTTACAAGGAAAAAAGAAAGGGGTATAGTTGGTGGGTTGATTTCCTGAATTTTCTATATTTATTGGAGAGGCAAATAACACCTGTGTGTGAAATGATCTGAAACACTGCTTTCCTAAACATATATACTTGCTGTCTGTCCTGACTTCTCACCCACCCCAAGCACACAGTTTCCCACTGTCCTCCCAAAGAAATTAATTTGGGGGTTTAAGTAATTTCTTTTTACTGTGATTTTTTAGATGATTACTATGTTGGAAAAAGCTGGCTCATTATCTTACCAGTAGTTTCACAAAACAGATCTGTTTTTGATTGTTTCCTTCTGTGATTGGAAACCTTCAGGACCAAAGGAGACTATTGGAGACCATTTGTTTAAGGGAAAGAAAATACTTTAATACTGTAAGTGGGGCGGAGAGTACAAAAAGGGAATTGAGAGGAAACCAAAGATAAATAATTTACTACATGGTATTTCTGGGGATAAGCCTAAAATGTGCCTGATAAAACAATATTGAGGAGTCAAGGGGAGGAGCCTCACATTGATTATTTTCTGTCTTTTTCACCATCAAATGAAAATTTAAACCCAAGTCATCTAGGTTTTTCTTTAAACTGTTTCAACAATTTTCTCTCTATTCTGTCTGTCCCAAGGCTCCCTAAACCCTGAGATCTTAGCTTGGCAAGAACAAATTCTAAAGCCTACTATTTGATTCTTAAGGTAATCTATCTCTCACCTTCTACCCTAGGATGTTTTGTGGGGCCACTTTTACAATTTTGGAATGGTGATGTCTATCTCCAAAAGGGAGAGATAGGAAAGAAGAAAAGGACAAGGGATCCAAGCCAGGTTCAAGCTATAAAGCAAACTCCATGAGATCTTAAGGCTCATGAGTAATCCTCTTTACTTGATGCTCTGCCCTCCAGGCCCAGCAAGAGACCCTCTGCATGGGCTCTGTGGTCCTCCTCAGCTGGAGTCTCAAATCTGTGGGTCTTGTGGCCTCCTCCTTTAAAACTTCACAGCTCATGTACTCTTGGTGCCAATAGTAATGGGGCCACGTGAACACCACCAAAATTTGCTTCCTGCACCCTCTGGCAGGGTGGACACTACGGGCTTCACGGTATCGAGGCCTACTGGAGCCCTAACCGGGTCAACAAAAGACCATGGGGCGGGAGTGTGGGGAGCAGAGCCTAGGATGTGAAGTAGTGCCAGGAAGCATGCAGCAAGGTCCTACAGGTGCTATTGACTACTCCTTTGAAACCATTTCCTCTTCAGATCCTTCTACTGTGGTCCTTCTATGGGAGTGGCAGCTCTGGTGAACTCTGAATTGCATCCAGGATCATTCTTCCATTGTTTTGGAGAACAACTCCCAGCTTCTGTTGAGATGGCTGATATATACTAATCTCCTGTCACTTGGCCACACCCTTATTATTCTCTCCTGACAATGCTTTCTCATTTTTTACAATATGGATAGGCTGAGAATTTTCCAAATCTTTGAGTTCTGCTTTTTTGCTTAATTTCCTCTTTAGGTCATTTCTCACTTCTCACATTACTCTTGACAATAAGCAGTCAAGAGGAGCCAAGCTGCACCTTAAATACTATGTTTAGACATAACTTCAGCTAAATATCCAGTTTTATCATTCCCAAGTTCTACCTTCCACAAAACACTAAAACATGAACATAATTCACCCAAATTGTTTACTTCCTATAGCAAGAATTGCCTTCCTTTCAGTTTCCAAGGATATGTTCCTTGTTTCTGACTGAAACCTCATCAAAATGACCTTTATTTATTTATTTTTTATTTTTTGGCTGCCCCACGGCTTATGGAGTTCCTGGGTCAGGGATCATATCTGAGCCTCCATTGTGACCTGTGCCACAGCTGTGACAATGATGGATCCTTAACCAATTGTGCCAGACCAGAGATTGAACATACATCCCAGGGCTCCCAAGATGCTGCTGGTCCTGTTGCACCACAGTAGGAACTTCCAGAATGACCTTAATCATCCATATTTCCACTAACATTTTGTTTAGGTTTATTTACATATTCTCTGAGAAGATTGAAGTTTTCTCTATAGCTCTCCTCTTTTCATTCTAAACTCATATGAGAATCACCTTTAAAGTTTCATTCATAGAAATGTAGGTGTGTTCTAGAATAAACCTCAAAATTCTTCCAGCCTTTCTCTCATTTCCCCGGTTCAAAGCCAATTTGACATTTTTAGGTATTTGTGAAAACACCTCACTTTGCAGTATGAATTTCTATCAGTCTGTTCAGGCTGATGTAACAAAAACACCTTAGACTGAGTGGCTTATAAACAACAGAAATTTATTTGCCACAGTTATGGAGGTTGGCAAATATAAAACAAGGGGCTAGCAGAGCCTGAGTTTTTACAGGCCTCCTCTAGATACCAAACTACATTCGTCAATATGTTAGGTAAATGTAATTATTAGACCAGGGAAAGAAAAGTTTTCTGTCCCTTCAGAAACAAGAGCTGCTTGAGAGAGGATTAAGATGGCAGAAGAGAAGGACTGGAGCTCAACTTCTCTCCTAAAAACAACAAAATTCACAACTAAAGGCTGAGCAATCTCCACCCAAATGGACTGGAAACCTTAAAAAAGATACCCTACTCCAGAAGAAAAAGAGCAGGACACATCAAGAGATAGGAGGGGCGATTACATGATATAAACAACCCCATACCTCCCGGGTGGGAAGTTCCACAGCCTGGAAACTAACTGGATCACAGAGACTCACCTACAGGAGTGAGAGTTCTGAGCCCCACATCAAACCCTCATGTACGGGGATATGGCACTGGGAGAAAGAGCCCCTGGAGCATCTGGCATTGAAGGCCAGTGAGGCTTGTGCACAGGAGCTCCACAGGACTGGGGGAAACGGAGACCCCATTCTTAAAAGACACACACGGACTTTCACGTGCACTGGGTCCCAGGGCAGAGCAAGGTCTCCATAGGAATCTGGGTCAAACTTGACTGCAGTTCTTGGAGGACATCCTGGGAAAACAGGGGTGAATGTGGCTTGTTGTGAGGGAAGGGTTTTGGAAGCAAAGCTCTTGGAAATATTCAGCAGCTGCCTTTCTCTGGAGGTGGCCATTTTGGGAAAATCTGGCCCCATCCATCAGTGCTGAGAAGCCCCAGGGCAAACAACTATCCAGGTGGGATCACAGCCCCGGCCCTCAGTAAACAGGCCACCTAAAGACCCCTTAGGCACACAGTTGCCTCTAATCTCATTCAGAGACTAAGCCCCACCCACCAGAGGGATAAGACTCAGCTCCACCTACCAGTGGGAAGGAATCAATTTCTCCGACCAGGAAGCCTACAGCAAGTCCCTGTACCAACTTCAGCCACAAGGGGGTCAGACACCAGAAGTAAGAGAGGCTACAACTCTTATCTGTCAAAAGGTCACCACACCAAAAACCTATAAAAAGGAAAGGACAGAGAACTATAACTCAGATGAGGGAGAAAGGAAAAACCCCAGAAAATCAGCTAAGGGATCAGGAGATTCTCAGCCTCCAGGAAAAAGACTTTAGATTGTTGATGCTGAAGATGATGCAAGACACTGGAAAGAAACTGGAGGCAAAGATGGATAACATACAGGAAACACTGAGCAAAGAGATACAAGATATAAAACTTAGATAAGAAGAGATGCAAAATACAATAACAAATAAAAAATTCAGTAGAAGCAGCTAACAGCAGAATACAGAAGGCAGAAGAACGAATAAGTGAGGTGGAGGACAGATGAGTGGAAATTACGGATGCAGAACAGAAAAGAGAAAAAAAATTGAAAACAAATGAAGAGAGTCTCAGAGAACTCTGGGACAACGTGAAATGCACCAACATCCGTATTATGGGGGTGCCAGAAGGAGAAGAGAGAGAGAAGGGGACAGAAAAAATATTCCAAGAGATAATAGCTGAAAATATCCCTATCATGGGAAAGGAACCACTCACTCAAATCCAGGAAGCACAACGAGTACCACATAAAATAAACCCAAGGAGGAACACCCCAAGACACATATTAATCAAACTGACCAAAATTAAAGACAAAGAGAAAACGTTGAAAGCAGCTAGGGAAAAGAAACAAGTAACATACAAGGGAACCCCAATAAGGTTATTGGCAAATTTTTCAGCAAAAACTCTGCAGGCCAGAAGGCAGTGGCATGATATACTTAACGTGATGAAAGGAAAAAACCTCCAACCAGGATTATTTACCCAGCAAGGCTCTCATTCAGATTTGAAGGAGAAAGCAAAACCTTCACAGATAAGCAAAAGCTGAGAGAATTCAGCAATACTAAACCAGCTTTGCAACAAATACTAAAGGAACTTCACTAGGCAGAAAAGAAAAGGCCGCAACAGGAAACAAAAATTCCACAAATGACAAGGCTCAACAGTAAAGGTATAGATACAGTAAAGATACGAAATCATCCATGCACAATTATATCACCAAAATCAGAAATCATGAGAAGAGGTGGGTACAAATGCAGGACACTGGAGATGAACTTGCAATTAAGAGAACAACAACTTAAAAAAATCTCATATACATATAGACTCTTACATCAAAACTTAAGAATAACTGCAAACCAAAAATCTACAATTGATCACAAACAAGGAATCTCTGGAGAAGAAATATATCTCATAGTAAATAAGTGCATAATCCACCATGAAGGGGGTCATTTGACATCATTCTTGGAATGCTGAAGTCTTCTGACATCTGATTCTGATTTCCTCTCCATCAAAGAATTTATGATAATTATAATTGAATAATGCAACTGTACAATTAAATAATACAGTTCTACAATTGTATTATTAATAACCATTTCTCTCCATGATACAATGTAAGGTCTATAATGTCTTGTTTATCACATCACCTAGAATGGTGTACTGCCTATATTGAAGAATCAATAAGATGTAACAACTTGTGAGGACATATTTATATAGTTATGCTGCTTTTTAACCAATTTATGCATTTTATATTTTACTTATTTTCAGAGGGTGTATTATTTTTGTTACCAGTTAAGTTATTCTTTTTATTATGCTATATTAAATATTTAATGGTATATAAAGCTTTCTTTATAAATTTTAGTTGCATAATATACACAATTTTAATATAATGCTAATTTTTAAAGAAAAATTGAAATGTAATAGATAATACTAAATAGTAAAGATGAAAGCCATAGAAAATGGGATAAAGTATAGAATAAATTTCCTATCTGTCTCAGCATATTTTCCATTCCACTTCTCCAGAGGGAGTCACTTAATCTATTTCTTAAGATCCATGATATAATAATCTGCGTGAATGTAATTGTGTTTAAATATATGTATTTTATTTTGTAAAAAAAATTATACATCAATAAAGCAGGAAAAAATTAATAATAAAAAAAGAAAGAAAGAAAAAATAAACAAACAAAAAAACAAGGTGCTAGCAGGTTTACTGTCTGGTGGGGGCTTACTTCTTATTTCATAGATGACCATCTTCTGTGTCCTTACAAGGCAGACAGGATGAAAAAGTTCTCCAGGGTTTCTTTTATAAGGATACTAATCCAATTCATAAATGCTCCACTCGCACATCTAGTCACCTACCAAAGGCCCCATCTCCTAGTACCATCATATTAGAGGTTGGGATTTCAACACATAGATTTGGGGAAAACATATATGTTTAGTCTATGGCATTACCTAAGCACAGTTTCTGGAGGGAGATAATATTTGGGTTTGAATTCTGGCTCTGATACTTACTAGATTTGTGCTTCTAAGTTTCCTTACCTCTTAAAAAAAGAAATAGGATATATCTCATATATATTGCTGCTTGACACATAATAAGTGTTTCCACAAAGTTAAATTGTTTTTATTATTCATCCTCATGCAAGTCAGAGCCATGCTAAGGCCGTAGACTACCCCTGATTTAATGGAATGATCTGAAGCTTTCCAAGCTCCCTTTGGTCATGAACTGTCTTTTGCTTTTCCTGCATTTACTTTATACTGCTGTTCCTGGAGAGCAACCCCATAATAAGTTGAGTGACAGCTATTGATTTCTTGGCAACGTCACTCTTCCTTTTTAGTCTCTTTACCAAAGCCTGAATGAAATGCTTGCCTCTGTCCTGTTTTCAGGATGTTAGCAAATGAGGTTCCTATTGGGTAAGAGGGAATGCTCAAGCTGCAGTATGTGCACTGAGAAAGTCAAAGCTGTCCACCTGTCAATTACAATGGTGGTGAACAGCCATGCTCTATGCAATTCCAGCCACCAGTGAAAAGACTGAGAGACAAAATATCTTGGATATTCTGTAGCTTTATCTAGTATCCCTGTGGCTGCTTATGTTGGGTTCACTTCTGAAATTTCACTTAGAAGCCCAGAAGTCACTCATCAATTTGAGGAGTGATTAACTTTCAATGATGAAACCAAAAATTATTTTTGGATTTGGGATACACCTTGCTTGTGTGATTACATCTTTGGTATAGTCAAATATAGTATATGGAATCAATATTTCCTAAATTAAAAGTGAAGAACATTAGATTTACTTTTGCTAAGTATTCTCAGATATTTTCTGAAAAAGACATACAGTAAAATTGCAAAATTATATCTGGGGATTATCATGCCACTTCTGTAATCAGCCCTTAAATGTCTTCTTCCTATTGCCTGCTGTTTATCAAGTGCATTTTTGATCCTGGATTTCAAGTATCTGCTTGGTCCTCCCACACAATTTTTTAGCCTAGCCTCCAGTTTATCCTCCATACATTCTTTGTGTTCTAATGAAATTGGCCAAATTAATTATACCCAAACATGCTTTCTAATGTTTCTCTTCCATATGATTACTAACATTTGTCTCAATTCATAAAAGTATTTCCATCCATATCAAAATATTTGAGGTGGGCTCAGTATGTAAATGCCACTTCAAATATGATCTTGTGCACTGTATCTTTTTACAAATCTCCTTGCAGCTGATCTTTCCTTCCAATGATGTTCCATAGGGTGTTGTCTGTAACTCTTTTATGGTACATACATTACTCTTTTATTGGCCATAGTTCTATATTTTCCTTATAGCTACTTAAGTATAAGTACATAAAAGGGGCATATTTGGTGCTTTGTCCAGATAAATTTTTGTTCAGGGTGGAAAATGGGCTCCTCTTAATATGTAGTAAATAATAGCATTCCCCATTTTGAGAAATTTCCTACTGGAGTGGTTTTGTTTAGGGAGAAGATAGTGCTTAAGAAACCACTGCCCTGCAGCTCGATCTTGAGACAGCCCTTGATTGATGCCAGACAGATTTTATATTATAGATTCTCAGCTTGATTTCTTGTGAGGAGGCTATGGGGGACAACTCTGAAGTAAACTCAGACTCCAGAGCTGTCCTATAGTCCTACAGGCTCTATCTACTCTCTACTGGATTTGAGATCATATCTCTATTGGCTTCCTCTGAGATTTCCCCATTCTGTTTCCTCCACTGCCTTTCCAGATTCCCTTGTGAGCACATCCTTTTAATAAATCATTTGCACAGAAATCTCCATCTCAAGATCTCTTTCTCTAGAACACACCTAAGGCAGATCTTTATGTTAAAAGCTATATCCTATTCATCATTTTACTTCCCAGAGTTTCCGGTAGAGTATCCAATGTGTAGTAGATTTTAAAATATTAGCAAAATAATAAAAGAAAAAATACATTAATAGTGAATTGTTTATTGGTATTTCAGAAAGAAGTCCAAAGAGTAGAAAAGTAAACTTTTGACCATTAATTAGCTACTGCCATTTACCAACTTTGCCACCAAAGCCAACAGCATTCCCTTCCTCAAGACTATTCTGAGAATAGAGGTGCAGTATCAAAAACATATCATTCATCCATGCAATAAATGTTAATAAAAGTTTACTGTACACCTGTTATTTGTCATGATCTTTTAGAAAGATTTTTTATTAAGATAATTTTTGTTGATGTAAAATAAAACCAAGATATTACCTAATAATAAGATGATGATAACCAATTAGATTAAAAGGCACATATTAGATTACCCTCTTGAGAGTCATACTAAGTTGCCTCTTTAGTTAATACTCAGTTGGGCTGAATCATGGAACTGGGATAATAATAATTGTTTAATGTTTCAAATATTTATATTTTTAGAAAAGTCAGTTTAATACAAAAGCTCGGTTGAAAAGTATAAAGGAAAAATAATTTAAGTGACTCAAGTACAGGTTAAAGGCTTTTTTCAGCTGATATGTACCAAGGAGCATCTGAAGACCAGGTAATGGCCCAAGTGGAAAATGATTGGAGTGTTATAGGGCTTGGGAAAGAGAGGGGTGTGTGGCAGAATGCATTTCCTTGAGATAGAAATGATTTTCTGTGCCTCTTGCTTAGGATAGTTGGTACAACCCCTTCTTTGTAACTGTCAAAATACTTCTTTTCATAGCTGTGTCTGCAAGCCTTGCAGTTTTTCAACGTTCATGAGAGGAACTAGTAGCAAAAACAAAACAAAACAAAAATGGGGGGGGCAGAGAAGAGAAAAAAGGAAATGTAGTCAAGGCAAGGGCAACAGGTTTGTTTAAATCCTTTTTATAGAAACCATATAACTTCTGAAAAAATTCAATAGGAATATCAACAAATATTCCCCTTTACCACTCTGAAAACACTACCTAATGCTCTAAGAAACTAGTTATTCTGAAACCTGATGAAAATTCAAAAGTAGTGGCCATGAGTCTGACTCAATTTTATAATATAAAACAGATATCTGGTCACTCTATTTTACTTTTATTTACTTATTTATTCTTTTGCATTTGTGATTTTGCATTTTTATTTTGATTTGGGTTTGCATTTTCTGAACTCGTCATGTGACAGCAAAAATTTGGGTATGTTATTACTTTCAGATTTCTAATATTTTAGTCTGTGATTTGTCTTGATAATTAACCATATCTGTTGACCAAGTGTATTTTATTTTATTTTGTGTTTTTATTTTTGTGTATGTGTGTGTGTTTGTTTTTTTTGGGGGGGTTGCCTTTTTTGTTGCTGTTGTTGTTTTTAGGGCCTCACCTGTGACATATGGAAGTTCCCTGGCTAGGGGTTGAATCAGAGCTACAGCCGCTGGCCTTAACCACAGCCATAGCAATAAGGAATCCAAGCTGCATCTGTGACCTACACTGCAGCTCATGGCAACTCCAGATCCTTAACCCACTGAGCAAGGCCAGAGATGGAACCCGTGTCCTCATGGATACTAGTCAGCTGTTACTGCTGAGCACAATGGGAACTTCTTGACGAAGTGTATTTTAATTCTGTTTCCCTGTAATATTGTGTTGAGAAATAATCTGATGAAAAAACCTTATCTAAATCCTGAAAATATATTTTAATACTATCAATTTAGATACTTCCGCATTATTAGCTTTTTCTTTTTTCTTTTGAATGAAACCGGAATCTCCAAAGTAAAGTGAGATTTGCTGTCTTTACTACACTCAGCAAACCCTGGTGTGGTTTAATTTTTACTGTTTGTGCATTTTAGCCAACAGATAAATGGATCTATTTTGAAATCACTATATATAGAAGATTGAAGCAGAACACAAGGGCAGAAATGTAAAGAATGTTACAAAACCATCTCTTCAAAATGGTAAATAAAGATGTATTAAAAAGGATTGATAATCAAGTGCCACCCATTTTTGTTATACTAGACATCAGTTTGAATATATAAAAAGTTCTTAAATAATACTTCAAATAATACATTTTAGACTGAATATATATATATATATATATGGTATTTAAATGTTAATATGATTCTGATCTAACCATAAAATTTAATGTCTCATATTAAGAACTGTAGTCTGAGAACACCAAGAGAAAAGTTAAAAAAAATAAAATATGGTTTAATAATCTTTCTCTCTTGTGAATTTTGCAATAGTCTTCACTCGTTTATTTATTGGCAAAATTACTCTTAAATATAAAGTGGTTAAGATTCCTAAAATATTGCTTCCTACTTAGGCTTTCAAGCCCCAATAGCTTTCTCAAGTCCCATAGTTTCCAAAAAATGTGTCTCATTCTGCAGTTTCATTCTTCTCACCTTGAAAATGGTATTCCAGAGATCCTAAAAGCCAAAGAAACAAAGCACAATTGATTATATGAATAACTTATTGGCATCATGGTGAGAAACTTAAAGAATGGAAAAATTCTGATGTCTTCAATAAAGCTTAATAACTGACTTTTTCTATGTAACTCAGTCTTAATCTGCCTCAATACTTAGAAAGTATTCTATTTCATTCTTTTACAAGAACCATGATGAGATCTAGTAATTTCATTATATGAATGATTCAAACAGTTTCTTAATATCATTTGAAAATTACAATTCCGAAAGTTTCTGTGTGGTACAGTGGGTTAAGGGTCCTGTGTTGCCACAGCTATTGCATGTCATGGGTTTGATGGCTGCTGGAGCTTCCACATGCCATGGGTGTGGTCAAAAAAAAAAAAAAACAACCAACCAAATAAACAACAGAAAAATCAATTAATATTTACACTTTTCTCTTTCAATGATTTTTACACAGAGTTTAAGGGCAAGAGAACTGGATAAAGACATGATCAACTCCTAGAAAAGAAATGAGAGGTACTGGGAGGTTATTTTTTACTTTTTAGGGATGTGCACTAGACTTAAAAATTACTAGCTTTCCTATCACATGTACATTTTCCCTTTCATGAACCCAATGTGCATTTATATTTAATATTTTTTTTGAGATTTATTCTGGGTGCACTACATTTTCCTCTTCATACTGGATTCAGTTATGGAATAAAGAATGTTTTTGCTCTTGTTTTACATGTACATTTCAGATTGGTATTAAATTTGATTCCTAGACTTTATTTCTTCAGTATCTCTCTTGAAAAGTAAAAATAAAAAAATTTGTACAACATAAATAAGTAACACCTGCCAACAAGTGCACTTATTTTTGGGAACACACTTCAGAAGTGATACTTCTTTAATTTAGATGGGTTTTTGCTTCTATATTTCCATTTGAAAAACTTAAACAAGTGCTAGAATGGGTGATGCTATGTTAAGAGAACTTCACATTTTATTTTTTAGACTGTTTAAAGAGCTTCAGAGTAAGACTCTATATGACTGTAGCATATAAATATGGCTTGAACGTCTGGAGTTTTTTTAGGCTCCCCAGGTTCTTAACCAAACACATAATCATATAGGTGGCAGGAAGATAGCTATGCAACCATTTTAAAGCAAACTCTACTTTAAATTAACCTTTATTTTATGTACATAATAGTATCATAGATTCAATCAAAGTATTGAGAGTTTCTTAAAATATTTTGAGTTTCTTTTACATGTGAGGTGATAGCCAAATTGTTTTGCTAGGGAATAGAGCCTTTTGAACAATTGACTCTTTCATTGATCTATCTGAGGCTTGGTCATCTTTCTGGAGAGCAGATGGAGATGTGATTGGGTGAACCATCTAATTATTCAAGTCATACTCTCCAAAATGCCTGAAAAAAATGGGTGGGAATGCGGGTACCAAGAGGAACTTCCTTTCATGTGCAACTTGTTTGACACCTAATATAGGTGAGGAAGGAAGTAATTCCCTCTTTCCCTAACTTTGTCTGCTACTTGTGGATTTGGTGGGATTCAGGGTGGGTTGCTTCACCTGTTTTGCCAGAGAAAGAGCCCATGGTATATTCTCCCCATGACTGTTTTCAAATGGATTTAGGCAGATGCAGGCACAGCACATGAACAATGGCAGTCATTCTCTCTGTTTCTTCCTTGAACAGAGTACAGAGGCCAAATCTGTAGTCATTCTGGCTCTGTTCAAGCCAAAGACTAAGAGGAACAGGGAAAGCATATAACCAAAACAGAGGGTAGGGACCAGGGTGTGACTTCCACCACTGAAGCAGCAGTAGGAAAACCCATTATCATCCTTCTCATCTGTGTTCTAACTTAGTCAAGGAATGGCATGTTACAGTATTAAAAACTTTTATGTGGCATCCCAGCCAACTGCCATGTGTAGGACAAGGATAAAAATAAAGAATTCCCAAGTATTATGGGCATGGTTTTTCTGGGAGCAGCTAGATACATTGGACTCCTTAAATAGCTCATAGATATTCAAAGTGTTTCAATTAATTCTAAAAGTACTTTAGAATTGGGATAGACGGGATGCCAGGAAAGATTACTTCAAAAGGCTATAATTTTCTTTGCAGAACCACTCCACAAGCCATTTTTTATAGGTTTGAAATAAATTTTTCAGTGTGTCACACAAAAGAGAGGCAAGCAAATTCAGTAATAATTATTCTCAAGGGAAATAAATCCCAAACATTTGTTCGGTTTCCCATTATAAATATATTTACTTTCACCCCAGTAGATGTCAAAGACCTGGCCAACTGAAGATAGAAAATTGTGCCTCTGGTAACCAGAAATCATCTGACTCTCAGAAATGAGATTTTTAGCATTCCCATCAGGGCTTTCATGTTGGCTTATTAAGACTAAATTCTCAGCCAAACAAGATGACCTGTCCCGATAGGAAGGGAAATAAAGTTAATGGTGAGACGAACTAGCTGGCTCTATTCTTCAGCCTTCTAAACTACTTCCCCAAATCTCTACCTGAGAACTTAACACCATGGGCAGCTTGATTTACACCTCATCTTGAAAATTTGATTGGTGAAAACATTTAGTAATTGTGTGGAATACGAAAGGTAGTGTGGGGAAAGGTGATGTAAATTATCATCCTGTTTATTCTCTGCCCAGTGCTTGCCATTTCAAACCAGCATTTTAAAAGTCTCCAGCCTGCAGAATGTGGTTATATGTATATATAAAGGGTATGTCAAGGGATAGCTAATAGCTGAGACCTCACAGACTGTGGAGGGGATTTCCATATTTGTCTCTTGGAGGACTTCAGTCCTAGGAAAATGTATTTCTCCTTTGGGAAGGTAGAAACATTAGCAGGTATGACCCCAGACAGCTGTCCTCAACTCCACATTTTATCATTTTTTTTTCCTTTTTTGAGAAACCTGCTTCTCCACAATATGTTCAGTAACTTCTTATCCCTCTATCCTTTACGACACAGATCAGAACTTGCTTTGGAAAAGATCTTAAATTTTTTGTGAACTTGTGCCTTAAGCTTCATTCTTAATTGTGAAATGAATTATCCTATCAAAGGCATTTCAACCTCCATCTAGGAGAAAGGAAAATGCTCTTTAATGGAAATTTAGAAATCACAGCATGTAGCCATGAGCCCTGCACTTTGCTGGGCCACTTTGTTCTATAGGGTTTTCCCTCTAATTTTCTGAGAAGGCTCAGGGGTGAGCACAGTACAAAATTTGCATGAGTATATGGTCTGCCTACTTTGCTTACTTTACTACCATCAAGCTAGTTATTGTCATTAGACATGTTTCTACAATATTTTCTTAGCCTCTTTGCTTCTATTTTTCTATGCTGAAAACTCCATCTTGTCCTGCTTTATTTTACCCCATATCCCTACTTGAAAAACAGTCGCAGTGCTAGTAAATGATGTAAGCTTAAGAACAAAGATCTACAGGCATAAGTTATTCATATGATCAGCTGAATGAGGGCATAATGCGTTGGTCTAGGCATGCCGGACCTGTGCAGATAGGCACCCTGTTTGCACAGCATGATATGTCCTCTAAAGAATAAGAGGATGTCCCTGTCTTATTCCAGATTTGCGTGAGAAGGCTTTCAATTTTTCTCCATTGAGTATTATATTTGCTGTGGGTTTGTCATAAATGGCTTTGATTATGTTAAGGAATGTTCCCTCTATGCCTGCTTTGGCAGAATTTTGATCATGAATAGATGTTGGACTTTGTCAAATGCTTTTTCTGCATCTGTTGAGATGATCATATGGTTTTTGACTTTTCTTTTGTTAATGTGATGTATGACGTTGATTGATTTGCATATGTTGAACCATCCTTGTGAACCTGGGATGAACCCCACCTGGTCATGATGTACGATCTTTTTGATATGTTGTTGGATTCAGTTGACTAAAATTTTGTGGAGAATTTTTGTGTCTATATTCATCAAAGATATTGGCTGATAGTTTTCTTTTTTGGTGGTATCTTTGTCTGGTTTTGGAATTAGGGTGATGGTGGCATCATAGAATGTTTTTGGGAGTGTTCCTTCTTCTGCAACCTTTTGAAAAAGTTTAAGGAGGATGGGCACCAGATCCTCTTTGTATGTTTGGTAGAATTCACCTATGGAGCCATCTGGTCCTGGGCTTTTCTTTGTAGGGAGTGTTTTTATGATGTATTCAATTCCATTTCTAGTGATCGGTCTCTCCAGTTGGTCTGTTTCTTCTTGATTCAGCTTTGGCAGCCTGTAAGATTCTAGGAAGTTGTCCGTTCCTAGTTGTTCCAGACTGTCAAATTCATTGGCCTATAGTTGTTAATAGTATTCTCTTATGGTTTTTTGTATTTCTGCAGTATCCATTGTGATTTCTCCTTTTTCATTTCTACTTTGTTTATTTGGGTTCTTTCTCTCCTCAGTGATTCTGGCCAGAGGTTTGTCAATTTTGTTTACCTTTTCAAAGAACCAGCTCTTGGTTTTATTAATTTTCTCTATTGTTTTTTGAATCTCTATTACTAGACAGGGATGCCCACTCTCACAACTGTTATTCAACATAGTTTCAGAAGTCCTACCCACAGCAATTAGACAAAAGAAATAAAATGCATACAAATAGGAAGAGATAAAACTGCCACTGTATGCAGATGGCATGATACTATACATAGAAAACTCTAAGTGCTGAACCCAAAAACTACTTGAACTGATTAATAAATTCAGCAAAGTAGCAGGATATAAGATTAACATTCAGAAATCAGTTGCATTTCTGTATACTAATGATGAAATATTAGAAAAGGAATGCAAAATTACAATACCTTTTAAAATTGCGCCCCCAAAAATCAAATACCTGGAAATACACCTGACCAAGGAAGTGAAGGACTTATATGCCAAGAACTATAAAACATTAATCAAAGAAATTAAAGAAGTTGTAATGAAATTGAAAGATATTCCATGTTCCTGGTTTGGAAAAATCAATATTGTAAAAATGGCCATACTACCCAAAGCAACCTACAGATTCAATGCAATCCTTATCAAATTACCCAGGACATTTTTCACAGAACTAGAACAAATAGTTCAAAAATTTATATGGAACCACAAAAGACCCAGAATTGCCAAAGCAATCCTGAGAAACAAAAACCAAGCAGGAGGTATAACTCTTCCAGGCTTCAAGCAATATTACAAAGCCACAGTCATCAAGACGGTGTGGTACTGGTATCAAAACAAACAGAGAGACCAATGGAACAGAATGGAGAACCCAGATATAAACCCTGACACCTATGGTCAATTAATCTTTGACAAAGGAGGCAAGAGCATAATATGGGGAAAACGAAAGTCTACTCAGCAAGCATTGCTGGGAAACCTGGCCAGCTGCATGCAAATCAATGAAACTAGAACACACCCTCGCACCATGCACAAAAAATAAACTCAGAATGGCTGAAAGACTTAAATATAAGACAGGACACCATCAAACTCCTGGAAGAGAATACAGGCAAAACATTCTCTGACATCAACCTCATGAGTATTTTCTCAGGTCAGTCTCCCAAAGCAACAGAAATGAAAACAAAAATAAACCAATGGGACCTAATCAAACTGACAAGTTTTGCACAGCAAAGGAAACCAAAAAGAAAACAAAAAGACAAGTTACAGAATGGGAGAAAATAGTTTCAAATGATGCAACGGACAAGGGCTTAATCTCTAGAATATATAAGCAACTTATACAACTCAACAGAAAAAAGGCCAACCACCCAATGGAAAAATGGGCAAAAGACCTGAATAGACAGTTCTCCAAAGAAGATATACAGATGGCCAACAAGCACATGAAAAAATGCTCAGCATCCCTGATTATAAGAGAAATGCAAATCAAAACTACCATGAGATCCCACCTCACACCAGTAATATGAATAGCTATCATTAAGAAGTCCACCAATAACAAATGCTGGAGGGGGTGTGGAGAAAAGGGAACCCTCCTGCACTGTTGGTGGGAATGTAAGCTGGTACAACCACTATGGAGAACAGTATGGAGATACCTTAGAAATCTATACGTAGAACTACCATATGACCCAGCCATTCCATTCTTGGGCATATATCTGGACAAAACTTTCCTTGAAAAAGGCACATGCACCCGAATGTTCATAGTAGCACTATTCACAATAGCCAATACATGGAAACAACTCAAATGTTCATTGAAGATGATTGGATTAGGAAGAGGTGGTATATATACACAATGAAATACTACTCAGCCATGAAGAAGAACAACATAATGCCATTTGCAGCAACATGGATGGAACTAGAGACTTTCATCCTGAGTGAAATAAGTCAGAAAGACAAAGACAAATTCCATGATATCACTCATATTTTGTATCTAATATATAGCACAAATGAACCTTTCCATAGAAAAGAAAATCATGGACTTGGCGAATAGACTTGTGGCTGCCTTGGTGGAGAGGGAGGGAGTGGGAGGGATTGGGAGCTTGAGGTTAACGGATGCAAACTATTGCTCTTGGAATGGATTTACAATGAGATCCTGCTGTGTAGCATTGACAACTATGTCTAGTTACTTACATCACAACACAGCAATGGGAGGAAAAAGTATGTATACATGTATGTGTAACTTGGTCCCTATGCCGTACAGCAGGGAGAAAAAAATTTAAAAAGAAAGAAAGAACGAAAGAACGAACGAAAGAAAGAAAGAATAAGATGACCATTAGCCTCATGTCCCCAAGGGGTTTATGAGGGGTCATTAGCAGGATATGCATTAGCAAGGAGAAATGAGGTGCAAACCTAGGCACCCTGAGTTGCTGCAGATAGGCATGCCATCTGCAGAAGCACAATGGAGATTGTCTAGAATGCTATGCATAGATACCTGACGCCAAGCTTCCTCAATGCTAATGATTATTAAATGCCTAAAGGTCAGAATAAAAGCTTAATCAGCAACCAGCTATGTGACTTTTAAAATAACTTAAAAAAACCTGTATCCTGCACCTACACCCCCTCCTCACTTGACATAATCCTCAAGAGCACAATAAAAGCAGTGTGGTTTCTTGACGCTGTGCTCTTGGTCCCTGAGACCTTGAGTCCCCTGGTTCCCACCTTTACTTAAGATAAATGTCTCTGTGTCCTGTTTTATGTTAATTTTTTCCCTTAAGTTTCACAGCACCTGTTCTTTAGCCCTCACTGCTAAGTTGATCTCGGCAAGTTATTATTTTTTTTTTCTTTTTAGGGCTACACCCAAGGCATATGGAGGTTCCCAGGCTGGGGATCTAATTGGAGCTGTAGCTGCTGGTTTATGCCACAGCCACAGCAATGCCAGATCCAAGCCATGTCTGAGACCTATACCACAGCTCATGGTAACCCCGGATCCTTAACCCACTGAGTGAGGCCAGGGATAGAACCCACAATCTCATGGTTACTAGTCAGATTCGATTCCTCTGTGCCACTACAGGAACTCCCATAGTTAGTTATTTTATTTTTTTGTCTTTTTTGTCTTCTTAGGCCCGCACCCACGGCACATGGAGGTACCCAGGCTAGGGGTTGAATCAGAGCTAAAGCTGCCAGCCTACGCCATAGCCACAGCAACGCCAGATCTAAGCCTCATTGCATGTGTGACATACACCACAGCTCACTGAAACACTGGATCCTTAACCTACTGAGCGAGGCCAGGGATCGAACCCACAGCCTTATGATTCCTAGTCGAATTCATTTCTGCTGTGCCACAATGGGAACTCCCAAGCTGGTTATTTTAGACTAACATTTCCATTTGACAGTTTTTGTGTAGAGGATTCCAATTGACTCTAGCATGCCTGAAGCATCATGCTGTAGTTTATTGTCAGTTCTCTGGTGTACTAGTCTTAGAGGATGGCAGTAACAAGAAATTCATAAGGAATGTTAGATGTGGTGGTATAGATCATGGCCATAAAATATTTAAAATACAGTTGAAAAGATAAAACTAACCCTTGAAAAAACAAATCCATGAACCATTGCATGGAAAAGTGTGCTTTAACTCTACTGTGGGGAAGTCATCATGGGCTGCTATATACAGGGAGATATTCAGGGAAAAGATTGGCGGTCTATCAAGAGAGCATAAATGGCTGGTAGGATTTAGACTGGAGGGCCTGAGGTGGGATATCCCAGATAAAGGGGACAAAGGCATTATTAGAAGGAGGGAACAGAGGAAGCATAGAGGTGTAAGATTGCATAGACAGGAATAGGAAAGTTTATAGCTGTTTTTGAAACATAACAATTTAGATTTGATGTGAGCAGACACAGACAATCCTAGTAAATTTCATGGTAGAGTGAAAGGGAACGAAATAAAACAGCAAAAGCATATTTGTGTTTGAGCTCTTACTGTGCAAACTTTACTAAGTTATGATACTATTTAAAGTTTAAAATTTTTATTAAACCATAGTTGATTTAAAATGTGCCAGTTTATGCTGTACAGCAAAGTGACTCAGATATATATATATATGTTATATATAAAAGAATATATATAAAATTCTTTTTTATAACCTTTTCCATCATGGTCTATCCCAAGAAATTGGATATAGTTTCCTGTGCTATATAGCTGGACCTTCTTTCTTTTTTTTTTTTTTTGTTCTTTTTAGGACCACACCCATGGCATATGGAGTTCCCAGGCTAGGGGTCCAATCGGAGCTTGTAGTCTCTGGCCTACACCAGAGCCATAGCAACATGGGATCCATTCTAAATGCAAAAGTTTGCATCTATTAACCCCAAACTCCCTTCCCTGTCCCTGCAACCACATGTCTGTCCTCTATGACTATGAACCTGTTTCTGTTTTTATAGGTAGGCTCATTTGTGCCATATATTAGATTACACATATAAGTGATATCACATGGTATTTGTCTTTCTCTTTATGACCCACATCACTTAATATGAGAATCTCTATTTGCATTCATGTTGCTGCAAATGGTATTATTTCATTCTTTTCTTTTTTTATGGATGAATAGTGTTCCATTGTATATATGTACCATGTCTTCTTAATCTATTCATCTGTCAATGGACATTTAGATTTTTTCCATGTCTTGGCTACTGTTAATAGTGCTGCAGTGAACATAGGGGTGCATGTAAACAAAGCTTTTTTTGTCCTCAGTTTCCTTTGAACAAAGTCAAGACATAGGGTTATATGAAGATTTGAGGCTTAGTGAGAAATATAGGAAATGCTACCACTGTTGCTGCTACTGCTACTACTGCTATCACCACTACTACCAGTAATAAAGAATGATGTATATTTTTAGTATTTTAAAGTTGTTGATTTAAGAAGATTGAGATTACTATGGTTTCCGTGACCCACTCTCTTTCATTTAAGATATGGAAACTGTTTTCTCTATCTTTGAATCTGGGCAGGTTCAGTGATTATTTTGACCAGTAGAATATCACAGAAATTATGGTGTCCTGCATTGCAGATCTAGACCATTTTCTACTTCTTGTTTCTTGGAATACAACCATTGGTATACTTCTTCTGTATGATTTGAGAAGCCTGAACCATGTGGAGAGGCCATTTGTAGACACTGCAGTTCACAGCATCAGCTATACTCCTGGTTGATAGCTACCAATTAACTCCTAGTCATGTTGAGTGGGCCATGTTGGCCATCAAGCCTTCTTGAGGCTTCAGGTTATTTCAGCTCAATTCCCTGGCCATCAGTTGGTCCCAGCTAAGACCAACGAACTCATAGACCCTTGATGAAAATTAATACATATATTTTTAAAATCAGTGTTTTAACAAGTTTTGAGATGTGTTTTATATAGCAATAACTGGAACATTGATTTTCTCTTTTTAAATCATGATAATATAAAGGGTGTTTGTTGTGAGTATTAACATGTGAAGGACAGCATTCCAGATGTGGAGGAGATGAAGGCCTTGATTAAGGAATCAGTATTACAAATGAAGAGTATTTGTTTCATTAATCATTCATCCATTCACTCAATAAATATTTATTGAGCAGGAACATCTAATGCACCAGTTTTGTAAAAGCTATTTATTATTTGTCTATGGAATTACAAAAAATAAATGCATGATACTGTATTGTTAACTTTAAAACTTCATATTTTCCTGCTACCTCAACATCCTCACAAGCAGGCTGTGAGAACCCTACCCATGCTAATGTGGTCAGTCTGGTCCCTGATACAAACTACCCTTCTTAACGTCCCCTGACTGTGACTCCCAGTGAAAACTCAACCATGAAACCCCCTGATTCTTTTTGCTTGTGTACTCAACCCTGACCTTCATTAAAGGCACTTGTCTACTGGCCCTCACTCTCTCTTGGCTTTCCTCCTGCTTGCTTGATTGAGCCCATGCTCTTAGATCTCCTCCTATTTGGCACCCTGTGTGTATGCTATACCATTCTCTAGGACTTGTGAGTAAAGTAAATCTTTTAATTTCATGTATATCTCCAAATATAATTTATTCAGTCATGTTGGAGTGATCCTTAAAGACCCCACAAGAGGGACTCACTCCCCTATTTGCAACACAGAAACCATTGTTTTACAGTATTGTCCAAGACACTAGCTAAAACCAGACACTTTACCAGACATAATAGAGAGGTTGGGAAATTCAATACCTGTAGTTGTCCACATTTTCTATAAAAGAAAAAAATCAAGTAAAAAGTAAAACACACACAGTGGAATCAGGGACAAGTGACATGATAATTGAGTCAGAATGTCTAGGTTCAGTCCAGGTACCACCAATAACCAAGTACAATCTCAAGTAAGTCACTCATATAAAATGGAGATAATAAAACAAATTACAACATACAGTGTTAATAAGCATTAATAAGGTAAATCTATATAAATAATTTTCCCACCCCTCTTCTTGCATTGGTTAATTCCTTACCAATTTTAAATGCTGTGTTTTCAGGCCTCAGATTTCTAAGAATGTATCCCATGAATCAGCATAATGCATTCCATGATTTTTCTGTTTGGTTATCACAATGTTTCCTATATTGATTTCATTTCTCATTAAGGAAAGCTTTTACAGGAAAATATTTCTGTTAGTAGAAATTTTAATGTAACTGCTTTTGTCCTTATATTCGATGTTATTTCTTTTGGCTATAGTACTTTTTTTCTTTTTATATAGGTTTCAGGTATAAAGCATCATATTTCAGCATCTGTGTATACTACAAAGTGATTACCACCACAATCCTAGTTACCAACCGGCACCATAGAGTTGTGCTTTTTCATGCATTTTGTTCTTTCTTCCTTTGTTGTAAATTAATTATCTGTACATGTATGGGTTTGTGTATGGGCTCTTGATTCTTTTCCACTGATCTGTTTGTCAGTTTTTGTGCCAGTACCATACTGTTTTCATTACTATTACTTTGTAGTACTCTTTGAAATCAGAGAGTGTGATGCCTCCAGCTACGTTCTTCTTTCTGGGTGTTTTAGAGCTATGGTACCTTTTATTGTTCCAAACATTTTTTATTATAATTTGTTCTAGGTCTGTGAAATATACCATTGGAATTTTGATACAGATTGAATATATAGACTCTTGGCCATGACTCTTTGACTTTTTATTGGCTAATATGACTATTATTATAGTCTTATGACCTTATTTTTTCCTCTTTTATCACATATTTTCCTTTTATGTTTAGTTTCATCACATTTTCCAAAGAGGAAATCCTTGCCTTTATATAAAATCTCTCCTCACAAATAGCTGTATATCTTCCACCTGTTTGTGTCATCTTCAGTTTCTTTCATCAGAGTCTTAGAGTATTCTGAGTACAAATCTTTTGCTTCCTTTGGTAGGTTTATTCCTAGGTATTTATTCTTTTTGATGCAATTGTAAATGGGATTGTTTCTTTAATTTATCTTTCTGATCTTTCATTGTTATTGTGTAGAAATGCAACAGATTTCTGTATATTAATTTTGCATCCAGCAACTATACCAAATTCATTGATGAACTCTAGTAGTTTTTTGGTAGCATTTTTAGGATTTTCAGCATAGGAATCATGTCATCTGCAAACAGTGACAGTTTTACTTCTTTTCCAATTCAAATTCCTTTTATTTATTTATCTTTTCTGATTGTCATGGCTATAACTTCTAAAACTATGTTGAGTAGAAGTGGCAAGAGTGGGCATACTTGTCTTATTCCTGATATTAGAGATAAAATGCTTTCAGCTTTTCACTCTTGAGTGTGATGTTAGCTGTGGATGTGTCTTATAAGGCTTTTATTGTATTGAGTTATGTTCCCTCTATGCCCAATTTCTGAAGAGTTTTAATCATAAGTGAATGTTGAATTTTATTAGAAGCTTTTTCTGCATCTATTGAGATGAACATATTGTTTTATTCAATCAGCATATTATAGTTTGATTTGTGTATATTGAAAAATCCTTGCATCCCTGGAATAAATCCCACTTGATCATAGTGTATGATTCTTTTAATGTATTGTTGAATTCAGTTTGCTAATATTTTGATATTTTGTGTCTATATTCATCAGTAATATTGGCCCATAATTTAATTTTTTTGATATCTTTGTCTATCTAGTTTTAGTATCAGGGTGATAGTGGCCTCAAAAAATGAGATTGAAGTGTTACTTGCTCTGCAATTTTTTTAGAATAGTTTCAGAAGGACAGATTTTAACTCTTCTAAATGTTTGGTAGAATTCACCTGTAAAACCACCTGGTCCTGGACTTTACTTATTGGGAGTATTTAAATTACTGATTCAGTTTCAGTACTGATAATTAGTATGTCAATATTTTCTATTTATCCCTGGTTCAGTCTTGGGAGGTTGTACTTCTCTGAGAATTTGCCCATTTCTTCTAGGTTGTCCATATTATTGTTTATAGCTGCTTATGGTGTCAGTTGTAACTTCTTTTTTTCATTTCTGATTTTACTGATTTGGGCCCTCTCCTTTTTTTTTTAATGAGTCTATCTGCTGGAGGCCAGCTCCGGCGGCCAGGGAACATGCACTTCCCGATCGGAGAGGGACGTGTGTCGGCGAATGTACGTATGGAGACAGCCTCTTTGTCCCTTCTTTCAGGGCACTGGACTGCTCAAATTTTATTGGCAAAAGTGGTTGATTATATAGACAGCATTTTGCTACACATTACATCACAGTGTTAAAAGTACATTGGTTAACTATTACATGGTATAGAAGCTATACATCATGTTTTAAGATCTTTGTTTTAACTAAACTTAGTGGGTACAATTTAGGGGCAGTTAGGTACAATACATCATGTTTTAAGATCTCTATCTTAACTAAACTTAGTGAGTACAATTTAAGGGCAATTAGGTACAATACATCGTGTGGAAAGGAGGAGACAGTAGAAATCATCCCATAGCCAGCCAGTCTTTACAATTTGAAGAGTTCACAGACACAAGAATTTGGCATTTACAAACCTTGTTTGTAGACTGGTGCTTATCTTCAAAGTGTTATGGCAGGGAGATAGTGTAAGTAAATATAAACCAACTTAACTATACTAGCTATCACTTAAAAGCTTTTAAAATCAAAGACAAAACTCACAGCTAGGTTTTTTGGATAATATATGGCTAACTTCTATGGGCCTCATTAAAATCCTAACTCTAAAGTTTACTATATAACTAGTTAATAGATAAACACTATGTTTTAACTAAGTTGGATTTAAATAGGGGAAAAGTCCTTCAGGATGAAATTTTTATTATACCATTGTTGTAATTTTGTTAAGTCACAAATCACCACAGGACAATAAGAATGGGAAATAAGAATAATAAGTAAATAATCAGGAAAGATTGAGGAAAACTGAATAGCAAGTGAATAACAGAAAAGACTAAGTTATCCATGGAACAATCCCCACTCAGCAACGCAAAATGGGAATTATTTCCTGGGAAATTTAGTTTTCCACCTATGTCAGCAGGCGAGCCTTATTGTCTTCTGGGGCCTGTCCTCGGAATTGTGCCGTGCAGGCAGGCATCCCCTTGTTTAGGAACCTGCCCTCGGAATTGTACCATTCAGACAGGCCTCTTTTCCTGATTAGGAGCTTGTCCTCGGAATTGCACCATTCAGGCAAGCTCCCTTCCTCAGCTTCTTGTATCTTCTTGGCTCCCCGCATCTATCTAAAGGTGTATCAATTTTGTTGATCTTTTCAAAGAACCAGCTTTTATTTTCATTAATTTGTTTTCTCTTTTTAAAGTTTCTATTTCATTTATTTTTGCTCTGATAGTCATGATTTATTTCCTTCAACTAACTTTGGGTTTTGTTTATTCTCCTTTATCTAGTTGCTTTAGGATAAGGCTAGGTTGTTTATTTGATATTTTTCTTGTTTCCTGATATAGGTTTGTATTTCTATAAACTTCCCTCTTAGAACTGCTTTTGCTGCATTCCATAGATTTTTTTTTGTGTTTTATTGTTTTACTATTTCTTTTTTAAATTAAAGTATAGTAGGTTTGGTTTGTCTCTTGGCATTTTTCAATTTCCTTTTTGATTTCTTTAGTGAACCATTGGGTTTTCAGTAACATGTTATTTAGCCTCCACATATTTATGGGTTTTACTTTGCATTTTTTATTATAGTTGATTTCTAACCTCATAGGTTTATGGTTGGAAAATATGCTTGATACTATTTAAGTTTTCTTAAATTAATAGGACTCACTTTGTATCCCAGCTTGTGATCTATCCTGGTGAATTTTCCATGTGCACTGGAAAAGACTATGTATTCTTCTGCTTTCAGATGCAATGCTCTACAAATATCAATTAAGTTAATCTATTCTAATGTGTCATTTAAGGCCCGTGATTCATTTTTTACTTTGTCTTGATGATCTCTCCATCCCTTCACTTTTAGTCTGTTTGTGTTTCCAGATCTGCAGTGAGTCTCTGGTAGACAGCAAATACATGGGTCTTGCTTTTGTATCCATTTAGCTACTCTATGTCTTTTGTTGGAACATTTAATTCATTTACATTTAAGGTAATTATTGAGATATATGTTTCTATTGCCATTTTTTGGTTTGGAATTTGTTTTTGTAGTTCTTTTTTTCCTCTTTCTTTTTTTGTTCTCTTGTGATTTGATGACTAGTGTTATGTTTGGATTTCTTTTTCTGTCTGTATATCTATTATAAATTTTTTTTTTTGTGATTACCATGAGTTTTTCATACTGGAGTGTACTTATTTATACATGCTTGTTTTAAGTTGCTGATTTCTTAATTTCAGAGGCATTTTAAATACCCTATATTTGTATTCTCCTCTTCTCATGATTATAGTTTTTCATTTTATATTTTATCTAATTGTTTGTGCATCTCTTATTGTGGATACAGATGATTTTTACTACTTTTGTATTTTAATCTCCCTAATAGCTTTGTGCATGGGTGATTGCCTGTCTTTTTGTATGTTTGCCTTTACCAGTGAGCTTTTCCATTTTGTAATTTTCCTTCTTTTTTTTTTTTTCTTTTTAAGGCTGCACATGTAGCATGTGAAGGTTCCCAGGCTAGGGGTCAAATCGGAGCTATAGCTGCCAGCTTACACCACAGCCACAGCAATGCAGGATCCGAGCTGCATCTGCAACTTACACCACAGCTCCCAGCAATGCCAGATCCTTAACCCATTGAGCAAGGCCAGAGATCAAACCTGCAACCTCATGGTTCCTAATCAGATTTGTTTCTGTTGAACCATGGCAGGAACTTCCATTTCATAATTTTCTTGCTTCTAGTTGTGGCCTTTTCTTTTCTGCCTAAATATATTCTTATAACATTTGTGGTAAAGCCAGATTGGTGGTGCTGAATTCTTTTAGCTTTAGCTTTTTTGTAAAGTTTTTGATTTTTATATTAAATCTGAGCAAGAGCCTTGCCAAGTTGAGTATTCTTGGTTGTAGATTTTTCTTTCATCACTTTAATTATATTGTACCATTTCCTTCTGGCCTGAAGAGTTTTTGCTGAAAAATCAGCTAATAGCCTTATGAGAGTTCCCTTATATGTTATTTGTTTCCTTTCCCTTGTTGCCTTTATTATTATTATTATTTTAGAAGACAGATTGGCAGTTTATTGCAAGACTAAACAACTCTTGTAATAAGATTCAGTAATCATGCTCATTGGTATTTAACCAAAGGAGTTAAAAGCTTTTATCCATACAGAAATTTCTACATGGATGTTTAGAGCAGCTTAATCCATGATTGCCAAAACTTGGAAGCAAACAAGATTTCCTTCAAAAGGTTAAAGGATAAACAAATTGTGATACATCCAAATGATCCACAATTATTCAGCACTGAAAAGAAATGATCTATAAAGCCATGAAAAGTTATGTAGGGACCTTAAATGCATATTACTAAGTGAAAGAAGAAAATCTGAAAAGGCTACATACTGTTTGATTCCAACTACATGACATTCTGGGAAAGGCAAAACTATGGAGGCGTTAAAAAAGATCAGTGGGTTACCAGGGGTTGGGAGTGAGAGGAATGAATGGGAAAATTTCAGAGTATTTTTAGGTTGGGATAATATTCTGCATGATACTATAGTGGTTAGTACATGTCATTATACATTTGTTAAAATCCATAAAATATACAACACCAAGAGTAAGTAAACCTTAATGTAAACTGTAAACTTTGGATGATAATAATTTACTCCTAAAGGTTCATCAATTGTTCCTTGTTGCCTTTAATACCCTCTCTTTATCTTTAATTTTTGTCTTTTTGATTACAGTGTGTCATGGTGTATTCCTTTGTGGGTTAATCATGTATGGAACTCTTTATGTTCCTTGGAGTTGGGTTACTGTTCTATTCCAGGTTAGGGAATTTTTCAGCTATTATGTCTGCAAATATCTGCTCAGGCCCTTTCCCTCTCTCTTCTTCTGGGACCCCAATAATGTTAATATTAGTGTACTTAATGTTGTCACAGAGACCTTTTAAACTGCCCTAATTTCTTTCTACTTATTTTTTCTCTTTTTTGTTTGGTTGCAGTGATTTCTACTACTCTATCTTCCAGCTCATTCTTCTGCCTCATTTAGTCTACAGTTTATTTCTTCTAGTGTATTTTTTAAGTTATTACTTTTTTTATTCTGTCTGGTTGTTCTTTACACTTTCTTACTCTTTTAAAAAAACTTTTAATTTCTTGCTCTGTGCATGCATTCTTTTCCCAAGTTCTTTAATCATCTTTACAATCATTATTCTGAACTCTTTCTTGGGTAGCTTGCCTATCTCCGTATCACTTGGTTCTTCTGGGGTTTCATCTTGTTCTTCTGCATAAAACATATTTCTTTGTTGTCTTTTTTTTGTCTAAATTGCTGTTTGTACTTTTATGTGTGTAGTAGATGGTTACATTTCTCAACTTTGGAGAAGTGGCCCTCTGTAGGATATTTCCTATATGTCGCATCAGTGCACTCCCTTCTCATACTCCAAGGGCCAGGGTGGCATCTGGTCTGCATTTGTGGACTTGGTCTGCAGACTTCAAGGGTGTATTTTTCTTGTTTCTTCTATCTGCTACCTGGTGGGTGGAGCTGAGTCTTGGTTCCTTGGTGGTCAAGGCCATGTCAGGGGAATATCTAGAGACAGCTATGGGCTTAGGAAGTCTTTAGGCAGCCTCTCTGCTGATGGGTGAGATTGTGTTCTCACCCAATTTGTTGTTTGGTCTGAGGCATCCCAGCTCTGGAGTGTAAAGGCTGTTGGGTAGGGTCAAGTCTTTGTGCCAAAATGTTAGCTTTCAGGAAGTCATGCAGATGAATGTTCCTTGATATATCCATGACCAGTATCTATGTTCCCAGGGTGAGCCACATCTCCCCAGCTTCCCCAGGAGACCCTCCGATATCAGCAGGTAGGTCTGGCCCAGACTTCTGTCAAATTACTGATTTTGCCTTTGGTCCTGGCGTGCATGAGATTTTGTATATGTATGCCCTTTAAGAGTGAAGTCTCTATTTTCCTCAGTCCTGTGGAACTCCTGAAGTTCATCCCCACTGGCCTTCAAAGCCAAATGCTGTGTAGGTGTCTTTTCCTAATGCCAGATCCCTAGGCTGGGATGTCTGACATAGGCTCAGAACTCTCACTCCTGTGAGGAACCTCCATAATATAATTCTTCTCCAGTTTGTGGGGCTGCCCACCCAGGGGGGTAAGGGCTTTGATTATATTGCAAGTCTTCCCCTCCTATCAGTTTTGTTGTGTTTCCATCTTTATGTCTTTAGTTGTAAAGGATCTTTTCTGATAGGGTTTAGTCTTCTCTTTGATGGGTGTTCTGCAGATTGTTGTGATTTTTTTTCTTTTTTGTCCACCCTGTGGACTGGCAGAATCATATCTGAGCTGCAGTTTTGACTTATGCCACAGCTGTGGCAACACTTTATCCTTAACGCCCTGTGCCAGGCTGGGGATCAAACCTCTGTCCCAGTGCCCAGAGACAGTGTCAATCCCATTGTGCTATAGTAGGAACTCTGATTGTTGTGATTTTCATGTGCTCATGAGAGAAGTTGAGCTCAGGGTCCTTCTACTCTGTTATCTTGGTCACTTTCCCCCACAATGACTTCTAAGAGGGGTAATAGTAGGAAGTGTTTGCATTATAAAAACATAAACACACTGAAGACTTTTAGGAGATTTAATTGATACCTATGAAAGCACTTGAAAATATTGATCACCATGTTGTCAGTCCTGTACATGTCAATTTCCAATTTTTTTTGTGAGGAGAGATAATTTAGAATAGTTTCCTTATTATCTTTTGTTCTGTATTATCAATGGGCTAAACAAATGGTACTTCCAACACATTGCCAAATACTTTTCTCTGAATTAATTGAGTACCCTTCAATTTAGTTTAATCTGAAACAATATAAATAACATTCAAGAAAACACAAAATTCTGATACCTTGGAGAAAATTCTACTCCAAATGAAAGAAAATGTCATAATAGTCTATTGAAAACTCACTGTGAGAGAACTGCTCAGAACTACAACACTAGGTGGCGTGATAAGTACAGATTAATATAGAATAACAAGTCTAGGAGATTCAAATTGTTTTCTTAATGCTTCAGGCAAGATAGGCATTGTTAAAACAAGAGAATACTGCAGTACTCCATTTTCAAACACCAGTAGTCTGTGAAAGCTTACTTCTCTTTGTCCTTATTGCATAAACAGTATGAGAAGGTAGGACCCAAAGGGTATACCTAATAGTCAAAGTTCCAAGATGAGTTTTTCACTAACCATCAGACCAAAAACAATTATAGCAATAGACCTTACATCTAACACAAGCCCACACAACCTTATGCTTTACATTTAAAAAAATTATCATGTATAATTTTATCTGATGCTCACAAAAAATCCATATTACAGAAGAGCGAGGTAACATTTAGAGATATTAAGTAGTTTGTGCATTATCACTTTGTAAGGTGATATTATAAAAATTTAAAATAGTCTTCTGCCTAATGAAGAACTGGCTCACAAAATAAAATGTACTGTATTTACTTAAGGAAAATTAATAATGGATCTATATTTTAATTATAAAACACATCAGAGACAACCCTTTGCTAGGGAGAATAAGTTGAGCCAAAAGCTCTGAATTAACAAGCTGTAAAAAAAAAAAGTTTCTTATGTCTTTAAAATATTTTCCCAACCAATCTGTGGCTCTGTCAAGGGAAAGTCATGAATAGTGGTGTTGGGAAATGTAGACCTGGATACCAGACTAACTTGTAAACAAAATTAGCAGAAGGGAGCAAATAGGAGAGAGTTGTGAAGCATTGGAGGGACAGTTTACCAGCAAGGCTGGCTACAGGCTGAATTCCTAGAAACAGGCCTATAATTTGTAATACTTTGTTACATGTGCCACAATGTGACTTCTGATATATGGGACAATATTGAGCCCACAAGTGAAACATAAGAGTTTAATTTATTCCAAACTAGGTCACATTTGATGATTAATTCAAAATTGGTTTATTACACCAATGGACCTATACAGTCATTCAATACAAATTGATTTTAAAATGATAAATTCTAATAAATATTAGATAATCATGTATATTAAAAATAGCATAAGCATAATAGTTATTATTGGTAGCATTTACATACCTTATCTCTAATATTTGTCATTGATCTTTGCCTGAAAAGTATTTTTGTTCAATATGATATTGTTAATTAAAAAATGTTCATAAAATTGCTTTAGGAGTTCCCTTGTGCCTCAGTGGGTTAAGGATCTGACATTGTCACTGTTCTGGCTCTGGTTATAGCTGTGGCATAGGTTCCATCCCCAGCCAGGGAACTTCCTTAGGCCAAGGACATTGTCAAAAATGTTGCTTTAAATCTTTGGAATTGAATTTATTTTATGGTTAATAAATTCATTTCTTTCTTTTTTTTGTCTTTTTGCCTTTTCTAGGGCCACACCCGTGGCACATGGAGGTTCCCAGGCTAGGGGTCTAATTGGAGCTGCAGCTGCCAAGCCTACGCCAGAGCCACAGCAATGTGGGATCCGAGCTGCACCTGTGACCTACACCACAGCTCACGGCAACGCCGGATCCTTAACCCACTGAGCAAGGCCAGGGATCAAACCTGCAACCTCATGGTTCCTAGTCGGATTCGTTAACCACTGAGCCATGACAAGAACTCCAATAAATTCATTTCTTTATACCTGTGTTAAGTCTCTTCTGTTAAACATATTATTTTTTATGGATATTGAAGTATCTGGTGAACAGAGCAAATTCTGAAAAATGGGAGATAGTATCAATTCTATTTTTAATTTAATATATAAATTTATCAGCTGAAATATTTCTTTTACAGTATTTTTATATATAAAATTATCAAAAATTTCTTTCTATAAATCTTTGGAATGTTTCGTCAAGTTTATATGCTTAAAAATCTTAGGTTTTTCTCAATTCTACTTCATTCAATACATTATATAAATTTCTCCAATTAAAAGTAGCTTCCCCATCAGACAATCCTTATAATAATTCAAGATATTTGAAAGAACAATTATGGAATTTTAAAATAATAAATCTTCTACACTCTTGAGTTCTCATCATTTAGTATTTTTCAGTCTTCACTCCCTTCTCCAAGGATGAATTTTAATGTTTTCTGCTTTTTAATTCTCCTTTCCTATAATTGCTATAGGTCTCCTTTCTTATGATTGGTACTCAATAAAATTTTGAAAGGACAATAATTTATGGCCCTACTTTAAAAAATGTTTCTTTTAAATTAACAATTGCCAACTAAATATGAATAAAATGAAACCAAAGTGTACGAAAGATTATTTAAATAGTTGAATAAAATTGTAGGACAGAGGATAATTTTACAAAACAGTTCTTCACAAGTTCAAACATTTCTAAAATTCAATTAAAGATAAGAAGCAAAGAGAAAATGCATATACAACCAAGTTGAATATTGTAATCACCATTGACTTCATCCTAGTTTTTATTTTGGTTACTACATAAATAAATTTCAACAGCTGCAGTTTTTATTTTGATTGGTCTAATATTAATTGTGTGAACCACAATAAATTTTAATAATATTTGTCTTCCATAGATTTCTTAAACAATATATTTTTTAGTATAATACTGTGATCCATTAAGCTCATACTCCCCCAAATATTTGTTTTCAATATTAGACTTTAAAATTGAATAGGAGCATTCGTAACAATGTCAGACTTATTACCTCTGCCATAGTGAACTTCTAAAGGTTTTACTATGATTTTGTAAATAGGATGACAAAATTGAACCATTATTGGCTTTAACTTTATGTACTTTCTTTTGAAATGACTTAAGATGGCCATATAAAATTGACATCTTAACTGCATGTAAATTTTTTTTGCTTATGAAACCAACACATTAACAGTGACTTTTTATATATGTATGAGAAATGTTAACATTGAAGATCAGTGAAAGTAATTTGGGTCAGCAGTTATTTAATCTCAAAAAGTTATTTTGTATCTTGTTATATTCATGTGCTTATTTCATCTTCATGGACAGACATTTTGTACTACTTACCTATATATAAGGTCAACTCTCTTTAAAAACAAATTCAATAGAAAACTTTTCAATAAATGTTTCTCTTCTTTTTAGCCACATTGCTGTCTAAAGGGCTTCTTGCAGAAAAAAAAAAAAAAAAAGACCATTACCAAACAAATATAAATGAATTCTTGTACATTTATTCCCTACAATAAATGAAAAAAAACATTATAATAAAAGCATTGAATCTACTTTTATATGCTCTATAGCAAAATTGCTAAATGTCTAGTTTATACATGTAATACACATATACTTAACCTATAATTTTCCAACTTTTCCACTGAACTGTCAAGTGGCTGCCTGGTAGTCAAGCCATAGCATGAGTCAAAGAACCCAAATGGCAGGCAAAGCAGCAGTGTTAAACATTCCTCCCACCATAATTGCAGATGGGAAACAGTTACCTGTTACTACTAAGTTTAGTCTGGGTTACCTTTAGGTTGTAAGTGGGAGCCCTGCAGACTGTCCTTAAAATGAAAGTGTTAGTTATGTCAGAACTAAGAAGAGTCAGAGAAAGAGAAGTAGGTTCTTGGCAGCTTTTTTTTTTTTTTTTTTTTTTCTTTTTCAGATTTGACCACATGTGAATTTGAGGATTATTTGAACTGCACATCTATGTCACATAGTACTGGATGAGACTGACAGAAACTAGAAGTACAATGAAAGGTCTGCCAAACATACTTGACTGTTTATGTACAACTTTTAATAAAAACACTGTGGTACCAAGTGATAAAATAATAGTAAGAAGTGCTAAAAGAATGTTGGGGACTTTTAAAAATATCACAAAGCTAGCCTGAAGGAACTCCTTATGGGGCAAATCAGAATAAGTACTAGAGTAATAAATTATAAATTGGGTAAGTAATAAACTAGAAGGAATTCTTGTGCAACAGAAGCGCACCATGACCATTTAGGTAAGCTGTATGTATCATCACCTGAATAATAGGTGATGGGGCAAACAGTACTGGAAGTTTTGGGGAGTGAATAGAAGACAGATTAATTATTTCCTTGTAGGTCATGTGGAAAAAACTGGATTTTTTTCAAAGTGAAATGGGAAACAGTTAAATAATTTTGAGCTGCTTTCTGATTCTTTTTCCAAGATTATTCTAAATGAACAGAATGAATTTAGGTAAGAGTGGGGACTCTAAGAGGCAATGACAATAACAAAGGCAAGCAAAGAAAATATTTCCTAAAAGTTAAAAAAGAGGGGAGATACCCTCTTCACACATTTACCTAAAGTCTGTGTATTCATTGTTCAAGATGGTCCCAGACAAGGTTTTGTACTACCAAAAATGTTTTTCTAAAGGCAGTTTACTGGGTTGTGATGTCCCCTTAATCCCAGAAAATTAGGGAGGAAATTAGAAAAATGTAAGGTCTCCAGTAATCCTATTTTGTTGCTTAACTTTTTATATTTGTGGCAAGATGATAAATTCACTGAATATACAGAGTAGGAAATGAAATACTATGCAATGCCAGCATTTCCTTTATTTCCTGAAGGAAATATCATATTAAAAAATAAGCAGTACCATCCAAATCATTCTGCATAAGTGGAATCATATTTTAGTGGGTTAGATATTTATCAGGATGCATTTTGTATTTTAGCATCAACAGTCACTAAAGGAAGAAAAATTGAATGTCTTGTGTAGGAGAAGATGCATATCTTCAAAATCACTTTGACTCTCCACTGGAGCCTTCAAAGTTCATATTCATAACAATAGTATATGTGCAAAGTAATATGGCTTGTCACTAGGGTAAAATACATTCTTTCAGCTATACTGATGATGCGTGTTATCTTTCTTATTTATAGAAAATAATATGAACATGGCATTATGAGTCACCTTCACACTTCTTTGCTATTCTTTCCTCCTCAGATCAGCCCACGTCAGTAAGATATTGTCTGCAGAATAACATGCCAGTGCGATTTCCAGTTATTTCAGTATTGGATCTTTCTTATTTATGGAAAAGGAGAGATCAGGTAAAATGAGCATGCATCTACTCAATGTGGCTGTGTTTCCAAGCTTATTTAGTCTCAGTAATCCAATAGTAAATGAAAAATCACTCATTCCTTATGCCCCATTTGAGCTAAACCCAGTGACAAAGTGCATACTTTGATTTCTATAGAAATTTTATCTCATTCGCCCAAAGGAATCTAACCTATAAATTCCAACAAATAGGTAACATACAAATTATATATTCCACAATATTTTATATGCTGATCATTATATTCAGTACTTTTTAAAGAGTCTGAGAAATAAATGTACTGAGGCTGAGAGAGGCCATCTTTTAAAACTGCTGTTTACTAACATTTTTCAAAATACCATGCCATTGCTTACTATACTGTGTTATCATTTTCTATGTGATACCAAAAATACTGAGGTTGGTGTTTTGAGTCTCTGAGAAGAGCTCAATCTCTTCATGTTAGAATGCAAAAGTTATTAAGATAGTGCAGATTGAGATTAGAACACGATATTGGTCATTAGTGAAAACAACAAAAGTCATTAAAATTTTAGTTTTAGAATTCAAGAAGTGTTATACTGAACTGTCATGGATGATTTACATGGGTAAGAAGTAAACTCATATGGTGTCAGAGCCATTAAAGATTTTGGATCTTCTTGTTCATAAATTAACCCATCTAACTTCTGCTCTATAGAATCAGTTTTGAGAAAAAGTTATTGATACTTCTGCTATCCAGCTGAATCCTTAGTGACCAACTGGGAATTCATTTCCATAAAGTTCTAAGTTACCTTATAATATTCTGAGGTCTGAGGAAGTATAACTGTATGGTAGTTAAAAAACTATAGTAGGAAGCTAGCTGTGTGGCAGGCAAAGTTCTATGGAAATTCCAAATTCTTCCCTTGCCTTTTCTTTACTCTATCCCTAAATCATGCAAGAAATTCTATGGTGGGTCAGGTTAAGGAACCCTATTGACCACTGCTGTTGTATGGTGTTTTTCTTCTCCTTGATTTTTAGCAGGAGGAAGCTTTCAAAATTGTGATCCCTTTGGTTCACTTTCTTTCCTGTACTCTCTGTGTTTCCTAGAGACAGAGGTATGAGAGCAAGAGCTTATTCCATTGCATAACCCCTTTTCAGGATAAATAAAACAAGGTTGGAGGCATCACTCTGTCCAGTGGAAAAAAGCTTTCTAAACTTCAGAAAGATCACTAGAAGAAAAAAGGTCAATCTTATTTTCATATGTGTCAGGAAAACTTAAAGGGGGAAAACTTACAAACACTATGATAAATTTTAAAAAATCGAAACATGAATCTAAAAGATTTATTAAAAAAATGCTAGGATGGTTTAATGTTCCATAGGCACTGAACATAATTCATCACATTAATACGTCAGTGAAGAAATATGGTGTGATAGCTTGTTATTTCCTGAACTTGCATGGTAATGATCATTCAGTGGGGCAATTAGGTAATGGCGAGATAGGACTCTCTGCTGATCTTGCATAGATTTCTCTGTGTTTGAAAAATTCCTCTGTTGTTATTAGAGTGCAATGCAGTGTAGGGACGTCCAGAGTTTGAGATCAGAGGATTAGAGCCAGGAGTGAGGGAAGTGGTCAAATGGCGATCATAGGACAAAGCATGATTGTTTAGGCAATTGGTATCCTAAAGAGCATGGTCAGAGGCAGGGGGACTGGGACTCTGAAATAAATATCTCCTATTTAAGAGAAATTGAAATAATTAGAAGAATCCAAACAGGGATTTAGGCACTAAACAATATAGGTGAAAGAGCCAGAAAGTACAAAAATAAGGTTGATTTAAAGATAAAGCAAGAATCCAAAAAGAGAAGGATATGAGCAAAATAAGAGTAATGTCATGTGTTATCAGATATATTGAGCCACTTAATGATTAGTCTAGGGTCCTTTGAGTCTAATACTACCATAAATAAGAATAAGAACACAAAGGGGTTTAAGTGGCCTGGCTGCTTAGGTTTAAGTATTTAATGTTGGATTTTAAAGAAAGGAGCCAGAGGAAAAGCAGGCAAACCAAGGTAGGTGGGGTTATGCATAATGAGAATTTATCTACAATACAGGGATAAAGGGGAAGCTCGAGGGCATCGTGTGCCTGGGCACAATTTTCCTACATATATAAAACTATTCTTCTATTCCTGATTATTGAAATAATTACTTCTAATGAATGATTAAATTCAATAAGATCCTACAGGTATAACCTGTATATACAGGTAAGATCCTACAGGTATAACAAGGCATAGAACATAGTATTTATTCCATAAATATTAATACTATGGGTATATAAGTTGGTATAGCCACTTTGGAAGACCATCTGGCAGTTTCTTACAAAACTAAACATAGCCTATATAGAACAGTAGTCACACTCCTTGGTATTTACCCAAAGTAGGTAAAATTATGTCTACACAAAAACTTGCACATAAATGATTATGGTAGCTTTATTCATAATTGCCAAAACTTGGGAAGAGCTAAGATGTTCTTTAGCAGGTAGAATAAGTGGTAGACAAAGACAATGAAATATTGTTCAGCACTAAAAAGAAGAGCTATCATGCCATGAGAAGACACACAGGGAACTTAAATGTCTTTTACTAAATGAAAGAAGCCAATCTGAAAAGGCTACATACTCTATGCTGCCAACTATGTGACATTCTGGAGAGGGTAAAATCATTGAGATGGTGGTAAGAACAGTGGTTGACAGGATTTAGGGGAAAGGAGTGATGAGTAGGTAGAGCACAGAATTTATAGGGCAGTTAAACTATTCTGTATGATACTCTAACAGTGGATACATGTCATTATACATTTGTCCAAATTTTAGAACATACACCTAGAGTGAAGCCTAATGTAACCTGTGGAGTTTGGATAATTTTATTGTGTCATTGTAGGTACATCAGTTGTAACAAATGCACTACCCTCACAAGGTATGTTGTTAATTGGGGAGGCTATGTATCTGTGAGGGCAGGGAGTAAATGGGAAATCTCTGTAGCTTCTGCTCAGTATTCCTGTGAACCTAAGACTGCTCTAAAAAATAAAGTCTATTAAAAACATGTTGGGTCAGAACAAGAACAAGAGCCCTGCCCTCCTTACTCGGACCCAACAAGACACTTTCATGAAAAATATAACATTAGGCAATTTAAAATTATTAATGTTTTCCTTTCACATGCTTCATGTCATAATCATTAGTACTATTTGCCAACCATTTCCAGCTCTCTGTCTTCCTAGAAAAAAGGTGGGATTGTGTTGCCTGGTGCCATTTTTACTGGTAGAGCTAGGTAATTAATTTTGGCTAGTGGTCTCTGAGAGGAAGTGAGCTATATCACATTCCCCATGGCACAGCAACTGACCACATCTGGAACATGGCTCAACTGTCACCTTGAGTTATTTAATGTTGAGCAGAGCCTCTCTGACCACCCACAGTGGACATGTAGCAAAAGTTAGAAATAAATATTTGCTGGTTTCTACAATCAAGATTTGAAGGTTTTTTTTTTTTTTTTTTTTTACGATGGCTTAAGTTAGCTTAGTGTGACTGACACACATGATCATGTTTCAGTGTAGATGGGAATAATAGGACCTAACTCAGTGTAATCCACAGCTCAGTGAGCAAAGAGCAAAAGATAAAAGACCTGAAGTACTGAAACTAGACAGAAAACATCTCCCACTCAGTACTATAATGTAAATGCACAAAATTGCAGAATACAAAGAGAGAAGAAAGATATAATTTTACAGCAACAGCAAAAACTGCAGGAGGCATATTAAAGGCTAAGAGCTTTGTTCATTAGAAATAGGACTTAAATAAATGCAGAGTTACAGGAGCTGTGGCTTATGATGTGATGGGATCTGGGGAGTGATATGTGCAAATGTTGGGCCAGTTAGAAGCACAAGAACTTAATGAAAAAAAACTTTGTGTCTCTCTTATATGCATATAGTCATATAGTGCTTATTGCTTGAATGTGTTGAAATTGTGATTACTCTGCTGAGGTCTGCAAGGCATTTCAGCCTTCTGGGTAGGAATGTATTTTCCTCATGTGGAATGACATTCCTGATATCATTCATTCAAAAAAGGGACGAGATCTCAGATAGGAAAAAGTGCTGCAGAAGACATTTCTACCATTTTGTAAAACTAGCTTGTGACCAAACTATAACTTCACATTAAAATGTTGTATGCCTTTTTAGGCATGCTCCCTTGTATACAGATAAAGCATGGGAAACAAAAATGGTTACAAATAGCTATGAAACTTTGAATCACTTCTTTCTCCTAACTGTATTTCTACTTCAACATATTTATTTTAGTCATCTTCATGTCTTATTTTCATGAAGTATTTCCTTTTCTTTTGTATACACCTTTTTTCCCTTTTCTTTTGTATTCACCTTTTATTAAGAGTATTATGTTTATTAAGACTTTAAGGATTAAGGTACAATCTTGATAATGTTCACACTTTGATCAACTTTGAGTTATATTCTAGCCACAATCCGAAACTTTGGAGAGTTAAATCATAAGCCTTCAATTAATTGTGATTAAAACGTAGTATAATAGCAGGTACAAGAGCTTCTGAGTCTGAAGAGCTTCTTACTAACTACTACTGTAGGATGAGATGTCAGTTCATACTTTCTCATATTGTTACATGGCCTGAATGAGATTGTTTCTACCATTTCTGAAACAGAATTGCAAAGTAAAAATGTTGCTTCTCTACTCCAATCCCCCTTTAATTTATGACCCATCTAAATAATCACCCATTCAGAACATCATGGTTGGTAAGGTAGAATGTTTCTCTTTGTGTTTGTAACACATGTGATTCAACTGCAGATACTCAAAGTGAATAAAATGTCAAAAAGTACATCTTATTATGTTTTCTTCCTCCTTGAGTATTCCAGTCAAGAGGTTCCAATATCATATTTGATCCTAATCTGTTCCTGTAAATATTTGTATAGTGTATGCTTAGACAGCGTGACTTTGTGTTTTAACATTTAAAATGGGAACCATAATAATGTATTCCCATTTAGGTTGATAGTTTTTTCTTTGGCCTCACCCACGGCATGCAGAAGTTCCTGGGCTAGTGATCAAACCTGTGCCACAGCAGTCACCCAAGCCGCTGCAGTGACAGCACCCGATCTTTAACCCACTACACCGCAAGGGAACTCTGACAGTTATTCTAATAATGCAATCCATCAAGGATTTCTTCATAACAGGAACCTATTATAATACCCACTCTTTAAATATTTAACTTAATATACTCATTAATGCATGCACTTATGTACAGTTTTCTGCAGTACTTCACAGTAGTATATATAAGTTATGTATATACTGTAAGATAAAGAAGCAGTGTGGTAATATATAAAAGATGAACTGACCAGATATCGCCAGGAACACTCCTACAAACAAAGTTAGGCTTGTATGTTGCTACATCAAAGGAAACTGAACCACAGGAAATACATATGCTATCTATCTATCTATCTATCTATCTATCTATCTATCTATCTATCTATCTATCTGTCTATATATATCTAGAAGATGAGAGGGTTAAAGCAGGACTCTAGCTGACATTGATAAAGAAGCGGCAGTTACTCATGTTCATCAGAAAATGGAGCTATCTATTTTCTTTTGCATTTGTGGAATGGCCTTGTCTCTCTCTTGTTTCAGATATGGCCACTGAATGTCCTTACTTGAGCATTTTTTAGATTCTCTATGCAGTGTATATGCTCAGTTAGAGACATTATGGCCTGGAAGTCATTGCTTTACTTTCTCACTTTGTAATTTATACCTGAGTTAGTACTGTCCTCAGACTGATGGCAGAAGTGACTACTAAAACCCCTGAAAGTCTAAATGTTGAAGGAAAGGGTGATGGGATGGAAATGATAATACATAATAATTTTAAACAACTTCGGTATCAGACTTGATCCTTTTAGGACAACAGCTGAGATAGGATTGCAACACATTGTAAATAGCTCTCTTGGGTTCCTCATAAAATAAGCATACAGATATTTTTAAATTCAAACATTGAATTTTTGGTACAAATTTGTAAGTCTTTAGAGCAAGTGTTTAGTGAGAATTGATTTGAGGGATACATAGATCTACATTCTTTTTCTCACACTATTCTCCATCACAAGTGATTAGATATAGTTTCCTGTGCTACACAGCAGGATCTCATTGCTTATCCACTCCAAATGCAATAGTTTGCATCTACTAACCCCCAACTCCCTGTCCATCCCATACTCTCCCTCTCAGAAATCACGTGTGTTCTCCATGTCCATGAGTTTGTTTCTTTTCTGCAGATAGGTTCATTCATGCCATATATTAGATTCTAGATATGTGATATCATATGGTATTTGTCCTTCTCTTTCTGACTTATTTCACTTAATATAAGAGTCTCTAATTCCATCCATGTTGCTACAAATGGCATTATTTAGTTCATTTTTATGGCTGAGTAGGTATTCCATTGTGTATATATATCACATCTTCTTAATCCATTCATCTGTCAGTGGACATTTAAGTTGTTGCCATGTCTTGGCTATTGTGAATAGTGATGCAGTTAACATAGGGGTGCATGTATCTTTTTCAATGAAAGTTTTGTCCAGATATATGCCCAGGAGTGGGATTGCTGGGTCATATGGTAGTTCTATATTTAGTTTTCTGAGTTACCTCCATACTGTTTTCCATAGTGGTTGTACCAATTTACATTCTCACCGCCAGTGTAGAAGGGTTCCTTTTCTCCACACCGTCTCCAGCATTTGTTATTTGTATACTTAATAATGATAGCCATTCTGAGTGGTGTGAATTGGTACCTCATTGTAGTTTTGATTTGCATTTCTCTAATAATTGGTAATGTTGAGCATCTTTCATATGCCTGTTGGCCATCTGTATATCTTCTTTGGAGAAATGTTTATTCAGGTTTTCTGCCCATTTTTCAATTGGGTTGTTTGGGGTTTTTTTTGCTGTTGAGTTGTATGCTTTTTTTTTTTAGGGCTGCACCTGTGGCCTATGGAGGTTCCCAGGCTAGGGAACTATGCGACAGCTACAGCAATGCAGGAACCGAGCCGCATCTGCAACCTACACCACAGCTCCTGGCAACACCGGATCCTTAACCCACTGAGCAAGGCCAGGGATCACACCCGCAACCTCATGGTTCCTAGTCAGATTCATTTCCACTGTGCCATGATGGGAACTCCTGTATGCATTGTTTGTATATTTTGGAGATTAAGCCCTTGTCTGTTAAATCATTTGAAACTATTTTCTCCCATTCCGTAGGTTGTCTTTTGTTTTGTTTTGTTTTGTTTTTAATGGTTTCCTTTGCTGTGCAAAAGCTTCTAAGTTTGATTAGGTCCCATTGGTTTATTTTTGTTTTTCTTTCTATTGCTTTGGGAGACTGACTTAAGAAAACATTTGTATGGTTAATGTCAGAAAATGTTTTGCCTATGTTCTCTTCTAGTTTTATGGTGTCTTGTCTTATGTTTAAGTCTTTCAGCTATTTTGAATTTATTTTTGTGCATGGTGTGAGGGTGTGTTATAGTTTCATTGATTTACATGCAGCTGTCCAATTTTCACAGCACCACTTGCTGAAGAGATTTGATATTCTGGGGCAGAGCTTATGCCTTTTGAATTACTGTCCTGACTTCAGTTAATGTTATAAGGAAGAAAATTTGATTGATAATTGAGGTTAAAATTGAAAGATTGATACAGAAGAAATAAGGCTCTTGGAACCACACCTCACAATAAAGCACTGTCTCAGTCTGTTTAGATATGAGAAGCAGGTATAGAGAATATCACTTTCATATGTCTTGAAAGTCTCAAAGTTTACACTAAGAAAAATTTATTTTGAGATTAGTTTTTATTAAGTTTATTCTCACATACTTGTACTTTCTACACTCTTTAAAAAATCTATATTATATGAGTAAAATCATAGTGGTATGCCCCTGAAAAATGTAAAAATAAACATGTGGAGGTGAAAGTTTAGTCATAGTATGCCACAATCAGCAAATCTAGTAAAGGACAGGATGTAGAAGCAAAAGGTTTTGGTGCACAAATTCTGGAGAGAACCTCTTGGCATAAAGTTACTTTACAGGAAATTATCAGACAGAGGAAGAAAGTGAGCCTAGTAAGGTGAAGAGAGCAAAGGGCAGAGGGTGAGCAGGGGGCAGAAATAGGTTAAGTGCTGAGTAGTATTCAGAAGAAAGTTTTGAGGGCGACATACTTGGATTCCCTGCACTAGCTCTATCATTTTTGTGAGGGATATAACCTTTATTAAACTCAGATTCCTCAACTTACATGTGGTAATAATACTTATGTGATAGAGGTTTTGTGAGAATTAAATATGATGTTATATGTAGAGCTGTTAGTCTAGTTATTGACACCATGTTTGTGCTCAATAAAGATAATTATTATAATGTTAATATTCTTTTGTGAAAATTTCACTACGAAGATAGCTTTATGATAATCACATCTTTAGGGAGTTTCAGCTATGGTGCAGTGGGTTAAGAATCCAACTGCAGAGGCTTGGATCACCACGAAGGCACAGGTTCAATACCGGCCTGGCACAGTGGGTTAAAGGATCCAGTGCTGCTGTAGAAACAGAGTAGTTTGTAGCTGCAGCTTGGAGTCAATCCATGCTCCAGGAACTTGCATGTGCCATGGAGGGGCCATTAAGGAAAAACCTTTATATATGTATGTATTTATATAAATGTGAAGGAAAGTACACTCTCTTAAATTCAGTACCTCAAGAAAGCTTCCATGGTCTTAATAAATATCATTTCATGTATCTCTTTGTGCTTAACATATACAAATATACATGCATACATGTACTTTTGCAAAAGTTGACTCACGTAATGTTATTTTTTAATAAAGTATATTTTTAAAAATGATTATTTTTTTCTTTTCTGAGCTCCCACTTTCTCCTGACTCCATGACAGTCCACTAAGAAGGTAAGCAATATTAATTGTTGGATGTTTAGCCTTTCAAATTCTTCTAAATGCTCATTTAATCATATACTTAGGTGCACCCACACATATACACATACACTTAAACATGTATGGGGTTTAATTCTATATATGCAACCCTGATTCTTGTCTTTTGACTAAACAATAAATTTTGGAAATCTATACAAGACAATGGGGATAGAATCTACAATTTATTTTTAATGGCTATATAATGTTCATGGTGTGTCTACACCAAGAGTTATTAAAATATTTTCTATTTCCATCTTTTTAACTCTATAAATTATTCTGTAATAAACATCTTTGTATCCTTTAAAACATTTTACTTTTACTAGTTTTCCCTTTGACTCCTAGATTTTGAATAATTAAACACTAATTTTTTTATCAGGTTTTTTTGCAGTATGATTCTTTGTTTTAAATATTTGTCATCTGTATTATAGCCACTATATCATTATGAATTATTTATATGTATATATGCATGAATATATATGCATATATATAATGTATAGAGTAAAAGTGGATGAAAAATTTTATATCTTCTAATTATTTCCTCTTTATTCATCTTCCCCATCTTAAATTCTCTGTTTTGAGAATTCTCTCTTTTTTAAGTAGGTAAGCATTTTCTTCATACAGAGTGTCTAGATGCTATATGCTCTGGATTTTTATAAATATTTTGACAGATGAACTACATCTTTGGGTATAAATGTTGGGAATTGTTATCTTTTCCCATGATAGCTTATAAGTGGTTCTTCTAGCTTCAGGTATCTAATGCCTGCCTGATAATTTTCCTCTGTAAAATTTTCTTTTCTCACTCTCTCCCAGATTTTATAAGGTACTTCTCTTTATCCAGTTAATTTAGGAATTTTACCAGGATATGCTCAAGTGAGTATCTTTTCTTATCAGGCCTAATTGTGTTTCAGTGAGTCAGTTCAATATTCAGACTCAAGTCTTTTTTTTTGTCTTTTTGTTGTTGTTGTTATTGTTGTTGTTGTTGCTATTTCTTGGGCCGCTCCTGTGGCATATGGAGGTTCCCAGGCTAGGGGTCGAATCGGAGCTGTAGCCACCAGCCTACGCCAGAGCCACAGCAACGCGGGATCCCAGCCGCGTCTGCAACCTACACCACAGCTCACGGCAACGCCAGATCCTTAACCCACTGAGCAAGGGCAGGGACCGAACCCGCAACCTCATGGTTCCTAGTCGGATTCGTTAACCACTGCGCCACGACGGGAACTCCTCAAGTCTTTTTTTCCCTATGGGAAATGTTTTCCTGTTGTTTAATCATCCTTTCTTTTGCAATATTTCTATTCTGTCATTTTGAAACTCTTTGTATCTTAGATTTCCAAATCTGCTATCTCATGCTCTTTTTTTTCTCATGAAATCACAATCTATTTTTTATATCTGTATTTAGGAGTATGATTTCTCTTGATTTTCAAAGCTGTTAATTTATTCACTTTGTACTGTACAGTATGTACTGTACAATACACTTTGTGTACTGTGCACTTCAGTACAGTAGTGAAGCTCTTGGTTGAAAACTATTTGCTGAATTTTAAAATTTAAAGATATTTGTTTTTTTTGTTTGTGTGGTTTCTAAAGTACACGCTGCAACTTAATCTCCTTTAAACATTTATCAATGCCTCCCTCCTTTCTTGGTTGTCATATTTTTTTTCCCTCTCTTGAGCCTCAGGGTCTCGTTTGGGTTTTGTTATTTGTCTTTTTTTTCCTCTTGGCTCTGTTCATCTTGAGGGTCATGTATAATGCCCAGGTATTTTAGTCAGAGACACCCTCTATAATGATGAGGAGTAAGAAGTTTCTGGCATTCTAGGCTATAAGTACCCTAGGTCACAAGTTGTGATTTCCCCATGGAAGCACCAGAAGGATGCCTCTCTGCTGCCTCTTCAGCTACAAAGACTGAAGCTCTTTAAATTTAGGAACAGTTAAGTAAGTACTCATACAATTTTCTTCACTCCTCTAAGACACTTTTCAGTAATCGTGGAGACCAGTAGGTCTGTCAGAAATCCTCACAGAAGCCATTGTCAGCATTCTACATGTGTATCTATAGGTTCTGGTGGCAACCAAGCAACTGTGGTATCTTGAGTTCCTTACTAAAGCCTTTCAGCACTTGTTCACTGACCTTGGTCTCACCCAAACAGGAAAAGTTCTTTGCCACCTCTTTCTCAGATCAGACCCCAGCAGAACACAAAGTTAATTATTCACCCACTGGTTTCCACCTCTCTGTGGGCTTCAGTAATTATCCTGTGCATAAATGATAGTTTGGAGTTAGATTGAAATTGGAAGAAGGGGCCACAAAGATGTTTAGGCTTTCATCTTCCCCATAAAGTCTTATAATCCTTTGCATTTTAATCATTTACTTCCCTCTCATAAAACATTTATGACAGTAAACTATACATACATGATTACTTTGCTGATTACAAGATAGCCAGGGCTGCATCAGTACAGAAAGTGTGAAGTTCTAATTCAGTTTTATCTACATATTACGTTCTAAATAAAAGTGTGAGGAGTAAATGAAGTTATGAATACATGACAAAGAACTGAAATAGGTTAGTCAAAAATCCGTAGAAAAATAGAAATTGGAAATCCCTCAGGATTTGGGCAGCAAGAAAGTAATTGTAAGGAGACCATGCAAATAAGTTGGGGCCAGAATGGAAAATATCCTCACAATCAGTCATTATTCACTGAAGACGTGCATATTGAAAGAGACCGGGAGCATGGTGTGTACAGAAAAGAACTTGTCAGTTTTACATATGAGCTACAGTCTTAATATTGTTTGATGCTGAGTATTTTGTTAATTAAATTGCCTAATATGATTGTATGCCAACAGTGCTTAAAAATATGGTACACAGGGAAAAAACTGCATTCTCCTGTTCAATGTAATTGGTGTTCTCATATGTAAGGTGCAAGGTGTACTCTATGAAAGGGATTCTTATAAAAGGCGTAATTATGTCCATAATTACTCATTTATTTTCTTTAAAAAAATTTTTACAAGTATGTTAGGTCCATGTTAGACTCTGAAGATTAAATGCTGAACAAATCAGAAATGATATAAACTCCATAGAGTTAATAGGCCAGTGAGAGTATGGATAAATACAACCAGAAGTACATTCTGATAGGGTATATGTTCTGTGTTTGTTAGTGTAACACTAGCTTTTAGGGAAGATAAAGCCTAAAATCTCAGTAGCTGAGTATGAGAGAAGTTTCTTTCCTACACATATAAACACAAGGGGCAGTGGGCCTGAAGAGGGATTGCTCTGCTTCAGGAAGTGATTTTGGGACCTCAATAGGTGAAGCCTCTGACGTATGCAACCTGTTTCTTCCAAGGCTACAATGATTGTCTGTATCCAATCAGTGTCTGGAAGAAGGGAAGGATGGTTCTAATGGGTCACTCCTGGATGCCATGTGTGTTTCTTTTGTCTATGTTCTGAATTGAGTTGGATGGCAACCAGCTTAGGAGGTCAGATAAATCTTCTTTGAAAAAGTGAATGCACCCCCCAAATCTGAATGATGAGTAATAGCCAGACAAAGAGTGGAAGAAGGAGTTTACTAGACAGAGAGACGAGCCGAAGGAAAGGTGAAAGAAAATATGCCACTTAGTGGAATATTGAAATATTTTGTTACGGCAGTGATGTGACTATACTACATAGACATTAAATGAGAGAGAAATATCTTTCCTTAATGTCATGACATGTTACAAATATTTTAAATATTTACAATTTAATTGAAGCAAAAACTTGAGTACTGATATTTTCATAATTTTGAATAATGTGTTCTAAATAAGTGGTTCTTAATACATTTTTGTCAAATTTGATCCTAGTCTTAGAAATGAAGGAGTAGGGGCAAAGAGAACTTATACGGATTACTCAAAGTCAGCTTTCTAACTAGTTAAAAATATCTGAGCTGAATTAGAGGTAATTATTTATCTCCATTGTCTATATAATTTTATTTATTTTTAAATGATTTTTATTTTTTACATTATAGTTGGTTTACAATGTTAGGTCAGTTTCTACTGTATAGCAAAGTGACCCAGCCACAGACACACACACACATGTTATCCACCATCATGTTCCATCATAAGTGATTACATATAGTTTGCTTTGAAATACATTAGGGTCTCATTGCTTATCCATTCCAAATGCCATAGTTTACATCTATTAACCCCAGACTCCCAGTCCATCCCACTCCTTCCCCCTCCCCCTTGGCAACCACAAATATGTACTCCAAGTCCATGAGTTTCTTTTCTGTGGAATGGTTCATTTGTGCCATATATTAGATTGCAGATATAAGTGATATCATATGGTATTTGTCTTTCACTTTCTGACTTACTTCACTCAGGATGAAAGTCTCTAGTCCCACCAATGTTGCTACAAATGTTATTATTTTGTTCTTTTTAAGGCTGAGTAGTATTCCATCATACACACACACACACACACACACACACACACACATATACATATACCACATCTCTTTAATCCAATCATCTGTTGATGGACATTTGGGTTGTTTCCATGTCTTGGTTATTGTGAATAGTGCTGCAGTGAACATGCGGGTGCATGTGTCTTTTTCAAGGAAAATTTTGTCCGGATATATGCCCAAGAATGGAATGGCTGGGTCATATGGTAGTTCTATGTATAGATTTCTAAGGTATCTCCATACTGTTCTCCATAGTGGTTGTACCAGCTTATATCCCCACCAACAGTGCAGGAGGGTTCCCTTTTCTCCACACCCCCTCCAGCATTTGTTATTGGTGGACTTCTTAATGATAGCTATTCATATTACTGGTGTGAGGTGGGATCTCATGGTAGTTTTGATTTGCATTTCTCTTATAATCAGGGATGCTGAGCATTTTTTCATGTGCTTGTTGGCCATCTGTATATCTTCTTTGGAGAACTGTCTATTCAGGTCTTTTGCCCATTTTTCCATTGGGTTGTTGGCTTTTTTGCTGTTGAGTTGTATAAGTTGCTTGTATATTCTAGAGATTAAGCCCTTGTCCGTTGCGTCATTTGAAACTATTTTCTCCCATTCTGTAACTTGTCTTTTTGTTTTCTTTTTGGTTTCCTTTGCTGTGCAAAACTTGTCAGTTTGATTAGGTCCCATTGGTTTATTTTTGTTTTCATTTCTGTTGCTTTGGGAGACTGACCTGAGAAAATATTCATGAGGTTGATGTCAGAGAATGTTTTGCCTGTATTCTCTTCCAGGAATTTGATGGTGTCTTGTCTTATATTTAAGTCTCCCAGCCATTCTGAGTTTATTTTTTGTGCATGGTGCGAGGGTGTGTTCTAGTTTCATTGATTTGCATGCAGCTGGCCAGGTTTCCCAGCAATACTTGCTGAAAAGACTTTCTTTTTCCCATTTTATGTTCTTGCCTCCTTTGTCAAAGATTAGTTGACCATAGGTGTCAGGGTTTCATTTCCTTGTTCTGGAATTTACAGCAGTCAATAAAAATTTCCAGAACCAAATTATTGCATATGCAAAATTTGATATTAATATTTGCCTCAGAGTTATTACTTAAGGATTAAATATCTAAATATTTATATACATATTAGATTCCTTCAATATAATAGTTATTAAATATATAATAACCATAACTGTTATCATTATAAAACTTCAAAATAGCTAGCAATGAAAATCAGATTGTAATTGGACTCGTTTTCCAAAGACAGTTTTTTTAATTAGTCATAGAAACTCTGCAACTGAATTTGAAGGGGTGAAATATTTGTTGGGTCAGCAACCAAGTAGAATATAACTTTGAAGATCAGAACAAAAAGTTCAAATTCAGTCTATGAAATTGTTGGAAGATACAAAGCAATGTGCACTCTGGGGGAAGTCTCAAATACCATCCCAGCTTGTGTGAATGATGTGACTATTATATTTTCGTCAAATTTGGCACCATCCATCTGTCTCTTATCAGAGCATTATCTGAAAAGAATAGGCTTTTCCAAAGTGCCAAGGTGTCAAAATGTTTCAATCCCCTTAACAAAATTGTTGTATTTAGCACCACGGTACATCTGTATCTTTGAAATAAGACTGTGTGTGCATGTGTGTGTGTGTGTTTATAATGAAAGGAGAAAAAGGAAAATGTTTTCAAAGGAAATAATAAAAACCCCAACTATCCCCATCCTTGATTATACTTCACAGCTTTCTCTCTGGAAATGCTACATTTTTGTCTAAGTTGATGAAATAAAATAATCATTTACTAATTTAGAAGCTAGACTTCAGCCAGTCCATAGTTCTTGTTAACTGTTAGTTCTCTCTTAACATACTTCATCTCTTTTTTAAAAATAAGACACACAATTGGAAAACATAAAAATTACTTAGAAAATATAAAAAGCTTTTGGCTCCAAGCCAACTTTCAAGATTTACCAGGTCCTGATTCATTTAAATTGATGAAATCCAGGGTGTGAATGTGACTGATGTACCTCTCACCCCAAAGGAATTTTTTCTTCATTGCTAACTTTGTTTTATCTAGGCTGAAATTTCCACCATTTAGCCTTCTTCCCATACTGTTATAGTCAAACACTACAGACCTACTTATTAGTAGTGATAAGAGAATGCTAGACTATTTTATCAGGTAAAAAGTCTGATCAGTGACTTGTGAAATGTGATAAGAATTTATGGCATAAATTCATATGCTTTAAAAATCCTAACCTAGAAGAAATTTAAAGGTCATCAAGTCTCAATTTAAATAGCTGTTTTTTAAGTCTAATTAAGAGTTTATATGATATGCACATCAATCATTTAGGGCTGTGTTAGCAGACAATTTAAAACTGTCTCTCTGAATTCTATTCTGATTTCAATAGAATTTTCCCACCGTATCTACATATGTAGTCCATATAGTAATGGGGTAAAAAAGTTAAATTGAAAAGCCCCTTATCTACCATGGAAAGATGGAAGAGGGGATCTATTTAATGTGGTCATGTGGGATATTTCTTAAGTGTCCTTGCTTCTACTCAAAGGGGAATCTGTTTTTAGCTTGGACTCAAATCAGGAAGAGACTATAATTTCTGACAACAAGAGATTAAAATAATCCTTTAAACCCAGAGTAGAACATAGGACAAAGATATGAAGTACCTCCAGAGGGAGCAGCCAAGCTGCACAGAATTCAAGCATTCCAGGGTTGGTAGAAAAAGCAGTCCGGAAGCACCTTGGAGCAAACAGTTAGCAGGACATCTGTTTTGTTAGTTAGCATCTGTTTTGTTAGTAACCAAACAGATGAAGAAACAAAGGAAAACTTGAGCAACGGTATAGGGAAACAATAAAAAATATCTCTAAATTAAAACACTGAAATAAGAAAGAAATGACAGAGAAGACGATGAAGGACAAAGAAGAAAAAAATTTCAATCTGACCTACCTACAAGATAATATTGCCTTAGTTGCATTAGTTAGAGGCTTCCATCATTTCTTTCAAGAGGGAAAACTAGAAAAGTAATATTTGAGCACATACACAAACACATATACACACAAGTTGAATATATATAATTTATATGGAATATAGTATAAATTTTCATATATGTGTGTATATATATTTATATATATTATAAATTATATATAATTTATATGGAATATAGTATAAATTTTCATATGTGTGTGTATATATATACACAAACAACATACATATATACAATAGAAAGTAATATACATTTTATGTGTGTGTTATTATTGCATATATACCAAAAATATATTGTATATATAATATGTAAAGTAATGTACATTATATAATACATTCAGGTGTGTGTGTACCTATATACATATACACATACACAATACCATACTATGGAATTATATATAAATATATATATTATGCATATTATATACAAAATTGTACATATCCATTATATTGTATATATACGTTATGTAAATGTATGAATGTGTGTGTATGTAAATTCCATAGTATGGGCTCAAAGAAAATGTGTGTTATCCTTATGAAGTCTGGGTCCAAAATCAAGTTTTTAGATAGAAGGATGTAGACATCGACTGATGGCTCATGGAAAACAACTAAAGTATTTCTCTTAATATTAATGTACATAATTTGGAATATGTAATGGCCAGCTTAGAAAGCAAAAGCATGAATCAAATGGGTTTGACCTAATCAAGTTTTATTTTAAAAGTACATATTGAATAAAACCTTTTTTTTGTCTTTTTTTGTCTTATTAGGGCCACACCCATGACATATGGAGGTTCCCAGGCTAGCGGTCTAACCATAGCTGTTGCTGCTGGCCACAGCCACAGCTACAGTAACGCCAGATCCCAGCCGTTTCTGTGAACTACACCACAGCACATGGCAATGCTGGATCCTTAACCCACTGAGCGAAGCTAGGGATCGAACCTGCAACCTCATGTTCCTAGTCGGATTCGTTTCCTCTGCTCCACGATGGGAACTCCAAACTTTTTAAAATTACATACACAATTGGTCACTGTATGCAGATGACATGCTACAATATATAGAAAGCCCTAAGGACTCCACACAAAACCTACTCGAACTGATCAACAAATTTAGCAAAGTAGCAGGATATAAGATTAACATTCAGAAATCAGTTGCATTTCTGTATACTAACAATGAAATATTAGAAAAGGAATACAAAAATTCAATACCTTTTAAAATTGCACCCCCCAAAATTAAATATGTAGGTATAAACCTGACTGAGGTGGTGAAAGACTTATATGCTAGGAACTATAAACAGTAATCAAGGAAATTAAAGAGGATTCAAAGAAATGGAAAGATACTCCATGCTTCTGGGATAGAAAAATTATTATCGTAAAAATGGTCATACTACCCAAAGCAATCTTCAGATTCAATGCAATCCCTATCAAATTACCCAGGACATTTTTCACAGAACTACAACAAATAATCCACAAATTTATATGGAACCATAAAAGACCCAGAATTGCCAAAGCAATTCTTAGGAACAAAAACCAAGCAGGAGGCATAACTCTCCTAGACTTCAGTCAATATTACAAATCTATAGTAATCAAGACAGTTTGGTACTGGTACCAAAACAGACATACAGACCAATGGAAGAAAATAGAGAACCCAGAAATAAACCCTGACACCTACAGTCAATTAATCTTTGACAAAGGAGGCAAGAACATAAAATGGGAAAAAGAAAGTCTTTTCAGCAATTGTTGCTGGGAAAACTGGACAGCTGCATGTGAATCAATGAAACTTGAAGACACCCTCACACCATGCACAAAAATAAACTCAAAATGGCTTAAAGACTTAAGCCATATAAGTAAGACGTATACTTACCGTATAAGAAAAGATACCATCGAACTCCTAGAAGAGAACATAGGCATTGAACATAGAACATTCTCTGATATTAACCTTACAAATGTTTTCTTAGGTAAGACTCCCAAGGCAACAATAATAAAAGCAAAAATAAACCATTGGGACCTAATCAAACTGACAAGCTTTTGCACAGCAAAGGAAACCATTAAAAAAAAAAAAAGACAACCTATGGAATAGGAGAAAATATTTTCAAATGATTCAACTGACAAGGGCTTAAACTCTAAAATATACAAACAGTTTATACAACACAATAGCAAAAAAACAACCCAATTGGAAAATGCACAAGAGACCTGAATAAACATTCCTCCAAAGAAGATATACAGATGGCCAACAGGCATATGAAAGATACTCAACATCACTAATTAGTATATGTGCTGCCGAAGCGAGCACTCAGCATCACTAATTATAAGAGAAATGCAAATCAAAACTACTATGAGGTACCACCTCACACCAGTCAGAATGGCCATGATTAACAAGTCAACAAATAACCAAAAAGGAAGAGAAGAGTTAAAACTGTCACTGTATGCAGATGACACGATACTATACATAGAAAACCCTAAGCACTCTAACCAAAAACTGCTTGAACTGATTAATAAATTCAGCAAAGTAGCAGGATATAAGATTAACATTCAGAAATCAGTCACATTTATGTATACTAACAATGAAATATTAAAAAAAGGAATACAGAAACACAATGCCTTCCAAAATTGCACCCCAAAAACTCAAATACCTGGAAATACATCTGACCAAGGAGGTAAAGGACTTATATGCCAAGAACTATAAAATGTTAATCAAGGAAATTAAAGAAGACATAAGGAATGGAAAGATATTCCATGTTCCTGCATTGGAAAAATCAATATTGTAAAAATGGCCATACTGCCCAAAGCAATCTACAGCTTCAATGCAATTCCTATCAAATCACCCAGGACATTCTTCACAGAACTAGAACAAACAATCCAAACATTTATATGGAACCACAAAAGACCCAGAATTGCCAAAGCAATCCTGAGAAACAAAAACCAAGCAGGAGGCATAACTCTTCCAGGCTTCAAGCAATATTACAAAGCCACAGTCATCAAGACAGTGTGGTAGTGGTACCAAAACAGACAGACAGACCAATGGAAGAGAATAGAGAACCCAGAAATAAACCCTGACACCTATGGTCAACTAATCTTTGACAAAGGAGGCAAGAACATAAAATGGGAAAAAGAAAGTCTTTTCAGCAAGTATTGCTGGGAAACCTGGCCAGCTGCATGCAAATCAATGAAACTAGAACACACCCTCGCACCATGCACAAAAAATAAACTCAGAATGGCTGGGAGACTTAAATATAAGACAAGACACCATCAAATTCCTGGAAGAGAATACAGGCAAAACATTCTCTGACATCAACCTCATGAATATTTTCTCAGGTCAGTCTCCCAAAGCAACAGAAATGAAAACAAAAATAAACCAATGGGACCTAATCAAACTGACAAGTTTTGCACAGCAAAGGAAACCAAAAAGAAAACAAAAAGACAAGTTACAGAATGGGAGAAAATAGTTTCAAATGACGCAACGGACAAGGGCTTAATCTCTAGAATATACAAGCAACTTATACAACTCAACAGCAAAAAAGCCAACAACCCAATGGAAAAATGGGCAAAAGACCTGAATAGACAGTTCTCCAAAGAAGATATACAGATGGCCAACAAGCACATGAAAAAATGCTCAGCATCCCTGATTATAAGAGAAATGCAAATCAAAACTACCATGAGATCCCACCTCACACCAGTAATATGAATAGCTATCATTAAGAAGTCCACCAATAACAAATGCTGGAGGGGGTGTGGAGAAAAGGGAACCCTCCTGCACTGTTGGTGGGGATATAAGCTGGTACAACCACTATGGAGAACAGTATGGAGATACCTTAGAAATCTATACATAGAACTACCATATGACCCAGCCATTCCATTCTTGGGCATATATCCGGACAAAATTTTCCTTGAAAAAGACACATGCACCCGCATGTTCACTGCAGCACTATTCACAATAACCAAGACATGGAAACAACCCAAATGTCCATCAACAGATGATTGGATTAGGAAGAGGTGGTATATATACACAGTGGAATACTACTCAGCCATAAAAAAGAATGACATAATGCCATTTGCAGCAACGTGGATGGAACTAGAGACTTTCATCCTGAGTGAAATAAGTCAGAAAGAGAAAGACAAATGCCATATGATATCAGTCATATTTTGTATCTAATATATGGCACAAATGAACCATTCCACAGAAAAGAAAATCATGGACTTGGAGAATAGACTTGTGCTTGCCTGGGGGGAGTGGGTGGGAGTGGGAGTGATCGGCAGCTTGGGGTCAACAGATGCAAACTATTGCTCTTGGAATGGATTTACAATGAGATCCTGCTGTGTAGCACTGAGAACTATGTCTAAATACATCGCAGCATGACAATGGGAGGAAAAATTATGTATACATGTATGTGTAACTGGGTCCCCATGCTGTACAGTGGGAAAAAAAGAAATTAAAATAAAATAGAATTATGTTTAAATTTCCAAAGGCTATATGATATCCTAGCATTCTAAGGTGTCAGGAGTGTTGAAAGAAGAAACATGTCCAGGACAGATTAAAAAAGAAAAAAAAAATGAAAAAAAGTCCTATAGTAAATCCGTGTAAGAGGATAGATACGGGCAAAGCCAGGTGCAAAGTTTGTGGGAAAGGTTACTTCTCCTAAGGTCACGTAGTAGCTGCAAAATACTGCAATAGCTCTCTCTTTAAGTGATGCCTTATCAACGATGCCCAAGATTCCCTTTGCTATTCCCATTTATTCCTATGAATGCCCCATTGCTCAGGTGTTACTCCTTTATGACAGCAACATATCCCTAGTTAATTCCACCTTTTCCTAAACTTGCAATCAGAAACAATATCCCGTCCAGAACTGATCTCATGATCCTTCAGAATGAAGCCAACCCCTAAATATGATGCTTCCATCCTCTAGAAGGACATTCTGCTTGAGTGTCCTTCCTCATTTCATGAGTCAATAAATCTGATTTATTCTGACTACAGTATTGTTCCTGGTGATCTCTGGCCAATCAAATTTTTAGTTTTAACACTAGTGTCAGATGTTTGTAGGATTATTCCTTAATGTAGTAGAAAATCATGCCTGTAATTTGTATAGTTGATGCCAAAAAAATATGAAAGCTGAAGTGTTTACTAAGATGCTGCTCGAAAGTTTGTGTTGATTATATGGATGTTTTATTATGTAGCAATGGGGGCTATTTATGGATCAAAAATAATATTTATTTGTGAATTAAACTTGCACTTATTTTCACTCCATGTCACATGGTATGCTATGGGTTAGGAATAGAAATTATCAATATTTACAGAAAAGTTTAGTAAATACTTTGAGATATGTGCGTGTGTGTATGTGTATGTGTGTGTGTGTGTGTGTGTGTACATATGTATATATATATACATGTATATATACATACACATATATATACATATATATATACACACACATATATATACATATATATATACACATACATATATATATATATAAAATGTGTTGTGGAAAATTACAGAGAAAGAATTGAGAGGGAGCCAGAGTGGGGGTCTGGGAGGGGGCATCAAAGCAGGATTCCTAGCGAAAATATCTTTTGATGAGAAATATATAGGTTGAATAGGATTTAGGTAAAAGAAAAAGAGATTTGAACAAAGAATTTCCCTCCAGACATTATAGCATCTTTAAAGGAATAAAAGAATGAGATGAGAATTTTTGTTAAAGGAAGAAAAGAGACATGATACAAGTGAAGTAAACTAAGCCCATGTACTTCCATGCTTGGTGTACTAATATAAAAGGTTAGGGTATTATCATGAAAACTACTTGGGACTACTATAAATATTGCTGGCTAGCCTACATTAGGTCTATTCCAATATACACTCTACCCACAACACATAAGGATGTGTTTTACACAGCCAGTTTGTTAGCAGTTTTCTGTCAAATTTTCAAATTTTGCCAACCTGTTCAGGTGACAAATGGTACATCAGTATTGCTTCCATTTATGCTTGTCAGGTGTTTTTTGATTTTGCCTATAGTGTCTGTATCATGTTTATTTTTTTAAATAATTTTTTCTTCAGTTATCACTCTTTCCCTTAAAATATACATTGCATTAAAGCATTTCCTTTAAAGCATGGTCATAGTTAGGAAGGCCTTCCCAATTCCAGTGCTGTACAGGGTTATTCATTGTTTATTATAGTACTGGGATAGCTTTATTCTTTATATTCAGGCCTTTGATCAATTTGAGATGAATTCTTATACAAGTTATGAAATATGAACATTTTTAATGTATAGATCTGGCTGAATAGTCTCCATTTACTGGATAGTCAATAATTTTTTCAGTGATCAAAAATTTAAACTTTATCTTATATTAAATGAAATTGTCTGGGCCTGTACCACGTCACTGTCATTATGTAGTTGTTTTATCTCCCCATTGCTTTTAATTTTCATATTTTCATGGGTGTTCTAAAATTTATTTAAACAACTTAAAGTTTTCAGTAAAAGCTTTTTAATGTTTAATTTGAATTATGTGGAAGTTTTAACTTACCTAGAGAAAAATTGATATATTTTTATGTATATTTTTTAGGAACATAGGCTTTCCTTTGTTCAGGGCTTATTTTGTCCTTCAATTATTTTTTTATATTTTTCTTTATGTATCTTACATTGTACTTAAATTTAATTTTCATTTTTGTTGCCATTAAATATGGGATTGTATTTCCCAAATGTTTATTGTCAGTGTATAGGAAATCTGTTACTGTCTTCCGGTAAATATATTACTTAGCCATATCAATGAATTCACTGTTTTATAATATCTTTCAGTTGACGGTCTATATATTCTAAGTACACAATCATACCATTTTCATGTAGTAATGATTTCACATTAGGGAAACATTGAAGAAATGAATGGAAGACAGCAGAAGTAAGCATAAGATGATGTTATATAAATAGAAAAGTGACAAAATGACTGCAGTTTCATTTAGCTGAGTGATGCCATTCTCTGAGATAATTAAGACAGACAAAGAGCAGACTTGCAGGAGGAGAAAAAGTTGAAAAATTATGGATTGATTGTGCTTATGTTTGGTTTTAAGTATCCATGAGGTATTTAATGGGCCAATTGACTTTAGTGTGATGTTGGTTATAAAAAGTAGAGGTCAAAACAAAGTCTTGGGGAGCAGGAGACAGTTGAAAAAGTGGACACTGTAGTAGACAGTCTGTCATGTGGCTCCCATAATCTCTGCCTCTTTGTATTCTTGTCCTTGTGAACTACTCTCCCCTTGAGTATGGGCAGGCAGGACCTATGACTTGTTTCAAGCCAAAAGTGATTGAACTTATGTGATTGCATTACATAAAATAGTTACGTAGAATTGGAATGCCCCCTTTGGTAAGAAACTGTCTTCCTGCCTGGTTTTAAAGATATGTTTGTGTTAGGGAGGACCATGTAACCAGAAGTTGAGGGCAGCCTCCAGGCATCCAAAAACAGGCCATCAGTTCCTCACACTGTAAGGAGCTGAATTATGCTAATAACCACATGAGCTTAGAAGCAAATTTTTCTCCAGTCAAGTCTCAGATGAGACAACAGATACAGAAAACCCTTGATTCCGGTATTTTGGCACTGTAAAGTAGAGGACTGAACTAAGCTGTTCTTGTTTTAAGTCACTTAGTTTGTGATAATATTATTATGCAACAATAGATAACTAATACACCAACAATAAAGGAGAATGAAAAGTTATCTGATGTAGAAGGAAAATAAGTGTGGTGTTCCAAATGTCAAGGGAGAAGAGGATTTCAAAGATGGGAAAAACTAGTGTACTGTGTCAGAAATCAAGAAGGGGTAAGAAGTACCAATAAGAAATATGAACACTAGCAAGAAAAATATCATTAGTGTGCCCTTGGGACCAAGTCTGATGAGAGTATATGGAAGTCAAAAAGCATAAATAGGTATAAAGAACAAATCCAATGATTTTTATAAAGCTTCATTCAGCACTTGGACTTATTTACAGGTAAAATTGCTGGTGATTAATTTTGGGTTGGTTGTATTCAAATAACGTAGTTCCAGCTAATTTTAGATCATTATTCAAAACCATCTAGAAGTTATTTTTTATTACATTCAAATATTATTCAGTTTAAAGGATTATTTGTGTGAGAAAAATGAGGTAATCATAATTATTATAGCAAAATATTATCAAACTAATAATGTATTTGAAGTATAATATCTAGATATTTCTACATATACTAAAACAACTGGATAAAAATGAACATATCAGAGCAACAACCAATTATGCAGCATCCTATAAGAAGAGAGATAATGATCATTTTATTGAATTAACTGATATTGAGCACATCAATTAGTTGAGCGTTACATTATACAATCTTTCCATGCTGTTAGCACACTATAAATCACGATTCCAGATGCTTATCTAACTAGTTTGATTTTTTCATAGAGATAAGTGGTATGATTCACTTAAATTACTTTGGAATTGGAAAAATGTAATTATATACCATATGATGGGATAAAATCACAAAATTTCCTGTGTACTTAGTCCATAATTGATAGTCTCAATGGGAATAAATGTAATATAGTATGTTTATGAGGGAATAACATGAACAGCTGTTTGTGAAGGAATCCTAAAAATTATTTGCCATTTAAAAGGTATTAATCATTTTGATTAAATGTATATAAGATATTTGGATATCTGTATTTCATAATAGCACACTTATGTTTTCAGTGAGTTATTGGTTAACAATTGAAGGTATCTAGACTTATAAGCGTTGTTTGTTTTACTCAGATCATTAAAAGCACAAAAAACAAGAAAGAAAAATCCTTGGTATTTCAGTGGTTCTTTCTGAATATATTTGACTTATTTCATCTAGAAAGCCATTCCTTTATACAAAAATTCATTGCAGACACAAAAAGATTTAAGATTAAGGAATCCATAGAGATGGGGAGAAATAAGAATTTTCAAATAAGCATCTTCTAAAAAGTTGAATGACCTTTTGACATGGTATTTGCCAGAAAATTTTCCACAGTAATATGGGAAGCTGAGAAATAGCAATAGCTTTGAAAACTTTCATCCTGCTTTTTAAAGTCTGCTCTGATGTTCAAGCAAATTAAATTTCTCTGTGGTGGTTTCACTGCTGTCATTTTTCTTCATTGATAAAATATGTACGAATTGAGCACTGGACATTAAACAGCATCCATTTATACAGTGATGTTCCCATTATTCTTTGAGATTTTGGGGAATGCATTAAGGGGAGGGGGCTTTAAATTTCTTGTACAAAACTGGACAGTTACTTTTGGATATTTCCATCTGATATTACATAGTAACTTGTCTAATGTTTCTGACAGGAGGTATGTTAAGCCAGACCTGTATCTCAGCCAGTCATGGAATGTGAAATTTCAAGGAGAAAATATGTATCGTGTGATTGCTTTTGAAGGTCAGATCATAATAAGAAGAAACAAAGATAAGGGTGGGAACAACTAGAAATTTCCTACAAATTAAGCTGGCATATATAAGACTCACCTATATAGCTTGCTCCCCAGTGCCTGGTTGAGTGGACCAGAATGAAAGATACCAAGTATGGTGGTTAGTCACTTGAAGTCTCCATGTTAGAGTCAAGAGTCTGGCTTGATGAAAGAATCTTGTGTGAATAAGTACAGACAAGGCCAGAATTAACTGGGGTTGTTTTGGACATATTTATGCTTCAGAGTAATACATGTAAGTGGAGCTAGTGGCTTCCTCACATGGGATTCAAATTAATAGTCCAAGGCAGGAGACTAATCAAAATTGGTAGAAGTTATCCAGATTTATATATGTCTGCTAACTTCAAGGGCTGTAGGCAACAGCCCTGTTTATTCCTCAGTTTCTAAGGGCATGTAGTTAAGATGAAAGACCCAGTAGCATGCAGGTAAGCATCACTTGCTGAATTCCAGATACCAACTGAAGGCTCTGGGCTTCAAGAATCATAAAGCTTGAGACCCACCACCATTAACATTTATTTAAATATTAGGGTTAATTTCTTTTTAGATCAGGCCATGTACGTCATGAAAATATCAGGTATAAAATACCAAGAGTATCACCAAATTCCCAAAGTTACCATGGCCTAGGCTCTTAGTGTGGAGGTAGAACACATTTGAGAGACATAGATACTTGTATGAGTATTATAAGTATTACCTTGATTCTATGAGCCAGCCTGATAACTTATTTAAAATGATGAATTTGAAGTTGGAAACCCTTTAAGCCTTCATCTTTTCCCCTTTGATGGAAACAGCAGAGATGAGTAGTTAAGAAAATTAAGGACAGTGTTCCCCATTTAGTCAAAATCAGTGATATACAGAGTTTACCTAGGATTGGCTTAATTGGGAGAAACATTACCTCTTAATGTACACTAATTTAATCCAAACAGTATGAAAGGTTGATTGTAATGTTCTTCATCTCATGCCCTCCACCCATATAGTTCTCTGTGCTATACAGTAGGACCTTGTTGTTTATCTCCTCCATTTATAATAGGTTAAATCTGCTAACCCCAACCTTCCCACTCCACCCCTTCTCCAACCCCCTTCCCTTTGGCATCAACAAGTCTGTTCTCCTTATCCTTAAGTCAGTTTCTGTTTCACAGGTTCATTTGTGCCCTATTTTTTATTCCACATATAAGTGATAGCATACTGTATTTTTCTTTCTGACTTATTAGTATAATAATCACATATAGGTGATAGCATACTGTATTTTTCTTTCTGACTTATTAGTATAATAATCTCTATTTGTGTTTATGTTTTTGCGAATGGCATTATATTTTTTATGACTGAGTAGTAGTCTATTGTATATAGGTACCACATCTTCTTTTGTTGATGTGGTGTATCACATTGATTTGCATATGTTGAATCATTCTTGTGGCCCTGACATGAATCCAATGTGATCATGGTATGTGATCTTTTTTATGTGTTGTTGGATTCTATTTGCTAATATTTTGTTTAGAATTTTTATATCTATGTTCATCAAAGATATTGGCCTGTAATTTTCTTTTCTTTTTTTAAACTTTAATTAATTAATTCTTTGACTGCACCCTTGGCATACGGTAGTTACCAGTCAGGGACTGAACCTGTGCCACAGCTTCAGCAATGTCGGATCTTTAACCCACTGAGTCACAAGGGAACTTCCTGTAATTTTGTTTTTTGGTGGTGTCTTTGTCTTTTTTGATATCAGGGTTATAGTGGCTTCAGAGAATGTCATTGGGAGTGTTCCCGCCTCTTCAGTTTTTTGCGAGAGTTTGAGAAGGATAGGTCTAAGTTCTTATTTGTATGTGTATATATGCCTGTGAAAACATCTGGGCCTGGATTTTTGTTTGTAGGGAGCTTTCTTTATTACAGGTTCTCTTTCATTTCTAGTGATTGGTCTGTTCAAATGATCTATCTTTGAGTCAATTTTGGTTGGCTGAATGTTTCTAGAAAGTTATCTCTTCTAGGTTGTCAAATTTGTTGGCATATAATTGTTCATGGTATTCCTTTATGCATTTTTTTTTTGTATTTCTGAGGTGTTGATAGGTCTCCTTTTTTCATTTCTCGTTTTAAGTTCTCTCTTTTCTTCTTGGTGAGCCTGGACAGAGGTTTGTTAATCTTGTTTACCTTTCAAAGAACCAATTCTTTGTTTTACTGATTTTTCCACTATTTTAAAATCTATTTTATTTCCTCTCTGATCTTTGTTATTTCCTTCCATCTAGTGAATTTATGTTTTATTTTTTCTTCTTTTTCTAAATTTAAGTGCTAAGTTAGCTTATTACTCATTATATAATATCCTTTATCTTTCTTATGGCCTTTATTTTGCCGTCTCTTTTGTATTATATGAGTATTATGACCCCCAATTTCTTGTCAGTTCCAATTGCATAAAGTATTTTTTCCATCCCCTTTGCATTCAATCTATGTGTCTCCTTTGCCCTAAGATAGGTCTCTTGTAGGCAGCGTATTATAGGTCCTTGTTTTTTTTTTTTTATCCAGTCTGTCACTCTGTGTCTTTTGATTGGAGTAGTTAGTCCTTTGACATTTGATGTAATTGTCGATGGATATGTATTTATTGCCATTTTAATTTATTTTACTTCTTTTGGGGGAAATTTTTAAAATTGTTTAAATTACTCAATGAATTTTATTACATTTATACTTGTACAACAATCATCACAACCAAATTTTGTAGCATTTCCTTCCAAACCCTCACTGCATCCCCCCACCCCCAACCTGTCTCATTTAGAAGCCATAAGTTTTTCAGTCTGTGAGTATCTGTTATGCAAAGAAGTTCATTGCATCCTTTTTTTTTTTTTTAGATTTTACATGTAAGTGATAGCATTTGATGTAGGTGTCTCATTGTCTGGCTGACTTTACTTAGTATGATAATTTCTAAGTCCATTTGTGTTGCTGCAAATGCCATTATTTCTTTCCTTTTAATGGCTGAGTAATATTCGATTGTGTATATGTACCACATCATCTTGATCCACTCCTCTGTCAGTGGGCATTTAGGTTGTTTCCATGTCTTGTATATAGTGTTGCAATGAACACTGGAATATGTGTGTCTTTTTGAGTCCTGGTTTTCTCTGGATAGATGCCCAGGAATGGATTGCTGGATAAAATGGTAATTCTATTTTTAGTTTTCTGAGGAATATCCATGTTGTTTTCCACAGTGGTTGCACCAGTTTACATTCCCACCAACAGGGTAATAGGGATCTCTTTTCTCCTCACCCTTTCCAGCATTTATTTTTTGTAGGCATTTTGATGATGGTCATTCTGGCTGGTGTAAGGTGGTACCTCAATGTGGTTTTGATTTGCATTTCTCTAATAATGAGTGATGTGGAACATCTTTTCATGTTTTTTTTTTTTTTTTGGCCATCCGTATGTTCTCTTTGGAGAATTGTCTGTTTAGATCTTCTGCCCATTTTTTGATGGGATTGTTCATTTTTTTTGATATTGAGTGGTAGGAGGTGTTTATAAATTTTGGAGATTAATCCCTTGTCAGTTGATTCACTTGCAAAGATTTTCTCCCATTCCATGAGTTGTCTTTTTGTTTTGTTTAGGATTTCCTTTGCTGTGCAGAAAATTTTAAGTTTAATTAAGTCCCATTTGTTTATTTTTGTTTTTAGTGTCATTATTCTAGGAGGAGGATCTGAGAAGATGTTGCTGTTGTTTATGTCAGAGAGTGTTTGGCCTGTTTTCCTCTAAGAGTTCTATAGTGTCTGGCATTATATCTGGGTCTTTAATCCATTTTGAGTTTATTTTTGTGTATGGTGTTAGGGAGTGTTCTAATTTCATTCTTTTCCATGTGGCCGTCCAGTTTTCCCAGCACCACTTATTGAACAAGCTGTCTTTTCTCCCTTGCATATTCTTGCCTCCTTTGTCATAGATGAGTTGGCTGTAGGTGTGTGGGTTGAATTCTGGGCTTTCTTTCCTGTTCCACGGATCTACATGTCTGTCTTTGTGCCAGTACCATACAGTTTTGATGACTGTTGCTTTGTAGTATAGTCTGACATCCAGGAGCCTGATTCCTCCAGCTCCATTTTTCTTTTTCAGGATGTCCTTGGCTATTCTCAGTCTTTTGTGCTTCCAAAACTTTAAAATATTTTGTTCGAGTTCTGTGAAAAATGTCCTTGGTAATTTGATAGGGATTGCATTGAATCTGTATTTAGTAGTATAGTCATTTTGATAATATTGACTCTTCCAATCCAAGGGCACGGTATGTCTTTCCATCTGTTTGTGTCACCTTTGATTTCCTTCATCAGTGTCTATTTTCATCAGTGTATATTTTCAGAGTACAAGTTTTTTGTCTCAGGTAGGTTTATTCCTAAGTATTTTATTCTTCCTGATTCAATGGTAAATGAGATTATTTCCCTAATTTCTCTTTCTGATCTTTCGTTGTTAGTATATAGAAATTCAGTTGATTTCTGTGAATTAATTTTGTATCCTGCGACATTGCCAAATTCATTCATTCATTGAGCTCTAACAGTCTTCTGGTAGAGTCTTTAGGATTCTCTAGTAATAGTATCATGTCATCTGCCAGTCATGATAGTTTTACTTCTTCCTTTCCAATTTGGATCCCTTTAATTTCTTTTACTCCTCTGATTGCTGTGGCTAGGACTTCCAAAACTATGTTGAATAGTAGTGGAGAGGGTGGACATTCTTGTCTTCTCCCTGATCTCAGCGGGAATTATTTCAGTTTTTCATCATTGAGAATGATGTTAGTTCTGGTTTTGTCACATATGGCCTTTATTATGTTGAGGTGGGTTCCCTCTATGCCTACTTTCTGAAGGTTTTTTTTTTTTTTTATCAGAAATTGTTGTTGGGCTTTGTCAAAGGCTTTTCCCACATCTATTGAGAGGATCATATGGTTTTTATTCTTCAGTTTGTTAATGTGGTGTATCACACTGATGGATTTGCTGATATTGAAGAACCCTTGCATCCCTGGGATAAATCCCACTTGATCATGATGTACAATCCTTTTAATGTATTGTTGGATTCAGTTTGCTAGTATTTTTTTGATAATTTTGGCATCTATGTTCATCAGTGAAATTGGCCTCTAATTTTCTTTTTTTGTGGTTTCTTTGTCTAGTTTTGGGGCGTCATAAAATGAGTTTGGGAGTATCCCTTCTTCTGCAATTTTTTAGGATAGTTTCAGAAGGATAGGTGTTAGCTCTTCTCTAAATGTTTGATAGAATTCATCTGTAAAACCTTCTGGTCCTGGACTTTTGTTTGTTGGAAGTTTTTTATTTTTTATTTTTTTATTTTATTTTTTTCCATTTTTTTATTACTCAAATGAATTTATCACATCTGTAGTTGTATAATGATCATAACAATCTGATTTCACAGGATTTCCATCCCACAGCCCAAGCACATCCCCCCACCCCCCAAACCGTCTCCTTTGGAAACCATAAGTTTTTCAATGTCTGTGAGTCAGCATCTGTTCTGCAAAGAAGTTCAGTCTGTCCTTTTTTCAGATTCCACATGTCAGTGAAAGCATTTGATATTGGTGTCTCATTGTATGGCTGACTTCACTTAGCATGATAGTTTCTAGGTCCATCCATGTTGCTAAAAACGCTGGTATTTCATTCTTTTTGATGGCTGAGTAATATTCCATTGTGTATATGTACCACATCTTCTGGATCCACTCCTCTGTCGATGGACATTTAGGTTGTTTCCATGTCTTGGCTATTGTAAATAGTGCTGCAATGAACATTGGAGTACATGTGTCTTTGTGAGTCATGGTTTTCCCTGAGTAGATGCCCAGGAGTGGTATTGCTGGATCAAATGGTAGTTCTATTTTTAGTTTTCTGAGGCATCTCCATACTGCTTTCCACAGTGGTTTCACCAATTTACAATCCCACCAACAGTGCACTAGGGTTCCTTTTTCTCCACACCCTCTCCAGCACTTATTGTTTGTAGCCTTTTTGATCATGGCCATTCTGGCTGGTGTAAGGTGGTACCTCAGAGTGGTTTTGATTTGCATTTCTCTAGTAATGAGTGATGCTGTTGGAAGTTTTTTAATCACAGTTTCAGTTTAGTACTTATTTTTGATCTGTTCATCTTTTCTATTTCATCTTGGTTTATTGGAATATTGTACTTTTCTAAGAATTTGTCCATTTTGTCTAGGTTTTCCATTTTATTGGCGTCTAGTTGCATATAGTAGTTTCTATGATTCTTTGTATTTCTGTGATGTTCATTGTTACTTTTCGTTTTTCATTTCTAATTTTATTGATTTGAGTCCTCTTTCTTTTTTTCTTGATAAGTCTGGCTAAGGGTTTATCAATTTGTTGTTTTCAAAGAACTAGCTTTTCGTTTCATTGATCTTTTATGTGGTTTTCTTCATTTCTATTTCATTGATTTCTGCTCTGATCTTTATGATTTCTTTCCTTCTATTAACTTTAGATCTTGTCTGTTCTTCTCTCTCTAGCTGCTTTAGATGTAAAGTTAGGTTGTTTATTTGAGCTTTTTCTTGTTTCCTGAGGTAGGATTATATTGCTATAAACTTTCCTCTTAGAAGGGCTTTTGCTGCATCCCAAAGGTTTTCGAATGTTGTATCTTTGTCATCATTTGCTTCTAGGTATTTTTTAATTTCCTCTTTGATTTCTTCAGTGATCCATTGGTTGTTTAGTAGCATATTGTTTAGTCTCCACGTGTTTGTGTTGTTCAAAGTTTTTTTCCTTGTTGTTGATTTCCAGCTTTTCGTTTGATTCATTTTTCCATGGTATATTTTCATTGTGGTCGGAAAAGATGCTTGATATGATTGCAGTTTACTTAAAGTTACTGAGGTTGTATTTGTAGCCCAGGATGTGATCAATCTTAGAGAATGTTCCATGTGCACTTGAGAATGTGTATCCTGTTGCTTTCGGATGGAATGTCCTGTAAATATTTATTAAGTCCATTTGGTCTAATGCTTCATTCAGGGCCTGTGCTTCCTTATTGATTTTCTGTCTGGATGATCTGTACATTGATGTAAGTGGGGTGTTAAAGTCCCACAGTATTATTGTGTAATTGTCGATTTCTCCTTTTATGATTGTTAGCATTTGCCTTATATATTGTGGTGAACCTTTGTTGGGTAGGTAGGTATTTAAAATCGTTATATCTTCTTGGATTGATCCTTTGATCATTATGTAGTGACCTTCATTGTCTCTTAAAATATTCTTCATTTTAAAGTCTATTTTGTCTGATATGAGTATTGCTACTCCAGATTTCGTTTGATTCATTTTTCCATGGTATATTTTCTTCCATCTTCTCAGTTTCAGTTTGTATGTGTCCCTAGAAGTGAAGTGGGTCTCTTGAAGACAGCATATGTATGGGTCTTGTTTTTGTATCCATTCAGCCAGGCTATGTCTTTTGTTTGGGGCATTTAGTCCATCAACATTTAAGGTAATTATTGATATGTATGTTCTTATTGCCATTTTATTAACTGTTTTGGATTTGTTTTTGTTTCTCATTTTTCTTCCTTTCATCCTTTGTTCTCTTCTCTTATTGTTTGACAACTATGTTTAGTGTTGTATTTGAGTTGATTCTTCTTATTTGTTTGTGTATCAGTTGTAGATTTTTGGTTTGCAGTTGCCCTGAAGTTTTGATGTAGGATTCTATATATATGTATGATTTTTTTAAGTAGTTGGTCTCTTAATCGCAAGTGCATGTCCAGTGTCCTGCATTTGTACCCACATCTTCTCATGATTTCTGATTTTGGTAGCATAATTGTGTGTGGATGATTTCGTATCTTTGCTGTATATATGCCTTTACTTGTGAATCTTGTCATTTGAGTTATTTTTGTTTCTGGCTGTGGGCTTTTTTTTTCTACCTAGAGAAGCTCCTTTATTATTTGTTGCAAAGCTGGTTTAGTGTTGCTGAATTCTCCCAGCTTTTGCTTATCTGTGAAGCTTTAGATTTCTCCTTCAAATGTGAATGAGAGCCTTGCTGGGTCAAGTAATCTTGGTTGGAGGTTTTTTTCCTTTCATCACATTAAGTATATCATGCCACTCCCTTCTGGCCTACAGGGGTTCTGCTGAAAAATCTGCTGATAACCTTATCAGGGTTCCCTTGTATGTTATTTGTTTCTTTTCCCTAGCTGCTTTCAGTATTTTCTCCTTGTCTTTACTTTTGGTCAGTTTAATTAATATGTGTCTCGGGGTGTTCCTCCTTGGGTTTGTTTTTTATGGTACTCGTTGCACTTCTTGCATTTGAGTGAGTGGTTCCTTTCCCATATTAGGGAAGTTTTCGGCTATTATCTCTTCAAATATTTTTTCTGTATCTTTCTCTCTCTCTTCTCCTTCTGGCACCCCTATAATATGGATGTTGGTGCTTTTAATGTTGTCCCAGAGTTCTCTGAGACTCTCTTCCTTTGTTTTCACTCTTTTTTCTCTTTTCTGTTCTGCATCAGTGGTTTCCACTCATTTGTCCTCCACCTCACTTATTCGTTCTCCTGCCTCCTGTATTCTGCTGTTGGTTGCTTCTAATGAATTTTTATTACAGTTATTGTATTTTGCATCCCTTTTTGCTTAAGTTTTAAATCTTGTATTTCTTTGCTCAGTATTTCCTATAAATTACCACTCTTTGCCTTCAGTTTATTTTCAGTGTCTTGCATCATCTACAGCATCAGCAGTCTAAGGTCTTTTTCCTGGAGGCTGAAAATCTCCAGATCACTTAGCTGTTTTTCTGGGTTTTCTTCTTTCTCCCTTATCTGAGTTATAGTTCTTTGCCTTTTCATTTTTATAGGTTTTTGGTGTGGTGTCCTTTTTGCAGGCAGTCAAATTGTAGCCTCTCTTACTTCTGGTGTCTGCCCTTCTTGTGGCTGAAGTTGGTACAGGGTCTTGCTGTAGGGTTCCTGATGGGAGGCACTGGTGCCTGCCCACTGGTAGGTGGTGCTGATTCCTATCCTTCTGGTGGTGGGCTTTGCCTCTGGGAGAGATCAGAAGTCTCAGTGGACCTGGGGCAGTATTCAGGTAGCCTGTTTACTGATGGGTGGGGCTGTGATTCCACCTGGATTATTGTTTGGCCTGGGGCCTCTCAGCACTGACGGGTGGGCCCAGATTTTCCCACAATGGCCACCTCAAGAGAAATGCATGCTGACGAATATTCCTGAAAGATTTGCCTCCAATGTCCTTCCCCCACAGCAAACCACAGTCACCTGCTATTTTCCCAGGAGATCTTCCAAGAACTGCAGTCGAGTCTGACCCAGATTCCTGTGGAGCCACTGCTTTCCCCCAGGACCCAGTGCATGTGAAAGACTGTATGCACCTTTCAAAAATGGGGTCTCTGTTTCCCCCAGTCCTGGGAAGCTCTTGCACCCAAGCCCCACTGGCCTTCAATGCCAGATGCTCCGAGGGCTCTTTCTCCCAGTGCCAGATCCCCAGGCATGGGGATTTAACATGAGGCTCAGATCTCCCACTCTGTAGGTGAGTATCTCTGATACAGTTACTTTCCAGTCTGTGGGCTTCCCACCCAGGTGGTATGGGGTTGCTTATATAGCATAATCACCACTCCTGCCTCTTGATATGGCCTCCTCTTTGTGTTCTGGAGTAGGATATCTTTTTGAAAGTTTCCAGTCTATTTGGTTGAAGGTTTCTCAGCATTTGGTTTTAATTTTAATGTTTTTAGGAGAGAAGTTGAGCTCCAGTCCTTCTATTCCACCCTTTATCACCATTTTAAATATTGTTTTCCTATTCATTTTATGTTTAATTTTTGTCTCTTTGCTTTTCCTTCTGTGGTTTAATGGTTTTCCTTTTGTATTATATTTTGTGTGTGTAAATATATTTTGTGTTCTTGATTTGTGGTCACCCTTTTTTCAAATATGTTAACCCCTTCCTATACCTACTTGCCTTAGGCTGGTAGTCATGTAGGCTCAAACGCTTTCCAGGGACAAAATTTTTTTCTTATTCTATTCCCCCCCACATTTTATTATTTTGATATCCTCTTTTACATCTTCATGTTCATCTTTTTGCTCCTCATTGTGTTTATTATTTTCAAATAATTTTTTTAATTTCCTTTTTTTAAAAATCAGTGTACTGGGTTAAATGGTATTTTCCAGTTGTGATTTTTCTCTTTCCTGTAGATTCTTCCTTCTGTTCTATTTAGAGAAGACTTTTCAATATTTCCTTTAGGATAGGTTTAGTATTGCTGTATTATTTTAGTGTTTGCTTATCTTAGAATTTCTTTATCCTTCCTTCTATTTTAAATGATAATATTTCTAAATAGAGTATCCCAGGTTGCATATTTCTGTTCAGAACTTCAAATATATCTTGCCGCTCCCTCTGGCCTGCAATGTTTCTGTAGAGAAATCAGGTCATAGGCTTATGGCAGGGTTTCCCTTTTAATTAACTATTTTTTTTTTAAATCTTGCTTCCTTAGAATCGTATCTTTATCTTTAACCTTTGCCATTTTTATTATATTGTGTCTTGCTCTAGGTCTCTTTGGGTTTATCTTGCTTAGGACCCTCTGCTTCTTGTACTCAAATATCTGTTTCTGTTAGGTTTGGGAAGTTTTAAGTTATAATTTCTTCAAATATATTTTTGATCCACTTTTTTCTTTCCTCCTTCTCTGGAATCCCTGTTATACATAGATTGGCACATTTTTTTTTTTTTTTTTTTTTTTGGTGAGGGGGCACATGTGCGTCATATGGAAGTTCCCAGGCTGGGGTCAAATCAGAGCTGCAGCTGCCACCCTATATCACAGCCATAGCAATGTAGGATCTGAGCTGTGTCTGAAACTTCCACCACAGCTCATGACAATACTGGATATTTAACCCACTGAGTGAGGCCAGGGATCAAACATGCATCATCATAATACTTAGTCGGGTTCATTACTGATGACACACAATGCGAACTCCACTGGCACATATTATCTTATCCAATAGGTCTTTTATATTGCTTTCCTTTTTTTTTTTTTTCATTTGACTTTCTGTCTGCTGTCCTAATCTTGTGATTTTCATCGTGCTGTCTTCCAGGTCACTTATTCATTCTTCTGCATTATTCATTCTGTTATTCATTGCCTTTAGCTCAGCTTTAATCTTGGCAAATGAGTTTTTAAGTTTTCTTGGTTCCTCTTTGTAGTTTCTAGTTCCCTTGAGCAGTATTCTCTATTTCACTTATTCTGTGAGTTTAGGGGAAACAGTTGTGTACTAGTGTCTTGGAGGGCTCTTTATATGTGGGAGCATCCTTGTGTACCTTCTATCAGTACAATGTTTTTGGTGTGAGGTCTGTTTTTAGTATGGATGCCTATTGCTTCTTTCCTAAGCATGTATTGGCCATTATACCAATAATATCTACTTCTACCTGTTCTTATTACCAAATACTAACATGATGAAAATCCATACAAAATAAAACTCTGATGCTTATTATTTATTTGTAGCCCTCATTCTAAGTTCCGAGGAATAAGTTTGAAAGGGAATTTGCCATCATTTTGTGATGTAGTGCATATATATATGAGTGTGTCCTGGGGATAGGCTTTTCCTTTTTGGCCATATGGAAACATGAAAATGGATGGAGAATTACTATCTTTTGCTTGCGAAGTTAATTAAGTCGCATAATCAGTCACAGTCATTTGAATAGCATGGTTGCTGGAATGAGAATTAGTAGGATACCTCAATGGACAAATGGGACACATTTTATAGAAAGAAATTTCTTTGATGAATACACAAATGTTGTGAAAATATGATGAAAGGAAAACTATATTTTAAAAGAGGAAAGACAATTTATTTATTAGTCAGACAATGAGACAGATGTTAAGGAAATTTATTCAAAAATAGAAGGAATGGAATTGAACATTATTCTTATTTCATCTAATATATTATATTAAATTATTTTAACAACTATTTTTCCACACTCGAGTATACATTTCATGGATATAAGCAGGATGTTTTTCCTTCTCCCATAGTTACTGAGCACATTGTCTATTATGCAAATTTTTTAAATTAAATGAAATAATTTATTTTTATAAACCACAATAAATCACATTATAGATTCCCCATTGTTTCCAACTTTTCCTCAACAAGTTTAACTACTAGTAATGACTAATACTAATATTTTCCTAATAATTCTTATGTTTACCTTCAAAAGATTGACACTTCAAAATGTTTTCTGGGTGGTGAATTTGTGTAAGGTAGAAAATTTGGTATTTTCCCAGCTAAGATCATGTTTCATATATATCTGAATATAATTTTGTTTATAGTATATGTTTATTTAATTTGTTAATATTATAATATTGGTGGCAGTGACCACTTTTATAGCTATTTCTATACATTCAACAAACCAAAGCTAAATAAATTGTTAGAGAAAGATCTTATTCATTTTATTCTTTTCTATACAAATATAAATTTTAGTATTTTGCAATATCTTTAATAAAAAGTAGTTTTTTGTCTTATGAGCTAAATGTTTTATCCCAGAAATATCAATATTTTCCATAGTTTTATAAGTCATTTTCAGTGCATGCATAAAATGTAATGGGATTCCTGTGCTGTAATTTGAATAACTATTCTCTGAGTGTTGTATTTTGAGGGTTTTTCCCCAATTTTTTGTTACCATACTAACACTCCAATGAACATGTTTCAGTTATATTTTTTTTTCAGTGTAAATTTCTTTATTTGAATTTACTGTGTTCGAGAGAGTACATGGGTACATATTTTTTTTAGAATGACCTTATTTTTCCTGATTAGGGGTCTGAGGAATAGCTAAACTCCTCAGACACATCATCTTGGTCAAAAATCTCTCATCAATTCTCTTGACCTCAGCTTCTTCATATATTAGAAAGAAAGAATGACTGAATTTGAACTCTCGTGTGATGGGGTTATTTGGTTAAAAAAAGCAAATAACCTGCATTAAAGGAGAACTTAAGAAAACGAAGGCAGCAAAAAACCCTCATCTACAACTCAAATAAGAAATGCGAAAAGTCTTCTGCGACCGAGCTTCCTCCATCTTACCATTGCCCATTTACTTTCTTTATGGCATTCCCCTTTTTTTTCTATTTGTGTTTATTTTTGTTTCTCTCTTTCTGAACCCTGACTTCCTTCTCTTGGCCACAGTCCATCATGGTGAAGTGCAAATGTGATTACTTTCAGTTCCCGAGGTTGCATGATCTTCTATGCCTGATGCTCACACATAACTTATAAGCAGTTCTGTCTGACGATTACCAGAGGACAGAAACTATGTGCACCAGTTTGGATTAGATGTCTGTTCAGCCACAACCAGAGGAAGAAGTTACATGATATTTAAACATTTCAGATTCCCATTCCTGTTAGTGTGCTAAAGCTGGATGTGATCTAAGGTACCCAGGGTTGCAACATCCACAACTGTGTTTATTTATTTCTTTAGAAAACACTTCATATCTGGTAAAGTGATGAAAATTTTTATTCATAAATATTATTCCATCAATAAGATTATCAGTATTATACATATTATGCATCAGTAATCTTTCACTAACTTTCATTTGCTGTGCATACTGCTATATATTGTGAAAACAAAAGAATGCTAAGACATAGGCCCCTACATCTTCATCAGTTTAACTTGACAGCTTAATAGAAATGTAGTATCTGGAGTTCCCATTGTGGCACAGCAGAAACAAATCCAACTAGGAACCATGAGTTTGCACGTTCGATCCCTGATCTCGCTCAGTGGGTTAAGGATCTGGTGTTGCTGTGAGCTGTGGTGTGGGTCGCAGACACAGCTCAGATCCCACATTGCTGTGGCTGTGGTATAAGCCAGCAGCTACAGCTCCGATTAGACCCCTCGCCTGGGAACCTCCATATGCCACGGGTGTGGCCCTAAAAAGACAAAAGACAAAAAAAAAAAAAAAGAAAGAAAAAAGAATTAAAAAAAAGAGAAACGTAGTATCTACTGAAAAAGAATCTGCATTTTGTCAGGTTCCCCAGTAAGTACTGTAAATACTATGCATACATTATGTATCATTGCACTGAAAGGCAGGTCACATGAGATATTTAATTCCTAGATCTATTTCTAACCCAATTCATTCAGTCCTATGTCTAATTCTAATTAATACCAAGCTGGTTAATCTAAGTATTGCTAGGCCATGGAATAAGTTTCTCCTGTGTAATTGCTCAGTACGTAAGGTATAGGCTCTGTCTTGATTACATAAAATCCATCAATTGCATTTTACATGTCTTCTGTTGAAATGGCTCTGGTAAAAGTCTTTGCAGTTCAATATGTCTAGAAATCTAGTTTACCTGTGCAACACCTTTAGGTAACACTCTTCCCTAAGACGTGGTATAAAAATTCCATATTTTTAGGTGGAGGTAAAATATATTTCAAATTGTTTCCTAGAAATCTTTTCCTCATAATTCAACTATCTTTTTCTTCATGGCATTTTCATTGTAAGTGAAACATATATATATATGTGTGTGTGTGTTTACAGCTAGAGATTTGTTGTTTAACTCTCCCCTTGCTACCACATGTACATTGCACATGTATAACTTAATGTCTATTTTAAAGAAAAATGGGAGATATTGATATTTCATTTGTTTAAATGTTTTTTGGCTGGACCCATGGCATGTGGAAGTTCCTGTGTCACAGTTGCAGCCTGTGCCACAGTGATGGCAGTGCTGGATCCTTAATCCGCTGTGCTGCAAGGGAACTTCCTACTATGTTTCAATTTTGTTATTTGCTTTTTTTTAGGGCCGCACTTGTGGCATATGGAAATTCCCAGGCTAGAGGTCGAATTAGAACTACAGCTACTAGCCTATGCCACAGCCAGAACAACGTGGGATCCAAGACACATCTGTGACCTACACAGCTCATGGCAATGCCAGATTGCCAACCCACTAGTTGGATTAATTTCTGCTGTACCACAATAGGAACTCCCTCAATTTTGTTATTCTTTAATGTGTTTGTTTTTCTCATGGTTACTTGATATAACCAAATATGCTTCTTTAGATTTTCTGTGTAATAAAAAGTTTGGAATGAATAATATATTGAGTTACTTTCAACTCTGACATTCACTTATTTATTCTTTTTATCAACAACAATATATCCAATAGGATATAATGATGTTGGTTCTGGGAACACAAAAAGTGTGCATGGCCTGGAAGTAACTGCAGCTGTCAAGACAAAATGGTTATGCTGGAATGATATTGACAGAAGTAGCAAGCAGACAGTAGGGGGAACATCCCTTCTTCCCTCTCAACATCTTCAACCCTTCTCTGGTGCCCTTGCTGGCAGTAGGTAGGTGCTTTTTGCACAGTCCTGTCTCCAGCATAACGTAATATATTTGAATTTCCACACCACAATAATATTAATCTCATGCTTTTGCTAACAGTGTGTCCATATTTTGTACAAATACATTCACATCCTCTTTCCTAAAGGAGGAAATATTAAATCTCAAGAGTTAATGTATCTATTCCTAGGCAATGTTAAATCCTTTGCCAGTTCAGTCACAATCTCATTTGAATTTTTTCTATCCTAAAGTAAAATTTAAACTCCCCTCCCCAAGTCCTTTTTAAAGTAGTAATTTACAAGGAGAAGGAACTTTAAAAGTAAACAGTATGTACATATATACACACATCTAACAATCCAGAAAGAAAACATGCATATCTAATGTAGTTGTCACTTTTGTACATGATCATAAGCCTGGAGTTGATAATTATAATTTCCTTCTTTCAAACAGCTAAATACTACATTTGTTCTCAATGAGCATTTTATTTAATCTATATTCTTTATCTGGCAGGGTGACTCCAACTTTCATAACTGAAAGATATGGATCCTCATTTGTTCTGTAGCTTCTCTGGTTGTTTTTGTTGCTATGATCTTCCATTAACATCAACTATTCTGCAAAAAAGTAATATAGAACTTTAAAGAATCCTCTGGGTTGCAAATGTAGCCTATATTCTTTCCCATCATGTACCAGAAATTCCATTTTTTCTTGGAACAACCATCTCAGCCAATGGAGTAACTCCCTTATTTGCTCATGAGTTCAGAGACATGTCCCAAATGTCCAGGTACTTTACCATAAAGTATCTTGGTAATTCCTGTGCATCAGGTCCAATCTACTTGATGTTATCAATAAAAAGGACTACTTTGATTTTCTGAGGCATAGTATTATGGACAGCTCTGTCACCTCCCTATGGGACAGAATACACATATTGACATAGCCTTGAGACAGTGGATTGAAAATCAACTTCCGCTGCTGCTCCTTGCAAATTGGTATAGAGATAAAAACATTTGCTAGATCAATAGTTATGTACTCTTGCCAGGGCTGTGTTGATTTGTTCCAGTAAAGATACCACAGCTGCAAGAGCAGCTGTAATTAAATAACCATCTGATTAAGTTTACAATAATTCACAGTCAATTTCTGAGATATGCACAGGCCAAACAAGTGAGTTAATTTGGATGTGCATTTTTCAAGCCTTTCATGGTAGGACTCATCTCAGTAGTTTCCTCTGGGAGTCAGAATTGCTTTTGATTTATTTTCCTGGTAGGCAAAGGAAAAGAGGAGCCCTGCATTTAGCCCTTCCTTGTCTGTCACCCATAGCTCAAGGAGACAGTTACACATTTAAGAGCAGGAAAAAATAACTATAGGGTGAGATTTTGCTCTCCTGGCCTTCTGGGAGACCTATTTGGGCCTGTTCTACTTTTATCACTTAACTGCTGTGTTTGCCTTTTGACTAATAGACATGAGTGACATTTTTTTTTGTCTCCAGAAATTATCATCATTTCAAATCAATGTCTAGTAATTCATGAAACATATGGATATTTCCCTTTTTTTTTCAGGAGAAAATGACTTTTATAAATGTCTATGTATCACTATTGGGAAGGCTTGAATAATGATTCACAAACTTGCAACTCTTCCTCAAGGAAACCTGCTTCTCCATCAGTCAAAGGCCTTAGGGCTGTGAACTGGCTTAAGTTTAGAAACTGAGTGGCTTTACACTTGGCATTTCAAATCAGGTTTCCAGATATAAGACAAAGATATTTTTCTTTTTTATGGATGAAGTAATAGTTTCAGACTGCCCATCTATAAAATTTCTTTAATAAACTACTACCAAAGGTCCCATAGGTCAAAATATTGTGATTATGACTTTGTCCTTCTGCCTGTTTTGTCAAATGTACCCACCTTATCTCTGATGGTTAAATACTTGGCCTTTGACACTCTGGAATACTATCATCCCCACTGAAATAGGGAGACTCATTCACCTGTGACGTCATCTATTCTCTGCACTGTTGTTCAGAAGAAAGATACTACAGAACATTTCCAGGAAGCCAGTGCTCACAGTGTCTTAAGTGAAGGGCACGTCTTCTGGGCCCTCTCAAAGGTCATAGTGTTTGGGGTGAATATGCAGGCTGCACTTAAGTCTACTACATTATCCCTATCTCCCTGTACCCTTCTATTTATTCTTCTACATTATGGCATGGAAGTTCTAATATCTTAGCTTCTTTGAATGTTAGCCGTTGCAAGCTCAAGCTTTAATTAACTAATCAAATAAATTCTTAAAGCCTCTTCCAGTTTACCTTAACATATATAATTCCAAAACTTTAGTAGATCTGTCCATATAAATAAATTCAGACTGATTCAAATAATTTATAATATCATACTTGTCTTAGACCAAAAATTCTCTTAGAATCTGTGCTTGCATGTATTTTTCCCATATTTCTGAAATACTTTTGGAGTACAAATCATTTCTTCATGGGTATGGCTTAGCACTTGTCCCCCAGAATAGGCCAATGTCTAACTATGTTTATAGTTATAGAATTAATAAGAGGTGCTCATGATGGAACTTGAGCAGAATATGCATCTGCTTGCAAGATAGTTGCCTCAGTTGATATTATGATATTGCCATAATGTAAGCCTAAGCTCTTTTGACACAGAAGTAGGGTCTGCTTCCTACAAAAAGGGAACATCAGAGAGTCTTAGAAATTTGTTTCATATTTTTTCATTTTATTTTTCTGGAGATCCACACTCTAATTCTTAGAGTTCCACTCCTTTTCAATCGAAGCTATAAATTTCACATTAGCCACTTGACAATCTGTGAAGTAAACTCTCATTGTAGTCCTACAAATAATGCAGTTAATTTTGGGTCTTCTTTTCAGAGACATATGATATTATAAGAAGTAAGAGATTGTTTATAAGGCTGCCAAATAAGCTCTCAGTTCATCTGACTGTGAGTTGAAATGTGTGTTTAAAGCCATGAATTTTCATTTTTTTAAATAAGCTCTGTAGTGCAATCACAAGGAGTTTTCCACCCCTCACCTCTTGTCGTCATTACTGCTAACATAATGGTCAAGTTCATCTGTGCTGTTCAGTGGTTGCCACTACTCATATGTGTCTATTTAATTGTAGATTTAATATTTAAGAAATGAAATGAAATTAAAAATTCAGTCTCCCAGTTTCACTAGCCATATTTGAAATGCTCACTAATCACAAATGACTACTGGCTACACTATTGGGCAGTCCAAAAAACATATCAATCAATGAAGAGAGTTCTGTTAGGTAGTGATACCCCAGAGACCTAAGTAGGTATATGTACTAGATATACATATTCAGAATATTCATAATACTGAATTTAATAGCCTCAAACTGGAAACATTCCAGATGGTCTTTAACAATAGAATAGATAAACACATTGGATAAACACAGTGAACATCAGTGGAAATAAATGAACTGTAGATAGACACTACTTGAATGTCAGCAATAAATTATTGACAGAAAAAGACACAAAACAACACATACATGATATTTTATTACCATAGAAATAAAATATCAGTTGTTGATGCACCATTGGTTACAAAATGAAAACTATAATAAGGAAATTATTACTAAAATATCAGGATAAATTGAGGAAGTTTTTCTTACCAGGAAGGGACTGGAGACTTTCTGGCTGGTGACGGTATTTGAGTTGAATGGTGGTTCCAATGAATGTTTGCTTACTAAGTACACGTTTACCCTTCTTGTGATAGGTACTTGTTACTTATCTATTTTATGTATGGTAGTGTGTATATGCCAATCCCAATCTCCCAATTTTTTTTAAATTTTATTTTATTTTTGTCTTTTGCCTTTTCTAGGGCCACTCCTGTGGCATATGGAGGTTCCCAGGCTAGGGGTCTAATCGGAGCTGTAGCTGCTGGCCTACACCACAGACATAGCAGTGCCCGATCCAAGCCGTGTCTGCCACAGCTCACGGCAACACCAGATACTTAACCCACTGAGCGAGGTCAGGGATCAAACCCACAACCTCATGGTTCCTAGTTGGATTTGTTTCCTCTGTGCCATGACAGGAACTCCCCCCAGTCTCCCAATTTATCTCTCCCTCCCAACTATTTCCCCTTTGGTAACCACAAGTTTGGTTTCAAAACTTTGAGTCAGTTTCTGTTTGTGAATGAGCTCTTTTGTATCATTTTAATTAGATTCCACGTGTTAGTTATTTCATATATTTGTCTTTCTCTGTCTGACTTACCTCACTTAGTATGATAATCTCTCATTGCTTCCATGTTGCTGCATTTGGCATTATTTCATTCCAAGTGATATCCCATTGTATATATGTACTCCATCTTCTTTATCCACTCCTCTGTTGATGGGCATTTAGGTTGCTTCTGTGTCTTGGTGATTATAAATAGTGTTGCAATGAATATCGTTGTGCATGTATCTTTTAAAACTAGTTTTTTTGTTTGTTTGTTTTTTCCGGATATATGCCCAGGAGTAGGCTTGCTGTATCATATGGTAGTTCCAATTTTAGTATTTTGAGGAACTTCCATCCTATTTTCCATAGTGACTTCACCAATTTATATTCCCACCAACAGTGTAGGAGGGTTTCCTTTTCTCTACACCCTCTCTAGCTTTTAATGTTTGTAAACTTTTTGATGATGGCCATTCTAACAGGTGTGAGGTGATACCTCATTGTAGTTTTGATTTGCATTTCTCTAATAATTAGTGATGTTGAGCGTCTTTTCATGTGCTTTTTGGTCATTTCTATCTTTGGAGAAATGTCTATTTAGATCTTCTGTTATTTTTGTTGGAATTATGAATAATTTATAACTTAACATAAGGCATTCTGATGACTATGTTAGACTAAATATTTCTAAGAATGTGATAAGTGTTTCAGTTGGTTCCAATCTAAATTTTATATCCTTCAGGCATTTTCTAAAGATAAGAAATCTTATTCCATGTTATTTCCGAAGAATTATTACTCTTTATCTCTCTTGCTCTCAAATTATATTTATATTCTATTACCATTGCAGTTTATAACTTGCTGTTTCATTATAATGATATTCTAAACTCTACAATTTTTGTTGCTTGTAGTGTTTTCATTCTATTGTTTTGTGTTTTTACATATCTGATGTGTGCAAAGATCATTTCACCTGTTTCTTTTTAACTCTTATAATTTTAATTTGTTTTTCTTATTTAACTGCATCAGCCAATGCCTCCATTTCTTCTGAATAATAAGGTGATGGTGGGAATTTTTTAAAATGCCTATTCATAAACCTTTGGTAAGGTATTATTCTGCTTAATTATATAAATTAATTAATCTTGGTCCATCCTTGCATACCTGAAATGAATGCATTTATTCATGATATATTAGCATTTTTATTTCCTTTTTTATTTATGTTTATACTGTTATGCAGAAAGAGATTAACATAGTTTTTGTATAACTATTATATTTTTATCAGCTTTATATTTACTTTATTCAAATCAATTCATAGTTTTTCTATTCAGTTGTCTTTAAGAGTTTTAATAGCTTTGATACTTTGTTTCTTTAAAGGTGTTTTAGAATTATTTTGTGCAGAGTTCCCATTGTGGCTCAGTGGTTAACAAACCTGACTGGCATCCATGAGGATGCAGGTTTGATCCCTGGCCTGGCTCAGTGGGCGTTGCCATGAGCTGTGGTGTAGGTCACAGATACAGCTCGGATCCTGCCTTGCTGTGGCCCTGGTGTAGGCTGGCAGCTACAGCTCCAGTTGGACCCCTAGCCTGGGAACCTCCATATGCCGTGGGTGTGGCCCTAAAAGGAGAGAAATTTAAAAAAAAATTATTTTGTGCAATTCTCTGTACTTGTCATGTTTTTTATGTGGAGGTAGAGTGTAGATCTTTAAAACTTTTGCTTTTATTCTGTAAACATTTATTTCTAGCTTTTAAAAAAGTTTTAATGAAGTACAGCTGATTTACAATGTTGTGATAATTTATGCTGTAAAAAAAGTGAGTCAGTTCTATATATACACACATCCATCCTTTTTCAGATTTTTTTCCCATACAGATTATCACCAAATATTGGGTAGAATTCCCTGTGCTATACAGCAGGTCCCCATTGGCCCAGCATTCCATATACCACAGTGTGCAGATACCATTCCCAAACCATCAATCCATCCCTCCCTCACCTATTCCCCTTGGTAACTATAAGTTTGTTTTTAAAGTTTATGAATCTGTTTGTTTGACAAATAAGTTCATTTGTATCCTTTTTTTAAAGGTTTCACATATAATTCACACAATATATTTATCTTTCTATGTTTGAGTTACCTAACTCAATATGATAATCTCTAGGTCCTCCATGTTGCTGCAAATGATTTTTTTTTTTTGTCTTTTTTCCATTTCTTGGGCCACTCCCGCGGCATATGGCGGTTCCCAGGCTAGGGGTCTAATCGGAGCTGTGGCTGCCAGCCTATGCCAGAGCCACAGCAACGCGGGATCCGAGCCGTGTCTGTGACCTACACCATAGCTCACGGCAACGCTGGATCCTTAACCCACTGAGCAAGGCCAGGGATCGAACCCGCAACCTCATGGTTCCTAGTCGGATTCGTTAACCACTGCGCCACGACGGGAACTCCCAAATGATGTTTTTTCATTCTTTTTATGGCTAAGTAATATTTCATTGTGTGTGTGTGTGTGTGTGTATATATATATATATATCACATCTTTATTCATTTATCTACTAATGGAAACTTAGGTTGCTTCTATGTCTTGGCTATTGTAAATAGTGCTGTAATGAACGTAGTGGTGCATGTATCTTTTTGAATTAGGGTTTTCTCTGGATTTATGCCCAGGAGTTGGATTGCTGGATCACATGGTACTTCTTTTTAATTTTTTGAGGAACCGTCATTTCTTTTTCCATAGTGGTTAGACCAATTTACATTCCCAAAAGTTTAGGACAGTTCCTTTGTATCCACACCTCTGTAGCATTTATTCTTTATAGACATTCTGATAGCCATTCTGACTGGTACAAGATGATACCTCACTGTTATTTGATTTGCATTTCTCTGATAATTAGTGATGTTGAGCACCTTTTCATGCGCTTTTTGGTCATCTGTATGTCTTTGGAGAAATGTCTATTTAGATCTGCTCATTTTTTGATTTTTTTTTATATTGAGCTGCATGAATTATTTGTCTTTTAGGTCTGCTTTGGCAAATTTCTTTTTGCTCTTCAGTTATTTATTTCATCTATATTCTCAGGTAGATTTGTTTAGAATTATGCAAATTAGTCTGTACTGTGACCTTGATAATTATCTCTGTTTTCATGTTTGTTTCCTAGTATTTTTATTTGTACATTTTTATTCCCCCATGTTTTGAGTAGCTTAATGATATATCTATTTTGCTTCATCAAATGACTAGATTTAAAAATTATTACTAGCAGCCACAAGTACACCTAACATTCAGATTTTGTTTTCTATTACCATTTTCCAGTCTAAGGAGCTTGGGCTTCATGGGGAAATGTCTGAATCTAGGAATTAGGGAAGGAAATACATGAGTGTGGAGCATTCTTTAGTGTCAGAAAGTAAGTAAATTCTCAAAAATGATATATTTTAGAGAGAGACAGAAGTTAGCTGAAATAGCTCCCATTAGTTGAAGCTAGAAAAAATTTAGATACAATATAAAGAAATTAGTATGGGGTTATAGCCTGAAGCAGTCAATAAATATTAATGAGTCAATACTGATGTAAAAAATAATGCAATAAATAAATAGTGGGAGAGAAGAAGAAGAAGAATTCCTCATAAATTATAGTTATACTTCAGAGATATTTTGGGTTCAATTCCAGACCACTGCAATAAAGCAAATATTGCAATAAAGTGAGTCACACATTTTTTTTGTTTTCTCAGGGCATTTAAAAGTTATGTTTATATGATACTATAGTCTATTAAGTGTGCAATAGCATTATGTCTAAAAAAAGGAATATACATATGCTAAAAATACACTAACAAACATCTGAACCTTTAGTAAGTCATAGTAGTAATATCAGTGATCACTGAACAAAGATCACAATTAACAAATATAATAATAATGAAAAAATTTGTAATATTGTGAGAATTACCAAAATGTGACCCAGAGACACAAAATGAACAAATTTTGTTGGAAAAATGGGTTAGATATACTTGCTTGATGCAAGGTTGCCATGAACCTTCAATATGTAAAACATGTATTATTTTTGAAGTGTAGTAAAGTAAAGTGCAATAAAACAAGGTATGCCTGTATGTAGATACTCTGCTCTCAAGTAGATGGAGTGGGACTCATCACTCCTTTAAGTGTGGGCACTGCATAGTGACTTCCTTCCAAAGAGTAAAGTATGGAAAGGGACGGGAAAAAAGAGTCATTTTACAGTGGGGAAACCTGAGACTCTGCCTTAGCCAGGTTGTCAAGGTTAACATGAACTCTGGTAAATCATGTTGAGAATATGTGCATTTGATATGATGTGATGAAAATTATATTTATATGGGCTTTCTCTCCTATATTAATCATGGTTCTTCAGAGAAGCAGAACTAAAAGGATGCATTATATATGTATACACATATTTATTGTAAGGAATATGTTCATGTGATTATAGAAGCTGACATGTTCCAAGATCTTCAGGGTGAGCCATAAAGCTGGGGACAGAGGAGAGCTGTTGGTATCGTTCTAGTCTGACTCTGAAGACTGGAGGACCATGATAACTAATGGTGTTGTTTCAGTCTAAAGGCCAGTAGACTCAAGACCCACAAAGAGCTAATGTTTCAGTTCAATTCTGAGTACAGGAAAAAGCTAATGTTCTAGTTCAAAGGCATTCAGTCAGGAGGAATTCTCCCTTACTTGAGGAAGGGTCAGCTTTATTCAGTTATATTCAGGCCTTCAAGTGATTAGATAAGGCCTATCCACATTAGGCAGGGCAATCTGCTTTACTCAGTCTCCCAATTCAAATGTTAATCTCATCCAAACATATTCCCACAGAAACATCCAGAGTAATGTTTGACCAAATGTGTGGGCACCCCATGGCCCAGTCAAGCTGACACATAAAATTAACCATCACATCCTCCAAACTCATAACAGTTTAATTGTGATTAAAACATCCAACATTTTCAATAGACAGACATTCCTGAAAACACATGACCAGTACTCCTCAAAAGTGACAAGGTCATTAAGAACAAAGAAATTCTGATAAACTGGTATTTCCAGGAGGTGTATAATAACACATAACAGCTAAATGTAATGCAGTGTCCTGAATGAGATATACAATAGAGAAAGGACATTAGGTGTTATGGGCTGAAAGTTTGTGTTCCCACAAAATTCATGTGGTGAAATCCTGACCATCAGTGTGGTGGTATTTGGAAATGGGGTCTTTGGAAGGTGATTAGGTAGAACTTCAAATGCCCTTATAAGAATAGACAAGAAAGAGATCTTGGTCTCTTTCTCTTTTCAGTGTGAGGATAGAGCAAGAAATTGTCCCTCTGCAAATAAAAAAGAGGGCTCACACAAGGAGCAAAACTCAGCCAGCATCTTGATCTTGGACTTTCCAGCCCTTAGAACTGTGAGAAAGAGATTTTTTTTTTTTATTAAGCTGCTCAGTCTATAGTATCTTTTTATAGCAGGCCCAACTGTCTAAGGCATTAGATTAAAAAATCAGAAATTTGAATAAAGTATAGACTTTAAAAATGTATCAGTATTAGAGTTTCTGCTGTGGACACAGCACATAGTACACAGGTTCCATCCCCTGCTGCCATTATGGGTTAAAGGATCCCACATTGCTGTACCTGCCGTGTGAGTTGCAACTGTGACTTGGCCCTGGCCCAGGAACTCCAAATGTTGTAGGGTAGCCAAAAAAAAAAAAAAAAAAAAAAAAAAAAACAAAAAGAAAAAAAATGGGGATTTCCTGTTGTGGCTCAGTGGAAACAGATCTGACTAGCATCCATGAGGACACAGGTTCAATCCCTGGCCTCACTCAGTGGGTTAAGGATCTGGCATTTCACTGAGCTGTGGTGTAGGTCACAGACACAGCTCAAATCCCTTGTTGCTATGGCTCTGGTGTGAGCCAGCTGCCACAGCTTCGATTCAACCCCTAGTCTGGGAACTTCCATATGACATGGGTGCAGCCCTGAAAAGCCAAAGACAAAAAAAAGTAACAAGGAATTCCTTTTGTGGCTCAGCTGGTTAATAACCTGACTAGGATCCATGAGGATGAGGGTTCAATCCCTGGCATCACTCAGCAGGTTAAGGATCCAGCATTGCCTCAAGCTGCAGTGTAGTTTGCAGGTGTGGCTCGGATCTGGAGTTGCTGTGGATGTAGTGTAGGCTGGCATCTGAGGCTTCAATTTGGCCCCTAGCCTGGGAATTTCCATATACCACAGATGTGGCCCTAAAAATAAAAAAAAATGTGTGTGTATCAATATTATTTCATTAGTTGTAACAAATGTACCATATCAATATAGGATGTTAGTAATGCAGGAAATTTGATATGGGCTATGTGGGAATTCTCTGTACCATTTTATCAAATTTCCTGTAAATCTTCCTGTAAAACTTCTCAAAATGAAAGTCCATTCAAAATTTTAAAATTGGGAGGAGTCAGTTAAAAGGGAAGTATAAGTAAACTAAATCTTCATATCTTAGCAAGGAATCAACAAATACTTGTTAAAGATGATAAAAGGAATATATCTTAGAATATTAGAAGCACTACCAAAATATCTGAAAAATAATCAAAAATAGTTTCTCTGAAGAGTATGACAGGAAGTACGTCTAAGGGTACCTTCCTCTAATGTTTGGAATTGGATTTTCTTTTTGTATTATGTAGTCATAAATTACAAAACTGGAATTTAGCAACAAAAAATAAAAATAGTTCTGTCCTTTTTATTTTCTAACTCAATTTCTAATTCTTGTTTTATTGAATACTTTCCTTTTATTTGCTTATCCTTAATTTGAATATAAATTAATCTAATAAAATTTTTGAGTCAGAGTATCAATTTTTTAATCCCAAAATTTTTATTGGTATAACTTAATAAGTTTGTGCATTCTGCTTTGAGCAGAAATTTAACTGTATATCACTGATTCTGATAATTGATATTTTCATCATTAATGTTTATTTGAAACTCTGAAATTTTAGTTTATTGTCACGAGACAAGTTTCTACAATATTTTCTTAGCCTCTTTGCATCTATCTTCTATGCTGAAAACTCCATCTTGTCCTGCTTTACTTTACCCCATATTCCTGCTTGAAAAAGAGTCGCAGTGCTGGTAAATGATGTAAGCTTAAGAACAAAGACCTAAAGGCATAAGTTATTCATGTGATCAGCTGAATGAGGGCATAATACGTTGGTCTAGGCACACGTTTGCACAGCATGGTATGTCCTCTAAAGAGTAAGAGGAAGATGAGCCTCATGGCCCCAAGGGGTTTATGAGGGGGTGTTAGCAGGATATGCATTAGAAAGGAGAACCAGGTGCAAACCTAGGCAAGCCATCTGCAGAAGCACAATGGTGTTTCTCTAGATGCTATGCATAGATAGCTGAGGCCAAGCTTCCTCAATGCTAATGATTGTTAAATGCCTAAAGGTCAGAATAAAAGCTTAATCAGCTACCTGCAATGTGACTTTTAAAATAACTTAAAAAAAACCTGTATCCTGCACCTACAAACCCCTCCTCACTTGATGTAATCCTCAAGACCACAATAAAAGCAGTGTGGTTTCTTGAGGCAGCACTCTTGGTCCCTGAGACCTTGAGTCCCCTGGTTCCCACCTTTACTTAAGATAAATGTTTCTGTGTCTTGTTTTATGTTAATTTTTTCCCTTAAGTTTCACAGCACCTGTTCTTCAGCCCTCACCTACTGAGCTGGACTCAACAGTTTATATTTCTTCTATGGCTAATAAGTAACTTACTATGAAGTCTTATAACTTCTTGGTGGAAAAACTTTTTTTATTCTAATTTTGTTGTTCTTTATCTACATGTTTTATACAAATAATATTTTTTTGTTAACTCTAATCTTGGAAAACTTTCACTTCTATTTGTTGCCTAGTAAATAGCCTATTTTTATAAATACTACATGGGCCTTTGAACAAAATGTTTATGTTTGAAGTTCCTGTTGTGGCTCAGTGGGTTAAGAACCCAGTGTAGTGTACATGAGGATGCGGATTTGATACCTGGCCTCGGTCACAGGGTTAAAGATCTGGCATTGCTGTAAGCTTGGATCTAGTATTGCTGTCTATGGCATAAACTAGCAGCTGCAGCTCTGATTAGACTCCTAGTCCCAGGAACTTCCATATGCCACAGGTGTGGCCATAAAAAAAAAAAAAAAGGTTTATTTTCTTTTATTAAGTAAGGAATACAATATATGGCTGTAATAACTACATTATTATAAAATGTTTCTATATTTTTATGTATGTATGTATTTTTTGCTTTATAGGGCCGAACCTGCTACACATGGAAATTCCCATGCCAGGGGTTGAAACAGAGCTACAGCTGCTGGCCTTTGTAACAGCCACAGCAACGCATGATCCAAGCTACATCTGCAGCTTACACCACAGCTCACAGCAATGCTGGATCCCCAACTCATTGAGTGAGACCAGAAATCAAACCTACATCCTCATGGATACTAATCGAATTCATTTCTGCTGAGCCACAATGGGAAGTCCCTATATCTTTATTTTTTATTCACTTGCTCTCTTTCTAGTTTAACTGACATGAGTTAAAATCTATTATTGGTATATATGTTTCTATCTCTTCTTGTATCTCTTATTACATTTTTTCATGGATGTTGTTATGTATTTTTATAGTGGTTATAGCATCATTTTATGTTATGTTCCCACATATGATATATATTTTCAATATGTAGATTCAAATCTGCTTAACATTTCAGGATTTTTTCCACATTATAATTTTAAATATTATTATGGCTTTATATTTGGTGAATTTAATTATATTTCCCACATATAATCAATATATTTCCTTGAATTCTTTTTAATTTCTTATTTCTTTACTTTTCACATTTATATTCTCTATTCCCCCATATTTTACCTTTCTCAATATCTATATTCCATTATTTTCTTTGAAATTTAGTCTTCATTTCTGATATACTTTTGTCTTTTTCTTCATTTTTTTTTTCTGAATTTTGTTGTTTCCATATCACATCCTTATCCTATCTGGTAATCACTTCCTTTTGCCTGGAGTATCTTCTTTGAGTTTTATATTTTTGTTTTATGTTATTCATTCACAGATATAATTGTTGCTCTATGACTTTTAAAATGTTTATTTTGGATTGTTAGGTTGAAATATTATTTTCTCTTGTGTTTCAATGTCTTTGTGTGTTTGAGTGTGTGTGCATGTGTGTGTATGGTTTCCCCATCATTGTAACAGAAAGATATGTCACCCCATTTCAACATTTTGTTGTTTGTTTAGTGGTAGGCTGTCTTAAAGAATCAGACTGGACTCATTTCCAGTTACTAACATTGAATGAGATAAATGTGGGAGGTCATTTAGGTAAGATTGATCAGGTGTTTTTCCAAGATTCCTAACTCAAGATCTAACTCAAGAAGATCTAGATCCTAACTCAAGAAGCTCTCTTCATGTCTACACTCAATGATTTAACATATAGCCTCTGCTACTTTTCTGACATTCAAGGCTAATTTGTTTCAGGTAAAGTTAGATCTCCCACCTTGTGTTTTCTAGAATTCATCACAACTTTAATTATGATTGACTCATTTCTTATAAATATATTCTTTGCTGACATCTCAGTACAAATTCTAATTCCTATACTGTCACTTCCTGCTCTGAGTAGCAATCATAGCTTATTTGAACTGGTCTTTGTGTCAGCAGATCCCTTTCAGGGTGAGCCTTTTTCCTTTAAGAAGATGATATACCCAGGAGATTTGAGATGTCTTCAAGTTTTAGACTCCTTCAAACAGAACTTGTATTTTATAAACTCTTTGTAACTTCTTCCTATGCTACTCTCTGTGGTTTCCTGGCAAAAGTGAAAAGATTCAAAATTAAGTTGCTGCTACACATCTTTTTAGGGAGTCTCACTAGGCCAGAACCAATATATTGGCAAGGGTGTTTTACTTTTTGGGAACTTTAGGGGAAAATCCATTTCCTTGCCTTTTCAAGATTCTGCAGACTGCCTACACTCCTTGCCTGGTGGCTTCTTCCTCCATCTTTAAGGCATAACAATTCTTGGACAGGTCTTTTCACTGCCATTTGTCTGGTTCTGCTCTATCTGCCTTCTTCCATTTATTAGGAACCTTTTTATTACATTAGACTCACCTGGATAATCCAGAATAATCTCACTATTTCAAGGTCAGCTGATTAGTAAATTTGTAATAAATTCCATCTGCAGATTTAATTCTCCTTGGTCATGTTACCTAACACATTCACAGATTCTGGAGATTAGAATGTGGATATGTATAGAGGCCTTTAATTCTAATTATCATACTAACCATCCCTTAACTCTCTTGTTGTTTTCTGTTTTCTGTTTTTGTTTTTGGCACACATGTGTGCATGGATTAAAATACTACTTAAGTCACTGTGGTTAGGTCTCTATTACAGATTATAAGCAATTGAAAACTGACACTGATATTACTGTCTCATTTTATTGAGACATATTTTACAGGCCACAAAATCTACCCTTTAAAAGTATTTAATACAGTATATTTAGTATAGTCGCAAGGCTTTACAACTATCATCACTATCTAACTCCAGAATGTATTCATCACCCCATAAATAAATTCTATATCCATTAAAGTTATTCCCATTCCTATCTTCCCCCAAACTCTGTCCACCAATAATCCACTTTTGGTCTCTAAAGTTGTATCCATACTGACGTTTTATATAAATAGAATCATACCACAGGAGCTCTTTTGTGACTGGCTTTTTTCACCTAGCATAACTTTTCCAGTGTTCATCCATGTTGTAGCATATATCATTATTTCATTTTTTAACAGCTGAATGCAATACAATTGAATAAATATACCACATTTTTCAGCTTTATTGAGATATAACTGATAGATATCATTGTGTAAGCATAAGATGTACAGCATGTTGATTTGTTGCATTTATATATTGGGAAATGATTACCACAGTAGAACAAATTAACACCTACATCATTTCATACAATTACTGCTTCTCTTTTGTGGTAAGAATATTTAAGTTCTACTCTCAGAGCCATTTTCAAGTATGTAATGCAGTATTGTGAGCTATAATCACATGCTGTGCATTAGTGCCCCAGAATGTATTTATGTTCTAAATGGAATTTTATATACTTTGACTAACATTTCTTCTTTTCCCCTACCTCATTCCCTGGTAACTACCATTCAGCTATTTCTAGTAATTAAACTTCTTTCAATTCCGTATGTAAGTGATATCACACAGTATTTGTCTTTCTCTGACTTGTTTCACTTAGTGTCATGGCCCTCAAGACTCATTTGTGTTTTTGCAAATGGCAGAATTTCCTTTCTCATGGCTACATGGCAGAATAATATTCCATTGTGTGTGTGTGAGTGTACGCATGAGTGCACACATGCACTCGTCTTCTTTATCCATTTATATGTTGATTGACATTTAGGTTTTCTCCATATCTTGGCTATTGTAAATAATGCTGCCATAAACATAGGAGTACCAATATCACTTTACTATCCTGTTTTCATTTCCTTTGGATATATAATCTTAAGTAGTATACTAGATCATATTTTAGTTTTGTATTTAATTTTTTGAGGAAATTTCATACTGTTTTCCATAGTGGCTGCACCAATTTACATTACCACCAACAGTGCACAAAAGTTCACTTTTCTCCATAGCCTCACAATACTTGTCATCTCTTGTCTTTTTGATAATAGCCACTCTAGCAGGTATGAGGTAATAGCTCATTGTGTTTATGATTTGTATTTCCCTGATGATTAGTGATATAGTCAGGCATTTGGATATGTAGTAGTCAGGATATTTTATGGAGTCAGGCATTTGGATATCTTCTTTAGAAAAATGTCTAGTTCCTCAGCCCATTTTTAATAAGATTGACTATTATTGAGTTGTATGAGTTCTTTATTTTAGATATTATCTTCAAGCATATGGTTTGCAAAAATTATTGAGTGGTATGATTTCTTTATTTATTTTAGATATTAACTTCAGACATAAGGTTTGCAAAAAGTTTTATCCCATTTTGTAGATTGCCTTTTTATCTCATTTATTTTGCTCTGCCGAAGCTTCTAAGTTTAATATAGTCCCATTTGTTTTTTTTTTTGTTTTGTTTTGTTTTCACTGTGTATACCATTGGTGCTATATATAAAATTTCATTGCCAGGGTTAATGTTGATGAGTTTATTCCCTACATTTTCTTCTAGGAGTTTTATGGTGTCATGTCTTATGTTTAAGTCTTTGATACATTTCAAATTAAATTTTGTGACTAGAGTAAGATACAGGTTCAATTACATTTTTCTCCGTGTGTTTATCCAGTTTTCTGAAAACCATTTGTTGATGAAACTATCCTTTCCCATGTTCTTTGTCCCCTTGTTGAATATTAGTTGAATATTAGTTGATCATATATGTGGGTTTAATTCTGAACTCTCTGTTCTACTGGTCAGTCTATATTTATACTAGTACCATACTATTTTTATTATTGTAGCTTTGTAATATAGTTTGAATGCAGGACATGTGATGCCTCTTTGTTTTTCTTTCTCAGGATTGCTTTAACTATCTGGATATCTGTGCATGTATGCATGTGCACACACGTGTGTGTGTATTATCATAAAAATTTTGGAGTTGTTTTTTCCTATATCTGTGAAGAATGCCATTGGAATTTTAAAAAGAATTGTGCTGAATGTAAAGATAACTGTAGTTAGTATGGAGTTCCTGTCATTAGCAAACCTGACTAGCATCCATGAGGAGATGGATTCAATCCCTGTCCTCACTCAGTCTGTTTAGGATCCGGCATCATTGTGAGCTGTGGTGTAGGTCACAGACGCGGCTCAGATCCTGCATTGCTGTGGCTCTGGTGTAGGCCAGTGGCTACAACTCTTATTGGACCCCTAGCCTAGGGACCTCCATATGCCACAAGTGTGGCCCTAAAAAGTCAAAAAGACCAAAAAAAAAAAGATATCTTTAGTTAGTATGGACATTTAAACAATATTAGTTCTTCCCAAGCATGAACATGGATGTCTTTCCATTCATTTGTATCTTCTTTGGTTTATTTCAACAAAAATCTTGTAGTTTTCATCATACAGTTCTTTTACTCCCTTCATTAAATTTACTTCTAGGTATTTTATTGTTTTTGATGCTATTGTCAATGGGATACTTTTGTGTATTTCTTTTTCTTTTTTATTATTTATTTATTTTATTTTTATTTTTTCTCCTTTTGCCATTTCTAGGGCTGCTCCCACGGCATATGGAAGTTTCCCAGGCTAGGGATCAAATCAGAGCTGTAGCCGCTGGCCTACACCAGAGCCACAGCAACACAGGATCTGAGCCATGTCTGCAACCTACACCACAGCTCACGGCAATGCCAGATCCTTAACCCACTCAGCAAGGCCAGGCATCAAACCCGCAACCTCATGGTTCCAAGTCAGGTTCATTAACCATTGAGCCACAACAGGAACTCCTCTTTTTCTTTTTTAGATGTTTTATTAATAGTGTATAGAAAGGCAACTGGTATCTGTATGTTTATATCTTGCAACTTTTCTGAATTTATGGATTAATTCCAACAATCTTTTTTTTTTTTTTTGGTTGAGTTACTGACATTTTTATATGATATAATTATATCATCTGCAAATAATGACAGAATTACTTCTTCCTTCTGATTTGGATACCTTTGTTTATGTCTCACATAATTACTCTAGTTAGGACTTACAGTTCTATGTTGAATAAGAGTGGTGAGAGTGGGCATCCTTGTCTTATTCCTGATCCTAGAGTAAAAAGGCTTTCAGTTTTTCTCCACCTAGTATAGTGTTAGCCATAGGTTTATTGCATTTGGCCTTATTATACTGAGGTATATTACTATTTATACTCAGTATGTTCAGTTTTTTTTGTCATGAAACAATATTGTATTTTGTCAAAAGCTTTTTCTTCATCTCTTGAGATGATCATGTGATTTTTATCTTCCATTCTATTACAATGGGAGTATTATTGGAGTTCCTGTCATGGCTCAGCAGAAACAAACCTGACTAGGATCCAAGAGGATGCAGGTTTGACCCCTGGCCTTCCTCAGTGGGTTGAAGATCTGGCATTGCTGTGATCTGTGGTATAGGTCACAGACATGGCTTGGATCTTGTGTTGCTGTGGCTCTGGTGTAGGCTGGCAGCCATAGCTCTGATTCAACCCTAACCTGAGAACTTCCATATACTGTGGGTGTGGCCCTAAAAAGCAAAAAAAAAAAAAGTCCACAAAAATGGGGTTTGATTGAATTGTGTGTACTGAATCATTTTTGTATCAAAAGAGTAAATCCCAGTTGTTTATTATGTATTATCATTTTTTTAAAACCACTTATATTTTTATAAAATATAAATAAAACTTTTTTAAAACCATATATATTCTTATATACATGTATATTTATTCTTTTTTAGATTCTTTTACGTTATAGGTTATTATAAGACATTGAATATAGTTACCTGTGTTATACAGTAGGGCCTTGTTGTTTATTTTATGCACTCTGGTTTATACATGTTAATCCCAAACTCCTAATTTATCTCACTGCTGACCCCCCTCATAACAAGAAGTTGGTTTTCCTTTTTTTTTTTTTTTGCCTTTTAGGGCTGCACCCATGGCATATGGAGATTCCCAGGCTAGGGGTCGAATCAGAGCTACAGCTGCCAGCCTGTGCCACAGCCATAGCAACTCTGGATCTGAGCCATGTCTGTGATGTACACCACAGCTTACAGCAATGCCAGATACCCAACGCACTGAGCGAGACCAAGGATTGAACCCACATCCTCATGGATACTAGTCAGGTTCATTTCCTCTGCCACAATGGGAACTCCATAAGTTGGTTTTATATGTCTATGAGTCTATTTATGATTTATAAATAAGTTCATTTATATCATTTTAAGATTCCACATATAGGTGATATAATAAGATATTTATCTCTCTGCGTTTGACTGACTTATTATGATCATCTCTAGGTCCATCCATGTTTCTGCAAATGACATTTTTCACCCTTTTATGGCTGAGTAGTATTCCATCATGTATGTATATCATATCTTCTTCATTCATTTATCTATCAATGGAAATGTGGGTTGTTTCCATGACTTGTTTATTATAAACAGTGCTGCTATGAACATTGGGGTGCATGCATCTTTTTGAATTAGAGTTTTTGTGTTTTCAGATGTATGCCCAGAAGTGGGATTGCTGTGTCATATGGTAACTCTAATTTTAGTTTTAAGGAACCTCCATACTGTTCTCCATAATGGCTTCACCAATTTATATTTCCACTGATGATGTAGGAGGGTCCCTTTTTCTCCACACCCTCTCCAGCATTTATTATTTGTAGACTTTTTAATAATGGACATTCTGACTGGTATGAGGTGATACCTCATTTTAGTTTTGATTTTCAGTTCTCTAATAACTGGCAATGTTGAGCATCTTTTCATGTGCCTATTGGCCATCTGTATATTTTCTTTGGAGAAATGTTTATTTAGTTCTTCTGCCCATTTTTGATTGGGTTGTTTGTCCTTATATATTTAAATACATATAAACATATAAACATACAAAATATATAATAAGCTGCATGAGTTGTTTGTATATTTTGGAAATTAATCCCTTGTCAGTAGTATCATTTGCAGATATTTTCTCCCAGTTCGTAAGTTGTCTTTTTTGTGCTTGTTTATAACATATTATCTAACATACTGTTGAATTTGGTAGGAAGAACAACTTACACAGCCCTAAAGCTGTTTCCACTTTCATTCGTTTCGAGATATCATTTTATTTCCCTGTTGATTTTTTATGACTCATTGGTTATTAACAATTTGGTGTTTAATTTCCACATATTTGTGACTTATCCAGCTTTCCTTTTATTGTTGATTTCTAGTTTTATACCGTAGTGATTGGAAAAGGTACTTGGTAGGATTTCAAGCTTCTTAAATATCCCAAGACTTATTTGTGGCCTTTCATATGATTTTTCCTGGAGAATGTTTTGTGCTCTCTTGGGAAGGATATTCTTTTGGGTGGAATGCTCTATACATGTCTGTTTTAAATGTTAATATTAAATTTTATTAGCACCATCATATACTTTGGCTGACATAATAAATATTTTAATAGCTTACTTTGAAATTATATCACACTCTTTGATTTAGCATATACAGAAGCTTTAAAAAATAGGGGAGAGAAATGTCCAAACTTGTCAGGTTGTATACATTATGTACAGCTTTTTGTATGTCAAAAATTGTTTTAAAGAGAAAGAGGGGAATTTTTAAATTGAATTTTAATCACAATAGATAGATTTAAAAGTTCATATTTCCCTCTCTCTCTCTATATGTGTGTGTGTGTGTGTGTGTGTTTATATATATAGAGAGAGATATGTATGTATATATTTAGTCAGGATTCAACCCAAACTTGTAGTAAGCAGTAAGATGTAAGGTGCTTTTGTCAATACTTGAATCTTGGTAAAACAGATATTTGAATGAGAATAGTTACTGAGAAGATTTGCCTGAGTATTGCCTTGCATTTAATTAAACATTGTGAATGTATGCTGATACAGTGTAGTGTCTTTCATAGTTTTATGTAAGCAGATATGCATAAACCTGATTTGTAGAACAAATATCAACACAAAGCCATAACTATCCTAATCAATGTCATATTTATTGTCAGTCCAGAAATATACACTGATGTGGCAATAGAAGCTTCATTTTGAAGACTGAGCAAAAAAAGAAGTTAACTTGGTAATTAACTTATGAAGCTGAAATATTCCCACACTCCTAAACACCACAAATCTAGATAAATGATAAGGTCCCATTTCAGGAGGTTATATGTATTTTAATCTAGCTCCTGTAAGGAGAAAGTTGACTCTAGCAAGTTTAACAGGCTTTCTCAACTACTTAGCTAGTCTGAGGAATGTATTAAAAACTATTATCAATTTTTTATCCTCCTGGAAGTGAATGATATTTTGAACCCCATGGTGTCCATTTGTGAGATTACTTGGGCTTTTCATAATTGGTATAAGGAGGTTGAGAATATTAGGGGTTTTTGATAGTAATCCTATAGTTAAAAATTGAAGCTACAGAATGGTAAGAATGAAAGTCTCTGTGATGTATTCTTTATGAAATGTGGCTGCCCTGCTCTTTAAAATCTGATTGATATATTCATTTGAATGAGGTACGTGCAAGTGGGAAATCAGGTCTTTTGTGCATTATCACACTTAGGAGGCAGACTTTCTTATCTCCTAATGTGAGATCACACCAAGTTGTAAGTGTTCTTCTTTGGGGATTCAGGGAATAAATAGATGAGGCAGATAGACTGGGACCCTGTGGGCAAAGCTGGTGTTAGAATTCTACATTTCTCAAGAAGTTGGTATTTCTGGTTCTCTGATTGAGGAGACTGTGGGCAATTTCTTATCATCTCCCCATGTGCACCTTGACAGTATGTTCCCTCTTATCAGTAGGATGTTGCCATCAGATATGTTCATCTGCATGTATGTTATATATAGTAGCAGTTATTTTAGAGTAGTCAAAGGTATAGCTTCTAGTGTCCAGACATTTAGATTCAATTTCCAGCAGTGTCTTTTTATAGCATTTTGATCTTAATCTTAGCAAATTACTTTGTTGCTTCATCTCTAATTTTGGGAAGGAAAACAAGAACTATTTACATATATCATCATGTTTGTGGAGATTGGGTAATTTAAAAGTTGCTTGGAATTATACATAGGTCAGTAGCTGTGAGGTGTTATTTTTACATAGCTAGGCTTGATCACCCAAGGCATATAGGGAATGTCAATAATCACATATGTGTAATGTAAAGTAACTCTCCTATGCTCAGAGCGAAGTGTGTCTGTGATTCTACTTCTTCTGAATAAGGATGAGTGAAAGGCTTTTCATTCAGGATACTCCATAGCTCCCTAAGCTCTTTTCATTCAGGTGTGAGTTCATCCCTATCTATGATGGCATTTAATTTTCTCCTAGAATACCACATTACTCAGGCCCAGGGAATGAGTACTTGGTGGCTTTATGCATGATGCTCAAGTGGTGGTTTAGGAGCTTCTGGAAACATGAGATAAAGGCTTGAATGCCAGACACTGTCCATATCTCTGTTGTAATAAGTCTGGTAGCTGTAAAAAAAATTCCCAGCATTAGGTGACTTAATACAATAAGTTTATTTTTCATGGCAAGGTTGGATGTAGGCAAGATAATAATCCTCCAAATAGTGCTTCAGTGATATTACTGGAAAAGAATTATTCTACAGGAATATTATAATATGCTACCCTTTTATCCATACATTTTAACATCCAAGATATATCATACCTAACAGGAAATTCAGTCTGGGGTTAATATGGGAGCATACAAAAATCTTTTAATTAATTAGTGGAGTGATTTGGGGACTATCAAATCTACCCTGTTCTCCTTTGTTTCATTCAAGCTAAATATTGACTCTATACGTACTAAAAATATCTTCCTTCTTCTTGTTTTACCTCTAGCTGTTAATGCTAGCATTGACCTATGGAAACTATTTGAGAATTATGAGAGGAATTGACTAGTAAAGTAGGATTTAGTTTTACAACTGAAGTTACAGGCAAAAGTCAAGCCCTTGACTAAATAATTAAATGAATATATTTTCTTTACAAACTACATACATATAAATCTTCTGTTTCATTGGCTAACTCACCATTTTGCTTGTGCTATGTTTGGCAATTTCGAGTGCCTTTGACAACAAGTTTAGCATTTGCCTCATCAGTATAGCATTCTGCTTGTAACATGCATTGAACTGTATAATTTTTCTGGACCCTTTTTATTAAATAAGCAAGAATAATCCAAATTGTAGTTTTTAAGACTATGTATTGCTTAACCACGCTCATTAAAAATACTAATTCTAGCACCAATACTTCACTTATATATTTACGTGAATTTTAATGGCAACTTCATAAATTCAATCAATCAATCAAGTTGACTGAGTTGCTTTTCTAGGTGAATATTAATTGACTTCTGAATGATAATGTGTTATTATTTCGGTTGGCACAAAGAGTCAGTAGACTTTGGCAAGAGTTTTTAAGATGGGTAAGTTTCGTTTATGTGGAGAGGGAAAGAGTCATTTCAGGAGGAATGTAAAAATGAACAGAGGTATCTTTTGGGGATTTCTTAGGAGACAAGTTAATAGGCAGCAAACATCTTGAAAGATTATGATGAGAGATGAAACTGGAAAGCTAGATTAAGGCCATACTAAGGTGGGCTTTTGAACATAAGGTTAAGTATTTTCAGCTATGTTGTATAGGTGTTTCAGGGGGATTATTTTTCATCAATGTGCAAGATGAAATGGCTGGGCAGAGGCTGGAGGCAGGGAAACCAAATGGGAGGTTGTATTAAGTTAGACTAAAATGTTATGTACCATACATGGGTAGAGGCAGAGGAAATGGAACCAACACAATAAATTTAAGAGCTACTAAAAGGAAAAACTACTAGGCCAAGGTCAGTATGTGATATATCTATGTAAAACGTATTGTATTCATTGAGTTCCAAATTTCTTTTTTTTTTTTGTCTTTTTGCCTTTTCTAGGGACACATCTGTGGCATATGGAGGTTCCCAGGCTAGGGGTCTAATCGGAGCTGTAGCCGCCAGCCTACACCAGAGCCACAGCAACGCGGGATCCAAGACGCGTCTGCAACCTACACCACAGCTCACGGCAACATCGGATCCTTAACCCACTGAGCAAGGCCAGGGATCGAACCCGCCACCTCATGGTTTCTAGACGGATTTGTTAACCACTGCGCCATGGCGGGAACTCTGAGTTCCAAATTTCAAAAGCACTTTCACATGTAAGAGAAGCCAAATTTTGAGTTTCATTCCCAAGTAAACAGGGTAATGATGGAGTCAATAATAGAAAGAATTTATACCTACCTACCTTCCTATCAATTGGTCAATTATTTGGTGACCAGAAGCTTATTTTTATTAAGGGCTAGGTTCTAGATAATTTGAATTTGAGTGCTAGCGAGACAGTCAAGTTGAGCAATTTTAGCCTCTGCATAGTCATGTGGGACTGCAGGAAAGGGCACCCAGAGTTAGAATTATAACTTTGTGAATAACATGTGATAATAAAGTGTGAGTTGATTACAGTAATTTCTGCTTCAGACAGATAGTATATAAGTAGTTTTGGTGGAGCCTTGGTTTCTATGATTCCCACATTTTTATAGCTATATGTATACTACAGCTCAGTTGGCTATTTTCATTTAAGAGAATTTGGATAATAGAAAAAGTACCTATTTCTACTGAGACTGTATATGTATTTAACCATAAAGTGCAGATTCCTAACTCACAAGATAACCACTATTCCTTCCCAAATCTTAAAACTAAAATTAAACTAAATTTATTTAAGGAGAAGAGTTCATTATGAGAACTTCATTATAGTTTAAGGTTTACCATTAATTTTATCAAAACATTACAAAGTTTATCATTGAATGAGCTACCTTTTGATTTTTCAAAATATGATGATAAGCCTAAATAATGACTCCGTAATGTTTTTGGTTCTTTTCTGTTAGTATTTTGATTATCTTATGCCTAACTAATTTCTCAAGGTTTTTAGTGCAGTGAAGTCATTGCTTTTATGAGAATCTACCAGTTTGCCATTCCTCTTTCTTGTATAATATCTAGTTTAAATTATAATTGTTTCTTTAGCTTTTACATAGTATAGCATGTGTTTCAGTCATGTTGATGCATATCTCACAATTATTTCCCTAGTTATAACTTTCATATTATTCCTATTGCCCTGTTTAATACAGAGATATGGACTATATGTATGTACATTTATCATGCAAATATGAAACATTGAAAAATTGCAATGAAGCCCAAAAGTCACTTCATTTAATCTGAACTGTGACCGTGTCCAAAATGCTCTCCAATGTCTATTCTTTGAACAGAATTGTTAATATTACATCAAATAAGATTAACAAATAATTTCCTGTTTAATATGCTAAGGCAAAGTAGTTTTACACAAAGAAATGCTACAGTACCCAATTGCAGTCTTCTATTTGCTGCAATTTATATCTACTACTTAATCCATTAGTACTGGCCTTCCCCTTTCAGTAATGTCTTAAATTTCATTCACCGTTATGGTGATTCATTATCCTTGTCCTCTTGTCTCATCTGATATGATGCTTTATTGCATATTCCTTTAATAGTTTTCTTCAAGTTTTACTACTTCTAATTCCTGATTATTAATGACTCTGTCTGTTTCACATTTCAGAATCTACCTTTACTCATCAATTCTGTGAATTTCTGGTTGCCTTCCATTGCTAATTTGAAGTTGATGACTTTGTATATTCTACTTTATATTTGCCTTCTCATTGTGGATCAGCAATCATAAAAAATTGATAAGAAAGACCCACTGGACACTAAAGTAATCCATAGAAAGGGAAGTTTAAACTCTGGAGACAATATATAGCAGGGTTTGTTAACCTCAGAATTATTGATATTTTGGACTGGCTAATCTTTTTGATGTAAACTGTCCTGTACATTGTAGAATGTTTAGCAGCATTCCTGACCTCTACTCAGTAAATGCCAGTAGCACCACCTCACCCCATCTGAACTGTGACAACCAAAAATGCATTATAATGACAGTGTAACACTAGGGCCCAAATCACTCATTGTTGAGAATTATGCATATGTAGGCTCACTTGAGAGGTCCATTTATTTTGGATCCAGAACATTTTTTGAGCTCACAACTATATTTTTTAAGTTTTTAAGTATTTAGTATAGCCATTGGCACATTATCCTCCTACTAGCTATAGTTCATGATGACTTTTTTATTATAGTTGATTTACAATGTTGTGCCAATTTCTGCTGTACAGCAAAGTGACCCAGTTATACATATATATATATATTTTTTTTTTTCTCTTTCTCATATTATCTTCCATCATGTTGTATCCCATGAGATTGGATATAATTCCCTGTGCTATACAGTAGGACTTCATTGCTTATCCATTTTAAATATAATAGCTTATATCTACTAACCCCAAACTTTTCAATACCCTATCATCTCCAGTTCTTTAAATAATGGTGGTCCTGTTCAAGCCTTTCCATTGAGATCTAATGCAAAACAAGATTTAGCCTATATATGAAGTTTAGGAAATTCAAATACATTGAAGATACTTGAAATTCAATATGATTCGATATGCTGCTGTATTATGGAAGCAATATTGGAAGAGGAATTTGGGACTTTGTACAATGACCTAAGAAGCAAAGTTTGAACATGGACAGAAGGGACTGATCTTTTAGCAACAATCCCAAAGTGGTTAACCTTAAGTATGAGGACTATGAAAATTTATCTGGAACCAAGGTAAAATAAAGGTATCTGCATCTGGCATTTTTCTATTATTCTGGTGAGGGTATAAATTTATATCATATCTGGAAAGAATTTAAACTATATACACACACATAGGGAGAGAGACAGAGAGACTCTAAAAATATTAACTTCACAACTTATTACCCTATTGATCATCTATGTATAGCTAATCACTAATATCTCCTGATTAGAATTTTATTTTGAGCTCTAGTCACATCTCTCCAACTGCACACTTGATATGTTCACTTAAGTATTTCAATGTATCTGAACTTGGCAACTGCAAAATGAAATTTAAATTTTAAGTAGTCTCCCTCCTACCTTCCCTTTTGCCTGTCTGTGTTCATTTTTAAAAACTCTTCCCCCTTTTCTGTGATGGTTTAAAAATGGTCCAAGTTCTTTGACACTCTTCTCACTGAGAGAGGAATCTGTGTCCAGTTCCCTTGAATTTGAGTGTATTTATGATTTCTTCAGTAAATATAGTGGAAATAATGTTGTGTACCGTGGAGGGTAGAATCAAAAAAGCCATGAAGGTTGGAAAGTTTGTTCCCTCTGGAGGCTTTCTCAGGACTTTCCCTCTCAGAAGTCATTTGCCATGCTTTTTATAAAACTCAAACCACATGAATAGATCACATGTTGATGCTGTGGTTGACACTTTCAGCTGAGCACAGCCTTCAAATTATCCAATCATCAGATGTGTAAGTAAAGAAGGCTACAGATGATTTCACTTTCCAGCCCAAGCTCATGCTTCTTTCCAGCTAAGGCCCCCAAAAAATCATCTCTCTCATCTTTAGTCTGAATCTCTTATCTGTAGATTCTATAAGAAAAATAAAATGGCTATTGTTTCTTACCACTAAATTTGTCCTGGTTTATTACTCAACAAAGGTAACTACAGTACCTACTGGCATTATTTTAGCACTTGAAGAGCTCTTAACTCTCTCTTTCCTTAGAGCTTATAGTAGATGTAGTTGTCTGGGCATCCATTTTTCAGCTGCTGTGAATGTAGACTCATAGCTGCCTCCAGTTTTTGACAGGAGCTGCCACCCCTGCAATGTAGCCCACAGCCAGGGAATAACTGACACACACTGTTACACAAGTACATATTACCCATAGAGGGGAGAGCTCTTCAGTGTCATTTACTCCAGAGCCCTTCCACTATGGATCAGGCCACCACTAAATTTTATCCAAGAGTACATCCTCACTTATCTTTTGCTCTTTCCCTATTCTGTTTTCCTCCCTCTCTTAGAGGTTTTCCCTGAAAAGCAATCCCTCAATAAGTTATATTCTTCCAAATACCTGTGTCAAGTTCTGCTTCTCAGAAACCTGACCTAAGATGAATTCTCTGCACATGAGCTCTCTCAGTTAGAATGTCCTGTTGCAGGATCAAGCTTGGCTGGCTCTTTCCCATGCTTCCTGTCTCAGTGTAATTGCCATATCTTAAATCAGGAAGAAATTTTCTATCTCAGCTGGTTTCCATACTCTCTATCCCCATGATTTTCTGTCATAACACTCTTCTGATTTCTTCATATAATTTTTCTCGACATGAAATCCTATATTTATTTAATGCCAACTTAGTGTTTATACATCTTTCCCTTAAACTAAGTATGAGGACCATGGCTATGTTCATTTGTTATTGCATTCCCAGTACTTACACCACAATGCCTGATATACAGCAAACTTTCAATAAAGATATCATCTTGAATACTTATATGACTAGAAAGATAAATTCCTTAAGGTAATAATTGAAGATGCATACCAAGATAAATTTTAAGGAATGTATAATTAATATTTAAATGGCAAAAGCTGAAGTTCTCACAGCAGTGTGCTATTGAAAAAAACTATATCAATAAGCCATTGAAAAACAATTTCCCAATTTTTTAAATTTAAAATACATTAAAAATACCCACGGCAGGAGTTTCTGTTTTGGCTCAGTGGGTTAAGAACCTGACATAATGTCCATGAGAAAGCAGGTTCAATCCCTGATCTCTCTCAGTGAGTTAAGGATCCCACGTTGCTGCAAGTTGTGGCATAGGTCACAAATGCAGCTAGGATCAGGTGTTGCTGTGGCTGTGGTGTAGGCCTGCAGCTACAGCTCTGATTCAACCCCTATCCTGGGAACTTCCATATTCTACAGGTGTGGCCCCAAAAAGAAAAAAAAATATCCATGACAAAACATTTATTAAGCAAATCAGGATATAAAAACTGTCAATATGCTAGTTGCTATTGTGGAACTAGTATCCATGAGGATGCAGGTTCAATCCCTGGCCTCACTCAGTGGGTTAAGAATCAACCATTGCTGTAAGATGCAGTGTAGGTTGCAGATGTGGCTCAGATCTGGAGTTGCTGAGGCTGTGACATAGGCAGGAAGCTACAGCTCCTATTTGACTCATAGCCTGGGAACTTCCATATGTCATAGGTGCTGCCATAAAAAGTGAAAAAAAAAAAACCAAAAAACCAAACCAAATCAAGACAAAACCTGTCAATACTATAGGACCTCAGTAAAAGTACACACATGTTTATTAATTTATCTGTCATCTATTTATCTAAAATTCACACACAATGTAGGAAGGAATGCATGAAAATTTGGCTATGGACAGCAGTACATGATCATATTTTGGTTAACTTTTATTTTTTTCTTTGAAACCTCTTTTTGAATCACTTTAAAATTTCCAATTTATCTACAATAAACATGAATTCCTTTTGTAAGTAGAAACAGCTTCCAGTTAAAGCATTATTTCATGAGACAGAGTGTCTACAGGAATCAGTTATCTTGGGGCAATTAGGAATATAACACTAGTGACAGCAGTTCATATTATCTTCCTTAATACAATTTTAAGATACCAGGGCATATGCTTTAAGTTTTCTCTTAAAAGTTGTGCTGGGTAAACACTAAGATATCCATTCAGCAAGAAGTCCAGGAGCTCTTTGAGGAGGTAAGGAACACTGGTGACTCACAAAGGAGACTAGTGTAGCTATGAGAATCATGTTATGAGTAGGCAACACAACTAAGGATGAAGATTGCAGGAGTCAGTCTTAAGAGGTGTAGGTGTCTTCTATAATAGAAACTGCCAAGAAAAGCTATTGGCACTAAGAAATACAAAAAAAAAAATCATTGCTTTTCACAGATTTAAAATGCCATTAGGTATAGCCAGCTAATATATTAGCACTCAGCATCCCCTGGCCTTGGCCATCACTTGGTCATTTATAATAGAGTCTTGAGAACAGAGAAGCCTATCCTTCAGAATTTTACAACATTGTATTATTTTTCTACCATTTAACCTCATAGGGCTTCAGACACTGGAGTTTTAGGAACAAAGGGTTGATGGTTTATTCAGCTATGGTGACCTTCCTTGATAACGTAACCCACATTTTTCAAATACTACAAGCTTTGAAAAGGTTTGGCAGTGATGTGTGTTTCTACTGCACATGCACTCTTTTGCTTGCCTAGGTTGTATAAATGTATTTCCAAAGACCATTGTAACTTCTTCACATTCAAAACTTGCCCAAACAACAATCTCCATTTGGGGACCAACACATCTATCACCGTCAGTGACAGTCTTATTGATTTCTTATGTACACAAAACCAGTGAACCTTTCATGCATGCATATTATAAACACACAAAATATTTTCATTTTTTCTGGTCAAGCATTTGTTCCCCCAAAACCTGTTTTTAGATTAAAGTTATAATTTAAAATATTTTCCAACTTTTATTGTTGTATGGGTGGTCTTATCTTTCTCTTTCATACGTATTTCCATGCTCTTATTTTTTGTGGGAATCCTTTTCCCTGTTGATTCTTATGCACATACATTGTTTGTATTAAGATGATTAAACATGTAGTGAGAAGTGCCTGAGTTTCAGTTTCTATAAAAGCCTTTCCTCTTGACTCTAATAGTTATTTACACATTTCCCTTACTAACTCCATCTGTCCCTGTAACACTGATTCAGTTTCCAGGCCTCCTGTGCTTCTACGATAGCTTCCATTTACTCTTCAAAGATCCCCAGAGACTAGTGCATTTCGACTTTTCAAAGTATTTTTGTTTTGTTTTGTTTTTAAGATGTCTTGTTCACAGATGCACATTAAAAAAAGCTGGCATTCAGAATTAGGACTTAAGGAATGTGATGACGGTCTTGCTACCAGATTTATCTTAGTTTCTAGCAGAGGTCTTTGTAATATTTCCCGAGAAAACAAAAGGATTGTATATCTGGTTTGTAATATTTAAGCAATTAGACTTTTAATCATTTATGTTTACTTAAAATTTAATTTTGGTCATCAGGTAAACACCTTAGATTGTTTTAGAAATAATACATATGTGTGTGACTATTAAGAAAGTTCATATGAATAATATATAGAACATACTATCTATATTAGCTTCATATATATACGTATATGTAAACAGTCACAAATAATATTAAACCTCTAATAATTTAGTCTCTCATCAGTAAATCATATACATTTCTGAATCTTTATTTTTTCCTAAGGAGATTTTCAATGTCACACTGATACCTGGCCTACTCCTTTCAATATTTAAAAAAACTCCTCATTATTTAGTTTGTTAGTATTCATTGCTTTCTTTCTTTCTTTATTTTTCTTTTTCTTTTGTTTTAGGGCTTTAGGGTTGCAGTTGCAACATATGGAAGTCCACAATCTAGGGGTTAAATTGGAGCTGCAGCTGCCAGGCTACACCACAGCCACAGCAACCCCGGATCTGAACCGTGTCTGCGACCTAAATCATAGCTCATGGCAATGCAGGATCCTTAACCCACTGAGCAGGGCCAGGGATTGAACCTCATGGATCCTAGTCAGGTTTGTTACCGCTGACCCAAAACAGGAACTCAAGTATTCATTGCTTTCTAATCTTGTGCTCAAATCTGTTTTCCTAATGTATCATTATGTTGCATAAAATTTGTACACGGCATGAAGTTGGATGGGACTAAAGGCTAGGATCTAATTTACTCAACAGAGATTCGTTATTCTGTGACAGTACCTGGCTCAGAGATATCATACATCATAAGTTTTTTCACAGGAGCTGAGAATGAAAACTCTAATTCAACGCATTTGCTGGGCTTCCAGCTAAAAAGGCTAGGTTGTGTCGGAAATATAAGGGTAGATAGAACTCAGTTTTTGCTCTCAAGTATTGTCAAGAAGAAATCCCTGTAAGCAAGGTACAGGAGAATAAGAGAAGGGGAAACAGTATCATACTTCTGGGCATATTTGTGGCATAGTGAGTAGTATGGTTCAGCTAGAGAATGGACATGAAGAAAAAAAAGGAAGTTTTGCTTTAAGTGAATGAGAAGGTACACATTCAAGCTAAGGAATGTGGTCTTTATTTGGTAGTTTGGCAGAAGCTTTTATTATTTTGTGGAAAGGGAACTAGCCATAGAATCTAAATTTGTCAGCAGTATGTAAAGTGAACGGCAAAAGACTGAAGGAACAAAACCCTGGTGAATGATTGCATCAACCTCAGAAAAGGAGATAATGTATAAGACTTTAGTAGTAGGTATGCAGAGACAGAAATAAAAGAGATTTATGAAGACAGAATTAGCAGAAATCAGGAATTATTTAAATGAAGGGGCATTGTTAGTTTCCCCAGAAGCAGGACTTTTTCAAAATTATACCAGATTTAAGTCTCTAAAAGTGTAACATGGGTACTACTGGTCCTTAATATTCATATGTAATCTTTTCCTCCCTTGCTTGTCTGAATAATTGCTATCTTATTTCTGGCTTTCTGATTCCTAATAGTCTTGGCTCCAGTTTTCCATAGCCATGGCAAACACTACATTTTAATTACCTATCAGACCTGATTCACTGGCTTACTGATATTAACCTCCAACTTGTTTCTCTATGACACTTCTTTATGTCTCAATTCTACTAGGCATATGGAAAAGGTATGGATCAATATTTTAAAAATGTGGATGGAGGAACACATGTTGGAATAAAATAATGAGTTCATTTTTAGAAATTTAAAATGTCAATATTAACAAGCATATGGTAGAAAACACTTGTGAGGTTGGTAATAAAAGTTATCCAATCCAAAGAATGATTTTAGGAGTTCCCGTCGTGGCACAGCAGAAACGAATCCACCTAGGACCTATAAGGGTGCAGGTTTGATCCCTGGCCTCGCTCCAGTGAGTTAAGGATCTGGCATTGCTGTGAGCTGTGGTGTAGGTCGCAGACGTGGCTCAGATCCTGTGTTGCTGTGGCTGTGGCTGTGGCTGGCAAGTGAAGCTCCGATTAGCCCCCTAGCCTGGGAACGTCTATATGCCTGTGCGGTCCTAAAAATGAAAAACAAAACAAAACAAAAGAATGATTTTATCTTTTGATTTGTAGTTTGTATTAAAATTTTTATTAACTGCAAATTATCTATTGATTCAAATATATATATATAATCTGCAAAAAAAATGACAAGAAGCTCCAATGTGTTCTATTTGTGATTATTTTGTACAAACATATATGATTAGTATAATTTTTCCTTGATACACAGAAATTTCTCATACTCTCAAACTATTATAATCTTGTATATTCATCCATATTTAAACATCAAGGATGTGTATTCATTGAAAACACACTCAGAGGCAGGATTTTGATATAATTTACTTTATTAATTTTTATATATACATTTACTTAATTATAGTTTGGATTTAATATAGCTATCTTTAATACTGAGAACAAATATTTCGGTATAGTCAAAAGGGATAAAATTAAGATAAAATTCATTTTTTACTGCTTAACATCTAATTTTTTTTTTAACTGCCTCACAATTTCCCTATTTGGCTCCGTGGCTTAACTGTTATTAATTGATTAGTGACCTATATGTATATAAAAAATGTAGTGGCAATGAATATGCAAGAGAGGAGCTGGTTACCTTCTCAAATCTAATTCCTTGAGTAACTGCTAAAAATTTTAAGTCTAGTAGGAATAGCAATCTTTATGTGGAAAACTGTGACTCATGATTTGATGAGGTTACATTTAGCTTGTAATTTCCTTTGTATCTTGACAGGGTTCCTAATGTCTATACCCCTTCCTCAAAATTATAGAGTAGTTTAAAAGTTCAAAAAATCTCAGTAGGATGTTTACCCCATTTATAAGTTGTAAAATTCAAATTACCAGGCCTAAGTGTTTAACCCAAAGAAGCTTTAATTATGATTATGTACTATTAAATTACTGCTGTCTTCACCACTATTGATATTTATATGTGGTTTCTTTACCTATTTAAATATATTATATGTATTCAAAGACACTAGAATAAGTAAATATGTAATTCCACATTCATATCAGACCACAGATCAAGAAACACAGACTATATTATTATTTCCTTATTTTAACAGAAGTTCTTAAATTTGAAAACATATCATAAAAGGATAATAAATGAAATTTTGGAGGACATTTTCTCTGTTTATCAGGAAGATATAATCCTTATGGGGATTTTGGGAAGATTGATACAAACATTTCCAAAAAGAAATCCCATAATCCACTTAATATTAAATAATAATATCAAAAATGTTATTAAAACATTTTTAGTAAACTCACTCTAATATATAATATCTAGTTTTCAATATGATTATGTGGGTAGAGTGTAACATATATCAATGTGTTTCTTTCAACCTAGTGAAGGAAAATCGCAGAGGCAACTGACTAGTATCCCCGTGGATAATACTTTTTTAAAACTTTTTTAAAGGGACTGAGACAGAAAGTAGCTTTCTAAACTACTCAAAGTTAGGAGTGCAAGGTTAAAGTCAAGGTGAAATTTTGTCCTAGGCTAAGTGTTTGGGTGCTCTGGATTCTTGGTTTAGAGAAAACTTAAGGCAGAACAAGTTGGATCTTCAGAGAAGTCTATTTAAGTGCATTCTCTGGATGACAGCATGCGTGCTAGTGTAAAGATTGGTTTTTATTATAAAATATGTAGATCAACATGATTGAATCCACTGAATCTAGTCTATATTCTTTTTTTTTGTCTTTTTTTTTTCTTGCCATTTCTTGGGCCACTCCTGCGGCATATGGAGGTTCCCAGGCTAGGGGTCTAATCGGAGCTGTAGCCACCTGCCTACGCCAGAGCCACAGCAACGCTGGATCTGAGTGGCGTCTGCAACCTACACCACAGCTCGCTCACGGCAACGCCAGATCCTTAACCCACTGAGCAAGGCCAGGGACTCGAACCCACAATCTCATGGTTCCTAGTCGGATTAGTTAACCACTGTGCCACACCGGGAACTCCTATTCTATATTCTTATTAGTTCATAGAGAGGTAGACTAGCATCTTAATTTCTATGAGACTTTGTCATCTGAATCAAATAAAAGATACCGGTCTTTAATCCTGACCAAAATTCATAGGAGGTTCCCTGTCTTCAGCTGATATTTCAGGATTATTTTATAATAATTTATTATTCATATCACTTGATGTGAAAAACTCAAATAGTAATGTGTAGAGGAGCAAGTGGCATAACTTCTTTTATCCATTCATTCACTTGTTTATCCAAATCTATTTTTTGCCAGGCTCTCTTCCAGGCAGAGGACATTTAACAGTGAACAAAACAGATAAACTCCTATTGTCTGAATGCTTTCATACACATGGAAGAGAGAAACAATTAACAAGATGAATAAGTAAATTTGGTTGGAAAATATATAATGAGAAGTACTAAGGAGAGAAATATAGTAGGAAATCCATACAGGAAGTATTCATGGTGGAGGATTACAGTTTAAACTCTGGAGAAAGAGTAAATGCTAGTCAGACTGAAAAGAAAAGAAATTAATGTGTAATACCTTTAGTTATTAGCAAGTACTCTAAGTTTGTAAACCTCCTCCTATAAATCTTAGACATGAAGTAAATTATAAAAATATGTGTGGAGTTCCCTTATGGTGCAGTGGGTTAAGGATCCAGTGATGTCAGCTTGGTTGCTGCTCTGGTGTGGGTTCCATTCCTGGCCCAGGAACTTTCACATGAAGTGGGCATAGCCAAAACACTTACTTTGAAAAAAACTTAAGAAGATTCCAAATCATCATCTCTCACTGGTACAGCCAATTTAATGTAGTATCTTTCTATTAAGGTACTGAAATAACTTATTAGGGAAGGTGGAATATCTATTAAGGACATACCTAATAGGAGTTTTGTTTTGGCTATGAAAGATAAAGTGGTATTGTACTAACTCTCCAACTGAAGAAAATAGATAATTTTCTTAAAAGATGTTGGACAAGAGGCAGAGACTATAATCCCCGAGAGAAGAGACACAACAAGATGGTCTCTAGCATCCCTCCAACTTTCAGATAGGAGACACTTTCTAGACTGTAACACAAAGATATGGAGCCTAAACAAATTTGAGCAGAGCAGAAAGAGATCATCATCCAGAGCTATTGACAAAGCTCTAATTAGAGGGACTGGATACCAACAAGAATGGAAATTATTCAGAGAAGGAGTTGTAGAAAGCTACATAAGAGTCTCTATGAGCATGTATCCAAATATGAAGTGACACATGCACAGAGCAAAAACACAGAAAGCAAACCAAAGAATACTATTAGGGAAATAAAAGAAAAAAAAGTACCAAGGAGCTGTGAGCCGAAATCTCAAAAAACCAAAAAAGTTGAAGTAATCTAGCCCTGAAGTAAAGGCTAGCTTGGATTTTCATAATAAATATTCATAATACATATTCATAAATTTTCATAATAATGAGCCTCAAGATGATCAGTCTAATCTACAAGTAAATTAACTGTCTGCATAAATAATATTCTATACTTTATTAAGGAAGAAAACAGAATCCAGACATTCAAATATGAATCAATATCATCCATATATAATCATAAGTTGTTATACATTTGAAGAAGTAAGATCTAGCCCAGAGAAAAATCAGATATTAACAAAAATTGTAAGATATAGCTATAGCAGTACTTAAAGGAAATATGGCATACATATATTAGAATAGAAGTACTTAAAGGAAATGTCATATGCATGTATTAGAATAGAGGACTCGGGAGTTCCTGTCGTGGCTCAGTGGTTAACAAATCCAACTAGGAACCATGAAGTTGCAGGTTTGATCCCTGACATCGCTTAGTGGGTTAAGGATCCGTCGTCGCTGTGACGTGGCTTGGATCCTGCGTTGCTGTGACTATGACATAGCCCAGTGGCTACAGCTCCGATTGGACCCCTAACCTGGGAACCTCCATATCCTGAGGGTGTGGGCCTAGAAAAGACAAAAAAGACAAAAAAAAAAAAAGAGGACTAGTATGAGTTATTACTTTAAGAGTCTAGAAAAAAAATTAAACTGGATGGCGAAACGGAGATCATGCAAACGATAACATGGTAAAATACATTCATAAAATATGTAACAAATAACAAAATAAAGTCAGTAAAAACAAAATCTTACTCTGTAAGATATTAATTCCTATATAACCTCCTATCAAGTCAGAAATAAATAAAAATAGGGATTACTAATATTAGAAAAGTTGGACATGAATGCACACATTAAAGGTATGTTACAGTAGTATTATTGACAATTTAATCCCTGTAAATCTAGTGGCCTAGATGAATTGGAAAATCATATTGACATAAGAAGAAATATAAACTCTGCATAGCCCTATGTCTATTGAAGAAATTTAATATATTTTCAAAAATCTTTCTCAAAGTAAACTCCAAACCCCTGTGAATTTCCCAGTGAATTCTATCCTATCAAGGAAAAATAATACCAATATTAGTTAAAATACTTCAAAAAATAAAACACTTCGGAAATAACTTTCTGAAACTATTATGACCCAGTTCACAAAGCTAAAAAGTACTGTATGAAAAGGAAACTGACCAAAATTCCTTGTGAAGAAAAATAAAAAATCCCCCGACAAAATATTAGCAAGTTAAATCTAGTAATATCCAAATTTATAATGTATTATAAACAAGATAAATTAATCCTAGGAATACAAACTTACTTTAACATTAAAAAATCAATTAGCAAAATTTACTAATTTCACAGATTGTAAGAGGAAAAAAACATAAATGTCCTCAGTAAGTGAAAGCATTTGACAAAATTAAACATTCCTAATTTTAAACATAAACTCTCATAAAAATTAGGAATAGAAGGGATTTTTTTCAAACTGGTTTAAGGAAACCATGAAAAAATTATATGTAAAATTTTATTTGATTGTAAAATATTAGGTGTTGTACCAAGAAGATTAGAAATAAGAAATGAATGTCCATAACCACAACTTCTTTTTTTTCTTTTTTTATTACTCAGTGAATTTATTACATTCGTAGTTGTACAATGATCATCACAATCCAATTTTATACGATTTCCATCCCACAACCCAAGCACATCCCCCCAACCCGCAAACTGTCTCCTTTGGAGACCATAAGTTTTTCGAAGCCTGTGAGTCAGTATCTGTTCTGCAAAGAAGTTCAGTCTGTCCTTTTTTCAGATTCCACCTGTCAGTGAAAGCATTTGATGTTGGTGTCTCATTGTATGGCTGACTTCACTTAGCATGATAGTTTCTAGGTCCATCCATGTTGCTAAAAATGCTGGTATTTTCCTTCTAACACAACTTCCAATAACCACAACTTCTAGTCAGTGCAATAAAACAGAAAAGGATATTGAAGGTAAATATATGGAAAAAGAAGAAATAAAACTTTGTTTCTTGAATATAATATGATTATACACATGGAAAGGTCTCAATAATCTACAAAATAACTAAATCTATTAAGAAAATTTAGCAGTGTTGCAGATTTTACAGTTAATATACAAAACACAAGGAACATTTTGTATATTGATGAAAAATTGGAAAAATAAAATATTATTTACAATAGCATTGCCAGTTACAAAATACATTGAAACACTCAACATTATTAAGATATAGATATTCATTAAATTAAGATAGGAGTTCCCATCATGTCTCAGTGGGTTAATAACCTAACTAGTATCCATGAGGATATGGGTTTGATACCTAGTCTTGCTCAGTGGGTTAAGGATCTGGCATTGTCCTGAGCTGTGGTGTAGGTCAAAGACGCAGCTCATATCCTGCATTGCTGTGGCCATGGCATAGTCCAGAAGCTGCAGCTCTGATTTGACCCCTAGCCTGGGAACTTCCATATGCCGCAGGTGCAGCCCTAAAGAGAAAAAAAAAATTTAAAGTAATACTTCCCAAGGTGATTTATTGCTTCAGTATAATTCCAATAAAAAAAAATCTAGCAAGATTTTTTCTTCTTCAGATTTGGTCCTAGATTTCCCAATAAAAATGAGAGTTCTATCTTTTGGAAAATTCCAAAGTTCAAGAGTTTACTTTCTAGGAGTTAGGGACAAAGGCCAGGTCCCTTTTTGGGTGAGGCCAGATTTCTTACTGTATAGGCAGTAAGACAAGCATGCTTAAGAAAACACCCATCTCAAAATTAACAATAACAACAGCAGCAAACACTAGAAACATAAGACTAGCATAAGCCTGCTACTAATAATAGTCATTCCTAAATATATACACACATAAAAAACAATTATTGTGCTAAGTTCTAAGTATTATGAAATCATATCATAATTATGCTTTAAGAATAAAATAATAGCAGTTATAAACAGAATAATATAAAAGTCATTTTTAATGCTTTTTAAAAAATTTTGGGAGCAATTTTATGTTCACAGCCAAAGAGCGGAAAGTAGGGAGAATTCCCATCCATATACTCCCAAAGCAATATATACAGTGTCGCCCAATAACAACTTCTTCCATCACAGTGGCACATTTGTTATAATTAGTAAACTTATCATAACTTAAATAACTTGTAATCACCCGAAGTCCTTAGTTTACATTAGGATTCTTTTTTGATGTTGATATTTTATGGGTTTTTACAAGCATATAATGATGTGTATCCACCACTGTAGTATCATGGAGAATAATTTTACTGTCTTAAAAACCTTCTGTGCTCTGCCTCTTTTAAAAAAAGAGACCAGCTTAGGCTAAAATTTATATGCTAGTGCAAATGTCTTTGAATAGCAAAAATAATCATAAAAATGGGAAAGAAAAAATGGAGGATTTAGATTATTTAAATACTTACTATAGTACTACTGAAATGAATAAAGTATGGTAAGTGCATAGACAGAATAGCAAAATAGAGCTCAAAAAAAGACTCAGTTATAAGATCAATTGATGAAAAATCAGGCAACAAAAATTTTCAGTGGAAAAATACATTTTCAACAAATGATGATGGAACAACCAGTTTGCAGATGGAAAATTTGAACCTTAAACTATACACTGAATTATTATTTTTTCTTTTTATGATCCCTTCTGCAGCATATGAGAGTTCCTGGGCTAAGGGTTGAATTGGAGCTGCAGCTGCAAGCCTATGTCACAGCCATAGCAACGCCAGATCCAAGCCACATCTGCAGCCTGTGCTGCAGCTTGTGGCAATGCCAGGTATTTAACCCACTAAGCGAGTTCAGGGATTGACTCGCATCCTTATAGCCAATTTGTCAAGTTCTTCACCTGCTGACCACAATGGGAACTCCCACAAAATTATTTGATACAAATCATATGTCTGATAATATGAAATTTCCAGGAGAAAAAAATAAAAGAATATCTCACAAACTTTCAGGAGGCATAGCACCTCCAGAAAGCACTAACCAGAAGAAATTCATAAAGTAGACTTCATAAAAATAAATGAAAACTTTTGTTCAATGAAAACACTCTAAAAAAAGATTATATTTGCTACAGACTATGAGAGAATATTTGCAAAATATGTATTAACATAGTCTACAAATGACTTCTACAACTTAATAATCTCAAGATAATAAAACTATGTATTGAATGTCAAATGATTGAAGGACTTGAGACTGCACTTCAAAAAGGAGGAAGTCTGAATAACCAGGAGGGATAAGAAAATGTGCACAATATCATTAATTTTCATGCAAATACAAATATACCATTACACATACTGTAGAATGACTCATAAGAAACTGACTACTCCAAATGCTGGTGAGGGAGGATATAAGCAACTGAATTTATCATATCAAGATATATTTATCAAGCTATTATACATTATATCAAAAGGGTGATATAAAATGGTACAACGACGTGCCTGAACATTATCTAAATTTAGGTTGTTTCCATGTCTTGGTTATTGTGAATAGTGCTACAATGAACACTGTAGGTGCACGTGTCTTTTTTAAGAAAGTTTTGTCCAGATATATGCCCAAGAGTGGGACTGTGGGGTCATATGGTAGTTCTATGTATAGTTTTCTAAGGTACCTCCATACTGTTCTCCATAGTGATTGTACCAGCTTACATTCCCACCAAAAGTGCAGGAGGGTTCCGTTTTCTCCACACCCCCTCCAGCATTTGTTATTGGTGGACTTACCTAATGGCCATTCATACTGGTGTGAGGTGGGATCTCATGGTAGTTTTGATTTGCATTTCTCTTATAATCAGGGATGCTGAGCATTTTTTTCATGTACTTGTTGGCCATCTGTATATCTTCTTTGGAGAACAGTCTATTCAGGTCTTTTGCCCATTTTTCCATTGGGTTGTTGGTTTTTGTGCTGTTGAGGTGTACAAGTTGCTTGTATATTCTAGAGATTAAGCCCTTGTCAGTTGCATCATTTGAAACTCTTTTCTCCCATTCTGTAAGTTGTCTTTTTTTTATGGTTTCCTTTGCTGTGCAAAAGCTTGTCAGTTTGATGAGGTCCCATGGGTTTATTTTTGCTCTAATTTCTATTGCTTTGGGAGACTGACCTGAGAAAATATTCATGAGGTTGATGTCAGAGAATATTTTGCCTATGTTCTCTTCTACCAGTTTGATAGTGTGTTGTCTTATGTCTTTAAGCCATTTTGAGTTTATTTTTGTGCATGGTGTGAGGGTGTGTTCTAGCTTCATTGATTTACATGCAGCTGTTCAGTTTTCCCAGCAGTTCTTGCTGAAAAGACTGTCTTTTTCCCCTTTTGTATTCTTGCCTCCTTTGTCGAAGATTAATTGACTGCAGGTGTCAGGGTTTATTTCTGGGTTCTCTATTTTCTTCCATTGGTCTGTATGTCTGTTTTGATACCAGTACCAAACTGTCTTGATTACTATAGATTTGTAATATTGACTGAAGTCTAGGAGAGTTATGCCTCCTGCTTGGTTTTTGTTTCTCAGGATTGCTTTGGCAATTCTGGGTCTTTTGTGGTTCCATATAAATTTGTGGATTGTTTGTTCTAGTTCTGTGAAGAATGTCGTGGGTAATTTGATAGGGATTGCATTGAATCTGTAGATTGCTTTGGGTAGTATAGCCATTTTTACAATATTAATTTTCCCAGCCCAGGGGCATGGAATATCTTTCCACTGTTTTGAATCCTCTTTAATTTCCTTGATTACTGTTTTATAGTTCTCAGCATATAAGTCTTTCACCTCCTAGGTCAGGTTTAGTCCCAGGTATTTGATTTTGGGGGGTACAATTATAAAAGTTATTGTATTTTTGTATTATTTTTCTAATATTTCTTTATTAGTATACATAAATGCGACTGATTTCTGAATGTTAATTTTATATCCTGCTACTTTGTTGAATTTGTTGATCAGTTTGAGTATTTATGGGGTTGAGTCCTTAGGGTTTTCTATATATAGCATCATTTCATCTACATCCATTGTCAGTTTTACTTCTATTCCGATTTGCATACATTTTATTTCTTTTGTTTGTCTGATTGCTGTGGCTAGGACTTCCAATACTATGTTGAATAACAGTGGTGAGATTGGGCATCCTTGTCTTATTCCAGATTTTAATGGGGAGGCTTTCAGCTTTTCTCCACTAAGTATTATATTTGCTGTGGGTCCTTCATGAATGGCTTTGATTATGCTAACGTACTTTCCCTCTATACCCACTTTGGCGAGGGTCTTGTTCATGAATGGACATTGGACTTTGTCAAATGTTTTTTCTGTATCTATTGAGCTATTCTTGTGGTTTTTGAATTTTCTTTTGTTAATGTGGCATATGACGTTGATTGATTTGCATATGTTGAACCATCCTTGTGAATCTGGGATGAATCCCACTTGGAGGTTGTATATGATCTTTTTTATATGTTGTTGGCTTCGGTTGGCTATTATTTTGTTAAGAATTTTTGCATCTATATTCATCAAGGATATTGGCCTATAGTTTTCTTTTTCGGTGGTATCTTTGTCTGGTGTTGGAATTAGGGTGATAGTGGCAGCATAGAATGTCTTTGGGAGTGTTCCTTCTTCAACCTTTTGGAAAAATTTAAGGAGGATGGGTATAAGTTCCACCTTGAATGTTTGGCAGAATTCACCTGTGAAGCCATCTGGTCCTGGACTTTTATTTTTAGGGAGTGTTTTTATTACGTATTCAATTCCATTTGTAGTGATCGGCCTGTTCAGTTGATGTATTTCTTCTTGATTCAATTTTGGTAGGCAGTATGTATCTAGAATGTTGTCCATTTCTTCTAGGTTGTCAAATTTGTTGGCATACAATTGTTCATAGTATTGTTTTTATGTTTTTTTGTGTGTGTCTCTGCAGTGTCCTTTGTGACTTCTCCTTTTTCATTTCTTATTTTGTTTATTTGGGTTTTTTTGCTCCTCTTCTTAGTGAGTCTAGCCAGAGGTTTGTCAATGTTGTTTACCTTTGCAAAGAACCAGCTCTTTGTTTGATTGATTTTTTCTATTATTTTTTAAATTTCTGTTTTATTGATTTCATCTCCAATCTTTATGATTTCCTTCCTTCTGCTGACTTTAGGTTTTCTTTGTTCTTCTTTTTCTAATTCATTTAGTGGTGGGTTAAGTTGTTGATTTTAGATGTTCTTTTTTTTTCCTTTTTTTTTTATTTTCCCACTGTACAGCAAGGGGATCAAGTTATCCTTACATGTATACATTTTTCCCCACCCTTTCTTCTGTTGCAACATGAGCATCTAGACATAGTTCACAATGCTACTCAGCAGGATCTCCTTGTAAATCTATTCTAAGTTGTGTCTGATAACCCCAAGCTCCTGATCCCTCCCACTCCCTCCCCCTCCCATCAGGCAGCCACAAGTCTGTTTTCCAAGTCCATAATTTTCTTTTCTGTGGAGATGTTCATTTGTGCTGGATATTAGATTCCAGTTATAAGTGATATCATATGGCATTTGTCTTTGTCTTTCTGACTCATTTTACTCAGGATGAGAGTCTCTAGTTCCATCCATGTTGCTGCAAATGGCGTTAAGTCATTCTTTTTATGGCTGAGTAGTATTCCATTGTGTATATATACCACCTCTTCCTAATCCAGTCATCTGTGGATGGACATTTGGGTTGTTTCCATGTCCTGGCTATTGTGAATAGTGCTGCAATGAACATGCGGGTGCATATGTCTCTTTTAAGTAGAGTTTTGTCCGGATAGATGCCCAAGAGTGGGATTGTGGGGTCATATGGAAGTTCTATGTATAGATTTCTAAGGTATCTCCAAACTGTTCTCCATAGTGGCTGTACCAGTTTACATTCCCACCAGCAGTGCAGGAGGGTTCCCTTTTCTCCACACCCCCTCCAGCACTTGTTATCTGTGGACTTATTAATGAGGGCCATTCTGACTGGTGTGAGGTGATATCTCATGGTAGTTTTGATTTGCATTTCTCTTATAATCAGCGATGTTGAGCATTTTTTCAGGTGTTTGTTGGCCATCTGTATATCTTCCTTGGAGAACAGTCTATTCAGGTCTTTTGCCCATTTTTCCGCTGGGTGATTGGCTTTTTTGCTGTTGAGTTGCATAAGTTGCTTGTATATTCTACAGATTAAGCCCTGTCCATTACATCATTTTAGACTATTTTCTCCCATTCTGAAAGTTGTCTTTTTGTCTTCTTTTGGGTTTCCTTTGCTGTGCAAAAGCTTGTCAGTTTGATGAGGTCCCATGGGTTTATTTTTGCTTTTATTTCTGTTGTCTTGGGAGATTGACCTGCGAAAATATTCATGATGTTGATGTCAGAGAGTGTTTTGCCTATGTTTTCTTCTAGGAGTTTGATGGTGTCCTGTCGTATATTTAAGTCTTTCATCCATTTTGAGTTTATTTTTGTGCATGGTGTGAGGGTGTGTTCTCGTTTCTTTGATTTGCATGCACCTGTTCCAGCATGCTTGCTGAATAGATTTTCTTATTCCCATGTTTTATTCATGCCTCCCTTTTCAAAGATTAATTGACCATAGGTGTCAGGGTTTATTTCTAGGTTCTCTATTCTGTTCCATTGGTCTGTCTGTTTTGATACCAGTACCACACTGTTTTGATGACTGTGGCTTTGTAATATTTTTGAAGTCTGGGAGAGTTATGCCTCCTGCTTGGTTTTTGTTTCTCAGGATTGCTTTGGCGATTCTGGGTCTTTTGTGGTTCCATATAAATGTTTGGATTGTTTGTTCTAGTTCTGTGAAAAATGTCCTGGGTAATTTGATATGGATTCCATTGACTCTGCAGATTGCTTTGGGTAGTGTGGCCATTTTTACAATATTGATTTTTCCAGTCCAGGAACATGGAATATCTTTCCATTTCTTATACATCTTCTTTGATTTCTTTTATTAAAGTTTTATAGTTCTCGGCATATATGTCCTTTACCTCCTTGTTCAGGTGTATTCCGAGGTATTTGATTTTTTGAGGTTGAATTTTAAAAGGTATCATATTTTTGTATTCCTTTTCTAGTATTTCATTGCTGGTATACTGAAATGTGACTGATTTCTGAATGTTAATCTTATATCCTGCTACCTTGCTGAATTTATGAATCAGTTCAAGTAGTTTTTGGGTTGAGTCCGTAGGGTTTTCTATGTATAGTATCATGTCATCTGCATACAGTGACAGTTTTATTTCTTCTTTTCCTATATGGATGCCTTTTATTTCTTTTTTTTTTTGTCTAATTGATGTGGCTAGGACTTCCAATACTATGTTGAATAGCAGTGGTGAGAGTGGGCATCCCTGTCTTGTTGCAGATTTGAGTGAGAAGGTTTTCACTTTTTCCACATTGAGTATTATATTTGCTGTGGGTTTCTCATAAATGGCTTTTATTATGTTCAGGAATGTTCCCTCTATACCCACTTTGGCGAGGGTCTTGTTCATGAATGGACATTGGACTTTGTCAAATGTTTTTTCTGTATCTATTGAGATGTTCATGTGGTTTTGAGTTTTCTTTTGTTAATGTGATATATGGTGTTGAGTGATTTGCATATATTGAACCATCCTTGTGAACCTGGGATGAACCCTACCTGGTCATGTTGTATGATTTTTTTGATATGTTGTTGGATTCGGTTGGCTAAGATTTTGTTGAGAATTTTTGCATCTATATTCATCAATGATATTGGGCGATAGTTTTCTTTTTTGGTGTTATCTCTGTCTGGTTTTGGAATTAGGGTGATGGTGGCATCATAGAATGTCTTTGGGAGTATTCCTTCTTCTTCTTCAACCTTTTGAAAGAGTTTAAGGAGGATGGGCACCAATTCCTCTTTATATGTTTGATAGAATTTGCCTGTGAAGCCATCTGGTCCTGGACTTTTATTTGTCGGGAATGTTTTTATGACCTCTTCAATTTCATTTCTTGTGATGGGTCTGTTCAGTTTGTCTGTTTCTTCTTGATTCAGATTTGGCAGGCTGTAATATTCTAGAAAATTGTCTATTTCTTCCAGATTGTCAAACTTGTTGCCATATACTTGTTCATAGTATTCTCTTATGGTTTTTTGTATTTCTGCAGTATCCGTTGTGATTTCTCCTTTTTCATTTATAATTTTGTTTATTTGAGTTCTTTCTGTCCTCTTTTTAGTGAATCTGGCCAGGAGTTTGTCAATTTTGTTTACCTTTTCAAAGAACTATCTCTTGGTTTTATTAATTTTCTCTATTGTTTTTTGAGTCTCTATTTTATTGATTTCTTCTTTGATTTTTATAATTTCCTTCCTTCTGCTGACTTTAGGTCTTGTTTGTTCTTCTTTTTCTAATTCGTTTAGGTGGAGGGTTAAGTTTTCAGTTTGGGATCTTTCTTCTTTTTTGAGAAAGGCCTGTAGTGCTATAAATTTCCCTCTGAGCACTGCTTTTGCAGAATCCCATAGATTTTGAGAGCTTGTGTCTTCATTATCATTTGTCTCAAGGTATTTTTTAATTTTCTTCTTGATTTCCTCATTGACCCATTGGTTTTTTACTAGCATGTTGTATTAGTCTCCATATTGTAGGTTTTTTCTCATTTCTCTTCCCATGGTTGATTTCTAATTTCATGGCATTGTTGTCAGAGAAGATACTTGAGATAATTCCTATGCTCCTAAATTTGTTGAGGTTAGCTTGTGTCCCAATATGTGGTCAATTCTTGAGAATGTTTCATGAGCATTTGAGAAGAATGTGTATTTTTATTTTTTTGGATGTAGTGTCCTGAAGATATCAATTTAGTCTAACTTTTCTATTGTTTCCTTTAGGATCTCTGTTGCTTTATTGTTTTTCTGTCTAGAGGATCTATCCATTGATGTGAGGGGGGTATTAAAGTCACCTTCTATGATTGTATTCCCATCAATTTCTCCCTTTATGTCTGTTAATATTTGCTGTATGTATCTGGGTGCTCCTGTATTTGGGGCATATATGCTGACGATAGTAACATCCTCTCCTTGGATGGATCCCTTAATCATTAAATAGTGTCCTTCTTTGTCTTTCTTTATGTCTTTTGTTTTAAAGTCTATTTTGTCTGATATGAGTGTTGCAACTCCTGCTTTCCTGTCATGTCTATTGGCATGAAATATTTTTTCCCACCCTTTTACTTTCAATCTATATGTATCTTTTGTCCTAAGGTGAGTTTCTTGTAGGCAGCATATTGAAGGTTTTTGCCTTTTTATCCACTCAGCCACTCTGTGTCTTTTGATTGGGGCATTCAGTCCATTGACATTTAAGGTGATAATTGATAGATGACTATTTATTGCCATTTTGAACCTCGTGTTCCAGTTGATTTTATGGTTGTGCATTCTTCTTTTTTTTTTGGTTGGATAGTCTCCGGTTATTATCTGTTCGAGAGTTTTTTTGTTTTTTTTTTTTCATTTTTTGCGAATGAAATGATTGGTTTTGGCTTGTGGTTGCCCTGTTTTTTAAGTATGCTAACCCCTTCCTATAATTGTGTTTTTTAGCCTGATGGGCCTGTAGGTTCAAACACTTCATTACTATATTAAAATTAAGAAGAGAAACATACAAACAAAGTGTCTGTTTATTTCCTAACATCCCTTGCTCACATTTTATGATTTTGATGACTCTTTTTTTTTTCTTTTATTTTCTTTGAAGCTTGTTCATGATTAAACCTGTATGCTGGCTTATTTGAGTGACTGCTCTCTGATTGCGGTTTCCTCAGTCCTAGTTCTTCCTCTTCATTTTTTTTTTTCTTTTTCCTCCCTTTCCTTCCATCCTTTCTTTTTGGTTTAGAGAAGCCCTTTCAGTATTTCTTTAGCCTGGGTTTTGTATTGCTGTATTCTTTTAGCTTTTCTTTGTTGGAAAAAATTTTTATTTCTCCTTCTATTTTAAATGATGTTCTTGCTGGATAGAGTATTCTAGGTTGCATATTTTTTCCTTTTAGCGCTTTAAATATCTCTTGCCATTCCCTCCTGGCCTGTAGTGTTTCTGTAGAGAAATGAGCTGATAACCTTTGGGGGTTCCCTTGTAGGTAACATTCTGCTTTCCTCTTGCTGCCTTTAGGATCCTCTCTTTATCACTAACTTTTGCCATTTTTATTATGATGTGTCTTGGTGTGGGTCTATTTGGGTTCAATTTGTTTGGGGCCCTCTGTGCTTCCTGTATCTTGAACCCAGTATCCTTTAGATTTGGGAAGTTTCCAGCGATAATTTCTTCAGATATATTTTCCATTCCCTTATCTTTTTCTACTCCTTCTGGAATCCCTATTATGCATAGATTGGCCCGCTTTATATTATCCCATAAGTTTCTTATATTGCTTTCCTGTTTTTTGATTTGGTTTTCTGTCTGCTGACCTGATTGGGTGATTTCCATTATTCTATATTCCATGTCACTGATTCGTTCTTCTGCATTATTCATTCTAGTTTTTACTGCCCTTAGTTCAGTTTGTATCTCTGCAAATGAATTTTCTAGTTTTTCTTGGCTCCTCATATTTTCTAGTTCCTTTCTGAGGGTATCTGCATTACTGTGCATATCTTCTCTTAATTCCTTCAGTATTTTCACTATTTCTCTTTTGAACTCCGGGTCTGTCAGACTGCAGAGATCTGTTTCATTGTTGACTGTTTTGGGTGAGTTCTCCTGTTGGTTTGGCTGGTTTCTCAGCTTCTTCATCTTGCTTGTTGTTTTCTTTTTCCTGGTGGAGTTGTACTGTCCGTGGCCAGGCAGTGTTTGCCATGTCACTGCCATGGAATGTTTCCTGAGGGCTGGCGTTGTTGGTCAGTCTTTTTTGAGGCAGCATGGCTTTTCTGGAGTGTTGGTGGGGCTAACAGGGTCTTTTTGAAGTAAAGGAGGACTTCCTGAGGGCAGACAGGACTGGGAGGTCCACACTACAATGGTAGCAGATTTCATTCGGCCAGGCAGAGCTTGCTCTGGTATTTTTGGTCTCTGGAGCTCTTGCAGGGAGCTCGTGGTGCTGAGCAGCTGTTCCACAGGAGTACAGCACCCCCCATGGGCTGGAGCTGTTATCTGGGTCACTGAGAACTCATGAGGCTCTTCCACAGGGCAGCCCAACTCAGAAGGACTTTCCAAGAATGAGGCAGATCTATTCATGGCCCGGCCAAGCTTGTTGTAGCTTTTCAGGGCTGCAGGGGGCTCCTGTAGGGAGCTGGTGGTCCTGTGCAGCTCTTCCATGGGGGTGCAGCACCCCACAAGGGCTGGAGCGGCTAGCTGGGCCACTGCCAACCCAACAGGCTCTTCCCCAGGGCAGCCTGACTCGGAAGGACTGTCCGAGAATTAGGCAGATCTTTTCACCACCCAGTCATGCTTGTTCTAGCTTTTCTGGGCTGCAGGCCTTTTCCTTGGGGCGGCGGTGTTTGTTGCTGCTCTGCGGGGGTGTAGCCCCTCCAAAGGGCAAGCAGGCCATGGCTGGGACTGCCCCTGTGGTGGTAGGCTTTAGGCAATTGTTGAGGCCAGCCGTCCTGGATGGCAGGCAGCCGCAGGTCCGGCATGTGCGTAAGGGGTGGCAGGAGCGGGGGGAGGGGATGCACAGCTTTCTGATAGCTAGCAGGCTAGTAAACTCGCTTTGGCATGGGGAAGATTCTATGGGTACCCACCCCTTCTTCTCTCCCCTCCTCAACACTAGCGCAGACCTGGCTTTTCTCCCAGGTTTCCTCTGATGTGGTTTTCCACTTCCTCACCCTTAGCATATTGCTCCCTCCCTCTGCCACTCTGCTTTCTAGTCTCCCAGGCAGTCTCTGCCCCGTCAGACTTGACAGACTGGTTTTTAGACCTCCCAAGCAGTCTCCGCTCTGCCCTGCCCCCCTAGCCCTTTCCTGGGGACTAACCTCCAGAGCTGAGTTCTTGGTGCCCAGCCCCCACCCAGGGGTCTCAAGTTTTGGTGACTGTGCCCATTGTTCAGATGATCTGTTTGGTTCTAACTCTGCTTTTCAGAACTCCGACTTACTGCTACACTCTTCTCTGCATCTGGAGATTCCTCTGGTTTGGTTGATCTTTCTGTGGAGTAGGTGACTTTCCAGGGTGCCAGATCCCTTTCTCCTCCACAGTTCCCTTTCGGGAGCACCCGTCCAGCTCAGATTCACCTTCTCTCACTCTCCTCTTTTCTCTTGTTTTACCTAGTAATGTCACGAACTTCTTGCCGTTATTGGAGTTTAGGTTCTTCTGCCAGTGATTGGTTGCTGTTCTGTGCGAGTCATTTATCCTGTAGATGTTTTTCGTTGTTGTTGTTGTGTTTGTGGGAGATGGTGAGCGTGTCCCCCTACTCTTCCACCATCTTGTCTTAATCTCTAGGTGTTCTTTTTTGAGGAAGGCCTGTATTGCTATGAATTTCCCTCTGAGCACTTCTTTTGTGGCATCCCATAGATTTTGAGTGGTTGTGTCTTCATTATCATTTGTCTCGAGGTATTTTTTAATTTCCTTCTTGATTTTCTCATTGACCCATTGATTTTTTTTAATAGCATATTGTTTAGTCTCCATGTAGTAGGTTTTTTCCCACTTCTTTTCATGTGGTTGATTTCTAGTTTAATGCCATTGCGGTCAGAGAAGATACTTGAAGTATTTTCTATACACTTAAAATTGTTGAGGTTAGCTTTGTGCCCCAGTATGTGATTGATCCTTGAGAATGTTCAATGTGCACTTGATAAGAAGGTATATTCTGATTTTTTTGGATGTAATGTCCCGAAAATGTCAATTAAGTCTAACTTTTCTATTCTGTCATTTATGATCTCTCTTGTCTTATTGATTTTCTGTCTAGAGGATCTGTCCATTGATGTGAGTGGGGTGTTAAAGTCTCCTAATATGATTGTATTCCCATCAATTTCTGCTTTTATGTCTGTTAGTATCTGTTGTAGGTATCTGGGTGCTTCTATATTAGGGGCATATATATTGACAATTGTAATATCCTCTTCTTGAATGGATCCTTTTACCATTAAATAGTGTCCTTCTTTGGCTTTTTTATGGCATTCATTTCAAAGTCTATATTGTCTGATATGAGTATTGCAACTCCTACTTTCCTGTCTTGTCCATTGACATGAAATATCTTTTCCCTTACCCTCATTTTCAATCTGTATGTGTGCTTTGCCCTAAAGTGAGTCTCTTGTATACAAAGATTGTAGGTTTTTGCTTTTTTATCCAATCTGCCACTCTGTGTCTTTTGGTTGGAGCATTCAGTCCCTTGACATTTAAGGTAATTATTGATAGCTATGTATTTATTGCCATTTAAAACCTTGTTTTCCAGTTGATGCTATGTTTCTCCTTTCTTCCTTTCTTCTTTTTGGTTGGATGCTTTCCATTTTTTTTTGTGCTTGTGTACTTTTCTTTTCAGTTTTTGTGAATGTAATGTTTGGTTTTGATTTGTGGTTGCCCTGTTTTTAAAGTATGTTAACCCCTTCTTGTATCTGCTTGCTTTAGCTGATAGTCATATAGGCTCAAACACATTATTAAAATAAAGAAAAAGAATCTATATTTTCTTATTTTCCTTCCCCACATTCTATGATTTTTAAGTCTTTTTTTTTAACATCTTCGTGTTTGTCCTTTTGCTGTTTCTTGTGTTTATTATTGCTTTTACATTAGTTTTTTTTTTTCTTTCCCCTCTTTCATATCTGTATGCTGGCTTATTTAAGTGATTGCTTTCCAATTGTGATTTCCTCCATCCTGTATCTTCTTACTTCTCTTTTTATTTAGAGAAGCCCTTTCATTATTTCGTTTAGAATGTGTTTAGTATTGCTGTACTCTTTTAACTTTTTTTTTTGTTGGATAAATTCTTTATTTCCCCTTCTATTTTAAATGATATTCTTACTGGATAGAGTATTCTAGGTTGCAATTTTTTTCCTTTCAGAATTTTAAATGTATCTTGCCACTCCCTTCTGGCCTGTAGTGTTTCTGTAGAGAAATCACCTGATAGCCTTGTGGGGATTCCCTTATAATTAACGCTTTGTTTTTGCTTGCTGCCTTTAGAATCCTCTCTTTAACTTTTGCCATTTTTATTATAATGGGTCTTGGTGTGGTCCTACTTGGGTTCATCTTATTTGGGGTCCTTTATGCTTCCTGTATCTTGATATCATTTTCCTTTAGATTTGAAAATTTTTCAGTCATAATTTCTTCAAATATATTTTCAATCCCCGTTTCTTTTCCTTCTCCTTCTGGAATTCCTATTATGTTTAGATTGGCCCATTTCATATTGTCCCATACATCTCCTATATTGCTTTCATGTTTTTTTCATTTGGTTTTCTGTCTGCTTTTCCTGATTGGGTGATTTCCATTATTCTATCTTCCACATCACTAATTTATTCCTCCGCATTATTCATTCTGCTCTTTAGTGCCTTTAGCTCAGTTTTCATCTTTGCAAATGTATTTTCTTTTTTTTTTGTTTTGTTTTGTTTTGCCATTTCTTGGGCTGTTCTCGCGGCATATGGAGGTTCCCAGGCTAAGGGTCTAATCGGAGCTGTAGCCACCAGCCTACGCCACAGCCACAGCAACTCCAGATCTGAGTCATCTCTGCGACCTACACCACAGCTCACGGCAACGCCAGATCCTTAACCCACTGAGCGAGGCCAGGGATCGAACCCGCAACTTCATGGTTCCTAGTCAGATTCGTTAACCACTGGGCCATGACGGGAACTCCTGCAAATGTATTTTCTAATTTTTCTATGTTCCCCCTTATATTTTCTAATTCCTTTCTGAAGGAGTCTGCATTACTCTTCATATCTGCTCTTAATTCCTTGATATTCAGCCTTAATTCCTTCAGTATTTTCACTACCTCCCTTTTGAACTCAGTGTCTGTTAGACTGCAGACGTTTTATTGTTTGCTGTTTCAGGTGAATTCTCCTATTCTTTTAGCTGGGAATGGTTCCTGAGCTTCTTCATCTTGCTTATGTTTTTCTTTTTCTGTGAGTTTAGGGAAGCCTAACTATAGTCTTGAAGGGCTACTTCTATGCAAGAGCACTCCTTTCTACTTTGTGGGTGGTTACTACTTTTGGTGTGAAAGTTTGAGTATTTGCTGTCTCTTTATTCAGTGTGAGCAGGCTATTATCCCCAGGGTGCTGAGTGTGTTTCCAGAGAGAAGGAGGCAGTGGGGAGGACTAGTAGCCAGTGCCTGGTTGCTGGGCTCTTTACAGCAGCAAGGACCTGCAGGAAGGTGGCACAGGCTACTCCTAGTTGCAGGGCCCTGGGAAGTGGTCATGAGCTTAGGCAGATTCGCAAGGTGACCAGAGCATTTGGCAATAGCAACAGCAGTATGTTTGATTTCCCAGGGGAGTGAGAGCAACAATAGGTAGTGATCGGTCATAATGCCCTCCTCTGTGGTACCCTTGAGGTGCTTGGGGCCGCAATGGTGCCTGTTCATGGACCCCTAGAGGTCGTGGGCCACTAGTTAGTGCAGTGCCCTCCTCTGAGGTGATTGTTGCCACAAGTTGTGCCTGTTCAGGGACCTCTAGTGCTAGTGAGCCATGCCCACCTCTGGAGTCAGTGATAACTGTGGTGGTTTGCCCCCTCCACCTGCAGACCACCACGCAAGAAGCACCTTTCCTCACTTAGCCCACACAGGAAGAGCAACACAGGCTGCTCCTGTTTGCAGGATCCTGGGAAGTGACAGACATCAAGCATGTGGGCATGCACAGAGCATTCAGTTGTGGTAGCAACAGGGCCTGTGTGTTTCCAGGGTTGTGAAAGCAACAACAGGTGGTGTTCGGATATAATGCACTCCTCTGTGGTACCCTTGAGGTGCTTGGGACCACAAGCACTGCCTGTTCATGGACCCCCTAGTGGTGGCAGGCCATGCCCACCTCTGGAAATAACTGTGGTGGTTTGCACCTGCCACCTGCAGACCACGCAAGGAGCACCCTGTCCCACTTAGCCCACACAAGAGGTGAAGCACCAGCTGCTCCTAGTTGTAGGTTCCTATGAAGGGACAGTGATCAAGCATCTGGGTACCACCCAGAGTGTTTGGCAGTGGCAGCAGCATGGGGGGGGGTGTGTTCTCAGGGGAGCGAGAGCAACATTAGGTAGTGTTCCGTTGCAATGTCCTTCTTTGTGGTGCCCTCTGAGGTGTTTGGGGCGGCAAGTTGTTCTTGTTCAGGGATCCCCAGTGGCAGTGGGCCACACCCACCTCTGGAGTCAGAGATAACTCTGGGAGTTTGCCCCCACCACCTTCAGACTATGCCAGAAGCACCCCATCCTGCTTAGCCCACTCAGGAAGTGCTGCACCAGCTGCTCCTATTTGTAGGGTCTTGGGAAGGGACAGTGATCAAGCATCTGGGTGCTGCCCAGAGTGTTCGGCAGTGACAGCTGCAGGGTGGGTATATTCCCAGGGAAATGAGAGCAATAATGTGTGGTGCTTGGTTGCAATGCCCTCTTATTTTTTTGCCAACCCCTGAGGTGACTGGGACTGCAGGTGGAGTTCACTCACAGTGGCAGGCCATGCCTCCCTCTGGCCTCTAAGATGACCTCCAAGGCCAGTCCCTGCTGCCCGTAGATCACGCAAGAGGTGCCACATCAGCCCATAGCCCACACAAGAGGTTCCTAGCCACCTGTAGCCTGCAGAAGAAGCATTCAGTCTCTCACTCATTTTTGATGACTGGGGATGGTAAATGCAATGTAATTTGGGGGATGAAGGAAGAGGTCAGATTTCGTGGATGACTTTACCACTGAAATGAGTTCCCTCTTTACTTGGAAAGGCAAGTAAAATAGGTGAGGAAAAGTTGTTCAACCAAAGTATTGCAATAGTAGTAATAGTGACCTTTTTACATGCAGAAACTTCTAGCCAATGAGAGAACCTGCAAATAATGGTAAGGAAATATTCAGAGCTATGAAATTTAAGGAGTTGAATAAAATCCAAGTTCCAGTGGAAAGAGTCCCACTGGAGGTAGTTCTCTTCCTTGTTCTACCTTTATAGCTAAGGTTGTGGTTTTGGGGCAGATGGGGTAAGAGTACCACTTGCTCTAGGTAAGGAGTGAAGTTTACCAACCAATTTCGATGGAGGAGTCATTTTTTTTTTCCCATGATGGGTAGTTTTGTGAAGGTCATAGAATAAATTTTGAGTAAGAGAATGAGGAGAGTTAAAGTGGTTTTCTGGTTGTCTCAGAGTCTCATCTGAGTGGATATAATGTCTCCGTCTTATTTCCAGTTGCCTTTTTATTCCTCAGGAGCCTTATAATAAAATATTTTGATTTCCTTGATTAGAGGATCAGGTAGCAAGTGGAATAAATAGTATCTTGTCTTACTGTAATGGGATTGGGACAGATTTTTAAACTTCTATGTTATAAGCTAATGAGTTTCTCTTACCTCAGTGCTTTATTTTCCATATGAATATTTATTTTGAATATATAACCACCTCATAAGGTAATAATAAGACCTTTATAAGGTTGACCACATATTTCCTATTTTTAATTGGTATTCTAGCTATTTATCAAAATCATAAATCCCTTTGCTTTCAATAGCATACCAAAGTCATGTACTACTCCAAAAATATATATGCTGTCTGTGTAGACATTAACACTCATATCCTTAGCTAAAGTGTAAGCTCTTGCAAGAGCCACAAATTTTGGATTGTGCAGGGCTTATATTCTACAGGGTTTTAGAAATTTTAGTGGAATAATCCCACCTGAAAACACTCTTCTGATGTGTAGAGGTATGAACCATTAGCAAAGAGAATGGGATATGCATCTACAAGAGGAATTTCAGCATGACCAGGTTAGGAAAGTTTAAAGTTTGAGTGTCTGCAATGTAGTTATGTGATGCTCTTCAGTCATAAGAGTAAGGATTTTGGGATTAAAAGTTTAAAAGTACTGTATAGAAATGTGAGAAGGAGTGGTTAGTAATATTAGAAATAGAAAGCAAAAATATCTCACAAGAGACAATGGGAGATGTAGAGAAATGTTATATATTTTCAGCTGAGTTTTGGACAACATGGTGTGGTATTGACCCCACGTTGTATATATGGAGTGTGTTACCCCCACATATCAATTACATTGTGAGCCCAAAGCTATAATGAGGCCAAAGTATCCAAAGTGCCTCTGTTTTTCATTATGTTCCTAAGATGCTTAAAGTATTTCCTGTTCTCTCATGAACATACATAAAAGAAGGCAGAGAATTTGGGAGCCTCAAACTGGAGGCAGAGGAAATGGAGATTTTTAAGGATTAAAATGCTATTCAGAAATTGAGACATACTGTATGGTTAAAACACTGCTTTTGTAATCATATAGTAGGTATTCTATAGTAGAGAAATTAAAAACTAACATCCTACAATAGCCAGTCAATCCCAAAAAGCCCAGAAGATATCTGTTCAGTTCAAGTAAAGGCTAATTGAGAATGGCTTTGGTACATTGTGTGGACAGATTTTTTTCCATCAGGGAAGATACCATGCCCAAGATAATGATCCTGAGGACTACAGTGTTGTATTTTTGTTTGTGGAAATCGTATGTCCCTTTCAAGGCAGAGCTTATAATAGTTATTGAATATCTGTCAATGATTTATCAATTCTACTGGAGCAGAGTGAGGTCCTCTACATATTGAATGACCATTGAATTACATGGGAAAAGAAAAGCCTTTAAATTCACATTTGATGTATAAAAGAAAATAGGTAAAGGCTTCCATAAACCTCTGAGGCAAAATAGTCCAAGTACATTGTTGATTTTTGAAGGTGAATGTAAGTCTTAAGAATCGTGGTGGAGGAATATAGCGAAGAAGCTGGGACACAAATCAACAACAATGAAGTAGTAGCATTAGGGAATAAATAATAAGAAGGCTATTAAATTTGGGACTAAAGAGAATTTAAGTTTTTACTATTTTATTCATGGTCCATGGTTTTGAAACTAATTCATCCTTTTTTATTAGGCTTTTTTCACAGAGAGAATAGGGGTTTTGCAGAGCTAGAGTAGGGACTGGGAGTCCTTTATGAGGAATTCCTTAAATAATAGGTCTTAAGCCTTCAGTTGCTTTAGACTTAATTTATTTAGTTTATATAATGATTTTTATTTTTACCCATTATAGCTGGTTTACAATGTTCTGTCAATTTTCTACTGTATAGCATGGTGGCCCAGTTACACATATATGTTTATATTCTTTTTTCTCATATTATCATGCTCTGTCATAAGTGACTAGACATAGTTCCCAGGGCTACACAGCAGGATCTCACTAAAGGATACTGGAGTAGTTTATGGAAGGACATAGTGGGTTTCTGTTTCCACTTTCAAGGGTTCTGCTTTCTTCCTTTTTAGGGCTATACCCATGGCATTTGGAGGTTCCCAGGCTAGGGGTTGAATCAGAGCTACAGCTGCCAGCTTACAGCAGTGCAGGATCCGAGCTCTGTCTGGGACCTACATCATGGCTCACAGCAATGCCAGATCCCCAACCCACTGAGTTAGGCCAGGGATTGAAGCTGCAACCTCATGGTTCCTAATCGGATTTGTTTCCACTGCACCACAGTGGGAACTCCAGGGTTCTGCTTTCTAAATGCTAGAGGTTGAATTAGAGATACACCTGCTAGCCTATGCCACAGCCACAGAAACACTGGGTCAGAGCTATGTCTGTGACCTATACCACAGCTTAGGGCCATCCTGGATCCTGAACCCACTGAGTGAGGCCAGGAATCAAACCCACATCCTCATGGATCCTAGTCGGGTTCGTTAACTGCTGAGCCACAAAGTGAACTCCTGAGTGAATGTATTCTGAATGCAGGGACTATCAAGGAATTGGGTGAGTATTAGGAGGACAAGGAAATTGGGGTGACATATCAAATATATTAGAGTTAAGAGTTAAATTGGGGAGTTCCCGTCGTGGTGCAGCAGAAACGAATCTGACTAGGAACCATGAGATTGAGGGTTTGATCCCTGCCCTCACTCAGTGGATTAAGGATCCAGTGTTGCCATGAGCTGTGGTGTAGGTCACAGATGTGGCTCAGATCTGGCATTGCTGTGGCTCTGTTGTAGGTCGGCATCTGCAGCTCCAATTAGACCCCTAGCCAGGGAACCTCCATATGCCAGGAATGTGGCCCTAAAAGAGCAAAAGAAAAAAAAAGAGTTAATTTGGGAAGGATTCCAGGTCTTCAGGAGTTAGGCCTTCAGAAGAATATGAATATTAACATTTCAATGAGAAAGTAAGTATCTGCCTGACAGATTAACAGAGATTGTGGAATTAACAAAAATGTATGTTGAATACCATGGAGTCCAAGAGATACAGGAAGTAGTTTAGAAGAGTGCGAATCATGTTCTAAGTATCTAACTTCACCACCAAGATAATTTGTGTACTCCAAGGGATCTTGGTGGGGAATTTTGAAGGTCAAGAGTGGAATAGCTGGCTCCAGTGTCTACTAGTAGGTGGTTGGCTTCCTGTTGATGGTGATTATTCAATACCAGTGTGTTCAAGGGTATTTGGGAGCAGATAGAAGCAAGTCCGTTTGAGGGAGTCATTAAGACTTGGATTCCTTTTCGTTTTGGTTAATATTTAGTCTAATGTCCATTTTTCTTTCAGTATCTACAGATTTTAGATCTACGGGAAATTGAAGGAAAGCTGAGGATGGCTTGAAGTCCGCATAATTAACTTCAAATGGTTTCATTGGAGAGTTGTGAGTAATGTTGTATATATTAAGTCTTATACCATCTTCATAGTATTTTGATGAAGGATGAATATCAGAAGGGCATTTTGCCTGTTAATGCAATATTCTTGAATTTGTTCTCTCAGTTCAGCATACAGCCTATTAACAAAACTGGTAACTAAAGTTTATGTCATGCTATCATTTAGGATTAGACCTGAATAATCCCTCCAGATGTTTTCCAAATAGTGTCTTTAGTTAGAGACTAATCCGTCTCCTTGCTTTCTGCACTCCTGAATTTTTGACTAGTTGCTTTTAGGTGTGAATAGAATCTAATTTTTTTCTCAAGTTTCTTTATCTCAGTGATAGGTTTGGGGTATATTTTGGCTTAATTCCAAGTCTTCATTAATTTTGACACATATGGCCTTAAGACCCTAGGACCCTATGGGGATATATTCATGTCCTCTGAGAAGTTGAACTAATTGGCACAGATCAGAAGGCCCTGGAAAATATACCACTAACACTTAAATTTAATAGAAAATTCATTTCAGTTGTTTCCTGAATAAGTGATATCCTTTATGATAACATACAAGTCAGCTTGACATTAAGGTTTAAATACGGCTTTTGTGGGGGGAATGACAATTGAGCTTCTGTGGCTTCTTTTTCTTGGGGACCCAGCACTGGGGAGCAAGATAAAGGTCTTGAATAACTATAGGAAATGACAGGGCTGACAAAGTAGTGTTAGGTTCAGGGAAATGCAGATAATAATAAGGAAACTTGGAACCTGGAACTAAAGGTGACAGAGAAAGATTTGTAGGAGCTGAGAAAGAAGGAAAGGGAATTGAGAAAAATGTGTGTGCCTTTGAGTTTGGGGTGGGTAAGATATCAACAGTTGAGGTTGGCCAATGATCCTTCAGAGATCAGATACCCTCAGATAAGATAGCCTGATATTGCTAAATGGCCTTATTAAGTAAGCTTAGACTTAAAAAGTAATTGTACAGCTTCCATATACCATAAGAAAAACAGATTTTTAGAGGGAGTTTTGGATTCCCATGATTCAAGGCTGCCCACAGAGATGAACAAACTTGTGGAGTTCCCAAGAACCCCGGAGATTCAGTACAGTTCCAAGTTAACCTTAGTGAAATCATGCTGTATTTAGAGATATTTAATGAAATCAGTACTGTAATAGCAAAGCATATAGTCATGGGGAGGAGAGAAGGGAGGGCAACTGACTAAGAGTTAATCATGATTAGAAAATGAAATCAGGAGTTCCCGTCATGGCTCAATGGTTAACAAACACAACTAGCATCCATCAGAACATGGATTCTATCCCTGGCTTCACTCAGTGGATTAAGGATCTTGCATTGCCATGAGCTGGGTTGTAGGCTGCAGATGCAGCTCCGATTCCAAGTTGCTGTGGGTGTGGCATAGGACAGCGACTACTGCTCTGATTGGACCCCTGCCCTGGGAACTTCCATGTGCTGAGGGTGTGGCCCTAAAAAGGCAAAAAGACCCCCCTCCAAAAAAAAGCAAAGAAAATAAAATGAAATCAGAGGTAAGATCTTAAATGCTCAGTAAACAGTAAATAGTACTGCTTGATTAATTTTCCTGCACAATTCCCTAGTTAGAGAAAATCCCCAAACCAACCTCCCCAAGAAAATTCCCTCACACACTCCCCAAACTGAAGAACAGAGGAAAAACCAGAATAGGCCACATAGAAGGGCTAAAGACACGGCAGAAATTGACAGAATATTATAAATAAACTATAATAAATTTTTTTTTAAAAAAAAAAGAAGGGCCGAGGAAAGTTTCTTTACCCTAAAGTATCAAAGTAACTCCTTAAAACAGATGCAACATCCAGAACACTAGTTTGGGGGTGGAGCTTATCAAAGGAGAGTTGAATTGCCAAACAGGAGAGGAATTCAAAGGACTCAGAAGTGCTGCTTTTTGGGAGTCTGTAGGTGATGCCCAATCTCCATAGAAGTCATGGCAGTAATAACTGTCAAGTAAAAATGAATCCAGATTTTGGTTAGGAGAGATCAAATAAAGGGGCCTGGGGAAGGAGAGAAACTTAACCAAAGATCACTTATCAGCACTTAGTTCTGACTGATCAGTGGGGACAAGACAGTTTGGCTAATCATTTATGGGGCAAAGAATGGAAATTTGGAGGGTCTGTGTTTGGCTTTGTCATAGGTAAACAAGAAAAGCTTTCATGAGTCTTAGTCAAATCCTATAGGGAATTTTGTTTCTTTGCATTTAGCTATTTCCTGGAACACAAATGGGTGGGGAGTTTTCTTTAATTCTATCTGTTCACAGGATCACAGGACAGGGCCTGAGGAAAAAATAAACATTGTCAATATTGTTATAGCAGTATGGATTACACCCATATCTGCTTTTGCCAAAGCTCATTAATCTGGTCATTTAAGATCTGTGTATTTTATTGTATGCACATTATACCTTAGGGAAAAAAATACACTGATTTTCACAGACCCAAGAAAGAAAAAAATTAATTTTGGTAAATGCGGCTGCCTAGAAGAAATGGTCTTCTTAAAACAAATTCTGAAATTAAATTTAATTAATTTGGCCACACCTGTGGCATGTGGAAGTTCCTGGGCCAGGGATCAAACACGTGCCACAGCAGTGACTCAAACTGTTTGCAGTGATGACACCTAATATTTAACCTGCTGTGCCAAAAGATAACTCCAATTCTGAAATTTTAAATTTCATAAACCACATGGATATTCTATAGATCTGAATAATAACATTAGGATTTTTTTCTGGCTCTGGGCCTAGTTTTCTTCTCTAAGATAGCACCAAAGAGTAAGAATATTATGGGTGTGTGTGTTTCTGTATGTGTGTGATATTGAGAAAAGGAATACAGAGTACTTTCCATTCTAGTAATTTAAAAGAAAAATAAAATAATCAGCCCTGATAAGGAATATTAGGTTTGACAGTAAATTTTTCTGGAACTTTCAAGTTGTCCCATTGGAAGAAAATTCTTTTGGAAGATCAATATACATTGATAAAACAGGGTTAGCTGGAACTTTTTGAAAAGTTATATTCTATTCTGCATCTGTATTCAGGTCTGAATTATCCATGCTGATTATCTTCTTTGATCTACATTACTAGGTAATTTCTTTCATTGAGAACAACTTCTTTCCATTCTGATAATATTCACATAAGCAAACTTGATGGATCACCCTCCTGAACCATATGATTATTTTTGGCTGTCTTTATGACCTGTGCAGTTTATTGCATGATTAGTCCAGCTGTGACCGTCAGTGCATATTTTAAAGACGGAATTATTATCAGCTATGTCACTCTGCACATAGACTGATGCAGAATATATGCTGTTAATTTTTTTCCTTGGGTTTCATATTATTTGTTTTTTCTGTTTATATTGATGAAAGAAATGGACAGTTAATTCCCAGTTCACTGTATGCTGTGAGGATACAATAAGTATTTTAAGTAAATGTTTCATTTGAAGTTGAATTCTATAAATAATAATGACCCATTTACATATTTTTGCATTAATAGAAAATTGAATCTGTGTAATTTATATGCAGTCCCTTAGACTATCATAATATAACATTTCAATCCAAATTTCTCATTTTCATTAGCACTAAGATAATTTTCTTTGTGAAAGTTTAAAAGATAAATATAATCATAGTTTTATAACTTGAACAATGTATTTTTTCTTAGATTTTCTAAACAGTAGATCTACTTTTCAAAGGAGCACTTTTTATGCTAATACAAGATTTAAGATGTTTATCCATGTTTTTTGAGCACTGAATAAGTAAATTTTTTGCAGTCAAGCCAACATAGTTTATATTTTCCTTTAAATGTATTTGATGGATCTGGGAAGATATATACCTCTTTGTTTTAAGAAACTACTGTTATTAATATTATCTTCATGTTCATGTCTTTATACTCTTTTGGGTTTTATTTAATAGTCATTTACTTAAAGGAAGAGAAAATCTGTAAATCTGGAAAAGTTAAATATGTTTCAGCATTTTTAATTTTTTCATTGTATTTTTTATTATTGTTATGCAGCTACTGTGTTTATGGCCAGAGTAAACATTGATGTTTGTTCAGGTATACCGATTATAATTACACAAAACAAGGAATTTTCAGTTCATGTTAGAGTTCAACCACCCTGTTGTTCTTTCCTATGAGTACAGACATCCACTTAGTGGTCATGAGACATCCTAGAGAGTTTCCATAAGAAAAAAAAAATTAGAAAAGGATGTGTTACCTTTTTTTTGATGGTGGTTTTTCATTTGTGGTCCCCTGGCTAAAGGACATCTTCTTAAGAATGACACAAAGACTTTTAATTCTAGAAATCATTAAAGTAATAAAAAAAAGAATGAGTTAAGTACTTAATGTGCTCTATGGAATGAATCATAAATACCTAACAGTTTAAACTTTAGTATATTCCACCAGTACACAGCAGGGTAAAAAAGTAAAACTACGAGCAGTGTAATAGGGTTCCTTTTTCTCCACATCCTCTCCAGCACTTATTGTTTGTAGACTTTTTGGCCAGTGTAAGGTGGTACCTCATAGTGGTTTTGATTTGCATTTCTCTAATAATGAGTGATGTTGAACATCTTTTCATGTGTTTTTTGGCCATCCATATGTCTTCTTTGGAGAATTGTCTGTTTAGAATTTCTGCCCATTTTTTGATGGGGTTGTTTGTTTTTTTGGTATTGAGTGGTAGGAGGTGTTTATAAATTTTGGAGATTAATCCCTTGTACATTGATTCACTTGCAAAGATTTTCTCCCATTCTGTGGCTTGTCTTTTCGTTTTGTTTAGGGTTTTCTTTGCTGTGCAGAAACCTTTAAGTTTAGTTAAGTCCCATTTGTTTATTTTTGTTTTTATCATCATTACTCTAGGAGGTGGATCTGAAAAGATGTCACTGTCATTTATGTCGGAGAGTGTCTGGTCTGGCCTACATTTTCCTCTAAGAGTTTTAAAGTATCTGGTCTTGTATCTAGGTATACATATACACACACACATACTTTTTATTACTCAATGAATTTGTTACATTTGTCATTGTACAATGATCATCACAATCCAAATTTATAGGATTTCCATCCCACAACCCCAGCACATCCCCCCAACCCCTGAAATGTCTCCTTTGGAAACCGTAAGTTTTCAAAGTCTGTGAGTCAGTATCTGTTCTGCAGAGAAGTTCATTGTGTCCTTTTTTTCAGATTCTACATGTCAGTGAAAGCATCTGATGTTGGTGTCTCATTGTCTGAGTGACTTCACTTATCAGGATAATTTCTAGGTCCATTCATGTTGCTACAAATGCCATTATTTCATTCCTTTTAATGGCTGAGTAATATTCCATTGTGTATATGTACCACCTCTTCTTGATCCACTCCTCTGTTGATGGACATTTAGGTTGTTTCCATGTTTTGGCTATTGCCAATAGTGCTGCAATGAACATCAGAGTACATGTGTCTTTTCGAGTCCTCGTTTTCTCTGGATAGATGCCCAGGGGTGGGATTGCTGGATCAAATGGTAGTTCTATTTTCAGTTTTCTGAGGCATCTCCATCCTGTTTTCCACAGTGGTTGCACCAATTTATAATCCCACCAATACTGTACTAGTGTTCCTTTTTCTCCACACCCTCTCCAGCACTTATTGTTTGTAGACTTTTTGATGATGGCCATTCTAGCCAGTGTAAGGTGGTACCTCATCATGGTTTTGATTTGCATTTCTCTAATAATGAGTGATGTTGAACATCTTTTCATGTGTTTTTTGGCCATCTGTATGTCTTCCTTGGAGAATTGTCTATTTAGAATTTCTGCCCATTTTTTGATGGGGCTGTTTGTTTTTTTTTTTTTGGTATTGAGTGGTAGGAGGTGTTTATAAATTTTGGAGATTAATCCCTTGTACATTGATTCACTTGCAAAGATTTTCTCCCATTCTGCAGATTGTCTTTTCATTTTGTTTAGGTTTCCTTTGCTGTGCAGAAACTTTTAAGTTTAGTTAAGTCCCATTTGTTTATTTTTGTTTTTAGTGTCATTACTCTAAGAGATGGATCTGAGAAGATGTTGCTGTCGTTTATGTCAGAGAGTGTTTGGCCTGTTTTCCCCTAAGAGTTCTATAGTGTCTGGTATTATATCTAGGTCTTTAATCCATTTTGAGTTTATTTTTGTGTATGGTGTTAGGGAGTGTTCTAATTACATTCTTTTCCATGTGGCTGTCCAGTTTTCCCAGCACCACTTATTGAACAAGCTGTCTTTTCTCCCTTGTATGTTCTTGCCTCCTTTGTCATAGATTAGTTGATTGTAGTTGCATGGTTTTAATTCTGGAAGGGTGTGATGAAAAAGGAACCCCATTATACTATTGGTGGGAATGTATATTGGTACAACCACTGTGGAAAACAATATGGAGATTCCTCAGAAAACTAAAAATAGAATTACCTTTTGATCCAGCAATCCCACTCCTGGGCATCTATCCAGAGAAAACCATGACTCAATAAAACACACACAAAAAAACACATGTACTCCAGTGTTCATTGCAGCACTATATGCAATAGCCAAGACATGGAAACAACCTACATGTCCATCAACAGATAAGTAGATAAAAAAGAGGTGGTACATATACACAATGGAATATTACTCAGAGAAAAACAAAACCAAACAAAGAAGTAAAACTATGTATTTATATTGGGATATTTCAATTGCATTTCTGCAAGTCAGTATTCATTTGTGTGTCAATGGAAAAGAATCATTTGTAATGGTATTAATTTTCTATAATCAACTGAGTTGTAAATGAGGTCAAAGATTTAAAAAAGGCAGAACAACCCCATATAATCAGAAAACTCAGAATTGTGTATGGTTATACAATACCTCGCTTTCCTTTGAGGACATTTAGCAATCTCTTAAGAACTTGCATCTTGAGAAAGGTAGCCATTGGGAAAATAGCCATAAAGAGGGTTTTAAAAACTTTTGCCCTCAGAAATTATAATCTAAATTTAGATTTTTGTTCATTACAAAACTTCATGGCATAAACTTTCTATATAATATGCTACATACACAGATAATGTTAGCAAGTGATTTTTTTTTCAGTAATTAAGGAATATAGACTAAGCTGCACATCTGCATATTACATAACAAAGGGAGACAATAGCAGTGACATGAGATCTGGTGCTTGCCAGTCAAAGTACTTACAAGAATTTACCGTGAGAATAATGTTCTATAGTATTTGCATAAGTCTGGGGGGCGGAGGGCAAATTAATTTCCCATATAATTAGAAGTATTAGGCTTAAATCAAGCATATATAAATATGATATAATAGAATGATCACAATTGCCATACGTATTTCACTGCTTCTGTTGTTAACTCTTAATATCTTTCACTGGTATATTCGCCAAAATCCACAGTATTGTGTGACTGAGATTATCTCTTTTCTGCCCCAGTTTTTATCTCACTATTCTGGTTGAGAGTACCAGCAACATCTTCCTATTTAGATATTTCCCCATCTTGTGCAGGCTGTATTATTCTGGGGTGAGAGCTTCTCAAGGTTACTCCTATCACTTAAATTTCTTTACTTATCTGGTTATTTTTTGGTCTCATTTCAAACAGCCAGGAAATTATTTGCCAGTGGGACTAAATTTAGACTCACTAGTTGAAGTGACACTTTGCTGTCTTTTTTGTTATTTCCCCAATACAATTTTTTTTTCCTACTATGCAGAATAGTGACCCAGTTACACATATATGTATACATTCTTTTTTCTCCCATTATCATGCTTTGTCATACATAAGTGATTAGACATAGTTCTCAGTGCTTAACAGCAGGATCTCATTGCTAATACAATCCAAAGGCAATAGTTTGCATCCATTAACCCCAAACTCCCAATCCCTCCCGCTCCCTCCCCTTCCCCCTAGCCAACCACAAGTCTATTCTCCAAATCCATGATTTTATTTTCTGTGGAAAGATTCGTTTGGGCTGTATATTAGATTTCAGATATCATTGATAGCAGTTTTGTAGTTTTATATCAACTCTGTGTATTTGTGTGTGTGTGTTTGCATGTTACAAACTATCTTGCAGAGTTGCTAGGTTATAATAACATTTGTTTCCCTGCCTATACCTGCCTTGTTTACTGCTCTATCCCCAGTGTGTAACATAGTGCCTGACACACAATACATGTTAAGAAAATACTAGTTTTGTAAAGGCATGCAATGAAGGCTCAGAACCAGCAGTTGTTCACAAAGTGAACTCCAAGGAATGAAATGGCAGCTAGTGTCAGAGATTTCTTTTTGATGTTTTTATTTAGGGAGTGAATGTAAGTGTGCTTGAGGTAAATGAGTCAATTAATAAACTTGAAGCAATCCTTTATGGCTTATAAATACATCATTAAAAATATATTTAAAGATGGTGTTGTGGGTGTTTTCAATAAAATGTCCACATTCAACAATTTTTTCAGTACATGTGATGAATATCAATCTATACCTACCATGTCTGTATTTTTATTGATATATAGTTGATTTACAATATTATATTACTTTCAGGTATACAACATGGTGACTCATATTTTCCCATGTCTGTATTTTAACAAATAGGGCCTGTTTACAAAATGGCTGGCAGTGTGAGAAACACTCAGGAAACTGGATAAACATAAGGATAGTAGGCTGGACTTTCTGACATTTCAGATCAGAATTAATATAACTTAAATAATATATCAAATCCTGAATTTGAGTACCTTAAGAGTGATGACAAACACAAAATAGTTGATTTTTGCTAGCACACAGATGACCTTTTTTGGAGCAACCTTTCCTCTCATTCTCAGATAATCACACATACCACATTCTTTACTTTTAACAGTGTAGAGTATTATACACTTGATACACACACATTTATGCTGAAGATGAGCAACAAAATATTCAGGGTAATAGTGCATATTAACAATATGAGCCAAAATTCCCTTAAGAAAGTCTTATCTAGGAGTTCTCTGATGGCCTAGTGGTTAAGGATTCAATTTTGTCACTGCTGTGGCTGAGGTTTGATTCCTGGCCACAAATCTGCATTCAATGGGTGTGACAAAAAAAAAAAAATAATGTCTTACCCATTGCTTAAATACAGTCACTTTTTTAACAGAGCATCATTGGCTCGTCCTTGAAAGATAACAAAAATTTACAAGTTTGAATTTTCCCAGGGCTTTTAAGTTATGGTTCAGAACAGTACGGTATTTCATATTGTCAAGTGGAAAAATTCTTGATTTATAACTTCCTTAAAGGTGGCAGTCTGACAATACTGGCCTCTCACCTTGCCTGTGTGTAGAAAATCTAATAGTGTGCTGAGTTTGGGGTCAGACTGAACAGAGTAATGTTGAATTCCAACTCTCCAAAGCTTCCAAGCAATTATTAATTTTCCATTGAAATTTACCATCAAAGTACAAAAGTCAGCTTGTGAGATCAGAGAAAAAAATAGAACAGTGAAGGTCACAGAGCCTATCTTCTATGTGTTAATTAAGTATCTTCTGACACAAACACATTTTTTCTTCCAGGGACTAGTTTATTTCAGTTAGGTACACTTAAAAACTAGTGACTTCTATATAAAAAAATATAATATTAAAAAATAAAGAAGCTAAAAGAATAAATAACCAACAAGGATATCCTTTCAATAGCTTTTGTCTAGTTCTAACAAGGTGATATCAATATAAATAGATGAAGACAAAATTTTATACGTAGTAAACCTCATATAGGTACATGCTATTCTCTGTACATTGGTATTTTCATAGCTAATAGCATGTTACTTTTAAATCTCAGGGTAGTAAAGTTTGGTTGGAGTAAAATATGATTATCTGAAATAAAATGACTAGTGTTAATTTCAAGCAAAATGTTGGCGTTTGTGTTTTATGTTTCTGTCAGCCTCATCTACCCTTCGTTAACATTATCATTTCTTCTTACATAGGACCATTTTTCTTTTGCGGTCATATGACTACTAAGTGATCCATTACAGCCCCCTACTTAGGCCTTTCCCTCTCTCTGATTCATTATTAAACAATTACCAGAATTGTATTGTTCTTTTGCCCTTCCTTTAGATGATGTCCTTCCTTCTGTGTTGCCACTCTCTTTTGTTAACTCATTTCTTAATAACTGATGATCAATTAATCTAATTAGCTGAGCTCTTATATTGCATTTATAGGTATGGAAGTATTAACATGTTACCCTTTTCAATTGACTGGCATGTCTTATACATAGACCTTCTCTGTGCAACACCAAAAAATTTTAGAAATGATGTCTTTAAGTTTGGGCCTTAGTGCAGCCAGTGAGGGAGATACTCGTGGGGAAATGAGCACTTTTGGAACACTTAATATAGACCATATAGTCAGTGTAGTTGTAGAAAATTATATAGTCCATATCCTATTTGTTAATAATCCCCTCTGGCCCTTGCCTTTCGATATTATAGAAATTTGTACTTCTCTTGCTAGCTGTCTATCTTTTAAAATCCCTTTCTTGGCACAACAGGCATTTTAGTGTTTTCATAAGAGAAATCTCCACAAAAGGAGAAAATAGACCCTTTCTACAGTTTGAAAAAAGACACATCTCAAATATTTTCTTGCTTAACATTTTCTATACATCTGACAAAAATATATGACACCCTGAAACAAGATAGTTTTTAAAATTCAACCTTTAAGAAGTTTGTAGTTCTAGTTAGATATATTGCTTACTAACATCAGTTACAGTAATTATGTTTAAAGTGACATTTCTCTCTGAAACCTATAAAATTGTGTTTTCTTTGTTAGGCCAGAAAAGCCTTATTCATATTGCACTTTTATCTAACACTCATGAGGAATCCAAATCTCTGAGATTTTTTTTGGCTGCGCCCACAGCATGTAGAAGTTCCTGGGTCAGGGATTGAACCTGTACCGTGGTTGACATCTACACAATAGCAACAGCAATGCTGGATCCTTAACCCACTGCACCACACTGAGGATTTCCTCTGTGAACATTTTATTTCTAAAAAGTGACTGAATATTTTTTATCTTTTAAATTAAAATACAATGGAGAACATTAGTACAGTTGACCAGTAGCTCCAGTTCTGTTTCTGGGCAGACTGAAGAATTGCCTGGTGCTATTCCCTTTTGAAGGCACATGATTTGCTTTAGCTAATAAATAATGAGCAGAAGAATTATGCACTACTTTCAGATGAAAGTAATCAAGAATACTGAGCTTGCCAATCTTCTTTTTATTATTTCATAACATTCATATAGGTATCATAAAATTCAAATGTTCTGAAAAGTTGAGCCAACACATTGGATGACGGCTTAGCTGGAATATCAGCCAGACATGCAATGTACTTTGCACAAAATACTTTTATTAAACCACTGAGCTTTTAGGGCTGTCTGTTAATTCAGCAAAACTTACCTTGTGCTAACTACATTTCACTACATCTTTTATATCTGTGAAATGTCCGTGATGATTATTAGACCATGTTTGAATATGTCTTCCATATCTATGAAATGTCCATGATGATTATTGCAATATGTTTGAATACAGCTGAATTTACCAAATATTAAATACTTAAGTGTTCCACTTAGGTGAAATTTGTAAATCTCTTAGTACCATGGATTTTTAAAGCAGGACATTTAAAATATGTATGCCAGTAACATGGCAAATAATATAGGAACCCTCTCATAATGTTTAAAGTATACTTATAAAGTCTTTATTATCCTGAAATATCCTGGAGCATTTAGTTCAATGAATAAAATACTATTACAAGAAAGAAAACATTGTGAATAGATTAAACATGGTTATTAATTTATTTCTTTTTTATGTATTCACCAGGAAAATTTTTTGTGTCCTTTAATTTGTCAACAGCTACTTGAAAACTGAGGCATTAAATTAAGAATTAAAACTGACATGATAAAATCATGATCCATAATGAACTTTATAAATGAATACAAAGCAGATAATTTTTTCCACTTAAGAGGTAGCTCTTTGAATTTCTAAATCCAAGTGTCTCAATATTCACTACTTATAAAATTTTTATAAGTATATAAATTTAAATATACAAATAGTCAAAAGAGCAGTAAGAGGGTATTGTGGATTATTTGAAATTATGGCAGGAATTATTCTTCTCCTGTTACCTGTGCCCCTTTGAAATGTGACTTTATAGTTCATCTCATCATGAGAAAAAGTCTTTCCCACCATGTAGATCTAGGGTTTTCTTGTGACCTGTTTGACAGAATGCACAAGAGGGACATTGTGCCAGTTATGAACCTAGAACTTAAGAGGCATGATATGTTTCCACTCACTCTCTTGAAACTCTCTATCAAGTGATCAAACCCAGCGTTACCAGTTAAATGATCAATGACATGTGGCCCCCCTACCCTAATTGCCCTTATCAGTGCCTATCCGTCCAATCACCAAACATGTGAGTGAGATCGTCCTATAAGAATCAGCCTCTGGCCAACCCATTTGCTAAATAAAAAGATATGAGCAAACCATTAAATATCAGTCAGCAGTACTATCCAGATGAGCAGTACTGCCAAATCAACCATAGACTCATGAGCAATGACAAATTGTTATTTTGTTAATGCCACTAAGTTTTAAAAATTTTTTAGGTTTTACTTTATTTTTATAATTTTTATTGAAGTATAACTGACTTATATTACTTTCAGGTTTACAACTTATTGATTCAATGTTTCTATACATTTTAAAATGTTCATGATAAGTCTAGCTACCATCTGTCACTATACAAAGGTGCTTCATAATTATTGATTATATTCTGATAATATACATTTCATATCCATGACTCATTTATTTTGTAACTAGGAGACTGTATCTCATAATATTCACCTGTTTCTCTCCCCCTCACCCCTCCGGCAACCACCTTTTTGTTCCCTATATCTATGATTCTGTTTCTGTTTTGTTATGTTCATTCATGTGTTTCATTTTTTAGAAAACATACAGTATTTGTCCCCCTGTGTCTGACTCATTTCACTTAGCATAATGCCCACCAGGTACATCCATGTTGTTGAAAATGCAAAGATTTTATTCTTTATTATTGTTGAGTAATATTCCATTGCATGTATACACCACATCTTCTTTATCCATTCATCTATTTGATGGACACTTAAGTTGCTTCCATATCTTGGCTACTGTAATAACGTTGCAGTGAACGTAGGGGTGCATATTTATTTTTGAATTACTTTTTTTTTTCTTTGGGTAAATACCCAGAAGTGAAATTTCTGGATCGTATTGTGTAGTTTTATTTATTTGTTTGTTTTAGTTTTTGAGGAATCTCCATACTGTTTTCAACAGTGTCTGCACCAATTTACATTCCCACCAACAAGTGTTCCTTTTTTTCTACATCCTCACCAATACTTATTTGTTGTCTTTTTGATAATAGCTATTCTGACAGTTGTGGGCTGATATCACATTGTGGTTTTGATTTGCATTTCCCTAATGATTAATGATACTGAGGATCTTTTCATGTGCTTGTTGGCCATCTGTATGTCTTCTCTGGGAAAATGTCTATTCTGATGCTCTGCCCATTTTTAATCAGGCTGTTATTTTTATGTTGAGTTCTATGAGTTCTTTGAATATTTTGGATATTAACCCTTACTGAATATATTGTTTGCAAATATATTCTCTCATTCAGTAGACAGCCTTTTTGTTGTGTTGATAATTTCATTTGCTGTGTAAGGCTTTTTAGTTTGTTAGAGTTTTCTTTGTTTTTGCTTCTGTTCCCTTTGCCTGAGGAGAAATATTTAAAAATGTTTTCTAAGACCTATGTCAAAAATCCCTGTCTTGTGCACTGGGTGCTGGCACACTGGTGGGTGGCATCATGTCCTAGCATAGCTGGCTGTGTGCTAACTTTTTACTTTTAATGCAGAAATAATTATCAATATAGATCATTAATATATTTATTCTGTTTTTGTAAGATTTGAATCACTGGAATGACATGCCACAGTGTGTAAAAATTATGGATATGAAAAATATTTTTGTTCATGTTTTGGTCATTATCATAATGACTTAATCATTAGCATACTGACTTGGTGATTGATGGCTAGATATATTACAATTAGTTTGGTATACTATTTAATATTAACAAAGCTGCTCATGTTTGGAAAAAAGATCAAAATGTATATCTTAACTCCTTAAAAAGTAAAAAAAGGAGTTCCCGTGGTGGTGCAGTGGTTAACGAATCCAACGAGGAACCATGAGGTTGCGGGTTCAATCCCTGTCCTTGCTCAGTGGGTTAACGATCCAGCGTTACCGTGAGCTGTGGTGTAGGTTGCAGATGCGGCTCGGATCCCGAGTTGCTGTGGCTCTGGCGTAGGCCAGTGGCTACAGCTCCGATTCGACCCCTAGCCTGGGAACCTCCATATGCCGCGAGAGCGGCCCAAAGAAATAGCAAAAAGACAAAAAAAAAAGTAAAAAAAAATAGTATACTATTACAAAAGAATATTTTATTTAATCCCTAGAGTTTTTTTTCCTAGTATCCGTTTCTCGTACAGATATTCTCCAATGAATACATGAAAGACAATGGAACTCTAAGGTAAATAAAAATTGTTCTTTCTTTCACTCTTTATTATGCGTAATTTTCCATAAGAGATCAGTAGAACACCCAAATGGTGGGAGTGCACTAGTAGACAAAATGGCATCAAGGACATCTGGAAGTAAGGATCAGTGTAGAATATTAAAAGAGAAGTAAAAAGCTACAGACTTTGGCAATAGTGATTTACTAAATAATCTCCAGTTACCTAAAAGTAAATATAAACAAAAAGGAAAAATAACTATATCTTTAAAAGGTTACAGAGAAAACACCTCATTTAACTCTTAGTTCAATGATGTTTCCATATAGTTAAAGTTTCATTTTAAATGAAAAAATATGTTAATGTTGACAATTTTTCATGGAAAATTAAAATGTTAAACACATACCACCATTTTCTTGGTTTTTTTATTTAACATAAACCATATTTTTAGATTAAAATATAGTAATTATGTGTGACCTTTGTCTACCTCTTTCATCTAATGAAAGGTTAAAGCAATCCTTTGAAGTATATACTATTATTTGAGAGCATACTGAAGCAAAAAGATGTTAAATAACAGATTTATTAAGGCCTCAAATTAGAGAGTGTGGTTCTCAGCTCTCTGCTCCTAACACCAACACCCTAAAGCAGATGCATGGATCAATGTGAAGAGGATGATTCCATGTTCTCATTTAGGCAAAATGTTGGATGTTGCTGTAACTGACTAGTTATCTTTCATGGGTGAAGGAGTAGGGAGTGGCAGTGATCATGTCCTTTATTTACTGTTCTTTTATCTAATGTAGTATAGTACTTAGAAACATCTGTTCAACTCTTTATTGAATATGCACAGTTTCCTATTTGCTTGTGAGGTTTTGCTGTGTTTTGTTTTGTTTTGAGTTTCCCCCCACCTGACTTTTTAGGTTATCAGTAGAATCTGCTCTCTTTTGTCTCTAAGCCAGACTTTAAAGTCTTTCTCTATTTTACTGATCGTAATCTACCCTTTACTTGCCAGGCAAACTGAGAATACTGTTTAACTTTCTGAGCTTCGGTCTCATGTTCTATAAAATGATGATAAAGGGAGTTGTCTTATAAGTTATTTATGAATATCATTAATAAAAATGAAATAACCTGGAAATATTTTGAAATGTGACATATGGCAAAATGTTTATGATAACTGAGCATGTTGAGTGTTAGATACAATAGCTGATAAGTGCCTACTCTACAGAGCTGAATGAATTACATGCATTTATATGTAAATACTGTTCCATAATTCACAAAGAAGATGCAGGTGAGATGGGGATGCATGGTAAATAGAATAAAAATGGTTAAGGTACTTAAAATTTGCAAAAGATAATTTTAATTTGGCATTATAGGAAATCAAATTATCTGCTTTTCCTTAAGAGTTTAAAATTGAGAAAGTCAATTTTAGCCTAACTAAAAAAATAGCCTAGCTCTTGACCAACATATTTTATTGCCATTCAGAGGAACACAATCTTTGTCTTGGAATATTATGTAAATATTTTGGGTGCTCAAATTTCTTTTGCATATAACTCTTATTTGGGGGCACTCTTTTCAAAGTTTTTATGCACAAAATCTTATTTCTGAACAAACAGGATATCACTTAGATAACACGGAGAGTAACATATTAGATGTAGAAACTATCTTGCTCAATTTTATAATGCTATGCTTATTTAATGAGGAAGAATGGTTTTAAAATACAAATATTTTGAATCTATATCAAGTACATATAATCACAAAGGAACTACAGGTTTTTATCTACTGTGGCCCTAAACACAGTGCTTTACACAAAAGTAGGTAATCAAAGTCTATTGTTTTCATAGGACACACACCAGCAGTCACACACGTACACACCCATTTATCTTTTTTTAGTGTTTAAATCTGTGGTACAACCAAGTTTTTTTTTTTTAATTTTCAAATTGAAATATTCAAATTCATGTTTTATGAGTAAACAGAAAATGTGTATAGTACTGAAGGAATAAGAAATGTTTTGATTTCTGCTAAAAAAAAAGCTATTACAAACAGATTTACAAATAAGTTACATAACCTAAATCAAGACTGCCTTCTCTTGTTGGATGGGACAAAAAATGGAATGCATTTTAAAAGATTGATTAAATTGAGGTAATACAACTATATGTGAAGGATTGTCGCAATTGAAAATGATCTTAAGTTTGTTAAAATAAACAATTTTAACAAATGTTAAATTTTGTTAAGGAAAATACACTCAAATGACTGGTAGATTTCAGACTGTAATGAACACTCTTTACAGTGGACTCAATTGGAAAAAAAAAAAAACAATCATTGGAAAACTGTGTGCGAAATACCATGTCTATGACCAGGTATAATTCTTTATTTTTTTAAAAAATTAAAAATGATAAAATTTTATTCTTTATAAATAAAAATACAAAGGGAAAATTCCTATAACGTTGGCAGTTTGGTTTGATTCAGTTTCTAGGAAACAAGAATGTCAATGATTCAGGTATCTAGCTTTTATCTTACAACACATATAAATTCGGTCCCTGCAAAAATTTATGACTTTTATCTGAATGAAATCCAGTAGTGACTTATTCACAAATTTGGTTAATCTACTTGGTATTTATAGCATTAAAATTGCATTAAAATGAGGATAATAATTTTCATGTTTAAATAGTGTAGTATCTAATGAGTAGCATATATAATATTTGTAAAATACTAGAATCAAATAAAATTTTAGAATGATAACACAACTCTCCAATAATATCAGTGCTTTTATTGTACATATGCTAATGGAATGTCAGATGTTAGTGAATCCTTCTTTTTATGTTGGATATATTGAACCGAAACCTTACCAACTAAGTGACGGAGACTGGAAAAATCTTTTATTTCCCCCACATAATGCTGTTTATTTATGTACTTCTATAGGCTTTAGAAATGTTAGATATGGATCTACTAAGTAGAGAACGAAATTGGAGTTTCATTGATTTGCAGTTTCTTAAAGTCAGTCGACAAAATCTAAAGAAGAGAGCTAAATTATTTTTCTCTGTAGCCAATTTAAAGTTTTCTAGCTAACATTTAAAAATTTTATGTATATATAAAATCTTTGAAGGATCCAGAGCATAAATTCAAGGGACCCAATAAGTACTGAGTATTTACAATGAGTAAGGTATTTAATGCATTCTTTTTAATTTTTCAAAATAGCTATAGTAGGAAGATATTCTTATTATTATTTTAAAAGCAATAGAGTCCATGGTAAAGATTACAGCAAATTATAAATGGAGAAGAAATTTAAATCTATTACTTTCCTGATTTCATAATTTATTTTCTTTTCCTTGCTGCCTTAACTTTCATTTTGTGGCTAGCTACTTGTTTTCTATTTTAAATAAATTCAAAATACAACTTGATGTTTAATTTTAGAAGCAAGTATATTCTACTCCCAAATCTGAATTTGTGTTTTCATAGGATATTTTATATAGGATTATTTTAAATATTCCCATGGTATCTGTTGCCATTTTGTACCTGGTACTCATATAGAAAATAGCCCCTGATAAGTAGAGAGTCTATAAAATTCACTGACCATAGCAGCAGGATTTTAGAGAGTGAAAAGAAGTGCTTAAATATTCAAAATTAAGAAATTTTGAAGATAGTTATAATGGATTTTATAATATTGGTGCTTAAAATATTTAGATTATTTGTGTATATAAAATTTTTAATTTTAAAATTATAGTTTTGGATAAAACTAATCTAAACACTGAATTTATTTTCTATATCTTTAGAATGACATAAACAAAATAATTATCATTGGTCATAACTGTACATTTTAATCAGTTTCATAGTTCTATTTGTCTCTATTATCATTGTATTGTTCCCTTTAATCAGATTTAAATGTATAGCGTCTATGTAAGTACTAAAAGAAAACATGAGGATACACACATACACACACACACATACACTCACACAACACAATTAAAATTGGAAGGATGATTCTTCTCTGATGTTAGCTTTTTGTATAGCCTGACTATTTAAGCCATATTGAAGTTACATACACTACCAAAATAAATTTGGAAAATTAATGAAGAATTAAAAGTAACCTAAAATGTGGAAACCCAAAATAGACCACAAACAGTAATAAGTGAACCTAATTTTAGGTGAAACTCATAATCACACTGAACGGAAAGAAGAAAATAACTAATGTAAGTCACTATGAAAAAAGAGTGAATATATACTTTTAAGGTAAAACAAAACAGAAACCTGTACAAAAATACTCTAGTTAATAAATTTACACTTAGAGGGGTGTGCGTTAGAAATACTGAAACTACTTTATGTGTGTACTAGAAATAAGCAAACAAGTAAATATATTATGGATAATGAGAATCAGGTTTCTGTCACAGAAAGTTGTTACAAATAAGGTAAGAGCTAAGATGAAAATAGACCTTAGATGTTCTATTGGAATTAGATATGTCATTATAAAATAATGGATATTACTATATATACTGATCAATAATAGATTGAAACAAATATGTGTGTGTGAGTGTGTGTGTGTGTGTAGAGCTATATCCTAGGTCTTTCCAATAAAGGGTTTAAAAGCAATAACAAACTGATAGCAATAAATGGTCAAACTTTGTCCCACTATTTTAGTTTTTAAATAATACTCTCTAGTTAAAGGAACCCAAGTATTCTTGGAGAAAGAGTTGATACCAGGGCTGGGATAGGGTAAAGATAAGATGAACTGAAATGATCCTGTGGTGCCAGAAATTAAGAAATAGCTCACAACTGGTGGGTATGCAATGGACTGAAAGTTTGTGTCACTGAAAATTCATATGCCTTTTCCTGTATTTAAATTTTTATACAATTCTTCAAGTTAACACTCTATTTACAATTATTACAAAACATTGTCTGTATTCCCCATGTTGCACAGTACATCCTTGTAGCCTATCTTATACCCAATAGTATGTACCTCCCACTCCCTCACCCCTATATTACTCTTCTCACCACTCCACTGGTAACTCCTACTTTGTTCTCTGTATCTGTGAAGCTGCTTGTTTTATGTTATATTCACTAGTTTGCTGTAATTTTTAGACTCCACATGTCAGTGATATCATAGTGTTCGTCTTTGTCTGACTTACTTCACTTAGCATAATACCCTCCATGTCCATCCATTTTGCTGCAAATGGCAAAATTTTGGTTCTTTTTTATGGCTGAGTAGTAGTATATGTATGTATGTACAGATATATATTTATATATATATATATATATATCCATTCATATATATACATATTTATATCATTTATATATATGATCCATTCATCTGTTGATGGATGCTTAGTTTGCTTCCATATTTTGGAAATTATAAATAATGCCAATATGAACATTGGAGTGCATATATCTTTTCAAATTAGTGTTATTTTTTTCAGATATGTACCCAGATTTCAAATGTTGAAATCTTGGTTCCCATTGTGATGGTATTAGTAGGTGGGGCCTTAGGGAGGTAATCATGGGGGTAGAGGTGGCATGAATGGGATTAGTGCCCTTATAAAAGAAATTCTGGAGAGCCCTTTTAATCTGTTCCCATCATGTGAGGATACAATGAGAAGGTAGTATTTTGCAACCTAGAAGAAGGCCGTCGCCATAACTGGGCCATGCTGGAACCCTGATATGGGAATTCCAGTTTTCAGGACTGCAAGATATAATCTTTTGTTATTTTTAACCCAATCAATCTATGATAGTTTGTTTTAGCATCCTGAACAGGGAAGGTAAGGAAGTGTGCACAGGAACCAACTTGTTGGAGCTCCTAATGGTCAAATCTAGGAATAAATATCCCTGAGTCCATACTGATATAAATAAATAATTGTGTAAATAAATAAATGGGGGAGAAGGGGGCAGCTCTTCCTAATAGTAGAATTCTAGTCAATAAGTATAGAAAAAATGATGGAAACAGAAAAGCATAATTAGGCGAATACCACAATAAATAATAAATACCTAGTATTTATATGTGCTCAAAGCATATTTATAAAGTATACAGACTAATTTATATTAATGATGAATTGCAAAAACAAGAACTATCCAGAAAGAAAATAATTTGGCCATTATAACCTAAACTGAGAGACCAAAGTTAACCAGTAACAATATATATTGGTATTATATAACTGCAGCAATGATGCTCTGTCACTTCTGTTGTATTTGTACCAAAAATGCATAATCTCAATCTAATCATTTTATAAAATAACAGGCTAGTAATGTTCAAAAGTGCATAGGTCTTGGAGTTGCCTTGTGGCCTAGCTGTTAAGGATTCAGTGTTATCACTCTTGTGGCTTGTTGTTGCTATGACTCGGGTTTGATCCATGGCTTGGGAACCTCTGCATGCTGTAGATGAGCATCTCCCCCCCACCAAAGAAACAAAGGTCTTGAAGACAAAATATTACTGAGGAACTACAACATGTGAGAGTCTAAGTAGACACAACAAATTGATACATGTGATTCTGAATAAGACTCTAGAAAAGAGACGTAAGTGGCAAACTGAAAAAAAATTACTAAGGTCTAGATTAGTTAAGGATACTGTATCAGTGTTAATTTCCTGCTGCTGTTATATACTTATGGGAAATGTTAGCATTTGAGTTAGCTGATTGAAGGACATTTAGATATTCTCTGTAATATTTTGCAACATTTCTGTAAATTTTTTAATATGTAAAATTTCAAAAAATTAAAAAATACCATATTAGAAATGGAAACTCTAGTTTAAATGATAAATCAGGTGAAGTTTAAGGGAGTTCCCATTGTGGCTCGGGTGGCGAACCCAACTAGCATCCATGAGGACGTGGCTCGATCCCTGGCCTTGCTCAGTGGGTTAAGGGATCTGGTGTTGCCGTGAGCTGTGGTGCAGGTTGCAGATGCTGCTCAGATCCTGCATTGCTGTGGCTGTGGTGTAGACAGGCATGGCTACAGCTCCTATTTGACCCCTAGTCTGGAACTTCCATACTGCAAATGCAGCCCTAAAAAAAGACAAAAAACAAAACAACAACAAAAAAAACCCAAAACAGGTGAAGTTTAAGGACAAGATTTAAGCCATGATTTTCTGGATAAAGTGGGAAATGACTTCCCTACATGAACAACCTTTAAATTTTTATATTACAAACATAAGAAATGCTTTAGAAAATAAAAGTTGCTATAATTAAGAATTACTTATATGGTAAAATAATATTTGTAACAACTTATTCGTATTCAGCAAATATCAATTAGAAAAATCTAATCCTTCAATATACTATTTTCCATATAATAATAAAATATCAACATAGCCATAGCATACTGTAACAGCAAGTCCATAAAAATACTTTTTTTGATTAAAAAATTGACACGTGATAAATATTTAGAGATAAAATAAGAATTTGTAATTTTCAAAATTCAGAAATATGTTAAATTTCAAATTATATACATTGTTCTGTGGGTTATTGGATATATTAGTATTTTCTCACAAATATTACATTTTTGATTCAGAATTGTATAGAATAAGTCCTTAAATCCTTATGTCAGAGTTTTGGATTTTTTTTTCTCTAAGTAGCTGATTCATTTAGAGTTTGATGTGAAATGCTAATATGACCTCCATATCCTATTCAAAAAAATCTCCTTCCTGCTAAAGGTATTTTTTTCATGTAATATTCTGCCTCATAGCAAGAAACAAAATAAGTCACACTTATAACACCTTTCCTCCAGAGTGCTTAAAAAGTTTCCACAGTGATTTTACATTTCTGAAATTTTGCCTATAAAAATAACATGTGTCTGAATCTTTTTCTCATTAGATATATTTTCCAACTTACCATTGCCTTCTCATTTGATTTACTTATCATCACTTTGCCTTGTGTGTCCCTCCTCTCCTAGTTTTCTTCTGTCATCTTTCACCATGTCAAACCTATTTCTCATCCTTTAATTTCTTTTCTCAGCCATATTCTGATCCATTCTCTTGTGTAGCACTGCTTACTAGAAATAACTTATTATTTTCCAAACCAGAAATCTAGTTCCTTTTCTTCAGATGTGACCCACTTATTCTGGGACTTCTATCAAAAATTAGAGGACAATAATAACTCTAATTCGTAGACTCCTTCACACTATGTATTCATTGAATTACAGTTTTGTTTTTTTTTAATCTGATGCATTAGATACAAATTTGAGTCAAGTGATTTTGTAAATTTCTGTTTGTTTCTGATCAAACAGTTGATTCTTTAAAAAAAATGAATCATACCATAGTAACTAGGTGGCTAGAGGTCAAACACCTGCCAATACACTTAATATAAGCTGTGTAGATTTGGGAAAATTAGGTAAACATGGTATGCTTCACTTTTCCCATTGATAAAATACAGAAAATGGCAGTATCTACCTGATGCATTATTATGAGTTAATCTGTTAATATTGATAAAGCAAAAGAAATAAAATCTTGAAACTAAAGCAAAAACCAGTATCTGATACATAATAAGTGGTATATAAATGTTGAAAAAAATGAATAAAAGCCTCTCCCAGCAAGAGTGGTGTAACTTGCATCATATTAATTATCTCACAGATAACACCTAAAAACACTGGACAAAATGGTAAAACAAACAAAGCAAAGCAAAATGAAATAAACAAAAACGTTAGTAAAAGGTACTGGCAAACAATCAAAAGCTGGCAGAAACTCAGAAACTGGAAGGAATCCACACTTGAAAGAAGAGATTTGTAATGGCTAGCATTGAAGTTTAAACAGCTTTTTGTAAGAGTGGGCACCCCAGTTCATGGACAACTTAGAGTCTCTAGAACTCAAAAACAAAGGTATAATCTTATTGGCATGAACAGTCACAGAATGGTGGTCAGGGTTACAAGGGCATCTAGAATGTGATTTAAAAGAAAGCAAGAAATAAAAGGCTCAGAGAATTGAGAAGACATTTCACCCACTGCTCTAGCACAAAGACGACAGAATTAACAGCCTTTTGAAACAAAAGTGAAAAGCAGCACTCTTCAGAGGAAAGTAAAAGCAGAGTATCTATGATGTAACACCTGCAATCAAATAAAAAAGTAGGAAAATGTGACTAGTGAAAAAAAAGTAAAAGTTAATAGACACAGACTCTGTGGTAATTAGGATGTTTTAATAATCAGGCTTGGACTTTAATGGCACTTATTATAAAGGGTTTTTTTTGCATTTTAAGGAAAAATAGTCAAAATGAGTGAATAGACTTATAAAAATTTTATTGAAATTCTAGTTCAAAAGGTGTATTGTACACACAAAAATCTTTGGATAGGATCAAGGCAAAAGGAGACAACAGAAGAAATAGTCATTGAATATAAAGTTACATCAAGAGAAAGGATAATATCTGAAGAAAATGGGGGCTAAAGATGAAAAAGAAATGAATACTACTTCAATGATATGTAGGATGACATCAAAAAGTTTAACATACATGCCTGTATTCTCTGAAGGAGAGAGGAATGAGAATGAGATAGAGATATATTTGAAGAAGTAATGACTGAAAATGAACAAATTTTGGGAAAAACATAGACTCATGAATCCAAGAGACTCATCAAACTGAAAGAAGAATAAATAAGAAAATCAATACTAGGTACGTATTTGTACCTAATACAAGTCAAGCGACTTTGTGTCAAAAACAACAGAGGCCAGAAATCAAAGGAATGACATATTTAAAATGTTGAAAGTAAGAAAAAAAAGTTTATATATAATGCCATACCCAATAAAAATATCCTTCAAAATGTATATATTCCAGTGGAAACTGAGAGAATTTTATGCTGGATGAACTAGAATATAAAAGTTTTATTTTAGGAGTTCCTGTAGTGGCACAGTGGTTAGTGAATCTGACTAGGAACCATGAGGTTGCGGGTTCAATCCCTGGCCTTGCTTAGTGGGTTAAGGATCCAGCGTTGCTGTGAGCTGTAGGTTGCAGACACAGCTCGGATCCTGCATTGCTGTGGCTCTGGTGTAGGCTGGGTTCTACAGCTCCAATTAGACCCCTAGCATGGGAACCTCCATATTCTGTGGGAAGCAGCCCTAGAAAAAGAAAAAAAAAGCCAAAAAAAAAGTTTTATTTTAAAAAGTTGTTTAGGCTAAAGGGAAGTTATATAAGGTATAACTAAAATGTAAAAGGAAGATAAAGAACAGTAGCTATGTTAAATACAGGAAAAATTTACAATAGCATTTTGTTTTCTTAATTTAAACAAAGTCCGTTACAAAACAGATTAAATAAATCAATAACTCTTTTCAGGGAAAAAACAATATTTTGAGATTTATACTATATTTAGATGTAATATTATGTAATAATAGCATATAAAATGGGTGGAGCTAAAGGATTCTTGAATTTTATGTTAAGTAGTAAACTACAGACTCTGAGAAAACTTTATAATTTAAGGATAGATATTCTAATAATAGAGAAAGTACAATAAAAACAATGCAAAGGTGATATTGCTAAAAGGCCAGCAAATAAATTGTAATAGGATTAGAAGAATATTCACATTATCATAATAAAGGCAGTTAAAGGAGAGAGTATAGAAAAGGGAGGTGAGAAGATAGCAGAGTGAGTATTAGGACTTGAAGCTCAACTACTCCCACAAATACATTGAGAATGCATCTACATGTGGAACGATTCACACAGAAAATTTGCTGAATACTAGCAAAAGACTTCAGGATTCTGACAGTAAGAAAATCTTCACAAAGCCAGGTAGGACAAAAGAAAAAAAGAAAAAGGGAAAATTAGAAAGGAAGTGAGACAGGACCTACAGCCCTGGGGGGAGCTGGAAAGAGGGAAAGCTCCTGCACCCTGGGAATTTCCCCCCACCAGTGAGCTCAGCCGGGACAAAGAGGAAATTTAGAGTATTGAAGGAGAACACAGCAATCTGTGTGAGGCACTTAAAATTGAAACAATCCTCCACAATGGTCAGTACTACTGCTCTGCACTTCCCAACCATTGCTGGTACTGGCAGGGGTTGGGAACTGAAACAACTCATGCTTTAAAGATAAGACTCAGAAAGAGAGAGAGAGCTAAGGCTAGCTCTGGGGGGTGGGGGGAGAACTGGGGTAGGCCACGTATAAACAGCCTGGAGGGACTAGAGCCTAGGGTTATTACATTGGAGGGTGTAAACTGAGGAAACCTGTATGGACTTGGAGGCCAGATGCCATTTTGGGAGAGTGCTGGAGGGAAGGGGTGGGATCTATCACTACAGCCTTGTTCCTTGTGTGCTCTTAGGCTGCAGGCTACCCTCTGCTCCAGCTCCAGGAGTCACAGAAGGAGCAAGTGCTGCCCAGCAATAACTAGGGAGCAACCCCCATGCTTAGGGATACAGAGAGTGCTCCAGCAAAAGGAGTGACCATGGAACAACACCTGCCCCTGCAGCTTAAAAGAGCTGTCCTGAAAATCACCCAACAAAGGGAATGACCAAGGGACAGTGCACACCACCACAGCTACAGAGAGTGCTGCCTAGCAACAGCTAAGGAGCAGTCCACACTCTTTGGGGCTACAGAGAGTATGCCCTTGAATGGCCAAAGGGAGTGGACCGTGGGAATAGAGCCTGCCCCCGCAGTTGCAGAGAACTCTGCTGCAACCTGCCCAGCAAAGGGAGGGACTGAAGGAACAGCATCCATCCCCACGGCTACAGAGAGCAGTACAGAGAGCCTCCTGAGTAAAGGGAGGGACTGTAGGAGAAATAGTCCTGAGAGCTGCTTAGTAGTTGCAGGGGTTTTGGGATCCACTGCTAAGCTGTCCCACCACCCCTCCTGCTATAAGAGTAGTCCTGTGAACCATGAACCACCACCACCTCCCTCACAGACCCCATCACTAAGAGCCACAAGGCTCCAGGAGAGGTAGCATGCTCCCATCGTGTGTTCTTGGTACATGTGTGCCACCACCACTCCCAGGAATCCAGGACTGGATACCAACTGCTGTATCTTAGATAACTGCTATCAAGGGGACCATTAGCATGGAAAGTTAGACAATATGAAAAGACAGAAAAATAGCTATAAGACAAAGGAACAAGATAAAAACACACGAAAACAACTAAACAAAGAGGAGATAGGCACTCTACCTGAAAAAGATTTCAAAATGGTGATAGTAAAAATGACCTAAGATATTGGAAATGGAATGGAGACACAGATTGAGAAGCTACAAGAAATGTTCAACAAAGAGCTAGCAGATTTAAAGAACAAGCAAACTAAGATGAATAGCACAATATCTGAAATGAAAAATACACTAGAAGGAATTAATGACAGGATAATGGAGGCAAAATCACCAAGAAGTGAGGTGGAAAACAGAGTGGTGGAAATCACTGCCATAGAAAAGAACAAAGAAAAAAGAATGAAAAAAACTGAAGGGAGTCTAAGAACAGCTGGAGAACATTAAATGTACCAACATTTGCATCATAGGGGTTCCAGAAGGAGAAGAGAGAGAAAGGGCCAGAAAAAACATTTGAAGAGATTATAGCTGAAAACTTCATTAATATGGGAAAGGAAACATTCAAGTTGAGGCAGCACAGAGAATCCCATACAGGATAAACCCAAGGAGAAACACAGTGAGACACATATAAATAAAACTGACAAAAATTAAATACAAAGAAGAAATTTTAAAGGCCACAAGGAAAAAGCAATAAATAACATACAAGGGAACCCCCATAAGAATAACAGCTAATTTTTCTGCAGAAACTCTGCAAGCTAGAAGGAAGTGGCCAGATATATTTAAGGTTATGAAGGGAAGGAATCTAGAACCAAGAATACTCTACCCAGCAAAGCTCTCATTCAGATTTGACAGATCAAAAGGTTTTCAAACAAGCAAAAGCTGAGGGAATTAAGCAGCTCTACACCAGCTTTACAGCAACTACTAAAGGAGCTCCTCAAGGCAGAAAAGAAAAGGTGACAATAGAAACAGGAAAATTGCAATGACGAAGCTCACTGGTAAAGGCAAAGTTAATAAAGAAGTAGTAAATCACCCATTGACAAATATGGTATCAAAACCAGCAAGCATGAGATGATGAGAGGACAAATGCAGAACATTGAAAATGCATTTGAATTTAAGAGACCAGGAATCAAAACCAATTCTGAACATATATAAATGGTAATATCAAAATCTAATGGGAACCACAAACCAAAACCTGCAGTGGACACACACACACAAAAAAAGCAAACCAAATACAACATTAAAGATAGTCATCAAAGCACAAGAGAAGACAACAAAAGAGGAAGGGAAGAAAAAAGACCTAAAATAACAAATCCAAAACAATTAAGAAAATGGCAATAAGTGCATACTTATCCACAATTACATGATAAGTAAATGGATTAATGCTCCAACCAAAAGACAGACAATCTGAATGGATACAAAAGCAAGACCCATATACTGCTTTTAAGAGAACCACTTCAGACCTAAGGACATATACAGACTGGAAGTGAGGGGATGGAAGAAGGTATTACATGCAAATAGAAATCAAAGGAAAGCAGGACTAGCAATATTCATATTAGAAAAAACATTTTAAAATAAAGAAGGTCACAAGAGAAAAGAAGGACACTACATAATAATCAAAGGATCAATACAAAAAGAAAACATAACAATTGTAAATATATATGCATCCCACATAGGAACATCACAATGTATAAGGCAACTGCCGACAGCCTTAAAAGGAGAAATTGACAGTAATACAATAATAGTGGGGGGACTTTAACACCCTACTTATGTCAATGGCCAGATCATCCAGACAGAAAAACAAGGAAACACAGTCCTTAAATGACGCCCTAGATCAGATAGACTTAACTTATAAAATATTCCATCCCAAAGCAACAGAATATACATTCTTCTCAAGGGCACATGGAACATTCTCCAGGATGAATCATATCTTGGGCCACAGACCAAGTCTTTGTAAATTTAAAAAAGAATTGAAATAATTTTAAGCATTTTCCAACCATAATGCTATGAGACTAGAAAACAACTACAAGAAAAAAACACCACAAACACAAATCCTGGAAGCTAAACAAAATTTTACTAAACAACTGAATGATCACTGAAGAAATCAAAAGATACTTAAGGAAAAATAACAGCAAAGATATAACAATCTAAGACCTATGGGACAAAGCAAAAATATTTTTGAGAGTGAAGTTTGTAGCAATTCAGTCATATCTCATGAAACATGAAAAAGCCCAAAATAAATAACCTAACCTTGCACCTAAAACATCTAGATAAGGGAGGACAGACAAAGCCCAAAATTAGTAAAAAGAAAGAAATCATGAGGATCAGAGCAGAAATAAGTGAAATAGAGACAAAGAAAGCAATAGAGAAAATCAATGAAGTTAAAAGTTTGTTCTTTCAAAAGATCAAGAAAATTGATAAACCTTTAGCCAGACTCAATAAGAAAAAAAGGGAGAGGGCTCAAATCAATCAAAATAGAAATGAAAAAGGAGAAGTTAAAACTGACACCATGAAAATGTAAAGGATCATGAGAAACTCCTACAAGCAACTATATGCCACTAAAATGGACAACCGAGAAATGGACAGATTCTTACAAATTCTTAAAACCTTCCAAGACTGAACTAGGAAGAAATAGAAAATATGAATAGACAAGTACTGAAATTGAAACAGTTATTTAAAAATTTTCAGAAAACAAAATCTGATGGCTTCACAGTCAAATTCCATCAAACATTCAGTAAAGAGTTAACACCTTTTCTTCTGAAACTCTTCCAAAAAAATTGCATAGGAAGGAACCCTCCCAAGATAGTTTTATGAGGCCACTATCACTGTGATACAAAAACCAGACAAAGATACCACAAAAAAGTGAATATTACAGGCCAATATCAATGATTAACATAGATGCAAAAATCTTCAAAAAATATTAGCAAACCGAATCCTATATTAAAAGTATCATACCCCATGATCAAGTGGTGTTTATCCTAGGGATGCAAGGATTTTTCAATATCCACAAATCAATCAGTGTGATACACCATATCAACAAACTGAAGAATAAAAACTCTTATGATCATCTTGATGCAGAAAAAGCTTTTGATAAAATTCTACATCCATTTCTGATAAAAATTCTCCAGAAAGTGGACATAGAGGGAACCTACCTCAACATAATAAAACCGTATATGACAAGCCCACAGCTAACAACATTCTGAATAGTGAAAAACTGGAAGCATTTCCCCTAAGATCAGGAACAAGACAAGGATGGCCACTTTCACCACTATTATTCAACATACTTTTGGAATTCCTGATCATGGCAATCAGAGAAGAAAAAAGAAATAAAAGGAATCCAAATTGGAGAAGAAGAAATAAAACTATTGCTGTTTGTAGGTGACATGATACTATACCTAGGAAATCCTAAAGACACTACTAGAAAAAGGCTAGAGCTCATCAATGAATTTGGTAAAATTGCAGGAATACAAAAGTAATAAACAGAAATCAATTGCATTTCTATATACTAACAATGAAAAATCAGAAAGAGAAATTAGGGAAATGATCCCATTTACTACCACATCAAAAAGAATAAAATATGTAGGAATAAACCTACCTAAAGAGATAAAAGACCTGTACTCTGAAAACTATAAGACAGTAATGAAAGAAATCAAAGATGACACAGTTTGGAAAGATATACCATGCTCTTGGATTAGAAGCATCAGTATGACTATACTATACTCAAAATAACTATACTCTCCAAGGCAATCTACAGATTCAGTGCAATCCCTATCAAGTTACCAATGAAATTCTTCACAGAACTGGAAAAAAAACTTTAAAATTTGTATAGAAACACAAAAGACCCCAAATAGCCAAAGAAATATTTAGAAAGAAAAACAAAACCAGAGGAACCAGTGTTTCTGGATTCAGACTATACTACAAAGTTACAGTCATAAAAATAGTATGGTACTTGTACAAAAACAGAAATATAGATTAGTGGAACAGGATAGGAAGCCCAGACATAAACTTAAGCACCTATGATCAACTGATGTATGACAAAGGAGGCAAGAACACAGTTAGGGAAAGACAGTCTCATCAATAAGTGTTGCTGGGAAAACTGAACAGCTTTATGTGTAAGAATGAAATTAGAACATTCTCTAACAGTATACAAAAATGAAATAAAAATGGATTAAAAAATCTAAATTTAAGGCCAGGTATATAAAACTCCTAGAGGAAAACACAGGCAGGATGCTCTTTGACATACATCACAGCAACATCTTATTTGATCTACCTCCTAAAATAATGACAACAGAAACAAAAATAAACAGTGAGACCTAACTGAACTCAAAAGCTTTTGCATAGCAAAGGAAACCATAAACATTACAAAAAGACAACCCACAGAGTAGGAGAAAATCTTTGTAAATGATGCAACTGACAAGGCCATAGTCTTCAAAATATACAAATAACACATAAAACTCAACAAACAAAAAAACAACCCAATAAAAAAATGGGCAGAAAACCTAAATAGATACTTATCTAAAGAAGACATATGGATGGCCAGTAGTCACATGAAAAGATGCTCCACATCACTAATTATTAGAGAAATGCACGTCAAAACTTGAGTGAGGTACCACCTCTTGCTGGTCAGAATGCTTATCTTTAATAAGTCTACAAATAACAAATTCTTGAGAGTGTGTGATGAAAAGGGAACCCTCCTACACTATTGCTGGGAATGTAAGCTGGTGCAACCCACTATGGGAAACAATATGGAGATTCCTCAGAAAACTAAATATAGAACTACCATATGATCCAGCAATCCTACCCCTGGGCATATATTTGGACAAATGTATAATTCAAAAAGATGCATACCCCATGTTCACTGCAACACTGTTCACAATAGCCAACACATGGAAACAACCTAAATGTCCATTGACAGGTAATTGGATTAAGAAGATAGGATACATATATACAAAGGAACAAAAAAAAAAGAACAAAATAATGCCATTTGCAGCAACATGGTATAATTAGAGATTCATACTAAGTGAAGAAAGTCAGAAAGGCAAATACTATATGATATCGCTTATATGTGGAATCTATAATATGGCACAAATGAACATATCTACAAAACAGTAACAGACTCACAGACATAGAGAACATATTTTTGGTTGCCAAGGAGGAGGGGAAGGGAGTGGGATGGACTGAGTTTGGGATTAGTAGATGCAAACCATTACATATAGAATGGGTAAGCAATGAGGTCTTGCTGTGTAGCACAGTGAAATATATCCAATCTCTTGTGATGGAACATGATGGAATACAATATGCAAAAAATAATATATATATATATATATATATAACTGGGTCACTTTGCTGGACTGTAGATATTGAAACAATATTATTTGTCACCTATCCTTTAATTAAAAAAACTATATAGAAGTGACAAAAACACCATCGATCAAGTTGATCATATTGATTCCGTAGTCCATGAAATTGAGTAATTTTAGAAAGTACATTCTTAAAAACTTTAATAGAATGTTCAATAAATTTAAAAATGCAGTTGACCCTTTAACAATGATGCTAACACTGCTGTGCAGGGAAAATTTGTGTATATCTTTACAGTCAGCCCTCTGTATCCACAGTTCCGCATCTGAGTATTCAATCAGCCACAGATCATGTAGTATTTTTGAAAATAAATTTTCACATATAAGTGGATCTACACAGTTTAAATATGTGCTATTCAAGGGTCAAGTGTATTTAGATATTACAGATTTTGAGTACTTTCCACTAGAAAATATAATTTAAAGTAATAAGTAAAAGATAAACATAAAAGTTCTAAATATTTGAAAATCGGTGAAGACAGTAAATTCCCATTTGTTAAATAATAAATCATGGAAGGAATAAAATATTCCAAGCTAAGTGACAATAAAATACAGCTTATCTTATTTTGCTGTGGAACAACTATATCAGAAATAACAATGAAACTTTTAGCTGTAAATGCTTATATTAAAAACTAAGTATTAATACCACTAGTTTAATTTCCATATTCAGAGGCTAGAAAAGGGAGAACGTGTTAAATCTTAAACAAGAAGAATAAGGAATAAATAATGAAAAAATGGAAATAAACGATACAGAATATAGACAAGAAAATTTCAATAAAACCAGAAGTTTTTTCTTAGAATAATAAAATTCTTAAACTGATAGCAAAAATAATCAAGAGATAAAGAAAGTGAGCAGGATCTCCCATTGTGGCTCAGCGGTAACCAACCTGACTCGTATCCAGAGGACACAGGGTTTGATCCCTAGGCTTGCTCAGTGGGTTAAGGATCCAGTGTTGCCTTGAGCTGTGGTGTAGGTCACAGATGCAGTTTGGATCCTTCATTGCTGTGGCCGTAGCATAGGCCCACGGCTACAGCTTTGATTTGATCCCTAGTCTGTGAATTTCCCTATGCCGCAGGTACAGCCCTAAAAAGACCAAAAAAAAAAAAAAAAGAGAAAGAAAAAAGAAAGAGAGCATAGTTTACCAATAGCAGAAAGAAGAGACCTCACTATATACCCTTGGACATCAAAGAATGATAAGGAAATATTTTTTAAAAACATATAGCAATAAGTTTGATAACTTAGATGAAAATGACACATTTGTCAAAACCATTTTTCCAAAGGTGACACAATAATAAAGAAAATATAGGAGTTCCCATTGTGGCTCAATGGTTAACTAACCCGACTAGCATCCATGAAGATGTGGGTTCAATCCCTGGCTCTGCTCAGTGGGTTAAGGATCTGGCATTGCTGTGAGCTGCGGTGTAGGTCACAGATGCGGCTTGGATCCCACATTGCTGTGGCTCTGGAGTAGGCCAGCGGCTACAGCTCCAATTGGATCCCTAGCCTGGGAACCTCCATATGCTGTGGGTGTGGCCCTAAAAAGACAAAATGAAAAAATAAAAAGGAAATATACATAATCCTAAAATTATTAGATAAGTTGTTTCTTATCAAAAATGAGATCTAGGCCCAGATGATTTCACCACAGAATTGTATGAGTCACTTAAAAGGAACATATTGCCAATATTATAAACTATTTTTAAAATAAAGCAGGAAAATTTATCAAAATGTTATACAAAGCCAGCATAAATATTGTGACAAAACCTGAGCAAGATCCTATGATAGGAAAATTGCATAACCATATTCTTTATGAACCTAGAAGCAAAATTCTTTCAATATTAGGAAATCACATCTAGCATTATATGCTTCATGACCAAGGTTTGTTTAAAATTCAAAAATCAAGAAATATCTTCTTCTATACTAGCAAAATAAAAAAGAACACTTGACTATTAAGTAGATAAAGAAAAACAATCATTCAGACATTCAACTTTCATTTATATAAAAACATGCAGAAAACTGGAATAGAAGAAAACTTTTAAAATCTCATATAAGGTATGAAATCCTTCATATAAAATTAAACTGGATGATGAAATATTAAAAGCATTCCTAAGTTCCAAAATAAAAGAGGAATATTTAGTCTAAACACTTCTATTAAACACTTTCTGGAGCCTTAAGCCAACACAGTGAAGCAAGGACAAATATTAAGTGAAAATACAAAGGTTGAATACAAAGATGTAAAACTGACCATAGTAACAATATGATTGTCTGCATAAAAAAAATACTAAGAAATTTACAAAGAAAAGTCTGCAAGTGAACTTAGTATTGTGACTGTTCAATATAAAAATCAATCATATTTTTCTGTATAAGTAGGGATAGCTCCAAAAGGACTTCTATACTGAAAACAACACATTTGCTGAAAAATATTAAAGATGACCTAGTTATATAGAGAGATATATCATTCTTAAATATGGGAGACATTCTTTTTGTAATCAATTTGTTCCCAAAAGATATATGGAAAACATTTCAATGACAGTATTAACCCTATGAAACAACCAGAACTCTCACATTACTAGTGGAAGAGTAAAATAGTAGTGCTACTTTGGCTTACTATCTAACAGTTTGTTTTAAAATTAAACATATACCCAACCTAGCCACCCGCAACTTCAATGTAGGTATTTTCCAAATAGCAAAGAAAATGTATGTTTACAAAAGACTCAAAAAGGAAAGTGCATTGCAACTTTATTTCTAATTGAGAAGAACTATAAACTGCACAATTTTCTGTCAGCATACGAATGGATAAATCAGTTGTTATATATTGATATGGGAAAATAAGATTAAACAATAAAAGCAACAAATTGCTTATTCCTCCCATCATAGGAATGAATCTCACAGACATCATGCTGCATGAAAAAATCTAGTTATAAAATGGTGCATACTGTATTATTCCATTTATGTGAAGTTCTAGTACAGACAAATGTAACCCATGTTGAAAGATATCAAATTAGGTAGCATTGAGAACTTTGTCTAGGTTTTTTAAATTTTTTTATTATAATTTATTTTATTTTATTTTATTTTTTTGGAGAGGGGAGTTGGCTGTGAAAGACCATGAGGGAATATTCTGGGATGCTGAAAATATTCTCTATCTTAACACGTTTATGAATTATGAAGTTACATCATTTGTCAAAACATTTGAGTATATAATGATTTGTACATTTCACAGTATTTAAAACAAATTAAATTTTGAACCGCAATTAGTAGGGTTACTTTCAGCAGTAGTACATGCTTAACAATTCTGAAATTACCTTCTGTGTAGTCTAGACTTGAGTAACTACATTGAAGATAATGGGATACAGGTTTCTCACTGCTGGGGAATAGGGTTGTCAATGTGAAAAAAAAGAAGACTAGAATGTATCTTGTAATATTGGACTGCAATTGAAAGTACTGATAAAAACTTCAACCATTTGCTAAGAGGGCCAAGAAACAATGACATACCAGTGGGCAATTGGTGCTTGGTTTCTAAATACCATTCTTCACTTAAAGGAACCAGAGCTTCTAGTAGCAAATACTGATTCTTCCAAGGCTGAGGTGGGGGAAAATACAAGATGAGTCTGGAACAGCCTTTTGCATCACAGTCTAGCAAATATCAAAGAAATATGGATTATCAGAACACAGAAACTTGACCTGGGAAAATGTGAATATCAAAATAAATGATAGTATTTATGGGTTATAATTGATTAAAGAAAATAATCCATCCATCCATACTGTTGAATAAACAATCAACTGATTAGGACTTTTAAATTTTTAATAATTAAATGTATATTAAGGTCTAGGAATCACACATATTACTTCATTAATATTTTTATAATCCTGTTGAAAGTTATAAATATTCTTTTTATTATATTAAAAATATAGACAAATATTCTATGTAAATTATTTAATATATGTATTGAATGCTAGCCAGTCCAGGATTTACAGCCGACTCTATCTTACTCTGAAACCCATTTTTCTCTGTTCTCTGCCATCCTTTCTCTCAAGTAAACAGCTATCTAACTCATTGTTTCATTGAATTCACTTAATCTGAAGTAATTTTATTTTGATGAAAATCTTGAGTTTAAGCATACTTGTGTAAAATGAGATAAAGTATGAAAAAATCTACTTTTCAGTCTAAAAAAAAAACACATTAGGGGTATATGACTCCCTATCTTGGAAGCATTTTATTAGTAAAAAAAAAAAATGAATGTTTTGGAAGATGTAAAAATTTTTGCATGATTTCCTGGATATTAAGTTATCAAAATCATGTTATCCACAAAAACACATACATACATGTCTCATGTATACATGCTTTAACCTCTTATATTTAATGAAATGACTGCAGAAATCACTCATTATGAAACATAGATATGATAAATTGAGTCTTTTTCTTTCAGAGAATCCTCTTTTTATGTTTTCAGGTGGTTTATTAGACGGAAAGTGCAACCTGGCTACACTGAAATTGTATGTGTAGAATCCATGTATTAAAAGTTGTCCTGGAGTTCCCATCATGGTGCAGTGGAAATGAATCTGACTAGGAACCAAGAGGTTGTGGGTTCGATCCCTGGCCTCGCTCAGTGGATTAAGGATCCAGTGTTGCCGTGAGCCGTGGTGTAGGTCACAGACATGGCTCAGATCTGGCATTGCTGTGGCCCTGGCGTAAGCCGGCAGCTTCAGCTCCAATTTGACCCCTAGCCTGGGAACCTCCATATGCTGCAGGTGCAGCCCTAAAATAACAAAAGACAAAAAATTTTAAAAAGTTTAAAAATAACAAAAATAATAAATAAAAGTTGTCCCAGACAATCTGATTCATAATGAACTTTAAGTGTATCTATTTGGAATTGCTGAAACAATATGATTTGTAGTGAATAAAGATTCTAAGAGAGATGGCAGACTAGACTGCAGGACTCTCAATATGTTTAGAGGTCCAGCAGAAACATTTTCATATATCTGAACTACTTTTAGTGCTAGAAGAAACTTCAATCCTGTGTTACTTTTAAATAAAATTAATATAAACTATAAAATATAATTTTACAAAAAAGGCTATTTTAGGTTAAATACAGATGATAAAATATTTGGAATTTACACTTCCATATTGGTATAACATAAGCAACATTGTTTTTGCACTCTGTCATTTACCTGTTTTAATAATAAATCATGTCTGTGATTCCTCAGATCTAATAGATACCTTCAGAAAGTTGGTTTCCTAAAGCCACATTTATTTTTAAACAACGCAAACTTTCAGCATGGAAAAGGAAAGTTTATTTTTTTTTAATTGTTTTAAGGCCTCACCCGCAGCATATGGAAGTTCCCAAGCTAGGTGTTGAATCAGAGCTACAGCTGGCAGCCTACGCCACAGCAATTTGGGATCCAAGTCATATTTGTGACCTACACTATAGCTCATGGCAACACTGGATCCCTGACCCACTGAGCAAGGCCAGGTATCAAACCGCATCCTCATGGATACTAGTTCAATTCATTTCTGCTGCGCCACAATGGGAACTCCCGGGAAATATTTTTTAAAAGGAAAAAACATATACAAAGAATCAAATCTCCTAACAGTTCCTGATTTGGACAATTTAACAAAATATATTCCAAAAAACAGTATTTTCCTTCCCAACACTTTCCTCAACTATATACAACTAATCATTCTACTCAAAAACTTTAAAAATTTTTACTAATTGAAAATCAGAAAAAAAATGTATATTCTGAATTTCTGCTGCTTTTAATGTCAGATGTATGTTTTATGAATTGAAATTAATAAATATGAGCAAGGTTTATTTATTCATTAACAAGTTTTGAGCTAGTTAGGAGTTCCTTATTTTCTAGATTCAAAATATCCTTTTCAGGAGTTCCTGTTGTGGCTCAGAGGGTTAAGAACCCAACTAGCATCCATGAGGATGAGGGTTCGATCCCTGGCCTCACTTAGTGGATTAGGGATCTGGCATTGCCTTGAGCTGTGGTGTAGGTTGCAGATGCGGCTCAGATTTGGTGTTGCTATGGCTGCGGTGTAGGCCCTAGCTGCAGCTCCAGTTTGATCCCTAGCACATGGACTTCCATATGCCACAGGTGTGGGAATAAAAGGAAAAAAATATTTAAATAAATAAAATATCCATTTTATTTGACTCTTTAAAGCAGGGTATTGTGTTTCCTGATAACCTAATCTTATTACTATTGAGTTCAAGGATATAGTTTTGTGTGTATGGGTGTGAGGGGTGCATGTGCATGTGTGTATAGTGTGTGTTTGTGTGTGTGTTTGTAATCTGTGTGCATACCTAAGTATTCTCTAATCAAATCAAACCAATGTGAAAAAAAAAGTCTAGGTGAATCTCTTTTCTAAAACTTGCTTGTTTCTAAATTTTAAGTGGCAGTTAGGTTGAAGGTAGCTTAATAAATAAACCATGCCTTAAACCCTCTAGAATGTCAATATTCCAAAAATTTAAAATGAAACTTTCTTACATTGAAATTTGAAGCTCCTGTTAGAGATTTTATAAGTGCAAATCAGATAGTGATTTCTAAAATGATGAAAATGATCAGGATCAAAAAGTACTGTCAAAGAATTCTGTTTGGAAAGTAGAGCCATCTGGTTGTGTATGTGTAACTCAGGGCCCTTCTCTAGAGGTGTTCCTTCCTCCTACCAGTCAAAATTGTTTGCTTGTCAGCTTGGACTTGACTAGAAATAATTAATGGTGGAGAAAACAGATATGTTTACTCCACGCACCCTGCCCCAATGTGCTTTTAGTTACTTCATTTCATGGACATACAGCAATGTAATATTTATATTTCTAAATACACTTTTGAAAAAAAAAATCCCAAAACAAATATGTATCAGATACTGCTGATACCTCTTCCAATATTTTACTGGCTACCTCTATGAAATTTTAGCAGAGAATATTTCCTAACATGCCAAAAACTTTCAGTTGAAGTTCCTGCATATCATTTTTCTTCTCCATCTAAAGGACTTCTCAGAGCTATCAGCTTGCTCCATCTCAACTCTCAATCAATGAGGGATGAGGATTAATGAGTAAATGACCCCAGATACCTCAGCTGCCCCATCCACCCCAGATACTGGTGAGGCAAACCCAGTGCTCTCTATGTACTGCAGACAGATACCTTTTCGGGGAGCCCTGTTGCTGTCTACAAAAACTACTTGTTACCACACCCCTTTTTGTTGCTTTCTCATTTTTCTTCCTCATTCATTTTGTTTCCTTGGTCATCTCTCAAATAAATTACCTATACTTACATCTTTGTCTCAGCCTTTGCTTTAGAAAGAACCTAAACTAGCAAAATGTTTACTCGATTTAGAGAGACAATGTAATAATATCTATGATACTTTCATGGTGAAAGAGAAGGATGCAAGATCTTATTTGTAGTGAAACTTCAATCACCATTGCCAATTCTTTGACTCCTATACATGCCCTTTTCTCTTTGATTTGCTGTGTAAGAGGGATGCCCTGCTTATCTGTGAAGTTTGATCCAGTGCTTCAAAACCTCTATGATATAATTACCTGTAGTAATGCTAGACTCATGCCAAAAATATTAAACATTTCTATCTCTGAAAGAGACATCTTTGTAGCAAGTTTCCCCAAAGATTAATAGTTTCCAGCCCCGAGAGATTTGTGTAAGTAGTACTAAAGAGCTTGCATTGCCAAATAAAGAGAACAGTAAAGAGCTATTAAAGGATGCATATTAGAAAGGTCTAAATAACCTCTAAAACTACATACCTGAGCTTGGATTTATATGTATTATCAAATTTCTTCATGATTTGACATTTAGCCACTTTCTTAAAACAATCATCTTACCAGGGAAATACACCTTCGCAAATGGAAAAAGTTAAACCTATATAAAATCTTTTCAGTCTTTTCACCATACAGAATATCTTCCAAAATGAATCAAATCACTGGTCATTAGTCACCTTCTGTGGGCTATAGGGCTCCATCTCCTAACAGCCAAGTAACTGGATCATCCCATTTTGTGATACAATTTGTCATGTAACTTACATTACCTGCTTGGCTTTTAGCAAATGCCGATTTGATAACCTGTTCAAATGAAACAAGCGAGAATCTCTTGCCACTGCGATATATTCTGTGTTCTTCCTCTTCTTCTCCATTTTCTAATCGTCATGTGTGTTTTTATGTCTGTGCAGCTTGCACAGGAATTTCTTTGTGAAGATCAGTAATACTCTACTCTTCACAGCAAGATCACTAAGATCTAACTCTTCGGATAGCTGACCCCTTTCTACCTGTTACTCTTGTCTAGTCTACTGCATTGAAGGAAATATATATGTCAGATCTTGCTTGTCAGATCTTACAACACCTTGAATGTTTTGCTCTTCTACCAGACACTTATGACTATCACTTGAAGATGGAAGTGATGTGATACAAATGCTTTTAGTGTATAATTGCCTTTGCATTGAATATTATACTCTGCATTTGCTGTAATCAATTATTTCTGTCCAATTGACAATTTCAAACTCCTTTGGTTTAAACATCTTGCTGATCAGTCACACCAAAAAAGTTTTACCAAAATGTGAAGGTCTATACTACCACATATCTCCAATATGTTTGACATTAACCTTTTGCTTTACTTCTCTGAAGGAAATATAGGCATATTCTGAAAAGTCTCTCCCCAATAACATTTTGGTAGTGAATATCTCCATTTTTAACACTACAAATTAATAAAACATATTTTCACATTGTACAGTATTTCTAGCCAGGGCTTACATATGATTTTACCTTCCAAGTAAGTGCATCTGAAGTAAAATTATCATAAAATATTTGAATTACAGTCCTGATTCAATTGGTACAACATCAGAATCACAGAGAAGTATTTTCAAACGCATAGTGAGTGTCAACAGGGGCAAGAGTTTTTCTCTTTTGCATATCCATCCCTTGATTGACAGCTCCTACACTAAAATAAGTGTTTCAGAAATGTGTTATAATTAATTAGGGACAAGGTGGTCGAGTGGTTAAGGCGATGGGCTGCTAATTAATTAATTAATTAATTTAAAATTGGTTAATAGACTAGAAAAATGTTTGATGTCCTATTCACCCTGAAAAAGCTGATTTCTTCTAACATTGCTTATAAATTAGATTATTTTCACACTTTAGTTTTAGTCCTCCCTTCATTCCAAAATGCATGGCCCATGTTACTGCTGCATTATAGATCGCAAATTAATCTGTGAATTAGCTTTCTGGTACATACATAATATAATGACCATTAACAGCATTGTAATATTCAAAAGAAAATCGTAACCAAAAGAGTCCAAAAAGTGTGCTGAAAATTTTATGAATGTGATTTTTTGCCATCAAGTACTTTGTTCAGCACCATGTACCTGATACAAGCAGCTTTTGTTCATGTAGCTGTTAGAAGACATATATTTTTGGTTGCTGGGGCTCTTTCAGAATTTACTCAGCAGTCTTTATGAATCCCAGTATTTTGTTTTATGAACATTGCTCTTAATCTCTGATATATTAGAAGAGAAATTAAATAGTGAAAACACATGACTAAAATAAACACTACATAATTTGAAAATGTGTTTCACGCTTTATTTGTTTCCATCTTTAATGGAGTTTGAGTTTTTTCTCTTTTTGGGCTACACGCAAGGCATGTGAATGTTCCCAGGCTAGGTATCGAATCTCGAATCCAAGCCACATCTGTGACTTATGTCACATATATGACAATGTCATATCCTTAACTCTTACCATAGAGGTGGTGCCAGATCCTTAACCTTCTGTGCCACAGTAGGAACTCTTGAGGAAGTATTTTTCTTTTTTTTTTTTGTAATTTTAGGGCTGTTACTACGGCACATGGAAGTTTCAATGCTAGGGGTCATATAGGAGATGCAACTGCCAGCCACAGCCACAGCAATGCAGGATCTGAGCCTCCTCTTCAACCTACACCACAGCTCACAGGAATGCTGGATCCTTAACCCACTGACTGAGGCCAGGGATCAAACCCACATTCTCATGGATACTAGTCAGGTTCATAAATCACTGAGCTATAACAGGAGCTCCCACATATGTCCTACTATGGTTGCTGTATTTTAAGTAGGACATCATCAAATTGGAATACCAGGAGTAAAGGAATCAGAATGTTTAGGTATTGCAAAACCATGTTTTATAAGGATTTGATTGATGGTTTGGGGGATATTTGGCTAAGTAAGAGGAAAACTAAAAAGATTGTTATAGCTGTATGTTATATATAAGGGCTCTCATGTGAAAGGAATTTATTCTGTGAAGCTATACATTTCAGAACTAAGTGTGAGTAAATACAATTTTTAAAGAATCAGATTTCAGTTAAATAGAAGAAAGATTTTTAAAAATCATTTATAGTTATCCAAAAAAATCAAACATGTTGTAGAGAGTGATTTCCTGACACTAGCAGTATTTACAAAAGATCACATCATTGCTTGTGTATATTATGAAACGGATTAATGCATTTTATAAAATATATGAGTTGGCTACATCTAAGCCATGGATTTTTAACCTGGAAAATATGATCTCTAATATAGATGCAGATTTTTTTTAAAAAAAACTACCTATAGTTAAGCTAAATTTTAAGTGTATTTCATTGAACATTTTTCTAAAGAGAGGACTCATAGCACTAACTAGATAAGCAAAAGGGTTTTGACTCTCAAAAATGTTAAAGATTTTTGCTGTAGAAAAAAACCTATTACATGGAGACTAAACATGGTACTAAAAGATCTATGGGTCAATGTGTAAATCAAGAAGGAAATTTAAAAATACCTTGAGACAAATGATAATGAAGACACAACCTCTCAAAATCTATGGGACACAGCAAAAGCAGTGCTCAGAGGGAAATTCATAGCAATACAGGCTTTCCTCAAAAAAGAAGAAAAAATATCAAATTGACAACCCACCACATAAATGAATTAGAAAAAGAACAAAAAAAATCCTAAAGTCAGCAGAAGGAAGGAAATCATAAAGATCAATGAGGAAATAAATAAAATAGATTCAAAAAACAATAGAAAAAAATCAATAAAACCAAGAGTTGGATCTTTGAAAAGGTAAACAAAATTGACAAAACTCTGGCTAGACTCACTAAGAAGAGGAGAGAAAGAACCCAGATAAACAAAATAAGAAATGAAAAAGCAGACATCACAATGGATATTTCAGAAATACAAAAAACCATGAGAGAATACTATGAACAATTACATGCCAACAAATTAGACAATCTGAAAGAAATGGACAACTTTCTAGAGTCTTACAGCCTGCCAAAACAGAATTAAGAAGAAATAGAACAAGTGAAGAGACCGATCAATAGAAATGATATTGAATATGTCATAAAAACACTCCCTATAAATAAAAGTCCAGGACCAGATGGCTTCATAGGCGAATTCTACCAAACATACATAGAGGAACTGGTGCCCATCCTCCTTAAACTTTTTCAAAAGTTTGAAGAAGAAGGAACACTCCCAAATTTCATTCTGTGACACCACCATCACCCTAATTCCAAAACCAGACAAAGATACAACCAAAAAGGAAAACTATAGGACAATATCTTTGATGAATGTAGACGCTAACATTCTCAACGAAATTTTAGCCAACTGAATCCAACAATATATCAAAAAGATTGTACACCACAACCAGATGTGATTCATCCCAGGTTCACAAGGATGGTTCAACATATGCAAATCACTCAACGCCATATATCACATTAACAAAAGAAAAGTCAAAACCACATGATCATCTCAATCAATGCAGAAAAAGCCTTTGACAAAGTCCAACATCCATTTATGATAAAAACTCTCACCAAAGTGGCTATAGAGGGAACATTCCTTAACATATTCAAAGGTATTTATGATAAACCCACAGCAAATATAATACTCAATGGAGAAAAATTAAAAGCCTTCCCACTAAAATCTGGAACAAGATAAGGATGCCCACTCTCACCACTGCTATTCAACATGGTATTGGAAGTCCTAGCCACAGCAATCAGACAAACAAAAGAAATAAAAGGCATCCATATAGGAAGAGAAGAGATAAAACTGTTACTGTATTCAGACGACATGATATTATACATAGAAAACCCTAAGGACTCAACCCAAAAACTACTTGAACTGATCAACAAATTCAGCAAAGTAGCAGGATATAAGATTAACATTCAGAAATCAGTCGCATTTCTGTATACTAACAATGAAATATGAGAAAAGGAATACAAAATTACAACACCTTTTGAAATTGCACCCCCAAAAATCAAATACCTGGGAACACACCTGACCAAGGAGGTAAAGGACTTATATGCTGAGAAATAAAAACATTTAATCAAGGAAATTAAAGAATATGCAAAGAAATGAAAAGATATTCCATGTTCCTGGATTGGAAAAATCAATATTGTAAAAATGGCCATACTACCCAAAGCAACCTACAGATTCAATGCAATCCCTATCAAGTTACCCAGGACATTTTTCACAGAACTAGAACAAACAACCCAAACACTTATATGGAACCACAAAAGACCCAGACTTGCCAAAGCAATCCTGAGAAACAAAAACCAAACAGGAGGCATAACTCTCCCAGACTTCAAGCAATATTACAAGACAGTGTGGTACTGGTACCAAAACAGACAGACAGACCAATGGAAGAGAAGAGAGAACCCAGAAATAAACCCTGACACCTATGGTCAACTAATCTTTGACAAAGGAGGCAAGAACATAAAATGGGAAAAAGAAAGTCTATTCAGCAAGTTTTGCTGGGAAACCTGGCCAGCTGCATGCAAAGCAATGAAACTAGAACACACCCTCACACCATGCACAAAAATAAACTCCAAATGGCTGAAAGACTTATATTTAAGTCTTTAAGACAGGACACCATCAAACTCCTGGAAGAGAATACAGGCAAAACATTCTCTGACATCAACCTCATGAATATTTTCTCAGGTCAGTCTCCCAAAGCAATCGAAATTAGAGCAAAAATAAACCCATGGGACCTCATCAAACGGACAAGCTTTTGCACAGCAAAGGAAACCCAAAAGAAAACAAAAAGACAACTTACAGAATGGGAGAAAATAGTGTCAAATGATGCAACCGACAAGGGCTTAATCTGTAGAATATACAAGCAACTTATGCAACTCAAGAGCAAAAAAGCCAATCAACCAATGGAAAAATGGGCAAAAGACCTGAATAGACTGTTCTCCATGGAAGATATACAGATGGCCAACAAGCACATGACAAAATGTTCCACATTCTGAATTATTAGAGAAATGCAAATCAAAACTCCCATGAGCTACCCCCTCACACCAACCAGTCAGAATGGCCATCATTCATAAGTCCACAAATAACAAGTGCTGGAGAGGGTGTGGAGAAAAGGTAACCCTCCTGTACTATTGGTGGGAATGTAAGCTGGTACAACCACTATGGAGAACAGTATGGAAATACCTTAGAAATCTATACATAGAACTACTGTATGACACAGCCATTCCACTCTTGGGCATATATCCAGACCAAACTTTCCTTGAAAAAGATATATCACCTGCATATTCATTGCATCTCTATTGACAATAGCCAAGACATGGAAACAACCCAAATGTCCATGGACAGATGATTGGATTGGGAAGAGGTGGTATATATAAACAATGGAATACTACTTAGCCATCAAAAAGAACAAAATAATGCCATTTGCAGCAACATGGATGGAAGTGGAGACTCTCATACTGAGTGAAGTAAGTCAGAAAGAGAAAGACAAATACCATGTGATATCACTCGTATCTGGTATCTAATATTCAGCACAAATGAACCTTTCCACAGGAAAGAAAATCATGGACTTGGAATATAGACTTGTGGTTGCCAGCGGGGAGATGGAGGGAGTGGGTTGCATTGGAGCTTGGGGTTAACAGATGCAAACTATTGCTTTTGGAATGGATTAATAATGAGATCCTGCTGTGTAGCACTGAGAACTATGTCTAGATATTTACAACGGAGCATGACAGTGGGAGAAAAAAATATGTATACATGTATGTGTAACTCGGTCCCCATGCTGTACAGTGAGAAAAAAAATTGCGTTGGGGGAAGTAATAATATAAAAAAAAGATTCAAAATAAATATTGAAGCAATATCTGCAAAAATTTTGTTGTTGTTGTAAGTCTTCTTAGAGCTCTAAAGTTCCAAGCTTCTATTCAGAGTAATAATCTTCCTTTAAATGTATAGCTCTTTGGTAATTATTTTTTCTTTGATATTTTCATGAGCTTAGAAAAATTCTAGCTTCTTCTGCCCACATTGTTGTCAGTTTGTTAATTTTTTTTGGCCTCTTCCCAGTACTTATTTATTTTGGTGTTGATTTATTTTGGTGAAGTATTTATTTGCTATAGCAAAGTATATGGCTTCCACTTATAATTACTTTAAGAACAGTTTGTTTACTTTTGAGATTATGAAGCATCTGTTGCATAAAAATATGCATTCAGTGAGTCCACATAACATATTCAGTATCTCTAGAGCTTTGAAATTGTTAAATAAAAATGATTAGTAATTGTCACAATGAGCAAGTCAGGGGAAATAGATTTCTAGATTGTTAAATATAGCTGAGAGACTATTAAAAATGGCAATTGAAATGAGTTCAAATGAATTGAAAGATCTTTTTATGAATTTATATATGGAAGAAAATTTGTCTCTGAGGGCACACTTATTCCCTATAGTACCCAATATCAAGAAATTTAGTGCACTTTGTCCTTCTCTATAATTATTGCTGGGATTTGAAGGACTCTGTTTTTTGTTAGCCACTGGGGAAATCAGAGGAAACTGACTTTTAAATAAATAAGTATAAATTAGGTTTCACTGCAATCTTCAATCACTTCTCTCCTTTTGAATACACTTTTAATATGTTTTTCTGATTATTCTGAAGAGTAGATTTTGAATAAATTTGGCCTTTGAAGTACTTTAGAAAGATTTCTATCTGGATTCCTCAAATCTGTTAAAGAGGGAGGAATATAAACTGATGCAGCAGCTTAAGTACATCTGGAATAACCAAGAAAGAAACACATTAAAGTTAATTAGGACCAAAAAAAAGCAGCTTTTATCTCATACTTATATGGTTGAAAAAATCATTCTAAATTATAACTTTTCTCTAGCTAAATTGGCCAAGTGCATATCTAGGGAGTTATAGTTTTTCAGCCTGAGATTTCTAGACTACTCAGCTAGTTGTCGTACTTCCATCAAGATAAGCAGGTATACTGGGATTTGCAGTTAACTGTGGGTTATTGCTTCTTTCCCCTTTCATCAGAAATGAGAACATCTGTAATCATCACAGCAGGATGCTGGCCTGTGCCTCTTGGATGGTGTCCAGCAAAGATCTCCAATGGGCTAAGTTTGGATAGACTTACATGAGGAAAATAGACAATTACTGAGGAGTGGCTGAGAGGAAGAAAATTCTGAGTTTTTAAAATAAAAATAGTCCACACTGTAAAATAAACTAGAATGTGCAATATAAAAGATAGCAAAGAAATGAAATATACTTAAGAGTCAACTTAAGGATGTATTTTATAATAAAACAATAAGAATTTCAAAAAGAAATTGTGATAATTTTCATTATTGCCCATAAAAATAGTACTAAGTAAGAATACATTAAAATCTAAGTTGTAGCTCAGTGTCTAAACCCCAGGGAATGCTTTTTGAGAAGAGAGAGAAGGATGTGGGAGTAAGCTTAGTTCATATTTCCCAATGAAGATAAAGTGATAAACATTAAGTGACTGTATTTGTGTTTAAGTACAGTGTTGTGTGATAAGGAGTGGAGGGAAAGGCAGACCCAGGAAAAAGAGATGTGAAGAAAGAGGAAACAAATTATGATAGAGAAGAGCAGTTAAAATATTTTTAAATGAAGGAGGAAGAGAGAGGAAAGAACAAATGACTGAGGGAGGTAGAAGAGGTATGAACAGAAACAATGAAGAAACATAATTGTTTTTATGCCAGGTTTGGATCTATACTGAGTTATTTCTCATATTGCATCTGCAGTCCTAATTTTCTTATTAGATTATCTGCTGTAGAGTTACCTCTTCCTTTGGGGAAAAAAAAGGCAACAACAGCTTTTTCAAGGATGGTCCCGGCTAGATTTCCATATTGCTTTCAAATTTTAACTATAAGCTGTAATTCATATAAGATAAAAGGTATACTTATTTTAAAGTTCCAACAGAGAAAAACAACAAAAGAAAAATATAAATTGTTCAACAATAGCTACGTTCCACCATTTCCTAGAGATTTTGCCGTAGTATTCTCTCTTGGAGAGTGGTTAAAATGAATGATTGTTTGACATCTGAATTACTGACCCTATACTTTAAGTCATTTTCCCCCAAATCTTCAGTATGTCTACCTGGATTCACAAAGTGCATAGTTAGGATATAGTCCTTCATCCTTTGTCCTATACTCCAGAGTCTGAGCTTTTGGTCAGCTTCATGCAAAACTATGCTTTGCTCATGATATGATATACGAGTAATGAGACCTGAAGCATAGAGAAAGATCTGAATATGAATCCCATTTCAACTTCTCATTAGTTCTATGATGTGAGAAAAGTATTTAATCTCCCTGTAAAGTGTCAGTGATAAGAGCTACCTTGAGATATTGTTTTGAAGTTTAAAGAGTTAAAGAATGTACAGTTAGCACAATGCATGACACATTTGATTGTTTTGTTTTATTTTGTTTTGTTTTGTTTTGGTCATTTTAGGGCTGCACCTGTGGCATATGGAAGTTCCTAGCCTAGGGGTCCAATTGGAGCTGAAGCCACTGGCCTACTCCACAGCCACAGCAAAGTAGGATCCAAGCTGCATCTGCAATCTACACCACAGCTCACAGCAACACCAGATCCTTAACCCACTGAGTGAGGCCAGGGATCAAACCTGCATCTTCATGGATACTAGTTGGATTCATTAACCACTGAGCCACGACAGGACCTCTGGGTCTTTGTCATTTTTAAGCCATAAATGTACACAGTATTCTCCACCTCAGCTAAATATAATGCTCCCCAATTTCTACACTCTGGCCAGAGTCATCACGTTTTCTCAAAGATAGGAACACTTTTACCTGCTTATAGAATTGGTGGCATAAGACAAGTATCTGTCTGTTGTGCTCAATATCTGGAAGAAATAGGCAAGATATGATGAAGTCTTCTAGATAATACTTTAATACTTCCAATAGCATCTTTTTTCAGTTTACCCCTAAGTTATTGTAGCAGGCAATAATATGAACTAAAATGGAAGGTAATCCTTAAAAATGTCCATTCATATTACTATTTTTTTTCAATTTTAAATGGAGACTTTTGTAGAAGTAATTTTAAATTCACATGCAGTTCTAAGAAATAATAAAAAGAGATTCATGTGCCCATTTTGCAAAAACTATAGTACAATATTACAACTAGGATATCGGCATTGATACAATATGTCCATCTTATTTCAGTTTCATCAGTTTTACTTGTACACATGTACGTATGTGTTTGTGTATGTGTATTTGCTCATGTGTATTTAGTTTTATATAGTTTTATTGTATGTATAGATTTTTGTATCTCTCACTACAGTCAAGACATTGAACATTCTTTGAATTGACTTTTGATAACTACAACCCTCCTCGCCACTGACTATAGTCCATTGCCAGAAATGACTAATCTGTTCTCCATTTTAAAAACTTTTTCATTATTTCCTCTTCATATTAGCCATATTTTTTACAGCAAAGGAGAGATTGAGGGCATATATTGATAGAGAAAGACTCTTCCCCTTTAGAAATGTGACTAAAAGGAGGAAAGATTATGATGTTCATGCAACAGTAATTTTTGTCCAGGTTACCGTAAATAATATTTGACTCTACTATATATGTAAAATAATTACATGGCCTCCTACACATGGTTAACATTTGCTAAATCCTCTTTACTTCTATGATCATCATCATTATTATTATTATGATTTATACTCATTCCAATGAACACATTATTACCTTTCATGCCACTGTGTCTTTGATTTCTCTGAAGTATCTGTAATTATTAAATGGTATAATATTTATTCACAAGACGAGTTTTTAGAGATCCCCTCTGAACCGTATCCTTTCTCATTATTGGGGATGACATTGGGCAGAGTCCAGATCCATTCTTCAGGATGGACTGACTCATTCTTCCAGCTGTTGAAACTGTTGGCTGCTGATCATCTTCAGCTGTGTCCTTTACAAGGCTTGGCCCTCTGCTACAGTATGCTGTTTTGCTGTAGGTCGCACACACACCCTTCCAGGGACAAACTACATCCAATTACTAGTCAATGGTTCCTTCTCCCCGATTTCAGCCAATTCTCAAGGATATTCCAGCACCAGAGCTCCCCCGGTAGCTTTCTTGAGACTGTATCAGAATCCTTCCGTATCTTCTTTTGTTCTCCCAGAGGTTATTCCCTAATAAACCTACTTCAGTCAAATATCAGTTTAAGAGTTCACCTCCCAAGAACCCAGCCTATAAAAGCCATTCTCTACCACCCTTGAGTGTTTTTCCTCTGTTTTCAAATATTCATCTAGAAATTTTATAGGATTTGGATTTTATAAAAATTAATATTTCCTTAATATTTTCCCAGGTATTAAACTAGTCATATTTGCTTCATATTCAGCACTTTTGCTCAGGTAACATTCAATCATAAAACATATATTATTTGAGAAATTACTGTGTACCAAGCACTCTACAAAATCCTGGGGATACAACAGTGATCAAAATCAGAGAAACAGACATTTTAAAAACTAAAATATACATATAACCTTATTCTCCTTTATGTGTTGTCTTTTCTAAGTTGGCTACTTTGGGCTACAATTCTTGTCCTTTTTCTCTACTAAGAAGGAAGGTTCTCTGTATCCTTAGGTAGAAACCAGCATTGCCTCAAGTAAAATAAGGCACTGAAAACTTATCTTACCAAAAATTGATAACTGTATCATTCATTTGCAGACACTGTCAGCTCAACATTTTTCATACTTGATATCCTTTAATTCCTAACCATGTCCATGTGTCAGGCCTCTACAGAAGTAGGGATGGTGCACCTGCTCATTATGCATGGTCCTTCTGCATCTCTCTTCTATCTCTCGTATCTTTTTAGCATTAAAGTGATTAATATCAAAATAATATCAAAAACAACCTCAACCTTGATATTTATCTGAAAGATAGAAAACCTCTTAAAACTAGGCATGACATAACTATGTTGGTTACAGTGGATTATTTGAATCCAAGAATGGAACTAATAAGTCAGTTAATAAGAGGTGCCCATTAATAAGGGGTTCCAGAGAACAACATCCCTGGTATATTACAGAATGGCAAACTGTGTTTATCACTATTCTCTGGGAGAATGGTCTATATTGTTGAAAGGAAAATAATTGGAAAAGGAATATTAAACTACTTTGGATGGGTGATATGAAACTGGGGGGAGGGGATATGCTCCCATAACTGCGTGTGGTTATTAATGTGCCTTCCTAGGAGGTTAGGTATGTTCCATTGCATGCATTTATTTTGTTGGGAAGAGCCTGCAAGTGTGGGACCATGGGTAAATTTCTTTTCGTTACTAGTCTTCCTTGTCAACCCTTTCCCACAAACCATTCAAGCTCTCTTATCACAAAATGATCGAGATAATAAATGATATTGGCCCAAAGGGACAACATATCATGGCTTCATTCTATTTGAGGCATTTACAACCAGGTGGTAGCAATTTCTTTCACATTTGAAACATTTATATTGACCAGAGGGTAGGTTAACTTATGTTTCAGTTTACCTTGGTGTCCTTCAGAACCAGGAGGTGTGATTGAGGAAAATAATATTACTTTCCTCATAACAACTTCCAATACAGTGAGAATGGTAGAAAGAGGATAGGATATGGATAAAACAACAAGCTCCATGTATTAACCCCCTATCTTTCTAAAGGAAGGCTATGGTGAATATTTCACTCATTAAAAGCAATTGTGGTGTCGAATAACATTTCAGGTGACAAATCAGCATAGCTTGTTTAAAAAAGATCTACCTGCAGGTATTAAATGAATTTTACAAATCATGAAATTCTTAAATTTTGTAAAATGCTTGAAAGTGTTTATTATTTACTTACTATTGAATACTCAGTGAAATAATTAGTCCTTAATTTCTTAGGTGGCATTGAAACATTTGAATATTTTTGGTCTTATTTCTCCCCTTTTTGTTCAACATCCATGTAGTGCAAAACTGACTGGTATACATAGAAAAAATTGTTTTATTTTAAATTATTTTGTATAGACTTTTATATTCAGAGTATAATTGCAGTAAGAAAAATATAATGATTTATGAAATATAACTTTTTAAAAAGTTTATGGTTATTCAAAATTTACAAACTATTAAACTACAGACTTTCAACTTGTGGGGAGGACTGTGTCTCAACACAAGATGTAACTTTTGTAACCATTAATAAATGAAATTAATGGTTGTCTACAGACAATTTCTGTGGACTTATGAAACACAGGACCTCTGAGCAACATTTCAGAATATATCCTCTCTGTATTCTGCCTTTCTTTATAATGTATCTTCCCCCTTATTCATCCGTTGGTGTTATGTTGTTTAACTTGCTCAATTCAAAAGAAGATTATAAATTTTAATTATGTATAATTAAAACAAATTTGGGTAGACCATAGGGAACAAGTTAATTTTAAACAATTCTCTGTATAACAGACTAGATTTTTAAAAAGCTGCATGAATTTTTTCTAAAGTTTCTTAGTGTCTTAGGTGGACTTGATAAGAAATTATTATTAAGGATCATGAGAGAATATTCTTGTTGGAAGCCAGCAGAGCCAGAGTTATCAGGCCTGATTTCAGTGCTCTCAAAAACCCGAGACTTGAGTCGGGTGGGAGGTCCTAATAATTTCTACTAGCTATGGATGAGCGAGCTCACTGTTCTCATATCTAATTCCTAATGCAAAGGGAAAGGAGAAGGGCTATTTTCTAGGTCTCCTGGCCATGGCCAATCAAACAGTTTTCATTATTTATTTGGAATCTCCTATATGCAATAAAGCTTGAAGAGACTACTCTCCTCGGTTCTTTAGGATTTTTACCTTCAAATGGAAATTGTATTTCCAAGAACAATAACTTAGATACATATAGAACTGGAAGAACTTTAGAGATGACCATGAGAGGATGTTTTTAAAGCAATATATTTTCCTTTTTGATGTCATAGCATATTTTAAAACTATAATCATATTAAAGAAATTTTTAGACATAGCAAAGCTTTTCTCAACATCAGCATCATAAGGAAACTCATCCAATATATCTTGTGATTTTTTAATACTAGTGTATTTTCTCCCAAAGGCCTAAAAGTAGACTCCATCAATGTGTTTCTTCTTACCAAATCCTTGAATGATGTCATATGAAACAAGGAGAATAAAATATAACCAATTTCATAGTGACACACTACTCCAGTAATGATCAGATTACATAGAAGGGCATCGATGGGAAAATTTATAAAATGATGATGTACAGTGTATATACAAATATAAATTTATAATTATTTTATAGAATGCAGTGTGAGTTATATCTTTTGAGTAGAACTACTTCCCATAATGTTCACCTTAGCTTTTGCCTTTTATAGCCAAACATTTCCTGATTTCCACTCTCAGTGAAGCATTTCCTTAACAATTATCAGAAATAACATTGTTAAGTTTCTATGCCACATCTTCTTGACAATACCTTTCCCAACTACTCTATGAATGCTTTTATCTTGTTAGTTAATATAAATGTTTTCCTTTAGCTTTTACCAATCCAATATTTTCTAAATTATTATAATAATGTAGTAGAAACATTTCTGTGTATTTGGAGTGAAAATATACATGCTAAATTCTAGAGTTTGAGAGAAAATGGGCAATTTACCTATAATTAGAGGTGTTTTTTCTTTCTTTTTTTTTTTTTTTTTGGTCTTTTCTAGGGCCATACCCCAGGCATATGGAGGTTCCCAGGCTAGGGATCCAATCAGAGCTGTAACCACTGACCTATGCCAGAGTCACAGCAACACAGGTTCTGAGCCAAATCTGGACCTACACCACAGCTCACGGCAATGCAGGATCCTTAACCCACTGAGTAAGGCCAAGGATTGAAACCACTCACAACCTCATGGTCTAGTCGGATTCATTAACCACTGTGCCATGACGGAACTCCTATAATTAGAGTTTTAGTACCTTCACGTATAAAATGGAGATGGCATCTACCTTACAAATTTTTTATGTTAAAATATAGATTCATATATGTGAATAGCAATAAAGATACACTATACTGATATACACAAAAAATGTGTAATACAAGTATGTCTTATAATCAATGTAAAACAAGTAATTCTGATATCAGGACTTTGTTCTTATGCTCAACTAAAGCTGTGAATAATTCTGTGATATCTTCTACCATGATAGGTGACATAGATTCAAAGAATTATTTATGTAGCTGGAAAAAATGCTATTGAAAGTTACAGCTGAAACAGACATGTTTGCCTCCTAAGATATCACCATAATATTCTCTGGTATATGGCCCTTTATTAAATAAATAACTTGATAAACTGCAGTAATGTGATAGAGGAAATCTTTAAGGTACTCTCTCGAAGCCCATAAAGAGAACTAAATTACTCTGTATATATGGCAAAGTATCAATTTTGAGCTGCCAAAATTGTCTAAGAAGAATATGGTCAGGGTTTTAGAATGGCTTACACAAAAAGTGAGATACTAAGAAGAGGTTCTGGATCAGGTAGCAAAGAAAATTAAGCTACAGATGTGGAAGACAGATGTAAGATATGCATGAACACTCAATAATGATATGGATATTGCACTGTATGCAGATGACATGATACTATACATAGAAAAGACTAAGGACTCAACCCCAAAACTACTTGAACTGATCAAGAAATTCAGCAAAGTAGCAGAATATAAGATTAACATTCAAAAGTCAGTCGTATTTCGGTATACCAGCAATGAAATATTAGAAAAGGAATACAAAGATACAGTACCTTTTAAAATTGCACCTCAAAAAATCAAATACCTCAGTATACACCTGACTAAGGAGGTAAAAGACTTATATGCCAAGAACTGTAAAATTTTAATCAAAGAAATCAAAGAAGATGTAAAGAAATGGAAAGATATTCCATGTTCATGGATTGGAAAAAATCAGTATTGTAAAAATGGCCATACTAACCAAAGCAATCTACAGATTCAATGCAATCCCTATCAGATTACCCATGACATTTTTCACAGAACTAGAACAAACAATCCAAACATTTATATGGAACCACAAAAGACCCAGAATCGCCAAAGCAATCCTGAGGAACAAAAGCCAAGCAAGAGGCATAACTCTCCCAGACTTCAAGCAATATTACAGAGCCAAAGTCATCAAAACAGTGTGGTACTGGTATCAAAACAGACAGACAGACCAATGGAACAGAATAGAGAACCCAGAAATAAACCCTGACACCTATGGTCGATTAATCTTTGACAAGGAGGCAAGAACATAAAATGGGAAAAAGAAAGTCTATTCAGCAAGCATTGCTGGGAGACCTGGACAGCTGCATGCAAAGCAATGAAACTAGAACACACCCTCACACCATGCACAAAAATAAACTCCAAATGGCTGAAAGACTTAAATATAAGACAGGACACCATCAAACTCCTAGAAGAGAACATAGGCAAACACTCTCTGACATCAACATCATGAATATTTTCTCAGGTCAGTCTCCCAAAGCAACAGAAATAAGAGCAAAAATAAACCAATGGGACCTCATCAAACGGACAAGCTTTTGCACAGCAAAGGAAACCCAAAAGAAAACAAAAAGACAACTTACAGAATGGGAGAAAATAGTGTCAAATGATGCAACCGACAAGGGCTTAATCTCTAGAATATATAAGCAACTTATACAACCCAACAGCAAAACGCCAATCAACCAATGGAAAAATGGGCAAAAGACCTGAAGAGACATTTCTCCAAGGAAGATATACAGATGGCCAACAAACACCTGAAAAAATGCTCAACATCGCTGATTATAAGAGAAATGCAAATCAAAACTACCATGAGATATCACCTCACACCAGTCAGAATGGCCCTCATTAATAAGTCCACAGATAACAAGTGCTGGAGGGGGTGTGGAGAAAAGGGAACCCTCCTGCACTGTTGGTGGGAATGTCAACTGGTACAACCACTATGGAGAACAGTTTGGAGATACCTTAGAAATCTATATATAGAACTTCCATATGACCCCACAATCCCACTCTTGGGCATCTATCTGGACAAAACTCTACTTAAACGAGACTCATGCGCCCGCATGTTCATTGCACCACTATTTGCAATAACCAGGACATGGAAACAACCCAAAAGTCCAACAACAGATGATTGGATTTGGAAGAGGTGGTATATATACACAATGGAATACTACTCAGCCATAAAAAGCATGACATAATGCCATTTGCAGCAACATGGATGGAACTAGAGACTCTCATTCTGAGTGAAATGAGCCAGAAAGACAAAGACAAATACCATATGATATCACTTATGACTGGAATCTAAAATCTAGCACAAATGAACATCTTCACCAAAAAGATAATCATGGACTTTGAGAATGGACTTGTGGCTGCCTGACAGGAGAGGGAGGGAGTGGGAGGGATCGGGAGCTTGGGGTTATTAGACACAAGTTAGAATAGATTTACAAGGAGATCCTGCTGAGTAGCATTGTGAACTATGTCTAGATACTCATATTGCAACAGAACAAAGGGTGGGGAAAAATGTGTACATGTAAGAGTAACTTGATCCCCATGCTGTACATCAGGAAAAAAAAATAATTTCATGGACATTGGATTTTATATTGTGAGAAATATGACTGGTAAATAGATTTACAAGGAGATCCTACTGAGTAGCATTGAGAACTATGTCTAGATACTCATATTGCAACAGAATAAAGGGTGGGGAAAAATGCATACATGTAAGGATAACTTGATCCCCTTGCTATACAGTGGGAAATTAAATAAATAAATAAATTTATTTTATTCTTGATGTTCAAGGTGAGTCCAATAGGCTAGAGGATATAGGGGACTTTGGCAGTAGACAACTGTGTCACATTGGACTCTATTAGTCAGGAGATTAATCATTTTATTCTGTTTCTATAGCACCATAATGAAATGAATACTAAGACATATATTCTGAAAACATAGTAACAATGAAGTGGTCATCTATATGTAGAAAAACCCATAACCATTCCAATAAATAAATCAGATAGGTAAATCAGTAATGTCTAATACCAAAAGTGGCAAAGAAACTATTGGAGAATTGGAAAAGATCTACCATTTTGACTAAAGGTCTTACTCTTACATATTTTAATTAATATATAAACAATTTTCTGCTTTAGAGAAAATTAAAAATGTACAAAACGGAAATAAACTCACAGACTTGGAAAACAAACTTAAAGTTTCCAAAGGGGAATGGGTCAGAGGAGGGATAAATTAGGAGTTTGGGATTAACATATAACGCTGCTTTATAAAGAATAGATACTCAAGAGTGACCTACTGTATAGCATAGGGAACTATACTTCATATTTGGTAAAGCACTGGGAACTATGTCTTGTCACTTATGATAGAGCATGATAATGTGAGAAAAAAAGAATGTATATATGTCTGTGTAACTGGGTCACCATGCTGTACAGTAGAAAAAATAATAACGTGTTGGGGAAATAAAAAAAAAAATTTGGTAATGACCTATAAGGAAAACGAATCTGAAAATATATAGATGTGTGGGTATGTATGAAGGAATCCCTTTGCTGTACACCTGAAAGTAACATGACATTTGTAAATCAACTATACTTTAATTATTTGAGACAAAAAATACATTGTAATTAATATATAATAATAATAATAAAAATGAGTGGTCTAAATAAACACTTAAGAAATTAAGTTTGGGAATTCCTACCATGGTGCAGTGAGTTAAGAATCTGACTGAAGCGACTCAGGTCACTGCTGAGGCATGGGTTCAATCCCTCGCCTAGCACAGTGGGTTAAAGGATCTGGCATTACTGCAGCTGTGATATAGGTTGCTGCAGTTTGAATTCAATCCCTGGCCCAAGAAATTCTATATGCCGTGGGTGTAACCATTAAAAACAAAAAGCAAGGAGTTCCCGTCGTGGCGCAGTGGTTAACGAATCCGACTAGGAACCATGAGGTTGCGGGTTCGGTCCCTGCCCTTGCTCAGTGGGTTAAGGATCTGGTGTTGCCGTGAGCTGTGGTGTAGGTTGCAGACGCGGCTCGGATCCCGCATTGCTGTGACTCTGGCGTAGGCCGGTGGCTACAGCTCCGATTAGACCCCTAGCAAAGGAACCTCCATATGCCGCAGGAGTGGCCCAAGAAATAGCAAAAAGCCAAAAAAAAAAAAAAAGCAAAAAACAAAAAAAGAAAGAAGGAAAGAAAAAGAAATCAGATTTGTTATCCATGTATCCTAAAGTGAAAAGTGAAAATTTTTAGATATCGAGAAAGGCTAAATTTTCATGAAATTACTGTTCCTTATTTTTTGAAATTTTTTTTAGGGCCGCACCCATGGCATATGGAAGTTCCCAGGCCAGGGGTTGAATTGGAGCCGTAATTGCTGGCCTACACCACAGCCACAGCAGTGCCAGATCCGAGCTGTGTCTAAGACCTACACTTCAGCTCACGGCAATGCTGGATCCCTGGAGTAGGACCAGGGATTAAACCCTCATCCTCATGGATACTAGTCAGGTTTGTTACCAGTGAGCCATAGTAGGAACTCCATACTCTTTCTTAATTTGATGGCTCTTTGCAATTTTTCCTTTCATGAATGCAATATATTTTATAAAGTCTTACTTAAAATATAACTAATAATTTATATTTAATCTCACTATTTAAAAAGTGAGCTTTAGCGTAAAAGCATCACAACATTTTTTCCTCACAAATACATCACATAAAATATGTAAAACATTATATATTTTTATTCATAGTATTAAAAATAACAAACCCACTATTTGATTTGCCTAATGCATAATAAGTATCTTTTAGTTTAGATGCAAACTGCAAATATTAAGATGACTTTTGTGTCACTATTCTCCTTTGTGTATTTAGAGTATTTAATTCTAAAGGCATTGGTTCTTGAGGTTGGAAAACTCAAAGTCAATTATATTTTTCCTAAACATATTGTTTATTTTAAATAAAAATTTTTCAATGTTTTTTATTTTTCATAGTAATCTCAAAATCCTTTCCAAACTAGTGGTTTACAGCATGCTTATGAAAAAAGTAAATGTAGGCATTGCTTTCTGTAATTTAGAGATGAAAAGTTGGAGCTTAGAGAGATTAAGTGATTTTTCCAATGTGTGCTTTTCAAATTTCACTGGATTTATGCCACAGAAATCTAAATTCCTACCATTGTTTCTCATTAGGTTGCGATGACTAGTAGTTCTTAGTTTAAATAACTACTGCCCCGTTTTCACACCCTTCTAATTCCATCTGATTCCTAGAAGCACCTGTTTTTCACCAACAGATTGTAAGTAATATTAAGGAAATGGTAATGATGTAGACCTTCTACATAAATACAGGTTTGTGATGTTCAGTGCTATTTCTGTTTTGAATTGACACTGTTAGAAACAGACGTTATTTTCTCCAAAATACTAGTCTTGCAGTTAGTCTCTTATGTTCCTGGTGAGTCTGTATGCATATTAAATTAAGGCAAATGTGAAGGCAAGCTATTTCCACACATTTAATACCCAGAGATAACACTTTAATAAAATGGTGAACTCTGACGTCTATTAAAATTATTTTAATCCTAAGAGCGGAATGTAGTGTTTGGTAGAGCTATACCCTCATTTTAGTTGGTAACATTATTTGGCATGTATAGAAAGTTCCAATTTATTCATTTTAATTATTGTATCAGGTATATTTAGAGTATCTTCTTAGCCTAAATGAGATTTCATTCCATTTATATGCTGTTATTTGAGCAATGTAGTATGACAAAAACTTAAAATTATCATTATCATCACTATTCTCATTTGAAAAATTTTTAAAACTGAGATTTTGGGATGTTGAGGGACATGACTTTTTGAACACACAGGCACGCACATATCAATGTATAAGCTCAGATCCTGCAAACAAAAAACATGTTCTTTTTACCATAATACCCAATTAAAGAAAAGACTTGATACATTTTCAAGTAACAGTTCAAAACATTTACAAACAGTACCCTTTGTCAAGTGCTGTGTAAGGTTCCGAGTGTTCAAAAATAAGTAAAACCACATGCCTGCTTTCAAGACACTTGTAATCTAGCAATAAAAAATATTCAACAGACCACAATATACTAAATATATAAAGATTACTATAGAAAGACAAAAGAAACAGATTCTGACAATCATGTAATGTTTGAAAGTATAGGCTTTGGAGTCGAAGTTTGAATCCTTGCTTTGCCACTTACTGTATGATTTTGAACAAGTAATTTAAACTCTAAGCCTCCATTCCCCAGTTTTCATAGTCAGTAAATGAAGAGAGCCCTGTATGATAGTTTGAAAGATAAACAATTAAGAAAGTGATTATTGATATATGGTACATACTCAATAGAAGTTAGTTAAAAGTTGGGACATGAGGAGATGGGAATATTTGATCATTTGATGTTTATGTACAGAATTCAACAAATAGAGTGAGGGGATGAGGGGACATGTGTGGTCCAGGTGCTGGAGAGATCTTATACTAAAAATAACAAAAATCCATATATCATGGCTATAAGAAAAGTTATAGGGAATAGAGGAGCAAGGAGGACATGGGCTAAGGGTTTGAAAATAAATCTGGAGAGATTGGGATTAGCTGACTAATTAAAATAAATAAGATGGAAAAGTTGAGAATCCCTAGGATTTCTATTTTTTCCATGTGGATATATAGTGATAGCACTACCATAATTCATCAAGTGCAGATAGTATTTCAAGATATAACAATAATTTTGTAACACATTTTCTGTGGATGGGGAAGTACATATTACATTTTGCTCTTCTCCAAAATCACTTCTGTTTACAATTACATATATTATCCTTTTAAGTATCTTAAAGTATGAGGAGAAATGTATTGTCCTCTAGCTTGATACATTTTTTCACCAAAAAAACCATCATAATAAAACATTCTTTGAGAGTTACTGTGTGTCAGAAATTGCCCCAGCGTCTTTATCTCTTAAAACTTTGAAAAAATTTGAGAAAATTTGGAAAGTGATACCAAAATTATTTTATAATCTTGTTTTGTTTAAGGGCTGCACCCATGGCATACGGAACTTCCCAGGCTAGGGGTTGAATCAGAGCTTTATAATCTTCTGACATTGATTTTTTTCATACCTCAGACTTAGACAATCCTTAGGAGGATTCAGTAGGACTAAAAAGTCAAGGCATTATGATTGTTCTTCGTAAGACTCAAACAAGGAACAGAAATCAGATGACATATTTTACAGCCGTATGTTTAATAAAAGAAGCCATTTTTATTAGAAAGGAAGCTAATTAGCAGTTCTTGTTTCACTTTCTTTTCTTCTCCCATTGAAATACCCATGGAAATGAGAAACAAATGCTATATTAATTAGATATTTTCTGATTTCTAGAAAATCACCAGTGCAAAAAAGCAGACATGGGAGGTGTAGGAAGCAGTTTTCCCTTATATCAACTATATATCTATGCACCCAAGTGTTCGGGTATGGATTTCTAACCAGCGATACAAACAACATCACTGTGTTATCATGAGAGATCTTTCCAATGTCTCTCCAATCATATCTTTGACTTCCATCCACAATCAGTCGTTATTTCCATATCAGCATTTTATCAGCTTTATCAAGGTATAATTAATATATAAAAACTGCATATATTTAATGTATACACAATTTGATGATTTGGGGCATATACTTGTTATACCATCACTACAAACAAAGTGGTAAATATATCCACCACCTTCAAAAGTTTTCTTATGTCTTTTTTTGTAGTAAGAGTATGTAACATGAGATCTACCCTCTTAGGTTTTATAAGTGCAGAGCAGCATATTGTTAACTATAGGCACTGTGTTGTACAGAAGCTCTCTAAAACTTACTCATCTTGTATAAATAACTTTATACTCATTGTAGAACAGCTCCAGATTTTAATCTCCCTGCATTCCCTGGCAACCACTATTCTATTTTCTACTTCTACAAGTTAGACTCTTTTAGATATCTTACATAAGTGAAATCATGTAGTATTTGTTGTTCTCTGACTGACATATTTCACTTAGCATAATGTCTCCCTGATCAATGTTGTCGTAAATGGTAATATTTCCTTCTTTTTTTGGGGGGAGGGGGCTGAATAATATTCCATTGTATGTATATACCATATTTGAGAGCTAACAATAGTAATATAACTAGGTCAGAAGTTAAATAGCAAGGCTAATTTTATATTTGATTCTTGAATATAAAATAATGCATTTGACTAGATACAGGAGATAGAAATGGCTGAATAATTTTAAAGTAAATTCTTATTTTTGTTGTACACTTAACTATCTTTCAAATTTTATAGAATGGGATACTATTGATATATTATAAACAAGAAAGTGATATTGTCTGATATATTGTGTGTGTGTATATATATATATATAGTCAAAATATTCCTGGTTGCTATTTTAAGAATATATTATGGAGGGATGCATCAGTCATTTAGGGAGGAGATGATGGTGACTTAGAAGTAGAATTTATCAGATTACATGATAGAGCAGACATATTGGTAATGAGGAAGGAGATGTGAAGGATGACTCCCACGTTTTAGTCTTGCATGCCTGAGGACCATCTCCTGAGATGAAGATGACTGATAGAGAAACATATTTACAAAGGAATACCAAACATTCATTTGGGGCTATAAGTTTAGCATTTTTCTGATTCATCTCAGTGACACAAATGGATGTATTAATCTGCAGTTAGAATAGAAAGAAGAAGAGAAGTGAGAGATTCTGTTTAAGAGAGAGAAATGTGGGATTTATTAGCATACTAAAAACAATTAAACCTATGAAAGTGGATGATACCCCCAAAGGATAGAGTGTGAAGAATGAAGGATAAGGAAGACAGTTTCTGAGAAATGAATCTCTGAAATTTAGAGATAAGATAGAGGAAGGGAGCCCAGCAAAGAGAATCAAGGAACCAAGGTGGAATCAGAGAAATAAGAGCAAAGCCAGGAGAGTTATATCAAAGCCATTATAAAAGTATTGTAAGAAGAAAGAAGTGAATAAATATGTCAAATGCTGCTAAGAGGTTGAGGAAGATGAGTTTGGAATAGTACTCAATAGATCTGGCAGCATGTAAGTTATCAGTGACCTTAGTAAATTAAATTAGCGTTATTCATCTTATAAGTAAGAAAATAAAAGTAAAATACTCCTTGAGTACTGGTGAGGGTCCTTCAGCATAGAAATAGTCTGAATTTTTACTACAATAATATTTTCTCATGAATTTATCTAGCTATATATAGCTAGATTCCAGAGGAGAAGGGTATAGGAAAAAGATTGTAGGGTGATTTTGGAGAAATAATAAAATTGAAGAGAAAACCAGGTTTAGCCAAACTGCTGCTGCCAACCCTAAGATAAGAAAAAAAAAAATGTTAAGAACATCTCTCTTTATTATCATGTGAGGAAGCAATATGATGCTACTTATGAACCATAAATATTTTGGGAAACTAACTTTATCCAATATTTCCATTCAAAACTATATAGTTTTATCATGCACCAGATGTGCTTGGGACTGGACAGAAGATGAAGATAGATTTAGAATTTTCCCAATGAGCCTTGAAAGGTAGAATATACAATAGAAAGACAGAGAGAAGTATTATGATGGAAACTAAGAGAAATTGAAATTGTTCAATGAGTAAGTTGGTCAAGTAAAATCACTCTACAGAGATACAAGCTGACATTGGATGAATGGAATCAATCAGTCAAATGACACCCTTAGCCCAGAAATTAAAGATTTGGGGTTCTGTAGTTTTCACTCTTAGAATGCATGACAGATGATCAAATGGTTAAAGGACATTCTACAAGTAAACTGTAATATATACTATTATTGAGATCAACTTATTTATTATAAAACTGAAAGCAAAATTAGAACAATATGAAAAATGCTGTCACATCTTTATGGTTTAAAGATTAATTGACCAATAATAAAGCATGCAAACCAGAGATTTTGAGACCTATTTGAAACACATTTTTAATATAATTTAGATAAATTTAACTGAAGAACAAAGTAGAAAAAAGTAGTTTTGTATTAAAGTGGCATTGAGAAAATTTTGGAAAGCATTAAGTTTTGCCAGACTTACAGCTGTTGCCTGTTTGAGAAAAAGAAGCAAAAATTTTGCTCAATGATGCTTAAAAAGTAGGGTAGAAGATATCTTTAGAACTTTTGTAATTTTAATTGATAGATACTGCATGAATGTCAGTGAAGCAATGTGTATTTCATTAAAGAGCTCTAGCTTATTAGCTGCAAGATAATTATTTTGTGGTAACTGAGAATAGCCAGTTCTGAAATCAAGTTATAGCTTAAATAGTCAAATGAGCATATTTTTTAAATAGATACTGGTGCTGAAGTGTGTGTATACTTAGGAGAGCTACAGGAAAGAGTATTTGAATCAAATTCTGTGTGAGAGACATGATTATCATATCTTTAATTTAATTTAATTTAATTTAAGAGAGGAAGGAGAAATATTTGGATGAAGGGGGTGGTAAAGAAGACTATAGACAGTTCACTTAAAATACATTTAAGATCAGACGCTTTAACTGGGCTTCAAATATTTTTCCTTCCTGGAAAACATTCTTACTCTCCTATTTTTGTCCCAGATAATACCTGACTTTCAGATTAATAGAGTTAATTAGAGGTGACTGTTTTTGGAGTCACTCAGATAAAGAACAGAGTTTATTAGTGCAATAACATGATACCAGTATCTGAATCTCCCCACTATGTCAATGTGCACTCAAGACACTTGCCACAATTGGGACTGTTATGATTCTACAGTACACAAATTATAAACTTGAAAAATATTTCCCCTTCTTCCAGTATGCCAAAAATATTCCCAGTATTTCCACTCATCTATAATGTTAATTTATTTGCCCAAAGAGAATGATCTTTGGTCTTCTTAGCTAATTTATTAATACACCAAGTATAAAGAAAAGTATTAGATTATTAAATATTTATTTTTTATTTTCTATTTTTATTTTTTATTTTATTTTATTTTTGACTTTTTGTCTTTTCAGGGCCGCACCCCCAGCATATGGAGGTTCCCAGGCTAGGGGTCTAATTGGAGCTATAGCCGCCAGGCTATGCCACAGCCACAGCAACGCCAGATCCGAGCCGCGTCTGTGACCTACACCACAGCTCACAGCCACGCTGGATCCTTAACCCACTGAGCAAGGCCAGGGATCGAACCCGCAAATTCATGGATCCTAGTTGGATTCATTAACCACTGAGCCATGACGGGAACTCCTAGAGTATTAAATATTTAGATGGTAAAAGTTGATCAAGATATATAATCACATGGCAGTTTGACATAAGATCATTTTAATTTGTTTCTATTAACTACTTGGGATTCCATGTTTTTGAAAACATAAAATTAGTATTTTTCCTATATTAGCTTTTTTATTGCTACACCATAATTTCTTACATATGTTATCACTCTGATATTTGAATGTGTATCTTGAAATTTGTTAATATTTCATAATAGACAATTTTTTCATGAATAATCTTGAAACATGTTCACCCCTACTGTTGTCCACACAAAACCCATTTGGCCTTTAAAAGAAGTCATTTGGAGAGTGAAGATAAATGACAAAGTTAGAAAAGAACATGAAAATAATCTTTTAATTAATCAAGAAATACATATAATTGCTCTAACACATATTTCACTTATTATCTGCAGCCATATCTTCTCTAAAACTCTCATCATCATTATAGATTGCATGCATTAATAAGTAATTTCAAATTTCCTATAGCCTTATATTTTTCAGTGTAGGTTTCTTCATCTCCCATTTCTTTTACCAAAATATGACTTTTCCCTTTTGACAGTACTTGTTCAGCTTTTTAAAGTAATGACAGTTTCTCTCATATCCTTCTAAAACTAAACCTGGAAGAAGCATATCTGTCTTCTTTGTGTTTTGACTTCCATAACATTTCCTTACCCTTTCCCAAAATGTTCAGCTTTCAAGTTTTCAACTGCCTTGTTAGACTATAAAACCTCAATTTCACATTGCTTTCTCCTTGCAGAATTTGTCTTTGAGAAGTAGCAGTTAATAGGCTCAGAAGTGAAGAAAAAGTGACAGCTAGTAAACTGAGAAACTAAGAAATGTTTTCAAAAGTTTTATCACATTGAGGTTGATAAAATAGGAATTCAGAGCCTTCCTTGTAGAGGAATCTAAGTAATGCCCTAAACTTTCTGTTGACATTCCAAAGGGCTATAGGTTAAGTGTAAGAAAAAAACAGGAAGTGGCCTTCCCTCAGTGAGGACCACAGCTTAGCTTGTAAAATAAGCTCATTGCCGTTTAATAGAGGCAGACTTCCATCAGCATACCTGGTTAAGAAAAATAAAAGTAAACATCCTAGGAGGAAAACAATATTAGATCAAACCTCAATCTGTACAATTTTTATACATACCATGATATAGTAAAAAACAATGATGAGATATAGGAAAAGACACAACTTGAGCAACAGTTAAGGAGAAAATTAACAGTGCTAGCTAATCTACATTATAGTCATATACTGGAAATATTAAACAAAGATTAAAGTTACTGAGAATAATTACATGTTGGAAAATTTCAGCAGAGAACTAAAAAAAATTAAAAAATGGATATTCTAGAACTAAAATATATAATAGGTAATCAGGAGTACTCAGTGAATGGGTTTAGTAATAGGTTTGACAGCTGAAGAGAAAATCTATGGCCTGGAAGCTAAACCAGAAAAAAATATCCCAAACAATTATTGAGAGAAATACAGCAAATATAACAAAGTAAAACATTATTGGAGAAATTTGAGACATGGTGAAAAGGTATAACAAATGTGTAACTAGAGTTTTTGATAATAGCAAAAAAGTGTAAAAAAGCAATGACTGAGAAAAAGACGATGTAAAAACAAATGACTGAGAAAATTTCCAAAGCTAAAAAGCACTGATGTCACAAATTCAGGAAATGTTATGCTCTTAAGAAGTATAAAAGTAAAGAGGGGTTCTCGTCATGGCACAGCAGAAATGAATCCACCTAGGAAACATAAAGTTGCAGATTTGACCCCTGGCCTCACTCAGTGGGTTAAGGATCAGGTGTTGCTGTGAGCTGTGATATAGGTCTCAGATGCGACTCGGATCTGGCATTGCTGTGGCTGTGGTGTAGGCCAGCAGCTACAGCTCTGATTAGACCCCTAGCTTGGGAACCTCCATATGCCCTGGGTGCCCCTAAAAAGACAACAACAAAAAAGTATAAAGAAAACCACACAAGCACATCATGTTAAAACCCCTAAAACCAAATATAAAAATAAATATCTTAATATTTTTATTTTAATATCAGCAGAGGGTAAAAAATGATGAAAGAGAAACTAAATAAATGGAGGATATATTGTGTATATGACTACAAGTTTCAAAATAATAAAAATGTCAGTTCTCCCCAAATTGTTATTTAGGCCTAAAGTGATTCTTGTCATGATGGTGCTCACAACTTTGGAAAATTTATATGGAAAGGCAAAGGAAATACACTAATTAGCTAAAACAATCAGAATACATGGTTTTTATATAGAAGAAAACCCTAAAGACTCTGCAAAACTGTTGGAACTGATAAATTTAGTAAAGTTGCTGGATACAAAATCAAGATAGAAAAATCATTTGTGTTTCTATGCCCCAACAACAAGCTATCAGTGAGATAAATTAAAAATCAATCCTATTTACCATAGCATTATAAACAATAAAATACTTAAAAAAATTAACCACGAAAAAGAAAGATCTGTATACTGAAAATTGAAAGACATTGATGAAAGAAATTGAGGAAGATACAAATAAATGTAAAGATATATCGTAGTCATGGACTACTGGAGAGTCAATATTGTTAAATTGTTCATACTACCCAAAGTGATATAGAGATTCCTTGCAAACGGTATCAAAATATCAATGGCATTTTCCCCAGAAATAGAAAAAAACAAACCTAAAGTTTGTTTGGAACCCACAAAAGACTCCAAATAGCCAAAGCAAGCTTGAGAAAGAAGAACAAAGCTAGAGGCATCACACTTCCTGATTTCAAAATGAAGCCAGAGTAATCAAAATAATATGGCCTATACTGGCATGAAAACAGACACATCAATCAATGGAAGAGAATAGAGAGCCCAAAAATAAACTCATGCATATACGGTCAAATCATATTTGAAAAGGGTGCCAAGAGCACACTGGGGGAAAATAAATGGTGCTGGGAAAATTGGATATCCACATGCAAGAGGATGAAATTGGACAGCTGTGCCACATTAGTGTCAAAAATCAACTCTAAATAGGTAAAAAACTTAAATGTAGTACTTGAAAAGATAAAACTCTTAGAGGAGGAGAAGGGACAATCTCCCTGACACTGGTTGTAGCAATGATTTCTTAAACATGATACCAACAGCATAGGCAACACAAGCAAAAATAAACACATGGGCCTAGATGAAACTAAACTAACTAGAAACTTTCTGCACAGCAAAGGAAGCAATCAACAAAATGAAAATGAAACTTATGGAATGGGAGAAAATATTTGTAAACCACACATCTTCTAAGGGGTTAATATCCAAAACATATATGAAATCTGTACAATTCAATGACAAACAGAAAGAATCAGAATGGATATGCATATATATGTGACTGGGTCACTTTTTGTACAGCAAAAATTATCACAGCCTTATAAGTTAACTACACTTCAATAAAACTTAAAAAAATAAGCAAGTAACCCAATGAAAAATGAGCAAAGGAGGAATTCTCTTATAGCACAGAGGGTTAGGGATCCAGCGTTGTAATGACTGTGGCTTGTGTTGCCACTGTGGCTTGGGAACTTCTACATGCCACAGCCAAAAAAAAAAAAAAAAAGAGCAAAAAACCTGAGTAGACATTTTTTCCAAAGATATACCAGTGGCCAACAGGTACATGAAAAGGGACTGGGCATCACTAATCATTAAAGAAATTAAATTAAAACCGCAATGATATATCAACCTTTCACACTTGTCAGGATGGCTTTTATTAAAAAGGGAAGAGATAACAAGTGTTGGTGAGGATATGGAGAAAATGGAATCCTTGTACACTGTTGGTGGGATGTAACTTGGTGCAGCCATTGTGGAAAACATTATGGAATTTCCTTAAAAAATTAAAAATAGAACTACCAAATGATGCAATGATCCCACTTCTGGGTAAATATTCAGAGGAAATAAAATCTGAATATAGAAAATATATTTGCACTCCCATTTTCGCTTCAGCATTATTCACAATAACCAAGATATGTGAACAATCTAAGTGCCATTGACAGATGAATGGATAAAGAAAATGTGATTATATAGCTCAGTATTATTCAGTCTTAAAACAGAAAAAAAAAAAATCCTATCATTTGTGACAATACGGGTGAACTTGGAGATCATTATTGTAAGTAAAATAAGCCAGGAAGAGAAAGACAAGTGTTATATGATATCACTTATATGTGGGATCTAAAATAGTTAAATTCATAGAAGCAGAGAGTAGAATGGTGCTTGCCAGTGGCTGAAGTTGTAAGAAATGGGGAGATGTTGGTCAGCATGCGAAATTTCAGGTTGAATAAGTTTTGGAAGTGTAACATATAACATAATGACCATGATCAATAATACTGCATTGTGTATTTTAAATTTACTAATAGCACAGATCTTAGATGTTCTCATCACACACAAAATGATAACTATTTTAAATGATGGATATGTTAGATTGATTGTAGTAATAATTTCACAGAGTATAAGTATATAAAAACATCACTTTATTTGCCAATTTTTCCTCAATAAAACTGAAAAATTTCTTCAACTACTATGATGTATGTATATGTATATGTGTACTTTGTAGTCTTATGTATTTTAATTGCATTTATTGTGATGCAGTTCTTTATTTTATGCTCTAAGTCATTTGAAACATTCTTTTTTTATTATCATTTTTAGTTATTTCTATTATTAACAGGACTCTAATCCTTTCACCCGTTGAAACTTATAATTTAGGATTGATTGTTTCCTTATCTGTTTATAATTTTGAATTCTGAGTACATCTTCAATAATGCTCTATAAGTGGAAAATTTTCACATCGTTTTATAAAATTATCCCTTATGAGGTATTTTTTATTTGTATGCCTCTATGAGTGTCCCTGGTATAACATCAAATACTGTTTTTGTTTTTTTTTCCTTTTAGGGCCTCATCCGCGGCACATGGAATTTCGCAGGTTAGGAGTTGAATTGGAGCTGCAGCTGCCGGCCTACATGCAGCTGCCGGCCTACATCATGGCCGCATCAACGCGGGATCTGAGCTATGTCTGTGACCTACAACAACCAGCTCAAGGCAACACTAGATCCTCAATCCAATGACTAAGGCCAGGGATTGAACTCACATCTTCACAAATACTAGTCAGTTTCATAACCCACTGAGCTACAATGGGAACTGGTCAAATATTGTTAATTGTTCAACATTAGGCTTCATGTTTTTTGGCACTTTGAGTATATTTTCATATTTGAAATCTAGTCAAAGCACTTATGATCATTTTTAAAGTTGAGGTATTTGTTTTCTTATGGTTTAGTTGCAAGTGTTCTTTGTATATTATGGATATAAGTCCTTTATTCTCTATTTGTTTTGTAAATATTTTGCCCTACTCTGTGGCTTGATTTTTATTCTCATAACAGATTCATTTACAGAGCAGACATTTTTGATTTTAAGGAATACAAACTTAGCAATATTTCTTGATCATGCTTGTGTTGTTGTACCTAAGTAGTTATTGGCAAACTCATGGGGACCTAGATTTTCTCCCCTGTTATTGTTTAGAATTTTTTTAGTTTTTCATTTTTTTTTATATCTGTGTTGAATTTTGAATTAATTTTTGTGAGATGTGTATGGTCTACATCTGGATTGATTGATCACATGTGTATGTCCAATTTTCCAGCACTATTTGTTGAAAGATTTTATTTCCCCACTGAGTTGCTTTCTTTGTCAAAGATTAATGCATTGTATTTGTGTAGGATTATTTCTAGACTCTTTATTCTGTTCCATTGATATATATTCTTTCCTTTTGCTATTACCACAAATCTCAATTATTGTAGCTGCATAATAAGACTTGAAGTCAGGTATTGTCTATATCCTGTACATTTCTTATCCTACAACATTATGTCATCTAGTCTGGGTCTTTTGCCTTTCTATATAAACTTTAGAATCAGTTTGTGAATATCCACTAAATAACTTGCTGGCATTTTGATTTTAAATTCATTCAATCTATGACAAGAACCATCATCTTGAAAATATTGAGTCTTCTCATCCGTGTACATAGAATATCTATCCATTCATTAATTCTTTGATATTTTTTCATGTTTTCTTTTTCTTTCTTTTTTTTTTTTTTTCTTTTTAGGCCGAACCTGCGGCATATGGAGATTCCCAGGCTAGGGGTGGAATCGGAGCTACAGCTGCCGGCCTACATACAGCAACACAGAATCTGAGCTGCACTTTCGGCCTATAACCACAGCACACCGCAAGCCAGAGCCTCATCCCACTGAGTGAGGTCAGGGATCCAACCTGCAACCTCATGGTTCCTAGTCGGATTAATTTCCACTGCGCCTCAATGGGAACTCATGTTTTTTTTTCCTACATTTTCATTCTTTTAGTGTTAATATAAATAGTATTTTTTTAAATTTCAAATTCTCTCTCTCCATTACTAGTGTATAAGAAAGAATTTGACTTTTGTACATTAACTTTGTATTCTGCAAACTTACTATAATTATTTCTTAGATCCAGGAGATTTTGTTGCTTCTTTGGGATCTTCTATGTAGAAAATCATGCTGTCAGTGAAAAAAGAGTTTGTGTACTTTTTCTCAATTTATACCTTTTATTTTCATTTCTTGGCTTCTTGCATTAACTAGGACTTCCAGTATGGTGAATAGGACTGGTGAGAGTGGACATTTTTGCCTCATTCCTTATCTTAGCATGAAAATACCTAGTTTCCACCATTAAGTGTGATGTTACTTGTAGGTTTTTGTTGAAACTCTTTACCAAGCTAAGGAAATTCTCCTGTATTCCTGGTTTGCTGATGGATTGGTGTTGGCCTTTTCCAATTAGTCTTTCTGCATATACTGATCTGATCATATGATTTTTCTTCCTTTGTCTCTTGGTCAAAGCAAGAATGGATTAAGTTATTGGTGGATTATGTTAATTGATTTAAAAATGTTGAAGTAGTCTTGCACGCCTGGAATAAATACTATTTATATTATTTTATATGTTGTTGGACTTGCTTTGCTAACATTATGGATAATTTTTGCATATATGTTCATGAGAGATGTTGGTCTATAGTTTCCCTTTGTTGTCTTTGTCCCATTTTGATATAAGTATAATACTGGCTCCATAGAATCAGGTTGAGTGTTTTCCTCACTTCCATGTTCTTAACAATTTTGCAGATTATAGGTATAATTTCTTCCTTCCTTCGTTCCGTCCTACCTTTGTTTCTTTGTTTCCTTCCTTCTTTCTTTCATTCTTTCTTTGTCCTTCCTTCCTTCCTTTCGCTGTACTCATGGCATGTAAGTTCCTGACCCTGGGATAGAACCTGTGCCACACCAGTGACCTAAGCTGCTTGCAGTAGCTATGCCAGATCCTTAACCTGCTGAACCACAAAAGAACTCCTATAATTTCTTTCTTAAATGTTTGGTAGAATTTACAAATTACCCATCTGAGTCTGATGTTTTCTGTTTGGGAAGGTTATTGAGTATTGATTGAATTCCTTAAAAAGATACAAGCCTCTTCAGATTATCTATTTCTCCTTTGTGAGTTTTGATTAGTTGTATATTTTGAGGAATTGGTTCATTTCATCTTGGTTATCAAATTTATAGTCATTGAATTGTTCATAATACATCATTTTGCCCATTAATGTCCATGGAATGAGTAGTAATGGCCCTTCTTTGATTTCTGACATTAATTATTTGTGTCTTGTTGCTTTTTTCCTTAGTTAATGGGGATATAATTTTATCAATATTTTCAAATAATCAGCTTTTGGTTTTGTTGACTTTTTTTTATTGATGTCCTATTTTCAATTCAACTGATTTCTGCTAATTTTTAATTTTTCTTCTTACTTGCAGGTTATATTTATTATTAATTCTAGTTTCCTAATGTGGAAGCTAAGATTGTTCACTTCAGATCTTTCTTCATTTTTAATGTATGCATTCAGTTCTATAAATTTTCCTCTAAGCACTCTTTTCATTATATCCTGCAGATTTTGATGTTATATTTTCACTTTTCTTTAGTTGAAAATATTTTTAATTTCTCTTGAGAATTATTTTATTCATGTATAATTTAGAGGCATGTTGTTTAATCTCCAGTTATGCTTTGGTTTCTAGCTATCTTTCTGTCATTGATTTCTTGTTCAATTTTATCATGGTAAGATAGCAAATTTCGTATGATTTCTGGACTTTTCAAATTGTTAAGGTGTGTTTAAAAGATAATAAAGATAGACCACAATAAGGTCTGTCTTTTTTTTTTTTTTTTTGTATTTTTGCTATTTCTTTGGGCCGCTCCCGCGGCATATGGAGGTTCCCAGGCTAGGGGTTTAATCAGAGCTGTAGCCGCCGGCCTACGCCAGAGCCACAGCAATGCGGGATCTGAGCCGCGTCTGCAACCTACACCACAGCTCACGGCAACGCCGGATGGTTAACCCACTGAGCAAGGGCAGAGACCGAACCCGCAACCTCATGGTTCCTAGTCGGATTCGTTAACCACTGAGGCACGACGGGAACTCCAAGGTCTGTCTTTTTTAAAATTTATTTTATTTTTTATTTTTTTGGGCCACGCCCACAGATATGGAAGTTCCCAGGCTAAGGGTCAAATCAGAGCTGCGGCCACCAGCCTATGCCATAGCCACAGCAACATGGAATCTAAGCTGTGTCTGTGACCTACACCACAGCTCACGACAATGCTGGGTCGTTAACCTACTAAGTGAGGCCAGGGATCAAACACACATCCTCATTGTTCCTAGTCAGGTTCATTAACCACTGAACCACTAAGGGAACACTGGGAATAAGTTCTATCTTGGTGAATGTTCTGGTTGAGCTGTATTCTTATTTTTTATGAAATTTTCTATGGATATAGATTAGACCCACCTTGTCATTGATGCTATTCACTTTATCAGTTTTTGCCACACATATTTTGATGCTATTTTGTTATTATATACACTTTAAGGATTGTTACATCTTCTTGGAAATTTGGTGGTTTTATGATTATGTAGTGCTACTCTTTATTTCTGATAATATTCTTGGCTCAGAAATCTCCTTTTTATGAGATCAATACAGCTTTTTCAGCTTCTTTTCAATTGGTGTTAGCCTATGGAGGTTCCCAGGCTATGGGCTGAATTGGAGCTGTAGCCGCTGGCCTACACCACAGCCATAGCAACACCAGATCCAAGCCGCGTCTGTGACTTACACCACAGCTCATGGCAATGCCATATCCTTAACCCACTGAGCGAGGCTAAAGATTGAACCTGCGTCCTCAGAGGATTTTCTGAGGACGTTACTCCTTTCTAACAGAGTATTTCCAATTTTTCTCTCCCATTCTTAGTCATACCACTACCATTTATTTACTTATTCATACGTTATAATCACTAATTGCATTATTGCTATTATTATTTTGAAAAACAAAACTACTATTAGTCCAATTACATGTAAGAAAAATTTAAGACTTTGATCTTCATTAATTTTTCTCAAATCAACTTCCTTTCTTCATGTAGATCTGACTTCCTGGCCTATTTCCTTTTCCTTCTTTTTGCAGAATGTATTTTATTATTCCTTGCAAAGAAGGACCACTGGTGAAAGACTTTCTCAATTGAAAACAATTCTTTTTGATAGAGTTTTTCTCTTTCACCTTGAAGTATAACCATTCAGGTATAGAGTTCTACATTGGTGGGCTTCTTTTCCCTTAACAATTTAAATATTTCACTTCACTTTCTTCTTGTTTGCATGATTTTTAGAAGTCCTTGTTTTTTTTCTTTCTGAGAAAAGATCCATTTTCTTAAGTTTTATGTCTATATTTACAAAAAGTAGCTTCTTTTTAAAACTTTTTATTCATGTATAGTTGGTTTACAATGTTCCTTCAATTTATGGTGTACAGCAAAGTGACCCAGTCTCCCCCCATATATATATACACACATTCATATGTATATACACACACATATATATATATATATATATATATATGTATATATATGGAAAACTCTGCTCTTATTCACATATATACATACACACACACACAGAAGTCTGCTCTCCATCTGCTTCTGTTTTGTAGATAGGATCATCTGTGCCATAGTTTAGATTCCATATAAAAGTGATGTTGTATGGAATTTGTCTTTCTCTTTCTGAATTACTTCACTTAGTATGAGACTCTCTAGTCACATCCATGTTACTACCCATGGCAGTCTACAGAATCAATGGAAGCTCTATCTAATTACCAAGGACTTCTTCACAAAACTGGAACAAACCACTTAAAATTTGTATGGAAACACAAAAGACTTCAAATAGCTAAAGTAATATTGAAAAGAAAAAAATGGAACTTGAAGACTCAGGCTCCCTGACTTCAGACTGTACTATAAAGCTACAGTCATGAAAACAGTATGGCACTGGCGCAAAAACAGAAATATAAATCAATGGAACAGGATAGAAAGCCCAGAAATAAACCCAAGCACCTATGTTCAACTAATCTATAATAAAGGAGGCAAAAACATACAGTGGAGGGAAGAGAGTCTCTTCAGTAAGTGGTTCTGGGAAAACTGGACAGCTGCATCTAAAATAATGAACTTAGAATGCTCTCCAACACCATACACACACACACACACAAAAACCTTAAAATGGATCAGAGACCTAAATACAAGGCAAGATACTATAAAACTCCTAGAGGAAAACATAGGCAGAATGCTCTTTGACCTAAATCATAGCAACATCTTGTTTGATCCACCTCCTAGAATAATGACAATAAAGACAAAAATAAACCAGTTTATTTTCTTTGTGGGTATGCATCTGTTTTCTTATATACATTCATTGGATTGTTTTTGAGATTCAATATTTTAGTGATAAGAGAGTATTTGTCTTTCTCTGTCTGATATATTTCACTAAGCATAATATTCTCTAGGTCCATCCATGTTGTTACAAATGGTAGAATTTATCCTTTTCAGTGGCTGTATAATATTCCATTATATAATCAGCATTATTTACAGTTGCAAAGATATAGAAACAACCTAAATATCCATCAACAGATGAATGAATAAAAATATGTGATATATATGTAAATTGTAAATAATGCTGATATGAACATTGGGATACATATATATTTTTGTATTAGCATTTTCTTTCTTTGAATATATACCCAGGAATGGAATTACTGGGGTACATGGTAGTTCTATTTTTAGTATCTTGACCACCTTCATAATATTTTCTGTAATTACTGCACCAATTTACAGTCCCACTAGTAATGTATAAAAGTTTCCTTTTTTCCATGTCCTCAACATTTGTTATTTGTGTTCTTTGTGATGATAGCCATTCTGACAGGTATGAGGTGATACCTCATTGTTGTTTTGGTTTACATTTCTCTGATGATTACTCACGTTGATCATTCTTTCATGTGCCTTTGGCTATTTGTATGTCTTCTTTGGAAAAACGTCGATTCAGGCCTTCTGTCCATTTTTAAATCAAATTTTTTGTATTTTTGATATTGATTTATATGCCATGCAATGGTGCTTTTTGTCTTTCAGTGTGACTTTGAACTTTTTTGTTGAGTTCAATACATGATATACTTGGTAAAGGAAATTGAGGAAATTTGGCATTTACAGTTAAGTTTTAGGTTTATTTGGCTAGGGATCACACTGTACTTGTAGGTGTCAGAGGCTTATATTTCCTCTGGTGTCCTTGTTTTTGCCTCTTATATTGTATTAGAGTTTCCCTTGAGACTTCTTAAATAATATCTGAGACATGCTACTCATTCTTTGTATTCTCCTGTTGTTATATTGGATCCCTATTGCTGTTGCGGTAAAGTATAGGGGGAGGAGAAGTTTTCTATATTTATATAGTGGGTTTCAGTCTTTTAGTGAACTCTTGCTCTGATCTGTGACCTTCACAAATGCTTCTCAATTACTGCCACCCTCTTTGATGAAACAAGAAACTAGATATTTTGGTTGGTTAGTTGGATACTGGTACAACAGATTGCCTTGAAGGCAAATCTTACTGAATAGAAAACAAAAACAAAAGCAAAAAAACCTCTGAGTCTATTTCACAATGGCCATTTTTTCCCTTTCCATACGCAGGCAGCATAAGGGATTTTTTAAAACCTTTACTGTGAGAATCTGTTAGGGCTCTTTGTCGTAAAACTCACAAGAGTATAAGGCTCTCTCCTGGAGTTTTTGACTCTCAAACATGACCGCATTGAGTCTCCTACAATTTCATCCTAGCAGTGTATTTTGCCTAATTGGTACTGCTTCCTATGGTGCTGTCTGCTCCAATAAGTCATTACTCTTTGTATATGCCTCTTGTATCTCCAGTTTTGGATGCTGTGGTTTTCTCTATGCTTCAATACCTAAGATCTTTCATGTTTTCCTAAAGATGAATTTTTTTTAAAAAAAATAGACACTTCTAGTTTCTGTTCTGGCATGTGAGGAGCTTAGAAGTCACTATTCTTATGCACACAAGAAATAATTCTGAACAAACAGAAAATGAACACCTTTTCCTAAGAAGATCTTAGGTATTGAGGTCGCAGGGAAAACCACAGCATCAAAAATTGGAGATACAGAATTATTTCAAGTTCACTGAGTTCTCACTTTTAGTAGCCTTTGGTTCTTATTCCATAGATTCATTCAGTTCTCTTATTTTTGAGGAATTTTATATTTATTTATTTATTTTTCATTTTCTTCTCAGTTTTCTTAATTTTGGCCCTGTAGGCTTTAGGGGCAAGATAATTATTTGTTGTTAGCGGATATCCTGTGAATTGTAGTATGTTTAGCACCTTCTCTGGCCCCTACCACTAGATTCCAGCAGCACCTCACTAGCTGTGATAATGAAAACTGTCTGTAGATATTGCCAGAGAAAAATCGTATCCAGTTGAGAGCCACTGTTCAACCCATTGTCTCTCCTTTTTCTGACTTTCCTTTTCAGACTTTTTGTCTTGGTCTTATATGTTAAGGCTTTCATAGTAAGGTTTAAAAGTATGAAGCATTGAAAAGCCAATTGTAAACCTTAAACAAATGAGTGGGGCTTATTGAGCAGAGTGCTTTACTATAATGAAAATGGTTGCACATTTATGGGTCTTTTCCTGGAGCCATTCAGTTTTTCTAAAAATAATTTTCTCAAAGACATTCTGGCACATATTCACTTGGATGCAAGAACTCTAATAGGGGAAATTTGTGCCTGGGCATTTCACCATTCAATATGTAGGCTTCAACCAAATTTCTCTCACCAAATTCTTTTTTTTTTTTTTGTCTTTTTGCTATTTCTTGGGCCGCTGCCGCGGCATATGGAGATTCCCAGGCTAGGTGTCCAGTCGGAGCTGTAGCCACCGGCCTACGCCAGAGCCACAGCAACGCGGGATCCGAGCCGCGTCTGCAACCTACACCACAGCTCACGGCAATGCCGGATCCTTAACCCACTGAGCAAGGGCAGGGACCGAACCCGCAACCTCATGGTTCCTAGTCGGATTCGTTAACCACTGCACCATGATGGGAACTGCGAGCACCAAATTCTATTAGACCGACACATTTATTTTTTTTAACTTTATATAATGATTTTAATTTTTTTCATTATACATAGTTTATAGCATTCTGTCAATTTTCTACTATACAGTGTGGTGACCCAGTTACACATGCAAGTATACATTCTTTTTTCTCACATTATCATGCTCCATTATAAGTGAATAGACACAGCGGGATTTCATTGTTATCCATTCCAAAGGCAGCAGTCTGCATCTATTAACTCCAAGTTCCCAATCCATCCCACTTGCTCCCCCTTCTCCTTGGCAACCACAAGTCTATTCTCCAAGTCCATGATTTCCTTTTATGTGGAAAAGTTCATTTGTGCTGTATATTAGATACCAGATATGACTGATATCATATGGTATTTGTCTTTCTCTTTCTGACTTACTTCACTCAGTATGAGTCTCTAGTTCCATCTATGTTGCTGCAAATGGCATTATTTCGTTCTTTTTTATGGTCTCAGCTCAGCAGGATGGGCCTGAAGAATGGGTGCTGTGAAACATAAGGAAAAAAGTAACATAAAACAAGACACAGAAACATTTATCTTAAGTAAACGTGGGAACTGGGAGATTCAAGATCTCAGAGACCAAGGGCACCACCTCAAGAAACCACACTGCTTTTATTGTGCTCTTTAGGATGAGCCAAGTGAGGAGGGGCTATGGGTGGAGGATATAGGGTTTGTTTATTATTGTATAAGTTCTTTTATTATTTTAAAAGTCACTTATCTGGTAGATGGTTAAGCTTTTACTCTGACCTTTAGGCACATAACAATCATTAGCATTTGAGTTAGCTATCTATGCATAGCATTCCAGAGAATCCACCTGACTATTTGCAGCAACCCTGTGTGCCTAGGTTTGCACCTTGGTTCTCTTTACTAATGCATATTCTGCTAACCACTCATAAACCACTTGGCCATGAGGTTCCTCTTTCTCTTATTCTTTAGAGACATATCATGCTTGTGTAAATGATGTGCCAATCTGCACAGGTCCGGTGTGCCTAGACCAACGCATTATGTCCTCATTCTGCTGAGCCTATGAATAGCTTATGCCTTTAGGTCTTTGTTCTTAAGGTTAAGTCATTTACCAGCACCATGACTCTTTTTCAAGCAGGAAGATGGGATAAAGTAAAGCAGGACAAGATGGAGTTTTCAGCAAAGAGGCAAAGAAAATATTGTAGAAACGTGTCTCGTGACATCTTCTTATACCCATCAGAACATAAAGGTCACAGGGCAAACAGCTGCTTCCCAAATCAGAACAATTAACAGATGGATACAAAGAATCAGTTTATAGAATTAGAAACCTATGACCAGAAACTTCCATGGGAACCAGTTTCTGGCAGGCAAGCGTAACCTGTAATGACAAATTGCCAGAGATTTAGTGTGGAAAAGTCTGAGAGTTAAAAACTGCAGAGGGCATCCCAGTCTTTGTGGAGTGTGCCCACTCTTTTGTGAGTTTTACCTCCAGACTGTACCATGTTTTTACAGTGAAGATCAAAGAGACATCCTCTTCAGCTCCAAGCAGAGGGATGAGAAAAGTAAATCTTGAAAGATTCTGGAGAGGGGGAAAAACACCTTATCTATAGAGGTTCAAAGAAAATAGTTACAGATGACTTCTCAGAAACCAAGTAAGCAAGGAAATGGTAGAGTTGAGTGTTCAAAATATTAAGAGAAAAAATATTTCACCAATCTAGAATCCTGTATCCTGTGAAATTATCCTTCAAAAGTGAAGAAAGAGGAAATAAACACTTTCTCAGACAAAAAAAAAAAAAATGAAAGAATTGATTGCTAGTAGACTTGCTTTGCAAAAAATGTTAATTTTTTTCAGAGAGAAGGAAAATGGGGTAGACTAGAAACTTGAATCTACATTAAATAAATATATGTATACGTGATAAAATAAAAACTTTTAATTTTCTTACTTGTAATTGATTTAGGAGAACAGTCTGGAGAAAATAATATTAGCGACAGTGTATTCAGTGACTTAGTTTTGTATAAGTGAAAGGAATAACACAATTACACAAGAGATAGAAGGAAGGGATTAAGAATATTTTGTTATTTTAAGGTCTTGTGCTTCCTGGGAAGCAGAATTGTGTTATTTGTAAGTGGGCCTAGATCAATTGTGAATATAAATTGCAAATTCTAGGTCAACCACTTAAAAAAAACAATTAAAGAAGTGTAATCAGTATGCTAAGCAAGGAGAACAAAGTGAACAAATAGAAAACAGCAATAGATATGGTAGATATTTATCAAAATATGTCAGTAATCATATTAAACTTCAGTGGTGTAAATTTAGCAATTGAAAGACCAAGATTAACAGAGAAGATAAAAAATAAGACAACCAGATGTTGTCTACAAGAAACTCACTGAATATAAAGACACATATAGAGGAAAAGTAAAGACATGTAGGAAGATATACCACACTAATACAAATGAAAAGGAACCTAGAGTTAATTTGGTTAATTTCAGACATAGCCAACTTCAGAACAAGGAAAATTATCAGGGTTAAAGAGGGACGTTACGTGATGATACATCTGTAGAGTACCCAAGACCTAACTGTCCTTAATGTGATCACACCTAAAAACAGAACATCAAAATACTTGAAGTAAAAGTTATTCATTGCCTTATTTCCCACCTTTTTCCTTTTCATTTCACCCTGAAAACTTTCTAATCTCTTTCTAAATCACAGCTTTAGTCATTTCCTGTTTAAAAACTTGACTGGTTCTTCACTAACTAGAGAAGTAAGAATAGTGCTCCTGACTTTCAGGCCAATATTCAGTATGACAATTCATTCTATTTTCTGAATTTATTTACCAGTATTTACTTTATGTTAAATAGGCCCTGCACTTTCCCTCTTTTTCCAAAATAGATTTCAGAGCTTTTGTTCTTCTTGTTTCCTACTAGTGGAACTTCTTATCTCTTTTTTTCGGACAGCTAAAATCCTAACCTTTCCTTTCAACATTTGAAATGCCAGGTTTTAAATGCTATGTCATTTTTCTGAATAGTTTTATTTACTTGTGATAACTCTCTCCTCTGAACTTTGTTATAGTTTCATTGAATATTTTTTTCATTTGCAAAAATATAATGTTCTATATTATGTCATGGTTATTTGTGTATTTGTCTTCTTATCACTCTTCTGGATTATGAAATCTTTGAAAAATGTGGTTCAGTCATTTTGATATGTTATGTACCATAACATATCTCACATAACATAACAATCTCACACGTAGCTGGTATTTAAATATGTTGGTTACGCATAAATTTAAAAAAGTTTTTGGTTATTTCAGTGGCAGCAAAAAATGCTGTCTTTTTTCATGAAGACATCCTAATCATTAAAGTCATTTTTTATTGCTCTCTAGTCTGAAAATCTGTAGTGCCCTATCTTTGCACCATTTCTTTTAGCAGTTAATTACTTATTTAATGGTATATGTGTCATCCCTAGTAGTTTAAAGTTTACTTAAGGGCCAGAGAAGTTTTCATTATCTATTTTGTATTCTTTACAGTGCCTTGAATATTTAAATGGATCCATGAATACTTGTTGAATTAGATTGGATATAGTAGTCTTTCATCCTTCTTATCAAATACAGCACATTTGGCATGCAAAAGAAGCATCAATAAATTAGTGGACAATTGTGAAAATAGCACATAAATTGCACATAAAATTCAGCTTCCTGAGAGGAGTATTTCTTTGCACTCACAGAGTCTGACAAATCTATTGCAGCTTCATTTACTCTAAAATTATTTATTACTAGGCTATAGTTTGTTGTACAAATACTATTCTGAATAACCATCCGTTTGCTCATTCATCATTTGTCTTTATTTCAAAATGATTTTCCCCCAGTGCTCATTTCTTCATACTTTATAAAATATATGTGTTGTATATATCTTGCCTGTTATCTTGCCTTTTCCTTCTTTTTTGCTTGGATTCTGGTCACAGTGAATTATCCTCAAAATGATAAGTACATTTGTCAATCAAGAAAGAAGTTACATGTAAATATGTGTTTCTTAAAGTTTTTCATATTTCATAATGTGAGAAATATATTCTCATAAGGTTATATAAAGACTGGTTACGAAGGAGAATGTGATCATCTTTTTAAATCTTAATCTGATATTTATAGGTCCTTTTAGGTTTATATAATATGTGACTTCCCTCTTGAAGTTTATAGTTATTACAAGCATTATAGTTAATAGAACTCTGTATTATTTTGTTACAGAAAATTAGTAATTTTTCAAAAATCTCCCTTGTATAATTTAATTATTTTGTCTACCAGTGAACATTGTATGAATCCATAAGCCAATTGTAGTGTTTTAATATCGCTAATAGTAAAAATTGTTTTTATTTTTAAATTGTCACATTGTAATAATCAGAATTTTTCTATTACTAATTACTTCTTAATTTGATATATCCTGGGTATTAACATCTGTTCTGGGTCATTAAAAAATGCTGAACAATATATACAACAGAAAATTACTGACCACACTAATGAAAAGTTATTTCAGAATAAACGCCACATTTGTAAATAATGTCAGTATATTTTACAAAGGGCCAAGGTCACTCAAAATCATTACTCATCATTTAGCATTAATCAATATACTAATTACTTTCACTGATACACCACACACACATACACAAACACAGAAAAATATATTCAGGACATTTTTTAAAGATTTCAAGAGACGGAGTTCCCGTCATGGTGCAGTGGTTAACGAATCCGACTAGGAACCATGAGGTTGCAGGTTCGATCCCTGGCCTTGCTCAGTGGGTTAAGGATCCGGCGTTGCCGTGAGCTGTGGTGTAGGTTGCAGATGCGGCTCAGATCCCGTGTTGCTGTGGCTCTGGCGTAGGCTGGAGGCTACAGCTCCGATTCGACCCCTAGCCTGGGAACCTCCATATGCCGCGGGAGCGGCCCAAAGAAATAGCAAAAAGACCAAAAAAATAAATAAATAAATAAATAAAGATTTCAAGAGGAAGATGCTGGAAAATTTGCCAAAGTTATGGTAAATATCACTGTGGAATCTTCAAGTTTAAAAGAGAAGAATGAAAGAGTATAAATTTAAATTGTTTTCTAGTGGTGACCAGGATGTTGAAGTATAAACACTTCATAAAAAATGGGCGTCATTTTCATTATCATTTTAATGTGCTTTCAGACATGCACAATATTCTTTATATATTACTAATGGCGTTCTTTCAGGCCTGCCTTCACACCCAGTGCTTTTAAACTGCTATTACAGCATTTTTTATAACAATTTCTATTTAAATGCAAAGTCCTATGGGGCTAGACATTACTAGCTTTTTCTTTTTATGTACATTTTTAGAATATAATTCAACTTAGCATTTCCTCCATTTATTGATTTTGTGATAAAATGCCTTAAATATTTTGTAAATAATATTATTTTTGTATTTTTTTTGTAAAATAGACTAGAAAATTAATATAGAGCTAAAATTTTTTAAATTATTGGAATTTTTAAAGATTATTACTCACTTAGGTCTCTAACTATTCTAAGCAAACCCTCTATTTCATCGTAATGTCTGAAATGCATCTCTTCAGTGAATATATAGTTTCATATTGCTTTAAAACACTATTCTCTTTATACCTGTGAGCATCCATGAGATTATGCTATGGTTTGTTATATGAGGCTAAGATTTTCACTGTGTGAATTATCACTTGATGATAACTTTTTTGTGTGTCTTTTTTAAGGGCCATACCCGCAGCATATAGAGGTTCCCAGGCTAGGGTTCAAATAGGAGCTGTAGCTGCTGGCCTTTGCCACAGTACAGCAACGCTGGATCCCAGCTGTGTCTACAACCTACCCCACAGCTCACAGCAACACTGGATCCTTAGCCCAACTTGATGGTCACTTTTTATGAGCTACCTAGGTAGACTAAAATACTAATAAAAATAATCAATCATAATAAAAGTTCTATCCTAATCCAGTGCTTTAAAAATTCTAAATATTTTCCTCTGTCCTTTCCATTTCTGTTTGGGGTTCTCCAAGACATTGCATCAGTACAGTTTCCCATTCTTTATTATCTACATATTAAAAGTCTCCATCTGTTTCTAAATGATCATCCACTGTCCAATTTCATTGCTAGCCTATCTCAGCTTCCTTTCTTCCAAAGAATGGGGAAATCATAAAGGAAAATCCATGAAGAAGAAACTGGGAAGGAAAGAAGGTGGTAAAAGCAGAAGGGGATTTATAGAATGTTTGAAGTAAAAGAGAATGTCAAAACTTTTAATTCTGGATAAGGTGGAGTAAACTCATTCAATTGCATTTCTCTGACTGTATACACCTATAAAAACTGGATAGAATGCTGAAGGTAACTATTTGACCTCTCTAAACAGTAAATACTAGCAAGCAGGTTAGGAAAACCTTGACTATGAAATGCCCCCAATTTGGTGGTAAATTTACCATTTTTTCTCCACCAGTATCTTCCAGTCTTAAGTCAATGAATCAGAGTGGCACTAGAGTACAGAAAAAAGAGACTCCCAAGAGAAGCCCTCTAGTTATGGTTAGGAAAGGGAAATCCTAAAGTTCAAAGTGAGTATGAAAATCCCTTATATATATATATATATATATATATATATATATATATATATATATATATTTAGTTTTCTCTAATCTTCCTCTTTCCAGTCCTCAAGTAATTCTATGGTGATTGTGACAGCATGAGCCAAAACTCTGATGGAGAGAGAACTTCATCTCTCTTCAGCGTATTTGTGGTTCCAAGAGTATGGGGCAAAAATTGTTTATTTTTTTTCTCTGTTTTTCTCCCTACATCTTAGCCCCACTTGTACAGGTGAAATTGCAGAAGAGCACAGTAGAGCCAGGAAATCAAAGCCCAAATTTCTGGAAAGAGGGCTAAAAAAGGAGCCTCGTGGGGAAAAGGAGATATCACAGAGAGAGGAGCTCAGGGCAGTGACATTGGGAAATCCTGGGCTCGTCCTTAAATGGCTTATGTAGTTGGAGCTTCTATTTAGTACAGCATAAACTTTGAAAACTGAACTAGTGGGTAGACCAAACCCAGGTTCCGGATTGATGGCACACAGTGACCAAATCAGAACAGCACTAAAAATGCTTTGAAAACTGAAATGTCTGGAACAACAGCTTATAGAACGTGGGATGGAAGTTATGGCTTGGAATTAACCAAGTTGACTGCCTTCTAAAACAAAAAGATCAACATTATGCTTAGGATCCAAACAAGACTCAGTGTTTCATAATATATTCAGGATATCTACGATACATAAGTGAGACACATATCAATGTGAATAGAACAGGAACAAATGCCAAGATGACGCAGATGTTGGAGCGATCTGATGAAGATTTAAAATAGCTTTTATAAAAATTATATGGGAAGCATTCACAAACTCTCTTAAAACTAATGGATGAAAATGAGAGAAAATTTAGTATATAAAGAAGAATCAAACTGAATATTTTGAACTGAAAAATGCTTAAAGTAAAAAAAAGAAAAAAATATAAAAAAACAAAAACCAATTTGATAGAAAAAAATAGTAGAGTGGAAATAACAGAAGAAGGAGTCAGTGGACACAAACAAATCAGTAATTACATTAAAATTTTAAAAGTCTAAACCCTCCAATTTAAAGACCAAAATTGTCAGACTAAATAAAACCCTAGCTGTATGAAGAACAAATATCAAATATAAGGAAGATAAATTTTTAAATAAGATAATAAGGGTATGTAATGAAAACATTTAACAGCAAAGAAATGCATAGTTATACAAATTTCAACCAAAGTTGTCTTAAAATAATCATTGTTAATTATTAAGATAGTCCATAATGATAACACAGTTAATCAAAAAGAAACACAACTATCCTTCATTTTTGTGATCATAATTACATATTCTAGAAATATATAAAAGGGAAAATGACAAAAGTAAAAAGAAAGAGAACTTCACAAGCTAGAAATTTTAACAGCAATCTCTCAGTACCTGCAAGGCAAAATGTCAGTAAGCATATAAAGTGATTAGAGAATTATCAAACTATCTAATTTGCAAACAAATAGTACAGAACATATGTAGAAAAAAATCTCAATAAAACACATTTATAAAATTATAGCATCCATAAATTTCCAAAAATTATTTATATACTTAGCTATAAAGCAGATTCCAACAGACTTCATAGGACTGAAGTCATACTGAATATATTATCCATGCTCAGTGGAATTAAAAAAATTTAAAAACCAAAATAATAAAAACTTAACCAATTTCAGAATTAAGCACATATCTATATAATCAATGATTCATAAAGAGAACAAAATATAAAGTAGAATATAGTATCAGCAAAATTATAGTGAAAATATGTCTTAATGAAACATGTAGAATTCAACTATAGTGTAACTGGACAAGGTGGCCACTCAAAAGGCCATTACTGGAGAGATATGTGTTGGTAAAAAAGGAAAAGTTGCTTCATTCAGGAGGACAACAACTTGAGGAGATAGTGGATTAATGGGTTCTAAGACCATATCCAAATTGCCACTTAAGAAACAGAGGGAGTGTGAGGGAGTGGGCTGCCTGGTACGTGAGCTGCTGGTGCACAATTCTTGGATTTGTTGACATCAAGATGAAGTTGCAAGCATCACCCATTTTCTGGGGCCTCTGTCCTTGCAGTCATCACTTTTCATCTGGTGGGGGTCTCCTTTCTATAAAAAACCTTAGGAATGTGTGTCAGACCCTTATATTTCAGGAAACAGGAAGTCGGATGGCTCTGTTGTATGACTGGTTTATAGTCTAAAGTGTTACCAGCTTCCTGGCCCAACAACTATACAGCTTCACATTTCCTAATCGTTAACACTTGAACCAGCGTTTTGATCTAGAAGACTAAAACTTTTCTAAGAACAAGAGGGCATTGGGGGAAGTGTCCTGTCCTGTGAAGGCCCCATAGGGTCCTGCTTGGTTATAATACCCCCTCCTTTTCTTTGATATTCCTTAATCCTGAGAAGGAACAGGTGCAGAACAAGAAAGAGAATAAAGTTTTATATAGAGAGGTTGATCATAAACTTGGCAAAGGGACTCAATTTTAGGGAACTCACTTTTAATCTCTACTCCTGTGTCAATAGCATTGTGTCGAGAAATTAATAGCTTTAAAAATGCATATACTAGAAAAGTATAAAATGTTAAAAATGAATTATCTCTATATTTCCATTTATAGCAGAGAAAGGAGGATATAAATAAGTTATACATAAGCAAAAATTAATAACAAAACCCAAGGTAAATATATAAAATCAACAAAGCTAAAAGTCGGTTCTTGGAAATTACTAGTATATTTTATAATTCCTTGGCATAAATGATTAAGAAACAATGAAAGATGGCACAAAATTATAATATTAAGAACAAAGAGGCAATATTACATGCCATACAGATATTATCAACATAAAATATATAAATTCATGCTATTTATTTTGGAAATTTGGTGTGATAGAACAGAAAAAATAGAAAAATTTAATTGTACAATATCTACAGTTAACCTTCTTACATAGAAAATCAAGGATAAAATGACTTGCTTTAAGAATTCTACCAACCAATTAAGGAAGAAAAATTGAAATCTTAAAGGAATTATTTGGATATTTTCTTTGAATATTTGAACAGGAATATTTACCAACTCAATTTATGATACTAACAAAATACTGATTCCCAAATTTAAAATAAATATATTTTAATAGAAAAATCAGTCCGATCTCCTTTACAAACATAGATAAAAAAATCCTAAATAAATATGGCCAACATTAATCAGTGATATATTGAAAGGGAAAAATGCACTATCAATTTCTATTCATTGCAAGAACACATGGGCAATTTAACATTTAAATGTCTGACAACAAAATTTACTATGTTAATACTTGGTTCTTCCTCTCAATGTTGGGTCAGCCTTATTCATCCCATCTTTTAAAATAGTCTTAAATTTACATGCCCATATTTTATTATGAATTTAACAATCAAAATTCTTTGGCTTATCTTGTTAAAAATCTCAGTCATATGACAGTTGTGATCAATTCTTTCTTGAAAACTATTTCAGTTGCAACAAATGTAGAAAAAGCTCATTTTTTCTTCTCATTTATATCTTTTGAGTAATGTAAAACCAATAATCTGCTCCAAGTTTTAGCGGCATAAACTCCCAGCCAGAGGTTGCTTTTCCCAGAAATCTTGAAAGCTGCCTGTGGCAATTTAACTAAATTTTGGTTATTGCAAGGTGAGTAGAGGTGATGTGTGCAACATTCTGCTCGCATTATTTTAAAAATAAAGTTTATTTCCCTTTTTCCTATTCCCTTTTTACAGGCTAGAGCAATGATTGATATGGCCATGGTGTCAAATCTAACCATGCCAATGAGGACATCACCAATGGTGGAGGGAGAAAGTAGGAATGAACTTATTTTCTTTCACAACATTGTTGATCTAAACAACCTGATCACCCTGGACAGCCCATGGTCTAAAAATTACTAAGACATCTCCAAGTATCTTCTCATAAAATACATTTCAACTAAAGTTAAAAGGAGTATACATTTTCTCTAAGTCTCCAGTGTCCTTTACCTTATGGCTCTGATCATATGTAGGTTATCTTTCCACACCTACAAAGAATCACTCACAAAATAGTAGTAATGGGATTATTTTGCTTGGTTTAGGTCAATCATTGTTTCCAAAAAAATTGAAGAATGACACACGTATTGCTACTTGAACAAATTGTATTCCCATAAACTAAGGAAGGGAAGTGGTATGCTCTTGGGAAAGCCACCAAAAATGTCATTCCATTTATTTCCAAGTTTAATATTTATATAGGTGCTTTCCACATATATATATTACATTTTTCTCTTACTTTTTAAAATGTATTTATAGCATCTCAAATCAAGAAATGCCCACAGATGCATCTCTTTACCAAATCTAGCTTGAAATAAATGGCGTTTGGTTTTTTACACTTATTCATTAAGTCCAAGTAAATTACCTGCCCCAAATATATTCTTTACAGAATGAGGAAGAAAGACTAAAACAAGTTCATTTAAGTGGGGGTGGGGAGAAATTCACAGGTATTTTGGTCCATAATATGTATAATAACTTACTAGAAAGGATTAGTATTTCTTTTTTTTCTCAATTAATTTGATTACATTTCTGGTTGTACAATGATCATCACAACCAAATTTTATAGCATTTCCATCCCAAATGCTCATTGCATCCCCCGACCCCCCAACCTGTCTCATTTGGAAACCATAAATTTTTCAAAGTCTGTGAATCAGTATTTGTTCTGCAAAGAAGTTCATTGTATCCTGTTTTTAGATTCCACATGTAGAGTGATAGCATTTGATGTTGGTGTGTCATTGTCTGAGTGACTTCACTTATCAGGATAATTTCTAGGTCCATCCATGTTGCTGCAAATGCCATTATTTATTTCCTTTTAATGGCTGAGTAACATTCCATTGTGTATATGTACCACCTCTCCTTTTTCCTCTGTCAATGGACATTTAGGTTGTTTCCATGTCTTGGCCATTGTATATGGTGCTGCAGTGGACACTGGAGTACATGTAACTTTTTGAGTCATGGTTTTCTCTGGATAGATGCCCAGGAGTGGGATTGCTGAATCAAATGGTAATTCCATTTATAGTTTTCTGAGGCATCTCAGTACTGTTTTCCACAGTGGTTGCACCAATTTACAATCCCACCAACAGTGTAATTGGGTTCCTTTTTCTCCACCCCCTCTCCAGCACTTATTGTTTGTAGACTTTTTGATGATGGCCATTCTGGCCAGTGTAAGGTGGTACTTCAGTCTGGTTTTGAATGCATTTTTCTAATAATGAGTGATGTTGAACATCCTTTCATGTGCTTCTTGGCCATCTGTATGTCTTCTTTGGAGAATTGTCTGTTTAGATCTTCTGCCCGTTTTTTGATGGGGTTGTTGATGTTCTGCCTTCAGTAGGATAAGCTCTTTGTTGATGTGATAGATTAACTATATTAATTGACTTTTGAATATGAACCAACCTTGTACAATGAAATAAATCCCACTCAGTCATAGGGTGTTATTTGTTTTACATGTCATTGGAGTCATTTTGCTTCTGTTAAGCATTTTTGCATCTATATTCTTCTGTTCTTCTTTTATGATTTTTTCCATTGTAGTTGATTTACTGGGTTCTTTCAGTTTCTACTGTACAGCAAAGTGACCCATTCACACACACACACACACACATTCTTTTTCTCAAATTATCCTTCACCATGTTCCATCACAAGTGAATAGATATAGTTCCCAGTGCTATACAGCAGGATCTCATTTCCAATTCACTCCAAAGGCAATAGTTTGCATCTGTTAACTACACACTCTCAGTCCATCCCAATCCCCCTGCCCCTTGGCAACCACAAGTCTGTTCTCCAAGTCCAAGAGTTTCTTTTATGTGGAAAGGTTCATTTGAGCCATATATTAGATTCCAGATAAGTGATATAATATGGTAATTGTTCTTTCTCTTTTGACTTATTTCACTTAATATAAGAGTCTCTAGTTCCATCCATATTGCTGCAAATGCCATTATTTTGTCATTTTTTATGGCTGAGTTGTATTCCATTGTGTATATGTACAGTATCTTCTTATTCCTTTGATCTTTTTATGGACATTTAGGTTGTTTCTGTTTTGGCTATTGTGAATAGTGCTGCAGTGAACATATGGGTACATGTATCTTTTCCAATAAATGTTTATCTGGATATATGCCCAAGAGTGGGATTCCTGGGTCATATGGTAATTCTATATTTAGTTTTCTGAGGTACCTCCATACTGTTTTCCATAGTGGTTGTTCCAATTCACATTCCTACCAACAGTGTAGGAGGGTTCCATTTTCTTCACACCCTCTCTAGCATTTGTTATTTGTTGACTTGTTAATGATGGCCATTCTGACAGGTGTGAGGTGGTACCTCATTGTAGTTTGATTTGCATTTCTCTAATAATTAGTGATGTTGAACATTTTTTCATGTGCTTGTTGGCCATCTGTATGACCATCTTCTTTGGAGAAATGTCTATTAGGGTCTTTTGCCCATTTTACAATTGGGTTGTTGCTTTTTTTTGCAGTTAAGTTGTATAAGTTGTTTTGTATATTTTATTTATTTATTTAGTCTTTTCAGGCCACACCCATGGCATATGGAGGTTCCCAGACTAGGGGTCAAATAAGAGCTGTAGCCACTCACCTACACCACAGCCATAGCAATGCAGATCTGAGCCTTGCCTGTGACCTACAGTGCAGCTCATGGCAATGCCAGCTCCTTAACTCACTGAGCAAGACCAGGATCAAACCTGCATCCTCATGGATACTAGTCAGATTCATTTCTACTGAGCCATGATGGAAACTCCTGTTTGTGTATCTTAGAGATTAACCCCTTGTCAGTTGCATCATTTGAAACTATTTTCTCTTTCCATAGGTTGTCTTTTTTATTTTATGGTTTCCTTTGCTATGCAAAAACTTGTCAGTTTGATTAGCTCCCATTGGTTTATTGTTGCTTTTATTTCTGTTGCCTTGGGAGACTGACCTAAGAAAACATTTGTAAGTTCGATGTCAGAGAATGTTTTGCCTATGTTCTCTTCTAGGAGTTTGATGGTGTTTTTTCTTACGTTTAAGTCTTTAAGCCATTTTGAGTATTTTTGTGCATGGTGTGAGGGTGTGTTCCAGTTTCATTGATTTGCATGCACCTGTCCAGGTTTCCCAGCAATGCTCTCTGAAAAGACTGTCTTTTTCCCATTTTATGTTCTTGCCTCCTTTGTCGAAGGTTAGTTGACCATCAGGGTTTATTTCTGGGTTCTCTATTCTGTTCCATTGGTCTGTCTGTCTGTTTTGATACCAGTACCACACTGTCTTGATTACTGTAGCTTTGTAATATTGCCTGATGTCTGGGAGAGTTATGCCTCCTGCTTGGTTTTTGTTCGTCAGAATTGCTTTGGCAATTCTGTGTCTTTTGTTATTCCATATAAATATTTGTATTGTTTGTTGTAGTTCTGTAAAAAATATCATGGATAATTTGATAGAATTACATTGAATCTGTGGATATTCATTAAAGATATTGATCTGTCTACAGCTTTCCCTTCTTGTGTTTTCGATTTTGTGTTAGGGTAATGCTGGCTTCATAGAATGAGTTAGAAAATATTCCTTCTGCTTTTACTGGATGGAAAAGATTTTAAATAATTTCTTCCTTAGATGTATGGCAGAATCCACCAGTGAAACCATCTAACCTTGTTTTCTCTATTGGAAAGTAATTATTAATTCAATTTCTTTAATAGGTATAGGCTTTTCAGGTTATATATCTCTCCTTGTGTTAATTGTGGTACCTATATCTTTAAAGAAAGTGGTCCATTTCATTTAGTTTATCAAATTTGCAGACATAGAGTTGTTTAGAATATTATCTTGTTATGCTTTTAATGACTTTGGAGCAGTAGTGATAGTCTCACTTTCCTTTCTGATATTGGAAATTTATCTCTTTTTTTTCTCTCTGTAGGTTAGTCTGGGTAAAATTTTATCAATTTCATGGATCTTTTCAAAGATCTGGTTTTTTTATTTCATTGATTCTTCTCTATTGATTTCTTATTTTTAATTTCATTTATTTCTACTCTATTTTTCTTTATTCTGTTTTAGGTTTATAATGCTATTTTTCCTCTAGTTTCCTAAGGTGGAAGCTTAGATGATTGGATTTAGATATTTCTTATTTTCTAATTTTATGTATTCAGTGGCATAAATTTTCGCTTAAACATTCTGTTGATCAAATCACAGAAATTTTGATAAGTAGTATTTTCACCTTCATTTAGTTCACAATATTTTAAACGTTTGGATGTCTTTGACCTACATGTTATTTAGAAGTGTATTGTTTACTCTCCAATTATTTGGCTATTTTTCCAGCTGTCTTTCTAATATTTTTTAGTTTAGTTCCATTGTGGTCTGAGAGCATACTTTATATGATTTCATTTTTTTTATTTTTTTAAGGTGTGTTTTATAATACAGAAGGTGATCTATCTTGTTGAATGTTCTATGTGAGCTTGAGAAGAATGTGTATTCTCCTGTTGTTGGATGAAGTGTTTTATAAATGTCAATTAGACCCAGTTGATTGATGGTGCTGTTCTGTTTAACTGTAACCTTGCTATTTTCTGCCTGCTGGTTCTGTCAATTACTAATAGAGGGGTGTTGAAGTCTCCAACTATAATAGTGGATTCATCTATTTTTCCTTGCAGTTCTATCAGTTTTGACTCACTCATTTTGACATTCTCCTGTTAAGCACATGCACAGTAAGGACTGTTAGGTTATGTCACTTTGAATAAATGACCAGTTTATCATTATAAAATGGCCCTTTTTATCCCAAATAATTCAACAAGGAAAGTGTCTGAATTAATATACTTATGCAAGCTTTTTTGGTTAGTGTTAGCATGATATGTCTTTCTCTATTTATTCACTTTTTATATAGCTGTGTCTTTATATTTAATGTGGTTGGGTCTTTCTTTTTATCTATTCTGTCACTTTTTCTTTTAATTGGGATGTAGTACATTGCCATTTAAAGTGATTATTGATATAGTTAAGTTAATATGCAGTGTATTTGTAACAATTTCTATTTCCCTTTTTGTCTCCCAATGTTTTTTACTTCTCTGTTTTTAATTGAACATCCTCACTTAGCATGTCATTTGTATTTCTTTTGAAGATTTCTTTGTGGTTGCCCTAGAATTTACAATATACATACATTTACAAATAATTTAAGATCACTTTCAAATAGCACTCCACAATAGCTTTGTGGATACTGTAGGTACTTTATGGCAGAAGATTTCCAATTCTTCCTTTTTATCTCTTAAAACATTGCTGTCATTCATTTAACTCATCCATAAATTATGATTACTATTATAAATTATTGCTATAATTATTTTGAAAAAACAGTTACCTATTAAATCAAATAAGTATAAGAAAAGTTAAAATTTTATTTTACCCTCATACATTCCTCCTTTAATAATTTTCCTTTTTTAGATAGATTTGAATTTCTGGCCTATATCCTATTCTTTCTCTTTGAAGAATATATTTTAACCTTTCTTTCAGGTCAAGTCTGCTGCAGTTTTTGTTTGTCTGAGAAAGCCTTTATTTCTTCTTCCCTTTAATTTTTAAAAATCTAGGTGAAATTCACATTACATTAAAATAACCATTTAAAACTATGCAATTCAATGGCATTTTGCACAATCATGATTTTGCAGCCACCTTCTCTATCAAGATATAAAATATTTTCATCACCTGGAGTTCCTATTGTGGCTTAGTGCATTAAGAACCCAACATAGTGTCCATGAGGATGCTGGTTTGATTCCTGGTCTCACCTAGTGGGTTAAGGATCTGGTGTTGCTGCAACTGTAGCATAGGTCACAGATGCGGCTCAGATCTCATGTTACTGTGGCTGTGGCATTGGCCTGCAGCTGCAGCTCCAATTCGACCCCTAGCCCAGGAACTTTACATATGCTACATGTGTGACCATAAAAAGAAAAAAATATTTTCATTACCTTAAAAGGATTTCCCATACCAATTAAATAATCACTGTTTATTCTCCCCAACACCTGGCCCCCGAAAACCACTAATTTGCTTTTTGTCTCTATGGAGTTACTTATCTGGAAATTTCATACAAACAGAATCATAAAATATGCAAATTTTTGTCTTAATTTTTTCACTTAGCATAATATTTTCAAGGCCCATCAATTGTATTGTGTTAACTTAGCATCCTGCTACTTTACTGAATTTATTAGTTTTGACAATTTTTTGTGGCCTCTTTAAGATTTTCTACATATAAGATCATCCCATCTGCAAACAGATAATTTTACTAGAGGAAAGTTACTATGTGCAGTACTTGAAGAAACCATCTATCATGAAAATATGGGTAGTACCCAGAGTTAATTATCATAATGAACTAATTTAACCCTAGTTATGATACTTAGGGGGTAACTGCCTTTTTCTTATATTAATGAGACAAAAATGTTAGATAGTATACCTAAAATAAAAAGAAAGAAATAAAATCAATTCTATCAGTTAACACAATAAATTAGAAATAAAAATAAAATTTAATCTCTGGAATTAAAATGAAAAAAAAATAAAGAAATTAAAATAAAAAATATTTGGGAAAACAGTCCCCTAAAAATTACTTTAGAAAGGTTACACAGATGATGAACAAAGAAGGGAAGAGAAATGATTCACCAAACATAAAGGGATGAAAATCAATTAGAAGAGACAATATTCATATTATAAAAGGCAACATTCAATAGTAAAAGCATTAATTATGACAAAAAATGTAAAATGTTTCCCTACACCAAGATATGGATGCTCCAATTCCTATAACTTTGTAAATATGTGATCTTAAGCTGGAAAAGACTTTGGAAATGTGACTGAGGTCAAGGATCTGGAGAAGGGAAGAATATCTTGGATCATCTGGTATGGCCCAACATAATCATGAGTCCTTTTAATCATGAATCCTTTTTTTCTTTCTTTTCTTTTTAGAGCCACAACTATGGCATATGGAAGTTCCTGGGCTAGGGGTCAAATAACTGCAGCTGAGGTCTGCGCCATAGCTACAGCAACACCAGATCCAAGCCACATCTATAACCTATGCCTCATTGGCGATGCCAATCTTTAACCTACTGAGCAAGGCCAGGGATCAAACCCTCATCCTCATAGAGGTTATCCTCATAGGTTCGCCTCGAGTCCTTAACCTATTGAGCCACAATGGGAACCTCCTAATCATATGAATCCTTAAAAATCAGAAAATCTTTCCTGGCTATCAACAGAGGGGAAACATGACTACAGAAAGATGAGAGAGTTGTAATGTTACTGGATGAAAATGAAGGAGGAGGACTGCGAACTAAGAAATGTGAGTGCCTCTGGAAGCTGGAAATGTCAAAGAAACTGATTCTCCCATAGAACCTCCAGGAATGGATGGAGCTGATTTAAAACCAAAGAGACTCCTGTCATACTTCTAATCTACAAAATGCTAAAATAGAAAGGGTGCATCACTTTAAGCCACTGACTTTGTAGTAATTTTTATAGCAACAATATAAAATTAATACAGATTTCTACAATAACAAAATTAATAATCAACAGAGAATATAAAAGTGTCACAATTTTTATGTATCAAGCAAAAAAGCAATAAAATACATAAAACAAAAACAACCAGAAAATACCAATCCCAGAAACTCATAGTAAAACATTTTGATATACTTGTTTAAGCCAAAAAAATATGGTTGCTTGGGATGTAAATAATGCAATAACTTCTTAATGAGTAGAGGGAATGATGGGGAGGGAGGTTTACTCTCTATAAGAAGGTAAGTTTTTACCCTCTGTAAAAGAGTATATATTAATCTATTTAATTTGTATAGAATTTACAAATATCAACTTTGAACTTAGTTACAAACAAAAAATTCAGTGTTTTCTCCCAATAGAGATTTTTATAGGCCATATTCTCAGACCATAAAAAATCAGATGTCAAAACAAAAGCAAAGTATAAAAAAATAGCATGAACCCATGAAAACAATTCTTCTCTACTAGAAAATAATGAGCACTCATCTAAATATCCTGTGGATTAAAGAACAAATATATAAATTTTGAAACAAAATAGCATCATATAAAACTCCATTGTGTTTAAATGGAGTTCCATTTGGGTTTTTTTAAAGGCTGGATATTTCAGCTATGTAACTGTCCAGGTCATGTGTGATTAATCCTGTCCTTTCTGGGTGATTGCTATTATCATTTTATTGACTAGTCCTTGCTTCTTTAATATAGGCATTAATAATTTTTTTTCACATGGCACAAGAAATTTCCACTTGATCTATTTCTGATAACCTTATTTGTATAAAGTAGACATTATGTAAAACACTATTTAGGAATTACATCCTTAAAATTATCACCTCAAGGAGTTCCCATTGTGGCTCAGTGGTGACAAACCCGACTAGCATCCATAAGAACACGGGTTTGATCCCTGGTCCCACTCAGTGGATTAAAGATCTGGTGTTGCTGTGAGCTATGGCATAGGTTGCAGACATGGCTGGGATCTGGCATTGCTCTGGCTGTGGCTGTGGCTGGCAGCTGCAGCTCTGATTCTACCCCTAGCCTGGAAGCTTCCGTATGCCACAGGCATGGCCCTAAAAAGACCAAATAAAAAGTTACCAGCTCAAGAAAGAAAATTTCTGGAGCTCCCATTGTACCACAGTGGGTTAAAGATCCAGTGTTGTCTCTGCAATGGCTCAGGTCTCTGCTGAAGTGTGGGTTCAATCCCTGGCCCTGTGCCTTGAGTTAAGGATCTGTCATTGCTGCAGCTGTGGAGTAGGTTGCAGCTGTGGCTTGGATCTCACAACTGGCCTGGGACCTTCTATGTGCTGCAGGTGCAGGCATTAAAAAAAAGAAAAAAAAAAGAAAAATATTTTCTCTTTTTGAACAATCCAAATGTATTAAAAAGTTCAAATAAAAAGCAGTAATGTTTAGATAAATATGAAAAATCTTATAATTTTTAATTTGTAATAATTAGATATATGCAAAAATCTAATTATTACTTGCCAAAAAAAACCCCAATGATATTTTAAACTTTAAATTTCAGAGAGACTGAAATGGTAATAAAATAACTCCCTCTCCCATTTCTCAAGTATCCAATAACTGTGGAAAGTATGTGATGTCTATGCAATGCAATATTTTTATACAACAATTTTATTATTATTATTATTTTTTGGTATTTCTTTGGGCCGCTCCCACGGCATATGGAATCGGAGCTGTAGGGCCAGCCTACGCCAGAGCCACAGCAACGCGGGATCTGAGCCACGTCTACAACCTACACCACAGCTCACAGCAACACCGGATCCTTAACCCACTGAGCAAGGGCAGGGACCAAACCCGTAACCTCATGGTTCCTCGTCGGATTTGTTAACCACTGTGCCACGACGGGAACTCCTGTATACAACAATTTTAAACATGATATTGTAGAATTCCCTCAGTTCACTCACAAATCACTCATATTATGGAATAAAATGAAAGTGTCAAAGCAGGATTGCTTCTTCTATGGACTTTTAGAGAAATTCATTTGCTGCATAAAACATTCTTGTCAAAACAAGGGGAAAAAAATCAATTAGAGGTTTGAAGTAATTCACCATGATGCTATTTTCAGTAAAGAAACTTGGAACAATAGCCTTGACACTTCTTAGAAATCTGAATTCTTAAAACCTAACCGTTGACCTTCTGAGATTTCCAGAAGTGATTGTCTTAACAGCAAGAATAACATAGCTGGCAAGGTATATCTTATCATCTAGAGAAAGCTGAAAGCAGAATGAATGGTATAAACTAGTAGGGACTCATTAACTTTTAAGAGTTAAACATAGTTTTAAATAAAAAAAATGTATTAAACGTGGAGTTCCCATATTGTGGCTCAGCAGTTAATGAACCCGACTAGTATCCATGAGGACACGAGTTTGGTCCCTGGCCTCACTCAGTGGGTTAAGGATCTGGCTTTGCCCTGAGCTGTGGTGTAGGCTGCAGACGCAGCTGGGATCTGTTGTTGGTGTGGCTGTGGTGTAGGTTGGCAGCTGCAGCTTCACTTCAGCCACTAGCCTGGGAACTTCCATATGCTGCATGTGTGGTCCTAAAAAGCAAAAAAAAAAAAAAGGAAAAAAAAAGTATTAAATCTATAACCTGTAGGTAACATATCCAATTAATGTCTATAGATGCTTTACATTTTAGAAATATTTTCTAGAAGAAAACAGGCAGGAACCTCATTGACATCAACATTAGTGATGTTTTTGTGGCTCTGATTCCAAAGGCAAGGAAAACAGATGCGAAAATAAATAAGTGGAACTGCATCAAATAGAAAGCTTCTGCAGAGAAGAGGAAATTATCATCAAAACAAAAAGGCAACCTACTGAATGGGAGAAAATATTTTCAAATAATTCATCCAATAACTGGTTAATATCCAAAGTATATAAAGATATCATACAACTCAACAACAAAAAACAAACATCCCAATTAAAAAATGGGCAGAGGATCTGAATAGGCATTTTTTTCCAAAGAAGACATACAAATGGCTAATAGTTACATGAAACGTTGTTCACCATCACTAATTATTAGAGAAATGCAAATCAAACCCACAATGAGGTATGATCTCACACCTGTGAGAAATGGCTATTACTAAAAAGACAAGAAATAACAAGTGTTGGAGAGAATGTGGAGAAAAGGAACCCTTGCACACTGTAGGTGAGACTATATAAATTGGTACAACACCTATGGAACACGGTATGGAGATTTCTCAAAAAAATTAAGACTAGAACTACCATTTAACTCAGCTATTTCACTCCTGGGTATTTATCTGAAGAACATTAAGACACAAATTTGGAAATATATGCACCCCAATGTTCATTGCAGTATTATTCACAGTAGAAAAGATATGGAAACAACCTAAGAGTACATTGATGGATGAATGAATAAAGAAGACATGATTTTATATATATACTGGAATACTACTCAGCCATAAAAAGAATAAAATCTTGCCGTTTATTACATGGATGGACTTTATAGGTATTATGCTAAGTGAAATAATTTAGCAGGAGAAAACAAATACCAAATACTGTATGAGTTCACTCATATGTGGACTATAATGAAACAAATGAGCCAAAAAACCAAAAAAAATTTAAAAATCATATAAACAGAACAAATTAGTAGTTACCAGAGGGAGAAAAGGTTGCAGCATGGGCAAAATGGTTGACAAAGGTTAACTGTATGGATAGTAAAAAGATGGATAGTAACAAGACTTGTAGTAGTGATCACTTTGTAGTATAGGCAAATGTTGAATTATAATGCTCTACGCCTAAAACTTATTAAAAACAAAATGATTGGTTGAAATAAAAGAAAGGAAATATTTTCTTGATTAAAACTGCAAATATAAATACTGCTACACTTTTTCTCAGGAGTGTGACATTTTTCTCAGTAAACCAAGGTTGGACATCTTGAAGTTATTTTTCATGAATTTAAATTATTTCCTCTATGCAGGCTGATAAAAGTTGAAGCCTTCTTACCTTGAAATTCCTTTTAATTTGTCCTCTTGCTGTTTTCCTTACCATAAACCTTGTTCTGAAATATATTAGCCTATGTCTGATTACCACAACAGATTATTACTGACTGGCTATTTTTAATTGGTTTTCATTACTTTAAGTTCATCTGACATAGGAGTTCCCAGTTGGCACAGCAGGTTAAGAATCCAGCATCGTCATTCCTGTGACTCGGGTTGCTGCTGTGGCAAAGGATCAGTCCCTGGCCCTAGAACTTCTGCATGCCATGTACACAGCCAAAACAAAACAAAAAAATCATCCCATATAGCCCCTGATTAATTGTCCTTATGACATAATAACAACTTTAATACTTTTCATGAAAGACAATCCCAGCAGCTTCTAAAAATATCAATTGGACATCTTTACTTTACACACAAGGGTCATGGGGTTCAGCACCATTTCTGGTGCTTCAGGGGTAGGCATCATCTCCAATCTACTGGATACACAGAACTACTATCATCAGTTTTATACTGAACAATGTCTTTGGCTTCCAAGGTTAATTTGACTCTTAATATTGTTGCCAACTTCTTGAAAGCTCTCTTTCAATTATATCTTTTAGTATATACATGCTATTCGAGAAGTAATTACTTAGTTTTTAGTTACATGTGTATGTCTCTTTTCATATACACACACATATATACATATATTTAAGCACTTCATATGTTTGTACTACTGGAGCTATGATTACTTACTTTGTTATATTTATATATAAATCACATAAATAATCTCACAAGTAATAAATATGGAAATCTGGAAATCTTTCAGGAGACAGTTGATGGCCTTTTATCTGGTATCAGAAATGGTAGTTGGGATTCCTGCAGCCATCTTATTATCTTTAGTATGGGCACCATGTAAAAACGATAAAAGGCAAAAAAGATAGAAGCCTGAATCACTGTTGTCTCCTTAGAAAACAAGATTAGGATGAGGCTTGGACTGACACCCTGCAGGCTTCTTTTTTTATGTTTAAGGCATTGTATTTGGCTTTCTGATAAGAGTAGCCTTAAGCTTTTCCTACCTGTGATACAGCATAATCTAAATTGCATTAAATCAGAAACAACCATCAATAAGCCTATGGTTTAGCAAATTATGTTACATGAACATTATAGATTTTGGCCTAAAGATCAAGGAAAATGATTTTGCATGGGATAACTATCACTTTTCTTGAATGTGACCCATACTCTCAACTACCATATTTCTGTATAGCTTTTAATATAACGATTATGGAGTATACAGATGCATAAAAATATATGTGTATCATTTGCTATGACTGAAGTTATGCAGAGTATCTATATACATAGAACTTAAAGCATATGTGGAAAATTAAAAATTGTTGTGTTTAGCTAGTGGGACCATAATTGATTTTCTTTTTCATTTTTCAAAATTACTTTTTGCTACTGTTGCAGCCTTCAAATTAAACATTTAAATTTTTTTATATAGAAGTAGTTGGTTGAGATTGACTAAGATCTGGGACTGGGAGGTTCTAAAGGGGATGAGGAATGATTCTTCAATGTTTATATTTACTTATACTATTTAATACTTATATTTTAGCTAAATTATCAGGAGGCCAAAATGTGATTAGAGTTAGAAGGTCATAAAATAATTACATGAAAAGCAGAAATATAGCATAATTCTATAAACTTAGTAAGTTGAATGGTAATATTTTTTCTCCTTTAGTGTTTACTCTTGAGTAATAACTTCTTCACTATTTCATTTAAAAATATATACTGTCTTTTGTGATATCAGTCTGAAAATGTAGTGTTACATCCATGTGTATATTATACTTGCTCTGAAAGCAATTAGGTTAGCAGTGTTGAGGGCTTTAACAGTGTTAAGAGCTCTGTCCATGATTTTCAAGACATAAGCATCCTTTTTCTAACACTGTTCCACTCCTTTAACCTTAAATTATGTGTTTAAGGGAAAATACAATCCTCCGCTATGTTTAAACCTTGTGAGCATTTTCATTTTCCCTGAATATTAGGTTAATAGCTAGGTACCGAAAAGAAATTCTACACAACACACTAGATTAATAGGGCCTATTTTATTAACATAAAAAATCAGCACTAGTCAGTGTTCTCCAAAGAAATGGAACCAATATATGTATATGTGTGTGTGTGTGTGTGTGTGTGTGTGTGTGTACATATATGTGTGTATGTGTATATATGTATGCATATATATATGGAGACACACACAATGAAAATCTGGACATTGAAATGCATGATCTTGAGGGCTAGCTAGTCTGAAATCTCTAGGGCAGGCTGGCAGACTGGAGACTCTCAGGCAGGAGTTGATGCTATAGTTTTGAGGTAGAATTTCTTCTTTCTTTGGGAATGCTCTGTTTTGCTTCTGAGAACTTTCAACTAATTGAATGAATCCCTTCCGTATTATCATGAATAATCTCCTTTGCTTAAATTCAATTGATTATAGATGTTAACCACAACTACAAAATATCTACACAGCAATATAATAGATTAGTGTTTGAGTTAGTAGGGTACCATAGCCTAGCCAAATTGATGCATTAAACTAATCATCACAGTCTATCCCTTGTCAACTTGGTACTCATATATATCTCCTTAACCATTCCTTATTTCCAAATAAAGAAGTAACAATGTCATACTTCCAGCTACCCCAAGACAACTATCTTTTTTATAAAGAAAATTGTGTTTTACCCGTTCCCTAGTAAGGAGGTGTGAAATCCTTGGGTAATGTTCATTCTTTTCCATGATATCTTGTAACTTAAATGCTGTCATTTAAACTTTACTATTATGAATACATCTTATGTTAGGTCATAATTAGTTAAGAAAGAGAAAATATTTGTTATATAAAAATACCTTAAAAAATCTATGTAATATATAGATATAAAATTACATATATATACCGGTATACAATGATATTTATGATGAAATAATAATTAGTTTTCACTTTTGCATAGGGCAAATGATCATACCTGGTGTTTATAAATACTTTCTTCTACTACCCATCAGTGTTTCCTTTGCCCTTATCCGATAATGGTTCTTTGCCTAATGGTTACCCAAAACCTTCATTCATGACGTATCTGAGTCATTAATATTCCGTCCTGATTTGGATTGTCATAGATTTCCACTGACTGATCACAGGGTATGGTAGTACTAAGAAATGCCCTAAGGGATAGCCTATATTCCAGACTCTTCTTTAGTTCTCTCTTGGGGGAGCAATCCAATTTCCACTCAGGAATCATGACAAATCAACCCGGTCAGTTCAGTGATTATTTACCTGTTGATTTATAGACAACAGGAGACCAAATTAGCTGGGTAGCAATCTTGACTTCCAATTCAGTAGAATGATTGTTGTGTCTCCTGGTGTAAGCAGTCTTTCCTTTGGAATTAAGACCCCCTAGACCAACAAAGCATAAGGTCCTGGTGACATAAAGCATCATTTTTGCTAGTTTATCACTAGAGATAATAATGAGTGGTATTACTCCTGTTTTCTTCCCTTGATTCTTTGGCTTTGATTCCTTGAATCCTGGCCTTCAGAGAAAAAGTACAATAAATTGGATGCTGATTTATAGCACATACAGAAAATTACGTCAGTCCTACAAGGAGTCACAACCTTTCTGATCCTGTAGTGGAGTTTTTGAAAGGCTATTCCACCATATCCAGTGTGTTTATTCCAGTAAGATCAAAATGTCACCCCTTCTATGATGGATGCAGCCCATTGTGATCAACCAGCTACTAGGTAGCTGACTGATCACCCTGAGGAATGGTGCCATATATGCCATAATATTGATCTATGATACTGTCATATTGGTCACTCAGCAGTGGTTATTGCCAAGTTAGCCTTGGTGAGTGGAAGTCCAGTTTTCTGAACCCATGCATAACCTTCATTTCTGCCACCATGGCCATTTTGCTCATAAGCCCACTGGAAGATGACAGGAGTGGCTGGAGAAAGAGGCTGACTGGTATCCACAGAACCATTCATTCCGTCCACTTGATGATTAAAATCCTTCTCTGCTAAAATTATCATTTGGTGAGTATTCATATGGGGTATGCATATCTTTATACTTTTCACCCATTCAAAGAAATCTATCCACATGCATCTTGCACAAATATTCTTGTCACTAATTTTCGAATTATGTTCCTTCCAAGTCCATGATAATATGGCCAAATTATTGGCTCCAGCCCATGAATATCTATATGGCCTTACATCTGGCCATTTTTCTTTCCAAGCAAAACTTTCTACCGTATGTACTGCTCAAAGTTCTGCCTAATGGAAGGATTTTCCTATACCTCTGTCCTTTAATGCTGCAACAGAAAAGTGCTTTAGAGCTATATATGCCTTCTTTAGGGTAGTCCCCATGTTTGGTGCAGAACCATTTGTATACTAGGCCTCAGTTTTTACATCATCAGCCAACTGATAATAATGAACTCCATAAGGACATGGGTGCAGGTTGGGGAGAGAGGACATCACAGCATTTAGGCCACTTCTTCATGTAACCTACATGTGTATTCAGGACCTGCTTAGGCCCAATTAAGTGTATACCACTTCAATTTGATGATGGAGTGCTACTATGCATGGCCATTACTGTGGCTTGATAATGTCCTGTAACTGGATGTGTCAGGTAATACCTAGATAATGATGAGCAACTCAGGTCACACGGGAACTTGGTGGTCCATGGTTATGTTTTCATTTTCTACATGACCCAGTAGCAAGTCTAAAACTGTTTCTAAAAGGAAAATAGTTATCTGCAAGGATGGCAGAGATTTGGTCTCTTTTACTGTGATTCACCTATAGGAGCTTTCCAGTGACTCCAAATAGCATTTCTATCTGCCACTGAAATTTCAAGCAGCATTGAATCTGGTGGATCATATGGCCCATTTGGCAGAGCAGCTTGCATGACAGCCTGGACTTTTGCAGACTATTCTCTTTTTCTGGGCCCTACTCAAAGACATCAGCCTTTTGGCGGTACTGAGTAAATGGCTTGGAGTAGCACAACCAGGTAAAGAATACATTTTCTACAAAATCCAGTGACTCACTAGGCACTGGGCCCATTTTTTGTTTGTAGGAGGGTTCAGATGTAGCAACTTAACGTTAGAAAGTCTATCTCAATATGTGCCTTACCACTATACACCTAGACATTTCACTGAAGTGGAAGGACCCTGAATTTTTGTTGGGTTTATTCAACATTTGGCAGAGTTTGGCAAGAGTTGTTAATAGTAGTATACTTCCACTAAATCCAACAAGAAGAATGTCATCAATTTAATGATCACATGATAACCTGTGGAAGGGAAAGATGAGCAAGTTTTCTATGTACTAAATTATGACATAGATCTGGGTAGTTGATATACATCTGAGTTAGGAAAGTGAAAATTTATTGTTGGCTTTCCAGCTGAAAGCAAACTGTTTCTGGTGGTCTTTATTAATAAGTTTGGAGGAAAACTGTATCATATGATAATTCCATTTTTATTTTTTAAGGAATCACCATACTGTTTTCCATAGGAGCTGTACCATTCCCACTGACAGAACACAAGGGTTCAAATTATTCCACATCGTCACCAACACTTGTTGTTTTCTGTGTGCGTTTTTGTTTTTGTTTTGTTTTGTTTTTATAGTAATCATCCTAAGGGATATGAGATGGTGTCTCATTATAATTTTTATTTCTATATCCTAAAGATTAGCAATGTTGAGCAACTCTTGATATGCTTATTGGACATTTGTATATATGTCTATTCAAGTCCTTTGTCAAATTTTTGATCAGGTTATCTGTGTTCTTTTGTGGTAGTTGAATTGTAGGAGTTATTTATATATTCTGGATATTAAACCCTTATCAGATATATTATTTGCAAGTATTTTCTCATTTGGTAGGCTTTTTACTTTGTTGATTATGTCCTTTTATACATAGAACTTTAAAAAAATTTTTTGGCCATGCCCAAGGAATGTGGAGGTTCCCAAGCCAAGGAGTGAACCTGAGCCACAGCAGTGACCCAAGCTGCTGCAGTGACAATGCCAGATCCTTAACCTGCTGTGCCACAAGAGAGCTCCCTAGAAATTTCTAATTTTAATGTGGTACAGTTTGTCCACATTTACTTTTGTTACCTGTGATTGTTGTGTCAAATCCAAGAAATAACTGCCAAATCCAATGTCGTGATTTTTTTTCTACCACGTTTTCTTGTTCCAATTAAGATCATTCTGTACTTTTCAGTGTGTAGTGTAACAAACCCACTCTATAAATAAACATTATTATAGAGAGACTTAGACTTAACACAGTGTCTAGGATCTATTAGAAAAAATCTCAAGTATACAAAAAAAAAAGAAACAGACAAAATAGACAATAGAATGAAACCAACAAATACCAGGGTTATTGAAATTATCTGACAAAAATTCAGGCAGAAACACAAATGGCAAAGACAATGAAATATACAGAAAAGAGCATAAGAGACATATTAAGCACAGTGCTAATAATTAGTATAGTGTAATTAGAGTCATCAAGGAGAAAGTAAAGAAATGTGTAGGGTATTATTGTAGAATATAATTGTTGAGCTTTCTCAAAAATTGATTAATAATATCAAAATACAAGTTCAAAAAGTTATATACTCTAAGTAGGATAAATACAAAAACATAATAGCATAGCACAGTAGAATTGCTGAAAAGTCAAAGAGAAAATATTAGAATGGTGAGAGAAAAATGGAAATATTGACAGAAAGAGAGCTTTATTCCCAAGAATACCAAAAAGTAGAAAGAATAATCAATATCAAGAATGAAAATGAGGATATAAAGATTCTAAAATTTTTAAAATAAAATAACATAAGCATATTTATGTCAATAACTGTGAAAATATATACAAGGGAATATTCCAAGATACATATTATACTAAGATTGACATAAAAAAATACAAAATCAGAGAAGTGTCATATTTAATACATAATTTTAATCTCTAATTAAAGACTTCCACACAAAGCAAACTTTAGAATAAGTGGCTTCACTGGATAATTCCTTCAAATATTTATCAAAAATCAATGCCAAAAGTTATCCAATCTTATTTAGATAATCAAAAATGGAGGGGCACATTTCGGCTATTTTTTTGAGTACTATGTAACCTGGATAACAAAACCTGACAAAGACAGTGAAAGAAAAGAAAAAGAGCAGACCAATTTCTCTCATAAGTATAAATACAAAAGTCTAAATAAATAAGAAATTGAAAATCAGTTGACATAATTCATATCAACAGGAAAATAGAAAGGACTATCCCGTGATTATCAAATAAGTTCAGATTTGATAAGACTTAATATCCAATCATAAATATCCATTAATGACAAAAACTACTAGCAAAGAATAAAGAACATGTTCTTATTTTGAAAAATGTAACCTAAGCACATATAATAACTAATGAAAATAAGCTGAAATATTTTCCTTGAAGAAAAACAATTAAGACCAGGATTTCTTTATATGTTATTTATTTTATATTTAGTTCTATTCAATATATTATCAATATATATATTATATTTATTTATAGTAGCAACAGACTAATGAATAAGGAATTTTTAAAAGGATACCATAGGTAAGATTTACAAAAGCCAATACTTATAAATCAAACCTACTGTTGTTGCAATATCTGTACCATGAAAAATACAAAACAGTATTCATAATAATTAAGGAGGACCTAAATAAATGCAGTGATATATCCTCATCATGAATTAGAAGACTTATTATGGTACTAATGTAATTCTGCCTAAAAATTGATCTGTAAATTCAACACAATCCCAGTCAAAATCATAGCAGCTTATATAAAAGTATATGTGCATATATGTAAATTAAAAAGCATATTATAATATATATGAAAATACATGGAGAAAAAGTAGCTAAGAGAATTTTAAAAAATAAAACTAAAGTTAGCACATGAATACTATAAAATATAAATATTTAACATATAGTTACAGTGATAAAGACAGTGTGTTAGTCATATAATGATAGATTAACAGTAAAATGGAGAATAATAGAAAGTCCAGTAAGAAACCCACCCATATATAGTTGCTTGAATTATTTAAAAAAATGGCATTTTGATGTAGTTGGATGAATATATTAATTTAAAAAAATTATGGTGACCTTCATATCACAGATTTTGTGTACCTGTTTCTAACTTTTATTTAAATGGAATTGTGTATATGTATTATTTTATATTTAGTATATTGCCTCTTTCTAAGAATCATTCTTGTCATCGCATGTGGACATAGCTCCTTCATTATCATTACTATATACTCATACATTGTTTGAAATTGTCATAATTATAATAATGACAAGAAAGAATCACTAAGGGCACTATATTCTGTGGTAATGCCAGTTTGGGAGCTGGTTACATAGTTGTGTTCACTTAGATTATCAATATCTAGATAACTTATAGTCTTAAATAAGAATATAAAAACAGACAGATAATTTTAAAGTAATGCTCAAAATAAAATTCTCAGAAATAAATAAGGGTGAAATAATTCAATTTTAGAGAACTCATAAAAGTTAACAGGAGAAATTGTCTTAAATATTTTTTAGATACTGATTAAAATTGGACATTATTAAAAGTTTAAAACTTCCAGACAGAAAAATAGAGCACCTGCAATACACAATATAAGAATCAAATTTCCCACAAAATGTGAGATCATAGCATACTGAATGAAGGGAAAGAATTTGAAACTAGGCTTTCATATCCAGCCAAACTTTCCTTCAGATGTGAAGGTCAAGTATAAGAGGTAGCTCAGAAAATTTGACACAAAAATATTCGGGAAAACTATTCCTGTTGCTTTTGATATAGATTAAATGAACATAAGCGCATGGGTTTATTTCTGGGCTTTCTATCCTGTTCCATTTATCTATAGATCTGATTTTGTGCCAGTACTACACTGTTCTGATGACTATAGATTTATAGTACAGTCTGAAATCAGAGAGTGTGATTCCTCCAGCTCTATCCTCCTTTATCAAGATTGTTTGGGCTGTTCAGTCTTTTGTTTTTCTGTGAAAATTCAAAAAAAAATTCTAGTTCTGTGAGAAATGCATTTGGCAATTTGATAGGGATTGAATGGAATCTGAAGATTGCCTTGGGTAGTATAGTCATTTTGACAATATTGATTCTTCCAATCCAAGAAGATTGTGTATATTTCTATCTGTTTGTGTTATCCTTTCTTTCTTTCATCAGCATCTTCTGGTTTCAGAGTACAGGTCTTTTGCCTCCTTAGGTAGGCTTATTCCTAGGTATTTTAATCTTGATGCAATGGTAATTTGGATTGTTTCCTTAATTTCTTTTTCTGCTATCTTTAGTGTATAGAAGTGCAACAGATTTCTGTGTATTAATTTTGTATCCTGCAACTTTACCAAGTTCATAAGCCCTGGTAGTTTTCTGGTAGCATCTTTAGGATTTTCTATGTATAGTATCATGTCATCTGCAGACAGTGACTATTTTATTTCTTCTTTTCCAATTTGTATTCCTTTTATTTATTTTTCTTTGATTTATGTGGCTAGGACTTCCAAAACTATGCTGAATAAAAGTGGCAGGACTGGATATCCTTGTCTTGTTCCTAATCTTAGAAGAAATGCGTTCAGCTTTTCAATGTTGAGAATGATGTTAGCTATGGATTTATAATATATGGCCTTTATTATGTTGAGGTATGTTCACTCTATGCATGCTTTCTGGAAAGGTTTTTTTTTAATATTATAAGTAGATGTTGAATTTTTTTCAAAAGCTTATCTATTGAGATAATCATATGTTTTTCATTATTCAGTTTGTTAAAGTGGTGTATCACACTGATTGACTAACATATTCTGAAAAATCCTTGCATTCCTGGAATAAATGCCAATTGATCATGGTGTATGATCCTTTTAATTGTTGAAGTTGGCTTGCTAGTATTTTGTTGAAAATTTTTGCATCTATGTTTATCAGTGATATCAGCCTGTAATATTCTTTTTTTCTGATATCTTTGGTTTTGACATCAGGGTGATTGTGGCCTCACATGATGAGTTCAAAAGTGTTCCTTCCTCTGCAAGTTTTTGGAATAGTTAACAGAGATAAAGGGAGAAATTGACAGTAACACAAAAATAGTGGTGGACCTTAACATCCCAGTTACATAAATGGACAGATCATCTAGACAGAAAATCAAAAAGGAAACACAGGCCTTTGATGACACATTAGACAAGATGGACACAATTAATATTTGTAGAACAGTCCATCTGAAAGAAGCAGAATATACATTCTCCAGAATATATGTCCTCTGTGATAGATTACATGCTGGGCCAAAAATCAAGCCTTGATAAATTTAAGAAAATTGAAATCATATCAAGCATCTCTTCTGACCACAACACTATGAAGCTAGAAATCAAATACAAGGAAAAAAAAACTGCAAACAAAACACAAATACATGGAGGCTAAACAATATGCTACTAAACAACAAATGGACCACTAAAGGAAGCAAAGAGGAAATCAAAAAATATAAGAGCAAATACTGTAAAACTCTTGGAAGAAACCTAGGCAGAACACTCTTTGACATAAATCCCAACAAGTATTTTTTTTTGTGATCTCCTAGATTAATGGAAATAAAAGCAAAAATAAACAAATGGGATATAATTAAACTTTAAAAACTTTTGCAAAGAAAGGGAAATCTTAAAGAAAACAAAAAGAGAACCTACCTACTGGGAAGAATATTTGCAAACCATGCTACCAACAAGGGATTAGCTTCCAAAATATAAAAAACTCATACAGCTTAATATCAAACAAAAAAACAAACAAACACTTCAGAAAATGGGCAGAAGGCCTAAATAGACATTTATCCAAAAAAGACTTACTGATGCCCAACAGGCACATGAAAATATGCTCAATATTGCTAATTATTAGAGAAATGTGAATCAAAACTACAATGAATTATCACCTCACATTTGTCAGAATTGCCAACTTTAAAAAATCTACAGGAGTTCTCCTCCGGCACAGCTGGTTAAGGATCCAGGATTGTCACTGCAGTGGCTTGGGTCACTGCTGTGGTGCAGATTTGATTACTGGCCCAAGAACGTCCATATGTCATGGGTGCAGCCAAAAACACAACAAAATGAAAACACATGTACAAATAATAAATGCTGGAGAAAGTGTGGAGAAAAAGGAACCCTCCTACATTGTTGGTAGGAATGTAAATTGGTGTAGCCACTATGGAGAACAGCAGGGAGGTTCCTTAAAAAAATAAAAATAGAACTATCATATGATCCTGCAATCCCACTCTAGGCATATATTTAGAGGAAACTCTAATTTGAAAAGATACATTTACCCCAATGTTCATAGCAGTACTATTTACAGTAGCTGAGATGAATGCAACCTAAATGTCCATTGACAGAGGAATGGGTAAAGAAGATGTGATATATATATTTATCAGCTATTAAAAAGGAATGAAATATAATATGATATCACATGTGGAAGCTAAGAAAGGTACAGATGTACTTATTTACAAAACAGAGGTAGACTCACAGACATAGAAAGGAGATTTATGTTTACCAAGGTGGATATTGGGTGGAGGCAGTGGGAGAGATAAATTAGGAATTTGAGATTAACATATGCAAATTACTGTATGTAAAATAGATAAACAAATAACAAGGACCTATTATATCATACAGGGAATATACTCAATATGTTGTTATAACCTATAATGGAAAGAATCTGCAAAAGAATATGTGTGTATATGTGTTTAACTTAATCACTTTGCTGTGCACCTGAATTTAACACAACATTGTAAATTATCTATGCTTCAATTTTAAAAATGGTTAAAAGAAAATTCATTATATCTGGAATCTAATATACAGCACAAGGAACCTCTCTACAGAAAAGAAAATCATGGACTTGGAGAATAGACTTGTGGTTGCTGAGGGGGAGGGATAGGGATGGCCTGGGAGCTTAGGGTTAATAGATGCAGACTATTGCCTTTGGAATGGATTAGCAATGAGATCCTGCTGTGTAGTACTGGGAACTATGTCTAGTTACTTATGATGGAACATGATAATGTGAGAAAAAAGAATGTGAGAAAAAAGAATGTATGTAACTGGGTCACCATGCTGTACAGTAGAAAAAAAAAAGAAAAAAAAAACACATTTGAAGGATGTGTTCCCATAAAAGGATAAATAAATCTACATGTTGCAGCAAAAGGTACTAAAAATAAGTATTATACAACAAATTGGTCATTCTTTTGTTTTCCTAAAAAATATAAGATGAAAGAAAAGAAAAGAACAATTGTACCCTTGACAATGGAGAACTGCAATTTTGTACAATATGCACTTGACAGAAGTGGGAGTGATGGATACTAAAGACCAAGGATTTGGGGAAAATATTTGTTTATTTAGGGAAGAATTGTGGGCTTAGAGTATCTGTGGGGATAGTTACAATGACCTAAGACCTGACCAATGAAAAAATATGCAATCTTTCAAACCAGCAGATAAAACTTGTTATGACTAGTGGAAATAGTGGCAGAAGAAAAGCATAAATAAAAGCAAACAGAAAAGTGATGCATCACTTCTCAATATCTCATTGGCTAAAGCAAGTCACATGGTGAAGCCTGATATCAGTGGGGAAGAAAATATAATCTTACAATGAGGGTCGGTGATTATTTTAAACAATAATAAAATCCATGAGAACAAATAGAGATCAGAATAAGATATATTACACAATAACAATGTTGATTATTAACAATACTTGCATATAAAATACAATATAAGAAAATAAGCAAAAACACACCAAATTCATTATAATGATTTCCTATGAATGGAGGGAAAATATTGGAAGTGGGAAGTAAAATTTTTTGAATGAAGCTAATATTTAAAACTAAAGTTAAATTCTCCAGAGTATTCATGAAAATTAGCATATACCAGGAATATATTGCTTTGGGTATTGTGTAGATAAAATTACCATGAAAATAATGTATTGTTCTTTTCTCTATAGAGACTGTAGGGTATATTAAATAAAGAGAAATATGTTGCTCAAAGGATAATTTACTTTCAAATTTGAAGGAGAATGTTAAAGTAGCTTAAGCTAAAGGAAGATACTTCTTTGTAGACTAGTTTTAGAAGTGATCCTTGACGAACCACAGTTACCTCTTATACTCAGTTTCATTTTCCACAGTTTCAGTTACCTGGATTCAACCACAGTTAGAAAATATTAAATGGAAAATTCCAGAAATAAATAATCTGTAAGTTTCAAATTGCGTGCCATTCAGAGGAGCATGACAAAATCTCATGGAACCCTGCTCTGTCCTTCCCAGGATGTGAATTGACCCTCGTTTTAGCATATCCAAACTGTATATGCTATCTTCCCATTAGTCACTTAGTAGTGACCTTAGGTACAATATTGAGAGTCCTGGAACTGCAGTGTTTATATTCAAGTTTTTACTTAATACATGGCCTCAAAGTACAACAGTAGTGATGTTGGCAAGATATGTATGTATATACAGGAAAAAAATCATAATATACATAGGGTTCAGTATTATCCATAGTTTCAGGCATCAGATAAGGGGGCACTACTTACATGAAAAGGAAAATATATATATTTCTGGTATAAGAGAACAAAAAATTGTATTATGTTTGGGAATTTTTGTGAGGGGATAGTAATATAACCAAGTAAGAGAGGGATGATCTAGATTTCAAAATAAGAGCAATTATTGGGATTGACTAATATGGAGCAAATAAAAAGATAAAATGAACACTCCAATTTACTTTGATGACTGTATAATAGGAGAGAAGAAAATATGGGCTGATATGAAGGTAAGATGAGCAACTTCATAATATTTCAGGCATTAATTCATGAGTTTTAAAGTGTTGGAGCAATTTTAGATAATATTGGCTTATCCTCTGAGGAAAATGCTACAAAAATAATTGGGTTGTGACTAGAGAAGATAAGGTTTATTAAAAGGTAAAGGATCAATTAATCAAATTCTGATGTGGCTGTACTATGGAGTGGGAATGGCACGGAACATTGTAGTTGTTATTATTGTACCCAGCTAGTTGACAGTATGTAGGCAAATGATCTGTCAATTCCCTTAACAAAGCATTCATGTTTCCATACTTCTCAGCATGAGAAACCCCACAATGTAAAGTGTAGAGGAGTGTTAGAACAAGAAACAATAAGCCAGAAAAGCAGAGAGGAGAAATGTTTGCATGCCCAGGCTTTGAACAAAAAGCACTTGGATTTTCCAATTAATAGAGAGTAGAAATCCCTTCTAGAAGTCATAATTCACAGATTCAACAATGTTTAGGCTGGAAGTAGAATCATCATCCTATCCTCCATCATTGGCACATTGACATAAACCTCACCCCTGGTCAATTGTGAGATTTGTTGTTCAGTGAATCATGTTAACAAAAGATAGGAAAAGAAATGGGAGAATGTATAATCTATAGAAAGTAGGCTTTTATTATTTTAACTCATCCTGACCAAGAGTCTTTTGCATTTGGGTTTAGTTTTCAACATAAGCCATCAAAGATGACTCCTTATTTTCCTTTACCGTTTCCTTTGCCTCTCTGGAGAATGTTGGTGGAGGAATGTTGGTGGAGTGACTAATGATATATAGTAATATTACTAATTTACAATGATCTTTTAATAAAAAGCAGTCAAGGCTGTCTTTTTGAACCACTTTTAGACTCTATGTTTCAAAATCAGATTTTAAGCACATTTGGCCTACTGAATATACTTACATTGGCATCAGTGACTGGAATATTAACAAAGCACATAATATTTTCTTTCCATCCACTCTTGTTGACTTTAAAGATATTGTTGCACTAAACCTCTAGGTACTTACAAATGCATAAGAGTGTATTTTCTTCCCAGAGTTTTCAGAGATTATAATGCACATAAATCAAATTTGTATTTCAACCTATGTGAAAAATTTTGGGTCTCTTCTCATTCAGGAGGTTAAAAAATGACATCTCAGAAAAAGTATTTGCCAAAATTTGTCTTTCATTTAGACCCTTAAACTCAAGGAAAAATGATAATAACTCTTAACCAAGAATATCTAACAATATACAAGTTGTAACTTTTTCCCTGCTAGAAGGCTGACACCTTGAATTTTTTATTACAGCTTAAAATGTATTTTATTACATAAATCAATACACTCAGTATGGAGCAATCCTATACAATAGAGTATTTACTAATTCTATGCTCTTTCAGATAAACAATTAGAGTTTGAATCTAGAAACCAAAGGGACAATATAAGGCAAAAAATTGTATATCCTTCAGAATAAAAAAACCTATAAATGGTAAAACCCAAGATTTTAAAAGAAAACTGTTTACTACAAAATAGAATAATAATACATTTAATAACTACAATATAATTTTTAAGAACCCAGAATAGTAGGTTCTAAGATCAAGCATAATCCTAAACATAAGAGATAGATATGTAATTTAAATACATAATTGAGGTAAGTACTATAATAGAAATAATACACTCAAAAATTGTAGTAGAAACACAGAAAACACTATAGTACATAAAATAACTTGATTTTTTAGGATATAAGACTTCATAAATTAGTTTATTGATTTTTGTTTCCAACAAAATAGTATCTAATCATGGGGAGCAGGTATTTCCGTGCTTGAAGGAAATCATGAGGAAAAAAATCAGACCTAAAAGCAATATTCAAAGCCTCATGGAAATGTCAGTAAAGAAATGAAATAACATCTGTCCTCTTGTTCTTTTAAAAGCTATTTCTGTTTTATAAAAGTCAGGTAAGTAGTCTAAATGTTAATGTGTATAGACATTTAAAGGAATAGAACATCAAAATGAATGTGTAAACATTGAAATGTGGAAAATCATTGCAAATATTCAGGTTGGTAGAAGGATTGTCTATGCAACAGTAATTTTTAAGCATGAACAGATGAAAATTTCCAAAATCAATGGCTTGATACCATAATGATGTTACAGGTTAATATGCTTAATATTCCTGTAATACTAAAACCTTAATTTTTTAAAAAAAATTTGTATAGGAGGCAAACAATTATATCCTGCTCACCGCTATCCTGTCTTTATATCAAGAACTAAAACGTACAAAATATTGTCCTAAGGGCAAAAAAAGAAATTCAGGGGAGAATGACAAAGTCTGAGTATATTAATTTATCAGATTTAGCCAACTATCTTCTATGCATCATAACAAAGACTCTGTCTGGAGTATTATAAATGAATGCCTTTGAATAGTGACGACACTAATGAAACATCTACAGGTTGTAACTCCATCTGTTCTTTTGTTCAGTTTGCCATGTGAGTCAAATGATGGAACAAGAATCAAGGAGTGATAAGGGAAAAACCACTTCTAACTAACCTAGATGGCTCTATAAAATTCTTAACAGCCTCAATTTGGACAATTTTGTGTATTAAGATTTAGAAACTTCTAAACAAGAAAGAAAATTAATACTGTATCTTCATAAGATTTCCAAAAGAGATCAGTAGCAGGATTTTTTTTCCTAGTAAATCATTAGTGACACAGAAATCTGAGATTCATCCAATAACAAATATAAAAGAAAGGAAACAAAACATGACTTGGTAATCTCCCATTTTCAATAAATTCCATTGGACTCTTTTCTAAGACTTTTATAGCACTCATGACAGTGGTAACAGGAAAATATTGCTCAAGACTGAATTAATTCATTGAGTTTATCAAGAAATGTTTATTTTTCAGCAAATGTTTGTCAGGAACAATTAAAGTATAAGGTTACAGCAATGAACAAAACAAATCTATGAGAGGCTTTACAGTACAGACAGGTAGTAAAAATATATAAATAAAACACACATTGTGTTATATAAGTACTACAGTGAAAAAGAAAACAGGAGGAAATGGAGGAGGCATTATATTTAGAATAGAGAAATCAGAGAAGCCTTCCTGAGAAGGTGGCATTTTAGCAAAACTCAAAGGAAATAAGGGAGCACTATTTTATAACAAAGGGAAGAGAGTTCTTGACAGAGAAAACTGAAAGTACAAAAGGCTGGAGGCAAGAACATCTCTGATAGAGTCAGCAAGGAGACTAGTGTGGTTGAAGAAAGGGAAGTAAGGTGGAGAGCCATTGGAAACTAGGTCAAAGCCATAAAAGATCTAAACTTTAAGAGTTGTAAAACCATTGCAAGGATTATACTCAGTGAGATGACAAGCTATATGTAGGTTTTTTTACTACAGAAGTAACTTGTTCCTAAAGTTTCAACAGCATGAATATGTATTGAAAGTAGTAGATTGTAGGGGGGAGAAAAGAGTGGAAGGAAAAATAACCACGTAAATTCTTATTATTGAATTTTTATGTGGCATTATACAGTTTTGAATTTTGTAGGTAATAGAATCTATAATCCATGTGGTTACATAAAATTTCAGTAGTGGATGAAATAGAACAGATTGTCTTTTTAGGAAGTAGCATATAATTTGAACACTGTATGAAATAGTAGCCAAGGTTGTGGTTTAAACTGTTTTACAATATGGAAAATATGTATAATCGATGGTAGTGTTTTAATGATTTGAACATAAACATATGTATCTGTACTATTTGGAGGAAACTAGAATAATTCGGGAGGTTGACGATTGTGGCTCAGTTTAGGAACAGTGTCAGGGTTTTCTGACAGATTTGAAACAGTAGTACAATGGAAAAAGAAGAGTCAAGCATGACTCTGAGATTTTAGGATTGAATAACTAGTATGAAATTGCTATTAACTGATATGGGGAGGGCTATGACAGGACCACTTTTGAAGAAAGAAGATCAAGAGTTCTATTTTGGACTTGTTGGCTACAAGTTGTCTATTAGATATCGAAGTGCAGATGTTGCAGAGTCAGTTGAATATATAACTAATGTTCATGGAAGAAATCCAAGCTTGAAGTACCATCAGGATACAGATTGTTTTTAAAATCACGGAACTGGTTAAGATCACACAGATCATGGGTAGGGAGTTATATAGAAGAAAAATTTCAAGGAACATGAGAATAATGCTCAGCACAGAGCAGGCAAAAATAAAATAGTTCAAAGAATAGATGAATATGAATGTGAGTAATGACTACCTCATTACTTTGGCTTGATCTGGCTGGCTAAGTATTTTTCTCTTCTCTACTGACAATTATTTCTGTGTCCTCCCTAGAGCTGTTTATTCAAAAAGGACCTCTCTGAAAGGCAAGGTTTTTTCTTATATTTTCTTTCAGGGATATATAGGGAAGTCTCATGTCAACATTTCAGTGGAGGTAGATAATGTACACTTAAGGTTTGGAAAAAGAACCAGTCAGTCATCGCCATACTCTTGCACTTAGCATTGATCTGGATTGTCACCTCCCATATTTGAAAGCTGTTGTCATGTCACCAATAACCAGTTTCAGGGAATGTAAGGTTTTATGTATATAGTTATCTGCAAAGTCAAATTTATTTCCAAAAAGTTGAAGTTTTGCTTCCTTATGGGATTGATTAGAACCTAAACCGAAAAGTTGTGACATTTTTCATTATACTTTTCTACACAACTTATTCTCACATCTCTGATTAGCATTACCCCCAAGTCACTACAAATGTCAAGCATATTATCCTGGCATCTCCAGCCTTTATCAATCAACAAGTCCATACAATTCCCAAACAACAGAGTGATCCCCCAGGGCACTTGGCTTTGGAATTTCAGACTTTTTACAAGATTTGGTTTGCAGTGATTTTTTAGGAATCTCAAAGATATTCTAGCATATTTCACAAAGAAGTCTTAATTTTGGATTGTCACTTTTTGGACCCCTACTTCTCTATATTGCAGATCCCTTCTTGCCTTGAGACTGGTTCCCTGGTTGTCATTTCTCCTCTCCCATTGCTATTCCTCGTCCATGGACACATGTCTAGATTTTTATTTCCCAAAACAGAGCTGTAAAATCTAATAGTACATGAAAACTTACTGAAGGTTTCGGGATACCAAACCCACCACCAGAAGCACCAGCAACAACAGGGGCAGTTTAAAACCATAAAGGCGTTACTACTTCCCAAGTGCATTGGCCAAGGCACCCCACACATTTCCTAAATAAATCTCTCTAACCTTAGCTTTAGGTTTGATGTAACACTGTAGAAGCCATCCTGTTTTCTCCCCATGAAAGAGCAATCTTCAGTCCTACTTTTAGAGGAAAAATAGGAAAAAATGTCATTTGTTTTTCAAAAGAAATATATGCATTCAAAGTCCTCAGAAAAATTTATTTGCAAATACTAAAGATAAAATCATATTTTAAATTTTCTTAAAATTTGACATGGGTTTGATTCATCAGAGCATGTTTTTTTTTTTTAAATTCAAGTATCTGGTCTCAATCCCTATCTAGTGAGTCAGAGTGCTAGGTTATTGGTATTTTTGATAAACTATCCATATCTCACACACACACATTAGATTTGAAAGCTGCTATAGATTATTATTCAGAATATCAGACTCTGTGTTGCCTGGACCTTCACTACTCAGAATAGGATATTTGCCTTATATTTGTAGAAATGAAATATTTTTTCCTAACAAAAGAGCCTTTACATCTTAGTCTCCAAGTAAATGCACATTGCTGGCAGGTTTTAACAGGATGATTTTCCATCCTAAAACTGACTGTTGTAGGTAGTAGTGTCTCTGTTCTCATAATGTATGATACATCTCTTAAAGGATTCAAGTGGCCAGTAAAAGGATGATGTTTGCCAGGTAGGAGGATTGATTCACTTCTCTTTATTATTAAATATAACATCTTCTTCGCCATGAAATGCACTAAACTTAGATTCCTTATTTCCATCAGTGGAATTAAAGGAATTGCTGTTATTGGACACTCCTTCCCAGTGAGCTATGATCCTTGCTAGAAGGTGGGATGTGTGATCATTAACACCTTTATAACTATATTTTAGAGAATAATCTCCAGGGGTCTTTGGATTTTCACCAGCTTCTGATTCTGGGGATCTTCCTAGACTCCCCATTCTCTCCATCTGGGGTCCTTCACACCTTTGAGAAAAGAGTTAACTGTGTTAGCTCAGTTTATTGGCTTGGGGAAATAGGGTGGTTTGTTTCTCATATTACTACCTTTGATTCTTGGTTCAGCCTCCAGCTTTGTTTCACTGAGCCTATAAGATGGTCATGAAATAGAGTCTTACGTAATTACTGATTTACCTGATAGCTCTTGTCATTGTATACAAAATAGCATCTCTGATTTACCTATGCATAATCAAAGCATTTATTAAAGCATTTATTTTTAATTGTCTTTTAATAGATTTAAAGAGTAGTTGAAATTCTAGAGAAAATTTTTAAAAAGTAGCATTTACATCAGCATATACTTTTGGCATTCCTCCTCTAATTATTACCATTCCAACTAAAAACATATAATTTTATTTACAAAAGCTACAAAAATCCTTTACAGAGAACTTTATAGTGTTTCTTTTGCTTTATCTATGTGTAAAATGCCCCCTTCCTTATTTCTGTGATAGTTGAAATCATTCTCATCCAAAAACTCAAAGTCTTTCTCAAGCATGATCATCTTCATTCCTACAATTGCAACTGCTCTTTCCATACCCTATGGTTTACAATGCTATTGAGAATATTAAAAAAAATCCTCATTGGCATAATTCTACATTATAATTTAAAATCTATAGTGAATATAAGGATTGTCATATTAGCAAGAGGTTTAGCTCTAGCATAGACTCCAAAGACTAGAGTATGGGAATGAATATTTTATTTCACAGCCATAAATTAGAAGGTAGAGAAATTATTAAATCTTTCATAATAATTCTGCTGGGCCTCTATATCAATTTTCTTTGGTACTCCCCACTCTATATTTGCCTTAAATGAATGTCTATTTATCTTCATGGTTCAAACTCTATTTCTAAGTGTCCTGAAATTTGATGGATAATGTCAGTTTTGTCATTATAACCATGATAGAGACTTTCTGGATCAGATCTTTCTCAGACTTCGGTTTTCTAGAGTTGTTTTTTTTTTTCTTTAGGTAAACTCCCTTCATTAAATTTTTAATGTTAGTTGCCCTTTTTGAAAAATGCCACATTGTGTCTTGACTTACAAGGCTACCACCTAAGATTGCACAAGTTGTTCCTATGAAAATACAGATGTCATTCACATGTACTGTTAAATGAGTGGCAACACATAGAATTGTGCAATACTCAAGTTAATCAACCATAATTGTTGACATCACAAATTTATGATGAGAACTGATTGCCACCTTACAGTACAGTTTGTGAGTAAAACCATAATGAATTAAAATATATATTTGAGAGCAGGATCAAGATGGTGGAGGAGTAAGATGTGGTGCTCACCTTCTCCCACAAACATTAAAAAAAAAACACCTATATGTTGAACAATTGGCACAGAACATCTAGTTAACACTGTCAAAAGACCCTAAACCTCCAAAAAGGGCAAGAAACCCTCCATGTAACTGAGTAGAACAAAAGAAAAAATACAGAGAGAAAGAGAAGATTTAAAAAAAAAAAAGAGTCTGTATGGGAGGGACCAGCACTCCTGAGAGGGATTTCTGAAAGAGGAAAGGATCTTGCATCCTAGAAGGCCACTTACCTGACAGGGAGATCCAGGGAGATTGGCTAGGACAGAGGAGAAACCAAAAAGCCTCAGAGAAAAGCACAGCAGCTAGACTGATGAGGGCAAAACAGAGAGAAAGCTGCATACATTGTGGGTACCACTAACTGTGGACACCACAGCCTGAGACACTTGGACAGTGGCTGGGTGCTGACCCTCAGGCTTCAAAAGTCAGTTCTGGGAAGAGGACTAGGGTTGGCTGTAGGAGACAACCTTAGGGGCTAGGGAGCAGTGCACCATGGGCTGGGGAGTGGAGTGCCATAGACAAGGGAGCATGAGAGGAGACCTGAGCCCACAGGAGAAGCAAGGCATGATTGTTTGGGAGGGCATAAGGAATAGGGGCAGGACCATCATAGCAATATCTTTCTCTGCACACACACACATGCATAGGCTCTTGGGCAGCAGTGTGCCTCTTGTACAGGCTAAAGGGTGGGGGGGGGCAAAGCCCCACTAGGAGTTCCTGAACAGACATCACCTGTGGCCATGGTCAACTCAGGGGTCACTGTAGAGGAGAACACTGAAACTGAGCACCACCCATTGTCCTCACCCCTCCTAAGAATGCGCAGTATCTGTTTTTGCCACTGTCAAAGGTTCTGAGCGCCACCTACACATTGTTGAGGGCCACTACCACTTCCCAGCAACCCTGCAACCAGGAGCAGCCTGCAACATCTCCCTGCAGGTCCACTGTCAAGGGCCCAGAAGACAGCCAGTAGCTACAGGCCCTGCCCACTGCCTCCATCTTCCTGGGTGCAAGTTCAGGTGGTACACCCACACAGCCCCTCTCAAGGGAATAACAGCCTGCACACACTGAGGAAAGAGACAGCAAGTATCCAAACCAAAAGCAGCCCTTTCACCATAAAAAAATAGCAAGCCCTCACAAACTACCCAGGTGTGCTCTCACATATAAACAGCCCTCCAAGACTACAGTAGTTGTTTTCCCTAAACTTATAGAATAAGAAAAATATAAGCAAAATGAAGAAACACAAGAACCATTCCCTGTTAAAAGAACAAGAGAATTCACCTGAAGGAGAAAATAATGAAATGGACACTTGAAATCGAACAGACATTTAGTTCAAAAAGGAGATAGTGAAAATACTGAAGTATTAAGAGTGGATATGAACAGCAATGCAGATTATTTTATCAGGGAACTAGAAAATATAAGGAGGAACCAAAAAAAAAAAATAGAAAATTCACTTGCAGAGAGGCAAGCTGGCATTAAAGAGCAGAATGAAAAATGCAGAGGAATGAATAAGTGACTTGGAAGATAGAATGATGGAAATCACACATTCAGGACAGCAGACAGAAAAACAAATGAAAAGAATATTAAATCAATGTAAGCGATCTATGAGATAATATAGAACAAGCCAATCTATGCATAATAGGTATTTCAGAAGGAGAAGAAAAAGAAAAGAGAGTTGAAAATATATTTGAAGGTATTATGACTGAAAACTTTCCAAATTTAAAGGAAACAGATATCAAGATATGGGAAGCACAGAAGGCCCTAAACAAGTCGAACCCAAATAGACCCACACCAAAACATATTACAATAAAACAGCAGAAGTTACAGATGAGGAGAGGATTCTAATGGCAGCAAGAGAAAAACAAAATATTAATTATAACGGAACCCCCATAGGGCTATCAGCTGACTTCTCTACAGAAACGATACAGGCCAGAAGAGAGTGGAAAGATATATTCAAAGTCCTAAAAGGGAAAAATTTGCAGGCTATAATACTCTACCCAGTGAGAAGTTCATTTAAATTAGAAGGAGAAATAAAGAATTTCTCTAACAAACAAAAGCTAAAAGAGTACAGCAATACTAAATCCATTCTGAAAGAAACACTGAAAGGTCTTTTCTAAATAGGATAGAAATAAGAACATATAGGATGGAGGAAATCACAACTGGAAAGTAATCACTTAAATAAGCCAGTATACAGATATAAAAGGAAAAAAAACTTAAAAGCAACAATAAACACAAGGAATAGCAAAAGGACAATCATGAAGATGTAAAAAAGACTTCAAAAATCATCAAATGTATGGGAGGAAAGTAATAAAATCTAGATTCTTCTTCTTTTTTTATAGAATGTGCTTAAGCCTATATGACTATCAGGCTAAAACAAGCAGATATAGAAAGGGGTTAACATACTTGAAAAACATAGCAAGCACAAATGAAAGTAAAAAAAATTCACAAAAACTAAAAAGAAGAGAACACGAGCATAAAATAAAGGGGAATCATCCGACCAAAAAAGAAAGGAGAAACATAGAATCAACTGCAAACCAGGTTTAAAATGGCAATAAATACATATTTATCAATAATTACCTCAAATGTCAATTGCCTGAATGCTCCAATCAAAAGACATAGAGTAGCAAACTGCATTTAAAAAGAAGAGCCTACAATATGCTGCCTATAAAAAAACCCACATTAGGGCAAAGGACACATATAAATTGAAAGTTGGGGAATGGGAGAAGATATTTCTTGCAAATGGAAATGACAGGAAAGTGAGAGTTGCAGTATTCATATCAAACAAAATAGACTTTAAAACAAAGGCCATAAATAAAGACAAAGAAGGGCAATATTTAATGTGAAAGGATCAGTTCAAGAAGAGGTTATTACACTTGTCAATATATATGCTCCTAATGTAGGATCACCCACATACATATAACAGATACTAATGGACATAATTTATGGGAATACAATAATAGGAGATTATTGCACCTCACTCACATCAATGGACAGATCTTCTAGACAGAAAATCAGTAAGGCAACTGATTCTAAATTCTAAATTACACAATAGAATAGTTAGACTTAATTGATATTTCCAGAACATTAAATCCAAAAATATCAGAATATACATTCTTTTCAAGTGCACATGGAACATTCTCAAAGATTCATCACATACTGGGGTGCAAAACTAACTTAAACAAATTTAGTATTATAGAAATCATTTTGAGCATCTTCTCTGACCACAATGGCATAAAACTAAAAGCCATGAGAAAATAAATGAGAAAAAAATCTGCCTACATGGAGACTAAACAACATGCTACTAAAAAACCAATGGGTCAATGAGAAAATCAAAAGGGAAATAAAAAAATATTTAGAGACAAATGTCAATAAAAATACAACCATTCAAAATCTATGTGATGCCACAAAAGCAGTGCTTAGAGGGAAATTCAGAGCAATACAGGCCTTCCTCAAAAAAAAAAAAAAAGATGAAAATCAAATCAACAACTTAACTGACCACCTAAGAGATTTTGAAAAAGAAGAACAAACAAAACCTAATTAAGCAGAAGGAAGGAATTCATAAAATTCAGAGAGGAAATCAATAAAAGAGAGAGTCAAAAAAAATAGGAAAAAATCAGTAAAACCAAGAGTTTGTTCTTTGAAAGGATAAAAAAAATTGACAAATCTCTGGCCAGACTCACCAAGAAGAAGAGAGAGAACCCAAATTAAAAAAATAAGAAATGAAAAAGGATAAATCTCAATGGATAATGCAGAAATACAAAAAAAGAATAATATGAGCAATTATATGCCACCAAATTTGATAACCTAGAAAAAAATGAACAACTTTCTAGGGATATACAGCACACCAAAACTGAATCAAGAGGAAATAGATCATTTGAGCAGACTGATCACTCAAAATGAAATTGAATATGTAATGAAAACACTCCCTACAAACAAAAGCCCAGGACCAGATGGTGTCACAGGTGAATTCTACCAAACATAGAAAGAATAACTTATACCTATCCTTGTTAAACTTTTCTGAAAGATCATAGAAGTGGGAATAATCCCAAAGACATTCTATGAAGCCACCATCAGTCTAATACCAAAACCAGACAAAGATACTACCAAAAGAAGAAAATTATAGGCCACTATCTTTGATGAATATCATTGCAAATATTTTCAACAAAATTTTAGCCAACTGAATTCAACAACACATAATAAAGGTCATATACCATGACCAAGTGGGATTCATCCCAATTTCACAAGGATGCTTCAACATATGCAAATTAATCAACATCATACACCACATTAACAAAAAGAAAATTCAAAAACCACATGATCATCTCAATAGATGCAGAAAAAGCATTTGACAAAATCCAACATCCATTCATGATTAAAACTCTTACCAAAGTGGGTTTAGAGGGAACACCTTAATATAACAAAAGCCATTCATGACAAACCCACAGTCAATATAAAACTGAATGGACTATAAAATTGGATTGTGATGATCATTGTACAACTACAAATGTAATAAATTCATTGAATTAAAAAAATACTTAATGGAGAAAGCCTGAAAGCTTTCCCACTAAAATCTAGAAAAAGACAGGATGCCCACTCACCATTTTTATTCAACACAGTATTAGAAATCCTAGCCATAGCAATCAGACAAAAAAAAAAAAAAAGAAATAAAAGATATCCGAATTCAAAGGGAAGAGGTAAAATTGTCACTTATATGGTGATGACATGATACTATATATAGAATACCCAAAGGATTCAACACAAAAACCATTAAAACTGATCAATGAGGTCAGCAAAGTAGCAGACCTCAGAAATCAGTTGTATTTCTGTATACTAATGATGGAATATTAGGAAAGGAATATAAAGAACTTTTATAACATTCAGAAATCAGTTGTATTTCTGTATACTAATGATGGAATATTAGGAAAGGAATATAAAAAACTTTTAAAATCATACCACCAAAAATAAATACCTAGGAATAAACCTGACGAAGGAGGTGAAAGACTTATATGCTGAGAAGTATAAAACATTACTCAAGGAAAGTAAAGAGGATTCAAAGAAATGGAAATATATCCCATGCTCCTGGGTTAACAATATTGTTAAAATTACCAAAAGCAATCTATGGATTTAGTGCAATCCCTATCACATTACCCATGACATTTTTCACAGAAGTAGAACAAACATTCCAAAAAATTAATGGAACCATAAAGACCCAGAATTGCCAAAGCAATCCTGAGGGAAGAAAAACAAACAAACAAGCAGGAGGTATAAGTCTCCCAGACTTCAAATAATATTACAAAGGTAAAGTCATGAAGACAGTGTGGTACTGGTACAAAAACAGACATATGGACAAATGGAACAGAATAGAGAGAACAGAAATAAACCCTGACACCTACTGCCAATTAATCTTTGACAAAGGAGTTTAAGAATATAAAATGGGAAAAAGACTCTATAGCAAGTGATGTTGGGAAAACTGGACAGCTGCATGTAAATCAATGAAACTAGAACACACCCTCACACCATGCACAAAAACAATCTCAAAATGGCTTAAAGACTTAAACATAATCATGCTCCATCGTAAATACAGTAGAAAAAATATATTGGGGAAATAATAAAAAAATTTAAAAATTAAAATATATAAAACATTAAAAAAAAGACAAACATAAGACAACATCAAACTCCTAGAAAAGAACATAGGCAAAACATTCTCTGACATCAGCTGTACAAATCTTTTCTTAGGTCAGTCTCCCAAGGCAATAGAAATAAAAACAAAAATAAACCAATAGGACCTAACCAAACCTAGAAGCTTTTGCACAGCAAAGGAAACAATTAAAAAAAAAGAAGAAAATTTATGGAATGGGAGAAATCAATTGCAAATGATGTGACTGACAAGGGCTTAATCTCTAAAGTGTACAAACAACTCATATAACTCAACAACAACAACAAAACAACCCAATTGAACAATGGGTAGGAGATCTAAATAGACATTTTTCCAAAGAAGACATAAGGATGGACAGTAGGCACATGAAAAAATCTTCAACATCACTAATTATTAGAGAAATGCAAATCAAAACTATAATGAGGTACCACCTCACACCAGTCAGAATAGCTATCAGTAATGAGACTACAAATAAAAAATGCTGGAGAGGGTGTGGAGAAAAGGGAACCCTCCTACACTGTTGGTGGGAATGTAAATTGATACATCCACTATGGAAAACAGCATGGAAATACCTCAGAAAACTAAATATAGAACCATATGACCCAGCAATCCCACTCCTGGGCATATATGTGGAGAAGACTCTCATTCAAAAAGATACACATGCTCTATATTCACTGCAACACTATTCCAAGACATGGAAACAACCTAAATGTCCATCGACAGATGAATGGAATAAGAAGATATGGTACACATACACAATAGAATACTACTCAGCCATAAAAAGGAACAAAATAATGCCATTTGCAGCAACATGAATGGAACTAGAGACTCTCATATTAAGTGAAGTAAGTCAGAAAGAGAAAGACAAGTACCATAGGATATCACTCATATGTGGAATCTATAATATGACACAGATGAATCTATCTATAGAACAGAACAGACTCACATACATGGACAGTGGATTTGTAATTGCGAAGGGGGAAGGGGAGGGGGTGGGATGGACTGGGAATTTGTGGTTAGTAAGTGCAAACTATTATATTTAGAAAGGATAAGCAATGAGGTCCTGTTGTTTAGCAAAAGGAACTATATCCAATCACTCATGATAGGACATGATGGAAGGTAATATGAGAAAAAGGGTATATATACATATAAATATTCATATGTAAATGACTGGGTCACTTTGCTGTATAACAGAAAATGATAGAATATTGTAAATCAACTATAGTTTAAGAAAATAAAATGTATATTTGAGTCACCAGTCTTTCACAGACTATATCACTAAGTCCAATGTTTTATCTCATCACCTCAATTAATTTATTTCTAATCAAATCATGCTTCTTCATTATTTGAGCTCATGTTAGTTGTTACCAAAAAAGAAGCCTCTTTTACTGCCCATAAGAGGACTGCAGGATCAGAAGAATTATAATGCATGTTTATGGGGACTCCTAAACAGGGCTCTCCTTTTCACTAGGAGTTTCACCTAATGCTGACAGTATATGCAGGGAGGCAAAGAAAACAGTGATGAACCTCAGCTGAGCCCCCACCTCTTTTTTAAAAAATATAGAGATAGATCTCTATTGTCATCTTGTTTCTTTGCAAGGACTTAGAAAACTGCTCTTCCATGAGCTCCTGTATACTGCACTCATCCATTTTTAACACACCTTCACCTACCTGAAAATACAGCCAACACACCAAAGTAACCAAACATTTATTTCTTATTGAAAATAAACTTATTGTGGTAGGCATAATTGTAAAAATGGCCCCCCACAAGATTCCCATCCCCAAGTTGTTTGATAAACCCTAATCTAGGTACTTCTATGAAGGGATTTTGTAGATATAAAGTCAGTTGCATTTAAGATATAGAGATTATCTGATTAGTTCTAACCTAAAGCTCCTATAGAAGCAGTTTCCTCCAGCTGGTGGCAAGGAGGAAGTCAGGGTGAGTTCCAGATGATAATTATTTGATATGCTGATATTGGCCTTGAAGGTGAAGAATAACACATGCTAGGGTCAAAGAGCAGCCCCTAATTAAAAAGGGCATGAAAAACTGAACTTTACAAAGACAGGAACTGAATTCTTCCAATCAGAGGAATGAGTTTGAGAGTAGATCCTCAAGATCCAAATGAGAAGGTGGTCTGACCTATACCTTCATTGCATTCTTGTAAGAGCTTGGGCTAATAGGTACCTGAGTTTCTGTTCTATAGAAATTGAGAAATAATAAATGAGTGTTATTTTAATCTGCTAAATATAGTAGTTTGCTATGCAGCATAGATTACTAATTTACCTATGAACTAGGTTCACATAGCATTACAGTTGTTTGTCATGATAAATGCAATGTCTTTATTTTATTTGTACTTTTTTTTATTACAGGAGAGTTTATTTACCCTCTACACTGCTTTTAATGTGCTCATATCGCTTGTACCAGGTGTTATGTTAAAATGTTATATTTTTAATTTATAACACAATATTTTTGCATCATTTACTGAGTGCCTGATACATGTAAGAAGCAAAGTGAATTTTTAAAAGAGAAGAAAAAACAATTTATTATCTTCCAAATAAACATGTCGATTTGTTTAAACCTCTCTATAGATCAACAATTTAGCATAGGAATCAAGGCCTGCAAATTATTTATTACGTGCTCATTCAGAGCATGTGTTTGGTAAGCAACATAAATTGGTTAATTAGGATAATTCTAGCACTCAGACCTAAAGATGCAGCAGGACTGAGGGTAAATATCTTTCCATATTTACAAGTTAACATTTCTAAAATTTGTTTATTCTTGATTTTATGCCTTGCTGATAATTCGATGAAACATTCAATAAGCAATTCATCTTATCATTTCATAACAAAATACTGCCACATTCCTAGGCATAAGCTTTCTTTCAATTCTATTATTATCTTTGGCCTGATTTTCAGTGAGAGAAACCACTGGCCAAATTACATTGTTATATAATTCAGTGATCTGAAAAAGCCAATATACTTGTTATTGTAATTCAAATATAATAACATGTGATATTCAAATATAATGTGGGTAGAAGGATCATGGATTACAAGACACTTATGTGAATTTAGAAAGTTAAATATTCAATTGTCTTTCTAGGTTTTTCTTTCTCATCTATAAAATGAGGGGCTGGATTTTGATGACCATTAAGGTCCCTTCAAATTCCAAAATTCAATGATTCTAAAAAGACTCAATAAAAAAGGAAAAAAAAGATACAAATTAATAAGAAAATGTGAATCTCCTACATATGGTGTTTTGAACCTAATATTATGATCAAATACCTACAAATTTACAGCTTTATTATAAATTATTTTAAATGTTTTTAGTTTTCTTAATGATTAATATTTATAAGCAATCATAGTGCCCCCAACCCACTATTGAAGCATAGTATTCCCTTACTCTAATTAAACAAAACTTAATTTCTTTACTTTCACAATTTTGTCATTGTATTCTTGCCCTAACTCTTTAAATAAGATTAAAAATCTTTACACTTTTCCTGAGGATATTACCTAATGAACTTGTTCCAATTTACATTTTTGTAGAGCTAAAAAGAAAACAGTATCCTTTCCACATTTGCATTTATAATGCTTCCTTTTATACCTTTTTAGTGGTTTATCAAATTCATTAATTCATTCTTTCATGTTTTTTCCAAATCAAATAAACCAAGAAACAAAAATATTGAATGCTTACCAAATATCAGGGGTCTTAGTTTGTATTCCTCAGAAAGAGATTGTGTCAGGGCTTCAGGAACACGTGTTTAACTGAGGATATGCTCTTGAGGAAAAAACTTGTAAGAGGAATTAAAGAGGCAGGATAATGAAAAGGAAACAGCTCATCAAGGATGCAGTCTGACCTAAAATCTAGGGTTCACCAAATCAATGAGAGTGGGGTGAGGAGGGCACTCTGAAACATTAATTGTACCATAACAGGGTTTTTGTGTCTTGAGGAGGGCAGCTTTATGAGTCTTTGTGTCAGTTTATCATTAGCTGTATGCAAAGTGGAAGGGTGATGGAAGGGCATAACTTTTCAAAAGAAAGGCTAGCTCTCACTAATTAAAATAATCACTTGGGAAAGGGTGAAGATGTAAGACTTAGTGGCTAACATTCATAGGCATACTAGTCTAGTAAAGTAGCTCTGAGTGGGGCACCAAATGATATCTACTACAGTCTACTCTTTGCCCCTTGGACTACACAGATCCATTTGTTTTTCAATTCCAATTTACTCCATCTGGACACATCTCTCCCAAATTCTACAGTAACAATTCCTGGAGATATTTATAAGAGAAAATTTAGTGAGATGAACAACATCTATTGTTGGTTCCATGGTCATAATTAATGCAACACCTTCCACCACATGTTCTAGATTTTCTTAACTCTTGACAACAATTCTGCTAGATGAGGATGCTTCACTGATTTGGTGACCTAGACTCCTATCTTTGAGGGAGTGAGACACTAGTTTTTCATACCCTTCTCAGGCCATGGATGCTGTATTTGACTGTTAAAATTGGGCATGGAAACATCAAGAGACCTCCAATAAATCACCTGAGCACCCAGGTTATTATTCCTTGTACACAGTGATGTAGCAGCAATCCTGCCTTCTTTTGATTATCAGGGTAGTTACCCCTGCCAGTGTAGTGACTACTGTCTTTTAGGGAAAAGAGCCAAAAGTTATGAGGCAGGAGTCAAAAAAGGAAAAGTTCAGTGAGATGTGTCATCTGCTGGAAATACGTAACCTCTGATATCCAGGACTGTCAGATTGAGTATGGTTTTGCCCTTCCTACCTGCAAGGCCTTTGCTATCACTTCCATCTGAGGGTTTACAGAATTTATGATTTTAAGACATGGCATGCCACATAAATTAACCTTGGAAGAGGTTACTGCAGGGATATGATACCTGATAATTAGAGTAATGCAATGATTTTCAAAATGATCAGATGGTCTAAGTCCCTTCAGTTTATTCATTATTACTTAGAGAATTCCACTTAACCTAAAACCTGTGGCAAAACAGTTAATGTAAATTCATTCTAGTTTCAACTGACCATGAACTGTTTCTGATCTACCTTTCTGATAGGGACGAAAAAGAAATTTGCCAGAGTGGGAGCCCCATCACACATACTAGAGGCCTCACTAATCTTGTCTAGCAAAGTTGCCATGTCCAGCCCACCAGTTACAACTGAATCTCCTATTTGCTTAAATTCATGTTTAGTCCAGAGTTTATAAGGACTATGCTGATTTCTTAAATTGTCTTTTATTGTGCCATTAATTTCAGCCATTTATTCTAGGATGAGGTATTTTTAATTGGTCAGATTGGCTGACGGTTTGATCATATCAGAGGCTTCCACCTTGCATTTCCTACTATAATGGGTCTTACCTCACAAATGAAAGAATCTACATGGCGGTTCTCCTAATTACCAAGTAAGTTCATTTCAGTTATATATTTTAGAACCAAGGAAGGAACCATCAGTTTGGTCCATGGACTCCATTTATTATCTAGCTCCCCATTGTGTCCCAGTCTACAAGGACTATGTTTTTCTCTATATCTGTGAGTCTGTTGCTTTTCTGTTTTATTCACTAATTTGTTATAATTTTCAGATTCCACATATAAGTGATATCATACAGTATGTCTTTCTCTGATTTCATTTAGCATAATGCCCCCTAAGATCACCCATGTTGCTGTAAATGGTAAAATTTCATTACTTTTATGTCTGAGTACTATTCCATTGTATATGTACATTGCACATCTTTACCCATTCATCTATTGACAACACTTGGGTTCCTTGCATATCTCGGCTATTGTAAATAATGCTTATATGAATATGGGGTTGCATATATCTTTTCGAATTACTATTTTTGGTATATACACAGTAGTGGAATTTCTGGGTCATAAGGTAATTCTATTTATAGTTTTTTGATAAACCTCTAAAATGTTTTCTACAGTATATATACCAATTTACACTCCCACCAACAGTGTTAGAGGGTTTCTTTTTTGGAGCATCCACTTCTAATATGATAAACAGTGGGGAAAGCAGAGGGCAGAGGGGCAATTTGGGAGTAGGGGATAAAAAGTGTTATTATGGGATAATATGAAATTATATGTGTGAAAAATTTTGAAAATTGTAAAGGAGTACAGAATTTAAATAATCTTTCAATCAATAAAAAAAAATTTTAAAAAATAATAGTCATTTACCCAAGGGAAAAAAAAGGAGTGGTGCCTCCAGATCTAGTTATACCTATGTATCTTCACAGTAAGGATATCATATTCTGTTAAACATTTTTGTAGCTCTCTTGGTAGTCATTTTAACATTTCTATTCATTGTGATAATTGTGCTCACTTGTGATCATTAAGGACCTCAATCTGTCCTCTGAGAGCTTAGATTCCTATCTTCATCATTCCACTAAGGCAGCCCAGTTCTATAACAAAAATGTCTTTGCTCTACAGAGGACAGCCAATACTAGACTTCTTGGTGATAATCTTGCTCCTCCTACATGTATTTTTTATGACTTTGGTAAATGGAATCTTTCCCTTGGAACTTGATCATCTGATGGATTTTCCAGCATTAGGATGTTCATCTAGCATGTCTACTTCTCTGAGCCTTTTTATTCCTTGTGCTGTCACAGCACTTTAGGCATTTTAACTTTGCTTAGCATGACCCTTCACTTTCTCAATGATTACAAGAACCTTCTTTGCAGAATGTTAATACCTTCACTGGGAGTCCTTAATAGGGTGTTAAATTCCCGTATCATGAGAGAGTTTGCATATCTACAGATTGTGCATTAGCTGACTTTATGTTGTGTACCTTTGATCTATAACCCTCAGGATCCAGTTCATACCCATTCTCCTTTCATCATGTATTAGCCAACTCCTTCAACATATAATCTCCCCCTTTTCTCTTCACAAGCCCAGCACATTTCCAGACAAGTTATGTTGGCATCTAACTCTTGTATTGTAGCTTCCAGGAAAGGAGGTGGCAAGGGAAGTGCCTTAGGCAGGCAAAAAATAAGGTCTTTACATGGTCTTAAAAGAGGCAGAGTGCACTCACTGCTAACAATGGGGACTGAAACAGCTTTCCTATTAGGCCATAATGATCACCTAGGAAGTCTGTTGAGGCTGAGAATTCAACCTCCAAAGCTGCACCACTCTAAAGATTAAGGCCAGAGCCTGGTCATCTGCCCTGTTCTTTGGCTATAATAAATTAAGGTCTTAAATACTGTGAAAAATATCCTCTGGTTTTCACAGTTTTCTTTGAATTGTTGGTTAGTCTCTCTAAGCTGTTATTAGCTCTCTTCTAGAAACCATTAGTGCACAGCAGCAACCACTCAATTCCATAATATTTATGGAAATTTTCCCTCACACCTCTTAAGTAGCAGAGATATTCCACCCTCCAGGGTGTTCTATTCTACCAGTACCACATTTATGTCCAGCATTGGTGAATATTTTAATAACTGTACCTCTGCAACATGTCAAGGTATAACTAGAATAACCGTATTCAACCAATTTTTCACTACTAGTGGTCTGTTTGCCTGCTGGCCAACGAGAAACATATCTCTGTAATCCCTGTTTTGAGTTTGCTTCCTTGGACTATACTTTGTATTAATTGTTTTATAGATAAGTTTCCAGGAAGAAGACTATGGTAATGATAATCATGGCAGAAGATTTCTTAGGGCATGCATTAGGAGATACCTCTTTTAGGAAGATGCAGCTACAAGGACATAGGGAAAGAAGGACTGGGGAGAGGGACCCACAGTGCCATTGCAGCTAAAGCCTCAGCTGATATTTTATTATAAAGAGCTCTGTAAGTAGAAGAGTAGTCAGCATTGTCATAGGTTAAGGGAGGGCAGTTCCCATCCTGGCTCAGTGGTAATGAACCCAACTAGTATCCACGAGGATGTGGGTTCGATCCCTGGCCTTGCTCAGTGGGTTAAAGATCTGGTGTTGCACCGAGCTGCAGTGTAGATCACAGATGAGGCTCAGATCTGGCATTGCAGTGGCTGTGACATAGGCTGGCAGGTGAAGCTCCAATTGGACCCCTAGCCTGGGAACTTCCATATGCCACAGGTGCCACTCTAAAAAAAAATAATTTAGGGGCAGGAGCCCATACTATTTTTATCACCATGTTAACCAGTCATTGGCCAATGGATGATTCCCGAGATGGGGGTCAAATCTTGAACAAGGCATTTCCCTGTTGCTAAGTATAATTCCCAGTGAGATACACAGCTCATGTTCCTTGCAGCTGAGAAAGGGGATGCCTTGACCCTGAACAAAGGGCCTGGGTGAAACACCACACTATTCACTACATGTGCTACCACTATTACTACTACACTATATTACATATAGTAATATGTAATAACAATAATAATAGTAATAAGATTATTACTGATAATCTTTTGTGATGATTAATTTTATGTGTCTGATTAGAGGAGTGCTCAGATTAAGCATTATATCTGGGTATGTCTGTGAAAGGGTTTATAGATGAATTTGCATTTGAATTGATAGACTCAGTAAAGTATATTGCTCCCTCCAATGTGAGTGGATATCATCCAATCCACTAATAGTTTGAAAGGAACAAACAGGAGGAGAAAAAAAGGAATGTACTCTTTTTTCTTTTTGATGGCTGTTTGAGCTGGGACATCAGTTTTCTCCTGCTCTTGGATTGGGACTTATATCACCAGTTCCTTTTGTTCATGGACCTTCAGACTTAGGCGGTAGTTACACTGCCTGATTTCCTGGGCCTCTAGCTTGCAGATAGCAGACTGTGGAACTTCTCAGCCTCCATAATGATATGATGGTATGAACCAATTCTTAAAATTTTTCATATATATATATATATATATATATATATATATATATAGAGAGAGAGAGAGAGAGAGAGAGAGAGAGAGAGAGAGAGAGAGAGAGAGAGAGAGAGTTCTTTGGAGAACTCTAATACATCACTTGAGAGTGTGTAGCAAATATCATGATCCTTTATACCTAAAATCAGTGTGTATCTCCAAAATTCTAGGACGTTCTATTATATAACCATAGCATGGTGATTGATGTCACGAACTTTCTGATTGATACAATGTTATTATCATATCTACAAATTATCCCAATAATATAATTTATAGTGATTGCTTTGCAATCCAACATCGAATCCAGGATCAGCTTCTGCATTTCATGTCTCTATGTCTCTATTGATTTTAGGTTGCTAATAATGTCCTTCTCAGCTTTCCAGAAATTAAATGCCAGAATTTCCTGGATTGAGGTATCATGATTCTTTTTACAACTTTGGTATGGCATCTAGAAGTGGAAATATATCACATAATCTGGCACAAAAGTTCTGATTTTAAAGCAAAATAAATTATTCAAGATTTTTATATATCCCTGTGGTGATTTAAAACTGGTACAAGAACAGGGATATTTCACAATGATCAGTGAACACTTTAGGACATGATAGACTTGTGTGGGTGTGTGCATGTGTATGCGCTAAGAGTTTTATTTGAACTACTTTACCTGTCTCTTGCTGTTGAAAAACACTAGACTTACAATTCAGTAGATGTCACATAAATGCTAAGTGTATGCTATTACAGCCATATGAAATTATTGAAGACTCAAAATTAATTTAGTGTGCAACTTGGGAATTAACTGGTATAGTATGTGTATTTGCAATTAGCAGTAGAATGCTTATATGTCTGAGTAAGTTAAATTAAAAGAAGTTATAGGAAGGTATTTTTCTTCTCATAAGAATGTCTAATCAATTTTCCATTTGATTTCTCTTATTTATCTTTAAATTTTACCAGCTTTGTTTTTACAGTTGAACAGCATATGAACATTTTCATAACCCCAGAAAAAAAGCTACTATATTTTTCTCTTTACATCTCTACTCTGGGAAGCTTGTGTGACACTGGCCTCCTCACTAAAAAACAGCCTCTAGATAGAAATTTGGTCCTGCTTTTCACCAATGAGACAACTTTAGTTTGGATATTTAAATTGAGGATGAATTCTTTGTTTTATGTATTATTTTGAAAAATTAATCATCAAACAAAATTAAATTTTTTCAAAAGCAGATACCAAATTTTTTTTTCTTTAAACTCATGTCAAGCATTGTTATCACCAATATAAAAAATGGGGATTTGTGCATTGTTTTCAAATCTTCTAATAGGTACTTTGTTAAGAAATTTAAACAATTTCTTTTCTTCAATATTTTATGTGCCTTTATCTCTATATTTCCATCACTTCTCAATCTTTAATTTTTCCTCACATGACTTATAGTTTCTTGCTTACTAACTCCCATATAGCCTTAAAGCTACTTACAGATATTTTACGATGGTTCCTTTTCTCGGCCTAAACATAAAAAATGTAAAGACCATTGGAGTAACTAGAAGCTATACAACTCTACAGCATCCTTTATCTCTTTTTTAGCCTTCTCAGGGCTAGTTACTTTAAATATTGTGAAATAAAACTTTTCAAATAAATTATAAATAAACTCCTGTCAAATTTAGTTCAAGCCTGCATTAAGGGAAGAGGACTCAGAGTGGACCATTTCAGAAATTCTCTTTCTGGGTGAACATATTATAGAAAAAAATGATTGTTAGAACAGGACTTTTCAATGTTTGTATTATTGACATTTTTGGCCCTAAAATTCTTTGTTCTGGGGGGCCATCCTGTGCATTGTAGAATGTCAGCAGCAACACTTGCCTCCACCCACACAATGCCAGTAGCACTTCTTTGTGACAACTAAACATTTCTATAGATATTGTCAAATTTCTCTTGGGGGTGGTGAAATCACCATTGATTCAGAACCAGTAGGTTGCATACAAGAAAAATAATTAGGCTAGTCATCTATCAGAGAGTTAGATGAGTAACTTAGATTCCAGAAGTTCTTAATTTCATTTAGTGACAGAAAAAAATTGCAGTTGTTCTTTAGGGTCCCTGCATTAAGGGAAGGAAGAAGAAACCAAACTTTAATTTCTATTTTATAGTTAAACATGTGACAGCCTAGGAATTGTAGGTCACAGTTAGAAAAAATTGACAATAAGGAACATGGGATAGCCCTGAAGTTAAAGTTAATTCTAATAGAGGTAAAAGAAAACAAGTTCATACTCATGTCCCATGGATTTAGGTGAGCTTTGCAATTTACTATCTTTAATTACCAGAGTCTACATTAATGTTATAACAAGTACTTTATACATAGCATTAAAAACTTGTGATATTATGCATCCATTTCTCTCCCATTAACCCTTGTGCTATTATTACCATATTTGTTAATTATAGGTATATTATAAACCTTACAATATACTGTTATCAACCTTGTTTAAAAATGAAGTATCTTTTAGAGATATAAATAATTGTATATACCCAAGTATCTACTATTTATGATGCTCTTATTCCTTTATTTATATCTATGTTTTTATCTGACATCATGTCCCCTCTGCCAAAAGGTCTGCCTTTAAAATCTCTTGCACTGTAAGTATGATAATGGTAGTAAATACTTTAGCTTTTATATGCCTAGAAAATTTTTATTCACTATATATTTTTTATAATACATGCTTGTATAATAAATGTTTTTTAAAGGAATGAAATAACAGCATTTTTATTTATTTATTTATTTGAATTGTTGGCTCTTGGATTTTTAATTTTTTAATTTTTTATACTTGTTTTATTATTACTATTATTTAATAGTTATTTCCCCAATACAATTTTTTTCCTGCTGTACAGCATGGTGACCCAGTTACACATACATATATACATTCTATTTTTGCACATTATCATACTCCATCATAAGTGACTAGACATAGTTCCCAGTGCTACACAGCAGGATCTCATTGCTAATGCATTTCAAAGGCAATAGTTTGCATCAATCAACTCCAAGATCCCCAACCACCCCATTCCGTCCCCCTCTCCCTTGGCAACCACAAGTCTATTCTGCAAGTGAGTGATTTTCTTTTCTGTGGAAAGGTTCATCTGTGCCTTATATTATATTCCAGATATAAGTGATATCATATGGTATTTGTCTTTCTCTTTCTGACTTACTTCACTCAGTATGAGTCTCTACTTCCATCCATGTTGCTGCAAATGGCATTATTTCATTCTTTTTTATGGCCGAGTAGTATTCCACTGTGTATACATACCACATCTTCCTAATCCAATCGTCTGTTGATGGACATTTGGTTTGTTTCCATGTCTTGGCTGTTGTGAATAGAGCTGCAATGAATGTGTGGGTGTATGTGTCTTTTTCAAGGAAAGTTTTGTCAGGATATATGCCCAAGAGTAGGATTGCTGGGTCATATGGTAGTTCTATATATAGATTTCTAAGGTATCTCCATACTGTTCTCCATAGTGGTTGTACCAGCTTACATTCCCACCTTTTTAAAAATTTTTTATTGTTATTTCCGCAGTACAATTTTTTTCCTACTGTGTAACATGGTGATCCAGTTACACATACATATATACATTCTTTTTTTCTCCCATTATCGTGCTCCATAATTGGCTAGACATAGTCCTCAGTGCTATTCACCATATTTTTAAAGGATTGCTCATGTGGATAGAATTTAGGTTAATAGAGTATTTTCTTTCAGTACTGTAAAGATAATGCTCCACTCTCCTCTTACTTGCATTTTTTCTAAGGGGAAATCTGATGTCATCCTTGTTTTTGTTCCTGTGTTCATAACAAGCTTTTTAGAGAATTCTCATTCATCATTTACACAGTTATTTCTTATGCATCCCTTCTTCTTCAGTGACTCTAATTAAATTTACAGTAGGAGTTCCCATTTTGGCTCAATGGTAATGAACCTGACTAGTATCCATGAGAATGCAATTTTGATCCCTGGCCTTACTCAGTGGGCTAAGGATCCATCATTGCTGTGAACTGTGATGTAGTTCACAGACATGGCTGGGATATGGCTTTGCTATAGTTGTGGTGCAGGGCTGCCGCTGCAGCCCGGATTGGATCCCTAGCCTGGGAACTTCCCTATGCCACAAGTGCAGTCCTAAAAAGTGAAAGAAAAAAATACTACAATTGACTGCATAGTATTATCCCACAGTTCACTAATTACTCTGTTCATATATTTTGATTTTCTTTTATCTTTGTGTATACTTGGTTATTATCTGTTGCTAGGCCTGCAAGTTTAGTAATGTTTTAATTTGCAAAATCTAAGTGGTTATTGATCATATCCAAAGTATTTATCTTAAACACTTTCTTTTTCATCTCTAAAAGCCTGACTTGATACTCTTTATATCTTGTATACTTATATTTCAGTATTTGAAAATATGGAATGCTGTTATAAGAAATATTTCAATGCCCTTGCCTGCTAACTAAAATCTATGTCAGTAATTTATTTTTATTGAGGTGAAATTCACATAACTTAAGTTAGCTATTTTAAAGTATACGTTTCGGTGGTATTTAATATGTTCACAAAGGTTTGCAATAGCCACCTGATTCCAACATTTTTTCATCAAACCCCCTAAACCATATATATTAGGTAATCACTACCCACTACCCCAAGGACCTGATACCACTAATCTTCTGTCTCTATGGATTTAACCTATTCTGAATATTTTACATAAATGGAATCATATATGTGACATTTTTGTCTAGTTCCATTCACTTATCATAAGAACTTTTAGATTCATCCATAGTGCAGTATGTATAAGTACTTCATTGCTATTTATGGTTAAATGATATTCCATTGTATGAGTGTACCATATATTCCTTTTTTCTTAATTGAAGTATAATTGATATACAATGTTTAGATAATTTCAGACTATTACATATTGATGTGACAAGTAAATACATTATTAAATTATCACAACCAGAAGTCTAGTAACCATACAAAATGACTAGAGTATTATTGACTATATTCTTTATAGTGTATATTATATCTCCCTGACTTATTTATTTTATAACTAGAAGTTTGTACTTCTTAATCCCCTTAACCTGCTTGTCAGATGTCTCACCCCTCTCCACATGGACCCTGTCAGTTTGCTATTTGTATGTATAAACCTGTTGCACTTTTGTTTGTCATTTGTTTGATTTGTAGATTCAAAATATAAATGACATCATATGGTATTTATCTTTTGTTGTTGGACTTCCTTCACTTAGGAAAATACCCTATTTAATCTGTGCTGTCATAAATAGCACAATTTCATCTTCTTATGCCTAAGTAATATTTCATTGTGTGTGTGTGTGTGTATATGTGTGTGTAAATGTCTTTTTTTTATAAGAGGTCTTCCTTATTGATTCATCTGTTAATGGGGACTCAGGTTGCTTCCATATGTTGCCTATTGTGAATAACGTTGCAGTGAACATAGGGTGGTATGTCTTTTTGAATTAGTGTTTTCATTTTCTTCAGAAAAATACCTAGAAGTGAAACTGCTAAACTGTATGGTAGTTCTATATCTAATTTTTTTCCTTCAATATTTTATTTTTTTACAGAATAAAATACATATATTTAAACACAATTACATTCACGCAGATTATTATATCGTGGATCTTAAGAAACAGATTAAGCATCTCCCTCTGGAGAAGTGGAATGGAAAATATGCTGAGACAAATAGAAAATTTGTTCTATGCTTTATCCCGTTTTGTGTGGCTTGCATCTTTACTATTTGGTATTATCTATTACATTTCAATTTTTCTGTAAATATTAACATTATGTTAAATTTGTGTATATTATGCAACTAAAATTTATAAAGAAGAAAGCTTTATATACCAGTAAATATTTTATATAGCATAATATAAAGAACTACTTAACTAGTAAGAATAACAAAAATAATACACCCTCTGAAAATAAGTAAAATATAAAACACATAAATTGGTTAAAAAACAGTGTAACTATATAAATATGTCCTAACAATTTGTTAAATCTTTTTGACTCTTCAATATAGGCATTACACCATTCTAGGTGATGTGATAAACAAGACATTATAGACCTTACATTGTATCATGGAAAGAAATGGTTATTAATAATACAATTGTAGAACTGTATTATTTAATTGTACAGTAGCATTATTTAATTATAATTATCATAATTTCTTTGATGAAGAGGAAATCAGAATCAGATCTAAGAAGACTTCAGCATTCCAAGAATGATGTCAAATGACCCCCTTCATGGTGGATTATGCACTTACTTACTATGAGATATATTTCTTCTCCAGAGAATCCTTGATTGTATATGAAATGTAGATTTTTAGTTTGCATTTATTCTGAGGTTTTGATATCAGAGTCTATATGTATATGAGATTGTTTTAAGTTGTTGGTCTCTTCATTGCAAGTTCATCTCCAGTGTCCTGTATTTGTACACACCTCTTCTCATGATTTCTGATTTTGGTGGTATAATTGTGGATGGATGATTTCGTATCATACTGTATAAATACCTTTACTGGTGAGCTTTGTCATTTGTGGAATTTTTGTTTCCTGTTGCTGTCTTTTCTTTTCTGCCTAGAGAAGTTCCTTTAGTATTTGTTGTAAGGCTCGTTTAGTGTTGCTGAATTCTCTCAGCTTTTGCTCATCTGTGAAGGTTTTGATTTCACCTTCAAATCTGAAAGAGAGCCTTGCTGGGTAAAGTCATCTTGGTTGGAAGTTTTCTCCTTTCATCACATTAAGTATATCATACCATCCTCTTCTGGCCTGCAGAGTTTCTGCTGAAAAATCTGCTGATAACCTTATTGGGGTTCCCTTGTATGTTATTTCTTTTCCTTAGCCACTTTCAAGATTTTCTCTTTGTCTTTAATTTTGGTTAGTTTGATTAATATGTGCCTTGATGTATTCCTCCTTGGATTTATTTTATGTGGTTCTCTTTGTGCTTCCTGGATTTGAGTGAGTGGTTCCTTCCCCATGTTAGGGAAGTTTTTGGCTATTATCTCTTGGAATATTTTTTCTGTCCCCTTCTATCTCTCTTCTCCTTCTGGCACCCCTAAAATACAGATGTTGGTGTGTTTCACGTTGTCCCAGATTTCTCTGAGACTCTCTTCATTTGTTTTCAATCTCTTATCTCTTTTCTCTTAGGCATGCATAATTTCCACTCATCTGTCCTCCACCTTGCTTATTTGTTCTTCTGCTTCCTGTATTCTGCTGTTACCTGCCTCTAGTGAGTTTTTTACTTCAGTTATTGTATTTTGCATCTCTTCTTATCTAAGTTTTATATCTTGTATCTCTTTGCTCAGTGTTTCCTGTAAGTTATCCATCTTTGCCTCCAGTTTCTTTCCAATGTCTTGCATCATCTTCAGCATCAACAATCTAAAGTCGTTTTCCTGGAGGCTGAGAATCTCCTGATCACTTAGCTGATTTTCTGGGGTTTTTCCTTTCTCCCTGATCTGAGTTATAGTTCTCTGTCTTTTCATTTTTATAGGTTTTTGGTGTGGTGACCTTTTGACAGATAATAGAGTTGTAGCCTCTCTTACTTCTGGTTTCTGCCCCCCTTGTGGCTGAAGTCGGTATGGGGGTTTGCTGTAGGCTTCCTGATGGGAGGGGCTGATTCCTGCCCACTGGTAGGTGGAGCTGATTCTAATCCCTCTGGTGGGTGGGGCTTAGTCTCTGGGTGAGATTAGAGGCGGGTGTGTGCCTGGGGGTGTCTTTAGGCAGCCTGTTTACTGAGGGGCGGGGCTGTGATCCCACCTGGATAGTTGTTTGCCCTGGGGCTTCTCAGCACTGATGGATGGGGCCAGATTTTCCCAAAATGACCACCTCCAGAGAAAGGCATTCTGCTGAATAATCCGGAGAGCTTTGCCTTCAATGTCCCTCCCTCCCAACAAGCCACATTCACCCCTGTTTTCCCAGGAGGTCCTCCAAGAACTGCAGTCAGATTTGACCCAGATTCCTATGGAGACCTTGCTTTGCCCTGGGATCCAGTGCACGTGAAAGTCTGTGTGCACCTTTTAAGAATGGGGTCTCCATTTCCCCCAGTCCTGTGGAGCTCCTGCACACAAGCCCCACTGGCCTTCAATACCAGATGTTGCAGGGGCTCTTTCTCCCAGTGCCAGATCCCCACATGTGAGGGTTTTATATGGGGCTCAGAATTCTCACTCCTGTAGGTGATTCTCTGTGAACCAGTTAGTTTCCAGTCTGTGGAGCTTCCCCCCACCAGGAGGTATGGGGTTGTTTATATCATGAAATTGCCCCTCCTACCTCTTGTTGTGTCCTGCTCTTTTTCTTCTGGAGTAGGGTATCTTTTTTAAGGTTTCCTGTCCATTTGGGTAGAGGTTGCTCAGCCTTTAGTTGTGAATTTTTTTGTTTTTAGGAGAGAAGTTGAGTGCCAGTCCTTCTATTCTGCCATCTTCAGATTTACTCTTTAAATTCTCTAATTTTTTATATAATGTTTTTTATTTTTTTCATTATAGTTTGTTTACAGTGCTCTGTCAATCCTCCACTGTACGGCATGGTGACCTAGTTACACATACATGTATAGATTCTTTTTTCTCACATTATCATGCTCCATCATAGTGCTTAGGTATATTTCCCAGTGCTACACAGCAGGATCTCATTGCTTATCCATTTATATCTAATTTTTTGACAGACCTCCATATTGCCTTCTATAGTGACTGTACCAGTTTACATTTTTATTAAGAGTACATGAGGGTTTCCTTTTCTCCACATCCTCCACAATGCTTATTGTTTGTTATCTTTTGGATGATAACCATTCTGGTGGATAGGAGTTAATCATTGTGGACTGACTTGCATTTCCATGTTGATTAAATATGTTGAACATTTTTTCATGTGTCTATTGGCCATTGTATGCCTTCTCTGGAGAAATGTCTAATAGAATCCTGCCCATTTAGAAATAGGATGGAGCGTTTTTTTTATATATATTGAGTTCTCTGATTTCTTTATGAATTTTAGATATCAAACCCTTATCATTATAAATATCCCTCCAATTCACTAGTTTTCTTCATTGTTCAAAGGATTTTTAATTTGAGGTAGTCCCATTTGTTTTTTTTTCCTGAGAAATGATTTATTTCTGCTTTTGTTGCCCATGCATGAAGAGAAAGATTCAAAAAACTATTGCTAATACTGATGTCAAAGAGTATAATACCTACATTTTCTTCTAGATGTTTTATGATTTTATTTTTTACATTTAAGTATTTTTACATGATTTTTCTGTTTATATAGTGTAAGAAAATGGACTGTTTCATTCTTTTGTATTAGCTATCCAGTTTTCCCAGCATCATTTACTTTTTACGCTTTTTTTTTAGAGTTTTTCCTCTTCCTATTGTATATTCTCCACAAATTTCTCATATTAATTAGACATTTAAGCATAGGTCTTTTCTGCACTCTATATTCTGTTCCGTTGATCACTATGCATGTTTTTGTGCCAGGACAATATGGTTTCAGTTACTATAGTTTTGTAGTATCATTTGAAATCAGGAAGTGTGATAACTCCATCTACTTTATTCTTTGTCAAGATTGCTTTGATTCTTTGGGGTCTTTTGTGGTTTCAAACATATTGTAGGATTATTAATTCCAGTTCTGAGAAAAATGCCATTGGTATTTTGATAGGGATAGCCTTGAATCCATTGATTGCTTTGAGTACTATGGGCATTTTAACAATGGGATTACTGCATCCTAAGGAAACTATTTTTAATTTTTTTAGGACACTCCATAATGTTTCTCATAGCAGCTGCAAAAATTTACATTCCCACAAATAGTGTAGGAGAGTTCTCTTTTCTCCACACTCTCTGCAGCATTTATTATTTGTAGGCATTTTTATGATTTTTATTTTTTCTAATATAGTTGATATACAGTGTTCTGTTGATTTCGACTGTACAACAAAGTGACCCATTCCACTCCCTCCCTCTCCCCCTTGGCAAGCACAAGTCTGTTCTCCAAGTCCATGAGTTTCTTTTCTGTGGATAGGTACATTTGTGCCATATATTAGATTCTAGATGTAAGTGATATCATATGGTATTTGTCTTTCTCTTTCTGACTTACTTCACTTAGGATGAGAGTCCCTAGCTCTATCCATTTTGCTGCAAATGGCATTATTTTGTGTTTTTTTTATGGCTGAGTAATATTCCATTGCATATACATACCTCATTGTCTTAATCCATTCATCTATAAATGGACATTTGGGTTATTTCCATGTCTTGGCTATTGTTAATAGTGCTGCTATGAACATGAAGGTACATGCATCTTTTTCAATGAAAGTTTTATCTGTATATATGCCCAAGAGTGAGATTGCTGGGTCATATGGTAGTTCTATATTTACTTTCCTGAGGTACCTCCATATTGTTTTCCATAGTGGTTGTGCCAATTTATATTCCCACCAGTAGTGCAGGAGGGTTCCCTTTTCCGCACACCGTCTCCAAAATTTGTTATTTGTTGACTTGTTAATGATGGCCATTCTGACTAGTGTGAGGTGGTACCTCATAGTAATTTTGACTTGCATTTCTCTAATTAGTGATGTTGAGCATTTTTTCATGTGCTTGTTGGGCCATCTGTATATCTTTGGAGAAATTTCTGTTCAGGTCTTTGCTCACTTTTCAATTAGATTGTTGTTTTTTTTGCTGTTGAGTTGTATAAGCTGTTTGTATATTTTAGAGCTTAAGTCCTTGTCAGTTTCATCATTTCAAACTATTTTCTCCCATTCTGTAAGTTGTCTTTTTTTTTAAATGGTTTCCTTTGCTTTGCAAAAGTGTGTAAGTTTCATTAGGTCCCTTTGCAAATCATTTGACAAAGTCCAACATCCGTTCATGATAAATACTCTTATCAAAGTGGGTATAAAAGTGGGTAGAGAAGAAACATACCTTAACATAATAAAAGCCAATCTGACAAACCCACAGCAAATATAATGCTCAATGGAAAAAAAGCTGAAAGCCTTCCTGTTAAAATCTGGAATAAGACAATGATGCCCACTCTCACCCCTTTATTCAACATAGTATTGGAAGTCCTAGGCACAGCAGTCAGACAAACAAAAGAAATAAGAAGTATCCACACTGGAAGAGAAGAGATAAGACTGCAGTTTTATGCAGATGGCATGATATTATATGTAGAAAACCCTAAGAACTCCACAAAAAAACTACTTGAACTGATCAAAGAATTCAGCAAAGTAGCAGGTTAAAAGATTAACATTCAGAAATCAGTTGCATTTCTGTTTACTAACCATGAAACATTAGAAAAAGTATATAAAAACACAATACCTTTTAAAATCACACCCCCCAAAATTAAATACCTTGGAATGAACCTGACCAAGGAGGTGAAAGACTTATATGCTGAGAAATATAAAATATTAATCAAGGAAATTAAAGAGGATTCAAGAAAATGGAAAGATATTCCATGTTCCTCGGTTAGAAGAATTAATATTGTAAAAATAGCCACACTACCGAAAGCAATCTACAGATTCAATGCAATCCCCATCACATTACCTATGACATTTTTCACAGAGCTAGAATAAACAGTACAAAAATTTATATGGAACCTTTTTATAAAAGACTCAATTACAAAAGCAATCCTGAGGAACAAAAATCAAGCAGGAGGCATAACTCTCCCAGACTTCAGAAAATATTATAAAGCTGTAATAATAAAGACAGTGTTGTACTGGTACCAAAACAGACATACAGACCAGTGGAACAAAATAGAGAAGCCAGAAATAAACCCAAACACCTATGGTAAATTCATCTTTGACAAAGAAGGCAAGAATTTAAAATGGGAAAAAAGTCTTTTTAGCAAATGGTGCTGGGAAAACTGGACAGATGCATGTAAATCAATGAAACTGGAACACACCCTCACACCATGCACAAAAATAAACTCAAAATGGCTTAAAGACTTAAACATAAGATGGAGACACCATAAAACTAGAAGAGAACATAGGCAAAACATTCTCTGACATCAACCACACAAATGTCTTCTTGAGGCAGTTCCCCAAGGCAACAGAAAAAAAAGCAAAAATGTAAACATTTTTGGCCATTCTTTTTTTTAATGATTTTAATTTTTTTCCATTATAGCTGGTTTACAATGTTCTGTCAATTTTCTGCTGTACAGCAAGATGACCAATGAAACATACATATATACATTTTTTCTCATATCATCATGCTCCATCATAAATGACTAAATATAGTTCCCAGTGCTATACAGCAGGATATCATTGCTTATCCATTCCAAAGGCAATAATTTACATCTATTAACCCCAAATTCCCAGTCCATCCCACTCCCTCCCCCTCCCCCTTCGCAAGCACAAGTTTCTTTTCTGTGGAAAGGTTCATTTGTGCTGTATTGTGCCATTGTAAAAATTTTAATCCTTGCTTGTTAACTTTATTTTTTTATTTTACTTTTATTGTAATTTCCCCAGTACAGTTTTTTTTTTTCTACTATACAGCATGGTGACCCAGTTACACATGTATGAATACATTCTTCTTCTCCCATTATCATGCTCCACCGTAAGTGACTAGACACAGTTCTCAGTGCTACACAACAGGATCTCATTGCTAATTCATTCCAAAGGCAATAGTTTGCATCTAATAACCCCAAGCTCCCCAACCACCCCACTCTCTCCCCCTCCCCGTTAGCAACCACAAGTCTATTCTGCAAGTCCATGACTTTCTTTTCTGTGGAAAGGTTCACTTGTGCCATATATTAGATTCCAGATATGTGATATCATATGGTATTTGTCTTTCTCTTTCTGTCTTACATCACTTTGTATGAGTCTCTAGCTCCATCCGTGTTGCTGCAAATGGCATTATTTTGTCTATTAATCTCTTATGAATAGCATCTAATTGCGTTATACATATTATACATTTTGGATATACACACACACACATGCCTTTTAACTTGAGAATTTAATTCATTTATTTTAAAGATTAGTAATACCATTTGCTATTTGGTTTTCTATATATCTATTTTTGTTCCCTCATTTCCTCTATTGCTACCTTTTGTGTTTAATTGATATTTTCCCCTACGGTTACATTTGTATTAATTTTTGAGATCTTTTTTTTTCTGTGTATTTTTTTCTTAGTGGTCACTTGGAGATTACAATGAACATCTTAAGCAGACAACAATTTGATTTTAATTAATACAAAATTCTCTTCAATTGTATTCATAACTCTGTTCCTATATAGTTCTTTCCCTACCTCTTTGCTGAAATTATCACATATGACATCTTTCTACATTGTGTGCCCATTAACATATATTTGTAATTATTTTTAGGATTTTGTCTTTTAAATAAAACAGGAAAAATGAGAAGTTCCTAATCAAAAATTATAATATTGCTTTGTTAAATTTACCTTTGTGCTTATCTTTACCAGTGTAACTTTTTTTTTTTTTTGGTCCAAATCCCAATTCCTGTTTAGTGTATTTTCTTTTCAACCTGAAAGGCACACATTAGTGTTCCTTTTTTTGTTGTTGTTGTTACTTTATTTTTATTTTTTATTGTTATTTCCCCAACACAATTTTTTTTTCCACTGTACAGCATGGGGACCGAGTTATACAAACATGTATACATACTTTTTTCTCCCATTGTCATGCTTTGTTGTAAGTATCTAGACATAGTTCTCAGTACTATACAGCAGAATCTCATTGTTAAACCATTCCAAAAGCAAGAGTTTGCAACTGTTAACCCCACACTCCCAATCCATCCCACTCGATCCCTTTCCTCCTGGGCAACCACAAGTCTATTCTCCAAGTCCATGATTTTCTTTTCTGTGGAAAGGTTTATTTGTGCCATATATTATATACCAGATATGAGTGATATCACATGGTATTTATCTTTCTCTTTCTGACCTACTTCACTCAGGATGAGAGTCTCTAGTTCCATCCAGGTTGTTGCATTATTTCATTCTTTTTTATGGCTGAGTAGTATTCCATTTTGTATATATACCACATCTTCCTAATCCACTCATCTGTCAGTGGACATTTGGGTTGATTTCATGTCTCGGCTATTGTGAATAGAGCTGCAAAGAACATGCAGGTGCATGTGTCTTTTTCAAGGAAAGTTTTGTCAGGCTATATGCCCAAGAGTGGGATCTCTGGGTCATATGGTAGTTCTATATATAGATTTCTAAGGTACCTCCATACTGTTCTCCATAGTGGTTGTACCAGCTGACATTCCCACCAACAGTGCAAGAGGGTTCCTTTCTTGTAGGGCAGGTCTACTAGTGCTAAAATTCCTCATTTTTAAAAAATATGGGAATTTCTATTTTCTTTTTAATTTTTAATTGTTTAAAAACTTATTATTATTAACAATGTAGTTTATTTGTAATGTTTCATGAAATTCTGTTGTACAAAAAAAAATGACCCAATCATACACATTTCCCTATGCTGCTCAGTAGGATCCCATTGCCTATCCATTCCAGATATAACAGTTTGCATCCCCCCAAACCCCTAAAATGCCCATCCCTCCCATTCCATCCCCTTCCCCCCCACTCCAGGATCCCAAGTCTGCTCATCTTGGCCATGCTCTGTTTCTGTTTTTAGTCAGGTAGTTTGTTATTCATTTTTGGATAGCATCACCTATTCCATTTTTTAGATTTCACAAATATGTGATATCATATGGTATTTGTCTTTTTCTTTCTGGCTTACTTCACTTAGTATGACAGTCTCTAGCTCCATCCATGTTGCTGCAAATGGCAGTATTTTGTCTTTTTTAATGGCTGAGTAATATTCCGTTGCCTATATGTTCCTCATCTTCTTAACCCATTTGTCTGTCAATGAACATTTAAGTTTTTTCCATGTCTTGGCTACTGTGAATTGTGCTGCTATGAACATACAGGTGCATGTATCTTTTTCAGTGAAAGTTTTGTCTGGATATATGCCCAGCTGTGGAATTGCTAGATCATATGGTAGTTCTATATTTAGGTTCCTGAGGTAGCTCCATACTGTTTTCCATAGTGGTTGTACCAATTTATATCCCCACCAACAGTGGTGGAGGGTACCTTTTTCTCTACACCTTCTCCAGCATTTATTATTTGTTGTCTTATTAATGATGACCATTCTGACTGGTGTGAGGTGGTACCTCACTGTAGTTTTGATTTGCATTTCTCTAATAATTAGTGAAATTGAGCATTTTTTCATATGCCTGTTGACCATCCATATACCTTCTCTGGAGAAATGTCTATTTAGGTCTTCTGCCCATTTTTCAATTGGGTTGTTTGTTTTTTTGTTGTTGAGTTGCATGAGTTGTTTGTATATTTTCGAGATTAGGTCCTTGTCTGTTGCATTGTTTGCAAAGATTTTCTCCCATTATGTGGGTTGTCTTTTCATTTTTTTAATGGTTTCCTTTGCTGTGCAAAACCTTTTGGGTTTGGTTAGGTCCCATTGATTTATGTGTGTCTTTATTGTCATTATTCTAGGAGGTGGATGAAATAAGATGTTGCTGTGATTTATGTCAAAGAGTGTTCTGCCTATGTTTTCCTCTAGTTTTATACTGTCTGGCCATATATTTAGGTCTTTAATCCATTTTTAGTTTATATTTGTATTTGGTATTAGATAGCGCTTCACTTTCATCCTTTTACATTAGCTTTCCAGTTTTCCCAGCACCATTTATTGAAGGGGCTTTCTTCCACTGTATGTGCTGTCCTCTTTTGTTATAAATTAGTTTCCCATAGGTACTTGGGTTTATATCTGGTGTTTCTATATTATTCCATTGGTCTATATTTCTGTTTTGGTGACAGTACCAGCTTTTCTTTCCAAATATAATCTTTTTCTTTAGAGGGCAGTGGTTTATTCTTTTTACCACTTAACATTTTTGAGGGATATGCTATGTGTAATAATTTTTCTACCATGAGATATTTCCAAGTTAGATTAACAAAGGCAAGCCTCTTACATCAGTACTTCAGGGATCCCCAGAGAAATCAAAACATACAAATACCATTAATTGAAATTAAAGTTTACTCCACTTCCTCCAGAAGTAGGGATCTACACCAGGAATGTGGACTGTCATGATCTAGACTGTCACCAAACCAGGGAGAGTCATGGAAAAAGTAAATTGAAATACCCCAAAGCTATCATATTTCAATTACCTGTTTCTTGACCAATAATTTACTTGGTTTCTATAAAGCTTTGATTATTTTGCAGAGTTCAAAATTCATTTTGATTGTTTTTAGTCCATTTTTGCTGTTTCTGTGAAGGGCTGGATACTTCAAGTTCCCTACTCCACTATTTTCACTGCTGTCTCTCATTAATGAATTGGTTTTCATTGATTAATTTATATATTCATTATGAGTTCTGTTTTCCTGCTTCTGTGTATGCCTATTGGATTCCAGACATGGTGAATTTTATCTTATTGGATCCTGGATTTTGTTTAATATCTCTAGACATTTTCTTGAACTTTGTTTTTAGGCTCATTTAAGTTACTTGGTAACACTTTGGTCCTTTCAGTTTTTTCTTTAAGATGTCCAGTTAGGTCCAGAGTGTTGCTCAGTATATGGTTAAATATTCACCCTTATGGACTGAATTGTGTCCTCCACCATATTCATATGTTGAAGCCATAACTAACCTCCATGTTAGTTTGTGATTATATTTGGAGATAGGACCTTTAGGGACTTAATTATCTTAAATAAGGTGATAAGGGTGGGGTCCTCATTTGTAGAAGTTGTGTCTTTATACTAAGAGGAATGGTCATCAGACCTCTCTCCCTCCTTTACTCTCTCCCTTTTTCTGTCTCTCTGTGAGTGCAGAGGAAAAGTCATGTTAGCATGTTAGGTCACAGTGAGCAGGTGGGAATCTACACGCCTAGAAGAGAGCTTTCACCAAGAACTTAATTTGCTATCACCTTGATCATAGAATTGTAGCCTCCAGATCTGTGATAAAATAAATGTTGGTTGTTTAAGTCAATCAGTTGTTGGTATTTTTTTGGGAACCCTAGCAGACTAATAAACCCACAATGAGACAAGACCTTTTCGTGTACTCTACCAAATATTCTATGAATCATAAGGTTTTCTTATGTTACTTGTAGAAAGGAGCACCATTTCCAGCCCCATATGAGTACCAGGTACTATTACTAACAATACTTTTATATTTTGGATGTTACTTTTCTTATTGTCTAATGGTTTACTCTCACACAGCTGCTATTCAGTACTCAGCTGAATACTTGATTATTCACTTGAGAAGACTCAACTCAAATGAATCAGTGCACATCTCTGGAATTTACTCTTTGTGAAGCTCTTACTTCTTTCTTACTCTGTCCTTTGAACTGTAGCTGCCTTGTTCTCCCCATACTTTCATCTCCATATGCTCACCTTAGGGAGTTTACTAAGTTCTGCCTGGATTCTAATTCTACATTGAGCCGAGAAAAGTATCTCAAGGCAGTTATCTGGGGCAGTCTTAGGGCTCACTGTGTTTGATTTCCATCTCAATGAGATCATTGTCTGCTCTTGGCTAATGAGTAGTGCCTTGAAAATTGTTAATTTGTATTTTGCCCATATTGCATATGTTTCAAGCAGCAATATAAAGCTGGTGTTTTTAAATCCTTCTTCATCAGAAGTGGATATTCTTGCCATTTATCAACTTGATCTTAAGCAGTCATTCTCTTACTGTTTCTACATACATAAATTAGGAGTAGTGACATCACAGTGTTACTGTGATCCTTAAATGTTATAACATGTCTGTCAGTAGAGGACCATAGTGTAAAAACCATTATATTAAATTCTAGGAGACATAGATCAAAACACTAAGGAGTCTAGAAATTTTGATAACCAGAGAACTAGAGATTAGTTTGGTTATATCAAATAATTTTAAATAGAGCTTTCTCAGAATGCCAGTGGTTATCTATGGTTTTTAGAAAAATTACATTGGAAATATCAATGTTTATCAAAAATGTGATGTGTATTTTTATTTCATTATAGTTTGTAAAAAGAGTGATTTTATTTGTGGTGTGAATGTTCGTCAAGACTCTTAGTGCTGTTATGAACAGATTTGCTTCTAAGTCTCTTTAGGCAGGAAGCTATTGAGTGTTAGACTGATTATCTAAGTGACATTGGTTATTGCAAGTTGATTTTTCACACGGTTATTTTTCAGATCTATCTACACCTGAGATTTGGGAGTGACAGTTTATATAATGTTCATTTCAGGCAGTGGTAAGTTTCCTTCTTGTTCATGTCCCGAGGTGAAGTCCTTCCCTCTGACAAATGAAGATGTGGAACAAGAATCTGACAATTTCTAGTGTTCAATCTTACTTCAAAGTTTAGTTCCCTGTTAGGTTTAATTTTCTGTATGAGGGAAAATGTGCTATTCAACCAGACCCAACAGAGTAATCTTTATGTAGGGAAAAAAATCCCCTACTGACTTCACTGCCATTGTTCCAGTATTGCTTTAAGCTTTATTTCTCAGCATGACCTTGGATATCTTTCTGCTGACAAATAATGCAAAGAAATGTTAGTTTCTGGGGCAAGTTATCTATTTTTTTGTCACATTTTTGACACTTGCATTTCTTTCTTGTTATACAACTCTATTTATCTTCCCATATTTCCTATATTTTAAAATCAGTATAGGACTAACTTGATGAAGTTCTCAGCATAAGCGTCATTGCTTTGGAACCTGCATTCCTATTTCCATATTTTACACGTGGGTCTCCAAAATCCATGTGTTGATCATATGCCTCACAGCTGTATGAAATTATAGAAGCTTGCCTCTTGCCATTATCTTCTTATAAGAATCCTTTCTACAAACATGTTCATTTTTTAGTCACCTATTCTTTGATTTAAAACTATTTTGGGACATTTACTAAGTAATAGGTTATATGCAAATTGATGAAGACAAAATAGCAGGTGAAATAGGGTGTGATTCAACTTGTATTTGAAAAGGCCTAGTAATAGGAATTCACTGCCTACCATTATATTTCAAACAACCAATCTACTCTATACATAACTTTTTTATATTTATTTTATTTTTTAATTATTTCGCCAGTATTTTTTTTCTACTGAACAGCATGGTGATCCAGTTACACATACATGTACATATTCTATTTTTGTACATTATCATGCTCCATCGTAAGTGACCAGACATAGTTCCCAGTGCTACACAGCAGGAACTCATTGCAAATCCATTCCATGAGCAATAATTTGCATCCATTGAACCCAAGCACCCAATCACTCCCACTCCCTCCCTCTCCCTCCTGGCAACCACAAGTCTGTTCTCCAAGACTGTGATTTTCTTTTCTGTGGAAAGGTTCATTTATTTTGTATATTAGATACCAGATATAAGTGATATCATATGGTATTTGTCTTTGTCTTTCTGATTTACTTCACTCAGTATGAGAACGTCTAGTTCCATCCAGGTTGCTGCAAATGGCATTATTTCATTCTTTTTTCATGGCTGAGTAGTATTCCACTGTGTATATATACCACATCTTCCTAATCCAAACGTCTGCCAATGGACATCTGGTTTGTTTCTATGTCTTGGCTGTTGTGAATAGAGCTGCAATGAATGGGTGCATGTGTCTTTTTCAAGGAAATTTTTGTCAGGATATATGCCCAAGAGTGGGATTGCTGGGTCATATGGAAGTTCTATGTATAGATTTCTAAGGTATCTCCATACTGTTCTCCATAGTGGTTGTACCAGCTTACATTGCCACCATCAGTGCAGAAGGGTTCCCTTTTCTCCACAACCTCTCCAGGATTTGGTATTTGAAGACTTATTAATGATGGCCATTCTGATTGGTGTGAGGTGGTATCTCATAGTAGTTTTGATTTGCATTTCTCTTATAATCATGGATGTTGAGCATTTCGTCATGTGCTTTTTGGCCTTCTGTATATCTTCCTTGAACAGCATTCTACTCAGGTCTTTTGCCCATTTTTTCATTGGGTGGTTACCTTTTTTGCTGTTGAGTTGTACAAGTTGCTTGTATATTCTAGAGATTAGGCTATTGTCAGTTATATCATTGGAAACTATTTTTTTCCCATTCTGTAAGTTGTCCTTTTGTTTTCTTTTTGGTTTGCTTTGCTGTGCAAAAGCTTCTCCATTTGATTAGGTCCCACTGGTTTATTTTTGCTCTTATTTCTTTTGCTTTGGGAGACTGACCTGAGAAAATATTCATGAGGTTGACATCAGAGAGTGTTTTGCCTATGTTCTCTTCTGGGAGGTTGATGGTGTCTTATCTTATATTTAAGTCTTTCAGCCATTTTGAGTTTATTTTTGTGCATGGTGTGAGGGTGTGTTCTAGTTTCATTGCTTTGCATGCAGCTGTCCAGGTTTCCCAGCAAAACTTGCTGAAAAGACTGTCTTTTGCTCTTGCCTCCTTTGTCAAAGATGAATTGACCATAGGTGTCAGGGTTTGTTTTTGGGTTCTCTATTCTGTTCCATTGGTCTGTCTGTCTATTTTGGTACCAGTACCACACTGTCTTGATGACTATGGCTTTGTAATATTTCTTGACATCTGAGAGACTTATGCCTCTTTCTTGTTTTTTGTTCCTCAGGATTGCTTTAGTAATTCTGGGTCTTTTGTGGTTCCATTTAAATTTTTGGGTGGTTTGTTCAAGTTCTGTGAAAAATGTCCTGGGTAATTTGATAGGGATTGCATTGAAGCTGTAGATTGCTTTGGGTAGTATGGCCATTTTTACAATATTGATTTTTCCAACTCAAGACCATGGACTATCTTTCCATTTCTTTTCATCTTCTTTAACTTCCTTGATTAATGTTTTATAGTTACCAGCATATAAGTCTTTTACCTCCTTGGTCAGGTGTATTCCAAGATACGAAATCATCCATGCACAATTATGCTACCAAAATCAGAAATAGTGAGAAGAGGAGGGTACAAATGCAGGACACTGGAGATGCACTTGCAATTAAGAGACCAACAATGTAAAACAATCTCGTGAATATATATAGACACCTATACCAAAAGTTCAGGGTAACTACAAACCAAAAATCTACAATTGACACACAAACAAATAAGAAAAATCAACTCAAGTACAACACTAAAGATAGTCAGCAAACCACAAGAGAAGAAGGAAACAAAAAAGAGGAACAAAAACAAATCTAAAACAGTTAATAAAACAGCAATAAGAATGTACATATCAATAATTTAATGTTAGTGAATTAAATGCCACAATCAAAAGACATAGACTGGCTGAATGGATACAAAAATAAGACCCATATATATATGCTGACTTCAAGAGACCCACCTCAATTCTAGGGACCCATACAAACTGAAAGTAAGAGGATGGAAGAAAATATTCCATGGAAAAAGGAATCAAAGGAAAGTGGAGTAGTAATACTCATATCAGACAAAATAGGCCTTAAAATGAAGAACATTTTAAGAGACAAGGAAGGACATTACATAATGATCAAAGGATCAATCCAGGAAGAAGACATAACAATTTTAAATATTGACACAACCAACATAGAATCACCACAATATATAAGGCAACTGCTAACAACCTTAAAAGAACAAATTGACAATAACACAATAGTAGTGGGGAACTTTAACACCCCACTTACAAAAATGGACAGATCATCAGATAGAAAGTCAATAAGGGAACACACTCTCTGAATGAAGCATTAGACCAGATGGACTTAATATATATTTACAGGACATTCCACCCAAAAGCAACAGAATACACATTCTTCTCAAGTGCACATGGAACATTCTCTAAGATTGATCACATCCTGGGCTACAAATCAAGCCTTAGTCACATTAAGTAAATTGCAATCATATAAAGCATCCTTTCCAACTACAATGCTATAAGACTGTAAATAAACAACAAGAAAAAAAGCTTTAAGAAACACAAACACGTGGAGATTAAACCACATGCTACTAAACAACCAGTGGATCACTGAAGAAATCAAAGAGGAAATTAAAAAATACCTAGAAACAAATGCAACAACAAGACAATACTCCAAAACCTATGGGATGCAACAAAAGCAGTTCTCAGAGGGAAGTTTATAGCAATACAAGCCTACCTCAGGAAACAAAAAAAGCTCAAATAAACAAGCTAACTTTACATCTAAAGCAGCTCAAGAGAGAACAGACATGACCTAAAGTTAGCAGAAGGAAAGAAATCATAAAAATCAGAGCAGAAATCAATGAAATAGAAATGAAGAAAACCATAGAAAAGATCAATGAGATGAAAAGCTGGTTCTTGGAAAATATCAACAAAATTGATAAAACTTAAGTCAGCCTTATCAAGACAAAAAGAGAGAGGACTCCAATCCATAAAATTAAAATTGAAAAAGAAGTAACAATGGACATCACAGAAATACAAAGGATCATAAGAGACTACTATATGCATCTAGATGCCAATAAAATGGGAAACCTGGAAGAAATGGACAAATACTAGGAAAGGACAATCTTCCAAGACTAAACCAAGATGAAATAGAAAAGATGAATGGATCAATCACAAGTACTAAAACTGAAACTGTGATTAAAAAACTTCCAACAAACAAAAGTCCAGGACCAGATGGATTCACAGGCTAATTCTATCAAACATTTAGAGAAGAGCTAATACCTACCCTTCTGAAACTATTCCAAAAAATTGCAGAGGAAGGAACACTCCCAAACCCATTCTATGAGGCCACCATCATTAGTGTATCAAACCAGACAAAGATACCCCAAAATAGAAAATTACAGGCCAATTTCACTGATGAACATTGATGCCAAAATCTTCAACAAAATACTAGCAAACCAAATCCAACAATACATTAAAAGGATTGTACTTCATGATCAAGTGGGATTTATCCCAGGGTTCCAAGGATTCTTCAGTATCTGCAAATCAATCAGCATGAAGCACCACAATAAATAACTGAAGAATAAAAACCATAAGATTCTCTCATTAGATGCATAAAAAACCTTTGATAAAATCCAACACCAATTTCTGAAAAAACCCATCAGAAAGTGGGCATAGAGGGAACCCACCTCAACATAATAAAGGCCATATATGACAAACCCAGAGCTAACATCATTCTCAATGGTGAAAAGCTGAAAGAATTCCCACTGAGATCAGGAAGAAGACAAGGATATCTGCTCTTGCCATTACTATTCAACATTGAGTTGGAAGTCCCAGCCAAGGCAGAGAAGTAAAATAAATAAAAGGAATCCAAATTGGAAAGGAAGAAGTAAAACTATCATTATTTGCAGACGACATGATACTATACCTAAAGAATTCTAAAGACTCTACCAAAAGACTGTTGGAGCTCAATAAATGAACGAATTTGGCAATGTCACAGGATCCAAAATTAATTTACAGAAATCAAAGGAATTTCTATATACCAACAACAAAAGATCAGAAAGAGAAATTAGTGTATCAATCCCATTTACCATTGCATCAAAAAGAATAAAATACTTAGGAATAAACCTATCTAAACAGACAAAAGAACTGTACTCTGAAAACTATAAGACACAGTAATGTGACACAAAGAGATGGAAAGACATACCATGCTCTTGGACTGGAAGAGTCAATATTACCAAAATGACTATACTACCCAAGGCAATCTACAGATTCAGTGCAATCCCCATCAAATTACCAAGGACATTTTTCACCGAACTCAAATAAGATATTTTCAAGTTTGTTTGCAAGCACAAAAGACACGGAATATCCAAAGACATCCTTAAAAAGAAATGTGGAGCTGGAGGAATCAGGCTCCCTGACTTCAGACTATATTACAAAGCAACAGTCATCAAAACCACATGGCACTGGCACAAAGACAGACCTATAGATCAGTGGATCGGGATAGAAAACACAGAATTAAACCCACACACCTACAGTCAACTAATCTATACATTGGAGGCAAGAATATACAGAAAAGACAGACCCGTCATTACCTGGTGCTGGAAAAACTGGACAGACACATGTAAAAGAAAGAAATTAGAACACTCCCTAACACCATACCTAAAAATAAAATCAAAATGGATTAAAGACCTAGATATAAGACCAGATACTATAAAACTCTTAGAGGAAAGCCTAGGGCCACTCTCTGACATAAATGACAAGAACATCATCTGAGATCCACCATTTAGAATAATGATAATAAAAACAAAACTAAACAAATGGGACTAAATAAAACTTAAAAGTTTCTGCACAGCAAAGGAAAGTTTCTGCAAAGCAAAACAAAAAGACGACCCACAGAATGGGAGAAAAATCTTTGCAAATGAATCGACTGACAAGGGATTAAGCTCCAAATTCATAAACACTTTCTGTGCTTGTTGATAATCTGTATATCTTCCTTGGAGAAATGTCTATTAGGTCCTTTGCCCATTTTTCGATTGGGTTATTGGCTTTTTGCTGTTGAGTTGCATAAGTTGCTTGCATATTCTAGAAATTAAGCCCTTGTCCATTGCATCATTTGAAACTATTTTCTCCCATTCTGGTTTCCTTGGCTGTGCAAAAGCTTGTCAGTTTGCTTAGGTCCCACTGGTTTATGTTTGCTTTTACTTTGCTTTGATTATGCTAAGGAATATTCCCTCTATACACACTATGGTAAGAGTTTTTATCATGAATGGATGTTGGACTTTGTCAAATGCTTTCTCTGCAACTATTGAAATGATCATGTGATTTTTCAATTTTCTTTTGTTAATGTGGTTTATGACATTGATTGATGTGCATATGTTGAACCATGCTTGTGAACCTGGGATGAATCCCACCTGGTTGTGGTGTATGATCATTTTATATCTTGTTGGATTCAGTTGTCTAAAATTTTGTTGAGAATGTTTGCATCTATATTCATCAAAGATGTTGGCCTATAGTTTTCTTTTTTGGTGGGATCTTTGTCTGATTTTGGAATTAGGGTGATGGTGGTGGCATAGAATGTCTTTGGGAGTATTCCTTCCACTTCAGCCTTTTGAAGAAGTTTAAGAAGAATGGGTATAAGTTCCTCTTTGAGTATTTGGTAGAATTCACCTGTGAAGCCATCTGGTCCTGGACTTCTATTAGTAGGGAGTGTTTTTATAATGTGTTTATTTTCATTTCTAGTGATCGGTCTGTTCAGTTGATCTATTTCTTCTTGATTCAGTTTTGGCAGGCTGACAGTCTCTAGAAAGTTGTCCATTTCTTCTAGGTTGTCAAATTTGTTGGCACATAACTGTTCATAGTATTCTCACATGGCTTTTTATATTTCTGTAGTATCCGTTGTGACTTCTCCTTTTTCATTTCTTATTTTGTTTATTTTGGTTTTTTCTCTCCTCTTCTTGGTGAGTCTAGCCAGAGGTTTGTCTATTCTGTTTACCTTTTCAAAGAACCAGCTCCTGGTTTGATTGATTTTTTTCTACTGTTTTTTGAATCTCTGTTTTATTGATTTCCTCTTTGATCTTTATGATTTCCTTCCTTCTGCTGACTTTAGGTTTTGGTGGTTCTTCTTTTTCTAATTCATTTAGGTGGTGGGTTAATTTATGGATTTGAGATTTTTCTTCTTTTATGGGAAGGCCTGTATTGCTATGAACTTTTCCCTGCATGCTGCTTTTGTGTGGCATTTCATAGATTTTGAGTGGTCATGTCTTCAGTATACTTCATTTTTAATTCAATTTGCTAAGCTAGGTGTACATAGATAGAGATTAAAAACTATCTTTATCTAATATCTACCATCATCTTCTACTAATATCCCTAGTGCTAACCCCAGGAGAGTAATTCTTCTTATTCTCCCAAGGGACAATTTTATTTAGCTATGATTATACCTCTCTGTATCAGCATGGCAACTGAACTCTCTAAAAATGACCCTAGAGGCAAAGCAAGTACCATGCAGGTATAGTTAGCACTGGTAGAAGGTAGAAGTAAATGTATACTCGCACCATGTCCCTACATATGGAAAGACTTTATCATTACAAATTAAAATACATTTTAAAAAACTATTGTGAATATAGCCACTGACTACTTCATATAATCCAGGGTGGTTTTTCTAAAATATCTGTTGAAGTATATAAAGCTGTCCTACTGATACTTATAATTTCCATTCCTAGAAATTAAATGGCCATTTGACTTATAATTCTCCCATGCCTTTGTTTGTGATCATGTCACCTTAGAATGATGCAATGTTGAGATGCTTTAGAAAGTGGCATTAGAAAATCTTTATAGTGATTCATGATCTCAGGAAACATTTCATCATGGGGCAGACTAGAAATTCTGGTTACAAATTGGAATGCCAATATGTGTCAATTTTTTAGACAGTAAACACTCTAATAGTTGATCGACAGGATGAACCAGCCAGACACTCCAGAGAATTGATGAAGTTACAAAATATCCAAAGGAACATATTTCATCATTCATTGGTATTTTCTGATAAAATGGGGATTGGAATAAATGTAGAGACATTAGAACATTAGGGCATTCCTCCCACAAGAAACGTGGTATTGTTTCCGTATGTGTGATGGGAATTTATCTGTTCACACCCAGTTTCATGTATCCCTCATTTTAGTATCTATTTTTAAAATTTTCCGTTATCTGCAGTCTTATATTTGTAGAATTCTTAATATTTTTCAAAAAATGAGGCTGAGAGTTTTGTCATGTTTTAGGAGTCAATTAATTTCATGGTTGCTAGGATGGTCAATCACTTTAAAGCCTTAATGTTTCATTCACTACCTTTAAAGATAAATACATTGGTGAAAAAAATGACAGTTTAAATTTTATGTAGAGATGTTCCAGGCTTTTAATTCAGATTCAGAAACCCAAAGTTTACATGCATAGATAAATTAAATTATTAGGTATTTATTTGAAAGAATACCAGTGGTTTTATTTGCTTAATATGGAGCAGTGTAACATGTTTGCCAAAAAAATGAAAAATAAACTGCATAAATATTTATGCAGCCAAAACAATATAAATGAACATTACACAGTCTATCAAAGTATACTTTATATAAGGTGATCATTGTTTCCTAAGCTCAAGGTAAAAATCTCGCTTTTGCTTTGACTAACATCCCTGGAGAGAATTATTCAGATCTTCAAAACTTGCTCATTCATAATAGGATTGTCCACCTCTTTTTTCTCTACTCTCCTCTTATATTGATATTATATTCACGCATTTATATTACTTTAACATTACTATTATTAATGTGCTCTCTCTCTCTCTCTCAATACACTCTAACTTCTTCTCCATAACCTCTCAGTAATTAACCAGGTTAATTTTACTTTTATAGTGTTTATGATATATAACCCAACAATTTCCAATCACACATCTCATGGTATAGAGAAAAGATCACTAACTTAGGAATCAGAAAACTTGAAGTTATTACAATTTTTGTCTAAATGTATTTCTAAACCTACCTACTGCTTTTAGAATATTTTGAAAATGTATATTATATCTCGAAGTACGTATCACAGTGTTTTGCATACAGGTGCTTAATAAATGTTCATTAAATTACATTGAACTTCAACTTGAAATAGATAATTAGAAAATTGGACCCGGGGCTATCATAATACCTTGTGAACTTGTCTTCCCACCTTCAGTTTTTCCACTTTTCATAAGGTTCTCTTAACTTCCAAGTAGCCAAATTCAAAATCCAACATGTTATCTTCCCTGAAAACTACTGTTTTTCCTACTTATTTTCTTTATTTGGTAAACTGCATCACCATGTACTCAGTTTTTCAAACTCAGGATCATTTTGTGTCCACAAGGTGAGAACTGACATAGAATCTCATCTCTTACTCAATCACCCGTTGCTTCTATTTCTGAGGTATCTTAAAATAAGATCTTATAAATTTATTTCAACTGCTTTAATTCAAAATAACATTCTCAGTGGTATCCTGACTCTAGTTTTTCTCCAATGTAGTCCATTTTCCACATAGTTACAAGGATGATCCTTTTATACACAGATCTGATCGTTTTTGTCTCTTTGCGGTAAGCAACATAGCCTATAGTTATGGTAGGACAGTACAAGTAAGGGTGAAACAGAAAGAGACCAACTCATGAAGTGATTGAAATTCACCTTTGAGGGAGTTCCTATCATGGCTCAGCAGAAATTAATCTGACTAGCATCCATGAGGATACAGGTTCAATCCCTGGCCCTGCTCAGTGGGTTATGGATCTGGCGATGCTGTGAACTGTGGTGTAGGATGCAGATGCAGCTTGGATCATGCATTGTTGAGGTTGTGATGTATAGGCTAGTGGCTACAGCTCTAATTTGACCCCTAGCCTGGGAACCTCCATATGCCATGGCTCTGGCCCTAAAGACACAAAAAATAAAAATAAGAAAATCACCTTTGAATTACATAAATATCTGACTGGAGTAAAACGTGATTTGGCAATGTTAGTGCCTCTGGAATAGCTGCATGTGGGAGGCAAAAGGAAATCTTCATTTAGAGAATGCTTTGATAATAAGTAGATAATCTGCCTTAAAGTGTAAAGATCAGTTTTTGCTCCCCAGTTTAGGTAACATCCTTTAATACTGTATTAATAATATTGTAAATATTTTTATATACAGTCAACTGACTTCTGTCCATCTCTCAATCAATTCCAAACTCAAGTATTTTAAAGGATTATTGTTTCCTGGTGTACCTCAGTCCCAGAAGTGTCATCAAATCTAGTAAGGCTTCATCTGATATCTCATTGGTATCTTGGAATATAAGTACAAATGGTCAGCCACACACAATTATGACTTCTCTGCAGAAGAGCAAGAATAGTTAATTCAATCCAAGTGTCATTAATGAGAGCCAGATAGAACTTGGGTTATGAATGAATGTGCATCATATTTTAAACTACTCAAATGAAAATTAAAGTTAAAATATGTAATTCTATTTTTAACATTAAAACTTATTGCCAAAAGGCTTATAAAAATATAATTTATTTCTAAAGTATCAGACTTTATTGATAAATAAAGGCATAAAATTATACTAACATTAATAATAAAATTTTATGTTTGCTTATGTTTTCTGATTTTTCTTTTACTCCTGGGTTTCACATTTGCAGATTTTCTGTATTACAAATAATGAACTGAAGACATCAATACAACTACAACTTTCTAGGGAGATAGTCATCATGTAACAAGACAGGAATCAATGTCAGTTAGTCATACACAGATTCTTTATTTCTTTATATAATTACTGTGAAGGAACCTTGATTTCATTAGACATGCTCTTATGAGAAAAATAGATAATTAAAATCTCATGGACAATAAAACAACAGATGTAAACTTTGATTATTCCTTTTAGTAAGCTGAAAAGCAATGGATTTTTGAGAAAGCAATCATGTCTGTGTTTTAAAAAAGTAATATAGCTCTTCAAAATAAAGTATATCTGACAATTCTTCAACATTTTTTGTGGACACATGTTTTCATTTCTCTTGGGTAAATATCTAGGAGTGGAATTGCTTTGACTATAATGTAGGTGTATGTTTAACCTTATGACAAACTGCCAGACTGAATTTTAAATTGGTTTACCATTTTATACTCCCACCAACAATATACGAGAATTGAGGTGCTTTAAATCATTGTCAACATTTAGAGGTAATAGTCTTCTTAGTTATTCTATCCGGTACACAATAGAAAATTCCATTGGACAGTGCTGGCCTAGATGCTAGTTTTTCAATGGCAGCTTCTACAGATGGAAAATTAGCTATGCTTTGGACTTAAAAGAAAAGTAGGGAGGTGAAGCAAGATGGTGGAGGAGTAAGAGACCTTGCTTACTTTCTCCCACAAACACATCAGAAAAACACATCTACATGTAAAACTACTTGCACAGAACTGAATGCTGGCAGAAGAACTTAAACCTCCAAAAAGGGCAAGAAACTCTTGACGTAACTAGGTAGAACAAAAGAAAAAAAGAGAGAGAAAGAAAAGGCATCAGGATGGGACTAACATTCCTGAGAGGGAGCTGTGAGAGAGAAAAGGAACCCACATCCTGGGAAGCCACCTAACTGACGGAAAGATCAGCTGAGATAGAGGGACCTCAAAGTCGCTGAGAAAAGCAAAGCAGCTGGACTGAGAACAGCAAAACAGAGTGAGAGCCGCACAGATCATCTGAACCACTTGCCAGGACACCACAGCCTGAGACGCTCAGGCGGGGGCTGGATGCTGAGACTACAGGCTCTGGAGGTCAGTCCCAGGGAGAGGACTGGGGCTAGCTGTGTGGGGTCAGCATGAGGGGCTAAGGAACAGCATGCCACAGGAAGGGGACCAGTACACCATGGGCTGAGGAGGGGAATTTCAGGGCAGAGGGAAGCTGGGAGAAGGTCCAGGCCTGCAGGAGAGGCAAGGCGCCATTTTAGGGGAGGGCAAGAGGAGGAGGGGCAGATGCCAAAGGAAACTCCCTGCACCAGAGCTTGTGCATGCCTGGGAGCTTACAGGGTGGGGTAGGTCTGGCAGAAGCTACAGATAGCGAGAAGCCTCCTGCTCACTTAGTGGAGATTGGGCACTTCTTGTGCAAGCTACCAGGAGCCAGGCAGCTATTGGGTAGGTTAAAGGCATCAGGGGACTAAGTGCGACCTGGTACCTCTTGCATGATCTACAGGTGGCAGGGACAGACTACAGTGTGCGGTGGTCATCTCAGAGGCCAGAGGGAGGCATGGCTTGCCACCAGTGGGGTCCTGTGAGTGGGCTCCCTCTGTGATCCCAATCACCTCAGGGGTTGGCAAAAAAGAAAAAAAAGAGGGCACTGAAACCAAGCACCATATGCTGTTGCTCTCATTCCCCTGGGAACATATCCGCCCTGCAGTTGCTACTGCCAAATGGTCTGGGCAGCACCCAGACACTTGGTCACTGTCCCTTCCCAAGACCCTACAATAAAGAACAGCTGGTGCAGCACCTTCTGTGTGGGCTAAGTGGGTCAGGGTGCTTCTTGCATGTTCTTCAGGTGATGGGGGCAAACCACTGTAGTTATCTCTGACCTGAGAGGTGGGCATTGCCCACTGCCACTGGGAATACCTGAACAAAAATCACTTGCAGCCCATTCACCTCAAGGGCATCACAGAGGAGGGCATTGTGACTCAACACCACCTCTTGGTGCTCTTGCACTCCTGGGAACACACCCACCCTGCTGCTGCCACTGCCAGATGTTCTGGGCATTACCCACATGCCTGATCTCTGTCACTTCTGATGATCCTTCAAATAGGAGAAGCCTGCACAGCACCTCCTTTGTGGGCTAAGTGAGACAAGTTGCTTCATGCATGGTCTACAGGTGGCGGAGGCAAACCCCCACAGTTATTACTGACTCTAGAGACAGTCATGGCCTACTCCCAATACAGGTCCCTGACAAGGTACCACCTGTGGTTCCAATCACCACAGAGGAAGGCATTGCAATCAAACACAAGCTATTGTTGATCTCACTCTTCTTGGAACTCACGCACCCTGCTCTTGCTACTGCCAAATGCTCTGGTCACCATGAAGATCTGCATAGAGCTTATTACCACTTCCCAGGGCCCTGCAACTAGGAGTAGCCTATGCTACCTTCCTGCAGGTCCTTGCTTATGTTGAGAGCCCAATGACCAGGAACTGACTGCTGGCCCTACCCATTGCCTCCTTCTCCCTGAAAACACACTGAGCATCCTGGGAATAACAGCCTGCTCACAATGAAGCAAATATTCAAATTCCCACACCAAAAAAAAAAAAAAAAGTATAAGACCTCAAAAATACAAAGGGGTATTCTTGCATAGAAGTAGCCTTACAAGACTACAGTCTGGCTTCCCCAAACTCACAGAAAAAGAAAAACACAACCAAGATGAAAAAGTTCAGAAAGCATTACCAGTTAAAGCAACAGGAGAATTTGCCTAAAACAGTCAACAATGAAACAGACCTCTTCAGTCTGACAGAATTTTAGTTCTAAAGTGAGATAGTGAAAATACTGAAGGAATTAAGAGAGGATATGAATGGTAATGAAGACTCCCTCAGAAAGGAACTAGAAAACATAAGGAGGAGCCAAGAAGAACTAAAACATTTATTTTCAGAGATACAAAATGAGCTAAAGGCAATAAAGACCAGAATGAATAATGCAGAGGAACGAATTAGTGATGTGGAAGATAGGATAATGGAAATCAGCCAAACAGGACAGCAGACAGAAAAACAAATGAAAAAAACATGAAAGCAATATGAGACCTACAGGATCATATAAAGCAGGCAAATCTATGCATAATATGAATTCCAAAGGAAAAGAAAAAGAAAAGGGGATTGAAATATATTTGAAGAAATTATGGCTAAAAACTTTCCAAATTGAAAGGATACTAATATCAAGATACCGGAAGCACAGAGGGCCCCAACCAAGCTGAACCCAAACAGGCCCACAACAAGACATATTATAGTAAAAATGGCAAAAGATAAAGAGAGGATTTAAAAGCAGCAAGAGAAAAGCAAAGCATTAAGTATAAGGGAACTCCCATAAGGCTATCAGCTGATTTATCTACAGAAACACTACAGGCCAGAAGGGAGTGGCAAGATATATTTAAAGTGCTGAAAGGAAAAAATTTATAACCTAGAATACTCTATCCAGCAAGGATATCATTTAAAATAGAAGGGGAAATAAAGAACTTCTCCAACAAATGAGAGCTAAAAGAGTACAGCAACACAAACCCATTCTAAAGGAAATACAGAAAGGGCTTATCTAAATTTAAAAAAAAAGAGAGAGACAAAAGAAAAAAAGAATAGTTGGGATGGAGGAAACCACAGTTGAAAAGCAGTCACTTAAATAAGCCAGCATATAGATCTAAACATGAAGATGTTAAAAAAAATGACATCAAAATTATACAATGCAGGGAAGGAAAATAAGAAAATATAGATTCCTTTTTTATCTTAATGATGTGTTTGAGCCTATATGACCATCAGGCAAAATCAAGAAGATATAGGAAGGGGTTAACATACTTAAAAAACAAGGCAACCACAAATCAAAACCAAACATTACATTCACAAAAACTGAAGAAAAGTACTTAAGCATAAAATAAATGGAAACCAACCAAAAAGAAAAGAAGAAAAGAGAAACAGAATCAACTAGAATACAAGGTTTAAAATGGCAAGAAAGGAGTTCCCCTCATGGTGCAGCAGAAACAAATCTGACTAGGAACCATGAGGTTGCAGGTTTGATCCTGGCCTTGCTCAGTGGGTTAAGGATCCGGCCTTGCCATGAGCTGTGGTGTAGCTTGCAGACGTGGCTTGGATCTGGCGATGCTGTGGCTCTGGCAAAGGCCAGTGGCTACAGCTCTAATTAGACCCCTAGCATGGGAACTTCCATATACTGTGGGTCCTTCCTTGTTTCTTAAAATGTTCTTCATTTTAAGGCCTATTTTGTCTGATATGAGTATTACTACTCCACCTTTCTCTTGATTACCATTTGCATGGAATATTTTCTTCCATCCTCTTACTTTCAGTTTGTATGGGTCCCTAGAATTGAGGTGGGTCTCTTGAAGTCAGCATATATATATATGGGTCTTATTTTTGTATCCATTCAGCCAGTCTATGTCTTTTGATTGTGGCATTTAATTCACTAACATTAAATTATTGATATGTACATTCTTATTGCTGTTTTATTAACTGTTTTAGATTTGTTTTTGTTCCTCTTTTTTGTTTCCTTCTTCTCTTGTGGTTTGCTGACTATCTTTAGTGTTGAGTTGATTTTTCTTATTTGTTTGTGTGTCAATTGTAGATTTTTGGTTTGTAGTTACCCTGAACTTTTGGTATAGGTGTCTATATATATTCACGAGATTGTTTTACATTGTTGGTCTCTTAATTGCAAGTGCATCTCCAGTGTCCTGCATTTGTACCCTCCTCTTCTCACTATTTCTGATTTTGGTAGCATAATTGTGCATGGATGATTTCGTATCTTTACTGTATATATATACCTTTACTTGTGAGCCTTGTCATTTGAGGTGTTTTTGTTTCTGGTTGCAGCCTTTTCTTTTCTGTCTAGAAATGTTCCTTTAGTATTTGTTGTAATGCTGGTTTAGTGTTGCTGAATTCTCTTAGCTTTTGCTTATCTGTGAAGGTTTTGATTTCTCAATCAAATCTGAATGAGAGCCTTGCTGGGTCAAGTAATCTTGGTTGGAGGTTTTTTTTTTCCTTTCATCGCGTTAAGTATATCATGCCACTCCCTTCTGGCCTGCAGAGTTTCTGCTGAAAAATCTGCCAATAACCTTATTTGGGTTCCCTTGTATGTTACTTGTTTCTTTTCCCTAGCTGCTTTCAATATTTTCTCTTTGTCTTTAATTTTGGTCAGTTTGATTAATATGTGTCTTGGGGTGTTCCTCCTTGGGTTTATTTTATGTGGTACTTTTTGTGCTTCCTGGATTTGAGTGAGTGGTTCCTTTCCCATGTTAGGGAATTTTTCGGCTATTACCTTTTCAAATAATTTTTCTGTCCCATTGTCTCTCTCTTCTCCTCTGGCACCCCTATAATACAGATGTTGGTACATTTAATGTTGTCCCAGAGTTCTCTGAGATTCTCTTCATTTGTTTCAATCTTTTTTCTCTTTTCTATTTTACATCTGTGATTTCTACTAATCTGTCCTCCACCTCACTTATTCGTTCTTCTGCCTCCTGTATTCTGCTTTTGGCTGCTTTTTTTTTTTTCAGAACAGTTAAGTTTCATAAAAAGATTGAGAGAAAAGTACACAGATTTTCTATATCCTTGCTGTTCCCAAACATTCATAGCTTCCCATATTTTCAACATCACTCACCAGAATGATGCATTTTTTTTTTACCCAGAATGAACCTATGGGTAATCATCCAAAGTCCATAGTTCATTCTTAGTGGTTTACATTCTAATGGTTTGCACTAATGTATAATGACATACATCCATCTTATAATTTCATCCAGAGTATTTCTACTGTCCTTAAAATGTTCTCTGTTCTACCTATTCATCTCTTCTCCAACCACTGGCAACCACTTATCTTTTGATTGTTCACATAATTTTGCTTTTTCCTGAATGTCATATAGTTGTAATCATGCCATATGTAGCTTTTTTAATACTTCTTCTTTTACTTAGTTATATGAATTTAAGTTCTTCAGTGCCTTCTCATGACTTGATAACTCATTTATTTTTAGCACTGAAACATAGTTCTTTCTCTGGTTGTGCACAGTTTATTTATCCATTCACCTACCAAAGGACATGTCAGGTGATTCCAAGTTTTGGCAATTATGAATAAATCTGGCGTAACATCCATGTGAAGATTTTTTTTTTTTTTGCTTTTTAGGGCTGCACCTATGGCATATGGAGGTTCCCAGGCTAGGGGTAAAATTGGAGATACAGCTGCCAGCCTACACCATAGCCACAGCAATGCCCAATCTGAGCCACGTCTGTGACCTACACCATAGCTCATGGCAATGCCAGATCAATACCCCACTGAGCAAGGCCAGGAATCAAACCTGCAAGCTAGTTGGATTCATTTCCACTGTGCCATGTTGGGAACTCTTCCATGTGAAGATTTTTGAGTGGAACCTAAGTTTTCAACTACTTGTGGTAAATACCAAGGGGTGAAGTTGCTGGATCATATGGCAAGAGTATGTTTAATTTTGTAAGAAACCTTCAGTTTTCCAGTATTGTAACATTTGACATTCTTACAAGCAGTGGGTGAGATTTCTTATTGCTCTACATCCTCATTAGAGGATATAATTTTCATACTTTTGGAATGATATTCATATTCAATTTTTTCTGCCTTCAAAGGCTGCTACTATCTTTATAAACTATACTTCTTATTACCCAGGGGATAAATATATGTCAGATTATTTTTCTTAAAAATGTTAATTTTGTAACAGCCTTCCCACAAAAGGAGAAAAGTAAAAAGAAGTGAGATTGTTTTTCCTAGAAAGAAAATTTTTTAAGCTATGCTTTTGCCCATAACACATATTCTTTTTTTTTTGTCTTTTTTCTTTTCTTTTCTTTATTTTAGGGCTTCACCCATGGCATATGGAGGTTTCCCAGGATAGAGGTAAAATCAAAGCTGTAGCTGCTGGCCTATGACTATGGTATAGCCACAGCACATAACATATTCCTATACTCAAGGAATTAGAAATGTGGGACTTCACTTCATTATTAGAAATGTTTGGAAAAATTTTAAAAACTATTTTCACTCATCAATCTTTCAAAAATACCATTTAGTATTACTATAAGCAAGAGAATCTCCTAAATATATATGTTAAATATTAAGTAAGCATAAAATATTTAGAAGGGAAATAAAAACACAAAGAAGAGTAAATTAACTATAAGCTCACACAATAATTTATCATCCTTATCTCAAACTTATACAAGTTAAATCATAAACATATTCAGTATTATCCACATATACTTTGTGTATGCATAGTACATATTTATATGTAATTATGTGTAATTATGTGTGTATGAGGGAATGCACATAATTATAAATAAAATGTCACATATTCAGACTGATAATATGCATTTTATACATTATATATTCATATTGTAAATTCTGTTTAACAGTCTTTCTGAATGTTGGATTTTAAAGTGGCTGGTTTGTTTTGTCACTGATAGAACACATTAGTTTCATTCCTAAAAAGTGAGAAGCTCTCAAAATAAATGGTGATTAAAATTCCTGAATGTGCCTAACAAAGTTCTGACATATTGGCATCTGCATTAGATGAACCAGTGTGTTCATATAATTCTCAAGCAGATCCACTTCTAAGGCCAAGTCCCTTTGCAAAAACTGTGATACACTCTAACATGTCTTGTGAACTACTGTAAATTAAAATCAATTTACCAAGTGATTACTACTTGTTACAAGTATTTTTTTAAAGCTTTGAAATCTGGAATCTTGGCCTTGGGAATAAACATTCTTGGTGTTGTTAGCTTTGTAGAAAGTGAAGTATGAAAAGTCCTTTGGGTCAGTGTCAGTGTTTTCCAAGTATATTTGAATTAAGCTGTTGACTGATAAAATCTACTGTACTATAAATGACTCCTAATAGAAACCTTTGTAGACCTACTTCCCCAGATCCCTGGAACTAAAGAGCAGAGTGCAACACTACTTTTACCCTTAATGCAAGCAAAACTTTACAAATGTCCTAATTAATCAATCCCCAATATTAGGAAATCTTATTTGCCAAGTTTTTTTAATAGACATTATGTTGATTCTTTCAGCTCCAGTTTACTTACAATAAGCAAAATGTTTAACTCATAATCTCTAGTTTTATATTGATGTTATTGCTTCCATCTCAATTAATCTAAAGAATGAAAATAACTTAAATATCTAGTAGGTTATTACTTTTATAATTTTAGCTGAAATTTTTCATGTAAGAGTTCAAGAATTTATAATGAAATATCAGAGTTCCATATATGTAGTATTTCAGCTATTGTGAATTTTAAAGACAACTATATTGTATGCATGAAGACTTTGCTGAATTCTTGCCATAGTTTTATAAAAGAGTATTTCTCTACAGTTAACAAGATAGACAATTTCTTCCCATTACTTTCATAGTCACTTTCTAGTTGGATATTTCTTGATAGTCCCTCTCTGACTATGAAAGAAAATCACATGCCTTTCAGATTGTGTAATTAACAAAAACCAAGGACTAGGGAGATTTAAATGCCAGTTCTTTCTTTTGTTGGCTGCTTTGTTTTACTTTCATTCCATGGTTCTGTTTTATACATATGACTTTAATATGACTCCAAATATCATAATAGAACAATGAAAAATGACATCCTTATTTTCTTCTTCAAATACTTTCAGGAGAATGAAAAATTATTTTTTTACTAGTACAAATCACATGCATGCAGACATTTGTATTATATACATATGTTGTATATATATTATGTTGTTTTATATATATATATATATATACACACACATATATACACACACACAGACATATATTTAGTAGAATCATTATACTGATACAAACTGCAGGATGTTAATTTCTTAATGGCCCAAACTGCTTTATTTTTCACAAATGGAGTATCAGGATTTCATTAATATTTTCTCAAAAAATGAAAATTTTCCCTTTTTTCAATTTTTAACTTTTTTTGAAGTATAGTTGATTTACAATTTTGTGTTGATTTCTACTGCACAATAAAGAGATTCAGTTATACATATACCATCCATTTCTTTTCAGATTCTTTTCCCACGTAGATTATGACAGAATATTATGTAGAGTTCTCTGTGTTATACAGAAGGTCCCCGTTGGCCAGTCATTCCATATTCTACAGTGTTCCTCTGCCAATCCCAAACCCCCACTCCACCTCTCCCACCCAACCCTGTCCCCTTTGGTAATCATACATTTGCTCTCAAAGAATTGTCACTTTTTTGAAGAGTCAGTCTATTAAATTATCCCCTTACTTGCTTTGTAAAAAAAAAAGTATAGTTGATATACAGTGTGTGTCAATTTCTGCTGTACAGCATAGTGACCCAGTCATATTTATTTATTTATTTATACACATTCTTTTTATCATACTATCTTCTAGCATGTTCTATCAGGTGTACTCTAAGAAATTGGATATATTTCCCTGTGCTATACAGTAGAACTTCATTGCTTATCTAGTCTAAAGATAATAGTTTGCATCTACCAACCCCAAGACATCCCACTTCCTCCCCTGACCTCTCAGTAACCACAAGTCTGTTCTCTACGTCTGTAAGTCTGTTTCTATTTTGTAGAAAAGTTCATTTGTGTAATATTTTAGAATCCACATATAAGTGATATCTTGATTTTCTATAGACAGTAGAGAATGAAGACAACATGCGGTTTATTGTCTTGTTACACATCTAACTAGTAAATATTTTTGGTTTCCATGATTCCACCAGCAGGGAGAGTTGGCTGATTTTACCCAGTTATTTTGATTATTTGTTTGCCCTATGATAACTCTGAAATCAATTCCATAGGCAAAAGCACCCTGACATAGTGGACTCTAATTTTATTTTCCTTAATTTAAAGGTGCAAGTGCCACACACCAGTGCTAATTAAACACAAGTGAATGTTCAGAAAAAATGTCAAAAGGACAAAGGTTCCACTAGGTCATAGTTTTGATATGGAATCTATTTGATATCAGTTTTCTGATAAATCTTTACAATTATACAAAAACATACAAGAATAGCCCATTTTTCTTGTTTGTATGAAAATTTACTAGAAAAATGGAAGCTGTGGGATCAGTGTCTTTTGTACTAATTAAAACACTCTATTCAAAAGTATGGTTGCTGTTTTAGCCTATCTTTATGTGCTAAGAAATATATGGATTAGCTGCACTTTTAAAAATTCAGGCATCATTTAATTGTCTACTATGTTTTAGGATATTTGCAAGATTTGATATGGAATAATACAAATGATGTCATATAAGAGTTTTGATAGAAAGTAAGTATGGTTGGGGGTAAGCAAAATAGGAAGGCAGAAATACGAGGCACTGGAAACAGAAATATATACAAATTTGACCATAATGTGCCTTAGAATTAGAGTAGCATCCCCTAATATAAACAGAAAGTATTATATAAGATGATTCTTAAGAATTACATAATTTACTGATGACAGAAAACCAACCAAAATGGATTAAAGAAAATACAAATTTTAAGGGTATATATACATGGAAATTTTGCTATATTATTGACTTTAGGAATGATTGAAGCATGAATGATGTCTTCAATACTTGTTCTCACATTCTCCATCCCGAGGATTTGCTTTCTTCTATGCTGGTTCCCTTTGCAACCACATTAGGTTCTCTCCTTCTTCAAGATTAAAATATGGCCACTAGCAAGACTAAGCTAATATTCTGTCCTCTCAGAAACAAGGGTAAAAAGACAGAATCTGTCTTGCCACACTTAATCTATTAAGGCAGATTTATTTATTTACCAATAAAAGAGGCAGATACTGTAATCAAAGTTTTATCATACCTATATTGACCAAGTCTGGGCATCTATATTGTAAAACCGTGTAAAGTCAGAGGGGGAAAAAATGTCTTCTCATGATAAATTGGGGTGCTCTAAGCAGAAAAACAAAGAATGGGTAAAGAAAAGAGCAGGTATCTACTAGAGGGGGGTTAAAAAATAGAATATGTTCTATTTGGAAAGGAAAGAAATGAGGGAAGATTTTTAAGAGTCCATACCACTTAAGATATACCTTAAAAAAGACATCTAAAAATACACTTAGAGTAACAAGTGAGGTATGTTAGAGAAGATGATATTCCAATCAGAATATATAGCAAGAGCAAAAACATAGATACAGTAAAACATGGAGACACTTGGCAATGAACAGGTATCTAACAGCTAAAAATTCAGGGATTTACTTTTTGAAAATATTTGATTAGTCATTGAGAATTTTGTGTTTAATTTTATAGATGGGCTATTGAATGATTAAGAGAAGGGGTCAATATTTGTCAACTGTGAGAGTTAGTCTGTAAAACTTCATAAGGTGGATGAGATGAGGAGAGACTGGTAACAGAGAGTAATATTAAATGTCTATTATGGGGATATTGGTGTTAAAGATAATATAAAAGGAGTGAAATTATCTTCATTGGAAGATTTAAATGGTTTGAGTGAGGGTGGAATGAAAGTTTGGGAAAAAATTTCGGCATGGCCAATGTCTGATCCTTCCTCACCCCAAATTATAAAAGAAAATTTCTTCTTTTATCTGTATTACATATTAGGATTTTACATAATATTTCATTTGGAAAAGTATTTCTTGCTGTTTCTATTTTTTTAATATCACTGATAAGGCTAACAAGTATAAATATATTGTGTACACCTCCTGGCTGGTCTCTATTTTTCATTGCCTATTATACAAATGTGGACTAAAGAATAAGATAGCTGGGTGAGTTTTTGTAATGGAAGTATTTTATTACCATTCAAACATTGCAGGAAATGTAAGGATATGGAAAATTTTTAAATTATCTGAATACCTATCAGGCAGAATATCTCAGTATATTTAAGATAGAGTTTGAAAAATAATAAAACCTCTTCAAGCTGCAAGATCAAGAAGTAATTTATAGTTGATGAATTGCTTTCTGGGAATGCTGATTCCAGTTAATTTTATAGGGCTTTTTTTGGATGAATCAACCAGGGGATAGGAAAGAATTACCAAGGATAATAAAAGAGAGGCTGAATTATGCCTAAGTCCTCTAATTTCTTCCACAGTACTTAGACTTGCCTGTCTATACATGTTGAAAATATATTTATATTGTTACATATGAAAGTATATTTGCATGTAAAATGTACATCAATATGGTATCATCTATTTTAGTTAGAAATTTATTAAATTATTTTAGGAGTATAAATGCCATATTTTAGGAGAAATGGCAATATCCAAGAGAGGTACAGCAAAGCATTACTGAAACATGGCCTTCCTGTAGGCAGTAGGTTTATTAGTAAAAGGGATTGATCATGAATATGCTTTGTCATTGCTAATTTAGAAAAGAAGTAGGGGAATAAGTATTTCCCATTGCGGATTTTATCTTTGGCAATACAATTCCCACAAATAAAGCTTGCAGACAAAAGAAAAGATAGAAATGCTTCTGATTAGAGTGCATCCAGGTAATTTTATTTTTACACATTCCATCTCTCAAAAAGTCAGGGGATCAATTATCCCGCATTGAAAACAAGCCCACAGCAATCCCCCAGAACAGCATTAGTTATATAAATAATCAGTACTAGAAACATACTTCTAAGTTTTAGATCTGGAAATGCGATTCTACAAGCAAAATATGACAGTGTATGCTAGAACTATATAAATGCCTCCATACTCAGGGATGAGAAATATAAGGGAAAACATCTAACAAGGGGCACTGAAAAAAGAGATTTTTCCTGGATATTTAAAGTAAGAACATCTATAAAATGTAATTCCTAAAATGAATGGAATAAACTAAAAAACAATCTGATTTGCATTTCCCTCAGGAAGAAATGCTCTATAAAATAATCACTGGAAGCATAGATAGAAATAGATAAATTAAAAGACTACTGAAGTAGAAATATGCTATTACATCTATGTTTAATATCATTTATAATCATAAAAAGACAAGTTAAACAACAAATCTCTATCAATTATATCCAGTATATGAGCACAATTTTAAAAGATTAAGTATGTTCATTGTATGCAAACATACGGAGAAGCATCTGCTCTTTTACATTATTGATGGAAATGTAAATGATAAAGCATTTTGAGAAGGTAAATTGACATATCGAAATTTGAAATGTGAAAATCAGATTCTTTGCTTCAAGAAATCAATTTAGGAGATTCAGGGGTTGCAAAGTAGTAGGATGTGAGAGTAACCTACTCCCACAAATACGTGGAGAATACATCTACATATACAACTATTTGCACAGAAAATTTGCTAAAAACTGACAAAAGATCTCAGGATTATGATATAGCAAGAAAAACATCATGAAACAAATAGGATGAAAGAAATAAGAAAAAGAAGAGAAAGTAAGTGAGATGGGATATGCACCCTTATGAGGGAGCTAGAAAGAGGAAAAGCTCCTATACCCTGGTTAGTTCCCCTACCAAAGCAGAGATCAAAGATGATGGAGGAGGAACTCTAGACAATCGGTCTGAAGTAGTTAAACTGGAAACAATCCTCCACAAATGGTACATGAGAACTGCTACCACCCTTGAGAACTCCAGACACCTGCTGCTTCATCTACATACGTGCTGTCAAAGGGACAATAAACAGAAAGGTAGGCATGATGAGATGACAGAGATGTAGCTTTCAGACGAAGAAACAAGACAAAAACACACAAAAACAAATAAATGATGAGGAGATAGGCAATCTACCTGAAAAAGAATTCAGAGTGATATTAGTAAAGATGATCCAAGTTACTGGAAAAAAAAATGGAGACACAGATAAAAAAGAAATGATGAATAAAGAGCTAGAGGATTTAAAGAGCAAGAAAACTAAGTTGTATAGCATAATATCTGAAATGAAAAATACTCTAGAAAGAATCAATAGCAGGATAACAGAGGCTGAAGAATAAATAAGTGAGGTGGAAGACAGAGTGGTGGAAAATCACTGCCACAGAAAATAATAGAGAAAAAAGAATGAATAGAACTGAGGAGAGTCTGAGACCCCTGGGACAACATTAAACATACAACCATTACATCATGGGGGTTCCAGAAGAATAAAGATAGAAAGGGCCAGAGAAAATATTTTAAGAGACTATAGCCAAAAATTTCCCTACTATGGAAAAGGAAGCACTCATTCAAGTTGAGGAAGCACAGATAATCCAATACATGATAAGCCCAAGAAGAAACACAGTAATACACATACTAATAAAGCTGACAAAAATTAAATAAAAAATATTAAAAGCAATAAATAACATACAAGGAAATAACCCCCATAAGGTTAAATGCTGACTTTTTAGCAGAAACTCTACAAGCCAGAAATGAGGGGAAAGATATATTTGAAGTGATGAAGAGGAGGAACCTAAAACCAAGAATACTCTACCCAGAAAAGCTTGTTAATATCTGATGGAGAGATCAAAAGCTTTTAGACAAGCAACATCTAAGAGAATTCAGCACCTCCAAATCAGCTTTACAATAACTACTAAAGGAACTTCTTTATGCAGGAAAGGAAAAGCCACAATTAGGAACAAGGGTATCACAAATGAAAAAGCTCACTGGTAATTGCAAGAACAATATAAAAATAGGAGATCATCCATTGACAAATATATCAAAACTAACAAGCAATGGAATTCCCACTGTGACTCAGTGATGATGAACCTGACTAGTTTCCATGAAGATGCGGGTTTAGTCCCTGGCCCTGCTTAGTGGGTTGGAGATCCAGTGTTGCCCTGACCTGTGGTGTATTTTGCAGATGGGTTGGAATCTGGTGTTGCTGTGACTGTGGCCTAGGCTGGCGGCTGCAGCTCTGATTCAATCCCTAGTCTAGGAATTTCTAAGTGCTGCAGGTACGGCCCTAAAAAGAAAACAACAACAACAAATAAACAAACAAAAAACTAGCAAGCATGAAAAGAGGAGGGTACAAATGTACAACATTGAAACTTTATTTGAAATTAAGAGACCAGCAACCAGAAACAATTATGAACACCTATAATGTTTATATAAAAATGTAAGGGGAGTCACAATCAAAAAACTATAATAGACACACACATGAATAAGAAAAAGCAATTGAAGCATAACACTAAAGATGGTCAGCAAATCAAAAGAGAAGACATCAAAAGGGGAAATGAAGAGAAAAGACCTAAAATAACAATCAAAAAAATTAAGAAAATGTCAGTTAGTCCATACTTATCCATAATTACATTGAATGTAAATGGGATAAAATGCTCTAAATAAAAGACACAGATTGGCTGAATGGATACAAAAAGACCCATATATATGCTGTTTACAAGAGACTCACTTCAGATATAAGGACACATATAGACATAAGGTGAGAGGATGGAAGAAAGTATTACATGCAAATGGAAATCAGAAAAGTGGGAGCAGCAATACTCCTATCAGACAAAACAGATTTTAAAGTAAAGGTCACAAGAGACAAAGAAGGACATTACATAATGATTAAAGGATCAATCCAAGAAGAATATATAACAATTGTAAATATATATGAATCCAACATAGGAGCAACACAATATGTAAGGTAACTGCTAATGGCTTTAAAATGAGAAATTGACAATAACAAAATAATAGTGGAGATTTTAACACCCCACTTACAGCAATGGACAGATCATCCAGGTAGAAAATCAACAAGGAAACATAGGTGTTAAATGACACACTAGACCAAATAGACTTAACTGATAACTATAGAACTTTCTACCCCAAAGCAGCAGAATATATATTCTTCTCAATTGCACATGACTGGAAATCAACTAGAAGAGAAAAACAGCAAAAAACATAAGCTGGAGTTCCCGTCATGGCCAAGTGGAAGTGAATCCGACTAGGAACCATGAGGTTGCAGGTTCAATCCCTGGCCTTGATCAGTGGGTTAAGGTTCCAGTGTGGCAATGAGCTGTGGTCTCACATGTGGCTTGGATCTGGCATTGCTGTGGCTCTGGTGTAGGTTGGCAGCTACAGCTCTGATTAGACCCCTAGCCTGGGAACCTCCATATGCCGTGGGCACAGCCCTAATAAGACAAAACAAACAAACAAAACAAAAAAACCCACAAACTTCGGGAAGCTAAACAAAATGCTACTGAATAACCAATGGATCACTGAAGAAATCAAAGAGGAAATGAAAAGGTACTTAGAGACATATGACAATGAAGATAAAACAATCCAAAACCTATGGGACACAGCAAAAACAGTTCTGAGAGGGAAGTTTATAGCAATATAATCTTATCTCATGAAGCAAGAAAAAGCTCAAATAAACAATCTAACCTCATATCTAAAACATCTGGAGAAGGAAGAACAAAGCCCAAAACTAGTAGAATGGAAGACGTCATAAAAATTAGAGCAGAAATTAATGACATGGAGACAAAGAAAATAATAGAGAAGATTGTTGAAACCAAAAGTTGGTTCTCTGAAAAGATCAACAAAATTGATAAACTTTTAGACAGACTCATGAATTGAAAAAGGGAGAAGGTTCAAATCAATAACATCTGCAATGAAAAAAGAGAAGTTACAACTGACACTTCAGAAATATAAAGGACCATGAGAGATTACTATGAGCAGCATACTAGTATGCCAAAAAAAGGACAACCTAGAAGAAATGGACAGATTCTTACAAAGGTACAACCTACCAAGACTGAACCAGGAAGAAACAGAATATATGAATAGACCAATCACAAGCATTGAAATTGAAAATGTGATTTAAAAACTTGCAAAAAATAAAAATCCAGGAACTGATGGCTTCAAAGGTGAATTATATCAAACATTAAAAGAAGAGAAACTCTTCTGAAACTCTTCCAAAAATTGCAGAGGAAAGAACACCCCCAATCTCATTCTATGAAGCCACCATTTTCCTGACACCAAAACCAAAGATACAACAACGAAAGAAAATTACAAGCCAATATCACTGATTAACATAGATGCAAATATCCTCAACAAAATGTTATAAGACCACATCAAAATATATAGTAAAAAGATCATACACCATGATTAAGAAGGATTTATCCCAGAGAATGCAAGGATTCTTAAATATCCACAGATCTATCAATGTGATAAACCACATCAACAAACTCACAAACACAAACTATATGATCATCTCAATAGATGCAGAAAAAGCTTTTGACAAAATTAAACTCCCATTCATGAGAAAAATTCTCCAGAAAGTGGGCATAGGAGGGATCTACCTCCACATAATAAAAGTATTAATGACAAACTCACAGCTAATATCATTCTCAATGGTGAAAAACTGAAAGCATTTCCACTAATATCAGGAACAAGACAAGGATGTCCACTTTCAAACTGTTATTCAACATACTTTGGAAGTCCTAGCAATGGCAACCAGACAAGAAAAATAAATAAAAGAAATCCAAATTGGAAACTAAGAAGTAAAGCTATCACTGTTTGAAGATGACATGATACTATACATAGAAAATCCTAAGACACTACCAGAAAACTGTTAGAGCTCATCAGTGAATTTGGTAAAGTTGCAGTATACAAAAATAATACATAGAAATCAATTTCATTTCTATAAACTAACAAAGATCAGAAAGAGAAATCAGAGAAACCATCCCATTTACCATCACATCAAAATGAAATAAAATGCCTAGGAATAAATCTGCCTAAAGAGACAAAGTACCTATACTCTAAAAACTATAAGATACTGATAAAATAAATCAATGATGACAAAATAGATAGAAAGACACACCATGCTCTTGGATTGGAAGAATCCTACATAAAGAACTCTACAGATTGAATGCATTCCCTATCAAATTACCAATAACATTCTTCACAGAACGAGAACAAAGTATTTTAAAATTTGTATGGAAACACAAAAGACTGCAAATAGCTAAAGTAATATTGAAAAGAAAAAAACACGGTACTGGAGCAATCAGGCTCCCTTACTTAAGACTACACTGCAAAGCTGCAGTCATCAAAACAGTATGGTACTGGCACAAAAATAGAAATATAGATCAATGGAACAGGATAGAAAGCCCAGAAATAAACCCAGCAGCTATGGTCAACTAATTTATGACAAATTAGGCAAGAACATACAGTGGAGGAAAGACAGTCTCTTCAATAAGTTGTTTTGGTAAAACTGGAAATCTACTTGTAAAAGCAGGAAATTATAACATCTCTAACACAATACACAAAAATAAACTCAAAATGGACTAAAGACTTACATATAAGGCCAGATACTATAAAACTCTTAGAGGAAAACATAGGCAGAACATTCTTTGACATAAATCACAGCAATATGTTTTTGGATCCAGCTTATAGAGTAATGAAAATAAAAACAAAATTAAAGAAATAGGACCTAATTAACCTGAGAAGATTTTTCACAGTAAAGGAAACCATTAAAAAAACAAACAAAAAGAGAACCCACAGAATGGGAGAAAGTTTTTGCAAATGATGAAAGCAACAAAGGCTTAATCTCCAAAATGTACAAACAATTCATACAACACAACAAAAAAGCAAACAACCTAATCAAAAAATGGGCAGAAGATCTCAATAGACATTTCTCCAAAGAAGACATACAGACAGCCAACAGGCACATGAAAAAATGCTCAACATCAGTAATTTTTAGAAAAATGCAAATCAAAACTACAATAAGCTACCACCTCACACCATTAGAATGGCCATAATTAACAAGTCAACAAACAACAAATGCTGGAGAGGATGCGGAGAAAAGGGAACCCTCCTTCACTGATGCTGGAAATATAATTTGCTACAACCACTATGTAAAAGAGTATGACTGTTCCTCAGAAAACTAAATGTAGACCTACCATATGATCTAGCAGTTCCACTCCTGGGCATATATCCAGAAAAGTCATGCAAAAAGATACATGCACCCCTGTGTTCATTGCAGCACTGTTCACAATTGCCAAAATATGGAAACAATCCAAATGTCTATTGAAAAGTGAATGGATTAATAACATGTATTGTTGCATATATACAATGGAATACTATTCAGTCATAAAAGGACAAAATAATACCATTTACAGCATAATGGATGGAACTAGAAATTCTCATCCTCAGTGAAGTAAGTCAGAAAGAGAAAGACAAACACTGTATGCTATCATATAAGTGGAGGATAAAATATGGTGCAGATGATCTATCTACAAAATAGAAGCAGAAAAAACAACAAAAAACCCACAAAAAAACCCAAAAACAAAACAAAAAAAAAGAGTTCCCATTATAGCTCAGTGGTTAACGAACTCAACTACTATCTATGGGGACACAGGTTTGATCCCTGGCCTCATTCAGTGGGTTATGGACCCACTGTTGCTGAGAGCTGTGGTGTAGGTCACAGATGGGGCTTTGATCCAACATTGCTTTGACTGTGATATCGGCCAACAGCTACAGCTCCAATTCTACCCCTAGCGTGGGAACCTCCATATGCCATGAGTGTATCCCTAAAAAGACAAAAAAAAAAAAAGAAAAAAAAGAAGGAAAGAAACAGATCATGCACATGGAGTTTATACTTGTATTTGCCAGTGGTAAGGGGGGAGAGAAGGTGACAGATGTGGAGTTTGGGCTTGGTAGACGCAAACTATTACATTTAGAATGGATAAGTAATGGGTCCTACTGTATAGCACAAGGAAGTGTGCCCAGTCTCTTAGGTTAGAACATGATAGAAGATATGATTGAAAAAAAAGAATGTGTGTATATGTGTGGCTGGGTAACTTTGCTGTAGAGCAAAAATGAAGGAACATTGTAATTAAAATATAATTAAAAAAAACAAATCAACATAACAATTTTACAAAAATACTCTACTGATCAACTGTTTTGGACTTGTGCCTATCAACAATAGTTTCTCAATTAAAGCACTACTTCTCTAAACTATGTGGTCCTAGTAGAGATGTTGGTGATTGTGACATAGACCTCCTAATGCAAGGTTGCATATATCCAAGTTAATGCAATCTAAAGGTCTTTCCTGAAATTCTCTATACTCTTATTGAAAGTAATGAGATGATGTGGATGTGGGACTTTGAAGGCCTATCTTTCCAAACCTATATGAGAATGAGCACAACATTTAGATGGAAAGAAAATCATTAGGTATAGACCTTGTTAAAGCCATGCTTTTGTTCCATGACATCTTTGGATTTCTCACTAATGCAAACAAATGCATTTCCTTTTATATAAAGTAATTTGAATTTTTTTAAATGTTATTGAAATATAGTTGTTTTACATGGTTTTGTTAATTTACACTGTAAAGCAAAGGGATTTAGTTGTAAATATATTCATTACATTCTTTTTCATATTATTTTCCCATAGAGATTATCACAGAATATTAAGTAGAATTCCCTGTGCAAACTGCAGGTTTTCATTCGACACTCATTCTATAAACAGTAGTGTGCATATGCCAATCCCCAACAACTAATCCATCCCTCCCCCTCTCGCCTTTGTTTTCAAAGTCTATGAGTCTGTTTCTACTTTATAAATAAGTTTGTATCATTTTTACTATAGATTCCACATATAAGTGATATCATATGATATTTGGCTTTGTCTGTATGACTTATGTCACTTAGTATGATAATCTCTAGGTCCATCCATGTTGCTGAAAATGGCATTATTTCATTCTTTTTCATGGCTAAGTAATATTCCATTGTATATACGTAGCACATCTTCTTTATCCTTTCCTCTGTTGATGGACATTTAGGTTTCTTGCATGAATTGGGTGTTGTAAATAATGCTACAATGAACGTAGGAGTGCATGAATCTTTTCACATTTTGGTTTTGTCCAGATAGATGCCCAGGAATGGGATTTATGGATCATATGGTAGTTCTGTTTTTTTTTTGAGGAACCTCTGTACCTTTCTCCATAGTTATTGTACCACTTTACATTCTCACAAATAGTGTAGGAGTGATCACTTTCTTCCACACCCTCTCCAGAATTTATTGTTTGTAGCCTTTTTGATGATGGCAGTTCTGACTGGTGTGAGCCAATAAACTCTCTGTAGTTTTGACTTGCACTTCTCTAATATTAGTGATATTGAGCTTTTTTTTCATTTACTTTTTGGCAATCCATGTGTCTTTGAAGAAATGTTTGCTTAGGTCTTCTGCATATTTTTGAATCGCTTGAATTTTTTTTAATACTGAGCTCCATGAGTTGTTTGTGTATTTTGTAGATTAATCCCTTAGTAGTTGCTTCATTTGCATAGATTTTCTCCCATTGTGTGGGTTGTCTTTTCATTTTTTTAATCATATTTTTCGAATGTGCAGAAGCTTTTAAGTTTAATTAGTTCCCATTTGTTTACTATTTTAAATTTTCATTACTCTAGGAGTTGGATAAAAAAAAGATATTGCTGTGATTTATATCAAAGAGTGTTCTGCCAATGTTATCCTCTAGGAGTTTTATAATTTCTGGCCTTACATTTAGGTCTGTAATCCATTTTGTGTTTATTTTTTGTATGGCATTAGAGAATTTTTTCTAAATGACTGCACCTTCAGCATATGGAAATTTCCAGGCCAGGCATCAAATTGGAGCTGCATCTGAGGCCTATGCTACAGCCACAGCAATACTAAATCTGTGCCACATCTGTGACCTACCTCATAGCTTGTGGCAATCCTGGATCCTTAACCCACTGAGTGAGGCCAGGGATTGAACCCCCATCCTCACAGAGACATTGTCAGGTCCTTAACCTGCTGAGCTACAATAGAAACTTCTTTTAGAGAATATTCTACTTTTATTCTTTTACATGTAGCTATCTAGTTTTCCCAGCACCACTTATTGAAGAGATTATCTTCTTTCCATTATATATTCATGCCTCCTTGTTATAGATTAGTTGACTATAGGTGCCTGGGTTTACCTCTGGGCTCTCTATCCTCTTCCACTGATCTGTTTTGGTGCCAGTACCATCTGTTTTGATGACTGTAGCTTAGTAGTATAGTCTGAAGTCAGGGAGCCTGATTCCATCAGCTCTATTTTTCTTTCTCAAGATCCCCTTGGCTATTTGGGTTCCTTTGTGTTTCCATACAAATTTAAAATTTTTTGTTCAAGTTCTGCAAAAAATGCAAGTGTTAATTTTATAGGGATTGCACTGAATGTGTAGATTGCCTTGGGTAGTACAGTCCATTTTGATGCTGTTTATTCCAATCCAAGAGGATGGTATATCTTTCCATCTGTTTGTGTCATCTTTGATCGTGTAGTTTTCAGAGTAGAGGTATTTTGCCTCTTTAGGCAGGTTTATTCCTAGGCATTTTATTCTCTTTCATGTGATGGTTAATGGGATTGTTTCCTTAATTCCTCATTCTGATCAGTGTTATTATATAGAAATGCAATCAATTTCTGTGTATTAATTTTGTATCCTGCAACTTTACCAAATTCATTGATGAGATCTAATAGTTTACTGGTAGCATCTTTGGCAATATACAAGATAATGTATATTATCTTGTCACATGCAAACAGTTACCATTTATTTTCCTCTTTCCAATTTAGATTCTTTTTATTTCTTTTTCTTCTCTGATTTCCATGGCTAAGACTTCCAAAACTATGTTGAATAAAAGTGGTAAAAGTGGACATCTTTGTTCTGTTCCTGATCTCAGAAGACATGCTTTCAGATTTCCCATTGAGTATGATGTTAGCTGTGGGTTTGTCTTATATAGCCTTTATTACATTGTGCCCACTTTGTAGAGGGCTTTTTTTTTATTTTAGGGCCACACTCACGGCATATGGAGATTCCCAGGCTAGGGGTTGAATCAGAGCTGTAGCCACCAGCCTACACCACAGCCACAGCAATGCTGGATCCTTAACCCAATGAGTGAGGCCAGGGATCAAACCTGCATCTTCATAGGTACTAGTTGGGTTCGTTAACCACTGAGACATGATGGGAAGTCCCATGGAGGTTTTATCATAAATCGATGTTGAATTTTTTCAAAAGCTTCTTCTGCATCTGTTGAAATGATCCTATTGTTTTTTATTTTTCAATTTGTTGATGTGGAATATTACACCAGTTGATATCTGGATATTGAAACATCCTTGCATCCCTCAGATAAATCCCACTTGATCATGATATATTAACTTTTTAATGTATTGCTCGATTTGGATTGCTAGAATTTTGTTGAGGATTTTTGCATCTATGTTCATCAGTGATATTGGCCTATAATTTTCTTTTTTTGTGGTATCTTTGGTTTTCATTCATTTGTAAAATTCTTTATACCCTAATAATTTTTAAATATTATTTTTGCTGAATAGAGAATTCTAGATAATTTTCTTTCAGTAATTTAAAGATGCAAAGTTAAAAAAAATAAAGATATGATCTCATCCTGGCTTTTATATTTCCTATTGAGAAATCTGCTAGGAAGTTTTTGTTGCTGTTGCTTCATTGAAATTAATATATCTCTTTTCTCTAGATTTATTTTTTTCTCTTTTTTTTTTAATTGCAGCAGTATGGCAGTATTACCATTATGTGTTGTGTGCTGGGATGTGCTTCCATTTTACTCATCTCATTTGGGTTCTGTAGAACTTTATTGGGACTTTGCCTGATAGTATTTGATAAATATACTAAATTGAGTGTTTTGACATAAGCAATGTAACTATTTATAAAATATTATAAACAATTAATTATTTTATAATGCTAATAATGCAGAATATAACTACTACTGAAAAGAAGTATAAATGACTTGAAGAATGGAAACATAAAAATGTATTGAGATACCTAATCCAATGGTCTGTTAATGGACATTTGGGTTATTTCCATGTCTTGGCTATTGTGAATAGTGCTGCAATGAACATCCGGGTGCATGTATTTTTTTTAAAGAGAGTTTTGTCTGGATATATGCCCAAGAGTGGGATTGCTGGATCATATGGCAGTTCTACGTATAGATTTCTATGGTGCCTCCATACTGTTCTCCATAGTAGCTGTACCAGCTTACATTCCCACCAACAGTGCAGGAGGGTTCCTTTTCTCCAAAATCTCTCTAGCACTTGTTATTTGTGGACTTATTAATGATGGCCATTCTGAATGATGTGAGGTGGAATACTACTCAGCCATAAAAAAAGAATGAAATAATGCCATTTGCAGCAACATGAATGGAACTAGAGACTCTCATACTGAGTGAAGTGAAACAGAAAGAGAAAGACATATACTATATGATAACACTCATATCTGGTATCTAATATACAGCACAAATGAACCTGTCCACAGAAAAGAAAATCATGGACTTGGAGAACAGACTTTTGTATTGCTTGGGGGGAGGGGAAGGTAGTGGGAGGAATTGGGAGCTTGAGGGTAATGGATTCAAACTATTGCTTTTGGAATGGACTACAATGAGATCCTGTTGTCTAGATACTTACAACGCTGCATGACAATGGGAGAGAAAATTATGTATACATGTATGTGTAATTGAGTCCCCATGCTGTACAGTGGGAAAAAAAGTGTGTTGAGGGAAATAACAATAAAAAATAAATTAAAAATGTATTGATCTACCAATATCATTTGAACAAAGAGAATGTGAAGAAAGAGAGGAAACATGTTCTTGAATGGGTGCATGGATAAAGAAACAACCAAATTTCTTTCCAAATTAATGTGTAGATGTAAAGCAATTCTAATCAAAATCACAGTTAATTCAATTTCAGAAATTAGCAAAGTTTCTAAATTTAGCAAAATTGTTAAATTTTATATGCAAGAAAAAAGAAGCAGTCAAGACTACTTTAGAGAATAGGAATAACAAAAATGTAACCAAATCAATACTTAAAATACTGTAAATTTGCATTATATGAAGCAATGGATTGTTTATGCAAGGTTCAGTAGGAAAATTGATCCATCAAAATATATAGTCCAAAAAGAGATGGTCCTCACTGCATGTAAGAACTTAATAGTTATATCAAGCATTGGGCTGAAATATGAATTAGTTACTAAAATATTGGAACATTGGTGAATATTTTATAAAACTTTAGATCTTCAGTGCACAATTTAGACTAAAAATGGTTTTAAAATGTTTTATTTCAGGTATGTTTATGGCTATGTCAGAAAGCATTCTGAGTAGATATCTAGGTTTGTTGCAAGAAAAAAATGCCTAAGTGATTAATAATTTCTATAATTTGTATAGAAGGGTAAGAGTATTTCTGGGTTTGTTATATAAAAAGCCTATAATGCAATTCATACACTTTAATATTACTTTAATTTTAGCAATTAATATTTTTTATGAAAATAATAAAACCATTGCCAATAATTTTTATACAGAAGATTACCAAATTAATTATAATAGCAAAATTATTGAAGCAGCCTACATTTATACCAATTATGTAATTGTTAAATACCATATACTTTGTTGAAGTTATGGATCTTTTATTGATATTAGCTATGAATTTTGGAGAAATATAATAACATGGGGATGTACTCAAAAATACTCATTTTAGATAGAGTGTTGTATATTATTCAATTATAAAATGTCTGTTTTTTTTTTTCATGAGCACTTTGTGTTTTCCTTTAAGCATTGCAAACTTTCTAAGTTTTCCACATGGGAAAAGATGTAAATCAACAGGACTTGTTAAAACAATGAAAAGTCATCCTGGCACCTATAAAATCTGAAAACATGGCAAACACTAGGGAGACATACTCTCACAGATATTTTTATGTCTAAAAGCATAATTTTCCAATTCTCCTTTACATAATAGCGTCCTCCCTACAGAATTCTACTTCTGCATAGCATCAGTTGTCGAAAGAACCATTTGCAGGAAACAAGATAAATTAGCTTACAATCATTATTATTCTTTCTGAAACATTTGCTTTTATGTCTGAAGCATAAAAACAGCCCAAAAGGAACTGCCTTCCTTCCTAAACTTACTAGAAGCATCTCAAGTTACTTCCTATGCTATCAAACTTCCCTAACATTATACTTTACATTATCTGACAAGGTAGAAATACCCAAGGAAAACATACACCCATAGGCCAGAAAAATTAAACAAATCAACAAAAAACACTACCATGTATGAATAATCCAGGAATTATTAAAGAAATAAATAAAAAACAAAGAGAAATATAAGATTCAATAGACCAGAGAGATCATAACTTAAAATGAGTGAAACAAATGAGTTTAAAGAAACATGGAAGAGTGTGGAATACATGAAGCAGAGAAAACATTTTAAAAAACATAGACATTACCAATAAAAATAATAAAAAATCTCCAAAATGGGAGAGAATAAACTTGACACAGTTGAGAATTACATCAGGAAATAGAATAATTCAATCATGTCTCCCAGGAGTCATAAAAGTAAGAGATAAAAATGGGAAATGAAAAGAAAAAGTAAGACACATGGAAGATAGCACTAGAAATTTTAATATCTGTATATTTAAAGTCCAGGAAGGAAAGAAAAGGATGACAAGAGAATAACATTTCAAAAAAGCAATGAGAGAGGCTTCTTTGTACAATAGTGCTATGGACTGAATATTTATGTCCTCCTTAAATTTATGTGTTGAAACCCTAATCCCAATGTGTTGGCATTTGGAGATGGAACTTTATGAGGTAATTTGCTCATGATAGTAGAGCTCTCATGAATGTGATTAGTGCCCTTATAAGAAAAGATGAGAAAGATACTAGCTCCCTTTGTGCTGTGTAAAGACACAAGGAGAAGACAGCAATCTGCAACTGGCAGAAGACTCTCACCAGAAATGAACCATGCTGGTACCCTGATCTCAGACTTCCAGCCACTAGAACTGTGAGAAAGAAATGCTGGTTGTTTAAAAGCCACACAGTCTATGTAACTTGTTACAGCAGCCAAACTGACTAAAACAACCGCATGTTGAAAAAAAATGTATATGATATTTCTTATTCTTGACACTCTGCATAATTTTTAAATAATAAAGTTTTTTTAAAAGATATAAAAAACAGGAGTGCCTGTTGTGGCTCAATGGGTTACAAAGTGACTAGTATCCATGAGGACGTGGGTTAGATCCCTGGCATTGTTCAATGGGTTAAGGATCCAGTGTTTCTGTGAGATGTGGTATGGGTTGCAGACATGGCTCAGATCTGGTATTGCTGTGGCTGTGGCGTAGGCTGGCACCTACACCTCTGATTTGACCCCTAGCCTGGGAAGTTCCATATGCCACAGGTAAAGCCCTAAAAAGATAAAAAAAGGTAAAGATATTAAAAAAGTGTACCACAGAAAAGAAGAAAATGGCAGCACAATAGTGAAAGCTGAAAAACAGATGAATGAGTGGAAATTGATCTGGTTTTGATACAATAGGCAAAATTGATAATCAATATGACATATCTTTGAATCCTCAAGAACTTACATTTCTGGTTACCTGTGGAATTGAATATTGGTAAAGGTTATATAAATAGAGTATGATTTGGAAAATGGTATGACAATTGCAGAGATGAAGAAGGTAAAACAGTTATGAATATATATGCAAATAGTAATATAGCTTCAAATTATGCAAAGCAACAACTGAGAAAGGCGAATGAGTATATCAACAATTATAGTTAGTATTTTAATTATTTTTCTTGGAAATAAATACATATAAGAAGGAATAAAGAAGATAACATAATATTAATTGTTCAAACCAATAAATAAATGTATTACTTTAAATGACAACAAAGACCTCAATATTTCCTTTCTTAAATGATGACTATTTTCAAAAAGAAATTTGCTCACTGCAATAAGAGCTCTTATAAAACAGAAACTCAACTAACATTTTTAAAAATCATATTAAAAAATAAAGGAACAACTATAAAATCTTTAAACCTGACACCTTTAAGATTTCAAATATGAGCAGAATTACTATTGTCAATTCTGTTTAATATAAAAGTGGCCAATGCAATCAATAGAAATAATGAAAAGAATTAAAAGAGAAAGAAAAAACCTCAGATATTTTCATATAATATGATTATCTATATAGAAAATTGACCAAAATATCAGGCATGCTATTGGCTCTAACAAGAGACTAGCAAAGTTTCTCAATATAAGATCATCTTCCATTCCCCATCTATATTAAGAGATAGAGTTTTGGTGCACCTAAGATACCTATAGAATTCATATTAGGTGAACGTACATAATTTTCATGGACAAATTTTAAAGTTCCAACAATAGAGGATATCCATAATGTATATCACAGCAATCTATAAAGTTTTAGAAAAATCCAAAAAAGATCCAATAATGTAACACTGCTTCATGAATGCAAAGATAGAGCAATGAAGCGGAATGGGAAGCTCAAATCATTGACATATACATATATTATGCAGGAGCCATCACAAACTGGTGTGAAAATGTTGCAGTGTTTGTTAATTAGTTGGAAACCTGTGTCAATATATAGAGAAAAAATATTTTATCCTTTTTTTTTACCATTATTTAAATGTTCACTTTAGGTGGATTAAAGATCTGAATATGAAATGTAGAAATATTAAAACAATACACTATATTGTGGGACAATGACTTTGTGATCTAGGGATGGATATGAGCTTTTTAAATAAGCTAAAAAAGATAAAATAGTCAAAGTTTTGATGAACTTGATTGAATATATCAAAAGGTACAGATTTTTTCAACAAAGGATATATGCAGTGTTTAAATATGCGTAACAGACTGAGGAAAAGTGTGTGTAATATCTAAAACTGAAATGTGATTAATATGTAGACTCTTTTACATTGGTCTTAGCAATATTCTTTTTGGATATATCTCCTTATGGAAGAGAAACAAAGGCGAAAATAAACAAAAGGGAATACATCAAACAAAAAAAGCTTTTGCACACAAAGGAGACCATCAACAAAATGAAAAGGCCACTCACTGGATGAGAGAGGATAATTTCAAACAATACATCTTATAAGGAATTAATATACAAAATATAAAAATAATTTATACAATTCAACATTAAGAAACCCTAAACATTAAAAAAATGGTCCAAAGAACTGAATAGACATTTTTCCAAAGAAGACATACAGATGACCAACAACCACATGAAAAGATGCTCAATATCACTAATCATCAGAAAAATAGAAATCAAACCATAATTAGATATCCCCTCGCATATGTCACAATGGCTCTCATCAAAAAAACAATAAATAACAAGTGTTGGGGAGAATGTTGAAAAAAAGGAGCTCCCATGCACCATTGGTGGCAGTGTAAGTTGATGCAGCCACTGTGGAAGACAGGATGGAGATTTCTTAAAAAATCAAACATAGGCTTTACTGTATGATCCATCAATTCCACTCCTGAAGAATACAAAAATACGAATTTGAAAATATATATGCACTCCTCTGTTTATTTCAGCATTATTCACAGTAATCAAGATATAGAAGCAACCTAAATGTCCATTGATAGATGAATAAATAAAGATATGGTATACATATACAATGTAATGATACTTAGCCATAAAAAGTGAAATCTTGTCATTTGCAACAACATAGGTGGACCTACAGGGTATTATGCTAAATGAAATTAATCAGACAGTGAAAGACAAATAATGTGTGATTTCACTTATATGTGGAAATCAAAAAAAAATGAACAAACATAAAAAAAAAACAGAGAAAGTGTTATAGATACAGTGAAAAAATAGATAGCTCCTAAAGTGGAGGTGTTGGAGGGAGGTAGTGAAATAAAGAGGTACGAACTTCCAACTACAAAATAAATGAAGCAAGGAATGAAGTGTACAGTAAGTGGAATATAGTCAATGATATTGTAATGTCATTGTCTGGTGATAGATGGTAACTAGACCAGTGGCAATCATTTTGAAATGTATAGAAATATTTAATCACTAATTGGAAAATATGCATATACTTTGTTGTCATAGCAGCATTATTTACTATTGCCAAAATATGAAAGCAACCTATGTATCCATCAACAGATGAATGGATAAAGAAGATGAAGTATACACATATAATGGGATACTATTTAGCCATAAAAAGAATGGAATTTTGCCATTTGCAGCAACATGGAAAGACTTGGAGGGCATTATGCTAAGTGACATTAAGTCAAAGAAAGACCAATACTGTATGATATCACTTATATGTGGAATTTAAAAAATACAACAAATTAGTGAATGAAACAAAAAAGATGCAGAGTCACAGATATAGAGAACAAACTAGTGGTTACCAGTGGGGAGAGGGAAAGGGGAAGGGCAATATAGGGGTAGGAGAAAAAACTTACTACGGGATTATATGAAATAAGTATGTGAAACTTTTGAAAATGTAATGCACTGCAGAATTTAAAGAATCTTTTTTTCAATTAAAAAAAAAGAGAGAGAGAGAGATCTTATTTATAGTTCCCAGAGGCCGGGTCAGGGGGCTGAATGGATGGAGGTGGTCAAAGTTACAAACCTCCAGTTATAAAATAACTAATTACTAGGGATGTAATATACAACATGACAAATATAATTAAAACTGTTGTATGTTAAATGTGGAAGTGGTTAAGAGAATAAATCTGAGTTCTCATCACAAGGGAAAAATATGCTTTCTTTTTTCTCTTAAATATGATGAATTTTGATACTCATTTCATCATTTAAGTTAAATCATTATGCAGTGCACCTTAAATTTATACAATTGTGTATGACAGTTATATCTCAATGAAAATGAAATAAAAAGTACAGGTTTCTAAAAAAAAGTTGTCTATAAAAAAAGATGCAACCTCCAATGTAAAATTGGCGTAAGTAGTAAGTAGTTAACTCAGAAATGGAAAAATCCTGAAAGGCTTAAAACTGAATAAATATAAGTGCAGTCACATCTCAGTGGCAATTAGAAAAAATGTTCATTAAAATAGAAAGACTACTTATAGCTATTAGAGTTGCAAAAATGTGCAAGTCAGCTAATGCTAAATCTTGATGGAATATGTTGATATAGGATCCCAGGTGCTCTGAAGGAAGAAGTATAAAATATTAGAGATAATATAGAGAGATCTTTCAAAGTACCCACTGAAGTATTTACATACTATATGTCTAGGATGATTTTATGATTTTTCATACAAACTGTGGCACTTTAAAAGTATTTTAGGGTAATTAGCATAAACTGGGATTTTTCTAGACTGGGATGCATAACCATCCAATGCATTACATCAATCTCATCCTAAATATATCCAACATAAATTAAACCATCAATTAATATAGGGATATATATATATATTCATTATTATATTCATGATAGAAACAGCACATTATGAAAACTAAGTATCCATCTATAGAAAACGAGGATGTATACTATGCAGTGTTAGGTGCACTTAAATAAATGTACATTCAGGAAAACCGCAGAGGTGTATGTTTGATCCCCAGCCAGCACAGTGGGTTAAAGTATCCAGCATTGCCACAGCTGTGGCATAGGTCACAGCTGTGGCTTGGATTCAGTCCCTGGCCTGGGAACTTCCATACGCTGTGGGTGCAATCATAAAATTAAAAAAAATATTTTTGAGTGAAGCAATAAACTAAATTTCTTCTAGGGTACATGACTATTCAAATATATGTATATATGCTGTGTATCACTAGTTTGTGGACTACAAAGGTAAAATGGTGGTACAGATTAAAAAAGAGGAAGGTTAAGTAATGAATTAAAAGTTAATAGAAGGAAAAGACTGAAGTTGAACTAGTGAATGTTATTAATTCAATCAAACAAAATAACCTTTAGATATGATTTTTTCCCTGATAGTAGTAATGCAGTTAAATTGAACATACCCATCTATTCCTTAATACCTAACTTTGCTATCAATGCATAACACATAACATTGAAATGGATTATCCACCTTTACAGTGCTCTTTTGAGAATCATTAACAGATGCATCAGTGTTTGAGAATTCCTAGTTGAAACATAATTGTGGTAATCTTTTAGCTTCAAAGTAACCTCTGTGTTTTTATTGATAAATTGATTGAAGAGCACTTTTATTTTCTCAGCTACTTCAGGGAGAAAAAACAGTGATGGCAAAAAAAATAATCCTAAAAGTTTAGGAGGTTTGGATTTAGGGATTTGTAATCTATCGTTAACAGAGGTAACAAGTGAGCAAACTCTTTTGAAATTGATGCTTTTGATGCAAACATAGAGAAGAATGCAAGTTAAATTAATAGGAAAGATTAGAAACATTAATTTAACATTGTATTCACAAAAGATATGAATTGTCAGTGAGATTTTTTTGTGGTATTCCATGGCATCAAATGCAAATAAAAAATATACTAGGTTTTGAAGATCAAGTTCAAAACTCGATAGAGATCACATTCACGTGAATACACGTCCATACATTCAAGATCTTCATGACCTTCACCTTATTGTATCGATTATTTTTCAATAAATTGAGTAGGGTTTTGTTGTCATGAAGACAAAGCACTTATAAGGATGAAACAAACACACTTGGGTTTGAATGTAGGCAATTAACAGAGGAATAGAATTGAATTTGCCAAAGGAAGCTTATGGAAAAAATTGTTCCATATGCCCATTTTCTACTTGCTTTCCACCTTTCCTTATTGACACAAAAAACATTAAAAATTGTTGACTTATTTCAACAACCCCTGTTAGGTTTTTCTTTTTGCCTTTTAAATATAAATCAACTGCAAAAAATTTCTTTATTCTATTACTATGTCAGGTCAATGTCCTTTGTTTTCTTTAAAGAAGGTTCTAAGATGTAAAGAAATACAGTAATGAGTGCATTTTTGAATTCAGACAACTGAAAGTCATTGGTTTATATTTCATCTTAGATTTCTCAAAAAAAAAGATCATATAACTCTGTTGTGTTTACTTTTTTTGCCCTTTTTTTCTTTCAAATCTTAGTTCTACAGTTGACTAAATGTATACTTCATTTTTTTTAACAAAACATCATCTTTCCTTGCTTGCTCTCTTTCTTGTTTTCTATTACCTTATTTTATTTACTTATTTATTTATAATCCCATTTCCATTCCTCTTCATTAATGAGTGATCACTTGAACACTTTCTATAGTTTTTTTGCCTCATTCAGAGTCATGACATGTGAACCCATGTCACATGTCTTACTATATATAAGAAGTCATCATGGCATTGGCATTCTGACCATTTATGTGTTGTGACTTCTTCTATTAATTTTATATCCAGCTAGTTAGTTATATCACTTGCTATTGATAAATCTCCTAAAATACAACATAAAAATAGCTGTAATTATACACAACGCATAATATCACCCTGAATCATAGGAATGACTTTTAGTCATTTGATGAATTTTTTCTACCCTAAAGACTCAGTCCTCTCTCAAATAACTCATATACTATCTGTTACAAATGCTTCTAAACATTTTTAACTTTTTATTTTTAAATAATTTTAAAGTCATAGGAAGTGCCAAAAATAGTACAGACAGGTCCCATGTATCTTCCATCTAATTTCCTCTAATGGTTACACCTTACACAACTATAGTACAAAATTAAAACCAGGAAATTGTCATTGGTAAAATGTGTATATAGTTCTATGCCATTTTTTTCACATACTTAACTGTGTATAGCTACCACCACAGTCAAGACATCTAACTATTCCATCAGCCCAAGGATCTCCTTCATGCTATCCCTTGGTAGTCATAACGATCACATTTCCCTCTACCAATCTTAACCCCTGATAACCACTAATCTCTTTTCCATCTCTATAATTTTTTCAGTTCTAGAATGCTATGTATGAATCATACAGTAGGTGACCTTTTAAGACTGTCTTTTTTACTCATCTTAACATCCTTGAGATACATCCAACTTGTCTATCCATAGTTCATTTATTTTTAAAGCTGAGTAGTATCCCATGATATGGATATATCATAGTTTGTAAACCATTCACCTATTGTAGAACATTGTTGTTGTTTCTAGCTTTTGGCCATTATAAATAAGCTGATGTAAATTGTCATGTATAGTTTTTTATGGATGTAAATTTTCCTTTCTGTTAGATAAATGCTCAAGAGTAAAATGCTGGGTCATATGGTAAATTTATGTTCCAAACTTTAATGTTTATTTCCTTAGTTTAATCTCATTATTTCTTTATGTGTAAGTCTGTATAAGTCCTTTTATTACTCAAAGATGAGATGTGCATGGGAAATAATTTAACCTAGGCCCATGAAAAATAGTAAAATATGAAGCCAAAAGGGCTTGGCTACAAAGATTTGCAAGCAAGAATTCTACAGTCTTTGTCTTGGTTTTAAAATCATTCATAATAATTTCCTCTAATTTGGAAAAGCTGGATTCCAGTCTCGGCTATCCCCTTAGTTTTTTTGGTTGGTTATCTTGATAGTTTATAATTCAGATAGCTGATATACCATAATAGTACATATTTCTCAACAAATAATACCCATGAATTTTTAGTGCCACCCTCTTCTCTTGATTATACCTTCCTTCTACTCCAATCTTGTTTCAGAATCTTGGTTTGGTTGGTTTAGTCTTTTATGAGTTGTTTTCACCCTTCCTTCAAGATTTGACATTGAGTTTGTTCCTTTGGCTTTTAGAGTTAAGCCGACACTCAAAACTTTGGCTTGAATCATTTATAAAGTTTTATTCCTAATTCAAGCTAACTTGGAAAAGCAACCTACTAAGTCTCTCAAAGATAGTTCTGGGAATTATGAATTAGGACTCAGAAAGATAAGGCAAGGTTAGAGTCTGCATCACTTAAAGCACTGTAGATAATATCTCTAGACTTCTGTTTCTTCATCTGTATATGGTGTCCTCAGTTAATGTTATTCCATTATTTTGCATTGTAAACTACCAAAAGACTCAAGCTTTAATGACTATGTCTGTTTACACTTCTCACCTGAGTCTTAGGCCAGCATTGTTTCTTTTATTTATTTTGTGAACAGCAACCTAACTCTGCTTTGATAATAAGTAGAATTGACTCAGTAGATTTTCTGAATTTTTCCCATGCTTTTTCCTTATTCAGTCTCTTTATTCTACAAGGATCCTGGTCAGCCTTCAAAGCCTAAACTTTCTCTAAAATAATTTCACCAAGCATTAGTCATTATGCTTGTTCAAGCTCTATGCAGTTACAGTTCCTTTCTAAGCTCTAACTTTTCAGTCAATTTTTTTCCCACCAGAATTACTTGGGCCTAATTAAGCATTCCAAACTTGTATTGTCTCTTTTAGGAAACCAGTATGGCAAAAATGCTATCTGATTGATAAAACATCATCTAGTAAAGGAAGGATCTGTGAAGGATTTGCAGAAGAGGTTTTTCTATTAGGTAATGTTCTATAACAAATTACCCTCAAACTTAGTGGTTTGGAACAATAATTATTAAAAATCCAAGAGGAGCTTAACTGAGTGGTTCTTGTTCAAGGTTTCTCTAAAAGTTGAAGTTAGACAGTGGCTGTGACTAGAATCATTTTGGAGGCTTCTTCGCTTTTAATGTTTAGTGCCTGAATCGTCAGAAGTGGAATAGCTGGAACTTGAAGAGATGGGGCTTCTCCTCAATCTCTACATCTATGGAATTTCTCAACATGATCTGTGTAGCATGGTGGTTTCAGTGTAGCTGAAATTCTTACCTTGTGGATCAGGATTTTAAAGGAATGGACAGAAAGAGTGAGAGAGTCGAGGCAAGTGAGAAGAGAGAGACAGGAGAGAGGGGAGGGTGGGGGGGAGAGAGGAAAAGGAGGAGGAGAAGAAGAAGGAAAGGAGGAAGGAAGGGAGAAAGAAAGGAAAGAAAGAAAAAGAAAGGAAGAAAAGAAAGAAAAGAAAGGAAGGAAGGAAAAGGAAGGAGAGAAGGAAGAAAGAAGGAAAGAAGAGGAAAAGAAAAGGACAGGAAGGAAAGGAAGAAGAAAGAAGAGGAAAGAAAGAAGGAGAAAGAAAGAAGGAAAGAAAAAGAAAGAAAGAAAGGGGAAGGAAGGAAGAGAGAGGATGAAAGAGGGGAAGGAAAAGAGAGAGCAAGGAAAAAAGAAAGAAAGAGAAATAGAAAACACAAAACTAAGAAGCCACATATCCTTTTATGTCCTAGCCTTGCAGGTCAAGCATCTTCACTTCTGTCAAATTATATTTGTCAGTGTAGTTATAATAATCAACCTAGGTTAATGCAGGGGTACTCATATTCCACTTGTTGATGGAGGAGTGTCAACTTTAAATTTTACGTGGAATATATATATTAAAATGTTTGTCATTGTAGCTCTCTTTGAAAAGTACAATTTTCCAATAAGGTGACATTTGAGTTAGGTATTATAGGATGATATAGAGGTGATTTCTTAAAGTTCTTTCTGGACTAAGGTCACCTTTCACTCTGAGGAAAGGAGTGAAGTATCTGGGAGAATCTAACATATATTGATGATAGGTGGAATGATAATCAAAGTATCTTTATATTTACATGTTGAGTACAGATTGTTTAACTAGATTTCCTTTGAAAGAAGTCCCACACTTGAAAGTCATAGGTATTGAGGCCAATTGTATGGGTAAAAATATGAGTTGCAACACTTCTTTACAGTGCACATTATATAAACTCTTCATATTGGTTTCTTCTTGAAACCAGTATATGACTGCTTTGAAGATCAAATAAGATACTGTAGCAAAATGTTTAGTGCCATGACTAGCCCTTAGAAATAAATCAGTAAACATTAACTATTATTACTGTTATTCCTCTACTGAGATATGTCTGAGGTAAATTAAGTGACCTATCTCAGACTTTAGGAGCACTCTGTTTAAAATTTTATAACAACAAAGTTATAAAACAGTGAATCCACAAACTGAAAACCTTAAGCAAGGGATCCATTTGCTGGTGTAAATCCTTTAAAAATTGCAGCCTGGGAGTTCTTGTCATGGCTCAGCGGAAACGAATCTGACTAGCATCCATGAGGACGCAGGTTCGATCCCTGGCCTCACTCAGTGGGTTAAGGATCTGGTGTTGCCATGAGCTGTGGTGTTGGCTGCATATGTGGCTCGGATCTGGCATGGCTGTGGCATAGGCTGGCAGCTACAGCTCCAATTCAACCCCTAGCCTGCAAACCTCCACATGTCATGGGCACAGCCCTAAAAAGTAAAATAAAATAAAATAAAATAAAATAAAATAAAATAAAACAAAATAAAATTGTAGCCTGTAGTGAAAAAAAATACCTTCCTATCATCCTCACCTCATATTTTTTGAGAAGGAGAAATTCAACATGATTAATGTAATGTTATTATTCTTATGTAATATAATGTAATGTTCCATTTTTATTTCCCAACTTTAGAGTATTCTATCTGGTTTATTTTTCCTTGGAAAATGAGTTCATGGAATAATTAGGTTAGAATAAACTCCTGGTAAGGTTTTGCTCAGAAGTGGATTACTATATTTGAAGTTATAATCTCTAAAATACATCTGCCAACTGTTCTCATTCCCTACTGCCAACATGCCACTGTGAGGTATTAAAAATTCAACCATAAAATAAGTTTACAAATATCCAAAATGTCTTATTTTTAAATTGATGACTAAATTAGAACTTTAAAATATAGCAAATATCATGTAATATCCAAATATTATACTAGGTGCCTCTGCTTTACGGTTACCATCAACACATACTTAGCCCATTGATTAACCAACAAAAGCCTATTTTATTGTGGGTAAATAACATATTAAATTTCACTCACAAATTATTTTTACTATTAGTATTTCAGGCATAGAGCTTGTTAAAGTTGAACCACAAGTAAAGCTTTACAATTTTATAGAAACCATAATAAATAGAATCTGCTTTCTTGTACCAGAGATTTATGGCAAATATATGCATATATTTATATTTGTATTCATATGTAATAATACATTTAATGTGTTAAATATATATGAATTAGATATGTCAGTGTAATAAATATAAGTTTATATCAGTATATAATATATTTATTACTTATTACTTTGATTTGTTATAATAGTAACACTGTATACAGGGGATAATAAAGAAATATGTGAGGGTTTTTTTTTCTTTTTATTTCACAAAACAGTAGAGTAAATGTGTAGCAGAAAGGCAGAAACGCTAAGCTCTAAGGTTAAGTGGGCTCAAGGGACTGCAACCTATAATTTATAGACTCCCCTGTTTGATTTCCTCTCTTTCTATTCTAGGGATTAAGAAAAGGGAATCCCCTAAAGGAACAAATCTGATGTCTACCATCGTGGCTAAAGTTTAACTGGAGTATGCAAAGCATTAAGGCAACACTCATAACCAAAACAAATTGAGCTATACCAAGTCCTTCTGGGGCTAGAATAGTAGGAACAAATGTCAAAAATCAGGCTGAAGCACTAAAGTATCTTGGTAATAATAAAAAGGGAAAAGATCAACAGAGGTCTAGGTGAAATGATTATCAGAGACCTGCTATATGCTACTGAGAACACAGAAAATATATACATTATAAATATATATTGTACTTGTAATCTATAGTATATTACCAACAAAAGATAAGAAAAGAGCAGTTAGTGTATGAATGTATACACTCCTTCATCAAAACTATTCAGGATACATGCACCCCAATATTCAGTGAAGCACTATTTATGGTAGCTAAGACATGGAAGCAACCTAAATGTCCACTGGCAGAGAAATGCATAAATAAGTTATGGTATGTATATATGATGGAATATTACTTGGCCATTAAAAAGAAAAAAATAATGCCATTTGCAGCAATGTGGATGAACCTATCTAAAAAAAATGACAAATGAACTTATTTGCAGAATAGAAACAGATTCACGGACTTTTTAAACAATCTTATGTTTACCAAAGTGGACAGGTTGGGGTGGGGAGGTATAGACTGGGGGTTTAGTATTATCATATGCACACTGTCATGTATGGAATGACTGTCATTGGGGACCTCCTGCATAGCACAGTGAACTCTGCCCAAAGTTCTCTGATAATCTATATATGGAAAAGGATCCGAAAAAGAATGGATGTGTTGTCATGAATAACCAAATCACTTTATTAGAAATTATCATAAAAGTGTAAATCAACATAATGATTTGATATATGGCATGTTTAACAATATGATTTCCACAATAAATTAATACATTCATCATCTCTTACAGTTACTTTTTTGTATGTACATGAACACTTTTAATATGTACTCTCTTAGCAACTTTTAATATACAGTAATAGTATAGTTAGCATTATGCTAAGTAAAAGAAGTCAGACAGATAAAGACATACTGTTTGATTTCACTTATATGTGGAACCACAAAAAAAAAACCCCAAGGTAATACAGAGGTCAAGATTAGTGGTTGCCAGAGGTGGGAGTGGGGGTGAGGGGTGGGGGGAAATGGATGCAGGTGGTCAAAAGGAGGCTTACTCTGTTGGGGTAAGGCATTAATTTTATTACTACTTCTCATACAGTATGTAAATTTTAGAACACTGTGGAAACTATCATAGAGAAACAAGTTGAAAACTAAGGTTTAAATCCTTAGTTTATTGTGCCTTAGATCTTGAAAGGTAACCCTCTATCAAGCATCATTTGTTTACCACAACAGCGGTTCTCTTTTGCTGTTGAGTTGTATAAGTTGCTTGTATATCCTAGAGATTAAGCCCTTGTCCGTTGCATCATTTGAAACTATTTTCCCCCATTCTATAAGTTGTCTTTTTGTTTTCTTTTTGGTTTCCTTTGCTGTGCAAAAGCTTGTCAGTTTGATGAGGTCCCATGGGTTTATTTTTGCTCTCATTTCTATTGCTTTGGGAGGCTGACCTGAGAAAATATTCATGAGGTTGATGTCAGAGAATGTTTTGCCTATGTTCTCTTCTAGGAGTTTGATGGTGTCCTGTTGTATATTTAAGTCTTTCAGCCATTTGGAGTTTATTTTTGTGCATGGTGTGAGGGTGTGTTCTAGTTTCATTGCTTTGCATGCAGCTGTCCAGATTTCCCAGCAATGCTTGCTGAATAGACTTTCTTTTTCCCATTTTATGTTCTTGCCTCCCTTGTCAAAGATTAATTGACCCTAGGTGTCTGGGTTTATTTCTGGGTACTTTATTCTGTTCCATTGGTCTGTCTGTCTGTTTTGATACCAGTATCACACTGTTTTGATGACTTTGGCTTTGTAATATTGCTTGATGTCAGGGAGAGTTATGCCTCTTGCTTGGTTTTTGTTTCTCAGGATTGCTTTGGCAATTCTGGGTCTTTTGTGGTTCCATATAAATTTGTGGATTGTTTGTTCTAGTTCTGTGAAAATGTCCTGGGTAATTTGATAGGGATTGCATTGAATCTGTAGATTGCTTTGGGTAGAATGGCCATTTTTACAATATTGACTTTTTCAAACTAAGAACATGAAATATCTTTCCATTTCTTTATATCTTCTTTAATTTCCTTGATTAATGTTTTAGAGTTCTCAGCATATAAGTCCTTTACCTCCTTAGTCAGGTGTATTCCGAGGTATTTGATTTTTTGAGATGCAATTTTAAAAGGTATTGTATTTTTGTATTCCTTTTCTAATATTTCATTGTTCTTATATAGAAATGTGACTGATTTCTGAATGTTAATCTTATATCCTACTTTCCTGATTTTGTTGATCAGTTCAAATAGTTTTGGGGTTGAGTCCTTAGTCTTTTCTATGTATAATATCATGTCTGCATACAGTGACAGTTTTATCTCTGTTTTGATGACTTTTATTTCATTTGTTTGTCTGATTGCTGTGGCTAGGACTTCCAATACTATGTTGAACAGCTGTAGTGAGACTGGGCATCCCTGTCTTGTTCCAGATTTGAGTGGGAAGTCTTTCAGTTTTTCTCCATTGAATATTATATTTGCTATGGGTTTGTCATAAATGGCTTTGATTATGTTCAGGAATGTTCCCTCTATACCCACTTTGGCGAGAGTTTTGATCATGAATGGATATTGGACTTTGTCAAATGCTTTCTCTGCATCGATTGAGATAATCATGTGGTTTTTGACTTTTCTTTCGTTAATGTGGTGTATGACGTTGATTGATTTGCATATGTTGAACCATCCATTGCTTTTGGAATGGATTAACAATGAGATCCTGCTATGTAGCACTTAGAACTATGTCTAGATACTTACAATGCAGCACAACAATGGGAAAAAATTATGTATACATGTATGTGTAACTGGGTCCCCATGCTGAACAGTGGGAAAAAAAATATGTTGGGGAAATAACAATAAAATAATCAATTAAAAAATAAAAAAATTAAAAAATAAAGTGAGGGAAAAAAAAAACAAACTGGTTCTCAAACTTGAATGTGTATCAGAGGGCAAATCTGTTTTAACAGATTCCTGGGTCTCACCCTCAAAAATTCTTATTCTGCAGATGTGTGGCTAGGAAGAATTTGCTATTCTATTAAGTTACTGGGTAATACTGATGCTGTTGATTGATAGACAACTTTTTGGAAACACTGCCTTAGATTAAGGGAATTTCACAAATAATTTTCTCATGTCCTCTATCTGAAGGAGGAATCATAAAAAATATCAACTTCACACTTTCTCCATTTTAATTATTATATTTATTTTATTATAAGTAAAAAGTATAGTTTCACATCAAATCCTCCAATTCTGTAATACTTCACTCCCTATTCTTCTTAAAACATCCCATGAGCAACAAGCAAATGATAGATAAGAACATGCATTTATCACCAAGCCTATTGGCTGATTTTTATTCTGTGCCTATAGTTAACTATAATATGCTGATTGTAGAGCCAGTATGTTAATGCTTCTCCTTATTCTTTCCTTTGTAGAGTGTATATTGGGCCTGTGATTCATTTTTATACTTTTGTATTAATTATAGACATGTACTATTTAAATCAAAGTGGAAAAAAATTCAACTTATTATAGGAAAGATGTTAAACTAGACACAAAAGAAAGCGTTATACAAAATAAAGTATTATAAATGGCCATAAGTAAATCACTCATTGTCCTTTCTTGGTTATCATTTTGTGTTTGAGCTCCAACAGCTGCTTGGTATGATTGATTTTTGCCTTCAGTTTGTTATTATTTTCATTTGCTCAAATATTATAGCCAAAATTAGCTAGCTCACACAATATTTTAACATTCCACTGCCATGTTTTGGGGTGTCAAGTAGGTCTCTTTTGTATATCTTGTGAAATTCAAACCTTATATTTTTTTCTCTACAGGTAAAAATACCTAGCAAAACACTACTGAGTAAAACTGTGACCTAGTCTAAGGATCAATGCACATCATAGTAAAAACTTTCAAAAGGAATGTGGATCATGGAGGAAAAAAGTCCCAGGAGACATGGGTGGAGGTTCACATTACCAAAAGAAAAACCTGCAAAAAATAGTAATAGGTATCTTTTTCAAGTAGATTTTTTTAGGGGAGTATGAGAATAAGCCATAATTCTCATGAAAGTAGTAAAAAGAACTTCCTTCCCAAAGTAAGGTCAATAATACTCTAGTGTGCCTATTTACCAGTATAATGAAGACTAGTATCAATTTTAAAGCTCAGGATTTATATTTTAATCCAAGAAAGTTAGTCCTGATTTTAATCTGCCTTAGCATATAATTATGTAATTGGACATGATAGCATTTAATATCCAACCAGTGAATCCCTGGTAGATGACCATTCAAGTTCTGCTTGAATACAAGTGACAAGGTGATTACAATTTTATTATCTCCCACCAAAACCTATTTCATTGTTGAACAGCTACAACTGTTTGACTGTCAGATAGAAACTTTATTATATGTGTTTCTGACAACTGACCAATTTAATTATCTACAATATTTTAAAGAGTCCACAGAAGTTCTACAGATTTAATTTGATATATGAGTTAAACAGCATTTCCTAATGATCAAATATATTTTAATAAAAGTATGTAAAATTTAGTTAGGGATGTTTGATAGCAGTGCCAGGTTCATAGGCATTAATGATTGAAAAGTCTTTAGGAGAAGTCTTTTGATTTCTCAAAAGAAAATCCTTTGGGTACTGTTAAAATGCAATTCTGAGGAGCCAAGGAAACTTTTTGCATTCTGTTGGATAAAATAATTAGTTTGCATCTTATCCTATGCACCAGCATTTACCTACTCCTGAGAGTGCTACAGAGAACAAATTTGCTGAAAGAGGTGGCCGTTTCACAAATTGAATTTCAGCTGTTCTGTGCAGCCTAAATTGCCCTGGAACAGTCAAAAAATAAATATGAGATAAATTTGATTTAATAATTGCTAGTTTTATCAATAGATATTATTTTAATGCAATTGAGCATATTAAGGTATTTATTTAGGCAGTGTGTTATGTTAGTAAGACCATGTTTGGCTTGTTTTGTGTGTATATATATACACACACACATATTCAGAATAGTTTATATATATGCATTGTATATGCATATACATATATATGCATTTGTATATATTATATATATGCATTCTAGATAAATATGAGAATATTCAGAATATTTTGTTCTATTTATTTTATTATTTTTTTCATCATGCCCACAGCATACAGAAGTGGCTGGGCCAGGGATCAAACCCGAGCCATAGAAGATACCCGAGTCCCTGCAGTGACAATGCCAGATCCTTAATCTCCTCATCATAAGGGAACTCCCATTCAGAATATTTTAAAATATACTATTATATTGAACTCTTGGCTATAGTTTACATGCTTATTTTTGAAGAATTTTCTGATGTTTAAGCAGTATATACTTACATGTAAATTTATGCAGATGAGGTCTAATTTATCATTGGTACAACTGAAAATTTAGAGAACATTTATGGAGAAACATTGATGAAATACACTCATAATTTAACTTAAATACATATTTTAAAAATTGATTTTTTACCCTTTATGGATATGTCACAATCCCTTCCTGGCCACTCCAAATAAATCAATAAATTTAAATTAAGAAAAGGAAAAGCCAAGAAAAATTCATTTTAAAGCAAATATTTTTTATATAGTACATTGCAAGTCACCACAAATATCTACTTTTTCCTTCCATACTGTTTATATATATGATAAATAAATTGTGTTTTGGATTAATTATTTGAACGTTTCCCAGCTTTACCCATTCAAGAATCATTTATTTCTAAAACTCCTGTTAATATGTAAACCAATAGTAAAGAAATATTAGTTTATTGACACTTTTCATAGAAAGTGATTTATTTCCAATTTTAGATGTGATTGTTTACATAAATGTAAATTTGCTTTTGATATTAAAGAGAAAGTAAAATGTTTAGACTTAGCTTGGAGGGATTGAGTATCTAGTTTATTTATACATTTCTTCATTCATACATTTAATATATTTTGCAGTTACTTCAAAATTTGCTTATGTAAAATATTTTAAAATATTTGTCCCTCATTAAAATAATAAAATTTTATCACAATGTGGCCTTTGGTCAGCTTGATAGATTACTTAGTATAAAACTTGCTTGTTTCCCAACAGAAAAACACAATGAATTTATCTCAACTTACCAAGAGAAATGTATCTCTGGAGAATTGCCCTTAAGGTTACGTCCTGTGGTTTGGCTTGTCTCTGTTTTGATGGATGTCCTTTTTGCCTATGTTCCTGTAAGTAGAAGAATTAAAATAAAATGGCTATACTGTTTGTTTTAAGGTCATCATAACATTAAATACATACTAATGACATTGAAAAGGAATTGAATTACATTTTAAAATAGAATGATACAAATTCACAATGAATGAAATAATTAAACTAAGAAAATCTATTATAACATATCACTTCTAATATTTCTCAAGATGTTTTATTTAAGGTTTGTTTTAAAGTCAAAGAGGGAAGATTCTGCAAAACTTGTATTTCGAACAATTAGTGTCTTATTTTCTATATTTGATGAAGTTATCTTAGAATAACAGTGTTAAAAAAAAGAATATGTCATGAATACTTAGGAAATAAAAATGTCTCTGGGGAAGATATCGTTTTAATTGTTCACTAATTTCTGTGGTGTTCTGACTCTCAGTATTTAAAACAAAAATCTGTAAATGGAACGCAGGCACGGCCATTTAAAAATTTTTTTTTATTTTTTAATAATTTATTTTGTCTTTTCTAGGGCCTAACCCATGGCATATGGAGGTTCCCAGGCTAGGGGTCTAATCCCAGCTGTAGCTGCCAGCCTACGACAGAGCCACAGCAATGCTGGATCCAAGCCACGTCTGCAACCTACATTCCGGCTCTCAGCAACATGGGAGCCTTAACCCACTAAGCAAGGCCAGGGATCAAACCCACAACCTCATGGTTCCTAGTCGGATTTGTTAGCCCCTGAGCCACGACGGGAATTCCATGCCCATTATAGAAGTGATTTAATAAAGCAATTCCTCTGTAGCAAAAAATTGTATTATCACTGGGGTAAATATACTGACATAACAAAACATATATTTGTTAAAGATTTTGCATTCTTTAGAATGCATACCATTGTGTGTGTGTTTATGTGTGACTAAGGAACATGAAAGGTTTGAAATATAAGGGGATATGTCAATTTTATTGTTTTAATGATTTGTGCTAGAATAAAGCATGTTGTTATCTTTTTTCAATAATTATTACTACTATGCTTTTTCCTAATATTCCTGTTTAAAGATATATTTTCCTTTTAAAATTATTTATAATTTATTTTAAAATAAAATGAGTAGATATTAGTCAATTAGTAGCAAAACATTAAAGATATTATTTTTCATATTCATAAAAAGACTGAATTAATATAAAATAAATATTTCATGGAAATAAAATATCCCTCCTATGGAAAATTAACTATAATATATGCTTCAGTACTTTGTATTTAGTAGTTACTAAATAAATACTTGCAAGAAAATAATAAAAGCATTATCATTATATTTTGATAGATTTTATAGGGACCAATTTTTTTCTCAAGCTGTAGAAAATGTAAGAAACTATACATTAATCATTCACAATTGAGCAGTAGAAAGTGTTCGTTAGCTAAAACTGTGCAGTGTCTCTTTGTCACTAAAGAAATTGAGCAGAATCATGTGAGAAAATAAATTACCTAAGAAATGGGCTGGTCCTAATTGAAAGGGGGAGAAAAAATGAGAAAAAGCACACTTCATCATTATTCTTTTTTTTTTAACTGAATGGGATGAGATCTACTTAAAGTGCTTGATTTTAAACTGGTCTGCATGGGATGCTAAGAATGTGTAGACTTCACTCAGGAGCTCAGCTAAGTATAATTTCATGAGATGCTTCCAGTTTATTAGCTTTAAAATTTATGAGACCAGGAGTTCCCATCGTGGCGCAGTGGTTAACGAATCCGACTAGGAACCATGAGTTTGCTGGTTCGATCCCTGCCCTTGGTCAGTGGGTTGACGATCCGGCGTTGCCATGAGCTGTGGTATAGGTTGCAGACGCGGCTCGGATCCCGTGTTGCTGTGGCTCTGGCGTAGGCCTGCGGCTACAGCTCCGATTGGACCCCTAGCCTGGGAACCTCCATATGCCATGGGAGCGGCCCAAGAAATAGCAGAAAGACAAAAAAAAAAAAAATTGATGAGACCAAAGGAAAAATGGCTAAAATAAATTTAAAAAATGAGCAGCTAAATGGAAAATGGAGACACAAGCATATATAAGTATAATTTTTCTCTATAGATATCCAGAAAAATAGTTATTTTTTTTCTGAATCAGATATATGTAGAACCCACTAATGCCATGCAGAATTCCTAGAGGGCTTGAGCAGTATGTAAAATAATATAAGAGAAATTAAAATTTTATTTAAAAAATTTTATTATGATTGATTTACAATGTTCTATCAATTTTTGTTGCATGGCAAAGTCATACATATATATACATTATTTTTCTCACATTATCCTCTATCATGTGTTATTTAAAGTGGTTATATAATTACCTGTGCTGTATTGCAGGATCTCGTTGCCTGTCCACTCCAAATGCAAGAGTTTTCATCTACTAACCCCAGACTCCCAATCCATCCCACTGCCTCAAACACAAGTCAGTCCTACATGTCCATGATGAGACTCTCTAGTTCCATCCATGTCACTGCAAATTCATTTTGTCCTTTTTAATGGCTGAGTAGTATTCCATTGTATATATGTATCACATCTTCCTAATGCGTTCAGTCATCAGTGGGCATTTAGGTTGTTTCCATGTCTTGGCTCTTGTGAATAGTGCTGCAATGAACATAGGGATGCATGTATCTTTCTGAACGAATGTTTTGTCTGGATATATACCAAGAAGTGGGATTGCTGGATCATACATATTTAATTTTATGAGTTACCTCCATACTGTTTTCCATAGTGGTTGTACCAACTTACATTTCCACCAACAGAAAAGGAGGGTACACTTTTCTCAATGCCCTCTCCAGCATTTGCTATTTGTTGACTTGTTAATGATAGCCATTTTTACTGATATGAGATGGTACCTCATTGTAGTTTTGATTTAAATGTCTCTAATAATTTGTTGGTGAGCATTTTTTCTTGTGCCTGACATCTATTTGTCTTTCTTGGTGAAATATCTATTTAGGTCTTCTGCCCATTTTTCAATTGGGTTGTTATTTTTTGTTGTTGTTGTTGAGTTATATGAGTTTTTGTATATTTTGGAGATTAACACTTTGTTGATTAAGTCATTTGCAAAATTTTCTCCCATTCTGTGGGTTGTCTTTTCTTTTTTTAATGGTTTCCTTTGCTGTGCATAAGCTTTTGAGTTTAATTAGGTCCTGTTGGTGTATTTGTTTATTGTCTTTATTTCTAGGAAGTGGATCAAACAAGATGTTGCTGTGATTTAGGTCAAAGAATGTTCTGTCTATATTTTCCTCTAGGAATTTTATAGTGTCTGGCCTTACATTTAGGTCTTTAATCCGTTTTGAGTTCATTTTTGTGTGTGGTGTTAGACATTGTTCTAATTTCATTCTCTTATATGCAGTTGTCCAGTTTTCCCAGCATCACTCATTGAAGAGACTATCTTTTCTCCACTGTCTGTTCTTGCCTCCTTTGTCATGGATTAATTGACCGTAGATGTTTGGGTTTATTTCTGGGATTTATATATTGTTCCATTTATCTATATTTCTGCTTTTGTGCCAGTACCATACTGTCTTGATGATTGTAGTTTTGTAGCAGAGTCTGAATCCAGGAAGCCTAATTCCTCCAGTTCCATTTTTACTTTTGTCCATTTAGGTAGGTTTATTCCAAGGTATTTTATTCTTTGTGATGCAATGGTAAATGGGCTTTTTTCCCTAATTTTTCCTTCTGATATTTCAATATTAGTTTATAGAAATGCAATCAATTTCTGTGTATTAATTTTGTATCCTGTGACTTTACCAAAGTCATTTATGAGCCCTAATATTTTTCTGGTAGTGTCTTTAGGATTTTATAGGTATAGAATTATGTCACCTGCAAACAGTGATAGTTTTACTTCTTCTTTTCCAATTTGGATTACTTTTATTTCTTCTTCTCTTATTGCCATGGTTAGGACTTCTGAGACTATTTTGAATAACATTGGTAAAATAGGACATCCTTGTCTTGCTCCTGATCTTACTGGAAATGCTTTCGTTTTTTCTCCAGTGAGAATGATGTTAGCTGTGGTTTTGTCATAAATGGCTTTTATTATACTGAGGTAGTTCTTCTCTATGCCTACTATCTGGAAAGTTTTTATCAGGAATGTGTGTTGAATTTTGTCAAAAGCTTCTTCTGAATCCCTGAGATGATCACCTGATTTTTATTTTTCAGTTCGTTCTTACAGTGTATCACATATTTGTGGATATTGAAGAATCATGCATCCCTGGGATAAGTCCTACTTGATCATACTGTATGATCTTTTATCATATATATTTGTATGTGGTTTTTTAATATTTTGTTCAGGATTTTTGTATCTGTGTTCATCAGTGATATCAGCCTTTAATTTTTTTTTTCGTGGTATCTTTGGTTTTGGTATCAGGGCAATGGTGGCTTCATAGAATGGAGCTTACTCTGCCATTTTCTGGAAAAGTTTCAGAAGAACATACATTAACTTTTCTCTGAATGTTTGATAGAATTGAGTTGTGAAGCCATTAGGTCCTGGACTTTTATTTTTTGGAATTTTTTTATCACATTTTAAATTTCATTAGTGGTAATTGGTCTATTCCTATTTTGTCCTGGTTCAGGTTTGGTAGGTTGTACCTTTATAAGAATCTGTCCATTTCTTCTAGGTTGTCAATTTTATTGGCATACAGTTGCTCATAGTATTTTCTCATGAACCTTTGTATTTCGGAAGTGTCAGTTGTAATTTCTCCTTTTTCATTTCTAATTTGATCCATTTGAAATCTCTACCTTTTTTTTCTTGATGAGTCTAGCTAATAGTTCATCAGTTTTGTTGATCTTTTCAAAGAACCAACTTTTGTTTTCATTGATCTTCTCAATTGTTTTCTTTGTTTCTATGTTATTAATTTCTGCTCTAATCTTTATGATTTCTTTCCTTCTTCTAATTTTGAGCTTTGTTCGTCCTTCTCTAGATGTTTAAGGTGTAAGGTTATGTAGTTTATTTGCATTTTTCTTCTTCCCTGAGATAAGATTATATTGCCATAAACTTCTCTCTCATAGCTGCTTTTGCTGTGTCTCATAGGTTTTGGATTATTGTATCTTCATTGTCACTTGTTCTATGTATCTTAATTTCCTCTTTGATTTCTTCAATGATCCATTTATTATTTAGTAGCATATTGTTTAGCTTCCAAGAGTTTGTGTTTTTTGCTGTTATTTTCTTGTAGTTTATTTCTAGTCTCATGGAATTGTGATTGGAGTAAATGCTTGAAATAATTTCAGTTTTTAAAATTTATCAAGGCTTGATCTGTGGCACAAGATGTGATCTATCCTGGAGAGTGCTCCATGTGCACTTGAAAATAAAGTATATTCTGCTGCTTAGGGATGAAAAGTTCTATAATTATCAGTTAAATCTATTTGGTCTAGTGCATCACTTAAGGCCTGTGTTTCCTTGCTCATTTTCTGTCTGGATTATCTGTCCATTGCCATAAGTGGAGTGTTAAAGTCCCCCACTATTATTGTATTACTGTCAATTTCCCCATTTATGGCTTTTAGTATTTGCCTTATATATTGTGCTGCTTCTATGTGGGGTACATATTTTTTTAATTGTTTATTTCTTTTTGTATTGATCCCTTGATCATTATGTAATGTCCTTTGTCTCTTGTGACCTTCTTTATTTTAAAATCTATTTTGTCTGATATGAGTATTGCTACTCCCACTTTTCTATAATTTCCATTTGCATGTAATATTTTATTCCAGCCTCTCACTTTAAGTCTGTTTGTGTCCTTATATCTGAAATGGGTCTCCTATAGACAGCATATTATGGGTCTTACTTTTGAGTCCATTCAGCTAGTCTTTTAGTTGGAGCATTTAATCCGTTTACATTCAACATAATTATGGAAAAGTATGCATTTATTGTCATTTAATTAATTTTTTTTAGATTGCTATTTTGGGTCTTTATTCTTCCCTTCCTCTTTTTGTTGTCTTTTCTTTTGATTTGCTGACCGTGTTTAGTGTTGTTTGGCTTGACTTTTTTAAGTGTGTGACCATTATAGTTATTTGACTAGTAGTTCCCCTTATATTTTGATATATATGTGTGTGCGTAATTGTTTCATCTTGCTGGTCTCCTTAATTTCAAATGAATTTTCAATGTCCAGCATTTGTCCTCTCCTCTTCTTATGCTTGCTAGTTTAGATATCGTATTTGTCAATGGGTGACTTCCTACCTTTAGATTATTTTTGCCTTTACCAGTGAGCTTCTTCATCTTTAATTTTCTTGTTTCTAATTGTGACTTTACCTTTTATGCTTAGAGAAGTACCTTTAGTAGTTGATATAGAGCTGGTTTGGAGGTGCTGAATTCTCTTAGCTTTTGCTTATCTGTGAAGCTTTTGATCTCTCCATAAAATCTGAATGAGAGCTTTGCTGGGTAGAGTATTTTTGGTTCTAGGTTCCTCTTCTTCATCATCTCAAATATATTTTTCTACTTCCTTCTGGCTTGTAGAGTTTCTGCTGAGAAATCAGCTGTTATCTTTATGGGAATTCCCTTATATGTGATTAATTGCTTCTCCCTGTGGCTCTTAACGTTTTTTCTTTCAACTTAATTTTTGTCAGTATGATTAGTATGTATCTTGCTGTGTTTCTTCTGGGGTTTATTTTGTGTGTAATTCTCTGTGCTTCTTCCACATGAGTAAGTGTTTCCTTTCCCATATTTGGGAAAATTTCAGTTATAATCTCTTCAAATATTTTCTCTGGCCCTTTTTCTCTGTCTTCCACTTCTGGAACCCCTGTGATGTGAATGTTGGTATGTTTAATGTTGTCCCAGATGTCTCTTAGACTCTCCTCAGTTTTTTTTTTCATTCTTTTTATTTATTCTTTTCTCTAGCAGTGATTTCCACCACTCTCTTCCACCTCACTTCTTTGTTATTCTGCCTCTGTTAACCTGCTATTGATTCGTTCTAGATTATTTTTCATTTCAGCAAGAAGTTAAAAATTTAGAAGTGTCTCTAATGTTCAAGCTATTGTGATCGTCACAAATCATTTGGCCAAGCCTTTATTAGCTACCTGATTAATGGCATGAAGTTCTATTGTATCCTTGTCACTTTTGAACTTGGGAAATCTTTCCTTTGAATCTATCAATATTTAGCACTCAGATCTCAGGCGCTATCATATTAGAGACCTGTTCACATCCTGGATTGTTGTGTGTAAACTCAGCACAGTCTTCCACCACAGCCTTCTTCCTGTGTGTGTCATGCATACCCAAGCTTGAGCCCTTCAAACTCTTCAACTCAAAACTTTACACTTCTCTATCTCAGCACCAAAACAGTCTTTTTTCTCTTAATGATTCTAAAACATAAATTCTATTTACAGGTTGTCATAATGAATGGGATTAGGGAGCTGTAAGGAAAACTCATATTTCTATGGGTTTCCACTGTTTTTCTCACTGTGTAGGTAGAAAATAGATTTGCTTTCTTTCTCCCTGGTGATTGCACATCAACAGGTATGAACCAAGACAGTTCTTCCTGCATATACAGTCACTTCTTATCCTTCATGTTAGCTATGTTCTTCCATAAGGTGTATGCAAATGCTGAATTATAAATACTGAGCCATTGCTCCTAGAAATTAAAGCCTTGGATATAGATGGTAAATGTAATTTTATAGACCATAGTGAGACAATAACTTAAATAAACTTCAAATAGAATGAAATATCACTTATTCAGAGGAATAATAACTGTGGAAAAGCCATGGTGCATAAACCAACAATGAAAATTGTAGAAAAGTATGAGGATATTGCTGTTATTGATAACAAAGGTACTATCTGAATTTTGGGTCACATGGAAGGTAGAAAAATTAATCTGAAGAACCACCATATATAAATTCAAAATCAAGATTGCAGAGGAGTAAGACATTAAGTTCATCTTCTCCCACAGACTCATCAAAAAAACCCCATCTGCATGTAGAACAATTCACACAGAACGTCTACTGAAACTGGCAGAAGACCTTAAACCTCCAAAAAGGGCAAGAAACCCTCCAAATAGCTGGGTAGAACAAAAGGATTAAAAAAAGAGAGAAAAGAGAAAGTGAGAAAGTAATCAGGATGAGACTATCACTCCTGAAAGGGAGCTGTGAAAGAGGAAAGGAACCCACACCCTGAGAAGCCTCCTGAAGGGGGAATCAGCTAAGAGAGAAGGACTTCAAATATTCAGAGAAAAGTGCAGCAGAGGGCAAAGCAGAGAGAGAGCCACACAGACCATCGGTACCACTTCCCAGATCACCACAGCCTGAGACTCTTAGAAGGGGGCTGGGCACTGAGACTCGGGCTCCAGAGGTCAGTTCTGGGGCGAGGACTAGGGTTGGCTATGTAGAGACAGCCTCAGGGCCTAAGGACCAGTATAGTAAGGGCTGTGGGGTGGAGCACCATAGCCCAGGCAATCTGGGAGGAGGTCTGGGCCTGCAGGAGATGCAAGGCACCATTGTTGGGGAGGGCAAAATGAGGAGGGTCATATTGCCATAGGAATATCTTTCTCTGTGCACACATAGACTCTTGGAGGGCAGGGTATGGGTGGCAAGTACCTGTTGTGCTGGATATGGGTGACAGGCCCCTCTTGTGTGGGTCACAGGTGGCAGTGTCTCCTGTGTGGACGAAGCACAATGGGGGAACCTCTTGCAAGGTCTACAGGCAGCAGGAAAATTCAGTTATCTCAGACTCCAGAGGTGGGCATGGCCCACAACCACTAGGAGGTCTGTGAACAGGTACCACCTATGGCCCCAGTTATCTCAGAAGTCAGCACAGAGGAGCGCCATGAAACCAAGCATTACCCATTGCTCTTTCTCCCCTAGGAACACACACACTCTGCCACTACCACTGCCAAACACTCCATTGTCACCTGCACCTGCCTAAGGGTCACTGCCACTTCCCATGTTCCATCACTTGTGATGCAACATAATGGAGGATAATGTGAGAAAAAGAATGCATATATATATATATATATATATATATATATATATATATATATATATCTCAGTCACTTTGTTGTACAGCAGAAATTGACAGAACATTGTAAATCAACTATAATACAAAATTAAAAAAATTAGTAGTTCATGTTATGTTGTGTCACAAGCCAAAACTATTTATTCACTCATTTATGTGTTTATTTATGTCAGTGATACAAAATTCCAGTTTCTAGGTGATGATGATCATAAATGAGATAGAAATCTGTGAAAATTAATTTTCAAAATCTAATGAGAAAATACAAATAAAGGAGAAAGTCTTTTATAGAATATTTATATTTTATAATTTTAGGAAGGTTGTTAGATAATAGTTTCATAATTTAATATCACCCTGCTGCACTCTTCCAAAATCTAGCAATTTGTTCCATAGCAGAATGAGACAGGCTATTTTTAGTAGACCCATTCTGTAAAATAGAATAGGTATTGGGTCAGGTAGTTCAGTGTAAACCTTTGCAATGAAAATCAATCTTTCTGCAGAAAAAAAGTTTACTTAGGCTGACCAGTGAGATCTCTTCTGACAGATGCATAGAGTAGAGTGATGGTGAATTCTGATGTGTCAACATTTGGAACTTTTATAGACAAACCACTGATGTTGCATCAGCTTCTGGTACCCAAAAAGAGTGTGGCATGTTTTCAGTATGCTAAGGCAAACGAGTTAATAAGTCGTTCAAAACCAGCCCTTGGAGAAAGTTCTAAAGCAGACTGAGATTAATTAGGTCCCTTTTGTTTTTTTTTTTTTATTTTATTTTCAATACACTAGGAGGTGGACATGAGAAGATTTGCTGTGGTTTATGTCAGAGAATGTTCCACCTATGTTTTCCTCTAAGAGTTTTATAGTATCCAGTCTTATATTTAGGTCTTTAATCCATTTTGAGTTTATTTTTGTGTATGGTGTTAGAGAGTATTCTAATTTTATTCTTTTACATGTAGCTATTGAGTTTTCCCAGCACCACTTATTGAAGAGACTGCCTTTTTTCCGTCATGTATTCTTGCTTCCTTTGTCACAGAGTAGTTAACTATGACCTCGGTTTATTTCTGGGCTTCCCATTAAATTCCAGAATAAGATAAAGATGTCTACTCTCACCATTTTACTCAACATAGTATTGGAAAACCTAGCCTCAGCAATCATACAAGAAAAGGTAATAAAAGTTATCCAAATCAGAAAGGAAGGGGTAAAGTTGTTATTATAGACAGATGATACTCTGTAGAGAAAACCCTAAGGATTCCACATAAAACCTATTAGAACTGATATATAAATTCAGCAAGGTAACAGGATATCATATTAATATACAGAGATCTGTTGCATTTATCTACACTAACAATGAAATACCAGAAAGAAAAAGAAAGAATGCAGTCCCATTTAAAACCATGTCAAAAAATAAAATAATAACTTGGAATAAACCTAAACCAGGAGTTGAAAGTTATATGCTGAGAAATAAAAAAAACATTGATAAAGGAACTTAAAGATTATTAAAGAAAATGAAAGATATCACATGTTCTGGATTGAAAAAATTAATATAGTTAAATGGCCATACTTCCCAAAGTAATCCATAGATTTAATGTGATCTCTATCAAATTATCCATCACATTTTTCATAAAACCATAACAAATTTTCCTAAAATTTATATGGAACCACAAAAGACCCAGAATTCCTGAGAATTCAGGAGCAAGAACAAAGCAGGAGTCATAACTCTCCCAGACTTCAGACAATACTATAAAGATACAGTAATCAAAATAGCATGGTGTTGGAAAAAAGGCAGAAATATGGATCAATGGAACAGAATAGAGAGCTCAGAAATAAACCCACAAACTTATGGTCAATTAATCTTTGACAAAGGAGGCAAGAATATAAAATGGAAGATTTCCCACTGTGGTGCAGTGGGTTAAGGACCCAGGATTGTCTTTTCAGGAGTTCAGGTTGCTGCTGAGATGTGGGTTTGACCCCTGACATGGCACAGTGAGTTAATGATCTGGTGTTGCCACAGCTGTGGCATAGGTCACAGCTGTGGCTCAGATTCAGTCCCTGGCCTGGGAACATACATATGCCACTGGTGTGGCTGGGGAAAAAAAAGAATATATGATGAATTAAAAACAGTCTCCTCAGCAAGTAGTGTTGGAAAATCTGGACAGCTGTATGTAAATTAATGAAGTTAGAATACTCCTTTAAAACATACAAAAAATAAATTCAAAATGGCTTAAAGACTTAAATATAACATGGACTGCAAAATTCCTAGAAGAGAACATAAACAAAACGTTCTCTGCCATAAATCATAGCAAGATATTCTTTGGTCAGTTTCCCAAGGGACAAGAGATTAAAGCAAAAATAAACAAATGGAACCTAATAAAACTTGCAAACTTTTTCACAGCAAAGGTAGCCATAAGCAAAAGAAGACAGCCAATGCGCTGGGAGAAAATATTCACAAAGTTTGCAAGCAACAAGTGCTTAATTTCCAAAATATACAACAGCTCATACAGCTCAATATAAAAAAAAACCAACCCAATCAAAAAATGGGCATAAAACCTAATAGACATTTTTTTCAAAAGAAGATAGACAGCCAACAGGCACATGAAAAAATACTCAGTGTCACTAATTATTAGAGAAATGCAAATCAAAACTACAATGAGGTATCATGTCACACCATTTAGAATGTCCATTGTCAAATAGTTGATACATAATAAATGCTGGAGAGGATGTGGAGAAAAAGGAACCCTCCTACACTGTTGGTGGGAATATAAATTTGTGAAATCTCTATGGACAACCTTATGGATAGTCCTTCAAAAAACCTAAAAATGAAGTCAACATGTTATCCAACAATTCCACTCCTAAGCGTATATCTGGAAAAGGCAAAAACCTTAATTTGAAAAGATACATTCACCCCAATGTTTATAGCAGCACTATTTACGATAGCCAAGACATGTAAACAATCCAAGTGCCCAGACACAATTGAATGGATAAAGAAGACATGGTATGTATATACCATGGGATATTATTCAGACATGAAAATAATGAAATATTGCCATATACAGTAACATGGATAGACTTAGAGAATATGACATTAAGTGAAGTAAGTCAGACAAAGTCAAATCCAAAAAATAGTAAAAATTAATTTATTTATAAAACCAAAACAGACTCACAAACTTAGAAAACAAACTTATGGTTACTAAAGAGGTAGGGGTCGGAGGGATAAATTAGGTATATGGGAGTAACAGATGCACACCACTACATATAAAATAGATAAACAGCAAGGATTTACTGTGTAGCACAGGGAACTACATTCAATATCTTGTAATAACCTATAATGAAAAAGAATAGAAAAAAGTGAACTACTTTTAGTGGTTGGATCACTTTGCTATAAAGCAGAAACTAACACAATATTGTGTAAATCAACTCTACTACAATAAAAAATAAAAAAATTAAAAGATGAACCTTGTAAACATGCTAAGTAAAAGAAACTAGTAATTTAAAAATCACATATTATGTACTTTCATTTATACAAATTATCTAGAATATGTAAATATATAGAGATAAAAAGTATATTAGTTTCTTTTTTTCTTTTTAGGGCCACACCTGCAGCTTATGGCTAGGGGTCCAATTGGAGCTACAGCTGCGAGCCTATGCCACAGCCACAGCAACACAGGATCCGAGCCGTGTCTGCAACCAACACCATAGCTCACAGCAATGCCATATCCTTAACCCACTGAGCGAGGCCAGGGATCGAACCCGCAACCTAATGGTTCCTAGTCAGATTCGTTCCCGCTGCACCACAATGGGAACTCCAGAAAGTATATTAGTGGTCACCTAGGTCTGGTAGAGTCAGTGAGAGGGAAATGGAAAGTGACTGCTAATGGGTTACTGGCTTCTCTAAGAGGCTGGAGTGTTCTAAATTGACTGGTGATTATAAATCGCTGTGTGCAAACTAAAAACTATCAAATAGCGCATTTTCTTTTTTCTTTTTTGGCCACCCTCTGGCATATGGAATTCCTGGGCCAGGGATTAGACCCAAGCCACACTTGTGGCTACACCACAGCTACGGGCAACACCAGATCCTTTAACCCACCTTGCCAGGCTAAAAATTGAACCTTTGTCCTGCACTGAAGAGATGCCGCTGATTCTGTTGGGCCATATCAGGAACTCTACCATGTGCACTTTAATTGGGTGAATCAGATCTATATGGCAAATACAAATTAAAAGAAAAATGAACTATAATTTTTTCCTGGTACAAAAAGGAAGAGACTACTTCCTCCCTTTTCTTAGATAGGTAGGTAAATCTTTTTAAAAGCTAAATAATCTTCTCACTAGCCTTACAACCCAGAAATATTTTTCTCAAAACTTGGCAGTCATGGCTTTGAAATGTAATCATTACAGAAGATGGCACACATATCTCCTATTTTCTGTGGGCACATAAGAGCTTAACTTTATCTTATGCCTGGCTCCAAGTTATGAATCTACCTCCTCTCATAAAGGTATAAATAGTTTATTTTCCTTTTTAAAGATAATTAGTAAACACAGGTGGTCATCCCAGTAACAAGGTGAACTTAGAATAAATCATGTGACAAATGATGATGTAATGTTCTTTTAATAGAGAAGTAGTTATCATTTATCTTGAGAAAATATATGCCCTGGGATATATCTGCTTGGCTATATAAAAGGATAAAAATTCTTTTTGTCTTTGCAATCTCTTAGCAGATTGCTTGTGATGAGCATTACATACTAGTTTAATGCTTATCCAATAATAAAAGTTTTTTCTCTCTTCTACTTTTGTGGAGAAGTTTTTTGGTTTGGCAGATTTTATTTTTAAATATATTTCTCCAACATATGTTTTCTGAATCATGTCTTAATAAAGCTGTTGTTCTAAAACTGAAGGCTACAACACATCATTCTACTCTCTTTAATTTAGAACATAATTGTCAAATATTTCCTCTACATACATTGAGAGCCACATTATGCGCTTATAATTTTTGCTTCACCCCAAACCATAATTTATAAAACTCTAAAGGAAAAGGAAAGCCTATTTAATTTTATTTAATGATACATTTTCTCTTCTTTTTCTTCCTTAAGATATTCCAAGATTCTTTTTACCATGTCATTAGTCAGGCCCTGAATTAGTTTATTCAAGCTGCCATAAAACATACTGTAGACTGGGTGGTTTAAACAGCAGAAATTTATTTTCTCACAGTTCTGAAGGCTGATGTCAATCTGAGCTTAGGGTGCCAGCATGGTCATGTTCTTGTGAGAGATCTCTTCCTAGCTTACAAATGGCTGTCATCTTGATATGTCCTCAAGTGGGGGTGGAAATGAGAGAGTGAGTGAGAGAGAGCTAGAGTGAGAGAGAGAGAAAGAGAGAGAGAGAGAGAGAGAGAGAGAGAGAGAGAGAGAGAGAGAGAGATGGGGGGAGATTGAGAGTAATCTTCTTCAATCTTCTTTTTATAAGGTCACAGTCCTATCATATTAGAACCCCATCCTTATTACATCATTTAACCTTATCAGGTGATACAGTCCATAAAGACTGATCAAGTCTTATTGGAGGTTAGAGATTAAACATACGTATTTGGGAGAGACACAATTTCATCCATAGCAGATTCCAAGGTCCTTAGTCAATCTGCCTTCTCTTCTCTAACTGTCAGTGTTTTCTTATGTTTGTTTTATACATGATGTTCAAGAGTTTTAGTTGTACTTAATGGGAAGAAAAAGGAATAGTGTATCTACTACATCTTTCCAGAAGTATAAGGCCACCAAGGGATAATTTTCGGTTCTATACTTCACTTGAACTAGTAAATGTCAATACCAGGAGACTGATGAAGAATGAATTAATAATGTAATAACTATAGCAATCACCCAGACACAAATCTATCCAGGTATATGTACTATAAAAATGGGTTAATAATGATAGACTTCAAAAAACATGTTCAGCAAATCTTCAGGAAAGCAGGAGAAAGAAAACAAATAGACTTGTGGCTGCCTGATGGGAGAGGGAGGGAGTGGGAGGGATCTGGAGCTTGGGGTTATCAGACACAACTTAGAATAGATTTACAAGGAAATCCTGCTGAGTAGCATTGAGAACTATGTCTAGATGCTCATGTTGCAACAGAACAAAGGGTGGGGAAAAAAATGTAATGTATGTAACTTGATCCCCTTGCTGTACAGTGAGAAAATAAAGAAAAAACAAACAAACAAAAAACAGAAGCTGAAAATGAAAATGGCTGATTTGGAGTTCTCACTGTGGCACAGAAAGTTAAGGATCTGGTGTTGTCTCTACAGTGGCTCAGGCCGCTGCTGGGGCATGGATATAATCCCTGGCCTAGTGCAGTAGATTAAGGATCCAGCATTGCTGCAGCTGCAGTGTAGCCTGAAGCTGCAGCTCAGATTCAATCCCTGGCCCCATGGGCGCAGCTGAAAAAAATGGCATATTTAAGCTTTACGTATCAATAAATACAGTGAATAGTTTAATAATTCTTTAAAAGGAAGGGATTCTTAAAATGAATTTAAAAATGACTCAACCATTTCTTGATTACAAGTATTTCATTACAAATTTACTGTATATATATGTGTGTGTGTATGTGTACATAGTGTATATATAATAATATAGTAAATAATGTAATGCAAACAATAAAAAACAAATGTGAGTGTGTGTGTGTTAATAGCAGAACAGTAGACTTAAGACAAAGAATATATCATAAATAAGGGTGAAGCATTACATAATGTTAAAAAGATCCATCCACCAAGAAGATATAGCAATTCTGAATGTGTATACACCAAAGAACAGAACTGCAAAATATGAGTCAAAGACTAATAGAATAAATATATAAACCCCAAAATCATAAATAAGACCTTCACTACCTTTGTATCAACAATGAATGGGTTAACAAAAAATAAAATCAGCAATTATATAGAACACTAAAATACCATGAACTAAAAAAATCTAATTGACATTTAGAGAATTTTTATCCTGAAGTATCGAAATACTCTGTTCAAGCATCCATGAAATATACATGAAAATAGAAGATATCCTGAGTCATAATAGAAACTTTAACACAATTATACTAATTGAAATACTACAGCGTATATTTTCTGGCCACAATGGAATCAACCCAGATATCAAATAGAAATATAACAGGAGATAAATCCATATACTTTGAATATAAACAGCATACTTCCAAAAAACCCCTGAGTATGTATAAGTCTTCTTTTAAATTGAAGAATTGTTGACTTACAATTTATTTTATTTTCAGTTGTAAAACATAGTGATTCAATATTTTTATAGGTTAAACTCCATTTAGAGTTATTCTAAATTATTGGCCATATTTCCTATGTTGTACAATATATCCTTATAGCTAATAGCTAATTTATTTAATATATGGTAGTTTGTACCTCTTAATCTCCTACTGATATCTTGTCCCTCACTCCTTCCCTCTCCCCACTGGTAACCACTAGTTTATTCTCTATATCAGAGAGTCTGCTCCTGTTTTGTTATATTTATTAATTTACTTTATTTTTTGGGCTCTACATATAAGTGAACATAGAGTATTTGTCTTTCTTAATCTGACTTTTTTCAATAAGTATAATGCTGTCTGGATCCATCCATGTTATGCAAATGTCAAAATTTTATTCTTTTGTAAGGCTGCATAATATTCTATTCTGTCCTTCCTATCTATATCTTTCTATAAAACACTTTATGTTATATTGTCAAGATGTTATATATATAACATCTTCTTTATCCATTCATCTGTTGATAGACACTTGGATTGCTTCCATACCTTGGCTATTGTAAATAATGTTGTTAGGAATATTAGGGTATATATATCTTTTCAAAATGTTGTTTTCATTTTCTTAGCATATATACCCAAAAACAGAATTGCTGGGTCATATGATAGTTCTATTTTTAGTTTTTTTAGGAAACTTCATACAGTTTTCCATAGTGGCTACACAATTTATGTTCCCACCAATACTATAATAGGGCTCCCTTTTTTTCCACATCCTTGACAACACTTGTTATTTATGGGCTTTTTGATGATAGCCATTCTGACAGGTGTGAGGTAACAACTCATTGTGGTTTTAATTTGCATTTTTCTGTTGATTAACAAAGTTGTGTATCTTTTTATGTGCCTGTTCTTCATCTCTATATCTTTTATGGAAAAGTGTCTATTCAGGTCTGCTGACCATTTTTAATCACATTATTCATTTTTTGATATTAAATTATATGAAGTATTGATACATATTGTATATTAACACCTTATCAAACATATTATTTGGAAATATTTTCTTCAAGCCAATCAATTGTCAGTCTCTCAACATTTTCTTTTGCTGTGCAAAAGCTTTTAAGTTTAATTAGGTCTCATTTGTTTATGTCTGCTTTTGTTTCCTTTATCTTAGGAGACAGATCAAAAATATTGCTACAATTTATGTCAAAGAGTGTTCTGTCTTTGTTCTTTTCTAGGATTTTTATTATTTCTTGTCTTACCTTTGGATCTTTAATCCATTTTGTACTTACTTTGTATATGGTGTGAGAAAATATTCTAATTTCATTTTTTGCATTTATTTGTCCAGTTTTCTAAGCACCACTTATTGAAAAAACTTGTGTTCCTTTCTCTTTCTTTTTGATTGTTCTTTTCCTATGAGTTCATTTTTTAAGTTTTGTTGATATAGAGTTGATTTATAGTGTAGTGATAAGTTCTGCTGTACAGCAAAGTGATTTAGCCATACATGTGCACATATTCATTCTTCTACAGATTCGTTCCTCATATAGATTATCACAGAATATTGGGTAGAGTTTGATGTGCTATTCAGTAGGTCCCATTGGCCAGACATTTCACATATTGCAGTGTGCATTCTTACTTCTTGTTGTAGCCTTTTCTTTTCTGCTTAGAGAAGACCTTTTAATATTTCTTTCAGTATTGTTTTAGTATTAATGACCTCAATTTTTGCTTGTTTGCTAAGTTCTTTATCTTTCCTTTATTCATGAATGATAACTTGCTGGGTAGAGTATCTTAAGTTGTAGGGTTTTTCTTTCAACACTTTAATTATATCACACCACTCCCTTCTGACCTGCAAAGTTTATCCAGAAAAATCACCTGATAGTATTATGGAGACTCCATTGTATATGATTCTTTGTTGTTATCTTGCTGATTTTGGAATCCTCTCTCTAATTTTTGCCATTTTAATTATAATATACCTTTATGGGTCTTTCTGGGTCCTTGTTTGGGATTCTGTGCTTTCTTTACCTCAATTTCTGTTTCCTTCTTTAGGTTTGGGATGTTTTCAGCAATAATTTCATCAAATATATTTTCCACCTCCTTTTCTATCTCTTTTTTTTTCTGGGACCCCTATATTGCTAATCTTAGCCCCTTTGATATTGTTCCAGATGTCCATTAAGCTGTTCTCATTTTTATTTTTTTCTCTTTGCTTTTATGATTGGGTGATTTCTACTTTTCTTTCAGATCATTTGTGTGTTCTTCTGTATCATCTAGTCTGCTGTTAATTCCTTTTAGTGTGTTTTTCATTTCAGTAATGTTATTTCCCCTATGCCCACTTTCTGGAGAGTTTTTATAATAAATATGTCTTTAATTTTGTCAAAAGACTTTCTTCATCTATGAAGATGATCATATGATTTTTATTCTTCAATTTGTTAATGTTGTGTATCACACTGATTGATTTGTGGATATTGAAAAATCCTTGCATCCCTTGGATAAATTCCACTTGATTATGGTGTATGATCCTTTTAATATATTGTTGGATCCAGTGTGCTAACATTTTGTTGGAGATTTTTGCATCTAAGTTTCTTAGTGTTATTGGCCTGTGATTTTATTTTTTGTGGTATTTTTGTCTGATTTGGGTATCAGGGTGATGTTGGCCTCATGGAATTAGTTTGAGAGTGTTACTTTCTCTGCAATATTTTGGAATAGTTTCAGAGGGATTGGTATTACCTATTCTGTAAATATTCATTAGAATTAACCTGTGAGCCCATCTAGTCCTGGAATATTACTTGTTGGGAGTATTTATTTACAATTCAATTTCAGTACTGGTAATTAGTCTGTTCATATTTTCTAATTATTTCTGGTTCAGTCTTGGGAAATTGTATTTTGGTAAGAAGATTTCCATTATTTCTAGGTTGTCCATATTTATTAGTGTATAGTTACTTGTAGTACTAGCTTATGATCCTTTTATTTCTTCAGTGTAGATTGTAACTTCTTTATCATTTCTGATTTTAGTGATTTTAACCCTCTGCCTTTTTTCTTGATGAGTCTGGCTAAAGTTTTATCAATTTCATAGATCTTATCAAAGAACCAGCTTTTTGTTTCATTGATATTTTCTATTTTTCTTCATCTCTATTTCAGATATTTCTGCCCTGATGTTTATGATTTCTTACCTTCTACTAACTAAGTTTTGTTAGTTTTTGTTTCTCTTGTTGCTTTAGGTGAAAGGTTTGGTTGTTTATTTGTGATTTTTCTTGTTTCCTGAGCTAAGATTATATTGCTTTAAACTTCTATCTTAGAACTGCATTTACTGTATCCCATAGGTTTTGGATTATCATGTTTTCATTTTAATTTGTCTTGTTATTTTTTCATTTCCTCTTTGATTTCTTCAGTGACCCATTGGTTGTTAGTATAGTAACATTTTATTTAGTCTCCACATGTTTGTGTTTTTTAGTTTTTTTTTCTGGTGGTTAATTTCTAATCTCAGTGCTTTGGTCAAAAAAAATTCTCCTTATGATTTCAATTTTCTTAAATTTACCAAGGCTTGCTTTGTGGCCCAAGATGTGATCTATCCTGTAGAATGTTTCATGTACACTTGAGAAGAATGTGTATTCTGCTGCTGTCAGATGGAATGTTCTATAAATATTAATTGAATTCTCCTGATTTAGTGTGTCATTTAAGGTTTTTGTTTCCTTACTTATTTTCTGTCCAGGTGGTCTGTCCATTAATGTAAGTGGGGTTTTAGTGCCTCCATTATTATTTTGTTACTGCTGAGTTTTCCTTTTATGGATATTAGCATTTTCCTTATATATTGAGGTGATCCTATGTTTGGTGCATACATATTTAAGATTATTTTATCTTCTTTTTTGTTTGATACCTTTATCATTATGGAGGGTCCTTCTTTGTATTTTTTAAGTCTTTGTTTCAACGTCTTTTTTGTCTGATATAAGTATTGCTACTCCACCTTTCTTTTGATTTCCATTTTCATGGAATACATTTTTTCATCCCCTCACTTTCAGTCTGTATGTATTCTTAGGTCTGAAGTGGGTCTCTTGTAGACACCATATATACAGGTCTTGTTTTTGAAGTTTGTAATTAGTGACAGTTGTTTTTTGTCTTTTAAATTTTCATTACATTTGCTTCAACAAGAAAGAGTGAGTAACTGAACTAATAAGGAATATAGTCTAATATTTCTAATGAGCTCACCTTAAGAGTTAACAAGCTAATAAGCATGAGATCTCATTTTGAGGTCACAATTTTGGTGAAATGAACCAGTGTAGAACAGGTTTCTGCCAGTCATGAAAGAAGCAGTGGGGAAAAAATCTGTAATAAGATTGGACACTGTCACTGACTAGAGCAGTAGAAGTGGCATCTCATTTTTCCTATATTTTGAAACATGACTGTTCTCCAGAATGTCTTTCTAAATTAAATTCTTGAATCAGAATTCAGGTAGTTAAGCTATTCTCTTGGGGGATTCAACAGTGCTTCAACCAACTGTAATTGTTCTGAAGAAGGAATCCTAGGCTTTGCAAATAATGCTGAAATACATTCTTTGGGCAGTTTCTGACACTACATTTTCCTCCACTCACTGCAACCTAAAAAAAAACAAACAAACAAAGAAACAAACAAAAAACAACTCTCTCTTTTGAAAGATTATTTAAATTGATATCTCTATTGAGGTGGGGTGGGAAGAAATCTACCTCTTTAGTCTATGAGCATATCCACTGGCCAGTTAGAACAAATGTTATACTTTTGCACATGTAAAGTAACAGATAGAGGCTATATGATTGATTTTATTTATAGGCCTTCTCTGTCATTCCATTACTATATTACTATCAGATAATGTAGTTGACTTTCAATTCGTAAGTATAATTATACACATCATTTTATTAAAATTTAGATAAATGAATTAAACATATTTCCCATTACTAAACTGAGGCTCAATGAATTGAGAAATTTCATAAGATTTCATAGTTGCTAATTGCAGTGTTAAAACTACCTCAAATTTTTTATGTGTAATCTTCTGTGCTTTTCAGTAATTTAAATCTTTTGTTTTTCCTTGTTTAATTCATTAATACTTCTGGAATTTATTCTTATATATAATATGAAGTAAAACTCTATTATTTCTTAACACGTAAGTCATGTTTACCATCACCCTGGTTTAAAGTGTCCATATCTTTTCTATTAATTTCCATGTGATTTTTGTCATATTATGAGTTCCCATGTTGCTTTTGGACCTGCTTCCAGGTTATTTTTATTCTGCTATTTTGTCAAAGTGATACAACTCCTATATTAATGGCACACAGTTTTAATTATGTTAGCTTTATAATAATTATTACTAAAAGTAAGATAGTCTTAGTCCTAAGTCATCATTAACAAATTGACTTAGGCTACACTTAGATATTTATTTTACCCTGATGCAGTTTAGAATTCATTAGACGAGTTCCATAAGCCTCTTGTTGAGATTTTTTAGATGAAGTTACATTAAATTTAGAGATTAACTTAGAAAGAATTGGCTTTCTTATATTGGTATCACAATGAACATGGCATAACATTTTCATTTAATAAGCATCTTCAGTTTCCAAGTAAGCTTTCCATGATATATAACAGACTAATCTCTCATTTCTACTTCAGTAATGGTGATGATAGTAATAAATGTATATGGATTTTCTTGAAATAAATACAATAGCTGTAATTTGGCTTTCTTAGAGAATATACAGCTTCCTTTCTTAAGTTAACAAGAGTCAATTGCTGTACTCTTTGTTATTTGAACTTAGTTTCCTAGTCTTTCAAAAACTTAGTGGTAATTATTATTAAAATAGTACATAATTTTCCCTGAATAGCTGGACTTTATCATTTTTAAATTAAAATATATTTTACAGTATTTGTATTTAATTTCAAAATAGCTCACAGTTTTACACATAAATGTGTGTGATGTACATATGTATACACTTATTAAACATTTAAGAGTGCTTTTTGTGAAAACACATATTATTGAAAAAAATAGATATATACTTTCAGAGAGAGTCCTTTGACACTAAAGTGATTGTCTTTTATACTCTATACTATCTTTTCTATGAGTTTGTCACATAGATTGTATAATTATGACATTACCAACTTGAGACTACTTTAGATAACTCCATTTCCAAGCTTTGCACAATAAAGCAAATCATCCTTTGGTTACACTGCACTCTTTTCTGTAAGGGATACTCACAGTTGTTTCTGAATTGATTTTTGGATGTTTTTGATATTTATATTACTGTTATATTTATTATCTTCTTTAATCAATAAAAATGATGTGAGGCATTATTCCAATTATATTAATAAGAAATTAGGGCCTTAAGGATCGAGTTATTATCCCAAGGCAATACAGCTAATAACTGTAAGAGACTAGAAAACACAGTTATATTTGACACCAAAATCAATATTTAAATACTTTTATATACCATTCCAAGAATAATGAGGGAAAAATAATCTTAATACATTTATGGTTAAGTGCTGATTATGCACTTACTGATTTGAGAGACTATTTGAAGTTTAAATTGACATTTTTTTTTTGCTTGTATGAGCACATGTTCACTGACACTGAAAGACCTTGACAAAACTTGAGGCTCTCAGGGCCATCCATCACTATCCATGCATTTCTTAAATCAAAGCTCACATGTGTGGGAGAGAGCAACTACCCCAGCACACAAATAAAAACTTATAAACCATAAATAATTAAAACTAATGACTTCAGTGTGAGTAGTATACCTGAGTGTCTTTGAGTTGTGTGCTTTGAAGCATTTTGATTATTATGTTTTTCTATAGAGACGGAAGACTTGAAAAAATAGGTTTCATTTGTTATGGAACATATTGTGAGTAGGTAGACTCAAAGGTCATAAATTCTTATACAAGAATAATCCATCAATTTAATTCTAGAGTGAAGTAAGGATGCAATAATTTCAATTATTCCTGAAGAACTGGAAGTAAGTACCAAAACTAATTATATTGGTCTGGCCTGAGGTTAACAGCTGGCAAAGGGTGACACTTGGCTCTCTACAAAAGACAAGCAATTATAAATGTTTGCTTGAACTCATTGTGAATGGATTTTATGAAAATCAAATTTAAGTTAATATGCATAAAGTTCTGAGTAAGCACTTCAATGGATAATATTAGAAATTTTGGGATCAGGTTATTATGGGTTGGTGACAAGCAAAATCATACACTCACAGAGTAAAAGGTTAACTTTCCAATTTAATTTTCTCAAGGTACAAATTCTTATCATATGTGAAGTGGTAGCTTAGGACAGAAGCAGATGCAGCAATTTTCAACATAACGTCTTTTGGTCCCCAGAACCCTAACAAAAGGACATAGATACTGGTGACATGGATTGTGCAAGATAAGATCAATTCTTGCTATCAAACTGCCACTTTTGACTCAGGTCTTGAGTCACAAAACAGAAACAACTTATACCAACAATGGAAACACTTCTGTTTAAGGAAATTTTTATTATTGTGCTCTTTCTGTTCTTGGATCAAATTCAGAATCAGAAAGGAAGTACATTTTCCTAAAGGAAGAAGGAGACTTCCTTGATCAATATTTTCAATCCCATCCTTCTGGTGTTCAAACGTCCATTCCCCATCCTCTGGCTGATTTAATGATCTTTTATCTGGAGATTATCTGAAAGACAATTGGGTGATACATAGCATTGTTAGCTAAACAAACAGAACAATTAAAATTTATTTTCATTTCACAAAGACCTGCTGACACTTTATATCTATATTTACTTAGAATTTTTGCTCTGTTCTAATATGAATGTTTTTTACTCTAATAGTTTGAGTGCCAGTTCTTTCTTTATTTGATAATTTTGAGGGACCAATAGTTTCTGTGATAGATCTTGATGAGAAATTCAAAGAATACAGATACAATGTTGTAGACTGGCTGATTCTAACTCTAATGAAGATCTTACAGAAAGAAAATTATAAATTCAGCTTTAAATTCCCAGCTCCTGGAACCATTATCATTAGTCCACAAAAAAATTTAACTCAAAGACCAGATTAGCACAGCCAAAAATCATGTACGAAATCTATTTCTGTGGGTTAATAAATTACAATACAGATTGATTATACAGGCTCAACAAGTTTCTTAAGTGAAAAATATAGGGTTAAAATAGGATTCTTAAAAATAAGATGGTGCTATTTTGCATGAATTGGGGGCACTTCGTATCTTGCTTAACCTCTCTTGCTGGTAGAAGCATTCTCTTTGTCTCATGTGACATGAAAAGTTTCTGTTTTTTTTTTTAATAGCTTCATTCATATATATCTCAGATACTATAGTTTACCTAAACAATATATACAGTTTGATGTGAGTACTCAAGAATGATATGCAGCACTCATCAGTTTTAGAACATTTTCATCCCTTCAGGAAGAGAAACCATATATGAGGTATCTAAAATGGTCAAAATTTTAGGAGTTCCCATTGTAACTCAGCAGGTTAAGGAGCCAAGGTTGTCTCTGTGGATGAGAGCTTGATCTCTACCCTTGCTCAGTGAATTAAAGATCTGGAATTGCCTCAAGATGTAGTGTAGGTTATAGATATGGCTTAGATCTGGTGTTGATCTGGCTGTGGCATAGGCTGGCAGCTGCAGCTCTCATTCAAACTCTAGCCTGGGAATATCCATATGGCCCAGGTGTGACCCTGAAAAGCAAATAAATAAAAATGAAATGAAATAAATAGTACCCAAACTTTTAGAAACAATGTAGATTGGTTTTTGCTTTGGCCAAAGGAAAGGGGGAAAGATAATTATTTTTAAATGGATATAAATATATCTAGAGTTTCAGTTTGCAAGGTGGAAAAGTTTTAGTGATCTTTTTACATCATTGTGCATGTAGTTAATACCACTGCATTGTACATTTGAAATGGTTAAAGTGATAATTTTTTTTATGTTACATGTTTCTTACCACCTTAAACAAGAAACCATGTATCCTTTAGCTGTTACCCATCTATTCACCCATCTCCTCTAGCTAAGGCTATCGCTAGTCTAATCTTTGTGTCTATTTGTTTGCCTATTGTGGACATTTCATATAAAAGGAATCACATAATATGTGATATTTGTAACTGCTTTCTTTCAATTAGCATAATGTTTTGAAGGTTTATCCATGTGGTGGCTTTTAATGACTAATATTTTATTTTATGTATATGCCAATTTTATTTATCCATTCATTGGTTTATGGATATTTGAGTTGTTTGCACCTTTTCAGAAAGATAAATAACACTGCCATGAATGTTTACTTCTCTTGGGTAGATACCTAAGAGTGGACTTTCTGGGTCATATGATAACTCTATATTTGTTTCAGAAACTGTCAGATTTTCTTATATCCTTATCTGTAGTAAATGATGGTTCTCACTTTTCCACATCCTAACCAACACATATTATTTTTCCCTTTTTTGGATTAGACCCATCATAGAGGGTATGAAATGGTATTACACTGTGTTTTTGATTTGCATTTTTCTGTTAACTAATGATGTTGAACATCTTTCTGTGGTGCTTATTGGCCTTTCTTATACCTTCTTTGGAAAAAATATTCATTCACATTCTTTGTAATTTTATTTATTTATATTATGAATTTTTTATCAAGTGAAAGATTCTTTAACTTCTGTGATACTTTACAATTTTCAAAAGTTTCAAACACATGATTTCATATAACTCTATGATAACCTTTTTTTTTTCTACTCCTGTATTGTTCCTTCCCCCTTCTCTCTCCCCACTAATAATGACTAGTTTTTTTCTCTATATCTGTGGGTCTGCTTCTTGTTTGTTTTATGTTTTAGATTTAATATATATGTGATATCATACAATACTTGTCTTTCTCTGTTTTACATATTTCACTTAGCATAATACCCTCCAAGTCCATCCATTTTTCTGAAATGGCAAAATTTTATTATTTTTATGGCTGAGCAGTATTCCATTGTGTATATACATGTGTGTGTGTATAAATATATATATATTATATATATATATATATGCTCCAAACAAATAAAATATCAGCATATATATAATCACATGTTCTTTATCCATTTATCTCTCGATGAAAACTTAGGTTGCATCCATATCTTGGCAATTTTAAATAATGTTGCTATGAATATTGGGGCACATGTATCTTTTTGAATTAGTGTTTTTGATTTTTTTTCAGATATATACCCAGGAGTGGAATTGCTGGGTCACATGATAATTCTATTTTTAGTTTGTTGAGAAACCTCCATTCTGTTCTCCACAGTGGCTGCACCAATTTACATGCCTACCAAAAATGTATGAGGGTTCCCTTTTCTCCACATCCTTGCAAACATTTGTTATTTGTTTTCTTTTTGATGATTACTCTTCTCACAGATATGAGGTGATATCTCATTGTGGTTTTGATTTGAATTCCCATGTCTGTTAGAGATATTGAGCATATTTTTATATGCCTGCTGACCATCCACATTTCCTCTTTGGAAAAATGTCTATTCACTTTTTTTCCGTTAAATATTTTTTTTAATTAAAGTATAGTGGGCTTACAATGTATCTTCAATTTCTGTTGTACAGCAAAGTGACCCAATCACACACAGTTCCCTGTGCTATACAGTAGGATCCCATTGCCCACCCCTTCTAAATATTACAGTTTATATCCACCAATCCTGAGCTCACCATCCATGCCACTCCCTCTCCCTCCCCCTGGCAACTGCAAGTCTGCTCTCCATATCCATGACCTGTTTCTATTTTGTAGATAGATCATCTGTGCCATATTTTGGGTTCCACATATATGTGGTGTCATATGGTATTTGTCTGTCACTTTCTGGATTACTTCACTTAGTATGAGTGTCTCTAGTTCCATCTGTTTTGCCACAACTAATATTATTTTGTTCTTTTTTATGGCTGAGTAGTACCCCATTGTATATATGTACCTAAACTTCTTAATCCACTCATCTGTCAATGGACATTTAAGTTGTTTCCGTGTCTTGGCTATTGTGAATAGTGCTGTGATTAACATAGATGTGCATGTATCTTTTTGAAGTTTTGTCTAGATATATGCCCAAGAGAAGGGTTGCTGAATCATGTGTAGTTCTACATTTAGTTTTCCAAGGTACATCCATACTATTTTCCTTAGTGGTTGTACATATTTACATTTGCATCAGCAGTGAAGGAGGGTATGATTTTCTTGACACCCACTCCAGTATTTGTTATTTGTTGACTTGTTAACCAGCCAGTTTGACCGGTGTGAGGTGGTAACTCACTGGAGTTTTGATTTGCATTTCTCTAATAATTAGTGATATTGAGCATTTTATCATGTGCCTGTTGTCCATCCATATGTCTTCTGTGGAGAAATGTCTATTTAGATTTTCTGCCTATTTTTCAGTGTTTTTATTTTTTTTCCTGTTGAGTCATATGAGTTTTTTTAATATATTTTGGAGATTGGGCCTTTGTTGCATCGTTTGCAAAGATTTTCTCTCATTTCTCTCATGAAATGTCTTTTCATTCTTTTAATGATTTCCTTTGCTTTGCAAAAGGTTTTGAATTTAATTTGGTGTAATTTGTTTATTTTTGTTTTTGTTGTCATTCTAGGGGGTGGATCAAACAAGATGTTGCTGTGATTTAGGTCAAAGAGCATTCTGCCTATGTTTTCCTCCAGGAGTTTTATAGTATCTGGCTTTACATTTAAGTCTTTAATCAATTTTGAGTTTCTTTTTGTGTATAGTATTAGAGAGTGTTCTAATTTTATTCTTTTACATGTAGCTGTCCAGTTTTCCCAGCACCACTTATTGTAGAGACAATCATTCCTCCACTGTATGTTCTTATCTCCTTTGTCATAAGTGTTGGGTTTATTTCTGGGCTTTCTATCCTGTTCCATTGTTCAATATTTCTGTTTTTGTGCCAGTAACATACTGTTTAAATGATTGTAGCTTTATAGTATAGTCTGAAATCAGGGAGCCTGATTCTTCAAGTTTGATTTTTATCTTTTCAGTATTCCTTTGGCTATTTGGGATCTTTTGTGTTTCCATACAAATTTTAAAATATTCTGTTCTAGTTCTATGGAGAATGTCCTTGGTAATTTGATAGGGATCACAATGAATCTGTAGATTGCTTTGGATAGTATAGTCATTTAGACAACATTTTTTCTTCCAATGCAAGAGTATGCTATATATTTCCATCTGTGTTTTCTTTGGTTTCTTTCATCAGTATCTTATAGTTTTCAGAGTATAGGTCTTTTGCTCATTTAGTTTGGTTTATAACTAGGTATTTTATTCTTTTTGATACAGTGGTAAGTGGGGTAGTTTCTCTGATTTTTCCTTCTGATCTTTCATTGTTGGTATGTAGAAATGCAATTGATTTCTGAGTATTAATTTTGTATGCTGAAACTTCACCTAGTTCATTGATGAATCCTAACAGTTTTCTCTTAGTGTCTTATTGGTTTTCCAGTATCATGTCATCTTCAAACAGTGATAGTTTTATTTCTTCTTTTCCAATTTGGATTCCTTTTATTTCTTTTTCTCCTCTGATTGCTAAAGCTAGGACTTCCAAAACTATGTTGAATAGTAGTGGCAAAAGTGGACATCCTTGTCTTGTTCCTGATCTTAATGGAGCAGTTTTCGGTTTTTCACTATTGAGGTGTGGGCTTGTCATATACGGGTTTGATTATGTTGAGGTATATTCCCTCTATGCCCACTTTCCAGATAGTTTTTATCAGAAACTGGTGTTGAATTTTGTCAAAAGCTTTTTTAGCATCTACTGAGATGATGATGTGGTTTTACTTTTTTAATTTGTTGGTGTGGTGCAACATACTGAGTGATTTGCACATGTTGAAAACTCCTTACATCCCTGTGATAAATCCCATTCAATCATGGTGTATAATCCTTTTAATATATATTTGTACTTGGTTTGCTAATATTTTATTGAGAATTTTTGAATTTGTGTTCATCAGTGATATTGGCCTGTAATTTTCTTTCTTGGTGGAATACTTGTGTAGTTTTGGTAACAGGGTGATGGTCACCTCATGTAATGAGCTTGGGAGAATTCCTTCCTCTGTTATTTTTTGAAAGAGTTTTGGGATAGGTGTTAACTCTTCTCTAAATGTTTGATAGAATTTGCCTGTGTTGCCATCAGGTCCTGAACTTATTTTGGGGGAAGTTTTTAAATCACATTTTCAGTTTTGGTACTCATGATTGATCTGTTCATATTTTCAATCTCTTTCTGGTTTTTGCTTATTTTTTTCATTTTTTTGTTCTGCACCTGTGGCCACGGATCAAACTCATGCCTCACCATTGACCAGAGCCACAATGGTGACAACATTAAATACTTAACCCACTGAGGAACAAGGGATCTCCCTATTCTGCCTATTTTTTAATTGGGTTTTTTTTTATGGCCACATTTACAGCATATGGAAGTTCTCAAGCCAGGGCCTGAATCCAGTCAACACCTCTGAACTATGCTGCAGCTGCAGCAGCACTAGATAATTTAACTCATTGCACCAGGCCAGGGATTGAACCCATGCCTCTCAAGTGACTAGAGCTGCTGCAGTCAGGTTCTTAACCCACTGTGCCACAGGTGGAACTCTGAGTTGTTTTTTTTCTTGCTGAATTATATGAGCTGTTTATATATGTTGGATAGTAATCCCTTATTAGTCATATCATTTGTAAATATTTTTTCTCCCATTCAGTTAGTTGTCTTTTCATTTTTTGATGGTTTCCTTTGCTGTGCAAAAGCTTTTTTTTTTTAATAGCTGCCCATGGCATATGGAAGTTCCCAGGTTAAGGGTTGGAACTTAGCTGCCACTGGAGTCTTATACCATAGCCACAGCAACACCAGATCCCAGACACATCTGTGATCTACACTGCAGCTTGCAGCAACACCAGATCCCAGACACATCTGTGATCTACACTGCAGCTTGCAGCAACACCAGATCCTTAACCCACTGAGTGAGGGTTAAGGAGTCTATGCATCCTCATGGAGACTATGTCTGGTCCTTAACCAAATGAACCACCATGGGAACTTCTAAATCTTTTAAGTTTAATTAGGCTCATTTTGTTTATTTTTCTTTTTGTTTCCTAGTGGAATAAAGACTGAAATGTAAGAATGGATACTATAAAACTATATTTAGAGGCAAATATAGCAAAAATACTCTTTGACATAAAGCAATATTTTTTAATTTGTCTCTTTATAAATTAAATTAAGTTAATTAATTTTTGCTTTGTAGGGCCACACCCATGGCATATGGAAGTTCTCAGGCTAGGGGTTGAATCAGAGCTACAGCTGTTGGCCTATGCCACAGTTCACAGCAATGCTGGATCCCTGACTCACTTAGTGAGGCCAGGGATTGAACCCACATCCTCATGGATACTAGTTGGTTTCATTTCCACTGTGCCCCAATGGGAACTCCCTCTTTGCAAATTTTAACTTGTAGTTTGTCTTTATTATTAATGACTTGTGTAAGGATTTATGTATACTAGACAACTTTTTCTTATTAGATATATGATTGGGAAATACTCTTTCCATTCAGTGGGTTGCCTTTTCACTTTTTTGTCTTTTTTTTTCAACCATACCTGTAGCATGTGGAAATTCCTGAGCTAGGGATCAAACCTGTGCCACGGCAGTGACCCTGTCCAGTGTAGTGACAACACCAGATCCTTAATCCACTGCACACAAGAGAACTCTACCTTTTCAGTTTTTGATGGTGTTCTTTGACGCACAAAATGTTTTAACTTTGATGAATCTCATTTTATTTATTTATACTTACATATTTATTTACTTTGTTTGTACTTTTGGTGTCAAATCTATGAATCTATTTCCAAATCCAAGGTCATGAAGATTTACCCCTATGCTTTCTCTTAAGTGTTCTGTAGTTATAGCTCTTAGATATATGTCTTGACCTATTTTGAGTTAGTTCTTTTTTTTTAATATGGTGGGCGGTAAGTGTTCAAATTAATTTAGTTGTCTGTAGCTGTCTAGTTGCCCCAGTACAATTTGTTATAAACACTCTTTGTCCTTCATTGAATGCTGTTAATGCACTTGTTCACAATCAGTTGAGAATAGACATGTGAGTTTATCTCTATGGAGTATTAATTATATTCCATTGATCTATCTATCCTAATCCAGTACAACACTATATTGATTATTGTTACTTTATCTTAAGTTTTTAAGTTGAAAAGTATGAGTGATCCTTTGTTATTTTTTCAAGGTTATTTTGACTGGTTTTGGACTCTTGAAACTTGGTATAAAATTTAGAATCAATTTTTCAATTTCTGCAAAGAAGTCAGCTAGATTCTGATAGGGATTGACTTGAAATTATAGATAAATGTCTGGAGTATTGCCAAGTTAACAATATTGTATTCTAATATGTAATCATGTTATACCACTTATTTATATTTTATTTCAAAACTTATATTCATAGTATTTTGTAGTTTAGCAGGTGTAAGTTTTCTACTTATTTTGTTAAAGTTATTCCTTAGCAGTTTATTTTTTGATGCTATTATAAATGAGAATTTAGTTAATTTCCTTTCAATTTTTATTGCAAATGTATAGAAATGTTACTCATTTTCATATATTGATATATGAACACACCCTCACACCATGCACAAAAATAAACTCCAAATGGCTGAAAGACTTAAATATACAGCAGGACACCATCAAACTCCTAGAAGAGAACATAGGCAAAACACTCTCTGACATCAACCTCATGAATATTTTCTCAGGTCAGTCTCCCAAAGCAATCGAAATTAGAGCAAAAATAAACCCATGGGACCTCATCAAACTGACAAGCTTTTGCACAGCAAAGGAAACCAAAAAGAAAACAAAAAGACAACTTACAGAATGGGAGAAAATAGTGTCAAACGATGCAATGGACAAGGGCTTAATCTCTAGAATATATAAGCAACTTATACAACTCAAGAGCAAAAAAGCCAATCACCCAACGGAAAAATGGGCAAAAAACCTGAATAGACTGTTCTCCAAGGAAGATAGGCAGATGGCCAGCAAACACCTGAAAAAATGCTCAACATCGCTGATTATAAGAGAAATGCAAATCAAAACCACCATGAGATACCACCTCACACCAGTCAGAATGGCCATCATTCATAAGTCCACAAATAACAAGTGCTGGAGGGGGTGTGGAGAAAAGGGAACCCTCCTGCACTGTTGGTGGGAATGTCAACTGGTACAGCCACTATGGAGAACAGTTTGGAGATACCTTAGAAATCTATACATAGAACTTCCATATGACCCCGCAATCCCACACTTGGGCATCTATCTGGACAAAGCTCTACTTAAAGGAGACACATGCACCCGCATGTTCATTGCAGCACTATTCACAATAGCCAGGACATGGAAACAACCCAAATGTCCATCGACAGATGATTGGATTCGGAAGAAGTGGTATATATACACAATGGAATACTACTCAGCCATAAAAAAGCATGACATAATACCATTTATAGCAACAAGGATGGAACCAGAGACTCTCATACTGATTGAAATGAGTCAGGAACAGAAAGACAAACACCATATGATATCACTTATAACTGGAATCTAATATCCAGCACAAATGAACATCTCCTTAGAAAAGAAAATCATGGACTTTGAGAATAGACTTGTGGCTGCCAGACAGGAGAAGGAAGGAGTGGGAGGGATCAGGAGCTTGGGGTTATCAGATACAATTTAGAATAGATTTACAAGGAGATCCTGCTGAGTAGCACTGAGAACTATGTCTAGATACTCATATTGCAACAGAACAAAGGGTGGGGAAAAAATGTATACATGTAAGAGTAACTTGATCCCTATTTTGTAGCTGTACAGCGGAAAAAATAAATAAGAAAAAAAGAGTTGATCTTAATTCATCTTTAAATAGTTAATAGAACTTAGTTGCAAAGCTTTTGAGGCATGGACTTTCTTTTCTGTAGTTTTTTTTTTCTTTTGATTAAAAATTTAATTTCTTTTTTGCAAGTTGCTCAGATTGTCTCTCTCTTCTTTAATAAATTCTGGTAGTTTGCATCTTTCTAGGAAATTGTTCATTTCATGTATGTTATATAACTTTTTGGCATAAAATTTTAAGTTTCTTTTATAATCATCTTTTTCTTGTAAGATGAGTGGTGATGTCCCCATTTCATATATGATTCTAGAAATTTCACACTTCTTTTTTTTTTCTTGGTCAGTCTAAAGAAGACGTGATGATTTTTTTTGATGATTTCAAAGAACCAGTTTTAGTTTCATTAGTTTTCTCATCTTTTTCTATTTTTATTAATTTTTTCTAGACTTTGTTACATCTTCTTTTTTGCTCCCTTTAGATTTAGTTTGTTCATTTTCCATTGTCTTATGGCACAATGTCAGATTTTTAATTTGAGATATTTTTCCTGTTTAAAATAGATATTTATAGCTGTAAATTTCCATTTAAGCATTATTTTAGCTGCATCCCATAGTTTTGGTATGTTGGTAGATTTATTTTCATTCATCTAAAATTATTTTCTAGGAGTTTCCTTCTTGGCTTAGTGGAAAAGAATCTGACTAGCATCCATGAGGACACAGATTTAATCCCTGGCATTTCTCAGTGTGTTAAGGATCTGGCATTCCTGTGAGCTGTGGTGTAGGTCGCAGATGTGGCTCAGATCCACAGCATTGCTGTGGCTGTGGCATAGGCCAGCTGTTGTAGCCCCAATTCGACCCCTAGCCTGGGAACCTCCATATGTCATGGGTGTGGCCCTAAAAAGACAAAAAAAATTCTAATGTCCCTTTTGATTCTTTTTTAACCTCTCCATTATAATTGATGCTAGAACAACACAGATTTGAACTGTGAAGATTCACTTACATGTGGATTTTTTTCATTAATACTACAGCACTAAATAATCCACAGTGGGTTGAATCCATGGATGCAGAACTGAGGATAAGGGAGGCCAACCATAAAGTTATACATAGTGGTCAAAGTTCTTAACCTCTGTGTTGTTCAAGGGTCAACTATTTAGGAATGAATTTTCCAATTTCCACATATTTTTGAGTTTCTCAAATCTATGATATTGATTTATATTTTGATTACATTGTGATTGTAAAACATACCTGGTATGATTTCAATCTTTTTAAAAATATTTATTAAGGCTTATTTTATGTCCTAGTATATGATCCATACTGGGGAATTTTCCTTTGCACTTGAGAACATGTATTCTATTCTTGTTGGGTGGAATGTTATTCAGCTATTTGTTAGGTGTAGTTAGACTACAGTGTTGTCCAAGTCTTATTTTCTTGTTTATCTTCTATATAGTTGTTCCATCCATTATGGAAAATAGTATATTAATTTTTCACCTATTGTTGCTGAATTGTCTATTTCTCCTTTCATTTCTGTCAGTTTTTTCTTCATCTATTTGGTATTGGGTTATAAGATGCACATATATTTACAATTATTATATTTTCCTGATGGATTGATTTTTATCATAAAACAAGCCACTTTACCTCAAGTAATATTTTTAATGTTTATTTTATTTGGTATTTATATTAGTGCTACTATTCTCTTTGTACTTGTTATATGGTGGTTCCAGGACCCAAAGTGGCCTATGGAGCACTGTGCTACTTTGTTAGTGGTAAAATATGTAAGTTGAAATAATTTGTTCTTTACTTTAGAGAAGAGGCTTCACCATGCCCCAAACCAATGGATCCTCTCAAACTTTACTTATATGCCAGGAACTTGAATCCTCTTGGAGTTTATCTTCTACCCTGTGGAGGGCACATGCCTTCTAAGTACTTCTGAAGTACTTGCCACTTTTTGATAATCTTGTCCAGTTTAACATCATATTACTGATATAATGGACCAACATGTTATTCTGGAGCTCATCCAGATGGTCCAGTTCTACTATGACTATTTTAAAACATATAGTACGAGAGCCTCTATTCCAAATAAAAGTGAACTTTTTCTGATACGGGTGAAAAAGAATGCATTTTCCAGATTAATGGCCACATGTACTGTGATTATATTAATCTGCTTAAGCAAGTATTCCTGTATAAATAGCCATAGTTGTGGCTGATGCTTGGCTGAATTAATTGTAGTTTACTAACACATCATCCAGAAGTATGGGTGTTGAGGGTCCAGACTGGTAAATAAATTGAAATGTAATGGGAATAACAACAACTGGAAACTCTAGGTTTATTTAAGTGGCATTGATCACTTGCAGTCCCCCATGGAGATATGTATATATACAATTATATGAGCACGTATCTGTATGTATATTTTTCTATCTCAGCAGGCTGAATGGAGGAGGTTGAGGAGAAAGTTTCAGAGGCCCTTTAGTGAAAGAGGTCTTAGTCCTGAGAGGGGGAAAAAACTAACATGGGATTTATGCCAGTCCCTATGTATGTCCATTTAACTTATACATTTGGATAAACCTGAATGGGACAGATCTCCATTTATTACCTGGTCCCTATATACTCCTCCAACAGGCGTCTGTTGATATATCAATCTTCAAGTATCAGTAAATGCTTAGCCCTCATGTCCAAGAGCACTTGAATTATTTGAGGTTTTCTCTTCTCAGTGCATAATTACCTAAGTAAATAGATATAGGTCTTTGGGGGGATGAACTAAGAGCATAATTACTGTATTTCCTTGTTACAGAAGGCTTTCTTTTGGGCAACCAGATTCTCCTTCAGTCAGGTGGTTTTTGGTCTAAAAACAGGTTTTGTTTCAGGAACTAGGCAAAGCATCATGACTTTTACTGGGTCTGTCTCTTGATCATCCATCTTTTGTTTATTTTATTATTATAAATTGGCCAATGCTCTTATTTGATGCATACTTTTCTTGCCTCTGAGAATGTCATACTCCAATAACTATCTCTATAAATATCGGTAGGTCAGGCCACCCTTGCTGTTTGAATTTTCTCTTTATTCAAATAATTGGGCCAACCTTGCCTCTGATGTTTAAGTGTCATCACATGGTCTCTTATTTTGGAAAACTGTCACCCCCATTTTTTTCAGGTAGCTCCTTTCAGTAGCAGAATCTCCTGGCATCAGCCTTGGGTGATGAAGATTAGCTACCACTGAGCTTCACAGTTAAACACTTCCCTTTCTTACTAGAGTATTCCTTGCTTCTCTGATTAACAGAGTATTATCTGGGCTCCTCATATACCAAAATTATTTGGTGATTTTCTCCCTCATTATATAGCACACCACTCTAGCATGTCCTCTTTTCAGAGACTTTTGGAGCCCTATTCCTCTCTCTGCTATGGCAGTACTGGCATTTTTTTCTTCACTTCCTATGACTCAATTGAATGTCTCCAAACTTCTAAGACTCACCTTAGCTAAAAGTATCTTTTCCAGGGTCCCCCCTAGGATGTTAAATTCTGTTTTCTGGAAAATATACTCTTTATTATTCAAGTTTATGTCAAAGCCCTCCTATACCCTTCATCAAGTATATTCAGGATCCAGTTCAAGAAATACCTTTCTGGCTCTTTCTGAAGTATATTGGCTAGACCATGTAGCCATGCAACTCCTTTGGGATATGGTCTTTCTTCGTCAGGAGGTCCAACATTTCTCTGGTCAGCCTATAATAAAAATTAATTCCATCATGCACAGAATTGGTTTTGATTGTTGGTGTCTTAATTTCAAATGCATTTTTGGTGTTCTGCATTTTTCCTCTCCTCTTCTCATGCTTGCTAGTTTCGATATCATATTTGTCAATGCGTGATTTCCTACTTTTATATTGTTTGCCTTTACAAGTGAGCTTTCTAATTTGTAATTTTATTGTTTCTAATTGTGCCTTTTTATTTTCTGCCAAGAGAATTTCCTTTAGTAGTTGTTGTAAAGCTGGTTTGGAGGTGCTAAATCCTCTTAGCTTATGTTTGTCTGAAAAGCTTTATAGCATTGTAGATCAACTGTACTTTAATTAAAAAAGTTAACTCCAGTTTTGGTCTAATGGCCAGCCTGAGTGGTAGAGATATATCCTGAAGGGGACATCTGTAGCTTGCAAGGCAGAGGCCTCTGTACAATCATCAAGGAAAGTGGTAGTGATGATCTTCACCAGGGAAGAGTGGGCCTCTTCTGTATGCCCAAAGGATTCAGGGGAATATGGAGATTCAAGATTTTCAAGAACATCAATTTAGATGTCTCTCATATCATACTCAGGGTCCATCTCTTTTCAGTAAGGGACTTGACCCTGGCACAGTGTATCTGCTTGGGTTGAAATGTCGAATATATCTCAAGCTCTGCTACTCTTGGTCCTCAGCTCAGTGCTCAATTATTATCCCCCTGTTAGCTGGAAACAAAATGTATGTGTGTGTGTGTGTGTGTGTGTGTGTGTGTGTGTATGTTTGGCAATGCCTGTGTTATACAGAAGTTACCAGGAGGCTAGGGATCTAACCAGAGCCATAGCAGTGACAATGCCAGATCTTTATATCTTTAACTACTAAGCCACAAGGGAACTCCCAAAATACTTTTTTTTAATGTGGCTTTTAGTTTCACAATTATCCTTCAACTGTGATTGATTACTCCCAGCCTTTCATTGCATCTCTGTCAAGAATTAATTGCCCTCAGAAACAGCCATCTAATTCCACTATTCTTATAACAATCATTTCTTCTATACTTATCATATGCCTGATCCATCACCCTAATTAGGGCATGCTTTTCCATGGTAAACCATTCCAGTTCACTATGGGTGAAAGTTGTAACCATTGACATGCTTCCAAGTGCCAGGTGCTATCAGTGCACTATCTTCCACCAGGGATGAAGTTCTCCTTGCTAGATGAGTGGCAGGTGGGGTCCATTTGAGAATACAGTCTTAGAGTCTGCATCCTGTCAACAGTTCAGGCACCAAGTGTTGCAGTTCTGGTGCCCTAGAAAGTAGACTATGAGATGGAGATTACCACTCAGGAATTACTGTTATTGCCTGGGGAGGTCTGGAGTAAGTAATATTTTGCAGATGGAGGAGGGGGCAGTTATGTCACAAAAAAGGACAGTCAATCCCAAAAGGAGCTCTGAGAGAAGAGCTCTGCAGGGTAGTCCTAAACTAGGAAAGGAAACCAGGCCTTTGTATTTTTGTATTGACCAATCATTGGTTGTGGGTGTGACCTCAAGCAAGGAAACACTCTTCAGTTGAAGGTGATTATAAGGTAATGAACTCACCTGAAAGCTGTTGGCTACTAGTATTCCCAACAGCTGGGAAATGAGTGTTTTAATATTGGAGATGAAGAATCTGGTGGTGTCATCCAGTATCCACTGCAATACATATGCAGAATTGTTATTTATTTTTTTTTTTGGAAACTTTTATTTTTAAAGTCTATTGTATCTGTATACCTACACCAGCTTTGGGAGTTAGTAATGTCTAATTGTATATTTAGTGTATCTTTATACATTCAAACATTCTTTTCAAGTTTGTGTCTCTTTAAACAACATACCTTAAGAAATGATCTATTTAATCCTTAAAAACTGAGAATTTTCTCATCCTATCATGTCCTGGAGTCTTACCCAACTCTCATGTTGGTACTAAGTTAATATTTTATAAATTTTAAGGCTGGTTTATTCTGGATATACTGTCTTTTATCTTAGGTAAGTTTGTATATTTTTATATAGCCAATTTTATCAAGATATTTTTTTAAATTAATGTCATGTCTTGCAGTAATAGGTGGAGATTTTTTTTCTCTTTTTATGTTAATAATTTACTGAAAATCTACTTTGTTTTATATGGCTTTTATGTGGCAAATTTTCTGTTGTGATACCTAAAATTATTTTAATTATAATCTCAAATTTTAATAATTTCATTGAGAATGGCAAATTTCACATTCAAATTGTCTGTCCTTTGAATTTTTAAAAAAGTCATCCTTCCTTTCATCTTGAAAATACTTTAGTTGAGGAATCTAATGCTATGAGATTTATTATTTTTCACTGAATGATATTTACAATTTCCTGTCTTGAGTATTCTTCAGTTTTACTAAATTTTAGTAAAATTTTTGTTTTTCTTTATAATCTCTGTCACTCAATGGATTTTTCAATCCGACATTTTTTTATCATTCCTTTTAAATCTGTAGATTTATTTTGAAATTAAATTTCACAAAATATATATCCAATATTTCTTCAATTATGTTTGTTTTTTCATTTTTATTTTCCATTATCCAGATTCCTATTATTTGAATTTTAGAACTTCTATATCTACTTTTATATTTTTACTATTCCTTTAATAATTTTAATTCCTTTATACTTTTTCCTATTGGGAGAGTTTCTCAGCCTGATTTTTAAATTAACAAATGTTTCTTTAGTTGAGTTCACTTTAATCCATGTGTACCCAGTTTATAGGTTTTTTTTTTTCCTTTCCATGTAACTTTACTCCTTGAACATTTCACTGTTTGGATTGTGAACTAATATTTCTGTGGGGTACATCAGTTACTATTTGCAGTAAATGGTTCATGTGAAATGCTTAAGGACCTACAGCTGCAGAGAGTTCAGGGTGAAGGGAAGAATGGAGAAGTCTGAGTCACCAGAAAATTCCACTTAATCACCCCTCATACTGTCAAGAAATTCATTATATCTGAATTTCATTTCAAACCCCTAAGGAGAAGAAGCATTGGGAGGATGCTATCTCCCTATAGTATAATCCACTGAACCCTTGGAGTAGAAAACTGTAGATTAGCATAAAAAATTATAGATAACTACTTACTTTAAATGTTATCATCAATTTTTATTTTATCAAGGATTCAAAATTTTACTGGAAATAAGGTGGCCACAGATTCAAGATACTTAGCAAAGCCACTGTCAGCAACCAGGGAATATGAAAGGACATGTGGTTTCTAGTGACACAATTGCACAATATATTGTCTCACCAGATCTGGTAAGTTCAATTATTATTTTTATATTGCCTTTTTATATTCAGCATGTGGATCTTCATTTAGGGAGGGAGGATTCACATGAATAATTCAGAATGTACACTGATAATAGTAATTGTTAGGTTCATCCAGTTTTGGAGAAATTCAAAATCAACAAGAGAATAACCTTACATACAAAGACTTTAGTCTGTACTCATATGTACCTGAATAATATGTTGCATCCAGAATGCTATTACCATTGAATGGCCTTTTCCCATCAGTAGCAATTACTAAAAATTTTAAGTGTTTAAGATATTCTTAAAGTAATAATGTATTTCTAAAATGATCTCTAAGAGTTTGTATTTTAAAATGATAAATTGGATGCCATTATCATCAGTAAAATATTTAAAGAGCCTGATTCTCTTATTTAGTTCCTTAAAAACATTAAAATCTAAAAGCTACTCTTAATTGTAAGAAATCATATTTCTTATGTAGAATAATAATCATTGATGGGAATTGAAATATTTATTATTCATCATTAAAATATAAAGTGTGGTTCATTGCAAAAATAATTAATTTCAAATATCAAGTGTACTACCTTTATAGTATAGTATTACTTTTGTTGGTTTCTTTGCTACTTTTTTCTTTTAAATGAATCTGTAAAAACTTTACATTGAAAGACTTTAAAATGATCACCTTGTAGAACTTTGCAGTTTGTTGAACAAAGTTTCTATGTTCAAAGTAATTTGTGAAATTTTTCTTCGGGACATATGGGAGGAGCAGTGCAGGGGGAGCAAGCAATACATTCTTTGTAAGGTGCTCAGTAGTCTCTAACAATTATTTCTTGAAATGAATCAGATCGGTAGAAATAACCTAGAGTTGTGTAGATCTTTGCCTCCTGAAAATGTGAATCACAAAGCTACCACATATTACTGATTTAGAGGACTTTTCCAAGGAATTAAAATAATTTTTTGAACAATACAAAAGCGTGTAGAGTCTTCAAAGATGCCCTCTTTGAAGTACAGAACTTATTATATATAAAAATATTGTTATATATTCGAATATATGTCCATGTCTTTATGATTGTACTTTACACAATCAGAATGGAAACGAAGAATTAAGGAAAAGCATGAGCATATCATTGACAGAGAAAGAAATCAGTTATTTTTCAAAAATTTAAAATTGTTTCAAGTGTTTAAATTACTTGACATCCAGGAAGAGGCTATTTACATAAAATAGAGTTTCATCAGTGAACTTTTAAAAAATAAATAACATTGATTATTTAGAAAATAATACATGCCTTTTGCTGAGTTTTTTAAGTAAGATATGGATTGCTTGGACAAAAAAGGATATATTAATCTTTAATTACAAAAAAATATGTGATACTTCTAAGACAATAAGGAAAGCAACTCTTCAATGAATAAATTAAATCATTTTATCCTCTGTAGATTGATACCAGATGCCTTTTATGACCTTAAATTACACAATAATGATCCTGTGTTTCCATATTTTGTAAGCAACAGACCTAAGAATTTCCTGAACTGAATGAATCTATTACCATATTAACATGGTAAAATCACATTTTCAATTATGTATTATTCGGGCTGCTTATACCGGTCTTTGATAAAGTATTCAAGCCTGATTCAAAACAAACAAACAAAAAGTTAAAGGTAGTCCCAAAGAAATAGAAAATAGAAATCATGTGCTGTGTTTTATCACTGTTTTGGACAAAACAAGCTCTCACACAACAGTATTACATTGTACCCTACCCTAAAATTTATGATGTGAATGTTGTTTTCAGTGTTCTTGAGTTTGCTTTTATTTTCATTTTTCTTTCTAATTCACTGTATTGACTTTTCAAGTTCATTAGTTGTTTTAGCTCTCCTACTGTGTAGTACTATGGGCCTTGAATTGAAAGTGCTTTTGTGCAACTGCAATTGAAAGTGCAATTGTTCTAAGGAATCACATCATAATGCCAAAATAAGTTGCCAAATAAATGCAGAAAGTATTACTTTAATTCTGAATAACTTGCAAAAACACTATTCAGGTAAAGATTATCTTCCAATAGAAATTACAATAAGAAATTTTATTGGAATAGATATATGACAAAGCAATACTTTTTAAAAAATTAAAGCTTTTTAAAAAAAATCAACTCCCAAACAATTATTTTAATATACTAAAAGAAACAATAACTTTGTTATAGTCAGCTAGCATCAATAGAAGTAACAAAGATATTAGATCAATAAAGAGGTGTTTTTTGAAGACCACTGTTATTATCTAAGCAAACTTTACTATTGTTTAAATCATCCATGTGTAACATTTAATTATCTTTTAGATACACTAGCAGAAACAGAATGAACTGCTTTCCTGTGACTTTCAAGTATACCAAATTCCCGCACATAAAGTGCCCTTCATACAACATTGAGCTTACTACTCAAAGCCATGTGTCAGTTGATGAAATATGCTAAAAAAAAGTTTGAGAACTGAGCATTGCCTTGAAACATCCATTAGAGTAGTCAAATTTCAGTATATAAAAATGAATAAATAAAAATAAATAAATAGCTTTTCTATTTAGCAGCAAACTAAATATATATGCTAAAAAAATAGTAGGCTGTTATAGAATCATTTTTGCTTTTTGAACCCTGGCAAAAGATAAATCTCAGCAACTTGAACATTTACATTTACAGTCAGATGAATTAATCACTCCTTAGATTTGTTGACTTATTATCAATGAAACAAAATAGGACATTTGACACAGAATTACTCTTAATAATTACATCACTGAGTTTCTGAGGCTTTATTTTTTAAATGTTTTATTTATTTATTTTTTTGTAGAAAACCAACAACCTTGGTAAAAAGGTAGGGAAAAAGAAATTGAAGTAAATAGGTAGCTCATAAAGGCCCCTTGTCTCTTATCACTTGGGTAAGTGATAAGATAGAGGGTATCCTCCAACTGTCCTGGTTGGAAGTATTAACTTCAGAAGATGAGAAGCAGAGTCTTCAGGGGATATCCTTCCCAGCAAGCCACAAAGTCCAGGAGTTATAAAGGCTTGAGCTTTATGTAGAGACTACACCCATGCTAGTTTTGCTTCCTAGCAGAGAGGATACTGACAAGCTTTAAGTTAGCAAGTCAGTCAGTCCCTCTTGTCTGGCATAAATGAGATTCCAAGTTGATAGTGATTTTCAAAGGCTGTGATAGATATAACACATAATATATATATATAAAGAACAAAATTTGTACTGAAGTATAGTTGATGTACAATAGTATGTAAGTTTCAGATAGGCAATATAGTGATTCAAAAATTTTAAAGATTATACTCCATTTATAGTTATAAAATTCTGGATATATTCTCTGTGTTGTAGAACACATATTTGTAGCTTACTTTATACATAGTAGATTGTATCGCTTAATCTCCTACTCCTATATTTCTCCTTCCCCTTTCCTCTACCCACTGGTAATCACTAGTCTGAAGAACAAAATTGGTTCAAAATTGGTCTTGGTGACAGACAGCTCCCAGGTAGCTTAGTGTGGGATGAGATTGGAATATATGGTCCAAGTGTATCTGTTGTCAGGTAAGTTAGACAGGATAAGGTGACCTACAGACCCATACTGAAAGCATTAATTTCAACATTGAAGGGACATGTGAAGTTTGATTGGGCTTGGATCATATATGACCCTTACAAACACTGGTTCAAGATTTCTAAGTACAGTGTGGTCATGGGTTTTCAACCAGAAGGGTCTATGAATTACAGTAAATATTAATAATAGTTGAAACTGTGTTTTCACATGTACCTGTTTATAGAGCTTGGTAGGCTTGGTTTTATGGATCATTGGTCCTTCCAATAGTGAATGTCATTTGACAGTACCCCTCCGCACTAGAGAAGCCTTAAGCTAAGTACGCATCCAACTCAACTAGAGTAGGTCTGTCCACAAAGTTTCCTGATAGCCAACTTCTCCATCTGGACAGTTCAACAAAGGAGTTCAGATTTTGAAGCTATAAGCATAATAAAATTATTATTGAAACCAAAGGTTACAATCTTAGTGGCATTGATTCCTACTCTAAAGCAAATAGGAATTGAAGAGATAAAATAATAAAGTTGAAAATGTTGCCTATGAAATAATTTGAAATTCTGTAATGACACTGTGGAATATCTCAAACTGTGGATCGAATCCTTTGATCAACCGGCTATTTTAAACTGGTTTCATTTATATTTTCTACTGCAGTGGAAACACAATTAGAGAAGTTTGTAGTATCTAAATTTGGAAATCTTCAAAATAACTATAAATAAACACAAATTAACATTTATTTGTAAAGAATATTTTTAAGGGATATATTCTAAATTGAGGCAAAAATCCAAATCCAATAACTGTGAAAATATTAGAGCATAAATGCTTATACCTTTAATTATAAAAACTGAATAATGAGCATATATTATTTTTATAAATAATTTTACTTTTGAAAATCTGTATAAAATTTATGTGTGTCCATGGACATAAAATTGATTTTCTGATTGATAATTTTTAATTAAAAATATATTTTGGCTTCCATTCATTTGAAAAGTGACCTATTTGTGGCTAATAAATCATATGATCAACATAGTTCTTTCTCTCCTCTTTTTTGTGAGCCTGGCCAGGGGTTTGTCAATTTTGCTTACCTTTTCAAAGAACCAGCTCTTGGTTTTATTAATTTTCTCTATTGTTTTTTGAGTCTCTATTTTATTGATTTCTTCTTTGATCTTTATAATTTCCTTCCTTCTGCTGACTTTAGGCCTTTTTTGTTCTTCTTTTTCTAATTCATTTAGGTGGAGGGTTAAGTTGTCAATTTGGGATCTTTCTTCTTTTTTGAGAAAGGCCTGTAGTGCTATAAATTTCCCTCTGAGCACTGCTTTCGCAGCATCCCATAGACTTTGAGCGGTTGTGTCTTCATTATCATTTGTTTCAAGGTAGTTTTTAATTTCCTTCTTGATTTCCTCATTGACCCATTGGTTTTTTAGTAGCATGTTGTTTAGTCTCCATGCAGGAGGTTTTTTCTCTTTCCTTTTCCCATGGTTAATTTCTAATTTCATGGCATTGTGGTCAGCAAAGATACTTGAGATAATTCCTATGCTCCTAAATTTGTTGAGGTTAGCTTTGTGTCCCAATATGTGGCCGATTCTTGAGAATGTTCCATGTGCATTTGAGAAGAATGTGTATTCTGATTTTTTTGGATGTAGTGTCCTGAAGATGTCAATTTAGTCTAACTTTTCTATTGTTTCCTTTAGGATCTCTGTTGCTTTATTGGTTTTCTGTCTAGAGGATCTGTCCATTGATGTGACAGGGGTATTAAGGTCTCCTACTATGATTGTATTCTCATCAATATCTCCCTTTATGTCTGTTAATATTTGTTGTATGTATCTGGATGCTCCTGTATTTGGGGCATATATGTTGACAATAGTAACATCCTCTCCTTGGATGGATCCCTTAATCATTAAGTAGTGTCCTTCTTTGTCTTTCTTTATGTCTTTTGTTTTAAAGTCTATTTTGTCTGATATGAGCATTGCGACTCCTGCTTTACTGTCGTGTCTATTGGCGTGAAATATTTCTCCCCACCCTTTCACTTTCAATCTCTATGTATCTTTTGTCCTAAGGTGAGTTTCTTGTAGGCAGCATATTGAAGGTTTTTGCCTTTTTATCCACTCAGCCACTCTGTGTCTTTTGATTGGGGCATTCAGTCCATTGACATTTAAAGTGATAATTGATAGATGATTATTTATTGCCATTTTGAACCTTGTGTTCCAGTTGATTCTATGGTTCTCCATTCTTCCTTTCTGTTTTTTTGGTTGGATGGTCTCCTGTTATTATCTGCTTGAGTGTTTTCTTTTGTTTTTCATTTTTTGCAAATGCAGTATTTGGTTTTGGCTTGTGGTTGCCCTGTTTTTTAAGTATAATAACCCCTTCCTATAATTGTGTGTTTTAGCCTGATGGTCCTGTAGGTTCAAACGCTTCATTAGTATATTAAAATTAAGAAGAGAAACATACAAACAAACAAACAAAAAGGGTCTATTTATTTCCTAACATCCCTTGCCCACATTTTATGATTTTGATGACTCTTTTTTTTTCCTTTTTAATTTTATTTTGTTTGAAGCATGTTCATGATTAAATCTGTATGCTGGCTTATTTGAGTGACTGCTCTCTGATTGCGGTTTCCTCAGTCCTAGTTCTTCCTCTTCATTTTTTTTTCTTCCCTTTTCTTCCTTTCTTTTTGGTTTAGAGAAGCCCTTTCAGTATTTCCTTTAACCTGGGTTTTGTGTTGCTGTATTCTTTTAGTTTTTGTTTGTTGGAAAACATTTTTATTTCTCCTTCTATTTTAAATGATATTCTTGCTGGATAGAGTATTCTAGGTTGCATATTTTTTCCTTTTAGCACTTTAAATATCTCTTGCCATTCCCTCCTGGCCTGTAGTGTTTCTGTAGAGAAATGAGCTGATAATCTTATGGGGGTTCCCTTGTAGGTAACATTCTGCTTTTCTCTTGCTGCCTTTAGGATCCTCTCTTTATCACTAACTTTTTCCATTTTTATTATGATGTGTCTTGGTGTGGGTCTATTTGGGTTCAATTTGTTTGGGGCACTCTGTGATTCCTGTATCTTGAACCCAGTATCCCTTAGATTTGGGAAGTTTCCAGCAATAATTTCTTCAAATATATTTTCCATCCCCTTATCTTTTTCTACTCCTTCTTGAATCCCTATTATGCATAGATTGGCCCACTTTATATTATCCCATAGGTCTCTTATATTGCTTTCCTGTTTTTTGATTTGGTTTTCTGTCTGCTGACCTGATTGAGTGATTTCCATTATTCTATCTTCCACATCACTGATTCGTTCTTCTGCCTTATTCATTCTGGTTTTTACTGCCCTTAGTTCAGTTTGTATCTCTGCAAATGAATGTTCTAGTTTTTCTTGGCTCCTCCTTATATTTTCTAGTTCCTTTCTGAGGGTGTCTGCATTACTGTGCATATCTTCTCTTAATTCCTTCAGTATTTTCACTATTTCTCTTTTGATCTCCAGTCTGTCAGACTGCAGAGATCAGTTTCATTGTTAACTGTTTTGGGTGAGTTCTCCTGTTGGTTTGGCTGGGGGTGGTTTCTCAGCTTTTTCATCTTGCTTGTTGTTTTCTTTTTCCTGATGAAGCTGTACTCTCCATGACTGGGTAGTGTTTGCCTTGTCACTGCCGTGGAATATTTCCTGGGGGCTGGTGTTGTTGGTCAGTCTTTTTTGAGGCAGTGTGGCTTTTCTGGAGTGTTGATGGGGCTAACAGGGTCTCTTTGAAGCAAAGGAGGACTTCCTGAGGGCAGACAGGACTGGGAGGTCCACAACACGATGATAGCAGATTTCACTCGGTCAGGCAGAGCTTGCTCTGGTTTTTTTAGGCTGTGGGATTCTTGCAGAGGGTTGGTGGTGTTGGGAAGCTGTTCCTCAGGAGTGCAGCACCCCCTGAGGGCTGGAGCAGCTATCTGGGCCACTGCGAAGCCAGGAGGCTCCTCCCCAGGGCAGCCTAACTCAGAAAGACTGTCTGAGAATACAGGCAGATCTCTTCACGGCCCGGCCAAGCTTGTTGTAGCTTTTCTGTGCTGCAGGGGGTCCTGCCTGGAGCTGACTGTCCTATGCAGCTAATCTGTGAGAGCTTGGCACCCCCTGGGGGCTTGGGAAGCTAGCTGGGCCACTGCCAACCCAAGAGGCTCCTCCCTAGGGCAGCCCGACTCAGAAAGACTGTCTGAGAATTAGGCAGCAGATCCTTTCACGGCCCGGCCAGGCTTGTTATAGCTTTTCTGGGGTGTAGGGGGTCCTGCCAGGAATTGGCAGTCCGGTGCAGCTGATCCGCAAAAGCTCGGCTCCCCCGAGGGCTTGGGCAGCTAGCTGGGCCACTGCCAACTCAAGACGCTCCTCCACAGGGCAGCCTGACTCAGAAAGACTGTCCGAGAATTAGGCAGATCTTTTCAAGGCCTGGCTAGGCTTGATCTAGCTTTTCTGGGCTGCAGACCTTTTTTCGGGGGCTGGTGCTGTTTGGTGCTGCTCTGTGGGGGTGTAGCCCCTCCAAAGGGCAAGCAGGCCTGTGCAGGGACAGCCCCTGCGGTGGTAGACTTCAGGCAATTGTTGAGGCCAGCCCTCCTGGATGGCAGGCAGCCCCAGGTCTGGCGAGCGCATAGGGGATGGTGGGAGTGGGGGGAGGGGATGCACTGGGAAGCACAGCTTTCTGCTAGCTAGTGGGCCTGTAAGCTTGCTGTGGCGTGGGGAGTATTCTATGGGGACCCACCCCTTCTTCCCTCCCCTCCCCAGCACGGGCGCAGACCAGGCTCTTCTCCCAGGTTCCCTCTGATGTGGCTTTCCACTTCCCCGCGAGTATTGCTCCCTTCCTCTGCGACAGCTTTGTTTTCTAGTCTCCCAGGCCATCTCTGCCCTGTCAAACTTGACAGACCGGTTTCTAGACCTCCCAAGCAGTCTCCACTCCACCCCGCCCCCCAGCCCTTCCAGGGACTAACCTCCCGGGACTAACCTCCGGAGCCAAGGTCTCAGTGCCCACCCTCCACCCAGGCATCTCAATTTTTGGTGATTGTGTCCATAGTTCAGATGGTCCGTTCGGTTCTCAATCTGCTTTTCAGAACTCCAACTTGCTGCCACACTCTTCTGTGCATCTGGAGATTCCTCCGGTTCGTTTGATCTTTCCCCCAAGTAGGTGACTTTCCAGGGTGCAGGATCCCTTTCTCCTCCGCAGTTCCCTTTCAGGAGCGCCTGTCCCACTCAGATTCACCCTCTTTCACTTTCCTCTTTTCTCTTGTTTTACCTAGTAATGTCACGAACTTCTTGCCGTTATTGGAGTTTAGGTTCTTCTGCCAGCGATTGGTTGCTGTTCTGTGTGAGTCATTTATCCTGTAGATGTGCTTTTTTTGTTGTGTTTGTGGGAGAGGGCGAGCGTGTCCCCCTACTCTTCCGCTGTCTTGTCTCCTCTATCCCCAGTCAAGATTCTGTTTTGATTGGAGTACTGCATCTTGTTTGGACAGTCTGAAATTAGGTTTATGCCACAAACAATCCAAAATATTTTCCTGCCCCATAGTTTTATATTACTTATTATCCGCTCCTAAAAACTAATCTTGCCTTTATTGTCAAAAATAAATTTTAAATTGTAAAGTATTCATGATAATATCAGATGATCAACTTCAACAAAATGAACTTCCATAAACTTAACTTTGATTCCATGAATTGGGGGAAAAAAATTTAAACTACTATTGGAATGAATTGAACTGACTTTCCATTTACAGGGTATTATTTGACTATTTGCAATGTTCATTTTCTGATAATTGTGCAAACCCACTAACGAATCTTACCTCACTTTTTTATGTACATAAACCAACTTGGAATAAAATATGAGTGAAGTTGATAGAAAAACAAACATCTGATCTAAGTAAAGACTCATACTTTACAGATGTGTATGAATGTGCCATCTGTATCTGTATGTTTAATGATTGTGAGAAAATTTTCTCAAAATAATCATTAACTTTTAAAATAGATGTTACTTCATCTAGTTTTTGTGTATATTCTATTTTTTTCTGTTATCAGTGATATTACAGTCCTCTTGGAAGATGATTAATGCCAACAAAGTTCTGTGCAAGATAACCTTTCTTCATTAAATTACTTGATAAATATATTCAGTATTTAATAATTTATTAAATTTACCCTTTTTATTAAAGTCACAGATTTGGAAGGAATTAATATCATAAAAGAAAATTACCAACAAAATGAGTAAATTTTTGTAACATAAAAATAATGATAAAGTAATGCATGAGGAACACTATTCATCCCCCCTTTTTATTAACCTGCTTTCTTGCACAATTACTTAGCTTCTATTTTTCATATGTATTTTCTCCTACTCTAAACTTATAGTTTCCTGTATAACTCTCCACCTGCTGATGTGTATCCTGATTGCTTCTTGCATATTGGATGCTAAGGCATGGGCCATGTCACAGTTGTCCTATATCCCAAGCAACTACTACCACTCAAAAAGGAAATGAGTTAGCTTTCCCAAGTTTTAGTGACTAAACATAATTCAATTTATTAGTGAATACCTTTCATGAAGTTCTTGAAATGGAAGAGTTACTTTCATTGCCTCTGAAAAAGTAGGAAAAAAGAGAATTATCATTGCTGCCCTTCTTTAACATTTAACCAGTTTTTACAGTTTTCTGATACCTACACATTTGTCTTACATATTATTAAAGAAGAATAAGATAGAAATTGAAGTAAAGATCTGCCATATTTATTTTGGTTTATTTTATTACAATTTATAATGGTAATAATGATAGTTGTGATGTAATACATAATTTAAATAATCAGGCATATGTGTCAAATTAGAGCAGAATCCTCAAGCAGATGACTTCATATGATGGCTACCTTCATGCTGCCAATGGCAATAGGAGGTCAGGGACCTTACATGAACTTTCCTTGTCCTCTGAAAGTTTAAAGTTTAATTTCTGTTCTACTCCCATCTGATGAGGAAGGACAATCAGGGCAAATCTCAATGGCCAGTACTTAAGGAATAGAAATGCCTGTAGGCCAGATCTTAGTTCCTTTAGCTAAGGAAGGGGAGAATTGTTCTTTGCCAACTTCTATGGCTCTATAAAGGGCAACTAGACAGTAATCAAATAGAAAGATTAGGAGACCTGTACTAAAATTGTGGAGGCAAACCACTTCACAACTGCTTTTTAACTGATTTTAGTTGAATTTATTTAAAAGTTTATTTATGATTCCATGAATGAATGAAAATAATCTTGTATAAGATGTATATCATTTTTAAAGGTGTTTTGAAGTATAAGGCAGAATAATGCCTTCAAGGAAGGTATTTACTTCTTGTTCTTTGGTTTTATGCTTGTGAATATGTTAATGTTACATTGCAAAAATAAATTAAGATTGTAGATGAAATTAATAGTATGTGATAGTTTATTCTGTGTGTCAATTTGACTGGGCCAAGGGATGCCAAAGCAGCTTGTAAAACACTATTTTTGGGTGTGACTGTGAGAGTGTTTCTGGAAGAGATTAACATTTGAATCAGTAGACTGAGGAAAGAATATCCAACTGCACCAATGTGGGCAGGTATCAACTAATCCATTGAATACTCTGAAAGAACAAAAAGGTAGAAAAAGAGCAAATTCTTTCTCTCTCTTCTTGAGCTGGAACAACCATCTTCTCCTGCCCTCAGATATCAGAGCTCCTTTGGACTCTAGAACTTGGGGTTCACTGAATTATATCACTGGCTTTCCTGGTTCTCCATTTTATTATTTCTTTTTCTTTTTCTTTTTTTTTTTGTCTTTTTTCCATTTCTTGGGCTGCTCCCACAGCATATGGAGGTTCCCAGGCTAGGGGTCGAATTGGAGCTGTAGCCGCCAGCCTACACCAGAGCCACAGCAACACGAGATCCGAGCCGCATCTACAACCTCCACCACAGCTCACAGCCACGCCGGATCCTTAACCCACTGAGCAAGGGCAGGGATTGCACCCGCAACCTCATGGTTCCTAGTCAGATTTGTCAACCACTGCGCCACGACGGGAACTCCCCTGGTTCTCCATTTTAAATGTCAGATCATGCCATATTTCAGCCTCCATAATTGTGTAAGCCAATTCTCATAATAAATTTACTCTTTTATATCTTTATATATCCAATTGCTTTGGATTCCCCAGAGAACCCTACCATGCACAGGTTACTAATTAGCAGAGCTGAAAATAGAGAAATTTTCCTGGAATTGACTCAACATGGGTCCTTAAAAGTGAAGCAGAAGAGTTAGCCAGAGAGATGTTATGATAAAAGAAGACACAGGTGATATTTGAAACATAAGGACTTTAGATAGAGGAAAGGAGCAGATAATTTCTAGAAGTTGGGAAAAGCTTTTAAGTGACAGCAAACAAGGGCATGGGGACTTCAATATTAAACCACAAGGAACTGAGTTCTCCAAACAGTCTGAATAAGCAAGAAAATATTATCCCCAAAATACAACAGAGAAAAAAATGTATCCCTGCTGATTTCTTGATTTTAGCCCAATAAAGTCATGTAGAAAACTTCTGACAGAAGTATAAAATAATCATTTTTTTGTTATTTTAAGGGGCTAAGTTTGTGGTAATTTGTTGCATGCATTACGGAAATAATACAGATTTTGGTACTAGAAATGAGGTGCTGCTGTAACAAGTATCTAAAGGTATTGAAGTGACTTAGGAACTGAGAATAGGTAGAGGTTAGAAGAATGTTGAGCAGCATGTAGAAAAAATCCTAGATCGAATTTCACAGGCTGTTAGTAGAAAGATGGACTTCAAGGACACTCCTAGCGAAGGTTTATAGACTGTAGAAATCTGTATTTGGAGAATGCTGCTAGTAAAAGCTCAGAAGGAAGAGAGTAAATCATTACCACAAAGTGGAGGAAAGAGGATCCTTGCCATATCTGGCAGAAGTCTTAACAGGATTTGTCCTGCAGTTTTGTGGAAAGCAGAAAAAGTGAAAAAAAAAATGAATTGAGGTATATAGCTGGTGAGATTTCCAAGCAAAGTGTTGAAGATGTTGCTGGTTTCTTTTTTTCTTTTTTTTTTTTCTGCTTCTGATAAAATGCTATGAGAGATAAATTGAGAGAATTGTTGAACAAAAAGAAAACATTTCTTGAAGATTCAGGAAATTCTCAGCCTGTCCTGACTATAGGAAACACTAAAATTAGGAGATGGACTGTCAGGAAAACTGGTTCTGGAAAGAAAAACAAACATATGGTTAGATAAACTTTTGCTAACATCTCATAAAGATCTGAAAGTATTCTTACACAAAAGGCTCTTTTATGAGATTGAGTGTGTCACTCACAGAACTGCCAGTCAAAGCAGAGAGTATCTAGGAAGCTCGAGGTTATTGAACCCTCAGACATTTCAGCAAAAGCTAGAAATAGAAATGGACTTTTCTAGCAAAGATCAGTAAACAAGAAAGAGGATGGAGCTTTAGGGGCCAAGAACAGAGCTGAGAAACACAGAGGATCATTCCCAGGCCTTGAAAACTAATGGAGTTTGTGTGATTCAATTTTGGTATTATTCAACTAGTGGTTCCTTTTTCTCCCACTTTGAAGCAGAATGTGTGTAATTGATAGCCTATGTCTGTCCTGCTACTGCATTTTGGGATAAGATGATTTGATTCTTTAGTTTTACAAGTCCACAGATGGAGAAATATTGTGTCTTGCTTGGAATGGACTCTACCTGGACTCTCACCTATAACCAATTGAGATTTAAATTATGAGATGTGAAACCTTTGAATTGATAGGATTTCTATTGAATGTTGGGCTTTAAAATGATGCTGTAATGAGATGAGATCTTTGGAGACCTTGGTATGGAATGAATATATTTTGCATGTGTCACCAGAGGGTGGACTATGGTGCTAATCATTCACAAGAATACTTAAACTGAAAAAGAATGACAGTGTTATTTTTTCAAATCAATTATTTTATTGAGATATAGTTGCTATACAACATTGTACAAGTGTAAGATGTCCAATGTGTTACTTTGATATATTTATATATTATAATATGATTATTATGATAGCTTTAGCTAATACTTCCATCAGATCATGTAAGTATCATTTCATTTTTGTGGTGAGAACAATTAAGATACCTTCTCTTAGCAACTATGAAGTCTATAATACAGTATTAATGACTACAATCACTATGCTGTGCATTAAATCTCTAGAAGTTGTTTATCTACTAATTTCAGTTTCATGACATGAAACAATATCTCCCCAATTCCTCCATCCTCCAGTCCTTCATAACTACTATTTTACTCTCTGATTTTGTAAGTTCAGCTTTTTTTATATTTCACACATAAGTGATGTCACACAGTATATGTCTTTGTCTGACTTTTCTCACTTAGCATAATGCCCCTAGGATCAGTGTTTTTAAAACTTACTGCCCTGATGACCAGTGACATTGAACATTTTTTATATGTTTATAGGCCATTTGGGTATTCTGATTTGCAGAGTACCTGTTCAGGTATCTTGACCATTTTTAAATTGGGCAATGCACCTTTTTAATTGACTTTGTAGGAATCTTCATATATTTAAATACAAGTTCCTTCTTGTTTGAGTGCTTTACAAATATCTTTTGTTTTCCATTCCATGACTTAGTTTTTCACATTTTTCAGAAGAACCTATATTCTTAATGTAATCCAATTTATCAATTCATTTGTGTCCTATGTAAGAAACTTTTCTGTGACCAAATAATGAATATATCCTTATTTACTTTTCTCCTAGAAAAATCTTTCATCTTTACCTTTCATATTTAGATATGAAGTTCATTTTGTATTAAAGTTTGTGAATGATGTGACATGGGGATCAAGTTAATTATATATTTTTTTGTCTTTTTAGGGCCGCACCTGTGGCATATGGAAGTTCTCAGGCTAGGGGTTGAATCAGAGCTATAGCTGCAAGCCTATGCCTCAACCACAGCAATGCAGGGCCAAGCCACGTCTGTGACCTACACCATAGCTCATGCCGCTAAGCAAGACCAAGGATCAAACCCATGTCCTCATGGATACTAGTCGGGTTCCTTACTGCTGAGCCATGATGGGAACTCCCTAATTATTTTTTCTATATGGATATTCAACTAACACAGTGTCATTTATTTAATAACAAACAAAAAAGACAAATAGCATTTCCCCATGATCTGATTGAATTCTTGTCATTGGCCAAGGCCACATGTATATGTATCTTCATTTCTTGACACTATACTATTCCATTGGCCTATATTTTATCCTTGGATCAAGAACATACTGTATTAATTGCAGAGGATTTATAATATGTTTTGGTATCCTGTAAAATGATTCTTCCTGTATTATTCTTCACTTGTATATAGGTTAGGCTTTATTCCTTGCATTTCTTTTTTTTTTTTTTTTTTTTTTGGCTTTTTGCTATTTCTTGGGCCGCTCCCGCGGCATATGGAGGTTCCCAGGCTAGGGGTCGAGAATCGGAGCTGTAGCCTCTGGCCTATGCCAGAGCCACAGCAACGCGGGATCCGAGCCGCGTCTGCGACCTACACCACAGCTCATCGCAACGCTGGATCGTTAACCCACTGAGCAAGGGCAGGGACCGAACCCGCAACCTCATGGTTCCTAGTCGGATTCGTTAACCACTGCGCCACGACGGGAACTCCAATTCCTTGCATTTCTATAAAATGTTAAGGATCAGCTTTTAAATTTCACCAAAAATATTTCTTACAAATATAATTAGGATTTCATTGAAAGTAGACATGAATTTGTAAAAATTGACATGTTTACAATATTGACTCTTCTAATCCATAAAGATGATGTAGTCTTCCATCAATTTTTTATTAAGGTAGTTTTTAGAGCAGTTTTAAGACTCACGGCAAAATTGAGGGAAAGGTCCAAAGGTATCCTATATCCTCTGTTTCCGCACATGCATAGCCTTTCCATTATGTATATCTCCCACCAGGCCGGTACATTTGTTAGAAATGGTGAGCCTACATTGACTCATAATAATCACTCTAATTCCATAGTTTACCTTACAGTTCTTTCTTGGTATTGTACATTCTATGGGTGTTGACAAATGTATAATGATATATATCCATTAATCTCATATCATATGGAATATTTTAACTGCCCTAAAAAGTGTCTGTGCTCTAACTATTTATATCCCAATCATGCAACCACTGATCTTTTTATAATCTTTACGGTTTTGCCTTTTCCAGAAAGCCATATAGTTGGACCCATACAGTATTTAGCCTTTTCAGATTGGCTTCTTTCACTTAGTAATATGCATTTAAGGTTCCTCCTTGTCTTTTTACATCTTGACAGCTCACTCTGTTTTTTTAAATTAATCTTTAAAAAAACTTCCAGCTTTATTGAGATATGATTTACGTATTTCATTGTGTAAGTTTAAGGTATACAACCTGTTGATTTGATATATATTGTAAAAGTTTTGTCCCATAGTACTAGCTAACACCTCCATCCCATCACATAATTACCATATCTTTTATGAGGTGAGGACATCTAAGAGCTACTCTCTTAGCAACGTTCAAGTATATAATACAGTATTATTAGCTATAATCACCATGCTTTATATTACATCCCCAGGAGTTATAAAATTTAAAACTGGAAGTTTGTACCCTTTGATCACTATCTCTCTATTTCCTCCATTCCTCAGCCCCTGGCAACCACCACTCTACTCTTTTTCTTTTAGTTTATCTTTTTAAAATTCCCCATATAAGTGATGTCACACAGTATTTGTCTTTTCCTCCCTGTCCTATTTCACTTAGCCTAATGACTTTGTTTTATCCAAGTTGCAAATGGCATAAATTTCTTTTTTCTTTGGCACAATTATATTATGCTGTAATTCTTTCTCCATCCATTAACGATTAGGTTGTTTCCTCTTACTGAGTATTGACAGTAATCCTGCAATGAATATGGAGTGCATATATCTCTCCATGATCATGTTTTCATTTCCCTTGGCTATATAACCAGGAGTGGGTTTCCTAGACCATATGATAATTCTCTTTAATTTTTTGAGGCACCTCCATACTGTTTTCAATAGTGAATGCACCATTAACATTCCCACCATTAGTGCACAGGAGTTCTCTTTTCTCTACATCTTTGCCAGAACTTGTTAATTGTCACTTTTTGACAATGGCCATTGTAACAGGTGTGAGGTTATATCTCATTGTGGTTTTGACTTGCATCGCCATGATGGTAAGTGATGTGAAGATTTTTCATGTACCAGTGATCATTTGTATGTCTTCTTTGGAAAGATGACTATTACATTTCTTTGTCCATTGGGTTATTTATTTATGTTTGGTATTGGGTTGCATTGTACTAGTTCTTTATATATTTTGGACATTAACCCCTTATCAAATACATCATTTGAAAATACTTTCTCACATTTTAAAATTTCCTTTTTATTTTGCTGTGAAGAAGCATTTAAGGTTAACACAGCCTCATTTATTTAACTTTGATTCGGGTGCTTTTGGTGACATCTTGAAAATTATTGCCAAAACTAATCTCAAGGATCATTTTCTCTATGTTTTTTCTCTGAGAGTTTTATTGTTTCAGGTCTTATGTTGAAGTTTTTAATCCATTGAGTACATTTTTGAGTGACATAATACATGGATCCAATTTGATTCATCTGCCTGTGGTTATCTATTTTCACAGTACTATTTAATGAACATACTATTATTTCCCCATTGGTATTCTTTGCTCCGTTGACATGTATTAGTTGACTGAATATGTGAGAGTTTATTTATGAGCTCTCAATTCTATTCCATTGACCTATGTGTCTGTTTAAAAGTGTTTTTATTGAAATACTCTTGATTTACAATATTGTGTTTTTGGCATATAGCAAAGAGATTTAGATTTAGATTATACTTAGAAAAATATATATGTATTCTTTTAATATTCTTTTCTATTATAGTTTATTATAAGATATTGAATGTAATTCTCTGTGTGAGATAAAAGGACTTTGTTGTTTATCTATTTTATATATAGTAATTTTAAACTGCTAATTTATCCCTCCTTCCATCACTTTCCCCCTTTGGTAACTATAAGTGTGTTTTCTATATCTGAGAGTCTGTTTCCATTTTGTAAATAAGTTTATTTGAATCATTTTTTAGATTCAATATAAAAGTGATTTGTCTTTCTCTTCATTTAGTATAATAATTCCTAGGCCCATCTTTGTTGTTGCAAATGACAGTATTTTATTCTTTTTAATCAATGAGTAATATTCCACTGTATATATGTACCACATCTTCTTTATCATTCATCTATCAATGGACATTTAGATTGCTTTGATGTCTTGGCTATTGCAAATAGCACTGCTATGAACATTGGGATGCATGCATCTTCTCAAATTACAATTATTCTCCGGATATATGTACAGGAGAGTATCATATGCATCATATATATCTATATCATATGGCAACTCTATTTTTAGTTTTTTAAAGAACATCCATACTGTTCCCCATAGTGGTTGATCACTTCATATTCCTACCAATAATGCAGTTGGGTTTATTTTCTCCAAATGGTCTCCAGCATTTATATTATTTGTAGATTTTTTGATGATGGTCATTCTGACCAGTATGAGATTGTACCTCATTGTAGTTTTGCACTTCTGTAATTAGTGATGTTGAATATCTTTCCATGTGCCTATTGGCCATCTGAATGTTTTCTTTACAGAAATGTCTATTTGGGTCTTCCACACATTTTTTAATTGGGTTGTTTGGGTTTTTTTTATTATTGAGTTGTATGAGCTGTTTGTATATTTTGGAAATTAATCCTTTGTTGATAGCAACATTTGCAGACATTTTCTCCCAGTCCATAAGCTGTCTTTTCATTTTGTTATGGATAACTTTGTTGTGCAAAAACTTATAACTTTGCTTATGTTCCATGTGTTTATTTTTGCTTTTAATTCTGTTTCCTTGGAAGGCTGACCTAATAAAACATTGGTATGATTTCTTTTTTTCTTTTTTTCTTTTTAAGGCCGCACCTGTGGCACATCGAGGTTCCCAGGCTAGGGGTCGAATCAGAGTTACAGCTTCTGGCCTGTGCCACAGCTGCAGCAACACCAGATCCTAGCTGCATCTGCAACCTACACCACAGCTCACAGCAACACCAGATCCTTAACCCACTGAGAGAGGACAGGGATCGAACCCGCAACCTCATGGTTCTTAGTCAGATTTCATTCTGCTGTGCCATGACAGGAACTCCACATTGGTATGATTTATGTCAGAGAATTTTTGTGTATGTTCTCTTATAGAAGTTTACGATGTCATTTTGTATTTAAGCCTTAAAACCATTTTTAGTTTATTTGTATATGACGTGAGGTTGTGTTTTAAATTCATTGATTTATATGTGGCTGTCCAACTTTCCCAAAACCACTTGCTGAAAAGACTGTCATTTCTCCATTTTGTATTGTTGCCTACTTTGTAGAAGATTGACCATAGTGTGTTGTCTATTTCTGGGCTTTCTCTTCAGTTCCCTTGATCTATATATATATATATATATTTTATGCCAATACCATACTGTTTACCTACTATAATTTTCTAGTATTGGTTGAAGTCTGGGAGGGTTTTGCCTCCTGACTTGTTCTTTTTCTTTGGTATTACTCTGGCAATTCTTGACCTTTTATGGTTCCTTATAAATTTTTAGATTATTTTTTCTAGATCTGTGCAAATGTCATGGTTAATTTGATAAGAATCAAATTAAAACTGTAGATTGTTTGGGTAGTATGGCCATTTTAACTATAACAATTTCTCCAGTCCAAGAACATGAGATATCTTACCATTTCTTTGAATCATCTTTGGTTTCCTTCATCAATATTTTAGAATTCTCACTGTGTTAAGTCGTTTATTTCCTTGGTCATATTTTTTCCCAAGTGCTTTATTTTTTTTTTTTTGGTGTGATTTTAAAAGAGATTTTTTTCTTCCCCTTTCTGATATTTTGTTGTTAGTATCAATTTCTGTATGTTAATCTCGTATCCTGCTACCTTGCTAAATTCATTTATCAATTCTAGTGATTTTTGTGTGGAATCTTTAGAATTTTCTCTGTATATTATCATGTCATCTGCATATAATGACATTTTTACCTCCTCCCTTCCAATTTGGATAACTTTTCTTTCTTTAATTTCTTTCTTTTCTTTTTTTTTTTTTGTTTTTTATGTCTGACTACTGTTGCCAGGACTTCCAATACTTGTCTTGTTCCAGGTGGGAAGGCTTTCAGCTATTTACTGTTGAGTATTATTTTACCTATGTATTTGTCATAAATATATTTTATTATATTGATATATATGTGTTTATTTTTATGTCATTACCACACTGTTTTGATTTCTATGGATTTGTAGTGTATTTTAAAATCAGAAAACATTCTGCCTGTCTTTGTTGTTCTTTCTCAAGATTGCTTAGCCAGTCTAGGACTTTTGTGACTTTACACAAATTTTAAGAATTTTTTTATTTCTATGAAAAATTTCGTTGCAATTTTAATAGGGATTACAATCACTCTTTTTTTATTACTTTATTTTTTAAAATTTTTATTTTTTTATTGTTCAAATGAATTTATCACATCTGTAGTTGTATAATGATCGTAACAATGTTATTTCACAGGATTTCCATCTCACAGCCCCAGCACATCCCCCCACCCTCCAAACTGTCTCCTCCAGAGACCATAGGTTTTTCAAAGTCTGTGAGTCTCTATCTGTTCTGCAATGAAGTTCAGTCTGTCCTTTTTTCAGATTCCACATGTCAGTGAAAGCATTTGATGTCGGTGTCTCATTGTATGGCTGACCTCACTTAGCATGATAGTTTCTAGGTCCATCCATGTTGCAAAAAATGCCGGTATTTCGTTCTTTTTAATGGCCGAGTAATATTCCATTGTGTATAGGTACCACTTCTTCTTTAGCCATGCCTCTGTCGATGGACATTTAGGTTGCTTCCATGTCTTGGCTATTGCAAGTAGTGCAGCAATGAACATTGGAGTGCGTGTGTCTTTTCCAGTCATGGTTTTCTCTGGATAGATGCCCAGAGGTGGGATTGTTGGATCAAATGGTAGTTCTATGTTTAGTTTTCTGAAGAATCTCCATCCTCTTTTCCACAGTGGTTGCACCAACTTACAATCCCACCAACGGTGTGACAGGGTTCCTTTTTCTCCACACCCTCTCCAGCACTTATTGTTTGTAGACTTTTTGATGATGGCCATTCTGGCTGGTGTAAGGTGGTACCTCAGTGTGGTTTTGATTTGCATCTCTCTAATAATGAGTGATGCTGAACATCCTTTCATGTGCTTCTTGGCCATCTGTATGTCTTCTTTGGAGAACTGTCTGTTTAGATCTTCTGCCCATTTTTTGATGGGGTTGTTTGTTTTTTTGGTATTGAGTGGTAGGAGGTGTTTATAAATTTTGGAGATTAATCCCTTGTACATTGATTCACTTGCAAAGATTTTCTCCCATTCTGTGGGTTGTCTTTTCATTTTGTTCAGGGTTTCCTTTATTTTGCAGAAACTTTTAAGTTTAATTAAGTCCCGTTTGTTTATTTTTGTTTTTGCTCTCATTACGCTTAAGAGGAGGATCTGAGAAGATGTTGCTATCATTTATGTCAGAGAGTGTTTGGCCTATGCTTTCCTGTAAAAGTTGTATAGTATCTGGTCTTATATCTAGGTCTTTAATCCATTTGGAGTTTATTTTGGGGTATGGTGTTAGGGGGTGTTCTGAGTTCATTCCTTTACATGGGGCTGTCCAGTTTTCCCAGCACCACTTATTGAACAAGCTGTCCTTTCTCCATTGTATATAGTCTTGCCTCCTTTGTCATAGATGAGTTGGCTTTAGGTGTGCAGGTTGAATTCTGGGCCTTCTATCCTGTTCCATTGATCTCTATTTCTGTCTTTGTGCCAGCACCAAATGGTTTCGATGACAGTTGCTTTGTAGTATAGTCTGAAGTCAGGGAGCCTGATTCCTCCAGCTCCATTTTTATTTTTCAGGATGTCTTTGGCTATCCTGGGTCTTTTGTGCTTCCAAACAAACTTTAAAATATTTTGTTCGAGTTCTGTAAGAATGTCTTTGGTGATTTGATAGGGATTGCATTGAATCTGTAGATTGCCTTAGGTAGTATAGTCATTTTGATAATATTAACTCTTCCAATCCACGAGCATGGTATATCTTTCCATCTATTTGTGTCATCTTTGATTTCTGTCATCAGTGTCTTATAGTTTTCAGAGTACAGGCCTTTTGTCTCTTTAGGTAGGTTTAGTACTTCTCTTCTGCAGTCTTAATCCCATCTCCCTCAACATTTTTAAGAATTAAATATTCTGGTATTTTTAGATGCCTTGGGGTAGCATGGGCATTTTAACAGTATTCATTCTTCTGAGCCATCAACACTGGGTATACTTCCATTTGTTTGTGTCTTCTTTAGTTTACTTCCCCAAAATCATATAGTTTCATGTGTATAGAACTTTCATCTCTTTGGTTAAATTTATTCTCAAGTATCTTACTCATTTTGATGCTGTTGTGAATGGGGTTTTTAAAATTTATTTTCAGATGTTTTATTTCTAGTGTATAGAAATACATCTGACTTATGTATTTTCAATTTGTACCCTGCAACTTAACTGAATTTGTCAATTAGTGCTAACAGTTTTTTTTTGGGGGGGAATATTTTATGTCTTTTCCTTTTGTCACTGACTACTATTCTGTTTTCTAGATGTATCATATTTTATTTATCCATTTACCTATTGAAGCTCATCTTCTTTGCTTCCATGTTTTGGCATTTATGAATCAAACTGCTACAAATGTCCATGTGCTGAGTTTTGTGTGGTGGTAAGTTTTCAAATTTGAGGGTATGAAGGAGTATAATTGCTGGATCATTTGGTAAAAATATGTTTATTTTTGTAAAAAAATCCACTAAACCCTCTCCCATAGTGACTGTACTGTTTTGCATACATAGACACATATCCATTCTTTTTCAGATTCTGTTCTCCTATATTTTATTACAGAATACTAAGTAGAATTTCTTGTGCTATACAGCACATCTTTTTTGATCATCCATTCCATATGCAATAATGTGCATATGCCAATCCCAAACTCTCAAACCTTCCTTAATACCCATCTTACATCAGTGGACATTGCATCCAGGCATAAAATAATCAAGAAAACACAGGCCTTAAATGACACATTAGACTAGATTGATTTAATTGATATTTATAGAACATTCCATGCAAAAGCAGCAGAATACACATTCTTCTTAAGTGTACATGATATATTTTCCAAGATAGATCACATGCCACAAATCAAGCCTTGGTAAATTTAACAGTGTTTAAAATCATATCAGTCATCTTTTCCAACCACAGCACTGTAAGACTAGAAATAAACTACAAGAGAAAAACTACAAAAATCATAAACATGTAGAGACTAAATGATGTGCTACTAAACAACCAATGGATCCTTGAAGAAATAAAAGAGGAAATAAAAAGATGTCTAGAAACAAATGAAAGCAAAAACACAATGATGTATATATTCTTTGATAATGTGCCTGTTGAAGTCTTTGTCCCATTGTTAATTGAGTTGCTTATTTTCTTATTGTTAGATTTTAAAAGTTCTATGTATATTTTGAATAGCAGTCCTTTTGAAAGTATTCTCCCCCATTCATTTCTTGTCTTCTACTTCTCTCAATAATATCTTTTTCAGAATATGTTTTTAATTTTCATGAAGTCTAGTGTATCTATTTTTTATGAATTGTGTCTTGGGTGTTGTATCTAAAAATTCATCTTCAGACTGAAGGTCATCTGGATTTTCTCCTGTGTTCTTATCTAGGAGTTGTATAGTTTTGAGTTTTACATTTAAGTCTGTGATACACTTTGAGTTAATTTTTGTGAAAGGTGTAAAGTCTCTGTGTAGGAACACTTTTTTTACATGTGTATGTCCAGTTTTTCCAGCACCATTTGTTGAAAAGACAGTCTTTATTGTATTGCCTTGCTGCTTTGTCAAAGATCAGTTGCATATATGTATGTTGGTCTATTTCTGAGCTCTCTCTTCTGTTCCACTGATCTGTATGTCTATTCCATTTTGATTAGAATAGAATCACTATAGCAATCACTGTGTTGATTACTGTAACTATATAGTAAATCTTGAAGTCAGTTAGTGTCAGTCCTCCAGCTTTGTTCTCCATTAATATTTGTTGGCTAATCTGGGTCTTTTGCATCTACAAACAAACTTTAGAATCAGTTTGTAGATATCCACAAAATAAATGGATGAAATTTCTATTGGAATTGCATTGAACTTTTGTAATTTTTCTCATAGAAATTTTATACATATTTTGTTAGATTTAAACCTATGTATTTTTCTTTTTGTGTGAGGGGGTGCTAATATAAGTGGTGTTGTGGGATCTTTTTAATTTTTATTTTTAGGGCTGCACCATTGGCATATGGAAGTCCCCAGGCTAGGGGTTGATCAGAGCTGTACCTGATAGCCTATGCCACAGCCACAGCAATGTGGGATCCAAGCTGCATTTGTGACCTACTCCGTAGCTTTCAGCAACAGTGGATCCTTAACCCACTGAGCTGAGCAAGGCCAGGGATGAAACCCACAAACTCACAGTTGTGTTCTTAATCTGAGCTACAACAGGAACTCCCTGGTGTTGTGTTTTAAATTTCAAGTTCTACTGGGCCACTTGTGGTATAAAGGAAATTAATTGAATTTTACCTTTTAACTATGTATTCTACAACCTTCCTAAAATAAATTATTAGTTACAGGAGATTTTGGTCAATTATTTCAGATTTTCAACACAGATGATGTTCTTTTTGAACAAATACACTTTTATTTCTTCCTTTCCAATCTGTATACTTTTTATTCTCTTTTCTTACGGAATAGCTTCCAGCATGATATTGAAAAGAACTGGTAAGTGGGAACATCCCATTCTTGCCTTGTGCCTGATCTTAATGGGAAAGCTTTGGGTTTCTTGACATTAAGTATGATGTATCTATTTATTTATTTTTATATTTTAGTACTTTATAGTATTTTGTACACATCCTAAACACTTTAAAAATATTTATTTAGTTATTGAATTTAGGTTATTGTAAATGGTAACTTCCAATCAAATCACTAAAATATTTATATTTATCTTGCTATAGGCAATGATACTTGAAGTTTATTTAACAAATATTTGACCTTTATTCTCTAACAAATGAATACTAAAGCAACTGACTCAAGCTTAGATACTGAGAGCCATTTAGCTATATTTATATCTACTATCCTCATTAGAACTGCAATTTCCTGAGATCACAGTTTTAAAATAAACAGTGAAAGAAATCTAAAAAAGATTCCTAACTACATTGTTTTGCACTATTCTAGCTGTCCATCAGCTAAATGCACTTATAATAAAAGCCCGAATCCATAACATGGCATACAAATCACTACATGATCTGACTACTGTGTGATTTTTCAGCCTCATCTTTTGCTATTATCTCCCTCCCTCACTATGGTCATGTACATTACCAGTGTTTAGTTCCCCCGAAGTGTTTGTGCCTGCTGGGGATTTTAATCCTTTTCCTGGATTTCTCTTTTTTCCTTGTTTCCAACCTGTGGTTAATTCCTACTATTTAAATTTCTATTTGCTTAAAATTATTTTTGGCTTCACCTGTGGCATAGGGAAGTTTCCAGGCCAGGGATGGAACCTGAGCTACAGCTGCAACCTATGCCACAGACGTGGCTAAACCAGATCCTTAACCCACTGCACTGGGCTGAGGATCAAACTGGCACATCTGCAGACACAACACCAGGTCCTTAAGCCATTTCAACACAGTGGGAACTCATAAATATCTTTTTATAATAAACGCTTATCTTCCCTTGTGTATTTTATTACCCTAACCTTATAATCTTAGTTTTTTCCTGCTGTTTTTCTTCACAGCACACATTATCACTTAAAGAATTATTTTTTTATGAAATGAAATATTTTTTGTTAAAGTCCTATACAACTAATATTTATTTCTGCCCTGTTTATTGATGTTAGTCTTCTTGACTAGTATTGTATCTGATATATCATATAAAACAATAGGTAGATGTATATTGAATGAAAAGAATGATGAACACTGAATGAATGTATGAATGAATGGAAAAACAGTATCACGGACAAAAATATAATGGAATTCTAGCAGAACTTCCACTTGAGGCATCAACATGAAGAATCAAGCTTTGGACAAAATTCAACACCTGTTCCAGGAAAAACCCTTCAGAAAGTGGGCATAGAGGGAACCTATCTCAACATAATAAAGGCCATATATGACAAAACCACAGCTAACACCATTCTCAATGGTGAAAAACTGAAAACTGTTCCACTAAGATCAGGAACAAGACAAGGATGTCCACTTTTGCCACTACTATTCAATATAGTTTTGGAAGTTCTAGCTTTAGCAATCAGAGAAGAAAAAGAAATAAACAGAATCCAAATTGAAAAAGAAGAAGTAAAACTATCACTGTTTGAAGATGACATGATACTATACCTGGAAAACCAATTAGACACTACCAGAAAACCATTAGAACTCATGAGTGAACTTGGCAGAGTTGTAGCATACAAAGTTAATACTCAGAAATCAATTGCATTTCTATATACCAACAATGAAAGATCAGAAGAAAAAAAATCAGAGAAACCATACCATTTACCATTGTATCAAAAATAATGAAATGCCTAGTTATAAACCCACCTAAATGAGCAAAAACATATACTCTGAATACTATAAGACATTGATGGAAGAAATTGAAGAAAGCACAGATGGAATGATATAGCATACTCTTGGATTGGAAGAATAAATGTCTAAATGACTATATTACCCAAAGCAATCTATAGATTCAGTATAATCCCTATTAAATTACCAAAGAAATTCTTTACAGAACTAGAACAGAATATTTTAAAATTTGGGGGAAGGATCAAGATGGTGGAGGAGTAAGACGTCATGCTCACCTTCTCCCACAAACACATAAAAAAAAAACACATCTACATGTAAAACGACTTGCCCAGCACATCTACTGAACACTGGCAGAAGAAATTAAACCTTCAGAAAGGGCATGAAACTCTTGACATAACTAACTAGAACAAAACAAAGAGAGAGAGAGAGAGAGAAAAGGAATGAGGATGGGACTAACATTCCTGAGAGGGAGCTGTGAAAGAGAAAAGGAACCCACATTCCTGGGAAGCCCTCTAACTGACAGGGAGATCAACTGAGACAGAGTGACCTCAAAGTTGCTGAGAAAAGGAAGCAGCTGGACTGAGAAAGGCAAAGTGGAATGAGAGCCACAAAGATCATCTGCACCACCACCCTGGACACCACAGTGTGAGGAGCTCAGGCAGGGGCTGGGGGCTGAGACTCAGGATCCAGAGGTCCGTTCTAGGGAGAGGACTAGAGATGGCTATGTGGGCACAGCCTGAGAGGCTGAGGAACAATGTGCCATGGCAGGAAGTGGTGTGCTATGGGCTGCAGAGTGGAGCACTGTGGCAGAGGGAACCAAGAAGAGGGTCTGAGCCCATAGGAGAATCAAGGCACCATTGTTGGGGAGGGTGAGAGGTGGAGGGGCATACCACAATAAGAATCTCCCTGCACACATGCACATGGGCTCTCAGAGGGTGGGGCACCTCTGGCACAGGCTACACATGGAGAGAAGTCACTTGCTTAGGCTAAGGGAGACTGGGGGTTTCTTGTGTGGGCTAAGTGGTGCTTTGTGTGGCTGGGCACCTCTTGAGTGGGCTAAGGGCAGTTGTGGGGGGGGCTAAGTGCAACATGGTGCCTCTTGCATGATCTACAGGTGGCAGGGACTGATCACAGTGGTCATCTTGGAGGCCAGTGGGAGGCTTGGCCTGCCACCACTGGGGGCCTGTGAGTGGCCTCCACATGTGGCCCCAGTCACTCAGGTGTCAGCAATAAAAAAGGAGGGCACTGTAACTGACCACCACATGTTATTGCTCTCACTTCCCTGAGAACATACCCACCCTGCTGCTGCCATTGCCAAATACTCTGGGCACCTCGTAAATCTGCCTAAGGCTCATTACTGCTTGCCAAGGCCCTGCGACTAGGAGTAATCTGCAGATGCTTGCTGTTGGTAAGAGCCCAGCAAACAGGAACTGACTACTAGCTCTACCCATTGCCTCCTTCTCCCTGGAAAGACACTCAGCACCCTGGTGATAACAGCCTGCTCACCCTGAAGAAAGAGATAGAAAATTTCCAAATTACCACTCCAAAAATAACTAGTAACCCTCTACTAAATACAAAGCAGTGGGCTTGCATTGAAGTAGCTCTCCAAGACTACAGTTTGGTTTCCCTAAACTCACAGAAAAATAAAAACATACACAAGATGAGGAAGCTTAGGAACTATTCCCAGTTAAAGAAACAGGTGAATTCACCTGAAGCAGCAAACAATGAAGCAGACCTCTGCAGTCTGATAGACACTGAGTTCAAAAGGGGGGTAATGAAAATACTTAAGGGATTAAGGCTGAATATAAAGGAATTTAGAATGGTTATGAACAGTAATGCAGATTCCTTTAGAAAGGAACTAGAAAACATAAGGAGGAACAGAGAAAAATTAGAAAATTCATTTGCAGAGACCCAAACTGAGCTAAAGGCTACAAAGAGCAGAATGAATAATACAGAATGAACAAATTAGTGACATGGAAGATAGAATAATGGAAATCACCCAATCAAGACAGCAGACAGAAAACCTAATGAAAAAATGTGAAAGCAATATAAGAGATCTATGGGATAATATGAACTGGGCCAATCTACTCATAATAGGAATTCCAGAGGAAAAAAAAGAAAATGGGATTGAAAATATATTTGAAGAAATTATGTCTGAAAACTTTCCAAATTTAAAGAAAACAGATATTAAGATACAGTAAGCATAAAGGACCCCAAACAAGTTGAACCCAAGCAGGCCCACACCAAGACATATTATAATAAAAATGGCAAAAGTTAAAAAGAGGATTCTAAAGGCAGCAAGAGAAATACAGAGCATTAATTATAAGGCAACCCCCATAAGGTTATCAGCTGATTTCTCTATAGAAACACTACAGGCCAGAAGGGAGTGACAAAATATATTTAAAGTTCTGAAACGGAAAAATTTGCAGCCTAGAATACTCTACCCAGTGAGAATTTCATTTAAAATAGAAGGATAAATATAGAATTTCTCCAACAAACAAAAGCTAAAAGAATACAGCAATACTAACTCCATTCTAAAAGAAATAATGAAAGGGCTTCTCTAAATAAAAAGAGAAGTAAGAAGAAATAGGATGGAGGAAACCACAATTGGAAAGCCATCACTTAAATAAGCCAGCCTACAGAGCTAAAAAAAAAAAAAGCTACTGTAAAAGCGATGATAAATATGAGATATGAGGAAGAGCAAATGGACAAACATGAAGATGTTAAAAAAAAAGGACTTCAAAATCATAGAATGTGGGGAAGAAAGTAAGAAAATCTAGACCTTTTTTTTTTTTTTTTAAATAATGTGTTTGAGCCTATATGACTATCAGGCTAAAGCAAGAAGATATAGGTAGGGTTTAACATACTTAAAAAACAGGGCAACCCCAAACAGAACCAAACATTATGTTCGCAAAAACTAAAAATAAAAGTATACAAGCAAAGAATTAATGGAAATCATCCAACCAAAAAAGAAAGAACAAAGGAAGAAAATTTTCCTTGAAAATGACACATGCACCTGTATGTTCATTGCAGCACAATAATCAAGTCATGGAAACAACCCGAATATCAATCAGCATGTGATTGGATTAGGAAGAGTGGTATATATACACAATGGAATACTACTCAGCCATAAAAAAAGAACAAAAAATTGCCATTTGCAGCAACATGGATGGAACTGGAGACTCTCATACTGAGTGAAGTAAGTCAGAAAGAGAAAGACAAATACCATAGGATATCACTTATATTCAGAATCTAATATATGGCACAAATGAACCTTTCCACAGAAAAGAAAATCATGGCCATGAGAACAGACTTGTGATTTCCAAGGCGGAGAGGGAAGGAATGGGATGGACTGGGTGCTTGTGATTAATAGATGCAAACTCTTGCATTTGGAGTTGATAAGTAATGAGATCTTGCTGTAGATCATAGCAAAGTATATCTAGTCACTTGTGATGGAACATGATAGAGGATACTTTCAGAAAAAGAATGTTTATATATGTGTGTGTGACTGGGTGATTTTGCTGTACAGTAGAAAATTGACAGAACACTGTAAACCAACTGTAATGGAAAAAATGAAAAGTGCTTAAAATTTGTGAACATATTTTTAAAACCACCACAATATACAATTTACAGAGGTGTTAGTGAAATCTTAGTTTCACTTAGAAAATTATTGAGAGGGAATAACAGATGAAGCTTTCCCATATGAAATCATTCTCTCCTTTCCTGTTACTTGAATGCTTTCTTTCACTGAGCATAGTGTACAATGCAAATATTTCCATTATGATTTTTAGTAGTTCATGTTGTGGCTCAGCAGAAACAAATCTGACTAGCATCCATGAGGACACAGGTTCATTCCCTGGCCTCGCTCAGTGGGTTAAGGATCCAATGTTGCTGTGAGCTGTGATGTAGTTCACAGATGTGGCTCAGATCCACAGCATTGCTGTGGCTGTGGCATAGTCCAGCAGCTACAGCTCTGATTTGACCTGACCCCTAGTCTGGCAACATCCATATGCCTCAGGTGCAGCCATTAAAAAGTAAAAAAAAAAAAGATTTTGTGCTTCTATAAAATAATGCAATATTATTTTCCCACATTATCCATCTTTTCTGTTAACCTAAATTTCAAGCAGGAATTATGATATTAAAATTTTATATCATTAAATATTTGGGGGTAGAACTGCATTTTAGGAGTATTGAGATCCTGCAGATGTGTTTTTTGGGACTTCTGGACAATATCACCTGACATTTCACTGGACAACATGACTGCCCTTCTGGATGTTTTACTGTATTTATGCTTCCTAGGGAATGTAGTCTTGCTGATGCTAAGTTTGGCTGGACAAGGTCCCAAGTCCCCAAAGTCTGTTAATATTTATATAATGGGTATTTTCTTCATTTATTTCTGAATGAGACAGAAAAAAATAGCTTCTCTAAGTAGGGCAAGCAGAATTCTCAGTGGACATTCACCCAACACAGTCGAATGCCTTTTTAAAGATTCTGAGAATCAAGGCAAACTGCAGTGAAGTACTATTTTACTCCCGCTCTGTGTCTGTTCCTCAATTCTAGAAGAGGTGGTGCCCTTAGCTAAATATATTGCTCTCTGTATACGTGCATGCATGTATTCTTGTGTGTATGTATGTGTTTTTGGTAGTCTTTGAAATTAATCCATAGCTCACCAGCAACATTGAAATAGTTTTTTGAAAGGGTTAAGAAATCTATTAATAAAATCTCATAATTAATAATTGTAATTCCAAGGACTAGATGTTCTCAAAACTTCTCATAAATGACAATGTTGGGGGAGGCAAAAATAAATAGACCCTTAAACTTTTTCTTTGCTTCCAATCCTTTTTACTGAAAAAAATAATCAGCATTTCCATAATGTAAAGAAAAATATAGAGTTATGACAGTCTCATCAGTATCCAATTTTTAAAAATCACAATGATATCTGAATTGTTGAAAAATAAGTGAGTTAATTATATTGTTATACAGATATATTGAGTGAAATTCATGATAAAAAATGAGTTCATCTTTAACTACATTTAAGTGACAGGTAGTGGCTGAAAAATTTAAAGCTTATTGTTTATGATATATTTTCTTAATGCTTTAATAGTCCCTAAGACATGGTTGGAACTAAAGTTACTGTGAAATCCTGCCATTAACATATAATAGATAACTTGAATGTAAATTTCTATTTTCATTGTATTTCCATAAAATCAATGTCATCATTTAGCTACTCTTTTTTCATAAACTATTTCCCCAATATTCTATAGTAGTCAACTTTGCTCACCTTAGAACACAATAGATCTGAAAACAAAATAAATTAACTGATACTGTAAAGCACAAAAGAACTAGGCTGAACTGACATATAAAATAATATATAACTAAATAGTGGAATAGTGGAATTCTTAAACAGAATAATTAATATGTGAAAAAGAAAATTTCGATAGAAAAAAACCAAGTGAATAGACTTCCTATTAAGAAGAAAGATGTCCTATTTAGATCAATGGTGTTTCTGCATGATTTTTTTTTTGTCTTTTTGCTGTTTCTTGGGCCGCTCCTGCGGCATATGGAGGTTCCCAGGCTAGGGGTCGAATCGGAGCTGTAGCCACCGGCCTACACCAGAGCCACAGCAACGCGGGATTCAAGCCACGTCTGCGACCTACACCACAGCTCACGGCAACGCCGGACCCTTAACCCGCTGAGCAAGGCCAGGGACCGAACGCGCAACCTCATGGTTCCTAGTCGGATTCGTTAACCACTGCGCCACGACGGGAACTCCTGCATGATTAATTTTTAAAAGAAACAATGGAATTTACAATAGTATTAGAAGAAAAAAATCAAAGAAAAAAACAAGTTAAATAAACATTGAGGGCAGTCATTCTCAATAATGTCAGAAGTGACACCTGTGAAATTTGGCATTAGTTATATAAATAAAAGCCCCAATTTTCTTCATAGGTCTTCCTTTTTTTTTTATTTTAGCAGCAGAAATTTATTGCCACGCAATCAAGGCTCTAAGTGTGAAATCTTGGAAACAGCAGGGCCATACTTTCTCTGAGAGCTCTAAAGGAAAATCCTTCCTTGCCTCTTCAAGCTTCTGGTGTTTGCTGGCAATCCTTGGTTTTCCTAGACATGTAGATGTAGGATTCCAGTACACCGCCTTTTCTGTCCCCATATCATTTTCTCCATATGTATGCCTGTGTTCACAATGTGTTCTTTCTTAGGGACCCATCCTTCTAGAGTATAACCATACCTTAACTACAATAGCCCTATTTCCATATAAGGTCACATTCTGAGGTGTTGGGCGTTAGACTAGATCTTCAACATATCTTCTAGGGGGACACACTTCAACCCATAAGAGTGGCTTTCTCTTTTTTGCTATTGTAGGTATTAAAATAGTGAAAATACTTGTTTGTGTGTATTTGTGTACACATATGTATAATTCTTTAGATAAGGTTTCAATCAAATGATATGTACCTTAGCATTTTTATAACATATTGTTAAATTGTCTTCCCAAAAGGATTAATTCATTTACTATCTCTCAACAGTGCATGAAAGTGCCTCTTTCCTTACATTCCAGTGAACACTTGCTATTATCATTTTAAAATTTTGTCCTTCTATTGGGAAAAACATAATCTTATTAAAGAGGTAGATAGAGTATTTTCTTTTTTTGGTCCTAAAGTAGTTTGTGCCCTAAACCTTTCAAAGAAAGTCTGTTAATTTCTTCCTGTAATCCCTTTCCCCAGAGGGGCAAAAAATTATATCCCTTGGGAATCAGCATGAAACAAACTCATCCTTTCCCTTCTGTGTTCTCATTTGTCATCTGGGCTACTGTCCCAACCTCAAACTCTTTATTTCTTTTCCCAACTATATAACAGACAAAAATTAAAAGAGAAAAAACAAAAAACCCTCCTGTAGACATCAGTGAATTTTCTTCTGAGATCTTTAGGTTTCAGGATCTAAAATAGGATTTATAAAGAGTAATTTAAAAAATTCCTTGAATGTTACTGTCCTAAGTACTTCTAATTATTTTTGAATACTGGAGTTTAAAATTTGAAAACCAATAGCTTATAACAGTATAAAAAGTAATTGTAAAAAATATTTGTAGAAGTTACACTATTTGATTTTAAGACATATTATAAACCACAGTGATCAAAATAGGGTAGTACCGGCCTAAGTTTAGAAATACATCAATGGGACAGAATAGAGAGCCAGAAAAGACCCACGTGCATATGACCAGTTGATTTTTTGACAAAAGCACTGAAGCAATCCAATAGTGAAAACAATTGTGAAACAAATCTTGATGGAACATCTGGATATATTAAAAAACTTCAACCTTGACCCCTCCCTTGCATCATACCCCCAAATTAATTTCAGGTGGATCACAGATCTAAATGAAAATGTTAACTTTATAAAATTTTAATGAGAAAACATAGGAAATATTTTCATGATTTGAGTATTGATGATGATTTCTTAGAATACAGAAATGAATAAATATAAATTAAAACAATAAATGAGAAACTTTGTTTTTTTTAACTAGAGAATTAAAAACTTCTACTCATCAAAGATACTCTTCATGAAACAAATATACAACCCACAGACTTGGTGAAAATAGTCACCAAGTAGATATCTGTGAAATCACTGGTAGTCAGAATATACAAAAAATTTCTATAAATCATAATAAAGACAAAAACCAGTTAAAACATGAACAAAAGATTTGATACTGATACTGACAAGTTAGGTGAATGACCAATATTCCCTTGAAAAGATGCTAAGCATCATTAGTTTCTCATTTTACAAATTATTTTTAAGAAAATTAAAATGAAAATAAAAGGAAATGCCACCACCTGAAAACAAAACCTACCAAATCTACCAAATACCACCACCACCACAACCAAAACCTACTAAAGTGGCTAAAATTAAAGACAGGTAGTAGAAAATGCTGATCAGAATATGAAGCAACCAGAACTTTTTTACACTATTATTGGAAGTGTAAAATGTTACAACCACTTTGGGCAAAAATCTAGTAGTTTTTTTCCACATACTTAATTTAAAAAATTTATTAGAGTATAGTTTTGTTAGTTTCAGGTATACGGCAAAGTCAATCAGTTACACATATACATATATCCATTTTTTTTCAGATTATTTTCCCATAATAGTTATTACAAACTATTGAGTAGGTTTCCCTATGCTATACAGTAGGTCCTTGTTACCTAGTCTATATATATAGTCTATATATATAGTTACCTAGTCTATATATCTACTATATATAGTAGTTTGTATATGTTAATCCGAACCTCATAATTTATCCCTCCACCCCAAAATTTCCCCTTTGGTAACTAGAAGTTTGGTTTCAAGATCTTTGAGTCTGTTTCCGTTTTTTCAATAAGTTCTTTTGTATTATTTTTTTGTATTAGATTCCACATATTAGTGATCTCATATTTGTTTTTGCCTGACTTCACTTAGTATAATAATTTCTAGGTCTAGGAGTCCCAGTCTTGGTGCAGTGATTAGTGAATCTGATTAGGAACCATGAGGTTGCAGGTTCGATCCCTGGCCTTGCTCAGTGGGTTAAGGATCCAGCGTTGCCATGAGCTGTGGTGTAGGTCACATATGCGGCTCGGATCCCACGTTGCTGTGGCTGTGGCTAGGCCAGTGGCTGCAGCTCTGATTGGATCCCTAGCCTGGGAACCTCCATGTGCCACAGGAGCGGCCCTAGAAAAGGTAAAAACACACACAAAAAATCTAGGTCTAGATCATTTCTAGCAGTTTTTTATAAAACTTACAGACACTGCATATGACCCAGGAACACACTTCTTTGTATTCACTCAAGAAAATCAAAACATGATTGCAAAAGTCTAGTATTAGAATAGTCATAGCAGCTTTATTTATTTTATCCTCAAAACTGGAAACAGTCCAGTTGCCCATCAACGGGAGTGTGGATAAACCAACTATAGTGTATTTGTTCAATGAAATACTACTTTGCCGTGAAAAAGAAACAAAGCATTGATAAAATAACTACATGGATGAATCTCAAAAATATTATGTTAAATGAAGTTAGATACGAATGGTACATATTGTATTATTCCATTTGTATAAAAATTTAGAAAATGCAAACAATCTATAGTGACAAGAAACCAGATCATTGGTTATCTAGGGAGTGCAGTGCAGAATGGATTGCAAAGTAATATGAAGAAACCTTGGTGGGTGAAGAAAATTTTCACTATCTTAATAGTAGTGATGGGTTATGGGATATATATATATATATGTGTGTGTGTGTGTTATGTCTCATCAAATGTGCTTTAAATATGTACAGATTATCATATATAAGTTACATCAGAATAAATTAAGAAAATGGACATAAATATTAACCTCAAATTATAATATGCATGCTCAAGAGTTTAGGAGTAATGTGTGCTAATGTCTACAATATCTTTGAAATTGATTCCTTAAAAAAAGATGAATTGACAGATTGATGGGAGATGGATAGATATATGGGAAATTGTGCAGAGAAAAATAATAGCTATAGAATGTAAATGGAGGATAGATGGTGTTCATTGTAAGATTATTTCAGATTTTTCTATAACAATTGAAAACTTTAATTGTAAAAGCTTAAAAATACCAGAATATTTAATTCTTAAAAATGTTGAGGGAGATGGGATTAAGACTGCAGAAGAGAAGTACTAAACCTACCTAAAGAGACAAAAGGCCTGTACTCTGAAAACTATAAGACACTGATGACAGAAATCAAAGATGACACAAATAGATGGAAAGATATACCATGCTCGTGGATTGGAAGAGTTAATATTATCAAAATGACTATACTACCTAAGGCAATCTACAGATTCAATGCAATCCCTATCAAATCACCAAAGACATTCTTACAGAACTCGAACAAAATATTTTAAAGTTTGTTTGGAAGCACAAAAGACCCAGGATAGCCAAAGACATCCTGAAAAATAAAAATGGAGCTGGAGGAATCAGGCTCCCTGACTTCAGACTATACTACAAAGCAACTGTCATCGAAACCATTTGGTGCTGGCACAAAGACAGAAATAGAGATCAATGGAACAGGATAGAAGGCCCAGAATTCAACCTGCACACCTAAAGCCAACTCATCTATGACAAAGGAGGCAAGACTATATACAATGGAGAAAGGACAGCTTGTTCAATAAGTGGTGCTGGGAAAACTGGACAGCCCCATGTAAAGGAATGAACTCAGAACACCCCCTAACACCATACCCCAAAATAAACTCCAAATGGATTAAAGACCTAGATATAAGACCAGATACTATACAACTTTTACAGGAAAGCATAGGCCAAACACTCTCTGACATAAATGATAGCAACATCTTCTCAGATCCTCCTCTTAAGCGTAATGAGAGCAAAAACAAAAATAAACAAACGGGACTTAATTAAACTTAAAAGTTTCTGCAAAATAAAGGAAACCCTGAACAAAATGAAAAGACAACCCACAGAATGGGAGAAAATCTTTGCAAGTGAATCAATGTACAAGGGATTAATCTCCAAAATTTATAAACACCTCCTACCACTCAATACCAAAAAAACAAACAACCCCATCAAAAAATGGGCAGAAGATCTAAACAGACAGTTCTCCAAAGAAGACATACAGATGGCCAAGAAGCACATGAAAGGATGTTCAGCATCACTCATTATTAGAGAGATGCAAATCAAAACCACACTGAGGTACCACCTTACACCAGCCAGAATGGCCATCATCAAAAAGTCTACAAACAATAAGTGCTGGAGAGGGTGTGGAGAAAAAGGAACCCTGTCACACCGTTGGTGGGATTGTAAGTTGGTGCAACCACTGTGGAAAAGAGGATGGAGATTCTTCAGAAAACTAAACATAGAACTACCATTTGATCCAACAATCCCACCTCTGGGCATCTATCCAGAGAAAACCATGACTGGAAAAGACACACGCACTCCAATGTTCATTGCTGCACTACTTGCAATAGCCAAGACATGGAAGCAACCTAAATGTCCATCGACAGAGGCATGGCTAAAGAAGAAGTGGTACCTATACACAATGGAATATTACTCGGCCATTAAAAAGAACGAAATACCGGCATTTTTTGCAACATGGATGGACCTAGAAACTATCATGCTAAGTGAGGTCAGCCATACAATGAGACACCGACATCAAATGCTTTCACTGACATGTGGAATCTGAAAAAAGGACAGACTGAACTTCATTGCAGAACAGATAGAGACTCACAGACTTTGAAAAACCTATGGTCTCTGGAGGAGACAGTTTGGAGGGTGGGGGGATGTGCTGGGGTTGTGGGATGGAAATCCTTTAAAAATTTTTTTTGTGATGATCACTGTACAACTATAAATGTAATAAATTTATTGAGTAATAAAAAAATAAATAATAAGAAGGGTGAACTTGTGGCTGATAGGCTGTGAATTGATAACTGGCAGGGAAGAAAACATTCACCCTTTCTCAGAACCTTTATTTTTCTTTCATTCAACCAGGTAATTGCACATGATATTTATATTTTATAGTAGTTTTTATTTTTCCCCTTAATAATACTTCATCATTTCCTAAGACTTTGAACACTTTATGGTTTGATGACCTGTGTTATCCATATAATGACTTATCACTAAGGGACTGTTGAAGATTAACTTTCTTTTTTATTATTTGCCTCTCAAACTTTGTAGAAATACATGGATCATCAGGAATTGGTGCCACATTTATGAAATGCCATCTAGCTTGATGACATCTCAGGCTTTTTCTTTAATGCCTGCGAAGATATTTGGTACAATCTAGAATTATAATTACATGTGAGGTAATTCAGTTTGAGATTTAGCTTTTAGGCTTTATAAATATTTGCTCTGGCAAATAATCCCTTGGGATTTCACAATATAATTTAGGGTTATGTTTTTATTTGTTTGCAGTGGATTTTTTAATTTGGTTCAATAGTGTATTTATTTACTGCTTCCTTATGAATTTGAGAGAATAGTCCTTCCAGAAGGGCTTTTTAAGAATTTTCTCTCTAGGTTGTTTTCTGCAGTCCAAAGCTTTGAACTGCCAGATTTCAGAGCAGCTTCTTGCTCCTTAACATTATGCAATGCATAATGTATCATTTTGTTTAAAAAACATTAGAAAGGGTCAAATACTCAGTATTGACTTTGAACCCAAATTGATACTTGATCTCTGTGTTACCTTCTTGTTCTCTACTTGATTTCTTATTTTGTTATGTTTTTCTCCCTTAGAACTCTCCTAAAGACTTAGAGATGCTTTAATTAGATTTTGTTGAAAAACTGTATAAAAAGAAAGATAATTACCCAGATAACTCATGATGACTTTGAAAATCAATAAAAAATAGTCCATATACATGGTTAACATACAAATGGTATCAAAAGGTACTAAGAGCAAAGTAAAAATCTCCTCTGAAATGTAACTGTTGTTAGGTTCCTTGAGATTTTTTCCAGGAAAGAAGTGTTTTTGGTATATATCTGCATCTGTCTGGCTCTCTTCTTTTTACATTTTTTTAAATAAAGGGATTTAATTGTAAAAAAAATAATAAAATTGACTTTTTAAACTGATGCTTTAAACAAAAAACTAACCTTCTTTTGGATATCTTCTTCACTGGTTGTTAAAATTTTTGGATATTTTTCAAAGTTAGTCAATATGTGCTAGGTTTTTCACAACAATATTTTCACAAAATAACTGCGCATGCCTAGTGATATTTTATTATTATTAAATATTATTTTTCCTTATAATTATATCTTAGCCAGATGTTTAATTTTGGTAGAGTTCTATCAATTTTCATAAAATGCTTTTGAAGCTGTCAAAATAATAAAATTTTGCGATTCAGCTAATTTTACACTTAACTGTAGTGTTCAACAGGTGTTCCTAAATGTGAAAGTATAAGGTTTTGGAGAGTTTATTTTTATTTTTATTTTTATTAAATCATAGTTGATTTACAGTGTTGTGTTAATTTCTGCTACATAGCAAAGTGACTGAGTTATACAAATATTTATATATTCTTTTGCATGTTCTTTTACATTATGGTTTATCACAGGATATTGAATACAGTTCCCTGTTTTTAAAGTAGGACGTTGTTTATACATCCTATGTAATAGTTTGCTTCTGCTAATCCCTAAATCCCAATATTCCTCCCCACTCTTCCTTCCCCTTGACAACCACAAGTATATTTTCTGTATTATGAAGTCTGGTTATTTTTGTAGATATGTTGATTTGTGTCATTTTTTAGATTCCATGTATAAGTGATATCATATGGAATTTGCCTTTGATTTATTTCACTTAGTATGATCATTTTTAGGTCCATCCATGTTTCTGAAAATGGCATTATATTAGATCTTAAATATATGTACATTTTCTTTATCTATTAATCCATTGATGGACATTGAGGTTGTTTCATCCATTGATAGACTATTGTGAATAGCACTGCCATGAACATTGGAGTGCATGTATCTTTTCAAATTAGAAATTTGTCTGGGTATATGCCCAAGAGTGGGATTGCTGGATCATAACGCAACTCTATTTTTTTGTTTTATTGAGGAACCTCTATACTGTTTTCCATAGTGGTTGTACCAATTTATATTCCTACTAACAGTGTAGGAGGTGTTCCTTTTCTCCACACTTCCAGAATTTATTATTTGTAGACATTTTAATGATGGCCATTTTGACTTGTATGAGGTAGCACCTCATTGGAGTTTTTAGTTGCATTTCTCAAATAATTAGTAATAATGATCATCTTTTCATGTGCCATTGTCCCTTTGTATGTCTTGTTTGGAGAAATATCTACTTAGGTCTTCTGCCTATTTTTTTAGATTCAGCTGTTTGGGTGTTTTGTTATTGAATTGTATGAGTTGTTATATTTTGGATATTAAGCCCTTGTCAGTTGCATCACTTACAAATATTTTTTCCCAGTCTATAGGTTGGCTTTTCATTTTCATTTATGGATTCCTTTACTGTGTAGATGCTTATAAGTTTGATTAAGTCCCATTTATTTTGGTGAGGGGGTTGTTTGTTTTTTTAGCTGTGGCATGCCATGGCTGGTGTGAGGTCTCTGTTCCCAGACCAGGAATTGAACCTGGGCTAAGCAATGAAATTGAAAATTCCTAACAACTAGACCACTAGGGAACTCCTCGGTTTGTTTATTTTTGCTTTTATCTCTTTTACTTGGGGAGACTACACTAAGAAAATGTTGGTATGATTTATGTCAAATAATTTTTGATTTGTTTTCTTCTAGGAGTTTTCTTGTGTCCTGTTTTATATTTAAGTCTTTAAGCCATTTTGAGTTTGTATTTTTGTATGCTTTGAGGGTGTGTTCTAACTTCATTGATTTATATACAACTGCCTGATGTTCCCAACACCACTTGCTAAAGAGACTCTCTTTTCTCCATTGTATATTCTTGCTTCCTTTGTCAAAGAGTAATTGACCATAGTGTATGGTTTATTTCTGGGCTCTATATCTATATGTTCCCTTAATCTATATGTCTGTTTTTATGCCAATACCATGCTGTTTTTATTACTGTAACTTTGTGGTATTCTCTGAAGTCTGGGAGGGTTTTGCCTCCTGCTTTGTTCTTTTTCCTCAGTATTACTCTGGCAATTCTGGGCCTATTTTATGGATCCATATAAGGTTTTGGATTATTTGTTCTAGATCTATGAAAAATGACATGGGTAATTTTATAAGGATCACATTAACTCTGTAGATTGCTTTGGGTAATGTGGCCATTTTAGCTATATTAATTCTTCCAATCCAGGAGCATGGGATATCCTTCCATTTCTTTGAATCATCTTCATTAACGTTTTGTAGTTCTCAGCATGTAAGTCTGTCACCACCTTGGTCAAATTTATTCCTAAGTACTTTATTTTTTTGTGTGTGATTTTAAAAGTGACTTTTTTTACTTTGCCTTTGTAATATTTTATTGTTAGTGTAAATAAATGCAATCACTTTCTGTATTTTAATCTTGTATCCTGCTAACTTGCTAAATTCATTTATCAGCTCTTTTTTTTGAAGTTTTTATATGGAACCCTTAGGGTTTTCTATATACATGATCATATCATTGTGTATAATGACAATTCTACCTCTTCTCTTCCAATTGAATATTGTTTATTTCTTTTTCTTGTCTGAGCTCTGTGACTAGGACTTCCAACAATATGTTAAATAGAAATAGTGAGAGTGGGCATCCTTGTGAAGCTTCCTTTCTATCTCAGCTGGCCTCCCTGCTGGTCAGGGGGCTTCCCAGGGTATGGGAACCTCTCCTCTCCTTCAGTTTCCTTCTAGGGACACAGGTCCCACCATGCTTCCTCCTTTTTTTCTATTTCATCTACCTTGTTATGTGGAGATCTTTCTCGTCCTTTCAGTTCTGTGATGGTTGTTCCATTTGTAGATGTATTTTTTATGTATTTGTTGGAGGAGGTGAGTTCCATGCTGTCTTGATTGGAGCCCTTGTTTTTGCTTTTAATCTGGAGTTCAGTACAGACTTTTCAACTTGATTAAGATTCTGAAATTATTTAGTCAGAAGTTGTACTTTTTCCAATATTAGTGAAGGGGCATTTGTTTATGGACATTTAGAGAATATGTTTGGTGCATTCTTTTTATTTTATACTAGCACTTAAAATATAAATAAGTATAACAAGTGGAAATGTTTATAACATAGTTTTCACAGAAAAACTTATTAGATTCCGTTTATTATATGACTTAGATTTCCCAACTTTTCTGTTAATCAAAATTGCAAAATGTCTATTAAACTTACACATTTGCTTAATTTACATAAAACATCAGCTACCACTAATACTATTTTGCTTCAGAGTTGTAGTGTTAAAATCAAGATAGATTACAAATAATAGCTAAAGTTTAGGAAAGTCAACATGTGTTTTTAAAGAAATATTTATTTATATTGATTATGCATTCTACAGAAAAATTTTGTTGCTTTTTTAATATTTATTTTTAGGCCCCTTGAAACTCCTCTCCATTCCTAAAATCCTGCTTGTGCTCAGAGTGCTGAAGTACATTTAGGTTATCTAATTTAATACATGCAATGTCTATTTTATCAGCCCATTAACTCAATGAAATTATTACTTAATTATGTAGGAGCTTCAATTAATGTTTTTGGATTGTTCTTAGAAAACCTTCAACACAGCAATCATGGTTCTCTCTTGCCTTTTCTTCATTCAGTTCATAGCACTGTCCCTCATCTTATCAAAAAAAACCCTATTTTTGTCACTGAAAGCTAAATCATATGCTATTAGAAATACTAAAAATCACAGTGGCAAGTAAGTTGGTAGAACTGAAAAATCCCAAGACAAAAAGACACTCTCTTTCTAAAAAATACCCTACTCTTTTGATTCAAAACATAGGTACAAGCTTCACACCAGCACATGGCATGTTTTTACTGTGGACACATGTTTAATTTAGTCTGTGATAAATCGTTAGTTTATAAGCTAACATTTTGACATTTTGAAATCCATCAGATTCTTTCTTTTTTTTTTGGCTTTTTAGGGCCACACTGACAGCAATATGGAGGTTCCCAGGCTAGAGGTCAAACTGGAACTGCTGCTGCTGGCCTACACCACAGCCACAGCAATGCAGGATCTGAGCCATGTGTGCAACCTACACCACAGCTCACAGCAACACCAGATCCTTAACCCACTAAGCAAGGCCAGGGATTGAACCAGCATCCTCATGGATGCTAGTCAGATTCATTTCCACTGAGCCACCACGGGAACTCCTCTATCTGATTCTCTCAGATGTATGCAATTTTATTGCAGCAGTGATGCATGTATCATTTAGGTATTTTCTTAATACTACTGTAAAGCAAACTAATCCAAAACTCACTGGATTGTAATAATAAGCATTTATATCTCTCATACAACTGAGGTTTGTTGAGGGGTCATGTGTTCTAGATTGGGCTTGACTGAGCTTGACTCCAATCAAGGTAAGGTTGAGGCCTACTCCACAGATTTCCTCTTTATCCAGAGACTTAGGAGCTAAAAGTCAATACCCCTAATATACAAAAGGGAAACAAGGATGTGTTCACATTCAAATGAAAGACAGTGGGAGTCATATACACTATCTGATCTATATGAATTCTGAAATCCTACTAAGAGAATATCAATAAATTACTCTACATGGAAATCAGGAATGTTCTTAAGTAGGCACTAATTATACTCCCTGGTGGTTGTTTCTTGGTCCACTGTTCTGCATATGTCATAGCTCCAATATTCCTCCTCTACAATCATCTTTCCTGGTCTGCTCCAAAGAGGGCATTGAAAAATATGTCCTATTGGCATAAGGAATTTTTTTTGAATCTGTTATCTGACAATAGAAATTTAGATATTGAGCAACCTTTTAAAATCTCTAAAAGCATGCCTCATTTGGATTTTCTAGTTGACTTTATAACATAGTGGCCTTATGAATAAGCTATACTCACCACAATTTTGCTTAACAAGTCTTCCCATTCTGTGACTTCTAACAACAAGCATCATTTCTCACTTACACATCTGTGAATTGTTTGGTCTTTGGCTTATTTAGGCTGGTGTCTTCTGGGCTTGGATCCAGGCCTCAGATTGGGATGAGGTCTGCTGCACATGCCCTTAATTCTTCAGAATCAAGCAGGATATCTGGGAAGACTCTTTTCGTGGCAATAGCAGATCAAGAGAGCAAGGGCAAATGTAAAAGAACATTTCAAGGCACTACTTTTCTCATGTCCGCTCACTTTGCATTTGTCAAAGCAAGTCAGCCAAGTCTACAAGGATTTTGAGGGAATCTAACTAAAGTTGGGAATCATGAAAGAAGCATATTTTTTAAGTCACCATGTCCAAGTATATTTTATTGATGTTTAACTATTTGCATGAACAAATAGTTGAAAATTGCTAAGATTGAATATTGGAAAAAGCTCCATGCAGAGGTAAAACCTTATATGTTTATAGCAATTTATAAGAAATCTGCATGTATTTATTGTATGTCATTTGATCTTTATTACAATTTGCTAAAGTGAATTGGACAGGTATAATTATATAATTTTATAAATGAGTGACTTAGGCATAAAATAACCAGACTGTGGCCCTTACAACTCAAATATTCTGAGCCACTGCCTCTGTGATACAGCACACTGCTTTTTCAGTAGCAATTTCCAGAAAAGTAGTCTCCAAAGGGAACAACCATAATAGTAAAGAATGGGAAAGTTTCCACAGAAATATGATACCTTTTAAAATTACATTTCACAAAATCAAATACCTTGGAATACACCTGACCAAAGAGGTAAAGGACCTATATGCTGAGAACTATAAAACTTTAATCAAAGAAATCAAGTCCATGATTTTCTTTTCTAAGGAGATGTTCATTTGTGCTGGATATTAGATTCCAGTTATAAGTGATATCATATGGTATTTGTCTTTGTCTTTCTGGCTCATTTCACTCAGTATGAGATTCTCTAGCTCCATCCATGTTGCTGCAAATGGCATTATGTCATTCTTTTTTATGGCTGAGTAGTATTCCAAGAAGAGACTTGTGGCTGCCTGATGGGAGGGGGAGGGAGTGGGAGGGATCAGGAGCTTGGGCTTATCAGACACAACTTAGAATAGATTTACAAGGCGATCCTGCTGAATAGCATTGAGAACTTTGTCTAGATACTCATGTTGCAACAGAAGAAAGGCTGGGGGAAAACTGTAATTGTAATGTATACATGTAAGGATAACCTGACCGCCTTGCTGTACAGTGGGAAAAAAAAAAGAAATCAAAGAAGATGTAAAGAAATGGAAAGATATTCCATGGTCTTGAGTTGGAAAAATCAATATTGTAAAAATGGCCATACTACCCAAAGCAATCTACAGATTCAATGCAATCCCTATCAAATTACCCAGGACATTTTCACAGAACTAGAACAAACAATCCAAAAATTTATATGGAACAACAAAAGACCCAGAATCGCCAAAGCAATCCTGAGAAACAAAAACCAAGCAGGAGGCATAACTCTCCCTGACCTCAAGAAATACTACAAAGCCACAGTCATCAAAACAGTGTGGTACTGGTACCAAAACAGACAGACAGACCAATGGAACGGAATAGAGAACCCGGAAATAAACCCTGACACCTATGGTCAATTAATCTTTGACAAGGGAGGCAAGAACATAAAATGGGAAAAAGAAAGTCTATTTAGCAAGCATTGCTGGGAAACCTGGACAGCTGCATGCAAAGCAATGAAACTAGAACACACCCTCACACCATGCACAAAAATAAACTCCAAATGGCTGAAAGACTTAAATATACGACAGGACACCATCAAACTCCTAGATGAGAACATAGGCAAAACACTCTCTGACATCAACCTCATGAATATTTTCTCAGGTCAGTCTCCCAAAGCAATAGAAATTAGAGCAAAAATAAACCCATGGGACCTCATCAAACTGACAAGCTTTTGCACAGCAAAGGAAACCAAAAAGAAAACAAAAAGACAACTTACAGAATGGGAGAAAATAGTGTCAAACGATGCAATGGACAAGGGCTTAATCTCTAGAATATATAAGCAACTTATACAACTCAAGAGCAAAAAAGCCAATCACCCAACGGAAAAATGGGCAAAAGACCTGAATAGACTGTTCTCCAAGGAAGATAGGCAGATGGCCAGCAAACACCTGAAAAAATGCTCAACATCGCTGATTATAAGAGAAATGCAAATCAAAACCACCATGAGATACCACCTCACACCAGTCAGAATGGCCATTATTCATAAGTCCACAAATAACAAGTGCTGGAGGGGGTGTGGAGAAAAGGGAACCCTCCTGCACTGTTGGTGGGAATGTCAACTGGTACAGCCACTATGGAGAACAGTTTGGAGATACCTTAGAAATCTATACATAGAACTTCCATATGACCCCGCAGTCCCACTCTTGGGCATCTATCCGGACAAAACTCTACTTAAAAGAGACACATGCACCCACATGTTCATTGCAGCACTATTCACAATAGCCAGGACATGGAAACAACCCAAATGTCCATCCACAGATGATTGGATTCGGAAGAGGTGGTATATATACACAATGGAATACTACTCAGCCATAAAAAAGAATGACATAATGCCATTTGCAGCAACATGGATGGAACTAGAGACTCTCATACTGAGTGAAATGAGCCAGAAAGACAAAGACAAATACCGTATGATATCACTTATATCTGGAATCTAATATCCAGCACAAATGAACATCTCCTCAGAAAAGAAAATCATGGACTTGGAGAAAAGACTTGTGGCTGCCTGATGGGAGAAGGAGGGAGTGAGAGGGATCGGGAGCTTGGGCTTAACAGACACAATTTAGAATAGATTTACAAGGAGATCCTGCTGAGTAGCATTGAGAATTTTGTCTAGATACTCATGTTGCAACAGAACAAAAGGTGGGGAAAAAACTGTAATTGTAATGTATACATGTAAGGATAACTTGATCCCCTTGCTGTACAGTGGGAAAATTTAAAAAAAAAGAAAAAGAAAAAGAAAAACTTGTTCCTTCTTTGTTTGGTTTGCATCACCATGACTGGGTGAATTTCCACATGCTTTTTTTCCTGCTAGTTTTATTCCTTAGCATTGGATACAGTCCAAGAATTTCCATTCTATCTCTTAAGGTTATCACCATATCTTGGAGTTCCCACTGTAGTGCAGTGGGTTAAGGATCCTGTATTGTCTTTGCAGTGGGTTGGGTCACTGCTGAAGCATGGGTTCGATCCCCTGCTCAGCGTAGTGGGTTAAGGATCTGGTATTGCTGTAGCTGTGGTGTAGGTCACATCTGTGGCTTGGATATGACCCTTGGCCTGGGAACTTCCATATGCTATGGATGCAGTCCCCCCCCCCAAAAAAAGAAGTTATCATCACATCTTGATTTCTGACTATAAATTTGTATGAATAACTACCATTCCATTTTGGCTATCAGCTACTTTTTTTTCCACTGGAAGTCTTCCAATTGTTATTAAAAACATGTTATCCTTATTTATAGCATGACTGCATAGGTGGACATACACAAATTTCTGGCTGCTTAATCTGAATAAATATAGAATGGAAGAATATTGTACTGCAAAGACAGAACACTATATATCAGATACTTCCTCTCAAAACTTTTTAAAAAGGAGAGATGACAAAAAACAGCTTTAAAAAGTCTATCTTTTTTTATAAGCCAAAACAACATCCCCTATCTACTAAAATAATTTATTTAACAAAGAAGTGTTTTTAAGTTTCTTCTTAGTGTTTGGGAGGACATGTTTTTACTATTTTCTTGTCTTACTGAATTTACTTAAATTAGAAAAGTGTTTTGAGTTGCATTACTCGAACTTTTTTGCCACTATTTGAATAACTAGTATCTTTTAAACACAGGAAAAATAGAAGTTCATATTTCATTGTATAGAAATATTTTTACTATATATTCCTTATATGCTTCCTGTGGTACTGATATTTTCATAAATTTATGCATTCAAGAATAAAATTATTTAAAGCAATTTCTTCAGCTCACTTATTAATCAGCTAAATTCTGATTGAAACATTTCTAAGAAATTGAGTAATTAAAACTGATGTGTGAGTTGATAAAAATTCATGAGAGTTATGTATAGGTACATTTAAAAGAAAATATAAGCTAAAAGTGAATGGAAGCCACATTCAGATGGTGAATAATTTTACAAATTTGAATGTCATGAGCTGTTCAGCAAGGTGAGTAAGCCCCAGGATATCAACACATGAACACTGAGGAAATGTGTCCTATTTGCTGGGCACTCTTATTCATAATAGATTTTTCTAAGTGCATCCTGAAGGCTTCCACTGAAGAATGAACTCAGAAAAACTTAAAATTTCTGATTGCTTGAGCAGAATAAAAAAAAAATCACATTGTAACTTCTGAAATGGAAGGTTAAGTAAATTTAAAGTGAGATCACTGTTTTATGCCATTGGTCTAAACATGATTTGGGGGGATTGAAGACAAGTGAAGCCTAAGGCTGATTTAGATGAATGAATCTTTGGAAGCTGAGCCCAAAGAAGTCAAATGAAATACCTAAGCAATAAAACTATAAAATGGCACTGTGAAAATATTTTCTTTTTCCTCCAAACTATCAAAGACTAAGGGGAAAAATCTACTCAAGGTGCAAGGGATACCAGCATGCCTATATTGGAAGTACATATAAATATATTGTGTCAACCTGCTGATGTGTTTAGTTCCAAATGTATGGGGTAGTAAGTTTCAGAACATTTTGAAGCTGCTGTGTGCTTTTTTCCTTACAAATCTCAGCATTTCCCATCTAATATATACTCTTCTATCATGCCATTTCAAATATTTCTAGAAAAATTCTGTTTCTTACAGTGTAAGAAAATTTGCCTTTAAAAAGATTCTTCTTTCAGAATACACTCATTTTCTAGACATGTCCTTCATACATAAGTCTTTCTCAGCTTGATGACATTAGAATTCAGTTCCTCTTAGAGAAATATATATTAAATACCTACCATATACAAAATATTTTACTAGTTATTTCAGGGAATATAAAAATTCAATGATACATAATAACTGTTAATGTACTATATATCAGGATCAAAACCAAATGTGTTTTTCACAATATTTTGATTAAATCTAATAACATCACTATTTGTCATGTACTATTATGCTTTTTATTTTATAGTCAGATGAGGAAACCTAAATTCACATCTTTTTAAAAATGAGCCAAGATTAGAATCTAAGCTCTCAAAGTCCAGAGTCAGCTCTCTTAAATGATTTTAAGTTTTGGTTTATGACTAGTGAGGATGGTGGATGAATAAGACAAAGACTCATAGCACAGGAGGACAAGTACAAAATACAGGTCTATTACTTAACAAATCAGACTCCTGAATAAGGTCACATCAGGGTCAAATAGCCAAAATAAATTGTCAAAGTGCTGACATGCCAACTTAGGAGGAAATACAGCTTTTTACAAGGGCTTTCCTTTTCAAATATTTCAAAGGATCCCCAGGTTTTACACTTGCCCACCCACTTTCAGGCACCTGCTTCTACCTGCTGGAAGTGTGCTAGTGGATAAGGCTACATTCTGCACCCACTTAAGGATTCCTCCAGTAGGTTCTGGTCACCTCTGCTCCTGCATGAGTGCCAGTCTTGGACGGTTACAGTTTCTGATCACATGAAGCCCTGGCCACAACACCAGGATAAGGTTCTGACCAAGATACTCCACACATTTCCTTATCCCATTCATGCCCACCATTTGTCACTAGGGCATATCTCTGCTGATTTAGCACAATGAAAGTTATTTGATAAATTACAATAGAACATACTTTCTATTTTTCTCAGTGGAAGTGATTTGATAAGTTATAATAGAACATATGGCCTCAAGAGCAGGACCCCACAGCAAAACTGGCAAGGCTCCAATTGATACAGTTCTTTAGTTGTGATATCATTTTGAGTCTTGAAAAGGCATTCGGGTGTGTGTGTGTGTGTGTGTGTGTGTGTGTGTGTGTGTGTGTGTGGAATTCACCCATGGCATGGAAGCATCTAGAGAGGAAAATGATCCAGCAAGATTTCCCCAATTGACCTCCACATCACATATAGCTCATGCGTCCAGCCCTCTATTTTACAGTGAATCTCTTCTTAAGTGTGACCACTGCCCCTTTTCTCAATTATGCCTTGAAGGATATCACCCCAATTTCTCAGTTATACTTAAGTATCTTTACTTCTGATTTTCAGAAGCAGGATTATGACCATAATTCAGTGGTTTTAGTTGGTTGTGCCTAGCTCACACTTCAGATAACTCGAGTTAAATCAGAATATTCGGGAGTTGGAGCCATGCGTCAGTGTTCTTTTTTTCATTGAATTATAGTTGATTTGCAATGTTGTGTTCATTTCTGGGGTACAGCAGAGTGATTCTTTTTTATATTATTTTCCATTATAGTTTATTACAGGATATTGAATATTGTTCCTTGTGCTATAATAGTAGAACCTTGTTTTTTATCTATGTATGCATTGTAGTTTGTATCTGCTAATCCAAAACTCCTAATTTATCCCTTCCCCACTGCCTTTCCCCTTTGGTAACTATAAATTTGTTTTCCTCTGTCTGTGAGTCTGTTTCTCTTTTGTAAATAAGCTAATTTGTATCATTTTTTTAGATTCTCTATATAAGTGAAATCATAAGATATTTGTCTTTGACTTATTTCACTTAGTATGAGAATCCCTAGGTCCATGCATATTGCTACAAATAACATTATTTTATTCTTTTAATGCCTCAGTAATATTCCATGGTGAATTTTTACCACATCTTCTTTATCTATTCATTTGTCATTAGACATTAGACATTTAGGTTGTTTCCATGTATTGACTATTGTAAATAAAATAAAGCTCCAATGGACATTGAGGTTCATGTATCTTTTTGAATTATAGTTTTCTACAGATATATGTCAGGAGTAGGATTGCTGGGTCATATGTCAACTCTATTTTTCAGCTTTTTAAAAGAAACTTTTTACTGTTCTCCATAGTGGATGTACTTGTTTACATTCCCACCAAAAATGTAGAAGGGTTCCCTTTTTTCCTCACCCTCTGTAGCATTTATTATTTGTATACTTTGTGATGATGGCCATTTTGACAACTGTAAGATGATCCTTCGTTGTAGTTTTGATTTGCATTTATCTAATAATCAGCAATATTAAACATTATTTAATGTTAGGCACCAGTTTTTTTTTAAAGATATCCAGAGGATGCCATTGTGTAGAGAAGTTTGGAAACCATAGTACTTAACCATTTTTCCCAAAGAAAACTAGTCTATGCCTAAATAAATTTGCTGGTGCAAATGTTGACCATCTTTACTTACGGCAATAGGACTAAAATTCATATCTATCTATCTAACTGTATAGCTAGCAATCATCTATATCATGTGTAGAATGGCATCTAATTTCAGCTATCAATAGCATCAAAAACTCAGGGTTAGTGAAAATATCCTGTTTAATTCATAAAGAACTATAAGGATTTCAAGAAGGAGATTTCATCTTATGTATGGAATTGTCAAATACTTCCTACAGAAGAAAGAATTGAATAGATATTTGAACATGGCTAAAATGTCCTTCTTGAATCACCCTAGTGCAGTTTATTGGATATTTAATGCTTTTTATTTATATCATAATATTTATGTTAACATTTTATTTCAGATTTGAAAGCTTGATAATTAGTAGAGGAGACCCTAGTAAAACCTTATCCCATTTTTCAGAGGGATAAAGGCTCACTATGAGGCTTTTGGGGATATGCACACATTCTCAGCAAGCCAGCTAAAGGAGTGTCTGCTTTAGATATTCCTCTGGGAGCAAGTGACCACAACTAATCAGGCTTAGACTTATTTCCTCTAAGAGAAGCAGTCATAACAAGAGCAAAATCAACATAGCTCAGCTTCCTCTAGAAACAGCAAACAGAAAACCCACTGGATCTATGGAAAGATTTTACAGGTCAGATGTAAGAAACCTCATGGAGTTTTCATAGTAAATACCTCTTTCTAAAGGCACAAGACCAGTGTTACATTCTCAGCAATAGGTCATTGCCTCCTAGTATGTAAGATACAGTCAATAAATATTTGTTGAATTGAATGAGATTTCTTATTTTCAGTAAGAGAGGAAAAGAGACAGGAATGGAGGAAAGAATAGGGAGGAAGGCAGGGACAGAGAGAATTTTAGATAGTATTTATTTTTCATTCACTTTCCTAGACAGTCAGGTCAAGGTAGTCATTTTCATCACTTGATCCCCAGGTTCTAGCATATTGTCTGAAACATAAAAAGGGACCAAACAGATTATTCTTGAATAAATGCCTAAATAAGAATCAAGGAATTTCATAAAACTAGCGCTTACTAACCTAAAGGAAAGACTACTTGTAGATCATGATTAATTTCATGAATGTGAAAGTTTAAGAAATTTAAAAATATTGTGAAGGACTTGGCAATCATTTGGACACCATGGGGTTATCACTTGTATTCTACTAACAGTTCACCATCTACCCAAACACCCCCACAGAATATTTCATTTAAGTAAGATAATATGGTATCATTAAATATAATTTTTGATGTCATTAAGGTATTTTTATGGTCACATACATAATATATTTCATGAAATGTGAAAAATATGCTTTAAAATGTCCTTTTAATTCCACTGAAACTTGAATAAAATCAAACTTGTTACAATGCCTGAGTAAGAATTATATGTACTATTTCTTGCCTCTGCTTCATGGGTTGTGTTTTCTCTTTGTAATTAATTTTTTTTATTGAAGTATAATTGACTTATAACACTATGTTAGCACCAGGTGTGCAAGATAGTGATTCATTATTTACAGGTTGTATTCTCTTGTATATAGACTCTAAAAAAAAGTTTAGTGTGCAATATATTTATTAAGGAACACACATGAGATTATCACCTGTAGAAAAGGAACAGAAAGCCTGAAAGCTCAATCAGTCCCATGGAGTCCTCTAGGCAATATATCCACCCATCAGAGTTGTCTTGCACTGAGCAGAAATGGCTAGATCTTGTCTCATAAGAGGTTGGGCCACCTTGAGAAGGGAGGTGTGTTGGGTGGGGCAGCTCTTTGCAGGCTGAATTGATTGAGAATTAAATGCTATTCTCCCCCAACTCCTTGTTTTCCCCACACATTGGTGCTTTATCCAATTTCTGCCTAGGTGTCCAGTTACACCTTACTGTATCACCCTTCGTAGTTTTATTATAGATTTTACAGCAAACTTTAAGTAACTTTTTTTTGGCCTTATTTTTTGTCTTCCCTGTTTGAATGTAAGCTTCATGAAGGCACTGACCTTGTCCGCTTAATCACTAAATTTTTCCCTATTCTTCAGGGTAGGCACTCTACATTTTTATTGAATGAATAAATCTTCAGTTGATTTTGCTTATTACATTCATATTGTTTATGTCTTTGCTTTCATTTTCTATACTTTATAGAAGAGTATAATAAAGGCACAACCATAAAGTTCATCAAATTTTCTTTTTATTTCCAGGAAAATTTTTTTCCCGTGTATTTCACAGTTTTGTCCTTTGTCACATAAAACTCTATTACTGATATATGTAATTCCCACATCATTTTTTATGATAACAAAATATCTTTTTTTCATATTTAATGCATATGGATTTTAATTTTACTCTTCCTGATACAGAATTTGTTATATCTATGTTCCTGCTATATATGAGTAGGTAATGTACTAACTATTGGAAAATTTATAATATTTTCTCTTAGAATTTGTGGAGTACTTTCAGTTGGATAGCTTAATTGTTCAGGGACATTTCACTCCCTCCCTCTTCTATCTCTTTTCTGCTCTCTCTCCTTATCTATATGTATATTTGTGTCTGTGTGTGTGTGCTAGAAGATATGTACATGATGATAATGGAGACACACAAAAAGACTTGAGGACAAATATTGTGATCCAAACATTCTTTAGTTAATAGGTTGTTCTGTGAATAAGAAAGACAAATCCTCTGACATGTGGTGGTTCAGGGGAAAAAAATACCACTTTATTTCTTTTCTGGCATCATTACCCAAAGTTACATTCCATCTAGCCAAAATAGGATTCAAATAAAGAGTTCAAGAATGAGAAAGAAAAGCGTGGCTTTAAAGGAATGACAGAATTAATCTACCTTGAACCACTAACAAAATAAGGTGTTTATTACATTTTTGGTGGAGAAGGCTTATGTAAGCTTAAAAACAATACAAAAAGCCACAAAGGGAAAGACATATATTTGAATAATGGCAGTAAAAGTGTAAGCTTCTGCGTTAAAAAAAATAAATCCATTATGTGAAACTAGGATTTATTTGGAGCAATGAATTCAATATATGTGTTGGAAGATAAAGTTGAAGAAACCTATTGAAAGGACAGAATCATTAATGAAACTAAATAATAAAAGAAATAGTAAAGATAATAATAACTAACAGAAATATAGCACTTCAAATGTGTAGGCAGCATTCCAAAGACCTTTTGTTATTAGCCTATCAATTCTCTTTATCCACTTAATTAAAGCTCCAGAAGAGGGAAGCAAAGACAGTTTTGAAGGAAATAAGACAAGTAGTTTTCTATCACTAAAAGATACATTTTCCATCAAGTACTTAAAACAATGAAAGGAATAAGATACAAAGCAAGCACACCCAATCTTTTTCCATATTTGCTACTGACTATTTTAAAGAAATAAAGTAGGACTTGAAATTCTTGTCTATCCTTCTCCAAACTCGTTTCTCTCCATCATTCTTCCCTTCTCAGAGTAAACCATCATATGGAATTAGTGGTACAAAATTCTAGGCATGATTGTTAAGTAAATATTGATTTTCAAACAATTGATTTGCTTTTTTTCAATCTGCACATAAATTAGTTATTTCTATAATTGCCTACAACTTCTGTTTTTATGCAATATTGTTCTTGAGTTTTATCCATTGTAAAAATTTTAATCCTTGCTTGTTAACTTTATTTTTTTATTTTTCTTTTATTGTTATTTCCCCAATACAATTTTTTTTTTTAACTGTACAGCATGGTGACCCAGTTACACATACATGTATACATTCTATTTTCGCACATTATCATACTCCATCATAAGTGACTAGACATAGTTCCCAGTGCTACACAGCAGGATCTCATTGCTAATCCACTCCAAAGGCAATAGCTTGTATCTGTTAACCCCAAGCTCCCCAACCACCCCGCTCCCTCCCCCTCCCCCTCGACAACCACAAGTCTGTTCTCCAAGTCCATGATTTTCTGTGCTGTGGAAATGTTCATTTGTGCCTTATATTAGATTCCAGGTATGAATGATATCATATGGTATTTGTCTCTCTCTTTCTGACTTACTTCACTCAGTATGAGAGTCTCTAGTTCCATCCATGTTGCTGTGAATGGCATTATGTCATTCTTTTTTATGGCTGAGTAGTAGTCGACTGTGTATATATACAACATCTTCTTGATCCACTCCTCTGTCGATGGACATTTAGGTTGTTTCCATGTCTTGGCTATTGTGAATAGTGCTGTAATGAACATGCGGGTGCATGTGTCTTTTTCAAGGAAAGTTTTGTCCGGATAGATGCCCAAGAGTGGAATTGCGGGTTCATATGGAAGTTCAATGTATAGATTTCTAAGGTGTCTTCATACTGATCTCCATAGTGGTTGTATCAGCTTACTTTCCCACCAACAGTGCAGGAGGTTTCCTTTTTCTCCACACCCCCTCCAGCATCTGTTACCAAATGCAGTTTTTGATGTCTATTGAGAGTATTTCCCTTTCTGGGATATCTACTATTGTCATATTATAATTTTTAAACATGTTAAAATATATTCATACCTATAATATCTCCTTCAATATATTAGACATAAAATTTTATGTTTTACATTTGTAATGATTTACTAAGTAGGGTTTTTAAAATCTGTATTTGGAAATATATTTTCCAAGTATTTTAATTTGTTTTATAATTAACAGCTTTATCCATTTTATAAAACACGAAATTTGGTATCTCTCTCCTTTTTCTCTGTTTCTGAACTGTTTTTTAAGTAAGGCAATTTTTTTTTGTCTGTGGAACTTCAAAGCATCCACCAAAAACTTTTATGTAGCAGTTAGTTTTAGAGGTGATTGTTTGATAAGTATTTGTCCATTTCATTCATTTTATCCTTTTCAAAATTATTCTATGTATCTGTATCCAAAACTGCTATCAGTACTCACCATATAACTTTGAGGGTTCACTGGTCACCTGTTGGGGCAAATCTTATATTCCCTTATATTGAAAAAGTTCCAGAAGGTTGTATTTTGTGTCACCACCCATTACAGAGTGTGTTTTTATGTCCCTGTCATTTTTAAGAATCATTTATTTATGTATATCAGTACTAACTACAACTTTTTTTTAACCACAGAATTCAGTGGATTACAGATCCACTGGTTAAGAAATATGAGATTAAGAAATATATGAGGTTAAGAAATATGAGATCAGATTATTATAGAGGGAAATGTAGAATTTTTTCTTAGTTATCATGGGAATTTTTTTCTTTATTATTACATTTCAAAATGGCCACATTAAAGTGATACTAAATATAATTGAAATGGCAAAAAAAATCAAATTATTATGTGGAGTAAACATTTACAAAGTTTACTGCAAGGTAGAGAAACTTTAAGAAAGTGAATGAGGAATTCCCTGGTGGTACAATGGGTTAAGGATCCAGTACTGTCACTGCCATGGCTCAGATAACTGCTGTGGCACAGTTTCATCCCCTGGCCCAGGAACCTCCACATGCGATGATTCAGCCAAAAAGAAAAAGGAAGAATGAAAGAAGAAAGAAAGGAAAGGAAAAAGAAAGAAAGAAAGAAAGAAAGAAAGAAAGAAAGAAAGAAAGAAAGAAAGAAAGAAAGATGAAACCTAAATATGTGATATGATTTGTTTTTCCATATGTACAATTCATTTGACCTCAACTAATTTTGTCGTCACTTAATGATTTTTTGTTTTAGTTTTTTTTTTTTTTTTTTTTTTTTTGTAGAGGACAGGGATCCTTGCAATTTTTAAAGAACACCTAGCAGATTTCTTCAAATCATTTCCCTTGTTTTTAAAAATAATAGAAATAACAGAGATATATTCTTTCTCTAAGGTTTCAGAAAAGATTTCATCCCCTGTTTCATTATTTTCCATCACTTATTGTCAGTTCAGGAGCTGAGAGTATCTCTAGTTCAGATACGAATTTAATGACATATTATTAAAATTTTGATTAAAAATACCCCAGCAGCCCCTCATTGAGAATGAGGAGTAAAAACTTGTAGTTCCATTCTGTAAACTTCTTGACAGTCCAAATCCTTGGAGAATACTCCTGGTACTAGAACACTTCCGAATTACTCCCTTGCATTAGGGCTTCATTTGTGAAAAACTACATTTGCCAGAATGTCACTGATAATCACCATTCCATGTCCATGATCTGGCTTTCTAAACTACTTCATCCATGTGTGTGATGAATACAGGGGGAGCAGAGTGAGCTAGCCCATAATCCCTCAAAGATTAGCCTTTGTTAGATAAATAACTTCGTAGTGCTCTGATTTTTATTGAAGCCAAATAAAACATCAGGGAGAGAGAGGCCAATGTAGCTCCCTACTACTTTCTTTTATCACCAGTCTATTTGCTTCATAGTCCTAGATATTAGTGAATATTTCTTATGGATTCTTGTAATTAAGATTCCTTTCTTTTTCTTTTTTTCCCCTATATTTTTTGCGAGTAAGTCAGGAATGTCTGGATGTATTCTAGTTGAAAAGGTTACAGTGTTTTAGGGTCCTGAAACCGTCTATATCACTCAATTATTTTATGCATAGAAAGCAAGGCAAACTTCACTTTAATTGATAAAAATAAATGTGTTTTCCAGAATCAGAATTTTATGAAAGTAGAAATATGTTGTGTCAATATTACACTGTTTTGTTTATTTATACTCTAAAAATTATTTTGAGCATTTCTTTCCCAAAGTAGATTGTAAAGTCATAGGTATAGGTGGGAGAGGATGACTCATTTCCTTACTTATAAATGAGTTGAATAAAGTCCTCATTTCTCTTTCTTTCCCCTACTTTTCTATGTATTAGCATTGTTACTTATAACTGCTTTCACAAATTCTATTATTTTGAAAAATAAATACAACTAAACCCACTGATTGAAACTCAGAATTATAAAGAAATTAAAAAAAAAATCCTCCAGCTAGTATGGGTCCCAATACTTACATGGCTGAAGAACATTTAATAATATAGTGAAAACCTATGTTCTAATGCTTCCCTCTCTATGGAAGCTGCTCTTAATATTATAATTTTATGTAAATCTACCTTAACTCCTTTTTGATGAAAAAGAGATTTCAGAATAGATTCTATACCAATCATCATGCTGAGAAAACTCAATGATACTTTCCAACTACTCCGCATGCCCATTTTTGTTTCTTCAATGAAACTAAACTTTAAACTTACACTCTCTCTGATATGCCCTGTTCTTTTGTGAACATATTAGTTCAGAAGGAAAAGAAGTAAAATCATACACACAAACCAGATATCATAACCATGCAGTGATGCTCATTCTTGCATGGGATAAATGAAAATTACAATTTGTGAGACCATCACATACTTAAGTGTTTATCCAAATGAAATGGAAAATATTCATGTAGCATGGGAAATAAAGTTAATTCCCAGAAGCAATGGAACAAAATTACTTATACATTAACAGCTGATATTATAAATTGCATATTTCATCAATGATTCTTAACCATAATGCCAAACTATTACCAGACATGCTTAGATATTACTGCATGCAATGTTTGCATTTTTCTCCTACTATTAATTCTGGAAGGCAGCACAGTGCGGGAGATACATCTTAACATTTTGATGTAAGATTTGTGTTAAAAATATTGCTTCCATACAATTAGTTTGAATGTAAAATCATACCAAACTTAAAGATGTGCAAAGGGAGTTGACATGATTTGTTAGTAAATGTATATCTAGTTTGTGCAAATACTTGTGCAACCAAACTATAAAGTCACTGATGTGTTAATGTATATGGAAGGGTAGGTAAGTAGAAAGCTAAATAAATGAATATAGGAGTTCCCCTGGTGGCTCAGTAGTAATGAATCCAACTAGTATCTATGAGAACATGGGTACAATCCCTGGCCTTGCTCAGTGGGTTAAGGATCCATCATTGCCATGAGTTGTGGTGTAGGTTGCAGATGAGGCTTCTATCCCACATTGCTGTGGCTGTGGTGTAGGCCAGAAGCTCAGTTTCAATTCACCCCAAGCCTGGGGACTTCCATGTACTATGGGTGCAGCCCTAAAAAAATAATAAATAAATAAATAAATAAATAAATATAGATATGTTACTGCTTTGGGGAAATATTTGAAAATATGGAGTTTTAATATTTTTATCCTAAAATCTGATTATATTAAGTTTCTCAAAGATTTACTAAAACTAGAAAGAATCAAAATCATATTTAAATTCTTATATCATAATACTCCAGTGAGAAAAATAGAGCCCTCACCAGGTATTTCAATAATATGTATTTAAACATTCTGAAAGATATGAAAATATAAACAAAAAAAACTTAAAGTAACCCAAGATTTTCAATGTCAGGAAGCTTTTAGCCCTCCTAGGGATGAGGGTAAGAACTCACAGAAGTTAACTCAAAATTAATTTAAGACTGATATGTAAGACCTGAAACCATAAAACTCCTAGAAGAAAACATAGGGTAAAGCTTCTTGCCATTGGTCTTAGAAATGATATTTAGGATATAGCTCCAAAAACACAAGCAACCTAAGCAAAAGTCAACAGATGGAACTGCATCAAACTAAGTAGCTTCTGCACAGCAAAACAAACAATTGGCAAATGGAAAGGCAACCTATAGAATGAGAGAAGATATTTGCCAACTGCATATCTGATAAGGGGTGAATATGCAAAATATATAAGGAATTCATACAATTGAATAGCAAAATCACCATCTTCATCATCATCATCATCATCCAATTTTAAAATGGGCAAAGTATCTGAATGACTTTTTTTTCCAAGGAAGATCTATAAATGGCCAAGAGGTACATAAAAAAGTGTTTAGTATCACTAGTAATCATCAAGGGAATGCAAGTTAAAACCGCAATGAGATTTCCCCTCACACCTTTTAGAATGGCTCTTATCAAGAAGACAAGAGGTTACAAATTCTGGTAAGGATGTGGAGAGAAGGGAACCCTTGTGCGTTTTTGGTGGGAATGTAAATTGTTATAAACACTGCGGAAAAAAGTATCAAAAAACTAAAATAGAACTACCACATGATCTAGCAATCCCACTTCTGGGTATGTATCTGAGGATAATGAAAACACTATCTGAAAGTTATCTGTATCCCCCTTCCACATTCACTGTAGTAGCATTATTTACAGTAGCCAAGACATGAAAACAGTCTAAGTATCCATCAACAGATGAGTGGATAAATAAAAATATACATAATTTTATTCTTATTTTATTCATATTTTCATATTATTTTATTCATATGTAGGGATATATATGAATATTATTTTGCCATAAAATAAAGGAAATCTTGTCATTTGTGATGACATGAATGTTACTTGAGGGCATTATGCTAAGTGAAGTATTTTTCTTTCTCTATCTGACTTATTTCACTTAGCATAATGCCCTCAAGTTTCATTCAAGATAAATATTGTATCATCTCACTTATATGTCAAATCTAAAAAACAAAAACAAACAAATGACAAAAAACCCAACTCATAGAAATGGAGAATAGATTGATGACTTCTGGGAATGGTGGAAATGGAGGAAGATAGTCAAACTTTTAGTTATAAGATGAATAAGTTCTGTGGATTTAACGTATAGCATGGTGATTATAGATAATACTGTATTGTGGTACTTAAAAGTTCCTAATAGATATTGAAAATTCTCACCACCCACACACACAGATGATAACTATATGAGGTGATGGATATGTACAATATTGTGATAATCATTTTATAACATACTTATATATCAAATCACATTTTACACCTTACATTTACACAATGTTATATGTAAATTATATCTCAATAAACCTGGAATTAAAAATATAAAATAAAAGGGGTAAGATTAAGAAGTGCTGTTAAATTAACACTGCTGGGATGACAGGTATGAGCTAAGACCATGAATGAAGAGCCTTTCTTGGAAAGTTGGAATCACAGAGGAAAAAAGTTGCAGGAGCAACAACTTCATGGAGATAATGCCTAATCAGAGAGAGGAGTTGTAAATACTCTGACATCTTTTCCCTACCTTCTTCCAGTCTTTTTCAGGTACCTCTTGTTGTCAAATCTAGCAGGAATCATTTCGACAAGGTAACCTGTGAAATGTAGTCCTATTAGTCAGTTCTTGGTGTTGCAAGACAGAGCAGGAGAAGGACAGGAATGAATCTGAGGGCAAAAAAGAGATGATTGATTCAATCTTAACAACATTGCAGGGGCAGACAGTCAATAGGAAATCTCAGGAGATCATAGATGGAAACTATAGTTAACCTGAGAAAAGGTCATATAATTGCTATAGATGTTCAATAAAGTTTTGAAGGCAGAAGGTTGTAATCACAATTTGATTTCTAATGATATTGATGTAAAGGACTTTCTCCTACTGGAAGTTTCTTTCATGCAGAGATGGATGAGAGAGAAAGAAAGGAATGTTTTTCTGATAGTTTTGCCTAAAAAGGAGGCATTTTCCTATTCAAATGGCAAGGTTTCCTGAGGAGAAAAAAAATGGCCCCTGCTGAGCCTCAGAATGAAAACCACCAAGTGACTGAAGCCTGGGTGTAATTACAGATAGCCTTAGAAGAAGCATGAAAAATGAATAAGAGACAGTGAATCACATTTATAAAGTTTACTATATGTCACATCTCTCTTAAATGGTTTGAAGAAGCTTCAAGCAAAACCCATATACAATAAGACAATAGAATAGGCTTTGAATATTTGGTTCAGGAAAAGGAATGATAAAAATATCCAATTTTAACTATATTTATTCTTCCAATTCAGGAGCTTGGGATATCTTTCCATTTCTTTGAATCCTCTTTAATTTCCTTGAGTAATATTTTATAGTTCTCAGCATATAAGTCTTTTACCTCCTTGGTCAGGTTTATTTCTAGGTATTTAATTTTTGGAGGTGTGATTTTAAAAGGTATTATTTTTTATATCCCCTTTATAATATTTCATTGCTAGTATATAGAAATGCAACCAATTTCTGAATGTTAATCTTGTATCCCACTACTTTGCTTAATTTGTTGATCAGTTCAAGTAGTTTTTGTGTGGTGTTCTTAGGGTTTTCTGTATATAGTATCATGTCGTCTGCATATAGTGTCAATTTTACCAGCAGAAATTGAGAGAATAATGTAAATCGACAATAATAAATTAAAAAAATATCCAAAATATGAACACTTTTTAGATTTGCTATGAATGTACATAACATTTGACTTTTGACTTTTGGACAAGGAAAGCCAAATATGAGATAGTGACATAGCTCTCATAATCAGAATGGGAAAGCGTATACTTATTCAGGGGAATTATAAGTATTCCTGGAACTAAAGATCTAAAAATTCTCAATATAAATTCATCTACAAAGCATTGTATGATAAATCATATATTGATTACAATACCATTTTATAGTTAAGGTGAAAAGTATATACCATAAGACTCTTATCATTAACTATGAGAGAATCTGAACATGTAACACAAACACAAATTTCAGAAAAGTCAGTTGTTCAAGAGACTAACTTGATGTGGTACAAATTAATTGTTTAACTGGGATATCGAAAGTGCGCTCCAGGTAATACAAACTTCATAATATAAAAAGGTGTTCAGGAGTTCCCGTCGTGGCGCTGTGGTTAACGAATCCGACTAGGAACCATGAGGTTGCAGGTTCGGTCCCTGCCCTTGCTCAGTGGGTTGACGATCCAGCATTGGCGTGAGCTGTGGTGTAGGTTGCAGACGCGGCTCGGATCCCGCGTTGCTGTGGCTCTGGTGTAGGCCAGTGGCTACGGCTCCAATTGGACCCCTAGCCTGGGAACCTCCATATGCCGCGGGAGCAGCCCAAGAAACAGCAAAAAGACAAAAAAATAAATAAATAAAAATAAAATAAAATATTAAAAAAAAAAAAAACAAAAAGGTGTTCAAAATGCTCAGATGTTTGTGAAATGCTATGTCCAATACTGTAATCTTCAAGGACATTCGTATTTAATAAGAGTACACTAATGGCGCTGAATAGTCTTTCATAGAGAAGTATATTAAAAGTTGTTCATGGAGTTCCCGTCGTGGTGCAGTGGTTAACGAATCTGACTAGGAACCATGAGGTTGCGGGTTCTATCCCTGCCCTTGCTCAGTGGGTTAAGGATCTGGCGTTGCCATGAGCTGTGGTGTAGGTCACAGATGTGGCTCGGATCCCGTGTTGTTTTGGCTGTGGTGTAGGCCGGCAGCTACAGCTCCGATTGGACCCCTAGCCTGGGAAACTCCATATGCTGTGGGAGTGGCCCAAGAAATGGCAAAAAGACAAAAAAAAAAAAAAGTTGTTCAACCTAGTGTTCCCTAGACACATTTTATCACAGAACCTATTTGAGACTAAAGCTAGCTAATATTCTCTGGGACCTGGTTTTCACAGTTCTCACTTTGGGAACCTGTAGTTTCATTTTCTCACATAATAATTTTAGAGTGTCTAGAAGCATATATGAATACTATGTTCATTAATATCATTAGCAGTATATACATAGTACTCTCTTATTAGACATTATTTGTAAGATACTCAGTACTGTAAATAAGGTTTACCATACTCAGCATCTCCTATAGGTCAAGTAACTGTAGCCTATAAGTAATTCATTTCATCACAGTCAAATTATGCCTGTTTAGTCAATGGTGGTAAAACTACTTTGAATACCAGAAAATAGAACATTTTTAGTTTTTATTTGGAAAATTGAAAAAGATTAATGGAAATTTTCATAGCAAGGAAATCAATCTATTTTCTGTAGATGGGAATTCTGTAGATTTTGTAGATGTAGTCTATAGATGGTAAACATCTTCATGAAAATTCAGGAATTTTACTAGCCTTCAGATTTGGAACTTCTCTATCATCTGATACATTTGAGTTGTATGTGTTTCAGCAGGACACACATGAAAGGTGCCCTGGGAGCACTGTGGGGCAAATGTTTTACCCAGTTTCTTGACTTGGAAAAGCATTACTAGAGAAAACTTGATCCATCTTATTTTAACCACCATAAACCCTGATGATTCTCATTCAGCCACATAAACCTCATCTGCAACATGGAAAAATACATAAATCAGAGTTGTTGTGAGAATTAAGTAATAGGTTTTTGAGGACTTTTATTCCACCATCTTTCACTAATTATATATTTAACAGTATAGCAATGTAAGGTTATAGTGCTAAACAATAAAATGACAATGCACAGACAAAAATATTAAAGGACTTATGTAGTAAGGCATTTAACAGGTGTTCCACAATAATTTACTCTTTTCTGCTTGTCTTTAAAAGTTCTAGACAAGATAAATAACTCAAAGTGCTTCAAGCCTAGGTACAGAGTGAAATCTTCAGCAGAGCTTTCAAACAAACAAACAAAAAGCATAGGTGAGCTTATCATAGACTCTCTGGAGGGTTAACAGACATTTGATCCTGTCCAAAACATCCATAAGACATTTGGTCTATGCCAAATGGTCCTTGATATTTGGTACTTTTCAAAATGTCCATGAGCATGCTTGGTCCATGCCAAATAGTTTTGGAAAGGATCAAATATCAAGGACCTTTTGGCATGGACCAAATGTCTCCCTGGACATTTTGGATGGGACCAAATATGACCAAATATCAATGACCTTTCAGCATGGATCAAATGTCTTATTGACATTTTGGAGAGGACTACATGTACTACAGCTTTCTGGGGCAGGACCTGGACATCAGTAATTTTTTTAATGATTCACATATGATTCTAAATAGCAGCTAAGATGGAAAACTCTGAATTAGCTGTACATATAGTTTCTGGTGGAAACATCAAATGAAGAAACAGTAGTTGAGTGAAAAAGTGAGAGATGAAACAGTACAGAAGAATAAATAGAATAGGAACAGTATTCAGAAATGATTGAGAAAGCAAAAAATCAGAATCTAATCTGTGATGTTAATATAATATTTTTATTATAGTTGATTTACAATGTTCTGCCAATTTCTGTTGTACAGCAAAGTGACCGCCATACATATATATTCATTGCTTTTCTCACATTATCCTCCATCCTGATCCATCACAAATGATTGGATATGGTTCCTTGTGCTATACAACAGGATCCCATTGCCCATCTATTCCAAATGCAACAAGTTTTGATCTACTAACCCCAGACTCCCAATCCATCTCACCCCCCCCCACCCCTTAACAAACACAAGTCTGTCTTCCATGTCTATGATATGTTTCTGTTTTGTAGATAGATGATTTGTGCCATATTTTAGACTCCACATATAAGTGATATCATAGGGTGTCTGTCTTTCTTCTTCCAATTTACTTCACTCAGTATGAGAGTCTCTAGTTCCATCCATAAAAAAGAACATAATATTGTTAATAGGATCTAGTCATTGAGATACTATAGGAGAAATCTATAAACAGCTTTAAAGCAAAACTCCAAAAGAAATGGTCTACAACAGTGATTAGTTAGTATTTTTTGGTTTGGGGTATTAGTACTTTTCAAGTTCCACAAGTAATTCCTATGTATGGTACTGAATGTTTCTGAGAGTTGAATATTCATATGACTGGAGGAATACTGTTAAAGTTAAGATTCTGATTCTGCAGCTCTGGGTCTAGATCCCAAATTCTCATTTTCAGTATTTTCCATCTGCTTCTGTTGCTATTGCTACTCAAAGGAACACATTTTAAATAGTATGAATTGGAACACTGCCTTTCAGACTTGGCTGTATACTGGAATCACCTGGAGAACTTTAAAAATGGCTGATGCTTTGATTCCAACCCCAGACAGTTTGGTAGATTAGGTATAAGCCCTTCATTAATAGGCCTTTGATGGCCTTTCTCTCTTTCCATCCTTACCCATTCCTAAATGTGCTTCCTTTGATAATTTTCTAAATTGATTATGTGCACCCATGTCTTAGTGGCAGTTAGGGGATCCTCAGTTAAGATGTAGGGGATCCTATGTCAAGACCCCATCTTCAGACTTGTAACACAACTCATTCTGAGTGAAGTATTTTATTCCTCTTTCCTCTTTTTTTCAAGGTTCAATTTTTTTCATTATAGTGTTTGTTCTATCCTCTCCAGTCTAAAGCTCTTTCACTCTGACAGAAAAAATATTGAAACAAAATAGACACTGAGGCTCTTCACTTTTTTCTGTCACTTCATAACATTGCCCCATGCATTCCCAATAAATTAAACTGTGATTTTTATTGTTGTGAGTCTGCTCTGAAAATGATTCTGAAACCCTGCATGTTATTCTTAACAATTTTTGTGCAAGCTTCAGCTCATTCTTAGTTTATCTTTCATGAAATTACTCCTAGGAGTCCAGGTCCTCTAGTTTGTATTCATCATTTGTAATTTTCTTAGAGTTCACTAACCTGACATTCTCAACTTTCTGCAATTCAAGAGAACAGATAAATATGGAAGGAAAGTCTATGAGTAAAGGTTATATAATAGAGACCCATCCATCCATCTGTCCATCCCTGCACCCATTCATTCAATAATCCAATCAATATTTACTGAATATCTACTATGTGTCAATGAGGTGTCTATATACAGGTATGGGAAAATAAAGCAAAGAAGAGGACAAAAGCATTTTGATTAATATTTAGTGATGATAAAGAAGCAAAAATATAATTACACATTCTTCCAACTACTGTAAAGGAAATACACAGATTGTGATAAAGGGGAGAGTGTGTGTTGGGGTGTGCAACTTAACAGAGAGTGGTCACTGATGGCTGGTCTGGAGAGGTGACATTTAAGATAAATTCCAAATGCTTGGCCACTTTATTCAAAGGGGAATATTTTAGGCAATTAGTACATCCAAGAAGTAGGTATAGTAGAGTTTTAACTGGTGATATTCTTTGATTTACAAAGCCAAACTAAATTAAAAGTTAAAAAGGGCTGCTAGATACACATATACATTCTTATAATACAAATAATACACATAAGACTGCTAAAGATTTAATATATCTCTAGCAATACAGAAAAATGCTCAATAGGATTTAATGTTATTTTTAATGCAGAATTACATATGAATTATAGATTTAATTTATATTTAAAACACATATACACTTAGATACATGTGTTGTGTGTATATATACATACATATATATCATGTTTGTCTTTCCTTGAAGTCATATGTATCTAAATATAAATGGAATGTATTTGGAAGTTTGCACAGCAAAACATTAGAAGTTACCTTCAATATGTGATGTTGAGAAGTAGTAAGAGGATTTTACTCAGTTATAACTTACACCCTCTAAGTTTAATAGTATATTTACTTTTTGTAATTAGATAATAATTACCAAAAAAGTGGGCCATGGAAAAATAAGACACAAGTGATGGTAGTTAGATAGTACAGGTAGAAATACAAAATACAAAAAATAATTTTAAATTTTTACAAAGAGAACATTCAATGAAAATATTTAAAAATAAATTAATTCAAATTTTATTTTTTAAACTTTAAAAGTAATTTAAAAAAGAAACCCATCTACATAAATTCCTTAAGCATATATCAATCTTTCTTTCATCTTTTTTTTTATTTTTCCATTTTAACCTCTAAATAAATAGTACATATCCCTGGAAGGCTTTATAGTTGTATGTCATTATTGAAATTCAATCAATAATTTTGAATTTTTTCCTTAGGAAAAAATATTCTGGGAAGCTGATGTTACTATTTAGGAAACTTTTTACTGCAAATATTTAAAATGAGTACAACATTTTGCTATACACAAGGATAAGCTTTAAATACGTAGAAAATGAACTCAGAAGGAGCATCTTATTACTATTCTACAAGTGCAAGACCACAAAGGACTGAAAAATTTCCACTGTAGATCTATTTCACCCCACCTTTCTTGATAAAACACAAATTGTCCAACCTTCAGCTGTCCATTATCAAATTCAATTCTTCCCCCTTTTGAAAACCATTTTGAAGTAATTATTCCCAAACCAGCTGATCTCCAACTGACTCTATTGCTAAAGTTTTATATATTATATAAATATAAATATGCCCTTCTTCCTCTAAGCCAGAACTTCCCTTCATAATCCACATATTGAAATAAAGGCCTAAGTTGAGTAGCATCTTAATTGGTTTTGTTCAACAGATATACATATTATATAAAATTATTTAAATATAAGCATAAAAATATAGAGCTTGGTAAAATGTGATATAGTAATATAATATAGATATGTGAATAGAGTTATATAATAGTATTAAAATAATGATATGAGTAACATTGTGACAACATGAATTTATTATCTTACAATTCTGTGGCTCAGAAGTATAGGTTGGCTCAGCCACTGACTTGGCTCCAGATTTCACAAGGCTAGAATCAAGGTGTTGGCTGAATGGGCTCTCATCAAAGCCAGCAAAGACTGACCCATTCCTTTTCATGCTTGAATCTCTCTGACTTTCCTGTCATCTTCATCTCTCCTTTACCTCAAGCAAGAGGTTGTTCTCTGCTTTTAAGGCCTGTGTGATTATATTAGGCCCACATGAACAATCTAAAGTAAACTCCATTTCTTAAAATTTATAATATTAATGACATGTGCAAAGTCCTTTTTGCTATGTAAGGTTACATAGTCATAAGTTCCAGGGATAAAAGGATGGATTGCATTATTTTATAAATGATATAAACCTTAATAAACTCTTGGTAAAACTATATGCATATGCATGTATGAATGTATGACATACATAGAAAAAGTATAAAATTTATATCCTTATTATCTGAATTCATCAAAAGGAACACAATTCATTTGTAACTTTAAAAAGAAATATTATTTTTAAAGAAGGAAGCACAGAAAAAGGAAAAAGGATTAATTATATATTTCAAGTTGATTGAATTTTTAAATTGTGTTTTTGGAATAATATTTACTATTCTATTTTTGTGATGATCACATTAGAGAAAAAGAGGGTGACTATTCAATCTTTGAGACTATAACACCTAATCCAATACACTGCTCACAACTTCTTGATGCTGAAGAATGAAGATTCGAAAGTACTATCTTATAAAATATAAAAAAGACTGTCACTAACATGTAATACACTGTAATCTCCTTGTAAAATAAATCCTTACTAATTTCTTGTAGATACCAAAATAGTTTCTGATGTTTCATAATAAGGAAATATAGAGTGACAATAAAACTAGAGGCTCTGGTTTTACTTTGTAATTTTCTTACTGTTATCAACTATATTACCATTCCTCACAAACATAAGAATATTTATGTGTTTGGGGACAGTGTGTTTTCAGATTTTACTAGTAAGAGTACAGGAAATAGTTTAAAATCATGTAGGAAAAGTATCTAAAATATCTATCAATATTTGGAAAACATGGCACATTAAAAATACCTACCAATTTATATTTAAGGGAAATCTTTATGTATCAGTCAGATGTTCAGTCATAATTACCTTGATAGATATAAATTTAATCTTTTAGGAAAAATATTACTTTTAATTAATTCTAAAACAACAAGACAGACTTAATTTGAAAAACTGTAATTTTCAAGGTAAATTTTATGTGCTTTGGGCAAAGGCCTTTGGAATATTTGCAGAGTAATGTTTTAGAGTTAAGTGAAGAACTGGGTTTTGGACCCTGAAAATATTTAGTACTCTATAAAAAGAATCATCAAACCAACATATTGCCATGAAGATGTAACTGAAATAAATAGTATCTGAAGTAAATATTGCCTAAAATAAATAGTGTTGTGATTTTGTAACCAGACATATTCTACCAGGAAAAAATGTGTATGTCTGTAGCAACTAGATATTTCAGATTAAATTTAAATTAGGTAAAATGATCATCATGTAAATTTGGAAATAAATCTAGGAAGATAATTTTAGAAATGAGGAAAATCACAGTCTAGAACTCTACAAATATAAATTTCCTAGGCCAAAGAGTAGCAGCCTTTAATCATAGCAGTGCCTGTGGTCTTGATAGAGTGGTACACTTCTAATCATTGGTAAAGAACAGACTATTCTCTAAGTCAATAAGTAGTTGCTAATACAATTGACTCTCCATTAACAAATATAGTTCAGACATATTTCCCATAAGATATAGAAATACATAAATTCTAGTTGGACTAAAGAGGTGCATTGTAAAAAAAAATAGTAGTTGAAAAAATTAAATCTTGGGAATGGCCTTCATACTAAAGAAGGAGCCATAAATGAAAATATTAGCATATTTTATTTTATTTACTTATTTAGTCTTTTAGGGCCACACCTGTGGCATATGGAGGTTCCCAAGCTAGGGGTTGAATCAGAGCTACAACTGTGGGCCTGCCTACACCATAGCCACAGCAACGCAGGATCCAAGCCATGTCTGCAACCTACACTACAGCTCATGGCAATGCCAGATCCTTAACCCGCTGAGTGAGGCCAGGGATCCAACCTGGGGCCTCATGGATACTAGTCAGATTCATTACTGCTTAGCCATGATGGGAACTCCAGCATATATTAATATATATCATAATGTTAAATGAAAAGATACAATGTAGGAAAAAATGTCATTTTATAAACAAAGATTTACATCCAGAAAACGTGGGGAGTTTCTACATATTCTACACAAAATGATGTGATCCAGTAAAAAAAAATGGGCTAAAATTATCTGAATAGACAAGTCAGAAAATACAACTGGCCATGAACATAAGAAAATATGCACAAGATTATTAAAAATTATCAGAGTGAATTAGAACATTGCAAAGTATATTTTTTCTAATCATATACAATAAGATCTATAATATTAGATGTTAGTGGGAATTTATAGGCACATTAACACACTCTTATTGTAGTAAATTTGTTAACCATTTTTGGAAGGTAATGTATTAGTATATACCAAATTGTAAAAGCCAATACATTTTTTTAAACCATTCCACTTGTAAGAATTTATTTTCTGGAAACCCTCCACATGTGTCCAATAATCAGTGTTCAAGATGTTCAATGAAGCATTGACTGTGTAATCTAAATAAACAAGGAAATTCAAAAACAGCCATCATAGGAGAGTGATTAAATAAATTGGGTTACACTTTCTCTAATAGTTCATATTTAAAAAGATGAAGTATATTTTGTTAAGGGAACAAAAATCTTATAAATCCTTATAACAAATAAGGAACAAAATATATATGCGTGTCATGTATAACTGAATAAATGGAAATTTAAATGAACATTTTCTCACCAACCTGTGAACAGAGGTCATTCTCTAAGAGTAAAATTCAAGGAAGGCAAAGAGGGGAATTTATATTTCATTCTCTATCGTTTGGATCTTTATGTGTATGTATTCCTGTATTACCTTTAGAAGGAAGAAAGTATAGGTAAGAATGGTGTACTCCTGTATTACTTGCGTAATTAAAGGAGAAAGATGAAAAGGAGGGAATGACAAAGGGAAGAAGGAGAAAAGGCTGGCTGGTCTGTCTTAAGGGCAGAGATTTTGAATTTTTGTTCCAGTATATTGGTACATTATAAACCATATAAAAATTGCTGAAAAGATAATGAAAGCAAAAGAGAAAGGAGGGAGGGAATAATTTATTGCTATGAATTCTTCTCAGTACTTGGAAAATATACAAATAATGGTAGAATAATGTCTCTTGTGAACAATTGTATTTATCCTAAACTACATGGTAGAATGTTTTTATTATATACTCCTGAGCATAAAATGTCTTAAAATAAAGACATAGAAGTACTAAAAACATTAAAATCTTACGTCAGACATGGAAGCAATAAGTTCATTCACCTAGATCAGTGTTTTAATTTCAGTGCTAAGACTGTACTTCTAAGCAAATTATTTGAAAAGCAATACATTTTTGTTCAAATATTTATTTTCCAACTAATACTGTAATATATATTTTCTTAAGTCATAATTTCTGTCAAAATTACAATTTAAAAATGTACATAAAATTGAATTGAAATTTATTATTAATAAGGAAGTGATAGGTGATAAAACTAGGAAACATGATTAATAATAAAAAATATCTGTCATATATTCTATATTGCTTCTTTTCAATTTTTTTCTGGATTTATATAAAAATTCTAATAACAAATATTAGACTATCACATTTTAAATTAATCATTATTAAATGTCACTTCCTTTTAATTTTCACATATTTTGCTCTTGATTCCTGATATTTGCATTGAATCTCCAGACAACTGATGGTAAAGTTTAGTTGTCATTGTGAAGATTTAAGTGCACATTCTTTTTCTAATTATCATTCTCTGTCTGTTTTTTCTGTTCTCTTTATTCATGTTCTCTGTTATTTTCCTATTCTTTTCTAATTATCATACATTCCTTCTATGTTAGATTCTATGATTCTAGTCATATAAGTATGATATCTAGCTTTTATGTTTTAATTAATTAATCTAACAAGTATTTATTGATTATTTCAGAAGGGCCCCTTTACTGCTTTTGGCACTAGGATTTCAGTAGGAAAAAAAAAATCATTGTCCAGCATGGAGATTCTATTTTAGTATAAGATGACAGACCAGAAACATAATAAATTAACATATGCTACATTAAATTGTATTAATTATTATAAAAATAATGACAGGTTAAAGGAAACAGAGAGTACTGGTGAAAGGCAAGCTTGAAACCTCTCAAAGTGATACAAAGTGAGGGAGGGAATGAAGTAGGTGTCTAGGGGAGGAGACTATGAGGTAGAGGAAACAGGTGCAAATAACTGAGGCTTCACATGTTTGGTGAGATGCCTGGACGAGTAAGGAGGCCAGTGCTCTGGAATGGAGTGGAACAGGTGTAGAGGGATGAAGATAAAATTATAGGAGGTAGGAGTCGGGGTGAGGCAAGTTTGTAGGCCTTTGAAAGTATTTCCACTTTTTCTCTGAGTGAGGTAGGAAACCATAGTAGGTTATGAACAGAGAAATGATATCATCTGTCATCCATTTATAAATGTATCTCTGGCTGCTTTTGGACTTTAATGGGGCAGAGGCAGAAGCAGAGCAACAAGGATACTATGTTATATTCAGAGATAGTGGTGCTTTGATCAGTGGTCATTTGGATGCTGTACTACAATTTCCAATTCTGTAAATATTTTGAAGGCTATAAACTAGATGTGGGGTAAAAGGGAGAATAACTAATGATTATTCTGATGTGAACAACAGGAATTCACATAGTTTAGCTCATCAAAAAGAATTATTGTGGGGATGCCTATGAGCTAAAACTAGAACCAGGAAGATTTTACCAGGAGACATGGCAACCCTTGGCTCTCTTTCTCCCTGGACATCTCTGCTTTATTTTGAATGCTTTTTTTTTATGATTTTTCTCAACCAATTGGCTTTTCTGCTCTCTCTTAAATTTTGCTCTTTTGCTATTTCAAACAGCACATAACATATGATAGTGACTCATGTCTTTTGCTCTTTATCATATACTTCTTAATCTTAACATTCTATTATATTACACAATTCAAAATCCTAACAGAAGGAAATATTTTTACTAGGCATTTCTTATCCTCTATAAGATGTCCTTGGGTGGAAAAAAGGCATGCAGGAAAAAATGTAAATAACAAGGCCTAATACATCTGAGTTGATCAGTTTTTCTTTTCTTTTTTTTTTTTTAGTTAATTGAATAACAATAATTTAAGCATTTATTTTCATTGTGTTTACTTAGCTGTTACATTCAACTCGCTGATTTCTAGGGGCTACAATTTATTTATAGCAGGTCCTGCTCTCATGTTTATTAAACCAATTGATTTATTTATGAATGGAAAACCCTGATAAAATACTTTTCTCTGACAGACTTTTTTTTTTTTTCCCCACTATACAGCAAGGGGATCAAGTTATCCTTACATGTATACATTACAATTACATTTTTTTCCCCACCCTTTGTTCTGTTGCAATATGAGTATCTAGACATAGTTCTCAGTGCTACTCAGCAGGATCTCCTTGTAAATCTATTCTAAATTGTGTCTGATAAGCCAAAGCTCCCGATCCCTCCCACTCCCTCCCCCTCCCATCAGGCAGCCACAAGTCTTTTTCCCAAGTCCATGATTTTCTTTTCTCATACTGAGTGAAATGAGCCAGAAAGACAAAGACAAATGCCATATCACTTATAACTGGAATCTAATATCCAGCACAAATGAACATCTCCTCAGAAAAGAAAATCATAGACTTGGAGATTTTCTTAAATGAAAGCATGAATAGTGATCTGAGTGAAGCCTGCCCAGCCCTGTAGTTATTTGATGAGGTGTTTTTTTTTTTTTTTTTAATTTCGTATTTGACTTGATCTTCAATCAGTTGCCTAAAATAAAGCGGATTTTTATGTAAAACCAGAGAGAATATCTGAAAATAAAGGAGCATGATCTTGAAAAGAAAGAAGAAATGAGAGAATTTTGAAAATAGTGATGGATAATTAGAAAATAGAGGTGAAGAGCAGAAAACATAGTGAGTAAAAACAAAATAAACCTTATGGGTTACCTTTAAAACACAACTGTTGCATAACATGGCAATTTCATATTTAAATGCTTTCTACTCAGTAGCAGACATTATTTTCTCCAGAAGGAAATACTTTTAAAAACTTGAAAAGGAAGTTAGATGGTCTGTATATATTGATGATCTTATATGTCATGTCACCCAACATTGTTCTTTACCCTGAAATGGAGGCCTTACCAGTGAGATATTACTTTTTTTATTATACCACATTGCCAAGCTCAGTTGCTGATCTTCAGAATCATTTAAGCCAATATCATTTAAGCCAATATCATTTCCCCCTATTGACTATTTGTATTTTAGTCAGTTAACATTATTAATAAAATGATTATGCTTTAATTCTGAAACAGGAACTATCCCTAGGGCCAAGGCAAGTATTAGTATGGTAATTACTTTACCAGATGCAACTTAAATATTTGGAAACTGTGAGGTCACACAGACTAGTGAATTTTAAATATGTGCAGTTGATGTCAGAGTGAGTATCTGGTATTTTGTAATGATGTTACTAATGTTCTCCTGAGGCATTTGGGCCACATTTGCTTTTGTCTCCATCTAAAGTGTACTACTGTTGATAAAGTCATTTCTATATTTGTTTTCTGATATACTCATTGAAGGAAATCTAAATTCTGCTGTGAAGTTGTGAGTTTTAATCTTAATAATATACCTTCCCTATTCATACCCACTAGTGAGTATTCAGTGTTATTGTAAAAATTTAATATCTGAAGTTTATTAGATTTATAAACATACTTATATTCAGTGTAAGAATACTATTTGTCTAGATTTTGGCTTAATACTTAATAATAGTGTTCACTGTATTATTCTTTGTGAGTCTCTACAATAAGTAAAATATGTTATTTGTACATTCAAAGGCAGAACTGCTATTTAAAACACTAAGAGTTTAAGACAGTAAGAAACAATAAAAATTCAGTGGATGTAAATGTGTTGAAAAGTATTGCTTTAGAAAAAAGTATGCTGCTTTAATATTTTCATGGCGATTTTAATTCTGTGATAACTTTCAAGAGTTTTAAAGTCGTGAATGGTAAGTTGATGCTTAGTAAACATCTCTGGAATGGAGATTCAATATCATGGAACTTGGAGATATTTTTTCTGACCTACTTGACTTTGGAATAATATAGAGCAATATGAAAAAAAGTTTGCTATGTTAAAAAAGGAGCGGGGCTAAGATAATATGGAGTGTAAGATCTGAATTGTATTTGCCTGATTTGTTTTATATCATATTACCCAGAAGAAGAGCTAATATCATACATAGCGAATTAATGTTACCTATAACATTTCCGAAGAGGATTTCAAGAACTTGGGACTATACATACCTGAATTGTGACTATTATCTGGTAATATGTACTCTATTAAATTAATTAAATTATGAAATTAATAATATAAATATTATGAAAATTACCGCATCAAAATTTAATTAAATTAACTGCCTCTTGAGATCTTTTTACTTTAAAATTCTATAGGTATCATTAATCTACCAAAAAACTCCATTCTCATGGATAAAAATAATTAAAGCAATGTCAACAATATACAATTTATTAACAAAATTGCTAAAAAGGAAAGGTGTATTAAAGTGAATTGCAGTCTCACAAGTTGTGATGTCATATGGTTGGATTATAAGTAACATCATGATTAGGGAAAAGTCAAACAAAATCATAAACTTTCCTTTGGAATCTATAATTGAAATGTGTGCATGCAAAAGAAACATAAAGCCCAGACTCTAGGAATGTTAATTTTGTAAAGCATTGTGACCAAATATAGTTTCTTAGAAACAATATGAAATTATTAAAAACCCAAATTCTCTTCAATGCTTATTGTACATTAATAATTCCTTCTTTCTTATTTCCACTGATAAAAATGCTTGATAATTACTTTTTGTAGTACAATTGGAAAACAGAATTTTTGGAGGAGGATATTCACTTTGAAGTACTATCACTTCAAAATAAATGCAGTATTATTTAGTATTACTAAGCCCCAGTTTCTCCAATTCCCCACCTCCCTTTCGGGGACAACTTCTCCCAACCTAATTCCCAGCATTCTTATGCTGGGGCCACCTCTACTTTTTCAATAAAGTCTGAGAAAAGTATCTAAAATGAATTCACACTGAGGTGTTGATAACTGTATCAGTATGGTTCCTTCACATGTATCTCCTCTGTCTTACTGTGAGTTAAAAGCAGGAATCATGTTTTATTCATGAGTATTTTGGGGACCACTCGTGGTGCTAAGGCTAGGGTGCAGTCACTATCTCAACAATTCAGCAAAAATTATTTCTTACTATAATGCTGAACAACACACCCCTATCTCATTGTGAACCCTATAACTATTTTCTAAGTTGTACCCCTGGATCTGAATAAATAGAAAAGGGAAGAGTAATGGAGAAATTTGACTGATGACAGGAAAAGGGGAGTGGGTGATGGAAAAATCACTGTGTAAGGGAAAGCATGCAAGGGATGTTTGAGTCAGTGTGTTATGCTTTAGTAACAGGAGAAAGAGTATCTGAAAAACAAGGAGAAAAGGGACGTCTATTGAAGATCCCATGTACATATTCTTCAAGCCAGCTGTCATCACTGTGTTACATGTATGGTATTGTTAACCCTATTTCACATATGAGAAGACTGAGGTTCAGAGAAGCAGCCAAAATCATGTAACTAGCAGGAGGCAGAATCAGGAAGGCAATTTATGTCTACAACTGTTGAAGGAAAAACAGGTCACTATAACATGAATAAACTGATTCTGAGAATGTCGTTTTTTAGATCAATATACTTTAGGTTCTTTACAAAACCTAAGCAGTTCACAAAAAATTTGAGAAGTTAGTATAGAAATTTAACTGCCCCCTACCATTTTCTTTTGTTACTGTGGTGCATTTGTTAAAGCTGATGAACCAATATTGACACATTATTATTAAATATAATTTGCAAGAGGGATCACTCCTTCCTTGTCTTATACAATCCTGTGATTTCAACGAATTTATCCACCATTACAGTATTATACAAATTTCTATCACAGAATAGTATCATTGCTATAAAAATCCCCTGTGCTTGACCTCTTCATCCCTTCTCCCATTGTAATCTTTTTTGCAATAGTAATATCAAAGATCACTGATCAAAATTACCATAATAAATACAATATTAATGAAAAAAATTTGAAATATTGTGAAAACTACCAGAATGTGACACAGAGACATGAAGTGAGTATATGCTTTTGGAGAAATCGTGCTGATAAACTTGCTTGACTCTTAAAAAACTTCAATTTGTAAAAAATGCAGTATTTGTAAAGAGCAATAAAACAAAACACAATAAAATGAGATTTCCCCATATGTATCCTTTTCAGACTTACATCTGTCACTTAGCAATAACATTTAAGCTTCTTCATGTCTTTGTATGGCTTGATAACTCTTTTTTTGTGCTGAATAATATTCCACTTTATGGTTATACTAGAGTTTTATTCATTCACCTATTGAGGGATATCCTGTTTCTTCCAGTTTTTAGTAATTATGAATAAACGTTAGCATAAAAGTTTTTTATATGGAATGATTTGAGCTCATTTTCATAAACACCCAGCAGTGTGATTATTGGATTGTATGATAAGATTATGTTTACAGCTTTGTAAGAAACTGCCTAACTGTCTTCTTAAGTGGCTATACCATTTTGCACCCCACCATCAGTGAAGGAGAGTTCCTGTTGCACTAAATTCTGATCAGTGTTTGGTACTTTTAGGTTCATGGTTGTTTTTTCTTTCAATTTTAACCATTCTAATAGGCATATAGTATTATCTCATTTTTTAATTTGCAATTCCCTAGTAACAGATGATATTGAGTATATTTTCATGTTTACTCTTTATTTCACTTATGTAGTGTCTGTTCAAATCTTTTGACTTTTTAAAATTTGATTTTTCTGGTCATATCTGCTACATATGGAAGTTTATAGTCCAGAGATGGAATCCAAGCCACACCTGCGGCCTACACTGCAGCTGTGGCAATATGGGATACTTTAACCCACTGCACCAGGCTGGGTATTGAACCCATGCCTCTGCAGTGACCCCGGCCACTGTAGTCAGATTCTTAACCCACTGTGCTACAGCAGGAACTCCTCTTTTTACATTTTTAATTGAGTTATTTGTCAGCTGAATTTTAAAAATTAATTGTATATTTTGGATACAAATCCTTTATCAGATATATGATTTTCAAAGATTTTCTCCAAGTAGCTTGTTTTTTATTCTCTTAATAGTGTCTTTCACAAAGCAGAACATTTTAATTTCAATTAATCCAAATTGTTATTTTTTTTTCTTCTATAGACTGTACTTTTGGTATTGTATCTAAAAATTTAAAACCAAACCCAAGGCCACCTAGATTTTCTCCTATGCTATATTCTAAACGTTCTATACTTTTGCATTTTACATTTTTAGCTAACTCTTATAAAATGTGTAAGTTCTTTGTGTATATTTAATTTTTTTCTTTTGAATGTTTCATTTTTTCAGTATCATTTGTTGAAAAGACTATCCTTTCTCCACGTAATTGCTTTTTCTCTTTTGTCAAAGATCAGCTGACTATATTTTTGGATCTATCTTGAAGGTCTCTCTTCTTTTCCCTTGATATATTTGTCTTTTCTTTTACCAATACTATACTATCTTGATTACTACAGCATTAGTTGCTCTTAAACTTGGGCAGAACCAGTCTTCTAACATTGTTCTTCTTCAGTATTATGTTGACTATTTTGGGTTGTTTGTTTTTAACTTACCAATAAAGAAAACATATAGAAAAGAAATTCATTGAGTGGTTCTCCAAGAAAAAAAAAAGTCTTTCTTTTATGAGTATATTGAGAAGTATAAGCTTATAATCTAGATAATATAGAATAAATCCATTAACCTATAATTAATTAAAAAATTCTAGTGTTCATTTTCTAGAAAGAGTCTTAGTAAAAACTGTTAGTTATACTACTCAAATTTCCCTTGAAAAGAGAACTTGAGAAGAGTATTTAGCTGAAAGCCTCCTACTAATACACCCTTTGGATATACCTCTGCATTCTTGTGATTGCTATACTCTCCTCAGACTGATCCCAACTAGTGACTGAACTGAGTGGCTCTACAAGAGCCAAAACATCCCTGTGCAACATGGAACTCCTCTAAGGGGCATCTATGTTCTGATCTCCCCATACATCTGGCTAAGACTGTCTCAAATCAGCACTGTAGCCTGAAAACTACAAAATCCTCCTCCTTTTTTTTTTCTCCTTTTACAGGGGATCAGACCTGTATTGCAATCTGAAGTCTCTTCCTATCTCGCCATATCCTTTATCCTTCAGAAGCATTTTTCTCAATCAGTCTCTTACATGTCCAATGCCATCTTATTGTCTGCTTCTCAGATGACCCAAACTGACAGTCTTCACTTAGATTAGATGGCATTGAATTAGCTAGTGTTGCTCAAAATTCACGGATTCAAGGCACACGGAACTAAGCTTTTCAACTAAGATTCTTGACTCCCAAACTTAAGTATAGTGGACAAACCAACCTGCAGATACATAAAATAATTCAACTGCAGGGCCACCTCTATGAGTCTAACGTAAACCAGATGACCCCCAGGGAGTTCTAATAATACATGATTATTTTAAACCATTGACTTTGAGTTGGTTGTTCATGTAGCACAACTATTTGATTCAGTATTTCTCACTAATCTATTATCATTGGTCGAAAAGTAATAAAGCAGTTGTAATGCAGATAAGATGGTTTTATAAATAGAAAAATATAAATCTAGCTTCACAGTATTTTCTCCAAGTTACCAAAATCAAGAGAAGCTTTAGCACAGTAAAACAAGCCTATTGGGAGAAAGCTAAACGAGGACCCAACTACAACACAAAGGTGTAAGCAAAAATACAAGAGCAATATAATAAGGCAGATTTAAAGTATTAGAGGAAAGTTTCAAAGAAGCCAGAATTCAATAGTAATGTATTTAGGAATACAATCTATTCCATGCTCAGCACCTGACAAAATAAGATATATTGGGTTGCTAGTACAGGAAGTAAATGGAATTGCTTTTTAATAGGAATTCTTAGAAGGTCTGATAGGCAAAGCCTAGCATTAGAAAAACAGAGGGAGTAAATATATTGCACACACAATTCCAACCATCAGCAGGAGGTTAATAGGGAAAAAAGATACTAGATTTTTGTTTTTCTTTTCATTAAAATCAGTTCTCTCTCTCTCGAGAAAATTGCCTTATGAAAAGGCAATTTTGATATATTTACTGTGATCTTACTAATTGTAAATTCTAGACACTCTGGTATCAGTATATTAGGATGAAATATGTAGAAAATGTACATGAACTCTTCAAAATACCCTGGTTATTGTGAACTTGGAAGAAAAACATCATATAAGTAAATTGTTAGAACTTGAAATTCTGATGCAGAGATAGCTATAACAAGGCCCTATTGAAGCAAAATAATAGGTGGCCATCATTAATCAAAATAAAATGGGATGAGTGAAATTATAGAGGCATGCATGGAATATAACACAGCAACGGAAGGACATTAGACCTTAGAAAAGAGTAAGGAAGGGTGAGTAGAGATGGTGAACTAGAAGAGAGGCATTACCATTGCTTTTGCTAGTGCTTAAATTATGAGACAAAAGTATTGAGAAAGAAATCTGGAAAGACAGGCAAACATCAGGACTTCAAGATCAATGCATACCATGCTAAGGAGAATAAACATTTTTCCTTATGTCACTAGGTACCACTGCAAGATAAAATTGTTTGTGTTAGGGGAGGTGATTCTTGAGGAGGTATGAGGATTAGATATTTGAAAAGTTTTAAGTTGAAGTATATTAAATATATTAATATGGAGAGCATATAAAGGGGGCTTCGCAGCATTTTCTGTTTAAAGAACCTTAGAGATCTAGAAGTGTTAAGACAAAATATTGTTTTTAAAGATTGAAGTGGCAAAATCAACTTAATTTGTTTTGGGAAAATTTCTTAGCACAAAACTTATGTTCTAAAATACTATATGAAGCAAGGTTGTGTTTAAAATCTGTTGTGTTTGAAGAGGCACATGAAGATTCTGGAACTTTCACTCTGGAGACTAATTAAAAAGATAGCTGAAAATAAGTTGCCAGTGAACAAACTGTTCTCTGACAACTCTTAATACAGCTACAATTTAGAGAAAGATGCAGAAATAAAAGGGAGATCTGTACCATATAAAATGAATTTTTCTAATGATGAAGAATTTCATTTAATGATTATTCATTGTATAAATGAATTTCTCCAAGGTAACCATTAAACAAAATGGAAGGTCAGGTTTCTAAACAAGTCATTGAAAATAATAATAAATGTAGACTGTAAATTTAATTTTTATAGAAATTTACTCCTTTTTTATTTGTTTTTTAATTTCCTAATCATTTTGAAAAAAATTGCTATTATTAACTTAAGATTGATTCTCTATATAAATTTTCTAATTTTGAGTTATTTTTAAGAATATCAAGCAAACTTATGAAATTTCAGGATTTAACTGCTTAAGCTGTTGGTCAGCTTTATAGATGATATCTTGTTTAGTGTGTGAGCTTTGGACTTTTAATTCAAAAACTTTTCACAGATAGCTCTCAGTTTTATGGACATTGGTCTAATTCTTTAGCCCATAAATTCATTTTTCCACCTAATTGCTCTAATACTTTCTTTACTATTTACCTTAAGAAAAAAAATGTCTTAGAATGAAAATGAAAAATTTAATAATGGAAATTTAAGTTGTGAACGAGTTGCAAATGCCACTCTCTTTAAAACCTGTGAAACTTTATTTTTAGTTTATTTAAAAATTTGTAAAAGCCTAATCATCAGTAGATGCAAAAAGTAAATGTTTGTAGTCCAATACTAAAAATTTTTTGTGCATCTAAGCATGCATATCCTTCAGTAAATTTGGCTTGGGGAGATTATTCAATGGCATATATTAATTTCTTTCTGGAATTTTATAATATTTTTGTGCTAGAATATTCTTCTAAATAAATGACTCACAGTAATTAAATCTTTCTAAATCAGCATATGCTGCAATAAAACATGATATTCCTTTCTGAACCATGCTGTTTGTAGTTAATGTTTTTGGTGCTGAAAAATATAAGAACTAAAATCATTGACATTAAAAATATTCATTTTGTATGTTTATATTTTTTTTCTCCTCCTTGTGATGAGAAATATGGGGTAAAACTAGATCATGCTATGAAGTGCTAAATAGTTCTGGCATATGTTAGGTAGTCAAGAACATTAATTATTTCTGTTGCATAAATATATGAATTGATTTATATTTTTTCTTTTTTCACATATCTATTAAATATTTATAACTCAAACTTTGTTGCAGACCCAGAGATACACCACTCAGATCCCTCTTCAAGAAAGTGCTTGCTGCCCAGTTCCAAGAACTGTGATTAGTTGACAGCTCCCAGCTGTTAGCCTCATCAGGGTCCATGATAATTTATGAGCCAACTTTTAGGGCCCTTGAGTGGTAAAGGAGCAAGGTCGTGGTCTATAGGTCTAACCAACCAAGTGAGGAGCTCTTTGCTGAGTAATCTTTGCTCTGGAGCTCCCAGTTGAACTGTTAGAAATTTTGTCAGGTCTGAATCACATTCTGACAGCTCCTCGTGTCTACTCCTCTTTCCTCCCTTTTCTTTCCCCATCTGTTACTCTACAATAAACATTTTACTTTAACTCCATCTCAGCTTCTACTTCCCAAAGAGCTCAATCTGAAACTAACATCAAATTTGATTTTGAATATTTTAAATAAATGAGCAGTATAAGGCTTTAAATAGTCTATCAAAGCATACTTTTAAAAATAGAGAATAGAGAATAAATATATCAAATATTTATTTGTCAGACCACTAAGACTACCCAGATATAATTTGAAAAAAGTTAAAAACATGTCACAAAACATTCTGACATGTGATGGATTGAATTATGTCTTGCCAAAATTCATATTTTGAAATCCTAATGTGCTAGTACCTCAAAATGTGACTGTATATGTATATAGGGCCTTTAAATAGATGATTAAGGTAAAATGAGGCCATTAGGGTGGCTCCAATCCAAACTGACTGGTATCCTTATGAGAAGAACTCTAGGTACACACAAATTTGGAGAGTCAGTAGAGATGCACACATACAGAGGAAGGGCCATGTTAGGCCCCAGCAAGGCCTCTGCAATCCAGAGACTTTAAAAACAAATAAACAAAGACAAACTTGCCAACACTTTGATATTATATTTCTAGTCTCCAGAACAGTGAGAAATTAAGTCTCAGTTCTTTAAGCTACCTAGTCTACCTAGTATTTTGTTATGGCAGCCCAGGAAAACTAATACATCAAATTAATGTAAATAAAGATATGTTAAACATTTATTAAACTCATTAAAGAGTCAATTAGCAGAAAGATAACATTGGTTCAAAGAACATGAGGAACTGAGTATTTGTTGTTGGCATTGGAGAAAGAGTAAGATTACTATATAAGATAAAAAATTAGTTAATATCTTACAGAACAATACAGTCACTGTTTTGTTTCCATTAAAAGAAAATCCTTTGCATCTCTATCAGATAAAAATCTACAAATTAGCATTTAACTTTGGAGTGTATCTTGCACAAACAACAGGAATTAGTATGTTAAGGGTACATTTACTTAGAGAATTTGGTGGTATCTGGGGAGTCCTGTTACATAGTGCTCTAGTATGTTATTGAAAGAACACATATTCATACTTTTAAGTTATTTTCAATTTTTTATCATCTTTATTAATAAATGAATGTAATTGACTATGTCTTCTATAATTTATTTGACTTGATTTTACACAAGCCTTTAATTCAAATGAATTTTTTTTGTATTGTATTAAGTCCCACTTTAGTCAACCCACTCTAATATGGCTTATAATACCAACATTCTCCTGCAGCTGCTCTCTACAAAGTCACCAACCTCCTCCTTGTGGCCAAAATTTAATAGATTATTTTTAGTTCTTCTATAATTCCACTAACACTGCCACAATCCACCCTGTCCTTTTTTATAAATATCTTCTTCTCTTAGAACTTTTGCCACCGCAGTTAGTGATATACTACTGGCCAGGCTTTATTCTATATCATCTTTGCCTCTTCTAATCAAACTTTAAACATTGAAATAGTTCCTCAGGTGTTCGCTCATCTCTATTCTCTATCTTCAGTCTCAATCTAGCTGATCTCATTTAATACCAATGTTTTAAATAGATCCTTATGACTCTGTATATTTTATCTTTTACAAAGCACTCTCCTAAGTTCCAGACTTGCATGTCAAGTGGTCTGCTAGATGTATCAATTTAGATGCTTACTCTGCCTCTCAAAGAATACCTAAAATGGAGCTTTTGATACCTTGTCTCAAAATACTTCTGTTTTTCCACAATTATATTAAACTGTATCAAAATTTAGCTCCATGCAAAAGAGAAGAGCAAAGCAAAACAAAAACAAACAAATAAAAATACTAGATGTTATCCTTCATTTGTCCTCATTCCTTATTTCTTGGATCCCATATTCAATTTATCAGCAAGCTCCATGGTTTTTCTCTCCAAAACATATTGCAAATCTATTCACATCTCTTTATCTTCACTGAAAACTCACTTGTTCTGTATGACATTATCTATCAGTTGAACTACTGAAATAGCATTCCTGTTTTTACACTTGCTCAAATTTCATTCATTCTCTGTACGTCAAATGTCTTAAATGTCTGATATGTCATTGCCTTAATTAAATATTAAGTGGCACCTTATTTAACTCAGAATGAAGTACAAAATATTTCACAATTTCCTTGCTTTCAGTATTTGTCCTCCAGCACATCTTATGCCATTCTCATCTTGTTAAGTGTGCCTCAAGCACATTATTTACATTTATTCTTTGAACTTGGCAAGCCCCATATCAGTATTTTTGTACTTACTATTCCCTCCCCTGGAAATATGCTGCTTGCCCAGCACTGTGCAAGAGTTTCTCATTCTAATACAAATATCAGATCATGAAAACTTCAGATAAGACTTTTCTGACCATATTATCTAAATTTTTCTGCACATGCATGTGATAGGTATAAAAACACAAGGTATCCTTTCTTCTTTCCACTTACTATTGTATATAATTTCTTGTGTATTTTTATATTTTTATGGATATTATGTAATTCTTATAAACACATAGCTTCTACCTCGCCAACATTTTTATGATCTCAGCTTGATCTGCCAGCCTGGTGTTAAGATCTAAAATGAACTCAAAGTGAAAGGAAACACAAACAACCAGTCTTCTTAAGCCTTTTTGTAATCCTTGCAGCAAAGGCTGCACAAAGGCCTTTCAGAGTGTCAGTGGACTTGATGCCACTGCCTGCATTTAGCCTATGTATTGATGAGGTTTTTGAGGATGTGGGTGGTAGTGCTCTTTACCATAAGAATTTATGGGGAAAAGATTACTGATTTTTCCATAGAGAATATGTCGGAATTAGAGATGTAGTTTATTTCCAAACTAAAGTTCATGTGCTGAAGTGAAATACTACTGATTAGTTGAGAGGATATTTTTAGTAAACCCTCTCAAGTTTAAACTGTTAATACAGTATATTCAGTGCCCTGTAATGTTATGACTCAGCATCTACCTCACCTGGGGAAAAAGTAGAAAATAACTCAATAAGCAAGCCCACAGTAGTTGGAAGAAGTCAGAAGACAGAAAAGTTCCTCTCAGTAGGGACATTCAGCATCTCTCGCAACGTCAAGATAACTGTTTAAAGTACGCTCAGATACAAGTATTGTGAGTATTTCACCAGGTACTACCAGACTCTTTGAAAGGGCCAGGCAAACAATTGTGTTTTTGTTGTTTTACCTCAAATGTCTACTTCATGGTTCTGAGGACTGTGCACATCTTTGGATTTTTAGGATTAATTTAAACATTAGATTAATGTGGTCCAAGGAAATGTTGAATGTATTTTCTGAGTTCAAAGGAAAAATTGTGAGACAAGTATGCAAAATGATCCTTCTTCTAAGAATTCAAAAATCTTGAATTATTCTTTTTACTCCCAAAGCTGGTTCCAAATAGAAGGCCTCCCATAGCTCTTTAGTGAATATGTTAGTCAACAGGTACAGTTGAAAAGATGTAATGGGACCAGCATGAGGCATTTCTGCCTCATGCATACAGTACAACAGAAAAAGCACTGCTAGTTTCTTATCCTGTGTGTTGGTATTTGGCAGAGTCTGAGACTTCCAATGAGCCTCTGATGACAAGTAAGTGAGTGGAAATGTCAACAATTTCACCCAATCAGAGGTATTCTTATCAGCTCAGAGGACAGTGGTCTGACAACACTATAATATGAAGAGGTGACCTCCCTTGGACTCAACCTTTAGTTTTGAAGCAGCATCACTTAAGCCATTGAACCTGTTCAGATAGCCTCACTAGCAAATAATGCTGCTACAAAAGAAGAGGAACGTATTTCAGGAGAATGGGCAGGCTCCATATGATTAAAAAAAGAAATTCTTATAATATTTTATATAAAATAATATAAGTGGAATCAAGCTGGAAAACACAAGCTCCATGCTGCCTAACATGTGGAAGGCACCTAGTGTGGGGGAAGCTGGATCTGTTAGACAACAGAGCCAGTATTTCCAAACACCGCGTTATATGTTGTTTTGTTTTGACTTTTCAGAACTAATTTAAAGATAAACTATTTAATTCAGTCCCAAATGTCCACATGGCTACTCTGACAGGTCTTAATGACTATTATATAGGTAGGATTACATAATTTCAAAAATTAAGCTTCAGAACTTGCAATATAAGTGTTATGGGGAAAATATTTTTGTCTGACAACTATCCTTTTCTTTATAGCCCTTTTTTATTGTTACATTTCTCTTAATGTAAAACATGTTTGCTACTTTAATGAGCATTAAATGACAAAACTTAAAAAAAATTCACTTATGGAGCATAATAATGTGAGAAAAAAGAATGTATACATGTATGTGTGACTGGGTCAACTTGCTGTACGGTAGAAAATTGACAGAACACTGTAAACCAGCTATAATAGAAAAAATAAAAATCATTAAAAAAATTAACTTCAAGACTCTGTTATTGCTTTTGTAAATATAACAGAGTCTATGTTAGCCAATACCTGCTTCTCCTGATCTTCCTGGGCCTACATCTAGACTGTAAGTCCCAGCCTCTTGTAACTGGTAAGGCCATACATTTAGTTCTCACCAAAAGAAAGAGAGAAGAAATATCATGTGTCACTCGAGACTAAAATAGTTAAGAGAAGCGATTTATCTTCCCCAAGATGAATTTTCAGTCCTGTAAAATAGAGTCAAATGACCATATTCACACTTGTTGGACTGTAGTTTCAATGAACAATAAACTACTATTTCACCAAGTTGCTGAATTTTCCCTTTTTACGTCAGTTAGACTACCCTAAAAATACAATGAGAATGTAATGTTTTTCTGGTTTATTTGCTCAAGAAAGGGCTGGTTGAACGTAAGAAGTAAATACTACTCACTTGATGGGGAGCAGCATATACCACCCCTAAATGTGCCTCTTTGGCACATGGATTGTTTTAGGCTGAAGATACTTAAGACTCAGGAAAAGCTTTTTGCCTCTCCCTCAACTGCCTAAAATAATTTTGATAGGGGACTTGGCCCAGGAAGAGAACTATCACCAGATGAAAACTTTTTATCTGAAAGACTTACCTGCATGGCAGTGCAAACCTCTGATTACCAAACATCTCCTCTTCTCATCTTTCTAGGAATTACTCTAATCCCCTTTGAAGCCCCAGGGCCCTCTCCCATTCATTAGCTCAGGACAGCATATAAGCTTCAGTTGCTTGACTGCCTTTGGTTCTCATGGGGACTTCTGTATATACAAAATTTTTATCCAGCTAATGTCTTACATCACTTTAATTATTAGACCAGTCATAGAACCTGGAAGGGAAGAAGGGAGTTTTCTGCTCCTGCATTCTACTTGTAAAAAAATAATTTCTTTCTTTAAAAATTTTAGGTAGAAGTTATTATATTAAGATTCTATATTATTCTTTATACATGTTGATTGTAGTTCCTCATATTAAGATGTGGAAAGATGTGAAAAAATTTCAGTTGTGGAATTGTGTTGTGTGTGCTTGCCTGAGCATTGGTTCATGCATCTACCTCATTGACTGGAATTTTCACTTTGTCCTACTCTATATTTTTAGTTTAAAATATATGGAAAATTGTAACTATATGGACTGTGATTCACTGCCACTACAAAGCAATTAATGTTAATTTCCAAAACCCTTATAAGTACTTATTAAATGTGATGACTCACTCAGTTAACTTTGTTATTGCGGCATTATTTGGGAAGGGGATTTTTCTGGAACACTATTCCAGTGTCTCTTCCTGAGAATTTGGTAAGCCAGACACACATTCACATTCTAAAGTCTCATGTACAATAATCAATTCCCAGTAAAAAAAATATTATATAGCAATACAAGGTAAAATTTAAATAAATATATCTTAAAATTCACTTATTCATATACCATATTTTCATCAGGTCATTTTCTCCATTCAATGAATTATTTCACCATCAAGCTTTCAGTGTCAGGTGCAGGACAAGGCCATATCACAGCCCACACCCCTAAATACCACTGGAAGAAGAGTAAGAGGAAGGAGAAACATTCAACTTGGCATTTATAAATACTAATATTAATACCACTAATCTTTCCCACTCATCTTGGGTCTGAAGTAGGAGAAACTGTTTCCATAGAAACGAAGCTTTTGGAATGTCTGTTTGTCACTTCTCCCCTGCTAAATTAATCAAGTCACAGTGGTATGATAGGTCATTCCCCTTCATAAAAATTAACATCAGAAACAGAATGCAAGAAGAAAATGAATTATATTAAAACATTAAATCGTTTACACATTTTGAATTCTTACTAACCAATAGTATATTGAGTTTTTAAATGTTAATGAAATGTTATTTTAAAATATATAAAAAATACATCTGATTCCAATAATTTAGTTAATTATTAGTTGAGTAAGACTAGAGATGGAGATTGTTCCAATATTTTACAACAATAAGTGCTAGAGCAATCAATACCCTGAAAACTGAGATGAAGATATTTTTAAGATAGATATAGTGGTGTGTCACTTAAATACTGACGTCAGTGTATGCCTGTCAATTGGGAAAAAAGAAAAAGGAGAGAAGGCAAGGATTTATGGTATTGGAAAGGTGCATTTTATATATAAAATTCCTGTTCTTTATAGTTTCAGGTGTGAGGATGAAAACATTTTGTGTCAAGAAAGTAAGGCACCTAGAGGCTACAGCCTTATTTGTAGGCATCTGTTTTTCCTCAAAGCTATAAGTATCCTTGAAATCCCCATACTTTTATCTTGTCATCTGGTTGAGTAATTTTCATAACATTGGAGTTCTTTTTTTTGCCTGTCTCAAAACTACCATTAACTGACTTTGGACCAGCCGCTCAAGCATTCTGGGGCAGGTTTCCTGACTTTTAAGGTTTTGGCCTTGCCCTAGATTCTTTTGCCTGGTCCTTTTATTTAAGTGTTTTCAGCCCACAGATATTACATATCCTAATGTAAATTTCTAACAAGGCTTTTACTGGTAAATGAGATCATTAATAATAATAATAACAAAAAGAATAGCAACAACAGAGGATCACATTCATTTCTTTAGCATTTAATCTCTCGGGCACCATGTTAAGGGTTTTACATGTTTTTTTTTTTTTTGTCTTTTTGTCGCTGTTGTTGTTGCTATTTCTTGGGCCGCTCCTGCGGCATATGGATGTTCCCAGGCTAGGGGTTGAATCGGAGCTACACCAGAGCCACAGCAACGCGGGATCCAAGCCGCGTCTGCAACCTACACCACAGCTCACGGCAACGCCAGATCCTTAACCCACTGAGCAAGGGCAGGGACCGAACCCACAACCTCATGGTTCCTAGTCGGATTCGTTAACCACTGCGCCATGACGGGACCTCCGGTTTTACATGTTTTAAAGCCCCTAATCCTCATAAAATTCTCTGCAGAAAATACTGTTATTATTCCCAGTTTACAGAAGAGAAAGTTTAGGCTTATTCCTGAAAAGTAGCATGCATGACAATGCAATGCTTAGAGAGGTTCAAGGATTCAGAAACTGGGAGTTTAGGAGACCCTCAAAGGTATTATGTTAAATATACTGTCATAATAAAAATCTTTCTAAATAAAATTTCTTTAAGGTTTCAGCTTCACAGCTAATTCTGTTTTATTGGCCCTAATTCACTCCCCCCTTTTTACCTCCTGATATACTATGTGTGCTCAGGAAACCCTGTAAATTTGTCTTATTGTGCTGAATCCAGCTCTGTTTATATTTTTCTATGCAAACTACATTTCTTGTTAAAGTTTCTAACCATTTTTTTCCTTCAATCTTATTGTTTGTTATACTTTCAATATCCCTGAATTTATTTTTGAAAGTCTCAGCCAAATACTTACATAACCTCTGCTCCAGGCCTTTTCACAATTTGTCAGGCTGCTAAACGGCCCATTTTTCAAGTCTCCCTCTTGCTATCTCAGTAAAATTGCTTCAATTCCCATTTGATATTTATGTCAGTGCCAAACTTTCCTGAAGATATCTGGAATTCCAAAGAAACTTCTATTTTCATGGTGACTTCTGGTATCTAACTTTGGGTTCTTGGTTTCTCATTTGTCTTAATGTTACAAAATACAGATTCAGCTGCTTGCCACTCAAAGGGTCAATACTCAAGAGACAAGTGTTAGTTGGAAAAGGAAAGGTTGCATCAATCAGGGAGCCAGCTACCTGGGGAGAAGATGGACTCACATCCCAAAACCACCTCTGAAGATTATACTCAGCCGTGAAAGTTTTTAAAAGGAAAAGGGAAAAATAATCTCAGTTAATTACTAAGATAGGAGGTCACATTCTTTGTCATTTTTCCATTGCATGAAAACCTGCTGACTGACGTCTCCTGATCTCCCTTTGGATGCTATCTTGCCCTGGTGGTTTGTCCGCAAATTTGCTGAAGGGGAACCTGGGGATAGAGAGTCAGTCATTCTTTAACTGCTTAATTCTTCATTCTTACTCCTTTTAATCCAAGAAAGGAATCAACGGGTTAGGTAAAGCATTGTATACATTCAGTAGAGCGCAAGACATAGGTTAAATATTACCTACTAATCTCATTTTTATAATTAAAGTGTGAAGAAAACAGAAATGAACAAACAAAAAAGGAGAAAAAATTGATGTTTACACTATTATTGTTCCATGCTTGACCAATCAGATTTTCTGAAGAATGGAGGCTGATTATGAAGATACTGATTAGACAGGGACTAATATCATAGAACCTCAAAATAACTGAATATTGCAGATCCATTTTATTAACTATAATGTTGCTATACCATGTGTGGGGAAATATTGCTGGCTGTCTATGCTCCTTATCCTTACAGAAGGTTCCCAGGTTTTCAGGATGCTACCCAACACTGGTGCCTTTCAAAGTAACAAACTTCTAATGACATCTAGAAACCTTCACCTTCAAAGTGGTGAGTGCATTTATCAAGTTATATCTTCAGGAATGACTAAGGAAATTAGGACTTGCACTTCAAACAATATTGGTGTCAGGTTCCTCTGTTATGCACTATCTTTCAGTCCTTGCCTACGCACAAGAATTTGGAGGTGCATGCTGAGAAATGCTGCAGTAGCACCAGGATAGAGCCAGTGGTCTTCCTTATGCAAAGATGGAGGCAGGTGGTCTGGTGGGAGGTTGTTCTGGCCAGGAGGTGGGTACTGCAGCAGTGTCAGGATAGACCCAGTGGTCTTGCAGTGCAGAAGTGGAGGCTGGTGGTCTCCCCAGGCAGGAGCTATGGGCTAAAGATTGGAGTAGGTCTAGGTCGAAGGGAATTTCCATTCAAACTGAAACAACCATCGTGTGACAGCTCTGATCTGGGCTTTTTTTTTTTTTTTGTCTTTTTGTTAGGGCCTCACCCATGGCATATGGAGGTTCCCAGGCTAGGGGTCGAATCAGACCTGTAGCCGCTGACCTATGCCACAGCCACAGCAACACCAGATCTGAGCTGCTGTGTCTACAACCTGCACCACAGCTCACAGCAATGCTGGCAACGTCTGCAACCTACAACACAGCTCATGGCAACAACCTACTGAGCAAGGCCAGGGATCAAACCTGTGTTCTCATGGATTCTAGTCAGATTTGTTTCCATTGGGCCATGTTGGGAACTCCTGACCTGGGATCTTTTAATGAGCCTTACATGCCCATCCCTCCAGTGGAAAAAAGCTCCTGCTGGCTGCCTCAGAGATAGCAGTCTTGATCACAGTCAAGTGTCATGTGGGAAATGTACATCCAGTTTTATTTATGCCCTCTGAGAGAATGGCTCTCTGGGGTAGGGACTGGCCCTGGTGGCAACTGTGGCTTTCCTTATATCCCTTTATCGTGGACCTGTTTGGGGACCCCTATTCTCTTGCCCCAGGCCCACATATTTCCTGTCCTAGCTCCCCTTGAGCCATGTGTAAGGGCTGAGTATTATTTTGATCTCTGTATGGGGGCACATTTTCATCCTCTGATTGGTTCCAGGCTGGAACACTTTATTTGCATAGGAAAACGGTTATAGGGAGGTGCTCTGAAGAGCATTCCTCTGGTACCTGCATGTGTCATCATTGTTTGATTGCAGGCTTCCTGTTTTTGGTGATAAATGGCCTGTTTTGAATCACCTGGGTCCAAGTCCCTATCCTATTCTACCTAACTTTGGGAACCCCAGGGGGATTCTTAAACAAATCAAGGAAGTGGAGAAGACAGCAGAAGAGAGGAAGAAACAGGATTTGTCTCTTATCTGGGATTTTGAGGGCTCCAGTGTTATGCTTGTGATGGTGGGAGAAGCTGTTAGTCAAACAATAACTTTTTAAACTTGACACATAAAAAATAGCAAGCACAAATAAAATGACACATTTTGACAAAACACATCAAACTGAATACTTAAAATTGGTGAAATTTCTTGTATGTAGTTTACACATCAATAGAGAAAATTTTTATTTATTTATTTATTTTTTCTATTTTTTCCCACTGTATAGCATGGGGATCAAGTTATTCTTACATGTATACATTTTTTTTCCCCACACTTTGTTCTGTTGCAACATGAGTATCTAGACATAGTTCTCAGTGCTACTCAGCAGGATCTCCTTGTAATTCTATTCTAAGTTGTATCTGATAACCCCAAGCTCCCGATCCCTCCCACTCCCTGCCTCTCCCATCAGGCAGCCACAAGTCTTTTCTCCAAGTCCATGATTTTCTTTTCTGAGGAGATGTTCATTTGTGCTGGATATTAGATTCCAGTTATAAGTGATATCATATGGTATTTGTCTTTCTGTTTCTGACTCATTTCAATCAGTATGAGAGTCTCTGGTTCCATCCATGTTGCTATAAATGGTATTATGTCATGCTTTTTTTATGGCTGAGTAGTATTCCATTGTTTATATATACCACCTCTTCCGAATCCAATCATCTTTGATGGACATTTGGGTTGTTTCCATGTCCTGGCTATTGTGAATAGTGCTGCAATGAACATGCGGGTGCATGTGTCTCTTTTAAGCAGAGTTTTGTCCGGATAGATGCCCAAGTGTGGGATTGCGGGGTCATATGGAAGTTCTATGTATAGATTTCTAAGGCATCTCCAAACTGTTCTCCATAGTGGCTGTACCAGTTGACATTCCCACCAACAGTGCAGGAGGGTTCCCTTTTCTCCACACCCCCTCCAGCACTTGTTATTTGTGGACTTATGAATAATGGCCATTCTGACTGGTGTGAGGTGGTATCTCATGGTGGTTTTGATTTGCATTTCTCTTATAATCAGCGATGTTGAGCATTTTTTCAGGTGTTTGCTGGCCATCTGCCTATCTTCCTTGGAGAACAGTCTATTCAGGTCTTTTGCCCATTTTTCCGTTGGGTGATTGGCTTTTTTGCTCTTGAGTTGTATAAGTTGCTTATATATTCTAGAGATTAAGCCCTTGTCCATTGCATCGTTTGACACTATTTTCTCCCATTCTGTAAGTTGTCTTTTTGTTTTCTTTTTGGTTTCCTTTGCTGTGCAAAAGCTTGTCAGTTTGATGAGGTCCCATGGGTTTATTTTTGCTCTAATTTCTATTGCTTTGGGAGACTGACCTGAGAAAATATTCATGAGGTTGATGTCAGAGAGTGTTTTGCCTATGTTTTCTTCTAGGAGTTTGATGGTGTCCTGTTGTATATTTAAGTCTTTCAGCCATTTGGAGTTTATTTTTGTGCATGGTGTGAGGGTGTGTTCTCGTTTCATTGCTTTGCATGCAGCTGTCCAGATTTCCCAGCAATGCTTGCTGAATAGACTTTCTTTTTCCCATTTTATGTTCTTGCCTCCCTTGTCAAAGATTAATTGACCCTAGGTGTCTGGGTTTATTTCTGGGTACTTTATTCTGTTCCATTGGTCTGTCTGTCTGTTTTGATACCAGTACCACACTGTTTTGATGACTGTGGCTTTGTAGTATTTCTTGAGGTCAGGGAGAGTTATGCCTCTTGCTTGGTTTTTGTTTCTCAGGATTGCTTTGGCGATTCTGGGTCTTTTGTGGTTTCATATAAATGTTTGGATTGTTTGTTCTAGTTCTGTGAAAAATGTCATGGGTAATCTGATAGGGATTGCATTGAATCTGTAGATTGCTTTGGGTAGTATGGCCATTTTTACAATATTGATTTTTCCAACTCAAGACCATGGAATATCTTTCCATTTCTTTACATCTTCTTTGATTTCTTTGATTAAAGTTTTAGAGTTCTCAGCATATACGTCCTTTACCTCCTTGGTCAGGTGTATTCCGAGGTATTTGATTTTGTGAGGTGCAATTTTAAAAGGTATTTTATTTTTGTATTCCTTTGCTAATATTTCATTGCTGGTATACAGAAATGCGACTGACTTCTGAATGTTGATCTTATATCCTGCTACTTTGCTGAATTTATTAATTAGTTCAAGTAGTTTTTGGGTTGAGTCCATAGGATTTTCTATGTATAGTATCATGTCGTCTGCATACAGTGACAGTTTTATCTCTTCTCTTCCTATATGGATGCCTTTTATTTCTTTTGTTTGTCTAATTGATGTGGCTAGGACTTCCAATACTATGTTGAAGAGCAGTGGTGAGAGTGGGCATCCCTGCCTTGTTCCAGACTTGAGTGAGAAGGTTTTCAGTTTTTCCCCATTGAGTATTATATTTGCTGTGGGTTTATCATAAATGGCTTTCATTATGTTCAGGAATGTTCCCTCTATACCCACTTTAGTGAGGGTCTTGATCATGAATGGATGTTGGACTTTGTCAAATGCTTCTTCTGCGTCTATTGAGATCATATGATTTTTGACTTTTCTTTTGTTAATGTGGTGTATGATGTTGATTGATTTGCGTATGTTGAACCATCCTTGTGAACCTGGGATGGAGAAAAAATTTTAAATGACATGGATATAAAAACTTATTTTACCTCAAAACCAAAGTATCAGTCAGGTTCGTCCAAAGAGATAGAACCTGTAAGATATAAGAAATTGGCCCCTGTGAGTATAGAAGCTGAGAAGCCACACATTGTGCTGTATGCAAGCTGAAGACCCAGTAAAGTTGATGATATAGTTTAGCTTGAGTCTGAAAACCTGATAAACAGTAGTAAAATCCAGTTGAAAGATTTGGAAAATAAGAAAAGATATCCTAGCTCAGTAAGACAGAAAAAAGAATGAAGTTCCTCTTCCCTGAGCCTTTTGTTCTGTTCAGGCCCTTGAGGGGTTGGGTGCTGCTCAGTCACAATGGAGAGGGCAATTTAATTTACTGAGCACACTAATTCATATGCTAATAAATTTTTGAAATGCCCTCAGACACAACCCAGAAATAAAGTTTAATCTGCGAACTATGTGGCCAGTCAGGTTGACACATAAAACTAACCATCGCAAGTCCATCACAAGTCCATTCCTTGCCGATTTAGCACCTATATGCAATTTAGCACCTTTATCTCCAAATAAAGACAATAACAAGGTCATAATTCTGCCTAACTTGATACAACTATCCTGCTTACAAATTTACCCTTTCCCCAGGAGAGGAGATGAAGTCTTTGATGTTTACTCTTCTTGGTATCCCATAACTTTAAAGCTACTATCTAAAATTAGCAATACCTAAATATTGTGATATAAAATCAATATATCTTATGTTACATGATAAGGGAGATAAAGAGTAAAAAAGGCATAAAGAAAAAAAAAACACATACAAATGTTTTCATAGCCAAGTAGGAAATACCAGTAACAACTAAATCCTGCCTGTAATTGGTCACATGGTCATAGCTGGTATTGTAACTAAATTTTTCCAATACTCATTCTGCATTCCTTTACCCTATGGCCAGTCAAGTTGATACATAAAATTAACTATCATAATATTGGAGAAGAATGAATCCAAACATAACTTGAATTATTCCATTGATTGAAATAATAAATGAAAATTTCAAAGTTCTAAGAGAAATCATGGGGATGCAATGTGGGAAAAAAGAAAGAGAATCAATAAAGCCTTTGTGTCTGTCAATTACAGACACAATAGCTTGATTAATAATAAGCCTTCTGCTTTGCTGAAAGTAATTTCTGTTCATTATAGAAAGGTCCAAAAATTATAAAAAAAATAAAAAATTAAACATCATTCCTTACCATCATTTCTGAGTTAATTTGTATTCATACTTAATATTTAAAGAATTTCTAATCATTTTTTGTACGAATTTTCTTAACTGTATTAGGTATTTTCTCTAGTATTATATTATTAATCTTGTGAAGTGATATAAATATTTAAATGCAATTTTTATATCTGTATAAAATAGTATCTATTTTGTGGATAAAATATTTTGACCATTCCCTTATTTTCGTCACTGTGTCTGCATTTTAGAAAATTATAACAAGTTATGCTGCAATCAATATCATAATATATACATTTTACCTGTATATCTGTACTTTTATTTAGTCTGGACTTCATGCATTAATAGCTATAAGTTTTCTTTTTAAAAGTACAGACTGTAAATTTGCAGAAAAGTTTTCATTTTAAACTCCCTGCTACAGTGTATACAGCTGTCTAAACTATCACATTTTCATTTGTAACAGCTATTAGACATTTTGGTTTTATGTTGATACTTTGATAGCTTAGAATAATCAGAATTGTTTTTCTTTTTTCATTTTCAAGTTTTTAGTTAAAAATTTAAAACATGTTTATGTGTTATGATGAATATATTAAAATCATAGAGCCTTAGTGATCATTTTATCTAACTTCTAATATAAATATATATAGTCCTATTTTGGTATCCATGGGGCATTTGTTCCATGACCCCCATGGATACCAAAATTCTTGGACGCTCAAGTCCCTTACATAAAATGGTTTAGTACAGTCAGTCCTCTGTATCCATGGTTGAATCTACCTATGTAGAACTCCCAGCTATGCAGGGCTGACTGTATACAACTCAAATTTGAAAACTGATGCTATGAAACTCATTACTTCTGTTAGGTTCGCTGAAGGAGGAACTCACGAGGCCAAGTCAGTAAAGCAAGAGAGATTTATTTTGGCATCCAAAACAGGTGGGCTGAGCTTAAGAGAGCATCAGCCCTGACTATGAGAAGTTAATCTTTTAAAGGGTCATGATGGGAACCTATAGCAAGGACAATGAAAGGAAGGTTACACAGTTTGGGGAAGGGTTTTGGGAGTGGTTGAGTCCCACTACTGAGTAATTGTGGCAGGGAAAATTATAGGGGAAGGGAAAAATTAGAAGGTTGACAGAAAATGGGTGGGGTCTGAGTCTAATGACTAGGTAAGTGCAGCAACAGGAATTGGCTTACAGGGGGCAGTTCATCTTTATAGGTGATTACTATTTGCAGGCAGTTGTTTCCCTTAGACTATTCATTGTCTCCTGCTGTCCAGCTTCAAATGGCCAGGCTGCATTCCCAGGGAGGAGGGGCTTCTTGCATTTTCTTGGGAACCTAACAACTTCCTATCATATAACAATTAGATGAATAATTATATTTGGAGCCATATCCAATCAGGAAAATTGCACCATTGGAAAAAAATATATATATATATATACTGAGCAAAAGTGAAATCTCCCAAAAATGAAGATCGATGTCATGATGCAGACTATCTTGATGCATTGCTTATGTCCTCCCATGAGCAGATTCAGTATGTAATGGTCAAAATGAATAAAATAAGCACATGTAAAAATGGCATCATGTTGAAATTAAAACAAAAAATTGTTATTTGAGTTTAAAAGAGACTTTAAAAGAGAATTAAGAATTTCAATTTTGAATCAGTTCGTATGGAGAACAAGTTCAACCTTCTTTCAAGTTACTGTACAAAGTTACAACTCACTTGATTTAATACTCTAAGTGTTAAGGGAGGGTCCAATCTCTCAATATTGTTGAAAGGTGCAAACACATTGGAACCATGTAGTCCTAGGATTAAATCCTATTATTTACTGCTTATATGACTTCATTTTCCATGAATCTTGGTTTGTTTATCAATAAAATAGAGAAAATATTTTTTGGACTGCTGTTAAAATTTAAAGGGATGATGTACATAAATTTCACAGTGCCTGACTTATAGTAACTGCTGAAAAGAATGTTCAATCTCTTTTGTACCATCCTTCCCTGTTCTGAATCACCAATTTTGTTTTTTAGATATTTGTGAACAATATAGAATTCCAGTATTGTCTACCTTGTTGCTCTCTTTGCCCTCCAAATGTATAACATTGTACTAGAAACCATCCTCACAAAAAGACTTGGGTTATCTTCTGGATATCCCCACATAGCCTCTTCCTTTTTCTTTTCTTATTTCTCCTGCTTAGAGTGATGGCTCTCGCATCAGATTTCTCAAGAAGCTCTATCTAATCAACTGTAGGCTGGATTAATTGTATCCATATTACAAGTTTGTTTGACATCTCTTTCTCTGTATGTTTTATCATCAGGAAATGCTGTCTTTTAATCTAAGGTCTTCTTTCCTTGGATTGTAACTCTTGGAGGGCAAGAATTCAAGTTAACAAACATTTCTTTTTTTGTTTGTTTTTTAATTTTTTAAATTTATTTTTATTTATTTATTTTATTTAAGTTCCCAGGCTAAGGGTCGAGTCAGAGCTGTAGCTGCCAGCCACAGCCACAGCCACAACCATAGCCACAGCCACGCCAGATCTGAGCCATATCAGCAATCTACACCACAGCTCCCAGAAATGCCAGATCCTTAACCCACTGAGCGAGGCTAGGGATCAAATATGCATCGTCATGGATGCTAGTCAGATTCATTTCCGCTGAGCCATGACAGGAACTCCCTAAACATTTCTATTGAGGACATTTTATTTGTCATTCAATCAACTCAGTGCTTTGGAGACAGGGAAATTAATTCAAGTACTAACAACATTAGGAAGATAGATAACCAAAAGTTTATGATATAAAAAATTAATGCAAATGGTATAAGTGAGTTAAAAAGTAATATGATTATTCAAAAAAAGGAACAGTATACTTGTACTGACTATTTTCACTTGACGTAAGCCAAGAGAGTAAAAGGCCTGTACCCAATTGGAATATGTTCTTCTCAATAAAGGATAAAGCATAAAATAGCTAACTGAAATACTTTTACTTTTTTTTTCAACCTTGATTGCTTTTTAGATTTTTTTCCCAAAAAGAAAGTGATTGTTTAAACTTTAAATCATACTGCTTTGCTCCCTGGGTCATTGTTGCAGAAACAGACAAGGAGATATTAGGTTGTGATTTTTTAAGGGTAAAAAGTAGATCCTTCTTTTGATGATGAATGAATATTGTAGTTAGTTTATGATGCTCAAAGTTTTGGGAGAGCAAAGTGTGAGCATTGGGAATTTCATAACCACTTGATAATCAGTGTTGCAGACGCCCTGTTGCTTATGAAAAAGTGACTGCCATTACCACTGTAATTTGGTGAAGATTGTGAGGGAAAGTCTGTATACAAAAATAAATCTGAAGGATAACTGTTTGATCTTGCACACAGAGCATCTAGGTAAAAGTGACACAGAAACAAGAGCAGTTTATTTTCTGCACATTTTGGAATTGCAGGGTAGCCCAAAAAATAAGGTTGAGACGTGGAACCATGTCTCAAATCTAGAGTAAGTTAAAGATAAAATACATTTCATTTGTTTAAACAAGAAAGATATTAAATAATTTCCTAAAGAGAGTATTCCAAAGTATTCTAAAATCATCAAATTTATTTATGAATCTTTAGTAAAAAATTAAAAGTCCGTTCTGGTTTTAAAATAATTTTTTTTTCCAATGGAAATCATTTGAAAAAATAATTTGTGGGGAGAAGATATGAGTTTCCTATTGCTACCACAAACTTAGAAACTCAAAACAGCATAATTTATTATCTCATAGTGTTATAGCTTGGAAGCTTGATTCAAGTCTCATCAGATTGAAATCTGTGTTATAAGAGGACTACATTCTTTTCTAGTGGCTCTAAGGGAGAATCAATTTCCTTGTTCACTGGGTTTTGGCAGAATTCCGTTACATGTGATTATAGGACCCCTTTTCCTTGATGGTTGGCAGATGAAGGTTTTTATCAGCTGGTCATAGTCCTCAGGTAATGGCTCCCTTCCTTAATTTTCAGGATGGCGACAGCAAGTTGAATCTCTCACATTTTTTATTTTATTTTTTTGTCTTTTTAGGGCTGCACCCACGGCATATGGAGGTTCCCAGGCTAGGGGGTAGAATTGGAGCTACAGCTGCCAACCTATACCACAGCCCTAGCCATGCCAGATCCAAGCCATGTCTGTGACCTCCACCACAGTTCATGGCAACACTGCATCCTTAACCCCCTGAGCAAGGCCAGGGATCGAACCCGCAACCTCATGGTTCCTAGTCAGATTTGATTCTGCTGCACCATGATGGGAAATCCTGAATCTCCAGCCCTTCCTTCCATTTTGCCGTTTCTCTGACCTGACCTACTCTTATTACTTTATGTTCTACTTTTAAGGGTTCATGTGATTACATTGTGAGCACTTGAATAATCCAAAATTGTCTCCTATCTCAAGGTGCATAAAATCTTTAAAATCTCTTTTACCAATTAAGAGAACATATTTACAGGTTCTGTGGATTATGGCATGGCATTTTTTTTTAGAGACCAGATTATTCAGCCTGCCTACCACAGAGAGATGTAAAACAAACAAACAAATAAACAAACAAAAACTAAGATTCTCCCTTCTGTTTTTCCTAAATTGCTAAGTGGGTATTTCAGATTTGTTGGTCACATAATTTGAGGAGAATTAGTAAATGCCTACATATGATCAACTTGTATGGTTAAAAGTCATTAATATACTATTGAATTTTGTTATAAAATCAGTTTGTCTAGTGTTCATTCTCAAAGCCATAGTTGAATTAATATGGAGGGGGTGGAGAAGGGGGAGAGCAAAATGGATGACACGGCTTTTCCTAAAGCTCCCAATTCAGGATTTTGCTCTCCTTTCTGAAAAAGTCTCCACAGCTACAACAAATTGGGGAAAAATGCTTCAGATACAAATAACTAGTCTGTGAGTGTGTTCATTTATGTGCATGCACAGAGTAGGTATGGAGGCTAATAGAATTTTACAGCTTAGGGTCAGATATAATATAATTTTGTCAAAGAAACTAGTTTTGTTTTAAAAATTAAAAGTAACTCCCTTTCTGAATATGTGGCACTAATTGAGAAGTGAATTACATGTTTGACTATGTTTGTCTCCAAGATACTTCTTGACTTACAATGAGGATTGAATAACAGTCCATCTATGTTTAAATTAAGAGCGAGTGTTTATATTGATATAGAACAAAACAAGGGCATGTTTGTTTTCCTAATTTGTCTACTAGAATTAGGTACTAAGTAGTAATATGTTATCAGTTGCTGAGTCTGGCAAGGAATGTAGTTTTTATATGTGTTTGTTAATAGGCATTCACTGAAAAAATTTTATGTTTATAACAAAATTAGTTTTATTTATATAATGCTTTTTGGGGTAATAATTATTATTGAATTGTGGCAGTCATGTCAAGAAAACCTGTAGTTGAAAAGTAGTTAGAGTAAGGAATTACACTAGTTTTAGAAAAAAAAATCAATATTTAAATTTGAATAAGGATTTTTGCAAAATGACATCTGAAATGAATCTTATTTCAACATGTAGTAGTGTCAGCAAATATTACTGTTCAAGTACTAGTGAGTGAATGAAGGCTATAACTATACTATTGTCAACTTAAAAAAATGCACAACCTGAGAGTTAAATTTTGTTTGGGGCAAAATTAGGACTTAACCCTGGGAGACAGCATCTCAGGTAGCCCTGAGAAAATGACTCCAAGGAGGCAAGGTGCAAGCTAGGATATATAGGAGTTTTTTCAACAAAGGGCAGGCAGTATGAAAAAATGATTACAGAAAAACAGATACATCAAGTTAAAGAATTCAGCAAGTTGCTATGGGAAGATGCAAACAAAGGTCTGTGCTTACTGAAATGCCTCCTTAGATATGTACCTCAGCTACTGGGGCCAGTATTTTTTGTTTTCTTCCAGAGTTCCCTAAGGGTTCACTGGGCTCACCCTTGGGAGTGGCTGCACTCATAGATGACTGTGATATCTTTTTGTTTTGTGGACTTAACTGTAGCTTTGGAGGGAATTTTTCAGAGCTTAGGAAAGAGGAAAGGAGAAATATCAAGATATATGTGTTAAAGGTGAAGGGAGAAATGCATGAAGCCATGCACACTGTTTACAAATGTTTGCTGCTGGTCCCATGAAGGTTACTACTAGTCACAAGGAGCAGACATCACCATGAAAGATTTTAGTGTTTTTCTAGATATGAGGAGATGCAAGAAGTGGGGTTGTAAAATCCTCTCCTAAAAATATCAATCTAGAGACCTGTTCTTCCAGGTTTCCCAGAGCACAGAATGCCTCAATCCTGATCTCCAACCTGAGTTCCACTTAGGGGTTGTTGCAGGTCAGGAGATGAAGTGGCTCATGATCCAATCCATGTAGAGGCTTATGGCAATGGCCAAACTCCAATGCACATTATGCACCTATGTCCTCCACAATCTAAATTTCACAGGTACTTTCTATGAATCACCTAACCAAAAAGAAAAAAAAATTCACTAGAGCCCTCCAAATGAATTTTTCCTTTGCTTTATATCATTTAGGTTTCTAGAACCATTATGTTAATGCTAATTAGTTAAATGGCTTGTTTTGAGTTGTTCTTTAGTGACAGAAAAAAGTAATCTCATTAAATAATTGGACTTCAAAGACAGTTGACCCTTAGAGTGATAATGTAACTTTAGCATTTTTGTAATGATAAAGAGAAAAAAGATAATATCAAAAATATGGATTATCTACTTTCTCCTGTCAAAGAAAGGAAAGGGAAGAAAAGAGAATATGTCTAACATGTAGTGCATATTAGAAATTACAATGTGAAAAATTTTTCAGCATAATTCCTTTCCATAGCTTCTCTGAAATAGTACATTTTTTAATGGCTTCTCTGAAAATCAAGTTCAAGAAGTTTCTTGTAATTGTGATACTAATAGAAAGCCATTACTAACTAATGCTTGGAGACATATTATCTTGAGAACCATTTGTACTTCTCAGCTGAGGCTGAACCACCAATTTGAGATCTTTGAGATTTTCTACTTTTTAAAATAACTGAACTCAAAGGACATTTAAACTCAGTACAAATCACAGTATAGACAGTGAAATATTAGGTTAATGTACTTAAAGAGGTACCCAGAACCCCTGTCATCTAATTTTAACTTGACAAAATATAGATGGGTTTGACTTTTTTTTTTTTGCCATTTCTTGGGCCACTCCTGCGGCATATGGAGGTTCCCAGGCTAGGGGTCTAATCAGAGCTGCAGCCACCGGCCCACGCCAGAGCCACAGCAATGCAGGATCCGAGCCGCGTCTGCAACCTACACCACAGCTCATGGCAACACCGAATCGTCAACCCACTGAGCAAGGGCAGGAACCGAACACGCAACCTCATGGTTCCTAGTCGGATTCGTTAACCACTGTGCCACGACGGGAACTCCTGACATCTTTTTTTATTCAGATAAAAATACTTATTTATTTTAATTTTCCATTGTTTTTTACTCTTGTTATCTGTTGAAGCCCATTATAATTAGAGATGGCTGATATCTAAATGGACTTACTTGTTAATGTAATATGCAATGTTGTTATTGTTAAGCAATAAGTATATATATATTTTGCAATAAGTATATTTAAAGTAAGACTCAAGTACCTTTCTTAAGTAAATGTTTTATATTTAAACATCCCCCTACCTCTAAGTAGGTTATAACCAAAGGAGTTGCATAAATATCAACACCAACTTGAGCATATGTAAGTAACACTCTCCACTATCATAATATTTTAACCCTAAAGAGTTATGCTTTTGCCTATCTTTTAGACTTACATAAAAAGAGAGAGTTTTGTGTTCCACAAGTAAGTAGCTTAGATGTCACCACTCCATTCTAACACGTAAAAACTAAACAAACTGAAAAATCAACAATTCTTTTTGGATCTATGAAAGGGAGGACTCAAGGCAAACTGTTGCCCCCAAGACTGGAGAGTCAGGAATAGAGGGAGTCACAGCTTATTAAAACAGAGACTCTTAAGGAGAAAACTGCTGAGGAAAACAGTGCTGAAGTAGGAAAATCTGAAATGTAATTAACAAATTGCTGGAGGCTCAGTGTAGACAATTCTGAGAATTAAAAATTCCAGGAGGACCTAGTCATAAAGGGGCCCCACAGTACTGTGGGCTTTATTTCCATGAGTTTGGTCAGATTACCACAGTAAATATCAGAGAGATATCCATTCCTTTTTCTGGCAGGGGGAGGGGGAAGGAACTATTTTGAAATATGCCAGAGTACTCTGTTATTCTTAACAAAGCCTGCTCTCAGTAGAAAAAAAGTAGTTAACCAGAGCCTAACTTGCTGGCATAATATTGGAGCCTAGTTTACCTGGGGAAAGGGAAACACCCAATTCCAGTCCATTCTAGCTATCCTGTCCTACCTAAGGAGGAAGAAAAAAAACAGAGAACATTTTGTAAGTTCACAGTCCAAAGGTACAGCTTCACTAAAGACTGAGATGTAGTCATAAGACTATAAAATCTTTCCATTCTCCCTGAACCTCTCCACCACATTTCTAAAGGCCCACTTATGCCTGTTCTTTTCACTCAGTATATTATGTTTGGTTAGCAAGGAAAAATTACAAATTATACCACATGGGAAAAATATAATTTGAAGAGACAAAGCTAAAGTTGAAACCAGGCATGGCTGAGATATTGCAATATCAGATGAGGAACTTAATTATAATCACTATGTTAACTGCTCAAATGGATAAAGTAGACAACATGCAAGAATAGATGGGCATTGAAAGCAAAGGGATAGAAATCCTAAGAAAGAATGAAAAATAAAAGCTAAATCTTAAAACAAAAACAAAAAATCTTATCAGAAATGAAGAATCTTTGATAGGTATATTAATTGACTGGACAAAACTGGGCAAAGTGTCTGATTGAGGATATAGCAGTAGACCCTTTAAAAACTGAAAAACAAGAGAACAGAGGCAAAAAACAAACCAGTATAAAAAGACTCTAAGACAACTACAAAAGGTGTAGTATACACAAATGTGAATACCATAAAAAGAAGAAAATGAACAAGGAACAGGAAATATTCAAAACAATAATGACTGAGGATTTCTTCAAATTAACATCAGACAAAAAAGTCATAGATCCTCGAAGCTTAGAGAATACCAGACAGGTTAAATGCCCCTAAAACCATACCTAGCTAAATCATTATCAAACTACCAAAGAATCAAAGATAAAGAAAACAATTCTGAAAGAAGCCAGAGGAGAAAAACCCCTTACCTACAGAGGAACAAAGATAGGAATTACATTGGACTTCTCTTTAGAAACCATATAAGCAAGAAGAGTGTAGAACAAAATATTTAAAGTGTTAGAGAAAATAAAGACCTATCTAGAATTCTGTACTGCAAAATTATCCTTCAAGAGTAAAGGAAGAAAAAACTTGCTCAAATAAAACGTGGGGGGGTTTGTTGCCAGCAGACCTGCCTTGCAAAAAAAAAAAAAATGATAAATTCATTAGAAAAAAAAATATGTTAGAAACTTTTATCTGCATAAAATAAAGAAAAACTTCAAAGAAGGAATAAGTGAAAATGACATAAAAACTATTTTTCTTATTCTTAATTGAACAGACAACATTTGGTTCAAAACAATAGCACCAACAATATATTCAATTGTCTATGCTTAGGAATATATCTTATCCTATACACATGCATATTATATATTTATATACATACACACATATATGCAGATATATATACATATATATATACACACACAGTCATGTTTAAGTGAAATGAATGACAGCAATGGTACAGGGAGGTGAGGCAGTGAGTTAGGAATTAGGATTTCTACCTGCTATTGGTTGAATCCACAGGTGCAGAGCATACAGATAGAGAGGGTCAACTGTACTACTCCATTTTATATAAGAACCTATGCATCAGTGGATCTTGGTGTTGGTGGAGAGGATTGTGGAACCAATCTGCAGATCTATATGGGCTTCTAATCCACAATATGTTATTGCATCTCCACATATTTAGATTTTCCTTAATTTTTCTCAGCAATATTATTGCTTCAGTATAGATTCTTGCACCTTTTTGTTAAATTCATTACTAAATATTTCATTGTTAGGCATTATTTGTAAAAAAGTTAAATTACTTTTCAATTGTCTTTTGCTATAGTAATTGATTTTTATGTTGATCTTATATTCTATAACTGTGACATATTCATTAGTTTCAGTAAATATTTTGCATTACACATTCCTTGTGATTTTCTAGATAAAATTTTGTGAACAGTGAATATTTTATTTCTTTCTTGCCAATATATGTACCACTTTTTTCCCGCTGGACAATTACAATCTCCAGTAAAATATTAGATAAATGTTTTGAGAGTGACATTAATGCTTTATTCCCATTCTTAGGGAAAAAAACATTGAAAAATTCATCTTTGAGTGGAATATTAGTTGCATGTTTTTCATAGTTGCTATTGATCAATCAGACTGTAAAAGTTTCCATCTATTAGTTTTCACCATGAACAAGTGAAAGTCACATACTTTTTCGTGCATATTAAAACATTCATTTGGTTATTCTGTAAATAAACTAATTACATTGCTTGATTTGTTAATTGTTAAACCAGTCCTTCTTTCTGGGAATAGATCCCTGTTTATTAACTTTTTGTTTTAATTGCTAGGTTAGTTCTATGGATATTTTGTTAAGTGACATTGCATGTGTGTTCAAAAGGGATAAAAGTGTGTAATTTTATTTTCTTTTAATTTCTTTGTCAGAATTTGGTACCAGAGCTATATGGCCTTCTATAATCAGCTAAAGAATGACTTTGACTTTGCTGTTTTATGACGGAACTTCTAAGATTATGTATTACTTCTGGCTTAAATAATAGATATGACCAATGAAGTCATTTGGAATTGCAATTTTCTTTGAGAGCATATGTATATTTTATTTACATACAATTCATTTAATAGATAAAAGACTATTGAAGTTTTATATTTCTTGTCATGTCCATTTTTTAAATTGTATATTTTAAGTAATTTCTTCAGTTAATATCTAAGTTGACGAATTTATTGACATTGTTAATTGTGATATTATTATCATTTTAGTTTGGTAGAATCTATAGTGATAACTTTTTCCCCTTGTTATTGGTAATTTTTTTTCTTTTTTCTTTATAATGTTCTTATGGTTTCATGAATTTTCTTTGAATTTTGAAGAACAAAGTTTTGGGACTTTAAACATTTCCATTGTTAGGCACTTTCTATTTAATTGGATTTTTTTCTTATCTTTATTATTTTCTTCCATGTAGTACACTTGGGTTTAATGTATTCCTTATTATTTAGATAAAACATGTCTTCTTTTCTAAAAATTATGTTCAAGGAAAAATTTTTCCTCTTGATGCTTTTTTTGCTTTCATCTAGCAAATTTGGATGTTGTTCTTTCATTGTTATTCTTTCATTGTTATTCACTTACAGATATTTTTCTATTTTTTTTCTTTCTTGAATAGTTTAGATATTAGTTATTTAATAAATAGTTGTATAGTTTCTAGATATCTTTTTTTTGACCTGTAATTTAATTACATTTTGGTCAGAAAACATATGCCCTAAGAGTTCAAACTTTTAAAATGTACTGAGATTAGCTTTCTGATTCAGCGTATTTTTAGTCTTGGTGAACATTTTTTCTATACTTGGTGACAGGCTGATATAACTGGCAATGCTCATTAGTGCAGATCATCTCATTATTCCATATCATTCTGTTGTACATGTAAATTATATTTCCTAAGGGCTTCTTTTTATTGCGTTTGTTTTAAATATTTTGAATTTTGAAGTAGTGTGTACATTAGCTTCCATGTCCAGTTAGGTATTAGTATGTCTGACTTGATCTCTAGATATTTTGGAACATATAATCCTTTCTTATGCTCACATTTAGTTCTGTTCCATGCTTATATTTTTTCTGAGAATCATGTTGGTGTAGTTTCATTTTTATGCAGCTCACTTGTGAGTGATTAATATCAAGTTTGTCTAGTCAAAAATTGCTCTCAGAAGACTGCATTATAATCATAATTATAACAACTTCAAAATACAGTGCATAAAAACTCCCTTTGCTGAGAAGTTGAGTCAGACAGCAGAACTCAAATTTAAACCAGAATGGCTCATAATGATCTTGAACTGTAATTTCAAAAATTGAAATTTGCTGCTAGTAATGACTTTGGCTGGCATAACAGACTGCTACTGGTAATCCCTTGTATCCATGGTTATTTGCAAATCCAAAACTCGCTTGCAGCAAAATTGACCAGGTGATTAAGTTTGGGCAGTATTATGTGAGCAGAAGAGACTTTGGGGCCACAATTGTTAAATACCTCACTTGCCCTCTTTACCCTCTCTTCCTTTGTGCCCTGGCAAGGTGTGACAGGACAACGCAGAGGATACAATACAGCTAACCACACCTTGGCCAGTACAACTACATATAACTGTGACAACAGCAAGACATAGACTTTGTTCCTATTAAAGCAATGAGGCCACTTGTAACATAATTCACCAAGTTTGTATTACATCCAGTTTGTAAATGTCCTTAATTCCATAATGCTATCTTCTTTAGTTAAAAGAAAATATAGCAAATAAGCTTGCAAGGTATATTTTAATATCATATTCTGTTTCTTAGAACAATACATTGAGTTAGTTGTACGATATGATATATAATGGTAATATTTTTCTTTTAAAAGCAAAACACAATAACTGTGTTAGAAAAAATGTAGAATGTATTATCAACTTGGAATATGGGCTTGTTCTTAGATAAAGCACAAAACCAAAAGCCATAAATGCAAAGTTTAAGAAATTGGCTACATTTTAAGCCATAATTCTCTGTAACAGATGACACCACAAAAGTTTTTGAGAAGTGACAAATGTGTTAAAAATATTGACAGCCTATTTAAGAGACAAATGATTAGGATCAAGAATGAATAAAGAATTCTCATAATAAAATAAGAAAAAAGTGAACAATCTATTAGAAAATAAAGGATATGAACAAGAAATTCTCATAAAAGAAAATACAAATATTCAGCAGTCAGATTTAACAACATGTTTTGAAGTTCCCATTGTGGCTCACTGGGTTAAAAACTCATCATAGTGTCCATGAGGATGTGGGTGCCTCACTCAGTAAGTTAGGAATTGGCATTGCAGCGAGCTGTGGTGTAGATCTCAGACATTGTTGTGGATGTGGTGTGTAAGCTGGCAGTGCAGCTCCAATTCTACCCCTAGTCTGGGAACTTCCATATGCCGCAGGTTCAGCCGTAAAAAGAAAAAGAACATTGAATGTGAACATTGGAGTACACATGTCTTTTCCAGTCATGGTTTTCTCTGGATAGACACCTAGGAATGGGATTGCTGGATCAAGTGGCAATTCTATTTTTAGTTTTCTGAGGAATTTCTATACTGTTTTCCACAGTGGTTGCACCAATTTACATTCCCACCAACAGCGTAATAGGGTTCCCTTTTCTCTCCACCCTCTCCAGCACTTATTGTTTGTAGATTTTTTGATGATGGCCATTCTGGCTGGTGTAAGGTGGTACATCAGTGTGGTTTTGATTTGCATTTCTCTAATCATGAGTGATGTTGAACATCTTTTCATGTATTTTTTGGCTGTCTGTATGTCTTCTTTGGAGAACTGTCTGTTTAGATCTTCTGCCCATTTTTTTTAATGGGGTTGTTTGGGTTTTTTTTGGTATGGAGCTGCAGAAGGTGTTTATAAATTTTGGAGATTAATCCCTTGTACGTTGATTCACTTGCAAAGATTTTCTCCCATTCTGTGGGTTCTTTTTGTTTCATTTATGGTTTCCTTTGCTCTGCAGAAACATTTAGATAATAGATTTTTTTTAACCCTAGTTGATATAACATCCCAAATTATAATGAAATGTTTACCTGAAGTTCATTAATTTTTTTCATATTTATGTTCATATAATTTTCTTTGTTCTATTGAATTCAATGAAGTCCCATTTCATTGTTATATAGCATATAGTGTATATCTTTCTTGTAAAATTGTCTATTTTTTTACCTACAAATATGCCTGTCTCTCAATTCTTGTGTGTGTGTGTGTGTGTGTGTGTGTGTGTATGAATAAAAGAATGATTGAAGGCTTTGAAAAGACTTAGAATTATCTATCTATTCTTTATATTTTGTAATTTTAAAAAATGTGATTGGCTATCCAAAGAGATAAATCCATAGAGGCCAAACCCAGACTGCAGTTAGCAAGGACTGGGCAGAGGGGTAAAAGTTGACTGATAGTTTAATGGGAATGGGGTATTTTTTTAGGATGATAAAAATGTCTTGGAATTAGATTGTGGTAATGGTTACACAACATTGTGAATGTCTTAAATGTTACTTTAAAATTATTAATTCTATGTTATGTTAATTTTACCTCAATAAAAATGGGAAAAAATCAAAATATATATTATTTGAATTTTTTACAATATGCCTCCCACTTTTCCATAAAACAAATAAAGTTATTGTTTGGTTTTACCAATGCTATTATTACCATTGTTATGATTTGTGATAGTACAGAATACAGAGAAAATAAAAAGGTGATATTCGTGAGGACCTATGAGATTTTAAGGTGTAAGCCTCATTTCTTTGGCACCCATGTTATAACATATGATGCATGTTGGAAGGGAATAGAATTTCTTCCTGCTTATGCCTGTAACAGTGCTTCTGTGACAATTCAATGTCCTTACTGTAAGAACCATCTAGAGATGTAGTCCTTAGCATAGATATCAGAATTTGAATAAGAACATTTTCAGCAGAGGCATCAACTTCATGTAGATTCCCATGTAAGAAAATGATAATGTAGCTGGAGGGATCACCTGATTTCCATAGTTAGCATTTCCATAAGCACATATATAAGATCTTCTGGGAACATCCTACTATAACTTCTAAGACTTCCTGCCTGAAGTTCTGGGGAACCAATGAAATTTGGGCTTTTTGTTATCTTAGGGTCCTGGGGAAACATGCTGCAGCAGAACATTCGTTTGCTGTACTGTTAACTAACTCTTAGCAACGAGGAAAATTCAAATACTCTTAGGCCAAGGAATACATATGCCATTTAAGGTATTTAAATGAGAAAAAAAATTAATTAAGCACTGAAATGGCCAAACTGCTTTATCTTGTGGTTAGGCTGACAAACATGAATTTGCTAACAATAAATGTTTCGCAAACATTTTTCATTTTCATTATTGTCCCCCTAAGATTTTTTTTGCCTAATCATCTATGTCTCCCTATGTAATTTTTTTATTTTTTTTTTTATTTTTAGGGCCACATCTGTGGTGTATGGAAGTTCCCAGGCAAGGGATCAAATTGGAGCTACAGCTGCTGGCCTACGCCACAGCCAGAGCAACACAGGATCCCAGCCACATCTGCAGCCTGCAACACAGCTCATAGCAACGCCAGATCCTTAAGCCATTGAGCAAGGCCAGGGCTGGAACTTTCATCCTCATGGATACTAGTTGGATTCGTTACTGCTGAGCCACAATGGGAGCTCCTCTCATGTAATTTTAATATCACAGATCTATCTAACTATCTAATTTATACATAAAAAGGGTAAGATTTTTTTTTTCTCCTTCCCCAGGAAGCAATTTTTGCCCCCTTGGGATTGATATCATTCCTATTGAGATTGCATAGATTAAAGGAAGTCCATGTATAACAAGTCTCATTCCATTCAGGATGCTATAAGAAAATATAATCTGGATAGCTTATAAACAATAAAAATTTATTTCTCACGTTTCTGGAGGCTAGAAATCTGAGACACAGTACAGGCATGGCAAATGAGGGATCTCTTCCAGGTCACAGCCTCCTTGTTGTATATTCACATGGCTGAAGGGACAACGGATCTCTGGGGAATCTCTTTGGGAAGGCACTGATCCCATTCATAAGGTCTCCACACTCATGACCTAAGTACCTCCCAAATGTTCCACCTTCTAATACCATCACATCGAACATTAGGATTTGGATTTCAGCCCATAAATTTGGGGGTGATACAAATATTCAGACCATAGCAGTCTATAAAGGTGCCTGGGTAAAAGACTGGTGGATAGTACTTGGGATAGAAGGTAAGGGCAGTTTAATAATGAAATAGTTTCTGGATACTGCTATGGATGTTTTTTTCTCCTTGGACTTTGCCAATCTACCCTCTTCCATCACATTCCACTGTCTTTATTGAAGCACTAGAAGGCAAAAAAAGGAGGTCTTGGGTAAACCTTCCTATATGACTTTGCCTTTATAAAGGATGCACATGTACTGGGAATCTATAAGTTGGGGCAGTAATGAAAATTAAGCTACCTGAGGGTAAACATATCTATTCAATACAGTCAAGAGTTCATGCTCTGGAGTTCCTGTTGTGGCTCAGCAGTTAATGAACCTGACTAGAATCCATGAGGGTGCCGGTTCTATCCCTGGCTTCGCTCAGTGGGTTGAGGATCTGGCGTTGCCGGGAGCTGTGGTGTAGTTCATAGATGCAGCTTGGATCTTGAGTTGCTGTGGCTCTGGTGTAGCGTGGTAGCTACAGCTCCGATTGAAGCTCTAGCCTGGGAACCCTCCATATGCCACGGGTGCAGCCCTAGAAAGACAAAAAAAGCCAAAAAAAAAAAAAAAGAGTTCATGCTCTGTCTCAACTGGTCTTGTCTCTATTTTATTTTATTTTATTTCTTTATTTATTTTTGCCACACTCATGGCAGTTGGATGTTCCCGGGCTAGGGATTGAATCCAAGTCATACCTGCGACCATGCCACAGTTATGGCAATGCCAGATCCTTACCCACTGTGTGACACTGGGAACTCCTCTATTTGATTTTAAGAAATGGAAAAATAATATCTCTTAGACAGACCCAGGATATTTGATCACACAGTTAATTTCAGGTTTTTCTATCTAGTACAATCTGACCTAAACAAACCAATTTGGTCATTTATAGCTCTTATTTTTTGGTACATAATTGCAGCTACCAAAGATGTTGAAGGTGAGGATTATTTTCTTTCTCACAACTCTATATTAGGTTGCAATGAAACAGTGTTTGAAATGAAAGTCCCCCATATACACAAATATTAAACAAATAATATGTTTGTTTAATAAATTACAGTCAAATCTGAGAGCTAAATGGATTGCCAGGTGCTCCAGTCATTCCTTTCATAAGGGGTTAATTTAGGAAAAATTTATCAAAATTTTCAGCTGTAGTATTACTCTTGGGTAATGACAACCCTCTTGGACACAGAGCCATTTAAATGCCACATATGCCATCATGTCTCAGGAACTGTTAGTTATAACTTTGGGCCTTGCTACATTCTTATGTCGTATTCATACTAATAGTGGGGATATCTCAAAAAATATTTTAAACAAACTGCCTACCATCAAAACTAATTTTGAAGTTTAGAATAGAATTTAGCAAAATACTTAGTGATTGTTGAGATATAGATAGCCGAGGAGGTGCTTGTGGTGACTGGTTCTGGGGTGTGAATTTTCCGATAAAATGTCATATAAGCCATTGTAGAGTGTGGATTTTCCATTAGAAGTTACTTCCCATAGAATTGAAGCTTGAACAATTAGTAAATATATAATAAAGCTTATAATGAAATATTTTAAAGAAAATTATAGCCATCAGAACAGTATGGAAAATCTTATGTATAGCTGATTTGAAATTTAAAATCACTCCATTAAGGCAGAAATAAAAGATGGCTGTCATAATACAGAAAAAGTTAAATCACCTCCTCCTTATTTAGAAAAAATCATATTTGTTACTGCCTAGTTCATTCTTGGATGAAGATAATCTTTGGGTTATGGTGAATCATGTTGCTTAAGTTAAATAATATACAATTTCAGGAGTTCCCGTCGTGGCGCAGTGGTTAACGAATCCGACTAGGAACCATGAGGTTGCAGGTTCGGTCCCTGCCCTTGCTCAGTGGGTTGACGATCCAGCATTGGCGTGAGCTGTGGTGTAGGTTGCAGACGCGGCTCGGATCCCGCGTTGCTGTGGCTCTGGCATAGGCCGGTGGCTACAGCTCCGATTAGACCCCTAGCCTGGGAACCTCCATATGCCGCGGGAGCGGCCCAAGAAATAGCAACAACAACAACAATAACAACAACAAAAGACAAAAAAACCCCAAAAAACAGTGCCTACAGTTAACAATATGGTGTTAACTGTGTACTATAACCCTGTTAAGTGGATAGATCTCATGTTACGTGCTCTTGCTATAAAGAAAAAGAAATAGCAGGAGGACCCAAAAAATCTTTTGGAGGTGATGGAGTTTATTACTTTGATTGCAGTGATGGTATCAAGCATATATGCATAAGTTCAAACCCAAAAGATATATACTGTAAATACATACATGCATTTTTTTATATATAAAGTATGGCTCAATTAAGCTGAAAAATTCTAATTCATTCCCATTTCCTATTGATTTTAAAAAGTAGGAAGTCAATTAATTTAAAGGGATTATATTAAAAATGTATTTGTTTACTATGCAAACCTGTTTGTTTTTTAAAACTTTAAGTAAATTTACCTAATGTTTTTCCATTTTGTAAAATTCTGAGTTTTGAGCATTCAAGGAGTTCTAGCAACAAGAAAAAGTGGGAACAGAAAAGAGAGGTACTAAGTAACACATCTTGAGTATTTGTTTTATTGTTCATTTTCTGGCTAAGCAAGAACATTCTCCTTGCTCTCTCTCAGTACTAGTGACTGTCATTTTAAATACATTTGTAAATAGTCTACTAAGATGCTTATTTGTATTTCACAGGCAAGCTGCATGACTGCCTGAACCTCAGCCTTTACAACTATTTAAGTCCTTTAACTATCTGAACAGCTGGATGAGAATGCAGAAAATGGCAAGCAGCCACTGCTTCCCCTTGAAGCCCCAATGACAATAATACCACAGCATTGAGGGGAAAGTAGCAACTGCAGATTTGTTCTACCATACTGACAGTTGATATTGAAAATCTTCCAAACATTCTTTCTGTTGTTTCCTATATCTGCAATTTATTGAACTCACCTATAAATTATTGCCATTTTCAGAACTGCATTTTTAGTCCGCTCCTTAATTCATCCCACCAGGACACGTATTCTTTGAAAATAGTAGGATGTTTCTTGCCCTAAAACTGATAATTTTTTTTTCCTGTAATAGGAGCTAGGAAACTGAGAAATATGTACCTGAAAATTATACTTGCTTTCTGGTAAATTATTAACTTTTTGGAATTATATAGGTAAATAACATCTTTTTTTTTTTTTTACTTTTATGTCTTTCCTCTTACTGAAATTCTGAAGCAATCCTTTAAAATAACTGAATATGTCTTTGCCAACTATATGCTTTTTGTGAAGCTCGTCAATAAATTGACTAAAAAGGGTTATTATTTTTGTTAACTTGAAAAAAGTAATTTAAGACTTACAGAAGTGCTACAAGAATAGTACAAAGATTCCTCAAATGTTAATATATTGTCACATCCTCTCTTGCTCACTCTTGTGTCGCAGATGCGGTGCCTGTATATTTAATATTTCAGAATTTCCTTTAAAAAAAGAATTTCTCTTACACAACCGTATTATATATACCAGACAATAAATATTTATACACACTACTCATATAATTTATGGACATTTTCAAATTTCATCAATTGACCTCATGTTTATTATAGGAAAATAATTTAAAAGTCATTCCCCCCCCCAGCCCTGGTTCAGCATGCAAATGACCTGCATTTAGGTGTTATATCTCTTAAGTCTCTTTTACTTGAGAAGAGTTCCTGTCTTTGTCTTTCATGACGTTGATATTTTTGAAATGGGCAGGCCTATAATTTTATTGAATGTCCTTTATGTCTTTTACTGTAATGCTCTAGAGTAGAATATTATAAGATTACCAAGCATATAAAACCTTATTTGGACTTTTATTAGCAATTGTATTAGTTTCATATCTGTGAGCTTTCCTTTAAGACTTGGTTTATATAGGCAGTTTACTCAGCCATAGAGCAAAATTTTATAGTGTGCCTACTATATGACAGGTATTCGGTGTTGATATCAAGTGTAATCATTTCAGTAAAATATTGTACTACCCATTACCATCACGTGTCTATTTACCAAAGTATATTTCTAGCTGTGGTATATAATATCTCTCTTTCTCTCTCTCATTTTTGAGGAAGAGATGTACAATTCTTTGTTTGAATTTTGTTTGCAAGGGTTTTTTTGGTTGTTTTTAGGTAATTTGTTTTTTACCTTAACCTAATATCAATCTTTCAAGCATAAAAACAGCAGAAATTCTCATAGAAAATAAATTGTCTGGGTGTTCTGATATAGAGGAAAAAGAGTAAAACAATTTAATCTCTATCCATATTTCTCCAACAGATCTTGTCAGACTTAAAGCTTTCTAGAGATAAGAGGTATTTTATTTTATATACTTGGCTTAGATATTGATGCATATCTTTTCTTCTTACCTCCATTTTGAGTGGTTAAATATATGGTGAAGAGAAGAGGTATCTTACAAAGAATATATAATTTTAGGTTAAAAAATTTTTCTACTCTTGAAAGTTAAATTACATAAATTCCAAAGGACATAATTCTATGTAAAATAAATATATGTAGTATGTGATTTAAATATACATTTATAAACAGATCATCAATTGACTTCTGCTGGATTTTTCATTAAGTTGACTCTCAGATCTCAAGAATTTTGAAATTCAATTCAGTGTCAATTGTTTAAAACCCTAAATAAGAAATTAAAATACATGTAATGTGAGAAAAAAGAATGTATACATGTAAGTGTAACTGGGTCACCATGCTGTACAGTAGAAAAATACATATATATATATAAATAAATGATAAACTTAAAAAAGAAAATATATGAAGTAATTATGTAGATTAGTCAACATGGAGATTGTTTTATGTATTCAAATAGGTAGATAGAGTATATATGTCATATATACATATTCAAAATAATAGGTAGATAGATATTTCATAAAATATAAATGTGGAACATTTTACCAAGTAAAAGAATGCATTTGACATCAAGGATAAAAACAGTTTCAGAGTACTGATGGGAACATTATCCTGTTTTTTCCATTTACTTATGAAATTTTTCTTCCATCAATAACTCATACAATTTAATATAACTTAGCAGTAAGACTGAAGAATTTAGAATATATTTAGACAATGCTCCTCATTCATTTAAATAAATTACTGCTGATCTCTTGCTGCAGTAATCTTCAAATCTTTGACAATAGATTCCAAATCATCTTTTAATTGCTACAGCAATTTTAAGGTAATAACTCAAATGAAATCCAAATATAATTATTAAGTTTAAACATTACTTTCTACTCTGAAAGAAAAAAGTAAGAGCACCTGAAATAGCTCTTGTGTGTATTAAAAGCCCAACATTCCTTAGGTGAGTATTGTTGAAATATGGCTATATTTGTTGAGAATTTTAAGGGACACCTGCAGAGGAAGTTGAGATCTTCTACCACTGTTTAGCTCTAGGAATTTCTCCTTATCCTTGATCTGAATTTAAACTATAGGTTTCTAGGAGAGTTTCATTTTTCCATTTTTCACGTTTTATGCACGATGGGTTCTTCTAATATCAAGATCCATGTACATTTTCAATTCTGGGAAATTTTCATTCATAATTTCTTCATATAGTTTATAACTCACCATTCTTCCACCCTCTCATTCAGAAAACTTAATAGAGAAATTTTGGGATTTCTGAATCTATATATGTCTCTAACATTTTATTTCACAATTTTCTTAGATACTTATTTGATCTATTTTAAATAATTGTTACACCTGACCTTTTAGCCTACTCACGATTTCTTTAGCTGTGGTCATTCTTCATTCTTTGTTCATTTAGGTAAAAGCCTGTGCTAAGGTTTTTAATTTATTCCAACATTTTTATTTTAAAAATAACAATTTGGTTTTTCTTCACGACTGTCATTATTTCATGATTCTTCTTTTTTTGTGATTTATAACAAAACAGACATGATGCCTTTGCTTATTGAAGGTATTAAAGGCATTTATTTTTAGGCCTGTACAGATTACTCTAATATTCCTAACACTTCGGTATAACTGTTGTCTTCTTTTGAGCTGTTTCTCCCCATGGCATTGGCCTTATTTGGATAACTGGTGTTTCATTCTTAGTCTCTCACTTTCCAGTGAGAAATTTTTTCTCAGGCTTCCTTGTATGCATCCTGGATTGTGATTACATTAAGCCAAGTTATTAGCATGAGCTCCAGCATTATGGTACTCACATTGGCCCTTTTTCTCAGGGGGGCATCAATCGCTATTAATATAACCGCTTTGGTTTCTTTGTTGATTTTGTTGTTTTATTGTGAATGTTTATAGAATTGCCTTTTTATTTCTCCTTCTTGTTTTGAGTAAAACTATATGTATAAGAGAATGCATAATATATATTTTACTGTATATATGATGTTAATGCAAGTAGGGAAAATTCAGTGTCTACAAATTTGATATATGAGCCATGGTATCTTCCATAAAGATATGTCTTATGTTTTTGTTTTAATCTTGGATTTCAGTCTGGAATTGTCATGACAACATGTTCCTTGGCTTATATAGTTTTTATAGTTATTATTTAAAACAGTACCCATGTTAATTTTTTCTTCTAAATTTCCTTGTGGCTGCTTCTCTCTAAAAATGACAGGTCCTCCTCAGTTCTCTCATTTGTATTAATTTTTTCCTTATGATAATATATTCTGAGAAACAAAAGGCCTAGATTCTAGTCATAGTTTTGGCACTATGAAATTTTAGCATATTAAGTAATTTTTAATTTTCCCATCCTTAAAACAGGGAGAGTATTAACTCTCTCAGCAATTTCTGAAGTAAGTAAGATAATTTGGTTTCTAATGCCAGATTGCTATAAGTTAGTTCAGATCATAGATAAAATATATTTAGTCCCCACAAATTTGGATAGGCAAAAACCATTAGTATTTTTAAGGACCCTCTTGAAGACAACTGAGGTTTAGTAATTTTTACTGACTTTTTTGCTTTTCAAGTTGTGTTCTGAAATCACCAAAGAATGAATGAGTCTAGAAATAATGAGGTACACTGAAAATAGCAATGAAAAGGATGATAACTTCTAGAATCTAATAAACATGAATTTGAATTATAAATGCACCCATAACTCCTATGGTATTTGGAGTAAGTTAATTAATGTCTCCATGCATAACTACCTCTTGATTTCCAATGAAATTAAATTATGCTACTAATTTTAAACCCATAAGACATTCAATGAATCTCATTTATTTTTCTTATTAAATTGACTGGACTTAATGTTCATGAGATTTTCTTAATATTGTTATTTAGTATCTAGTATTCCTCATCTATATTTTTTTGGCATCTGATGTTGTAGGTAAGAAGTCTGACAGCAGTATCATTAATTGTTTTTCTAGCAGGCCCTGCATGTTTTTTTTTTTCCTATGTGGAACCATTTAAAGATTTTATCTTTGTTCTTAAAGTCATAACATTTCATCACTATGCATCTAAGTGCGGATAGTGTCAATTCATCATGTTTGCCACCCATCTGGCTGTTGGGCAGTTGAATATTAACGTCCAGGCCTTTTTCAAGTCTGGGAAAATTTTTTTCCTTGATTTGATGATTATCTTCTTCACATTTCCTCTAACCTTTCTATCTGGAAATACAACTAGAAAAATATTGATACATATGGATCTATTTTGCCAAAGTTCAATTTTCCTCCCTTGCTTTCCAGCATTTACTCATTTAACCTGCCCTGATGATGAATTATTTCATTCAGTGTTACTTGAGATTCCTCCTTAGAAGAGTCTATTCTACTATTCAGCTATGAACTATCAGGTGTCTTCTCCCTTCTTTGATGAGGATGGGAGGTGTTAAATACATACTTGTTTAATTTTGGCATTTTACTCTCTATGATGTTTGTTTACCTCAAAAATATTTAATTGTTCATATATGTGTGCTCAGTGTTGTTTTTGAGCGACACTGGCCTCCTGCTTGTTTGTTATAATCTCTTTTCTGGCTGAATGGAAGGAAGAGAAGATGCTCTTGAAGGAGGTATCTTTGGCTTTGCGAGATCCATGCCTCTCCTGGTTGTCCAATGGCAATCTGAGCTCTGCTTTCCTGTTCCAGCCCCACTACTGAGACTCACTGCCTTGGCCTATAGCTTTCTGCCAAGTTCTTAGTTTAAATAAAAGGGGTGGGGCAAAAAACATAGCTTCTCCAAAGAAAATTCCCTAGTTAATCATCCTGATGACACTTCAGGACCCTCTTTACTTCCTGCAGACTGGTTCTGAGCTTTCCACTACCACAGAACCTGTCGTGCCTATAAACAGCCTCCTTGCATTTTGAGACCTGATTCCTTCAGTCAATATCATTCTATCTACCTGGTATCTTTTAGGACTCAACATTTCTGGACAATTAGTAGTACTTTTCCTTATTTCACAGTGCTTTAATGATTTTTTTTCCCCTGAAAGGCTTCCCACCCCCATTTCTTAATAACTCATCTGAGTTGAAGGTTAGGAGTGCATTCCTAGTTTACCACATTACTCTAAACTCCTATTAGTATTTTATGAGTTGATTCATTGCAATCTAATCACTGCTCTACATGCACTAGCAATTTGGCAAGTTCTTCCCATAACTGGTAAATATATTGCAATAAAATATAATGTGTTGGGCAATATTTCCACAGCCGAATTTGCCCAGAAGTATCAATGAAATAATGCTTCTCCCCGCTCCCCACTTACAGCTAGCCAGGGCAGCTCTTAACAAATAAATTAACTAGTATGGGGATATTAATACCACAACTCCAGCATCTTATAGCTGGGACAATGTGGAAGGATATATTTTCTAATGTTTTCAAGGATGTTCCTGCAGAAATCATCTCTATAGTTACCCATTGTGGTAGCTGGAATAAAAACAGACTAATTATCAGCTGCCTTCCCTTCCCTGTCTCACACACCTATGCTTCTAATATTCCCTGACCTCCCAACAGATTATTTGCAATTAAATCTTTGATTTTTTGGAACCTGAAAGTAAGAAATCCCCTTGTGTGAAATATACGTTATAAAATGTGTCATATTAGCCTCCATATAAATATCATTTGATTAAAATAATAAATCAAATAGGCACATATGAAGAAATGCATTTTTGCTTGTATATCATGATCATTTGAATCTGAACATAAAGAAAAACATTACAAGAGACTTTTTTATATGGCATACACTAGACTACTCAAAGTGTATTTTACAGGATAATAGTCTGGTGATATGTTTAGGTAATAAAGGATTCTATAATATTATTTTGAGAAATACTATAAGCTATATTATTTTATTGGAGATTTGCAGTTTTTGTTTGTATATTAAAAGTAAAGAGAAAGTCTTCATGAAAAATAAAACAAAACTTGTCTTCATCTGAAGTTAATATTTCTCAAACTAATATGACAAACTAAACTCTTTTTTATAACATAATTCCTATTGATATCCACTTAAATCAGTGTTTTGTTAAACATAATCCTCATTAATAGCAATAAAAATATAGTATGTTTATTTGTGGGAAACTAATTGACCTATACAACTATGAAAGCTATAATCTTGATTTCATTAGACCCATAATTTTACAATCACACAAAACTACTGATGCATTAGTAATTAATTATTCAATCTGTTGGCTATATTGAAAGTGGCGTTGTTTAAAAGAATCCTTTTAAAATTTTGTTTTTAACTCAGTTTAAATTTTACCCCCCCAAATGGTGACTCTTAATATTTTTCTCTTGTCCCTTACATATTATTGCCTTGACAACATAATGTCAAAGTTGTCAAAATTAATGCCTATAAGCATACTATCAAAGTTAATGAATAATGCTATTGTCAGTTTGACAGAGGGGGCCATTAGAATAAATCAGTTTGTCAAATGACTATAGCTGTTTATTTTTCTTCAAGGATTGAAATATATTTTTAAAAAACTAATTCATTGATATAATTATCATATAATGGCAATTTTTAATTTTTTATGTGTGTGAAAGTAATAGACATTTAAGTATCTGTTTTGAATACATAGACACCATTGAGCTTTCTGTACATTTGCATCATCCTGGTGTATAATTGGTTAGATTTTGTAGACTATCTTAAATCAAAGATATTTATATAGTTATTAAAATACGTAATTTTTTTTTGGTCTTTTTGCCTTTTCTAGGGCCACTCCTGCGGCATATGTAGCTTCCCAGGCTAGGGGTCAGATTGGAGCTGTAGCTGCAGGCCTACGCCAGAGCCACAGCAATGTGGGATCCAAGCCGTATCTGCAACCTACACCACAGCTCACAGCAATGCCGGATCCTTAACCCACTGAGCAAGGCCAGGAATCGAACCCACAACCCCATGGTTCCTAGTCAGATTCATTAACCTCTGCACCACGACGGGAACTCCTGTAATTTTCAAAGTGTCAATTTTTATTCAAGATGCTTGTAACATCTATTTTTTTTTTCTTCTTGATGAGAACGAGCTATACTCTCCAGTCTTTTCTTCATACTTCTGTTCAGAGCTGTTTTTATAAAATTTAGTCCTAAATAAGTTTTCTCTTTACTCAAAAATCTTTGTTATTTTGATGTTATTAAGCTATTCTCCACGTATGTCTGTGAAATTCCCACCTATTTGCAAGAAGATTCAATTCAAATGACTCTTTATTAAAGAGACACATTTTGAAACCCACCCTCACTGTCATTAATCTCACCTTTCTCTAGGTTCTCATACAAATCAGCTTTTATGGAAAAATGGCTTCACCAATTTCTTTATATATTTAAATAATAACAACATCACTGGACAGATGTTGTCTGTAATAAATAAACTGAAATACTTAAAGTACCAAGCATAGGGCTTGACAAATACTAAAGCTTAATAAATTATGGTTTTTAATATGTCTTATTATTATAGCTCATGATCTGCTTTTTGTTGCAGTTATATGTGAACAAACATAACTCTTTCTATCAACATATAAACTCTTTGAGGGCAGATTTTATGCCTAATTTGATCTTACCATCTCCCAAGGTGTTGAGCACTTGTCTGGCCTACATTATTTGTTTTACTTTTAATTCATAGTAATCTAATACAAAAATAAGCTTATGAAACAATATAACTTTACATCTAAAGGAACCAGAAAAAGAATAAACAAAAATGAAAGTTTGTAGAACAAAAGAAATCATAAATATCAAGCAGAAATAAATGAAATTGAGGCTAACAAAACAATAGAAATGATCAATGAAACTAAGGCCTGGTTCTTTGAAAAGATAAACAAAATTCATAAACCTTAAGCCAGATTTATTTAGAAAAAAATAGAGAGGGCCCAAATCAATAAAATCAGAAATGAAAAAGTAGAAGTTACGACATACACTACAGAAATACAAGGGATCATAAGAGATTACCATGAACAACTAGATGTCAATAAAATGCACAAATGAATACATTACTAGAAGAAATGGATACATTACTAGAAATGGACAATCTCCCAAGAATAAATTGGAATAAATAGAAAATATGAATAGACCAATTATCATTACTGAAACTAGATCAGTAGTAATCATAATAAAAAACTCCCAGTGAACAAAGGTCCAGGACCAGATGGCTTCACAGGTGAAGGGTTAACACCAATCCTTCTCAAACAACTCCAAGAAGTTGAACAGGAAGCATCACTCCCAAACTCATTCTACCAATATTATCCTGATGCCAAAAGCAAGCAAATATATCACAAAAATAAAAAAGTACAGGCCAGAATCACTAATGAACATAGATGGAAAAATCCTCAAAAAGGTATTAGGAAACCAAATCCAACTATATAAGAAAAGGATCAAATACCATGATCATGTGGGATTTATCCTAGGTATGCAAGGATAGTTAAATATGCACAAATATATCAATGTAATATATTATATTAATATATTGAAAAATAAATCCCATATAATCACCTCAATAAATACAGAAAATTCTTTTGACAAAATTCAGCATCCATTTATGATAAAAACCGTTCAAAAAATGGGCATAGAGAGAACCTACCTTAACATAATAAAGGCCATATGTGACAAGTCTATAGCTAATATCATACTCAACAGTGAAAAGCTGAAAGCATTTCCTCTAAGATGAGAAAAAAAAAAAACAAGGATGCCCACCTTTGCCATTTTTATCCAACATAGTATTGGAAATCCTAGCCACAGCAATCAGACAAGAAAAAGAAAAAGAAGGAATCCAAATTGGAAAAGAAGAATAAAACTCTCACTGCTTTCATATGCCATGATTAAAATCCTAAAGACACTACCAAAAATATACTAGAGTTCATCAGTTAATTCAATCAAGTTGCAGGATACAAAATTAATACACAGGATACAAAATTAATACACAGGAAAATGTTGCACTTATATACACTAACAAGAAAACATCAGAGAAATTAAGGAAACAATCAGTTTACAATTTCCTTTAAAAAATAGAATACCTAGGAGTAAACTTACTTAAGGAGGTAAAATATCTATACTTGGAAAACCATAAGACATTGATGAAAGAAACTGAAGATGACACAAACAGCTGGAATGATATACGGTGTTCATGGATTGGAAGAATTAATATTGTTAAAATGGACATACTATTCAAGGCAATCTACAGAATCAATGAACTCTCTATCAAAATACCTAGTTAATTTTTCACAGAACTAGAACAAAAAATCTAAAATTTGTATAGAAACACAAGAGACCCTGAATAGCCAAAACAATCTTGACAAATAAGAGCAGAGCTGGTGCAATCATGCTTCCCAACTTCAGAGTATACTACAAAGGTACATTGATTAAAACAGTATGGTACCCACACAAAAATAGACACATGGATCAATAGAAGAGAATAGAAAGCACGGAAATAAACCCACACACCTGTGGTCAATTAATCTAGAACAAAGGAGATGAGAATATACAATGGAGAGAAGGTAGTCTTTCCAATAAAAGGTGTTGGGAAAACTGGACAGCTATACGTAAAAGAATGAATTTAAAACATTTTCTAACACCATATACAGAAATAAACTCAAAATGGATTAAATGAGTTCCTGCTGTGGCACAGAGGGTTAAGGATCCAGTGTTGTCTTTGCAGTGATGCAGGTTTTATCCCTGGCCCAGTACAGTGGGTTAAGGATCTGGCATTGCTGCAGATATGGCATAGTTGCATCTTGGATTTGATCACTGACCTGGGAATTTGCATATGCTGTGAGTGTAGCCAAATAAAGGGATTAGTGACCTAAATGTAACACCAAATAGTGTAAAACTACTAGAATGAAATATAGGCAGAACACTCTTTGACATAAGTTAGAGCAATATATTTTTTTTATCAGTATCCCAAGGCAAAAGAAATAAAAGCAAAAATAAACAAATTAAACTAATAAACTAATAAACTAATTAAACTTAAGAGCTTTGGCATGGCATAGGAAACAATCAAAAAATGGAAAGGTAACTTAATGAATGGGAGAAAATATTTGCAAATGATATGACCGATGAGGTTAATATCCAAAATATATAAACAGCTTATATAACTCAACATAAAAAAAAACCAGCCTGATTAAAAAATCAATGATGACAAATAGACAGTTTTCCAAAGAAGACAAAGAAATGGCCAAGAAATACATGAAAATATGCTCAACATCATATTAATCATCAGAAAAATGCAAATTAAACCCACAATGCAATTTCACTTAATACCTGTTAGAATGGCTATCACCAAAAACAACACAAACCACAAATGTTTGCAAGGATACGATAAAACTCATACACTGTTGATAGAACTGTAAATTGGTATAGCCACTGTGGGAAACAGTATGGCAGTTTCTCAGCAAACTAAAAATAAAACTACCACATGATCCAGTAATTCCAATACTGGCTATATATTTAAAAAAAGATCAAAAACACTAAATTGAGAAGATACATGCACTCCTATCATTCATAGGAGCATTATTTACAATTGCCAAAATATGGAAGCAACTTAAGTGTTCATCAACAATAGAATGGATACTGGAGTTCCTGTGGTGGCGCAGTGGTTAACGAATCCGACTAGGAACCATGAGGTTGCGGGTTTGGTCCCTGCCCTTGCTCAGTGGGTTAATGATCCAGCTTGCCGTGAGCTGTGGTGTAGGTTGCAGACGCGGCTCGGATCCCTCGTTGCTGTGGCCCTGGCCTAGGCCAGCGGCTACAGCTCTGATTAGACCCCTAGCCTGGGAACCTCCATATGCCACGGAAGCAGCCCAAAAGAAATAGCAAAAAGACGAAAAAAAAAATAGAATGGATAAAGAAGAGAAGGTACATGTGCATACAATGGAACATTACTCAACCATAAAAAGAATGAAATTTTGCCATTTGCAGCAAACATGGATGGACTTGGAGGGTATTATGCTAAGTGAAATAAGTCAGACAGAGAAAGACAAATACTGTATGATATCACTTATATGTGGAATCTAAAAAATGTCAAACTAATAAATATAGCAAAAAAGAAACAGACTCACAGATATAGAAAACAAACTGGTGCTTGTTTTCTATAAGCGAGGGAAAGGGAGCAAGGCATGATAGGGGTAGGATATTAGAGGCAAAAAATTATGTATAAAATAAATGTTATGCAGATATATTGTACAACACAGGGAATATCATCAATATTTTATAATAACTATAAATAGAATACAACCTTTAAAAATAGTGAATCACTATGTTGTACACCTGAAACTTACATTTTATATATATATATATAACAACCATATCTCAATAAAAACAAAGTAAATAATAAACATGAATTCATACATATTATGTCTATCTTGCAATTAACAGAACCAACACATTTTTCAATTCACAAATTTGCTGAGTTTGTACTATGTGTTTATCATATCATTGGTTTTATAAACAATATTGGAATAGGATTAATGGTGGCAAAGTAATATCTTGAAATACTTACTTATACGTATGTGTCTGTATTCAGCTCCCTACATTAGGTTTGTCCTTCATTGGTGGTCACTGTTGAAATTACATTTATTTTTATTTTTTAATTTTTATTACTCGAATGAATTTATCATATCTGTAGTTGTATAATGTTCATAACAATCTGATTTCACAGGATTTCCATCACCTGCTCAATGGAACAGATGTCATAGCAGTAATTTAACTATAAACACCCTGGTTGGGGAAGAGGGGCAGAATCAGAAAAGAAGTATATAGAGTGGATGGTGGAGTGAGTTTCTGAGAAGGGATCTTCCAGGATGCCTCACGCAAAGCATATCCAAATTTTGGTGTTGGTAGCAGAGCTCCAAAACAAGTTAAAAAAATTTTAAGTAGATGGAATCTGTGTGTATTTTTTTCATATGACCCAGACATCTTCCATATTCCAGCATTTTTTTACACTTCAGCATGGTGCAAGAGCAGGTAAAGTAGGCAAGGTGATGTCATTTGACTAGGCAGATCAATCTGATCTGACACCGTCCATGGAGCTTTTTGTGTCTTTAGAATGATAAGAGAGAGATGCCAGATTTTCCTCTGCTCCCAGGCACCAAAGTAAGCTTAAAAAAATAGAGATTGCAAACAAGCAAGAAAGCTAGCAGACAGATCCTTAGGGTCTTATTGTTGAAATAAAGGTATGGTGCAGCAGAAAATATCAAAAATCTAAGAATTCAGAGGAAGCATGACTACCTCAGTAAATGTCAGGACAAAAATGATTACATCTGAGAACAGGATAGAGCAATATATATTCCAAAGGATGCATGAGATGGACACATGAAAACCTAGAAGCAAATAATCCTTCCCCTAACACACTGATAATTCTACATGAGCTTCCATTTTATGCCCATAATTAAACACCACCTCAGGGGAAAGGAGAGGGAAAGTAAATCCTTTCCTAATGCAGAAAGTCCTTAACTGAATGAAAGCCAAAGTACTGCATTAACTATTTTACAGAAATGACTAGGTTTAGTTGCATCATATTGAGTTAAAGAGGCACTCAATAGAGAGATCACTATCAATTATAGAAAAAAAAAAGAAATGTTCTCCTTCCGAGTACTGTGCTGTGAAATTTGTACCTGGGACATATTCACTATGTCTTAAAGAGTGTCATTCAAACTTCCAGATGATTTTCCTACCAATTATAACTTTTAAAAAACTTAGAATATTGAAAAAAAAATCACTCACACACAATAAGTGAGTAACAAGTGTTTAAAATTCAGTATAAAAATGAGAGATAAAAGTCCATAGTTTTTATTGCTCACATTGTGGAGCATTATTTTTATTTATTTACTTGTTTGCTTGTTTGTTTGTATTTTTAGGGCTGCACCTGCAGCATATAGAAATTCTCAGGCTAGGGGTCAAATAGGAGCTGCAGCTTCTGGCCTAAATCACAGCCACAGCAACACCAAATCCAAGCTGCATCTGCGACCTACACCATAGCTCGCTGCAACACTGGATCCTTAAGCCACTGTGCAAGGCCAGGAGTCGTACCCATATCCTCCTGAATACTTGTCAGTTTCTTAACCCACTGAGCCATAATGGGAACCATTTTTTGAAAATTTTAAAATAAAAATTGTATGTATTTATAAATTACATCATTTGATATACATGTACACAGTGAAATGACTGACATGTCATTTCCTCATATAGTTACCATTTATTTTGTGTGCGATAAGAACACCTGAAACCTACTCTCTTAGCAGATTTCCAGTAATGAATACAGTATTATTATCTATCCTCATTGTGCTGTAACACTAAATTTCTAGACTTATCCACCCTATATTACTGCAATTTTGTACCCTTTGACTAGCATTTCTACACTTCCCTCACTACCTTAACTGGTGACATTTTTAATAATAGAACATATGTGAATTTTTTCCAGCCTTACTGAAATATAGTTGACATATAACATTGTGTAAGTTTAAGGTTTACAATGTTATGATTTGATATAAGTATACATTTGAAAATGATTATCACAGTACACAGTAAATTTATTTAACACATCCATCATCTCACAGTTACATTTTTTGTGGTGAAATTTTTCAAGATTTATTCTTTTAGAAACTTCCAAATACACAGTACAATATTATAACTAGAGTCATCATACTGTTCATTAGAGCCCCAAATCATAATCATCTCATAAATGAAAGTTCATACATTCTGACCACCTTCACCCATTTCTATCACCCCTCTGCTCCTGGCAACCACCAATCTACTCTTTCTCTGTTTTTTTTTTTTTCTTTTAGATTCCACATGTAAGATCATACAGTATTTATCTTCCTCTTTCTGACTTATTTCACTTACTGTAATTCCTTCAAGTGTCACCTGTGTTGTTTTAAATGGCAAGATTCCTTTATTTAATGGCTGAATAATATCACAGTGTGTGTGTGTGTGTGTGTGTGTGTGTGTGTGTGTGTGTGTGTGTATGTGTGCATGTATCACATTTTCTTTATCCATTCATCTTTCAATGGACACCTATGTTGCTTTCATGTCTTGGCTATAGTAAATAGGCTTCAAGGAAGACAGTGTACAAATGTGTCTTTAAGTTAGGGTTTGTTTCCTGGAGTTCCCGTCGTGGCGCAGTGGTTAACGAATCCGACTAGGAACCATGAGGTTGCGGGGTTCGGTCCCTGCCCTTGCTCAGTGGGTTAACGATCCGGCGTTGCCGTGAGCTGTGGTGTAGGTTGCAGACGCGGCTCGGATCCCGCGTTGCTGTGGCTCTGGCGTAGGCCGGTGGCTACAGCTCCGATTCAACCCCTAGCCTGGGAACCTCCATATGCCGCGGCAGCGGCCCAAGAAATAGCAACAACAACAAAAGACAAAAAAAAAAAAAAGATAGGGTTTGTTGGATTATATTCTAGTAGCTCTATTTTTATTTTTAAAGGAAACTCAATGCAGTTTCCATAGTGGTCATATCAATTTACATTCCAACCAATGGTGTTAAAATGTCCCCTTTTCTCCATATCCTCATTAGCACTTATTTTCTCTTGTCTTTTTGATAACAGCCATTCTAACAAGTGTGCGATGATTTATCTTTGTAGTTTTATTTGAATTTTCCTGACAATTAGTGATGTTGAGCATCTTTTTGTGTACCACTTGGCCATTTCTATGTCTTCTTTAGAAAAATGTCTATTCAATTCCTCTGCTCATGTTTAGTCAGATTTTGGGTATGTCTTTATTTTATCCTTACGCTGTCCATTTAAACTCTATAGAGCTAGTTTCTCATAGATCTTATCTTAGTCAGCTTGGACTACTATAACAAAATAGTTTAGTAACTTAAACAAAATACATTTATATCTCTAGTTCTAAAAGCTAGAACATGCAAGATTAAGTGTCATCATATTCATTGTCTGGTGAAATCCTTCTCCCTTACAGAAGTCTTCTTTCCCACAGTATCTTCACGTGGCAGTAAGAGATCCAATTCTGATCTTATCTTCTTCTTTTTTTTTTTTTTGTCTTTTTGCTATTTTTGGGGGCCACTCTCGTGGCATATGGAGGTTCCCAGGCCAGGGGTCTAATCGGAGCTGTAGCCACTGGCCTATGCCAGAGCCACAGCAACGCGGGATCCGAGCCGCGTCTGCAACCTACACCACAGCTCACGGCAACGCCGGATCGTTAACCCACTGAGCAGGGGCAGGGATCGAACCCGCAACCTCATGGTTCCCAGTCGGATTCATTAACCGCTGCGCCACGACGGGAACTCCTTATCTTCTTTTAATAAGAATATGATCTCATCATGGGGACCCCACCCTTGTAACATCATCTAAATTTACTTTTTTAAAAAATTTACTTTATTTTCTAAGGTTCCATTCCAATTATAGTCACATTGGGGATTTGGGATTTGGATTGTTTTGTTGTTGTTGTTGAGTTGTATGCATTCTTTATGTATTTTGAATATTATTGCTTTATCAGATATGTGGTTAACAAATAGTTTCTCCCATTACATAGGTTACCTTTTCATTTTGTTGATTGTTCTTTTCACTGTGCAGAAAGTTTTGTTTGATATAGTCCCATTTGTTTATTTTTCCTTTTGTTACTTGTCCTTTTGTTGTCATATCCAAAAAATTATTGTCAAGACCAATGCCAAGGAGCATTCTTCCTATGTTTTGTTCTAGGAATTTTATAGATTCAGGTCTTATATTTAGTTTCTTAATCCATTTTGATTTAATATTTGTGAGTGGTATAAGACAGGGGTCCAAATTCATTATTTTGTATTTTTCCTAACACCATTTATTGAGTACTCCACTGAGTATTCTTGGTTCCCATATAAAATATTAGTGTGACCATATATGTATTTATTTCTGGGCTTTGGTTTCTGTTCCATCATTCTATGTGTCTGTTTTTATGCCAGTATCATGCTGCTTTGACTACTATAGCTTTGTAGCATAGTTTGAAATTAGGAAGTGTGATACTTCCACCTTTGTTCTTTCTTAGGATAAAATCTGTTTTATTATAGGAAGGAGAGTTATGATTCTTGTGGTGATCATTAGTTCTGTTATAATCATATATTCAAAATTTTAGTCAAAGAAGAAAATGGATTGATCATTTTGCATGTAATAATCATTTCAGAGATTACAAAACAGTATTCATTCATATAAGACATATTATTGAGATTTTCCTATGTGACAAGCAGCCACAATTAAAGCATATCCTCAATCTAGGTTCCACTCTATTGAAGGAAATATAGTAAACAAACTATTTTACTGTATAGATGTTGCATACTTATAAGTACCAGAAGACAATAAAGCCAGAAGTGCTGGAATGGAAGTGAGGTGAAGATAACCTTTTGAATAGGATGGAAATAGATAACACTTTACTGTGTGAGCCAGAAACTCACATAGTAAAGTGTTTGAGAGAATAGAAAATTCTAATTACTATGGTGAAGAATTCAAACAAGATGCTACTTTTATCCTTAATGAAATGAAGAAATGTGATAAATAATGGTGAAAAAAAAGGTTTTATAAAATAATGTTGTGAATCATTTGCTTTGATTTACTATAAACCAAATAATTAAAAGTACAGACTACTGTTCTGCAGGCATTAGATATCCTTGAATCTTTGAAAGAAGCTTATTTCACATTAAAAATTACAGGAGTTCCCACTGTAGCTCAGTGGTAAAGAACCTGACTGGTATTCCATGAGGAGGCAAATTCAATCCCTGGCCTCAGTCAGTGGTTTAAGGATCCAGTGTTTCTGTGAGCTGTGGCATAGGCTGCAGACCCAGCCAGCTTGGATCCTGCATTGCTGTGGCTGTGGCATAGGCTGGCAGCTGCAGCTTTGATTCAACCCCTAGCCTGAGAACTTCCATTGGCAGTGGGTGCAGCCTAAAAAGGCAAAAAACAAACAAAAACAAAAACAAAAATAATATAAACCACTGATATGTTATTCTACTAAGTTAAACAGGTGTTAAAATGTATCTCAAACAACTAATAGTAGTGATAATAATTTTAATGTACACCCACATACACATTCTGAACATATGGAAAGATTGTAAAATGTCAACAAATGGATTTTATCTAAAAATAAGAGAAGAGGAAAGACAAAGGAGGGTCATTTATTTGAGTTAAAATCAAGCAAGACCTATGGGATGTGAGAGAGTGAGCCACAGCTAAGAAACAAGAACAAGTGTAAAGTCTCTGAAATGGGAACTTTGTCATGATGTTAGAAAATAAAGGTTAAATTACATATTTTAAAGCCTAACTCCAGTTAGAGACAGAGACAAATCAAAAATACATTTCCTAGAGTCCCAGTGCAATGCTCTTTGCTCCCTACACTAATCAGCTTTTGGAATTGGTGTAGTATCAATGTGCAACTGTCCAGGAGGCAATTAGAGGGAAGTCCTAGGACTGTACATTTAGAAACTGTTGAAGTATATAAATGAAAAAATAGATGGCATGGGTGGGCTCCCTTTGACAGGTAAATGCTTTTTCAAATTAGCTAACATATAGCCATTTCTATCTCTTGAAATTGGTAAATGTTTTCACAATTTGAATAATTTTCATCCAATCTTGAAAATTGGCTCCCAGATTTTTTTTTTGGAGGCACCAGAATGACAAAATGATTTGCTGTGGATCTGTTGGATCTAACTATAACTTTTTTTTGCTACATGTAAGAAAAGTACCTGTACTATAATAATTTGGCAGATTTGTTGAATTTCTTCTTTATTGAAAAATATTGTATAGTTTTGACATTAAAATGGTATTGACACTATATACTTACACAATGTCTAAAATGAAAATGATTTTAAAACTATGTGAAGCAACCAGAAATTTTATTTATTGCTGATGGTAGTTTAAATTGGCATGAGAAACTTGGAAAGATGGTAATATTTGTTAAAAATGAATAAATGCACAACCTGTGACTCAGAATTCTCCTCTATCTATACATGACAGTGTGCATATATTCCCCAAGAGAAATGCACAAAAATATTCATGGCAGCACTATTAATGGGTGCCCCAAATTGGAAAGTACCCAGGTGCCTATCAAGAGTAAATGGATAACTAAACCATGCTATTTCTAGACAATGGAAAACATTGAGCAATGGAAAATCTTACTATGACACTAAACAATATAGAGAACTTTATTTCACCCACACTCTAACACTTGCCGTAAACCCTCCCATACTTTATTTTCTACTTATTACTTATCACACCTATACAATTTGCATATTTGTTTCTTTGTTATTGCTTTCTACCATTGAAGTGTAACCTTTTATAAGGGCAGGAGATTTTTTTTTACATTAATTAACTGCTGTCCCTCATGTTGTATAAAAAAGTATCTGGCTGAGATGAAACTCTCAATAAATACTTCTAAAATAAATGAATACTGTTTTCTTATTTCTCAAGAATCCAGGTACAAAATAGTATAAAGGGCATATATTTATTTATATAAAGTTCAATAACAGACAAATATAATCTGTGGGTTTAAACATCAGAAAATAGTGCTTAGTGCTGGGGGAGTGGTGACTGGCAGGGAACTTGAGGGGAGATTTTAGACTGCTGGTAATATTGTTTCTTAATCTAGGTGCTTATGTCATGGTTGTTCTGTTTGTAAAAATAGTATACTTATTAGCAGTATGAGTCATGCACATTTTTCCAAAAAAGTTGAAAAAAATATTATAAAAATAATCCAGTAACTACCATATATCCACAAATAAGCTTTAGTCATAAAACATTACTATAAAATAGATAAAGTCTCCTGTGTTCTCCATCGGCCTTTCTGCCCTCCTCTCCTCTCCCAGTAGTTAGAAGTGTGGTGTCAAGTCAGTATCAAACTTCCAACACTAGTATTTCTGTGAATTTAGTAATCTCTTTTTTGCCTCTATCTCCTTATCCCAAAAATGTAAATAATAACGGTGTTCAATTTGTGGAGTTGGAGCAAAGATCGAAGGATTATATGTACATAGAGTACATAGATTGGCCTTACATGAAATAAGTACCATAAATTCTATCACTAACCTGAAATTAGTGATTTCCATTTTTCATTTTCATGCATATCTTTATTCTTTTAAAAAATATCGAAATATAGTTGATTTACAATGTTGTGTTATTTTCAAGTGTATAGTAAAGAGAATCATGTATACACATATACAGATTATTTTCCCATATAAATTATCATAGATTATTGAATAGAGTCCCCTGCACTATACAGTAGGTCCTTGTTAGTTACCTATTTTATATATTGTAGTGTGCATATGTTAATCCCAAACTCCTAATTTATCCATCTCCCCATGTTTCTCCTTTAGTAACCATAAATTTGATTTTGAAATCTGTGACTTTGTTTCTGTTTTGTAAATAAGTTCATTTGTATCATTGTATAATTTTAATTTAATTTTTCTTTCTTTTCTTTTTTCTTTCGAGCCACACCTGCAGCATATGCAAATTCCTAGGCTAGGGGTCAAATTAGAGCTGCAGCTGCCAGCCTATGCCACAGCCATAGCAACTCCGATCCAAGCTACATCTTTGACCCACACTGCAGCTTGTGACAGGTAACACCAGATACTTAACCCACTGAGCAAGGCCAGAGATCAAACCTGTATCCTCATGTACACTATGTTGGGTTCTTAACCCACTGAGCCACAATGGAAACTCCTCTTTTTTAAATTAGATTCTACATATAAGTGATATCATATGATATTTGTCTTTCTCTGCCTAACTTCACTTAGTGTGGTAATCCTTTTGTCCATCCATATTGCTGCAAATGGCATTACTTCATTCTTTTTATGGATGAGTAATATTCCAGTGGAGAAAGTAAGGAGAAAAGGGTACCCTCCTTCACTGTTGAACAGCATGGAAGTTCAAAAAACTAAATTGAGAACTACCATATGATCTAGCAATCCCACTCCTGGGCATCTATCCAGAGAAAATCATAATTCGAAAAGGTGCATGTACCCCAGTGTTCACTGAAGCACTATTTACAATAGCCAAGACATGGAAGCAACCTAATAGTCCATCAGTAGAAGAACTGATAAAGATGTGGTACATTTGTTTAATGGATATTATTCAGTACTCTTTTATTCTTTAATCAATAAGTATGCATCTATAAAGCTATGTACATATGTAGACACACATACATATGAATATTAACTTTTTTCATGGCTTAAAAATATAATTGGGATAATATTAATCTTTATATGAATAGCATCATAAAGTATGCATTAGTCTGCAACAATTTATATGTGTATAAATATATTCTTGTAGTTTTGACTAATTTGTTACTTAACCCTAGCTCATAAACCAAAATTTTATTTAAAAATTAAATGTTAATTTACAAGTTTTATTTCTGGATTCTCTATTCTGTTCCATTGGTCTCTATGTCTGCTTTCATACCAGTATCACATTGTGCTTTTTAAAATTTTATTATTTTTTTGTTATAGTTGATTTACAATGTTCAGTCAATTTCTGCTATACAGCAAAGTGACCCAGTTATACATACAAACATATATATGCATATATATACATCTTTTTCTCACATTATCCTCCATCCTTTCCCTCCCAAGTGATTTGATACAGTTCCATGTGCTATACAACAGGATCTCATTGCTTACCCACTCCAAATGCAATAGTTTGCATCTACTATAACACCAGACCTCTGCCTTGAGTACTGAATATTGTCTGAAGTCTGGGAGAGTTGTGCCTCCTGCTTGGTTTTTGTTCCCCATGATTGCTTTGGCAATTCTGGGTCTTTTATTATCCCATATAAATTTTTGGATTGTTTGTTCTAGTTCTGTGAAAAATGTCATGGGTAATTTGGTAGGGATTACATTAAATCTGTAGATTGCTTTGTATGGTCTACATGGCCATTTGAACAATATTAATTCTTCCAATCCAAGGGCATGGAATATCTTTCCATTTCTTTTAATCCTCTTTAATTTCCATGATTAATACTTTGTAGTTCTCAGTATCTAAGTCTTTATCCTCTGTGGTCAGGTTTATTCCTAGGTGTTTAAGATTTTGGGGGTGCAATTTTAAAAGGTGTTGTATTTCATATTCCTTTCTAGTATTTCATTGTTAGTATACAGAAAGGCAACTGATATCTGCATGTTAATCTTGTATCCTTCTACTTTGCTGAATGAATTGATCTGTTTGAATAGTTTTTGTGTGGAGTCCTTAGGGTTTTCTATATATAGCATCATGTCATCTGTCTATAGTCAGTTTTACCTCTACTCTTCCAATTTGGATTCCTTTTATTTCTTTTTGTTTTTCTGATTGCTGTGGCAAGCACTTCCAATACAATGTTGAATAAAAGTGGTAAGAGTGGGCTGAGACACCTGTGGTCAATTAATCTTCAACAAAGGAGGCCAGAATATAAAATGGGAAAAAGACAATGTCATCAGCAGGTGGTGCTGGGAAAACTGGACAGGTGCATGTAAATCACTGACTAGAACATACCCTCACACCATGCACAAAAATAAACTCAAAATGGCTTAAAGACTTAAACTTAAAGCAAGACACCATAAAACTCCTAGAGGAGAACATAGGTAAAACATTCTCTGATGTCAGCCATACAAATATTTTCTTAGGTAATCTCCCAAAGCATTAGAAATAAAAACAAATTTACATTCCCACCAACAGTGCAGGAGGGTTCCCTTTTATCCACACCCTCTCCAGCATTTGCTATTTGTGGACTTATTAATGATGGCCATTCTAACTGGTGTAAGGTGGAACCTCATAGTAGTTTTGATTTTCAATTCTCTAATAATCAGGGATGTTGAGCATTTTTTCAAGTGCTTGTTGGCCATCTGTATATCCTCTTTGGAGAAATGTCTATTCAGGTCTTTTGCCCATTTTTCCACTGAGTTGTTGGCTTTTTTGCTGTTAAGTTGTATAAGCTGTTTGTATATTTTATATTTGCATCCTTTGGAAACTATTTTCTCCCATTCTATAGGTCACCCTGTTGTACAGTAGAAAATTGACAGGACACTGTAAACCAGATATAATGAAAAAAATAAAAAAGAAATAACAAAAATAAACCAATGGGACCTAATCAAACTTATAAGATTTTGCACTGCAAAGGAAACCATAAAAATAAATCCCAAAAGACAACCTATGGAATGGGAGAAATAGTTTCAAATGATGTAACTGACAGGGGCTTAATCTCTAAAATCTATAAAAAAAACTCATACAACTCAACAGCAAGACAAAAACAAACAACGTAATTGAAACGTGGTCAGAAAACCCAAATAGACGTTTCTCCAAAGACATAGATGGCCAGCAGGCATATGAAAAAATGCTCAACATTATTGATTATTAGAGAAATGCAAATCAAAACTACAATGAGGTACCACCTCACAAAGGTAAGAACAGCCATCATTAATAAGTCTACAAATAACAAATTTTGGAGATGGTGTGGAAAAAAGGGAACCCTTCTATACTGTTGGTGGGAATGAAAATTGGTAAAACTGCTATGGAAAATAGTATGAAGATACCTCAGAAAACTAAATATAGAGCTACCATATGATCCAGCAATCCCATTCCTTGGCATATATCCAGGCAAACTTTCATTCAAAAAGATACATGCACCCCTATGCTCATAGCATCAATAGCCAAGACATGGAAACAATCTAAATGTCCATCAACAGATGAATGGATTAAGAAGACATGGTACATATACACAATGGAATACTACTCAGTCATAAAAAAGAACAAAATAATGCCAATTGCAGCAACATGGATGAAATTAGGATTTTTATACTAGGTGAAGCAAGTCAGAAAGAGAAAGACAAATATAATATGATATCACATATCTGGAATCTAATATATGGCACAAATGAACCTATCTATAGCAAAGAAACAAACTCATGGACATGGGGAACAGACTTGTGGATGCTAAGGGGGAAGGGGAGGGAGTGGGATGGACTGTGAGTTTGGGGTTATTAGATGCAAAATATTGCATTTAGAGTGGATAAGTAATGAGGTCCTGCTGTGTAGCACAGGGAACTGTACTCCGTCACTTGTGATGGAACATGATGGGAGATATTTTGAGAAAAATAGTGTGCATATATGTATAACTGTGTCATTTTCCTGTATGGCAGAAATTGACAGAGCATTGTAAATCAACTATAATTAATTTTTTTAAAAGAGTTAAAGAAACTTAAGGTACATATCTAGGATGGAAATTTTTGGCATTATATCTATTGGGTAATGTAAATTTTTTTTTCTTCTGAAGTTGTTGTCTCAATTTACATTCCAGTAAAACATTTATTAGATTTCCTATTGTTCTATATCCTTACTAAAACTTAATACTACTAGATTTTTAAATTTTATCATTTTTACAGGTGTGAAATAGTATCTCATACTTTTAATTTGTATATTTCTGATTATTAGAGGGTTAATCATATTTTCTTATATGTATGGATTTTTTCTTTAATTTTTTGAATTGCTTATTCACCCTTATTGCCTATATTCCCACTTGTTTGTATGTATACATATATATAATATATAATGTATATTATATATATAATTTCTGAAGTTCTTCCATATTTGCTGTACTAATTCTTTGTGGATCATATATGTATTGAAAAATATTTTTGTCAAATTTGTAGTTTATATTTTCCACTTATTAAAATGCCTTTTGACATTCTTTATATATAGATATACATCTATATTTATACCTATAGGTATGTACACACATGTTTTTGCCTTTTGGTTAATAAATCATCCCCAAAAAATCCTTTTATGTCTTGAGTTGAAAAATCTAAAATACAGATAATAACTGATTATGTTTAAATATGTATTCAATAAAATGGTAAACAAAATTGGAAATGGAAGATGCACTTCCAAAATCAGTATGCATAAAAACCTAATAGAAGAAACAGATGGTAATATGGTAAGTGTTCTTCCTGATTGCAACAAAACCTTTTCTCTTGGACAAACCACTTTGAAGCTTGTTTGAACGTCTTTCATGTGAAGATGCTTGGGACAACAGAATCTAATTGTCAGTTTCCCTAATCTATAGAGAATTGAAGGATTATCTGATTGGGAAATATTAAAGATCTAAGAATAATTCCCTTGCAAAGGTAGAAAAAGGCCTGATGCCATTGTTCTGAGGATGAACTAATGCAAAGGACTTAGAAGAATGCCAAGTGAACATAGTTGTGTTGGGAGGTATTACATGCTTATATTACACGCTTGATATTACATGCTTGATAGCATGGTGTTTTTGTTAACTTTATTGAAGAAAGTAAAGAAATCCTGGAATTTAAGCAATCCTAAGAAAAAGAACACTCTTTCAGTTTTAGCTGCTTTTTATTTTTACCATTTACTTCCAAATTTATCTGTGTGAATTTGGAAGTAGTCAGGAGAGGCAAACAATGAAATTATTTACATTTCCCTTAAAACTGCATAGGCAAAGGCTTATTATGTCAGATAAAATATTTTAGACAGAATTTTTAACAATAAGTTAGATAACATTGTTTCTCCTTGCTTTGGTTCACCCCTCAAATAACGAGTATAAATAGTTGTACTGAACACGAATGAATTCCTGTGAATCTAAGCCTAATTAAATATATTTATTAACCTATATTATTAAATTTATTGGCACACCAGCATGCTAAAAAGGGCAACTCATAAGAATACTAACAACTTCATATATATAGTTGATATTAATGTGAAAAATAGGCAGTTTCCCAGTAACTGCAAAGATAAAAATGCTTTAGTAGATTGATTTACATAACAGAAATTGTTGGTTAATAATTTAAGGAAGAAAAGTGTAAAGGAATGTGAATTATAAAAGTTTATAAAGGAAATTCAAAATATTTTTGTGAACCTTTCAAATCCATGTTATTGCAGCATTATTCATGATAGCCAAGAGGTGTGATGAATGGGTAGAGAAAATGTGGCATATACTTGCAATTAAACGTTACTCAGACTTAGAAGGAAGGAAATATCATCATATGGTACAACATGAATGAATCTAAGGGTTTTATGCTAAATAAACTGGTCATAGACAGACAAGTGCTTATAATAACACTTATATGAGGTATCTACAATTTTAAAAATCATAGAAAAAGAAAATAGAGTGGTAGTTTCCAGGGGCTGAGGGGAGAGGGGGGTTGTAATTTCTTTTTTGGTGAGTGTAGAGTTTCAATCATGTAGGATGATTTGGGAATCTATTGCATAACAATGTGCATGGGGTTGACATTATATACTGTATATTTGGAAGTTATTGTGAAGGTAAATTTTATGTTATGTGGGGGTTTTTTTTTGGCCAAAATAAAAAATAAAGATAATATACATGTGTTATGAACACAGATAATTTCTCCTGGATATCTCTGAGGTGTAGGCTATGACAAGGGTAGCTGCAGTGATTTATATTTTCACCTTTCCTTCACAAGTTTCTGGATATTTTGATATTTTTAGTAACAGATTTTCTTCAGAAAAAAATTCATACAAAAATTTCAAAAGAAAAATGTAAAAGAAAATTTCTTATATAAACTAAAAACAAAGCTTTTAAAGCATTTATAGATAACTAGCTAGAAACCTTTTCATTGGATTCAAATAGCTAAGTGGATACACGTGGTGCTTTACCATTGAACTAAAATTCTAAAGGAAAAATAAATGTTTTTTACTACAACAAGATTAAAAAAGTGTTGTTCAATCAAGTGTTGTAAGAGGAAATATTAAGGAAATACTTTTATCTGAACTAAGCTGAAGATGAAAAGAAAATAACGAAATGGGACTTTTCCCAAGAATATTAATTCAGAGTACAAAGTTCTACTGTGGGGGTGCTGAAGCATTAGATGCTGACTGCTTTAGTCTATATGCTATTCCAAGTAAGCAGATGCAATTATTTAATGCTAAGTTTTAATCTTAAAATCGCAGCACAGGAAACTGCTAATAGGGGGAAAATTCTGGAGTTACTTTGGAACTAGCTCAAAGAGAAAAACCTAATTGCAGTTAAAATGATGGCAGAACACATAGTCACATTTAGCAGCTACTCTGTAAAGAAGTTCTCAGCTTAATCATAGAATAAAGAATCAAGGGTTCAGATCAGGGAACATCATAAACAATTAGATGTTTTAATGATAATAATAGCTAACATTCCCTGAACATTTGATCTGTAAAAGACATTGTGCTACACTCTTCATTTCCTTATTTAATTCTAAGAACTGGTCTACCCCATCCACAGATGAAATTGAATACTAAAGAGGTAAATTAATTTCCTTAAGGTTATTTATCCAGGTAACACTGGAAGCAGATATGAACCTAGAGGTGGATAGTAATTGAAGCCATACAGACCTGGTTTTGTATCTTTGCTTTTTCAGAGAATTACTAAATAAATCTGGACAAGCTGCTTAACTTTCCTATACCTTATTTTTCTCATCTGTCAAATGGAAACAAAAGTACAGTCTATGTGCAATTCCTTTGTAAGAAATCAATAGGATAATATATGTGACAGGCACAGCGTATGCATGTGGTAAACATTTACTTTTTCATGTGTCTTACTAATATGAAGAATAGTAGCTTAAAAGAGTCTCCAAAAACTTATGACATCAAGTTGACACAAACTTAAAAGGTCTTCCTGAGGCCAAAAATCAATCTAAGTTTCCTGAAAGCAATGAACTTTAAAGGTAGGTTAATTTTAAAAATAAAATAAAATATGAAAGATATAAAATAGTGTTCAATTCATTTTTCAAAAATTAGTGGGAAATATCTAGAAAGTTTAAAATTTTTTCTAAATATATAATATAAATGTTCACTTTTTGTATGTGGTTCTTATATAGATTTTGCATGTATATCTTAGCTATTGGCATACAAATGATTCTGTTTTTATAGAAAAATAACTAGGAGTTCCCATCGTGGCTCGGTGGTTAACGAATCTAAGAACCATGAGGTTGTGGGTTCAATCCCTGGCCTCGCTCAGTGGGTTAAGGATCTGGCATTGTGGTATAGGTCACAGACGTGGCTTGGATCCAGCATTGCTGTGGCTCTAGCGCAGGCCGGCGGCTACAGCACCAATTAGACCCCTAGCCTGGGAACCTCCATATGCCGCAGGAGCGGCCCTAGAAAAGCCAAAAAAAAAAAGAAAGAAAAATAACTGAATAGAACATGTAAGCAAGAAAAAATGTCTATTTGTGTCCTCTTCAAATTTTAAATTGTTTTTTTTCTGCCTTTGTTGAATTGTGTGATTTCTATATATTTTATTTATTTATTTATTTGTTTATTTGTCTTTTTGCCTTTTTTTTTCTTGTGCCACTCCAGCGGCATATGGAAGTTCCCAGGCCAGGGGTCCAATTGGAGCTGTAGTCGCCGGCCTACGGCAGAGCCACAGCAACGCGGGATCTGAGCCCGGTCTACAACCTACACCACAGCCCAAGGCAACACTGGATCCTTAACCCACCGAGCAAGGCAGGGAAGGAACCCGCAACCTCATGGCTCCCAGTTGGATTCCTTACCACTGCGCCACGACAGGAACTCCATCTATATATTTTAGATATTAGCCAATTATCAGATATATGATTTACATATAGCTTCTTCAGTTCAGTAGGTTGTCTTTCCCTTTTGTTGATGTTTCCTTTGCTCTGGAGAAGCTTTTTAGTTTGATGTAGTCTCATTTGTTTATTTTTCTTTTTTTCCCCTTGCCTGAGGAGATATATCCAGGTAAATATGTCTAAGACCAGTATTAAAGACAGTACTGCCTATGTTTTCTTCAGGAGTTTTATGGTTACAATTACAGGTCATATATTCAAGCCCTACATCCATTTTCATTTGACTTTTGTGTGCAGTGCAAGATAGTGGTCTAGTTTCATTCTTTTTTAGTTTTGCATATGACCATCCAGTTTTCCCCGTACCATTTATTGAAGAGACTATACTTTATCAATTTTATGTTCTTTACTCTTTAGTTGAAAGATAATTGTTCATATATGTATGGATTTATTTGTGGACTCTCAATTTTGTTCTACTGATCTATGTATCTGTTTTTCTGCCAATATCATGCTGTTTTGATTACTATAGCTTTAAAATACAGTTTGAAATTAGTAGTTGTGATGCCTCTAGCTTTGTTCTTTTTTCCCAGTATTCCTTTGACTATTTGGGGTCTTTTGTGGTTCCATATAAATTTTAGAGGTTTTGTTCTATTTCTGTGAAAAACTGTCCTTGGACAATAAGCACATGAAAATAAGTTCAACTCACTAATTATTAGGGAAATGCAAATCAAAACCACAATGAACTATCACTTTACACATGTTAGAATGGCTATATCAATAAGGCAAGAAATAACAACTTCTTGTGGAGATGTGGGAAACAGCAGCTTCTTGAGGATGTAGAAAAAGGGGAACCCTCTTACACTGTTGGTGGGAATGTCAATTTGTACTGTCACTATGGAAAACAGTATGGAAATTCCACCCAAAATTAATAATAGAACTACTATAAGATCCAACTAAAACAATTCTGGATATTTATCCAAAGAATACAAAAACACTAATATGCACTGCTATTTTAATTGTAGCATTATTTATAATAGCCAAGACATGAAAACAACCTAAGTGCCCATCAACAGATGAATGGATAAAGATAATGTGGTGTATAAACACACACATCTACACACAAAACACACAATGGAATACTACTCAGCCATACAAAATGATAATATCTTATCACTTGCAGCAACATGGATGGACCTCAAGTATATTATGCTATGTGAAATAATTCAGATGGAGAAAGGCAAATACTATATAATTTCACTCTTATGTGAAATATAAAAAACAAGCAAATGAAAACAAAATAAGTGAAAACAAACAAACAAAAACAAACACATAGATATAGACAACAGAGTAGTGGTTATGAGAGAGAAAGGAACAAGGGGGAGGACAAAATGCATAAAGGAGATCAAATGTATGGTGATGGATGGAAACTAAAATTTTTCATTGTGATCAGGCTGTAGTGTATATAGAAGAGAAATACAATGTTATAAGCATGAATCATACTATTATGTTAGCTCAATATAAAAAATAAGGATATATAAATGTAAAAAATGCCTTTTCAACTGCTATTAATTTCTAATGTACATTCCATAAATGGCCTTAGATTCCTGAATTTGCCATATAATAATCCTTTTGTTGGAACAAATTGGACTAATAAATGGGAATTATTCTTCTTAAGTTTATTAGGCTCTTTTTAAAAAGATAATTTATGTATCTACCTTGAGTGAAAAAAAATTGACACTTGCCACTATTTTCTTCGTTTAAATATCCAGAATCTTTTATTTGTGGTAGAAATAACTCCATGGAAATCAAGGAGATGTGTGTTTTTATGTCTCAAATAAAAAAAGAAGGAGCTGTCACTGTATTTAATCATGGATCCACAATTTCTGCTTCAGAACAAAATTAATTAAAAAGGGTTAAAATACTCCCACTTTTTGATGAAACATTCCATGTATTTTCTCTGTAGAAAGTTGTGGATCAGAATATTTCATCATCAACACATGGTGATTCTGGGAGAAAAGCACTTCTGAGGGTCAAAATTGTTTCCACTATTAAAGATTCCTGCTTTCAGATGGGGATATTTATAGAGTAGAGATAATATAGATAATACTTGGATATTGCTTTTCAAAGGTAAGATTCAGGAAAAACTCTGCGAAGGCTTTTCGCTGTCTTGGCATCTTGATAGTTCTACCTCTTTATAATTAAAAGGAATCACATTATTGGCTGGTGCAAAGGTAGAAGAAAAGTATCCAAGTTTTGGAAATAATCAGTGTTTGTATTGGTGAAAAAAGAAGAGTAGCGATGAATGAAATGTAAATCCCAGCACTTTTTTAAGGATGAGGAACTCCCTTTACTGCTGCATCAGATAAAAAAAGTCTAGTGACCAAGAAAGAAAATAAATGAGGTTTAAAGATTTTATATCAAAATAAAATGTTTAATAAGGTTATCACTAAATGAAAATATACTGCTCATGTAAAATAACCTGTTGACTACCACTAGCACATAATATTTTTCCTTCACTGGATTTGCTAAAATGGAATAGACTCCTTGTGTATTAGTTTTCTAGGACTGCTATAACAAAATATCACAAATTAGGTGGCTTAAACTGAGAAATTTCTTCTCTCATAGGAGGCTAGAAGTCTGAGATCAAGAATGTCAGCAAGGTTGTTTTCATCTGAGGACTGTGAGGGAGAATCTATGCCATGCTTCTCCCCTAGCTTCTGGGGTTTTTCTCACAATCTTTGCTGTTCCTTGGTTTGTGGAAGCATTACCCATGTCTCTGTGCTCATCTTCAAATGGGTTCTTTCTTTCTGAATGTTTGTCTTTGTATCTAAATTTTCACTTTTAATAAGGACAGACACCAAAAAAAATAATAATAATAAGGACAGACACCAGTCATATTGGATTGCCTCAGTCTAAGGACCTCACTTTAACTTGATTACCTCTACAAAGACTCTTCCTCCAAATAAGGTCACATCTTGAGGCACTTAGGACTCCAACATATCTTTTTGGTTTTTTGGGGGAGGGCATAATTCAACCCATAATACCTTAGAACCTAGCTGGTGCTATTTCTAGAGAGAATTGAAAATGAATATGGATCAGAATATCTAGTTATTTTCAGGCGTCATGAGTACTTTTAGACATGAATGAGATAGATTTGCCAATTTAGAGGCATTGACCAGGTTGCATTGGAAATTAATCCTTAATCAATTGTCTTATTTTATAATGCAAAGAAGATACTCTCCAAGGTAAAATTGGATAAGGCTCTGAAGTTAGATTGTAAAGCAATATGAATTGAGGTTTTGTTAAATGTCATTGGGATCATTTAGGGGTGTTTGGACTCTTTATGTTATAAGAATAGTGCAGTGCATCTGATCTTTAAATCAAACTTTATTTCAGAAGGATAAAATCACATGTTAAAGTACTGTCTGGAAAGTTTATAGTCTATACAGTTGAGATTTCAGAAGAATTACTATGAACTAGAAAAAAGGAACCTTTCCCCTGTCCTTTTGTCTTAAAGTCTGCTACAAGGTGAACATTTTATGAGTTACAAAGTATAAGCAAACTTTTAAAAATTATTTTTGCATGGTAGAGTTCGAAGAAGCCAGCTGAAAAATATTCCCATTGGATAAATGATGAAAAGCTTAGCATCTAAATAAATAAATTAATTAAACCAGATATAGCCAGTTGAAACTAGGTGAGTCTTTAAAAGGAGCAAATGTCAAAGTAGGGCTCCATGGGACAAATCTAGCCTTCTACTTGTTTATGCAAGTAAAGTTTAATTAGGACTCAACCATATACATTCATTTACATATTGTCTATGGCTGCTTTCACTCTACAACATTAATTGTATAGTTCCAACAGAGCTCTTATGGCCCACAAAGTCTAATATATTTACTCTTTACTCCTTTCCAGAAAAAAAATTTACTGATCCCATTATTAAGGCACAAGATCAGGCACAGCAATCATGACGCATTGTAAGATGGAAATTTTACATTCTGGACTTGGATTGACAAAGATGAGAAAACCCATGAACAAGGAGTACAGACTCTCATGGCCCCCCACCTTTGCTTCACCAATGCTTATCTTTCAGTCCTCAACTATGATCTCAAAGGGGTGTTGAGTGAGTTATTAAATATATGTTAGAAAATAAAGTACTTTGGCTTGGTTCACAGAATGTGAAAGTATTTGTGGGAGTGGGTACATGGCAAGCTGATTTTTGTCTCACATCAATTCTAACCAGAGCATCTACCACAGAAAAGTTACTCAGAAAACAGCTGAACAGTGTCATTCATCCTAGTCTTTTTTGATCCTTGGTTTGCACAATGTGTACTTGGTCAGGAAACAAAGACGGAGGCTGTGCATTAGCTCCAAAGCATGAGCTTCCTCTCAGTGTGGTGGTTAAACTTCTACTGCTACTGATCTCCTCAAGGAGTTAAGTTGGATAGTTGGTATTAGGTAGATTCTGTCTTCTCCTTGTTGGGGAGTGTGGGTCAATAGTTAATCTTTGTTTAAATGCACACATAATCTAGAAATGAGTTTTCCTTTCATGCCTGATTGTTTGTATCATCATCACATTGTGAAGTTTTATGTAATTCCTTATCTATTGACATGGTATACTACTCAACATTGTCTTGGACAAAAGGAGACAAAGGAGGTGTAAGAAAGGCTCTGACCAGGTTGTGAGATTTACTAGTCTTATATACTTAGTACCTCGTCTGATAGAATATTGCATAGATAGTGCAGGTAAAGTCATTATTCCAGTGACAATGATTTGCATTTTGGATTGCTATCCTCCATATTATGGTGTATGCATTGAACTAATGGCTGATAATATGGTTGCATGGCCTCAGTAGTTAAAATAAATGTGTTTAGGAACCATAAAGGAGTGAAGGTAAGAGTGCTTATCAGTATCACTTCCAATAACTACCTGAAGAATTTATGCTTCTCACATTCATGTAGTCAAGCTGTACTGAGATACAGAATCTGATTTCTGAGGGGGAAGCAGGGAATATTGCATGCAGGGGATTGAGAGAGTTATTTTATACTGGAATGCATGACTGACACCTGACCATCTGGAGCTTTCATGCCAATAAACTAGCAGACACAGGAAAGGATTTGCTGTACTGGCTGGGGTAATTGAACTTGATAACTATTAGAAGCAGGGTTTGATAATGCATAATGGTGGCAAAGAGTATTATTTCTGAAATCTTGAGATTCACTGACACATCTCTTAGTAATCCTTCTTGGAATAGTGGGCTATAAAGTGTCTTTCTATGAGATTAAACCTCCTCCACCTCTGTGGCTTTCATTGCCCTCCAAACCTTTGAGGGCCTTGAGTTGTCTTTTCTTCTGGATATTCTAGCCAATGTCTCATTTCTCTTTCTCCTTCATAGTCACATTTCCAAGTAAATTGTAATTATTCCCTCTGTACATTTTAATCTCTTTCATTTTTTATTTTTGGCTGCATCCATGGCATATGAGAGTTCCAAAGCCAGGCATCAGACTCATGCCACAGCAGCAACCTGAACCACTGCAGTAACAAGGCCAGATACTTAACCCACTGTGACACAAGGGAACTCTCTATTCTCCCTCATTTATACTCAACTAACTGCTTTCATCATGCTCATTTTGACTTCTTAAGAATGCATATGATAGAGATATTTTAGACTTTCTCTTATTTGAAATTTGAAGTTGTACTGGTGTTTGACACCATTTACCAATCCCTCTTTAGTGAAACACTCTTGAGTTTTCCTAACATCAAAATCATCTGGATTTTTTCTTTTGTTTTTAGGTAGGCCCAGCACCTGGCACATAACAGGTATGCATGCCATAAAGAATCAAATAAATGAATAAATAGATTCTGCTTTTGGGGAACAAAATTTGTCACCCCAAAATGTCTCTTTGGCATGCAGATTACTTTGAGGTAAAAATAAAGGCCCCAAAGGCTCAAGAAAAAAACTTTGATCTTTTCCCTAACTGCCTAAGGAATGTAGAGGACCTGATCCAGGAAGAGAGCCATCAGCATAGATAAGTATAATACGAATTAGATGTGTAGACAGGAAGGAACCGAGCAAAGTCTGCTTGTTAAAATCCATCTCTGTATCCCATTGTTTCTAAATGGCATAGGAAACATTTATTTACCAAGCATTTGCTTTTTCCTCTCGATGAATGGCCTTCCTTCCCTTTGAAGTCCCTAACCATTACCTCAAAATCAGTCTTAAGCTGAAAAGTATATTTAAGGTGAGGGTTTCAGCCATTTTGGTGAGTCACTCAGTTTGCCTGGGTCTCTCCCATGTGTTCATATTACTAAATTTTTGTTTGATGTTTTTCCTGTCTGTCTCATGTCAATTTAATTTTTATACCACCTATAAAAAACATAGAGGGGTATAGGAAAATGTCTTCTTCTCCAAGAATGCCATTTGGTTATCAATGATATAATCACTTTTTTTTCCCCTAAATGTTTTGCTCTATATAAAGCATGATTTGGAATTCTTGTTGTGGCTCAGTGGGTTAAGATCCAGCTAGTATCCACAAGGATGTTGGTTTTATCCCTGCCCTTGCTCAGTGGGTTATGGGATCTGGCGTTGCTGCAAGCTGTGGTATAGGTCACAGATGCAGCTCTGATCCAGTGTTGCCATAGCAGTGGTGTAGGCCAGCTGCTGTAGCTTCAATTTGACCTCTAGCCTGGGAACTTCCATATGCTGCAGGTGTGACCCTAAAAAGAAAAAAAAGCATGATTCATTTATATAGTTACCAGAATCCTTGTTGGAATCCTTTTTATGGATAGGATGCAAAAGAATTTAAATGATCCTGTGGTGATATATGAAAGATGACTATATTTGGTCACAAGAATTTATTCATATTAAATTGTTAACAAAGTCAAGAAAGTACTCTATGTTTCTACATAATCTAATAGTTCTGATATATGCTTAAATTAATAGAACATTCATTCTATATTTTTTGACTTTCCCTTGGTAACTGCAACTGAATCATAAGGCAATTGATATTTGAATATGATAGAACAAGCTGAATGCATCATTTTTAAAAGTTTATGTATACATAAGCATGAAAACATATAATATACATTTAAGAAGTATTTATAATCCCACAGATAACTTCTTTTCTTTCTTTCAAACACAGAACTTTATCTTCTGTAGATTCTATACACCCACAGGGATTGTAAGTTGAGTAAAATGGACTGAATTTTCTGAGAAACTGTTAAGACTCTTTTGTGTTAATAACAAAGCAGCAACTGAAAATGGCTCTCCACCAGCATAGAATGTGATGTTCCACTTCTCTTCTATTCTACAAACAATGCATTAACAACCATTTGCTATAAAAGACCTAAACATATTTTTAAAACAATGGCCTGGAAACTTTGGAAGGAACACCGTGGGAAGCTGCTAAGGCTACCATTAGCAGTGAGATAATAGCCTACCAGCATTTCACAGCAACAAAAAGCAGCCCAGCATGTAACTTATGGTCTAATTTGATCATGGAGATGGAAGAGCATGCATTTCTGAACCAAATCCCAGAAAATGAAGCATTTTATGGAAATACCATATTAGTTCTAGGAGAAATTTGCGTTTCTCCGAGATGTTTCTTTTTAGGTTAATGATACTCACTACTTATCAAGTAGCTAACTATAAGCATTAAAGTAATGGGTCATTTATTTCAGATCATGGATTTGTTAATAAATTCAAATGACTTGAGATTAATCCCCAAGAAATCACAGGGATGCATTTCATCCAAGGATTGACCTAGAAGTGAATAAAATTAAATACCATAAACACAAATTTTAAACAGGACTGTCATTCAAGATAATATTAGCAAAGAACCAAAAGACCTTAAAAGTGAAATAACTTTAAATCCAAGGAATTTGACCTCTAAGATGCAACTTTAAAATAAATTTGTTCCAAAACTTTTGGCGTGGCCTAATGGTGTAGTCAGGAAAAAGCTATTCAAGGAGTTCCTGTTGTGGCATAGCAGTTTAAAAACCCGACATAGTGTCCATGAGGATGCGGGTTTGATCCCTGGGTTAAGGATCTGGTGTTGCCACAAGCTGCAGCATAGGCTGCAGATGCCACTCGAATCTGGCATTGCTGTAGCTGTGGTGTAGGCCTGCAGCTGCAGCTCCAATTCAACCCTTAGTCTGGGAACTTCCATATGCCACAAGTACGGCCCTAAAAGGAAAAAAAAAAAAAAGCTGTTCAAAAGCTCTTTTCATAGAATTTTTTTGTCCTTTTGAATCTGTATTCTGTAATTTTGAAGCAAAATCATTGTCAAAGCAGTACTTACTTTAAATTTTCTCCTCTATAATGTAAATTTAGAACTTTTGCTACTACACAAAAATTCCCACTTGTTTTATTTAAAAAAAACATAGGATTAGTAAGGGATTTACAAGAAAATTTAACATTTTTGTGTTTATCCTAAGGATGATGGAATTAATAATAATAAATAATGTTTACTGAACGCTCACTTTTGCCAAGAATTATGCTGAGTTAAATGTATCATCTTATGTAATTCTTAGAGCAGCCATAGAAGATAGGTACTATTATAAGTCTGTTTTACAGATAAGGAAAGAAAGATTCGTTAATGTTAAGTAATTTGTATAAGGTCCTATAACCAGTGAGTGGTCAAGTGCAGTTTGAATCGTAACTACTTGCCACAAACCATATTATTAACAGTTCTATTAGTCAAATATTCTTTATGCACTTTTACATATACAATACTTCAAAATAAAAATTGTAAAAAGATGCGCTAGACTCTATCTCTTCGTAATGTGTGCTGTTTTTAAATTGAATTATAGTTATTCATATGAAAGTCTCAATGGAATATTTGTAATTAACCAGTTTACAAATTATTCTAGATTCATACGACAGAATAGATGAGTACAAAAAGCTGCTATTATTTAGGGAGAGAACAATAAATGAAGAAGGTGTTTCCTTTGAAGAAATGAAACACATCACAAAGCTAAAATAATTATGATATTGTGTTAAGACAAAAGGAATTTATAGCAATGTAAACAAAACATTGAAAAAATTAAAACATCTTATATGAGTAAAATTTTATATGCATATTTATTTGAATATTTATATGTATATTTACAACATAGACTGAGAAAACTGCTTTGACAAAGAGACTGAATTTAGGTGTCTCAAACTTCTTAGAAAATTGGAAGTGTATTCTCAGGGGAGAATTTGCTTTGTTTTTCTTTTAATCTGAGCTGTTATCTTTTTGGATCTTTTCTGTTAAAAGAGAACAACCCTTCTCCTCAACCTACAATGGCATCTTGTGCAATAAAGAGAGTGAGGCATAAAAAGGGTTAATGTAGTCTACTTTAGAAAATAGCAGAGATCTGAGAGTTATTTCTCCAATGGGTGAGGAGAAAGGTGCCCATAAATTGAGAGTAATGGTATCAGAATGGTTACTTTAAAGGCAGAGAAGATCTTAGATCACAGTAGGAAATTAGGGATGATCATAGCAAAGAAGGAACTTTTGTGGCAGCTAAAGGTTGCTAATTGTGAAAACTGAAGAGTAGCATTGTATGTTAAGTTTCTATTAGTGTAAGTAATCACTGTGTGGTATCCAAAATGTTCATTCTAGGTCTGATAACTTTGACTGTGTTTGGTCACTGGCATTTGTGGGAGAGAACAGAGGTATTATTTGCCATAGATCAAAATGGGACAGTGATGTATAGTTGATACTTCTAGTTAGTGAAAATAGAATGTTGGGCACATTGACTCTTTCGGTGGACTACTTGGAATCAAATCCCAGCTTTTTATTTCTTAATTGTGTGACTTTAAGCAAATTACCATCAATGTGCTCAGTATCCTCATCTGTAAAATGAGGGCATTAATAGGGCTACCATGAGTACTGTGTAAATTAATTCATGCCAAGATTTAGAAAATGCCTGTTGCATAGATTGCATCTATTAAATGATAGCTACTACCATATTGCTAAGCCAAGAGTAGTGAAGGGAAACAGAAGACAGCAGAGCAAGAGTGAAGAAAGAAATGACTCAAGAGTGGATGTCATAAGACAAACTCTGTTTTCCCAAAATATGCTTGAGGGAGGTGGTCCTGAAAAGTCAGGGATAAGGAGGCAACATTTGGTGTAGTTAAACTTATGCTGTGTGTTCATAAAACCATTTTTTTCTTTTCTCCCTGAGCACAGAGGAAACTATATTTCTCTGTCTTCTGCTTTAAGCTGGATTCTGAAGGCAGACCTTGAGACAGATAGTGTTTGGAGGGAATGATATTTATGAAGGATCAATACTTGTGGAAGGGAGCAGGCAGAAGCAGGATTGGGAGAAGCCTGAATGGTGATTCTTCCCTGGAGTTTTTCATAATCCCCACACAGCATTGTTTTCCTTCAACAATGCCTCAAAGACCATAGAGGGTACCATGTTGTACAAGAGGCGGGGCTGTTTACATGACAACCTGGACCTCCTGCCATGTTTTCTCCTATACTTCCCAAACTTGTAAGGTACAGTATAAGAGTTGCAGCCATATCTATAGGAATCTTTAGGCTGCCTCAGGGCCTAAAGATGCTCTTCATTCTGTGTGATAGGAGGTGTAAAGTTTAATAATTTTACTTTTGCTTTGGAGGGGACATCCAAGCATGCTCCTAAAAGTTTGAGGGATGTAACATTAACTCCTGAAACTTCATTGAGCTTATCTCTCACCTTCTTGTGTGCATGCATATCACTGTTTTCTGTGTGCTAGCCACTTTTTGCTCATCTAGATTTATTAGTAAAATATTACAGTGGATCAGTTTGATGTTCTACAGATAGTTCAGCTCTCTTTGTGCTATATCATGACAGATGGCAAATGAGTTAACATAAACCTGGAACAAAATTATGACTATTATTGTTCATTCCATGTGAATGTAAAGTACTAGAAAAGAATGCATTAACCATATCACTGGCCACAAACTGTGTACCAGTGGCTCTCACCCAGTGGCTATAATTGAGGTTACCACTTGGTTGAGTTTGCAGTAGTCCACTATCCTCATCCATGCAGATTTTTCAAGGGCCTGACAAGTGGAAACAACCACTCTCAACTCTTTATATCTTGAAAAATGATATTAATTCCTGCCACCACCACCCAGGATACTAGATTGTTTTTAATTTACTAAGTTAGCTGATATGAAACAGTTTAAGGGGCTTTCCCTTAGCTTTCCTCACTCTGTTAGCTTTAACTACACAGTTGACCCATTCAATGTGGGGGCAATGCCAACTACCAAGTATCTCAAACCTATTTATACATTAAGATAGAAGAGAAAAGACCACCAATTGAGTTTACATACTCAGTTCACCCACTGAAAGCCAGACCTCAGGCAGGACTCTGTTCCCTGTATTCCTCCACTCTAATGGGAGGAGAATGGGTAATGATACTTAGGGAGCTCTGATAGCAGTGTCAACTTAGACTGTTCAACAGAGTCCTTAAAATGCTTGGGTGTTCTTCTTTCCCCAGTGTAATTGAACGCATGGCTCTAAATTGTTTGGGGGGAAAGTTAATGCAACTATTATTATCTGTCCCTTACAAAGGTATTAAAGGTGTTTTTTTTTTTAATTTGTTTTTGTTTTTTGGTGTTACTCCTGGAGGTCATGACTCCCTTTCAGTCAATGTATCCCAAGTCTGAGAACTAGTTCATGTCTGGTGCTAGGCAATGGATCTTGTTATTTTATTTCTTTTGATAGTCCAAACTGAATTATACTCTAGTTGGCTGCCCATGTATTTTTGCTCCGGGTACTCATACTCTATTAGCTATCTCTGAAGTTCAGTCAGACCTCCTTGGTTGCCACTCCTACCCTTCTATTATTAGAAAATCACATAATTTCCTTTCATGTCCATTGCTATCAGGAAAAAAATGTGATAGAAAAACAGCTAATTATAGGACAGTAATGAAAAAAGATTATTAGAAAAGTGGTGACTAGGAAGTACTTAAAGACATTCAAGAGAACATAGGGTGATAGAGAGTTTAAAGGAAAGCAATTTCCATACCCTCAGGTACTGTGTGTATTCTGTCCTAAAACTGTTTTGTATGAGAGACTGAGTGTTAGTGTCAAAGCATCATCTTGGTTAGACACTTTCTTTTCACTTTCAACTTTTTATTATTTTACAAAAGAAAGATTTCCTTTCACTCATCCTTTTAGGGTTGTCCAGTGGTATAAATACCCATAGGTTTAAAAATGGAACAATTTATTTATTTATCTTTTTTTTTTTTTTTTTTTTTTTTTAGGGCTGTACCCGGGGCATATGGAGGTTCCAAGGCTAGGGGCCCAATCAGAGCTACATCTGCCGGCCTATACCACAGTCACAGCAACATGGGATCTGAGCCACGTCTGTGACCTACACCACAGCTCATGGAAATGCCGGATCCTTAACCCACTGAGCAAGGCCAGAGATCAAACCCACAACCTCTTCATTAGTAGTCGGTTTCGTTAACCACTGAGCCACAACAGGAACTCCCCTAAAAATGGAACAATTTACAGTGTTTCTGTCAATGTTAAGAAACTTAATATCATTAATAATTAGGTATCAAATTGTTTTGATAATCACAATTCAAGTGATTTCCAATTTTTTGCTTTCAATAAAACTGATGATAACTAATCTTATTACCAAATAAGTAAGGAGTGCAAAGTCTTGAGAGCTATTATTATAACACAACTCAATTATCATCTATTTATGTTTATGAAGTTTACTCAGTACTTCTATAAATTGAGAATGAAATAAAATTGATATTGTTTTGACTCATACTAGCAATAAGTAAAATTCCTCTACATGTACATAAGCCAATCAAAGGAGCAAAAACATAACCCATTCACATCATATAGGAATATACTTCCAATATATTTTATTGATTATTTTTCTCAAAATTGGTAAAATGTGCATGTTGTTTTGATTATTTAGTGCTAATATTTATAATTGATAATAAAATGGAAGAGAATTGAGCATTTAGAGCTTTATGGTGACAAATTATATATATAAAATATCTCATACTATGATAGGAAGAAGTACAATGTTAATGTGATCTCAAGAAGAAAATGAATAATACAAATCCTCTTTGAAATAAGAGCTTTGTCTATGCATTGTTTTTAACAATTGGTGGAGTTGTATCAGATCACTCTGGTGTTTGAATGATGTATTTTAAAGGACTATGTAAGTCCTTTATTTTAAACTGTCAATGCATGTAATATAGCAGAAATTGTATCTTTTGCACCTGCTTCAACTTAGATTTTAAAATATAGGTATCCTATTATAAAGTTGCAATGACTAAAAAGTTTTTCAAAAATCCCTTTAGAGGAGACATGAACAAAAGGTTTGAAGGCCATTGAAACAGGGGCTAGGCATAAGCAATCAAGGAAAAACATGTGTCTTTTATCTACATTTCCATTATTGGAAGCATTTGAAGAGCTATTAAAATACATCAAACTATTTTTGCTTGCATATCTTCTATTTTGCATAACAAAATTCATTATTCACCATTAAATTTCAGTATATGTTCAGGCCAGAGGAGAAAGATAGACATTTCCTTATTGTTACCTTTTATACATGGTTCGATGTTGCAGATAAAACAGGATACAAATTACAGGATGTTGAAATACAATGAACATACTGAAACAGTGCAATATTTTAAATTTAGATATCTTTCATTTAGAGGAAGAGAACAAAGAAATGGAACTAAAGTAGTTTACTTTTTAAAATTTCCATGCTTAGATAACCTGCATGCACTATACTGCTTATGTGCATCTCAGTGAATCCATGTGTGCATAGGTGTGTGTGTGTGTTTGTGTGTGTGTGTGTGTGTGTGTACTCTTACTTTCCTATAATGTCTTTTTTTCTCTCTGCACTTTAAAGAACAAAAACAGGAGATCTGTTTCACTATTTGTAAATTTTCTCAAGTTTTTCATATGCTTTTTAAGATTTATACTTGAAATTGAATTCAGTACTTCAAACCTATATTTATTTTAAACTTGACAATGGACTTTACTATATTTCAAGTTAGTTTTTTTTTTTTCCCACTGTACAGCGAGGGGGTCAGGTTATCCTTACATGTATACATTACAATTACATTTTTCCCCCAGCCATTCTTCTGTTGCAACATGAGTATCTAGACAAAGATCTCAATGCTATTCAGCAGGATCTCCTTGTAAATCTGTTCTAAGTTGTGTCTGATAAGCCCAAGCTCCCGATCCCTCCCATTCCCTCCCCCTACCCCTCCCATCAGGCAGCCACAAGTCTCTTCTCCAAGTCCATGATTTTCTTTTCTAAGGAGATGTTCATTTGTGCTGGATATTAGATTCCAGTAATGAGTGATATCATATGGTATTTGTCTTTGTCTTTCTGGCTCATTTCACTCAGTATGAGATTCTCTAGCTCCATCCATGTTGCTGCAAATGGCATTATGTCATTCTTTTTTATGACTGAGTAGTATTCCATTGTGTATATATACCACCTCTTCCGAATCCAATCCTCTGTCGATGGACATTTGGGTTGTTTCCATGTCCTGGCTATTGTGAATAGTGCTGCAATGAACATGCGGGTGCACGTGTCTCCTTTAAGTAGAGTTTTGTCCGGATAGATGCCCAAGAGTGGGATTGCGGGGTCATATGGAAGTTCTATGTATAGATTTCTAAGGTATCTCCAAACTGTTCTCCATAGTGGCTGTACCAGTTGACATTCCCACCAACAGTGCAGGAGGGTTCCCTTTTCTCCACACCCCCTCCAGCACTTGTTATTTGTGGATTTATTAATGATGGCCATTCTGACTGGTGTGAGGTGATATCTCATGGTGGTTTTGATTTGCATTTCTCTTATAACCAGCGATGTTGAGCATTTTTTCATGTGTTTGTTGGCCATCTGTGTATCTTCTTTGGAGAAATGCCTATTCAAGTCTTTTGCCCATTTTTCCATTGATTGATTGGCTTTTTTGCTGCTAGGTTGTATAAGTTGTTTATATATTTTAGAGATTAAGCCCTTGTCGGTTGCATCATTTGAAACTATTTTCTCCCATTCTGTAAGTTGTCTTTTTGGTTTCTTTTGGGTTTCCTTTGCTGTGCAAAAGCTTGTCAGTTTGATGAGGTCCCATGGGTTTATTTTTGTGCTAATTTCTATTGCTTTGGGAGACTGACCTGAGAAAATATTCATGAGGTTGATGTCAGAGAGTGTTTTGCCTATGTTTTCTTCTAGGAGTTTGATGGTGTCCTGTTGTATATTTAAGTCTTTCAGCCATTTGGAGTTTATTTTTGTGCATGGTGTGAGGGTGTGTTCTCGTTTCATTGCTTTGCATGCAGCTGTCCAGATTTCCCAGCAATGCTTGCTGAATAGACTTTCTTTTTCCCATTTTATGTTCTTGCCTCCCTTGTCAAAGATTAATTGACCATAGGTGTCAAGGTTTATTTCTGGGTTCTCTATTCTGTTCCATTGGTCGGTCTGTCTGTTTTGATACCAGTACCACACTGTTTTGATGACTGTGGCTTTGTAGTATTTCTTGATGTCAGGGAGAGTTATGCCTCTTGCTTGGTTTTTGTTCCTCAGGATTGCTTTGGCGATTCTGGGTCTTTTGTGGTTCCATATAAATGTTTGGATTGTTTGTTCTAGTTCCTTGAAAAATGTCCTGGGTAATTGGATAGGGATTGCATTGAATCTGTAGATTGCTTTGGGTAGTATGGCCATTTTTACAATATTGATTTTCCCAATCCAGGAACATGGAATATCTTTCCATTTCTTTACATCTTCTTTGATTTCTTTGATTAAAGTTTTATAGTTCTCGGCATATAGGTCCTTTACCTCCTTGGTCAGGTGTATTCCGAGGTATTTGATTTTGTGAGGTGCAATTTTAAAAGTTATTATATCTTTGTATTCCTTTTCTAATATTTCATTGCTGGTATACAGAAATGCAACTGACTTCTGAATGTTAATCTTATATCCTGCTACTTTGCTGAATTTATTAATCAGTTCAGGTAGTTTTGGGGTTGAGTCCTTAGGGTTTTCTATGTATAGTATCATGTCATCTGCATAGAGTGACAGTTTGATCTCTTCTCTTCCTATATGGATGCCTTTTATTTCTTTTGTTTGTCTGATTGCTTTGGCTAGGACTTCCAAAACTATGTTGAAGAGCAGTGGTGAGAGTGGGCATCCCTGTCTTGTTCCAGACTTGAATGAGAAGGCTTTCAGTTTTTCCCCATTGAGGATTATATTTGCTGTGGGTTTCTCATAAATGGCTTTGATTATATTCAGGAATGTTCCCTCTATTCCCACTTTGGCGAGGGTCTTGATCTTGAATGGATGTTGGACTTTGTCAAATGCTTTTTCTGCGTCTATTGAGATGATCATATGGTTTTTGACTTTTCTTTCGTTAATGTGGTATATGATGCTGATTGATTTGCATATGTTGAACCATCCTTGTGAACCTGGGATGAACCCAACCTGGTCATGTTGTATAATTTTTTGGATATGTTGTTGGATTCGGTTGGCTAAGATTTTGTTGAGAATTTTTGCATCTATATTCATCAATGATATTGGGCGATAGTTTTCTTTTTTGGTGGTATCTCTGTCTGGTTTTGGAATGAGGGTGATGGTGGCATCATAGAATGTCTTTGGGAGTATTCCTTCTTCTTCAACCTTTTGAAAGAGTTTAAGGAGGATGGGCACCAATTCCTCTTTATATGTTTGATAAAATTCACCTTTGAAGCCATCTGGTCCTGGAGTTTTATTTGTAGGGAGTGTTTTTATGACATTTTCAATTCCATTTCTAGTGATTGGTCTGTTCAGTTGGTCTGTTTCTACTTGATTCAGTTTTGGCAGGCTGTAAGATTCTAGAAAATTGTCTATTTCTTCCAGATTGTCAAACTTGTTGCCATATAGTTGTTCATAGTATTCTCTTATGGTTTTTTGTATTTCTGCTGTATCTGTTGTGATTTCTCCCTTTTCACTTATAATTTTGGTTATTTGGGTTCTTTCTCCCCTCTTTTTAGTGAGTATGGCCAGGGGTTTGTCAATTTTGCTTACCTTTTCAAAGAACCAGCTCTTGGTTTTATTAATTTTCTCTATTGTTTTTTGAGTCTCTATTTTATTGATTTCTTCTTTGATCTTTATAATTTCCTTCCTTCTGCTGACTTTAGGCCTTTTTTGTTCTTCTTTTTCTAATTCATTTAGGTGGAGGGTTAAGTTGTCAATTTGGGATCTTCTTTTTTGAGAAAGGCCTGTAGTGCTATAAATTTCCCTCTGAGCACTGCTTTCGCAGCATCCCATAGACTTTGAGCGGTTGTGTCTTCATTATCATTTGTTTCAAGGTAGTTTTTAATTTCCTTCTTGATTTCCTCATTGACCCATTGGTTTTTTCATAGCATGTTGTTTAGTCTCCATGCAGTAGGTTTTTTCTCTTTCCTTTTCCCATGGTTAATTTCTAATTTCATGGCATTGTGGTCAGCGAAGATACTTGAGATAATTCCTATGCTCCTAAATTTATTGAGATTAGCTTTGTGTCCCAATATGTGGTCGATTCTTGAGAATGTTCCATGTGCATTTGAGAAGAATGTGTATTCTGATTTTTTTGGATGTAGTGTCCTGAAGATGTCAATTTAGTCTAACTTTTCTATTGTTTCCTTTAGGATCTCTGTTGCTTTATTGGTTTTCTGTCTAGAGGATCTGTCCATTGATGTGACAGGGGTATTAAGGTCTCCTACTATGATTGTATTCTCATCAATATCTCCCTTTATGTCTGTTAATATTTGCTGTATGTATCTGTGTGCTCCTGTATTTGGGGCATATATGTTGACAATAGTAACATCCTCTCCTTGGATGGATCCCTTAATCATTAAGTAGTGTCCTTCTTTGTCTTTATGTCTTTTGTTTTAAAGTCTATTTTGTCTGATATGAGCATTGCGACTCCTGCTTTACTGTCATGTCTGTTGGCGTGAAATATTTCTCCCCACCCTTTCACTTTCAATCTCTATGTATCTTTTGTCCTAAGGTGAGTTTCTTGTAGGCAGCATATTGAAGGTTTTTGCCTTTTTATCCACTCAGCCACTCTGTGTCTTTTGATTGGGGCATTCAGTCCATTGACATTTAAGGTGATAATTGATAGATGATTATTTATTGCCATTTTGAACCTTGTGTTCCAGTTGATTCTATGGTTCTCCATTCTTCCTTTCTTTTTTTTTTTTTTTTTTTTGGTTGGATGGTCTCCTGTTATTATCTGCTTGAGTGTATTTTTTTTTTCATTTTTTGCAAATGCAGTATTTGGTTTTGGCTTGTGGTTGCCCTGTTTTTTAAGTATGCTAACCCCTTCCCATAATTGTGTGTTTTAGCCTGATGGTCCTGTAAGTTCAAACGCTTCATTAGTATATTAAAATTAAGAAGAGAAACATACAAACAAACAAACAAAAAGGGTCTATTTATTTCCTAACATCCCTTGCCCACATTTTATGGTTTTGATGACTCTTTTTTATTTTTTTCTTTTTAATTTTATTTTGTTTGAAGCATGTTCATGATTAAATCTGTATGCTGGCTTATTTGAGTGACTGGTCTCTGATTGCAGTTTCCTCAGTCCTAGTTCTTCCTCTTCTTTTTTTTTTTTCTTTTCTTTTTTCTTCCCTTTCCTTCCTTTCTTTTTGGTTTATAGAAGCCCTTTCAATATTTCCTTTAACCTGGGTTTTGTGTTGCTGTATTCTTTAAGTTTTTGTTTGTTGGAAAAAATTTTTATTTCCCCTTCTATTTTAAATGATATTCTTGCTGGATAGAGTATTCTAGGTTGCATATTTTTTCCTTTTAGCACTTTAATTATCTCTTGCCATTCCCTCCTGGCCTGTAGTGTTTCTGTGGAGAAGTCAGCTGATATTCTTATGGGGGTTCCCTTGTAGGTAACATTCTGCTTTTCTCTTGCTGCCTTTAGGATCCTCTCTTTATCACTAACTTTTGCCATTTTTATTATGATGTGTCTTGCTGTGGGTCTATTTGGGTTCAGTTTGTTTGGGGCCCTCTCTGCTTCTTGTATCTTGAACCCAGTATCCTTTAGATTTGGGAAGTTTCCAGCAATAATTTCTTCAAATATATTTTCCATCCCCTTATCTTTTTCTACTCCTTCTTGAATCCCTATTATGCGTAGATTGGCCCGCTTTATATTATCCCATAGGTCTCTTATATTGCTTTCCAGTTTTTTGATTCAGTTTTCTGTCTGTTGACCTGATTGAGTGATTTACATTATTCTATCTTCCACGTCACTGATTTGTTCTTCTGCATTATTCATTCTGGTTTTTACTGCCCTTAGTTCAGTTTGCATCTCTGCAAATGAATTTTATAGTTTTTCTTGGCTCCTTCTTATATTTTCTAGTTCCTTTCTAAGGGTATCTGCATTACTGTTCATATCTTCTCTTAATTCCTTCAGTATTTTCACTATTTCTCTTTTGAACTCCAGGTCTGTCAGACTGCAGAGGTCTGTTTCATTGTTGACTGTTTTAGGTGAGTTCTCCTGTTGGTTTGACTGGGGGTGGTTTCTCTGCTTCTTCATCTTGCTTGTTGTTTTCTTTCTCCTGAGGGAGTTGTACTCTCCGTGATCGGGCAGTGTTTGCCTTGTCACTGCCGTGGAAGATTTCCTGAGGGCTGGCGTTGTTGGTCAATCTTTTTTGAGGCAGTGTGGCTTTTCTGGAGTGTTGATGGGGCTAACAGTGTTTCTTTGAAGCAAAGGAGGACTTTCTGAGGGCAGACAGGACGGGGTGGTCCACACCACGATGGTAGCAGATTTCACTTGGTCATGCAGAGTTTGCTCTTGTGTTTTTAGGCTGTGGGGTTCTTGCAGGGGGTTGGCGGTGTTGGGCAGCTGTTCCTCAGGAGTGCAGCACCCCCTGGGGGCTGGAGCAGCTATCTGGGTCACTGAGAACCCAGGAGGCTCTTCCCTAGGGCAGCCCAACTCAGAAAGATGGCCTGAGAATGTAGGCAGATCTTTTCACAGTCTGGCCAAGCTTGTTGCAGCTTTTCTGGGCTGCAGGGGCTCTTCCTGGGGGCTGGTGGTGCGGAGCAGCTATTCCGCGGGAGTGGGGTACCCCCTGGGTGCTTGGGCGGGTAGCAGGGCCGTTGGAAACCGAGGCGTCCCCTGGCCCTTTCTCGGGGACTAACCTCTGGAGCCAAGGTCTCGGTGCCCAGCCCCCACCCAGGCGTCCCCCAGGCCCTTTCTCAGGGACTAACCTTCGGAGGCGAGGTCTCAGTGCCCAGCCCCCACCCAGGCGTCCCCCGGCCGTTTCCCGGGGACTAACCTCTGGAGCCGAGGACTGGGTGCCCAGCCCCCACCCAGGCGTCTCAATTTTTGGTAACTGTGCCCGTAGTTCAGATGGTCCCTTCGGTTCTTGATCGGCTTTTCCGTACTCCAACTTACTGCTACACTCTTCTCTGCATCTGGAGATTCCTCCAGTTGGTTTGGTCTTTCCCCCATGTAGGTGACTTTCCAGGGTGCAGGATCCCTTTCTCCTCCGCAGTTCCCTTTCGGGAGCGCCCGTCCCGCTCGGATTCACCTTCTCTCACTCTCCTCTTTTCTCCCGTTCTGCCCCGTAATGTCACGAACTTCTTGCCGTTATTGGTGTTTAGGTTCTTCTGCCAGCGATTGGTTGCTGTTCTGTGCGAGTCATTTATTCTGTAGATGTGTTGTTTTTGTTGTTGTGTTTGTGGGAGAGGGCGAGCGTGTCCCTCTACTCCTCTGCCATCTTGTCCTCCTCAAGTTAGTTTTTAATATGCTCATGTGGAATAGACTGATATATGTCTCTCATTTTTTTCTGACATGTCTCTCTTTTCACTGCAAGTTTCCCTCCTCTTGAGTATGTATCTTTGTAGCTGACTTTATGTCAGTACGTCTACGAACAGGTAACAACATTTAGGCAAGCTCACTATTAACATATAACACTTCTTCAGAAACTGCATCCAAATCATTGTTTTTAAACCAATTCAAAACTTTAAAAATTCAAGTCAATCCTAAAGATTTTGGTTTTTAAGTTTATCTACTAACATGAGATTTGGTTATTTTTCTGAAAATTTTAAGTAAACCTATAACTTACTTAGTAAATTATTTATTACAAATTTGTGTACTGCTTCTAATTTATTTTTGTATCCTCCACTCATCTAAATGGATATTGTCTGATTGTCATAATTACATGATCTATTTTGTCAGCACAAAACAAACTGCCATCACAAATTTTGTCCAAAAGTTACTTAGTCTATATGCAATAGCCTTCCTTCAAAATTCCCTTGATGCTTTGCCCCATTACCACCCCTCAGCTGAAAATAATGCTTCTCTGAACTCTAGAGCTGACATACTTAAAGCCCTAGTTTTTACTTTTTATTGCGAGAGAGTATTCTCCACAAAAATTATAATATTTAGACACATATTCCATATATCAGTCTATGAGTTTTTGAAGGCAGAAACAATGTAGAGCTCACCTGTGTTCCCAATACCTCCATAGTATATTGTTATGTTCTATGTATGACACTAAAGATTTATTCAATCAATCAGTAAGACTCAACAGATAGATGAATGATTCCAGTTCTGTTAAACCTCAATGGGAGTTCCTGTTGTGGTTGAGTGGGTTAAGAACCTGACTAGTGTCCATGAGGATGTGGTTCCATCCCTGGCCTGGCTCAGTGGGTTAAGGATCCAGCATTGCCAAAAGCTTCGTGTAGGCCACAGCTGTGGCATAGGTTGGCAGCTGCAGCTCTGATTCAACCCCTAGCCTGGGAACTTCCATATGCCACAGGTGTGCCCCCCCAAAAAAGGGAAAAAGGACCAAACAAAAAAAAATCTCAGTGTAACCTAATACTTTTCCAATTGTAAATGTTAATTATAAGAATACATGCTTATTTATGAGTTCCCATCATGGCGCAAGGGTTCACGAATCCAACTAGAACCATGAGGTTGCAGGTTCGATCCCTAGCCTTGCTCAGTGAGTTAATGATCTGGCATTGCCGTGAGCTGTGGTGTAGGTTGCAGACGCGACTCGGATCCCGCGTTGCTGTGGCTCTGGTGTAGGCTGGTGGCTACAGCTCTGATTAGACCCCTAGTCTGGGAACTCCATATGCCACAGGTGCAGCCCTAGAAAAGACAAAAAATAAATAAATAAATAAAATGTTTTTTTAAAAAAAGAATATATGCTTATTTTATCTTTTTTATTTCAAAGATTAAATACATTATTTTTTGATTGAAATATGTAATTTTTCCTCTCAGATATTTGTAAACAATTGTTTAGGGGCTTACCTGGAACCAGATAAATAAATTTATTTATTTATTTATTTATTTTTATCATTATTTCCCTAATGTATTTTTTTTCTACTGTACACCATGGTGACCCAGTTACACATACATGTATACATTCTTTTTTTTCTTTTTTGGTCCTTTCTAGGGATGCACCTGCAGCATATGGAGGTGCCCAGGCTAGGGGTTGAATTGGAGCTGTAGCTGCTGGCCTACACCACAGTCACAGCAATGCTGGATCCTTAACCCACCGAGTGAGGCCAGGGATCAAACCCGCAACCTCATGGTTCCTAGTTGGATTCGTTAACCACTGAGCCACAACAGGAACTCCATGTATACATTCTTTTTTCTCACATTATCATGCTTCATCATAAGTGACTAGACATAGTTTTCAGGGCTACACAACAGGATCTCATTGCTAAGCCAGTCCAAAAGCAATAGTTTGCATCCGTTAACCCCAAGCTCCCAATCCATTCCAGACAAATTTATAAAGAAAGTAAAGTGCTCAAATAGCTTAGAGTTTCCATAAAATATTCTTTAGTTGTTGCCCTCCATTAGGAATCAAGCCTAGTTCTCTTTCTAACTGGATTCATTAAAAAAGAACAAAGACAAAATAAAAAAAAAAAAACTCTGTTTCCTACAAAGTGAAATATTTATCACTAATGTCACAAGTGTTCCAATAAGTTTACTAAAAAATTAATTGCCAATTATGGAAGTTCAGGCAATGGAAAAAATAAAAATAATAGCATTACTACTATTATTAATAATACAATTAGGAAGAGTTTGCTATTTATAAGATATTATGTTAAATGCTTTGGATAACGTTTTTACTACAACATTTCCAAGTACTATTCCTATCTCCATTTTCCATAGAAAGAAACAGGTCTGCAATGTCAAAATTTCTTTTTCCTCTGAATTTTTTTTGTGGAGAAATTTTTTCTGTATATCCTCTGGCCTTCTGCTCTACTTATGTTTGCCTCTACACACTGAGAAAATTATTTATCAGGTTGGGAAAGAGAGAGCTTAGTTTGAATTTATACATTGGGCAATGCTAATCTATCAAAATCCCTAAAGTTTGAGATTTCACACTCTTTCTACCCTCTTTCTCAGCTTCTTCCCTTAGTGAAAGGCAATAATCCTAAGTGAGTCTTACCTGAAGACTCAAACCTTCCCTTAAGTGGGCTGTGCCAAGATCTAAACTGGTATGGTCAAGAATATCCCAAAGCTCATTTTGGCCACACATTTAATCCATGTTCTCCAGCCCAGCTTTTAGCAGCAATTAAGCTGATATACTCATCTTCATCTGCCTAATCCTCTGACCCTCTCAACAATTGTTATTTATAGATACTCATAAATGTACAAAATTTAAAGATATCAAAGAACCAATACTCAAACCCAAAGACTCTGAACCCAAAGACTGCGTCCTTCATGATTCATGCTTCTAAGAGTGTTATCTTCTAAGGGTAGCGGGAGTTGGTATAAACCCGAAGTTTCATTATTGCTTCCACACTGTGTAAGTCTTTCTGTGAGAAATTTCTTTTAGACTATTTTCTTGAGTATGCTACTGCTTAAACCTTCCTGATTTAAAATTCATATTCTATTTTGATTTTATTTTGAATGTGTTAAAAAGTAATCCATCAAACAAAATGCACGAGGAGGTGGGGGATCTTCCAGATGTCTGATGAGATGTTAAAAAATTTTATAATTAACCATTAAGCTTCTGTATTAATTGCAATAGTCCAAAGTACTATAAAATAAGGAGCCTAAAATATATAAATTCATACTTGACCAAACCAGAGGATATTTCATAGTCTCATAGCTGTCCAGTGGCTAAATTGCTTTCCTCACTAAGATTCGGTGAGCAGGATTCTTTCCAATCTTGTATTTCTACCATTATCTGGGCCAGTGCTATTCGATGGTATGTTTTGCAATGATGAGCATGTAGCTATTAAACCTTTGAAATGTGGCTAGTATGACTAATAAATTTAATTTATAATGTATCTAATTTTAATTATTTTAGATTTAAATAGCCATATATGGCTAATGGCTACTGTATTAGACAGTACAGCTCTTAGGCCTTATCATTTTAAATATCTAGTAAATGGAAGGAGATAAAAATAAAAGGAAGAGGAATAATTTTGTTTTCAAATCCTTGACCCAGAAGTGGTCCTCATATTTCCATTTGAATTCCATTTGATGAAAACTAGTCACATGGTCATGCCTAGATAGTTACATGCAAATATAGACTTATTCTTGCCAGCTGCTTTTCAGGGCTGTACACTGTAGAGGGTGGGATTTGATTTTATTGGCCAGTGGAAGTCTCCCATGAACTTGACTAAAATAAATTACATGTTTTTTTCCTAAAAAGTATTGATACGAAAATAAGGAAAAATTAGAAGTATGAAATTAGAAGAATGATGAAGTCATGGTTGGTGATGGCTACAGTCTTTTTTATCTTTCTGTTCTAACTGAATAAGAAAGAGAGAAAATATATGAGAAGAGAGAATTGGTATAAAACTCTAAATGGAGAGGACATCTAGGGTTTTCTGGAGCTCATTTATGAATCCTCTAAGGCAATTTAATTCCATTTCTGTAATAAGCTGCAAACAGATGGTTGAAGACATTTTATGCTACTGAATCCACTAAGTAGTCATGAAGTTGCAGAACTGACAGAAGTTGTGCTTAAACAAGAGGGCCCAGTAGTATCAATATCCTAATACATAAATAGTACAAAAGTAGATGTTTTCACAAAGGAAGAAGAAATAGTAGAAGCAAGAAAAGAGTCAGGGAAGTTTAAAAGACAAGTTTAAAGAAGGGAGACTGCTTATTAGGCTATCTGGCTATTCTGGGATCATTCACTAACTGGTAGGGTGGTCCAGGATAATTTCCTTAAATTCTCTTAACACAAATTTTGTTTCCTTTATAATTAAGGTATTAATATTGCCCATTAATCATGATTCCTTCAGTTACACAGATTGGAGATCAACTAAAGTTAACTTATACAAAGAAGATAATTTATTAGTTCGTGCAACTGTAGAAAGCCAAAGCTGGAGTATTCAACATACTAAGACTGTATTATTGGGTCTTTTTCTCTTTCTTAGCATTCATAGTGATGAGGATGGTTGGCCAAGTGTGGGTACATGGCTATCCAGTGATCCAGGACAGTTTACCATAATTTGTAGTTCAATAAAAAGCATATGCCATGGGGAAAGATTAAGAAGAAAAAAAGACCAAACACAAAAGATGTACAGTAAACTAAACAATTGATAATAGTTTTTATAATTATAAAATTCTGAATCTATGATATTCTTTTACCAGTTAAATTCCACCAGGCAAAAGTTACGTTCATGTTCACTGGTGTTCAATTTCTTTGACCCGGCTCGACATGACATCTATTTTCTATTGCAAGTAAAGGAATTGATTCATTATACTCTAACTTTCAGTTTTAGAGGATTCTTATTTTATAATATATCTCTTGGTCTAAATATCCTAACTCAGATATCACTTTTCTCATGTGCTTTATCTAGCATCTATGTTTTATTAAAGTATTAAAATCTTCATACACTTTACTTGACAAATAAGCAGATAAGAAGGTACATTTATGAGTGGTAGAAGGGTATGATATATTCATTAGTATAAAATTTTTTTAGAATAGAGCAGCCTCTGAGGAGTAATATAAGAACCCTGTCTAAAATGCTAGAGGTTCAACCATTGGAAATTCATTCTTAAAGCTAGACTATTGTCCCCTATTATTAATACATTCATTCAATAAATATATTTTGAACGTCTTACACATCTTACATGGTACTAGTTGCTCAAGTACAGCATTGAATAAACCTGAGAGAAATCTTTGCCCATGTGGAGCTTATATTTTAATGGAGGGAATAATACATGGGTACCATTCTATTGATTGTACATCCAAATCCCTACAAGCAAACAAGTAGAAAAGAGATAAATAAAATAGAATTCAGTGTAAGGTACAGTCAGTTGTGGGCCTATGGCTAAAGTGGGGAGTGCATATCCCAACTCAAGATCTTTAAATACATTGCTTTTTTAAAAAAGCATTGCATAAACAAACAAAACACAGCTACCTCTGTAATCAGATAATGGGTAACCAGCTCTAGATTCCTGCTTCATATCTGAATGTGAATTGTAGCATCTAGGTGCAGTCTTACCTTGGTCAGGAAGACATATACCATTTACTCTAAACTTCTCCAAAATAACATTTCTATTTGTCACTCCATTTTCTCTAAACATCCTACCTTATAGGAGGACAACCCTCCTTTCTCTTTAGATTAGCTAAAAGTGGAAACATTTTTGCAAATGGTCTTATTCAAAGAAGAGGCAAAAAATGAAATCAAAATAGAAATGGAAAGACAAAAACAATGAAACTGATAAATTGAGGAACAAGTACCTATTCCTAAAGGAACAAAAATCTGGCCAGAGTTTAATTTAGCTGACATAGTTTAATGAAATGGCAGTCCAGTTCCTCTTCTTGACTCAACCTTGTCTGGGCTCCATCCAGCTATTCAGATTCTTAGCCTGAAATAGACTCTGATTTGCTGTATTTCTATGTCTCTTAGAAAAATTATACCCCCTGTTGGAATCTATTTAATGTTTTCTTTCAGCTGCAGTTCCTTTGTTGTCTACATCGGCCCTCAGCTGTTCTCCACTTGGTACCAGAGTCCCTCTGGTCCTTTGCACTTTGAATGAGACAATGCCTATCGAATGTCTACTTAGGATTCAGGCAATTATTTACTGATGTTGTCTTTGGGTAATGGGCCCTTCTTTGAGATTCCTACAGCTCCAGGATTTGGAAAGCCATCCTCACTCATTTTTCTCCCACTCTCTGGTTTGCTTACAACACATCCTTAGGAAAAACTTTGTCTCTTCAGTCCTTATCCTTCATTAAATTCCAGTCATATTTTCCCATGATAATACTGCATCTTATCTATTTCAACTCTCTCCTTCAAACTGAGATCAAAATTGACAGTGAGTAGTGGGAGAGACCATGATGAAAAAAGTGCCATATGGGGAAGAAGGAAGGCACTAGTGACAAATATTATCAGGTCTAAGTTCATTCGCTATATCCACAGGGATAAAGAAATCATATTTCTTAAAATTAAATCTAAACTTTTAAAAAAATTAAATTTGGTGTAATGCACCATTGTTTTTCTTTAAATTGGGCTGCAGTTGACATATTATATTATATTATTTTCAATTGTACAAAATAAAAATTCAATATTTGTATATGCTGCACAATGATCACCACAGTAAGTCTAGTTAACATGTGACACATGCGTAGTTACAGAATTTCTTTTCTTGTGATGAGAACTTTTAAGATTTACTCTTTTAGCTAATTTCAAATATGCAACACAGTATCATTAACTGTCCTCATCATGCTGTGTATTACATCTCCATGGCTTATTTACTTATTACTTTATAACTGGAGATTTATACCTTTTGACTTTCCTCACACATACTCCCCCGGCCAAAACACACACAACCGTCAATCTGTTCTCTATAACTACGAGCTTTTTTGTTTTAATATCTTCCACTTATAAGTGAGATTCTAAGGTATTTGTCTTTCTCCTTCTCACTTATTTCACTTAGGATAATGCCCTCAGGGACCTTCTACGTTGTCGTAAATGGCAAGATTTAAATATCAGATCATTTCCCTGATATGGAAATGAGCCTCAGCTGGCTCTGCTTCATCAGGGCCTGTACAGCTGCTTCTGCCTAAAAACAGCAGTAAATGGAGACTTCCCCATCAACATAATTCCCTGCCAATCCCTGCTTTCCTCAAGAGTCATTGCATAGTCTCTGTCTTGTGCTTTCTAAATAGCAAAGGAAATGGTCACTTGTGGAATTGGCTCTGTTCAAACCAGTTTTGCAGCTTCCTCTAACTTTTTAAGTAAGCCTTATACTCTCCCTCACAAGCACAGATCTACTCTAAATCTGGTACTAATGAAAGAGCTTCTGCTGCTGGAATTTCTTTTCCAAAAATGACTTCAGTCCTTTGGAAAACAGTGTTAAGAAATACTCTTAAAAATGACCCTTTCTTCTACTGTTTCTATCCGTATATAATGCCACAAATGAAGCCATCCGTTTCACAACAATATCCAAGGCCTCAACATGGTTTCTCACTAATTTTTAGTTTAGGAGTTTCATCTTACCTGTGGTACATGTAAATTCTTGTTACACCCAACTTCTTAGACATTCAAGGCTAGTCCTGACATGTTGTGGAGTCACAAATTATAATAATACTAAATTCAGATTTGCAAAGAAAACATGGCTTCCTTATTTAATCTTTCTCATGATTTCATCCCCCATATGAAGACACCTTTTCTTTTCATGGCACGGGAAATTTGCTTCTATTTATCTTTCATTGCATACAAGGCTCAATTGTAGAGTGGGAAGAGTTCCAGACCCCCTGTAGACAAACAAATTAATCAGTTAATCTAAGAAATGGAAAATTTGATGATTTGAGTCCAAATTTTATTATAACCTGGGAAGAGCATCTCAGAAAGCTCTGGGAACTGTTCTGTCCTTTAGAAATCAAGGCACAGTTATATAGGTTTGTTTGAAACAGAGGGCTGTACATCAAATGATATATTATTAATAGTTTAATCCAGATCTAAGCATAATCCTGGTGGGTCATATGACCTCTTATAAGATCAAGTAGGAATGTTATCTTTGGTTGTTTTGTTTGTTTGTTTGTTTTTGTTTTTGTTCTTGGCCACACTCACAGCATGTGGAAGTTCCTGGGTCAGGATTGAGCCCACATCACAGCAACCACCTGGGAAGCTGCAGTGACAACATCAGATCCTTAACCCACTGTGCCAGAAGGCAAGTCTGGAATGTTATCTTTTTTCTTTTCTTTTTTTTTTTTTTGTCTTTTTAGGGCCACACCTGCAGCATATGAGGTTCCCAGAATAGGGGTTAAATCTGAGCTACAGCTGCTGGCCTATACCACAGCCACAGCAAGGCCTGATCTGAGCTGCATCTGTAAACTACATCACAGCTCAGGGCAATTCTTGACCCATAACCCACTGAGCAAGGCCAGGGATTGAACCTGCATCCTCATGGATGCTAGTCATATGAATTTCCACTGAGCCACAATGGGAACTTGGACTGTTATATTTTAAGGAAGTTACCTTGTTGATACTTAGGAGTATATTGCTCCTTATGATTGATCAGGTATTTCTGCTGATGAGGAAGGTTTGGTCAATGCATGATGCAGATACACAATGCATGCTAGGGGGAGAGAAGAGGCCAAAGGGCCTAGAAGAATTTATGTTTAACTTTTTCTTATCTTGCCATAAAATTTAAATTTTTTCCACACCCTTAACTCTGGTTAGCCTTAGATATAGGGTAAATTCCTTCCCAATAGACCAGAGAAGCAAACAGCTGAATTCTCTGACTCACCTTGAAGGCATGAGGGAATCTCTTCATCTCTGTCTTCTCCAACCCTTATCATCCTTCCACAAATCAAGTATGTCCCATGAACACCCAATCAGAATCCTTGTCTAACCATGCTATGATGCAGTTATTACTCTGTTTCAGACCTCTGCTGAATGCCCAAGTTGGTTCTAGGGTATGGATTAACATAAGCAGGACTAGGAAGTCCTCTATAGGGCAATGTCTAACAAAAGATCAATTTCTCTTTTACTTCTCCCTAACCTAAACCATGTCCTTCATGGGCAGAGAGAGGAGACAAAGGCATAAGTATCTCATTGTTAGCTTTCTCTCCTTTGTTTTTCTTCCTTTTCCTTCCATGTGGCATCCAAAAGGGAAAGTGTGGGCTTCCCCCCCCATATTTTCCCTTTGAAGTAAGGATTCCTCTCACTCCATATTCTTCCTTTTTCACTGGAGCCACCAAGTTTCATGGTTCATAATTAGTAGTGGAAGGCATAGTTTCAGTGCATGATGAAAGAAATGTCTAAGCTCTTGTAAATCTAGTTAGTTCACCATACCTGGTTCTTGACTTGTTAAAAGTGAGTGAAATTGAGAAATCTATTTTTTCTCCCTTAACAAAGGCTATTTTTTTTGCCCAGTTTTATGAGGGGAGGTAAATTTTAGTCAAAGCTATTATTTGACCTCTTTATTCTTAATGGCGCATACTCCCTTGTTCCCTTTCTTGTGGATAAGTTTTGTGGTTCAACCTTAGAGGTGGATAAAAAGATGATTTAAGAAGAAGTGAAAATATGTCAGTTGAAATATTAAAAAATTAGACTCATTTCACAAGTGTTAACTATTTAACATGTGACTATAAAATAGGTGCTGATTAATAGCTTTATGTAATGAAATTAATTAATCTGAACTCTCTATCATGGCCAAATACCTGGTGTGGGCTTGATTTGCATTTCCATGTCAAATATTCCATTAGGATGTATATTTCAAAGTGAATCTATTTTATTGTCCTAGAGGCCTTCAGGGCAGTGTCTATTGAAAAGATAAGATATTCTGTTTGAGAAGAAAGAAAGGGAGAAGGAATGAGGGAGAGAGAGAGAGGAGGGAAGGAAAGAGAAGAAAGGAAGGAACAAGGAAAGAAGAAAAGAAGGAAGGAAGGGAAAGAGAAGAAAACTTGAGTAACTTCCTTTGCACTCAGAGTTTTGCTGATTTGAGCTCATCTTATTCTCTATTTTTCCATTATATGAAGGCTGTGCTCCCACACATTTTACTCAAGATGGTCAAATGTGCATTATTATTATTACTCTCATTTTATCCCATTATATGAAAAATTATTTAAAAGCTGGAGAGAATTCCACAGATTTGAACTTGATAAGATTCATTATGTAGAAAGCATCTTCAACAGCCAAACAGCCCTATACAAAGAGGGACAAAATGTGGTAACCTCCTGGCTATAAGGGGCTAAAAATTACCTTGAAACCACTGTGATCTTAAGATACTCTATATAACTCCTCTTACATACTTTTACTGTACCTCTAGGTTAAAACTCCCCAAATGCATACCTGACACTCACATTGCACATGTAACATACTAAGAAAAAGTGAATCAAGGAACTCACTATGTAGGAAGGACTTCTCAAGTCATATTTATTTTTAGGTAGAAAAGCTCTCAAATTCTTTTTAGCATTTATCTCTTTCTTTGTAAGACAAATCTAAGTTATCTCTTTGATTACAGGATTTCAGACAATATGATTTTGAGCTTAGTTTATATTATTATATTTAATGTGCTCAAAAATTAAAGATGTCAGCAGAAGCAGATGTGTATAGGAATGCCTGTTCTCTGACCCCTGCCCTGACTCAATTTTCCTTTTAGATACAATGTATTTTCCCATGTGTAGGTGTGTGTGGGTGGGGGAGGAGAGAGAAAATGTAAAACTACTAAATTTTTCTCAAAATTTATAAAGCTTTGGTATCAAAATCAAGCATTCTCAGAAGTCATTTACATGTGCATTATATCACGCTGTGCCCCAATTTGTCCATATATCCATCCTACTCCATTTTCTATACTTCTCTGCATTGCTCTGTCCTAGGAGGCTGACCTCTGTGATGGCCAAGACTTTTGATGTCAGCTTGTATTACCACTTTCTGCTTCTCTAAACCCTTTGTCCACACATTTCAAATGAGGCCCCTTTTTATTAAACACCTTTATACTACTCATTTATTTCTTGCCAGAATCCTGACAATAAATGTGGTTATATAAAGTATTACACACATGGGAAAATTTCATTATTTAAAATAAATGCTGTTTTACCTATTTAAAAAATCTTGTGACTATGTAAGAATACAGCAAATTTGTTTCAAAGAATAATATTGGGGTGAGAATTTACCGTCTTTATTCTCTTAGTGCATTTGCCTGGCAATTGAAATGATATAAGTCAGATTGACAAGAAAAAAAACAAATTTATTAAATTTATTATTATATATGCACATGAAGTATATATATATGTCTATATATGTATATGTCTCTGTGTGTGTGTGTATGTGTGTGTGTGTGTGTGTGTGTGTGTGTGTGTGTGTGTGTGTGTGTGTGTGTGTATTCTGGACTAAGGAGAATGAGGCAGAGATGCTTAAGGGGAAATAAGGTAATTCACAGGAAAATAAAAAGAGTTAATGAATGTTTGGCAATCAAATATTTGCTGGGATACCAAAGACATTAGGACACAGAGAGGACACTGATCAAATAGACTTTTCTCGGATCCTCCCTGTCCACCACACTTAATTCATAGTTCATCATAGTTATCTATGGTGATAACTTTCTTTCTGGGATAGGCTTCCTGTCTTAAATTCTTCCAGGCCATAAGGGAGAAGTTCAAAGCTTCTTTCTGTGTCTTTGAGGCCTTGCTTGTTTGTAGAAAATAATCCCCCTGCCAGGGTTGCACATCTTTGGGTGGCCTGCTTTTAGCATTATAAATAGCAGTTATCCATTTTAGGGTAACTGGCTGTCAGATTTAATACATTGTTCTGATAAATCTTAAGCTCTAATGCTAAGTTAAATGTTCTTACATATATATATATATATAAATAATATTCCTTACATCTTGAAACTGACTAAGGAAGTTTGCTTAGTTTAATTTCTAAACAAGTAAGAGAGTAAATGATAAATTCTGTATTATAGCAAGGAGTAGGCTTTAAAGCACCAAAGCCTAAGTTATCAAACTAGAGGTTGATTTTTTAAAATATCTAGCTTTAGAATAGTATATAATCTTACACTACCAAAAGATGGATTTGACAAATTTTGGACTCAAGCAGAAGATCAGGGATTCACAATTGAAAATATACCAGGAATAATTTTGTGGCAAATACAATAGTTACATCTTATTTTCCTTACTTTTTCCATGTTTTCATATACATTGTTTTATTAAGCTTGATGTGACATATGTATGTATTTGCATACCCATCCATCCATCCATTCATTCCTTCATTAACTGTCAGGCATTCTGCTAAATGTTGAGGATACAATGGTGAAAATTGGCAAGATGTCTTCCTGTACTGAATTTAAATTAATGAGGGTGAAATAGTAAACCAGTATACAAGATGACTATATTTTTGTGCTAAGATCTGTAAAATAATAAATGGGATATTGAAATACAGTGAGAGTAGTCAGAGATGTCCTCTCTGAGGATATGACATTTGAATTGATACTTGAACAGGAAGATTAACAATGAAAGGAAACTAGGAAATGTTAAGAAATTGCAAGGAACAGAATATTTTAATTAAATAGACTACAACAATTTCACATTTGTAATTATTATTTTCATACTTTTTTGCACACCCAGATTAGATGGTTAAGAAATTTGTTCTCATCTACCACTTTTTATATATATGTCAAACTTTATCAACCTTTGTCTTATATTACTATTATATTCAATACACGATGGAATATTACTCAACCATTAAAAGGAATGAAATAATGGCATTTTTAGCAACATGGATGGACCTAGAAATTATCATGCTAAGTGAAGTCAGTCAGACAATGAGGCACCAACATCAAATGCTTTCACTGACATGTGGAATCTGAAAAAAGGACAGTCTGAACTTCTTTGCAGAACAGATGCCGACTCACAGACATTAAAAAACTTATGTTCTCCAGAGGAGCCAGTTTGGGGGGTGGGGGGATATGCTTGGGTTGTGGGATGGAAATCCTGTGAAACTGGATTGTTATGATCATTATACAACTACAGATGTGATAAATTCATTTGAATAATATATATATTATTCAAATGAATTTATCACATCTGTATATATATATATATATATATCATGCTATATGCTAAGTATCAAAAAGATCAGAAAAAAAGGTACACTGCCTATCCTCATAGAATGAATAACTTGGTGGGGAAGAGACACATTTAAACAAATAATTAAAATTTAATATAAAATTGCTTTGAAATAGAGACAGAGCGAACAAGTCCATTATAGAGGCACCAATCCAGTCCAGCATATTTGAGACTTCTTGTAATAAAGTTGTTTATTCTAGAACAAAGAGAATCTCTGGAATTAAATTATCTTATATGATAAAATTTCTCTTAGGCTAGCAAACAAGACATATTTTTAATAGTCTGCAATAGAGGTTAAATAATTGCAAAATGTAGTATTATTTTCACTAACAGTCTACTTGCTAAAATATTTATACTGTTTCAAAAACAATCATGCAAATAAATAATAGTAATACATATAAATATCTAAACCTATTATAAAGGTTCTTATCTATTTCCAGGAAATCTTATCACTATTAAGGTCTAATCAATGAAGCTGCTTAAAATCTGCATGGTCAATGAAAGTTTGATTTATTTTCTGCTTTTGTAATTTTGTGTTATTAATTAGTAATAGCCTCAAGTTCTTTCATGACACCCCTTTTCCCCTAAATAAAAGTATGATGAAGGGCCTCCTTACCTTTTTTTAATTGCAAAGTGAAAACTCATCCATCTAAGAGAAAGTCCCTCATTATTTTCGTGGGCCCCTTTGGGGAGTATAAGATTAATAGTCATTCTATATATTTTGATGTGCAATCTGAGAAATAGAAAATAACTTTTAGCTATCTTCTCTATACAACACTAATTGTCAAGATTTCTAGTGAGAAGATTTCATATATATCACCAAATAAATTATATTGAAAAATCAAAATATTTATATTGATATATAATAAAAATAAACCTCAAGAAATTTCATTGTAATCATATACAAAAAAACTATAGTTTTACTATCTAATATACTACCATTATTCATTATGGTAAAATGTATAAATGTTTTAAGAATATTATGGACTGTTTAATCTTATTTTTCTAGTATTTGGGCATTTGCTTAAAGACTTTTTATCCTCATACATTAAGCATTAAGGGCATTGTAAGATTTACTTTATTTCAGGTAAATAGCTGTTTAAAAGTGTTAACAATAGGGTGTCTATATACTTTTTAATATAATCTAGAATAGAGAACACTATCAATTATTACAGTGATGCAATAAGCATAAATCAGGACTATTCTCAGAAAACCAGGACACCTATACCCATCAAGTTGAGTGCCTTATTTTAGGCTTACATTCAGTAGGAAACTAAATTCAACTACTTATTTTACCTTACTCTCTTTTTCCTTTGTCCTGATTCCGCTCTCTCTTTAAAGAGATAGATCTCTATAGAGAGGGATAGCTCTTTATATATATACATATACATATATATATAATCTATTCTTAATTATTAAATATGTTTATAAATAACATTAAATTATTCTTGGAACAGTGAAATCGATTGATCGATTGATCGATACAAGATGGAAAGATGGATAGCGATAAATAAAATTAAGCAAAAATGGGCACAGACTTAAGAGCAAACATGAGCTAAGATACAGTCCCTACTCTCAGAAAGCTTAAAATATACTAAAGTCCTGCTACTCGAAGTTTAGCAAGCAGCATTACCTTGAAGCTTTATAGAAAGCAGAATCTCAAGCTATTCCTCAAACAGGCTGAATTACAATCTGCATTTTAGCCAGGTCTCAAGTCATACCTGTATACATTAAAGTTGGAGACAAAGTGCTTTAGAGGATACTTCGGGTGTAATTAGCATCAAAAGTTCCATGGAAGCTTTCCTGCTTCCTCCTTGAGGTTTTTCTTTGCTTCCTACATGAAAAGGGAAATTGTTTAGTTATCATTGCAGGATTTTTAAATAAATACTTGTTACAAGTAAACCATCATTATACAGACTGATATAGCAAAATGACTTCAGTCTTGTCTCATAAAGTTTCTGCCTCTCCAACCACAAGCGAAAGCAACAATTTAATCATTTAGTACTGAAAACAAGTGATTTCACCATCCTTTGGGGTACCATGTGATGTACTAAGCCAGAATCTTCAGGCATCTTGGGGGCTTTGTCAAATCACTTATACATCCCCTTTCTCTCTGCAAGAAGCTTCTGCTGAATGCAGTAATAAGTCAAATGTCTGCTAGACCATCACCAGAAAAACTATGATCTGCAACTTTATTTGGGTACCTTTCTCTTCAGATATAAACTGCTTTCCTAAAATGTATAGTCTTACAAATTAGTGCATTCCAGGATATAATATTAAAATATATTTTAAACGAGGAGAAAAACATGAGATGAGTGGCTTTACGAGAGGCACTATTTTCTATAAGCTCGAAAGTTTATGTATAAATATAAAATATCATCCCTACATAGCTTTGGTTTTTCAATGATGTTGGAAAACAAACAAAAAAAATCAAGAAAAAAATCATGAAAAAAATTCTCAGAAAGTGAGGTAGGTACATTTTTTTTTCTTTTTCAGACATATCTGACACAAAATTTTACACTGGTGACTACACAGTTAGTCCTGTGAAACATATAGCATGTAATTGTATAGATGTTTTTGTTTCCCTAATAGTTAATACAATTCTGTAGGGCTATGAAGGGGTTCAAAATGAACCTCCCCAAAATGTTCCATTTTGGCAGGTGAATTACTTGAGTTGAAGTCAGTCAAGGCCTCAGAGGCTCAGGATGAGCTTTTTACCTATCTGTTAACTGCCTAAAATAATTTAGGTAGAAGGCCCGGTCCAAGAAGAGACTGTCACCAGACATAACTACAAGGAGTTTGTGCTAGGTGTGCTAAGCTGGGGATAGCTCAACAGGATCTGTTTGTTCAAAGCTCTCTCTGTGTGCCATTGTCTCTGCATGCCAAACCTTTACCAAACATTTGCCCTTCCCATCTTCCTGTGAATTGTCTTTCTCCCCTTTGAAGTCCAGGGCCCTGACCCTTCACCCTTAGTTTAGAACGGCATATAAGCTTCAATTGCCTGACTGCCTGTGGATTTTTTTTTTAATTTTTGTTTTATGGCCACACCTGCAGCACATGGAAATTCCCTGGCCAGTGATTGAATTCAAGCTGCAGCTGGGACCTATGCCACAGCTGTGGCAATGCCAGATCCTTTTACCCACAGTGCTGTGCAGGGGATGGAACACTTGCCTCCACAGCGACTGCAGCCACCGCAGTCAGATTTTTAACTCACTGTGCCACAGTGGTAACTCCTTTTTTAAAATGAGTTTTATATCCTTATGTGGGTCATGTACATACATAATTGTTGTTTTTCTCCTATTTTTCTGGCCTACATTAATTTGATTCTTAGATGAGGCAAAGAACAAAGAACCAAGAAGGACAGAGGGAAAAAACCTTCCTCCTCATATATATATATATATATATATATATATGGGGGGTATTTTCATATATATATATGATTAAAAGTAGGGTGTGTGTGTATGTGTATTCACAAAGAGAGAATTTTAGTCAAAAGGCAAAAAGAGAGAATTTTAGTCAAAAGGCAAAAAGACAAGAGCAAAAAGAGGCAGAATGAGGAAATCTAGGAGTTAAGTAGAAAACAGAAGAAATTTTATTGATAGTATGAAGAGGATATAGTGTGTAAAATAATATTAGAATCCTGGTGGAGCCAGATTAAAGAGAACTTGGAACACATGATAAACACTTTAGAATTTATCCTGTACATTGGTGCTTCTCAAATTTGATCATGCATTAAAATTTTCTGGGGGATTTTTGCTTTCTGAAAATTCATTGTATAACACGTTTGGGAAAATAAGAGAAAATCCCCTCATGCTTCTAACAGGGGAAGGGGAAAAGAAACCACTGGAAATATACCGAGGTTATGAGGTTTTCCTTTAAAAAATTTCTGCCCTTAAGGGAAAATATTTTATCAGAGCTTAACTGACCTGGGTTTTACTAACTGTAGAAAGTAAATACCCATCTCCAACCCCCTCTAGCCTTTGTGTATTACCAAAGAGGTAGTAGTGGGAGGAGATCTGAGAAGCAATTGTGAAGGTCACATCCCAGGAACACAGTACATTGGAAATTGATTCTTTATAAATATGCTGACATAAAAAACATAGAGGAGGCACAAATTACCAGTAACAGAAATGAAAAAGGGTCCATCACTACCAATCCTATGGACTTTTGAAGAGTAATAAAGGAATGTCCTGAATAACTGTATACTTAAAAAATGATAATTTTGATGAGATGGATCAATTCCTTGAAATACACAATCTATCAGAACTCACACAATGAGAAATAGATAATCTGAATAAGACTATATCTATTTAAAAGTTGAATCAATAACTAATAACTTCCTCAAAGAGAAAGCAACAGGTCCAAATGATTTCCTTATTGAATTCTACCAAACATTTAAGGAAGAAATGATATCAATTGTCTATAATCTCTTTCAGAGGATAGTAGCAAAGGGAATGCTCCCTAACTCATTCAATGAGGCTGACATTCAAACAAAGACCTTACAATAAATGAAAAGTACAGACCAATATCTCTCATATACATAGATATAAGATCCTCAGCACATATTATCAATCAACTACAACAGTGTATAAAAAGAATGATGTACCAGGACTATATGGGATTTAGTCCAAGTACACAAGACTGATTCAACATTTGAAAATCCATTAATGTAATCTGTTATATCAACAGGCTAAAGAAGAATAATCATATGAGCTTGTCAACAGATGCAGAAATGTGTTTGACAAAATCCAACACCCATTCATGATTAAAAAACTCTGAGAAAACTAGGAATAGAAGAGAACTTCTAGAATGACCAAAATCCAGCCGCCCTCCCCCCCCAAAAAAAAAATTGAACACACTAAATCCTGGCAACGATGTAGAGCAAGAAGAACTCTTATTCATTGCTGATGGGAATGTAAAGCAGTACAGCCACTCTGGAAGACAATTTTTCAATGTCTTACAAAGCTAGACATGCTCTTACCATGTGATCCAGCAATTGTGTGTCTACATATTTATCCAAACGAGATGAAAATATATGTCCACACAAAAACCTGCACATGGATGTTTATAGAAGTTATATCCATAATTGCCAAAAATTGGAAGCAAACAAAAGGCCCTTTCATAAATGGAAAGATTAAAAAACTGGTACACCCATTTAATAACATATTATTCAACTGCAAAAATAAATGGGTGATCAGCCACAAAAAGACATGGAGGAACCATACATGCATATTGTTAAGTGGAAGAAGCTAGTCTGAAAAGGCTACATGTTATATCAATCCAACTATATGACATTCTGGAAAAGGCAGAACTATAGATAATAAAATTTGCAGTGGTTATCAAGTGCTCAGAAGGAGGGACAGAGGGATGGACAAGTAAAGCACAGGGAATGACTAGGGCAATGAAACCATTCTGCATAACACTGTAAAGGTGGATGTATGCTATTACATATTTATTAAAACATAAAACTGCATGACAAAAAGTGAAACAATGTAAATTATGAACTTTAATTAATAATGTGTCAACATTGGTTCATCAGTTATAGCAAATGTATGATAGTAATTCGAGTAGTTAATAATAAGGACAAATGTATTTGTGAAGAAGAGGGGTATATGGGACTCTGTATTTTCTGCTCAATTTTTCTTTAAACCTAACATTTCTCTAAGAATAAGGTCTATTTGTACCAGAAAAAAAATTAACACCTGGATGGCATTTTCTGGGCTCCGTCTCCAAAGTTTCTGATTTAATGGGTCCTAAGCACAAGTTGTATTTCTAACAAGCTACCATATGATTCTGATGTTGCTGGCCCAGAGACCACACTTTTGAAGTCCAACATTGTAGTCAAATTGAATTCATTAAAGATATTTAAGCAGGGTCTTCACAATAAGACAGCATTTTAGGAAAGTTAGATTTGGCAACAGTCTACAAAATTAATTGGTGGGGAGGGCATGATATTGGAAACAGAAATTTAAAGTAATTAAATTCTGAATTTCTTCAGTGAAAATTGAGGTGGTGGAAAAGGTGACACAGTGGTAGAATGGCACTTAGCAAATCATCTGGATGTGGGACATGAAGGGAAAATAAAAGAAAGTTATGTTCTGAGGTGGGTATGTCTTCCATGAATAGAAATAGGAAAGAAATATGGAGAAATTATTGGAGAGGAATTACTATGAGACAGAGAAGATAGAAAATGTATCTAGTTTTCAACTTTGTCACAATCACTCATTATAGATGGTTTTACCCTTACATAAATACATGAACTGTTACATTTTCAAGATCTTATTTTTAGCTACTCTTCCATAACTTTTAAGAAGAATTTAAAAAGAGAACTGCTTTTATAAAGATAAAAGAAAAATCCTACATTCTATGACTTAACTAAGGGAGGTATGTCTGTCCTTTGTTAAATATCATCAGAGATTCAATATTCAAAACACTGTTAGGGGTTGGGTTATTTTCCAAATAATCTCCTTAACTATCTTTTTTCCTGAGGTCAAATGGAACTTTCCAATGATGCAAAGGAAGTATTGTTATTTAACTGCTTTATCTGCATTGGCCCATTCCTCCCCAGCTGGACTTCAAAATCCTATGTGGCTGCTGGTTAAAGGCTATAGTGTATTTAATTTTGCATTTGATGCTATTGTTAAATATGTCTGGCACAATGCAGTGCTATGAATATAATCATAACAATATATGTGGTTAGTAAAATTGAAAACGATTGAGTAACTTTCTAATGATTAAAACCTGATCTGAATTCACATGAGATCTCTAGATACTAGATTATAATTGATGCCCAGTAGTTCTCTTCCCAAAGAGGGAACACCACTATGCATCTAAACACATTTCTATGGAGGTAATCAAATATTTCACAACTGTCCTGTGTGCTATAATTTTCAAAATACTTGTACAGAAATTACCTTATTTGACAATTGCAACTACCTGCATACAAAGAAAGAATGGATACTCTTATTTTCATTATGCTGGGAAAACTGGCCACAAGAGTCACTGTTTACCAAAGTTTGTAAGACGAGTGATGGCTCTAAAACCAGATTTCCATACTCCAGTGTTCTTTGTGGTCTACTGTGTGGTCTCCACATGTTGGGTAGTAATTCAGTACTATCAGATGCAGTAAGATGTTGGTAAAGGCTGGCTGCTTGTTTATGTCATTAGAATTACTCAGCGGTGATTGGGTCAATTTGATTTATGGCTCACTTTAATCCATGTGCCCAAAGGCTTCTGTTATAATTAATCACAAGGAGAAAGGACATGCTACTTTAACTTTGGTAAAATGCATTATAAAGAGTTTGTAATTCTTGGGACCTAGATCACTTTTCTTGTCTCAAATGCTTTCGCTTTCTGTTTTAATCACTTCTCTCAAAGCTTTCCTTTCCTCATGACTCTTGTGTCACCAATCTTGTATACATTTAATCTATTTTCCTAACAAATTAATTTAAATCTGTCACAGTGGGATCTCCTTTCATTTTTTTTTACACAGAAAATTAAATTTCTGACTTCAATGTCATACATCTCTCAACTACATATTTTTATGATTACCTATAACTCCTTTTATCACCTACTAACATGCATTGATGGATTAACATGGGAGTTGTATCAAAATTAAAATTCACTGGATGGAAACAACCAACATTAGCCAAGGTCAAAGAACTCGAGTTTGCTGGATTCATTGCATATGTCACATTTAGCTTCTATAGTTGTTTTATTTCCAATATTCATGAGCCTTGAGCTAGCCATAGAAGAAAACAATATTTATTTCCATGTTTATATTTTCTCAAGATATGAAGTCATACCCACTAATCCCATCTGCCTTTTGGAATGTGTCATGAATGTTGTGAACTCTGAACTTCCTTCTCCATTATATTATTAGCACACCTATGCAACGTATAGATTTGCAGAAAATTAGTCACACTCGTTGATGAAAGTGGCTTGGGCAGAAGCATTAAGTCCAAAAACCTCTACATAAGTTAGTAGTGTGTTATAGAATAAAAAGATAAATGCATTAACATTAGAATGTAGGTAATGTATCTATTTCTCAGTTCAACTTCTTCAGACTTAAGATAACACTTAGGAATGTCTTTAATATTCTTATCCTATTAGAAAACAACAGGCATTTTTTACTCTCCGCATATACAGCAAAGTGAAGGGAGACAAGCATCAGTGATCTATTAGGCTCAAAAGTTAGTAAGTTTTGTAAATTAATAACCAACATGAAAATAAAGACCACTATTTCAGCATGAAAACAAAGGTCAGGACAAGTGTTTGAAAACATCTAGAGAGAGTAAATGTGATAATTTTACTATATTCATTTACTTATTCATTTTGTTTTTTTGTCTTTTTAGGCCACACCTGTGGCATATGGAGGTTTCCAGGCTAGGGGTCGAACCTGAGCTGTAGCCGCCAGCCTATGACATAGCAGTATGGGATCTGAGCTGCCATCTGCGACCTACATCAGAGCTCATGGCAATGCCAGATCCTTAACCCAGTGAGTGAGGCCAGGGATCAAACCTGCATCCTTGTGTATACTAGTCAGATTCGTTTCTGCTGAGCCATGACAGGAACTCCAATTTTACTATTTTTAATGGTAAATATATGGGCAAGAATGATGTCTCACTTATACAAGTATCTTTGTCCTGTATTGAATCAAAATTTATCATGTGTCAGCACAGGGTACTATATCTAGTCACTTGTGATGGAACATGATGGAGGATAATGTGAGAAAAAGAATATATCTGTATATATATATTTATGACTGGGTCACTTTGCTGTACAGTAGAAATTGACAGAACACTGTAAATCAATTATAATGGAAAAATAAAAATCATAAAAAAGCAAAATTATAAAAAAGGAACTATACAACCTGAACAAATTTACAAACTAAATATAAGTGAAATAAAACTTGGGAACATTTAAATAGAAAATAAATAAATAAATAAATAAATAAATAAATAAATAAATAAATTTCTGATTTTTCAACATTTTCATATTCATAAAGGCAGTAATGGTTTATCAAAATGCAAGTGTTTAGAGCATCTCAGTTTGAAATCACTGAATTTCTGAAGTTTGGCCATTCTGAAGTTTAGAATGTTTATAGAGGCTGGATAATAGATGCTTCGACAGCTATCAATATGTAATGACTTGAAATGAAGCAGGTGTAAGTCTCCTGGTAGAGAAGATATACAAATTGTTATATGCTGGTCAGTGGTTTACTGTGTATTTAGGGCTATTTGATTAGAATGAAAGAATGGCATGTGTCTAACACATCTACTATTGTGGTCAGGAAAGTATTTTCCCTCTTTCTTCACCCATATGCTGTTGATCTATTTTTTTTTCTTTTTCTCCTCTTTCTCCCTCCCTCCCTTCCTGTCCCCCTTCCATTCTTCCTTTAATAAATGAAAATGGGATAGGTTTTGGTGCATTAACGATAAGCCCTGAGATCCCGGTGGTATAATAAAAAAATATTTATTACTTCCTCATATCAAACACCAACATGAGCTAGGTGGCTTACCTGGGATATACTAAAAGTGGTGATCTAGGGATCCAAGTTCCTTCCATCATGTGGTTAAAGCATTTAAAGCACATGACTTCCAGGACTGCCATTGTGGATGGAAGAGAATGTAGATTAATTGTACAGATATTTTTCTGGCCAAGACTGACAGAGACACTTGACCCTAAGTTAGCCGTTAAGGAGGATGGGAAATATGCTTTTATTAAGATGAAATTGAAATAAAATTTAATGAACACACAGCATTTTCTCTGACATAGTGTCCATTCACCCATGATTCCTTTACTTATCAGTATTTTTTAGCTTTATTATACTAGACAATAGAATACATTCTTTTTCACCAACCTCGTGAAAATTAATAACAAAGAGCTTAAGACTTTTTATATGTATGTATGACTGGATATATTAAATAATAAAGAATGAATTTGACAAGGATTCCAAGTTCATTCTCACTCTAATTTTATATCTTGGTTTCTTGATTAAAACTCTTGCCTCTCTTTTACTGTTTAATGCAATAATTAATTATTAATATTATATAATTCTTTAGGAACAGAAACATATCTTAATACCTATGGTCATATGTATTAGGAAGAAGAGTTAATTCTTCTTGAGTTATGTTATACAAATACCCCATAAAGAAGGGAAAATTCCTGTCCATGTTCTATATGCTTCATAGTAATCACCTATATACCCACACACTTAAATTTCTACCACAATTATGATATTAAACTAATTCCTCAGTATCTGAGTTACTGAATGGGCTATATTTTATTGGAGGCAAGTTTGATAGACTCTGATAAGGTGAAGAAAGAGACATAATAGTATAAGAACAAAGGTAGTATATATTACAGTATTTGTAAACTCCTATAAGTTTATTTCATCAGCTTTGTAAAGAAGGCAAAAGTTATGTGGACATAAGTACTCGGAAATTTTTAAGTACCATGCTAATATTGTCCTGGTCATAGATAAAACTAGAAAAAATGTATACAGCTGACTGACAGAAATGACATAAAGAAGACCCAATTATTTTCAAAGATGAGCCCAGGACATGGAAAGAATTCGGAGAAGTAGAGTGATATTCTCAACAAAAATGCTCAGCTCCTGGTCACCATGGCTACAGTGTAGCATTATAGTATGTGTTTATATATATATATATATATATATATATATATATATATATATATATATATCATAATGAAAAAAAGATACTGATGAGATAAGTAAATAGTAGCAAAGTGACCAATTCTATAATTCCCAAATGGAGGGTTCTTGGGGGAAGGGGAGATGAGGATTAGATAATGAGTGCTATCAGAGGAAGATGGTCTTGGTGTTGTAAACAAAAGGGAATGTAAGGCGATTGCATGCTAAGCATTTTTTTAAACCCAGCAGCCTTTTCTCTCTAATCTAGTACACATCTAATTCAGTTAAATGTTGTATGTTTCACACGAACTCAACCTTTCTACCTAGCGGGCATTGCTACATGGATAGTATTCATGCCAACTCTATCTTTGAAATATATTTTGAACTGACATTTTGCCACATTCATCACCTACACCAGGGTCACATTATGCTATCATCATCTCTCCTCTGGACTATTTCAAGAATTACAACTAGTCCCTCTTTTCATGCTCACTGTACCCTATACTCTTTTCTCTTTAGCTCCTAGAGAGCCCCTTTCAAAATTTAAGTGATAACACTTCTTCATGTACAACTCTCACACAACTTAAGGAATTGGTCAATAATATTGTAATAATTTCATATGGGGAAAGATGTTACTAGACTTACCAGGGTGATCATTTCATAATGTATGTAAATATCAAATCACGATGTAGTACACTTCAAACTAATAGAATATTGTACACCAATTATATTTCAATGAAAAAATTAAAAATTAAACTATAAAAATAAGAATATAACAGAAAAGGACAAGCAATGGGACAGGCAAAGCTTATTTTTCTGAAGTTTAGGTTATCTATTGCCACATAGTAATGTACACCAAAACTTGGTGTATTAAGGAATTCCTAGTGTGACACAGTGGGTTAAGGACCAGTGTTGCCTCAGCTGTGGCATAAGTTGCGGTTGCAGCTCAGATTTGATCCCTGGCCTGGGAACTTCCATATACCATGGGTGAGCACCCTACTTAAAAAAAAGCTTTCAGGGATTTCCCGTCATGGCTCAGTGGTTAACGAATCCGACTAGGAACCATGAGGTTGTAGGTTCGATCGCTGGCCTTGCTCAGTGGGTCAAGGTTCCGGCATTGCCATGAGGTCTGGTGTAGTTTGCAGACGCAGCTTGGATCCCATGTGGCTGTGGCTGTGGTATAGGCCAGCAGCGTAGCTCCAATTAGACCCCTAGCCTGGAAACCTCCATATGCCACAGGAGCAGCCCCAGAAAAGGCAAAAAGACAAAAAAAAAAAGTTTTCAATGGAATACTACTGAGCCATAAAAAAGAATGAAATGATGCAATTGGCAGTAACATGGATGCAACTAGAGGTTCTCATTCTAAGTGAAGTAAGTCAGAAAGAGAAGGACAAATACCATATGATATCAGTTATATCTGGAATCTAATATATGACACAAACGAACCTATATCCAGAAAAGAAACAGACTCACAGACATGGAGAACAGTCTTGTGGTTGCCAAGGGTGAGGCAGGAGGGAGTGAGATGGACTGGGAGTATGGGGTTAAGAGATGCAAACTATTACATTTCAAAAGGATAAACAACAAAACCCTACTATATACCACAGGGAACTAAATCCAATCTGGGATAGACCATGATGGAAAATAGTATTTTTAAAAAAGGATCTAAAAAATTCGAACTTGCAAACAACAACTTGTTGTATTAAAACAACAGTGATTTCCTTATATCACAGATTTTTTTTGTGTCAGAAATAAAAGCAGGGCCCGTTGTGTTTAGATGGCCAGATGTCCTGGTATATTGAGATGACTTTATTTGGTCTCTTGCCTTGACAGAGATGACCAGAATGCTGGGTTCAGTGGTTTCTGTCAGGTGAACTACCTAGACTCGGCCTGTTCAACATGACAATCTTTTAGTATTCAGAATTCTTATATGGTGGCTTTCAGTTCCAAGAGCAAGTACTCCAGCAATCAAGAAGGAAGCTGCATAGCCTCTAACAAGTTAGCCACAGAAGTCACACAGCTTCACTTCCAACATAGTGTATTGGTTGAAGCGTCACAAGCCAACGTAAATTCAAGGGAGGAGCATATACATCCTACCTTGCAATTAACAGTGTGTCAAATAATTTGTGTCCTTGTCTTACTTTTATTGGGTTATAGCTGGCATAAAACATTATATTAGTTTCAGGTATACAACATAATGATTTGATGTTTGTATACAGTGAGAAATGATCACCACAATTCATCACCATACATAGTCACAATTATTTTCTTATAAGAACTTTAAAGATCTACTCTCTTTGCAACTTTCAAATATAAAATAGAGTATTATTAAATATAATCAGCAATGCTGTACATTACATCCCTCATGATGTTTATTTTATAACTGAAAATTTGTACTTTTTGACCACTTCACGTATTTTTCCCACTAGCACTCCCTACATCTGGCAACCACCAGTTTGTTATGTTCTCTGTATCTCTGAGTTCATTTTTTGTGTTGTTTGTTTTCTTTTTTCAGTTCCACATATAAGTGAGATCACATGCTTTGTTTTTCTGCCTGACTTATGTCACTTACTTATATAATGCCCTGAATGTCCACCCATGTTACAACAAATAGAAAGATGTGATTTTTTAATGGTTAAATTGTATTATATACCACATTCTCTTTATCAATTCATCCAGTGATGGAAGCATAGGTTGCTTCCATCTCTTCAATATAGTAAATAACGCTTCAATAAACCTGGAGATGCATATATGTTTTTGTGTTACCGCATTCGTTTTCTTCAGATAAATAACTAGAAGTGGAGTTCCTAGATCATACAGTAGCTCTATCTTTTATTTTTTAAGGACCCTCCATACTTTATTCCATAGTGGCTGCACTAATCTAGATTCCCACCAACAGTGCTGCTGAGCACATTTTCATATACCAGCCTGCCCTGTGTATGTCTTCTCTGGGAAATATATCTATTTATTCAGCTACTTTGTCACCTGTATTTTTTTTTTTTTGGTTATTGAGTTGTATGAGTTGCTTCTATATTTTGTATTTTAGAACCTAACCAGATATAGGTTAGAAAATATTCTTTCATTTAGTAGGTTGCTTTTTAATTCTGTTGATGGTTTCTTTTGCTGTGCAGAAACTTATTAGTTTGATATAGCCCCACTCATTTGTTTTTGCTTTTGTTACCTTTGCTTTTGGTGTCAAATCTAAAAAATATTTGCCAAGACCAATGTCAAGGAGTTTACTGCTTATGTTTTCTCCTAGGAATTTTATGGCTTCAAGTCTTATGTTCAATTATTTAATCCATTTTGAATTAGTTTTTTTTTTTTCGTGTATAGTATAACATAGTGGTCCAGTTTCATTCTTTTACATATGGCTGTCTGGTTTTTCAAACACCATTTTTTGAAGAGACTTCTCTTTCCCCATTGTATATTCTTGGCTCCTTTGTCAAAGAGTAATTTACCATATATATGTGGGTTTATTTATGAGATTGCTATTCTGTTCCATTGATTTATGTGTCCATTTTAATGCCAATCCCATACTGTTCTGATTGCTAAAGCTTTGTAATGTAGTTTGAAATCATGGAGTGTGATGCCTCCAAGTTTTTTTTCTTTTGGCTATTTGTTATTTTTTGTTGCTCCAAATAAATTTTATGGGTGTTTGTCCAATTTCTGTGAAACATTCCGTTGGAATTTTTGATAGGGATTGCATTGAATTGTGGCCATGCTTTAAACCCCTCACAGATGGCTTTTGTAAGATAGTTGGGATTATGAACTGCTTATGTTACCTGCTACCTCAAGAGACTAAGCTTATTCAAAGTACTTAAAATAAGTGGTCAGAAATATACAAAGAATTCTTATCCTTTGAGCTCTGATATGATGCATTTCTCCAAAACTTCACATTTTCATTTTCTGTGTGCCAAGCTCTCATATCCCTAAAGAGTAAACTGGCCTGTCTCATTATCTCATAGGGTAAACTGACCAGGGCCTGGTCAGCTGTGTGGGCTGAAATTTGAAAAGGTTGTGTGACAGGAAACCTGACATTGGTTCTCATGTAGATTACCAGAGAAGTGCTGCATTAGATTCTCATGTAGATTACCAGAGAAGTGCTGCAGAGCTATTACCTTGCTATTAATAAAGTAGTACATGTTTTAACTTAGCTATTTTATTTCTATCATCACTATCATTATCACCATTGGTGGACCTTCATCTGTTGGGAACTCTTAGACAGGAAGTCACTTTTAAGATTTGCCCATCAAAGTTCCACTGAAACTTTAACAAAAAGTCAGCCTACTATAAAAAATAAAATATACTATTACTTTACTCGGTATATGATAATTATTAATTAAACATTTAATTGGAGTCATCAATATTTTTCTTATTATAATATAGCTTTAGTTAATTGTGATATTACTTAAATACTGTAAATATTAAGTGAATTTAAATACTATAAGATTGTTATGATTTAAGTATAATTAATATTGAATATAATAATTTATGAAAAATAATGAGATTTTTATGAATCAATGTATGATTAACAATTATTAAAATATGAAAATAATAATTCAACTACATGCGTCTTCTAGTTCCAACTTTGCTACTGAATTGGTAACCTTTAACTCATTTTAATTCTCTATCAAAATTTGCCTTCTTTAAATTAAACTAATGCCCTCTAGTGTCAAACTCTCCAGGGGAACATGGCACTCTGCTGTGGACATACTTCACAATGTGAATATAGGTTGTTTGGAAGAAAATCACTAATGATGAAATTCCAATGTTGGTATTACCTTCAGGAATATGGTTAATATTTAATCCTTGGTATTATTTATTTTTTATATGAAGATAAACCTGTAGTTCCCTGTTCCTGAAAAGGAGAGTAACTGAACCAATGCTAATACTTTGAAAATTTCAAAATACTATTTTTTCCAAGTCACATCATAAAAAATAACAAAATTGTTACCTATTTCACATGATGTCTTTTGATTTTTATGCACTTTCGATTCAACTGTTCTAATTATTTGGTTAATTCTTACTAAGAATCACTGAGCAGGGAGAGTTGCTGTCATGGCTCAGTGGTTGACGAACCCAACTAGGATCCATGAGGATGCGGGTTTGATCCCTGGCCTCACTTAGTGGGTTAAGGATGCGGCATTTCTGTGAGCTGTGGTGTAGGTCGAAGATGCCGATTGGATCCCATGTTACTGTGGCTGTGGCATAGGCCTCCAGCTACAGCTCTGATTCAACCCCTAGCCTGGGAACCTCCATGTGCCATGGGTGTGGCCCTAAAAATACAAAAAAATAAAATAAAATAAAATAAGAATCAGTGAGCATGAAGTATATTATTGAACACTTGTATATATGGTATATCTAGGCCTCAGTAGACTGGAAGAATAAATAAGTCAGATCTCCATAAAGTATACAAATTGATTTATTAATTTTTTATCTTAAGGTAAGTTCATGTAGAAATTAACCTCCCTCCTGTTATTGGTTAAATTTTGTCCCTCATACTCAATTAGGGTGAACTCTATTCCCATGACTGGTGTTCCTAGAAGAAAAGGGAAAATTGGACCCAGAGACACATAGAATGCTATGTGATAATGGAGGCAGAGATTGTAGGGAAGCAGCTGCAAACCGTGGAACACCAAGGATTGTTGGCAGTCACCAAAAACTAGAAGGCGGCAAGGAAGGATTCTTCTTAAGGGCTTCAGAGGGAGCTCAGCCCTGCAAAACCTTGATTCTAGACTTATAGCCTTGAGAATTGTGAGAGAATATGTTTCTGTTATGTTGCCTCATTCATGGCAATTTGTTAAGGTAGCCCTAGAACACTAATATATCCCTCTCCCCTACATTATACTCTAGTTAACTGTGGTCCATCATGCTCCTGCCTGGCTGCTATCTTGCATTCAATTATTGCTCTCTGAGTATAATCATCCTTCCTAGATGTCCACTGCTGCTAACACCAATGTCAGATCATCAACAGCCTATATTGTTAATATTTACAGTTTGCTGCTATGTGGGATGAGGATTCTGTCCCTAAGTTCTTCTAGCAATCCAACTGCTTCTTGGCTCCTTGTCTCCAGCAAATAAATAACTCAAATAAGGCTATGTTGCACTATACCATAGCAAGCACCAATTTACATACCATGAACTTTAAATCCATGTAGAACCAATAACCATTTCTCAAAAGGAAACACGCCTACACAACTTTGGAGAAAACACAGCTTTTCAAATCTTTTGCTGAGTAGGGTTTGGGCTTTGCATTTGTGAAATTAAAAGATCCTTTCAGATGTTTATAGTTTTTTTTCCCAAACACTGGAAAAATCAACCTTCAATTCCTGGACACAAACTCACTGCAGTTTTGAAATGGCAACTTGTGTCTTCTAAAGAAAATGTATAAGAAAACACTACTATCACAACCTTGTAGCAGCACTGCACAGCACATACATCATAGTTTGCTGTGATTTAAATTAATGTTTAGGCTACACACTTAGGTATAAAATATTCCTTTAATGCAGTAGAAGCTATAGATATTCTTTAACCACCAAGTATAAAGACTTGAGTGATTCCATTGGTCTATTTATATGAGATGTTTTGTATTTACTGGTTAGCTACCCATGGTCCCTTTGTCCCTCTGATGGTATTTGAAGATAATGTGTAGTTCATTCTACTAGAACAGATGAGTTAGTATCTTTCTTGTTACTGCCCATTTGTACCAACTCCTCCTACCAGATATTTTTATATACTACTATTTTAAAACTCTTTCCCTTGAATAACCTTTGCAAAGTACAACATGAGAGGAAATTATACTAACTACAGATATAGAAGGACACATATATAACATAGACACTTATTCATTCCTCTGATAGTGTAGTTTTGTAATTACTACTTAATATTTCCATGATTACCCTTAATAGAGTTAAAATAGAGATTTTAAAAATGTATATAAAGATTGTAAAGATGTCTGGAGTAAAGATAGATATTAGAGCATGTCACATAGCTCCAAATAAAAACTTTAAAAGAAAGTCCTTCAAAATGTTCTTTCTTGTAGTGCAGCATGAATGACCCTGAGCATGAGTCTGCCTGAACAGCAGTTATGTATCTATTTACATGTCAATATAAATAATATAGGTAATATCTTTCTGAATATTTGCATATTGGTAAAATAAAATAATTAGATATTTTCTTATTTTTATTTCAACATTTATTTTGTGGAGTTTATAAAAATTTCATCAACATTCTCTTTGCAGAAGGCACCTATCATTGTATAGTTTTACAAATTATGAGTTGCAAATGCATTAGTTGATTATAAAATCAATGTTAGTAGTTTGTAGCCACTGTTATTTAAAAATGAAAGTGAACAGAATAGGATATAATAGAATAGAAAACCTTAACATATGTTATAAAGAAAAAGAGTAATTTTTGTTTCAAGAGAATTCTAATTCAGTTTTCTACTTATGAGTGTATCTTTTTGTGTTCTCCTGTGTATTATATAAAGTAAAATGCTTTTCCTACAGTAGGTCATAGAAAGAAATATTTGAAAATAAATGCAAGTCCACAGTAATATCTTTAAAAATCCCAAAGGATATCATTAGAATTACTTTTTTATGAAAAAAAATATATCATGCACTCATTTGTTAGACACTACCCATTGATTTCCTTCTTAATTAAGAACAATTTTCCAAATTACAATATTATCATTTTTATTTAAAATTCATTATACATTAACACCATAATGTAAAATAGCATAGCTTATTTTTTGCTTGACCTACTTCTGCTATAGTATGCTAATTTGTGTATGTGTGTTAAATTTACTAAGATTTTCTAATTAAATTATAAGTACTTGTTTAGATTTTTAAATATTTTAAGCATTAAACTTAGTAAAAGAAATAGAGTTTCATACATATCTGGATAATATGAAAATTTATGTGGATAATAAAATTACAACTGAGCCCAAAACCAGTGCTTTAGAATGCTAAAGTCTTTCATAATATCTAGGAAATTTTTGTAACTGAAATCAAAACATCTGACTCTTATCTTTTTTAATAAAGTTTATAAAAGAAAACTTAAAAGCATATTACATCTCTTTGTGGAATGGGACCATGTTCGTTATACTCCTAGGATTTCTGGAAGCATACATTTGAGGGGTTTCTCAAATGTGTGAAATTATAACTCTAAAAGAAGTACCCATCAGAAATGTAGTTAAAACTACTTGGGATCCAAAAAAAGCATAAGACACATATTAAACTGATGAGAGGTATAGTTGTTATCAATAGAATACCTGACACTCATTCACCAAGTAACTTCCTTATCTGTTAAAAATGCAAATCACATCATGGCATAATGCTTTGTTCTTGGCTCTTCCACTCCTTTCCTAAATTTAAAATCCTTCAATTGTTTTCCACTCTTTTTTTGTATATCATCTCCACTCCTTAGAATACATTTCCTTTCATTCATTTATTGTTTTATCCACTAATCCATCCACCTACCCACCCATCCAACCATCCAAAAATTTACTGATTAACTTCTATGCAACAGGAACTGTCCAGACATGGGAAATTGTGCAGAGTACAGAATAGACAAAAAAGGCCTTACCATTATGGAGCTTGCATTTTATCATGGGTCAGGGAAGAGAAAAAATAATAAGATAAGTAAAATGTGTATTATTATATCTATCAGACATTGTGGTTCTATGGATAAACATAAAATAGGTGAAGGTGATAGGGAATTTTAGGCAGTGAGAATGGATGATAGCAATTATAAATGAAAAGGTCATGGATGGTCTCAGTCAGAAAGTGAGAAAATATCAGAAGGGGGTGAAGGAGTAATCCATGAAGTTATATAAATGGAAAAATCTTCCAGGCAAAGAAAAGAGCAAATGCAAAAGTCCTGAGTTTGGTATGTGCTGAGAGTGTTTTAACAACAGCAAAATTGGGATTGGGTGAGCAATAATGGTAGTAGAAGAGGAAGGGAAAGAGAAAAGGATAGAGCAGGAGTTGACTGTGTGACTCTTACAGGTCTATGCGTATACACTTGACTTTTTATTTAGTATGATGTAAGAAGCCATTAAACATTTTGAATAGAGGAATATCTCTAATTTTTATTGTATTATTTTCTATGACACTGTCTTACTGTTATTTGTAAGGGACTGAATTAATTAATTTATGACTCACTAATGGGTCATAACCCCAAAACATACAGGAGGACATGAAATAACTATGCAGCTTGAATCAGGGAAGGCACTGTGGAGGTTGTGAAATATGGTTGATTGCTTATATTTGAAAGGTGAGGTGTGAGAGAGAAAGTGAGGATAAATGAATTCTTTTGGCCTGAGGAACTATAATATTGGTGTTGCTCTTTACAGTACTGCAAAAGGAACTTGGAAGAGAAAATTTGGTGAAAGTATGTACGGGAGATCAAGAGACATATTTTGGCTTTGGGGTGTGTAATTTATATTCAGAGGGGAACCATGAATAGGCTATTGGCTTTAATAGATAGACTTCAAATGACAGATGCTGTTAGTTAGCTGCTATCTACAGTGCTCAAAGGAATAATTTCTTCCTCAAAGAAACCCCCTATCTTCCCCAAGAAAGCCAGGTGCTGCTATCATAGGCACTGAAGCAATATATATTTCACCTTGACACAGCTGCAAATTTATATCTATTTGTGTGATGATTTGATCAGTGCTTTCCTACCTCCTTCAAAAGATGGGACATTCCATTAGGTCCAGAGTGTTTACCTACCACCACATTCTTAGCACTTAGCACAGTGCCTAGGACATGTATATTATGATATAATAGACATATATATCCTTATTGCACACATACACCTAAGCACACATAAAATGAGGCAAACAGGCTAGAATGACGTAAATTAGCCTCAGTCTCAATATGGCAAATAATTCATGTCCTTTTCCAGTGGTTTAGGTCTTACAAGGCAAAACCCATAATATTTGAGGGCGGAATATTTTACGAGGCATGGCTATAGCTGGGACAGTGTGAATGAGGGAAGGGAGTAGTAGGAAATAAGCTCAAAAAAGTAAGATTACAATGCAAGTGTGATGAGAAAACTTTGGAAGAATTGGGAATGAAAGTGATATAAACAAATGAATATAACAAAACAGAAACAGACTCACAGATATAGAGAACAAATTAGTGGTTACCACTGGGGAGAGGAAGAGCACAGGGGTAGAGGATTAAGAGGTACAAACTATTATGTATAAAATAAATAAGATACAAGGATATATTGTAAAGCACAGGGAATATAGCCAATATTTTATAACTTTAAATGGAGTATAATCTATAAATATATTGAATTACTATGCTGTATACTTGAAACTAATATATTGTTAATCAATTGCACTTTAAAAATCATAAGGACAAAAATGAACGAAAGCGACGTGATTTGCTAAATATTTTTGAAGGATCACCCTGGTTATTGTCTGAAATATGTCTTTAGTAGGCAATATGTCTTAAGAAACCCAGAGAAAAACTCTGAAGCTAAGGCAATGATCAGATGATCGAAGATGGTGATTTAGACAAGGGTGATTGAAGTTATAAGAATTCACAATATGAGGTATATTTTGTAGGTAAAGTTTGTAGGATTTGCTGATAGGTTGACTTGACATGTGAGAGAAGGGGGATTGATATGAGGTGTCACAGAAAAATAGATGACACCTAGGCCTAAGCAACTGGGTACATGATGTAGTGATTAACTGAGATGGGTAAAAAGCATATTGATAGGTGTGGGGGGGGGGCAGTCAAGAACTTGAAATGGCCTTTAACTATCTAAATGGATAAATAGCATAGGCAGTTCAATGACAAGTCTAGATTACAGGGGAAATGGTGAAGCTGTCAAATCACTGTATTTGAGAGCATAGCATTGGATGAGATGTCTATGAATTTTCAGAGGATACTTTCCTAGTGTCTGAAAGACCTAAATTCTTGTCACACATCAAATTTGTTCAGCTTTAGATCATGTATAGATAAACAATTTAAATATAAATCCAAATGTATGTATGCGCAGAGAAATATTTGTTGATTATATAAGCTCTAATACTTAATGTGTGTCAATTTTTGTCTATAAGTTGTCTCTCCCTATGGAGTTTCTTATAGCATCCTTTTAAACCATTCACAGGGCACTTATAAAATATTTATGTGTACACCTTATATGTCTTTTGTAGTGTAAGTTCTGTAGAGGCAAGATCTGAATGACAGTTCCTTATGTTTATAGTAGTTCACAGCTAATGAATTGCACTCATATACATTATTTCGTTAATTCTCACATCTCTGGTGGGTAAGATTTCCATTTTACCATTTATTTTGGTAATCAAAATATAGTTGCTTAAAACAATGACAGCATTTATCTTTCTGATGAATCTGCAAATTAGGGAGGAGTTTGACATGAATATCTGATCTCGTCCATGTGATATCAGAGAAAATGACTCAAGGCTGAAGGTTGGAATCATCTGAAAGCTTACTGCCTCCTTACTCATATGTCTGCTGGTTGACACTGGCTGTTAGTTGTGACTTTTTCTGGCCTTGTGGTCAGAATACCTATACATGACCTTTCCTGGTGGATGCTTGTCTTCCTTACAGCATGGTGGATGGGTTCCAAGGGTAAGAATCCCAAAAGAAATTACTGGGCAGAACCTTTATCACCTTTTATGACCTAACCTTGGAAGTCACCCAGCATCCTTGGCTACATTAAATTCACTAAGGCAATCATGAATGCCTCCACAATTCCAAGGGAAGGGAAAAGAGACTACACGTCTTGACTGCGTGTTGTTAAAGTCCTAGTAGAGCGTGTGGAGCCAAGAATATTGCACAAATGCAATATGCCACACACATGTAGAAAAAAATATGAAGCTCAGTCTGGTTAAAAGGCAGATTTGGGCAAAAATTAGTCATATTTTGCAAGATGAATCAGTTTGTAGAAAAACTGATGATTTTTCATTAGGCCTTCTGAGATTAAAATGTATGATCAACAGTTCCTTTGCATAGACCGTTTTGCAGAGACCACTATTGTTTGTAATTTAAATTTTTTGATTTTTGATTTGGCCAGAAACTTTGATGCAGAAACTAGTATATTTCCCATGTTGCCTGCTAGATTGGCCTTTTACTTGACAATTTGGATTCTAAAAACAGCTCTGCTATAACTATACCTCAAAAAAAAAAAAAAGGTTTACTCCTCCTCCTCTTCAATTATCTAATTAGGCATGAATATGCATTTTATAATTTTTGGCAAATCCCAGGTCTCCAGACACAATAATAACTTTAGAACTGTTTGTGTCATTATTTAGTAAGTATACTTTTCCAGTCTATTAATAAATGAATGATATCAAGAAGTTTCTGTAGGTTACATAGAAAATTAGCAGCAAAACCATAATTGGAAGCAGACTCTAAGAAATGAATTTGAAAGCAAATGATTAATGTGAGGGTGATACTTCTAGTAGGGAATGGCAAGTGATAGAGGCAAAGAAAAAAAAAACTAATACAGTATGTGGTGATGAATAGGTTTCTGCTGTGAACCACTAGGTCTCAATCTTGTTGGGAATTTAGGAGATTAGGAAGAATATTTGCCTTAGACTTATTCCACCTTGGGAAAGAAGTTGGAGAATCTATCCATCAACTCCCATTTGTCATTGTTGCAAACTCTTCCCAGGGCATTACCTTCCTGGTGTGTATGGTCTGCTCTGAATATATGTGTACAATAATACAAAGGTCAGAGGATGCCCTCAGACAGAAAGCCCTACATACTTGCTCTAAGAGGCATGTGTACATATAGGAACGGTGTGTGCCAGGGGATATATGAGGCATCGAGAGCCTCTGCTATATTACTAATTATTTTACAATGTTTCTCTACTCTCTTTGTCATATGAGTATTATCCTAATTTTCCCAGTAAAATGAACTGTATCAAGATCATCCTATAAATGTCAGTCATGAACCCAACCCAAGTGTTAGTATTACAACCCAGAAGAAAATGATCTTTCATCAGGATCACACAGGGTAGAATCAAATCGGCATTGAGGTATTAGGAGGTTATCTCTATACGATAAGGGGGTCAGTTTCTTATTCTTTGGCCTTTTATCTGAAGAGCTGAAAAATCATCTGAAGAAATCTACTTATTTACTGGTTTTAGAATATTTATGATGGGGAAGCTTGTAGAAAACTTCAGTGGTTGTTCCTGATAGTATATGGGTGTATATGGTTCCATATGAACAAAAAAAAAATGGTGTCTGCTTATGGTAGAGAGGCTTTTAAGGGCTCATGAGGGCCCCTACCTCTGGGACTCCACTTGATGGTAACAACCAGGAAGAGGAAAATTAACCCCACTACCAGATTCAACCCAGGAAATTAATCTTGAGCATCATCGGATATTGTAACTTTTCAGATGGTGAATAGGAAAGTCTAACACCTATGTTTTAACTCTAGTATCATTAGATCCTCAATATCATGGCAAGGTTCCCTCTTCTCCTAAAACACTCCTAGTCTGAGGACATACCAGAAGAGGATGCTTAAATTTAGATCATTCTAGTAGTCAAAATTTCAAAGAGATTCCTAAAAAAAAATCTTTGGAAAGAATGAGAAAGTGTAGTGATTCCAATTATCCTTGATTGTGCAGAGAAAAATTTGCAGAATCCACGACAGGAATCTAAAAATATCAACTCAACTTCCAGTCTCCCAGGGAAAAATGATTTCTCTGCATCCCTAAATACATTTTTTTCAAACTGAGTTTTCTAAAATATCTGTTAAGAGAAAACCAACTAATAGCCATGTTGATTCATGAAAGTTCTCTCTTGCAATCAATGGATGTCTCTATATAAAAGTGATGACAGTGTGTAAAACATACTTCTAAAATATGTTTTAGCATTATCTCCTAAAGGAAATTACATGGAATGCTTCTTTTTAGTATAATAGGGATGTCCCATCTTTTGAGAGCTTCTAGGATGCCGTGATCTATTCATAATTATAGTGGTGGATTTACGGTTAATCATATCATGTTATTCATATTCTAGTTGGACTGTCCATAAAATAAATGACTTCAGCCAGTAATATGAAACACTTTGACATGATATTATTTGAACGTATTTTATTTCTTTAGGTGCAAACACTTTGTGATGTAGAGTAACTGAAAGGTTAGTGGGGGCCATGGAATTATTTTACTTGGGACAGTACCCTGAGTGAACAATAATCTGAATTTTCTACAGGCTTTTTAAGCAGTCACCCAGAAGTAACTGACTCATCTAAAAAGATATCCTCTCTAATTTCAAAGTTTTTGAATAAGAAAATGCTACAAAAATCTGTTGTTGATATTTGTTGAAATAAATCCATCAGTATGAATTAGGGAGAAGGAAGATTCAAAATGGTTTCCTTTTCATCGCTTGATCATCTACATCACAGGGTGTCCAGGCAGACTTGAAATTAACTTTTGAAGACATCTGTAATAGAATAAAGTACTGGACAACATTTATAGCTCTCTACTCTCTCAGTCTTTCAAAGCATAAGAATGTCAGAGGTTTACAAAATCTTACTTCATTTAAAAATATCACCATATCCCTTTCATATGTTCTTCTATATGTTTTCTACAGTTGCTTATACAAGCAGTATATATACTCACATTGTTTATATTTTTCAATGAGACACTAGAAATATTAAACTACAATCTTCTTTTTTCATATAACAGTACTTCACAGATATATTTAAACATTTGTATGTAATTTGAACCCACATTTATTTTTTAAAATGGAATTTCACATGGAACTATAAATAAAATATATGAATTATAAATTCACAGCATAATTAATTCTTACAAAATGAGCAAGTATATCTACCATCCAGAACAAGAAACGAGCATTACAACAATCTCAGAAGTTTTTCTATTCTCTGTCCTTAATCACTACATCCTTCTAAAGATAACTAGTTTTATCTTCTATCACCATAAATTGGTTTTACCTGCTTTTAATCCTTGATAGAATTATAGGATATGTACCTTTAGTGTTTCGTTTCCTTCACTCAGATTATGTCTGAGGAATTCATCCATGTTAGTGTATGCAGCAATAGTCCATTCATTTCATTGTTATAGAATTCGTTTCTATGAATATAGCCATATGTTTATATCAGTGTTACCAGTGATGGATATAAAGGTTATTTCTAACTTTGGCTATTATGTAAACTGCTACAATATTGTTCCTGTCTTTGATGCAGGTATGTTTTTACTGTTGTTGGGAACAAACCCTAAAGATGTGATTTATGTTTCATTCAGTATGCATAATTTTTGCTTTAAAGTTGTGATTTTCATTCCCATAACGTGTGTAAGAATTCCAATCACACTATATTTTCACCTGTATTTAATATTTTCAGTTTGTTTTGATTTTGATTGTTGCCATTATAATGGGTATATAGTTATTTTGCTTTGGTGGTTATAGTGGTTTAAATTTTAATATCTTGATGCCTTTACAATGTTTAACATATTTTCATTTTTTTATTGGCTACTTGAATACCCTCCTTGGTGAAACATCTATTCAAGTTTTCATTCATTTTGTTTAAATTGGGTTTCTTTTTTATTGATTTGCATGAGTATGTTATATATTCCAGGTACCTGTAGGTTTTTTTTACATTCATACACATATTTCCCACTATGTGAGGGTGACTTTTAGTCTCTTAGTGAGACTCTGACATGTCAGGAGCCATAAGGCTGCTCCGGTAAAGAAAGCAAAGCCACACTCGGCACCTGCATGAGGCTTGTCTGGTTAGCAGAGCTACAGACAAGCTGAAGAAAGAAGAAGGATTGCAGAGCAATCCCTTGAAAGACATCGGCTCCAGGAAAATAAAAATGATATCCCTTAAAAATATGTTAATCTATTTTTCTGTGTTTATCCTTCTTTTTCTATCTTTGATTCACAGCTTTCTTACTGCTAAAGATTTGCCCTGGGTACGTAAAACACTTGAACCAAAACAGAGTGAAGTTATTTAAACAATGTAATGGAAAAAGCCTTTGTTTTGGAGTGACAATTTATGGCACCTATTTTGTGAGAGTATACAGGGGAAACTTATGATTTCAGTCCCTTTACTTAAAAAGAAGTTTGGGGCTGGGAAAAATGTTGTTTGGCCTATAAATTGCTATTTTCTATAATAGATATATTTTTTATCAAATAACAGTGTCACCTGTAACTTTCATCCCTTGTGGGGGCATTTGTTAATTTTTGGGTATAATACTCCTTTCTATTGAAATTGGTGGTTTGGAACTTACGTAAATCAGCACAATAGGTTAAATGCTTAGCTTGCTGGTGCCAAATAAATTGTAGTTTTAAGAATGTCATGAGCCCAAGGCTTTCATGCGTTTTGTTAACTACATACACCTTTAGTTAAAGAATGTTAGGTATCATAGTTTATTACTTATTAAAGCTTTGTTCTTAATATAGAATAGAATAGCTACTGTTGTTGACCTTTTAAGAAAAATACGGCGTGAAACTTTAAGTTTGTAATCTTGAAGGAAAATCTAAAGTTGAAAGGAACATATTTTAACTAACCTTTTTTTTTGTATCTCAGGTGGAGGGAACAAAAGGGCTTTAAATCAAATGTTAATGTCAAATCTTACACGAAACCTGATTGTGATAGGGTATAAAAACTGATGCTTTTCATTTAATAAATTGGGTCATCTGCAGCACTTGCTGAGGGAGTTGGCTCCAATTCTGTTTGTAGCCCCTCCTCCTGTTCGTCGTCTCCTGGCTGCTGGGGCTGGACCCCGGCACTGACAAACAGAATTTCTCATATTAATGTAGTCAATATGCCAATCTTTTCCCTTTAATCTTAGAATTTGAAATCCTGTTTAAAAAAAAGTGTCCATCCCAAGGTCATGAAACCATTCTCTTATGTTATCTTCTACGGCATTTTTATTATTTCTCCTTTAACAGTTGTCACATTTAAGTATAAAATTGAATCTCCATCTGACCCAACACTATTTACTGAGAGGAATTTTCATTCCTTATGAATGATAGTGCCACCTTTGTCATAAATCAGGTGATTATATATATGAGTCTGTACTTTCAGTTAATTGTAGTATTTGTCTATCCTCACACCAAGAGCACACTGTTTGAATTACAATAGCTCCACAATAATTTGCAATTATCTGTTAGTGAAAACTCTCCAACTTTGTTCTTCTTAAGATTATCTTGGCTATTTAGACCCATTTTATGTCTACATGTATTTTAGAATTTACACACACACACACTCCTGGTGGGACTGATTGGGGCTTCACTAACTCTACAGATCAACTTTAGGGGAGTTTACATCTTTACAACCTTAATCTTACCAATCCATGAGTATAGTATATTTCTCCATTTATTTAGGTATTTTTTAATTTTGCTCATTTATATTATGTATGTGTTTAGAGTTCTTGCACATATTTGATGTTTGTTGATGAAATTATTCTTAAAATATCATTTTTAAATAGTTTATAGCAATACAATTAATTTTTAGACATTAACACCTAGAAACCTTGTTAAATCTATTTATTGATTGTAATATTTTATCTGAGGATTCTGTGGATTTTCTATTTATATGTAGCCTGCAAACAATAAAAACTTCATTCTCCTTTTCCAAACCTCATAACTTTTACTTTGTTTTCTTGTTATGCTGACTAGTATATTAAAGTAGAATTTAATATAATTTATACAAACATTTTAATGGATTAAGGAACATTCCTTCTATTCCTAGTTCACCAGGAGGTTTTGTATTTTTTTACTTTTTGTGAGTTTGAGTTAAATGTTTGAATAATTTCTCTGCATTTATCTTTTATATATATATAATGATTTTTATTTTTTTACATATAGCTGTTTTACAGTGTTCTGTCAGTTTTCCACTGTACAGCATGGTGGCCCAGTTACACATACATGTATACATTCTTTTTTCTTACATTATCTTGCTCCATCATAAGTGACCAGACATAGTTCCCAGTGTGTTTTTAATGTGATGAATCACAATAACTGGGTTTCAGTTATTAAAATGAACCTTTGCCCAAATAAAATGAACTTCATTGTGATACATATATTGTTGTTTTACTATAGCACTGGATTTGTTTTGTTTTGAGAATAACTTGGTTATGGTACAAATCATATTCTTTGAAAAAGTAGCTCCATTATATCCCCTTGTTTGATATAATTGCTTCAAAGAGTTCCCAATTAAAAGACATTTGGGTGGTTTTCAGTGAATATGTTCTTAGAAATAAGGCATCAATAAAAAAACATATATATATATGTATATATCCTTATATGCTGGTGATTTTATTTCTGTAAGGTAGATTCTTAAAAGACGAATTGATGGGCAACAGATTACATACATTTTAATAGCTATTTTCATGTTATTTTCTTAAAATGTATCAATATTTCACCAGTGTGGAATATGAATAGTTTTTTCTCATCCCCTTTCCAGAATTGAATGTTATTCTAACAACTATACCTCTTATCAGTTTAATCTAAGTGTCTTACACATTTTTTGGATCCCAAGTAGTTCTAATCACATTTCTGATGGGTCCTTCTCTTAGGTTTATAATCTAGTGTTTGTTTACGAATGCCCCCATAAACTTAAACTGTTATAGATTCCTCATTTATTTGGTTTTATTTTGTATATTTGGATTTTTAATCTATCTGAAACTCAAATAGTTCAAATTATATGAGTCTACCTTTATGGAAACACTATTATTATATATTCCATTTTAAATGACTGAATGGAAATATATTTAGTGTACCACTTTGGCAGGATTTCTTTTGGATTTTATTCTGTTCCATCATTTTGTCTATTCCAGTACCAATTCCTTACTGCTCTGATCAGAGTAGCATAATCATATAAAATGGGGTATGCCACAATCTTTGTGTTTTTAAAAAAATTCTGAACAATTCTTGTGCTTCTATTCCTTTCTGAAATAGGAGCTGTGTTATGTCTCTGAATATTTCCCATCTGATGAACTTTTTAGAAAGAGGACTGAAAGGTCTGATAATAATAAGTATTTGGGAAACATAAAATATCTGCCTGTAAATAATGACAAAGACAGATTTTCAATAGGCATAACATCTCAGGATGATGCTAATTGAGAAATACCTGGTTGAGGCTCCATCCTGAGAGTTGTTCTATGTTTAAGGAAATTTTGGAGTGAAGCATAACATTTTTGTCAACATAAATTATCCACTGCTATGCAAAAGGCCAATCTGGAGATAGAAAACACGACAGCAAATATATTATGTTTTTAACCTAAGGCAATATAATGGAAATGGAAGAGGGTTACTGATAAAATTGCCTTTATGAAGGCACCCGATTGTCTGTCTGTAAGTCCCTTTATCACAATGTTTTTCAAACTTGATTGCATATTGGAATAACTGGAGAGCTTTTCACACTGTTAATGCCCAGGTGAGAGTCCAGCACAATTAATCATCATTTCTGGGAGTGGAAACCAGTCCTTAGTGGTTTGTAAAGTTCCCCAGATGATTCCACTGTCTAGCAATGGTAGAGAACCCTGCTTTAGAAGAGGCTAAGAATCTACTCTGGATGAAAATGCAGAGGAAAACAGGAAAAGAAAATCCTTAGCTGTTGCTAGGCCCCTTGCCAAGCTCTTCTTGTAAAGTTAATTTGTCTTTGGTAGGTGATGGGCAGGATTTGGGGTGACTGAGCTTCTGCAGGAAGAAATGCAGGATGAACTATATATGTGTAGGGGTAGGGGGGAGGAGTAAGGTTACTAACCAAATGAAAGTAGCTTCTGAAATTTTTAGAAAATAATGTCATATGAGCTGTTTATAGTCCAATCTAATTCTAGCTTCAGTGGTGGGAGGAAGGGATGGAGGAGGGAGAGTGATTACACACAGAAAGAAGGGTGGGTAGCTTTGGAGAAATCTCCTAAGAAATATGATTATGCTCAGCCTGTATTCCCCACTTCTTGTCAGTGCATTAGAGTCAGGATACAACGATGGTGGGGTACACACGTGTGAGTGACCCAGATAGCTAGAGCCAGTGACCCTTCTCTTCAGTGTAGTCATCTTATAAGTGGCAATGCTAAATCATTCATGACCTCATGTGCTGCTTTTGGCAAGCGATTCCCTAATTGCTCCTGTTTTTGCATCGATTCTGCGCAGCGTGGAAAAGCGAGTCTCCAACTTGCTGGTGGATTTATTGACCATCGGGTCCCTCCTCAGCTTTCACCTTCCAGTCCTCGCCCACTCTATTTTGGGGGCAGGAAGTGGGAATCGCACCTGTTTCCTCTTCTCAAAGCATGGGCTGGGCATTTTAACCGCCCCCTCTTTCCACCAAGCCAGGTGTCGGTGTTTGTGTGTTTTCCAGCTCACCATCCCTTCCCGCCGCCCCACTCCACCCCACCCACCCCCACGCATCCCTATTTCCGTGGGTGAGGACCCAGGGAGGTGATAAATCCACCCTCATACACCGGATCTCCAGCGCGCTACCTGCTTTGGAGAGCATCAGGCAGACCGCGCGGACCCACCTGCCTCCAAAGTTTGGGGCGTGGGAGAGCCAGGGCACGTGGCGTGTGGCTATGGCTCAGCCAAGGGGTCCGGAGCAGTCAGGGGAAGATGCCGCTGGAGATGGATTCACCGACGTCATCAGGAGCCGCGCTGGTAGGACCTTGCTGTTTTGCTTTTTAGCGTGAGGGTGTCGAGCGTTGCGGCTTCTCTCTGCAGAGGCTGTGCCCTAGAAGTTAGTACAGGGTTTCGGAAAGTTGTTGTGGCGAGGAGTGAAGGAGCAGCAGGGGACAGTCACTGCGCCACCGAGCTTGGGAGGGTGGGTCCGAGGGAGGAGGGGGCGCCGCTCCTCGAAAAAGCCAAAACTCACGTTTTTCTTTTGGGTCAGGTAGATACTGGTGGGCGAATTTCTTTCTTTCTCTCCTTTTTTTTTTTTTTTTTTTTCAAGAAAGCCTCGGGATATCGGTTTTATTATAGGATGGTAACGTATTTTAAAAATGTAAAAGAATAAGCAGACTGATTTAAAAGAAATATTGTCGTACTAATAGCCTTTGAGGAGAGAGGGGTGTGGGGAGGTGTGGGAAGGCCTGCTGGTCAGGGTGTGGCCAAGTGCTGAGTTAAGAAATCTGAGAAGTTTCACCTCACTTGTAGGAAAATGTCAGAAGGGCAGGGCAGGAAGGTTTGGGTGCCCAGAGCATAACTATAGGAGTTGAAAACCAGTAAAGAAGCAGGAATAAAAAGTCTAAGGTTTTTGCAGGTTACCACAGTGCCCTTTCCCCCACGTGTAAATTTCATTTGTAAAGAATCTTCAAGTATTTGGTAGTCTGGCCTACATGTGCAAACACTTGTAAACTAGGATAGGTCTTTAAAGCTGTAAATGGAAGCAGCTGTTAAGCTTTACCAAAGGATGAAGTTTCAGCTGCTTGAATCCCTTCCTCTCACCCTTGGAAATGCACCAAATTGTGGACAGCAAAATTGTGTTGAATGTTGAAGAAGACAAAGGCATAAAGTTAATGTGCAAGTGTATTTCTGATAAGAAATTAAAGAAAATATCACAGTAGAAAACAAACAAAAATGAGTAAGAAACAAAAATTGGTTATAAACTCCCCAAAAGGAGTTCAGAGCAGGATTTCTTTTCACAAGGAGTAAACTTGTATATGCAAGTAATGGTGCCCCTAAGTCAAAAAAGAATGGTACCTCTGACAATGCCTGGGAGGAATAGTTGTATCCAATTTTAACATCTCTCTTATCTTCTTTTCCTCATGCCATTACCTAACATGTTTCTCTGATTTTAAAGGGAAATAGGGTAAACTTTCCTAAATGGAATGCCCTTCTCATTCAACACATAGGATGAGAGAATTGGTTTTAAGTAATTACCTTAAAATAGCAATTTGAAAAGATACATTGGATAGTTTCATATATAGCTTTAAAATTGCTATTGTTTATACAATTTATTAGAAAAGTTCCTTGTAGCTATCATCTGAAATATGCAGAAGGGCATTTACTATAAATCTGTAACAGGGTATTATTTTGGGTAAAGTGTGTTAATTTAAGAATTCTACGAAGTATTTTTATATTGTGCTACTTCTACATTTGACAATGCATGAGAAAAGGAGAAAAAGATCTCCAAATTTATTTTTAAAACTAGGTTTGTGTGGGTTCCTGTGTTGTGGAAATGGTTAGTTTAAATCCATCTCTAAAGAAAATTTGACCTTTCTATAACTTTGAATTCCACATCAGATATTACTTTTGAGTCACTTTAAAATGGAGTTTTGTTGTTGTTGTTGCTGTTTACATTTGTGAAATTAAGCTTTTATTAGAACTGAGACTCCCCATGGGGTGAGTGGTAGGTAAGTCCAACAGGTTACTTTACTGTATTTTCACAACCCACCTTTTTCTTTTTGATAAGCCCTTACCTTTAAGGGTTTAGAGCCCATTAAATAAAAAAAAAATTGCTTTGAATATTTTAGTTTCTGTACCTTCATGAAACCCGTATTTTCTGTATTTTTTTATAGGTTTTGATTTTGTTTTTAATTCTGAAGCACAAGGGGCACCTGCTATTAATAAATGCTTTTTGTAGCCAATTTCTATGCACAGGAAAAAAAAATAATGTGGTGGGACTAACAGTAATGCCAAAAAAAGCAAACCTAAGAACCTGTTATATGGTAATAATTCTCCCCGCTACCACCCCCCCCCCCCGACTTTCTCTCACATATTAGTCTTTCCTAGACCTAGTTAAATGACAAGGTAAATTTTACAATGCCTCAAAGGTTATAAAAATAAACTACATAAAATGATTGTTTTCAGTGGCACTATTGAATATTGTTTCTTACACTGTTAAAAAGTATAACTCATAAAAATTGAAGATACAAAGATAATTAAAATAAAAATTTAATAGTCATACTTTATTACATGGATTTTTATACAGGTGTTCTTGATTCATCATTTGAAAAGGCTTAATAGTGTGGTACTTTGAGTATCTCTTAATTTTTCCTCTCACAACTGCTTATGCTTAACTCATCTTCACCAAGGACAATACTTGTACATAGTTAAGCTTTCCATACATGACCTCGATAATCATGGGAATTCTATGCCTTGGATAAAAACTGTTAGAAAATGAATGGCTAGCCCCAATCAGAACTTTCACTCTGGTATAAAAATCAGCTATCTGGGAGTTCCCATCATGGCTTAGTGGTTAATGAATCCAACTAGGAAGCATGAGATTGTGGGTTTGATCCCTGGCCTCGCTCAGTGGGTTAAGGATCCGGCTTTGTCGCGAGCTGTGGTGTAGGTCGAAGATGTGGCTCAGATCCTGAGTTGCTGTGGCTGTGGTGTAGGCTGGCAGCTACAGCTCCAATTAGACCCCTAGCCTGGGAACCTCCATATACTGCAGGTGCAGCCCTAGAAAAGACAAAAAAAAAAAAAGTCAGCTATCTTAAAAGTAAAATCTCAGCAATTAAAAGCATTTCAATACAGTATATTTACAACTGTCAGGTATTTTGTTTGTTGGTTTGTTTGGATACTCAAATACTGGCACTTGATCTCCTATTGATTGGGTATGCTTTCCTGTAGTTAGAAATAGCTCAGTGTAACATAAACAGCTCCATGCTGTTAATCTTTTTAAACCAGATGTAAATTAACTACCTCTGAATAGTTTTATGACTTGTATGTGTGTGTGGTTTGTATTCATTTGGCATCTCCTGGCACATCTTCCGATTTTTTACTGGCACAGAATCATGTATGAATAATTGAGCAAAGTGTACCTATGGATCTGTGTCATGAAAGTTTTTTTTTAACCTCTTTAACACTGAAAAAAATCAGGTATTTTCTTCAGAATAAAATTAGCTGAGCAGGTTTTGCTTTTTAAAAAAGTATGTATATGTGTGTGTGTGTGTGTGTGACTGGGTCACTTTGCTGTACAGTAGAAATTGAACAGAAAACTGTAAATCAACTCTTATGGAAAAATAAAAATGACTTTAAAAAGAAAAAAATAAAGCATAAGGAAGGTTATTCTTAGTTATAGATCTTGGAGTCAGGTGTAACAGGATCTTTCTGGTGATCAGTTTTTCATAAATAGGCTCATATTTTGTTCCAAATTCCAACTATGGGAGATTATTACACCAAATTTTTGATATATTTGGTTATAAAGAGCCTATTGTAAAGGTTAACATATAAAAGTTAGGCCAAATGACTATTTTAAAAAGCACTTAGCTCATTTCTTTAGTATTTTAACTATGTTTATTAAAAACAAGAGTGCAGTATAAGTGGACTCTTTTCACTTTGAGCTAATGGGCTTAAATTATACCCTATTGCCACTAAAAATTAGATACTCAGAACAAACTAAGAATCAAATTGGACAAAGATATTAAGGATTTTATAAGGAAAAACATAAAGTAGAAGATGTTTTGAATAACCATTATTTCATAACTGCCAATTATTTCAATTGGAAATATTTTCTTCCTGGCCATTTAGTATCTAAGGAGTCATTTGGTAATGAAGCCTGTATTTATCTAGCCCTTGAAAATTACATGTTCATATCATGCTGAATAAGTAGGATAATTCATCATGCCTGTTTGCACGAGAACTACTTTGGTACTTAAAAAAACAAAACAAAAAACAAAACAAAACAAAAAAAAAACCTTGAGTGTTAAAATTTTGCTTTGCCTTAATATGTAAGGATTCCTCTCCACAGAGACCTTGTGAAGGAAATTGTAGGGAATACTTCTCACAGATAACAGTTTCTAAAGTATGTTGTACTATAGTGTAAGTTTTATTCTGTTTTAGGTAATTGGTATGACAGCATCGTGATTGCAAAAATAGATAGAGCTAAGGACTAGAAGACTGGAAAACCTTCCCTTTTCATTCTGGATTCTAAGGAGAGCCTTGAGATTTATGGGGGCTAAAATATCATTTTATGCAAGTTATTTAACATTATACCAGTGGTGTTTTCAAATCTAAGTATTAAATTTTCTCTGATAAGACAGTGGATTAAATGCTATCTTTTCCTCCAAGGCAGAAAACTGGAAATTTTCATATTGAGTTAATAAGTGCATTTAGTTTGAGACTGAGAACACCTTCTAAGTTTCTGCTTAACAGTCTTGCATAAAGTTGATAGCTTCTTCCAGCTGAATAAATTTAACAAATTTATCTTGACCTTCAGTAATTCTGAGCTCTGTGTCCCTCTGTGTAGAAATTCTGTTCTTTATTATAATGAAAATGAAAGTAACATCAATGAACGCTAATAGTTTTGTGAAAATGTGGTTAGTTATTGGGGAAATATCCAGTGATGTAGTGGAGGCAGTTTGCACTGGCTCATTGGTGTCCAATTGCATGTTTCCCTTCCTGTCTGCAGGTTGAGTGACAGCATTGTTGAAATCCGCATAGTGGGGTTACTCAAGACCATAGAAATAAGCAAATGCTACTAATCAGTACTTCTTATTTTTTTCTTTTGAGGAAACTAGTTACTAAATATTCACCAGTACAGTACTAGAAATATTAATGATAGAAATTTAAGCTTGAAAAAGATCCATTATGTTGAGGCTGTGTGTCAGTTAGGTAAGCATTCTTCTGCATGTAATAGAATACCCAGCTAACTGTGGTTTAACAAATCTTACCTAACAAGATAAGTGGAAGTAGGGTGCTCTGGTATTGGCTTGGCATCTCAGTGATATCAAGGCTAGTAGATTTGATGCTCTTGGCCTTTTCTTTGTGATTACAAGTGGAATGCTGCTATTCAGGTACCACTTGAGTCCAGAAGAAAGGACAAGAAAACCACCAGTTACACATCTCTTCCAGACTCAACTCCAGCAGACTGTTGCTTATGTCTCATCCCAAACACTGTGTTCCTTGGCCATGCTTAACTGCAAATTATGCTAAGATTCTGTGAATATTTAGCTTTGATAACATCTAATGAATTTTAGTAAGAGAATATCAAGGTAAGGGAATAGAGATCGTGTTATGATTTTCCATTTCAGGGACTAGCTCAAATTATTTACTACTTCCTCTTTGTTTTTTTTGGTGTGTTTTTTTTTTTTGTTTGTTTGTTTGCTTTTTAGAACCGTACCCACAGCATGTGGAGGTTCCCAGGCTAGGGGTCTAATCAGAGCTACAACTGCCAGCCTACGCCATAGCCACAGCAATGAAGGATCCAAGCCATGTCTGTGACCTACACCATGGCAATGCCAGATCCTTGACCCACTGAACTAGGCCATTGTTCCTAGTCAGATTCATTTCTACTGCATCACTATGGGAACTCCACTTCCTTTTTTTAAAATGATTTTTATTTTTTCTGTTATAGTTGGTTTACAGTGTTGTGTCAGTTTTCTACTGTACAGCAAAGTAACCCAGTCACACATACATATATACATTCTTTATCTCACATTATACTCCATCATGTTCCATTGCAAGTGACTAGATATAATTCCCTGTGCTATACAGCAGGATCTCATTGCTTATCCTTTCCAAATGCAATAGCTTGCATCCATTAACCCCAAGCTCCCAGTCCGTCCCATTCCCCCTCTCCCCCTTGGCAACCACAAGTCTATTCTCTAAGTCCATGATTTTCTTTTCTGTGGAAAGGTTCATTTGTGCCCTATATTAGATTCCAGATATAAGCGATATCATATGGTATTTGCCTATCTCGTTCTGACTTACTTCACTCAGTATGAGAGTCTCTAGTTCCATCCATGTTGCTGCAAATGGCATTATTTCATTCTTTTTTTATGGCCGAGTAGTATTCCATTGTGTATATATACTTCTTCCTAATCCAATCATCTGTTGATGGACATTTGGGTTGTTTCCATGTCCTGGCTATTGTGAATAGTGCTGCAATGAACATGCAGGTACAAGTGTCTTTTTTAAGGAAAGTTTTGTCCAGAAATATGCCCAAGAGTGGTAGTTCTATGTATAGATATCTAAGGTACCTCCATACTGTTCTCCATAGTAGTTGTACCAGTTTACATTCCCACCATCAGTGCAGGAGGGTTCCCTTTACTCCACAGCCCCTCCAACACTTGTTATTTGTGCACTTATTAATGATGGCCATTCCGACTGGTGGGAGGTGGTACCTCGTGGTGGTTTTGATTTGCATTTCTCTAATAATCAGGGAAGTTGAGCATTGTTTCAAGTGCTTGTTGGCCATCTGTATATCTTCCCTTGGAGAAACGTCTGTTCAGGTGTTTTGCCCATTTTTCCATTGGGATGTTGGTTTTTTTGCTGTTGAGTTGTACAGGTTGCTTGTATATTTTAGAGATTAGGCCCTTGTCCGTTGCATCATTTGAAACTATTTTCTCCCATTCTGTAAGTTGTCTTTTTGTTTTCTTTTGGGTTTCCTTTGCTGTGCAAAAGCTTGTCAGTTTCATTAGGTCCCATTGGTTTATTTTTGCTTTTATTACTGTTGCTTTGGGAGACTGACCTGAGAAAACGTTTGTAAGGTTGATGTCAGAGAATGTTTTGCCTATGTTCTCTTCCAGGAATTTGATGGTGTCTTGTCTTAGATTTAAGTCTCTCAGCCATTTTGAGTTTATTTTCATGCATGTTGTGAGGGTGTGTTCCAGTTTCATTGATTTGCATGCAGCTGTCCAGATTTCCCAGCAATGCTTGCTGAATAGACTGGCTTTTTCCCATTTTATGTTCTTGCCTCCCTTGTCAAAGATTAATTGACCCTAGGTGTCTGGGTTTATTTCTGGGTTCTCTATTCTGTTCCATTTGTCGGTCTGTCTGTTTTGGTACCAGTACCACACTGCCTTGATTACTGTGGCTTTGTAATATTGCCTGAACTGCTAGAGTTTTTGTCATGGTAGTGCATAGAGGGCTCTTTAAACCCTCAGTTGTTCATAAATATAAGATAGGTTTGGGTTGTGAGCTTTCACTGCTTTATCTCTTAAAACAAATGAAATCCATCATAGGGCATGAATTTAGATTTAATAGCTGTGAATCTGTCCCTAGTTTAGGGACATTAATTCACCATTTCATTTCTGTTCTCAACTGAAACCTAACCTGTCTGATTGCTGGAAACTGGCATGCTATTTTAAGAATGGGCATAATTTCACCCTGACAGATGAGGGCAAGTGCAGGCAGGCCCAAAGACCAGTATGGTATATACATTGTGATTGTATGGGGCTAGATTTTAGTTGAAAGAAGCTGACTGGAATGAGCACTTATGAACACCTTCAGAACTTATTCTGTCATTATACTAACTGAAAACTGGTCTACTTGAAAAACAATTTTTTCTGTAAAATGCCCCTATCTGCTGTGTCCCACCTCCACACTACTCTACTCCCATTGCCCTTTCTTGTAACATCATTTGAAGTAGTACTGAAAATGAGCCATCAGTTATGAATTTGTATTATTTAGGGTGGAAGAGTTCTGTTATCCTGTGTCTGTCCAAAGGAATTGTATTTCACTTGTTGAACCATCCAAAAAAAAAAAGAGTGGAAATAGAAAAAGAAAATATTTTGTTGTATGAGTATATATGTCAAACATCATAATTTTACACAAATATATATGTTCTAACTCAAAGCAAATAGTAACAAGGATTCAGTGAAAGTTATGGGTTTGATAAAATTAAAGGGGAGCTGAATTTTAATCGAGTAAAACAACAACAGGTTTGATCTGGTGGGTAAGTCACTGGATGTATTATGGTTATATGTTCTAAGTTCAATAATATTCATAAGGCTCAGGAGAATACTCATAATCAGGAATTAACATTTGTGCATGATTGGAGTAACTCTGCTCCTGGCAGTAATTTTATATACTGAGCAATATAACTACCTTTAGGATCTTTTTTTTTTTTTTTTTTTTTTTTTGCAGGGGAATGGCCAGTTTTTTGGGGATGTGTGGACCTGGAGGCTAGGTCTCCACCTGGAATTCCGATGAGCCCCCAGTTTTGAGAAGCTTTGGCTTTTATTCTTGGGGTTTTTTCAACTTGCTTTTCATTTTTAATCACAGGAGCCTTCCTAGGTTGTTTGCTTGGTGGTGACTGTTGAAGTTCCTGTTTCTCCTATAATGAAAGATCAGTGGAAGTTCTCAGTTAACAAGCTTTCATGATTGGTACTTAAACAGAGTTTGTCTGTGCCCCTCCTCTAGGTGCTATGATAGACAATGCAATATCTATTGTGATAGAAATCAAAGAGCACCTATGAGTTAGAATCAAAGTAGAGATTAACCTGAAAATCAGGAATAGCTGCTTAAACTTATCTGAACATTAAGTTCAGATAATTAGTTATTCATATATAAATAATTAGTTCATTCATAATAATTAGTTATTCATATCTAAATGTGAAATGATTTTCATTTGCATTCTTTCTCACATTCGTCTGAGATAACTTTTTTGCCCAAATTGGACTTTAGGGTGGGAGCAGGTGGAAAAAAGTTTTTCTTAGATGTAGATGTCACAAAGTGGCACATAGTTGGGGAAATGAAGCCCAAGAGTGTGTCCTGTTTGAAATGAAGAGTCAGAACTGGAGAAAGGATTCTTTAGAGCATGTACTTCTGATTATTTAGAGCCCCATTGTTCCTTATTATATTGGAACAATGAATAATGCTTCTTATACTTCTTAACTCAAATTTTCTGCTTGAACCTAATAGGCACTTTTTGTTCCACCTGTTTCAGAGCTTAGAAGCAAAGTATACACTCTATGATGATGTAGAAGATTTGGAGAGGGAATAAAGCTCTATCGTGAAGGAGACTTCATAAAATTCAGGATTCTGATATATGTAGCAAGATTTAATGCAGTCAAATAGAACTAGATTCTTTGTCATTTTATCTGTAGTTACCACTACACCAAAAAAAAGTAAAAATAAAAAAGCAGAGAGGGTGTAGCTATTTCTCTTATCTTCCTATTCTTTTTTCTTCCTCTTATCCTTCCTATTTCCTTCTTAAACCTCATCGTCACTCCTTTTAGAACTGAAGTTAATGCTACTATTAGTACTGTACCATAATTAAATTGTGATATCAGTGGACTCTTTTGGAATGGCTTGATTACTTTGCTACAATTTTTTAGCATTTGGCCCATGGGAAAATATGTTCCAAGTTTCATGATACCAACTTTAAATTCAGTTTTCAGATAAATGTTGTACAAATTTTGGACTGCCTGCATGCAAGTCATTTTATAACAACTGCTATATTTAAAATTTTTGGCTCCTAAAATATTAGGTTTGTGAATTGATACAAGTACTGTCTGATGTGGTTAACAGAAACATCCAAGATACACCAATCTTAGTTCTGTAGTGCAGTGGCTCTCAAAATTGAGTGTGTATCAGAAGTCCCTGGAGGGCTTAAGCATAAATCGAGGTTCCTCACCCTCAGTGCTGCTGATTCAGTAGTTGTAAAGTAGAATTTGAGAATCTGCATTTCTCACAAGTTCCCAAGTGTTAACTGATCCTGCTGCTCTAACTTTGAGAAACACTGCTGTATTACAAAGTTAGGGAGGAATTAGTGAATCATAATTCAGTAATTGTGATTGTGAACTGGTTGGAAAACATGGAGTGTGCAGTTCTTTGTTCCAGGAAACAAAGAACAACGTAACACTGTTGAGAGCTACTGAAGATGTAGTTGCTTCTCCTACTGTCAGTCCCAGTAACATTAATATGAATCATCCCTTAATCCTTTCTGGCTTAACATCTGTCTGTATGTTTAAAGGAGGAGGCCGGCACAATTGACATGACTGAAGGCATCTATAGATATGAGTACTTGTTAATGGGAACTTAATAATAAATTCTATGTATTCTTTGTCCCTTACTTTCAAAATGATATTTATTAAATCAGATATAACTAATTTTATATGGTGTGTGTGCTTAATTGGTGTCACTGGTTAAACATGTGAAATGGCCCAAGTTGTTTGCCTATACCAAGTGTTTTCCCTTGATGTTCTGCTTTGCCAGGAGTGCAGCATAGCCTCCCTCTACCCTCAAGTCCCCCAAACATACTCTTAACCATTAAAGGTAGGTAGATATAGAATGTGTTTTTAATTCACCAGCCAAAATTATTTTAATTAATACTTTACTACCTGCCACAATAAGTCATTCTTTAACTTAAATTCTTCCTTAAGTTGTCCTCTACTTTTGAACTTTAACAATATTTCCTGGCTTGTTCTTCATGGAATTTCATGTGCTATTAATATTATTTGATGATCAAATAAGTTGGGACATATGGGTTGAATTTAACAAACTTAGTGCCTGATGTTTGAGAATTTTTATTATGCTAAAACGTATGATAAAACTTGAACACTGGAGTTTTCCAAACTTAGCGTATCATGAACTTTTTTTTTTTTTTTTTGAGAAGCGTTATGTGGATTTTTGCTTCATGGTACCCAATTATGGAAATAAAAGGTGTAGATAGGTATAAATTAGTATATATTAACCCATTGATCCACTGGTTTATTCAGCTAAATTGTCTGGTTTGAAACACCCTTCCATTACACACTGCTCATTGTTTCCTCTAAAGGCTCTGAAACCTTGGTCCTTCATGAAAATCTTGAGTGCTAAGAATCATTCTGTTTTTTAAAAAATAAATAGCGTGTATTTTTTGTACTGATTACTGACAATGTTCCATAAAAAATTGACAGAATATAAATAAAAATCACAAAATAATACTCATCTAAGCTATTAATATAGTGATCTGTATGTGCATGTGTGTATATATTTACACATATACACATGCACATACAGAGGCACATCGTATGATTAATACTGTATATGTGCATTTTATATAAATGGGTAAGTTATTGGTCTTAATAGATGATAATTAAGTGTGCAATACTGATATGTGGATATAAACATAATGTACATACTATTTTGTAATTCTGTAATGTTTACAATTATTTTGTACATCAATGTAATATGAAACTAACACCACATCATTACCTTTTCTTTGATAACATACACTGTAATCAGATGTGAGTGAGATAAAAGAATCATGGAGTTAGAATTTAGAAGGAGCTATGTACCAGTGCCCTCAGAGACTTTGAAACTACCATACAGTATGTTATGGGAAGAGTTGGAGCTGAGATTTCACATCCACCCATGAAAAGATATTTGTTTTGCAAAATATGTCTTACAAATGTGGTTTCTACCCTGACTTGGTTACATAAATAGATGAATCATGTAAATCTTGTTAAACTTTTCTGTTGGGGGTTCCCTCTGTGGCGCAAGGAAATCAGCAGCATCTTGGGAATGCTGGGAGGAAGTTTTGATCCCCGGCCAGCACAGTGGGTTAAGATTCCCATGTAGCCACAGCTGCAGCTTAGGTCACAACTACGACTTGGATCTAGTCCTTGGTCTGGGAACTCCATATGCCATGGGACGACCAAAAAAGGAAAAAAAAAAAACCTTCCGTTTCTAAATGACAGGGACTGAATCAATTCCTTATCATCCAGAGGTACACATAAAAGGAAATAATAGATTTAAAAGACTTTGCAGAATGAAACTTAGTGGCTAAGAAGCAATACATTCCAGGCTTGGCACGTGGCTCAAAGAAACATCAAAATAAGGTGAAAAAGTCTAATTTCTGTAATGCAACCAATAAAGTTTTAACAGGAAGAAACACTGATAGAAGGTTCAGATGTAGCAGTGTATAAAGAGGGCTGATGGAGGGGAGTGCTCTTTGGATACATGGCACCATAGTTTGTCAAGTGATTTGAAATGGAGAGTATTTTTATCATTACATTAACTTTAATAAGATGGCAGTGTGAATTTGAGAACTGACTTGAAAATGTGAAAAGTAATACAACTAATTGATATTTTACTCTAGAATAATTTTACTAAATCTTTTCTATCAGGACATTTGTGATTTATTTTAAAATTAAGAATCAGACTTGGCAGTATTTGTCTTGGCCATATATAAGGTAAAATACATTGAATTACTCATTAACATACATTAATCACCTTAAAATCTCTAAATGCGTTTTCTCTCAAATTATGCATGGTGAAATACTGAGGTCATGTAAGTAGTGTAGGTTTGAGAATGGACTGGTTTTGAATCACAAGTGGAAATCTCTAAGAAGAGAGTTTCTAAAACGATCCCCATGAGACAACATATTATTAATCATAGATCGTCAAATGTGAGAGAAACGCTTACTTTTTCATTTCATAGAAATACATGTTTCACAGTCGAATAGCTATTTTATTCTCTAATATATTAAGTCAATTACAGTTTTGTTCAGAGTAATGGTCATACTACAGATACTTCTTAAAGATTTGGATTAAAATGACAGATATAAAACATTTAATTTACTCATTGAATTAAAACAATGGCAATATCTTTAAAAATATTTATTTGAACAAATCAAATTAAAAAGTAATTAAAAAGCTGCATGTTGGATACTATAATTAGATATAGAAAGATAAGTCAGGTTATGCTAACACATAGAATAAATCATTTATTTTGTGTTTTATTCCTATTCATAAAAATCAGAACTTAAAAAGAACTGCTGTTTTTTTCAGAAAAAATAATGCAATATCTTGAATTCACTCTCTTGCCATTCCCCCTATTTTTTTCATCCCTTCTGATATTCGGCAATGTTTACATTAAAACTAGTGAGGAAGTTGTGTTCAAGAAGTCCATGGAACTTATTAGAAAAAGGAACAGAAACTGTCATTTTTAATTCAACCAGATTAGTTTTGGAAAATCATAGTTATGAATAGCTATGATTTCCCAGTGTTTATGGAATATATCAATAAATTAACATATGAGTCCTCTGAAATATAGAGTGGGTTATCTATTTAATGAATTTTTCTTCTTGGCCACATGTTAAAGCTGTAGAGTTTTGTTTTTTTTTTTCCTCCCAAGTCTATGTTCTTTATTATTAATTTATTTATTTTTGCTTCTTAGGGCTGCACTTGCAGCATATGGAAGTTCTTAGGCTAGGGGTCGAATCACAGAGACAGCTGCCAGCCTACACCACAGCCACAGCAACATGGGTCTGAGCCCCATCTGCACCACAACGGGAATTCCTATGTTCTTTTTTAGAAGAATAAAGATGTTCACTTGTTTGTTTTCATTTGAACCTGTAGGGTGCACAGTAAGTTGGGGGCTTACATAGTATGCTCACATTCTTGAATGCTTATATCTAAAAGTGAATGTAGGTATATGAAATAAGCTGATTCAACCCCAGTGATAAAAATGACCTAGGGAACTTAAAAGTCTCCCTCCTTATTCTTACCAACTAGCCACAAAGAAATGCTTCTTCCCTTAGGTCCTTGGGGGAGGAAATAATCCATTAATCTCATCTTTTGTTGTGAATGTTATTTCCACATTGCTGCTTTCCCCCATCTTACTCTTTTTGCATACTTTTTACCCTATTATACCTAACACTCCTATACAACTGGACTGTTCTTTGATTTGTAGTGGGATTTGATTTAATAAGAGTTTAGAGATTACAAGTAGAAAAGAAGAAAGGCATGACATTAAAGCCAAGATAACAGTGAGGTTTCAGTACATACTGCTTTAAAACATCAATAAAGCACCTATTGAACATTCACAGTCTCCCTCTTACCAAACTGAGACAAACCTATTTCCAACACGATGTTGCAGAAGTAACTATAAATTAGGTGTTGGGGGATTTGGTAGGCAAGTGTTCTAATTTGAAGATTTTTTAAAGCCAACATTAGAACTCTGCTGTCCTTAACTCAAATGAGTTTATGTTGTACCTGAAGATGAAACATCATCTTTGGGACCCTGGACTCAGTGGATTTTGTACAGAAGGAATTGAAAGAGATAGACAAGATAAGTAGTCACGGGAGACTTCTCAAAAAGAGAATGGGTGATGCTGGCATGGTAAAAGCGTAGCCTATAGCATCATAGAATAGTGAAAGAATATGCAGATCAAGTTCTAAAGTTTTGTTCTTTTTTAAAACAGAAGTTCAGAAAAAGACGGAATATTGCCATGTTGAGGTGGTTTAAAGGCCTTGGTTTTGGAAAGCAAGGCAGGAATCCAAATTAGTATTACTGAAAGTAAGATTGTGTTGTAGGCAGAAAGAAACTCTTGGAAACTTTATTTTAATTTGGTGACTTTAACAATTATTTTTATCTCCTGAATGAGGTTTTAATATATAACTATTTATACAATACATAAATTCATATTAATACATGTTTTGAGGGGCTACTTGAAAGTCTTCCACTATGAAGAATACATATTTAAAGATTTTTTTTTTTCCCACCGGACCATCAAAATTTTTTTCAGGTGGTATGATTTAAAGAAAGGTCATTTATTGAGTCAGTATGAGTAAGTATGAGTGTATTTCACCACACATTTCTTAAATAGTCTCATTCTGAGAAAAAAATGCTAAATATGAGGGAATTTAGGAAATATCTTCTGTTTTGTGCAGAAGTAACTCAGTGTGGTCGATCTGTGATGTGTTGCCCAGGTTCCCCTTCATAGAGTAGGATTTACTCAACCTGACAAAAGTGCTATTGGTGGACAACCTTCAGCTGTGAGCCCTCGCAGGAATTGCTTGAGCTGCGGACCTTGGGTCAAGCCACTTTCTTGTGCTTGCCTCATTCAGAGACTCATCTAGAAGGGAATATAGAGGCCTTTGAAAGTTCAGACTACTCTGTAGGAGCCATTCTAGCTGTGAAACTTGCTTTAGGGATGGCAGGAGTTGCTGTTGGGCTTGATAGTGTAGTGGATTTCACTCCACTATTGATTCTTTTTCTTCACTCTGTAGGTGTTGAACCCAAGGGTACATCTTAATAAATATCCTAAATTTTCTACAAGGGTTGGATTCCCAGTGAACCCAACCTGCAATAATAGTAAATAAGTTGGCTGAGAATTCTAAAATAAAGTAATTTTAGACTTGAGACAAAACATGAAAAGTAGACTTTACTCAAAATTTGAGTCTTGAATTTTGTACCAGACCAGTCCATCGTATGCTTTGCTATCAGATGCATCACTGTTATGACACAGATAAAATAGTAAACTTGGATGGTATAATGTTGTATATATAATAAATAATACTGATCTGCACACATTTATTGTCCTCATTGACCTAAGATTGACCCTTGCCTTCAAAAAACATTGTTTGTATTTAGTGTTTCCTAGATTGGGAAGTTTCTTGTTACTAAAAAGCCCTGTATATAGGATCCATATCACTTTCTTATGGGCATAGTAAACTACCTCCTTTTCAATTCTTTTCTATCCTACTTTTCAAAGCACTTATTTGTTTCTTAATGCACCACTATCTTTAAAATTTTTTAAATAGTAGAAGATCTGCATTTTAATTAGATAGAATCTACTTTTAAAGTCAGTTGAAGAATTTTCTAGGATGAAACATCTGTAATATCCAAAGGTGTCTGGCCTAGGGCAGAAAAAGTAGGAGTGCACATCTGTATTATTGCCATCATCAGAAAATGAAGTCCTATTAAAAACATGTTCATAATGTGCTCTACTCTCTAGGAAGCAAAAGTTTATATCCTGGAAAAGTACTAGCATTTCTTATAGGCAATAAAAATTTCATGACAGCCTAGACCTGCGATATTAAGCATATGCTCAGACATCTTAAAAATGTTATTACTGATTAATCTATAGTTATAAATAACTTTCATTGGCCCTACTTGCCTAAATAAATATGGTAATTTACGGTTTATGTTGTTTCACACAAATATTGCCCCTGCCTTTTGTCTAAAAGTGAAGTTATTCTTACATGCCATGTACTTTTACAAAAATATTTAGATAGGATGAAGGAAGTTCCCAGAAGTAGAAATATCACTGCACAAAATGGCCTCATCTGTAAATGTTAATCCTAATTGCTACTATATAATACATAAAACAAGAGCATATTTCCTAAATAATATTAAATAAATTGACATTAAAAGTTAAAGTAATCCAATTCTTTACCAAATGAAATACTTTTTCATTGTTTATACATATATTGTCAAACTTAAAATGACAGAATAATTCTGCCACAAAATGAATTTGATATAAAAAACTAAACTAGAACAGTAATAAAGAATATACAAAGAATTACTGAGTTTTGCTTCATTAAAAATACTTATATTTTATTGCACATTACTTTTTATCATTTGCTAACCATGCAAAGTACACAAGGTTGTAGATTCAAAAAGGTTTTCTGAATTCTTCTAATAAAGATAAATCAGAAAACATGTAAATATAATCAGTAATGCATTTTTATTGTGCATGCAATAAAATATAATGCAATCGTAAGAGTAATTGATGTATCTTCTAAATTCATTGACAAAATTGGTGATTAATCAACATGTGCAATATTTGTGTGTGTAAAGAGTAACATCAAATGTGGAAATGGTAGAGATTGTCTGGAAGTAATTGTGGACAATCCAGGGGTAGTGAGGTTTTAAGGGCTGTTACTATTTCCTTGTCAGTTGCATGTGTAGTTTCATTGTTCAAAGAAATGGATATTATTTATCTATTGTTCAGAAACTTCAAAATTTTATGCCTCAAATGTAACCTTTGTTCTGAAGGCATGTATTTCATAATAGAGGTAAGGCCATATTAAAAGCTGAACCCCGCGAGTTGAATTTTACCTTTAGGGATGGCCTTTAATGAGGTAAAGAAGATAACCACACATTCTCCAACAAGTCATAAAGATTTCTCAGTAGTGTTTCTACATGGAAATTTTTTGCCAATGTTTCTCCAGAAATTTTATTTAAGTTTCAATTCATGAGAAATATCAATCAGGAGACTTAGAATACAGGAAATAACTTTTATTATATATAGGTCACCTAAGGTAATTGAAGCTTAAAAATGAATATTAAAAATGTTACACATTTAAAATGTAATCAAATGGAAATCAAGCAAAAACACTAAATACAGATTCTTAGGGTCCAAAGGTATGGTTGACATTTCCAGGTACCAGATTCACAGTATGCATAGAAACAGAGTCGAGATCTAAAGAGTCAATTTTCCCATCAGCTATTGCTGTGCTATAAGGGGTGCACGTGTGTGTGTGTCTGTTTGCTGCTAACAACAAGACATTCTGGCAAATTATAATATATTGTTTATGTTCATAACATACTCGAAGGAATCCTATCAATTATTTTCCAAGAAATAATGATTTTGGTAACAAATAGGTTCTCAAATTGGCAGTTTCAAAACACGATTCTCTGTGGTGATGTTGATGTTAGCCTTGCTAGGAAGTCTTGGTATTGGCGACTAAAATAGTATCCAGTAAATAACCTGGTGGCCTAGCAGTTAAGGATTTGGATTTGTCACTGCTGTGGTATGCGTTTGAACCCTAGCTTGGGAACTTCCACAAGCCATGAGTATGGCCAAAAAGTAAAAATAGTACCCAGTGCTGCTGATGAGCATTTTCTACTAGTTTAGTATTTGTTGTTGACTATGTTTCTTAATACTCTGATTTATTAATTGTGTTTTAAATATTCCTACTGAGTAAAGAAAGTGTAGAGCATTGGAAGTGTATGTTAGGAGTAATTTAGGATTTTAGGAGTTTATGAACAGAGAACTATGATTTCTTGTTCTCAGATCCCAAAGGTTAATATCTCTTGGGAATTTGGAAACTCTCAGCTAGCAGCAATCCACAGAAATGGTGTGGTGGATAGAGAAGGCAGGTTGGTAATTGCCAGTTCCTGTGACATCTTTTCACACATGTACCACTTAGCCTATGACTCCTGCTTTCAGTTAATAGTTTCAGTCTTCAGTATGTAAAATTGTTACAGTAAATATTAAATAGTTAATTTTCCAAGACTGAACTTGATGCATGGGTTCTGTTATTTACTTTGCTCAGATTCTTAGAATTTTGGAGTTTACTGAATTAGGGTAGAGAAGTGATTGTCAATAAAGTGTTTGGATTCAATAACTTATCTCCTTTACACTGGTACCTGCTGTTGGGTTTTATCAAAATACCATGGGAGATTAAAATCAGTATTACAGGTTTAGATTGAGTGCTGGAGAGAGCAGACAATGAGGTGTAATTTTTAGGAGTGAAAAAAAGTTTCCACAGTTCACAATTTTTTTTTTTTTCAATAAGCTGGCAAAAGGCTAATCTTTGGAATATGTGACTCGATAGCAGTAAAATGGAGAAATTTCTCACTTAGAATATAGAGTTAACCATTAAAATAGTTGAAAAATAAAGTTTGCATGTCGACCATCTTAGATTTCCTTGTAAGATTCAGAAACTTTGTGTATCAGAAATATTTTTGACAGTTTATAAAGAAAGTCAAAACAGCACCTGGGAAGCTGCAAAATGCTAACTCTTAGTTCTGTTCTATATCAGTCCCATGTTGTTAAAGGAACAGCAATGTAGTTAATCACAGGGTAAAATTTAGGGTTTATTATGTGGGCAAAAATGTCCCATCTCTACTCCCTAAGATACCTTGTGGTCTTTCTGTTATACAACATTGAAACCCATGCTAGTAAGAAAGGAGTATGTGTTTGGGGGATCCACACAATGTGATGATTTAACTTGGATCCATTTTACCTAGTTCATTGAATTTCATCCTTCCACAGGAAATAAAAACTTGCAGTTTTACCCCTTTTATTTGGGATTGAATCTCTTTTGCTGCTAGTATATCTCCAGTTAGTGTTCTCGATATAATTATAGTGATCACAGTTACCATGTCTAGCTATTAACAAAAATGAAGTTATTTTAGCTGGCTAACTTTGTTTGAACATGAACCTACCTCTCATAGAAAACAAATTGTATTAAATAGCTCATGATCATAGCAGCCTTATCTGTAATTAGCTAAAACATAGCTGTGACACAGTTGGCCATGTTGCTTATGAATGCATAAGCAAAATTTGTTGAATGCATATAGTGGAATATTACTCAGTTTTAAAAGGAAAGGAAATTGTGGCATGTTACAATATGTATGAACCTGGAGCACATTGTGCAAAGTGAAATAAGCAAGTAAAAAAAGATGTATATGGTATTGTTCCAATTATAAGATGTACTTAGAGGAGTCAAAATCATAGAGACAAGATGTAGACTGGTGATTTCCAGGGACTAGGGGAAGGAGGGAATGGAGAGTTATTTAATAGCTTTAGAGTTTATTTTGCAATATGTAAAAGTTATGGACAAGGATTTTGGTGATGGCTGTAAAATATGAATGTACTTAATACCACTGAATTTTACACTTAAAAAGGTCAGTAAATTTAAGGTGTATTTTACCACAATAAAAACCATAACAATTAAGAATATATCACAATAAAACACTTTTCACCTGTACAAAAAATTGCCTTTTAAATATAAAAATGATTGACCTGAAGATGCTTTTGCAAGTAGCTATTTTCTATTGCTATGAGTACCAAAAACTGCAAAAACTTGTAATTAATCTGTTGATGAAGCGATTTGAACATTTTTTGTAGTACCATAAAGGTCCAATTTAATGCTTTTAGAATAAAAAATACATATTCTTTATGTCAGACCAAGTGTATGCTTCTCATTTTTGTGATAATGTGAATGTTTGGAAATCACACTAGTACTTGTCTCCTCTAAATTTGAGTCCTTTTGTTGGGTAGCTTCATTTGATTTGTTAAACTTGGATTTATCCTTCAAGGCAGCACAGCAGCTTTTGCAGGTACCAAAATGGTCTTTGTATTTAAATGTGCCGCCTGGAACACACTCCCATCTGTTTTCTGTAGTTTACACAAAGCATTAGTTCATTTCCAGGGGTTCAAAAATTCTAATTCTAAAGGTTAAATTCACACTCAGAGAAGCCCAGTGGGATTAGAATTCCTATTTTAGAAAATGCGTGTCCTTTTGCACTGTGAACATGACTTGCTATCTCTGCATTATCTGGCTGCAGAACCATTACACTGGCACTTCTTTTCTGTATAAACTTGTTCTCGTCTTAGTCCTGATGTTATAGCACAAAAAGATGAGAGAGTCCCAGGACTGAGAAAGAAGACATCTGGAGCTTATGATAAGGAAACTACTTGAACCTAGGAGGTGTGTGTGTGTGTGTGTGTGTGTGTGTGTGTGTGTGTGTGTGTGTGTGTGTGTGTGTGTGTGTGTGTGTTTTCCAGGTCCCATTACACTTTCTAGACTGGCTGAAATCCTGAAATCTAAAAATGACTTGTTATTTGGGAAATTGTCAGTGAGCCTGCTTTATAGCTATAGATAGGTTAATTACACTTTCCAAATGTTATGGGATAAATTCAGTTTTAAATGTTCATTCCTACTGGCAGACCATGCATCTGGATGTGGGGTTTGGAAAATAGCCTTTCTGTAGCTGAACAGTTCTATTTAAACTTTTTTGATAAAGTCATATTTTTTATTGATCTGAAAAATTGCCACTGGTGTTGATGGATAACTAAATATTAGTGTTTCATTTTAATTGTTGTGTACGTCTTACTTTACATTAAAAAGATAACTTGAGGAGTTCCCATTGTGGCGCAGTGGTTAACAAATCTGACTAGGAACCATGAGGTTGTGGGTTTGATCCCTGTCCTTGCTCAGTGGGTTAACGATCTGGCGTTGCCATGAGGTGTGGTATAGGTCACAGACGAGGCTTGGATGCCGCATTGCTATGGCTTTGGTGTAGGCCTGCGGCTTCAGCTCTGATTGGACCCCTAGCCTGGGAACCTCCATATGCCGCAGGAGCGGCCCAAGAAATGGCAAAAAAGACCAAAAAATAAAAAATAAAGATAACTTGAGAGGAGAAGCTTTCTATTACTAAGGAAACTATGTCACACTTATGAAGAAATTTCTTTAGATTCCTTGGTCAAAGAGTAGTGGCTTAAGAAGTGCTCAATAAATCCTGTTTACTGCAGATAAGTGTTTTCATGCCACTCCAGCTAAGTCTAAGTAATTTTAGGTCTACGTAGTAAAGCTCCATGAACAAACTGTGGCTCATTGCTTCTCACACTGATGATGAATCAGTGGTCATGTATGCCAGATATGTATTAGAAAAAAAAATCAAATAGTTTGGAACCTTTTAAGGAGAAAGGTAAATGGAATTTTCTTATATTGATAAAAGCAAAATTAAATTATGAATTCATAATAGTTGAGAAGTGAGAATTTTATACTCAGTTAATCAGAGAAAATGTGTACATATCTATATTTCAAAAGTAGGCAAGAAGAAATGCAAAACAGTAAAAATAGGCCAGATTTGCTCAGTAAGGAAAACAGTTGGTATAATTTATATGTGTTTGGTATCATTTTTGTCACTGAGTACAAAGTGAAGGAAAAGTACTGAGGTAAAAATACTGCCTTGGACATAGGCCATTAAGTGTTATTTTGTTTTAGGGAGGATTAACTACAAAATTCTGAATTACATTGCAGTGGTTCTGTGAAATCATCAAGTTGGAAATGTGATATTTATCTTCAAGTAATATTTTAGCAAGACCACTTTTTAAAAAAGTTGATGCTTGTTTGATTTCCTAAGGTAGCATGGAAGTTAGATAGTGGCCATAACTTTAAAAGGAGAAGAAAGGGATTGGATTTATGATTCTCTTTCTGTGGTTGAAACTTTTATTCCCAGTATCCTGAAATGTCATGATTTTCTGCCTTGAAGTGGCACTCTTCGTATTCATTGTGCTTGACCCTTTGGGTCCTTTTCATTCTACAAACATACACTCTTGGTAAACTCAAGGCAATTTTAATATTAGTTATTTTATTATTTTTATTAGGGCATGGTTAATTTACACTGTTGAGTCATTTTCTGCTGTACAGCATAGTGACCCAGTCATAAATGTATATACATTATTTTTCTCATATCATCCACTATTATGGTCTATCACAAGAAACTGGATATAGTTCCCTGTGCTATATAGTAGGACCTCATTGCTTATGCATTTTAAATATAATAGTTTGCATCTACCAACCCCAAACTACCAGGCCATCCCATTTCTTCCCTCCACCCCCTTGGCAACCACAGGTCTGTTTTCTATGTCTGTGAGGCTGTTCCTATTTTTTAGATAGGTTCATTTGTGCCATATGTTAGATTCTACTTGTAAGTGATATCATATGGTATTTGTTTTTCTCTTTCTGACTTGCTTCACTTAGTATGAGACTCTCTAGTTGTATCCATGTTCCTGCAAATGGCATTAATTCTTAATATATTCCCTGCCCTGTGTTTTCTCACTTCATTCTGAAATTCTATTATGGGATATTTATGTATGCATATACTTTGTAGTTTTTCCTCTGCTCTTTTCCATCTCTTTTTGTGTTATGTATTGAGTGGCATCCTCATATTAACCACAAAACATTTCTATTGATTTTCGTATTTTTGCTATCATGTATATAATATCCAAGTATTTTAGCTTCCTCACCATTGATTTTCATAGTCTCATGTTTTGCAATGTCTTTTCTCTACTTAAAAATAATTTTAAAGCATTCTCAATTTTTACTTGTCTTTTTTACAAGTTTTTACCATTTTTTTTGTATTGGATCATATTTTTTTTCAAATTGGGGGTCTCCTTGAATACCTGATTTTCCTAAGCCACTTGAGGCTTAAGGCACAGAGACTAAAATTTTAATTCACATCTTTTCAATAGGTCAGCTTTACTGTAGAGTGCTAGAGTGTAGTCCCAGCTATTTCCGCAGGAGGTCCCCGGATGTCTGTATATTGAAGTATTTTCTGTTGGGACATGTGTTTACCCAGAGGGAAATCTTCTCGTTTCATTCTTGAGCGGTAGGAGTGGTAGACGTAGGTCTGGTTACCAGAGTTCTTGTCATCAAGTGGGAAAGAAGACTGGTAGTTTCAACATTTGGTATCTTTTTTTGTGTTTTTTAAGTAACTAGTCAAATTGTCTTTATGCACAGAATGTGTGTAAAATCCTACAAAACCTACAGAATAGCTGCTTGTTAGTGAGTTTAGCAAGTTTACAGCCTTCCAGGTAAGTAAAAAACTCTATCGTATTTCTACATACTATCAAAGAACAATCAGAAATTGAAATTAACACCAATACCAAGTTATAATAGCATCAAAAATTAGATACTTAGAAATAAACACAATTGATGGTGATATTGGGTTCAACTATATCCTTACTGATTTTTTCATCGTAATTTATTTTATTTTTTGCCTACTGGATCTGTCCATTTCTGAGAGAAGTGTTAAAAAGTCTCCACCTGCAACTATGGATTAATTTGTTTTTCTTTGCAGTTCTTTAAGCATTGCATCATGTATTTTGATGCTTTGTTAAAATACATATACATGCAAGATCATTATGTCTTTTTGGAGAATTGACCTCTTTGTCATGCAATGTCCCTCTTTTCCCTGATAGGTTTGCTTACTTTGCATTCTTCTCTGTCTGAAATTAATACAACCATTCCTGCTTTCTTTTGATTAGTATGAACATGGTTTCTCTTTCTCAATTTGTTTCAGAATGGATCTTTTCTCCTCCACCTGCCAGAAGCACAAGAGAATTTTTCTATCATACTTACTATGAGAACTTGGTAGAGCTCCTTGAAGTAAATCTCATAATGTTGTGTGGGAGCCCCCTGTGATTGGTCCTCCTGGAGATTTTCTCTCAGACATTCTACCATACATCAACCATCCATCAGTTGCAGTTGGATTTCTTATCTAAGCACTGGTTCCCACAGATGGTTGCTTCAATAAGGCCTTACTACCTGTGTTGACCTATCTCCAATTCTGGGGGTACCCGTTTACTCTGTGACCTCACTTCTCTTATAGACCAAGGAATATTGTTGATTTTTACTTGTTTAGCTTTTCACTTGTTTAGATGGTATGGTAACTTCTTACAAGTTAGATGGGAAACCAGAAGTTTAAGTACTGCTACTCTTGCTCATTTTATTTATTTCATTGAGGTAGCATTGTTTTGTGACATGTTTCATGTATACAACATTAGCATTTGACTTCTATATATGTTTGTTCAGTATACCTTTATTCATTTCATCACTTATATCATTCTTTCAATTAAACTGCCACCCTTCCCTTCAACTTTTTGCTTCCTCTAGATCCTCCTTGGGTCAACATTTCCAAAGAATTAACTCCCTGTCTTCTATTGTTGTCGAAAAAAATTGGGAAAGGAATCTTAGAGCTAATCATTATACACACTTCTGTACCAGTCACCTTTTCAATTTCATTCACTCAGGTTTACGGTTTCAGAGGTACCAGTTTCCTCAAATTCCTGAAGTTCATTGGCACATTTAATTTTACTCTTGCTGGTTTGTCTTTTTTTCTACTGCCTCCTTATCAAATAGAGAATTAATTATTTTCTATTCTCCCTTGGTAATTTTATTAAGTTGCATTTGACTCCCAAGTTTTTATTATTTTATTACATTTTCTCTTGTTATGTTTTCTTTGCCTTCATGTTTCCTTTATTACTGAACTAATTAAATTTGAATGAAGCTGATAAACACATACAGTCAATGAGACCTGTTTAAATCAAAGTCAAGTTTATAGTATTTTTTAAAGTTTAGTCACATTTAATACCTAAATGCACCTTTTCTTATTTTGTGTTTCATTTGGAAGATTAAGTAGATGATGGGGAAATATACCTTTTTGCCTGATAGCATCCCATTTGGATGAATGTCTAAATGTTCTTTTTTAAAAAAATACACAATTTATTACATTTATAGATGTAAAATGATCATCACCATCCAGTTTTATAGTATTTCCATCCCATATCCCCATTGGATCCCCCACCCCCAAAACTGTCTCCTTTGGAAATCATAAGTTTTTCAAAGTCTGTGAGTCAGCATCTGTTCTGCAAAGAAGTTCATTGTATCCTTTTCTCAGATTCCACATTTCAGTGATAGCATTTGATGTTGGTGTCTCATTGTATGGCTGACTTCACTTAGCATGATAATTTCTAGGTCCATCCATGTTGCTAAAAATGGTTAGCATTTCATTCCTTTTAATGGCTAAATAATATTCCATTGTGTACATGTACCACTTCTTATTTAGCCATGCATCTGTTGATGGACATTTAGGTTGTTTCCATGTCTTGGCTATTGCAAATAGTGCAGCAATGAACATCGGAGTACATATGTCTTTTCCAGTCATGGTTTTCTCTGGATATATGCCCAGGAGTGGGATTGCTGTAACAAATGGTAGTTCTATGTTTAGTTTTCTGAGGAATCTCCATCCTCTTTTCCACAGTGGTTGCACCAACTTACAATTCCACCAACGGTGTAATAGGGTTCCTTTTTCTCCACACCCTCTCCAGCACGTATTGTTTGTAGACTTTTGGATGATGGCCATTCTGGCTGGTGTAAGGTGGTACCTCAGTGTGGTTTTGATTTGCATTTCTATAATCATGAGTGATGTTGAACATTTTTCATGTGTTTTTTGGCCATCTGTATGTCTTCCTTGGAGAATTGTCTATTTAGACCTTCTGCCCATTTTCTGATGGGGTTGTTTGTTTTTTTGGTATTGAGTGGTAGGCGGTGTTTATAAATTTTGGAGATTGATCCCTTGTCAGTCAATTCATTTGCAAATATGCTCTCTCATTCTGTGGGTTATCTTTTCATTTTGTTTAGGATTTCCTTTGCTGTGCAGAAACTTTTAAGTTTGATTAGGTCCCATTTGTTTATTTTTGTTTTTAGTGTCCTTACTCTAAGAGGAGGATCTGAGAAGATGTTGCTGTCATTTATGTCAGAGAGTGTTTGGCCTATGTTTTCCTCTAAGAGTTTTATAGTATCTGGTCTTATATCTAGGTCATTAATCCATTTGGAGTTTATTTTGGGGTATGGTGTTGGGGGGGTTCTAAGTTCATTCTTTTCCATGTGGTTGTCCAGTTTTCCCAGCACCACTTATTGAACAGGCTGTCTTTTCTCCATTGTATATTCAGGCCTCCTTTGTCATACATGAGTTGGCTGTAGGTGTGTGGGTTGAATTCTGGGCTTTCTCTCCTGTTACAGTGATCTCTATGTCTGTCTTTGTGTGAGTACCATACAGTTTTGATGATTATTGCTTTGTAGTACGGTCTGAAGTCCAGGAGCCTGATTCCTCCAGCTCCATTTTTCTTTTTCAGGAGGTTTTTGGCTATTGTGGGTCTTTTGTGCTTCCAAACAAACTTGAAAATATTTTGTTTGAGTTTTGTGAAAATTGTCCATGGTATTTTGATAGGGATTGCATTGAATCTATAGATTGCCTTGGGTAGTAGAGTCATTTTGATAATATTGACTCTTCCAATCCGAGAGCATGTATGTCTTTCCATCTCTTTGTGTCGTCTTTGATTTCTTTTATCAGTATCTTATAGTTTTCAGAGCACAGGTCTTTTGTCTCTTTAGGTAGGTTTACTCCTAGGTATTTTATTCTTTTGGATGCAATGGTAAACGGGATTGCTTCCCTAATTTCTCTGTCTGATCTTTCATTGTTAGTGTATAGAAATGCCATTGATTTCTGTGTATTAATTTTGTATCCTGTGACTTTGCCAAATGTATTGATGAGCTCTAACGCTTTTCTGGTTAGTATTCTCTAGGTATAGTATCATGTCATCTGCAAGTCATGATAGTTTTACTTCTTCCTTTCCAATTTGGATTCCTTTTATATCTTTTACTTCTCTGGTTTCTGTGGACTTCCAAAACTATGTTGAAGAGTAGTGGCAGGAGTGGACATCCTTGTCTTCTTCCTGATCTCAGCAGGAATTCTTTCAGCTTTTCACCATTGAGAATGATGTTCGCTGTGGGTTTGTTGTATGTGGCCTTTATCATGTTGAGGTAGGTTCCCGTTATGCCCAATTTCTGAAAGGTTTTTATCAGAAATGGGTGTTGGATTTTGTCAAAGGCTTTTTCCACGTCTATTGAGAGGATCATATGGTTTTTCTTCTTCAGTTTGTTAATGTGGTGTATCACATTGATGGATTTGCGGATATTGAAGAACCCTTGCATCCCTGGGATAAATCCCACTTTATCATCTTATATAATCCTTTCAATGTATTGTTGGATGTGGTTTGCTAGTACTTTGTTGAGAATTTTTGCATTGATGTTCATCAGTGAAATTGGCCTGTAGTTTTCTTTTTATGTGGTATCTTTGTCTGGTTTTGGTACAAGGGTGATGGTGGCCTCATAAAATGAGTTTGAGAGTATCCCTTCCTCTGCAATTTTTTGGAATAGTTTAATAAGAATAGGTGTTAGCTCTTCTCTAAAAGTTTGATAGAATTTGCCTGTGAAGCCATCTGGTCCTGGACTTTTGTTTGTTGGAAGTTTTTTAATCACAGTTTGAATTTCAGTTCTTGTGATTGGTCTGTTCATCTTTTCTATTTCATCTTGGTTTATTCTTGGAAGATTGAATTTTTCTAAAAATTTGTCCATTTCTTCTAGGTTTTCTGTTTTATTGGCTTCTAGTTTCATATAGTAGTCTCTTATGATGTTTTGTATTTCTGTGATGTCTGTTGTTACTTCTCCTTTTTCATTTCTGATTTTACTGATTTGAGTCCTCTCTCCTTTTTTCATGATAAGTCTGGCTAGGGGTTTATCATTTTTGTTGATCTTCTCAAAGAACCAGCTTTTCATTTCAGTGGTCTTTTCTGTGGTTTTCTTCATTTCTATTTCATTGCTTTCTTCTCTGATCTTTATGATTTCTTTCCTTCTACTAACTTTAGGTCTTGTCTGTTCTTCTCGAGCTGCTTTAGATGTAAAGTTAGCTTGTTTATTTGAGCTTTTTCTTGTTTCCTGAGGTGGGCTTGTATTGGTATAAACTTCCCTCTCAGAACGGCTTTTGCTGTATCCCATATGTTTTGGAGTGTTGTCTCTTTGCTGTCATTTGCTTCTAGGTATTTTTTAATTTCCTCTTTGATTTCCTCAGTGATTCATTTGTTGTTTAGTAGCATGTTGTTTCATCTCCATGTGTTTGTGTTTTTTGCAGGTTTTTTTTCTTGGTGTTGATTTACAGTCATATAGAATTGTGTTTGGAGAAGATGCTTAATATGATTTCAATTTTCTTAATGTTGCAAAGGTTGGATTTGTAGCCCAGGATGTGATCAATCTTAGAGAATGTTCCACGTGCACTTGAGAAGAATGCGTATTCTCTTGCTTTTGGATGGATAGTCCTATAAATTAAGTCCATCTGGTGTAATGCTTCATTCAGGGCCTGTGTTTCCCTATTGATTTTCTGTCTGGATGATCTGTCCATTGCTGTTAGTGGGCTGTTAAAGTCCCCCACTATTACCATGTTATTGTCAATTCGTCCTTTTCAGGTTGTTAGCAGTTACCTTACAAATTGTGGTGAACGCTATGTTGGCTGTGTTGATATTTAAAATTGTTATATCTCATTATTTCTTTTTTTTTAATGAGACCTGAGTTGGCCCATTTAGAATGTATAAATTTTAAAATTAAAATACATACAATAAAACAACAACAACAACAAAAAAGAAAATATAGCAATGCAAATAAAATAAAATAAAATAAAATTGTTATATCTTTTTCATGGATTGATCCTTTGATCATTAGGTAGTGACCTTCCTTGTCCCTTAACATATTCTTCATTTTGAAGTCTATCTTGTCTGATAGGAGTATTGCTACACCATCTTTCTTTTGATTCCCATTTGCATGGAATATTTTCTTCCATCCTCTCACTTTCAATTTGTATGTGTCCCTAGAAGTGAAGTGGGTCTCTTGAAAACAGCATATATATGGGTCTTGTTTTTGTATCCATTCAGCCAGTCTCTGTCTTTTGCTTAGGGAGTTTAGCCCATTAACATTTAAAATAATTATTGATATGTATATTCTCATTGCCATTTTATTAATTGCTTTGGATTTGTTTTTGTTGCTCTTTTTAACTTCCCTTCTTGTTCTCTCCTCTTGTGGTTTAATGACACTCTTTTAGTATTGTATTTGAGTAAATTTTTCTTATTTTTTTCTGTATCAATTGTAGATTTTTGGTTTGCAGTTATTCTGAAGTTTTGATATAAGAATCTGCATATATATGAGATTGTTTTAAGTTGTTGGTCTCTTAATTGCAGGTGCATCTCCAGTGTCCTGCATTTGTCCCCTCCTCTTCTCACGATTTCTGATTTTGGTGGCATAATTGAGCATGGATGATTTCGTATCTTTACTGTATATGTACCTTTACTGGTGAACCTTGTCATTTGTGTTTTTTTTGTTTGTTTCTGGTTGTGGCCTTTTCTTTTCTGCCTAGAGAAGTTCCTTTAGCATTTGTTTTAAAGCTGGTTTAGTGTTGCCGAATTCTCTTAGCTGTTGCTTATCTCTGAAGCTTTTGATTTCTCCTTCAAATCTGAATGAGAGCCTTGCTGGGTCAAGTAATCTTGGTTAGAGGTTGTTTTCCTTTCATCACGTTAAGTATATCATGCCACTCCCTTCTGGCCTGCAGAGTTTCTGCTGAAAAATCTGCCAGTAACCTTATCGGGGTTCCCTTGTATGTTATTTGTTTCTTTTCCCTAGCTGCTTTCAGTATTTTCTCTTTGTCTTTAATTCTGGTCAGTTTGATTAATATGTGTCTTGGTGCATTCCTCCTTGGGTTTATTTTATATGGTACTTTTTGTGCTTCCTGGATTTGAGTGAGTGGTTCCTTTCCCATGTTAGGGAAGTTTTTGGCTGTTATCTCTTCAAATAGTTTTTCTGTCCCCTTCTCGCTCTCTCCTCCTTCTAGCACCCCTATAATAGAGATGTTGGTGTGTTTAATGTTGTCCCAGAGTTCTCTGAGACTCTTTTCATTTGTTTTCCATCTTTTTTTTCTCTTTTCTGTTCTGCATCCATGATTTCGACTCATTTGTCCTCCACCTTGCTTATTCATTCTTCTTCCTCCTATATTCTACTGCTGGCTGCTTCTAATGAATTTTTTATTTCAGTTATTGTCATTTTGCCTCTCTTCTTGCTTAAGTTTTATATCTTGTATCTCTTTGCTCTGTGTTTCCTGTAAATTATCCATCTTTGCCTCCAGTTTATTTCCAATGTCTTGCATCATCTTCAGCATCAACAATCTAAAGTCTTTTTCCTGGAGGCTGAGAATCTCCTGATCCCTTAGCTGTTTTTCTGAGTTTTTTTTTCTTTCTCCCTCCTCTGAGTTATAGTTCTCTGTCTTTTCATTTTTATAGGTTTTTGGTGTGGTGATCTTTTGACAGATAATAGAGTTGTAGCCTCTCTTACTTCTGGTGTCTGCCCCCCTTGTGGCTGAAGTTGGTATGGAGGCTTGTTGTAGGCTTCCTGATGGGAGGGAATGGTGCCTGCCCACTGGTAGGTTTGAGCTGATTCCTATCCCTCTAGTGTGTGGGGCTTTGTCTCTGAGTGAGATTAGAGGCAGTTTTGTGCCTGGGGGGTCTTTAGGCAGCCTGTTTACTGATGGGTGGGGCTGTGATCCCACCTTGATTTTTTTTTTTTTTTTTGGCCTGGGATTTCCCAGTGCTGATGGGTGGGGCCAGATTCTCCCAAAATGGCCACCTCCAGAGAAACACATGTTGATGAATATTCCCAAGAGCTTTGCTTCCAATGTCCTTCCCCCACAACAAGCCACATTTACCTGTGTTTTCCTAGGAGGTCCTCCAAGAACTGCAGTCAAGTATGACCCAGAGTCCTATGGAGAGTTTGCTTTGCCCTGGGACTCAGTGCACATGAGAATCTTTGTGTTCCTTTAAAGAATGGGGCCTCCATTTCCCCCAGTCCCATGGAGCTCCTGCACACGAGCCCAACTGGCCTTCAATGCCAGATGTTCTGGGGGCTCTTTCTGCCAGTTCCAGATGTTTGATGTAGGGCTCAGAACTCTCCCTCCTGTAGGTGAGTCTCTGTGATACAGTTACTTTCCAGTCTGTGGGGTTTCCCACCCAGGAGGTATGGGGTTTCTTATATTGCATAATCACACCTCCTACCTCTTTATGTGGCCTCCACTTTGTCTTCTGGAGTGGGATATCTTCTTGAAAGTTTCTTGTCCATTTGGTTGAAGATTGATCAGCATTTGATTGTCTAAATGTTCTTTTATTCTGTTCATGACTGTACTTTTATTCATTGAATGAAAGTGGTGTAGGGAAACCCAAATTGTCAGTTATTGGAATGCAATTCACACTTAAATTTGCCTTGATTTTGCAGTGTGTGCCATGCCTTGGGTTTGTGTGATGTGAAAATTTACAAACAGGCTTAAACTTTTTTCTATCCTTAAAATCTACATCTGTTTGTCAAGTTTTTTCAGTCTTAATGAATATTCTGAATTCAATATCCAAATTAAAGGACCTCATCCATTTGTCCCCTAGCCATATGATTGCAAGAAGGGTACTTCCCATCTCTAGTTAGCTTACTCACCCTTATTAATTCTAAGGTATGCCAAGTGTTCTAAGAAATCTATCTTGCTTTTTGCTTGTCACATATTTTTTCCAGTGGGCTGCACCAGGCTGTTGGCCATATTTTCTGTTTTGTAAATGTATATCTAGACTGCTCAATTTTCTCACCAAAATACTGTCCTCCAAGCCCTTCTCTTTTCTTCACATCACAGCTAACACCAGGCTTTAATGTTTGCTAAAGATTCAAGAATAATTGAAAGTAATAGCAACTAGGATAAGTATATGTAGCGTCAGATATAAGACAGTTCCCAAGTAATTTCACCGTAATTCATCACCAAAGGCTCTCCTCTTAGTCTCAGTTTAGTACCTTGTTGTTGATGCCTACTGTTCCCTTTCATCTTTGGAGTTATTTAGAGCATGCTGAAAACACAGAACAAAACAATTGTTTTCTCTTGTTTCAACAAATGTAAAGAAATGATTCAGTTCACAATACAAAGTTTTTTACTCCTGAAATTAACCCTTCAGTTGGAAGTACAATTGACTCTTGGGTAATGTTGGGGTTAAGTGAGCTCACCATGCATACAGTTGAAAATCTACTCATGGCTTAGCTGTAGTTCATCTGCATCGTTGGTTCCTATGATTTGAGGATTGTTTAGTACTGTAGTATTTACCACTGAAGAAATATCTGCATATAAGTTGAACTTTCAAATAAAAACACAAGTTATTCAAGGGTCTATATTGGGTTACTTGGTCAATGTCCAGACCCTTTCCTGTGTTTATACATAGGGTTATAACTTGAATATTTGACCAAGAACTATTGAGATACCTCCCAGAACAAGGGAAGCATCTCTCTGAAGATTTTAGTATCTATCTTTTAACATTAAAGGTAAGCCACAAGCAGGAAGAAGCTCTTAACCTTCATTTTAAGAAATGTTTAGAGTTGGGTTGTGTATCACTATTATCTTATTAAACAATCTAACCATGGCTGTAGATTTACCATTAACAATGAGACTTATGGTACCCTTTTTGGCTTTTTAAGGTGTTAGTGTTATTTTATTTCTACTCAAAGATCTCCCTTTAACATTTCTGGTAAGTCAGGTTTGGTGGTAATGAACTCCCTGAGTTTTTGTTTGAGAAAGTCTTTATCCCTCCTTTGCTTCTGAAGGACAACTTCACTGGGTATAAAATTCTTCATTGATAGTTGTTTTCTTTGAATATTTTGAATATATAATCTCATTGTGTCCTGGCCTGCAAAGTTTAAGAAATATGATTATTAGTTTTACAGAAGTTCCCTTGTATGTAACTCTTTTTGTGCTGCTCTTAAAACTCCCTATATTTTACTTTTGAAAATTTAATATGTCTTGGTGTAGCCCTATTCAGTTTCAAGGTATCTTGGATCTCGTGAGCCTCATTGATCTGGATGTTCATGTCTTTCTTTTAGTTTAGGAACTTTTTAGCCATTGCTTTTTTTTTAAAGGAGATTTTATTTTTTTTTACTGTGTGATTATTTTTTTTCCCCAATACATTATTTTATTTTCTACTGTACAGCATGGTGACTCAGTTACACATACATGTGTACATTCTTTTTGCTCACATTGTCATGCTCCATCATAAGTGACTAGACATAGTTCCCAGTGATACACAGCAGGATCTCATTGCTGATCCATTCCAAAGGCAGTAGTCTGCATCTGTCAACCCCAAGCTCCCAGTCTATCCCACTAATTAACCCTCCTCTTCCCCCTTGGCAACCACAAGTCTATTCTCCAAGTCCATAATTTTCTTTTCTGTGGAAAGGTTCATTTGTGCCATTACTGTTTTTAAATATAGTTTCAATACCTTTCTCTGTCCTTTTGGAATTTCCATAATGTGAATATTGTTCATTTTCATTGTCATAATTTGAGTATGCTTTATTCACCCCTTTTCATTCTTTATTTTTTGCTTCTCTGACATTTGTAATGTCCTATCCTCCAAGTCACTGATTCTTTCTTCTGCATGGTCAAGTCTACTTTTGAAACTCTGTATTGTATTCTTCAGTTATTGTATTTCTGAATTCCAGGAGTTCTGATTTCTTTTGATGGTCGCCCATGTTTTCTTGTGGTTAATTTAATGTCCTTACAAGGATCACTCTGAACTTTTTGTCTGACGGTTCGTAGATTTTAGTTTCTTTAGGATTGGTTATTGGGGCTTTATTTATTTTGGTGGTATCATATTTATCCAATTTTTTGTGATCCTTTGATTCTTTACATTGCTTTTAGTGCATTTGAGTAATTAGGCTCTTCTTCCAGACGTTAAAGGTTGGCTTTGGTTGAGACATATCTTTACAAGTCAGTTCAGTCAACTCACTTCTGGGTGTGTCTGCTGGTAATGTCTTTGGGCAGGTAGGGCCTGATATTATGGCCTATTTTGAGGCAAGGAAAGTATTCTAGCTCTGAGAAGAGGCATGGAAGTGTGTGTGTCACTGACTAAGACCATTCGTATAGGACTTCTGGCTCAGTTCCCAGTGTAAGTTAGGCTGTAGGTTGGGCTTCATGGTTGCTTGGATTCTCTGGTCAGGCCAAGACTGGATACTATATTCAGTAACAGATGGGGCTATGAATTAGCTTCCTTCTCTAATCAGGGCAAAGAGACTGGACCCAGGGTCTGTATGTCTCATTTTTGGGGAGGCTCAAATCAGGCCAGAGTACACTGAATTCCCTGGTAAAATGAGGCCACCAGTTTTGCTCTGCAGATGGGGGAAACAACAGGTTGTGCTCATTATTTAAGTGCTACTATACTTAGGGCTGTTGTATGGGCTACACAGCTTCACAGCTTCCCATGTACTCTGGTTCAGTGATCTGAAGGCAGTATTCACTGGTTAGTCAGGCTACAAATTAGATTCCACTGTCTTAGTTTTATAAACTGTAAGCTCTCTTTTCCCACCTTATGGCCCAAGTGCTTCTGGACTGCACATTTTTCAGGACTTCTCTCTGGCTCTTCTGATCAAATAGGGGCTGGAAGACTCTTCCACAGTCTCAGCTCCTTTGCATGGGTGGATGGGGAGGGGCCACTCCAAACTACTCTGTTTCTCAAACAAGATCTCCAATTGGGAGAGGCTGGGAGGTGCACTTAGCCTTGGCTTTGAATTAATCCCCCTGTTTCTGTTCCATGCCTGGTAGTGACTTTTTTTGGGGGTAATCTGCTCTGCCTGCCTGTCTCTATGCTCAAGTGCTACTGGGCCACACTGCTTCAAGGAGTTATTCCCAGCCCTTTTGGTCACATGGGACTGGAAGACACTCTGCACAGTAAGTGGGGCTGTGCTTTGGCTCCTTGCCTCGATGTGGGCAACCCAGACTCTAAATCTGGCAGAACCCCTTGTTTAACCATCTGAATTAAGCCCATCTATACCCTGCTGAGTCCCTGGTCAGAGTGAGCCACTGATTTGTTCCACAGATGAACCAAACCATTGGTTGGGGTTACTACTTGGACACTGAAGTTAAGAATTCCATCAGCCAAGATCCCTGTGTTAGTCATTGCAAGCCCCTCCCCCTTCTCTATCACGAATTCCTAGTATTTGGGTCCCACAGATTTCCCTGCAATTTTTAAGGTACAAGATAAGAGTTAGGATCTTCTGCAGTATAACCCACAATGCTGAGGGGAGCTGGTTGTCTGCCCTGGGTTCCTGTCTCCTACTGGGGGAACCAAAGTTTATCTCTCCGTGTAGTGCTGCATTGTCCTGGGGGAGGGGAAGTGCAGTCAACCCAGTAACTGCCTCTCTCACATCTAATTCAGTCTGTTTTGGTCTCTCAGGTACAGCCTCACCTTCACTACCCCCACCCTTGTGAGGAGAACTGAAATCAGGAACCACCTATGTTGCCATCTTTTTGACATCACCATTCCAGGAAGCTCTTTAAATGATGCTTTGTCTCTGATGCATATCCAGTAGACCCACCATTTGATTACCTTCATTCCCTTCTTATAAATAGCTTTCATAATGTCCTCATAATTTGTTAGGTACTTTTCACAGCACTTTACTGATATTATCTTATGTAATGCTCATAAATTATATCATGGAAATAATGTTTTTATTCCCACTTTGCAAGGAAATAATTGGGGCACAGAGCAAATGAATCATTTATATAAGGTCTCACAGGTGTAAGTCATAGAGGCAGGATTAAAACACACAATCAAAGCCTGTGCTTTTAACTACTTAAGATTTTCTCTTGCTATCCATGCAGATCCTAGTTGATAGGTGAACATGTTTCAGCTGAGCCATTGATAGGCAAGAAATCTAAACCCAAAGTTGTGGGTTAAAGATTTTAAATCATTAAGATCTCTTGGACAAGGTAACTCAAAATTCCTAGATCTCACCAGAAAATAAAAGGAACTTCCTAATGACAAAGACTAAAACATTTCTGTAGTTTGAGCTATTCCATTGTTTCTCCTGATGTTTCTTCCCTTTGCAGCTTTCATGTTATGATATGTGGGTGACTTAATTAGTAGGAAGAAGTAGAGATTGGAATGGGAATTTGAAATCCTCTGGAGAGGAGAATGTTTTGTTATAGTTGTTCATTTAATTGTTTTGAACTATGCAAATCTTAGGAAGGTGCATAAAGTTGTAGCTCTTCTTTTTCGCTGACTTATAAGAAGCTTATAAAATACCCAGTTATGGAAAGCTAAATGTGTGTCGTGTTTGAAATTTCTTTGCGGACCCTCAAATGGCATTGATTATTGAAAAGTGTGCTGGTATTGGTAGCTTGAATGACAGATGTAAGCCTCTTAAAATCAAATACTAGTATAGGTAGGTGGTCATTAGGTAATTGTTGCTCAGAACCAGAGAAAGTTTCAGGTAAAATTTAGATGAGGTTCAGGGAGTTCCCTCTGTGGCTCAGTGGTAACGAACCAAACTAGTATCCATGAAGATGTGGGTTTGATTCCTGACCTCACTCTGTGGGTTAAAGATCTGGCATTGCCATGAGCTATGGTATAGGTCACAGATGTGGCTTGGATCCCCCATGGCTGTGGGCGTAAGTAGGCAGCTGCAACTCCAAGTGAGTCCCTAGCTTGGGAACTTCCATGTGCTGTGGGTGTGGCCCTAACAAAAGTTAGTAGAGGTTCAAAATAAAACTGAGAGTATAAGGTGCTTGTGTGTTCAGACCACCCCATCCTATTAAATAAACTATTGACCCTCTGGTGGTAAGTTGATCTCTGTTTATAAATTATCTAGATAGCTCATTCAGCTTTTTTTCTTAAATGTGGCTTCATAAATTATTCAACATAGTTACCCAAATATCATGTAGCTTAAAATTACATTTGCCTCCCTCAAGCATTTCATGTATAACACTGTCATACATTTTGTAGAACCAAAATGTTCACAATTAACTCATACACTAGTATTTTCTAATATTTTACTCGCTGGTCAGTATCACGCTATATTTTTATCATTGTCCTGAAATACTGGTAGATAACAGTACAAAAGATAGAACTGTATTAGCTATGATTGTACTATTCTGCATATAACAAAATATATAGTATATGAATTATTCTAAAATACACAAATAATATATACAGTGAATCGGCTATATTGAAATAAAAAATACAAGTACAGCATTGTGATTTTTTTCAATTGCAGTTAGTTTTTCAAAACCTGCAAGATCAAGATACAATAAATTACTATTCATATACATTACATGTTTTCTTTTGTCCATTTACTCTATTAGGCTATTTTTCTTTTTTTCCTAAGTGTATTAAAAATCACTTTATTTTGAGTTCCTACTGTAGTGCAGTGGGTTAAGAATCAACTGCAGCAGCTCAGGTTGCAGGTTTGATCCCTGGCCTGGCACAGTCCGTTAAAGGATCCAGAGTTGCTGTGGCATAGGTCACAGCTGTGTCTTGGATCTGATTTCCTGGCCCAGGAACTCTGTATGCTGCCAGCTAGCCAAAAAAGAAAAAAAAATCACTTTATTTTATTTTTAATTGAAGTACAATTGATTTACAGTATTACTTTCAGGTGTACAGGATAGAGATTCAGTATTTTTTTACAGATTATACTGCACTAAAATTTATTAGGGTGATGGCTATAATTCCATGTACTACACAATACATCATCGTTAGCTATTTTATACATAGTTTTTATCTCTTGATTGCATACCCATATCTTGCCCCTCCACTTGTCCCACTCCCCAATGGTAATGCCCATATTTGTCTTTCCCATGTTTTTAGGGCTGCACCTGTGGAATATGGAAGTCCCCAGGCTAGGGGTCGAATCAGAGCTGCAACTGCTGGCCTACACCACAGCCACAGCAATGAAGTGACCTACGCACAGCTCAGGGCAATGCCAGACCCTTAACCCACTGAGTGGGGCTAGGGATTGAACCTACATCCTTATGGATACTATTCGGGTTCATTACTGCTGAGCCACAATGGCAACTCTGAGTCTGTTTCTGTTTTGTGGTAATCATTTATTTTTCAGATCCCACATACAAGCGAGGATAACAGTATTTGACTTGATGTATTTTACCAAGTGTAATATTCTCTAGGTCCCTCCATGTTGTTGAAAATGGCACATTTTCATTTTTGTGACTAATACTCCATTGTACATGTATACCACATCATCTAAATCCATTCAGCTGTTGATGGACACTTTGGTTGCTTCCATATCTTGGCTATTTGGTTTTAGATCTTTTTAATCTTTTTTGTATTTAATTTTGCATATGGTGTGAAGAAATAATCTCATTGTTTTTTCATGTAGCTGTCTAGTTTTCCCAACATGACTTAGTGCAGGACCTTTTTTTCTACATTTTATATTCTTGCCTCCCTTGTTGCAGATTCATTGATCATAGGTGTGTGGGTTTATTTCTGGGCTTTCTATTCTGTTCCACTAATCTGTGTGTCTGCTGTTATCAGCACCATGCTGTTTTGATTGTCTGGGAGGATGATACCTCATGCTTTGTTCTTGAGCTTTGTTTTTCTATCTCAAGATTTCTTTGGCAATACAGGGTATTTTTGTTCTGTGTGAATTTTAAGATTACTTGTTATAATTCTGTGATAAATATCAGGGATATTTTGGTTGGTGTTGCATTAAAGTCTATAGATTTGGATAGTATGGATATTAAATTCTTCTAATCTAAATACATGGTATATTTTTCTATTTCTTTGTAGCATCTTCAATTTCCTCCATCTCCATTTTAGAGTTCTGAGGGTATAGGTCTTTTACTTCCTTAGTTAAGTTTATTCCTATATACTTTATTCTTGTTGATGTGATTTTAAATGTGTTTTTTTTTTACTTTATCTTTTTTATTGTTCATTGTTAGTGTGTAGAAAACCACCACATTTCTAGGATTTCCCGTCATGGTGCAGCAGACACGAATCTGACTAGGAACTGGGTTTGATCCCTGGCCTGGCTCAGTGGGTTAAGCATCCAGTGTTGCTGTGAGCTGTGGTGTAGGTTGCAGACATGCTCAGATCTGGCCTTGCTGTGGCTCTGGCGTAGGCCGGCAGCCATAGCTCCAATTAGACCCCAGACTGGGAACCTCCAAGTGCCATGGTTATGCCCCTAAAAAGACAAAGGACAAAGGACAAAAAAAAAAAAAAAAGAAAGAAGGAAAAGAAAAGAAAACCACCAGATTTCTGTATTTAATCTTGTACCTTACAACTTTGCTGAATTCATACTCTAATATATTTTTTGGTGGAGACTTAGGGTTTTGTGTGTAGTGTATCATATCATCTACAAATAGAGATAAATTTACCTCTTCCCTTCCAGTATGGATGCCTGTTTTTTCCTGTTTGATTGCTCTGTCTAGGACTTCCAATACCATGTTAAATAGAAGTGGTGAGAGTGGGCATCTTTATTCCTGAATTGAGAAGAAAAGCTTTTTTTTCTTTTTTTTTTGCTTTTTAAATATGTCATGAATGTCCTGTATTATGTCAAGAGATGGTCCCTTTATACACACTTCGATGATAATTCCTTGTGGTTTCAATGATTTTCTCTAGTAATATGAATGTGTTCCCTTCTTTTAAGTTTTTCTATATCTCAGGTTTTTGATTTGTGGTTACCATGGGATTCATATGTGTTGGCATATAACCATATCTACTTGTTTTAAACTGGTTGTCACTGGTAGTCATTTGAATTCAAACACATTCTAAAGTATCAACATTTTGTCTCTGCAACCTACGTTTTGTGTTTTTTATTTCATACTTTCCATGTTCATGCTTATCTTTTAACTGTTTGTTGTAGTTAGAGTTGCTTTTACAATTTTGTGCTTCTAATTTTCCAACTGGCTTGTTAAGTTATTGATCCTCTGTCCTTTCATATATCTATAATCTCTATATCTACAATCCTTTTGTACATTTGCCTTTCCTAGTGGGATTTTTCCATTTCCTATAACTTCTTAGTTCTTTTCCACTTGTTAAGACCTTTAAACATTTCTTTTAGAGTAGGTTAGTACTGATGAACTCTTTTAGTTCTTGTTTGTCTGCAAAAGTTCTTCTGTCCTTCAATTCAAAATTATATTCTTGGTGAGTAGAGTATGTTGGTTGCAGGTTTTTCTCTTTCAGCACTTTGAATATATCATGCCATTTCTGTTTTGTTTTTGTTTTTGTTTTTTCAGAGAAATCAACTGATAGTCACATGTAAAGGAATCTCCAAAGACTATTTTTCTCTTGGTGCCTTTAGAATTATCTTTATATTTTACTTTGGCCATTTATGGTACATTCTGGTATAGGTCTGTTTAGGTGCATCTTTTTTGGGGTCCTCTGTGCTTCTTGTACATGCATATCTATTTCTCTTTGCAGATTTGGAGTGTTATCAGGCATAATTTTCACAAATACATTTTTGATGCTTTTCTATATCTCTTTCTAGGACACCTATAATATGAATATTGGTATGATCAATCTCTTAAACTCTTTTGAGTTTTAATTTACCTTTTTGCTATAATGATAAGGTGGTTTTCATTATTCTATCTTCTAGATCACTTATGCATTCTTTTGTGTCACTTAGTCTGATATTCATTCCTTCTAGTGTATTTTTAATTTCAGTTACTGAATTTTCTTCTGATTGGGTCTTTTTAATATTTTCTAGTTTCTTGTTGAATTTTTCACTTTATACATTTATTATTTTCCCTAATTCAGTTAAGATTTTTTGTTACTAATGCTTTGAGTTGTTTATCAACAACTGGTGAATTCTTTATTTCTGTTTGATGATTTATCAGGTACTTTCTCTTTTCTTACAGTTGAGAGTAGTTTCTCTGCCTTGTTCATTTTGCTTAACTTTCACTGCTTCTATTAATTTAGGTGAAACAGTTACTTTTGTGGTCTTGAAGTGGTGTCCTTAGGTGGAAGTGTCCCTATACAAAGTACATGTGTCCAATGCCTTTGGTGGGAGAGTTGGTTTTCATGTGGGGTTGTCACATCTTTCCTCATAGTGTGCTAAAAGCTATCACCTTGGTAGAGGATGGAGTTGAGATGGAGGGGCTATAGTAGAAACTGGATATGAGGTGGGACTTCCTCTCTTTTCAATGGCCATTGCAACTTCATTAGGCTTGGGTCTGATCACAAAGGTCTGAGCAGAGGCCTTGGGTTCCAAGCCATACTTGGCTCTATTTATTTTCAAGTGTGTGTTTTTCCCTCTCATCATACTAGGAACCTTGTCCCAGAGGGAGAGAGTGCTGAAGCAAATGGGGCCTGTGTTGGCTCTCAGCTTGTTTTGGCCACAGGCAGAGGTCTAAGCTGTGTAGATATATATCTTTGTGTCCACAATTACTTATTTTTCTACATTCACCTACACCCTGGGGTGCATGTTTCCTTTGTCCCTCACAGAAGATAACTTCCTCCAGCCTCTGCTACCAACATCCTGTGTGGGGTCATGCCATAGGGCACACACAGACCCTGAGGATGTTTAAGGCTGAGCTTTGATGTAGAGGCTGTTGTTAAAGATCTTGGCTTCTTTTGTTGTACTATTTGAGTAAGTGCCAATAATGACTATCATTGCCCTATCTAGGTCCATGGGACCAGTCAATCACCTAAGTTGCCCATAATAATTTTTTTCTCAGTCGTGGCAGCCTTAAATCCGGTACTGTGCTGTCAAGTATGCTTGGCTTGGTTCACTTGGCTTGGGCTGAGGTGTGCATTGAGGCCATCATGGGAAATATAGCAACTGCTAATGCAGACCTCTTAGTTCTGGGATCAAGCTAGCTCATGCTCAATCTTCATGAGCAGACTCTAGGCTTCCCATAGCCCTCCTATTAGTAACAGTGGTTCTCTAACCAGCCAAGGGGCCTCCTCTGCCCAGTGTAGAACCCCAGAACTGCTGTTCCAAGTCTGTAGCTTTAATAACTCACTCTCAGAGAAGAGTATCTTCTCATGCAATCTCCCTTTTCTTCTGAATCTCATTCCAGGGGCACAGGACCTGACCTAATCACTTTTCTTCTCTTCCTTTCCTGATTCTTTGTGTATCTTTCTTATAGCCACTGATGCATTGAAAGCCTTCTGCCAGTTTCCAGTTATTTTTCAATGAGAAGAATTGTTCCACATGTTTATGTAATTTGATGTTTGAGAGGGGAGGTAAATGCCACATCCTCTTACTCTACCGTCTTGATACAATCTAGGATTTATCTTTTTCTATGTTACTTTATTCAATTAAATTTTTTTTCTTCTGGGCATTTTGTATCTCGTCTTTTGTCTTACACAATGATCAAAATCTTTGACTACTTTTGCAATCTTGTTAGTTCCTTAATTTAAAGAGCTAGCATTAACTTGTAAGTCAGACATGAACTTGAATCTGCAGTGTATTCCCCTAAAGTTGGGAAATTTATGCACACTTGAACCAAGGAAGTCTCATAAGTAATCTTCTCTACCAATGAGATAAATGAAGGACTGGTAGAGGACATTGTGTCACTTCCTTGATGTTGAGAAAAGCTCAAGTCTCTTTGAATGCAACAAACTGAGTTTGCAAAACCACAATAATAGATCTTAGAAGCAACTATTCTGTCATCTTGATCCTTTTCCTGTCTCTATTTGCAGCTTCTAGCATTATTTTTCGCACTTATAGACCTATTTAAATCTTTCCTTCTTGCTCACCCTCTCTTGCTCACACACGCAAACACAAATGGTGAGAACATTTTTATACAAAAGATTTTTATTTCATTATGTTTCCAGTATCTCAGTCCCATATATTTGTCCTTGATATTTTGCAAATGTGTTCAGATTTATGAACAGCCTGTATATGTTAATTTCTTTCTATACATTTGATTTCTCCATTAGAACCGTGCATGTAGGGACTTGCCCTTGGCTGTAAGGAGAAATTGATCAACTCATTTTGGTCCCCAGGAAAATTAACTCACCTGTTGGTTCTCTAGTATAATATTGAAAATAACTTTTTAAAATCAGTGCTTAATAGGGAAAGCTACAAGCCTTGTTGAACAGAACTGAAACCATACTCAACTAAGTCAGTGACATCATGTTTTATATCTTTTTGTTCATAAATATATACAGGTGATTAATAAGAATCGTGTTGTGTATGAATTAGAAATCAACCCAAAGTTGTTTGAGCTGTCTGTCCATTTGTCATTTTTCCCCCTTAGAGCATACCTACCTTTATTCACATTATTTTTTCTGGTGTCATAGCACGAAAACAATATCATTCCAGCAGCTCCAACGTTTGCATGTTCCACGTCCAGCAATGAAACAAAGACTGGTTGCAGACTTAGTTCCATTTAAAATTTCACAGGGAAGTGTATCAGTTGGTGCACTTTTGGGTATCCAGATGTGGTCTGATAATCTCCGGTGAAGGCAATAGGTAACCACATGTATTAATTGGAATAAAAGTATATCATATGCTTATTAGCTGGCAGAATCCCTAGAGGCTATCTACTTAATTGTAAATTGTAAAAATACAGGTAAAATGTTGGCCCATTTATTGTGTTATCTTTTTTGATGAAATTTAGCTAAGATAGTTTCTCTTCCATATTTTTCTATGCTTCTTATATTTTCCTTGTTAAGTATATGTTTATCATTAATGCCTTTGGCCATTGTAATTCTGCTTTCCACAAGGGGCATCCCAATTGATATGCAGAAGACCCAATTCAAAATGGCTTACAAAAGGAGATTTATTATCTTACCTACTAGAATGAACCAAAACAGAGGCTAAACAAACAGATAATCATAATCATCTGAACCAAGATCTTATGTATTGGCAGCATTACTAATAATTTCAAGAATGCAGACAAACAGAAGAATCAGACAAATAAGGTGGAAATCTCGGACATCGTGTATGTCCCCCATGTCTTTTCTTTCTGCCTATGGCATGCACAGTAAACAAAAGTAGGTGTCAAGTGAGGTTCATGCATTATCTGACAAGTAAGGAGTAGTTAAGCTATGAAATACCTCCTTTTTTAGATCCTGGATTAAGTAATATTCTTAAGCAAGTCATGCCTCATAATTCCACACATAATATGTTTATTTACTATAAATAATACTTAACCAGGGACAACCTGCTTAAGAGCATTCTAGATACTGGGACTCTTTTATCATAGCATTTTTTTTAAAAATACTCCTAGTTATCAGTATGTTCACAAGGAAAATTACCTACCTCTTGGCTTATCTAGAAACATGATCTTAGTAAAAGGAGGGGATAGATAATAAATGGTCTTGCATTTTAATTCCTTTTCTCCAACAGGTCCTGCACTATTATGTGCTAAGTTAATCTATTGCTCTATGCAGGGCCTCATAGATCCCATAAAAAGTCAAGCTTTCTCATCCTTTCTAGTGCCTATTATCTGATTTCTCCTATTTTTTCTTTCTGAAATGCTTTTAGGATCATTATTTTTGTCTCTAGGCTTGTTTTCCATATTTACAAAATAGTTTCCACAGACCCAAGCATCATATCCTCACAGAAGAGTGTAGAAGCCAGAATGGAAAGGAGACTATTCTCAGAAGTTCCCCTACCAGATAGTCTTTTGAGTTTCATTTGTTATAAATATATCTCAAGCTGTGCCCTGGAAGAATAACTGCAAAGGGGAATATAATTAGTACAGAGTGGACTAAAAGAGTAAACCCTTATGTTAATGTGAACCATAGAGTCTCCTCCAAAAGAAGTCAATGATACCTGAATATATTCTGGTTCTCACTAAGGAACAAATAGTGGTGGGAAATTAATGTAGTTTCTGAGTAGTTTGCCAACAGTATGTCATAGACTTGTAACTTTTCGATACCTACGTATATGACAGTTGAATATAGCTCTCATACTATATCTGAAATGGCTAAAAAGCAGAAGATTTTCTAAGTGGTTGCTAAAATTTTCGAGTTTGGCCTCTAAATAGTGGAGTGATGTTTTTAATGTTACATTTTTGTTTCTGTCAGGTCTACTACAGGAGGTTATTTAAGGCAGAAATACATTTCTCATAATTGGTGCTTTAAAATCAGAATATTGCAGTGTACTTTCTGAAATAGCTTTTGCGTATGACTGCTTTCTACGGTATTAGTGGAGGAAGAGTATAGTTTCTCTAATGACTCCAATATTGGAATGTATAGAAATCACCAAGTACATGGTTAAGTAGCTTTTCCTGGGCCCAATTTTAGAAACTGCTGACAGTTGCCTCAGGAATCTGCATTTTTAACAGGCATCCCTGGAGATCCTGGAACATGCATGTTCTTTAGCGTACTTTTGAGAAACACTATTAACATGCTTGGGATCAGGAAATCAATCTTGCAGGACTGAGTACCACTTGGAATATTTATTTTTCTTACCCAAGTTGGAATATTTATTCTTCCTACCCAAGAGTCTTTGGTTCTGAAATTGTTTATCTTCCACTACAAATATTACCTTTGAATACATCATTCCCTAGGTCATTCCTCATCATCAGAGTCATTGTAGAAGTACTTTTAAAATGAAATATGCTAGAATTCCCACCATGGCTCAGCAGTAACCAACCCAACTAGGATCCATGAGGATGCGGGCTGATCCCTTGCTTCACTCAGTGGGTTAAGGATCTGGCATTGCCATGAGCTGTGGTGTAGGTCGCAGATGTGGCTCGGATCCCGCATTGCTGTGGCTGTGGCCTAGGCTGGCAGCTGTAGCTCCGATTTGACCCCTAACCTGGGAACTTCCATATGCCACATATGACACAGGTGTGGCCCTAAAAAGGGGGGAGGGCAAAAAAATGAAATATGCAATGGCTATAGTGTTGTATAGAAATAGTCGCATGGACTTTATAATTATTTCTCAAGACATTTAAACATTAAATGTGTATCTGGGGTTTCCCCCATATCTTATTATGCAGCTTGCTTCTTGATTGAAAAAGATTATCTTGCAGAGGCACCAAAATACCCTTGTCCATCTTCCTCATTTCTGAGCTTAAACATTAGAAAAAAAAAGTCAATTCCCCTGTGATCAATGTAGTAGATGAACACTCCTAGTACATGTTCTGTGATGTTCATTCTTCTCTTTCTCCACCTTTTTTTTTTCTTTTCTCCACGGCTGTGCCTGAGGCATATGGAAGTTTCCAGGCTAGAGGTAGTATCAGAGCTGCAGCTGCTGGCCTATGCCACAACCATAGCAATACTGGATCCAAGAGGATCTGCCACCTACACTACACCTTGTGGAAACACCAAATCCTTACACTGAGTGAGGCGAGGGATCAAACCCATGTCTTCAGACAAAGTTGGGTCCTTAACCTGCTGAGCCATGACAGGCACTCCTTTCTCCACCTTCTTTCTGGCACATCTTTATCTCTTATTATACTTACGGAGTATGTCATTATTTTGGCATATATTAAATTATAGTTCCCAGGAGGTGATAGGTTTGTGTGGTTACACTATTCCTAACACATTGCCTTGGAAATGATTTAGGTGAAATAAGAAAGGACTATGACCATATCCACTTCTTCACCTAACATGCATCACTAATAAAGGGCCTAATTGATTCCTGACAGCAAACCATACTTTTCCTAAAAGAATCTAAGAAACTGAGAATCTATATGCACACCAAGGTGTTATATATCAAGTGATTAATTATACCTGACATAAACAATGTGTATATATGTGTATATGTAAAATATAATGTGTATATATCTGTATATCTACCATATGTGAACACATACCATGTGATATGCAACATGTATTTATGTGTGCATATATGTATACAGAACATTTGAGATGTGTACATACATAAATCCTTTTTATTTAGATGTAGTTGATTTATTTTTTTTATTAAAGAATAGTTGATTTACAATGTTGTTTTAGTTTCTGGTATACAGTAAAGTGATTCAGTTATACATAAATATATGTTCTTTTGCATATAGTTTTTCATTATGTTTTATTACAGGATATTATATATAGTTCCCAGTGCCTATAGAGTAGGACCTTGTTTATCTGTTTTATATATAGTAGTTTCTATCTGCTAATTGCAGACTCCTAATTTGCCCTCCTCTACCCCCTTTCCCTTTTAGTAACAAGTCTGTTAGCTATGTCTTTGAGTCTGTTTTATGAATAAGTTCATTTGAGTGATATTTTAGATTTCACATGTAAATAATAGCATGTGAAAGGCAAATAGAGTATTCGTCTTTCTCTTTCTGACTTCACTTAGTAGGATAATCTCTAGGTCCATCCATGTTGCTGCAAATGGCGTTACTTCATTTTATTTTATTGGCTGAGTAATATTCCACTGTGTGTATGTGTGTGTTTGTGTGTAGATTACTTTGGTATGGCCATTTTTGTCAATATTCTTCTTTTTCAAAAGCATTAGATATATTTCTATCTTTTTGCATCATTTACATTTTCTGTTATCAGTGTTTTATACTACTTAGCACTTTATTTTTGGATGTGATTTAAAATTTTTTTTTTCTGTTTATGGCCACCCCTATGGCATTGGACATTCTGGGTTAGGGGTTGAATCAGAGCTACAGCTGCTGGCCTATGCCACAGCCACAGCAGCACCAGATGCGAGCCACATCTGTGACCTACACTGCAGCTCGTGTCAGTGCTGAATCCTTAATCCACTGAGTGAGGGCAGGGATGGAACCCACATCCGCATGGACGCTGTGCCAGGTTTTTAACCCACTGAGCCACAATGAACTCCTAAAAGGGATTTTTTTTAATGTTCATTACAGATACCTCATTGTTGGTGTAAAGAAATGCAACTGATTTCTGTATGTTAATCTTGTATCCTGATACCTTAGTGAATTCATTGATCAGTTCTAGTTTTTGTGTTGTGTCTTTAGGGCTTTCTTTATATAGTATTATATCATCTGCCTATAATGGCAGTCTTACCTTTTCTGTTCCAATTTGGAAAACTTTTATTTTTCTTTCTTGTCTGATTATGGGCTAGGACTTCCAACACTATGTTGAATGGAAGTGGTGATAGTGGGCATCCTTGTCTTACTCCAGATTTTAGCAGGAAAGATTTCAGCTTTTCACCACTGAGTATTATGTTGGCTGTGTATTCATCATAAATAGTCTTTATTATGTTTAAATATGTTCCCTCTGTACATGCTGTGGTAAAATTTCTATCATGAATAGATGTTGAATTTAAAGCTTTTTATGCATCTCTTGAGATGGTTATGTGGTCTTGATCTTTTGTTGTTGATGATGTAGTATATCACATTAATTTATTTGCCTGTGTTGAACCATCCTTGTAACCCTAAGATGAATCCAATTTGCTTGTGGTATATGATCTTCTATATATACTCTTGGATTTGGTTTGATAATATTTTGTTCAATTTTCACATCTATATTCAGCAAAGATGCTGGACTGTAATTTTCTTTTCTTTTCTTTTTTTTCTTTTTTTTGGTATTGGCCTTGTCTGGTTTGGTGTTAGAGTGGAGGTGGCTCCATAGAATGATTTAAGGAGTATTCACTCCTCTGATCTTTTGGAAGAGTTTGAGAAGATTTGGTATTAGTTCTGCTTTCTATGTTTGATAGAATTCCCCAGTGAAGTCATTTGATCCTGGACTTGTGTTTCCAGAGAGGTTTTTGTTTTTGTTATTTTGTTTTGTTTTATTACAGATTCTATTTCACAAGTAGTCATCGGTCTGTTCAAATTATATGTGTCATGTTGTTTCAGTTTTAGCAGACTATGCTTGTAGAAGCTTGTCCATTTGTTCTAGGTTGTCCTTTTTTGGCATAGAACTATTCATAATGTTATCTTACAATTTTTGTATTTCTTCAGTATTGATTATTTCTCCTCTGTAATTTCTTATTTTATTCAGTGGTTCTCTGATTTATTCTTTATGAGCCTGGCCAGAAATTTGTCAATTTTCTTTATCCTTACAAAGAAGCAGCTCTTGCTTTTATTGATTTTTTTTCTATTGTTTTCTAGTCTCTATTTTATTTAGTGAGCTTTATTCTTTTCTTATGCTGCCTTTTATTTGTTCTTTTTATAATTGTTTAAGTGAAAGCTTAGGTTGTTTATTGGGGTTTTTCTTGTTTTTTGTGGAAGACCAATAATGATATGAACTTCCCTCTTAGGACTGCTGTTACAGGATCCCATAGACTCTCTGTGATTTTGTTTTTGATTGTAATTTGTTTCAAGGCATTTTTTAATTTTCCTTTGTTTTCATTGTTGACCCTTTGGTTTTTTAGTAGCATGTTTGATCTGATGTAGTCATTTTTTTTCTCATGTCTTTTTCGTGGCTGATTACTAGTTTGATAGTATTGTTGTGAGAAAAAATGCTTGAGATGATTTCTATGCTCTTAAATATGTTGAAGCTTATTTTATGTTTTAATATGCAGTCAATCCGAGAGAATGCTTCATGTGCATTTGAATGTGTATTCTGATTATTATGAATGTTACATACTGAAAAAAATCAATTCTAACTGTTCTTTTGTATCATTTGGGATCTCTGTTGGATTATTAATTTTCCGTCTGGAAGGTAAATTCATTGGTGTGCGAGGTGTTAAAGCCTACAACTATCAATACATTTCTATCAATTTCTCCTTTTATGTCTGTTATTGTTTTGTGTATTTAAGTGTTCCTATATTGGGTACATATATGTTAAGGAGTGTTATATACTGTTTTTGAATTGATCGTTCTAACATTATATAGTATACTTTATCTTTCTTTATGACCTTTGGTTTAAAGTCTATTTTGTAACATCTGAGTTTGTCACTACCAACTTTCTTGTCATTTCCATTTCCATGAAATAGCTTTTTCCATCCCTTCACACTTAATCTCTCTGTGTCCTTTGCACTAAAGTTGGTCTCTTGATGACAACATATTATAGGGTCTTTTTTTTTTTTAAATTCTATTTGACACTGTCTCTCTTTGAATTGGAATGTTTAGTCTGTTGATAGTTAAGGTAATTATTGGTAGATCATATTAATTACCATTTTAAAACTTTCCAGCTTATTTTGTATTTTCTCTGTGTTCCCTTATCCTTTTATTTTCATTTTTGGATTGGCGGTTTTCTTTTATATTATGCTTGTTCTCTTATTTTTGGAATTTGTGAATCTATGATATGTATTTGATTTGTGTTTACTCTGTTTTTGAAATTCTAACACAATACTGTGTCTACTTGATTTAGACTGGTATTGATATAGGCTCAAACACATGATAAAGAAATCTAATTTTCTTATTATCCTCTCCCATATTTTATGAATTTGATGTCCTTTTTTATATCTTCATGTCTATCCTTTTGCTGTTCATTGTAGTTATCATCACTTTTCACACAATTATTTTAAAGATATTTTTAAGTTGTATACTGGTTTACTTAAGTAAATTGACTTCCAATTGTGATTTTTTTTCTCCTTCTTATTGATTCTTGATTCTTTCCTATTTGGAGAAGCCATGTCAGTATTTCTCTTAGGATAGGTTTAGTATTGATGGATTCTTTCAGTTTTTGCTTGCTGGAGAATTCTTTCTCCCATTATCTTCTAAATGATAGTTTTGCTATATAAATTATTGTAGGCTATATATTTTTCCATATCAGGACTTTAAGTATATCTTGCCACTGCCTTCTGGCTAGCAACATTCCTATAGAGCCTGATAGCCTCATGGGATTACCCTTGTAATTAACTATGATTTTCCTCTTGCTGCCCTTAGAATCCTTTCTTTAACTTTTGCCATTTCATTTATGTCTTGGTATTGGTCTGTTTGGGTTCATCTTTTCGGAGACTCTATGTGCTTCCTATACCTGGATATCTGTTTCCTTCTTTAGGTTTGTGAAGTTTTCAGCCATAATTTCTTCAAATACCTTTTCAACCCCCCTTCCTCCTTCTTTAATTCCTATTATGCATATATTAGGATGCTTTATCCCATAGGTCTTCTATATTGCTTTTATTTTTTTGTTAGTCCTTCTGTTTGTTTTGATTGGGTGATTTCCAATCTTCCATCTTCTGGAATACTCACTCATTCTTCTCCATTATCCACTTTGTTACTTATTTCCTTTAACCAAGCTTTTGTCTGGGCAAATGCGTTTTCTAATTTTAATGGGCTCCTCTTTATAGTTTCTAGTTCCTTTTTAAAGTAATCTGCATTTCTATCAATAGCCTGTCTTAATTCCTTCAGTATTTTTATTTCCTTTTTGAACTTGGTGTCTATTAGATGGAAGAGGTCTATTTCATTGTTTGTTCTTTCAGGGAATTTCTCATGATCTTTTTATTGGAAAGAGCTCCTCTACTTCTTCATTTTACTTATATTTCTCTGACTCCAAGAGTTTAGTATAAACAGTTATCTACTGCTGTCTTGAAGGGCTATTTTTATGTGGGAGCATCCTTATGCAACATGTGTGGGTTAAATATTTTTGGGTGTGAGAGCTTTTTTAGTATGGATGTCTGCTGCCTCTTTCCTCAGTGTGTGCTGGCTGTTATTCCCCATTATAGAGGGTATGATTTGGGTTTTGGTGACCAGAGCCCACACTGGATGTTGAGTGTGGACTCCTCTTCGCTCTGTGATTATCATAGCTCTTTGAGGGGGCATAATCTGCTCCCACTTACTGGAATAAAAAACCCCAGATGGTTTCTAAACTGCAGTATGAGGAAGGCAGAACTGGAGCACTCTTAATAGGAGAGGAGCCACTGAGTATTCCCCTACAGGAGCTGTCCACTGGGAAGCACACTGTGTTGTGTTGCCTATAACCCATAGTGTGGGCTCACAAAATAGACTGTTTTTGGCATTGCATTAAGGCCTACTTCATGGGAATTCATACAGTCGGCTCAGATGTCCCCTAGATGCTGTATTCATGAAGCCACTAGACAGTCTTTTGGCTTGGAACTGCTGAGACACTAGGACTACCATAGTAGCACACCTGGACCCACTGTGAGAGATACTGGGTCAGCCCAGATCCTGGTCCCACCTCCCCATGTGCACACCTGCATAGCCCAAAGCCACTATTGCTGGACCTGTCCCAGCCTGGGGAGCACCAGTAATCTTCTTACATGACCCAGTGGTGCTGAGGTGACAAAGCAGTAGGTGGCAACACTGCTACAGGACTTAGATTTCATCCCTGCTTCCAAAATCACTTGACTCCTGGGAATTGGCTTGGATTTCATTCCTGCCTTTGTATATGGGAAACTTGTGGCTTCTTGTGCACTCACAGAACATGTTGGGACAGAGCTGTGCACACTGTGAGTGTGCAGAGAATGAAGCTGGGATTGCATGGCCTGCCCCTCCCTTTGAGCATGCATGTTAACAACAGGGCTTTAATAGGAGACCTAGGCTTCTTCCTGCACACATCCCCATTTGCAACTTGAACCAAATTCCAGCCCCTTCAGGATTTGTCATTGCATAGCCAACCACAGTCTTCTCCCTGCAGTCTGTCTGCTGATGCCTGAGTTTTGGCCCCCAGCTCTTGCATTCCCCAGTAGATGCACATCTCAGGCTGGGGAGTGCAGGGAGATGGCATGGACCCTTGTGCTGGTTTGTCTCTGTTCTGCCTTCAAGAAGCCAATGGTCCCACTCTCCTATGAACCTTTGAAGTTATTTTTCTGCCCCAGCTGATCTCTCTGCCCATGAATGGGCTTCCCAGGGTGAGGGTACTTTAATTTTCACAGTCCCCTCCCATGGGTTTAGGTCCCATACCAATTTTTTTTTTTCATACCTAGTTGTTTTTTACTGCAATTTTTGTTTTATGAGATCTTCTTCCAGAATTCAGCATGTATTCTGTGAGAATTGTTCCTCATGTAGATGTATTTCTGATGTCTTTGTGGGAGGAGGTGAGCTTAACGTCCTTCTCTTCTGTCGTCTTGATCCGGCCTCCCATGTGTTTTTAAAGTATATAATAGAAATTTGGATCCCTCCAGTAATAGGTGGCATAGGAAGACCCTGAACTCACCTCCACCTAAAAACATTACTGAAACTAAACCTGCATAAACTGCAATTCCTCCTAAAGAAGACCTGAACCCTGATTGAACAGCTACTGCACATAAGGGCAATGTAGAAACAGGGGAGGGAGGGCAATAGAGAGAATACATGATAACCCCACCCCTGAGATGGCAACCTTCAGTATGGAGAGATACTGCTGATGAGCCCAAGTGCACACTTGCCTATTGTGGAATGCAGTTTAAAAACAGCAGTTTAAAAGGCATCTAGACTATGTAAGAACGAAATCCCATTTCCAACCTTAGAGCTTCTGCCAAATGGGCAGGTAAATGCTAGAGCCCTCTCGGAGGTTACTGAAACTACAGAGCAGTGTTGTTTGAGGACCCCGGGCCTATACCAATTGTGACTACACTGCCAAAGTGGCCTAGGCCCAGAGATTGCCCCTGGCCTGATCCCACTCCAGCTCCAGCCACGCTCCCAAGGCACCCTTGGACACAGTGCTCCCCAGGAACTTCCCACCACCCATGGATGTTAATAGCCATCCTGCCAAAATCTACAGGCACAAGCATTCTACACAGGGAATGCTGCCACACAAAGTCACTCCTTCAACACCAGGTATAGATAACTTTTTTACGTAATTCATAGACAAAATAGAATCTGAGAAAAGTAAAATTAAAAAAATAAAATCTTAATGAAATGGGGATAAGTACTTTATGTGATAAAGAGTTCAAAGAAATGGTCATAAGGATTATCACTGAATTCAGGAGAAGAATGTCAGAACTCCAGGAAGAACTTCATCAGAGAGTTAGACAGTATAAGAAAGAACCATACAATAACTGAGATTTAAAAACAAACTAGCCTGGGGGAAATCAACAGAAGATCAGATCATACCAAAGAACAAAAAAAAAGTGATTAGGTAATTTTGACTATCCTCTCAATCAGAACAAAAAAAAAAAAAGAGAGAGGACGGTTTAAGGCACTTGTGGGACAATATCAAGCATACTAATACTTTTATTAAATGGGTATTATTAGTAGGAGAAGAGAAAGAGAAAGGGACAGAGGGACAGAAAACTTAATTGAAGAAATAGTGGCTGAAGACTTCCCAAAAGTCCTTTTGCAGACAGGAGCGGAGTTGTATTCTTTGTTTTTCTGTTGTTTTTTATTCTTTGTTTTTCTGTTTTGTTTTTGCTTGAGAGGTAAACAGGTATGCAAGTACAAAAACCACAGAGTTTCAAACCAGATGAACCCAAAGAGATCCACTCTAAGATGTATCATAATTAAAAATGCAAAAGTTAAAGGTAATGAGAATCTTAAAGATAGCAAGATAAAAAAAAAAAAAAACTAATCACATACAAGGGAAACCCCATAAGACTATAAGCTGATTCTTTAGCATAAACTCCATAGGCCATAAGGGAATGGCAGCATATATTCAAAGTCTGAAAAAGGAAAACAAAAAGGAAAAAGCCAATACCTAAAACACTCTGACAAGGTTATCCTTTGGAATTGAAAGAGAGGTAAAACTTCCCAAATTAACAACAACAACAAAAAAATAAAAATAAAGGAGCTCATCAATAACTCCTTTATAAGAAATGTAAGAGTCTTATTTAAATAAAAAAAGAAAAAAGCCATAGCTAGAAATAAGAAAATATATGAAAGAAAAAAAACTCACTGGTTAAAAGCAAATACATAGTAAAGACAGTGAATCAGCCACTTTAAAAGGTAGTTTGAAGGTTAAAAGACAATAGTAGTACAATCAACTATAATCACAATTAGTAGTTAAAGGATAAACAGAATTTTAAAATAGGACATCAAAAATATAAAACCTTGAAGGAAGATTAAAAATGTAATGTAGTGATGGTGAGCCTAAAATACATGACTGTGTATATATAGGTTGATAATTAGGATGCTCGTGGTGGAGTTCCCACTGTGGCTCAGTCGGTTAAGAATCCAACTAGTATCCGTGAGGATGTGAGTTCAATTCCTCACTCAGTGAGTTAAGGATCTGGTGTTGCGGTGTCAGTTGCAGGTGCAGCTCAGATCTGGCATTAGAGTGGCATGGGGTAGGCTGGCAGCTTTGATTCAACCCCTAGCCTGGAAACTTCCATATGCAGCGAGTGAGCCCTAAAAAAACAAAAAACGAAAAATGAACCTCGTGGTAAATGACCATGATAAAACCTACACAGGATACAAAAGAATTACAAAGGAATCCAAACATAACGCTAAGGGAATCTATCAAACCACAAAATAAGAAACCAGGAGAAAAAGACAGGAACAGTGAAAAGAAAAAGAGATGAAACAAATAACAAAATAACAGTGAGTATATATACCTGTGGATAATGACTTTGTTTTGGTGAACTGAATCTTCCAATTAAAAGACATGAGGTAGGTGAATAAATTAAAAAAGACCCATCAATGTGCTGTCTGCAAGAGACTCACTTAAGATCTAAAGACATATAGACTAAAAGCGAAGAGATGAAAAAAAGATACTTCATTCAAATGGAAATGAAAAGAAACCTGAGGTAATATTTATATCAGACAAAATAGATTTTAAAACAAAGGGTAGCAAAACTTAAGGGCATTACATAATGATACAGGTGTCAGTCTAACAAGAGGATATAACATTTGTGAAAATTTATGCACCCCAGATAAGTAAACTGAAATATGTAAAGCAATATGTAAAGTAAATACTATCAGACATAAGGGAGAAATAGAAAGCATTGCAATCATAGTAGGAAACTTTAATCCTGCACTTACATAAGTGGATGGATCGTTCAGAGAGAAAATCAATAAGGAAGCACTGGCGTTAAATGACACATTAGACCAGATGGACTTAAGAGATGCTTAACACACCAAAGCAGAAGAATAACCATTCCTTAAAAGTGCAGACAGAGCATTGTCAGAATAGATCAGGTGCTAGGCTCCAAAACAAGTCTCAATAAATTTAAGACTTAAAACATGTTAAGTGTATTTTCTGACCACAACACACAGGACTAGAAATCGACTACTAGAAGAAAACTGGATAAAGCACAAACATGTGGAGACTAAACAACATGACACTAAACCAGTAATTCACTGAAGAAATCCAAGAAGAAATTTAAAAATGCCTTGAGACAAACGAAAATGGAAACACAACTGCTGGAAATGTATAAGATGGGGCAAAAGTAGTTGTACGGAGGGAAATTCATAGCAAAAGTGTTATTACTAAGAAATTTAAATTAATGTAAAATGTGGGACTAGTATCACTTTTTATAATCATGTATGCATACACAATAATAAAAAAGCTATTACAAGTGTAATTGATGTTAGAGGTTTTAAAGTCTTGACATTAAAGAAGATGTCCTGCTACTTTACATTAGAAACTGCCAGTTCCTTATTTATTTCATCCCTGGAAAATTTTCATTGAATTCTATCTGGTATATATTTGCATTTATTTTTCCTTTATGTCATTATATATTGTTTGGTGTATGTTGATTGCCTTGAGAAAAGGGATACAGGACACAATGATTAAGAGGACAGAGTAGGAGTGTTGCAACAGTAGACATATGTGGGCAAAAGAAGAAAAGGACTGCAGTGGATGGATGGACACACATATACATGTATATGCATGTGCATGTTTGTGTGAGTTACTTTTGCCACCTTCATTCTACGTTGTCTTTGCTTCCAGATGGCCTGCAGACATTTTTTTTGCTAGTCCTCAGCATGAATTTCCAATGTTTAAAAATGGTATGTGTTTTCATAAAAATAGATTATTTCTGGCTCACTTAAAGTTAAAAGAGCTGGGCTCATTGGGCCCACCTTCTGACACTGTTAGACTTCACTGGAGCTATTTACCTGCATCTCTCTTCAAATTGAGGAGATGTAGCATAGTCCTTCATAGTTTCTACCAGTCCCTCTATTCTCTCCATGTTAAAGTAGAATGCCCATCATTCACCATTGCATTTGAGCTCTTCTGTGTATTGCACCCAAGTTGTTCCAATCTTTTACTAACTCTGACATCTATAGGTCCTGACCTCTAGACTGTAGAAAGGTGGATGCAGTGAATTAGTTGCACATAGACAGTATTGCTTGAGGAGTATATACTATTAACAACATGAGCTTTGTTTTTGTTTTTGCCTTTTAGGGCTGCACCCTCAGCATATGGAAGTTCCCAGACTAGCAGTCAAATCAGAGCTGCAGCTGCCTGTCTGTATCATAGCAACATGGGATCCAAGCTGTGTCTGAGACCTACACCACAGCTCACGGCAGTGCTGGATCCTTAACCCACCGAGTGATGCCAGGGATCGAACCCACACCCCCGTGAATCCTAGTTGGTTTCCTTACTTTTGAGGCATGATGGGAACTCCAACAACATGAACTTTGGATGTACACTTAATTTATCTGTAAGTTCCATCTCTGCCACTTTCTAGCATTGTGATTCATAGTATCTTTAAAGCTGCATACAAAAATTGAGTTTGCAACAGAGTTAACTTTATTAGTGTTCCCAATAGAATGGATGGGTATGTGGGTATAAATATAGATGAGGGGAGGGAAAGGGGTGGAAGGGAACTTGAGGACAAATGAGAATGTAAGGAATTGTCTTATAAGACTATGGATACTGAGAACTTCCAAGATCTGCAGTTGTCAGGCTAAGGACCCAAGAAAGCTGATAGGCTCAAGACCCTCCAAAAATCTTGGTTCAAGTCAAGACCAGAAAAGACTAAGTTTCAGTTCATGTAGTCAGGCAAGAGGAATTCCCTCTTACTTAGCTTTTTATTGTATTCACTTAAAATGATTGGATGAAACCTGTCCACATTAAGGAGGGCAATTGGCTTTACTCAGTTTCCTGATTCAAATGTTAACCCCATCCTCAAGCATATTCACAGACTCAGCCAGAGTAAAGTTTGGTTGAACTTGTAGGTATACTTGGCCCAGTTGTTTATAAATAAAATTAACCATCAGTTGGCTAATGTTTTTTGAGAAAATAAATAGAGATAATCATGCTAAGTACTTAGTACTATAAGTAAATATTACTTGTGATTACTAATACCATAATCTTTCCCAATATTTAAAATTTTGCCTATCTGGATATAGTTTCTGATTGCCTTATACAGTTGACCCTTAAACATGACAGATGTTAGGGGCACTAACCTCCTGCACAGTAGAGAATCAATAGGTAACTTTATATTCAGCCCTCCATATCTGGGTTTCTACATTTATGGATTCAATCAACTGTGGATGGTATAGTATTGTAGTATGTATTTATCCAAAAAAACTGCATAAAAATGGACTTGTGCAGTTCAAACCTGTGTTATTCATGGGTCAACTGTACTTTGCTTGAAATCTCATCAAAGACAGACCTTTAGATTCAGATTTAGATGAGAAGGGAAAGGGAAGAAATCTAGCATGTACCAAGGCCCTTTCTACTATATTCTGGGTAATACTTCTCTTTTTCATTCACTCAAAAAGTTTCTGAAGTGAACATCATTACTCAAATTCATTTCACTAATAAATATACACAATCCCAGGTGACTGAGCAAATTCATATACCAAACCGGTGAACAAAATGGTTTTCAAACATAGGTCTTTCTGATTCCAAAACCCATATCTGTCCCCTTCTAAAGAAGTGCCTCTTGATTGTTTGTCACATGTACTCTGGAAATCTGAGCATATGTATAGTAATGGCTCAAAACCACCAAGCAGTTATCAAAGATAAAATTCCCAGTTTATACCTAACAGATTTTGTATCAGGAATGCCACATATAGATTTTGTTAAGAGGGAATTTATTTAGTTGAATTTTTCTGAGCTAACTCGCAAGATTATTTCCAGGGCCATGAGGATAGCTTGATTTCCAGAACTCGGTGCTCTCCCCCAATCACAGACCAACATAGAGCTACCACTGTAGAAGTGATTTAAGCATGAGAAGAGAGCAAGAAAAAGATTGCCAGGGATACCCACAACTTCCTATTAAATTCTTCTCATAAACATTGCCTTAAATAGACAGCTAAAGAGAAATACTTCATTTGTTGCAAGGGTGGTAGTTTAAATATATATTTTTTTCAGTAGTACTTAAGAGTGCAGCACAGTAGGAAGGGCAAAAAAAGTTGTCTTTAAAGGGAAATAAAAACTATTCAACATGATGTATAAATATATTCATATTTTGATGGTTGTTGGAATCTAAGCCAATATTACTTCTCAGTTTTTGCTTAACATTGACTAAAAATTTATTTTTCAAACATAATTTTAGGGAGAACATGGGACACTACTTAGTGGTTTGGAAAGATTGTTATATACATATGCAGACTCTAATAGTACTAAAATTAGAATAATTAGACTTGAGAAATAAAATTTAAAATTTTCTAACTTACAGAAATAATAGGCTTCAAATCATAGGAAGTGCACTAAAAGTGGGATGAGCTATTCCTAGATAGTCCAGGACATAGGTTTTAATTTTTCTTAAACTGATTTTTCCTTATAATAAAATGGGAGAATGGTATATTTCATAGTGTTTATAAGAATTGAGTTTTAATAACTTGAAGTTTATACTTAAAAAGGATTTTTTCCATCTGTCATTTCACAGAATCCTTTAAAGCTAAGAAAGGTTAAATAAATTGTGCAAGTTCATACAGCTAAGAAACATGAGGCAGGAATCAAACCTGAGCACTCTGATTCAAGAATACATGCTCTTGACCAGTATTTGTACTTCTGAGTATAATTGATCCATAAATGGATAAAAAAGTATTCAGTACATAAATGTTGAAGGTTGTTGTCATGAAACTTTTTTTATTCGAAAAAATATATTTTCAATCTTTTTTCAAGGTAATAAAAATATATCATAGACTCCCTTTAATTTGCTTATCTGCATCCATATAAAAAAAGGTCAATTTCCCTTGATTTGTTCTTAGTTAATCAATTTCTTTCTTCTCTGAATTCACACAAAGCATTTATACCAAATATTGCTATATGTTGAGCTCAATTTTCCTGCTATATTTATCCCTTTATACTGCAAAAGTTGAAATTTACTTTTTTTTTTAAACAGCTGCACCTGTGTGGTGTGTGGAAGTTCCCAGGCTAGGGGTCAGATTGGAGCTGCAGCTGCAGACATATGCCACAGGAACACTTGATCAGATCTGCATCTGTGACCTATGCCACGGCTTGCAGCAACACCGGATCTTTAACTCACTAATATTAGCATAATCCGTTAGGATAACAGAAATAGTTAATCTTAAAAAACTAGTAGGACATAAGTATAATAGTGTCATAGATATATAAGTTGCTTTAATAAAACTTAAAATTTGAGAAGTAGCTGATAAAAAAAACATTGCATTTTTTTATCATGCTATAGTGAATATTTTCTAAAGAATTAATAGCTTGGTCAACTGAAAAAATTTAATTTTGCCATTTTTCACAGTTTTTAGGGAATTTTTTTTCTTTTTAAGGAATAACGTTGAGAGGATTCAACGCAGATTTTTGTAACCAATGTGATAGTACCAATTTAAGAAAATACTTTGAAAATATCTTTTTTTGTCATTTTAATTACTTTTTATTTTATAATTGAGTTATGGGAATTCTTTACTAATGTTTATCAGATTGATGGTTTGCAAATATTTTCTCCCATTCTTTAGATTGTCTTTTCATTCTGTTGTTTCCTTTGCTGTGCAAAAGTTTTTGAGTTTGACGTAGTCTCACTTGTCTATCTTCATTTTTGTTGCCTTCATTTTTATTGTTGTAACTAAGAAATCATTATGAAGACAAATGTTTTATATCCTCTATTTTCTTCTAGGTGATTTAGTTTCAGATCTTTAAGTCTTTCGTCCATTTCGACTTGATATTAGTGTATGGTATAAGATACAGATCTAAGTTTATTTATTTATTTCTGGATTTTTTTTACCTTTCCCCAATACATTATTTTTTTTCTGCTGTACAGCATGGTGATCCAGTTACTCATACATGTATACATTGTTTTTTCTTACATTATCATGCTCTATCATAAGTGACTAGACATAGTTCCCATCAGGATCTCATTGCTAATCCATTCCAAAGGCAATAGTCTGCATCTATTAACACCGAGCTCCCAGTCCATCCCACTCATTCCCCCTCCCTTTCCCCCTTGACAACCACAAGTCTATTCTCCAAATCCATGATTTTCTTTTCTGTGGAAATGTTCATTTGTGCCATATATTAGATTCGAGATACAAGTTATATCATGTGGTATTTGTCTTCTTTCTGACTTACTTCACTCAGTAAGAGATTATTAAAGAAATGCAAATCAAAACCACCACAAGGTACCACTTCCCACCAGTCGGAATGGCCATCATTCATCAGTGCACAAATAACAAGTGCTGGAGGGGGTGTGGAGAAAAGGAAACCCTCCTGCACTATTTATGGGAATATAAACTGGTACAACCAGTATGGAGAACAGTATGCAGGTACTTTAGAAAACTATACATAGAACTGCCATATGACCCAAGTTTATTTTTTAAGCATGTAGATATACAGTTTTCTTTGGACTGCTAATTTAGATACTGTCCTTTCCCCATTGTGTGTTCTTGGCACTCTTGTTGAAGATCAGTTGACTATATATGTGTGGGTTTATTTCTGGGCTCTGTGTTCTGTTCCATTTATCTGTATCTTTGTACTTATGCCAGTATAATACTATTTTGATTACTGTAGTTTTGTAATACATTTTGAAAACAGAAAATGGGATGACTGTTATTCTTTATCAAGATTTATTTTGGCCATTTATGGTGTTACGTGGTTCTGCATGAATTTTAGGATGGTGCTTGCCTTACTGTTGGGATTTTGATGGAGATAGCACTGAATTCAGTGTTGGACATATAGATGATCAACAGGTATATGAAAAGATGTTGAACATCATTCATAATCTGGTAAAGTGTAATAAAAAGCACAAAGAGGTATTACCCAATAACAGTTAAGATGGCTATTATCCCAAGAGAATTGATGGGAATTTAAGCTTGTACAGTCACTATGTACAATGGTATGGAGGTTTCTCAAAAAATATTAAAAATGATACTACATGATAGCAGCAGTCTCACTTCTGGGTATATAGCCAAAATAATTAAAATCAGGATCTGTTCTCCCATGTGAATTATAGCATTATTCACAATAGCCAAGACATGGAAACAACTTAAGTATCTGTTAACACATAGATTTTTTTAAATGTGGTTTATATGTGCAGTGGAATATTAATCAGCCATAAAAATGAAATCCTGGCATTTGTGATAGTATGGATGAAGCTGGTGAGTATTATGCTAAATGAAATCAGTCATAGAAGGATAAATGCTGAATGATTCCATTTAGGAAGAATCTAAAATAGTGAAACTCAAAGAAATGAAGAGTTAAATGGTGGTTGCTAGGGAGTAAGTGTAGGAGGAATTGGGGTATAGGTGTACAACAGGTATAAAGTCTGAGGTATGCAAGATAATTAAGTTCTAGAGATGTCCTTTACAACATAGTGCCTATAGCTAACAGGCCAGGATTGTACACCTAAAAATTGGTTGGAAGTAGATCTCAAGTTAAATGTTCTTAGCACCAAAACAAAACAAATTGGGATCAGGAAACTTTTAAAGGTGATGGACATATTTATTACTTTGATTATGGTGATGACTTCACGTATGTGTATCTCCAAACTTAGCAAATTTTATATGTTAATCATGTCCAAGTATCTCAATAAAAGTGTTAAAGACTAAAATTATTTGCATGTTTTGTTTAGAAATTAATGATATACATTCTAAAAATGTATGTGGAATAAAATATGTCATTGGGGGGCGTTCCCATTTGTGGCACAGTGGTTAACGAATCCGACTAGTAACCATGAGTTTGCAGGTTTGATCCCTGGCCTTGCTCAATGGGTTAAGGATCCAGCATTGCCATGAGCTGTGGTGTAGGTCACAGACATGGCTGGGAATCCCACATAGCTGTGGCTCTGGTATAGTCTGGCGTCTACAGCTCTGATGGGACTCCTAGCCTGGGAGCCTCAATATGCCATGGGAAGCAGCCCTAGAAAAGGCAAAAAGACGAAAAAAAAATGTCATGGGGGATATATACTTGTGATTTTTGCTCTTTTCCATTCTCCTTCAAATACAATGCAAGTTTATTTTTTAGACAAAAAGCATTTCTTTAAAAGTAAATTATTAATTACATCCATAGATTTAATAATATTGATTATTAGACAATTTAAATCAACAATTTGTTATAGCATTGATTCAGATTAAGTTACATGCTCCATGTTTAATGTATTTTTTGAAGAATACAAATGGCTTAATTTGTGGTATTTCTTTATATAATTACTATCTTCATGATTCAGACTATATTCCTTTGGACATAATTAATTTTAATAACTTGCTATAAAGCCTGTGAGTTTTTCAACAGTCCTGTGGTTCTAGTGAGTATTATATAATAGTAAAGTTACATCTGGAAACATAAAAAAGCATATAATATACTGAATAATTTCTATCTAAATGTTTGTCTCACTAAATTGGCAGCCTGACTGTAAGTTAGTCATTAAGTTGTATTGGCTACAGGGGTTTGAAGTCATAATCTAAGGCCTTAATATTCCCTTGCCAAAGAGTATCAAAATTATCAAGTGGTTTACAGACAGTAGGTTGCCAATTTGTTAAAGGTCAAGAAGTTGGAAAGACTGGGTGGGCTTTAGAGATTATATATATTGGGAACTAAATTTTCCCACTAATGCTACAAAAATTGAGAATGATAGACTCAGGTTGGCAGGGTTTCAGCCACCAGCTGCCTCTTAATGACTTTCCCAGCTGTGATAGTTGTAGGATTGAGTTTTAGGCTGTATCCTTAATTTTAGGTCATTCATTTATTTATGTAAAGGTAAATATTTTATCTAAGGCTTTGGCTTTTTTTCTTTATTGTATGGGCAGTAAATTAGAGTGAATTTCAGAACTACTTTAGCTGGTAAATTCCTTTCAAGTCTATTCACTGCTTTTATAAAAACTGAGTATTTTCTGAATGTCTTGGATTGAAATGGAATGCTTTATATAGTTAATTATAAATTTCCCCTTTGCTGTTGACAGTCTACTTGGCAGAGAAAGAACAGAACAGAGCTAGTACTGCTCCTAGATTGAAAGTGGCTCTTGAATCTAGTTGTAGCAAGAATGGATAATAGGAGAAAGCATGCTAGCTAGGTCCCTGGCCATCCCATCTTTTCATCCACACCAGTGCCAACATGGCCTTACAGAGAGATCATGTTCAAATTCCCTGAAAAAAATCAATTGTGAAAAGTGATGGGTGGGAACTTTTCAAGCCCAGATTATACCTCCAGAGGTATTTTATCTCGTGATATATTTTCATTTTATTCCATAAACTCATCAAAATACTCATAAACTTCAGGATAGCTTTAATCCCTATTACTGAATGTAACTTATAAACCAATGTTTAGATGTAATAGGAAGAACATCAGGCCATTGAGGAAAACAAGATACATGAGTGTCCAAGCACTATAAAGAAAAGTGCAAAGACTACATTATACTAGGCAAACATATTGAGTGTACCAAATAGAAAAAAGAATGTGAAAAAAAGTTATGATTTTGTTCAAAGAGATTAAAGAAGATGGTGATAACATGAAATAGAAAAAGGCACATTATTAAAAGAAATAACCAATTAAAAATACTTGTATAGGAGTTCCTGACGTGGCTCAGTGGTTAATGAATCTGACTAGGGACCATGAGGTTGCGGGTTCAATCCCTGGCCTTGCTCACTCAGTGGGTTAAGGATCTGGTGTTGCTGCAAGCTGTGGTGTAGGTCACAAATGCAGCTTGGATCCCGCATTGCTGTGGCCCTGGTGTAGTCCGGCGGCTACAGCTCCTATTGGACCCCTAGCCTGGGAACCTCCATATGCTGCGGGTGCGGCCCCAGAAAAGACAAAAAAAAAGTCTAGGAATATATGATAGTCAAAATGAGAATTCATTAGATGATTTGAAAAGCCAGATGAATATTACTGAAGGACTAGTTATCTGAAAGACAAAGAACTTTATGTGGACTTTGTTCAAATGAGGCATAAGTAGAATCTCAACATGTATAAGGTGATACCTCAGTGGGGTTTTGTTCCTCCTTGATTGTTAGTGATATTGAGCATTTATTCATAAACCTGTTGAGCATTTGTGTGGATTCTTTAGATAAATATCTAAATCCTTAAGCCATTTTTAATCAGATTTTTATTTTTTGTTTTCTTTTCGTTTTTATTATTGAGCTGTAGGAATTCTATACATATTTTGGAGATTAACTCTTTTTAAGATAAATGGTTTGCAAATATTTATTTTTCTTAAGTTGATTTTTCACCTGTTTGGTTGTTTGCTTTGTTGTGCCGAAGTGTTTGACATAGTTCCATATTTCTAATTTTCCTCTCATTGTCTATACTTTTAGTATTATATTCATGAAACCACTGTTGAAACTAATGTTAAAACGTATTTTTCCTCAGGATTCCTTCTCAGTTTTAGTGTCTAAAGTATAACATTTAAGTCTTTAACCTGTTCTGAGTTGATTTTTCTATTAGCATAAGATATTGATCCAATTTCACTATTTCATGTGTGGCTATCCAGTGTTCCTAGGGCTTTTTGTTGAAGAGATTATCATTTTCCTATCATGTGTTCTTGCCACCCTTATCAAAGTCAAGTTGACCATAGATATGTGCAGATTTATTCTGGGATTTTTTTCCCCATTGGTCTTTATGTCTTTCTTTATGCTAATACTATTCTGCTTTGATTGCATAGCTTTATAATATGTTTTGACATCAGGTAATACTTCCTTGAGGCTCATTATAAATTGTTACAAAATGCATTAATTTGACAGGATGATGATCTTATGCCCTTGTATGCCTTCCTTCAAAGCCTTTCACTTTGGACACTAGGTTCCAATTAGCTGAAATAACTAGAATAATACTTGAGGTACATAAACTATTAAAATTAAGAGTTTATTTACCATGATCAGAAACAAGATTCCTAAACTCTTCACCCTTATAAAGTACAGTATTTAAATTACTTGAATAAATGAACTTTTATTAAAATCCAAACGTAATTGCATTTTGTAGAAACTCTTTAAACTAGAAGCTTTTGTTAAAATCCAAACATAATTGCATTTTGTAGAAACTCTTTAAACTAGAAGCTAGTGTTTACTATTCATGATTTTATACTTAAATTTTCCCTAGTTCATTTAATCATAACCTGTTAATTATTGAGGATATCTTATAAAATGTAAGGCTATTCATCATTGTTGACAGTGTCAAGAAAGTATCTGTAGTTTGTATTGTATTTATTAGTATACACATTTTATCCTGCATCTTTTTTGCTATAATTTTACTATTTGAAAGAATTTGAAATGAGCTGTATAAATAACTAAAAATAATAGGAAAATTCTGAGATATTACAAGTTTTTAAAAACGAGTATTTCTTGTGGTAAAAATATAATTTTGTGAATTCAAAATAATGATCACATTTACACTAACACTTCTAATAGGTTTTATAGCTGAGTACTACAAGTAAGCTTACTACTTAATAAACCTTCCTTACCAGGAGGCTGTAGTTCTGAGATGGAAACTCTAAATTTCTAGACATAAACATTGAATCCCATTACTTCCTACTTCCTTATAAAATTTGATTCTCCAATTATCCTATTTCCTAGCTTTCTTAGTAGAATGGTATATGGTTGGCTTAATGCCATTAATCTCTCTTTTATTCACAAGAGTCAACCAAAAAAATCTCTATCCAATTATAAAAATTTCTTTGTTGCTAAATGTCTCTATGGCCCTCACTTATTTTTTTGTATTCAATGCCCTTGAAAAAAACCCTTATATACTATAGAATACTCCCTTTTAAAGTAACAAAACAAAACAAAACAACCCCCCCCAAATAAGCTCAGACTGACTTACACACAAGTAGAATTCATTGATCCCTATAATAAAAGCAGTGGCATCAGGGCAGGTTTTAGTGTTTCTTAGCTGTGCTTCTCTCCTTTTTGTCTCCATTTGTTGGTTCTCAGAGTCAATATGGTCTTTAATTATGGCTACAAAGTCACAACATTACACTATGTTGGAAGATTCTCAGGTAAAGACTCATATTATCATTGGCTTTGACTTTATCACATGATTCGCATGAACCAATAATTCTGACAGGGGGATTGGACATCTCAAAAAGCCATAAACAAACTTGGCATATACCCAGAAACTAGAGGTATGTTGCTAGATGACAATACCATTGAAAAAATTGTCCTGAAAGTTAAACATGATAGTTTCCCAAATAAAATTGTATGTTTTTTTTTTTTTCCAGCAGAGAGCTGAATCCATGTTGGATAGCCAAATCACCATGTTTCCTAAACAACTCTCTTTGAAAGTGTTTCATTTTTGACCCTTAGGAAAAAATCACTCTTCCTAGGTTTTCTTCCATCTTCTTGGCAGTTTCTCATTTTGCCTTATGTCTTAACTATGATTCCTTTGTCTCATCTTTAAATACTAGTGATTCTTAAGGCTCTATTTTCATCAACTTTCTCATCTTACATAGGCTTTATTGTTCACTTCCATTTCAGTTACCAATTCTACACGGGTAGTCTTCAGTTCTGTAAACCCATTCTGCTTTCTCTCTTGCCTCATAAGCTTCATAACTGGGATGCCCCACTGAATATCTCTAATAGAATGATCTCAGACTTCAAAAACCTTATGTTTATATAGTACTCATCAACTCAGTCCCTTATCCAAACCTGTCTTCCCATGTTTTCTATAGTTCATCAAACAGTAACATTACTTATTTAGATGTCCATTTGAGAAAAGGAGTCATAGCCTTATTTCCTACTTTGTTTCAACTCTAAAGGAATTTACTAAAGAGTCTTAGTTTTTTTTTTGTTTGTTTGTTTTTTTGCTTTTATTTTTTAGGGCTGCACCTGTGGCATATGGAAGTTCCCAGGTTAAGGGTCGAATCAGAGCTACAGTTTCCAGCTTACACCATTGCCACAGCAACTGGGGATCCGAGCTATGTCTGCAACCTACAACAGCTCACAGCAACACTGGATCCTTAACATGCTGAGCTAGGCCAGGAATCAAACACACATCCTCATAGTTCCTAGTCAGTTTTGTTAACCACTGAACCATGAAGGGAACTCTTTTTTTTATTTTTTTGGTCTTACTGCCTTTTCTAGGGACACTCCCGCAGCATATGGAGATTCCCAGGCTAGGGGTCTAATCAGAGCTGTAGCCGCTGGCCTACGCCAGAGCCACAGCAACGTGGGATCCGAGCCGCGTCTGGGACCTACACCACAGCTCACAGCAACGCCGGATCCTCAACCCACTGAGCAAGGCCAGGGATCGAACCCGCAACCTCATGGTTCCTAGTCGGATTCATTAACCACTGCACCACGACGGGAACTCCTGAAGGGAACTCATTATTTCTTGATTCTGTCCTAATACCGTCCTTTCTTATTCCCTAATCCTATCTTGTTTCTGGTGTTGGTTGAGTGCTCTTTTTCTGTTCTTGATCTCTTTATATCATACTTCCATAGGTTTTCATTTCTAAAACACATACATGGTCATGTCACTATTGTTAACTCCAAGTTCATTTGGCCAACACGCAGTGAGGCTAAACAAACCAAAATGTTGGCATTAGGAGCAGAGAAAGTTTTACTGAAAGGGCCAAGCAAGGAAAGTGAGCAGCTTGTGCTCAGAAGACCCAAACCTTCCAATGGTTTTCAGGAAAGAGTTACTGAAGGCAAATTTGGGGTGATGGCTGTGTGGTATGTGACTTTCTTCTGGTTGGCTGGTGGTGAGGTAACAAGGTGGCGATCCAGGATCAATCATCAGTCCTCTGGTTCCAGCCAGTCTGGGGTCCATATCCTTGTGCTCAAGCTGAAGTTAACGTTGTCTACCTGGGTGGAGGCCTTATTAGTTCCTATATAACTCAGAGATATGCATCAAATTGTTATGCATATCCCTTGAGAAGGAGCTAGGACTCTGTTTTATCACTGCACTATTGTTTCTTGACTGCTTTTCCTTTCTTTGTCCATCTCTTCACCTCTCTAATTAATGATTTTGCTTCTGCCCTTTGGAATTGAGGGAAGGTCTAGGAGGGTGAAACCTTTTTCCTACAAACAAGAAATACAGGATATGGTCCTACTCACTTTCATCACCTTGCTGTCTAAGGTGTTTCTTAGCTCCCCATTGACATGTGGATAATGTCCAAACTACTTAGCATCATGTATGTTCGGGACAAGACTGCTTCAGTCATGTGTTTCAGCCTTATCCACTTCAAATCACATGCTTTCTATACCATGTTGCTTGAAGTCTCTTCAATGTGCCCATCTTATTTGATGTTCCCCTGAGTATCCATGACCACTTGCTCTCTCTCTGTAGATTGTCCTTAACTTACTTTGCCCTTTCTCAGAGAGTGTATGCTTCAAATTCTATACCTTCCAAGAAGCCTTGCCAAACACCCATTACCCTCATGTGTGGGTTGGATGGTATCTTTGGTGGTTTTCATACCACCATGGTAATAGCTGTCAGCTCATATTCCTTGTGTCTAACCATTAATTTATTCATTAATCCTCCTTTACAAGATGATATTTCTTTGGACTAGGAGGACTAATATCTAGCACATTTCCTCACTAAATGTTAATGAGTAAAATAATTCAGTTTTTTTTTAATAAGCTGTCACAACATAAAAATAGTTTCCATTTTGGTGGATTTTTATAGTTCTGTGCCTTAAACCTCCATATTAGTAACTATTTATATAATACTGGTGATTATTTATATGTTGATACAGAATATTTCTGAAGCTTATATTGCCAATTTTTATGGTGTTTTCAGTATTGACATGATCAGAGTGTACACTTTTTCATTTTACACATATACATTGAAAATTTGAAGTTAACTGTTTTATGGCATTATATTTATCTTAGATATTCATCTTTTACTCATCATTTCAAGAAAACTTTTTTGCCTTTTGCTCAACATCATGAACATATATATTTTTGTTATCTACATGGTCCAACAAAGCCCTTTATATAATTTTTTTCCTTGATATAATTTAAAAACAATTTTGCCTATGATATTTTTCCCACTTCATGTCTTTTTGGTATCATATAAGGAAGACTAGAATTGATTGAGACTTAAGAAACCTAAATTTGTGTCCTGAATATAATTACAATTCTGTTTTTGAACCAGTACTTTTGTACTTTAATTTTCTTCTTTCCAATGCTATGTTTTGATGATTCTATACTCTGTACCTTTATGATATGATACTTTCATTTTTCCGGGTACAGTATATATAACATTGAACCAAAGTAAAAGATGATTTCATTTCTATCTTAAGTACTGAAAGGTAAGAATACCAATATTATCTTACACATTGCAGTAAAAATTGAATTTTATAACAATGGGAATGCATAAATACCATATTTAGGAAATTTAAATTTCTTCTGTGTTAGAAATATTTTATTTAGCACAAGTGCAAGGTGATTAGCATACTAAGATTTAATGCCATTTGTATTTTTATTTTTTTTAAATTTTTTTTGTCTTTTTTTGCTATTTCTTGGGCCACTCCTGTGGCATATGGAGGTTCCCAGGCTAGGGGCTGAATCGGAGCTGCAGCCACCGGCCTACGCCAGAGCCACAGCAACGCAGGATCCGAGCCACGTCTGCAACCTACACCACAGCTCATGGCAACGCCGGATCCTTAACCCACTGAGCAAGGGCAGGGACTGAACCCGCAACCTCATGGTTCCTAGTTGGATTCGTTAACCACTGTGCCATGACAGGAACTCCAATTGAATGCCATTTTGAAAAGGTACAAAGAGTATGTTTCTATCTTTGAGTCATTATAGTTCATTTCCTAGCCATATAGCTTTAATCATTTTACCTCCTTGTGCTAATCCTGAAAACAACTTTCTAATCATTCTCTAAAATTAGTATTTGCTATATTCAGTACTAAATGTCATATTTTTAAAAATTCTAACATTACATGAATTACCATCTTTATTTTAAAATATTTAGAATTAACTTTGTTTATTTTGGTTAAACTTTACTGGTAATTAATATAGTTATCTACATTCATGTGAGTTTACTCAGATGATGGGAGATGCTGTGGCCAACCCATGGTATCCATGGATACCAGACAGATCAGGGATACCAAGCTGAATAACATTAGAATTGAAAGTCAACATATTTTATTCAAACCATCATCATTGAAGTGTTTGTATAGACATACCAATGTTAACTTAGCAGATTTAGGCTAAAGCAGAGGCAATAAAGTTCAAAAGCTAATTTATCTGAATAAAATGCTAAGAAGTTGGTAGTTTCTCATTTCTCAGGTAATTTCATAACAACCCGGAGAAAGGAAATTAAATTTGTCAGGCTTGCATTGATGGCCTGAGTTGAAAATAAAATTTTGAAATCAAAATTTAGGAGCTCTAAAACTTGTAATATGTAAAGAAATGTCTACTTGAGATATATTTATCATTTTTTACCTAAGTAGACCTAAAACTGTGTATCTATATACATATACATGTAAAACTCTATTATAACACTTAGGTAAATTTTTCCTAGAAACAGAATGTGGTGTGAATTTCAAAGCAGGAATAATTTACCTTAACTCAGTGAAATATCTTAACTCCTTGGACTTTGACCCTAATTTTCAGAACACTCTGTGGTACTTGGGGCAAAACCAAGTGTCTAGGGAAGGTATTTACATTTAATTACACACTTAAACCAATCATATATGAACAAGGCTGAAAATTAATAAAAGACAGGTATAGTATGTTGGAATATAGAAATTGAAGTATATTATAAATAGTCTGTACATAAGGCACTTTAAGATTTCTCATACTGGCTTAATCACCTCTGAGAATTACTACAGTATTTTGTCCCATTTAGCTAGAGTTTTATTCATTTATCTGCAATTTATAATGACAAAAGAAAGTTAGTTTTTCCTCTGTTATGGAGGCTGAAATTCTGCTTCATAGACAGGAGACACAATGGTGAATTAAAAGTACTTGAGCTCACTACCTCTAATGAAAATGCCAAAATTACAACTAACAGCTGAACAACCATTAACAAAAAAGACTAGAACCTAACCAAACCTGCATTCAGATATAAAGAAGAAACCCCAACAAGATAGGAGAGTCACTTTCACCATATAATCAAATTACATAGCTGGCAGATGGGTGAACCACAAACTGAAAAATAGTTACATCACAGACATTCTCCCACAGGAGTGAGAGTTCTGAGCCCCATGACAAGATCCCCAACCTGAAGCTCTGACATTGGGAGGAAGATTCCCCACAGATGATTCATCTTTGAAGGCCAATGGATGTTGACTTCAAGAGCTCCACTCTTGAAGGGTGCTCATAAGGTATCACATACACTGGGACCCAGGGCATAACCTTCCTATGACATTAAGTATGTATACCAGGCCATACCTAACTGTGGGTATTGGAGAACCTGCTGGGAAGGAGTTTTGTTGTGGCTCACTGTGGGGACAAGAACAGGTGGCAGAGGCTCCAGGGAACATTGATCAGAGTGAGCTCTCCTGGAGGTTCCCATTTTGGTACAGAGGACTGGCCACAGTCAATAGCCTGCAGTCTCAACTGCTGGGATTCCTCAAGCCAAACAAGGTACAGCATGTAAACATGGTCCTACTCATCATCAGATATGCTGCCTAAAGTCTTCTTGAGTGCACAGATGCCTCTAAAGACATCCCTTGACATGGATATGACCACCAGAGGGACAAGACCTAGCTCTACCAGCCAATGGGCAGGCACCAGTCCCTCACATGAGGAAGCCTGCAAAAGCCTGGGGACCAGCCTCACTCACCAGGGGGCATACCTCAAAAGCAAGAGGAACTACCCTCCTGCAGCCTGAGAGAGAGATACCACAAACACAGAAAATTAGACAAAAATGAGGTGACAGAGAAATATGTTCCAGACAAAGGAACAAGATTAACTCCTAGAAGAACAACTAAGTAAAGTGGAGATAGGCAATCTACCTGAAAAGAGTAATGATAATGAAGATGAAACAAAATATTGGAAAAGAATGGGAGTTCCCGTCGTGGCGCAGTGGTTAACGAATCCGACTAGGAACCATGAGGTTGCGGGTTCGGTCCCTGCCCTTGCTCAGTGGGTTAACAATCCGGCATTGCCGTGAGCTGTGGTGTAGGTTGCAGACGCGGCTCAGATCCCACGTTGCTGTGGCTCTGGCATAGGCTGGTGGCTACAGCTCCGATTCAACCCCTAGCCTGGGAACCTCCATATGCTGCGGGAGCGGCCCAAGAAATAGCAACAACAACAAGAACAACAAAAGACAAAAAAAAAAGAATGGAGGCATAGACTGAGAAGATACAAGAAATATTTAACAGCTAGAAAATTTGAAGCACAAATAAGAGATGAACAACATAATAACTGAAATGCAAAATACGCTAGAAGGAATCAATAGAATGCATGACACAGAAGCACAAAGAAGTGAGCTGGAAGACATTGGTGGAAATCACTGCTGCAGAACAGATTTTTAAAAAAAAAAAGAGTGGAAAGAAATGAAGACAGTCTCAGAGATTTCTGAGACAACATTAAACACACCAACAGTTGAATTATAGGGATCTGAGGAGGAGATGAAAGAAAGGGTCTGAGAAAATATTTAAATAGGTAATAGCTGAAAACTTTCCAGAGATTTGGAAAGGAATACATAGTTTAGGAATTTCACAGAGTTCCATATGGAGATACCCAAGGACGAACACAATAAGACAAATCAAATTGACAAAAATAAAGACCAGTAGAAAATATCAAAAACAATGAATAACATACAAGGGAACCCCCTAAGGATAACAGCTGATTTTTGGCAGAAACTCTGTAGGCAGAGGTCTGGCAGAATATATGTAAAGCAGTGAAAGGGAAAAACCTACAGCTGGGAATACTCTCCCTAGCAAGTCTACTGTTCAGATTTGATAGAGAGATTAAAAGCTTTACAGACAAGCACAAGCTATGAGAATTCATCACAATTTAACCAGCTTTACAACAAATGCTAAAATAACTTCTCTAGGTGGAGGAGAAAAGACTACATCTAAAAACAATAAATTTGTGACTGGGGAAGCTCAGTGGTAAAGGCAACCATGCAGTAAAGATAATGAAATCATCCACAGGCAAATAAGACAGCAAAACAAGCAATTGTGAGGCATATACCAATGGAGGATATTGGAAATGTATTTGAAATTGAGACCAGCAACTTAAAACAATCATAAATAGGTAGACAGACAGACAGCTTTATCAAAACCTCATGGGAACTGCAAATCAAAATTATACAATGGATACGAATACACACACAAAAACAATCTTGAAACAACACTAAATATAGCCATCAAATCACAAGAGAACAAAAGAGGAAGGGAAGGAACAAGACCTACAAAAACAAATGCAAAAGAAATAACACACTGATATTAAGTACATGCATACTGGTAATTACATTAAATGCTGAAAACCAAAAGATAGAGTGCCTGAATGGATATAAAAAATTAGACTTCTTTATGTACTGTCTACAAGAGATGTATTTCAGATCTAGATTTTAGACTGAAAGGGATGGAAAAATGTACTTGATGTAAATGGAAATCATAAGAAAAGTGGAATAGAAGTACTCAGACAAAATAGGCTTTAAAGATTGTTACAAGAAACAAAGAAGGACACCACATCATGATCAAGAGATCAATCCAAGAAGATAATTATAAATATATGTATACCCAGCATATGAGTACCTCAATATGTAAGGCAAATGCTAACAGCCAAAAAAGGAGAAAGTGATATAATCACAATAATAGTGGGGAACTTTAACACCCCATTTTCATCAATGAACAGTTCATCCAGACAGAAAATCAATAGGATAACACATGCCTTAAATCAAACTGTAGACAAGATGGACTTAATATTTATAGAGCATTCACTCTAATAGCAGAATGCACATTCTTCTCAAGTGCACATGGAACATACTTCAGGATATACCCCATACTGGGTGACAGGGAAATCTCAGCAAATTTAATGAAATTTAAATCAAGCATCTTTTCCAGTCAAAGCCTATGAGATCATAACTACAAGAACAAAATGTAAAAAAAAAATTAAAAACAATGTGGAGGCTGAACAGTATGGTACTAAGCAACCAATGGATTGCTGAAGAATAAAAGAGGAAATCACAAAATACCTAGAGGCAAATGAAAATGAAAACCCATTGATCCAAAACTTATGGGACACAGCAAAATAAGTTTTAAGAGCAAAGATAATAACAATACAATCTTAACTCAGGAAACAAGAAGAATCTCAAACAACCTAACCTTACACCTAAAGGAGGAAGAAAAAGAAACAAATCCCAAAATGAGTAGAATGAAAGAAATCATAAAGATCAGCACATAGAAAGGATCAATAGTACTAAAAACTGGTTCTTTGAAAAGATGAACAAAATTGATAAACTCCTAGGTAGACTCATCAAAGAAAAAAGGGAGAGGGCTCAAATCAATAAAGTAGAAAAGAAAAAAATGTACAACTGATATCACAGAAGTAAGAGACTACTATAAGCAGCTATATGCCAATAAAAATGACAGCCAAGATGAAAGAAAAAAAGAATGCTTACAAAGGTACAATCTCATAAGATTGAACCATGAAGAAAGAGAAAATATGAACAGACCAATCACAAGTACTAGAACTGAAGTTGTGATTTAAAAAACTCCCCCAAAAACAAAAGTCCAGGATCAGATACCTTCACAGGAAAATTGTATCAAACATTTAGAGAAACTATTGCAAAAAGTTATAGAGGAAGGAATACTCTCAAGTTTATTCTATGAGGCCACCATCATCTTGATACCCAAACCAGACAAAGATAGCACAGAAAAGAAAATTATAGGCCACTATCACTCACCAACATAGATGCAAAAATCTTCAACAGAGCACTAGAAAACCAAATCAAACCATGCATGAAAAGATCATATGCCATGATCAAATGGGATTTATCCCAGGGTTGTAGGGATTTTTCAATATCAACAACTCAATCAATGTAATCCACCACATCAACAAATATATAAAAACCTTATGATAACTCAATAGATTCAGAGAAAGCTTTTCAAAAAAATTCAACACTCATTTAAGGTAAAAACTCTGTAGAAACTGGGCATAGTGGGAACCTACCTCAACATAATAAAGACCACAAAGGACAAACTCACAGCTAACATCTTACTCAACAGTGAAAAGCTAAAAGCATTTCCTCTAAGTTCAGGAGCAAGAAAAGTATATCCACTCTCATCTTTTTTTTTTTAATGTATTGTTTTGGCCACACCCATGGTATGCATAAATTCCTGGGCCAGGAATCACACACGTGCCATAGCAGTGACCCAGTCCATAGCAATAATAACATGGGATCCTTAACTGCTAGGCCATCAGAAAACTCCCACAGTCCACTTTTATTCAACAGGGTTTTAGAAGTCCTAGCCATGGCAATAAGAAAAGAAAAAGAAGTGAAATGAATCCAAGTTTGAAAAGAAGTAAAATGATCACTGTTTTAGATGATTTGATACTATACATATAAAGTCCTAAAGATGCTATCAGAAAACTACTGGAGCTCATCAATTAATTTGGTTAAGTTGCAGGATACGAAATTAATACATTGTCTCACATTTCTATATACTAACAATGATCAGAAAGAGAAATTAACAATCCCATTTACTCTTACATCAAAAATATTAAAGCACCTAGTAATAAACGTACATAAGGAGGAAAAAGACCTGTAATCCTAAAACTATAAGAGACTGATGGAAGAAATTGAAGATGATGCAAACACATGGAAAGTTATACTACGTTCTTCCATTAGAAGAATCAGTATTGTCAAAATGACTGTACTACTTCAGGCATTCTATGGATTCAGGACAATCCCTATCAAATTGCCAGTGCTATTTTTCACAGAAATATGAGAAAAAAATTTTTAAATATGTATGGGAAGACTCCAAATAGCCAAAGCAATCCTGAGAAAGTGAAACAGATCTGGAGGAATCAGGGTCTTTGGCTTCAGAAAACACTATAAAGCTACAGTATGTACAGACACAAAAACAGAAATATAGATCAATGAATTCCCACTGTGGCTCAGCAGTAAAAAACCTGACTAGTAATCAGGAGGATGCCCTGGCCTTGCTCAGTGAATTAAGGATCCAGCATTACCATGAGTTTCCGTGTAGGTCAGAGATGTGGCCCAGATCCCATGTTGCTCTGACTGTCACATAGGGTGACAGTTGCAGCTCCAATCTGACCCCTAGCCCGAGAACTTCCATATGCCACAAGCGTGGTCCTAAAGAGACAAAAAAGTAAATAATATTTTCTGTCTGATACTTACATAGTCATTGTAGTTCTCTTCTCATAATTTACTAATATTACTCAGTGTGAAATGTAATTATATATATATTTATTTTCAATCTGTATGTATTTATCTAAACCTAGTCTTTTATAGATAGTATTTGGTTTCACCATTTTATCCATTTTATTTTATTCATTTATATTTAATGAAATTACAAATATGGAAGGTTTTCTCTCATTTTGCTATTTTCTGTCTTGTATTTTTTATTCCTAATTTCCTCCATTATTGCCTTGTTTTATGTTATAGATATAATCTAATGTGCCATTTTGATTTCCTTCTTGTAATTTTTTTAACTGGTTTACTTAGCAGTAGCCCTAGTGATGCCAATCATCTTATTAGTTAATAATCTATTTCACATTAATACCAACTCAATATACAAAACTTTACTACTATATAACTCTGTCCACCCTTACATTGTTGTTGGTGCAAATTACATTTTCATACAATGTATACCTTTTATAGATTGTATACATTGTTATGCATTGCTTTACACAATATTGATGTATTTTAATTATTTTTATACTATCTTTTAACTCAGAGTAAAGGAGGTGTTAATATTGATTTTCACATTTTTGTACATGGTCACCTTCATTGGTGTGTCTTATTCAGGTCTATTTGAGTTACTGTCCACTGTCCTTTTATTTCAGTCTGAAACATTTCCTTTAGCATTTTGTGTAGTGTGGTACTGCTAGAAGTAAACTCTATTTTGTTTATCTTGAAATGTCTTAATTCTTCTTTTCCCTCTTACTGTTGAATAAACCTGACTTCTAACATGGTGTAAGTTTAACGTGTTAATTTTATATACTTGTGTTACTCCAATACATTTATGTATTACAGTATGATTGCCAATGTAGTGATATTTATTTTGTTACAAAACTATAGTACAGCATTATCTATCATCATACTGTGCATTAGATTTGTATGGCTTATTTACCCTTTATTCTCTGTTGTACTCTTAAATACCATCTCTCTCCTTCATTTTCACCCCCCTGCAACCATCATTATATTGGTTTTTTATGAGTTTAACTTTTTTAGATTTCACATGTAAGTAGCATCAGGAAGTACTTGTCAGTTCTGACTTAACCTTTCTTGACATAATGTGCTCAAGTTTCATCCATCTTGTCACAAATGAGAGAGTATCCTCCTTTCTGGTGGTTGAATAATATTCCATTGTGTATATCTACAATATTTATTTTGATTGATTATTCCATTGATGGCCATTTGAATTACTTCTGTATCTTGACTATCTCCTTCATTTTGAAATAAAGTTTTGATGAATATAACACTCTTGAATGACAGGATTTTTTCTTTTAGCTCTTGGAAATATGTTATCCTATTGTCATTGAAATTTCATGGTTTCTTATGAGAATAAGCTATTGATTTTATTGAGAATACCTAATATATTATGAATCAGTCTCCTCTTACTGCTTTTATGACTCTATCTTTGACTTTTGAGAGTTGTATTCTATTGTATTTCATTGTAAACATCATCGAATGTATTCACTTTGGGTTTTATTGAGCTTCTTGAATGTGTTGATTAATGATTTTCATCTAACTGGGAGATTATTGCCACTATTTCTTCACATATTCCTTCTGCCTCTTTCTCACTTCCCTTTTCTTCTGACACTCCCATTATATGTATGTTATATTTCAAGGTGCCCCACAGATTTCTTAGGCTCTGTTTATTCTTCTATGTTTTTCTTTTCTTTCTGTTGCTTAAATTGGATCATTTCAATGAGACTTTTTCACGGATTGTTATTTGTGCCTATTAACATCAGATTTTAAGCTCCTTTAGGGAATTTGTCACTTAAATTACTATATTTTTCAAATACCTAATTCCCTTTTTATAATTTCTTTTTTTTTCTTTTTCTTTGGTTCCCACCTACAGTTCCACAGGCTGGGGGTCAAATCTGAACCATAGCTGTGACCTACACTGCAGCTGTAGCAACACCAGACTCTAACCCACTTGCAATGCTGGGGATTGAACCTGTGCTGCTGCAGAGACAGCTCTGAATCCTTAACCTGCTGCACCACCGCAGAAACTCCTGATCCATTTATTTATTGTTTTCTCAATTTGCTGAGATGACATTCTCATGCTTCTTTTGTTTCATTAGACATTCTCCTTTAACATACTGAATATAATTAAGATAGCTCTTCAACGTATCTATAAAGTCCAATATTTGTATTTCCTCAGTAATAGTTCATGTTGTTTTATTTATTTCCATGTGTTTTATGGCTACAATACTTGTTAATAACAGGACCTTTTATTATAATGTGGCAACTTTGCAAATCAAATTCTCTTTTGTTGTTGCCGCTCATTTTCATTGCTATTTTAGTGACTTTTGAGATAATTATGTACATTCATATTCTTTATCATTTGTGGTCCCTGAAGTCTGTCTTCTCATAGCTTAGTGATTAGATAATGTTTGGATAGATATTCCCTTCAGTGTCAGATAGTTACATGCAGAGGAACTCAACATGTGTTTTGGAGCATGTTTTCAACCCTTAGCCCAGGCAATTTGTAATCCTGCTTTAGCTTTATTTTTTTTTAAATTTTTTAAAATTGATTAATTTCATTTATTTTTTATTTTTTTAAATTACTCAAATAGATTTATCACATCTGTAGTTGTATAATGATCATAACAGTCTGATTTCACAGGATTTCTATCCCACAGCACAAGCACATCCCCCACCCCCCCAAACTGTCTCCTCCAGAGACCATAAGTTTTTCAATGTCTGTGAGTCAGCATCTGTTCTGCAAAGAAGTTCATTCTGTCCTTTTTTCAGATTCCACATTTCAGTGACATTGTAGAGCTTCACAGTCAGCAGGAAGTTAGAGTTTATTGCCTTCTCAGGTCTATTATGAGCAAGCATACATCTGAAGATGCACATGGACTTTTAGATTACCAGGAATTCATTGGGGTTTTTCAAGTCTTTATAGAATTTTTATTCCCCAGTCCTTTCTACTGATTTTTTTTTGTTTAATCTATCGTTTGCTTAATCAACTGTCACGTTTTGCTTTAAACAGCAGCAATGTAAGACATTACACCATAAATATTTTTGACCAGTGACTCTTAGGATATGTAACATTAGTACTAGGCCAGTTCAGAGTTAATAAAAATAAAGACAAGCCTTTGAACTAATCTTCCAAAGAACCACCAGACAGATCACAACAGACCATTAGTTCCAGATATTTGCAAATGAGGTCTGTTCTCTGCTCCATTTGGTGCCAGGTTGTGCACTTAGTCTACCAAGCTGAGGAATACATGATGGAATGTATCCAACCTGTCATTTTGTTTGTTTGTTTGCTTGTTTTTTTATTTATCTAAGGAATCTTTGCCAAAGCTGTTGGTCATATAAATAACCTTGCAATTTTCCTTCTTGAATACCATGGTGTGTGATTATTCTGAATTAATTACTGTTTTTGGTCTGAGGAAAGAGTCAATATTTTTTTCCACATCGATGTCCAGTTTTTCCAGTACAAATTACTGAAAAGATTTGCCTTTCTCCGTTGAATCACCTCAGTACATCTTTTGAAAATCAACTGATTATATATGTGTAGATCTATTTCTTGACTTTTTAGTCTGTTCTATTGACATGTATCTTTATTTTTTGCTAATGCTATAGTGCCTTGATAACAGCCACTTAAAAATTTAAAAACAGCATAATTCATCCTAATTTATCCTTTTTCAGAATTTCTCCAGCTACTTTACATCCATTACCCTTCTATATAAATTTTAGAATGAGCTTGCCCATTTTTACAGAAAAAAAAATATCTGCTACGATTTTGATTGGAGATGCACTGAATCTATTGATCCTCTTGGGAAAAATGGTCATCTTTACTATATTGTTTTGTGGTCCTTGAGGAGGCTATTTTTAAAATAATCACATTTTTGTATACTCCAAAAATGAACAATTTAAAAAATCCTCAATCTGTATGCCTCAAATGTTCAGTGTTCTCAAGTGATATACAACCCATAATCACTATCAAGCAGAAGAGTTTTCAGGGAGTCAAAGCACCAAATGTTAAGGAAAATAGTGAATACCTGCCTTTTACAAGTTTTCTTTTCCTTTTCTCTTGATACATTGATTATTCCTCTTTGCCACATGGTAACCTACTACTCATTCTTTAAGATACATCTCTCTGCTTTGCTGCTCTATGTATCTTCTATTTCTTGTCAGTCTCCTGAGTCAGTCAGTACCCTTATGCCATTATCTCTATCTCTGTACCTATTTTTTTTTTTACCCTTGGGAACCTAAAAATTTATGTTCTTCACACATGTAGCAAGCCAAAAGAGACAGAGAATTAATACTTGAGAGCAACGTCAATGAGTAGCTCTTGGAAATTACCTAACAATTGTAGTTCAAACATTCTGTGATATAAGTTTTATACCTTTTTTCAGAGTTTCACACAGGATTAATTTCAATTCAACTACTGTGATACTTTGCTTATTATCACAACTTTCCTTAGCTTCCTTCCCTTTTCTGTATTCACTAACCAGCTGTCATTTCCTGTACTTTCCAAATAAAGTACATACATGCAGATTCTTGTTACAAGTCTGCTCAAACTCAGATGGCACTTAATACTCATCTTCTGTCATCACCTGTTTCTTTTGGGTTAGCATGAACTTAAATGTGTATTATATACAGACATATATTCATCATAAGGACATTAAGTCTCTTATTTCCTACTTTTATTTCCTTTCTAAATCACAGAAACCGTTTGTATATAATGGGTTATTTATTTAAAAGTCTTAGTTTCATGCACCAGAAGCATTTTTCTGTTTGTCTTTTTAAGAGCCATTCCGCTTGATGGATAGAAAAGTTTATGCTCAAAAAGTATAAGAAAAGAAGCAAGCATATTTAAAAGGACACACAGAATCTAGGAAGGATAGAAAACAGAAAGTGGATCTTAACTCTGAAGATTAATTTCAACATGAATTTAGACTTAGAGGAATTTAGAAATGTGGTTTCAGATATCTGGATTATACCAATCCTGAAGTACAGTTTTGATGTTGCTTTAGTCTAAATGGGTAGTGGCTGGATAAAATGCTTTAGTTATCAGGCATCATCCACATAGATGTTTCTTCCCAGTGATAAGTGTTTGGTACTGTTAACCCACTTTTGTGAGCTGCAGGCCTATGTTTGTCTACGGTTTGAAATAAACAATTATAAATAAATACGAAGTTAAGGCAGAAAAATGATACCATATAAATTCTTTAATTTTTATTTCACTGAGTATAAGAATAATATGAACATTTCTTTAAACAGTGTCTTATAGTGCTATTCACTTTATTTGAATGAAAATTTTTCCAGACAAATGAGAGATAAAATATTGAGAGAGTCAGTGGGAGAAGACTGGTGGAATAAGCCCTTAAATAAGGAAGAGATTATTTTCTAGGATTTTACTGTTTGGTTTTGAAAAAATCAGTGGGTATTGGGCAATACAGGATTGAGGTGAAATCTATACTAAGTTCATCTGTCCTACATATCATATTGCTTCAATTGGACCCTGATTTTAGAGCTAATAAAATAAATAGATGTCTTATGTGTCAAATTTAGATATGATTTAAAACTATCTCAGGGTTCTTAAATTTATAAACTGAGTAGGCAAATGGAAAATTTTTAAATGCATAAAGAAATACACATTTAATTTTTATAAAGCCTAAGAGCTATATTTTGCTTCTTTAAGTGGTAGATATTTCTATAAATAGTTATCTATTAAATACAATTTCAAATAAGATTTCAATTTCATGATTGATGAGTCTATTCATTTTCAATATAGTTCTCCATCCCTATCACACACATATACATGTAGGAGCATATTAAACAGTTTAGATATGGCATCTTGATGTATTTTCTTAGTTGGAACATGCAGAAGTTGGGAACATTTAATTTAAAATATTTTTCAAAAATTGTGTACAATTTTCCACTCTTCTAGTTGGCTACAACAGGGGATGGAGAGCTGTGGCCAGGATGGGCCAAATCCAGCCATTACCTGTTTTATAAATAAAGGTTTATTGGAACACAGTAATCAATGCCTATTTTCAAATTGGCTGTGGCTGTCTTCATGTTACACTGACAGAGCTGAATAATTATGACTATGACCATATGGCCTACAAAGCTAAAAATATTTATTATCTGGCCTTTCCCATAAAAGAAAATCTATCTGACCCCTGGGCTCAGAGAGACCTAGTGTAGAATGTTATTCACATAATTATTTGAGCAAAGAAATAATTGCCCACACATCTTAAAGCTTTGTGTCCTATGGAATACCATATAGAACACAATACTTGTATGTTTGCTCAACTCTGTTTTCCCATTTATTTTTTATTTTTTATTATAGTGTATTTGATTTACAGTGTTGTGTCAATTTCTGCTTTACAGCACAGTGACCCAGTCATACGTGTATATATACTTTCTTTTCCTCATATTATCTTCCATCATGGTCTATCCCAAGAAATTGGAAATAGTTCCCTTTGCTATGCAGTAGGACCTCAGAACCCATTTATTTAAAATAAGATTTGGCCAACCATAACTGCAAAGTTCTTATATTATTATTATTATTTTTTTGTCTTTTTGCCATTTCTTGGGCCACTCCCATGGCATATGGCGGTTCCCAGGCTAGGGGTCTCATCAGAGCTGTAGCTGCCAGCCTATGCCAGAGCCACAGCAATGCAGGATCTGAGCTGTGTCTGCGACCTACACCACAGCTCACAGCAACGCCAGATCCTTAACTCACTGAGCAAGGGCAGGGATCGTACCCGCAACCTCATGGTTCCTAGTTGGATTGGTTAACCACTGTGCCACGACGGGAACTCCTCTTATATTATTTTGAACAACCAGGAGGAATATAATGCAGGGCCTGAACACAGAGAATCCCCTTGAGATTTCACTGCTTTTTCAACAGTAATGTGATGAAATAATTGCTGGTGGTAATTTCTTAGAGATGAACTCAGCAAAACTATCTTTTAAAAATCCACTTCACACATTACATTTCTTTGGTTCTCTTTGAGGTTTGCATTGTTGTTCTTAGTGGGCTGAGCAAAAATTTCCCTTGTTGTACAAAGAAAAAATAGTAGTCTTTCTACAAGTATTTAAATTATTATTTTTATGTTAAACAAAAGTATAATGGTAGAAAACATGCCATATTTTGATATTCTATATATTTCACTTTACATTTTATGTCAACTCTTATGCATATTTGAACATGAATTACACAAGAAGCCAAAATTGAACTGATTTACTCTTATCTAATATTTGATTATGTCATTTTTAGAAATAACCTGATAAATTGGATTTGCCCTTGTGTTGGAAATGGAAATACCTTCTATTAAGAATTTTTAATATTCCCCTTACTGAAAAATTATATTATTGAATAAAATAAATTTAGATTATTAAAAAGAAAAAGAAAACCAGAACATTTTGGATTCTGAGACACATACATCTTTTATTTACATGAAATATTTATTTTATAATGCTTTTTACTCAAAGTATAAATATCTTTCGAGGTCACAAAACATTCTCTAAATATTTAATAATGTTGTTTCCTAGTGCTTATTATACATTGAACACTTTGCTATGTGTTTGTACACTATGATTTGTGTTTTATACATACTGAGTTATTTAATCCTTGAAGCCTATGCATTAAATTGTAGTGTTTCTATTTCATGGACTACTAAAGCTGAGAAATTAAGTGTACAAGGTACTAAGTGGCACAGATGAGTATCTGATATAAATCAGGCTCTCATTTACAGTGTTGTACTGACTAATATTCCACTGAATGCATATATCATAATTGACTTAATGAATATCCTAATATCGGACAATTTAGTTTAAAATTTTCCATAATATAAATATCAGCATGGTAAAATTTTGTTATCTTGGAACTCATGTCTCAGGTAAATGTCTCTATCTGGAGTTCATAGAAAATACATATTTTTGAGACTTGACAAGTACTATTAAATTTTACTCCAAGAGCTGTTTAATAGTTTCTATGTATTCTTTATTCATCTTACATCTAGCATTAGTTACTGTGATTCTTTTATATCTTAGAAAGTTTGATAGGTAAAGAAAAAGCATCTAATTGCATATTCTTTGATAACTGTTGAGAGTGAGCATACTTCATATTATCATTAATAGTTTTTAAAATTCTCAATGTTAAGATTTTTTTTTGTTTGTTTGCTTTTTAGAAAGGTTCATATGGCAGCAGAACCGGGGAGGGGGGTAGATTGTAATGGTCCAGTGTGTATGTACAAAATATTAGGAAGTATATCAGTATTTTTTGGAGAAACAGAACCAACTATATATACGTGTGTGTGTATCACTGCTTCACACCTGGAAATCTTATTCCTTTGTTTCATGCTTGCTTATTTCATTCCTTCATTTCCATGAAAACTTTATACTTTGTGTCTAATGTAGACAAGAACTGGTCCAGATTTTGGGGATACAGCAGTAAACAGTAACACCAACGAAAAAAACACACATGTTTTTACGAAGTTTACATGCATATAGGATAAGGCAGACATCCTAAATAATAGAGATGGTATCGCAAGTATTTATAAGTACTATAGGAAAATAGAGCAGGAAGGGTGGGTAAGGAGTCTCAGGGATAATTAGGGCAATACAAATTTTATAAAATACCTATTTCAGGAATGGTTTATTAAGATACTGACTTTTGAACATGTACATGAACATGACGAAGAAGGGAGTCTGCATGACTGAGAGAGCTGAGGAAAGAGTTCTCTGTATAGAGGACAGTAAGGGAAATGACCTTAGGGCAGAAACAGGCTTAATAGGTTCAAGGAACAATAAAGAAGGTCCATATGCTTGTAGAAGAGTGAGGCAAGGGGAAAGGAGAAGAGATGAGAACAAGAAGTAATAGGAGACCTGATTGTTTAGGAGTTTGTGTGGACATTGCAAAGATTTTGGCTTTTATTCTTATTGAATGGGTAAATCATTGCAGACTTTTGAGTTAAAGAGTGACATAATCAGCCTTACATTTTTTGAGAATAACCCTGGATATAGTTTTGAGAAGAGATAAAAAGGGGCAAGGGATGAATTGGGAAGGCCAAATAGTTGGGCATTTTACAAACTAGACAATCACTGATGTTTAGAAGAAAGTGTTAATAATGGAGCTGAGGAGACTTTAATAGTTCAAATATACTTTTCTAGCATGCATGTAGTTAAGAGGCAGCTGAATGTAGCTTTTCATATAGACTAGAGTGTTGTCTTGAAAACATTAGTTTGGCATTTGGTGGTTTTTTTTTTTTCTTGCTGATTTTTGAGGTTCATAAATAGGCATATTTTAATTGTTTAGGATGCCGAAGGTCTCAAACTGAACAAATTGTCATGACAAATTGAGTCCTAATAAACATTTGGATTTTCAGAACATCTGTAACCTTTGAGGTTAAACAGTTACCTGGAGAATGTACAAGAAGTTATAGTTGACTGGTATTTGCCAAATGGTTCGACAACAAATTTCTGGCTCTTCATAGAATAAAGTTACTCTAATTAAATGAGTGAACTGATAGTTCCCATTCTTGTTTGACCTCTTGAGCAGGACCCAATGAAGATCAAAGAGCTCTTAACCATTACACTTAGAATGGATAGATAATGCGGTCCTACTGTATAGCACAGGGAATTGTATTCACTCTCCTGGGATAAACCACAATGGAAATGAATCTTTTAAAAAAGAATGTATATATGTTATATATGTGTATAACTATGTCACTTTTCTGTATCAGAAATCAACAATATTTTAAAGGATTTTATTTTAACAATAGAGCTCTTAAAAACAGGAAAGCAGTTGATGCAATTAAGACCTCTCGCTTTCGTTTTGCCTCTACCTCTTCTATTGAACAAATATACTACTGACCTCTCAAGCAGGCCTGTCCCACACTGTCCTCTATAATTTCTTTGTTTCTTGGCTTTACTGAGATACACATGACATATATAGCATTGTGTTTTGTGTAAGTTTAAGGTATAGAGTATATTGATTTGATGCATTTACATATTACAAAGGGTATCCCAGTTATATCCTTTCTTTCTGAAAATCTTCCCTGTCCTGAATCACAGTCAATCCCTATGAATCCTTTGTGTTGCGCATGTTTTATTTGCTTTCTTAAAACATTTTCCATTAATATACCAAATACAGTTGACCCTTGATCAACATGGGGGTTACAGCCAGAGACACTTTGTACTGTTGAGAATCTTCTTATAACTTATGGTCAGCCTTTTGTATACACAGTTGAGTTCTTCCATATCTGTGATTCCACATTTGTACATTCAACCATAGACCATGTAATACTCTTGTATTTACTATTGAAAAAAATCCATGTATAAGCAAACCCACGTAATTCAAAGCCATGTTCAAAAGTCAGCTGTAATTACTAGGTGCCATATGTGGAAGATAGCTAGAGAGTAGTCATGTTTCCCTCCCTTTTGGCATTTTTGAAGTGTGTTAGTGATAATGTGCAAGGAAATATACCTTCAAAATAAAGCGATAAATACAATGATGCATGTATGTGGAGGCTTCTAAAGTAAAATCAAGGCCAGATACCTAGCCACATGAGAAGGAATGGGATAGAATGAGATTGTTGCTGGGAGAATTACAATCTAATTAGTTAGAAGGGATAAAGGGGAGGTAGGCCTATCATGTTTGAAATGATTATGACATAAATGCTTTGGACAGTCCAGTAGCACCTAGGAATGCTTTTGAGGAAAATGCTTTTAAATTCATAAAATAAAATGCAAAGGCTTGTAAAAGAAAGTATATAGTAATACAGTTAGTAGAATAATAAAATAAATTTTTAATATATACATATCTTTAAATATTATAGAACTAGATCTAGCCACCTGTAAATTTAATAACTCTCATGACTTTGAGGTAGTTCATAATACGTATTACATTTATGGTCTCTATACTGATAAAACTGCAGGCAATGCTATTATATAAGTATGTTGTCTACATTTGTGAAGGAAATGATAGAAGTTAATGTAAAGATGTAAATTTTATGTTCATCCAAGTTTACAGATCCTGCTCCCTCCAAATTTGCCTAGAGTTTATACAATAGATTTAAGGTGGACTGTGGGTGAGCAGAGTGAAAACGATATATAGTTAGTCCTACAGAGTAATGATAACGGGCTACAGGTTTTCCAGCCACTCTAGCATACCATACTCTTTCTTGCCACTGAGTTCATTTTTATTTTACTTGTCCTACAGGATTTAAGATTTACATCACAGTGTAATCTATTTTTTTTCTAAATTTTTAAGCCTTGCTTGTCAACGTGATAGTAACATATAGAGTCTGCTTCTTCTCAAAGTGTGGTCTATGGACTGTTAGCCTTGGCATCACCAAGGAGTTTATCAGATGTGCAGAATCTCAGGCCTTATCCCAAATTCATTGAATCAGAATATGAAATTTGATTGCCACATGATTTTTATGAATATTATGAATTTAGAGCACTGGTTCAGACCAGGAATTCTCAATTAGAGTCCATTTGCTTTCTCACAAGACTTGTGGAAAATTTAGTCATAGAAACTTTTAATACATACTTAGTTTGATAATAAAGCCAAATTCATAATTAGGGAAGTGAAAACTTCACTCTCAAGATTTAGAAATAAAGGATGAACAAATCACATTGACAATCCCAAAGTGATCTTTAAAGCTATGAATGAATGAATGATTTTTCCTGGTCATTGCATCACTTTAAGCGCATAGACTTGTCATAAATAGCCTGTTGTTTGAATGAATATTTTAAAACCATACATCTATCACCTAGCATGAAATGTTGCTGAAAACGTGTATATTCCACCTACATTGGGATAGCAGATTGTAAATTAAAAGCGTGTTTTTCTCATTTCTTTGTGGTTGTCAGGCCTGTCATTCACATAAACTTTTAATCATTCAACAAAATGAGTGGCTGGAGAAGGTATGCACATGTCATCATGGTGTTCAATCCTGGTAGTGACTTGGAATTCTTTTGAAATGTTTTATTAGATGACTGAGTTATAGGGAAATAAAGAATAACTATGGAATTGTGGCTTTTAAATTTGGCTGAATATTTCTAATATTATGTTTCATAAATTATGTGATTTATGATTTCTAAATTATATGGCAAAATATTCTGAAGTAGGTTGTTGACAAAATACTGCCATTTAAAAATAACTAGGAGTTCCCATTGTGGCTCAGTGGGTTATGGATTGCCAGTTCTGATCCCTGGCCTTGCTCAGTGGGTTAAGAATCCAGGGTTGCTGTGAACTGTGGTATAGGTCACAGACACAGCTTGGATCCTGCATGCCTGTGGTGTAGGCTGGCAGCTGCAGCTCCAATTTGACCCGTAGCCCTGGGAAATTCCATATGATGCAGATGCAGCCCTCAAAAGGGGAAAAAAGTCACTAGGGCTGAATTAGAGGGTGGTTTTGAGGAAGGAAAAAGAAGAATTGGAATGATGAAATGAATCATGAGAAATAGAGTCTGTTATCATAAGTAACTCTCCTGTGAAAGAAAAAAATCTTTAGTTTTGTTATCCATTTATGGCATTCATTTAGCAATGATTTTTCAATAAATGGATTGGATAAAATTTGAGAATAATGTTTAGAAATGATAAGTTCAGTGCTCTTCCTGTATCTACAAGTTGAAGTAGAAAATTACAAGATATAGAATATCTTGTGCTATCACCATTATCTAGTTTATAGCCCATTGGTATTTACTGGCAGATAAAAGGTTATTAAGTTTCTTTGTCATTTATCATGCTTAACATATATCAGGCAATGTGCAAAGTATTTGACATATAATCTCATTTACTCCATACTGTAACTCTATTAACTCATTTTACTGATGACCTAGCATTCAAAGATGATAAGAACTTGTCCAAGGTCATATAACCAAGTAATATGTCATTTAAATATTTAATTTGACCTATCAAGGCCAATATCAAGTTAATATTTTCTACTTTTTACTGATTCTTTCTGGATTTTACTGTTTAATTTTTTTTATAATTCAAGTGTTCATTATTATCAAGAAATAAAGAGCAGAGGTTCAAAGATGTATTAGGATTCAGCCTAATATACTTAGAGTATTATATTGTACTTATAGTAGAGTGACTCCCTTGTCAAATGTGGCTTTCTTAATGTCCGAGTTGTATAGAACAGCTATTTTAAAGATAAAGGTCTCTTGATATTTATTCCCTAAGACTTTTATTGAATTTGAAATTTTCTCTTGTGTAAAAGTATTCAGATCAGATACTATCTGAAAAAACTTCAGATGGTTTCAATTATTAATATCTTTTTGGTTAAGAAAAATTTCAAAAAATGAAGTGGGAAAATATAAGTGAGAAGTATATTCTTAGGAATATAAATATACCAAAAAAACAACTGCATTCAGCTCTTCTGATAAGAAAAATCAAATCATAGGAATAGTAAAAAATCTGTACATTTCACTTTGAGCTTCTAAAAACATATATATGAAAAGCTTGTGGTTGTATTATATTAAAATATTTTTGTTAATACCTGATTTAAAATCCAAAAAATTAGTTGCCACAGCCACTACACTGCAGCTTGCAGCAACACTTGATCCTTAACCCACTGATCAGGGCCAGGGATTGAACCTGTATCCTCATGGATACTAGTCAGGTTCTTAATTCCCTGAGCCACAACAGAAACTTCCTCTTTTCCTACTTTTACAATACATTTCACCTACTTGTCTTAGAAAGGGTTAAAGTTTGATAGATTTATGATTTGGCAAAGTAGCTATCACTTTCTAACGCATTTGGACACAAACAAATGGAACTAACTTTCCAAAAAACTGTCTTAGAGCAGTAATCATCTCAGAACATTATTTGAATAGCATAATTGAAGATATTATGTGTTTAGAAGATACTCCATTTTTGAATACTTAAGTACTTTATAAAGATAGGGACATCGTATTTTTTTTAGATAAAGAAATCAGAGAACAAAAAGAGATTAAGATAATACAATCAACTATGCTCAAAAATCAAATGAAATGTATATCTCCTGATAGTAAATACGTATTGAAAAATGGGTGCTTCTAAAATAGTTACCACAACCGTCAAGTCATTTCTAGGGTAATAGTAATAATATCAAAAACATTACTCATACAGAATAAATGTCTTTGTAAAAAGAAGTTTTATGTAACAAAGATACTAGCCCATGGGCTGATGTTGATCAACAGAACCTTGATTTTGAGTAAGTATAATGGTATTCACTGGGTTTTTTGAACAACTTTATTGAATTTATATGCCTTAAAATTCATTCATGTTTACAATTCAATGACTTTTAGTAAATTTACTAAGTTACACAACCATTACTACAGTACAGTTTTAGAACTCTTCAGGATCCCACATGCCCATTTATAGTTGCTCCCTGTTTTCACCTCCAACCCTAGGTATCTGCTGATTTACTTTATAATTCTACAGGTTAGCCATTTTTCAAACATGTCATGTAAATGGAATAATAAAAGAAATGGTCTTTGTGACAATTTTTTCAGTTAGCTTGAAGTTTTCAGTTTTCATCATGTTTAGTGTGTACTTCATTCTCTTTATGCTGGATACTATTTCATCATTTGGAAACAACCTCAGTATGCTTATACATTCACAAGTTTATGGATGCTTAGGTTGTTTCAAGTTCTTGGCTGTTGTGAAGAATGCTTCAATTACTGGTATTTAGATAGATATGATAGTGGTGGTGACTATTGGCAGAAGCTGAGAGCGGTTATTTGAGACATGACTGAATGTAGAGAGGAAGGAAGCACTATGATAGACATTAAGAAATGTGAGGAGTTCCTGCTGTGGCTTAGTGGGTTAAAGACCTGACATTGCCTTTCTGAGGATAAAGGTTCCATCCCTGGCTTTGCTCAGTGGGTTACAGATCCAGCATTGCTGCAAGCTGCAGCGAGGTTGCAGATGTGGCTTGGATCTGGTGTTGCTATGGCTATGGCATAGGCCTGCAGCTCCAGCTCTTATTCTACCCCTGTCCAGGGAACTTCCATGTGCCACATGTACAGCCTGAAAAAAAAGGTGAAAATTGAGGAAAGGATAATGTAAATAGAAAATAAAATCCGTTCAGTTAATAGTAGTTAGAAAAGCTTTTCTTTTCTCTTGGTAAGTACAAATCAGTACTTTTTTTTCAACACATAGTAATTAGACACCTAGTGTATGCCAGGTATCAAGCTAAGTAATTATGGTGGGATATAGGGTAGAGAGAAATTATCAAACTAGGAAAAAATCTGAATGAATTATATAGGAACCATAATATATTTTTAAAAGGGAAACATTACTGACAAGTTAAAAAATTAATGTGAGCAAATAATTCATATCCTACATGTAAGATATAAGCTTCTGATAGGTATTTTACATTTTCTGAAAGGGTAGAAAAGCTATTTGGGATTTGAGTAAGTAGCTACTTGACATCCTCTAGGGAGGCACTTTTACAGGAATGGTTCATGTAGATCCTGTAACATAGTTGTCAATTCTGTTATTTACAATAAAGCAATCCCACAGTGTGCTCTAATGCTTACTTAATCAAATTATCAGGAAGCTTGTGTTACCTTGTAGGTTTTAAATATGGCTTTTTGTTCGTGATATGAAAAAAGTCAAATAACTGCCCCAATAATAGAAAGTGATAATGTACTTTATTGATAATTTGATTTTCAGATGATTTATTAAGCTCTTCTGGTTACTTTGTAGCTAAGCAACAGGATCTTCGGAAAGACATCTGATTTACCCAAGAGAAAGAAATATGAATGCTGCTGTGATAATTACTGTGTTATGAAATTGTATAATTCACTTTCTAGAATGGTATCCCACAAATGTATCTCATGGAACACTAGGTCCATTAAATGTCCGTGAAGAAATGAAATTCCTTAGTTAAGTATGTTGAGACTATGTTGTATATCCCCTCTTTTGGAAGTTCCCAGTTTATATTACAGATTCTGAGAAATATTATTGGGATGAGGCATGTTAAAGTGGTTATATTTCAGTAATTCCCAAGTTCATTTTTCAACAGAGTTCTATTTTTACATATACCAATAAATATCCTATTAGTAATCTGTGGAAAACCCATGTACCATTTAATGCTGGCCTAGTTAATGAGGTATTAGTAGACTATAATATAGCATAAATGTTATTCCTGTGTCTGTTACTGGACCTGTGGAGGTGGAGGTTCAGAGAGGAAAAATGGAATGAGCCGTATCTTTTCTGCTTATTGGTAAACAAGGATGAAGAAGCCAGGGCAGGTGGATCTCCTATGTAACCAGTTGTGAGTATTTGGGATATATTCAGTTTCGTAGTTTTATAGTCACCCATTTGGGAAAAGAACTCTCTGTCTACCAAAATACTAAATTTTAGTGCTAGGATTATGCTCCATGATTTTAAATTCTGACTAACCAGTCTTTGAGTTGTGAGACTTTGAGTAACTTATTTGTTCATAAAATTCGTTGTTTACTTATCTATAATATGAGCATATTAAGGATGTGAACCTCCTAGAGCTCTTGTATGTATCCAATGAGGTAATGATTTGATAAGAATGCCTGGCACATACTGAACACTGAAATATTTATAGATATCACTGTCATTATGTATTCAGAAATATTGCCAGATATACTGTTAATAAGAAAAATTAGTTATGTCACCTGTTGTAGTCATTGGAGTCATATAAGACCTTTCCTGCTTTTCAAACATATAAAAACAAAAACTAATAAATTCATTAGCATGGCACATATAACTCTTTCCCTATGTAAACTAAATCAGTTTTTCTTAGCTCCTGTCACACTCTATACATTTTTTTTCTGTCTTCCTGCCTAGGTGGTGAGTCCTTTCTGTACTGGGAACATTCCTTCAGAATCTTTGAAATAAAATGTAACATGATACCTGGTACATAAAATGTGTTTACCATATATCCTTGATGAATAAAGGAGAGGGGAGATAATATGTGCTACTCTGTTGTTTTTCTTTTGTTTTTCAACTTGTGTTCTTCTAAAGAATTGCCTCAAAACACCACTTGTTTGGGCCAGTTTTTTTTGTTAGAAAGAAGTAGTGTATATTACTCTGAAGTAAGTATAGCTATAATACATAGAATGCCACCTCTAAGCTGGAATCTCTTCAAAGTGAGATAATTTAGGAAGATATGATGGCAAAATTTCTACTAATACAAACTGAGAAGCTAATGAGCCAGAGTGGCTTTTTTGCTGTTTTCCTGAACTGTAAAATTAAAGGCCATGTACTGTACCACCTGCGATATTAATGTTCATAGTGATTTTCCAGGATATAAGCTATCCATAATTTTTCTTGTATATAATAATAGCAATAATAGTGATAATAGTGATACTAACAATTAGGATTTATCATAGCTAAGTCAGAATACCCAGTGGGGCACTTGAAAACAAACAGTAATCCTGTAAAAGATACAGGTACATTGAGTAATAAGCCTTTACTTTGAGAACTAAGTAACTCAACAAATCAATTAGTGTTCTTTTAAAGAGACAAGATTTATGCTAGAGGACTCAAATAATAATAATAGATTATGAAGAGTTTTTCCCATAGACCAACAACTTGCCAAGTGCTTTGCATATACTGCCTTAATCAGTGCCTAATACTATAAAAGGCAAATATTAAGCCATTTTTCAGATTAGGTAATTGAAGTTTACAAAAGTAACTCCTCCCAAATTGTCTGAATAGTACGTGGCAAAAGTAGAATCTGAACCCATATGTATCTGCCTAAATAAATACCAATGATAGACTCTACTGTATTTCAGTTACTATTAAAACAGGCAAATACTGAGTGAAATGAGTCAGAAAGACAAAGACAAATACCATATGATATCACTTATAACTGGAATCTAATATACAGCACAAATGAACATCTCCACAGAAAAGAAAATCATGAACTTGGAGAAAAGACTTGTGGCTGCCTGGGGGGAGAGGGAGGGAGTGGGAGGCATCAGGAGCTTGGGGTTAAGGGATACAAACATTGCTCTTGGAATGGATTTACAATGAGATCTGCTAAGTAGCATTGAGAACTGTGTCTAGATACTAATATCGCAACAGAACAAAGGGTGGAAAAAATGTATACCAAGTGTAACTTGGTCCCCATGCTGTACAGCGGGAAAATAAATTTAAAATTAAAAAAAAAAAAACACACATAAGAGTCTGGATAAGACAGGATACAGAAGGCATAGGGTCTCCACCTGGCGTCGTAACTTAATATTGTTGTAACCTTAGAATAGTAGCTTAGGTATTCTGAGCTTCAGTTTCAATACCTAAAAATTGGAGCTGATATAACCCATCTTACATATGAAATGGGGTTGCTGGAAAATAATTTAATAATTCTGTGTTTATAAACATTCATTTTATATTATGAAGCAGCATCAAAATGAGTATTTATTTTCATTTTTAATGTTTTTTTTTTTGGTTTTCCATTCTTTTTTTTTTTATTTTCCCACTGTACAGCAAGGGGGTCAGGTTATCCTTACATGTATACATTACAATTACATTTTTCCCCCAGCCTTTCTTCTGTTGCAACATGAGTATCTAGACAAAGTTCTCAATGCTATTCAGCAATTTTTAATGATTTTTTTCCATTATAGTTGGTTAACAGTGTTCTGTCAATTTTCTACTGCACTGACCCAATCTCACACACACACACACATATATCTATGCACATTCTTTTTCTCACATTATCTTCCATCATGTTCCATCACAAGTGACTAGATAGAGTCCCCTGTGCTATACAGCAGGATCTCATTGCTTATCCTCTCCAAATGCAATACTTTGCATCTATTAACCCCAAGCTCCCAGTCCATCCCACTCCCCCAACCTTGGCAACCACAATCTGTTCTCCAAGTCCATGTGTTTCTTTTCTGTAGAAAGGTTCATTTTTGCTGTATGTTAGATTCCAGATATGTGATATCATAAGGTATTTGTCTTTCTCTTTCTGGCTTACTTCACTTTAGTATGAAAGTCTCTACTTTATATCCATGTTGCTGCAAATGACATTATGAAACATCTTTTACTGCTATACTCTCTGCCAAATGAAGAGCATTTCAAGAAAGTATAATACTAGTAGAAATAAATGGCTCGTACTCACTGAGCAATTACTATGTTCCTGGCAATGTTGAAATCATCTCAACAGCCCATGAAGGATGATCTATTAATAGATGAAAAGAGTGAGACACTAGAGAGAAAGTAACAAACATAAAGTACTAATGATATGATATTACCCCAAGTAATATGTTCCTATACTTAACCAAGGTATTCTAGTACCTATCTACATAAGTAGGCTGTGGATTGGGTTGGAACAATGTTTATAATTAAGGGACTTGGCATAGGTGTATGGTGTAGATTCTTCAGTTCTTAATCTCCATGGATGGCAGAAGTTTCTTGGGCAAGATAATGTTTTTATTATTTACACCTACACCACAACTCACAGCAACAGCGGATCCTTAACCCACTGAGCGAGGCCAGAGATCGAACCCACATTCTCATGGATTCTAGTTGGGTTCATTAACCACTAAGCCACAAAGAGAACTCCTTCAACGGATAACTTTTAAAGTGACTACATGTGAAGAAAAAAATATTATCCTGCCAAAGAAACTTTTGTCATCCATGGAGATCAAGAACTGAAGAATCTACACCATACACCTTGTCAAGTCCCTCCTATATATACTGAACCTCCATACTGTTTTCCATAGTGGCTGGACCAGTTTACATTCCTACCAACAATGTAGGAGGGTTCACTTTTCTCCACACTCTCTCCAGAATTTACTATTTGTAAACTTTTTGATGATAGCCATTGTAACTGGTGTGAGGTGATAGCTCATTGTGATTTTGATTTGTATTTCCCTGATGATTAGCAATATTTAACATATTTTCATGTTCTTGTTGACCATCTACATGTCCTCTTTGGAAAAAGATAAATTTAAATTTATAGAAAACTTTAATAAATAAAACAGAGTTCCCATGCACCACATTCATTTTACTGTGTTAACATCTCACATTAGTATGATATATTTGTCACAAATAATGACCCGAGATTCTTACATTGTTTTTTTTCTTTTTTCTTTGTAGGGCTTTTTTTTCACCTGCAGCATATGAAAGTTCCCTGGCTAGGGGTTTAATCAGAGCTGTAGCTGCTGGCCTATACCACAGCCATAGTAATGCCAGATCTAAGCCACGTCTGTGACCTACACCACAGCTCATGGCAACACTGGATCCTTAACCCACTAAGTGAGGCCAGGGATCAAAAATGCATCTTCATGGACACTGTGTTGGGTACTTAACCTGCTTAGCCACAAAGGGAACTCCTGATACATTATTCTTAAATAAAACTAACACTTTATTTATATTTACTTAGTTTTCCTTGACTGTCCTTTTTATGTTCCAGGATTCCATACAAGATATCACATTATATTTAGTTGTCATATCTCCTTAGATTCCTCTTGATCACGGCATTTTATCAGACTTACCTTATTTTTGAATATCTTGACAGTTTTGAGGAGAACTGGTCAGGTATTTTGTAGAATAGTCCTCAATTAGAATTAGTCTGATATTTTTTTCTCAAAATTTGACTGGGGTTATGGGTTTGGGGGGATGTATTTCACAGAGATAATGTATCATTCTCATCACATGATATCAAGGGTGCATGCTATCAATATATTTTATCATTGTGTAGTTGCCCTTCACCACCTTGCTGAAGTACTACTTATCAGGTTTCTCCATTGTAAATTTACTTTCTCCCTTTCCATACTGTCCTCTTTGGAAGAGAATAACTATTAGTAGCCCATACTTCATGAGTGAAGAACTATGTTCTACCTCCTTGAAGATATGGTATTTATGTAAATTATTTAGAATTCTTCTGAGTGGGATATTTGTTTACTCTCCCTCACTTACATATTAAATTGTGTTACTGATATATTGGATTATATATATAAATATTTAAAATATATCTTTTTAATTTTATTGCCCCAAATATTCAACCTTTGGCTAAAGGCAGCCTTTGTAGTTGGCTGAATTCTGTGCTTTTGCCTTTATGAAATTATTCTTTGTGTTTCCATCAAAATATACTTACCTCTTGCAATCATGGATGTTAGGATTTAAAATGGAAACTTTGGCAAGGAATTAGCTCCTTATAAGCTCTTATTGCTGAGAACATAATATACTGTCAACTGATAATTGTATAAATAGAGAATAGGAAGGACCTCAGTTAATTTTAATGAAAACTGTTTGTTCAGAAATACTCATCACTTACTAGCTAGCTCGTGAAAAGAAGGGGATGTCTTAGTTTAAAAAACTGAAAGCAGAATTCAGTCAAGGCTTGATAAAATGCTTTAAGTGATAGCATTAAATTATTTCTATATGTTCATCTTTAAACACATTTATTTTCTTTGTACATTGTCATTTTACTTCCTGCGTCTAATTATTTTCTGTAACTCTGTAACACATTGTATTCTCTCTTGTACTATAGCCATATTTATACTAATATTATGAAATGACTAAATAGCTCTCTGAGGACGTATTTTGTATCTCTGATTTACTGGTGCATCTTCTTTGAAATGGCAAAAATTACTTTCAACGTGTGTGTATTTTCCACTTGTTTGAATTCTAAAAGATCTAACGTAACTCTCGAAAAATTTCTATACGACCATTATTTACATTATCCATTCATCTACAAATCAGCATATCCAGGGTAGTGAAGTACCTAGTTCAGAATGGGTCATTTGGGTATTCCTGTAGTTGAATATGCCTGAGCCCTACTGTTTTATACAAAAATGACAACTGATTCCAAACCAGAAGCTAATGCAAATTTTTGGAAGGTCTAATGGCTCATTTTGTTGTTGTATCCGTGTTGTTCTCTAAGATAAATTTTCTGAATAAAAATTTTTTGAACCATTCTTTTGGCCAAGCTAGTGTTATGCAGAAGTTCTGGGGCCAGGGATTGAACCCATACCACAGCTGCAGCCCAAGCCACAGCTGAAACAACACCAGATCCTTAACCCACTTTGCTGCTAAGGGGACTTCATAAACCCTTTTGTATAGAAGAATAGTTAATTTACAATGTCGTGTTGGCTTCAAATATATGACAAAGTGATTCAATTCTGTATAATATATTCTTTGACAGACTCCTCATTATAGAACAAGACGTCGAATGTAATACCCTGTGCTATATAGTAGGTCCTTGTTGTTTACTTACTTTATACATACTACTATGTATTTATCACTCCTAAAGTCTTCATTAATCTCTCTCTCTCCCCCATGCTATCTCCTTTGGTAACCATAAGTTTGTTTTCTATGTCTATCAGACTATTTCTGTTTTGTAAATAAATTCATTTGTATCTTTTTTAAGATTCCATATATAAAGTAATATAATATGGTATTCATCTTGTACAACTTATTTCACGTAGTATGGTAATCTCTAGGTCCATCCGTGTCATTGCAAATGGCATTATTTAATACTTTTTATGGGTGAGTATTATTCCATTGTGTATATGTACCACATCTTTATCCATTCCTCTATCCATGGACATTTAGATTATTTCCATGTCTTTGCTATTGTAAAGAGAGCTGCATGGACATTGGGTGCATGCGTCTTTTTGAATTATGGTTTTCTCCACATAGATGTTCAGGATTGACATTGCTGGATCATACAGTGACTTTATTTTTGACTTATTTTAAGGACCTCCAACTGTTCCTCGTAGCGGTTGTACCAATTTATATTCCCACCAATAGTGTAGGAAGGTTTCCTTTTTTCTACATCCTCTTCAGTATTTACTGTTGGTGGAGTTATTAATGATGGCCATTCTGACTGGCGTGAGGTGGTACCTCATTGTAGTTTTGATTTGCATTTCCCTAATAATCAGTTACAGTGAGCATCTTTTCATGTGTCTGTGGGCAATCTCTATGTTCTCTTTGGAGAAATGTCTCTTTTGATCTCTTGCCCATTTTTTGATTGAGTTGTTTTGATATTAAGCTGTATGAGCTGTTTGTATATTTAAAATATTTTATGCTAGTTCTGTGAAAAATGCTATTGGTAATTTGATAGGGATTGCATTGAATCTATAAATTGCCTTGGGCACTATAGTCATTTTAACAATAGCGATTCTTCCAATCCAAGAACTCAGTATATCATTCCATCTGTTTGTGTTATCTTCAACTCCTTTCATCAGTGTCCTAGAGTTTTCACAGTACAGGTCTTTTTGCCTTCATAGGTTTATTCCTAGGCATTTTATCTTTTATCTTTTTCTTTATTTGACTTATAGGGCTGCACTTGAAGCATATGGGACTTCCTGGGCTAGGGGTCCAATCAAAGCTGTAGCTGCTGGCCTACACCACAGCCACAACAACACAGGATCCAAGCCACGTCTGTGACCTAAACCACAGCTCATGGCAATACCAGGTCCTTAACCCACTGAGCAAGGCCAGGGATTGAAGCTGCATCCTCATGGTTACTAGTCAGGTTCATTACTGCTGAGCCATTATGGGAACTCCGCTTTTTGATAAATGTTCTTGTTTCCTTAATTTCCCTTTCTAATCTTTTGCTCTAACTATACGGAAATGCAACAGATTTCTGTATATTGATTTTTTTTTAAATTTTTACAGCTGTGCCTGTGACATATGGAGGTTCCTGAGATAGGGGTTGAATCAGAGCTGCAGGCCTTTGGCTAAGGCCTATGCCATAGCCAAAGTAACACCAGATCCAAGCTGCATCTATCACCTACACCACAGCTTATGGCAATGCCAGATCCTCAACCCACTGAGCCAGTCCAGGCATCAAACCCATATCCTCACAGAGACAATGTGGGGTCCATAACCCACTGAGCTACAACCCCTATATATTGATTTTATATCCTGCAACATTACCTAATTCATTGATGAGTTCTAGCAGTTTTATGGTAGCATCTTTAGGATTTTCTATATATAGTATCATGTCATCTGCAAAAAGTGACCATTTTACTTCTTTTTTAATTTGGATTCCTTTTTCTTTTCTGATTGCTGTAGCTAGGAATAAAAGTGTCAAAAGTGGGCATCCTTGCCTTGAACCTGATCTTAGACGAATTGCTTTTAGTTTTTCACTATGTTTTTTGCTGTGGGTGTGTCATTTGTGGCCTTTATTATGTTGAGGTATGTTCCCTCTATGCCCACTTTCTGAAGAGATTTTTTAAGGGCCACAGCCATGGCATATGGAGGTTCCCAGAGTAGGGGTCCAATTGAAGCTGTAACTTCTGGCCTGCACCACAGCCACCACAATGCAGGATCCGAGCCACGTCTGCAACCCACACCACAGCTTAGAACAAAGCTGGATCCTTAACCCACTGAGTGAGGCCAGGGATCAAACCCGTGCCCTCATGGATGCTAGTCAGGTTCGTTAACTGCTGTGCCATGACAGGAACTTCCTGAAGAGATTTTTTAAATTTTACTTCATGGCTACGCCTGTTTCGTATGGAAGTTCTCTGGCCAGGGACTAAATCTGAGCCACAGCTGGTACCTACACAGCAGCTCTGGCAATACCAGATTTTTAACCCACTGTGCCATGGCAGGAACTCCTAAAGAATTTTTTTAAGTCCCATTTTTTTAGCACAGGCTACAATATATACTAAACCATCTACTACCTATGGTTCTATAACCATCCCGTAACTTGGTGGCTCCAAGCAATTTTTTTTTCTCACTTCCCTACATGGTTTAGCTCCTCTAAATTAGAATCAGTTGGACAGCTCTGTTGCTTTTGACTGAGCTTTTTCAAAAATTGGAAGATCAGCTGGCTATCATTTTAACTAGGTTGACCTTAATGATTTAGGTGACCTTTCTTTGCCCCACGGGCCTGTCACCCTCCACCAAGCAAGCCTGGGCATGTTTTCAAGTCAGTGGTAGAGATACAAGAAAAGACAACCCCCATGTGTGAATTTGTTTTAATACTCCGTTTACACCATGTCTGATACTATCCAACTGGTCAAAGCAAGTCTCTCATTGCTGAGTATGTTACCCTGCCTGTGACTAGAAGGACATAAAAAGTTACATAGAAAAAGTGTGAGTATAATGAGGAAGAGGGAAGAATCATGGCTATTGGTGGAGTGAGTTACAACCATGTAACTTGAGAAAGCTGATTGCTTAGTAGAGGAATAACAAATAGTATTAAAAGACTATGACATGTCATTAAAGTAAACTAAAATGGGAGGGAAAAATGAGAGAAATCATACCTAACTGAAAATTAAGACTCCTGGAGAAAATTACATTTGAACTTATTTATTGTTACACAGTTAAAAGTTAAGTGAATTTATTTATTGTTATACAATTATAACTTAGGTGAATAATATAAAAATAAATCAATTTTTAGAATAATTATCCATTAAAACCCAAAGCTTTGCTATTTACCTTGATGTATTTTATTTAAATATCTTGAAAAAGTGAATTAAATAAGCATAATAAACTGCTAGTAGAATTTCTTTAGTAAATAAAATATTCTTAGGAAAATAACCTTTACATATACAATTTTGTGGTTTGTTGTTAACTATTAGGCAACATTTTTAAGAACTTAAAAGAGTATTTATAGCAAGTGGCTCATTGTTACATAAGAGTTTTGACAGATTGCTTATTTGGAAAAAAAAGGTATGTGTACATTTTAGACCTGTATTTATTGGACTTTCTTAAAAAAGACACTTTTATAGTTTCATGTAACTATAAAGCCTTTTATGAACATTTTGTGAGCATTTATTTTGCCTTCTTTTGCTACTCAGCATCCTAGAAGAAATATCAAAGAAGTAGGAAGTATGTTCACATTATCTTAAGTTTGAGTACATTTAGTGGAAGGAGTTAAGGCAAAAATACCCATTAAAATGTCCACAAATCAAAGTAACACCTCACTCTTAGCTCCCCCTATGAATATTTCCTTTTTTTCCCCAGGTGTTTGATTTTCTATCCTGTTTCTAAATATCTGACGACTGAGATAGGCCATAGTGGGGAAAATTGCCTCATTCTTTACCTCCGAATATAGTTAATTTCTTAAATTAGGTGAGGCTATTTCTAGGCAGAGACTTGTGTTTCCAACCTGAAGGTGAATTTTCATGTATGTCTTCAAAAATAGGTATCAAGAGAGATCTTAAGAATGAGTGATGTAACACCGTTTAGGAGGCTTAAACCATCCTTAAATGGAGTCATTCTTGGGTGGAAACCATAGAGGATATAGTGTTGCCATATATCCCATACAATGATATGGAGGTATCATAAATGAAATATTTCTCAAAAGGAGTGCTCAAATATCAGAACAGGAAATATGATGTATATCTTTATAGCTTATGAAACTTTCTATATTTTGTTTCTTGATTTATGGAAAAATGGTAAAATAAGTCAAGAATCTTAGCTATAGATTGTGTACTTCAAGATATCTTAGAAATTACAGCATGGAAAGTGAACCCTTTCCTCAACTTTAAAATCACAATTGATTTTGAGAAAAATAGCCATAATAAGCATACAAGATATGATTAAATATTTTTCCTGTAATTTATTTCTTATTTGAGAAATGTTAAATTATGTGTTTTAAATAGGAAAACAATTCTCTCATCTATACAGGTGACATTGTTAATAGGAATTTTTCTGTAGGTAATATATTAGGTGTTCCAAAGAGCAACTGAAATTTGGAGAAGATTTTACTGGTTACTTTTTTTAAAATTAATAGGAGATGCATCTTTTTTTTTGTAATCATACATTAATAAAATATTTTAAATGCCAAAATTAGTGCCAAATAGTACCAAACGTTTAGGAGTTCCTGTTGTGGCTCAGTGGATTAAGAACCTGACACAGTGTCCGTAAAGATTCCAGTTTGATCCATGACCTCGCTCAGTGGGTTAAGGATCCACTGTTGCTGCAAGCTGTAGTGTAGTTTGCAGATGTGGCTCAGATACCGTGTTTTTTGTTTTTTTTTTTAATTAAAGTGTAGTTGATTTACAATGTTCCTTTGATTTCTGCTGTACAGCAAAGGGACTGAACCACACACACACATACATTCCTTTTTTTTTTTTTTTTTTTTGGGTACGCTGTCTTTCATTACATTCTAACCGGAGAGACTGGGCAAAGTTCTCTGTGCTTTACAGTAAGACCCCATTACTTATCCGTTCTAAATGTAATAGTTTGCATCTACCAATCCCAAACTCCCCATTCATCCCCTTCTCTCCCCCAACCCCCTCTCTTGGCAAACATAAGTCTGATCTCCATGTCTGTGGTATATTCCTGTTTTGTAGATAGATCATTTGTGCCATATTTTAGACTGCACATGTAAGTGATGTCATATGGTGTTTTTCTTTCTCTTTCTGGCTTACCTCACTTAGTATGAGAATCTCTCGTTCCAGCCATGTTGCGGCAAATGGCATCATGTTGTCCTTTTTATGGCTGAATAGTATTCCATTGTGTATGTGTACCACATCTTCTTAATCCATTCATATGTCAATGGACATTTGGGTTGTTTCCATGTCTTGGTTATTGTGAATAGTGATGCTATGAACATATGGGTGCATGTATGTTTTTGAATGATTTTTTTCTGGATATATGCCCAGGAGTGGAATTGTTGGATCATATGGTAATTCTATATTTGGTTTTCTGAGGAACCTCCATATGGTCTTTTAGGATGGTTGTACCAATTAACATTCCAGCCAACAGTGAAGGAGGGTTCCCATTCATCCACATCCTCTCCAGCATTTGTTGTTTGTTGACTTGTTAATGATGGCCGTTCTGACCTGTGATAGCTAATAATTGGTGATATTGAGCATTTTTTCATGTGCTTGTTGGCCATCTGTCTGTCTTCTTTGGAGAAATGTCTATTGAGGTCCTCTGCCCATTTTTCAATTGGATTGTTTCTTTGTTTTTTGTTGTTGAGTTATATGAGTTGTTTGCATATTTAAGAGATTAAGGCTTTGTCTATGCATTATTTGCAAAGATTTGCTCCCATTCTGTGGGTTTTCTTTTCTTTTTTAAAATGGTTTCCTTTGCTGTGCAAAAGCTTTTGAGTTTAATTAGGTCTCATTGGTTTATTTTTGTCTTTATCATCATTATTCTAGGAGGTAGATCAAACAAGATGTTTTCCTCTAGTTTTATAGTATCTGGCCTGACATGTCTTTAATCCATTTTAAGTTTATTTTTGCATATGGTGTTAAAGAATATTCTAATTCCATTCTTTGGCATGCATCTGTCCAGTTTTCCCTGCACTACTTATTGAAGAGAATATCTTGCCTCCACTGTAGGTTCTTGCCTACTTTGTCATAGATTAGTTGACCACAGTTACTTAGGTTTATTTCTGGCTTTCTATCCTATTCCATTGATCTATATTTCTGTTTTCATGCCAGTACCATACTGTTTTGATGACTGTAGCTTTGTGGCACAGTCTGAACTCAGGGAGCCTGATACCTCCAGTTCTGTTTTTTCTTTTCAATATTGCTTTGGCTATTCAAATTCTTTTTCCATAAAAATTTTAAAACATTTCTTCTAGTTCCATGAAGAATGTCATTGGTAATCTGATAGAGATTGCATTGAATCTGTAGATTGCCTTAGGTAGTATAGTCATTTTGACAATATTGATTCTTCCAATTCAACAGCATGGTGTCTCTTTCCATCTATTGGTTTCACCTTTGATTTCTTTAATCAGTGACTTATAGTTTTCAGCGTATAGTTCTTTTGTCTCTTTAGATAGGTTTATTCCTAGGTATTTTATTCATTTTGATGCAGGGGTAAATGGGATGGTTTCCCTAATTTCTCTTTCTGATCTTTCATTGTTAGTATATATAAAAACAATTTATTTATGTGTGTTAATTTTGTATCCTGCAACTTTACCAAAGTCATTGATAAGGTCTGTTTTCTGTAGATTCTTTAGGATTTTCTAGGTATAATATCACGTCATCTGGAAAGAGTGATTGTTTTACTTCTTTTTCAACTTGGATTCATTTTATTTCTTTTTATTCTCTGATTGCCATGGCTAGGACTTCTAAAACTATGTTGAATAACATTGGTGAAAGTGGACATCCTTTTCAGGTTCCTGATCTTAGTGGAAATGTTTTCAGTTTTTCACTATTGAGAATGATGTTAGCTGTGCATTTGTCATATATGGCTTTTATTATGTTGAGGTAGTTCCCCTCTATGCCTACTCTCTGGAGAGTTTTTATCAGGAATGTATATTGAATTTTTTCAAAAGCTTTTTCTGCATCTGTTGAGATGATCATATATTGATATTATTTTTCCACTGTAGCTGTTTTGCAGTGTTGTGTCAATTTTTTTTTACTGTATAGCAAAGTGACCCAGTCTTACATATATACATTCTTTTTCTCACATTATCCTCACTGTGTTGTATCACATTGATTTGAGGATATTGAAGAATCCTTGCATCCCTGGGATAAATCCTACTAGAACATGGTGTATGATCTTTTAAAATATATATTTGGGTGTGGTTTGCTAATATTTTGTTGAGGATTTTTGCATCTATGTTCATAAGTGATATTGGCTGATTATTATTTGTAGTATCTTTGGTTTTCATATCAGGGTGATGATAACTTCATAGAATGAGCTTGGGAGTGTTTCTTCCTCTGCAATTTTTCAGAAGAGTGTCAGAGTAGGTGTTAACTCTTTTCTGAATGTTTGATAAAATTTTGTTTTGTGGAAGTTTTTTAATCACATTTTCAATTTCAGTGCTTGTGATTGGTCTATTCCTATTTTGTCCTGGTTCAGTCTTGATAGGTTCTGCCTTTGTAAGAATCTGTCCATATCTTCTAGGTTGTTCATTTTATTGGCATACAGTTACTCATAGCAGTCTCTTATGATCCTTTGTATTTCTAGGATGTCAGTTGTAACTTCTTTTCATTTATAATTTAATTTATTGGAACTCTCTTTTTTTCTTGATGAGCCTGGTAAAAGGCTTATCAATTTTGCTGATCTTTTCAAAGAACAAGCTTTTTGTTTCATTGATCTTTTCTATTGTTTTCCATGTATCTATGTCATTAATTTCTGCTCTAATCTTTATGAAGGACATTATGTAATGATTAATGGATCAATACAAGAAGAAGATGAAACAATCTCAAATAGATATGCACTGAGCATAGGAGCACCACAATGTATAAGGCAACTGCTAACAGCCATAAAAGAAAAAATTGACAGTAGCACAATAATAGTGGGAACTTTAACACCCCACTGATAGCGATGTACAGATCATCCAGAGAGATTATCAAAAAGGAAACACAGGCCTTAAAATGCATACTAGACTAAATAGACTTAATGATATCTGTAGAACTTTACACCCACAAAGCAGCAGAATATGTTTTCTTCTCAAGTGCATATGGAACATTCTCCAGGATACATCACATTTTAGGTTACAGATCAAGCCTTGGTAAATAAAAAAATATAATTATTTTACGCATTTTCTCTGACCACAATGCTGTGAGACTAGAAATCAACTACAAGGAAAAAACAGCAAAAAACACAAACTCCTGTATGCTAAACAATATGCTACTAAAAAAACATTGAATCATTGAAGAAATCAAAGAGGAAAATAAAAGATACTTAGAGACAAATGACAATAAAGGTATAACAATCCAAAACCTATGGAACACAGCAAAAGCAGTTCTGAGAGGCAAATTTATAGCAGTACATCCCTATCTGAGGAAAGGAGAAAAAACCCAAACAACCTAATCATATACCTAGAAAAGAACAACAAAGCCCAAAATTACTAGCAGGCAGATGCATTTGTATAATTTCTTTCTACCTGATTTTTTTATACATGATTTAAGGAAAACCGAAAGTGAAACTAAGGTGAGTAAAGTGTGGAGATAATATGTATCTTTTTTCATTGCAAGAGATCATTGTTCGTTACTGTAGAAATATTTCTGCTGTAGTCTCCATTACTTTGATTTCTAGCTAGAGATAACACAATTTCAAGAAAGTCTGAAGGTATAGAAAATATCCTCCTTACTTTTGTTGGAGGAAAACACACCAGCAAGTATATAAGAGAGAGAAGTTGAGGAAAAATAACTTTACCTAGTAGATATTTTTTGCATTTTCATTGATGAAAACTACTTAGTTTTTCTTAGCCTCAAAATAAATGCTTAAGGGCTGCACCTGAGATATATGGAAGTTCCCAGGCTAGGGGTTGAATCAGAGCTACCGCTGCCAGCCTAACTCACAGCCACAGCAATCCAAGATCCCTGACCCACTGAGCAAGGTCAGGGATCGAACCTCCATCCTCATGAATACTATTCAGATTCATTTCGGCAGTGCCACAATGGTGCTGTGATTAAATGTTTATTTTTTTTCAGAGAAAGGAGACAGTGTTAGACATAGTAGTCTCTGGAATCTTCTTCAATCCTTCCTTGGAGATAAACTCCCTAGTTGTCTATGATGCTACTATGTAGACTAGAAAAAGCCATAATCACTGCCTCCTTGGAATCTGAAGTGGCACTTGTCTTCAGCTGCAGGTTTATCCAACTAAATACAACAAATTAAATTCTTTACAGTAAAGTTAGTAGCATTTTGCCAGTAGAGCAAGAATTGAAGCATGTATGTATAATTACCTATGTGAGACACCAGCCACGTATTCTGGACCAAGTAACTATATTTGTGAGAAACGTCTGTGTTGATATGGGAAATCTTCAAAAATATCAGCCAAAATGTTAAGGAATGTAATTAGTTCATGCATGTCATGGACTTAGCTCCATGCCAGGGAATGAACACTCGCTTCGGTGTTGCCAGTTGTGGCTTTTTGGCAGAAAAACAAGAAATGAAAAAGTGACTACACAAGAATAAAGAGGAGATTAAAATCCTACTCTACAAACATGAGCAAAGCACAAAATGTGTTAAGATATTACTCATGAAGACACTATGAAGATGAATAAGACATAACAATCCTACCTTCAGCAGAAAAACAAACATGGTGAACCACTAGAAAACAGAAATGGTTAACATACTGTAAGACACTCAAAAATCATGGGATGTGCATCACCCTTGTAAATTCAGAGAACAGAAACTTCCATCCTGCTTTGGAATTTGGTGACATTTTTTATGTTTTGCTTTTCAGGGTTGCACCTGTGGCATATGGAGGTTCCCAGGCTAGGGGTCTAATCGGAGCTGCATCTACCAGCCTATGCCATAGCTACAGCAATGCTTGATCCGAGCCACTTCTGCAACTTACACCACAGCTCATGGCAAAGCCGGATCCTTAACCCAGTGAGTGAGATCAGGGATTGAACCTGCAACCTCATGGTTCCTAGTCGGATTCATTTCTGCTGCGCCACGAGGGGAACTCCTGGTGACATTTTTAAATGAAGCAATCATTTTCAATGGAAGAATTGAGACATGGTTTAATTTTTGAAAATTATATATTTATATAGGGATAAATAGTAATTTAATATTTGTCTAAATCACAATGCCTTATGTATGTTAAGATTGCTAGTAGCAAACAGTGCAAACATTTCTTATTTAGCAAACAAAAAAATAATTCCTTCCTTAATTAGAAAAGGTTGTTCACTGATAAATGTGTTTTGGAAAGTATAGCATAGCTTGATCATTTCAAATAAATGTTTTTCACACCAAAAATGCTTATGATTTGGTTTTCATCTTAAATTACTATGGTATACATTTTATAGGCAAAGTTGCTATGAATTTAGTTATTTTAGAAATGTCATTACAGATAAGAGTTACAATATGCTTATCTTCAAGCACTCTACAGTTTAGTTGTTTGCCAATTTAACAAAAGCAGACTAGAACTGGAAGTGAATAACCCATCAGTATTATTACGAAACAAGAAAAGTTATGTTTCCTGGACTTATACCCTTAACAATGCATAATGCCCCTTTTCAGAAGAAGGCATTATAGAGTGGCAGATGTAACAAATTCAACTCATATGAATTTTACACATGGAAATACATCTAATTGTTTTCTTATCATCACAAGTGACTTCTGCTGCTTCTTATGTTTTTGTAATCATCTTTCATAGACTTTTGAAAACTAAGCATTGAGACAAATGTAGTCTATTAATGGTGTTCTTTCCTCTGAAAATTAGTATGCCTTCTAATGCAAAAATTAATTTTTGTGTTGTAGGAGATTGTTATTGTTGACTAGAGCAAAACGCTTTTTAATATGAAATCTTTCTCTTTGGGAAGACTGTATTAGGATTGTTAGTTGTTCACAACAGACAGCATGCTACCTAATTGAAATGTAAAAGAGATTATCAAGAAGACATCATCTATTTCCCAGTTAGTTCCTGAGAGGAAATCTTGTAGTTGAGAAGAACAGGACAGAGAATCAGGCTTGAAGGGTATGCACTGTAGAATATTATCCAAATTGAGATTTTTGAGCTTCTGTCTCTTTCATTGGAGACTTTTCTGCAGCCAGAGTAGAACCTAGATTTTTTTCCATGCTTGCATAGATGGTGCATCCTACTTGGGCTTCTATCATGTCTGTTTCTGAAAACACCATCCTCACCAGAACCTGGCAACTCCTTCCTTACCTTCTGAATGGGGATGTTTTAACACATGGCTGTGTGTGTTCTAGCTTGAAAAGAGGCTGCAAAGTTTATTACTTCAATTTTGGAGGGATATATTACACATGTGAAGTTCCCCAAACTTAGGAGGTCTGCTTAAGAGATGATGGACAGCTACCACTGTTACAAATCATAACAAAAAGACAAAAAGCAAGTTAACTAAGATAATAGTAAGAAATACTGTGAGAGTCGAAGAGCAGGGCATATAACACATTGTATTAAAAACACAAATTTCCTTACAGAAAATACTGTTAACAGAGACACATCAATCTCTGAGAAGAGTGCATCATGCATGTATAGTATTTTATATGGTTAAACCGCTTAAGGCAGAGCTGAGATGACTCATATACTCTCAAACCACTCAGTTATTTAAAGTGTGGTCCACAGAAATATAACATCATCTTCACCTAGGAGCTTGTTGCAAATGCACAATTCTGACCTCAGTCATATATACAAATCAGAACCTGCATTTAAAAAAGTTTCCTGGGTAGATTTTGAGTAGCCCTATTGTATGAGGTAGTGTTTTTTTGTAACAGAACTTTTTCATCAAATCCCACACATGCTCGAAGTCCTTAAACTGTAAAAGTGGAGCATCTCTGCTTGAAGTGGAGATGGGATTTCCAGGACCCCCACTAATCAAGGCCCCTGCTTATTCCTTGGAGTGACCCAGAATATTTTAAAGAATTCCTACAGGAGTTCCCGTCGTGGCACAGTGGTTAACAAATCCGACTAGGAACCATGAGGTTGCAGGTTTGATCCCTGCCCTTGCTCAGTGGGTTAAGGATCCGGCACAGCCGTGAGCTGTCATGGAGGTTGCAGACGTGGTTCAGATCCCTTGTTGCTGTGGCTCTGGTGTAGGCTGGTGGCTACAGCTCTGATTAGACCCCTATCCTGGGAACTTCCATAATGCCGTGGGAGCAGCCTTAGAAAAGGCAAAAAACAAAAAACAAAAAAAGAATTCCTACAGATCTATAATGCAATGTGAAAATCACGTCTGATAGTCTTATAGAGAACTGTCAGGACAAGTCCACCTCAGACTCAAAAATCACGGTGATAAACCTCTGATTGAGACCCTAATTGGGCTAGAAGATGTATGTATCCACCTACATTTAAGCGTTCAGTTTAAGACAGGATTATATACCATCCTGTGGGACAATGAGTGGCACCAAGAACAATTCAAAGATTGGTAAAGAGTGTACCTGGATATGTTGCATTGTTCAATAGGGAGAGATGAATGGAGGGAAAAAAGGAAATCAATCCGATGTCTCAAAGCTTTAGAAAATATTTTAAAAAATGAAACTTAAGAAAGAAGGTGTTATCTTCTATATGTTTTCAAATGATATATAAACATGAGTTCCATGAATACAAATCAGAATGTCATATAGAGATCCTAGCTTTAAAATACAAAGGTGTGGAATTCCTATCATAGCTCAGCAGTTAACAAACCCGACTAGTATCCGTGAGGATGCAGGTTTGATCCCTGGCCTTGCTCAGTCGGTGAAGGATCTGGCATTGCCCTGAGCTGTGGTGTAGGTCACAGACACAGCTCGGACCCTGTGTTGCTGTGGCTCTGGCGTAGGCCAGCAGCTACAACTCTGATTGGACCCCTAGCTTGGGAATCTCCATATGCTGTAGGTGCAGTCCTTAAAATAAAATACAAAGATGTAAAATATAAGTGGAGATCAAAGAGAACTTCAATAAAATTAAGCTTGCATGGAAGCTAACAACATAATGGTAGAATTAAAAACTTTATGAGGATGTTTTTTAACAAAAATAATGCCAGCGAAAATTAATTCTGTAGAGGATGGAATTGAGGAACTATCCCTTTGCAATGCCGACCAAACAAACAAACAAATAATGTGGGAAAAAAGGTTTCATTTGGGATTCCAAAGACAAAGCCACAACCAACTGAAGGGAGGAAAAATTAAATTGAGCTGTTAAAAAAAAAGGTGTATAATTTTTTTGAGAACTATTCTGGCATTTAAAATTTTTCAGTTTCTACATACATTTAAAACACATTATTAAACCAATAAAAGATGTGTACTTAAGAGTAAAAATCAAGTAGATTTTAGAATTATCTGTAAGAGTAACACTAAAAAACACTGAAGTGGTGTCTAAATTTTTATTGGAAAATAAACATAATTTATTATTTGTAAGGGTCACAGACTGATTTGGATATTTAGTGACTCAGGAAATATAGAATCAATCCAGAAAAATCATGGTATGTTGTAGTTGATTGCAAGATAAAAGATTCTTTTATCTGTCATGTAAAAAATAATCCAAACTATGTTTTAATACATAAATCAACCTGAAATTAAAGTATTGTTTATTTTTAACCCAGATAAATTTGTTTAGCTTAGTCAGTAAAAAACAGTAATATATTAAACCTTTTCTATTTGACCTTTATTTTGTATTACCAACATTAATTTCAAATGGATTGAGAAAAATAAAGAGAAATTTTACTTTATAAAACTGGGGTGAAAGCATATAACAAACATTGAGGAAGATAAAATACATAAATGGTTTAAAATGTCAAGGAATGACACAATTTTGAAACTGATTATTAAATGCATAAAGCACATGGTATATGCTTCCGTACATATGTATAATCATTAAGAAAATCAATGTCTAAAAAAGCAATCAGAGACTAATTTTCAGATACAAAAATGAAGAGTGTAAATAGGTGCAGCATTTATGGAAAAAAAATGAGAAATAGTTTTCAAATGCCTAGGAATTCAAATCTTAGAAATAAGAGACACCAAGGTATTCGTTAGTGTTCGTTAACATAAATGGAGATTAGAAACAATTCAAATATCTAGCAATAGGAGATGTCTTAGTACCATGATTTCCAAAATGTCTTAGCATTTCTTAAACTTTTATTTATAAAAAATGTTTTATTTATTAAAAAAAAATTTTTAATACTTCATTAGTGTGCAGTGCTTTAGAGTTAGTAAGTTATTATCCTAAACATACCATTTTAGTCTTAAATCTTCCCTGTAAGCCAGGTATTTCAGGGAATTATTATTTCTACTCTTTGTTAGATAATAGGATTATTAGGGAGGTTGGTTGGTTTGTTTCTTTTTTCTTGCCTATTGAGTTTTACTCTCTACCTTTCTCTAACTTGCTTACTTAATACCAGGCAGACTAATCTTTATAAGTTCTGTCAGCTAGCATCTCAGACTCTGATTTCTGTATGTGTCAACCTAAATGGAAATTACTGGTCAAAGAGGAGAGCATTAGAGAAAGAGGCATTTATTGCCTTGGCTCACTCCCTGCTAATCTATAGGCTAACAGTGGCTTATTTTTCTCTCCACAGCTACAACTGCTGTTGGGCAATGTCTGTTTCAAAGCTCAGCTCTCACTGGGCTCTAGTATTTAACATTCCTTTCCATTATCCCTTCAGGCCTATAGGGAATAAGGACTTTCTAGTATTACTAGTCCCTCATGCTTTACAATTCTTGCTGGTTAATATAACCCTGCCCACTTCATTTCACTTATCCCATTATGTGGTGTTACATCTGAATACTGCCAAGGCCATGATGGATAAAGAAACCCAGGGAATTAATGGCCTTTTCAATTAATTCATAGAAGAATATGTCACAGCCAGTTTACAGACTCTAACATTTCTATTCTTTCTACTGTATGACGCTGTATTTAAGGAGAAATTTCTGCAGTAAACACTAAGAGTAGGATATCTTATTGTCAGACAGAAATATGTTTAGGCTTTTAAAATGTATTGATGGATGGACAAGGTTTATTATATACAGTGACTAACACAGAGGTTCTTTTTATCAAGTAGACTATTCAAATTCTTTTCTCATGTCACTGGTCTTCTTGTCACCACTCCTTTTATAATGAAATATTATGTCACTTGAGTGCAATGTGAGGTCTTTGTGAAGATGGGCAACATGAGAAAAAAAGAAGCCAGTGACATAGACAGAACTTCAAAACAATGCTTGTAAAAAGGAACCCATCTATAGGAAAGTGCCCAGAACAAAACAGAAACCCTTCCTGCAAAAGAGGAAAAGAAAAAAAGGAAAGAAAAAAATAAGATACTTTGTATGAGGCAAATCCTTGAGCAAATCCAATAGAAGTTGTCATTTTGACTTTGTAAGTTTCCGAATTTAGTATATTTAGTCAATACTGTGATACTATGTTTAAGTGGGGAGATTTGGGGGTACCTAGTATTAAATAAATTGGCTTTTAATAATGCTGCTAAGTTGGCAAACCCATTGGGTTACTAAATCAAAATTTTAGTACCATAATATAGATACTTATTAAACTCTGAATTCTGCCTTATTATTTGTTTTACCAAGGAGGAAGCAACATGAAAATATTTGAGATGGCAAGGGCAAAGTGAGGAAGAGGGATGGACAGAGGAGTAACTCAAATAGCTGTGAGATTTAGAAGATCAAACCATAGGACCTGAAAGGTATTCCATTTTATATGACAAGTCACCCTCTCAGGATTTCCTGGGTTCCAAATCATGCCCTGCAAAGCATGATTTTAAGTTGTAAAGACTATAAGCACTTTCATAGTAAGTGTTCAATAAAAAAAATCATGGAGTAAATAACATAAATCACCTAGAAAATCAAAGGAGAAAGAGAAAATCTATTTCATATATAAAAACCTACTTAAATACATGCTTGGGATTTTATGTTCGTATTTTTTCACACGAAAAGCAAAGGGAGTTGGCAGTCAGATATGTCTTAATTATTATAGATGTTAGGACATTCTAGTCATAAAGGGCATAGAAAACTTTTCTTCTAAGCCTTGTGCATGAGGCTTCAAGTAAGAGTAATGTAGACAGTAAGTCCTCAAAAATCTCCCTCTGGCTAATCCACTAGTATATTTCTTAGGAATACATCTTGTATTTTTACTAAACAAATGGGAGGATTTAACATCTAAATGTATTTTATTAGGTCCAATTGTGTAGAAAAATGAGATATTTTAAAAAGCATGGTCCACTTGTGAAGTTTAAAATTGTATTACAGGGTATTTTTTTTTTTTGACTAAATGAATCTGTGGCTTGCAAATGTGGCTGTGCAGCAGACCAAAATTGAGGTCTGCTGCAAAGTCCTGTGGGCCACCATCAGGGATGTAGAGGCAGTGTAGTTAGCAAATCAAGTGTTCTGTCCCCAGCATGAGTTTGATTTTTAAATTTTGTAAGTAGGTCACTGAGATAGGGGGACGAATACATAGTACTTCAAATATATAACTATCAACTGGGCTGAAAAGTTTTTCCTGTCTAAGATACTGGTGAAAAGGAGAACCAGAGAAACTGGTAGGAAAATTAGCATTATTGTGTGAAAATTAAGAAGATTCTAAGAATCTATCTTGGATTGATGGACTTCTCACTTGTACGCAGATGAACTGTGGAAGTCCTTGAATGTAAAGACAAAGCTTTGACCCTAAAACATCAGGAGAGAAAATATTCCTGGAGAGGAGTATTTTCTGGGCAACAAAATGAAGAGCAGATAGAATTATGAATTGAAGTGAAAAGAAATAACTAGTACAAGAGATAGAGATCCAGAATGCAAGTAATTTTCATCTTGCCTTCCAGCAGGAATGTGGTGAGGATTAGGGAGCAGGGGGTCATGAAAAATACTGAGTTTCCAGAAACTGTGTCATGATTTGCTGATGTTGCAAGATCTTGCGTCATGTAGGATGTAAGTGTGGCCACTAGATCTTCCTACAGCTGACTTCCTATTTTTCAAATTTCATTTCAAGTACTTTGCTTGTTAGGGCCTCATTGACATCATTAAAATACACCTGCCTCCTGTTTTATTTTTTGTTTTATAATTTGACTCTGATTATTTTATTCTTAGTCTTTACTGAAATGACTAAATGTCTTAAAATTGTTTTGTATGCTTGTTGCTTGTTTGCTTGCTTGTTTATTGACTGTTCTCTCTCCGTGAGAAAAGGTACTACATCAGCCCCTTTCTCTTACATATTTGACACAACTGGATAACAGGTGCTTAACAGCATTTCCAGAATAAAAGACAAATGGACAGATGAACAAATTAATGAATATTGTATATTTACAAACATTGTTTCAACCGCTTACCTTGGTGTCCTTTATCATTTTGACCAATTCTATTTTTTTCTTGGAGAGTTGAGTAAAATCTTGGCAGGTCAGGTATCTCACAAGCTGCTGTTAGTCAAATAAAGTAGTGATTCAAAGTCAGAGGGAGCTTTCCCCCTAGAAGTTTTCTCAACCCTAGAATGCCCTCTTCCTCTTTATTATTACTTCTAATGTTCTTCGATTCCTTGGCATGATTTAAATGATTTCTGCATCATTAATGCAATGGACCATTCACCTCTATTTTCTGTTTTTCTATATGACTGGCATTAAATGTCTTTATGATTATGAAGAGATGCCACTTAACTTTGGAATAACTTACAGTAGTGTTTTAAGAAGGGCTTAACTGATAGCCTGGGAATTCTTTGTAAGATACAGAAAATTAATATTTTAAAGTCAAAACATAAAATCTTAGTCTTAAATCTATCCTGAATTTAATTTTGAGTGATACTCTAAATATTAGCAAAATAAGCAAAATAAGGATACTTAAGGTTTTAACCAGGTTGAAAATCCTATGTCTCTTTGATCAACTAAAATTCTCATTAATACATTAGTTATAGATCTTATAAAAGTTGGGAGCAGAGATACAATTCAAAAAACTAAACCCTAATTTTCTTTCTTATGATGGACATTACACTATACTAGCTATCTAAATACCAGTCTTAATGAGACTGAAGATTTATGTTGATTATAAAAAATGAGTGGTAATATTAATGATAGAATCCATCCATATATTTGGCCAATATTCTTAACCTAGGCAGACAATGCATGGTAATAACTAACACCTTTGTGACATTTACTATTATCAGGATCTCTTCTAAGGACTTGATACACATAGGTATAAAATCCTTCTAAAAGTTCTTCACAGATAGTGTTACCTTAACAGAGAAGAAAACTGAGGTATGGGGCAAAGAAGAGCCATGCCCAGAGTCACAGCTACTAAATGGCAGATCTGGGATTCAAACCCTGGTAATCTATCAACAATGCACGTTTTCTTTAACTCTGGAATATACATACAGGTGGAGCTTATTTGAGTATTTTGCTACTGATGTGATTTTTTTCACCAAAGGTTTTATCAAATATGACAAATTTCGAACTTATCAAAAATCACTGGTAATATTTTGTTTCCAATCACCTGTTAGGGTTGACAGTGGAGATCTTCATTAATTTGGGTAAGTGATTTTTCAGTGTTACCTGAGGCAGATTGTGGGACTGGGCATCCACAGATATTTATTTAAAGTAAAGGCAAAAGCATTTTTATCCCTGCTTGATGAATGTATCCTTTGCTATACCTGGCTATCTTAAAGCTGTACATCCATGGCTTTAAATTTATGTATTTAAATACTTGGTTGATTCACAATATTAATAAATTCAAGGAAAACATCATCTCAAGAGATTCAGAAAAATAGTAAAAATCGGTATTTACTTAGGATAGAAATGTTTTCATAAACTAGGATGAGAAGGCAAATATTTCCATCTGAATGATTATGGCAAAACTGCAAACTTAGTTAATTGGGATTGGAAATAAAAAGAACATGACTCTTACTACTACCTCTATTCATCATGATAATGGGAATCCTAATCAGTGCAATAAAGCTGAGAAAAGAAATGCAAGTTATGGAATTAGAAGGAGAACAATATATTTGTCTTTATTTTGGGGTTATATCATTGTATTCCTGTAAAAACAAAACACTCTTCAAAAAAGCAATTTGAGTTAAGAAGGATTAGCAAGGCTTCTGGACCTTAAAAAAATCAAAAATAGTAAAATTAGGTAGTTATTTGAGCAAAAAATTCATAATAAGCACTTCATAAATCCTCTCCTCCATAAAAACAATAACATGGAAAACATTTTCAGAATCACAATTTTCCAAACTCTGGAAGTTAAGCAAAGGCTTTCAGCAAGTCAGGTAATGTTAATTCAAGAACAATGACTGAATCTTGGTGAGAACAGTGACCTTCCAATCTTTTTTTTTTTTTCCTGAGATAACTTTTAAAGCCAGGAGCCTGAGGGCAGAATAAGGTTGGAGCTCATTCAAAGCCCCATTCCCAGAGAATTGTCATTATTTTCTCTGGATGATGGGTCCATGGATGACCTCACTTCTAATCCTGTATTTATTTAACCTTAGTGAAAGCACACAGTATGAACAGCTTTTTCTGGGAATGATTTTTAAAAACAATAAGAGGCAATTACTTAACATTGCAGATGCTTGTAGTAGAGGATAAAAGTTGAGGCAAATAACCAGGTAATCAAAAAGCTTGAAAGTAAAATCCAGGAAAGAAGATGTTCATAAGATGCTTTGAAAAGCTCCAGTATCTTATTAGGAATCAAGAAAGGCACCACAAGTGCACAGAGCTTTGTGCATACCCAGAAATATGCACAACCCAGGGCAGACCTGAAAATACCCTCATCTCCAACCTCTGACTTAACCTGAGGTTCTGCTCATATAGGAAGTAAAGATAAGACAAAATTTACACTGCCTTGCTGAGTCGTGCAAGTGTCACCAATATACACAGAGCTTCTCAGGAAAGACTGGAAGATTTATTAGTTACAGGCATTTACCAAAATCTCTTTTGAATCATTAGCTGGCTAATAAGCTAACAGAGCTGGGACTTGAGTGGCCACATACAACAAAGGATATCAGCTTTTCAGAATTAGCTCAGAAAAGCCACTAAACAAGTAAACAAAATAACAGGACTAAAAAAGTTTACAGAGAGAGTAGAATCTGATTTCCATAGTTGCCAAATTACATTATTTTAAATGCCCAGTTTAAAAAAAAAAGATGTGAAAAAAAAAACAAAAAAACAAGAATGTATGGTCCTTGCTCTTAGAGGGGGCAAAAAAAAGCCAACAATGTCTCTGAAAAAGCCCAGGTGTTGGACTTATTACACAGAAATTTTAAATCAGCTATTCCAGAAATGTTCAGAGTACTGAAGAAAATCATGTCTAAAGAATTAACATATGAGAACAGTGTCTCACCAAAAGAAAACATGAAAAGAAAGAAATTATCTGAAAAAGGATGAAATTGAAATTCTTAAATGGAAAAATAATGTTATGAAGATATTAAATATAAGGTTCAACATGCAAGGAGCTTGGAGGCCATTATAGTATTCTAATATCCAATTAAAAAAAACCTGAAAATACTAAAAAGTCAACAACTTTTCTAAGATCCACAAGAGAGATGACAACAGGGAAAAATTCACAACCCCTAAGACTGAAGGAATACAGGGACTCAGCTTCCCAGAGTAGAGACTCAAGAATGGAAAGTACCACAGGAACCAGTAAGGAGGTAAGAAAACCTAACCTGTAATTATTAAATTGCTAGAGGCTCAGTGTGGACAACTCAAGAGTTAAAAATTCCAGGGGCACGGAGTCATAGGAGCTTCACCAGGTTTCCACAATAAACATCACAAAAAATTCCCTTCCAGCTTTTGGCATGGAGTTGGAAAAGTTACTATTTTGATATATTCCAGAGACACAATTGTTATTTTTAATAATGCCTGCCATCAAGGGAAACTATTTAACCAGACACTAACTGGCCTAAGGGAAGGGAAATACCCAATCTAGTCAGCAGTAGGCTTCAACATGGGAGAAGGGAAGTACTTGACTGTAGCCCCCTAGAGACATCCTATCTCACCTAATTGAAGGTTTATATTTTATGATTTCAACTATATGACATTCTGAAAATGACAAAACTATGTGCCTAGTAAAAAGATCAGCAGTTACCAGGTGTTGGGACAGGGACAGGGAATGATTGAGAAGAGCACAGAGAATTTTTAGAGCAGTGAATATATTCTTTATGATATTATGATGGTGGATACGTGTCATTATAAATTGTTCCAAACCCATAGAATGTAGAACAGCAGGAATGAACATTAAGGTAAACCATGTACTTTGAGTGACTATGAGGTGCCAATAGAGATTCATCAACTTTAAAAGGTGAACCACTCTGGTGGGGGATGTTGATGGTGGGGGAATCTATGCATATTTTGGGGCATGAGGGAAATAATTATACCTTCTACTCAATTTTCCTATGAACCTAAAACTGCTCTTTAAAGTCTTAAAAAGTATTAACTGTAGCAGCTTGACAAGTTATCTGAGTGGGCAGAAGAAATTATCAGCCGGTTTGAAGATAGGTCACTTGAAATTATCCAGTCTGAGCTACAGAAGGAGAAAAGGGGAAAAAAACTTGAGCCTCAGAAACTTGTGACACACCCTCAAGCATAGTAAAATATTTATAATGGACATTCCAGAAGAAGAATTAGAGAAAATGACAAAAAAGAGTATTTAAAGAAATAATGGCTGATTTTTCTTTCAAATTTGATGAAAACATAATCTGCACACCAGAAAAGCTCAGCAGGCTCCAAGTAGTATAAACTCAAAGAGATCCATTCAAGGACACATCTTGAAGGCAACTAAAGAGAAGGCACCCCTCATATACAAAGGGTCCTTAATCTGATCAACAGCTGATTTATCAGAAATCATGAAAGTCAGAAGGAAGTGGTGTAACATATTCAAAATGGTGATAGAATAAAGGCAACCAAGAATTACATATCAAAAAAAACCTATCCTTCAAAAAAAGGAAGGAGAAATTAATATGTTCCCATATAAACACTAAGAGAGTTCATGACTAATAGATCAGCCATACAAAATATAGGAGGTCCTCCAGAATGAAATGAAAATAAACTAGACTATTACTTGAATCCTCATGAAGAAAAAGCAAACATGGACCATTCACCTAAATATATAGGTAAATCTAAATGACATTATAAAGATTTTGCAAAAATCCTATACAAAATACTAGAAAATCGAAGCCAGCAGCATATAAATGGATTTATAGGCAACAATCAAGGGGAATTTCAGAAATTCAAAATTTGTTCACATGAGAATCAATTATATAATTCACTTGATTAATAAAATACAGGATCAAATAATATATGATCATACTAACAGATGCCCAAATGCATGTGATGAAATCCTTTCATAATAAAAATATACAACAAACTAGAAGTAGAAAGTATGCTAGTTTTCTGTAGCTCCTGGAAAAAATTAACATAATATTAGTGGCTTATACATTTTTTCTTGCTTTACAGTTCTGTGGTTCTGAGGTCCAAAATGGGCATCAATGGAATAAATTTAATGTATTATTTGAATTTTATTCCATTCTGGAGACTCCTTTCTGGACATAAATAATTGCAAAGGTATCCCATGATCATGAATTGGAAGAGTTAATCTTTTAAGATTCTAAAATTCCCCAAATTTATCTACTGGTTTGACACATATTTTATTAAAAAATGTATAAGCTAATTGTAAATTTCATATGTAAATGCAGGTGATGGAGTCTAACCAAAACAATGAAAAAGAGCACCACCAATTTGCAGTAAGCAAGGCTGTGTTATACTGTCATAAGGATATAAATGCAAATAAATGGAATAGAATTTAGATTCAGAAATAAACTAATAAATTCATAACCAATAGACTCTTTAAAAAATCAGAGTTCTAAGATTCCATGGGAAAAGAATAGCTTTTTCAACAAATGGTTGTGTGGCAACTAGAACCAAGCTGGGATACTCTTTCTCACCATTTATAAAATTTAAATAAAAATGGGTCAAAAACTTAAATGTAAGGACTAAAATGATAATATTATTAGGAGAAATAAAAGACAAATATTTCTTACCTTGGACTAAACAGTGGCTTCTTAGATACAACACCCAAACCCCAAGCAGCCAAAGAAAAAATAGATCAACTTTGAAATAGAAAATATTTTTGATTCAAAGATTCCAAGAAAATGCACATACCATGGAATGGAATAAATTATTAGTAAATCATATATTTGATAAGCGTCTAGGATCTAGAGTACATCAGGAATTACTAAAACCTCCTGATACAAAGAAAATTAACCTAGTTGAAAATTAGGAGTTCCTGCTGTGGTGCAGTGGGTTAGAAATCCGACTGTAGTGGCTCAGGTTGCTACAATGGCATGGGTTTGATCTCTGGCTCATCCTGCTGGGTTAAAGTATCTGTCTGGCATTGGCACAGCTGTTTGTAGGATAGATTGCACCTGTGGCTTGGACTCCAATCCTGGCCTGAAACTGTACATGCTGCAGGTGCGGACATTAAAAAAAATGAGAAAAGGTGTCAAATATTTCTCCCAAGAGTATGTAAAAATAGCCAATAAGCACATGAAAATATCTTCAACATCATTAGCTATTAGGAAATGCAAATCAAAATAGAAACAAGATACCACTTCACACCCACATGAATGACTAAAAAAATAAAAATAAGCACATTAGTGAATTTGGTTTATATATGAAGACATTGGGACCCTCAGAGTTTGCTGGTAGAGATGCAAAATGATGCAGCTGATACAGAAAACATCTTGGTAGCTTCTCAAAAAGTTCAACATAGGGTTACAGTATGGCCCAGTAATTCTACTCAGAGAAATGAAAGCACACCAAAAAAAAAAAAAAAGATTCATGAATAGATTCATGAAATATGAGCTTTGTTCATAATAGTCAAAAAAGAAACAATCCAAATGTTGATCAGTTGAGAAGTGAGCAAATAAAATGTGGTATATTTATAAAATGAAATATTCAACCATAAAAGGAAAGTAGTAGTACTGACACATGGTATAGCATGGATAAACCTTTAAAACATGTTACATGAATAAAGCCAGACCTAAAAGTCCACATATTACATCATTCCAAATAAATGTCTACAATAGCCAAATTTATAGAGAAATTAATGATTTCTAGGGACCATGGATGGTCATGGGAAGTGAATGTCAATAGACATGTGATTTCTTTGTGAAGTAATCAGAATGTTCTGGAATCTGATGATGCTTGTACAACTTCATGGATATACTAAAAATCACTGAATAGTAACATTAAAAAGATGAGTTTAATGGTATGTGAATTATATCTGAATAAAAATTGAATGTATATTATATATTAACAGTGAATTTTTAGGAAAGAGAACATTTATAATAACATAAGAATCATCAGGTACCTGGAAGAGAATCTAATATATATATATAACTGTCACAGAGGAAATGATAAAATTTTAGAGAATTTTTTGAAAAGGACAAACCTACCTTGTTCATGAATTGAAATGCTCAATATTAAAAAGACATAAATCCCCTGAAAATCGATTGTAAAACCATCAAAATAAGAATCACAACAGGTGTTTTGTTTTATGTTTTGCTTTGCAATTTAGATAGCCAATTCTAAAATTTTACAGCAAGCTGTAAGTGGTCTAGGAAATTAAAGGCATTCTTGAATAAATGCAAACAGGAAGGGCTTCTCTCTTATGTCATGGCATATAAAACTGTGGTAACTAAGAATGTGTTCTTCACACAAGGATAGACAAATAAACCAATGGAGCAGAACAGAGAGCAAACATCTTAAAATAAGCAATACTGTGAGGGGAAAAAACGAGCTTTTTTCAGTACAGTTTAGGGCCAGTTTTATATTGGTCAAAAGACAAGTGTTGGTGAGCAAGTAGGGAAATTGGAACCCTAGCACATTGTTGGTGGGATTGCAAAATGGGGCAGCTGCTGGGGAAAATAATATGAAGATTCTACAAAAAATTAAGAACTAACATATGACCTAGTAATCCCTCTTCTGGGTTTTTACCAAAAAAAAATTAAAATCTGAAACTCAGAGAACTTTTAGCACTCCTACGTTCATAGTAGCTAAGATTGGAAACAACCTAAATGTCTATTAATGGATAAACAGATAAAGAGTATGTTTTATATAGCAATGGAATACTGTTCATCATCAAAAACAAAGGGAATTCTGCCATTTGGGACATCAGGGATGAACCTTTTTTTAAATTTATATTGTAGTTGATTTACAGTGGTTCAGGTGTACAACAAAGTGATTCAGCTTATTTACGTATGTGCGTGTATATATATGTATATACACATATACATATATTCTCTTTGAGATTATTTTACATTAGAAGTTACTGTATGATCTATAGTTCCACGTGCTATACAGTAGGTCCTTGTTGTTCAAGTATTTTATAATAGTATTGTGCATCTGCTAATCCCAAACTCCTAATTTATACCTACCCTACTCCCTTTCCCTTTGATAACCATAAATTTGTTTTCTATGTCTGTGAGTCTATTTCTAGTTTGTAAATAAGTTCATTTGTATCATAGTTTAGATTCTACATATAAGTTATATCATATGATATTTGCTTTTCTCTGACTTCCTTCACTTAGTATGAACTCTAGGCCCACTCGTGTTGCTGCAAATGGCATTATTTCATTCTTTTTATGGCTAAGTGATATTCCATTATATGTATGGAATATTATACATATATAGTGTGTGTATGTATGTATGTGTGTGTGTGTATGTGTGTGTGTATATATATATATATATATATATATATATATACACCACATCTCTGTTATCTATTCGTCTGTTAATTGTTATTTAGATGGCTTCCATGACTTGACTATGGAAAATAGTGCTGCAGTGAACACTAGAGTGTCTATATCTTTCCTAGTTAGAATTTTCTCCTGATATCCCAGGAATAAGATTGAAGGCCCATATGGTAGATGTGTATTTAGTTTTTAAAGGAACCTCTATAGTGTTCTCCGTAATGGTTGCACCAATTTATATTCTCACTGACAGTGTAGGAGGGTTCCCTTTTCCTAGACACTCTCCAGCATTTATTGTTTGTAGACTTTTTGATAATGACTGTTCTGACTGATGTGAGGTCATAACTTATTGTAATTTTTTTTTCTTTCTCTAATAATTAGTAGTGTTGAACATCTTTTCATATGCCTGTTGGCCATCTGTCTTATTTGGAGAAATGTATGTTTAGGTCTTTTGCTCATTTTTTATTGTTTTTTTGTTATTGTTTTTTATTAAAGTATAGTTGATTTACAGTGTTGTACCAATCTCTGCTGTATATCAAAATGACCCAGTCATAAATACACACACATTATTTTTCTTGTATTATCTTCCATCATATTCTATCCCAAGAGATTGGATATAGTTCCCTATACTATATTGTAGGACCTCACTGCTTATCCATTCTAAACGTTTGTTTGCATCTACTAACCCCAAACTCCTGGGAGTTTTTTTTTTTTAATTGAGCTTTATAAGCTGTTTGTATATTTTGAAAAGTAATCCCTTGTTAGTAGCATCATTTGCAGATATTTTCTCCTATACTGTAGCTTGTCTTTTAATTTACTGTGCAAAAGTTTGCAACTTTCATTAGGTCACATTTGTTTATTTTTGGTTTTGTTTGCACTACTCTAGGAAACAGATACAAAATAATGTTGGTGCAATTTATGTCAAAGAGTATCCTGCCTATGTTTTCCTCTAGAGGTTTTATAGTATCTGATCTTTGATCAATATTGAGTTTATTTCTGTATGTGATGTTAGAGAATGTTCTGATCTCATTCTTTCACCTGTAGTTATCCAGTTTTCTTAGCACCACTTAGTGAAGAGATTGTCTTTTATTCAGTATATATTCTTGACTTTGACATAGATTAATTGATCCTAAGTGTGTGGGTTTATTTCTGCACCTTGCATCCTGTTCCATCAATCATTATGTCTGATTTTGGGCCAATACTATAATGTTTTGATGACTGTTGCTTTGTAGTATAGTCTTAAGTCTGGGAGCATGACTTCTCCAGCTCCATTTTTCTTTCTCAAGATTGTTTTGGGTATTCAGAGTTTTTTGTGTTCCCATACAAATTTAAAATTTTATGTTCTAGCTCTTTTAAAAATGCCATTGTCAATTTGATAGAGATTGCATTGAATCTTTAGATTGCCTTCAATAGTATGTGTTATTTTAACAATATTGATTCTTCCAATCCAAGAACACAGTATATCTTTCCATCCTGTGTGTAATCTTTAATTTCTTTCATCAACCTATAGTTTCCAGACTACAGATATTTTGTCTCCTTAGGTAGGTTTACTCCTAGGTATGTATTTATTTTTCATGTGATGATAAATGGGATTGCTTCATTAATTTCACTTTCTTTCTTTTTTTTTTTGCTTTTTTAGGGCCACACCCATGGTATATGGAGGTTTTCAGACCAGAAGTTGAATAGGAGCTACAGCTGCCAGCCTACCCCACATCCACAGCAATGTGGGATCTGAGCAGTATCTGTGACCTACACCACAGCTAACGGCATGCTGGATCCTTAACTCACTGAACAAGGCCACAGGTTGAACCTGTAATCTCATGGTTACTAGTCAGATTCATTTCCACTGCACCACATTGGGAACTCCCAATTTCATTTTCTAACCTTTTGTTGTTAATATTCAGAAATGCAACAGGTTTCTGTATATTGATTTTATATCCTGCAACTCTACTAAATTCATTGATGAGCTATAGCCATTTCTGGTAGTGTCTTGAGGATTTTGTATGTATAGTGTCATGCCATCCGCAAACAGTGACAGTTTTACTTCTAATCCAATTTGGATTCCTTTTATTTCTTTTTCTTTTTTGCCATGACTAGGACTTTCAATACTATGTTAGATAAAAGGGGGAAGAGAGCACATCCTTGTCTTATTCTTGATCTTGGAGGAAATGCTTTTAGCTTTTTGCCATTGAGTATAATGTTAGCTGTGGATTTGTCATATATGACCTTTATTATGTTGAGGTAGATTCCCTCTGTGCCCACTTCCTAAAAAGTTTTCTTTTTTAATTTTATAGTGTAGAGTTTCTTTACAACAATGTAATAGTTTTAGGTGTACAGCAAATTGAATCAGTTTATATATATATGTATAAATATAATATACATATATGTATATACATACAGTTATACAGACACACACACATCCATTCTTTTTTCCCAAATGTTTCTTACAGAACATTGAGTAGACCACCCTGTGCTATACAGTAGGTCCTTGTTATCTATAATATATACAATATTAATCCTGTCTTCACAATTTGTCCCTCCCCTCAACATTTCCCCTTTGGTAACCATGAGTTTGGCTATAAAAACTGTGAGTTTGTTTCTCTTTTAGAAATGTGTCACTTTGTATCATTTTTTAATTAGATTTTACATATAAGTGTTATTATATTTGCCTTTCTCTTACTTCACTATGTATGGTAATCTCTAGGTCCATCCTTGTCGCTGCAAATGTCATTTTATTCTTTTTTATGGCTAATACTCCATTTGTATATGCACCGTATCTTCTTGATCCATCCCTCTATTGATGGACATTTAGGCTGTTCCCATGTATATTACAAGTAGTGCTGCACTAAACCACTGGGATGCATGTATCTTTTTGAATTAGAATTTTCTTGGGATAAATGCCCAGGAATGGGATTGCTGGGTCATATGGTAGTTCTATGTTTAGTTTTTAAAGGACCCTCCATAGTGGTTGCACCAATTTACACTCCCACCAACAGTGTAGGAGGGTGCCCTTTTCTCCATACCCTCTCTAGCATTTATTTTTTTTAGACTTTTTGATGACAGCCCTTCTGACTGGTGTGAGACAATACCTCATCATAGTTTTGATTTTTATTTCTCTAATAATTAGTGACGTTTAGCATTATTTCATGTACTTTTCGGCCATATGTTTGTCGTCTTTGGAGAAATGACCATTTTTTAGTTGGGTTTTTTTTTTTAATATAAATCCACATGAGATACTTAAATATTTTGGTAGTTAATCACTTGACAATTACTTCATTTGCAAAGTTTTGTTCCCATTCTGTGGGTTGTCTTTTCATTTTGCTAATCATTTCCTTTGCTGTGCAAAAGCTTTTAAGTTTAATTAGGTTCCATTTGTTTATTTTTCTTTTATTTTCATTACTTTAGGAGGTGAATCCAAAAAGATAACTGCTGTGATTTATGTCAATGTGTGTCCTGCCTATGTTTTCTAAGAATTTTATAGTATCTGGCCTTACATTCAGGCCTTTAATACATTTTGAGTTTATTTTTGTTTATGGTGTTAGAGAATGTTGTAATTTCATTATTTAATATGTGGCTGTTGAGTTTTTCCAGTACCACTTATTGAAGAGATTTTATTTTTCATTGTCCGTTCTTGCCTCCTTTAGCATAGATTAGTTGAACATAGGGGCTTGCTATCCTGTTCCTCTCATCTATATTTTTCACAGTACATGGATGTTGAAGTTTATCAAAAGCTTTTTTTTTTTTGACCTATTGGGGTCATATGGTTTTTGTTCTTCAGTTTGTTAATGTGGTATATCAAGTTGATTGATGGATGGAAATTGAAAAACCTCATCTCTGGGGTAAATCCCACTTGATCATGGTGTATGATCCTTTTCATGTTTAGTTGCTTTCAGTTTGCTAATATTTTGTTGAGGGTTTCTGCTTCAATGTTCATCAGAGTTATTGGTCTTTAATTTTCTTTCTTGGTGGTGTCTTTGTCTCTTTTTGATATCAGAGTGATGGTGGCCTCCTAGAATAAGTCAGTATGTGTTACTCCCTCTGCAATTATTTGGAATAGTTTCAGAAAGATAAGTGTTAACTTGTCTCTGAATGTTGGGTAAAATTCACCTGTGAAGCTCTCTGGCGCTGGACTTTTTTTTCTTGGGAGTTCTTATATTAATTTCAGTATTTGTGATTGGTCTATTCATATTTTCTATTTCTCCCTGATTCAGTCTGAGGATATTGTACTTTTCTAAGAATTTCTACATGTCTTATAGGATATCCATTTTATTGCCATGTAGTTGATTACAGTAGTCTCTTATGATCCATTGTATTTCTGTCATTCTGGTTATAACTTTTCCTTTTTCATTTCTAGTTTTATTGATTTGAGCCCTCTCCCTCTTTTCTTGATGAGTCTGGCTAAAGGTACATCATTTTTCTTCATCTTTTCAAAGAACCAGCTTTTAGTTTATTTGATTCTTGGTATTTTTTTAGTCACTATTTCATTTCTTTCTACTCTGATTTTTGATTTCTTTCCTTCTACTAATTTTTGGTTTTGTTTGTTCTTTATTATCTGGTTTCTTTAGATGTAAATTTAGGTTATTTGAAATTTTTCTTACTTCTTGAAGTAGACTTGTATTGCTATAAACTTCCCTCTTAGATCTGCTTTTGCTGCATCCCTCAGGTTTTAGGCTTTTCTGTTTTCATTTTCATATGTCTCTAGGTATGTTTTTCATTTCCTATTTAATTTCTTCAGTGACCCATTTGATATTTAGTAGCATATTGTTTAACCTCCCCATGTTTTTGATTTTTTCAGTTTCTCTCTTTTAGTTGATTTCTAGTCTCATAGCATTGTGGTTGGATAAAATGCTTGATATAACATGGAAGAACCTTGAGGACATGATTCTAAATAAATTTAGCTAGTCACAAAAAGGCAAATTCTGTATGGTTCTACCCTCCTTAGGTATATATAATCATCAAATTCATGAAATCAAAGAGTAGCATGGTGAAGGAAGATGAGATGGGGAGTCAGTTATTAATGCGCATAATTTCAGTCAAGCAAGGTGAATAACCTCTAGATATTGACTTAAAACATTTTACTTTTACTCAACAATAATGTATTGTACACTTAAAATTTTATTGTGAGTGGATCTCAAGTTGTTTTCTTACCACAAAAGACTAAAATCTTAAAAAAAAGAAACCTTTACATTAAGTTTTTCTATTTCCTCTTGTGTAGTTGGTTGAGAATTAAAAAATGTACTGCACTGGATTGACAGAAAGAAAAACAGAATGAATTTTCTTTTAGTCATTCACTTTGTAACTATGATTTCCTGAAACCCAGAGTACTGATGGATTTCTGTGCAAAAAAATTATACCATATTCATATAATAGATAATTAAAACTTCAGTGAAATGACAATTTCTATCAGATTAATATAGGTCATCAAAAGTTGTGTAGTGCAATCAGTATTTCAATCACAAAACATGTATGTTCCTAAAAATCAGTGCAATCTGAAGAATTGTGGAATAAAGACCACAGGGCCTATGGAAAATGAAGGTAAAGGAAAAACACTAAAAACACTTTGTCAAGAACTTCCCATCACGCTCAGCAGAAACAAATCTGACTAGCATCCATGAGGACACAGGTTCAATCCCTGGCCTCACTCAGTGGGTTAAGGATCTGGCATTGCCATGAACTGTGATGTAGGTCACAGAGGTGGCTTGGATCTCATGGTGCTGTGGCTGTGGTTTAGGCCAACAAATTTCAAATGCAATTCACTGAATGAGTGGCTACAGCTCTGATTCGACCCCTAGCCTGGAAAACTCCATATGCCATGGACGTGGCCCTAAAGAGACAAAAAAATGAAAATAAATAAATAAATAAAAACACTTTGTTAATGTTAAATAAAAATACGTAGGGACTTACTTTAAATGGTATTTTAGTTTTCTACATATGAGACAGTTAAGACATATATAAATATAATAAATAAGGTAGTTTACCTTGAAAAAGACCTGAGACTGGATTGTGGAAGTGAGTGTGGAAAGAGCTTCCATTTGTTACTTAGTGCGATGTGACAGAAGCAGATTATTTGAAGTCAAAACGAGTTTTAACACTAGTTGTGGTTGGAGGTGGACCCAAGTAGCTGATATGGGTGTACATATATTCTATGTATCTGTACATAATTACTCTGTTCAATGAGATAAATTTTTTGAGTTTATCTAGTAGTTCTCATGGATGAACTTGCTCAAAGGCAGTGAATAATTTGTATTATGCATCTATTGTTCCCTAATATATCAATCATATTGAAACAAATTTGTGTTCTCAGAACAAGTGTTAGCACAACTGAATGTAAATCTGTATTTTTCCTTCCCAGTATCATCAAATTTCAAATGCAGTTCACTGAACGAGTATGATGTACTTATATTTATTTGGAATACTATGTATAAACTGGTATCAAATTAAAATGGCATTAATGTAATAGATATATTGGAAATATCTCCACAGAATCCATATAGGCTATTGCACTTTATTTTGTTTATAAATAACTTCCTATTAACCAACTTTTTGGTCAACTCCAAATAAAGTAGTTGAAGTAAATGTATGTATTGAATTGTAAGTTCATTCTTGTTTTAGGTAGTGAGGTTCTTAAAGTGAAATACAGTGTATGTATACACAAAGATAATAAATTTAAAATTCATAAAATGCATTTATAGGCAGTTATGGAGTCCATCTTCAGATGTAATATTTCCCTTATGTGTATGAACAAACTCAATAAAATTAAGTCACTGGGTATAACATATGCAACTAAGATCAGAATATAGTCATAAACCTGGTAAGAGGTTTAATGTTCTGAGGATCAATAAGATATCCACGTGCATTCCCAAAATAATGGTTGTGCAGTATTTATTTATTTTTATTGATTACTAAAATATGAAATACTTCATTTCTATAAGTAATTCTTTTGCTCATAAAGTATAGAAATGGGAAAGTCAGATTTTCAGAGAAGATTTAGGACTTTTTCCTCCACAGGAAATTATTATGAAATAAGTAAAACACAGGACCAAAAATTAAGTACAGACACTTAATTTGGAAATAAAAAGCCAACATGATGTCAGTGTGCCAGATGCCACATCTTCTATATAATTAAGATAATGCAAAAATTACTACAAATATTTATGATGATGTGTTTTTTTAAAGTTTAGTTGGTTTACAATGATGTACCAGTTTCTGCTGTACAGAAAAGGGATCCAATCATGTATATACAGATATATATATCTGTAAGTATATTCTTTTTTAAAAATTAGTTTCTATCATGGTCTATCCCAGGAGATTGGATATAGTTCCCTGCGCTGTAAAGTAGGACCTCATTGCTTATCCGTTCTAAATGTAATAATTTACATTTACTAATGACAAACTCCTAGTCCATCCCACTCCCTCTGCCCTCTTCCTTGGCAACTACAAGTCTGCCCTTTGTCTTATATGTTTTAAAATCAAAACTTGATAACAGTATATATAGTATTTACTTGGCTTTTAATCAGATTGTGATAGGTTTTTATGGCATTTCAGTTTAAAAATACCTTTTGATCCTCCAAATTTATGCATTTCAAGAATTAGAGTCCTTACACAGCAAAAGCAATTCTAAAAGGGAAGTTTATAGCAATACAATCTCACGTCAAGAAACAATAAAAGTCCCAAATACTCAACCTAACCTTACATGTGAAGCACCTAGAGAAAGAACAAACAACACCCAAAATTAGTAGAAGGAAAGAAATCATAAAGATTACATAAGCAGAAACAAATGAGATAGAGACAATAAAAACAATAGAAAAGAGCTAACTAAAAGCTGCTTCTTTGAAAAGGTCAGCAAAATAGATAAAACTTTAGTCAGAAACAATCCAAATTGGAAAAGAAAAAGTAAAATTGTCACTGTTTACAGATAACATGATATTATTCCTGGATAACCCTAAAGAAGCTGCTGGAAAACTACTAGAGCTCATCAGTGAATTTGGTAAAATTTTAGAATACAAAATTAATACACAGAAATTGCTCACATTACTATACACTAACAACAAAATATCAGAAGAGAAATTAAGGAAACAGTCCCACTTACCATCACATCAAAGAGAATAAAATACCTGGGAATAAATAAACCTACCTAAGGAGGTTAAAAAACTGTACTCTGAAAAATACAAGACACTTGAACGAAATCAAAGAGGATACAAACAGATGTAAAGATACACCATGTTCTTGAATTGGATGAATCAACATTGTCAAAATAACTATTCTTCCCAAAGCAATCTACAGATTCAATGCAACCTCTATCAAATTGCCAATGGCATTTTTTCATAGAAATAGGACAAAAAAATTTAATTTGTATGGAAACATAAAGAAATCTGAATAGCCAAAGCAATTTTAACAAAGAAAAATGTAGCTGGAGCAATCAGGCTACCTATCTTCAAACTATACTACAAAGCTACAGTCATCAAAAGAATATTGGACTAGCACAGAAACAGAAATACAGATCAGTGGTACAGGCTAGAAAGCCCAGAAATAAACCCATGCACTTTTGGTAAATTAAAGTATGACAGAAGAGGCAAGAATATGCCATGGGAAAAGAATAGTCTCTTCAAGAAGTGGTACTGGGAAAACTGGACAGCTCACCTCTGGAAAGTTAGAACATTCTTTAACACCATACATAAAAAATGAACTGAAAATGGATTAAATACCTAAATGCAAAGCCAGATGCTATAAAACTCATAGAGGAAAATATTAGGTAGAAATCTCTTTGACATAAATCACAGCAGTATCTTATTTTGATCCGCCTCCTAGAGTAATGAAAATAAAAATAAATACTTGAGGTCTAATTAAACTTAAAAGCTTTGGAAAAGCAAAGGAAATCATTGACAAAATGAAAAGACAACCCACAGAATGGAGAAAAATCTTTGTAATTGAAGCCACTGACAAGATATTTGCCTCCAAAATATGCAGACAACTCATACAGCTTTATATATTAAAAAACAACCAGTAATGACATCCTGCTGTGTAGCTCTGGGAACTATGTCTAGTCACTTATGATGGAGCATGATAATGTGAGAAAATAGAATGTGTACATGTATGTGTAACTGGGTCACCATTCTGTACAGTAGAAAAACATTGTATTGGGGAAATAAAAATTAAAAAGAAAATATTTTTTTTAAAAAAGGTCAGATGATCTAAACAGACATTTCTCCAAAGACATACAGATGGCCAAAAGGCACATGAAAAGATGTTCAACATCACTAATTTTTAGAGATAGGCAAATCAAATCTGTCATGAGATATCACCTCACACCAATCAGAATGACCATCATTAAAAAGTCTACAAGCGCTAAATGCTAGAGAGGATGTAGAGAAAAGGGGGCCCTCCTACACTGTCAATGGGAAAGTAAGCTGGTTCAACCACTATGGAGAACAGTACGGAGGCTCCTTTAAAATCTAAAAATAGAACTGCATATGATTTAGCAATCCCATTCCTGGGCATTTATCTGGAGAAAACCATAATTTGAAATGATACATGCACCCCCAATGTTCTCTGAAGCACTATTTACAATAGCCAAGACATGGAAGCAACCTAAATGTCTATCAACAGGGGAATGGATAAAGAAGATATAGTACATATATACACAATGGATGTTGCCCATTAAAAAAAAATGAAGGAAATAATGCCATTTGCAGCAACATGGTTGGACCTAGAAATTACTATGCTAAATGAAGTCAGAGAAAGACAAATCTGACTACTAACATATGGAATCTAATAGAAATGATAAAACAGGACTTAGAAAACAGGTGCAGACTCAATGGTTTTGAAAATAAACTTATGCTATGATGGAAAAAATAAAAATCATTAAAAAAAATAAAATTTGTGTTTACCAAAGGGGAAACATGGGGGCCGAGGGATAAATTAGGGGATTGAGATTTATATCTATATCTATATATATACACATACATACACACACACACTATCGTATATAGAATAGACTGGTATTGAGGACCTACTTTATAGCACAGGGAAATTTACTCACTAATGTGTGGGAAAAGAATATGAAAAGGAATATATATATATATATATATATATATATATATATATAAAACTTACTTTCCTATACATCTGAAATTAACACAACTTTGTAAGACTATATTCCAATAAAATGTAAAAAAAAGAATTAGAGTTCTTAAATACTTAATTCCCATACTACTAGCTCATATTGAAAATGAATCTATTTTTTGTTTGTTTTTTACCTTTTTTAGGGCCACTTCCTGTGGCATATGGAGTTTCCCAGGCTAGGAGTCTAATCAGAGTTGTAGACGCTGGCCTACACCAGAGACACAGCAACACCAGATCCCGGCTGCATCTGCCACCTACACCACAGCTCATGGCAACGCTGGATCTTTAACCCACTGAGCAAGGCCAGTGATCAAACCCACAGCTTCATGGTTCCTAATCGGATTCGTTAACCACTGAGCCACAATGGGAACTCTGAAAATGTATCTATTTTTAATTTATTAAAACTCTTTCTGAATTAAGAGTTGTTAATGTTTTCATAATGTTCTTTATTTAAGTCTGTTTATCTCATTTGAACTGCCCAATAATTTTTGGAGTTTGGCCTAGAATTTTAAAAGTAGAAATGATTTCAGAATTAAGCTCATTTTACCAGTGAGGAACTTAAGGCCTTTGGTGAGAAAATCAAATTTTATCACAGAACAGTTTGGAACCAATTCTATATGATTTTTTTTCCATTTTGTTTCTTAATGAATTGCTGTTCTTTGCTACTGGCGGCATCAGAGACATAAACAACAACAACAAAAAAGTCAATATGTTCTTTTTAGAAGTTGATGGTTCAGTTATTTTTAAAAAACATTTTTCATGTTCTTGGAATCATAATTAAGAATGTTAGAAAAGTTGATTGATCAAAATCTAGCTGATGACTTATTTCACTCAGTATGAGGGTCTCTAGTTCCATCCATGCTCTGGGAACTATGTCTACTCACTTATGATGGAGCATGATAATGTGCGAAAATAGAATGTGTACATGTATGTGTGGCTGGGTCACCATGCTGTACAGCAGAAAAAAATAATTGTATTGGTGAAATAACTATTAAAAAATAACAAAAATAAATAAAATAAAAAATCTAGCTGATGAGAGATGACTTACATAAAATGCATTAATAGCAAAGCAAATTTAATGAATCCATATGAAAGGCAAAGGTTGGGGATTAGACTTTGTGTCATATATGAAGAGCTTATCTTTAGATTCAAAGAGTTCTTGGTTCATGTCACAGTTCCTCTGCACTAGTGATTTTTGACCATAAGTAAATTACTTGGCCTAAATTTTCATCCTTGTAATGTGAGAATAGTTATCCTCATATTTCACTGTTTTAAGGACTGGATAAAACAAAACTTGAAACACATGATTCTAATTGGAGTAGACATTCTTAATAAAAGGAAGTGGCATTTATCATTGTTCTCATATAAGCTAATAAAAGGGAAATATTGTGAAACAATTAGCGAACATATGACTTTTTTTGGTTATAGTAGAGTAGGTAAGGGGTAACTGAGAAATTACCAATTGGAGAACCATTCAGGATAAAAGATTTGGGATTAGAACATTGCAAAGATGGCAAGAAATAAAATGACATTTTTTTGTGATGAATAGGAGAACAGAATTACTACTTATATAGATGTGGTATATAAGGTTAAAGTAAAGCTGAGGAGTTCCCATCGTGGTTCAATGGAAACGAATCTGACTAGCATCCATGAGGATGCAGGTTCGATTCCTGGCCTCGCTCAGTGGGTTAAGAATCTGGCCTTACCACGAGCTGTGGTATAGGTTGCAGATGTGGCTCAGATTTGGTGTTGCTATGGCTATGGTGTAAGCCAGCAGCTGAAGCTCTGATTCAACCCCTATCCTGGGAACCTCCATATGCCACAGGTACAGCCCTAAAAAAGACCCCCCCCAAAAAAAAAAGTAAAGTTGAGATAGGATTGTGAAAGGCAAAAAGCTAGAAGGCATGATTTAGAAGTGAACCCATGGGTAGTGGAGAACATATAAAAGCTCTTGGAGTAGGATTTACAAAATAACAAAGATTGGAAATTAGGAAAAAAAAATACAAATTTATCATAGACCCTATGAATTTAGGGTCTGTGTATTTTATAATTATATGACTAATTGAATTCTGTACTGTATGAAGCCAGATTTTTAAAGGTTGAAATCACAAACCTCAAATTAAACTCTTACCTCGACAATGGATATATAAATTTTATACATTGCCAATTAGATTTGAATTGGAGGATATAAATGAACATAAATTCATCTCTTTGACTCTGGAGTTAGGCAAAACATGAATTTAATAACTAAAAACTTTACTTTGAAACAAAGCCAGAGATAAAATGTAAATATTCTTATGGGCTTTTTATCCTGCCCATGTTTGAGCACATATCCTAGAGGAAGCTGAAGCAAGAGATGTGAATCTTCTTTTTGCTCACAATACTAAATTTCCATGTGCATTACAGAATAGAGTAGGTACTTCACTTTGCTAAGTGTGATTGATAAACAGCCCCTAAGACCAAACCAAGTGATAGTTTCTTCTGGTACCCTAGTGAATGCCCCCCTTGATAAACAGCTATTAGTTCGCATAGTAGGAAAAATCATCTGGTAGAATTTCATATGAGTTGTTGGTCCCCAGTGTAGTGACTTAATTGAGTAATATTGGTTCTGAACGTGCTATGTTCTTCAGGAATTTTAGTGGTAATTTTTAGTATGCATATATTTTTTCTTGTAATTTTTAGTAAAAATGGCAAAGATTTATCTTTCATAGATCTATCTAGTACAACATGAGATTGTAACTAAAAAGTACGTTTGATAATCATCTTGGTGTCCTTTGACCCAATTATCTTATACTTTGTTTTTCAAATGGCCTCATGTGCCTCTTAAGTTATATTAGAAAACATTTTTTGATATATAGCATACTTTAACTGAAAAATAAAGTGTTCAAAGAAAACATTTTAAAGCATTGAAGTCCGTTAGAATGGGAAGAGAAAAAATTACGTGTACCTTTTGTATTTTTTCCTTTACTATTCTACCTAAGTCACAGCTGCACACTTGGAGATTATCACTGAGTCCCTTAATCTCAGGAGATCATCCTTTTAAAGGCTGGTGTCAGTGTATACAGAAAAGTACGTAGTTTCCATGCTGTATCCCAGAACCCTTTGTGTAACTTTTTTTGTGTGTGTGTATGTGTGTGAAAATGATACCTTGTCTCTTCTGAAGTGCAAATCTTATTCTCAATACCTAACAACTCTAAAGACAAGTAAATTTCTTAGGGCTTGGGAGAATAGTTTGAGTGAATGCATTCACAGAAATCACTACTGTTATATCCATGATTAATGTAATTATAATGTACCTAAAAACACAACTCCTGAATGCTGAGTCTTGTGTGATAAATTGCAGACAGCTATAGTTCTTCCTACCTTAACACAATCTTTTGGTTTAAGCCATTTGACTTTTTATTAATATTTTTATGGACATTAGCTGAGCTTCTGTTTTGAATTAAAAGAACAGAAGATATATAAAGGCATAATTCCCTTGAGGTATAATATCAATCTTTTGTTCAGTGGTTAAATGTTTAAAAGCATTAAACACTGGCAAGATAACTACTAATTTTAGTAGCCCAAACTTAATCTCTGTATACAATCATGTAGAAAATAAACTTTAGTTAATTACTTTTAAATCAGATTGAGCTAAAGAATATGCAGGAATTAAGTATAATATTTTACCCTTATCAACTGAGCACTTCTGTGGCTCCTCTTTCAAGTAGTCATAGAGTAATTTGAAAGAGGAAACATTCTTAAACTTCAGATTTTTTTTTACATCTAATATATCAATTTTAGAAATGCTTAGCTTCTTGGAATGTGCTTATGGCAGAGTTAAATTGGCTTCTTTCTTTCTTGTGTATTTAATAATATATGTTTTCCTTAGTATTTGAAAGCTTTTAAATTATTAGATGTACTTTTCATGCTCTCAACTTTTGATAAACTATCTTTTCAGATTATGCTATAAAAGTAACTTCATGACGCAATGTTTATCATTTAAAAATGTTTATTAAGTACCAGTGAAACCCAGCACTATGCTTGGCAAAGGGATAAAATGGTGATTAAAAACACATGTCAGTATTTCATGGACTTAATGGTTTGATAGCTGTACCCTAATTCAATACACAGTAGTGTGTCTGGAGATGTTATGGTTATCAAAACTTGGAGAGAAGGCAGTTTGCTACTAGAATCTAACGGATGGAGGCCAAGGATGCTGTTAAACATCCAACATTGAGCAGAATGGCCACTCACAACAAAGAATGATCAGCCTCAGAGTTCCCTGGTGGCTCAGTGGTTAAAGATCCAATATTGTCACTACTGTGGTGTGGGTTTGATCACAGGCCAGGGAACTTCTGCATGCTATGGGTAAAACCAAAAAAAAAAAAAAAGAAGAAGAATTATCAGTCCAAATGCCCATGATGTCACAGTTAAAAAACTTTGCTAGTATTTAATACAGGCATCGGTAAACAGTTGTGCTGATAAATGCATGAATTCCATGCAAGATAAGCAGTTTGAAAGAAAGGAAACATGATTTTATGGGAGCCCAGGGCAAGGAAATTTGACCTAAACAGGGGTCATTGTAGTCTTCTCTGAGGACGTCATTTGAAGTTTACTGTAAGCAAAGTGTTTTGTGCATAGAATCAGGGGAAGAGTATCATGGGAGAGCAGAGGAGCTCATGGTTGGAGGACATAGATTAATAGCAGTAAGACAAGAGTGCAGTGGGAGCTTTAAGGCAAGACTGGTGGAGTAAGTAAAACCGTATGTGGTTGTGTAGATCCTTTTAGGAATGCATAGCTGTTGAAGTAGTTTAAAGCAAAGTAGAACTTGATTAGATCCACAGATTTGAAAATATCACTCTGACTGCATATTATATCCACAGAAAGAGATAGTTTAGAAGAGGACAGAGTTGATGAAAGGAAACTAAGAGATTCTGGCAGGGTACTGTGAATTATAATCTGAATCAGTAGTAAAAATTAATTTGAAAATATTCATGTTTGGAGTTCCCGTCGTGGCGCAGTGGTTAACGAATCCGACTAGGAACCATGAGGTTGTGGGTTTGGTCCCTGCCCTTGCTCAGTGGGTTAAGGATCCGGTGTTGCCTTGAGCTGTGGAGTAGGTTGCAGACGCGGCTCGGATCTGGCATTGCTGTGGCTCTGGCGTAGGCCCTGGGCTACAGCTCCAATAGACCCCTAGCCTGGGAACCTCCATATGCCGCGGGAGCGGCCCAAAGAAATAGCAAAAAAGACAAAAAAAAAAAAATTCATGTTTATTTAACTCACAAATGGCAGGTCTTTTGAAGCAATGACTTATAAAATAAGGTACTTAATTTTCAGTTTTAATCCGAAATGTACAAGGGAAAAGTTGCCAAAAGTATATGTAAGCCAAAACATATGCCCATCTCTTAAAAGTTTATTGTTTTCACCCAAAATGTTGAAACACAAGGTACATTGAATTAGTAAAGAAAAATAATGTAGAAAAACAGCAGAATTCTCTATCCATTGCACAATGTAGGGAATATAATATTAAGTATCTGATTCAGGATTAAAGCCAGGGAAATGCACTAAATAGTTAATCTTTTGGTAAAGTGGGGCTGAAACTCTACCTGGAGTCAATAATGTTTGAGTAAGCCATTTCTACCTTAGTGCAGAGGGAGCAGATTAAATGGTTAATCTTCTCTGAGCTTTCTGTTGGGTTCATAGGTACTGATGAAATATTGGAATTACTGGTAAAGCAAATGACTAGAGGCAAAGATACTTCTTTTTGTTTTAGAAACTATTATTTTTCTACTTTTCTCAATAAAGTGAGGGAATTACCAAATCCTGATTTAGAGACTGTGAGCTTTTATAAAGTGTTGGTGAGGAAAGTTGGAAATAGTAGTGAAGAAAATGAAGTACCATAAATTACAGTGAAAATTTAGTTCAAAATAAGTTATTTTCTTACCTTAGAAGAAAACCTCTAAAAAAGTATCTGGAAAATGTTCAATTTGTTATGCATCTTTTGTTTAAAATTGATATTAAGTAGAGTAGTAAAATGATACTGATTCATGTGCAGTATTGAAACAATCTCTCTTTATGACATGAAGGTCATTTAGAAAAACAAATTCTCATAGAAAGAAGCAAATTCTTCCACAGTAAGCTTTGCAGATGCTGATTATCCTCAACCTCAGAGAGATGGAATTTTGGGGGTAATAAAATATTTTTCTTATATGAGCTGTAGTCCCCTCCTACCTTTAAAATTGTCCTCATAATCTCCATTCTACATTTAGAAGCAATTTATAACCACCTTTCCAATGTTTGAAATTTTTCTATCATTTGCTCCTATGCTAGGCTATTCATCACTCTATCTGTACTTTAAAATGGCAGCCAAATCAAATCTGAAGATACGTTTGTAGATAAGAGCCGCTTGGTTATGGGAATGAGAAGACTATATGGTATTTGTCTTTTTTTTTCTGATTACTTCACTCAGTATGAGAATAGACTTGTGGCTGTCAAAGGGGAGGGAGAGGGAGTGGGATGGAATGGGAATTTGGGGTTAATAGATGCATACTGTTGCCTTTGGAATGGATTAGCAATGAGATCCTGCTGTATAGCACTGGGAACTATGTCTGGTCACTTATGATAGAGCATGATAATGTGAGAATAAAGAATGTATACATGTATGTGTAAATGGGTCACCATGCTGTACAATAGGAAAAAAATGTATTGGGGAAATAACAATTGATTACAATTAAGACTACTTGAAAAAAAAAGTCTTCAAACAAATGCTGGAATTGGTATGGAGAAAAGGGAACCCTATTACACCATTGGTGGGAATATGGAAAACCGGATGGAGACGCCTCAGAAAACTAAAAATAGAATTACCATTTGATCCAGCAACCCTACTCCTGGGCAACTATCCAGAGTAAACCATGACTCGAAAAGATACATGTACTCCAATGTTCATTGCAGCACTATTTACAATAGCCAAGGCATGGAAACAACCTAAATGCCCATTGACAGAGGAGTAAATAAAGAAGATGTGGTACATACACACAATGGAATATTACTCAGCCATTAAAAGGACAGAAATAATGGCATTTTTAGCAACATGGATGGACCTAGAAATTGTCATGCTAAGTGAAGTCAGACAATGACACACCAAAATCAAATGCTATCACTGAAATGTGGAATCTGAAAAAAGGACAGACTGAACTTCTTTGCAGAACAGATACTGACTCACAGACTTTGAAGAACTTATGGTTTCCAAAGGAAACAGTTTGAGGTGTGGGGTGATGGGCTTGTGGTTTGGGATGGAAATACTATAAAATTGGATTTTGATGACCATTGTACAACTATAAATGTAATAAAATTAATTGAGTAATACAAAAATAAAATTGTGCAGAGCAGTTGAATAAGACAGTAATGAAAGTATGCATATTAGATTAAGCAAGTAATTTGGATTTAATGACTTTAGCAAAAATGGTGTCAGTTGAGTAACAAATTTTCCTGAATTGAGGATTAAATGAGAGTTGAGAACATAGATACATTGAAATTCTTTATTTTGATGGACATGTTTAGAGTTAAAGGAAAGGCTACAGTTTAGGATCCCAAATCCCAGATGAAGATGGAATAATAAGGGTTTCTAATGATGAAAATCAGGTAAATGGTCCATGAAGAGTATTATTATGTGGTGTGCTCTTGTTATTAAAGATATTTTATATAAGGGTAAAAGAATAATAATGTAGAATAGACATTGAAAATTTTAACAGTAGCAGAACCATAGCCCTATGAGGGGTGGGTATATAGGAGAGGCAGCTTTTACTTTTGAGGAAGTCTTGGAAAAGTGGAGTCTTTTGGGAAAACTAGAGTCAGTTAAAACAATGAGGGAAGGAACATTCTGAAAAATGGTGTATGTAAGAATCTTTTTTTTTTTTTTTTTTTTTTTGCTGTGCAGTAAGTATTCAAGGCTCTGGAGTAGGAACAGAGGGAAAATCTTATGAGATTTATGGAGAAAATAGTCATGAGTAGTAAAGAGGACTGAAAGACTTGTATTTGTTGTTTCAAGAATTACAAGGGTGTGAAGTTTGTGAGCATGTGGGATCTGAAGGTAACTTGATAAACTTGATTCTGTGTCCATGTATGCCTTCTGCCAGGGGCCTAACTATTTTGGCTATTGTTTTGCTTGTGTTCAAAATAGTAAATAGAACATTGATGAAATTTTTTGATAAGGATTAAAACAGTGTTTAGCAGCAGAAAGGCTGTTATAATTCATTCAAAATAATATATTTTAATTACTCATCTCTAAGTCATGTATTCCTACAGTTTATTTTATCCTTTTTGAAATCAGCCTTCCAACTAAGATTTCATCAACATATTCCTTCCTTTTGAAGGCCCTAATCTTCCCTAACTTCATTGTTGCTTCTGGAGCTCAGAGTTTTGATGAAATTTATGTAGGAAATTGTGTCATGAACCTTCTAGCAAAAGGTGGCCTTGTTGCTTTTAGTAAAAGTGCCTTAAAAATTGAGTAGAAGAAATTTAAAGATTTTTTTAAAATTTAATGAATTGAGGAAGGTAAGAGGAAAATGACGTTACTGGCATCTACCTGCTAAAATTATTTTCTTCTCACCTTCCATCCATGAAACATCTTATTATTCTTTACATTTTGTCTTTCATCAGAGGAAATTTCTCATGCTAGAGGGGCTAAATAACTCAGAAGTAAGTCCTTTCTCATGTTGGCCTGATGTCACTACTGCAGACAAACTAATTTATTATTGATGACTTGCAATGCTTTTTTATTTGTCTCCATTTCAGCACTTCTGATATGTTGTGTAAAGCCTATTGATTCATCCAGGTTTGGCTTTTATGGTAATCACTGAAAAGGAGCCTTGAAGAAAGCTTGCGGAGGAGATGGACATTTTTCAGATCTTGCCCAAGTGGAATAAAAGAAATATAAAAGGTCTGTTTTTTCCAGTTGAGTTAATGATTCTGCTAGAGTTTAACATGTGGGTGGGTCAGAGTTGATGCAGAAAGGATATTGTTAGGTGTAAAGTGATACTTTTGATTATTTAATACTGAATCTTAATGATGGACTCTGCCTTTTAGAAATATAGGAGTTCAAGATGAAGAGCACGATTCAATTTAGTTTTTCAAAACCTAAAAAATTTCTTCCTTGAGAGGCCTTAGTATGTTACAGAAAGGGTTTGGTAAATGGATTATATTTTGAAGTACTTTATGACTAATAATCCTATTATCCTTGAATCAGAAATATTTGAAAAATAAAAGTAAATATCCTGTTTTATCTACCATTCCTTTCCATGTAAAAGTACAATTTGTCTTGATTGGATCTAAATTGTTGAGCAGAGAGAATGCGTACATCTACTTTTTGTAGCTCACCCTGGACAGCAAATTGAATTCTTCTGTGTATTGTTCTGGCTTGACTACATTTGTCTGTTTTTTTTTATCTCTACTATGCAAAAAGATTAGAGTTTTATCTTCCTAATGGGAAATGGAAAAAACAGTTTTCTCCTCTTTATTGATAGGCTTCTTCCAGAAAAATAATGCAACTAAATAAGTTAGTTTTAAGCAACAGATAAGAGAATCCTGAACACGGAATAAAATTGACGTTCAGTGGAGAGCATTAGAAACCTGGATAGACTACCGAGAGGCAGCAGATCAAGAATTAGAGAAAAAAATATTATCGGCTGATGAGACACAATTGAACAAAGAGAGAGCATAAAGCTTTCAATTTTATCAGTTAGTATGTACAAGTTCTATCAATCTTATTACTATAAAACTAGCCTTTAGCGGCTGTTCAGAGAAAGAGCAAATCACTAGAGTTACAGAGCTGTTCTACTTAGATAATTTATTGAAACAAATTACAGTAAGCTTTAACCATCTATTAAAGTTCTGAACTTTATATTGGCCTTCAGTTAAAAAAAAAGGTCAGGAGAACTGAAAAAATAAGCAAAAGATGGAAGGTAGAAAAGGAATAAGTTGTTACATTGCTAAACATAGTTGTTTTCTCTTTAGCAGATATTGAAAATAGTGAACCAAATATTTAGAAAAGGCTTAGTTTCTCATTATTTATAAATAGTTTTAAACATACTTGATCAATTAAAATTTTAAGTAGATACTTTATTTTTGCTATGACTTCCTTATCAGTATTTATATGTATATCTGGGTATCAGAAACCAGTGGGTGCAGTATACTTTGTTATTCGCGGAGAATATAAGGAAATATGAATGATCTATGTTCTCATGACTTTTGTATCTACTTGTTGAGAGATTTGATATATTTAATTTTACTTATATTTTATTACATAATTATCAACAGTAATTATATCAGGAAAAGTATGGACAATTCTTTGTATTTTGGATGAGAGAAAATGGTCAGGGAAAAGGTAAATGTTAGAAGGGAAGGCTTCTAGGAGGAGATAAGGTTTGAGTTGACCTTTGAAATTTTTAGAAATATGGACAACAATGCTGTAAAAATAGTGTGGTCAGAGGTAGAGTATGGTAATGTGTTATCATGGTAGCATATAGAATTTGGGAAGTTGAAATTTTAGAACATGGTTTATTTTAGATTATAGAAACATGCACTTCCTAGTGAAAGAAATTTGGATTTTATCTGATACTCTCTCTGATATGACTAACGGAATTACAGAAAATAGGCACAGCATTTACCTGTAGGGACTATAGGAACAATAGTAAATAAATAGGATTAGGCACAACATTCATCTATACAACTGTAGGAACAATAGGATCTAAATTAGTGGAAAGGTTTATTATATAGCTTTTAGGCTTGCTGTTTGATTGATGAAACTCTACCTGCAGGCTTTAAAGTCCTAGATGCAGTATTGTTCCTCAACATAAACAGTTTAAAGAAAATAGAGAAAGTTGTTACATGCTAATGGACTTGTAAGATATGGGCAAAGGGACAGCATATTGGAGAAAATAAAAATAGAAAATAATCTATTAAGTTATAGGACTTATAATAAATAGCTAATCCAGAAGAAAACAGGTTAATAAAATAAGATATATTGTATCATCCTGTATGTCTGAAGATAGGAATGAGTGGACAAACGACTGAGTCAGAGATTAATGATTTGAGCTAAGCTGAAACTATTGTTAAATTTCTATCAGAGTAGAAGATTGGGAGTGTGAAAATAAGGATAATGACCCCTTTTGAGCACTCATTAGAGACTTAAACATTCCCACTGGGGTAAAATTCCACAGTACCATCTTCATTAAACCAAAATTCAGGTTATGGTATGGTAATTAATTTTTTCATATTTTCTGAATAAGTGACATGATTTAGGGAGTACCATGAGCAATGTTTTACTAAAGATAGAGAAAAATAAAATGCATTAAATGAAAGGATGCAGCTTTTTGACAAGTAATACGTTTTTGCTATCCACTAAAAAGGATCAAGGACATGGGAGGCAAAGATAGGACTATGATGCTAGAAAAAAACAAAGGCATGTCCCATGAGGGGCATTGATAATGTCTTCGAAGTCCTGATTGTGGGGCATGTTTTCCTACTTCTTTCCATGTCTTGATTTTAAAAAAAATATTGTGTGTTGGACATTGCAAGTGATATTTTGTGAAGAGTCATCCTCTTTTAAAGGGCATTGAGCTTTGCTCAGGCAGTTAAATTGTTGGTAGTACCTTCTGTGTATATTAGATATAGTTTTATTCTCTATTTACTTGATACTTACTCCTAGGCCATGAACCTTATTCTAGGTCATGGATCATACTGCTAAAGCAAGGCTTTCCTGAGGATATCAAAGAAGCTTTTCATCCTAAGGTATTCGGTGAGGTCTCCTCTTTTAGCCAGAATACCAGTTATAACCTTTTATATCGCTGGTCAACACTGAACACAAGAAGGATCCTAGGGTTTCACACGTGTGGAACTCTGCTCTTGGTTATGAAAAGATGGTAAATTCACATGCAGATATCTGGGGCCAATTTCCAGTGGCTTAGAACTTAGATCTCTGCTTCCTCTACTGTGTGACATAAACCACTGCTTGGGGTGCATTATCCTGCCCTACAGCAGGAATGGTCTTCCAGACAGAAATGCAGGGAGATTGCTTCCTTGGTATTTGCCTTTTCTGAAGTAGCACAGTCCTGCGCTAGTGACTGTCCAATACCTGAAAATACTTTTCCTCATATATTTTGTTAAGTTAAATACTTTTTTCAGAGGCAGGAGAAGTTACCTGTTTTCTGTTCCCATTCTAAGATTCTACATTATATTCTTACTTTGTTAGACACATGCAAAGGGCTTTATATAGGTTTTCCTTAAAGTCAGCTTATACCAGCTTGAAAGTGCTTCATTTTATGTTCTTTTTTTATCTTATTTGAAGATGTATGCATCACAAAATCAGTTTCATAAATGATTTTGAGTAGAGTTATGTTTTAGTAGAGTAGGTAAAAATGTTCATTAAGCTTACCATTTTTATGACTATTAAACATTAACTATTTAAAGATCCCTTAGATCTCTCAGGTTGGTGTGTAAAATAAATAAAAAGGAAATAAACCAAGAAATGAATTTTTTTTCTCTTTGTTTAGAAAAATTCTCATTTAGACACTGGAACCAGAAACAGATCCATTCTCCATTACTTCCATATTTTCCCTCAGCTTCGAATGTCAGGCTTAACAAAAGTGAAAAAGGAATTTCTGACTTCCTAGAAGGTATTGTAGCTTAACTGTGTATAACTGACTTCCAAATATAATTTATTTATTTTTTTCCAAGGCTGCTTGAAGGCCATATTTTAAAATTTTATTGAAGTGTAGTTGATATACTATATTGTGTTAATTTCTACTGCATACCAAAGTGCTTCAGTTATACATTTATACACAATTATTTTTCTTGTTATTTTCCACTATAGTTTACACAGGATATTGAGTATAATATCACCTGTGCTATAAGTAGGCCCTTATTGTTTAACCATTTTATTTTTAATAGTTTTCTTCTGCTAATGCCAAACTTCCAATTCTCCCCCCACATACCCCTCCATTCGCTTGGCAACCACAAGTCTATTCTCATATCTGTTAGTCTCTTTTTGTTTTGTACATATGTTGATCTGTGTCATATTTTAGATTCCACATATAGGTGATATCATATAGTGTTCGTCTTTCCCTTTCTGACTTATTTCACCTAGTATGATAATCTCTGGTTTCATCTCTGTTGCTGCAAATGGTATTATTTTGTTCTTTATTATGGTTGAGTAGTATTCAAACATATCATAATATCATATTATGATACTAAGCATATATATGTGTGTGTGTGTGTGTGTATATATATATATATATATATATATACACATCTGTCATATATATCATAATCTCTAGGTCCATTTAAGTTGCCGCTTACAGGAACAGGCCAGCTATTTACCAGCAGTAACTCAAAACTTCATTTCAAACTCAAGGAGATAATTTAGTAAAATTGGCTAATAGCTTTCCTGGGGAGGCTAAATTTTCAAAAAGATTTAATAACAATTTTTTAAATAAAATCTCCAAAAACATAGAAGATGAAAGAATACTTCCCATATCATTATACGAGGACCATATTACCATGATAGCAAAACCAGATAAAGATACCACAGGAAAACTATAGACTAGTATACCATATGAATACAGGTGAAAAATCGTCAATAAAATACTAATGAAACAGAGTCAACAAGGATTTTATATATCATGACCAAGTGCGATTTACCAAGGAATGAAATGTTGGTTTCTCATTCAAAAACCAAATGATATAATATGCCATATTAAAGAATAAAGGATGAAAACGTGATTTTATCAATAAATTCAGAAAGAATATTTAAAAATACAACACCCATTCTTGATTAAAAAAAAAAAAAAACAAGCTAAGAATACAAGGAAATTTCCTGAACTTGATAAAGAAGAATCTACAAAAATTTCACAGATAAACATTATACTTAATGATAAAAGACTCTTGTTTTTCCCAAATATTTGGAACAAGACAAGGATGTCTCTTCTAGATATGGTATTCAGCATTGTGTTGAAGTTTTTAGCAATGGCATTTATAGAAGAAAAGTGGGAAAAAAGAATTCAAATTTTTTAAAAAGTAAAACTACTTGCATTTACAGGTGTCTTGATTTTGTGCATAGAAGATAATAAGGAATATACACAAAAAGACATATTAGAAATAATGAGTTCAGCCAAGGTGTGGGACATAATATTAATACACAAAATATATTTGCAATTTTATACACTAGCAGTGATTAAAGTGAAAATAAAACTAAGAAAAAAATCAGTAAATCAAATAATAAATAAATAATGAAAAAATCAGTAGCACCAAGAAGAAAAATATTTAAGGATATATTTAACAAAGTGCAGTAGTTGTAAAGTGGCAAAGCATTGCTAAATGAAATTAGAGATCTGAATAAATAGACATCTGTGTTTATGAGTGAGAAAATTTAATGTTATATTGGCAAAACTCCCCAAATTAATCTACACATCCAGTGCATTCACTACCAAAATCCTAGTTAGCTGTTTTTCAGGATATTGATAAGCCGATCCTGGAATTCATATCAAAAACTGGGAACCAAGAGTAGTCAAACTAAGACTTTTCTTGCAGGAGAAGATTAAGATGGAATCCTGATACTTCCTTAAATCTAACCTTACTAAAAAGTTACAGGGAGTTCCCACTGTGGCTAGTGGAAACGAATCCAAAATCCCACTCTTAAGTTACATATGTAAAAGCAATGAAAACACACATTCATAAAAAACATGTACAGAAATACTCATAGTAGCATTACTCATATTAGCCAAAGAGTGGGAACAACCCAGTTGTCCACCAACAAGCAAATGGATAAATTAAATATACTCTATTCATACAATAGGATGATATTTAGCAATAAAAATAATGAAATACTGATGCATATTATAACATGAATGAAGCTTGAAAAAATTATGCTCAGTGAAAGGAATCAGTCACAAAAGATCAAGATTCCATGTGAAGTGTTCAGAATAATCAAATCTATAGAAATAGTAAGTAGATTAGTAGTTTCTTAGTGCTGGAGATTGAAAGAATAGTAGGGAGTGAATGTTAGTGTGTACGGAGTATCTTTTTTATATTACTCAATGAATTTATTACATTTATAGTTGTACAATGATCATCACAACCCAATTTTATAGCATTTCCATCCCAAAACCCAGCACATCCCCCCACACCACAACCTGTCTCCTTTGGAAACCATAAGTTCTTCAAAGTCTGTGAGTCAGTATTTGTTCTGCAAAGAAGTTCATTGTGTCTTTTTTCAGATTCCACATTTCAGTGACAGCATTTAATATTGGTGTTTAATTGACTGACACATTTATTCACTTAGCATGATAATTTCTAGGTCCATCCATGTTGCTAAGACTGCCATTGTTTCTTTCCTGTTAATGGCTGAGTAATATTCCATTGTGTGTATGTACCACCTCTTCTTTATCCACTACTCTGTAGATGGACATTTAGGTTGTTTCCATGTATTGGCTCTTGTATATAGTGCTGCAGTGAACATTGGATGACATGTATCTTTGCAAGTCATGGTTTTCTCTGGATAGATGCCCAGGAGTGGGATTGCTGTATCAAATGGTAGTTCTGTGTTTAGTTTTCTGAGGGATCTCCATACAGCTTTCCACAGTGGTTGCACCAATTAATAATCCCACCAACAGTGTACTAGGGTTCCTTATTCTCAACCCCCTCTCTAGCACTTACTGTTTGTAGCCTTTTTGATCATGGCCATTCTGGCTGGTGTAAGGTGGTACCTCATTGTGGTTTTGATTTGCATTTCTCTAATAATGAGTGATGTTGAACATTTTTCATGTGTTTTTTGGCCATCTGTATGTCTTCCTTGGAGAATTGTCTATTTAGACCTTCTGCCCATTTTCTGATGGGGTTGTTTGTTTTTTTGGTATGGAACTACAGAAGGTGTTTATAAATTTTGGAGGTTAATCCCTTGTCAGTCAATTCATTTGCAAACATTTTTCTCCCATTCTGTGGGATGTCTTTTTGTTTTGTTTAGGGTTTCCTTTGCTGTGCAGAAACTTTTAAGTTTAATTAAGTCCCATTTGTTTAGTTTTGTTTTTAGTGTCCTTACTCTAAGAGATGGATCTGAGAAGATGTTGCTGTCGTTTATGTCAGAGTGTATTTGGCCTAAGTTATCCTCTAAGAGTTTTATAGTATCTGGTCTTATATCTAGGTCTTTAATCCCATTTGAGTTTATTTTTGGTTATGGTGTTAGGAAGTGTTCTAAGTTCATTCGTTTCCATGAAATTGTCCAGTTTTCCCAGCACCACTTATTGAACAGGCTGTCTTTTCTCCATTGTATATTCAGGCCTCCTTTGTCATACATGAGTTGGCTGTAGGTGCGTGGGTTGAATTCTGGGCTTCCTCTCCTGTTCCAACGATCTCTATGTCTGTCTTTGTGCCAGTATCATACAGTTTTGATGATTGTTGATTTGTAGTACAGTCTGAAGTCCGGGAGCCTGATTCCTCCAGCCCCATTTTTCCTTTTCAGGAGGTCTTTGGCTATTCTGGGTCTTTTGTGCTTCCAAACAAACTTGAAAATATTTTGTTCAAGTTCTGTGAAAAATGTCCTTGGTATTTTGATAGGGCATTTGATCTGTAGATTGCCTTGGGTAGAATAGTCATTTTGATAATACTGACTCTTCCAATCCAAGAGCATGGTATGTCTTTCCATCTGTGTCATTTTTGATTTCTGTCATTGGTGGCTTATAGTTTTCAGAGTACAGGTTTTATCTCCTTAGGTAGGTGTACTCCTAGGTATTTTATTCTTTTGGATGTGATGGTAAACGGGATTGCTTCCCTAATTTCTCTTTCTACTCATTCATTGTTAGTGTATAGAAATGCCATTGATTTCTGTGTAATAATTTTGTATCCTGTGACTTTGCCAAATTCATGGATGAGCTCTAACAGTTTTCTGGTTAGTATTCTCTAGGTATAGTATCATGTCATCTGCAAATAGTGATAGTTTTACTTCTTCCTTTCCAATTTGAATTCCTTTTATATCTTTTACTTCTCTGGTTTCTGTGGCTAGGACTTCCAAAACTATGTTGAAGAGTAGTGGCAGGAGTGGACATCCTTGTCTTCTTCCTGATCTCAGCAGGAATTCTTTCAGCTTTTCACCATTGAGAATGATGTTCACTGTGGGTTTGTCATAAGTGGCCTTTATTATGTTGAGGTAGGTTCCCACCTTCTGAAGGGTTTTTATCAGAAATGGGTGTTGGATTTTGTCAAAGGCATTTTTCTGCTTCTAATGAGAGGATGATGTGGTTTTTATTATTCAGTTTGTTAATGTGGTGTATCACACTGATTGATTTGCAGATATTGAAGAATTCTTGCATCCCTGGTATAAATCCCACTTGATCATGATGCACAATCCTTTAAATGCATTGTTGGATTTGCTTTGGTGGTATTTTGTTGAGGATTTTGGCATCTATGTTCATCAGTGAAATTGACCTCTAATTTTTTTTTTTTTGTGATGTCTTTGGTTTTGTTATGAGGGTGATGGTGGCCTCATAGATTGAGTTTGGGAGTTTCCCCTCCTCTGAGATTTTTTACAATAGTTTCAGAAGGATATCTATTAGCTCTTCTCTCAATGTTTGATAGAATTTGCCTGTGAAGCCATCTGGTCCTGGACTTTTGTTTGTTGTAAGTTCTTATTTCACATTTTCAATTTCAGTGCTTGTGATTAGTCCATTCATCTTTTCTATTTCATCTTGGTTTGGTCTTGTAAGATTGAACTTTTCTAGGAATCTGTCCATTTCCTCTAGGTTTTCCGTTTTATTGACAAATAGTTGCATATAGTAGTCTCTTATGAGCCTATGTGTTTCTGTGATGTCTATTGCTACTTCTTTTTCATTTCTAATTTTATTGATTTGAGTCCTCTCTCTTTTTTTCTTGATAAGTCTAGCTAAAGGTTTATAAATTTTGTTGATCTTTTCGAAGAACCAGCTTTTCGTTTCATTGATCTTCTCTATGGTTTTCTTCATTTCTATGTCATTGCTTTCTTCTCTGATCTTTACGATTTCTTTCCTTCTACTAACTTTAGATCTTGTCTGTTCTTCTCTCTAGCTGCTTTAGATGTAAAGTTAGCTTCTTTATTTGAGCTTTTTCTTGTTTCCTAATGTGGGCTTGTATTGGTATAAACTTCCCTCTCAGAATGGCTTTTGCTGCATCCCATAGGTTTTGGAGTGTTGTCTCTTTGCTGTCATTTGCTTCTAGGTATTTTTTTAATTTCCTCTTTGATTTCTTCAGTGATCCATTGGTTGTTTAGTAGCATGTGGTTTCATCTCCACGTGTTTGTGTTTCTTGCAGTTTTCTTTCTTGCTGTTGATTTCCAGTCATATAGCATTGTGTTCAGAAAAGATGCTTAATATGATTTCAATTTTCTTAAAGTTACCAAGGTTGGATTTGTAGCCCAGGATTTGATCAATCTTAGAGATTGTTCCATGTGCACTTGAGAAGAATGTGTATTCTATTGCTTTTGCATGGAATGTCGTATAAATACCTATTAACTCCATCTGGTCTGATGCTTCATTCAGGGCCTGTGTTTCCTTATTAATTTTCTGTCTGGATGATCTGTCCATTGCTGTAAGTGGGGTGTTAAATTCCCCCACTATTATCATGTTATTGTCAATTTGTCCTTTTAAGGTTGTCAGCAGTTGCCTTATATGTTGTGGTGATCCTATGTTGGGTATGTTGATATTTAAAATTGTTACATCTTTTTCATGGATTGATCCTTTGATCATTAGATAGTGACCTTCCTTGTCCCTTAACATATTCTTCATTTTGAAGTCTATCTTGTCTGATAGGAGTATTGCTACACCATCTTTCTTTTGATTCCCATTTGCATGGAATATTTTCTTCCATCCTCTCACTTTCAATTTGTATGTGTCCCTAGAAGTGAAGTGGGTCTCTTGAAAACAGCATATATATGGGTCTTGTTTTTGTATCCATTCAGCCAGTCTCTGTCTTTTGCTTAGGGAGTTTAGCCCATTAACATTTAAAATAATTATTGATATGTATATTCTCATTGCCATTTTATTAATTGCTTTGGATTTGTTTTTGTTGCTCTTTTTAACTTCCCTTCTTGTTCTCTCCTCTTGTGGTTTAATGACACTCTTTTAGTATTGTATTTGAGTAAATTTTTCTTATTTTTTTCTGTATCAATTGTAGATTTTTGGTTTGCAGTTATTCTGAAGTTTTGATATAAGAATCTGCATATATATGAGATTGTTTTAAGTTGTTGGTCTCTTAATTGCAGGTGCATCTCCAGTGTCCTGCATTTGTCCCCTCCTCTTCTCACGATTTCTGATTTTGGTGGCATAATTGAGCATGGATGATTTCGTATCTTTACTGTATATGTACCTTTACTGGTGAACCTTGTCATTTGTGTTTTTTTTGTTTGTTTCTGGTTGTGGCCTTTTCTTTTCTGCCTAGAGAAGTTCCTTTAGCATTTGTTTTAAAGCTGGTTTAGTGTTGCCGAATTCTCTTAGCTGTTGCTTATCTCTGAAGCTTTTGATTTCTCCTTCAAATCTGAATGAGAGCCTTGCTGGGTCAAGTAATCTTGGTTAGAGGTTGTTTTCCTTTCATCACGTTAAGTATATCATGCCACTCCCTTCTGGCCTGCAGAGTTTCTGCTGAAAAATCTGCCAGTAACCTTATCGGGGTTCCCTTGTATGTTATTTGTTTCTTTTCCCTAGCTGCTTTCAGTATTTTCTCTTTGTCTTTAATTCTGGTCAGTTTGATTAATATGTGTCTTGGTGCATTCCTCCTTGGGTTTATTTTATATGGTACTTTTTGTGCTTCCTGGATTTGAGTGAGTGGTTCCTTTCCCATGTTAGGGAAGTTTTTGGCTGTTATCTCTTCAAATAGTTTTTCTGTCCCCTTCTCGCTCTCTCCTCCTTCTAGCACCCCTATAATAGAGATGTTGGTGTGTTTAATGTTGTCCCAGAGTTCTCTGAGACTCTTTTCATTTGTTTTCCATCTTTTTTTTCTCTTTTCTGTTCTGCATCCATGATTTCGACTCATTTGTCCTCCACCTTGCTTATTCATTCTTCTTCCTCCTATATTCTACTGCTGGCTGCTTCTAATGAATTTTTTATTTCAGTTATTGTCATTTTGCCTCTCTTCTTGCTTAAGTTTTATATCTTGTATCTCTTTGCTCTGTGTTTCCTGTAAATTATCCATCTTTGCCTCCAGTTTATTTCCAATGTCTTGCATCATCTTCAGCATCAACAATCTAAAGTCTTTTTCCTGGAGGCTGAGAATCTCCTGATCCCTTAGCTGTTTTTCTGAGTTTTTTTTTCTTTCTCCCTCCTCTGAGTTATAGTTCTCTGTCTTTTCATTTTTATAGGTTTTTGGTGTGGTGATCTTTTGACAGATAATAGAGTTGTAGCCTCTCTTACTTCTGGTGTCTGCCCCCCTTGTGGCTGAAGTTGGTATGGAGGCTTGTTGTAGGCTTCCTGATGGGAGGGAATGGTGCCTGCCCACTGGTAGGTTTGAGCTGATTCCTATCCCTCTAGTGTGTGGGGCTTTGTCTCTGAGTGAGATTAGAGGCAGTTTTGTGCCTGGGGGGTCTTTAGGCAGCCTGTTTACTGATGGGTGGGGCTGTGATCCCACCTTGATTTTTTTTTTTTTTTTTGGCCTGGGATTTCCCAGTGCTGATGGGTGGGGCCAGATTCTCCCAAAATGGCCACCTCCAGAGAAACACATGTTGATGAATATTCCCAAGAGCTTTGCTTCCAATGTCCTTCCCCCACAACAAGCCACATTTACCTGTGTTTTCCTAGGAGGTCCTCCAAGAACTGCAGTCATATCATACCCAGATATCTATGGAGACTTTCCTTTGCCCTGTGACCCAGTCTAGTAAAAAATCTGTGGGCACCTTATAGGAATGGGGTCTCCATTTCCCCCAGTCCCATGGAGCTCCTGTGCACAAGCCCAACTGGCCTTCAATGCCAGGTTCCCTGGGGGCTCCTTCTCCCAAAGCAAGGTCCCCAGGTGTGGAGAGTATACATGGGGCTCAGAACTCTCCCTCCTGTAGATGAGTCTCTGTGATACAGTTACTTTCCAGTCTGTGGGAAGTATGGGGTTGATTATATTGCATAGTCATCCCTCCTACCTCTTTATGTGGCTTCCTCCTTGTCTTCTGGAGTAGGCTAACCTTTTGAAAGTTTCCTGTCCATTTGTTTGAAGATTGCTCAGCATTTTGTTGTAATTTTGTTGTTTTTAGGAGAGAAGTTGAGCTCCAGTCCTTTTCTCCCACAATCTTAATCCCATCTCCTTTTTCATTGAATAACTTGGCAGTGCCATATTGACTAATATCTTCCTTGTTCTCTAGCAGCTAACATATTGCATCTTCCATGTACATGAGGAGATGTCGCTGGGCCAGTTACTCATAGTCTGGTAGGGCTAGATGCTATGGATTCAGCATCTTTTGACCAGAATAGCTTCAGAGCTGCAGCTCTCTGGCTTATGGAACCTGGGTCTCCCCAAAGTTTCTTTTCAGGATAATGAAATGTTCTAACATGAAATTATGGTAATGTTTGTACATGTCTCTGAATATACTAAATAACATTGAATTACACAACTTAGATGAATTACATGATATGAAAATTATATCTCAGGAAAGCTTTTTAAATTATTGTCATTGGAATATAGTTGACTGAGAATGTATTATTTTGAGGTGTATAGCAAATTGATTCAGTCTCACCTATCAATATATCCATCTTTTTTTTCATATAGATTAATGCAAACCATTGAGTAGATTCCCCTGTGCTATAAGTCGGTTCTCATTAATCATCTATTTTATACAATTTTGTGTGTATGTTACTTTCACCTTTCCAATTCTTCCCTCCCCCCTGTGGTTTCACCTATGGTAACATAACCATAAGATTGGGTTTGAAAATTGTGAGTCTATTTCTGTTTTGTGAATAAGTTCTTTTTATCATTTTTATTAGATTACACATATTAGTGATCTAATATCATACATGTCTTCCTCTGACTTCACTCAGTATGATAATCTCTAGGTCCATCCATGTTGCTGCAAATAGCATTCTTTCTTTCTTTTTTTTTTTTGGCTAATACTGCATTGTATATATGTACCTACCACATCTTCTTGATTCCCTCCTCTGTTGATGGACATTTAGGTTGCTTCCATGTCTTACCTGCTGTAAATAGTGCTGTAGTGAACTGCAGGGAGCCAAGGAGACACAGGAGGCCAAGGGGAACTAGCCTGATGGCACAGTTCTGAAGGCAGGGTTCCTAACCGAAAAAAAAAAAAAAAGCCTACCCGCTGACACAGTTCCGAGGGCAGGTTTAGAAATAGGAAAAGGGGCTTACCTGGCGGCACAGTTCTGAGGGCAAGTTCTAAAAATAATGAGGCTCACCTGCTAACCGGACAACAATGGCAACAATAAGAAAATGAAGGCTTTGCACAATAGTGCAAGAATAAAAGTTGCTTCTTGGAAAATTCAGTTTTTCCTGTTATTTACTTATTACTCAGCCTTTTCTGTTATTTGTTTGTTATTTTTTGTTATTTTTCTATATTGTTTTGTGATTCAATAAAATTGGAACAACAAACATTGGAACAGTAATAAAATAATAAGGGTTTCACCTTGGTGAAATTCCCCCTATTCAGATCTAATGTAAGCAAAGACAAAGTGTTCATTGGTTTGTTACAAGAATAGGTTTTAGAGTTAGGTAATTGTGGAGTGAACAATAGGTTAGAATAGGTTAGACATGCATTATTCTTGATGGAAAAAATAATAATCTTACTTTTAATAAGTTTTGTAGGGACCTTTTAAGTTTTATGAAATTAAGTTGCTCTGATATAAAATAATATTTTCTCATACTGTCCCCTGACCATAATGCCTTGAAGTTAGTACATCAAGCTTTAATCTAAAAAATGAGTTTTTGTAAATGTTAAATTCTTGTGCTTGTGATCTTTCTAGTTGTTAAAGATTAGCTTAAAACAATAACAGGTGGCACTTGCTAAAAGTAACCACAAGACGTTTTATACCGAATTGCCTTCTTTTCATATAATGTTTTTTCCACATGATGTTTTATACCCATTATAATTTTACATGATGCATTGTATCTGTTAGTTTTAATTAAAATTCTTATAACACATTGTATATCTACTGTACCATGTAGTCTAAAGTTTAACCTTTGAGAATATGATCTAAGCACTGTCATGTAAGTTAAAATTAAGCTGTCTACATAAACTGTTACCTATGCTAATAAAATTTGAGCAGCCCAGCGCCCTGAAAGAAGGGACAAAGAGGCTGTCTCTGTGTGCTTCGCCGACACTGTCCATTCCCGGAGGAAATACCCTGGCTGCTGGAACTGGACTCCGGCAGTGAACATTGGGATGCATGTATCTTTTCAAATTGCAGTTTTCTCGAGACAGATGCCCAGGAGTAAGACTACTGGATCATAGAGTAACTCTGTTTTTAGTTTTTTAAGGAACCTCTATACTGTTCTCCATAGTTGTTGTACCAATTAATATTCTCACCAACAGTGTAGGAGGGTTCCCTCTTCTCCTAACCCTTTCTAGCATTTATTGTTGGTAGAATTTCTGATGGTAGCCATTCTGACTGATGTGAGGTGATACCTCATTGTAATTTTAACCTGCATTTCTCTGATAATTAGTGATGCTGAGTATATTTTCATGTTTTTTTTTTTGCTGTCTGTCTGGTCTTTGGAGAAATGTCAATTTAGATCTTCTACCCATTTAATTTTTTTTTCTATATAAAGCTATATGAGATACTTGAATACTTGGGGGACTAATCCCTTGATTGTTGCTTCATCTACAGAGATTTTCCCTGATTTTGTGTGTTGTCTTTTTGTATTTGTTTGTTTGTTTATGATTTCCTTTACTGTGCAAAGCTTTTAAGTTTAATTAGGTCCCATTGAAAGATACATCCTGACATTTTATTTGCTCTTCTACCCTAAAACTAACTTCCTCAGGATAAAAGGGCATTATTTGTTAAGTTGAACACTTTGGATATGCTAGTCACATTTATCAAGTTAAACTAATAAAAGCTATGTAAAATTCTATATTTAGCCAGTCACATGACTTTTGCTTAATAGCCATATTTGCTTAATCAATATCTTATTGGTCAGGGCAGCTATAGAACATTTCCATGAACAAAGTGAGTTCTTTTAGAGCTGCTTTAGATGATTTTATTCAGTTGGAGATAGAACATTGATGCAATTCTCCTATAATCCAAAGGGGAATACTGAGACCAGGTTTGAGAAACGGCTAAAGCTTGAATTCCAGTGAGTACTAAAGGAAGCTTTGCTGCAGTGTTTTTACTCTTACTTCTGGGTTTTATATATTGCTTGGCTTTTCTCTTGAAGTCTTAGAAAGCTCCCTTGATGGTCTAAATGAAGACCGTTTACTAGCAAGAGACCCCAAGGTGAGAAAGCTGTTTAATTTTTTTTTTTTGAGGAAGGGCTAAGGTGTACATAGAGAAAAGACACTATGAGAAATCAACTGTGGAAGAAAATTAGATTTTTTTAAACATAATTATTTTGTAAATTTTTATTTTAGAATTCAGGTACAACATGATAGTCCCTGCTGTGTAATAAAGATAAAAAATAGAAAACATGCATAAAACTGATTGTTCTCTCCTTTTCCCTCATAATTTTGGTGGGTTTATTATCAAATATAGATATACATACAATTTTACTTAGTGGGAGGAAAAAATGTTTCATAGATATTTATATATTTTGCTCTTTTCTTGTTAACAACTAATAAGTAGAAGCAATGAGATCCTGCTGTGTAGCACAGGGGACTATATCCAGTCACTTGTGATGGAACATGATGGAGGATAATGTGAGAAAAAGAGTATACATAGGAAAAAAAATATATCTATATATATGACTGGGTCATTTTGCTGTACATTATAAATTGACAGAACACTGTAAGTCAGCTATAATGGAAAAAATAAAAATCATAAAAAAATTTTGAAAATGCAGATAAGCATGAGAAAATAAGTGAAGATTACCTATGATTTTACCACCACAAGGAATTTCTATAGAAATTATATATGGAATTTCTGTATATATAAAAATATTTTATGTTTTCTGATATGTTATATATTCTCTTTATGTATTATGTTTTAAATATATTTTGCTTGTTGTTTTGTAATATTTTTGCCTTTAAATATTATAATTTTTACTATGCCAATAACTAGTATTTTTTAAACTTCAGTAGTAAAATTAAATATTATAGATGTAAATGATTGTGACTATGTTTACAAGTCTTTTTTTAGTTTTGAAACAAATAGTACCCACAAAAATTCTGTTTGGATAATTAGTTCATCCACAGGGTCTTCATAGTTTGAAGTGATAAATGACATTCTGCCATAAATGGATTTTTTAGAAATATTATTTTAGTGATATCATAGAATATTTCTATTCATAGATATTTTCTCTTCACAAAGCTTTATTAAATGTGTCAGCTCTCAAAAGTCAAAATGCTTTCCAAACCTTTTGCTTCCCATATTCGGTTCAAAGGGTTGAAAAGACCTTTCAGTTCTAGGTTGTAAATTCAAATGTGATTCTGGTTGATATTTGACAGCTGTATCACAACCTGCACTCTAAAAGCTGTTGCACTCAATCTACTATCCAATGTTAACATGACACAAAATATAATCACATTTGACATTGATGAAGGAAGACACTCTGAAGAATGGATGTGAGACTGAATTATCATGTGCTTTTCCTTTTTAAACTCAAAATCTCTCAATCTCTCTCTGTCTTTCAGTATAGATAGATATAAATAGATATATACATACACACATATACATATATAAAATGTGTATATTTATGTTCACATTTACATATATACTACCCATACACACACATACATGCATACATGTAGTTAAAGGTAATGTTTTCTGGAAAATTTTGTTTTCCTATGGTGTCAGGAAAATTTAGGGATGTATATATATTCACTTATTTTTAATGGAAGATACACAGAGTGAGGACTTCTACATATAAGATATGTGAGTGAATTTCACATTTTGGTAGAGTTAATACACATTTAGAAGCCAAATGACATTAAAAATCATGATATCAAAATCAAAGCTGGAATTTGGATAAATTTCACCTATACCTACTACAGGATTTTTCTCATGAGGGTTATTTTACTTTTATAATGCTTTAAAATTTGACGTCTCAAGAATTGACATTTGTACCACTGGACATAAGACCGAGGCTTGTTTTCTCTTTTTTCTAAAATGCTAACTCAGATAACAAAGTATATGCATTGCATTTATGATTTTATCCTTTTCCTAATCATAATTAGGAAGAATAGAGGTTATTGTCTAAGTATATCACTGACATTTTTTTTTACTTGAAAGTATTTTGAAAAAGTCTTGGAATCATTTATTCTAGTTTGTGATTTTTTAAAATAGAATATAAGTTACAGAGCATACTTAGTACAAATGTAGTCAACCTAAACTAGGTGAAAGAGACACCTTTTACTCTTTCATAATTAGGATTCCTCTCTTTCACTTTTATGAGGTGCTTGTGATTTTATTTGCTAAATTTGGAAGTAGATATTTGTAATATTTCTTGATTTACCTCCATGATTTTTAGATAAGTGTATTACTGAAACATTGTATAGAACACTTATTGTATTTTTGTATTTTTTTGTTAAAAGGTTACTGTAGATTTATTTCATATTGTAAAACTAGCTTTTTAAATGTACTTTTGAGAGAAAATGTTATGTAAAATCATCATTCAGATAAAATAATTTCATACAGCTTGTTTATTTCCCTTTAAAACAATACACCGAATGGTTTTCCGTGATCACTGAAAATGTAGTTGTAATTTAAGAAAATGCGTAGCTGGTATATAAATTGAATATACATTTAACATCCTAGTGATAAATTCCTAGAGCCCTTTGATATATAATGGCTCATATTTGTATGACTACGTTATCTTGACGTTGGAGTTACTTAAGAACAAAGGAAGGATATTTCTATCTTCATTTTATAGTGATACTCTGTAAAGGAATTGTTGCAGGCATAAGGAAATGGGTGGCATAATGTTAGAAAGTAACTTAACTTGAAGGATCTACTGTGTTTCTTGAATCTTTTGTATTAATACTCCATCTGGAGGCTCATCACAGGTACTTATGATCTTAGAAAAGAAAATATCTGCTTGTAGCTCCCAGTATTATAAGGATTGTGAAAATGTAGGTTCTCAAGCCTTCAATTTTTTTTTTTTTGCCGAAGAAATACAAATCTGATTTTGTTAGTGACTTGAGTAAAAAGTCTATGAACAAAATTCTTTAAGAGAGCCATTATCATTTAATAAAATTAATAACATACAGATTTAAGTAATTTTTGTGCTTGTTCTCCTGTGTTGAAGTCAGTTATTCTAACTGAGAGTTGTACTTCCCTAAGAGGTATCTGAGAAATTGTGGGGTAAATAAGTGGGCAATTCAGATATGCTAGACATCTTTTAATACACATTGCAATCACTGGTACTGCATGGTAGAGAGCTGTCTGTTCATTCTACACAACTTCACAATGCCTTGCAGCTAGACCTCCATGTAAGTGAGAAGCCTGTTTATATATGTCTGAATATAAATACTAACTTTGTTTTATGTGCTAACGTAAAGCCTTTTTACACTCCAAATATTCCCTGAATTTTCCAATAATCCGATGATTGTATTATAGTCAGATAAACCTGTATTTTGTTCAGAAGTTGACCAGGAATTTAGGATTTTTAAAAATACCACTGATGGTGATAACATAGGTTATAATATTTGAATCACAAAAATAATGTGATCATTTAGATACCTAGTGCAGATGATTATCTTTTAATTTTTCCATATTTACTCTCCTTATAATATTTTTCTGTAATAGTACAGTTGAGGCTTTCTATAGGGGCAGTTTTAAAATTTTTTGTGTATAGGCAGATATTTTATTTTATTATGCATTTATTTATTACTATTTATTTATTTATTCCCCCTTTAAGGCTGCACCTGCTGCATGTGGAAGTTCCCAGGCTAGGTTTTGAATCAGAGCTACAGCTGCCAGCCTATGCCACAGCCACAGCAAGGCAGAATCTGAACCATGTCTGCAACCTACACCACACCTCATGGCATAGCAGGATCCTTAAACCACTGACCATAGCCAGGAATTGAACCTGCATCCATCTTCATGGATACTAGTAGGGTTCATCACCGCTGAGCCACAGTGGGAACCCCCAGGCAGATATTTTAAACATGAATTTTATGGTAATACCAAAAAATGTTACAAAATATATTTTTGAAGAGTAAGAGGAATGCTGCTGCCTTAGGAGATAAATTTTCAAGAATTTAGAGGTAAATAATACTGATATTTTTGACTCTCACATGATTTAGCAATATTAATTGGGTGTGTATGCATGTGTGTGAATGTTTTTATTTAGTAAGGAGAGGACTATGATACAAATATGGCAGACTATTAACAATAGATGAAGCTAGTTTTGCGGGATGCATGAGTTCATTGTACTGTTTTTTACACCTCCAAATAAAATTAAGAATTCTCAATATATCATGTGTTATTTAAGCTTCTGAATTCAGAAATCCTTTTGTGAATTTGAAGGACTTGTTCATTTGGTGGATTCAGTACGTTTTGTTTGAATCATTTGTGTTGATGAAATAGATTGTAGATGCCTGCAGATTGTAGATGCCTGCTGGAGACTATTACCAGTGGTGAATCTGCATTCTGGCAAATGTCTATGTGGGAGTTCAAGCCAGGGATGACAAGAAAACATCATTATGTCAGAAAAGGAGATGCAACTAGTTTGGGCTCACTTATAAGCTAATTGCTATTTATCATCATGTCAAATTACCCAAATGACAGATGTATTCAGGAAGCCACAGTGACATTGCCATGGGCTTTATTTCCTAGTAAAACCTCAGAAATAAGAGAGCAAATTTCCCAACTAAAGTAGATTTGTGAATACATAGTAATGAGCAGGAGTTTACAAAATTTATATAGAAAAATGTTTAGGAAAAGTGCTCCCTATGAAATCGGCCACAACTGCTAAATCAAAAATGCCAGCAGCAGTGAGAAAAGAGTATGCATTTAGTTGAAGTACAATATTTTAAATGCATTGTATCTTTATAGCAGAAAGTTGAAATTATGGGAAAAAATAATCTATTAAGATGCGATGATTAAATTTTGGTTGCTTCCTCATTTTAAAAAAGCCAAAGGCAGTTCTTACTTGATATTTATTTTTTTATTTAGAATAATCAAATATTAAATCTGTTTTTATTTTGTAGATTAATGTCATTATGATTACTAATTTGAAGATATTTGTAGCTTAATTTCCTTAAGCATCTCATTACATACCGGGCATTGCTCTAAATATTTATTATGTAGTTTGCACAATAGCCCTATGAAATACAGATGCTTTTTTTCTCTTTTTATTTTTCTTCCAGTTTTATTGAGATAAAGTTGACACATAGAATTGTATAAATTAAAGTTCTACAGCATAGTGATTCTTTTTTTCTTTCAGAAATAGACTTTATTTTTTTATTTTTTATTTATTTACTTTTTTATTTTCCCACTGTAAAGCAAGGGGATCAAGTTATCCTTACATGTATACATTACAACTACATTTTTCCCCACCCTTTGTTCTGTTGCAACATGAGTTTCTAGACAAAGTTCTCAATGCTATTCAGTAGGATCTCCTTGTAAATCTATTCTAAATTGTGTCTGATAAGCCCAAGCTCCCGATACCTCCCACTCCCACCCCCTCCCATCAGGCAGCCACAAGTCTTTTCTCCAAGTCCATGATTTTTTGTGCTGAGGAGCTGTTCACTTGTGCTGGATATTAGATTCCAGTTATAAGTGATATCATATGGTATTTGTCTTTGTCTTTCTGGCTCATTTCACTCAGTATGAGAGTCTCTAGCTCCATCCATGTTGCTGCAAATGACATTATGTCATTCTTTTTTATGGCTGAGTAGTATTCCATTGTGTATATATACCACCTCTTCCGAATCCAATCCTCTGTCGATGGACATTTGGGTGGTTTCCATGTCCTGGCTATTGTGAATAGTGCTGCAATGAACATGTGGGTGCACGTGTCTCTTTTAAGTAGAGTTTTGTCTGGATAGATGCCCAAGAGTGGGATTGTGGGGTCACATGGAAGTTCTATGTATAGATTTCTAAGGTATCTCCAAACTGTCCTCCATAGTGGCTGTACCATTTTACATTCCCGCCAACAGTGCAGGAGGGTTCCCTTTTCTCCACAGCCCCTCCAGCACTTGTTATTTGTGGATTTATTAATGAGGGCCATTCTGACTGGTGTGAGGTGGTATCTCATGGTAGTTTTGATTTGCATTTCTCTTATAATCAATTTAATTTTGAAGTATAGTTGACTTGCTTTAGTTTCAGGTGTATAGCAATGTGAATCAGTTATACATAGAAATATATACATTATTTTTTCCCATATAGGCTATACAAACTCTTCAGTAGATCTTCCATGCTATACAGTAGCTTCTCCTTAATCATTTACTTTGTACTGTCCTGTGTATATGTTATTCCCACCCATCCTCCCAATTCTTCCCTCCCACCAATGGTTTGACCTATTGTAATCATAAGACTAGTTTTAAGTCTGTAAGTTTGTTTCTCTTTTATAAATAAGTTCTTTTGTATCATTTTATTACATTCCATTTATAGGTGATATCATGTAATGTTTGTCTTTCTCTAATTTCACTCAATATGATAATCTCTAGGTCCATCCATGTTGTTGCAAATGGCATTTTCTTCATTCTTTCTTAATGTCTGAGTAATATCCCATTGCATGTATTCACTACATCTTCTTGATCCTTTCCTCTGTCATTTAGGTTGCTTCCATGCCTTGGCTATTGTAAATAGTTCTGCAGTGAACATTGGGGTGCATGTATCTTTTCTAATTGTGGCTTTCTCTGGATAAATGCCTAGGAGTGGGATTGCTGGGTCTGCTGGGAAAACTGAGCAGCTACATGTAAAAGAATGAAATCAGAACATTCTCTAACACCATACACAGTAATAAACTCAAAGTGGATTATGGAGCTAAATGTAGGGCCAGATACTATAAAAATCCTAGAAAAAACATAGGCAGAACATTCTTTGGAATAAATTGCAGCATTATCTTATTTGACCCACTTCCTAGAATAATGACAGTAACTCCAAGAATTAACCAACATGACTTATCTAAACTTAAAATATTTTTTCCTAGAAAAGTAAACCATTAAAAAAATGAAAATACAAACCATATAGTGGGAGAAAATCTCTTCAAATGAAGCAGCCAACAAGAGATTAATTTCCAAAATGCACAAACATCTCATGGAGCTTTATATCACAAAAGCAAAAAATCCAATCCAAAGAATGAAAAGACTATCTAAATAGACATTTCTTGAAAGAAGAGAGATGACCAAAAAAAAAAACATGAAAATATGCTCAGTGTCACTAATTTTCAGAAAAATGCAAGTCTAAACTACAATGAGCATTCCTACCAACAATGCACAAGAGTGCCCTCTTCTCTACATCCTCATCAATACTTTTGTCTTTTTGATAAAAGCCATTTTTATAGGTGTGTGTTTTTTATTTGGAATATTCTCATGATTAGTAATGTTGAGCAACTTTTCATGTGCCTGTTGACCGTCAGTATGTCTTCTTTGGAAATGTATATTCAGGTTTTCTGCCCATTTCTTGATGAGTTTGTATTTTTGATATTGAGTTGTATGAGTTCTTTATATATTTTGTATATTAACTTAGTGTTAGCTATATCATTTGCAAATGTCTTCTACCATTCAGTGGGTGGTCTTGCATTTTGTTGATAGTTTCTCTCACTTCGCAAAAATTGTTTTAGTTTGTTGTAGTCTCATTTGTTTATTTTGCTTTATTTCCCTTCTCTGGGGAGATAGATCAAAAATATTGTTCAAACAGATGTAAAAGAACATATTTTATGTTTTCTTGCAGATGTTTTCTGGTTTCAGATATTAAATTTGTTTTTAATCCAGTCTGAATTTATTTTTGTGCATAGCGTAAGAATTGAGTCCAGTTTGATTCTTCTACATGTAGCTGTCCAGTTTTCCCAACACTATTTATTGAAGAATCCATCTTTTCCCTTTGGATGTTCTTGCTTCCTTTGTCATAGATAAATTTCCCATGCAAATATGGGTTCATTTCTGGCCTCTCTCTTCATTTCCATTGATCTATGTGACTCTTTTTGTGCTAGTAGCATGCAGTTTTGATTATAGTAGCTTTGTGGTATGGCCTGAAGTTAGGAAGTATGCTATTTCTAGCTTATGTTTCTTCCCTCAAGATTACTTGGGCATTTGGGGATCGTTTGTGGTTTTATTATAGTATTACCTTTTCTAGTTCCGTGAAAAGTGTCATGGGCGTTTTGATAGGGATTGCATTAAATCTGTATATTGCTTTGGGTAGTATGCTCATTTTAACAATCTTCTTTTTTTGTCTTTTAGGGCCACACCCATGGCATATGAAAGTCCCCAGGTTAGGTGTTGAATCAGAGCTATAGCTGCTGGCCTACACGATAGCCATGGCAATGCAGGACCCAAGCCATATCTGTGACCTACAGATCACAGTGACACTGAATCCTTAACCCACTGAGCAAGGCCAGGGATCAAACCTGCATCCTCATGGATACTATTTGGGTTTGTTAACTGCTGAACCACAGTGGGAGCTCCTTAACAATATTCTTAAAATCCATGAACATGAAATATATTTTAGTTTATTGGTATCATGTTCAGTTTTCTTAGTCATTGTTTTATGGTTTTCAGAGACTAGATCTTTCAACTCCTTGGTTAAGTTTATTGCTAGGTATTTTATTATTTTTGATGCAATTTTAAATGGCATTGTTGTCTTTTTTCTCATTATCAGTGTATAGAAAAGCAACAGATTTTTGTATATTAATCTTTTATCCATCAACTTTATTTAATTAGTTTATTTTTCTAATAGGTTTTTTTGGTGTAGATTTTAGAGTTTTCTGTATATAAGATCATGTAATGTATAAATAGTGACAGTTTTACGTCTTTCCTTCATTTTTGTTTCCTTGTATTTCTTTTTCACGTCTGATAGCAATGGCTAGGAATTACAATACAATGTTGAATAAAAGTGGTAAGTGTGTGCATCCTTGTCTTGTTCCTGATCTTAGATGACATGCTATCAGTTTCACCATGGAGTATGATGTTAGCTGTGGGCTTGGCATATATGGCCTTTATTATGTTGAAATATGTTCCCTCTGTAACCATTTTGTTAAGTTTTTATCACAAATGAATGTTGAATTTTGTAAAAAATTTTTCCACATCTGTTGAAAGGATCACTTAATTCTTATTCACGTTTTAAATGTGGTATATCACATATAGACTTGTTGATATTGAATCATCCTTGCATTCCTTTGATAAATCACACTTGATCATGGTGTATGATTTTTCTAATGTATTTTTGAATTCACTTTACTAATATTTTATTGAGGATTTTTGCATCTATTTTCATCATTGTGAGTTCCCTAGTGGCCCAGTAGGTTGAAGATACAGCATTGCCAATGCTGTGGCTATGCTCATGGATTTGATCCCTGGCCATGGAACTTCAATGTTCCATGGGCATGGCCAAAAAATTTAAAAATAAAGAAATAATTTAAAAAGTTTCCTGTTTAGTAGTGATAAATATCTTTTATATTTTTATCTTTTTATTTTATAATGATTATTATTATTTCCATTATAGCTGGTTTACAGTGTTCTGTCAATTTTCTACTGTACAGCAGGGTGACCCAGTCACACATATAAGGACTTATTAGTTTTGTTTATCTTTTCAAAAAACAAGCTCTTATTTTCATTGATTTTTTTTTTTTACTCTTTTAGTCTCTACTTATATCTGCTTTGATCTTTATCATTTCTTTTCTTCTACTACTTATAGGTTTGGTTTTGTTCTTTTTCTAGTTCCTTAAGATGTGAGTTTAGGTTGTTGATTTGAAATTTTTCTTGTTTTCTGATGTAGGCTTGTATCGCTATAAAATTCCCTCTTACAAGTGGTACTGCTTTGTCTCATAGATTTTGAAATGTGTCTGTTTTAATTTCTCTCCAAGTATTTTTTATTTCTTCTTTGGACCCACTGATTTCTTCAGTAGCATATTGCTTCACCTCCTCATGTTTTGTATTTTGTATTTTATTTTGCAATTTTTTTCTTAGTGTTGATTTTTCCTTTAAGGGATGCACCTGTGGCATATGGAAGTTCCCAGGCTATGGGTCAAATCATAGCTTCAGCTACTACACTACACCACAGCCACAGAAATGCCAGATCTGAGCTACGTATGCAACCTACACTGAAGATCACAGCAGTGCCAGATTCTTAATGCACTGCGTGGGGCCAGGGATCAAACTTGAATCCTCATGGTTACTAGCTAGGTTTGTTATCACTGAGCCACAATAGGAACTCTTCTTAGAGTTGATTTCTAATCTCATACATTTGTGGTAAAAAAAGATGCTTGGTGTGCTTTCAGTCATATCTTTTGAGACATGTATCATGGCCCAGCATATGAACTATCCTGGAGAAGGTTCCATGTGTGCTTTCTGCTTTTGGATATTTATACATCTACATGTGCACATACATATCATGATGATCTGCCCATTGATGTAAGTGGTATGTTAAAGTTGCCTACTATTATTATGTAAATGTCAATTTCTCCCTTTATGTTTGACAATACTGTGCTCTTTAGTGAAGTGCTCCTATATTGGTTGCATATATATTTACCATTATGATATCTTCTTGTTGTAGTATTCTTCTTTGTCTCATTTTACAGTATTTGTTCTAAATTCTGTTTTGTCTCATACAAGTGTTGCTACTCTACCTTTTTTTTCCATTTATCTTTGCATAGAATACCTTTCTCCATCCCTTCACTTTCAGTCTGTGTGTGTCTTTAGATATGAAGTGAGTTTCTACTAGGCAGCATGCATATAGGTCTTTTTTAAATCCATTCAGCCCCTCTATGTATTTTGATTGGAGCATTGAATCCACTTACATCTAAATTTACATCTAAATATAATTCTTTATATATATGTACTTATTGTCATTTTATTGTTTTGAGGTTGTTTTTGTTTTTTTAATTTTTCTTATCTTCCCTTATCATTTGATGAGTATTTTTAGTATTATATTTGAGTTTGTTCCATTTCCCTGTATGGGTATCTGTTACATATTTTTGATTTGTGGTTACCATGTGGTTTATATATGATTTTTTTAAGTTAATGATCTCTTAAGTATGAATACAGTCTACCAACCCTGCATTTTTACTCACCCTTATGTATAAAGTTTTTGAAATCACATTTTACATTTTTTTGTGTGTATCCTGTAACTATTATGGATATAGATGATTTTACTCCTTTTGTCTTTTAACCTTCCTACTAGTTTTATAAGTGGTTGATCTATTACCTTTACTGTGTATTTGCCTTTACCAGTGAGTGATATTTTTCCTTTTGTAATTTTCATATTTCTAGTTGCGGCTTTTTATTTTCCACTTCAGGAAATCCTTTTGACACTTCCTGTAAAGCCAATTTTATTAGTACTTAATTTTTTTTATCTTTTGTAAAACCCTTTATCTCACCTGCAAATTGAAACAAAAGTCTTGCCAGTTAGAGTATTCTTGGCCATAGGTAATTACTTGGTTGTGGGAACATTATTGTGCAGGATTATACATGTAATCCTCATTTTAAACTCTTTTGTGTTCAGCTTGAGTGATTTCTACTACTGTCTTCCAGTTTGCTGATCTGTTCTTATGTATCATCTAGTCTACTATTGATTCTTTGCTATATTTTTAAATTTACTATATTATTCAGCTCTCTTTGGTTCTACTTTTCATTTATGTTTGTTAAACTTCTCACTGTGCTAGTCACTAAGCATATTTATGATTATTACGTTGTAATAATTGTAATTACATTGTAGTTACATTGTATTACATTGTAATGTAATAATTACATTATTACCTTGAACTCTTTATTGGGTAAATTGCTTATTTCCACTTTGCTTAGTCATTCTTCTGTGATAGTTTTCTTGTTCCTCCTTTTGGAACATATTTATCTTCTCAATTTTCATAATTATGAGCTTGTTTGTATGTATTAGGTAGGTCAGTTATGTTTCCTGATTTTGGAAAACTGGCCTTATGCAAGAGACATCCTATGGGCCCCAGCATCACATTCTTCTCTGGTTACCAGATCTGTATGGTCTAAGGATGTTCCCTATGTGTGCTGAGTAGGCATTTCTGTTGCTATGGGCCTGATTATTATAGGTGTGCTGGTAGTTGGGTCTGGTCCCTAGCCTGGTTGGCTGCCAGGCTCTCCCTTTCATAAAGGCTACCAAGCCAGTGGTAATAAAATCTGGGTCCAGGCATGGCTTGAGATGACTTTGAGACTTTGGCTTTGAGAGACTCAAGGCTGGTAGCCACAGCTGGGTCCACATGAGACTGGTTGTTCAGCCTGGGGACAGGCCCAGGACTGGTGCCACCTGGCTAATAGGTAGGGCCTCATCCAAGTAGTAATCATTTATAGGGAGGATTCAAGATGGTTCTTGTCTATACTCATGTCCTCATGGTATAACAGACTCCCCAAATGGCTGTTTCCAGTGTCTTTATTCCCAAGGGCATGCTAGTAACCTTATTCCTCTCTGGAAGACTTCAAGATCAGCAAGTGGGTCTGACTTAGGCTCCTTTTATATTACTGCCTCTGCACTTGGTCTCAGAGCATGTGAGATTGTGTTTGCACCCTTTAAGAGCAAAATCTCTCCCATAGACCTCTGGTTCTCCTATATACAAGCCTCACTGGACTTCAAAGTCAGATCTTCTGGGAGCCTATCTTCCGGGTACAGGACACCCAGGCTGGGGAACCTTATGCAGGACTTGGACCTCTCGTTCTTTGGGAAGAAACTGTGATTATGACCATCCTCATGTTTGTGGGTTGCCTACCTAGGTGTGTGGGTCTTGATTATACCACATTTCCATTTTTAGGAATATTGTTGTGATTCTTTCTTTATATCTTTAGTTTCGGAAATTTTTTTCTGATAGTTCCTCAGTAAATAGTTGTAATTTTGGTGTGCCCATTAAAGGAAGTGAGCTCTCAAGCTCTTCCTGCTCCACCATCTTGGCCACTCCCTGGGGTGTATGCACTATTAGTGTTGTTTTTTATGTAATAGGCAGATACTTAAGGAATGACTAGAGTATATGTATTTTATTCTCTCTGTGTGTGAAGGAGTGATCCTAGAAAGCACCAGTAGGATAAGTGGAGATTTAAGACAGAGAAGGAAATAAAGAGAAAACAAGACATTTTAATATGCTGGTTGCTGCTCAGATTATCTTGGATTCAGTCCTGATGATGGTCTCTAGAAGATGGTATAAAGCAATTTTCTTAAATGTTGGCATCTCTCAGAAGTCTCTGCAGAGTTTGTTAAACCATAGTGCTGGGCCTCATCCTTCGTGTCTTGCTCAATATATGTCAGATTGGATCTGAGACCTTAGAGTTTTTCTAACAAGTTCTCAGCTTGTTACACCTTACAGCTCTACAATTGGCCTGGGTACCAAACTTTTAGAACATTGGGTAAGGACATTCCTGAGAGTTGTTTCATCTTGGGGCAGGAAGTTTTACTATTTTCCATTTTTTATTCCTCACTAGCTGAGGAATCCTTCTTAGGCATTAACTTGCTAACATTTTGGGTCAAAAATATTAATGTACCTAACATACATCCTTAGGTAGAACACTACATAACTTTTCTATAGGACTCCACCAGAGTGGCCTAGAATGATGAGTTTGGAGGGGTTATTGATGGAACTTAACACTATGATGCATCTTTAGTTTACATATGAGGAAAGTGAGGCAGGGAGAAGTTGATTAATTTTCCAGAGTTAGCAACTCTGGGAATTGTTAACAAGTTGACAGAGTCAAGATTATAATTCAGGATTAAAATCCAGCAGGCATCCAAATTTCCTGGGAACTTTCCAAAAAATATTCTTGGGTCTAAACCCAGACCTATAAAATATATACTGGGGGTGAGCCCTGGAAGTTAGTGTTTTAACAAGTCTTCCAGGTGGTTCCAGTATACTCTCAAATTTGAAAGCCATTAATATATGTCATATGCTCTGATATCTTACATAATACCATCTTAATTTTATAAATAGAACCTCATCATGTTTCATTTGCTGTCTTTTTTTTTTTTTGTCTTTTTAGGGATGCACCAGTGGCATATGGAGGGTCCCAGGCTAGGGGTCTAATCAGAGCTACAGCTGCTGGCCTATGCCAAAGCCACAGCAGTGCCAGATCTGAACTGCATCTGCAGCCTACACCACAGTTCATCACAGTTCATGGCAATGCTGGATCCTTAACCCACTGAGTGAGGCCAGGGATCAAACCCGCAACCTCATGTTTCTAGTCATATTTGTTTCCACTGTGCTATGACGGGAACTCCATGCTGTCGTTTTTTAAACATGGAAGGGAATGAATGCTAAACAGTTACACCACTGGTATACATGAATTTTTGGTTCTGTCATACATATCAGTATACATCTATGTGTCTGTAAATTTTTCCTTTGTCAGAAAATTTACTCTCAACAACACGATTGTCATTATGATTCCTCTTGATAATAGAATAGGTCTTTTAGGGGCTGAAGAGTGTAACTTCCTCACAGCACTACCTTTTTCTTTAGCTGCCTGATGCGATTTCATTTCCACCATCCAAAATGCTTCATGTTGTGAACCTGCATGTACTCCTGGCCATCTTTGGTGTTACCTTACAGCATTTTCTTATTTGCATAGCCGGGACCACAGAGAGGACTCAGATCAAATAGGTGATCAGAACAGGAAATCTGTCAATGTGCCAGAATCTCATGGCAAAGAATTGCTTTTTACTACTTGATGAAAAATGGTGATGTTAATAAAATTGCTTCATGTAGTATATTTAGCTGGTTATCACACAAATTCAGTGCAACATATAGACTGTGTCACAGGTATGCTGTTCTACTAAGTGTTCATTTCCCTCCTGGCAAATCCTATTCATTGTTCAAGGGTCAAGTGAAAGGTCTTTTTTTTTATTTTTAGAGCCCTCTCTAAACCTACAGAGCTAACTACCTTTTTTTTCCCCCTCTCTCCCCTAGAACACTGTTCATCACTGTTACAATGCTTATCAGATTTTTTTGGAATTACCTTGTTTCCTATACAATTACCTTATTTCTTACATATCCAAAACTATAAACCCTAGGAGCAGGGTACCAGATGTTACGCAATCTTGAATATATAGAATCTTAAGTGTGCCTTTAAAATTTAACCAGTGAGGATATTAAAGATGAATCTCTAAGAATATTGGGAACATTTCATCTATTCTTTGATTCTAGTTTGGATTATATTTGAAAAAATTCAAAGAAAGAGTTTATATATATATATATATATATATATATATATATATATATATATATATATATAATTTGTCTTTTTGTTTTTGAGGGCCACACCCACAGCATATGGAGGTTCCCAGGCTAGGGGTCTAATTGGAGCTGTAGCTGCTGACCTATGCCAGAGCCTCAGCAACACCAGATCTGAGCCACGTCTGCGACCTACACCACAGCTCATGACAACACTGGATTCTCAACCCACTGAGTGCGGCCAGGGATTGAACCCTAAACCTCATGGTTCCTAGTCAGATTTGTTAACCACTGCACCATGATGGAAACTCCAGAGTTTACGTATTTTTGAGGCTATCTAGAAGTTATCTTACTATAGTAAAGTGTCAGGAACTTAGTCTGCCTTATAACTGCCTTACTCTATAAATTTCTCTAATTCAATAGGACATAATTGTCAAATGATTATATGTACTTTGTCCTCTTGGAGGCTGAGAACAATCAACCTCAACTTTCTCAAACAGCTGTCTAAGCTTCATAACAAACTGAGAGGTCTGTATCAGATATTGTCAACATTGTGCCCTGTAGGTAAAATGTAAAACAGGCCCAAAATTCTAAACAGTCAAGTTGAGTTTCATACTTAATCACATTGTATCATTTTGACAAGACATTTTATTATTAGAACAGATTTTCCAAATAGATAACAATTTACCTTATACTTATTTTTTTCAATCTTTACTGTTTATAGCAAATCATCTTGTATAATACTTTGCTATCCTTCCATGAAGAAATACAGTTTATGCCCTCTTCACCCGAAATCGTGCGGACCTTTGTGACTATCTTAACTAATACGCTATGGCAGAAGTGACACCATATGGCTTCCCAGGCTATGTCATAGTAAATGATACAGCCTCCAGGTGGCTCTCTGTTTTGGTACTTCTGGTCTTCGAACTCATTCATCATACTGTAAGGAATTCTGATTTTCTGCTATTTGTTATAGAATTTTTGCTCTTCCATCTCATAATGCTCCCTTCTTTTCATGTACTCAAAGGCAGCTACTGAAAAGGAAGTATGGGGAAGGCTCCAGCTCACTTTTGCTCAAGAGGGATACACATCACTGTACTAACATTTAAGAAAGCACAATAAGGCACAGGCTCCATCAGATCATAAGTGAGTGAGAATTCTAACCAGTTGTTCAGCAGCCTTATCCCAGCAATGGCCATGTTGTGAAAGAGGAGCATGTTTGCAGGTGGTCAGGTAGCTATCTCTGCTGAGAGTCAAAACCAGAAATATAGAATAGAATGGGGATAAGCTAGAATAGTTCATCTCAATTATTTCTGATACTTAGCTATCAGATAATGAACAATTCTCAACATGTATGAGGCTGTTTCCTCATCTATAAAGTAGTTAATAATAAGATTTTATGTTGGGAGAGACGATCAAAAGCAATCTGCTTTGACAAAGCAATTTGGACATGTTGGGTATTTGTTGTAAGTGGGGACTTTTGTACTTTATACATTTTGTACATTATTTTATACATTTTATTTATGTATATTTTATACATTTTATTTATGTATATTTTATACATTTTGTACTTTGTTTTCAGTACCTTGTATATAGTAGATGTTAAGTAAATTCAGAGTAAATGATTATTAATTTCCTGTCATACATGCATAAAAATTGAGGTAATAGAAAAGAATGTGTGTGGATTGCTTATATAGTAAAGTTAGTTTTTTTTAAAGTGTAATCTTTCTTCTGAGAAAATTCAGATTTTAGATAAAAATAGAGACTTACAAATAGAACTACAAGATAAATAATAATAATACTAATTAAACAGCTACTATTGATTGATACTAGATACTATTTTACATGAATTAACTTTTTAATGCAAAAAATAATCCTGACATATGATATTGAGATCTGCATTTTAGAATTGAGAGATTATGGAATAGAGAATTATTATGATTTGCCTCACTTAGGCCTTAAGTCAAAATAGTTGCATTTGAAGTTGCTCAGTTTGAATATAGAGCCTGGTAATTTATAAGAGTTAAAGGCCTCAAAAGTCGTTATGCCTGGGGAGCCTATTAAATTAGAGATGTCCTATGTTTCTTTCCTTCTGAGTTGTTGGTACAGTTCAATAAACTTTGGAAAAGTTGTGAGCTATATTTGGAATGGGACTAAGCATCTTTGAAAATTACTCTGATTATCTGTTTTGTCAGTTGTGTTACCTATGTATGAATTTGTGCAGATGATATTTTTCAAAATCTAAATTTAAGCTGTAGTGCCATTTCATTGCAGCCAGATATCTTGACAAGAGAATTGTGCAAACCTAGGGAGTAGGTAAGGGTTAGGTTTTATCTACATAACCCACATACAAGTAATTGCTCTTCAGCACTATATTTGTGCAACTATACAGATATATTCACAGCAGAAAGAAACTCTTTGAGGGAGAATTTATGTAACATGAAATTTTATAATGGAAGGGTTTTTGTTGTTCTGGTTAACTTTCCTTAGGAGTGCATATAAGAATTCATATGAAATCATAAATCTACCTCATTGATTTTTACAGTTTTCAGGAACTTTTTATTCTACTTCTGAATTAGTCTTTTACATATTGGTGTTGCATAGGGTGCTTTTCTTTGTCAGTGAAGATTGTGATAAAAGCAAAGGATGAAAATGATGTTTAGTAATGCATAAGGTATGGTGTATGGGCTAACCTTTACATATGTAATATTGAGGACTCCATGGCAGATATCCAAATTTGGGAGCCCTAATCCTGTGAAGTGACAGTTATTACAGTATTCTACAAACTTAATATCTTCCTCACAGCTCATGAATAGAATATTTCAAACTCAAGGTGATTGATATTTTCAGGTGATTTGCTCTTACACTCCACACGTATATATTCAGAGAATGTGCATATTCACAGTGACTGTAAAAATGGCACCATAAAGACACATCATATCAGTTTGTAAATCTTATGTGTTTCCTATTTTGTAATAGCTAGAATTCTATTTCAAAATTATGGATTTGTTATTATGGCTGTTGATATTAAAATCTTGAACTTTATTTATTTTAAAGTGGTTTTACAGATAGAATTTTCTTATATAGACTTAAGTTGAAATTGAACATAGCTCATTTGACATCATCTTTGGTGATGGAATGAATATTAGCTACCTGTAGTCTTCAGTGGAACAGGAAAATCTAAATATATATGAATAACTGGCAGTACATGGTGCAGTGGAGTGTGAGTGTGTGTAGGGGCAGCTGGTTTAGATGGGTGGTTGTCATGTGATCTGATGCCTGAAAAAGTAGGCAGTGGCCTAATGATGAATGCTGTACATTAGGATGTTTTGGATTAAAGATGAACACATATTATGTGAAATTGCTCCCATTTAGATGTGAGGCATAGTGTCCCCTTCATAGGCAGAGAGCTGTATGACTGCTTTTAACAACAGAATATGGTCAAAGTGGTGCTATGTTGTTTTCTGGGCCCAGAATTTAAGATACCAGAAACTTTATACTGCTTGTATTTTGAACTCTTTACTCTTTGAATCTAGCTGCCATTGTAAAAATTATATCTCTTATGAGACCCATATTTGTAAGAAGTTCATAACATATAGAGAGGACTGGGGAATTCACATGTTATAAAGACAAAAACAGAGAAAGATAAGCAGTACAAAAAGCATAAGGCCACCAAACAAAGAAAATACCTTAGAAATGGACCTGCCCGAGCTGATGCTCCCCCATCAGGGGAAGAGGAGGACAGGAGAATTCCAGCAGCCATCACCACAGACTCCATCATATTTGGCCAATAATCACCTCTGTAGTTTTCACTGACATTGACCCCAGCTGATGGATCTGCCTGGAGTCTGGGTTACTAAAGCCCCTTTTGTATGTACCATTGTCTCCTGCCCTAACGTCAAAAAGGAGCTGGTTGTTGGCAGCTCCCCCACCAGGGGAAAGAATAGCTGGATGACCCCTGCAGCCCTTTCTGATGCTGCCACAAACACCTGCAACCTTCAGGGGTCTTCACTGAGGCTGACCCCAGCCAACTTGCTCTCTGGAGTCATCATTGCTATACCTTTACCTTTCTACCTCCCAGAGTGAGAGGCACTACATCCCCACCCAGCCAGCACCCTTACATCCACCAATAGATGAAGGTCTTTCACCACTGGAGCAAATCTTAATTATAAAAGAGGTGATTGTTTCTTCAAAATACAGATAGTAATGTAAGATTATAAGGAACACACAAAAAAGTTCAAGGAAACATGACTCTAGAAAAGGAACTTGCTAAGTTTCCACTAACTAACCATAGTTAGAGATATATAAATTGTCTGACAAAACAGCTGCTTTAAAGGAACTCAGTAAGCTACATAAGAAATAGTAGATGACTTCAAGAAATAAGCAAAAAGATATGAACAAAACAAGATCAATAGATAGAAATCATGAAAAAGAAGAATACAGTAAATGAAATGAAAACTGAAATAACTTTTATAGCAGACACAGTCAGAAGGAATAATCTGTAAACTCAAACAGAGATCATTTGAAATTACCCAGTCAGAGGAAAAAGAATGAAAAACAGTGAAAAAAAACCCAGTAGGATTTATGAGATACCCTAAACAGAATCAATAGACATGTTATGGGAGTCCTAGAGGAGGAAAAAGTAAAGGAGGAGCAAAAATCTCATTTTAAAAATAATGACTAAAACCTTCCCCCAAACCTCTGAAGAGAATGGATATCCACATACATGACACTCAAAAGATCTCAGGGAGAGTCAACCCAAAGAACAGTAAACTGAGACACAGTATTATTAAATTATCAGAAATCAAAGTTGAAGAATTTTGAAGGCTACAGTTGAAAATGATTCATCATATTATAGGAAATCCCCATAAGACAATGAGCAGATTTTTCAGCAGAAACCTTGCAGGCCAAGGGAGAGTAGGATGATATATTGAAAGTGTAGAAAGAAGAAAATTGTTAACCAAGAATAATAAATGTGTCAAAATTATCTGGTAAAAATGGAGAGTTAAATACCTTCTCAGGCAAATAAAAATGGATGGAATTCATAACCATCGTGGGCCTACCTTATAAGAAACGTTTATGGGAGTTTAAAATTGAAATAGCATGTTGTACAGTAATGTAGAAATTTGATAAAGTGTGAATTTCCCTGGCAAGTGTAAATACATAGGTAAGTGCAGAATAATGTAGCCTTCTAATAGGTATACATAAATTACTTATAATTCTAATAACATTAAATGATAAAAACTTGGTAATGGATACACATTATAAAAGATGCAAACTTTGATTATGAGAACATAACGTGGGGAAGGGGGAGAGTGGAAATATAGCATTCTTATATGAGATTAAAGTTGTTATCAACATAAAATAGATTGTTGTAACTATAAGATACTTTGGGCAAGTCTTGAGCTAACCATAAAGAAAAAAATTCTATAGTAGATACACAAAATATAAAGGGGAAAGAATCAAAGCAAATTACTAAAATAAATTATGAAAGGAAGACAGTAAGATAAGAAAGGGACAGAATAACTGCAAAATGTACAGAAAATGGTTTTAAAATGGCAATAGTAAAATACCTTCATATCAATAATTACTTTAAATGTAAATGGATTAAACTCTTAAATAAAAAGGGATATGGTGGCTAAAGTGAATTTTTAAAATCCAGTGATATTCTGTGTGCATGATTCACTTTAAATTTAAAGATGTTAATAGGCAGAGAGTGAAAAGATAGGAAAAGATATTCCATGGAAATGGTAACCAAAAGAAAGCAGGGGTGGCTATACTTGGATCAGACAAAATACACTTTCAGTCAAAAACTATCTCTATAGGCAAAGAAGGTCATCAAATAATGATAAAAGGATAAATTAAACAGAGATAAAATAATTGTAAGTATTTAGGTAAACAACATCTAAATGTCCATGAATGGATAAAGAAAGGTACTATTTATACAGAATGGAATATTATTCCATCTTTAAAAAGAAGGACATCGTGCCTTTTTGACAACATGGATGAACCTGAAAGACATTTTGCTAAGAGAAATAAGCCAGCCAAAGCATGATAAATACTGCATGATATAATATATGTGTATAATCTAAAATCAAGTCATAGAGGTAGAGAGTAGAATGGTGGTTGTCAGGGCCTGGGAGAAAGAGGAAAGCAGGAGATGTTGGTCAAAGGGTCTAAAATTTTACTTATGCAAAATGATTAACTTATAAGGTTCTAATGTATCACAATGTGACTGTAAATAGTATTTAATACTTGAAATTTGCTACAAAGGGTAATCCTTAAGTGTTATCACCACACAGAAAAAAAAGGTAGCTATGTGGGGTGATAGATGTTAATTACCTTGACTGCGGAGGTTATTTCACAATGGATATATGTATCAAAACACCCAATCATACAGATTATATAAATTTTGTTATATCTCAGTAAGAAGGGAGAAAAACTTGGATGAATAGCTTTAAAAAATCCTCAAAATTAATAGGTATTCCTTGCAATTGAAGTTGTGTATAAAGGCTATATAGGAAAATATGCAAGAACAGCCTAAATGACTGAGTGAATGAATCAATGAATGATAGGACTAAAGGAGAAACAGGGAAAGATGTTGATCACCTCATGCCACAGAGGACCTTGGACCCAAGTACCACCTGTTACCCCACATTCCTAGGAATTCACACGTCCTGCTGTTGCTGTTGCCAAGGGCTCTTGGCATTGTCTCTATCTCCTTGAGGGTCACTGCCACTGCCAAGGGCCCTGTAACCAGGAGAAGCCTGCCGCCCCTACCTCCTCTTGGGTCACAACCACTGCCAAGGGCCCAGCAATGAGGCACAGCATGCGGGTGCTGCCTATTGCCTGCACACCCTGGAAGCATGTGCCAGCTTTTCACTGCACATCCCCATCAAGGGGATAATGACATGCACACACTGAGGAGGAGACAGCATTTAAACCAGAAGCAGCCCCCTTGCCAAAAAAATTATAAACTCTTACAAGCTCCCCAGGTATGCTCCTTCAAGATTACAGTAGATAATTAATTTCCCTAAACTCACAGAGTAAAAAAATAAAGGCAAAATGAAGAAGCAAAAGAACCATCCCCAGTTAAAAAAACAGGAAAATTCCCTTGAAGGAACAAACAATGAAACAGACCTCTGCAGTCTAACATACACTGAGTTCAAAAAGAAGGTAATAAAAATACTGAAGGAATTAAGAATTTCTACCAACAGTTACACAGAAAAATTCAATTGCATAGATAAAAGCTGAATTAAAGGCATTGAACAGTAGAATGAAAAAATGTAGAGGAACAAATAAGTGACTTGGAAGAAAGAATAATGAAAATCACCAATCAGAACAGCAGACAGAAAACCAAATGAAAAAACATGAAAGCAGCATAAGAGATCTCTGGGATAAAATGCAGTATGCCAATCTATGCATAATAGGGATTCCAGAAGGAGAAGAAAAAGAAAAGGGAATTGAAAATATATTTGAAGAAATTATGTCTGAAACATTTTCAAATCTAAAGAAAACAGATATCAAGATACAGGAAGCATAAGAGGCCCCGAACAAGTTGAACCCAAACGGACCAACACTAAGACATATTATAATAAAACTGGCAAAATTAAAGATAAGGCAAGGATTCTAAAAGCAGCAAGATATTATTAACTCTTCCAATCCATGATCATGGTATATCTTTCCATCTATTTGTGTCATATTTGCTTTCTTTCATCAGTGTCTTATAGTTTTCAGAGTACAGTTCTTTTGTCTCTTTAGGTAGGTTTACTCCTAGGTATTTCATTCTTTTGGATGTGATGGGGTAAACAGGATTGCTTCCCTAATTTCTCTTTCTGATCTTTAATTGTTGGTGTATAGGAATTCAGTCAATTTCTGTGTATTAATTTTGTATCCTGCGACTGCCAAATTCATGGATGAGCTCTGACAGTTTCCTGGTAGTCTTTAGGATTATGTATAGTATCATGTCGTCTGCAAGTCGTGATAGTTTTACTTCTTCCTTTGCAATTTGGATTCCTTTGATTTCTTTTACTGCTCTGATTGCCATGGCTAGGACTTCCAAAACTCTGTTGAAGAGTAGTGGCGAGAGTGGACATCCTTGTCTTGTTCCTGATCTCAGAGGGAATTCTTTCAGCTTTTCACCATTGAGAATGATGTTCACTGTGGGTTTGTCATCTATGGCCTTTATCATGTTGAGGTAGGTTCCCTCTATGCCCACTTTCTGAAGGGTTTTTATCAGAAACAGGTGTTGGATTTTGTCAAAGGCTTTTTCTGTGTCTATTGAGAGGATCATATGATTTTTCTTCTTCAGTATGTTAATGTGTATCACACTGATGGATTTGCAGATATGGAAGAACTCTTGCATCCCTGGGATAAATCCCACTTGATCAGGATGTACAATCTTTTTAATGTATTGTTGGAGGTGGTTTGCTAGGATTTTATTGAGGATTTTTGCATCGATGTTCATCAGTGAAATTGGCCTGTAGTTTTCTTTTTCTGGGGCATCTTTGTCTGGTTTTGGTATCAGGGTGATTAGGGCCTGATAGAATGAGTTTGGGAGTATCCCTTCCTCTACATTTTTTCGGAATAGTTTCAGAAGTAGAGGTGTTAGCTCTTCTCTAAATGTTTGATAGAATTCGCCTGTGAAGTTATCTGGTCCTGGAATTTTGTTGGTTGGAAGTTTTTAAATCACAGTTTCAATTTCAGTTCTTGTGATGGGTCGATTCATCTTTTCTTTTTCATCTTGGTTTAGTCTTGGGAGAGGGTACTTTTCCAATAATTTGTCCATTTCTTCTAAGTTTTCCGTTTTATTGGCGTATAGTTGCATATAGTAGTCTCTTATGATCCTTTGTTTTTTCTGTGATGTCCATTGTTATTTCACCTTTTTCACTTCTAATTTTATTGATTTGAGTCCTCTATCTTCTTTTCTTGATAAGTCTGGCTAAGGGTTTATCAATTTTATTGATCTTTTCAAAGAACCAGCTATTCGTTTCATTGATCTTTTCTATGGTTTTCTTTGTTTCTATTTCACAGATTTCTCCTCTGATCTTTATGATTTCTTTCTTTCTACTAACTTTAAGTCTTGTATGTTCTCTCTGGAGCTGCTTTAGATGTAAAGTTAGCTTCTTTATTTGAGCTTTTTCTTGTTTCATGAGGTGGGCTTGTATTGCTATAAACTTTCCTCTTAGAACAGTTTTTGCTGCATCCCATAGGTTTTGGAGTGTCGTATCTTTGTTGTCATTTGCTTCTAGGTATTTTTTAATTTCCTCTTTGATTTCTTCAGTAATACATTGGTTGTTTAGTAGCATGTTGTTTCGTCTCCACATGTTTATATTTTTTGCAGAAGTTTTCTTGTTGATTTCCAGTTGTATAGCATTGTGGTTGGAAAAGATGCTTAATATAATTTCAAATTTCTTAAAGTTACTAAAGTTGGATTTGTAGCCCAGGATGCGATAAATCTCAGAGAATGTTCCATGTGCACTTGAGAAAAATGTGTATTCTGTTGCTTTTGCATGGAATGTCCTATAAATATCTATTAAATCCATCTCGTTTAATATATCATTCAGGGCCTGTGTTTCCTTATTGATTTTCTGTCTGGTTGATCTGTCCATTGCTGTAAGTGGGGATATAGATTCAATTCAATCCCTATCAAATTACCAAGGACATTTTTCACAGAACTCGAACAAAATATTTTAAAGTTTGATTGGAAGCACAAAATACCCAGAATATCCAAAGACATCCTGAAAAAGAAAAATGGAGTTGGAGGAATCAGGCTCCCTGATTTCAGACTATACTACAAAGCAACAGTCGTCAAAACCATATGATACTGGCACAAAGATAGAAATTTAGATCTGTGGAGCAGAATAGAAAGCCCAGAACTCAACCCACACACCTTCAGCCAACTCATCTATGAAAAAGGAGGCAAGAATATACAATGGAGAAAGGACAGCTTGTTCAATAAATGGTTCTGGGAAAACTGGAAAGCCACATGGAAAAGAATGAAGTTAGAACACTCCATAACACCATACCCAAAAATAAACTCCAAGTGGTTTAAAGACCTAGATATAAGACCAGACACTACCAAACTCCTAGAGGAAAACATAGGCCAAACACTCTCCGACATAAATGACAGCAACATCTTCTCAGATCCACCTCTTAGAGTATTGACAATAAAAACAAATAAAGTAAACAAATGGGACCTAATCAAACTTAGAAGTTCCTGCACAGCAAAGAAAACCCTAACCAAAATGAAAAAACAACCCACAGAATAGAAAATCTTTGCAAGTGATTTAACTGACAAGGGATTTATCTCTAAAATTTATAAACACCTTCTGCAGCTCCATAGCAAACAAACAACCCCATCAAAAAATGGGCAGCAGATCTAAACAGACTCTTCTCTAAAGAAGACATATAGATGGCCAAAATACACATGAAAAGATGTTCAACATCACTCATTGTTAGAGAGATGCAAATCAAAACCACTCTGAGGTACCACCTTACACCATCCAGAATGGCCATCATCCAAAAGTCTACAAACAATAAGTGCTAGAGAGGGTGTGGAGAAAAAGGAACCCTAGTACATTGTTGGTGGGATTGTAAGTTGGTGCAACCACTGTGGAAAATAGTATGGAGATTCCTCAGAAAACTAAAAATAAGAACTCCATTTGATTCAGCAATCCCACTCCTGGGCATCTATCCAGAGAAAACCATAATTTGAAAAGTCACATGTACTCTAATATTCATTGCAGCACTATTTGCAATAGACAAGAGATGGAAACAAGCTAAATGTCCATCGACAGAGGAGTGGATGAAGAAGAGGTGGTACGTATACACAATGTAATATTACTCAGCCATTAAAAGGAATGAGATTCCAGCATTTTTAGCAACATAGATGTACCTAGAAATTATATTATGTGAAGTCAGCCATACAATGAGATACCAACATCAAATGCTTTCACTGACATGTGGAATTTGAAAAACAGACAGACTGAACTTCTATGCAGAACAGATACTGACTCACAGACATTGAAAAATTTATGGTCTCTGGCAGAGACAGTTTGGGGGGTGGGGGGATGTGCTTGGGTTATGGGATGGAAATCCTGTGAAATTGGATTGTTATGATCATTATACAACTACAGATGTGATAAATTCATTTGAGCAATAAAAAAATAAAATAAGCAGCAAGATTAAAACAGTGTTAATTATAAGGGAACCTTCATAAGGCTATGAGCTGATTTCTCTACAGAAGGACTGCAGGTCAGGAGAGAGTGGTAAGATATATTTAAAGTTTTAAAAGGTTAAAAATTGCAGCCTAGAATACTCTACCTGGCAAGATTATCATTTAAAATAGAAGGAAAAATAAAGAATTTATCAAACAAAAACTAAAAGAATATAGCAATACTAAACCTATCCTAAAGTAAATATTGAAAGGTCTCCTCTAAATAGGAAGTAAGAATATACAGGATGGAGGAAATCAGAGTTGGAAAGTAATCACTGAAATAAGCCAGTATACAATCAAAGGGAGAAAAAAACCTATTTGTGAAGGTGATGTTAAGTACAGGAATAGCAAAAGGATAAACAAAGATGTGAAAAAAGGTATCAAATAATGAAGTGGGGAAGGACAGTAAGAAAATACAGATTCTTTTTTAATTGTTTATTTATTTTTGCTTTTTTAGGACTGCACCTGTGGCATATAGAGGTTCCCAGGCTAGGAGTACAATCAGAGCTGTAGCCACCGGCCTACACCACAGCCACAGCAACACAGGATTTGAGCTGCATCTTCAACCTACACCACAGTTCACAGAAACACTGTATCCTTAACCCACTGAGCAAGGCCAGGGATCTAACCCACAACTTCATGGTTTGTAGTTGGATTCATTTCTGCTGCGCCAAGATGGGAACGCCTAGATTCTTTTTTTTTTTTAAGATTGTGTTTGAACCTATATAACTGTCAGTCTAAAACAAAGAGAGGAAGGAGTTAGCAGATTTGAAATACTGGGAAATCACAAATTAAAAAAAAAAACAGTACATTCACAGAAAACAAAAGGGGATACAAGCATAAGATAAAAGTAAGATACCCAATCATAAAGGAAAAAGGAACAAAGAAGGAACATAGAATCAACTGGAAAACAAGGTTTAAAAGGGAAACAGATAGATATTTATCAATAATTACCTTAAACATCAATTGACTGAATTCTCCATTTAAAAAATATGGAGTAGCAGACTGAATGAAAAAACAAGAACGTAAAATTTTGCCTGCAAGAGACCCACATTAGGGCAAAGAACACATATAAATTGAAAGTGGTAGGATGGAAAAAGTCATTTCATGTGAATGGAAATGATAAGAAAGTGAAGCAGAAATTGAAGAAACATTGTAAATCAGCTATACTTTGATAAAAAGAAAGCAGGAAAAAAGAAAGCAAGTTTCATGATACTCATATCAGAAAAAGTATACTTTAAACCAAGGTCATAAAGAAAGATAGAGAAGGACACAATTTAATGATAAAAGGATCAATTCAAGAAGAGGATGTTAAACTGGTCAACACATAGGACCCTAATATAGAAGCACCAAAATATATAAAACAAATACTAATAGACATTATAGAAGAAATTATTGGGAATACAACTATAGAAGGAGACTTTAAAACCCCACTCACATCGATAGACCTATCTTCTAGATAGAAAATCAGGAAGGGAACAGAAATCCTAAATGACACATTAGAACAGTTATACTTAATTGATATTTTCAGGACATTACATCCAAAAAAAAAAACCCAGAACATACATTCTTTTGAAGTGTACATGGAAATTCTCTAGGATGTACTCAAGAAATTTGAGTATAGAAATTATTTCAAGCATCTTCTCTAACCACAATGGCATGAAATTAGAAATTAACCACACCAAAAGAAATGAGAAAGAAAAACTGACTGCATGGAGATTAAACTTGCTCCTGGAAAAACAGTAGGTCAATGATGAAAGTAAAAAGGAAATTTAAAAATACCTCTAGACAAATGACAGTGAAAACATAACCATTCAATATCTATGGGATGCCACCAAAGCAATTCCTAAACTTAAGTTCATGGTGACACAGATCTTCCTCAGAAAAGAAGAAAAATCTCAAATAAACAATTTAACCTTCCACCTACTTGACTTAGAAAAAGAATGAACAAAACCTAAAGTCAGCAGAAGTAAGGAAATTATAAAGAGAGGAAATCAATAAAATAGAGATTAAAAAACAATAGAAAAAATAAAACTAAGATCTGGTTCTTTGAAAGGGTAAACAAAATTGACAAACCTCTGACTAGACTCAAAAGAGTGGCAAAACCAAAATAAATGAAATAAAAAATGAAAAAGAAATTTCAACAGATAATGCAGAAATACCAAAAAACATGAGAGTATTACAAACAATTATATGCCAATAAATCTGACAACCTAGAAGAAATGGACGACTTTCTAGAAACAAACAACCTACCAGAACAGAATCAAGAAGAAATCAAAAAGTCCAGGATCAGATGGCTTCATAGGTGAATTCTACCAAACATACAAAGAGCTTGTTATACCCATGCTTCTTAAAGTCTTCCAAAACATTGAAGAAGGAGTACTCCTAATGACGTTCTATAAAGCAACCATCACCCTAACACCAATACCACATAAAGATACTACCAAAAAAAGAAAATTATAGGCCAATATCTTTGATGAATATAGATGCAAAAATTCTCAACAGAATTTTAGCCAACCAAATCCAGTAACACATAAAAAAGATCATTCACCACCACCAAGTAGCATTCATCCCAAATTCACAAGGATGGTTCAACATATGCAAATCAATCAATGTCATATACCACAACAAAAGTAAAAAAAATACATCATATCAATATATGTAGAAAAAGCATTTGAGAAAATCCAACATCCATTTATGATTTTAAAAAAAGCTTTTATCAAAGTGGGTAGAGATAGAACATATATTAACATCATAAGAGCCATTTATGACAAACCCAAAACCAATATAATACTCAGCAGGGAAAAGCTGAAAGCCTTCCCACTAAAATCTGGAATAAGACAAGGATGCCCACTCTCACTATGTTTTTTAGTGTAGCATTGGAAGTCTTAGCCACAGCAATCAAACAAAAGAAATAAAACATACCCAAATTGGGACAAAAGAGGTAAAATTGTCACTATATAAAGATGAAATGATACTTACTATAGAAAATCCTAAGGATTCCACACAAAAACTACTCAAACATATTAACAAAGTCAGCAGAATAGCAGGATACAAGATTATCATGCAGAAATCAGTTTCATTTCTATATACTAACAATGATGTATTAGAAAAGGAATAAATAAAAACAATACCTGGGATGGAGCAAGATGGCAGAAGAGTAAGATGTCTCGCTCAACTTCTCTATCAAACACATCAAAAAAAATCTGCATGTAAAATGCCTCCCACAGAAGAGTAACTGAATGCTGGCAGAAGAACTCTCGACATAACTGAGTAGAACAAACGAAAAAAAAAAAAAAGAGAGAGAGAGAGAAAAGGAATCAGGACGGGACTAGCATTTCTGAGAGGGATTTGTGAGGGAGAAAAGGAACCCAAATATTGGGAAGCCACCTAAATGACGGAAAGATCAGCCGAGACTGAGAGACCTCAAAGTCACTGAGAAATGGCCCAGACACCACAGCCTGAGATGCTCCAGTGGGGTCTGGTGCCGAGAATTAGGCTGCGGAGGTCAGTCCTGGGGAGAGGACTGGAGTAGGTGGTCTGGAGACAGCCTAAGGGGCTAAGGAACAGTGTGCCATGGACAGGGGAGCAGTGTGCTATGGGCTGGGAGTGGAACGCCATGGCAGAGGGAACCCAAGAGAAGGTTGGACCTGGAGGAGAGGCAAACCACCATTGTTGGGCAGGATGAGAGGAGGAGGGGCAGACTGCCATAGGAAACTCCCTGCACCTGAACTTGCATGCGCCCACAGGCTCTAGAAGGTGGGGTGGTTGTGGCACAGGCTCTGGGTGGTGAGAAACCTCTTGCTCCTTTACAGGAGACTGGGCACTTCTTGTGCAGGCTACTACTAGTGGCCAGGCACCTCTTGTGTGGGCTAAGAGTATCAGGAGGCTAAGTGAGGCATGGTGCCTCTTGCACGATCTACAGGAAGCAGGGGCAGACATCCGCAGTCCTCTCAGAGGCCAGAGGGACGCATGGCTTGCCAGCACTGGGGCCCTGTGAGTGGGCTCCACCTGTGACCCCAGTCACCTCAGGGGTTGACAAAAAAGAAGAAAACAAGGGCACTACAACCAAGCACCATATGCTGTTGCTCTCACTCCCCTGGCAGCACACCCAACCTGCAGCTGCCACTGCCAAATGCTCTGGGTGGTGCCCAGACACTTGGTCACTGTCCCTTCCCAAGACCCTACAACTAGGAGCAGCTGGTGCAGCACCCCCTGCATGGGCTAAGTGGGACAGGGTGCTTCTTGCGTGGTCTGCAAGTGGCGGAGGCAGTTATCTCTGACTCCAGAGGTGGGCGTGGCCCATCACCACTGGGGATACCCGAACAAAAATAACTCGCAGCCCCCGCCACCTCAGAAGGCACCACAGAGAAGGACATTGTGATGGAACACCACCTGTTGTTGCTCTCACTGCCCTGGGAGCACACCCGCCCTGGTGCTGCCACTGCCAAACACTCTAGGCAGTGCCCAGATGCTTGATCACTGTCCCTTCCCAGGAACCTGCAACTAGGAGCAGCTTGTGCAACACCTTCTGTGGGGGCTAAGCAGGATGAGGTGCTTCTGGAATGGTTCACAGAAGGTGGGGGAACACCACCACAGTTATCTCTTGCTCCAGAGGTGGGAGTGGCTCATCACGACTAGGGATCTGTGAACAGGCACTACTTGCAGACCCATTCACCTCAAGGGCACCACAGAGGAGGACATTGTGACTGAACACAACATGTTGGTGCTCTCGCACCCCTGGGAACACACCGGGGCTGTTGCTGCCACTGAGAAATGCACTGGGCAGTACCCACACACCTTATCTCTGTCACTTCCCACGATCCTGCAACTAGGAACAGCCTGTACAGCACGTCCTGTGTGGGCTAAGTGAGACAGGTTGATTCATGCATGGTCTACAAGGTGGTGGGGGCAAACCACCACAGTTATCACTGACTCTAGAGACAGTCACCGCCCGCTCCCACTAGGGGTCCCTGAACAGGCACCACCTGCGGTTTGAATCACCTCAGAGGAGGGCATTGCAATCAAACACAAGCTATTGTTGCTCTCACTCCCCTGGGAACTCATTCACCCTGCTTCTGCTGCTGCCAAATGCTCTGGACACCTTGTAGATCTGCCTAGAGCTCATTACCACTTTCAAGGCCCCTGCAACTAGGAGTAGCCTGTGTCACCTCCCTGAAGGTCTTTGCTGCTGTTGAGAGCCCAAGGACCAGGCACTGACTTCTGGCCCTACCCATTGCCTCCTTCTCTCTGAAAACACACTGAGCATCCTGGGGATAACAGCCTGCTCACACTGAAGAAAGGAACAGAAAAGATTGAAACTCCCACGCCAAAAGCAAACAGGAATCCCCCCCAAAATACAAAGGGGTATTCTTGCATATAAGTAGCCTTACAAGACTACAGTTTGGCTTCCCCAAACTCACAGAAAAAGAAAAACACAAGCAAGATGAAGAAGCTCAGAAACCATTCCCAGTTAAAGGAACAGGAGAATTCACCTAAAGCAGTCAATTGTGAAACAGACCTTTACAATCTGACAGACGTTGAGTTTGAAAAGGAGATAGTGAAAATACTGAAGGAGTTAAGAGAGGATAGGAACAGTAATGCAGATTGCTTTAGAAAGGAACTACAAAACATAAGGAGGAGCCAAGAAAAACTAGAAAATTCATTTGCAGAGATACACACTGAGCTAAAGGCAATAAAGAGCAGAATGAATAATGCAGAGGAATGAATTAGTGATGTGGAAGATAGAATAATGGAAATCACCCGATCAGGACAGCAGACAGAAAACCAAATGAAAAAACACAAAAGCAATATAAGAGACCTATGGGATAATATAAAGTGGGCCAATCTATGCATAACGGGAATTCCAGAAGGAGAAGAAAAAGAAAAGGGGATTGAAAATATATTTGAAGAAATTATGGCTGAAAACTTTGCAAATCGAAAGCATACTTGATATCAAGATACAGGAAGTTCAGAGGGCCCCAAACAAGTTGAACCCAAAACAGGCCCACACCAAGACATATATCATAATAAAAATAGCAAAAGTTAAAGCTAATGAGAGGCTTCTAAAGGCAGCAAGAGAAAAGCAAAGTGTTAATTATAAGGGAACCCCCATAAGACTATCAGCCGATTTCTCTACAGAAAGACTACAGCCCAGACGTGAGTGGCAAGATATATTTAAAGTGCTGAAAGGAAAAAAGTTGCAACCTAGAATACTCTATCCAGCAAGAATATCATTTAAAATAGAAGGGGAAATAAAGAATTTCTCCAACAAACAAAAGCTAAAAGAGTACAGCAATACTAAATCCATTGTAGAAGAAATACTGAAATGGCGTCTCTAAATAAATAAAAAAAAAAAATTTAAAAGAAGCAAGAAGAAATAGGATGGAGGAAACCACAATTGGAAAGCAGTCACTTAAAATAAGCCAGCATACAGATCTAAACATGGAGATGTTAAAAAAAAAAAAAGCAAAAAGACTGAAAAATGATAAAATGTGGGAAAGGAAAGTAAGAAAATATAGATTTTTTTTTGTCTTTTGTCTTTTCTGGGCCACACCTGCAGCATATAGAGTTTTCTAGGCTCGAGGTCTAATTGGCGCTATTGATACCGGCCTATGCCAGATCCATAGCAATGCCAGATCTGAGCATTTCTGCGAACTACACCACAGCTCATGCCAATGCCAGATCCTTAACCCACTGAGCAAGGCCATGGATTGTACCCATAACCTCATGGTTCCTAGCCAGATTTGTTTCTGCTGTGCCATGACAGGAACTCCAGATTCTTTTTTTTTTGACAATGTGTTTGACTGATGACTCAAATGATGACTATTAGGCTAAAGCAAGCAGATATAGGAAGGGGTGAACAAACTTATAAAACAGGGCAACCACAAATCAAAACCAAACATCACATTCAGAAAAAAACTGAAAAGAAAAGTACTCAAGCATAAAATAAATGGAAACCATTCAACCAAAAAAATAAAGGAAGAAAAGAGAAACATAAAATCGACTGGAAAACAAGGTTTAAAATGGCTATAAATACATGTCAATAATCACGTTAAATGTCAATGAACTGAATGCTCTAATCAAAAGACACAGAGTGGCAGATTGGATAAAAAAGCAAAAACCTTCAATCTGTTGTCTACAAGAGACTCACTTTAGGGCAAAGGACACATATAGATTGAAAGTTAGGGCATGGGAAAAGATATTTCATGCCAGTGGACAAGAGGGGAAAGGAGGAGTTGCAATACTCATATCAGACAAAATAATCTTTAAAACGAAGGCAATAAAGAAAGACAAAGAAGGACACAATTTATTGGTAAAAGGATCCATTCAAGAAAATATTACAATCATCAATGTATGTGCCCCTAATATAGGAACACCCAGATACCTCCGACAAATACTAACAGACATAAAAGAAGAAATTGATGGGAATACAATCATAGTAGGAGACATTAACACCCCAGTCACATCAATGGACAGGTCCTCTAGACAGAAAAATCCATAAAGCAACAGAGATCCTAAAGGACACATTAGAGAAGTTAGACTTAATTGACATTTTCAGGACATTACCTCCAAAAAATTCAAAATACACATTCCTCTCAAGTGCACATGGAATGTCCTCAAGAATTGATCACATACTGGGGTACAAAGTTAACCTCTGCAAATTTAAGAGTATAGAAATTATTTTAAGTATCTTCTCTGACCACAATCGCATGAAACTAGAAATCAACCACAGGAAAAGAAATGAGAAAAACTTACTATATGGACACTAAAAAACATGCTACTAAAAGAAACAATGGGTCAATGAGGAAATCAAGAAGGAAATTAAAAAAAATACCTCAAGACAAATGATATGAAGACACAACCACTCAAAATGTGTGTGATGCCACAAAAGCAGTGCTCAGAGGGAAGTTCATACCAATACAAGCTTCCATCAAAAAAGAAGAAAAATCTCAAATTGAAAACTTAACCCACCACCTACTTGAATTAGAAAAAGAAGAACAAACAAAGCCTAAAGTTAGCAGAAGGAAAGAAATCGTAAAGATCAGAGAGGAAATCAATAAAATACAGATTCAAAAAACAATAGAAAAAATCAATAAAAAGAACAGATGGTTCTTTGAAAAGGTAAACAAAGTTGACAAACCTCTGGCCAGACATACCAAGAAGAGGAGAGAAAGAACCCAAATAAACAAAATAAGAAATGAAAAAGGAGACGTCACAATGGATACTACAAAAATACAAAAAACACATGAGAATACTATGAACAATTTTATGCCAACAAATTTGACAAATTAGAAGAAATGGATAACTTTCTAGAGACTTACAGCCTGCCAAACCTGAATCAAGAAGAAACAGATCAACTGAACAGACCAATCAGTAGAAATGAAATTGAATGTCATAAAAACACCTTACAAATAAAAGTCCAGGACCAGATGGCTTCACAGGTGATTTCTATCAAACATACAAAGAAGCACTTATACTCATCATCCTTAAACTTTTTCAAAAGGTTGAAGAAGAAGGAATACTCCCAAAGACATTCTATGATGCTACCATCACCCTAATTCCAAAATCAGACAAAAATACCACCAGAAAAGAAAACTATAGGCCAATATCTTTGATGAATATAACAAACATTCTCAACAAAATTTTAGCAAACCGAGTCCAACAACATAGAAAAAAGATCATACACCACGACCAGGTGGGTTTTTCCCAGGTTCACAATGATGGTTCAACATACACAAATCAATCGACATCAGATACCACGTTAACAAATGAAAATTCAAAAGCCACATGATCATCTCAATAGATGCAGAAAAAGCATTTGGCAAAGCCCAACATCCATTCATGATCAAAACTCTTACCAAAGTGGGTACAGAGGAAACATTCCTTAACATAATAAAAGCCATTTATGACAAACTCACAGCAAATATAATACTCAATGGAGAAAAGCTGAAAGCCTTCCCACTAAAATCTGGAACAAGACAAGGATGCCCACTCTCACCACTGCTGTTCAACATAGTATTGGAAGTCCTAGCCACAGCAATCAGACAAACAAAAGAAATAAAAGGCATCCAAAGAGGAAGAGAAGAGGTAAACCTGACAATGCATGCAATGACATGATACTATATATAGAAAACCCTAAGGACTCAATGTAAAAACTACTTGAATTGATCAACAAATTCAGCAAAGTAGCAGGATACAAGATTAACATTTAGAAATCAGATGAATTTCTGTATACTGTCCATGAAATATTAGAAAAGGAATACAAAAATACAATACCTTTTAAATTTGCACCCCCAAAGTCAAATACCTGGGAATAAACCTGACCTAGGAGGTTAAAGAATTATATGCTGAGAACTAGAAAACATTAATCAAGCAAATTAAAGAAGATACAATGAAATGGAAATATATTCCATGCTCCTGGGTTGGAAAAATTGATATTGTAAAAACGACCATACTACCCAAAACAATCTACAGATTTAGTGCAATCCCTATCACATTACCCATGACATTTTTCACAGAAGTAGAACAATACAAAAATTTATATGGAACCACAAAAGACCCAGAATTGCCAAAGCAATCCTGAGGAACAAAAACCAAGAAGGAGGCGTAACTCTCCCAGACTCCAGGCAATACTACAAAGCCACAGTCATCAAGATATTGTGGTACTGGTACCAAAACAGGCACATAGACAAATGGAACAGAATAGAGAACCCAGAAATATACCCAGACACCTATGGTCAATTAATCTTTGACAAGGGAGGCAAGAACATAAAATGGGAAAAAGCCAGTCTTTTTAGCACATTTTGCTGGGAAACCTGGACAGCTGCATGCAAATCAATGAAACTAGAACACACCCTCACACCATGCACAAAAATAAACTCAAAGTGGCTGAAAGACTTAAATGTAAGATGAGACACCATCAAACTTCTGGAAGAGAACATATGCAAAACATTCTCTGACATCAACCTTAGAAATGTTTTCTCAGGTCAGTCTCCCACAGCAATCCACAGATTCAATGTAATTCTGTAAAATTACCCATGATATTTTTTTACAGAATTACAACAAACAATCCAAACATTTATATGGTACCACAAAAGTCCCAGAATTGCCAAAGCAATACTGAGGAACAAAAACCAAGCAGGAAGCATAACTCTCGAAGACTTCAGGCAATATTACAAAGCTACAGTAATCAAGACAGTGTGGTACTGGTACCAAGACAGACAGACCGACCAATGGAACAGAATAGAGAATCCGGAAATAACCCCAGACACCTATGGTCAATTAATCTTCAACAAAGGAGGCAAGAACATAAGATGGAAAAAAGACAGTCTTTTCAGCAAGCATTGCTGGGAAACCTGGACAGCTGCCTGCAAATCAATGAAACTGGAACACACCCTCACACCATGCACAAAAATGAACTCAAATTGGCTTAAAGACTTATACGTAAGAAAAAACCCCATCAAATTCCTAGAAGAGAACATAGACAAAACATTCTCTGACATAGACCTTACAAATGTTTTCTTAGGTCAGTCTCCTAAGGCAATAGAAATAAAAGCAACAATAAACCAATGAGACCTAGTCAAGCTTACAAGCTTTTGTACAGTAAAGACATCTTACAGAATGGGAAAAAATCGTTTCAAATGATGCAACTGACAAGGTGAACAATATGCTGAGAACTGTAAAACATTAATTAGGGAAATTAGCATTGAAACAAATGGCAAGATACCCCATGTTCCTGGATTGAAAGAGTTAATATTGTAAAAATGGCCATTCTGAGCAAAGCAATCTACAGTTTTAATGTGATCCCTATCAACTTAACCCATGATATTTTTCACAGAACTAGAACAAATAATCCAAAAATTCATATTGAACCATAAAAGACACAGAATTGCCAAATAAAATTCTGAGTGGTGGGGGGAAATAGGAGGCATAACTCTCCCAGACTTCAAACAATATTACAAAGCTACAGTAATCAAGACAGTGTGGTACTGGTACAAAAACCAGACGTATGGATCAATGGAACAGAATAGAGAGCCCAGAAATAAACTTATACTCCTATTGTCAATTTTTGACAAAGTTGGCAAGAATATAAAATGGGGAAAAGCCTCATCAGCAAGTGGTGCTGGCAAAACTAGACAGCTGCATGTAAATCAATGAAACTAGAACACACCCTCACACCATGCACAAAAATAAACTCAAAATGGCTTAAAGATTTAAACATAAGACACCATAAAATTCCTAGAAGAGAACATAGGCAAAGCATCATTTGATATCAAATGTACAGATCTACAAATGTTTTCTTAGGTCAGTCTCCCAAGAGAATAGAAATAAAACCAAAAATAAACAAGTGGGATCTAATCAAACTTGCAAGCTTTAGCACACCAAAGGAAACCATTAACAGAAAAAAACATGAAAAGACAACCCACAGAATGGGAGAAAATCTTTGCAAATGATGCACCTGACAAGGACTTAATCTCCAAACTCTACAAACAAATCATACAATGCAGCAATAACAAAAGAACAACCCAATTGAAAAATGGTTGGAAGACCTAAATAGACATTTCAACAAAGAAGAAATATGGATGGCTAGTAGGCACTTAAAAAATGCTCAACATTAATAATTATTGGGGAAATGCAAATCAAAACTACAGTGTGTACCACCTCACACTGGTCAGAATGACCATCATTAGTAATTCTACAAATAGCAAATGCTAGAGAGGGTATGGAGAAAAGGGAACCCTCCTGCACTATTGGTGGGAATGTAAATTGGTATAACCACTATGGAAAGCAGTATGGAGGTTCCTCAGAAAAATAAAAATAGCACTACCATGTGATCCCAAATCCCACTCCTGGGCATATATCCAGACAAATATTTCATTCAAAAAGGAACATGCACCCTTATGTTCAATGTAGCACTGTTTGCAGTAGCCAAGACAAGGAAGAAACCTAAATGTCCATCAACATTAGGTTTCTTATATGTGTATTTTGGGTTTTTTTTAATAAATTTTATTGCAGTATAGTTGACTTACAATGTAATGTTAATTTCAGGTATACAGCAAAGTGAATCATCCATGCATGTACATATGTATCCATTATTTTTCAGATTCTTTCCCCAAATAGGCAATCACAGACTTTTGAATATATTTCAAGTTATATAGTAGGTCCTTGTTTCCAATCATTTTTGTATATAGTAGTGTGTATATGGCAATCCAAATTCCTCAATCCATCCCTGACCTCAGCACTTTTACTTTGGTAACCATAAGTTTGGTTTTGAAATCTTTGAGTCTGTTTCTGTTTTGTAAATAAGTTCTTTTGTATCATTTTTATTAGATTCCACATATTAGTGATTCCATATGATATTTGTGTTTCTCTTACTGACTTACTTCACTTAGTATGAGAATATCTAGTTGCTGCAAGTCACATTATTTCATGCTTTTTGATAGCTGAATAATATTCCATTCTATATATGTACCACAACTTCATTTACCCATTCCTCTGTTGATGACATTTAAGTTATTACTATATCTTGGCTATTTTAAATAATGCTGCAGTGAACATTGGGGTACATGTATGTTTTCAAATTATGGCTTTCTCCAGAGATGTACACAAGTGTAGAATTGCTAGATCATATGGTATTTCTGTTTTTTGCTTTTTTTGTTTTTGTTTTTTGTTTTCTTTTTTGTCATTTTGCCTTTTCTAGGGCCGCTCCCGCAGCCCCGTTCCCAGGCTAGGGGTCTAATTGGAGCTGTAGCCACCAGCCTAAGCCAGAGCCACAGCAACGTGGGATCCGAGCCGAGTCTGCAACCTACACCACAGCTCATGGCAATGCTGGGTCCCCAACCGACTGAACAAGGCCAGGGATCGAACCCACAACCTCTTGGTTCCTAGTCGGATTTATTAACCACTGCACCATGACGGGAACTCCATATTTCTGTTTTTTTTAAAAAGAACATCCACATTGTTCTCCACAGTGGTTGCACTGACCTATATTCCTACCCACAATGTCGTAGGAGGAACCTATGGTTTTGAGTGGTATTTCCCATTACATAAATCAGTACCTATACGTTTTATGTGCATTTCTTAAATTGTTTCCAATCCTTTTTTATGTCTGAGACATTTAAAAATAAGAATACATATTTGTTCTTTTCACTAAGAAAATATTTCACATTTTATTTCCATACTAAGTAATTTTCCATAATGTAGCTTTTATTTTTTAAATATGTCTATTTATTAAAGCATATTTCAGAAGATTAATATCTTATTTCTTTTGAATTACACTGTTAGAATTTTGACATAATGATTGCTTTTATGAAGGCAAATTTATTTGCACAAAAACATGAATTGCTTAATACATCTTCAAAATACAGATCATTAATAGGACATTTAATTCAGCTTTGCCTAGCATATTAAATAGAACATATAAATTTTACTATTTTTAAATAAAAAGTAATAATGCATGAGGTAATAAATCTATTATGCTATCCTCTTCCCCCAACTCTGTCTCCACATAAGAGAAGCTGACACTGTTAACTGTTTTAACTGTTTATTGTTTTTGTTTTTCTGGCTAGTAACTCTCTAAACTCTGAAAAGGAGACTTTTAAGACAATTTTTCTGTGAATTTATGCATTATCTATTGATACATGCCACGAAGATAAAATTCACATTTCTTTCACCTCTCTTTCTATAGCGTATACTTTATATTATTGTTTTGCTTACTTTTGTAATTAAAAAAAGAAACAGGAGTTTCCATCAGGGCTTAGTGGTTAATGAATGTGACTAGGAACCATGAGGTTGCGGGTTTGATCCCTGGCCTCGCTCAGTGGGTTAAGGATCCAGTGTTGCCATGAGCTGTGTTGTAGGTTGCAGATACAGCTCGGATCTGGCGTGGCTGTGGCTGTGGCATAGGCTAGCGGCTACAGCTCTGATTCGACCCCTAGCCTGGGAACATCCACGTGTCCTGGAAGTGGCCCTAGAAATTAAAATAAATAAATAAATAAATGTTTTATTTTTAATTCCATGACTTTGTTAGGATTTCCAATTCTAATCCATGGGTTATAAAGAGATTAGCAAACCCACTCCTTTGTCCACTTTTTGGAGCCTATCTTTCAGTTTCTCTCACATATATCATTACTTGTATATATCAAGGTTAATCACATTCACTTTTATTCTGTAATTTTATACTCTAAAATAATCCATGAATTATTTCTGTGCTAATTTTTTTAAGAATTAAGTAATTAGTTAAATGCATTTTACTTTGTAACTATGGCTCACAATGCAATGAAGTAAAGTGCTAAGATTGTGTTTTATCTGATTATATCCAGTATCATAATCCATGTATCACTTCACAGCAAACAATTCTTACTTCCAGGTTTAGTGGATTGTTTTTCAATTAAGTAGGTCATATCAGTTTGCTTCACAGTTAAACCATATCTTTCTTCCTTGTCATACTAACCACCCCCAAATTCACTGGATTTATTTTTCTTTATTAAGATTAGGGGTAGGAGTTCCCATCGTTGTGCAGTGGAAACAAATCCGACGAGGAACCATGTGGTTGCAGGTTCGATCCATCTCCTTGCTCAGTGGGTTAAGGATCTGGCATTGCCATGAGCTGTGGTTTAGTGCACAGATGCGGCTTAGATCTGGCGTTGCTGTGGCTGTGGCACAGGCTGGCAGCTACAGCTCTGATTAGATCCCTAGCCTGGGAACTTCCATATGCTGCAGGTGTGGCCCTCAAAAGACAAAAACACCAAAAAAAAAAAAAAAGATTAAGGGGGAAGCATGTTTCATAGCATCACTCATAACCTATATCTTATTCATACTGCATTTTGGAATCCATTCTAGTCATCGTCTGAGAAAATTATTCTTAGAGACATTTGATCATTTAATGTTCATTTACTACTTGTTTAATATAAGCAGGTCATTAAGTTTATTGTAGATATCATTCTCTGAAGGTAGCTAGAGATTATAAGTGAAATAACACTAGACCCAAAAAGGATAAAAAGAAGGAAAATTGTTTATTACTCAGTTAATTTTGCATTGGGTTAGACTAGACACATAATTAAAGGACTAGAGAGTGAGCATTCAGATTGCTGATTGCTGTTTAGTTGACTTTTTGGATTAATCTAGAAGTCAGCTCAGGTGTGGTGGTATACTTGTCCTTGTAAAAGTTTACTCGATGTTTCTATATCATAAGATAACTTGAAATCTTTGTTGAATAAAGAAAATCTTTGTACATTGTAAACACTACTAGACTCTCAGTGGGGTAATGTAGGTTTTATCAATATATCAAAATCTGTGGCTTTCTTGGTTTTGTGAATTTATTTTTTATTTTTATTTTATTTTATTTATTTTTTGCTTTTTAGTGCCACGCTCGTGACATATGGAGGTTCCCAGGCTAGGAGCTGAATCAGAGCTGTAGCAACCAACCTACACCACAGCCACTACAACATGGAATCTGAGTCACATCTGTGACCTACACCACAGCCCATGGCAATGCTCGATCCTTAACCCACTGAGCAAGGCCAGGGATGGAACCCACATCCTCATGGGTCCTAGTCAGGTTTATTAACCACTGAGCCATGAAGGGAACTCTGGTTTTGTGAATTTATTAACTACGTCTTCCTTGCAAGGGGGGGGCAGGTTATTAACATTCTAAGCTTACTTTAGAGATGGCGACTTAACTACTGAGTGAATTCTACCATGTATTGACCCCTATGTTCTTCCTGTTTCTCAGTTTTTACCCTCTTATTACTCAGTGTAGCCACAGGCAACTTTCTCAGAGGGATTGCTTGAGATGTAATTTTCTTCACTTTTTGAACTTCTGAAAATGGCCTAACCTGTTAGGTTATATGTATCTAAAATCCAGTTTAAAATCATTGTTACAAAGCTGTGAAAACAACAGTGTAGTGATATTAGATTGAAGTATGATTACAGGCCAGTTCTTAATCCTTTCTTGGTTTTCTGTACCTCTGTAGGTTTTGTATATTTTACAATTTTTGCGGTATTTCCTTTACCTTTGGCATTATCAAAATTCAAGATGCTATCTTGAAATTTGAATTTCAATTACTCCGAATAAAGAAGCAAACCCAGATTGCTGGATCATGTCCTAGTACTCATTTTTAATGTTTTGAGGAACTTCCATACTGTTTTTAATGGTAGCTGTATAAATGTATATTTCCTTCAAAAGCATACCAAATTTACATTGGACAACATTATCAAGATTCTATAACAAATTAGATCTAAAACTTCCACAGGATTCAGCAATCCAACTTCTGGGTATATATATCCCCCAAAAAAAACTGAAATCAAAATCTCGAAGAGATATCTGAACCCTGATTTCATTACAGCATTATTCACAATAACCAAGATATGGAAACAAGACAAATGTCCATTCAATAAATGGATGAAGAAAGTATGCGATATACATACAATGGAATACTTTTCAGCCTTAAGGAAATCATGCCATTTTCAGAAAGATGAGTAAACCTAGAAGACGTTATGCCGCATGATAAAAGGACAAGTAGTGCATGAGTCCACTTACATGAGATATCTGAAATAGAAGTTCAAAATACAGTAGGGCTACAGGAATAATCAAGGCCTGGGAAGAGGGGAAAATAGGGAATTGTAGCTCAATGGGCATAAATTTTTACTTAGGTTAAAATATTCTAAATTTTTGCTGAATAACATAGTACTTACAGTTAGCAAAATGGTATTGTGCATTTAAAACAGGTTAAGATTATAGACCTCATGTTAAGTATTCTTACCAGAAAACACAAAAACATACATACCTAAAAACAAGATAGTTTTGGAGGTGATGGGTATGTTCAGTACTTTGAGGTGATGGTATCACGAGTGTATACATATATCCAGACTCATCAAAATGTGTACAATATGTGCAATTTTTGCATCTCAATTATACATAATTAAAGCTTAGAAAATAAAGTTTCAGAAGAAAATTAAAATTCCCATACAAAAAGGAATAATAGAAAATTGTACTTTCAGTTCTGGAACATCATGCTAATTGGCTCACTGAGGAGAAGGGGCAAAGCTTTTAACTTGCTGCAGCTTCCAACCTGACAGTATCAACTCTAACTTGACATGGTTAAATTACCAAATAAATGACAAAAAAGGTTCAAACAAATATGATGTGTTCTGTGAGGCAAAACTATGGGCTTTCACTATAGTGTTTGATGGAAATAGTTAAATAGGTATATATCCTCATGTCACTACAAGCTGGCCTATTCATGCTGCATGCCACATTATTTGCATATGCTTTATAGTAATTTGTTTTAAAGTATTACAGAGCTGTCCATTGAGATTGTAGATAACATCTATTACTACTTTAATACCAAATATATTGCTAAACTTGTACTAGCTACTTTTAGATTTAGGCTGAAGTAATTTTCTGTAGGTGGGTGGGCTTTACTGTGTTCTAAGAGAGTCTATTCCACATCCTGATCAGCACCTTAAAAAATGAAAGTTGTTTTGGGAGTTCACTTTGTGGCTCAGTGGTTAACAAACCTGATTAGGATCCATGAGGATGTGGGTTCCATCCTTGGCCTCGCTCAGTGGGTTGGGGATCTGACATTGCCATGAGTTGTGGTGTAGGTTGTAGACATGTCTTGGATACTGTGTTGCTGTGGATGTTGTGGAGAACAGCAACTGTAGCTCCAATTGGACCCCTAACCTGGGAACTTCCATTTGCCACTGGTGTGGCCCTAAAAAAAGAAAAAAAGAAAGAAAGAAAGTTGTTTTGAGGCAAGTTGAATTTAAAAATAACACAAATAAATATACTTCCACTATTAAAGAAAAAATTACAAAAAATTAACTTCATTTTGAGTATGAACAATGGAGCATTAAATACAGGTTTGAGAAACAGTCATCAAGCAAGATTATTAAGACCTGTGGGAGCCAGGACTGCACAGAGATGGGGGGAATATGAAAGGAATCAAGAGGACCCAGACCTGGCACCCAAGGAATTATAGTATAATTTTTAAAAGAGATAATCATGTGTAAAAATTGTGTGGCAATGTATGATCATGGTAGATTATGTCACAGGAAGAGAGAGCTATAGAAATTCAGAAGACACATCCTGAAACTGATAGAATACAGTGTTTCTTTTTAATGATTCTATTGTAAACCATCTGATAAGTAAATGGTACTTACTAAATTATTTTAAGGGCACATAGTCCCAACCAGTGTGTCACAGAACAGAGATCAATGAATGAATGATAAATGGTTGATTGATGTTCATTCTCTCAGCCTTGAAGACAGCCTAACAGCTGATATCACCTCCAGCTATGAATAACATGGTGACCTGAAGGGTGCCTGAGCAGAGTAGAGTCAAAGGAAGTAGGGCCCCTCAGTTGTCGAAGAAATAAGCAGTGCATGATTCTTTTTTTTTTTTAACCTTTGAGGTGGTGAGCTTGGCCAAGGATGTGCTGTACCACTTGGGTGTCATTTTCTTCAGCAGGAGTTGAAGAGCATCACTTTGTCCATTGCTGACAAGTGGCCATAGCTTATACGACCTTAGTCGTTAAACTCTTGAACTTATACATTTATAGTCCTTGGTTCAAATATTACTTATCTTATTTTTAAAAATAATTTTTTAAAGTATAGTTGATTTACAGTGTTTCTTCAATGTCTGTTGTACAGCAAAGTGACACAATTGTACACAGTTCCCTGTGCTGTATTGTAGGACCCCATTGCCCATTCATTCATACTTATTTTATTAATACACTTAATAAGGTCAAATTAATTAACCCCTTTTAGCTTTAATTTTCTTATGTGACAAATGAGATTGATAAAAGTACATATGCTATAGAATTACGATGAGGGACAAGAATATGTGCATATGTTTAGTACAGTGCCTGACACATAGCAAAATTTCAGTACATGTTAGCTTTCCCATAATCATTGTCATTGTCATCACTTACTTAATCTTATTTGGCAATATTGATTCTTTTTGGTGAATTCTGGAAAGTCTTATGAAGTCACATTACTTGTGTCTTATTTTAATTTTGACATTATATTATCAGTGAGAAATAGAAAAGCATTTTTTTACTGTAGCAATTTATTAATAGCAACAAAGTAGAAGAAAACATGATTTAAAAAAGAGAGTAGGAGTTCCCATCGTGGTGCAGTGGTTAACGAATCCGACTAGGAACCATGAGGATGCAGACTCGACTTGGATCCTGCATTGCTGTGGCTGTGGCGTAGGCCGGTGGCTACAGCTCGAATTCAATCCCTAGCCCGCGAACCTCCATATGCCACAGGAGCAGCCCTAGAAAAGGCAAAAAGACAAAACAAATTTAAAAAAATAAATAAATAAAAAAGAGTAAAATAGTCATGTGAAGTAGGAACTGTGTGTTTAGAATCTTTATTGCATATTTTTGTAAGATAAAATCTTCTAGCAATAAAATTAATCACTTTTTATTGTTGGGAATCTTACAAACATGTGAAAGATGTCACATCGTTACAAATATTTATTGCTCCCTTCAAATAAAAAGATTTTCTAAAATTTAGAAGAGTATTGCCTGATTTAGTGTTAACTTCCATACTTCATTTTGGAAAATAAATTCAAATATGTGTTCCAGAGAAAACTGTAATTTTTATTTTCATATTTCTATTTAACCTTTGTTAGCATAGTTTACCTCCAAACATTTGTGATTTGAAAGTAAAATTGAGTGTTATGCAAATGGATGAAAGGAGAAATCTGATTGCTTTGGGGAAAATACGGGAATTGGTAGTATTTTCTACTTTTTGAAAAATCTAGATATTTCTTAAGTGCTAGTAATGTGAAGAAAATGATGATTATTTCAAAACAATATGCCTCTCCTATCAAGAAATCAACTTTTTTAAATAAATGGGTTCTAATAAATATTACATTTTACAAAATCTACAAAATAAAATCATTTAAAATCTTTTTTCCAGCTCAGTTCTGCAATATAAGTAGAAATTTTACACATATGAGGTAACTTTAAATTGTTAAATAACTCATTCTGTTTATAGCTACCATTTATATGATACTCACCTTTTCACTTATTGTGATAGTAATAACAGTAAAGATGGTAGGTAATTTAATACAACATTTACAGTTATCACTTCATATACTAAACATTTCATCCTTGTTGCCTTACTTAATCCTCAAAACCACCTCATCATGGAAGTTGCTGCTATTTTCCACATTTATAGATGAAGAAACTTAATGGTAGAGAGATTAAGTAATCTATGAAGCTAACATACCTAGCTGGTGTTAGAGATAAAATATAATCTTAGATTGGATGATTCTGAGAATATGTCCTATTGACCGCCAGGACATACTGCTTATAGATATTACCACATCTAAACACACACACACACACACACACACACTTCAGAACAAGAGAGGATAACTTGAAAGTCTAATTGAGTCACAGGTTGGGGGTAGGGTATAACATAGGAACTATGATGTGACTATACATTCTTTAATAAAGAACTTGGTATTCTGGAAGGCAATGGCTGAAATCTAACATCTGCTGATTAAAATTAGTAAGTAATCTAACTAAAATTAGTAAGTAAATCTAACATATGTTTACTAAAATTAGTAAGAGTAAGAACAAAGATATCTGGTCCACATGATGCCAGAGCTAAGAGATGCTTTTTCAGTTTGAAAGAATGACCATATACTGTCTAAACTCCAATAGAGCTTTACATCCTTTATAAGTTGATGAGGAAAACATTTCAGGAGTTATGTCAATCAAATATAAACATTTTTTCTAAATGTTCTGTGTGGTATGTTTATTAAAATAAATGTCATTTTTGTTTTGTAATAGGGCAATTGAATGTGTGGGCTATAGTATTTCATTACAACTAAACATTGGTTAACTGGCATTGTACTGTAGGGGATGACACATTAGAAAGATAAATGTTGGTGTTTATTATGTATATTGAACTTGATGTAAGATACTGGATTTTTCTTAAAGGTAGTCGTGGAAGTTTCATTCTTAGTGTCTTACATCCTTGTTTTAAAAAAAAAAAGATAGTCTTAAGGTGATTGTCACTTAAGAGTTCATACACAGAGGATGAATGTTTTGGGTTTTTTTTAAGTCATGAAGAAGTTGAATATCAATTGATATGTAAGAATTTAATCACATAAAAATACATTTCCCCTTCTCTTGGTGGAACTCTCTTTTCATCCTTTGTTTCAAACATTTATTTACATAGACCTATTTAAAACATTTGGGATTCATTTGTAGTTGATGTACATGTGTAACATTGCTATTAATGGTAATCAAGATAGGAATATTCCCTCTTGTCAAACCCAAAAACAAAAGCTAAATCACTCTGACAGGATAAGAGAGACCAGCTGTAAATTTTATATTTGCTAAAATGGTAAGAGAAAAGCAAATAAAGAGGAAAAAGCCCAATTTTCCTTCCCTTGAAACAGATCTGCTCAATTTTTACTGTTCACTGAAACATTTAGATATATTTTTATGTATTTCAAGGCTACTGTTTCCTCTTTTTTATTATAGATATTTTAAATTAAAGTTTTGTTTTCTATAGAAATTATTCTGCAGTTACCCAGATTTCTTCAGCGGTACTAGAATCCAAGGAGTAACAGTTATCTATGAACCATTGCTCTTGTTAGATTTGACACCTAACTTCTACTTCCATGAAACTTCCAATCTATTGGAAAAGAGAATATACACAAATGGCTACTGCACAGGGAAGAGTATAGATAACGCCAGCAGATTAGGAATGAGCACAACATCAAGCCAAGTGTTAAAAAGGAAATCACATTCCAGTAAGTAGGAGTCACTAAAGAATTTCATCATATCCTCCTGTTAAAAATGCCAGCACATGCCAAATTGAATGCTTGATTTCTAAAATCCTTGGCTTCAGTGTCCTTTCATGCTACATGTATCACTAGGAAGGAGTATCTGGAATATGGTAGCATATTCTAGCATTTCTCATCAACCTAGATTCCTCTAACTGCTGAACACTAAATGGTTATTTCTTTATGACACTTATTACCACCATTGTTCATTATCTGTCATCACTAACTTGTATATTGTGTGGAAATAGGATTATGCTTATATTTCATTACTCTACACCCACCACCTAGCAGAATGCTTAGAACATAAATTTTAATCAATAAACATTTGTTGAATGAATATTTTTAGGATATTGTAATTGATGTCTACTATTAAGGAAATACTTGTTTCCTTTTTACAAGTGCTTTATGCGATATGTTGGGCAGAGAGAGCAATAGGATGATGAACAGGTCATATCTATGAGAAACTTATAAATTTCACTAAATCACTGTACAAAGTGATATGGTATTGTTATAGGCATATGGGGTTCCCTGTTTGAATTTTTCTAGTAAAATTATATAAATTATCTTGAATAATTTGTTTCCTGTTAAAATTTTTAATATGATTATAGTGGACATTTTCCCCATAAGCCAAAGCTTTCACATTCTCTTAGCCATTATTCCTAACAATGGAAATTTAGATTCTTATTCTCAGAATTGTCATATTCCTGGTACTACCTAATGCATTCTCTCAACATGTGGCTGGATACTTTATCGACACTTAATAAATACTTAAATGTCTTCCCCAACTAGCAGATGCTGCCAACAAAATTTTGGCAAGTTCTGAATTCTGACACTTTATGGTTGACATCCTTGACAAAAGCCCAAAACACTGATTATCTCTGGTGTTGACTAAAAATAGAATGATGTGCAAGGCAGAAATGGTATTCTGTTTGAAAACATAAGGTATCTGACACATATTTTTGCTTGGCTGCAGAAATGCTATACTTCCCTCTGGAGGTGGATTATGGGGATCCTGTGGAAAGAATTATTTGATTGATGAATAACCAGACACAGTCAGTTTGTCCCTAGGCACTGTTGAATATGGTCTAGGTACCTTCAGACCTAGGCAACTAAACAAGTAAGGTATGTTTGCTGTTGTTAGGAAGTTCAAATTAGCAACACTATTGCTTTATGTTCAATGTCAGTACTTTCTGTATTGCAAGGTAGGAAGCTTTTTTCCATATGGCTTTCATGTAAGATGTCATCATACATTCAGGCTATAACCAAAATAGCACAGACTGGGTGTCTTATAAACAGCAGAAATTTATTTCTCACATTTCAGGAGTCTGGGAAATCCAAGATCAAGGTGTCATCAGATAAACTATCTGGTCAGAACCCTTGTCATGGTTCATAAATGGCTGTATTCTCATTGTGTGCTCATAAGAAGGAAGGGCACTAACATCTTTTATAATGATGCCACCCTCATAATCTAATCACCTCCCAAAGGTCTACCTCCACACACCATCACATTGAGGATTATGTTTAAATATATAAATTTTGGGGAGACACAAACTTTTAAGTCTGTAGTATAAGGTCTTGTACCAGCCTTGTGCCTCTACATTTATGAATTCTCTCTTCTCATCTAACCATGTGGAATCTTGATTGTATATATATTCTACTGGTCATTTACCTATAAGTGTTTATGTGCTAAAGTCCATCAGTATGCTTCTCACTGTATAACTTGCAGTTGGAATTTGTTAAGCGACAAATATTTCAAGGCCAGATCTTTCTACTTTTCCATTCCATTTTGCAGCACACCCATGAGGTATTATTTTCTGAGTGGTTTATACCAGTGTTTAGACTAACTCATTTCTCTTTAATTGTTCAAATTCAGTTTAAACTTTATATTATTGACGACACTAAAGTAAATATCATAGTTTCATTTCCTTACACAGAGTATTCCAGATACGGTACTTATTAGTTTTGGAGAAAAAAATGATCTTAATAATAAAATTATGGAAGTTTTATTCTCCTTCATTCTGAGAGTTGTACATGTGAGTATTTTTCTTAAAATAGAGCCTATTTCTTAGTTATGGTAGTTCCATAGACCTTTTTTCAAATTATAAAGATTCTAAAAATTTTTTTTAAAGAGTAGAAAATAATGAAATGGGTAACAATGTGCATCCTTGAGATTTATGAGTAGGACCAGGGAGGACAGAATAAGAGAATGGAGAAACTTTATAATTTATATTTTCAATGTATTGTTTGAAATTTTATGGTGAGGGTAATATCTTCTAAAATTAAAAATTATAGGAACAATATTGAAAATTTGCAATACCTCATTCATGCACTCAACCAGTACTTACAGGTACTTATGTCCTTGCTCTGTTGAACAAAAGGAAGAGTAAATCATCATCCCTGTTATTTAAATATTTAAAGTCCAATGAGTAAACATTTGAACACACTGATGATTTTAGTACTGAGTCATAAAGTCTAGTATTATTACACTACAGTTTTTAATAATGTGGGCTCTGTTGTTATATGGATTTGAATCCTGACTTTGTTATTTACTATCTGTATATTTGGAATGTTACTAAAACTCTGCATACCACATTTACACCATCTGTAAAGTAAGAAGAATTACAGTACCTATCCTGTGGTTGGAGAGATTAAATGACTTAATATCTCTAGAGGGCTTAAGATATGTTTGGCAAAGAGTAAATAATAATTATTAGATATTTACCCTGGAAACATAAAAGGCATCTACATTACCATTTTTTACAGAGTAAATTAGAAAAGGCTCCCTTAGAGTTGATAACTAGGTTGAACTTGAGCACTAACAAATAGGTGAAGAAAAACTGGATGTTCTTCTGTACTAGTGATCTAGAATCCAGACTGCTGACAAATTTCATTTGATTTGTTCAGTGTTTTAAGTTTTTAAATATTATCTTCAAATATTGATTATCATGAAATTTCACATAAAGTTAATACAGAAAATTCAGAACTATTAAACCTGTGTCCAGAAGACAGCAGTTAGTCAGAGCTATAGGACAGCTGCTTAAGATACTTAGATGAGGTCATCACTCTCTTAACCAGCACACCTCTGGACTCCTGACACTGGAAACTCTAATACAATGCACTTGTGCTATTGTTTTTCTTTCATGCTGCCTCCAGTACACACACCCCAAAGCATTATAATTGTTGACCCATGATGAAAGGGATCGTACAGGAAATAGCTGAAATAGATGATAAAGAGCTAATCCAAGGTCAAAATCATAAAAGCCTTATTCTTTTTGTTTGGAGGAATAGAGATTGTACCCTGAAAGCTTCAGGGAGCCACTGATGCTTATAACAAGGTGAAATAAATGATGAAAGGAGCTCTTTGAAAAGACTTTACTGGCATCACTTGAAGAGAGAAATAGGGGGGTGTTTAGACTGGTTTCAATTTTTTAAATGTTGAGTTTGAAATGTTGAAGGGATACATACAAGCTAAAGTCATTATATGAGTTCTATGGCCTAGATAGGACAAATTCAGTAGTTGAAGCCTTACAGTTGGCAAGGTTCCTGAGATGAGGAAGGGGGAAGCTTGGAACTGAAAAATTAAAAGTACCCACAGTACCAACACTAGGATGTAGAAAATCTAGAACCACAAACAAACAAAAACAATTTGAGGCTTCAAAACATTTTTTAGTTTTACTGAAGTATAGTTTATATACAATAGATTTCACCCATTTTGAGTGTTCAGTTTGATGAATTATAGTAATTGTGTATAAGCGTACAAACACCACAATTCAAATGTAGAATATTTCACCACATTAATTTATTTTTCCTTATGCCCTTTGATTCCCTCCATCACCCACAGGCCCAGGCAACTATTTATCTTTTATATGTCAGTATAGATTTTATAGAAAGTCATATAAGTGGTGTCATATATGTAGTATTTTGTTTTTTATTTCTCTTGCTAAATCATCCAGTTCTTGCATGTGTTAACACATCATTTCTTTCTGTCACTGTATAATATCCCATAGTGTGGATGTACCACAATTCTAGCACAATTAAGATAATGTAGATTTGGGTTGTTTCCTGATTTTGGCTATTTGAATAATGGATCAGAATGTATGAGTGTTTATTTTTATTTCCTTCATTTAAATAGCTAGGAATAGAATTATCATAGGTATTTCAGTTACTTGCCTAACTCTACTTGCCTAACTTTTTTTTTAAAGTGGCTGATCACTTTACAGTCTTACCAAGCCATATGAGATCTCTACTCTCTTCACATCCTTAGTAGTACCAGGAGCCATCAGTAGTTTTAACCTTAGTCATACTATTGCAAATATGTCATATTATATTGTGGGCAATTTTTATTTCCATGATGACTAGGGATATTTGTCTTTCCATGTGCATATATTTTTTGCATATATTTTTGTTAGGTATCTGTTTAAAACATTTGCCCATTTTTTAATTGAGTTGCTTGTCAATATAGCATTAATTAGATAAACCATGTTTAGACATGATGTATCATCTTTACTTATTGTTGGATTAAATTTGCTAAAATTTTACTGACACATTTTGCATCTATATTCATCAGAGCTATCCATTTATATTTTTCATGGGATATCTTTGTTTTTGAAATCAGGAAATGCTGGATTGATAAAAATTAGTTGAGAAGTCTTTGTTCTTTCTTCATTACTACTAAGAGTTTGTTTAGCATAGGTATTTTTCTTCCTTAAATGTCTGAAGGAAGTTACCTGTCAATTAATCTAGGGTCAGAGTGTTTTTTGGTTGTTGGTTGGTTTTTATGGAAATTACAATGTCAATATTCTGCATAAGGATAATTAAGTTTCCTGTTTACTTTTGGATCATTGGGTCATTTGTAAATTTCATGGAGTTGTTTGTTTAATTTAGGTTGTTGCATTTATAGGCATATATTATTCATTATATTATATTATATTATTACCAGTTTAATTTCTGTAGGATCTGCAGTGGTGCACTGTCTTTAAGCCCTGCAGATTCTTTTCTTTCTTTGATTTGTTATTTCTAGCTATAAGCTTAAAATTTTTCAAAGACTAGCTTTTAAGTTTATTTACTTTCTTTTTATCTCTTTCAGTTGTATTGATTTCTGCTTTTTATTTAGGCTATTTACTTTGAGTTTAATTTGCTTTTCTTTTCCTGATTTCTTAGATAATTGATTTTAAATCCCCATCTCTTCTGACATTAATATTTGGTATAAATTTTCCTTTAAGCATTGTTTAAGCTGCATCTACCACATTTTATGTGTTTTATTACCTTTTAGTTCAATACACTTTCTCATTTCCTTTTTGATTTCGTCTCTGACCAGTGTCTCATTTAAAATTTATTATTTGATTTCCAAATAGTCCTACATATACTGTTCTTTAGTTATCTAATAAGAGAATGCACTCATTTCATTCTTAAAAAAGTAATAATATTTTGGGACATGATTTCCAGCTCAGCATATTGTATATCACAGTAACATACCATGTATACATGAAAATAATATATATTCTGATGTTATGTACTGATGTTCTGGTTTGAGATCTATAAATACCAATCAAGTGAAGTTGGTAATTTTTTTGTCTTCTATGACTTATTTTTGCACAGTTTTCTTAAAATTATTTTTAAGAATTTTAAACTTGGAGTTCCCGTCATGGCTCAGTGGTTAACGAATCCGACTAGGAACCATGAGGTTGTGGGTTCAATCCCTGGCCTTGCTCAGTGGGTTAGGGATCCGGAGTTGCCGTGAGCTGTGGTGTAGGTTGCAGATGTGGCTCAGATCCTGCGTTGCTGTGACTATGGTGTAGGCCGGTGGCTACAGCTCTGATTTGACCCCTAGCCTGGGAACCTCCATATGGAAAGAAATGGCAAAAAAGACAAAAAAAATTTAAACTTATTTTTGGCAAAAATTATATATATTTAAAGTGTGCAACATGGTATATTAATGTATCTATACACTGTTAAATGATTACAAAAATCAAAGTAATTAATATAGCCATCATCCTCCAAGGTTTACTTTTGTATGTTGTGGTGAGAACACTTGAGATCTACTCTCTAAGCAAATTTCATATATGCAATATGTTATTAATTGTCTATTTATAGTCACCTAATGCTGTACCTTAGGTTCATTCATCTCATAACTGAAAAATTTTACCCTTTGATCAATACCTCCCCTTTACTCCATCCCCCAGCTACTCTCTGTTGCCATGAGTACAACATTATTTATTTTCCACATATAAAGGAGATTATATGATATTTCTTTCTCTGTATAGTTTATTTCACTTAGCATAGTTCTATTAATGTGAAAATCTGCAGTTCGGTTTGGAATTACTGATTTATTCCTTTATGTCAAAATTGCTTTATATATTGTGAAAATCCAACATTAAATATATACATATTTATGATTGTTTTCCTGTATAATTTACACGTTATCATTATAAAATATTACTCATTATCTTTGTAGTATCTTAAATTTTGATATTCATTTTAATCTGCAATTAACATGGGTACTTAAGAGTTCCCCTCGTGGCTCAGCAGTTAAAAAAACCGACTAACATCTATGAGGAGGACTTGGGTTTGATCCCTGGCCTCAGTCAGTGGATTAAGGATCTGGCGTTGCTGTGAGCTGTGGTGTAGGTCGCAGACGCAGCTCAGATCCTGCGTTGCTGTGGCTCTGGCATAGACTGGCGGCTGCAGCTCCCATTTGACCCCTAGCCTGGGAACCTCCATATGCCACAGGTGTGGTCCTAAAGAGAAACAAATAAAAATGTGGATACTCAAGCCTTTTCATAAGTACCATTTTTATGGTATATCTTTTTTCCATCCTTTTACTATCTACCCATTTGTGACTTTATATTTAGAGTGCCTCTCTTGGAGACTGTACTAGGTCTGTCTGTTTTTTTTTAATCCATTCTGTAAATCTCTGCCTTCATATTGCAGACTAGTAAAATTAAGTATGATTATTTATATGGTTTTGTGTCTACCATTTTATTACTTGTTCCCTTTCTTTTCATTTCTCCTTCCCTGCCCCCCCACCATTTTGGGAGATTATTTTAAATGTTTTTAGCATTTTATTTTAATATTCCTACTGCCTTCTTTACATTTTGTATAGTGCTCTGAAAATTTAAATATCTTTTACTTTTTCCTATACAGTTACAGTAAATAGTTTACCACTTCACATAAATTATAGAGTCTGTTAAACTATATAGGTCCATATATTCCTCAGCCTTTTTTGCAGGAGTTGACAAACAGTGACCCATAGTTCACTTCCCTTCTCTGTAAATAAAGTTTTATTGGAACAGAGCCATAACTGTCCACTTATCTCTGGCTGCCTTTGTGCTACAGTGGCAGAGTTAAGTAATTGCAACAGGGGCCTCGCAAAACCTAAAATATTTGCTGAGTTTTTATGATTATTATGTGTTATATTTTTTGTACATTGCAAACCCTACAAAATAGTCATAATATTTGCTTTAATCTGTACAATGTTCAAGAGGGAAAAAAACAAATGTTGATTTGCATACCCTCAGATATTTATGATTTCCAATGCTTCTCATTCCTTTTTGAGCATCTGAGTTTCCATCTGTTAACTACTCAGCTTCAACCTGTAGAAATTTCTTCAGCATTCCTTATCTTATAGATCTCCTGACAACAAATTATTGTATTCATTTATTTGGTCTTTTCCTTATTTATTTGATTAACCTGAAAGTGTCTTTATTTTACTCTGACTCTTGAAGGACATTTTATAGACTGTTCTTTGTATAAATTCTGGGTGGACAGTTTTATTTGTTCATTTGTTTTGGTATTTTAGTAGTGCTATTCCCCTCTCTGTCCCCTGTAGTGGCTGGTGAAAAAGTCAGTTGTTAATTGAGTTGTTGTTGCCCTGTAGGTAATAAGTTGTTTTTCTCTTCCTATATTCAATAGGTGTTATTTTTCTACATTTCAACAGTTTGATGGTATTTTTCATGTTCTGTTTATAATTTTCTGCCTTTAATCAATCTTGAGAAAATTTTAGACATTATTCCCTCAGATTTTTTCTGCCTTATTTTTTCTTTCCACTTCTTCTTGGGTTCTAATTACATATAGGGCAGATTGTATACATTACTGAAGAGTTTTCTGAGTCTGTCTTCTTTTATTTTCAATCTTTTTATACCTGTTTTCTACACAATTTGGCAATTTCTGTTGATTTTTATTCACATTCACTTAGTGTTTGCTCTGTCATTTCCATTTACCTCAAAAATCAATCAAGTGTTTTTTATTTAAGATTTTTTTAGTTCTGAATTTCTATTTTACTCTTTTTCTGATGAAATTTTTCTTTTCATTCATTCTGAGAATATTGTGCTTTACTTCATTGAGGATTGTTATAATAGCCATTTCAAAATCCTTTTTTGCTATTCACAAAACCCGAGTCACCTCATAATTGGTCTTTGTTTAATTGGACTTTTCTTTTTTACTTTTCCCTAGATCCCTGCTACTTCTGCCTAATTTTGTATCTTGGAGATACAGATATTAAGTTTTAGGGTTTGGGGATTCTATTATTTTTGATCACGTGAATTGTGTTTCCTTACTTTTAATAATTATTTTAGTTGAACTTAAATTGCAAACTTGTGGTTTTTTTAGTTGCAGCTCTGGCCTCAGTTCAGATCTTTGTTTTTAAGTGAGCTGTTTTTACTCTTTTTTGTGCATGCTTGTGGCACAGGTTAGGCAAAAATATGGGTATATAGAATTAACACCTTCCCATTTTGGATTCCCTTACACTCTTCTTTAGCAGCAATTTCCCCATCTTGTTTTCTGGCTTTCCAGGTGGGAATGTGATGAATTTTCCAATAGCTTGCCACCTCATGCACTGAATAACTATACCTGACTCCAAGCTAACATTCATAAAAATGGACTTTCACTTTATATACCACCCCTCCTTTGAAAACGTACTCACCATTACATTCCGAAAGCTTCTGTTCACTTTCTATTGCTTGAATTTAGTATAATGTCCAGGTTTTTATTTTGTTTTCTGCAGGGAAGCCATTTTTGTAAACTCTGCGATTACTAACGAGAGCCTTAAGTTTCAATAAATTTGTTTTTTAAAGTTACAGTTGTCTCAGGGATTACTTTTCTATCATAAATTTCTGTAACAGTTTCTATTCTCTTTTTTAATTTCATTTGACTTCTTAGGTAGGATTTTCCTATCACTGATAAGAGTGAGCTTTATATTTTCTTCTCTTTTTCTTTTCTTAGTAATTTGTCTTCTACCATAGAAATCCTGTTTTTAAGAAACTCAAATTTAGAAAACTTGAAATGTATACATCTTGGTAAGTAAGTTTTGCAACAATAAATCATGTAAATAGCTGTGAGACTAATAATTAAAATTTACACCAAGGCTTGTTATAATTAGGACAATTGGAAAAAATAGAATTTGCTCTTGTGTCACTAGGCTTGATTTGCCATATCTTTTTTGTAACCCATGATTTGAAAATCATGTTTGCTTTTAAGTAAATGTTTTAAATAAATATTTCTAGTATTATGAATTACTTATGTCTTCTGATAAGTTCTCTGAATAATAGTTATCATCTTGACTGATAGAGGACATATGGAATATGTGGGGAAGCTCAGCATCATTTAAACACACACGTATTTTTCCTTGAAGTGTGTTAGGAACTTATAAACACTTCCCTGCACAAACATCACTTTTACTTCTCTTTAGTACTTATGAAAAGCTAGTGGATCATTAGAGTAATCCTCTGAGTGAGTTTAAACAGTCATTTCAGAAACAGAGAAAAGGAACATCAGTGCAAAAGAGATTTATTTTTAACACTCTGACTTCAAGGTCAGAATCAATTTTTCTTTTGTGCATAATGGTGATAGGAAGGGGAAGGCCAGGTATCAAAATCTGTAAGCTTTTATCTAACTGAAGTTTATGAAATAGTATTTTTAAGAGAAATGTGTGAAAAGAGAATTGATTTCAATCTGTGAAAATTTAATTGTTGTATTGAAGGTGATAAAGATATATATCATAAAACAGAGCACCCATTCAGTTCCTCATCAGACAATTGATTTCTTCACAGGTTTTGTGCAGTTTTCAAAATTTTGAAAATTATAATTGTTACTTAAAGGTATTTCAATAAATCCAAAGAAGTAAATACCCTCACATAGGCAAGAAAAGTTATTTGCAAGAGGATAAATGTGAAGATTATAAGAAAGAGTATTGCTTTGCTGGAAGTAGACTGTTGTTTTAAATATTTCTGTTTATTAATCTCATACTGAATATTTTGAGGCCTTGGACAATTCAGCACTGTTGAAGGGTGTTAATATTTCTAATTTGTGGACATTTATTGACATGTCACACATCACCTAAGGGTTATGGCTTAACCAGAAATTCAGTTCCTTTCCTGGATCTAGATGTGGAATTGGAAAGTGGAGAAAAACTTTCAAGTTCCCTGATGAAGACTCTCTAGTTTACAGATCAATAGGGAGGAGAAAAGAACCACCCAAATTGACTTAGCTAGTTATTTGAGAGCAAGAGATTACAATTTTGTTATTTTGGATTCTATGACATTGTACATTCACTTATATTATACTGCCTATACAATTTCAAAAAGAAACGTTTCTCCCTGATGCCACAACATACATCCCATCATGCCCCACTCCATTGCATTGTGTCTTTTATAGATCTAATTGTATAAATATTATTAAGTTGTATAACTCACTGGTACTTCTTAAATTTTAGCAGATTTATAGGGGGTGTTATTGGTACTTAAATAGATAACTATTTGTATTTAAATAGTACATTTTGTTAAGTTTTAATAAATATATACTTCTGTGAGACTCCCATCACAATCGTAAAAACTCTCACCACTTCTAAAAATTTTTCCTGCACATTATTTATTTCTTCCAACTACCCTTTATTTCACCTCCATCTCAGGCAGCCATTGATCTGTTTTCTGTCACTATACATTTGCATCTTCTAGAATTTTATATTAATAGAACCCATATAGTATATACTTACTGACTTCTTTCACTGAGTATAGTTATTTTGAGATCCATCAGTGTTGTTGCCTATATTAATAATTCATTGCTTTAGTGTTATTGTTCTGAGTGATAATCAATATATAGCTATATCCATATCTATATGCCAATATATAGCTATATCAAAATTATTTTATCCATTTTCCTGTTGATATATTTGGGTTTGGGATTGCTGTTGAGTTTTTTTTTTCCCCTCTTATAAATAACACCGCTATGAACATTTGTGTTCAACTGTTTTTGTAGACACATGAGTTTACTACTCTTGGATAAATAACTAGGAAAAAAGTGACTAGTAGGGGCATGCGCCTTGCACTTTTTTGAAAATGATTATACTATTTGGGATTTTCACCAGCATTAGATGTGAGTTCTAGTGATTTCACATTCTTGCCAGTAATTGACACAGGCAGTTGTTATGATTTTTTTTTTAATTTTTAAGGTTTTTTTTCCCATTCTTTGGTATGTCATGCTATATCAGTATGATTTTAATTTACACCATAGACCATTTTGTGTTTGATTATTTGTCGTCCATGTGTGCATACAAGGACCAATATTTTTATTATATGTTTCCTCTTTTTCTGTATATATTTCCTTGATTTCTCTTCTGTTTTGTTATTATCTCCATTTTTCTATGTAGTTTGGATTTATTTGCATTTCTTTTGTTTATTTCTTTATGTAAAAATTATGAATATTGTTCCACACATTACTACTAATATAAGCATTTTATACTTAATAAAATGTTCTCTAGTGATTTCTTCAGCTGCATCCCGCATTTTTTTTTTTCTTTTTTGGCAACCTCATGGCACATGGAGTTTCCAGGCCAGGGATCAGACAGATCTGAGCCACACTTGCTACCTAAGCCGTAGCTGCAGCAATGCCAGATCCTTAACCCAGTGTGCCAGGCTAGGGATGAAACATGTGTCCCAGCACTTGTAAGATGCCACTGATCCTGTTTCACCACAGCAGGAACTCCTGCATTTCACATATCTTGATGTTTTGATTTTTTCTTCAGTTAAAAATAATTTTAATTTTCTTTCAAATTTCTTCTTTGCGGCATAGGTTATTATAAAATAATATGGGGATATTTTCCAGTTATCCTCTAATTGTATACTTCTAATTGGATTCCTTTGGTGTCACAAAACATATTTGGTATGACTTGAATTCTTTCCAATTTGATAATACTCTTTTTTGGCCCAGAATGAATTCTAGTTCAGTGCATTTTTGTTCATTTGAAAAGAATGCATATTATTCTGTCTTGACATGAAATGCTCTACAAATGCTTGTTCTATGAAGCAGAGTGTCAAATCTCTGTTTTTAATTGTGGATTTGGCTATTTCTCCTTGTAATTTAAAAGTTTTTTATCACTTATTTTGAAACTGTTTTAAATTTCTTAAATTTTTATGTTTATTATGTCTTCTTGCTGAATTGTCTACTATATAATTGAGAAATGGCCCTTTGCATTCTTAGTAACATTCTTTTCTCTAAAATTAATTATGTCTGATAGTAATATAGGTGCTCCAGCTTTTCTGTTATTATTGTTAGTATGTTATACCATTTCTATCTTTTTAACCTTTTTGTTTTTATATGTAAAATTCATTTATTTTTGCAGAGTATGGTTAGGTCTTCTTATTTTATCCATTTGGATTATCTTTTCTTTTTTATTGGGTTGTTTCAACCAGTTGTATTTAATATGATTACTGATAGGATTGGGTTAAGTTTACTATCTTGGATTTATTTTATATTTGCCATATGCGTTAGGTTGTTTTGTTTGTTTTCTTTTTTCACTTTTTCTTCTTTTTCATTGTTTTTTTACTTTTATGATTTAATTTATTTACTTTGTTATTGATTATACTCATTTCTTCAGTTATTTTACTGCTTGTATAATGTTTTATAGTACATATCTTTAAATTTTAACACTTTGAAGTAATATTGCATCATTTCATATATAATGTAAGAAATTATGGAGGGGGAGAAACTTGCAACACTGTCTTTCCATTTTTTTGTCCCAGATTTTTGCTCTTGTTGTCATACACTTTTATGTATATTATATAGTCCACAACTCATTATCTTTGCTTTAAAGAATCAATTTTGTGTTAAAGGCATTTACTTAGTGAGAAATATTTACAGTTAACCACAAAATAGCGATTTCTACTTTTTAAAAATATATATACATATATATCATATCATGGTTTCCTCTGGTAATTATTTTTCTTTTGCCAGAAGTACTTCCTTTAATATTTCTTGTAGCACATATCTACTTGTTGATTTGTAAAGATTGTTTATATATCAAATATCTTTATTTCACTTTTCTTTTTGAAAAATAATTTTGCTGAATATAGAATTACAGATAACCAAACTTAAAAGATACTGCTTCACTGCCTTCTTGTTAGCACTGTTTCCAACCAAAAAAATCTACAATTCTTATCTTAATTCCTTTACTTTTAATGTGTCTTTTATTTTCTAGCTATTACTAAATTTCTCTCTTTATCACTGATTATAATATTCCTTGCTTCAGTTGTTTTCAAGATTTTTGTGTTGACCTTTGAATTTGGGGGTTTATGGTATTTGTTTTATTTAAAAAATCAGGTTGTTACATTTTCTAATATTTTGTTTTCTTTATTCTTTCTTGGGGATTTCAAATACATTCTATTAACTTGTTTTAAGTTGTCTTAAAGCTCAGTGGCTTTTTAGATTTTTTTCCCAGTTTTTTATCTTTATATGTCATTTTAGTTTATTTTATTATTCCTTTAGGTTCATTAATCTTTTCTTCTGTTTATTCTGCCTTTAAGTCCAGTATATTTTGCATCTAATTCTTTGTACTTTTCAATAGTAGAATTTTTAGTTTTTAAAAAATATTTTTGATGTTTCTAATGTTATCTATATTCAGTTCTTGAACATATTGGCTAGTAATTTTATCCCCTTTGTCATTTTAGCTTCAGTTTTAATTGATTAATTTTCCTTCTCATATGTGTTGCATTTCTTTTTTGAACACCTGATAATTTTTTGATTTGCTCTCAGATTAATAGATTTTAACCTTGTTTGTTGCTGAATATACTCATATAAATATTCTTGAGTTTTGTTCCAGAATGCAGTTAAGTAATTTCTAAAGAGTTTGATCCTTTTTGGAATTACTTTTAATACACTTTCAAATACTAAATCAGTCTTTTGTCATTGGGTAATTTTGCCTCACTTCTGATAAAAAAAAATCATACTGAGTATTCTGCTTGATGCCCCATGATTTATTAGTTTTTCTACTCTTCTTCTGGAAGGAACATGAACTATTACTAACTCTGTGTGAGTTTCGATATTTATTTCCTCTAATCTTGTTGGGCTGTTTTTCCACAACCTTCATTATTTTTCGTAATTTTATGTACTGATAAATACTCACCTGATCATTGGAAGAAGTCTCTGCACATCTCCAGAGCCCTTGCTTTGTACAGACTCTATTCGTGCAAATATTGTACCCTGCTAATTTTAGTCAGGTTAGCCTCTCCCAGAATTATAACTCCATTTTCTAATGTTGACAAGGTTGCTAGACTTCTCTTGGAGTCCCCAACTTGGAAACTCTCTAGGCACTAAGCTGAGATAAATCATAAGACTAACCTTGTTAGTTTCCCTATTCTCAGGGATCATTGACATTTGTCAAATGCCTTTAAAACTGTTATTTGGTATATTTTATCCAGTGTTAGTCGTTTCAGGTGAGCGGGTCTGTTCAGTTCCAGTTAGTCTTGACCAAAAGTAGAAGTCTTTGATTTTTAAATGGTACCGTCTATTCTGGAATGCAATTTACACTTGAAACTTCTCTGAAACCATGTCAAGTTATATTATTGGATTTATTGTATTTACTGTTTCTCTATCCAGCAAGATTGTATGAAACAGAATTTGGTGATCAGTTTTAATGTATTGATATCATTTATTTAATTATCTAAATCCAAGGAAGACAGTATGAAAAAATAAATTCCTTAACTTACTCATTTATGTAAAAGCAAACAAGGAAGAAAGTAAAGAATGAGTCCAAGCTAATATTTTAGAGGATCTGGTGCAATAAATGATAAGTATTATGTTCTTTTGGTGAAGATGGTTAACTTACTGAGCTAGAATGGGCTTTTCCATTGATGAAAACTGGCCCCCAAATTAAATACATTTTAGGGATAGAGCCTTTATTGGGAGAAAGAGCTAAATGCTTTGACAAAAGTAAAAAAAATTTTAGTATTCACAGTAAGATGAAGAAAGTAAGATTTAAAAACAGAGGGAGTAGGCATGAGGAGAATATTTTCAGGAATCTCATATAATTTATGTATTTACCTAGAAACATGAAAAATGTGGCATTCTCTGGGTGGAAATGACTGATAACTTTTAGAATCTGTTATTTTATTCATTTTCTGTGAAAATTACCCTTACTTACATTAAAATGAACATGACCATGCAGTACACTTGAGACATTGTTAACATATTGAAATGAGAAGAGTTGAAACCACAATACTGTGTAACTGTAACATTTAGAAAAAGATGGGAATGCAGCAACAGGTTCAATTGGATTGTCTTTTTGAGGAAAAAAGCTTTCTCAAAAAACCCTAGCTGGCTGAGAATTTTACACAGTATAAACAAAAGAATTGCATATTCAGTTATAATATCATCAATGATAATTTTCATTATTATTATAATAATACAAATGAAATTAAAATAATACATTGGTGACCATCATTTACTGAATCAATCCAGCTTAAGTGTTTGAAAGATTCTTTTTTAAAAATTTCCCTTAGAATGATATGCATTTCTTTCACTGATATGACAACTATTTAATATTACTGGAATTCCTTTACTTAAACTATTTTTTGGTATAATTTTGGTTAAAATGGGGGAAAACAAGCACTTAACTATAAATTACACTGACTTGGAATTCCCATTGTGGTGCAGTGGAAACGAATCCAACTAGGAACCAAGTTGTGGGTTTAATCCCTGGCCTTGCTCAGTGGCTCAGTGGGTTAAGGATTCAGCATTCTTCTTTTTTTTTTGTTTTTTGTTTTTTGTTTTTTAGGGCTGCACCCACAGCATATAGAGATTCCCAGGCTAGGGGTCAAATTGGAGTTGTAGCTGCCAGCCTAAGCCGCAGCCACAGCAACGCAGGATCCCAGCCACGTCTGTGACCTACGACAGAGCTCACAGCAAGGCCGGATCCTTAACACACTGAGCAAGGCCAGGGATTTATCCTGTATCCTCCCAGATGCCAATCAGATTCATTATCCACTGAGCAATGATGGGAACTCCAAGGTTATATAGACTTCTAAGGTAAAACATTTGAATGAGAGAGGGAAGAGAGAATGTATGTTCCATTAAGATTTTTTTTTTAATTCTTAGGGATTTCTTTGTGATTTTTAGAAAGCATTATATAATTTTATAGTTGAACATTGTGGTCTTTTAAAAATAAGTGTTTTCTTTAAACTTTATAACTACTTTGAAGAAATGACTGATACTCTGGAGCTTTGAAACTATTATTAAAATTTAATCAGTTGAACAAGTTCAAGAGTACAACTTATTCTATGGAAACTGTTCTGCATGCAGTGGGTTTCTGGGAGGATTTGTTTAGTAGGCCTACCACATAGATTTGGTGGGATTTCTGAGGTGTTTTGATGCCTAAAATGTGAGTTTTAAAACCACAAATTGACAAATACTGTGCAGAAAAGTTGAGGATGCTTAACTAACCCAGTGACAAATTCCTCTAATCAAGTTTGATATTAAAACTGAAGGAAGACCAAAAAAAAAAAAAAGTTCCCATTATGGCTCAGCAGTTAACTAACCCGACTAGCACCCATGAGGTCTTGGGTTTGATCCCTGGCCTTGCTCAGTGGGTTAAGGATCTGGTGTTTCCATGAGCTGTGGTGTAGGTCGCAGATGTGGCTTGGATTCCACGTTGCTGTGGCTGTGGTGTAGGCCAGCAGCTGCATTTCCGATTTTGGGAACCTCTGTATGCCTTGGGAGAGGCCCTAAAAAGACAAAAAAGACCAAAAAAAAAAAACCCACAGAAAGTTGGGAATTCCCATTGAGGAGCAGTGGAAATAAAGCAGAAATAAATCTGACTATCACCCTTAAGGATGAGGGTTAATTCCCTGGCATTGCTCAGGTGGACAATCCAGTGTTGCTGTGAGCTGTGGTGTGGGTCTCAGACGTGATCCCACCATAGCTGTGGGTAGCCTGGCAGCTACAGCTCACATTCTACCCCTGGCCTGGGAACTTAACATACGCTATGGGTGTGACCCTAAAAAGCAAAAAAAAAAAAAAAAAAGAAAGAAAAGAACCTGCAGGAAGTCATTGTTCTCCTAAGAGGGGTACCTTGTTACAACATTCAAATTTAACATATTCAAATTTTTGTAACATTTTTATATTAATTGAGTATGAAAAAGTAAAGAACTAGGAAATTAAGGGAGATGCAGAGGGTGAATCAAGAATCAAGAATGTCACCATTTCTATAATGTTTGCTCTGCCTGCTCGGTGTTTCTTATGTTGACAGCCATTGAATTATGTTTTTCTTTCTCAATTTGAATAGGTCCTTCACAATAGTATTCAAAAAGAATTTTGAAAACCATCATATTCAAAGGTAATTCATAATAATTTTATTTTGACATCCCTTGAGTCACATAATTTGATTATATTTAATCCACATTTTGAAGTAATTTCCACTATTTACCCATGTGCAGATATAGCTAACTTGGCAGGGATATCCCAAAGCATTTTTTTTTATTAGTAAAGCTATATAGTCAAAGAAACAAATGATAAACTGGAAACTGCACTCCAAATAATGATCTAAAATCCCCACACTTAAAAAAAAATGTAGATATGTCATACCCTTGTTTGCTAGGATAGGTGCCAGCTCTTGATTGAGTTCAAAGGAGAAATATAATGTCTGAATAAAAAAAAAAAACAGTCTACATATGAGAAATTTCCTTGTAGAAAATATGTGCATAGAATTTTAAATAATGTCAACAAGCATCGTTTGTTTCAAATTTAACAGAATATTTTGATTCTGTACTGCCTGATTTAAACTGAGATCTGCAAGAATTTTAAAGTGTTAGAAAAGTATGTTAAAAAGTTGAATACATTAGTTATTTTCTGCGAAAGTAGGGTTCATTCACATTTAATAGGCAGTTAAGAATCTATGTTTCCCCCTTTAAAATGATGGGCAGAAACATACAGAAAATTCTGTTTGTAGGCTTTGAAAACTACAGAATATAATAAGGGAGAAGGAAATATATGAGATTCATATCAATAACTTTTTTTTTGAGAGAGAAAGAGGACTGTCATTATGCCCTTTTTTGTAATGGATAAGATAACATGGATAGAGAATTAAGAATGATGACTATTCTGAAGAGTCTGGCACATTATATGATTGATTGCATAGACAATCAGAGTATATTGTTTAAAATAAGATTATACATATCTTTTGGTTGACTTTCTTTATCCTATAAGAGATGTTCAAAGAAACCTAGTGGTGATATATAATTACCAAAAGATGTGAATATACCTATTTAAAAATATATTTATGCATACAAAATCATTATGTTGGATTTTCCTTTCATCCTAAAGAATTACAGCCTTGACTCATATGACAGTGACAGTAGACAATAGAAAAAAATAGTAAATCTGTTAATGTGTTCTAACTATCACTGGATAAGAAACCACCGCAAAATTAGTTACTTAAAACAATAAGATATTATTATCTCTAACAGTTCTGTGAGTTAACTAGGCTTACCTAGGTGGTTCTAGTTTGGGTAGCTTATTCAGTTGCACTCATTTGTGGCTGAGTGGAATTTCTGGTACGGCGGTAAAAGGAGCTCAGAGAACATTCTCCCCTGGACAGGTATCTATTAATCTGATAACAGTCAGCAGGGTCAATCACTCCAAGTCTCTGGAGATTTATTAAAGGCCTAAGAACAAATCGAGGAAAAAATTAATAAACAAAATCCGTGGAGGCAGAGCAAGAGCAATGGGAGGCTCTGGCATTAGTGTTAGTTACTACAGTTATATTCCCCACAGCTCTGCCTTGCAGAATTGCTGTTCCAGTATGTTCAATGGCCAAGTTGCAGTTCTAATCTTCCTCAACATCCTGGGGTGGAAGAGCTTTTTTGAATGATTTGGGCATCCAGCTAACATCAAGATCTGTCGTTTTCACTTCTTTGTGCTATATGGAAACTTTATATCATGTGGCTGGCAGTGGTTGCATGTCTTCCAGTTCCCTACATGCAGCTGTTGCTAGGTAGAATGCATCTAGGGATGAAGCAGATGAGGTGTCAATATCCATTTCCCACACACTTCTATGTTTCAGAAGAGCTGCTTCAGAGGGCCTTGGTAGGCATGTGGTAGCTTCCATCACCTCCATCTTGTGTAATTAAAGAACTATTTCAGATTTAGCAACTGTTCAACTTTGGTAGATCCCACCACCTGTGGCTCTGAGCTGTAGAAACTTCACATTTGCTGGTAATAATTGGAGAGCAGTACCAGTCCCCCAACTCCCTGCTATGCATGCACAGGTGTGCATATGCCACACACACACACACACACACACACACACACACACACACCCTCCTGCTCCATAGCACAAATAATTTCCTCGGCAGGTTTGAGGAAGCCTCAAAGTTTGGCAACATTTTGCCCCAGTCAAGGAGCTGGAATTCAGTGGGGAACAATGTATGCCTGAGAACATTCTTGGAAACAGTAGAGCAATCAGCTGGCAATTAGTGGGGGCTAATATCTCACCCAGTAGGATAACCAGCCAGGAGCTTAATTTGAAGATGAAGGGATGAAGGACTCAAAGTGGGCAGAGCTAAAACTCTGACTCATCCTTGATTGTCAGGAAGATAGTGTGCATGTTGAAATGTGGTCCTCTGAGGGAAACATCAAGGTTTCATACTATATGAGAAATATACTTTTTTGAGCTTGTCTAGATAAATCAACAAGAAATAGACATGTGAACAGCAGTTATAAGAGTATTGAGAGTTGCTACATTATATTATCTAGAATGACTACTAACAACACAAATTATGAAACATTGACAAAAACTTGAAAATGTGACCTTGATTTAAAAAAAAAAAGCCACTAAGATTGCATGCTAACTAAGGGAGATACATTTTGTATTCAAATTACAAATGGATTAAAAGGAAAATTATGGGGGAAAATACACTATTCAAACAGCAACCATAGGAGAACTGGAATGCCTTTGTTAACCTTGGATAAAACTGACTTTAAAAATGTTTCTAGTGATAAGAGGAACATTTTAGAATTGCAAATACTTGATCTATAAAAAAGAAAAACAGTTACAGACATATATGCACCTAACTACATAGCTTTAAAATACATGAAACATAAGTAGCAGAGATGAAGGGATAAATAAGACAATTCAGCAATAGTATTTGGAGATTTCATTATCTCTCCGTTTATAATGGATAGAACAGCTAGTTAGCAGATCAATGAGAATAAAGGAGAATATAAGCTAACTCACTCTAATAGATGTTTATAAAACACTATGCCCAACAACTGTAGAATATACATTTTCATCAAAATTAGGGCATAATGCAGGCTTCAAAAATTTATAAAGATTGAAATCATATAAAATATGTTCTCTGACCATAATAGAATGGTATTAAAAATGAAAAACAAAAGAAAATTTGGGAAAGTCAGAAGTATGTGGAAATTAAACAACACACATTGAAGTTATCAGTGGTCAAATGAAAAATCCCAAAGAAAACTAGAAAAAATATTTGAAAAGAACAAAAATTAAAGTACAGTATAAGTCAAGAAATTGAGCTAATACAATACTTAAAGGAAAACCTATATGGGAACACCTATACTAAAAAAGATTTCAAATCAGTACCCTGACATTCTACCTTAAGAGGAATGTAAGGTAACAGTAATCTAAATCCAAAGGTAGTATCAGGAAGGATGAAATTGAGGCTACAATGGAGATAAAGTATAGAGTAAAAATAAAATACAGAAAAATCAGCGAAACAAAAATTTTTCTTTGACAATATCAGTAAAATTGGCAAAACTTTTGCTAGACTAACAAGAAAGAGGACTCAAATTATTAAACTCAGTAATGAGGGCATATCACTCTCAACTTCAGAAAAGTAATATCACTTATTAGGAAATACTGTGAACAAGCATATGCAAACAAATATAACACTTTAATAAAAGTGAAAATTTTGTAACAAAACACAAGTGGAACTGACTCAAGAAGAGAAAGATCATTTGGATTGACCTGTAACAAATGAAATGGTTGAACTTAATAATTAAATAACCTGCAGATAAGGAAAAGCCCAGGGCAGATATCTTCACTATAAATTCTAGATATTCAGAGAAAAATTATTTCTAATCCCTTAGGAGCTCTTCCAAAGAATGAGTGGTGGGAATACTTCCAAACTAGAATTATCCTGGTACCAAAATCAGACAAAGATATTACAAGAAAAGAAAACTACAGGTCGTATAGATATATAATTCCTCAACGAAAAAATACAACAAACTGACTTCAATGATATGTGAAAAAGAACCAAAGACATATGTGTGTGGGTGTGGGTGTGTATTTATATGTGTATGTGTTTATTATGGCCAAGTGGGATTTATTCCATGAATGCAATTGTTTTAAAATTCAGAAATAAGTTAATACAATACAGTATATCCATTTAATAAAGGACAGTGATTATCAGTAGACACAGAGAAAGCTTTGATAAAACGAAATGATTTTTCACAATAAAAATATTCAGTGAACTTGGAATGGGGGAAAATTTCTCAAAATAATAACGGACATCTAAGAAACAACCATACCTAACAGCTTATTTAATGGAGAAAGATTGGACACTTTCCCATTATCATCAATAAACAGAAGTGGTATGAGCAGATGCCACTCATGTACTTCTGTTCAACTTTGTGCTGAACATTCTACCCAAAGTGATTTGGCAATAAAGCAAAAATAAGGCATCAAGATTATGAAAAAAAATTATATTTTCAGATGATGTTGTATTGTATATAAGGAATCCAAAGTATCTACTAAAAACCTATTAGAGTTAATAAATGACTTCAGCAAAGTTTCAGGTCAAAAGATTAATATACACACAAAAATTTTAGCTTTAAACCTTAACAATGAAAACACTGAAAATGAAATTAAGGACAATAGTTCTGTTTACATATCCTCAGAAATAATATAAAATTTTGGAATAAAGTTAACCACGAGGGGAAGACTTGTACACTAAATACTATAGAATATTGCTGAGAAAAATTGAAGATCTAAATAAATGGAAAGGCATTTCATATTCTTGGATTGGGAGACTTACTATGTGAGGATGGCAATATCCCCCAGAGAAATTTCAGATTAAGTGCAGTCCTTTTTTTATTATAGAAAACTTCTTTTTTTAGAAGTTTAATGAATATTTATTTTTTATTTTTTATTATAGTTGATTTACAGTGTTGTGTCAATTTCTGCTGCACAGAAAAGTGACCCAGTTATACATTTATATACATTTTATTTTCATACTATCGTCCGTCATGTTCCATCACAGGTGATTAAGTATAGTTCCCTGTGATATACAGCAGGATCTCATTGCTGATCCATTCCAAATGCAATAGTTCACCTCTAATAACCCCAAACTCCCAGTCCCTCCCACCTTCTCCCCCTCCCTCTTGGCAACCATAGGTCTGTTCTCTATGTCTATGAGTTTGTTTCTTTTTTATAGATAGGTTCATTTGTGCTGTATATTAGATTCCAGATATAAGTGATATCATATGGTATTTGTCTTTTTCTTTCTTATTTCACTTAGTATGAGAATCTCTAGTTCCATCCATGTTGCTGCCAGTGGCATTATTTTGTTATTCTTTATGGCTGGGTATTATTCTATTGTATATATGTACCACATTTTCTTAATCCATTCATCTCTTGATGGACATTTAGGTTGTTTCCATGTCTTTTCTACTGTGAATAATGATGCAATGAACATAGGAGTGCATGTATCTTTTTCAATGAAATTTTGTCCAGGTATATGCCCAGAACTCAGATGCTTTATCATACGGTAGTTCTGTATTTAGTTTTCTGAGATAGCTCCATACTGTTTTCCATAGTGGTTGTGCCAATTTACATTCCCACTAAGAGTGTAGGAGGGTTCCTTTTTCTCCATACCCTCTCCAGCATTTGTTATATTTGTAGATTTACTAATGATGGCCATTCTGACCAGTGTGAGGTGGTTATCAAAATCTCAGCTTCTGGATTTCCCATTGTGGCGCAGTGGTTAATGAATCCGACTAGGAACCATGAGGTTGCAGGTTCGATCCCTGCCCTTGCTCAGTGGGTTAAGGATCCGGCATTGCCGTGAGCTGTGGTTGCAGACGTGGCTCGGATCCTGCATTGCTGTGGCTCTGGCATAGGCTGGCAGCTACAGCTCTGATTGGACCCCTAGCCTGGGAACCTCCATATGCCACAGGAGCGGCCCTAGAAAAGGCAAAAAGACAAAAAAAAAATCTCAGCTTCATTTGTTTTCAAGAAATAACATGTTGATTCTAAAATTAATATAAAATGTATGGGATCCAGAGTAATCAAAAATTTTTGGAAAAAGGCAAATGTGGAGGACACATATGTCCCATTTCAGAATTTTTCTAAAGCTGTATTAATCATGAAAGTGTGAAAAGAAAGAGAGAAAGTGGCACTGACATAGGCATCCACATATATGTCATTGGAACTGAATTGGGAGTCCAAAATTAACCCCTTACATTTTGCTCAGTTGATTTTGACAAAGGTGCCAAGACAATCCAATTGGGGGATAATTTTATTTTCACTTAATGCTGCTGGGACAACTAGATATCCACATACAAAATAATGAATTTTGAACCTTATCTTGTAATATAGGAGAAATTAACTTGAAAAAGACCATATAACAAAATGCAAGTTTATGTTATACTAGGAAATGCGTACTAGGAAACATAACAGTAAATCCTTAGGAAATGCTTGTTTAGATATGACATTAAATGCAGAAATGACAAAAGAGATAATAGGTAAAAAGTTTTGTGCTTTAAAAGTCACTATTAAGGGAGTTCCCATCCTGGCACAGTGGTTAATGAATCCGACTGGGAACCATGAGGTTGAGGGTTCGATCCCTGCCCTTGCTCAGTGGGTTAAGGATCCAGCGTTGCTGTGAGCTGTGATGTGGGTCACAGATGCAGCTCGGATCTGGAATTGCTGTGGCTCTGGCGTAGGCTGGTGGCTACAGCTCCAATTCGACCCCTAGCCTGGGAACCTCCATATTCCATGGGAGCAGCCCTAGAGAAGGCAAAAAGACAAAAAAAAATCACCATTAAGTGAGTAAAAACAATGGGAAAAAATGGGTTTGTAATTCATGTGTCTGAGAGGGGACTTGTATCTATACCATATGAAACATTTTTACAACTCTGCAGTAAAAAATACAAATCCAATTTAAAATAGGGATACATATTTCTCCAAAAAGCTGTACAAATTACCACTAAGTATATGAAATGATGCTCAACATCATAACTAATTAGGTACATGCTTTGGAACCCATGAAAAACCATTTCACACCCCCCTAGATATGTCTGTAATGAAAAAGACAAAAATATACATTAGTGGAGATAAGATATACCAATTAAATATTGTTTGTGGAAAACTGTTAGTTCCTCCAAAATCTATATTAAATATAGAATTAGCATTCTACTCAGAGGGATATAACAAAAACAATTGAAAACAGATGTTCAAACCAAAACTTAAAACAAAAATGTTTATAGCAGCATATTTACAATAGCAAAAATGTGGAAACAATTCAAATGTACATTAAGTGATGAAAGGATGAACAAAATGTTATACATGCATAAATGGAATATTATTCAATCATAATAAGGAATGCAGTATCGATATATGCTTCAACATGGATGAATATTGAAAAATTATGCTAAGTAAAAGATGTTAATCACAGAAAACTCCATTTTGTATGATTCCTTTTATATGAAAAGTGCACAAAAGGATAGGGACAGAAAGTAGATTTGTGGTTTCCTAAAGCTGAGAGTGGAAGAAGGAATGGGAAGTAACTATTAACGTGTATGAGATTTCTTTGTATGTTGAGGGAAATATTCTAAAATATTTTAAATATGTAAATTCTAAAGTATTTTAAAATACTCTAAAATATTGTCATGAATGTTATGCAACTCCGTGATTATTATTAAAAAACATTGAATTGTACAAGACATTTTAAATGGATGTCTTATGGCTTATGAATTATATCTCATTAAGAAAGTTTCTTTAAAAATGTAATACCAGAAGAGAAACCTTATATAAAACTGGATCATCTATTTTTTTATTGATTTTTTCCATTATACCTGATTTATAGTGTTCTGTCAATTTTCTCCTATACAGCAAGGTGATCCAGTCACACATACACATATGCAGTCCTTTTTCTCACATTATCCTGCTCCACCATAAGTGACTAGATATAGTTCTCAGTGCTACACAGCAGGATCTCATTGCTTATCCATTCCAAAGGCAATAGTTTGCATCTATTAACCCCAAATTCCTAGTCCATCCCACTCCCTCCCCCTTGGCAACTACAAGTCTATTCTCCATGTCCATGATTTTCTTTTCTGTGTAAAGGTTCATTTGTGCCATATATTAGATTCCAGATTTAAGTGATATCATATGGTATTTGTCTTTCTCTTTCTGACTTCACTTAGTATGAGAGTCTTTAGTTCCGGATCCTCTATTTTTAATACTGGATTCTGCATGGCTTTCATTCCCTGGATGTTGGTGTATGAACTGTGGCAGTTGACTAATTTTGGCCCAAATACTTTCCTTGGCAACTCAGTGATTCCAAACACCTAGCTCAATATTTTTGTGTGATGCCTTCAGAATGTAATGAGATGCCTGCACAGCTGTCAAGAAAGACCTGCACTTTGGGGTACCAAACAGAGATAGATGAATATCAGAAAGGACAACTAATTGTCCTCTAATTGGACCATTTGGCATTTGATAGAATCAGTCTTTCTACAATTAGACTGGCTTTCAGAGTTTTATAAGTTATTGTAAAACTGAATTATTACTAAATTTCACCACCACTCTCTTCTTATTTCAAATTTGTTTCCAGACTTGAAGCGATATGTGGTAGTTTGGTAACCCAGTTAGTGGTTAAAAAATAATAAAAGAAGGGAAAAAAACAACAGTGATTTAGACTGGAGACATATGAAGACTAGGCTGGGCTCAATGTCCATGTTGATTCATTGACATGCCTGGTGCCTCATACTGTCTCTTGGTTGAGCACACAGCTGTGGCTGTCAACCAGAGCACCTACATGTGGCTTATTTATTTACCTTGGACTTCTCACAACAGAATGACACATATACCAAACTATCTGCATGTCTGTCTCCTCTCAATGAGGTGTCCATATGCCTTTACTTTTGGTATGATTCAATCCCAGTCAATCTCTGTCTCTCTTTCTCTCCCCTCCAAAACCCTATCCCAAATGATTGCCATCACATACAAGAAACTCCAGGACAGTAAAGCAAATATTTCCTTATTCTCCACCCCAGCTATTGACCCATCTTTCTCCTATTCTCAGATACTCTTAAAAATACATCTTAGAAATTTTATGCATTTATTTAACTATAACATAACTCCTATTCATACCATTTCTGGAGTCTGACGTACCATTTCTGCAGTCTGACCACCTATGATTAGTGTAACTATACAAAACTCATAGATTTTTACCTTTTAATCCTTAGGGTTTTTTTTGTCTTATATAAATGGTCAGTAACATAGTACTATATTAAAGAATAATCGTAAGCATCATTCTTGAGTTTTACCTTATTTTAAATGGAATACGTGTCGTTTGTCCATAAAACATGATTCTTGCTGTAGACTTTGTTATGTAACTATTTACACAATTTAGTAAATTCTCCTTGATTCAAATTATTATAAAAATTCTATAGTGGTGGTACTATTCCTTTAAAATCAAATAAGTGGAATTATATTACTATATTCCCTAATGTTGAAACTATAGATTTTATTAATGCATTCCTGCGGAAAACTCCACTTGAAATATCTTTTAAATACTGTCATTGGGTATACTTAACTGAGATATGATTTCTGTGTTTATGGGTGAAGTTAGTCTATAATTTTCCTTTCTTTTAATATCCTTAAAGTGTTCTTTTGCTATTGATAGGGCTCTGAACTTTGATTTATTTCTTAGCTCCTCTCAGAAATATGCTAATCTTGTGTTGATTGCAGCAAGGATGAATCAGGAAGCATTTGTTAGAAGTCTATGACTAGCAGCTCAGAGCTGAATGAAGCTGATAGGAAGCTTTTTTTATTGTTTTAGCAAATATCTTTCTGCTTAAATGTATTACTCTGATTTTGGTTGAAACTTATTAAGTCACTAACCAAACATGTAAAAGCGAAAGTTAATCCACATAAATAAGAAGAAGAAATGCATTGATGTGAATTTTCAAGCCTTATATACTGGAAGGGGCTATTAGCAAAATAATGTTTGTTTGTTTTTGTTAAAGACACGAAAGTAAGATATTTTAAGATATTATTAATATGACTGTTTATAAATAATGAAAACTACTGAACACATGCACACTACCAGTTGTACTGAAGAACTATGCATATGTTGGGGTGGTGACAAAAGAGAAGTAGAGTCATATGAGCAATATGTTATTTGTAATTTGAAAAGATTTATTTTTGGAAAGTCTTAATAAAACAAGGGTAAAGCAATAGTTTCCTGAATTGGAATACAGGAAGTGTATCTCCTTTTGTCATCTTAAAATTTTTATTAAAGTGAAGAAAGAGAAAATTTAAGGAATTGTCAAGTGGAAGATGAAGTTAAAAAAGTGTTTAACACAATAACAATTTTGATATCAAGAAATAACAAAAAGTGTAACAAAAAGTAATCAAATTCATATTATAAATCAAAAAAATAAATAGAGAATGAACAGGCTCTCATATTTGTCTCATGAGCCAATTAATGAAATAGAGTTGTATGAGTTATATTAAAATATAAATTTCATACTGACTTGATTGAAAATGCTGATATCAACAAAGATGATACAGGACTTATGCCATCACAGTTAGACATTACCAGCAAAATGGTTAATAAGTATCTTCAGTTGGAAGAGTATTTAGGAACACTTACAGAACACGGAAATGTGATATACACTGAAATCTTACAGTTATTTAAAAGAAATTTCTCAAATTTGATAAAAACATGAACTTTAAATAACATTGCTAGTACAAATTTTAAAGTTATAAAAAACATATTTTATATTGTCCATAAAACATTAATTACTACAGTAGAGGAAAGCCTGAATGCTCATGTTGTTATTTCTAGAAAAGGATAGAACACTCTTGTCATATTAAAAGAGGATCAGAATGTGCAGACAAAATTCTAGGGAAAACAGTATAGACATGTTTTAAGGGGTGAATTAATACAAGTGTTATTTCTAATTTTTTTTCATGATTATGTCATCTTTTTTCAAATTTGTGATTTTCTTGTGTATTATAAATAAATATTCTTTATATAATTTCATGTTCAAAAATTTAAGCACATCCACCAAAACTGTACAAACTTTAGGTCCTAAAGATCTTTTATCTACCCTAAGGGTTCAAAAAAAATAAGACAAATTGAAGAGTATTAAAGTCAGGTTGGTTTACTTGAATGTAGTATGTATGGCTATAAAACAAGACTGAGAGGACTGAGAGGGTTAGATGATAGTAGAGCCAATGGAGGCAACGTCGTCCTTTAAATGTTGGCAACTTTCAGCTTCTCAGAAAGGAAATTTCTTTTATTAGGGCTTAGGAAGCACTGGGGAGAGTGAAGACAGATGAGATCATTAATGGGCAAAGATCTCTTAATACAAACAATAATTGAAAATGATTATGGCTATAGTGTTTGCTAATACTGAGTGAACAAATTATACATTTTTTTTTCTTCTTTTTCAGCTGCATCTGTGACATTTGGAAGTTTCTGGGCCAGGGATCAGATCTGAGCCACAGCTGCACCCAATGCTGCAGGTGCAGCAACCCTGGATCCTTAACCCATTGCATCAGTGAAGGGATCAAACCCATACCACTACAGGGACAATGCTGAATCTTTAGCCCACTGCACCACAGTGGGAACTCCAAGTTACACATTTTTAAGTCTGTATATCTCAGACAAATATGTATCACTAGGTGTGCTAATACCCAATATCACTAATCCTTACACCAAGCAGATAAATTGGCTGATAATATCTCTATTGTGTGGCTACAGAAAACTGAAAATATGAAGATTAGTTGAATTGTTTAAAGACTCGCAGCTAGCAGATGGTGAGATTCTGTAGTGTCCATTCTTTCTCTAAACCACACTATCTCCCCAAGTGAGGTTATATACATTCTGAGAAATATACTGAAAACCCATATACCTTTAAAGATTGTCCGATTATTTTTACTTTATGGTAATGTCTTTATTGCTTTTTTCTCTATTTTTTTCTTCTTTTTCCTTTTCTCTTTCTTTTTAAGGCTACACTTGCAACATATGGAAGTTCCTAGGCTGGGGTCGAATCAGAGCTGCAGCTTCAGGCCTACACCACAGCCACAACAATGCCAGATCCAAGCCACATCTGCAGCCTATACCATAGCTTGCAGCAACACTGGATTCTCAACTCACTGAGAGAGGCCAGTGACCAAACCTGTATCCTCATGCTCACTGTGTTGGGTTCCTAACCTGCTGAGCCGCAATGGGAACTCCTGTTTTATTTTTTAATTGAAGCGTTGATTTACAATGTTGTATTCGTTTCTGGTGTACAGCAAAGTGAGTATTGTATATAATATATGTGGTCTTTTTCATATTTTTTTCCATTATGGTTTATTATATGCTATTGAAGAGTACTCTGGGCTATACAATAGGACCTTTTTGTTTATCTATTTTATATATAATAGTTTGTATCTGCTAATCCCAAACTCCTAATTTTTCCCTCACCTTCCCATTTCCCCTTTGGTAACCATAAGTTTGTTTTCTATGCCTGTGACTCTACTTCTGTTTTGTAAATAAATTCACTTGTATCATATTTTAGATTCCACATATAAGTGATATCATATTGTATTTGCTTTTTTCTTTTCTGGATTACTTCAATTTGTATAATAATCTCTCAGTCCATCCATGTTGCTGCAAATGGCATTATATCATTCTTGTTATGGCTGAGCAGTATTCCATTGTATATAAATATACCATATCTTCTTTATCCATTCTTCTGTTGATGGACATTCAGGCTGCTTCCATGTCTTGGCTATTGCATCTATTCTATTATTTTATACAGTTTGCCCTCCATATCTGCAGGCTCTGCAACTATGGATTCAACCAACTATAGGTCAAAAATATTTGAAAAGCATCCCAGAAATTTCTAAAAAGCAGAACTTGAATTTCCCTTACACAGACAACTGTTAATGTAATATTTGCATTGTATTTGCAAGTATTTGCATAGTATTTACATTGTGTTAGGTATTTTAAGTAATATAGAGATGATATATAGTATATAAGAGGGAGTTCCGTTGTGGTCTAGTGCTTAAGAATTAAGAAATAAGGGGTCATCACTTCTGTAGCTTGAATTCTGACTCTAGCCCAAAAACTTTTTCATCCTATGGGTGCACTCAAAAAACATTTTTTTAAGTATGTAGGAGGGTGTGAGTAGCTTATATGCAACTACTACCCTATTTCTGCTAAGGGACTTGAATATAAGTAGGTTTTGGTGTCTGAGGCAGGTTCTGGAACCAATCTCATGATTACTGAATGATGACTGTACTTCAAATGGATTTCAGTATGTTTAGTTTTGAATTTTATTACATCTTATATGCCATTTATAATACAAGGGAATAATAGGTTAAAGTGGAAGTTAGTAATTTATGTTCCTCTGTATTTTGCTGATGTTGTGCTAATCTTACTAGCAAAGCTATTCGTATCACGTAGTATTCCTTCTAAGTGAATGTTAATATTTGAGTTTTAGTTTTTATTTGAAAAGGAACACTCTTCTTAAGTTAGCATCTGATAATGCCAGTTTTTTAGACAGGGGTCAAGATGGTAAGCAGTAGTATTGCCATAACTTTAAGAGTCTCTTAAGAGAAAGGAGAAGGATCAACACATATTAAACCTCTTAGACATCTGCACGAACACACATTTGGTTTTAGGTGAAGCTGTGGTCCTTGCTATTGTTTATTATTGTGGCCAGTATCACTTTAAACTGTATCCCCTCAGTCTAATTTTTTCAAATTTCTAAATTTTTCTTTATATATATATATATATATATATATATATATATATATATATACACACACACACACACACACACACACATTTAATATAACAAAATCAGTGCCTCATTAGGAACATGACTTCAGTTAAATACATAGAATTTAAATTGCAGTTACCATATTATTAAGCAACTGCAGTATGACATTTTCAGTAACATTTATAGTTGATCATAACAATGAAGAAAAATAAATGCCTTCTAGTGAAATTTCGTATGGGCCATAAAGTAAAACAAGAAGCATGTGCTTAACATACATCATACATCAGTATGTATTTCAGAAAAAAATATCAATTCCAAATTTTCACCCTATCTTCCTTAATAGGACAATAAAATTTTAAAATCTAGACTAGGTTGATTAATATTGAATTAACATTTGATCTTTGGAGCTCTCTGCAGCAAAAACCAGAGAAGATAATGTCTGTAAATGCAGTTTTTTTTTCTTTTTGGTTTTAAGAGGGCATACTTATTTAGTAATACATTTTTAAATGACTATTAATTTACATAAATCTACATTTTTTAAAGTGCCGAATTTATCCAGATCAATACATTTTACTTTTTTTGTTTAGCGTTAGAGTATAAGTCTAAGTCTGCAACATGAGAGTCTGAGTTGAATCTTCCCTTATCACCAGCATTTTGCCTGGCATGATTTTTTTTTAAATTTTATTTTTATTTATTTTTTTTTACAGAATAAAATACATATATTTAAACACAATTACATTCACACAGATTATTATATCATGGATATTCAGAAACAGATTAAGTGACTCCCTCTGGAGAAATGGAATGGAAAATATGCTGAGACAAATAGGAATTTTTTTTCTATACTTTATGCCATTTTGTATAGCTTTCATCTTTACTATTAAATATTATCTATTATATTTCAATTTTTCTTTAAAAATTAACATTATATTAAAATTGTGTATATTATGCAACTAAAATTTATAAAGAAGAAAGCCTTATATACCGTTAAATATTTTATATAGCATAATAAAAAGAATCACTTAACTGGTAAGAATTACAAAAATAATATACCGTCTGAAAATAAGTAAAATATAAAATGCATGAATTGGTTAAAAAACAGTGTAACTATATAAATATGTCCTCGCAATTTGTTACATCTTATTGATTCTTCAATATAGGCATTACACCATTCTAGGTGATGTGATAAACAAGACATTATAGACCTTACATTGTACCATGGAGAGAAATGGTTATTAATAATACAATTGTAGAACTGTATTATTGTACAGTTGCATTATTTAATTATAATTATCATAAATTCTTTGATGGAGAGAAAATCGGAATCAGATGTAAGAAGATTTCAGCATTCCAAGAATGATGTCAAATGACCCCCTTCATGGTGGATTATGCACTTACTTACTATGAGATATATTTCTTCTCCAGAGATTCCTTGTTTGTGTATCAATTGTAGATTTTGGTTTGCCATTACTCTGAAGTTTTGATATGAGTCTATATGTATATGAGATTGTTTTAAGTTGTTGTTCTCTTAATTGCAAGTGCATCTCCAGTGTCGTGCATTTGTACCCACCTCTTCTCATGATTTCTGATTTTGGTGGTATAAGTGCACGGATGATTTCGTATCTTTATTGTATCTATACCTTTACTGGTGAGCCTTGTCATTTGTGGAATTTTTGTTTCCTGTTGCTGTCTTTTCTTTTCTGCCTAGTGAAGTTCCTTTAGTATTTGTTGTAAGGCTGGTTTAGTGTTGCTGAATTCTCTCAACTTTTGCTTATCTGTGAAGGTTTTGATTTTTCCTTCAAATCTGAAAGAGAGCCTTGCTGGGTAAAGTAGTCTTGGTTGGAGGTTTTTTCCTTTCATCATGTTAAGTATATCATGCCATTCCCTTCTGGCCTGTAGTTTCTGCTGAAAAATCTGCCAATAACCTTATTGGGGTCCCCTTGTATGTTACTTGTTTCTTTTCCCTAGCTGCTTTCAAGATTTTCTCTTTGTCTTTAATTTTGGTCAGTTTGATTAATATGTGTCTTGGTGCATTCCTCCTTGGGTTTATTTTATGTGGTACTCATTGTGCTTCCTGGATTTGAATGAGTGGTTCCTTTCCCATGTTAGGGAAGTTTTCAGCTACTATCTCTTGGAATATTTTTTCTGTCCCCTTCTCTCTCTCTTCTCCTTCTGGCACACCTATAATATGGATGTTAGTGCATTTAAAGTTGACTCAGAGTTCTCTGAGATTCTCTTCATTTATTTTCAATCTTTTTTCTCTTTTCTCTCCTGCATCCATAATTTCCACTAGTCTGTCCTCCACCTTGCTTATTTGTTCTTCTGCTTCCTGTATTCTGCTGTTAGCGGCCTCTAGTGAATTTTGTATTTCAGTTATTGTATTTTGCATCTCTTCTTGTTTAAGTTTTATATTTTGTATCTCTTTGCTCAGTGTTTCCTGTAAGTTATCCATCTTTGCCTCCAGTTTCTTTCCAATGTCTTGCATCATCTTCAGCATCAACAGTCTAAAGTCTTTTTCCTGGAGGCTGAGAATCTCCTCATCGCTTAGCTGATTTTCTGGGGTTTTTCCTTTCTCCCTCATCTGAGTTACAGTTCTCTGTCTTTTCATGTTTATAGGTTTTTGGTGTGGTGATCTTTTTACAGATAATAGAGTTATAGCCTCTCTTCCTTCTGGTGTCTGCCCCCTATGTGGATGAAGTCAGTATGGGGGTTTGCTGTAGGCTTCCTCATGGGAGGGGCTGATTCCTGCCCACTGGTAGGTGGAGCTGATTCTAATCCCTCTGGTGGGTGGGGTTTAGTCTCTGGGTGGGATTAGAGGCAGCTGTGTGCCTGGGGGGTCTTTAGGCAGCCTGTTTACTGAGGGGCAGGGCTGTGATCCCACCTGGATTGTTTTTTGCCCTGGGGCTTCTCAGCACTGACTGACAGGTGGGGCCAGATTTTCCCAAAATGGCCACCTCCAGAGAAAAGCAGCTGCTGTATATTCCTGAGAGCTTTGCTTTCAATGTCCCTCCCTCGCAACAAGCCATATTCACCCCTGTTTTCTCAGGATGTCCTCCAAGAACTGCAATCAGGTTTGACCCAGATTCCTGTGGAGACTTTGCTTTGCCCTGGGATCCAGTGCACGTGAAAGTCCATGTGCACCTTTTAAGAATGGGGTCTCCGTTTCCCCCAGTCCTGTGGAGCTCCTGCGCACAAGCCCCACTGGCCTTCAATGCCAGATGCTCCAGGGGCTTTTTCTCCCAGTGCCAGATCCCTGCATGTGAGGGTTTGATGTGGGGCTCAGAACTCTCACTGTTGTAGGTGATTCTCTGTGAACCAGGTAGTTTTCAGTCTATGGAGCTTCCCACCCAGGAGATATGGGGTTGTTTATATCATGAAATCGCCCCCCCCCACCTCTTGATGTGGCCTCCTCTTTTTCTTCTGGAGTAGGATATCATTTTTAAGGTTTCCAGTCCATCTGGGTGGAGATTGCTCAGTCTTTAGTTGTGAATTTTGTTGTTTTCAGGAGAGAAGTTGAACTCCAGTTCTTCTATTCTGCCATCTTAATCCTGAATCAAATTTCTAAATGTTATCTGTTTTTTTTTTTCCATCTTCATTGAAGTTATTAGCAAACTAGAGAGAATACTTGTTTGGGGTTTGTGAGGAAATGGCTGAAATCCCTTTTCAATAAAAGAGCTGTTATTGTAGAGGCTGAAATTGCACTAACCAAAGTGTTGTGGTAGAAGGTATAACATACATAGTTTACTTTAAGGCTTTTACTAGGTACTAGTTCCTGTAATTTTTTTTTCAGATTTACTTATTGTGGGGGAAAATATGAGATCTACACTCCTAATGAATTTTAGGGTATAAAGTACTGTATTGTTGACTGTATGCACTGCACAATAATGCACAGCACATAGTTATAACTTTTCATCTTCCATGACTGTGAAGCTTTATCCCCATTGAATAGCAATTCCTATTTTCCCTTCTCCCCAAGTCCTGAGAACCATGTTTCTATATCAGTGAGTTTGACTAGATAAATCATGAAGGTGGTGTTACACAGTGTTAAGTCCTTCTTGACTGGCTTATTTCACTCAGCATAACATACCCAAGGTTCATGTTGTAGTCTGTGAAATGATTTCCTTCTTTTTTATGGCCAAATAATACTACATGATATATGAATACCATTTTTTCCTTCTGGATTCATGTGTCAGTGGACATTTAGATTTTTTCCTACCTCTTGCCTGTTGTGAATACTATTAAACTGAAGAATTTTTTTTCAAGACCCTGATTTCTTGAAATCAGTGCAATTGATGGATTATATGGCAGTTCTATTTTTAAGTTTTAGAGGAAACTCCATAATGTTTCCCATGGTGGGTGTAACATTTTCTGTGCATTCCAACAGTGTACAAAGGTTCTCTTTATCTTCATTAATACTTTTTATTGTATCGATAGCAGCCATCATAACAAGAGTGAGGTGATATCTCTTTGGTTTTTCATTTACATTTCCCTGATATTAGTGATGTTTAGAATGCTTTCATATACTTGTTGACTTTTCATATACTTGTTTAGGATTTTTTTCTCTGTCAAAAATTCCGTTGGGATTTTGATAGGTATTGGATTGAATCTGTAAGACATTTTGGTTAAAATGAAGATTCTAACAATGTTAAGTCTTCCAGTCCATTAATGAGATATCTTTCCATTTTGTATCTTCTTTAATTCCTTCAAAGTGTTGTAGTTTCCAGTGTATAAGTCTTTCACCTTCTTGGTTAAGTTTATTCCTAAGTATTTTATTCTTTTTGAGGATATTGTGAGTGGGATAGTTTTCTTAATTTTCTTTTAAAAATTACTTGTTAGCGTATAGAAATGCAGTTTTTGTTTATTTTGTATCCTGCAACTTTATCGAGTTAGTTTTAACATTTTTATGTAATCTTAGGGTTTTCTACTTATAAGATCATATCATCTGCATACAAAGATAATTTTACTTCTTTCTTTCTAATTGGATGCATTTAGTTTCTTTTTCTTGCTTAATTGCTCTGAATAGGACTTTCTAGTACTGTGTTGAATAAAAGAAGTGAAAGTTGGTATCCTTGCCTTGTTGCTAATCTTAGAGGAAAGGCTTTCAGTTTTCCACCAAGCATGGTATTAGCTGTGGCTTTTGATATGGTCTTTATTATATTGAGATAATTTCCTTGTTTTACTAATTTGTTGAATGTTTTTACCATGAAAAGATGTTGAATTTTGTTGAATGATTTTTATGCATCTACTGAGATGATCATATGATATTTATCCTTCATTCTGTGTCTATATTACTAGTTGTAATATTTTTAGTTAACTTTGTTTTACTGAGAATGAGAGTAGATGAGTAATATCACTAGTGGACATGTAAATTGAAGTCATGAGATGTGAAATCGGAAAATGTGATATAAGAAACAATATAAAAAGAAATGTAATTTTAAAAAGAATGCTTTTGAGCAAGCCTGACTTGATTCAACTGGTTACTATTATTATACATGTCTGGGTTTTGTCCAAAAACCAAAACTCTACAAATAATATGGTAATAAAATGTTTAAATGGGATATGGAACTCGTTTGATAGTAGATGGTAAAAATTGTTAGAAATTCTTCCATTCTTTCTCTGCCCTCTCATGTACAATCTCGACTTTGCTGTTTTAGTTAATAAATTCAACCTACATTTTATTGAAGTTGAGTTTGGTTTTTGTTGTATTATATTCCTTCATTTATTTATATTTATTTAGGCACCAGGATATCTTTTGAAAGTGGAATTTTTGTACTACAACAAATATAATTTAACTGGTATTTTTTAGAATTGAGAATTAGCCTTGCCACCAGTAACTAAGTGTTTTGCAATAGTGACTGTCAGCCCTTTCTCTTCCAATACAACAAAACAAGTAGTAATTTTAAAGATAAATGAATTCATAAATGATTCTTTAAGGCTTGAGTTAAGTATACTCTAGTAGTTTTAAGCCTTGAAATTTCTTTGGTAATACTTTGGCATAGTTCTTATCTAATTTATTTAATAATGCATAAAGTAGTTAATCCATTTTGAATAGAACATTATTTCAGAAGAGTTTTACAAATGTAACAAAGAATCAGTGTACATGAAGGCTATCCCATAGCCTATACGAGTATATAAGAACCTTCGCTTTTGGACAGTATAGCTTTACTATGTCAGTTATTTCCATTGAAATTAGAGAGGTTGCTTTGATTGATTAATTTATGTTGTCATTTAATAGATAATACCATGTTTAAGTCATTCTGTTAGACTTATGATGGATATAAATAGGAATCACGTGCACAAAATTCTTTCAAGAATAGTCAGGGTTCTTTGTTTTTTTCTGGATGCATCTGTGGCATATAGAAGTTCCCAGGACCAGGATTGAATCTACACTACTGCAGTGAGAATACTGGATCCTTAACCTGCTGTGCCACAAGAGAATTCCTCAAGAATAGTCAAATAGGGGACTGGTATACATAAATCAATTATTCTTACGTGAGATAGAAAATATATCATTTGCCTGAAATTGACAAGAGGTCTGAGGAAGGTGACCAACTAGCATTGGGGCAATCTTGAGTGCTTTAATGGAAAAGGCAACATTTTGGCTGGGCCTTAAATAATGGAGAGAATTTTTTTTTTAAGTGAGAGGACCAAGACAAGGAATTTTTAATCAGAGAAAAGAATATGAGCATCAGGCAGATAAACATGAAGTATGTGTAGGGAATAGTAAATAATTTCATAAATCAATATATAAGGCTATTGAACAGAAGTAAGGAATTATATGCTTTTGGTTGAAATTTAGAAGTTCACTGTCTTGAATTTTAATTTATGATGTTGTCTATGGTGAGAGAGTGTGATTGAGCACTGAGATACTGGCTCTCAACCTTAATTTATTGAGTTATCCTCAGGAATTTTGTAAACCACCTGGGTCTCACTTTTTTATAAAATGAGGCAGTTTTTTTTTTAATTTATTTTTTTTACTTTATTTCAGATCTAAAGTATGATTGTTACCTTTACTTAGTAAATAACTGGGAACTAATTAAATACCCAAGAGTAATATGACCTAATCTGTGATTAAGGAAGTCATTGAAAATGATTTAGAAGGCATCAGGAGTGGATTGAGATAGGGATCAGGAATTTCACATAGTAAGAATAACAACATTCTATGTAAAATGCAAGAAGACAAATGAAGCCTAAAAGAGAGGGACAGGTAGATAAAATAGAAAATGTAAGCATAGAAATGAAAGACTTTAATAGCATTTTAGTAGCAAAAGGAGGAATCTGATAAATACCTCTTTTTAAAATGCTCAGGCCTTGGAGTTCCCATTGTGGCTCAGCAGGTTAAGAAAGTGACTGGTATCCATGACAATGCAGGTTTAATTCCTGGCCCCCCTCAGTGGGTTAAGAATCCTGAGTTGTTGCAAGCTGTGGTGTAGGTCACAGATTGAGGCTCAGATCTGTCATGGTTATGGCTGTGTGCCAGCAGCTGCATCTCAGATTCGACCCCTAGACTGGGAATCAATTACTCTTGATATTGATATGCCACAGATGTGGCCCTGAAAATAAAATGTTCATGCGTATTTTACATACACTGTAATATCTTGATATTTATTATTCTTCATGATTTTAACTTTAAAAAACCATTAATGCTTTTTATTAAAAACATATTGAAAGTAAATTTTTTCTAATAGGTGAGACGGTATATTCAAATTATTATTATCATAATCATTATCATCATCATCATCATTAAGAATACAGCTGTGGGAAAGTTCCCATCGGGGTGTATCAGAATTGAATCCAGCTAGGAACCATGAGTTGCGGGTTTGATCCCTGGCCTCGCTCAGTGGGTTAAGGATCTGGCAATGCCATGAGCTGTGGTGTAGGTTGCAGATGCAGCTCAAATCTGCCTTGCTGTGGCTCTGGCGTAGGCCTGTAGCTATAGCTCCAACTAGACCCCTAGCCTGGGAACCTCGACATGCTGCAGGAGCAGCCCTAGAAAAGGCAAAAAGACAAAAAAAAAAAAAAAAGAATACAGCTGTGGGATATAACTGTGTTTCAAACACTGACATACTTTTTGAAAGTCTCTACTTTCTTGAATGCCTCATTGCCGTCTTCATGGCTATTATACTCCACAAGAATTTGAGCGGTTTGCAAAATAGGTTAACTGAAAGGAGAGTGTGTATACTAATAAAACTGATGTAGTAGTAATATCAGTATAAGTACATACAGGCTTACTGGATATTTTTCATGAGAGGGCACTCTGTCTTCATTAATGTCGCCTATTTGTGTGATATAAAAGAATTTGGGGAAAATAAAATATTTAAAAATCATATGTAATTAGTCTGTGAATAGGTATTAGAGATATGTAGTCTAAATTCATACTTCCTATTTAAAACTTTGGCAATAGTGTTTTAAGTAGGTATTGATTTTTTTTTTTTGTCTCAAGTCAAAAATATTATTGACACAGTGATATTTCATATTGATTCCTATAATTAAATTAAAACAGTAGATATCAAACCACAATGTTCATGGCTTGTTGAAACAGAATTCTGGGTCAGACTCTCACAGTTTCTGATTCAGTAGATTACCGATGGGGCCTGAGAATTTGCATTGCTTATAAGGGTTTAATTTACTGACCTTTGCTACTGAAAAAATTTAAATGGAGAAACATCATAAGCTGTTATAATTTTGCCTTACTATAGTGTGGGATGTACTTATCCCACCTCCACTTCCTTGTTGATATGTAGAATAGTTCTGTTATTGTACATTTTATAGGCATTAGACATTCAAAAACCCATGTGTATAATTTGGAGAACTTTCTAGCTTATCCAAAGACAAAGTTATGTCACTTGTTACATGGATAGTAAACTTTTAAAATATTCTCCGTGTGACTTTGCTTATTATTTATAAATACTATAGAGTAAACCTAACCTTCAACCCATAGTATTTACTTGTAATGAAGACTAGTGTAGTAGATAAAGTTTTAATTCTAAATCCTGACAACAAGACTACATGCTATAGTTGTAACATAAGGAGAAGAAATCTTAGAGAACAAATAGATGATGTGTATTTTCATATATTTAATCTCTTCTTCCACTTGGAAAAGCATGTTTCTCAAAAATTATATGGGGTAGCTTTCCCATTTTAGTACTTTCTTTTTTTAAGTTTTATGATGATTTCTGCGGTCCACCAAAGTGACCCAGTTGTACATATACACATATCCATTCTCAGATTCTTTTCTCCCATAGATTATCAGAGAATACTGGATAGAGTTCTCTGTGCTATATAGTAGGTCTGCATTGACGAGTCATGCCATGTACTTCAGACAAAAGAATTCTTTTAATTTTTTATTAGAGTTGATTTACAGTGTTGTGCCAATTTTTGCTGTATGGCATAGTGACCCAGTCATACATTTATATACATTATTTTACTCATACTATCTTCTATCATGTTCTATCCCAAGAGATGGAATATAGTACCCTGTGCTGTACAGTAGGACCTCATTATCCATTCTCATTGTAATAGTTTGCATCTACCAACCCCAAACTCCCTATACATCCCACTCCCTTTCCCCTCCTCCTTGGCAACCACAAGTCTGTTCTGTCTGTTGAGTCTGTTTCTGGTTTGTAGATAGGTTCATTTGTACCATATTTTAGACTCCACATATAAATCAAATCATGTGGTATTTGTCCTTCTCTCTTTGACTTATTGCACCTAGCATAATACCTGCTAGGTTCATCCATGCTGTTGCAAATGGAACTATTTATTTTTTTAATGACTGATTAGTATTCCATTGTATATATGTACATCTTTATCCACTCATCTATAGATAGTCACTTAGGTTGTTTCCATATCTTGGCTACTGTGAATAATGCCATCATTAACATTGGACTGCACATATCTTTTCCAATTAGTGCATTCATTTTCTTTTTTTGAAAAATACCCAGAACTGGAATTGCTGGATCATATCATTTTTCTATTTTTAATTTTTTGATAAACTTCCATACTGTTGTACCAATTTGTGTTCCTGGAAGTAGAATTTTTCAACTTAGTCTTTTTGCCTTTGTTTACAGAAGATTTTACCCTATAAAATGGCATAGTTTATTTATATATCTGATTATATCAACGTTTTGTTACAGTGTTTCTGGATTTGGTTTCACCTGTAAAAGGACCTTTCTCATTCTGTGATTATCTCTTGAAAATCTGCTCTCATTTCTTCTGGCACAGTTTATGGTGGTGGTGGCAACAATCCTTGCTGTTATTTCCTCTTCTTTCCTGTCTCGTTCTTCCTCCTTTGAAATTTACCATGTTGAATTTTAGTTTCATTGTCATTCAAAATATATGAAACCAGAAGTAACATTTGTATGCTTTATCTTCGATGTTATATATACATGCACATTCCAGTCTTAAACATTTTCTAACATAATCCATTAATATGATCATTCTTTGTGGATACGTTTCAGGATGTGTTGAACTCCGCTTATTTGTTTCCTGCATTTATGACCTGAATCTATTGCCTTTTGGAAATTAAAAGGAACTGGTGTTATGTAAGGAAGTACATATAATAGCTTAGGGAAGGATACAGGAAAGAGAGCTTGAAATGCTCATTAAATTGAATTAATAATTGAAATAAAATAGTATACTTTGTAAAAGGTGATTTAATGACTTGGAAAATTTAGTTATGGGATCTGATTAAATTGAAGTGTCACCAAACATTGGTAGCATCAGAGTTGATTTGTGAGCACTATTCCAATTTTAGATTGATGAAGCTACAACAGGAGATGAAATAATTTTGCCCTCTGGTAAAGAGTCAAAGTACTGAAGTTATAATATGAAATTATGCATGACAGTAATATAATACTGTGCCTTCTTACAGTACCTCCTTCCTTGCGCCTCTCTTTCTCCCTCTCTGTGTCTCTCTCCAACCCTACCTTTCTCTCTACCCTTCTCTACCTTTCCCTCTCTCTTACTCTCTTTTTTTGCTTTTTCTTCCTTGTATCCATCTCTTCCCCTTTTTTTCTCTTATATCCTGTGAGGATTTCCTAATTGTACTGTCATATGCTGGCTTTTATGATTTAGGAAGTTAAGTTCCTTTATTTTATGTTTGTGTCTGAGCAGGAAGATGAGAATGACCCCCATCACAAATTTCATTACCATACCAAAGAAAATTTTTGACTCATTCCTCAATGATTATGTTTGCTATTCGTGATATATGTATACTTATATCTTAACACAATTCTGAATGTTGTTAAATTATAACTTATTTTTTGTGTCAGTTGATTGACTTATGCTAATCTTGGTTTTAAATTCACATTTGAAATGGATAAATGATGGGGTCCCAATGTACAGCACAGGGAACTATGCCCATTATCCTGGGTTAGAACATGATGGAAGATAGTATGAAAAAAAAAAAAAAGAATGTATATATATGTATGACTAGGGCACTTTGCTGTACAATAGAAATTGAAGGAACATTGTAAATCAACTATATTGTAATTAAAATTTTTAAAAAGTAAAGTCAAGCAAAGTATTGTAAATGCCAATGATTTACTTCTTCATATGTAGGCCAAGTATTCTAGAATATAATATTCTAGTTATTAAATATCAATCTTATGTTTACTTTTTTATTTATTGTGGTAAAGTATACATCACATAAAATTTGTTATTTTAATCATTTGAAGTGTACACTCAGTGACATTAAACACATTAAATAAACCATCAGCACCATCCATCTCCAGACCTTTTTCATCTTCCCGAACTATCACTCTGTAACCATTAAACAATAATTTCCCTCTCCCCTCACCTTAGACTCTGGGAATCATTGTTCTTCTTTCTGTCTCTATGAATTTAAGTACTCTAGTTGCTTCGTGTAAGTGAAATTATACAATAATTGTCTTTTTGTGACTTGTTTATTTCAGTAAGCATAATGCTTTGAAGTTCATCCATGCTATGATAGGTGTCAAAATTTTCTTCCTTTTAGGCCAAATATAATATTCCATTGTATGTATATACAACATTTTGTTTATCAATTTATCCATTGATGGACCCCTAGGTTGCTCTCTCTCTCTAGAGAGATATCTCCATCCTACTAACCATCTTAAACTGTGTGAAGTGGCAATTGATTGTGGTTTTCATTTTCACTTTTTAAATAATTAGTGTTGTTGAATATCTTTTAATATACTTATTGGCTATCTATATATTTTCTTAGGAGAGATATCTTTAAGACTTTTGCGTATTTTCTTTTCTATTTCTTTTTTAATTGATTCTTTTTTATTTTATGTATTATATATTTTTCCCACATTATCCTCCATCAAGTTCCATCACAGGTGACTGGATATAGTTCTATGTGCTCTACAGCAGGATCTTATTGCTTATCCACTTCAAATTCAATAGTTTGTATCTATTAACCCTGGACTCCCAGGCCATCCCTCTCCCTCCCCTCCCCCCAGCAACTACAATCTGTTCTCCAAGTCCATGAGTTTCTTTTCTGTTGAAAGGTTCATTTGTGCCATATATTAGATTCCAGATATGTGATATCATGTGGTATTTGTCTTTCTCTTTCTGACCGACTTCACTTAGTATCAGAGTCTCTAGTTCCATCCATGTTACTGCAAATGGCGTTATGTCGTTCTTTTTTATGGCTGAGTAGTATTCCATTGTGTATATATACCACCTCTTCCGAATCCAATCCTCTGTCGATGGACATTTGGGTTGTTTCCATGTCCTGGCTATTGTGAATAGTGCTGCAATGAACATATGGGTGCATGTATCTTTTTCATTGAAAGTTTGTTTGGATATATGCCCAAGAGTGGGATTGCTGGGTCGTATGGTAGGTCTATATTTAGTTTTCTGAGGTACCTCCATAATGTTTTCCATAGTTATTGTACTAATTTACATTCCTACCAACCGTGTTGGAGGGTTCCCTTTTCTCCACACCCTCTTCAGCATTAATTATTTGTTTACTTGCTAATGATGGCCATTCTAACAGGTGTGAGGTGGTATCTCATAGTAGTTTTGATTTGCATTTCTCTAATAATCATTGATGTTTAAGATTTTTTCATGTGCCTGTTGGCCATCTGTATATCCTCTTTGGAGAAATGTCTATTCAGGTCTTTTGCCTATTTTTCAGTTGGGTTGTTGGTTTTTTTTGCTGTTTAGTTGTGTAAGTTGTTTGTATATTTCAGAGGTTAAGCTCTTGTCAGTTGCATTGTTTGAAATTATTTTCTCCCATTCCATAGGTTGACTTTTTGGTTTTTTTTCATGGTTTCCTCTGCTGTGCAAAAGCTTGTTAGCTTGATTAGGACCCAATGGATTTTTTTGCTTTTATTTCTGTTGCCCTGGGATACTGACCTAAGAAAACATTTGTAAGGTTGATATCAGAAAATGTTTTGCTTATTTTCTCTTCTAGAAGTTTCATGGTGCTTTGTCTTATGTTTAAGTCTTTAAGCCATTTTGAGTTTATTTTTGTGCATTGTGTGAGGGTGTGTTCCAGTTTCATTGATTGACATGCAGCTGTCCAAGTTTCCCAGCACCACTTGACGAAGACACTTTTTCCCCTTTTTAAATTCTTGCCTCCTCTGTTGAAAATTAGTTGAACATAGGTGTCTGGGTTTATTTCTGTGTTCTCTATTCTGTTCCATCAGTCTGTATGTCTGTTTTGGTACCAGTGCCACACTGTCTTGATAACTGTAGCTTTGTAATGTTGCCTGAAATCTGGGAGAATTATGCCTGATGCTTGGTTTTTGTTCCTCACTATTGCTTTGGCAATTCTGGGTCTTTTGTGGTTCCATATAAATTTTTGGATTGATGGCTCTAGTTCTGTGAAAAATGTCATGGGTAATTTGATAGGGATTGCATTAAATCTGTAGATGGCTTTAAGTAATATGGTCATTTATATGATATTAATTCTTCCAACCCAGGAGCATGGAAGATCTTTCCATTTCTTTGCATCTTCTTTAATTTCCTTTATTAATGTTTTATAATTCTCAGCATATAAGTCTTTCACTTTCTTTGTCAGATTTATTCCTAGGTATTTAATTTTTGGTGGTGCAATTTTAAAAAGTACTGTATTTTTATATTACTTTTCTAATATTTCATTATTAGTAAACAGAAATGTGACTGATTTTTTTTATTTTCCCACTGTACAGCAAGGGGGTCAGGTTATCCTTACATGTATACATTACAATTACAATTTTTCCCCACCCTTTGTTCTGTTGCAACATGAGTATCTAGACAAAGATCTCAATGCTACTCAGCAGGATCTCCTTGTAAATCTATTCTAAATTGTGTCTGATAAGCCCAAGCTCCTGATCCCTCCCACTCCCTCCCCCTCCCATCAGGCAGCCACAAGTCTTTTCTCCAAGTCCATGATTTTCTGTGCTGAGGAGCTGTTCATTTGTGCTGGATATTAGATTCCAGTTATAAGTGATATCATATGGTATTTGTCTTTGTCTTTCTGGCTCATTTCACTCAGTATGAGATTCTCTAGTTCCATCCATGTTGCTGCAAATGGCATTATGTCATTCTTTTTTATACCTGAGTAGTATTCCATTGTGTATATATACCACATCTTCCGAATCCAGTCATCTGTTGATGGACATTTGGGTTGTTTCCATGTCCTGGCTATTGTGAATAGTGCTGCAATGAACATGCGGGTGCATGTGTCTCTTTTGAGTAGAGTCTTGTCCGGATAGATGCCCAAGAGTGGGATTGTGGGGTCATATGGAAGTTCTATGTATAGATTTCTAAGGTATCTCCAAAGTGTTCTCCATAGTGGCTGTACCAGTTGACATTCCCACCAACAGTGCAGGAGGGTTCCCTTTTCTCCACAGCCCCTCCAGCACTTGTTCGACAGGACACCATCAAACTCCTAGAAGAGAACATAGGCAAAACACTCTCTGACATCAACATCATGAATATTTTCTCAGGTCAGTCTCCCAAAGCAATAGAAATTAGAGCAAAAATAAACCCATGGGACATAATCAAACTGAAAAGCTTTTGCACAGCAAAGGAAACCAAAAAGAAAACAAAAAGACAACTTTCAGAATGGGAGAAAATAGTTTCAAATGATGCAACCGACAAGGGCTTAATCTCTAGAATATATAAGCAACTTATACAACCCAACAGCAAAAAAGCCAATCAATCAATGGAAAAATGGGCAAAAGACCTGAATAGACATTTCTCCAAAGAAGATATACAGATGGCCAGCAAACACATGAGAAAATGCTCAACATCGCTGATTATAAGAGAAATGCATATCAAAACTACCATGAGATACCACCTCACACCAGTCAGAATGGCAATCATTCATAAGTCCATAGGTAACATGTGACTGATTTTTTTATGTTAATCTTGTATCCTGCTACTTTGCTGAATTTGTTTATCAGTTTGAGTAGTTTTTGTGTGTAGTCCATATGGTTTTCTGTACATAGTATCATGTCATCTGCATACAGTGAGAATTTTGCCTCTTCCCTTCCAATTTGGATACCTTTTGTTTCTTTTGTTTGTCTGATTGCTGTGACTCGGACTTCCAATACTATGTTGAATAACAGTGGTAAGAGTGGACATCCTTGACTTGTTACAGATTTAGTGGGAATGCTTCCAGCTTTTCTCCATCGAGTATTATATTTGCTGTGAGTTTGTCATAAATGGCTTTTATTATGTTATGTTATGTACCTACTTTAGTAAGATTTTTTTTTATCATGAGTGGATTTTGGACCTAGACAAATGCTTTTTCTGCATCTATTGAGGTGATCATATGGTTTTTGACTTTCCTTTTGTTAATGTGGTGTATGACGTTGTTGATTGATTTGCATATGTTGAGCCAACCTTGTGAACCTTGGATTATATGTTACTGGATTTGGCTGGCTAAGATTTTGTTGAGAATTTTTGTGTCCCTATTCATCAATGATATTGGCCCATAATTTTCTCTTTTTTGTAGTATCTTTGTCTGGTTTTGGTATTGGGATGATGGTGGCTTCATAGAATGTTTTTGGGAGTGTTCCTTCTTCTTCAACCTTTTGGAAATTTTAATATAAGTTCTTCTTTGTATGTTTGGTAGAATTCTCCTGTGAAACCATCTGGTCCTGGGCTTTTATTTGTAGGGAGTGTTTTTATTACATATTCAATTTCATTTCTAGTGATCAGTCTGCTCAGTTGATCTATTTCTTTTTGATGCAGTTTTGATGGGCTGTAAGTCTCTAGAAAGTTGTCCATTTCTTCTAAGTTGTCAAATTTGTTGGTATATAATTGTTCATAGTATTCTCTTATTTTTTTTCTTTTTGTATTTCTGCAGTATCCATTGGAATTTCTCCTTTTTCATTTCTTATTTTGTTTATTTGAATTTTTTCTTTCCTCTTCCTGGTACATCTGACAGGAGGTTTGTCAATTGTGTTTACCTTTTCAAAGAACCAGCTCTTGGTTTTACTGATTTTTTTCTATTGTTTTTTGGATCTCTATTTTATTGATTTCCTCTCTGATATTTATGATTTCTTTCTGTCTGCTGACTTTAGGTTTTGTTCATTCTTCTTTTTCTAATTCTTTTCAGTGGTGGGTTGTCAGTTTGAGATTTTTCTTCTTTTTTGAGGAAGGCCTGTATCACTATGAACTTCCTTCTAAGTACTACTTGTGCAGCATCCTACAGATTTTGAATGGTTGTGTCTACATTATCATTTGTCTAACGGTATTTTTTATTTCCTTCTTGATTTCCTCTTTGACCTATTGTTTTTTTAGTAGCATGTTGTTTAGTCTCCATGTAGTTTTTTCTAATTTCTTGTGGGTGCTTTCTACTTTCATGCCCTTGTGGTCAGAGAAGATATTTGAAATAATTTCTATACTCTTAAATTTGTTGAAGTTAGTTTTGTGCTCCAGTATGTGGTTAATCCTTGAGAATGTTCCATGTGCCCTATAAAAGAATGTATATTATGATTTCTTTAGATGTAATGTCCTAAAAATATCAATGAAGTCTAACTTTTCTTTTGTGTTATTTAGGATCTCTGTTGCCTTATTGATTTTCTGCCTAGAGGATCTGTCTATTGATGTGAGTGGGGTGTTAAAGTCTCCTACTATGATTGTATCCCCATCAATTTCTCCTTTTATGTTGGTTATCATTTGTTGTAGGTATCTGGGTGCTCCCATATTAGGGGCATGTATATTGATGATTACAGTATCCTCTTCTTGAATGGATCCTTTTACGAGTAAATAGTGTCCTTCTTTGTCTTTCTTTATGCCCTTTATTTTAAACTCTATTTTTTCTGAGATAAGTATTGCAACTCCTGCTTTCCTGTCTTGTCCAGTGACATGAAATATCTTTTCCCATCCCCTCACTTTCAATGTGTATGTATTCCTTGCCCTAAGGTGAGTCTCTTATAGATAGCATATTGTAGGCTCTTGCTTTTTTATCCAATCTGCCACTCTTTGTCTTTTGATTGGAGCCTTCAGTCCATTGACATTTAAGGTAATTATTGATAAATATGTATTTATTGCCATTTTAAACCTTGTTTTCCAGTTAATTCTATGCTTCTCCCTTGTTCCTTTATTTCTTTGCTTGGATGATTTCCTTTTATTTTATGCTCATGTCCATTTCTTTTTAGTTTTTTCTGAATGTAATGTTTGGTTTTGATTTGTGCTTGCCCTGTTTTTCAAGTATGTTAACCCCTTTCTGTATCTTCTTCCTTTAGCCTGATAATCATATAGACCCCAGCACAAAAAGAGAGTCTAGATTTTCTTAATTTCCTTCCACACATTCTGTGATTTTGAAGTCCTTTTCTAATTTCTTCATGTTTGTATTTTTTCTGTTCCTTGTGTTTATCATCACTTTTACAGTAGGTTTTGTTTTTATTTTCATTTTAAATCTATATACTGGCTTACTTAAGTGATTGCTTTCCAATTGCAATTTTCTCCATCCTATTTCTTCTTATTTATTTTTTATTTAGAGAAGCCTTTCCGGTATTTCTTTTAGAATAGGTTTAGTATTGCTGTACAGTTTTAGCTTTTGTTTGTTGGAGAAATTTTACATTTCTTCTTTTCTTTTAAATGATAGTCTTGCTGGGTAGAGTATTCTAGGCTGCAAATTTTTCCCTTTTAGCACTATAACTATATCTTGCCACTCTCTTTTGGCCTGTAGTGTTTCTATAGAGAAATCAGCTGATAGCCTTATGGGGGTTCCCTTATACTTAATGCTTTATGTTTCTCTTGCTGCCTTTAGAATCCTGTCTTTAACTTTTGCCATTTCTATTATAATATGTCTTGATATGGGCCTGTTTGGGTTCAACTTGTTTGGGACCCTCTCTGCTTCCTGTATCTTGAAGTCTGTTTGCTTATATTTGGGAAGTTTTCAGCCATAATTTCTTCAAATATATTTTCACCCCCCTTTTATTTTTGTTCTCCTCTGGAATCCCAATTATGCCCACTTTATATTATCCCATAGATCTCTTATATTGCTTTCATGTTTTTTCATTTGGTTTTCTGACTTCCGTCCTTATTGTGTGAGTTCCATTATTCTCTCTTCCAGGTCACTAATTTGTCCATTCTGCTCTTTAGTGCCTTTAGCTCAGTTTGGGTCTCTGAAAAGGAATTTTCTAATTTTTTCTAGGTTCCTCCTTATATTTTCTAGTTCCTTTCCAAAGTAATCTGCATCACTATTTATATCCACTTTAATTCCTTCAGATTCACCCTTAATTCTTTCAGTATTTTCACTATCTCCCTTTAGGACTCAGTGTCTGTCAGACTGCAGAGGTCCATTTCATTGTTTGCTGCTTCAGGTGAATTCTCCTATTCTTTTAACTGGGGATTGTTCCTGAGTTTCTTCATTTTGCTTATATTTTTCTTTTTTGTGCATTTTGAGAAACCAAACTGTAGCCTTGTAAGGCTATTTTTATGCAAGAGCACCCCTTTGTATTTTTGTGGAGTATTACTCTTTATTTTTGGAGTGGGAGTTTGGATATTTGCTGTCTCTTTCTTCAGTGTGAGCAGTATATCCCCTTGATAGGGTGCTGAGTGTGTTTCCAGGGAGAAGGAAGCAATGGACAGGGCCAGTAATCAGTGCCTGGTTGCTGGGCTCTTAACAGTAGCAAGGACCTGAAGAAAGGTGCCACAGGCTACTCCTAGTTGCAGGGCCTTGGAAAGTAATAATGATCCTCAGGCAGATTTAGGCAGTGCCTGGAGCATTTGGCAGTGGCAGGGTGTGAGAGTTCCCAGGGGAGTGAGAGCAACAACAGGTGATGTCCAGTCACAGTACCCTCCTCTGCAGTCCCCTCTGAGGTGCTTTGGGATGTAAGTGGCACCTGTTCCCAGACCCCCTAGTGTTGGCAGGCCAAACCCACCTTTGGAGTCAGAAATAACTGTGGTGGTTTGCCCCTGCCACCTTGTGATCACACAAGAATCACCCCATCCAGCTTAGACCACGTAGGAGTTGCTGCACAAGCTGCTTCTATTTGCAGGGTCCTGGAAAATGACAGTAATCAAGAATGTTTGGGTACTTCCTGGAGCATTTGACAGTGGCAACAGCAGGGCAGGTGTGTTCCCAGGGGAGTAAGAGCATCAATGTGTGGTGCTTGGTTGCACTGCCCCCTTTTTTTGCCTACCTCTGAGGTGATTGGGGCCACAGGTGGAGCCTGTTTACAGACCCCGGTGGTGGTGGGCCACACCCCCCTATGGTGACTGCTGTGGTTTGTTCCTACCACCTGTAGTTCACACAAGAGGCATCACATCTTGCTTACCACCGCCCCCCCTGCCTGCCCTTAGCCCATGCAAGAGGTACCCAGCCACCCATAGCCCACACAAGAGGTGCCCAGTCTCCTGTAGCCTGATCAAGTGGCCTCTTGCCACCTGTAGCCTGTGGCAGAGGCACCACACCCTCTGAGAGCCTGAGCATGTACAGGGAAAGAGATTCCTATGGCAATCTACTCCTCCTCCTCTTGTCCTCCTCAACAATGGCACCTTGCTCCTGTGGACCCAGAACTCCTCCCAGGTTCCCTTGGCTGTGGTGTTCAGCTCCCCAGCCCATGTCACACTGCTCCCTATCCCTTCAGGCGGTTTCTGTATAGCCAACCCTAGTCCTCTCCCCAGAACTGACCTCTGGAGCCTGAGTCTCAGCACCCAGCCTGTGCCCCAGTGTCCCAGGATGTGGTGTCTTGGATGGTGGTGCTGATGATCTATGAAGCTCTCACTCTGCTTTACCCTCCTCAGTCCAGCTGCCACAATTTTCTTGGTGACTTTTAGGTCCCTCTGTCTCTATTGATCTCCCCATTGGTTAGGTGGCTTTCCAGGGTGTGGGTTCCTTTTCCCTTTCACAGCTCCCTCTCAAAATGCTACTCCTGTCTTAGTTCCTTTTCTCTTTCTCTCTCTCTCTCTCTCTTTTTTTTGTTCTACCCAGCTATGTGAGGGGTTTCTTGCCCTTTTTGTAGTTATGTTCTTCTGCCAGCATTCAGTAGATATTCTGTGGGAATCCTTATACATGTTGATGTGTATTCTGGGAGAAGGTTAGCATGACATTGTACCCCTCCACCATCTTGATCCTTCTCCCCTTTGCACATTTTCAAATTATACTGTTTGATTTTGTCATTGATGAGTCTTTGGAGTTCTTTATATATTCTGGAAATTACCTGATGGGTAACTTGCTGTTATATTCTCCCATTGTATGCTAGTATCCTTTTATGAATAAATACTTTAATTTTGACTCAATTTATTTTTTTGTTGCCTGTGCTTTTGGTGCCATTTTCAAAAATTATTGCTAAATCCAGTGTCATGAAGTTTTTTCCCTATGTTTTCTAAGACTTTTGTGAGTTTCAATTCTTATTTCTTTGTCTTTAATCCATTTTGAAGTAGTTTTTGTATATAGTAAGGGTGCAACCTCATTCTTTTGCATGTGAAGATCATTTTCACAAAAGGATTTGTTGAAAAGACTTATGCTTATCTTCATGTATGTTTCCAAGTTATATTTTTAAAGCACAGTAAGGTGAAAAAAAAATCATCCCTTCCTGTATGTGATTTTTCTGTTTTTTTTATTGCTATTCAGAAACCTAAATCACATTGAGATAAAGAACTCAATTGTGTACTAGTAAATTTTAGGCATTAAATAAGCCATCCTTCAATGACACAACCAATTATTGCCACAAATGCTACTCTGATCTCTCAACTCCATTTGCCACCATTGCCCCTAACACCAATATATTAATAGAATAAATGAGAGAAAGAGATGATATATTGACTGATAGGTATGCAGGCTGATAATAGGCATTTGAGTTACTGATTAGCTTTGCTTTCATCATACATTAGTGAAGGATCCTAAATGGCATTTTTTTTTTTAGCCTACAAAGCCTTAAAAATGGACCTGGTGAGTAACAAAAGAAATTAAATTGACATCACTTTTATCTTTAAAATGCCTATTTTTTTTTAAAACAAAAGAAGCTTTTTTTTTTTTTTTTTGCATTTCTTGGCAGACTATCACACAGAAGATCCCGTAGCTTTTGGGAAATGCATGTCATCGAGGACTCTTTGCTTTGCTCTCATGCCACTTCTCCTTCCACTAGAAACAAATATTTGAAGGATAGTGATGTGAACTAGGCAGCGATTCAGAATCCAATCAGCAGGGCAGCAAGACATACAATGCTCAGAATGCCTAGGGAAATGCTACTGAAGTAGAGAGCGATCAATATCGGTCCTGAGGCATATGGCAAAGAGGAAAGATTTTGAGCATGAGTAGAAACAACTCTATGGATAATGGAGCAGGAGGAGGTATCTGTCATGAGCTTTGTCTTAGCAGGGGTTTTTTACTATAAAAAACTAGTCCTGGGCAGGCTAAGAGAATAGAAACTGTATTAACATAGGAACTGTTCAGTATATGTTTGAAATATTAGAAACATATTTCTTTAAAATTATTTTTTGATGCCAAAATAGGCAGTATACAGAGTAGCAAAAACCTACATATTAAACATTAAGGTTAATAAGATAGAGATTTAAACTCTGGTCATCCTATAAAAATGTATAAGTTACTCTTTATTTCAAAAAATGGTAAGCATATTTAGTGCACAAATAAACAGCCCAAGATAATAGTTGTTAATCTTACTGTTCGGTGTCTGGCCCATAGATCAATGTTAATTGACATTCATTGTTTTCGTAGTTTCCAGACAAACAAGAGAATTTTGTCATCATTATTACAACATTGAATTGTATATGAACTGATCCTTTAAGTGTACAGTCACAACCAAGATTTAAGTAGATAAATCTATACAGTGAAATCTGTATTGTACACAAACACAGAAACAGGGTCACCCTGAACTTGAAACACAAGACTAAAAGTTACTTTACAGAATACATAATAAATAAAAATAGTACCCGTTTTTAGTATTTTTAAAGGGCCAGTTTTAAAGTAACAGAATGTAAAAATGCCAGAGAATAAGTCCAATTGACTATGTAATGCTTGAATTTTGCACTCTTCATCCCCATATGAGCCATGACTGTCCTGATTTTTAAAGCTTAATTTAAGCATTTCAAATTTTCATGTTGTGGAATACTTTTGTTTTATATTTTTCTTCCCTGTATTGTTTTGAGTCTCTTAACTGTGTCAGTATAGTAATTAACTATCCATCAGTTATAAATTTTAAAACCCAAGACTTTCACTTGGGTTTAAATGGGAACAAATAATGAAGAAAGTAGACACAAGAATTTTAAAATCTTAAATGACAGAGGAGCCAGTACGAATTTTAAAAAACACTCTTATCCTTACCTTAGAATTCTACTTTGGTAAATGTTAATATTTAACCAGTTAGCAACATTAACACTACTATTTCAATAGTTACCATTTTGTGTATTGTGAATGTCACAAGATAAACGTCATAGTTGATAGAGAAGACTTGGAAAGGAAAAGTTTACTATAAAGTACAATTCCCTTTCAATTTAAACTCAGGAAAATGGATATAACCACTTGGAATTGCTGTTGATAGACAGTGGTGGAGAGTAATTTCTTCATTTTTTTATTTTTCACTTTTTAGGGCTGCACCTGTGGCACATGGAAGTTCCTGGGCTAGGGGTCAGCCTACACCATAGCCACAGCAATGCCAGATCCTAGTCACATCTGTGACCTATGCCACAGATCAGGGCAATACCAGATCCTTAACCCACTGAGTGAGGCCAGGGATCGAACCTGCATCCTCATGGATACTAGTCAGGTTCTTAACCCGCTGAGCCACAGTGGGAACTGTAGGTAATTTCGGATGCTACACTGCCTGATGCCCATCCTGACATCCTTTCCTGGAATTAAAACAGAGGGCAGTTCCTTAAAGGGTACCTCAAAATGGCAACAGAAATCAACGTGTTATTTTCATTTCAATAGTTTTTTCAGCAGAACCAAACTTGGTACCTTTAAACTTGAAAGCGCAGACCCATCCAGACTTTGAAAATGTTGACTGAAGAGGCATTTGTAACTTGAACATTTTTATCAGTATTGCCTTCAGGGAAATTTCCAGTGGTGGCTTGAAAGGCTTTCAGTGAATCTTTGGAATCTTTAAAAGCAGGGTTTCTGATGCCATAAAGGGTTGGACTGAACTGGATTTCCTTGTAGGAAAAGCAGGCTAGAACTTACATCTATTCTAAAACTGAAGATAAGAAGAGCCACAGTTTAACTGTGGAGTTCCAGTGTTGCCAAATGAGAACAATAGCTCAGTAGCTTTATTTAGATAGATATTAAATGCTTTTATCATGAACACCTTATAGCTTTTCTCACAGGTGATAATCATTTGTTATCCATTGCTATAAGCAAACCAAACCAATTTTATTTGTGCCACACATATTGTACTTCCAAGCAGATGGACTTTCTGGGAAACTGGTAGGCTTTAGCCTTAGGCTTGTCATTGGGAAAGTCTCTTCTTGCTTATAGTGTATTTCTTCCTTGTTGAAGTTATTTTAAAGGTATTCTTGAGTAGTTCCATCACAGAGTTTAATAGTTACATTATTTGTTTGTATCCAGTTGTCTCTGACATTGTCTCTATTTTTTATCTATGTCTGCCTTGATGGCTGGTTTAGATTCCACAGTCTTGCTTTCTTTTACCCTTGCATTGGGAAAAATAGTTGTGTCTGACAAATTACAACCAAAACCAAACAGTTAGACACTGTAAGGGGTAACGTTCCTTATGGAGTTGAGGGTTAATGTGTATCCTTCAAAAGCGGCAAGTGTACTCATATCAGAAGCTTTCTCTTACCATAACAGCTGCTCTTCAGTACTTCAGCATTAGATGGTAGATTGCAGTTCACATTTTCATCATCACTTTTGTATGATAGTTCCTCAGGAAGGCAGCTTGTTAAGTCATCCATTGTGTAAGATGCTCAGTAGCCACTTTTCATCATAAACAGTGCAGATGTACTGTGCATCAGTCCTGAAAGCAACAGCATGAGCAGTTACCTCCTTCAAACATCACACAGGCCTGCCAGGGGCAGGAGGGGGTGGAACAGGAGGCCCAGGTGGGTTTCCCCTGCAACTCTACTGTCTTCTGATATCTCTGGTATATCTGCCTGCATTTGCAAGTGAGAAAAGAGGCAAAAGACCAGTAATCTAGGAATTGGGACATGGCAAGGAAATAAACGTGCCAGCAAGATTGAGATGTGTCTTGTTGCTTGAGCCCTGTAGCCCAAGATGGAGACCATGGTGGCACATACTGCTTTACCTGTCCTGTGAAGACTCACTGTTGTGGTGATTTTGTTATTATTTTTAAGCTTTCAAACGTAGTCTTATAATCCAGTGTGACTGAATTGGTGAGGTTTTCTTTTAGGGGCATAACCTAAGATTTGGTAATGTGAACTATGGAAAAATTCAAATGCACTATTTTGCCTTTATAAATAATCATCAGTCATTATTCCAACAACTGCCTTATTCTGCTTCTCTTAATCCTCTTAGTTCTTCCAGAAGCTAACTCTGAGGTAGAACTTAATTTGCATAATAGTAAAGGGATGGCCTGGTGATCAAACCCTATGTAAGGAAAGGGAAGAAAGCAGGAAAAGTCCACTTATTTGTGATGCTGTGTGCTGGGCCTCAGCTGTCACGACAGAAGAGCTTTGGAGAGCCAGGATCAACGTGCATTGGGCCTAAAAGGCCAGTACTTTATGCTTTTACTTTCATCAGTCATTGACGTTGGGCTGATCCAGGCAAGGTATAACCTTGAAAAATGTGTCTCTTTACAGTAGAGACATTCCCTGAAGTGGATAACAGATGAAAGCTGAAGAAGGATCTTGGTGGTTCATTGCATTTATCACATAATATTCTGAAGATTTGACACACTAAAATTTAGGTTGACTTGAAGTAGCTCTGATTTGCTTGTTTCAAAGATATTCTGCCAACTATTATCTTTTGATTTTGCAATTAAAATTTTAACTTTCTTGTAGTCGAGAGGTAGAACTGTGTTTTATTATAAAGTACTGCTTTATTTTCCTTTAATATGTTAATTGATTTAGTGATGTAAGCAGTGGTTAACATCTATGGTTTTAAATCTATCCCATATGTGTCCTCCAAGGATGTATAGTCCTGTTCTTTTTATTTATGCGGACGTAGAAATAATAGCAGAGGAAAATAACAAGGCTCTGATTTACTTAGAATTAATGTTTAATTTAATACTTCATGTTGATTTGCTCTTGAATTATATCCTGCATTTGTGTGGCCTTGTAGAATATGTTTTGAAATACATATTTTCCTTTCTTAAATATGACTGCCTGAATGTTTTTTTTTTATTCACTAGATGTTTATTAACAAATGCTAGACTAAGCTAGGTGCTCTATAGACCTATTTATGTAAATCTTATTGCTATGGTAACTAAGTGCTCTAATAAACCAGGTTTTGGGGGGTGGGGGAGAGGAAGGGTAGCCGCCCTAGCAATCCTTGGCCGTGTTTAGAACCTGTTTGCTAGGAATAGAAAGGGAAAAATAAGGAAATATTTCTCCAGCTTCACAGTAATTCTTAGTAGCTATTCTTGGGTCAAATTATTAAAGAATTAGTCATGTGGCAATAAATGAGCTTGTCTTAGGGTTTGATAATACTTTATTTATATATAATCTCATTTATTTGCCAAATAAACTGTGTTCAAAAAGAGGAAAGAACAGAATAATTGAACAAGTGTCATTTCTTTTTGCACCAAGTACAAGCATCATCCCAATAACATGTAACATTTAAGAAAGATATGGTAAAATATTTGTGCTTCATTCAATGGTATTTTGAGTGAAGATATTTCATTCATTTTTAATTAACTTAAAATTCTAAGTTGGTGGCATTATAAATGTTGAAAAAAATTCACTAAACAAATGTTGCATGTTAAAATGTATTTTGACATTTGAAATGAAATAGTTTATTTGGAACTGCAGTCATGAAGGATTATTGAAAGCTGAGGTAATTTGATTGAAGTATTCTCAAGCAGTGAAATCAACCATATGGCAAGAAATGGGTTGTTTCCTTCACTGTACATGATAGGACCATCATAATGTAGTTAATTCTTTTGTGGCAGCAGTTTGAGCAAGTCAAGGATGTCTTTCTACAGAAAATTATTTTTTGTCAAATGTGTTAGGAGAGGTCATCACACCATTAGTCTGAAGAAAATAATCATCAGGAACCCATTATAGGGTTACCTAGCTGGTACTAGCTTTATTTCATCATGGATATTTTCCCTTCCTTCTCCTATGTGGCAGAGTTAGGATTTGAAGCTATTTGTAGTATGAGTGTTGATACAAAAACTTTTTTTAAAAGTTCTGTATATTGATAAGTAATCCTTATAAATGAAAGTGTCAGTTGCTCATATGCCACCATAGAATGACTTTTAAACATTCAAGTTTGTGAGAATTCAGAATTCACTGTCCATTTTGTTTTAGAGAGTTCATTATTTTTGTCAGTTAAGGTGATGAAATTTATGCAAAAGTAGGTAGTAGTTAACAGTTTATTTTGGCCAAATATTTGTCTGGTTTATTTTAGTGTTATTTTTCACTGTAATAATCCTAATAAGAAACAAACAATCAGTATTTTCCTTTGGTAAATAATTTACATATATGTTTATACACACATATGTGTATAATATTTCTTAGCCCTATTTCAATTTTAAATCTTTATAACACACCTGGGAGATTTATAACAAATTTAAAATTACAAAAATACATTCAGTAGGAGTTCCACCGTGGCTCAGTGGTTAACGAATCCGATTAGGAACCATGAGGTTTTGGGTTTGATCCCTGGCCTTGCTCAGTGGGTCAAGGATCCGGCGTTGCCCTGAGCTGTGGTGAAGGTTGCAGACGCGGCTCGGATCCCACGTTGCTGTGGCATAGACTGGTGGCTATGGCTCGGATTCGACCCCTAGCCTGGGAACCTCCATATGCCACAGGAACGACCCAAGAAATGGCAAAAAGACAAAAAAAAATACATTCAACATTTTGAGGATGTAGAGGAACTAGAAAAACATATGATTCATGTAGTTACAATATTGCTAGATATAATATTTAATGCATTCTTGATATTTCTACCATAACTTAGAATATAATTTGTAAACAAAATGTAATCAGTAAATATCTGTATGGAAACGCATGATTATACATGCCCATTTTTGTCATTGCTTAAATTTTCCTGAAAATTTTCACTTCCTACATAATAGTGAAATAATGTTTCTCAGTGCTGATGTGGTATCCTGTTATGTCAAGTGTATCAGTTATGTAAAAATTACAAACCAACAGCTTTTACTACCTCAAGACAACACTTTCTTCCCTCCCTCACATCAAATCTGTGTGGCTCTTAGCAACAGTAGAAGGCAACTACCTTCTCGGCGAAAGTTCAGGGATGAACCTCAGAATCAACGTGTACTTCCATGAGTATCAAAGGAAGGGCAAGATCAAGAATGATAAACATAAAATCTTGTTTGCACTTTGTTGGTCAAAGCAAATTATGCACTGGGAAAGTTATATGTACGGTGGTCCTACAAAGAGAAAAGGTGGAAGTAATGGGGGAATCACTACTGCCTCCCATTTCAGACATCTTTGGCTTCAGTGGAATAGTATTTTATAGTAACTTTCAGGAAAGTGGAGATGTATGATTATTTTAATCCTTGTACTATTTATTGAAGATACAACATGACATTCACAGCCATTTCTTTAACTCCGTCTGATTAGTTTTTGCCAAAGTGATAATGAAGTAGAACCAAATGCATAGAGGCTCTTTGAAGTGGATACAAGAATCCATTAACAGAGTGGTTTTTGTTGTTATGTGGCATGGCTTACTTTCTTTATTCCCCCTGAGGAAATACCTGTTAAATCACACGTGGGTCAGCCTGGGAAATACAAAAATGGAAGCCATGTTTCAGCAGCACTATCATATTCCATTTTCAACACAGCAAAATGCATTTTATATTACAAATAATAACATGAATAGAGAATACCTGGGAGCACTGACACTAGCCCAAAGATGATGCACATTCTCTATGCTGTTATGTATTTAATCAACTATTGAGGCTAACTATAAACAAAGCACAGGTTTTAAGATTGGACATACCTCGGGAGTTCCCATCATGGCTCAGCAGTAACGAACCTGACTAGTATGCAAGAGGATGCGGGTTCGATCCCTGGCCTCACTCAGTGGGTTAACGATCTGGCATTGCCATGAGCTATGGCATAGTTCACAGATGTGGCTTAGATCCCACATTGCTGTGGCTGTGGCTAGGCTGGAAGCTACAGCTTGGATTCAGTCCCTCACTTGGGAACTTCCATATGCCGCAGCTGCAGCCCTAAACAATCACATAAATAAATAAATACCTCACTTGCTGCTTAATTCTGTCCTTACATGTGCTATTTGGACATACCTCACTTGCTGCTTAATTCTGACCTTAGATGTGCTATTAAAACTCTCTGCATCTCTGATATTTTATCTATAAAATAGCAATAATAAGTTTTTTTGCAAAGCTCCTGTGTAGATTAAACAAATGACAGAGAAAACTCTTATTATGGAGACTGAAACATAGCAGATCGTCAATAAATGTTAATCATGACAACCAGTAATATATTATGGAAAGTAATATTCTGACTTCTCTGCAAGTTTGTGGCAAAAAAAAATGTGAAAGATACAACCTGTTTATGTACTTCCTTTATATTAGGCAAATTTCCTCTCCCTGTGTAGAGATACAGTGCTGCTCTTGACAATAGGAAAAGACATGTAAAACTTGGAGATAATATTAGCTCCAAATATTTGTTTTCTTCTTGTAAGTTGGGTACTGCACCAGCACTTTAATATGTATTATCTCATCCTGCCCCCAGAAGAATAACTTGAAACTGGTTTTTGTCTGATTTACTTTTTAGGAAATTGCGATACTACACTCTGGTACCACTAGACAATGAAATTGTACACATCTATTTAGTTGCTAAAATGCTTAATTACATACTTTGAGTAGAAAGTACTCTGGAGTCCATACTTAAGCAGAAATTAGATTCTAAAGTCAGAAAGTACAGTGGAAAACTAAGACAGCTAAAATTATGCCTAAAAATCCTTAAAGTACCCCATATTATAGCATGGCAAGAGGTTTACACCCATAAAGGCACATTAGATAAGACAAGAGCTGAGAGCTAAAATCCCTGAAGAAGCTACAGTTCTTTTCTCCTGGTTCCTTTGGGGGACATGGACATATGTGATTGAAAAGCGGGTATTCTTAACTTATCCTATTTCTCTCTCTATCGTTCTCTCTCATTTCCTTCCCCCCACCTCTGTCCTCTTCATGTTTCCTGTATGAGTTAACTAAGGTTGTGCTGGTACAATACATTAATGATACATTAAAAATAATTGCGATACTACACACTGTGCAAATCATAGAATACCTGAAATATCTTTCTTGATAATATTTTTGACTATATAAATTTCAAACTTAATCTCCCTTAATAACAAGTTGTTCTGACTTGCACACTAAAAAATTGTTATCATGTCTTTTTTTATCACACATGAAAAGTAATGGACCTGGACATCTTCTTTACTTGTTCATATGCCCCTAACATTAATATTTTATTTATTGGTGTAATTATTTTAATGGATATAAACTTATGAGAATTGCTGGAACTGAAGTGGGTGAGTCCACTCAATGTCTGAGAATTAGGAGGGAGATGAAATTCAGGTGAAAACTGCCAATTTGACAAGAATAAAAATGTATTTAGAAGAAATAGTTTTAAATTTGAATAACTATGCTTAAAATAAAGATAGAGACCTCTTGGACATCTTCAGTGCATATGGTAAAGAAGAATAAAATTACCATTGGAGCACATGTTGAAAGTATACCACAAAATGTCATTTGTATTTTTTTTTATTCAGCAAACCAACTTTGTGTTTTAATTTTTAAAGCAAACACAGAAGATAAGCATTTACATAATTTTGCTCTCAGTATTTTCCCCATCTCTATTTTTTTAGGAGGACTAAAGCTTATCTTTGAGTTCTGATATTTTGCATTTTTGATTTTATCATTTATGGCAAGGGAAGGAATGATGTCTAAATCAGGAATTAGGCATTACAATTCCTTTACAGAAAATCTGGGGCACATGAATGTTTTAGGCTGGCTAGGTGCTCAGTATTTGGAGTTATGTTGCCTTTAAAGACAGTAGGCAGGTAAAACAAAATAAGATAGTAGCCTTATAAAAGGCAATGCTATGTTAGGCAAACAATGAAGCATTATGTTGTATGCTTGAAACTAATAGGATGTTATATGTCAGTTATATCTCAATTTGTAAAAATTAGTTATGTGAGGCTTTTGGTTTCTCAATTTCCCTCCCCTTCATAGTAAAGGAATGGTTTAGGAAAAAATATTATTGGAATTCCATAAGTAAAAGAATAATAAATCTTCTTTATCTTTGACCTTTATTGGGGGAATAGTAATGTCATAATCATTACTAGAAGATGTAGTTAAACATAAGCAATGATATTTATATTTTAGGTCTCAGATTGAATCCTCAACTATTTTCATCGTGTCTATGGAAGTTATTGTTTATTAATTAGCAAATTTTCTTCTCCTACACATTTTTCTGAAAGTCCATCAAACAATCTCTTCTAAGATGCTTTTCATTTATTTCTATTGTTTTGCATTCCCACCTCCTTTATCTGTGGTTAAGTGAAAGTGAAGCATTAACTTCTTATCTCCTGAAATTACAAATACAAATGTGAAGTTTGAGGCATTTCACAAAATAAAATGTATGACTCATAAATGTTTTGTTTATTTTGTTTTATGTAGAGTTTTCTCTCTTCAAATATATTAAATATGTAAAAAGTCAAAAATAAAATGTATATATATTTATACTTGTTTTCACTTTGGGCAAAATTTGGAAAGTTTATTTCTGTTCTGAAAGTTCAAAACCACTTAAAGAAGCATGCTGCTTAGTAATTTTATTTTACTTGTTGGCATTTAATCCTTATTATGAATTATTTTTTTATATCTTTTTTTTATTTTCCCACTGTACAGCAAGGGGGTCAGGTTATCCTTACATGTATACATTACAATTACATTTTTTCCCCCACCCTTTCTTCTGTTGCAACATGAGTATCTAGACAAAGTTCTCAATGCTATTCAGCAGGATCTCCTTGTAAATCTATTCTAAGTTGTGTCTGATAAGCCCAAGCTCCTGATCCCTCCCACTCCCACCCCCTCCCATCAGGCAGCCACAAGTCTTTTCTCCAAGTCCATGATTTTCTGTGCTGAGGAGCTGTTCATTTGTGCTGGATATTAGATTCCAGGTATAAGTGATATCATATGGTATTTGTCTTTGTCTTTCTGGCTCATTTCACTCAGTATGAGATTCTCTAGTTCCATCCATGTTGCTGCAAATGACATTATGTCATTCTTTTTTTATGGCTGAGTAGTATTCCATTGTGTATATATACCACCTCTTCCGAATCCAATCCTCTGTCGATGGACATTTGGGTTGTTTCCATGTCATGGCTATTGTGAATAGTGCTGCAATGAACATGTGGGTGCACGTGTCTCTTTTAAGTAGAGTTTTCTCCAGATAGATGCCCAAGAGTGGGATTGTGGGGTCATGTGGAAGTTCTATGGATAGATTTCTAAGGTATCTCCAAAGTGTTCTCCATAGTGGCTGTACCAGTTTACATTCCCACCAACAGTGCAGGAGGGTTCCCTTTTCTCCACACCCCCTCCAGCACTTGTTATTTGTGGATTTATTAATGATGGCCATTCTGACTGGTGTGAGGTGATATCTCATGGTAGTTTTGATTTGCATTTCTCTTATAACCAGCAATGTTGAGCATTTTTTCATGTGTTTGTTGGCCATCTGTATATCTTCTTTGGAGAAATGTCTATTCAAGTCTTTTGCCCATTTTTCCATTGATTGATTGGCTTTTTTGCTGCTGGGTTGTATAAGTTGTTTATATATTCTAGAGATTAAGCCCTTGTCGGTTGCATCATTTGAAACTATTTTCTCCCATTCTGAAAGTTGTCTTTTTGTTTTCTTTTTGGTTTCCTTTGCTGTGCAAAAGCTTTTCAGTTTGATGAGGTCCCATGGGTTTATTTTTGCTCTAATTTCTATTGCTTTGGGAGACTGACCTGAGAAAATATTCATGATGTTGATGTTGGAGAGTATTTTGCCTATGTTCTCTTCTAGGAGTTTGATGATGTCCTGTTGTATATTTAAGTCTTTCAGCCATTTGGAGTTCATTTTTGTGCATGGTGTGAGGGTGTGTTCTAGTTTCATTGCTTTGCATGCAGCTGTCCAGGTTTCCCAGCAATGCTTGCTGAATAGACTTTCATTTTCCCATTTGATGTTCTTGCCTCCCTTGTCAAAGATTAATTGACCATAGGTGTCAGGGTTTATTTCTGGGTTCTCTATTCTGTTCCATTGGTCTGTCTGTCTGTTTTGATGCCGGTACCACACTGTTTTGATGACTGTGGCTTTGTAGTATTTCTTGAAGTCTGGGAGAGTTATGCCTCCTGCTTGGTTTTTGTTCCTCAGGATTGCTTTGGCGATTCTGGGTCTTTTGTGGTTCCATATAAATGTTTGGATTATTTGCTCTAGTTCTGTGAAAAATGTCCTGGGTAATTTGATAGGGATTGCATTGAATCTGTGGATTGCTTTGGGTTGTATGAACAATGGGCATGCTTTCATACCTTTGAAAGAGTGATTACATTTCCTTTGGGTATACACCCAGAAGTGGAATTGCTGGACCATGTATTTGGTAGTTCCATTTTTAGTATTTTGAGAAAACTCTATACTGTTTTCCACAGCAGCTGCATCAATTTACATTCTCACAAACATTGCACAAGGGTTCCCTTTTCTCCAAATCCTTGCCAACAGCTGTTACTTCTTATCTGTTTGGTGGCAACCATTCTATAAGGTATAAAGTGATATATCACTCTGGTTTTGATTTTCATTTTTTGATTATTAGTAATGTTGAATATCTTTACATGCCCATGTTGGCCATTTCAATATACTCTTTGGAAAAATTTCTACTAAGTTCCTTTGCCTGTTATTAAATTGAATTATTACTAAGTTTTTTACTATTGAGTTGTATAGGTTCCTTATATATTTTGGATATTAACTATTCATTAGATAGGTGGTTTGCAAATGTTTTCTCTCATTATGTAGGTTGCCTTTTTGTGTTGTTGATATTTTTATTGTGCAGAAACTTTTTATTTTAATATAGTTCTACTTACTGATTTTTGCTTTTGTTGCTTGTCCTTTCAGTGTCGTATTTAAAAAACTAATTGCCAACAACATTGGGAAGCTTTTTCATTTCTTATGAAAGTGTATGGTCTTATTTTTAAGTTTTTATCCATTTTGAGTTAATTTATGTGAATGGTATAAGATAGGGGTTCAGTTTCATTCATCCCAATGTGAATATCCAGTTTTCCCAGAACCCTTTATTGAAAAACATCTTATCTTCACTGAGCTTCTTGGATTCCTTGTTACATATTATTTGACTGTATATGCATAGATCTGTTTCTAGAATATTAATTCTGTTCTCTTGGTCTGTGTGTTTGTTTTTATGCACATACCATACCATTTTAATTACTGTAGGTTTGTAATATAGTTTAAAATCAGGAAGTGTGATGCCTCCATTTTAATTCTTTCTCAGGATTGTTTTGGCTATTTGGGGTCTTTTATTGTTTCACAAGAAATTTAAGATTTGTTTTCTATTTTGCTGAAAAATGCCACTCAAATTTTAATAGGGATTGGAATTGTTAACCCTTATTGACTATATACTAATTGTGAGACTCTAAGTCTTACACACGTTCTCATTTTATTTTCATAACTGTAGGATAAGAACCACAAATGAGGCTTAAGAAATCATGTAACTTCTTCAAGTGGCAAAACTGTGAAGTCTCAACTGTGTTCCAGGGGCAGTTCAAGTCACTAGGGACAAAACAGTACACTAAACTGATATTAAAATCCCTTTTATAGAGGTTTTGTTACAGTTGAGGGTCATTCAAAATAAATTAAGTGAAGTTTATAGTATGTTAGATGGTGATAAGTACAGAGAAGGTCAACCAGAAAAGGGAGATAGGACTATCTGAAAAGAGAAGAGGTCTATTCTAAACAAAGTTGTCAGGTAATGGGTATTATTTAAGACAAATAATGCTAACTACCAAAATAAACAAAGCCTAGAAATTCAGTGAGTTACTGCAGTCAAGTGTATTTATCTGATTATATTTTGGGTGGCACTCTTCCATCTAGTAGTTATACAGCTATTGTATTTAGTCCTCAAAATTTTCACAGGAAAAGAAGAATGAAAGAGGTTTACCAGCTCTTAATAGTCCAAACCTGGAAAAGACAAGTATTACAGCTGTTTACATAGACCCCCTTAGACAGAACGAGTCACGTGATGCCACCATAACTGCAGGGAAGCTAGGGTATGTAAGAGAGCACATGCACTGTTTCATCACACTATTCATGTCTTGTAGAGAAGGCTTCATGCTGAAGATTTTTGTGCCAAGACAAATAATTTTTCAGTTGTGTTTTGTTTGTTTGTTTGTTTGTTTTGTCTTTTTGCTATTTCTTTGGGCCGCTTCCGCGGCATATGGAGGTTCCCAGGCTAGGGGTTGAATCAGAGCTGTAGCCGCTGGCCTACGCCAGAGCCACAGCAACGTGGGATCCGAGCCGCGTCTGCAACCTACACCACAGCTCACGGCAATGCCAGATCGTTAACCTACTGAGCAAGGGCGAGGACCGAACCTGCAACCTCATGGTTCCTAGTCGGATTCGTTAACCACTGCGCCACGACGGGAACTCCTCAGTTGTGTTTTAATGAGAAAGCATATAAAAATAAACTAATAAGAACTGTTAGTTTCAATCATCCACATTATATATTTCATTGAATTTTTTCACAAGAGCCAAAACCTGAGGATTTCAAATTCATATATTATATGTCCTGTTGTGGAGATAGATACACTTGTTTCTAAAATGTGTCCTCTTAGAATTTTAGAGACGGAATTTAAATTTCATAGCATAAAAGTCATATAACAGGGCAGAAGAATAATCAGGAAAAGAAAAAATATAAAAAGTATTAAATCTATTTTAAGTGCCATTTTAAACTGGTAGATGGTTCTTTGTAATAGTCACTAGCAAGGTGACTATGACAAACTTTTTCCTATGCAAAGGAAACAATATAGTCTGGCAGTGGAATAATTTAAGAAACAGGTGCTGCCAACACCCTTAAGAAGTCACATCAACATTGAATCAACTTGTTATCTAAATGCACTTAGGTGGGATTTTGCTCACAATTCGTCACCTAATTTACTGACCAGTTTTTGTAGACATTGCAAATAACAATACTATTTCTATTATAGTACAGAATAATTAAAAACTAGTCATATTTGATTTATTTTACTCTTATTTTTAATCAGTATTTTAATTAGAGAACACACATTAGCTTGTTTCTGTAACAGTGAAAAGAATAATGAAATATTCTCCCCTATTTCCCTGCTTCTTTCCTCCCCCTGCCTTCAGAATATTGTAGATTTTAGAGGGTATTCAGACAACCATTGATTGAATGACCTTGCCGTTCAGAAAGAAGAATGTCAAAATAGATGCCTCCATGGTTTTGAGAATGTGGAGAGACTCAATGATTACTGAGCACCTGCTTTCCTACAGCTGTCAAAAGCCGTGCTGAGGGGGAAAAAAGTGATGTGTGATCAAATCTACAGTTTCATATTCAGTTTTCAATGTAATTTAACAGATACTGACTGCTCTATGGAGGAGGCAGTGGCAAAAGTTTCAGAGATACAGTAATTGAAAATTGGCTCTGCAGTGAGGAAGCTTACACCTACAATGAGAAAGGGTAGAGGGATATAAGGCATTCTAAGAAAAGGCAGAGTTTGTTATATGGGAAGAGTGCACACAAATGACTGAGTATAAAAGCAAAAATGCCTATGGGTTTGTGGAATCAAGAGCAATATCAAGTATCATACAGAAACATGACAAAGTATCTTGAAAGACAATTGGAATGTTGTTGGAAAAAAAGTAGAGGGGCAGAAATACAGAGAACTATTCACTTTATTCCTGGGGGGTAGATGGTAACCTTTAATAGCTTCCCTTTGTATACTAAATGAAGACCTCATTGCCTCATTAGGGTGCCTTAGGATGGAATACCATCTCTTTACCCTTCTCCTTGACCTTATTTACAATTACAAACTAGACAGCCTACACATTAGACCTTTGCTTTCTTACCAAAAATAACCTGTAATTTTCTATACTTAATATTATCTCTACTTTCAGTAACATAACAAAACAGGGGAAGCAAGATAGAGAAAGAGAAGCAGGTACCATCCCTGGCCCGGGAACTTCCGCATGCCATGCATATGGCAAAAAAATAAAATAAAAAAATAAAAAAAGAGAAGAAACCAATAAAGAGTATAATTTCAGATGAAGTCCCAGATTCAGCCTGATGTCATGTGCACCTGGGTGGTTGCAATTTACACTTGAGAGTTTCTTCTTGAAGTAAAGGAACAGAACTTTAATTCTATCACATCATTCACTTACTGGCTAGGGGCCTCACAGGAAGGCAGGGCACGTCAAATTCCCTGATATTTCTAGCTCTCCTCCTCCACTGCCCAAAAACAATACTAAAAATATTGCACAAGGGAGCCTTCAGCAGCAACATGTGAGGGAACTGGGGCATGGATGCACTGAACTGGTGAAAGACCATCTGAATGGGTTATCAACAGCACCCCTACCTGTGTGACCCATTCCCTAGGTCAGAAATAATTTCAGACTTCCTCTCTATTCCTTTAATGAACTGTTTGCAATTTCTTGACATTTAACATGTGCTACTTTATATTGTTGTTATTCACATACTAGATTTGCTTTTTAAGATATTAAATTCCTTAAGTAGATTTTATCTTCAGTTAAATTACAGAAAATAGTTGCATCTGTATTATGTACTAAATATTGTGCTACATGGATAGGTTGACGAAAAGCAATAGGGAAAGTTGCTGCTCTTGAAATTTCGGAGTATATAACTACATACTGTTTTATTTATTTATTTTTTACTCAATGAATTTATTACACTTATAGTTGTACAATGATCATCACAATCCAGTTTTATAGTATTTCCATCCCACACCCCCACCACATCCCCCCACCCCCCAAACTGTCTCCTTTGGAAACCATAAGTTTTTCAAAGTCTGTGAGTCAGTATCTGTTCTGCAAAGAAATTCATTCTGTCCTTTTCAGATTCTGCATGTCAATGAAAGCATTTGATGTCGATGTCTCATTGTCTGACTGACTTCACTTAGCATGATAATTTCTAGGTCCATCCATGTTGTTAAAAATGGTTAGAATTTATTTCCTTTTAATGGCTGAGTAATACTCCATTGTGTATATGTACCACATCTTCTTGATCCACACCTCTGTCGATGGACATTTAGGTTTATTCCATGTCTTGGCTATTGCAAATAGTGCTGCAATGAACGTTGGAGTACATGTGTTTTTTTCGAGTCATGGTTCTCTCTGGATAGATGCCCAGAAGTGGGATTGCTGGGTCAAGAGGTAGTTCTATTTTTAGTTTTCTGAGTAACCTCCATACTGTTTCTCACAGTGGTTGCACCAATTTACAATCCCACCAACAGTGCAATAGGGTTCCTTTTTCTCCACACATATTGATCAAACTGGCCAAAATTAAAGACAAAGATAAAATCTTGAAAACAGCTAGGGAAAAGTAACCAATAACATACAAGGGAACCCCAATAAGGTTATCAGCAGATTTTTTCAGCAGAAACTCTGCAGGCCAGAAGGGAGTGGCATGATATAATGAACTTGATGAAAGGAAAAATCCTGCAACCAAGTTTACTTTACCCAGGAAGGCTCTCATTCAGATTTGAAGGAGAAATCAAAAGCTTAATAGATAAGCAAAAGCTAAGAGAATTCAGCAACACTAAACCAGCCTTACAACAAATACTAAAGGAACTTCTCTAGGCAGAAAAGAAAAGGCCACAAACAGAAACAAAAATACCACAAATGACAAGGCTCACCAGTAAAGGCATATATACTGTAAAGATACAAAATCATCCGTGCACAATTATCCCACCAAAACAAGAAATCATGAGAAGAGGAGGGTACAAATGCAGGACACTGGAGATGCACTTACAATTGAGACCAACAACTTAAAACAATCTCGTGTGTGTATGTATATATATATATATATATATATATATACACACTTCTATGTCAAAACATCAGAATAACTGCAAACCAAAAATCTACAAATGATACACAAACAAATAAGAAAAATCAACTCAAATACAACACTAAAGATAGTCATCAAACCATAAGAGGAGAGAACAAGAGAAGAAGGGAAGAAAAAGGAGCAAAAAACCCAAATCCGAAGCAATTAATAAAATGGCAGTAAGAACATACATATCAATAATTACCTTAAATGTTAATGGGCTAAACACCCCAACCAAAGGACAGAGACTGGCTGAATGGATACAAAACAAGATCCATATATATGCTACATACTGTTTTAAATGAATAAGATAGCATGGAGAATAGGAAGAATCAGAGGCTTAAATATCAGACCTGATAACAAATCTTGATTTTAATAGTTCCTAAGTGTATGACCATGGACCAGTAACTTAGTGACATACTGGCAAGTAACCTGTTAGAATCTGAATTTCCTTATCTCTAAAATAAATATTTTAATCATTTTAAGCTGTTTTTTATAACTCTCAAGTGATATTTAGCAGTTATTGAATGTTCTTTCCTTCCCTTTAAATTCATTTAAATATTGAGCACAAGGCTTCGCACAAAATATGTTCATAATGCTATTAATTGCATAAGAAATATAAGTGGAGAGGAAGTTCAGAGCTCTGAGTATGTTTAGCGAATATTATAAAGTTTGATTGGAGAATGAGATATAAGTATCAATATGAATATATCCCCATGTATAAATTATTGAAATAAGCTAAAGCGAATATAACATGTAAAATTCCAGAACAGATTGTTTATCTTTAATTTGATATATTATGGCGAAATTTCAAAGTTCTTTCAGAAAAGTAGTCCAAAATAACTTCTTTGAGAAATTGAAGGTGGTAGACCATTTGGTTCTTAGAGGTTCTCCAATATATTTTTTTTTTTTGCTAGCAAACAATATCAGAAGTGTACATACCATGGGAGACCTCACATTTTGATGGTAACTTGTCACTGGTCACAGATAGGTTAAGCATAATTTCCTGTGCCAGTTCTTTTCCTTCTACTCTGAACCCTCTGGTGCATTGAGAACTTGTCTTGAGACTGTGTTTGCAAATAGATAATAAAGGAGATTCATAAGAGTGTAAATGAGAGCTAGTAAACACTAACAGTAAAAGGAAGTAGCAGACCAGAAAAGAAGGTCAAACTATGGAATTTGTGTAGCAGTTGTGCTTGTATGATTTTAGTTCTTCCTTGTGAAAAATAAATTATATATGTGTAAAAGCTTGTACATAGCAAAGGTAACCACTGACAAAATGAAAAGGTGACCTACGGAATAGGAGAAAATATTTGCAAATAATATGACTGATAAGGGATTAATAGCCAATATATGTAAACAATTCATACAACTCAACATGAAAAGAAAACAACCCAATTAAAAGAATGAGTAGAACTGGATAGACATTTTCCAAAAAGAAATACAGGTGGCCAATAGGTGAAAAGGTGCTCAGTATCACTAATCATCATCTCTAATCATTGAATTGCTGTAAATGGAAAGTAATCTCTAAAAATTATATAAAAAATTAAAAATAAGAAAATAACATGTATGAAAAAAAAAACTTCTAATTCATTGAAACTGTCACCCTGTCTTCTGGGTGTACTGTAAATATGTATTACCAAAGTGATCAAGAGATTCCATCCTGCCTTTTGAATGCTATCTTCTGCCAGACAGATATAATGCAAACTAGCCTTCCTATTCCTGTGGGCTTCTTGTCCTTTGGAGTTGCCAATATCTGCAGTGTAAAGTTAGTGGGGGTGCATGACCCCCTATCCATTGGGTTGTAATTTAATCCCAATGTGTTGCAGTCCAGTGAGAAATATTGTATTTTTTTTAAGTGGTAGAGATATTTACTTTTTCAGCTTTACTGAGGTTTAAATGACAAAAATTTTACATACTAAAGTTATTCAACTTGATGTTTTGATACATCTGTATATTTTGTGAAATGATTACCACACTCAAGCTAATTGACATACCCATCACCTCATATAGTCATGCTTTTATTGTGTGGTGAGAATACTTAACTGTGTTAGCAAATTTCAGGTATACAGTATCTGTATTATTAACTATGCCTACCATGCTGTACATGGAATCTTCAGGATTTAGAGCATTATTATATTTTGTGTGATATAACTATGCAGCAAAATCACTCTAACAGCTTAAGCACCTTGGCATGTGTCCTCAGCTCTGAACATGGTATATGGTCAGACATTCTTGCTTATAACATTCACTGCAGTTGTGTTTGTTTGCCTGTTTGTTTTTTAATTTTTATGGCTGCACCTGCAGCATATGGAAGTTCCCGACCAGGGATTGAATCTGAGCCATGGCTGTGACCTACACTACAGCTGTGGCAACACCATAACCTTTAACCCACTGTGGCTGGCCTGGGTTTGAACCTGTACCTCTACAGTGACCTGAGCCAAGGCATTCCTATCTTAATGCACTGCACCACACTAGGAACTCCTCGCTGCAGTTTTTTTGAAAGGTAACATTTGGTTACCTTGGATGCCCCATGATTTTAAAAACATGCCTCTGATGATGTCAGTCCAATTTTATTCTGTTTTCAATGGACATCTAAAACACTTGGCTTCAATTTTCAATATGATTTGATGAATTTTAAAATGGTCTTTAGTCACTACATGATATGTTTTATTTTTACATTAAAAAAAAACAACTTGTAGTTGAACTAGTCTTGAAAGTTGGAGAATTTTATTATGGCCACAACCACAACATAGGGAAGTTTGCAGCTATCGTAGCACCAGATCCTTTAACACACTGTGCTGGGTCAGGGATAGAATTCTTATCTCTGAAGTGACCTGAGCCACTGCAGTCAAATCTTTTAAGCTATTGCTCCATGGCGAGGGCTCTGAGAATTTCTTCTGTGAATACTAAATCTATGGTCATTTTTCATGATGTATATGCATATATAGGGATATATAGATACACAAATGCATCTGTGTGTATGTTTTAAATGTTTTGTTTCAAAGTTAATCACTTTTAATTGTTTCTTTAAATTTTTGCTTACAGCAAAGTGATTCTGAAATATATTTTAAATGTAATCACAAGTAGAAATGTGGGCTATCAAATCAGAGAGGCTTTCCCCAATGGATTTATTTTTGGTAGTTAGCTTTCTAGAATCTTCTTGCTTTTAAGGCTCTGTTGTGACTAATTATGCTTTCAGCCCAAAATAGCAAATCAAAATAATCAGGTTTTTAGGCATCTCTCAGTTTTACATTGTAGACTGTGGCACCCATTCATTATGTACAACTCATGTTGATTTAGGGTTTTCAGTTTTTGTTAACATAGATGCCCATCACTGGTAAAACAAGTATCTTAAAAAAAAATTGGAGACGGCTTGTCTGAAAATCTGCAAAGTAATTGTTTATCACTGATAATGAGATCGTTAAATTCAGCTATGTTTTTGTTGCTCGAAAGAGTTGTTGGCAATTTAAATCAAAGCTTGTACTAAGTAGCCTGATACTATATTAGAAATGAATCAGAATGTGAGCTGAATTTAGAGTAAGAATTCAATCTTTAGATTCTAAAACAATGTATACTGGGGTTGACACCCCTCCTATTTGATTTTTTTTTTTTTTTACCATGGCTACAAATGTTTTCATCAAATAAACATCTCTGATTTCTGAGGTAGAAATTCTTTACATTTCACAAGTATTTATTATTTAACTTAGAGACAAGAAAGTGCTGAAATTATTCAGTATCTGTAGCAGAATTAGGTGAGCCTTTGCTTCTGAGGCCACAATCCTCAAACTTTAGCATACATTGGATTCATCTGCAGGGCGTATACCACAGAGATTGTTGGGCCTCACTCCCAGAGCCTCTTACTTAGTAGGTGGTTCAGGATTAGAGATTTAGTGCATTTGTAACCAGTTTCCAGATGTTGATGCTGATGCTAGTCCAGGGACCACACTTTGAGGACCATTCTTCCTAGATGTCTCACTCATTATCTCATCATAGGCAAATCCTCCTTCATGCTTATGTGGACAAATTTCAGTAGCCTCCTAACTTATTTTACTGCTTGTAGTTTTATTCCTCTTCAGCCTGTTAATCCACACAGAAGCCAGAGAGATTCTAAAACATACATCAGACTATATCTGTCTAATGTCTTCTTGTCAGACCTCAAACAAAGTTCAGACTCTTAACCTTGGCCTATGACTCTAATCCTGTCTGGCCTTTGACTCCCCCGTTCTATCTAATTTCCCACCCTTCCCCCTTGACTGACTCTCCTCCAAGTTCATCGGCCTTCTTGACTTTCTTGGCTGACTTATATGAATCATAGCCTACCTCAGGGCTTTTGCACTAAATTTTTCTTTTGTCTAAGATTATCACCTTTCTCACTCCACAGATTTGTGTATGACTTCCCCTCTCATTTCTTTGAGATCACTTCCCACACGGGTTTTCCCTGACCATTCTAACATAGATCTCTCTCTCTTTGGCTCTCATACTTTTATTTGTAATATGGCTCCTTGCCCCCAAATGCAAGCTTCTTGAGAATATGAAATTTTTGTTCACTGCTATAACTATAGTGCTAAAACAGTCTCTGACACTTAAGATATAATTAATATATATTGAATAAATAAATGTGTAACTAGATGGAGGAATGTCGCTTTTACTGCCTCTTCTTCCTCAAAGTCCAGACAATTCTTTTTTCTACAAGTTGTCGTATTTCTTTTGCCACCATATACTTCTTATACTTTGTTTATGCAGAGTTGTTCTCAGTTTCCCATCTGTACCTTACCTCCAACCCTATCCCTTTAAGTGAAATTAAATCTTTGGCAATTAAAAAAAATAAAGTTTACACATACACAATTGAGGGTTATTGGTTTTCATTTCTGGATCATTAATTCTTAAATTATGTATTCCTGCCTTATTTGTGGCTTATACATTGAAAATATTGATATTCTGCTTATTAGACTGTTGTGAAATGCTGAGTGTAGAACTTTATTGCCAGACTGAGGTTTGGGTTTTGTGATGTGACAATAATTCAGTTCTAGAACTAGAAATATGCCAGTAAATGGTACTCTGTAACTATTCAGTCAGGACATGGCCTCTTTTGCATGATTGCCTCCTGATCACTGCTTTTTATCAAGGAGTGTTTTCTAAACAGCCAGTGTATATTGTGTCATGGTCATCAGAAGCTACGTAGAATTATGTTTTTGCCACCAAATTTAAGCACATTTAAGAACAAGAATTATAGACTAAATATCATTAATTATAGAATCAAGTTTTAAAATGATTTCCAGGAGCTTTTAGTCTCAACCTAATGTTGAGGCTAATCTCTTCTCAAATATTGTGGCCTGTCCAATCTTACAGTGATTTGATCCACCTTTATCTATAAATTAGCCTAAATCTCTGAAATCTTTTACAACACCATCTTTATATTTCCTAGTCACGGTTTATTCTGTTTCCCAAGCAGTTCATGAAATTCTAGCCAAAACTGAATTTACCATCTTTCACCAAAATAAGCAAATTTTCATGACTGTCTTTCTGGTAAGGGCAGATAGTCTTTCACCATTAGGGAAATAAAGAGAGACATGTAGGTACAGATGTCAGGATACATTAAATAGTATTTGAACAGTATATATAATTTATGAAGTATATAAAGTTTATGTATTTCTTCTAGCATCATCAAACTCATAATTTTTATAACATTTTGGTGTAACTCATGATGACAATTCGGTCAATTCATCTCCATCTAACTTTTTTTTTTGCTTTTTTTTAGGGCTGCCCCCACGGCATATAGAGGGTCCCAGGCTAGGGGTCAAATCAGAGCTGCAGCTGCTGGCCTACACCACAGCCACAGCAACATCAGGTCCCAGCCACATCTGCAAACTATACCACAGCTCACGGCAATGCCAGATCCTTAACCACTGAGCGAGGCCAGGAATCGAACCTGTGTCCTCATGGATACCAGTCAGATTCATATCCACTGAGCCACAACAGGAACTCCATTCATCTAACATTTTTTATTCACATTGACCATGTGCACAATATCATGTTACTGGGAATATAGACATCATAATTTCTTTTTATATTTTCAATATTTATATTTCCAGACATTTTGGTTGTGAACTCTTTTGTAGCCCTTATAACTACCTGAAAATTGTATCATATAAATCTTTTACTTTTTGTTTCTTGTTTCTCAGTATCTATATCTCTTCAACGGCCTGAAAAGCAGTGTGTGTGTTTGAAAAAGATAGGCGGGAGGTACCTCTTTCCTCCCTACTTTTCTTTCTCACAGGGCCTCATCTATTTCAGAATTTCTGGAAGATAAGACAGATTTAATCATTATTGTAGTCAGAAGAAGTAATTCTTAGTACTCAGTGATTTTCAGGCCTAGAGATGGTGGGCCCACAGGCTCCTTCATATCTTAATTACCCTGCACTTCTGCTTGCACCCTCCATTTCAGTTGCTGAAGTCCATAGTATCCATCTTAGTATTGCCCTATTTTCTTCATCTTTTACCAAAAGCAATATCATGAACCTGTATTATGTCCCCAGTATCTTTCAAAGCTTCTTACCTAATCACATAGATATTTTCCTGTGTAATCTTCCATTCCTGTTGATTATATTCACTGGAATTAAAGCTATTTTTCCAAAGGGTAGATCTGATAATGTCAACTTTCTGCTCAGCAACCTTCAATAACTCTCCATTGTCTATAATATTAAAAAAAGTTTTCTTGCCTTGGTATTTAGCATCTTGACATCAAAATAATCTTCTGTATTTATACCTCTGGATGCTCTCAAACTCTCTCTGTTCTACTTGAAGTGACATACCCATGCCACTCCAGTGCACTATAATAGGTTAATATTTCAGTGTTTGTACATGTATTTGTGTTCTTTTCTCAGAGTAGATTTTCAGATTTTTCTCTTTTAAAAAGTCCTCAGCTTTTTAAAATGATCATCCCTTATTCAAGTCCATGATAAATGCAACCTCTTAGATGGATTGTGTCTTCCTTTCACCTTACCCAGACTGATGTTATGGCCTTTCCTTTTCCTTTGAATTTGATGGCCTACATTAACAATTACCTTTTATTTTTCATGTATTAGATAAGTATGAATATATGTGCTTTTTCTATGTTTTTATCCTACAGTGATCCCAAAACCTTAAGGGCAGCAAAAATATCTTTTTATCTTTATTTCCTGAAATGTGATGTTGTTCAAGCCTTGGAATTAGGCTTAGGTTGAAACACAGTGTAAAATACCATTTGGAGAACATAGGGTATATCCCTGTGCAAAATTCTGTGATAGCATGTTCGAAAATTAGTGTTACATATAGAGTGTCCTGAATTTTTTCCACTATAAAAAAAAAAAAAAAACAGTCCAAGACAGTTTCTGCCCGTTGCTATGCATATATACTCACTTAATAATGTATTCCCAGATGTGTTGGATTTATTATTTAAGCCAAAGGGTTTGGTCATATTATCCTAGTGTCCGATTTAGAATATTGGATTAGCAGGAACTGACTGAAGTGCTAACTATTCAAAATCAGACTGATGCAGAACAGATGGAAGGGCCAAAAGCACGAAGCATATAACACCTGTGAATTATATCCAGATCCGTTACCAACCAGATTCTGGGCTCCATTCAAGGTGTTGACTTTGATCTTTCTCCAATTGTAAATATTTCATCCAAAACAACTGTGATCTTGGCACAACTTTTTTTAGGAGTTGCCCAGGACAAAAAATAACAGGATTCCCCAGCCTAGAACTAAAGCTCATTACAGCCCTGTTACTCTGTACATGGTGAGAGAAAACCTCAAATTAGAAGCATAATCTAATATAAGTATGGGATAAGTAGTTACAATTTGTACTCATAAAGTTTGGATTATAATATAAGCTTATATGTTGTTTTTCTGAGATAGATTCACAGTTATCATTGGCTCAAAATGCATGATTCTTTGGACAGGAGCCATCTTAAGATCTGTTATAAATGATGCAAATATAGAATCTGAAAATAGGAGCTCATCTCTGTGGAAGAATACTTTTGTGGGGGCATGTTTATTCTTGATTGCTCTTATTATCTTGGCAAAATAACTTTTTATACCTAGTGTAGGGCACTATCATACATGGTTTCCTTCTTGGAGTAGTTGCCAAAAGATGTGTGCTTAAATAAGCTTGTGCCATTTAGCTCTGTTGTTTGAAAACTTGGTGGTGGTGTAGCATCTCTTCGTGATGTCATTTGAGTGCACATGACAAAGGCAAAGATGACTTATAGTCCCTTTTTTTCCTGCTCTTTCCCCTGATCCTGGTACCTGAATTTTGTGTGCTTATATTTGAAGGAAAACAGTACAGTTATGAATATACTCTGGATGCAACATGTGCCACTGCACTGATTGCTGAGGCCATGTTGGCTGACACGGCAGGCCTGGCAGTCATGTTTCCGTCCTTCACGTTGCCACTTGGGATTCCTTCTTGAGCCAGCATGCCTGCAGCTCCCAACTCTGAATCAGTTGTTTGGAACTTAGGACAGTTAAGTTCCTAGGTCATCTCACAAAATACTGTGTAGCCATAATATAGTCATTCTCTAGTACAGATAGTACCAATTTGTTGTCTGCTTCCCAGATGATTTGGGTGGCATGGGACTAGGGATGGAGGAAGCAGTGGGGAATACTTTAGGAATTACCATACCTATTTAGGGAACTTAACCTCCAATTATACTCAAAATATTACTCTGATATCCTCTATATTTTCACAACGTTTTTTCTTGTTCTACATATAATACACTTATCTCTCATAGCTCTCAAATGATTTTTTAAAGTTTCATAGATACAGCAGAACAATTTTTATAGAATAGGAAAGGTTTATCATACTTAGTTTTGGGGGATGGTGTGGTTATGACATCTATAAACTACTGAATATTACAATTAGTCTGTCATAGCTGTTTCTCTTCCATGTTTTCATGTTTTTACTTCCTTCATTCACTTTTTAGACAACCATTTAAATTGGATGCCGTGGTCACGTGGCGGAGGGGGTTTCTGGCTTAAATCACTTTTGGAGAGGAGGACACAGTTTCTTTTGGAGAGAAATGAGACTGCTTAAACTAGCAGATTCTCCACTTTCTCAGGTCACTTTGAAATTCTTGCGATGTTAATAAGTTGTATGTATTATTTCTCGCATATGTTACCACAAAAATTTTGGTTTTTCATAACTTTATAAACCTTAAATTTAATGTTTTCAGATTGTATGAAATAAACGATTACTTAATGAGATAAATTCAATAATTAGTTTTTTGTTTATTTAGGGTTACTCTTATTCTTAAAGATGTCTTGGGAAGGAGTTATTGGATTTTGAAAGGAGCACTGGACTGAGAGCTGGGATATCTTGCTTTTGGTCTTAAGTTTGCTTATTTTGTGTCATTACCATGAATGTGTATTTAAACTTCTCTATTTTCTGCTTATATATGTGAAAATATTTTAAGCAGTAAACACAATGAACAACAACAATAAATAGCAAGTTTTTCAAACACAGAGATGCAGAGAACAGAGTAGTGATTACTGGAGGGGAAGTAGGGGCAGAACGACAAAAGGGTAAAGGAAGTCACCTGTGTGGTGACAGATGGGAACTAAGTTTTTGGTGGTGAGCATACTGTAGTATGTCTGAAATTAGAAATACAGTGTTGTACACATGAAAGTTATGTAATGTTATAAAGCAGTATTATCTCAGTTAAAAAACTAACATCAAGTTTTTGCTACCTATGACATGCCAGCTGCTGTATCAGGTTTATATATCATAGCTTTAAGTGTGAATTTTTAAATATGTTTTGAAGAATTAAAATTTCTAAACATAAGTTTGAGGGAAAGTATTGTTCTTATTTTAATAGGTTTTAGGAAGAATGAAAATAGTGTGGGAAATTTAAATTGAAGTATAATTAATTTACAATATTAGTCTCAGGTATACAACATAGTGATTCAAGATTTTTGTAGATTCCATTTAAGTTATTACAAAATAATGGTTATATTTTCCTATGCAATTCAGTGTTTCCTTGTTTCTTACTTATACATAGTAGTTTGTGCCTCTTAACTCCCTCCCCGCTTCTCTCTCACCACTGAACCACTAATTTGTTCTCTACTAGATATAGAGTCTATTTCTGCTTTGTTGTATGTTTATTTGTTTTATTTTTTAGATTCCATACACAAGTGATAACATAGACTATTTGCCTTCCTCTGACTTAGTTCACTAAGGCTGATAACCTCTGTGTCCCTCCATATTGTTGCAAACGGCTGAGTTTCATTCTATTTTACGCCGAGTAATGTTTCATTGTATATATGTACCACATCTTTATGTGTTGATGGACACTTAGGTTGCTTGCAGTGTTCATAGAAAGAAATTTTTGAGTTATTAAATCCTGAATTATTCCCATGAATTTTATAAAATAAGAGAACAGTTGTTTTACTTCTGTGATGAATGAATGAGTAAGCACAAGAAAAGACTGAGAAGATATTGGGAATATCCACCAAATTTACTTGCAAATATAAATGCTGTGAATGTAACAATTAACATAAAGGAACTTTCAATGTTAATCAGTCTGCTACTTAAAATAATGGAAAACTTAATTTATGAATGATTTGTGATACAGCATGTCAACTTTCTGACTAGATTCTTGGCATCTATGTCTGTGTTTTAGTCACCATGTCATTGAAAAAACTAGGTCATTCTATGGCCAAGAGATTGGTCTTATAATAGCTTTCTTCTTTTTTTTTTTTGGATTTTTAGGGCTGCACCTGCAGCATATGGAGGTTCCCAGGCTAGGGTTCTGATTGGAGCTACAGCTTCCGGCCTACACCACAGCCACAGCAATGCTGGATTAGTGCCAAGTCTGTGACCTACACCACAGTTCATGACAATGCCACAGATCCCCAACCCACTGAGCAAGGCCAGGGATCGAATCTGCATCCTTATGGATACTAGTCGGGTTTGTTAACCAATGAGGCATGATGGGAACTCCGTTGTAATAGCTTTCTTATGCAGCCCCAACTTAGCTGTAAGGATAATACTCCATGGATTTGTATATGAATTTAAGATGTAGAAAACTGTTTTCAATTTAAGTGTATATTCAAAGGTGCAGAGCAAAGTTAATTGTGACAATAATGGTCAATCAAATGCGTCCTGACTAGCAGAATGTACAAGTGCACATGCTCACACCCCTCCACCCCACCCCCACACTCCCAGACACAGATGTTCCCCTCTGACCCACCAATATTTAAGTTGCATGTCTCGATCTGACTTGGCATTCCATCTAAAAGGTGGACTCTCTAGTGCTATAAGCTTCCTGAGTCCTCAGCTTTCTGTGACAGCTGTTAACTGTAACTTTTGGCAGCTGTCTCAGCACAGAATTGGGAACGAATCCAATGTGGAAGTGATTACTGTTCTAATACTGCGGCTACTTTTAAAAGAATATATGTACTTTAGGAAATTTTATTTAAGGAAACAAGGATTTTTTTAGTAACAATGCATTGCTTATTATGATCAGTATATTCTCTTCACTGACATATTTGTTATAAAATGACTATGATAAAATGTCTTCTTTTCTACAGTCTTCCCATAGACTCATTTATCTCATGACAGTTGTGAAAAAATTGTTCTCTGCACATACAGAATTCCTTAATATTATGCATGTTTCCCAATAGCACATTTCAGGTATATAATAAGGCACTAAGACTTGCCTTAAAATTGGTATTAGAAGATGAGTCACATATAAGCACATCTCTTAGATTAATACTAGAAATGTCTATCATTTTTGTCTTAACATGATAAGAGTTAAGTATATAGAACACTTGTAAACCTTGAGTAAACTTGCAGACCTAGTAAAATTTGTAGACTTTGAATACTCTTTATATTGGAACTTTCCTTAATTTTTAAATTGTAATCAGTTCCACATTTAAGGAATACACATAAAGTAGTAAAAAAAAATCGGTGAAATATTTTAGAACATCGAATGAAACACATTATAAAACAGTTGTAACCAAAGGAATCTAAGATGTGCTTAGTAAAGTTTAGCAGCTTAAAATATAGATATATTGTTACAAAGAAGTTCTGAAAGCCTGTAGTCTGAGAATGGCTTCTCTTCTGTATAAGCAACTGAGGCGAGAACAGCAGTTGGCCAAAGAGAGAACTCCACAACCTATCACTACTAGAAACCTTCCTCATTGTGTGTTTGTTATTTTATTCACTTGTTCATTCTTCCATTTGTTTCATTATCATTTATGGAGTGCTATTATGCACAAATGCCAAATAAATGTTAGTTAATACAGTTTATTCTTTCAATATTCATATTAAAATATTGATCATCTATTCTGTTTTTGGTACTAAATTAAAAGCCATAAAAAAGAATGAAATAATGCCATTTGCAGCAACATGGATGGAACTAGAGACTCATATTGAGTGAGGTAAGTCAGAAAGAGAAAGACAAATACCATATGATATCACTTAGATCTGGAATCTAATATAAGGCACAAACGAACCTTTCCACAGAAAAGAAAATCATGGACTTGGAGAATAGACTTGTGGTTGCCAAGGGGGAGGGGGAGAGAGAGTGGGGTCGTTGGGGAGCTCGGGGTTAATAGATACAAACTATTGCCTTTGAAATGGATTAGCAATGAGATCCTGCTGTGTAGTACTGGGAACTATGTCTAGTCACTTATGATGGAGCATGATAATGTGAGAAAATAGAATGTGTACATGTATGTATAACTGCTTCACCATGCTGTACAGTACAAAAAATGTATTGGGGAAATAACTATTTTAAAATATCCAAAAAAAGCTATACTTATTTTTTTCACAACAACCATATGATGTTTCATTTTTTCTATTTTACACTTTAGGAAATTGACAATAAGAGTAGGAAAATAACTCACCAAGATTACATAGCTAAAAAATGCTGGAGCTAGAGTTTGTTTTTTCCCAATAATGCACAGTGTTTGTAAACTTTAAAGTATCATCAACCTCCGAAACAATGAGAAATGCTGATAGAGAATATGAAAGAGCAAGTCATGAATGTGGGGTTATGCTTCTTCTTGAAATACCTGCAGGTTTACAAATTTTACTACTAATTACTTCAACTATTCCAAGTTTTTTTTTCTTTTTATGGCTGCACCTGTGGCATATGGAAGTTCCTAGGCTGGGGTCAAATCAGAGCTGCAGCTGTTGGCCTACACCACATCCATGGCAAGCTGGATTCGAGCTGCATCTGAGAATTATGCTGTGGCTTGTGTCAAGGCTGGATCCTTAACCCACTGAGCAAGGCCAGGAATTGAACCCACATCTTCATGGATACTAGTCAGGTTCTTAACCCACCGAGCCACAATAGGAACTCCCCTGACTGAGTTCTGTAGAGATTTTGAAATTAAGTAGCAAAGCGATGGACCATTACTCTCTGGACTCTGGGACTGGAATGGCCTGAAAGGAACCAGGTTAATACCACAATTCTTCATGAAATCAAAACAAGGAATGATCTTTAATGTGTCGTAAGTTGAATATTTGTGATAGTATTCTTTTCTGTGATAAAAAAAAAAAAATCAGTGTAAGTATATACCTTGAAAGCCCAAATTATTTATCTATTTCTTCTTTTTCAGATCCTCTGAATGCCCTTCATCTTTTCTTAAATTGGTCTACTCACAAAAATAATTTGCATCATCAAAATCACATATATCACAGGCTATAGCCAGTTTCTCCTATAGCTATAGAGGCTATATAAAGACTATATAACCTTTCATTCTCCTTTATCCTATTTGTATATCCAGTTCCATTGTAAATGTAAATAGATTTGACACTTCTAAGCCTGGGAGAGACATGTCCATGCTAGAGAACTGAGGTTTTTGAGCTTATTTTTCTAAACTTATCTGACTTAATCCTCAAAAATATCTATTTAAGCAGGTATTGTTATTATTATGTCTTTACAGATAAGATCACATCTCAGATATTCATATATTCAAATGACCCATCTGTACCAGGGAATAATTTTAAGATAGTAATTGTATTTTTTTTGATTTGAGGAATAGCCTTGCATGTGTTTAATATGTTGTGGTATAATATTACACATATTCAGCATAAATTATTTTATTCAAATTTATTAAGTGATAACTCTGGGATGAGATGAGGGCCATTGGTAAAGTTGAAGGCAGCATGATTCTTCCTTTCTATCTTCTACATGTGGATGTGGGTATGAAAAATAAAAAAGACTATAAACTGCAACTTTGGTTATACATGTTTCCATTTGGACATTGTAGCTCCACTGCTCTGAAATCCACCATTCTCTTTATCTTTCACTTCAGATTCAGCCTTATCATAAATTGGTGTGAATTACTTTCATCATATTATTATAGTCACTTCTCAGTAGATGCTCCTGAGCAGAGGTGAATAGGAGTTTTGATAGGGTCAAGTAAGAAATAAGAATTTTTATAAAGAGGTATAGCTTAGGCAATTGCTGGAGCAAAGGGAAGATTGGAACAACTTTTGTATTTCTTCAGATTTCTTTCTGTATATAGTGAAATTTACTAAAGCAACAATCCACTTATGCTAAAGAAATGTTTCTGTATTGTAAAAATCTCTATTTCAAGGTCTATTCCTTTCACTTGACAGAAAATTTAATCTAGTCACTTCCAGATGAATTTTGTCTGTTTTCCTCTCAGACATTTCAGATTCTGATTTCAGCCATTTTGGTGATTTCTACCTCCTCCCTTCTCCTCTGATGGTTGGCTGTGGGTTATAGGGGAGGGTTGATCAGTAGTAAGAGAGGTGGGGGGGAGCTTACTATAATGCCCTTTTGTTGGTGGGGAAGTGTATCTTCTGCTTTTAGAGATTTCTGCTGCTTCTCCCCACCTTTTATGGCACAGCAAGGTTAGGAATATTCTCTGTGGCTATAGATGCTCTCTGCGCTCAGGTACTCTTTTTAATATGTTCACTACCATAATTATAGCCCACAAATATCATGAAAAAAATTTACTGTGAAAACTGCTTCTTTCTTAGAGTTTACCCAGAGAGTGAATCACAGTTACCTGCTCTCAAATCCCTCCAAACCTGTCTGGAGTATTTATCATTCTGCAGTGAAATGACACCAGGCCCCCTCTCAGGAGCTCTTTGTTCAGTTCCCACAACCTTTATCTAGTCTGTAAAGATAGTAGTTTGAGTCTTTTATCTGTTTCAAATCTATCCTTTAGTTTATACATTTTCTGTGCAGGCTTAGCTTATTGTATTGCAGAATACCTGGCCCTTGAAAATAAAATAACTTGGTTCTCAAAATTTTCTGTGCTATGGATTTCAAAAGACTTTTGTAACTCAGAGCCCAAATTTGATTTGATAAATGACACTGTTTCAATGAATAAAGGAACTTTTTATGTGGAACAAAGACAGAAAGCTAGGGAAAAAACAACCAGGCTATTTGCAAAGTGCATCTTATTCCATATGTGTGCATATACACTGGTAAAATCACTATAAAAATTTGTCTTGGTACAAACATAGATCCCACAACTACAAACATAAATGTCTTTCATGAAAACAGTATTCCCATGAATGGCCTGTAAAAATGATTGTATTCTCTCAAAAAGTGAAAATAGTGATTACTTAAAAATATCCATTATATTTATTAGTTTCATATTTTGACAAATATACATTTTGGAAAAAGCCAATTTTCTTTCATTTCAATATTTATTTTAATTTCATAATAAAATAATGAAACATAAATCAACACCATGGTTATTAAAAGAAATTTGTGTATGAATATAGACAAAAACCCTTTAAGGAGGAACTGTCCAAGTTATTTCTTGTTCAAAATCTTCTGAAGGCAAGCTTTGTCTAGCTCCTGAATGCTTATATGGCATTTTTCATTCTAGTAGAATGGGCTGAAAGATGCACTCCTGGATTTCTTGACATTACCTAGATATCTGAAGAGCTTGGTTGTCACAGCTTGATCTTGTACCTCCTCCTTATCTTCTCCTGAAGGCTTGAGGAAATCATACTATTCAAAAGGCACCTGCATTCATTACATTTACCACACTAAAATTTTCCTGTTATTTTCAGTCAAGGGCTACTTTAAGTTATGACAAATGTAAGAAACTGAATCTTTCTGAAAAACTTTTAATTTATTTACTCTATCTACCTATCTCTGCCTTGGAACTAAACATTACCGATTTCCTCTCTAGGAATATAACCATGAGCTGTTGATCTGGCACATCATTCCATGGCAGACATCTGAATGCCAAAAATTCTGCTAGGTATTTGGATTAAAACATAGATTTATCTTTTGTGTGTGTCACTTTCCTCAGAGAATCTTAAATATACATGGAGTGAGACTAAAACCAAGTAATTTCTTATTTAGAAAATACACATAAAAATCTAAAATTTTCCTTAAAATTTTGATAGAAAATTAATCTCTTCATGCTCATAAATTGCAGTCTTGCTAGGTACCATGAGCATGACATTGCTTGGTTAAAATTTTCCACGATTCCCTGCCAATAAATGATTCCTAAAATCTCCTAATTATAGCAGCGAATAAATTTGGATGCTGAAGTTATTACCACCGGTCAGATATTTGTCTGCCTCATTTTTTTTCTTTATAAGTCATGTAATTTTCATGTAATATACCACACTGAGTCTCTTGCTGCTTTTTTTATAAAACGTCTAATAAAGTTAATGCTCTAAGAAAATATGCCATCTTCTCTGTCCTGTGATTTTAAGTTCTCCTTGGCATTCCATAAATAGGACATACATTGAAGTCCAAAGTCATTAGTCTGGCATTTATACCATGAAAAACATTTTCCCAATTGCCTTTTCAACCTTGTCCTACCTTATACCTACTTAAACTTTTATGGTTCCCCGAAGATACATGCCTTTGCTAATGTTGTTGCTTCTTTCTTAACAATTTTGATATGTTTACCAGACCATTTCCTATTTAATTCTTTGGCATAATTGCTGGTTTCCTGCAAAGTCTTTTTATTTATTTATTTATATTTTTATTACTCAAATGAATTTATCACATCTGTAGTTGTATAATGATCATAAAAATCCAATTTCACAGGATTTCCATCCCACAACCCAAGCACATCCCCCCACCCCCCAAACTGTCTCCTCCAGAGACCATAAGTTTTTCAATCTCTGTGAGTCAGCATCTGTTCTGCAAAGAAGTTCCGTCTGTCCTTTTATCAGATTCCACATTTCAGTGAAAGCATTTGATGTTGGTGTCTCATTGTATGGCTGACTTCACTTAGCACGATAATTTCTAGGTCCATCCAAGTTGCTAAAAATGCCGGTATTTCTTTCTTTTTGATGGCTGAGTAATATTCCATTGTGTATATGTACCACTTCTTCTTCATCCACTCCTCTGTTGATGGACATTTAGGTTGTTTCCATGTCTTGGCTATTGCAAATAGTGCTGCAATGAACATCGGAGTACATGTGTCTTTGCGAGTCATGGTTTTCTCTGGGTAGATGCCCAGGAGTGGGAATGCTGGATCAAATTGTAGTTCTATGTTTAGTTTTCTGAGGACTCTCCATCCTGTTTTCCACAGTGGTTGCACCAATTTACAATCCCACCAACAGTGTACTAGTGTTCCTTTTTCTCCATCCCCTCTCCAGCACTTATTGTTTGTAGACTTTTTGATGATGGCCATTCTGGCTGGTGTAAGGTGGTACCTCAGAGTGGTTTTGATTTGCATTTCTCTAATCATGAGTGATGTTGAACATCTTTTCATGTGTTTTTTGGCCATCTGTATGTCTTCTTTGGAGAACTGTCTGTTTAGATCTTCTGCACATTTTTTTAATGGGGTTGTTTGTTTTCTTGGTATGGAGCTGCAGAAGTTGTTTATAAATTTTGGAGATTGATCCCTTGTCAGTTGATTCATTTGCAAAGATTTTTCTCCCATTCTGTGGGTTATCTTTTCATTTTGTTTAGGGTTTCCTTTGCTGTGCAGAAACTTTGAAGTTTGATTAGGTCCCATTTGTTTATTTTTCTTTTTATTGTCAATCCTCTAAGAGGTGGATCTGAGAAGAAGTTGCTATCATTTATGTCAGAGAGGGTATGGCCTATGTTTTCCTCTAAGAGTTTGATAGTGTCTGGTCTTATATCTAGGTCTTTAATCCATTTTGAGTTTATTTTTGTGTACGGTGTATCACCAAATATCCTTCATTTCTCCAGTGAGGCTTCCATCTGCTACATGTGATCATAGCTTCTGTATTTCCCTTCTCATAGTACTCATCACACATTTTGATGTGTGTTTGGCATGAATATCTTCAATAGATTATAAACTCCCAGAATTTGAGACCATAGTTTTCTACTCCTGAATCCATAGTACCTAGAACAGAGCTTGCCACATAAGAAACAAGAAATATTTTAAATGGATGAATAAATGAATACTTACAGTAATCCTGGAAGTAGGTTTATATTATATGATAGAGATAAGAGAAATGAGTTTGGAAAACCTAAGTATGTAATCAACAGTTATATTCTTGTAAGAGTCCAGCTGAGCTCATATTTGTCTGACATGTACCAAAATATCTTGCTATGTAGAGACATATGGTAAATTCTGTATCTTCCTTTTTTTTCTCATCTAACACCCCCCCCCCCCATTTAAACCTTAGGATGGAAGTTTAAAAGGCACTTTCAACTAAAGTTTAATGACTTTGTATGGAAACTCCAAGCATTACCTTTCACATTATGACTTGTCTTGTTTAACCCTAAATTTGTCTAGCTTTGTCCTGACATTTCCCTAAAATATTCCTGATGTCCCTTCTTTAAAGTAAAATTAATTATTATTGGGTTTTTAATGTTAATAGCTTTGATATTTATCAGAATTTTTGGAGTAGATTTTGGATTGATTCTTAATGATAGTGATACTTGCTAAAATTCCTTATTGTTGTTCCTATAAGATAAAATAATTAAATATAAATTGTTAAAATCTTACAACTACTTTCTGGGGCCTTGCTTAGATCAAAATAAGTGAAAAAACTAAAATAATAATTATTTTGGATGTAAATTATGTTATAATAGGGCATAGAGAAAAACACTAATACTTAAGAAAATGAGAAAGCAAGTAAAAACTATGTATTCTTAAGGTCTGTGAAAGCACTATGACTCTTTGCCAAGATTCCAGCATATGACCCATAGATACCAATGTTATTTCATCCCTTGTCATCCTATAAACAGAATCTGCCAGAGATGCTGAAAAAAGCTAAATTAATTTAATCATGATATCTTCATGCTATTCACCCCAAACTAGGAGTTACTTCAAACTCGTATTTTAGCTCTGGTTCACTCTGAAGGAACCACTGTGCTCTTTAGGACTTAGATTTCTTTCTGATTTTGAAGGTTCACTGAACAAATAGGGAACAAATTTACACATTCTAAATCATCATTAAAAGTTTCAGGTAAACAAAATGTAAACCAACTCTGCTAAATTAATGTTAACCTTTGATTGAAAGAAAAGTGCTCCCTTTAATAGATACTTGAACTACCTGAAAGAATTAGGTTAATACATATATACATAGTTCATATGAAACCTCTAAATAATGCAAAAGGAAGTTTATTTAACATTGTGATGAAAATATTTCAATCCCCCTTGTATACATCAATTGTATGATGATAAGTGTTCATGTTGATAGTATTGGTTAGCCTCAGAGTCCTGTGATGCCTATTGTGTCACTTAAGAAATTGTATTCTTTCTAAAAAGATTCATCAAAGTCTGTATCTGTTTCTTTTTTGCAAATAAATTCATCTGTATCCTTTTTTTAATATTCCACATATAAATGATATAATATGATGTTTGTCTTTCTTTGACTTCACTCAGTATAGTAATCTCTAGGTCCATCCATGTTGCTGTAAATAGCATTACTTCATTCTTTTTATGGTTGAGTAATATTTTATTGTATGTATGTACCACCTTTTTTATGCATTCTTCTGTAGACGGATATTTAGTTGCTTCCATATCTTGGCTATTGTAAATAGTACTGAAAAAAAAGATTTATCAAATACACATCCTTAAGTCATTATTTCACTTATGTTAGAACATAGAAATGATATTGAGATTTTTGGATTAATAATTTATAGTTTTTGTTTAGGGAAGATTTGGTTATAGAAGAAAATTAGATCATCTGTATCTTTTTATTAATTAAAATTGGTAAACACATCATAGGATAATTTTCTCAAGTAGCTACTGAGATTCCTACAACATTGTATCTCCTAAATATGCTAGATATAAAAATTCTATATACACCTTTACTTATGGAGAGGAATAAGACTTACTAGTAAAACATACACACTAGTAAAATTAACATTAATTGAGTGTTTAATATGTGTCAAGCACTTTGTTAAGTGATTTGCATACATCATCTCATTCAGTTTTCATCTCATTTCTGCGAGATCTATATTTTCATCACTTCTGTTTTTATAGAGGAAAAATTCAAGCTCAGTTTGAATTATGACTGAAAGGTGGTATACCTATAGGTTCATAGTAGAAAACAGCACACTCAGAATAGGAAAATTTCAGCAGTTTATTTACACAAGGACTATTTCAAAAGATGTGCAGTAAGACATTGCAGAAACCTGGAGTCAATAGAATTGGTAACACTCCTATTGCATAAAGGACCATGGCCTTTTGTTGCTCCTAAAAGGGTAAAAAACATTGGACTGACACTCAAGAGTTTTATCTCACTGCAATCACTAACCCTTCTCTATTGTGGGCTATCTATCGTTTTCTTTATAGCCTTGGTTTTCTTGTCCATAAATAGAAAGGGTTGAAAGAGACCATCTGAAAGGTCAGTTTTTTCTTTTTCTAATATCCTCTGACTTTATGTAGCAAAATGAGCTAAAAGCTTAGTCCTTCATTTCTTGTAACATTGTTTGATTCTATGTTTAAAGAATGAATTCTTGGCACAGAGTAATCTGTTACTCAATGGTTAAATGGATCCATCTCCACTTGTGTGTTAGCTGAGCCATGCATGGAGTTATTGTACTGTCATTATGCTTACGTCTTTGTGAAAATGTAATAAGTAGTGTATATTTTGTGGTTTCTGCAACAAAACCACTGAAGCTGAGTATCCAGATTCTGACTTTTAAAATGAAAACCAAGTGTCTGATTTGTCACATACGTCACAGTTATGAAAAATAAATTGGCTGCCTCATAGAAGTAACACTTTTACATTTATAAGGGAATGATTTCCACAATATCACATTGGTGAGAAATGTTATGAATTTAAATGGTGGACATAATTATAAAGCAAAATGAAAGGTGAACTTTTTTTTTTGTCTTTTTGCTATTTCTTGGGTTGCTCCCGTGGCGTATGGAGATTCCCAGGCTACGGGTCCAATCAGAGCTGTAGCCACCGGCCTACACCACAGCCACAGCAACACGGGATCCGAGCCGCATCTGCAACCTACACCACAGGTCACGGCAATGCCGGATTGTTAACCCACTGAGCAAGGGCAGGGACTGAACCCGCAACCTCATGGTTCCTAGTCGGATTTGTTAACCACTGCGCCACGACGGAACTCCTGAAAGGTGATCTTTTGAGTTAGTTTTAATTTTAACCTAAGGACATAATCCATATAAACATTTTTCATACATTTTGTTTTAGGTTTGGCTACTCTCTCTTAGCTTATTCTCCAGAATGTGTTATGTTTATGATTATTTAAAAACAAAAAGTGGGAGGAAAAATCCATCATTTGTGAAGAAGGATTAAAAATGCCTTTCATATGTGAAATGCTGCATTAGATTTCAGAAAGCATATACAGGCTATCACTTTGAGCATTTAGAACAAAACATGAATGTTGTTGCATTAACTAATTTCCCTGTGATTTTTATTCTTCTCCTTTCATGAATCATTACCAACTCATCTCGAAGAAGGAAAGGGACAAAGAGCAGCAGCACTGAACCTAAAAAGTAAATTGTCTGAAGGTGAATAACCCAGTGCACAATTGTAAACCCTGCTACAAGAAGCTAATGGCTGTAGGGCGCAAAAAAGATTTGGGATATCTGATATTTTCATTTAACATCAAAACCAGAAATAATAGTCTAGAGCAGCTACAATCACTGAAAATATATACAAGAGGAATTCCCTCTTGGTCAAAATTATATGCTGTGCATATAATGACTATAATTTTTATCAGTGATCTGAAAGTAAGTGCAATTTTTGTCATTTCTAAATTTTATCTATTAAATAAAAAGTAAGGCAACTGTTAAGTAAACAGTACTCATGGCTACTGGTAAATCTGCACCTTTCTTTGATGTTATTATTATTTCTTTGACAAGAATTGCCTTTCTCTATCACAAAAGTGTTCTTTACAATTCCAAGAAAGTCTGAAATAAAGAACTGAAAGTTCTTTTCTACCAAAATGCATACATGTCTTTTCAGGTTAGTATTTTGAGCTTCTTGAAATACTGAAAGATTAGGAAAAGTTTTCATGTAAGTGACATAGGAATTGTGATCCCCAGCTGATGTTTGTTCCCAGATGATACTTGAGCATACAGGTTCAACTCAAGGAATGTAAAAGTGCTTACTGTGAACCTAGGATAGATGACTATGTTGTTGTCAGTGTTTTAGAGAAAGTATGATTGTTAGGAAACTTCTTATTAAGCATTTTCAAAGAATAAATGATTTTAATATGGCATTTATTTAATGAATAAACCAACACTTGAGACATCAAGCAAGTGAATATTTACCAGACGTTTTTGGAATATTTCTTAAGAGATTTCAAGCTTAGAAAGTATTGTTAATCAAAATGAATTGCCCTTTTTATGCAGAGTAGTCCAAACTCTTGGCAAAATTGGTTTTATATGTGTGGTATGATTTGAGAGATACTTAAGATCCCATTTGTAACAAATACCTAGTTTAAAATGAGATTACTACTCATATTTGTAGAATTTGAGATTCCAACATTGGAATCATTTCTTAGGTTTGAAAAAATATGGGTGATTACTTCCACTCCAAAGGAATGCCTAAAAATAGCTTGGCTGATACTACCTATGGTTTAAGACTCTCCCCACCATTACTGGAAATAATTGATTAGTGGGCACAGAGACTAGATATAAATGAAAGAATAATGCCAGTTAAGTTTGAAGTTAACGAGTTTAAGACTTCTCAGCCTGGAATTGTCAGAGAAGACCAGTTGACACTGGACCAGTTTTGAAGATGTTTAGTGGTATAGCCAGGAAGGGGAAAGCTGTATGATGGCCTCTTAAAAAATGCAGAAGAGGGCATTCCCACTGTGGCACAGTGGGTTAAGAATCCAACTGCAGTGACCTAGGTTGCTGCAAAGGCACATGTTCAATTCTCAGCCCAGGCACAATGTTTTAAAGAATATGGTGTTATGGCAGCTGTGGCTCAGGTCACAACTGTGGCTTGGATTCAGTCCCTGGCCAAGGAACTTCCATACTTTGCCACTGTGGCCATAAGAAAGAAAGGAAGAAAGCAAGCGAGCGAGCAAGCAGAAGACAGAAGGATGGATACCTTGGAGGAAGAAGTTTTGCCTCTAGGACCCTGACAGATAACCTCATACAGAAGAGCAATTGACAGTACACTGATCACATAAAGCAAGGAGGATATTGCCCTTTATGCTCCATTTAATTAGGGAAGAACACAATATAGCGAATGGTAGAGCCTTAAGTAGGATGGAGAATATTGGAATTCCAAATGGGAAGGGAGTGTTCCCTTCTCTTCCAATAAGTAAGAAATATAGAAATAAAAGAAGAAAGTAATAGGGGAAAATTAGCTCTGGACACAATTTGGAGAGGATTGTAAGGGCATTCATCAAATTCTGTAAAATCTGACAATATTCTACACAAACCTACAGTGTTATCTATTTTATAAATTTTACTTCTTAAAATGATTAGAGGAAAGGCCTTTAACAGATTTACTTCAGAGGAATGAATGAAATTGGCTGGGAAATAGGATAAAATGATGATTGGATAGAAGGAACAGAAAAAATTGGAAGCAAGAATTTGGGGGTCTTTGGTTTGTTGGTTTTAATACATAGTTGTGGCATTTAGGCATCATATTTTATACCTTAAATTAATCTTGGGACAGAAAAGAATGTGTATTTTCCTTGACTCATTGATTTTGGGAGAGTTTTATAAAATTATGAAAGAACTTATTCAGAAGAAAGATTGTCAGAATCTTGAGTAAAGCAGTAATTACATGGATGAAGTGAGAAAACCTTAATTCATAAAATGAACACTGATTTACTACTAAGTATATGACAGGAACAATTATAAATAGGACTCAAAACATGAGGATTCAAATAGACCAGATTTCCATAACAAGTACGAAATTCCTTAAGGAATTAAGAGTATAGAGAAACATTCTCAGATGAAGGAAAACTAAGCTAATTTCTTGTTAGCAATCCTACCTTTATGAGTGACTAAAAAATGTTGTGTAGTCACAAAGGAAGTAACAGAAAAAAAGGCTGGGAACCTCAGAATGGAAAGAACATTGAAATGGGTACAAATAAGAAGTATAATAGATTCACCTTTCTATTAGTTTCTTAAATCATGTTTTATTATTGAAGAAGAAGTTGTACCACTACCTGATAATGGTCCTTAATGGGTAGAGAAGAGACTTCACATAGTTATATTTTCCACATTTGGAGGGTAAAGGGATTTAAATGGAAGTAAAACATTTATACTTGAAGTAGTAAAAGAGCAAAGTCAGTAGATTGTGAAAAGCTGTGCATGTTTATTGTATTACCTAAAGCAACCACTAAGTGCACTATACAGAGTGATGTACTAAAATATTCTATAATAAAGAATCCTAAAAATTATTCAGGTAACCCAAAGGAAGGCAATAAAAGAGAAATACAGGAATCAAACTAGTTAAAACAAGCAAAATTAATAAATTGGCAGACTTAAGCTATAACATACTTATAATTACTTTAAATATAGATAATCTAAATAAAATAATTGTAATACAGATGTTGACAGAGTGTATAAAGAAAAGATGATCCATCAATATATTATCTAGATGAACTCACTAGCTTATTAGTTTAATAGATAGGCTAAAGTAAAAGGATAGAAAAAGATATTTGTATACATTAATTGAAAGAAAACAGGAGTGGCTAAATTAGCATCAGATAAAGTAGACTTCAGAACAAAGAAGATTGTAAGAGGCAGACGTGCGTTTTACATAATGATGAAAGGGTCAGTATACCAAAAAGAGATACCAATTCTAAATGCATTTGTATCCCACAACAGAGCTACAGAATATGTTAAATAAAAACTGATAGAACTGGAAGGGGTGATAAATACATCCACAGTTATAGGTAAAGACATCAAACTCCACTTTCAAAAATCAGTAGATAAACTAAACAGAAAATCATCAAGGATATAGAAGAACGTAACACCATTAACCAATAGAATCTATTCAATATCTATAGACCACCCACCAATAGCAGAATATACAATCTTTTTTTTAAGTGTCCATAAAACACATACCAAGGAAGACTCTATAAACCATAAAGCAATCATCAAAAGTTTTAAAAAGTTGAAATCATATAAAATGTGTTTTTTAATCAAATAGGATATCAGTATCAAAAGGATAAGAATAAGAAATCCAAACACTTTGAAACTAGCAAGAGTCAGTTATATCACTATTTGCAGATGACATGATACTATACCTAGAGAATCCTAAAGACTCTACCAAAAAAATTTTAGAGCTCATCCATGAGTTTGGCAAAGTCACAGGATACAAAATTAATACACAGAAATCAATGGCATTTCTATACACGAACAAAGAAAGATCAGAAAGAGAAATTAGGGAAGCAATCCTGTTTGTCATAGCATCCAAAAGAATAAAATACCTAGGAGTAAACCTACCTAAAGAGACAAAAGTTCTGTACTCTGAAAACTATAAGACACTGATGACAGAAATCAGAGATGACACAAACAGATGCTTGTGGATTGGAAGAGTCAATATTATCAAAATGACTATACTGACCAAGGCACTCTACAGATTCAATGCAATCCCTATCAAATTACCAAGGACATTTTTCACAGAACTCGAACAAAATATTTTAAAGTTTGTTTGGAAGCACAAAAGACCAAGAACAGCCAAAGACATCCTGAAAAAGAAAAATGGGGCTGGAGGAAGCAGGCTCCTTGACTTCAGATTATACTACAAAGCAACAGTCATCAAAACCATATGGTACTGGCACAAAGATAGAAATATAGATCGGTGGAACAGGAGGGAAAGCCCAGAATTAAACCCATGCACCTACAGCCAACTAATCTATGACAGAGGAGACAAGGGTATACAAAGGAAAAAGACAGCCTGTTCAATAAGTGGTGCTGGGAAAACTGGACAGCCCCATGGAAAAGAAGGAAATTAGAACACTCCCTAACACCATACACAAAAATAAACTCCAAATGGATTAAAGACCTAGATATAAGGCCAGACACCATAAAACTCTTAGAGGAAAACATAGGCCAAACACTCTCCGACATAAATGACAGCAACATCTCAAATCCACCTCTTAGAGTAATGACAGTAAAAACAAAAATAAACAAATGGGACTTAATTAAGCTTAGAAGTTTCTGCACAGTAAAGGAAACCCTAAACAAAATGAAAAGACAACCCACAGAATGGGAGAAAATCTTTGCAAATGAATCAACTGAGAAGGGATCAATCTCCAAAATTTATAAACACCACCTACCATTCAATACCAAAAATCAAACAACCCCATAAAAAAGATGGGCAGAAGATCTAAACAGACAGTTCTCCAAAGAAGACATACAGATGGCCAAAAAACACATGAAAAGATGTTCAGCATCACTCATTATTAAAGAAATGCGAATCAAAACCACACTGAGGTACCACCTTACACCAGCCAGAATGGCCATCAGCAAAACGTCCACAAACAATAAGTGCTGGAGAGGGGATGGAGACAAAGGAACACTAGTACAGTGTTGGTGGGATTATAAATTGGTGCAACCACTGTGGAAAACACGATGGAGATTTCTCAGAAAACTAAAAATAGAACTCCATTTGATCCAGCAATCCCACTCCTGGGCATCTATCCAGAGAAAACCATGACTTGCAAAGTTACACGTACTCCGATGTTCATTGCAGCACTCTTTTCAATAGCCAAGACATGGAAACAACCTAAATGCCCATCGACAGAGGAGTGGATCAAGAAGAGGTGGTACATATACACAATGGAATATTACCCAGCCATTGAAAGAAATGAAATACTAACCATTTTTAGCAACTTGGATGGACCTAGAAATTATCGTGCTAAGTGAAGTCAGCCATACAATGAGACACCAACATCAAATGCTTTCATTGACATGTGGAATTTGTAAAAAGGACAGAATGGTCTTCTTTGCAGAACAGATACTGACTCACAGACTTTGAAAAACTTATGGTTTTCAAAGTAGAGAGGTTGGTGGGTGGGGAGATGTGCTGGTGGTGTTGGATGGAAATACTATAAAACTGGATTGTAATGATCATTGTACAACTATAAATGTCATAAATTCATTGAGTAATAAAAAAGATAGAAAAAAATAGTTATATAATCCGTGAGTCAGAGAGGGCAGTTGCAAGGGTTTTTAAAGATACACTGAACTGAGGGAAAATGGAAACTTAAAATTCAATGTAAATTTTGTCGTTCAGCTAAAGCTGTGCTGTAGAGGATATTTATAGCATTAAATGAATATATTAGAAATGGGGAAAAGTCTCAAATCAATTAACTCCTACATCAAGAAACTAGAACAAAAATAACATTGTTAGCTCAAAGCAAACAGAAAGGAGGAAATATAAATATAGGAGTAGAAGACAATGAAAATGAAAACAAGCAAGAAATCAAGGAAGAATTGATTCAAAGATGAATCAATAAAATTGATAACCCTCTAGCAAGACAGAGAAAGAATAAAAACATAAATTACCAATATCAAGAATTCATTAAAGATCCTGAAAACATCAGTAGGATGAGGGAATATCATTAAAAACTATAACCTCATAAATTTGAAAATTTAGGTGAATTACATTTCAAAACAATCAAAAATATAAGAATAAAATGGAAGGAATCACTACACCTTGAAGGCAAGGAGTTTCTGTTGTGGTTCAGTGGATATGAGCCCAGCTAGTATCCATGAAGATGCATGCTCTATCGCTGGCCCTGCTCAGTGAGTTAAGGGTTTGGCATTGCTGTGGCATAGGGAGGCAGCTGTAGCCCCTAGCCTGGGAACCTCCTTATGCCACAGGTTCAGACCTTAAAAGAAATAAAAACAAAGAGATTTTTTTTGTTATTTGTGTAAGGATAGAACAGAGAATTAAAAAAAAACACACACACACAAGTATGGCCAAATGAGTTTTGAAAAAAAATTGTAAAGCAATTAAGTGGAAGAGTATGGTCTTTTCAAAAAATGGTACTAGAGCAACTGGATATCTACAAGCCAGAAAAAAAGAAATAAAATAAAACTTGAGGTACAATGCGTACTTGTAATTAATTACTTGAAAGTGAATCATATATTTAAGCATAAAATATAAAACTTTTGGATAAAGCATGGGAGATTTTATTTGGAACCTAGAGTTGGTTGAAGTGCTTTTTGTAGTTTCATTCCCTGAAGTGAAAAACTCTTATATATGAAAACACAAATTCCAGACATGAAGAAAATATGTACAAACCATATATCTGAATTTTTAAATCTCTTAACCAGAATATATGAGGAAATCTGAAAACTGGAAAAAACAATCCAACTTTTAAAGTGGGCAAGAGGAATGAAAAAACACTTTACTATAGATGTATAGATGGTAAATGAGAACATGGAAAATTCTACATGTTCAGTGTCACTAACCATCAGGAAAATGGATATTAAGAACTAAATGAGATATCACTACACACTTATCACAAGAGCTAAATATAAATATGTATATATATTTTAACGACAGTACAAAATGCTGACAGGATACAAATAAACTAGATGTCTTATATATACTGATGGGAATGTAAAATAATACAGCCACTTTGGAAAATACTTTAGCAATTTCTTTGAAAAAAATACATATATATTCAAATGCTATGATCTAGCAATTGCTCCCTTGGGCATTAATCCCAGAGAAGTTAAATTAAGTGTCCACACAAAAACATCTCTACATTGTTATCCATAGCAGCTTTATTTGTAATATCCAAAGACTAGAAACAACCAAAATGTGCTAAAGTAGGTGAACATTTTAACAAAATGTGTATATGAATACCATGGAATACTCAGCATTAAAAGTAATGAACTATTAATATAAATTGGACGGATCTAGAGCATTATGCTGAATGGGGAAAAACAGTCTCAGATAGTCTGTGATTCTATTTATATTGCAGAAATTATAGAGATGGAAAACAAGTTAATGGTTAGCAGTGGTTAGGAACTTTTGTACAGAGGGTAGGTGTGTCTATAGAAGGGTAATGAGTAATCTTTGTGATGATGGAGATTTTTGTATCTGGATTGCAGTGGTGGTTACACAAATGCACACACATGATAAAATGACTTAGGATGAACACACACCACATACACACCCCTAATACTAATGTGTTTTCCTTGTTTTGAAACTGTTGTGTATATAAGTACCTCTAGGTACCTCTGGGTACAGGGGATCTCTGAATTATCCTTACAACTCTGTGTGAATTTATAATCATTTCAGTGATAATTGTATGTGACCCTTTTTATATGTTTCTGAATTCTATTGGCCAGATTTTAAGAATTAATGTTTTTTTTTAAGATTATTTACCAGTACAATTTTTTTCTACTGTACAGCATGGTGACGCAGTTACACGTATGTGAACACATTCTATTTTCTCACATTATCATGCCACATCATAAGTGACTAGACATAGTTCCCAGTGCTACAAACAGGATCTCATTTCTAATCCTCTCCAAGGGCGATAGTTTGCATCCATTAACCCCAAGCTGCCAATCCATCCCACTCTCTCCCTGTCCCCCTTGGCAACCATAAGTCTATTCTCCAAGTCCATGATTTTCTTTTCTGTGGAAAGGTTCGTTTGTGCCCTATATTAGATTCCAGATCTAAGTGATATCATATGGTATTTGTCTTTCTCGTTCTGACTTACTTCACTCAGGATGAGTCTCTAATTCCATCCATGTTGCTGCAAATTGCATTATTTTGTTCATTTTATGGCCAAGTAGTATTCTATTGTGTATATATATACACCACCTCTTCCTAATCCAATCATCTGTCAGTGGACATCTGGGTTGTTTCCGTGTCTTGGCTATTGTGAATAGTGCTGCAATGAACATGTGGGTCCGTGTGTCTTTTTGAAGGAAAGTACTGTCCAGATATATGCCCAAGAGTAGGATTGCTGGGTCATGTGGTAATTCTATGTATAGATTTCTAAGGTGTCTCCATACTGTTCTCCATAGTGGTTGTACCAGCTTACATTCCCACCAACAGTGTAGGAGGGTTCCCTTTTCTCCAAACCCCCTCCAGCATTTGTTATTTGTGGACTTAATAATGATGGCCATTCTGACTGGTGTGAGGTGGTGGTACCTCATTGTAATTTTGATTTGCATTTCTCTAATAATCAGGGATGTTGAGCATTTTTTCATGTGCTTGTTGGCCATCTGTACATCTTCCTTGGAAAAATGTCTATTCAGGTCTTCGGCCCATTTTTCAGTTGGGTTGTTGGCTTTTTTTCTGTTGAGGTGTACAAGTTGCTTGTATATTCTAGAGTATAAGCCCTTGTCGGTTGCATCATATGAAACTATTTCCTCCAATTCTGTAAGTTGTCTTTTTGTTTTCTTTTTGGTTTCCTTTGCTGTGCAAAAGCTTCTCCACTTGATTAGGTCCCACTGGCTTATTTTTGTTTTTATTTCTGTTGCTTTGGGAGACTGACCTGAGAAAACATTCATAAGGTTGATGTCAGAGAATGTTTTGCCTATGTTCTCTTCCAGGAGTTTGATGGTGTGTTGTCTTATATTTAGGTCTTTCAGCCATTTTGAGTTTATTTTTTGTGCATGGTGTGAGGGTGTGTTCTAGTTTCATTGCTTTGCATGCAGCTGTCCAGGTTTCCCAGCAATACTTGCAGAAAAGACTGTCTTTTTTTCCATTTTATCTTCTTGCCTCCTTTATCAAAGATTAATTGACCATAGGTGTCTGGGTTTATTTCTGGGTTCTCTAATAATTAATGTTTTTATATTCATGAGGGATATTGGCTTATAGTGAGGTTTTTTTCCTTTTTTCCCTGTTTCTTATTTTGAATGTCAAGGTAATATTGACCTAATAAAATGAATTATGAAATAATCCCTCCCCTTCTATTTTCCTGAAAAGAGTGTTTAAAATTGGTGTTAATTATTTAAGTGTTTGGTATATTTCTCCAATAAATTCATCTGTGTGTGGAGACTACTTTTCTCGTAGCTTTTAAATCATACATTTAATTTCTTTAATATCTGCAGCACTATTTATGTTGTCTGTTTCATTTCTGTTGATATTTTATACCTCCGGTTTTCAAGAAGATGTTCCATTTCTTTGAAGTTGTAGAATTTATGAATTTAAAATTACTGTTACTGTCCTCTAAGTATCCTTTAAAGCACTTTGATATCTGTAGTGATATCTCCTTTTTGATGCCTTTTATTGATGATTTGAGTCTTTTCTCTTTTTATCTTTGTCACTATTGCCAGAAGTTTATAAATTTGTTTGTTTTTTCCAACAGTCATCTTTTTTTACATTGATTGTTTCTATGGTTTTCCATTTCATTTACCTCCACTTTACTATTTCCTTTCTCTTTCTTTGGATTTATGTTATTTATTTTTGTAACTCTTTGAAAGCCAGAAACAAGACAAGAGGTGGATATGGCAATACAAGTGTAGCAGGAAGGATTCTTATGAAGAAACTGCTTCATACCTTGACTGCAGTGATGGTCACAAGGAATACACATCTGATAAAATGTCCCTGAACAAAGAAAGGAATCATAGAAGGATAGAAGTACATGAAAAACTATTAAAATCTAAATAAGATTGTATCATTGTCAATTTCCTATTTGTGATATTGTACTATATGTATGTAAGATGTTACCATTAGGGAAAACTGGGTGAGTAGTATGCAGATATGATTTCTTGAAACTGCATATAAATCTACAATCATTCAAAATAGAAAGTTGTAAAAAAATGAAAATTGAATAAAAATGGTCTCAGTCATTCAAAAGGTGCGAGAATTTATCACCAGTAGTTCTACACCAGGGTAAATTTTAAAGGACATTTGCAGGCTGAAGAAAAAAATTTTCTGGGTATATAAAACAGCCTGTAAGAATGAATAAACTGTTCCAATAATGGTTAAAAAAAACCTGGGTAAATATAGAAGACAATTGACTGTTTAAAGCAATAATAAAGTAATGCATGGTGTAGTATCTATTATATGTGGATGTACAATAATTAACAGTGGCAAAAAAAAGGTAGAGTATAGAAAAATGAAAAAAACAGGAGAAAAATAAAATATCAGGATGGTAGACTGCATATTAAACACTGGTTAAAAGACCAAAATTATTGTACTGAGGAAACACAGCCAGAACAGCCAGTTCAGAAGAAAACTAGTTTAATTATAATGGCTCAGATAGGTTGCAAGATGCATACAAACACAAACCAATATAATATTGATATGGTGATATTAAAATCAGACAAGAGGGACTTTCAGGCAAGAAGTATTATGAGAGATGAAAGACATGTCATAATGATAAAATGGGTCAAATCACTAGTATGTATGGCCATATAAAACTTGGATGCACCTAATAATGTATCTTCAAAATTAATGAAGCAAAATGTACAACTATGTGGAAAATGAGAAATCAACAATCATACTGGATATTTTAATTTCTTTTAGTAGCTGATGCAACATGCCAATAAAGAAGTAGTGATACTGCAGCTCCAATGAGTATGTGAGAAAGGATACGTAGGGGAAGCATGGGTAGTAAACTGAAAAAAAAAAATCTGATCTTCCATGCCAATCAGCATTCCTAAGCATTGGTGCTGCTTAAAATTTAAAAAATTTTAGTCCCTGTCATGGTGCAGCGGAAACAAATCTGACTAAGGACCATGAGGTTGCGGGTTTGATCCCTGGCCTCATTCACTCGGTTAAGGATCCAGTGTTGATGTGAGCTGTGGTATAGGTTGCAGACATGGCTCGGATCCTGCATTCCTGTGGCTGTGGTGGACCCCTAGCCTGGGAACTTCCATATGCGGTGGGTGAGGCCCAGGAAAAAAAAAAAGAGAACGACAAAATTTTAAAAAATTATATAGAATGTTAAGTATACTGAATATAACTAGGTTTGTGTACTGTTAGGAAAAGTAAATTAAATCCTAACATAGAAAAAAGATATATCTTGCCTGCAAAGTCTCCTTTAACTGTCTTCCTACACTGGTTCAACCTATTCTAACTTGTATTCTATCTTTACCACTCCTGAAATTGTTCACATTTAGTTCATGTTCTTGATATTCCTAAACCCAGAACTTTTTAGTCTTCTCTGATTTTCATCTCTTAAACGTACCTGACACGGTTGACACTTTCTTCTTTCTTTCAATTTCCTATCCCCTTAACTTTAAGACTGTTATACTCTGTGGGAATATAAACTGTGCAGCTACTATGGAGAAGAATATGGAAGTTCCCTAAAAAGCTAAAAATGGAGTTGCCATCTGATCCTGCAGCAGCTACACCTGGCCATATATCCAGAGAAATGTCTAATTTGAAAAGATGATGCACCCCATTGTTCATAGCAGCACCATTTACAATAGCTAAGACATGGAATAAACCTAAATGTTCATCAACAGATGAATGAATAAAGAAGACATTGTACATATATACAGTAGAATACTACTCAGCCATAAAAAGAATGAAATAATTCAATTTACAGCAACATGGATGGACCTAGAGATTATCATATTAAGTGAAATAAGTCAAAGACAAATATCATATGATATCACTTATACATGAAATCTAAAATATAACACAAATGAACCTATGTACAAAACAGAAACAGACACACAGGCATACCATGGCAGGAGGGTTAGGAGGAGATAAATTAGCTTGGAATTAACAGATGCACACTACTATATATATATATATATATATATATATAAAAAGTAGGTAAACAAGGGTATACTGTATAGCACAGGGAACTATATTCAATATTTTGTCATAACCTGTAATGGAAGGGAATCTGAAAAAGAATACACACACATATACACACACACACATATACACACACATATAACTGAATCACTTTGCTGTATGCTTAAAACTAACAAAACATTGTGAATTAATTATACATCAATGAAAAAAGAATGTCATGTTCTTTGTCTTTATTTCTTTTCCTCTGGACATTCATTCTTAGTAACTTGATAAATCTTAATTTTTTTTCATCCTGTCATTAAGTGGTAGTATCTCAGGGTGCCATCTTAGGCTCTTTTCTTAGTTTGCTTCAGGTACAAGTTTTGTTCAAATGGATAGTTTCATTTACCATCAAATGCTGACAAATGTGGAATACATGTTTTCTGAAATTTAGACCCTAATACCTGACCATGTCCTTTGCTATGCCTTTACTTGAATGTCTCTCAACTGTATCAAACTCAACAAAAGTAAAACACAAGTCATCATCACTTTTTCAACCTGGCTTTTCCAGGAAGTACTGCCATGATTTTCCTAATTGCCCAAGTTGAAAATGTGGAAGTAAATGTTTACTCTTGCATATTTCTAAACCTTCAGTTTCCAGGCAGTAACTGTGTTCTATCAGTTCTCCAATTTAAATTATCTAGTTGCTTTCAAGCTATTTTGCCTGATATGCTAAAATTACCTCTTAACACATCTCCATGCCTCTAGAACTATTCTTCTCCCATTTCATTCACAGTACATTCTGGTTTATATATTTGACATATAGCCTTAATGTGTAACTCACTTAATACCTTCCAGTAGCTTTCCAGTGTTCCTAAGATAAATTCCAGGATCTTTAGCATGGCTGACAATAAAGCCAACAAAATCTAAACCCTATCTCTGTTAATACCCTCATCCTGTTCATCATATTTCAGTCTCCCTGTCATTAACTATACTCCAATCATCATGATTTTTTCCAGTTTTTGAATTGTTTCCTGTCTTATTACTTTGTTTATAGTATTTTCCACCTTTATCTTTGGCCTATATAATTACCACTTATCCTTTAATAAAATACTTCTTAAATATGGAACTAAATAAAGTATTTTCTGATTCATTCCTCGATCATCGTCTTCTCAAAATGCTTTATTTATGTTGATAGCACTCATCACACTTTTTTGAATTGTACTTTTGCTTGTGTCCAGTATCTCTCTTTTCCATGAAACTATAAACTCTGTAAGGACAGTACTATTCCAAACACACAGAAAAGTGTCAACAATAAAGTAGGTGCTTAATAAATTCCGCTAAGATCAGGAACAAGACAAGGATGTTCACTTTTACCACTACTATTCAACATAGTTTTGCAAATCCTAGCAGTGGCAATCAAAGAAGAAAAAGAAATAAAAGGAATCCAAATTGGAAAGGAAGAAGTAGGACAGTAACTGTTTGCAGATAACATGATACTACACCTAGAAAATCCTAAAGACACTACCAGAAAACTGTTAGAACTCAGAAATGAATATGGCAAAGTTGCAGAACATAAAATTAATAAACGGAGAAATTAGTTGCATTTCTATATACTGCCAATGAAAGATCAGAAAGAGGAATTAGGGAAACAATCCCATTTACAATCACATCAAATAGGATAAAATACCTAGGAATAAACCTACCTAACGAGGCAAAAGACCTGTCCTCTGAAAAATAAAAGATGCTGATGAAAGAAATCATAGATGATACAAATAGATGGAAAGATATAACATGCTCTTCGATTGGAAGAATCAGTGTTGTCAAAGTGACTGTACTATCCAAGGCAATCTACAGATTCAATGAAATTCCTATCAAATTACTAAGAACATTCTTCACAGAACAAAGTATTTGAAAATTTGTATGGAAGCACAAAGGATACCAAATAGCGAAAGCAATACTGAACAAGAAAAATGGAAATGGAGGAATCAGGCTCCCTAACTTCAGACTGCACTACAAAGCTGTACTTATCAAAAAAATATGGTACTGGCACCAAAACAGAAATATAGATCAATGGACTAGAATAGAAACCATGAAATAAACACAAGCACCCGTGGTCAACTAATCTATGACTTAGAAGGCAAGAACGTACAGTGGAAGAATGATAGTCCCTTCAATGAGTGGTGCTGGGAAAACTGGAAAGCTACATGTAAAAGAATGAAATTAGAACACTCTCCAGTGCCACACACACGCACATACACACCAAAAAAAAAACACAAGATGGATTAAAGACCTAAATATGGAGCTAGATACTATGGAGCTCCTAGAGAAAAACATAGGCAGAAGAGTTTTTGACCTATATCACAGCAACATCTTGTTTTATCCACCTCCTAGAATATGGTCAATATTCTAGGGGGGAGGGGTAAGGGTGGGATAGACAGGGAGTTTGGGGCTAGTAGATGCAAACAAAAATAAACCAATGGGACCTAATTAAACTAAAAAGTTTGCACAGCAAAGGAAACCATTAAAAAATGAAAAGACAACCTATAGAATAGGAGAAAATCATTGTAAACAATGCAACAGATAAGGGCCTATTCCCCAAAATATACAAGTAACTCATACAGCTCAACAACAAAAAACAACCCAGTTGAAAAATGGGCAGAATGGAGCTCCCACTGTGGCACAGTGGAAACAATTCTGACTAGGAGCCATGAGGTTGTGGATTAGATCCCTGGCCTCATTCAGTGGGTTAAGGATCTGGCGTTGCCATGAGCTGTGGTGTAGATCACAGACACAGTTCAGATGTGGGATGGCTATGGCATAGGCTGGCAGCTGTGGCTCTAATTAGACCCCTAGCCTGGGAACCTCCATATGCAATGGGTATGGTCCTAGAAAGACAAAAGACAAAAAAAAAAGAAACAGAAAAAAGAAAAATGGGCAAAGGGCCTAAGTAGACATTTCTGCAAAGAAGACATGGGGTTAGCCAGTAGGCACAAGAAAAAATGCTCAACACTTCTAATTATTAGAGAGATGCAAATCAAAACTATAATGAGGTACCACCTCACACTGATCAGAATGGCCATCATTATCAAGTCAATAATAACAAATGCTAGAGAGGGCGTGGATAAAAGGGAACCCTCCCACACTGTTGGTGGGAATGTAAATTGGTGTAGCCACTATGGAAAGCAGTATGGAAGTTCCTTAGAAAACTAAATATAGAACTACCATATGATCCAGCAATCCCACTCCTAGGCATTTATCTAGACAAAACATTCATTCAGAAATATGCATGCACCCCTATGTTCATCGCAGCAGTATTCACAAGAGCCAAGACATGGAAACAACCTAAATGTCCATCTATAAGTGAATGAATGAAGAAGATGTGAGATATTGTATATATATGCATTTTATATACATATACACACACACACACACACACACAATGGAATACTACTCAGCTATTAAAAAGGACAAAATAATGCCATTTGCAGTAACATGATGAAGTAAAGTTTATCATACTAAGTAAAGTTAAGTCAGAAAGCAAAAGAAAAATGCCATATGATATCATTTATATATGGAGTCTAAAATAGGGTGCAAATGATCCTATCTACAAAACAGAAACATATAACTGACATGGAGAACAGACAGGGGTGGGATGGATGTGGAGTTTGGGACTAGTAGATGCAAACTGGCATTTTGGAATGGAAAAGCAATGGGGTCCTACTGTACAGCACAGGGAACTATATCCAATCTGTTGGGTTGGAAACATGATGGAAGATATTATGAAAAAAAGTTCATATATGTATGACTGGGTCACTTTGCTGTACAACAGAAATTGAAGAAACATTGTAAATCAGCTATACTTTTAGAAAAATAAAAATAAAAAAAGTTTGAATGAAAAGTCAATAATTTGGTGTCAGATAATAAGTATTATTTTGAAAGTGAAACAAAAAAAAATGAAATACAGTAGGAGTAATGTCAAGGGAGTGTTATTTTAGAGAGAGAAGTCTAGAAAGGGCTGTCTTTTCAGGTGATATTTGAACAGAGAGAGACCTGAATAAAGAGGAGTGAACCTTGCAATGTCTGTGGAAGAATGTACCTGGTAAGAAAAATCAGCTAATGAAAATGTCCCAAGGTGGGAATAATCTTGGAATGTTTCAACAGAAATAAGGCCAGTGTGATAAGAGAAAAATAAGGAAAGGAATAGCGAGTAACATGGGAAAAGAGAGGAGAAAGTTGGTTTCATACATGCTGTAATGAGGACTTTTGTTCTAAGGGTGATGTGAAGCCACTGGAGACATTAGAGACAGTGATATGATCTGCCTCGGCTTTGTGTATGTGTGTGTGCTCATGTTGTAAACATCTTAATATATTTTGGCTGATCTAACTCAGGAGGAGAAGTACTATATTCAAATTATGAAGATAAGGTTTTCTGCTTTTTATTGATCCAACTCTGACTTCACTGAGGTAATAATTTTTAAAAGTTCAGTGATCTGGCTAAAATTTCTACCACCTCAACACTTTTAATATAGCATATAAGAACATTTTATGTGGGAATGGCTTTTATTATTTTCGGTATTATTGTCACTTAGATTCAATTGGCTGTTCTTCAGCCATCTTCCCCTCAAAATACTCATGGAATTTGATATGATATACTTTACTATGAAATGAGAATAACTTATAAAATCAAGTCCTTTAATCTTTAATCATTACTTAGTTTATTTTACTGGTTTATAATTTCACAAAAAATAAATGAAATTGTGTATGTTGAATAGGACAAAATTCTTCTCTTTTGTTGGACACAGGCCAGTTTTAGGTTGTTAAATCATGGCATTGAGAACTGTAAATAGAATGTGATGGTGAAAATTATTTTCTTGGAATTATCAGGATTATTATATGTAGTTGATGGCATTATTTAGAACATACATTCTTTATTTGGAAGTTTTGTAGGCTGATTTTTTTTAGCGGAGTTATACCATATTTAAGTTTTTCATTAAATTAATTTGAATAATCTTATGTCTGATAAAAATGAATTATTATTGAATATGATCAATATTTAATAAACTGTACATATTTAAAATGTACAACATGTTATGTTTTATCTATCTATATATCTATCTATCTAGCTCCATGAACCCATCACCACAATCAAAATTGTGGACATGTACATCATCTCAAAATTTTACTCATGACTTTTTTTTTTGCTTTTTCAGGGCCACACCTGCGGCACATGGAAGTTCCCAGGCTAGGGGTCAAATTAGAACTACAGCTGCTGGTCTACGCCATAGCCACAGCAACGCGGGATCCAAGCCGCATCTGTGACCTACACAACAGCTCACGGCAGTGCCGGATCCTCAACCCACTGAGCAAGGCCAGGGATCGAACCCGCATCCTCATGGGTTGTAGTCAAGTTCATTAACTGCTGAGCCACAAAGGGAACTCCTACTCATGACTTTTTATAACACCCTTTCTCTGTCCATCATCTATACTTTCCCTGGGCAACCACTAATTTACTTACTGTCACTACAGATTGATTTTCATCTTCTAGAGTTTTGTGTCAGCAAACCATATATATATAGTCCATACTCTTGTTTGGCTTCTTTTATTTAGCACACGTCTTTTTCACTTCATTCATTGTGGTGCATATATCTATAGGTCAATCCTTTGCATGGCAAAGTAGTATTCTGTCATATAGATATAGCACAGTTTATTTATCCATTCACATGATGATTATGTGGATTGTTTCCAGATGGTATTACAAATATAACTGCTATGAATACTCATGTACAAGTTTTTTTTTTTTTGATGGACACATGCTTTCATTACTCTTTGAGTAGAAAGGATATCTTTTAGTATATATATATATATATATATATATATATATATATATATATATATATATATTTGCCTTTTTAAAAAATTTCCAAACTGGTTTTCAGATTTTTTTATTTTTTTATTTTTATTATTTTTTTTCAAATTTTTTTATTTGTCTTTTTGTCTTTTTAGGGCCACACTGTGGCATATGGAGGTTACCAGGCTAGGGGTCTAATTGGAGCTGTGGCTGCCAGCCTACACCAGAGCCATAGCAACGCGGGATCCGAGCTGTATCTGCAACCTACACCACAGCTCATGGCAACGCCAGATCCTTAAGCCACTGAGCAAGACCAGGGATTGAACCCGCAACCTCATGGTTCCTAGTTGGATTCATTAACCACTGAGCCATGACAGAAACTCCTCAAATTGTTTTCTTACCATTTTATGTTTCTATCAATAGTGTGTGAGCGTTCCTGTTCCTGTTGTAAGAATCTTTGTAAATCTTTTGTATCTCTTTCACAGTTTTTTATTCTTCATAATTCTGTATCTGGCCTTTCTACTAATAATACATATCAGTCATTAAAATTTTGAAAATTTGAGATGTTATACTAAGTATTTTACAATCATTCTCTTATTTAATCCTCACAGCAAGAATGCAAAATGCCAGTTATTATTTCTACAACTTAGCCCATATCACAGCAACAGAAAACTATGGAAATGTGATTTGAACTCAGGTCATCAGATATTGGAGATAATGGCATTAAACAATATGCTATATTTTTCCACCCTCTAGGCCAGAGGTTGAAACATGGACCCCTTTGACACCTGGTGATGCTTAAAGCCCTAACATCTTAAGGCCTTTGATAGCTGGTTAAGCTTATCTAAATTATATTTGAGTACACAAAATAATTAGGATTATAACAGACACCAGTTGTATTGAAATAAAGTTTTCTAAATATTTTAAAACTTGTGTAATAATGTACATGCTTCCTTATTAACACATTAAGAAGCACAATATAGTAGAATTAATAACCATAATTTCAAAGTAGTGATGAATATAACAGAATACTGTGAAATATATGCAGAATCTAGAATGGGATATAAAATAATTGTAATTAATATTCAAGAAAAAAAATCACAGGTACTGCAAATACTACTATGGTTTATAGCATACAAACACAAGTGAAAATAATGTTATGCTTTTGTTAGAGGCTGATGAAAATTTGGAGGGTGGTGGATGCAAACTATTACATTTAGAATGGATAAGAAATCAGGTCCTTTTGTACAGCACATGGAACTATATCCAGTTTCTTGGAATAGATCATAATGGAAGATAATAGGAGAAAAAGAATACATATATTTGTATGACTGGGCCACTACGTTGTATAGCAGAAATTAACTAGGCACTGTAAATCACCAATACCCTAATAAAAATAAATTGAAGTAATAAAAAAGTTATAATATTTCTCTCAACCAAATTAATAGACTTCAGATTTCTATCTGTGGATTTTTGGACCTCTTGCCCTCATCCATAAGCTCCATGAAAATAGGATTCATATCCATTTTGACCATTGCCATGTGACCAGTGCTTGTTACTACAATGCATTGTGCAAAGCAAGTTCTTCTGGGTGGGTAGAGAATAGAATAATATTTTCCAGATACTGCACTGGCATTAGGACCTAGCAACGGAGAAAATGAAGATGATCTCCAGTCTCAAGAGCTAATAGTAAACAAACAAACAAATAAATGCAGTTAGTTAAAGTCATGTGACCTTGGCCAAGTTATTTAACTTTTCAGAACCTCACTTTCTTCATATATAAAATAATTGTCACCTTCAATATGTTCCATATGAAGACTGAATGGCTATCAATATGTTAGTGGTAGCTTCATATATATAAGAATAGTGCCTATCACCTTGTGCTATATAAGTATGTGCTGTAATTATGAGAAAGACAAAGGAGGTACAAGGTGCTCTAAATTCACACAGCAGGAGAATGTAGTTTTATCTAGGGAGTAAAAAATGCCTCAGAGAGTAAATTATGTTTCAAACCCATGATACCTGAATATTGGTTGGAAGGTAGGCAATAAGAAGTGAAAGGTAGCTTATGGAAAGGTGAAACAGAACATGCAATATCTCTGAGACAGTAAGGGGCACAGTGTTATAAAGAGACAAAAGAAGTTACTGTGCCTGGGACAAAGTGTGAAGGGAAGGAACGTTAGGTAAGAATTAAGCTGGAGAAATTCACAGAAGCTAAGGGAAGAAACAAAACCACATAGTATTTTTCTATGCTGTCTTCTAAACTAAAGATAGATTTTAAAAAAAGTAATTTCTTTGTAAATTAGCAGTAATTGATAAATCAGTGTTTTCAGAATTGTTACATGAAATGAAATATGTATAAAAGAAACTTTGATGCGTTCAAATGGACTCACTTTGCCTTTTGGAGTTTTTTTCCTGGCATTTATAAATTAAACATAATCAACTCAGTTACTCATTATTATGTATGTCTTAATACATAAAGATTATTTGTAGTTATTACATTAAAATGGAAGTAATATAGCTAAAATGGATACATACACACAACGCACACAAAAACAGCCCTTAGGGAATCAGTATTTCGGAACAGTGACATTGACACATCTCATACATGCTGAATGTATTATTGCTTATAGTTTTGTAATGTGACACGACAAGCTGTTTACTTTTTGTAGGGATGGGGGACACTCCCTTACTAAACTAGATATTGAATAGATGGTTGAAAGGAAACAAGATTTGATGACTTCTTTTTACAGTATTTTTCTCATGAAAACACTCAGATTTTCTTGTTTCATCATGTCGAACTATAAATATTAACCCTCTAAGAGAGAGATGTTTTTAGAAATTTTAGATGCAATTAATGCTGTAGAGATGATAGCAGTGGTTATTTTTTAAAATATTGATTCATAAACTTAAAAAATATTGATTCATGAATGCTATTTTTAAAATACAAACTGCATTATCTTAAAATGACACTTATTTACTTGATAAGCAAGTTGTGTGAGAGTCAGCTAATCTAATTTCTTACTTCTGAAGAAAGCACTCTTTTTAAGTCAAAATATCAAGTATAAAGTCCACTCTTAGGAGAAAAACACAGAGTACCAGACTTCAGATGTCTCCAATGTACAAAATAAATGTTTTCTTAAAAAGATTCCTCTTATTAAAAAATTTCTGTGGAATTGCAAGAGGCAAATTCCTTTTGAGAGAGTGCATCATATGCTTTATATTATAGCAGGGATGTGGAACTGAGCACACAGCATCCTTATTTCAAAAGTACAACCAGAAGAGAGAGTTTTTGCCCTTTAAAGGCTGTGAAGAGAAGGGAAGATTAACCCAAATTTCCTTGTGAATAATATGATGTGTGGCAAAGGAACTCTAGGTATAGTTAGGAAAATAATTTAATCTAGAGGCTTTGCATCCATACAGTGGAGCGAATAGATACTGAAAGAGATTTGCAGATCCACTGCTTTTTAGACAGGAAGAATGCTCGTTAAATGCAGAACGCTGCTCTGGCTCATGTGTTTGCTCCGAGGTGTAGGTTTTGTTCGACTGACGTATCAGATAGTCAGAGTGGTTACCACATCGACGTTGTAGCAGCTGCATAATAAATGACTGAGAGAATCATGTTAGGCATGCCCACCTAACCTAACTTGAATCATGCGAAAGGGGAGCTGTTGGAATTCAAATAGACTTTCTGGTTCCCAGCAGTCGGCAGTAATAGAATGCTTTCAGGAAGATGACAGAATCAGGAGAAAGATGCTGTTTTGCACTATCTTGATTTGTTACAGCAGCCAACTTATTGGCATGATGGAGTGACAGGAAAAACAGCTGGCATGGAAGGTAGGATTATTAAAGCTATTACATCATTATGAATACAATTAGAAGCTGACCATGACAAAGCATATGTTTGAACAAGCAGCTGTTGGTAGCTGGGGTTTGTTGCCGAGCTCTTCAAACTCTGCAAACAGTGTTGCTTTTAGAGAATGGATTTTAAAATTTCCTTGTGCTGCGTTAGATTTTTGGGGGCTGCGCTTGACTCCAACCTCAGGGAAACACTTCTGGGATAGAAATCAGTGTTAGAAGATTTTAGAATAAAGTATTTTTAAGAGTCTAGATTTCTCCAGGTAGATGATGACAGGGGATGGGGGGGTGGGGATCTATAGGGAAATCTACCCCAGCTCAGTTACATGCTATTTAGTTACAAGGACTGATTGATATATTGGTATATTAATACATTGAGAAAAATGGGAATGTATAGAATGTTTGGATAGGTTGAAAATTGTTCCACTTGGTTTCTGTTTTATAAGGAGTTTGGCTGTCAGTCTTTTCTCCTCATTCATTTCTAGCTTTTGACATTTATTCAGTCATTCTGCATTATATGAAGAAAATACATCAATATCTCCTGCAGGGTTTTTCAACAACTCTAGCATCTGTTTCAGCTATTGAACTGTATTCACGTTTTGCCAAGTTGATGTCGACCCAGCTGGTCTATCATTTCTCGCTTGATTACTGCTCTTAATTTCTCTGTATCAGCTTGTTTCAAATAGGGCTTTGAAAGCTGTTAATGAAAAATGACAGAAAATGATAAATTATTGAAAATTGGAGCATTTATTTATTTAATTATTTTGGAACCTTAATGAGTTTTGTCTTACATTCTTTCTTGCCTGCATACAATTTTTAGAACCCTTGTGATGTTTTGCAATATTTCTTTCCCATGTAATCATTGGATTATACTTATAAGTACTTTTAAACAAATGGAGCATGAGCCTGGGCTTGTATTAGACTCCAAAAATAAAGTTTCAAGGAAAAGATGAACAATTTAAGCTTTTTGTAGAAACTATGTATCATTTCCATATTCTGTCTTCATACATTGCCACAGGGATCTGTCAGTGAGTATATATTGGACCGAACATATTGAAATAATTTTTATCACCACTAGGGTAACAAGAAAATAAAACATTCAAAGCTGTTTTTAACAAGTAATTGCTTAAAACAGATGCCAAATGATATAAAAATAGATTTTCTTAAGTATGAATAGCATGATTAACTATATATATATATATATAATATATATTATACAGAATCGTTCAGCTCTCTGCCCAGTTTCCCCAGTAACCTGAGTAGCTAAATTACCCAAGTGAATGGACTATTATGCATGGACATTTAATATGACCTTTCAGTGTACATAATATTGCTCATATGTGCTGTATCTTTTCTGTAGTAATTGTAATATCTCAGTCAGTCTGGTCAAGACATACTACTGGCTGTTATGTAACTTTTTTCCCTGAACATTAGTCCATGTTTTTCAATTACGTATTCCTCTTAGAGTGAATTAAAACATAATATTTAAATATTAGTGAATAATTAGAAATTGATGGGCTAATCGTATTACTTATATTCTTCAAATTAATTACTAACTTATGTTTTGAAAAATAGAGATTTGGATGAGTACTTTTTAACCTTGAAGCATACATGACTGTGGTTGACTATGTAATTGATAATTCATACACAGAGCAGGAAATAGTTTTCTAAATGTATAGTTTTAGCTGCAAACGTTTTAAAAAATAGTGTAGTTCAGGCAACCTCATTATTTCCTGTTAATACTTTTGAGTACTGTATGTGTTTGGTACAGTGTGTTAGAGTAATTGCTTAATCTTTGAGAACTCAGAGACTAACAGAATTTTGCATCCAAATGATAGAGGGTTATTTCTTGGTTGGTTGACAAAAAGAAGCTGTGTCTACTCTCTTATTTAAAACACAGTTCTCTTTTGTCAATTTTATTTTTCAACTTTTTATAACCATTTGAAGTGACAGTTTAAGTCTGTAAAAACTCTTTTACATTACCTCTTTAGTAGGACTCTCCTTTTGTGAATTGTCTCCTGTGAGAAAAATGTGAGCTTCCTGCTAGCCTCACATTCTGTTACCATAGTTACTTTAAAAGGAAGGTTTTCCTTTCAATGAAGATAGTGTAATTTAAATCAGCCAGTGGACTCCCCAGATCGTGTTTTTTGTTTGTGGTTCAGGCTGCTTCGTTTGTGACTGGAAAGTGCCTTGTATTTTATTTCACCGATGTATGAAGAGGATAGACACTAGGTGGCACCAGCCGTTGATTATTAATGAAATGTTAGAGGCTTTGGGTTGCACACCTGAAGAGCAGGCATACCACTATTGATAAATGCATTTGTAAGAGATGGAAATTATTACTGATCCTTCTTGCTCTGGAACAAGATTGGCATGCATGCGGATGAGAGCATGTAAAGTTGCCACATCTCAATTGCTTAATTCTGTGTTTTCTCAGGAGATTCAGGGGAAAAAATATGAAAAAGAAACACATAAAAGTAGAAATAGTTGTGAAAGGTGGGATACATTAACTATAAATATTTAAATATTTTTAAAATATTAAATTTAATTATAAATCTCTCCGGGTTTTCCCCAATTCTCTACAAACCCAGTTTGTTTTTTTCTAAGGCATTTACACTACAGACAACTCTAGCAGCTATTTGGGTTTTTTTCTTTTTTTTGCTGTTTAGGTAAAAAAGCTTAGTGAGCATCATTATTTTTTAATGCAGAAATCCTGCTTAGTTCTCCTTTAATGTCTAGTGAAAATCCTGCTTATGATGGAGTGGCCTGCCTTCAGATGCATTGCTCTTTATCTAGAAAGATGAGCAGGGGGAGACACTATCAGTTAAGAAATGTGTTTTGCCACATTTTCCCGAGAAGCTTCATCCTTCCTTTTATTCTCCAATTCTCATGTCGTATATATTTTAAGAATGAAAAAGCAAATGAAAACCACAGCAGGTACGTGCACATGCACAGACACACACATATATCTGGGGGAAAAAAACCCAGCTATTTACCAAGAGAGAGCCATACAGTATTTTAAATTGGTCCTGGAGCTAACAAACTAAAATAAAAACGGAGAAAAGCCCATGATCAGAGGGGGGAGAGATTAAACAACTGTTCATATTGGGAAAAAAAATTTTTGCAAAAAATAAGCAGATTTTCCCCTCACTGGGAATAACTGAGAATTTCTGAGGAGGATAAGATAGCTTATAAGGAGGGGGAAGGTAATAGAGGTTGTAATTCTCCAAGGTTACGTGAAATGGTATGTGATATGGCTAGTTATCTTGAGTATACCATTGAGTTTTTGACAATTTTTATGACATCAAAATAGAGAAATATTTGCCATTTGATATATCTGGTAGATTAATTATATTGATATATTATTTTACCTTGGTGTATCAATTAATGAATCATTATAACCCAGGAAGGGGGGCTTTCACAGGACTATTATGTAGTTCTAGCCAACTGGCTCTAAACTGATTTCTCATATTGTGACCTATAATTCTGACTTTGGTCCTTTGGCCTGTTAAATATTAATACCCAAAACAAGAAGGAAGATCAAAATAGTTTGTCCAGCTGAGAAAGGGAAGAAATGTATTGAATTATTAGGGTACCAAAAGATTATGATCACCTAGAAAGTTCAGTGACACCAAAAAAGATAACATTTTAGGAGAAATAGCATCCTGCAATAAAGTTCAAAAATCAATGCAACAGATGCAGTATGTGAGAAAGTTAAAGCATAGCAATAATTTGTTGAAAAAGACGCTGATTTTGTTGGCCCTATTTCAGTATCAGTCAGTCTCATATGACATCAAAACAAAATAAAACAAAGTTCAGCTTTCTTTTTTTTTAACATTAAAAAAAAGAAGAGGGAATATGTGTTTGTCAACTGTGTGTTTAATTTGCAAAAGTAACTATAGTTAGTATAAATAAATTTATGTGAGAAACATTAAAAAAATAATAAAGTAATGTTGGACATCTATCCCTCTTGGAAGGAAGCAAATAAAGAGAACAAAGTTTACAGAAACTTTTTTTAAGAGTAATATCATGGTCTAAGAGGAACTTTAATACCTCAGAGAATATTTAGTGACAAAAAAATGTCTGAGTGGGGGGCGAATTGTACTAGAAACTACAGTAGTTGAGGGGCATTAAATATTCTAGAAAAGGAAAAAATTGAAGCATGCGTAGAGGGAAATGAATACAGTAAAATTAAACTGATATCAAATATTAGATAAGCTACACTGTAGAGGAAGGGTTAGGCTCATTTCTGCCTCTCTGGTAGTGAAGAAAAAAATACTCTTTCAGTTAATTATATAAAAAGAGAATTGACTACTTTATGAGGCACTGCTCTCCTTGTTCCTAAAGTGATCAGGACTGGCAGTGGAGTTCCTGCGTTAAAGAGAATTTGAAAAAGATGTCTGAAATAATTTAAAAAATCGTTGAGCCTTGTCATTTCATTTAAAAAAAGTTTCCTTTTCAGATATTTCTTTGAGTGTCTCTAGGACCCCATTGGAACCCTCCATGCCAGAAGTCAGCTCATTATGACCCACGTGCCATAGCTCTTTGTGTTTAACCAGTCAATAATGCTTTCTGTATTCTAAATGGGTTTTTTTAAAAGATACGTAGTACTTTGTGACACATAAAAATTATATGAAATTTTGATTTAAGTGTCTACTAATAAATTTTGGTTGGGAGACAGCATACCTTTTTGTTTACATATTTTCTGTGCCAGTTTTCATGCCAACATAGCAGTTAAGTAGTAGTGACAGACCATTTGGGCCACAAAGCCAAAAATATTTATTACCTGACCTTATGTATTAGTAAAATTTTGCCGACCTCATCTCTAGAATATAAGGGAATTTTGCTTTTTACTCATTGAATCAAGTGCCTAGAACAAGCTCGGTCACCACTAAATATCAGCTGAAGACCATAAAGAGAAGTTGTGATCACTCATATAATGTGTAACCACTACACCTTTGAAAAGTGGTTCTAATATACAGCTTAGGGGTTAATGATGGGACCATTTTGGCTGTTAATCTGTTGGAAGATTTTACTTACTAAGGAACCTTTATTATGTCTGTAATAAAAATTGAGCTCTCTGAAATCACTGAATTACATATATCTACTTTGCATACACTCATTGATCTTGCTATTTGCTAAGAAGAAGTTATTTTTACTGTCACTGTTAATTATTGTGTGATTGCATTTGACTTACAGAAAGTACAGAAGTTAGTGGAAAACAAGTAAAGTGAGTGGAAATTACTTCTTGCAGCTATCTTTTCTCTCTTCATAGGACTTATCAAATTGCTATGTGGCTTTTACATTACAGTCATCTGGAGAGGTGCTCACCTTTTAAAAAGATGGGTGTGCTCTTGATCAAAATATGGTCTGAAGGGGATCAAAGGATAAAAAAATAAGAATTTATGCATTGCACTATAGAAGAACGGTTGAGGCTGTTAGTAAATGATTGGTAAGACATGCTAGAATTAAAAGTTAGCAATGAAATATTTGTGAGATATTTCCCTGAACATGTAGATATAAGGGAATATTTTCCAAATCATGTGAGAATCTGTAATTAGATTCTAAGCATAAATTTAAGAGATTCTACATTTACCATCATAAATAAGAATCTCTATAATTCCATGATTGTGAAACTAAAGTTCTTGCCTTTTTTTCTAGGGAAGAATATCATTTATCCTCACTAGTAGCACTGGAAATTCCTGTAAAGGCCATAGGATTCTTATTTTATTTCCATGAGGATGTTACTGAGCAGCTATCTTATGATGCCTGTCTCTATGGTAACAGATGCAAGGCTTAAGGGTATGAGGAAATTCTTCCTATTGGTTTAGGAATATGGGGCAATGAGGGAGACTCACTGAGGAAGAGGATAAAGCTTAGGGAGGGCAAAAGAGACAGTTGTAAATAATTATCATGAGGGAGCTGAAAATGGTGTGTGAAAATGGTTTCATTTCTTCTTAACATATCTCAAAATGAAATAAAAATGAACATGTTAAGTAAAGTTAACAAAATTCTTAAAAGTACTGCTTTTCAACCACCCAGTCAGTTTTATGCTATAATAGTCACACAGCTCTTTCCCTTAGTTGGCTTACTTTTCACTATGCAGAAAAAGATTGCTTCTTGCCTGAAATTGATAAGAGGAAGGCTCTACCCCTGGCAAATTTAGTTTTTGTCATTGTTATCAAAGATCTTGATCTTTTAAAGGACTTTCTTTTTCTTGATTCCAAGTTAAGAATATTGAAGTCTTCTTGGCATTCCTCATAATCACTGAGCTGCTCAGGCAATGATGAAAGTACACTGTCTTTACAAGACATTCTTTTAAAATCTATTTCTATAAAAGACCAATAATAAGTGTAACAAGTGCATGGCTTATTTGAAAATTGAGCATTTTTTAGAATGTGTTGCATAAGCTTTTGTGTTTTTAAGTGCTTTGCTTTATTTCTCTTAGTAAAATAATGAAAGCATACAAAAGTGCCAAATATTTAAAGTGCTTGATTTTCTATTTATTTCACTTTTCCTTTTCTTTAAGTTTAGAAAATGAGAACTCACCATGTTTAAGTTCTTTTTAAAAAGGAAATGTGACCCTCTTTTCCCTTTTTTTTTTACCACACCTATGGCACGTGGAAGTTCCTGGGCCAAGGACTGAACCTGCACCACAGCAGCAACTTAAGCCACTGCACTGACAACACTGGATCCTTAACCCCCTGCACCACAAGAGAGCTCCTCCCTTTGATTTAAAGTATATATATTCAAGGTGTTATCACATAGCAAAAAGTATATCAAATATTTGTGCAATTTATATGTCTTTTAGAAAAATGTAAGCCTCAGAGATAAGAGATGGCTGTCTTACTGTGAATCTCTTACACCTAGATTCAACACTAATGCAAGTGTTGGTCTTTCATTTATCTTGATGTCTTCATGTATGATATATTGGGGTTAAAATAAGAAAATAATGGCAAGTGATAAAAATTCATAACTTGAAAGAAAATTAAGTTTTGGGGAGGTTGAAGATAAATGCATTTAAAATGATATTTATAAGACCAAATTAACAAATATTTATAGTTTATTAATCTCTGACCATAGTGTTTAAAGCTTCAAAGTAAGTCTCTCTCTGATTATTTTCTGATCTCGAGTAATTTATAGATTTTTTTGTGCAGATATAACTTTTCACAAATTTAATCTATTCTATGTAGATATTAGTAAAAGATAAGGAAATGTCTTCAGGACTTGTTCACATTACTTTAAATGAAAAAATAGGATTAGCTCTAATGTTGCAATATCTTCTTTGATAATTTTGGAATATAATTTTTTGAAAGAAAACCTTGCTTATAACTGAATCAATTTTGAACCATAAACAGTAACTGCAATATAAAGTGAAGTTTCTGAATAAAGAAAGGCTATTTTAAATATTAAACATACACGCTGCTTTTGGCAACCTGACTTCTATTTTAAAAGTATGACATTTCCACAGTATATATCTGCCATTACTGGCCTTCAAAAAAAATGTCTAATTTTGCTGGATTTTGGGCTTACATAGTCCAAAATGCACTCTAGGGCTTAAGTAAGCAGGTAAAAATATGGTCTAGACAAGAGTACTGTGGGAAGAAAAGATAGGAGATAATCTTTTGGACAAACGTTTGAGGTTAGATGGTACACAGAAATCAATCACTATTCACATACACTTGAGGATAAATGGGGCTTATCACCACTTCCAAAGAAATATTGTCATTACCTGGAAATCCAGAGACAAATAAAAAGAACTAAGAAGAACAAATAGGGAAAATTAACTTATCGGCATCAGTCTGCTCTGGTCATAATATTGTTAGAACTGATTGCAGTGCTCCCGGGATAAAACATAACAAGGAACATCATATTCTGATTTTACTAGCACAGATCTCCATTGTACATATTATGGGTAGAATCATGCATTACAGCAACAATGAACTGGGTTATGGAAAGTGACGCTAATGTTAACATAAAATTTTATGGGTTTTAGGCAAGTTGCGGGACTTATTTTTATGTCCTGTGACAAGTGTAAAAAGGAGGAGATTGAGTAAAAGCCTGCCTGTTATGAAAATAGTAATGTTAATGTAGAGAGTAGCAATCTCAAGTTCATCTCCCTTTGGCTGTTGCCCTATGGATGGCCAGGATCTGGTGGCCATGGTGGTTCTAAGAGACAGAGCCCATTTCTCTACTAGGTTATCCAGAACAGAAAGCCCACTGACTATAGTGACAGTTTGTCTCTGTTTTCCATTCATCTGGCAAATATTTGTTGATAAATTCCAACAGTTAGGCTCTGTCCTAGAGCAGGATGACTAAGATATAATCCCCAAGGATTTGAGAGATGAATGTGCATTAGTGAATGAGGACAAGAAAATATCTACAGTGACAGCTTACCAGAGGACAGCAGCAACTGTGAATCCAGATAGAAAGGCCAGCATGGGAATGAAAGCTAGAGGCTGTCAGGGTTTCTGGTTTAAGCGATCTAGAAGAACTGGCAAGTCCTTTAAACAGTAAAATGATAGTTGAGAGAAAAGACTGCAAATGCAGTGAAAAACGATTAGCAATTCAAAGTAAAGGAGAAAGTAACTTACTTGAAGTTTCACTTGAAATGAGGAGTCCTCCAACGAGCCATTGCTTATTTTCATCGAAATCAAATCTAGAAGGAAGAAGTTTAGACTGTAGTCAATTGCAGTGACATTGAACATTTTTAGTCCTACCTGAGTGTGAAAACTACCTTTCAGAAGGATTTAGGAGAAAATAACAAGTGTCTCTCTTGGTATTTTATGTACATTTATCCCTGGAAACTCTTTCATATGCTATCTGTAGAGACATTATCATATTGTTATCTAAGTGTGTATCTATATCTTTAATTAGAAGCTACCTGAAAATGTTTAACCTATGTTTAATTACAGAATTAGACCTCAGAGATTATACAGGAGGGCTAAAAGGATGCCATTTTTTATAGGATGGGCCTATTGCTACATCGACCCATAACATAAGGAAATTGTGTTAGATAATCATGATGTTTTCATCCAGCTTCAAAAGCATCCAGCAATAACTAGCCTTCAGCTTTACTCCCAACTCCTAGGAATTTGAAAAGACAAAGGTTTACACTTTAATGTGGAAGAAAAGATAAGCAGGATGTTTCTGAATTATTTTCTCCCTCTCAGTCCCCCTCCCCTCCTTTTCCTTCCCTTTCCTCCTTCACTTCTCCCCCGCCCCCCACCACTTACTTATTCCCTTCCTTGTTTCCCCTCCACCTTCTTCATACATATGTAGCCGTGTATGTTTGCAGGCATGCATGTATTTATATCTCTATTTCTATTTCTATCTCTAACTCTCTGAAGTAATTTAGATTTCTGTTCTAAAGGCACAGTCATTATTGGAGTAATTTTCCTTTGTAGATGAAAGCAGTTCTGTCTAACTTGGTTTTCAAAAGTTCTTTATTGAAATATAACAAAAATATATAAAGTGCACAGATCCATAAGTATGCAACTTAATTTTCATAGGTTATTATATCCTAGTAATTACTCAAAACAAGAAAAAGAATAGTTCCCTTGTGGTGCAGTGGGTTAAGAATATGACATTGTCACTGCCAACTACTTGGTCACTGCTGTGGTTCAGGTTTGCTCCCTAACCCAGGAACTTCCATGTGTCACAGATGTGGCCAAAAACAAACAAAAAACCAAGGAAAAGTATCACGAGTATCCCAAAACCCCAATCTTACCTCTTCTGAGTCAATACTTTCTCAAAGATAAGCACCATACTAACCCCTAACACACCATAGATTAGGCTAGGCCATTCCTGAAATTCATTTAGTTCGGAATGTACAGTATGTACTACTTTGTGTCTGACTTTTTCTCAACGTCATTTTTATGAGATCCATCAAGTTTGTTCCTTTCAGTTGGGACTCAATCATGTTCAGTGCTGTGTGGTATGCCATTGCATGAGTATACCACAATTTACTTATTGCATCTAACAATAACCAGATGGTAGCCAATAGTGTCTTATTGTGGTTTTTGTTTCCCTTTTTTCTAACGACTAATGAGTTGAGGAACCCTTGTATATGTTTGTTGGTCATGTGGACGTTAGCTTTAGTAAGGAGCTTGTTCTAGTCTCGTGATTATTTTTCCATTGAGATGTCATCTATGTTTTTTATTGATTTGTAGTTCTTTATTTTTTCTGGATATGATCATTTTACATGTTCATTATATGTATTGTAAACATCAAAGGATATATATTTTATATAAGCCTAGAATTTGAGGTCCAGAGACCCTTAAAGAATACTTAGTCCAGTCTCTTAATTTGACAGATGAGGAAACTGAGACCAATAGAGATAAAGTCTTGGCTTAAAACCTCTTCTAGTTAGTAGAAAGACCAGATATAGAACCAAAAATAGTCTGAATACTGATGGTAATGACTTTTTTCTATTAAAACAGGTAGTCTTTAATCCTTTTTAATACTGTGACTTAAACCCCTTGTCTATCTGGAAAGGCCAAGCTGTGCCATGTGTGATATAGTTATTGTAACAGCAAATACAGAGTAATGCATGATTAATCTCATTGATTCTCTGAACAAAAATATCCTTAACTAAACACATGTTTCATCACGTGGCCACACAAAATTTAAACTTGTATTTTTCTTTCAGTATTAGATTTTTTTTCTCTTCCATAGCTTTATTACATTCAACTTTTAATATTTTTTCCTGTTGATTCTATCCTTTCATTCCACATTTGGTTCAAATTCAAAACAGTCCATTTTTTTCTATTGCACAATAGTAAGAATGTTAATTTTCTAATTTTTTTGTCAAATAAGACTAAATTTGTTAAAAGACATAATTGCTAATATAATAATACCTATTTATTGATTTTTTAATATTATAGATGCAGTATTAAGTAATTTTCATGAATTATTTTAGCTAGTGTTTTGAACAACCCCCCAAATGTGTTATTATCCTTATTTTATCCTCTATTCTTATAAGCCTCAGTGAGTTTAAGCTACTTCTGAGACAGCCAGAAATTAGACCAGATTTATCAGATTCCACACATAATGCTTTTCCATGATCCACCTCTACCTGCTTGGAAGAAAATAGATTTAACAATAGAGATTTGGGTCACTACCCACCTTTAGTGTTTCTGCCGTAGGTCTTAGGAATGTTTCTGGGTTCTCAGCTCATTAAATAATTCCAGCTTTGTGTTCTTTTTCGGAGTGGTAATCAGAGAAGTGCTTTTTGGCGTTGACTATAGTAATTTTATTGACTAAAGTGAACTCTTGATAGTGAAGCTTTTATTAGTGTACAACCTACATACTGACAGTTAAGTTCACATCAAGGGAGAAACAAGATTGTAGCGGAATATTCTTTTATTAAGAGACCAGACGTATTGGGAGTCTTTGATATCAGTTCTGTCTAGGATCTGATTACCTATTGCTTAGCTTTTAGTTTCAAATATTTCTCCTTCCTGTTCATGAAAGAGGTTTTCCACAGATGCCTGAGCATCAGTGTGCTTCTAGTCTCCTGCTTCCCATCTTTGGCCAGAGTAAGTTCCCCTGACCTCCCTAGCTTCATGAAAAGCAGATACGCACTAGTGTCTCCACCCAGAAATCTGAATCCACAGGAGTTACCTAGAATGTTATTTTTCTTTTAAGGGGTGAGAGAAACACATTTAAACTATATATATATATATATATATATATATATATATATATATATATATATATATAGTCTTATTGTCATTTTAGGGCCACACCCACGGCATATGGAAATTTCCAGGCTAGGGGTCTAATCAGAGCTGTAGCCGCTGGCCTACATCAGAGCCACAGCAATGCCAGATCCAAGCCGTGTCCGCGACCTACACCACAGCTCATGGCAATGCTAGATCCTTAACCCACTGAACGAGGCCAGGGATTGAACCTGCAACCTCATGGTTCCCAGTCAGATTCGTTTCCACTGCGCCACGACAGGAACTCCTAAACAATATATTTTTTTTTAATTTATAGGTGTTTTACTGTGTCTGAACATATGGGAATGCCTTTAAACCAAGGATCTCTAATTCCTAGTTGTTTGGTAAAAGTAGTGTGTATTTTATTCATATAACTACCATGTGAAGTAACCTAGGTAAGAAGCATTACTTCTTTATTCAGATCCATGTCTGTTGGTATCTTCACTTTCTTTTACCTCTGCTGTCTGCATTCCATACCACTTGCCATTCCCTGCCTCACTTCAGATCTTTGTTGCTCCCTTGGAATTCCAGGATAGCGTCCCAGCTGACCAGTAGTCTTGGCTTCTCTCCAGTTTACTCTCCAGTTTATCCAATCACATAGATGCTAGACTCATATATCTCAAAAGCCAAGTTAACATGTCATTCCCCTGTTTAAATCCACAGGTGGCTCCCCATTGTTTTAGTATATAATTCAAATAAGTTGTGTGGAAGAAAAGACCTGCTAAAACATTTTCCATGCCTTGTTCTCAGCTCTAATCTTTCACTCACCATGTGAATGCCTTACCCTAGCCATGCAAACAGTGCTCTGAATGTAACACACTTCCCTGACATGTGCCCTAGGTCATGTTAATCCCACTCCACACTCTGAAACAATTTTTGTTCCCACACACTTACTTGTTGCTTGTTTTATAATCCTCCAAAATAATATAGATGATGCCTCTTCCTCATCTTTGGATAAATCACATATCCCTGTGTATACTCCCTTGGTACTCTTCCCATACCTGTGTCAACACTTATCTTTCTGTGCTATCATTTGAGGTTATTTACAGTTGGTACCTGAGGACTGTGGTTTTGCCTTTCGTGCTTTACTCCTTGCATAGCACCTGAGGAAAGAGTGACTGGATTTTTACTTTAAGGTGTAATGACTTACACAGCTAGGAGTAGCAAGATGGTCTATGAGTCCCGTGGTGGCATCATTTGCATTGCATCCTTCTTCCCTTAAACATAACTAACCAGAGTGCATGAATAATAGATTTTCAAGATTCCTGTGTATTTAGTTTATGGAAATAAGTTGAGCTAAGTTACAGTTTTGGTGTATGTCATGCTGGTAGGAGTTGGGACATTTACTTATAGTGGTATAGTAATTATCCTATGTATTAGAAATGTATACAGCATAGTACTTTAAAGCATCATTTCATGTGGGATTTATATATTGCCTTCCTCAAGGTATTTATTCATTCAAATTATCCACTGAAATAATAATGAAAATAATTTAATGGAATGATCAACTAAATCATAGAAGAATAAAATGACAGTGAAGTTTTTGAAGTAAACAAGTACCAGCATATTAATAAAGTAAGAGGCAGTGAAAATGTGCTCATTTTCTTCTTCTTTCATCACTAATAGAAAGTGGTGAACTTCATCTATCGGCCAACTGTGCTAAGCATCGTGGTTACTATGAAGTATACCTGAACATAAAAGTATGTATCTATTCTGACTAATCCCCACTGGGTTTTCCTTAGAAAATGGGAACTACTGCATTCTAAAGGATTTGAGGTTGGAAAGTAGGGGACATACCCTACCAGAAATAGGAAAGCAGAGCTAAGGTATGATTGCTTTATAACCTAAACCCAAGGTCTACATCTGGACAGTCTGCCATATCACAAGTTCCCTGCAGCTACAAAGAGAGAAAGAAATCATTGGATGTGACCAATGATATGCAGTGTTTACACTCTGCTTGCTCTAATACACAGCTGTATAACATTACAGAATTACTAAAAAAGTGAACATATTTACTTCTTTTATAAATTCTTAAACCAGTTTGTTGGAGAGAAAAATCTCAAAGATGCATAAAGTGTATAGCAAATCATTTTAGAAATTTATCCGTTTTTAAAAATCAGTTCTCTGTGACAGTAAGCCACATACCAGGAGATATGCATATTTAATTATTTATTTTTATGCTTTTCTTAGAAATTCTGTTCACTCTTTATTGATACTTTATACAGTCCTTTTCATACATAGTGGAATTTAGCACACTGTGTTTAAAAAACACATCAAGGCTGATAGAATTCAATTGTGTATTAATCCATTAGGGAATGAAACAATCATTTGTAGCATTATAGTAGCCAAAGCCAATGGTACATTTTATTACATTATTTACCACATATTGTGACTACACTTACAAAATGTTGTAAACATGGTAATACTTGTTGCATAGTTTATAAATAAATATATTGATCTGGGTACAACAGTGGGTTGAGTCAAAGGTAAAGGACAGTATAACCACAATTTCTAGCTGGGATGCATTCAAAACCCATAATTTCATATTAAAAGAATGTATTATAAATGATTGTTAGTTCTTCTTTTCCATTTTTGAAAAAATAATTCCTTCTTTATATTCATTTATGTCCAGATGAATCTAGAGGAAATCTTTACAATTTTTAGTGTGTCAAAGAGAATAAATGCTGGCCTAAAATATGCGGAAAAAGTGAGATTATCAGTCTTAAGACTAATGACCTCCATCACGTTGTTAGCCAATGTAATTATGTCAAGCAATATGGGTCATATCAGTAGCAAATCCAAGTAGAAATGTTTTGCAAACATTGATTGAAAAAGGATTCTGCTACATTACTGAATCCCTTTGTTGTAGAACAGAAATTTTCACAACCTTGTAAATCAACTATACTTGAATAAAACTTTTAAAAACAGGGAAAAAAAGAGAAAGGATTCTGTTTTTATCAGAAACTGATTTCAAATGTGAAATGGAAACCTGCACTGATGGTTGAGAAAGTCTATATGCATTAAGTAAGGCTCATTCTATTAAAACCTCATGTTGTCATCAATTAATAATAAATTAGCTAACATTATAAGAGTAATTTAATCTTATAAAATGTCATTCAGAGTACACTATTATTTCAACCAAACTGAAATTTTATTTCAATCAATTGAAAGGAATTAATATGACATACATCTAAGAACACGTAAACAATTACTACACCCCTATAACTGATGATTTGGGTGCTCTCCCTTCTATTCTGGGAATTCACCATTCCTGTATGTGCCATCAACTTCTTATAATAATTTGATTATTTGCCTTATGATTCCCATTTGTTTTTGACCTGGCTGAAAGTGTCTCCTAGAAGTGTCTTTCAGGTGAGACAGCTCAGTTTCCTAGAGGTTCCAAGTGGTATTGAGCCCAGCTGATTATCTTGACAACATGCTCAGCTCATACTGTACTGGCTCCATTCTCTTTTCAGTCTCACTTTTATACTGGGTTTCCTGGAATCACCTATAAAATAATTTATTTATACTCAAATCTTTTTCTCAGGATCTACTTCTGAGGAAACCCAACCCAAGGGAGCATATTTTATTATCAATAGTTTTGCCTCTAATTCAATTTTTCCTCCTTTAAAAAAAAAACAAAGTAAAATATTTTTGGAAGTTATTAGGGCAGTTACCAAAACTACATTGGTTTGGGAGTTAATGGAAAGGATAAAAAAAACTTCTATCACACCATGTATAGTTGCTTAATAGAAGGAGCACTTGGAGACTGTTTTTGTTGAAAGATAGTGGAGAAAGATGCCATTTATTTAATGCCATATATACCCAGCATGTATGCAATGGGAATGGAAGCAAATGTGCCATATTTTTACCACTTCTACAATAGACTAGATCATATTTCATGTTTTTTAAAAATATACAGAATACTTTCTTTAAAAGAGATTTTATGTGAAAGCTCAACAGAAAAGAAATGAATTGAAAATGTAGGCATTCTGGATGAAAAGCGATAGGGGAAATTGACCAACCTCTCACCTACTCCCACTTCTACCCTGTAGCCCTATAGACATAGCTGTGAGTACCCCTAGAATTTGAAATAAAAGCCGCTGTATTAGAAAATATCTATGATTACTTGCAACTCTAAGTCATCAACCTAGAAATAAATTTCTTTACCTACTTAACCAAATCCAGGAAATAACTAACAATGGGTAACTTTTTTATTTATTTTTTATTTTTGTGATTATTTTTGCTTTTTTCCATTATAGCTGGTTTGCAGTGTTCTGTCATTTTTCTACTCTACAGCATGGTAACCCAGTTACACATACATGTGTACATAATGTTAGAAAAAAGAATGTGTACAATGGGAAACTTTAAATTAGTAATGCTTGTATACACCAAGCAAGGCTGAGTGCAGAAATTTATCCAGCAGCACAAATTTTCCTAGCCAGTGTTGAATGTAGCACATTTAACTAATTAGAAACTTTATTTGCTAACCTGTGGCTGCCAGCTGTCATGGACTTATGGTGGAAGCTAGCCTCAAAGTGTAAACAGCACCTTGGCTTTAGGAAGAAGAAGCTCAATTAATAGCCAGGCATATGCTCTGGCTAAGTGACTTTGTGCTTGGTTTAGTGTAACAATGATAAAAGGGGAAAAACACATAAGTATCGCTTAATAAAAAATAATGCTGATAAAGATAGGATGTCTGAGACCATTGTGGGAGGAAAAAAAACTACATGGTATATTACTAAGCCTAAATTTTTTTAGAGTTGATAGTCTATCCACCAAGCCCATTTTTGCCCTCGAAAGATTTCTGAGGAATTCAACTTATCATATTATATCAGGACAGATAATATTATAATTCCCTGTAGAATAGTGATACTGATTTAATGTAGATCAGTTTACACAGTGAAGCTATTTTTATCCCTCCTGTTTTTTGAATAAAGCATGGAGATGTCTTCTACATTGACTTTTTCCAGCCACATTTCATTACATTTTTCTACTTCATCCATCATTCATTTAATGTTTTTTTTCTTTTGTTATTACTCAATGAATTTATTACATTTATAGTTGTACAATGATCATCACAATCCAATTTTATAGGATTTCCATCCCACACACCCATCACATCCCCCAACCCCCCAAACTGTCTCCTTTGGAAACCATAAGTTTTTTCAAAGTCTGTGAGTCAGCATCTGTTCTGCAAAGTTCATTCTGTACTTTTTTCAGATTCAACATGTCAGTGATAGCATTTGATGTTGGTGTCTCATTGTCTGACTGATTTCACTTAGCATAATTTCTAGGTCCATCCATGTTGCTAAAAATGCCATTATTCCTTTCCTTTTAATGGCTGAGTAATATTCCATTGTGTATATGTACCACATCTTCTTGATCTACTCCTCTGTTGATGGACATTTAGATTGTTTCCATGTCTTGGCTATTGCAAATAGTGCCGCAAAGAACATTGGAGTACATGTGTCTTTTTGAGTCATGGTTTTCTCTGGATATATGCCCAGGAGTGGGATTGCTGGGTACAAAATTAATACACAGAAATTGATGGCATTTATATATATGAACAGTGAAAGATCAGAAAGAGAAATTAGGGAAGCAACCCCATTTACCCCATCACATTCAAAAGCATAAAATACCTAGGAGTACACCTACCTACAGAGATAAAATACCTGTACTCTGAAAACTATGACACTGATGACAGAAATCAAAGATGACACAAATAGATGGAAAGACATACCATGCTCTTGGATTGGAAGAGTCAATATTATCAAAATGATTTTCTACCCAAGGCAATCTACAGATTCAATGTAATCCCTATCAAAATACCAAGGACATTATTCACAGAACTCAAAATATTTTCAAGTTTATTTGGAAACACTAAAGACCCAGAATAGCCAAAGACCTCCTGAAAAAGAAAAATGGAGCTGGAGGAATTAGGTTCCCGGACTTCTGTCTACACTACAAAGCAGCAGTCATCAAAACCGTATGGTACTGGCACAAAGACAGACATAGAGATCACTGGAACAGGAGAGAAAGCCTAGAATTCAACCCACACACCAACAGCCAAATAATCTATGACAAAGGAGGCAAGAATATACAATGTAGAAAAGACAGCACGTTCAATAAGTGGTGCTGGGAAAACTGTACAGCCACATGTAAAACAATGAAATTAGAACACTCCCTAACACCATACCCAAAAATAAACTCAAAAGGGGTTAAAGACCTAGATATAAGACCAGATACTGTAAAACTCTTAGAGGAAGTCCTAGGCCACTCTCTGACATAAATGACAGCAACATCTTCTCAGATCCACCTCTTATTAGAGTATTGACAATATAAACAAAAATAAACAAATGAGACCTAATCAAACTTCAAAGTTTCTGCACAGCAAAGGAAACCCTAAACAGCACAAAAAGACAACCCACAGAAGGGGAGAAAATCTTTGCAAATGAATCAATTAACAAGGGATTAATCTCCAAAATTTATAAACACCTCCTACCACTCAATACCAAAAAAACAAACAACCCCATCAGAAAATGGGTAGAAGATCTAAACAGACAGTTCTCCAAAGAAGACATACAGATGGCCAAAAAACACATGAAAAGATGTTCAACATCACTCATTAGTAGAGAAATGCAAATCAAAACCACTCTGAGGTACCACCTTACACCAGCCAGAATGGCCATCATCAAAAAGTCTACAAACAATAAGTGCTGGAGAAAAAGGAACACTAGTACAGTGTTGGTGGGATTATAAATTGGTGCAACCACTGTGGGAAACAGGATAGAGATTCCTCAGAAAACTAAAAATAGAACTATCATTTAATGTTTTTATTTGGGTCATACTAAATAGAAGGTCTTGTGCTGAGTGCTGAGAGAAATAGAAAGATTAATCAGAAATAATTTCTGCCCTCAAGAAGCTTACAGTGGTTATGAATGAAATGTCACACTCAGAGAATATATGATTATTACTAGATATCTTTGCTCCACACTCCTCCCCAACCCTCTTCCTCTTCCTCTTGTGTACATTGCACCTAACATCATAGTATAATAAAACATCGGTGAAGGAAAAGTTATAGACTTCATAAAGGAAATAATTCTGCAATCTCATCAGTCCATGGTATCTATTGTAACATCACAACAAGATCATGTCCTTTTTTTTTTTTTTCTTCAAGTCTGACTTGGAGCAAAGCTTTCAGTGAGATTTTATGGACAAGTAATAGGGCTCCTATTTTTGCCCTGCATGACTGTTTTTATGTCTCTGGACAATATCCTGAGATGCTAGAAAAGCTCCTGATGTTGCCATTTACAGTACTGGATGGTTTTTAGTTCCATACAAGCTTTGAACTGATCTCTCAACCATTCATCAAAAATTATAGCTCACTACTTTTGCATATAGAAAACTGTAAAATATGTGTTTTCTTAACTTTCCGATTCCAGATTATTGTCCGTGGAGGGCCTATAAGTGACTTCAAGCAATTCTATATCCTTACCTTGATGGGAGTATTCTAATGTAATTAGCTGGGGGAATTGAAAGGATGAAGAACCATTATGAACATATCTACCTATTTAAGTAAACTTGTCCAGTTTTGATAGAGGGAAATGGTTGAAAGTTTTCTTATCTGAATACAGGTCCCATTTTCTAATAACATTTATCTTCCCTGTGACTCACATTTGTTCTCTCTATGGTAATGTTAGTAAAGATGAGGATGAAGGTGGTAATGATGATGACTTCTCATAATGGATAACTGTAATAGCAGGTAGAATGTGATAACTGCCAAAAAAACAAAAACAAAAACAAAAAAAACCTGGCAGATAAGTCTCATGGGAGTTCAGAGCAAGATGAGGATAACCCTGAAATTTTTTTTGCTCCCTAGGCATTTTCACATACATCCTGTGTCTGTGTGTGTGTGTCTGTGTGTGTAGGGAGGGGGATTAAACTCAGCTCAGTTTATGGAATTGTGTGGCATAGTCCTTCATACATTATGGCTAAGATTCTGTTCATTTTCACTTCCCTCCCTTTTTCTGATTATGGATGCATAGATATTGATTCTTTTTTTTATTCCTCATTGTGAAATAGCTGTCATTTAATAACATATTGTAAGTCAAACTGGGATAACACATTAGGAGTGTTCTGTGGATAACATGAGAGCATCACGGAGAGACTCATTAGGTATTTTCTTTTTTCTTTTTTTTTTTTTTGTCTTTTTGCCTTTTATAGGGCCGCTCCCTCGGCATATGGAGGTTCCCAGGCTAGGGGTCTAATCAGAGCTGTTGCCACCGGCCTGTGTCAGAGCCAGAGCAACCCAGGATTCAAGCTGTGTCGGCAACCTACACCACAGCTCACTGCAATGCCGGATCCTTAACCCAGTGAGCAAGGCCAGGGATCAAACATGCAACCTCATGGTTCCTAGTCGGATTCGTTTATGCTGAGCCACGACAGGAACTCCTTTTTTTTTTAATTTTATTGAAATATAATTGATTGACAATATCGTGTTGACTCATTCAAATTTGGAAGAAAGTAATGCCAAGTCTCTAATTCTTGAGGGAATATAATCATTAAGATTGGGGAAGTAGATATGTAAATATTTTTAAAGTTTCTAACAGTTTCTAATAGTCTAAAACATTTTTAAACTTTTAAACTTTAAATAATATAATAAAAAAACTCATATATGAAAACCAAAATCATTGAGCAGAACAAATGTATGCAGAAAATTTTACTTCTCTGGGTATTTTCCTTAATTCATCCAATCACATGTATACCAATAAAATTGTTGATCTATCCCTCCATTAATCCAGAACCTATATATCTTAGATAAATATATTGAGTCATGTGAAATGGCTGATATTTGACCATTTTTTACCTAAAAGTGATAATTTCTTATGATTCTAATAGCTCTACTATCAGACTGCTGATTAAGTGGACTGAGAAGCTACTGCACTGGTATTATATTTCTCCACTTAGTGCATTAAGACCAATATATATGAAACAAAATGAAAGTTTTGGAAAAACTTTTGTAACTTTTTGATGCTTTTGTAATATAAAATCTATATGCTCCCCTACTGAAATTAGAAAAGGGAAAAGTTCTTTTCTGTAGCAACCCTATGAATTGCATGTGATCTTTTTACCATTAGTAATGGACTGGACCGTAAAGAAACAGACAACTGGAAAGTTAACAAGGATATCAATTTTTTCTATACTTAATCAAATTTACTAACTCTAAATCAAATAAATTTGGCTTAAATCAAGCAGACTCCTTTCCTACTGAGACAGTAGACTCTATTTAAAGTGCTTTGTCTGCCTAGACAACATTATAATTAATTTTGCAAATGCCAGTTAATATGCATTTATACTAATAGACTAATGGAAGGGGAGATAGATATAAAATATAATTCTTAATTCAAGAAACAAAAGTGGTTTCTATTTTAGTCATCTATTATTAGTATATTTAAACAGCACATATCTTATTGAATTGCAGATGTAGATTGTTAGAACATCTGAGCATCTGAATCAATGGAATTACTAGTTTACTACACCGTATTTGGTGGAAATACTACTCTCTGGGAAAGTTGTTACCTTAAAACACTGCCATTATCTAAAATGTAAAAGTAGAAGTAAAATAAGGATAAAATTAATATTTTATTTTATAGAAAAAATACTAAAGTATTTGCAGTGTAAAATGATTTTATCTATGATAATATAAACTTAATGATTAAAATCTAAAGACTTCCTTTGGCCAGCCTTTTAAAGCATGGATTCTAGTAAAGGAGTAATATAACTGCTTTAGGAGTAATTAGAGCTCTTAATATCTTCAAATCAATACCAACATTTATTTTTAATAGTGAGGTTCAACATCACTTATAGGAAGAAAAAGTCTCAAAATGTGTGTATTAGTTATTTTTTTCATTTTTGCTAAAAGGAGTTTGAAATTTAACGTTTTTAGAATCTTAAAAACATTTTTATTAGATTATACATTTAGTGATTTCATATATTTGTCTTCCTCTGTCTGACTTCACTTAGTATGATAATTTCTAGGTCCACTCATGTTGCTGCACATGGCATTATTTCATGCTTTTTAAAAATTTATTTTATTAATTTTTTTTCTTTTTGAGGCCGCACCTGTGGCATTTGGAAGTTCCCAGGCTAGGGGTCGAATTGGAGCTATAGCCACTGGCCTACACCACAGCCACAGCTACACAGGATCCAAGCAACGTCTGTGACTTGTATCACAGCTCACTGCAAGGTCGGATCCTTAACTCACTGAGTGAGGCCAGGCTTTGAACTTACATCTTCATGGATCCTAGTCTGGTTTTTAACTGCTAAGCCACAAAGGGAACTATTTCATGCTTTTAATGGCTCAGTAATATTCCATCGTATATATGTACCACATCTTCTTTATCTAGTCCTCTGGTGATGAACATTTATGTTGCTTCCATGATACAATACAACTTAAAAAACAGAAACAGGAGTTCCCGTCATGGTGCAGCAGAAATGAATCCGACTAGGAACCATGAGGTTGCGGGTTCAATCCCTGCCCTCGCTCGGTGAGTTAAGGATCCAATGTTGCTGTTAGCTGTGGTGTAGGTTGCAGATGTAGCTTAGATCTGGTGTTGCTGTGGCTCTGGTGTAGGCTGGCAGTTTTATATATATATAAAACTGATCTACTCTGCTCTACTCCCTGAAATTAACACAACTTTGTAAGTCAACTGTATGTCAATTTTTTAAATTACATTCTAAAAATATTTTAAAGAGGTAAAATTATTTACATTTGTGCCAAAGATACTATTTGCATGATAAACACAGAGATCAGTGGAACAGAGTGAAGCGTCCAGAAATAAACCTAAACAAATAATCTCAACTGATTTTTAACAAAGATGTAAAAGCAATTAAATGGAGGAAAAAATGCAATTTTCAACAAATGGTGCTGGAGCAAGTGTATGTACATAGACAGAAAAGTGAACCTCAATCTAAACCTTGCCCCTAAATCCAACATTAATTCAAAATGGATCATGGAAATACATATAAAACATACAAATATAAAAATTATAAAAAAATAAGATAGTCTCTGAGATCTAAGGCTTGGTGGACTTGACATTGAAAGCATGATTGATAAAAGTAAATATTGATAAATTGGACCTTGTCAACATTAAAAACTTTTTTATGTGAAATGGCTTGTTAAGAGAATGAAAAATAAAATTACCAAATGAGAGAATACATACAAAAACCACGTATCAAGACTATATTTTCATCTGAAATATAAAAAGGACTCTCAAAACAACATTTTTAAATGAAAGTCAAAAAACCCAAGTAGAAAACAGACATATATCTATAACTTATTTACTTTGCAGTACGCTAAAACTAACACAACATTGAAAGTCAACTATGTTCCAATAAAATTAAAAAAAAAGAAATAGGCAAAAGACATGAACAAACATTTTCACTGAAGATATACAAACGGCAGATAAACACATGGCAAGTGTTTTGACTCTTGCCATTAAAGACATACAATTTAAAGCTAAAAGTGTTGCCATTAAAGATATATAATTTAAAAACTAAAAACAATGAGACATCACCATACAATTATCAGAATGTCTAAAATTAGTGGCAATGCTGATGAGAATGCAGAAAAACTAGATCACTTATGCATTGTTAGTAGGAATACAAAATGCTTATAGCCATTCTGGAAGAGAGTGTAGTAGTTTTCCAAAACTAAACTTGCATCCATCATATGATCCAGAAATTACATTCTTGGGCATTTATCCCAGGGAAATGAAAATCTGTGGTCACACGAAAACTTGTACATTAATGTACATAGCAACTTTTTGTGCAATAGCCAAAAACTGAAAGCACACTAAGTGTTCACTGAGTGGATCCCTAAACAGGCTGGTACATTGATACCATGGAATACTGCTCAATATGAAAAGAAATGAACTCTCAGTATATGTAATATCTTGGATGAATCTCAAGAGAATTATGCCAGAAACCAAGAGTCAACCCCAATGTATGATTCCAATTATGTAACATTCTTGAAATGAAAAAAACTGGATAAATAGCACAGAGTTTTTCTACTAAGGGCTAGGGAAGGTGGGTGTGTGTGTGACAGGTGGCTGTTACTATAAAAGGGCAGTAGAAGGGTCCTTATAGAAATATTCTGCATCTTAACTGTGGTGATGGTTATACAAATCTACATATGGTAAAACTGCATAGAGCTAAATACAAAGTCTAACACAAAAACACACAGAAGAGAACAGATTAAACTGGTGAAATCTAAATACAGTTTGTTGATGGTATGGATGTTTGGATGTTGACTTCCTCATTATTATATTGCACTGCAGATGTTACTATTGGGTGAAACTGCGTGAAGAGTATACACTATTATTTTTTAGAACTGCATGTGAATCTAAAATTACCTCAAAATAAAATGTTTTAACAAAGAGTTTAAAATGAAAAGGTGGAGAAGGAGAGAGAATGAGAAAATAAGAGAGAATATAAACACACAGAGTTTAGTTGCAATATGAAGTATGACTATTATGCCTTTACAGGGAGCTTATTCCTTAATTTGATTTTTCTGTTAAATATATCAAGCTTAAAAGTAGAAATTAAAAGCTCTTTACCAAACTTATCAAAGTAATGCTATTTGGTGAAACCATTGCACAATGTAGGGGTGTAGTCGAAAGCAAGTAATATTAACCTGAGTTGAAAAGCAAGATGACTTTCTTTTATATATCAGAAAAAAATGATGAGTATTTGTGCCTTAGGTATAATTTATAATCCATCCATATATTTTATTATTACTAACATCTTATTTATCCAAGAGTGAATTGTTGAAAGCTCAGGAATCTATAAGAAATTTTCTGAGGAGTTCCCATATTGGCTCAGTGGGTTAAGAACCCAACAAGTATCCTTGCTCTGTGGGTTAACGGTCTGGCATCATCACAAGCTGCAATGTAGGTCAGATGTGGCTCAGATCCAGGATTGCTGGAGTTCCATTTCAACCCCTAGCCTGGGAACTTCCATATGCTGTGGGTGTGGCCCTAAAAAGAAAAAAAAAAAATTCCTGAAAAAGTATCATTATAGTACGATGGCCAAGTTTCTAAATGTGAGGGATATTTTTTTTATGAGAATGTGAAGGATGCCAGAGGATATAAAAATGAGAAAAACCTTGAAGAGAAACTGGATTGTGTGTCAAGAAATAATTCATTTGAATTTTTAAAATTCAAATTTTGAGGTTTCTATGGACACTTACTTGTCTTTCATAGATTTACTTCTATGAAAGTAGCCCAATGTTTTAGTAGCCCAGTGTTAGGGTTTTTCCCTCCTTTACAATGTTGTGTATGTGTTTGTACAAATGTGCATGTGAACATGGGTGTGTAGCTTTGATTTTTGTATAAACTGACATTTTATTTGGTTAGATGATTATCTTTGAGCCCCTCCCACTGAACTGAAAAGAAACATCACTGTTGAAATTCACAAAGAAAGCCTAAAATGTCATATATACTCCAAGTGTCTTTCTTCTGCTGTTCTACACTTATGACTTGGCTGGTTGCAAAAGAATAAAGTCAGTTGAAGACTGCATAATGAAAATGTATTATTGTCTCCATTGATATCATACTGTTTTCTTTTTGTCTCAATAGTTATTACGATGTGAGAAAGATAGAGAGAGAGAGATTTCCTATCACCATCAAGTTATGTAGCATTTGAGGTTAGTTTTCTATAGTGTGTATAGTTCCCATAGGATACAGCTTATTTTTATGGATCCTTTTGGTTTATCAGAAATACTGACAGCAGTAATAGTTACTGTTTCATGTCATCTTTTCCTCTCTCCTTTTTTTTGTCATCTATTTCCAAATATTCTGGTCCAGTGATTACTGTTTATCTTAGATCTACTGGAAAGTTTCAAACAATGACAACTTTAAGCATGAAATCACAACTACAGGACAAAGCTGATAAATCACCTTTCTTCAGCATTTAAGTTTTGCTTCTGTAGTCAGGTACAGTGTAATATTTTATGTAATACTTTCTCTTTTCAGAAAATAAAAGAAATAATTTTTATGTTTTATCTGACTTATAGAAATGCAAAGGTACTCTTGGAAAAGTACTTATACCTGGACAGTTTCTCCTTTATAGTTTAGATAGATAGATAGATAGATAGATAGATAGATAGATAGATAGATAGATAGATAGATAGGATAAGATAAAGAGATAAGATAGTTATAGGTAGATGGATAGGCAAACACATAGTTACACCCATGTCAGCAGGAGCAAGCAGTCTTTTTTAGTTTCAATTTACATTAATACTTTTTTTGTCTTTAAAGATATTGATGTTGGGGGAAGTTTATTTTCCAACTAGGTGTTTTATAGTCTCTGGTGATTAATTGAGCCTTTTCATTTCCTTGGTTTAATTGAGCTTTCTCATTCCCTCGGTTACCTCTTGACCTCATGGATGAAAGTTGAGTACATTTTTTTCATTGTTCACTGCTAGGCAAAAGTTGATTACATAGTCAGTTTTTGATAACTAACATGAAAATATGATGCTGCTTTTGCTTTTAATTTTGCTTTTTATTTTCATTCTGCATAGATAGGAAATGGTGGTTTGCAAAACTTAGCACATTATAAATTGGTTAATAAATATCTCTAGGGAAAACTTAATCTTGACCCAATAAAGGAACATGCTTTTCCAAAGTCTTGGTAATATTTTCCAAACTATTCTGATAGAGAAATTGAGGAAGTTTGTGCAATATAATCATTTGTTTATGTAGTGTGGTAGGCATAATAATGACCACCCAAAGATGCCCAGAAACCTGTTACCTTATGTGGCTTTAATTGAGGGTCCTCAAGACCACCCTCAGGTTCAGTGATTCACTAGGAAGACTGACTGAATTCATAAAAGTTGTTAAACACACATGGTTACAATTTATTAAGGTGAAAGGATAAATATTAAAATTAACAAAAGCAAAAAGTCTCTCAGACAGAGCCCAGGAGAGACCAGGTGCCAGCTTCAAGTGATTCTCTCCGAGTGGAGTCATATGGACAGTATTTAACTCTCCCAGGAATGATGTGTGACAACTGACACAAAGTATTACCAGCAGGAATTGGCCCAAATCTAGGTTGGGATTGGTAATGCAGGCATGGGGCACTCATGTGGCTGACCTTCATTCCTAAATCTCTTGCTTCTCCAGAAGTAAAAGTGATACATTGTGACCCAAGGATCAAACTTTAAATCACATTGTTAGCATAAATTATACTGTAGCTCAAAGCCTGAGGTATACAAAGATAAATGTATCAGTCAGAATAGTCCCAGGGCTTAGAGGTCATCTCCCAGGAAACCGTCAAGAACCAGACTTCTCTTGGTAATGTGTAGGGTTTGGACAACCGATGCCTGCTGATTTAATATTTTACTACATAATAGAAGAGGGGCCTTTGTAGATGTGATTAAGTTAAGGACTTAGAAATGGGGAGATTATCCTGTACTATCTAGATGGGCCCAGTAAAATAACAAAGATTCCTGAAGGAGTTAGAGAAGATATGAGAATGAAGAGCAGAGCCATGGAGTGATATGATGTAGATGGGGAGATGCTGTGCTGATGCCTTTGAATATGGAGGAAAGGGACCATAAGCCAAAGGAATGCCGGCAGCCTTTAGAAGCTGGAAGATGCAAGGGAAGGGATAGTCTTCTAGAAGTTTCAGAATGAACATAGCCCTGGTGATAATTTGCTTTTAGCTCTATGTCAGATTTCTGACATTCAGAACATAGGAAAGCCATTAAATTCCTAACAATTTGTTATGCAAATAATAGAAAAATGACATAGTAATACATAAGTATTACATATGAATATATACAATGTGTGTATATTTGACATGTATCTTTATATACCCATGTATATCTGGGTAATTACAGCAGGCTTTTTCTAATGCTTATCTTATTGCCTACACATTTTTACCTTCGAGGCAACATACACATACTCACACACAAGTGTGCACACTTACATGCACACATGTTTATAGTGTAGCACATTTGGATTTATCTTCCTTCAATGACAGGTCACAAATTTCTGAGTAGAATACATTGGGTTTGACGTGGGATTATGAAATTCATGGTAAACATCATCAAGGCAGATGGCTATCTAGATTTTTCATTCCATTGATGAGCATGCTTTGGTATACAAAGTGACAGTTGCTATTAAAATGGGGATTTCATACCTATTTCAAAGTAAATTGCACTTATAGTCCATTTGCAAGCTCCATGGTTTAGAAATTCAGATTTTTATTTGTTGCATTTATTTTATCCTTTTGCATTTTTCTTATACATACTTTGCTTAGCAAGAAGACACTGAAGTTTTAAGTAATTCTCTATGTAATGGAATTAATAATATAGTTCTTCAGTTGTTAACAAGAAGCCTCCTAGAATTATCTTGCCCTTTTTTTCCCACAGTTACTTTTTAGATTGAGCACTTTTAAAACATTTTGCAGAAAATTGCTGTACACCTGAACTAATAGTGTTTCTTAACCGTAGTGCTTTACAAAGCCTGGATATTACAGGATCAGGATACAATTTGGCCTACCAGTTGATCTCTGCTTAGATCATTCAAAAGGGTAATTAGAGAAAGTCAACAATATATATAAATCTATAATTTACTTTTCTGCACAAATACCATAACTAAAAGGGATGAAAAGCATTAACCACTTGCAACTAAAAACAGTTAAGTGTTTTACAAAATGAGTCCAGTCAAGCAGTATACTGAAAGCTTTTCATTATTCATGAATTCCCTATTTGTAAATTCTGTGTTTGTGAATATATTCCAATTTGTGAAATATATCTGTACACCCAACATCAATATGCATGCAACTTTCACCATCATTCACAGATAACCACAAGGTGGTAAAATTTTTGGTCACCCATTTACACACTCTCAACCAGAGTCAAACAAGGGGGCACTACCTCCTTGTGTCAGCTCTTGTTCTGTAAATGTACCCTTTCCTTCATCTGTTTAGTCCTACTTTTGTCACATTTTTGTCCTTTTTCTTCTTGTTTTTGCTGTTTAAAATAGCCTCCCAGCGTGGTGGCAAACTGCTTCTAGTCTTTCTAAGTGCAGGAAGGCTGTGATGTGGCTTAGGGAAAAAATAGATGTTAGATAAGCTTTATTCACACATGGAGTATAGTGCTGTTGGCTGTGAATTCACTGTTGATGAATCAACTATATCTTAAATAAGGTGTCTGTAAACAAACACACATAAAATAAGACTGTATATTTACCAATTCACAAAGATGTGACCAAAGCCTTGTAGGAACCTAAAGTATTTTTCCTTGGATATTCACTAATTCAATGTTTGCAGTGACTTTATAGAACATAAATACTGTGAATAACAAGAATGGACAGTATATGGTCATCATCCTTCCGCCCAAGCCAGTTGTCCAGTGTAGGGTCTATAATTCCAACAGTACTGAAAATCCACAGGCAGAGACATCCAAATTCCCCAGGTTCAATACTTAGCTGTATTTGGGTTTCTAAAATGTTAATGATGTTAACACATTAGTAAAATCCCCAACTATACATTATTAATACTTTTATTTTTTAGTCCAGTGTATAAAAATGGTACCACCAATACCAGGAGTGTCATGAAGATGAGGTGACACAATTCTTTATTTCTCAAGTAAACTTCATATATGTTCTGTGAAGAATGAATAACTCCTTTTACTGGAAAAACTTTTTCACCCCATCTTCTCATCTTATTTTTTCTCGTCCAAAATGGTCTTTTTCTTTACAGTTTTTCTTTGCTTTTCCTTTTGAATATTTTTCTTAGCCATCTGTTTTATATCTCATTCTTAGTATCTTTCTGTTTTTATTATACTAACCAGAAGAATGGTAAAACTCCTGACCTGTGACTCCCTGCACCATTTGGAACATTGTAAATGTCTTTTCTTTTTGTATTTTTCTTTTTATATCTTTGTCTTTTATATATCCATGTCTAAAACAGAGTCCTATGCATAGGAGTGGGTGCCCAGTAACTAATAACATTGGAAAATTGTAGTACCACCTTTCCCTTTCCAGAAAAATGCTTTGAAGAAATCCCCTGTGCAGTTGACAAAGTTGTGAACACACAAAGATTAAAAATTCTGTCTCAAACATTCTTATATCATTTCATTACAATATTTGGTTTAACACACATGTAATCATTCTGTTTGCTCTTTTAGTATGGTAATTTTATATAATTAAAATATAGTATTTCCAAAGCTTTCTCCAATTTACCCAACTTTCATCTTCTATGACTCTCTTTATTACCTTGACTACAACCCTCCCAGGAATATTTGAGGGGTAAGACAAAGCAATCAGTCAATCTCTCTATGTGTGTGTGTCTATTAAATATATTTGTATGTATATATGAAACTGTGGACATATGCATATAAGTGTGCATAAATAATACTGTTTGTATAGATATATGTAATATATATGCATATGAACATATAAATTTGTATGTGTATGCACATTTATAAAATTATAAAAGTTGATATTGCTTTGGGATTACAAAGTCTATGTGACCCTTGCAGAATTTTGAGCAACAGAGTTTCTTTCATTCATCTGCCTGCCACTCTTTCTTTAAAATTATTTTTACTTTATTTTTGTGCAGTGCACCGAACAGCATAGAAGCCTCTTTCTTTATCATCAGTCTCACCAAGCCCCATGTTAGATCTTGTCAGTATTACAGTCGTAAATATATTAGAATGTTATTAGAACACTTTGAGATAGTTTAATTAAAATATTAACTAAATTAAAATAATAAACCTAGACTTATGATCTTTATTTTAGATTTGGCTTTATGTGATTTACCAGTTTGGAGGCAGAGAATGAAAAATAATCCATTTTACAGATTTAGAGCATACTTTGGACGTAAAACTTACATAGGTAATTTCTTAACTTACTGTATCTGCTAAGAAAAAAATCAGGAAATGACTTAATTAAAACGAATAATTTAGGTGATATTCTCCATGTTGTAATCCAATTTTAAAGAATTGAGGCTCTTTGGGAGGAAGAAAAATATTTATTTAATCATTGGTTCATTGTTATTATAGACCTGTGGTTTTTCAGAACAGAATAATAATTGGTAATTTTCTAGGCAGAATCTCTTGATAAGAGAGTTAATTTGACTCAGATTATCTACAATCTACTGGACTACTGTGCTTATGGCAGCTCACATTTTTTAAATATAATACATTGATATAAAATATTTAATTTTTTGTAATAAGCAATTAAGACTTTTGTACTTACAAAATCACTTCAACAAAAATATTACAAAACTATTTGGCAGCTAAAAGAGGCTCCATACATTTTTAAATATGGTTTATATAGAGTAAATTATTTTTATATTGAAAATATCTTCTTAATAGTAATCATGTTTTCAGGAAAAATCCAAGATGTTTTCTAATATAAGCTATTTGATAGGAGACAATTAGTAGAAGCTTTTCGTTGTTGTTATTTTAACTCATACATCTTTTGAGTAGAAAAAAATGCCTTACTTTTAGCTTTGTCTTCCCCGGAAACACACATATTAATTTTCATTATGTTCTTCTCTAAAGAAATTTTACTTTTGAATTCCAGTTCATGAGTGAATAAAACAAAACATCACATTAAATGCTTCCAAAACTTATTGTTGCTGGGAGTAGAGATAGGGCATGGAAGTTGAATGATTTCTGTATAATTCTATATTATTTGGATTTTTACTATAATGATGTAGTCACTGCATTCATGCATAGTACAAAATAATGTTCCTTTTTAACAAATTGGTCAAGTCTTGAGGTAAATGTGCCTTTTCACAAAAGGTCATAGTGATCCACCTACTGGTTGGTTTTACATAAACTATTACACTTTTCATGTCCTTAATATTTTCATATAAAAAAATATGTTCTGTTCCCTATCTGTTACTTGTCCTGAAATAAAAGGTATGTCATCTCTTTGCAAAAAAAGGAATGCACATCTATGGATCTCTACACATCACATATAGGTAGATATGACAGAGCTTTAGAGATATAAGTATAATTACTTATATTTATACTCAAATACAGATAGATTTCCAGATTTTAAAATGCCTTCATTCTTCTCATTGAATATTAAGGTATTTAAATAATATATTCATTTATCATAATCGACTAGGGCATACAAAGAAAGGTTTAGATATGTAATGTGTTGCTAATATTAACTAGAACCATTGTTTTGAAGTACAGATTTTAGTTCAATAACATAGCACATTACAGCAGGCCAAAGTTATTAACTTCAATTGATAAAGAATTATGAATATAATTATAATCCTGTTAATTATTTAAAGCCATGAATTATGCAAATACAGCAGGTATTATTAATCATCTGCAAGAACCAGAACAATTTCCATAAAAGAACATATAAATATTAAAAAGTCTGACTTGGTTCTCTTATGTACTTTTGCAGCTTTAGTGTTCCCTTATGAACAGTGTTTGGATTCACTTCTCCTTTATAAAATGAAAAATGCCCCCAAATGCATCTTCTCCAAAGGCCAAATGAATGCCATTCTATTTCTCTTCTTGTCTATAAAATGTTTACTGACTGGTTCTAAGTGTTTGTTTATATCAGAGACATCTGAGTTCTTTTAAGCTAATATTAGTCTTCAATGGCTGACATCCTACTCAAAAATAGCACACTGTAGGGATATTCCTGCTGTGAGACTGAGCTACATGTACATGTCTGGTAGCATCTAAGAAAGTATTAGAATTTCCAAAATCCACATACCATGAACCTTCCCCCAGTACTAAGGATCAACAGAGCCTTTAATGAAATAGTTATGACTAGTATCTGTAAGTATACTCACCATTTATAGAAAGGACAGAAAGAAAAAAGAGCAGAAAAAGCATGTCCAAATTGGAACTCTTGAAGATGCACAGTTGGCAAGAGCCTTGAATATCTACTTCTCTAAACAGATCATTGTAAATTTTCCTGTCAGATATACTGGCCTTTTCCTTTAAAGAGCAACTTGTAGATTTTTTTTTTTTGTCTTTTTGCCTTTTCGAGAGCCGCTTCCCTCGGCATATGGAGGTTCCCAGGCTAGGGGTTGAATTGGAGCTGTAGCCACTGGCCTACGCCAGAGCCACAGCAATGTGGGATCCGAGCCGCGTCTTTGACCCACACCACAGCTCATGGCAATGCCGGATCCTTAACCCACTGAGCAAGGCCAGGGCTTGAACCCACAACCTCATGGTTCCTGGTTGCATTCGTTAACCACTGCACCACACCGGGAACTCCCAAGCAACTTGTAGAATATTTTAAAGGGTTCTATAAACAATAATTCTCTTGGCCTCAAAATATTCAAGTTTAATTACAGTTTTTTCTTTTAAATCTGGTTTTATTTTATTTAAAATAGAACTCTTCATAATTTACCCCAGAAGGTATTAATTCGTTGAAAAATCTCAAAATATTTCCAAATATCAGAAGATGTAGATGTTTGTGATCTTTGATTATAACTCTTTCTTGGAAAATGTCAAGGTTGGGTAGGAGTTAGATAAGCGGCAGAGGGGGCCTTAGAAAGGCAATGTAGAGGAGCATTGTACTACTGAGACTGCTGAAATCTTAGCTTTTAGAACAATGTCTGGCATAGAGGGACTTTGAGAAACAGTGGTTTACTGAATGTCATAAGCCACTGTAGTTTGTGGCATAGTCACAGTAAATGACAGTAAACATCATTGTTGATTAGTGGAGGTTTCAGAGACATGACTGTTTAAACATGCACTTTATCCATGTGTTTTCTAAGTAAGATAATAGCCAAACTTTAGTATGAATAGGATAACATTTAGACTTGAGGCTTTTTTGAGCCTCTAAATTTAAAAAAATTATATTTAAAAAATTTGTTATCTGTCTAGATTATTAAAGAGTTCTGAGAAGATGTTGGAGAAAGAACTATTGAAATAAATGAGATTCTTAAAGTGCAAAATATTTTTGTTCTTTTCTTTCCTGAATTTCTGCCTGTGACTCTGCTTTCTGCCCTGACACTAGAGGCTCTGCTCTCCATGCAGCCTGCTGTTTGAATGATAAGTGCTTTTAATAGCATTTCTGATATTGTTCATTTTCTGAAGATTATCCATGATTTAAGCATTAAAATCTTTCTCTATTAGTATTTTTTCAAAATTAAAAAATAGGTATTATCTATGAAACATTATAACATCGAGATATATATTTTAGATGAAAGGTAAAACTAGAATCAGCAAGCAGAAATTGAATTATTTGCATCAAGAGGAGCAGATCATGTTTTGCCATAGGAAAGATCTTTCTCATCTATAATATGTCTACAGATGGAATGAGCATGTGTTCTGCCCTTCTATGTCCTTTTTTTTTTTAACCACTGCTGGATTTCAGGGCTCATCACATAGAATCACTCTGTTCCAACTGACATTTGGAATTTATTTAGTGGATGCTGTTATTTATATATACTTTGAAAGGACTTAAAAAAATATATCAAGTAATTTCCAAAGTGATCCAGTGAGCTAAATATTATTAGTATCTCCATTACTCACTTAAGTAAACTGAGGCACAGAAGGACTAAGAAACTTGTCCAAAGTCACCAGGTGCTCAGTGACACGTTTAGATTTAGACTATTTGGCACCGCAGCCTGTGCTCTTAGTATCTCCTCTATACTGCCTCTGCACTCAGCGTCACAGAGACAGAATCTGAATCCCCATGGCTTAGAGCTGATTAAGGCTTTTCATCATTTCTGCCAACCTAATTCTCTAGCTTCATTTTCAAACACTGCACCCATATTCCTTTGATTCAGGCATATGGAATCCACCACCTTCCATCTAAACATGTCTGCAGTCTTCAAGTGTCTGCGCCATTTGCCATCCAACCTCTATGTCCCCCATACCTGCCGCAGCCTTCTACTAGCGTTTTCTCTATGGTAATCCCCCACTTATTTCTCAATCAAACATTACTGCCACTATAAAACATTTTGCAAATACTGGGGCTAGTTAGTTACTCCTTCTCGTTTTAGCCAAAACTTCAAATTTTCACATCTATTTTGACTCTAAAGCATATTAAATCATTTATATTTCTATCCCCTTTTATAAATTAAAAACTCTGTGAAGTTTTCAACCACACCTTTTTTTTTTTTTTTTGGACCCTCAGACATCAATAGGTAAGTTCTTTTCAAGATTGTCTAAATTAATGGAACTCATATAATATAAAGCAAGTTTCTTTTGCTGTGTTGAGAGTTTAAACAGGACCTAAATGAGCAGTCATCACAACTGTGGTAAAGGAAATTCCTGCATTGGGAGCAAGTTTAAGCTGGATCCTTGTGTCTATGGCCTTTTTTAGCTTTCTCATCCCAATTCCATGTCATGCCTCAGAGCTAAAAAGTGCCAGTCAGAAACACCTATCCATTGTGTATGGCTCAAGCTAGTTGATTATGATCCCCAGGGCCCACTTCTTAGAAAATGTGTTTGTATTGTGGTCCAGTAAGAGATGTACTCTGTCTCTATTTCTCAAAATCCACTTTCATATTTTTCAAGTCTGCAGAAGCTACATTTGGGCAGAGACTTCAGCAATTTGCCTCTGTGCACATTCAAGCAGGAGATACTTATCCATCAGAGATGTTGAAGTATTGCTAAGATTTAATCCTTCTCACCTTGGGAGAGAAACTAATGCTCCATATCGTCACTTAGGAGACAGATTTTCTCATTACATAGGATTAAATGAAAAGAGAAAACTCTTGAATATATATCTGTAATGAATTAGATAAGTGTGCAAATGAACTTCTGATCTTAGATTATTTTTTCTGTTAACTGAGATTTAGATTTCTGTTTGTTGGAGAGATGATTTTATTGACTATGGTGCCTTTTATGAACAGATCTAAGATAGTGTGTTTTATATAATTTTAAAATAGTTATATTAAAATGAATGCATAAATTCTAAATATGTTTATTAGTATGTATAATAATTGTAGAACTCACTGATTTAATAGAAACACTAACACAGGTTTTAAAATGCATTTAAAATGAAGGACAACAAATCAATTTAAAATGATAAATACCAGATACTACAAAGGTGTATTAGTTATCTTCATGATCCATTGGTAAGTCTTCTTACCCCATTCAGATTTTCTAGGAAATGGTGTTAAGTCAGGTGTCATATTTGAAAGTTGGCCTTATTTTATCATTTTGATCTTGCAAGTTGTTAAAGCCATGATTCTTAGCTGAAACTCACTTTTGTCCTTGATTTTCTTGCCTTATTTTATTTACTACACAATTTAATGTAAAAAAATGAACAATATAGTAATTATAGAAAGAAATTTTGAAATAGAGCCAATAGCTCACCAAAAAAATTATGTATATGCCTAATAAATATGAACACATGTTCAAACAATTAGTAGAAGAACTAAAGCAAGTAGTTTCTTTTTTTTCCCTATCAAATTGGAAATGGTCAATAAAGCAGAGGAGTCAGTGAGGTGGACAAGCCCTTTCTTGTTGGTGGGATTATAAATCAGTCTAATGGTTTTTGAAAGAGTTTTGGCAATATGCATAAAGAGCATACTTAATCCTTTGACCTAGCAATTTTTCTTCTGAGGCTCTTTTCTTAGGACATGATTAAATAATATGGACAAGGTTGTTCTTTGCTGTGTTATTTTTAATAGGAAAAAAAGGAAACAACAGCAACTCAGTTGTTGGCAAACAAGGGATCAGTGCTGATATATCATTGCAATGGAACATTATGCAATTATTAAAATGTTGTTTTCAAGAAATTTAGTAAGATGAATAATTTTTTATCGTATAATACCAATCTGAAAATTCTGGCAATAGAGTCATTATATTTTTTTAAATCTACATGGGAAAATTCATATTAAACTTTTCTAAAATATTAACACAATCTCTGACATTGTGAGATTTGTTGTAATATGAGTTATAAAAGTTTTCTTAAAATAAGAAAAAAATCTTTAAGCTTAATTTTGTAAAATCCAAATGGAATAAGATACGCCGTGCTTACAATTAAAAATCAAAAAGATTTCACAAGATTATTGTGTCATTATGCTTGATATCTCTTCCTTAGAAAAAAAATTATGCCAATAAATAAACGAGAAAAGTGCTATTTAGAAGATCACCTATTCTATCTGATGAAACTGAGTATCTTTCCTAAGGCCTTACCTGGAAAGTGAACCTCCTACCTGGTAAACTCATGTTTCTTCTTAAACCAGATGTGCTTGGTCTTGAGTGATACTGGGCCTCTGATAATAATGGTTATTTTGCCCTCTGGCTTTTCTACCTGTAGCAGATTCAGCTTTTGGTTTCATACATAATTCCTTAAGAAGGAACACATAGATACAATTTTATTGTATGTTGTTACTTGGTCTCTTAGCTGCAAGACATTGTCTCTGAAACCACAACAGTAATGCAACTAGTCCTATATCTTAGAAATCTTTGATTTTGTACACTGTGTCTGCAATGCAGCTATTATATTTAACCTCCATTGACTATAGAGGTTTGCACTGTTAAGTCATAAATAATAGAGACAGTAATTACTACTAAGTCCTCCCTGAACCCAGATATCTCAGGTTCTTTTAAATATTCTGTGTCCACATTTAGCCTGTTTTGAATTTCCCTTATTAGCAAAGTAGAAAGGCTTTTAGACACAGATGAACCAGACATTTTTACTGGGCCATTTTGGTACAGCTGCTTGATAATTTCATGCCTTTACTCAAATTTTAATTTTCTCATTAAAAACAAAGAACTCCAACTTTTGCAAAGGATACCTTCACATTAGCAGAAGTATTCTAGTTATGTTGGATTTGATCAGAGCTTATATGTGCTCATTTGCATGTGTTTTATAATAAATATAAATTACTAGATGGTTTCAAATCTAGTTAATGTACCAGGAAAAGCAAATTGTAGAACTTTTATTCATCTGCACTGTACAGTCATTATGAAGTGGCTATTTCCACTAGGAATATCCAGGTAGCATGCAAAACAGATATCTCCTCTGGAAAAGAAGTTTCTTATTAAGACGTGAGCACAACCAAGCCATTCTTGCTCTTTTAGTTAGTATTCACTGTCTCTGCTTAGCCGTCTGAAGTTGGTGTAGTTTGGGAATTGAGTGTAAGTAAAAGAACACTCTCATACGGTAGAATTTGCAACATTCTACTTAAGCGTACCTTCTATTACAGTTACACAATTATCAGAAATACAAAAATTAAGAGGAAACTGGAGAAAGCCAAAATCCAGGAAGAGACATTCGATATCTTTAAAATGTATTTAAAATGTAAATGTAAATATGATTTGGAGGAAAAGTAGGTGGAAAATATCAACTGTATGTGCAAATGACAATGTCAGATAATTGTCAAAATGGCTATGAAAACATGTTTCAGTTATTCATCTAAACTTTCTCATCTTTATATCTCCCTGTTCTTTACTATCCATCCCCAGCTGTATCTTTCTTAGATCTTTCATTTTGAGGCTCTTGTTGTTAACTTGGAGAATTATAGCAACTGCTTACATCTTATCTTATTAGGTCTTCACTATAATCTAAGTGTCAAATTCATGGTCCCTTTGAAAAGCTACGTCTCATTATTTTTCAAGAGGAAGCTAAAAGGGAAAGGGGAAAGTATGTATATATATATACATATGTACATTAGTTTAATCACTGAAAAAAACCTATTTAAGGTAGATGGTATCAGTCCCACATTACTGTTGGAACTTAGGGCTAGTCAGATCCAGAATATTCGTCAAAGCTCTTTAAAACACTACAGGTACCAAGAGAAAAGGCCAGGATTTTTACCTATAACTTTCTGACGTTGTCAGTCATTTTTCTCTTTTTATACTGTTTTTCAGTTGTAGACTAACATAATGATCATTTGTTGTCAGGAAGAAAAAATGGAATTAAAGTTTATAGACTTTGCTTATACATTAGTTCATTACTTAAATAAAAATACAAGTTTAAATTTTTATCAAAAGTTTAATGAATATGATGTATTCTCTATAACTATTATGAAACATATTGTGTTGAATTGTAGCTCTCTAAAGAATAAGGTCATGGAGTTCCTGTTGTGTCTCAGCAGTATGGATCCCAACCATGAGGACATGGGTTTGATCCCTGGCCCTGCTCAATGGGTTAAGGATCCAGCCATGAGCTGTGGTGTAGGTTGCAGATGTAGCTCAGATCCCACGTGGCTATGTCTGTGGTGTAGGCCTGCAGCTCCAGCTCCAATTCAGCGCCTAGTGTAGGAACTTCTATATGCCATGGGTGTGGTCCTAGAAAGGCATAATAATAATAATAGTGATAATAATAAATAAGGTCAAGTTGGTGATCAGCTCTTCTGTCTGCCTTACCTTCCTGGTACATGGAAACATGACCCCACCCACTTGAAGATAGATCTAGCTATATGACACTTGTGATGAATGGAATGTGAGTGGAAGTAGCCTGTATCATTTCTGGTCAGATGGTCTAAGAACGATTCAGTGCTTTAGCATGTTCTCTTTTTTTTTTTTCTGAGACCAAGCTGCCAACAACATTCGAGATGGTAGCTACTTTATCCTCCTGAATGACTGTGGTATATGGCCATTCCCTGCTGTGGTGTGGTGGGCATGTAGCATAAGCAAGGACTGACATTTTGGGATTCAGTAATAGTTTTTGAAATTAAAGATGTCTAACAATAAAGTTGTCTTCCTAGAAGGAAATCATTTTCCCTAATGGAAAATGAATTCAAGAAAATTTTGAGTAAGAATTGAGATCTGTGAAGCAAACACAGGTAATTTATATGGTCCATTTTCTATCTTTGTGTTTTAGAATGAAATGGAATATAAAATCACCAGGGGAGCATTTTCCTGTTACAGTAGTAGAACTTAACAATAGTGAATAACAGTGTCAATCATTTAATCATTAGATGCTTGTCGCTAATCAGTTTGTAGCTTCCATGATGATAGGCTATTAATATTATTACAAGATACTTTTTAAAAACTGTAATCAGACTTAAACTTCTCATTTCAAAGTATGAACAATGATTAATACCACTGATTCATCCAAAAAAGGTCTATCCACTGTTAAAGTCTACTCCTTTTAAGTTTATATTGTCTTATTTGACATTGTTTTGAAAATAACAAATTAATGATGTAAATTAATATGTCCCTCTAGATTTAACAGTTTGTTATGTATTATGATTTTTATTTATATATTGGACATAATAATTTTTAAATATTCAGACTGCTCATGAAACAGATTTATTAGTGCACCCCACTTATATACAGAGATGAAAACTGAGACATAGAGCTATTATACATAACACTGAGTAGTTTCATCCCAGGCAGTGTCACTTAGGGCTGTTATTTCTGACCATTACAATATTCAGCCACCTCTGCTAGTTAAAATGGGTAGATCACTTTTTAATATCAACCTAAATGAATGTAAGCTATGTAAGTAATTTTAGTTTCAGTTATTTTTCTCACCAATCAACTGATTTTGACCAACATTTTAAAAATAAGAACTCAAAGTATGTACCTTCCTCTGCTATATAGTATATGTATGTGTACATGATATAAAAGTAAATAATGGAATCTCTCCAATTATGCATTTGAAAAACACCATTAGGTCTAATTTTATGATGTAGCTATCATTTCTTTGTAAGGTAATTTATATGTCAAAGTGTTCAATCTGGAAGAATCTCAAAAATATAAATTCTCTATTTTCTAAAATGGAGGTAAAATTGACAAATCACAGCATGCAGAACGTTTTAAAATTTCTCATACGCTGTATTCTCCTATGATAATAAAACTGGAAATCATGCTATGATTTAAAGCTTCTTTTTGTTTTTGTCTTTATTTGTTGTCATTATCCTACAGTGTACCCTAGAAGATATAAACTCAGAGATGTGGATAGTTCTGAAAAGCTTATCCTGAAATTTAACTGACACTTTTAAAAAACATTTATACTTTATAAGGCTCTTCCTGCTCTGTTTTCTGTGTTTAAGAAGCTAGCTTTTTTCCTTAGTTTGTTTCATTTGGGCAGTGATTTCAAGTGGGAGACATTACTATAATATATTAGTTAATAATCCAGGTAGACATGGCCTTCAGCATGCTTTTTGTCTTTTTTCATTTATAATTGCTTTCTTATTTTGTGGTATGTTTACTTCATTAGCTAATCATGGTGTTTTACATAGGATAGCCTTGGTTTTATGTAATTTATATGCAATGCCTTTTATAGAAGTCATTGCTAAAGGGAGAAGCTCATAAAGTTATGAAAAAAAGTGACATGGACAAAAGATAATAGCAGAATGGGCATAGACTCTATTGTGATTATTGTGATGGTTTTTAATTTCTCTGTGTATGACATGTAAAATGGGCTAGGAACAATTGGCTATCAGAATTCATAAAGAATTTACTTGGAATAATGCAAATAAATCTTCTAGTATCATGTTTGTCACCCAATAGACTGTCAGTAAATATCAGCTCATCCCTTATGGGTGTTGCCTGTCATATGGTTTATAGAGTTTTGTGTCCATTTATGGAATTTGAGCTTCCTAATGGTAGTACCTATTTTTTACTTATTGTTCTATTTAGCACAGAAAGTGATAGGAAGTATTCAGTAACTCAGTAAATGTTTATGCAATAAATTGAGTTCACAACAGCCCTGTGTAGACAGCCACATATGTGGGTCTGTTTATTGCACACACCTGTACCATTCTCACTAGTTATTCTCTATGCTTATTTCTAAATTGGTTTAAAGAAGACTTTATTTGTGATTTGTGCTTTATTATATTACTGTTATTTTTATAGTGGTAAGAAGATATAACATAAAAGGGTAGATTCCCTCAACAAAATTTTAAGGATATTGCACAGTATCAGTAAATATAAGTGCAGTGTTGTACAGCAGATCTCTAGAACTTCCTCATCTTGCTTAACTGAAAATGTGTGCCTGTTGAACAGCATCTCCCCATTTCTCTGTTTTCCCTGGCCCCTGGCAACCACCATTCTACTATTTGTGTCTGTGAGTTTGGCTGGTTTAAATATCTCATATATGTAGAATCATGCCATATATATCCTTTGGCAGCTGGCCTATCTTGTTTAGCATAATATTCTCCATGTTCATCCATATTGTGATACATTCAGGATTTCTTTTATATGGCTAAATAATATTCCATTGTATTATATACCACAGTTTCCTTGTTCTTAAGGTGCTAGCAAATTTTAATTTTTCATTCATTTATCTTGCTGATATAGCTAACTGAATTTATGTATCTGTCTCAATATTTACATTTATCTAATCCTTATAAATCTATATACTACCTATATTTATATCTCTACGTGTATAATGTACTGGTAAAATTTTAATAACAAGCTCACTGAAAAAAGACAAGTCTGATTTTATGGCTGCTCATTGCTCTGTGTAAATACTACCACCATAACCAAATTTGCAATCTCAAAATGATATTGATTAGTATGGAGTTGGGAATAGATGTATAGTGGCATACCACTATATAATCATTTCACCCTACAGATACAAAGCTATAAATACCCTCACAATAATAAATACTAGTAAAATGCAGCAAAATCATTAGTAAGTGTTCAGTATTTTTAATTTATTAAATTTTTAATATATAATTTATTTAATGGTAATTTTATATAATTTAATTTTAATAAAGACTATGTTTAATCAGAGGCTAACAGAATCCCTTAAAATTTAACATTCAGATCTCATGGGGCAGCAAAAACCAGCTCCAGCACAACACTTTAATTTCAAAATCCCTATTACTTTCCTCATTTTCTCATTTTCAAAACCAAAACTTAATGGGTTCAACCCTTTTTTTGGTGATTTCTTATGTCCTTTTAACTCTTGATGTTTGGTGAGTTTCTACAGTGAATATTCATAAGTAGAAATTTTTCAATTCAAGAATTTGCTTTTTGTTTGTCACTTGAAATAGTACACCCTGCTTGACTGATTTTATATAATATGTTCCTAAGGGTCGTAAGAGCTAATCTCCAAATCATTAAAGCACTTTATTACCCTTTGTTTATTTTTCTTTCTTTTAATGAAGCTACAATATTTTTGTTCACCAAAGATAAACTACATGTTAAGAAAAAATATTATCAGCTGCGAAATAGAAATTATGAAACATTTTCTGCACATGATATTTTTGGTAGTTAACATTTTAATATTTAGTATTAAAGATATAACTTTTCAAATAAATTTAAGAAAACAGGACCTATAAATATGAAGCATACATGTCAATATTTTAACCTGTAAATGGTACTTACATGACTCAAATTTTCTAAATTAAGTGTTAGCCCACAAAAAATAAAAAATTTTCCTCAGACACAAAAATTTGTCTCAGGCCTGTTTTTTCTTAACTACCCTTCATGATAGCCTCTGACGCTGCCATCTTGAGGGCAAAGGTGAAGAGCTTCACACTTACAAATCTGAAGAACAAAGAAGCTATGGTAAAATACAAGCATAATATCTTAAACCAAAGCACTTTTGAACTCATGTTGTATGGTATAAAGAGCTCCATGGACCTTCTTCCCAGTGAAACAATCATAACTGTTGAAAATTGGAATACTAAAAGTCCCTGAAAATTGTCTTAACAGCATACAGCAAATGGAGAAACAGTTTTTAAAGAAAATCTACTAAATCTCATAATGAAAGTCTGTGACATTTGAGCCCCAACCCACTCTCTTCTTTCCCTAGCACCGTGTGACAGAAGCTTTACTCTAGGTGGATGTGCCTTATGACCACCTGGTCATAGCTATAGAGATGTAGCTGCTTCTGAATCACCTGAGCCAATACCCATAGTGTAGGTCTTTTCTCTTATAAATGCAGGAAGAGAGGCCAAGATTATGAAAATGGGAAAGAATAATCATCTTTTCAACAAATGGCAACAAGACAACTAGAGATTAATATTCATAAGAATGAAATTGGACTCTTACCTCATATGATATACAAAATTTACCTGAGAATGAATCAAGGAAAGCCTGGGAATCAATCCACATGATTATTACTTCCCCCTAAAACTTGCTGAGATGCTCTGTCTGAATAATTTCCTTAACTTCTTATGGTGTGTTAACTATTTACCAATTTTATACTATAATAAAGTAATCTCCCTGCTAGGATATAGAATTATCAATTTAAGCATTCCTATGAGAAGTTTTGGCAGATATCTATCTTTAGGACACATACTTGATGTCAGTAATGCTGTTTATTATTGGGTTTGGGTGGAGGAGGGAAAATATATTCATATTACATGTTTAGCCCAGAGGCAGAAGTTAGGAGAGGACTTTAATGTATAGTTTACAAAGACTGAGTATTGGGACATTTTCACAGTGAGAAAAATATTAAGTAATGTTGTTTATCCATTCAACTAGGAGTAAATGAATCAGAGTTTACCAGTTTCATTCCACCATTGTTGGGAGAATAGGTTAATTCTTACATATTTACTACAGATTATGTGGGCTATATGCATTAAATTTTAAGATGGGCTTAAATTTGCATAGATGTGTACAAGAGTTACATCCTAAATATTCCCTAATGAAAATATACTTAGATAAATTATGCCAGAATAATAGAGTAGAAACTTGCACAGCCATCAAAATATTAAAGTCAAAATATTGAAGAAATTTTATATAGATAAGTAGAAAAAAATGTCTAGGACCTATTAAAGAATTTTGAAAGTGAATTACACAACATTATTTGTAGTGTTTTTTTTTTTTTTTAGGATAAGATATATTGACGAGGAATGGAGGATAGTGACAGAGACACTCCATGCGAATATCTTGTGGATACAGTGTTCAGATAATTGAGTATATCTCTATCATAAGATTGAGTATTTTTTCTTTTTATTTTTTTCTGATGAAGTTATTATTTTACAGTAATCAAAATCTTTTTAATTTGAAGCAAAAGAGTTAATTAATGCACAAGAAACATTATATAATTTGAAGGGATTAATGTGAATGTAATTGATAGGAAAATAATATATTGAAAATATAATGCTTATTAAAGGAACATCATTTTCATAATGAAATCTCTTTTCCAAAATAAGAAAGGCTTTAATGTATTTTTAATCTATGGGGAAAGAAACTTAACATTTGGCAGCTTTACAATATTTTGTAATCATATATAAAACTGAGCAATAAAAGCTACCACCTATAGCAAAGTTTGTGGTGATTATAAATTCACTTGCAGATATATATATTGCTCACACAGTAAAGACACGGGATGACCTTTTCTAGTTTATATTACCTTGGAGTAGTGGTAAGATGTTTTCTGGTTTGTAAAACATGCATTTATTAAAGACCTTTGATATAAAAGAGCCAAGAACATTTGAGCAACTAAAGACAAGCATGACTAGACCGTGGACTAATAAATAGATTTGCGTGTGTCTTAGGAAGTAAACAGAGACAATTTTCATGCTGCATCTTATAGCTTGTGTTTATCATCTTGGATTTTATCCAAAGAACAAAAGGGAACCACTAATAAGTATAATCAAGTGGGGTTGATACATAATCATCTTTATCTTTTTGAGCTCATTATGACTCACATGTAGCAATGGGACTTTCCTGGGAGTGGAGGATACTTGTATGGGATTTAGAGGGCCAACAGGCTGAATGATATGATACAAAGAGACCAGATAGGAGGTCATAATAGTTGTCTAGTCATGAAAGCATTGTGATTTGGACTAGAATATAGGCATTGGACATTAAAAAACCCTTTGATTGTAGAACTTATATGTGTTGATGCTTACTGCAACAACAGAGGGAGAGAGAGTAACCCCTTATACTTGGAAAAATCTGGCAGCAGAAATTTCATACAGAGTAGTTGCATTTATGAAGGTAGGGTCCTCCTGTGGATAAGCAGGTTTGGTTTGAAATGGAATGTAGTGTATTTTTAAATTCTTGCCAAATTTGAGTTTAGTTATTCAGTATGTAGTGGAAAATAAGTGTCCAATGTACATGGAGCTCATTAAAAAATTATTTCCTCTTAATTCCTTATTCCTCCTGCAGAAAAGTGGCACTAACTCTGAAAGAGTATTTGTTTTTATTTTATTTTTGTTTTGTTTTTTCAAGAAATCATTCCTGAAATAAAGACATCCAAAATCTATCAAACCAGGAAACAGTTGCCTAATGTGAACTATTTTTTGTTAATAACTGTCATAGAGAATAGCATAGAAACTCTTTCAGGTGTGAAATGGAAAACTCTCTGGCATGCTATATTTAGGGATACAGATCCTGAATAACTTCTCCAATGAAAGAATGTTGACAGAAAAATATCTGGCATTATGAATTCATCTTAACAATCTATGTTTAAAAGTTTGATTTTTCTTAAGAAACTATCTCAGAAATTGTCTTACTTACCAAATTAAAAGATATTTTTAAAAGTGTAGTTTAGTATTACAAATGTTATAGAACAGGTATACAATTTAAAAGTCTGTTGAATCTAAGTAGTGCCCTTTTGTGTGAAACTAAACTAGATAGATACCTCCAGGAATATTTTACTCTGAATTTTCTCTAGATTGAAAAAAATTATTCAAATCCCAAATTCTGCTCTATGTTCTGCCCATTTATTGCAGCATGACCTCTGCCTCTTCTATGAAAAAAAACATTTGTACATTATTTTAAAAAAACATGTAATGAAAACAATTGTTGTCAAGGAAAAAATGTGAGTCTAGGGCCCAGAAAATTTTATTTGCTCTTGCAATACAAAGTTTTTTCTTTTTCCTGCAGCATTTTCAACAATAGAGGCTTTTTAATAAAGAACTATGTTTGGTTGCTGCAAGATGAAAATAATAACTTAGTTGGGTAAAGTAGAATTGAGCCTAAAGACTTCCTTGTTTGACCTTCAGTACACAAATTTGGAAACCTCCCAATCCCATCTTTCTCCTGAGTTTTGGGATGCAATTTTGTTTACAACTCAGGTCACATTATCTTGTATTGGCAGTAACTGAGCCCTTTGGGGCTCCAGGCATGATACGAGATAGTTAGCATATACCATAAGGATGAAACGATACAAGTAACAAACTATTGAAGCGTTTACAATCCTCCATGATCTAATAACCTTTCTGAAAAAGTGACATTTAGGCTAAGTTCTGAAACTACAAGAAACTGAGGGGAAGAAGAAAGAGAATATTTGCTATGGAGAAGTGCATATACAAAGGCTCTCAGGCTTGAGCAAGTAGGTTAACTTGTAGAACTGAAAGAGGCCAGAATCTGTGGAGCTAATGGAGTAGGCCTGAGCCAAGTGCCATAAAATGAAGTAGGAGAATTTGAAGGGTTTCTTGAGTCGAAAAATAATTGTAACTTCTTTCTAAGGTCAACAGGAAAATGCTGAAGGATTTGAAACGATGTAATGATGAGATCTTCACTTTTAAGGGAGTTACCCTGATGCTATTTGCCATGAAAAGGACTTAAAGAGGACAAGAGGTCTGGAAGGGCTGAGTATCGGGTCAGGTATAGTTTGGGTGTAATCGGGTTAGATAAAGTTTCCAGTGTAATTAGTCAAGGACTTTAAAAAGCCAGAAATCCCATAGACAGGAACAGATACACTATTCAGTAATATAGATTCCCTTGGTCCATCAGAGCCCTTAGTGGCATAGTTACCCATAACAGTAAAGACCTAAGGCAAGGTCTGTCTAGTTCTAGGAAGTATAGTCTGGTCCCTAAAATAAGAATCAACAAGCCCTCCTCATCATCAGTGGCTGACATGCATCTGATCACCTTTATGATAGTCTAGAAAGCATGTTTCTCCTTAGGAGGACTTTTTACTTTTGCAGGTGGCTTGGGCAATGGGAAAAAATGTAACCCCACATCAAGTATATTTTTCAGGGAGCACTGAGAATATTAAGACGAATTATATAATAGCAGGTTTGTTTGGAGGAAGTAAGAATCATAGAGGAATACCAGATAGTGGGTGATGGGCCATTTAGCTGATATTTATTTTTAACTCACAAACATCTATTACATCATTTAACAACTAAGAATTGATAGTGTTCAGTGTAGAATTCAGCTTGTTTTTTTGTGCTGTCTTTGTACTCTAAATTCTACTCACCCATCTTTAACTTTCCCTTACTTTCCCGAATTAGATAATTTAATCATTTACTTTTTATTGGTGTTAGAGAGAAGGAGCTCTTTCTTAGGTAACTTGCAGGAGTTGCATAATGCAGTTCCAAATCAGTTGAAAGGATGTTCATTGCAGCAATGTTTTAATAGTGAAAATATCATAAATATCCTTAATATGTATGATGAAGTACTATTGAGCTGCTTAAAATGATGTATGACATCCATGGTTCTCAACTGGGCATGTTCTTACCACTCAGGGAATGTTTGGAAATGTTTGGATACTTTTTTTAAAATCATAGTGACAAGGGAGGAGGTATTCTACTGGCATCTTGTGGATAGAGGCCAAGGATGCTGCTAAGCATTTAACAATTTAAAGGACATGGCCTTGGAGTTCCCATCGTGGCTCAGTGGTTAACAAATCCGACTAGGAACCACGAGGTTGCCAGTTCAATCCCTGGCCTGGCTCAGTGGGTTAAGGATCTGGTGTTTCCGTGAGCTGTGGTGTAGGTCGTAGATGCGGCTCAGATCCCCTGTTGCTGTGGCTGTGGCCTAGGCTGGCTGCTGTAGCTCGGATTAGACCCCTAGCCTGGGAACATCCATATGCTGTCAGCCTTCTTGAAAAATTATATGTACAGAGTAATAATATGTTGTTGAAAATATCCTTCCTTACTTCAGTCTCTCAAGTAGTATTGTCTTTCTTTCTGAAATATACCTGATTTTCAAGCCATATTGTGAATATAAATAATGTGTCTTCTTTGCAAGTGATAGAAATCTAAATCAAATACAGTATTCAAACTGTATGTGTGTATGTGTGTGCATACTGTAGTTTATCTCATAGTAGAACTCAGGAAACTTGAATTATCAGGCTTTAGGAAAGGTGGAGACATGGGCCTTTGCCCTAGTTGAGAGCTATTGAGGATGAATGTGTCCCGAGTTCTCATTTTGAGTCTCAGATAAAATACTCCAGGAAGAACATCTTTGTGTTCCATTTTGAGTCACATGTCTGTAATCTTGGTCCCTTCACCCTTGTTTGGCAGGCAGTGTCACACAGTTTGAACATGGCACCAGGGAACTATGCCTGTGAGTCTGTTGAAGGGAGAGGTCACTGTTCTCAGAATAGGAAGAAAAACTGTGGGCTGGGAAAGAGTTCCCAAATCTCTCTCTTCTTTATTGTACTCCATGTCCCACACTCTTTTGACAGCATTCTGAGCTTTATTGTCTGATTCTCTGATTTGCAAAATCTCTGGAAGCAAAAATATGTTGTAAAGGCTTCATGTATATTTTTCTTTCACTTATAAGGTAACTTTGAATTAGGAATATATCAGTACTTAGTGTTAAAACATGAAATCTTATCTTTTGTCTCTCCCCAACATTATAACACAAAAAAAGGTAAGAAGTAATTTGAAAACTGTGGTTTTATTAAGAGGATAAGAAGAAAAATGACTGGTTCATTATGTCACATCATCTAAGGTTTTGTATGTGGTTTCCTTTTTAAAGTGTATACTTCATAAGTTAATAAAGAAGGCGAGTGACTACCTGTGGAAATTGTAGACATAGTAAAATAAAATTATTTTATCCTACTTTTTAGGTATTAATATGTATCAATATGTATTAACAGCTTAGCCAACTTACCTTTTTAGGTCCTTTTGCAAGCCAAAAACCATGTTGTTATTTATCACTTAATAGGAATGAAAAAGAGTCCCGAATGTTGCTTTGAAGAGCAAGATGTGATGAAGTACTTTTTTAAAGGCCTTATTAAACACTTCAGTGAAATAGGAAGTCATTTATGCAGCATCGTTAATACCCCTCACTGAATTTAAACTATGATTCTCAAAGGAAAGAAAAACACTCATCTCTCATAATTTTATTTTTACTTACCTTTTTTTCTTGTCAAATATCAGTACATTTAACAAGAATCTATTGGGAACTTCTATGTGCCTGCTCTGTGTTAAGCTTTAGGGGGGAAAAGATGATTAAGAAACTCTTGGCTTTGAGATTTTTACACAGTGACATGAGGCAGAAAACCAAGGTTTACATAAAAGGCCCTGTGATTCAGGGAGTGGGGAAAAATGGCTAAAAAAATGCAATTGCCTGAATAGAACAAGGCATTAATAGTAAATAAAAATGTTGCAGTAAAATTATGAAAGTTTGTGTGAACTGTAATAAAAAGGTTTTAAATAAAATACCTAATGCAAAAAAATAGAAGTGGTTCAGCAGAAATTACATTGTATTCAACTATCTTAAAATACTTAAAAACATTTTTGCCCTACATTTAATTGGGAGGAATTTGGAAAGTGCAACCTTCTGGAATTCATGACTTATTTGCTATATAGTGTTATTTCTTTTAGTAAAAAATTCTAATTATTGAAAAAAGTTTTAATGTGTTTTTATATTCAAACCAAATATACTTGACTCAAGGTTGAATAATAGGCATGTTTGACCTTGACTAAAACACTTATGTAAACTCTTAGATGCTGCAGTAGCTGCATACGTGCTCCCTAACTTGTTCAAACTAGACATGCTTATGATTAATGAATATATGTGTATATATATCTATATATACACACACATAAACACACATACACATATATATGTCATATACTAGTGAACAATTTCAGGCTGGTGGATATTTTTTGTTGGCATGGTTTTAACTGTTGTTTTCATAAAATTAAACAGTAAAATGAATCTACATATTAAAGTTTTAAGTTTCACATACTTCAGTGATAGATTTTTATTGCTGGATTTACTTTTATTTACATTACTAACAAAAATGCTAAATATATAATGAATATAAACCATACCAGTGTGATCATTCTACCCATCAAGTGGTATAGTTGATGCTTTATTTGTTGTTAAATTCAAATTTGTCATTTACTTGTAATTGGAAGAGTCAGCAGCTACCCTGCACAAAGCATAGTATAATTAAATGTAGATTTGGGTCGTGTAACATCTTTTTTAAGGTAGTGTGTATTTTTAAAAATATTCTTATGCGAATCACCCATTACAACATAGTCAAACAATACTGAGACTTTCATTTTAGACAAGATAGCATAGGCTCATTTTACCCTGACCCTCCGCAGTAAATACAACAATAAACCCTAGAGATAACACAAGAGGCAATCAAAAGAGATCTTTGAAAGGCGGTCAGAAGAAAGCAAACTGATTTGAGACTCTAGGACTGGAGGAAAATGAACAGTAGTGAGTTCTCCTGTATACTTCCATCAAACAAAAGAAGGTAACCCATATATAGCGCATCTCAAACCCCCAGCTGGTAGCGGAAGGCAGCCCAGGTGGGCTCATTTCTTCCTAGATTGAACAGGAGTTCCTCTGACTCTACCAGATGAGCCAAGTACAACTATGAAAGCATGTTGAACAGGATCCCTACTAGCAATAAGAAGCCCAGAGAAGAGCCTCTCTTTCCCCTAGACTTAAGTCTACCATCCTCCACTAAACAATACTGACACAACTGGCATCACCAGTTGGAGGAACCTTGCTGTAATAAGTTGCCAGGCCTGGGAAGGCTTTGTTCCTATAAGCCTGAGATACACTGCAAGAAATATTTAGGTAGCTCTATAGCACTAGGTCAAGGAATCCCATCACAAGTGGTCTGCTTCAGGAAGCTTCTATGTTCTTGAGGGCTGACGCTGTCCTCTCCTGCACAAGTACACTGGGGTAACCCCGAAACACTGATAGGGAGATGTCCCCACAGTATGTTATCAGCCAGGAAGTATTTCTGTTTCCAACAGGCAGAAGGATCTTGCCACAAGAAGTATCCTGCCCATGGAAGTCTGCAGACCTGATGTTCCCTTTTCTCACAGGGAAAAATGAGGGTGGATAGGCAGAAATGACAAGAAAGTCATGGCCACAACAAGCAACCTGACCCAGAAAGTGTCTTTGTCCCTGTAGACGTGGAACATCGCCTCCATATCCAGAGATACCTGGACAACCATGGAGTACAATGGAAGCCTATCTACCACAAAATGTATTTGTCCAAGAAAGTCTCCTTCACTTAATGGCCCTGAGATTCCTCTCTCCTACACAGAGACATTGCAGCAACTGGAGAGTACCATTATATTGATTCTGCCACAAGCATCTCAGCCTGAGAAGCCCTTTGTCTTCATGATCCTGAGACACCCCTACTCCACCTAGAGGTACTGGATGCCTCAGCATGGGGAATTCCTTCTGTCCCCTCAATACCATTAGAGACTGCTAGGAACCTCAATGTTACCAGGTAACCAAGCAGATCAATATAGCAGCAAAAACCTTCTGAATATAGAACTGTCCTTGGAACCACAGCCCATAAAAGTAGACTGGGACTTATGTACCAAAACGACATTAGGTGAATGCCTGCTGAAATAAAATGTTAAGACTGGATACACACTCTCCATACATAATAGACAAAATGCTTGGGGGCACCATCAGAAATCACTCAACATACTAAGAATCAAGTGAGGAAAGACATCTACTAATGTTCCTGAGATGAATTATATGTTGAAATCATCTGACAAGGATGTCAAAACAGGAGTTAAAAAATTACTTAAACATTCAAATACAACTTCTCTCAAATAAAAAAAAATTAAATCTCTGCCAAGGAACAGAAGTTATAAAAAGAACAAAATCAGGTGTATAAAACTGAAAAATTCAGTAGCCAAAGTTAAAACAAAAACCTTTCTATACGGATTCAGTTAGTAGAGTGGAGATGACAGCTAATAAACTCAATCGACTTCAAGACATATCAATAACCTAGTCTGAAGAACAGAGAGACTATAGATCGTATAATGATCGTAATAAAGAACAGAGCTTCAAGAACCTTTGGAAAAATAGCAAAAGATCCATTACTTACATCATTGGAATCCCAGAAGAACAGAAAGTGAATAGGACTGAAAGAATATTACCAAAAATAATGGTTAAAGATTTCCCAAATTTGGTAAAAAAAAAAAAAAAGCAAAATAAAGCTGAGTAAACCTAAAACAGAATGTACACAAATTCATTTTCATCATTAGGAAACTAAAGACAAAGGTCATAAAAGTAGCCAGAGAAATCACACGTATAGGGAAACATCGATTGAATGACAGTGATTTATCTTCAGAAACATGGAAACCAGAAGGAAATGGAGCAACATTTTTCAAGGGAAAAATAGGTCTGAGTGCAAATAAAGTTATTTTCACATGAAGGAAAACTAAAAAGATTTGTTATTTGCAAAACTATTCTTAAATATTGCCTAAAGCAAGTTCTTCAAATAGAAAATAAATGGTAAAAGAAAAAAATAAACTATCAGGAAAAGAAGGAACAACAGAAGAGGCATAAATATGGGTGAAAAGATTATCATTCTCCTCATGAGTTTTATAAATAATATTTTATGATGGAAATGCAAATTATTACAAAATATAGTAAACAAGAAAATGACTTTTTAAAGTGGAGAAGTTAAAGCTAAGTAGAAGTATGGTTTTAGCACTTTACCAAACACAGGTAATATGTTGGCATGAATTAAGGGTGATATTGTAGTACTCAATGAAACTACTTGGAAAGATATTCAAAGTTAAAGACTCATCACAAAGAAAACAATGAGGAATTTTCTTGTGGCACAGTGAGTTAAGGATCCGGCATTGTCACTGCAGCGGTTTGGGTGGCTGCTATGGTGAGGGTTTGATCCCTGGCCTAGAAACTTCCAACTGCCATGGGATTGGCCAAAAAAAGAAAATAAAACAAAATGAAATCTTAAAACAAATTTCAAGAAACCACTAGGAAGGCAAGAGAAAAGAAATAGAGAAAAGAACTAGAGAAAATAGGAAATCATAATAAAATGCCAGACTTGAAAATTAATATATCAATAATACATTTATTTTATTTTATTTTCCCACTGTACAGCAAGGGGATCAAGTTATCCTTACATGTATACATTACAATTACATTTTTTTTCCCCACCCTTTGTTCTGTTGCAACATGAGTATCTAGACAAAGTTCTCAATGCTACTCAGCAGGATCTCCTTGTAAATCTATTCTAAGTTGTGTCTGATAAGCCCAAGCTCCTGATCCCTCCCACTCCCTCCCCCTCCCATCAGACAGCCACAGGTCTTTTCTCCAAGTCCATGATTTTCTGTGCTGAGGAGCTGTTCATTTGTGCTGGATATTAGATTCCAGGTATAAGTGATATCATATGGTATTTGTCTTTGTCTTTCTGGCTCATTTCACTCAGTATGAGATTCTCTAGTTCCATCCATGTTGCTGCAAATGGCATTATGTCATTCTTTTTTATGGCTGAGTAGTATTCCATTGTGTATATATACCACCTCTTCCGAATCCAATCCTCTGTCGATGGACATTTGGGTTGTTTCCATGTCCTGGCTATTGTGAATAGTGCTGCAATGAACATGCGGGTGCAGGTGTCTCTTTTAAGTAGAGTTTTGTCCGGATAGATGCCCAAGAGTGGAATTGTGGGGTCATATGGAAGTTCAATGTATAGATTTCTAAGGTATCTCCAAAGTGTTCTCCATAGTGGCTGTACCAGTTTACATTCCCACCAACAGTGCAGGAGGGTTCCCTTTTCTCCACAGCCCCTCCAGCACTTGTTATCTGTGGACTTATTAATGATGGCCATTCTGACTGGTGTGAGGTGGTATCTCATGGTAGTTTTGATTTGCATTTCTCTTATAATCAATGATGTTGAGCATTTCTTCATGTGTTTGATGGCCATCTCAATAATATATTAAACATGATAGTCTAAATATAACAAAAGACAAAGATGGGCAGAATAGATTTTTTTCACTTTTTTTTCTCCATTTTGTATATTACTCAAATGAATTTATCACATCTGTAGTTGTATAATGATCATAACAATCTGATTACACAGGATTTCCATCCCACAGCCCAGGCACATCCCCCCATCCCCCAAACTGTCTCCTCCAGAGACCATAAGTTTTTCAATGTCCATGAGTCAGCATACGTTCCGCAAAGAAGTTCAGTCTGTCCTTTTTTCAGATTCCACATGTCAGTGAAAGTATTTGATGTTGGTGACTCATTGTATGGCTGACTTCACTTACCATGATAGTTTCTAGGTCCATCATGTTGCAAAAAATGCTGCTATTTTGTTCTTTTTAATAGCTGGGTAATATTCCATTATGTATATGTACCACATCTTCTGGATCTACTCCTCTGTCGATGGACATTTAGGTTGTTTCCATATCTTGGCTATTGCAAATAGTGCTGCAATGAACATTGGAGTACATATGTCTTTTCCAGTCATGGTTTTCTCTGGAGAGATGCCCAGGAGTGGGATTGCTGGATCAAATGTTAGTTCTATGTTTAGTTTTCTGCGGAATCTCCATACTGCTTTCCACAGTGGTTGCACCAATTGACAATCCCACCAACAGTGTACTAGGGTTCCTTTTTCTCCACACCCTCTCTAGCACTTATTGTTTATAGACTTTTTGATGATGGCCATTCTGGCTGGTGTAAGGTGGTACCTCAGAGTGGTTTTGATTTGCATTTCTCTAATCATGAGTGATGTTGAACATCTTTTCATGTGTTTTTTGGCCATCTGTATGTCTTCTTTGGAGAACTGTCTGTTTAGATCTTCTGCCCTTTTCTTGATGGGGTTGTTTGTTTTTTTGGTATTGAGCTGCAGAAGTTGTTTATAAATTTTGGAGATGAATCCTTTGTCAGTTGATTCACTTGCAAAGATTTTTCTCCCATTCTGTGGGTTGACTTTTTGTGTTGTTTAGGGTTTCCTTGCTGTGCAGAAACTTTGAAGTTTGATTAGATCCCATTTGTTTATTTTTCTTTTTATTGTCAATACTCTGAGAGGTGGATCTGAGAAAAAGTTGCTGTCGTCTATGTCAGAGAGTGTTTGGCCTATGTTATCCTCCAAGAGTTTGGTAGTGTCTGGTCTTACATCTAGGTCTTTCATCCATTTGGAGTTTATTTTTGGGTATGGTGTTAGGGAGTGTTCTAATTTCATTCTTTTCCATGTGGCTGTCCATTTTTCCCAGCACCACTTATTGAACAAGATGTCCTTTCTCCATTGTATATTCTTGCCACCTTTGTCATAGATTAGTTGGCTATAGGTGCATGGGTTTAATTCTGGGCTTTCTATCCTGTTCCACTGATCTATATTTCTGTCTTTGTGCCAGTACCATGCAGTTCTGACTACTGTTGCTTTGTAGTATAGTCTGAAGTCCAGGAGCCTGATTCCTCCAGCTCCATTTTTCTTTTTCAGGATGCCTTTGGCTATTCTGGATCTTTTGTGCTTCCACACAAACTTTAAGATATTTTGTTTGAGTTCTGTGAAAAATGTCCTTTGTAATTTGATAGGGATTGCATTGAATCTATAGATTGCCTTGGGTAGTAGAGTCATTTTGATAACATTAACTCTTCCAATCCACGAGCATGGTATATCTTTCCATCTATTTGTGTCGTCTTTGATTTCTTTCATCAGTGGCTTGTAGTTTTCAGAGTATAGGTCTTTTGTTTCTTTAGGTAGGTTTACTCCTAGGTATTTTATTCTTTTGGATGTGATGATAAACAGGATTGCTTCCCTACTTTCCTTTTCTGCTTTTTCATTGTTAGTGTATAGAAACGCTGTCAATTTCTGTGTATTGATTTGTATCCTGCGACTTTGCCAAATTCATGGATGACCTCTAACAGTTTTCTGGTAGAGTCTTTAGGATTCTCTAGGTATAGTATCATGTCATCTGCAAATAGTGATAGTTTTACTTCTTCCTTTCCAAATTGGATTCCTTTTATTTCTTTTACTTCTCTGATTGCTGTGGCTAGGACTTCCAGAACTATGTTGAAGAGTAGTGGTGAGAGCGGACATCCTTGTCTTGTTCCTGATCTCAGTGGGAATTCTTTCAGCTTTTCACCATTGAGAATGATGTTTGCTGTGGGTTTGTCATCTATGGCCTTTATTATGTTGAGGTAGATTCCCTCTATGCCCACTTTCTGAAGGGTTTTTATCAGAAATGGGTGTTGGATTTTGTCAAAGGCTTTTTCTGTGTCTATTGAGAGGATCATATGGTTTTTCTTCTTCAGTTTGTTAATGTGGTGTATCACACTGATGGATTTGCGGATATTGAAGAACCCTTGCATCCCTGGGATAAAACCATAGAAAAGATCAATGAAATGAAAAGCTGGTTCTTTGAAAAGATCAACAAAATTGATAAACCCCTAGCCAGACTTATCAAGCAAAAAAGAGGACTCAAATCAATAAAATTAGAAATGAAAAAGGAGAAGTAATGGACATCACAGAAATACAAAGGATCATAAGAGACTACTATATGCAACTATATGCCAATAAAATGGAAAACCTAGAAGAAATGGACAAATTCTCAGAAAAGTACAATCTCCCAAGACTAAACCAAGATGAAATAGAAAAGATGAATGGACCCATCACAAGAACTGAAATAAACTGTGATTTAAAAAATTCCAACAAACAAAGGTCCAGGACCAGATGGCTTCACAGGCAAATTCTATCAAACATTTAGAGAAGAGCTAACACGTCTCTTCTGAAACTATTTCAAAAAATTGCAGAGGAAGGGATACTCCCAAACTCATTCTATGAGGCCACCATCACCCTGGTACCAAAACCAGACAAGACTCCACAAAAAAAGAAAATTACAGGCCAATTTCACTGATGAACATCGATGCAAAAATCCTCAACAAAATACTAGCAAACCGCATCCAACAATGTATTAAAACGATTGTACATCAAAATAGATTTTAAAATGATCCAACTGTATTGTTAAGAAGAAACTTACTTGAAATTCAAGGACATAGGTAGATTTAAGGTAAAGTGATGGAAAATTTATACTATGCAAACATTAATTTTTAAAAACAGGTGCATTTATATTAGTATCAGATAAAGTTATACTTCAGAGAAAGAAAATTACTCCAGACAACAAGGAACATTACATACTTATAAAGGAAACAATCCAACAGAAAGACATAATAATTCTAAATGTATATGCATCAAATATAGAGCTTCACAATACATGAAATAAGATAGTGCTTAAAGTAGAAAAAGATAAATCCACACAATGGTTGGAGATTACAACACCCCATTGAGACATGTATATACCTGACAGAAATTTAGAAGGATATAGATGATCTGAACGACAGAATAACCTAATGGGATCTAATTGATCTATATAAAATCCTCTAAGTAACAACAGTTAAGTACAGATTCTTTGTCAGGCTTTCATGAAACACTCACCAAGATGGGCCATATGTTGGATCATAAAAGAACAATGAATTTTTAAAAATTGAAATCAAATCATAATGAGTGCATTTTCTGAACATCATGGGGTCAAGCTAGAAAGGGATAACAGAGAATTAAAAATCTCTGAACATTGTAAGATTAAATAACATGTTTCTAAATAATATATGAGTAAAAGAATAATTCTTAAGGATAATTGAAAAAATAGAACTGAATGAAAAGAAAAATCATAAGATCAAAAATATAGTATGCAGCTAAAGAAATGCTAAGGAAACTTAGAGCACTAATTTCTTACATTTCAAAGAAAGAAAGATCTTAAATCAATAAATATGAATTCTTAAACTAGTTGTTACACTGTGGAAAAGAGGATGGAAGTTCTTTATGCTCCAACAATCCCACTCCTGGGCATCTATCCAGAGTAAACTGTAATTAGAAAAGATACATATACCCTAGTGTTCATTGAAGCACTATTTACGATAGCCAAGACATGGACGCAACCTAAATATCCATCGACAGAAGAATGGATAAAGATGTTGTGCATATATACAATGGAATATTACTCAGCCATAAAAAGGAATGAAATAATGCCATTTGCAGCAACATGGATGGACCTAGAAATTATCATAATAAGTGAGCTTAATGAAAGACAAATATCATATGATGTTACTTATATGTGGAATCTGAAAAAAGGATGCAAATGAAATTTGCAGAATAGAAACAGACTCAGACTTTGAAAAACTTAGACTTACCAAAGGGACAGGTGTAGGGGGAGGGAAGGATGAAATGGTGGCTTGGGACTGGCAGATGTATAGTGAGGTATATGGAATTATTGGCCAGTGTGGACCTGCTATATAACAGAGAATTCTACTCAGTATTCTGTGATGATCTGTGTGGAAAAAGAATCTGAAAGAGAATGGATGTGTGTATATGTATAACTGAATCACTTTGTTGTACAAAAGAAATATCACAAACTTATAAATCAACTATAATTCAATAGGGAGTTCCCATAGTGGTGCAGTGGGTTAAGAATCTGACTGCAGTGGCCCTGGTCACTGCAGAGGCACAAGTTTGATCCCCAGCACAGTGCAGTAGGTTAAGGATCCAGCATTGCCACAACTGCAGTGTAGGTCGCAGCTGTGGCTCAGATTCAATCCCTGGCTCAGGAACTTCCATATGCCGTGGGTGTGATCATAAAATTAAAAAACTGTATATATACTTTAATCAAACTTAGAAAAAAAGAATAAAAAAATGGAGTTCCCGTTGTGGTGCAGCAGAAACGAATCCGACTAGAAACCATGAGGTTGTGGGTTCAGTCCCTGGCCTTGCTCAGTAGGTTAAGGATCTGGCATTGCGGTGAGCTGTGATGTAGGTCACAGATATGGCTCGGATCTGGCATTGCTGTGGCTGTGATGTAGGCCGGCAGCTACAGCTCAGGTTAGACCCCTAGCCTGGGAACCTCCATATGTTGCGGGTGCAGCCCTAAAAAGACAAAAAAAGGCAAAAAAAAAGAATAACAACCAGGATGATGCCCCTGTGAAGACTGAGAAGCCAGAGTGGGAGAAAATACATGTTGTTTCAGTCAATAAAGGGTGCTATGCTACTTGGAGATAAATCAAAAAATTAAAACTTCTTATATTAAAAAATATTTTAAAATAAACTAGTGGTTAGTAGTGGAATGAGAGGAGGGGTAAGATGAGGAAATTAAGAGGTACAAACTATGTGTAAAATAAATAAGCTCCAAGTATATATAGTACCATACAGGGAATAGAGCTGGTATTTTATAACTATAAATGGAATATAATCTTTAAAAATTGTGAATCACTGTTGTGTACTCAACACTTATATAGTATTGCATATCAACTACACCTAAATTAAGAAAGAAAAGAATAAAGTAGATGAAGTTTTGTTTTTTGTTTTGTTTTGTTTTGTTTTTGCCTTTTTGCCTTTTTGCCTTTTCTAGGGCTGCTCCTGCAGCATATGGAGGTTACCAGGCTAGGGGTCTAATCCGAGCTGTAGCCATCAGACTACGCCAGAGCCATGGCAGTGCAGGATCCGAGCCAGGTCTGCAACCTACACCACAGCTCATGGCAACGCCAGATCCTTAACCCACTGAGCAATGCCAGGGATCGAACCTGCAACCTCACAGTTCCTAGTCGGATTTGTTAACCACTGAGCCACGACGGTAACTCCTAGATGAAGTATTTTTAATTGGCATATTATTTAATATAAATAAGTTTTTATTTATATAAAAGCTTAAGCAATTTAACTACTGGAAAAATACATATTCTCATGTGATGCCTTGAATACACACACACACACACACACACACATATATATATATGAAGTTCTTATTCAAGAAGCTAGAAAAAACGGAGCAAATTGAAACCTAATAAGCAAAAGGAAGGAAATAATAAACATTAGAACAGAAATTAATGCATTGCAAATAATGACAGTATAGAAAAATCAATGAAAGAAAAGGAAATCATTGAAATGGATGTATCTATAGCAACACTGACAAAAATAAAAACACACAAATCACCAATGTAAGGAATGAAATAAGGATTATTACTACACATTTTGTAACTATTAAAAAGATGATAAGGGAATATTATTAACTTTTTAAATAGTTATTTCCCCAATACAGTTTTTTTCCTACTGTACAACATGGTGACCCAGTTACACATACACGTACACATTCTATTTTCACACATGTTCACGCTCCATCATAAGTGACTAGACATAGTTCCCAGTGCTACACAGCAGGATCTCATTGCTAATCCATTCCAAAGGCAATACTATTAACTTTATATTCATAAGTATAACAACTTGAAAAAGTGGAACAATTCATCAAAATCCACAAACTACCAAAATTCAACAGAAATGAAGTAGATCATATGAATAGTTGAACTACCATTGAATATTTAAATTCATAATTCACCAACTCTGGAAAAATAAATACTGAAGCTGAGAGAATTTCGCTGGCGAGTTCTAGCAAACGTTAAAGAACTAACACCCATTTTGCATGATGTACTCTGGAAAATAGAAGAGGAGAGAACACTTCCAAATTCATTTCATGAGGCCCATATTACCCTGATACCCAAACCAAATAAATCCATACCTCAAAAAATAAAATCATAAGCTAATACCTTTCATGAACTTGACACAAGAACCCTCCATGATATAGTATCAAATGTAATCCAACAATGTAAGAAAGGATTATTATAGCATGACCAAGTGAAATTTACTTGGGGTATATAAGACTGGTTCAATATTCCAAAATTAGTGTAATTTGACATATGCATAGTCTACCCAAGAAAAATTATGTGATTATATCAACTGACACAAAATAAACATTTGATAAAATTCAATATCCATTCATAATAAAACTTATTACTCTAGGAACAGAGGGAAAATTCTTCAAGCACATGAAGGGCATTTACCAAAAACCTATAGGTAGTGTCATACTTACTAGGAAAAGACTGAATTCTTTGCCTCTAAATTCAAGAAGAAGCCTACTATCTCTGGTCTCAATGCTATTATTCAACATTGTACTGGAAGTTTAGCAACTGCAGTAAGACAAGAAAAATTAAAACATTATACATTTTGGAAGAGAACAAAAGAAATCTCTATTTGCAGTAGAAAAGATGTACTGTATACATATAAATATCCAAAGGATTACCAAAAAAAAAAAAACAAAACCCTCATAACTAATAAGTTCAGTTAGGCCTCACAGTACAAAATAAACATGCAAAGATCAACTGCATTTCTATATAGTGACAATGAACAAGTTGAAACCAAGATATAAAAATGTTATGCCTTAGACCGCTCGGCCATCCTGACACGGTACCATATGATATCACTTATAACTGGAATCTAATATCCAGCACAAATGAACATCTCCTCAGAAAAGAAAATCATGGACTTGGAGAAGAGACTTGTGGCTGCGTAATGGGAGGGGGAGGGAGTGGGAGGGATGGGGAGCTTGGGCTTATCAGACACAACTTAGAATAGATTTACAAGGAGATCCTGCTGAATAGCATTGAGAACTTTGTCTAGATACTCATGTTGCAACAGAAGAAAGGCTGGGGGAAAAAATGTAATTGTAATGTATACATGTAAGGATAACCTGACCCCCTTGCTGTACAGTGGGAAAATAAAAAAAAAATTATTAAAATAAAAAAAAATGTTATGCCATTTACAATTCCTCCAAAGAAAATGAAATACTCATGTGTAAAACTAATAAAACGTGTACAGAATCTGTATAATGAAAGTTACTAAGTGCTATTGAGATAAATCAAGAAGACCTAAATATATGGAGAGACATCAAGTTGATGGATTAGAATACTCAATGTAGTAAAGATGTCAGTTTCCCCTAAGTTGATCTATATTTCCTATATATATTTTATCAGATTTCAGAAATGTTTTTGTATGTATACCCAAGCTTATTCTAAAACTTAGATGGAATGATAAAGGACCTAGAATAGTTAAATAATTTTGTAATAATTAGAATAAATTAGAGGAATCACTGTTACTGATATTTAGGCTTTTATGTAGCAATAGTAATCAAGACATATGATACTGGTGGCGGAGAGACACATAAGTCAGTGAAACAGACTAGGGAACCCAGAAATATATCCACACAAATATGCCACATTAAATTTTTTTTACAAAGGAGTAATCCCATGAAAGAGAGAAAGCCTTTTTATTAAATGGTACTGATGGTACTATAGCTGTTGGGTATCTATAGATTAAAAATGAAACAAAACAAACAAAAACCATATCTCAACCTAAACCTCAGAGTCTGAAATGTAAATTATAAAGCTACAAATCTTACAGAAAAAAAAAATATTTCGTATTTGGACTAAGCAAAGTGTTTTTATTCTTGACACCAAGGCACGATCCATTAAATATATATATCCACTATGGGAAACACTATGACGGTCCCTCAATAAACTAAAAACAGTCACCATAAATTCCTGCATTCCCACTCCTGGTCATATGTCTAGATATATATTTATATATGGATATATATACATATCTATATATATAATACAACCTAAATGTCTGTTGACGAATGGACAGATAATACGTGGTAGAATACAATGGAATACTATTCAGCTGTAAAAAAAAGAATGAAATAATGGCATTTGCAGCAACCTGGATGGATCTAGATATTCTCATACTAAGTGAAGTAGGTCAAACATAGACAAATACCACATGATATCACTTACTCACTTATACATGGAATCTGAAATATGGCACAAATAAACCTATCTACAAAACAGAAGCAGACTCAGACATAGAGAATAGACTTGTGGTTGCCAAGGGGGAGAGGGGAGGGAGTGGGATGGACTGGGAGCTTCAGGGTTAGTAGATTCAAACTATTACATTTAGAATGGATAGACCACAAGGTCCTACTATATGGCACAGGTCCTACTATATGGAAAGGTCCTACTATATGGCAAGGTCCTGCTATATGGCACAGGTCCTACTATATTCAATATCCTATAATAAACTATAATGGAAAAGAAAAATAAAGAATACATTGATGGTACATAAGTGCATGTTGAAATGTTCAGTAGCCATTAGAGAAATGGAAATGAAAACCACTGTGAGACGTTATCACATACCTGGAAAATGGTTAAACTAAAAATATAGACCATAAATACTGACAAGGAAGCAAAAAAACTGGATCACTCATACATTGCTGCTGAGAATATAAAATAGTATAGCCACCCTGGAAAATAGTTTGGCAGTTCATTTTAATGCTAAAAATGGACTCACCATATGACACAGTGATTGCATTCTTAGTCATCCCAACAAAATGAAAACTTGTTTTCATGCAGAAACTTGTACACAAATATTCATAGCAGCCTTATTTATAATAGCCAAACAATGGAAACTATCCACATATTCTTTCATATGTGGTTGGTTAAAAAGAAAACAGCCGTGGTACATCCGCACCATGAAATACTACCCAGCAATAAAAACAAATAAGTGATTGATACTTGCAAGAACTTGGATAGAACTTAGGGAATTTACACTGAATGAAAAACTCCAGTCTCAATTGGATGTGTACTGAATGTTTCCCTTTATATAATATTTGCGAAGTAACTTAATTAAATTCATGGGAAAAGGATTAGTGATTGCCAGCTATAGAGATGGGGGTAAGTGGTGGGTGTGTTGTATATAAGTGGGTAACAGGAGGTAGTCTTATGGTAAAGGTATATTTTACTATCCTGATTGTGATTTTTCTGACATGAAATGATGTGTGACAAAATTGAATATAGCTATACATACACACACAAATCAGCCATGCACAAAAGTTGAAATCTGAATAGTCTTATTATGCATTATATGCCAATTCTATAGTTTTGCAAGATATAAGTATAGAATGAGGCTTGGTGAAGGATGCATAGGACCTCCCTGTACATTTCCGAACCTTCCTATGAACCTATATTTAAAATTAGAAAGTTTAAAGCTAACTGATGCCATGTCCTCCCTGCCATCTTCCATATATGGTGGAATGTTGCTCCAAGACATTTTACTTCTGAACTGTAAGATACCATATTCAATTTTGGCTGTCTCTGTAGCTGTATCTGGCTCTTACTTTGAGTTCACTATGAGGCTGAAGCTTGCAGGCCTGCAGGGTGCATCCCCCAAACAGTCAATACTATAACACTACATGGATCATGGTCTGTTGATTATACAGATGTGGAACCACAGATATGGAGGAACCAGATAAGCAACTGAAGACAAGCTATTGAGGTTATTTACCAAGCTGAAGCCTAGAAATTTGGAAGTCTAATACTTTTACAGATACTTTTGCTTCAATAGCAGTAATAATAATAAATTGAAATTAGAAAGTTTTTTTAAAAAAAAACAGGCTTAGTTCACTTCTTCAGAGCCTGAATCTAATGAAATTAAGGCCATCTGTACAGTCTCTAAATATACTATTAATGTTTTGTTACAGAAACAAAAGTTTGCTTCCTTAACTCTGCCCAGCTGTAAAAGAAAGATATGCCATTGGTCATGAAGTGAGCTAAATAAAATAAAAACATGTAAATGAATCAGCCCAAATTCATCAGTATTTACGAGAAATAAATACTATTGGGGAAAAATGCTTACCCCATTGATGTGAGAGCAGAATGTCATCATGAACACAAAATATTCACACATTATATATTTTTGACCAAAGAAGTATAATAGATTTTCACTTTATATTTCACTTAGAATACCAGCAGCTTTTTGCTGAATTGAGAAGATCCGTAGAAGACAACGTGAGAAATGTTAGTCCAACCTTCATAAGATGTTCAAATTAACAAAGCTTAGATTTGTACTCAATAGACCTTCAGATTTCATGGTTCAATTAAATTTAAAACAAACTATAAACAAAACAAAAATTAAAAATAAGAATAAGAGACCAACCCTGAGTTGCCGTCTTACTTTGTTAAACAGAGACTCTCAACTGTTATAAAGGAAAAAGTAACTACATCAGTACCAAGTGTTGGAAAGACCTGATCACAGAATAGAAAATTGAATGACTTTAACTTTGTTTTGAAAAAAAGAAACAGCACTCCAAAGTCTTCTTGTTTTTCCTTTTTCACCATGGCATGATGTGAAGATCATCATGTACTGAAACCTGTATTTAGATGAATGTTTGAGAAATTCTTAAATGGCATTTGTCAATTCTCAGAGGCTTGAAAGAAACTTAATGAACATGATGGAGGATAATGTGAAAAAAAAAAAAAACAACTTCTGTACCACAGAAATTGACAGAACATTGTAAATCAACTATAATAAAAACTTTTTTTAAAAAAAGAATCTTAACAAGCAGAGTTCATTTGAATAAAAATGTAATATGTAAGAGACAGATCCCTTGAATTCTAAGAAATATTTCATTTCTACTAAATGGAATATTACATATCCTATTTTAATACTGTGTTTGTACATTTACTTGAAATCCACAAGTAATATTTGTGGTTTCAATGAACTATATAGAAAACAATTATATAATATTATAGTACCATTATATAAATAGGACTTGTGTTAAAAGTAGCATTTTCTTACTGCAAATGCTATGTATGCATATATACATACATGCATGCACATATATGTATGGAGGACAGGCTGTATGATTTTTTCATTGGTATATGATTATTTTAATATATTCCCAATTTTCTAGTAGGATAACTCTTAGTCTGTCTTGCTCATTCACATAGTTACTTCTGGTCCTGTTTCATTCACTATTGGAATGTTTTTCAGTTCAAATTTTGTCAGAAGTCCACAGACCAGCACAACACCAGTTTTCTTTGAAGAATACTTTTTAACTACCAAGATGCCAACATTAATTGATCCTCTTTCTGGCCTTCTTTAGCATTAATTGCAGGTACCATAGGTACTGACACTTCATTATACTATGTTTCATTTTGTCCCAGAGAGGATTTTTGGTGGTACATGTGTATGTTATTTTAAATATAAAAATAATTGCTAACATTTAATAAACAGATCCAGGATTGTGCTTAGTACTGATTCACTTCTTGCAACAAGCCCACACTTAATCTACTTTTCAGATGAGAAGAGATGGTCAAAGTGCTTAAGTACTCAGGTGACTTAGCTCATCAGTGGTAGATCTGGGATTTAAACCCAGGCTGTCTGCTTCCAAAGCTTGACTCCTTACCAGTATGCCTTGCTAATTTTAAGTGTTTAGTGTGAGCAGATCTTGTTTTAGGAATGTTTATTTTTGAATGCATGTAAGAATAACATTTAATGGGCTATCTCAGATACAGATGTAGTCATACCATGTAACTTACTTCCATACAGAGTGGATTTTATATTCAGCATAGGATGGGAAAATGCCTTTCAGAAAACAAAACAAAAACAAATGAAAACCCCACTGCAGTTCCATTGTGTGTGAAAGGGCAAACCTGTTGTGAGTCAAGGTGGTAAAAACAGGCAGTTAGGTTCATTTAGCGAATTCACTGCCCAAAACTTAGCCCCAGTACTGGCTTCTTTGCTGCTAAGGCAACCATCTTAGGATAATTATAAGAAAAGTTTTAAGAAAATTCCAAAGCTTTCACATCTTCCTGTAGTTGACAGAAATACTTATAAAACATATGGCAGTCTGGATTGAACCTCAGTTATGGGAGCTTCACTTACAGCAGATTACATTAGTGGTCTTGGAAACACAATTTGTACTAAGTAAGCCCCAAGTTTTGTTTACTAGTACTAAAAAAATATTTTAAAGGTATATTTCAGTGATGATGTAATAATTATTAAAACCTCAAAAAAAATCACAGAACCTTATCTTAGCTGTTCAATTTACACTTGCAGTTCTCTAACTTGGACCTCCCTGATGGCAGTGTTTCCTCTACTTTATCTTGTGAATGAATTACAAATTATCCTTGCTAAAAACCCATTTTCCTGACCTCTTCTTTTGTTCATAAATCTTCAGCATAGGTCTTACATGCATGGTATCTAGTTCAGGCTCTCATCCTTCAGGCTAATTTGGATCCCACCTCAGCTCTCACTATTCCAGCAAGATGAGCTTCCAAAATATTTTCAGCTTAGTCCTTTCAAAGCTATCAAGTTACAGTTAGTGCTGATTTGGTGTAGTTAATATCAGCATGAACCTATAAAGTAAAACAGGATAGTTCACTAAAGTGAACACAGAATTCTTTAGGAGGTACTAACTACCTATGTGACCTTGAGTTTATCATATACATTCTGAGCTTCCATTGTTTTCATTAATGGTGAGATTACATTAGATGATTTCTGACATGTTCTTAAATATCATTGACAAAAAACTTCAGTAATCTGATTGCTTATCTAACTTGTGTTTGTTTGTTTTGTATTCTCTTAAGTACACTTGAATATGTGAATCCATATACAATTACTGAATTACCATAATGCAATTTGTCTTCTGGCAGTAGTGTTAAGATTGAGAATTTTTGATATTGATGGACAGAGCTGTGGTAATGAGAGGCAGTATTTCTTACTATATGGCTTTTGTTGAAGTTAGTGAGTAGTGTAATCCTGAAAGCACAATAAAATGTAGAGCCAAGCAAATTGCCTCTCATATTTACAGAGGGCAGGCATGCATATTACTTTGTATTATGCATAACTGAAGTTGTAAAATGCTGCTGTAGTGTTTTGATGATTCAACAGTTAGAGTGCATCATTGATCAGAGAACGGCTGTTGACAGAACAAACAATATAACTTATGCTAATTGCATATGGTTTTATATGGGCTCTTAAAAATACAAGAATATGAAATTTTAAGAATCTGCTGACTATCAGAAGTTCACAATTCTGGGTGGCAGAAAGGGATATAATTTGATATTTGAACTCAAGAAATGGATTAGGTGAGTTAGAAATGCAGCAATATTTGCAAGGCCTGTATAACCTTTACATAGCTTGATCTACTGAAACCTGTTTTTCCAAATGTTTATATGTACACACATTGACATTTAAACTGAAAACAATGGAGTATAAATCCTCTCATTATGAAGATACCACTGACTGATTCTTGGAGCAGTATTGTCCTTTTTCTTGCATGATAAATGCTTTTTTTTAAAAAAACTTACTATTTATAAAATGTATTATTCTTATTTTATAACCAAGGTTAGAAATATCATATTTGAAATTTGACTTAAACAAGTATAAAACATGTCAGAATACGGTCACTTTTTGATGATTCCTTGTTGTTCAGAGCTCTGCTGTCGGTTAGGCCTGGACTGAGGTGGTGATTGCAACCTGTTAGTTTCACCACTTATTACCATCTCTGGGTTATGCTTAAAGGTTAGAGGTACTGATACAGTAGTTTGGAATGGACAATCAATCAGTCATTCAGGGAATTTTTAGAGAATGTCAGATAACATATTTTAGGAATACACTGGTGAACAAGATAAGTTTTACTCTCATGGTGATCAAAATCCTTCATTTTTTAATTATTTCTGGATTTTCAAAGGGCCTACTGTGCTGTTTTTGGCATTCCTAATATCAAATACCCACCTTCCTACTACTTTCAACCTTTAGACTCACCCCTTATTTTAACTCCAACCTGAATCACTGCTCATATTCCTAATTAAGATAAGTCTCAGTTGTCTTCATTACCATATTTTGCATTAGGTTCAACTAATTAATTTAATAAAAGGATCTGTGATAAAAAAAACACTCAAGTGGTGTCATACAAATATTATGTCTAACTATCTCAAGTATAATTTTCTTGCTTTGTGTACTCACTATTTCTTCTTTTCAGTTTGTCCCACAGATGTGATTTGACTCATTAGAGACTCAACTCTTCTCTAGACCAGTGTAGAGATAACTAAATCATGCATGGCTCTACTTCTCATTTACAGCTTTGTCATTTGCTTTTGTTCATTCTCATTTTAATGTCATTATCATAAGTTGGGATACCACTGTAGGGCACATATTGCAGTCGTCTCCCTCACAGCATGTGAATTTTCATCCTTGACTCTTGAGAAAGACTACTGAGAAACTCCCCATAAATTGACCTCTTACTTCAGCTTTATAGGCCACATAATGTAAATAAACCATTCACTCCTATTTTTCTTTTGTTCCTTTTCATTCTTTAAAATATGACTGAGTTACTAACTTTCCCCTGAATTAACTTTAGCCACAAATTAACCCTGATATTTCCTCCCTATACATGGATTCCCTTGTTAATTTTCCCCCATCCCCACCCGCTGCTATGCAACATCTTCCCAGCTTTCTTCAACCCCAGTGAATTCTTGCTTCTCTGAATTTAGAACGCAAATATTCTTTACAATTCACCTGGTCAATATTCATTCTCTGACATTCTTGAATTATTTTATCATGTTTCATACCTAATGTTTCATCAGGTGGAATGAAATCTTCAGAGTAGGGATGATAAAATATATAGATAAGGAAATAATTGCTCACAGTATTTAGCATAGTGCTTGACAAATGTTAGGAGTTTGATGAATTTTTTTTCGGTTTAGGTAAATAAAAAAGAACCATTGAAAAAGAAAATATATATGTATATAATATTTGTACCTTATGAAAATATTAGAACTGTAATTTTACTAATATTAGTAATGCATTCATTATAATACTATACATTTACTTCATATTCAGTAATAGTACTGATAGTAATTGCTATTTTTTTGATCTTTAAAGTAATTAGGATTAGCATTAAAATATTGCCAAAAGCAGAACATTTTTATGATACTTTGGAATATCAGAGTAATAAGTACATCTTAGTTTGGGAGGCAAAAGTCCTTGTTTTAATCACAGTTATTGAAAATATGAGTAATTAATTTTTAAATAATAGAGGTAAATACACCCAAGAGTCTATTCATGTACATTTCATGGCTATATCATTTATATAATAAAGTAATACCATGGTCTCATATTGATCCTTTATCCTCAAGTTAATAATTTATTCAGCTGCTCCCATTGGAATTGTTTTTGTTTATGTATTGTTATCTTATACTTTGGTTGTATTTTCTCTCTTTTTCTGAAGACCAGTTATTGACCATATTATTAAATAATCTTGGAATGTGTCAACATTTTTTCTAGTTGAGGACAAGGGCAGTGTCTGCTGCTATTCAGTTTATTCCAGGTGCCTAAATTGAGACTTTCACTTCTAAATCTCACCATTGATTGGGAAGTCAATGTGTTACCCCCTGCTGTGAGGGAGTTGATCCTAATTGCCCCAAGGGATTGCACAAGCAGAATGATCCACCTGGGGCAATTCAGGTGAGGCTGGGCAAGAATTTGTGTACAGTGGGTGACTCCTGTCCTCAGCCCTGGTGATTCTCCTCTCCTGTACCTGCGGATAGAGTGGTGAGGGGCTGTCATTTTTTATTCTCTTTCCAGCTCTGTTGCTACAGGATAAATTCAAAGCCTTCTTTTAGCCAGATATACCATTTTGTCTCTTAAAAGTCAGTTCGACAAAATTTTTCAAAAACTTACCATTTACTATTTCTCGATTTTTCAACCCTTGTACCATCATCTTTCTTTACCTTACATTCCCATTAATGATGTCTGAAAAACAGCTAGGAAGGGGAAATAAAAAAAAGATAAAAACATGAGCGTCACCTTACTAAATGTAAACCAAATACATTGTTAAACAAGGCAGGATAGAGAAAGCAATGCCCCCTTAAATCACTATAGCTATATCAATTTTGGTAATAATTGTAAAGCTATAATAAAATTATATGGAGACAGTTTATTTACACATGTACATAAAACAAACTCTTAGTTGCCCAAAGGTATATGTTCTAAGACCTTTGCAAAGCTCCAAATTTGCAAATACCACTAAACCATATAATTCCACTTATAAAATGCAATAAAGTATAACCGAACAGAGACCCCATCAGATTCTTAATGATTATATAAACTCAAGACATTTATAAAGCTGTTAAACTCTACCATGAAAATATACTCACACACAGCTTTATGTCACCCCCATCTAACTATGAACCCACCTGAATTGAAAACTCTAATGAGTGAATGATGACAGTTCCTGTGTAACACATGCCCAACATGTATTTCTCTGCAATAGACTACTTTTTTATCCATGTCTAACAACTTGTCTCTTCTTACTCCTTTTCACTTGTTGAGCTGTTTCTTCTCAAATAGAAATGCTGAAGCAACAACAATCTGGTCTTGAATGCTTCCTGCTACAGAAATAAAATGCTTCCTAAAACTGTTCTTTGTTCAATTCACGCTCAATTATGTTTGGTCCCTGGCTGACCTAGCACCCCTCTCACCTGTCACTGGATGAAAATAGATACCCAGAGTGTGGTTTTTCTCCTAAAATATGCATCATAAAGATTCATATATTCATTGCCTCTATCTTATTTCAAATTAACAACCTTTCAAACTTTTTGCTAAGCCTCCAACACCTACTCATTGAGATAGTGAACATCGTACTTAATAGAACAGTTCTGTAGTTAATTTTGTTTTGTCTTGTTTCGTTTTCTATAGAGAGCACAGTGCAGTTCAATCACTTCAAGAAACAAAACATTGAACTTTTTTTTCTTTTTATGGCCACACCTGCTGCATATGAAAGTTCCCAGGCTAGGGGTCGAATCAGAGCTGCAGCTGCTGGTCTATGCCACAACCACAGCAACTACACCACACCTTGGGGCAATGCCAAATCCTTAACCCACTGAGCAAAGGCAGGAATCAAACCTACATCCTCACAGACACTGTGGAGGGTTCTTAACCCACTGAGCTACAATAGGAATTCCTAGAAATATTTTTTATTATCTATCCTAGAAGGTATGATTTAAAATTTGAGCAATCTATGTGTTTTATTGGATCCATATTAGTATTTTGTATATTTATTTTATATCATGAATTTACATTTGGCAAAATTAAGTCTTGGAATGAGATATTGGAGTTTAATATAACTCTGTTGAAGTTGTGGGCACTTTTTACACTGACTTACTGGATCCTCTTTTGCTAAAGTTCCCTGAGATTTCAACTAAAATGCAAAATGAAGAAACGAAATACATTAGCATAGCTTCTCAGCATTTTTATATCGATAAGTGCACAAGGGGCCTATGGAACAATATGCGTTGGTTTTATTTTCAATTGTAGAAAAAAATAAATAGTTTGCCAACCTCTAATGAGTATTGTAATTTTTTTTCTACACTGACATCTTTTAAGTTTTGAAACCTGCTTGGAAATCCTTCAAGGTTCCCAGTATGAGCCCCGAGGTGGGTTGAATTCATATACACCTGTGATAATGGGTATCTAGACAAAATTCAGAAAAACAGTAGGAACATTAAATGTAGATTTACTGCTTCTAAGATAGGTTCTCTGGGGAAAACAGAAATTACCTGCACAGTTAGCCTAGTGGTTCCTAAGCCTCAGAGATCAATCAAATTATTGATTGACAACCATCCTGGTTGTCACACTAAGAATGTGTTGTCCTAACCAAGCATCATTTCCTTCATATTTTCTGCATAATTTCCCCTTATTCCCTAACCACCCTTCTTACTTTTCTAGGCCTTTTGGGCTATAGCCCCTATGTTGCTATAATAGGCATAAATGTTAATAGAATGCATTATTTAAAAAGTATTTTCAGAGTAATCATTATTACTTTTTGGAACTAGAATATCAAGTCCATACTGGCATTGTCCAGACTGTCTCTCACAACCTACTATGGTCATAAAGAATTTATAACCTGGTCATCCTTTCCTTCACTGCCAAAGTAGTTAGAAACAGATTACTTTGTGGGTGTTCTCCAAACTATGTACAAAAATAAGTTTCCTTTATCTTCACCTCTTTCATAATGAAGGGAAATACTTTCCATGTGAAGAATGGTGGAGATCCCTCAGCTTTGATTCTGATTTCTTTGATTTTACTTTGCTCTCAGGATATTGTACTGTTTGATGATTTAACACTCTTATCTCTAGAGTAAGGTAGGACCTGCCCTACCCCTGAATGTTGTGTGGGATTACAGTTATGTCCTGGTCAACATTTTTAGGTAGAACTATACCATAGGAAGTAAAAAATAAAAGATAAATACATAAGGAACTAAAAGTAAACTGGGTTATTTTGCTGATGAACTACCACATAGACTGCAGGGCTTAGGAATGCATCCTTAAGAGTGCAACTCATGACATGCTAACCAGAGATGAACTTCATTCTAGCATCATCTTCATCACTCATCACCTAGTTTCTTAAAAGGTAATTGAAATTTCACTTCCAGAGTTCCCATTGTGGCACAGCAGAAATGATTCCGACTAGTTATCTATGAGAATGCGGGTTCTATCCCTGGCCTCACTCAGTGGGTCTGGGATCTGGCTTGCTGTGGCTTTAGCTCTCATTTGACCCCTAGCCTGGGAACTTCCATATGCCACAGGAGCAGGCCAGCCCTCAAAAAAAAAAAAAAAAAGAAAAGAAAAGAAAAATTTTGACATCCTTTCAAAATTTCTAGTTTTCATAATTATTCTCTAGCAGGGATGGGACCTTATCCATGTACTTTATAGTGCATTTTTATCAAAATAAGTTTCAACATTTATATGTAAGCCAAGTAAGGATTGCAAAATGTTCATGCTTCTTTCACAAACTGTGCTAAGGGTTGATTTTTTTTTTTTTAACCCAGCAGAGGCCAAATGCTGCCATAGAAGACTGTTCAATGTCTTTTAATAGATTTCTTTTGACTGATATATTAGGCTTAAGATTTTAAGTGCAAGATTATTTTTAATACACTGTTTTCATCTCAAATATTTGTGCAAGTTGAATAAAAAGAAAAATATGACATTTAAAATAGTTTTAAGTTCTAAGCACTTTAAAAGTCAGTATACTTTTTTTGTAAATCTTTTCCACAGTTACGTGTGATATCATTCTTACTACTTTGGAGGCATAAATTAAATTTAACTTCGTAAACAACTTATAAGATTATGTTACTTAAAAAAAATTAGAGACAGTTCTGATATTCTATCACTTGGTATCATATTCATCTTTTTATAGATATTTGACAAGTAATATGTAATAATAGTCCTAAGAGTGGTGCCCTTAAATTCAACCATTTGCTTAAAGGGCTAAAGAAAATATATAAATTAAAAATGAATTAACAACAAAGGAAAAGAATAAACCTATAGAAAAGACATAATTCAAAATCACTTAGCTCAAAATCTGTAGTTCAGAGTTCCCGTCATGGCTCAGTGATTAACGAATCCAACTAGGAACCATGAGGTTGCGGGTTCGGTCCCTGCCCTTGCTCAGTGGGTTAAGGATCCGGCGTTGCCATGAGCTGTGGTGTAGGTTGCAGACGTGGCTCGGATCCTGCATTGCTGTGGCTCTGACATAGGCCAGCAGCTGCAGCTCCGATTGGACCCCTAGCCTGGGAACCTCCATATGCCGCAGGAGCGGCCCAAGAAATGGCAAAAAGACACACACACACACACACACACACACACACACACACAATCTGTAGTTCAAATAATAAAAGGAAACACTTTTCTATAGAATAAAAGATAGCTTTCTAACTAGGGTAAGGTCACTTGAGAATCTGAAATGATTCATGTTGATAAAGCACTGAAATTTAAAGGCAAGTTTTCAGCATTGCCTTTAATAAAGACAGCAGATACATATTAAATACACAGGACCTATATGAGGAATTTTCAAATGAACATGGTACACACATGGATTAGTTCTTAATGATAGTGTCATGTCCATTCTTTTTCTGATTTAAATAGAGCTCTTTTTATTTATATTGATTATTATTAAATGTTAAACAAAAATAATTATACGTAATATAATATTTTGCCATGCTTGCTCTTAGAATTGCTATACCATTTTATGCTTTATCACTGGGGCATGCATCCCTTATTTTTTTTTCACATCTTCATCAACTAGATATTGATACGTTTAAAATTTTCCCAGTCTGATGAGTTTGAGTTTATCTCTCATATTAATTTCCTTTTCTGGAATAATACATCTTTTATATTCATTGTCCATTTATTTATGTTTTATGAATTACCTGTTGACGTCCTTTGTCAATGTTTTGATTGAGTTGTGGGTCTAGTTCTTATTTTCTCCTATATATTCTTTTAAAATGTTAAAGTTTTACTCTTCTACCTTTAAATTTCCTAATAAACCTGGACATCATTTTCATGTATTTTTTTAATCAATAGAGTGTTTTAAAGCAAGTGAACAATTTTTCATCAAAGTGTCTGCCTTTTTCCTACTCATCTGTAATGCCACCTCTATTGTGTATCAGGATTATTAAATACACATGTTTCTGGGAATTGTTTTGTTACTTTCTTGATTTGCCAATTTCTATGCCAACATCATACATCTCAATTTAGATTTATAATCAACATTGACATGTGGTCAGGCCAAGCAATCTACGTTGTTCTTTAAAATTTTCTTAGATAATCCTAACCCTCTCTTCGCATGTGAATTTTAAGTTCTTTTTATAAAAACCTCATTTTAAAAACTGTTGGCATATTTATTGGGATTATATTGAATTTGGGAGAATGACATCTTTACTTAGCTTTTTAAAACAATGTTTAATTGTGACTTCTTATATTGGCTTGCTCTTAGCTTCAATAAATACTTCTAGAGCTCTGGGTTCACTTTTCATCTTGCTGAAGTATATTCTTCAGAAATTCTCTCAGTGAACAAGAGGAGGTAATCTTTCTTAGCCTTTTACTGAAAATCTTCTGAATAGTAAGTTTAGGTAAAATTCTAGACTGTCACATTTTTTATGTTATTCTTTTGAAGTTACTATTCTTTCCTGCTTATTATTTAACGTGCTTATGTTCAGCCACAATGTTACACCTTATTAAGTCTTTTGCACAGTCCGGTAGTCATTCCCATAGATATAAAGTGCATATTCCTCATTTAAATCTTCAGATGTGTTTCTTTATCATGATATCCTACATTTTCACTCTAGTGCATCTGGGTGTAAATTTACATTTCCTGCCTGATATTCACAGTGCCCTTTGAACTAAGAACTCTTGTCTGTAAGATTATCAGCTATTATATTTAAATCATTCTTTGTAATTCCACCCATTTGCTTCTTTAGGAACTCTTATTGTTGTATATTAATCTCTTTCATGTCTTTTCAATTCTCCTTGCCTTTTTAAATTTTCCTCTCTCTGGTGTTCTGGGTGAATTCTTCACTGGTATCATCTCATTCATTAACTTTATCTTGTGCATTCTAGATATTTTATCCTGTTTCATTTTTAAAAGTGGATTCATTTATTACATTTGTCATTTCCAATATGCATAGTCAATTTTTTCTATTGATTAAATTGTTTAGTTCAATTTCCACCTGCCTTTGTAACTCCATGTTCTTTTTTAAAAAAATGGATTTTACCATGTAATTTTATGGTTGACAAACACTCAAAGTATTTATTCAATTTATTTTCCAGAAATTTATGTGAGAATTTTACCTAGACTGAATCCATGAAATCATTGTGGTGATGGTGGTGAATTTCCGCCTTTTTTTTTAAATTTCAGTTACAGGTTTCTAGATCAGTTTAATTGAAGAGATTTGCTTTTATTGTCATGATTTTTATTATTCTTTTTGTTCCTCCCTTTATTCCTCCTTGACTTGATACCATGCCCATCTGTCCCCTGGAACTGCAATCTAGATGGATATAAGCATCTTGGGGTTCCTTTTTTGTGGTGATAATTAGAGATACCGAGGACTGTATTCGCATCATTTTCTTTGGGGTTGTTTCTGCTATCATGATGGGTTTTTTCCTTCTCATATCTCTAGTTTAATAGTTTTCTATAAAGACAGAGACTCAAGCAGCAGGTCAGCAACATTTTCAAAAACTTACTGCTTTCAAGAATGAAGGAGCACTATTCACAATAGCCAAGACATGGAAACAACCTAAATGTCCATAGACAGATGAATGGATTAAGAAGATGTGATACATATACACAATGTAATACTACTCAGCCATTAAAAAAGAACAAAACAATGTCTTTTGCAGCAACATGGATGGAACTAGATACTCTCATACTAAATGAAGTCAGAAAGAGTAAGACAAATGCCATATGATATCACTTATATGTGGAATCTAAAATATGGTGCAAATCAACATGTCTGCAACGTAAAAACAGACTCATGGACATAGAGAACAGACTTGTGTTTGCAAAGAGAGAGAGGGAAAGGAGAGAGATGGACTGATTTTGGGGTTAGTAGATGCAAACTATTGCATTTGGATTGAATAAGCAATGAGATCCTGCTGTATAGCACAGGGAACTATATCTAATCACTTGTGATGGAACATGATGGAGGGTAATGCGAGAAAAAGAATGTGTATATATGTGTAACTGGGTCACTTTGCTATACAGTAGAAATTAGAAGACCATTTTAAATCAACTATAAAAAAAGAATGGAGGGACTTTCACTTTATCCTTGTCCATATTTTTTTTTTCTTTTTATATTTTCTTCATCAATGATCTATATTTTAAATAGGAAATATGTGCCAAGCCATGAAATTGTCCTGCATTTCAACTATAGAGGTTTTAATTTTTTATATTTAGTCTCCTGGTATTCATTAACTTCACATAGTCAATTAAAATTAAAATCCACTTTCAGGCATACACTGTTCATATATTAATAGAAGATAAACCAGATCCTTATGTTTTAGGGGACAGTATATACATCTTATTATGATGCACTAAAATTAACATAAAGGCTTCTGTTTATCTCTATCTTATCTCTCAAAGAAGTTCCAAATTTAAAAGTGTAATAATTTTGCATTGGAGAGAGGGATAAATTAGGTTGGGGTTAACACATATACATTACTATATATAAAATAGTTAAGTAACAAGATCCTACTGTATAGTACAAAGAAATCTACTCAATACTCTGTAATAACTTATATGGGAAAAGAATTTGAAAAGTAATTGGTATATGTATCACATATAATTGATTCACTTCATTGTACACTTGAAACCAATCTAAAATTTTAAGTCAACTATACTCCAATAAATTTTTACAGAGTATTAATTTTGCAGAAATTTGAGTTCATAAGATAAATCTGCTTAAATTATTCTCTCCTGTGCTTCCCAAACACCAGTGGTTCTCTTAAGAAAACTGCATTTAATTGATGTTTTATGTAGCCACATAATTCTCTAGAATATAGGCTCTAGAGAGCCAGGACTGATGTCATATGTGTGTGCTTTGTTATTGTTTTAGTTGTAATTTTCCATCATACTACTGTCAACTAGCATGATACTTGGCAATTAGGCCGACAGACACTAATTGAAGAAATGAGCATGTAGGGGGCATGCTAGCATAGATGCATCTTCTGTACTGCACTGCTCTGCAGGCTAGCAACAACAAAATAGGCTGGCAATAGGATATTTTTTAATAAATGAGTATATAAGTTGATAAGGTCAGAAAAACAGAATGGGTTCTGTAAGAATATATAACAGTATACTAACCCAATTTCATTTTTGAGGCAATTTCATATAAAGGTAATATGAAAAATATCTTTACTTTTTAGTGAGTGATTTCATGCATTTCCTAATAATAATGATATAAATATAATAAAGGCATGTATAATATTTTACAGTTTCAAACCGTAACGGTTATTTCTTAAAGAGATACCTGCCCAATGCAACATTTATTATTGTTCTCTTTTGATTTTCCTACCTTTAACTCTTTCATAGTATTATGAAAAGATAAAACTTGAATATTTAGTAGGGCAATGCTGTTGTCTATGTTATTGGGAAAAAAGTGAATGAAAGAGTGTGGAAATTCATTCCTATTCAGTCTTGGGTTTTAGGAGGATATGACTGTTTATCAAAGAATAAGAAAAAAGTCAATTTAGGAAAGGGAAATTATCATTGATTTAAAAACTGTTTTCCCAATACATACCTCTTAGGATGGTCAAACCCAAAATACTAGCACTGCCAAATACTGATGCAGATGTGGAACAAAAGGAACCTTTCAACTCGTTGGTTTGAATTCAAAATGGCACAGCCACTTTGGAAGACATTTTGGTGGTTTCTTAATAAACAAAACATACTCTTATGATCCAGCATTTACACTCCACAGCATTTACTCAAATGAGTTGAAACTATGTCCACCAAAATATCTGCACATAAATGTTTTTTAACCATTTTGTTCACAATTGACAAAACTTGGAAGAAACCACCTTGTCCTTCAGTAGGGAAATGGATTAATAAACTGTGGTACATCCAGGCGATGGCAATATTATTCAACAAGAAAAAGAAATAAGATATCAAGCCTTGAAAAGACATGGAGTAAACTTAAATGCATATCACTAAGTGAAATAAGCCAGTCTGAAAAGATTACATATTATGTAATTCCAACCACATGCACTTCTAGAAAAGGCAAAAAAATGGTGGAAACAATCAAAGTGTCCGTGATTTCCAAGGGCTGAAAATGGAAAGTGGTGAATAGGCAGAGCACAGAGGATTATTGGGGCAGTGAAATGACTCAGTATGCTAGGATAGTGGTGAATACATATCATTGAGCTTTGGTCAATATCTGTAGAAGGTCTGGAGTTCCCATCATGGCTCAGGGGAAACAAATCTGACTAGTGTCCATGAAGACACAAGTTTGATCCCTGTCCTCGCTCAGTGGGTTAATGATCCAGCATTGCCGTGAGCTGTGGTATAGGTTGCAGATGCAGCTCAGATCTGGCATTGCTGTAGCTGTTGCATAGGCCAGCAGTTATAGTTCTGATTCGTCCCCTAGCCTGGGAACTTCCATATATAGCGGGTGTGGCCCTAAAAAGCAAAACAAAACAAAAAACCCAAAAAACATAGAATGTCTAACACCAAGACTGAAACAATAGACTTTGGGCCATGCTGTATCAATGTAGGTTCATTAACTGTAACAAATGTACCTCTCTCATGTATAAATTTGATAGTGCAGTAGGCTGTGCATATTAGAGGACAGAGGGTATGTGGGAACTCTCTGCACAGTCTTCTTAATTTTGCTGTGAACATAAAACTCCTCTAGAAAATCAAGTCTCTAGAAAATAAAGTCTATTTAAAAAAATATTTACTAGGACAAAACATGTTGTTTTAAGGACGCTTTTAAAACATGCTCAGTGTAGTACCATATGCTCTGGATTGTGTAATAGTTCCTTTAGAAAGTGCTTCTCTTCAAGCATGTGTATCTAAATAAGATTCATCTGTATAATAGCAGGTATTTTATTTTCCCCTTCTGCATATATTTAATATGATAATTAATTCAACCTGGTATTATTCTGGCTGCTATTCAAAACCTCATATGTGTTTTTTAATTTGTCACTTGTTCCTTATACAGCATCTTGGCTATTTAATAAGCAGTTGCAAAAGTCAAGAGAGCCTTGCCCCGACATGAGTCTTAATTTAATATGTACTACATAATGGAATTAAATGCAGAACCAACCATTAGTGGCAGATGATCCTTCAGTTATGAGCAAAGCTTTGGTGGGAGTAACTATAAAACTGATAAACTGATGGCAGCAAAGGGCCTTGGAATATCCTATGACATAATTATATAAAAGTTTTAAGGACATACCAGGCTAAAGTGGGAAAAGGCATCTCCAGGACCAAGTGCTGTCATTTATTTGCCAGTCATTTTACCTTTGAGCAATGAAGATTTTTAGATAAATGTTTCTATCATCTTCCATCAAGTTGTTTAGAAAATCTTTGCAATTCTTTCTCTAAGAAGCACTAAATTGGAATGATAATGTTTAGAAAATGACATTCAAATGCCCAGTATGTCGTTTGTTTTGTGTTTCATGTAAACTCTTAGCAAAAGCAGGACTTTTGTTGGTGGTATAACTGATGATTAGTTTTCAGTGCAGGTAGTTCTCAGGTGACTGGGTAAACACATGTAAAACATTTACAATATGCTTCTGAACTGGAACTCTTTAGTGTAGTTATATTTGTGAAATAAATGACATTCAGTAGAACATTATAGCAAGATCTTTTAGGGAGATTTGACAGGATGACAGTACGGTTACTCACAGTTCAGACTACCACAATGTAGAATGTAATGAGCTGTAATGCTATTATTTTTCACTTTAGAATTTTAATGTTGTATTTTGTACAGTTCTTAAAATATTATGTATAAAACATTGGGCTGAAACAATAGCAAGTTGGATGTTCATAATGTCATTAGGAGCCAACAATCTAATAACCATAAAAAACAATGAAAATTTTTCCTCAGACTCTTCTGGAAACAAGAATAACTTCTGTGTGTGAGATTCCATTTCTGAAAGGCATTCTGACCAGGCCTGTAGATAGCATAGTTTGATCTTTTGTGCTGGTGGGAATCCCTATAGATGTAACTTATGTGAATAGGGCACTTGAGGCCGTGGCATCTTTAATGATGGAGTTATTTCTTTTTCACTCATCCTCAGTGCTCACCAGAAAAAAAAAATGTATTCCTCTGATAGTGAACTGACTACTAACTAAATGTGAAGGAAAGCAAGAGACTAAGAAGAATAATGACTGTAAAATGGAATATCCTACAGGAACAATTAAAAAGAACAGGGCTCTCTAATACCTGGGATTTGCTTCTATTCTGGTGTGTCATAATTTCATCATCATGATTACTAATAGATGGAATGATATATTTTATTTATTTTATTTTCAGACATTTATACAAAGTAGAAAAATGTAAGAGTTAAATGAAAAAGATGCTATGTTGTGTTTTTAATAGTATATATGTGGCACAAGACAAGTACAGCTAAATTAATCTCTTGGAATGAACTGCCACTGAAAGAACAGTTCTGTCAAGTAATGCCATTTACTCTCCTTATTTACATACAGAGCAATTCTGTTAGATCACTTAGCATAGTGAGCTTATTAGGAAAATCACATTGGTTTGAGCAAAGGACTCCTCTGACCTTTCTAAATGAAAATAGCATGATGCTAAAAATAATTGGTGGAAGGATCATCTCTACACACAAAATGCTTTTTGCAATCAACTACCATATTGAGAAGAAATTTTTATTTTTTTATGTTAGAAATACAGAAGGTTTTTCTCTGTGTTTTTCTTTTTAATTAGAGGGAATGAAAATGGTATTTACATTAAATGCAAATAGCACCCTCTTTCCTGCAGTGAGTATTTCTCAGAAATGGATACCTTTTCCCATTTCAGTCTTCAGAAATCCCTTGATCACACCCAAAGAGCATCTATGCCTTTTTGAAATAGGAAAATTACAGGTAAGTTATATTTAAAAATCTCTGACTTTTTGTACATATTGTAAGATTATGACTAAGGATATGTTCAAGATGCATTACTCAGTTATATGTTTGTGCGAGGACTAAAGACATCTAGATATAGCTTTTAATTAATGCTGAAGAAGAAACTCATTTATAAGAAGTAATAGGAAAAATTAATAGTAGTCTGCATAATCACAATATCTGTTATTAAAAAATGAACCATTGCATTTACCATTTAATAATTAAAATATAGAGTTAATACTTTTGGGTATGCACATAGTAGTCATTTATTTTTTCAAATGTATTTCTCCAACCACATGTTAGTTTGAACGAAACAAAAAAATAAACAGATTTTTGTAAAAATTTATATATGAAACATAAAAAGAAAATATTAATTTTCATTCAGATATATGGCAGATATACATCTCAATTGAAAGTCAATTTCTATTTTAAATCAGAATTAATGTGTAGTTTATAACTGTTTTAAAATATAATGTTAAACCCATTCTCATCCTAGCATAGAATGAAATGATTTTGATGGATTCTTACTAATCACATAAGCTTGAAGCCATACTTTTCTAGGGAAAAATATTTAGAGAAATATAACCATTCTTGAGGTTTGAGTAGTGTTCCCATAAAACTCAAGCATAATTTCCTCTTTCTGTGTGTTTGTTGAAAACTAATTTTTAAACATTTAGTGCTGTCCATTATCCTCCAGTATATCATGACTTTTCAATGTTTTGTCCTTCGGTTGTACCTAGTATATTTGCTTGTTATTCAAACTAGACCAAAAATACCTGGAAAGAAATTTGTGGCTGTAACCACATTATGCAGCATGCGGGCTTGTGTATGCAGATGGATTATATTTTTATTTTTGTATGTATAAATGTGCAAAGTGACTTTTCCTTGGATTATGGATATAAATATTATTAAATGTAACTGAATTTGTGAGACTATCAATAAACCATAGCATCTGTGAAATCTAAACACTCACTCAGACATATGATTAAACTGTCCATAGTAAAAGGAAAAATTAGAGTCCTACTTAAATTGTAAAATTTTCTTCCTCGTAAATATAAGCTAATAAAACCAAGAAATTAGCTTTTGGCTAATATCCATTTAACACAGGCAGACATAGATAACTTTAAACCTCCTATACAAATCCTAAAGAAATGAGGCATATAGGATAGGAAATAATTAATCTGTGATGGCCTGTCTCAGAGTATGAAAGCTTTTGAAGGCTTTTGAGTCCAAAATAGTAAGCAAAGATCAACTGAACAGGAAAGGGAATTTTAGCAGTTTAAAATGTTCTCTACAGTATTTTATAGAGGTTTCTGACACTAGAAGCTTTGCATCCTGGCCATATAGGAAGGCAAATGTGTACAGACTAGTTTGTGGAGTAAGTCCAACCATTTTTATGATAGGTGATGTGGTATTTTATCAAATTTCTTTTAATGTAGCATTACATAAAATCCAGGATGTAAATGGAATTATTAGGTTAAAGGAAGAATTCTTCACAGTAGGCCAAAAAAAAAAAAGAGGGAATTTTAGGGTTGGAATTAATTTGAGAGATCATCCAGTCCTGATTACAGATGAGAAAAAAAATTGGGGCGCGAGAGATCTTCCCAAAGTTTGAAGTTATTAGAGCGTCGAACCAAACGTATATCCTGCTTCACTGGTCTTCCTATCATGTTCTTTCCATTTTTGTTTTGAAGATAACCAAGTAGTAGTTGTTATACAGTTAAAACTTTAGGGAGGTTATTATATAAATCTAATTTATATCATCATTCGATTAGTATTAAACTGTTTGATACCAGCAAATATTTATGTAGTACCTTTTATATGAAAGTGGCAGTCTCTTATCATTGTTATTCTGGAATAAAAAGCACTTTCCCCATTTGTATTGCTGGAAACTTCCCTTTTAGAATTGTTTTGCTTCATACCATAGGTTTTGGATCACTATGTTCTCACTTGTCCCTTGTCTCTAGGTATTTTCTTAATTTTCTCTTTGATTTCTTCAGTGATCCATTCGTTGCTTAGTAGCAAATTGTTAATGTCCAAGTGTTTGTGGGTTTTTTTTTTTTGCAGTTTTTTTCTTGTTGTTGATTTCTACTATCATAGCCTTATGATCTGAAAAAAAATGATATGATTTCCGTTTTCTTAAATTTTCTGAGGCTTGATTTGTGGTTCAAGATGTCATCTATCCTGGAGAATGTTCCATGTACACTTAAGAAGAATGTGTATTCTGCTGCGTTCAGATGGAGTGTTCTGTAAATATCAATTAAATCTATCTGATCTAATGTGTCATGTAAGGCCTGTGTTTCTTTTTTGATTTTCTGTCTGTATGATCTGTCCATTGATGTAAGTGGGATGTTAAAGTCCCCCACTACTATTATGCTATTGTCAGTTATTCCTTTTATAGCTGTTAGCAGTTGCCTTATATGTTGAGGTGCTCCTATAGTGAGTCATTATAGATTTATATTGTTTTATCTTCTTCTTTGTCTCTTGTAACATTCTTTATTTTAAAGTCTGTTTGGTCCAATAAGAGTATTGCTACTCTATCTTTCTTTTGATTTCCATTTGCATAGACTAGCTTCTTCCACTCCGTCACTTTCAGTCTGTATGTGTCCCTAGATCTGAAGTGGGTTTCTTGTAGACAGCCTATACATATGGGTCTTGTTTTTCTATCATTCAGCCAGTCTATGTCTTTTAGTTAGAACATTTAATCCATTTACATGCAAGGTAATTATTGCTATATATGTACTTATAGCAATTTTCTTAATTGTTTTGGATTTGTTAATGTTGTACTTCTTTCTTCCCTTTTTTCTCTTCTTTTGTGGTTTGATGGCTTTCTTTAGTGTTGTATTTGGATTTCTTTTTCTTTTTTTTAATATGTGTGTCTGTTGTCTTTTTGGTTTATGGTTCCCACAGGGTTTTGATATAGTGTTCTATATGTATGCAAGATTGTTTTAACTTTCTGATCTCTTAAATTGAAGTTCATTTTCAATATTCTGCATTTGTACTCTCCTCATGATTACTGCTTTTGATATCATGTTTGTGAGTGGATAATTTCCTGCCTTTACTCTATGTTTGCCTTTGCTACTGAGGTTTTCCATTTGTAATTTTCTTATTTCTAGTTGTGGCTTTTTTTTTCTTTTACCTAGAGAAGCTCCTTTAGCATTTGTTGTAAAGCAGGTTTGGTGGTGCTGAATTCCCTTAGCTTTGGCTTTTCTGTAAAGCTTTTCATTTCCCCATCATACCTGAATGAGAAGCTCGCTGAGTAGAGTATTCTTGCTTTTAGGCTCTTCCCCTTCATCACCCTAAGTATATCTGCCACTCCCTCTGGCTTGCAGATTTTCTGCTGAAAAATCAGCTGATGACCTTATGGCAGTTCTCTTGTATGAAATGTAATGATGTGTTCATTTTACTAAATTAATGTAGTAATTATTTCTCTATTGATTTTGTTCAGTAAAGTAGTCATATTCATTTTGAAATAATCCTGTATTTATTTAGATTTATTGATTTTAATAATTGGGCCAGTAATATTTGCTGAGTGTTATAAGATTAAGTTTTTCTTGATGGTTGCTAAATGTCTTCTCATGATCAGGAGTATCACACCAAGAGGTTTCTTTGAATATATTGCCAAAGATATCACTTCCAGTGCAATCTCTATTGTTTATCAGTGGATATAGAAGGGACTTTCCTTCAAAATTAGCAACCTATCTATACCATAAATATAAAAAAGATAACGTGTAAGAATAAGAAAATGGTATGATTGAAAAATCATAATGTCCTATTTTATAAATCAATCTACTTCTTAAATAATCATTCAAATAGCTTTTATATTATTAAAGAAATTCTTGTAATGTCAAAACTATAAACATATTGGTAGGCAGTCTGAGTTTTTTTTTTTTTTTTGAGTGAAATAAGAAGCTTGACCTGAAACTTAATTTGTTCCCCAATCTCATACACATTTTGGATTTTTTCTAAATAAATATATAACTAGTATTATGTTATCTATTGATAAAAGCATCTAATCTAAATATTTCTATTTTAATATGCTGATTACTATTTTTCTCTGATTTATTCTTTCTGTGAAGCATTACATAAAATAATGTACCTTAAAATTGTTGAATATTAAAATTGATTTGAAATGATTCACATCATCCCCCCACTAATACAAAAATTGTATGATCAAAAATCTCTTTCAAAAATATAGGGAGAAAAGACTATAGGAGAAATAAAAAGCTCTTGCCTAAGATACATAGAAAAATTAATAACTATCTTGGCATATATCTAATATATCCCAATCCCCCAAACTTTACAATAGTTATAAACATTACAATTTGTTGATGCAACCTTCTTAATTTGCTATATCACATCTTTTTGGTAGTTGATGATTTTTATTATAATTTTAAAGCAAATATTTCAAATATAGCTTAAAAACATCTGACTCGATACAAACAAAAACAGAGACATGCCCTAAAAAATACAGTGTGAGTTCCAGACAGACACCTAACCTATGTGATAGGAAATAAAGCAAATATACATATAATTAAGATTGTCAGTACTGCTAAAATTAGATTTACAACTAGTCAAGATTACTGGGGATATATTCTCAAATACTTAAACACAAAAATAAAAAATATTTGATTCTTTATGGAATTTTCTTTTTACTGTTTACAAAAATGATTTTTGCTCATATATAAAGGACTAAAAATATTTTTTAAATTAAATAGATAGTTTATAGTTAAAGGGCAACTCTTAGATATAATAAGAGTTTGGCTTGAAAACTATTTTAAAATATTAATCAAGTGCCATTGCTAATTAATGATGGAATTTTCCGGTTGTCTCTGTGAGTAAATTACAATTAAATTAACAAAATTAATAAATGAGAATAATAATCCAAATAAGGTTTGAAAAATGCCATTAGTACTTTATGGATTTATTGGTTTCCCTGGCTAGATAGAGGACCACTAGCAAATCTGTTATTTTTGCATGATGGCCATTAACATCTGTTGTGAAATGTCAAGATTCCATTGGAATTTTGGCGCTTAAATAGGAGAGTTCACATAAAATCCTTACAGATTTTCTTTTGCCAAACGCATTTATTCTGTTTCATGAATCAGAAGTAACTAAACATAGGGTGTTTTTTTTTTCATTTTGAATTTCAATACCTCCTTGGTCCGCACTTGTTTAAAAATCATACATTTACAATTTCTTTATTTGACTGTGAAATGATTGACATCTATTCTGAGCAGTAATGGATGAATTCTTCCACTTCACTTTCATAAAGCTTGATTTCCATTATTTTCTAGTTCTTTTTAATAAGCAAAAGTGTTTCATCTATTCATTATTAATTGTTTTTAAAGACCTTATTTATCTCTATAAATTTACAGATAAACTTTGTTTTTATTAGTCTTAGTCCATATCCAACTTCCAATTAAGTTATTGTTTGCAATATGTACTTGACATGTAAATACTAAAATTGGTATAAGCATGGTTTCTCAATAGGATATGGATCCTCTCCTAATGTTCATTATTTTTAGTTTTAGGTTGATTTTCTTTTTGCCATATCTTAATTTCAAACTGACTCAGAATCTTGAATTATCGAACTAAACCATAAGAGAGAGAACCTATTACTGGCTAAAATGAATCAGGAAGAAATTTAGCATTGTTATTATGAAAATACAAACATGAAAGGGTCTTTTTCCAGTTTTATACATGAAGGTAAATGACCAATCATTGGATATTTTCCTAATGAGGAAACACCTAAATAACTTTAAGCAAAGAAAACATCTTGTTTCCTATGATGATCTTTTAAATGTGTACATGTGTTTAATAAAAATTCCAGAAGTTATGTATTAGAGTTCTCCAGAGAAATAAAACCAGAAATAAACCAGTAGAGATTTATCATACATATTGGCTCATGTGATTATGGAAAAGTCCCGCAATCTGGTGTCTGGAAGCTGGACACCAGCAAAGCCAATGTTATAATTTAGTTAGAGTCTAAAGGCCTGAGAACCAGAGGAGCTGATGCTCCTGGTGTAAATCAAGGAGTCCAAATGCCCTGAGAAGCAGGAGCTCTTCTGTCCAAGGGCAGTAGAGGACAGACATTCTAACTCAAGAAGAGAGAACTTGCACTATCTCTACCTTTTTGTCCTATTTGGGCCCTCAAAGAATTGGATGATGTCCACCTGCCACCTACATTTCTGAAGGTGATCATCTTTACTCAGTCTACTAATTGAAACCCTAATCTTTTCCAGAAACACACACACAGATAAATAGTTTTTCCAGCTATCTGGACCTCTCTTAGTCCAGTCAACTTGACACATAAAATTAACCAAACACAAGTTATATAATTTTAAGTAACTTAATTGTCATGGAGGCCCCACATACCATTGAATATTTCATGTTTATCATGAATAAACCTTTATCTCATGTGCAGCTCCAATTCCTCATGAGTTCTCAAGAAAATTTGTTCTTTCTAATGCCAAAATTAATGTCACATGCTTTAAAAGGAAGGATGAAATTTTAAAATATCAACACTAATAAGATTAATCAGCTGTCATTTTGCAAGTTTGAGAAACAATGAAAAGAACTGTGGAGGGCAGAGGCTAATCAGATACATGAAAGTTCATGGAGAAAGAAGTGTAGTCCAAATGTGGTGGCCAAGAGAGGAAAACTTGAAATAAAGTAGACAAGTGAAATAGGCAGATAAGATAAAAAGAAAAAAGAAAATAGTCCTTAAGAAAAAAAAATTGTCAACACCTATCTCTGGCAGCCGCCTTGATATTCATTTTATCCTTTCTTGTAGATAATCTCAAATGGCTGGCTACCTTTTTTTCTTCCATTTCCTCACATAAATTGTCTGTCTATGCCATGCCTCTTGAATGCTAGACAACGTTGTATATAGGATCAACTTCAAGATACTGATTTCTCTTTCTATAACCAAAGTTGAAATCTTTTCCCAGGCTACCTCAGAAATTACAAATGGAGATTTTTTTTTTTAACTGAGATTTTAGTAAGACTTCCCAAATGCTTGAGTAGGCATTCTGTTTTAGTTGGACTTATTTAATCATCAGCGAAGTCAAACTATTCTGGGCTCTACAGGCATCCTCAACTAGGAAGTTCTTAGTTTACACATTAATGCTCTTTTTTTCACAAGTTTAACTAACCGAATTTTACTCATTGAATTCATTACTCTCTGGAATTCCTTTAAGACATTATTTTCTCAAAATGTGCTCCACAAGCTACCAAAACCATCAACACCACATATTCTCAGAATCTCTGGGGAGAAGAATGCTTTGATAATATAAAAATTATCCATTAATGTACCTTTGTATAACAAAAAGATTTTTTCATGTATCTTTTGCATATAGTGCCATACACCTGGATAACAATTAGAAATAATTTTGAAATAAAGATCTATCATCTTGTGTGGCAAGGAATCCAGAGGTAGCTTGCCTGTCATTGTTTCATGAATGTTAAGATGACTTGATTCTGGCCATTCACTGGCAAAAAAGAAACAGAAAGAAAATGACTGGCCTGAAACAATTATGTTTTTTAAGACCGGCATATTCCTGAGCATAATGTTCCTTGATATAAGAACAAAATTGGAGTTCCGTTACCACAGATGATAAGGCAGCTAGATGGGTAGGTGTAAGGATTATTTTTAATTTAGTTTGTGCATTGTTAGATGTAGATTAGAAATAATAATATTTATAATACTGTGTGTTAAATTAGACTAGTTTCTCAGTTTCTATGAATTTTCTTAATCTTATATTTTTATTTAATATATGTTTATTTGTTTGTTTTTATTTTTGCTGTCTGAACAAATAAATTTACAAGAACTCATAACCAAAATATGGTAGTATAAAATTCAAAAGTATTGTTTCAACTAATAGAAAAAATAAGCACTTTGATTCCAAACATTTATTAAAATCTTGATCTTTATCATTGCTAATTAATCAGCCAAATGTGTCTTTGAAATTGTTTAGCCCTGCACATAATACATGACTCTTATTCTTAAGATTAGCTATGCATCTCTTGTCTGATACAATTTGTATATCTTAAGGTTTGAAATATTTCTGCACCATTTCAAATTTAAATTTTTTTTTCCTTCACAACTACTTTCCTGTGCACACATAAATAATTAAGTACAATTTAGATTATGTAAGAGATTTTTGTAATTTTATTTCTGCCTGGAATGTTTTTGATGTGAATAGTTTTCTCCATTATTTAACACACTTGATATTTGAGGGAAATGTCCATATATGTAAATGAATAGTTTAAAAAGCATTGTTTTCAGTTTTTGAAAACTTACATTAAATAGACAGCACATAGTTATATATTTGTGTGTGTTCTACCACATATATACACACATACCTACCAATGTATGTTATTGTCGACAAAAAAAATGCACAACCTGAAAATTGAGAATTAAGTTTTATTTGGGGCAAAATTTAGGACTTTAAAGGCCTAAGCCTGAGATACAGAATCTCAGTTAGCCCTGAGAAACCACTCAGAGGAGGTGAGGGGGCAAGCTGGGATATATGAGTTTTTGCAACAAAGGGAAGGTGGTAGGAACAAAAGATTTACAAATAACCAGATTTTTAGAAGACTTACAAAAAAATAAAAACAAAAACAAAAACAGTTTCTACAGGAAGAAGTAAAGGTCTGGGCTTACTATAATCACTCATTTGAAATGCATCTCAACTGCTGTCCAGTCTTTGTTTCCTTCCCCAGAGTACCCTCAGGGCTCACTGGCCCACTCTTGGGATTTTGTTTTGTTCACTTAACTACATACAAGAGGCAGTATTTCAGAGAGCTCTGAAATAATGCCCCAAAGAGGAAAGGAGGAATATCAAGATATAAGTCATAAAGGTAAAGGGGGATGTGCATACATTTTACAGAAGTTTGTTGCTGGTCTCATGAGGGTTACTATTAATAGCAGACATCAGTCATCATTGAAGGATTTTAGTGTTTTTTTAAGATATGAGAAGATGCAAGAATTGGGCTCATAAAATCTTCTCCTAGATATAGCTAACTTTCTGAAGACCCATTCTTCCAGTTTTCCCAGAGCATAGAATGCCTCACTCCTGGTCTCTACCCTGAGCTCCATTCAGAGGGTGCTGCAGGTTTGTAGCTGCAGTGGCTCATGTTTTACTCCATGTAGAGGCTAATGGCAAGTGCTAAACTTCAGTTCACACTATGAATAATTTAACTGCTTCATCTTCATAGAGTATTATACCAAAGTGTATAGTATTCCTTATAGCCTTATAAGCCAACTCCTTAGCAAGCTTAGAAGCACTGACTATGATATTTTGCTGTTCTGTCAGTTACGAATTCCCAGATGGATTTGGAACAAGGCCAAATCACTGTTTCATTATTTCTAGTTGCAGATACTAAACTCGTACTCTTTGAATTGCTTCATTTTCCTTTCAAAAAAAATCACATTTAGTTTTAGGTTTTGATCTTCCCATTGGCAACAAAAACTATATTTTCTAACATTTTCAACATTTGTATTCTTCATAGACTAAAAAATATGCTAGATATTAAGGATTTTTTTTTCTGGGAAGGTTGGGATCACCCAAACTCATTAAAAATTTGGAATATTATAAATATTATGTCTATGATACAAAGTAGTTTCTATACACATTTAAACAGAAACAGAAATTTTAGCACTTGGTTACAATTCTGTTAAAATTCTTAGCTGTTCTTCCCACCCAGTTCTCTAGAATTAAGGCCATACTTGCACGTGATCATAAAATATTCATCACATCAAAAATAAGGAGGATACAGATAGTAAACTAATATCAGACAATGTAGAACAGATCTGATTCATCTGCTAATTTTTTTTTATCCTTTGTTCAATGAATAATGACAAAAATAGTTTTGTTAAGTTATTATCAACAAATAAGACAAATACAACATATGCACTTTTATTAATTTAACAGTTTTTAAGTATTCAGAATATTTTTATTCACTTTCTAATTAACTGCCAGCTATTTCCCATGAATTAATTTTTAGTCATTGATTTTTTTTGTTCTTTTTCACTTTCCAAAGCCCTAAAGAATAACTGTGTACATTTAGCTTAAGTTTCAGATGTATGATAAGCTAGTGTTATTGAAATATATTTGTTTCTATGATGAAGTAACAAATATATATGTGTGTGTGTGTATTATAACTTTTATTGTGATAAAAGTCAAGCTAGTTTCTCTTATGAGAAATATTTTTTCATGAATTAAAGTCATGAACAGGAAAATTGTCACATATTTGAAAACAAAATGTACAGATAATGTGCTCTTTTTTGTATGATGGCAGAAAGAATAGACCCAAAGTTGTTTTTACCCCATTTATCATGATGCATTTGGAGAAGTTCTTTAACTCACAAGAACATGTTGATCATTTGTTTTGAAAGCATACTTTGCATGGCTTCAAGACACTAGAGTTTGCCAATATACTTTCATTGTATAGTACATTATAAAATGAGGCTTCTTAGATTCTTCGAAGCCACATTAAAATATACTCAAATATGATATATCCTTCCATTTCTTTTTATTTCTACAACATTAGGTAAGATCAGTAGTGCTCAAGAAACTATGTTCCTGTAAACAGGATGGATACTAATTTCTTCTTTATTAGTTTCTGCAGGAAGTAAATTCTGAGACATTGCCTATTCAGTTACAAAACTACTATTCCAATCAAACAGCTTTTTCCTCAATCAACCATTTCAGGGAAAAAACAAGCCAAGGTTAAAGTATCATTTTGTTCTAAATGACCATCTTGTAAACTCAGAAAATAAATAGCTTGAGCTGAGCCCAGAGTCTTAAAAAAATATTTATTTTTCCATTTAGCCATTATTTACTTTAACTATGTTTGACCATACTAACCTGACTCCATGCCTATGTAATTCTAACCAAGTTGACATCTGTATGTTAAGTACTATTTCAGATTTTATGAGAATTATGTTAGCATACTTTAACATGATGTAAGAAACAGCAAAACTTCGATTTTGCTGACTTTCTCACTTACTAATGTGATTTACCGTATATAATCAGAAAGTCAACTGTCCATACCAGTGGTTAGCCAAGAAATGGCAATTCAGAAAAAGAGCTAGAATTTAAGAAAAATAATTTGATTTTATCCTGGAATCTCTTTTTTAACTTATATCCAAGCATGTATAGACGTTAACAAATCATAAAATCTCTTCAGAAGTAATAAAGGAATAAATGAGATTTTTCATACTCTTTCTTTCTTATAAAATGTTTAAATTGCTTCAGAGTTATTTCTTCGGCTTCCTACACCTGGAAAATAGCAGTTGTGCTTCTCAAACTTTATTGTGAATCCAAATTACTTGAGATTCATATTAAATTTCATTTTTTTTTCTTTTTAGGGCCACATGTGTAGCATGTGGAAGTTCCCAGGTTAGGGGTTGAATCAGAGCTGTGGCTGCCAGCCTACACAACAGCCACAGTAATGCCAGATCCAAGCTGCATCTGCAGCTTACACCACAGTTCATGGCAACTACAGATCCTTAACCCACTGAGCGAGGCCAGGGACCTAACCTGCATCTTCATGGATGCTAGTCGGATTCATTACTCCCAGGCATAATGGGAACTCCCTCAAATTCTGATTCAGTAGTTTGGGATGTGCCTGAAAGTCAGCATTTTAAACAAGTATCCTTGTGATGGTAATGCTGTTTGTCAGTGAGTAAGAAAGGGTGTATTTAGACAGAGTCTTCTCAGTATTGATAGAAGCCTTCACCTAAACCTAGATAGCATTTTATTGCTTTGGTAGATTGTTATCCAATCCTTCACTCAGCAGATATTTTTAAACTATTATCTGGTAACCTTCATACAGATTATAATATTACAAAACCTATAATGTAGAGTTTAACCTAACAGGATTCAAAAATCTCACTTCTAACTTTGGGCTGATTTCTTAACTCAGTGAGTATCAGTTTTCTTATCACAAAATAAAGATGATGCTACCTACATAATATTAGAATGATGCTTTATTAAACCACAAGAGGCATCTAAGATGTGTAGCAATCACCATGCAATTTAAATACCAGATTCCTAGAATTCTCTTGTGCCTAAGTGTGTTAAGGATCTTGTGGTGTCACTGTAGTGGCCTGGGTTGCTGCTGTGATGTGGGTTAGATCCCTGGGCTGGGAACTTCCACATGCTGTGGTCACATTCAAAAAACCCCAAAAGCAAAAGAAAACAAGGTATCATGGTTTCTGTGTGTGTGTGTGTGTTTGTATATACACTTTTCTGATTCAGAGCTTCTTCAGTGCCAGACCATGCATGTGATCTAGAACAAAGCAAGAGAAAGTGTCAGATGTATCCATTCGAGAGAGTACAGACCTCAGAATGAGTTCATCAGTGCCCTTATTTTGTTAAAAGCTTTGTTGAGATATTGATTGATATACAAATAACTGTATATATTTAATGTATACAATTTGATGGGTTTGAATATCAATGCTCTTTTAAGTTCTCTATTTCAAGCACTTGGTTATGGGTTTGGGGAAAAATTCTAATTCAGATCCTTTTCCAAGACACACCATGGTGCTTTGCAAATGATAGAATCAAGAAGGAATGAATTTATTCTTGTTGAAATATTTGTCATGGGACAATTTTCATGTTAAAGGAATGGAAATTCATTTGGAACTGGATGGCAGCTTAATTTGAAATCAATTCAAGAACTATGAATTCATTTTGGTTAACTGTTACGCTTAAAAGAAATCTGTAGGCTAATTATAGATACCACATTGTGCTTTTGTGTGTGTACATTTGAGTATGAGATTCACATGCTGATTTATGCTTTATTACTGAATTTTTAAATAGAGGAATTAAATCATTTTAACTGACAAAGTATAAAACATATCAAGATGAAGTTACACATATCTATGCTTTTGTACAAACCATGGCGTATTTCACAAAATATTTCAAAGAGGGAACAGTGAGATAGCATTCTTTTTCTAAATACCCTTACCCACTTTATACCCAAAACAAAATGTGAAAATCCCCATGTCAGTGAAGTATTTGGTTTATTCCTATATTTGTTTGTAATTTCTCAGTGATAGGAAAATCCTATTTTTCAAAGTTTGTTGTGTAGCAAAAGGAAGAAAAAGGACATATTTTACAGAATTTGAAAATTCTTAGATTGCTCTGAAACTAATAAACCCTTTTATATTGTACAATAGCTTCACTCAAAATTTTGGTCACAGTCCTAACATCCTGTATCCTCACTTCAAGTATTTCGTTCACTTGACGTGTGAACAGGTCGGGAGAAAATTAATCACTGCTTCTTGTATCAAACTTGCTTCTTTGTATCACAGGCTGGTAGAGAATGAATTGATGAAATATGCATATTTAATCAATAAGACACATTGCAAAATATCACACATGTAACTGGAAGAATAATGACCATTCGTGTTCTTACTAAGGACAGAAAAATGATAAATTTTCACTCACCCTCCATTCTTAGAGATTGTAGGAGATTGTTCTCTCCTGGAGTTTGAGCAGGCCTCTAAAATCAAGAAAATTTGGCCAGCTTTTTGATGGGAAAAGAGTTGTCATCCTTGTGGTAGGCAGGTCTGTGAAGAACCCTATTTTTATGCCTCTTAAGTGTTCCCCAGGGCATACACTAAAGGAAAGAAGATAGGAAACACTGGCCTTTGCTTTGCATAATAACATAAGTTGGCAGGACCAAATAGGTAGATTTTGTGCAGCTTTGGAAAATGTTTTTCTTCCTTGGTGTGTATTAAGCTGGACTGTCCTTACTCATGAATGGGGACCAAGGGATGTTTCAGGATCTGGGAGGAGAAGATCATAACCTGAGGGTAGAGGCTCTGTGCCAGGCTGACTAGGTTTGAATCTACCTTGTACTAGCTTTGTATCCACCTTGTACTAGCTTTGCATCCTTGAGCAAGGTATGATTATTATCCTCTTATTTTATAGTTGAGGAATCTAAGGCTTAGAAAGTTACTGCTCCAGCAGTTCCTGTTGTGGCTCAGCAGAAATTAATGTGACTAGTATTTATGAGGATGAAAGTTCGATCCCTGGCATCACTCAGTGGGTTAAGGATCCAGCGTTGCCATGAGCTGTGGTGTAGGTCGCAGGTGAGACTCAGATCCCATGTTGCTGTGGCTGTGGTGTAGGCCAGCAGCTACAGCTCTGATTTGACCCCTAGCCTGGGAACCTACATGTGCTGCGGGTACGGCCCCAGGGGGGGAAAAAGGGCAAAGAGTTTACTGCTCCAGATATCACATGTTCACACACACACAAAAAGCACACCTATTCTGTGGCAGGGGTCGGCAGCATGATCTTAACCAGTGCTTTCTCATATAGTTTATTCAGACCATAGGATTTATGTTTCTCCCCAAAAGCTATCTCTAAACCAATGTCACCTTGAAAATCTGATAATAGCTTGGAAGTTAGCAAATCTCTGTGACTAAATTGTGCCCACAAACCAATCCTTGTCTACCCAGGGACCTCCAAGGGCCATATAGAGCTATGGCAAGAAGCTAGGGTACAGGCCTCTCACCTGCATTTGAGTCCCAGCTGTGACACAAACTTGAGTATCTTAAGCAAGTTTTTTTTTTTTTATTTAAGCATTTAATTTGAGCGAATTGTAGAATTAAGGGCAGCTGTTTAAAAAAAAAAGAACAAAAAAAACAAGATACTGTATAATATTTACCAAGCTATCTCCAATGGTAATAGCTTGCAAATTATAGTATAATATCACAGCCAGGATATTGGCATTGATACAACGAACCCATTTTATTCATATTTCCCTGTATTTCCTTGTACTCATTTATGTGTGTGTGTGTGTGTGTGTGTGTGTGTGTGTGTGTATTTAGTTCAGTGCAGTTTTAATATATATAGGATACTGCATGTGCCACTGCAGCCAAAATTTTGATCATTGGCATGACCACAGCATTCCTCCTGGTTCCTTATTATAATCCCCACGTCCCTCCTGTCACCCTATCTCATCCAAAAACCATGACAGCAATTTTCATGTCTCTAATTTGGTCACTTCAAAAATATTATAGGAGTTCCCGTCGTGGCGCAGTGGTTAACGAATCCGACTAGGAACCATGAGGTTGCGGGTTCGGTCCCTGCCCTTGCTCAGTGGGTTGGCGATCCGGCGTTGCTGTGAGTTGTGGTGTGGGTTGCAGACGCGGCTCGGACCCCGCGTTGCTGTGGCCTCTGGCTTAGGCCGGTGGCTACAGCTCCGATTAGACCCCTAGCCGGGGAACCTCCATATGCCGGGGAAGCGGCCCAAAGAAATGGCAAAAAGACAAAAAAAAAATTATAAAAATGGAATAATACAGAATTTAATACTTTTGGAATTGACTTTTTCACTCAGCATAAATCCCTTGAAATCCATCTAAGTTGTTGCATGTAGCAAATAGTTTACTTTTTTACTGCGAATGTATGTTGCCAATTTATTTATAGTTATAGATGTCCCACAGTTTATTAAACCATTCCCCAATTGAGAGACATTTTGGTTTTTTGCAGTTTGGAGTTATTACCAATAAAGCCATTATGAACAGTCATGTGCAGGCTTTTGTGAGGACATAAGTTTTCATTTTTCTGGAGTAAATACAAGGAGTATAATTCCTGGGTCATATGGTGGTTTCATATTTTCTTTAGGTGTTGTTGTGTGTTTCTTTTTTAAACTGCCAAACTGCTTTCCTGAGTGGATGTAGAATTTTACATTCTCACCATCTCTGTATGCGTGAGCTAGTTTCTCCACATCCTTGCTAGCATTTGGTATTGTCACTATTTTATATTTTGGCCAGTCTGATAGACAGGTAGTTTTATCTCACTGTGGCTTTAATTTGCATTTCCCTAATGGCTAGTGATGATGAATATCTTTTTAACATCCTTAATCTGTCACCTGTACATAATCTTCAGTGAAATATGTCTTTTGCCCATTTTTTTTTACTTTTGACTTTTCTGAGTCATTCATATATTCTAGATAATAGTCTTTGTCGACATAAGTGATATGCAAATATTTCTTTCCATTCTGTGCCTCGTATTTCACTTTTTAACAGGTTCCTTTGCACAACCAAACTTTTAAAATTTCACTGAAGTCTAGTTTATCTGTTTTTCTATTTATGGATTGTGTTCTATGTGTCAAGTATAAAAAAAAATATTTCCTTAAGTCACAAATAGTTATCTCCTACATATATTTCTAAAAGATTTATAGTTTTGTTTTATAACTAACATTTAATTTTGTGTAAAGTGTGACACAAGTTTATTTTTTAAACTATAGTGACTGTTCACTTGCACCAGCACAATTTCTTGAAAAGATCATCATTCCTCTATTGAATTGCTTTTACAACCAACTGTTTTAAAGTTCAATTGGGCATGTTTTTATAGGTATATTTCTGGGTTCTCTGTTCTGTCTCTCGATCTACATACTTCCACCATTTCCACGCTGTCTTGATTACTATAGTTACATAGGAAGTCTTAACATTGGGTGGCGTGATTCATCACACTTTATTTTTGTCAAGATTGTTTTAGCTATTATAGGGCTATGTCTTTCCATAGAAGTTTTAGAAGGAGCTTGTCTGTGTCTACAAAAAAGGCCTTGCTGGTATTTGATAGGAATTACATCAAACTTCTATGTTAGCTTGGAGAGAATTGACATCCTTACCATAATGAGTCTTCCAATCGATCAATGCAGTATATCTCTCCACTTACAAGATCTTTTTTGATTTCTTTAATCATGCTATGCCTCTTAATAGTGCTTCACACTGAGATTAGATTGTGTTTTCATATTTCTAACACACCTATAATGGTGTTATTGTCTATCATGATTACAAAAAGAAAGGGAAAATAGGAAAGGGTCCAAAACTGCAGTTTTGAAAGGGAAGCACTTTTTAAAAATTTAAATGGTTATAACTAAATATATACCATATGTGCATGATGCTGAAATTATTTTAAATGATAAGGTTATAATTGTTTATAGAGGGATTGATAAAGACCTCTGATTTTTCATGAATGCCGAACATCTTTTTAATTACATTAAAGTCATGCATCAGCATATTTTTAAATTACCCTTCTTTAGCCTATAGTTTTATGATACACATTGTAAAGCGAAGACTGGTCTTTGCTTATATTCCAGTATTAACCAATAATCCCTGTTTCATAAAACAGATGACAAATTAATTAGAAAGTGCTCAGTGTGCTAAATTTAAAAATCAGCGAGAATTCTTAGGAAATTGAAAACTCCAAAGACATTATTTTACATAAATTGGGATGGGTCTGTGTCATCTTCCACAATAATTTCTCAATTATTTATTCCTCAATTATTTAGCATCATTTAAAACATTCACATAAGCTGGGGGAAAGCAGGCTTATAGCTAAGGTATTTCTGTAAAATTCTGAACTTTATTGAGATGAGAAAAAATGTGGGGGTCAATTCTTTTTTTTTTTTTTTTTGCCATTTCTTGGGCCGCTACTGAGGCATATGGAGGTTCCCCGGCTAGGGGTCGAATCGGAGCTGTAACTGCCAGCCTACACCAGAGCCACAGCAACGCGGCATCCGAGCTGTGTCTGCAACCTACACCACAGCTCACGGCAACGCCGGATCGTTAACCCACTGAAGCAAGGGCAGGGACTGAACCCGCAACCTCATGGTTCCTAGTCGGATTCGTTAACCACTGCGCCACGACGGGAACTCCATGGGGGTCATTTCTGACTCCCCTCCCCACAGTGGTTCATATCTGTTGAAATAGTTTACCTCTATAAAACCACATACTTCTTAAGTTTTGTTTTTAAAGCATTTCTATAGTTAAGTACAATGAGAAAGTGGGTAGCTTATGGGCTAGTTTAGAGGCACAGAAGCCAGAAAAAAAACAAGACAGTTTGGAATCAGACAGCTTGATAACACCATGCATGTTTCGCAGCACTGTAATAAGATCTTTCAGTTACCATGTTCTTGCAGAGTGGAGCATGTATATGAGTGGAGTGACTTATTCATACAGACACACTGAGATATACAATTTTAGGCCTTTTATCACTGAGTAGAGTACATTGTAAGTAGGCAAATCATTATAGGATTCCTGTTCTAAATGCCAAGGCATTGCATTGCTTTAACCCTTACTTCGGGAGTGAAAACTCCAGGTGCAATTCAGTATAGAGGTGCTTAACTTTAATCTCAAGTTCTAATAAGTATTTTATACTTGAACCACCAGATATAGCTATGAAAAATATAAAGATTGTTTATATACACAGGAGCATATGATATTAAAGTAACTATGAATCTCATTCATTTTCATCTTACATGTTATTACTTCAAAGGGAGAAGCTATTGATTATTCTGATCTTCCTGTATCAGCCATGACCCTGGCAACAAATAGAATATGACACAGATGGTTCAATAAAACATAACAAGGGGATTATTTTGAGAGACATGGGTAGCTTTAAAGGACACAAAAAGAGCTATCGGGGTACATACTACCAGCAGTAGGACATTGTTCCCCTTACCAAGTCTGAAGGGTCAAATGAAGGAAGTAGCATTTTCTATTTTTCTTTTTTTTTTTTTTTTAAGGACTGCACCCATGGCATATGGAGGTTCCCAGACCAGGGGTTGAATTGGAACTGCAGCCGCTGGCCTATGCCACAGCCACAGCAACCTACACCACAGCCCACAACAATGCCGGATCCTTAACCCATTGAGGCTAGGGATCAAACCTGCGTCCTCATGGATGCTAGTCAGACTCGTTTCCACTAAGCCACGATGGGAACTCAGGAAGTAGCATTTTCTAAATTCAGTGAGAGAGAGGACAGTGGAGGAGTGGATTCCTAACAGGAGAGTTAGGGATGTAATCTGCCACCGTGAGAAATGAGGCCCAGATAAGGTGGAGGAGAATGGGAAAGAAATGCCCCAGACCCTCTCTCTCCCTGCCTGTACCTCGCATTGGCTGAAATCTACAGAGACTAGTCAGCTCAGGGAGCTAAGATAAATTTGCAGGGATCAGCCTTGTAGACACAGAGCAGAATAAAGAAGGGCAAAAAATGTGTTGGGCCAGGCCAGGGAGAAAAGAGTGGGGTGAAATATTTAAATTGTTCACAGGAAAAAACCCCACCAACCTAGAACTCTATATATCAGTAAATTATCCTTCCAAAGTGAAGGATGAATAAATACTTCATCACACAAACAAACACTGAGGGAATTTGTTGCCAGTAGTTCTGCCTTACAAGAAATGTCAAAAGAAGTACTTCAGAGAGAAAGAAAATCATATAGATCAGAAACTTGAATCTACAGAAAGAAAAGAAGCACATTAGAGAAGGAAGAAATAAAGGTAAAATCAAATCTTTTATTTTTCTTATTCCTAATGATATAATAATTATTTCCTTGTTCAAAATAATAATAACAACAAAGTATCAGGTAATTAGATCTTATCAATAAGACGAATGACAAGTTTCAAGAAGGAAGAATAGAGAATATTCTGTTACGAGGTCCCTATACTACCTATGGGTAAAAATGATTGGAGGGGGGAACAGAGAAAATTCCTCAATTTCCTACTTCAGTCACCATTAGAAACATCCCCTAACTAGTTCAACTGCATTTGGTTTAAACCATAAATTATTTCATTTATTCTGTTTTCAATAACTGAAGGAACATGGGGGGAGGGAGGGAATGGGGACTATAAAATGGAAGTGAAAGCCTAATACATTTTATCTTTTTTCATGGATTTAATGCCTGCTTCTACCCTTGTCGCAACCCACAGATTTAATATTTTTCTCTTTCAAGAACCAATTGTGTTATCAGATTTTCCTCTTTTCAAATTGAGGATTTATTGAGATGACCTGTACCACAATCTCATTGTTTTTTTTTTTTTTTTAAAGGGAATAGGGATTTATACCTATCTTTAGTCTTACTCCCTTCTCCAGTTTTCTAAAGATATTATCTCAGAATCTTGAAATTCTAAAAAGTATTTAATTTACTACCATGAAGATAAATATGTAGCTTCAAAATCAAGAGTAATCAATAATGAAAAAGGTGTATGTGTACATACATACACTTGCACACATGTATTAAATCCAGGTTCAGTAGCAGCACGCTTTTCAATAGCCCAGACAAAGCTAAAAAATAAAGCTAACTCTAAAACCTGAAAATAAAATTTTCAGCCTTCTAAAAATGATTAAAGAAATATGAGTGTTTTCGTTCTTTGAGGCTTCAATTGGATCCAACATATTATAGGAATATTTAAGCATTGATGTTTAACACAGTAAACAGACCTCAGAATTTTTTAATACCTTTAAAAAATTGAATGGACTTTGAGCTGTGAAAACTGTATACACCATTTTTTTTAAATCCCCCTCTAAATTCAGTCCGTTTTTAAAACCTCATTTAGAGTCAAATGAAATACTTTCTTTGGTTTCCGTAAAGGCTTCCACTTTCAGGCTTCAATAAGTATATTCTTATGAGGCTCAGGAAGAATTCTGAGCCAAATTATAAATGGTCATCATTTGTGAGGACTTTATTAATTTACTTTTAAAGCATTCTTTAGTAAGACCTTCAGAATAGAATGCCACTCAATTGAAGAGCTGTCTCTCACTGTCACTCTCTCTCAAAGTGAAAGTATAGTATATGTAGAAAGTATAGTATATGTAGAAAGTATAGTATATGTAGAAAGTATAGTATATATATGTAGAAAGGAAAGTATAGTATATGTAGAAAGTATAGTATATGTAGCTTCATCTGCTAACAGTCTCTCTAGATTTATCAGGAAACTAATGATGCCTAAGCATCAGGCTCTTTTTCAAAGACACTAGTAAAGCTTTCAAGCAGCTTGAAAAACATGAAAAAAAAAAGAAGTTACTTCAAAGTTTAGGCCCCACATTTATGGATGAAGATGACTGCCATAAGTTATTTCTTAGGATGACCCACTCAACATTCACAAAAACCTTATCAGGGTAAAAACTTTGCCTTGCTATGAACAAATGGACAAAAACTAGTGATAGAAGAACAGAGAAAGTAATATGTGGGAAATTTTTACAAATTTTTTTAAAGAAAGAAATTAGGAAAGGATCTTGATTTGATCCTATAGGTTGCTGAAGCAGCAATTTAAATGTCATCCACACATATTTATGTTATTTCTGTCACTCTTTTACAGTAGTAACTTGATCTAGATTTTTAATAAATATATTTATGCAGTGTTTTTTGAATATTAAGTAATGGCAAAGTATCATTTAGAGCCTGTTTTTCCAATATCCTGAATATTTAGTTAAAAGATAGCAAGAATTATAATTTGCATATTTCAAGTCTTCTTATAACTAGAGAATTATAACTTTTAAATATATTATTATTATATAACACATTCACCTTTAAAACAAAGAGGAGGAAGTGCAAAGAGATTTGTAAACATGACATTGCTGCCATCTCTTCTCCAGTGTGTTTTATCCTTGTATTGGTTTATGTGCTTGTATGTCAATGTCCTGTATCAGGAGTCTGAAAACTTTGGTTCATGGGCCAAACCCAGGCTGCCATCCTTTTTTAAATTATTTTTTTAACTTTTAGATAATTTTGAATTTATATGCAGTTGTTAAAAAAACAATAGATCTTGTGTATCATTTTACCCACTCCCTCCTAATAATAACTCTTGCAAAATTGTCCTACAGTACCACAACCAGTATAGTGACAGAATAATCAAGGTGCAGAATATCTCCATCACACTAAGGAGCCGACATGTTACCTTTCTTTGGCCATATCCACTTCCCTCCTGCCCTACCCCCACTTCCTAACCCCTGCTGCCCATAGCCTCTAGTCCCATCTCTATTTGCATACATTTGTCACTTCTCAAAATTTATATAAATGGGTTTATACAATATGTAAACATTTAGCATTGGCTTTGTTCACTCAGCAAAATTACCTGCAGTCTTGCAGCATATTGTATATCATTAGGTTTTTTTTTTTTTGTCTAAGTAGTATTCCATAGTATAGACGTACCATGGTTTGTTTAGCCTTTCACCTGTTGAAGGGCATCTCAGTGAGTTGTTTCCAGTTTCTTTAAATACAGATATATCTGCAAAGAACACTCCTGTGCAAGTCTTTATGTGAATAAGAATTTGTACTGCTCTGGAATTAATGTCCTGGAGTAAAACTTCTGGGTTGTATGACATTTACATGTTTATTTTTTTACAAACCTGCCAAATAATTTTCCAGAGTAGCTATACCATTTTTTAATAAGTTTTTGGGCTTTTTTAAATTTTTATTTTATTTTTTTAACTTTTTCAGCAATAGAATTTTTTTTCTACTGTACAGCATGGTGACCCAGTTACACATAACATGTACACATTCTATTTTCACACATTATCATGCTCCATCATAAGTGAATAGACATAGTTCCCATTGCTACAAACAGGATCTCATTGCTTGTCCATTCCAAAGGCAATGGTTTGCATTCATTAACCCCAAGATCCCAATCCACCCCAATCCTTCCCCCTCCCCCTTGATAACCACACGTCTATTCTCCAGGTCCATGATTTTCTTTTCTGTGGAAAGTTTCCATTGTGGCCTATATTAGATTCCAGATATAAGTGATATCATATGGAATTTATTTTTCTCTTTCTGACTTACTTCACTCAGGATGAGAGTCTCTAGTTCCATCCATGTTGCTACAAATGGCATTATGTCATTATTTTTCATGGCTGAGTAGTACTCCATTGTGTCTGTATATACCACATCTTCCTAACCCAATCATCTGTCGATGGACATCTGGGTTGTTTCCATGTCTTGGCTATTGTGAATAGTGCTGCAATGAACATGTGTGTGCATGTGTCTTTTTTAAGGAAAGTTTTGTCTGGATATATGCCCAAGAGTGGGATTGCTGGGTCATAAGGTATTTCTATGTATAGATTTCTAAGGTACCTTCATACTGATTTCCATAGTGGCTGTACCAGCTTACATTCCCACCAACAGTGCAGGAGGGTTCCCTTTTCTCCACAGCCCCAGCACTTGTTATTTGTGGACTTATGAATGATGGCCATTCTGACTGGTGTGAGGTGGTATCTCACAGTAATTTTGATTTGCATTTCTGTAATAATCAGGGATGTTGAGCATTGTTTTTGTATATTCTAGAGATTAAGCCCTTCTCCATTGCATCATTTGAACTATTTTTTCCAATTCTGTAACTTGTCTTTTTGTTTTCTTTTTGGTTTCCTCTCCTTTGCTGCGCAAATGCTTATCAGTGTGATTAGGTCCCATTGGTTTATTTTTGCTCTTATTTCTGTTGCTTTGGGAGACTGACCTGAGAAAACATTCATAAGGTTGATGTCAGAGAATGTTTTGCCAATGTTCTCTTCCAGGAGTTTGATGGTGTCTTGTCTTATATTTAAGCCTTTCAGCCATTTTGAGTTTATTTTCATGCATGGTGTGAGGGTGTGTTCTAGTTTCACTGATTTGCATGCAGCTATCCAGGTTTCCCAGCAATACTTGCTGAAAAGACTGGCTTTTTTCCATTTTATGTTCTTGCCTCCTTTGTCAAAGATTAATTGACCACAGGTGTCTGGGTTTATTTCTGGGTGCTTTATTCTGTTCCATTGGCATGTATGTCTGTTTTGATACCAGTACCACACTGTCTTGATGACTGTAGCTTTGTAATATTGCCTGAAGTCTGGGAGAGTTATGCCTCCTGCTTGGTTTTTGTTCCTCAGAATTGCTTTGGCAATTCTGGGTCTTTTCTGGTTCCATATTAATGTTTGGATTGTTTGTTCCAGTTCTGTGAAAAATGTCCTGGGTAATTTGATAGGGATTGCATTGAATCTGTAGATTGCTTTGGGTAGTATGGCCATTTTTACATTATTAATTTTTCCAACCCAGGAACATGAAATATCTTTCCATTTCTTTATATCTTCTTTAATTTACTTCATTAATGTTTTATAGTTCTTGGCATACAAGTCCTTTACCTCCTTGGTCAGGTATATTCCCAGGTATTTGATTTTTTGGAGTAAAATTTTAAAATGTATTGTGTTTTTGTATTCCTTTTCTAATATTTCATTGTTAGTATCCAGAAATGTGACTGATTTCTGAATGCTAATCTTATATCCTGCTACTCTGCTGAATTTGTTGATCAGCTCAAGTAGTTTTTGGGTTGAGTCCTTATTAGTGTTTTCTATATATCGTATCATGTCATCTGCATACAGTGACAGTTTTATCTCTTCTCTTCCTATTTGGATGCATTTTATTTCTTTTGTTTGCCTGATTGCTGTGCCTAGGACTTCTAATACTATGTTGAATAACAGTGGTGAGAACGGGCCTCCCTGTCTTGCTCCAGATTTTAGTGGGAAGGCTTTCAGCTTTTCTCCATTGAGTATTACATTTGCTGTGGCTTTAATTATGGTAAGGAACATTCCCTCTATACCCACCTTTGTAAGAGTTTTTATCATGAATGGATGCTGGACTTTCTCAAATGCTTTTTCTGCATTTATTGAGATGACCATGTGGTTTTTGACTTTTCTTTCATTAATGTGGTGTATGATGTTGTTTGATTTGCATATGTTGAACCATCTTTGTGAACCTGAAATAAATCCCATCTGGTTGTGGTGTACAGTCTTTTTGATATGTTGTTGGATTTGGTTAGCTAAAATTTCGTTGAGAATTTTTGCATCTGTAGTCATCAAAGATATTGGCCAACAGTTTTCTTTTTTCGTGGTATCTTTGTTTTATTTTAGAATTAGGGTGATGGTGGTTATTTGTTCTTCACTTTTGAGTTTTATGAGTTTTTTACGTAGACACTAGTCATTGATGGGATTTATAGTTTTCAGATTTTTTTGTTGAAGTCTAATTTGTCAATTCTTCTTTTTATGAGACATACTTTTAGTGTAAAAATCCAAAAAATCTTCCTAGCTTTAGATCTTGAAAATATATATTTTTTTCTAAAATATTTACTGTTTTTTTTTTCTCTCTTTCTAGGGTGGCACTCGCAGCATATAGAGGTTCCTAGGCTAGTGGCCCAATTGGAGTTACAGCTTCCAGCCTATGCCACAGCCACGCCAAATCACAGCTACGTTTGTGACCTACACACAGCTCATGTCAATGCTGGCTCCTTAACCCACTGAGTGAGGCCAGGGATCAAACCCGCAACCTCATGGTTCCTAGTTAGATTTGTTTCTGCTGTGCCGCAACGAGAACTCCAAGTTTTATGTTTTACATCTAAATGCATCATCCATTATTGGGTCATTTTATACAAGGTATAAGACTTAGGTTTTCCAGCACTTTTTGTTGAAAAGGCTGTCTTTGCTCCACTGAATTGTTTTTGAATCTCTGTCTAAATTAGTTGGCCATATTTGTGTGGTTCTTTATTCTGTTCCATTGATCTGTGCAACTATCCTACCACCAGGACCACACTATCTTGATTATTGCAGCTATATTTTGTCCTAAAATCCAATTGACTTTTTCTTCCTACTTTATTCTTCTTTTTCAATGTTGTTTTAATTATTCTAGTTCCATTGCTTTTCCATATAAAATTGTCTATACCAACAACAACAACAGAAAAAAATTTACTAGGTTTTTTATTTGAGAATTATATTAAATCAGTATATCAATTTTAGTAAAATTGACATTACTATGTTGAGTCCCCCAATCTGTATACACAGTATGTTTCTCCATTTATTTAGATGTTCTTTAATTTATGTATACAGCATATTGTTATTTTCATCATAATTTGAGTACATGTTTTTTTAGATTAACAGCTATTTCAGTTTTTGGTGAGATAGTAAAGTGTCCACGTGTTCATTGCTAGTATATAGAAATGTAATTGATTTTTTAATCTTGTATCTTGATACCTTGATGAATTCATTTATTCTAGGAGATTTTTTTGTAGATAGCTTGGAATTTTCATCCCATCTGTATATAAGTGGCAGTTTCATGTCTTCTTTTCTATTTATATAGATTTATTTCCTGCTCTTGCCTTGTACCGGCTGGAACTTGAAGCACTGTGTTCAATAAGAGTGGTGAGAATAGTTTATGGTATTAGGGAAAAAGCATCCAGTATTTACACTAAGTACAAACTTAGCTGTAGGCTTTATGTAAGTGTCATTTGTTAAGTTTAGGACGTTCCATTATATTACTGTTTTTCAGAGGGTTTATTTCAGGAATGGATATTGAATTTAGTCAATTTATTATAGTGCATCCATTATAAGATCATGTGATTTTTCTTCTGTAACAAATTAACATGGTGGATTACATTAATAACTCTCTAATATCAAAGCACCTTTACATCAAATATTACATGATGTTTTTATATATTTGCTGAATTTTATATGCTGAAATTTTGTTAAGGAATTTTGTTTTGATATTCATAAGCAATTTGGCCTGTAGAATTTTGTTGTTTTTGTTTGTTGGTATTTAGTGCTATCTTATGATTTGATATCAGACTATTGCTGGACTCATTAAATGTACTCAGGATTGTTGCATGCTCTTCCATTTTCCAGAAGAGATTTCATAGAGTTGGTGTTAATCCTTCTTTAAAGTTGTTGACAGGAAAAATCCCTACCAACCTAGTTTATTTTTCTGAAGTTTTAAAATTATTACCTCCATTTCATCATTAGTTAAAGGACTATTCAAATTATTGACTTCATATTGGGTGATTTTCAGTAGTTTGTGCTTTATGAAGAATTGGTCCATTTTATCCAAATTGTCAAATATTTGTGTGAATAATCATCTATAGTGTTCCCTTATTATCTTTCCTATGTCTACTAAGTCTGTAGTGATATCCTCCGTTTCATTCTTAACATTGGTAATTTGTGTGCCCTGAGTTTTTTTGTTACTCTTGTTAGCAGTTTGTCAATTTTGTTGATCTTTTTGAAGAATGAGCCATTCATTTCACTGATTTTCTCTATTTTTCCTATTTTCAATTTAATTAATTTCTGCTCTTTATTATTTCTTTATTTCTACTTGTTTTAGGTTTATGTTGCTCTTCATTTTCTAGCTCCTTGGAGTGAGAGCTTAAATATTGGTTTGAAACTTTTCCATCTTTCTAATGTATGCGATTAAGAACAACTTTTTAAATATATTGCTTTATTTAACATACATGACAATCTTTTATGGTAGGCAGGACATCTGGTGTTATCTTTAAAATCCAGTCCCTCTGTTAAGTATATCTCCCAAGAGGACAAGTGTCATCAAACTTAATTGAATTCACTAATCCACAAGTAGATTAAAATGTAAAATTTTCTTTTAATGCACTTCATGCATGATCCCCTTGAAGGCAAGGGCCAGGAATTATTGCCTGATATCCTTAATGTAGAAAATCTGGCTCTAATAATTATTCAATAAATAAATGCATGTCTATTCTGTGGCTCAGTGCAATTGCTTTAAATGAATATTTGATACTGTGGTCATCCCACAGTGCCAAGGTTTAGGATCTCTTCTAAAGTGTACTTGAAAAGAGATTTGGGTTGCCTCCATCAAAGGATTTAGTCTTTGAGTATTATAATTTTCTGTAATGCCAAATCCTCTCTTCCTCCCTTATACCTCTTTTCTCTTTTTTCCTTCCTGATATCATCAAGCTCCTATTGTACTCAGTGTGATTTTGAGAACCACTGATAGCAGCATAAATAGTAACCAGTCCTTAACATCAAGAAATTTATAGCAGAGTAGGAAGTTGCATTCATTTCATTAGTCCCAACTACAAATGGGGCTGAGGGGAAGTTCACAAAATCTTCACAGAGAAAATAACTTTAAACAAAGCCAGGAAAGATAAGGAAGCATATAATACATAAACAGCAGATGATAGATAAGGAAATTGCAAGCATAGGCAATAACATACACATAATAAAGTGATAGGCAATGAGAAAAAAGCAATTCAAAGGTAAGACACAATTCCTGTTCTGATGGAGTTTGCATTCCAGCAGTAAGATACACATTAGACATAAATCCAGTTTATTTATTATATATGCAACAAAGGAGCAAAGCATCATGAAAGTAGAACATGTATGGTAAACTTTTGAAATAATTTGAGATATATTGGTAGAAAAAGTATATGAGATCACTTCAGTGGAATTCAGAGAGATGTAATTTAGGGTTGAAAAATGAAGGCGAGGGCTAGCTTGCAAAGGATCTTTTCATCCCATTTATTTTCCACCAGGGTATCATACTAGTACTGAGTATCCTTCCAAGACTGATATGGTAGGGCCAAGCCCATATGCTCATCATTCTTTAGTGGCCCCATTTCCTGGTACTACATCTCCTTTATGACTTCTTCTGTCCTATTTTTTGCCCTAGCAAGCTTAGCTCTTCATCTCCATCACGAAGGCCTCTTTTACTCTATCAGCAAATTGTGTGATACCAAGAGGAGATCAGAGGGCAGGTGGAAAAAAACAGTTTAGAGTAATTATTTTCCAGTGAAGTTCTGATGGTGACTACATGTGTCTACTACTATTCTGACAATATTATTCCCTCACCTTGTCCCATCAGACCTGGAGCTGAAAACAACTTGCCACTTTACTATTACCTCAGTGACTCACCATCATTTATTTGTTCTAATTACCCTGCTTATAATTCTGTCCATGGTTATTTAAAACAGTTGTTTTCTGCTAATGCTTTTATGTCTGCCTGTTTCCTGCCAGGAACATGACTAATAAGTATAAGAGATGGAATCATTAAATCTTGGTACTGATTCTCAACTTACTGACATCTATGTATTTACTGTCTTTGTACTCATAATAACTTTCATTCAGAAATCTTAAAACATCTTCATTAATTCATACACATTTAACTCCTAAAATGATATAGAATCAATGTATGAGTTAGGCATCCATTATTTTTACAACACAGATGAATTAATTTTGAATTTTACATGTATTTAACAAGTAAGTAAATCTCCTCTGTCTCGACTCTATAGAAAGTATTGCTATGTGGTACAGCTTATAAAATTAAATCATTTTGCAACAGTCATAGGCTTTATTCTTCATGGAAATATCAGTTAAGATGTGCTCTCACTTTCACAGTTGTAGCTCCTTTTTTGTCCAGTGGCAACAAATCTGAATGTGTAATAATGAATCCAGACGTCTTTTTCTGGCCACACCTGCAACATATAGAAGTTCCTAGGCCAGAGACTGAATCAGAACCACAGTTGCAACAACACAGGATCCTTAACTCATTGCACCAGGTTGGGGATCAAACCAGAGCCATCACAGAGATATCCTTCACCCATTGTGCCACATCTGGAACTCCTCCATTTACTATCTTTAATCTGAATTAAAATAATGTCAAGGGAGTATAAATTTCACCCATGCAGAAAGAGAAATAATCTGAGGTATAAACATAGATTGAATGGGAAGCCTGGACTTCTAACCTCATCTATGAGAAACTGCCTTCCCATACTCCACTAAAACATTGGCAGAAAAGGCTTGCTAAAACTAAAGATTTAAATAAGAGCCAGAGTATGACAACATAATACCCTAAATGTCCAGGCTTCCATTTAAAATTACTCATCAAACCAAGCAAAAGGAAAATCTCAATTTGAATGAAAAAAGAAAACCAACAGCCACCTACACTGAAATGACATAGGTAATAGAGGGGTATTAAAGCAGCCATTATGAAAAATGGTTCAATAAGCATTTACAAACTTGCTTGCAACAAATAAAAAATAGAAAGTTTCAGCAAGAGGTAGAACACATATAGAACAAAATGAAATTTTAGAACTGAAAAATATAGTAATCAAAATAAAATTCAATTGATGGTCTCAATAGCAGATTGGAGGAAGCAGAGGACAAAATCTATAAACAGGAAGATAGAACAATAGAAATTACCCAGTCTGAACAAGAAAGAAAATAGACTGGCAAAAAATGAACAGATCCTCAGTGACCTTGCAAGATTCTAATAAAAGAGATACGATGCATGTCATCAGAGTCCTGAAAGAGAAAAAAGAAAGTGTTGCTAAATGAGTGCTTAAAGAAATAATGGCTTAAAAAGAACTTAACTCAGCAAAATACAAAACCCAACAGATTCAAGAAACTAAGAAACCTGATCGGATAATCTCAAAGAGATCCATGCCTGGACCCATCATAGTCAAACTTCTGAAAAATAAGAATAAAGAAAACAAAACAAAACAAAACAAAAAACCCTTGAAAACGGTGAAAGAGAAAGGACGCCTTATTTATAGGCAAAAAAAAAAAGAAAGAAAAATCAAATGACAGAATTTCTTGTGAGAAGCCATAGCATCCAAAAGGAAATGGCATGACATCTTTCATGTGATTAAAGAAAAGAACTGTCAATGTCCATAAAATAGAAAAGGAAACAACAGTTCCAAACACATTTTATGAGGCAAAAAGTAATCTGATTCCAAAACCAGACTCACACAGTACAAAAAAAAAAAGAGAAAAATACAGACTAATATCCTTCATCTATATAGAAACAAAAATTCTTAACAAAATTTGGTAAATCATATTAACAAGCTAAAAGAGTAATATGATCTCATCAATGCAGAAAAAAGGGTTAGACAAAATTCAACATCCATTCATGATAAAAACTCTCAGAAAGCTAGGCATAGAAGACTTCAACTTGATAAAGAGCATCTACAAAAATATATCCAATATCATAATGATGGTGAGAGATTTTAATGCTTTTTTCCTAATAACAGGACCAAGGCAAAGATACTTACTTTCAGCCCTGCTTCTCTTTGTTGCACTGGAAGTTCAAACAAGCACAAAACTGCAAGAAAAGTAAATAAAAGCATAAAGATCAGGATGGAAGAGTTAAAATTGTCCCTATTTGCTGATGTTATGATGGGCTACGTAAAAAATCCCAGGGATTCTACATAATTTCTCATAGAAATAATTGAAGATCCCATGATATAAGATCAACATTCAAAAATCAGTTGTACACAACTTAGAATAGATTTACAAGGAGATCCTGCTGAGTACTAGAACTTTGTCTAGATACTCATGTTGCAACAGAACAAAGGGTGGGGAAAAAATGTAATTGTAATGTATACATGTAAGGAAAACTTGATCCCCTTGCTGTACAGTGGGAAAATAAAATAAAATTTAAAAAAATCAGTTGTCTGTCTGTATACAAGAAGTGAACTACTATAAATCAAAATTTAAAATATAGTATCTTACGATCACTCCAAAAAAAGCTGAGGGGGGAGAAAGACTTAATAACCTAACAAAACATATACAGGATCTATATGTTAGAAACTTAAAAAAGTAAAAATTAAAACAAAATAAGAGCACTAGAATAAAACAAAGACCTAAATAAATGGAGATACATAACTATAATCATGGACTGGGAACTATAATATGTCATTTATCTTCCCAATTAATCTGTAGTTCTAATACAGTTCCTATCAAAATACCAGCAAACAGAGAGTTTCCTGGTGGCCTAGCAGTTAAGGATCTGGCATTGTCACTGCTGTTTCTTGGGTTGTTGCTGTGGTGCGAGTTCAATCCCTGTCCTGGGAATTTCCACATGCCACAGATGTGACCATAAAAGAGAAAAAAAAATGTCAACAAGCATTCTTTTATGTATGGACGAACACCAAATTGCCTGAATCCTATCTGCCTTATTTTTTCTGGCCTCAGTGCCAATAAATTTCCCATAACCAGCACATTTCTCCATTAAGTTTATTCAAGGAAAGGTTTTTAAAAATTACCCAAGAATATATGCCATTATAGAATGTGTAATATCACAACCAATATAAATCCTTGTGGAGAAGGGAAATAGAAATGGCCCAGAAATGATTTTTCCAAATCAATAAATGTTGAACTTTACACAAAATTTTTTGTTATCATGTCCATTTCTTCCCAGCTTATTTATCCTTTGAAGCTCTATTAGTCATAGTACTTAAGATTATGTTAAGTAATTGCATAAGTGGGGAAAATGACTCCTACCCCTCCCAACTAATATAATATGCAGCTATTAAGATTGCCAGTTTCTTAAGAATTCACTCCTTGTTTACTTTTAAGTTTACCCTAATTGGTTCATTCTAAATGGTAGTCCACCCATTTTATCATATAGGGGTTACTGGTTAGTATTAGAATATAAGCAAGGCCTAATCTTCATTTTATTACATATATCTTAAACCTGTAGGCTAAAGAAATTTAAAAACATACTAATGTAAGCCTTCAATTTAATAAAAATATCCTTCGTATTCTTGAAAAAGTAAAGTTCTGTATTTTAGTGTGTTTCTTTTTCAAAATGGTAGTTAGGGAACCTCTGCTCTTTCCCTTTTCTTTGTGCAATCAACAGATCATGATACTATTATTCATATGAAAGAAACAATATGATCACAATACAAAGCAATATTAGCACAGTATGATTAAATAAAGAAGACATAAATATTGAAAATATATATAGTGTTAATGTATTAGGAAACTGAGCAGTTCCCATTGTGGCTCAGTGGAAACATATCTGACTAATACTCATGAGGATGCAGTTTTGATCCTTGGCCTTGCTCATGGGTTAACAATCCAGTGTTGCCTTGAGCTGTGGTGTAGGTTACAGATGCTGCTCAGATCTGGCATTGCTGTGGCTGTGGTACAGGCAAGCAGCTACAGCTCTGATTTGACCCCTAGCCTGGGAATCTCCATACGCTATGGGTGCAGTCCTAAAAAGAAAAAAGAAAAAAAAAAAGGTTCATCATGGTAAAAATGTCAGTTCTCTCCAAATTGATGAATGTAAAGCAATTCCTATCAAAATCCAGAATGATAGTTGTGTGAGCAGTAGACTGTTTATAGATAAATTTGTCTAAAAGTTTTATGGTAAAACCCAGGACCTAGAATGTATCAAAAAATAATTTTTAAAAATAAAAATAATATAATTGGAACAATAACTACTTAATGCTTAGGCATATTATTATAGCTACAGTAATTAAGCCAGTAAGGTATTGGCAGAAGGATAGACACATAAATCAATAGGACAGAGTTGCAATCCCAGAAATAGATCTGTATAAATATGCTCAGCTGATTTTTGACAAAGATACTAAAGTTATTCAATGAGAGGATAGTCTTCAACAAATGCCATTGGGACAATTGGAAATCTATCAGCAAAAGAAGGGGAAAAAAAGAAAACCTCACCCTTTATAGAAAAATGAACATAAAATTATTTGTAGATTTAAATGTAAATTTATTTTTAAAATTAGAAAAAGTGTGGAGAAAATCTTTATAAGCTAAGGCGGTGACGATTTCTTGGGCCTGATACCAGAAGCATGTATGAGAAAAAGTTCAGTAAATTGGACTTTATAAAAATGTAGAACTTTTGCTTTGGAAGTACCGTATTAAGAAAATGAAAAGATGAGCTACAGACTGGGAGAATATACTTGGAAACCTCATATCCAACAAAGGACTCATATCTAGAATGTATAAAGAATACTCAAAACTCAGCACTTAAAAACAACATATCTAGTTGGAAAATGGGCAAAAGCTATGAATAAACATTTCACTGAAAGTATATTCAGGTGGCAAATATGAACAAGAAAAAAATATTCAGTGTTATTAACCATTCAGGCAGCTCAAAGTAAGAGTACCATGATTGAGTACTGGCGCAGTGAGTTATTGATCCAGCTTGTGTCTGTAGAGGAATGGGTTCCATCCCCACCCTGCACAGTAGGTTAAGGATCCAGCCTTGCTGCAGTTGTGGTATAGGTTGCAGCTCCTGGCTCGGATTCAGTCCCTGGTCCAGGAACGTCCATCTGCCATGGGAGTGGCCAAAAAAGAAAAAAGTGAAAACTACCATGATATATCTCTATATACTTAAGGCAAAAATTTACATATATGGGAGTTCCTATCATGGCTCAGCGGTTAATGAACCTGACTTGTATCCATGAGGACATGGGTTCGATCCCTGGCCTCACTCAGTGAGTTAAGGATTGGCATTGGCATGAGCTGTGGTGTAGATTGCAGATATGGCACAGATCCGCTGTGGCTGTGGCGTAGGCCAGCAGCTTGACCCCTAGCCTGGGAATTTCCAGATGTCACAAGTGCAGACCTAAAAAGACTTAATTAATTAAAAACTCCACATATATTTACCATATGACCCAGCAACTTTACTCCTGAGCATTAATCCAGATAAATGAAAAAGTATATACATGATTGGCAGCTTTCTTTGTAGTAACCAAAACCTGAAAATAACCAAAATGTACTACAATAAATGAATGCTTAAACGGATTAAAGTACATCCATGAGATGGAAAAACTATTCAGCAATAAAAATAGAGTATTGATGCAGATAACAACTTGAATGGATCTCTAGGACATTAGGCTAAATGAAAAAATAGCTAATCTCAGAAGGCCACATGCTAAATGATGTCCTTTAATATGCTTGAAATGCCAAAATTATAGTGATAGAGAACAAATTAGTAGGTGTCTGGCTGGTAGACAAGGGTGTTTGGTGTGACTGTAAAGGAAAGAAGATTTTTGTTGTGATAGAATGGCTCTGCACTGTGACCGAGGTTGTGGTTACACAAATCTGCATGCATGATCAAATGATGGAAATAGATGCACACAGTGTATCAATGCCATTTTCCTGATTTCGACATTGTGTTATAGTAATCTTAAATGGAACTATTTGGAGAAAATGGGTGAAGAGTTTATAGAACCCCTCTATACTATCTTTGCAACTTTTATGAAGCTATAATTATTTCGAAATAAAAAGTTAAACAAGCTTCTGAAAAATCCTGCTCTGCCAATTATTAATGATAAGAATTTGTTATTGTGGGGACTAAATGAGAGAACTAAGTGACCACAGGAAAGCAGTGACAAAGTCTGAACTAGAGATCACTGTGTTTGGGCTAAATTTTATTTTATATACCTTTCACTTCTCCTAGTTACTTTAAGCATGCCTTCCCACCTAGATTATAAAACCTTAATTATAAATTCTCTATTAATATAGACATTATTACAAGTGCCCAACAAATTCTGATTATTGACCAAGGCTGAAGGGTAATTGAGATGTACCTGAGAGCATTCAGATCCGTTGATGTTTGGTACTTTAGATTTTGCTTTAGATGTTAACCAGGACAAGTTTTTGATGTATTTGGAGCCTCAGTTGTTTTTAGAAACGTACACTGCAGGGTTTTTCACAATTGGCCATGCTTTAGATCACCTGTAAAACAGAGTACTGAGTCCTACTCCCAGAGTTTCTTATATTTCAGGTTTCATGTGTACTTGCATTTCTAAAAATCTTCCTGTGTGATGCTGCTGCTGTTGTTTCATGGACCACACTTTTCAAATCACTGATAAATTGAGCATCTTGGCTGAAACGTGGATTTATATGTATAGGAAACTCACAGTATAAAGTTTAAAGGAACTTAGACCCTGGGTGATACTACACTTCATTTCACAGGACACTGATGCTAACATGCAGATTTGGATCCTGAAACATTTTTCTTATTATGTTTTACAAAATTGTTGGTTATATGCGTGTTTGGACAACTATACTAAAGAGAATAAATGAAGTGACATATGGAAGACATTTAAAATCTATTTTGGATGATATTAATTTAAATGCAGTTATCCAAAAATAAAATCAGAGCTTATGTTTTTTTACCCATAGGTTTTTTGGGGGGGAGGGAAATGGTAATATTATGATGATGTTCTAAAATATAAAATATAGCATTTGTGGTATCATGGTGAGCATACCTGCCTTTCAAAATATAAAATATATAATTCACTATTCAAGTAAACATCATAGTCTGACTCCATATGTCAGGTTTTTTTCCCTATTTTTCTCTATAATTTATTTCTGTGCCGAGCAATTGAATGTTTGACATAGAAAAATGAGTCTGTCACTTTAACAAATAGTACTATAAAAACACTCAAACAAATAATTTTAGCAGAGATTATTGTAATTGCAAAAGGAATATCTTTCTAAAATGTGTTACCAGTATTTCCTATATATATTGGGACTCACTTGTTGCATTAAAAATAAGAAAGGAGATGAAGAAGGCTTCTCTTGGCAAAGAATAGTTTACAAGCAGGCTGAACAATGTGTTATAACTGAGTTCATTTAATACAGAAAACTTCTTTTTAGAACCATTACAAAATTGATCATTAACTCAGTGTCTAAGAGAATGGTGCTTTAATAATTCTCACCAAATAAACCAAAGAAAGAGTAATTTGTTAGTGCAATAGTTTTATCATAAGCTACAACAGAAATTTAGCATTTTAGGAGGATTTCTTCATTCTATTATGAAAGTGCCCTGTATTTTAGCATAAGCCTTCTCCCTTGAGACCTCTACACATTCTGCCTTCAGAGTTCAGCTGCTACATTCTGCTGTTGCTTCTCTTATTCAGACTGTTGGCATCATCAATACATGACTTTTGATTGGATCCCCTGGGTAGGAATTAAGTTTGGTAGCAGTGGATACATAATGAATACATAGATTATTATAGGGATTTCTTTTTGTTCAGTAGAGTGAATTTTTTAGTGTTTAAAAAAGGAAAATCTTTTAAAATGCTATTCTGGGTCAGGATTATCTGTTCTGTTATTTTAGAAATGTGCAAGAAGTTTCACAAAGTCTTGTTATATGTGTGTACTTAAGAGTTTTTATGTTTAGAAGGCTTTGAGATAAAGTACTATGTCCACTGTGCTATTCTGGTTTGGATATTAATGAGAACACAGTTGAACACTATTTGCATTCACAGGACTTGCCATGCTGGAAGCACAACCTTATATGTAGTGTCCATGGGCAGTCCTATTATGGGAAACCAACTTGAGAGAAAAGGCGGGTCACTTGCTTCTGCGCAAGTCCTGGAATTTGAAATATCCAGGGGCCTCTACAGAATCCTGGCATCAGTTACTATGTTGACTCACTCAGTGTTGGGATCACTCACTTTCCCCTTAGAGGACTCAGATCTTGGAGGCAATTAGCTTCAGAGAAAACAAATAGGAAAAACTGAAGCCTTATTTTTTAAAGGCTGCTGAAGTTGATTGGTGTGTCATCATTCCTAAACCTACTGGAGCAATAAAGTTGGGAGAAAATTTACCAAGATTTTTATCGCTGCCTTGATATATACTTTTTCCAAATGCTTTGGTGGGAAGAAGTGGAAGACTGTTGTAAGTACAAAGCAACTAAAAATATTTTTTTACTATTGTATAGCTTCTAGTTTCTGACAAGCTCACGAATTTGGCAGAATAACTTAACCTTATAGTAGATTTTGAGTAAACATACATGTTATCTTACATATACTGCACACATATATATGTGCAGGTGTACATAATTGTCATTGGGAAAACTTGTCAATAGAAATGAATTAGAGTTTAAACTTTTTCTTTTGCAAGTATAATCAAACACATCTTCCTTATTTGAGAAAATACTGAAGTAATAGAATATGCATAACTGGCTTGAACTATTTGTAACCATTTTAAATGCTGTGAAATCGTTTGTATATCTGAGTTATTATCATGATTATTTGATTTTTCTGTAATTAGTAACAGTTACATGTGGGGTAGTGACCTGACATATATTCTCAATGAACTAATTGCTATATGGGAATGACATGTGGCCGCCTCAAGGTTAGAAAAATTTTACCTGGCATATCATGGGGATAAAAGAAAGAATAAAATGAACTGTGGTAGATAAATGGAGGTGGAGAAAAGTATTGATAAATATATAATTTAAAATTTCCTTTCTCATATTTGTAGTATTTTGAATGTTCTTTTCTGTAGTATAACATGAAAATTCTTTCAACTAATGATATGATCTATGCTGGCAAATCACCAAATACTTTTACTGAGAAGACGACAGAAAAACATGACGGGCTTCTAATCATATTGTGCAGTGAAATCACCATGTTGTTTCATTCCTATGATGACCTAGGTTTTCAATAAATTTTTTTAGTTCGGCCTTTTCTATATAAATTACAACTATTTTGTTTAAGAAATTCATAGAGACTAATGAAAAATTTAAAAATTGACTGTGGCGCAACAATAAAAGTAATATATAAAGATAATATATGAGAAATACAATGTGTCCCAAAGAGATGGATGAATGAGATTATATTTTTTTTTCCTGTCATTGATTTGTGGATTATAATCACTCTGAAATAGATATGAGAACAGTATCTATAATTAAGAATAAAGAAAGTAAATCTCTCCAAATAAGTAACTATTTAAAACTTCTTCTGGAAAAAGAGTCACCACAGAAGTTTTGTCTCTGAAAAAAAAATTGTGGAAAAAATATTAACACTATGCATTTATTGATTCACAAAATACACTACCGGATTTTTATAGTAAAACATTTTTATATATAAAACTTCCTTATTTTGTAAGTTCTTTGGTGTGCATCAGAATTGCTTTCTGATTAAAATATCATTCCATTTAGTAATATTACAAAAATGCAATAGCGTGTGTTTGTTCTTTGCAATACACACATATTGATTGATTGATATAGCTACAGAATTAAAACCATAAACCAGTATCTAGAACAATTTAGGAAGAACAGCAAAGATTTATTTCTGGAATGAAGCAAGGCAAACATACTGCCTGCTTTGTCATAGATGTTCAAATAATTTTTTAAATTCTTTATTAGAATTTGAAGAAAGCTAACATTTTTGGACAAGCCCTTTAGGACTTCATTAGGGTACATTTTAAAACTATCAGGCAATACTTAGGCTAGATGACAATGAGCTTGTTAAAAGAAAATGAGGATATGCACAAAGTTATATTATCCATTAACTTTTATTTGTTGACAGCATATTACTATTTCAATATACTGACATCTGAGTCCGGTTTTTAAAATTCCCTTAGCAAAACAGTTACCAATTAATAGAGAAGAACACTGCATTAATATAAATACTGTTTACTTTTAGAACTGCTTAAGTATTGCATAGAATCACTTGAATATTATACTTCATTGAAAATATACATTTCATTAGAACTTTTAAAATGATACAAATTATCTTGCAATCTAATAAAATTATTTTTTAGAATTTCATTTGCAGTCTTTTAAGGGCATCTTAACTATGAAAAAGAGATTGCTGATTTTAAATACATATGCTTTTTAATTTAATAAGAAAGTTTCTGTCTCTTACAAGGAATAGTAGTATGGAAAATACAGTAGAGAATATCAGGTAGAAGTTACTCCAGACTTTAAAAAAAGATGACAAAGTATTCTATGCAAATATACATTATTTAAGCAAGAGAAGTGTTGGTTGACTCTACTCCAGCTAGACAGTCCTGAAATATAAATTCATAATTTGTACAGATATATTAATAGAGCTTCCTCTTTAGTCCTAAAGTTGTCATTTGAAATCTCTGTGGTCCAAGTCATTTGCTACATGTGAAACAAATCATAAAGTTCCTAACCACTTGTGTGGTTTAATAAAAGAGATTAAAATCTTTGCTGTCTGGAAGTCAGGGTTCTTTTTTATTTAATTCTATTATCTTCATCGTGGTTTTATCAAAAAAATAAAACAAATTGATTTCCCAAACTTTCCTCCTTCCACCTTCTACTGTAATATTTCCCTAACTTATTAAAAATGATTTATCATATTTTTTATTAAAACTTCCTTGCATTGCAAATACAAGAGACATGGTATTTTGGTGTGACTATGTATGTTTATATAATAAACACACATACTCATTTAAACCACAGAGTACTAAGTTACTTAAGAGAGACATTGAAAACTAATTTAAAATTAACTTTTCTTTAAAGATAATTTTCCTTTATGTTTTTTATTTTCAATTTTAAATACACAACATTTTTAAAGAAATTGGCAAACTGGAGTAAGACAGATCATAACAAACCTTGGAGGAAGAAGCAGAACTAGGTTTTATGGGGCCTGAGTTTTTCAATTGGAGGAAGGGGACTCTTTTAGGGAAAGTAATACAGAATTATATGAATACAAAATTAGGTAGGAGTTGGGGGGGGGCAATATAAGTGAAGAGCTTTAAGACTTAAGCTTTACAAGTTTCATAGGAAATCACCCTTGTCTGAAGAGATTCATTGTAGTTGAATCTTTTCCCACTTACATTTTAAAATAAAATTGATGCTAGTTATAATTCTTCAAATCATATATTATTTCTCAAAGACAAGCTTTTATTTAATGTAGATTAGAGAGTTAAAGGAATCCATAATGGGAGGAATTTGACATTTCTGCCTTTCATTTTGAAAAGATACATTGATTAAAATGATGGCAAACTCAGTTAATGGAGGCGGTGCAGTTATTTCAGATATACTGGGTATGTAATTTGAAGGCAAGCCAAATCACAATGAGAGGGAATAATGATGACCTTGGTTTATTTTTATACAGTACATTCAGGTTGTGATTGGATTCAGGGAGAGGCAAGAATTTTTTTCCTCACAAAGTCCTGTTCTAGTCCTAGGAGATATGTGTTCTGTTATCAAGGCAGTCAGTTCATATTGGAACATTTTGTTGGGAAGGTCATGGACTGTAGTATGGGAAATTAGATGATTTCTTTTTATTAAATGCAACCAAGTACCATAGCATAATTTCATGAAAATATTTTTCTTTGGGGATTATGGTCCCCGCAGCAGACTGATCTTTAAAACTTGAACAGGAAATAAATAAGCACCTTGTGGTCTTCATCTTTTTCCTCATTTAAAAACATCTATTCATTAAACTTCCTTGGAGCATCACACTGTGCAGTATTGACAGAGTAAGATTCACAATGCATTTGGAGTTCTGAAGTTTAATTTTAATATAGATATGAAAGTTAGGTTGGTAGTGCTATAGTAGAGTTTAGGATTTTGCTAATTTAGAAGAGGTTTGATTACTCAGTGAATTTTATTACATTTATAGTTGTACAATAATCATCACAACCAAATTTTATAGCATTTCCATCCCAAACTCTGATAAAAAATTTAAAAAAATTAAAAAAATAAAATTGAGGTTTCTCTACTTCTATCACATGTATAATTGGCCTTAATATTTTTATGTTTATAAAATGTCAAGCTCCCTCTAGTTAGTATCATAAATGAAAATGTCTTTCAGAAATTCTGATATCATCTCTTGAAGAGGAGAATAATCCTGCTTTTTGTGAATCATACATATGCAAACTATAGTTTGAAGATGAACAGCTAAGATAGTTTGCTTTGCTTTTTTCTGAAACTTACACAATAAAAAGATTGTTTTCCCATGTATTGCAGCATATTAGAATTGTGCAAGTGCCTTTTTAAACCAGATGGCTCCTCCAGAGATTCTGAAACACTTTAAGTCCAAGGGACATGGTCTTTCTCTTTCCTCATTCAAGATTATTGCCCTGAATATGATCATAAAGCCACAAAACAAAAAGCCTTTGCTCCAATGTTTTAAAGGAATTCTAAATGTCTCAGCCCTAATTCGGATAAGCAGCAGTCAGATGAGGATGAAGAAAGGGAATGGCCCTGCTCAATCATGCTTAAATGTGTCCTAATCTTACAACGTCAAGACCTCCTCCTTGTGCCTGTTATCAAAACCAAAGAGCAATATTCCTTTTCCCAGAGCTGGAGTCTTCCACCTGGGCTACTGTTTTAAGGAAAAGTTTCCACTCAGCCCAGTTTCCACTGGGCACACTTCCATTGTACTCATTCTTTATAGTTTGATATTCACTCAGAATACTGCAATTTCAAAAGGTGAAAGAAGACACGAAGCAATTTTCTGGGGTCTTACAGTCCCTAGAGGTGACTTTGTATAGTATATTTAATGATATTAAGCCTAAAGAAAACAAGTGTTCCTAGCAGTCTGGATTGAGTTTGGAAATCAATTTCTTCCTGGTATCCTTATTATCTTTTACCTTCTGCCTCAGTGCCTCACTTTTGCTTTGTCATTATGCACCCCATCCTTCACTAATGGAAGGTGGAGGGAATTAGCAGTTACCCTTTAACTGGAAGAGAGCTGTCATTTCTATGCTATGCTGGTAAAATGTTGGTGCTGTTGTTGTTTTTGGTGTTCATAAATGAATCTTCCCACTGTTAATTCAGTATTTTGAATTCATATAGTTTTATGGAAATAATTTCCATAAATTTTATATGTTGGGAAAATAGTTTTTATACATCAATTTTGAAAGCTGAAATATATCTAAGGCTAGTTTAAAATCTTTAGTCTTATTATATTACTGTACATGTAAAAAAAAGTCTCAGAGTTTGTCTCTATTTTTCTTTATTATTTCTTTTTAGTAGGAAATTGAGTTGTTGTAATGAACAGGAGGAATATTAAAGTACCCTATGTGAAAGCTAATGCTTATCCATGTAGTAAAGTCAGAATATAGGTAGCTGACTTTAAAAAAATGTTTGAAGTGCCATGCTTTTAGTCTTTATTTAATAAATACTCCACCCATTCATGGACATTACAACAATGAGGAATTCATATGTGCCAAAATAGCATGCAGGCTTTTACCAGTTTACCTTCAACTTTTAGCTGTACTCTATCTCCAACATTCTGAAATAATTGATGTTTTAAAAAGACCAGTATAACAGCACAATTAGCATTATAATGTCTCATTATACCCAATTATGGGCAAATAAAGTGATTACTCTTTCAATGTTTTCCCCCTCTTCTTGGCTTTTGCTGTGTTTTGTTTTAAATTGTTTTCCCCTCTCCCACTCTGCTTTTGGCTAAGACAGTCATGGAATCAGGACTATAAAAGGGCATAAACATCAGTGGCTTTTTGCTCATTCTTGGCACCCATCTTTATTTGCACACAGCTTGTCTGCTCCTTTATCAGATTACAGCAGCAGTAGTACCTTAGCCTGAGCTAAGTGCTGACTTAAAGGGCACAGGAGTCAGCACACTGTTACAAGTGCAGATTTTAGCCTTGGAAACTGTGTGAGGTCAAACTAAAAAAATAAGAAAGCAAAGCAATCACAGGATCAGAACTGCTCAAGTATTTTTATCAAAGGCAAGTTGAGTAATTCCTTTTTATATTGATGCTCAAGAGAGCAGTGTTAGAAATGGATTGCTGAGTAAGTGGACAAAATGTTATCAAAATAATTGAGGAACTGATAAAATTATGTATGTAAGTGGTGAATCCCAATGGCTCTTGTGTATTAGAAAATTGCTAGTAAGGAAAAGGGAAAATTATAGTCCGAGGAATGTAAGCAGATACAAGCAATGTTGGCATGTAGGTGGTTAACTAAAAGAGCTTACTAGAAGCTCAGACAGCTGGGGAATCCCGATTTAGTAGAGCCTGAAGGACAGGTCAGGAGCCATGTGAACAGCTGCTAAAGAGCAAGAGGATTCCTCTGGATTAGGTGTACATACCCCATCTCTAATGGGCTGTGTCTGAGAGCACCAAGTGTTATCACAGAGTTTACTCCACTCAAGCCTATGGACTTTGCAGTGTTTTACTTTAAATGTCTGGAAATAGATTCGCTCTCAAAATAAATCCAGAAGTAAAAGTATCAAAGGAAGTGGCTCCATAAAGTTTGTATTGTGTGGGTTCAGTGACCATTGTTTAAATAAGGAACAGTTTGTTATTCATTTAGTCATGACACTAACACACATTGAGTAGCTACTTGTGCCAGGTAGTGTGCCATGCTCTGGAGATAATATTGTAAATAAGGGAACTCATTGAGATCAGAGTTTAAGAGGGAATATATATATAATATACACACCCTATTTAAATTACATTGGGGATAAGGGCTACAGAATAAAGCACACGTTGTTATAAGAAAGAACATATAATAGTAAAACCTAGACCAGGATTAGAAATTGGGGGGGATACCTAAGAAAATGACATTCAGAGAGTAGGACAAAGAAGAATGGGGAATAGCTCTCCAAGGGAAAGAGAGAGAGGAAAAATGTTATATTCAGAGGAAATAACATATGTGAAGGTGTAATATGCTTTAAAGAAGGAACTAAAAGGTCAGTTTTCCTCAAGTAGAGTAAGCAAGGCAAAGTTTGGAACAAACATACAGCTGAAAATGTTGGTTGGAGTCCAATAATTCAGAGACTTAGAGGACAGGGGAATGATTTTTTTTCTGTATAGTAAGATTAGTGGACAGCCTTTTAAGGGCTTCAGGTAGGGCAGTGACATGACTATGTTTGTGGGTTTTTTTTTTTTTTTAAGAATATTACTCTGTCTTGTAAAGAAGAGATTAGGAGGTGTTAAGGGTAGATGAAGGGCTTACAGTCTGAAGCTATCAATCTGGTAGCTTCTCCATGGGCAAAGAAGATGACGTTCATTAGAATAGTAAGAGTGGAGTTGAAAGAAGTGGACTGACTTAAGATTGGTTTATGAGTTAACGTCAGTAGTTATTGGTATTGAATTAGATGTGGTGCCCTCCATGCATATAGAAATGGTCGGATGATGGTGCCATTTACAAGGAAGAGACCTGAAGGGAGCTTGAATAATGGGAAAGATTGGGGGTATGGAGTAAGGGGTTTTTTATGGAGAGAATAGATTCTCTCAATAAGGGAATGTGAAGCCTCAAAATGAAATCATTAGTGGGGACTTAACATATGAGCCATAGAGCGTGGATGAGACCAACTAGAAAGATCAAATAGAGCACGAAGTGGAGTAGGTCAGGAATTCAATAAGAAAGACAAGAGTACTTCAGAAAATTGTAGAAGATGCATGTAGAAAGAATGCTGAAATACTAAGGAAATTAATATTTCTGTAAAGAGGAGTGTTCCTTTCCATCTCCAATTTAACTACTTTATGAATGAGGAGCTGACTTGCAGCTAGGTTGTCTTTGTTTCCACGATCTCTGCCATATACTTACCCCTAATTGTCTCTCCCATATTGGTATTTCTATTAGATATCACCAAATAGTTGCCTGAGTAGAAAAGCTTCAATAAATATTTAAATTGTGTAATGTATTCAGCTTTTTCCTGTACTCTGCGCTTCCTAAAAATACCTTCTTCGAAACCCCATTTCAACTGACTACTGTATAATGAAATGAGCCTTCGGTGTAAAACATTTATCATAGTCTGAATTTCAATTGCTCAGTCAGAGTTGTTAAGCAATATGAAAAATCATCCTTTAGAAAATACAGAATTGCATAGATATGACAAGGTAAGTTTGTAATTTATTTAATGCTATTTTAGTTAATATAGGTGATTATTGGGGAAATGTCTAAAATTTCTTGAGAACCATTAGTAAAATTGATTATTCTTAAATCTGGAAAAATGGTTAAAAATACTTAGAAAACATTGACAGTTCAGTTTAAATAAAACTAGAATTGTATCAAAGAGATAGAAGATACTTGAATAATTGAAATTTAGTCATGGATGAGTGTAATGTACTTATCAGTTAGCTTTTGGGAAAGTAAGACTAGAGAGAATATTAATATGATATTGAGCAACTTTTTACTATTACGATTTTACTTGCTTGTAAATAAACATTGTTAAACACCTGAAATGTTCCCTCTGCCTTTTATGAAATTATAACTTGGTAAGTCATAAAAAAATACACATTTATACCCATAAATACAAATACTGTAATATGTCAAGAGAGTTATAAATCATGGTTTATAAATCAACCCTAAATGTTATGTATCAACCATAAATGATTACTTATAAATGATTTGATTATGAAAGTTTCATCGAAGAACCCACCTTTATAAATAGGCCTTAAGAGTATGGGCATATGGAGATGTGAGTTAGAGAATGAGTAGAAGGGGCAATGATTCATAGATGAGAATTGATTAGACATTGATATGACCTAAATAAACGGATATTGACTGTCCCTTGTACATGCAAAGCAATATTTCAGGCTCACTGGTAATATATCACATTCTTCAAGGCTATACCAACTATCAAGCATTTCTCTGAATATACATGTATATCAGCTAATTCTCATTACAATTCTGGGAGGTAGGTGATAATAATCATCCATATTTAACAGATGAGGATACTGAGGTACAGGGAGCTTAAGTAATTTGCCTACAGTGGTTCAGCTTGTACATACTGGAGTCAGGATTTGAATAGTGGCAGAATGACCTAAGGATTCAAATTCTTAACTAGTCAGCTCCCACAACCTCTCAGATTTTGGTAAAAAGGGTCTGTCAGAGCTCTAGAGGAGATAAAACATAAAATGGAAAGGATCATGGTATCTTCTAACAAGAACTATTATGTCCCATTGAGAATATTCCTTAAAAAAAAAAAAAACCTGAAACTTGTGTTTACTAAAAGACTATAGAACCTGGTATATTTCAGTTTCATAGATTAAAAACTGAGATGTCCCAAAAAACTCTATATCCATCTTCTAGGCCTTTTCAGGAAGCTATCTTTGATGATATCCATAATAGGTAATTTGTTTTACTGTTTTATTCCTATCCCAGTCTTTTTCTGTGTTGAACTTGAAAGATCAAAGAATAGAGCTAATGTAACCCTTGATCTGTTGTAATCATCTTTAACAAATGTCCTTAGAAGGGTCTTACTAGATGTCTTTCTGATTTTTATTTCACTTGTACACAGACCACTGTGCTAGATGAACAAAAAACTAAGAAGTGGGCCCACATAAATAAAATTTAATACTGTGAATAAAAATAATTTTCAGAGATTAGTGTAAGATTTAATGATAATTATTATTCTGGGGGTATTTAGGAAAACAATAGTTCATATAAATTTCTATAATTACCATTGCTATTTTTACATGGGCAGTGTACTTTTTCTTTTGTCTTTACTTCATGTTAGTTATCCCATAGTGTTGCATATAGTTTGTACCGTTGACCCTTCAGCAAGGTGGAGGGCTAATCTGTGTATAATTTACAGCCTGCTCTCCACATACATGGTTCCTTCCCATCCTCTGATTCAACCAACCACATACTATGAGATATTACCGTGTTTAGTACTGAACAATGTCTGTGTGTAAGTGGACCTATCCAGTTCAAACCTGCATTGTTCAAAGGACAACTGTATATGTGTATGTAATGTATGCTATACAGTTCTAGAATGCACCGTGAGCAATAGTCTATGAAATAGATGACACGTCTGGAGTTCAGCAACATGCATCTTGCACAACATTGTCATTGTTGGGTCTCCCATATCTGTGGTCAGAAATGATGTCGAATTTCTATGTCTTAATAAGCAGTCATATCTTCATCTCATCAAGAACTATGTATGCACACACATTATCTACATGTGAAAAGATAGAAATGTCAGAGCACTGGTGCAGAATGGTTCAAGATGTATGGATGAAAACTGGAAAGTAAGGGGGAGTCATAAATATCCCACAAAATGCACCCAAAATGTGAAAACTTACTTTCAAATGGAATGCTTGTGGATTAGCATGTCTATTTTCTGTGATACAGATTGGTTAGTATTCTCTGAGAACTCTCTAGCAAATAGAAATATCAGGATAGTATCTATTTTAATTATTCATTAAAATGCATCATCTTCTTAACTCTAAGGCCATTGATCTTTGGAGTTGTTATATAAACAAATTACTTCAAAGATATATTTTCACAGATAAATCACAGATATGTTGATTTCCAATCAAACAATGGAAATTTGGTTCGACAAAATGTATCAATGCTCTGTAATGTTAAATATACACATGCATTTTTATAGTTTACTACCATAAATGACATTGTTATGATATAAAAAAAATAAAGACTTAATTGGGATTTATTTTCATTTTAAATAATCTTGCATTCTTTTTATTTTCCTACTCTGTGAAATTGGGTGAGGTTGTGTGAGATACCATTTTCCTAAGAAATGAAAAAGTCTTGGGAATTCCTGTTGTGACGCAGTGGCAACAAATCCAATTGGTGTCCATGATGATGCAGGTTCAGTCCTTGTCCTTGCTCAGTGGATCAGGGATCTGTGGTGTAGGTAGCACACACAGCTCGGATCCCACGTTGCTGTGGCTGTGCTGTAGGCTGGCAACTGTAGCTCTGATTTGACCCCTAGCCTGGGAACTTCCATATGCCACGAGTACAACCCTAAAAAGCAAAAAAGAAAAAAGAAAAAAAAAAGAAAAGAAAAAAAAGAAAAGTCTTTATGACTTAGTGTGATCAATGAAATAAATTTGTTCACTTCTTTCATTGTGACTAGTGTGAATAGAGCTTGTTCCCTTCCTTCTTTCCCTCTTCCACATACAACATAGCAATTAAGTGGTTTGCATACAAAAGTATTTGGCTTTTCTAAGATATATATACAGACAGAAATATTATTAAAACTGAAATCAACTCTTCTATTTGGAAAATGTAAAGAAAACTACAACACAATTGAGAAAAGAAAGGAAAAACAATCTGTTATATCCATATTTTGCTTCCCAATTATAATAGACAGTAAGGTTTTTTTTGTTATTTTATCCTTTAAAGAGCTATTAGTCATTTAATCTTAATATTAAACATTAATGATAATAGTATTATCAATTTCTTTTTGATAATTTTTTAAGAAAATGGAATTATATTTTCACAATAGTATTATAAAAATATGAAAATAAAATGACATTATCTTTCTACTTTTTACATCTATCACTTAAACTAGATATTGAGATTTTTCTTCCTTAAAATGCTTTTTATAACTTTTTTCCTTTTTCAGAATTTCGTTTTATATTGGAGTGTAGTTGATTTACAATGTGTTACTTTCAGGTGCCTTGCAAAGTAATTCAGATATATAGATAGAGATATCCTTTTTTTCAGATTCTTTTCCCATATAAGTTATTGCAGAATATTGAGTAGAACTCCCTGAGCTATGCAGTAGATCTTTGTTGATAATCTATTTTCTATATAGTAATAGGTGTATGTTAATCCCAAACTCCTAATTTATCCCTCCCCTGACCTTTCCCCTTTGGAAGCCATAAATTTGTTTTCAAAGTCTATGAGTCTGTTTCTATTTTGTAAATGAATTCTTTTGTATCATTTTTATTAGATTCCACATATAAGTGATATCATATAGTATTTGTCTTTGTCTTACTTCACTTAGTATGATAATCACTAAGTCCATCCATGTTGCTGCAAATGGCATTACTCCATTCATTTTTATGGCTGAGAAGTATTCCATTGTGTATATATACCACCTCTTCCTAATCCAATCATCTGTTGATGGACATTTGGGTTGTTTCCATGTGATAGCTATTATAAATAGTGCAATGAATATTGGGGTGCATGTTATCTTTTCAAATTATAGTTTTCACCAGAAAATTCCAGGAGTGGGATTGCTAAATCATATGTTAGTTTTATATTTAATTTTTTAAGGAACCCCTATACTGTTCTACATAGTGGTTGTACCAATGTACATTCCCACCAACAGTTGTAGGAGGGTTCAATTTTCTCCACACCTTCTTCAGCATTTATTTATTTTGATGATGCTCATTGTAACTGGTATGGGGAGATACTTCGTTGTAGTTTTGATTTACAGTTATCTAATAATTAGGGGTGTGCTTCTTCACTATCTCTCTGTCTTCTTTGGGGAAATGTTTTCTTAGATCTTCTGCCCATTTTTTGATGGGTTGTTTGGTTTTTCATTAATGAAGGAGTTAGGTCCAAAATGATATTGCTGTGGTTTATGTCAACGACTGTTCTGTGTTTTCCTCTAATAGTTTTAGAGTCTCTGGTCTTACATTTGTGTTTTTAATCCATTTTAAGTTTATTTTTGTATATGGTGTTTGTTTCTAATTTCATTCTTTTACATGTAGCTATCTAGTTTTCTCAGCACTTCTTGAAGAGACTGTCTTTTCTTCATTGTATGTTCTTGCCTCCTTTGTTATAGATTAGTTGACCATAGGTGCATAGGTTTATTTCTGGGCTTTCTATGCTGTTCCATTAATTTATATGTCTATCTTCGTGCCAGTACCACACTGTCTTGATTACTGTCGCTTTGTAGTATAGCCTGAAGTCAGGAAGCATATTTCTTAAAGATGTTGTCATCCCTCAAGATCTTTGAATTGCTTTATCCTGGGTTTATTCCCATTTCTTTGGTTGTTTCTGCTCCATCTACTTCCTGGTCTGATTCTCTCTACTCAACCTTTAAATATTCCTCGGGGGTCAGTCCTAGCATGTTTTTCTTCTGACTCTGCAATCTCTTCCACGGTTATTGCACCCATGCCCATGGTTTTATTAAAACTTACATGCAAATAACCAGTCAAGTTATACCTCTATCTCACATTTTTCCAATGAATTCCAGAGCTGTAATTCCAATTGCCTGGCTAGCATCTCCATCTTTATGTGAGAAATCCACCTCCATTTTAGGTGTCCAAAAGGGAACTTTCCATCCATCCCACAAAACCTGGTATTTTTTTCATTGTTCCCTTTATCAGTGAGTGGTGTTACCAATCTATCTAGTTTCACAAGCTGGAAACCTATTTCATCCTTGAAATTTTTCTCTCTCTCACCCATTTATGTCTAAACCAATGCCAATTACTGTGGATTTTATCTCCTAAAACCTTTCGATCCACTTCTCTTGATTTCCTCTCCTGTGTCCTTAACCAAGCTACTGCCTCTCACTAGGAGTACAGCAGCAGTTTCCTTTCTGGTTTCTTTGCTTCACTTCTTCCCGATTCCCTCCAATCTACTCTCTAAAATACATCTAGTTGGCTAACTGTGATGGTATTAACACTCATTCATCATGTTAGTAGTAGTTTCTGTTGGCTACAAAAAAAAAAGCAAAAGAAAGGAAGATCTAGACATTGTTTTCCTCTCCTGTCACATCTCCTGTAATGCTTCCGTCTGCTTTACTTCCTCTCTGGTTTTCTTTCTGCTTCTTGAATAGGACTTTACTTCTTCATGCCACAAGGCTTTTGCACATTCTTTTCTTTCTGTCCCCTCTCTTTCTTGCCTAGATAACATCATTATCAATAGCTCCCTGTGGACAGACATCAAAAATTCCCTGAGTAGATAAAATTCTCCTGCCATGTAACACATTGGAATAGGAACGTTGGAATTCCATCTGTGTATATGTGTGACTAATTAATGCTTGTCAGTCAGACTGTGTTCTAAGTTCCAGAGCCTGGCTACATCAGTTGTTTCTGCTCACTATTGTTTCTCCAGAATGAGCCACACAAATATTTTTGAGTAAGTGAATTGGTGTTTAACATTTTATTGCATGCTATTATTACAGGTGTATACATATAAGAACATGCTATAATAATGATAATTTTATTACATTTTATGAAAATTTTGTATGATTAAAACAGCTCAATTTTATGCAAGAGTCTTTTGGTTCTTGGTGTCATTTTTCTTTTTTACTTTGAGCAGTTTTCAGTTCATGTATTTTTTCTTTCCTTCACCTGTCTTTGTAAACTCTCAATGGCATTTGTCAATATTAACTGCTTCCTTCATACCTTAGATGTCCTTCCTTGATTTGACACTAATCTAGTCCTTTTTCTCTGTTTATTACACTTGCTTTCCCCTTTCACTCTTCCCAGTTACTATCTGTGAATATTCTGTAGAAATGATTTACTTTTGACTTTTACCATTGCCAATCTATCTCTTGAAGAAGATGTCTGTTTTCTTTTTAACCTAAAATAGCTTGAGATAATGTATTTGAGTGTACAGATGAAGTAGTAATTTCATTTTAAAATGTTTTAGAGAAAAAGAGACATTGATCATTAAGTGATGTTCCTGAGGTGTAAAAGGTGGGGAGGACTTAAAGGCAAACTGAAAATAATCCCTTTGAGATAGGACAAAAGCCTTTTGCAATGAAAAATAAATTTAACTGCATAAAAATATATTAGAAATAACAGTGTTCTGCTTTTGGCCAAACAGGGAAGGAAAAAACTATATTATTTCAGTCATTAATGGACTCTTAAAAAAAATGAATACATAGAAGCAAAGAGTAAAGTGGTGGTTGCCAGGGATGGGCAGTTGGGAGAAATGGGGAGATGTTGGTTAAAGGTTGCAGTTATGTAGAATGAATAACTCTAGATATCTAATGTACAATGTGGTGACTATAATTAATGATACTATGTTGAATACTGAAACTGTATTAAGTTAATAGATTTCAGGTACTGTCATCCAAGGGGTTACTATGTGAGATGATGGTATGTTAATTAGCTTGAATGTTGTAATCATTTCACTAGGTATTTGTATATCAAATCATTTTGTATACCTTAAATGTACAAGATTTTATTAAAAATAATTTTTAAGTGACAACACTAAAGAACAAGGATGCAGAGAAACTGGGCCTCTTAAACATTGGTGATAGGAATTTAAAATGATACAGCTATTCTAAAAAAAAATTTGGCAGTTTCTTCTAAAACTAAACATGAAATTACTGTACAGCCTATAAGTTCCACTCTTGGACATCTATTCCAGAAAATGGAAACTTATGTTCACACAAAAACCTGTACATGGATGTTCATATCAGCTTTCTTATTACTAGCCAGAAATTAGATACAACCCAGATGTCCATCAATGGGTATATGTTGAATAAACTGTGGCATATCCATATCATGAAATACTATTTAGCAATAAAAATAAATGAACTATCAATACTAAATACAAGAATAATGATGGATCTCAGGGGCACCATGCTGAGTGAATAAAAAAATCAAAAGGTTACATACACTTCTATTCCTTTTATATCACATTATTGAATAACAGAATTATAGAGATCAAGAACAGATTAATGGTTAGGAATAGAAGATGTTCTCTACAGAGATGCCTCAGGGCAACCTGTAGTAATGGATCTATTCTGTGTCTTGATTGTGGTGTTTGTCATACGAAGCTCTATTTAGTAAAATTTCATAGAACGATACACACACACACACACACACACAGAGGGTCACCAATGAATGCACATGTAACTGGTAAAATTTGAGTAAATCCTGTGAATTGTACCAACTAATTTCCAGTTTTTTGTTGTTGTCATTGTCATTGTTTTGCTTTTTAGGGCCACATGTGCAGCATATGGAATTTCCCAGGCTAAGAGCAGAATTAGAGCTGCAGCTGCCAGCCTACACCACAGCCACAGCAACACCAGACCCATCTGAGCCACATCTGCAACCTATACAACAGCTCATGGCAATGCCGGATCCTTAACCTGCTGAGCAAGGCTAGGAATGGAAGCCGCATCCTCATGGATACTATTCAGCTTCCTTACTGCTGAGCCATGACAGGAACTCCCTAATTCCCAGTTTTTACACTGCACTACAATTACCCAAGACACTGACACTATAGTGGGTAGGATGAGGGTTGCGCAAAACATCGCTGCATATTTTGATGCAACTGTCTATGACTCTATACTTAATTGCAAAATAATTTTTTTAAATATATAACATTAAACCTTTAACAAGGCCTCAGTACCTAAAGGCCAGTGTGTCATCACCAGACCTAATCAATGAATAAGTCTTACAAATTAATAAATCCACCACTCAGGGGGCAGGCAAAGGATGGTTTAATGCTAACTCACTAGAATGCAATCCATTTCTATTATATAGGAACATGCATCACTTATTGAACAAAATGTCATTGTGATTTAAGCCTTGTTCTAAATGTCCTACCTTGTGAGGTACTGTGCTTCAGGTTGTTTATGGCCAAAAACCCTGTACAGAAAGGGCTGGTATTTTGGATGTTAGGCTGGTCCATGAGCATAGTAACTGGACAAAGCCTGAGACTATTTCCCTTTTCAACCTGACTCTACCTACCAGGCCAAATAAGCGTGGGCAACCTAAAATTTAACAATTATTTACTTATAAAGTGCTTGGCACTAAACTAAGCATATCTCATAGGACTTTCCTCAATAGTAAATTAGGAATAATAATGTTGCTTCACAGGGTTACATCTTGTTGGCATTAAAATGAGAATATATGAAACTTCTTGGTGAGTGGTGAATATGTTGGAAATAATTTTTGTACTTTGTATTATTATAACTTTTAATAAACAGCTAATTTATATATAACTACCAAAGAAATATTTTTTAAACAGATGCATAGATCAAGAGACAAACCCTGTGCATGTGTTTATGATCTCGTTGCCTTAATCTGATCTTAAACAAATCCATCCTTCTAATTGCTTCCCAGTCATGTTTCTAAAACACAAATAAGATCTTGTGCCTCTAGATTAACATCCTTCAAAAAGTCCTCTAGCTACAGGGTGAAATTCAGACCTTCAGCATACAGAACCTTTTCCGTTGTGGTACATGCTCACATCTCTCATTTCTTTATCTGCTGTTCCTCACCATGCATACTTCTCTTTAAGCCATAATATTGTGACTTTACAGATAAGTCATGTAATTTCATACATATGACCTGTTTCCACTTATTGGAATGTTCTCACAAAATTACTGTCACCACATACCTTCCACTAACAATTTCTATGCATTACTTTAGCATTTGCTTGTACAGCATTGTTAAAAAGTGTTCCTGACTACCCTAGGTCAGAATATGGTAACCCCCAGGAGTTCCCATTGTGGCTCATTGGAAACAAATCTGACTAGCATCCATGAGGACCTAGGTTTGATCTCTGGACCCGCTCAGTGGGTAAGGATCCCACATTGCCATGAGCTGTGGCGTAGGTCACAGACACTGCTCAGATTTGGCATGGCTGTGGCTGTGGCTGTGGCCAGCAGCTACAGCTCCTATTCTACCCCTAGCCTGAGGACCTCCATATGCTCAGATTTGGCCCTAAACAAAACAAAAGATAATATGGTAACCCCCATTCTATGTTATTGCTGAGAAAGAATTCACTGTACATAATTCTATGCAAGTAATTTTATACTTTTTTTTTCAATGTCAGGCTGTTTCTGATTTGATTCCTTGCTCCTTGATAGGAGGGTTTGCGCCTTTTATTTGTAGGTTCCTTGTGCCTAATTCTTTGGAGGCACATAAGTGAATGATTAAATACCACAGCATTTGTCTGATTATTATTTAGTTATTAGATCATTATGTGTTTGAAACTCAGGCATCCAGACTGAAAAGGGCTTATGTCTAATAGTGAATATTGGCATGTATTATTATATTCACATATGCACACATAATAACTAATGAACTAGAACTGGATGATCCTTAGTGCATTATTTTGTCTTGAGTGCTCAGTGAATTATAAAAGTTATAAATCTCAGAGTAAAATGTTTGTTGTAAAATCTAGATCACTCATGCAGTCAGAAGTGCTTTTGGTTTATATCTGTAATATGTTTTCTCTACTTTTTTGCCTCAGTCTCAAAAGAAATGTCAGAGTTATAAAAGAAGCACAACTTGTGGGGATTTCTTAGAAGGGCTACAAAGCTAAGATATGTTTGATGATGTAAAATTAATACCAACCTGTACAGATTCAGGAAGTACAGAAATTAGGAGAATCACTTCTGTTCAATACAGTACAAGCATGCTGGACCTACTGTTCTCAATATGGGCACAGATGCTTTAAGTCTCTGGGTATCTGAGGACAAATTACTAAGAAAGTGAATGGTTGGCTTGGACTATCTCAAAGACAAGTGTTTGCTTCTGCTTGAGCTATTGTTGGAGTTTCCCTGAAGGGACTTAGAACGGAATGTCCATTCCAGGGAGTATTCAGTTTCAGATGGCTGCCTTTCTGAGCTCATTTTCCACCCTGAGGGCTGGCTGCAATGATTGGAAATCTTTCATCTCTTTTAATCTGGAATGGAGCTCCTTTATAAAAGGAAGGTTAGTCACTGGGTAACTATGTACACAACCAAAGAGCCCTATTACCCATATGCCCAGACTCAAGTGAGAAAAGTCTACTGAGTGATTCAAACATATGGAATTGAAGGGGCTCTTAAAACATAGATAGATAGCATCTACTGAGGCCATCTAACTGCCTATTTGTATTTATTAGGTGGAATCCTTTGCACTAGAAATAATGTTTATGAGTATTTTCTTGACAAGTGTCTATGAACTGTATTTTGGGATTGATGTTAACATACTATTCATGCATTACAGAAATCTATATATCTCGTGTACCCAGGCATTTTATGAGAAAAACTAGCTTGAGTGATAATAATGATTTGCTGAAGCAGTGGGCCCTCTGACCTGATTTTAAAATGAAATTCAGTTTCTGCAAAGTAATACAGTAACTTTTTTCTTTCATATTTTATCTTCAAGTACATTATTTGTATTAAAAATGTTTTATGGGACATCATGACAATCTATTGTGACTTGGAAAATTTTAACCAGGGAAAAGACATGATACATATTCAGTTTATCCATGACAATTTATGATGATAGCATTATGATTAAATTTTCTTAATGAAGGCATACACTGCTATTTTATTAAGTCATCAACTAAAATAGGTCATATGTCCAATTTTTGATCTTCATATAGCAAAAGTAAAGAGCTACCTAAAAGAAAACATACCAGGCCTTGAATAATCTATTGTACCTAAATTAAGCTTACAGGCATTCCTCTGCCTGGGGATTACATTGTATATGATTGAAAATTGAAAATACAGACTTTTAATGAGAAGTAGAGGAGAGCTGAGTTCTAATTCAAGACACCTAGAAACCAAGTTGTACCACCAAACAATTAATATGCATAAATCCATTACCTTTTATAAAAAATTATAATGATGAAAGTATTTCTTTTATATTATTTAATTCCTAAAAAAGAACTGTGATGGAGTATATTAACATTCCCACCTGACGAATAAGGTAACTGAGTCAATATTATTTGTATTATAATTTGTAATTTGATTAATTATAATATCTCTCCTGTTAGATTACTTAAACATCTGCATGTTGCAAGTCATATCTTGTATGTGCTTATATTTTCACAGATTTTAGAATATTATGTACTAGGAAGAAGCTCAGTAAATATGTGTTGGAGTTCCTGCTGTGGTGAAGTAGATTAAGAACCTAACTGCAGTGGCTTGGGTTGCTGCAGAGGTACAGGTTCAATCCCTGGCCCAGCATGGTGGGTTAAGGATCCAGCATTGCTGCAGCTATGGTGTAGGTCACAAGTAAGGCTCATATTTCACCCCTGTCCTGGGCACTTCCATATGTTGTGGGTGTGGCCATAAAAAAATATATGTGTTGATTTATTTGTATCCAAAAGTGATGGAAAGAGTGACCCATTGCCCATAAGTTTCTTTTGACCTAAACAATTTGATCCTGACATCTAATATTTTAGAAATATAATATAGAAGGAATCTCAGATAATTTCAAAAAAATAGAATTACGCACATATACACTCAAACTCCTGAAAAATGAAATAGGCTATTGATTCAGCCTACAACCCAGACATACAGTGCCTTTGAGTTTTGCATGTCTGGTTCAAATGTTCACATTAAAATATTATACCCAGACACACATGCCCTTTTGGAATCTTTAGTATTTACAATAATCAAAAACATATTATTTATAATAAAAGTTAAAAAAAGATTCTAATTAATTAATATGCCAAGTATTTGTCTAATTGCAGGAAACCATAAAATGTATATGTACACTTAAGTGTAGTATACTTTTTTATCAAGTAACATAATCAATTGCTATAAATATTCAAATATTTATTCAAATACTTGCCTGGTCTATGCTTATATTAGTTTCAAAGTTCTTTCAAATATAAATTCCCATGGGTGTAAAAGGGACTTAAGAATTTGCATATATAGGGAAAAAGAACATCTGGCTTTCAATTCTATACTTAGAATTCATTTAGACCCATTTTAGAGAGTTTTTCTTTAAGATGAAATCCAGCTTTCATGTTGTAGGAATGTGTATGTATCTCTGTATGTGAGTGTACGTGTGTGTGTTGTAAAGAAAGAAAAACACAGATTTGAATATGTTTCCTAAGATAATGTTTTGTCCACCTGAAATAGCTAGTTTCAGATATGTGAATTACTTTTCCTAGTAATTACTTTTTCTAGTGGATATGATTTTAACATCCTCTTAAATTCATTCCCTCTAAAAGGAAGAATAATTTCTTGCTTAAAGATAATTTTAATGTAAGCACAGATCATTGTTATGTAAACCAAAATTTAAACAGAAGGGTTTTAAAGCATTTGGATATAACTTCTCTCTAGCCTAAATTTGAAAACTGATGAAATTTTATCTTTTTATTTATTTATTGTCTTTTTGCCTTTTCTAGGTCAGCTTCCCGCGGCATAATGGAGGTTCCCAGGCTAGGGGTTGAATCGGAGCTGTAGCCACCCGCCTATGCCAGAGCCACAGCAACACAGGATCTGAGCCGCGTCTGCAACCTACACCACAGCTCACAGCAACGCCAGATCGTTAACCCACTGAGCAAGGGCAGGGACCGAACCCTCAACCTCATGGTTCGTAGTCTGATTCGTTAACCACTGCACCACGACGGGAACTCCACTGATGAAATTTTAGATCTCAGTTTTAATGTATATAAACAAAAAGCTCACGTAGCTGTAAAAACTGTATATCTAATATCCTAGGCCAAGAAGTTAAGTGATTTGAAATTAAATTGCCACCTATTACTAAGCATTAGTCAACACTATTATAGCATCTGCTACTTCTTCTGAGTTAGGTATATATTTCTTGATATTAGTAGTCAATTTATGAGTACAAATCTGCATGCTGCCCAAGAGCAGAGCATTCATTTTATTGACTGCAATTAGGAGCATGATTTTTGACATCTTATTCATTGGGAGAGTGTCAATTTAATGTTATTTGGAATGAATGTGAATGTATTCACATCCTTAGTTAATCAGTTTGCTCATAGAAGAAAATCTAACATGTCTGGTATACTTTGAGGGTCAAAGTTATTCCTTTAAACAAAAGGGGAAAAAAGCCAAAGAAAGTGAGATGGTATCTTTCACACTATTTCTAATAGGAGTATTTTGTAGAAAAAAAATAATAAAGCTTTCTTAAGAATTAGTCAGAGAGTATAGTCTGGCATCTCTCCTTCTTAATTCTCAGTTTTGTGCCTGTTTTTCTTCTCTTGCACTTGATTCTTGCCTTTAATTCACTTGTCTACAGAACTCTCACTCCCAGTAGGCAGTAAGTTTTACACAGTGACTGTGGTTATTTCTATCTCACTAGTGCTAAGCAACATTCATAGTGATGGATACTTAATCAATGGTATCTGAATGGATGGACTCTAGCATGGCTGACCTCTGATGTCTTCCTTATCTGGTTTTGGCCTTTGTTTTGGTATGAATTGTGGAAAGAGAAGTGGCTGGCTCTAAATAGTGCTGTATATTTAAATAGTTCTTGGTGTTTATACATTGTAGCAGCTTAGACAATGAAGGGGATACAATATTAAAACAAAATATTCAGGAGTATTTGTGCAACTTCAAAATTTTTAAGAACATTCAGATCCCCTTTCTCAGTGACTGATAGTATTTATGAAAACTCTTGCTAGTTATAAAGTACCATACTAATATAAGATTTTCCATGAAGCAAAAACCCACTGACTTCTTGATTCATTTAGATTTGTGATGCTGTGTGTGTGGTAAAAACTCCCTTGCTTAGAAAACATACACCATAAGATACACCAAAAGATACAACAAAATTTTCCAAAATATTTAGGGGTTCCTTCCTTCCCTCCTTTCTTCCTTCCTTCCCTTCCAATACTGAATTTCAAGCAACACAGTAAATACTACATAAAAAGTATACAAAATGTTAAAATTTACAACACAGTAATTTTAAAGTTGAAGAAAAGTTTCTTTCCCCTCAAAAGACAAGGATAAAATTATACAGGTAACAAGTCTAACATGGAGATTGCTATGATGCAGTTTTATACAAGTTTCAGTGGTAGCATGTGAAAAGGAGCACCTTAGTCTGCAAGAAGGGTCAAGGCTTGCAAAAAAAGTGAAATGAATTGGATTGAGGTTTAATGGAGGAAGAGAATTTGTCAGATTGAGAAGCAGGAAAGGATATTTAAGACAAAGGGAAAAGCATGTATAAGAATGTGGAGTAAATGTAGTGTATTTAGGAAATTAAATAAGTGGATATTAGTTCATAAACCCAAAGATATGGTAGGGCCAAAATATAATAGACTCGTATCATGAAGAGCACACTAGGAAGGTATAGGCCATTTCAGGAAGTTTGGAAGCCACTGAATAACTTGAGCAGAGAATTTGTACAATCTAATATTTACATTTTAGTTCTTAATGTTTGCAGAAGACTGTGACACTGTCTTGATGGATCATGATTTAGAAAAATGTGTGGGAGTATAATCCCATAGCAGTGATTCTCAATCTTGAGCCTCCATGGAAATTACTTGATTATTATCAAGACACAGATTGCTGGGCTCCAGTCTCAGTAGATCTAAGGTGGGCCATTAACTTGCATTTTTAGAAGTTTCCAAGGTGAAGCTTATGTCCCTGGTCCAGGAACCACACATTGAGAACCCCTGACTTAGAGCATTGCTCCTAAATTGCACGTTAGAATCTCTTGGGGAGATTTTAAAATTGTGCTTATTTACTGCCCTGCTTCTAGACCAATTAAAGCATAACTGAAAAATACACCAGGGGCAGATTGTGTTGAGCCAGTGTTCTAAATGCAGGTATAAGATGGTTCTGGTTATATCCAAAATAAGAACCTTTGTAGGGCATTAGGAATGGAAAAAATGGAAAGCAATCGAGAGATACTTAGATATTTAATTTGTAAAACTTAATAATGAAATTTGAGTAGGTAATGAAGAAAGAAAGGTTGAAGAGGAAAAAATGTCAATATTGACCTATTTCTGACTTGGGCAAATACAGCTTTATATTGTATTTATTTGTACTTATATCCTTTTAGAAATTGGGCAGCATGCTTATATGTATAGGAAGAAAAACAATTTTCAAATGTCTGGTCTATTACTCCAGGTAATTTTAAAGACAAAAACTAGACCAAATATTTAGCCATTTCCTTTAGGAAAGTTGTATAGTTACAAAATGAACTCACAGAAGCACAAAACACATACATACTCCATCACTGTGCAGTGCTCAGCATGGCAGGGACAGGTGGTGTCAATTATAAATTCTGTCAGAACACTAAGTTTTGAGTATAAGACAGACTTTATAATAATATTTTATGTTACAAAACAGTTCATGGCCTGTACTAGAGAGATAATGATACCATAGTTTGTTTACCCCAGCTAAATCCAAAACAGGAAATAGTGTCTTCCAATAGGGAGAGCAATTAGAATAATCATTAATTAGGGTATCTGCATTTCTCTGTGAAGAACTGTTCTTTGTTAGATAAAATAAAGCTCTCTGCTTTGATTATAGTTACCATCTTGTGAAAATATTGAATGAGTTTAGATTCCTAAAGGAAATTAGAAGTTAGGGAAAATTCACATCCAGTTAGAAATCTTTTCCACTGAAAGATACTGATTAGTAAAAATAAATATAGGAGAATTTCATTCATTCCAAGAGATTATTACAGGTGACAAGTTTCAAACTGACCTTAATTGACAAATTGGAAAATATTTTTCCCTGCCATAGACTATTGTCGGTTCCACTGAAAGTGCAAGATCATGTGTTATCTGGACTTAGCTTCCTACTCTTGCTTCTTCTCTCACCAATCTCCTTACCTCCTACTCCTACCCCTTGAGCTAGAGGGTCCTAGGTAGGCCCGCACACTACTATACTCACACCTTGTCAAGTCCACATATTCCTGAAATGCCTCTCCCTTTACCCCTCACCACCTTATTAAAATCTTTATTAAAGCTTGGTTTCCTTTTCATCGCATGAGAACTCTTTTCCTCAACCCCTTCTCCTCACTCCCCTTCACTCCACCAAAGTGAGGTACCATTTCAAAGTGTTCCCATGGCATACCTCTTTAAAAATGAACATTTTCCACTACATTTTGTCAACTTATTTATTTCAGTTTAATAATTTAAATTTTTTGAGAGCAGGTAAGTATGTTTGATTCATCACTATTATGGTGGTTGTGTTACTTTATTGTTATGCTACCCCATCCTATACCTAGAAATAAGCATAGGGTTTAGAACATAAAGGTATTTAGCTAATTAATTTTTCAGTTAAATAAAGGTATTTATTTATTTAAAAAAAAGAATGGATATCTAAAAGGACATGAGGAACAGAGTTCACTTAACACTATCATTATAGTTAATAATCTTTTTTCTTCCAGTATCAAGAATATATATGTGGGTATATATATATATATATGTACACATATTTATAATACATATATATAAATATATCTGTCAGTGGGTATGCATTTGAGTTTGTGGGTGTTTCCAGTGGGAAAATGGGAATGATCTTAATTCAAATATAAAATCTTATAAATGGAGGATGAGAAGTATATTGTATATTCATTTGCTTTGGCTGCCAAAACAAAGTGCCACAGAGTACTATGGCAGATTGGGTGGCTTAACAGAAATTAATTTTCTCACAGTTCTGGAGATGAGACATCTGAGACCAGGGTGTTGGCAATGTTGATTCCTTCGGAGGTTTTCCTTTTTGGTTTGCAGATGGCTATCTTCTCCTTCTCAGCTAACTTGGTCTTTGTTCTATCCATGTGACTAGGCTAAACTTTTCTTAGAAGAACTCTATCATTTAAATTAAAGCCCACCTTAATGATGTTACATTTAACTTTCATTACCTCTTTAAAGACCTTGTCTTCCAATATAGTCACCTTCTGAGGTACCGGGGTTTAGGACTTGAATATATAAGTTGAAAGGACACAGTTCAGCCCACAACAAGAAACCATGTGAAGAATCAGTTTTGAAAGCAAAAGTGATTGTCCTCTGAGTGGAATGTGGGGAAGAGGAAGAGAAGATGACAGATCTTCCCTGATCTCTTCTCAGTCTTCCTCTGAACCAGTCAAATCTGTAGAAAATAGTTTTGTAATCCCCACTGCTACAAGGATTCAGTTGCTTGAGAGATCTTTTTATTCTCCCCTGAGTTGAGGACTGTCGAAAATGTTGTAGTGCAAATGAATCCTTTGTGCAATGTACAATTAGCAATTTGTAGCCACAAAGCAGCAGAGGGCAAAAAAAAAGTGTAGGAGAATAAAGAGAAGATGGTCAGAAAAAGGAAAAAAAAAGACTGGAAAAGTGGAAAATAGTAAAAAATATATTAAAATTGAAGATTTTAAAAGATGATATAGGCAGACAGGCAGGCAGATAGACAGACAGATGATAGGCAGATCTGGCTGAAGGAAACCTGGTATTTGGTCTCTGATTTTGCTATTTTGCTAGCTTGACACCCTGTCATGAAAAACACAATCATAGAGCATCACAGCTGGAAAAGACCTGGAAATGTTTTCCAAGCCCTTCTTTTACAGATATCAAAAGTGAGATTCCAACTCTCATAACTAGTTAGATACAAAGCCAAGGCTAAATAAAACCCTGGTGGTTCATAGCTGGTGATTTTCACACCATACTATTCTTCCATATAATTATATGGTTAGAAAAAGTCTGTGATATGTGAGAGTCAAGTTGATATCTTAATACTGCTTTCACAGTCCCCACATATTCATAAAGAGTTATACATTCATTTGCTTGCAGGTGAACTATTCAGTGATTACATATGTAATTATTCATGTATATGCACATGTAACGTACCAATAAACATATATATATTTATAGCCATCGTGCCTGATTATTTTTTTTAAATAATTTCTATAGCAGTTATCTATCTTACACTTTTCTATATATGCAGAAAACAATGACAAACAGAATTAGAGAAGACCAAGGAATTAGTAAATCAAAACCATCACTCCCAGAATTAAAATAGTTACATTTCAAAAGCCCCATGACTGGACCTGTGTGTGTTCATCCAACCTCATCTTTTCCTACACACATATAACACATATTCCAACTATGCTAGACTGTTTTATTTTTCCAGAAAATTCCCTCCTACACCTTGATTTTTCCCTTTCCTCTCTTGGTCATACAGTAAATTATGGAATTTCTTTTGACTAAACTTCCTCTACCTAAAATTCCTAAATTTCCTCGGACATAGAATTGAGTGTAGTCCTTTCAGTACCTTACATATATCTCAAAAAGAAGTTATAATATTGTAGACGTTACTTTTCCATACTATTTTCTACCATTTTATTAACTCCCTACTCATAGAATGAAAAATATAAACTCTTGGAGGCCACAAAGTATGGATGCAATATTTGGAAAGAAATATTTACAGAATTGTTTTCATGACTACTATAGAGCTCTATACATACTGGAATAAATATTTAGATTTTTGAGTCATGTGTTTACTCTGAGAAACAATATTAATACTCTATGTTATAAGCAGTGTAAATCAGAAATATTCATGTGTGCATGGGGATTGAACATTCATGATGTTAAATAGTTCTTATAGAGTGCTTTAGAAATTAAGACAGATTCCATTTTAATAAGTTTTTCTTACATAAGCTACATTGTTAAGTTCATCTTAAGCTATTTGAATATATAACTTTCATATAAATTTGCATGATATGCATGTTTAAGATATATGGAAATGAAAAGCAAAATCTTGTGAACAGAAGGTGATAAGATTTTTTAAATTTAGCCATAATATTTTTTTTCTCAAGCTTTTGGAATATTTTGTTAGCATTATTAGAAAACTTAAGCTCTGGAAGATAAATCTTTGGAATTGTTGACTTGGAAACAAGTCAGATAGCCAAAATAAAATTTCACCCTTAATTAGCAAAGGATATATCTAGACTGAGATTACACTTTAGATTATTTCAATATTTCTAATTGTACATTTCAAACTTTCTCCAATTAGTATTTTATTATAAAAATTAATTCTATTTTAAATTTATTTTTAGTTGAAGATGAGAGGAAAATTGGCTTCATTGGAGAAATATTTTAAAATATTTCATTTAGAAGTTCCTGGACTAATTTCATCCTGTTCCTACTTTCCTGAAAAAACTTGTTTAACCCTTTTCACATTAGCATTGATTGCAGTTTCCTTATTTATAATACTGATGTGAGATGTCTGTGCCTGTAGTATTGAGCCCATATTTGAACTCCATGCCTATTGCTATCTCCCATGAATTCCATGACAATAAAGATCATGTCTTATATATCTTTGTATCTCTTACAACAAAATAGATCTCAATTCCACAGAAGATAGAGTTGAAGTTTGAGATGACAGAATAAAAACATGTAGTAGATGGAAAGCATACATGTAGTCCAGACGGGACTTGTAGAGGAAGTGACTCAGAATGAACCAGGAACTCAACAAGGAAAATCAAGATTATGTGGTAATGAGTGGCTGGTAAATTTTGGGAGATGAGAAAAAGGGACTGGTGATAGAAGACACCGTGATAGCAATCCTCAAAGAAAGCACTATGGAACACTAATTATTCAATATGGACTCCCTCTGCTTTTCCCTACCCTTCAGTCTTATAAGTTAGGAAGATACTGCTTACTATAGTTTCACAGTGTGTATGCAAGGTGCTTTAGAATCCTGCAGTAAAGGTAATTTTTAACCCAGTTTTCCAAACTCATTTAACCCTGGAATTCCTTCCACATCCAGCCAATAAAAGCTACTATGTCTAATGTTTGACTAACTGTTTTTTGAGCTTTTAAAAAGAGCTAATCAGCCTGAATAATTGGGAAGATGACGATAACATTAGCAGAAGCGGAGAAATCAGGAATAGGAGCAATATGAGAGAGCAGTGGGAAGAGGGTTGTTTTGGGACCTTAACTGGGAATTCTGGATGGGCTATTCAGGTGGGTGTAAAATGTGGGCATTTGGGATAGAGGACTGAAGCTAAGAAAAGAGTCAGAAATATTTGGGGATCATCTATATGAGGTTGATAGTTGAAATTAGAGAAGAGAACAAGATTGCAAAGGGAGAGCATATACTAACAATGGAAGGATAAGAGGACTGTGAAGGAGTATAGATGTGTGTGCCTCATTTAATACTCTTACCCAGATCATGAGGAAAGGTTCATCCCCAGTTTAGAGATGAAAAACTATAGCACACAGAGTTTAAGCAACTTTTTCAAGGTCACATAATTGTAAATAGAAGACATCAGATTTTGACCTCTGCTGTAAAATTAGCTCTGAGTTTGATTGTTTGGATGAATATGTAAATAATACATTTTTAAAATATTTTTTAAATGTTTTCATTGAGGCACAACAACCATATCATTTTATTGGGTTTCTTCTTTTAGTTGTTTTTCTTTGAAGAACAATCCATTTCCAGTTACTGGCCCAAGAGAAAGACAGGATATATTATTTGGGGTGAACAATGCCTTCATTCACAAGAGATACTTAATTATGAACTAGGCTGATCTCTACACGATACTGTTTCCCTAAAAATAAGTACTTGAAATTGCATGTGCCATGTTGAACTTAGGTTGCAGTTATGGGGATAAAAATTGAAATAAATGAAATATCAATCTTCCTTCTCTTATTTTTTTTTTTTTTTACTTTAGACACATAAAATTATATTTATAGGGACATAAAAATGCATTTTCTAGATAATCATTTCACATAATTTGAGCAATTATTTTTAATGACTTTGCATGGAGATAAAACAGTTCTGTAAAATCAAGGTTTGGGAGTTCCCGTCGTGGCTCAGTGGTTAACGAATCTGACTAGGAACCATGAGGTTGCGGTTTCGATCCCTGGTCTTGTTCAGTGGGTTAAGGATCCGGCATTGCCGTGAGCTGTGGTGTAGGTTGCAGATGCGGCTAGGATCCTGCGTTGCTGTGGCTCTGGCATAGGCTGGCGGCTACAGCTCCTATTAGATTAGACCCCCTAGCCTGGGAACTCCATATGCCATGGGAGCAGCCCTAGAAAAGGCAAACAGACCAAAAAAAAAAAAAATCACGGTTTGGCTTTGCTTTTTTTTCACCTGGATTTCTTATTCTTATTAATTTTATAACTGTACCTTAGTTTTCAAAATCAGAGTTCATCTATAAATATTCATGTCAGTTCACAACAAAGCATTATTTTAAAAAAGAGAAAAGTTTTTATTACTGTTTTGATAGCAATACCTAAGAGTATAATATAAATAGGTGTATGCACTTCAATTTACAAATTACAGAGAGCTATGAGGAGAAATCAAGATCTAATATAGAATAATTTCTTTCATTAAAACACAGCTTTCAATATGGAAATAACACAAAGCCATTGAGATTATGCTAGCACACAGGGACACTGCACATGTGCACACTCTAAGAAATATTTGCCTTGTGCATCAGTGCTCAACCAAGGTGAAATAATGCACACCATTTAATATCAGACTTCTCAGCTCCCTTTCCTGGCTTCCTTTAAATGACCAAAACACAATTGCCTGCTTCTTCCTTTCTACATCGATTGTTTCACCTGCCAATCTTCGTATCAGAAGCATTCGCTTTCCTCTTGTATTTCAGCACAGTGGTAGCAGTGGCCATGACTTAGAGGCTTAGTGAAGTGAAGAACATATCGTGAACAAATTAAACCCACTTTTTTCTTTATGCAAGCAGCTGTGGAGTGTTTCTGATTCCACCCCTCCCTACGTCATATTTCAGTGTAGGTGCTAAGAAGGAAAATTTCATGGCTTCACAGTCTAGAGCAAATGGAGACAGAAATGTTGAAGCAGGAGAGAGACCATGAAAGGCAGGGAAATGGAGCCCTGGGAGCAAAAGGATGAAAGCCACAGGTGGTTTGGGGACCACAGGAAACAACAGAATACAGTGTCTGAGTGAATAGGCAGGCAGATAGGAGGCTGGCGGAACCCCCGTACAGGTTTTAAGTCTCAGTGTTATCAGTACAGGTTCTGGTGGTGCTGCTGAGCTCTGACTGAGCGCCTACCCCAAACCTAAAAATAGCCAGCCTGATTCTTTTGTGTGGCAGCCAGAGGTACAGCTGTGTGGGGACTGGCTCTCTTTCTCCTTGCTTTTGACAAAGAGCAGAGGGTCAGTGGGCCTGAGTGTACACCTGTCAAGATAGCAAGTGCTGAGTTTAGTTGTCAACGCTGCTGAAGGTAATTTCAGACTTTCACTCCAATCGATTGCTTGGACCCTAGGAAATTTTTCTTCTCTCCTACATCTCCCTCCTTGCCCATAAAATATATATTTCTTGAGCCAAGTTTAGAGTTTTTGTCACCAAAGACTTTTTAATCAAAGCGATAACATCTTAAGTGGCTAACTAGAATTTTATTTACTTAATTTAGTAGAATTTAAGAGCTTTAAATATACCTATTGAAGTACTCAAAATAATATTTTTGCTGTTATTTATATGTACATATATATGTGTGTGTGTGTGTATGTGTATATATATATATAGACTCTTGCCCCTAACATCAGTATGTAAAAATAACACTTCTACATTCTTTATATTCTAGCATATTCAGTTTGAAACTAAGACTTGGATTACATACATTTTAGCAGAAAAAAACCCTTATTTTTAGTATCTTTCAAATATACTATAAATTAAGACACTGAGTTTTTATTAAGGGTTCAGATTCTAATCTTTCTTTAAATAATTATTGCTAGCCTTAGAAAATTATTTTAAACACAAAACTTTAGTTTTCCTTAGGCATGTTTTCCTTGATAGGCTTCTTTCTCATACAAACTGGTTGCCTGAATTAAAATGCAAATACTAGTTAATTGTTGCATCTTGTAAATGTATTAAGGTCTAACTGATATCTTTATGCAAATTAGGAAAATATTCATTTTGTAATATCAGTTGCAGGATGTTTTTTTTTTCCCATTCTCCTTTTCTGCTTGCTAAAATTAATGTGATTAAATCAGTTTTCATAATTTTGCCACTTAGAGAATCAAATCAGAGAAGTACTTTTAAACATTTTTATTGTCTAAAAGGAAGTATCTTTTACCAGATGAAAACAAATACAGTCTTTTCTTTCAGTGAACCTATCAACGGTATGACTTCTGTTTCAGATTGTTCTTAGGGCTTTGTTTTGTGATTTAATTTTTTTTTCTCCCTTTCACAGATAAACGTTTTGGGCTATATGGTTTGCTGTCAATACTTTCCACAGTAATCAGTGGTTTAGCTGTAAATAGAGGATAATTATTGCATCTGGAGAATACACATTAGAAACGATTGGCATTTCTGGTTCATGCATAGGTGGAGAAATACTCTAGCAATTGGGCACTTGTTTACTCACTTATTTATTTTCCTGGCCAGAAGTATCAGGCAATATGTGAGACAGTGTAGAAAATATTGGGTTGACAGTCATAAGCAGGATCTCACAAAGGTTGAATGGACCTAATGTGCTGAGAGTTGGTTTTTTTTTTTTTTAAATGACTTCCAGTACATAGTATTTTTTGAAACATCTGTGGATTAATGTTCATGGCAAAGGGAATTATATTTTTTTATCACTTTGGTCATTATAATAACTCTGCAGATAATAACAGCACTGCAAATTTTGAGCAGTTTGTGGTAAGTATTGTGGTGGGATCTTTAAATACATTATATGAATACATTCTTAGCATGGGCCCGCAAGGGAGCTGTCATCACTCCCATTTTACAGATGAGGCATTTTGAATCAGAACTAGACTTAAAAACTCAGGCCTCCTATTGCATGGCCCTTGCTATTACAGCATGCCACAGCTCTGAGCTCACTATTACACCTAGACTAAAGTTTACCTGCTAGCCCTACAGTTACCTAACTTTTAGTGGTAAGCACACTGTAGTATATAAAGAAGTTGAAATAGAATGTTATACACATGAAACTTATATAACATTAAAACTAATGTTACCTCAATACACCAACTGCTTCCCATTGACTGATATAGAGACCAGTCATATTTTTATAGTTGTTGTTACTTCTTAGGCCTAGCGTTATAAAGATACCAAAGTGAATCTTTCTTGCTTCCAAATTTAAATGCCTCCAATTTTTCATTCATCAACACCAAATGATTGGGCCCAGTGAGTTCACATCTAGGGAAAAAAAAAATATCCGTCATGTAATCCAGTTCTTTACTTTTCAAAAGGAAACTGAGGTGATGAACCTTTAAATAACTGTATGAATTTCATTTTTCATCAATTACATCATTAGATTTTGTCTATTTCTTAGTCTCAATAAACCTATACATAAGTATATAAGTATAGGTCACTTATAAGTGACAAAACACTAGGAAACTAAATTAAAGGGAAAAAAAGTACATTTACTGGCTCATATAACTTTAAAGTTAAGAGGTAGGACTTCAGGCACAGTTAGATTCAGGAGACCAAGTAATGCCATAGGGCCCAGGATATCTCTCAAATATGCTTTCCAGTCTCAGGCACTCTGTCAATAAGGTATTCATATTAGTCTCAGGCTAATATTATTGTACCTTATTCCAATAGAAATTAAATATATCATTCTCCCCAACAGAAGACCTAGGATTAGCTTTAATCGACTTTGTTATTATTATTTTTTAATGGTTATATCCGCAATACAATTTTTTTCTACTGTACAGCATAGTGACCCAGTTACACATACATGTACACATTCTATTTTTGCATATTATCATGCTCCATCATTAGTGACTAGACAAAGTTCCCAGTACTACACTGCAGGATCTCATTGCATCACCTACACATTTCTGAATCAAAAACAGTTTGAGAAAACATTGTTCTGTGGGCAGATTCCATTATGTGCCCACCCCTGAAAACAGGATTGAGGTAAGCCCTACCCAGCACCATCAGAGAAGAGCAGGGGGGTAAGCCAAGATGAAAACAGGAATGAGGAAGAAGGTAAATTGGGTAACATACATAATAAAACTATAATTCACTGTATTCCCGATATTGTATGTGTAGGTGAGTGTGTACTCAGTAAACCTCAAAGATAAGAGAAAAATTGTGCTTTTGGTAATTTAAATAAATGCTCTAACTTTGGTAATTATTTCTGCAGTTCAGGAATATAAGAACATCTTTATTCATAAAGAAAACATTTCGGGGTAGAATAAATTGGGAAAGTTACTCAAATATTAAATTTATATAGACAGAAACAAGGTTTGTTTACCCTTAAAAAGTGTGTGGTAAATATGATTACCTCAGGAGATTTGTATTTTTGACTATATATCATTTAGATGTTTAAACAGGTGATGTGTCTCCTTCAGAATAATTAACAGTGGAAAAGAGCCATGTGGTACTTTTCTTAGGTAGTAGTAGATGTCTCAGATTTTAATAGTTGTGGTATACTGATTTGCTTTATTTTTGACTACTGAAGCATTTGTTTTAGAATCTTTGTGTTATCTTCTACCCTTTATTCAGAAATTGTATACTAAAATTTCCTCTACAAGCAACGTCCTTTTTCTGTTAAGTTCATCATCTAAAGACCCAAGTTAAAATTCATATTTCATGAGCTTCTATTGTGGCTCAGCAGAAACAAACATGAAGATGCAGGTTCAGGGAGTTCCCATTGTGAAGCAGTGGAAACGAATCCAACAGGGAACCATGAGATTGCGGGTTCAATTCCCGGCCTCGCTCAGTGGGTTAAAGATCTGGCATTGCTGTGAGCTGTGTTGTAGGTCACAGACGTGGCTTGGATCTGGCGTGGCTGTGGCTGTGGCATAGGCTGGCAGATATAGCTCCAGTTTGACCCCTAGCTTGGGAACTTTCATATGTGTGGCCCTAAAAAGCAAAAAATAAATAAAAAAATTTAAAAAAATCTTATTTCAGCATCTAATACTGATTACTCTGATAGTTACATTAAATTCCCAATTTAGCAACCGATGTAAGTTACTGTTTTAAAATTGCCATCCTTGAATGTAAATATTTTAAATCTGACTTCAAGTATTTATGGTGCCCTACTGATTATTTTGAATAACTTCAGACTGACTCCAATTTTCCATAACTATTTATGAAGTCAGTTTTTCTTACTTTGCTACAATTTTAATGAGACATAGCCTGTGTATTAGAGTATGAAATATCTTTTAAGGGTTAAAATTTAATTATAGTCATGTCTCCTTAATTTCAAGGCTACAGGCGTCAGTCAATTTGGCAATAAACACTGTTTGGCTGCCTGAGGGTCCAATGACTGACCTTGAGTTGAAATCTCAGCTGCCTGCATCATGTGACCCTCAACATTCTGTTTTTATCCCAGTAGTAATGAATACTTTACATTCAAAGAGATTGGAGTGACTTAGAAAAGAGATGTGGTATTTTTCAAAGAAATGCAGCACTAAAAGTTACGTGACACTTTTCACTTCAAAACAAGCAGAGGATCCTTATTATGGCAAAGCAGTCCAATTTAATTTGCATTTGGGTGATAAAAATGTGCTACACGTTTGCATTAACTTATGAGATTTTTGTCTAGTTTGATTTTAATTTATTTATAAAACTTTCTATTTAAAAATAATGATGTTATTTTGACAGTGTGCTTTACTCATTCTGTGGGAAAATTTGAGCTACAACAAAAAACGACCATGGTTAATTTTACATTTTGAATGTAAAAAAAAAAATATGGCTGCATCAGTTAGAGTCAGGTTTGACTGCATATAACAGAACACCTAAAATAGTGGTGTGTTAAAAGATTCATTGCTCTGTCACATGAAACAGGGATCCGGGAACCTTCCATCTTGCTATAGTGCTTTCCATTCTCGGTGTTACCTCATGGTCTAAGATAGTTGGACGTACAGCCTTCCATGTAGTAAGAGAAAGGAATCTAGCTTAGAGAGGATAGTATATGTTCAAGTTGAGTCAGTTCCCTTTTCAACAGCTTTCCCCTAAATTCCACTGGTTTCTTTGCTTAATTTGACTTATAGTAGACTTTGTGAAAATAGTCAAATTCATTCTTTTATTGCAGGTGGTATTGAAAGCTTTGTTTAAATCTCTGATAACAGTGCTTTTGAGCATTCTTATTCCCATTCTCTGGGAGTGTAGATCCATATTACTAAATTGTAACTAAGTATGTGTGAATTTTAGCTCAAGTTTTCTAAAATTCCACTTTGAGACCCTTGGAGATATTGATACATCTGTTCACATTTTGCCCAATACTCTGTATGAGTGCTTTACCTAAAGAAGTCATAGGAGTTCCCTGGTGACCTAGCAATTAAGGATTTGGTGTTGTCACTACTGTGGCTCCGGTTTGATCCCTGGCCCAGGAATTTCCTCATGCCCAGCAGGCACAGGCAAAAACAAAACAAAACAAAAGAAACTATAAATTTAAGTACATTTTTAATACCATGAAACCAAAGAAAATTTAAAATATTTTTCTCTGTATACTGTCTTCAAAACAAATTGCTTCTCTTTGCTGGCACTAGTGGACACCAGCGATGCTCTACCAAAGTCCCCTTTACCACGTCAGCAACACCCATTGTTCAGCTGCTAAAAGTGCTGACTCTCACAGCAGACTCTTTCTCTGGAGAAATACTCTTGCCCACAAGGGTGTAACGAGCCTGGAGGCCACATATCCTTCATCCCAAGTCAACTTGAAGCCAGTGACTAACAGATGGGAGGGCACAAAAGCCCAGCCCCTTTGCCACAAGGTGGGGCCAAATCTGTGCTGCAATTTGTGCACCAGAGCGATAATTGGGATCATGTTGAAATTTATCTCCTGTTAGAATTTCACCCTGATTTAGTTTTCCCTTCCCCTATACCAGTCCCTTCATACCCTCGCTCCTTTGAGTACTTCTTCAATATATCACACTTGCAAGTACCCTTATATTGAGCTCTACTTGTAGGAACTCTGATCTCTGACAGTCTTAGTAAGAAATCAAAATTACCCAAACATTCTTGTCGTTCAATGTAGGATACACTTAGAACTGTATCTTAAAAAGAGGGGTGAGAGATTTAAATATAGTTGAAACTGTTCAGGAGAATTATGAAACCTTATTTTTATGTCTCTATCCTAACTTTTCTACCTTTGAGAATCCATTGGTTCCTTCTGGTTTGACCTATCTCTGATTCTCTACTCAGTTTTTCACATAACAAGTTGCTTCTGAAGAATAATAACGTCACTCATAGCTTTTGCTATAACAACTTGCACAGAGTAGATGCTCAAAATGCATCCATTACATTAAATTGATCCATTAAAATTTGTGTTCCTTCTTTGATAACCCCTCCAGAGTTGAGCAGACATCTCTGTTCAAAGTTGGAAAATTACATGGACTAATAGAAAAGGAAGACAAAAATTGCATAACCCTTTATGATAAATGTAAGTGTATGTGTCTGTGGAAGGTATGGCATTGAGGATTCAGTCTGAGGTCCTAAGTTATTGATTATTTTTGAGGGAGCAGATGTCTAAGTGCAAGGGTTAGTCAGATATGGATAATAGAAAATAATGGAAAAACAGCTTTTTGTTAGAGAAACTATGAGCAAATTATAATCTTACCAAAATTACTAATGCCATGACAAATGAAGATGAACATTTGTCTTTGACATCATTCCACTCCTACTCACTGTCCTTCCATTTACAAGTTCTGTTTAATCCCCCTCTCCCATAAACACAGACACACACATACACCCTTATGTACTCATCTTTCAGTGCCTTGTGCCTCCCTATCTCTGGTGAAGCCATGAATCCTATGTAGGTAACTACATCTTTTAAATACTTCTAATAACAGGTTCCTCTTGTTTATATCAACTCTGTACCCTATTTCATCTGAGTTTCTATTTATACAAAATATTTGTTCTTCTGACTCAGGGGAATTTTCAGGACACAAACCTCTTGACAGCCTGAATTAGTCCAGGTCCAATTCAGAAACAGAAGCCTCCAGATTAGAAACCATAGATCTAAAAAAGTGCTGAACAGAAACAGGGTGTGACATGGACTCATGCTAAACTAGACTAGGCAACAGAGTTACTCAGAACACAAGAATCTTGGCAAGGGTTGAAGTGGGTTTGGAGAAAGGGTTGACTTGGGCTGAGTAGTTGAAAATCAGGAAGGTTAGAGAAAGCGTTCCCCTTTATGCATGAAGACACACAGGTTTAAAGGCTGCACCTTGCTCTTAGTTTATGTTAAGGAAGTAATAGGTGAATGGATAATAGGCAAGTAATAGTAATAAGATTTTATTATTTAAAAATGTGGGGGAAAATTCAGGATTGAGGGGTAGCTGTTTGGAAGAGCTGAGTATGTGAATAGCATTAAATAGAGAGTGTGTCAAGTTTATAAATATAACCTAATACAATTTTAAGTCTCTGTCAGCACTTAAATTTTTGCAGTTCTTAAAATTATGTAATCCATACCAGCATTTCATGGATAAAGAAACTGGGGCCTGTGAGGTATTAAATGGTATGCCCAGGACTTCAGAACTGTTGACGGCAAAATCAAAAACTCAGCACAAAGTAGCGATGAAGGTCTCTAGTTCAAATTCTAGCTTGTGCATTTATTCACTTCATAGTATATATGTACTTCAGTTTTCGAATCTGTAAAATAAGGATAATCAAGTAATGTGATTGTAATAGAGTCTGACATAATTTAAAAGCTCATTAAATGAAAGCTGTTTCTGCTACCCTTTGTTCTTCCCCAGATGCCTATGGAAAAGGCTCTATAGGATGACAGCATCAAATGACTGGTGTCATTTCTGCCACTTGATCTTTTTAAAACTGTAGATAAATTTCCCCTTACCTCTGAAATTTAGTTTCTTCATCTGTAAAATACTGGAAACAAATCTGGCCCTTTCTTACCTGGTTGCAATGAGAATTAAATGAGATAACATATTTTAAAAGTTGCAGTATATAATATGGCCCGACCCATAATATGCAACAAAGAAATCACTAGTATTTCTCATATTTATGCCTTCAGTGAAAGTTAACTGTAAAACAGAGCAGAATGAGTATTTGTTCATTCACAATAAAAGATAGTATATTTCCCTACCTGATTAATGAAGAAACTGAGACTAAAAGAATTTAAATGTCATTGTCAGAACTATTAAGAGTCTAATCTGTATTTTAAATGCAGGCATATCTGATTGATGTTATTTCTATTTCATTATACTACTTTCCTGTAAAGTGAAAATAATATGTCCTACATCATAATATTATTGTGACCACTGAATGACATAAAGTGCATAACATAGCAGGTGCTGTGAATGAGTCCTTTCTCTCCTTCCCTAGGAGAGAAATAGTTGTTCCTCCTAGGTTTAGCCCCCTGTATTACCAGCCAAGTGCCTCAGGCACACCAGGAGGAAATTGGCCTAATGGTGTGGAATTTCAGGCAGCCACTTTGAATTCTGTACTGAATCAAGCTCTCTTGAGCTCTTTAGTTCTCTTTCAAGAATAAAAGGTCCTTTGGTTGTCCCCATAAGCAGTGATTTCAAAGTGACAGGAGGAAGAATGCATTTCTGCACATGAGGTTCCAGGTCTTCCACAAGAAGGGCAGGAGAACAATATCATGTCAGTCTCTCCTCCCATAATTAGATAGGTTCTTTGATTATTCTAGTGAGACAACAGGTAATCTTTCTGATAAAAAAGGCAGACATATATTATCTTCTCAAAGTTCCTCTCACAACACAATCCATAGTATTAGAGAACTATGTGAGGTGCTTAATAACCTTGGGGGGGGGATGGGAGTAGTAAGAAAGCAAGCTAAGCTAACCATGAGAGAAATTGTCAAGTTGTCAGCGACACTTGGTGGCCACTAGCTTGGGACAAATGCATTGCAATAAATGTGACAGCTCCTATTTTATAATTGGCGGCTACATGACTCAAAGCATGGTTACTTGAGAATATTTCTAGCCACTGTTTTTGTTTTTTTTTTCCAAAACATATCAATAGGCAAAATAGAATTTCATGCATGAATTTCACAACAAGGCTTTTCCAATTTTGTTAATATTTAAATGATCATCCTTAATAACCATCCCTTTTCTTTTTCTTACTTGAATCCTACCCTAAATTCATCCTATCTTGTTTTTTTTTTTTACTTTTTCCTTATTTTAAGTTTAACCTGATTTCATGAGAGTCATGAAATTTAAGTCAATTCTTTTATCAAGCCCTCCTTGTCCATCTCAGGACAAACTGTTATCTCCTTCCCCTAAACTTCTCATCTGCATTGTTCAGTTGTTATATTGCGTTAATATATGGAAATATAAGCTTTATAAATCTAGACATGCGCAGTCCAATTTTGGACAGGTGCCACATTTCAAGAAAATAATAGTGAAAAGAAAACTTAGTAATCATGTACTTCAATTTTGTAAAAAAAAAATTAAGGCAGATATAAAAATCCACAGCAACATTTATTGTAATATTTTTCTCTCTCTTCCTCAGTTTTCTGGCTTCTCATATTCACAGAGACTTTCATTTTCCATTGCTCAGGAAAATCACTATTTCTCATCACCCTTCCTTACTCTAGTAACTTCCTTTTCCCTGACCACTCTAAGATGCATTCCTGACAGGAGATTCTCAAAACCATTAGCAATTCCTTTGAAAAGAGTGAGACGTTTTCTGTTTGTCTTGTTTTTCCCGTGATTGTCAGCTGAGAGGACTCTTGTCATTTCCTCATTTCCAGTTCTACAAGGGTTAGGGAATTTAAAATGTTATTGTGGTAGTTGCTGATCCTGTTATATATGTATAACCATTCTCATATGTATAGATAATTCTATGACTAGATTTTAAGGTCCTTAGAAACTAGTTATTATTCATCATTGTAGCTCCTCTCCCTCTGCCCTCTTATGTTCTGACATAATGTCTTGAATTTTTAGCACTTTGTAGATTAAGCCCTCAGCGATGATCTGGTGAAATGTAGAACAAACTGTATGAATTATCTGCTCTTATTGCACTATAAAAAGTAGTAATAGAAACCTAAATAGACTATGATAAATGGTGACTTTTTCTTTACTCTTTGGAATATTTTACTGATATTAATTCTTTTGCTTGGATTGCCAAGTTCTTCTGAGAATTCCAGCATCTAATAGTGTTATCATTCCATCAAGCTTATCATTCTCAGCTGGCATTCTATTAAGTTGATATGAATGGACTACTGTTTATAAGATTATGCACTTTAAATGTCTAAAAGAAGCAAATGTAATGAATACACACATTCTGCCATTGAGAAGATAAAATGAAATTTTTCATTCTATGCCATATCTCTCTTGCATCAATGTATAATTTTTGGACATAAGACAATAACATAAAAGTTTCTATTCATCAAGTCATAGACTTAAAGAAGTAAAATATGAACAACTATCTTTTTTGGTCCCTGTAGCCATTTGGCCAATATTTAATCATGTTTATTTTAAATTATAAATTAGTGATTTTTAATTAGTGGGTAATCATGGAACCTTTAGAAAATCAAATGAGAACATTGAGTCCAACCTCCAGATATATAAATATAAGCAAAAATGTACATACATATATACACACATGATTTTTTGCTTATATTTTAGGAGATTCAAAGACCTCTAGGCCTCAGGTTAAAATCTTTTTCTCCAAGTAAACTTAGAGACCAAGTTATAGAAAAAGTATAACTAAATTACTTACAGACTGAGTTTTAGGAAAAAAAAGTGTGTTGAAATAGTTTTGGACTGATAAACATGGTTTAACTAACAGTGATATAGGGCTTTACTAAATCTTGAATATTTTCTATGGTTTAAAAGCAATACATGTGAGGTATGATATTTCGACTAGTGATTTCTAAAGGTCCTTCTAAGTAAATTGTTTTTATATCTTAGAAGAAGAATGATTTTGATCAGATCTGCCCTATGGCAAGTATTCAAATATACATACACTCGGTCACCTTGTCATTTCTCTATTATTATTTGTATGTCCTGGGGGAAAAAAAAAACATTATTGGTATGCAAGTGCATGTACCATTTAATATTATGTGATTAAGTCCCTTTTGTAGAAACTTAGTCAACTTTAGACTAATCATGTTTTCAGTTCTTGGTGAAATACTAAAATGTTATATGCAGAATAAGATCCTAGTGGGTACTACCTTTAAAGTGTAATCTCTCTCAATAGTATTTATTTCATAAAAGTTGACTCTCTTAGGCTGTTTGAGAAGCCAGAATTATAGATATATACCTGGGGGTTGTAGAGAAGGAATGGTGAGAACCAAATGACTCTTTCCCCTTGTTCTAAATTATTTCCCTCATTTATTATTGGTTGGTATATTGCATTTCACCAATGGAGTAAGGCACTACATAAATATTATTTCACTCCTCCATCACCTTCTGCCATTTCTTCCATTTAAAATGTTCTTATTTCTCTGCATTTAATGAAAAAAATGTAAATATCTTTCAGAAAAAAGTATATCTGACTATTCTAATTTGATAAGTTCAGCAGAAAATTATATGGCTTGTTTCTTAATTATTTGCACTATTTCCTGAAAGTAAAAGATGGACATTTGAGGGGTCTCTGTATGGAGGTATAATCATAGACATAGGTTGAGTTAAATTTCAAGGGATTAAGAAAACCCTATGAATAGATTAAAAAAAAAAAAGAATTAGGACAATATGATAGACTGTAACCAAAAGTGGAAAAAACTGTAAAAGAAATAGCTTTAGAGGTCTCAAATCTGCTTTCAAAATGCTGGGATCTAGTTTTCGTAAATTAGAGTTCTCAGTAAATGTAGGACAAGTCCCAGCTGTACCATAGCATTAACATTAAAACTAAGACATATTCTTGTGTCTACTTTTCCCTTAAATCCCCAGAGGTTTCAAACAAGAGAGTGGGTCAAATTAAATTCCCCTACCACTTCCTCTTCCCCAATAAGCAGGTCTCATCTGTTGTATTTCCATTTTGAGGCATTTAGACATCTGAGAGAGATAGTTTAAAGAGAAAGTACTCAATCCATCTGGTCTGGGTTTTCCAAAATTACAGAAGTTATTTCAGTATCATTAAATTTGTTAAGCGTATACAATAAAATCTGGAGAACTGTGACTCATTAGTGAAGTGATTCAATAATGTGCACTTTGATGCCTTAAATATAAATTTGCATGTTCTTGATTTTTTTCAAGGATTTTTATACCTTTTCTTGACTTAATTCAGTCCTGGCCCTCCTTTAAAAATACAGTTTTCCCGAAACACTTTATATTCTTCCCCCCAAAATCACTATCATTGCTAAAACTCTAGAAATAATGACAGAAATAAAAAGATGGAGACACAGACCACCAGTCTCAGGAATGAAACCACAGATCCTGCAGTCATTAAGAGGATAATAAGGGAATAGTATGAGCAACTTTACACAACACCTTTACCCAACCAATTTCTTGAAACCCAAAACTACAAAACTCAAGCAAGGTGAAATAGATATTTAGAGTAATGCTATAACCATTAAAAATTGAATTTGTAACTAGAAACTTCCTGAGAAACAAATTTGCTATAGTATTTAAAGAGAAATTAGCAATAATTTTATCACAATTTTTAATAATACAGAAATCAATCACAAGTCTATATACTAAAAAGGAACATACAGAAACCAGAATTTAACACACAAAACCATTTACAGTGATTCAAAGAAAATGAATTATATAAGTATATACATAACAGAATATGTATAGATTTATTAGTTGTAATTTACAAAATAGTGATTAAAGAAATCAAATACCAAATACCTAAAGAAATAGAGAGATTACCTTATTTATGGATTGGAGTGCTCAGTATGGTAAAGATGTCATTTCTTCTCTGTTTTATCTAAAGATTTAATGAAGTTACTATTAAAATTCCAACAAGATTTTTTGAAGACATAAAGAGTTTATTCTCAAATTTGTATGGAAGGCCCTATAATAAGTAAAAACTTTGAAAAAGAAGAACAAAGTACATGGAGTCACACTACCCAATATTAAGACTTACTATAGGCTGCAGTAATTAAGACCATGTGACATTGACAGGAGGATAAATGGAACAGGCTGAAGAACCCAGAAATAGATCTACATCAATATGCCCAACTTACTTCTCACAAAGATGCAAAATTATTTCAATGCAAGGATAGGCATTTTCATCAAATGGTGCTAGAACAACTGGCTATACATAGGCAAAACAAAATGTCCTTTGATCTAGAAATAACACCTAACACAAAAATTCACAGGGTAGAATGAGATCATTTTTCTTTTATACATAAACCACATCAGTATTGTCCATATAATATTGTTTATATCTTAAAATAATCTCTTGAATATGTTTGAAAAAATGTTATTAATTTTACCTTCTCTGTATTTTTTGTGGGTATTAGAAATTTTTAGATTACATATATGAATTTCATCATATTTCTATTGACCAGAGCTAGTCTAATGTATAATTTCCAGTTTCAGTTTCTTTATATTTGAATGAGATTTAAAAGATACATGTGATACAAACTGCCTAGAGAGCTAAAGATTTTTATTGTTTTTACCCAAGGTTCATACGTGTGTGACTTAATATTTGAATCTTTTTTGGTACCACATTTATTGATTATTTCTAAAATGTTCCATTTAGTTTTTGCATAAATTAAAATATTTTGTAATTATATTGATTTAAACAATAAATATTGAGTATAATCTATTGTAGTTAATTAGGGTTAGCAAAGCCCTTCTCTTTGTGGAACTTACATTTGTCAGTTCATAATCTTTACTTATAGAAATAAGTATAGGCAGTTAATTAAGTGGCCTTGGGTACATAGTCAACTAGTCGGAGAAGAAGCTATGTGCCTACCAGAGAGTTGGGTAATCCATCTTACATTAGGCATTAGCTAGCATGCTTTCTAGAAGAAATACAGTGTTTGCTAACTTACCAAGTTGGATAAGTAGATATACATGGAGATCTGTTCAGAGTTCTTCCTCTGTATTCTGTCCTATCGACTGCTTTTTCAATTCCCTCCTTAGACTCCAGATTCATCATGAGTTTTCATTTCTCCTTGGCATATATGCCAGTGATCTGTAAGTAGTAAGTAGTGAATAAGCTTTCTTATATGTGATGAATGAAATGCTTTTAGAAAATATTGTCGGATTTTAAGCCAATCAACATCACAATGCAAGCCAGATCTTCCAACCTGTTAAACCTTGACAGTTGACTTCAATCTTAAATTTGTATGTCTAGACATTGCCTGGAAGGAAGTGTCTATCTTTGTTCAGTCCTTTAAAGTGAACAGTGGAAATTGGTTTATATGCTCATCTAGACACTTTTGTTGTTTAGAAATATATTTAATAGGATCCTTCGACTGGATTCAGAAGAAAAGTAAGCTGTCATCCTAAGATTGTTAACCCCATCAATAAATTGGTAGCTGTAGGGCTTAGAGGGCACTTGTATTGTTTCAGTGGCCTTAGTGTCTAGTAAATTTACTCCAATAAATAGTAACTAAACCAGTTTTCTTGACAGTTACATTTTCTAGCCATTGATTTTCGTAAATGTATGGCATTTCGAATTCTGAGAGAGCTTTGAGCAAGCTTGAGCCCAGTTGGAACGATATGAATAGTGATTCGGTTTTTATATTCATTAGATAATTTAAGCATTTATGTAATTAGGAGGCTGCAGTAATCTAAAAGGTGGATTGGATGAAAAACAAACGTTCACAGTCCTTTTGTGAATACAAGGGAATCAATAGAGGCTGGAAAAAATAACTATCTTGTAGCAAGTTGAAGAATCTATCTTATTGGGAAATTCAAAAAAATGCTCGGGCATTTGTGTGTTCTTTGCCAGTTTATTGCTCATTTAACAACCCCTTTTCTATACTGCCTTTTGTTTGAAATCCTCAGTTCTATACTTGATTATATTTCACCTAGGAATCTACCTTTATCTTTCATGCCTTTCTATTGATTTTATCTCCATTACCATCAACAGTTTCTTTCCATTAGTAATGCTGCCCCCTGCCCCCAGCCACATTCAAGGCATCATCACATCATCTCAGTGTACTGTGTTTGTAACTTTTCCGGTGATTTTTGAAAGTTTCCCCCCATCTACTTTTTTTGTTTTCCATGCTTCTTTTCTAGCTTCCATTTACCTGTTTTCTCTTCCTCCTCAAAACAGCTCATGTAGTTTGTTATCTCCCCCAACGTGTTTACTTAGCTTCTTCATGTTTACGAGTATGGTAAATTTAAATTTATCTTAAGACCTAAATTATCTGATTTCAAGTTTAATAAGAATCAGCTCTATGTCAAGAATTCTCTAGACTTTAATTTCAAAACCAGCATTCAGGACATAGTTTACGATCCAAATCAACTAACTGAGCCCTCTACACTCCCATACCATAATGTGAGGAATGAAAGTCATAATTAAGCCTGGGAAGTGTTGTAGGATCCAAAAGTTCCTTATAATGTTAAAAATATGTATACAATGAATGAAGTTACTTATATCTTTTTATTATTCAATACTATTATGACAGTAATTGCTACACTGTGTGTATGTTTAACCATAATCCTAGCTTAATCAGATAATTTCGTTTCAGTACATTGTATAAAACTCTGGAAACTTAAAATATTTGAACACTGAAGTACTCACACATATGTTCCCCTCCTCCTCCACCAATCTTTCTCATTACTTTAGAATTTAAGTATAGCCATGGTCTTACATAACAAAACAGAAAGAGTACTCTTTTCTTTGCCTGTCAAATTGTTTATATCAGGCCATTAATGGTGCTTACTTTGTGCCAGGCACTGTTCTAAGCACTTTGTAAATATCAAGCTGTCTAATCCTCATAAAACCTTTAAAATGGAACAATATTGTTCTCACTTTATAGATGAAGGAATTATGACACTGGGTGATTAATGAACATGCTTAATTTCACACTGTTCTGAAGTGGTAAATGGAAAACACCTCTGAACCATCTTATTCCCAAGCCCATGCTTCTAATTCTTTGGCTCTGCTATTTCCATACATGGTATTTCTGTGACAAGTTTCAGCCCCTCTGCTTAAAGATTAATATAATAATTAAGCAGTCTTATTTCTCTATATTCAAAACTATCCCAAAGTTATTTTTGCCTTCCAAACACGTTTAAACAGGTTTTCATTTTACAGTTGTTCTTCTGAGTAGAAATTGGCCCTAAAATACAGACAAAAAAAAATATTTAAGATGAAATGAAGTTTAAAAAACTGTTTATAGGTGAAGGATATATGTGAATATGTGGTTCACTTTTTGAAACTTTCCTGTAAATCTGAATTTGTCTTAAAGTGTAAAGTTGAAATATTTCAAAGTAATATTAATCAAATGGAAGAATATAAATTTGAACAGTACTTCTTAGTGCACAAATTCCAGGGCACGCCATTCACGTTATATTCTATATGAACAGTGCTCCTGAAGTTGTGCAATGAGAAAAACCTAAAGTAATTTAATTGATATTAAAACCATAAAAAAATACCAACATAAAAATAAACTGATTAACGAACAATAATCTAGGGAGTTCTCTTGTGGCACAGGGGTTTAAGGTTCCAGCATTGTCACTCAAGCAGCTTGGTTCACTGCTGTGGCGCTAGTTCAGTCCCTGGCCTGGGAACTTCCATATGCCAGTGGGCATGGTAAAAAAAAATAATAAAAGACAGTAATCTGGATTACACCTCAGTTTCCATGATCATGTTTTTACATGTTCTTCAGTAGAAATTATTCAAGCGTTTTTCTTCTATAACAGTAAAGATTCTCAGGACTTTTCAGAAATGTCGATGTTAAAAATACCAGTAACTAATAGGAGGGCAAGAACAATGTTAGTCTTATTCACAGATGTAATCTCAGAGCCAAGACAATACCTGGTCCCTAATAAGTACTTAATTTTTGAAATGGATAAGCAAATCGGTGAATAACAGATGGATATTTATGGTACTTTTCTACTTTAAACTATTTTCAAATATATTTTATTAACAACTTTTTACATGTATTTGTGTAGAAATTAATACCTTCATTTGATGGAATAATAAACAGCAGCCTAGATAGTTTCAATTACTGATCCAGGTTCACCCAATGAATGCATATTTGTATGTGTGTGTGTATGTATACAGACATACATGTATACATGTATAAACACACACATACTCATAAAGCACAGTGAAGACTTGCAGACCAAGGTTCTTTGTACTATAGTACATTTCAACTGAAAAGAGAAAAAAAATAATTGAGAAAGGTGGTTTATTTAAAAGTAAACATAAATATATAAACCAGGGATTGTAGTTTTCTAGATACCTATTCCATAAAACCAGAGAAAATAGGAAGTAAATTCAGTGAAATAGTTAATAGAATAGTGACTGGTAAACTTCATAATTCAAACAAATCCATGTTTTCAGAATTTAGAAATTGAGTATTTTCTTTATTGAATTCATCTGCAAATACGGAATTATGCTAATTATTTTATTTTACATTTTAATTTAAGAGTATTGATTAATATTTGGAAAGGGAAATATTTCTCAAGTCCACTTACATTTTTGGAAGAGAAATTCTGTTCATGTCTTTCTCACATCTCTTAATATATCTTATTTCACTTTTAATTTCCTGCAAACTTATCCTGTTAAATTATTCCTATCCCTTTCTAAGTGATGACTGATAATGATAATGTTGAGACATGTTTCCTTCTAACATCTAACTACCATATCAGTCACTCCATCATATTTTTAAAACCTGGACTCCACTACTGAGATCTCTCCTGAGCTGGTATTCCTGTATTTTACCATCTCCCACTTCCCACACTAAGTACCCTTTGTTCCTTCACCATCCTTTTCAGCCAGTTCAGAATGCTGTCCCTAATCTATTCTGTTGTTCAAACAACGCCATTACTCACTTTTGTTTCCTTTCTTCCTGTACATCAAAACTTCAGAGTTTACCTTATTCTCAATTTCTTCTCTACTACAGCTTTTTTTGGTTTGACTTATAATGTCATATCATTCTGTCCTGTATGTTCCCTTTTCATTGCTCTTTTTACTCAATGCCCTTATTTTCTTCTTATGCTATGACCACCTTCATTATAGTTTCTGTGCATGAAATAGCACTGCTAGTTACAAAATCTTCTCTTTTCCCCTTTGTTTATTTTGTTCTAGTACTTACATTTTTAATTGATATATAATTGGTATATAACATTATATTAGCCTCAGGTGTACAACAGAATGATTGGCTGTGTGTATATATTGCAAAAAGATCACCATGGTAAATCTAGTTAACATCTGTCATCCTATAAAGTTACAAAATTTGTTCTCTTATGATGGGAACTTGTAAGATCTACTCTCTTAGCAACTTTCAAACATGCACTACAGTATCATTAACTATAGTCACCATGCTGTACTTTGATAATTATTTTAATGTTTTTAACAAATAGCTCTCTAGAGTAGCAGAAGTAAAAAAAACATATAGATGAATTGTGATCTTGTGTTGTCCCTCATTCGAGAAAATTTTATTCCTGAATTTTATTGTCTTTCTCCAAATACTTTTTCTTCATATTTCTTTCTCTTACTTATATTCTAAATGTGTTTCGGTCTAATTTAGGTGGAAGAGTTGGAGTTATTCATTGTTTAGTTAATAGTTAAAAATCATACTGCCTAAAGATAGGCATGTATCATCAAAAATGCTCCAAGAAGAAGGCTAGCATTGTCCCCATGCACTCCCCACATTTCCTTGGGGCACAGACAAGGTCTCTTATGGATGTTCTTGCTTATAGGATGCTCTAAAACCAAGCAGAAATAAAAGGTCATCTGTTTCTAGTTCAGAAATTTAAGGGATTTTCCCCTGAACCTTTTATTCACACCTCCAATTATGAGCTCATAATGCAGACAGAAAATTGTGATTTTTTTTTTTTTACCACGGAATACTGAAACCCAAACCGACATGTAGGAGGAAGGAGCAGAAGTTCTGTGGGTTTGCCAGGATGGTAAGGACATGTTGTCTTGAGAATTACTTATTAAAGCCAATGAGTTCATAAGAATGAAATATAAAACTATATACTACTAATAAAATGCAAATTTAGTCCCTGAGCTTAATTCCCTTATAACTTCAAATTTGCAAATTTAAGCAATCCCTTCTCCAAATCTCCTAATATCATATTAAAGAGATGTTTAATAAGTTTTTAATTTAGCTAAGTCTGGGTGCCAAAGTTGAAAAAAAAAAAGAAAAGAAAAGAAAGCAAAGAATAACCTCGAGTGCCAACTCTAATTAATTGGTAGTATCTTCTTGGACTGAAATGTTGAGAAGGTCCCATCTGGACTCAGTAGGCAAGTGCAGTGATCTATTAGCCATGCTTACCATCAGCCCAGGAGAGGAAGGAGGGCAGGATTACTGAGTATCCATGGATCCTGTTATGCTAGGAGAACATTTTTAGCATGTCAGGTTTGTATTTCAGCCCTGTAAATTATTAATTGGGCCTCTTATCTTCTCATCTATCCTACTTTGTTTTTGATATCTGATTTAGAGATATACTATGAAGATAGTGTAGTAATAATTACACCTAAAAAGAGTTGATGCCTCTAAAATATAGATACATGATACTTCTATGACTTTGTCTGTTTTTAGAAAATAAGCTAGGTCATTTATAAACTACTGTATCACTAGATTTTATCATGTTGTTTATTCTTGATAATCTAAAGGTGAATCTATTGATCTCTAAATTGGTTAAGGATCAAGACTGATGATTTCAATTCAAGAGTCCTATCTTTAGCAAGTAAATAAAACTTCAGTTATTAAGCTTCCAAAGATAAAGTTCAAGAATGACCAGGCTTTTAAAAACTCAATAATAAGTGTGTTTCATTTATTTCTGGCAGCTGCAGATGAATTTGGCACCTGTTTTTGCCTCCCTTTTATGAAAAATTTGCTTTGTGCATATTCTATCCATTATTTTTTTGTGTGTAGCACTCTATTTTAACTTCAGTTAATTAAATGAACTCTAAGGGCATGGACCAACCTTGATCTATAACAATTTTCAACTTTGAAGAGACAAAGTGACTTTTGAATTATTGTACAAAAATTCAATATATAACAGTAAGCAAGAATAGCAACTACAGTCTTTGCTGGGGGACCATGTGGAGAAAAAAAAAACATATGGGTTTCATTTTGTCAAATGAAGGAAAAAGTTATTAAGACATGTAATACAACGAAAAAGAACTCACAACATTTAGCAACAGATTGGCTGTGGGTAGCAGAGGCTCATGAGAACCTGACAACAACTTTCTAAGTTTTTATCTTGGAAAACACATGAGTGGGTTGATTTGCACTTTGTAATTTAGAAGTTGAAATATTTTTACTTTGAAGAACTTTTCTTTTAACCTTTACTCTATCACTCTTTAAGTTACATGATTCCCTTATCCTTATGAATAAGGGGAGATGCAATCCTGAACACATTTCTGCTAAAATGTGTATGTATTTTAATTTTTATTTTATTTTTATTAGAGTATAGTTGATTTACAGTGTTGTATCAATTTCTGCTGTAGAGCATAGTGACCCAGGCATATATATATATATATATATACATACACATTCTTTTACTCATACCATCTTCCATCGGGTTCTATCCCAAGAGGTTGGATATAGTTCCCTGTGCTGTACAGTAGGACCTTATTGCTTATCCATTCTAAATGTGTGTGTATTTTTAAATGGCCTCTTCAGGGAAGAGGCTTCCTATGAATATCTGTTCTAAGAGGGTTTCATTCCATCATTTCCATGTTACCAGCCTGACATATCACAGTGTTTTATATGAAGATAGAAATGTTATGAGTTCCCTTTAAAATTGTATAGTTTTTTGAATCTGTATTTGATGAAGCCAAGGAAAAATGGGAACATCTCTTTGCCTTTTGGGTACTGCAGGGTTCAAGCATAAGTGGACTTTCCTTCAGTTTATTAGATAATTTCAAAATGTCAAACTTTAATCAACAGTTTATAATGTTGCTAGACTGATACAACAAATAATCTAATAACATAGGTCATTCTCAGGAGCAGTAAAACTTATGGCACTAAAATTTTTTGGAGCATAAACACATGACATGAATTTCTTACATAAGCATATAGGCAATGGAAATTTTTTAAAAAATTAAATGAGTGAGATTTTGAAAGCAGCATAAAAACACAGGGTTTGATAGTGACTTAGATTTACTCAACATAGAACAGTCTATATCTTGTAGGTCATGACTTTAAAAATAACCAAAACCAAACAATGTTTGTTTGTTCTCTGATTACTGATTTTTTTCTCTTATTTTTTTCCCTCTCTTCTGACAGTGGTGTCCTGACTCTTCCAATCAGACCCCAAATCTTGGAGTCAGTTTCAAATACTTTTTTTTTCTCGTTAATTCCTGTCAGTCCTGCATTTGATGTGTTACTAACATCTATTCCCTCTCTTCATATTCTAACTGCTATTATCCCAACAATGGAGTTCATCTCCATTTTCTGATTAATTCTTTCTTTCCTTTTCAAAGTACCTTGTAAGATTACTCTTCTTAAAACATGTTTGAATCCTTTCTTCATTATACTCTAAAGCCTTTATTGTGTCAATTTCAGTATATAGTTGCCAGTTTAAATCTCTAATCAATTTATCATAAGCTAATTATAAAAATGGTATTTGACATTTGAATGCCACTTAATACTTTCAAAGAGTATTCACATAGTTATCTTACTGACTTTTCTATAAAACCCAGGTAACAGGTAGTTTTTATTACCTAGCTTATAAAAAAAGAATGTAAGACTGAAATTTTAACAACTCACAAGTCACCTATGTAGCAGTTATAGCTGTGGGATTTGAACTCATACCCTCATATTTGAAAACAAATTTCTCCTCTAGTCACTCTCTCCCCAGCAACTTCTCCTCTATTTACCTCTCATTGTGCAAGTCATTTACTTCCAGGTTGCCTATCCAAAGACTTAGTGTGTCAAGGCCCATTTCTATCTCTAATTCCTCATGGTGAAAGAAGAACCTTGCAAATTAATTTTGAAAATAGAAATGGAAAATAACTTATTAACCAAAGAACTTCATGGCATTGTAAGAGGAGTTTCAGGAGTAAGTTAAATGTTGTGGACTAAGGAAGGAAAAGGAAAATAATTTGGAGAGTTCCCTTTGTGGCACAATGGATTAAGAACCCAACTGCAGCAATTCGGGTTATTGTGGAGGCAGGGGTTCGATCCTTGGCCTGAAGCAGTGTGTTAAAGTTTCCAGAATTGCTGCAGCTAAGACATAGGTCACAACTGCAGCTCAGATTCAACCTTGGGCTGGAAGCTTCCATATGCTGCAGGTCCAGCCATAAAAACAAAAACAAAAACAAAAGAAATAAAGAAGAGAAAAAATAATAATTTGTAAAAATTATGGAAAAGGAGTAAACAGTAAAGCCTTGTGAGGTAAACTCTCTCTATGCTTGGACACATAGTGGTAGACATAGAGTCCTGGATAGGTTTCGTGACATGGGAATGAGGAATTGCCTAATCCGGCAAGGAGATATCACAGGGTGTCATGGGAAGGATACATGACTGGGCTGTCAACTTTTTCAGCATTAGATTTCTTACTGATAAGATGCGAATAAATACACAAGTAAAAATTTTTGTATGAAATAGATAATCCCCAAAACAAAATAATTTTATTCTCTTCCAACATTTAACCTTTGACAAGTTATTTAACCTCTCATTTCCTCAATCTGCTGTTCTATAAAAATGGGGAAAATAATAGCACTTACATCTTGTAGGATGTTTAAGCATTAAAAGAGCCATCATATCTAATGCCCTTAGAACAGCACTCAATAAATGAAATCAATAATGGGGTTGCTTGATAAAGTCAGAAGTCCTGTGTTGTTCTGAAGAATGTGATTTAAGTACGCTGAGACTCAAATTTTCATCTGTAGGATGAGGTCAGTATTTTTCCCTTTAATGTTTTGCTTAAATTTTTGTTTGTTTGGTTGGTGGTTGTTTTTTGTTGTTGTTTGTTTTTGCTTTTTATGGCCACACTTGCAGCATATGGAATTTCCCAGGCTAGGGGTTGAATTGGAGCTGCAGCTGCTGGCCTATGCCACAGCCACAGCCATAGCACACAGGATCCAAGCCACATCTGTGACCTACACCATAGCTCACAGCAATGCCAGATCCTTAACCCACTGAGCAAGGCCAGGGATTGAAGCTGCATTCTCATGGATACTAATTGTGTTCATTACTGCTGAGGCACAATGGGAACTCCTGCTTAAATGTTAAGTTAGATGGGTAAAATGCTTTGTTAGCAGTAAAATGCTATGGTATTGCAAAGTATTCTGTAATATCAAATCTCTTATAAAATTTCAGTGATAAATTATTGGAATAAAAGAAAATTTTAAATGCCAAGATTAGGAATTTGATTCATTTATCTCTCTCAAATCTCAATATGAGAAATCTGTAAAAATTCTTGGTTTTGTCTTTAAATCTTATTATACCACCTTGAAGTTTGCTAAAAATCTATTGTCTCTGAGTTTATTAGATCGTCATTGACAGGGAAGACAAATGTTATCATCTAGATTTTACAGAATGAGTCCTGTGTGCTGGAGATAATAAACTCTTGATATCTACCAAACTTCCTTTGAGAGAAATGCACATTTATCCTTGATACATGGAGTCAAATATTGGTATTATTTTTATGTCTTCTTCACAAGGTCACAATTTAAGATCACTGGAGGACTTTAGAATCCTTCTTGGTCTTTAAATAATAGATTTCCAGATTGACTCTGCCTTACCAAATTTATTTATTTATTTTAATGGAATATTTTTAAGGATGCCATGTACCGTTGTGCTATTTTTCACTTCCCATGCATGCTTGCTAGGGTGAGGGTGGGCAGGTAAGACTAAAACCCTGCCTTCCATCAAGGCATCCAGGCCGCATTCCCTGGCATGGGGCTGTGTTTACCCTAAAGAACAAGAGCCTTTCTCCACATTATAACAGTATTATCTTTGTTCAGACTGTCTCTGATGGCTCAGTTTTACCTAAGTTGGTACCTTTCCTCTAATTCTCCATAGGTGCCATACAGTCTAGACATGGGCCTATTGTTGTCATTGTTGTTGTTTTAATTTTAAAAGACCGTGAAGGAATTTCTGCTATGACACAGTGGGTTAAGAATTCAACTACAGTGGCTCAGGTTGCTGTGGAGGTGAGGGTTCGATCCCTGGCCCAGTGCAGTGGGTTAAAGGATCTGGCATTGCCATAGCTATGGCTTGGGTCTCAGTTACATCTCGGATTCAATCCCTGGCTCAGAAACTTCCATATTGCCATGGGTGTGGCCATTAATAAAATAATAATAAAAATAAGACCATGACTTTTGTCCATGTCATGAAGGTGACATGCATAGAGGTTAAAAAGAAAATTTATAGGAACGGGGAGTAAATGGCTCAGTCAAAACATAAAATAGATTTCAAATACAATGGTAATAATGGGAATAATGGAATCTGATATGGGATTTAGAGTTGAAGAAGTGGAGTTTGAAAGGAGGAAATCAGAGACATTAACCATTTCAGCCCAAAGAAGGCAGGGTGGAAAAGTTAAGTTTATATGAAGATCCAAAAGGTTGGCCTGCTACATCTGACCATGAAAGTGATGCTTTTGTGGAGGCATGTAGAAAGTACTACTTTTATAGGCCTAGGTCTAAGCAACTAATGGTGGGCTTGGAGCCACTTTTGGTCAGACTCATCGTCACATGCAAAAATATGAAAGCAATTAGAGTGGTTAAAAACGTGAAGTATAAAGACTACATAGGTAATAAGTTGATTTTATTTTAAAAGATGGTAATATCAAACTTAAGTACAGATGGGGAGGGGGAAGTAGAAAAAAATCCACTCTTTGTCCATCAGGCTATTGTAATGGAATGCCCTGGAGTGGATGGCTTAAGACAATACACATTTATATCTCATAGTTCTGGAGGCTGGGAGTCCAAGATCAAGGTGCTTGTGGATTCATTGTCTGGTGAGGACCTGCTTCCTCATTCGTAGATGGCTGTCTTTTCTCGCATGGTCCTCATATGGTAGAAATGGGGAGTTCTGTGGGATCCCTTTTATGTGGACACTAGTTACAAAGGCCTCACCTCCTAATACCATCACATGAGGATTAGATTTCAATATACGAATTTTGGGGAGACATAAACATTCAGTCTGTTGCACCCACTGAGACGCTGCTTATTCTGAATAAGAAATTCTGACATTTCTCACTGTAATGTTGAAAAAGTTACAAAATACCACTAAGCCTGTATCTGTGAAGCGAGAATAATAACAGTGATATTAATGTAATATGAGATGATATTTATTAAATTTATATATGGTAAGTGCCTAGTGAATGTTTCTTATCAATTTGGGTTGTTAAAATAAGTTATTGGAGGATGAGCATGATTGGAAATGCGACTTCTATATTAGGCATGTGGGATATTTAAGTGGTAAATTTATTATTAATTTACATACTTTTGACACTTGCTTCTATCAGTATTTTAAAATACTGATATAAGTAGACAGTTCATCTCCTCAATATAAGGCAATATGTTGTCATGATCACTCAAGTGATAAATCATAACTCGTCTGATATTTAAAATGTCAGTTTGATTGAGAAATGAGAGTCCTGGGCAGCTGAATGGGATTTAAATGGGATTTGGTTTATGTACAGACAAAGTGAATGATGGCCTTGTTCTAGAGACTGGATAGACCAAAGCGTAGGGCAATTCATTGGGGTCCTGGTGCACTAGGTTTGAGCACTAGGTGTGAAGTTATGCCATTTGATCTCAGACAGGTGTGTGCCATAACAGGTAATAGGTGAGTGTGCTTGATGTTCAAGAGCAGTTGGTGGAGGCCTTGGGACCTTGAGGAGGAGGTAATGTGAAGAAATAGAGCAAAGCATTAGCGTTACCATTATTGCACAATTTGTCCTGGTTATGCCTAATGGAGGGTCAGAGTGGTGGTCTAGGAAGATAGGATCAGAAGGTGAAAAGAACTCTTCGTTTAGGAGTTCAGACGTGAGAGGACTGAAGAGGAAAACAGTTTATTAGAGGCCAGGTAGAGAATGAGTCCTAAGGAACAAAGCAAGAAATTGGCAAGAAACCAGAGCCACATCAGGTTTCTGATGAAGCTGGCCATGCTGGGCCTCTCATTTCAGAGGTTCTTTGGGTAGACACATGACTGAATTTAAATGCTAGAGAGCTGCCGGCTATACAAGGCAAGCAAATAATTAATACACTACAGAGTGTTTAGAATAAGAAATAAAAATATAATTTCTTCAGGTAAATCCAAGCATTTTGAGTAATCAGCATAGAAATGCTGTAGACCATCATTTTGTGTGAGGTCATAAGGCAGTGACTTTTTATTATAATGGTTATGCTTAAGCTAAATGAATTACATTTTATTTCTGTGTCCTTTTAGAGATTTATGCCCCAATATGACTTCTCCATCCAACAAATCCACTCCTCTTTACTTTTTGGCCTCTCTCTGCCTTTATCAGCTAGGTACTGCTTTTCATTCAATACATACATTTTGCTTGCCTGCTTAATTGGATGTGAGAGGGGTGGTTGGATTGGAAGATTGACAGGAACCAATTTCTTGAGGACTATATTACTATGTGTACTGGGTTGGATAATATCCCCTAAAATACATGTCCTTCTCAGAACTTCAAAAATGTGCCTTGTGAGTTCCTGCTACAGTGCACTGGGTTAAGGATCCCATGTTGCTATACCTGTGGTGTAGGTCACAGCTGCAGCTCAGATTTGATCCTGGACTGGAAACTTCCATATGCCATGAGTGCAGCCATAAAATTTGAAAAAGATGTGACCTTGTTTGGAAATTGGGTTGTTTCAGATATAATCAGTTAAGATGATGTCATACACCCAGTTTATATCAGCAGCCCCAGAAATATACTGTAAAATGTAAATATTACATTAATTCATCTATAAAGAATTTTAATTTCCAGAGCTACTCTTTTGTTGAATATCAGTTTTATGTATCTTTTATCATATAATATGTCATTAAAGTAATAATTTAGAAGGACATTGAAAAAAAGTAATAATTCCTTGAAAGTATCCCAGATTTTTGATTTGTGGATCAGGCCAAAACCAGTAAAGCATTTGATAGAGTTTTTCACAGTATCCTTCGGTGCACTTAGAGAATAATATATATATTTCTTATTGTATATTCGATGATTTAAACTTTGGCCTACAAGAGACAGATTAAGGTAGAGTAGGATACTCTGCAAAAAAAGAGTAGGTACATGTTAAATAGAGAAATTAACATATAGAAATTAACATAACATATGCCCATCACCAAAAGCATATTATTTATATTTATCCCTCTTCTTAAGACACTCATTCTTCTTCTCCCTTAAAAAAAAATCTGGCTGTATCTAGCTGTTTTACCAATCTCCAAAGTATCATCTCCCACAGTCAATCTTCTGCCACTGTTTAGGCTAAATGCAACACTTCTATAATCCAGTTTAGCATGTACCATATGCATGGAAGTTTTATGTAAACTCCTTGAAGACCGATACCCTATTTTATTTATCTTTGAATTACCAGCGCCCTAAAATATTTGCACCCTGGTGGAGCTGTTTCTTGAGATGGAAAGTCTTAGTCACCAGTACATAAATCTTACAATGCAGTGATGTAAGTATACTCCTTAGTTTTTTCTGACCATTCAGAAAAACTGCCATTTAATGAACAGCATGAAAAGAAATGGATTCCTTTCCACTGATACTCAGATGAAGAGGTTTTTGGAATGTCTCAGAAATGAGAGGGGATTCTTTTTAGTTCAATATGTGTATATATTCATTGCTTTCTAAAGCTCTGCGGATGTTTGTTGTTTTCTTTATTGTCATTTCTTTAGTTAAGGCCTTCTTGTTGCAAAAAAAAGAAGGATGAAAAGTAGAAATGGTAAAATATTCAGCCATCATTAGCTAGCCATTCTTTGCAAATAGGAAGCATATTTGCATAATTATTTACCAGGGATTTTAATTAATATTACAGAGAGGCTCAAAGATTTGGAGGGCAGTGTTGGTTCTAAGTGACTACATTTCTTAAAGGCCTGAGCCTCCAGTGTTAGCATCTGGATTTGAAATACTTATAAACATAGTCTGTCTCTAAATTGTAACAAATATTGGTATTGTGAAGATTATTAATAGCTTGATCAACTGAAGCGGAAATCAAAAAGCAAACACAAGGTTTTTACCCTCCTGAATCATAATGACATCCATTTTAGAGAAAAGGAGAGAGGAATAATAATTTCATTAAAGTAACAGAAAAATTGAAATTATTGTCATTAGCCCTAAAATAGGATAGAGATGTGTGAATCTATGGGAAGAATTTTAGAAAATAAGCAGAAAGAAAGTTAGGTTTTGAATTGTACTTCTGAAATAAGAACATAATATATAATCAGGCCATGTCTCTGATAATTTTGTTAAATTAGATGAAAAATATCACATGGATAAGAAAATGTAATTAAATTACTCAAAATAAGGATGTCATTTTTCTTACTTTCTTTTAATAAATGAAAGGTGAGGAAAGATATCCTTTTAAACAACACATGAACAATTCTCAGAAATGAAAAATATGGGCTTGTCTTTGACCATCTTCTAAAAGGATAATATGATAAGTTGGCAGAAGACCCCTTAAACTTATAAAGGATCAAATAAACACAAAGAAACTCCTATAGACAAAAGTCAATGAAACTGGCAGCAAGATGTAAGGGGAAAAAATAGGACTAAGGAAAACAGAACCTCTTTCTGCCTCCTTGTTTTGGTTCTTTCTCATTTAAGGATAGACGAAACATCTCATCGTTGTGGCAGAGGGTAGAAACATTCAGAATTATTATTTATAAACTGATTTCAAGTGAATTCAAAGACTAGAGAGGCATTCCTACTTTAGAATTTCTCAGACTTATCTTTGAACATTGCTGCTGATTTATTACTTAGTCTTGGGATTTTTTAAAGCATTGGTTTTTTCTTCTAAAGTTACAAATGCTGAAAGGAAACCTATTTTAAAAAAAAACAGACTACTTGAAAGAAATATATTGAATGAAAATGGCACAACTGATATTTTAGCAAATTCTTGGCCATAACTTGTGAAATAAACAAACAGGAAGGAGTTGTTATGTCAAAGTTCCTTTTCTTTTTGTCAATTAGATTCATTTTTTGCATCATATGACCTATTTAGTACTGAAGATTTTTGTGCTGTTCTACAGCCCTTTTTCATCTATGAAAGTGAAAGACATTGTCTATGTTACCTTTTAGAGATTCCTGTGGATTTGAAACATCAAGAGTAGAGATGTGTCTTACTTTATACATAAGTGATTGGTGAAATTTAATTTTACAACAAAGGTTAAAAAGTTAGTGTTGGAATTCCCATTATGGCTCAGTGGGTTAAGAACCGGACTAGTATCCATGAGGATACAGGTTCAATCCCTGGCCTTGTTCAGTAGGTTAAGGAACCAGCATTGCTGTAAGCTGTGGTGTAGGTCGCCATGGTGTAGGTCAGCAGCTGCAGCTCTGGTTGGACCTCTAGCCCAGGCACTTCCATATGCCACAGGTGCAGCTCTAAAAAGAAAAAAATAAAAAAGTGAATGTTAATGTGTCACACAACTTTTAGCAAAATTCCTTTAGACAACAATTTTCTTAGTATATTTTTTACCCATAGTATATATTTCAATTTTATTTTTAAATATTTTAAAGAATATTTCCATTAGATGCATTCAAGTATTCCTGTAGTATTATATTTCTTTTGGAAAAATTCTGTAGTATTAAGACAGTAAATATAAACAGAAACAGTTCAGTGTCCCTTGTGGGAAATATAGTCATTTTTGATCACATATTCTTTTCTCTGAAATATAAATAACTTATAACCAAAAATGGTTTATATCTGAATCTAGGGTGCATAATGAATATAATACCATCTATATTTATTAATTGAAGCAATATGGAACTAATTTTTTAAGCTGCTGAAAATTTTCCCTTGCACATTTTTCTAATATACCACCTTGTGTCTTCTCAATGGAAATACTGCTTTTCCAATTTTCATTAATTCCTAAACTATATACTACTTTTTTCTGCATGTTTGCTTAAGTGACTATGTATTTGAGAGGAAGAGAAAGTACATTTCCTGGTGAGTTACAATAGTAATATGATTGCTGGATGCAGTAGCTTTTAACATTTGGAATGACCATAAAATAGTGATACATTTAACAGAAATATCATTCTCTGTGTTTCAGCAATATATTGTAAGATTTTCTGTATGTGAACTTACCTCTCTCCTATAGAGAATTACTAAGTAACTAGTATATTCCATGCATAAGAATTTCTGGTGGGCTCCAATATACTTTAATACACTCATACATAAAATATAAATGTAATGTTTCCTGAAGAAAAAACAATACATCAAAAAACCTCTAAGAGACTCTCAACAACCTACTAAAATTTTCTCATTAAAAGAAATAGAAAAAACTAATAATTCTGCAATCCCCTTTTTAAATTTTTTGTCTAAAAATAATACTTTAAATACAATCTCATACAAATGCAAGGATCTCTGCTAACTAGTATAGTGAATCCGTTTTTCACTTTTTTCTATATTGTGTTAAATTTGTTGATGATTTTAAAACGTGGTCTTTTGTTAAAATGTTTTCAATTGAAGGTTATTGGTTTTATTCTCTCTTTCATCCTCTCTTAATAGTTCACTTCAGGAAAATGAATATAGTAATAGTTACCTTTTTAGGTCTTAATATCAACCACATCCCATGCATGATCTTGTTTTAATTTTTCTTATTTAACTAGCACACACTATGAAGAAATCTTCCCTATTTCCTTTTATCAGTGAGGTTCAGAAAAATTGAGCAATTTGCTTAAGATCACAGTTAAATGATAGAGTAGGATTTGAACCCAGAGAAGTTTTATTTCCAAGTTAACAGAACAATAAGGTGCCTAAGGCCAGAGACCATGACTTGAATTGCTAATATCTACTTATCTCTAATATCCAAATAAAATCTCTTACTCACTACTCATATGTCATGGATATTATTTTGAATTACATTTGTAATATTTTAAAGAAAATACATTCTAGAATTTTAATAGCAAAAGTAGGGATTTTGTTTCTTTAAGCTAAAATAAAAATCAGGAGCTATATTCAGTATAAATGTATTATGGAGAAATCATTTAGCGGCTAAAATGTACAGGATGTTTGGAGACAAGTAAAAATGAAAAGTATACCTTTTGCTATAAACTTGTTGACTCTGGTATTCAGATCTAAGTCTGAATCCAGAGATTTGCAATAACTTATGTATTTCAGATGGGAAAAAATTTGGGTTACCTGGGAGAGTGTAGCTGAATGAATAAACTCAATTTCATCTAAACTATTTGGTCCATCTCTTCAGAAATACATGAATAGGCTTTCATTTTGGCCCATGGGAGAATGCAAACTCTATGCCAGAGTGCAGCATAACCCAGAAAAGCACGTTGACCTCACTCTATTACTGTCCTTTCTCATAGCTCCATATTCTTCTTTTAATCTGGAATAGAGTTTAAAAGACTTAGTGTTTTGTTCACTGTTTTATATGATAACCCAAAATTATGCTGCAGAATTATCTATTCCTCTTTGGTTATTCACTTCAGAGTGGAAGCCCTCTTATTCCATGCAATATGGACAGTAATGATTTAGTATGTTAATAAATTATGCCATATGTCAGAAGGTTATAAGTGGGATGAAAATTAAAAGTGACAGGGTAAAGGGATTCAGGAGTTCTAGGGTCATGATGTATCTCATTGAACAGGTAAGATCTGAATAAGACTTGAAGCCAACTGGGTATCTGAGGGCAAGTTTTTCCAGGTACAGTGAACAACTAGCAAAAAGGCTCTGAGGTAGAATTGTGATTTGGTGTGTTCAAGGAATAGCAATGAGGACTGTGTATTTTTTTTTCTTTTCTTTTCTTTCTTTTTCTTTTTTCCTTTTTTTTCTGTTTGTTTGTTTGTTTGTTTGTGTGTGTGTGTTTTTAGGGCCACCCCGCAGCATATGGAAGTTCCCAGGCTAGGGGTTAAATCAGAGCTGGAGCCACCAGCCTACACACAGCCACAGCAATGTGGGATCCAAGCTGCATCTGCAATTTACACCACAGCTCAGGGCAATGCCGGATCCTTAACCCACTGACAAAGGCCAGGGATTGAACCCAAGTCCTCATGGATAATAGGTTCATTACCGCTGAGCCACGACAGGAACTCCCTATGTGTTTTTTTTTTCAAGGCAGAAAGTAGTAGTACATCATAAAATTAAGTGGGATTAGGGTGAAGATTAAAGACTTGTACATTTTGGTTTCTGTGTAGTGGAGAAAGAACATAGAAGCATTTGCAGAATAACCTGAGAGGAGATGAAGCCCTAGTGTTTTTTTCTTCAGCTCACTTTTACTGATCTTTTTCCCAACAAATTCAATTGCGTTTTGGAGAAAGAATACATTTTTTTAATTTTATACTCATATTTCACTTACACAATGTGTAATTATATTACTAAGAATGGGAACAATCACAATAAACTCTTTGTAAGCATATGTTCTGGTTGTCTATTGCTGAGTAACAAATAAGTACAAAATTTAGTAGCTTAAAATGGCAGTTCCTGAGTTCTCTGGTGGCTCAGTGAGTTAAGGATCTGGCATTGTCACTGCTGTGGCACAGGTTCAATCCCTGGCCTGGGAACTTCCACATGCTGTGCCCCCCCCCCCAAAAATAGCAGTCCCTTTGTATATCTCATGTTTTTGTGAATTTGGGCCTGGGTCAGCTAGATGATTTTTCTGTTACGTGTTGTATCAGCTGTGATCATTCGCTGGTACTCAGCTGTCAGATGGCTGGTCAGGAGGATGCCAGATTGCTCCAGTCACATGTTCAGTGCTTTGGTGTAGATGACCAGAATATTTGGTTCAAATAGATCTACTGACCTAATGCCTATGGTAGATAGGGTAGTTGAAGTTCTCATATGCCAGCTCAAGGTCCAGAAGTAAATGATACAAAAAACAGAAAGAAGAAGTTTCCAATCTCTTAATGCCTGGCCCTGAAAATAGCAACTCATATCTTCTACCACATTCTATTCATCAAAGCAGTCACAAAGCTCACCCGTGTTGAAGAGGAGAAAGGCTTGACTTCTTCAGTAGGAGGAGTGTCAACAAAGTTTCAGTTATCTTTAGTCCACCAAAGCATACAGTCCAACTCTAACAGTCAGTAGCTTGCAGCAAGCCATCTTGATCCATCAGGAGATCCTAAAGAGGGAATAGTGAGTTTGGGTTTATAGAATAATTCAGGAAAATGCAAGTCTATTAAGACAAACTCTATGATAATTCCATTAATTTTTTTTAAATTTACATTATCCTATTTTTAATTATCACTTGTGTTTCTGGACAGACATTTAAAATCATAAATTGCAGTATATCATATAGAATGAACAGCCACCTAAACATAGTATAATCATAAAACATTTACTTTATTCTCTAGGAAGCATGTTCTTTTTGTCTGCTCTCTAACTTTTAAGTAAACCAGTCACTTTTTCCATTAAATTTACCATATTTTAAGTTTTTGAATACTTTTCTGATATTAAAAATTCCCAGATTGGGATGCTTGGGTAAATTATACATTGCAATAAATCATTGTGAAAAATATGGGCAATCAGGAGTTAGAGATTCTATTCCTGCTTGAACCCTAAGAAATATTAACGATCTTCGGGCTTTTTAGCACATCTGCTCCATTTAAAACTATGGCAGGGAGGTGTGTAAGATTGAATTGATTGTCTCTAGGAGTTTACTGTGCTTCTTTCAAAACTTTGTTTTTCAGTAAAGGCAATTGCTCCTTAAACAGTACTGGTTGTTCCATACCCACTAATTATCATACAGCCATTTAAAGTTGAAATGGTAATCAAACCAATGAAAGCCCAAGATTAGCTGCATTCCTTCTTCATTTCTAGTGGAGAGATTCATCTGAATATCTATAAAGGATTTTGTGGTACATTCTGTGGCAGATGCAGTAAAACAAATGCAATACAAAGTTTTAAAATACAGCTTTGAATTTTAGGTTGAATTTTAAGTTGGGCATATTTTAATTTTTACAATTTAATTATAAGAGTCAAATGATCTTAAAGGATACTTCTAGTTATGAATAGAATATGATGATTTGGGTTTTATTATAGAAAGAAAAATCTATCTTAAATGGTAAAATTTATACTTTTGGCCCATCAGAAATTACTGGTTGATGCTTCTATTAAGATCATTAAGGTCTAAGTATATAATGATACTTGAGGCAAATTCTCATTTAAGGAATGGCATACTGCATGACAGGTTGTGAGGTGTTAAGAGATAATTGCATGCCTAGAAGGTGTGGTGAATCATATGAGCAAAGGCCAAAAACATCCAGAGACCAAAATTCACAGTCATTTCAAATATTACTCCCTGGTGTGTGTTATTCTAGTTAAAAATTGCATACTTGTTGGTTGTAAATTTAAGGACCAAAACCAAAACATGTTAAATTAGTACTTTTATATTTTTTTCAAAATGTGCTTAAACATTTACTAACACAGTAAAATGTATTCAATTCATGATTATAAATATTATCATAGGGGAATCTGCCAAATACCATTCTGGACCTTCCTTTTGAAATAATCCTGATTGCTAGCAGGGTGAAATGGATGTTATGAATCAAAGCAATCTAATGATGTATCACATAATTATGTGTTTATTTGCATGCATTTTGATATCACTATATCTCTAAAATAATTTTTATTAGAATTTCTTTAAGTCAAAATGCATCTCCCTCTCACTTTTCTTGGTTTTGATATGAGACCACAGTATTTCACAATAGATAAGCAGAGAGATAACAGAATAAAAGAAAGGAGAGAGGGATGAGAAACATTTTAAGTTTTATTAATTTATGCTCAATGAATAACACATCTGCTATGCTCTCCTCTTACTCATCTAAAGGTAGAACTGTTTCTGCTAGTGAAATTAATGTTAATTGTCTATGCCCAAATACTCTTAGTAGAGGCTGCTGAAACAATAATAGGCAAGATCAAGGGTGACAGAGAATGACAAAACAAAAGTAACTTACCAATTCACAACTATACCCATGATCAGAGACTGGGTTTAAATCCTGACTCCAACTTTTTAAATTTTGTGGTTCTGGGAGTTTCTTAAACTCATGTATGTTAGTTTTTCCATCTGCATCTATAGAGGATATTAATAGTATTTACTCTCAATATTTGTTATGAGGATCATATTACCTAATATATGAAAAATGCTTTGTAAATAAACAACCCAATTCAAAAATGGGCTGACGACCTTGACAGATGCCCACCAAAGAAGATATACAGATGACAAATAAGCATATGAAAAGATGTTCCACATCGTTTGTCATCAGGGAAATACAGATTAAAATACCAAGGAGAAGCCACTCGCACACTTATTAGAATGGCCAAAATCTAAAATGGTAACATCATCAAATGCTGACAAGGATGTGGAGCTACAGAAACTTTCACTCCCTGCAGGTAAGAATGCAAAAGGATACAGCCACTTTGGAAGATAATTTGGTTGTTTATTTACAAAACATTATCTTGCCATACAATTTAGCAATTACACTTCTTAGTATTTACCCAAAGAAATTAAAAACTTACGTCCATACAAAAACCTGAATATAGATGTTTTCAGCAACTCTATTCATGATTGCCGAAACTTGAAAGCAACCAAGATGTCCTTCAGTAGGTGAATGAATAAACAAACCGATACATCCAGCAATGGAATATTATTCAGCACTCAAAAGACATGAGCTACCAAGTCATGACATAGAGGAATCTTAAGTGCATATTACTAAGTGAAAGAAGCCTATTTGAAAAGACTACATATTGTTTGATTCCAAGTATATGACATTCTGAAAAAGGCAAATCTGTGGAGAAAGTAAATAGGTAATAAGTTGCTAGAGGGTAGTGGGGAGAGATGGACGAATAGGCAGAGCACAGAGGATTTTTAGGACAGTGAAAATACTCTGTGTAACACTAGAATAATAGATAAATGTCATCATGTGTTTGTTCAAACCCATATAATGTAAATACCAAGAATTAACCATAACATAAATTATGGATTTTGAATGATAATGTTGTGTCAGTGTAGGTTCATCTTTTGTAACAAATGTACTATTCTGGTAGAGAGAATGATAATGGAGGAAGCTATGCATGTGTAGGGCTCAATTTTGCTGTTAACTTAGAGTTAAAGTTAAAAAATAAAATAAAGCCTATTAAAAGACTTTAAAAGGCTTAGGAGTCTATTACAATTTTTAAAGAGTTTTTGTTGCTTTTACCTCCTGATGCTTATATTTTGTGAGTTATTTTGTCATAAAAAAGGATAAATTGGTAAAACATTTTTTTTACAACTCAAGAAATGCTTTGTAAGATTGCTGACCCTGAGTACTCCCAATTTATAGAACTTTTAAAATCATGAGATTGATATGAAATGACTAGTATAGGCAAGTCAATATAGACAGAAAGTGGATTAGTAACTTCCAGGGTCTAGGAAGGCAAAGAATGGAAAATGACTCTTAATACGTATGAAGTTTCTTTTTCAAGTTGATGAAAATGTTTTACTTTAGTTAATGGTGATACTCATATAATTCAGTGAACATACTAAATGTCACTGAACTAAATATCACTTTAAAAAAGTAAATTTTATGGTATATCAATTATATTTCAATTTTAATGTTATAAAAATTAAATGGGACAGGTGGAGAGACAAATGTATTTTGAAATACTGGGTTTTTTAATTTGTTAAAAAAATACCCACTTTCTGTTAAGCATACGCTCTACTATATATAATACATATATTATTATATAGATTATATTATGTAATCATAACCTGTCATATGTATTTTATATTATATATAATTTCTCAATGAAGCACTTACTATATATATACAAGAAATATATCAGGTAATAATAAGTGCTTCATCTAGGATATAATGAGTTGGGATAATGACTGGATGGTTACTGTCATTTCTAAAGTGAAGAAAAGCTTGGCCTAGGTGATGTGTTAGCTGGTATATGATTTTCTAGAATGAACAAGTCATGTGAAGACTGGAGAAGAACATTCCAGGAAAAAGGAATAGCTAGTATAAAGCCTCAGAAACATGACTGCCTTTATGCTTTTATGGAGGCTATGAAATAGAGTGAGAAATGGGGGACAGGACCAGGGTTATAGTCAGCAAGTTAGACCGGAAGGAACCTTTCTAATTTTCTCATACATGGGATCAGTGGTACCTGACATGGAAAATAGCCCTGGAGTTTTACAAATACATGAATAATACATATCATAGTATATAACACATGTTTGGAAGTAACTAAATTTCTTCTCTATTAATTTGTCAGTTACATGTAGAATGGAAAAAGATAATAGATTTAAAGTATTAACAGTGGTACCCTGGAGCCAGGAAAACCCCTTTCTTAGTCTGTGAGGAAAGAAATGATGAGGTTTCCAGAGGTAACAAAGAAGAATTCATTTAATAGAAAACAAATTGTTAATATGTTCATCATTTCCTTTAGATTCCAAACCTTGGGAAAGCAGATTATTTCTAGTCTTTATATTAATTTGTTTTGGTGTCAGGTTGCATTTGGTTGCCAATTTTTAAGCTGTTATTTTTGTGGTATTATCTGTGTTTTTTCCTTTTCTCTTCTTATTCTTCATATTATACAGATAAATATGTACCAAGTTAGAAGGAGTTAATAGTATAAAAAAGAGACTTTCTATTTTTTATTTAATTTTCTAAAAAGCTGCATATATATCTTGGATATGGGCAAAATATGGGATAATACATGAAAAAGAAATATCAAAGACATTTTCTCTTTTATTAAAACAATCAACAATAATGACTGACAATAGTTTTCATGGCAAAGTTATCATCAGGTTTCTATTCTAAACATAAGGAATAAAAGGACTTCTAGTTTTGGTACACATAATATTCTCTAACTATAGGAAAATAACATAATGCTGCATTCAAAGGAATATATATAGAATAAACTTTGGAATAATCTAAATTTAAATTTTTATTCACTTTCTAGCAGTATGAACTTAAACTAGTTAATCTTTCTAAGACTCACTTTTTTTTTTTTTACCTTTTCTAGGGCCGCTCCCGCGGCATATGGAGGTTCCCAGGCTAGGGGTCTAATCAGAGCTGTAGCCACCTGTCTACACCAGAGGCACCGCAACGCGGGATCCGAGCAGCATCTGCGACCTACACCACAGTTCACGGCAACGTCGGATCTTTAACCCACTGAGCAAGGCCAGGGATGGAACCCTCAACCTCATGGTTTCTAGTCAGATTTGTTAACCACTGAGCCACGAAGGGAACTCATAATAATTACTTCAAAATATGCCATAACAAAATATTTAGCAGTTTCTTTGATATCCAATATTGATAATATAATAATTATCATCAATATAATTGTCTTTGTCTTTATATATTCATAATGTTAATGGACCAAAGAAGATCAATTCTAATAAAAAATCAAGTTTATATTGTGTTCTAGTTTATGCATATATATGTATAAGGAAAAAGTAAAACTAATATTTCAATTGAAATACTTAGCAAACAAATAAAGATTTTTTTTTGGTTTGTAAACCTAACCTTGATGATTATGATAATAATAAAAATAATCACTATCAGGGGTTCCCTGGTGGCTGAGCAGTTTAAAATTCTGGCATTGTCACTATGGTGGCTCGTGTCTCTGCTGTGGCACAGGTTCGATCCCTGGCCCAGGAACTTGTGCTTGCCACAGGCAAAGCCAAAAAAAAAATCACGTTGAGGATAATTTTCCCATGATTAACTTTTATTTATGTACTTACCCTCTATAAATACTTTAAAACATTTTATACCTAAATTAGTTGAAAATGAATATCATTTCATATGATTCCCAATGCTATACTGAGCATTTGGCTCCAACTCCTTTAGAAAAGTTGGGACCCCCATCTCTTCCCTTTAGCAATATCTGTGAGTTAACAAACATCAAGGGCTCTGCTATAGCATGAACAAGAGATCTGAAAAGGTACTTTTTAAATTAGGACCATAAATTTTCCTTTTATGTTCCCCAGCCTCATATTTATTGAAATGCATTAAATTACCTCAGACATCTAAGGATGCAGATTCAATTTACAATCATCTTTATGGTTAACTTAATTCCATTAACTTTATCTTTTGCAAAGTGGCAAATTAAGAGTGCAGAGTTCACCTTCATTTCTTTAGGGAATGCTGTGAACTATTTAGATGATTACTCTGTGGTTGTTTGGAGAAACATCCAAAATTAGTTAGGTAATAAAAATAACCAAAATTTTCTTTTGGTCTATTGGACACAATAGCTCTATGCTGTGCTAGATGACATTGGATGATGACTTACGGCTTGAATCACTGCAATTCTGATTATTTGAAGTAAAAAAATATTAATTAGCATTGTTACTATTTTGAAGGGCTAAATTTTCATTTTCTGACCAGATCTCACCCTAGCAAAGGTAATCTTTAAGAATAAATTAGGTATTTCAATTTGAAGAGTTTGTGTTTTTCCTGTTTTAAAAAAAAAAACTATATGAATCCATGTGCAATATGCATGCGATTTTAGGTATGAGCATTGGATAATTAAAAGTTGTGTTTTCAGAAGCTCCTACTGTGGCATCTCTGGAGCACCAGGACACAGGTTCGATCCCTGGACTGGTACAGTGGGTTAAGGATGTGGGGTTGCTGCAGCTATGGCATATATTGCAACTGTGGCTTAGATCTGATCCCTGGCCCAGGAATTCCATACACCACGGGGCGGCCAAAAAAGAAAAAAAAAAAAAAAGTTGTGTTTTCATGGCAGGAAATTTCCTGTGTTGTGAGTCATGTTTTGGGGTGTATGCACTGTTTAAATGATACCCTGGAGTGATTTGGTGGATTTACCGCTTTCTTGTTTCATTGCCCTAGAGAGCATTTAGGTATATGCCAAGTTTTTGCACCTATAAAATTTTACTTGGATATGAATGTAAAGAAAGTGAAATCAGTGTCATGAATCTATGAAAACTGCCTAATGGGTTTCTATCAATTCTCTCTAGTAAAGTTTGCATGATTCCAGCTTCCCTATCACGTAGTTGAGGCTCTCTAATTTATTTGAAGCTCTTTATGACTTCTGAAAACCAGATGTTTAAAATTTTTTAAAGGCCCTACTGTATGGCCAGTTTCCATTTGTGCCCTTTATTTGTACAATTAATTTTGCATTTCGAGTGCACAAGTCAGCCTTTGGTTCATATTCATAACATAAGGCATATATTTGGAAAGAACATCAGGAAATATATAACCACTCATTTTAAAACATTTGAGCATGGAGTTCCCTGGTGGCTCAGTAGGTTAAACATCAGACATTGTCACAGCTGTGGCTTGGGTCATTGCTGTGGCTCAGGTTTGATCCCTTATTCCGGAACTGCCACAAGCACAGGCACAGAAAGAAAGAAAGAAAGAAAGAAAGAAAGAAAGAAAGAAAGAAAGAAAGAAAGAAAGAAAGAAAGAAAGAAAGAAAGAAAGGAAGGAAGGAAGGAAGGAAGGAAGGAAGGAAGGAAGGAAGGAAGGAAGGAAGGAAGGAAGGAAGGAAGGAAAAGGAAAGGAAAGGAAAGGAAAGAAAAGAGAAAAAGAAAGAAAGAAAAATGTGGAAGTTCCCAGGCAGTGCAGCAAGTTGGGGATCCATCATTGTTTCAGCTATGGTGAAATTTGCAACAGCACAAGTTTGATTCCAATTTCCACATGTTGTGGGGCAGCCAAAAAAATAAAACAAGTAAAATAAAATGTTTCACCATTAGCAAGGTCACCCTGAGAATACTACTCAGAATTGAGTATTAGGCTTATAAAATTTGCTATACTCTTAAATGTAGAAGTATATTCCCGATTCCAACAGGATGGAGAAAACAACATCATAAGAGATAGTTTTTAGGTGCATGGATTCTGGAGACAGGCTGACTGCTGACTTCCAATCTCAATGGTGCTATTTAATAACTGTAACCTTGGGGAAGTTACTTAACCCTTTTTTCTTCCCCTCTTTCTTTCTTTTTAAAATGAGTAATGATAGTACTTGGTAGATTTTCTTAGAAAGATTTATATTGCTTAAAATATATGTGGCATGTAGTGAGTATGGTAGAATAGTTTACAATTACTGTTATTACCTAGGGGAAGACGCGCCAATGCCTGGAGATAGATATATATCTCCAGTACTGAGATCAGTAATTTGAGATGAGGGAATCACTAGCAAGACCAAATTTGGTGTAGATATATGCCATTTGTATGCCACAGCTAGTTTTTGTTTGATTTTTTGTTTGTTTGTTTCTTTGTTTTTATTTGCCATGTTTCCTTAATTCCTGTTGGAAAAACCTTTGGGGGGGTCACTGCATTAGTGTTTGCAGGATAGCTTATTATCTCAGGGGAAAGTGCCCATTAGCAGTATAGTGCAGTGGTTGTGTCAGGAAAATCTATTAAATGGAGTCCAGAGAGTTCATCTTTGTAATTGTATAAATGTATGTTTCTCAGGGACAGTGTTGAATTAGTAAATGGATATAAATCATAGAGTGCTAAAACTAGATGGGACCTTGAAAGCCATGTAGTCCAAACCCATTATTTTATAGATGAGAAAACCGAGGCACGGAAAACCAAGCCATTTGTCCAAGGTCATAGTAGTTAATGTATAAGATGAGGAAAATATCCAAATGTCTGCAAAAATCCTAGGTTATTTCCATTAAAATGTAATGTCTAAAGTAGTATCTAAAAGATTCCACTTAAAATAGCAACATTTTCTTCCTCTTGAACATCTTTGCACTATTCAGAAAACCCAGAAAGCATGCAGGAGACCTCTCCCTTCTTCCCTTTTCAAACTCTAAGACAAAAGCTCAAACTACACACTCTCACTTATAAACACTATCTCAAATATTGAGAGTAACATGTATAATGTTAGAAGCAAATTACCTACTTAGTATATTTACTGGCAATATGCTTGCTGGGCACACCCAACTAGAATTCATAGACATTAAACTATGTTTCAGGACACCATCCCCAGAGCTAATTAATGAAATGAACTGACTTCTGACTCAGGAATGTATCCATGATACTTTGAATACAGAGCTGTAGCTCTTATCTTTTGATAGTAAAAACAAAACGTGATATGTGGAGGCTCTAGTTCTGCCCTTTCAAAAGTCTAAAGAACCACTGTTCCTTAAAGCTGATAGGCACAGGAAGAAGCTGTGAGGCCAGAGGTTCACATTCACACAAAGTATGTGCTTCCATAATGGCTGTTAATCTTCAGACTGTTTTATTTTGTAAGGAGGCTTCTTATAATTTCATGAGTAAGCCAGAGAAACGCAATAAGGGATGATTCTCTCCCTTTGGTTGTCAGCCTCCCAAATGGGAAACAAATAACAGCAGAAGGATAAACATGGCAGAAAGCAGAGGTGAGAAAGGGAACTCTTAGATATGGGAAACATCAAATAACAAGAAATAGCAACAAAGCAAGGCCAGAAGCCAAGAAGAAAAGGGAAAATGTTATGAGTACCAGTAAAAATGCTGAAGAATCGCTATAAAAAGGAGGTGGGGGGATGGTCACAAAGGAGGCCTTGAAATGACAATAATCCATTCCAGAATGAAGAAGAAAGGAAGCTTATTACTTTTCTCCAAGTTAAAAAATATGTACTTTTCCTTAAAAAAAAAAAAGTGAAATGCAGATGGAATGGATTAAGGAATGAGGCAAAAAGAGAGAGAGAGAGAGAATAAACTATCCAGAAAGAATAGCAAAGGCAATGAACAATGTCCCTATTATTTAAACTGGTGAGTTGTGTTTATGTCTCCATCTAGCTGTAAGCCATGTTCCTGGGAAAGGGCTAACAAGGCTAGAAATATAGGAGAATGTTCTTGCTGTGAGAACATTGGTTAACTAATTCCAAATGAAGTTCTGGCTGCCAATTAAATAGCTGAGGGACCAGGCATAGTCACCTCTGTCTGATGTTTCTCCCTGTCAAAGCAGGTAATGATAGTATTTATTCTCTCTAGCCCAAGGGACTTTTATGAAGCGATATTGAGTTAATGCATACGTAAATGGAGGCAATATAGCCTACGTGTTTAATATAATGGTTACAAGAGAAATTTCTAGGTTTGAAATCTAACTCCTTTTCATCTTTGTACTCTTGGGTAGATCACTTAACCTCTCTCTTCCTCAATTCATCAGCAAAATAGAGTTAGCAGTGCCCACCTCGCTTAGAATCACGCCTACCATGTACTAAGGGCAATCTGAACTCTTCAGTGTGTTGATGCCTTGGTAATAAGCCTTTTATACAAGTGAAACATATCACATTCATTTATAGCACTACACAGGAGTTAGAATTACTGCTGCTGATAAAAAAGTCCTGATGGCATCATTATCTTCTGTTCTTTCATTCATTTTCTCTCCTTCTTCATGTCTACACTTTTCAGTCATCTGTCTCTCTTACTTCACTACAAAAGAAAGTCATTTCTTTTTGCCTAATTTGTTGACTATATGTTATTTATCAGGCAGTTATTGAGCACTTATATATATGGGCACTTCTAGAAATATGAAGAGGTGTAAGACATAATTTCTGCCCTAAAAAAACATGTATCCAGCAAAAGGGAGCAACTCATTAAGAAAACAATAATAAATGAGAAATGCTATGATTAAATTTATGAACAAAGTATTTCATCTGGGCTTACTTGAATGCTAAGGACAAATACATTAAAATAATAGTCCAGTTTAACTGCTACTATAGTACGTCAAATGTTCTATTATCTCGTGTTTCACTATTTAACTTGTCCTTTGCTAGTGAAACTTAAGTCTGAAATCTTACTTTTCCTTAGTCCTTTCCTGTCATCCTCCCCCATTTCCAAAAAAAAAAAAAAAGTTTTATGCTTAAATGCTTCCTGATTATGTTTTCTCAGTATCTCATTCTATTAGACTAACAGTTCCCATGCTAAGTTAAAATGGTTGTCTAAGTATGTTTTATTTCTCTTGCTGGCACCCCATTTTATTTTGATAGTCTTAAGAGAAAACTGAAAGATAACATTGACTTTATTTCTAATGAGCTTTTAAGAGGAAGGAAGCCATGTTCAATGCCTATGAATGAGGGAATTTTAGTAGATATATTTCTGGGGGTTCTAGTCATGGCATGGAAGAAACAAATTGACTAGTATCTATGAGGATGCTGGTTCGATCCCTGGCCTCACTCAGTGCGTCAGCGATCTGGCATTGCCATGAGCTGTGGTGTAGGTTGCAGATGCGACTCAAATCCTCCATTGCTATTGCTGTGGCTGTGGCATAGGCTGGCAGCTGTAGCTCCAATTCCACCCCTAGCCTGGGAACTTCCATATGTCACGGGTGTGGCCCTAAAAAGCAAGAAAAAAAAGATATTTCTATAGGAATATGTGTTTCCCTTAAGTGGTGCAAGTTTAATACATATGTGAGAACTGGGAAATTCTTATTCTTAATGAAATACAACATAGCTGGAGAACCGTGTCTACTATTTTAAAGGCAGCATGATGCTTATGATGCAAGTAGTTCTTATCTTTAGCCCCCAAGTGTGACTCCCTTACTTATGTGTGCATATTAGCTATGTAATCTTTAGTAAACATTTTGCATATTTAAAGGAAACCAGAATTATCTTTTTTACTAGAGAAAATCATGCATGCTCACTGTTCAAAGTAGAATACAGAAAAATACAATTAAAATGATAGTTGCCCATAATTTTACAATTCAGGAAGAGCTAGTGTTAACTGTTTGCTATGCACATTCCTATAGAGACCCATATAATGATAATTAATATTTATTGAGCATTTCATATGCACCAGTTTCAACAACTTTATATGTTAAATATTACCCATTTATGCCTCACGAAAATTTTATGATATAAACACTGTTATTATACCATTTCAAAAATGAGAAAATCGGTGCAATAACAAGGTACAGTAACCTGTTCATGAGCACTGTGCCAGAATGACATGAAGCCAAGATTCTAACTAGGCAGTCAGGCTCAGAGCCCAGGTTTTTAACCACTAAGAAATAATGCCTTTTTAATATTATGACATACGTACAATTTTGTAAGCTGCTTTAATTTACTTAATATGCCATATGTTTCCAAGTGTTTTAAAATATTCTGTAAGAATATGATTTTTTTATTGACTGCCTATAAATCTATCAACTGGTCATACCAGAATTATTTTAATTCTTATTTGGTATATTTAGTTTGCTTCCAATTTTTAACTATGGAAATAATCTTGCAGTCTTTACACAGCCTTTACAAAAATTCTAAGCAAGTGTACAAGTTTTTGGTGACATTAATATTTATTTAAATAAGGAGGTATTGGACATCAGTGATATGCATATCAATATGAAGCATGCAGTAAATATTTGCTGTGTGATAACTATGTTCCAGAAAGAAGCCCAGGAGGCACTAGGGAATAAAAAGCTGTAAAGCCAGTCTTTCTGTTCTGATATTCATTCTAATGTAATGAAGAGAGATCCCTGTAAAACAGTGTGTTTCAGTACAAGCTAGATTGGTGTGTTGAGGAATGAATGGCAGGTGACGGAATTTCAGTGATGAATGGAAATATCCTATTAGGCGTTATGGTTATAATAACCAGGGTAGGGGATGTGAGGAAACTCATGTTTTAAGAAAATATGTGTTACAACAGTATAGACCTGTGGGGATTTGTAAAGACCAGGGCTGGACTTACTTAACTGGATTTATTTGATCATTTCTAGGGATTTTGTGATGATGAATAGCATACATTACACTGCTCTTGTATAGGTAATGTAACATGTGGTTATGCCATTAACCAAATGGTAATTATAAAAAAGAATGAGTTCTGTTGACTTACAGTATCAGTTAGAAATTGATGAGTTTAACAAATAGTTTTTCTAAGCTCTTAGAAGTATTGAGGTTTTGAATGTTCTAGGAAATTTCCATATAATTTCAGAGCCAAGTGGTAAGCAGATAATTCTCTGAGACTGAATCTTTCACAGTATATCTGTGTTCTTTTTTTATTTGACTTTAAGCCCCTTTATTGCCTTCAGGGGTTACCGACTAGCATTTAATTGAAGGCTGACTGAGTTAAGAGTTAGATATATACCTCCTATAGTTGATGGGTTTTGTTGCCAGAAATATCCTTTTGCTTATCAATGGGGAAGGTTTTTGCTTCTACTGCTGGATTTAAAAGTGTCCCTCAAGATTCCATTACTCAGTTCATTGAGAAAAGCTTAAAGTTAAGGAAGGGTAGTTTGGAGGAGCTCTGTTTCATGAAGGAGGAAGAGTGAAATAATAGCTCCTGAGTTGGCTCAACTTCTCCCAGATGTTCATGTTTATGACAACTTAACACTTGGAAATATTCCAGCTGGTGAGATTTCTGTGCAAAATTTCTTTACATACAATTCTAAAAAAGTCTTTTGGTCATTAGATGTGCAAATTAACATTGCTCATCCACAACAAACAAAATTTTGTTGAAAATCTATCTAGATTTTCATCCTGTTTGACTTCTAAAAGCAAAACCTCCTATGATGCTGAGTATATCATTATCTGCTTTTTTCTTCAAACTTGTAACTCCATGGAAAAAGCATGGAATCAAAGCAAAAGAACAATATTACAAAAAAATGTACCATGAAGAATTGTTCTTAAAATCATAAGTAAACAGAGACATACACACATCACATTGATGTGATTATAGAAACTAAAGAAGCTGACTGGAGAGCTGCAAAGGACTTGGCTTTCCATGAACTTCATGACTAAATCTAAAGTTCCTCCCTAGGAGATAAGCTGAAGTCATAGCACAGTTTGAATAAAAGGTAGACCTTCCCAAGATTACTGCAGAACAATTATGGCTGAGATCCTTTACTCTCGAAGAGAAGGCTCTAATAACCTCTTATTTTAAGTTGATGTCCATCAAGCAATAATGCCTCCCAGCTTGCACTTTCAGGCACTGTATTGCATAATGTGTTTACAGGCTGGTCTCATTTTTCTTTTTGAAACAGAAGATGGGTAGCTTACTGCTACTTGGAGGCAACTTTAGGAAACACAGTTTTCAAGGTGGTAGTTTAAAAAATGTGATTATTGGGAATAATAACTCCAGAGACAAAGCTTTAATGGGATTACTTGCAATTTATTCAGCACATTGCTAGGTTATTGAAGTTCTAGTTTTAGATCTATGCATTCAGAGTCCACATTGTTCCCTGATGGATTGCATACCGCCATACATAGGCACTTAGTTTGCCTTCAACTCTCAATAGGAATCTAACCTCTCAGAATAATCGTTGTAGCTGGATCTTTCACAGCTCTATTCCTTGCTTACTTACTACTATTTCTTTAAAGTCAAAATGTTGAAAACATACATTATCAAAGGAAGAAAACCCATCTCCAACGCAATTATAGTGTTTTTCAGTTCACAGCCTAATTTTGTATGCATCATTTGACTTGATTTCCTCCAAAGTCATGGGAAATGTGAGTTATTATCTTCCTATTATTGTTGTTGATAAATATTAGCTACTATTTATTTAGTCCTAACTCTACATTAGGACCTGTGCTAAACACTTTGCAGTTGATCTGAATGATATCCATAGGATACTGGAGTTAACATTATGCGCCCATTTTACGGATAATGTAATCATGGCTTAAATGATATGCCAAGATTACACAGCTGGCATATAGCAGAATTGTATTGCCATACTGTTTTGTAGATGGAAAGTAGTGATGCCAAAAGTTCAAATAAGTTGCTCTGGGTTATTAAGTTAGTTCCTAATGCCTTCCAACTGCCACCCTAAACATTTTCCATTATACCATCCTGTCCCTGGAGTTGCTCCCACCATATATGGTACTTTGGAAATTAAAGAAAGAAGCACACACAAGCCCCTATCCCCACCTCACCAGTGACTCACAAGAGGACTAATTTTTTAAGAAAGTATGTGTATTTACACTCCAACACTGCCATCACAAGGATGGGTGAGTGGAGTGTGTGTATGGATTTCAGCTACTACTCATCCCCCCTTATGCACACACCTTGGTGCAAAACAGAATACCCAGGGCCATAAGCAGTGGCCATGGCTCTCCTTATTCATTGATATTACCAAGTTTTTCTCCATAGGAATTGTGCTAATTTATAGTCCCCTTAAAGATTTGTGAATGCCTATCTTCTCACAGTCTCACCAACAATGTGTGTTGCCATCTTTTGGTTTTTAGTCTTCTAGGCATTCCAAAATAATATTAAGAGAAATATCCAAAAGAATTTTCTCTAAGTATGTCTTCTTAGAAGCTGCAAGGAAATAAAATTTGTGCCCCACTAATTACATTTGTGATATGCTCACATTTTCTCTTCACCACTAACAAAAATATTTAACAAGATATAATCTGACAGTGCTCATGCTAAAACTCCCCTGGAGTTAAATGTGACACTCGTTAAAATGACCCTCATCTTCACAAGCCATTGAAGAGGAGTTGAGGATCATTTATGAACTGGGTTTTAACCACAGGGTGATACATTGTGCTGCTGTTATGTTACAGAGCTCAGGGATCATTTTCTTGGTATTCATTTCAACTTAGTAGTATATTCCTTTTCAAAATTGATTACTTTTAATTGTATATTACCCTGGGCATAAAGCAAATGTTCTGTAACTTGGCTATGCTTTCCACTGAAGTACTGACAAAGTAATAGTTTTAATGTGCACCTAACTATAATAAGCAAAAATAAAAATTGCAAGAGTGTATAATGAGGACACTGATAATCACAAAAGAGCTTTAAAAAATGTTTATGACTTGGGATGTTCTAGTTTGAGAAGCTCAGGAATATTTAGCTCAGAAGATGGGCTCATCAAACCTGAGAACATTCACGAAAACACGGAGCTGATTGATTTGAAAGAGTGTTGTCTGGGAAGGGATTCTCAAACTTTGGAGAATTACGTGAAACTATAATGGCTCAGGCCTTATCCTTCCTTTAATGAACTTCAGTCTCTGTGTTCTGTCTTAGCTTTTCACTTGATTGTAATACATGCCTAATTTGAAAACAACAGGTGTATGAGCCCAGATTCTCAAATTTGGCTATACATTAGATTTGCTGGTGTCTCACACCTAGAGCTTTTTTCCCCCTTTCTTACTTATGTGTTTGTTTTTTTCTTCCAGTTTTATGGACATATAGTTGACATAATAACACACTGTATAAATTTAATGCATACAGTGTAATGATTCCATTTACATACATCATGAAATAACTACCACAATAAGTTTAGTGAACATCCACCATCTCATATAGATACAAAATTAAAGAAATAGAAAAAAAATGGTTTCCTTGTTAACAAGCACTCAGGATTTACTCTCTTAACAGCTTTACAGCAGTGTTAATTATGTTTATCACATTGTACATTGCATCCTGATTTTGTTGATCTGAAGTGCCTCTTGGGCATTTTGTGGTTTAAAAGCTCCCCGGGTGATTCTAATATCAGCAAAGTTTGAGAACCATTAGTCTAAGGCTTTGCTACCCAATGTGTGGTCCAAAGACCACCACCAGCAGCAGTAGCTGGGAGTCTGTTGGAAATGCAGAATCTCAGGTCCCACCAAGAATTATTGAATTAGAATCAGCCATTTACCAGGATACCATAGCTGGGTGATTTTTATGCACATTAACTTTTGAGAAATATTGGGTTAAGGAGTTGGGAAGAGCTGGCATTTTAGCCCTTTCTAATTAGCTAGGTGACTCTGGAAAACCTCTCTAAGCCACAGGCTCCTTGCCTGTGAAATGGACATAATGACTGATTACCCTGTCAACATTGCAAGCTGACTGGGGAGAATTGTGAACTGCAGTACCAAAGACTCTTAGCTTAATTTCAAGAAGAATAAAGGTACTCAGGAAACATTGTGTCCCTCTTAACAGAGTTGCTGTGACCTTTTTTAGCACTGGTGAACAGAGGGCAAATGAAGCAAAATTCTGTCAGTGACCACCATCACAGGCATTCCTGTTCTTCTTGTGTTAGTGAAGGTCCTTTGTAGGCGTGAATTCAAGGTGATGTTCATTCATTTGAAAGAAATGCTTATGAGACTCAAATATCTTTTTCTAAAAGGGTAAATAATAGCCACAATGTCCTTGAAGGTACCTTGGGCATCCTGCATTACTGAGCGATGTGACCAACTTAATCATACAGTGTCATCTATTCATACTGTGTTATCTTTAATTTTCCCTTTTAGATCTTAATCTGTTGTTTCCCTTCTCCTCGGCCAAGAACTAATTTCTTTGTAGAAACTCATATATAGGGTTCCTTTTTTTTTTTCTCTTCAAGCCACTAACTTCTGTAATCATCACTTTTTTTCCTTAATTTCTCTTTCACCCCCCGAACTATTTTCTCATTGTTCCTGTTTTGCTTCCTGATCTAAGACATGGAAAATGACTTGTCCAGTAAAGTTTACATTGGATTGAAAGGGCATGACAATACTTTCTTTGTAGTGTAATCATTTCCACATTAAGAGGGAAGTAGAAATGTCTAATGGGATAACCATAAAGAAGTACCCTCAACTAATCTTTCTAAGCAGGATGACAATGAGTAATGATTACAGTTAATTAAGTTGGGCAACCTCCATTTCCATTCACTTAGCAGCAGTGCTAATTATATACTCATTCTATAAGGTTTCTTTAGTTCTTCCATAATTTGGATGCAGTACTCTTTGCAGGCACTGGGATATGGTACAATTAATGAGCTTTTTCCCACCAACACCTCCTGTTCTCTCCAAATGAAATTTCCACGTCTGGAAATTGAGAATAGAAAAGGAGAAGGGGGTGGGGAACAGTCATGTTTTAACTTACTTCCAGCACAGCACATATTTGTAATTGCAGAATATTTTATGCTAAAGAAAACAGTAACATTTAATTTCCTTGAGAGCCCTGGGAAATTGTGGTTTATTTCAAAAGGAAATAAGTCCAGAACTTGGCTTTTTAAAATATAAATGACAATGACATATTGCATTGTAGGCTTTTGTTCAGTTTAAATAACTACGTATTGAGTAGGTACTATTTGCCAGGCCCTGAATCTACTAAACGAAAAGGAAAGAAGCCCTAACTCTGACTCCAGGTTTCTTCACCTGGACTTCAATCATTTTAACAACTTATTCTTTAAAGGAAACTGAGAGAATGGCAGCTCTACTTGGGTATATTGTTAATGAAGCACTTGAAAAAAATTAGTTTATGTGCTTTGATCAGATGGGGATTGACATACTTAAGAGTTTTATTTTTAATCTGAAAATCCACTTCAACCTTAGGCTCTGGGTAAGTCATTACACAAGGCTGGCACAGTTCTGTACTTTCAAGAAGCAAGATTCAAGGTTTAACTTCAAATATTACCTTGAGTAAGTTATTCATATTATTCCTTTTATTTAAAAAAATCAAGGTTTACATGATGGGTTTTTCCTTCAATCTTCAGTAATCTCCATTTACTTTAAGAATTAATTTCTGCACTGTGGCTTGTGTTTAAGATTGTTCCAGATTTTAGAATTCATTTTTAAAGGTATATCTGGAAGAAGATATTTGTCAAGAGCTTTTATTTTTATATTTTCATAGGAAGTTCAAAGGTGTTTTGAGAAGCACTGGACATTTTTAGAGGTTTTTTTGTTTGTTTGTTTTTTGTGTTTTTTTTTTAACCTGCCTAGCATCACACAGGTGCACGACTTCACAGGTCCAGTCTCTTCTTTATGCGTCCTCCTTTCTGCTTCTCTTTCATAACATCAGTTTTTGCATAAATGAGTACAGTGTCGAGTTCACATGAAAACTAGACAAAAATACAGGTGTCCTCATAATAATCAGCTCCTTTAATTCTCCTCTCTAGTTTACGCTTCAGTCCCAGAGAAATCCTACATAAAGCAGGCGGCACAGTTATTACTAGAGGAACTGAGGTTACTGATTAGAAGGGAACATAATCAGGTAGATTGAGCCTGTGAGGGAAGAAACCATTTCTGAGAGAGGGGAGTGTTTGCAAAATGTTCTCTGTGAATCTGGGCAGAATACCTCACTTTTCAAGGCAACCGGAGTGGAAGAAACAGGTGCAAAAAGATTGTGTGCCTGTCTGCTTTTGTGAAGCTGGTCAGAGATTATGTACCTGCTTTATCTGTACTTGGCTATGACTCTACCTCCAGGTTTATCAGACCCCATAGAATGTGTAAGAGAAAAGTACCAACAGGGAAATCAGCAAAAAGCTTTCCTATGAAGGTGTAGGAAGCCACCGCAGAATTTGAAATGTCTGAGGTCTCATCTGGTGAGTAAAAGCTGCAGATAAATGCGACAGCCATTCAGAAGAATGATAAATGCCACAAGCATTTGGAAGCAGGCTTCACTAAAGGTTACTCTTTGGGTCAATTTGTAACCTATAGGATAAATTTGGATCACTCCTATTCCATGTGGATTTCTCTAAAAGTTAGATTGGGGCTTTTGTTTTGAAGAAGGGAGGGGATGGGTTTGACATCAAGGATCTATAGGATCAGGCAAAGCACTGAGATGAGAAGAAGCCCAAATTCTACTTTTGGGGTTATGGCTTTTATCAATTTGGTCTTCAAAAATCTAAAATTATTTCTGATATGAAGAAACAAGAAAAACAATCTTAATGACCCAGCCCTTAATCAGTAAACAGTAATATTTCTAACTCAAATTCAATTTCTAAGGACCTAGACTAAATCTATAACCTCATTAGAAACCTAATGTGAAAAAGTTTTGTCCTAGCAATAGAAACACCTATGCGTATATAGTCTCAAGGATTTTTTTAATCTAAGAAAAGGAAAATAATAATTGTTGTGAACAGTAATTTAGACATGATCAGACATGTACTACTTATTAGAAATCAAACTGGGCCACTGGTTGTAAACAGTTCTTATAACTGCTGCCTAATAACCTGGAATATTTAAGAATAATATTAAAGATTAAACGTATTATTAAATGCTAGCTTTTAAGTAAAAGGGTGTCATGATTAATCATGTCATCTGGTTTTTTTAAATTATAAGATATCCTAAAATTCTAAATTTATATATATATATATATATATATATATATATATATATATATATATATATACTTTATATTAAAGGTACATTAATTCCTAAATTGTGGTAATTTTATTAGAATTCAGGTCTCTCCTGACAAGATTTTCTATCATTAAGAAGGAAGGTGGCTAATGTTTGAGGGAGGGCAGAGCTGAAAAGTTGAGATTAAGTAAGCATTTTTTTTAATGGCAATACACATTAGGAAAATAGACAGTCCAAAGTTAAAAGTCTTTGTTGAGCTCAGGCTGTCCCATAATTTGATTTGTAAGAAAAGCTACCCACTTTTGCAAGTCTTGCCTCTCGTTTTCTCTGAACTAAGTGGTTGCCGTTTCTCACTTACAGATTGCTTTGACTAATCTCTTTCTAAAGATTTTTCATTTTCATATTTGTGTTTTATTCATTAGACAGATTGTCCTGAAGTACAGAGGCCAGTTAATGGTTTATGAGTTCAAGCTGAGCTGAATATAGCTAAGCTCTGTCTTACTTGACATTTCATCAAAAGCTGTGTAGATTTGCAATGTTTACCGACCTATTTATTGAACCCTCACAGCTTGAACTATGCCACCAACCTTGCTAACATTGCTGAGATTATCTCTAAATGCATGTACATACTAAGGAGGAAATAGAGAAACAGAAAAATAAGTTAAAAACAATCCTTGACCTATTTAGTAAATTATGCTTATCTAGTTCTTGATTTATTTCTCTATTTGATTGTTTCCTTCACAGCCCCATGACATAGTTTTTCTCCTTTGATCTTCATAAAAAGTCTGGAAGAAAATAATCTAGAGTGTTGGTTCTCAGCCTTGAGTGGGTATCGGAATCCTGTAGAGGGTTTGGTAAAGCACAGCTCGCTGGGCCCCACCCCAGCAGAGTTTCTGATTCAGTCCTTCTGAGGAGTGGCCCAATAATTTGCATTTCTCTGTTGTAGGGAAACACATTTTGAGAATTTTGATGAGATAAGAAGATTCTCATGTATGAATCTGAATCACCAAGTTTCAGGTAGATTAAAAATTTGGCTCATAAAGATTTATCCAGTTGGAGGACATTCTTGGTAGGGAGAATGGACTCCTGAGGAATTGGGAGAATGGTGAATTGCCAAGGATGGCTGAGCTGAGTTTGGTGGGAGATTAAAAGGTTAAAAAAAAGTTCTCTCAAAGTTTGCATTTTTGATGAAAGGCAAAAGACTTATGAAATTAACATAATGCATACAGCACGAGTTCAAGAAATAGTCAAAGACAGATTTATGTGTCAGGGAAATAGGGGCTCAATAAACTTGTTCAATGAAAGAAAAAAAAATTGGCTGATTGTTTATTGTTAGAAACAAAACACTTATTTTCTGTTTCTTAATCTAGTTACCTGGGTTCTCTTTACACGTTGTTAGAAGTTTCCTACTGCACAAGAAAATAAGCATGCATCCCTCACAAAATTGAGGCATCTGTTAAGTTAATGTTTAACACATTAAAATATTGAATTCCTGTTTTTGCAAATTATTACTCTTTAGAAATCAGCAATAAAATTCCTAAAATAAAGAGCTGGTCATTAGGTCTCAGATATGTGAAGAAACCATTTTTAATTACTCTCTTGATTCTTATTGCCTGAGATACTTCCCTAAATAAGAATTTAGTCTATGATACTTTTAACAAAATAAAAGCATGTCCCATTTTTAATAATTACTTGAGTCTATAATGTATATTAAATTCTCCCCCTTTTGGTCAGTGAAAATAAGATGTTTTCCAGTTTACCTTACTGAAGCTATAGTTTGGAAAATTAAACCATGACAAGACTGGATCTTTTACTTAGTTATAATGCCTTAAAAAATTAAAATATATCTTTTAAGATGCTAATAACTAAATTGAAGTATTCAAAAATTGTAAATTTTTCTATCTTTTAAAATTATACACTTATTTGTTATGGTCTATTTCTTTTAGTAACATTTAAGCTTTGATATATCCTAATGGGGTACAACATTTAGATTAAATGTATAGTATGGAGAATTGACTTTAATGGAATTTAATCTACATGTTCATAATGTACAGTTGGGAGTGGACAGGCTTTTAAAGAGGTAGAAATATTTATTGCAATCATTTTCTCAATATTTTTGATTATATATATCAAGAAAATAGATAATGTCATTTATCTCAATTTTCTAGTGTGTTGTTTTTGTCTAGTCTTACCTGTCACATACTACATATATAAGGTCCAGAAATCATCAGGGCTATTGATCGTGTTTTCATGTTATTTTAATTCAGATACTATTCTAAGTTGATATGAGAATGATGTTTAGAAAGAATGTGTACCATATTTCTGATGTTTAAATAATATATGAAATGATTTATTTTGGACTGGCTCACTTATCAGTTTATTATTTTTTACTTCTCCATTCATGATTAAAGCAATTCATAATTACTAAAGCCCATAATATTTATGATGATAAATTATGGTTTTATTATGAATGTAAAACCACCTTAAATGTTGTTTTAGAGTATAAATTTGAGAAAAAGGACTAGTGCTGCACTTGGTCTCTCATATTCCTTGCCTTTCATCACTGAAGTCTTAGCACTTAAAACCTCCCTGAATTGTAACGAGTATTCAGTAAATTAGCTAAAAAAATAAATGAATGAATCCTACAGATAAATTTGCCCAGGAAAAATAAGGGGGAGGTGATTTTTTACTTCAGTTTTTAATGCTGTTTGTTTTGGTCCAAATGAGTAATATCTATGACATTTTATCCTGATAGCTATTAGATCATTAACTGAATGTGAGAACAAAGGGCATTTTGATTTTTTGTTTTTATTATGAATATTGGATTTCTTTGACAAACTCATTTGAGTGTTTTAGAATACAATCATCTATTCACCTTTTCAGTTTCCTGATTCCTCAGGTTCAGGCCAAAGTCACATCTCTTCAGTTTCTCTCTCTCTCTCTCTCTCTCCCCCCCCACACACACACACAGTTCGTGTATTTTATTTTGGAGCAGCATCTGAAATTGAAATGAAAGTTAGGCAAGGGGAAACCTGAAATTTATGGATTTTTTTTCCCAGACAATCAGAATTTAGCCCCTCTGGTTTGGGCAAGGTCCTGTGAATATGGTTAAGAGAAGGAGAGGCAGAGAAGTGAAAGGGGTGGAGAGAGGTCCCCACCTGTTTGTACCTTCTTAGGCAGCTTTAAAAGTGCCAAAAGCAGAAAAATGATTCTGCTTTGCTTTACCCCACATTTAAGACTCCAGCTGAAGTTGAACATGAACCTATGAGAAAGTTCTTTTAAATTAAACTCAAGTCACTTGTAAAATAAAATATGGGAAATTGTTTTGAATGTCGAGTTAGATTCTGTCTGCATAATAATGAATAATGACTAAGGGGTGCCAAAGTTCTCACAAATTACTGGGAAATCTAGACAAATCCCTTTCCAATAAAAACGAGCATCACTGGTTGTCTAACAAGACCTTTTGGAAAAAGAGTGAGGAGGAGAAATCTTGACATATAATTAAGGATAATGCAATAATCTATCATAGCTAGCTGAATTAGAATATTTGACCTAAGGGCTTTTTTTATACACAGTCTCAGTATGACTGAGACTGTGTATAAAAGTTAAAAATACATATTGAGTATGTGCCTTATTGTAGAGAGTATCAGTTATCCAGCAGTTTTTATTATTTAACTACCTTTGGAATTGTATTTGTTAATCATAAACTAAACCAAACTAAAAATAAAGTATACCACATGTGAAACCACTCAAATGAACAAAACAATTTCTGAGTTAACTAGCCTGCTGTTCAAATTTGTTTATAGTTATGCTTCAGATACTACTTACCAAAATACTAACAGACTCCTGCAAGCACAATTTTTAAACATTTACTTTGGAGGTTTCCAGGACCCTGGAAACATTTCTATGGGTTTGAAAAATAAACACAAAAACAACAATAAAAAAATGCTTGTTGGAGTTCACTTGAGGCACAGTGTGTTAAGTATCTGGTGTAGTCAGTGAAGTGGCACAGGTTACTGCTGTGCCTCAGGTTCGATCCCTAGCCTGGGAAATTCCACATGCCATGGGTACAATCAAGAAAAAAAAAATCCTAGTCAAGGCCAACTATAGCACCAATAAAAAGAGGATTATGAAACATAAATAGCTTTATTGTTTAGGAATTTCCAATTAGCCTATTCTTAAAAGTCTGCAAATTTAAACAAAAAAAAATGAGTATTGAGTAGAAATTTTAAAATTTAACAGATCTCAGCTTAGGTTTGAAAGTTTGGGAACCCGTGGGGGTGGGGGGGAGTATATGTTGATAAATGGCAAAGTATTATAACTCATTTTAATACTATTGACCAACCTAAAAATATATAAAACATTCTTACACATGTTAGTTGATGGAGAGCAAAGTTTGTAAATAGCATCTCAAAATCAAGAGAAGAATTTGGGGGGTAAATTTTCCAATCTTTAAATAAGGAGGTTGGACTGGATGATTTTATAAGGTCCTTTTTATAACTCATAACAATAAGTCCTTTAAGGAGTGTTTCAGTAGCATGGAAAAGTAAATGAGGTCCTAGAGGGGAAAGATGTTGATGTAGCTGATGCTCTGTTCTGCATTTTGTTCCAGCTTGAGTGTAGGACAGTTCCTGGCTTACTCATTTCAAGAGTTACTGTTTCATGCTCTGTTCTACCGGAGGTCTTACTCCAGCATCTTGAGAGTGTGCCCTACTGCAAACAGGAGTAAACAGAAATATTGGGCCCAGGGGGGCAGGTGGAAGCTCAAATCACAAATCACCATAAGCAATCTTTAACAATTAGGGGATGGGCATCCTTGGAAAAAGCACCCCAGCCTCTTCATCCTCTGGCAGGACAATTCCAAACCCTTTTCTTCACTGCTTCTCAGAGGAAGTCAGGGGCGGGGTGAACTCAGGTTGCCCCCAGTAGTAACCTGCTCATTAGCATATCCTTTAATATCTCCTCCCCCTTCCCAATCTCACTTTCCCTACCCTCTCACTTGTGCTTTCTGAAGTCAATTGCTAGATAAATACGTGTACCCTAAATCCTTGCTTTGGTGTCTGTTTTAAGAGAATCCAAATTAACACAGTGATAAATTATTTCATGTGCTTAAAAAACAAACAAACAAACAAAAAAACACCCAACAACAAAGCCAGGGAACTTAAGATGACAGAGAAAGTGGAAGCCATACAGGACAATTTTGCTGTGTTGAGTAACTAAAGAACAGTCATCCATCAAGGTAGAGCAAGAGTTGGGCAGGAAGGAAACAGTTTGTTAACCTGAAAAGCAGTGGAAAGGAATACAAGAGCTGCTATAGAAAATGTATCAGACTGTCACGATTTGTAAATAAATGGCTCATGCAACAGCAGAGAAAGTAGATCACGTCATTTTTTTTAATGGCCACACCCATGGCTATGGAAGTTCCTGGGCCAGGGATTGAATCCAAGCTGCAGCCCTATGCTACAGCTGCGGCAACGCCAGATCCTTTAACCCCCTGCACCGGGCTGGAGATCCAGCTTGTGCCTCCATAGCACCTAAGCCACTGCAGTCGAACTCCTAATCCGCTGTGCCATGGTGGGAATTCCCATCCTTATCTTTTCATTCCATCCTATTTTAAACAGGGCAGTAATCACCCCCCAATTTGCCTTTGCCACCTGTGCTTTTGACTCCATTCTCCAAAGAGCATCCAGAGGGAGCTTTTAAAAATCTAAACCAGGTGTTGATCTCTGGTTAAAAATAATTCCTGTCAGAGTTCCTGTCATGGCTCAGTGGTTAACAAATCCGACAGGGAACCATGAGGTGGCGGGTTCGATCCCTGGTCTTGCTCAGTGGGTTAAGGATCCAGCATTGCCGTGACCTCTGGTGTAGGTTGCAGACGTAGCTCAGATCTGGCTTTGCTGCAGCTCTGGTGTAGCCTGGCGGCTACAGCTCCAATTAGACCCCTGATCTGGGAACCTCCATATACCGTTGGTGCGGCTCTAGAAAAGACAAACACACACACACACACACACACACACACAATCATTATTGTTCTTATAGATCCATTTCCTCCCTAATCCCATGCACTCTCACTGCCCTTCAGCCACCCTGACCTGCTCTCATCTCTCCAATGCCAGATTCATTTCTGCTATTAAGTCTGTCTGACATGCTTTCCTCACCCAACCTCTGTCTGCTTTGATCATCACTGAATATACAGTAACAAGCATATTGTCAGGCACATTGTATTAGCTTAATATATATTTGCTGAATCCATGAATGAAAAGAGAATAATAGGATTTAGTTGATGGTAGATAAATAGTAATTTACTGAGGCACAATCTCTACATCATTTTATGATTTACTAGCAAAGAGAAATAGACATTTGGAGAAAGACAGTAGTTATAATTCTGGACTGGGGAAGCAAATATGTTTGTTTCTGTGTGTGTGTGTGTGTGTGTGTGTGTGTGTGTGTGTAGTCCAAGGTGTTGTTCTTTGTATGTGACACAGAAGTAATCGGTTAGAGTCCAGGCTAGGCTAGACATCTCACAGTGGATTTTTCGAAATTGGAGTGAGAGATGCTAGTAGTAAAGAAAGTAGGTGAAGGGGCTAGAGTTAATTTCAGACGTAGAAGTTGTAGTTGGTAGTTGTCATTTTAGTGGGAAGCCTTTCCAGATCAGTGAAGAAGCATACTGAGAAAATTCAAACAGTAAATGTAACATAAGGTTGTGGATAAGGAGATTGACATAAACGGAGTAAAAGTTAGCATTGTATAGTGATGTGACACAAGGACAAAAAGACAAGTTGGCTTGGTTAATATAATACCCACAATGCAAGAAAAGCTACGCTGAGGTGGCTCAGCATTTCTAATTGCAAGGGACTTTGGAGGGCAGCATATCAGGTTATCACATGCCAAAAATATTTCATTTCAGAGACTTTAGTTTTCTCATTAATTTTATCACTAATCCATTCATTTTCAAAATGTATTTCAGGATTTCACATCAGGTTGACTTTAAAGCTTATATGTAGATGAAGGTTTCTTTTCCTAGCACTGAGTAAGGCAGCTGGTCCTATTCTGTGCTTAAAAGTGAAGCAAGCTTATGTTGGCTCTGCAAGCAGGATTATTAAATAACCAATTACTATTCAGACTGTGTTACATTCCTTAAAATTACTCAAGCAAGAGTCTTGAACTTGTTCAACCTGAACACATCTGATATCCTCAGCCAAGTAGGGGATGTAAATTAGAGAGCTTCTAGCTTTACTAGGGTGGAATCAAGCATACTTTTTTCTCCCTTAGGACTCGATGACTAATGACCTGAATTGTCTAAATTTCAAGAGTGGTCAGGTCTCCACTGGTATGCTTGCTTCATTGTTTCTGCTTCTATTTTGTCCTATAATATATGATGGGGCAAAGGATATTTTGCATGCAAATTTCAGCAAGTTGAGATAATCTTTTCAAATGGGTTTTCTTTCCACATTCTATTAGTGTATGATTCCAGACATCCTAGAAGTGTTTTTGTGATGAAAAGTTTCAGATTCTCAATGATGTGAGAAAATTATACAAGTAATGGTTTTCTAACCAGAATACTTGGGAGGAGGTCTCTCATCCTTATTTGCGTGCCTCAGCAGGCCTCAGTTTTCACATCTAAAAAAGAATAGATCTTAAATGTTCTCACTACACACATAAGGAAATGGTAACTATGTGAGGTGATGGATGTGTTAACTAACTTTATTGTGATAATCATTTCACAATATATATGTGTATCACATCATCATATTGTACACCTTATTGCGATATGTTAAGTATAACTTAACCAAGCTGGAAAAAAGATAAAAATGAAAAACTGGCATAATAATGATCTTTTCCTAAGTACCTTCAATAATTTCAGGAATGAAATAACATATACAAATGTAAAATGTAAAATATAATGATAAATACTTTTAATAAGTGTTTTTAATAACTATGTAGCCAAAATTCATGCTCCAAGGCCTTTAAATGATTGGCTGTGTAATTCTCAAATCAAGTAGAATTTCTTTTCAGTTGAGAGTGATATGAATTCTCTCAGAATACTATATTGACTATGTGTTCTTAAAGGTTTGAGGTACATTGTTTTCATATTCTCAGGATAAAATAGTCTCTCTTGTACACAGACCAGTTTACACACTCTCTCTTGTCTTACTAGGCTCATTCTTTCTTTTCGGACTTCTCTACTTCTACACATTTTGGTTCTAAAGCAGTCTCCTCTTCAAAAATCTATTCAAGCATTTTGGTTACCACCATGCATTCTCTAACTGCCTCAAACCTCATTTCATTCTGTAAACTTTTGTTCCACATTCATTTCTGCCCAGTTCTCAATTTAGTTACTTGCTAGTTATTGCCTGTGGATCTTCTTTGATTCTGTAATTTTTAATAAAATTCTCAATATCAGGTGCTATGTTTTATACTTTTTTAATAACCCAGTTGGTATTCTCCATGTTTTTGATTCATTGTTTACAAAACAGTAAGCACCACAAAATACATTTCTAAATACTCTAAGACTAATAATGTGTCCAAAGAAATTTCTCCTCTGATGACCATATATTTCTCATATTTATCTGTACTTTAGGCACAGTCGACCAAAGGAATAGCCCTCTACAGTAATACCTTGTGTTTGGGATATCCCCTCATTATACTTGCTTTAAAAAGAAAATATCTGTCTTTTGGCCTTTGATGGAAAAATGTGTCATCTCTGGTTTTTACTGCAGCATAATATCTTCTAGCTTTCTGTCACTTAAGGAGAAAAATTAAATGTATGCGGAGTGGCTATCGCCGAAAAAATTATGTACTCGTTATTGTTGCTAAAAGTAATGTGGTTCCTTTGTATGGGTTTCATTAATTTATTCAACAACTCTTTAGTAATAAGCATGAAGAAGAAAGGGCATGTTCTCATCATACAATCATTGTTGACAATGAGGTTGAATTTTCCTATGTTTTCACCATTCATGCTAACTGAAAATGTATGTAGTAGAATGAATGACTCCTGACATTCAAATGAGGTGGGTGGCTTTGTAAATATTTGAAAAATATTTATAATTTTCCAAATAGTGGTTGCTATTAAAATACAGAGTCCTTAGGAGAACTTTTTGACATGGGCTGACAGGTTTAGCACAATTAATATCCACACACGGTGGTCTGGCGTTCTTCCCCAGGAACAGGAATCTGGGGATGTTGAGGTTACATTCTCTCATAAGTGAGTTATAAACACAGATCCTATTAATAGAACGAAGATGTGACCTATTATTACATTCCTATGAAAATACAATATTACATTTACTCACATAATAATGACTTATACATATTATTTTCAACTTGATGAAATAATTGTTCAGATAAATTTGAGTTAGCAGGTTCTTATGCTACTTGTTTCTCTTCTCTGTTTTATGCTCTGCTGGTGTGATCTGGACTTTCATTTTAACAAGCTTACTGTTTCATTTTCAAAATAATGAATCCTAGAGACAACTGTATGTGGAAATACAAAATGTGAACATGCTAAAGGGTTTTAGCTTTTACCAGCCTATTTCTTGGAGTAGTATTTAGATTGTACCTCCAGGACTATATTGGCATATAGTCCAAATACACCATATTGTGAGATTATGGTTATTAGGGAAAAAGAAATACTGTATTTTAAATATTTCTAAAGTTTGTTTTGATCATGTCTCACAGAATTATATAAATATGTATGTAACATAACCTATGTCTTACTGTTTTGAGGTATAAATTTAGAGACCAATGTATCACCATTGGCAAGTTATTCATAATCCTTTGAGACTGTCTACTGTTTAGTCATTTTAAAATATCTAATATTCTGTAAGAGGCAATTTACTTTTCTCATTGTATTACATAGGCATCATGTTAAAATGCAATATGTACATGCAGTAACTGCTCTTTAAGAAAAAAAAAAGTCCATGAATCATTCTTGTAACATTTGAATTAAATTCATTAACCAAAATAATATCATGCTTCATCTTTTAATTTTGCTTCCTTAGCATCTGGTCCTTAGTCTGTCTAATTGCATTATAATGGCTCTGTGTTGCAACAGATGCTAGAAGATATTTTTTCAAGAATGGTAATTTTGTTTCATATTTTGGAATACCTGCTTTGCGGTTGTCTTTCCTATCTACTAGAGCCAGAAGGGGGGAGCAAACCTAGTTCTTTTTTCACTTGAAAAGTATTAAAAGCTCAACTTTGTTCAAAGATCAAGAACTTTATACTTTTTACATTAAAAAAACTATTCCTTCCCAATTAATTTGTTGAGTACTGCATTCTGGTTCTGAGATCAAAAGTAGTGATTAGCCATGAAATGGCTGATGGAATGAACTGTGCCTAGAATATTTCCATGCAATTAATATTCTTACTGTTAAATGTTGAATGTATTAATGTTTTATTGGAAAGATTCAGTGAGCTAATTTCTTATGGTAAGTCTAATAAAGTCTTATGAGGTAGAGTCAGTTTTTTTAGGATTATAATATAGATAATCACAACTTAGGCAGACTATGATCATGTTATACCATAAGAATCCTTCAGCATATTTTACCAGATTCTTATTTTGTTTTCCTCGAAAGGAATAGGCTATCTTCCTCTTATGTTGCAAATGTGTTACTGTCTCTAGCCTATTCTCTTCTTCAGGCATTTATCTATTAATGTCTATAACATTACTAAGCAGCATAGCATTGTGAAGTCTCTTTGACATTTTCTGAATTTAGAAAAAAAAGTTGGAAATAGACTCATTTTAATTCTGTAATGCTGGAAATTATTGCATTATATACATATTATATGTGTTTGTATATATGTTATATACTTTATATATATTCAGAAAATGAGGTATTTATTTTATACAGTTGTTGCTTTGTAATAATAAATAGACCTGTGGTATTTTTGGAATCATGTCATTGAGACACATTAAGAGAAATGACATTTGTCATTTTGTTTACCCTCTAATTCGATTAACAGTCACCTACAACTATATCAAATATTATGCTAAAAATAATATGGGTCAAAGATGAAAAATTAGTCATAGATTAGTAGTTTATATATCAGGTATCAGGGTATTGGGAGACATCCAAATGATAGGGTGATTTTTTTTCCATGAATGTCAGGCAGGGTTCTTAATATAATATAGAAATAGCCTCAACTCAGTAAATGAAGCTTTTTTTCTCATCTTCACTATCTGAGTGTGGAATGCCCTTTAATGTGTCATTTAATATTGTTGATGTCACAGCCTTACATTTGAAAGGCTGAAATCGTTGATGCTTCCACTCTTCCATTTTCAGGATGTTTTGTAGAGACTGCTGAGATGCTGTGCTTGGAGATTTAAGCTCTATGGGAAATGATGTTGATATCAGGACATTATCAGTTGCATTAGCAACATTGCCATAGTTGTCTCTTGATTTAGGGGGAAGCAGAGAAAAATTTTACAAACACAAATTGCTTAGTCACAGATGCTTTTTAATTTTATTTTTCAAGTTTTTATGTCTAAATAAAAGACTATACATAGCACCATGTATGACACCCACTGACAAATTGAATATATCAAATTTCTTCATGTGTTGTGATGTGTTAAGGATAGTGATAAGATCAGCATCCAAACCTTCAAAACATCATTCAGCCACCATTCCATAAGGGTGTTGAGTGCTTAGATTGTCCCAGTGCCTCTTTTCTGTACCAAAGACATAAAAATGAAACAAAAAACCATGCGGGATTCCTGTGTGGTGCAGCAGGATAAGGATCCGGCATTGTCACTACAGCAGCTGGGTCACTGCTGTGGCTAGCGTTCAATCCCTGGCCTGGGAATGTCCACGTATTGCAGACATGCCCCTCCCACAAAAAAAAAAAAGCAATAAAACATGTTTATTAAAATAACAAAACAGCAACAACAAAAACTCTGTCTTTTAGTCAATAGAGTCAAATTGCAGGAATCTTAATCTGGAGTCCATAAACCAGGATAAAAGGAAAATGGTGTCTTTATTTAATCTCTAACTGAAAATTAGCATTTTCCCCCAAATATGAAGATGAGCAACACACTGCAGTATTACCAATGTCTGTGCATTTACCACTGATATTTTTATATCAAATCCTGCTTGTTTATGGATATTCTGAAAGAGCACTTGAATTCACTACAACTTTGCATTTTTATTATTTATTACATTTTCAACCAGTGCATTAATAATCACATATTATATATTCCTATATTTATTATTTGATAACTATATTATAAAATAATTTATTTCTTTCATATCCCCACATGATTTTTTCTTTTTATTTTATGCATTTAAAAACATTCTGGGAAGTGTTCCATATGCTTCACCAGATGCCAAAGGGATCCATAGCACAAAAATAGTTAGGAACACCACATCTAGAAGAGACACAGGCAAATACGTATAATACCATGGTACGGAACAATAATAGAGGCACATACCAGATGCTGTGAAATTGGGTATGACTATAGCAGCCAGGAGGCCTGGGATGGCAGTGTTTGACTTGGTCTTGAAGCACGTGTAATCGTTTTACTAGTGGTAACATGTGAGAGGGGGCATTCTGAAAATGAGAAAAGTAGGTGCAAAGACACCTAGTGAGAACATGCAGGGTTAGGGAACAGAGAGCAGTTTAGTGTGACAATGTAAGAAATATCTCTCTCTTCAGAGATGGTGGTGTTCTGTGCTGCTTACATTTATCAGTCTGCAGAATTCTACTTGTTGGGTCATTTTTTATTAGTCATTAGTGAGGAGAAACTGTGCTTTGGCTTTTTATGTGAACTGACCATATTTTATAAAGAGTAACATCGAAGACTACAGCAGGATACATCAAAACACAGATCAAAGCTCTCAGCTTTTTAAATCTCTCATTATTTCAATCAACATCTATATGTAAGGAGGAAAAAAAAGTCGAATCTATTTCACCTTCCCACTTTATCATCATGTTTTCAGATAATGATCAGTCACTTTTCTGATCTGTGGCCCATAATTGCCTACCATTAAATCTCAAGAGACAGAACCACACAACTGAAATAATTTTTTAAAACACCCATGGACAGAGTTGGTCTTCACTTACAGTGGTCAAAGGCAGGTTTATTTGCTATGCTCAACCTTCTAAACCTGTGTTTTATCTGGCTTTCTGGAAAAAATATTGAAATAACTATCAGATTATGATGAAGGTCATCCAGTCTTTAATTTCAGGAAAGTAAAAATTAGACTGAAATACACATTAATTGACTAAGATAATCTATTAAAAAAAAGATTTCCTTTTTGCTAGACAATTTTGCTAGACAAGTCCTTCTTGAGTAAGAAGGTTCATTTTTTTTTGTCTTCTCTTTTTTATTTTATTTTATTTTGGTAAGAACACTTGATAAGAGATCTACCCTCATACCAAATTTTTAAGTGTACAATGCAGTATTGTTAAGTGTAGGTACAATGTTCTGCTGCAGATCTCTGGAGCTTATTGATCTTGCTTAACTGAACTTTATTCACACTAATTAGTAATTATATTCCCCAGTCCCTTGCAGCCACCATTCCTCTCCTTGATTCTGTGAATTTGACTATAATAGATAATACCTCATACAAGTGGAATCAGGCAATGTTTGTCATTCTGTGACTGACTTACTTCACTTAGCATAATATCTTCCAGCTTCATCCATGTTATAGCAAATGGCAGGGTCACTTTCCTTTTTTCAGGCTGAATAATATTCCTATATAAATATATAACACATTTTCTTTTTCCATGTCTTTATCAGTGAACATTTACCTTATTTATACATCTTGGTTATTGTAAATAGTGATGCTAAGAACATGAGTGTTGTTATCTCTTCAAAATCCTGATTTCAGTTCTTTTGGATAAATACCCAGTAGTGGGTTTGTTGAATCATATGCTAATTCTATTTACCTCCACACTGTCTTTCCTAATGGCTGCACCATTTTGCATTCTTACCAACTCTGTACAATTTCTCCACATTCTTTCAAACCCTTGTTGTCTTTTTTTTTTTCTTTAAGAATATCTGTCCTGACAGATGTGAGATGATATCTCTTTGTGGTTTCGATTTGCATTTCCCCAACGATTAGTGACATTGAGCATATACCAGTTAGCCATATACCAGTTAGCCATTTGTATGTCTTCTCTGGAGAAATAACTACTCAAGTCTGTTGATCATTTTTTTGAATCAGGTTTTTAGATTATTTTGCTATTGAGTTGTTGTTCCTTATGGACTTTAGAGACTAACCCCTTATGAGATCCATGATTTGCAAATATTTTCTCCCATTCCATAGGGTTTGCTTCTAAAACAACTCTTCCAATAATTCTCTGTAAGACTATTACTACTGGCCTTGCTTTCAAAGAGGAATCAAATGACACTAGTTAACCAATCTAAAATTGCATTTGAAACTAAATAGTTATCTATAGAGTTTCCCAAAAAGTATTGATATATTTTTAAAAGTGTGTGAGGAAATGAGGAAGTGAGGAAATTTAATATACTAGAATGAAATACAACAAATCAAAATATATAACACTTTTAACTATAGTCAAATGGGCCATAATTAGACTCATTTATATCATTGGTAGTGTAAATTGGATATATATCTATTTTATTAAATTTTTAAGTGGCCAATAAAATTGATAATATATGCATGAATATAGTTTTCATTTAACGGTATGAGCTTTAAAATTTAACAGACTTAGGTTTAAATCACATCATAAATGTGTAATCCTATGTAAAATTTTCAACAAACTGAGCTTCAGTTTTCTCATCTGTGAAGTGGAAGTGAAAAAAAAGTATAATAAAATAAAATTTAACATAGGGACTAATTGTACTAAAATATATATTCGATATTCTGTAAGTACTTCAGAAAATAGTCATTCTAGATTTTTTTTATCAACTCCTCTTTTTTTTTGTTGTTGCCATTTCTTGGGCCGCTCCCACGGCATATGGAGGTTCCCAGGCTAGGGGTCTTATCGGGGCTATAGCCCCTGGCCTATGCCAGAGCCACAGCAATGCGGGATCCAAGCTGCGTCTACAACCTACACCACAGCTTACGGCAATGCTGGATCCTTAACCCACTGAGCAAGGCCAAGGATCAAACCTGCAACCTCATGGTTCCTAGTCGGATTCGTTAACCACTGAGCCACGACGGGAACTCCAGTCATTCTAGTTATTGTCATTAAGGTAAACTTATTAGTTTTATTGTTGAAAAACAATACATTTTTGACATAATAGCCAGCATAATTTTACTTTTTAATCAATCAACTGTCTTTGTTCCTTTACTTTCTAATAAACAACTTTTTTAAAAAGTCGTTATCTTCCATCGATGAAAATGTTGTAAACTTGGAGGTTAATTTCATTTTAGAAAAAAATGTTTCTAGATTTAAAAATATACTTTGAAATTCTGATGCATTTAATTTAAATTCATCATTAATTTCTAAAGACCCTGGATTTATGCCATGAACACAATAATTATAGATTTTTCTGAATGAATGAATAAATGATTCTTTAGGAGCTTGACTCTCCTCATGTTAATGCTTCCTTTAACATGTTACACATTCTGTTGTTTTGTTCTCATTTCTGTTATAAATGCAATTTTGTTTTTTGAATATGAATCACCATGCATAAATTCTTAGTCAATATGGGGTTTAAATAATCATTACCATGGAATTTATACTTAGTCAAATGTCATTTCCCTCAGTTGGAATTTATAAATTTCTAAATTTAAAAAAAAATGGTGATTTAAATTTAGTGTCACTATTCCTCTATACTATTTTCGTGTCTCCTGCTGCCTTTTCATATAAACTTTGTTAAATATGTCTTGACAGCAATTGGTATTTATTCTTGCACCCTTGGCATTTACGGTGCTTAAACTTCTTTTTAAAAGCTTACCTTTTGATGCATTTTGAGTTCATTCCTTCTTGTTTTCTGACATATACCCGACTTCCACCAAACCTTTTACCCACTTGCTGCTGTAAATGGAAAGCTGCCATGGAGTGACAGGATGCGGGCTGGAAACATGACCATACAGAATACAGCAAACTCTCTGAATTTCAAGGCTTCGAGTAACTAGATACTTCTACATTCTTAATTCCTATCAGCTCCAGCATGACCTGATAATGAACTAAAATCTCTTATTAGAAGCAAATAGGGAAAAATATCTGAAATAATATTTGATGTTGTAGGTGAGGCCAAGGGAAGGCAGTGAATATGTTCAAAACATTGTAAGAATAATGATTAATAAAAGAATATGGAGGAAATAGATACTGAGGAGCACTTCTGAATGTTTTTGTTTGACCTTACATGATACTAGCAAATAATTTAATGAAAAATAGTTCATCAAATATTTAATAAGCAGTTACTATTTGCAATTTGCTGAGAAATGTGAATATCTACAATATTACATACTTCCCCACATAAGAATAGACAATTTTTTAAATTGCAATTAGAGCTATGGATGAGGCTTTAATATAATAATTTTTAGCCACTGTTCATTTTAGTTGGGGGGGAAGGGAAGAGTTTAAACATTTAAAAATAGGTTATCTTTTTAATTTATATTTAGCTCTGATGATTAGAAGGAAGTTCATCTTTGAGGTTGAAAAGTAGATTCTGTTCTCTAACTTGAGAGTGTTCACATCGGACAATAACTACTATTTTAGATTTTGACTGATATTTCCCTGGGCTGTGAATTTTAGCCAGTTTTATAAACTCACTTTTCTTATGTGGGCCTCTATAATTAATTAAGAATCATTCAATGCCCTAAACGTAAAAGTTTTATTCTAATACAAAAATGCTATGTTATTATTTACAAATGTAAATAGCTTATAGTTCTTTGCTAAAATGAAACCTTATATAAGTGTGCTAACTCATTTAGAATTTATATAGTATGATCAGATTCTAGGAGGAGTTTACCTGTGAAAGTATATTAAGTAAATCAGTAGTGTATTCATGATTTAAGAAAATGTATAAACTCTTAATGGACACTATCAATTCTCCTTTTGTCAAAAACTATTCTGCTCTTAGGACTTCCTGTGTGGCTCACAGCATAACTACTCGGTGTTGCTTCTACAGTGGCTGTGGCTCGACCCCTAGCTAGGGAACTTCCATATGGCACAGGTGCGGCCCCCAAAAAACACTATTCTGCTCTTAAATTACTCTCGTTTATATTGTTCCCCTGATGATGTAATTAATCATCAGTTAGGATCAGCCGTTTGAATTACCATTTTGTTCTTAGGAAAAAAATAATTGAAAAGATAATGATTTCCTACTTAAGGTTTTAAAATTACTTTTATTATTAATTTTTATTTATTAGCTTCACTTATTTAAGCTTGCCTGAATTAGAAAAGTTTTACTATGAAATCACATTTTCTACAATACTTTTAGTGATTCTTTACATTTCTAAGTTTATGCTTTTACAAATAGTGGCTCAGAGAAAAAACAAAGCATAAATAATTACACTTCTTTGTGAGTCTGTTATAGAAATACATTGAAATGCTCCAAGACTGAAATTTAATTTAAAGAAGAAATTAAGGTCCAGAATTTATAGGAATTCTGACCGTAATTGATATCACTATGCTAGAAGAATATCTTACCCATAATTAATACTACTGAATTTTTCTTATATTCTAAATTTTAAGAGATATCATTAGTTACCAAATATACTCATCCCTTTGTCCCAAAAGATTTCTGATCTTCTTCAAATATCCATCCATACTATTTGGTAGTAGTCTTCAAGAGAGAAAAGATCCTATTCCCTTGTCATAGGAAATGAATCATACTTTGTTTATTCCATTTATGTATTCCCATAGCCCTTGAAATTTATAGGTTTAGGAACAGAATGGGATGCATTTTGGGCTAATGAAGCATGAGGCAAGTTTTTCTTACCAATGAAAAAGGATCACTTAACAAGTAAATGGTTGTGCTGCAGTTTATTTTACTTTATTTTATATTTGTCTTTTTAGGGCTGTACCCATGGCATATGGAGGTTCCCAGGCTAGGGGTCCAATCGAAGCTGTAGCCGCCAGCCACAGCAACGTGGGATCTGAGCCGCATCTGTGACCTACACCACAGCTCATGGAAACTTCAGATCCTTAATCCACTGAGTGAGGCCAGTACATATATATATAGTATATATGTACTTTCTTTTTCAAATGTAGAATGTCTACTGATTCATTTATGATCCAGTAAGTAAATACTAACCTCTTTTTAAAGAGAATGTACTCTAGATCTGAACTAAATATACACATATATTTACCTGAACAGATGAGGCATTCAAAGAAATAAACTACTATTATTATTTGTTCTCTCACTTTGAGAAGAATTTAATCCTAGCATTGAATGTAATATACTTTTTAACTAAAATCTCCATTTCAAAGTTATTTGATAAGAAAATATTTGAGAAGTTATTTGATGAGAAAAAAATGAACTATACAAATAGTTAATTAGAACTCCGTCGAGTAACATTGTCTTTAATTCCTTGAACTCCAATATGTTATACTCAGTGAAGTGTAACACCTGAGTTTTTTTAAGTAGAATATTAAAATGAAACTTAGCTTCTGGAGTAATATCCCTTCTTTGGGGGTTTCTTACATAGAAAACCTTAAGAGTATGCTATTGAAACATACCACATATGCTTAAAATTATATTAAAAAGAATTATTTTAGTGAATAAATTTTAGAACCAAGTCAAAGAAGTAATAGAGGGAATATTCTTTTATTTCAGACGAAAAAACCTATTGTGACAAACAACAAATTTGAACCAAATTAAATATGACACTTAGAAATAACCTTTGAAATCCCATGAATCTAGAGAACAATGGTTATTTTACTGTCTTAGAAAAGTTTATGAAGTTTGAATTTGAACATACTTGGACTTGAACCTCTAATCTGAACTTGAAGTAGTTTGGAATAAGCATTGAAAGCCTTCTTCAAAAGTTTAGTCAAAGTAGAAAGATAATTTGAGTATTAAGGAGATGGAAAATATCTGAAATATCTTCAGTTACCTTAATGTGAGTCATTTTTAAAGGAAACAAATTTATTAAAACAAAAAAATCTAGCTTATGAGTATAATAGAAAAAAGAAATATGTTAGACAATACCATTTTTCATGTCTATCATTTACTTCCTCAATATTAAGAAAAGGAATCAGGAGTTCCCGTCGTGGCGCAGTGGTTAACGAATCCAACTAGGAACCATGAGGTTGCGGGTTCGGTCCCTGCCCTTGCTCAGTGGGTTAACGATCCGGCGTTGCCATGAACTGTGGTGTAGGTTGCAGACGCGGCTCGGACCCCGCGTTGCTGTGGCTCTGGCGTAGGCCGGTGGCTGCAGCTCCGATTCGACCCCTAGCCTGGGAACTCCATATGCCACGGGAGCGGCCCAAGAAATAGCAACAACAACAACAACAACAACAAAAAAGACAAAAAAAAAAAGAAAAGGAATCAGCATTTATTAATTATAATATATGAAATACTGAGTATTCAGGACACATCATCACATTAAATATTTCTGACAGCCAATAGAAGTAGTTTCTCTTACCCCAATTACGTTGATAAAGATACTAGGAAAAATATAGATTTACATCCAGATCTGATCTAAAAACTATTTCTTTAGCTTTATTAGGGCATTAACAACACAGTTGCCGATGTAATATATTTAGGAGTGTAATCTTTCTTTACATGTGAAAGTGAACAAATAAACTCTACAATCTCTAATAAAGCACCTTTAACTTAATTTTAAAAGCAGTATTACATTCCCCTCATGAATTGTTCTTGGAAGGTCTCAGGTTAGTCTCTGTGCTGCAGAGTATACCTGCCGCTTCCTAGTTGCCACATGCTGACCACCCTATCCAAAGGTTATAGTTGTTTTTTATATCAAGACATTTCCTAGCAGTTGATGAGATTTTAGGGTAGGTGAATTTAACATGAAAAGATTAGTATTGCTAGATTATTGAGATAGTCTGTCCACATGTGTGTCTATTTTTATGATTTATTGAATTTTTATTTGATATACCTCTAATTCCATTAATTCCATTGATTTTTGCTTATTTCTTTTGTTTTTCCTTTTTCGCATAAAATATATAGTATTTAAAGGAAAATTTGAAAGTACAGTTGTAAAGTGGGGAAAAATCCACCCACATCTAACACATCATTTTCACAAGTATTTTTGGCAATTTTTAAATTGACATATAATTGACTTATAATGTTATGTTAGTTTCAGATGTACACCATAATGATTCAATATTAGTATGTATTGCAAAATGATTAACACAGTAAATCCAGTTAACATCCATCCATACATATATGCAAAAAAAATTTTTGTTTGTGCCAAGCATTTTTAAGATCTACTCTCTTAGCAACTTTCAAATATGCAATTGTGTTATTAACTAGAATCATCATGCTATCCATTACATCCTCATGACATTAATTTTCTGACTGGAAGTTTGCACCTTTTGACCATACTTGCCTTAATGCAGTTAGTTTTTTGGGTGTTTAATTTTGTGTTGTAAAATTTAATCATCATTTAAATTGCTCCATAATATTCTGTCATATGTTTACAGTGTAGAAATGGTATTGAATTGGTATGCCTTTGTTAGATTATGCCAGTTGTTTAAAAGCAGCATATGATTGGATTCAGCCAATATCTATTCAGCACCCATGGGTCAGTGTCCCTGCTTAATGCTTGCTATATATTTTCTGAAGTATTAGCTATAATTTATCTTCTTTATTTTCTAATGTTACATATTGGAACTGTTACAAAATTTTAGCTATTTAATATAGTGCCACAGTTAACATTTCTATGCATAAGTATGTTTGGTTTTACTTGTTCTCTAGTTGTTATCTTGTGACCAATCAGAAGGTACATAATTATATTAATTTTTCTTGGTTGTTTAAAAAAAAGGTAAAGAATCCTTATAGTACATGTTGTTTTTAGGAAATGAAATTCTATTTTTCTGAAGATGTAATTCTTAATAATAATGTACTTTACCTTTAATAAGGAAGATGAATTTATGCCACTGTGTGGCAAATGTCTTGATTTCAACATACAATGAAAACTATTCTAGACATATACTTTTAGATAGATAGCAAAATGTGTTCATAAAATTTATGTTAATTTCAAGTCATATCTTGGCCCTGTAGTAACTGCTATAGAATTGTTAAAAAATCCTTGATTTTTAGCAGATACATTATGATGGCAATTTGAATGTTTACCTGTCAGGGCAATAAGCACACAGCATGCTGAAATGGATAAAGGATGAGAGGTAATAAAGGGATAAGTTACAAACGTGTGTGCAGGGTTAAGAGAAACTGATGGGAAGGTACAGATGGTGCCAGCAACAGTAGGAAAACATTACCCACCACTAGGCCTGAAGAGGTAAAGACAGGGAACATTTATTAGAACCTACAGATAGAGTAGCTATAAGAGAAGCCACCCAACCAGAACTTCATCCTTTGCTAGAGAAATATAGCCAGGGAAGGACCAATAAGGAAAATATGTTCTTCAGACTCATTTGAATATCAGTCCATATAGGAATTCCCTTGTGGAGCAGTAGGTTAAGGATCTGGCATTACAGCAGTTGTGGTGAAGGTCACAACTGTGGCTCAGGTTTGATCCCTGGCCCAGGAACTTCCATATGCCATGGGGGCAACCAAAAAATAAATAAATAAAATTAAAAGAAAAAAAAATAAAAATAAATCCCAATGTTTATTTGTCCAATAATTTTTCCACTAGTAGCGTCACTTGATTTACTATGCTATATTATCCTAGATTTTTTTTTCATGTGTTATTAACCTCATTAACATTTCTACTATTTTCCTGTTAAGTTTGTGGAAGGAAGTATTTACACTTAATGCAAGGATAAGTACCCTCTAATTATAATAAATGGCCAGAAAAAATTTAAAAAAAGTTAAAAGAATATAAGTCAAGGTATATAGAGATAGAGATAGAGCTATATATTATTATCACTGTATATTATAGTGATATAGATATAGTTATAAATGCTACTTAAGAGAGGGGATTGGGTTTGCCTTGGGTGCTAGGGCAATTACAGCATATCCCCCAAAATGACAATAGATCTGTTAAGGAACTGGTTTGTACCATTAGGGAGCGCAGTCTAGCCAAGAAATTTAGTAACTTGCTCCCAGACCTTACTACCAGCAGAGAGTGCACTAGGAGTCATATATAGTTATATCCAACTCCAAAACCCATATTAACCAAAATTACTTAATATATTTATAGAAAATTCAGAGGATAACCATTTTTGCGGCACTGTCAATATTCTCTGATATAAAGACTACCAGTCTTGTTAAGCCTCAGTTTTCTCTTCTCGTGAATTTTTTTTTTTTTTAATTTCATGGCCACACCCATGGAATTTAGAAGTTCCCAGGCCAGAGATTGAATCCAAGCTGCAGCTGCAACCTACATCACAGCTGCAGTAATGCCGGATCTCTAACCTGCTGTGCCACAGCAGCAACTCCTAATTTAACTCAGATTCTTAACCCACTGTACCATGGTGGGAACTCCTCATGAATTGAGATGAACCTCTTTGTACTAAATTAATACATAGATTCTTCCCAGCCTCTGAAGTTTTCAGTTTTATGTTGCAATGCAAATGTACTCTACTATATTACAGGTAAAACCCTATTAGCATACTGGAATAAATAAGTAGTAAGTTCCTTTTTGTGACAGTGATAAGTAATGTTGCTCAGACAGTGCTATCCAATAGAACTTTCTGCAACAGAAAAGTTCTGTATCTGCAGTGACCAGTATGTAGCCAATAGCCACATGATTTTTAAGCAACTGAAGTATGGCTAGTATTACTGAGAAACTGAACTTTAAAATTTATTTAATTTTTAGCGTTCTCTCATGGAATAGCAGGTTAAAGATCTGGCATTGTCACTTCTGTGGCTCAGGTCACTGCTCTGGCATGAGTTTGATCTCTGGCAGGGAACTTCCATATGCCACAGTTGTAGCCAAAGAATAAATAAATAAAATTTTTAAAAATTTATTAAATTTTCATCAATTAAAATTTCAGTTACCTTATACGGATACTGTTTTAGACAACACAGTGTATAAAGACAACGAAGGTGATAATATAAAAACTTTAAATACTAATGATAGCTAATTGTAACACTAATGTATCCTTCACCAGGTGACTGCTGTCATAGTAATAATTCTAGAGTGGGATCTAAGTGATTAGTTCAATTTTATATCCCTTTCAGAAAATGTAAGAGAGAAGGTATGAAAAGCTAATGAACCCAGAGCATAAACTTTTATATGTTTGGTAATGAAATGGGACTGGACCTATTTGAGATGGTTTTAATTGACCATTTTTGGATCAGGTTGTTTATAGATAATTTCCTTTCATTGTTTTTCTGCTTCTATTTGGAGCTGTCTAAAATACCTGTGCTAATGGTTCAAGAGGAATTTTTAAAGGAATTTTTTAAAATATGTGTTTACCTATGAATATCTCTGAGGTAATAAGTGTCTAAGAATGATAGTTCATGATTATTTTTTCACACACAGCTTATTTTTTTCAACTAATACATAAGATTCTGAGACCAAGTATTGTAATTTACATTCTGGGGGTTCCTTATAGCTCACATAGAACTGTTCTGAGACCAAATTAAGTAATTTCTTGTCATTTTGCCTACACTGATAAAATATACACTTATCAACTCTCAGGATATTGAAAATGCCAGATGTCATAATTTATTTATAGATCTTTCTACATTTGACAGTCCCAGGTGCCATGGGCTGAGGCCACTGAGAAGGGTCACCTGTGTGCTTGTAGTTTGTATAGTTGTGTGGTTGTTTTAAACTTTCCCTGAAACCTAAAGAAACACTGTCTCTAGAAAATAGCGTGGCTTGACACAATACACTTTCCTTCTGAAACACTTTAACTTATGGATTTAAAAAGAGCATACTAAAGAAGGATTATTTTGAAATACAATTTTAGTTTACCTATTTCTATAAAATCTCTAAAGCCAGAGAACAAATTAAAATAGGCATTCACAAAGAGCTTCCTTGTTCATCTTTTAAGTCTCTCAAAAATTCTAGAAGTCATGTCTGATTTAGTACCCTTAGGGGCCACCATAAATTTAAAGCTGTTAAAATATGTTACATATTTATATTATATTTCCACTTTCTATCCAGTATTCTCTTCTGGACGTCATGTAAATATATATGATAAGTTAATTGCGATTGATTTCTAACCATCTGTTAGCATTTCAATATAGCTTAGAAAACATTCAGTGCATAAGTTGATGCTATTACTCATGCCAAATATGTTCCTTTATCAGGACAACAAATTCATGAAAATAGAAAAAAAAATTTTAATTTGGTTGAAGTATAGTTGATTTACAATGTTGTTTTAATTTCTGTTATATAGCAGAGTGACTCAGTTATACATTAATACATATATATATATATATTCTTTTTCATATTCTTTTCTACTATGGTTTATCCCAGGATATTGAATAGAGTTCCCTATGCTTTACTGTAGGACCTTATTGTTTACCCATCCTATGTACAATAGTTTGCATCTGGTCATCCCAAATTCCCAACCCTTCACTCTTCCACCTCCCCTCCTACTTGGCAACCACAATTCTCTTCTCTTTTTCTGTGAGTCTGTTTCTCTTTCGTAGATGTTCATTTGTATGGTATTTTAGATTTCACATATAAGTGACGTCATATGGTATCTTTCTCTTTCTGACTTACTTTTCTTAGTATGGTAATCTCGAGGTCCATCTAGTTACTGTGAATGGCAGTATTTCATTCTTTTTATGGCTGAGTAGTATTCCACTGTATGTATGTACCACATTTTTATCCATTCATTTGTCAATGGATATGTCTTGCTATTGTGAATAATGCTGCTATGAACATGGGGTGTATGTATCTTTTTGAATTACAGTTTTGTCTGGATATATTCCCAGGAGTGGGATTTCTGGATCATATGGCAACTCTATTTTTAGTTTTTTTGAGGAATCTCCTTACTGTTTTCCATAGCAGCTACACCAATTTACATTCCTACTGACAGTGTAGGAGGATTCCCTTTTCCTACACCTCTTTAGCATTTGTCATTTGTAGACTTTAATGATGGCCATTCTGACAGGTGTGAAGTGGTACCTCATTGTAGTTTTGATTTTTATTTCTCTAATAATTAGAGATGATGAGCATCTTTTCATGTGCCCATTGGGTATCTGTATGTTTTCTCTGAAGAAACGTTTATGAAAATAGGAAAATTTAAGTATGTCAAGTTTATGTTCTGGAGGTAGTAAAAATAGCCCCCAAATTTGTTGATATACAAGTTTGTACACTAAAGAAAACAGTTTTTAAAAAAAAGTTTCCTGGAGTTCCTGTTGAGGCTTAGCTGAAATGAATCTGACTAGTATCTATCAGGACGCAGGTTCGATCCCTGGCCTCACTCAGTGTGTTAAAGATCCAGCGTTGCCGTGAGCTCTGGTGTAGGTCCCAAATGCGGCTCAGATCCCTCATTGCTGTGGCTGTGGTGTAGGCCAGCAGCTACAGCTCCACTTCAACCCCTAGCCTAGGAACTTCTATATCCCTAGGGAAAGACCAAAAAAAAAAAAATTCCACTTCATTACCCTAGCATTCTTGGTTCTTGATATAAATTGCACATAACTTAGTGGACTTCCCAGAAACACAACTTGAGTGGTGACTAATATTGATAGTCTACATTTTAGGTTCTGCTGAGATTGTTCTGTTTGCTTGATAAAAACTGTAACAAGGGATATAAAGAGGTTGTTTTAATATGTTGAGTGAATTGTTTACATGAGAAACTACATTCCCATAAAAGGCTGATCTATAAATGCTAACATTTGTGTTGCTTACTATTTCTGTGTATTCACATCACTAGTGTGATGATTGTTGCTTGATTTGGCAGAAATAATGAAATTTTAAAAAACAGTTGGGCTTGAACAAATATATCCATTACACACATGTACATACTTGAAGTTTAGTAAGTCATTTACTTATGTTTAAATATTTAAAACTTTGGTGTGCATGTGTTTGTGTACACATTAGGATGTTGCATATGTATTTTAAATTTACATATGTGTATGTATATATGTCTGTTTTTATACAAAGAAAATTTTAATTACCATAACAAAAAGTAAACATATACATATTTTATATATTCTCCTCTGTCTTAAATATTTATTGATCTTTAAAAAAACAAATTTAGTTTTATAATAAAGAGTAATACAAAAATGGAACATATTTTCATATTATTTTATTTATTTAGCAATCCTGATGACCTCTTTAGCTTCAAAATGCCTTTGACACTAGCCACACAAAATTTCTTGTTTTTTCGTAAATATATTGGGCAATTTCATATAGCACATGTGTATTTCTCTGCCAGGAACTCCTTTCCTTTCTGTATCTTAGACTTCTTATTTTTTTTCATCTAATATAAATTCCTGTCTCTGTTTCCTTTGTGCTGCCATCTTGAGACTTGTTGAGTCGTGCTGAAACTATTGCCTTGTTTCTCTCAAAGGACTCTAAGTTCATCAGTGACAGAACCTGGGTCGCTATTCGTATTTCCTAAATCTCTCACAGGGCCCGTCATAGAGCAGTTATACAAGTCAGGGTTGTTGAATGAATGAAGAAATGAACAGAATGATAACTGCTTTCTACAGATGATTATGTGTAAACAAAAAGTCAAATGATCAATCTTTATATGAGGAAAAGGTGGTTGTTAAGATTGCAATTAAATCTGAATATGAAGATGGTACTGAGTTAGGAATAATGCATTTAACGCATTTTTGATGTTTCTGTTATGAAAGCACCCCATCATCATGCAATCAGAATCTGCAAACATTTCTTTTGAGGTGTGTATAAACTCATGGCAAATTTATGTTGCTTCAGTAATTCTGATGTTTTGAACTTTCATAAAAATTCAACATAGTGTTTGAAATGCATTAAAATAGATTAATGCTATATTGATTTTATTAAGATATTTAGAGGGTTTTATTTATATGTATGTAATCATCAAAACTGAAGACCATTCAAATTTTTTGACATAGTTTAAATGTCCTAATTATTATCTGTACCTTTTATAGCCAACAGGAAATAAAGTTTTGTTCTGAATAATTTACCCTTGTTTTATATCATTTCAGTCAAAACATATTTTAATGTAATAAAACAATCTTTCTACCCTTTTATAATACTTAAATTCCAATATTGTACTCATTACTTTGTCTATTTTTTTCCACTATCATCCACAAAGATTTAGAGACATTTTCTAATAAGAATATATACAACAAACTTAACAACAAAGAAGCAGAAAAGCTATGGAATGGAGCCATATATGTATGCAGATTTAAAGACTGAAGTTTGAGCTTAATCATTCAAATATTTATTAAACACCTAAAACATAAAAAGCACTAGTTGCTGGAGTATGGTGGTGAGAAAAAAACACCAGCAATAACAACATAAAAACTACAAATATGATGTCTGTTCTCATGGAAATTTCTGTCAGTAGGAATATTTGAATTTTTACTATGTAAGGTAGCTCAGTTCAGAAAGAGCATATCACAAGGAGGTCTTATTTAAATTGTGAGCATCTTTTGGGAATGGCCTCTGGAGTTATGATCTAAAAGGTGAATAGCTTTTAACCAGGGGTGACGAGGGAAGCCTGTTCTCCTGGGGTAAAGATGCTATGGAAAGTTCGTAGGGTGAGAATGAACAGAAAAAAAGCCAGGGTGACTACGTTTAAGAAAACAACGATACTATGAGGATGAAGAACTAGGCAGGAACCTTTCCACACCAGGTCTTACAGTCCATGATAAAGATCTTAAGGGTTTGGATATCTACCTTAAGGACAACTAGAAGCTACTGAAGGACTGTACGCAAACATGAGTTGATCACATCTAGGTATCACATTGCTCCGTCTGGGTGAGGTGTTGAGAGTGTAGCAAAGGGGTCAGAGACAGGAGTATGAAAGCTTCTCAGTTGCTTTTACAATAATTCATGCCAAAGAGGTTGATGGCTTGGATTAAGGGAAGTGGCCAAGAAGATGGTCACTTGCCTTCATACTTCATTCTGAGACCTGTGGTGGCCAAAGAAAATGGAAGATAAGATCAATTCTAAATTTATTCTTTCCATAAAAAAATTTCTTGAGGGAAAGGGGATTCTTTCCAATTATTCATTCCTATATCTAAAAAAAAATGAATGTCTCACTTATTATTTTATATATTTCACAATATATAATAGATACTTTTTTTAATTTTTAGATGAAAGACATTTTACAATTTGGAGTACTATACTTTATGCTTTTACATAGTGAGTCACTCACAGAGGTTTAATTGAGCACTAAATACCAAACCATTTGAACCAGCAATTCACTCACAAAGTAGCTTTCCTTGGATTAAATAGACCCCTGATTAAGTATCCCTGCTTTTAAATATTTTGAAAAAATAATGAAGAAACAGGAGGATAGATAAATATAAATAGAAAAAAAAGTATTATTTATGCTTTGCTAAAATTTTAAAACCCTATTTCAACTATAAATTTTAAATTCAATTCATAGCTTATATTCAGATCTTATATTCACATAAATGTACATATTGTATATGTATATATGTATGTGTATATATATATATTACATATATATTGCATATATATTTGTGTGCAACACTTTACTGTCCTACACACATGCATAATGTTAGAGATTTCTCTGTCCTGAACTGAGAATTGGGGGGAAAAGTATATTTTCTTTAACCTTCTATTGTAGAACCAAAGTCATATGAGAATCAAGCATAAGCCTTTGCAGTTTGATGTAAAGTTAACTTCTTACCTTACTACCTATTAACTTTATTGCCTCAGATACATTACTTAATGTTTATACCTAAGTTTTTCTTCTTTAAAATAGGGAAAAAAATGCTTGACAAAAATTTTTCTTATGAAGATAATATATGTGTGTAACATTGAGTAAAATCATTAAGCTGTTTTTTGGGCTTGAAACTGTTAGAGATAGTGTTTTCCCAAGTAGTATACAAAGTAACAGTATAATAATAAAAGATTTATTACTAAAAAAATATTAAATACTAAATTATATGTAGTACACGTATAATATGTATAGCTGGATATATAATATGAATCTCACATAGGTTATATGTATAGAGTAAATACATGCATGTTATTGTGGATAAAAATGCAATAGAATGTGGAGGTAGGTTGGCATGGGTGGGGATATGAATATGATGGTAGTTAAATTATTCCAAGGCCGGTGATGTCTCCTATATCTTCAGCGTATAAATTCCATTTCTTGTAGATCTCCTTTCATCTAGATTGAGTGAACAAATGAATTTTCTATATTGAACATGGTTTACAAGCTTTGTGGTCATGACTTGCTTTATGGTTAAAGGTTACATCAGTGAAAGATTAAACAATAACAACATTGCACACACCTGGTGGCCAATCTTAGGGATTTTTGTAGTTCCTTAGTTAAGTATGTCAGAAAACTTCACAGTTCTATGCTTGGATGTATTGGAGGGCTTCTTGCTGCTTCTCATTAATTTATGAAAACAAGAGACAGAGTTGCTATGGATTTAAACTTGAGTAAGCCCTTTACCATCCTTGATTTGTCTCCTAAGAGTCTTCTTGGTTTTTTTTCAAGTCCTTTTGTAGAGGCAAATATAAATATTCTCTAACCTCTACTTTTGTATCTTACTAAGAAGAATAGTAATTAGCTCATTAATTTCAATTTTTTAAAATGCTTACATCAACAAGATTTCTTCTAGGACTCATCAAATACTCCTGTGTACCACAGTTTCTTTTGCTTTTTAGCAAGGCTAATTCAAAGATTTTTAATTCATAATTTTTATTTCCCTGAGAGTGACATTGTATCTCCTTTATATGGATGTTTATTTTCATTTTTTAAGGCTGAAATAATCAGTTAAGATTTGAGTAGCAACAGTTATCATGAGTTTTTTGTGGCCAATATTGGATTGAGCCTTCTAGCTTCACATTAAGATACATGCTTCTGCCAGGCTGGATGAGCTAGACTGTTTGCTCATCTCTTTGTTATTGTCCTGTTTTAGAATTTCCACAGAATAGTTACGGTCACTTTTTGCCATGTCCAGCACTGCAGGGCAATGGGGAATCCTGGAAGAGGGACGGCATGGTATAACAAAACACACAAGACTACTTTACATTTAGAAAGTGGGGGACCAGGAGGCACTCTGTTCCACAGAACCAAAGGGTCTAGGCTTTAGCTCACATGACTTTTATTAATGAATGTGATGAGATTTGTGGGGAAGGTTTGGATTAGTATTAGTGGGATTAAGGAAGGTGACAAGATTAGTGGGCAAGAACAGGCATAGGCAATGTAGAGGTTATCTTCTTAGTGATATCTAAGGGGGTACCCTTAGGACATAGTGCAGTTGTGTATAGAATAACATAAATATCTTGTCTTTGAAGGAAACCCTGTACTTTAGAACTCTGCATCCACAGATATTTGCCTTCTGCAGAGTTCAGCTGTTCACTGGTCTCTAACAACTTTTCATGTCACTTACCTGAGCTGTTGATGATCAATGAACAAAAAATTATTGGTTAAAATATAAAATATTTCTTTGGACATTAATTTTCAAGATTCTCTTTAATAAACTATATTTTATTTTGAAACAAGTTTTAAATATCAGATTTACAACATTTAATATATCATTTTGTTGCTGGAATTTGGCCTCTGTCTGCTGGGGCTGAATTGAAATGCAGAGATAGAGTTTTGGATAAAGGAGAAAAAAATAGCTTTATTGCTTTACCAGGCAAAGGAGGGTCACATCAGGCTAATGCCCTAAAGACTGCACCCACCCCCTTGGGAAGGATTGTGGGAAGTTTTATAGTTAAAAGGAGAAAAACCGGTGTTCAAATAGGAATCAGGATTGGGACAAACATGCATTCTTCTTTCTTTGGAGGAATCTTAGTCATCAAAGTTGGAGTCAGGAGATCTCAGCCTGATCATGATGGTGGTCTTCTGGGTTATTGCCTAGAATAACAGTACTTGCCAAAAGGGCACATTGATCAGAGATTAGAACAAACTAGGAAAGTTCCTGAAAAACATCATGTACTAATCATCTTTAACCCACAGACAATTATGCTCAGGGTGCCTAATCTCTAGCTTATGGGTGATTGTGTTTCAGGTGCAATTAAGTCAGGGAAAAGGACAAGGAAGGACTCTAAGCTGTTCAGTTTCAAAGTATTCATTTCTAAAAGAAGCCTAAAGAGTATAAGTTTTCTCTTAGATATATAAAATGCCTATATTATTATGTATATTCCTTGAAAAGGAACCAGGATCCTGCCCCAAGGCTAAATTGCTGCTTGACCTTTCCTCCCTTCCCTGATCAGCAACTGTCTGAACCTGTCCCTAGGAGCTCATGGAAGGTCATGGTGACTGAACAAGGCCCATTTCTTAAGAACAAGAAGTGGGGGACACAGAAAGACTTTTGCACCCAGGAGCCCCACAGGGCCGTGCCTCACTTCTATTTGGTAATTAATATTTAATCTGTTAAATATTAGCACTGTAAGCTTTTCCATACTACTTTTACTCATCATTTTAATTTCTCATCAGCGTCTTAGAGAATTCTTTGCCCTCTAAGGCAGGTAAGATTGTGTTTATTTATGTATTTAATGTTGCCCTCACCCCCCACTGTGGAATCTTGCTGTTTGTAAGGGTCTATGGTAAGCTTTGGACCAGATACAAAAGAATGCAGTAGCTTCTTAGCCTTCCGTGGTATTCACTGTTTAAAATTAAATGCCACACAAACTCAAAATTAAAACACAGTGAGTGACTATTAAAATAAGAGTAATGGAGTTCCCTTATTACACAGCATGTTAAGGATCCAGCATTGTCATTGCAGTGGCTTGGGTCACTGCTGTGGCACTGGTTCATTCCCTGGCCCAGGAACTTCCGCATGCCACAGGAGGGGCCAAATACATGAAATAAATAAATAAATAAATAAAATAGAAATAACTTTGGCAAATTGTGAGACACAGAGCTGAGAATAGTTCATTCAGTTTGAGGAGACTAAGATTAATTTCATAGAGGAGGTGACATCTTGAAGATAGCTAGAATTTGAAGAATTAAGAAAAAACTCTCTAAAAAGAGGAACCAGAAAATTTAAAGTCATAAAGATACATAGAGAATTCAGTGATAAGTAAGAAGATGAGTGTAGCTAGGGCATAATTATAAGAGAGAACTTTTTTGAGTACTTCTTATGTTACCATATGCTGAGTTGTGTATTTTAATCTCTTCATCATACGCTTAAAATAACCCCTATGAGGTAAGACTTATGTTACTCTTATTTTACAGAAAGTTTGAGAAATATACCTGAGGTCACACAGTTACCACATGGCACAAAGAGGATTCAGACCCCCACACTTTCTAATTTTAAAGCCTTTACATATAAACACAATGTCATACTGCAAGTGAGAATGACTGCAAGTGAATTTGAAAGACATTTCCTAGAACAGAACTGGAAGCGGATCACACAAAGTAAGGAGCTATTACTCAAGAACTGCCTGAGGGAAAGAGGGGAATCTAACCTCAACCATAACCATGAGAACAAATGTATTTTTTGAGTCCTCACATACTAAAAATAGTCTCGACATATACATTATGTGCTAAAGATTTAATTGTTTAATTTTATGGATGAATTTTTAAATCTTTACGAAATGTTAGCAATTGTACTAATTTTTGTACTAAGACCAAGAACCAAAGATTTGCTGTTATATATGTTTAAATTTCAAATAGTAGTTTAATTTAGCCTATAAGAGTTACCAGTTTCCCAGGAACATTAAAGACTTTTACCCAGCCCCGTATCTCCAGACCCTCTCGAAAAGGAAATTGGTTTTGATTGCTAATCTCCTGAGATTTTCTGGCAGAGATTTCTCCTTTGAGGAGTGGAATTAGATATCTCTTCTGATTTTTGAATTGCCAAAAGGCAGTGAGTTTAGAAGCACCTGTGTTTCTTGGCATGAAATGTAATATTTGTGCAAGAGTCTAATAACTTAAAGGCCTCTACATTTCTCTACTGGTGAACAAAATGATATATTCTAGTTCTGTATTCTCCATTTATTCTTTCACCACTTAAGTAGAAAAATATAAAATAACATGCTCCCTAAAATAAAATGGACCAAAAAACCTCCCTTCTCAGATATAAAAAAAAGCATATACATAACACATTTATTTATATAAAACAGTACACATAAAAACATATGAATTACATACATTTACATATTAGTATTCTAAATATTTTAAAGCTTACATTCTAAAAATCTAACAACCTAGAGATGGGATTAAGATGGTGGAATAGAAGGACTGCAGCTCAACTTCTCTCCTAAAAACAACAAAATTTACAGTGAAATACTGAGCAATCTTCAGCCAAATGGACTGGAAACTTTCAAAAAGATATCCTACTCCAGAAGACAAAGAGGAGGCCACATCAAGAGGTAGCAGGGGCGGAGTTCTCATTGTGGTGCAGTGGTTAACGAATCCGACTAGGAACCATTAGGTTTCGGGTTCGATCCCTGGCCTTGCTCAGTGGGTTAAGGATCCGGCGTTGCCATGAGCTGTGGTGTAGGTCGCAGTCTTGGCTCGGATCCCACGTTGCTGAGGCTCTGGCCTAGGCCAGAGGCTACAGCTCCAATTGGACCCCTAGCCTGGGAATCTCCATATGCCACGGCAGCAGCCCAAAAATGGCAAAAAGACAAAAAAAAAGAGGTAGAAGGGACAATTACATGATATAAGCAACCCCATACCACCCAGGTGGGAAGCCCCACAGACTGGAAACTAACCGGTTCACAGAGACTCACCTATAGGAGTGAGAGTTCTGAGTCCAATATCAAACCCTCATGTGTGGGGATCTGGCACTGGGAGAAAGATCCCCTGGAGCATCTGGCATTGAAGGCTGGTGGGGCTTGTGTGCAGGAGCTCCGCAGGACTGGGGGAAATGGGGACCCCATTCTTAAAAGGTGAACACAGAATTTCTCATGCACTGGGTCCCAGGGCAAAGCAAAGTCTCCATAGGAATCTGGATCAAATCTGAATGCAGTTCTTGGAGGACCTCCTGGGAAAACAGGGGTGAATGTGGCCTCTTGTGGGTGAAGGACATTGGAAGCAAAGCCCTTCAGAATATTCCGCAACATGCCTTTCTCTGGAGGTGGCCATTTAGGGAAAACCTGTCCCCACCCATAAGAAGCACCATGGCAAACAACAATCCAGGTGGGATCATAGCCCCACCCATCAGTAAAAAGGCTGCCTAAAGACCCCCCCAGGCACACAGCCACCTCTAATCTCACCCAGAATCAAAGCCCAACCCACCAGAGGGACAGGAATAAGCTCAACCTGCCAGTGGTCAGGCATCAGCCCTTCCCATCAGGAAGCCTATAGCAAGCCCCTGTACCAACTTCAGCCACAATGGAGGCAGACACCAGAAGTAAGAGTGGCTACAACTCTATTATCTATCAAAAGATCATCACACCAAAAACCTATAAAAAGGAAAAGACAGAGAGCTATAACTCAGATGAGGGAGAAAGGAAAAAACCTCAGAAAATCAGCTAAGAGATCAGGATATTCTCAGCCTCCAGGACAAAGACTTTAGACTGTTGATGCTGAAGATGATACAAGACATTGGAAATAAACTGGAGGCAAAGATGGATAATTTACAGGAAACGCTGACCAAAGAGATACAAGATATAAAATTTACATGAGAAGACATGCAAAATACAAAAACTGAAATAAAAAATTCACTAGAATCAGCCAAGAGAAGAATACAGGAGGCAGAAGAATGAATAAGCAAAGTGGAGGACAGATGAGTGGAAATAATGTATGTGGAACAGAACAGAGAAAAAAGATTGAAAACAAATGAAGAGAGTAGCAGAGAACACTGGGACAACATTAAACACACCAACATCCGTATTATAGGGGTGCCAGAAGAAGAGAGAGAAAAAGGGACAGAAAAATTATTCAAAGAGATAATAGCTGAAAACTTCCCTAATATGGGAAAGGAACCACTCACTCAAATCCAAGAAGCACAACAAGTACCATATAAAATATACCCAAGGAGGAACACCCCAAGACACATATTAATCAAATGGACCAAAATTAAAGACAAAGAGAAAATCTTGAAAGCAGCTAGGGAAAAGAAACAAATAACATACAAAGGAACCCCAATAAGGTTATGGGCAGATTTTTCATCAGAAACTCTGCAGACCAGAAGGGAGTGGCATGATATACTTAATTGATGAAAGGAAAAAAAAACCTCCAACCAAGATTACTTGACCCAGCAAGGGTCTCATTCAGACTTGAAGGAGAAATCAAAAGCTTCACAGATAAGCAAAAGCTAAGAGAATTCAGCAACACTAAACCAGCTTTACAACAAATACTAAAGGAATGTCTCTAGACAGAAAAGAAAAGCCCACAATCAGAAACAAAAATTCCACAAATGACAAGACTCACAAGTAAAGGTATAGAAATCATCCACATGAAATTATGCCACGAAATTCAGAAATCACATGAAGAGGAGGGTACAAATGCAGGACACTGGAGATGCACCTGCAATTAAGAGACAAACAACTTAAAACAATCTCGTATATATACAGATTATTATCTCAAAACTTCACAATAACTGCAAACCAAAAATCTACAATTGATAAACAAATAAGAAAAATCTACTCAAATACAACACTCAAGATAGTCATTAAACCACAAGATGCGAAAACAAGAGAAGAAGGGAAGAAAACAGCAACAAAAACAAATCCAAAACAGTTAATAAAATGGTAATAAGAACATACAGATCAATAATTACCTTGAATGTTAATGGTAATGGAGCAAAAGACAAAGATTGGCTGAATGGATACAAAAGCAGACCCATATATATGCTGTCTTCAAGAGACCCACTTCACTTCTAGGGACACATACAAATTGAAATGAGAGGATGGAAGAAAATATTCCATGCAAAGGGGAATTAAAGCTGGAGTAGCAATACTTCTATCAGACAAAATAGACCTTGAAATGAAGAATGTTTTAAGGGGCAAGGAAGGTCACTACATAATGATCAAAGGATCACTCCAAGAAGAAGATAAAACAATTTGAAATATCTATGCACCCAACATAGGTTCACCACAATATATAAGGCAACTGCTAACAACGTGAAAAGGACAAATCGACAATAACACAATCATAGTGGGGGACTTAAACACCCCACTTACAGCAATGGACAGATCATCCAGACAGAAAATCAATAAGGAAACACAGGCCCTGAATGAAGCATTAGACCAGATGGACTTAATAGATATTTATACGACATTCCATCCAAAAGCAACAGAATACACATTCTTCTCAAGTGCACTTGGAACAATCTCTAAGATTGCTCCCATCCTGGGCTACAAATAAAACCTCAGTCACTTTAAGAAAATTGAAATCCTATCAAGCATCTTTTCCAACCACAATGCTATCTGACTGGAAGTCAACAACAAGAAAAAAACTGCAAAAAACACAAACACGTGGAGACTCAACAACATGCTACTAAATAACCAATGGATCACCAAGGAAATCAAAGAGGAAATGGAAAAATACCTAGAAGCCAATGGCAACAAAGATACGACACTCCAAACCCTATGGGATGCAGCAAAAGTCATTCTAAGAGGAAAGTTTATAGCAATACAAGCCCACCTCAGGAAACAAGAAAAAGCTCAAATAAACAAGCTAACTTTACATCTAAAGCAGCTCGAGAGAGAGAAGAACAGACAAGACCTAAAGTTAGCAGAAGGAAGGAATTCATAAATATCAGAGAGCAATCAATGAAATAGAAACGAAGAAAACATAGATCAATGAAACAAAAAGTTGGTTCTTTGAAAAGATCAACAAAATTGATAAACCCTTAGCCAGACTTATCAAGCAAAAAAGAGAGAGGACTCCAATCAATAAAATTAACAATGAAAAAGGAGAAGTATCAATGGACATCACAGAAATACAAAGGATCATAAGAGACTACTATATGCTATATAAAATGGAAAACCTAGAAGAAATGGACAAATTCTCAGAAAAGTACAATCTTCCAAGACTAAACCAAGATGAAATAGAAAAGATGAATGGACCCATCACAAGTACTGAAATTGAAACTGTGATTAAAAAACTTCCAACAAACAAAAGTCCAGGACCAGATAGCTTCACAGGCAAATTCTATCAAACATTTAGAGAAGAGCTAACACCTATCCTTCTGAAACTACTCCAAAAAATTGCAGAGGAAGGGACACTCCTAAACTCATTCTATGAGGCCACCATCACCCTCAAACCAAAACCAGACAAAGATACCGCAAAAAAAGAAAACTACAGACCAATTTTACTGATGAACATCGATGCAAAAATCCTCAACAAAATACTAGCAAACTGCATCCAACAATACGTTAAAAGGATTATACATCATGATCATGATAGTGCGATTTATCCAGGGGATGCAAGGCTTCTTCAATATCCATAAATCCATCAGTGTGATACACCACATTAACAAACTGAAAAAGAAAAACCATATGATCCTCTCAGTAGACACAGAAAAAGCCTTTGACAAAATCCAACACCCATTTCTGATAAAAACCCTTCAGAAAGTGGGCATAACGGGAACCTACCTCAACATAATCAAGGCCATAGATGACAAACCCACAGCAAACATCATTCTCAATGGTGAAAAGCTGAAAGAATTCCTGCTGAGATCAGGAGCAAGACAAGGCTGTCCGCTCTCACCACTACTCTTCAACATAGTTTTGGAAGTCCTAGCCACAGCAATCAGAGAAGTAAAAGAAATATAAGGAATCCAAATTAAAAAGGAAGAAGTAAAACTATCGCTATTTGCAGATGACATGATACTATACATAGAGAATCCGAAAGACTCTACCAGAAGACTGTCAGAGCTCATCCATGAATTTGGCAAAGTCACAGGATGCAAAATTAATACACATTTAATATACATTTATATACTAACAATGAAAGAGCAGAAAGAGAAATTAGGGAAGCAACCCCGTTTACCATCACATTCAAAGGCATAAAATACCTAGGAGTAAACCTCTGTTAAGAGACAAGAGACCTGGCCTCTTAAAACTATAAGACACTGATGCAAGAAATCAAAGATGACAGAAATAGATGGAAAGACATACCAAGCTCTTGGATTGGAAGAGTCAATATTATCAAAATGACTATGCTACCCAAGGCAATCTACATATTTAGTGCAATCCCTATCAAATTACCTAGGACATTTTTCACAGAACTCAAACAAAATATTTTCAAGTTTGTTTGGAAACACAAAAGACCCAGAATAGCCAAAGACATCCTGGAAAAGAAAAAAGGAGCTAGAGAAATCAGGCTTCCTGACTTCAGACTAAAGTACAAAACTACAGTCATCAAAACCATATGGTGCTGGCACATAGATAGACAGATCAGTGGAACAGTGGAGAGAAAACCCAGAATTCAACCCACCCACCTATAGACAACTCATCTATGACAAAGGAGGCAAGAACATATACAATGGAGAAAAGGCAGCCCGTTCAATAAGTGGTGCTGGGAAAACTGGACAGCCACATGTAAAAGAACGAAATTCAAACACTCCCCAACACCACACCCAAAGATAAACTCAAAATGGATTAATGACCTAGATATAAGACCAGACACTATCAAACTCTTAGAGGAAAGCATAGGCCAAACACACTCTGACATAAACGACAGCAACATTTTCTCAGATCCACCTCTTAGGGTAATGACAGTAAAAACAAAAATAAACAAATGGGACCTAATCAAACTTAAAAGTTTCTGCACAGCAACGGAAACCCTAAACAAAACGAAAAGACAACCCACAGAATGGGAGAAGATCTTTGCAAATGAATCGACTGACAAGGGATTCATCTCCAAAATTTATAAACACCTCCTACAGCTCAATACCAAAAAAAATAAATAAATAAACTCCATCAAAAACTGGGCAGCAGATCTAAACATACAATTCTCCAAAGAAGACATATAGATGACCAAAAGACACATGAAAAGATATTTGATATTACTCATTATTAGAGAAATGCAAATCAAAACCATGATGAGGTACCACCTTACACCAGCCAGAATGGCCATCATCCAAAAGTCTACAAACAATAAGTGCTAGAGAGGGTGTGGAGAAAAAGGAACCCTGTTACACTGTTGGTGGGATTGTACATTGGTGCAACCACTGTGGAAAACAGTGTGGAGATTCCTCAGAAAACTAAACATAGAACTAACATTTGATCCAGCAATCCCACTCCTGGGCATCTATCCATTGAAAACCATGACTGGAAAAGACACACGTACTCCAATGTTCATTTCAGCACTATTTGCAATAGCCAAGACATGGAAACAATCTAAATGTCCATCGACAGAGGAGTGGATCAAGAAGAGCTTGTACATATAGACAATGGAATATTACTCTGCCATTAAAAGGAACTAAATACCAGCATTTTTAGCAACATGGCTGTAGCTAGAAATTATCATGCCAAGTGAAGTCAGTCAGAAAATGAGACACCAACATCAAATGCTATCACTTACATGGGAATCCGAAAACAGGACACAATGACCCTCTTTGCAGAACAGATACTGACTCACAGACTTTGAAAAACTTATGGTTTCCAAAGGAGAGAGGTTGGGAGGTTGGGGGATGTACTGGGGTTGTGGGATAGAAATCCTATACAATTGGATTGTGATGATCATTGTACAACTATAAATGTAATAAATTCATAATAAAAGAAATTAAATAATAAAAATGGAACAACCTAGTTTTTTATAACTTGGGTCACTCTAAAGTCATTAATATTTTAGTTTACAAAAATTAATCAGATATTCCCATGTGAGTAATTATAAATTTTCTTAGGTTTTGCACATCCTATTCTAAATAGCAAATGTTACATAGCATTTCATAATATAAATTGTACCATCTTTTGTAACATTGAGTTTCAATTTCTGATACCTACTCTAAGAAAAGTGAAACATGTTAATAGCAGATGTTTTGAAAGATGTGTTAGTAAATGTACTACCTTATAATTAATTTTTGACTTAATACAAAAAGTGTTCTGAATTCTTAAAAAAATACTTAAGATATTCACATTTTCGTGGTGAATTTTTAAAATTCTAAATTATCTAATCATCATGAGTAAGACATTTGATATCTATGCTCTAGAATTTTGATACTTTTTCCATTTATCATAAAACTTTGAATGATATAGTCTGGATTCGCAGTAAAGACAATGATCATAAAATTGCAGATAGATAAAGGAATTCAAAAGTTTCATTGTAATGTTGCTTGGATGCTGGGAGCCACAAAGTGGCTAAGAAGAATAATCCTGTGTGAGGCCTAACTGTAAGCAAAGCTACAGCAGAGGCTGAAGAAACTGAAGCTGCAAAGCAGTTTCAAAGAATCCCCCAGCTGATCCTGTTTAGTAAAAATTTCTGAAATATGATTTCCTCTGCTATTCTTGCGCTTCTTTTCTGTCTGATGCTTATGTGAGTCATTCTTGGCTCATAATATTGGGAACTTTCTCAAATTCCTGAGCTTCCACCCAAGTATGGGCCATTATTTACTTATAAACCTAAGCCCTTGTTAAATAGGTTGAAAACAATTGAACCATGCATAAAGAACTTTCCTAAGAATGGGAAGTTTCCCTTCAGAGGAGTAATAGTAAATATTAGGCAGAACTGCCATGTAGGCCTGGAGATCTTTGTTGGACTCTGGTCCGTCCCCATGGAGACAGATTAGGGGGTGGTTTGGGTGTTGCCCATGGCCCAAAAATTGTGGATATTATAAGACAAGACATTTTTTTTCTATAATAAATGCTACCTGTTGGGACCCAGCAGGTGGAAATTATTATTATAATTGGCAAGATTTTTTTGATATATAAATTTTATAATTAATAAAGCTTTTTATAATAGATAAGGTTTATTTAAGACAGTTTATGTTCGCACAACCTGCTAATGGTCTGAGGTCAGCCTGACCTCGAAAGCAAGCCACGTGTGAATACCCCACTCCCCATCAATGGCTGTTCATGCCTGCTAGAGGAGCACAATAGGTAGCTTAGGCAAGAATATCTATCACCTTATGCCAAATCATTGTTAAAGTAAAAATTAGATACCTATCATTCTGCTTGCTATTTACTTATTTTCTAAGAATAAAAGTACAGTTTGTACGTAATCTTCATTTAAAATCTAAAACTAAAAGAATAGTTTGTAATAATAAATTAACATATATTGTTGTTTGTATAATCATGCATAAAAGTAAAATGTATAAAAGCTGATGCTCTCCTTTCAATAAACGGGTCATCTGCAGCACTTGCTGAGGGAGTTGGCTCCAATTCTTTCCGCGCCTGTTTTGTAGCCCCTCCTCCTGTTCATTGGAGACGACTGGCTGCTGGGGCTGGACCCCGGCACTTGGAGATACTTTCCTATTGCTAATTGGTTGATTTAATAAACCCAGCTATGTCATTGTTTTTAGCGAGGCTGCAGGCCTTGTCTTAAGTTCTGGCTTTTGAATGTTATCAAATACTTTGGTTAAAACAGATCATGTCTGAGATCTCTTCCTGTGCTAGTAATTGAAAGGTTTTTTTTGTTTATTTGTTTTTGTTTTTTATCTTGGGTTTTGCTTGTTTGTTTGTTTTTTCCTGTTTTCACATCATGGCATAAAGTCATCGCTAAATTCTAGGAGTGCTGGTACTATTGCTGTAGAGAGCTATACCTATTGTTTTCTAATTTAACCCTGGCATAACAATGATTGGTTTTTATGGTTGTGGTCTCTAGGCAAATTACATGCTGCCAGAGAATCTTATCCTGGGATTGTTTGAGTGGAGAGTGATAAGAGATAGCAGAAAGTCTCTGAAAACAACAGTATCTGACAGACTCTTGGTAAAATCACTATGCTTTGTCTTTGAGCTTTAACACTAAATAAGGACAAAAGAAAAGGTAAATTTGATTTGAAAGGGAAGGGAAATCTGATTGGATGGTCTCTAGTCAATTTCTCAAATTATGGATTTTTAAAATGAGATCAGTTCTGAATTATTGATTAATAATATAGAAACTGGGTTGTTTTAGTATAATTTACCATTTGAAATAAAAATACATTTTGTCTCAACACTAGAAAATGTGAGGTTTTGAATTATAAAAATGTTCTGGTTCCTCTAGAAGACACCATATTTTATAGAGAATAGCTACTGAAGCTTGTCTCTTTAGAAACTGGTGTGAGGACTGAATGATAATTAATACTCATGGCACTTAGCACTGTGGTAAGAGTAAAATTGTAATTAAAAATAATAATCATAAAATACTGAATTTAAACCTTTGTAAGACCTTTAGAAATTGAATCACTAATACATAAGTGATTAAGTATTAATTCCTTTTATGAGAAAATGGTTAATTCATAAAGTGGTGATTTTTTTATGCCATACTTTCACCAAACAAGTTTTTCACTGATATGTTCATTTAAAACATCACATAGCACATACACACTCAGTTTGCTGTTGTGGCGCTAGTTCAATCCCTGGCCCAAAAATATCCACGTGCTGCAAGTGCAGCCAAAAAAAAAAATCATAAAAATGTTTACATTTTTGAATTACCATCATGTCCTGGTTTGTCCAGAAATTTCTTGATTTTAAAATTGCAAGTCCAATGTCCTAAGAACAACTTACTCCCAGGCAAATCAGAATGGTTGGTCACCATAAAGTTCATTTTACCTTAGAATTCTTGCATCTTTTGAAATTGTACGCAAAATGTTAGATATTACATATATACATGCATGTATTCATCTCCCTAAAATGAAGGTTTATAGTTTTAATCAGTGCCAAACCATCTAAGATCACCAAAAATGTTACAAACCACTGAACCAGAGGAAATAAATACCATCTGAAAAACTGATGATTAAAAAGTAAAAAAATTAAATAATAGGCTATTTTTGAAAAGAAATAATTTAATATGAAATAGTAAGAGAGATACTTTAGTGATTAACTTTTTAATATTGATTATTGGCCTTTGCTGTATAGTCTGTAACTTTGGGCTTGGCATAAGGGTTTGGAGAAACAAAGTGAGGTTTGAAACCTGTCTCCAAAGTTATTAGCAGTTGAATTTGATCAAGTTATTTAATATTTCTATCACTTACTTTCCTTATGCGTAAAATGGAGGAAGTTATGCCTAATTTTTAGTATAATTGTAAGGGTTAGAGTAAATCTAAGTCTCTAACTTAGTGCACTGTGATTTATAGTAGGCATTCCATAAATGGTAACCAATTGAAATATATTTGATGTACACTATTACGTTAGTTTCAGATGTGCTACATAATGTATAGCTATTATTATTAATAATGGTTAATGTGGGTTTGTTATTACTTAATACTTTTATAATTAAACACATCCTTTTAATATTTATTACTATATTCTTACCTATATCTGACATGAAATTACCTTCATCCAAAAATGAAAAATTGGCATATGGAGAAGAAGCATTATTATTGCTTTTAACCCAGATATATAGTTAGAGGATTTTTTAATGTCTCTGACATTGAAAGTGAAGGGTTTTATATATCAGTTCAAACTGATAAATGCTATTAAAAAGAAATTTCTGAATTGAACACTCTTTGCTCTTTTTTTTCTGGCTGTATAGATTCCAGAATGTAAAGTGGCAAAGTAATTATATACAGATAATTTTAAAAGTACAGCTCTTCCTTGGTTTACAGTGGGGTTACATCCCAATAAACCTATAGTAAGTTGAAAATATCATAAGTAGAAAAGGCATTTAATAACTAACCTAATCTAACGAACAGCATAGCTTAGCCTAGCTTTCCTTAAAGGTGCTCAGAACACTTACATCAGCCTACAGTTGGGCAAAATCATCTAACACAAAGTTTATTTTATAAGTGTTGAATATAGCATGTAATGTATTGAGTACTATACTGAAAGTGAAAAAGCGAATGGTTGTATGGGTACAGGCTGATTCTAAGTATATCAGCAGTTTACCCTTGTGATCATGTGGCTTCATGGGAGCCGTGGGTGGCTGCCACTGCCCGGCATCACAAGAGAGCATCATGGTACCGTACTGCATATCGATAGCCTAGGAAACGATCAAAATTCAAAATGTGATTTCTACTTGAATGCATATCACTTTGCATTTGTAAATTTGAAAAATTGTTCTAAGTCAGGGACCATCTGAAGTTTCTTAAGTACTGAGAGCCAAATAATAAGTAGAACCTGTGGCTGAAAACATCATGGCGTGATAGAAATTATGCTCCCCAATTTTGAAAAATCACTCCAATAATAAATAGTTGTATCATATAAACTAGCACATCATCCTGGTCCAATCATTTTGACCTGAGTGTAGGGACAGCGTCCTCTCCAGTTCCTACTGACAAAATGTTCAAAGGGCTGCTCTGTGGCCTGGCTGGCTGTCTTGTTGCAGCATTGCCCTTGGAGTCCTTATGGCCTCCTAGCTTATTCCATAGCTAGATTCCATCCACCACTAGCCACTTCAGTGGTACATTTCCAGGTGATTCAGAAGTTATTTAGAGAAGATTCTGACTTCTGAAATGCCTGATAAACATTTCAGGCCTCTCAGGAATTTCATTTGGACATCTCTAAATGAATAACAGATTAGATGAAATCCTCATGTAATAATCTGTGCCTATAATTTTTTTTAACCAACACATACCTTTGGGCTTTCTGTTCAATGTTCCATCCAGTTGATTTTGCTGCATTGAAAAACCACTATGAACACATTTTTAAAACTAGCTGGCTCCATTTTTATCTGCTAAATTGCACTGAATACAATCTGATTGCAACTTTGCCTTTGCTTCTGTCTATTAGCTATTTTTGAAATATGCGTAACTTAATTGAAAGATAAGTACAACCTTTTCACTTAGAATCTTTATGAAAAATGTAAAAGATGCTTTTCCAGTCTGAATAGCTAATTGAGTTTGACTGTACTAGGGTAAGATGCAAAAAGAGTGTGTCTATGGCAACTCTTTATGCCTTAAAAAATGTAAAGGGCCTGTATTTAATGTGACTCCTTTTTAAATTCCCTTAATGGAGTAAGTAAAGCTGGATATATAATTAGAGTCTAAGATTAAAGCATCATAATTGAAGGATGATAATGTGAAGAGGTTCACACAATAATGATTGAGCTTCAAATGAATGCATTCTTCCTAAAACCCAACCAAAGTCTCTTAACTCTTGAATTTATTTTCCATGATGTAATAATAACAACATGTGGGTGACAAGTATAGTACTTTATAAAGGTAAAATGCCATACAGTGTAATAGATTCTTTCTATACACTGCTACATTTGAATCTCATTAGCCCTGGCCATATATGTGTCCATTTTCAAGTCACAGAAACTGACACATACAAATTTTAACCTATTCAGGATCACATAATTAGTAAATGATAAAGTTACACTCAAACCCAAACATTCTAACTTCACGTCTAGAATTCTTTTCCCTGTGCTCTTTCTTTGTGTAATAGAGAGCAGTGAATTTGTGGGAAGGGCACAGCAGACACACAAATCTCTGCACTATGTTTCAGAAGAATGCGTTGCTTCCAATAGACCCACTTTAGTCATATATCTCTCATTTGCTTGTCCTTTCAAGATGAGGTGCATTTCCATCATAGTGGCTTTTTCTTCTGCTTTTTCATTTCTGTGTCTATGTTCTCCACCTTAAAATTAAATAATCAAGTTTTTTCTCCTCACCTTGACAAAAGATGCTTGGATAATTCTCTGTTAAGAAAGTAAAGAAAAAATTATGGCTACAGTTATAGATATAGACATATCTGAATGCCAGGAAGTAGGAACTGCATTTGCCAATCATGCAAAAATAAAGTAGTATTCTCCTTTTAATTTTCCTTTAACCTTGTACATTCTTTATGTAAAATCAAATGAATAAACATAGTCACTTATAAGGAAGTTTTATAGTAACCCAATAAATTATTGGTAATTTTATTATAATATTTGTTCTCTACTAAACATGAACCTAGGAATTTCTCCCATAGTTTTTGTTTACATAAAACTCTTCTGTTGATGCATCAAGAGCTGGGACTCATAGTATTGGGGTTGCCAGGGTGGAACTCTTCCCTGACAATATTTCATTGTGCTCCTAATATGTACAAGTTGAGGTTCAGGCTTTCTCTTTCTCTCTCTCTGTTCTTCTCCCCCCCCTTAATATATATATATGTGTGTGTGTGTGTGTATATATGTATATATATAGAGAATATACTGTATACACTGCATATAACCATGTATGCGTAAACACATACCAAAATTATATGCGCGTGTAACTATACATTAAATATACTTGTGTTTATAAATAAATGATCATTTATTTCCGTTTTTACAAGGGATCTTAACAAGATAAAATGACTTCATTATCCTTTCTATCAATCTGCTAGCAGTGCTTTTCCAGCAACCTATCCCTCCCCCACCTTTTTGACATTATGCCAAGGTTTTTTTTTCCCATTCTCTTGATGTAATTATCCTTGCATAATTTAAAGGAAGCTTTCCTGGCAATGTAGATCCACAAAATTGTTGATATGGCTTGAGCTCAAATGATGCTTCTACTCAATTTGTTTACCTTTCTGCTTGAGCAGTGTTTTTGTGTCATAAGTAAAAAATGGCAAGAGATAATATAGTAGAGATAGACTTTTATGGGTGGATTTAAGTAAATACTGGCTGCAAGGGATCCAGGAATCTTAGCATTTTTCTTGGAATCCTTAACCATAATATTTAGCCCAGAGCAAAACTTCTCTCAATTATGGTGAAATATCTAATTCTGTTAAATTCTAATTCCACGGGTTACCTTGGAATCAACTATGAGTTTTCTTGCTAAGAAATGGACTGTTCTTTTGTTGCTCATTTTACCCCAAATCAAGGAAAGCTGTTGTTCTTCAGTTTAGATTGATGTTGACAAAGTCCTCTTCTTAAGAGCAGGTGTTAGGCTATAATTGGTCATTATAGAATTATGTTTTGCTTGAAGGAATTTAGAAAACAAAAAGAGCGTGTTCTTGTATACATTGATTTGTTCAAAAATCAAAAGAACGACATGAGATCTACTATATAAATTACTAGAATCTGTCATTTTATTGCACAATGAATATATTTAAAGACACCAAAATTAACAAGAACATGCCTGGGAAAACATTCTTCTTGAGCCTAACCTTCAAATTATCCCTCTTATAATTTTTTAAAATGTAGATATTGAGACTAGAAGAGCAGTGTAGGACACAAAATACTATATCCAGAAGACCTCTTTGAAGGACTGATGAGAAACTGGAAGGTACAGAAAGAGATTGGTTACCAGTATCAAGTAACTACTCAATTGCAAATGTCATTTTCTAAGTAATGCATAAAGCAATTAGTACTGACATTTCCATTAGTTTACATAAAATAATAATACTACTTTGTAAACACCTATAAATAGAGATTGCTCAGATAGCCTAAACTCTAAGAGGACTGTTACTGGGTAAAATAAAATGTTACTGGTTTCAATAGGTATAAAACTTTGTATGCCACACATTCACATAATGAGAAAGGGAATGGAAGTAAAGCAATTATACACTTGTAATCCACCCATAGAGGAAAAAGCGTCATCAAAAAAGATGATATTTAGCCCAGCATTGCCAGTTGTTTCAAAAATCCTGGAATTCCCTGGTGGCTCAGCAGGTTAAGGATCTGGCATCATCACTGCTGTGGTATGGTTTGCTGCTGTTTTATGGATTCGACCCCTGCTTCTGCATGCCATGGGTGAAGCAAAAAAAAAAAAAAAAAAAAATCCTTAAACATTCGAAAAAGATTTAGTCACCTCCCATATCTAAGTGCATGTTCCTTGATTATTTTCTCTGCTCCTTCCTATACTTTTTTCTTGCTTGCATCTCACAGTCAGATTTCCAACCTACATGTTTGAAATCCTATCAACAATGTTGTTTGTGAGGATCATGAACTGACTCCTAATATAAAAGCTGTGTGGAAACGCACATACTTTTAAGTTGCTACCACATCCTGGGGTGAAGATCATCTTAAGTGACACCATGAGGTTTTTTTCCCCTGAATTGGTAAGTGAAGTGAAATAGGATCTTGTTAGATATACAGTCATTACCTATTTATTTAAGTGAAGTGAAATAGGATCTTGTTAGATATACAGTTGTTACCTATTTTTAAAAAAGATTCTACATACTTCTTTGGCAGAGTGCAACATCTCACCAGGTTCTACCAGGGCACAGGTGTTCTCATTCCTGGCTGATCATTAGAATCACTTAGAGAACTTATAAAAAAAGAAAATACTTCAGCCATTATTTTTTCCGCTACCCCAGGTCACTTAATCAGTGCCTTGCCATCTACTGAGTAGTCATTCTCAAACATATTTATATATTTAAAATGCAGATTCCAAGGCTCTGTTCTCAAAAACATATTTATATATTTAAAATGCATATTCCAAGGCTCTGTTCTAAAGGATTCTCTTTTGATATGTCCTTATTTATAGTCATGACTCCTTGGGTCTGTCTTTGGGAGTTACACTGTAAGAATGCCTCTTTATTCCCAATCTGGATTTTGGATACTTTATTGCAATTGTAGTTGAATGTATCTGTTGAAATATCATTCCTTTAACAATAGTTAAGTAATTTCAGTCAGTGGCTATTTTTATTGGCCCTACTGTTGTTTTATTCATTATCTTACATGACAACAGCTAAAAATTACAGGGGCTTATAATGATTGAATCAATATGTTGGAATGAACCATTAGTAGTTCAATTTACTAAAGAATTGCCATCATAGCCCTATTAGTACTGAGTTTAGTTCCCAGTCATTCCTAGAAAAAACAAAAATACGTAAACACAATGTTTCCTTAGTCATATTTCCAGAAGCCACCTCCATGGTAATTATATTTAGAACCTCCTTTCTTTGCCCTGAAACTTTGTCACCAGTTCACCCCCTTTCATGTCCCAATCTGATGAATATCAGAATAGCCATTTCTTTTTTTTTTTTCTGTCTTTTTGCCATTTCTTGGGCTGCTCCTGCAGCATATAGAGGTTCCCAGGCTAGGGGTCTTATCAGAGCTGTAGCCGTCAGCCTACACCAGAGCCACAGCAATGCGGGATCCGAACTGCCTCTGCAACCTACACCACAGCTCACAGCAACGCCAGATCCTTAACCTACTGAGCAAGGCCAGGGATCGAACCCGCAACCTCATGGTTCCTAGTCGGATTCGTTAACCACTGAGCCATGACAGGAACTCCAGAATAGTCATTTATTTCTATCCAGGCTTTTGTAGTCAGAGAATCTAGTCTTTCTTTCTAAAGTTGCAGAGTTCATATAATAAACAGAATTTTCAGCAACCCTGTTTCTACCTTTCTTGTCAATAATATTCTGAATTAACTACTATACAGAATTACACACTTGTAGGACCAAGTAGGTATGCTTGTTATCCACGCACACTCTGAAAAATTCTCACTGCAGATACATATTGACCAAGACTTGTTTCTTTTACTGTATTTCATTCCCTGCTCTACACATGTTCTCTTTCTCCTGAGGTGGTTTAAGGATGACAAAGTTTCTTATGGGTATTTCTTGGTGTGTCAGTAGCTGTTAGTCTAAGGAATCCCTGAAAATAATGTCTACACTTGTTCAAAAATATTTTACCCTGTGTTTTTTTGTTTCTTTAAAATACATTTTATTGGAGTATAGTTGATACAGTATTGTGTTAGTTTCAGATGTGTAGCAAAGTGAATCAGCCATACACATGCATATATACCCATTATTTTTTAGATTCTTTCCCTATATAGGCCATCACAGAGTATTGAAATAGATTTCCCTGCACTATGTATTAAGTCCTTGTTATCAACTGATCTTATATATATAAGTGCATGTATGCCAATCCCAACTTTTATGTGTTTTATTATCAATGTTCCTCCTAGTTGTAGCAGGCAGGATTCATGGATTTACATTTCGGTCTCTAGGTACCCTTGCCTGAATTTTTCCCATTGGGATAAAACCAAGGATACCTCCAGCACAGTCATGGGCAGTAGTTACAGTAAAACCTGGATCAACTTACACTTAACCCCAAACTCTAAATGCAGATGTATGTATCCTTGTAGATATTTTGCATGGAAAATGCCCATACATACACCCTAGGACAATTCACAATGATGGTTTTAGTAGTATAACCCATCCTCTCTAGCTTTTTTTTTTTTTTGGTCTTTCTGTCTTTTTAGGGCTGCATTCACAGCATATGGAGGTTCCCAGGTTAGCAGTCAAATCAGAGCTATAGCTGCCAGCCACGGCCACAGCCACATGGGATCCAAAGCCATGTCTGAGACCTACACCACAGGTCACAGCCATACCGGATCCTTAACCCATTGAGCAAGGCCAGGGATTGAACCCGTGTTCTCATGGATACCAGTGAGGTTCGTTAACCACTGAGCCACGATGGGAACTCCCTTGCTAGATCTTTCAGTGTGTTCCTTATTTCCTGAGGGACCTAAGGAGCTCCAGGAGCTGAGGGCTTTGCTCCACTATTGGCACTGTTGGTTTCTTACGCCATTCTGCTCCAGCATCTTAAGATTACCCTGTCGGCCCCTGCCTACATTCAACACTCTGAATCTTGTTTTAAGTTGGTTTTGAAAATTCCTTTTTGCTATACAACCCCATATAAAGTAAAATTTACTTGCTCCAATTCATAGTATCATATTAACATTCTGTTAGGTAAGAGTGAGAAACACTTCTGCTCACCCAATCTAGTATTGCCCGCTTGCACTTGGTTTTGATGTTTGGGGCATATCCCTCAAATGTATTGATTAACACAGAGTTGTGAATCTAAAGAATCTTAGACCAGGTAAAAGGGGTTAGTTATCATTATCATTGCACACTAGTATGTAGGCATTGCTGTGTAACATCCGTCAGATTATGGTTCAGATGAGGATGGCTACCTATTTCACTTAAAACATCCCTGGCCCTTTATATAACCCCCCCAAAAAAACAGATAACTAAAATGGTTGCCAAAAAGAGCATTATAAAAAATGAACTTCCAGCATATGTTGTAAGCCTTTTGGCATAGGAATCCCAAGCATATAATTGGCTTTCTTTATGAAATGAAAAGCCAATTGTGAGTGTAGCTCATAATCTCTTTTGCCAGTGGGCAGCACATACATTTCATATTTTCATCATAATGTCCTAAATGATGCAAAAACGTACTTTTTTGCTCCTCAAGTGCTCCATATGTCAATAAATATATGTTTTCCCTTAATGAATCAAATTGGTAGTTTTTCCTATCTTGTTAAAATAAATCCATATTTGAAAGTGAAAAACTATACCAATAAAAATAATTCTTATTGTATGAGATAATTATGCTTTCATTCTATATCAACATTAAAAATTGTATGTACTATCAGAGCAAATATCTAATGATCGTGTGTAACCATGTTGGACCATAAGGCATTACTTCTAAATACATTTGAAATTTGTATAGAATTATGCTCTGTCGTGACTGGCTATAATAATTTTTTTCAAGAGGTGTATACACAGAATAATATTTTGAATCAAATTGTTGGTGGAGACTGTCAAGTATAGGTAAATTCCAACTTCCCCGGCACTTCTTTCATTAAACCTTCTTTGTACACCAAGGCTAATCCAGCCAGAGAAATCATCTCTGCCACTCCTGCTACATTTTAGCACTTTCCCCACTGTAATGTAATTATTTGTCAAAAAGCCTGCCTTGGAGTTCCCGCCATGGTGCAGTGGAAGCGAATCCGACTGGGAGCCATGAGGTTGCGGGTTCCATCCCTGGCCTCTCTTAATGGGTTAAGGATCCAGAGCTGCCGTGAGCTGTGGTGTATGTTGCTTGGATCTGGCATTGCTGTGGCTGTGGTGTAGGCTGGTGGCTACAGCTGCAATTGGACACCTAGCCTGGGAACCTCCATATGCCTTGGGTGCAGCCCTAAAAAGACAGAAAAGACAAAAAAAAAAAAAACAAAAAACCTGCCTTAGTCTTTTGGGTCGTCATAACAAAATACCATAAACCAGGTATTTTAAACAACAAACAGACATTTCTCACAGTCCTTGGAGGCTGGGAATTCCTAGTTCAAGATGCTTTCAGATTTGGCTCCTGGACAGCATTCTCTTCCAGCTTGCAGATGACTCCTGTGTTTCTGTGTCTTTACATGGCAGAGAGAAGAGAGAACAAGAGAGTGAGAGAAAGCCAGCACTTTGTTATCTCTTCCTTTTATAAGGACTAATGCCATTACTGGGGCTCTGCCCTCATGGCCTCATCTAAACCTAATTACCCTTCAAAGGCCCCCTCTCATAGTACCATCACATTGAGGGCTGGGACTTTAATAGGAATTTGGAAGGTACACAAATATTTAGTCCATGACAAAATCTGTATTTCCCAATAAGCTGTGAGCTTCTGGGGATGAGAGGCCTTTACTTAGACTTTCACTTTCTACTACTTAGCATAGTGGTTGGCAATTCAACATATTTGAAGCAAATGAACTAAATAATGAACACTGTTTAGTACAATTCTATTTACATCTATTTATAACTGTATATTTCATATATATTGGCTGTGATTTGACTGAGCAGTTGACAGTCTATAGTTTAACAATGTTTAATTAGAAGTTTAATATGACTATTTGTATTTAAATAATTTCTTAGATAAAACAAAAGAGAAAGAGTGATAACAAAGGACTTCATTATGTGACTTAGTCTTCATGTATTTGTTTTTCCTCTCAGAAAGTTGCAGTGATAAATGAAAATGTATTTCTTTTTACCATTAGAGGAAGTGGCATCTTTGCCAAAGGGCAAGCACCCTTAGTTTTTAAATTATTAGCAAATAGTTTATTCTGTGCATAAAAGATGTGATAAAATCATTATACAGATAGTGTTATATGAATAATGAATGGATTATTATTATATCAGGAAATCACCACTACACTTTGTGAAAATTGGCAGATTTTTTTTTTCCCTGTAAACTCTCACTCACTAAATTGTCCCATCAATAATGATTTGAAATATATATGTAAATTAATTCTGAATTTTCTTAATACTCCCTGTGAAGAAAGAAATTGCTTACTTATTCTCACACTCTATCATGGTAATGTTCTTCAATAAAAATGTATGCATAGAAAAAAGTAGAAAATGTAGAATCTGTTTTTGCATATGGGTTTAGAAAGGTAGAAGGAACAAGATGCAGTAGAGCATGAAAACTTCATGCTTGTGTGCAGTGGGAGGAGTGTGTGTGTGTGTGTGTGTGTGTGTGCTATAGCAGGCCATCTAGGACTTTAATTTTCATCATATGCCCAAGCCCTAGCAAAGAGATTCTGATTTAGTTGGTCTGGAGTAGGACCTGGCTTTAGGTGAGATTTTGAAATGCTTCAGGTGATTCTAACGTGTGTTTGGGGCAAAGAATTGGCTCCGAGGGATATGGGGATCTAGAGTAACAATCAGCAGTTTATTATAAGAGCAATCTTTGTAATGCTTTTGATTTATTCTATGGAAAAATATTCTTTATATAAGCTGGGGCAAAAAACAGGAAATCCCCCATGTAGTCCTTTGCCGAAACCCACTCTGCTAATATTAGATTCTTCATAAACTAATCCTGACCTCCTTTCTAGGAAGAGTTAGAAATAGCAGTTCTCTTGCTTTCTGCCCCCAGTAGTTCATATTCTCAGAGATTTAGTAAATTTTTCTACTTACCTGTTTGGGTTTGCTTCAGGTCTTTTTGAAAATTATCCTAAAATGTATACATGTTTTATTGCCATGATTACATTGGGTATTTGGTCATTTTTCTGCTTCCTCTTATATATTTTTTTCAAATGTCAATGATTATTGGAGAATATCATAGACAAAGAGATTTGGCAGGATCTCTGGTAAGCAAAGTAGATTTTATTTACTTCTGTATTGTTAGCTATATTGTAATTGATGACTTTTCCAAAAATAAAGTACTAATAATTATTGAAAATTCAAATCATTTGAAGGCCAATGTTAAATTTTACCAATGCACATACTCTATACTTAACAATAAGTGAAACAACCTAAATATAATTTTACTATTAAATAGAAGCCTAGGTATAAGGTTAGAAGAACTTGATGTGCAATGTTCCCTTATTTTCATATGTAAACTTTGTTTCAAATAAGAGTTCCACAACTAGAACCTGCATGGCACAGATAGTAGAATGATGCCATGATTTCCAATCTGCTCTTTAGTGGAGATATGTCATATGTTTATTGATGATTGCAAGTATATTGACACATTAAAACTTCATATTTAGTATTATAAAGTCTAATGTAAATTGGGAAAAGAAGCTGCTACTTTTATGAAAACTATAGAATAGACCCCTTGGATTCTAGTAAGAAATAAAAATTTTCCATTTATGCCATTACTGTATACATATGCATAGATAAGAGTTCAATGCACAAAGTGATCCCAAATAAATGTAACTATTCAAGAATACAGGTCAGATCAAGAATTCAATGACTATTCAATACCAAGTCAGTTCCTTCCATTGTGCCATTTGAACTCTATGGCCAAAGGGGATTATTTATTAGGAAAAATAGACTCCCAAGAACTAGTCCCTGCATTTTAATTTGCCCTTGTTAAAGGAAGGATTTTCTACTTCTGGAATATAATCAACTTCTGCTGAGAAATTGTCTTTTGTTAATACTGAAAATTCATATTTTGTTAAGGTCAATTTATACAGCCAACTATCAGTCCTTAATAATGTATATTATCTTCTCTAAGTGTTTAGAGATTCATGTGTATTGTTATCATCTAAAGCTGGATCTTTATAAGGAGAAAAGACACATTCAAGTTTAGTGAATAGTTTTTGTTATATATCAGTATTGACTAAGCTTTACAAATGAATAGGGAAATTTTTATTAAAGATGTCAGTAAAAAGATCTTTAAGAGATATGTGGAACTCTAAGGAGGCTACACCTCTAAAGCTGTAATTGAAATTCTGCCTGAGATTTGGTTGACCCTTAGCCATGGGTTCCCCATTTTAAAGCTTTTCATAAAAGCTTCTGGAAGTAATACAGGAGTGGATTTACATTTCCCATCTAACCATGGAAATATTCCTGGGGACAAACTGGTGCCAGCCACCTTTGATGTGTAGTAGGCAGGTACACAGCTGCATCCTGGGACAATTTCCTCTACTGTGGTTGCTTGGTATCTCCTCTCCTTCTGACTGCTGCAAAACAACACCTAGACTAAAGCACCTGGGACAATATCTGAATATAAATTACTCAATATATGTTGGTAAACTGAATACACCTGCAATATCCCTCCCATCCTCTATTAATCTAGAAATATACCACAGATCACTCATGCAATATAACACATTGAGACAGAATTCCTCCAAGCTCATCACTTTGAATGTTGGAAGGTTCATTTTACACCAACTTAAAATCTGCATACTATGATCTGTGTATGAAAAGCAAAAAGACACATCCGCTTTCAAATGTAACGTCATGTGAGTTTCTAATGAGCACTTACATGTCTTTGTACATATCCCAAGCAAAATAACTTTCATTGTAACTGTTTTTTCCCTAATTTCTTCTTGAATTTAAAAGAGCAACATGAAAAGAACAAATTTGCTTTTAAATTTCTGCTCTGATAGCAAGTTTAAGTATTTAGAACTAACATCATCTTAAATGTATAACATATAATGGATGAGACTAGGCCAAAATTTTGAAAAGTGTGCTTTCAAGAGCATTGATCCCATAGATGGTGAATGGAAAACATTTGTTAGAATATGTCAATTTTGTTTACTTTTTTGGAAGGTCAAAACTAAAGTCTTAAAATTTTCAGTAGTTAAAAAAATATTATTTTACTTGGTTTATCCTAATTTTTCCTCACCTTATATCAGCAAAGTACTGATTTTATCAAGTAATACATACATATGTGTGTATATACATATATATGATTATCTTAGCTGAAAAAGTTTACAGTCTCACTGATACAAGAATCTCTGAATACAGGGTAAAAGAATAATGTGCAATCATTAGTCTCTGCCAATGGTGATTAACCTAACATAGTCAACTAGGACATGGCCGTGACCATGGTTTTCTAAATGGTTAGATCTGGTGGGCAGCTCTCCAGGCATAAGTAAAATCATCCATGGGCAAAATCTAGGCAGAGACAAGATTTCATTAATAAGACCCAGCAAGCATTAATTACAAAATAAAACACTAATAGGAGTTCCTGTTGTGGCACAGTGGTTAAAGAATCTGACTAGGATCCATGAGGTTGTGGGTTCGATCCCTGGCCTTGCTCAGTGGGTTGGGGATCTGGTGTTGCCGTGAGCTGTGGTGTAGGTCGCAGATGCAGCTTAGATCTGGTGTTGCTGAAGCAGCCCTAGAAAAGGCAAAAAGACAAAAAAATAAAAAATAAAAAAACACTAATAAATTGAACTTCATTAAAATTAAGAACCCTGCCCATTAAAATATACCAATAACAGTGAAAAAGCCACAGACTAAGAGAAAAATATTCACAATACATACATCTAAAAAGAGCTTGTACCCTTAATATATAATAAACTCCTACATATCAATAAAAAAAGACAGACGACTCATTATTTTTAAAGGATCACAATTCAGGAACAGGTACTTCATGAAAAAGAGCATTCAGATGGCCAGAAAGCATATGAATAGGTGCCTAACTTCATTAGTAATTGAGGAAATGCTATAAAAGAAGCAATGAAATACCACTACAAGCCCATCAGAATGGGTGAAATATAATAAGATAACAATACCACGTTGAGAAGAATGTGTGGATCATCTGAAATTTCCAAATGTTACTGGTCAAGTGGAAATTAATATGTTTGGTACTATCTAGAAAATCTAAATATATGCCTTCCCTATGGTCTAGCCATTCCTCTTGGAATTAGTGCATGTGTCCACCAAATTAAAGATGTTCAAGATTGTTAGCAGCAGCAATTTGCCTAAGTGAAAGCTGGAACAAATTTAAAGTCTCTCAGAATTAAAATAGATAAATAAAATGTCTGTTCATACAGTGGAATTAGACACAATAATAAAAAAGCTGCTACCTGCAAGAACTTGAATGAATTTCATAGATATCATGTTGAATAGAAGATAAAGAATATTAACTGTGTGATTCCGTTTATGTGAAGTCAAAAAAATGACCCAAGTTGTCTATAATGGTAGCAGTTAGAAGAGAGGCTTCATCCAGAGGGATTAACTGTGAAAGAGCTAGAGGTAACCTTATGGGGTACTTGCTGCCAGTGTTCAGAGCTCTTTTCCCTTTTTTATGGAAATGTGCAGAATTTTTATTTCACCTCATTTCCTAAGCATGAATTGAAACTCCATCCAATATTCTTACTAAGTATACATTCAGTCTCTACTAAAATACCTCTAGTGATAGAAAGTCTTATTTTTCTATCCCTCATTTCCCCAGCCCCTGCAAAACAGCAATAGTATTTGGTATTGAGCTCAAGCTATAAAACAGAACCACGTTTTTAATCAGTTTGGGATACATGGGTATCTAACCTAGTTTCTACCACTTACTTGTGAATGAGATTTTGACGAAGTCTTTTCTAAAAAAGACTGGCCAGCACTGAAAAAAAAAAAAAAGATGGGAGCCACTTTATGTATTTTAAAATGATGATATGATTTTGAATTTTGCAATTTTAAGAAATTTCCTAAACAATATCATCTGGCATCTGTTCAATCTGAATAATATCTCCTAAGACCTGTTTTATATATGTCTGAAATTTCTCAGAATGCTGTTGTGAGAAACGACACTGAGCTGTGAAAAAAATTATCTCTAATTTGATGAGTATGTACTTACACATATGCCATTAATTGCTGTTGCTCACAGCTTTCAGCAAATGCTGTATGAGTCACATAGGCCATGAGCTTGCTTTATTATAACAGAGACAAAGAAAGAAAAGATCTTGTCAGTATAATAATACCCACAACAATAGAGGGCATGGTTCAGAAGCACTCATTGTCAGAAATTCCGTAATAGGATCTAGAAATGATAAAGAGGTCCATTCCAGGATGCTATAAAAGAGAGATTTTGGTATAAACTCTCCATAAGTACTAATTAAAATGAAAGCAAATATGCTAGGGAAAAAAAAGTTGTAATGTATAAGTGAATACTGTAGTGGAGTTTAAGAGGTAAATGAATGAATGAATCAATGGATGGAAGAAAACAAAGCACAGAGGACAGGTAATCCAGCAGGGAGTTGGAGGAGTTGAGGATGTTGTATTGGTGGAAGAAAGGAGGAAGGGATGTTGAAGGAGAAATCCAGTTGACTTTGATGAGAGGAGAGCAGGATTTTCTATGCTTAGGGAGCTAGGGGACTATTTGCAATCAACAGTCTGAGTCTCTTTCCCATCAAAGAAAACCAAGTATGTACCTTTGGGTATTATGTCCTTGTCAGTGTGCTGAAGTTGTGGTTCTCAAAGTCTGATTCAGATCAGTAGCATCACCTGGAAATTTGTTAGAAATATAAATTCTTAGACTCTACTGCAAACCAACAACATCATGAATCTTAGGGATGGTTTGCGTTTGTTTTTTGTTTTTTTCTTCTTTGTCAATTTCAAAGGAATGACAAGGTTTTATTAACATTAATATCATCCAATCCATGAGATTATTATAAACAATAACATTTATGGTCTCATTCAGGAATTCAAAATTCTCCTTTCCTCTGGTCCTTTTCCCAGGCTCTGGGAGGGCCACTCAGATAAGAACAGAGGAAAATGTGGCAAAGATGTGGATGTGGATGTAGGAAGTTGTCCAACAAACACCTGCATGTTATTTTCCTTAGGACTAGCTCTGTTTAAGAACATGTGAAGACCATCATTCCTTGGGAGGAATTAGGCTTTCTCAAGGCTTCTGACAAGAAAATGTCCCCTCAACTCAATTTCCAAGGCCTCACCCACCAAAGCAAATGGTAGAGAGCTGTGTGACACTCTCTACTGGGGGCTCCATCTCTGGTATCATGGTCTTTCCTGCTGGAATTCCTCTGATAATACTCTTTCCACTATCATGTGGCCTACTAAGTGCCACTTATAGTGCTACTTATAGTGCCTTCAAATGTATAACTAAGCTTTACTAAAAACTCAGGGAATTTAGGGTTGTTAGCCACCAAACTAGCTCATTGCCTTTAATATCTCATTCTCTATCCAAGAGAGAGACTCAAAATAAACTTCTCTTACAACTGATGTAATGACGACTGTAGTGTCTGAGCATGTGTCTCACGTATGTTTCCATTGCTTCGGTTGCCCTCTGGGAACCTCTTTAGGTACTTCTTTCCTACCCTTTATGACTTGCCTGTTTTCCATTTCAACCCTGGAGTTGGTACTATAAGGAGAACATCCTGGTGATTTTGATGTCGTCTAAAGATTGAGAGGCATTATGCTAAACCATACATTCATTACTTCTTGTTCTTCTCAATGATGCCATAAATGAACCATTGTTAATGCCCCACTTTACTAATGAGGGAACTGAGGCTGCAAGAGGCTTAGTATTTTGTTCAAGGTCACATAGCTGGTAAGTAGAAGAGCTGCGAATAGAACCCAGATTTGTCAGACCATGAACTCTGTTTTTAGCCTTGCCTCTTGAGCCCAGTGAGTAAAATTTCATTAATTTGAATGAGTATTTATAATACCCAAACTGCAGGTCCTAAATTATAATTCCAATTACTAAAGCATTATTTCTGAAGGTGAAAATATCCACCCCTGAACCATTGATGACTGGCAAAATAAAAGGCTTGAAATACCAGTGCAAAGAACACTTTAATTTTCTTTTCTTAAATTTAGCCATTTGGTTTGGGTTAGATTAATTTGTTGAAGTAGTGTTTCCTGCAGAAATAAATAGGACACTCTGCTATTGACTCTTTTACCAAATTTGTTATTTTTCCACCCTTTAAACTAAACTTCTCTAAAGATTCTATATTCACTATACCTACTTCCTCCCCTCACATAGCTGCCTCAAACTCAGTTCATTTTGGCTTCTGCCACATCCCTCAACTGAAATGGATTTTACCAAGGTTCATATCACATTCTGCCTCATCACACCACTCTGCAGCATTGATTGTTGATCATTTCCTCCTGTTGAAAAACTCTTCTCCCTTGGCTCCTGGAATATTCTGCTATTCTAGTTTTCCTCCTTTGTGTGTCCATTACCTTCACCATTTTTCACTTTGTGAATTTCTTTTCATGTTCAGTTTCAACCTTCACTCTCAGTCAACATACTTTTCTTGATCCCATCCAAACAAAATCATAACAACTCAATGATGACTCCTAATTCTTTATCTCAAACTAAAATCTTTCTCTTGAGCTATAGATTTATATCTCCCTGCCTGTCAGTTATACCCACTGATGTCACATAGTTACTTCAAAATCAGTGTGCTAAAACTCAGCAACTGCACTCCAAATAATGCTCCTCCCAGCATCTCTTGCTCATTGAAAGGCAGCATCATGCATACAGTTTCTCAAGTTGTTCAGTGTCATCCTTGAGTCTTCACTCTGTATCACTGCTCTGATCTTGGTTTGGTTTAAGGGACCATCAGTTCCTGCTTAGATTACTGCACTTGCCCTAAACTGATTATCAGTTTTCCCTACTTTTATGAGTCAGTTTTCCACACTACAGCTAAGATGGTTTCTAAAATGCATTATCCAACTGTATTATTTACCCATTAAAATATCTTCTTTGATTTCCTCAAGATTAACTTAATAGCTTGTTGACTTTTTCTTCATCATACTGATTTATCAGTTTTCTTTCATGTTTGATACTGAAGGTTTAAAGTTCAATAATAAATTTCTCATATGTTTATTTTAACCTAGGAACTTCCTTTAACTGATAATCACTATTTAAGTGGTTTGCAAAATATTGGAGCAGAGTCTATTGTGATCAGCAGATATGACAGTGATTTTTTTTTTATTATTAGACCAGCACTTTTCCTCAAAAACTATGCATATTTATATTTTATATATATAGGTATTTAATATGCATTTACTATCATACATAAAATATTTTAGATACCATATAATTTGTATGTGTAAATTGATTACATATATTTTATATGTGTGTATTTCATTAATCAATGTGCAGAAACATTCAAAATGCACTACTATCAGGGTCCCCATTGTGTCTCACTGGGTTAGGAATCTGACTAGTATCCATGAGGATGCAGGTTCAATCCCAGGCCTCATTCAGTGGGTTAAAGATCAAGCGTCGCCACAAGATGCGGCATACATAGCAGTTGTGGCTCGGATCAAGTGTGGCTGTGGTGTAGGCAGCTGCAGCTCCAATTCTACCTCAAACCTGAGAATTTCCCTATGTTGCAGGTGTGTGGCCCTCAAAAATAAAAAGACAAAATACACTACTATCAAAAAATGTTTGAAAGTTTTGATGTATCAGTTAATTGAATTTATGGTAGGTATGTAAGCCAAACAATAAGTAATTTTTTTTTTTTTTTTTGCTTTTTAGGGCCACACCCACAGCACATGGAGGTTTCCAGGCTAGGGGTCTAATAGGAGCTGTAGCCATGGGCCTATGCCAGAAGCACAGCAATGCCAGGTCCAAGCCGTGTCTGCAACCTACACCACAGCTCCCAGCAACAGTGGATCCTTAATCCCCTGAGTGAGGCCAGGGATCGAACCTGCAGCCTCAAGGTTCCTAGTCAGATTCGTTTCCGCTGTGCCACAACAGGAACTCCTGACAATAACTAATTTTATAGTTTCTTTCCCCATGGCTACTACCACCTTTCCCTGAATTACTGCAATAGCTTCCTGATCTTCCTCTCTTTATTTGCTGTACTTCTCTCCTCAAACTCCCAGAATCTACTCTTCAAAATTCTTTCAAAAAAAGTTTTTCCTGCTACCTGCCTCACTTACCTGTTCTCTTCAGAAGCCAAGTTTATAAACCATTTCCCTATTTGGCAAGAATGTAAAAGGAGGATATTTCATCTCCCACCTTTGAATTGCATGTGTCCTAAAGAATTCCATAGATAGTGAATGGGTTTATTTTAAAGGCAGTTCATAACAACAACAACAATAAAAGTTTTTCCTAAAGTTCAAGTCAGATCATGCTAAATGCTAAAATTCTTAATTCCCTCCTAAAATGCTTAAATTTTCATTGCCTCTAGGATGTAATCTGAATTCTAATAAGATATTCAAGCAGCCTTTTCATTGATTGACCTCTATTCCATCCCTTTACAGCCCCCCACCCCCACGATACCCACCACACCCATCCATTCCTCAGTAATCCCATTGTATAACCCAATTATGATGCACAAATTACTTCTAGCTTCTCTTATTCTCCTTTCTTGAAATGGCCCTTTGACCACAATACTCCACTTCTTCTCCACTCTCCTACCCCTACTTTTTACCCTTCTGACTCCAGTTTATCCTTTAGGTAATGTCACTTCTTCAGAAAAATCCCTAAAATTAATGTTATAAAAGGAATATCATTATGCATCATCTCATTTCCCAACAGTCACTGTATTTTAACACACATCAAATTACTTTTCAATTTCCTGTTTACATGTCCCTATCACTTGTTAATCAGTGTGCTTCTAGAAGGAAGGACATTTATCTTGTTCACTATCACCTCTCCAGCTCCTAGCACAATGTCTGACAATTAATAAGTACTCAGTAAATGTTTATAAATTGATTAAATGAGAAACCATGATACATTCAAGCTTATTAAGCTCTAAAACTTGAATAAGGCAAAAGGATAACTAGATGTCCTTTTAATGTCATACTGAAGCACAAAGGAGTGTTCAAAGATTACTATGGGAATGCATCTTTGTTTAACTTAGTATTTACTATTGATTAGGGCTCAGATTCTGTGAAGTGTTATGTGAACTTAAAGATTTTTATCCAGTAAAGAGACAAAGAATTGCTTTTCTAGTAAAAAAAAAATCATCAAAGGATATGATTTTATTGCCCTTTAAGATATTAACCATTTTTGTATCTAATTTAGCAGTCTTCTGGTATACTTTCTTTTTGTGATGGTAAGTGTTTCGGTCCTCGAATTCTCCTTTGAACCAGCTTTAATTCTCTACCTGTTTCACTATTAATTAGTTCAATTTTGTTTCCATGTTCTCAGGATGTTTGCTAAGAGAAGAGTAAATTTACTTCAGTGTGTTTTAAACTATATAAAAAACATAGTCTAGCATTAGTAGTTATTCCTACAGAGGAAAAAACCCTCCATGGACAAAAATGTTTGGGGAAAAAACTCAGATTATACTCCATTTTGAGTTATTGGCAATAGCCATTTATATGCTGTTAGTTCTGAGAAATATGGAGATGAAGTAACCTACTTTGCTTTGTGTGATTTCAAGATTATTTTTATTAATAGTGTTTTAGGAAAAACAGTTTGGAAACATTGGTTTACTTGTAATTTTGGAGGCCATTATTTTAAACTCCATTTTTGTATTTGAAGTGCTGTTAAAAGTTTTTATTTTGGAGTTCCCATCATGGCTAAGTGGTTAATGAATCTGACTAGGAACCATGAGGTTGTGGGTTGGATCCCTGGTCTTGCTCAGTGGGTTAAGGATCCGGTGTTGCCATGAACTATGGTGTAGGTCGCACATGTGGCTGGGATCCCACGTTGCCATGGCTCTGGCGTAGGTCAGCAGCTACAGCTCTGATTAGACCCCTAGCCTGGGAACCTCCGTATGCCGTGGGAGCAGCCCTAAAAAAGGCAAAAAGACAAAAAACAAATTATTTTGAATTAAGATTTATTTCTCGTAAATTTGTTGCATCCAGAATTCTGAACCTCCAAATATTCACTTCAGAAAAGTTTTCCTGGAGTTCCCGTCGTGGCGCAGTGGTTAACGAATCCCACTAGGAACCATAAGGTTTCAGGTTCAATCCCTGGCCTTGCTCACTGGGTCGACGATCCCGCGTTGCCGTGAGCTGTGGTGTAGGTTGCAGATGCGGCTCGGATCCTGCATTGCTGTGGCTCTGGCGTAGGCTGGGCGGCTACAGCTCCGATTAGACCCCTAGCCTGGGAATCTCCATATGCCATGGGAGCGGCCCTAGAAAAGTCAAAAAGACAAAAAAAAAAAAAAGAAAAGTCTTCCTATTCACTTCAGGAAAGATGTTCTGACCTCTCTATGGTAGAGTTACATAGGTAGAATAGGACTTAAAATAGAAAACATTTTATTGTCCATATATAATATATCAAAATAATTACAACCTTTAAGTGAAACTAACGTTCAATTATGTTCTAAGTAAGTCAACTGAGATAGTGAAAGATCTAAAGATACCTGCATAAAAGGAGCATGTTAGGGAGTTTTAGTTTTAAAAATGAGCCATATGCAAATGAAAACATTAGTGAGCACAAATACTTAAAGGGTGCCTTACTTACATTAAAGGCCTAAAAAGATTTCTGCAGCATTTAAGATTATGAGAATTTCAGTATTCAAACAGGTTTTTAGCCCTTGGCTTTTGGATTTGTTTTTAAATGAAAATGGCCCTGAGAGAAGCGTAGAAGAATGCTTAGACTTGACATCTCTATCTATTTCAACTTTACTTATGAGAAAAAAAAGCAAGCAATTTCTAAAGAATATTCTATTACGACTTTCATTTTGCCCCTTATAGACATCTAATGACTACATGTATGGCTACACAAGAACTAATAAAAACATATTAATTTGATCTTGTTATGAACACTAAAATTTATTAGTCTTATATTTCCTCTTCCTTCATAATTATGTCTTATTTTTTGTTGGCTTAACAGTTTTCCATTCTAATCAAGCTGTGTCATGGGCTGCGGGCTGAACTGCCCTGTGAAAGACTGATTTGCTTCCAGTTCCTATAATCTATCCCTTTGAAGGCTAGAGATTGAAATCATTAAGGCACTGCTGTTGCCCTTGATCTCTGTTCAAAGAGGATAGAAATTGATTAGTTGACAGTCGTTGACCTGGATGGTTCAAAATGAAGTAGTGATGAAGCAAAATCAAGTGGACACATCTCAGAATATTTGATAATGTCATTTATTCTGTGTGCATTTTTTTTCAGCCTTATTTCCTCTTCCTTTCCTTTGGTTAGATATTTAGTAGAAATGATGCCCCGGCTTCACCCTCATCCCCATGCTTACCACATTTCTTCCTCCTAGGGCACATAAGAACTTTTTAGTTTCCTGAATTATTAACTTGTACTTGTTGTCTAAACATTCTGAAAAACCAGGGTAACATACAAGGCTTATTATTATATATGTTAGTTGAAAAGATTAGTCATTATTAACAAATTTCTCTTCAAACTTTTCATCAAATGTTGGACTCAAATCTTTAAAGAGTTATTGTGCAGACACAGATCTTTCATAGAATGAATGTTCATTCTCTCTGTAGCCATACATTTAGGAATGGTGTCAGGTGCTGAAAAAAAAATCTAAACCAATTCAGGTAAGAAAATGAAAGTCTATGTTAAAGGAGAAAGCCACTTAAAAAATGCCACCTTCAATTTATTAAAAATGTTAAAGACATCTTAACTTCTTTTGAGTAATATTCTCAATAAACAGTAAGTATTCTGTTTCACTGATTTCTTTTGCCAGTCAAATTCTGGCACAATTCAGTCCTGATTACTTGAGCTTAATATCTGATGTAAAATTTTGATATTCATTTTTTCCAGTTTTATTGAATAGTAATTGACATACATCACTGTATGAGTTTAAAGCACGTAGCATGATAGTTTGATTTACATATATTGTGAAATGATTACCACAAAAGCTTCATCCGACATCTACCTTCTCATATAGATGGGATAAAAAGAAAAAAAAAGGAAAAGGAAAAAATATTGTATAATGAGAGCTCTTACTACTTCCTCTCTTAACTACTTTCCTATATACCATACAGCAATATTAACTATAGTCATCATGTTTTACATTATGTCCTTAGCATTTATTTATCTTATAACTTCAAGTTTGTGTTTCTGGCCACTTTCTTTCCTCTCCTCTTTCCCCGACCTCACTTTTGGTAACTACATGTCTAACGTTGTTTTCTCTGAATCTGGTTTCTTTGTGTGTTTGTTGGGTTGTTTGTTTGTTTGTTTGTTTAGATTCCACTTGTAGCTGAGAGCATATGGTATTTGCCTCTCTTTCTGATTTATTTCACTTAGCATAATGCCTTCCAGGTCCATCCATGTCGTCACAAGTGGTAGAATTTCCTCATTTTTTAATAGCAAAATAATATATCAATTTGTCCACCAATGGTCATTTGGATTATTTCCATGCCTTGGCTGTTGTAAATAATCTTGCTATTAATATGGGGGATGCAATATCTTTCCGACTTAGTATTTTTGTTTACTCTGAATATATTCCCCAAAGTAGAATTGCTAGATCATATGGTATTTCCATTTTTAATTTTTTGAGAATCTTCCATACTGTTTTCCATAGTGGCTATAGCAATTTACAATTCCAACAGCAGCACACATGTGTTCCTTTTTCTCCACATGCATCCCAGAATTGGTTATTTCTTGTCTTTTTGATGTTGGCCATTCTAACATGTGTGAGGTGGTATCTCATTGTGGTTTTAATTTGCATTTCCCTGGTGATGAGTGACATTAAGCATATTTTTATGTACCTGTTGGCCTTTCTTATATCATCTCTGGAGAAATGTCTGTTGAGGTCCATTGCCCATTTTTTAATGGGGTTATTTTGTTTTTTGCTATTGAGTTATGAGTTCTTTGTATATTTTAGATATTAAACCCTTATCAAATATAGGATTTGCTAATATTTTTCCCATTCTGTGGTTTGCCTTTTCCTTTGTTGCTGGTTTCTTTTGCTGTGCCGAAGCTTTTTAATTTGATATAGTCCCAATTATTTATTTTTTATATTGTTTGTATTTTATGTGCCATATCCAAAAAATTATCACCAAGACCCATGATAAGGAGCTTTATTCCTATGTGTTCTTCTAGGAGTTTCAGGTTTTCTTTTTTATTGTATAATGATTTTTATTTTTTCCATTGTAGCTGGTTTACAGTGTTCTGTCAATTTTCTACTGTACAACAAGGTGACCCCATTACTCATATGTGTATACATTTTTTTTCTCAAGTTTCAGGTTTTCATGTCTTACATTTGCATTTTTAATTCAATTACATTTAGATTAATTTTTGTGAGTGGTGTAAGCAATGAATCAAGTTTCATTGTTTTACATATGAACATACATTTTCCAGAAGAAGAGATTATCTTTTCACTATTGAATATTCTTGGCTCCCTTGTCAAATATCAGTTGGCCATATATGCATGGATTTATTAGTTGACCATATATGTGTGGGTTTATATCTGGACTCTCAATTCTATTCCATTGGTCTATTTGTCAGTTTTTAAGTCAGCATTTGTTTAAGTCAGCATATTATTTTGATGACTATAACTTTATAGTATAGCTTGAAATCAGGAAGCATGATGCCTTCTGCTTTGTTCTTGGAAGCCAGTTTTAAATATATACTTTGTTTCTATTTTAGTTTCTACTTTAAAAGTTGAAGAAGGCATATTTTAAAGACAAAAATATTTGTAAATATTCTGGGATTATTTTATTGGGATAATCTGATTGTGGGATTATCTCAGTTTTAGAACTGAGCCTATGGAATTGAATTAGCATATTTGGTTAAAGAAAAATGGGTGTGAGAATGGATTGGTTTACTTCAGTAGTTCCAAGGTCATGGTGACCTTCTTTGTATTGATGTTGACAATTTTGAAAGAAAAAATTAATTTTCAAAAAATAGTGTAGACGGTGAGCAGCCTTTTAAAAATTCACTTTGACAATATTTCATAGTGGCTAGTTCCTGCCTGTTCTCTGGAGGAAGGTGGCCTAATTTAGGCAGATTTAGTATTTAGAGCAAAAAGAAGCAGTTTATAAAGAGACTAAAAGGCCAATCTATCTTTCGTTTTTACATTTCCCTTTCATTATCTTTTCCTTTTTCATTCCCAGAGTTTTGAATTTAATATTGTCTCTCTTTTCCCGATTTTTGACTTGTAAAAATCTGAGCATTTTCACCATTTGTACTGCAGTCTAAGGAAGTGGCATTCTAAGGGATATATCTGGGGAAAAATAGAGTCTTCTGAGAAACTGGAATAGATTTTAGGTGAGAAGTATGGGAGGGCAATTGAGTGTGTGTATGCTGTGAGTAGGGTGTACACACTCCTTCCTAAGTAAATTTCAGAATGATAGCAGTGATAAGTTAGGGGCCCCATTTTCAGCCTCAGTTTCTGTACCAATTTTAGAAGTGTCACAACAAAAACAGATCCTTGAAAATTGTGGTAGAAATCTTTTTAATGTTCAGGCTGAGCAGACAATGCTTACATTTTTGAAGTTTCATTTGGCAGGCCCAAGGCAATAAGCTCAGTGGAACACAATTCAAGTCTTCCTTGGTTTGACAGAGAAGTCTAGGTCTATGCAACTAAAATTTAGCCCTGAAGTTCAAGTACTCCATAGAGATATCATGGAAGATTGGGTAGTTAAGCCACTCCTCAAGCAACAGCAGGATAGAACACAAGCTGAGATATACTTTTAATCTCTGGTGATTGGAAGAAGCACCCCCATAAATCACCTGATGATTGTGTGTTCTGCCTTTCATGCCTAGTAAAGACTTTTTGTCCAGCCCCTCCCCTCCATTTTTTGCCATTCTTAAAGTGCATAACTGTGTTCCCTGCAGGTGTTTGCCAACTCTCATTTATTTTCCAAAATTTCCTTCCTCTAAGCAACTTTGAGTGTTGAATTCTGCTGTTCTATAATGCTATAAATTTTTAGAACATGTAATTGTGTCACAGTTAATACTATGTAAGGCTCTAGAAACAAGTTTCCTTCAGTTTTGCCTGCACTGCTATCCAGCTGATATAAATATAAAGGAGTATAACTGATGACCCTAAATACAGTTTTTCTTTGAATTTTCAAAGAATAAAAATATGAATAAACATAATGATGTTAATCTTTGTGTATGTATATATATATAAAATCTACATAGGAATATATTCATACCTATATAAAATTAAATTCTTCTTCTAAAATGTTATATGTTTCATGACAAGAATACTACATGCATATGTAGATTTAGGTTAATAGATTACATGAATATCTCCAATTCTTAAGCCTCTATGGATCCTGAGTAATACAGAGTAGTTATTGCAAATAATTTTCAGAAGAAAATAAGTTATAAATTGTGAAAATAATAAACAAACCAGGAATCTCTATCAAAACCAATCCCTGTACTGCTTCATAAAAATTTCCAAAATTCTTTCTGTAATGGAATCTGTAGAGAATTGTAGTCTTTATTTCCTTTATTCTTTTATTCATAGCCAATAACTTGGGGGTACTATGAGTATAGGGGAAGCAGGTAATTCTGAGAGCATTGTGCAGGAAAGCAGTTTTTGCTCTAAAAAATATATTCATTTTCTGTTCAGAAAGCATTTTTTAAGGATAAGAATCTATGCTAATAAGACGCAATTTTAAGAAATTGTAATGTACAAATGTCAAACCTCAAAGTATAAAAGTGGATGTAGGTAAACTTTTTACAAAATTGACAGTCATACAAACAAATTTTACACCCCGTTACTTGCAGGGCTGGAGGGGTTGCCATATTTAAATGTGACCTGTTTTAAGTATTTGGGTCAAAGAGAAGCGAGGCACCAGTGTATAAAGTGGCACAAACAGACAGAAGAGTGAAAGTGTAATTGAATGCTGCTGAAAGTGAAGGAAATCTAAAAGGAAAAAAAGTCTCAGGCACGTTGATAATATTCCATTCAGTTATTGGATATTATTATGGGACCATTGTTTACTGTCCCCTTTTCAAATCCTGGATCAGTGATGAGTCAGCACAAGCTATTGGTTTTATATTATAGTTGGAATAGCATGCATTTAAATTTGTGCCCATCTATTGCCAAGTAGCTATGATCTTGAACAGTTACTTTAAACTTTAGTTTCCCATCTATATAGTAGAGTCAATAGAAATGTCTATTTTATAGGGTTGTTGTGAAAAATATTATGCTAATCTGCTTAAAGTATTTAATAAGGGCGCACAGTAAGCACTCAAATTTTTTACATGCACAATTACCATTACCTTGAAAAACTATCTTCTCTCCATTTCCTCATATGGGATATGGATTAACGTGAGGACTAAACTAAAAATTGCCTGAATAAACTTAGCTTGTGGTCTAGCAATTTGTAGATGCTCTATGTAATAAAAAACCCTTCCTCTTTTTTGTTTCCCACAATTGGACTGAATGCTGTGTGAGATATAAAGAGATCCCTACTGTTTGCTCAGCCCTCTGCTGGACACTAAAGAAATACATCTTTTTATTCATTCATTATTTTGTCCAATCTAAAATTTGTTGAGCATCATCTAGGTGTCAGGAAGGGTATGGGCATGTGTAGTAAAGATGGCAGAAATTTACAATCAAGAGAAAAATTTTGAGTCCCCAGTCAACCACTTAGTGTTACTCTGAGCAATAAAATGGATAGGACCCAGGATCATTAAGCCTTGGTTTTATTATTTCCAAGTGTTAGTGGTACTAATAGTGGTTATTAGATTCAAAACCTGTTCTGAACTATAGTAGTTGGTTCAGACATTAGTCAAAATCTTGAGTTATTTGGGGAGGCACATTTACATTCCTCAGAGTAAAGCTCTGGGACCCAAGCCTTGAACTAAGTGATATGTCTATAGTGGGTAAAAATGTCACCATCACACAGACTAAGTGGGCCAACAATGCTATTTATCAATTTTTCTCTAACCGAAATAAATTTCTACCTTGGACCCTCTTTTATCTTAACTTAGCAAGTTTTTAAATGTGCTTTTCCCAGGAAATCTTAATAAAATTCAGTGACTTTTCAGGACTACCAGTCACATTCAGGGTTTGTCCAGACTCTCACTTCTCTCTAGGATGGCCATGCTCCAGGGGTATTACTAGCTTCAAATCAGAGTCAGCTTCCAAAATTGAATCAGGGACATGGAGCATTGTGACATCTAGTCTGCTCCTTTGGGTGGGTGACTTTTCATGGGGCATCCAGTAATGTGGACTAGGATCTGCATCCCTCTCTAGTTGAAATGCCCATTCTTCATTCCTGACCTTAGGAGGCCACTGTTCTGGTGGCCACACCCAGGCAAGACTACCAACTCGCTCCTCCTAACTTCCATGACCTTCTAAAGCCCCAGGACATTAGCTGCTCATCATATACCTGTGGAGATGCTCAGGCCTTTGAGATGCCACCTACCTATGCAGCCCCTTTCCTCAGGTGCTACTGCAAAAGAGCTCTGATGCTCTTCTCCACTTTCAGACCTCCATCCTTTTTTTTTTTTCTTTTTTTGGTCACTCCGCAGAATCCCATTCCCAGGCCAGGGATCAGATCCAAACCAAAGTTGTGACCTATGCCACAGCTGCAGCAGCACTGGATGCTTTAACCCACTGTGCCAGGCTAGGGATCCAACCGGCATCCTGGCACTGCAGAGACGCCACTGATCCCACTGAACCAAAGCAGGAACTCCAGACTTCCATTCTTTAAGGGAATGCTATCATCTTCCAATGAAATCAAAAGGGTGTAAGGGGACGTCAGAGGAGTTCAGAGCCTTCTCTATGCAGCTTTCAGCTCTCACTTACCTGTAACTCTCTCAACTGCCTCCCTCTTCATCTTATCTTGGTAGACAATGAAACCTGATGAAAACCCTTTTTAACCATTGGTGTTGTGTACCTGTTGTTGAGGCCAGAATCATGGTTTACTTATACTCAAAAAAAATTATATATATATAATCGAATTAATTTTATAAGTGATATCAAGAGTTAATTTTATAAGTTACTATTGTGGCTCAATGGGTTAAGAACCCAACTAGTATCCATGAGGATGCAGGTTTGATCCTGCAACCTCACTCGTGGGTTAAGGGTGCTTTGTTGCCATGAGCTGTGGCGTAGGTTGCAGGTGCAGCTCAGATCTGGCATTGCCTTGGCTGTGGTGTAGGTCAGCAGCTGCAGCTCTGATTCTACCCCTAGCCTGGGAACTTCCATATGCCTAAATTGTGGCCCTAAAAAGAAAAAAAGAAAAAAGGGGGAAAAGAGAGAGCTGATTTTACTCAAAAGCTCTATATTTGTCTATAACCTTAAGGCAATGGCAATCCAGTACCTACCTTAACTACCTTAAGGATGGAACTTAAGACCATGTGCACAGTCTCAAAAAATTACTGTGTGGGAGTTCCCATCGTGGCGCAGTGGTTAACGAATCCCACTAGGAACCATGAGGTTGCGGGTTCGGTCCCTGCCCTTGCTCAGTGGGTTAACAATCTGGCGTTGCCATGAGCTGTGGTGTAGGTTGCAGACGTGGCTCGGATCCCGCGTTGCTGTGGCTCTGGCGTAGGCCGGTGGCTGCGGCTCCGATTCGACCCCTAGCCTGGGAACTCCATATGCCACGGGAGCGGCCCAATAAATAGCAAAAAGACAAAAAAAAAAATTTACTCTGTGTGTGTGTAATTCAGATCATGGGACTGTTAGGGAGGTAGAGGTCCTTAATAAACACACTGATTCCTTCACATGTATGTTGCACTCACAAGCAGCTAGTAAAACCATTTTGCCTCAGGTTTCCTGTCTGTAAAAGGGAAACAAAATAATTCACAATCTAGTAGTGAAGATTCAATGCAGAGTACAGCAATGTGCATATAGTACATATAGTACATTCTCAGCAAATATGAATTCCCTTCCTCCCATTTTCCTAATAAGAAGGATCCTTGCCTCCTCTCTCTAGTACACCACTAGCCCACTCCTGCATTTGGGACTGTCCTATCTTTTACTAACTATCCTTTAGTGTTTGATTTTTTATATTCAGGCATTGTGCAGCTTATAAAATACTTAACCCCAAACACTCTTGAATCTGTTTTATACATGCCTAATAAGGCCTATTTTTGTGCAAATTAATGTGTTTTATCTTAAGGTAAATTTCAAGCCAAAGTGAAAAATGAATTCCTTCCAGTTTCCAGGCAGAATTGTCCTTATGAAAAGTAGGTCAAAAAACCTTGAACACAGAAAAAAATCTATCTCTTCAGCTCTGGATTGTTTAAGGATGGCCTCAAATCCAAGTTTAGTGTTCTCTTGCATCTCCAGTTTCAGTACACTTTTGAATTAGCATTTCAGAATAAATCATTCCCTTGAAATATCTCTTTTTTTTAGCCCTATCTTTTGTACTCCATTATCAGATAAGAAGACAATAGCAGCAATCATTTTGTAAATCAACATACAAATTATTCCCCAAACAAAGTCAGTGTATGTCTTGGAATTCCTGTTGTGGCGCAGCAGAAACGAATCTGACTAGGAACCATGAGGTGGTGGGTTCAATTCCTGGCCTTGCTCAGTGAGTTAAGGATCCAGCATTGCTGTGAGCTGTGGTGTAGGTCACAGACACAGCTCGGATCCTGCTTTGTTGTGGCCGTGGTGTAGGCCAGCAGCTGCAGCTCTGACTGGACCCCTAGCCTGGGAACTTCCATATGCCGTGGGTGTGGCCCTAAAAAGAAAAAAATAAAATTAAAAAAAAAACAAGTCAATGTATGTCTTATCTGCTCTGTTCATATGTAACTAGAGTTGCTGGGGCAGGCTTTTATAAATTGTCCCTACTCCCTTATAATCTTAAAAAAAAAAAAGTATAACATGAAATGGTATGGCTAAAAGCAGATCGTTTTGTTGAACACCTACTTGGGTGTTCCATTCCTATTGTTTGTTCTACTCCTCCAGTCCCTCCAGGGTATTCCAAACACTTTCCTCCTGTAGAAGATTTAGAAAGGCAGAGACAGACACACCAGTAGCACCAATTACAGGAATTGAGCCTAATATGTTCCTTTTACTCTTCCATCCACCTGATTTATGAGGTTCTAAGCACCCTAATCCCATCAACACATTTAAAGAGTTGATTGAGGGGTTTTTTTTAGGCTAAAAGTAAAGACATTCTGGTGCTTGTCAAAGCTTATTTGTTTTCTGTTTATTTTCTCCAAAGCTTCTGTTTTACGGTATAGTGTGCATCTATGGGTGTGTGTGTGTGTGTGTGCGAAAGAGTAGGAGGGAAAAGGCAAAAAGCAAATCCTTCCCTGATAATTCTGACAAGTACCTACTGATTTCTTTTAGCAAGGTAAGTAGAACACTGAAAATATTGAACCTTTTCATAGTCCCACTAAAAGGATTGGTCATAGTTCATGTTTGATTTGTCTGATTGCACACACCTGCAATGATTCAGTGAAGCTTTTTGAGGATTTTAAGAAATAGATCAGATAGTGCTTACAGTTGAAACTCAATTAACCTTTTTGTTTATCTTATGTTATTCAAGTGGGAATTCTAAAATGTCCCCATGTCTGTCACTCCTGTTATTCTGGCAGCCTTTTGTCATGATTGCATTTTCCCTGTTCATTTGTAATTACTCCTGCATATGCTTTAATGATTCTAATGGGAGCTGTGAGTTGTGCAGAAGAATAACAAGCTTCAAGTTAAAGAAGGATCTGGAAACATGTCTATGGTTTCTAATTACTAATACCATTGAACAATTGTTGTTGACAACTGTATGTTGCCTTCCCAGGGTCTGCTGCATAGTAAATTCATGGATATTCAATATGACAATCATAGAGTCATGCATGCATGTGTTCTGTGTACTCAGGATATTTTCATGAGTTCTGAATGAATCCCAAACTCCATCTAAATTAGGTGGTTCAGAGTTTGGGTAGGACAAGAAATTGAATCATTAATGTAAACTTTAGACCACTCATAGTCTGAGTAATCCTTGTATAATCAGTGAAGAATGAAGAAAGAACCAAAGAGTAACAACAGCAAAAACTACAACACATCAAAACTCAAAATATTAGAGCAAATTTTACTCCATTTAGCAAACATTTAACTATGATTTACTTTCAGGAACCCAGTAAGTTTTTCCTCTGAGTTTCTTAGATGATAAATCAGTAATATTACTTGTGGTTGCCGAGTTGGAGGGAAAGCATGGGAGGAATGGATTGAGAGTTTTTGGTATTAGGAGGTGCAAGCTATTATATGTAGAATGGATAAATAAAAAGGCCTACTGTATAACAGAGAGAATTATATTCAGTATCCTGTAATAAACCATAATGAGAAAGAATATGTACTATATGTATAACTGAATAACTTTGCTATAGAGCAGATATGAACACAGCATTATAAATCAACTATATTTTGATTAAATATTTAAAAAAAATAAATAGTATTAATGCTCACTAACTTTGTTTACTTTTTTTGCTTTTGATGACTCACATTTTTTGTGTAGAGATTCTGTTATCCCTTCCTTATAATTTTAACCCATCCACCAATACAGACGTGATTAAAAGAGAAAAGGACAAGTGGGGCTTTAGACATTATAGTGAAATCTAGTCATGCAACATTACAAAAGTTTCCAAATTAGAATGGCTGAAATGATCTACTTTTGCTTTGTTGCATTTTAAGACTATCAATGAAATTTGAAATGATTTAGTAAAGTGGAAAGGAAGTTTCAACAGGGATTAGATGTTGAAAATGTGACAAAAGTGGTAGACTCAATCATCTTTGGTTGCTGAAAAAGAATATGCCTCATAATTTTGCATTTTTTAGGCAGTCTTCAATTTATATGGAAGTCCACCTTATGTTTCATTTTCTAGTCATATAGCATGGATTGCTGCAATTGAAATGGTTCTCTTTATGAAAATGGACTATTTGAAATGGTAGATAAATTTGTTTTAGTTTTATGGTATGAAAGGCATAGATATAATGAAAAGAACAATGATTTATAATCAGAGGAATATACACTTACCACTCGTCTGACCTAGAATTTCTTTTTTGCCTTAATTTTCTATCTGTATGATGTGATGATGTGGGATGGAGAGAATACCTATCATGCAGACAGCTACAAATATAAAGTACTTTTCACATACAAAGTTTGATGTTGTGCCTTCCATCAAAGATTGAGTACTCCTGTGTGAACATTGATAAAGTTTCCCAAGATTAGTCTATACAATAATCTGTGTGTCATTTTTAAGGTAGTGCTAATATCTTTATAAGTTAATGTCGTTTTAATTTATAATAGTAATAATTTGTAGTTGCTACATTGACAGTTTCAATTGATTATGACTTAATTTCTAGTATTTCTATTTGACTTTTATGGTTTCCATCACTGTACCGAAATTTCCCATCTGTTCATGCAAATTGTCTACCTTTTCCTTTAAAATATACATGGATATATCAATTAGGGTTTTTGTCTGAAAGTTCCAATGCCTAGGTTACCTCTGAATCTGGAATAAGTTGATGGCTTTACCTCTTGACAGTGGCTATATTTTACTTGCCTTTTTGCATGTCTTTTTTTGTGTGTGTGAATATTAGATTTTGTGTATGGAGGAAAAACAGAAGAGGACAAAGTAAATATACTTAGTCCTAGAAATGTGCACAGCTCTTTCTTTTTTTTTTTTTTTTTGGTCACTCTGTTAATATGTGGGTTTGAGTCTGTGGAGTTAATATTAGGCTGGTTTTAGATTTTGTTGTTGCTATAGCAACCTATAGAGTACCACAGACTTCACATTCCTCCAGTGAAGATCTGCTGCTACTCTGTGCTTAGTGTGGTAGGGATACAGGAGGAAGAAGTCCGGAAGGAAAGGGGTTTCTCAGTATTCCTGTTCCTTCCTCAGCTTTTAGTCAACCTTGTATACCTGTCCTACCCCAGTGGTAAGAGACCACTACTTTATTTTAGTGCAGGATCCTGAGCCCCCAAAATAATCTCACCTTTTCCCAGGGAGAGATATTTTTTGTTTCTGTCCTCCTGGCCCCAAGAAGCAAGTTGTTGCCTAGACCCAGGGATAGTAGATGAGAAAATCTACTATCCTTTCCTTCAGCAGCTTAAGTCTTATTTCCTAGGAGAGAAGGGTCTGGGGAGATGTGTTTTATTTTTTCCCTGTCTATCACAGAGGAAGGCTTTCTCAGTAGAGGATTGTGAAATAGATCTCCAGAATGAATGCAGACTCCCCAGTCTGCTGCCCCAAAGATTCTAAAAAGTCATACCAAGCCACACCTGACTTTTAAGAGCTCTTCACAATTTTAGTTATTTTCTTTTATCTGCTCCTGTATAGGCTACCTCTTCATCTGGTGCTGTGTCAAATAAGAAACAGTTCATATCTCTCCTTGGAGAAGATTGTCACATTTAGTAGTTCAGCTTACCTTGTTGTCTTATATCAGCAGCTTTTGAATTGGCTCCAAAAGAAGTATGCTTTTATAGATTATGAAGCTTTTTCTCTTTGGGTAGAACAACATTCTTCTATACCATCATACATCTGCAGCAGAGGTGAAATTTCATGATGACGTAAAAACCTCAAAATATTTTACTCTCTTGGGAATATCCACATTCAACATATTCATGATGATAGCCACCTGTATTTTACCAGTATTTTAAATACTGAATGTACTTACATATTTTATAGCCACTGTTATTTGAAATACCGAATGTACTTACATATTTCTATTTAAGAAAGGCAGATTTGGAAAAGTGATACTTCAACAATTAAATTTAAATAATATTTGTTGAGGACCTCTTATCTGTGAATCACCTACTGGGAAATGTGCGGATTGAAAGTTGGCAAAACACACTGTCCCTTGTCTCTCAAAACTTTTTAGTTGAGGGAAGACATAGAGGAATAGATGTCACAGAGGTTAACATCATCAATCCTTTATCTCTGTAAATAAAATTTTATTTATCTCTGTAAATAAAATTTTAGTGAGCTAATATATAATCAGGAACTAATTCTGAACTATTTGGTAATTCAGTTTAGGTCACAAAAGATGGTTCAAAAGAATTTGGGATATTCAAAAATCCATTCATGAAACCTAATTTGTGAGGTCAAAGCCAAGATTTGGCACATTTTCCAAAGTAATATTCCAAGGGGTAGAAGCTGATCTCCTGGCTTTTTGAAGTGTGTGTGTGTGTGTGTGTGTGTGTGTGTGTGTGTGTGTGTGTGTGTTGTGCATTGGGGTGGAGGGAGGCCTAGGAGGGACAAAAAGATGACAAAAGGTGTTTGGTTTTGCCCGATAACCCTTTCACAAGGAGAGAGTGACCAGGAAATTCTAACTAAATTTCACTTATGAAGGTGAAACATGTATATCGTATATTATATATTGTACAACTGTACAGGACCCTAAGGGTTCTTCCTAGAACAGGCTCACCTTCCATATCCTCTACCTCAGCTCCTCTTAAAGTGCCTAGATAACAGTATCTGATACACATTTCCTGAGTTGTTTTACAAATGTGAGACCCCCACCCCCAAAATCAAATGGAACTACTTACTTAATGCCCAGGAGCACACAGCCCCCAGGCCTCTTGGAGCCTAAGGATTGATGATGTTAACCTCTGTGACACCACTCTGTGGCCTCACCATCAGCCAGTCAGAAAATTGCACACTAGCTGATTACTTACCCTATGACCCCCCCCCCCGCCCCCTCAGCTGACTTTTAAAAGTGCTTTACAATTTTGATTTAGAGAATTTGGGCTTCTTTTGGACCATGAGCCACCTGTCTGCTTGCTTGGCCCTGCAGTAAGCCTTTCTCTGCTCCAAACGCCAACATTTAGGTTTGTTTTGCCTCACTGTCCATGGGGAACAAGAACTTGAGCTAACAATTTCTCTTTAAAGTAAGTTAGGTAGCTCACAGTTTTGTAAATGGTGGAGGTCTTTTAAAAATGTTTTTTAACCGAAACACTTTCAACAACTTAGAAGTGAAAAGGATCCCCAAGGTCTAGAGGTGTAGCTCAAAATAGCCTTAGGAAGGCCAAAATGTTTTCTTAGTTTGGTAATTTACCACAAAATTCGGGAAAACATTTCTTCTTCTTTTTTTTAATCCTCCTATTTAAATTTGCATATCTATAGTCACATCATTCATATTCTGTTACATCCCTTCAGTGACGCTCACACCAAAATTTGAACTCCTCAAGGCAGATAGTTTGAAACATCTAACCCAGATCTAAGTAAGGAACCAAGGTAACAACAATGGCCTATGGGGAGTGAAATGTCTAGCCATGCTATGGTCCAGACCAAAGAAACAAAGATAAGCACTGTCAGGGAGGGAAAGTTTTCCTCTCCCTTCTGGGTTCTTCTGGCTGGCCTAATAATTTCAAGTCAGATCAACAGGAGAAAAAAACACATTTAATTACATACATGTGTATGCAGGCTCCATAAGAATGGCCCAAAGGACAATCAAGCAGTTGAAGCTTATATGCTGTTCTGAGGTAAGACTAAGGAGTGCTGGTTTGGGACTTCAAAGGGGAGGATTGCAGTTCACATGGAGGTGGAAAAGCAAATGTTTGGTAAACAAAGGTTTGCCTACCCTGCAGAGACTATGAAACACAGAGGGGAATTTTAACAGACTTTGCCAGGTTCTTCTCTGTCTACCACACTTAGCTCATATTACAGTATGTTAGTTATGGTGATAGAACATACCCTCTATCTAAATTCTTTTAGGCAATTGAAGGCAGGTCAAAGCTTCTTCCTGAGTCACTGGGGCCTTGATTGTTTTCAGCTCCAAATAATCTGAATGACAAAGTGGTACATTTGAGGGTGGCAGTTCACTCCCCTTCAGCACAAAGGATCAAAAATGCTAGATAGGAGAAAGTGAAAGTAGGAACATGTTAGTTTTCTTTCTTATTGAGTTTATAATAAAGGTACTTATTTCCATTCTTATTAGTTGCAGGGGAACTTTTAACATTCTCTGCACTGACAAAAACTTCTTTCTTAATCCTTTTCATCTCCTCATAATGATGCATATGAGGTTGTTGGAGGCTTGCATTAATGCAAAGTGATGAGCTGCAACCTAAAATTAACCAAGAAAATAAAGAAAGTTAAAATTTCATGCATACATTTGTATTTGTTATCTGGGAAAAACCATTGGACTGCTGAAATATGAAGTTTCAAATACCCTCTTTATTATGTTGGAATGTAAAATCAGGAGTTCCCGTCGTGGCGCAGTGGTTAACGAATCCCGACTAGGAACCATGAGGTTGCGGGTTCGGTCCCTGCCCTCGCTCAGTGGGTTAACGATCTGGCGTTGCGTGAGCTATGGTGTAGGTTGCAGACGCGGCTTGGATCCCGCGTTGCTGTGGCTCTGGCGTAGGCCAGCAGCTATGGCTCCGATTCGACCCCTAGCCTGGGAACCTCCATATGCCGCAGGAGCGGCCCAAGAAATGGCAAAAAAACAAACAAACAAAAAAAATTTCATGCATACATTTGTATTTGTTATCTGGGAACATTGGACTGCTGAAATATGAAGTTTCAAATACCCTCTTTATTATGTTGGAATGTAAAATCAAATGGAGGATTTGTAGTTTTTTAACAATAGAAACACTAATCAAAATAATAAGATATTCTCATATTTTAAACTTTTTTTTTTTTTTCTTTTTAGGGCCACACCCACGGCATACGGAGGTTCCCAGGCTAGGGGTTGAATCAAAGCTACAGCTGCAGGCCCACACCACAGCCACAGCAACACCAGATCCGAACTGTGACTGCGAACTACACTACAGCTCACAGCAACATCGGATCCTTAACCCACTGAGCGAGGCCAGGGATTGAACCCACAACCTCATGGTTCCTAGTTGGATTTGTTTCTGCCGCACCACAATGGGAACTCCATATTGTGAACTTTAAGTGTCCTTGGCACTTTGCCCTTTAATTTTTGTTGTCTAGCAGAGTCAAAGGGAGACTTTCTTGAAGCACACGTATCTTGATTAGTGCCATTTCATCAGGCATGTCATTTTGCAAATTTAGTGACTTTATGAATGTGTTTATTTCATTGATGATACTCAATCAAGATGGTTTCTGCAATTAGTAGATTGTATAAAACAAAACCAGTAAAAGGAAATCACTTCTGGTTGTGGTACACCAGCTTCCTTTTCTGTTTTGGAATACCTGTGCTCCTTCTCTTTTTATTCTTTGCTACAGTTCCCATTACAGACACAATCAGGATTGTTTAAGTCTGAGCAAGTAACTCAGCAAGGCTTACAACTTCTTCCTCACTAATGATATTTTTTCTTATTAAGTTTGGGTTTAATGAAACTAAACAGAAAGTTCTGGTTGGGTTCTTTGGTCACCCCATCTGTGTTTGTGAATTCTTATAATTGGCCTGAATTGAAATTTCTTATTATCACTGATAGTAACCCAGAAACAATCTCAATTTATGTTTAAATGGCCCTATGCAGACAAGGATATCTGAACAAACCAAAACAGCCTCATACATTTATGACAGATATATAACCAATTAAAGGCTAGAAGTGACATGAGGTTTTGGTTTGTTTTTTTCCTGTATAATTTCGGGTAGAGGTTTTTTTTTTTTTTTTTTTTTTTTTCCCTTGAGTTTGTGAATAGAGCATCACAACTTTACAAGAAAGAGAGCATCTTAGTTGAATGTGAGACAAAAATTATGTGAAATGAAACTGATTTTGCTGTACATCAGCAAACTATTAGTTGAGTGTTGTATTAATTAGGACACTTGATTACAAGTCACAAACAACAAATTTGAACTAGCTGTATCAAGTGTGGAATTGATTCTTAAAAGATAAATTTATTCTAAGGATTAAAAGGTTTCTTAAGGAAGGTAAGAAGAGATTGCAGTTGTGTCCCAAGAAACTGCTGGAAGCAGGCAATCAAATGCTTTCGGGATTCTCAGTCACATCTCCTTCTCTCCTATACCATCTCTTTTATTGTAGCCTGGCTTCCACTGTTCCTCATAGGACAGAACATGATTGTGAACATTCCATTGTTTTTACATCCCATAGTCAAAGCATACAGAGAGCCTGATTCAACTCTAAGTCACAAGCTTAAATTCTTGAGATAGGAGTTCCCATCATGGCTCAGCAGTTAACAAACCTGTCTAGTATCCATGAGGGCGCGAGTTCAAACCCTGGCCTCGCTTACTGGGTTAAGGATCTGGTGTTGCCATGAGCTGTGGTGTAGGTTGTCGACGTGGGTCAGATCTGATGTTAGTGTGGCTGTGGTGTAGGCTCGCAGCTGTAGCTCCGATTCAACTCCTAGCCTGGGAACCTCCATATGCTGTGGGTGCAGCGCTAAAAAGACAAAAAGACAATACATACATAAATAAATAAATTCTTGAGATATCTTTCAATATATATACAGAAATTCATAAGTACATGTAGACATAAACATATGTCTGTGAATTCAGTTTATATTTAAGACTTTCAGTGTAGGCTATGCTATAGCATTGTAGATGTTCTTATCTGTTACTGGAAGGAATATGATTTTATACAATGTTTTTAAGTAATTTGAAACTATGTACCAAGAATTATAGAAATGATTATTCACCTAGATCCAGTAACCAGCTTTTTGAGAATCTTTGCTAAAGTAAGAAGACCACATCTGGATAGAGGATTTTTCCATATAGATATTGGGGTTTCCCAATGTTGTAAAACACAATTTAAAGAGCTAACTGTATTATATGGCCCCATGAAAATTACCATTCTGCCTTTTTGGAAAACTTGAAAAATGATTTCATAGATCTTGCTATTAAAATAATGTTGTAATTAAGATACTGTATGGATAAATCCTCTATCCAGATGTGGTCTTGTTACCTTAGCAAAGCTCTATGATTGAAGTTTTGATATGTTTCTTTTGCATTTTTCCTGAGTATTGTAAGTGCATTGAACAAAAAATTGAATAGGTTAATGGCTCTTAGAGCTTTTAATACCTTTTTTTCTCTAGTTTCTAAAATTTGGATAATGAATGTAAATTTAGTTTATGAATTAATTGAACTTAATATTGTATTAGACATCAGGATCAATAATGCCTGTCCCTTCCACAATCCTTTCTTGCCCCTACTTCTTTATTCAAATTTATCTTAAAATAGCATATTCTTATTTTTTTTTACTTTGACTCCTCAGTTAAGTTACTCAGACAATGAAAACACTTTGTTCAGATGACTTTTCATCTTTGAAAACATTTTTTGATCTTGAAATTTTATCTCCTAATCTATGAATACTTGTCCACATTTAGTATTTAACATACACCTTTTCTCTTTTCATATTACTTTACCAGTCAATACCATTCTTCTTTTAGCCATTATTGTTTTTTTCTATTGCTCTCTGATGAGAGTTTGTCATTTTCAGACAGCTTTGTACTGTGCTTTGAAAGTACTGGTTTCCAAGCTGTGAATCCACTGTATCTATGCTGTGAAGAGTGATTTGTTTCTTATATGTCATGGTGCCTTTTTATATGCTGCGAGGATGATCATTCAAATGATTCCCTTATTGACATGGGCTGCTTTAACTAAAGAAAAGTATGCGTTAAGGATATATAGAAAATTAAGGCATAAATGTCTGAAACAGTCAGTTAACAGACAAATCTTACTGAGTCTCAATTATCGTACTGCATATGTCAATACTTAACATCACAAGGTATCACAAAAGAAGCTGTGCTCTTCTCAGGAAGGACTTTGCAATGAAATGGATTGTAACAAAACTGTATATATGCCTACTTAGGCATAAGAAATTATTTTAAAAAACTGTCTAAACCTAAATGACTGAAGAGTAATATCTAAGGAAATACGGAGAAAGCCTACAATTTCTTAGGCTAGTTAAGTGGAATAGCTGAACTCTATGTAACTATGCTTTTCAACCCAGTAACTATATGCAGTTCCATAAAAAAGAATATTCTATTAGAGAAAAAGAGCAGGACATTACTTAAATAAAAAATGGGGAAAAAAAAAACCCACAGTCTGAGGAACAATAATACAAGTTGACCTATTACTACCAATGCTTGTGCTCTTGAAAAAAGTAAAGCATGGATCATTAACAGACGTAAGAACCAGAAAACTGTCTTTATGTTTCATCCAACATTTTTCAAACCATAGAGCCCTCTGGGACTTCACTGAAGAGTAAAGACTCTCATTTGTAGACACTCATAAAATTTTGCTTACAATTTTAAGGATTTACCCCATAGTCATTTTAAAAGCTTTTGTTTCTCAGAATAAGAACAAAATTGATTATTTATTTTGGTCCAGACACTTTCTGTGCTCTTTAAAGGTAAAGTCTCTTTTAATCCTCATAAAAACACTGTGAGATAGCTATTATTTTTATAGCTGTTTCACAGATGAGGAAACTAAAGAGAGCCCTTATATAAATAAATCAAGGAAATCCAGCTAGTAGTAGCAAGACTGGACTTTGAATCTAGGCTGTATGACTCAAGCATATGTGTGCTGAATAAAGATGCTATGTTGCCTCCTGAAAACAACATTAGCTTAAAGAATCAGATAATTGAAATTTAGATCTAAAGAAATACATAACGATTATCTTTTCTAAATTCCTATTTTTTTAAGTTGAGAAAATTGAGTTCCAGGTAACTACATGATTAGCTAAAGTCAACGGAGCTAGTTAGTGTTAGAGCCAGGGGCTCAAGTGGAAACATTCACCTAAGCTCATCACAATGCAGCATCAGCATTAGTTGTTATCATTATTTACGAGCAAGGAAACTGAGCTGCACTGTTAGGAAGTAACAGAGCTACATTCAAGCAGAGATAGTCTGGTTCAAAACTAAAATCACTATGTTATTATAATCCAAGAATGTCATTCCTTTATAATCTGCTTGGTAAATACTTAGCATAATGAAAGTAATCATAAAATTAGGAAATTATGATGTAATGAATTTACAAACTTTGGATATTTTGGAGGTTCTACTTTACAATCTGATGTTCTGTAATCAGAAAATAATGTTTGCAGTTTGCTGTAATTCTTACAAATGTAAATATGAGAATAGAAAAATCACACATACACACACAAAACTATTCAAAGTTCATATATTGGCCATAGGGAAAAACCATTTGCTAACGGACCTAAGAAAGTCTTTTGAAATGACCAGAATTTAGTATTTGTAAAAATGAGATGAAGAAAATTAAAGAGAAGACTCTTTTGACTCAAAAACTCCTTCAAAACCTCAAACTTGTATATTGTTTGTTAAATATTACCCTTTGTAAGAATCTAACCTTTTACTGCAATTTCTAAATCTTTTATAATTTTAAGTTATATTTTCCTCTACAAGTTTGGCGCATTTGTACCTAAGTGCAAAGAATGGCATTAGTTTGGGAACTTGTTACAACTACTAAATTTACATGCTAACCTAAACCCACATCTATTTAAATTATTAAAGTCAAGACATAAATCAAACTTGTCCATTGTTGTGCAGTAAAGGAAGTATTCTCAGGGTAGTTCTGTCACAGATCTTAGAAAAGAAATACATTTTTTAATCTGATGGTGTAATGAACTTGAAAAAAGAAGAGAAATTTTCATTAGAAATCTTGGAAGAAGCTGTCAGTAACCACTTGTCATCAGGATTAGCAACTGCAGGCTGAATAAAAATTGATTGTGGGACTCTGTACTCTGCCACTTGGATCACCTATTAGCATTGGCACCTGATTAAATTTCAGAACTATTTCTTCCTTTGATTAGCTCCCAGGACTTCTTTTGTATTATCAGTGATAATTTTCTGAAATCTCTCCTAAAAGACAGACTCTAACGCTCTCTTAACTGACTACAAAATTTCCCGTTTATGCTAGAAAAATCATTGGCCTTTACTCTATTTATACTTTTTGGCTTGATCTTTTGCAAACACTGGCTTAATACTTCCATATTTGGTAAAGAGGGAGCGAATGATTACTCCTTATTTCTGTTTTAAGTGCTTTCTATATTTGGCACAAGGTATAAATGAGCAGTCTCCTAGTGACTTTTGCTGTTACAGTAACTCATTCAATTTCCTTAGGACATTCTCTCCCCTGAAATCTTCTTCTAGATTGATTTTAGTCTATGCTAACACTTGGCCATGTATAAGAAAAACATACTTGCTTTAATACTTAAATTATGAGAGGTATGGTAAAGAGAAAGACCAAGAGAAAAAAGACAATATATTCTAAATAGAACACTTTTAGAAAAATGTTAATACATGATTTAAAACTCAAACATCAATTTATATTAAATTTAAATTTAAACAGTTGAATTTGAATCTATTTGAAATGAGCATGCTATATACAGTCTGCTACTGTGTATTTTATTCTATAAGACACATTTGCTATTTATTGCTTTGTAAAAGAAAATCTAGGAGTTCTCTGGTGGCACAGCGGGTTAAGGACCTAGCGTTGTCACAGCTGTAGTGCAGGTTGAATCTCTGGCCCTGGAACTTCCATGTGCTGTGACCATGGCCAAAAATAATTAAATCTCTGTGACTTATAATTACAAATATTTATTTCTTATTCCCAGGTCTGCTTCAAACTTTGTATTGTATTCAGGTCAGCTTCATGTATGTATCTCTTCTTTTGAGAACATATTGTACTTGAGGCATGATCTTCCACTGGCAAAGGAAAAAAAGCCAAGAGGAATGAACATACATCATGGTTCTTAAGTCCCTAACTCAGAACCGATAAACTGTCATATCTGCCCATGTTTCATTAGTCAAGACATATCACATGACAAACCCCACATCAGTGAGGTGGAAAATATAATCTACCTAGAGTGATTCATGGCAAGTAGGGAAAGGGAAAAATGAATCACGAACAAATAATGCAGTCTACCTACCTGCTCACAAACTTTTAATGCAATTAAATATATAGTTAGGAATAATCATTTTACTGACTCTTAATTTATACTGAGTCTTTGCCTAAGCCCACACTTAATGCTTTACAGGATACCTCATTGAAACAAAAGTAAGAGTATGTTAACTGTGGTTATTTAATTTTGACAAACTAGAAAACTGGGACTTCGTGTTGCTTAAGAGATGCCTAAGGCTAAGCTGGTACATAATCAAGTAACTTAAATCCAATACCCATATGGGTTAGTTTGAATTACTCAAAAAGCTGACCCAAACAAGTACTAGTGCAACTTATTCATTTGGGAAATGATCCCCAGTAGCATAATGGGAGATAGGGAAAGTGAGTCAGGGAAGGTAAGACGTGCGATAGAGATGTTACTGTGGGGCATTCTAAATTGAATGTCCTTTGTAACCCCTGAAGAGCCTGAGAGAACATAACCAACAGTTGCTCCACTAGGGTTTTATCTGTAGATTTCTGTCCCTTATTTACGAGGATTGCACCTAGAGGAATTAAATCTCTGTCACTTCTGAGCTGCCCTGCAGATGAATTTACCAAATTTTCCTAGAATTGGAAAAGGCCCTACTGCAAAGATGCAGAGAGGTGTGAATCTTTGAGGTGGGGAATCTTCAGCATCCACAGAATCTGTTCAGAGTTATAGGTAAACTCAGAGTTGGGCCAGGAAAATAAAGCATGAGACGTTAGCTATATCTATTATACAATTTTCTTAACCATTGCTCTATAATGCAAGTTTATCAGATGTATCTAGTGATTTAAATATGCCTTTTTAATGCATGCAAAAAAGGACTCTGTGTTTGAGCCTTTGTCTGTTTATAAAGTATCTCATTGACACAAACATTTGGAAATGGTTGTTGTGTACATTTGGCTGATTGCTTTCTGTTTATTTGAAATGAACTATTTTACAATCCATTATGATAGGTAAACACATACCACAGAGTAATGTCTTTTTTAATTTTTTAGTAGATAAATTGAGTAGTTTAAAACTGACTATATCATGGTATGAAAGCTGGTATCTAGTTAGTTAGTTAGTGGTTCCGTCACAATATCCAAGTATTGGAGTTCCCGTTGTAGCTCAGTGGAAATGATTCTGACTAGTATCCATGAGGACACAGGTTCGATCCCTGGCCTTGCTCAGTGGGTTAAGGATCCAGTATTGCCATGAGCTGTAGTTTAGGTCACAGACATGGCTTGGATCTGGCATTGCTGTGGCATAGGCCAGCAGCTGTGGTTCTGATTCGACCCCTAGCCTGGAAACCTCCATATGCTGCTGGTGTGGCCCTAAAAGCAAAAAAAAAAAAAAAAAAAAAAAAAAAAGTTAAAAAAAATCCAAGTATTGAATTTCACCTCCAAATTACATAAAAAACCTTGATCTATTTTGTTTTTTCTCTGCCGTAATTAGTCCATGACTACTATTTTTAACAAAAATAAGTTGATCTTTTTCATGACACACTACTAAAGCATATTTCAAGTCTGCATACTAATTAAATGTAACTTATTTTTACCCATAAAAAGTCAACACCCACATATTCATGTTCAAATTAGATGAGATATTTGAAATCACTTTGTAAATTATAATGCACCACAGAAATATTCATTTGTCCCATTATTGCTAAATACATTTCATTCTTCTGGTCATGAGAAGGTATAATTTATACAAATATAATTTCATATTCTTTATCTTTCAAATCAAGAAGACTCTAATTGCTGCACATTTATAAATACTATAAAAATCTTCCTAATTGTTAACATGACTCCCACCTAGAGATTGTGTCTATTTTACAAGATAATACAATTTATACAAATGGCCCACAGGAAATAGTGGTATAACCAGGAAAAAAATATATAGATTTTCTCTATTTTTCTTTAAGTTTTCATTATTAATATATATCATAACTCTGTCACATTTAGTCTTTACAGTTCTGTACCAAGATACAGATGGATTTAATGAGACACAGACAGGTTAAGTAATTTGCCTAAATTATATAGCTAGTAAGAAGTAAAGGATTTGAAACCAGGCTATTTGATGCCGTGTTTAATCACTGACATACTGGAGCTGAGACATATTCTTGGTGTCAGAATGGAATTAGAAGGGAACAAGAATAAACCATTTGCACTACTTATCACATGGTACTCTGTTTTCTAACTCATGCCACCTACTACATTTTTGTGTACTCCTGCAGTTATGATTTTCTCTTCCATTTGAATGTGATACTTCTCCCTCATTGTTATTAGGCTCTGTTCATGGTAATTTCTCTAACTATCATCAAAATATTTCTATAATTCTTACATTGTGTTTTCAATTTAAATAGTGTTATTGGTTATTTTTATGAATATGCAACTGTGTGATTATGTAAGGTTCTGGCCATAACTCCAATTTGCTAATATGGTATAAATTCTATAATTAAGTGCCAGGGGATGGGAGGGAACTTTTATGCAATATGAGCTGTGCAAATTATCTTGGTCTATCAACTCCCTAGCGTAAAAAGCAGTTGACCTACATGAAAAGAGAAGTAACATTTGCAGGGGAGGTAAAGGGTCAGACAGGTCATCCATAGCATCTTATATTGTGTTAGAAGCCATAATAGTCAAGATGAGGTAAAGAGCATTTTAATCATATGTTAGAATGTAATTCACCTAGAAAAATCAAAGCAGATTTTTTTCAATAAATATTCTCTATTTTATTTTTCATTCCATGTAGTAATGAAAATAAATACTTCAGTCTAAAGACCAAATTTGGGGAGGAGATATTGAAAAGTGGTTTTATACCTGGTGGAGGCTTAATAGATATTTGTGGAAATGAAGTAATGATTAAGACAGAAAGTTTATAAGTAACAGAGCAGTTTAGGCAGTGTGGCAAAGTAGAGGGAAAAAACATTGGCCTGGGACTCAGTAGATATGGGATTTAATTGTGGTATTGATTAATCATTTGATTTATTCAGCTTATTCTTATTAAGTACCTACTTCTGCTTAAAGACACCATATTGGACTCCAGGAGTTACAAAGATAAAATGGTACTCCCATCTAAAGGTGGACACATATACTTTATAGAAAACACACACACGCACACACACACTCACATGACCATATACTAATGATTCAGTTTGAAAAATCCTTAAGCATTTGTATATATTGGAAGAATTAATTGTTGACTCCTCCCAAGGACATAGGAGTTATTATGAAAATCTTCACATTTGAAATTGATCTTAAGAGTGAGAAATCTGGAATTCCTGACATGGCTCAGTGGTTAACAAATCTGACTAGGAGCCATGGGGTTGTGGGTTTGATCCCTAGCTTTGCTCAGTGGGTTAAGGATCCAGCGTTGCGGTGAGCTGTGGTGTAGGTCGCAGATACGGCTCAGATCCCACGTTGCTATGGCTCTGGCGTAGGCCGGTGGCTATAGCTCCGATTAGACCCCTAGCCTGAAAACCTCTATATGCCCCAGGTGCAGCCCTAGAAAAGACAAAAAGACAAAAAGACAAAAAGACAAAAAAAAAAGAGTGAGAATTCTCAGGTTACATTCCAGGGACTGCACGAACAAGGAACTATAGTGAGAAAGTGTGTATCTTATTCATGGAGACATTTGGCTTGTGTGGCTAGAGTAGACTTGGTAGGTATATGTGCAGAGGGATAAGGAGTATGTGTGAGTGCCAACAGGCGTAACAGATATTAAGCTTAGAAAAGCATTTGGAATCAAATTGTGAAGTCCCTTATATCTGGCTTATAACCTCAGGGCAAGCATTTTTCAAACTCGCATAATAACTCAAGAGTTACTTATTTTGTTACTAGATGGATGATGAGGCCATTAATTGGCAGGAGAAGTAGGATATGCGAATTTATTTAGGAAGATGAATGATATTGTTAAGATACCTGCAGGACATCTAGGTGGAAGTATAAACTAGAGTCATCTATGTCAGTGTGAAGATCAGGCTGTTAATCAAAATGAAAAATACAGATTTAGGTATCATCAGTATCAATATGTAGTGTTTGCATTTACCTCTGTTCAGTCCCACTGCAAGTCTCCAATATAGGCCATCATCTCTTCTCACATAGATTTTTTTGCTCTCCTTGTTTCTAGTGACTTCTTTCAATATATTCTCCATACTGTGAAATTCATTTCAAAAACACAAACCTGTATTGTCATTCTCCTACTCAAAATTCTGGTTTCCTTTCTAACTACCTTCTGGCTAAAGTTTAAGGCTCTTTATAATTAAGCTGATGATTATTTCTCTCTCTCTCTCTTTTAGAAATATCTCTGCCACTTTTTTCCTCCTTTTCTCTAGTTCCATGAAAGGACCATGCTCTGTCTCTCACATACTGATAGTTGCACTTGCTCTTTTTATTGTCTGGAGTTCTTTTCCTCCTTGTCTGCTTCTATACCCTTTATTAATTTTCAAAACTCAGTTGAGATGTCACTTCATCAAGGAAGCACTGGGTTTTTCAAGTTAGTTTCCTTCCTGTGGGCTTATGACAATGCCCTATATTTACTCTGTTGGGAAACCAATCTGTGTATCTACTGTCTATTTTTTTTAGCATTAGTTTCTCTCACTGTGCTATAAGGACAAAAGGGTAGGAACTTTATCTTTCACATAGTTGAATTTCTACCACCTAGTAGGTGTCAGTATGTATTTATCACTTGAATTAATAGTCTTAAAAAGGAAAAGTGATGTAATAGTTCCTTATTAATGCTATATAACCACAAATTTAGTGGCTTAAAATAACACAAATTTATATTATAATAGTTCTTTGGGTCAGAATTTTGAAATGGGCCTCATTAGGCTAAAATTAAGGGCCAGCAGAGCTGCATGCCTTGTAGAAGCTCTCAGAGAGAATCTGTCTCTTTGTCTTTTACATTTTCTAGAGGTTGTCTACATTCTTTGACTCATGGCCACTTTTCTCCCTCTTCAAAACGGGCAACATCTCTCTGGTTCACACTCTTGGGCCTTTTCCTTGTCCTTTTAAGGACACTTGTGATTACACTGGGCCCACCCATATAACCCAGGATAATTTCCCTATCACAAGTGAGCTGATGAGGACATATGATTCCATTTTCAGTCTAGGCCATGAACATACCCTATCTCATCTGATTCCACCAGCAACCATAATTCTCTACAAAGAGTTTGAAAATAATTTAAATTTAACCTATATTAAAACAAATAAGTTTAAACAAAACTTACATCTTCAGGGGATTAGGATGTGGACACTTTTGGAGGACCATTATTCTCTCTACCACAAGTTAATGGAATTAATATCTGTAGAGAAGAAAAATGAGATGTCTGAAAAGTAAATTTGATCTTCATTAACTGAAAAACACCTTTATTGAGCTGTAGTATGTAATACTCTCAATGCTTAGTGCTGGGAAGACAGGTATAACCCAGATAGTCACTGTCTCGGAAGTGAGAAAGAATATAGGTAATATTATTAAGAAAAATTTTATACGATGATGAGCAGTGAAAGCTACATTATAATGACTGTCCAGTAAGTGGGAAATAAGGAAACCTCTTTGACACTGTTTTTCTCTTCTTTGTGCAGTAATTTAATTATTTTAGACCTCCTCATTATAAAATGACCATGAATGTCACTTTTGGCCCTAGTGTTCTATAATCCTATGATCAAAAGCTATTACTCAGATTTAATGGAAAGCATTTTTCATGCCATTTTCCATTCTACTCTCCTCCACTTTGCATTGTCATTTTGTAGCATTAATAACTTGGTAAATCCATTTTCTAAATATGTTCTGAGTTTCAGGCCTGCCTTCATAATGTTCCATGGTATCACATAACCTTATCTAATGTTTACCATTAATCTTCCATATTTCTCATTTCCTTTTTTTCTCATTTTCGTTGAAAGCAGAGAATGGACTGACTCTAAAAGCTCTTCCATATTACATACTAGTCTTCTCTTAAAGGTGAAATAAACTCATATCCCTTTGTATTTCTTCTATATGTATATTTCTAAACTGTTACCTATTTCCCTCTCCTTCTAAACTTATTTTTTCCTGAGTAACTTAAGTGATGAGAATCTTCAGTTAACATATTGACTAGCACCCAAGGAAATAACATTTTAAAAAATGTTTTTTCTGGCACAGATTGTGATTAACTGCTCTGTGTAATGAGGATAATTCTTGGTTTTCTGATAACTGAGTGTTTTTTTTTTTTTTCTCTTAAATGCTTTTATCCATGTTGCCTTATGTGGTAGCACATAAAGGGCCATATCATGGAGACTTCCCATGATCTTACTTCCAACTCCCTTGGTAATTTCATCCCATGCTGCCCCCTTCTTCATATTTTAGAGTGCAAGAAAATTGAATGTATGTAATGAAAAGAATGCTCTTTTGATTTCTTATCTCCCAGGCTTTGCCCTTGCTATCTTCTTGGGAAGATGCATCTTTCTCTTTGCACTTTTTCTTTTCTTATTTTTGCTCATCCTTCTATATTCAACCTATCCATCACCTTCCAGAAAATGTTTTCTGTAACATCCATGTGGCTATATATCCCTTTCTTTGTGTTCCTGCAGTACCCTTTGAATATATGTATATCTAATTATACAAAATGTTTAGTATTTACCCACAATATGTCTATTTTATACTATGCTGTGAACTTTGCTAAAGATAAGCCTTCTTAGTAATTGGAGCAGTGATCAGCATATATGAAGCATTCTATAAATAATTATTCTACAAATTATTGTATAAATAAAAGATTTCATTACATCTTGCTAACAGCTCTATGAGTTAAAATGCTCCTAATGTCATCATTCCACAGAAAAAGAGACTGAGGCCTGGCAATTTTAAGGCCATCATTCTAATAAGTCCTGCTATGTATTCTGAGGCCAATTCCCTTGATTCCATGTCCTCTCAGTTTACCCAATATAATTTTTGTGCAGCAACTCATGCTTGTGAATCATTAATATCACAATTTATTTATCCCACTCTTATAGGGGTTTGAGGATCTCAGGAATATAAAAGTTCATAACAGGGCCAAAGTTCTTTGCACTAATCTTAGAAAATATGAGGGCCAGATTTATTGAATGAAAAAAAAATGACTTTGTTAGAAAGGGTTAATGGATTCTGTGATGAAGTACAATTTTTATGAAAGGCAGAAAGCTAATTTTATATGAGCTTTCCCCATAGAGAGAATAAAAGAAAATGCTGGTCACTTTTTGCAATTTATGAAGTAGTAGTTCTTCACTCTTTGATATCTTCAGGGAACAGTTTTCAACTAAATTTTCCTGAGAGAGATTTTTCTTCCTTGCCTCTCACATTATTATACCCAGGCATATTTTTATTAGTAAAAGAAAACCAGTCATAAATAAACCCTAGAGAAAATGAAATACAATATGTGTTTCTTGAAATGACTAAACAGAGGTATGTAGATAATCACTTCCTCATAAATAGATTTCACTTTTTTATTTTCTCATTATTGATGATTTCATACTAATATCTCTTACTAAGACTGTGTGTCTACAACAACATGTATTAAGATGTTGAAATAGTCTATAAGCTCTATAACAATGTATGTATATATACTTTTATATTTCAACTTTGGAGTAATAATGAATATAGAGCTGATCATGCTTAAAATGATCAATTTGTAATATGAGAGGTAACAATAGAAATAGATTTGAAATTATAAAAGTATAAAATTTTAGCATAGTAAAAATGAAATAAAAATTGAAAAAAATATAGGATAACTTGGGAACATATATTCTTTCACAGGCTAAGGCTAAGTAGCTTAATTTATAGTAGTGATTCTTGAGTTGGACTTCATGGTAATAGGAATCTTCTGCAGGGAGGTCAGGGAAACCCATGAAACTGTATGTAAATATGTCTGTTTTTGTGTAAAAAAGGATCATTATTTTAATCAGGTAATCAAATGATTCATGACTTGAAATGTTGAAAAATTACTAGTTTATGACCTCATTCCAATTAATTTTAAAATATCAGTGCTCAATAGATAAATGAACAGAAGATATAAACAAGTATTTCTGCAAAAGCAGAAACATACAGAATACATAAATGTATAAATTTTGTTCTACCTTATTAGTAATCAGATTCAAATTAAAACAAGCAGCAACTATCTCCTAATATCTAATAAAACAGCATTTGTTCTAAAACATAAGCTGAAAATCTCCTCTTAACAGCATAACCTCTTTCTGGTACCACTAAAAATTGGTATGAGCTTTGGGAAGGCAATATGATAATATTTAGTAAAAGCCATAAAAGTTTCTATAATGTTGACCTAGTAATTTCTTCTATTACATGGCAGAAGCTGAAAAAGAATGCATGAAGATGTTAATTATGATGGAATCTCTAATAGAAAACAAAAGTAAAGTATAGCCCATGTTTATGATACAATTACTGAAAAAAAGGCAGAATATTATTGTGGCTCTGTAAAATACATGTTCATGGGGAGTGTAATCTGTAGACACAAAATGGTGCTTTTTTGTATGTTAAAATATTTTCATCAGGAGTTCCATTGTTGCTCAGTGGGTTAAGAACCTGACATGGTCTCTGTGAGGATGTAGGTTCCATCCCTGGCCTTGCTTAGTGGGTTAAGGATCCAGCATTGCCACAAGCTGTGGCTCGGCTTGCAGATGCAGCTTTCTCCCGCGTTGCTGTGGCTGTGGTGTAGGCCTGCAGCTACATCTCCAATTCAACCCCTGGTCTGGGAACTTCCATAAAGTTGCAGCCATAAAAAGGAAAAAAAATATTTTCATCATATTGTCATCAAAAATATTATCAAATATGAGCATTCTTATATAATGTTAAAAATAATCCAGCATCATAAAGAAGGTTCATTTTTCACTTCTGGATAAATCCATGAAGACATGCAGGTTGTGCACTATAAAGTTCTAAGATATTATTTACATAGGTTACAATGTACATGGAACCCCCTGCGTTATTCAAAATAGAGGCTCTAAATTTATAGCTATTTTGTATTTGTTTTAATATGTTTACCTTTTGTGAGTCTGATTACCTTATAGGAGTCCGTATAATCTATGTAAACTGGTCACTGTGAAAAAACATGGACTTTGATTCAAATAAATCTATACCAAGTTCATCTCTGTCACTTATCAGCTTTATTCCTCGTATTTATTTTTAACATATTTATTTTTTATTTATTTTTAATGTATAATGTATTTTGTATTTATTTTTCATGTATAAAATGGTAAATTACATAGGGGTTGATCAAGATGGTGTATGTAAAACAGCTTTATGAACAAAAAGGTAATAATAAATGTTATAATAATAAAATGAATATTATTAATATTTGTCATGTTAAAGAATATAAGTGTTACCACACCAAAATAAAACTTTAGCAGATAATTCCTTGAAGGCATGTTTTTTCTTGTATTAAAAGCAGAAAAGGTAGGAGAGAATAGTTAGTGAAGATGTTTATATGATGAAGCTCACATTCAGTGCTGTTTACACAGTAGATACATAATATTTTGCACATAATGTCAAGGTTTCCCTTCTGCCTTCAAGGCCTATCTAAAAATCATTCTTTGTACATATAATTGAAAACAATAAAAACATTGCTTTACTACCCACTTTCATTTAAAAGCATCTGGAACAAATCTCTTCAAAATGTCCTCCTATTCAGCTTTTGGTAAAGATAGTTGGGTATGTTTTAAAAAACCTCCAAATGGATGAGTTCAAATGGCTCATTTACTCTCCCATGTCTGACAGATAGGCTGTGTATGCCCATGTAGGAAAAAATAAGTGGAATTGCAAATTAACTTATTAACTTTTAGGCTATATGTGTATGTCATTGGGAAATAGATGTACAGACTTGTCTTCCTGTACAGCAAATCAGTGAAAATGGTTAAATTTTGACCATCTAAAGTGTATTGTTTATTTTATATTATTATTATAAGAAAGGTAGTATTAAATTCATTGAAGTAATATTCAAAAGAGGCTAGATTAGGTTTGAAAACTATTACTATCTCTTTTTTTTTTGTCTTTTGTTGTTGTTGTTATTTCTTGGGCCGCTCCCGCGCCGCTGGCCTACACCAGAGCCACAGCAAGGCGGGATCCGAGCCGCGTCTGCAACCTACACCATAGCTCACGGCAACGCCGGATCGCCACCCCACTGAACAAGGGCAGGGACCGAACCCGCAACCTCATGGTTCCCAGCCGGATTCGTTAACCACTGCGCCACGACGGGAACTCCCTATTACTATCTCTTTTTATTTATTCACACGTGTCAGCAAAGACTTCCTTGTTATACCTACCATGTAGCTTTTACCAGATGGGTTAATGCTGATGTTGACTGTACATAGTAATTTGTGGGAGTAACACAAATAAGAGGAAGTATTCTGTGATGCTAAATAACATTTTTTCATTTAAGAAAATAGTTTTATGTTATTATTTACCCACTGTTATCTCTTATGTTACTTAGAGTATCTACTTATGGATTAATAATGTGCTTTAAACAGATATTTATTCTTAATACATAGATATATTTGTCATAGGAAAAGTCATTCTTTACTGTATGTCATCTGTTTTCAGAAGCGATGGAGATTTACTACTGAAAAATAATATGAGAGAAAATAAGGTTATTTTATCAGGGCATTTCAGTGAGGGTTCTTTTGACACATGTAAATAAAATATGAAATCTCTCAATTTTAAATCTCTCTTACATGCACTCATTTATTGAACACTGAATAATATAATTGTATTTACGGTAATTTAAAGATAGGCTTTGGCATCAAAAAAGCATTTTAATAAATTAAGATTGATGATTTTCCTGTTCATTTGGCTTAGTACTAACTTCCAGCTTTGGAAAAAAGATAATTTTTAGAAGCATGAATTCTGCAAAGCTGTTTCTTAATAATTTCCACCCTAATCTCTTGCTGTAAGAAGTCCTTGGGGATTTTTCCTTTGAGTATTTGTATATAATCCATGAAGAGTATCATTTGCATTTTGATTTGAAATTTCCAGACTTTTAGATGAAAAGAAGTACTAGAAATTTTGGAATTTTAAGATCCCCCCTCCTCTAAAGCACTCACATATTTATCAAATATTTTCTGAGCTCTTAATTTGCACAGACAATATGCTCAGTTCTGGGATGCACAGATAACTAAGTCATGCTCCTGATCATCAGGAGACCTCTCTCATGGTGGGATGAGGCTACGCCAGGGGCCTATGTTAGAGTATATAGATATTACAAAGGAAGGACCCGTTATTTCCTCCTGGATTGGTGATGGGGGCCAGAGGAAATGCTCAGGAATAGTTTTTTTAGAAGAGATAACAGACAACACTTTCTTTTGATTATAGTGGAGTTTCTACTAGGGGAATAAATAATATTTCATTTGTTCTTATGAGACTACTTTTTTTGTAATGCTTTTATACAGCATTAGAATGAGTTTGGACTTGATCATTTCAAATATTTTTAAGATTTCAGTTTGGATCCTTAATACCAATATCACTCATATTTGATTTATTTATCAATGAATTTACTATTAAATATGACACTAATGTATAAATGAAGTTATTTTGCTTGTAAAGTCTGAATGATACTCAAAGTTGCTTCTTAACTCCTTATCACTCTTTTTTTTTACATTGTAGATGAAAGAGAAGATGTTCAAAAGAAAACATTCACAAAATGGATAAATGCACAATTTTCTAAGGTAAGGATATTTTGTTACTCCTCTTTTAATATGGAATATACGTTGCTGAATTTTCAAACTGAATTATGCCTCTATGTGATTTAACATGTGACTTAAAAATCCTTACTGTTTTTCTCGTAATTTTTTATTTTACCTGAACAAATCTGGGACTATTATGTTGACTTTTAATTAAGGAAGAAGCAACAGAATACATAGTAAAGAGAAATTTTTTAATTTGATGAAATATATCTTTGGTTCTTCTTGATAATGTGATTTTCTTGAACAACATCGGTCATCAGGGGATTTTAACAGCAGTTTTTCATCAAGTAGCTAATATATGTCATATACTAGAAGAGGATATGAGGAATTTTTTATTGTTCTGAAAATGATTGTTTTTTGGTCCTTCTTGACCTTTACACAGTTCAAGAAAAACTGACAGGCTATTTGGCCCCTATCCCTTGAAGCATGTGTCAAGTAATTTAAGATGATAAGTTTATCCTCTTTTTCTGAAGCCATCAGTCCATCCTCTCAAAATTTATTTTGTAAATACAGGTCATAATCAATAGCACAATTCTAGACAATTTTTTAAATAAACAGTGTAAGATATTCTTTCTTTGAAAACTAGTATTAACAATAGTGCAATATTAGAAGATTTGTGTAGATTTCAATGTTAGAAAGACTTGATTAATAATTCCCGATTTGGGCAAATCAGTCAAACACTTTGTAAGTCACTTTCCTCATGCTTCTATCGTGTGTGTGTGTGCGTGTGTGTGTGTACAATAAATCCAGATAATAGGAACATAAAGCTAATAAAATGTGGACCATTTATACAAGGTTTTAATAGTGGCAAAATGGTGATAATGGTTACTTTTGCATGTTATTGCAATGATTAAAGAAGATACTACATGTGAAATTATCTGGCACAATGCCTGACACTCTTAATACATATGAATTACTCTCTTTATGGGGTCTTCTTCAATTTGTAAAAGTTTTGGTAATGGATCCAAAACAATCCACTGGGAGACTCAGTCTCAAAAGTGTTACCTTTACTGCTACAAAATGTTTTACGGTATCATCCATTCTTTGTGGTATTTGACCACAGAGTTTTGCCAGGTACTCTTTAGTACATTGGCAAGAAGAAATTAACTGAATTTTAGCTAATCAAATTTCATTTGTGTTTACTTACTGAATTAGTTAATAAATCACTATTACAGAATTTTAAATGATAAACTTAGGAATTAAAAATATGTTTTAAAAATAGGTGGGATATGAATAATTTTTTAAAACCCAATAAATTATAAAAGCACAAACAAGGAGTTCTCTTGTGGCACAGTGGGTTAAGATACAGTGTTGTCACTGAAGAGGCTCAGGTTGCTGCTGTGGTGCGGGTTTGACCCCTGGCCTGAGGACTTCCACATGCCATGGGCATAGCTAAAAAAAAAAAAAAAAAAAAATAGAAGCAGTTCCAGTCATAGCTCAGCAGAAACCAATTTGACTAGGATCCATGAGGAAACAGGTTTGATCCCTGGCCTTGTTCAGTGGGTTAAGGATCAGGTGTTGCCTGGTGTAGGTCAAAGCCACAGCTTGGATCTGGCATTGCTGTGGCTGTGGTGTAAGCTGGCAGCTGCAGCTCCAATTTGACCCCTAGCCCATGAACCTCCATATTTGTGGGTGTGGCCCTAAAAAGACAGAGGAAAAAAAAAAAGAAAAGAAAAGAAAAAAGAAAGAAGAAAAAAAGAAACCACAAATGAAGAATAAATGAAAAATGAAAAATAAACTGAGAAATATTTAGGATAGGAATGCATAATTCTCAGAATATTTGTAAGATGGATGTATATAGTTTAATTGCTGTATCTAGTGGCCTCATTAAAATTTTCTCAGTTTCATAACTTCGTAGCAGACAATAGATGTCTTTCAAATAAATATACCAACAAATCAAAAATGAGATTTTTAAAGTAATAATGTAACTAATACACTGAACAGTCGAATTAAACCAATGAGTTATTTTAATGTTATGTAAACATGATAAACTCTGTGAATTCTCATTCCCATAAATTGAAATAGATCATCATTCTCTATACACTGACATTTCCTGGTATTGTTTACCACAATTCACGTGCTAATATACAAACCATGGTTTGATATCCTATCTTGTATGAATACGTTGTGGGCACTGTCTTAGAGCAATTTTCACCCAACCTAATGAGCACCCATATTTTAAAAGCTGCAGAATAATCACATCCATGAATGCATTTCTGTTTTTTTGCAAGTTTCCCTTCTCCCCCAAATCCCAAATTCAGTTCCCATTTTTTTTTTTTTTTTTGCTTTTTAGGGCCTCACTGGCAGCATATAGAAGTTCCCAGGCTATGGGCTGAATTGGAGCTGCAGCCACCGGCCACAGTAATGCAGGATCCAAGTTGTGTCTGATACCTACACCACAGTTCTCGGCAGTGCTGGATCTTGAACCCACTGAGTAAGGCTAAGTATTGAAGCTGCATCTTCATGGACACTAGTCGGGTTCATTACCACTGAGCCACAATGGAAAATCCTAATTCCCACTTATTTCATTTATTTTATAAGTGTTCTCCCTAAACCTGTTCTAATTGGATCAAGAGAGTCAATTCTTTCAAATACAGAAGTTTAATATTTGGGCATTTCCTGGGTATCAGGAATATAAATCAATATTTATAAAGGTAGAAGAAAATATTTAGAGATAAAATTTTTATGTGTGTGTTGATTTTTCATTTAGAGACATGAAAAATGTTTTCCATGTTACGTGATTTTTTTTCTGGTTAAGATTTGAGGTAAATGACTAAATTTTATCTAGACACTTGAAGATAATGAGAAGAGATAGCTAATGGATTTAGGTAAAGCCACTTGGTGATATCAAAACATAAACGTAACTGTGAGATATGTCATTTGACATATATTTATTGCGTCACTACTAGAATTGCACAGAAGTCTAAGCCAATAGGAGGCACAAAATTATTCTAAGGCAGGAATGTGTGTTTTCTTTATAACCCTATTGGTCATTACTAGTGTACTAAATAAATATAATAAATCCATTTTGATCAGTAGTAGAGAAAACTAAATATATGCTACGTTTAAGATAATGAGAAAATGCTGAATGGAAAAGAATATGTTGAGAAAGCCTTAAAAAAGAAAAAGCAATGAAGAATTTTCATCTATGTGGTAAATTGGACAGAGAAACTCATAACAACAACAGTGCAAGTAAATATGATGAAATAAAGGGTTTATTGATGAGGCATACATACACACACATTCTTGTATAATATTTGTAAAGTATAGGGAGACAGCAAAGTAGTTTCTTGTTATTTTGTAAAGCTACATAAGGAACAGTTTAGGGGGAAATGTGATTAAATATAGTCTTATCGTTTTGTTTCATTTGAGGTTTAGTGTATCTTTGTAGTAAATCTAACCGATTTTTTACTTTCCCAGTACCATTTAAAAATAGGCCCTATCTCTTTTTCAAAATAAGTCTTCTATTAACCTTCAATTCCAGAATTTTTACTAGGATGTGATTTATCACATCTATTCTATAAAGATAAGCAAACAATATTTCTCTTCACATAAACACAAAGATGGTGCTAGGTAAGATTAATTCAAGGTAAATATTTCTTTCCTTATAAGTTATAGCTATTTTATAATCATAAAAAATTTAATGTTTACTATACCACACATATCATTCACATTATAAAAATCTTGCTATTCACACAGGTTCATTCACAGAAGCTTTTAAGGAAAATACACTTTTGAAATCATGACCAATGATAATTTTGTCATAAAACTCTCTTGATGTTTGTGTTAGAGAAAAAGCAATTTGTGGAGGAAAATATTTACTACTAGATGAATTGAAAGATTTAAACTATTCCCAATGAGTTGTATGACAGTTTTGATCCTACACTGGATTTAGTGATTAACTTTATTTCCTTACTTTAAATATACTTTTTCTAATTTTTCTAAAAGTAGTAGACAGTTTTATATTTGACCCAAATGAAGTAGAAGTGAGTAATTTATTTTGTCTATGAACTGTATAACTGCTCATGCTATGATAATACATTTATGTCTTCATTGCCACAGTGTATATGCTCATTCCTAAAACATGGGGCATACCTTTTCATGATAACCATGAAATGAGGTAGAATTAACTGAAGTAACACATTTTCCCTAAGAATTCACCATAACTTACCTTCTAGCCAGCATAATGAGTACAATATGATATAAATTAACACAAAAATTAATGAGTCAGGCTTCTATGTAAAAAAGTCAACAAAGGCTTCGTTGCATAACTCTGCACCATGGAACCTTAGGAGAAATAATTATATCCACATTTAAAATCATTTCAGGAAGAAAGATATTGGAGTTCCCCTGGTGGTTCAGGTGGGTTAAGGACCCAGTGTTGACTCTATAGATGCAGGTTCCATCCTTGGCCTCACTCACTGGTTTAAGGATCTGATATTGCTGCAAGGTGTGGCATAGGTCACAGTTGCAGCTATGATCCAGTATTGCTGTAGGCCCCAGCTGCAACTCTGATTTAACCCCTAGCCCAGGAACTTCCATATTCCACAGGTGTGGCTGTTAAAAAAAAAAAAATATATATATATATATATATATATATATATATATATATACATAAAATTCAAATTCTTATACCCTTGTTTTACTTATATGCCCATGTTTACTTTATGAGAAAACATAAAATATTGCCAATTTGGTTATCATGTAATATATTTTATGAATGTTGAATGACGTCCTCTGGATGCTTGTTCATTTCTTTCTTGAACACGGCTTTGGCTACCTTCTTTGGATTGAGGAGGGAGAATAGAACATATATTTATATTTCATTATCATTATCTTGCCACATTCTCTATGCCAGTGTACACAAACACACACAAATACACAGGTACAAACAGTAAGCATCTTAGAGATTTAAAGTTAATTGAAGGATTTCATTAAATGAAAGGAAGATTCTGGGATATAGGGGCAAAACCTTGTCTCAATGCAAAAGGCAAAAATTTGTATCTTCTGCATCTGTTCTAAATGTAAATGTAACTAACAAATTTATATATAACTACCATGCAAGAAGCCTGACTATCAGATGTCATAGAGCAGAGCTGTTGTGTCATGGAAGAGTCACCATAGATATAAACAGACCCAGACTGCTATGTTCCTAGCTTCCTGTTTTTCCTTACTATTTGGTATCAGGAAGAATTAGGTCACTAAGGAAGATGAAGGGCAGTGAACTGAGTCTCTGGATTATGATAATAAGCCCATAAAAGGCTTTGGTAACACTTAAATTTTTTTGGTACAATTGTTTTGGACAGATGAATATTGGTACAGAAAACTATAGAAATTCTCACTTCAGAAATAGCTAAAATTAGAAGCATTTCATTCCTGTATATCCTCACGTTAATAACTCTATTAGGTTATGCTTTTGTGGTTAGTTGCTCCAGAGACCTCATGAGATAAGTATTCAGGATAGGCTAAATGAGATTTAGGTGGCTTGCTCAAAGTAAATGGAAGAGTTGAACCTGGAACCCAGGAAACTGGACTCCCACGAGATGTCCATGTCTTTTAATGTTGTGATAACTATTCCACCTACTAAATGCTACAGTTTTCTTGGGACATGTCACACATTTGATAGGTTTTATAAGTGGAGAGGGATTTTGAGTTCATTGAAAACTTGACAATAGAAGATATTTAATGCTTATAATACCAACAGAGACTTTAACCTGCTTTTGAATGTTTAATATCACCCAAACTCAACCACTGTCGAGAAAAATTGTTAATTAATTCTTTCTGAATAATTTCCAGTACACTAAAAGGCAATGCTTTTATATGCTAGGTTTTGGTAAGTGATATAATCTAATTTTCAATATAAGCATGTAAATTGTTAATATTGTTATTAATTAATATTTTATTTCCCCTAATCATAAGCAAATTATTATGAGATAATTTAAATATTGGTTTTAACATAATTCCATGAGAAATACAAAATGTTGCTTTCCTGGCATGTGGGCTCCCTGACATCTACAGTAGATGTTAAGCTGACTTCTAGAATGATGTGTCTGTGTTTGCAATTGAGATAATTATGCTAATGGTCTAATCCACTGAGAACCATTCCCTTGAATGTTTTCCTGAATCTAATCTTTGCAAAGTACCCAAGTAACAAAGGATATCATTCAGTTAGTGAAAGGAAAATTGGATTGTGATAAGTCTCTGTTTTCAATGAAAGACAAATAATTTACTGTTTATATTGCAGATCTTTCCTAGAAATATTTTTATCAACCCACTGTTACTGAGGTCTTAATAATTCTAGCTAGTTTTAGGTGTTATACATATTTTGCTCTTTAGGCTGCAATATTCTGAACTATCTTATGAGAAAAAAGGAATTGTTGATTGCAGTACCTACATAGTGTGGCAAGCATATTTAGCTGGCAAATGTAAATATTTACCAATTAGCATGATTGTTGCTAGCAAAAAACAATTCTCTGTAGCTGATAGGCAAATATATTAGCTATCTGATTTAACCTATCTTAGAGTACTAGATACATAACTTTCTAGCAAATATATTGACTGTAGTAATTTATTTCCTTTTTGAGGAAGAATAGTTGGCCTTCTGGTATGGTTCCACCAGAGCTATATAGTTGCTAAAATAACCTTTCAACATTCAGCAAATATGTATTGAGTGCCAACTCTGTGGCAGGCATAGTATTATACACTGAAAAAGGCATAACATGATTTTTCTTCTCTAGGAGATTATCATATGAAGGAAGAAACAATGATATAAACAAATAATTAAAATAAAATTTGGCCTCTAATGTAATAGAAGTGCCATGGGAACATAGTAGGAAGAAGGGGTACTAGCTTGGGGAGAAGGACATATTTTGAAAAGAGATGACATTTAATCTGAGGTTGTCCATGCAAAGACAATTTGAAGTAAGATTGTTAAAGAAAGAGTGCAACAAGAATTGCATGTGGAAGTGTGGAATGCTTAAAGAAGTTTGTCCTGTCAGGTGGCAAGTTGCCAAGGAAATCTGTGTGAGTGTAGGATGGAGGTTGTGAGAGGAAGTACAATGCCATTCCCAAATAACTGTATTGTTGTTGGGGCCAGCTGAGCCAAGAATGAGATATTAGTCTAATCATGTTAATATGCAACTTCTGGTTGGAAAATGTGACATTCTAAAGCAGTAGTAGGCAGTGAGAGTTCCCATTGTGGCACAGTGGAAATGAATCCAACTAATATCCATGAGGATGCCAGTTCAATCCCAGGCCTTGCTCAGTGGGTTAAGGATCCGGTATTGCGGTGAGCTGTGGTGTAGGTCTCAGACGTGGCTCACACCTTACATGGTTCCGGTGTAGGCCAGCAGCTGTAGCTCCAATTTGGCCCCTAGCCTGGAAACTTCCATATGCCACAAATGTGGCCCTAATAAGCAAAAATAAAAATAAAGCAGAAGGGAGTGATAGAGCAATTTGACTGCCCTCCCACCACTAATCCTTCCTACAAAATTGAATCTGAAGCATAGACTTTACATTTAGGGAATAGACATATGGATGTAAAATGAAAATGCAAGTGTGTTACAGTTTTTTGTAGAGTTGTTTGATATCACATACAATCATTAGCATATTGCATCAGAATCACAGAATCACCTAGAAGGCTTGTTAAAACAGTTCACTACAACCCATAGCCAGAGTTTCTGATTCCTTAGGTCTGGGGAGTGGGGGTGGGGGCAAGAACTTTGATTTTTAACAAGTTCCCAGTAAGACTGTATTCCTGTTATTAAAATTACCTATAGCTATTGTGTCAGATAGTGAATAAATATTTTTAATATTGTATCTATGCATTAAGTTCCTATCCTTTGTAAACAATGATTTTTATTTAAGGAAACATGCTTTGACAGAAGTGTACTGTTTGGGGTCAGTCTCAGCCTATCAATAATGATGCTATTGGCTAGGAATGCTGAAGGCACTCACCTGGTCCCTTAGTACTTGTGGAAGCCCCCATAGACTCCTCAAGGAGAGCCAGTGTTGTGGCTGGAGTGGTTCTTTGTTATGATTTCAGAAAGCATCTCAGTAACAACCATCAGGGAACAAAAAAGTTTTATTGCTCAGAAGTCTTGGAGTCCACAAGGCATGCCTGTGATCACACACTGAAGTCACAGGTAGAGAGAGAATGAGAGAGAACATTAACTTGGGATTCTGCCTTTATTGGGATCAAAGGAAGGATACCCAGGGTGTTATAGGTTCACTCTTTATTGGTAATTTTAAAACATAAGAGCAGGAATTAAAGCCCTGGAAGAGAAAAGCAAGCTGTCAGTCCAACTGTCAGTTATCTAAGTCAACCAGGCCTTTCTAAAAGGGGGAACTTGATTGGATGAGGCGGTGTGGCTCTTTATCTAGTTGTGTAGACAGTAATGTGCCTTTTCCAGGTGGGTGTCTTTGAAGTGGATGCCTTTGCAATCAAAAACTTACAGGAACTTACATTATAATGAAAAAAGTTAATTGTCAGGTGCTTATACTACACACAATCTACATTCATCACCTTATTATTTATTGAGATCTATTATATATCAGGTGCTCTAGGTTTCTGAACATGGCGATAAAGAGACATGCTGATGCTGCTGGTAATAAGGACCACAATTTGGAAACAACTGTTGTAGAATATGAGTAATTTAATCAGGTCTGTAGTAGGGAATGCTTAAGGAAGCCTCATCTAGAATTTTGATGAACTTTCAAGGGGTAATAATATTTCTCTTTCTCCAGTTGAGAATCACTATACTTGATTGAAGTTGGGGTCTATCTTGAGGAATCTTTACTCAGTAATAGAATTGGACTGGTATTAAAAGACTCAATATCTACCAATCAGATATTTTATTTATATCTTATATATATATATATGTATATATATATATATATATATATATATATATGTACACCACATATATGTAGTCTTATAGTATTCTTTTATTAAAGTCTAAAAAATGTATATCTGATTGGCATAGATGGCTGAGGTAGGTAGAATAATTTTAAAAACTGAGTTACCATGTATTCTATAAGCAGGTGATAAGGAAAGAAATTAGTATAATTGAGCTCAAGGTCCTAGAAAAAAATTAGCCCACCCAGGCATTATTATCAACTGTATCTCTTTGTTTTCTTTCACTGCAATCATTTCATGGACGACAATATGTTTTTCTTACTATATAATATGTATAGTATTTATTACGTACAATATATTTTCCTTCAATCTCTCATTTGTTCATTACTTTGTTTCTGCAGAAGAATTTTATATTAGTGGCCTTCTGAGGCTTTCTCTGTGCTCCATTAAGGGGTTGTGTTTTGGATCTTACCAGGTTTCCTCTCACCTCCTAGAATTCTCTATACAATTATGATCATGGTAGCTAGAACACAAAGAGTTAAGACCAAATCTGACAGTAATCTATTGATACAAATTCAGCTATAGGTATCTCTCTTGTGATTCAGATAGAGGCAGATTTATAAAGTTCTTGCACAATAAAACACAGATAATGGTTTTTAAAAATCCTTTTCCTAATCTTATTCTAATTTAAGCCCTAATTTCACTATCTCAATTCTGTGTTCAAAGAGAAGTAACAGTAAAAGTAGACAGTAGGTGATCAATAAATAAGCAATCACTTTCAGTCTTGTCCAGTAATGTGGTCAGGTGACAGATGGAGACAAGCATACCCCTTAATTAGAAATGTTAGTGAAACCACCCATGGTTTAATATTAGCTGTTATCAGAACAAATGAGAGTTATGCATGAGTTTGCTAAATGTTTTCTTCTTTGATTTAGTTCACTTGGCACCCAGAAAACCATTCTTTTCAAATACAAGGTCTATGGATGGTACATTTTGTAAAAACTGGTCCTGTTATGAAAATTACCTGCAACTCTTATGTCAGTCATAGAATAACTATTTTTAATGTTATGCCTATACATTAATCTCTTATTCTTCACAAATAATCATTTATATTTAAGGGATCATGTTTTTATAGAAATATACATAAAGTCTACCTTCATTGACTTATTATTTATTGAGCACCTATGACATGTCAGGTGCTCTGGGTCTTTGAACATTGCATTAAAGAAAAAAAAATCCCTTTAATCAAAGGGCTCTGTGAACCAGATGAGCTAAACTAAACAAGGAAACATAGAGCAGACTATTTTACATTCTCTATGTTTATTTGTGAACTTGTTTTCTCTCTCTGCACCTGGAATATAGAAGTTTGGATAGTGATAGGTACTCAAAGGAAAAAAAAATCAGAATGAGGAAAGAATAAGAATAGGGTGGGTTGCTATTTTCTGTAATGGATCCTGGGAAGATTTCTCTGAAGAGACATAAGAAACCCAAAAGAAGAAAAAGAATGAATTATGCAGATGCCATGCAGAAGAAAGTTCCAGGCAGAAGGAAGAACATATACAAAGTTCCTGAGGAGGGAATGTGTGTGTGTTTGAGAGATGGCAGGGTGGCCGAAGTAGAATGACTGGGGTAGAGTGCTGTAAGCTACATCCAAAGTGGTATTAGGGAGACAAATCAGCTAGAGACTAATTGACCATTGTAAAGGTGTTGTTGGCTTCTACATTATGGTAGATTAAGAAGCTGAGAATTGTAATCAGTAGCTAGAAGCAATGCAATTTATATTGTAGCTTGTACAGGTAGAAGTGAGAGGTGAGCTAGAGGCCAGGTGTGTGTGTGTGTGTGTGTGTGTGCGCGCGTGCGCATGCAGTTAGGACTAGGTTGGTAGCCATGGACCTGGGGAGAAAAGGTCATAGTTTGGATACATTTTGTAAGTAGAGATAACAGGATTTACTGATGGACTAGATGCAGAAATTGAGTGAGTAGATAAAAAGTTTTAGCCTGAACATAAGGACAGATGGGATGGCTATTTACTGGGATAAAAAAGATTATTGAAGGAGAGGTTTGATGGGAAAGTGACAAATCATGGGAAAGAGTTTGTTTTAGTATGTTTTCATGGAAAGAGTATTTATTTTCAGCTCCTGAAATTTACCTCAAGGTTTTGAGGAAGGACGGAAGGAAGGAAAGAAGGAAGGAAGGCAGGAAGGAAAGAAGTTATTATCTCAGGTTTCAAAAAAAGCGAGAGAAGATAAAAGTACCACTGTCATTGTGTGTGTGAATGTGTGTATAATCCAGTTAATTGCATGGGAGTTAATTTGATCTTTGCCTCTCCTAGGATCTAGGATGGATAGCCGTAAATCAGTGGAGACAGCCTTCTCACCATTGTTTCCTTCATAGTATCTACTATGTAGACACATTGTTGACTGCATTATAATTATTTTACATCTATTAACTGAGCTCCATGAGGGTCTGAACTTTGACTCAGTCATCACTATATACTCAGCCTAGATCATATTCCCTGGTGTACAGTACATTGATAGTAAATATTTATTGAATAGATGGAATGAATCACAATAAGGAAGGAAAAAGAGAGAGAGGCATTGAAAACAAATTTGGTCATATTGGCCATCATCTCAGACCTTTCTTCTGTCAACAATTTTTCATTCATCTTCTTTCATGTCCTCAAATATGACCTCTACCCAGGACCTAACACTGTGCTTGATACTTTGGAAGCCCTGAGGAAATGATTTTTGAGTATGCAGCTTCCAAGTATGCATTAACATTGAGTTTAAGATCCACATTTCTTCCTGAACCTTTCCACCAAGCCACGGAAAAATCCTAATATGAGGCCTAGGTGACAAAAATGGGGAGGACCTGGCTGGGTAGATGGAAAAAAAAATGTTTGGTTAATAATTGGAAATGGGAATAAGAAGTGAATCTGGGGGTGCAAGGTATTTTCTCAGGACGCTAGGCAGATAGAGATAACACATATTGGGAGAGGAACTGAGAGAAAAAGAAGAGACACCTTTGAGGGTTATCGATCACTGGTTTTAGATATTGAAATATTTGGTTTACTGTGGTTTTGAGGCCTTCAGGAGATCAGTATGAAGGCAAGTACCAGATTCAGAAGCCTGAGTTTTAATTCCCCATTCAACATTTAGTATGTGTAAACTTGAAGAAATTATTAAACCTTTCTAAGCCTCAACTTCCCCATCAAATATTTATTTAAAAGATTAAAAGATTTTCTGCATGCAAAACACATGGAATTATGGTAAACATTCAATTAGTGGTGGTTATTATCATTTATATTCTTGTGAAGGCAAGAGGAATTCAATCCCTCTGAGAAGAATGCTTGAGACTGGTGTTTGTCTGACAGGCTTTTATTTTGCTGAGTAGGGTATGAAAGCTGATGGATTTTGGTTACATAATGTTTTGTTTAATGGAGTATGGGAATTGAATGGATTTAATAAGTGATGTGTAGGAAAAATGCATCAGGTTTGAAAACACAACTTAATGTTTGTTAGGGTTGGTGACTAGAGAAGTAGATGAGGCACCTCAGGTAATGTATGGGGCCACAAATGGAGTATTGGTTAACACAGTTTTTTATTGTGGAAGTCAAAGAAAAAGAGACAAAGAAGGGCAGAGAGCATCAGAAGGTGTGATTGTCATTATCATAGGCCCAAGGAGTTAAAGAAAACTTGGAATCCCAGTTGTGGCTTGGCAGAAATGAATCTGACTAGTATCCATAAGGACGCAGGTTCGATCCTTGGTCTCGCTCAATGGGTTAAGGATCCGGCATTGCTGTGAGCTGTGGTGTTGGTCACAGACATGGCTCAGATCTGGCATTGCTGTGGCTGTGGCTGGCAGCTTCAACTCCAATTGGACCCCTAACCTAGGAACCTCCATATGCTGTGGATGCAGTCCTAAAGAGACAAAAAAAAAAAAAAGAATTTCAATCTGTTTTCATACATACCACCTTCTAGAATGCTTCTTCTTGACCCTGATATGCAGCTACTCTCCAAAGACCTCTCTCTATTCTTCTGTGTTTGACCCCTAGTGCCATAGATCCTGTTCATCATCTTTCTTTGTTTACTCTCTGGTTTTTAGTAGAGTATAACCTCTGGTAGCGTCCCAAGAAAGGGATCAAGGGAGTTAATTTTTTTAAGATAGTATGTCATAAAATACTTTTATTCTATTCTTCCTTTTTTTGTTCATTTTTAAAATATCCTCACAATATTGTTTCAGAAAATGAAGTGATTTCTGTCTTAGTTTCTCTAGATTTTCAATGTAATTCTCCCACGGTTCTCTTCTGCTTTGTATATTGTTCATATTTTCTGTGGTCCTGCTTTTTTTGTTGGTTTATTATTTGTTTTATTTTGGAGAACGCTTTTACTTTCAAAGTCATTCTTCAAATTATCTAGTGATCTTTTTGTTTACATTTGAGTGTGAGATACTGATATTTTATTGTTTCGTGATAACAATACATAATATAAAAAGAAATCATTGGATGTTCTTGATAACATGTTATGCTGTATATATATAGTTTAGTCTAAAAGTCAGCATATTACTTAATGAGGACACATTGGATGCTTTCTGATTAAAGACAGAAAAAGTACAGGAATGTTCCAGCTATCTTCACTATTACTTCACATTATGTTGGAAGTATTAGCCATTACAACCAGAGGAAATAAACTAATTCAAGGCAAAAGTGTTGAAAGAAGTAGCAGTATGCTAATTTGAAGATATGAATCTTTACCCAAAGAGCCACAAAAAATAATATTAACAAATATAAACACCAATATAAACAGTAAAATGATTTAGTAACAGCAGAATATTATAAAATAATTTAGTTAGTAGAATATAAAATTAACATGCAAAATCAAAAGACCTTGTGGTAACGAGCTAGAAAAATTTTATAGATCAGACCTTTTCATTTACAACACTAAAAACAAGAAACAGATTTAATAATAAATTGGCTGCACCTGCAACATGTGGAAGTTCCCAGGCCAGGGATCAAACTCATGCTACTGCAGTAACCAGAGCCATAGCAATGATAATGCTGAATCCTTAACCAACTGAGCCACTAGGGAACTCCTCAAAATCTATATTTAAAACTTACTGGAGTTCCCGTCGTGGCGTAGTGGTTAACGGATCCAACTAGAAACCATGAGGTTGCGGGTTCGGTCCCTGCCCTTGCTCAGTGGGTTAACGATCCGGCGTTGCCGTGAGCTGTGGTGTAGGTTGCAGACGCGGCTCGGATCCCGCGTTGCTGTGGCTCTGGCGTAGGCCGATGGCTATAGCTCCAATTTGACCCCTAGCCTGGGAACCTCCATATGCTGTGGGAGCAGCCCAAAGAAATAGCAATCAATCAATCAATCAATCAATCAATCAAACTTACATGAAAGAATCAAAAGAAGATCAAAGGGATTAGAATGGATAAACAATGAGGTCCTACTGTATAGTACAAGAAACTATATCCAATCTCTTAGAATAGAACATGATGGAAAATAATATAAGGTGAACAATGTATATATGGATGACTGGGTCAATTTGCTATACAACAGAAATTGGCACAACATTGTAAATCAACTATAATTTTAAAAATGCATTTAAAATAAAACAGAAAAACATAAAAAAAGAAAATCAAAGAGAAAAACCTACTTCATTCCTAAAAGCATGACTTAAAAAGTATCTTTTTTTTTTTTGTCTTTTCTAGAGCCAAACCTGTGGCATATGGAGGTTCCCAGGCTAGGGGTCTAATCGGAGCTGTAGCTGCCGACCCACACCTCAGCCGCAGCAACCTGGGATCCAAGCCACATCTGTGACCTACACCATAGCTCATGGGCAATGCCAGATCCTTAACCCACTGAGCAAGGCCAGGGATTGAACCCGCAACCTCATGGTTTCTAGTCAGATTAGTTAACCACTGAGCCACAACAGGAACTCCCAAAAGTTAACATATAAATTATATGGCATTCCAATATAAATAACTACCATTTTCTTCTGGACTTAGATAAACTGATCCTAAATTTTATCTAGAAAAATAAGTAAAAATAACCAGAAAAAAAAAAAACCTGAAAATAAATACCAATGAAGGATAAGAGATAAAAGGAAACATGCAAAATTGTAATTTAAAATTGTGGCAGGGAAACTCTGTAATACTAAGTTTGAATTGAAAATTTCAATGAAAACCAAACATTTATTAAGTATATTTTCTAAAAGTACATTCCTTATCAACTGTGAAGACCTGGTAGGCTGGGTATACCCAGCTGAAATGATTCAAATACTCACTTCCAATGTGGATCTGTATGTGCTGGGGGAATGGTTCCTCACACCAAGTAATCCTCTGTTACCACTTGGTTGTCCTGTAATTCAACTCATTTCTGACACTATCGACCCAGAGATTGCATCAGATACCACAGGATAAGGGGTTAGTCCTACAAGAATGCCCCACTTTAGAAGCCAGTCACACATGCGAATTGTTACCTGTGCTTCTGACCAAATGACCTGTCAAGTGGAGATTCCAACCAGCCCCTCCAAATCAGGATGCCTATTGAAAGCCCAGGTTATTAAATGTACTTCTGACTGGCTGTAGATCAGAGGTTCCCATGACTTCCTCCTTGGGTTGGATTAATTTGCTAGAGCACCTCACAGGATACAGGAAACTCATCAATTCAATAGATTACCACTTTATTATAGAAGGATATAACTCAGGAATAGCCAGATAAAAGAGATTCATAGGGTAATTTATGAGGAAAGAGCCCAGAACTTGCATGCCCTCTCAGAGCCCAACCTGGAAGCTCTCCACATCAGTTGTTTGGCTTTTTAGGTAAGCTTCATTATCATGGCATGATTGATTCAATCACTGGCCATTTAGGATTAAACTCAATCTTTAATTCCTTTCCCTTCCCTAGAGGAAGGGTGGGAATGAGCTTTGAAAGTTCCATACCTGTATTCACTATTCAGGGTTGGTTTCCCTGGCAGCAAGCCCCCAACCTGAGATTCCCAGAGGGTTTCCAAAACTCACCTCATTAACATAGCAAATATACCTTTATTGTTCTTATCACTTAGGAAATTCCAAGGGTTTTTTAGGAGTTCTGTGTCAGAAACAGGGAAGCACACCAAATATTCATTTCTTATTATAAATCACAACATCACTCTAGCACATAGATGTTCAGGGCTAAATATTATTCCACATTCAAAGGAACCATGGCTCGTAGGAGCAACATTTGATTCCTGATTCTGAGCAGCTAAAGTAGTGGGTGAAGGAACCAAAGACCTCTGGTTCTGCCAAGAAGCAAGAAAGGGCTTCCTCAAATTTGCTAATATCTTGAGTTTGATTCTCTTTCTTCTCCTCCCTCTTCTCTTCATGCTTATATATTTACACATTTTAAAAGTTATTTTTCTCTTGTTTTATAGACAGGCTTCTGATAAATTTTTTAAAAATATATTTACACATTCATACTGATATATTTTTCTAATATTGAAAGAGAAATATATGCATTTAGTAAAAATGAATGTTGGCTTAGGTTTTCTCTAATGGTCTCTTCAGGAACCTGAAACATTGTTTATCACCACAAAGAATGGAAATGTTTGATTTTAATATGACAGTTTTCAAGTAAAATTGATTTAGTTTCTACCTTTTAAGAATGAAGGCAAAGCAGAATGTTTTGCATTACTGATTTTATTAGCATAACTGACTTGAAGAATTGAATACAATTTTGGAATGTCATCAATATTCCCTTGATGTTTAAGTATGTCTCACTATATAGTATGCACATATATTCTCAAAAAAGCAGTTCGAATGAAGATTGCTTCTAATAATATTCTAAATGAGCTGTGTAAGTAGTGTATTATGGTAGTAGACATTGGGAATTTATTCAGAGCCTCTGTATAAGGCATTTCAGTATATCCCTGAAAATCAAAACCTGTTGTCTAAGTCAGTAAACCACTAATTTTTATTAAAAACAATTTAGATATCATTAAGTGCATTGCCTGATAATCTAAGATCCTAAGCAGTTATATTATATGTATATTTATTTTAGTATATTTTCTTTTTCATCTTAGTTATAGGTTAGGTAATCAACAGTCTCAAGTTATAAAACAAATACTGAGGCAGAATAATAATTCAGGTAGTCAGTGTAGGAGCATGGGCTTCAATGCATTCTTTGATATGGCTATTGATTAACATTTGTGGCTGAAGGGCTCCAGGGAGTAACATCCCCACAGGACTTGTTTACTATATGTACCTATGCTCAGATGGACATTAACCTCTAACCCCCTGTGACTCAGTCTGTGGAAAGAAAAGGGCAAATAAACCATGAGACTTATAGGACATTTCCACCCCCCTATTGGACAAGGACTGATATAGGTAACTGGGCAAGGCCAGTGGGAGAAAACTACATTTTTCTGGACCCCATGTTGGTACCCCCCCTCCATCTTTAAGGGATAAAAAACCCTATAAGACAATAGAGAAGGGGGCTCTTCTATAACCTCCCAGCTGTCCTAGGAGCTATTTGAATTCCTGTAATAAAGACTTTGCTTGCTTGCTTACAGCCTGTGTGTTTGCGAAGTTCATTCTTCAGTTGTGTTAACAAGAACCCAGATTCCGGTAACATCTTTCCAGCATCAATACTACTCATGTACAAAACAAGTCCTAGTGTTGCTGGAACTCAGCCTCTGTCATTGGTGCCAAATAGAATCTCGGAAACAGAGTTTTGGGCGAAGGAGAAAAAAATAGCTTTATTGCTTTGCCATGCAGAGGAGGGTCACAGCAGGCTAAATACCTTAAAGACCGTGCCCCCTCCCCCGCAGCCTTAGGAGAGATTGGGAGGTGGTTTTATAGCATAGCTTCCGGAGTGAAAAATAGGGCTGCAGATAAGGATCAGGGAAGAGGCAAGCTTACATTGTTTTCAAAGCTAGTGTTCAGTGATCTAGAGGTCTTCTTTCTGAAATAAAGAATGCTTCATTAACATCTTCCATTTGGTGTGGGATTTACTTCTGTAAAAGAACTCAAAGATACTGTTATCTATATTCCTTGAGGAGGGACCAAGACCCTGCCCCTGAAGCTGCAGTATTGTTTCTTGACTGCTCCTCTCCAGGTCTCTGTATCCCCTCCCTTCCCTGGTTAGCAACTGTTTGAACCTGCCCTTTGGAACCCAGGGAAGGTCATGGAGGCTAAAGTTTATTCCCTTAAAACAAGCAAAGGGGGACACAGAAAGGCTTGTGTGCCTAGGAGCCCCATAGGGCACTAGCTCAGCTACACTACTACACTAGCTTTCTTCTACTTTTTAAAATATATAAAAACACAAAGACTTTATTTGTTGTTTGATGAGGAAATCTATTTCCCTGTCTTGTTCAGCTTCAGGATTTTGAGTGGCAGAGTCTAAGATAATTTTTTCCATATGCTTTTGAGAAAAAAATCATAGATATTATGGTCTAATAATATTGGTAATTTGCTTACTATACTTTTATCTTTTAAGTAGGAAAAAAATGGATTTGAGATGGTTGGGTAGGGGAAAATTTCCCCCCTACTTCTTTTGAGTTCTTGTGGCCAGAATAATAATAAAATTGACACAAGACAGATTAACAGGAGAAAAAGAAACAAATGTAATTCACGTGTATGGAGGCCTCATAAAAATGAGATGTAAGAAGTGATCAAAGCTGGCTGCTTTTATACTTTTTTGAAGATATAATAAATTTGAAAGGAATTGATAGGACAAAGAAACTTAGTTTTGGGTGCTTAATTAGCAAGAAATTTAAGTGAAGTTTGGGCCGTGAATTAGCAAAGACGTAATAAGGTTTGTGTGTATATGCTCCTTGTCTCTGTTGATAAAGGTGTTCTATCTCTCAGTACAGGGAGGGCACCTTTCACATAGTGATTTATTTCCTGATTTCAGAGACAGAGGAGGTCAAGTGTCATTCCTGCATCAGCTATTTCTTAAGTAACTTTAATTCAAAATAATCCACATGCCATTAAGACATATTTGGGGGTAGACTGCCCTGGGTTCCGACAAAATATACATGTCTATGTGCTAGAATCAACTCTGTGATTGTACCTCTTGGGTATGAAGAGAACCAAAAGATGAATGTGTAGGCAATATTATTTTGTTAAAATGAATTAGAAAGATTTGGAGGTACAGCAAAAGGGTTTTTTTTTCACAGTTTTTACAGTGCATTTTATTAGTAGTAAAATGTAATGATACCCTTGTTTTTTAAAGATATGAAGAGTAAAGGTTTTAAAGAGAACTAAAAGGATGTTATGGAAACTTTTAGATGAAGTAAGATAGGAAGGAGAACAATGATTAAAATATCGGGAAAAAAAAGTTCTATGAAAAATGTCAGGAGAATTGGAGTTGTTTAGTTCAAGTAGAAAATAAGTGATGCTTTTCTCATATTCATAAATTGAACCCTTTGGTTTGGTTTTGTTTAGTTTCATTTTTAATGAGCCAGGTTTTTATTAGGTTTTACATACATGCAAAATTAATGTTATGTAGGAAATAATTGGTTGAACATAAGAAAGTCTCTGACAGTAATGCTCAATGGAAGGAAGTTGCAAAGTAGCCTTCTACATTTTCTCTACAAAAGAAAAAAATAGTCTGAGAACTCTGAGTACCCAAGCCCCTTGAATAATAATGATAAGTGGATGATGGTTTAGAAGTAGTTTTCATTATTTGTAAAAGACTGAAAAAAGCACAGATTTTCCAGCAAGTTCATATAGCCACACTTAAACTGCTCCTAATACTGAGAGTCCCTATTTCAGAACTATCACCACAGTCACAGCAGCCCTGGGCAATTCATCGGCATTGCCAAAAAGCCATAGCCTTTGATGTCCAAGGAATGAGACACAGGAGCATTTTAACATTTCATAACCCTGCGTGCTCATTCTTCCTAATAGACAAACCCAGCATCTGTGGTTCTTAAAGCACCATTCAGAATGCCGTATTATAATCAATCCTCCTGCTTGTCCTGGCAGGATTGTAGGCTGAGCACAGAAAATCTTGTCATATAATTCAGTTCCTATATCAGATAGCCCACCCTCCTCTTATTTTATCATGGAATCACATGGCTGTTACGGGAGGAAAAATAATTTTCCCTTTACTCTTTAAGTTCTTGGCTGAGATCCTCCTCTAAAAAAAAGAGATTAACAGGTGGAAAAAAAATTCTGTTCATACATACATACATGAACCCCACAAAGATAAGAGACTCAAAGGCAGGCAGGTGGATTTTATATTCCATCTTAAGCTCAGGAATGGGAGAGCAGTCTGGAGCTTCAAAGAGGAGAAAGACAATTCACAGGAAAGTGAGAGGAGGAAATGCCGAGTAAACAAATATTTGCCATGCCATGATGATAAATCTCTTAGATGGAAAAGTTATCTCTGGCAATAGCTCCCTTCCTGGTATCGGCCCTCTGTCTAAATTCTTTTAGGCTGTTAAGGAGGAAGATAAAAAGCTTTTCCTGAGTCTTCAGGCTCTTGATTGCCTTCAGCTCAAAATAATCCTTATGTCAAAGAGGAATATTTGGGGGTGCCATATTCAGCTCCCCATTTTATATCTTATCTGTAGGGGATTATTCAAACAGTATATGGCACACAGTATAGATTCATAATAAATATTGCTGCATAATTGATGAATGAATGGGTGAATGGTGGTAAAAACTAGAAAGATATGGAACCCTGAGAAGTTTGACCACACTTTCCAATATAAATATAATGTAAACCACTTGCATAACTTTAAATTTTCTTGTAGCCACATTTATAAAGAAAAAGAAACAAGTCAAATTGTTTTAATAATATATTTTAGTTAACCCAGTATATCCAAAATATTATCGCTTCAACATGTAATCATTATATTATCACAGATATATTTTACAATATTTTGTATTTGTATGTTTTGTATTTGTATATTCTGTATTCATGTATGTTTTGTATTTGTGTATATTACCCTTACAGCATATCTCAGTTTGTTATAGACATGTTCGAAGTGCTCAATGGCCACACATAGCTAGTGGCTACCATATTGGCCAGTGAGTTTTAAAAGGATATTAAAATATCCCGACTGGGTCAGGAAAGGACTTTGGTTACTTTCATCACCATCCCAAGAGCCAAAACCAAGTTACATACATTATTCAACCTACTACAAAGGAGACTAGAAAATGTAGCTAAAGAGAAATTTTCAAGAAACTATTGTTTAGGCAACCTAAATTTAATATATCAGGATATTATCTAAAATCTTAATTTATTTTAAATAATTGCACAGAGTTGATAACAATTACATAGAATAGAATGTACTATTTTTGTTTTCTTTTTTGGGGGGGGGGTTGTCTTTTTGCCTTTTCTAAGGCCACTTCCATGGCATATGGACTTTCCCAGCTTAGGGGTCTAATCAGAGCTGTAGCTACCAGCCTACGCCAGAGCCACAGCAATGCCAGATCCAAGCTGTGTCTGTGACGTACACCACAGCTCACGGCAATGCCGGATCCTTAACCCACTGAGCGAGGCCAGGGATTGAACCTGCAATCTCATGGTTCCTAGTCGGATTCATTAACCACTGAGCCACAACGGGAACTCCCAAGAATGTACTATTTTGGAAGCACATTCAAATTGTATCTAATGAGCTTTATTGACTAAAGTATGTTTTTTAAAAATTATGAAGAGTTCTCACTGTGGTACAGTGGGTTAAAGTTCTGGCATTGTGTTTGTGGTGGTGCAGGTTCATTTCCCAGCACAGTGTAGTGGGTTCATTTCCCAGCACAGTGTCATTGTTGCAGCTGTGGTGTAGGCTGTAGCTGTGGCTTGGATTTGTTCCCTGGCTGTGGAACTTCCGTATGCTACAGGTGTGGCTGAAAAAGAAAAAAAAAAATGGAATTATGAACTGAAGAAAAAATATGAACCTTTTTTTTGCTAAAATGGCCTTTGGTACCCCAAAACAGTAAGTAAAAACAAATAAAAAAAACTAAACACGAAAGCACAAAACATATTCCTAATCTTAGTAGTTTAACTTATAAAGAGATAGTGAATTTGTTACATGATCCATATTTCCAAATTGTTTTAATATTATGTAAGACCAGGCTGAGAAATGAAATGGAAAAAAGAATGCAATTTACCTTTCAATGAAGTTACAAAGAAGGATTAGACAAAAAAAATTCACTTTTTTTTCCCCTCATTCAACACATGTGGACATGAAACTTTGAATATGTAGCAGTGGATCTATTCTACATCAAATGCATAGACCAGAAACAAAGTTATTTCAATGAGAAGATATTCTTCAAGTGAGTCAGTATTATTATTATTATTTTGTCTTTTTGTTTTTTCCGGACTACACCTGTAGCATATGGAAGTTCCCAGGCTAGGCGTCTAATCGGAGCTGTAGCTGCCAGCCTACACCAGAGCTACAGAAATGCCAGATCTGAGTTGCATCTGTGACCTACACCACAGCTCACAGCAATGCTGGATCCTTAACCCACTGAGCGAGGCCAGGGATCGAACCCACAACCTCATCGTTCCTAGTCAGATTCGTTAACCACTGAGCCACAACAGGAACTCCTGAGTCAATATTTTAATTCTCTATTGTGGTTATCAATGGATAAACACTCATAATTGTATAGGTATATGCATTACTGACCTAATCAACAGAAAGCTTTTAAACATAAAAATTTCCCCCCAATTCTCCCCATTATTGTCACTACCTATATTTCCCCTGAAGTGAATATGTTTTTAATAGAGGTAATTATGTGGAACTGTATATAAATACTTAGGATAGTATAAGAAAACTGAATTTCTATCTATTTCTGCTTTTGAAGTTAATTTTTCACACAATCAGATCATGTAGAACAATTATTGAAAGTGTTTATAGTTTCCATTATTAGCCCATTTACTACAGTTGGAGTTGAGACTCTGCCCCCTATTTTATATTACTCACTTTGTGGGCCAAATAGAAGGTACTCAAAAAATATAAATGTTAGGACAAAGTAATACATATAAAAATTATTTTTCACTATTTAATTACTGAAAACCATATTACATTCAGTTCCTTGGACTTAGGGCAGATTTGGAGCTCAGTAATATGAAAAAATCAATGATTATTTTTAAAAAGTGTTATGGAGTTCCCTGGTAGCCTAGCAGGTTAAGGATACAGTGTTGTCACTGCTATGGCTTGGGCTGCTTCTGTGGCATGGGTTCAGTCCCTGGCTGAGGAACTTCCATATGGTATAGCTTATCCAAAAAAAGGGGTTATAAAAAAGCATTTTAATTGTTCTAAGCATCTCAATAAATTAACAAAAATACATGGAAAATAAATAAGACAATAAAGAGATTATATACATATAACATTTATATGTATGTGTGTTAAATGATTTAGTACTGTTAAACAATTTAATTAGATTAGGTAAAAAGCTGAAGTTTTCCAACTAGACTAGAAAATTTAGAAATATATGCTTATAGCTAATGTAGTAATCTTATAGTATTGAAAGCTCCAAATAATTAAGATATTATAGTATTTCTAATATGAAGGAATATTTTAATTTAATCATAATCAAACCATATAAAATAGAAAAAGAAAGGGCACAAATTAAAGTGAGTAGCAATTTTAAACTATAATTTAGGTCTTAAAATTTCATGTTTCTGTTCAATATAACTAATTAAGTAATGACAATTATAATTTTAGGTTGACTCCCTGACTACTCATCACAAATACTAAATGAAGAATTCCTATATTGTCATTAAATGTGAATTATTTAAAAATTGCATGCTTTTTTCCTTAATAGATTTGATTTTTTTTTTAAAAAAAAGCACAGTGTACATATATGTATATCAAATCATCACTGTGTACAGTTTAAATACCTTATAATTTCATTTTTCAGCTAGACTTCAGTACACAAAAAAGAAAGAAGAGAGTTTAAATTGGCTTGCTTTTAAATAATAAAATCTTTCACTGGAAATAATTTATAAGGTAATTAACTATTTTAGAATAAAACCTTTTTAATATTTATTTGGAAAGGTTACATTGCATCTGTAGAGGAGAAAGAAAACATTCTTCTACCCTTCTAGGTTCTTCTGGAAGGCCTGGGAATTAAATTGACAGGAAAGAGATTAATAGGAGAAAATAAGATTTATTTACATACTGATGGGAGCTTCACAAGAAAAATGAGACCCAATAACAAGTTAGGCAATTGAGGTTTACATGCCATAAGGGGGTTGTCTATAGTTTGGGACTTCAAAGGGGAGAAAGGCAGTTCAGAGGAAGATGGAAAAGAGCAAATGTTTGGTAAACAAATATCTGATGGGCCGTACAGAAACATTGCGGCATAGAGAGGTCTTTAATAGGCATGACAGGTACCTTCTGTCTGCCACACTTAGTTCGCATTACAGTATAGTTATCTATATACTACTATAGTTATCTCTCTTTCTGGAACATATTACATTGTTTTGGGCAGTTACAGGAAAGATCAAAGGTTCTTCCTGAGTCTTTTGGGTCTTGCTTGTTTTCAGCTCCAAATAATCCACATGCCAAAGAGACCTTTTTGTTGGCACATTTGTTCCCCTACACATTTTTCCAGGCATTCTCTGCATTCAAGCCTTGTGTTAACATATGTAACCATTTCTAAGGAAAATCGACAGTGGTGTTTTAAAGTAAGTAGTTTAGATAATCTTATAGTAATTAAAGTCTGAACGTGGTTGGTCCAAACCAGGTAAATGTAAGAAAAACTTTTCCAAAGACTATTTGTTCATACTAATTACACTTAACAGAGAATTTTTCATCTCTCTATGTGATCAATAAACATTCAATAAATAAGTTGGCTGGACAATCTAAACTATTTTAATATTCCTATTCACAGTGCATTCAAAAATTGATTTTGATGCCTTAGAAAATAATATTGGAACTTTCACAAGATATTAAAATATTTATTGGATTACTTTTAAAAAATAAGATTCACAAATATTTCATTCCTTTAATATTATAAATAATTGCTTTTTACTTTGATTGAATAATTTTCTTATCTTTTTATCCAAAAATTTCTACTGAGAGCTTTAAAAACTTATATTTGGTAGTACCACTTAACATGTAATTTACGCTCCTTATCATTATTTAATCTCTGAGATGATACTTTATCATTTCTTAAATCAGTGTGGGTACATTGAACAAGGTTTGAGAGCCACTCTGTAGGACTAAGTCATTAGCCTGTAATTTTACAGTAGATAAAGTACTATATTTCCATTACTTTGAAAAAAAAAATGACCTTGTAATTGACTCTTACATTTAACATTTTTATCTCAGCTTTACCGCCATTTAATATAACTGTTTGCATTGACCACATAAGAAGTAGAAAATCACTGTGTCACAGTTTAATCTAATTCAATTTAAATGTAACAAAGATAGCCATAATTAGCAATTTACCAAATCAAAGTCCAGAGTTAAGTTACATTCAAAACAGTGTACATTTAGGAGTAATTATCCTTAAATTTTAAAACATTATTCTGGGGGTGCTAAAGCCCTCAAGAGTTTATTATGTGGTACCTAATATTTTTCAAGTGTTGGATGATTTATGAAGTCTAAGCTTTTACCTAACACAGCCAATACTATTGTACCTATTGTCCTAGTTGTTATAAGTAGACCTTATTTTACTTGCCTTACTTCAGGGTATAGGGTCAAAGCCTTTATCAGTGGCAGTAAAATGGCTAGTCCCCACCAAAGACTTTGAGTATTATAATAAAAAATCACAAGACATGAGCTTCTTGCTTCTCAATGCCCAAAATGCCCATCTTGTTTCTAACGAATAAGGTGACAGACATGATAGAAGCTGGGCACAACTGAATAGGGACAGTCAGTGACATTTCAAGGACAGAGGAATTCATATTAGAAAAATGGACAATGAGGGCTTGCTGCCCAAAATTGTTTGTTTCATGAAAAATGTGCTTGTTAGCAAAGTCCTATTGCTAGGAATTTTGGATAAAGTTCATAGGTACAGTTTTTGAAATGCAGTGCTTTCCATAGAATTTAAGTTAAAAGCAAAAAATTATTCACATTATATTAAAAAAATTCACATTTAGGTTCAATATTGAGCATAAAAACTAAAGTAACTCAAGGATAATAAGATCAAAATGTAATGCTAATAAGTAGCACATATATAGTGCCAGGAACTGTTAAAGTGGATTTACGTGGGTTACCTCATTTAATTCTTAAAGCAACATTTTGAGGTGGATGCTATGAGTATCTCCTTTTTACATATGAGAAAAAGCAGAGAACAATTCAATAATTTATACAGAGTAACAAAATTAGGATTCTTTCTAAGGCTTTTAGGGCTCTAGTGTTCAGATTCTTAAATAATCTTTTGTTTCTCTAAATCAAGAACCTTCATCATTATTCTATTTACTGTATCCACCACCCAATTTAAGAGAAAATGTGAGAGCCCTTTTATGATCCACTGTATATCTCTTTCCCCTCCTCTTCCCCTCCTCCTCCTTCTTCTCCCCCCTGCCCCCTCACACACATACACCAACACACTGGAAAAAGGCTCATTAAAAAGGTGATTTATCCTTACCATATATAGCTACACTCTAATAATTTTTATGCCATTCTGTTTGATTTGTTAAATTAATAGCTGGCCTGACATATAAATGGATTTCACAGTCTACTCTTATCTTGACCTATAGCTTGAAACCCACCTCTCTAGATGACTTTCCCAAACTACTTACTCATAAGGTAAAGTCCTATATTTATGTTTTCTGACCTGAAAACAGTTGTTCTTTTCTCTTGGCTTTATAACTGTATCAGTCCAAGAATTGTTCATTTTCTCAGTTTTCTCAATATTATGTATAAGTTAGAATATTTGCAGATGAAATGGGAAATCTGGCCAAAGAGGCTTTCTCTACACTGCATGGGTCCAATACTCTGTAAAACATGACAATTTCAATAAAAATTGTATATTTTTCTTTTTTGGAATGCAATATAAAATATAGACCATCAGTTTTTAAGGAAAGAAAATTACAAAGGAGAGACTAGATTTGGTGCACATTTTACTATTTTAGATAGGCAAAATTTTTAGAAATATCAAAGTCAGAATGTTTTGTTCTTAATGAGAACATAATCTTAATATATCTTTAGACATGACCAGGGAGAAGTCTGTTACACAGTTAAAATTAGTTAAATTATACCAATAGATTTCTTTCGTGTGAGAAAGTCTGGGTCCCCCATCTTTTCCAGTTACATGAGGAACATGTGCCAGTGCTCCTTTCATTACCGTGGCTTTGAACAGTGTGTTGTCTTACTTCCCGTCATTCAGATTTTTTAATTTGTTTTTTATTAATTTAGGTATGATCAACATGCAAAAAAGATGTATGTATTTAATGTATACTGTTATCATATACAATTATAATACCATAAACTTCACCATCACCTCTAAAAGTTTCCCCTTCCTCCCTGTCTCTTTATTTTATTATAAGAATATTTAGCATAAGACCTACCCTCATAGCAAGTTTTTAAGTATACAAAACAGTGTTGTTAACTATAGGGACTATATAGATCTCTAGGACTCATTTAATCTTCCTTAACTGAAACAGTTTATACTTTGACCAATCCCTTGACATTATATCTGCTTGATTATGAATGCTTAAATAAATTAGGTTTCTATCAGATTGCGGATATATATCATCAAATTGATGTGGAGCTCCCATCGTGGCTCAGTTAACAAATCCGACTTGGAACCATGAGGTAGCAGGTTTGATCCTTGGCCTTGCTCAGTGGGTTAAGGATCCAGCATTGCTGTGAGCTGTGGTGTAGGTCACAGATTTCTCTGGGATCCCACGTTGCTGTGGCTGTGGCGTAGGCCACTGGCTACAGCTCCGATTAGACCCCTAGCCTGGGAACCTCCATATGTCACAAGTATGGCCCTAGAAAAGACCAAAAAAAAATGATGTTACCATTGATAGAAGGTCTTTACTAGATGGAATCATTCTAACAATTTTCTTCCAAACTATGAAGTATACATTTTCCATTAATGTAAATAAATATATTTAATAGTGAAGATCATTTTGAATTTCAAAAGAATGATAAAATGTACATCATATATTGACTAGCCTTGCAAAATTTCCAAGAAGAAAAACATTAGGAGCATTCACAATAAACAGTTACAGGCTGTGAGATGGCACAAATTAAAGCAGAGGATTAAGTTGATTTCCTAGTTAATTCTGAGGAAAAATATCTGGTTTTATAGAAATAGAGGATATTTTTGGTCAAAATTATCTTAATAAATTTCTGAGTTCCTCACACTCACTGACATGAAGCAAAAATCTGTGGTATATTTTAAAGAAAATTTTTAATGTTGATTTTTTTTTTTTTTGTCCACACGTATGGAATGTGGAAGTTCCCAGACCAGGGATCAAATCTACGCCACAGCAGTGACCCAAGCTGCTGTAGTGAACATGCTGGATCCTTAACCTGCTGTCCTCAGAAGAACTCTGATATTGATTTTAAATAGCTGTAAGATTGCATCCATTTATGTGTGTGTTTGTACACATATAACCCTACATGTATGTATGATGTATATATGGATAAATGTATTCATTTATTAGTAATTAATACCTAAATTTGTGCTGCTTGATTCAGTAGCCACAAGCCACATATAACAATTTACATTTAAATTAATGAAAATAAAATAAAACATGCTGTTCCTCCATTGCATTAGCCACATTAGAAGAGTACAATAGCACTTATTTCTAGTGGTCATCTTGATGATGAAGGTATACAACATTTTTATCATCACAAAAATTTTATCACAAAAATTTTATTATCACAAAAATTTCCAATGGCAAGTGCTGGTTTAGCTCTTTTTAATGTGGCAAATTTTAGTTATTAAAAATTTTTTGTAATTATTTAGCATATATTTATTATGTTATAAAATATCACTTCTCACCTCAGTGTATAGAGAAAATGAGTCCATGTTTTAATTTAATAGAGATCTGTGGAGTTCCTGTCATGGCTCAGTGGTTAACGAATCCGACTAGGAACGATGAAGTTGTGGGTTCGATCCCTGGCCTTGCTCAGTAGGTTAAGGATCTGGCATTGCCATGAGCTATGGTGTAGCTTGCGGGTGCGGCTCAGATCCCACTTTGCTGTGGCTCTGGTGTAGGCCGGTGGCTACAGCTCTGAGTCGACGCCTAGCCTGGGAAAGGTGTGGCCCTGGGAAAGACAAAAGACAAAAAAATAAAAAAATAATAATTTAGTAGAGATCTTTGATTTTTTTCTGAGTAAAAACATGAAATATAAACTGAAATATTTGACAAAAATTTCAGTGTAATAGAAACAATTTGCAAAGAAAAACAAATTTTGGATAAAATGCAATAGTTTCTTGAAAGAGAAAAATGAGAAGAGAGGTGCTATTTTTGTTACACCTTCATATTTTTCTAGTTATGATTATAATTAGATGTAAAATGAATTACAACAATTTGAGGATAATATCACTCTGGTACACAGTCTCCAAAATGGTCTCAAATTATAGTTACCAGATATAGTACAGGATGCCCTGCTCACACCTCTTCTAGAATGAAGCTTGACTTACAGGATCAAGATGTATTTTCTTTTTTTCTTTTTTATTACTCAATGAATTTTATTTCATTTATAGTTGTACAATGATCATCACAACCAAATTTTATAGCATTTCCGTCCCAAAGGATATATTTTCTTAGCATTCTTTTACCATTACTGTTGTAGGTGTCAGGAACAGGGACATATGAATGAATGCTTTTTAGACAATGTTTAAACTGTGGCTGTGCTGGCTGAGTGTCTTTTCCCTATGAATGTGTAGCACTAAACCCTCTAGGTAATAGGCGTGTACTGAGTAGTACTGAATATGGATCCAAATGATATGATTTGATCACAGTTCAAGTGGTTGTAATTGTGAGTCATCTCATGTGTGATGACTGTTTTAAGGGGTTCACCTTCTAAAAGTAATGTTGTTTATAATGATGGCATATTGTAGTATCTGGAAATTTTAAAACAAACTATTAATTTCTCCTAAATTACTCTGATTATTTTGGATTGACATTTCGGGGTGACAGCTAAGGCCTCTTCTCCTTAGAAGGGAAAGTGATTTGGGGAAAAAGATGGAATCATTTCCAGATTAATCTGAAAGAAGATTTTATCAACAACTGATGAATTACCTTGTATTCTTGATAAGGGTGTCTCTCTTAGATTTTTTTAGTTTTTTGTTTTCTTCTATCATTATTTCAGTAGAAAAAAGTTTTTTTTTTATTTTTTGTGAGCATGGCCTATAAGAAGATATTTATAATCCTCTAAAAATTTGTTTGAAAGGAAAGCAACTACTTGAAAATCTCTTAAGTCTGTCCTATAGGCAAAGAAGAAATCCCCAATTTAAACAACACTTGGAAATAAACTATATGATCAATGATTTTCATTTGGCATTTTGACAATTCCATGTGTGGCAATATTGTCATCAATCAAGGAATTAGATTACTGTGTATAGTAGCATTGCAGTTACCCAGTTAATATAAAAACATATATTAATCAGTGACAGCTTTTCTTATTTTCATACAGAGCTATGAAAACCTCTAGGCTATGAAATAGAATAGCTAAAAATTAGACAACTATTAATAATAGAATTAATTAGATTCTAGCCCTATAGCTAAGAAAATGGAGTGAGAATTAGAATAGCACTGAAGTTATGCAAGTTGTCCAAGTGGCAAAATATAACTCATTAATACTAATAAACTAAAGTCTAATCAGACACTATTTATATAAAATACTTGTCATCAATGGGCAAAAATCTAAGTAGAAAAATGTGACCTCCCAGAATGAATAGCAACAATTCCATGGTAATAAAAATAATGCATTACTTAAAGTATAATTACAGCCTTTGAAAACATTGAGCTCTCAATGTAAAGCCATGCCATTTTCTCTAAAATTTTTGTAAAAGAAAATGATTTGTCTTCATTGTTTTTGTGTGAAGGTCAAACAGATTAGCAGTTAGCTGTAGGAATTATGTTTCTTTTAATTTTGCAACAGTCATGGCATTTTATGAAATGCATATCATTAGTGCCATCATGATCAGAGAAATTAATTTTTCCACATTTACTTTGATGTTCATCATTGTGGCCCTTCAAGTTGCTCCATGATTTTGAGAAAGAAATTTCAAAATGAAAGCAGTTGCTGAATCCTAGACCAAAATAGACTAGTAGTGTCAGATGAGAGGTGTTTTGCAGTGTTTTGTCACATTTCATTTTGATTTTTACTTTTTCCTCTGTTTGACATATGTGCTGAACTGGGGTGCTATAAAGTTTTTATTGCCGTAAGTTTGAAATGACCACATTACTCATGAGCTGGAGAGTCACAAGTGAGTTTTTAGCTTCTTTCAAAGCTGTAGAAATAAAACTTTATAGCGTGCTACCCTGGTGTATGTTGTTTTATGTGATGACACATTTGGCTTCACTTTACTCTTTTCTTTATTCCTCTTCATTATTTTCTTCTTGAATTATAGTGGAATTGGCATTAAAGATTTCCTAATATATAACAATTTGATTTAAACTACATTTTATGGTACCCTCATGCATTTTTTTTTTCATGCAGATTCTCTTTAACCTTTAACGATCATCTCTTTCTTTAAGTTTTAGATGATCAGTTTAAAGCTACTTCATTGTGAAATTTATTATTGTTGAAACACTGGCTTTATTGCAAAAGATAGTTTTTGATTTTCAAGCAAATCAAAACTATTGTTCAAGATGAAACATGGAAGATGAACATTTGCTTCCCCTTACAGAAATAATTAAAATTCTCAACACATACACGGTCACACTATACATTTTGTATAGTACCTGCACTTCAGTAAAACATGAGCCTTCTTTTTATATGTTATGTAATCTAGCCTCTACAAGGATATCAATATCATACTGAAAGTATCCAAACTATAAAGCGATTCCAGAATTAGCTTATTCCAGGGGGGACTTATGAGCAATGTTGCTGACCTGACAGCTTGTAGTGATGTGCTTAGAATGGATCTTACAGAAAGCTATTTGTTATTTAAGTGTGGGAAGCAAGCTTACTATTTTGTTAAATATACTATTTTTTTTAATTTAAAACGTAAATATGTAAAGAAATTCTTCAGACTTCTTTAACAGGTCTCCCAAATTCCATCAGATTTCTAAACCTTGAACTAATGCTTTTGAAGGTTCTATTTTAGTGCTTTCTACAAAGCTGCTCATTTTAGTGAATAAACTCGAAAACACAAGCACATAGATGACTCAGATTCAAGAAAGAGTAGCTGTCATATTCTTTTAACTCGTAAGTAATTAATACTGAGAAGAACTGGTTTTCCTGTTTGTCGATTTGTTTTGTTTTTCTTACCGCAGCAGTTCCAGTGGAAATCTCCAGTTGGTGCGATTATACATGCGTGCTTACATGAGCGCGCGCGCACACACACACACACACACATCCATGCATGTTTTTTACATGTATGAAGAGAAAAGACCAATATTAACTGACTTTAACTTTTTATTAGGAATAATACAGGTGATTTTTAGGTGTTTTCCAAATGTATCATTTTTCTTGTGTGACTGATACATGTAGAGAATATTCATGCACATTTGTGAAGGTATGCCTTCTTCTGGACATTCCTTTCTACAAGTTAGGACTTAACGTTTTAAATCATCCATCTGAGTGTGGTGAAAGAAATAAATGCTTTATCCTAGAGAAGCAGTGAAGAGATTCTGTTCATCCTGACTTCAAAGAGCACACAACACCCTCCACGAATAGCAGGGTAGAATCAAGTTGATTGTAAAGGTCTTCGTTTAATGCTAAATGAAAAGGAGAAGGTAATTTCCTCCTTTAATTAGAATGTGGCCCTGAAACAATAGAGAGAGACACTGTTGTGGGTTGATGTAGAACAAAATCAAGTAAATAAGACTATGTATACTTTAGTGTGAAGAGGAAGCACCAAAAATGTAACTCTCCAGCAGTGTGCTGAATCTGCCTGTGTTTTGTCTGGCTGCTATGCTTGGTGTGTGGGCCATCTGGCTCCTGAATGCTGGTAATGTTTGCACACCCACAGATCAATCAGAACTGGTGCAGGCTCTATTAGGAAGCACCAGCCAGTTAGGTGACATGCCAGGACTGCAAAGCACTCAAGCAGGAATGCCAAGCAGGGAGCTTCTACTCAGTCTGACATTGACATAGGCAATGGAGGAACCTTTTGCTTCATCTGGCTATACCACTGATGTCAAGTTTCTGCTAGATTGGGCGGGTGGATGTCAGGTCATATAAGACCTCATTTATATCATTGGTTTTGCCTGTGTAATTCAAACAGAGCAAAACATAAAAAATGATCTTGAGCCTTAGGTCCTGTGTTTTTTGGACAAAGAAGGATGGTTGACCTAAAATTGTCATGCATTCCTGACTAATAGACAGAAAGACATCAGAAGCAGCTTTGCATATCCTGCTCCCAGATCTACATTATGCTACTAGTTTTTCACTGAAGTGTTAGACATTTTAGAAACATCGACCTCATAATCTTTACAGAAAAAAGGAGGGATAGCGATAAAATGTTTTTCTACTTCCTTTGTGTTTTCAACTAGTTCCTTGAAACTGAAGGAACAAACACACTTTACAAGAAATGTAGCCTAGCCTTTATTTCTTGAAATAAGACAAGACATTATTTTTTTAAATTGGAATCCCTATCATTGGAACTAAGGGCTCCTATTCTTTTATTTTTGACACATGATTCACTGATAATAATCACAGGTTTTCATTTGTTTGTTTCAATTCTGATGGTGACAGCAATTAACTGAAAATTGATAAAAGCACTTGGAGGCTTGGTTATTTTATTTCTTTTTAAAAAAATCTGGATATTTTGATGCTAAGACAAAATGCCCCTATGTTTAAGTTGTTTTAAAATTTGAATGTATAGTGTGTATACAACTTGACCTGGGTATTAACATAATTAATCCTCACCTAGAGAGTTCTAGAAAATATTGCTATGATTTTTTTTTCTTTGAAAATTATTTCTTAAGCTCTAAATTTCTAGTCATCAATAAGTAAATAAAAAAGTAATAGTCTTTTATTTAGGGCATATTTACATAAAATAAATGAAATAACTGATCCATGCTAAACAGAAATGTCTAATAAAGTTACTTATGGACAAGTTTTAAAAAATAGTTTTGGAGTTCCCTTGTGGTTTAGCAAGTTAAGGATCTGTCACTGTCACTCATGTAGCTCAGGTCAGTGCTGTGGCACAGATTTGATCACTGGCCCAGGAACTTATGCATGTTGCAGACATGACAAAAAAGTTTTGAACTGTGTAACTTGGTATAATAATACAAATATTGAGTGTAATAATATAAGTTTAACTGGGTATAATAATAGAAATAATCATAGGAATAATGATTGTTATTGCCATCTTTGACAAGTGCTAATTGCTTGACATCACACTCAGTATATCACATCTATTTTTTTTCACGTTTTCCCTTACAATAACACTGTAATGCTACATACATATTTTGCGGATAGAGAAACTGAGTCATGGAGAAAGAAAGTTTCAGTTTATATAAACTATAATACTTCAGAGTTCTTTTTTTTTATTATCTGCTAAAGGAAAGCTAGATCTTCCTTGGACATATTTTTATACTTATATCTAACAATATAATTTTTACATTTCCAACACCTTCAATAGTGAAAAGCAAATAAACGATGCCTTTTGGGGAAAAGACAGTTCTGTAGTCAGGCCCACACACAAAGCGTTTAACCTTTGTAGGTTTCAACAATCAATCGAAAGAAGCTATTTTTCTTGCTTTGGCATCTGTCTACTTGGCAAGTACCCCAATTGTGGTGTTGGCAGCTTCACAACTGTGACTGCCTCTGGTTTTTCCACAATAACTGGCTGGAGCTCATCTCCCTGGGCTGTCCTATTATCTTTAAAATTATTTTCCTTGACTTAAATCAGAATAGTTTAATAGAAATTATAAATTTTCCTGACGTTTTCCAAAGATGTTATAAATTTATTAAGATTCTTCAGGAATCAATTTTGGATTCTAATATGTTTTTCTAATACAAATAGGTTCATGTGCTATGGTTGGCATATGGGAATGAATGGTATCATTTGTGGCAATTAAATAAAATAAAACTATCCCAAACTATTAATTGTTGCAATTAGTACTTTAAATTATTTGCCCTTTTAACCAAAATTTGGTTGAATTGTAGAGTACATTGTAAACAATTAAACATATCTTATGTTTAAAAAGTTAGGAAATGCTGTCTTGTTCTGGAAGGAAAAATACCATAATTATATATATATGTGAGTCACATTATATAAGGCCCTAAAATTATCCAAATTAAAATATCTATATTTTTGTATAGCTGTCCATGGGTGCATACACAAAAGCATGTACACATCGTGAGGATATCTTCTTACGCAGATGTAGAGCTTAGGATTTCTTTATCAATGTAAGATAGGAACTGCTAAAGCATGAAAATGAAATTAAGCACACTTCCTTCATTCACTTATCACTAGTTTTCAGAAGTAGTTGCCCTATGGGTACCTTTTTAATTATATTGCACATCTTTCAATTAAATATGGGAGGTTGAAAATTAAGTGACAATTCTAGTGTTTTTGATGGAAGACCTGAAGCTACACTATTAAAAAGCTAGTAAAGGGAAGGAGAAGGCTATTTCTTTACCCAAAAGTTAATTATACAAGCAGTACACTGCATAAATGCTAGCAATAAGGGTGATTACAAATAGTACTTAAAAGGTTTCCAGTGAGAAGCAGCCCCTTATGTTAAAGTAGATTTAAAGTGCTACTTCCTTCAGTTATACAAATTCTAATGAAAAATGATTTATGTTTTATGAGTAATAATAATATTTACTGAACTTCTTACTATATGCCTGGCACCAAACTAAGGGTTTCAAACATTTTATTTAGCACATAACCATCCTAAGAAATATTTTCTACTGTTACTTCAGTTTTTATACATAGGGAAACTAAAGCACAGAGGTTAAGTAACTTGCCAACAATCATACTACCTGTGGGCCTCTAGTGATTGATTGCCACCACTACTTTTCTTCCTAACTTCACCTCCCTGAAGGTGGTGATTACTGATTTTAGATAGGTGTTGTAATGAACTATTTGTATCCATTATGGCTCAGAACCATCCTATTTAATAGCTTGAAATTTTCTTGAGCTGGCAGGAAAGGAATACTTCTAGCTTAAAATTGAAAATAAATAAATAAATAAAAACAGAGCTTTAGGCAGAATAGATGCTTCAAAGATCAGCTCATGTACATGATGTCTATTCAGATAAGTTAGTAAATGGCTGATAAGGTCATATCATACAGCATTCCTTTAAAATAAGATTGCTCTAAGTTTAGCCCTGGTAAATACAAAGTGAGATGATTCTCTATTATATAGTAAATAAAATAAATAGAACATCCAGTAAAATTCAAATATAGAAGGGAAAATAAAAATTGACTTTTTTAAAAATTGACAATTTTACTGGGATAATTGTAGATACACGTGGGTAATAAATAACAGAGAGAGACCCTGTGTGCACTTCATTCAATTTCCCCCCAATGGTAACATTTCGCAAAACAGCAGTACAATGTCACAACCAGTATATTGACATTGATACAATCTGCCAATTCTATTCAGATTTTCCCTGGTACTCACTTATATGTGTGTATGTGTGTATTTGTGTGTATGTGTATATTCATAATTAATTCTTTGCAGCTTTATTACATGTGTCAGTATCTGTAGATGTGGGAAAATACAAGCCCAATAGGGATAGAGAGTGCTTCCCCTGGTCACCTATTGTTGTCAAGTATGGGATTGTATCTATGAATTGTATCCAAAGTGGAGTCAGGCTTACCTGATGCTCAGGGACTCCAGTTGGAATCTTTCTAGGCTCTCTTCTAATGCTAGTTGGGGATTGTGAAATGCCAGATTTGGGCCACCTTACTCTTTTAGATGAGGGAATGTAAGTCACTGAGCTACTCCTTAGGTCCCAGCATTCCAAACCTCCACTGTCGTCTTCTTACCACCTTTCAGAGTTACTCTTTGTTGCTTCTTGCGTTATTACCACCACTTATTTGATATTAGTGGGAAGTAGCAGGGAGAAATGGATCTAAGCCATTTAAATCCTAACATGAGTACAAATATTGACTTTTTCATGAGAACAATGTTTCCTTTAACTGTGCATGTTGTGAATATTCTCAGTAATTTTTCTACTGCTATATAATTCAAAATTTTTAATATGTAGATATAATAAAATTATTATTTAACTTAACAAATATTGAATTCCAACAATGTCTTACTCACAGTACTTCTGCTCTTCCTGGAATGAGTGAGGGAGGGCTTATGCTAATTTCCAGTAGATACTTTAATAGGGTAAGGGAAACCCACTTTCATATTCAAATATCTCTAAAATGTCACTATTTCTTATCAGTTAGCTGCTTTAATTATAATATCAGTAATTATTAATGGTAGTTGATGCTCAGTGCCTTGGTGCCAGCGTGATACATATTATAGGAATATAAAGACAGTTTAATCTTTTCTATGAGAGGGAATAAAATTTCTACCTTACTGTGAATTTTTTTCTTTTTTTTTGTTGTTTCCCCAATACAATTTTTTTTCTGCTGTACACAATTGTGACCCAGTTACACATACACATTCTATTTTCTCACATTACCATGCACCATCATAAGTGCTAGACATAGTTCCCAGTGCTACATAGCAGGATCTCATTGCTAATCCATTCCAAAGGCAATAGTTTACATCTATTAACCCCAAGCTACCAATACATCCCACTCCCTCTCCCTCCCCCTTGAGAATGAACTAATGCCATTTGCGGCAACATGAATGGAACTAGAGACTCTCAACCTGAGAGAAGTAAGTCACAAAGAGAAAGACAAATACCATATGATATCACTTATATCTGGAATCTAATATACGGCACAAATGAAACTTTCTATAGACTTGTGGTTACCATGAATATTTTTTAATTAAAGAGTAATCAACAGAATAGTCTACTTTATCTTTATGACATTAAAAAAAAATTTTCCTCTTTAACTGCTTTTAATCAACTCTGGGTCCACTGATGGTAGGCTGAATTCACTAAGATTTGCCATACTGGTACCTGAGAACATCTCAGAAATTGTTAAATAATTCCTTTTTTCTGCATTTTTTTTCAGATTTCTTTGTGTGTTTTTTTTTTTTTTTTTGCTTTTGGTAACATATTGAGGAGATTTTCTCTCTATATACATACATTCACATTAATATCTATCTATCTATATCTATATATACATATAACTATATAATATATATGTGCAGTGTTTTCAACTGATGTTTTAAAATCATTGAAACAATGTTTTAGGTTACTATAATATTTATAGCTCTTAGGAATAGTATGGAATTTTGAAATATTTAAATACTGAAAGCAATCTATTGTATTTAATTTACTTATAAAATGTTTCTAAAAATGCCATGATTTATGTCTAAAATTTTGCATTACCCTTGCTGTAAATACTCAGAGAATTAATATTAATAAGGTTGTTATCAGTAGAGATTTCTAGTATAGATTTTGACAGTGCTCATTATCAGAGATAGGGTTTTTCTTAATACCTAAACCTCATTTAGAGACAAACATAGCAGTTAACATGGCTATGATTCTGAACCACATGAAGTTAAAACTTCCCCAAACACATTCAGATAATAATGCTAACCTTAACCTTGGCTTGAGAAAAGACTGCTTGGACAATCATCAGTCAATTTTAATATCAGTGTTAAAGGAGAGGGAGCAAATAGTATGGAAAATACAAGAGAAATGACAGAAACAGGGGGCTTATGCTGAGAAATAGAAATGTTATAATTAGCAAACTACACAAAATATAAAAAATCAGCATATGAATATGCAATTATATACTTTATAATGTGTATAATATACAGACTCTCCTTTCCTCTTGCTTCAGCTATCCAATTGTAGAGGGAATTATGCTAGTGTGATATCACTGCCCCTTTGCCCTATCCCTTTATGCACTCCTATTAATCAAGCAGGAGTGAACAATTTGGCTGGGATTTTTGGAGGAATTGAGCATATGTGACTTAGTACCTTTTATTTTGGGGTTCTAAAAATGTCGTGATTATTCTTAATCATCTGTGATGTAAATGGTAAAGAGGTATCCAACATGGGAAAAGGTCTGCTGCTATTTAATGGATGTCACTAGGCAAATTATCACCAAGCATACATAGCCAGAAGGCTTAGGCCATGCTCACTCATACCAGCTTTATCATTAATAAAGGAGATATTTTCATCTGTATCTGTCTGACTCCTGTGTCTATGACTTCTTTAATTATGAGCCTGAGTCAGGAAAATAGACTTGTTTTTAATCCTCTCAAACCCCATCTATAAGTAATATCAAGACACAATCAATTTTTAAGCCGAGAAATGAGGTAGAAAAAATGATGATTAGGAAAAATTGCTTGTACTATAATGTATGATGTCAGAGTGGGCTGGAAATGAGGATTAAGGAAATCAGTTTGGAGGTACTTCAGTAATCCTGGTTGTAGACACTAGGCTAGTTGATGAGTGAGATTAGAAAAGTGGACTTTTAAAGGGAAGAAACCAATTAATTAATTAATTAATTAATTTTCTTTTTATGACCACACCTATGGCATTTGGAAGTTCCCAGGCTAGGAGTCGAATTGGAGCTACACCTGAGGCCTATGCCACAGCCAAAGCAATGCTGGATCTGAGCTACACTGCACCTTGTGCCAATGTTGAATCCTTAATCTACTGAGCAAGGCCAGAGATGGAACCTGCATCCTCAGGGAGACTATGTCAGGTTTTTAACCCACTGAGCCATAATGGAACTCCAAGAAACCTTTTTATATGAGGTCCAGTGATGTTCATCTATACACAAAGCCTCCCTTTGCCTAACCTCTTGTACTTTACACATCCCCCTTTAACCCCATGCACTCCATTTTCCATATGGCAAGTAAAGTAAATGTTTTTGCAAAACTTATTGGACTTTTGCTTACAATTCTTTAATAGCTGTCTATTGCTATAAAGTGAATGTTTAAATACTTAAAATGCCCTACAGAGCCTACCTTTTCCTGGCCTTCCCTCTGACTTTGTATCCCTCTTCACTTTCCTCTCTTAATTCCTGACACCAGTCTTCTTTAAAGACACTAGACTTTTTGTAGACTCTTTTTCATTCTTCAGCTCAGGGTTTAATATTTCCTCCTCAGTGAGCTTTCTAAAGGACTCCAACCAATCCTCTGCTCCTACATGAGTGCACTTCTGCCATTATACATCCTCTGAGCACCATACATCTCCCTTTGTGACACACAACCCAACCACAGTACACTGTTGTCCGCTAATGGTGTGAGACTGCTATGAAGCTTATAATTACTCCTGATGTTTGTGTTGTGTTCCCTCTCCTCTGTGTCCTTTACCACCCAGATCCCCTCACTGTCTTTCAGCATTCCCACAAATAACCTGGTCTTCTGCTTACTCTCATTCTTGTTTTCCAGGCTGATTATAATTTCATTCTTTTAGCACCAGAATACTTTATCATTTCAATGGAATTTTGGATAAAACAAAAAAAAAGTCTAAGTGCTGAATTGGTTGCCATGAACCAGAAAAAAAAAAAAGAAAAAGGAAAGAAAAGAGAAAAGTTTTAAATACAACTGGCTAATACTCAGACTGGATTTGTATGCCCTAGTATGAAAGATACTTTGGTAACACCACTGGGTCATGTTAAACAAATTAGGTTTCAGAACATGGATAAATTAAGCTTTAGTTGCTCTCCTGGGTAACTAGAAGCCTAGAAAATAAATGGTTGGTATATCTGTCCTTGGATTTGAGTTCACAGATATTTTCTTTATTTTGGTAAAGTCAACTCCACCAAAGGAGTTGAGATCAGAAGATTTCTATCACCAATTTAGAATGAGGATGGAAAAATAAGGCCACAATAATATGTTGAAGTTGGAACTCACATACTGGTAATTTTGGTTTTGTACAAAATTAAGAATAATCCCTAACAATATATAATTTATAGTGGCTATGTTTAGCTCGGTTACTTTTGTCCATTCTGAAATCTTTTTCTAAATGTAGTCTGCCAGTACTGCTAGTAAGATTCTCTCTATGAGGTTGTCCAAAATACTGACTCTCTTGCCCATAGTTATGATAAGGTCTTCCTGGGTGCATATTTGCTGGCTTTCAGTGGAAAGTACTTGGTTGGCAACAGTTGGAAAATTTCAAACAAAGAAAATAAAATTGTCTCTGTCACTTTATTAAAAAATTTTACAAAGAGTTTGTCATTTTAGGGAAACAACACGAGTTTCTTATTCACTTGGAATTTCCTAAACCAAAAGCAGAGATAGAATTGAAAAATATTTTATAAAAATTTGAAAAGATAAGGCATTTCTCTTAGAGGAAGCTACTAAACAAGGCAACTATAGAGCAAAAGTGGGATTGTGTCCCTTCCTACCTTAGCATAGAAAACTGACACTGCAGGGCCTACAATGGCCCCAAAGTTCTTCAAGGATAATTGTGCTCCTATTGCTACAAATGCCTCAGACTGCTACAAATGCCTTTCTCTGTATGATAGACTCTTCCTGCCCTGTAGCAGCCTGCCCAGTCTGTGAACACCATGGGATTTGACTCTTTGAAGATTTTTCTTTTAAAGGGGTTTGTTCTGTCTGTCCAGGTTTTACCCAGTAAAGGTCACCTATAACTGGTAATAGTTTTGTTGATGTTTCCATACCTTGGGACAAAGTTCCTTATTTGCTCAGTATTTTCTCTCTAGTTTTACTTTACATTTTGAGGATTAAAAAAAAAACTTTCTATATTTTTGCAAAGTACACTAATGCATTTTTCCTTTGATTTTGATACTTACGTTGCAAAAATGCAAGTTAATAGACCAGCTAAATAGCTGCCCATTATTGTGCTGAGAGGAATAAAGAACAAATCAGCTAATCATATCTTGTCCCGATTAACATCCCTTACCCTCATTCCTTCCCCACACTTGTATGCACATGCACTTATACTGATTTTTTTTCTTTTCTTTTTTCTTTTCTTTTTTTTTTTTTTTTTTGCAAACTACCATGGGTTGGAATCAGTTTTGCATTTAGTTTTTATCTGTGAAGGAAAGTCCTGCACTAGTCTGATGCTAAAGCTATAGCTAATCTATCCTTTGGAATCAAGTTGGCCAAAATCTCAGAATGGAAACATGAATATATAGTAACATTTAAATGTGAGAACTATATTTCCCTCACTTGTATATACCACTTTACTCTCTGAATATGTACATGTCATCCCTTTTAAAAACTCCTTTCCTTATGGGTTGTATAGGTTTCAATCCTATAAGATCAAACACCCCTTTTTGTAAAACATATTTTATACTAACTCCATTACTATGCTCAGAGGAAATAACTGGCTGAATAAAGACTGAATTAAAGGATAGTAATTAAATATAATGATCCTCAGTAATTCCTTATCCAATATATAAATAAGCAGGCTCTATAATGCTGTAGATAAATGTACCTGTGCCTGGAACCACCAGGAACAGACTGCTACAAATGCTTACTAATGCAAGTATGCAGTATTAATGATTAAAATGCTACAAACACTATCACTAATGGTAATGATGTTTTCTTATGTGATTAACGACTTTTGGTAAAATTCTGAATTAAAAAAGTATACTTTTTCCCTTTGATTTATTTTCACAGTGATTGCATTCTTGGAAAATTCAATATATATTTAAAATATGAAAAAATACTTTGCATTTATATGTAAAATAGAGCTAAGGTTCTAAATTCACATAATTATAAATAGGTTCTCACCTATTTTTCAAAAGCTGTGCAGGCATGAAACAATTATTTTATTTTTTTTTTAACTATTCTTTATGTCCCCAGGGATCTAGTGTCCTTGGCACCTCTCTCCTTTCCATAGGAAGGCCAAAAATGTTTTCACATATTTCCTGCGTGTACTCTAGAGGGTGGTAGTTCATCAATAGAAAAAAAGTGCAGATAGGGATTATATTTTTAGATGCAAGTGACAGAAACTAGAACAAACTATTTAATCAAATAGAGGATTTTGGTTTTTCATATGATGAAGTTTGAACGAAGGCAGTCTAAAGAGAGAAAGTGGCTTTATGATGTCATTAACATCCCAGACCCCTTCTGTCTTTTTGCTCTTTCACTCATAATGTCTTACACCCTCACTCTCATGTTTGTCAATTCCTGGTTGCAAGATGATGGAGTCAATACCTCCAGCCTTACATCCATATTCCAGGGAAAATGTAGAGGAGGAAAAATAATTTCCCTCTGTCTTTCTAGGGTCTTGGCTGACTTCCCACTCTAATAAAAGACAGATCAACAGAAGAAAAGCAGACATAACTTAGGAACATGTATACTTCCTGTATTCTTGGGAAAGACTCAGGAAAACTGAGCAACTCTCTGAAGTGGCCCAAGCCACCGCCTTAAATACCATTTCTAGCTAAAGACAAAAGAAGGTATTGGTGGAGGTGGGGTGCCAGTTATGAGAGCTCACCAGGAAAAGCACAATAAATATGAATGAGGTTGTTATGCAGATTTAAGTCTATTGTCTTCCCCATTGATAAGAGCTCCTAGGAATTTAGTCCTCTTCCTCTTCCTGATCCAGAGAGTGTGAAACACTTACGAATACAGATTTTCCTTAGAAACATAAATGTCTCTTTCAGAAGGGTAATTTCTACTCCAGTTATGATATTCCTTTGTCTATTGTTTCATAAAAACAATCAATTCAAGCTAATCCTTATGCCAAGGAAGCATATTTGGAGATGGCAGATTCTGTTCTCTTTCAAAGGCAAAAATAAGAAAGAGGCAGCATATCTCAATAAAGACACAGGGAAAAAATAGATAGAAGGTGGCAGTATCTATACCAAGAAAACATAACTTGGCCGGAAATCCCATGCATTCTTCCTCTCACATGTCACAAGGCCACTGCTGGCTTCCGGGTAGCCTAGAAATTAGATTGTTTGTTGTAGCTGACACACTGCTACCACCAAATAAAATTATTTTATAAAGAAGAAAGAAGGGCAGAATGGGTATTGAGGAAGTGGCAAGCAATATCTGCCTCTCTTGCAATCAGGTAGAAAGTCCAAAAAAATAAGTATTTCAAAAATCTACTTGTATAAATTTGCCATTGATTCCTAAAAACTCTAGATGAGATTTTTAGTCTGTTGTGGTATAAATTTCAAAGAGATGGTTCTTGAAAGTGATCACATATTGACCTAATATTTGCAGTAATCATCTTTCCTATCTTCCATCTATAGTATCCCTTGCAGTCACATTTATTTTCTTATTTTCCAAATAAAGTCATTAGTACATGATAACATTTTGTCTGAAGTTGTCATAAAATTAAGAGACATAATTTTCTCAGAAAACAAGGCTAGGCCAAGATAAAAGAGAGGAATTATTTTGTGAACCATATATTTTGACCCAAAAGAGATGTTTCACACCCTTCTCCCTGGTAGCAAACAAGGAGGGAAACAAATGCTTACCAACCATCTGCCCATTAAAACCTGTTGAATCATTGGGGAATTGGAAGTGCTGCCTCTATTTGTTTGCTGTTAAGCCTCAAATTTAAAAAAAAGTTTAGGCTATGTAAGTAGGTTTGATTCTAACACTAAAATGAAACAAAAACAAATAAACCCAGAGCAAGTTGCTTCACAAAAGCCACAGCACAGCAAAACAAGCTATAGAGTTCTTCACAAGACTTCAAGGGAAAAAATGTATTTATTCAGAAATGGGATATTCCAGGGACTTTTTTTTTTATAACAGCTTTATGGAAATATAATTCACATACTATAAAATCCACCCTTTAAAAATATACAATTCAACAGATTTTGGTATATTCATATAGCTGTGTAACTATCACCATTAGTTATATTTAGTGTATTTTCATCATCCGTCAAAGAAACTCATACCTATTAATGGTCATGCCCTATTTCTCCCTTCCTACAGCCTTCAACAACAACTAGTCTATATTCTCTCTCTATGAATTTGCCTATCGTGAGCATTTAATATAAATGTAATTGTACTATATATGGCCTTGAGTTTCTAACTTCTTTCCTTTAGCATAATGCTTTTGTAGAGGAAGAAAAAAGTTTTTCTCTACCCATCTCCATTCTTTGGCTGGTCTATTAATTAAATTTATTTACAACAGATTAACAGGAGAAAAACAAAATTAATTTTGCATGCATGAGAGCCCCACAAAGACAATGAGAGGCTCTCCAACAGTCAGGTAACTGAGGCTTATATACAATCCCAAGCTAAGGAGAAGGGGTCAGAGTCTGGAGCTCCAATGGGGTAGAAGACAATTCATGGGAAGATGGGAAGGGCAAATGTCTGGCAAACAAATGTTTGTCATGCAGAGACATTGGGACACAAAAGAGGGCTTTGAACAAACTGACCCTGCCAAGCTTCCCCAGCTTACCATACTTAGCCCATCTTCTTTGTAGTTATCCCCAGTAACAGCTCTCTTCTTGGGCCAAGCCCTCTGTCTGTCTAAATTATTTTATATAGTAGAGGGGAAAGTAAAGAGCTCTTCCTAAGTCTTGGGCCTCCATTTCTTTAGCTTAGAGTAATCCACATGCCAAAGTGACACTTTTGGGGGAGTCTCATTCTGAACCACTTTAGTCCTCTCTTTGAAACTTCCTCAAGAAATTTCAAAGCATAGAAGTTGAGTTGGTAGGTTATTCCATCTCACTGAACTAAAATCTTAGTCCTGAGCATAAGTAAATTCATTTAAACAGTTGTGTCTCATTTCAGGGGGCAGTCATGAATGTGGGCTCCCAGAGTTAGGCCTAGGACACAAGCAATCAGGTACATAATAGGAGATATTTCTATGGAATCAAAAGAAAATGAAAGTTAATATTGGAGCATATTATTTCTGAGTTCTGAAGGCAGCCAGTTGAGAGGATTTCTAGATGTCCGGCTCAAAGCATCTTCACATGAAGTAGGGCAAGCAGTGGCAATCTGAGAGATTTTTTTGGTTTGGAGTTTGAATGTCTCTGCTGATCTGTCTTAGTGGCCTACACAGCAGTGGGCATGAAGATTGTCTATAGGGAGTTCCCATCATGGCTCAGCAGAAATGAACCCAACTTGTATCCATGAGGATGCGGGTTCAATCCCTGGCCTCACTCAGTGGGTTAAGGATCTGGAGTTGCCTTGAGCTGTGGTGTAGGTTGCAGACATGTCTCAGATCTGGCATTGCTGTGGCTGTGGTGTAGGCTGGCAGCTATTTCAACCCTTAGCCTGGGGACTTCCATATGCCATGGGTGTCACTCTAAAAAAAGCAATTCATGAGCTGTTGTCACAATTCCTTTGAAGTTTATAGCAAATTGTCCATATTTAACTGGTATGGCTTTGGAGAAAAGACAGTTTTAGTTCTCATTGATTCCAAGTCAAAAGGGTGGGAGAAAATTGAAATGTTAGTTTGGACAGTTGTAGCAAAATATTGGAAGAAACTGAAAGAAACAAGATTTAGTCCATTTAACAGGTAGAAAGCAAAACCTCAAAGGCAGTTTGATATCCACAAAGGTGTATCATTGGAACATAGATTTTTTTCTCTATAGTCACCCCCATTTTTTATCAAAGATAACCACAATAAGATTAGCTTGTTTGTAAATTAAGTCTAGTTTCTAAAAACTTGGTCTGATTATGTACACAAGTATAGCAAGAATAGTTATTCATAGGCTCTTTTAAGTTTTATTTGCTGGAAATTTTCATAAGGAATTTCAGATTGGACTCTTAAAAGTCTCTTGAGGCTTAGAAGCCAAGCCAAGAATTCACTACCATCAGACTTTGCCTGCAATACCTACAGATGTGGGAGAATTCCTCTCTTCTTCTGGTGTCTAAAATATCCTGAGACTCTTGTACCTGTCTAGAAGTGACCTTTCTTCCTCATCTGGTAAAGCTGATAGAAAGGCTGAAAGCACAGTGCCAGGGTGGTTTTCCAAGGGGCTTTATGGGCTTCATAAAGTCAATCTTAGTTCCAGTTGCATCATTTAAGGGCTTAATCTCTAAAACATACAAAGAACTTATACAACTCAACAGCAAAAAAGCCAACAACCCAATGGAAAAATGGTCAAAGGACCTGAATAGACATTTCTCCAAGGAAGATATACAGATGGCCAACAACCACATGAAACGATGCTCAACATCCCTGATTATTACAGAAATGCACATCAAAACTACCATGAGATACCACCTCACCCCAGTCAGAATGGCCATCATCCATAAGTCCACAAATAATAAATGTTGGAAGTGTGTGGAGAAAAGCGTACTCTCCCGTGCTATTGGTGGGAATGTAAATTGGGACAACCACTATGGAAAACAGTATGGAGGTACCTTAGAAAACTATACATAGAACTACCATATGACCCAGCAATCCCACTCTTGGGCATATATCCAGACAAAACTTTCCTTCAAAAAGGCACATGCACCCACATGTTCATTGCAGCACTATTCACAATAGCCAAAACATGGAAACAAGCTAAATGTCCATAGACAGATGATTGGATTAAGAAGACATGGTATATATATATACACAATGGAATACTACTCAGCCATAAAAAGAACAAACTAATGCCATTTGCAGCAACATGGATGGAACTAGAGACTCTCATCCTGAGTGAAGTAAGTCAGAAAGAGAAAGACAAGTACCATATGATATCACTTATATCTGGAATCTAATATAGGCCACAAAGGAACCTTTCCACAGAAAAGAAAATGATGGACATGGAGAATAGACTTGTGGTTGCCATGGGGGAGGGGGAGGGAGTGGGAGGGACCGGGAGCTTGGGGTCAATAGATGCAGAATGTCGCCTTCAGGATGGATAAGCAATGGTATCTTTCTGTGTAGCACTGGGAGCTCTGTCTAGTCACTTATGATGGAACACGTAATGTGAGAAAAGAGAATGTATACATGTAAGTGTAACTGTCACCGTGCTGTACAGTAGAAAAAAAAATATATATATATATAAATGATAAAAAAAAAGAAAGAGAGAGGAGGGGAGGAGAATCTTGAATGGTCAAGTTGGCTAAAACGTGAATAACCATTATATGGTTTTTAAAATTAAGCTTTAATACCAATGGTACAGTTATGTAAAACTAGAACTCAATTTCCTTTCGTATGCTAAAGAGAAAATTTTTCTTAAATTACTGATTTGTTCCTAATAAGAAACCTAAAGTTTTTTCTTTACTTTTTATGAAATCCACTTGGAAAGAAAAGATATCGTTCTTACCTACTGTGATTCACACTGTCTTCATCAGGTCTTTGAATACTTCAAACTGATTCCTCTCTATTAAAAGAGCTAAGTTTTGCTCAAAACTATATAACCTCTGTACTTGCCTTTAAAATATTTTGTTACTTTGGTTCTGTAGATAATTAAGTATTGTTTCATAAATATCTGTGATCTTATTCGGTCAAGTGTCTATGACCTTTTGAATTTTTGGCAACTTCACCAAAATCAAATTCTAAATAAAGTCTTTTTGACCCAGAATTAACTTTGGGATTTTCTAGAGGGAGAACCTAAGCACTTAAGGTTTTTCTTGTTATTGTTGACAAATTTGTAACAGAAATAACATAAGCTTATTTGACTTTTAGTAAACCAAGAAAGAATAAACATATACTCAATGTTGATTATTCGAAGGGCATGTCTGTATTAATTAAATGAGCAAAGTTAAACTACCTTTAACACCAACTATTTTCCCAGTTCATGTGATCCTGGAAAACATTTGAATTAATTTCTATTATATTTTTGACAATTTTTATGAACACTAAATTTATATAAGTACTCTTTGTTTAAGCCATTTAAACAGAGCTATTTTACAAGTTAATTTTAGTAATGTCCTCTAGAAATACAAAATACCACATATCTATCTATACGCACACATGTACACGCATGTGCACGTGCGCACACATACACACAAACATATAAACAGACCCAGAGACCTTACAGCTTTTGTTTTAAAATTTTAGCCATGAGATGGTTATGATAATGTAAAATTCATTAGTTTATAAAATAAATTTAGCTCAGTAGATTTTGGGCAAAGAAGTTTTATAGCAGTTTGTATTTTTTAACAGCATCTTCTCCTTTCTATTTTTTTGTTATATCTTTTTACAAAGGCTTAAGAAGGTTTATCTTTACTTCTAGGTACATAGTTTCATTTTAACTTAGTGGAGGAGATTGATCAGCTTCCAATCGATCAATCTCTAGCCACAGAGCAATTAAAACAGTTCTTTTAAATATCTTGACATTTTTCAGCTGGGACAAACAGCAAACATCTCCAGTATTAAATGCAATATGTCTTTGTAAAGTCTGTGTATAGAGTGTTAACAAAGTCCTTTCTGAGTGCATAATTTAACCTTGGACTGATTCACTGTAAAAGGGGGAAAAAACCTCATTATTAGCCCCTGGATATTGGCCTTTAGCCAATCATTTATAAGAAGACCTAGGAGAAATTCTGATCATCTGTTTCCTCTGTGAGGGAGGCATGTTTAGGGGATCATCTGACTTGTCTGAAAGCTACAATATAACCCTGTGAAGAATCCCCTTCGCAGCCAAATATAGTCCTTATGAGTGGCTTCTGAAAGACATCCCTCCTTAAATTTGGAAGGCTCCTCTGAACATGGGCATAAAGTGGCTTTATAATTTGAGATGTACTGCCATCCAGGCAACAAAAATTCTTTTCGGGGGGGGGGGTCCAGCTTACATTTGCAAAGGATACTGCATAGCAAGTCCTGAGACTGGCAGGGATTGGTTATAGAACCAAGAAAGATGACCCTTATGTCAGAGCCTCACTGTCCATTCCAAATGCTTCTGTTGAATTAATTTGCTGGCTTTTAGTATTTGCATGAGTAACTGTATACCCTGGGTTTAGAGATCAGACTGAAGTGCTCTCTGTGAATCTTGTAGGGAAAAGGAAGCTACAATAAGCAGCTGGGTATTTAAGGGATTTTCTGCAGAAGCTGGAGTTTTGTGAGCTAAGGGAATTTGTTGAGGAGAGAGGGCTGGATTTTAAAGAGGCAAATTTATGTTGAATGGGGACTTTCAATTTTGTTCTGAGTCTAATTTCTGTTCTTTCATCTTTTTAAGGGAGTCCCTAAGGCTAGTTTTTACACTCCTTTTGGTCTCATTTTTAACTTGGTCTTTCTGTAGGTACCAGTAAGACAATTGCTTAGAATGAGAGCTGCCTAATTTTTTTCTTTCAAATATAGCCAATTCAAAGCATCCATTGTCTGGCCATTGATGATTAGGATTTTATATTAATTTCAGCAGCAACTCAAACCAATGGGCCTTGTTATGGCTTATTCAAGGATGCAAGAGGTGTCTCACAAGAGAGTGCAAAGGATGGCAAAGCCCTCCCAAGATCCAGAAAGTTTACTGTCAGGGTTAGTCTAAGAAACCAAAGCTCTTCATTGTCACTGGTGGTATGAATGGTGTAGTGAAAATCAGTGTCTTCTGTTTCCCACGGGAATGTGGATGCCTCTAGCCACAGACTCATTCATCTGTGATATCTGGCAGGTGCTGCTGGATTTTTCCAGCACTAACGAGACAAGATTGAGATGCCCCTTATACTTCAGGACCCCTTATGACAAATTCCCCTGAGATCTGGCACAGTTGGACAAAGATAGCACTGCTTATGACTGTGTCTCTGAACCCTTGTCTTTTTGACTAGCCACCAAGATGCATGCTGGTACATGAACCTTCTAGTTGGCAGACACCAGAGAGAGTGTTCTCATTAGTCATAAAACCAAGCTCTCAAGACAGAACAATACAAAAAAAAATTTTTTTTTCATTTAGGTTTTCTCGTATGCGCATTAACAACTTTAGCTAAATCTTGAGTCTCTTAGAGCCAAACTAATACCTAAGACGCGTATAGCACTGGATTGGAGATTGTGAGGTGTTTTATAGAGTGACTTGATCCATGGGAATTTTCTTGTGGTTGGCAGGTGACCTTGTGTTAATCTAACCTATTCTGCAACCAACTTATCTCTAACACCGGAGTCTCGGGGTTAGGTGGTGAGTGCTCTGATAGCTCTTAAGTGCTCAACCTATGTCCACCACCTTTTCAGCCTTGATTTTCAAGGTGTCTCTTAGTAACAGCCTTTATCTCACATGCACATTAACCCATAGCAAAATTTGTCTAGACAGATACCAGCTGGTGAGACCTATAAATTCAGTGGTTTGAACAGTGAGCATAGGGCCTATGTGTTCTACCCTATGGTTTTTGTTCTTATGACAACAACACAACGGAAAGAAACAAAGAAAAACAGTGACCATCTTTTTTCCTGGGAGGAAAAAGATCAATAAAAAAAATAAGCATTGAAGAGTACTCATAACAAATGTTTTCCAGGGTGGCTATACTCAAGGAACTAAGTTTGCAAATATTTTCTCCTGCTAATTTAAATTTGGAAAAGGACTCTTACTACTCTCACTTCCACCAGCCCTGCAGACAGAGATGTGGGAGACTGATGTGTAAGAATTTTTACCTTCTGCCAGCTTTTTGTCAGCTATCTCAGGATCTCTCAGCTGAAGAAGCCATGGAGCAAGCAGCGTCCAGCCAGTGAAGTTTGTCCCTTCGTGGGTTGACACCTGTGCCATGAAAAATTTTCCTTTACCCTCCTAGATTCTTTTAGCTGGTCTATTAATTAAACTGACATAAGACAGAGTGACAGGAGGAAAATTTAATTATACACATATAGGAACCCTTCAAAGACAGTGAAAGGCTCCCTGAAAGCCAAACAGTTGAGGCTTATATGCCATTCTGAGCTAAGGAGATGGAGGTAGGGGGCTGGGACTTCAAAGGGGAGGAAGATAATTCACAGGAAGATGGGAAGGACAAATATTTGGTAAACAAATATTTGTTATGCAATGCAGAGAGTGGGGTGCAGAGGGGGTTTTGAGGACTTGGAACAAACATCTGCGAAGCTGCCCTAGTTTGCTGCACCTAGCCCATACTCTTGTTGCTATGTCTGGTGCCAGTTCTCTTTCTAGGCCAGGCCCACTATCTAAATTCATTTAGTCAGTTGAGCGGAAATTAAAAAGTTCTTCCTGAGTTTTGAGCCGTGATTGTCCTCAGCTCAAAAGACTCTACATGCCAAAGTGCAACATTATGGGGGAGGCTCATTCTGAACTCTTTCATTTTTAAGGTCCGTTCATGTTGTGGAATATGTCAGTACTTCATTACTTTTAATTTAATTGCTAAATAAAATTCCATTGCATGAATATACCAAATTATTTTTATCTTTTCATCAGTTAATGGGCATTTTTTTTTACACTTCGGGGCCCTAGTAGACTTCCTGTATGTTACGAAGGACCATATGTGTGTCTTTATCCTATGATAGATTAAAAGTCATTCTTACAGTGCACGTGCCTTTTTTGTCAAGAGATGGAAATTAAAAAGGGTGTTCTATTTTTTTCATCAAGAAAATATTTTGGGGTGTGCATGTTTTTAATTATTTGGAATTATAAAGACATGTTGGAAGGATGTTCTACTTGTTTTTTGCTATGTAAAAGTTAAGCCCAATACCTAGCAGTTTAAAAAATTATATGCATGGATACTGTGGGTCATGAACTCAGCTAGGACACAGCAGGGATGGCTTTTCTTTTTTCTATGATGTCTGAAACTTCAGCTCTGAAGACTTGAAAGCTAATTTTGATTCAGTGGCTGGGGCTATAATTCTGAGGGCCTACACATGACCTTGCTATGTTATCTGGCTTACTCCTAGCATGGTGGCCTCAGAGTAGCCTGACTTCTTATAGGTAGCCCTGAGTTTCAAGCAATCAGTGTTCCAACAGACAAGGTAGTAGCTACATGATCTTTTTGTCTTTTGTCTTTTTAGGGCCACAACTGTGGCATATAGAAGTTCCCAGGCTAGGGGTTGAATCAGAGCTGTAGCTGCTGGCCTACACCACAGCCACAGCAACACCAGATCTGAGCTGCATCTGTGACCTACACCACAGCTCATGGCAACACCAGATCCTTAACCCAATGAGTGGGGCCAGGGATTGAACCTGCATCCACATGGGTACTAGTTGGGTTCATTAACCACTGAGCCACCATAGGAACTCCTACATGGTTTTTTATGACCCATTCTTGAAAGTGACAGAGCATTACTTCTGCCATCCTCTTTTGAGGCATTTATAAACTCACCCATACTCAAGAAGAAAGAACATAAACCCTACCTCTCAATGGTAAGAGTGTCAAAGAGTTTGGGGGCCATGTTTTAAAACCATCACACCATGAATTGTATGCTTTGTGATGGGTGCAGTTTTACATCTTCCAAGTATATAATTAGAAATGATTAAACCCAAAATCAAGATACAAAGCAAATGCATTCATTTACTATCTTGCCACAGAAGATGCATATACATCAGATTCAGTAAAACAAAGTAAAAATCACTAGAAACCAAAGAAAATTGATGGTGTTAAGAATTTTAACAGAAACTTGGCTCAATTAGATTTATTGAATTTGAGCCAAAACATTGGGCACCAAGGTTCATGGAAGCCCAAACTAAAGAGGAAACATGCAGTATATGCCATTTATTATCTAATGATAAAAAAAAAATGATCAAATCTTCACAAAGGTGAACTCTTGTCTTCCATAGAGTTCTATATGGACTTTCTCATGTGGAGGGTTGGTTATGTAAGAGTCATAGATAATGAATAGAATAATCAGCAACACTTTTAAAGAATTTACTATGTCCAGGTATCATTCATAGCTCCTTACATATCCAGACATTTAATTCTCACAAAAACTGTCTGAAGTAGCTACTTTCATTATTCACATTTTACATCTGGAAAAACTAAGGTACAGTGATGCTAAGAAACTTGCCCATGGTCACACAACTAGTAAATGTTGGAGTCAGAATTTGAACTGGCATTCAGGCTTCAAAATCAATGCTAAACATTCTTATACTATATTTCTTCTAGACAATTTTTAATGACGCTAGTAACAGTATTTATAAAGAAGACATAAAAGTTCTTCATTACTCATGATTTTTCTAACCCTTGATTAAAAGCCAAGGTTATAACTGTATTTTCCTAAGTGCGAATGTATCTAAAGCAAACAATGATAATTCAGGCCTCTGAAGACTTCATTCTGGTTCTCATTCCTTTTGCTGTCAAACTTCTCTATAGATGATGTCTGCTTATGTTACCTTACCTAGCTAACATTTATGTCTTTAGTCCATAAAATTTGCTTAACTCTTTGGACCTTTAGGCCAAATCAAGTTTATAGTTTAAGCACTTGTAAAATTCCTGTTTTATTTAAATAAAATTTGTGAAATGATAGAAAAGACATTTGAGAATAGAATAATTATTTTAAATACTTACTATGAAATTTATGAATTGATAAGAAAAAAGTCTATAGAAACATTAGTAAAGAGATGAATAGGCAATTAAAACTAAATGAAAGGCAATTGTCTAAGACAGTCATAATTCAAGAGTTTAAAATGAAGATTTTACTCTCCTATCAGATGGACAAGGGTAGAAGGCTTACTGAATGTACACTGGAGGCAAGTGTCAGGATCAAAGCCATCGTAGACTATGGAGTAGCACAAATAAGGCCAGGCATTGCAATCAACTTGGCATTATCTTTCATAATTAAAAGTGTGACTTTTTTACATAGCAATTCTACATCAAGGAGTTTGTGTTTCATCTATGTTTCACAGGGTAAAAGTAGAGATATATATGGATTTTTCACTGTAGCTGAGTAATAGGAAAATAAATAGGTAATCTAAATGAGCATAGTTAGGTATTAAATCCCTAGAAGGGACTTTTATACTACAGTTAAAAAGAATGGGGGAGGGGAGGGAGTGGAAGGGACTGGGAGCTTGGGGTAAATAGATGTAGAATGTTGCCTTTGGGTGGATTAACAATGGGATCCTGCTGTGTATCACTGGGAGCTCTGTCTAGTCACTTATGATGGAACACGTAATGTGAGAAATAGAATGTATACATGTATGTGTAACTGGGTCACCATGCTATACAGTAGAAAAAAATATATATATAAATAAATAATAAAAAATAATGAGATAAATTGATATGAACAGACATTGAAATGTGGTAATTATGTCATTTTAGTTGCTTTAATGTACATATATATTCTGGTTTATTATATATATATAAAAGGGTTCTATTTGCATAACACTGTCAATCAATCAATATTATGTGTTTGTGCAAAGAAGCTCAGAGCATTCCTATTTGATACCATAACAACCATCTTATGGTTTTACATATCGAGAATGGAATTTGGTGCTGGTTGAACTTTTGCCTGTGTATGCATGGGATGGGTAGCACAGGAAATATTTTTCTTTTTTAATTTGCATGTACTATTTCACTTCAAGAATTTGCCTATTACATATATATATATATATATAATAATAATAATTTAAAAACAAAGGAAGAATCCAGGGATTTTTTTTTGTATCATTTTGTTTTGCTTTTTATAAAATGGCTACAATGCATAGTGACTGTGTTATCCTAGCTAAGAAATTTATTACTATAATACATGTAAGGATAACTTGATCCCCTTGCTGTACAATGGGAAAATAAAATAAAAATAAATATTAAAAAAAAGAAATGTATTACTGTAAAAGTATTTGTGCATTTATTGATGTATGTATTTATTTATCTTTGCAGCAGATGAAGATTAAAAATATCTTTTAAAAATAGCTCTTAGAGTAATATCATGGGGGGGTGTTCTCCAGCTGCTGGGGGTGTCCCATCAGTATTGACTCCTTGAACTGAAGCCATTTGATCCTCTCAAAATGCAAGTTGAGAGTGTCCCTTATTTCCTTTCACTAAAAATAGCACTCTCATTTTTAAAACAACTGGAAAGTAACTGAAAACTTTCAGTGGTGCTAAATCACTGTCAGGAAAAAAATATTTTTAAAAATTGAAAATAGCTCAAGTAAAGCCATTTAAATCTGACTAGCAGAAGCAGATTCTGAGGAAAATAATGAACATCATCATGAGTGGCTGTGCACACATTCACTTACTCATTCTACAAACTTTTGATGAGCACCTACTGAGTCTCAGGGACCGTAATTGATGCCTAAAATACCAAGATGGAAAAGGCCAATTTCTGCTCTCAAGGAAATGACAGTTTTTAAAGAAAAAAATAGATTTGTAAATAGATAACTGTGAGGAATAAAACAACAGTAAGATGCACAAGGAGTGCTGACACAAAGGAAGAGAAATAAAACAACTGGGCAAGTTGGGCCTGGCTTCATGTGGCACTGTCCTGAAGGGTGCATGGGAATATCATCCAGTGAGCAGCTTCCAACTTAGTTGAACTCTCATCCTGCTTCTTGCCCAGCTTATGTTGTATTTTCAACCTTGTTTCTGAAGTGAAGAAAAAGATGATCATTGGGTAAAAAAAAAGCAAGAACAGCTCTAATGGGCTCTATAATGTGATTGGAGTATACTTATTGAATCTAGTATATACTATCCATATCCCTTTGTTGCTTCCATTCTGCCTGATGGTTTTCTAGTTGCATGAAACTAAGGACTTTGATGGATTTACCCATCATGGGGAAGACTAAAAATGCTAGAATATTGAGATCCCAACTGGTATCCTTTAGTTAATGGCAGAAGATAATTGGGTTATAAATACCCTGACTTTTTGACGCTCAGTTAGAATAAATGTGAAGCATGCCTACACTATCCTCCAGAGGTCTCCAGTTGCATTAAGCTCCAGTTGTCCATAGTCATGACTTTCTCATTAATGCCCCCTGTGTTGGTAGTTCTCTATTCTCTTTCTCATTTCTCTTCTTTCCTAGTGATGATTCCTATGATCACCATCATAATGAACAACATTAACTCAAATTCCTGTTCCAGGTATGATCCTGGGGAACCCAATTTAAGATTTTGGGCAATGAAATGCATATGAGGCATGAGAAATGAGACAAAAAGCTCCCATGTCCCTGGCTTGGGAGACAGAGCTAGCTGGCTAGCCTGCACCAGTTAGTGAATACACATGGCCTTTCAGTGCCTAAGGGTGTTCTGTTCAGTAAAGATCCTGTCTAGCCAAGGCCTGAGAAGTATTGCATGTTATTCTAATCCGAACTGCCTGCGGGGTGATGAGCCTGTGTGATAATAGATTACAATGGCTTTAGTGTACTCATTCTGCTAGCTTGTTAGCCTCTCCATGTACATCTGCAAGGCTTTGGCCGTTCTTCAGTGTTTCCCATTCCATGGTGCATCATTGTCCTTGACGGAAGTCACTAGGCACTCTCAGGTTTGGACTGCTGCTCACCTCCCCTAGCTCTGCTGCTGAGCCCTTCTCTCAGAGCCTTTCACATCTCTATCAGATACACTGCTGACCCTCTACTCCACACAGATGCTCACCTTCAAAGCTGCAGTAGATCAACACTGTGCCCTGGGCCACTGTTAACCTTCTGCATATTGCTGTTTGGTGCTTTGCTTGGTGCCTTCATTGTACATGAAGCCACAGCTACACAGCTATTTCATAGCTGTGAAGTGGCAAGGGGAAATTGCCCATGCTCAATGTTAGACAGTCTTCCCCCGCTCTCCATAATTACAACGTTCCTATGAAATATTTCCAAAACCAAAATGGCTGGTGTAAAGCAAAGCAAGTACCGTAGGACACATCTTGCTAATGGATGCACAAAATAAATCACAGAGGTTCACAGACAGTTCAAAGCTACGGAGGCTTGATGCTGAGATGCCGAATGTAGTTCCCAGGAAGGAGCTTGGCAGGGCCTTTCTCTCTGCTCAGGGTGTGTGCTGCCTCTGTAACCACTTGCTGCAAAACAAATGCTCAGAACTGTTTTTGCTTTTCACATTCTTTGTAAAAGCAAAATCTTCTTCAAATTTGTTTTGGATAGTGAAAACAGGGACTGTTGCAGGTCTCTTTTAAAAGTGAAGTGACACAAAGCAAACTTTCAAAAAGTGGGAGGTGCCTGCTCTCTGTTATAAGGGAATCACAGTAGAGTTGCTGGGCTCCAAAGAGTGACTGTTTTAATAAAACTGATCTGGAGTTCCCATCGTGGCTCAGTCATTAAGGAATCCGACTAGGAATCATGAGGTTGTGGGTTCGATCCCTGGTCTTGCTCAGTGGGTTAAGGATTCGGCATTGCCATGAGCTGTGGTGTAGGTCACAGATGTGTCTGGGATCCTGCGTTGCTGTGGCTGTGGTGTAGGCCGGCAGCTACAGCTCTGATTAGACCCCTAGCCTGGGAACCTCCAAATGCTGTGGGTGTGGCCCTAGAAAATAAAATAAAATAAATAAATAAATAAATAAATAAATAAATAAAATGAATGAAAGAAACTGATCTTTCAAGGTTCCAGGGCACACATTTGACACCAAAGTGACTGAGTTGGTTATGGGTTCTGGTAACAGCTATCAAGATGTACTTGGGATTTCTTCTCTCTTCTAATAGGCCAAAATATTGTTTTAGCTTAGTACATCCACATCTGCAGGATTAATTTTATCTTATCTTGTCCTTGAAATTGTTTTTTTTTTTTTTGGTAGATCCACAAATTTCCAGGACATGGATGTTTATATGATGTCTAATAATGGAGTTTTAAGTTATTAATTTTATTTTTTTACCAGGAAATCCTTAGGCCCCTATATAAATTAAATGTAGATTCTGAAAGTTAAGGATATTATTTAATTCACTCTCCAGATGCAGCTAAGACTTTGGAGCAGACCAAAATCCGAATCTTCCTTGAATCTTGGCTACTTTATGCATGATTCAGTGTCAGTTTTGTCACAGAAATATAAATGATTGTTATTTGAAAAAAAAAATTGAATTCCCGTCGTGGCATAGCAGAAACAAATCCAACTAATAACCATGAGGTTGTAGTTGCCATGAACTGTGGTGTAGGTCACAGATGCGGCTCTGATCTGGCATTGCTGTGGCTCTGATGTAGGCCTGCAGCTACAGCTCCAATTAGACCCCTAGCCTGGGAACCTCCATATGCTGGGGGTGCAGCCCTAAAAAGATAAAATAAAATAAAATAAAATATTATTTGTACTTGCATGTTTTCCACAATTTAGCATATCTTATTATATTGACTTCCTGATTACTTGGCTGAAATTCATAAACAAACAGAAATCTAAAAACTGTCTCTCAGGGCCTAGAGAAACCATAATGATCAAAGAGTAGTTATATTGATGCCTTGATGACAAGGGAAGAGCTTAAGACATATACTCTTAGGATAGCTTATTTCTTGCCATCAGTGTATTATAGATGCACATGGATCATTTTTTTAAATAACATATTATTATGGAGAATTTCAAACATATACAAAATTGCCTAACAAATACCATGTGCCCCCCACTGACCTCCCACACTTATAATTCCCATCTTGTCTCCTTTCTATACCTACATTCTGACTATATCTGTTTTGAAGCAAATCCCAGAAAGCATATTACTTCCTCTATAAACACCTCAGCTTGTATTTCTAAAAGAATTCTCCTTTAAAACATAATAACAATGCCACTGTCACACTCAGAAGAAGTTATGTTTTCTTAATATCATAAAATACACAGTGCTTATGTTTCCCAGATTAAAGGATAGAACACTACCAATGTTTAATTAATTGAGATGAACAAGGCTATACATTGAGAATTTACATGTAATTATTAAATCTAATTTAATCTACAAATTCCTCTTAAAAGTTTCCTCTGTCTTTCTCTTTCTCCTGTTGTTTCGAAGAAACAGGATCTTTTATTTAAATTTTTGTAGATTTTATCCCTTGGTGTTGTTTAAAATGTTTCTCTGTTGCTTGTGCTTCCTAAATTAGCACTTAGAACTAGAGGGCTGCTCAAGTCTGGCTTGCTTTCTCTCTCTTTCTTTCTTTCTTTCTTTCTTTCTTTCTTTCTTTCTTTCTTTCTTTCTTTCTTTCTTTCTTTCTTTCTCTCTCTTTTTCAGTATAACTTTGTAAATAGTGTTATGTATTTTCATCAAAAAGAATATAACGTTGGGTTGTCTCACTTTTATGATATATGGTGTCAGCAACCATTGATGATCTTTGTCTTGAGTAATTGCTTTACTGTGGCTTTCAAAATAGTAATATTCTCTCACTCTTTCATTTATTAGCTGGGTTGTTCCTATAAGTACAACTCTTTTGCATTACTAGTTGTTTACCTTGTAGTATAGTCCATTTAGGAAAAGCAGAATAAACGTTTCTGTTTTTATCCAAAGAGAGCAGTTTTCAAAATAATGAATTGGTTCCTTAGTCTCTTCCAAAGTTTACCAGTGGTGATATTTTAAATTTATTTTTGCTTGTTTGTTTTGGTATCATTATGAACATATAGATTTAAATATACTTAAATATAAGCAATATATTTCAATCATTTCTTTTGTTGTTATTCTTATCAATCCTCCTGTTTTTCCAGCTATATCCAACAGAAGCCTCTTCACATTGGCTCCTGAGTCCTTTTCATATGAGACTAATAAACTTGGATAGGCCACATAGAACTTTGATTGTGGACTATTAATGGGTATTCTTGAGATGTGGGTATAATTATTTTTTCTGGATTATTTATTCGTCTAAGACATTTACTTAGTGACTAATACTAGGAGTTTACAAGGCAGAATTGAAGAAGTAAATAGTCCTCATTTCTATATTTAGACTAATCCAATCAATCAGATCAGTAGTTAGGGATAATTTATTATGTAGTTAGCACTCTCCAACATGTTGTGTGTAGAGGAAAAAGATGGAAGATTAGACTCCATCCTAAATCTAAACAAGTTTACAATCTGATCAGAGTCTTGGCTTCTGAAAACCTTGGATACCTAGGGTTGCCATTAGAAACATTTTCACAACTATTGACTGATCAGATATGAAGACCATAATATGGGACCTCAACTTCTCTTCTTATTAATTGATTTTAGAATAAAGAAGACAGATTATAGCCCTTGCGATCTATAACTGTAATTTATTTTTCCCTTATTTATATCTCGTTCCCATTTCTGTATTTTTGTATCATGTAATTGATTTCTTTTGTGTACACTCTCTTCACTTTGGATATAGTTTCATTATGAAACTAAAACTACCAAAATATACATGCATGTATTGATGTGTATTTGGAATGTGTTTTCTTCTGTGTATGTGTATATGAATGTGGTCCAAAGGAGTGGTATAACTGTCTTTGGCCTTTGGTCATGTATATTTATACATGTTCTGGGGTTCCTGATTTTCTTTGTAGGCAGAAGGCATTTTTAGGTGTGTGTAAACCCATAAAGGACCAGCCACATCTCGGGTCATCCCTGTTTCCTTCTAATTGTCCCCTGCCTTAAACTAGTATCCTTCATGGTATCATATAAAAATTTTCATTGGGTATAACTAATTTTGTCTTCTGGTGCAATTTTTCATGCTAATCAGTCATAATGGAACTGATGCCTAGCTTGTACTGCACTGATAGTGCCTTCAAGCATACGGAGAACAGGACGTTAATTCCCACTTATTATCTAGCCAAATCCAACAGCATTGTGAGAGATTTGGGTTTAATTAGAGCAATCACTTTACAAATATTTTAACTCTCCTATATGAGTAGATGTGTCTGTAAAAATGTATATTGATTTACCCTGTTTCTCCTTAATAGTGTTTTTCTACAAAAAACCAATCTCAAATTTCCCCATCTTTAAGATGTTGTATATTGTTATAGAGTAGTGCCTCTCAATCTTAAGCAATAAACAGGCCAAATTAAAAGGGATAAAAAATGCCCATGGTCAACAAATGCTGACAAATTAATTTTATTAAAAGTTACTTATATAAGCACAAATATAAAGGGCTTATAGATCTGTGACAGCAAATAATATTTTCAAGTTAAATAAACACAAGTCCAAAAAAGCAATAAAATTCAAATGTGCAACCTTAATCCAACTGCAGATATTGTTTTGGATAAATTAAATGGCCTTTTTGTAGCATGAATATAGTACTAGCTGCAGTGGTACAAGTTCTTTTTTTAATAACATGTATTTTTTGTTTTGTATATGCTGTGAAGTCTCAATTATTTTGCTGTTTTTCTCTGCTAAAAACTTTGCAAAATACTGATGTATAAAATATGACCATGTTTTTGCCATCATGTATCCCTATGCTTTTGTGTCATCTGTCTGCACCAGTTACAAAGGGCTGATATTCTAGACTGTTTTCACTATCCCACAATCAAAGGTACAACTTAAAAGTTTAGAAAACTGAAGTTCCAATCTAAAATGCATTGTTCAATTAAAGTTATCACTAGGGAAGAGAAGCTCTGCCCTTAGAACTGCAAAAGAATTTAACATGAGTATAATATGTGCACAACTGGGATGACTTTGTTCATCATTAGAAAAGACCAAATGGGGAACTGCATGTTTTAATAGCCAAGGAAATCTTAGATGCAAATCTACATGGGCCAGGAAATTGCAGTACTTGCTTAAAGGTGTTTATTCAAATCACTCGACATAAGCTCATAATAACTGAGCTCTATATTATCTCAGAGATAAAGTCAGTAGATAATAGTATTTTCCTTTTGTTAAAAAGGAAAGAGACTTTTTATTTTAATCAGTATATTTATTCAAATATACAGAAAATTATATAAACAAAATATTAAAGTACTTATTTTGGCTAGTGGGATTATGATATTAATTAACATTTCATTCAATGTTTAAACATGATTTATTGAGATTCTACAACACCAGCATTATCTTAAAGTCTTTGCCTGATCAGAATTTGATAAGGCATTCATAATGACTCTATTTTAAACCTAAAACGAAATGCATAATGCATATTTAAAAAATAATAGTGGGAATAACTGCTTGCTGAAGTTTAGCTGAATGAGTGAATCAAGCATACCATAAAAACACCTTTATTAAATGGGTATTAGATACCAGTCACTATTATATACTTTAGCCATTTATAAAGTCAAATATTTCCCTTTGTGAGAAAAAAAGTCAATGAATATCTGCTTGTACAGACAAAATAAAATAAAACAAAACAAAGCAAAATGCAACAAAAATGAAAAACCAAACCAAACCAAGCCCCCAAACTGCAATGAAATACACTTATGCTTCAACAGAATTTTCTCAGACTGGCAGGATACTCAATACTGTTCAGCAAATACATTGAGTCCAGTCTTGCAGTACCTGAGGTGTGTGTTTGTGTGTGTATATGTGTGTGTATAATTTTTAAATAAGCATTGCAATAAAAGGATTATGTTTCCTTTCTTAGCATGTTCATTGATGTTGGCATACAGGGGTTTTATCCACATGGCATGACATTTTGAGACCAAACAATAGACGGGTAGACGTGGACTAGAAAGTTTCAGCTGTTTCTTTAATGGTCACCTTCCAGCCCCTGACAGAGATCTTTAATGAACCCAAAATACAAGTCTATCAATGCATGAATATAACCTAAGGTGAAACTGAAAAACTCTCTATTCAGTAAAATAAATGAAAAAGACTTGCATGGAGGTATAGGGCCAGAGGTTAAGTTAGAATATTTATAAAGACTGCTAAAATGGAGAAAAGGTAGCATCATAATTCCTTTCAAATGCAATCTATATATTCAAGACTCACTGACTCTTGGTCAGTGGAAAAGGCACCTAGAATGAAAACAAGATCAAAACAGTTTGGAAATTATGACGATGTTTCCTAAATGAAGGGCCTTATACTTTTAAATGAGAGAAGCATCCATAGTAAGAGTCTGTTTCTTAGTCTTATTACCATTCTAGAAATGGTCTGTTCTGTTAGTATTTAAGAGTAATCACTAATTGAATGCAGCACACATTGGAAAATAGTGTTTTTAGAAGATAATAGCACAAGAAAGAAAGAAAATGACTGCTGCTTGATAGCAATAGATGTGGCCCATCATACTGTTTCTTTAAGATAACAGGGAAGCTAATGTCTTGCTGCTATTCTTGCAACATTATTTCCAGCCGCGAGCTAATACTGCTACAAGAGGGTAAAACTGGTCCAGCTATTCAATAAAATAGTATTTATTCAAACCAACTATGTGCGAGAAAGAAAAGACAAGCAGATGATTCAGTTATGGTTTCTCTCCTGGAGAGAGAATTCCAGTTCTGAAAATCACATGACCTTGACACAGTTTGGTTCACTTTAATGTGACCAGAATGATCAGTCAATCAAACAACCCACAACAAAACTGGGATAGGATGAGAAAATTACCTAGGTCTAGCAGCACTAAAAGGGCATTAAGACTTTGGCGCTGAGGCCAAATTGCCAGGTTTCAAATCATGCGCCTTCTACATTACTTAGTACATACTCTCAGGTGGGTGGTTCATCTTCTCTGTGCCTCAGTTTACTTATCTGAGAAAAATAGAATTTTAAGATTACCAACCTCAGGGATTGCTTTGAAAATTAAATGAGTAAATTACTTAGAATTGTGTCTGGCACATTACCGTAAGTTATTAGCTCAATAATATACTTTCCTTCTTTAGATTTACTAAAAAACCATTTAAAATTCATTAAATAAAAGTATTTGGAATATATTAGTAAGAGTACTGTATACTTCATTAATTGTGCTGCCTTTTCACATATTAAAAACCAACCCAGAGTTCCCCTTGTGGCACAATGGAAATGAATCCTACTAGGAACCATGAGGTTGTGGGTTCGATCCCTGGCCTTGCTCAGTGGGTTAAGGATCCGGCATTGCCATGAGCTGTGGTGTAGGTCGCAGATGTAGCTTGGATCCTGCATTGCTGTGGCTGTGGCTGTGACCAGCAGCTGTAACTCTGATTAGACCTCTAGCCTGGGAACCTCCATATGCTGCATTTGTGCCCCCCCCCCCAAAAGGAAACAAAAAGACCCATCCATCTCCCTCTCGACAAAAACCTCCTGTCTGCTTGTTTTAAAACAGGTTTATGCATTTGTGATATCTCAAAATAGTTTAGTTATCTTAAATAGCAGGTTTGTCATAATGTAGATTGCAATTATAATAATGTAAATTCTGGTTTAAAAAGAGTTAAAGTAGCATATAGAAGTTAAGTGAATAAAGCAATAAATTAATCAATAAAATTCCAGCTCTGTGTGGAAATTATCCACCTCCAGGTTGAATTTATTCAGTTTTAAAAAAAGAAAGAAGGAAAATAGAAAACACCTTTTCCAGTTCTGTTCTTAATAATTATTAATTGAATGAATGGATGTTTTTCCTTAAAATGTTGTAATCGTATTTGACATATTTGAGGGATCAAAATATCTCTTTTCTCAGACCAGATTGCTAGACAATTTGCAGATTAAATAAACTGAAGGATTCCTGTTAATGTAATTGACAGTTCTCAGGTAGACCAAACAGTGGGAGGAATTTGTGTTAAGATATTAACATTTAAATTACAATTAAGTTGGCAGGAGTCCAGGCACTGCCTGGAGACTCAGAGATTTTCAGTACAGATAAGGTTTTCCTTAGAACTTAAAGGAAATAAAATTTGCAGTAGTGATTGATAAAGCATGAGTATATTAAAAAAAGAATTTACCTATATTCTTGCCCTTTGGTTTTCTTAAACTCTTGCTATAACATTGTGTTTTTATTAATCTTTAACAAACTTTGTTATGAAGCATAATATAAATGAGAAAAATTCATATGTCATAAATAACATTACTTGGATCAAGAAATAGGAATTAATATATTTGCTTTTTCCTGCAATTTGTCTCCTCTTACCCTGAAATTCTGCATTTCTAATGACATTAATGTAACTACATATTTAGTTTATACTGCTTTATGTAATTGTTCCAGGATAACAGTTCTTGAATTTTTATGAAATGGTAATTAGAGATTAATAATGATTTCAGCATCTATTTTATTATTATGTGTTTATAGACCTTGGCTACCCCCTCTGATAACCAGGCTGCTCTCATTTTCCTGTCTGAAGACAGCCTCTCTTTGCAGCTGTGTAATTTTAATCCCATCTGGAGCCTGCACCATCAGACATTATGTCTGCTGTATTTTTTCCACTGGCAAATCACAATTTTCTTTTTGAACTGCTTGTTCTTAGCCTTGGTTGCTGATGTGAATCTTTCATTTCTTCCTTTTCGGTTGTGCTTTGGCTCTAAAAATGGTTTCTCACTGGCTCTCTGCTTTCATTTCATTCCTCCCCTTTTCTTATGCCCTTAAATCATAATATCTTCCAGAGTTCCAGATCAAAGAATCAGGACTCTTCAGGGTCATAAGACTGTTACAATAGTGATAGTCTTCTTTTTGGCCTCGTGGTTAATAGAGCTGGCTCTGGAATCAGACAAACCTACTGATGTCAAAAGTTTTCAGTACGTTATCTCTTATGATATTCTTCTCCTGGACAAATGCGGCATGAAGGTATTGTATAGGTCTACATCATTTAATGCTACTTATCAAGTGCTTGGCACATATTAGGCCCTAAAATATTTGCTGAACAAATCAAGATAAAATTTAAAGGAAAGACGTAATTGCTTAAGTTAACATTAAATATGCTAGAGGAGACATATTGGCTTTAAGAAATAAAAGGATAGGAGTTTATGGTGACTGTAATATTATGATATAAATGCAAAAAAATAAAAAAAAGAGAGCGAGAGAAGGAAATACAGTGTGGTATTCGAAATGAGGCCAAAATACCCTCTTTGTTGACACTGAAAGTATGTTCATGAGACCCAAATCTTGTGCTGTTCAGTTCTGGGAAACATAATTTAAATGAGACATTGAAGAACTAGAGCCTCTCTAGAAAAAAACATATAATTTTAGGTGTATTAGCTGTCTTCAAAGAATCAAAGAACTATTTGGTGGAAAAGGGAGAAGGTGTGTTATTATTAGGCTGAGTGGAAAGGAAAGAGAAACTGATAACTACTCAAGATTTAAACACACTAACAGCATCCTGGATATACTAATTGAGACCTCAGTGTGCTAGGTCAGAGGGTATCAAATGAATAAATATCAGCACTGGGCTCCAGGAATTTCACTGTGGTAAGGGGAGGACATGGCCCTCCTGAAAATTTGGTGGACTTCCTCTTCAAATTACAGCCCAGAACCCAAGTGTACCTGAATAGCAGTTTAATGTTCCCTAGTCTTAAACTTGAATTAAAGATGAATTCAACTTACTATTTTTCTAGTTTAAATATTTAGCTGGATTTTACTTACGCAATTTTCAAAAGGATCAATGGCTCCCGAGTGAAGAAAAGTGTCCTCCTTAATACAAGCCAGGTAGAATCTCTATGTTCCCTCTGACTTCTGTCCCCCCTCCCACATGAGTGGTTCTTTGTAAGGGGAGGCTGTACCTTGCAGGAGAGGCCTAATCAGTAGAACTAGGCCTGAGAATAACAGTGGGGAGTGGCCCAGGGTGCCATTGAAGGGGAACTGGGAGGGTGAGGCAACAACAAACAAATAAACAAATGTGGTAACAGTTGAATATGGCCAAAGATAGAAAGGCTTCATCTGGAAGTAGTGAGTTCTCTTTCATTCTACTTAAGGAATGCTTTGGAGAGGTTTGGGGCACACATTTGGAATTGGAGAATATTAGGGATTTTTACCATATTGTCACTCAGGTTTCTAGGTGTGTTTCACGGGCCATTTCTAGGGTTACAGTAGAGCCTGGTTGTCCACCACCACACCACCACTTTCATTCCTTTAGCTGAATAGTTCATTTTTCATGTTTCATAGTGGGCTTCTGTGTCACAGTCTATTAGAAGAAATCATGCACTTTCAACACAAAGATCCTTGGTCCCTATGTATTTCTCATAGGTCCTTGGAGCAATGTTATTGGTATTTTTAATGCTGGTTGAATGTGTTGAGGTGAAGGGATCATATTGCACAAAACATGATTCTCTATCATGAGTCTACACAGAACTTAAACTCCAGAAATGTTTTCTTAATCTATTTCTTGACTGATATAATAAAAGGCTGTTAAGCCTGATCCATTTCTAGCATGCTGACACAGTTGAGTTAGCAAATAACAATGAGAAAATGATGATAAATTGGTAGGCATACTAGCATGCATTTGTATACAGCAAACAGTAAGAAGCAGATGGGACAGTCTGAGTAACACATTGACAAGAGTTTCTGCAGCCAACTGGTGCTGCACCTGTTAACCAGGAAGGAGATTAATGTAGGGGAACAGCTACTGTCTTTCCATATTTCTTACCACAAAAAAAGATGTTTTATTACATTCATTGCCACTTCTCCTTGGCAATAAATTGAGGTTGCAGCTTCTTTGTCATTTCTACAGTTGCCTTTTCTCATACTAGCATATTATCTTTGAAAATTCCATCTAAGTTGATAAAATGAACTCTTTGGTCAAGGCAAGATAAAATTGTTTTTCTTAAATTTTGCCCCAGTTCATTGGTTTTAAAGATCTATAGTGAATCTTTCTATATTGATTTGCCTTTGTTTTTATTTTTTTGTTTTCTCAAGCTTTCTATGAGTGGTGTCTAGTAATATCTTTCTTAGTGTTCCAAACAATTTAAAACCCTTGATTTTAACAATTCTAATTAATACTGGCTATATATATCAAAGATCATCTTTTATATCTAACTGATATTATCTGTGTTAATTTTTTTAATTCTTGTACTTCCATCACTATTGTAGAGATGGCCAAAATATTCCTAAGTGCTCTTATAGACATATGTGATTTGCTTGGTAATTCTTTGCTGAATGAATGGAAAATATAGAAATGGATATTTTTATGCCTTTTACATCCTATATGTCTTTTATAATGCTCATTTTACATTCCGTATTTGTTCATTTATGCCCCTCTTAATAGTAGGAAACAATTGTTTAGTAGATTTTATTGGAGTATAGTTCACCTAACAAAGCTGTGTTAGTTTCAGGTATACAACAAAGTGTATCAGTTATAGATATACCTATATCCATTCCTTTTCAGATTCTTTTCTCATATAGGTTATTACACAATATTGAGTAAATTACCCCGTGCTATACAGTAGGTCCTTGTTACCCATTTTATACATAGTAGTGTATATATATCAATCCCAACCTCCTAATTTATCCACCCTCCAATATTTCCCCTTTGGTAACAAATAAGTTTGGCTTTAAAATCTGAATCTGTTTCTATTTTGTGAATAAGTACTTCTGTATCATTTTTATTAGATTCCACATATTAGTGATCTCATATGACACATGCCTTTCTCTGTTTGACTGATTTCAAGTAGTATGATAATTTCTAGGTCCACCTGTTGCTGCAAATGTCATTATTTCATTCTTTTTTTATGAATGAGTAATATTCTCTTGTATGTATGTACCATGTCTTCTTTATCTAGTCCTCTTTTGATGGACATTTAGGTTGCTTCCAGGTGTTGGCTATTGTAAATAGTGCCACAGTGAATACTTGGGTTCATGTATCTTTTCAAATTATACTTTTCTTCAGATAGATACTCAGGACTGGGATTGTGGGTTCAGATAGTAGTTCTATATTTAGTTTTTTAACAAACCTCCATACAGTTCTCCATAGTAGTTGCATCATCTTACATTCCCACCAACAGTGTAAGATGGTTTCCTTTTCTACATACCCTCTCTAGCATTTTGTAGAGTTTTTGATGATGGCCATTCTTACTCGTGTGAGGTCATACCTCATTTTATTTTTGATTTGCATTTCTCTAATAATTACTGATGTTGAGCATCTTTTCATGAGCTTTTGTTTTGTTGGTATAAAACTGTATGAGATGTCTATATATTTTGGAAATTAATCCCTTGTCAGTTGCTTCACTTGTGAAGCATTTTATCCTATTCTGTTGGTTGTCTTTTCATTTCGTTTATGGTTTCCTTTGCTGTGAAAAAGTTTTCAGCTTAATTAGGACCAATTTTTTTATTTTTGTTTTTATTTTTATTACTCTAGGAGGTGGGTCAAAAAAGATATTTCTGTGATTTATGTCAAAGAGTCTTCTGCCAGTGTTTTCCACTAAGAGTTTTATAGTATCCAGTCTTATGTGTAAGACTTTAATCCATTTTGAGTTTATTTTTGTGAATGGTGTTAGAGAGTGTTCTAATTTCATTCTTTTACATGTAGCTGTCCAGTTTTCCCAGTGCCACTTATTAAAGAGGCTGTGTTTTCTCTATTGTATATTCTTGCATCCCTTTTACAGATTAATTTGCCATAGGTGTGTGGATTTATTTCTGGCCTTTTATGCTCTTCCACTGATCTATATATCCGTTTTTGTGCAGTACCATACTGTTTTGATAACTGTAGCTTTGTGGTAAAGTCTGAAGTCAGCCTCCAGCTCTGTTTTTCTTTCTCAAGATTGCTTTGACTATTCAGGGTCTTTTATGTTTCCATACAAATTAAAAATTTTTTTTTTCTACTTCTAAGAAAAATGCCATTGGCAGTTTGATAGGGATTGCACTGAATCTGTAGATTGCCTTGAGTATTATGGTCATTTTGATGGTTTTGATTCTTCTAATCCAAGACATTGGTATATCTTTTCATCTGTTTGTGTCATCTTCAGTTTCCTTCATCAGTGTCTTCTAGTTTTCAGAGTACCAGTCTTTTGTCTCTTTAGATATGTTTTTTTTTCCCTAGATATTTTATTCTCTTTGATTTGATGGTAAACAGGATTGTAGAAAACATAATTTTATCTTTTGCATGTAGAAATGACCTTTCAGTCAGAAATAGTTTCTCATACCCTGAATTAAATTTGAATCTGAACTTGGAAGCCCTACTAATGTAATCCTGTGAACTTTCAAAATTATTATAAAGCTTGTCGATCTGACTTTTTACAAAAGGTGAAAAATAAAGAACATCAAGTCTCACTTATTTTTTTAGCATTTTTTTATTATTTAATGAATTTATCACATATGTAGTTGTATTATGATCATCACAATCTAATTTCACAGGATTTCCATCCCACAACCCAAGCAATCCCCCCACCCCCCCAAACTGTCTCCTCCAGAGACCATAAGTTTTTTCAAAGTATGTGAGTCAGCATCTGTTCTGCAAAGAGGTTCATTGTGTCCTTTTTTCAGATTCCACGTGTCAGTGAAAGCATTTGATGTTGGTGTCTCATTGTATGGCTGAATTCACTTAGCATGATAATTTCTAATTCCATCCATGTTGCTAAAAATGCCCGTATTTCGTTCCATTTAATGGCTTAGTGATGTTCCACTGTCTATATGTACCACCTCTTCTTGATCCACTCCTCTGTCGATGGACATTTAGGTCGTTTCCATGTCTTGGCTATTGCAAATAGTGCTGAAATAAACATTGGAGTACGTGTGTCTTTTCCAGTCATGGTTTTCTCTGGATAGATGCCCAGGAGTGGGATTGCTGGATCAAATGGTAGTTCTCTGTTTAGTTTTCTGAGGAATCTCCATACTGCTTTCCACAGTGGTTGCACCAATGTACAATCCCACCAACAGTGTAACAGGGTTCCTTTTTCCCCACACCCTGTCTAGCACTTATTGTTTGTAGACATTTAATGATGGCCATTCTGGCTGGTGTAAGGTGGTACCTCAGAATGGTTTTGATTTGAATTTCTCTAATCATGAGTGATGTTGAACATCTGTTAATGTGTTTTTTGGCCATCTGTATGTCTTCCTTGGAGAACTGTCTGTTTAGATCTTCTGCCGGTTTTTGGATGGGGTTGATTATTTTTTTGTTGTTGAGCTGCAGAAGGTGTTTATAAATTTTGGAGATGAATCCCTTGTCAGTTGATTCACTTGCAAAGATTTTCTCCCATTCTGTGGGTTGTCTTTTCGTTTTGTTTAGGGTTTCCGTTGCTGTGCAGAAACTTTTAAGTTTAATTAGGTCCCATTTGTTTATTTTTGTTTTTACTGTCATTACCCTAAGAGGTGGATTTGAGAAGATGTTGCTGTCGTTTATGTCAGAGTGTGATTGGCCTATGCTTTCCTCTAAGAGTTTGATAGTGTCTGGTCTTATATCTAGGTCTTTAATCCATTTGGAGTTTATTTTTGTGTATGGTGTTAGGGAGTGTTCTAATTTCCTTCTTTTCCATGTGGCTGTCCAGTTTTCCCAGCACCACTTATTGAACAGGCTGCCTTTTCTCCATTGTATATGTTCTTGCCTCCTTTGTCATAGATGAGTTGTCTGTAGGTGGGTGGGTTGAATTCTGGGTTTTCTCTCCTGTTCCACTGATCTGTCTGTCTATCTATGTGCCAGCACCATATGGTTTTGATGATTGTTGATTTGTACTTTAGTCTGAAGTCAGGAAGCCTGATTTCTCTAGCTCCTTTTTTCTTTTCCAGGATGTCTTTGGCTATTCTGGGTCTTTTGTGCTTCCAAACAAACTTGAAAATATTTTGTTTGAGTTCTGTGAAAAATGTCCTTTGTAATTTGATAGGGATTGCATTGAATCTGTAGATTGCCTTGGGTAGTAGAGTCATTTTGATAATATTGACTCTTCCAATCCAAGAGCTTGGTATATCTTTCCATCTGTTGGTGTCATCTTTGATTTCTTTCATCAGTGGCTTATAGTTTTCAGAGTACAGGTCTTTTGTCTCTTTAGGTAGGTTTACTCCTAGGTATTTTATTCTTTTGGATGTGATGCTAAACGGCATTGCTTCCCTAATTTCTCTCTCTGATCTTTTGTTGTTAGTATATAGAAATCCCATCGATTTCTGTGTATTAATTTTGTATCCTGCAACTTTGTCAAATTCATGGATGAGCTCTGACAGTTTTCTGGTAGAGTCTTTCGGATTCTCTAGGTATAGTATCATGTCATTTGCAGGTCATGATAGTTTTACTTCTTCCTTTCCAAATTGGATTCCTTTTATTTCTTTTACTTCTCTGATTGCTATGGCTAGGACTTCCAGAACTATGTTGAAGAGTAGTGGTGAGAGCAGACATCCTTGTCTTGTTCCTGATCTCAGTGGGAATTCTTTCAGCTTTTCACCATTGAGAATGATATTCGCTGTGGGTTTGTCGTATATGGCCTTTATCATGTTGAGGTAGGTTCCCGCTATGCCCACTTTCTGAAGGGTTTTTACCAGAAATGGTTGTTGGATTTTGTCAAAGGCTTTTTCCATGTCTATTGAGAGGATCATATGGTTTTTCTTCTTCAGTTTGTTAATGTGGTGTATCACACTGATGGATTTATGGATATTGAAGAAGCCTTGCATCCCTTGGATAAATCCCACTTGATCACGATGTACAATCCTTTTAATGTATTGTTGGATGTGGTTTGCTAGTGTTTTTTTGAGGATTTTTGCATTGATGTTCATCAGTGAAATTGGCCTATAGTTTTCTTTTTTTTTTTGTGATGTCTTTGTTCGGTTTGGGTATCAGGGTGATGGTGGCCTCATAAAATGAGTTTGGGAATGTATGTTCATCTGTAATGTTTTGGAATAGTTTCAGAATGAGAGGTGTTAGCTCTTCTCTAAATGATTGATAGAATTCGCCTGTGAAGCCATCTGATCTTTCTTCCACCTAGCTTATTCGTTCTTCTGCCTCCTATATTCTGCTGTTAGCTGTTTCTAGTGAATTTTTTATTTCTGTTACTTTACTTTGCATCTCTTCTTAAGTTTTATATCTTGTATCTCTTTACTCGGTGTTTCCTATAAGTTATGCATCTTTGCCTCCAGTTTATTTCCAATGTCTTGCATCATCTGCAGCATCAACAGTCTAAAGTCTTTTTCCTGGAGGCTGAGAATCTCCTCATCACTTAGCTGATTTTCTGGGGGTTTTTCTTTCTCCCTCATCTGAGTTATAGTTCTCTGTCTTTTCATTTTTATAGGTTTTTGGTGTGGTAACCTTTTTACAGATAATAGAGTTGTAGCCTCTCTTACTTCGGGTGTCTGCCCCCCTTGTGGCTGAAGTTGGTAGAAGGGCTTGCTATAGGCTTCCTGATGGGAGGGACTGGTGTCTGCCCACTGGCAGGTGGACCTGATTCTAATCCCTCTGGTAGTTGGTCTTTGATTCTGGGTGAGATTAGAGGTAGCTGTGTGCCTGGGGGTCTTTAAGCAGCCTATTTACTGATGGGTGGGGCTATGATCCCACCTGGATTATTGTTTGGCCTGTGTCTTCTCATCACCGATGGGTGGGGTCAGATTTTTGCAAAATGGCCACCTCCAGAGAAAGGCATGCTGCTGAATATTCCCGAGAGCTTTGCTTCCAATGTCCTTCCCTCACAACAAGCCACATTCACACCTGTTTTCCCAGGATATTCTCCAAGAACTGTAGTCAGGTTTGACCCAGATTCCTCTGGAGACCTCACTCTGCCCTTGGATCCATTGCACATGAAAGTCTGTGTGCACCTTTCAAGAATGGGGTCTCTGTTTCCCCCAGTCCCATGGAGCTCCTGTGCACAAGCCCCACTGGCCTTCAATGCCAGATGCTCTTGGGGCTCTTTCTCCCAGTGCCAGATCCCCGCACATGAGGGTTTGATGTGGGACTCAGTACTCTCACTCCTATAGGTGAGTTTCTGTGAACCATTGAGTTTCCAGTCTGTGGGGCTTCCCACCCGGGAGGTATGGGGTTGCTTATATCGTGTAATTGCCCCTCCCACCTCTTGATGTGGCCTCCTCTTCTGGGGTAGAGTATCTTTTTTAAGGTTTCCAGTCCATTTGATTGAAGATTGCTCAGCTTTTAGTTATGAATTTTGTTATTTTTAGGAGAGAAGTTGAGCTCCGGTCCTTCTGTTCCTCCATCTTAATCCCATCTCTGTAACTCTGTTTTTAAAGAACAGCTTCACTGTCCTTGAACTTCTTCATTGCCACAATTTCATGTGTTTCATTGTGTCTGCATTTAAGTACAACTCCTTTGCTTCCTTCACCTACAGCCCCAAGGATCTCAGATTAATTCATCACATTACCAATGTTAGGAATCTTCATAAAGACAAACTCCCCTTTTGATGCAGGCAACAGAACATGGCATCAAAATAGAACTTCTAAGAAAGTGGAGCAATAAGTAGAACAAAAATTGTCCAAAGGAAGAATTCTCACAAGTTGGCAGGAACTTTCACATATTTGTTCTAACATGAGGTATTAAATGATCCCCCTGCCGAGTCCCTGGACCTCCAGTCCAGGACCACACCGAGTCTCACTTGTTATGAGAGCTGGAATTTACAGGAATTCACTTATAGAACTTTATTTTTAAACTCCAACTTCTAAATTTTGGGAAACAGGTAGTGAATGGATTTCCAATACATGGAGCATCAAATAGTGGAAAAATATATTATGGGTTGTGAAAGATATTTCAACTTCCTGTGAGACTGAGACTTTTAGAATCAACATGTGATAAAATTAATCTGAACTTTATCGCTGATGCTGGAAACATGTGCCTGCCTATGAGTGCTCTAAAGTAAGCTAAAGAAGCAGACAAATTTTGGAGAGCTATCCCTTCTTCATTTAGGGGAAAGTCTATTATTGAGAGTGCAGACTAAGAAAGCACCCCATCAACAATAAAGTGGCTTGGAAAAAAAATGTTTTATCATAGCACATCTTGAAGTTTATACTTAAGGCTATTCTGCATGAATATTTGAAAAGAGGAGATGTCAGATATAAAAGCATAAGAGGCCCTGAAGTTTTAGTATCTTTATTTGCATTAAGGTTTCTCATAAATAATTCTATTTTGGGATATAGACTTAAAAGGCAGCTGCTCAGGCTTCTGGTAAATATGTATTAAATGTGACTCTTTTTAATATCAAAGTTACCCTTAGGATAGTAAGTGCATTTATTTTAAAGAAATATAAAAATAAAACGAATACAATATTTCAGGTACCTCAGATCATTGCAAATTAGTCATCAAGTCTTTCTGAGTTTTTCTAGGATTATATGAATAATGCCTTGGGATAGAGTGAAACTCACAAAAATTGTGTTTCTGACAACTGGGGGTGGGAAAGATTTCAGAAAGAAGAAACCCATGGGGAGAATTTCTCCACTGACTGTCAAGTAATTCATCTTAACAGAAGAAAAGTTGATTTTCAGTTGGTTTAAGGTAATAGAAGATGTCAGAATTTCAGAGTGTTTTTTTTCTTTTCTTTTCTTTTTTTTTTTTGGTTCAATAGCCCACTTAACCTGCTAAAGAACACCCCAGGAATAACAAGTGAATCATAAAGTAGAGTGACATACAAGTGCACTTGTTTTCTTCAATATTGATGTTTTCTCCTTAAAATTATGTGTCTAGAAAAGCTTGTCCTTAGAAGCAGTCTGTTCAGGTTAGAAAAAATAAATAATGGTGTCAAATATGAAGTTAGATAGCCTTGCCAAGATTTCAGTAACTCCTGGGCTGGAGAAATGTGACTTGAAGGAAGGCTCTTGGTTTGTCCACTCCCTGTATTTTGTCAGGACAAGGGTAGGGTATAATCACAAGCTGCAGATGTTGAAATCTTTATGGCAGTTTTATCCCTTGGCCTGTCAGCTGAATATTGCTGACAATATAGAAATTCTTTAGCACAAAAGGATTGAGCCACGCTGGTCTGATAATTTTCTCAGTTTATGGTTTGTGTGATGATTCTGTAAAGTGGAAAATAGTTGGGTGGTGGGAGCTTCATAATCTTAGAAGGTAACTTTAGGCAGTTCAATCAGCCAAGTACCATCTGAAAATTGGACAGAATTCAGTGGATAAGAACAAACTCAATTGTCTGTCTACCCCCTTTGTACTCCCAGGGTCTAGCTTAGAGTGCATGGTTCATAAAAGACTCTATAAATGACTACTCAATGAATGAATCAATGAGAGAGTGCACAGGTGAATATGTCTCTGGGTTTTCAAGATACTTTTGTGTTCATGCATCTTGCATAGCTGTCTCCTGTCCTTTTGAATTCATAAAAAAGAGTGTATTGCTTTTTTTTTTTTTTTGGTAATGCCTGATCTCAGAAAGGGAGAACAAATAATTAGACTGAATAAAAAGTACAGTGAAGGAGGATTCCGAAGACCAAGGACAAATCATTTTAACCTTCTAAGTTCTCAATTGGAAAGGGGTCTGCTAATATTTGCTTTCTCTGCTTCTGGTGTTCCCAAAGCATGCTGTCCAAGAACATTCCCACGCAGTGCATGGTCGTACTGCCTGTGGTCTCCAGTGTCTTCCTCCCCTTGCACAGTGCAAACCTGGGGTATCTCCCTAAACATACAGGGTTGTACAGTGAGCAAGCACTTGGATTCTTGTTTGAATTCCATCTTTGCTATTTATAGCTCCATAATGGTTGCTTCATCACTCATCTGTAAAATGATGCTAATGAAATACCTATTTCTACGAGAATTAAATAGCTAATACATGCAAATGGCCTAGAACAGTGTCTGGCTTAAAGTTGTTAAATGGTCAATAAATCCTAAGTCTTGTAGTAGCTATTATTACTATTATTATTATTAGTTTATATTTGTTCCTGTAACTTATTTAAACCCACAGGTGACCACACCTCTCTACATAATAAACCCTAACTCCCAAAATGGAATACTGGTTTCTTAAAATATAGCCCACAGTTATAGTTCTGGCTTCATCCTCCAAAGCCCGTGACTGTACATCTTATGCTCTAGCAGTACCAGTCCACCTGTAATTCCTCCTATGGATCACTCTGCTTTATACCTCTGCATCCTTACACAGGTTGTTTGGTCTTCCTATAATGCTTTTCTCTTACCCTGACAATCTCCTATCTATCCTCTGGGACTATCAAATGATATGGCCATAGTCTTCACTTTGTAACATTAGGCAAATGCAGGAAAACTTGCTTCCTAAGCACAGGGAGTGATTTCTTCACAGTGGTCCCTGGCAGGCCAGTGCCACAGCTTCTGTCTTCAGTAATCTCTCTCCTAATAGATACTCTTGGGACCATTTGACAAGGTGACCTTCCTTTTTCATGTAGTGCTTAGCCTTTCTTTCAAGGGCACATTTTTGATTGCTGTCTAGTTTGTAGTTATGCACACCATTTTGGGGGGAACCTGTTTGAAAAACAGTGAAGACTAACACAAATTCATCTGAGTCTGTTAATAATATAATCATCAGTGTTTTAAGAAAATGCTTCTTCACTCTTTACCCATGTGTTTCCCACGTCAAGGATTATCTTCCAATTAAAACATAAATCAGAACAGGCTCCACTTTGAATGTAGAGGAGAAATGGGTGACAGTAACAAAACGGTGGCATTATCAGGGCTGAAACCCTGTCAGAACTTCAGAAACAAAGAGGAATACCTCCACTATTTTTTATGTGCATTGGGTAGTTTACTGCTTCCCAGGAATTTTCAACATCGTAAAAAGGGTGCTGCCTTATTTTCAGCGGAAATCTATCTATTTATCTATCTATCTATCTATCTATCTATCTATCTATCTATCTATCTATCTATCTCTGTGTTTAAGGATTTACAGTGAAACAGTGGTGATGCATCACAACTTTAAAATTATTGTTTTACTTGATAGACATTTTACGCCTAGTTTCCATGGTAAGGAAATGGGTGCATTTAAAATTCCATTAGTTTTATTTAGTGTATTAATAAAAGACACTATAGGAAGATTTAAAATATTTCAACTTAAAATGCTTCTTTAAACAAGTTTATTTGATGGGCATACAGAAAGTTGTGGTTTGATGAAAAGGTCATGTGTTTGTGATTTTTGAAATGTTGACATAAAACTTTTGTTCAGTTATTTTTAAATGATAAAATTTTTAGCAACTTCTTTGAATTTGAATTTTGTCACCTCTAAACTTGAGATAATTATGATTAGTTACCAAAGCAGTTTTGATGCATGACATAAGGTTAAAATGTTTATGAAAATGTAAAAGCCTGAATAAATACTATTGTTGTGCTTAACATTGTTCCAAGTACTTTCGGGAAAATAGTAAATTAATAGGAAACTAAAAAAGTTCTCATCCCACATCAATCATATATTGCAGTTTAACCTTGTTCAAGTTATTTAAATGTTTTTGCTTCATTAGTTTGTCCAGAGTAAATGATTCTACATAGTCTCCTTTAGAATTGAGGGATAGAAAATTGGCACTACCTCTTTTGCAACTAAAATATTCATTGCTAATGTATTTAACAGAAGTAACATAGATATAGTTAAGCAAGTAGAAAGAACGGGCAAATGAACATGTAGGAGCAAGCTACTGTACTCCAGATTTCATGCTCACTTAATTGGATGATCCAAACTAATCTCTCCTGTAATGCCCAGGTGAAATGTTAGTCCTATTTGTTTATTTATTTATTTTTGATAGGGCCACACCAGTGGTATATGGAAGTTCTTAGGCTAGGGGTCTAACTGGAACTACAGCTGCCAGCCTACGCCACACCCACGGCAACACGGGATCCGAGCTGTGTCTGTGACCTACACCACAGCTCACAGCGATGCCTGATCCTTAACCCAGAGTGAGGCCAGGGATTGAAGCCATATCCCTATGGTTACTAGTCAGATTGATTTCCTCTGAGCCCCAAGGATAACTCCCTCTCTTCATTTTTCTAAGTCAAATTGATTATGCTGCTAAAGCCTTCCACCCTGCCACACCCCCTGCCAGGACATAAATAAGGCCTTTTGTGTTTTCGATTGTACGATTTCTTCCCTTGAGTTTCAAAACCAATGTGGTAGGCCTATATGGCATCCAGAGAACTGGAGGAAGACTGCAGCCCTTAATCCAGGATTGTCAAGGTAATTTGATTCACCCTAAGGGGAAGCTACTCTCTATTAGATGAAGGGAAAGGGCTTTTTTATTCCCATTGGCTGTTCCCAAGGCCAAGAGGGGATTTGATTATAAATATGCTCTCTTACTCATTTGCTCCCTATCAGTTTTGAGTGGGGTTCCATGGTTTAATGAAAGTGACAAGTCTAATAGAAAAATTACTGAAAGAGCTATTGGTAGAGCAAGAACTATTTGTGTATCTTTGTATAAGCAGATTTAGGATACAGAATCATAACTGATAAAATGAAGCAGAAAAATTACTTTGTACATTTCCTTGGGTCTGTTACACTGGAAACAGCTTAGGAATCTGTTTTTCTCCTAAAGCATATTGCTAGGAAAGCTGATTTTTCTCCTCCCCTCATGTCTTTATGCATTCCTCTACTCCTCTCTACTAGATGAAATCAAGCAGAATAAGCCATCATAAAATTTCACCACTTTTGCCATGCAGATTATTTTGAGCCGAAGACCTTGGGGGCCCAAAAGATTTCTAAAGAGCTTTTTAACTTCCACTTAACTCCTAAAATAATTTTGATAGGTGTCCTGGTTCAATAAAGAGCCATCACCAGAGATAACTACATGGAGTATGGGCTGGGTGTGGTAAGCGTGAGGGGGCTCAGAGGCAGGGTCTGTTTTTTCAAAGTCCTGTGTTCCATTGCCTCTCCATGGCATGGAAAACATTTGTTTACTAGACATTTGCTTTTCCCATCTTCCTCTGAATTGTCTTCCTCCTCTCTGAAGCTTCAAATCCCTACCTCTTTCCCCTTAGCTCAGGGTGGCATATAAGCCTCAATTGCCTGACTGCCTTTGAGCCTGTCACATCTATGTAGAGTCCCATACCTACAAAATTACATTTGTTTTTCTCCTTTTAATTTTATGTCAATTTAATTATTAGACCAGCCAAAAAACCCTACAAGGGTAGAGGAAAAAATTTTTCCTCCTCTAGACTGAGTACCCTAATTAGAGACCAGGCAAAAATGTTTCATTGTTGGAATTATAATATTTCAATAGTTTATTTACATTACCTTAATTTTCTGATTTCCCAAGGCATATTGAAATGTTACAGTAACATAAAAATGTATGACTTTCCCAATGAAAAGTTAATTAACAATTGCTTTTATTTTTTGATGAACAGCTTCATGGCTAAATTAGTACTAGATGCTGTTTTTTGTCCTTTTTCTTAGGTGTTTAAATAATGCTAAATTAGACCATCTTTGGTCTAATAGTGAATTAGATCATTCTTTGGCAACCTAGGTACAAACTATTTTCATTTTTTCTTTATTGTTGTTTAATTAATGATTCCATGAACAAGTAAACACAGTTTGAATTATTGTCATTAAGAGTCATTAAGAAGGAAACTGGCTTCAAATGATGTCATGAAACCAATTTTTAAGTAGAGATGTGTATTTTTTTCAGAAGAAAAGGAGAAAATGAATGAATACTTAACTTTTGAGATTTTTTTTTTTTTATATTCCTCATTTAGGCTGAAGGCCAGATTTGTAATTGCTCATGTATATGCTTTCTAAAATTTGCTTAAGGAAATTGGGATGAATTTTCCAAAAGGCAATTAAAGGTTTGCAGTTGAAAAATTATCCTTTTTCATAAATATTGGTGAGTATAATGGTTTCCTGGCATGGAGGATATGCTGGACAATATATAGAGAGCTGTGGCTCCAGGCAAAATTAAACTTGTGTTTTTCAAAGATACCAGGATTAGCTTGTTTACCACTTGGATAGTAATTTGTTAAAGCAGCTGCATTTGCAAAATATATAAACCTTACATTTTAAGCTTGGGAACTTCCTTTCCTATATATTCCAAAAAGTCTAGTGGTCCTCTGACTTTGCTGCAAATAGGAATTTCATGAGAACCTTTAAAATTTAAAGATGCCTGGGTCCCACTTTGGAAGATTCTGATTTAATTGGATTGGGAGGAAACCTGATCATTGGAATGTTTTAAAGCTCCCCTGGTGATTGTAATGTGCAGTAAAGGTTGCAAAACCAGTGAACTTATAAACAACATACCATTTCCTATGCAAGAGCCGGTAAATTCAGAGTATTTAGACCTAAGTATAAGCCAAAAAACCCAATGTCCATAAAGCAGGCACTTCATAAGTATATCTTTGCAATAACACATCCCTGAAGATGACTGAAAAACTTGGTATACCAATTATTTTTCTGCAAAATGCCTAAAAGAATTAATTATAATATAGTAAAATCAGCAAGCCATTTAAAACAAATGTTTGTTTATTAATAAAGTTAATTAATAAATCATGGCATATTTTTTAGATAATGTAGAAAACTGAATATCTATCTATCTCCACTATAGTTATACAACAGGTTGTTAGTAGTGTTTTTTTAATGGTAGAAAATGAGTTTTTTCTACTTTTGTTAATAGTTATTTTGATATTTTTCTACAGTAAACACCCACTGATTTTGTAATAAGAAAAAGTTGTGGTTTTTTTTAATTATTTTTAAAAATAGTCTGCTTAGAAATTAATGAAATAATTAAACTACTGAGATAAGAATAAAGGTGTAACCAAAAACATTCATAGCTTTAAATGCTCTTATATTCTAGATACAAGAAGAAATAAGAGAATTAAACATTTGACTTTATAAGGAATAAAAAAGCAGTAGAAGAAATATCTTCAGAAGTATTTTATAGATGAATGCTTCCAAATATCCAAGTATGAATTATCATGATTTGAAAAAATCTAAATCATGACAATAGTTCTAAAACTTCTGTGTTCATATAGCCTTGATTATGAAATTTAAAAAAATAGTATAAACTTTGAAAAGTATGGACCAATCTCAAGAATATAAATGTTAAAATCCTATAAAATACAGCATATTACACCAAGAAGAGACTAAATTACCATACTTAAATGGGATTTATCTAAATTACCTTAGTTAAATTGGATTTATCTCAGGAAAACACATATGCTTGATATGAGACTCTACTTACATTCTTCATTGCACATAAAAATCAGAAGAAAATATGTATAGTATTTTCTATAAATTATGAAAAATATTGATAAATAAAATATCTGTCCCTGATTTGAGTCGAAACTAGAAACTTTTAGCAAAGAATACGTGACAGTTGATAAGTGTGCCAAGTAATGTCTATCAGAATAACAGTAAATTCCATAATCAGTATTGAAATACTGGAAGTATCTTCATTAAAATCAGAAACACAAATAGAATGCCCATCAAATGGTACTTTTTTTTTTATGGCCACACCCACAGCATGTGGAGGTTCCCAGGCTAGGGATCAAATTGGAGCTGTAGCCTCTGGCTTACGTCACAGACACAGCAACACCAGATCCTTAACCCACTGAGTGAGGCCGGGGATCAAACCTGCATCCTCATGGATGCTAGTCATATTCGTTTCCACTAAGCCACGACGGGAACTCCCAAATGCTCTTTTTTAATACTACTTTGGATATTCTAGCCAAAGACATATGCCAAGTAGAAGAAATGAGAAGTATAAAAATTGGAGAAGAAAATAAGTTACTCATATTAGAAGATATTATTGTCCACTTGGTCCTAAGTGAATCAGCAACAATGACATCTATTCAGTCATATAGTTGGCAAAGAAAAAAAAAATTAGAAATAATTATATTTTAACTATATACAAGTTTTTCTACATGCTAGTAACTATTCAGATAACCTATTAAAAAATCAAATCTCTCATTCTGCATAGTAGAGGCTCAAAATATGAAACTATTTTGAATTTACTTAGCATGGTATTTGAAGATATACAAAACTTTAGTGAAAAACATAAAAGAAAATTTGAATACATGGACAGATATATCCAATATTTCTTGATGAGAATTTTAATATTTTGTACATATAATTTCTCCCTAAATTTACCTAAAATATAATAGAAACACGTAAAAATTAAGTTGAAGAGGGGACTGGGAGGAATCTGTATGTTACAAAAGTTACTCTAAATCTCATCTGGCTGCAGTATAGATGAGACATAATTAGAAATATTTTTAAAATACTTAAAGGTCATTTGCCCATCTCCATACAAATATGAATAATAAAACCCCTACAAAATGAATGTACAGATTAATGAAAGGAATAAGAAAGTCCCCAAATATACTCAAGTATATGTAATACAAGTGACATTTCAAATCAGTGGATAAAAATGGAATAGAAAAGCAGTGGTTTTGGTAATCATTTGGTAATTATATATAAAAAATAAGAACCTTCATTCACATAATATACTATGTTAATTTTGAAATAGATGAAATATTCAAATCTAAATAAACTTAAGGCCAAGGAACAGAATGTCGAAGTCTGTGCACAGAGGTCAGAAAAAGAATTTTCTGGCATAATGGGTTGAAGAGCAATAAGAGTTTATTACAATAAAAGATGCTGGTAGCAGAGGGACAACCTAGTGATAATCAGGGAGAGACTGGTCCTGTCTGCTTTTATAGCCCAGGAAGAAGAGAGGTCTCAGTGTACACCTGCTGACCTGCTGATTGGTTGGGGAAAGAGGAGTCTTACCATACACTTGCTGCTTGGTTGGGGGCGTATAAGGCCCCTATAGGGGTGGGCTGAGGAGTGGGCCACATACTTTTCCTAGTAGGTAGTAGGAAGGAGTAGGCCAAGTTGCTCAATGTGGTGAAGGGGGCAGTATAAGGAGATGGGTGGGGTGATGATAAGGGTCTGATAATTCTTTTCTTGGCCAGAGGCTTTGAGTTCTATCTTCTTGAAGAGGCCTTGAAGTCCCACACAAAATAACAATAAGTAAGTATTTCTACATTAAGGTGACAGAAAATAACTTTTCTAAAAGTAAAACCAGTCAAAAATTTAAATGGAAAACACACATAGATTTTTTTTAAATCTGTGTATTAAAAACAAACTGAAATTGAATCTTACAAATCAATTAAGAAAAAGAAATACACTACAGAAATTTTAAAAGATATGGAGGAAGGAATTGATATAAGATCCAAAGACGTGAAAACATGTTTAACCTACTGATAATTGAATAAATGAGTATAAAAATAACTTGCTTTTAACCTTGTATGTTGATAGGAAACTGAATTAGTTTATTTCACGGAGTGATTTTGAAATATCCATCAGAATCCTTAACAGTGTACATATACTTGACTGAGCAATTGCATTTCTAGGGAATTATCCGAAGGAATATTTAAGTCTATGTGCCAATACTGAGTTATTTTTACAATGACAAATGAAAGTAACACATATACCCATTGGTAGGAAGCTTAAAAAAGCAATGGTATATCTCTAAAGAAAATAAATTTAAGGTTTTAGAAGTAATTGCATTGATATTAAAGGTATTCCAAATATTTAATTAAAAAAACAGACTATGATACTTAGGATGCATACATATAATGCTACAGTGTGATCTCATTTATATATGACTATATATTAAAATATAAATCTTTGTTATCTCTGGGAAGCGGCTTTATACATAATTTTAATTGTCTCATTTTTACTTCCCAGGATTTTCAAAAATGTGTACAATGAATATTAATGTGAAATTGTTTGAGAAAATATTTTGATCTTATTCAAATTATTATCTGTACATGATTAAAGTACTTTTCATTTCACAAATTTTTTTACTTAAACATACTGTATTCCTCTCTCATTTCTCACCCCTCAGAGGCAGATACTTTGAGTCATTTTATTTGTCTAATTCTTACCTCTTTCAAATATTTAATAACATGTTCATATCTCTAATCTTTGATTTTCTCATTTTTTTCATTGTTTATAGTCTTTCTCTTATGAAAAATGAGAAAAAAATTAATTCATGTTCATACAGTCCACATACTTCTTCCACTGATTACTTTTTCATCTTAAATGCAATTAAAAATCTGTATTGTTGTCTTCTTTAAACTGTCAACAGTATATCTAAATTCCTGAGAGTGTAAATGGAGATTTTAACTGCCCTACATGTTTCTTCACATTTAGTGACTTTCTTCTCCCAAATTCTGTTAAACTCTACTTTTAATTTCATGTTGAGTTGCATTTCTTCTTTGTTCTGTAACTATAATTAAGTCCCTTGTGTTTTATCAAAGATTCATTCTAAAAATTGAAAACATATAAATGGCATGGATAGTATTATAGCCATAATTCTATGGTGTTGGGCTTATGTTTCTTTCCCTACAGTTTTAATGACAGGTTACCTCTGCTGCTTTAAAGAGAATGTTCCCATCTTCAAGTTCAAATGGATTATCTTTTCTCTGAACCACTAATCTCTCAAATTCAAATAGCAAGACAGAGGTTATTCTTTATCTCCCAAATTGCTTTATCTCTTCCCTCTCCTTCTCTCTCTCTGTCACACACACACACACACACACACACACACACACACACACACACACACACATATGCACCCATCTCTCAGGAGAAGAGGATCCCATTTAAGAGGTAGGGGGAGGGGAAACTTTTTTGAGTACTCTCATACTTTAATAATGTCATATATTCCTTTTGAGGGACTTAGTGTTTAGTAATTTTGGGCTTAGATATTTATTTATTTTGAGCCATCTTATTTAAATTTTTTTCAGAGACTTTAGTTTTTAAGGGCAGTTTTAGTTTCACAGCAAAATTAAGGGACAGAGTATAGAGATTTCCTGTATACACCCTACCCCTGAGCATGCTTAACATCCCCCATTATGAGTATCCCCCTATATGTGGTACATTTGTTACCAGTAATGAACCTTTATTGACACATAATAATCACTCTAAGTCTTGAATCTGTATTAGGGTTCACTCTTGGTGTTATGTATTCTATGGTTTAAACAAATGTATAATGATGTGTATTCATTAGTATAGTACTGTATGGAATAGTTTCACTGCTCTGAAAATTCTCTGTACTCTGCCTGTTTGTTCCTCCACACCCCACCCCACCAACTCTGGCAACCACAGATCTTTTTAATGTCTCTTTGGTTTTGTTTTTTCCAGACTATCCTGTAGGTGAAATCATACAGTGTGTACCCCTTTTGAACTGGCTTCTCTCACGTAATAATATGCATTTAAGTTTCCTCTGTGTTGTTTCATGGCTTGGTAATTTATTTTTACTGCTAGATAATATTCCATTGTCCAGTTGTACCAGTGTTTATTTATCCATTTACCTACTAAAAGACATCCTGTTGCTTCCAACTTTTGATGATTATGAATAGAGCTGCTATAAACATCAATGTGTAGGTTTTTGTGTGGGAATAAGTTCTCAACTCCTTTGGATTAATACCAAGGAGCATAAATGCTGGATAACAAGGCAAAAATGTTTAGTCGTGTAAGAAACTGCCAAACCGTCTTCCAAAGTAGCTGTACCATTTTGCATTCCTATCAACAATGACTGAGAGTTCTTGTTCCACATCCTCACCAGCATTTGGCCTTGTCAGTGTTCCAGATTTTGGAGCACTCACACTTTAATAATGTCTTCTCCCATCATATTCCTTTTGGAGGCGGGGATTTTTGTTCTTGTTTTTTTCTGGTGGGCTGCAGAGTAGGGAATAAGAAAGAGGGTCAGTCGCCTTTTTGAGAAGCTGTAGTTTAAGATAGTGACATATTGGAAGGACATTTTAAAAAGAGAGATGCACGATATTGAATTTAAAGTATCAATACCATGGAGCCTCAAAGTAGACTCCTTGCTATTACCCCCAAATCCTCAGTAAACATCTGCCACAGTGTAAAAGACTGATTCAGAGACATATAAAGTTAATTAGCAGTCACTTTATGCATATATAGGGTAAACCAATAATAGATCAGTTCCATTAGCAAAGACAGAATTTACATAGGAGAAAGAGGAGAAGAAAAAATTAGATATCTGAAAATGGTGAGCTTTAGTTTCTTTTCCTTACAAAAGTTGCTTAATAGCTGGCAGCAAGCTAAGGAGCCAAAGTCAGTGTCTACTATCCAAAGATTACCAAGAATACACTTGGTACACCGTCACCCCTCCCCACCATTTCCCCCACCCCTGCCACACACACGCAAGGAAAGTAACCTCACAGCTTTATTTAGCTTGCTACAGCAAGTGAGAACTCCCTCCACCATGAGGATTTCAGTAAGGGGAATAGGGATGGGAGTGATTAATACAGAATGGAGGTTGAGGGATTCTAGGAAGGTTTTGGGAAGCGGGATCAAGTTCTCAATTGCATGTTATTCGAGACATAGAGGCAATATGGCATTGAATATTTTCTTTGAGATGTGGGAAAATTAAGAAGGAACTAGAATTGTTATTGGCAGTGGATCTATAGTGAGTCGTGTTAGTCAAGGGAGGGTATGGATTGTTAATCATTTTCCTGTTTGAGGTGTGCCTTGTCTCTTTCTAGTTCAACCATGGTCAGAGTGGCCTTCTCTAGACATTATTTATTTTCCATGAGTGCTATTTATCTTCAGTTGGGAACATCATGACCTAGTTGCCAGCAGGGCTGTTTTTTTACATTCTCAGTCCTTTCTTTTGGCCAAGGGCAGACAAATTCAGCCCAAGAACATTGATCTGTGGAGTCCAGGTCCACAAAAGTCAGGACATTCTACCCTTGAACAGCCAGATCAGTTGTCAAGGGAATAATTTTGGTTGTTCATTGATGCCCAGGAGACTGTCATTGTTTATTCAGAGTGTGTTTGGGACAGGCTATTTCTCCTTTGTGTCTGCCTGTGTCCTTCCATAGCACTTACATTTCAGTTATGCCCTTGCTCTCACGCAGTTTTTCAGAACAGATGCAAATGCTGGGTCTTAGCTTCAGTTCCCTCCATCTATGGAGCCCAAGGTGAAGCATGTATATAAGGTCGTTCACTGTGGAAAGTTAACCCTTTTAGCAAGCCTGGCTCATCTTCCAGCATTTTGTCCCCAGGAGCCTTCTGACCTACATGACAACCATGTTTGCAGCACTCAATCCTATAATGATGTCTCATACTGATACAATAAAAAAGCCTTAGACCTGAATGACTTGCATGGCTTTACCCAGACATCCCTTGTTTCTTAGTCTTTCTATTAGTAATTTCAACATTTTAAAAATAAGTTCCAAGCTTCATACCCTTTTGTCCTATTGTTTTGCATGTCAAAAGTGGATAAGCCTATGAGGAAATGAGGTTCTCTTCCTGACAATGCCCTGAAGGATTTGTCACCTGTGTCCCAAGCTCTGAAGGTGGGGGCTGAGCTGGAATTCTGTCTGTTTCTCTAAGTCTACAGATTCTGAAGACCTTTTCTGACTTTGTGCAAAGACCCTCAATAAGAGCATGTCCTTGTAGATCAAAACCACTCCTAGCCCAGTGATGAGAATCATAGGGAAAAGGAGGAGAGACAAACTTGGTTTTGCTCCTGTGTCATTGAATTGGCTGCATACCTTCTCAGGGAGCTTATCTGGACAATGTGCCTCTATTTTTAGCAGAGTAACTCCAGCAAAACTTGAACAGTAAAGCTTAAGCATTCAGCAGATTAAGAAAGACGAAAGATGGCCAGAACTGAAAAGGAGCCCAAAGTATAAATGATTGAAACTGGTAATGTACATCATGGCTGGACCAGTTTTTCTCTTGTTCAAAATACTATTTTATTTGTGAACAGTTTTCTTCCACTTCAAACCCTCTCCTTATATAGCCTTTCATTCAAAATGTTGATTCTCCCTCCTGTTGTAATTTAACCATTTCTGAGATGGAAACACGTATTCCTAAGTGAAATATTTTTGAAGAGCTGAATTAAGCAGAGAGTGGATTTATCTAATTTCCTGTCTAACAGTTAATAGAATTGCCAAAGAAGAATTTCAAAGTCTGAAAAACTAGCCGTGAAAGTTTTTTGTGTATGAAAACTTAACTTCTTTGACTAGATGGAGGTTTACATCTCAGTAAATAAAGTGAAAAAAGTACAACATAATACAGGTGTATTGCCCCCAAATGACATTTATATAAATAATTTATTAGTCAATAAAAGGTTAGTGCAACTTTCTTTTCAAGCTAAAGGAAAACTTTGGTGATGTGGGTTCAAGCCTTGGATCTTCTGGTTACTAGCTAAACCACCTTGGGTGAATAATATGTGCCTCCATCTTCCATCATATATGAGTCCATTTATAACAAAATTGGTAGAAATCAGATTAAGAAGCATGAAGGAGATAATAGCAAAGAAATTTTATTTGAAGAAGAGGATATCAATGTGAGTGGGACATTGATGAAGTCAGATATTTTCCTCAAGCTTTTTCTCTATCATCTTTTCTGTCTAGCGCCTCCTACTGCTTAAGGGAATATGTATCTAATCCTTGTAATTTTTGGTCTCCATAGCGAAAACAGCACTCCTGGAGTCAGCGATAAACAAGGCTAGCCAAAACTTTCTAGTCTTTGAAGTTAAGAGATAAGCCAATTGACTCCAAATTGTATCTCATTTATAAATTTAAACTAGAATCTACATGTGGTCAACTGTTCCTATGGAATCCAATGTTATCCTTTAATATAAAGCTTTGTCTTTTCTTGGTCACTTTCTCCTTGGACTCTTTTTATTATTTGTTAATTAATGTCAGTCTAAGGTAAAATACATTTAAATGTTTAGCATGAATTTTACTGTTCATCTTTATGTTGTTCAATGCAATTTTTAAATGCAAAAATAAGCATGTATAACTTATATGCAGTGATTCTGCATAGACAACTCATTCTGAAATGGCACAACTCATACTTCAGACCTCACTCATGCATATATACTTTGTCCTTGCCAGAAGAGTGGAATCACTGCAGAAAACTAAGTCAACTGTTTTTATTTCTCTATTACTGATGAGTAAGGGAGGACCAAGAGGAAAGAAAGGGCAAAGGAAGTTCGGATTGCCCTAGCTTTTCCTCTCCTTTTATGTTGTCATTTTCAGAGAAGGGGGCTGGCTAATACAAGGAAAGAACACAAGTGAAAAAGGATATGGTAGGATTTTTGGGTCATTACTATTTTTTAGAAAGCCATTGCCTTTTTAAAAAAAATTGAATCAAACTTTCTTTTACATGGGAAAGCATGATATTTCACGACTGTCTACACTCCTGCTTATTACACACTTACCTTGTACCAGCTTAGAGTCTCACCAAGCTTGGATGCATTGTGGTTCCATGAGAATTTTGTGCTCGTAGGGTATTGCTAATGCCAAACATGAATGGAGCAGCAAGGAATGGTAGACACATATGCATCTCCTTTCAGGTGCACGCTCCATTGCTTTGTGTAACTTCACATGTAAACACAAGTTCAAATGTAAAATTATTAAAAATTTTAGGATGGTGATAACAGAGTGTTGAATTAAGAGTGGAGCCCTTCTGAATCAGGGCCCTATGGGATAGTATAAGTCACATGCCCATGAAGCCATAAAATGCTGAAATCTCAAAATTTTATGTGAAATGTTGTCATCAGTAAAATGAAACAACCTTTTTCAGACCTTCTCGGAACGTTTGCTATGCCTATATGCTTCAGAATCCCTGTAAGTGATAGAAGGTTTAACCTTCACACTCTTTATGAGTGAAAGAGGTGGGCAAAACTTCTGGGTCATCTTTCTACTGAATTTATTGCCTTTGCCAATATGTATTCCATGGGTGAGCAAAGATTGCTTCATACTAATCACATTTCACCCAAATATATAGATGTATTGGCCAAGTGCCAATGTGATAATGGACATTGAAAAATATGATGGCCTACTGGTTCAAATTTGTGTACTTTGTATCAGTAGTTACTCTACCTACCTCAATCCCGCCCCTCCCCAATACACACACACACACACACACACATTGAACCACCTAAACAGGAAGCTAAATTATAATCAGAAGGTTATTTGGTGAGTATAGGATTTGAGCAAAGGGAGAGAAATATTAATAAAGCAATGGAGTTTTGTACAACACAGATCTATATATCTGCTCATAGACCAGCTATTTATGATTACAAATGTATATGCTCATTTTATACATTGTGAAAAACATTAAAGCACCTATAACCCAACTCATGTTTATGCTGAGCACATGGCAACTACCCTTTCTCTGCTCTGTAGTAGCCATTCACTTTTTTGGGAAGTATTTTTAAAGTTGTCATTATTGTCAGATTTCACCAGAAGTTACATCTTCTCTGAATAGTGATAAATTTCTTAACCATCATTTCAAATTGTTTTTCTATCATTTTTATTTATCAGTATCAAAATGAAACATCTTAGGAAATGTATTATTATTTGATTTATGGACTACTCAGAAGCCTTATTTTATATACTAAAGGATTTTCTGGTTTTAAATATGAAAGACTGGATTTACAGGTGGAGTAAAGACACAAAATACCTTATGACTACTCAGTTTTGAAATAGCTGGGTATAGTTTAAAATAAAAACCAGCCTTAATGATTTTTTAAATTCTCATGTAATTGACTAATCTACAGTAACCGGGGTTGGTAGTAACTAAAACCTGTTACATTCCTAATGATGCCCAATGAGCCATGGGAAATGAATAGGTGGATACAGTCCAGTTGCTAGAAAATAGTTGTTTGTTACTGACTTGTCTGAGAGGAAATGAACACTTTCATTTATCAGGGACTGAGTATAAAGTGTTCCTCACTGAAGCATTTCAAAAAGCTCTAAGCTCCTTTGAATACTGATGGGGCTCTGAAATTAAAGGTAAAATATGCAAGTAATCAAGACAATCACAGATTATTTTATGAGCTTCTGCTGTTTTTTATTCTTTTTGTAAGTATGATTTTCACAGACCCCATACTCAATAAATTCTATTATTTGTATTTTATATAAAGTTATCAGCATGATTATATGTAGTTATCTTTAAAAAAAAAGTGTAAATTACTAAGAAAATCAGAATTTGTGTGGGGCTCATAGCAGTAGATCTCAAAGAGAGCCACAGAATCAGTAGTTCTCAAATGTGGCTACACATTGGAGCTTTTACAAATAACGATGCCTGGGTCTTATTTCCAGAGATTCTCACTTAAGTGCCGTGTGGGCCCTGCATCCAAATTTTAGAAGCTCCCCAGTTAATTATCATATGCATCCAAGTTTGAGAACTACTGTAAAATGAAGGGAATTCAGGAATCCCAAAAATCAACTCCACTGCTTTCCCCAATGTTTGAATAATCATCATAACCCTAAAACTCAAATTACTGATAGTCATAGAGGTGGCGGGTAGCTATTTTACTATAGGAAATGTGTTTCATATTGCCTACCTCAGTGTTTACTCTTAATTGCTTAAGGAAAAGTGAAAGAGAGACTGTGGATATGGTTTGTGTCGATTCTGTCTGTAAAACAATAGTGTGATTTGCTCCATCCTTCCATTCAGTATCTCAACCATGGTAGTTTTTGAAGGGAGAATCATTTGGGGAGGGGGACAGGATTATTTTCATTTTCTTCCACTGTGTGCAGACTTTCTTCTGGTTAATGGGTGGTGAGGTAACAGGGTAATGCTAAGGGAATCTTGTGCTCAGCCTGAAGTTACTTTCCTCTACCTGTGTGGAGACCTTAGTTCCTGCAGAACTCAAAGGTATTGCTATGTATATTCCTTTGGAGGAACCAAGATCCTGCTTTCATCCCTGCACTACTGTTTCTTGACTTCTCTGCCCTTGTTTGGGCATCCCCTCCCTTCTCTGATAAATAACTATTTGAATCCACTCTTTGGAACTCAGGGAAAGTCAAGCTGAATGAAGCCTATTCCCTACAAACAAGAAATGGGAGACACAGAAAGGATTTGTACCCTGGAGGGCCCCACAGGGCCCTGCTCCATTTTGTTGGCTAACATATATAGGGGAGGAAACATAATTATCTCTTTACCCTCCTAGGATTTTGCCTGAAACTCCTGCCCCCTTGTGATAAAAGGACAGGCTAACAGGAGAAAAACACAAGAGTAATGACATGGGTACCTCTTATTTACATGAGAGATACCCAGGAAAACTGAGTAACTTTCTGAAATGGCCAAAGTCACCCCTTTAAATACCATCTTCAGCTAAAGACAAAAGATGTTGTGGGAGGTGACCAGGAAGAACATAGTAACAAGGGTAAGGCCATTCTATAAATTTCAGTGTCTGCCTCCTCCTCTTTTGATAAGAGTTTCTACAGATTTAGAGTCCTCCTTTTCTTCCTGGTACAGACAGGGAGACACCCTTACAAATGGAGATTTCTCTTATATACGTAAATGTCCCCCACCAAAGGGTGAATTTTGTATATTTTGTGTCAGAAATTTTTATGTATCTGTAGCCTCTCAAAAATAATCAGCCCAAAATAGTCCTTAGGCCAAAGAAGCATATTTTGCTCCCCTTCACGTATGTATGTAAAAAAATCTAAAGAGCCAATAAAAAAAAAAGGTAGTTAACCCTGGGCAGGAAAAGGGTAAGATTCAAGAAAGGGGTAGTGGAGGTGCACAGTTTTAAGTCTAGGTCCAAGGTATAGTTGATATTTCAGTTCTTAGGATGAGCATGTGTCCATTATATTATTATGCTTTGTAACTTAGCTATACATTGCAGCAATGTATATTTTATGTATCACATATATTACAAGAAGGGAAAGAATGAATAAAAATTTGGAAAAAACTGGAGGCAAGTTCAAGATTTGAGGCATAGGATGGCATGCTCTCTTCAACACCTTGAAACCAATTGTTTACTGCTTCGTTTCTAAAAGAGATGCATCTTTCTAAAATCATATTTATAATGTGCCTGTAAGTACTTCTCATTCGTTTGGCTAAGACTCTCAACCCAATGATTTGATGGTGGCTACCATCGGTTCATTGACTCACTGTTATACTTTGTAATCTCCTTAACTCTTTAGTCATCATATCACATTAAATTGTCCCGGTGAAGTATATTTCCTTATTTATCAAAGCCTTTAGATAGAAGCAAAATTGGTCCAACCTTCCACTGAAGTAGAAGAGTCAGGAAGGAAGCTGAGTAACAGAATAGTAAAATAGGTTGAGCAAGACTACACTTCTTCATGCTGCTTGGACAGAGTTCCAAATTCTGACTCACAACCCCATGTCCTGGTGGTGTGTCTGCTCTGTAATTCTCCTTCCTAAGTTGATGTGCATCTCTCTCCTTAGGACCAGGGGGGTATTTATCCTGTAATGGGTTTTCCGGCAATGTGTCTCATTTTAGAGGCATCAGGCGTCAAGATAACACCCACATCACTGCTTCTCTGATGGTTCCCCATTCAACAGCAGTCATTTAATCTCAGGACACTTTTCCTCACAGTCAACAGTTTTTCCTTTGTGTAATTAAGTCTCATTTTTTCTGGATAGATCCATTTGTGCCAGAACTCTTCTGCTGCCTTGAAGCTTGTACCATTCAGTTATTTTTAGTGTTATCTCTTTCCTTTCATTAGCACAGAGCTAAACTGCACATATTTTGTTCTTTCAGCTTTATCCAGATTAAGATCTTTGAGCTCCTTAGTCATTCATTTGAGCTGTTGCATTGAATTTCCTCCAGTTCATTTAAATCCTTGAGTTCAGCTTATTATGTACAGAATAAATAAAGCATCATGTTCTCAAGTCTATTCACTAACCCCAACCAGTGGTAGGTGTAAGGCTTATATACCTCTGTGACTTTGCCTGTCTGCTCCCTTAATGGGCAGGCTCTGAGCCAAAATGTAAATTCAGTCAAGTTTTTCATAATGTTCCCAGTCTGTACTTCTGGTTCCCTTTCCTCAGGGTGGTATCCCCTTTACAGCTTTTACTTTTTCAATGCCTCTATGTTTTAATTTGTTTTTAAAATATACATTCGTATCAAAATTGAAAGAGATCTGTAGTCAGTTTTTTTTTTCTTTTTTTAAAACACATTTTTATTTTTCAATATGTTGTCTCTAAGTGGGGGGAGTTGGTATTGCCTTTCAAAGGAATTTTTAGACATCTAAATTTGAAAAAAGTAAAGTTTCCATACCCTGGAGATGGTTTTACAGCACTCAGGAGGCTACATCAAAAAGGATTATAGTTGTTTTCTATCCGTGGAATCAACCTGATTCTCTGGATGGTGGAACAAAGGGAGGGTGTGAATCCCCAGCTCCAGCTGGTGGAGATCACTTTGCTCAGAAGATTTGCATGTAAATGTGCATTGTCTCTGGAATCACTGATTTCTTTCTATTTCCACCTGGAATTGGGAACCAGATACATCTTCTGACCAGCAGACCTGATAGCCAGGAGAGTTTTGGGGCTTTTCATTCCATCACTCAGATTACACTATAGTGTGGATAATTCCTCAGAGTTCCTTGCCATTCTCTCCCAGGAATACCAATGTATATTTGCATTTCTTTCAATATGTACCTGCTACTTATCTTTCTTTGCCCCTCTGAGATTTATTCAATTGTTAAATATCATCCCCTTATTTCTACTTATATTCCTAATGCCTCGGAGTCTTGGTATAGACTTTGTTGCTATTCTTCCTATTGTATTTTTACCTCATAGGCTAGAACTGTTTTGATGAATTGTATATAAGTTTGGAACTGTCCTTGAAACTGAAATATACTCAGTCTATTATAGAAGTTCAGGAAATTGTATATAATGTGATGCACATCATCACTCCTATTATAGTGCACGTTTAGTATTTATTCTTATTTATTTATTTTTTTTTTGGTGCCTGTGGCATATGGAAGTTTTGGGGCTCTAGGGATCGAACCTGCTCCACAGCAGCGATCCGAGCTGCTGCAGTGATAACACCAGATCCTTAATCTGCTGCACCTCAAGAGAATTCCCCATGCTTAGTACTGGCTATGCAAATTTTCAAATATAAGTCCTATACACACACATCTTTCGCAAAAGAGCAGCATCACTGTTAAATTAATCACTGATAAATAGGCATGGATTTGTGATCACAACTTGACAAATCCAATTTCTTTTTCCAGTGGAATCTCATTCAAACATTATATTGTAGCTATATCAACAAGGAAACTGCAACCTATTATCAGCCAAGGTAGAAAATAGCTTTGATATAGTAAACTGACTGTTACGATATCAATTTACATTCATGCACAAAAGTTTGCTTGCTATATTTACTTATATTAGCAGATAGTCAGTTCTTAGCATGTGTGTATGAAATATATATTTATATAATTAAGATAAAAAGTACAGTACAAGTTAAAAAGTACTGTACTATTGAGTCTAGCAATACAAATTAGTGAAGGAGTTCCCATTGTGGCTTGGTGGGTTAAGAACTTGATGTCATTTCTGTGAGGATGTGGGTTCCATCCCTGGTTTTGCTCAGTGGATTAACAATCTGACGTTGCTGCAAGATGAGGTATAGGTTTCAGATACAGCTTGGATCCAGGATTGCTGTGGGTGTGGTGTAGCCCATAGCTGCAGCTCTAATTTGACTCCTGGCCTGGGCACTTCCATATGCCACAGATGTGACCCTAAAAAAGAAAGATAGTGAGGGACATTTAAGAATTGAAATATTAATAAGTCTAAATTCCTGCATTTCTTTCTGAAAGACCTGGAGGTCTAGAACTTCTAGGCCCTCATTTTAGCTTGATTATATATATATATATATTTGGGCCACACCCATGGCATATGGAGGTTCCCAGGCTAGGGGTAGAATCAGAGCTGTAGTCGACAGCCTATGCCACAGCCACAGTAACGTGGGATCCAAGCCGCATCTGTAACCTACACCACAGTTCATAGCAGCACGGGATCCTTAACCCACCCACTGAGCGAGGCTGGGGATCGAACTTGCAACCTCATGGTTCCCTGTTGGATTCATTTCCACTGTGCCACCAACTCCATAGCTTGATAATATTTGACTGGTCCTTAGTTAGGGCTTCCTCCTTTTAGATGAGTGAGTGCAATTTAATTTATCATAGCTGCCATTGGACCCATTTCCCTTATATTCTTAATTTTCCTAGACACTACCGGTATTTGACTTTCAAACCTTACATGAAATAAAGCTTTCTGATACCATATAAGTTGACTGAAATAAGTCCCATATACATATGTGAACAAAAATATTTTCTCAGTTGGCTAATTGTTATATTCAGTTAGGTGGTATTTGATTTTCACTCATGTACATTTTCAATAGATAAGCATTCATTAGCATTTGATAATATGGCAAATCTACTGCCTTTAAAATTAATTTTATTTTTTATTTAATTTTTATATTATATTGAAGTCTAGTTGATTTACAATGTTGTGTTAGTTTCGGGTGTATAGCAAAGTTATTCGGTTTTATATATACATATATGCATACTTTTTAAGATTCTTTTCCCACATATATTATGATAGAATACTGAGTAGTTCCTTATGCTACATATTAGGTTCTTGTTAATTATCTGTTTTATACATAGTAGCATGTGTATGTTAATCCCAAACTCCTAATTTATTCCTCGCCCCCACCTTTCCCCTTTGGTAACCATAATTTGTTTTCAAAGTCTGTGAGTCTGTTTCTGTTTTATAAATATTCATTTGTATCAGTTTTTTTAGATTACACATACAAGTGATATATGATATTTTCTTTCTCTGTCTGACTTACTTCACTTAGTATGATAATCTCTAGATCTATCCATGTTGCTGCAAGTGGCATTATTTCATTCTTTTTGATGGTGGAGTAATATTCCATGGTATGTATGTACCACATCTTCTTAAACCATTTATCCTTCGATGGACATTTAGGTTGCTTCTAAGTCTTGGCTGTTGTAAATAGTGCCGCAGTGAGTGAGATTGCTATACCATATTGTAGTTCTTTTTTAAATTTTTTAAGGAACCTTCATACTATCCTCCATAGTGGTTGTACCAATTTACATTCCCACCAACAGTGTAGGAAGCCTCCTTTTTCTCCATACCCTCTCTGTCATTGTTTGCCTTTAGACTTTTTCATGATTGCCATTCTGACTGGTGTGAGGTGATGTCTCATTGTAGTTTTGATATGCATTTCTCTAATATTCAGTGATGTTGAGCATTTTTTATATGCCTGCTGGCCATCTATATGTCTTCTTTGGAGAAATATCTATTTAGATATTCTGCCTATTTTTTGATTGTTTTTTTTTTATATCGAGTAATTTGAGATGTTTGTGTATTTTGGAGATTAATCCCTTGTCAGTTACATCATTTGCAAATATTTTACCCCATTTTGTAGGTTGTCTTTTCATTTTGTTTATGGGTTCCTTTGCTGTGAAATATCTTTTAAGTTTAATTAGGTTCCATTTGTTTGTATTTTCTTTATTTTAGGAGGTAGATCCAAAAATATTGTTGCAAGTTATGTCAAAGACTATTCCTTTGTTTAGGGTTTGTTCGTTGTTTTCCTCTAAGAGTTTTATAGTATCTTGTCTTACATTTAGGTCTTTAATCAATTTGAGTTCATCTTTGTATATCATGTTAAAGGATATTCTAATTTCATTCACATGCAGCTGTTCAGTTTTCCCAGCATCAGTTATGGAAGACACTTTTTTTTTCCATTGTACATTCTTGCCTCCTTTTTATAGATTAATTGACCATAGGTGCGTGGGTTCATTTCTCGGCTTTTTATCCTTTTCCATTTATCGATATTTCTGTTTTTGTGCCAGTACCATACTGTTTTGATTGCAGTAGCTTTGTAGTATAGTCTTAAGTCATATTTTTTTAGCATACATATGCACATGTGCTTATGAACTTAAACTTTTAATTCTTTCAGTATCCTTAATAGAAAAAGGTACTTTAGTCTATTGATTTATACCTCAGCCTAAACTTGAGTGAAAGGTTCAGCAAATCAGAATAATATAGTTACTTTTTCTCAGTTTATTTTTAATAAATATATTTTCTGTATAACTTGCATGTGATATAAGGATATGATATCTATATGATCAATATAATAAAATAATTCAGTAATCAAAAGTAAGCATTCATTCTCTCCATAGCAACCAGAGAACACAATTTTCTCTGTTAGGCTACATGACTGTATAGGGGAGTAATTTTTTCTCTACCCCTATAGGTTCTTTTCTGAGATACCCCTGTAACAAAAGAAAGATAAACAGGGGGAAAGGGGAGTTTAATAATATATAAACCTCCTGTATACAGAGTTATACAGTGACCCAGGAAAAGTGAATACTTCCTAAAATGCCCCAAGCCACTACCTTAAATACTATTTCCATCATAGGACAAAATAAGATTTTGTGGCAAGGTGCAGGGGTGTTGGAGAGCCCATTATAGGAGGTTATTAGAAAAAGCGCAGTAAACAAGGGTATAGTTCTTATGTAGATTTAAGTTCTTGTCTTCTCCATTGGTAAGAGTTTCTAGAGATTTGGTCATCCTCCTCTTCCTTGTACAAAGAAGTCAACATTATTAAAAATTGAGATTTCCATTATAAATGCAAATGTCTCATTTAAAAAGTGTAACTTCTATTCAGTTTTCAGAACTTTTCATACACCTGTTGTTGCTTAAAAGTAACCAGCTCAAAATAATCCTTATGCCAGAAGCATATTTTGGGGTGGCATGTTCTACTTCTCTTTAAAGGACTATAGTGATTTTAGATTATTTCCTTGCTAGGACTCCATTTCTATTCTTAATTCAGCATATTTATATTTGAGCTGTTTATTAGTAAAACTGACTGCTAAGGAAGGCAAGAAATACAATTCCCTCCAAAATTTGATCTTTCACTGTTCATTGAACACACCTATACTAATCATGTATCATATGTATAGGGTTTGGCTAGGTATAGAGGATAGAAAAATGGAAAAACTGATAAAGCCAGATAAAGCCCTTAATGAGTTCACAATCTAGTACAGTGTATAGTAGTTAAATTAATATATGAAGTTGCAGAGTTCCCATTGTGGCTCAGTAGGTTAAGGACCCGAGATTGTCTGTGTGAGGATGCAGGTTCAATCCCTGGCCTCACTCACATGGTTAAGGATCTGACTTTGCCATAAGCTGCAGTGTAGATTGCAGATGCAGATTTGATCTGGTGTTGCTGTGGCTCTGGCATAGTTCTGCAGCTGTAGCTTCAATTCAGTCCCTGGACCAGGAATTTCCATATGCTGCATGTGTGGCCATAAAAAGAAAAAAAATATATATATATAGAAAGTTGCATATTCAATAATAAAGATTTGTCTTAAATGGTATAGAAGCAAAACAAAATGAATGATTCTGCCTAAGGTAGGGGTGATATTTGAAATGCATTCAAAGAATGTAAGGATTTGCAAGATGGATAATTGGGAGTATGGAAGAGTAGGTGTTGTATTCCAGGAGGGAGGGGCTGGTGATACAAAAGCTTAGAGGAACACTATTTCCTGGTGTCTTAGAAGAACAGTGAATAGTTTTGTTTCTCAAATGTTCCATGCTTGGGGTAAATGCTGCAAATGGGGTTAGAAAAGCCAAAATTGATTAGTTTGTAAAGACATTTAAATCATCTTAAGCAACTAGGACATAATTTATACAAAATTTTAGTTGTATGAAGTAATAAAACTCCTCTTAACCCACATAATTAGTGTAAGTTCCTACTTCTCTAAGTAGAGTAATAGGCCTAATAATAATACAATATTATACATTTCTATAACGTTTTGATTTTCCAATTACTTTCAAGTACATGATGGATTTTGACACCATCAGAAACCCTGATGAGTTGATTGAACTTGGCATGGTATTATCAATCTGCAATAGAAGAAACAGAAGAGAAGTCAGAGGAACAGGAGAGGAAGCATTTGGACTTGTGCTCTATCTGCTAACTCTCCATATTCTTCATCAAATCAAAGAATGTTGGGCTGAAGGAGAGCTCCGTAGCATTCAGCTCTGCTACACTGCACACCAGCTATACACACAGGCAATCAATATGGTTTGGACACAGCTGATATAATTTGGTGGAGCTCTAATTGAATTTTCCCCCCTTCTTAATATCATTACATCTACAGAACATCTCCAATTAAGTGTCCCCCCATCAGTCTCGAAATTAAATATCCCAAATGGAACTCATTATCTACTCCTACATAAACCAGCTCCTCATGACTGTTTCCCTTTCTATTATAGGCACCACTGCCTCCAGGCTCTTAAATCTGAAATCCCTGGAGTCATTTCTTTTTTGGTTCCTTTTCCATCCCTAAATCCATTCAGCCACTGAATGCTATTGACTATTCTCAGAAATCATTTCTATGCATAACTTCCTTCACTTTATGGGTAAATGTTTTGAAATAAATTTAAACAAATCAAAGAATTAGTGAGCAAAAGAATGAATATATTAATAAACAAATGGATATTTACTGTTCTCATTACCTTCTATCTGTAGTACTACAACCTGAAGTTTGCTATGCATGAGAGTGAGTATAAGCAGCTGCCCCCCACCCGCATAAATTAATCCCATGATGAGGGATTCTCCTAACATGTGCATTCTTTCAAAGTCTCTTAAATTGTAATGAAATGTCTCATATTCAAAACCACTCTCAATTGCTTTATGTTGAATAAGATAATACTGTGTAGAAAATACATCATTGCGTGGCAACTGGGAATGGAGATGATGTGTTCTTAAAAAAAAATCAAGCTGCTTGATGACACAAAAAATTGGTTCTTAGGGTAAAGAAAATAATGACATCCAAGCTGACTGCAAAGAGATGGAATAAAACTATTTAATGAAACATGAGTGTGAAGGGGAAAAAAACCCAGCATTTTTAATATGTTCTCTAATGTGTATTTTATCTTATATAATTAATAGGATGCAACTTATTGTTAATATCATAAAAGTACATTTGGTTATTTCATCTAAAACTCTTAAAGTTTATCTGTCTATGTTGGCCTAAAACCTTTTATGGGTGGGTGATGGACATATTTTCTCTTTGGAAAATGTAGACTACTTAATTCATGGTAAAGGTTCTAAATTCAATTCTCCCATGCAGGGTGGGTGGCTCAGGTAAGGTTCCCAATAGCAGTAAGCAATGTACTGACACCAGCTGGGTGTTCTACATTTCATCTCACTCTGACACTCTCTACCTGGAGATAGAAGATAGTATCAGATGGCATACATTAAGAGTTTAGTCACACAAGACTTCCCCCTTCTCTTCCCACTTCAGAAGCCAATCACAATTCCAAGTTGTTAACATGGACTTCTGACCAACGGGCTAGAAATCAGATGTTCCTGGAAGCCCTGCTTTGAGTCTGATTAATTTGCTAGAGCAGCTTTCAGGACTCAGGGAAATATTTTGCTTACTAGATCACAGGTTTATTATAAAGGGATATTATTCCAGAATAGCCAGATGGAAGAAATGCATAGAGTAAGGTATTTGGGAAAGGCTGGGAGCTTCCATGCTCTCTCCACATGTGCCATTCTCCCAAAATTTCCACATGTTCACCACTTGGAAGCTCTCAGAACCCTGTCCTTTTGGGTTTTTATAGAGGGTTTATTACATAGGCATGATTACATCATTGGCTATTGGTAATGGAACTCAATCTCCAACCTCTCTCCCCTCTTTGGAAGTCAGGGTGTGAGGTGGGACTGGAAGTTCTAGCCCTCTAATCATGAGGTTGGGTCTCCTGGCAACCAGCCTCCATCCTTAGGTGACCTAGGGGTTTTTCAAAGTTACCTCATTAATATAACAAAGACACTTTTATTGATGTCATTATGGTAAATTCCAAGGGTTTTAGGAGCACTGTGCCAAGAAATGGGGATGAAGAACAAATATATTTCTTATAAATCACAGAATCATACATGAGATGGTCTTATGCCTGAGCACCCACCACACATTTTACAAAGGAGCAGAAAAACATGTCTCTCATCTCTGCATTATGTTGCTATAGGGAAAGAAAATGTTTCCCTTCTTCCCTTCTAGGTTCTTTGGCTGGTTTACTAATTAAATTGATAAAAGACAGAAAAAAATTAATTTCATACATATGAAGTCCCCAACGGATAAGACTCCCAGAAAGTGAGGTAATTGAGGCTTATATGCCACTCTAAGCAAAGCAAAAGGGGTCTGGGACTTCAAAGAAGAAGAAGACAATTCACAGGAAGGTGGGAAAACCAAAAGTTTGCCAGGCCATAAACATAAGACTTTCTGATGTACAAAGTTAACTCTGGTAATAGCTCTTGCTTGTACAGGCCCCCTGTCTAAATTCTTTTAGGCAGTTAAGAGGAAAGTAAAAAGCTCTTCTTGAGTTTGTTGAGCATTGATTATCTTCAGCTCAAAATAATCCACATACCAAAGTTATACATTCTGGGGCATCCTGCCCTGAACCCCATTGCTGCCTTGAATATCAGATTTAGTTTTCTCTTTAAGGACATGAAGGCTTCGGAAGGACATAGCAGCAAAATTTTAGGAATATTAATATAGGAGCTAAGGATTGAAAGGATTAGGTATTAAACCCCAAATATGTTTCAGGGAATTTATAATCTAATTGGGAAATCAACCAAAATATCTGAAAACATAAAACAAAATTATATTCATTTGGTCATCAGATTTTTTTTCCTATTATTTGTTTGTGTATAGTAAGATGAAAGACTTGTCACCCTTCCATAAACTAGTATTCCCTTCATAACTTAAGGAAAGTCTTCATATATGCAGTAAATATTTATTGAAGACCTATTGTGTACCAAATAAAGGAAAGAAGTGCTCTGTGTCAAAGAGGGTCAGTTTCAGAGTGGACGGGAACAATAGAAAGGAGGAATTTGAGAAGAGGTGGATAAAATGGAGATTTCTTTCACAGAGGCTAGCCTTCCAAATCAGAGGAATAGAGACTCAAATAATTTACTGGTGCCAATATGGCATAAATAAATCAGTAAATACATTTCAGGAATAGTTATAGCTAGTGTTTCTTGAGCAATTAATATATGTCAGATGCTAAGCCAAGACCTTTCCAAAAGATCTCAAATTTAAATCTTATAATAACCTGTTGAATTTGGCATGATGATCACATCCATTTTAAAAATAGGAAAACCGTAGTTTAATATCTCAACCACAATCCAACAGCTAGGCAGTGATCAAATCATTTTAAGTTATCTAACCGCTATTCTTTTTTTCCACTACACTGATCTTTCATCAAACTTAATGTAGTCTCTAATACTCTTTTTCATTGTTGTGACTATTTCTTAAAGACTAAAATGTTTTGCGGTTTGGATTGCTGTGTAGGCGTATGATGATTAAAATAACCCTCACAAGTATTTTAACTAATTTTAGTTGCTATCATATACAATAGTTTTATGTATTATCCCACTCAAAAGTGTTTAATTGTTCTTCTTAAAGCCTTTCTAAAAATGCCTACTCTATTTTTTCAAGTTACCCTGTTTTTCATTAGTTACATTAGATTACTGACAGTTTCATGTAGTTCGTTTACTGGATTCAAGATGTGGTTCAGTTACTCAGGGAGTCCAAAAATTAACAATTTCTGAAAGTGCATGAATCCCTTCTACCCACTGATACATCCAAAGCATTCAGGTTTTATTTGCTAAATCAGAGGTTCTATCCCTTAAAGTTCCTTGGAGGATACTATCAGAATGAAAAGACTCAAAGTAACAGTCTTCTGGAATACAGCATTGTGGTTTTAAATTTAAAAGTATTCCCAACATAACATTAGTATCTGCTGATGTGGTCATCCCAATTCCAACAAGGCACATTCTTAGAACTGCATAGGGTGTGGATAACATGACAAAATAAGTTGCAAATTAGCCATCAAATAGATTTTCTTTAAAAACATATGTTCAGGAGTTCCTGTCGTGGCACAGTAGTTAACAAATCCGACTAGGAATCATGAGGTTGCAGGTTCAATCCCTGGCCTTGCTCAGTGGGTTGGTGATCCGGCATTGCTGTGAGCTGTGGTGTAGGTCGCAGACGTGGCTCGGATTACGCGTTGCTCTGGCTCTGGCATAGGCCAGTGGCTGCAGCTCCGATTGGACCCCTAGCCTGGGAACCTCCATATGCCGCAGGAGTGGCCCTAGAAAAGGCAAAAAGACAAAAAATATGTATACATATATGTTCAGTTTTCAAAAAGCCTATTTAGTCATTTGGAAAAAATGTGGGATATAGAATTAAGAGCAGTCTTCCTAGAACTTCTAAATATGGCCATACTCATAAGCCTTTGAGCCATCTATCCTTTATCCATTGCTCCCAGTTAACTACTCCATGCTTGTCCATCCTGGATATTCAGGTTGTGCTCAATATTCCATTTTAATATTTAATTTTATCAAGTCATTTTAATGCTAAAACTTTACATATACAATATTCTTTCTTTTTGGATATGAGGATTCTACTGCTGACCTGCATTTTTCAGTACTTCAATGTGTGTAGTAATGGATTTGGGCTGTTATTCATATCCTAGCCAATCTTCAACTTCACACACATTTTCACTGCCAAGCCTTTCATATCCAATCATCAAGGTTTGGAATGTTACCTGTGTCTCTGAAAAATAATTTTCTCATTGTTCCAAAGGAAGAATATCAGTTAAAGAAACAAGCTAACCAATGCCCTCACATAGAAATTACACCTACAATATAGGCTGTGGTTTGAAATACACTGTAACCCACTGAACTCACTCAGTAGATTAACTAGTAAATTAACCTTTTTATATTCTAATTCTTTAATTTATAAAATTGAGACTCACTTTACCATTAGGCTTATGAGAAATCTTTGAATCCAGATGTCGGAAGGATTTACTGTTTTCCAAAATCAACAGAATCTTCAAAAGAAAGCGAGCATTTCTTGGATCATTTCTATATTTCTGAATTGACATTTTCTCTATCTTCTCATGTATGCATACTCAATAATTGATGTTTACTTTTGATTACTTGGGTACTTAGGTGGATATTTAAATTTGGTAGTTTATATGTGTCCATAAACTTACAACTCATTTTTTGAAAGCTTTACTTTCTATAATTAACCATGATAATCTATCTTTTTAATATGTTTCTGCTTTGGGTATCTTTTCCCAATTAAAATTTAATGTCATTTTATGAAACATAGCTTGACTTATTTTTAATTAAACAAATAAAATGAGCCTGATAAAACCTATGAAAATTTATTTTAAAAAATATAACAAATCCATGTGATAAAAACCAACTACCTTTTTATATCACCACTATAGTGAAAGATTTGTTTTTTTAAATTTATTCATTGTTAATAAATTCATCCATGAAGAGCCAAAGAGAATTATTGTTAATATCAATAACAAAGCATAGACAGTTGCTTTTACTTTATCCTAACTTAAACTCCATAATGGGATTTGATCATTATATCTAATAGTTTAATCACTTAAAATTATTAGTAGTGGAGTTCCCGTCGTGGCGCAGTGGTTAACGAATCCGACTAGGAACCATGAGGTTGCGGGTTTGTTCCCTGGCCTTGCTCAGTGGATTAAGAATCTGGTGTTGCCATGAGCTGTGGTGTGGCTCGGATCCCACGTTGCTGTGGCTCTGGCGTAGGCCGGTGGCTGCTACAGCTCCGATTAGACCCCTAGCCTAGGAACCTCTATATGTCGCGGGAGCGGTTCAAGAAAAGGCAAAAAAAAAAGACAAAAAAATAAAAAATAAAAAATTAGTAGTAGTGATAGTATTTTATATGTGTAGAAAAGGTTTTATGTAACCATCAAGGTAAAGTTCTCTTCAAATGGTAAAACTGGTTATAAAAATTGTAGCAATTGATACCTGGAAATGAGACTCTGAAATCTATGCTTCGATGCAGAAGCAACTGGAATTTCTGCCAAAATATAGTGAAAACTGGGGAAAGTCATATTTGTTTCATATGCAAATTATGTAGTAGCAAATCTATTTGACTTTTGTAATTTAATTATGGGAAATCCCTCTCTGAATTGCTCAGTTGTTGATAACATTATTGAGACTCAACAATAGGGTTTAAGATTTTAATGCCAATACTACAGTTATTTTACTAACAGAGTTAAATCTGAAGCAAGTTCAAAAATGCTTTCTTCTTCTCTTGTTCTCCCTCAAGCTCAAGGACACATATATTTTCTCAAGACTTTTCTAAATAAATACTTAAAAGCAAAATTGTTATAAAATCATTTGTATATCACCTGTAAATGTGAGAAATGAACTATTTGCTTGTTAGATTTTGAGAACACAATTGTTCTTATTATTTCGAAAGTATATATTAAAGCAATTTTGTCACTCGAAAGGGCAACAGGGAAATGAAGTAGGAAAAAGTTAAAAAGCAGTTCGTAGCTAGGCTTTTGAACTTTATCTCTGAGTATCCCTTTCAAGTTTCAACTCCTTTAGGGAGAATTTTAGCTCTCTTCACTCTGTCCTTCTGCTTTCATATACCCCCTGATGCATCTACCAGCCCTTGCATTGTCTGTAATTGTGGGGTAGCTTTGTTTTCAATGTGATTGTGCATATTTAGCCAAGGTGGAGACAGTATTATTTAACTTTATATCCATTATGTACTCTCTATGTACCATACATGGAGTTCCGTAAATGTTTGTATAAATCAAACATGGAACGGGTAAATGATCAATAGAAGGATGGATAGTTGGATGAATGGATATATGTAAAGAGCATGGTTGAATGAATACATTTGTACTCCTTTCCATGTGAGCTGTTTTTTTTTTTTTTTCAGAACAAAGTGATCTTTAAAGTTCTCTTAAAACTCAAATTACCTAAGTAGTCAAACATAGTACAAATTTCAAAAAGTAAACAAAAAGGGTTATACAGTTAAAGTTGTTTCTTTTAGCTTTTCACCCAACCTAGTTATCCTCTTCCACTCTTACCAAAGAGAATTCCTATTGCCAGTTTCTTATGTATCCTTCCAGACATATGTATGCTATATGTATGCATGTCTGCGTGGGCACCTATCAACAAGAAATGAGTGTACCTATTTCCTCATGCCATCAAAAACAGTGTATTGTCAAACTTTTTGATCTTTGCCCCACTGATTGTTGAAAAACGATGTCTTTAGTTTGAGTTCATAAAATAGTGACTGAGGGTGACCATATTTTCAAATGTCGTAGAGCCAATTTTGTTGCTTTTTCTATGAACTCTGTTGATTTCCTTTGCATATTTTAGAGTTCCTTCTCAAATCGTTTTAGAGCCAATTGCTAGATGAGTAGTCTCTTTATTTTTGATCAGAAGCAATATTGTCCAAACCTACTAATTCATTTGATATAGCACTATGGCTCATTGTTTGATTGCTTCAAGGAGGAGAGTTTCAACATTCTCGACCATATTAAAAAATGTCATTTAGCCTATGAAAGCAGATCCAAAAATAGTTTCCAAAACAGTGATGGAGGACTCTTTTCCACTTTAGAAACATTGCACTGGCTGTTCCTAGGAAAAACCTTTGCTATTATTTTGTACGATGGAATATTTCTCATCCTTTAGGCATCAGTTTAATTGTACTTCTTCAAAGACAACTTGCTTGGTTATTAAATCTGGACTTCCTCTGACTCTGTTGTAGGCATCCTGCATCTTAACATCTTATTTATTTCTTCTATAACATCTTTCATATTTTGTAGTTATATAATTTTGTCATTTACTTGCTATTCTCTACAATAAGCTGAAAGTTCCATGTCTTGTTTACTGTTTTATCTCCAATGCCTGATGCATGATGTGGCATAAAATAAACATTCAACGAATGGAAATATTTGTGGAAAGAATAAATGAACAGACTCACCTAAGTTCTGCTGTATCAAAATTTCAGTTGTTACTTTGAAACTATACCAGATATATACTTCCAAAAGGGTTAATTTAAATCAGCTGAGTTTTTACTATCTGCAAGCAAAGAGGGAGAGGGGCAGGGGGAGAGAAGGAGGGAAGGAGGAAGAAGGAGAGAGAAATGGATTCTTCAAGAAGTTTATCGTTTTTACTCTTGCACTTAATCACCACTTATTGCAAATGGATCTCACAAACAAAGAAAATTCAAGGTCAGACATCTTCATTGCTCTCAGACAAATGGAACCAGAGTACTTTGAGATTCAGATATAATTGATGGATAAATGCAAAGCTGTGAGAAATCTATTAACAATAATTTTGAAACCTCATTTTTGTAGTAACTCTCAAGGAGGCAAAACTTAAAAATTGTACATAGCACTTGGGCTTTGCATTCTGTTTGTTAATTAAAATTCAATAGAATATGTATTTTAATAGATCATATATGGCAGGAACCACCTGAGTGTATTGATTATTACATGATAATGCTCATCCTAAGAGGACTTTTATCTACCTAGTGTTTCACTGGAGATAGAGTTTGAAGTATACAGTTAAATTAATTGTGATCTAAGAATGACTTCAATATATAAATTATCAAGCTTCAAACTTTCTTTTTGTACATGCATGATATAATCTTGCAAGGACTTCCCATTTTGGAGAGATTTGACTTAACCTTTGAACCATGAGTTCAGGCTTTCAGTTGTGGTATTTGGTTTTCTTAACACTCTCTGAGGGAAAGAAAAATATATGGGATGAGATACCACCAAAGAACCTGACAATTAAAGTCATTGTAAAATGGAATTTACCAACAGTTCTTAACCCATGAATAGTATGACTACCTGTATTTGCTTATGGGGAAAATATGGAAAGGTAGATGATCAGAATAGGGAACCTAGGAAATAGAGATTGGAAAGTTGATCATCTATAGAATAATAGACACCTTCTCTTACTTCGATTGTCATTTGGAGAATTTTTAAAATAAATAAAACACAAAAAAATTGGCATGTAGAATTTAGTACTGTGAACTGAAAATTGAAAAATATAAGAAATGTAAAAGTTAAAAGGTAAAAGAAACTTTAATAAGTGTAGCTTTATGTTCTGACATTTATGGAATGTGTGCAAGAAAAGGATGAACACTGATAAGCCTGTATTTTATGGTTGAATAGTAAAAAAAAAAAAAAATTCAGTGGAAAAGAACATTTCTTGAGGCCATCCTAAACATAAAACTTTTTTGTGGGACACTATCTCTGGACTCTCCTTCCCATTACTCTCACCACTGCCACCCCTTCAACCAAGACTCTTTGCCATGTCTTCTTAATTCTCTCTGGGCTCCTTGATTGTGGTCTTTCTAAGCCAATCTTTCCATATACCACTCTCAGAGTGACTCATTCAGTGTACCTTTCAGGATCCCTTTTGTTCTAAGTTTCAAATCCTTAACCTGGCTCCAAGGCTCTCTATCTTTTGTCATGTCCCTACTTTTATCTCATTTCCTCCCCTCCTTGTTAGTCCTACTTATACTTTAAGGCAGTCTTCTTACACCTTGAATGTTATTTCCTACTTTCACAACCAAATAAGCTTCTCATCATCCTTTGGGACACAGGGAAAATCTGATATTCTGGGTGATACATTTCATTAATTCTCTGTGGTGGAATTAATCTCCTTCTTATTCTAATGGCCCTGTAGCACTTTGTACCAACCTATATTGCAGCAGCTGTATTATAGCATAATATGCTATTCTAAATGCTATTCTCCTCAATCCAGTAATGATACCTGAAAATCTGAGACTGTTGTTGTGTATTTCCTGTGTTGGAATTGTATTGAACCTCCAAAATGTATTTCAAGTGAATTAGTGTGGTACATTATTTTGTATCAAATAGTGTTTATTTTTTAGCGTAGTATTAGCTTCACAAAAAAAAAATGAATAGAAGGTACAGAGATGTCCCATATATCCTCTTTCCTAATACATGCATGGAATTATCAATATCCTCCACCAGAGTGACATATTTGTTACAAATAATGAACGTACATTGATGCATTGTAATTACCCAGAGGCCATAGCTTATATTAGGGTTCCTTCTTTTTCTATTTGTTTCTTTTTTTATTATTCAATGAATTTATTACATTTATAGTTGTACAACGATCATCACAATCCAGTTTTATAGGATTTCCATCCCATACACCCATTGCATCCCCCCACCCCCCAAACTGTCTCCTTTGGAAACCATAAGTTCTTCAAAGTCTGTGCGTCAGTATCTGTTCTGCAAAGAAGTTCATTGCGTCCTTTTTTCAGATTCCACATGTCAGTGAAAGCATTTGATGTTGGTGTCTCATTGTATGGCTGACTTCACATAGCACGAAAATTTCAAGGTCCATCCATGTTGCTTAAAATGCCAGTACTGTGTTCCTTTTAATGGCAGAGTAATATTCCATTCTGTATATGTACTACCTCTTCTTGATCCATGCCTCTGTCGATGGACATTTAGGTTGTTTCCATGTCTTGGCTATTGCAAATAGTGCTTCAATGAACATCGGAGTACGTGTGTCTTTTCCAGTCATGGTTTTCTCTGGATAGATGCCCAGGAGTGGGACTGCTCGATCAAATGATACTTCTATGTTTAGTTTTCTGAGGAATCTCCATACTGCTTTCCACAGTGGTTGCACCAATTTACAATCCCACCAACAGTGTAACAGGGTTCCTTTTTCTCCACACCCTGTCTAGCACTTATTGTTTGTAGACATTTTGATGATGGCCATTCTGGCTGGTATAAGGTGGTACTTCAGAGTGGTTTTGATTTGAATTTCTCTAATAATGAGTGATGTTGAACATCTTTTCATGTGTTTTTTGTCCATCTGTATGTCTTCCTTGGAGAACCGTCTGTTTAGATCTTCTGTGCATTTTTGGATGGGGTTGATTATTTTTTTGTTGTTGAGCTGCAGAAGGTGTTTATAAATTTTGGAGATGAATCCCTTGTCAGTTGATTCACTTGCAAAGATTTTCTCCCATTCTGTGGGTTGTCTTTTCGTTTTGTTTAGGGTTTCCTTGCTTTGCAGAAACTTTTAAGTTTGATTAGATCCCATTTGTTTATTTTTCTTTTTATTGTCAATACTCTGAGGGGGGATCTGAGAAGATGTTGCTGTCATTTATGTCAGAGAGTGTTTGGCCTATGTTATCCTCTAAGAGTTTGATGGTGTCTGGTCTTATATCTAGGTCTTTAATCCATTTGGAGTTTATTTTTGTGTATGGTGTTAGGGAGTGTTTGAATTTCGTTCTTTTACATGTGGCTGTCCAGTTTTCCTAGCAACACTAATTGAACAAGCTGTCTTTTCTCCATTGTATATTCTTGCCTCCTTTGTCATAGATTAGTTGGCTGTAGGTGTGTGGGTTGAATTCTGGGCTTTCTCTCCTGTTCCACTAATCTATATGTCTATGTGCCATTACCATACAGTTTTGATGATTGTTGCTTTGTAGTATAGTCTGAAGCCCGGGAGCCTGATTCTTCCAGCTCCATTTTTCTTTTCCAGCATGTCTTTGGCTATTCTGGATCTTTTGTGCTTCCAAACAAACTTGAAAAGGTTTTGTCTGAGTTCTGTGAAAAATGTCCTTTGTAATTTGATAGGGATTGCATTGAATCTGTAGATTGCCTTGGGTAGTAGAGTCATTTTGATAATATTGACTCTTCCAATCCAAGAGCTTGGTATGTCTTTCCATCTATTTCTGTCATCTTTGATTGCTTTCATCAGTGTCTTATAGTTTTCAGAGTACAGGTCTTTTGTCTCTTTAGGTAGGTTTACTCCTAGGTATTTTATTCTTTTGGATGTGATGGTAAATGGCATTGCTTCCCTAATTTCTCTTTCTCATCTTTCATTGTTAGTATATAGAAATGTCATTGATTTCTGTGTATTAATTTTGTATCCTGCGACTTTGCCAAATTCATGGATGAGCTCTAAAGTTTTCTGGTAGAGTCTTTCGGATTCTCTAGGTATAGTATCATGTCATCTTCAAGTCATGATAGTTTAACTCCTTCCTTTCCAATTTGGATTCCTTTTATTTCTTTTACTTCCCTGATTGCTATGGCTAGGACTTCAAAACTATGTTGAACAGTAGTGGTGAGAGTGGACATCCTTGTCTTGCTCCTGATCTCATTAGAAATTCTTTCAGCTTTTCACCATTGAGAATGATGTTCACTGTGGGTTTGTCATATATGGCCTTGATTATGTTGAGGTAGGTTCCCTCTATGCCTTCTTTCTGAAGGGTTTTTATCAGAAATGGGTGTTGGATTTTGTCAAAGGCTTTTCCATGTCTATTGAGAGGATCATATGGTTTTTCTTCTTCAGTTTGTTAATGTGGTGTATCACACTGATGGGTTTATGGATATTGAAGAAGCCTTGCATCCCCTGGATAAATCCCACTTGATCACGATGTACAATCCTTTTAATGTATTATTGGATGTGGTTGGCTAGTATTTTATCGAGTATTTTGTCATCTATGTTCATCAGTGAAATTGGTCTGTAGTTTTCTTTTTTTGTGATATCTTTGTCTGGTTTTGGTATGAGGGTGATGGCGGCCTCATAGAATGAGTTTGGGAGTGTCCCTTCCTCTGCAATGTTTTGGAATAGTTTCAGAAGTAGAGGTGTTAGCTCTTCTCTAAATGTTTGATAGAATTTGCCTGTGAAGCCATCTGGTCCTGGACTTTTGTTTGTTGGAAGTTTTTAAATCACAGTTTCAATTTCAGTTCTTGTGATGGGTCCATCCATCTTTTCTCTTTCATCTTGGTTTAGTCTTGGAAGATTGTACTTTTCTGAGAATTTGTCCATTTCTTCAAGGTTTTCCATTTTATTGGCATATAGTTGCATATAGTAGTCTCTTATGATCCTTTGTATTTCTGTGATGTCCATTGATACTTCTCCTTTTTCATTGTTAATTTTATTGATTGGAGTCCTCTCTCTTTGTTGCTTGATAAGTCTGGCTAAGGGTTTATCAATTTTGTTGATCTTTTCAAAGAACCAACTTTTTGTTTCATTGATCTCTTCTATGTTTTCTTCGTTTCTATTTCATTGATTGCTCTCTGATATTTATGAATTCCTTCCTTCTGCTAACTTTAGGTCTTGTCTTTTCTTCTCTCTCGAGCTGCTTTAGATGTAAAGTTAGCTTGTTTATTTGAGCTTTTTCTTATTTCCTGAGGTGGGCTTGTATTGCTATAAACTTTCCTCTTAGAATGACTTTTGCTGCATCCCATAGGGTTTGGAGTGTCGTATCTTTGTTGCCATTGGCTTCTAGGTATTTTTCCATTTCCTCTTTGATTTCCTTGGTGATCCATTGGTTATTTAGTAGCATGTTGTTGAGTCTCCACGTGTTTGTGTTTTTTGCAGTTTTTTTCTTGTTGTTGACTTCCAGTCAGATAGCATTGTGGTTGGAAAAGATGCTTGATAGGATTTCAATTTTCTTAAAGTGACTGAGGTTTTATTTGTAGCCCAGGATGTGATCAATCTTAGAGAATGTTCCAAGTGCACTTGAGAAGAATGTGTATTCTGTTGCTTTTGGATGGAATGTCGTATAAATATCTATTAAGTCCATCTGGTCTAATGCTTCATTCAGGGCCTGTGTTTCCTTATTGATTTTCTGTCTGGATGATCTGTCCATTGCTGTAAGTGGGGTGTTAAAGTCCCCCACTATTATCATGTTATTGTCAACTTGTCCTTTTTTGGTTCTTAGCAGTTGCCTTATATATTGTGGTGAACCTATGTTGGGTGTGTCGACATTTGAAATTTTTATATCTTTGTGGATTGATCCTTTAATCTTTATGTAATGTCCTTCTTGTCCCTTAAAACATTCTTCATTTCAAGGTCTATTTTGTCTGATAGAAGTATTGCTACTCCAGCTTTCTTTTGATCCCCATTTGCATGAAATATTTTCTTTCATTCTCTCACTTTCAATTTGTATGTGTCCCTAAAAGTGAAGTGGGTCTCTTGAAGATAGCATATGTATGGGTCTTGTTTTTGTATCCATTCAGCCAGTCTATGTCTTTTGGTTGGGGCGTTTAGTCCATTAACATTTAAGGTAATTATTGATATGTATGTTCTTATTGCCATTTTATTAATTGCTTTTGATTTGTTTTTGTTGCTCTTTTTTCTTCCCTTCTTTTCTTGTTCTCTCTTCTTCTGGTTTGATGACTGTCTTTAGTGTTGTATTGGCGTTGAAGTTTCTTATTTGTTTGTGTATCAACTGTAGATTTTTGGTTTGCAGTTATCCTTAAGTTTTGAAATGAGTCTATATATATATATATATACACAAGATTAAGTTGTTGTTCTCTTAATTGCAAGTTCATCTCCAGTGTCCTGCATTTGTACCATCCTCTTCTCACAATTTCTGATTTTGGTGACAATTGTGTGTGGATGATTTTGTATCTCTACTGTATATATACCTTTACTGGTGAACCTTGTCATTTGTGGAATTTTTGTTTCCTGCTTCTGTCTTCTTATTTGCCTATAGACATTCCTTTAGTATTTGCTGTAAAGCTGGTTTAGTGTTGCTGAATTCTCTTAGCCTTTGCTTCTCCGTGAAGCTTTCAGTTTCTCCTTTAAATCTGAATGAGAGCCTTTCTGGGTCAAGTAATCTTGGTTGGAGGTTTTTTCCTTTCACCACGTTAAGTATGTCATGCCACTCCCTTCTGGCCTGCAGAGTTTCTGCTGAAAAATCTGCCCATAACCTTATTGGAGTTCCCTTGTATGTTATTTGTTTCTTTTCCCTAGGTGCTTTCAACACTTTCTCTTTGTTTTTAATTTTGGTCAGTTTGATTAATATGTGTCTTGGGGTGTTCCTCCTTGGGTTTATTTTATATGGTACTCGTTGTGCTCCTTGCATTTAAGTGAGTGGTTCCTTTCCCATGTTAAGGAAGTTTTCAGCTATTATCTCTTCAAATATTTTTTCTGTCCCCTTCTCTCTCTCTTCTTCTGGCACCCCTATAATATGGATGTTGGTGCATTTAACGTTTTCCCAGAGTTCTCTGAGACTCTTTTCATTTGTTTTCATTTTTAATCTGTTCTGTTCCACATACATTATTTCCACTCATCTGTCCTCCACCTTGCTTATTCATTCTTTTGCCTCCTGTATTCTGCTGTTGGCTGATTCTAATGAATTTTTTATTTTAATTATTGTATTTTGCATCTCTTCTCATTTAAGTTTTATATCTTGTATTTCATTGCTCTGTGTTTCCTGTAAATTACCCATCTTTGCCTCCAGTTTATTTCAAATATCTTGCATCATCTTTAGCATCAACAGTCTAAAGTCTTTGTCCTGGAGGCTGAGAATATCCTGATCTCTTAGCTGTTTTTCTGAGGTTTTTTTTTTCTTTCTTTCTCCCTCATCTGAGTTATAGTTCTCTGTCTTTTCATTTTTATAGGTTTTTGGTGTGGTAACCTTTTTACAGATAATAGAGTTGTAGCCTCTCTTACTTCGGGTGTCTGCCCCCCTTGTGGCTGAAGTTGGTACAGGGGCTTGCTATAGGTTTCCTAATGGGAGGGGCTGATGTCTGCCCACTGATTGGTGGAGCTGATTCTAATCCCTCTGGTGGGTTGGGCTTTGATTCTGGGTGAGATTAGAGGTAGCTGTGTGCCTGGGAGGTCTTTAGGCAGCCTATTTACTGATTGGTGGGGCTATGATCCCACCTGGATTGTTGTTTGGCCTGTGTCTTCTCAGCACTGATGGGTGGGGCCAGGTTTTCCCCAAGTGGCCACCTCCAGGGAAAGGCATGCTGCTGAATAATCCCAAGGGCTTTGCTTCCAATGTCCTTCCCTCACAACAAGGCACATTCACCTCTGTTTTCCCAGGATGTCCTCCAAGAACTGCAGTCAGGTTTGACCCAGATTCCTATGGAGACTTTGCTTTGCCCTGGGACCCAGTGGATGAGAAAGTCCTTGTGCACCTTTTAAGAATGGGGTCTCCATTTTGCCAGTCCTGTGGAGTTCCTGCACACAAGCCCCACTGGCCTTCAATGCTAGATGCTCTTGGGGCTCTTTCTCCCATACCAGATCCCCACACTTGAGAGTTTGATGTGGCACTCAGAACTCTCCCTCTTGTAGGTGAATCTCTGTGAAACAACTACTTTCCATTCTGTGGGGCTTCCCATCTTGGACTTATGTGGTTGCTTATATCATGTAATCGCCCCTGCTACCTCTTGATGTGGCCTCCTCTTTGTCTTCTGGAGTAGGATATCTTTTTGAAAGTTTCCAGTCCATTTGGTTGAAGATTTCTCAGTATTTGGTTGTAAATTTTGTTGCTTTTAGGAGAAAAGTTGAACTCCAATCCTTCTACTCTGCCATCTTAATCCCCTCCAGCAGGGTTCCTTCTTTTAATTTTTTTTTTTTTATTTTATGGCTGCACCAGTGGCATGTGGAAGTTCTCAGTCCAGGTATTGTATCTGAGCCACAGCTACAACCTACACTGCAGCTCTGGCAACTACAGATTCTTTAACCCACTGCACCAGGCCACGGATCATACCCACACCTTTTGCCACCTGAGATGCTGTGGTCAGATTCTTAACCACAGTGGGAACTCCAGGGTTCTTTCTTAATTTGGTCATACATTCCTAAACTGTGAAATAGCATTTTAATTCTCTGTTCGAATACATATTGAAATTTTGGGGATATTTTGATGCAAGTATAGATAAAATAGACCTTGGATTTCAAGGGTTAATATTATCTTTAATGGACTTTTACATTCTCCATATAATAAAATTCTTTGCTTTACAGTAATACCAATAATATAAACTTTTACAATAGATAGTAAGTTCTCTGTGTTTGTGTCCACCACAGAAATCGCAGTTATATGTGTTTTACGCATGAAATAATAAAATTAAATAAGCATCATTATCTTAAATAGACTTCCAACACAATAGGTGGAAACTTCATTTTAATTTGACACATGATTACCAAAAATTTGGATCTAAACTGACTTTTGACCTCCTAAAATCTCTAATCTCTACCAAGTGCTGATATAGAAGTGAATCTTCTTTCTTTTTACTGCCAGTGGAATTTCATATAATCTTTATTTGGGGTCTGATGATAATATCTGTAAGAGCAGCTTCATTTTTCAGTGTTATTCAGGAAGCTATTATAAGCTTCTTTTCTTCTCAGCAGGACAATTTCCAGAGTGACAGGACATACCGAGAGTCTCCCAAAGTGGGAAATCACAAAGGAAGATGCCTCTAGCACTCCCAACAAAATCAGGATGCCTTTCTGGGAATGAGGATAATTTATTCAGCAAATCTAAGTGTAAATCAGATAACCCAACAGATGAAATCCATATAACAAGGATCACCCACCAAATTTTTATATTCTAAATAGTGAGCACAGCCAGAAGTGACAATTTACCTTCTTTTTTTTCCCCTCCATAGCTGACAGTAAAGGATTGGAGAGAAACTGTAAGGACAGGAGTTTTTGGAATTCAAACTTTCCTCACTCACTAACAGTTGAAGAAGCCATATTTAGGAAATGTTCTGATTTGATTTTCTATGTTTGATAGTGTTTTGTGTTTGTACACTTGTGTGTGATGTGTGGTAAAAGTGTTCGCCGAATATCTAAGATATGTAATAAACAAATAAACATTCCTTTTAACCCAATTATAATGTTTGCTGAACTCTCTAGATGTTTCTGACAAGATGAACAAAGATCACATGTACTAATGGGCTTCTCTTGAAAGAGATACAAATACTTCACTTAAAAAAAAAAACTTTTAGGAGTTCCCATCGTGGTGCAGTGGTTGACAAATCCGACTAGGAACCATGAGGTTGCGGGTTCGGTCCCTGCCCTTGCTCAGTGGGTTAAGGATCCGGCATTGCCGTGAGCTGTGGTGTAGGTCGCAGATGCGGCTCGGATCCCGCGTTGCTGTGGCTGTGGTATAGGCCCAGCTACAGCTCCTATTCGACCCCTAGCCTGGGAACCTCCATATGCTGCAGGAGCGGCCCAAGAAATGGCAAAAAGACAACAACAACAAAAACAACAACTCAGAAACATAAATAAATAAATAGCAGTTTAAATTAAAAAAAAAAAACTTTTAGCTAATTATATCTTCAACACACACCAATGCTAATATCAGAACTTAAAATTGTCATACATTTAAATAAGGAATGTAAAACAATAAAATATATTATACAGAGAGACAAAATACTGACATTTGAAATAATTTTTACTCATTAATGGTATCAGCTACCATCAGAGAGGAAGTAAACTTAATGGGGTGTAATGGGAGATAGTTAATTAAATTGGCTAGAATTTTGTTGCGTTTATGTATTCACTCAGTCCTGGACTTTGGAATCAAGTAGTAAATTCTGAAATTGTGTATAGGACTTTTGTTTATCATCCTATTTACAATATCACACCTGACTCAGTTCAGTGTAGATATTTCTTATTACCTTTTCTCAGAGAATAAACATTCATTCAAATGCATTTCAGCATTTTAATTGTGTTAATAGGAATAATTAAAAATATAGTACAAAGCTTAGCACATTCCATTTCAGAGAGAATGAGAACAGTGATTGTTGACTCTGATTAATATTTTCCCATTGTAGGGAAAGTTTTTTTTTTCTTTCACCTCTGCAATATTTCATTTCATCTGTCATGCTAGAAAAGGAAAAATATACTTTTACCACTATTGTAAAGATTAGAAGCAGAAGTAAATGCCTTTATTATTGTTAACATTATGAATAAGACTATGTTAAGGCTGATATGGTACTTTATAGTTTATGAATCAAATTCATTTATTTTAATGGATTTGATTGTAATAGCTACCACCCCTCTCAGAACAGGCCAACCACAAGATGGAGAAAAAAGTAATACAGGTGGCACATAGTTTTAGAATTAATGGCACTTGAAATATGTGACCTTAGATCATGTTCTTAACATCTCTGAGCCTCAACTTTCTTATTCAAAAAATGGGAATAAAAATTCTGACTTTATGGAGTAATTGGAAATGAGGAACTGTTTCTAAAGCCCTGGCACAGTGTAGGTGCTCAATACCCATAATTCCATTTCCCTTTTTACATTTAATAACCAAAGAAAAGGGGCTGCATTAATTCTATTAAGGAGAGATGAGGGAATTTAGATTTAACTTAATGTTGACCAGCCCCCTATACCAAGCCACCTAAGCAAACACACAATCTATGAAAATAGAGAAACCCACATTTGAGGCAAGTGCTATGTTTTCTCTCATCTTCCTCTCTGAGCAAGATGGCCACATTAGAACCAGTGCTTAGAATAGGATAAAACAAGTGAGATATTCCCTTCCAGTGCCAACTTTAAGGAGATATCTAAAAATTCACAGATTAAGATAAACAACATTTTAGTTCAATATTTTAAACAAAGTTAATGCAAATCAATTCATGATGAGTAACATATTAACATTTGAAATACAGGATCTGACCTTGCACTTGTATCACTCATTGCACTTATCTCATCCTAATCACTACCTGACCACTCAACTCAAGGACTAGAACATTGGTGATTACATCTGGCTATGTGCCCCTCCTTCATCCCAACCTCCAGTGTTCCCTAGCCTGAGGATAATAAACACACCTTGAATCTGTCTTCTCTGATTTTTAAAAATACCTCATCAGGTATGTCTGCCTCCGTATATTTCTTTTTTTTCTTTTTCTTTTTGGGGCCACCCCTACGGCATATGGAAGTTCCTAGGCTAGGGGTCAAATCAGAGCTGCACCTGCTGGCCTGTACCACAGCCACAGCAACACGGGATCCAAGCCACATTTGTGACCTACACCACAGCTCACAGAAACGCCAGATCCTTAACCCACTAAGTGAAGCCAGGGATCAATCCTGCATCCTCATGGATACTAGTGGAGTTCACTACCTACTGCTGAGCCACAATGGGAATTCCCATAATATTTCTCTTTATTTTTTTGTCTTTTCTAGGACCACTCCCATAGCATATGAAGGTTCCCAGGCTAGGGGTCTAATCGAAGCTGTAGCCACCAGCCTATGCCCAGAGCCACAACAATGCAGGATCCGAGCCATCTCGGCAACATACTCCACAGCTCACAGCAATGCCAGATCCTTAACCCACTGAGTGAGGCCAGGGATCGAACCTGCCACCTCATGGTTCCTCGTTGGATTCGTTAACCACTGAGCTACAATGGGAACCCCCCCATAATATTTCTTTGGGTTTTACTGCAGCATTGAAAAGTGTGGAGTTCTACAGCCTGGTTTTGAGTTCTGTCTGTAGTAATTACTGAATATCTGACCTTAGGCAAGTTACTTTGGTTCTCTGAGCCTCAGTTTTCATTGAAAGAATGGGAATAATAGTATCGATGCCTTAGAGCCATTGTGAAAGTATTGAATTTGGTGCTTGGCACATAACACTGTGTCTTCGTTTTTGAACGTTATTAAAAGGATATTTGAGACCCTTTCTTTCACATAGCATCATATCCCTGAAATTCATTGTGATGGTTTTGTGTAGCAATACCTCCCTTGTTTTTGTTACAGTGTAAGGAATTTAATTATTCATTCCCCAGCTGGAGGGCTTTTGGACTTCCTGAAGATTTTTTTTTATTTGCTTCTTTTGTTATTTTGAAGAGTGCTGCTATGAACATTTTTCTGTGTTTCTTGGTGCAGATACTGCTTAGTTTTTCATGCCACCAATGGATATCTTAATATTTGACCACGCTGTGCAATGAAATCCAGAGTCTATATCCATCGATTTCAATACCTGTCTCATGTTTATGTGGAAGCAACTGTCATTGGTTTCCATGAGGGTCAAGTTTCTGCTGGTACCTACTTAATCCTTTTCTTGGAGTCCCTTAGTACTTTTGCTCCCAGTCTTGTCTGCGCTCAGCTAAATGTCTTTGTATGTCTAGGACTTGATTGCTTGTTTTAAAGTCTTTCTACTCTGAATCCTTACCTATTCACCCTGTTATTGGTTGCATCTCTCTTTGTCTCTCACCTGAGAGTCCAGCATCTGTCTTTGCTCAGTGACAAGTATTCTTTTACTCTCTTCTCTGTTCATTTTGACAATGATGCTTGATGAGGGTTTATACATTGCCTTGGGAAGAAAAAAAATCTCTTTCACTTGTAGTTTGTCATAGTTGGTCTTTGTTCGGGTTTCTTTAAAAGCCAAATCTGAGATAAGGACTAGAGAGCAAGCAATTCATTTTGTAGGAAGCACAAGTGGGAGAGTGGGGGAAGCAGGAAAATGAGGGACAGACAGTAGTGGGTGAGGTTGGAGCTGTACCCGCTGTACCAAACATTGACTCAATCCAGTAGAGACCTCCGAGGAATGCGCTTATAGTTGTTCCTCTGAAGGACATGAGGCTGGAGACTATGTTTGTGTTTCCTGTGCCTCCTTGATTGAGGGTTGACAGGGACATCACATCCCCTGTTCTGTGGAGGCTTAGTGAGTTTCCATGACTTTGGAGAAAGTCTTGAGGCAGATACACTGAGAGATGTAATAGGTGCCTTACCTGGGACTGTCCCTCACAGTGCTGATCAAAGGGGACCCACATATTTGAAGTGTGTGGCATCTGCTACATAGTTCAGACTAGGTTTCCCAGCTATTTAGAGCCTTGATCTGTGACAATGTGTCCTAGAGAAGATATACGGTCGCCATGGCTCATTGTTGAAATTTCACATCTAGGATCATGTAGCTTATGGCTCTTCTACTTTATTTTTCAGAAATTCTTTTAGTATCTAAAAGTTCTAGGAGTTCCCGTCGTGGCTCAGTGGTTAACAAATCCGACTAGGAACTTGAGGTTGTGGGTTCGATCCCTGGCCTTGCTCAGTGGGTTGGGGATCCGGCATTGCCGTCAGCTGTGCTGTAGCTTGCAGATATAACTCGGATCACTCATTGCTGTGGCTCAGGGGTGGGCTGGCGGCTACAGCTCCGATTCGACCCCTAGCCTGGGAACCTCCTTATGCCACGGAAGCGGCCCAAGAAATGGCAAAAAGAGAAAAAAAAAGTTCTACAGCCTGTTCTCCTTGATATAAGTGATGATTAAATCATGTAAATTCATTTTAAGTTCACAGTTTGTTGTTATTCATATAGCAAGCTCTCAATAAATACTCTCTAAATGTATAGTTTTGAAATGTCTTTCCATAATCTGGAGACATATTAACTATAATAGAGTCTTTAGTAGGAAGACTGTTTCCTCAAAGTTACAGAGTGACTGACATTAATATATAAAGCTAGAAGCTTCAAGGAAAATGTTACCAGGGATCACTTTTAAACTAGAAGAACAATCATTTTTCATGATAAGCCACTTCCTCACTGAAGCCTCTGATCTCCTATGATTATTAAACTCCCATCTTTTCAGTGCAAAAAACTACACACTGGAAAGGGAAGAATTTCCAGAGAAACCAGCTACTTTCATTTTAGTTGATAGTTGTTATATTAATGTGTCAGTTATTCCACCATGTATTTGTCTTTAAAAATATATTTATTAGATAGAGAGAATAGAATATTTATAATATGTATGATTTAAATAATAAAAGTAAACAATTTATCAATTTAGAATATCCTCAGTAATTTGAAGCTGGCCATATAACCCCCCAATTTCATCATTTCCCCCATTATCGCCAAAGATCATCACTCTCCTGAATTTTACTTTACTTTATAGTCTTGCCACATATGTATGTATTCCTGAACAATAAATTGTTTTGTTCTGCATGCTTTTGAACTTCATATAATTGGAATCATATTGCATCTAGTCTTGTGTGACTGCTTTTTCCAATTAGCATTATGTTGCTGAGATTCATCCATGTCAGTGAATATAGCTGTAGCTCATTCATTTCCAAACTATCACATTCCATCGTAGGCATAAGCCACAATTTACTTATACATTCTTCTGTTGATGGGTATTTGGGTTTCCAGTTTTCTCTCTTTTCCTATTATACACAATCCTCCTTGTGTACATTGAGGCGTGGAATTGCTGGGTCATAAGGTTCTTGCATGTGACCTCAGATATATTCTGTACCTCCTTTTTCGTGTTCTACTGGTTACCACTGGATCATTGACGCTTGTAGGCTCTGAGTGCCAGCCTTCCATTTTACCTCGCTTCCAGCTCTGCTTGTCAAATGGTGGAGAATTGGCTTGTCAAAGAAAACTGCAGGATACATCTCTCCCTTCCTTCGTACCTCACACAGTGTCTTTGACTGTGACTGTCTATGCTTTGGTTGTTCCAGCTCTAGCCAAGTAGGCCCACAAGGGCTCCAAATTGCACTGAATAAACCCATGACCTTGTCAGGGGTGAAAAATAATTTTCTCTCTACCTTTCTATGTTCTTGGCTGAGACTCCCCTATAATAAAACACAGTGTAAAGGGAAAAAAAAGTTTTTCATTTTTTTTTCCTTCTAGGTTCTAGCCTAGTAATTAAATTGACATAAAACAGATTAACAGGAAAAAAAAATGTTAATTACATACATAGGGGACCTCATAAAACATGATGTTTAAGAAGTGACCAAAGCAAGTAGCTTTTATACCTTTTAGACCGAAAAACAATACATTTGTGAAGAACTGACAAGACAAAGAAGTTTGGGCTTAGGGTATAAACTAGTAAAGAAATAACAAGGTTTGTTTATGCAGGCTTCTTAGCCCTGAATTCCCTGTTGCTAGTGATAAGGATGACTCTCTTTCTCCTGGACAGAAAGATTCCTTTCACTTGGGAGATTTTTTTCTGCTTTCATAGGTACAAAGGTGGATCAGAGTGTTGTTGGGGAGGAAGAAATATTCCTCTACATTTCTAGGTTTTTCTGGATGGTCTAATAATTAACTTGAGAGATTACTAGGAGAAAGTGACACAAAAGTTTAATAACATGTAAACATAGGAGAGATCGAGGAGAACTGAGTAACTCACCAAAATGGCTGAAGCCCACACCATCTTTAGCTAAAGATGCATTTGTTCCCCTACAGTTGATGATGTCAAGATTTAATTTTGGCTACTTTAATGGGTATAAATTGTTTCTCACTATGGTTTTAATTTTCATTTCGCTAATTAAAATGAGGTTAAACATTTCATTGGTAAGTTTTAAATGTAGACAGTTAATTATCCAAATATGAAGTATGACTTACCTTTAGTAAGATTCATTTTTTCTGTTTATTTTAAACTGTACTTTGATTTACTATAGTGCAAATTTTAACTCAATTTTTCCATTGCATTTATTCCTTCATTTAATGTAACCCATATAAGTGAAGTTCTACTATATGCTGGGTATAGTTCAATGTGTAACTAAGAAATTGGAATATATTTTAGAAATAAGATAATGGGAGAGCACAACCTTTGAAAATGGATTAGTGTCAGGATACACTTTATCATGTTTACTCACTCTGTACTTCCTTTCACCATCTGTAAGATCAATTGCTGCAATGTCATTAGGAACTATTTATAAAATTGATTGTCATATGAACACTGAGGTATATGGAAGGATTGGCCAATGGGGACCTGCTGTATAGCACAGAGAACTCTACCCAATATTCTGTGACAATCTGTGTGGGAAAAGAATCTGAAAGAGAATGAATGTGTGCATGTATGACTAAATTACTTTGTTGTACAGAAGAAATTATCCCAACATTGTAAATTAAACTATACTTCAATAAAATTTTAAAAAATGAAAACAATCATAAAATTGATTGTCAAAATTCACTTTTTGTAGCCATCATGGAGGACTTACAATATCAATAGAAGATTGTTTTCAAAGATTCTAAAATATTTTGGATTATAGATAATTGCAGTCAATTTTAGACTGTATCATGCCTTGAAAAGTATGCTCTAAGAATAAAAATCTAGACAACTTTTGGTGTTACTGAACACAAGTGTGTGTGTCCAGAGTTCCCGTCATGGCGTAGTGGTTAACGAAACCGACTGGGAACCATGAGGCTGTGGGTTCCATCCCTGGCCTTGCTTGGCGGGTTAAGGATCCTGCGTTGCCATGAGCTGTGGTGTAGGTTGCAGACGCATCTCGGATCCCACGTTGCTGTGGCTCTGGCATAGGCCGGTGGCTACAGCTCCGACTAGACCCCTAGCCTGGGAACCTCCATATGCTGCGGGAGCAGCCCAAGAAATGGCAAAGAAACAAAAACAAAAAAAGAAAAAGTGTGTGTGCATGAAACACAGGAGTTTGGAGTTTGGAGCAGAGATTTTATTGTAGGACCATGCAAGGAAATGGGCAGCTAGTAAGTACCCCCAAAACTTCAAACTCTCTGAAGGTTTTCAGCAAAGTCCTTTTCTGTCTTTTTCCTCCTTCTTTCTTTCTTCCTTTCTTCCTTTCTTCCTTCCTTTTCCTTTTCCATTTCCTGTCTTTTGTGTTTCATAGGGCCGCACCTTCGGCATATGGAGGTTCCCAGGCTAGGGGTCCAATCCGAGCTGCTGCTGCCGGCCTATGCCACAGCCACAGCAACACCAGATCTGAGCCGCATCTTCGACCTACATCACAGCTCACGGCAATGCCGGATCCTTAACCCACTGACTGAAGTCAGGGTTTGAACCCGCAACTCATGGTTCCTAGTAGGATTCGTTTCCACTGCACCACGACAAGAAGTCCTCCTTTCTCTCTCTCTCTCTCTTTCTTTTCCTTTCTTTCTTTTCTTTTCTTTTTCTTTCTTTCTTTCTTTCTTTCTTTCTTTCTTTCTTTCTTTCTTTCTTTCTTTCTTTCTTTCTTTCTTTCTTTCTTTCTTTCTTTCATTACAGCATAGCTGGTTTACAGTGTTCTGCCAATTTCTGCTATACAGCATAGTGACACATACATATATATATACACACACACACATATATATATATATACATTCTTTTGCATGTACATATGTACATATATACACATAAGTATATATACATTCTTTTTCATGTATATATGTACACACACACATATATGTATATATACGTGTATATACACACATATACACACTTTCATGTATATGTATGTACATACATATATACACACATATGTATATATACACACATGTATACACATATATACACATATATGTATACATATATAAATTCTTTTTATGTCTATATGTACATGCATACATATGTACACATATATACATGTATACATATATGCATATATACACATACATATGTATATGTAAATATACACATATATATTCATACATATATGGATATGTATACACATGTACATGTATGTATATATACATATATACATATATATGCCTATATACATACACACATATGTATACTTATATACATTATTTTCCATGTATATATGTACATACATATATATACACATATATACATATATGCATGTCTATACATACATATATGTATACACACACGTATATGTATATATACACACATATACACATACATATATACATAGATATATATACACATATATGTATACAAAATATACACATACAAACATGTATACATATATACATTCTTTTTCATGTATATATGTGCATACATACATATACACATATATTGTATACATACATATACACATATACTTATATACATACATATATACATATATATGTACATGTAAATATGCACATACATACATGTACATGTATATATATACATTCTTTTTCTCATATCATTTTCCATCATGTTCTATCCCAAGAGATTGGATATAATTCCTTGGGCTATATAGTAGGATGTCGTTACTGCAAAGTGAGGGAGTGGCGTGGTTAGTTTTTGCAGATTTCTTAATGTTGAATCCTTTGTTCTTGTAGCTGTCTACATAGGTCACTTTCAGGTTATGATGCTTCTGTAAACCTCCAACAAAACAAATGTTATTCTCTGTTATGCAACTTTTTATCTAAAAATGTAATACTCTTAAAAGTCATAGCCTTAAGAATAGGCTATCCTATATATTTCAGGCTATAGTCAGCATCTTTTTGCAATAGGTGCAGAGCCAGGATGACTAAGCACAAGTGACAGAGGACAAAGGTTAAATTAATGTTAAAACAAAAGGAACATATCTAATATGAAGTCACATTTGTTTTTCCCTATTAGAATGTAAAGTAATTCCTAAAATATCTCAGCTTAAAATGTTGAAATGGCAAAGATAGCTCTTCCTTCATAATCGGTTACTGAAGCGTGTGGTATAGATGAATTTTGTGTAGATATGGCAGTATTTATTGCTTGGGATGCTGATCACATTGGTCACTCTAATGCTGATAATTCAGAGAACCCTAAAAACATGATTTTGTGGGGAGAGAAAAGCTCTTAAGAGAGCCAACACTGTGCTTTATTAGTCAATGTTCAGGGTCCTAAAAATACTATAAAAGCAAAGATAATATTTTGAACCTTTTTAAGAAAGCACATTCTAGAGTTGTACATCTACATGTACATGTGATCAGCATATCCATAGTCACATCTTCACATCATTATCCTAACCTTAAATCAACAGAAAATATTATGTTAAATAAGTTGTACATGAGAAGGCAGGAAGCTACCCTGTACAAACATTCTAATTTAAACCTTTGATCCAGAAGATAAAATGTCCTATCATTCAAATGACTAATTCTCAGCTATTGACAAATGGAAAAATCCCTTATCGAGTGACACTTGCCCTGGTTTGTTTTAACATAGATTTTAATGTGGTTCTTATTTGTATATGTGTGCAATTCTGTGATTTACTAAATTGTAAAATTTCAAGACATAGTAGTGACTAGAACTTTTTAAAACCAATTATTTCTGTCTTTCTGATTAATGTGTATATGTTTTTGTCTCTGAAAAGGAGATCAAAACACAGGTTAGATGCATGGGTATAGAACTGAATGCTATAAACCAAAATTCCAAATGAAAGAGATTATTTTTTGAGGAGGCAAGGGTAGGTAATGAGAGAGAGAAGATGAAAACACATGGAGGGTTCTGTAAAACGTTCTCCTTTGTCAGTTAAAACTACTACAAATTGTCCTGGTCTGTTTTACATTATTTTGTAATTCCCCACCTTTTTCTTTCTTTTTTTTTTTTTGTCTTTTTGCTATTTCTTGGTCCGCTCCCGCGGCATATGGAGGTTCCCAGGCTAGGGGTTGAATCGGAGCTGTAGCCACCAAGCCTACGCCAGAGCCACAGCAATGCGGGATCCGAGCCGCATCTGCAACCTACACCACAGCTCACGGCAACACCAGATCCTTAACCCACTGAGCAAGGCCAGGGATCGAACCTGCAACCTCATGGTTCCTAGTTGGATTCGTTAACCACTGAGCCACGACAGGAACTCCCCCCACCTTTTTCTTTACTCTCCTGAAATAAATTTAGTTTTTGAACTTCAAGTATTTGGCAAAACTTTACTAGTTATTGAATTTAATTTCTTATTGGATGTATCTAGTGCTTCTCTTGTTGCATAAGTTGTGTGAATTTTGTGGTCACATTGCTACAGAAACTATATGAATTAAGAATACTGCAGGGTAACATGAGAAACTTAAAAGATGAAGCTGAGACATGGTGGAAAATACCTGTGGTTCTACAAAAACTTGATTTTTCAATGTTATGTGGTAAAATACTCTTTATTATCCCTATGGATATGATTCCTAGATGGTAGCTCATCCTTGGGATGACCACATATTCATTTCACTTTTTCTCTCATACATACTGGGTTCAAGCTACCTTGACTTCCCTGGAGCTTGACTAGAAAGTTGATTGACTGGTGAGGTTTCTTATAAGAAGTTGTTACAGCAGTAAACAGTTCTTTATGGTAGAAAACTCTTATCTACATATATTGGTATTATTTTTTAAATTTATACTCAGGGTGCTCCTTTTCTGTGTATTTAGGCAAAACTGCACAATCCTTTTTAGAAAGGGTCAAAACCCTATTTAGAAATAAAACAAAACAGACAGGTGGCATCAGGGTCATCTTAAATTAACTAACCAGACTTTCAATCAAAATAAGATTTCAGATGTAATTAACCCATTAACCCAATGAAATGCACAAATACCTGTCACCAAAGATTTCCTGAACATTTCTTTCACTTATGTAATAAATATTAAACTGATAAATTTTTGTTGTCAATTCACATACCATGCCAGTGCATCCTAAATTTGCAGATGTGATCTAACTAGCATAGATTCACATAATTGGCATGGCACAGAATTTTAAAAATATCACTATCTCAGGAACTTTATTCATGTGAATCTGGATTCTTTGTGATGTTTGAGCTCTTACTCTCAGGGATTCAGATGTCAAAGTATTTTTAGAATGGGTCTGCAAGGCATAATTATTTTGTAATTATAATCTTATTGATTGACAGCAAATGTGTTCCATGAAAATATTGCCTTATTGATGTTATCCTGGTTGGTGCTGGAGACAGACTGCTTAGATCCAAACTCTCATGAGGGGAAAGAAAGAACTTACAGTGATTTTAAATTCACATTCATGAAGATACAGCTCTTATAAAATGCTATAAGTTTGTATTTGCTCTCAGACTTTAAACATTTCCATTGTACATTCCAAACTTTTAGAAATTTGATTATTGATGGATTAAAATCTTTTATGCAAAAGGTGTTTTAAAAGATCATCTCAGTGTTGTGCACTAAAGTTACAGATAGTTTATTTTAAAAAGGAGAAAGAAATTGGTTGGTATTTCCCATTGGAGGAAAAGCCTGCAATTATGCTCTGCTGCATGATACAAGAGAAGATCAAAATACAGGGAACTGTAATATGTTTGATGATGATTTTAATGTCATTCAATAAAATAGAGAATATAGTATAGTTATAAGTTAACAGAAATCTTTGTTATTTTTTTACATTCATTTTTAAAATATTATTTTCCATCATGGTATATCCCGAGAGACTGGATATAGTTCCCTGTGTTATATAGTAGGACCTTGTTGTTTATCCATTCTAAATGTAATAGTTTACACCTACTAACCCCAAACTCCCATTCCATCTTGCTCCCTCCCCTCCCCCTTGGCAACCTCAAGTATGTTCCCTATGTCTGTAAGTCTGCTTCTGTTTTGTGGATAAGTTCATTTGTGCCATATTTTAGATTCCACATATAAGTGATATCAAATGTTATTTGTCTTTCTGACTTACTTTGCTTAGTATGAGACTCTCATTGTATCCATGTTGCCACAGGTGGCATTATTTCATTCTTTTTATGGCTGAGTAGTATTCTATTGTGTATATGTACTGCGTTTTCTTAATCCATTCATCTGTCAATAAACATTTAAGTTGTTTCCATATCTTGGTTATTGTCAACAGTGCTGCTATAAACATAGGGGTGCATGTACCTTTTTGAGTTATAGTTTTGTCCAGATATATACCCAGAAGTGGGATTGATAGATCACATGTTAGTTCTATTTTTAGTTTTCTGAGGAGCCTCCATACTGTTTTCCATAGTAGTCATACCAAGGTACACTCCCACCAACAGAGTAGAAGTGTCCCTTTTTTCCACACCCTCTCCAGCATTTGTTATTTGTAGACTTTTTGATGATGACAATTTTGACCCGTGTGAGTTGGTACTTCACTGTAGTTTTGATTTGCATTTTTCTAATAATTAACAATATTGAACATCTTTTCATGTGCCTACTGGCCATCTGTATGTCTTCTTTGGAGAAATTTCTGTTTAGGTCTTCTCATTTTTGAATTGGGTTGTTTGTTTTTTAATTGTTAGTTTGTGTGAGTTGCTTGTATATTTTGGAGATTAGGACCTTGTCATTTGCATCATTTGCAAATATTTTCTCTAATTCTGTAGATTGTCTTTCAGTTTTTTTTTCAGAAAGCTTTGTTATTGATTAAAATCTATATTTTAAATTACTAGCATGTTTAGTCTTTCAAAGGATCACAGGTGATTCATAACTACAGGTTTGTTTTTCTCTTTATAGAAAGTTAACAGTAAGATAATATCAAATTCTATGAGATAAAGAAGCAATGCAGGAGGGATGTGAGGAGATGTATAATGTATAGATAGGTGGGGTATGAGTCTCTCTAAGTGGGTGTCTGACTTTATGCCTAACAGTATCTACAACCTAGATGAGTGAATGAGGCTTTTGCAAGTTCTTTAGTTTCAATGCTTTTATGAAACGTAGGTTTATTTTTCTAAAGTCAGTGGGAAATTCTAATTAAGCTACACAGTTTTGCAAATTTCAGATCTCTGAGGGGTTTGCATTAATAAATAGTCAAAAATATTTTGTCATTTAAATACTATTATGTTAATTTTTGCATAATTGGATTATTCTTGAATGTTTGAAAACTTTCTTTGCTAGGCTAAACATCCCCTCAGTGATCATGTTAAACAGTTTCTTTATGTTCACCTATCATTGTCTGAATTGTTACCAATATGTGCAGTTCAAATATTCTTTTAAAAAGCTTTACCAGAATGATGATGATTTTGAAGGAGGTAAGTTTCAACAAAATTTGATTAATTCTCCCTCATTAATGATTAATTCAAATAAACACCTGGGTTCCTCATTTCCTCACAGAAATGTACATACATGAAGAATATGTACAATATTTAGGCCAATCTCTAATGGTGGTAGAGGGAAGGGGATTAGGAGAAAAGAAGAAAACTTGATTATGAAAATGCTTGTAGGTCAAGATTTGGTACAAAAGCAAAATGAAAATTTTTCAGAAAATCAAACAACAAATATGAAAACTTACATTGGCAAAGCAGTTATATAAATATCACTATGACTTTTCAAATTAAAATCTAAAATGAAATATTTTGAAGTGGTTTTGCAAATAAGAAGTTACTCAAGATGTTTCAGAAAATGAATAGAATATCCCAGTGAAGAAATTATTCTGGTAAAGTTAAGTGAAACTTTCATTATAAGGTTTGATAATATTCAATAGAGTACTTGCTCATGAATTTAAAGTAGAATGTTTTGGAGTTCTCTTACAGCACAACAGGTTAAGGGTCCAGTGTTGTCACTGTAGTGGCTCAGGTTGCTGCTGTGTGAGTTCAATTCCTTGCCTGGGAACTTCCAATGCTGTGGGCACAGCCAAGAAATATAATAAAATAGAATGTTTTTATTCCAAAGTTTAGAGGACATCCATTCAATTTAAAAAGGCATGGAATAAGTGATACTTAAAATCTTCCATAAAGTTAGTGTCTTAGCTTCATTTACGTACATGTAATCACACCCATATTCTACACATAAAATGCCATTGTGATAAATTTTTCATGATTGTAATATATATACAGAATCCATTCTGCCTAGCACATTGATTTAGACTAATCTACAGATTCACATGGTCCCTCTCAACATCTACACTTCTGTGTGCCACCCTCATCTTCCTGGAGTAACAAAATAGCATCCTAACGGTCTCCCTAATTTGCTCTTGCATCACTTCTGTCATCCTAACTGTGGCCCTCAGAACAACCTTTTAAAAAGGTCAATTAAATCATCTCACCTCTTCATTAAAACTCTACTCATTCTACAAAGAGTAAATTCCAAATCTTTTACCCTCACCCATATAACTGAAACTTGGCATCCCTCTCCAATTTCAACTCAGCATTCGACAAGCTCTTTCTCTCTGTTAACTCTTGAATGTAATAAACTTTTGACCCTCTTGCTGTCTACTTATGTACATTCTTTGACTAGAGTGTTTTTTTCCCCCCACTTCTGTTTTCTGAGCAATCAGACATTTATTGGTTTACTCACTATGCATTTGTTCATTCATTTACTCAGCAATTCAGTATGTCTCAACTAGGGGCAATTTTGCCCCCACCCCATGTGACATATGGCAACGTCTGGAGACATTTGTAGTTGTCACAACTGAAGTAGAGGACAGTACTACTATCATCTAGTATGTAGAGGACAGGGATACTGTTTAACATCCTCCAACATGTAAGACAGCCCATCATAACAAAGACTTGACTGGCTGAGAATATCAGTAGTGCCAAGACTGAAAATCCCTGCCAGTGATTCAACCCCTCGTCTAGGTGGCAGGAATATGATGGTGAACCAAATGAATATGGTCGAACCTTCCATAAGCTAATACATTATAGGCAAGACAGCCAATAAGCTGGCTAACAGACAACTAAATATAAACTTTTAAATCATGTTGGATGCTCTTAAGGAAAGGGACAATAGAGAGAGACCAGAGAAATTTATTTTAGAGCAAGTGATATGGGAGGAGGTGGTGTTTATTACTAAGATCAGAAAAATGAGACAGACATAGCCACAACTTACAGTAAATATTAAACATACATAGTAAGATGTTGCATTTTTCTTAAGTATGTCCTTTTATCATAACCAATGATGCTTCAAATTATTTTTTAGAACTTTATCATCACAGATTCTTTGCCAAGGGGACCTAACTAAATTTGTCTCCTCTCAGCAATTAAATCCTCACAAAGTTAGTGAATCCCCAAATTTTTGTGCCTTCTGCTCATTCCTATGAAATTATCTCAAAAAATATGTATGCACTGTTCCTAATTTGATTGGAAAGAAAAATGTTGCTGTATTTCTAATAAGTAAAAAAATGTGACATACTATAGCAAGATAACATAGGCTAATGATTATGATAATTTTACATATGTACTTAAAACAGTGTCTAATCAGATTGTTCCTCTATGGAAGATTCCATGGTCCCAGTAAGGAAGGTGTTCAGAAATAAATAAGTACATTTAACAACAAGAGATATGTGACGTGATTTTAACTTGGCAAAAGAGTGGAATCTCTTCATTTCTTTTCCCTTTATTACTTTTTTGAACGGTGTCACCAATAGCAAACAATGCCTAATCATTTGAATTATACATCTTTAAAAACTTATAAAACAGAGTATTTAAGTGCCAGCTACTGGTTAAATACTAAAATCTATCAACTCAGTGTTTATAGCCTTACCCTGTACTCTGCTAGAAACCTTCTGGACATTTCCATTTGAATATCCCACAGGCTCCTGACCCCACTTGTCCACAACTAAACCTATAATCATCTCTTTTGCACCTCTTTTGTAACATTTCTACTGGTGAAGGGTAATTCTATATACTTAGTGAGCTAAACAAAAACCTAGGAGTGATGACTTGAAGAGAGCATGAGGTCCTAATATTGTTTACTCCTTGACCTGAGTAGTGGTTAAATAGATGCATTAAGTCAGTGAAAATTCATTGACCTGTGCACTTACGACTTGCAAAATTTTTGCTACATATGTCTTATTTCAATACAAAGACCACATAGAATTTCTAGAAGCCAAACTTTACCTTTCCCTCTTACTCATCCAGCACATCTAATGTGACAGCAAAATTCCCACAATGGCTCTGAGTTGTTGAGTTCTTGCTATATCTTTGATATTGTGATCAGCTATTTATCTGATCTGCATCTCAAGAATTTATCTGGTTAATTATGATTGTTTCCATTTTACATATGTGAAACAGAGACCTATACAGGCCAATGTACTTATCTAAGGTCCCACCCCAACCAAACAGCAGAAGTAGAATTTGAACCTGAACCCATGTTTTTAATAACTATGGTATCTTACCTGTTATGTATTCTATCTCCATAAAAGTGGAATATTCCATTTCTCATTCATTCTTCCTACCTGTTATTTGTTAAGGTCTTTAGATCTTCTTTCTTATATTATAATGATAATATCTTAAGAAATCTTGTACACTTTAGTGTACCACAAATTCAGTTTAAACATTGTCAGGATCAGTGGTCTTTCTACAATGGAAAACTCTACATGTAATTTATTTAAAATCTGTTAATGCAGTGGTTTGCAACCTTGGCTATGTATTAGAATCACAAGGCTCCACCAAGATCAATTAAAACAGAATCTCTGAAGATGGAGACCTAGGAGTGAGCATTTTTTCATAGCTCCTAGGTGACTGTTATGTGCAGCCAGCCTTGGAAACCATTGGATTAATGTCTCTCTCCAGGTTTTATGCTAAAATATAATCATATCAGTGCACCAAAGACCCTTCATAATCTGATCCCTGACTCCCTCTTGCTTCCTCTGCTGTATCTCCTTCCTTCCCCAACTTAATGATCTACCTCCTGAAATACATAATTCATTCTCATTATCCGAAATCCAGGGTTTCCCCCAAGGATCATTTCTTTATATACCATGCTTTTATACGGAGTAATTTTCCTCCCTGAAAACTCTTCTCTTGGTTCTCAATTTGATTGAACTCTTGTGCACAAAAATAAGATATGGCATCACCTTCTCTGGGGACATTGCTCTAAATTCTATTTGTTTAACTGTTTAGCTATTCATTATAGATTCAGTTCTCATTTTATGAGTTAATACATGCACATGGTGAGGAATTCATAAAGTGTAAATGGATATATATTACTAAGCTCACTAATACTCCAGTTACCCAATTCAATTGTCCAGAGGCCATCAATGTTTCTATATTTTAAATGTATCATTCCAGAAATATACTATGCTTATCTAAATATATATGTGTTCATATATATGTGTATACATTTTATACACATGGTGACACATATATTCTTCAGATCCTTGACTTTTTAACAATGTAGTTTATCATATCTTATCTCAAGGTATGAAATTTCATCAGTTTAATATTTATATAATATTCTGTGATATGGATACAGAGTCATTTATTCAATTAGATGCCAACGTATGGCATTTAAATTGTTTCCTGTATTTGTTATTACAAAGGATATTTTGGCATAAAAATATTACAGTATAGAGAACTTGTATTTTTTTGTATTAGTAACTCAATTATAGAAGTGGAAGAGCTAGGTCAGAGACTATGTACTTTTTAAAATTTGATAAGATGAGTTATATTGCTCTCGAAACCATCCTACCCATTTATTTGTTTTAGGAGTGCTATCCCTTCATTCACACCATTCTCTGTGCATACCATTACAGTAGAATTATCATTCTAGACTTCAACATTTCATTCATTCCCTGGTTTGTAGATACCATACAATTTATAATTTAAAGTTGTTTTTGTACATTGATCATGCTTTATATTTTTTCTCTTTCTCCAGTATGTGCTGCTTCTTGGAATATATGCCTCAGAACTGACAAGTGTCTTTTTATCTTTCTTCAGTTTTTTTTTTCTGCCACACTAGTACCTTTCCCCTGAAGAAATGAAAGCCTTTATTTCCCTCTCTTGTGTATGTTAAGGACGGTTTATTATTTGGTCTCTAAGAGCTTTTAATGTATTATTTTGAGCTTCATGCTTTGTAGTAGTTCAGACTCGTACTTTGGAATACTCCTAAGACAAGGATAGAGCAATGTGTCTTGCCATTTATATACAGAGAAAGGTGTGTTTCCCACTTCTGATTTAGAGAATACTTGTGTTTAATTATCAATACCTAGGACATTGTTTACATGTCATAAATACTTGCTGAGTTAAACTGAATTAGCACTCATTATATTAAAATTTGGTCTCTTTCTAAAAAATCTCATGATTATTTTTCCTCTAATGTACCTTACTTTCTGCCAGAACTGTATAGATACTTTAGTAAATTTTTCATTTGTGACTGAACACTGGCAAAATATATTATGTGAAAACTGAGTCTCTGTTAGCAAAGAAAATACTGTGTGTGTGTGTGTGTGTGTGTGTGTGTGTGTGTGTGTGTGTGTGTGTGTTTGTGTGTATGAAACTTGCTAAGGAGGAATTTTTTTTATTTTTCTATTGTAGTTTTGTCATTTGTATGGTATCTATTATTCTCCTGTAAAGTCTCACTTAATATATTGTTATAAAAATTGATACAGGATTGGTCAGAATACTATAAACAAAATGGTCATACACTGTCGTTTAATACTGAAGAACTTATAATTTTTATGAGGTCAAATACTAAGTTGAATAACTGCTTATAATTTACTAGTAAAATATAAAATAGATAAAAGTAGATGAAAATATATTATAAATACCTTAATAAGTCATCCTCCATACCTTTTTTTTTTTTTGGTGTTTTTGCCTTTTCCGGGGCCCTTCACGCTGCATATGGAGGTTCCCAGGCTAGGGGGTCTAACTGGAGTTGTAGACGCTGACCTATGCCAGAGCCACGGCAATGCGGGATTCAAGCCGCATCTGCAACCTACACCACAGCTCATGGCAAGCCGGATCCTTAACCCACTGAGCAAGGCCAGGGATCGAACCCACAGCCTCATGGTTCCCAGTCGGATTCATTAACCACTGTGCCATGACGAGTACTCCTAGAATGTGTATTTTTTTATCAGTTGAAAATTAAATGTTAATATTTGATTCTGACCTAATTATGTTAATTACATAATAAAAATTCTTTCATGAAGTTAAAAAAAGTATAGCTTGAGTTTTTCAAAATATACCACTGCTTTGTATTTTATATTTTTTAATATAACAAACATATCATCTTTTAGTCTTATTGGAAGAACAGCTACTGACTATCTTATGTTTTAGATATCTTTATACAACAAGCATTTTCACTTTGTGGGCTTGTTGGAATAATTGTTAGTAAATAAATAATAAAATATTTTAAATTAAAATAATTACAATTTAAACACCACCTGACCATTTTCATAAAATATCTTTACTTTGAGTTGTTTTTACTTTCTTTGTGCGAGACATTTTGCCCAGAAATGAGCACTTAATTCAAAGGACCTACAGATGTAAATTTTCTTTTTTTCATTCATTATATATAGATAGATAGATAGGTAGATAATAGATAATAGATATATATAATAGAACACTAATGACCTGAACTATTCCTTGTGTTCAGTTTGCTTAAGGAACAAAATATCACCAATACTTAAGAGGCCCTCTCCACGAGACCCTTCCCAAATACGCTACCATTTCCTCCTCCAAATATTAATTCTGTGTTATTTCCATTCTTGCCTATATAGTTTTGTCAGATGTGTACTTATTTTCAGTAAATATTTTTAGTTTAGTATGCACTTAATTGAAGACTATGAAAGAGGAGTCTATAAGTCATTATTCCAACTTAAGGACTTTTAAGCAACCTGAGGGAATAAGACATTTATATATCAAAAGTTAAATAAGAAAACAAAATTTGCATTTGTTTAATGTTAAATCATGTAAGCTTAGGATGGTAAGGGATCAGAGAGACCATGTATCCCAATAGTTTCCAGACTTTTTTTCCTTTAGCAGTAAACTCTCTTTAAACAAAATCTAACTTAAAGAAGACCCAAACATAACACCAAAATTAGAGTTTCTCAAATGAAGTATGGGATTTCTAAGAATTCAGTTTCAAATTCACTATTAAGTCAAAACCCTTATTTTATTTATGATGTTAACTGGGTCACACAAAGTTGAAATGACTTGTTCATATTTACTCAACTTATTTATGCCAGAGCCAATTAAGACTCCAGAACATTCTGTTTTAGAACTGAGTATAAACCTTTTATATGATATTATACTGGATTAAAAAAAATAAGAACCAGAAATGAAATGAAATAAGATAAAATAAAATAATGCAGAGACTAGATTGTGAGTCCAAAACTAGACATCTCCTAGTGTACTATATATTTGCCTCTTAAGATAGGAATTTTTTTTTTTTCATTTCATCTATTGATGAATCCCAAGCACCTGGAACAGTGCCTATCACACAGGAGGTAATCAACACTTAATTTGAAAAGACTTCTGCAGTTAAAAATTCTGTATGAGTCCCACAAAATGTATTTTGGGATATGAATTAGCTCAGTGACTTCCAGTTCAAGTCTTTTGTTTTCAATACTAGAGAGACAGGAAGCGACTTTCTACTAGGAACATGGTGCCTGAAGCCCAGGAACTTCCTCAAATAGACCAGAAGCACAGTTTTTAACTCTTTGGGACATGGGGGCAATAAGGATACAGAGCACATCTCTGTATCAAAACAAGCATCTTGTGAAAACATGGTTCTTAACACAAATTATCGTTTAAGGTTAAGCTTCAATTTAGAGCAAAGTTTAAATATACAATTATTTGTCAAATCAATTTCATTCCTGGCATCTGAAAAAAAAATTTCCTTAAAAATAAAATGACATCGTGGTGCTGTGGAAACAAATCCGACTGGGAACCATGGGGTTGCAGGTTTGATCCCTGGCCTCACTCAGTGGATTAAGGATCTGGCGTTGCCATGAGCTGTGTTGTAGGTTGCAGATGCAGCTCAGATCTAGCGTTGCTGTGGCTCTGGCTTAGGCCAGCGGCAACAGCTCCAGTTAGACCCCTAGCCTGGGAATCTCCATGTGCGGTGAGTGCAGCCCCCAAAAGACAAAAAAATAAATAACATAAAATAAAATGACACTTCTACATATGGGATTTGTGATTTTATTTAAAAGGATATGCTTTATTGCATTATAGCTCCTTTATTTTGGAAGAAGAATACTGCAAGGTGCCCACTACATTTTCATTTACTGCTTAAGTTGGAGAAAAATTTGGAGGGGAAGACTAATTAGAAAAACGCTTGCCTATTAATCCATTGAACTAAGCCTGCTAATAAACACAGTTATGCTCTCCTTAATATTACGAACACACACTTTATATTGATTGCAGAGAATAAAAAAAAAAGATTTGTTTTGAACTATAAAATGGGAAAAATGAAGACTAAACTCAGATAAGCCTTTGGGTATATCCACCTCTTTAACTTGAATTATACACCAGTTGGCAAGTGATTTCAAGTTGCTAGAGGACATTAACTGGTAGTTATTACATGAAAGCTGGTAAATCAGATGGCACATTAAAGGGACATTTGTGATTTTCCAAATATTAAAGATTTCAGAAATTAGAATCCTCCAACCTAAAACTATGTGTTTTCTTATGAAAGACTTTGTAATACCATCTACTTTCTCCACCTGTGCTTCAGTGTATCTGATAATAATGAAAATTACAGTGTTCCCCTTCACCTCTTGTTACCCTTGCCTCCCATCATCTCCGTTTTCCTTCTCCCCTTTCCTTCCTCTATTCTTTTTTATCCCCTATTTTATGATTTTGAGATGATTTTCTAAAAATAATAAAATTTTAGTCACCATTAATACTTTTTACACTGATTTAAGAAATTTCCTCAGAGGGAGTTCCCTGGTGACTCAGGAGATTAAGGATCTGGTGTTGTCACTGCAGTGGTTTAGGTCTGATCCCTGGCCTCGGAACTTTTGTGTGCTGTGAAAGAAATTTCCTCAGAAACTAGAGTTAAATCAAAACCTTGTTATGAACTTCCAACAAGTGAACTGAAGCATGAGAACTATTTTAAGGGCATATTTAATATGCAAAATAAAAACACATAAAATGCCCAGTTGTTAGTGTAAATGCAATTTGCTTTTGTAATCACTGTTATTTAGGTGCTTGAAGGCTCATTTTAAATATCATTGGAGAAGATGAAAAACAGACTTCCTCAGTGCAAAATCCTTCAAAAATAAAGGCTATAAACTTTTTATCCTTAATATTTGCTCTTGCAGTTGCTAACATGTTTTAACTTTTTGTCATGCAATAATTCAAATTCTGTACAGAGCAATGCTCAGAATGTTTTCACTTATAGCCATTTAAAATCCATGTTCTGGCCATGCATTTAATATGACAAGGATGCTTAAAAGCACTGAAAACTAGGGGTTATCTCCCACTGGAAAATGGAGGCTGTTCAGTTGCTCAAAACTTTAATGTGAATATCCTTGAAAAATAGCTCTCCATTTCACACTTTGTGTTTCATTAGTCTTGCAATCAAGTGAATTATCTTACTTACTGAATTATGTGACATGACACCATTGTTGTGTTATCACTGCTTTAAATATAGTTCTATCCCTAAACCCCTTCAATAGGGTTTCTTTTAGGGCCCTGATTTTTTCTAATCTATAGCTTAGCCCTCAAAGGAACGTGGCCTCTTGCTGTTTCCTTCTCATTATCCCTGCAGTTTCAATTACATATGCGACTCTTGGCTTTATTTTAAAACAGTTGTGCATTGCTGATGAGCCCTGAAGTCACCAGGGGTGGCTGGTGTCAGTAGTGAGTGTATGCCAAACTATTTTTACCCATGAAGCAGTTTACTTCCTGTATGATGAAAGGTGCTAACGTGAAACCTGCCTCCTATTATACCCTAGGGATGTAATCAAGAGGGGTGCGATCACAGCATACCAATTAAGCAGGCTAGAGCAGATTGCTCAGGGTCATATGAAGGAGTAGGGTGTTCTCCACATATTTTTGAACTCTTCAGAGTAGAAGCATCAGGGCACAGCACATCTAATTCTTTCAATAGCACAACTGTGTACATAAACACTTGTATCATGGTTTCTTCTCAGAGGCTGTGCTCTTAGATTTAATTTTCTAATGTCATTGCAGCCATTATCATTCTTTCCAATCTTTGCAAGAAAAGTGTTACTTGTTCCCAGCATACTAGATGTTTCTTTCCTTTATACTGTACTTTATCTCATGGATAATTTTTAAGAGTTATAAGAAAAGAACTATAGCAATATTGCTTATTTATACCATATATGAATGTATATATACATATATATGTATCTATATTCATCCCAATACATCTCAGCACCCTTAATAGTTCCTTGTCCACAGGCCAGTATATAAGTATTTTATTAGGTGTCCCTCTGTGGTCCTCACATAGGGACCTTTCCAGTTTTGCTTTTAAGAATCCACTTGGAATCTTCTTGCTGTGGCCTAGAACCTCCAATGTTTATTTTATTGCTTTATACCCGCCTTAATTCTGCTTCTTTGACTTTTGGAGATTATGTCCCATTGGAACTGGAGCATCCGAATGGCTATTGCCCCAGAGTACTCTCCAAAAACTATCTTCCACAAGCCAAAGCTATGACTTAATCAACCATGCAGCTTCAAACTCTAGGCTTAGGTTAGCATAGCACCCTACATTCTACTCATATGTGAGAGAAAGTTGGATTTTTTAAAGAACAACTACTGCTTTCTTTTTATATCCTGGAGAATTCAGTTCTGATGAATTGAAGAAGGACTATAACGTATTTGCTGTGATTCAGTCCTTAATCTTTGTCATGGTATTATATAACCAAACAAATTACATCATAATTTTGATGTAACTACATATGTCATATATAAAACAAAGTATTCCTAGATAAGTAAATGTTGTCTTTCATTTATTGTTATGAACTGAATGTTGAAGCCCTTGCCATCAATATGTTTGGAGATGAGGTCATGAAGGTGGGGCCCTTGTCTGGTGGAATCAGTGCCCTCATAAGAAGAGACACCAGAGAACTTGTTCTCTTTTCTCTGTCATGTGAGGCCACAGCAAGAAGGTGGCCCTCTATGAGCCAGGAAGAGAGTGCCCACCAGAACCTGATCATAGAGGCATCCCGATCTCAGACTTCCACGCTTCAGAACTCTATTGTTTGAGCCATGATATTTTGTTATGGCAGTCTGGAGTGCCTACATTGTCCCTAGAGTTGATATTTGACTTAGTTGTAACACACATAGAGAAACAACAGTGACAACAAAACCAATGAGGCACGTGACCATGATGTTAAAAAGTACACTTATCTGGCTAGAGGTACTAGTCAGCTCTTACCACAATACTGCCTTGTAAGAATACTTCTCCCAAATTAGTGCTTTCTAACAAGCATTTACTCTCATGGTCATGCAGAACCGATTGACCTAAGTTGGGCTAGACATCTATGGCTCTGCTTCAAGTTCAGGTTGTGGGTCTGCTGAGCATGGCTTCAAGCTGCAGGTTGAGCTTAGATTTGTTCAGTGTGTCACTTATTGAGGCCTACACTGAAATGGCACTGGCTACCCAGGGCATGTTATTTCTCATGGGAGATCACTGGGTTATATGGTAGCAAGCCCAAATGTCAAGGCTTTGCTTGTGTTCTGTTTATTGACATCCCTTTGCCCAAAGGAGATCATTTGTCCCACCATAGGCCAGATATGTAATTTCATTATCTCAGAAAATTGGGCTGGTAAGTTAATATACTGCAGTAGTAAAAGTAGGGGATTATTTATCAGTACAAAAAATTTAGTATCAGTAGATATGCTGCTTTTTTTGTGGATATGGAAAAAATATCTAAAATACATTCATTTTTCCAACTTAATCATGATAATAGCTTAAGAAAACTTTAGGGTTGTTCACATCTCACTACTTTGTTAATAGTCCTACTGTTTGGAGTTCCCATTGTGGCTCAGCAGGTTAGGAACCCAACTAGTATCCATGAGGATGCAGGTTTTATACCTAGCCTCAATCAGTGGGTTAAGGATCTGGTGTTGTGGAGAGCTGTGGCATAGGTTATACATGTGGCTCAGATCTGGTGTGCTGTGGCTATGGCATAGGCCGTCAGCTGCAGCTCCGATTTGACCCATAGCTTGGGAACTAGGCTGCTGCAGGCGCGGCCATAAAAGAAAAAAGAAATAACCCTACTGTTTGCCACAATAAATTTAATCACCTCTAAAGACTTTTGTTAAGACATTTAACAATGATAAACATGACTGACAAGGAAGATTATCACTATCCTAAAGGGTACCCAACATACCAGATATAATTTACACATACCACACACATCATGTAAACATATGTTTACATCCATAAACATAGGGCATAGGTGATAGTGTTTCCTAATTATGTAGGGAAAGAAACGGAAGACAAGAACTAATATTAACAAACACATTCAAGAGGACACAGCTCGGAATTGTGGTATAATCTGGCTCTAAATATGGTCACCTATGTTACAAGGAACAGAGACAAAATCATCTTGTTTTAAGGATGCATAGGGATATAAGGAAGGTCAGGAAACTGTCTTAACAGCTAAGTAACCAAACATCAAGGAGCTGCAATCACAGAGTCTAATTTCATGAATAATTGGCCCATTGAAGTGAACACAAATGCAGTGGTTGGTTTATTGGTTTAGGTATTGTTCCATCATTCTTAAGAATTAACTATTTTCTTTCCCTGCTTTTTCTGTTGATTTTCACTCTAATATCAACTTCACAAGAGAAATTGTCTGGTAAAGGCAGCCATTCACCATCATGTATGGGAGAATTAAGTTCCTAAGTCTTTCTGTGTCTTTAAATTGGTTTTCAGTCTTTGATGCTCATACCTAAACACTCATGGTGTCCATGGGAATGGGATGTACTGATTGTCTAGGCCAAATCTAGGAGCAACATCAATAAACACACAGAGTGTAGGAGAAGAGGATTTTCCCCAATTAGGTTTGGTATAATGTTACCAAATGAAGGGGACATAGAAACTGTACCGCTAAACTCAGAACATGTTCATAATAAGTGATGATCTAATTTAATCCTTTTCAATCTTGAGTGCAATTAGCATCACCAGGGCAACTTGGAAAAGCACCTTGCTGTAGATCACACTACAGACCACTTGAATCAGATCTTCTGTGTATTTGGTTCCCATTGATATGGTCTTAAAAGCTCCTTGGGTGATGTTAATTTCAGTACTGTTACCAGTAATAGAGGGAAGTGTTTGCATGGCATAAGTTTGTTAAGTTTTATTTTATTTATTTATTTTTTTATATTTATTTTTTTTCCTGCTGTACAGCATGGGGATCAAGCTACTCTTACATGTACACATTTTTTCCCCAGCCTTTGTTCTGTTGCAATATGAGTATCTAGACATAGTTCTCAATGCTACTCAGCAGGATCTCCTTGTAAATGCATTCTAAATTGTATCTGATAACCCCAAGCTCCCAATCCCCCCCACTTCCTCCCTCTCCCATCGGGCAGCCACAAGTCTCTTCTCCAAGTCCATCATTTTCTTTTCTGTGGAGATGTTCATTTGTGCTGGATATTAGATTCCAGTCATAAGTGATATCATATGGTATTTGTCTTTCTCTTTCTGACTCATTTCACTCAGTATGAGAGTCTCTACTTCCATCCATGTTGCTGCAAATGACATTATGTCATTTCTTATGGCTGAGTAGTATTCCATCATGTATATATACCACCTCTTCCTAATCCAATCCTCTGTTGATGGACATTTGGGTTGTTTCCATGTCCTGGCTATTGTGAATAGTCCTGCAATGAACATGCGGATGCAGGTGTCTCTTTTAAGTAGAGTTTTGTCTGGATATATGCCCAAGAGTGGGATTGTGGGGTCATATGGAAGTTCTATGTATAGATTTAAAAGGTATCTCCAAACTGTTCTCCATAGTGGCTGTACCAGTTTACATTCCCACCAACAGTGCAGGAGGGTTCCCTTTTCTCCACAGCCCCTCCAGCACTTATTATTTGTGGACATATTAAGGATGGCCATTCTGACTGGTGTGAGGTGGTATCTCATGGTAGTTTTGATTTGCATTTCTCTTATAATCAGAGATTTTGAGCATTTTGTTAAGTTTTGTAGAAACAAACTAAAGGACTTTGAAATCAAACTTAGGTTTACAAAGGTGGAACCATGTAGGAGGGGGGATAAACATGAAGGATTGGATTAACACATACACTCTACTATATATAGAACAGATAACTAACAAGGACCTACTGTATAGCACAGGGAGATCTACTCAATGTTCTGCAATTACCAATATGGGGAAAAAAAGGGTATATGTATATGTATAACTGAATCACTTTGCTGTAAACCTGAAGCTAAAGAGCATTGTAAACTAAATAATGCTCCAATAAATACCTCCAATAAAATTTTTAAAAGGGAGTTTAGTGCATTTTACAGATTGCTGGAAGGCTAGAAACTGGATCAGAGTGTGAGGGGTTGAATGGTAGTCAGAGGCCTGGTCATGTGCAAACTGCAGATAAATTTAGAGCTGTGTGTTCTGTGACAACACCACTGGAGAACTTCTCTGATGTTCTGGAAATCACTTGGGATCTGGTGCTTAATGTTTTCCAAGTTATCAACTGGCAAATTAATTAATTAATTAATTTATTTATTTATTTATTTATTTATTTATTTATTTATTTATTGTCTTTTCTAGGGCCACTCCCGTGGCATATGGAGGTTCCCAGGCTAGGGGTCTAATCAGAGCTGTAGCCGCCGGCCTACGCCAGCCAGAGCCACAGCAACGCAGGATCGGAGCTGCGTCTGCAACCTACACCACAGCTCACGGTAACGCTAGGTCCTTAACCCACTGAGCAAGGGCGGGGATCGAACCCTCAAGCTCATGGTTCCTAGGCGGATTCATTAACCACTTTACCACGACGGGAACTCCCTGAACTGGCAAATTTAATATCTGATACATTAGGGTTCTGTGGCTTTCATTTCTGGTCACATGGCTATACTAACCATGGGCATATGCAGACAGTATTTGCCAAACTAGGATCTGATTCAAGGGATGGAAGAATTCAGGTCTGAGGAGAGGAAATTCAGTTTCTAGTCTGGGGAAGAGAGATTTGGGGAACCTCAAATCAAACTATGGTGGCAGCTACAACAGCCTGATGCTGGCCAGCTCTGAATTGTTATAGTTTTCTATTATCTACAAATCTTCATTAATGGTAAGCATGCTGACTGATACATCACACAGTGATTTAGAGATTGGAAGCTCTCCTCACACATTTTGTTTTCACAACAGCCTGGTGAGTCCAGGAGGTTTAGTTCCAATTTTATTGATAAACAGAGATGGAGGGAGACTGAATGTCATGACCTCAAGTGCTAGAGTTGGAGAGAAAAGCCTGACCGTCTACTTCCAACCCTACCCTAGGTTGTTTTATCAGATTGTCTTATCAGCCTTAATTTTTCCCCTTATGGTCCCCTAGTTCCCATGAAGCCTAGTAAAGAGAAAAAAAAAAAAGAACAAGGAAATAAAATTTGAATCAATTTTTAAATTTAATTTGACTGAATCTTGTGCTGTTATCAGAAGATGTAGGTTTAAATCCTCATCATTCTAGTGTTGTTACTTTATCTTAATTTACATGATACACTCACCTCTCTCTTTCACTCTTTTCTAATCTCTTGCTTGTTTTTGACTGTTATATATATGAGGGGTTTGATGAGAAAACAGTCTCTGGTTTTCATTATTTACGTGCTAGATATGCATACTAGTGTGTATGTAGCAGGAATGAATGTTTGTCTCAAAACTCAGATGTGGAAGAAGTCTAAGTCTGGTTTTTGCTATGTTTAGGATCTGTACCCTAGATCGGCACTGTCTGAAATAAATGCAATGTGAGCTACACATGTAATTTCAAAGTTTTTAGTAGTCAGTTTTTATTGTTTTTTTTAAATCAATGATTTTTTTTTGGGGGGGGCACACCACAGCATATGGATGTTCCCAGGCTAGGGTTCAAACTCCCACCACAGTAGTGACCTGAGCCACTACAGTGATGACACCAGATCCTTAATCCACTGAGCCACAAGTCAAGTCAGCCACACCGACTACTCTATTAGTCCATTTTAAAAATAGAAACAAGATAAATTAATAATTGATTCTATTTACATCAATATATTTAAAATATTATTTATATGCCATCAATATAAAAATACTAGTGAGACATTTTACATTTTAAATAAGAATGTACTACATCTTCAAATTCTGGTGGGTATTTTACACTCACAGCACATTTGAATTCAGATGCCAGATTTTCTTTTTTTTCTTTTTTATTTATTTATTTTTTATTGTTATTTCCCCCAACACACTTTTTTTTTCCCACTGTACAGCATGGGGACCCAGTTACACACACATGTATACATAATTTTTTCTCCCATTATCATGCTGTGTTGTAAGTATCTAGACATAGTTCTCAGTGCTACACAGCAGGATTTCATTGCTAGTCCATTCCAAAGGCAATAGTCTGCATATCCTAACCCCAAGCACCCCATCCATCCTACTCCCTCCCCCTCTCCCCAAGCAACCACAAGTCTATTCTCCAAGTCCATGATTTTCTTTTCTATGGAAAGCTTCATTTGTGCTGTATATTAGATTCCAGTTATAAGTGATATCATATGGTATTTGTCTTTCTCTTTCTAACTTACTTCACTCAGGATGAGAGTCTCTAGTTCCATCCATGTTGCTGCAAATGGCATTATGACATTCTTTTTTATGGCTGAGTAGTATTCCATCATGTATATATACCACATCTTCCTAATCCAATCATCTGTCGATGGAGATTTGGATTGTTTCCATGTCTTGGCTATTGTGAATAGAGCTGCAGTGAACATGCAGGTGCTTATGTCTTTTTAAGGAAAGTTTTGTCTGGATATATGCCCAAGAGTGGGATTGCTGGGTCATATGGTAGTTCTCTGTCTACATTTCTAAGGTACCTCCATATTGTTCTCCATAGTGGCTGTACCAGCTTACATTCCCACCAAAAGTACAGGAGGGTTCCTTTTTCTCCACACCCCCTCCAGCATTTGTTATTTGTGGACTTATTAATGACAGCCATTCTGACTGGTGTGAGGTGGTATCTCATGGTGGTTTTGATTTGCATTTCTCTAATAATCATTGATGTTAAGCATTGAAACTAGAACACACCCTCACGCTATGCATGAAAATAAACTCAAAATGGCTGAAAGACTTAAATTTAAGACAAGACACCATCAAACTCCTGGAAGAGAACATAGGCAAAACATTCTCTAACATCAACCTTATGAATATTTTCTCAGGTCAGTCTCCCAAAGCAACAGAAATAAGAGCAAAAATAAACCAATGGGACCTAATCAAACTGACAAGCTTTTGCACAGCAAAGGAAACCCAAAAGAAAACAAAAAGACAACTCACAGAATGGGAGAAAATAGTTTCAAATGATGCAACTGACAAGGGCTTAATCTCTAGAATATACAAGCAATTTATACAACTCAACAGCACAAAAGCCAACAACCCAATGGAAAAATGAGCAAAAGACCTGAATAGACATTTCTCCAAGGACGTTATACAGATGGCCAAGAAGCACATGAAGAAATGCTCAACATCACTGATTATCAGATGCCAGATTTTCATGGGTTAAAGTGAATTGCTGTTCTACTAAATGAAGTTATATTTAATGAAAAAATAGTTTATACTGCTTCAGTGTTAAATTAAAATGAAAACTAGGCAAAATTAAGCAGAATTAAAAATTTCACTTCCTCATTCATATTAGCTACATGGCTCATTAAATGCTCAGTAACACTCAATAGCCACAGTTGGCTGCTGTGCTGGACAACACAGATCCAAGTTATCATTAATATTCTATGTCTTCTGGGATTTCCCAAAGTATTTAAGACTGTTCAACCTTTTTACTGTCAAACCCAAAGAAAGGTGTTGACACTTGTTGTTTCAGCAATTGCCTTTGAAAAGTTTTTCTCTCGGAGTTGAGTTGAAAATGCCTAGAATCTTCCTCTAAGACAGTCTTTAACCCACGCCCCAGGAACCACATTCAGGACAGGTTAATAAGGGTAGGCTTTTCCCATACAATGGGTCCTCCTGCTTTCATACCTGCACCTGTTACCAATAGACATGCCCTTCCTGCTCTGGGGAAAGTTTTAGCCCATTTATGTATGTATGTGTTTACTTACAAGTATTAAATAATGTTATAATTTTAAGGTGGTAACTGACTATATAAGAAAAATTAACAATGTAGATATATTTCTAACATATCTCAAAAATTTTCAGTCCTTTTATAAGCTCAAAGCATGAGGTTAAGTTCATCCCCCAAATCTTAGAAGGAGTTCACTGTTTTCTTTTTCTGCTAGGACCTATGGAACTACTCAGGACATTTAAAGTATTCTCTAGGAATTTCCAACAGTCTCATCCCAGTGGACCATTAGTTTAGAAATTCACTGTGACTTCTGAGTGTCCCCTGCACATTTCCTTTCTTCTTCTCTCTCAGGGTCGCAGACTTTTTTTCTCAAGATCACTTGGCTCTAATTCTTGTATGTGATTTGTTATGGTTTGCATTGTGGTTCAGGTGCTAGATGGGTATTCTTAGAAATCCCCAAATAAGCCCCTAAACACAGTGGCAATAAATCTCAGTACTAGCGCTTTTTCTGTATCTGAACTTACTTTATATATTATCCCTCCTTTTTGCCAGATTCCACACATTTAAGCAGCCAATTAGGGACTGATATGCTCCACTTTTCTCTGGAATTCTGTCTTAAAATTTCGGAGGCGGGCTGATGTAGTGCCGAGATCTAAAGACAGATATGTGCCACCTGATCTTATGCATGTGGGTCCCATAGAGACCTTGTTCCTTGTTTCCAAGACCTATACTGCTTTTTCATTCCCCTAATGTATCTGGTGATTGTGGTGGCGGTGAAGGTGATGGTTGTTTCTTCTACTATTTCATTCAATACCACACTCTTGTCTAACATTCTTTTTCTCCTTCACCTTAACTCCTCCATCCAGTTCAGGAATATATTATCTATACTCAGAGATGGGGAAAATGGCGTGGATGTTTTACTTTATATTAAAAATGTATTTTCAATTCCTGGACTTCAGATTTTGAAAAATCAAAAATCAGGATGTTGACTATTTCTATAAGGTTATAAGCATGAGACACCCTTCTTGTTGTCTGATTAAGGACAAGGGAGTAGAGTTTCAGTATAACAAAAAATATTTTGGGGAAAAATATTGGTTAATATCTCAAAATATCCGACTATGCAGAAATTAACATGCACCTGCATGTTCATTGCAGCACTATTCACAATAGCCAAGACATGTAATCAACCCAAATGTCCACTGATAGATGATTGGATTAGGAAGATGTAGTATATATACATGATGGAATACTACTCAGCCATAAAAAATGTCATAATGCCATTTGCAGCAACATGGATGGAACTAGAGACTCTCATCCTGAGTGAAGTAAGTCAGAAAGAGAAAGACCAATACCATATGATATCACTCATATCTGGAATCTAATATACAGCACAAATGAAGCTTTCCATAGAAAAGAAAATCATGGACTTGGAGAATAGACTTGTGGTTGCCAAGGGGGAAGGGGAGGGACTGGGAGGGTCTGGGAGCTTGGGATAAATTGAAGCAGAATGTTGCCTTTGGGATAGATTAGCAATGGGATCCTGCTGTGTAGCACTGGGAACTCTGTCTAGTCACTTATGATGGAACACATGTGAGATAAAAGAATGTATTCATGTATGTGTAACTGGGTCACCATGCCGTAGAGTAGAAAATATATATATATAAATAAATGATGATAAATAAATTAATTAAAAGATTTGATTTATTTTCAAGATCCCAAGGGATCCATCTGAACATACTTTGTATTCAGATTAAAGTTGAAATGCTGGTTGGTCAATGTCTAGCCTGGATGCATTGTTAAGCTTTCTTCTGTTAAGAATAATGTTCTTTTTTCTTGTATGATTCACTATAAAATATCTAAAACATCAAGACTGGTGGGGGGAGGGAGAGGGAGAGGAGGAATTTAGAGAGATAATTTGGTATCTTCCTAGAAATAATTATTTTTACCAAAAAAATTCTCCCAAGTAATTGAAAGACTAAAATATATTTTACTTCATTTAGCATTATTATTGCCACAGTTAGCCATATCGAAGCAAAAAAAAAAGATTCCAGGGTAACATGAACAAGATTAAAATAAAAAAAATAAAAATAAATAACTTGAATCTTGGATGGTAATTGGATGTTAATGTGTATAATGTATTTTTCCCTGGTCTTAGAAATTATTAGGAAAATGTAGGTGCTACATTAAGTAACAAATCAAATGATAACACTTCTGATATCCCAAAAATATATTCAAAGTAAACAGAAAATATACAAGACTTTTCTCATTGTATTTTTCTTGGGTAATTGTCTAGCACTGAGATTTTCCACCAAGAGTGTAACAATGAATGAGATTTTTAATATAAAATTTCAAGATTCTTAGAAAAGCTTGTTGACATGGCAGGCAATTTATTTTGGTCTTGCTAAGTTATCAAAAGAGATCACTGTAAACAGATACATGCAGTGCAAACATATCTGTGTTTTCAGAAAAGAATACCTCCCCTTTATTTTGTTATTTTGAGTTTTTCATCTAAATTTGTAATATGCCACAAAACAGAGTGAGTTTGTAATTACATTTGATATTATGATACTTAAAATATTTGAAATACACTATTCTTCTTAAATGCCTGCATGCTACAATTGATTTAGTATTATTGATTTTTAAGCTAGATATAAAACTTAGTGATAATTTGAGGAATGTGTTCCTACATTTTTAGTTGAAATGATTATATGGAGATGAATAAAGCACTTAAACTTGTGGATTGAATGAGAAGTTGGGAAAGAAGGCTAATAACCACATGTGAAAATTAATGGCCTATGACACTGATCATCTTCTTCAACATCTGATCACATTTATATCAGTTTGGGGAAAAATGAGAAAGTTCAATATTTAATATTATTGAAGTACTATATATTTCTTATTTTAAAGGTGATTAATTTCTCCAGTAATGTGTTAATATCTCACCTGTTCAGCTATTTTCAGTTGTAATTTGTCAGTGCCCACTGGATGAGAAAATGTAACCTACAATCTAGGAATATGTAGCAACAGGGCTGTTGACATGTAGAGGTTAAACGGAAGCAGGGAAAGACAATAAACCACCAGGATTCTTATACTTTGCATTACAATATGTATTTTTTGTAATTTGGGGGTTTATTTTATTTTGTCTTTTTAGGGCCATACCCATGGCATATGAAAGTTCCCAGGCTAGGGGTAGAATCAGAGCTGTAGCCATCCTCCTATGCCACAGCCACAGCAATGGGGAATCCAAGCTGGGTCTGTAATCTACACTGAAGCTCATGGCAACACTGGATCCTTAACCCACTGAATGAGGCCAGGAATCGAACCTGAATCCTCATGGATACTAGTCAGGTTCATTACCATGAGCCACGAAGGGAACTCCTGGGGATTTATTTTTGATAAGCTTTAAAGTAATTAAAGTAAGACTTTTTAAATTAAAAATTGGGTTAGAGGAAGTACAAGAATATAAAACAAAAAAATTGAGCATATTTTCCCTTCCCAAGGAAAGCCATTATTGCTATTTTGGCATATTTGGTCAGGTATCTTTCTATCTGAAATTAGCTTTGTCTCTATTTTGTATGTGTTTATTTAACTGGATAATGCTGTATTTATAATTTCTTATCCTTTTTATTTGCTAACATGCACATACTTTTATGTTATGTTTACATAACACCCCTTAAATGGGCATGTCGGGATTTACCAAAAAATTCCACTGATGTTAGACATTTATGTTATTTTTATTCCTTTACTATCCTAAATAACTCATTTGACCATTTTGTGTATGTTTCTTTTGGATAGCTTCTAGGCCTTGAAATTATTAGATCAAATGATAATAACTTTTCAAAAAGGCTCTTTATCATGTAAATACTTAGCAAAATTGTTTTACTAAATTACACTCCTCCAAAACATAATTTGGAGTCCAGATGAATATCTCTCTTATAAACCTCTTTGTATAACCAGGTTTTTGCTTTAGAGATACTAGAACTTGAAGATAATAACAATCTTAGCATGTTTTAAAAATAATGCTGACATCATGATTTAATACACATAATGATAAGAAAATGTTTTTAAAGTCCAGGAAGTCTACTATGTGGGTTAAACTCATAGTTTATATGTGTTACACATAAATACATAATACATATTATATATATACATACAGTGTAATATACATCTACCTATAATATAGATCTCAATATCTATATTTTGATACATATTCATGTGTTTTTGCTCTGTTAATTTTTATATTGAGTTTCTATTGAATTAAATTCAGTTTGATTGCAAACTAAGACATATACAATAAGAATTTGAGTTTTATTGGAAATAATATATTCTGAGAGTCTAGATTCTGAGAGAGTGAGAGAAAAAGAGATTATATACTACCTGAAATGAAATTTGTTTTCCTCAAGGGAAACAATTATGACTATTGCACAGACATTTAAAGTTTCCAAGGAAATATTAGAATATTTTATTCTAAACTCTCAATTTTTATTTCTACATTTTGTGTGATGCATCAGAAAGATAGCATTATCACAATTCCTCAATAGAGGGATCTCAATACATTTCCATTTCTTTTGTAGATTCATTTCATGTAATTTTTTTTTATTTTTTAATTAATAATTTGGACTTTCATATAAATTTTTGAAAATAATCTAATTGTTTTATCATAATATTGTTTGCATGAGCTTTGGTAATAACAGGATTAGCTATACCAGTATTTTATCTACTGAAATGTATGAAAAAGTTATTTGTATATATTCTGTACATACAATTGAGGAGTTTAATTTTCATAAAAATAATAACCGTTGTTGGTTTTTCTAGTTTTTGTCTTAAAAGCCTAAGGCTTTGCAGTTGTCTGTGGTGCAGTTCCAAGATGCAAAGTCATAAACTTACCTTCCATCCTCTTTAGTAGTCTGAATATTTTGCATCCAGCCATGGGAAGCAGGCTGAAACCTCTAGTCGAAATCAAAGGTTACGCCACAGGGGTGCAATATCTCTAATTTGTCTTGGAATGATGCAGTAGCTTCCCTTGACTGCTGTGATTAAATTCATTCTAGTTTGTTCAGTTAATGAGAATAGCACATCTTAACCCATAGAAGATATTCCCTTTTTACGGCCCATGGCTCCAAGCACATTAACATTATTATCAAGAAATAATATTTAGTAAATGAATGCATATGAGTGGCACGAGGCTAAGATCCCCACAAATCAAGTCATAAGAGCATATTTTTTAAACTTCAGCTGATGACTTTCCAAAACACAGCAGTTTTTCAAGCATGCGTGTAGACACAGTTAAATATATACTACAAAACTAAAGGACAACTTGAACTTTAGGGGCATCACAAAGAATGCCACTCAACTGGAGAGAAAGTTTGTCAGTGCAAAATCAATGGTCACAGATATATTACCCCTGTTTGGTGGGTTTAATTATAATTTTCACACTTTTCTGCACTTGTTTTTTGAAGTGGTAGCTTAAAACAATGGTGTCTTATTACACTTTTAAAGCTAATTTATTCTGTAGTGGGAATCTGAGGAGAAAAAGTATATTAAAAAAATGGCTTTCAAGGCATTTGGCAAAGTTTAGAGTTGTTAGAGGGGAATGTAGCTCAATAGATATTTTACCCAGCTGTGGTACAACAGGGACGAGATTCAAGTTCTGGCAACATCATCTGTCAGTTTTAGTACTTCAAGTAAATTACTCAAATTTCCTTTCTATCTCTCGCCATTAAAATGAATGGTGATAAATACTATTGTCTTTGTGAATTTTGTTTGGCGAGCTTTAAATGAGCTAAGTGTCTGGCATATAGTAGGAACTCAGTAGAGGTAGCTGCTGATATAGCTTAGATTATTCAATTTATTTATAGTTAGTTATTAAATTGATTAATCAGTTATATCTTTTCTTCCCACTCAAATGTCACTTACATCTCTCTTTTGTTTTCTATCTACGTGATTGGAAATCACCAGAATATGTCTAAAACTGTCACTGCACCTGCTGCATTCCCTGGATGGTGTGACTGCAAAGGTTGAGCCTCTAAAGTCTCTTCAGTCCAGTCACTTCCCTGTGGCCCTCTGATTTGTCCTCAATCAAGAGTCTCACACCTTGTCCTTGCCCTGTCTTTCTTTCCGTGCATCAACAAGAATGCAATACTGTCTTTCTTTCAGGGTGTACATGTGTATAGTCAGGGTGCACATGACAAAGGAATGGTCAGGACCCAGAGGATTCAAATGCAGATTGTAGGGAGAGTCCCAGAGAAGGAAGCAATTTAGGTTGGTGAGTAATTGCTGAAGCAGAAACTCAGGAGATAAAATACAGCCTCTAGCAAGTGAGGAAACACAACATCAAGGATGAATTAAGGAGTAAAGTATTGCATGCCAGGATTTTCAGTAGCAGGTAATAGGAGACCAACAATATGCATTGAATTCAGGATTTTACTCTAAATTTTGATAGGCATTGATGAAGCAACAAAGAGCTTTGGAACAGTAGCAAGGGCTACAACTAAAGTATCAAGCTGAGTTTCATTCATCCTTCCAGTCATTCAAACAGCTTCTGTTGATCATATTAACCAAAATTTTAGAAACGAAGACCTGATTGAAATAAAAGGGTGTTTATTTGGAGTTTGTTGGTACTGTAACCTGGGAGACACAGATTCAAGCACTTGAATTTAAGCACTTGAATTTTGTTCCACTAGACTACAAAATGGGGGAGGCTTATAAAGCAAAAGCTTCAAGGTTACAGTTGGTTTCATGAGTTGTTTATCAAGAATTATTATTGCAGCTGGCAAGAAGTAAGCTGATCTGTGAAGTAAGGCTTGGTTGGAGTTTGAAATGGTTGCATAGTTACAAGAGAAGACCTTGAGACCACAAGGATGCAGCTGGCAGGTGTTGTTCTGAATACGACTGGTGATGTCCTTGGGTCTGGTACAGTTCAAAGAAAGTTCATATTCTCAGTGGTGCAGAAACGTGTTTGAGATTAGATCCTAAATGACTGCCCAACTCCATTTCTGTATTCCTGAGCTGTGATTACTCCATTATAATTTCAGTTTGTCATCAGTCACCTCCACAGAGGTGGCCAGGCACTGGCAAACCACAGAGCACTGGCATTAAAGTTGTGAAGCATCTCTGCCTTCTTGGTGGAATTTAATTCTAAAGACTTCAGTCAGGGTTCTATGTCTCAGATGTGGGAGTACAAAAAGTGAAGCTGGATCATAAAGATGAGAGCAAGAATCTAGTTGTGGTTGCCAAGGGGGTGGGGGAAGGAATGGGTTGGATGGGGAATTTGGAGTTGATGGATGCAAACTATTACATTTAGAATAGATAAGCAATGAGGTCCTACTGTACAGGACAAGGAACTATATTCAGTCTCTTGGGATAGACCAGGATGGGAGATAATATAAGAAAGCGAATGTATATATATATGTATGGCTGGGTCACTATGATATACAGCAGAAATGGACTCAACACTGTAAATCAACTATACCCTAATAAAAATAATTTTAATAAATAATACAGTTTAAATAGAGAGCTTCTGGACCAATAGCAATTTTGGCCTAGACCTTAACTTATAAATGTAAAGGAGTGAAGAACTTTAAATTCCTTCAGGCCAGGGCCAAGGCTGGTCCTGAAATAGGGTGAAGTGGAGATAGTGGGGATGGCACATTTAAGTAACTGTGTGTAATGGTCAAGGGAACACAGAGACAAGAGGTATGGTAGACCACAACCAAGAAACTATGTACTTCTCTTTTATTTTCTTCAGATATGCTGAATTTCTCTCAAGTGCCTCTATATAGAACATCTACAGAAAAGTAAAATTAGAAATATGAAAAGTTATAACTTTTTGAAAGTATCAATTTAAGATTCAATGGAGGCCATTTTCTAACAACAAATTTAATTTGTGAAAAGTCAGTAGCATATTAACTCTAGAATGGTGATTTTTCAAAGGATATTTCTATAGTTAAAATAAAAATTATTGAAACGGTGTCAGCTAATATCAGGCATTATGCTTTAGAAATGCACAAGAAAGAGGCAATTACTGGAGTCCAAATAAGAAACGATAGTAATAGAAAATTCAGATTTCAGTGTATGGTAAATTTAATAAATAAGCTATAAGAATGCTATTCACTGACTAAGATTGATCTTCAGCATCACATTTCAAGCACGATATATATATAATGTAATAACAACATTCTAAGCAGAATTATCCTCTTGGACTAACTCAGATCCCCTCAGTTTTTTTAATTTTTATGACTGAGAGTGTGGATAGGTTCATGTTGCATGAGATTCAATTGATTTATGTGTTAACTTTAGGATTCCACAATCCTGTGTATTCTTTACAATAAGCATGTTTTCTAAAAGTATTATAATTTGACATATTTGATTTGAAGATATAATGCCGAGAACTCTGCAAGTAAGCAAAACACTTTGGAGGTCACCTTAAAAGCGGGAAGCTTTGCATGTTAAGAAAGCTGCATACACTTGCTTTTTGTTCTTTAAGTTTAGCTCAGTGAGTCCTAAACTTTGCTATGCAAGAGATGACTTACAGTATTTAAAATCTGACTATGTATACAATATGAATGATAGAGGGATTTTCCAGACTCATTTTTTACCATATTTCATTTTTACTCTTTATGCTGACTTTGAAAAATAGCTACAGAGTAAGATTCCATTCAACTATGTTCAGAGTAACAATGTTTGATTGATTCTAACACAACTGGGTCTCATCTACAGAGAGTATACATTTATAAATATGACTGTCCAGATGCTTAAATACCTCTGTGCTAATAATAGAATCATTAATGTGTCTGTATTATGAAAGTAGTGGGAAATGATACTGAAAAGTAGTAGAAAATTAGGTGGCATTTGAAGGAATATAAGAAATCCTTCTTATCCAGTGTATTCAGACCTCAAACCTGTGTTCTGTTTCCATTGCGATATTCACAAGTTGGATTTGGATTAGTCTGTTATTCAGGATCCAATTAACAGACTGAAACCACTACAGTTATTTTAACATAAGAGAATTTAACATGAAGAATTACAATTTAAGTACTAGAAAACTGAAAAAGTAAGAAAAGAACAGAAGTGGCAATTGCAAAGGTAGTTACCACTCCTAACAACGAGAAAACAAGGAGAAAGGATGGGAACTACTAAAACTTAGAAACTTGGAGGACTCAGACTTTACTGAGTTGGAACGCCAGCTCAGATCCCCTCTAGGGAGGGGGTGGTGTCTCTGAAATAGCAGAAGGGGCCTAATAGGACTGAGTCTCAGACCTTTGACAGCCAGTTGGTGCTGATATATCTATGGTGGGGGAGCAACTAAGCTGATTTTTTAAGTGTTGCAGGGAAAGAAGCAATCTGGATTCAACAGCAGTTACTAAAAATGAGTGCTACCATAGACATAAGGAAGCAAGTCTGGGGCACTGCTAATAGGAACAGTTAATCTCCAGAAAGCAAATAGGAATAAGTAAAAGTCCTTTCTCCATCTTCCAGTCCTGCAGTCTAACTGTAGTGCTCCCTATTGGCAGAACCTAACAGGGAGTCAACCAGCAAAATGGAAACATAGTTTGTAGAGTCTCAGCCTCAGCATCACAAAGAAAAGTATAAAAAGTTGAGGAAATGTGAACTTGAGAAAATAAATCACTAAATAACCAGTACAGGTGGTAATATTGCCAGTAATTTTAAAAATAAAGTAGTTATATTAATAAATTAGCAGTTACTACATATTACTAATAATTAAACTATTTTCACTGAATTTCAAGGATTAAAACATGAACAAGCTCAGTGTTTTAGATGAGGCATTATGTGAACACTTCATATTTCCATTAAAGTGTGGCTTTCCTTATAGCTCCTTCACCTTTGCAAAATTACTTTGTCATCTTGAGAATGTATTTTTCAAAGTTGTGAATTATGACCTAACAAGTAATAATTTCTGCTTTCTATGAATATTTGGACATTGTGGAACTGACATTATATAATATTTAACATTTCTAACTGGAAGTGTTAAAGATATCTTCTCTAGTAATGATAAAGAATATTTATTTCTTATTTTCACAAGAGTAATTGCATAAATATTGAATATCAAATTCTTTTAGAGATAGTATTGTCTAACATTGAGTAAATGGACTCAGAAATAGTGGCTGTGTTCTCTCTACAAAAATAAAAACATCAAAAACAAAAACGTAGTTCAGAATGCTTTAAGAACTATTTGGAATGTTAACTTCAAAATATTCTAGAGCCAAGGTAAAGCCAGTGAGCTGAAATTCCTTTCGCTTCAATTGTATTATTTAGAACTAACTTCAAAGAAGAGTTTTAGTAAATGCTCAGAGTGTCTAATTGGCTCTTTTAGCTCATACAGTTCAAAGAAGTAGACTGACAGTGGCATCCACCATTCCCAGCTGTACTTACTCTAATATATTTTGCCAATTTCCTTCATGATTTCAGCTTTATGCCAGTTTGTATTCATAAGTAATTCACTCTAAGATCTTTAGCTTTTTTTAAAAAAATAATTACTTAGAACTATCAGATTTCAAGGTTGAGAGGAATCTTACTCTAACTCAGTCAAGTTTGACTGGGATTCTATCATGTACCTAGCATTCTTGAGTTAGAAGGAGGTGGCATTTGAATGGGAAAAATAGATACATAAAAAATAATTACCAGAGTATAAAGTATGTAAGATAACAGGGGACTATACAATGTGCTATGGGGACAGAAAGAAGAAGAAACCTTCTTTGCTTGGCTGGAAATGAGCTGGAGTTGAATTGATCTTGACTTCGGCCTGGAAAATCAAAGGATATTGCATGCCAACATGGGCCTGACAGAACATTTGAGTCCAGCTCCCTCCAAACATTTATCAAACACCTGCTCTATGCAGACAGCCTGTTAGAGGCTGCAAATACTAAGATGATATGAATAAGATCTGTTTTTGCCCTGTTGGAGATTTTAGCCTATTGGCTGATAAGGGAAATGTTGGGTACTGTGAAGAAGTCACGACCCGGTTGTGGTCAGGAGCCAGTGAGTAGTTGATTTGATGGTAGTGTAGATTGTGGGTGGAAGCACTGGCCAGCAATTGAAAGGGAAGCAGGAAAAGATCAAATGGGGATAGAATGTGAATGAACAGTATGCTTCTTAATTGAAATGAACGTGTTTTTAAAAAATAGAATGATATTTTCAGATTCATTATTTGTATCTGGGGAAGATAAATGTAGTATCAGTATGTGGAGTGGATTTGGATGGGGAGAATACAGGTGGGGGAATTACCTGGGAGGCTAGTATGTGTTCTTAAGAGAAGAGGAATTCCTAAACAAAGGTAATGACTGTTGGGGTATATTCAAGAGCATCCTGACCCTCTTTCTGTCTTTCTGTAGATGAGGAAATGAAACCTTCTAGGACTTAAATGACAAGATGACATGGCTATTTGGTAAAGGAAGTGAAAGTAGAAACTAAAGGGCTTAATTTCCTGCTAAGCATTCTTTTTATAGTACTATGCCTCTTGTCTAGCCTCTTGAGCAGGAAAAGATCATTTATATTAGGAATTAACCTACCAAAAGTAAAGTAAAACTGTAAACATTGAACTTCATCAAGTCATAATTTTCTTTCAAATGTGGAAAATATTGATTTATAGCAAATTAAAATGTTAGAGGTTCTTGAATTTAACTGCTCTTCATTAATTTATTCAGTAAATATTTGTTGAATGAGTCCCTATCAGTTATTATTAACTGATATCATCAACTAAGGAGATTTTAATGGTGATTTTTATACAGGAATTTCATTTAAGAAGAAGCATAAAAAAAGATGAATCACAGAAAGAGATAATAATTCGGGGAGGGACTGCAGAGGTCTCACTTTGGGGAAGATCATAATTAAACAAGTGAATTACAAATACAAGCTGTGATGAGGGTCATGTACCCATATGTAAATGATGACCCTTTCTCCTGCAGTATTCTTTCTTTATCATCATAGTTTCTCCCAGGTCCAAGATGAGTCTGCCACAGTCATTGGCATTAACATATATTATTTCTACCTGGATGCCCCCTGCTCTAAAAATTTTCACTAAGAGGAAGATAGAAGACTTTCAGTTATCCCTCTGGCTGCAAGAGGTATAGGGAGAATAGCTGTGAAATGTGCAGGCATTAAGAGACTTGATACACATGGATAACATAACATAAGGAATAGATTCAAGATCTTATATGAAATACAAATGTTGCAGATGTATCTTGCCTTTGCCCCACCACTTTTTCTTTCATTATTAGAGGAGAAAATTAACTTTTGGTATTAAATTATTTAAAAATCAGTAGAACTTTATCATCTAATTGAGACATTGGCATGATAACTCACAACTGTATTAAACTTTTCTTAAAGTAATGAATAGAGATACTCATGTTTGTTTTGTGACCCAGCTCCAGGAAAGTCCTAATATGCTGTAAATCTATTTTAGTAGTTTCTTGTCTGAATGGATTATAATACTAATAAAAATCTCCATAGAGCTACGGTTGTATACGCTAACACTTTCCTGAAATTGAAGATTCACTTAATCCTTTTAACATGACATATTAAATACATAATGAAATAAATCTAATAATTAAATCCTATTACTAAAATGATTTATTTCTCAATCATTTTTAGTGTAGCAGTACTAAATGTACTATTAAGTTCAAATGTTTAATTAAGTTGAACCCAAACTTACTTTAATTATTCTCACATTCATCAAGTATCTTATTTAAATTATGGGCAGGTGATGGTGCATTTTTTAAACACACCTTCACTTCAGCCATATAAAATAAACTCTATACACTTGGGAAAATGTCATTTTGAAAGCTTTTTGTCCTCTAGTTAAACGTTCTTTATGTATCATAATGGTCCCTATATCTGATCATCATAGATGAAAGCTTGGCCAGAGTAAGCAGTGAGTTGAAAAGTGACTCTGAATCATGTGCAATAGATAGAATGTTATTGCTTATTTACTGGTTCACAAAGGTGATTGGGAGGTAATCGATACTGTCTCCCTGGTGGCATTCAGAAATATGTATAGGCATTTTTTTTTGATTGTCATAATGATTGGTTGTGAGGAAATCCTATGTATGTCTAGTGGGATGAGTGAGGTATGTGAAATATCCTGCCATGTGAAGTACAAGCCTGCATGAAAATCCCCATTCAGAATACTAATGGTAACCCATGAAGAATGTTGAGCCTACTTAGGAAGAACACAGAAGCTATATGATTTAGAATTCAGGTCTTTGTTCCCAGCGCATATTCTTTTTCAATATCATTAGGTAATACACAGAAGGTATTAACCAAGATATAGAAGGGTAAATTACAGTGGAGACTTAAATTCAAAGAGGAGGTGAGAAGGAGAAAGTAGTCCCTCTGGGAGCTAAGCAGTTGAAAGTGGATGACTGGCTTCTTATAGGAATGGACTGTAAGTGTGATAGGAGAGGCTGGAAGCTGGCTGCATTAGTAAATTCCCATCCCCACTAACCATTGTGCTTTAGCTCATTACCATATGCCTAGTGTCTTCTAGTAGAAATCTGATATCATTACTACTCGCATTGAGAGCATACCTATTTCAGGTTTTGGTTTTCCTGAAGCCTTTCTGGAGATGAGGATTTATGTGCAATTGATTTATTAAGGAAATGTTTCCAGGGATGACAAGTAAGTGAGAAAGGAAGTCAAACAGGAATAGGGAAAAAGTCATGCAAGGGGCAATTAACAGGCAAAGTCCCAGCCTCAGGCTGATCCTACAGGGATATCCTGGGCCTAAATCATGCTTCAAGAGTTTGTTCCAACTTGAAGCAGAGGAGCTGGGCCTTCTATTCCTATACTACTCAGTCAGTGGCTTAAGACCACCCTGAGGTGACATAAACACCAAGGTACTGCCAGTTCTCTGGTCTTTTGGGCAAAGCAGCCTTAAAAACCTGAGGATAGCATCCAAAGAGATGCAGGTGCAGATTTTGGAAAAGCACAGGCCACAAAAGCCAGGGGACAGGCTCACAGAAATGTTAATGGAATCTTAGTGGATATGGATGGGGTACCCACAGTTTTTTGCTATAACCTTCAAACTAATAACTTTGACAAGATTGCATTGACCCAAACAAAGCTGATTCCATTATCTGAACAATTAATTTTAGAGTATTTTCAATTGTACTACAGCTAGAGTTAAAAGAGAAAAAAAAAATGTCCTAACATAAACAGAACAGATTCAGAATTACAATGTTACTAAAGATGATATTTGTTAAAATGTTAGCTTATTTCTTAATTTTACATTTTTATATGACAAAATAGTTTTCCAAAGGGGATATTTAATCACATGTGTTGATGAGTTTTAAATGGTAACCACAGGGCTCTCAAGGAAGAAATATTTAAAATTTTTAGTTCCTCTCAGTCAGACATATTAATCCATTTGAATTTCCCAAACCAGGCATATCAGAAGTGTAGTTTAGTTGAGTGTAGTTTTAATGATATTTCTCTGCTTACATCTGGTGGCAAGAATCTCCTGAGACTGATTCTGCAGCAGAACAATTGCTAGAGGGGAAAGGGAGGCTGTGATTACCAAATGTTGCCATTATCCACTGGCATCCCCTTGTATTTCTCTTAGTTGAATATTTGTGGCATTTGTGTGTATCTTAATTATTGGATTTTAATCGGCAGTGTTATTGATTGTAAATCATTTTGATGAAAACTACTCTTTATCTTAAAGTTTAAATGTACCTAGAGGCTACTCAGAGATGCCTGTGTTCAATGAAAAGATTAAAGAAATAGTGTAAGTAGTTGAAATGTGTCCCATTTGGTACAAATTAGTTTCCCTCATGGTACAACTCAGTCAAAAAAAAATAAATGTAGCTGAAAATTGATGAACTGTTCATCAGCTTAAAATTCAACAAATGTGTATTGAGCTTTAACTAGTGAAACATACAGTGGTAGCTGTTGTAGAGGATAAAAAAAGAATAAAAACTGATTTCTGCAAGCTATGAGTTCATTATATAGAGAACACACACACAATTTTAATATTAGTCATTTAATGATCATTCCTAAATCAAAGACATGAACAAATGACTGAAGGAAAGCAAAAGCAAAATTTTTTTTCTGGGATTGATGGTGAAAGATGGGTAAGGCAAGTGGGTATCAAGAAATAATTAATTGAAGTAGAGCCTTGAAAAAAGATGCTGGGGAAGAGGAAGGACACTAAAGATAAAGCACAAAAATGGAATCTGCAGGTGAAGAAAGAGTAAGAACCAGAGGGCAACTAAGATTGGAGTAATTGCAGGCAGGTTTAGGAATATGACTGATTATACTCTATAGACTGAATTAGATAATAATCATTGGGAATTGTAGCTGGGAAGACCGTGTTTTAGTTTACTATATTTCACATTTTGGATCTAGAGTCAGTAGGGCTTAGGATTGATGCAATTCAAGGATGTGAGAGAATGAGTCAAAAATAACATTTTTCATGATTGAAAAATCTGGAGGATGGTGGTGTCATTAGATAAGACTGGAAATATGGACAAGGAGCAGGTTTATGAAGAAGTCATGAGTTGTATTTAGAATATGCTAGATTTGATATGTTGATGGGATGTCCAAGTACAGATTTCCATTCATCTCAAATGCATGTCTGATCTGAGGAAGGCAATCCGTGTGTGAATTTGGTAGATGTGGCATTGAGAGAATAACAGGGGCAAGATGCCAAAATTAAAGATCATGAATTTGGGGTCATCCATGTGAAGTTTTAGCCATTTGTGCAAATGCAGTGGCAAAAGCATATGCCACACAGTTAAAAGAAAAATGGACCCAAAACCAAATCCTTAGAAGAGCTTACATTTAAATTATGAGCATATAAAGAGAAGCCCACAAAAAAGTATTCAAGAAAGCAACAGGAAATTGTAATGAGTGTGTGGTCCCCAAAACAGCAAAAAGGGACACATTTTACAAGAAGTTGGTGACTACATTGACCAAAGGAAATGATTTATAGAAATTAAATATGCCCTGAGAAAAGATCACTGGGTTTTCTGATTGTGTTGTAGTAGTTTTATTTATTTTATTTTATTTTATTTATTTTTTGTGTGTGTTCAGTAGTTTTAAAAGAATTTAAAGGGAGTGATAGATCATAACCTGTGAATTCATTCATTCATTCACTCAGTTCAATAATTCCTTGGTGTTTATACCTAGTTCTGGGACTGAATTTAATTAAGATCAGAAATAGGTAAACTGGCAGATATAACCAAAAACCTCTCCTCTGAAAAGAAGGGAAGAGATTTCAAATAAATGTCATGGAAGCAGAAAGTTTCTTCCAAGCAGGTTGAAAGCATTCTGAGATTTCAGCAGTGTAGACTGGAGAAAAGGGAAGAAAAGCAGACTGGGCAGGAATGGGCTTGGGAAAATTCAAGCATGACTAAGAGAAGATTGAGTGCTGGGAAATAGGGTAATCCAATAAGCACAAACAGAGGCAAAAGTAAGGTAGGGAACCAGGAGAAGAATCCATAAAGAGAGGCGAATATCAGGGTATCAATCAAGAGGACTGAGGGAAATATCTTTATTCCAGAGGGATCCAGAATACCTTTCTGTTTTCCCATGGCTCTGTAACAAAATACTTCAAATTTAGTGGCTTAGAATAAAAACTGTTTTGTCTCAAAATTTTGTGGGTGAGAAATTTTGCAGGGTTCAGCCCATTGACTCTTCTCTATATGGTATCAGCTGACCTCAATTGATTGTATTCAGCTAGTGGACAGCTGGTCTGGAGGGTCGAAGACAGCTTCACTCACATGTATGTATAGTCCCTTGCGAGGATGGCAGAAAGCTGAGCTCAGCAGGGAGTCTCAAAGCACTAACATATGGCTTTTCTAGCGTGATGATTTCAGGGTCATCATTTTTCATACACTGCAGCTTAGGGCTCTCATAGAGAGTATTCCAGAAAACCCAGAAAAAAAATTAAAGACATTATTAATAACTTATCCTTGGAAGACCTATAACATCACATTTGTTGCATTCTAGTAGTCAGACAAGTGGCTAAGACCAGCCATGTTTCAAGGGGAGGAGAGCTAGATGATATCTATTGATGAAAGAAGTGTCAGAGAATTTGGTGGCCATCTCTAGTCCATCACAGCTGCTGTGAATAGTTTCCTCCACCTAATATAGTTTCCTCAGTATTAAGAAATCAGTATCTTTCAGGAAAAGAAAATATCAGTGACTCTAGCTGTGAGGAGCAGAAGAAGGAAGGACCTGACACAAACAAGCCTGGAGAGATAGAAGAGATGCAGTTTCAGGAAGGAAAGCAATACATCTTAGCAGGATACAATTGATAGTGGAAGCATTCAGGGCTCCTGCTGACCATTTATTCCTCCCTGCTAAATCCAATCTTTGTACCAAGAGAAAACATCTGAAAACCACTTACTGAGGGTTATCTTAGTTTAGCTCCTAGTAAAAATGAACTCTCTTGTCATGTTCCACCCCGAGCAATGGGTGAAGGATTATTTAAGAAAAAGACATGTTGGAGTTCCTGTCATGGCTCAGGGAAAATTAATCTGACTAGCATCCATGAGGATGCAGGTTAGATCCCTGGTCCCACTCAGTGGGTTAAGGATCCAGGGTTGCCTTGAGCTGTGGTGTAGGTGGCAGACACAGTGGCTCAAATCTGGCATTGCTGTGGCTGTGGTGTAGGCTAGTGGCTACAGCTCCAATTCGACCCATATCCTGGGAACCATCATATGCCATGGGTGCAGCCCTAAAAAGACAGACAGGAAAAAAGAAAAAGAAAGAAAGAAAGAAGGAAGGAAGGAAGGAAGGAAGAAAAGAGAAAGAAAGAAAGAAAGAAAGAAAGAAAGAAAGAAAGAAAGAAAGAAAGAAAGAAAGAAAGAAAGAAAGAAAGAAAGAAGAAAGGAAAGGAAAGAAAAGAAAGAGAAGAGAGAGAAAGAAAGAGAGGAAGAACGAAGGAAGGAAAGGAAGGGAGGGAGGAAGGGAGGGAGGAAGGGAGAGACATGAAGAGCTGACTTGGTTTTTTTGAATGGGTGTCCAAAGATATTTTGTATTGTTTTCTTTTTTATTAGTTTGAAAATTAGCTGTAAAAACTGCTATAAGTGAAGAATAGAACAAAGCCTTGCAGCTCCAGTTGTGATCTGCTGTCCTGCAACATCAGCATTAACTGAGATTTTGTTAAAAATGCAGAATTTCAGGATCCACTCTACAGCTAGCTTCTACCAGATTCTACATTGTAATAATATTTTCAAATGTGTCCTGTGCAAACTGATATTGCAAAAGTAAGTCTATTCTAAAGGATATTGGTTTATTCAGATAATCATAATGGACTCAGGCTATGTGCCTCTGGATTTATTTGCCTTATAGCACTATTGATATTTTTGCCTTATTATGAAAATTGCCATACATAATATCATTTATTATATTAATTCTATTTTGGCCAAGACCTGAATGGTACACTTATTTCATAGGTAAGACTAAAGAAAAAACTTTGATAATTTGTCTGAATACTAATAATTATGCTTTCTACTAATGATATTTCCCAAGTCATGTTGAAAATATTGTCTCTGAGACATTAATAGGTATATAAAAGAGTTTAATAGTCACATTTTTTTGGAAATACTAATATTGTTTTGGCAATAATAGTTAAAAGTCTGTCTTTACACTCAGGATGTGCAAAGAACACCTAGAATTTGCAGCACATCTTACACTGTTAGGGCTGATATAAGGGAATACTAACTATGTACACTTAGCACTTTTTGTACAGTGTAACCTTAAAAAAACTCTAGGATTTTTTTTACCTTAATGAAGTTCTTATGCTTTCAAGTTTATCTTACAACTTCTTATATGTATATACATAGAAATTTTTAAAGCAATCAATTTTAAGGCTTTGAATAACACTTGTTCTTGATTTACAAACTAATATACTACTCTAAGTATTTCACATCGCATCCAAAAATTCAATAAATGACTCTTGTTTGTAGGTAGTATATTTCAATTGTTTGACAAAACTTCTCAAATGATGTTAAGAAGTTGAAAAAAATTGCACAGAATAGAGTTATATTATAAAACCTGTATTAGCCTCCTTAATACAAAAGCCTCTTAGTTTTCCATCACTGAAAAACTGGAAAATTCACAAAAGCAGAGAGAATCTGAGGTGATTTCTAAATCCTTCTTATGTCATGGATACCTTAAGCGATCTGATGCATTCTATGGACCTCTTCTTCGAATACGTTTTTTAAGTATGTTATAAAATGTACATAAAGTTGCAAAGAAAACCAATTATATTGAAATACAATTATCAAAACATTAAATAAATTTGTGACATACTAATAGATGGGGTTATTTTTTCAATGTGTTAATTAAGATATAGAAGAGGGTTTAATGGTCATTATCATTCTAAAGAGTGTAAGCCAGATATAGAGATAGTTGTAGCAGGTATCATGTGATATTAAAAAAAACTCAAGTACTGCTAATGATGTTTAATTGCCTAGAATCATAAAGAAGGAAAATGATAGATTTATTTTAGATATATAATGAAGATGTCATTTTTTTCCCCTAAGTTCAGGGACCCCATGAAATCATGAACTTCCTTCCCTTGTCCCAGAGAAGCTCAGGCTGTGAACCTCTTGGGTTTTAGTCTTTTTCTTTTATTTCATAACAGCTATATAACCTATTATAATTCCATTTCTATATCTACTTTTGGGAATCCCAAGGATAAGTGTTTGCTTATTTGTAGTAGCTATTCTTAGCTTACACAGTTTTTATTATATTTGTATTTTTTCTCCTAGATTTCTTTAGACGCTAGACACAGAATAAAAGAATGTGAATGCTAAGAATGTCCTTAGAAAATAACCAGTTTAACCCACTTCAAAGAAAGAATGAATGCTCAGACAGGTGCTTTGATGTCCTTAAGGTTACACTATCAGTGGAAAAGCTGGGCCTAGAACAGAGTTTTTCAAAATGTAATCCATGTTACACTTGCATCAGAATCACCTGGCAACCTGTTTTTTTTTAACAGGCTCATCCAGGTGGTTCTGATACATGCTAAAGTCTAAGACACAAAGGCCTGGGTTAAGAATGCCTGGTTTGGAAAATTGGTTCTTTCCTACTAAAGCATACTATCTGATAGATATGTATAATTGAAGAGGAGAGAAGATGAATCAAAATCACAGAAAAGCTAGTAGCCAGTAATCTCAATGGCCACATTTAGAGATCCATTTTTAAAAGGAGGGAGGTACTCATTGCCACATAAATGGCAGGAAGGAGGAAAGGGTACCTAATGGAATGTCATGTGTTCTGAGGACCCAGGGAAGGGTTGTTTGAATACTTCAGCAACTACACAGGACTTGAAAAGGAAACAAACAAACAAACAATATAGAAGACTGGATGAAATCAAGACTGATAATTGCTAAGGCAAATATGATGGATAGTTGAGGGAGGAAGAGAGATAGGACTGATGATGTGGTCATAGCTACCACTAAATCGAGTTAAAAAGGAGTGAGTCGAGGCATTGCCTCTCTTGCCTTTCTTCATACCTTCTCACAACAGCCAGAGATCTTTATAAAATGTAACTTAGATCATATCCTTCCTCTACTCATCAAAACCTTTCCATTTTATTTACTTTTATGTTAATTGATGTATAGTTGTTGTACAATATTATATAGTTATAGTAATTCACAGTTTTCAAAGGTTATATTCCATTTATAGTCATTATAAAATATTGGCTACATTCCCTGTGTTGCACAATATATCCTTATAGCTTATTGTATACCTAATAGCTTTTATTTCTTCATCTCCTACCCCTAACTTTTCCTTCCCCCTTCCCCTCTCCCCATTGTTAATCACTAGTGTGTTCTGTGAGTCTGCTTCTTTTTTGTCATATTCACTAATTTGTTGTGTTTTTCAGATTCCACATAAGATATCCACTGCATTTAGAATAACATCTGTACCATGGCTGACCCCTTATCCCTCTTTGGCTACTAACTTCATTTAGCACCACTCTCTCTATTTTCCTTTGTGCATACCATTCCCCCATCTGTAATTCTAGTTCCACCCCCCTTATTCAAGAGTATGTCTCTATCTCATCACTTAGATCTTACCATGAATGAAACAACTCCTTATCTATGTATCTTGGACCTATAATTCTCTTTTTGATAACTTTTTGTCTTAGCATTTGAAATCTTATAACCTGTAATTACACACACACACACACACACACACACACACACACACACACACATAAATATTTACTTATTTCCTTATTTCTTGTCTCTCTCCCTGGGGAGACAATAAGCTCCAGAAATGTAGAAGCTGAGGCATTATCCATCAAACGTCACTTGATGTAATATTGTGAATACTCAATAAACATTTTGTTGAATTTTAAAGTGGGGAGAGAAGCTTCAAGGATAGTAGACTGTTATTAGAGGGAGTGATTCATTGTTTGTGTTCCATGAGGTAGAATAATTCAAGGTAAATGAAGAGACACGAAATGGTCATGTGTATGGATGCAAAGTGATGGTTAAAGCATCAGAACTTTGGAACTTAGCAGTTTAAAGAGCTATGAGGTAAAGGTATTAAATATTTTTATGGTCAACAGTGCATTTTTCATGATGTTATGTCATCCTCTAAGTTTCAAGGGGTTTATGTCACATCCATTTATCAGGGATCACAGGTCCATAGTCATCCTTACTCAGAGTATTCTGCTGCTACAATTAATATATGCTATCTGTTCTTGCCTGTTGTCCTTTATGCCCAAGTCACCACTAGAGATGATTTAAGTTCTGTCAAGCCCTCAGCTATCGTGTTCTTTCCTGTGTCCTTTTCATACCAATTTATGGATGCCTCAAGTATCCTGGGGCAGCCCTTCTGTATTACCTACTTTGACACTTGCCTCATTCATTGCTATTGCCTTTTTTCTATTGCACCAGTGCTATAGAGTTGGGGATTAGGGGGAGGACTCTTTAATCTCCCAGTGCACATCTTAACAAGCCAGGCACAGGTCTTCTCAGATCTGGGATACTTCCAAACATATCTAAGATTTCTGAGACGACCTCAGAGTGGAAGTGGGATATGTAGCCCCTTCTCTGAAACTTACAATAAAGGCTATTTGTCTTACCACAATCCATTTTAATCCTGTCCTTTTTCCAGATGGTAAACTTTACCTGCTTTGGGATGAGGCAGACTTGCTTCTACATCATCATACAATTTTCCCAATTCTCTTTTTTTTTATGGGAGAGATAATATGTCATTGTACTCAACATACTGAGGATTTTGCAAAGCATAGCTCTTATCTTTGCCATAGATTTCAGATGTTATGTAGAAACATAACTCTTTGCATTTTCATGGTAACAAACCTACATTGGGGAAGTACACATATATAGATTCCAAGAGTCAGGGGAAAGCTCTGCTAATATCTCAAAGTATTAACCTACCACATGATCTTAAATATGAGGCATATCTTAGTCTCTATAGTCTGCTATAAAAAATTCTAGAGACTTAGTGTCTTATAAACTACAGAAAACATTTTTTCCCACAGTTCTGGAGAGTTCTGTAAGTTCAAGATCAGTGTGTCAGCATGGCTATATTCTGGTAAAGGTCTCCTTCTTGTATCCTCACATAGTGGAAGAGGCTAGGGAGCTCTGTGGGGCCTCTTTCCTAAGGGCACTAATCTCATTTATGAGGGCTCCACCCTCATGACTTAAATAGCTCCCAAAGTTCCCCACCTCCTAATACCATCACATTGGGCATTGGTATTTCAACATGTGAATTTGGATGGCACTCAAAAGTTTAAATCATAGGGGAAGAAGGAAGCAAGCCTTTAACCTGTTATGATTTCAGGTAAATGAAATTGAGGATTAAATTCAAAGAAGAGTCTGTGGTAGGGTAACTGAGACTGAGGGCCTAAAGGCAACTGTCGATAATATTTTAGGGTTTCAGAAGACACTGAGGAAAGAGTTAGAATGTGGACTGATGGTAAGGATGAGAAAAAAAATGGACCAAGATTGAAAGTAATAAATATATGGAAAATATATGAAAAAGGGATCACAGAGGTTGGGGGAGGGTGGTTCTATCCAGAACTGGAATTGAGGCTTACAGCAAGGAACCAAGGAAAAGGCATTTTAAGAACGATGGATTATGGTATGCAGAATCTTCAAAACATAGACCAAGCAAACAAACAAAAAACAATGAGTCTGAACTTCATTATTGATTAGATTCTGGTTCCAACTGACAATTTTGTTCAATGTAATTCTGGGTAATATTAATGACAGTTTCATCCCAGGTGTGTACATTAGACATTGACAAGTCATGCCATTTATTACTGCCATTAGGTTTTGTAAAACTGGGAATATTATGTTCTGCATCATTTTGTTTTGTTTCTAATTTTGATTATTATTGCCGTGTACTATCTGCTATGTGTCAGTTGAACAAGTGTTTATCCTTAAAATATTAGTTGTTATTATTCTTCAATTCATGATAGATCATGAATAAAAATACAAGAAGATTGTAGCACTTTACCATGACTGTTTTTCCCATATTAAGCCTCATTGGTTTTTAAAGACTAATTTGTGGTCAAATTGATTTTAGTCACTAAAGATTACATTAAAGAAAGCAGAGTCCATTTTAATGATCATGTGTATTTTTAAGTGCCTCTAAGGAGCTGTTAAAATAGGGTTATGAGAAGTTTGTTGGTAGTAATTGAAGTGTTACTATACAAGATGATGCCTGTTTTGTGAGCTAAAACAGACAACTATATTTAGTGTTCTGTATTATTTTTTCTACACATTCGTTATGAAGCAATTCTTATTTCCTCATGGTTTGCCAACACAATTATATTAGGGATGAAATGGGAAATGGGCAGAATTATCAAAGGTTGATAAACATAAATATCAAAGAATAGGCTTTTGATAAATTAGCTTCTAAATCCTTCTTCTCAAAATAGTCATACCATACTTAATATATTCCATAAAATGAGAAAGTCAGAATAATTCCCAGATACATGATTATAAATATCTAGAGGGTCTACTATGGTTTGCAAACTGTCAAATTGGCTAGATTTGAAGAGTTGTCTCTTCATCACAGATGCAAACACATTTTAGCTTTTGCACCTGATAACACGGTCTAAGATAAACATAGCTGTGAGCAACTTAATAGTTGGGAAGATGCCAATATAAGAATCTATTTTTAATAGATTACACATGCAGACTTCACCATGATGCCCTCTTTTTTTCAAAATAAAATTTTATACATTATGTTTAGTTATGCAGGGAAATGTTTATCATAGGAAGTTCAATAAAATCAACAAACAAAAAGAAGAATGTGGTGTAGGGACAAAGCTATAGCTTTCAGAATTAGAGGAAATAGATTTGAATCTAAGAAAAAACACATTGATGAATTTACTTAAGACTTCTGAATCTTAATACTTTCATGTCTACAAAAGTAGAAATATACCTTTTTCACAAATTCCTTCTAATATCAAACAATGTTTTATACGGATCTTAAAATTCTTAGAACATCTTGGTTTAATTAAGAAACACTTAAAAATGTTGGCACTTGGGTTGATGAAGAAAGAGAGAGTAGGGAATGAAGGAGGAAGAAGAGAAGAGGAAGAGGAATACAGAGAGGAAGAGAAGGACTAGAGTATAAGACAATTCAAGTTTGAAAAAAAAGTGCTTGTATCTGAATAAAAAAAAAATCTGTTCAAAAATATAGTGGATGAGTGTTGAGATTATACATTTTATTTCTTTGTGATATTTTGATATGTATAGTTTTTCATAGAAGTATATTCACTAGTTTTAAAATCAGAAAGAGCCATTTTTTAAATGATTTTTATTTTTTCCATTATAGCTGGTTTACAGTGTTCAGTTTTCTACTGTACAGCGAAGTGACCCAGTCACACATACATATATACATTCTTTTTCTCACACTGTCCTCTATCAGGCTCCATCATAAGTGACTAGATATAGTTCCCAGTGCTATACAGCAGGGGAAGTAGCCATTTTTAAAACCAAACAATTAAAATTAATTTTTTTCTATTTTGAATTTAATGTTAAGTTTATGTTTAAACATCCATCTTGGATCTTACAATCTAAGTTCAATAGAAGTTTGCTAATGCATTCCTAGTAGTATTTAAATTTAAAAGACTAGGAAAGGTCATTCAACCAGATGAGTGAGAACGAACCTTTTAAATAAAACCACCATTTAAATAGTTGATAGGTATCGGTATGCTTTATAAAAAATCTGGTAAATTATTATATTTTTAAACCAAGAGGTTTAAGTTTCCTTTTTGCTCAGTAATATTTTTGGACAGTTGCTGTGTTCATAAAATAAAACATTTTACACAGCAGTGTTTTATAATTAGCAAATGCTTGGTGTTGATAAAAATAAATTACTGGATTAGCCACCTCTTATAGTTAAGTCATGTAATAGTAGAAAAGCCCTGGTAAAACATCTGTTTAAAGAGTTTACTAAAGTATTTTTTTTTCTATTTTTGAAATAAACAGATACCTATTAAGATTTTCTAATTAATCTACAAGACAATTTAAAATTTATCTCATTAGCTTTGGGAGGAAAAATTGCCAAACCTAACTTTTTCCCTTTGGTTCTCATTCAGCTTAATTTATTTAAAAATTTATTATTCTAGAAACACTAACCAAAGGTGACAGTTTAATTCACAGAGAATTCTTTTTGACTCACTATTTTTATTTTGAAGATGTCTGAATGATAAACCACTACAAATTAGAACTTAGGATGAAGAAAATTAGATAAACAGGAATTTTTATCTAAAGTGACAACAGAGTAAAAATAGAAGCAAATAGAAGAATAAAACAGAGCAAATAGAAGAATAAAAAAGAGCAAATAGAAGAATAAAACAGAGCAAATAGAAGAATAAAAGTCTTCTTTTTCTTTTCTTTAACTTATAAGATTCAAGTGAACTTTGAATGAACACGTTGAGCAAGGAGTAAATTTTTTTGTGTTTATAATATATAACTACCACAGAAGAGTTAAAAAACACATATTTATTAAAGGTAGCATTATAAGTCTTTTGAAGTTGACATTATTATTTTTTGTTGTTGTTTGATGAAGATGAGAATTTTTAAAAACAGGGCTTTGTTGGAGATCTTTTGTGGTGTAGGGGGTTAAGGATCTGACATTGTCACTGGATTGGCTTGGGTAGCTGCTGCAGTGCAAGTTTGATCCCTGGCCAGGGAACTTCCATGTGCTGTGAATGTGGCCAAAAAAAAAAAAAGGAGGGGGTGGCAGAGGGGCTTTGTTGAACTATGTATTTTTTTTTTAAGATGGCATTGAAGGATCTCTGTAGAGTATATTGACTGTGCTCTTTTCCAGATAATTCATTAACTCACATCTCTACAGACAGTGACTTTTTGCCAATATTTAATTTCATCAATGAAGTGTTTGCTAGCTTAAAGTTCTTTTTCACAAAAATTCCAAGGGATCTTTTAAAAACATCACATAAATAATTTTTCCATCTTTATAAAAGTTTGATTTTTTAGACTTCTTGCTCTTGTGTAGAAACAAACATTCATATATGAACATGTATCAGCTATTGCTGTGTAACAAGCTATCCTGCAACTCAGTAGTTTAAAATAACAGGTATTTATTATTCTTTCAGATATTCAACTCTCACTGGGATTATTCATGTGTCCCTAGGTAGCTATGGTTTTTCCAGGTTGCTTTGCTGATCTTGGCTGCACTCTGTGACATGTCTGGTTGTCAGCCTGTCTGGGGTGGCTTCATCTGGGACTACTTGGGGTAACTTGCTTCTGCTTCACATGTCTCACCTTCCAGCTATTTGGCTCAGGTGTGTTAATATGATAAAGGAGGGGCATGAACAAGAAAAAAAAAGCATTTTGTGAGGCCTACATTTGGAAGTGAACACCATCATTTCCACTGCATTCTCTTGGCCAAAGCAAGGCAATGGCCAGCCCAGATTCCAGAGGTAGAGAAATAGAAACCACCTCTTCATGAGAGGAGCAGCAAAGTACCATTGCAAAGGGTGTGGATTCTGGAAAGTATGAAATATTTGGCTCAGTTTGGGGGTTAATCTACCATAGATGGTGACCTCTGCTTATGCAAAAACAAGTTCCAGTGGAAAGGCAGATACCTGCTTAGAATTTTAAGGAGCTCATATTTGTAACATAGAGCACTTACTCTTAAACAACATGACTCCCTTGTCAAGTAATATTTCCACACAAAAATAATTCTCTTGAATTATTAGGACTCAAAAATTAGCATGTAAACAATGCCAATATTGGTTTTTCCTAAACAATATTAACTACCTTAAAACATCAGTCTAAATATTAATGTGAAAAATATGGTAAACACTTCAAGATTACATACTCTATTCAGAAGAATGAAAACAAAAGACCATTAGATTTTTGCCCAAACCCCTTTGCATTGGCTGACTGAGATCCCTTTTCTGTGGCCTCTTATACAGCCCAAGTCTCATCCTCTCCCTCCCTCCATGTACCTGTCTTCTAGGACCTGATTTATCGTGGTTTAAAATAATTTAATTTATCCGATCCTTAGCATCTGAAATGTCCCTCTGCTTGTCATTCTTTTCCTCCTTCCATAGCTACTTGTTAATTTCCTACTTAACATTGTAAATTCAGTTCTAGGATTTTTGCTTCTCTTATTCTCTCAAGTGAAGATGACATCTCTCTTATTTGTGCTGGCCCCATACTTACAACACCACTATTGAGAGAATTATAATACTTATATTTGCTTTTATGCATACATCCTTCCTAGATTGTGACTAAAGCTACAAAAACAATGGCAATCTGTCTTTTTTTTTTTTAATCTTTTATCTTCCCGATTATTCCCAGCACCAGGCACAATAGAAAGTAGTTGAATACTGTCTGTTACATGTAGTTGAATAATTTAGCTACTCTTTCTCCTTGACACAGGAGGAAAATAAGCAAAATACTAAATCATTTATCCAAGTTCATACAGTTGTGAAATGCTAGGACTGCTTTTAAGTGAAGGCCTATTTGACCCCATATGCTATATTCTTTTTTTTTAGGGCTGCACCTGCCCTAAAGGAAGGAACCTCTCATATGTAAGTTCCCCGGCTAGGGGTTGAGTCAGAGCTGCAGCTACTGGCCTACACCACAGCCACAGCAATAAGAGATCTGAGCTGCATCTGCGACCTACACCACAGCTCACGGCAGCCCTGGATCTTTAACCCACTGAGTGAGGCCAGGGATTGAATCTGCATCCTCATGGCTACTACTTGGGTTCTTAACCCGCTGAGCCACAACAGGAACTCCAAGATGCTATATTCTTTAAGATGTAACTACATGAATCTCACATGGAAAACTTTCAATAAGTAATTGATATGCTTGAGTGGATCTCTCAGGAAATAACTGCACAAAATGCACAAGTAAAATTTTCCCTCTATTAACTACAATTTAATCCTCATCAATTTTAAGAATTATATTTATTATATGTTGATTTACAGCCTTCTAGGTTTTTAGTGTAGGGAGAGAAGCTCTTATTTAACTATTCTATCCTATGTGAATTTTGTCCTTTCTGTGTGTTTCCTGTTCCCTTGATTTGGCACTGTTATTGCCAGACCCACCTTATAGCCATGGAAGGAGAGAGAAAGTGGTTCTGACTTTCTAGTAGGTTGGGGCAGGGAATGATTAGGAAGAGGCTATGTTTTGTCACATAATTGTCCACACACAATTGCACTGCAGTGTCTTTCAGAAATTGTAGCAATGTTAATTTTACAAATAAAATTTACATGTATTATTTAAAAGCATCTTCAGATGTTCTTTGCCCATAAAATCTCATTCTACTGGATCTGAACAGCCTGAATAGCTCTTTCTCCCTCTGCATTTTGCCTGAAGCTAAGTGCTAATAGTTGACATTTCTCTAGTGAGTGTACCCATTGTGTCACAGTATTTTTTTTTTCTTTTCGAAGAATCAGAGTGTTATTTAGATGCTTTGAAATGAAGTGCTTCATCTTGCAAAACTTATACTGTACTTTTTCTGTTATAAAAGCCTCTACACGATAAAAGATATCCAACTACCATTTCCTTCACTGTCTATCTTAAGCTTAAATCATACCTTTGTGATTCAGGAAAAAAAAATGAATTTAACTTTCAGAATTTTACATTTATAGGAGATCTTTAAAGGTGATATAAGAGAATTAGCTAAATCATGGTTTGTAAGACTTCCACATATTTTAAAATAACTATTTGTGAATTATATCTAGAAATAGAAAATTACTTATAATTTTACTAATTTTTGTTTCAGGATCATTGGCACTTGAATTAATAGTGATCTGTCTAGGGAGTTCCCATGGTGGCACAGAGGCAGCAAATCTGACTAGTATCCATGAGGATACGGGTCCAATCCTTTACTCAGTGGGTTAAGGATCTGATGTTGCTATGAGCTGTGGTATAGGCCAGCAGCTTCAGCTCTGATGGACCCCTCGCCTGGGAACTTCCATATGCTGTAGGTGCAGCTCTAAAAAAGGCAATACTGATCTTTCTAATTTATAGATAAGAAAACACAGGCTGGGGTTAAGAATTCAGTTTTATTATAAAGCATATTAAAGATAGACCTGATCAGACAACAAAACATACTGACTTTTGCTTAAGCACATTTTACTTTGAAGTTTATAATAGACCATTTACAAATAATGACGATTTCTGTGAACTATTGTTGTGGCTGCTTTGAAAGTTCTAAGTGCAGTCTGGTTGAATCTTTTCTTGTATACTTAATAGTATAACATACACAATGGGTCCTAGTGATTATGTTTTACGAAGAGTTACTGCCAGGAGTTCCTGTTGTGGCTCAGCAGGTTATGGACCCCACTAGCCTCCATGAGGATACGGGTTCAAACCCTAGCCTAGCTCAGTAGGTTAAGGATCCAGTTTTAGCATGACCTGTGGTATAGTTCGCAGATGCGGCTTGGGTCCCACGATGCTGTGGCTGTAGCATAGACTGGCAGCTGCAGTTCTGATTCAATACCTACCCTGGGAACTTTCATATACCATAGGTGCAGTCCCCAAAAAAAATTAAAAAAAAGGAAATTACTGCCAAATAACATCTTCTATCTGGAGAGACTGTAAAACTCTTATATTATCTAACTTAGCTCTCAAGTTCTTCTTAGCTCCAAGGAATACCTTGAATTTTTTTTTTAAATTATCTTTGTAGCCCAGATTTTAATGCTGTTCCTGGTCTATAGAAGTTTAGAAGTATTTGACAGTGAGGAATGATGTATGCTGAATGTTGATTTTCATCTGGTAAAGCCTACTAAACATTTCAGTGATTTGCTACCCTTATTATAGAAGAAAACATGCCCCGCTGATTCATTAGACTCTTAAAACAACATTACCAGAGATAGAAATAATATAGGCAGTTTGGGGAGGAGCACTTGGACCTTCATTTATTTTCTGACATGGGCATCCCTGACATTGATCCCATAGATCAAAAGAGTTTTTTTCCCTATCTGGGGTGTTGAATGTCTTTGGTTTATCACTCTGGGTCCACTTTCCACCTTTCTCTTCCTTGGGAGGCTGAGCTCTGTGGATGATATCAGCAGACTCCCTTGCCCTCTTGCTTCCAGTTAGATTTGGCTCTTGGGAGCCTTTACAGGAGATCAGAGGAGGAACTATAAGGGCATTCTTTCACTGCAGGAGAGCAGTATTCATCACCCAGATATCAAAGCTCCTGTCAAGTGACCCTCTCTGCTCTCTCTTTGTTCAGGGTCCAGTAACCATTCTCTTTCTCTTCATCCCTATGCATCTAGGAGTGATAATTGCATGTCTCTATTACCAGTTCCAGTAGTTTCTTTATACCCTGCACTCATGTTTGTAAAACTGTCCCTTATTAACTCTCCTCAAGTTACCCAAGTCCTGCTAGGACCCTAGCACCCTCAAAGGAGAGTCCTACTCTCTGTTTCCAGGTGATGACATTTAATAGGAAGGAGAAAGGGGGGGAATGTGATTAGAGTTTATAGAGCATTTCCTATGCCAGGAGACATGCTGGACTCCCTTATATTTATTAACTCATTTAATTCCCATACTAATACTCTGAAGTTGACCACTTCTGTTGGTTTGAGCTGAACATTCCAAGGAGAATTTAGAAAAATAATTTGGAATAAATTAATGATTGCGGACATTTATCGAGTGTACCTTAGAACAAGCACTTTTCTAAGTGCATTGAAATATTCAGAGCATTATCATTACAAGTTAGGTAATAGTACATCCTTTTCTTTTTTTTTTTTTTTACACATGATAAAAGGTAATACATAGAGATTAAGTTACTTACTCATATCACACAGCTGAAACATGGCAGAGCTGGGGTTTGAACCAAGGCATTCTGTGTGTAGAGAGAATATTCTTACTCACTGTTTTATAGCACTTCCTTCTGCTGTGTAAAACATATTTCACCAGTGGAAATTTTCTTTCTTCCCAAATTCTCTCTGCCAAAATCTTGTGCCTTTCAGTCATTGGTTTCCTAAAATGAAATATGAAACCAGCATTATTCTTCTGTTTTTAAGGGACACCTTTGAAGGCAAAACTAATCTGTGGTGCTCAAAATCAGTAGAGAAGTCATCCTTGAAAGGGCTAATACACAGAAGAGGGTGTGAGGAAGTTCTGAGGATGCTGCTCATATTCTTTTCTCCATTGGGGTGATGATAATATGAATGTGTTCAGTTTGTGAAGATTCACTGAGCTAACATTTAAGATATGTGTACTTTCCTATATATATATATATATATATATATATATATATATATATATAATACCTCAATAAAATTCTTATAAAATACTTTTTACAATCCATGCTTAAGAAAACAATCATCTATGAAAATTGACTATTTTGGGGGGAAAAATGTAATTGTAATGTATACATGTAAGGATAACCTGACCCCCTTGCTGTACAGTGGGAAAATAAAAAATAAATAAATAAATAAATAAAATAAAATAAAAATAAAAAAATTGACTATTTATCTACAATGGGTTGCATTATTTTTATGGTCATTAGCATTTATTAATAAATTTTGAATAAATTTTGCACTCATTTTTGGTGTTTCTCTTGCTCTTGATGTTTCTAATATCTGAGGTTCAGAAACACAGAAAAGTATCTTGACTTTCTTAGCAACAGAGAGGGCCAGAGGCTGACCTTTCTGTAACCAGAAGGCCATGTTAAATTATTCCTGTGCTCTTTACCTTTTATTGGAACATGGTATTGATCTCTCCATATTTTCAGATTAAAAAACTGATACAACTCTGAAGAGTGAGAAGCAATTTAAATATTTTCAAATTCCTTTCAGTCCCTTTCTCAATTTTTTTACTTAGGTTTTTTTCACTCTGTTTATTCCACTTACCAATCAATCTATCTGAGTTTCTTTTTGATATAAATAAATTGATGTAAATACAGAATATCTTTGTATTTCTAACAATGATCTAGAAGGATTGTTATCTCATTTTACTGACTTTCATCTTGATATTTGGTTTAGGAAGGAGGAAGACAATATGTAAGTGAATGTAGGAAACTGCTAAGTAATACCCAAATTTCACTTTTTAAAGAAATATTAGTCATGAAAGGGATTGAAGGCAGAGAGCCACAGGGTCATATAGCCCAAGGTGCATTTAGTGTTTTGTGTGTTTTATAAAATAATTTTCATATACTTGAAAAGAAGGCCATTAAAGACAGGGACTTTTTAAAGAAATAGTACTATTTTCATGATGTGTCACTTGCAACAAAAAGACATGGTAGATGTCTTTCACATAAGATGAAAAGGGAGGAAGACAAAAGAAGATTTAATTAAAGGTAAGCAAAAGAGCAGCAACAAAAAAAGATAAAGAGCCTGAAGGCTCTGAATGTTTTCCCTGTGCCACCAAGATTTACAAGTATTAGTAATTGAATATGAAGGGATGTCCTCTGTCCTTGACTTTCATTCTTACAGAGGTACAAACTAAGAGAAAATGGAACACATTGTATGTGAGCTCTGCATTTTCTGGTAGATTCAATAATTAACTGTAGTTGTATTTCTATCTAGTACTTGGTCAGAGGAAGAGAAGCCAAGGAATAATAAAATAAAACAGAAAAAAAAATCATCCTATATTTATTGAGTACCTACTCCTTGCCAAGTCTGTACAACACACCTACACTGTTTCATTTATGCCTCAGAGGCTTAAGACTCTGATGTGGTATTATTTCAATCCCCATTTTACTAATGAATAAATTGTGCCTCAGAAACACTAAGTTACTTGCCCGAGACCGTGTAGCTAGTGAATAGGAGACTTGGGTTGGAAAAATCAACTATTTCTGCCCTGGAAATGTGTGCTGCTTTTGCTACATCATACCTATAATGCTACAGAATAAGGGAGTTGAATCTAGGAAGGAAACGAAAATCATTCAAGAGAAAAAAGATATTTTGCTTTCCCTGGGGTATTCATACCTCAGTAGGAATAAAACTAAATACTTGAACATCCATGAAGTTACGGGCTAAATATTGTACATTTCACTGAGCATCACTTTAATTAGACCATAGGAGGGGAAATTTCAGGCAAAATGCTTGAAATTACTTTTAAGTTAAACATACATAAGAGAGGAAGACAAAAATCTACATGAATTCTTAACCTAAAAGATATGCTTTCAGGAGTCCCCGCTGTGGCACAATGGGTTAATGATCTGGTTCAATCCCCAGCCCAGCACAGTGGATTAAGGATCTAGCGTTGCTGCAGCTGTGGTGCTCAGATTCGATACCTGGCCTGGGGAACTTCCATTATGTTGTGGGTGTGGCCAAGAAAAACCAAACAAAACAAGAAAACCCATATGCTTTCACAGAAATTTTGAACCTGCAGTCACTATGTACTTTATACTGCCAGACTGTGGGTAAATAATTCCTGTCTCATCTGCTAGAAAGATACTTTAGTGGAACATTTTGAGAAGCATTCTATTAGAGATTGTGGTGGATATAGCAAATATAAACTGGATTTCAACTGATTGTATGAGTTTGAAAGTTATATATCATTCCAGGAACCACTTTTTTTCTCTATTACTTCACTACTTTCTAGGTGCCCCAACTAGTTGTGTCTGAAGTCATCTATTTAACTTATAATCCCTCCCTCCCTTTCTATTATATTTGATTCCAATTTAAAAGGGAGAATTATAAAATATCCTGGTCTGTGTGCATAAATGTGTATCAAAGCAAGATCCTGTTTGCCTTGTCTACCTTTTTCTAGGCTCCTTGCCCAAAAGTATAAGCTTTCTAGCCCCCATATCTTCAATGCTAGATGATCCTTAAAGCCTTGGGGTTCATGCTTTATTCTTTGCCAAAGACTTACTCCTTTTCAAGTCCCTGTGCTTCTCGAATGAACAGTTTGCCACCCACATCCTTCCTGGTTTGACAGACTTTATTATCTGTCTATCTATCTAGATATATATTTTTAATAAGAGCAAGCATTTCTATCAACTCCCTACATTTTGTTTTCTTCAAAACTTGACACATGTCAGTGTGCAATATTGTCTTTGTCCATAAGTTTAGAAGCCACGCACTTCTCAGATGCATCTAAAATTGGGCTCCTGAAAACAAAAATAGAATTTTCAATGCATTATAGACCTTCGACAAATGTAATGGTTCATGAAAATGACACTGTTATTTTAAGACTTACCTGTACATTTTAAGTAGTAAAGATACTTTTTTAAAAATTCTAGTATCTTAGCATTTTGTAGTTTCTTTTCCCCTTGGAATTTTTAATCAGAACTATTTGAGTAGAATTTAAAAAGAATAATTTACAGCTGTCTTTGTCAAAGCACATATATGGCTCTGATTTGACCTCTAGCCTGGGTGCAGCCCTAAAAAGCAAAGAAATAAAATATTCAAAAGATAATCAAATGGAAGGAGGAAAGAGCCAAGGAAGCAGCATGATAAAATAAAAAGAACATGAGCACCAGAAGTTAGATCTGGGCCAAAATCTTGGTTTTATCATCATCTGGTTTTGTAAAAAAGGGTCACATGTTCAACCTCTTTGTCTCATCTAGGATGAAAATACTAATGCTAATCTCACAGAAATGTCACAAAAATCATAAGATCCATTCATTAAGTGGAGTGTTTCTCATGAATATTTTCTCCAAAAATATTAGATATTAGTGGCTATTATTTTTCCTCAATATAATTCCCAAGTAAAGAAATGAAAAAAATAGATGGAAAAGCTTTCACTGGCCTATTTCAACTTATTTTGAATCATATCTTTCTAAACTTGGAGCCATCCAATATGAGTATACACTATTTTGAGACAGCATGCAAAATGTATATGTGGAGAAAGCATGTTTTATGGTTGAAGTATGGTGAACCCTCTATGATTATGTATTATATTTCCAAGTACACAAAGTGGTTAAATCTTATGTACCCACCTAGGGCAAATTATTTGTGGTCTTTGTTTCTTTGTGTAGAACTGCCCAACTGCCTGATAATTTAAATATTTTTCTCTCCCTCATAAAGCTAGCATTCAACAAATTGAGTTAATTTAGATCCATTAGGTTATAGATCTCTAACTCTTGATATTGAGAGAAATATTTAAGTAGATTTGACTTAAAGGAGATTTATTGTTTTTTGTTTTTTACTTGGAGGTTTTCTTTCCATTCATCACCTTTGGTAGATCGAGAATTAGACACATTCAATATTCTTCAACATAGCTTTAAATTTTAAAAGCCATAATCACAGAAATGGATCACTGGAAACATGCTTTATTTAATTCAGTATATTTCTTATTTCAGTTTGGGAAGCAGCACATAGAAAACCTCTTCAATGACCTGCAGGATGGGAGACGCCTCCTAGACCTTCTTGAAGGCCTGACAGGGCAAAAACTGGTATGTGACTTACAGTGTTTATAAGAAATTTCATATTAACCTCACAAGGATTTCAGACCAGAAACAAACTCATTATAGTTTTTTATGAGATATAGTAAAATCCATCAAATTTACTAATTTCTAATTTAAGTAGCAATAGAAGACCTATTCCTGCATGAAACAATCTTGCAATATTATTTTTATTTTGGCATCTTCTGTCATATCCCAAACAAAAAGATGAAATTTTCAGTACTATGATTTATATTATTTAATAGATATTCTCTCTTATTATTTGGTATCTTTGTTCTTGAATGACCTTTTAAATTTAATTTTATTGATATATTTAGTCCTTTGTCTTTTTTTCTTCCAGTTTTATTGAGATACAGCTGACATACAGCACTGTACAAGTTTAAGGTGTGCAGGGTGATGTTGACTTATATATATCATGAAATGGTTATCCCGATAAGTTTAGTGAACATCCATCATCTCATCTAGATACAAAATCAAAGAAATAGGAAAAAAATTTCCTTTTGATGAGAATTCTTAGGATTTAAGAACTCTAAACATAAGATAGGAAAAATGGGGAGTTGCTGTTCAATAGGTATAAAGTTTCAGTCATGCAAGATGAATAAATTCCTGAAATCTGCTATACAATATTGTGCCTGTAGTTAACAGTATTGTATTGTGCAGTTAAAATTGTTTTTGGAGAGTGGGTTTCATTTTAGGAGTAAATACAGCAGGAGTCATAATGGTAGAAATTCTAAAAATCCACAAATGAATGAGTTAATCCATATATTATAATCCACTATGCAAACATTAGTTCACAAATTACAGGACAAGATAAGAATTTTGGGATTGAGGGTGAAGGTTAGAGAGCCAGAGATGATTGGGATTTTGAGCTTCAGTGACTAAGGCAAGGCTGTTGATATTAATAATTTCATTTAAGCTTATTTGGCATTATAGAATTTTGCCAGGCTCAAATCTCTCTTAAACTTTCCTAAAAAGTGTGGGAATTAACTTATCAGTCTTACTAGCAAATGTCCTTATCCATGCTGATTTTTCTTAGGGATCATACAACTGGGCATGAATAAAGGAGAGATGGTAACCAAAATTACTTTGATGAAGAAAAAATGCTATTGATCCTGGAAAATTTTTACCAAAAGTCCAGACTTTTGTTCAACTCCTCCAAAAGAATTTGGGTGAGGAACAGAAAACACAAAGGAAAAATAAATACACATATACACACTGAAGCTGAGGAACAAGCAAACAAAGAAGCAGTTTATTCAGGGGAGAAGCAAAGTTAAATGCTCAGAGAAGAGTGTGGGCCTCCTAGTGAGCGAGGGGTGCGCCACAGGGTTTTTTGATCCCCTTTTAATCTTATTTTTAGCCCTTTGAATGGGTGGGGGTCTTTTGATTAGGGGTGGAATATTTATTGAGAGGAGGGTTGAGGCCTGGATTGCACCAGGTTGAATCAGCTTCTGGTACTGTGCATCCAACTCCTGAAGCCACTGTACATGCACTCTAAGAGAATTCTCCCTTAAATTTTCCCTTACTATTTGAGTGCCACACATGGAAGGTCATTCAGAGTCATCAGCAATCTGTGCATTTTATTGTGCATGCTCCATGGTCTTCATGGTGAGAGTTTCTTGCTCAGATGCTACGTACGGAGTTTCGGCCTTAGTTGCCACTCCTCCATGTGTCATGGCCTCATTAAGTGCAAAACAAGGAGGTGGCTTTGGCTGACGCCTAATGCCTATACATGAGGTGGTGGTTCTTGGGCCTGGACCTGTCTGTCCTGCCTCACTCTCCGTTTTCATGAGGAGTGGTTGATTCATGCTAAGAAATTCCTATGACAAGGACAATTAACCATAAGTACTTAAATTCATGATATTAATGCCTCACGGCCTGTGTTCATTTAAAGTGAAATGTATAAATTCTTTCTTTTCTGGAAGATTTTCCTTTTCTTGCTGGGCAGTTAATGTTGTTTCATTTTGTTTTCAGCCAAAAGAAAAAGGATCCACAAGAGTTCATGCCCTGAACAATGTCAACAAAGCACTGCAGGTCTTGCAGAAAAATAATGTAAGTGGAGCCCTGGACATGCCATGAGACAGCATGCTTAATGTTTGAGTGAGGGCTTTGGCCCCAAATACAGAGAAAGCATCTCAAGTTCTCTTACAAATCAAAGCAATTCTTATTAAGAGCACGTATTCTAGTTCAAGTGTGTCTGCTTGTGGCTAATGTGATTCAGGAAGTAAATGCACCAGGGGCAGGGAAAGGTGTGACCTAGACCTGATTGGCCACTTCATGTTTTTTTCAGATTCTATGTGGTGCAGTTATATTTGGAGGACAGATTAAGTGCTGTGGTAAACTCAGTTCTTTACAGCAGTGTTCCGTGCAACAAATGACTTTTACTTGACTGGCTATAGCTTTTTTAGGTATAAAGTATGCTCACACACGATGATGATTAAGTTTGTTTGAATTAAGCCAACATTTATAACACATTCAAGTAAGAAACTTACACAGAAAAATCACTATTTCAACTCAGCCTAAGAGCTGCAAATTTGTTTTCTGTTCTATGTTTGATTTAGTTTAACTAGAAGAAAATACATGTGTGGTATCAGAAAAAATCAACAATCGTACCTAAACAAGTATGTAGAATAAAGGAGTTCTTATCTCGTCAGAGTGACTTTGAGATTCCTCCCCTCTATCTTGACATTGGAGGCAGCCCTCCTTATTAACTTCCTATAATCTTTCTAATCAACCAATAGATTTACTAGGCACTTTTAGTAGCTTCCTAATTACATTATGTCTCTCTTTCAAGGATAAATTCAAATAATTGATCCCATACTCTTGAAATAACCATAATTAGTGATAGATCAGTAATGACATATATTCCCCTAAATATTGCTCAGCTCATCTGGCAGGGAGAGGACATCATTCTGGAAATAGAAGTAAAAGCTGTGCAGCAATTGGTCAATTTTATGAAAGGCTATTGTCATATTTAACCCATAGAAATTATTTTACAGAAACATATTTTTTATTATTTTCCTGGAGTGATTAACTCTATATTTTCAAATTTTCTGCATCAGAATAACATAGTCTACGGAATATATGCCTTATTATTAGTCCTATAGAAGCTTTTGAAAAATAAGTGTCATATAGACTAAGAGAAGGTTTTAATAATATTAAGCACTTGCACAAAGAAAATGTCTTTTTATGAAACTGACATGCTACCTACTGTACTAATGAGGCACATAGAAAATGTCTTTTTAAATATCAATTCCCTATATTCCATTATGAAATATAAGAGCAAAAAAAACCACAGAAAATTCAAAGAATTATTAGACTCAATCTATTTGAAGTAGTTGAGCTTTTCCCACCAAAAAAAGGTCACATTAAAACATAGGCTGGTGGATCTTTTCTAAAGTAGTGGATTAAGATAGCCATAGATCCTTTTTGATAAGAGGTTTTTTTTTTTCACATAACTGATTATAAATTATGAATTTATGGGGTTTTCTGAATGCATTATAACTTTTAATTTCACAATTCTCAATATAGGCCCAGAAGAAATCCTGGCAATAAAATAGAAAAACCATAAAATAAAATCTCTGTAACTTTGAGAATAACCTCATATTTCTTAGATGTGAAACCAAAGGCATGATTCAAAAAAAATTCATCAAAATTATGAGTTGTTCTTATGTTCTAGATATGTCTTTTATGTATTGCAGATATATTTTCCTTCTTTGCGGATTAAAAATTTAACTTACTTCATCTTTTTATGAAGAGAGGTTCTTTGTTTTGATGTAGCTCATTTTTATAAACTTTCACTTTATAATTTCATGTCCTGTTTAAGGAATTTTTGCCAGTGGAAAGCCATTGTGCTGTTACATTTTGTTGTTACCCCTATAAGTTTTGCTATTTTAAAATTTTAATTTAGTTCATTATTTCACCTGGAAATGACTGATTATTGTGTGTGATATGAGAAACGGGTTAAGATTTAGGTTACTATTTTCACTTGGAATCTAAATGACAACACTATTAACAAAGAATGTTGTTTGCCCATTGATCTCCAGTACTAAGTGTGTCATAAATTTTTTTCAATACACATGTAGTTTGCTTCTGGACTTTAGTTCATTTCCATTGTCCTATTTGTCTATACCTGCATGGATACCATACCATATGGAATACTGTAGTTTTATAATCTTGTCTGCTGGTCTGGGTTCTCCCACTTTTTTCTTGTTTTATATTTTCTGGCTATTTGGCCATTTGTATTTCTATGTTCATTTTACAATCATCTTTTTAATTTCCACATAAATCTTCTTTTGAATATAATGAACATTAAGTCTATAGATCACTTTTGGAGGAAATGACACCTTTACACTATTGATTTTATCAGGTTTCTTCTAATTTTTTCTTCTATAGTTCATGTTTTTAGTTTTAGGTTTCATTGAATAAAAAAAAATCCATTGAAAAAAATGGACAACGAACTTTAACAAGGACTTCATAAAAGAGGATTTTTCAGATGTTCCAGAATAATATGAAAATGTGTTTAACCAGACTATCAATTGGGGATATTAAAATTACAATGGGAGTTCCCCTCGTGGTGCAGTGGTTGACGAATCCGACTAGGAACCATGAGGTTGCAGGTTCGATCCCTGCCCTTGCTCAGTGGGTTAAGGATCCACCGTTGCTGTGAGCTGTGGTGTAGGTCGTAGACGCGGCTCGGATCCTGCATTGCTGTGGCTCTGGCGTAGGCCGGTGGCTATAGCTCGGATTAGACCCCTAGCCTGGGAACCTCCATATGCCGCTGGAGCGGCCCAAGAAATGGCATAAAGACAAAAAAAAAAAAATTACAATGAGCTACCAATACAAACTCACAAAAATGGTTGAAATTAGATTCATAATGCCAAGTGTAGATGAGGGTATAGAATAACTTGAACTCTCACAACTAACTGGTGTAAATGCAAATCAGACAATCGCTGAAAATAGTTTGGCATTATATAATAACTATGATGAAAATGTACAGTTTCTATGACCCAACAATTTCATTCCTTGGCTCATAACAGAAATACATAACAGTGTTTGCCAAAAGACTCAGATATATGTATGAATGTTTAAGAAGTGAGACACAAAAGTATACCTATTTTTTTTTTATTTTATAATGATTTTTATTTTTTCCATTACAGCTGGTTTACAGTGTTCTGTCAATTTTCTAAAGTATGGCAAGGTGACCTGGTCAGACGTACATGTATACATTCTTTTTTCTCACATTATCATGCTCCACCATAAGTGACTAGATATAGTTCCCAATGCTATACTGCAGGATCTCATTGCTTATCCACTCCAAAGGCAATAGTTTGCATCTATTAACCCCAAATTACCAGTCCATCCCACTCCCTCCGCCTCCCCTTTGGCAACCACAAGTCTGTTCTCCATGTCCATGGTTTTCTTTTCTGTGGAAAGCTTCATTTGTACTATATATTAGATCCCAGATATAAGTTATATAATACGGTATTTGTCTTTCCCTACTACATTTTTTAAGTTTCAAAAATAGGCAAAATGATTCCATGGGTTTAAAAATCAGAAGACTGTTTAGATTTTAGAATGCAGGATGGAATCTTTTGAGGTGTTGAAGATATTCCATGTTTTGACCTGGTAATTTTTACACAGGTGCATTTGCTTTAAGGAGAAGATTGATACCTTAGTTTCTCTATCCAATCCTCTAATATTATGTCAGTAGTACTCATTGGTTGAACTCAAACAGAAGCCAGAGGGTAAGAGATTCTGGATGATGGAGTCATCTCAGACTAGGTGATCATCTCAAAGATGTGAAGAATGTGGGAGGGAGAGCAAACAGAGAAAACCCAGCACTATAGATAGCTCTATTTATTTATTTTTTCCTATCAGAAGATTTGGGAAGCTCTAAATTGAGAGCCCTAATGTTGGATAGGGTGCAACCTTGCTGAGTGTACCGGAAGACATTCACTTTTTTTTTTTTTTGGCTTTTTAGATCTGCACCCGCTGTATATGGATATTCCTGGCTAGGGGTTGAATCGGAGCTGCCGCTGCTGGCCTAAGCCATATCCACAGCCACAGCAACTCAGGATCCGAGCCACATTTGTGACCTATGTCACAGCTCATGGCAGTGCTGGATCCTTAACCCACTGAGCAGGGCCAGGGAGCGAACCTGCGTCCTCATGGATACTAGTCAGATTCATTTCTGCCGAGCCACGATGGGAACTCTGCCATTCACTTTTGAAGCTATACCACCTCCCCATTCGCTGACAGGGTGTAGAAGTGGTTTCTGGCTAGTTTGGGAACCAGCTGAAATCATGCTCTTTCCCATGCTTCCAGGGAACAACAGGGTCAGAAAAGAAAGACAGACTAAGAGTTACCTCTAACTTCTTGCCTACTACAAAACGTACTATAGGCATAGGAGAAGATAAATATATAAAAAAAAATTTCTGGCATACATGCAAATAAAAAACAGATAATATATCAGGATGCAGTAAAAATTTCATTAAACATATAAAAAGGAGAACTTTTAAAGTGCCAAATAGTTAATAATAATATAACACTAGAAATTAACAATACTTTTAAAAATTCAATTTGATTAATTTAAAATGTGTAAGAAACCAAGAGTACAAATTAACGTTTGTGTAGGAAAAAGCATTCCCTGAGAAAACCCATGAGAAATGTCCCCGGTTCTTTCTACCCAGAAGTTCAATTTTTGTCTTGGCCTTTATCTTCATTAAAAAAAAAAAAAAAAAAAAATTGGGGAGTTCCCGTCGTGGCGCAGTGGTTGATGAATCTGACTAGGAACCATGAGGTTGCGGGTTCTGTCCCTGGCCTTGCTCAGTGGGTTAAGGATCCGGCGTTGCCGTGAGCTGTGATGTAGCTCGCAGACGCGGCTTGGATCTGGTGTTGCTGTGGCTCTGGCACAGGCCGGTGGCTACAGCTCCGATTCAACCCCTAGCCTGGGAACCTCCATATGCCGTGAGAGCGGCCTAAGAAAATGGCAAAACAAAAGGAAAAAAAAATAAGTTTTCAACCGTATATGTTACAAAAAGAAAAAAAATCCTCTAAGGAAAGTAGGTAGTAAAAGATAAATGAAGACATAAATGAATTAGGAAAAAGAAACACTGGATAAATTTAAGAGCTTAGTTCTTTGTAATAAAATAATAAAATAATCTCATAAATTCAATCATAAAAACAGAGGAAAATAAAGCAAACGTATATAATTTTAACACAGAAAATTTTAAAAATAAGTACAAGAGATAAAGAAACCAGAAGTGGAATCTATGCAGAACTATATATTGGTTATTAAAAAAAACAATTAAGTGGATTATACTCTATTTAAAATCATAAACTGCAAGAATTAACATAATGGGATATAGAGTACCTTAATCACTAACCAAAGGAACTTAAGAAAGCATATAACACAACTAAACAAAACTTTTACAAAGACTTCTGAGACCAACTGAACCAGTAGTAAGTTGATTCAACTTTTAAGAAATTGATAACAGCTTGGGGGGGGTGGCCTCCCAATTCTATAAATCTATTCACAAACCTAATTTTGAAAATCACCTGAAAAAAAACTAATCCATTTGTTGTTAAAGGGGTATTAGAAACTTTCTTTCTTTCTTTGCAGTGGCGGGGGAGGGTGGCTGCACCCACAGCATAGGGAAGTTCATAGGCTGTGACCTACACCACAGCTGCCACAACACTGCTCCTTAACCCATGGCGCCACAGTGGGAACTCCAGAAATTTCCTTTTGAAAAGATACTTGTGGTAGTTTCAAGATCTTCTTAGGTCAAGTTCATTTTGTCTTCTTCCTCCTTTCCTAGAGCCTTCTCCAATTTGGCCTATTCCTCTGTCCTAAATGACTACTTTTAGAATGGTCCCTAGTTCTAAACTAGCAACTCAATTTGACCTTGTGCTTCAGTTTCCTTTCTTTTCTCTGTCTTGACTTCTTTCTCTTCTCACTTAAATGACACTCACAGATTTGCTTTGTACAGCTCAGACACCACATTTATGTTCTGATTTACATTCTCTCTGGTGGCTGTTTTAGCATGAAGTTTTCTTTCCTATCAATAATTTATTTTTGAAAACCACTTATTGAAAAGGAAGTACCTGTAAGTGCTGTGATTCCTTTGTCACAATATTTGCTGAGAGAAAAGCTCTTTGTAATAAAGTTGGCTGTGGTTTTAAAAAGCAAACAAAAGAAAGAACAAAATCCTGTGAAAGAGGGAATGACTCTACCGAGTGGTTATGCTTGTCTACACACCAGCTCAACATAAAAATGTATCCATAGCTTCCATTTATCTGTGACTTGTTGAAGGTAGATAGCGCAAATTTCAGATAATATAGAAACATCTCTCATACTGCCATTCTCTCATCCCTTTATCTTTTTCCACTCTTATTTGTGGGCAGTCTCCTTTACCAGACATTCTGAATTCCGTTTTTTAACTCAATCCACTCTCAGATGAAAAGAAATATTTAATGAGCCATTTAAGCTTGTTTATTGATAGATTTTTCCCCTTGATATAATTAAATTCCAACCAATGAGTTTCTGCTAATACAAATTTGCATGTTTAATCATTTTATGTAAAGTTGAATAATGATTGATTTTTTCACTGGTAAAAAATTTAGCCATTAAAAATCTGGTAGAAAAATAAATAAAAATAAAAAATAAAAAAAAATAAGGGAGTTCCCATTGTGGTGCAGTGGAAATTAATCCAACTAGTATCCATGAGGATGCAGTTTCGCTCTCTGGCCTCACTCAGTAAGTGGAGGATCCTACGTTGCTATGGCTGTGGCATAGGCTGGCAGCTGTAGATACGAACTTCCATATGCCTTGAGTGCAGCCCTAAAAAGCAAAAAAGCAAAAAAAAAAATCTGGTGGGGAGATTTAACTACCTGTGGTGTTTTTAACTGTCCTCCAGATGCACTGATAACTCTCTTCCATTCATTGGTTGATCCCAGTTTGCTTTCCCTCTTCTTCCATACCAAGATTTCCATGTGTATTCCTTATGAACCCCAATGCCTTTCAAGTCATGGATTGCACTCCATCATTATTTGAAAGAATCTGACAAAAAATATATGTTGGATTACATCCTGGGAATAGAGAAGGATTTTACTGATTTAATATGATTTAATATTAGCTGATACAGTTGTAGATTTCATAATTATGTCCAGTACACTACTCTCATCAATTGTCTATGACAAAGTGGAAACATTTTACCAAGTGTCTTCAAATATACAATGTGAGATAGCACAATGAAAATAAGATAGTTGTTGTACATTATTAAACTACAAATCCAAAGAGAGTACTTAAAAAGCCTCGGGTGAAAATTCAAATGTCAGCTATGTTCAAATATTCAATTAATCACATCATTGAAAATTGTCACTGAATTAGATTGGATGGTCGTCAATGTCACTGATCTGAAAAATGATACAGTGTTGACTCTTATTGGCATATGATCTTAGATAAAGAAGATTCTAAGGTGTTCTTTAAAACCAGTATTTTATGTATCCTTTAAGTATTCGAAAACTTAAATAGCCATAAATATATTTTTTGGAGTATGTCAGAACATAATATCTTTGAGTAAAAACTGCTTCCATTTATCACTCATAAAACCTAGTAGTGTTCAGATATACATTTCAAATTTTTAATTTATGTTAGGCAAGTATTATTTCTTGTGTTAAATTTTCAGTCCATGAAATAGGCCTGTAATATGTCTGCACCTTATATATACTCATTCCAGGATCCAGAAAAAAAGTATATCCATTTAATTCTGTCACTCACTAACTACAAGATCTTTGTCAAACAATTTCATAACTTTGGATCCTCTTTGTCATCTGCGAAATGTACCAATAAAAATAGTTGTACTTATCTCAAGATATTCTTCTATGGAACATAAAAATATACTCAAGCATGTCTTATAATCTTTAAATTCATATTCTGATGCAATGTGAAATTATTCCTCTTAAAATGAAGCTAGTTATCCCTGAAAATGATTTCATAAGGTAAATATTTTACCCTCCCTTGCCCCCTATGCATTTCTTGCATCAAAGGGAAATAATATTCAACTTAAAATTGAGGTAATCATTCACTATGATTTGTACATGTGGAGATGTTTTGGGATAATAGTAATGTGGCTACAAAGTATGTTGTAATTAAAATTTTTCTCATTGTCATGAATTTTAGTCATGTATCTTAAAACTTTTTTGCTGTTGTTAGTGCCAAGTTTTTTTTTGTTTTTTCTTCTTAAAATCAGTATACGTGGCTCACAATGGGAAAGCTGTGGCTACTACATGGGGTCCTTGTTGCTAAAGTGGCATTCTATATAGCCACGTATAAAGTACATAGTATTTATAAAAGTTCAAGTTAAATAATATCTTATTGAAAGTATATAAATCTTTTACTCTATATTGTGAAATAATTTTTGAGGACAGTTTTATAGAGGGCATCATTTGAAATGTTGCCTTCTAGTGTATAATATTTCATCTAGGAAATCTTGCTTAGCTTAGCTATAAGAACTACTTTGCCAAAAAGTTTAGTTGTACATCTTATGTTCAATAAGACTACCTTCATTGAAATTTTAATTTTGCTATGTTTGCTTTAATTTTCTTTCACCACTTTAATGTTTTAATTTTCTTAAAATTATGACATTTTAAACGAACTGCTTCAAATCTTTAGTGTCAAAGAGGCAGTATATAAACAAACAAAAACACAGTTCCTTTAAGAATTACCTTGTCAGGGAGTTCCCGTTGTGGCTCAGTAGGTTAAGAACCCAACATAGTATTCATAAGGATGCAGGTTTGATCCTTGGCCTCGCTCAGTGGATTAAGGATCTGGAGTTGCTGTGAGCTGTAGTGTGGGTCACAGACATGGCTCTGACCCTGTGTTGCTGTGAATGTGGTGTAGGCAGGCAGCTACAGCTCTGATTCAACCCCTAGCCCAAGAATTTCCATGTGCCACAGATAACGCCCTGAAAAAAAAAAAAAAAGAATTAACCTGTGATATATGATTATCATACTCACATCACCAAAATAAAACTTTTAACTAATTTCACTAGTCCTTAAGCAATTTGATAAACAGTTTTTTTTAGTTTATCTCTGTCCTCAATACTTAATATGTGGCATGTGGTGGCTGTTGAAAAATATTTAACAAATGAACAAATAGATAGATATGTCTGAAGTTAGGGATGATATCTTTATAGTGAGTTTCCAGAACTAAGTCTTATGATGTATTCTAGGTCAAAATGTGCTTTTGAAAGGTATTTTCCAATGCAGATTTCTATATTTGTTTAAAATAAAAAGTAACCTTTGGAATGTGGAGATATGAGAGGGAAGAAAAAAAACCTGCCATTGGAGATCCAAGACCAAAATGGCCAATGCAGCCCACCCTTTATGTTATATATATTGAACTATTCATCATTTAATAATAAAATATTCAATACATGCATCTTTCAATGAAAAAATAGGTATGATTTATGCCCATAACTCTTAAAATTTTATTTTATTTTATTTTATTTATTTATTTTATTTTTTGCTATTTCTTTGGGCCGCTCCCGCGGCATATGGAGGTTCCCAGGCTCGGGGTCGAATAGGAGCTGTAGCCACCAGTCTACGCCAGAGCCACAGCAACGCGGGATCCGAGCCGCGTCTGCAACCTACACCACAGCTCATGGCAACGCCGGATCCTTAACCCACTGAGCAAGGGCAGGGACCAAACCCGCAACCTCATGGTTCCTAGTCGGGTTCGTTAACCACTGCGCCACGACGGGAACTCCAAAATTTTATATAAGTATTAAACACAGTGTAAGTATAAAAGCACATGCTGCAGGGCAGTGAAACTCCTTGGCTTTCACTGCATTTTTGATCTTTTAAATGCATTATATTTTGAAGGATTATATAAATACTTGAGGAATTTCTCTTGAATATGGAGAAGTCTCTTTAGCTTGACTAATGGTGGCAGATGTTTTGTAAAAGGTACTTAACATATTTAAAAAGCAAATCCTATTTGTCTAGACTGTTGGAAGGAGCTTCTCAGTTATAAACAGTATAAGAAAGAAATGTATGGATCTAAAAGAACTAAATATATAGAAGGTAGAAATTTATGCATCAGGTCTAAGTATCAGGAGAGATATTTATATGATAAATTCCAAAGCATAGTTTTCCCCTAAACAATAGTTATTATTTAAGATTCTGGTTAAGAAAATACACCCAAACTTTTAAATATGATATTTCATGGTTCCTTTCATAATCTTATAATTCTATAGGAAGTTATTTTATAAGATTTAATTTGAAGTGCTTTTCGGTTATTTAAACTCACATACCAAGCCTGATAAGTACAAAGACGGTTTACTCTTATCCTTTATTTCATACCTAATTAAAATATATGCTCAGATTGCATCCTGCATATTAAAGGAACAAAAATGACTCCTCCTTAGGTTAAATCTTGAAATCTAAAGTGATCTGGAAGAAGCACATGCTTTGAAACATACGTGAGGAACCTCCCGGCTCTAACCTAATGTCACTTGGCTGAATGATACATGTTTTCATTAATGCCTGTGGCTATGAAATTTCCTTCTCAGTGGTTGTCTACAAAGGCAAGAAGTGGCAGACATTAAGGAAGCAGCAGATTTTATTTACTGGAGATATGATGGTTCCTTTATTGAATGAGATATAACTTTCAATGACATCCAAGCTAGAAATGCAAGTGCTTGAATTATTTACAACTAAAACTGGTAGAGTTTGTCCATCTCCCTGCTACCACCAAAAATTTTAAAAGCATGGAAAATTTTGGAAGAGATTTATTCCTTAGAACTTTGTCAGATCTATTCAGAGGAATATCATTCACTTAATTTTATTTATCCTTTTTCTTACTTTTACCTTCTGTTCTGTCCTAAGAAGTTCCATTTTCATTTTTTGACCTGGTTATTGCAATTTGTTTGGGGGGGAGGTCCAAATAATCCTCATTCTAAAGTCAGCATGTACTACTTTAAGTTCGATGAACACATCCTGCTATTCTTCTTTCTGTCAAGCTAATTAAAAATAATATAAACTTGTCCAGGTCAGTAATCTCCTTTCACTAAGCCATCACATTTCAGGTTTGCTTTAAATCTTATGGTTTTCCTAAATATTCTTAAATCTTAAATATATCAATACTATGTATATAAATCCTTTCACTCTAACCACCATGGGATATCTAAATTTAGCCTGTAGAAAATATTATTGACCATGCTAGATTGCATCATGCCTTGAAGAAACTGAGGATAAAACAAATCCTGGGATTAAAAAAAAAAAACATATTCTCATGAATAAGCAATGGAAGAGAATTGCTCCTTACGCCCAATGCTTAGCAAAGTCGTTTAGGAGGTTGAACACCAGGAAGTAACAATGCTTTCTGAAATATATATTAATCATAGAATTATTAAATATAAAATTTTACACAAAAATCAGATATTTTAGTCTAAGTGCTAGTGTGGGGACACAAAAGAAATTCCCTTCTGTACATGTTCTCACACCTCTGAAATGGATAACAATAGACTATTCTCAAAGCCAATTCCTTAGCTTCCTAGGTGTATTTCTTTTTTTTTTAAACAGCCTTGCTCATCCTGACTCAAGGAATGTTTTCCTAGGAGTTCACATTTAAATATTCTGCTGGAGCTACAATAAGGTTCCATTACGTCAAAGCAAATACTGAGAATTTTCTATTCTCCACAATTACATTTGAATAAAGCATCTTCCACAATAACACTGCCAAACTGAGCCAAAATCTAATGTTACTTTCTGCCTAAAGTCTTAGGCCTGTTTGCAGAAAGGCCTAAAGCCAATCTTCATGTGGAAGTGAACCTATTACTACAAAAATTCAATGCATTCTGTTTAATTTTCACACACAATATAAACTTTCACACCTATTCATTTTGTATTAGATGCTTTCATTCTGCAAAACAGGGAAATATAACTTTAGGCATCTTTAGTGACCTCTAGATAGTATTTCCTGCTAATGCTTGTCACAATACTGTTACACACATATATACATCCACAGATACACTGAATCCATTTATTAGCATATCATCATATAAATGTTTTTTGTTTTGCTTACTGGATGGAATTATTCATTTAACGTACTTATTATCATATTTTAATTTTTATTTTCCCTTTTTATAGTTATTTAGAAATTGGATTGATAATCCTTGGAGTTCCCTTTATGGCTCAGCAGTTAACAAATGCGACTAGGATCCATGAGGATGTGGGTTCGATCCCTGGCCTCATTCAGTGGGTTAAGGATCCAGTGTTGCTGTGAGCTGTGGTGTAGGTCACAGATGTGGCTCAGATCCCTCGTTGCTGTGGCTATGGTGTAGGTTGCAGATGTGACTCGGATCCTGCATTGCTGTGGCTGTGGTGTGGGCCAGTGGCTACAGCTCTGATTCAACTCCCTAGCCTGGGAACTTCCATATGCCACGGGTGCAACCCTAAAAAGCAAAAAAAAAAAAAAAAGTGATAATCTGTGGAATATATAATTCCAGAGCATATGTTAGGAAAAAAATATGTAAAAGAAAAGAGAGAAGCAATTGTGTAGCCTGGTGATGATTATTTGAGAAAAGCTAGTAATGATTTTTTAAAAATTATCACTCATAGCTACATGGTGAGAAATGGGGCATTATTAACAACCCCAAGCCTATGAGAATTTAGAGTGAAAATGGACTAGACTGTCAATATGAGGCATTTAATAGTGATATAAAGACCAGAACAATATGTTTCAGCATTACAAAATACCCCTCCCCTTCTAGAGTCTTAGTGATTGTTAATTATTTCTTATAGTTCCAATAATAGTCCTTGTATACATGGTGGTATGCAATATTTACTAACTAGGAAAGAGATTAAAGCACTTAATGAAAAATTCTCTAGACTTAATTAATGAATTATCTCCCACATCCAGACCTGTTTTTAAATCTGACTTTGTGGAATCTTCAATTATCTTTGATACTGTGTTTCACTCTTGGTAAAATGTATGTGAACTAGTAACTATCTTGTACTTTTACTGTGATAATGATGTTGGTAGAGTGAAAGCTATATTCAGAAATAACTTTATGACCTTAATTTTTTTACAGATAGAAATAAAGGAAATAAGTATACAGCTTGAAAGACTATAAGGACAAAAACAACAGTGAAAAGTGAATTCAGAATAGAAATCTGGCTAGATTGACTTTTTGAATAGGTAAACAAAACAGATAAACATCTTCTAATCATAAGAAAAGAAAATAAGAGAATGAAAAACAAAGATTAGTAATGAAAAAGGATATGTAACCACAGATACAGAAGAATCCAAAAGCATTTCTGTGATATTAATTTTGAAAAATCCAAGTCATGGATGTTTCTTAATACAAGGCAAATTACTAAAATTGACTTAATAACAGAAAATTAAACTAGGCTAATTACTTCAGAAAACATTGATATGTTACTAGAGCTCTACCATTGAATAATAGACCAAGACTCTTCACCTGTGAATTTAACCTGATCCTTAAAGAATAAATAACAATACAATGATGGTTAAAATAGTAAATGTTAAAACTTTTATATAAATACCTACTAATAAATATATATTATGTATATATATGTATATATATCTAGTAGACATATTCCTGGGAATAGCTAGTAGAACAATAAAAGCATCAGTATGTGAGGATATATATACAAGATGTCCTTTCCAGGATTGTATAAAACGATAAATCTAAACAAAAAAATTATTACAGCCCTAGAAAAGAAGTGAATATCCACTAACAGAAGACTGGCTAAATACTCCATGATACATTCAAACAATGAAACATTATGTAGCCATCAAAATGAACAGATGAAAGGGATTATTGTTTGGTAAAAGCAATATTTAATATATTCTGAATAATATGCCATTTTCTATAGACCATACAACCTACTAAAGTTGTGTCTATGTGATATCACACATGTGCACTCACGCATACAATGATCATGTGAATAGGGAGAAAAATACACAAAAATATTTTTTTACATTGGATTAAGAAAGAAGTTAGAAAGAAGGTCACAAAAAAAATAAAAATAAAAAAAGGAGTTCCCGTCGTGGCGCAGTGGTTAACAAATCCGACTAGGAACCTTGAGGTTGCAGGTTCGATCCCTGGCCTTGCTCAGTAGGTTAAGGATCCGGCATTGCCGTGAGCTGTGGTTTAGATCGCAGATGTGGCTCGGATCCCGCATTGCTGTGGCTCTGGCGTAGGCTGGTAGCTACAGCTCTGATTAGACCCCTAGCCTGGGAATATCCATATGCCTGGCCTTGCCACTCAGTGGGTTAAGGATCCGACATTGCCGTGAGCTGGGGTGTAGGTTGCAGACAAGGCTCGGATCCCGCGTTGCTGTGGCTCTGGCGTAGGCCGGTGGCTACAGCTCCGATTCAACCCCTAGCCTGGGAACCTCCATATGCCACGGGAGCAGCCCAAGAAATGGCAAAAAGACAAAAAAAAAAAAAAAAAGTGGGACAAGCAAAATGGAAAAGAAACCTAGTCCCAAGGAAAATAGGAGAAAGGCATGCATAAGATTTCACACATGCATTTGTGTAAAGGAATATATGTGGTCTTATGCATAAAGAAATACACTATTTCTAGTAACAAAAATGAGATTCTATACACATGCACATACACACACATACGTACATACACAGCTAGAAAGCAATACAACAGTACAAAACAGTACAAAAATGTGGATAATTGTGTTTCTTACAGTCCAACTACAGCATGACAAAATATCTACTTATGACAATGTGACTTGATCAAATATGGGTCTTTAGAAAGGAATGATTGGTATTAATTGCAGTGTGATAAGGCTTACTCTCTGTGGTACATACAAAAGAGAATATATGACTGAAACACCACTTAGAAGCCATGCTAGGAGGTCCCATTATGGCTCAGTGGGTTAAGAACCCATCTAGTATGCATGAGGATGTGGGTTCAATCCCTGGCCTCATTCAGTTGGTTAAAGACCTGGCATTGCTACAAGCTGTGGCATAGGTCACAGAGGTGGTTCCAATCCTGCATTACTGTGTCTGTGGTGTAGGCCTCACCTGTAGCTCTGATACAACCCCTAGCCTGGGAATTTCTATATACCATGGGTGCGGCCCTAAAAAAAAAAAAAAAAAAAACCTATGCTATTTACTCATTGTGCCCATGTCAAGGAACACCAACCAAACTGACCTGTTAGTTTTGTCGGTATAGTGAGTAACACTGACAATAAAAAAGTAACTAACAAAATATAATTACAAATCAACAGAAAGTTACGTAAATTAGATTGTGTTTTTGTAACTGTCTACAGAATTTCTCTATAAAACTAAAATTTAATATTATGCCCTTATTTTTTATGGAAGGTTGACAAAATAAATGGCCAAATGGTTATTATTGCATCTCTTGTAAAGTTGTAATTAAAGATGTATGAAGATTTGTTGTCCCTGACAAAAATGTAAGCTTCTTTGTATTAGTTTAAGAGACATTTGTAATCAGTCTTTCCTATGTTTTTCTCAGTGCCTGTAAGAATTAGCCAAGATCTGTTCAACTTTTCTGGTATTTTTATTTTTCTACCTCATAGTGCCCTAACCTGTCCCTACTCAAAAGTTCCTTGCATTCCCTGATTTTTTTCAAAAAAAAAAAAAAAAAAAAACCTCTTCATAATCCTCCCCTAGATTGCTTAACATATCCTTAGTCACATGCACTCTTCTTGGCAAGCCTTCCCCACCTGCCCCTTTCTTTGTTCTGGTCTCTATATCCCTTCTTTATAGATTCAGTCGACAGTGAGTATCTCTTCTTTGTTTTGCTTACACTGTCATTAACAATAATGTCTTTTTCTCTACTGGGCCTCCAAGAGACACCATGGTCTACCTAATTTTTTTCCAGTGGCTATAAATAGATTTTATTGGAAGATATCCATGCATATTCCTTTAGATATTGTCTACGGTACACATGCACATATACACAAGTGTTCCCATGGCTTCTTTTCATTATTTTTTTATTGTGGAAAAATATGCATAACATAGGTTACCATTTTAACCATTTTAAACTGTGCAATTCAGAAGCATTAAGTACATTCACATCAGTATGCGGTCATCACCACTATCCATATCCAGGACATTGTCATCATCCCAAACCAAGCCTCTTATCCACTTGAAAATCCTCCATAATCCCCTCTCCCTTAGTCCCTGGTAACCTCTAGTCTACTTTTTTTTGCATGTGCCTGTGGCATGTAGAAGTTCCTGTGCCAGGGATTGAACCCACGCCATAGCAGTGACAACACCAGATTCTTTATCCACTCTACCACAAGGGAACTTCATCTATGTTCTTTATAAATTTGACTCTTCTAAGTATCTCCTATAAGTGAAAAAATATAATATTTTACATTTTTATGGCTGGCTAATTTCACTTAGCATAATGTTTTCAAGGTTCATTGATGTTGTAACATATATCAGAACTTCCTTTTTAATGTTTAAAAAATCCCATTGTAAGTATAAACACACCATGTCTTGTTTGTCCATTCATCTATCAGTGGACATTTGGATCATTTCTACCTTTTGGCTATTGTGAATAATTATATTGGTGTATAATTATCTGTTTGAGTCCTTGCTTTCAATTCTTTTGGATATAAACCTAGAAGTGGAATTTTTGGATCCTGCCTAATTTTAGTTTTTATTGTGTGGCCTGCCATTGGCTTGTGAGCTTTTTGACATTAGAGGTTCTACTTTGGTCTTCTTTATAAGGCCTGAGAACAGTGCCTGACATAGTGGAGAATGGATCTTAAAGGGATTTTTATGAGGATAAAGAAATGCAGGAAACCATCTTCCTACTCACACAAATAACAAGCTTATGAGAGTAGATAGGGGCTGCTGGTGTCTCAGTACCTGCTGCTTGCTCTAAGTCTCCCCAGAATGATCCCTATGACAATTCTAAGCTTAACTACCAGCAGTGATTCCCCAAGTATATCTATTTCCTAAAAATCATGTATTGTTCATTTAAATAATTAAACCTTCCAAAAATATGGTCTGATTATCACTATCACTATAATTAAGTTCCAGAAAGCAGGACAGTTTTTCCCTTTCATGTTATAAGTACATCAGTGCTTGGCATATAGCCAAAATGTATCTGTTGAAGACTTTTCTTATGGTGCAGCAAGTTAAGGATCCAGCATTGTCATTGAAGTGCCAGGGGTTGCTGCTGTGGCTCAGGTTTGATCTGTGGCCTGGGAACTTTCATATGCTATGGGCACAGCCAAAAAAAATGTATTTGTTAAATGAATGAATCAATATGTCAGTTCATCAGTTTATAGCAGCTTTTTCACATGGAGAAGCTCATCCCCTCTACTGTTGCATGAGAAATCTACAAATGAAATTATGATCATACTTTCTTCTTTATGAGTTAATTGATTTCTCTTGGATCTAAATTCCACAAACTTGTTGTATTCTACTTTGTATAAGTAAAATGAAAGTATCATGGCAAATTATTGTTTACGTGTGTAGGAAAAAAATTTATGAGAATGCCCAATACTTTGAAATATTGAAGCTTCAGTGCCAAGCTTCGGCACTGAATTAGGAAAACTTTGCATGGGATACTACTAAAATTCAGTTGTCCAATGAGATACCTCTGCATTTTAGAAATAAGTAGACATGTAATGTGTTACAATGACAGTATTAACTTGGCTTTCCTACACCCAAGATAGTCAAGGTCTTTCATGTTAACCAGCTTTTAGGACTTCTGCTCATCCATTCCTCAATAGAGCCTTACTTAAGTGCCCATTTACATACTGTCCGTTTACTTCAGGCTGACTTCTCTGTAATGTCCATGTGGTGCCATCCTCACATCTAATCTATTGCATAACTCAGTAATACCTTTGTAAGGACCTTAATCTGAAGCTGCCAATTTGATTTATTATGATAGCTTCTCTTTCTAAAGTATCCCTGGATGCTCTTTTTTTTTTCTTGTTAACCCTTTTATTTTGAGCTCATCATAGATTCACATGTAGTTATAAACAATAATACAGAGTGATCATGTGTACCCTAAACTGAGTTCTACCCCAAAGGTAACATACATTAACATTATAGTATATTACCATGGACGTCAACATTGATATAATCCACCAGTAGAATTTATATTTCCGCAGTTTTACTTGTATTTATGTGTGTGTATATATATGTACCTATTTTTAGTCCCTTACAACATTATCACATGTGTATGTATATTTGTATATCGCCTATCAGAATGGTAGTCCATGGAATGGATGTACCAATATGTTTAACCATTCACCCTTAAATGGCATCTAGGTTGTTTCTAATTCGTGGCTGTTATAAATAAAGCTAGTATAAACACTAAATATAGGGGTTTGTAGAAACATAATTTTTCACTGCTTTGGAATAAATGCCTAAGAGCCCAATTACTGGATTGTGTGGTAAGCAGTATGTTCAATTTTGTAAGAAACTGCCAAAATGTTTTCCAGAATATCTGTACTATATACATTTCTGCCAGCAAAGCATGAGTGACCCAATTTCTCCATATTCTCATCAGTATTTGATATTGTCACTATTTTTTTTTATTTTTGCCATTATAACAACTGCGCAACGCTACCTCTTTATGGTTATAATGTGCATTTCCCTAATGGCTAGTAATGTTGAATATTCTTTCATGTGCTCATTTGCCTGATATTTATGTGTAACCTGACTACACCTAAAAATTTTTAAGAGCGTGAAGGACAGGAGATTTGTCTTGAAAATATAAAATCCTGCCAGATTTTAATTCCCAAACCCAGTGCTAGATAGAGAAAAGAGAGCTGGCCATTAGCACCATTGCTTAGTAGAGTTCTAATATATATTTATAAAGCAAGGACATTTTAGTCAAATTCAGTCACCTCTAATTATAATAGCACTCCTCTGAGATAGATAAAAGGATTGATGAAATTTCTTTTTTGAGTTTCAATTATGTATTAGAAAGTACTTCTTAATTTAGACTTCCTTTATGAGTTATCATTGTTGTATATTTTATTTGGAGATACTCTGATTGGACTCTTTAATCTGCAGTAATTTATTTATATGCTAAAAGTACATTTATTTCCTGTCTCTTTGTAAGTGTGTTTGGGGGCACTTGTTTGTTACAGAAAGTACAGTTACAAATGCAGTTTGTTTCAGTTTTAGATTATTTTTAAAAAGTTGTAATGATGCTTAGGCTCCGAAAATAGCTAAATGAAATTGCCTTGCATTTTGTTTTCTTTCCAAATAGACATTGTGTTTCTTTCCTTCAAGTGTTTCCCCTTTATCTCTAACAGGTTGATTTAGTGAATATCGGAAGCAGTGACATAGTAGATGGAAATCATAAACTGACTCTTGGTTTGATTTGGAATATAATCCTCCACTGGCAGGTAAGAATCCTGGTGAATTTTTTTTATGTGTTTGTTTGTTTGTTTGTTTTTGCGGGGAGGGAGGTAATATGTTGCTGGTCCTTCCTTTCATTTTTACCCTTGACCTGCAAAACTAACATGTCTATCTCTAATAATACAAAGCTCATTTCCATAGTGTTGCCTTTTAAATTGTAACAACATTTGCCATCTACAGTGTGAAGTATCAGCAGATTATAGGACAGGTTCTAGCACATTTGCAGGAATACTTTTCTAAATATTTTTCCACTGGGCATGGATGAGGCAAAAGAACAAATCTTATAAATAGGTTAATAAAATATTTTTCTCAAATATATGTCTTCTGTAACTCACGTTTTGTAAGAAGATAGGTATTTTTTCCTGTTAATCACTATCAAATGAATAAGACCGTTAATCTTATGTATATTCTCAGTGTAAACTAATGCCATAAAAGATTATTGGGATATGATGATCTGTATATATGTTATACACACAAACGCTTCATAACATGATTTGGAAATTGCATTTTTTTCTGAACCACCTCAGCACAGGGTCGTCTGAATACCTGTATTTATTGGACTTCTGCAAAACAGATGACAAATCATTTGGTTTAATGAAGAGTATATATATATATATATATATATATATATATATATATATATTTTTTTTTTTTAGTCAGACCACTATGAACTTAAATTTTAACTTCTCCATTTACCATCTTAGTGACATTGGGCATCCCTTTCTGGGACATAATTCCCTGACTATCAAAAATGAAAAAAACAATTATGAATATGTATATTTCTTGTCAGGATTAAATGAGAGATTATTCATAAAGCACTCAGTACAGTGCACCATTTTCATTAGAGGTGTTTCATACTAGTAACTCTTTTTCTCTACTCATATTTTAAGAATTTGGAGGATAATTGAGATGTCTGGCCTTTTTACTAGCAGAGATTACTTTTTTATAAAAACAGCTTTTTTTTTTAGATGTAATTTATATATTATAAATTTACTCGTTCTATATGTAAAATTCAAAACATACCAAACTGGTTGAGTTCTGTCTCCCAGGGCTTCTCAAAGTATTTTGAGGAAGAAACAGTCCCCTCCCACCCCCGATCTGGCAAAGATTTTAGGATATTTACAGAGATTTATACACTTATCAATCTAATTTTAGCACATTTCCACTACACTATAAATAAATCTCACTTCCACTTACCATCACTCCCCTCTCCCACCACCCAACTCTAGGTAACCGTTAATCCACTTTCTGTCTCAATATGTCTGCCTTTTTGGACATTTTGTACTAATGCAATCATGCAATGTGAATTCTTTTATATCTGGCTTCTTTCACTGAACATAATCTTTAAGGTACATTCTTATTTGTAGTAGGTATCACTACTTCCTTTAGTAAGGTTGACTTTTAACTTGAATTGTAGATGTGTCCTGCTTGGAGTCAGACAGCATGTAGATCAGAGGTGTACCTTTTCAACTCAGTACCTATATTGTTCTCCCAATTGGCTCCTGTAGCTTTTTATTATAAACACTCTGAACTGGCTCTCCTGTTTCTCAGCAATATGGGAAGAGAGAGAACAACCATAGCAGCTGGCAATAGAAACTAGCTTATAAGAGCCTCAAAATGAAAGCAGGATTCCTAATTCTGGGCCTTTTTCATGTAGAATCAAATGGTATCAAATAGAACTATCAAGGCAACATAGGGACCCCTACCAAACTGGCTCCCTTCTGTTGCTCAGTACAACTCAAACTATCTTGAGGAAGCATCAGTTTTCCCCATTTTCCATTGTTTATAAATTCCTGAAGCATTAAAAAAAATGAAATAAAAAGACACATAAAACCCAAGCTTATCTTTTATAATTAAGCTCAACAGACAAGTACTCTGTAAAATTTCTGCAGAAGTTTCTAATAGATTATGAATTGCTGTCTTTATCTTATGGCCTGGTAACATATTATTGATGGAGAGACCCCAGCTTGCAAAAAATATTTTGAGTTGCATAGACAGTGGTCCTGACAAAGCCAGCAGGAGGACTTGGGCATGTTCAGAGTCCCAAAAGGCTATTTTAATTGTATTTATCACAAACTGTCTCTCACAGGATCTCACCTTTTCTTATCTCCTCAAACCCCTTTCTAATTCCATTTCAACTCATTGCAGGATAGAGTTTCAAAATCAGTCTATCTGATATTTTTTTCATTTATTTATGAGTGTCCTCATTTTTTTTTTTATTACTAACATGTAGAAGGGTTCTCACATCAAGAATACTGGAAGGAATGCTTTTATAATCTTTCCTGTTCTGAGACATCTTGTTCAGTCTTATGTTTTCCATCAACGTCCTTGAATCACCATATCATTGTGACTCCAAAGATCTAGACTCTTCCCAGCCGCTGCCTCCTTATCCCTCTTCTATCACACTGCCCCGTTCTCCTAAAACTAATAAACCACTTTTTAAAAGTCCCTCCTCCTCAATACTCCTCATCATAACCCAATGAATCCCAAAAGATATTTTCACCAAAAGTATATATTTGCTTTCCTATTAAATAGACAAAGAAGGCCTTGAATACCAATAAAGATTAAAGGACCTTCTGGTCAACCTAATGTATTATCCAGAGCTATCAGAATAAGAATGACATGAAGAGACTGAAAGGTGTGCATCCTTGGTTCCAGCGTTCCATACTATGTTATTACTAGTGCTGTGGAAGTCTTCTCTCTAAACTTCCAAAAACTCTCAAGTACCAACCTCATTTCTCCTGTAAAATGTTTTTCCAATTTCCACTTAAATGAAATTATTAGCCTGAAATATTATCCCTGTATTGAGGAGTAAGCAGCTTTGAGCAAAACTGTTACAAAGACAGTGTTAGGCATACTATACTTCCTTCTTTTTAAACTGCAAACCATCCTTTTTTGGGGGGGGCAGGGGTCAACTTGGTTCTGGGAACCAGCTGGCTAACTGTGTTGTTGCTCTCAAAGATCAGGCCCCCATCTCTGCTGGCTAACTCAAAAGAAATATTCAATTCCAGGGCTACTTTACACTAGAATGTTTGTTTGTTTATAAGATTTATTTATTTATTTATTTATTTTTACTTTTATTTTTTGTCTTTTTAGGGCCACAGGTGTGGCATATGGAAGTTCCCAGGCTAGAGGTCGAATCAGAGCTGTAGCTGCTGGCCTATGCCATGGCCTCAGCAATGCCAGATCCAAGCTACATTTTCTACCTACACCACAGCTCATGGCAACGCCGGGACCCTTAACCCACTGAGCGAGGCCAGGGATCAAACCTGCATCCTCATGGATACTAGCTGGGTTCATTACTGTAGAGCCACAACAGGAGCTCCCTATATTATTTATTATATACACAACATACAAGAAAGGATGGATTTTGCATTGCTGAAAGCACTTACTGTAACCCCCTGCCTACCTAGTGCCTCTGGGCAAGACAGGTCTTGATTTGTGGTCTTTTGCAAGCCTTTCACATGCTACTCTCCTTTTCTTATAAAAAACTTTTCCTCCCCCTCTTCACTCCTACTGCTCAGTTGTAACTCCTTTTAGTCCCAGAATGGATTCTGGGAAACAGACGCTGAGTTTAGCAGGCAGGATGTTAATTGATGCACACCCAATAAGAGCCTCATTCAGCCCCGTGGAGAACAGGGAGTTAGAATGAGCCTGTAGAGTTGTCCTGAGTGGGACTGAAATGGTTAAGTCTTTATACAATTTCCTTTCATCAGCCAGGGTTGCCCTAGAAGGAATATGACCTTCAGCAACATGCCTTTGCAACTCAAGTAGTTCCTCAGGGGACTCAAGGGTAATGTCTGCCTGATGACAGCTGGAGAAACAAGCCCTCCCTTAAAGGAGAATCCTGGTGGTGCAGCTCCATATCTGTCATACATTCTTTTCCCTGTTAACTCCTAGTCATTTTTTAAAATCACTGCTCAAAGACATTTTTTTTCTTTTTAAAAATAGATACACAGGAGTTGTTTTGTGGTGCAGTGGGTTAAGGATCCAGTTTTGTCACTGCGGCAGCTCAAGTTACCGCTATGGTGTGTGTTCAATCCCTGGCTGGGGAACTTCCATATGCTGTGGGCATGGCCAAAAAATTAAAAAAAAAAAAAAGATGTATAGCTGTGTGTACACACACATACACACATTTGTTTAAACTGATTCTTTTTCATACACACTACTATATAACTATGTATAAAATAGATAACCAACAAGGACCTACTGTATAGCACAGGGCACTATACTCAATATTCTGTAATAACCTATAATATAAGAGAATGTAAAAAAAAGAGCATATATATATATGTATATAAAATACACATATGCAGGTATGTATAACTAAATCACTTTACTATACACCTGAAACTCACACAACAATGTAAACAATTTCAATAAAAATTAAATAAAAACAAAAAATGTTTCACTAAAAATTTGAAGTGTTTCTGGAATTCTCTGGTGGTGCAGTGGGTTAAGGATCCAGTGTTGTCACTGATGTGGCTCGGGTCACTGCTGTGGTATAGGTTTGATCCCTGGCCCAGGAACTTCTACATGCCACTGGCATAGACAAAAAAGTTTTGCGGTGTTTCTAATTTCTCAGGTGATAAAAAGCAGAAGGGAGAAAAAAATTGATTCCTTCTCTCTTAGGGACAATGAGCCCTGAGCATGGGGAATTTTTCTGCTTTAAGACTCACCTTAGGAGCAGCTCAATGTCTGACTGAGGGTTAAGCCTTAATAAATGTTTTTTTTTTGCTAACTATATTTTATGTAGGAAAAAAAGAACTGATTATCTCACATTGCCCCTTATTGCTTATTTTTTTCTCAGCAGCATTTGTACCCTAGTAGAAGCAACAGCAATGAGCCTGGGGCTGATAAGCTGAATTAGTGACAAAATGATGCTAAAGGAGTTTTGGATTGAATACCATGTTGTCCTTTAACATTATGTGCATAGAGGGTAGTCTGGCCAAGCATTTCACAAATGAATCCCATTTATCATGGGAAGGTTGCCTGATCAGTGCAAATCCATCACCACCCCTGAGCCAGTGTCTGCCGATTCCAAACCCAGTTCACCACAGGACACATAGTACATGTCCCACAGTCTCTGTGCATGGAAGCTGTATATTTTATAACTTTAGAATATGATGAGAAAAATTATATGTCTTACATAACTATTTGACCTATTTATTCCCTAAGCAACTAAGTAAGCAGGTCAGGAAGGAATTAAGAAAACTGGATAATCCACCCCTAAATAATAGATTTAGTTATTAAGGGATAGTGACAAATATATGCAAAGATTTCTCATCTTCAGATCATTACCATGTTTACAAAACATCATCTCAAATCCTTTTCAAGTATTTTAAAGTTATATGTAATAGTCTATCCTAAAATTTGCATTAAATCTTTCATAAAAGAATGACTAACATTGGAGATATTAAAATATGTATTTTCGCTAAAGGCATTTGTTAACTTCTGCATGGATGAAGAAACAAAATAAAATGTCATATTTAGAATACAATAAATATTCATCATCTGATCAAATGTTGGTAGCATATGAACCTTATATTTCCCGAAAAGGAAGCTCTTGGTGGTAAAAACGAATCACATTTACCTATATGCTTTTTTTAAGTATATGATAAGGGTCTTGACTTCTATTAAAGAGTAGCCTAGTAATTATTCCTTTAATAGAATATGTAGACAGTTTGTTCTATAATGAGGTGTCAGCTGCATTCTTCAAACCTTGAAAATGGATGTCTGCATCAGATGAGTTAGAAGAATGACACTTTGAAATAGAATCTGCTGAATGGCATTTGCACCTGCACACAGCCTAGGAGAGAATCAAATGTCCAGAAACCAATTCATAAAAAATAAAGCCAAGCCTGGCTTTTTTTTTTCTTCCTGCATAGTCTTGGTTTCCACCTCCTTTCCTGGAACGGGGTTGAGGGGGACTTGCCACTGCAGGTCCTGTGTCTCCCTCCTGGCACCGTGCCCTCCTCTGCTGGCTCCAAGACCGCCCCCTGCTGGCGGAGTCATGTCTCTCATTCCTCATCCATCTTCCACCTTCTCTCCGTGCTCCTTCGGGGGTTCCAGCCTGCCTTTTCTCCTTGCTGATATCATGCAGCTGAGCTAGTGGCAGGGCTTGTACAGGACTCTGATGGATTTCCTACACGGCATCAGAGCGGCCCTCGTCTTCTGTTTCCTTTGCCATCTCCTCACAGCTGTCGCCAGATAATGGGAGGGCTGAAGCCCTGGCATTTGGTTTCTTTGCCGCCATGCTGTTTGCACTTGACTTCCATGTGATTTTTAACAACGTGGCCAAATTTCTCAAACAAGGCAACTCCGCAGAGGTGACCACAGCTGGCAAGGCAAAAGTAGGAGATTCCAACTGTGATTCCAGAGGTGGCCAGGGGACTGTGTGTTGGGAGGGAGGCTGTGACTTCTCAGTAACAGTGGGAGTTGCTGATGATGGAGTGGGCCCCCTCACAGCCCTGAGGTAATGCTCCTGAGCCCAGCACCCAAGATGCCACCCCTTGTAACCACTGTACACATGAAGGCACCTTGAATCTTCTACCCCTTCTCCCCATGTCTGTTTCATGGAACTGAAGCGCTTTAAGCTCTCTGCCAAAAAAAAGCACAAGGGAACAACACGGATACAGCCATGTGTCCCCCGGTTTCCTCCCACCACCCACCGCAAGAAGCATTTCATCTCCCCCCACCCACATGCCAGGAAGCATTTCATGCTTCAGGCAGAGGGGCAAGTAAGACAGAAGCTACGACAGGAACAACCTGCCCAACCCTAGTCATTTTTGTCTGTATTTAGTGACCTTATTCCTTAGGGAACTTTGCTGAGAATGATTCTTCCAAGATTCTTTTGTTCAAGGAGCACCAGTTCCTTCTTCTTTTTTGAGTCAGGGAGAAAACTCACCTATGCCCTGTCATCTAGGATTGAGTGTGTCCTGGTAACTACAACTGACATCCCCTTGAAGACCACCCCTTCTTTGCGTAAAAGGACTATTCTAAGACTGTTTTTTGTTTGTTTGTTTTGTTGTATATTTTTTGGTGGCATCTGCAACATGTGGAAGTTCCCAGGCCAGGGATTGAACCCTCGCAACAGCAGTGACAATAATGGATCCTTAACCTGCTAGACCATAGGGTACTCCATTCTAAGACTGTTTTAAAGCAAAGCCCATATACTAGCTTACCAGGCCCAAAAGATCCAAAGTACCAAACAATGGTAGCTGGGCAGGCCACAGCAAACTCTTTCTTTCCTGGCCCACCCACCAGCAGGCCAGAGATCCTTGGGCAGCTCAGGAGAGTGTGCTTCTAGATACCAATGCAGGTCCCTCCGAGAGGAGATAGGCCTTCTGTGTTCACATCAGGACCTATGCTGTGTGTTTCTCTTCAGTGGGATTTTGTAATTCTATAATGTTTTTATACAAAAGCAGCTTCTTAAATGGCACATCCTGTGACCCAAGAGGCCTCATAAATGAGCCAGAGTTCCACATGTTCTGGGCATTTGTAACCTTTATTCTCTTGCATGTGAATCTCTTACCCTGAAAAAAAGCCATAATGAATTAAACTAGGCTAAATAAAAACATACAAAAAACAAGGTGACACATCCACAGCTTTGGGGGATGAATACCCTTTTCCCTTCTTTTGTTGATTTTATTTTGTTTTGTTTTTATTTTAAATAAGAAAACTCATTTCTATTTTCTTTTTTTCATTTTGGTCAGTAAACATAATTTGCATTACTTTAAGTTTTAGTATGAACCTGAGGTTCATCTTACTATATACAATTTGTCCTTTGATTCTTATAACAACCTCATTGTATAGTTTAGTCAAGAACCCAGAGACCTAAAAAGGCTAAGTTGCCCAATTAACACAATTTGTCAATAGCAAAGGCAAAACTTGAACCTAGGCTTTTAAGAAAAGTAAACTTCTTCTCTTAGTCACTGCACCATTCTTCCTATCCTAAAATTATTAATATATTTTAAGTCCTTGGTTAACAACCAGTCTAACAAGACTTCTCTAGCATATTCATTGAAAGTTAGCAGATGAGCATCTAAAGATACAAAATTAATAGTTTATCAGGGAAGAATCCAGGAATGATCTTAAACATATTTAATAAATGGCATATCACAGAAACGAACCAATCAGAATAGACACCTGAGTAGTTAGAATGACCCTCACTACTGATTGACCCTAAAGTTTCCATTATTTTTAGCTGAAGATTAGGGCATACAAGTTTAAGTTTGTGTGTTTCTTGTTCATGCATTTTCTTATGAAATTTTCTTCCTATACCTAGGTCAAAAATGTAATGAAAAATATCATGGCTGGATTGCAACAAACTAACAGTGAAAAGATACTCCTGAGCTGGGTCCGACAATCAACTCGTAATTATCCACAGGTTAATGTCATTAACTTCACCACCAGCTGGTCTGATGGTCTGGCTTTGAATGCTCTCATCCACAGTCATAGGTAAGTACACTAATGAGACATTGAATAATATAAGTATTGATTTAGAGACTGATATCTTTTTCTCCAGGACGGTTCCAGATCATTTCCCACTATGCAACATGTTACTTATGTTGACCATATTGATTTAATCATCCATTGGAATGCACTGAATAAGAACATCCTATTTTTATGTGGTCTCTTAGTTGTCGAAATATTAAAACTATGGGAGCATGAATGCAGTTACAATGGGAGTAGGGGATCAACGTCTTTGAAATGGAGATTCTGCCAGAAAATCAAGGTTATATTCTAACTTGGCTAAGAATGGAGCCAGTCTTTCCATATAAATAATGTGGTTAGTATAAGCCTCAACTATAGCATTAAAAGTGTTTCCAGATATTATGTGAGTGGCTGTAGTACAATTAATTACCATCATCAGATTAGTAGTATGAAATAGAAACATTTATCTTATCAGAAACACACTTGATAGCAAATAGCATAAGGTCCTGTGTGTGTGTGTGTATATATATAAATATAATATTTTGGTATTAAAAGAGGCTCAGAGCATCTTCAATCAAGGCAAAGAGAAGACCACAATTAATTCTATAACACAGTGCTCAGAATATCAAAAGAAGTAATTGCTCTGGAACAGCAAAGCAATTGCTATAAAGCATGTAAGAGACTTATTTTGTTGATCTTCATAAAAGAAACTCAGTGTGACATAGGGAACCAAAAGTCCTTAACTATTCACACTATTATATTTTCTAAGATAACAAAATAGATGTTCATTTTTTCTTGTATAAAGAAGCCCAGTAAATGAATTAATAACTATTTAAGAAAGAAAACCACAGTAAATATAGATAATGAATGAATTTCATATATGTTACATATAATATATAAAGGATATATTATATGTATAATACATTTACTCTAAGGAATGCCTTCTTGGTTTTCCTTTTACCCATCTCAATCCCCCGAGTCAAATATATTGCCTCATTAACTGTGTTTGAAATGCCACTGGACTGCATCTTCCCTGATTTTCAATGCAGCTTATCTTTTCTCACTTTGATCTTTCTTTTGTTGACAAGTCTAGTCTACCATATTCCTATGCCAATCCTGCTTGTAAAAGTCGAGAATATAAATTTTCTTCCCATTTTACCAGTTCAGGGGCAAACACTCTCTAAATAAGCATCTTTGTCAGGTGTCTTGCTCCAGCTGGGTTTAATTAACCCCATCCAGACTGAGTTTCCAGGTGAAGGGACTCAGCAACCTGATTTTGGAAAGGAGGCAGCTCACACTCAACTGGCATGTTAAGCAATGTTAATGCGTTGTTTTTCCTTATTGTGACACGAAGAAAAATATACCACAGCCTCAACTCGGCCAGATGAGAAGAGATAAGAGACGTTCATTTTGCATTATAAGTCAGTGTACATTTATGCAGCCGCATTCTTCACAGTAAGGGCTGGAACGTATTGATCTTGCTGTTCATGTACACATTTGCAGATGAACAGAAATATCAAGGATCAGGTGGTTGTATGGTCCTTGTTGGCTCATTAACATTTTCTTTTCAAGTGGAAGACTTGAATCCTGCAAGCATGTTCACAGTCTACATTTGTTGATATTCTATTTCATGACTTCTGAATATATTTTTAACAGTAAACACATCCAGGTTTCCCTGTCACATCTGTCTCTGACCTACTCTTTATCTCTCCAAATATCTACATTTATATATTCTTCTGTCATATTGGATGAATCATCAGTCACTACCTTTTTTATACAAAACATGGTTACTTTTCAAGAGGTTTCTCACAGTTGATAATGCTCTTTCATGAATCATCCCCTTTTTATCTCTGACAGATGTTCATGTTATTTATCTAAAGAAAAAAGAATGATTGAACTTTCTGTTCCAGGGTGATTGTCATTGGTACACTTAGGAATGTCATGAGGTGTCCTGATTTCAGTAATTGTGAGAGTATATAGAACATAGGGCCGAACTTGATAAGGTACGTAGGAATTGATAGAGAACCTTGCCGAAGATCAGGCTATTCGTGCCTTTATATTTCTTTAAGGCTAAATTTTATCTTAATATGTAGGAAATTAAAAGTATTAAATTAAAACACAAAGTTAACTACAGTGCAGTTAAAAGGAAGCCAGATTCTACTTTTGTGGGAAAACCAAATCATAATTGATTGGAAATATGCTCAAAATATGCAAATAAGTGGCAATAAGTATAAAGGTGCAATTAAATTTTCTCCCTAATTTCTTATTTTAATTTATTACCATAGAAGTAGCATAGCATGTGGTTTAAAAAAGGAAAGATATTAGAGAGGAAGGCAAAGGATGAAAAGAAACAAAATTTGTCTCCTTATCCCAGCCGTACCCAGTGACATGGCACATCTTAGAAGTTGTAACTGTCAGAAAATTATTTTATTCTTTCTGATAGTTTTCATAATTATATATATTTATTTATTTTTTATTTTTTAAACTTTATTTTATTTTTGACCACACCTGCTGCATGTGGAAGTTCCCGGACCAGGGATTGAACCCATAGCACAGCAGCAACCCAGGCTGCTGCAGTGACAATGCCATATCCTTAACCTGCTGTACGACAAAGAAACTCATATATTTATTTCTTGATTAATTCATTTCTGACAGTAGATGGATTTATTCCTCAATATGAAGCCTACGAATATTACTTTTCATCCCCGTCTATTTCCTGTTTTCTTTTTTTCTTTCTTTCTTTCTTTTTTTTTTTTTCTTTTTTGCTTTTTAGGGCCACACCTCTGGCATATGGAAGTTCCCAGGCTAGGGGTCGAATAGGAGCTACGCTTGCCTGCCTATGCCTCAGCTACAGCAAAGCCAGAAACAAGCCGCATCTGTTACCTACACCACAGCTCACGGCAATGCCAGATTTTTAACCTACTAAAAGAGGCCAGGGATCGAACCCACGTCCTCCTGGATACTAGTTAGATTTGTTTCCGCTGAGCCACAATGAGAACTCGCTATTTCCTATATTCATTACTATGTTATAATCATGTTATTCTTATAATTATTGCCTGTATGACTTTAAATGACAGCAGTATACATTTCTTCATCAATTTAGACAAGATCTGTTGACCATCTGAAATGAAGGATGAGAAAGTTATCACCATTTTGTTTACTTCTTCCTCTCCTCTCCATCTTCACTTCTGCTATTATAGTATTATTCTTGCATCTACAATATTTGTAACATTTTAATCTCTTTTTAAAGGTGTTCTTGGCTTGAATCTATACATTGAAAATGCATTAATGTTATTTTATAAATGTAATTAACCTTAGGATAAAGTAATGGAAGTTAATGTTTCTGAGCAATTATTTTGTAGGCACTATTCTAAGTAAAATAGCCCCATCTATTTCTTATGACATACTTAATATCCTTGTCCCCATTTCACAAATTGGGAATCTGAGGCACAAAGATGTTATATCACTTATCTGAGACCATTTGGCTATGTCAACCTAAATAAAGAGATAAGCCAAGGAAAGCTCAAATTACCAGAAATTGAACTTATTTGAGAATAGCAGAGGGCTTGCAATTTGGGAAACACATGCTGTAGCAAGTTACATGTGAGTCCCTCAGGCTTAGGGCAGGCCGTGTGCATGGACAAGGAGCACAAAGAGGGGCCAGTCCAGCCAGAGTGCAATCAGTAAGTTCATAGGCTTGAGGATGGGGAGAGATTCTAGGTGGATATTCATTAGCTGGGAGATAGGTAAGGTGTGGTCTTCTGTAAAACAGTCATTTATAGAAAATCAGGCTCTCCATTCTTAAGTTCCATTCTTCTTAGGATGTGTGTATGAAATTCTCCATTTTATATCCTCCAGTTCCAGTTTGGACTGAAATCTTTCCACAGCTAATATGTGGTAGAGCCAGCATATGAGTTCATAGAGGACTCTGCTTATCTACTAGGCTATGTTGTCTCATTCAGTATGTAAGTTTCCTCAAAAGATTGGTAATCTTTGGTTGCATATTCTTATTTATAAGTTATGTTCTAGGCTAGCATGGGGAAGTATGTGGTTTTCCTCTTCAGTTGGTTAGTTTTACACTTCTTTATGCATGTGAAAATCAGTTATATAAAATATTAATTAATGATGCATTTTAAAGATGGAAAACTTTTTATTAGATTTTTGTTACTACTAGAATAGACCTCAAAGGCCATTCAGTATACCTTCTTTTTAAAATAACACTGAAGCTCAGATAGATTGCATGTCTTAGATTAACTCCTCACCCAGGTTATTAGCGGCTTAGGGGAAGATGAAGGAGATGAAGGGAAAAGGGCTTAAATGTAGAAGCAATCCTATTTTTATTTATTTATTTATTTATTTGTTTGTTTGTTTGTTTTGTCTTTTAAGGGCCACACCCACGGGATATGGAGGTTCCTAGGCTGAGGATCAAATCAAAGTTATAGCTGTCGTCCTACACCACAGCTCACGACAATGCTGGATCCTTAACCCACTGACTGAGGCCAGGGATCAAACCCATGTCCTCATGGAAACTAGTCGGGTTCATTAACCACTGAGCCGTGATGGGAACTCCTTTTTCTTTTTTTTTTTTTAGCAATCCTATTTTCAAGTCATACTCATTTAACCTTATTTACTAATCTCTGTAGGTGAGAAACTAGTTTCCCACACCCTGCCACCTATATTCTTTTCCACTTCCATTACTGAGAGATGGAAAAATAAATATGGGGCAGAGGTTGCATAGTAAAATTAAAACTTCATTAAAATAGTCTAGAATTTAACTTTTATTTCTTATAGTCTTTCTACTATAATAAACGGGTCCCAATTTATACATATTTTAGGTTCTAGTAAATTACTAGCTATTTTTGGTAACTTGGAGTGTATAGGGAAGATTAGATTTACTAAGAAATGCACAAAATTGTGGTGAACTAAACAGGGTAGAAACAAGTAAAAGGAAATGAGAGTCAAAGGAGACATAAAGTTATACTTTTATTTGTGATTACAGTTTTAGAGAATAACATCTAAGCCCATCCTTGTAACATTTTCTCTTGCAGAACATGAGTTCTTAAACAAGAGTCCATTGATGGACCCAAGCAGCCTAAAACTATGTAATTCTTTTTAAAAATATGGACAGGTATTCTGTATGGGTACATGTTTCATAGCACTCTTTGGATTCTCAAAGGTAGCTGTGATCCAGGAAAGGTGAAGAACCACTTAACTAATGGCTTCCAGTATTGTTGGAATAAATTGTAATTCATTAACAGCCAGGACCTTTTGCAAAACCACCCCAATCCCTGCTCCTAACCATAACTCCCACCACTCAATTTTAGAAATTTCCTAGTGGAGCCAGTCCTGTGAGGTCTTGACTGAGCACATTCTGCTCTTTCCTTCCCTAAGGACTTTGATTCTCTAATATCCAAAGAACTTACAATTCTATTCTCAAGCACTTTTCTTAAATCTAAACCCAAACTACCAGTTAAGACTCCCTTAAGCTCAAAAAACTTCCTTTGCCTTCTAAGACTTTAGAAAACCTTATATATTATTATCTGTGTTTATTGCTGTTAGAATGTAACTTAGGATATATGCATTTTTTTCCTTATTAGATTTGAAATCCTTGTAGGATGAGAACTGCCTCTTATACACCTCTATGTTTTTTCTGTTATCAAGTAAAATGATATTCATGTAGTATGTTCTCATCCATTCTTTGATATAGCCAGTAAATATTTAAGCCTCTCCTATGTCTAAGGCTGGGTTTCTAGAAGTGAACAAACCTGGCAAAAATAGTTCTATGTTCTGCATTCAAATGGGGAAGGTAGATACATAGATAAGATTAATTAAATGTATAACATGTTAAATGGTAGTAAATTCTAATGAGAAAAATATAAAGCATTTAAGAGGGATAGGAAGTTAGTATGTGTAAGTTTAATTTCGGGGCAGGCAGTTTTAGATGGAAGAAGGGCAGGGAAGGACTCATCAATAATGTGACTTTTAAGTAAAGACCCAAAGGAAGTGGAGGAGTGAGCCATGTCGCTGTCTGGGGTAAGACAATTCCAGGCATAGGGAACAGCAAGTCCAAATGCAGGAAATTATCTAGTCTATTTGAGGAATAAGAGGAGGGAGGCAAAAAATAAAATCAGAGAGTTAATGGGGAGCCAGGTCATATGAGACCTTGTAGGTCACAGTTCAATCAGTGAATTTTACTCCCCCGATAGCAGGGATTTGAGAAGGTTATGATGAAACATTTTATCAGATCACTCTAACAACTCTGCTGAGAATAAATTAACAAGGTCAAGGCTGAGAGTAGGGGAGCAGTTAGGAAGCTAATGCAGTCTATGCCAGCTAAGATGGTGTGGATTACAGTGATAGCAGCAAGCAGTCAAATTCTAGATATGTTTCCAACTAAGTGTTGTATGAGAGTGAACCAGTCATCAAAGTTGACGCTACCATTTCTCTACTGAGCACCTACAAGTTTGACCTTGTCATTGATTATTGAGGAAGAGAAAAGTAGAAGCGAAGTAGGTGGGTTGAGATAGTGGGATGGGGATGAATATCAGAAGCTCAGTTTTGGATGCTTGAGTCTTGTGATGACTCTTATGTAGAGATACCGAGTAAGCAGATGGATCTAGAATCTGGAGTTTAGGCAAGAGGTGTGGGCTAGGCTTATTGAATTGGAAGATACTAGTAAATGGCTGGTAATAAGATCCATGAGATGGGATGAGATTAACATTTTTTTTTGTTTCTAGGATAAGATAGAATAAATTTTTTTTTTGAAGGATTTTCATTTAAAATTGTGACTAGTTTAATTGAGAAATGTTATTGAGGGGTAATGAAGAGGAACATTCAACTCCTAAGGAATATGGGCGTGTGTTGTCAGTCAAAAATCAGAATCAAAGTGAGTCTCATGAAACATTTTAAATTGAATTATATTTGTCTTTATATTTGTGTGTGTTTTAGGCCAGACCTGTTTGATTGGAATAGTGTGGTTTGCCAGCAGTCAGCCACACAACGACTGGAACATGCATTCAACGTCGCCAAATATCAGTTAGGCATAGAGAAACTACTGGATCCTGAAGGTTAGTGCATTTTTGGACTACCACTGTTTTTAGTATAGTTTAATGTTTATCCTCTCAGACTTAACATTTCCACAAACTAAGCACAAAATAGAAATTCTGCATCATGTGTTTTTCTGTATTCCAGCTATATTTAAAATGTTGTCTTCCTGAAATATATTATGAATTTTCATATATGATTTTAGTTCTCAAAATACCAATGTCTAAAACTAAAATGTTAAACTTTAGAAAAAAAATCTAAGCTTTTAGAATGTATATGCCTCGTGGATGAAGTATACTGCATTTAGAGTACATTGACTCCACACAATTATAAAAAAGTTCATGTTTTGCTTATTTTACCAAGAGATTTGATAGATTAATCAGCTATAACTAATTAGCTACTCTTGCCAGTTTCATTCATACACTCTATAAAAGATAACATTGCTTATTGTTTAAATCAGGAAGTCTATTTCTGGTGCTGATTCTATTGTAATTTGCCACTCTGGGGAAGTCCTCCATTGAAAGGTTATGCATTTTCTGCTTTTTCAGTTGAGAGGCAGTACCGTATTTATATTTTTATAAATATGCTTAAGTAAATGTCATTCTTATCTCTGGTGCTGCATGGTCATATCTTACAAACACACGGATTAGAGAGATAATGATTCCTGATGTCTACGTTTCTTCTAGCCTATGAGGCACTTTTTTTTGTTTGTCAACTTCTTTGAAATTGCAGACTATATTCTCAGTTTCTTGAGGCTTTACCACACTCTAAACCCAGAAGTTGGAGAAGCAGTATCAGTGAGTTTGATATATGCAGTATAATAAAAGCTGAACATTAGGGTAGGGTTGTATAATTCTATGGTCTCTGGAATATTGAATTAGTCCCAAATAAGGAGATTCTTGAATGGTGGTCATAGATCCCATCAGGAAAAATTCAGAAATAACTCAGAGGACAACCTTTCACTGGTGAATTTATCATCCATCAGAATCTAATCTTCAGTGCTGCAGACCCAGAAACCTGATTGCTTCATCTTACTGTTAGCAGATCCCTATGGTGATGTTAGTGGTGGGGGAGTTAACTTTAAACAGGATGAAAAAAAAATGATGTAACAATAAAAGCAGGAGCTCAGTTATTTTAAGTGATATATTTAACAATCACAAGAACCAGGATACTTACATCTAATTGACCACTATATTGCTCTTGGCAAGCACATGGACTTAGGAAGGGAAAATTATAGCAATACGAACATATTTATAAAGTTAGAATCAGAGTAAGTTCATTAGAAATATTTCTTTTCCTGTAGTTCCCTTCCTGGCTCATTGGTTAACGAACCCAACCAGTATTCATGATGACGTGGGTTCGATCCCTGGCCTTGCTCAGTGGGTGAAGGTTCCGGTGTCGCTCACATCCCAAGTTGCTGTGGCTGTGGTGTAGGCCAGCAGCTGTAGCTCCTATTCGAGCCCTAACCTGGGAACTTCCATATGCCATTGGTGCGGCCCTAAAAAGACAAAAGCCCAAAAAAAAAAAAATTTTCCTTTACATAATGTATAGCTCCTGTAACCTCTTCAATGCTTCAGCAGGTGATCAACGTCCTTTCTGCCCCAGTTTAGCTCTAAGGGAGAAATTGTAGCAGTCATATGTCCTTGTTTTGCAGGATGGGGGAGGGTTACCTCACTGTTGACTTCTAATACCAGTATACATGTTTTTGCATATTTCAGTGAGGTAGAAAGGGCAGACATAATGAAATTATGAACTCCACCCTATGAGGATAAGAGCTGTAGTGTATGAATCTAAAGGATAAGCCTATTAATAGTTTTTTTTTATTATTTTTGTTAAATCCACATACAATAGTCTGTTCCCATTGTCTAGGATATATGCCCTAGTTATTTTTATGTGTGCCCCATTCTTTCATTAAATAGTAAGAGCAAGTTTAAAATAGATCTTTTTTTTTTAAGTGATAAAATGGTTTTTGATCTCCAATTCATCCTTTGAGTCAGTGAGGTAGGGGTACCTAGATAGGTGTCCACATCATAATCAGAAAGTAGGTTGATGAATCTATAATCAGAAAAGGACAGTTACATAAATAATGTATTTTAGAGCATAAAATATCCTGGTATACTCAATTCCATATGTTCTCCCAAATGGAAAGTATATGTTGGAATGCCCATCATATAGGCTATTGGACCTCCATTATAATATCTCAAACTTAACAGTTCAAAGTCAACCAAATGCAATGAAATACAAGCTGATGAATAGCGATCAAGACTCTGGTTATAGTTTCTTTTTGCCAGTGAAATCTTTGATCTGAAAACTTGCTATTTATGGTCTCTTTTCCAATTCAAAGAGCATTTTGTCTTCTAAAATGGTTTATAAAAATTTTTATGACTTTCAATAAGATGAAGATTCTGTATAAATTTTATATTTTACACATCTATCAGTTCCTGCCAGTATGTTAGGGAAATACCCAAATATGCATTTAAAAATATTGTTCAATTGTACAGCACAGGAAACTATATCCTTTCTCTTAGGATAGAACATGATGGAAGATAGTATAAGAAAAAGAATGTATGTATATGTATGATTGGATCACTATGCTGTACAGCAGAAATTGGCACAACACTGTAAATCAACTATACTCTAATAAAAATAAAACAAAATTTAAAAAAGTATTGCTCAGGAGTTCCCCTCGTGGCTCAGTGGTTAACAAATCCGACTAGAAACCATGAGGTTGCGGGTTCGATCCCTGGCCTTGCTCAGTGGGTTAAGGATCCGGATCCGACTTTGCCGTGAGCTGTGGTGTAGGTCGCAGACGCAGCTCGGATCCCGCGTTGTTGTGGCTGTGGTGTAGGCTGGTGCCTACAGCTTCGATTCGACCCCTAGCCTGGGAACCTCCGTATGCCACGGGTGCGGCCCTAGAAAAGGCAAAGAGACAAAAAAAAAAGTATTGCTCAGTATTTTTCAAGAGATGATATCAATGATAGTAAAAAGAAAAAAACATTAACTGAATCATAAGGATTTTTATTTACTGATTAGTCAGTTTCAAAAGAAAGAGTAGTATCTCATAGAAATCTAAGAATCTTCAATGTATCTCACAGGGGAGATTCATTGACTTCTTGCCTGCCCTGTATAACAATTACCTTTGAGAAGTTCATATTTTTATTTAAATATTGGTTCTTTATTTATGCAAGACAATGTCAGCTATTCTCCAAAGCAATTTTTACTTCATATCTAATATGCCCTTTAGAAGGCTAATGAAACATTTAGCTTTATATTTGGGAAGATTTTTATATAGGGGTATTGAAGATATAGCTGGCTTAAAAAATACTGGCCCAAAGATATTTTTAGAATTTGAAACATCTTCTTTGTTGATTGGGTTGATTTATAAATTTAAAAAGTCATTGAAATATAATTTGGAGCTTTTCATATCTTGCCTATATCAACTCTGGTGTGCTTTTTTTGGCCTTAACTGGTGTTTTGAGGCCTGAGGTTTGATTTTAAGTGGAATTGCCTTTTCAAATGAGTGACAGTAGGCATTAGCATAAGCAATTTCAGGAGCTGTTTCTGGTATGTTTAAATGTTAACATATGCAAAAATAAGTGCGACTAGGGTAAAATTATTTAATTATTTATGCATCTTTATGCTCATAGATATAAAAGGTTTATCTCCTTCAAAATATATCCTATTGTGTGAATCATTCGATTCATTTTCTCATGATTTCCATATAAGACATGCATAGTACGTGCCTGTGGGTTTCATATGCATTTTTTGCTTCCCTGAGTTTCAAACAAATTGGTTTGTTTGCAAATCCACACAATACTATCTGCATTAAGAGAATGCTTTGTCAGCTTTTCCTTGTGAATAACAAAAGTAAAGATGTTCGTTTTAAGGGAATTAAAAAAATGAGGATAAAAGTTTGTGCCAGTTCTAGATGAATTTTGACTGTAGTTAAGTCATTTCCATTTGGAATGTACAAGATGATGTGCACATCATCTGCTGGTAACCCAGGGTGACTTTAGAATGCAAGCTGAGTGTTGAGAATCAAATTCGATGAACACTAGGGGTTTTGAGAAATATTTGTAACCTCAAAACGACATTCACAGACCATTTAATTTGGTTTTAATCCACTTCATGTTAACTGTGAGAGGGTGGTAACAAAGGTTCTATTTTCTCCCTGGCTAATCTTTGCATCACTTCTTCAGTTGTTTTTAGAGTCTACTTTTCCAAGAGTTATCTCTGTCTTTTGGAAAGTTTTGCTCCTTAATGAATGATCTCTGGCGTCACCTTGCATGCATGCACTTGATTAGTCTTTAGAAAAAATATTCAAGAGAAAATACATAGCTTTTGCTATAAAAGAGAAGAAACTCCTTAGGTCCTCTTATTTGGGTTTGATATCACTTGTTTGAGCAAGTGGCGTTGTTTTTTTTTTTTTCCATCTTTGTTCTGTTCATCACATTTTGATGCTATAACAATAAGAAATGCTAATAAGCAGTTTATACTAAGTTAAAATGGAAAAAGTAAAACCATACTGACTCAGAAGGATGTTGTTAACATAAATAATTCAAACTTTTTATGAACATGTTCTTTTCATATCATTTAGATTGTTTTTTTTCTTTTTTTGTTTTCAGAGAATGTAATGAGGTTGGGATATACTGGTGTTCCCCATGCTTTTCAACCAAAAGTTATTATTGAAAATATCTTACACTTTTTAGAGCCAGACTCTGTGCAGTGCAAAAAGATTATTTTTTCCATGTATAAACAGGATCTTAATAGTACATATGTGAATGAAAATAGCCATTGCCTTTTTGATGACAAAGAATGAAATATATATTACTTTATACTGTTTCATATTATTGATTTATATCATCATCTCTGGCAGATGTTAGAGATGTTACAAATTGTAATTATCTAAAACTAAATCTTGAGTTTCTTGGAAGAACAGTTCTTAGTCCACTTATTCTTCTATGGAAAATAGAAAGTATCATCAATGCTTATACAGATATAATAATAACAGGATAATGTTCCTATTATATCAGTAGGAGACCACATTTTCCAGGGTTTCTTTTTTAAAGAAACATTAACAATTGATCATTAAAACCAAATTATATCATTTAATAGTGTTAAATGTAATAATAATGAAAATATTTCTTTAATTTTGAACTTCAGTGGATTGCGGCTGGAATGAGCAAATTAGAGATGGCATTACTGTATTAGCAAAGGAATGGGCTGCATTAGTCGATTTAGTGTTGCCATCTCATTTGCTTAATGTATATTCAGTACAACCTTTTAGCAAAGGAATTTGGGAAATAACTGTGTAAAATAATTTAAATATATACTGTTATTAGCATTGTTTAGAACATAGACTAGCCTTGATAAATAATGAGGCTTTAGAAAAACTGATGGCCCATGCAGAAGTCCAGAGAAATGTGATTAACATATTCCAAGCCTGCATATCATTAGAGTTAGGGTGCTTATTAAAATATCCTTGACTATTTTTTAGGTTTTATCCTGAACTGTCCTTTTTTTACACTTCTTTTTTCCATGGGCAGGCACATTGCAAAACTAGCCTTGACTATATACTGCCACTTTAATATACTTTAATGAATTTGAGTTAACGATGACTTTACCAGAGTGTCTGGAGACATTCTCAGATTTATCATTGCTACTGTAGAAGAAAAATCTTTAAGGGACAGTGAAATGATACTTTGTAATACATAGCAAAATAAATAAATGAAAACTTTCTACATGGGTAAAAGTTTGCCAGTAAAATGAGGATAATGATGTTACATCAATATTGTGACACAGATGATTATATTAACATTATTACTGTTGTGATATCCTGATGGAGATCTTTCAAATTGTTTAGTGCCACAGAAATTTTAAAAATAAATATGTTAATATATGCTTTTCAGTAGCCTGAAACGCTAACAAAGACATATGAGACAGAGAGAGAGAAGAGAAAGAGAATGAATTTCATGTCTCAGATAATATAGAAAACAGATATTTCCAGGACAATTTGAACCAATTACTAATAAATTGACATGATTTTTGCTCTGCCAATCCACTTCAGTTGTTTGTCTGACTGAAATAATTGAATGTAACTGTCCTAAATTCACCCATTCAGACAATAAGGAGACCTGCAAAACATTAAAAATGATATCTGCGTGTGTGTGTATGGTCTGGACTTACCCTTTCTACCATAATTTGATATTTTCTACTAATCTCTATGTTCCTTTATAATGTATCACAATTTTGACTTTATGGAAAATGGTCAACCAATTTATAGTTTTTGTCTCAGAGGTTTATTTGTTACAATCAAAGGAATTTATTTATTGTAGACGTAATACATTTTCTCACTTGATTGTGGAATTTAAATAGTGAAATATAATCTAATCATGTGATTTAAGATTTGCAGTATGGATGAAGTTCTATACCAAATTTATTCAAAGGCATTTGAGTATAATCCTTTCCTAGGTAACTGGGAATCTCTTTTTAATTACTTTGCCAGGATGTTTTTTACAACTGGTTTTTGTTCAAGTGGGGGAAACATAATGTCCTAGGCCTATCCAGTCACAGTCAACAGTATTGAACGGCTAACATGATATCTATAAATTATTTAAACTGTTGGGAAATGCATCCACTATGTTCCAATGCCAAATGACATATAATAGATATTTTGTGGATAGTGTCCCCAGGTATATCATCACTGGAGTTGGTCCATTTGACTATTAAGGAAATATATTAGAAAAAAAATGTTGTTCTTCTATTAATTGATTTTAATAGGGCTCAGATCTGAAGTAATAAGTGAGATATTAGCAAGTTTGAATAAAGTATTTCATAGTTGATATTTGTGTTTCTTATTTATTATGGCAAAGTACAGACTTAATTAAAAGTATTGGAATATTTAAACAACTAGAAAATTATAATAAAATGGCATAAATAATTTTGAAATTTCTATGAGGTTTAAATAAAATCAATGATGTTTGAAAATAAAGCATATGGTCTTATAGTTGGGATATTTTTGTTCATTCTTTTTAGTTTCCAAAATGAAATTAACTGTGTTTGATTAAAAAAATAGAAGTTATCACAGAACTTGCAAATGAATATCTAAAAACCTTAAAACTGAGTACTAGGAAAATAAGTGTCAGGTTACGTATGTTTTCCAATTAAATCATTTCTCTATAAAAATGTGTGGACCATTTAACAGCTGGAATATGAAATATAAGATGAAAATATGTTAGTTTACAATAGTATTTGGATAAAATAGTAATGAACTAGAGTCTTTAAGTGTTGATGCCACTTAATTCTTATAACAGGATAATTTAATTCTCCTAAAAATTGGATTTAATTCTTATAGAAGAGACCAGAAACTTTACAGTAGTCTTGTGATTATACTTAAAAATAATATGGTATACTCTTAGATTTTTTGGCTCATGGCAAACTTGTGGGATTAGTAGGTCATATGCTATCCACTCAAGAAATGAGAAAACTGTAACATCTATTAAGTGCTTGGGTATGTTACATATTATTAAAATTTAAAAAGGTAGTTGAAATCCAGTGTTTTTATTATTTAGGAATAATCAACTGTTCTGCAGTATCATTCTTGTGACATATTTTTAAAATATTGCTGAATAAACTTTTACCTCAAATTGAAGCACAGTTTTCCCGTAAAGTTTTTGTTCTAACTTACCACCAATGATAGAAATTCAAATATACAAGGTTCTTTTTGGTAAAATATAACTCAAATTTAAGTGGGACAACCACATTTTAGGAACGTTACATTTCTTTTTTCTTTTTACACAACAATTCTAGGGAAGTTTATCCTTATTTTATAGATGGAAAAACTGAGGCTTAGAGAGCTCATCTAAAACCAAGATCACACAGCCAATAGAAAAATGAACTGGAATCAAGTCCAGATTTACCTCTCCTCACAGTCCATGTTCCTTCCAACAGGGCTGCCCAGTAAAAACCACCTGGGGGAGGATTATGAAAACATTAGGGCTGGAGCAGTTATTTAGATTTCATTTTTCTGAGGAGGTGGGGTCCTGAAACCAGCAGTTTTTAAAAGGTCATCAGGTGAGACTCTCATATAGCCAAAGTAAAAGTAGCTTTGATAGAACAGTTGTCTCCATAGGTATGTCTTTTCAGAGGATAAAACCCAGAATCTGTTGTTCCAGGGTTTTATAAGGCCTCTAGTATTTTCTTCCTCAAGAGGTTGCTAAGACCTGTTCAAATTTTCAATTACTGGAGCATTGCTTATTGCTAACAGCCTTGTCGTTAATGAGAAATGGTTCCTCCACCAGATAAAATAGAAATAGACTAGCTGTCACATAAGACTGGCTACCAAAAACGTTCTCTTTTAGGATTAAGGGACTTGCCTTATCTGCTGTCTGCACAGCTCTCTCTCTCCATCCCTTCTATTTATTACTTCATGGACATGTTTGTGATAGAGTGATGCTTACGTACACACTGATTCCACCAAAGAGCTGTCCAGAAAAACCTGTGTACAGAGGTGGTCCCTGGCTCTTTGTCCTTTTATTTATTTTTCCTGTATTCCCTTCCTCTCTCACTTTGATCCTAATTAGTATCTCTGTGCCCTGTCCTCAGGGGTTTGATGATCCCTTTTTTTAGCTACTAAGTATCTCTTTCATCGGCACAGCTGATAAAGCCTCTTATTCCAGAGTTTTTTTTAATGATAACAAAGGGATAATAAAAGAAAAGTAAGGAAACAATTAAAAATGGCAGTGAAATAATTTTTCACAGTACGAGTTTGTAATCTTATAAATTCATTTAAAAGCAGCAAATGGCTTTAGTTAACTTCATGAGTGCTGATATCAATGCCAGAAATAGGTTGGCTTTAATCATAAGCAATTTATCTAGGATTAGTTTTGCTAAACAGTCTATATTTCAGCCAAATATATATCTTTTAGTGACAGGATATAACAATCATTGGAGCCTGCAGTATCACTGTAGTTGTGAGGGGATCAAAATGGCAATTATATTCATAGATGCAATGGGATTCAACCTAATACTACATTTACTTAGCTGCATGGAAGGACACAAGACAGGAGATATGCTGGCGTGGAATCTTTGCATCATTGAGTGGCCAAGAAACACCCAGCACACACACACTTATCCCTTATCCACATGGGTCAAGAGCCAGGATAAGTGAAGGCTGCTTGACACAGAGAATCTCTAGCCTTGTTTTCTACCAATATTTAATACCATTCTAGTACCAGAGGATGAAGGGCCTGCATGTCAGTTCACAGCCTATCTTACCTATTAACCTAAGAATACTTCTGCCTAGCAAACAAAAGGAACACAATCTTCCCAATTATCTCAACTCTGTAGTTATAGGCAAACTTGATTCTCTGGTCATTTTCCCAGGCAAGCTTAGCCTGATTTTAACCTTTTTACTCATAGAGCCAACTAGTTTTGTGTTGAAGTCCTATTTTTGCCTTTCCTTAGTTATATGGTACTGGGAAACTTTCTGAGTCTGTTTTTCTCATGTGCATACTAGAATCAGCAATGTCTACCTCATACAGTAAATGCAAGGATTGAGTAATACCTGCTAAGTATTTAGCCTATAATATACTTTCAGAAATAGAATCCCAATCATGTCAAGTGCCTGGTATATTGCAGAAATTAAATGTTATGTCTCTATTCCTATGAATTATCTTAATTAGGAAGAGCTTGTCTGCCTCTGGGGTAAATGCTGACTATCCCCAAATTAAATAATTCCCCGTTTTAAATCTTACTTTTCTTCCTGTGACCTTCCCATTCATACCAGTTTCCTGATCTGAGGTGTATTGCTGGTTCATGGCTAGATTTCTGGGTGGTATTCCTTTGATATCCTTGAGCTCCAGAATATAATCTAATACCTCACAGTAAACTTGAACTATATGTTGAATTCCTCAGTGATGACATTATACACACATATGCATACACATAGATTCAGTTACACTGAAGATTTTTAACAATTCTCCTGAAGACTGGTTCATAATTATAATACCTTATTCCTGTGATTGTCATAGTATTTGTAAGATGTGAATTAGCACACTTGTGGAAATATAGAGAGTTTTTCTTCTGCAACCATAACTTTATTTAAGAGTCTATGGGTATTTGAACTGGTTCCCAAGAATCTCAGAAAAACTCTTGTCTTCTGAAACCCAGAGTAGCATTTGAACGGAAATGTTGATGTGTTCTGGTATATTGACTAAGCGTTTATAAGTGCTGGCTGCAATAATTAACATTTTATAATTATAATTTTATTTTATTCCCATGGCAACCCTAGGAAGTAGACACTATTATTATGGCCATTTACAACTGAAGAGCTTAAGTAACTTGCCCTCATCATTCAGCTAGTGAGTTGAAGTTGAGGTTCCCTGCTTGTAAGTACTACAGAAAATAATTCTAAGGCAGAATATTTCTTTTTTTTTTTTTTGCCTTTTTAGGGCTCCACCCGCGGCATACGGAGATTCCCAGTCTAGGGGTCAAATTGGAGCAGTAGCTGCCAGCCTACATCACAGCCACAGCAATGCCAGATCCAAGCTATGTCTGCGACCTACACCACAGCTCACAGTAATGCTGGATCCTTAACCCACTGAGCAAGGCCAAGGATTGAACCTGCATCCTCATGGATACTAGTCATGTTCATTTGTGCTGAGCCACTACAGGAACTCTGTAAGGCAGAATATTTCTTCCCTCTTCTCTGAATTTTTTTTCTTTGCATTGATTAAAAAGTTGCTCTCTTTATTATAGAGCTAACTGACTTTATTTTTAAAAGGAGGGACATCAATCATTTGATTCCAAATATGCTGGAAACAAATGTAAAAGTCACACAAATGGGAGCCCAGATTAAGAAAGTTACTAGATTTTGTCTTTTTACTCCCTCAGAGAATATGTAAATAATTATTCAAATTGGAAGGATGTTTACAAATCTTGCAAGTTTGGGATCCTATCCAAGCCACACTAAAGTTATAAAAGAGAAACACTAACCAGTTATGAATATATTCCCGTTTCCTTTCTCTTGGTTAACCCTAAATGGCAAAAGTATCACTTAAGGTATGCCAAAACATCTCACTATCTTTTTTTTAATGGCCATACCCAAGGCATATGGAAGTTCCCGGACCAGGGATTGAATCTGAGCTACAGCTGTGAACACTACAGCTGCAGTAATGCCAGATCCTTTCACTTACTAGGCCAGACCAGGGATGGAACCCTCACCTCTGCAGCAACCCTAGCCACTGCCGTTGGATTCTTAACGCACTGTGCCACAGCAGGAACTCCCTCACTATCTGAAATATTTCCTCATCAGCTTGTGATGTAAATATCTCTTATCTAAACTGAAATCTCTAAAATATGAATTAGCAAAAAAAAGAGAGAGAGAGAGAGAGAAAGAAAGAGGATCCTAAGAAGGACTAAGTAAAATATGCCTTTTTATCTAGGCTTGACTATCTAAGTTTCTCTGTATCACTTTTCTTTGAATGGGTTTATTTTTTGAGCCAGTTGAGAACTTAGATCTGTATAGGATCAACTGGACAAGTGAACACCTTAGAAAAGTGTTTTAAAAACTGTTTCATTATATGTTCTATCAGTAGAGATGCTATAGGTAAAAGCATTTAAAGTAGAGTGAATACATATGAATGCCTCAGGAAATGGAGTGGATCTTTTTTTCTTTTTTTTAAGCACCCACAGCATGCATAAGTTTCCAGGCCAGGGACTGAACCTGAGCCACAGCAGTATCCTAAGCAATAGCAATGACAACACCAGATCCTTAACCTCTAGGCCACCAGGGAACTCCAGGAGTGGAACTTTTGAAATCTTTTGAGAACTGTCCTTTTTTTAATTAATAATATTCAGTAGGCGAGAGCATGTGGTGAAGCCCTTGATAAATGTACCCTTATACCACCTAAAACATGATAGTAAGCCATGATCTTGGTGTAGTTGTTGTTAACTGAAGGGAGTCTAAACATAGACAATAGGAAGTAGGGAAAGGCTAGTCTAGAACAGTAAGAATCATTGAGCACTTGGGTATTTGGAGAACCTTGGTGTAGAAACTACGTTAAAAAGACTGAAAATTAGGACAATTTCAAATATAACAAATATAAAAATGAATAAGACAAATCAAATAATTATATTTAATTGCCTCTGCACTATCATATCTCCAATTTTTCTTCCACCAAAACATATAAGAACTGCTTGTAAAAAATGAGAATAAAGGTATAAAATATAGAATATTAAGGAACTAGGAGATAAGAAATCAATCTTTAAGTTTTTGTAACATAAGTGAATCTGATGGTTTAAAATATTAGTTGCAGCAAGATTTCAGTAATATATGATATAAAGTTTCTATTAAATGATAGTATCTTTGTATTAATAGCAAGTGGAAACATATATTTAAGCACAAAAAAATCCAAAAGGAAGAAAATATAATAACCCCTCCATTTTTCTTCACCTTAGTATTTTTTGGTGAAGAAAATGGCAGTCAAAGGTAATCACTGCTTGAAGGAATGCTTTCATTTGTTTGAAGTAATATTTTCTGAGATTGATCAAGAGACATTGAATAACCATAAAAATTCTTAGAACTTGGAGTTCCCATCATGGTGCAGTGGAAACAAATCTGAATAGGAACCATGAGGTTGGGGGTTCAATCCCTGGCCTCGCTCAGTGGGTTAAGGATCCAGCATTGCTGTGAGCTATGGTGTAGGTCACAGACATGGCTCAGATCTGGCATTGCTGTGGCTCTGGCATAGGCCGACAGCTGTAGCTCCAATTCAACCCCTAGCCTGGGAACCTCCATATGCCCTAGGTGCAGCCCTAAAAAGAAAAAAAAAAAACAAAAAAACTTCTGAGAACTTTAATCTTGCAGAATAAATGAAAAGTTTTAAAGTTAGAATTTGCTGCCATGACCTAAACATTGGTTACTTAATAAAGCCATTTCCATCATTATTATAGATATATATTATTTTTCCTAATAATGTGTCTTTTACTGAATGCATATAGATTAAAAATAAAAAGAATGATTTTACAGAATGCAAATGTTGGGTGTGTGGCCAGATAGACTTGGGTCTTTTTTTCCAATGAGTGGATATTCCCACACCACTAATAAACTGGAAATTTTGGAGCCGCTACTTCTATTTCTGACATTTTAATTTGTTTCAGACACTAAAAAAAACTTGTAAAAAATTTATTGGAGTATAGTTGATTTACAATGTTGGGTTAGTTTCAGGTGTATAGCAAAAGTGAATCAGTTATACATATACATATATCCATTCATTTTTAGATTCTTTTCCCATAGAGGTTATTACAGAATATTGAGTAGAGTTTCCTGGGCTATACAGTAGGTCCTTATTACTTATCTCACATATACATATATGAATTTGTTTCTGTTTAGTAAATAAGTTCTTTTGTATCATTTTTATTAGATTCCACATATAAGTGACATCATCTGGTGTTTATCTTTCTCTGACTTGCTTCACTTAGTATGATAAACTCTAGGTCCATCCACGCTCCTGCAAATGGAATTATTTCATTTTTTTTTAATGGCTGAGTAATATTATATGGTATATATGTATCACATTTTCTGTCCTCTGTTGATCAACGTTTAGGTTGCTTCCATGTCTTGGCTATTGTAAATAGTGCTGTGATGAATCTTGGGGTGCACATATCTTTTCAAATCATGGTTTTCTCAAGATAGATGCCCAGGAATGGGATTGGCTGGATCATATGGTAGTTCTAGTTTTGGTTTTTTAAGGAGCCTTCATACTATTCTCCATAATGGTTGCACCAATTTACATTCTTGCCAACAATGAAGAAGGGTTCCATTTTCCCCACATCCCCTCCAACATTTAATGCTTGTAACTTTTTGATCATGCCCATTCTGACTGGTGTGAGGTGGTACCTCACTGTAGTTTTGATTTGCATTTCTCTGGTAATTTGGACACTAAAAAAGCTTTTAAAATATATTTGCCTCAGGGTCATTATTTTATCAAATAAAAATTCATTTTAATTCATCACTTATTTTATTTTTATTTGTATTATTTTCAATAAATTTTATTGGAGTATGGGTGACTTATAATGTGTTGGTTTCAGCAGCAAAGAAATGAATCATCCATGCATACACATATATATGCCAATTCTTTTTCAGGTTCTTAACCCATGTAGGCTATCACAGACTATTGAGTAGATTTCCCTGTGCTATATAGTAATTAGTCTTTGTTACCCATCGATTTTGTATATACTTTGTATATACTAACCCAACTTCCCAATCCATACCTCCCACCAACATTTCCCCTTTGGTAACCATAAGTTTGGTTTAGAAATCTTTGATTCTGTGTTTGTCTTGTAAGTTTTCATATCATTTTTTATTAGATTCCATGTATTAATGATCTCATATGATACTTGTCTTTCTGTCTGATTTATTTCACTTAGTATGAAAATCTCTAGGTCCCTATATGTTGCTGCAAATGACATTATTTTGTTCTTTTCATCGCCATAATATTCCATTGTATGTATGTACCACATCTTCTTAATCCAGTCCTCTGTCTATGGACATTTAGGTTGCTTTCATATCTTGGCTGTTGTAAACAGTGTTGCGATGCACATTTGGGGTGAATGTATCCTTTCAAATTACAGTTTTTCCAGGTAAATGCCCAGGAAGAGTATTGTTGCACCATGTGGTAGTTCTATATTTGTTTTTTTAAGGAACCTCCATACTGCTCTCCACAGTGGTTGAATCAACCTACATTCTCTTTTCTCCGCATCCTGTCCAGCATTTATTGTTTGTAGACTTTTTGATTCTGACTAGTGTGAGGTGATATCTCATTGTAATTTTTATTTGCATTTCTCTAATAATTGCAGTTCTCATTATTAGAGAAATGCAAATCATCAAGCATTTATTGAATGATAACCTTTTGTGAGAAAAAGTGCTATATATTCCAAATGCATAAAAAAGAAAAAGGTATAGAATCATCCAAGGAATTGACAGTTCAGTATAAGCCAACAGCCAAGTAGAAAGCACAAAATCCATTGAATCTATATAGTTGTCCTTACTTGGCTTCCTTAATTTTATTCACTGGACTTTAATGCATCAATCCAGAAATGAAGTGAAGGCGCTTTTGGAATAGGGGCCTAACCTGCTGTTCTCTTTCCTTATTTCTTTCAAAGCCCATTGATTTCTTAAATAATAAAGTGCTTCACCATTTTGAGTCAGGTTTGGTAGTTTTTTAATTTCTCTTTAACATGTGTGATTTCTAATAAAAAAATTCTGGATATTTTTTTCCCCTCTCCTGTTTAAATCTGTCATTAGGACTGATGGATCAGCTCACTTTGGCCAAAGTCATTGTAAATCCACATGTGTGGATACATGCATGCACACACACAATGACACTCATAGCTTTTTGAGTATGGTGTTTTAAAAGTTAAACCCAGTGCAGTTAATCACTTCCAACATAAGAAAAAGCTCTTTAGGAGTTCCCGTCGTGGCGCAGTGGTTAACGAATCCGACTAGGAACCATGAGGTTGCGGGTTCAGTCCCTGCCCTTGCTCAGTGGGTTGACGATCCGGCGTTGCCTTGAGCTGTGGTGTAGGTTGCACTGGCGTAGGCTTGGTGGCTACAGCTCCGATTTGACCCCTAGCCTGGGAACCTCCATATGCCGCGGGAGTGGCCCAAGAAATAGCAAAAAGACAAAAAAAAAACAAAAAAAAAACAAAAAAAACTCTTTAACCTATTTTAAGTCAACATGAACAAAAGAAGTTGACTTGGGTTCTTAACCTTTTTGAGAGCTAGAGAAGAGCTGCTTTTCTATAAAGGTAACATATATTGACAATAAAGTATATGGGGAGGACATCGACTTAGAAAACTTAGAAAACTATTTAGTAGGAACGGCTGTTTTATTAGCCTTTTACTCTTTAATGACTGAGACCATCCTGGGGCTATTTAAAAGATGATTTAATTTGTCTTCTAAACACATGGTTGAATTCAGGGTGTTTCTTCTTTTCCCTTGAATCGCCCTGTCTGCAGTGACATTAAAGGCATGAATCAGGAATCTTTGTAATAATTAAATCAGTCTTTTAAATTACTTTAAGTTGGTAATTTAAACAGCTTTAAACATGGATAAAATGAAGTATTCTCAGTTGTAGTAAAATACTCTATCAACTAATTGCCTCAAAATTGAAGGTTGTTTCAAATATAATATTAACATGAACTGTATCAGAATATAAACTGTAACTGAAATTTTCTATATCATTATGTTTTACATGAAAATGAGCATTTGAACAAATATCTTCATAGAGATAACCTCTTCTAACTCTCTTCATTTTCTCAAAGAAAACTTGAAAATTATCCTTTCACCAATCCCTATTATCCCTAAATTTCAATCCATCTTATTTCCTTGTGGGGTATACTTTCAGAATATATCTCCAGGTCTTTGGTACCTCTCCCTCTTTACAGCCATGACCCTAAGTCAAATAGTTTTCATCTCCTTCCTTGACCACAGGAAGAGCTTGCTAACTGCTTGCTCTGCTTCTATTCTGGCTCTATCTTCAGTACTAATTATGCACAACATCCAGAGGGCTATTACACAATTTAAGGCCTTAGCATTTGCTCTTCCATCTGTCTGGGATGCTTTTCTTTCCCACTGCATTTCACATGTGAGTAAACTGAGCCCCAGAAAGATTATGTGCTTTGTTTACGCAGTATCAAAAGAGCATGTTTCTCTGATCCTAGGTACATGTTCAAATTTTTCTTGGTCTTTTATTTTAAAGTTGTCCTTATGTTATTTCATATCATATGCACTGCATTTGAGGTTAGCTTTTTTTCTTTGATAGTCTAGTGGTTTCTAATCATAATACCTAAAACATATGAGAAAAATATTTTTGATTAATAACTGTTAATGGAGAACATAGCCAGTGAAATTATCTATCCTATTATTTAAACTACCTTAGAAAATGGCCATTTTCATAGTTTTCATTAGAATATATTCAAAATTGGTTTTTATTCTTAAAAATTACCATGTTGGTATTTCATATTTAACTGAAACCAGGATTAGGCAAACAGCATAATAACTTTCTTTCTTATTTGGGAGCCCATATGAATATTGAGAGTACTAAGATATTAATTACGATAGCTGCTATCCTCTGAGGAGAATGCCATATATTTGTGGAATAAAGACAAAGCAGAGCAGACACATCTAATTTTATTTCTCTCAGGAGTGACTTAGATTTTCTTTACCCATACTGTAAAACTCTTAGTTGGGTGTTCCTCCCTCTATTTAACATAGTTTGACCTTCGAGGTAAGAGAGAGGCAAAAGAAGCTATATTGCCTTATTTGCTGTGTGTATGTGTGTGTGTGTGTGTGTCTATGTGTGTCTGTGTGTCTGTGTATGTTTATATACATTCATGGGGAGATCTTGTCAATGCACAGAGAAAGAGAATAAGAAAAACAAAGCAGGTATGGACCAGAAATTTGATTATACGATAGAGGACTGACACATTCCAAAGCTAGGAAGTCAAGGAGACTACTGGGATAGATAGGGGCAAGTTGGTAACACAATTTACTTTATTCATTTACTCACATAATGAACACTTTAGTACCTACAGTGGTCCAGTTATAATTGAGCTAGGCATGAGGATGTAAGAATAAGACATCACTGCATTAGAGTATGACATGCAAGGTCCAATGATTTTCTTCTAAATCTGTTTTGTTGCTGTTGATGGTTTTTTAAATTTGATATTGTTTAGTATGATATTAACAAAGTAAACGGTAATATTGGTCTTTCTCATATTTAACTTTAATTGTGTCAGTGGTATACAGTGCAATGTTAAAACTCCTCACCTCTCCAGGAAGAATTAATTATGACTTATATTCCAGTGGAAGTTGTTCTTGACATAGTACCACTGGTTTATCTCAATTCTGTTCATAGTTTTAGACTTGCCCAGTGTTCTACTAGATAGTGAATTCCTCATGTGTAGGCCCCATTCTTGTTCAAAACCGAACTCTTAAGAGCCTCAAAGAGTGCCTGCTTTTTGGTAGTTGCACCATAAAGGTTTGTTGAAGGCATGAGTTTTAAATTAGCAGATTAATGATGGAGGGAAGGCTAATGATATGTTTGAAGATCACATCACTGTTTTAAAGTTCTAAGTAGAATTTATCGTATCAGCTAACATCAAACTGAGAGGTTAAATTCACTGATTAATACAAGGAATGAATAATGTTAAGAAGCAACAGAATAAGTGGTCAACATCCCACTGTTCTAATTGTTATTTGGATTCCACCTCATACTTTCCTTCTTATTATCGGCTATTTTGTCATCTAATTAATTTGGAAGAGGTCTTCTTGAATATATTACATCATTTAAAATAAAAGAATATTGGTGAAGGTAATATTAAAAATTAAAATATGAAGTGTGATAAATTGTAGACATTAGGTTTGATTTATAAGAAGCTACAGACAGGTCTTAAGAAATATTTAAAAGAATTTATTCCCAAGCTAAATGATGATCATATGCATTATTGTGAGACAGGCTATTTTAAAGTATAAAACTTTAAAGAGAAATAATAGTACATCTTATTAAAGGGAATAAATGATTTTGCTGGGTAGAAGAATGTTAGATTTTTTTATTAATGAATTTATTATATTTATAGTTCTACAATGATCATCACAATCCAATTTTATAGGATTTCCATCCCAGACACCCAGTGCATCCCCCCACCCCCAAAACTGTCTCCTCCGGAGACCATAAGTTTTTCAATGTCCATGAGTCAGCATCTGTTCTGCAAAGAAGTTCATTGCGTCCTTTTTTCAGATTCCATATGTCAGTGAAAGCATTTGATGTTTGTGTCTCATTGTCTGAACTGACTTCACTTAGCACGAAAATTTCTAGGTCCATCCATGTTGCAACAAATGCCATTATTTCTTTCCTTTTAATGGCTTAGTAATATTCCTTTGTGTATATGTACCACCTCTTCTTGATCCACTCCTCTGTCGATGGACATTTAAGTTGTTTCCACTTCTTGGCTATTGAAAATAGTGCTGCAATGAGCATCGGAGTACATGTGTCTTTTCCAGTCATGGTTTTCTCTGGAAAGATGCCCATGAGTGGGACTGCCGGATCAAATGTTAGTTCTATGTTTAGTTTTCTGAGGAATCTCCATCCTGTTTTCTACAGTGGTTGCACCAATGTACAATCCCACCAACAGTGTAACAGGGTTCCTTTTTCTCCACACCCTCTCTAGCACTTATTGTTTGTAGACTTTTGGATGATGGCCATTCTGGCTGGTGTAAGGTGGTACCTCATCATGGTTTTGATTTGCATTTCTCTAATCATGAGTGATGTGGAACATCTTTTCATGTGTTTTTTGGCCATCTGTATGTCTTCTTTGGAGAACTGTTTAGATCTGTCGTTCCATCTGTTTGTGTCATCTGTGACTTCATTTATCAGTGTCTTATAGTTTTCAGAAGACAGGTCTTTTGTCTCTTTAGGTAGGTTTACTCCTAGGTATTTTATTCTTTTGGATGTGATGGTAAACGGCATTGCTTCCCTAATTTCTCTCTCTGATCTTTTGTTGTTAGTATATGGAAATGTCATTGATTTCTGTGTATTAATTTTGTATCCTGCGACTTTGTCAAATTCATGGATGAGCTCTGACAGTTTTCTGGTAGAGTCTTTTGGATTCTCTAGGTATAGTATCATGTCATCTGCAAGTCGTGATAGTTTTACTTCTTCCTTTCCGAACTGGATTCCTTTTATGTCTTTTACTTCTCTGATTGCTGTGGCTAGGACTTCCAAAACTATGTTGAAGAGTAGTGATGAGAGCAGACATCCTTGTCTTGTTCCTGATCTCAGCGGGAATTCTTTCAGCTTTTCACCATTGAGAATGCTGTTTGCCGTGGGTTTGTCATATATGGCTTTTATCATGTTGAGGTAGGTTCCTGCTATGCCCACTTTCTGAAGGGTTTTTTTTAAATCGGAAATGGGTGTTGGCTTTTGTCAAAGGCTTGTTCTGTGTCTATTGAGAGGATCATATGGTTTTTCTTCTTCAGTTTGTTAAGGCGGTGGATCACACTGATGGACTTACGGGTATTGAAGAATCCTTGCATCCCTGGGATAAATCCCACTTGATCGTGATGTACAATCCTTTTAATGTATTGTTGGATGTGGTTTGGTAGTATTTTGTTGAGGATTTTTGCATCGATGTTCATCAGTGAAATTGGCCTGTAGTTTTCTTTTTTTGTGGTATCTTTATCTGGTTTTGATATGAGGGTGATGATGGTGGCCTCATAGAATGAGTTTGGGAGTGTCCCTTCCTCTGCAATTTTTTGGAATAGTTTCAGAAGTAGAGGTGTTAGCTCTTCTCTAAATGTTTGACAGAATTTGCCTGTGAAGCCATCTAGTCCTGGACTTTTGCGATGTACGTGTATTAGAAAAATTCGTAGAGTGATGAGAGAGAATATGTTGCTATTCTATGTGGATCATATAATTTTATAAATATCCTTTTGGCAATTTCCATGGTTAAGGTTGTTCCAATTAGAAACATAAAATGCATTTTGTCTAAGTGGTTTTATTATTACTGTATACACTTAAACAATACATACTACTTTTCTTTTTACATATCTGTATTCACTATGAGGAGAGAGCCATATAAATGTACAGATCATGATTTATATGCAGAATAATTATGTGGTGCTTATAAGGGAAAAGATATTACAATTGATTTCCTAGAAAAAATAAAAATGATGACATATTTAAAGTTAAATATAAATTTGGAAGTGTAATTGTAATTTGTTTTCTCAGAACTATATTTTAGTGGGAGAAATATAATCTATCAAATCTGTGAATAGGTTTATTTCAAAGGATAACTTTAAAAAATGTCTCAAGTCTCATGCTAAGTAAAGGGCATGAATATGTAATATATTAAAATATTAAAAAATCCTATGAAGAGAAAATGTGCAACAAAGAATTTTTTGATGTAGCTATCAAAAAATCTGCATGAAAAAAGCGATAGTAAATTTATATAAATATGTGTCACTGTGTCTGAGCAGTATTTTTCATGGTTCCCAACCAGCAGGATTCCTTTGTATTGAGTTAAATCAGTAAAAGAAGAGGAATAAGATGACTTTCATTTGAAACTCAATTTCTTGATACTTTGTGAGCTACTGTGCCACCTGTAAAATAAAATAATTTATATATTACCAGTTGGCTTAAAATATCCATTTTAATTCAATAAAATTTATCAGTAGTCATTTTGCAAAAATATTTTGTGACCATAAATATACTGAGTGTTCAGGGAAGCCAGAACACAATTATATCATAGACCAAGTGAAAACTGGGTACTACATATGACTTAGGTCTATAGGTTTAAACCTCCTGTGGTAGATAGAATAATGGCTCCCCAAAGATGTGCACATCGTAATCTCTGGAATCTGTAAATTTGTATGTTACATGGCAATGAATTAAGGTTTCTTATGGAATTAGAGGTGTTATATAGACAACTTTAAATAGGGAGATTATCCTGGGTTATCTGCATGAGCCCTATAGTCACATGGAAACCAAAAATTAGAAGGGAAGAGATGAAGGAGTTGGTCAGAGAGATGCGGTTTGAGAAATACACTACCCTCTACTGCTAGCTTTGGAGAGGGAGGAAGAGGACTGTGAGCCAAGGGTTACAGCACACCTCTAAATAATGGAGAAAGCAAGGAAATAGATTCTCCGATAGAGCCTGCAGAGAGGAACTCAGCCCTGCTGACACTTGACTTTAGCCTAATAAAAACCCTGTAAGACTGATCTACTTAACCATAAAATAATTTGTGTTGTTATTTGAGTTTTTGGGAATTTGTGATAGCAGCAGTTGAAATTAATACAGCTTCCACAGGGTTTTCTGCTGTCCAAATCTTGGTTTAGCTGGACTGCTGACCTGTAGCTTTGGAAGCCGTGAAGCCTTCTCAGTGGGAGTAGCCCAGCAGTGCTCATTTCTGCAAGACTCATATCACAGGAGGTAATAAGAAACTTCTCTCCTTACCCTAGATAAAAATTCTTATCCCTCTTGCCAGAATTTATTATTATTACTTTTTAATGGCCGCACTGCAGCATATGGAAGTTCCTGGGCCAGGAATTGAATCCAAGCCACAGTTGCAACCCAAGCTGTGGCAACACCGGATCCTTTAATTCACTGCATCAGGCCAGGGATTGAACTTACAACTCCTCAGCGACCTGAGCCACTGCAGTAGGATTCTTAATCCACTGCACCACAAGAGGAAATTCAGAATTTACCATTTTGAAGGATGCTGGCAGTGGGAATTCTTTGTCTTTTCAGAGGAAACTACTCTGCATCTCTGAATTGGCAGTGTCATATGACAATTATATCATCATGCAAAAGTTAAATTCCCTTAAATTCTGGGTTATTCAATTTTTATTACCAGTGTCAGCTGCCAAGACAGTGTTGAGCTACATCAAGCCTAGGTCTCATCCATGGTCTCTCTTCCAGTGCTGATTAGCTGCATACCTCCCTCCAGAATCCTCACAGGGATCACTTCTTGTACAGGCATACCTTGTTTTATTGCTTTTTGCTTTATTGGGCTTCACGGATAATTGCGTGTTTTACAAATTGAAGGTTTGTGGCAATCCTTCTTCAAGCAAATTTCTTATCGCTGTTTTTTCCAACAGCATTTGCTCACTTCGTGTCTCTCTGTCACATTTTGGTAATTCTTGCAATATTTTAAACTTTTCAGTTTTTATTTCATAGGGTGATCTGTGATCAATGGTCTTTGATGTTAATATTGTAATTGTTTTGGCATTTTTAAGGTGTATTTCTAAATTAAGTTATGTACATTTTTAAAAACATTATGTCATTACATATTTAACTACATTTTAAGGTGTATTTCTAAATTAAGTTATGTACATTTTTAAAAACATTATGTCATTACATATTTAACTACAATATAGTATGAATGTAACTTTTATAAGCACTGGCAAATCAAAACATTCATTTGACTCACTTTATTGTGATACTCGCTTTATTGTGGTGCTCTAGAATCAAACCCACAATATCTGCTGATGTATGCTTGTACACGGGCATTTACATACATGTGTGTGTGGTTATGTGCATGAACACACACACACACACACACACACACACATCCCTCAACACCCAAATTTGAGCAACAAAATGCACAGGGCATAAAGATGTCTAATTCCATACTGGAAAAAAAAATCTTTCTAAGATAGAGCTAATATGCAGAAAATAACTGCTCCCATCTTATGAGAGACCTTTATATGAGTATGCAAAACATTTTTGCAAAAAAAAAGTGTCTGTGCTTTGTACTTTGGGATACAATGATGATTGGAAAGGTAAAGTTTTGCCCAATGACAAGAATAACCTGCCCCACAATTTAAACATCTCTACTTTTTTTGGAGAACTGCTCTGCTAAAGTTCTCAATTCAGAGTGCTTATTGCTTAGTGTCCTCTCCCCATCTAAAAGAAACATGATTTCCCCCAAATGAATGAAAGACTAACATATAAGAATAAGAACAGATGAAAAAGAATATTTAATTCTTACCATAAACAATCTTAAAGATCCTCTTTATTTGAGGTTAAGTTTTCTGAGATTTCCACATTTACTTAAAGTGCATTTTGATAAAATAATAACCATTACTATTTATTGTTTACAACACATTAGTCATTGTCCTAATTATATTAAATGCATCTTTCCATTGATCCCTCAACTTGTAGGATTTTTCTCCTAAAAAAAATCAATCTGAACAACTAGGAACTCCCTGTCTAGTCCACAGCGTTGGCTGTAAGATTCTGATCTGGATAAATTAATAATGGTGCAAAATAAAGTGACCTAGAAATCTAGCTAATCTTCTCAGCATTCATTTTTAATTGAGAAAGTCTAATTAGTCAGATAATTGTGGAGCTTGTTGCTTACTTTTAATTAATGTAAAAATAAAAAAAAGAAAGGAGAGAAATTTGTGCTGCTATATATGCCTTATGTCCTATAAAGCTAGATGTACATTTTTATGACCCATTTAGCTTAATTCACTTTATCAGTGGATAAAATACAATATATTGTGTTTATAATTTGATTCCACTTTTGTCTGACTTTTTATAACCATAAAACATCAGCTTCATGCACAAGCATATTTTTGGTTGAATGAGTTTATTTACTTTGTTTAAATAATTAAGCATTTCAGAAGATCACTGTTGTAGCTTTGAGGTTTCACAAATAGGAAAGTTTGGGGAACAATCCCTCATTGTACTTGAAACAATTTTTCCTGCATTAATCAGTACACTACCTCAAAGAACTCTTCTGAAAGAATAAATCCAGATTAGCTTAAAATGTGCTTGGAATTAGTTTTTTAGTATAATTTGCTATGGATTTAAACAGCTTGAAAAAAGAAGTTGTGTATTATGAATTGTTCTCTTTCCCTCAGGGCTTAGTCTCATGACTGGCCTGAAGGGGTACATGTTGATTACATTATTTAATTAGCCATTTTTTGGTCACTATGCTGGAGCTCTTGCCTAGTAGCAGGCCATTTCTCCTGCTCTGGAATTTCAGACATCCTTAATTTTTACATATCTCTTTCTGATAATCATTTCATCTTAAGTTGACCTTGTTATGTTCCTAGCCATTTCATGTGTTTGCCTACTAATAATCATATATTTTATCTGTGTTCTAGGATGGGCTAGATATCAGAATATTACATCCAGCTTTAATATAAGCTGAAGCCCAGAGAAGCAACTAGGGTGAAATTAAGCTATAAGTAGAAATATAGGTCACATGGGATATTGAAAAATAGGTTGTAGGAATAGACCAGATGAAGACTTTTTAAAAGTCTAGTTACTTAGAAAATAAAGTGTTGAAAACTAACAAACACCATTCATGAGGAGTTAAAAAGAATAGAAAAGAAAATGGATCACATCTAATAACTGGACATTTCCCTTGCTTAGTACAAACTCCAAACTTTCAGTCAATTCTAGTGTTGGTTTATGAATGAGTACTGTAGAAACACTCGCAGAACCCTCCAGGGAAATGTGATTATCAAGTGAAGCTGATCTTGTTAAACTTATTGCACAAGGGAAAACAAGACTTTCACAGATTCTTCATAGCCTCTCAAGAGAGGAGCAGCAGGGAAGGGTACTTATAGACTTTTACAGGCTGTGCTGAATGATTCTAAGACTATTTTAGACCAGGGTTGGTCAGAATCGGTTAACTCGTTGAGTTGCTGTGACAGTCTGTAGTATGGTCTTGGAATATATGGGTCTGAATGAGTTGCTGAGAAGCCACTAGAACTTGAACAGTTACCAAGTGTGGGGAGTTCCCTTCCCAAGGTGATTTTGCTCGCCATCCTGGGAAATTATGCTAGGCCCCAGTACTGTTGACACAGGGGACTCGATTGGTTCTCAGTTCTTAGATTATTCTGTATTAACTCTTGAGGATACAGAGATGGATTAGAGAGTGGTAACTTAGTTCACATCCAGTGAAAAATTCTCATTCCTTAGACAATTCCTATTGATTTAAAACACTACAGTGGCAGTCTACACATAGAAGTTAAGAGCACAGCCTCATAGTCATAATGTCTTTCTTTGAATCCTGGCTCTGCTACTTAACAGCTGTGTGATCTTGAACAATTTATATAAACAATTTATACCTCAGTTTCCTCATTTGCAAAATGTAGCCAGTAATAATAAATGGGCTAATGTATGTGAAACACTTATAATAGTATGGTGCTCAGTAAGGGCTAGCCATTATTCTTGCTCTTGCTGATTTTTAAAATGATGTTTATATTTCTTTTAATTAAACTTCTGTTTTCCCTCTTGTAAAAGCAGAGAAAAGGTTAGGAAATGGAGATGTATAATTTATTTCTATTATTAATGACTTACCTTAAATTAGTAGTTGGGCCAATAGGCCATAAAAAGGAAATCTATCTTATGGGATATAAGAGGTGCATATAGTAGAATATGCCATCAATTAATAATGGCATTAAAGAAGGAAGCAAAGACCTAGTTAAATGACCTCAGGGAGGAATCAAAAACGTTTTGCAGCAGTATCTGCTTTGGGGAAGAGCTGGCGATTTACCATAGCAAATTATAAGTGGCCAAAATCCTCATCAGTTAGACTCTGACAGCTCACTCTTTTTTTCCTGTCTTCTAGTTCTGTCTTTTTCTAGGCTGGTTTCAGGGTTTTTTCTTCTCCTATGAAACCCAGCACTGGGTATGATATAATTAGTAGGAATATGAGAGAATTACTGACTTACTTAGGGCCTACTGAGAGTTTTGATAAATACATTGGCGTTCTCTTATCCATTAGATCTGGAATTGTTTTATTTAACTTCTAGGCTTTATTTAGGTCTTGAACGAATCCCTAAGAATAATGTACCAACATAAGAGATGAAATGAAAACCTCCCATTCTTGATAACCTAACTAGTGCTTTTAATATGAGCTTGTTGCTTAGGTTATTTTGTCTCTCTGTGGTTCTAATGAAATTGACCAATGAAATAGCAAATGTAATACAGAGACCTGTATGGATTAGATGGTCATCACAGGAAATTTCATTTAATTCCGTTCAACAAACTATTATGTATCTTCTAGGAGCCAGATATTTTAAAAATATGAGAAGACACAAACACAGACAACCCTTGATATGATGATAATGAGAACAAAGCCCCATGAGAATACAGCTATTGGTTTAGGGCTGTGTGTGTGCCAGGGTGTGAATGTCTGTGTTTGTCTTTGTGGTGGGGGTGAGAATTAGGAAATTCATCATAGATGAGATGCTATTTATGTTGCCATTAGTTAAAACCTTTAAAAATCTACTTAGATTGGTAGTGGCTTTTTTTTTTTTTTTCATCTGCTGCAGTCAGACCTTATGTGTGACAAACTCTCACTGACCTAATCTGTTTTAGTTTTTTTCTAAAACTGGAACAATCCCTAAGTGGGAATGGCCCCATCTGCCTTTCCACATGGCTTCACAATTACAGGAATATGAATTCGTCCAAAGAATGCTTAGATGTAGGCCAAAGGATTTGTGGCCTCTGAAAAGTGTTTCACTGGAGATAAACCTAATTTAGTTTACACTGAAGTGATTTTTAATCCAAATGAATATTGCATAAGCTAATGTACTCTTTATCACTTTATTTCATATTCAGATCTACCCTCACTGGGAGCCACGCCAGGTGAGGACCTGCCTCAGGGCCTTTGTACTTGCTGATCCTTTAGTATGGAACTGATTTTTCTCTAGAGAGTTATCACTGGACTCAAGTGCTCATTTCATTCAACTTTATTTTTAAATATCACTTCTGTTGAAAGGTCCCTTCTGTAGATCCTCTCTAAATGGAACTAACTCCTCTATCCCTTTCATTCTCTGTCTCTTTAGCCTATTCTATTTTTCCCCACAGCATTTGCTGCGACCTAATTTTATTTATCTATCCTTATTTACCTCTAGTCCCCAAATTTAACCTTCATAAGGGAAGAACTGTATATTTTCTTTACCATTGTATTCTCAGGGCCTAAAACAGGAAATCAATAAATATTTAATGAACAATAAATTAATTAATGAATAAGTGAGTTAACACTAGAGCTAGTATACTCTCTCAAATGTATATCTTTACAGAGATTTAATTTCATGCAATTCATTATATAATTTATATCTTTATATTGCTTTAGAAATTACCTTGAATGCATTTAGATTAGAAAAAATGATACATCAATTGATCTTTAAACAGGGAAAACAAATTCTAAGAAGTAAACCTCCTTTTTATGTCTAAGAGCTTATTATATGTTTGGTAAATTTATGGGTATTAAATAATTGTAAATAAAGTTTCCCATTCCAAATAGTAGTACTAAAGGAGGTGGCTTTAAATTCTACACACTTGGAGTTCCCGTCATGGCTCAGTGGTTAATGAATCCGACTAGGAACCATGAGGTTGCCAGTTTGATCTCTGGCCACGCTCAGTGGGTTAAGGATCTGAGGTTGCCGTGAGCTGTGGTGTAGGTTGCAGACGTGGCTCGGATCCAGTGTTGCTGTGGCTCTGGTGTAGGCTGGTGGCTACACTCTGATTAGACCCCTAGCCTGGGAACCTCCATATGCCGTGGGTGCGGCCCTAGAAAAGATAAAAAAAATAAAGAAAGAAAGAAGAAGAAAAAATTCTACACACTCTCCCAGGTGACACAGGAAAGTTGCTGCCTGGACTATGGCAGTATTCTCTTAGCTAGTCTCCCAGTCTCTAACTTATCTGCTTCAGACTATTGTCTATATGCTCCCACAATTACTGTTTGAAAAATGACAGATCTGAGCATGTCATTCTTCTGCTCACAAAATTTCATTTTCCTGCTAAATAAAATCTAGCTTTCTATGCCTAGCCTTTGCTGCTTTCCAAAATGTGAACTTTACCCATTATCAAACTAACTTCCAGTTATACCCACCTTTGGAACACATGTTCCTGAACCACAAAAGGTTTTACTCCTTTTTTGTATTCAACAAGAATTCACTTAGCTTTATACCTAGTTTGTACTAAGGGTTTATTGGTAATGACTATGTTCAATTGTTTTTTTCAGTTTTGCTACTGTCCTAGACTCTAAAGATGACCTCTCCATGAAACTGGATTATATTTCATATGTAAAATGCCACATTTATAATAAACCTCCTAATATATTTTCTAGTTTTGACTGGATAGCAATATTTTCTCAATTTATTAGTAAATTAGAATATATCTCTTGGCTAACATGCTGTAGTCCCACAGACTTTGAGGTTAAATAAACTATTTAACTATTCATCTGCTCTGTCTCTCCCAAAGGACATACTTTATACTGGCTGACCTGATGCAACAAGATTTTAGTAATTTTATTTAATAGACACAAAAGTGTGATCACATGTTATTTTATAAGCTAGGGTGACATAGCTGCTATACCACATAAACACATATGCGGATGTATCAGTGACTTAAAACAATAATTTTTTGGAGTCCAGGTATAAGCCAATGTGGGTGTTTCTTATTGGTGACTAATCATTTTCCAGGGATCTTCAAGGGCCATGTCTCCCTTTACCATGGCTTCTCGTCTAAGGGCCATGCCATCCTTTTTTTTTTTTTTTTTTTGCATCTAGCCACTAAAGAGAGGAAGAGAAGATAAGAAAGCTATACAGTAGCTTCTTAAAAGTCTTGTTATAGATCTGATGTACATCATTTCTCTGCACTTTACACTGGACAAAACAGGCATTTGGCCACGCCTAACTAGAAGGAAAATGTAGTGCCCAACTGAGTGCCTGGTTCTATGCAAAAACTCCACACTCTGAAAGACAGAGTAACTCTGGTCATCTGACTTCCTGTTTCTGCTATAGTTTGGAGCTGTTAGCTTAAAAGAGAAAATTGTCTAGTGTTCTTAGAAAGAGGGAGATAAAGCACAATTACAGAATAAATATGAAGAAAATGTGCATCAAAACCAATTCTATATTGAGAAAACTTTGGTCATAATGGGGTTGTTATTCCAAAAATGAATCAAGGTCGGTAAATTTCATGGAGCCTTGAGTACAAAATACAATAAATTCTTCGGTTGATTTTAATTCATTTTTTTTTAAAAATAAATTTTGTTGGAGTATAGTTGACTTACAGTTGTATGTTAGCTTCAGGTGTACAGCAGAGTAAATCAGTTAACTCATTTTTAAATTGTTGTGATAACTATGCTGATTCCTTTCACAACGTATGAATGGGGAATTCAGTGCCAGTAACGATGTTTTGCTGACAAGTGTTCAGTTTGAGTCAGAGAGATAAAATATACTTGTCTTGGTGACTTGCACAAAACTTTATTTTACCCAAGAATAAGTAAGGATCAGGTCAAAAATATGTAGTGGTATAAATCAACTTTGTTTTTCATTGTCATGATATCAACACTTGTCCCAAAACACTTTGAGGGATAACTAGCTCTACTGCCAAACTTCTAAAAGCAAAACCTATAGGATATTTAATCAGTATTCTTGTTGAAGAAGTTTTCTGAATTCCTGCCATAGTACACAGTATTTGCAAGGTAGAATATTCATTTTTAATATTTTTCTTTCATATACTATAAATAAAATTAATATAATATCATCAAAATGTTCTATTAATATGTATAGACTTTCCTTAGTTTTATTTTAAAATCATTAATTTGATTTTTTACTGTTCATACATTGATTTTATTATTATTAATATTTTTAATCAAAGTACTATTGATTTACAATATTATGTTTCAAGTATATACCATAGTGATTTGGTATTTTTATAGATAATACTCTACAGTTATTATTAAATAATGGCTATATTTCCCTGTGCTATATAATATCCTTATTGCTCATTTATTATTTATTCTATACATAGTAGTTTATAACACTTAATGCCCTACTCCTATCTTGTCCCTTCACCCTTTCCTCTCCACACTGGTAACCGCTAGTTTGTTCTCTATCTCTGTAAGTCTGTTTCTGTTTTGTTGCATTCATTCCTTTGTTTTATTGTTTTTTATTCCACATATAGTGATAATATAGAGTATTTTTCTTTTTCTGTATGATTATTTCACCTAGCGTAATACCATCTAGGTCCATCCATGTTGTTGCAAGTGGCAAATTTTCATTCTTTTTGGAGTTTCTGCTGTGGCACAGAAGATTAAGGATCTAATGTCATCTTTGAGGTGGCATGTGTTTAATCTCTGGCCTGGCACTGTGGGTTAAAAGGATCTGGAGTTGCTGCAGCTGTGGTGTAGGTTGTATCTGTGGTTCAAATTTGATCCCTGGCCCAACAACTTCCATATGCTACAGGTACAGCCAAAAATAACCTTTTAAATTCTTTTTTATGGCTGAGTAATATTCTACTGTATAACCATATCACTCTATATCCATTCATCTGCTGATGGACTATTCAGTAGCTTTTGTTTATTAATCAAATGAATTTATCACATCTGTAATTGTATAATGATCATAACAATCTGATTTCACAGGATTTCCATCCCACAGAACAAGCACATCCCCAACCCCCAAACTGTCTCCTCCGGAGACCATAAGTTTTTCAGTGTCCATCAGTCAGCATCTGTTCTGCAAAGAAGTTCATTGCGTCCTTTTTTCAGATTCCACATGTCACTGAAACCATTTGATGTTGGAGTCTCATTGTATGGCTCTCATCACTTAGCATGATAGTTTCTACGTCCATCCATGTTGCAAAAAATGCCATTATTTCTTTCCTTTTAATGGCTTAGTAATATTCCTTTGTGTATACGTATCACTTCTTCTTGATCCACTCCTCTGTGGATGGACATTTAGGTTGTTTCCACTTCTTGGCTATTGTAAATAGTGCTGCAATGAGCATCGGTGTACATGTGTCTTTTCCAGTCATGGTTTTCTCTGGAAAGATGCCCAGGAGTGGGATTGCCGGATCAAATGTTAGTTCTATGTTTAGTTTTCTGAGGAATCTCCATCCTGTTTTCCACAGTGGTTGCACCAATGTACAATCCCACCAACAGTGTAACAGGGTTCCTTTTTCTCCACACCCTCTCTAGCACTTATTGTTTGTAGACTTTTGGATGATGGCCATTCTGGCTGGTGTAAGGTGGTACCTCATCATGGTTTTGATTTGCATTTCTCTAATCATGAGTGATGTGGAACATCTTTTCATGTGTTTTTTGGCCATCTGTATGTCTTCTTTGGAGAACTGCTCTTTCAGAGGACAGGTCATTTGTCTCTTTAGGTAGGTTTACTCCTAGGTATTTTATTCTTTTGGATGTGATGGTAAACGGCATTGCTTCCCTAATTTCTCTCTCTGATCTTTTGTTGTTAGTATATGGAAATGTCATTGATTTCTGTGTATTAATTTTGTATCCTGCGACTTTGCCAAATTCATGGATGAGCTCTGACAGTTTTCTGGTAGAGTCTTTTGGATTCTCTAGGTATAGTATCATGTCATCTGCAAGTCGTGATAGTTTTACTTCTTCCTTTCCGAACTGGATTCCTTTTATGTCTTTTACTTCTCTGATTGCTGTGGCTAGGACTTCCAAAACTATGTTGAAGAGTAGTGGTGAGAGCAGACATCCTTGTCTTGTTCCTGATCTCAGCGGGAATTCTTTCAGCTTTTCACCATTGAGAATGCTGTTTGCCGTGGGTTTGTCATATATGGCCTTTATCATGTTGAGGTAGGTTCCTGCTATGCCCACTTTCTGAAGGGTTTTTTTTTTTTAATCGGAAATGGGTATTGGCTTTTGTCAAAGGCTTGTTCTGTGTCTATTGAGAGGATCATATGGTTTTTCTTCTTCAGTTTGTTAAGGCGGTGGATCACACTGATGGATTTGCGGATATTGAAGAACCCTTGCATGCCTGAGATAAATCCCACTTGATCGTGATGTACAATCCTTTTAACATATTGTCGGATGCAGATTGCTAGTATTTTGTTGAGGATTTTTGCATCGATGTTCATCAGTGAAATTGGCCTGTAGTTTTCTTTTTTTGTGGTATCTTTATCTGGTTTTGATATGAGGGTGATGATGGTGGCCTCATAGAATGAGTTTGGGAGTGTCCCTTCCTCTGCAATTTTTTGGAATAGTTTCAGAAGTAGAGGTGTTAGCTCTTCTCTAAATGTTTGATAGAATTTGCCTGTGAAGCCATCTGGTACTGGTCTTTTGTTTGTTGGAAGTTTTTCAATCATAGTTTCAATTTCAGTACTTGTGATTGGTCTGTTCATCTTTTCTATTTCTTCTTGGTTTAGTCTTGGAAGATTGTATTTTTCTAAGAATTTGTCCATTTCTTCTAGGTTTTCCATTTTATTGGCATACAGTTGCATGTACTAGTCTCTTATGATCCTTTGTATTTCTGTGATGTCTGTTGTTACTTCTCCTTTATCGTTTGTAATTTTATTGATTCAAGTCCTCTCTCTTTTTTGCTTGATAAGTCTGGCTAAGTGTTTATCAAATTTGTTGATCTTTTCAAAGAACCAGCTTTTCATTTCATTGATCTTTTCTGTGGTTTTCTTTGTTTCTAGTTCACTGATTTCTGCTCTGATCTTTATGATTTCTTTCCTCCTACTAACTTTAGGTATTGTCTGTTCTTCTCTCTTGAGCTGCTTTAGATGTAAAGTTAGCTTGTTTATTTGAGCTTTTTCTTGTTTCCTGAGGTGGGCTTGTATTGCTATAAACTTTCCTCTTAGAATGACTTTTGCTGCATCCCATAGGTTTGTGTCTGGTTGATCTGTCCATTGCTGTAAGCAGGGTGTTAAGTCCCCCACTATTACTGTGTTATTGTTGATTTGTCTTTTTAGGTTCTCAGCAGTTGCCTTATATATTGTGGTGAACCTTTGTTGGATGTGTAGATATTTAAAATTGTTATATCTTCTTCTTGGATTGATCCTTTGATCATTAGGTAGTGACCTTCCTTGTCCCTTAAAATATTCTTCATTTTAAAGTGTATTTTATCTCATATGAGTATTGCTACTCCATCTTTCTTTTGATCCCCATTTGCATGCAATATTTTCTTCCATCCTCTCACTTTCAATTTGTATGTGTCCCTAGAAGTGAAGTGGGTCTCTTGAAGACAGTATACATATGGGTCTTGTCTTTGTATCCATTCAGCCAGTCTATGTCTTGGTTGGGGCATTTAGTCCATTAACATTTAAGGTAATTATTGATATGTATGTTCTTATTGCCATTTTATTGATTGCTTTGGATTTGTTTCTGTTGCTCTTTTTTCTTTCCTTTTTCTCTTGTTCTTTTCTGCCTATAGAAATCCTATAGTAGTTGTTGTAAGGCTGGTTTAGTGTTGCTGAATTATCTCAGTTTTTGCTTATCTGGAAGGTTTTGATTTCTCCTTCAAATCTGAATGAGAGCCTTTCTGGGTAGATTAATCTTGGTTGGAAGTTTTTTCCTTTCATCACATTAAGTATATTATGCCACTCCCTTCTGGCCTGCAGAGTTTCTGCTGAAAAATCTGCTGATAACCTTATTGGGGTTCCCTTGTATGTTACTTGTTTCTTTTCCCTAGCTGCTTTCAAGATTTTCTCTTTGTCTTTAATTTTGGTCAGTTTGATTAGTATGTGTCTCAGGGTGTTGCTCCTTGGGTTTATTTTATATGGTACTCATTGTGCTTCCTGGATTTGAGTGAGTGGTTCCTTTCCCATGTTAGGGAAGTTTTCAGCTATTATCTCTTCAAATAGTTTTTCTGTCCCCTTCTCTCTCTCTTCTCCTTCTGGCACCCCTATAATACGGATGTTAGTGCTTTTAACATTGTCCCAGAGTTCTCTGAGACTCTCTTCATTAGTTTTCAATCTTTTTTCTCTTTTCTGTTCTGCATCTGTAATTTCCACTAATCTGTCCTCTACCTCGCTTATTTGTTCTTCTGCCTCCTGTATTCTGCTGTTAGCTGCCTCTAGTGAATTTTTTATTTCAGTTATTGTATTTTGCATCTCTTCTTGTTTAAGTTTTATATTTTGTATCTCTTTGCTCAGTGTTTCCTATAAATTATCCATCTTTGCCTCCAGTTTATTTCCAATGTCTTGCATCATCTTCAGCATCAACCATCTAAAGTCTTTTTCCTGGAGGCTAAGAATCTCCTCATCGCTTAGCTGATTTTCTGGGGTTTTTCCTTTCCCCTTCATCTGAGTTATAGTTCTCTGTCTTTTTATGTTTATAGGTTTTTGGTTTGGTGACTTTTTTACAGATAATAGAGTTGTAGCCTCTCTTACTTCTGATATCTGCCCCCCTGTGACTGAAGTCAGTATGGGGGCCTTGCTGAAGGCTTCCTGATGGGAGGGGCTGATGTTGCCCACTGGTGGGTGGAACCTATTCTAATCCCTCTGGTGGGTGGGGCTTAGTCTCTGGATGAGATTAGAGAAAGCTGTGTGCCTGAGGAGTCTTTAGGTAGCCTGTTTACTGAGGGGTGGGGCTGTGATCCCACCTGGATTTTTGTTTGCCCTGGGGCTTCTCAGCAGCTGACTGATGGGTGGGGCCAGATTTTCCCAAAATGGCCACCTCCAGAGAAAGGCAAGGCTGCTGAGTATTCCAGAGAGCTTTGCTTTCAATGTCCTTCCCTCACAACAAGCCACATTCACCCCTTCTTTCCCAGGATGTCTTCCAAGAACTGCAGTCAGGTATGACCCAGATTCCCATGGAGCCTTTGCTTTGCCCTGGGATCCAGTGCACGTGAAAGTCTGTGTGCGCCTTTTAAGAATGGGGTCTACATTTCCCCTAGTCCCGTGGAGCTCCTGCGCACAAGCCCCACTGGCCTTCAATGCCAGATGCTCCAGGGGCTCTTTCTCCCAGTGCCAGATCCCTGTACATGAGGGTTTGATGTGGGGCTCAGAACCCTCACTCCTGTAGGTGAGTCTCTGTGAACAAGCTAGTTTCCAGTCTGTGGCGCTTCCCACCCAGGAGGTATGGGGTTGTTTATATTGCAAAATCGACCCTGCTACCTCTTGATGTGTCCTCCTCTTTTTCTTCTGGAGTAGGATATATTTTTCAAGGTTTCCGGTCCATTTGGGTGAAGAGTGCTCAGTCTTGAGTTGTGAATTTTGTTGTTTTTAGGAGAGAAGTTGAGCTCCAGTCCTTCTATTCCACCATCTTAATCCTGTCTCCTTCAGTAGCTTTTATATCTTGGTTATTGTAAATAATTCTGCTGTGAACATCAGGGTACCTATACCTTTTTTTTCTTTTTCCAGCTGCACTTGTGACATATGGAAATTTCCAGGCTAGGGGTCAAATTGGAGCTGCAGCTGAGGCTTACACCATAGCCACAACAACACAGGATCCAAGCTGCATCTGTAGCCTATGCTGCAGCTTGTGACAATGTTGAATTGTTAACCCACTGAGGAAGACCAGGGATCAAACCTAATCAAGATTAGGTTCTTAACCTGCTGAGCCACCATAGGAACTCTACATTAGGTCTTTAATCCATTTTGAGTTTATTTTTATATATGATGTGAGAAAAAGTTCTGACTTTATTCTTTTACGTGTAGGTGTCCAGTTTTCCTGGCACCATTTATTGAAAAGACTGTCTTTTTTCTACTATATCTTCTTGACTCCTTTGTGATGTATCAATTGGCCATAGGTGGGTGGGTTTATTTCTGGGCTCTCCATTGATCTATGCGTCTTTGTGTCTGTACCATGCTAATTTGATTACTATATCTTTGTTGTACAGTCTGAAGTCTGGGAGGATGGTACCTTCATTTTTATTTTATTTTTCTCAAGAGTGCTTTGAAAATTTATGTTTTTTTAAAAATATGGTTCCATATAAATTTTAGAAGTATTTGTTCTATTTCAAGAAAAATGCCATTTGGGTATTTTGATAGGTATTACATTAGATCTGTAGATTGCTTTGTGTAGTATGTAAAAATGTAATATTTTAGAAGCTGTTGATTTATTGTTAGAAGTGGAATGAAATTATTTTTGTACATGATTCCGAAATTCCGAGATATTCAAATAACAGTATATCTATGTCCTTTTCAGTTTTTAAACATGCATAAAAATAATTCATTCTTTAGCATGGCATTTTGTAATCACTGCAAAACATTCTCAAAAAGATTTACAGACACGTAATTTCCTCTGTGTCTATGAACATTATATATATATATATATAATTGTATTTCTAGGATATATTTACATAATATATATTTATGTATGTATACATGATAACTCTCAATGTCTAAATTAATTTGTTTTTAAGTGACATCGCTTCCTGTGACAATAACTAATAATTGCAAACTACTCTATAAATTACATATTGTAATCCTCACAAAAATCCTATTTGTTAAGTGGCATTAGCTTCATATCCCAGATGAGAAACCTTGGGCCCCAAGTAATTCAATACTTTGTTCCTGATTAAATGCCATGTGGAATCAAACCTAGCTTCTGTAAACTTTTCTTGCTATACTACATCAAGCTGCCTCTAAAAAATTAGGGAATAAGAAAAACTCTGATACTCTGAATTGAATATGAACATCAAAATTGGAAATATGAGCCTATAAAAAGTAAATATGTTTAATGACTTGTAGTAGAATTTAGAGTCTGAATAAACAAAGGGTTTTTTGGTCAACCAAACTTCAGACTTTGATCCTTCATAACATAGAGACTCATCATAAGTGTGTGTGGGTGTGTGTGTGAAGAGTTAAATTCATTGAATTAGGTAGAACAAATAAAATATAACATAAAAGAAATAGCATGGAAAAATCTTATGCCAACCGGCTGCAATTTGGATATTTTACTACTACTTTTCTATATCTCTTTTCTAAATTGTACACTGGGGTTTCCTTAAATACCTACATTTTTTGGAAGAGAATTCTGAGTATGTACATACATGCAAATGAGCCAAAAATCTTCTAGATTCCTTTAGCTTACATTAATATAACATTAATAATTCATGATGAAGATATTTTATTTTAATGTTAGTGGTGTTGCTTTTGGTTGAGAGCCATTTAATCATTTTACTATGCCTATAATGTGGAGTAGTTTTGTTTAATGATATGTATTAATGCAGCAGTGGACAGCTTGAATGGAATCAGAAATGGCTGTTGGCAAACATTGAAGACTTAAGAGAATTCAAAGCTTTTTGTACCTTCTTAACTAGTATTCAAAATAATCTTCAGGACAATCATTTAAATAATATACACAAAAATTTATAATCTTTACAGGTGACAAAATCTTGTATGTAGAAAATCCTAAAGATTTCACACAAAAAACCTGCTGTTAGAACTAATAACAAATTTAGCAAATTTGCAGGGTATAAAATCAATATGCAAAAATAAGGGTTTTTTTCCTATACACTAACAATGTATACAGAAACAATACAGAAAGGAAATTAAGATAAAAAATTCAGGAGTTCCCATTTCAGTTCAGTGGTAACAAACCCAACTAGGGTCCATGAGGACGTGGGTTTGATCCCTGGCCTTGCTCAGTGGGTTAAGGATCTGGCGTTGCCATGAGCTGTGGTGTAGGCTGGCAGTTACAGCTCTGATTTGACCCCTAGTCTCGGAACTTCCATATGCCATGGGTGCACCCCTCAAAAAAAGACAAAAGAAAAAAGCAAAAATTCATTTAAAATAGCATCAAAAAGAATAAAATAATTAGTAATTAACGAAGGAAATGAAAGATTTTGAATGCTGAAAACTATAAAGTACTGCTGAAAGAAGTTAAAGAAGATGAATAAATGGAAAGGCATCCTGTGTTCATGAATTTGAACACTTAATATTGTTAAGATGTCAATACCACACAAAGTGACCTTCAGATTCAGTGCAATCCTTATGAAAATCCAGATTATTGTAGAAATTTTTTTGAAGAAATATAAAAACCCACCCTAAAATTCCTATGAAATCTCATGGAACTCAGAATAGGTCAAACAATCCTAAAAAAGAACAAAGTTAGAGGAATCACACTTTCCTGATTTCAAAATTTACTACAAAGCTATAGTAATCAAAGAGCATGATATTGACATAAAAACAGATGTATAAACAAACAAAATATAGTGAAGATCAAGGAAGTAATCTGTAGCATCTGTGGTCAAATTATTTTAGACTAGGCTGCTATGATTATTCAGTGGAGATGTGATTTTCTTCAACAGATGGTGTTGGGAAAACTAGGTATCTACTTGCAAAACAAGTTAGACCTTATATCACAACATATGCAAATATTAACTGAAAATGGGTTAAAAATTAAACTTAAAAGCCAAAACTGTAAAACTCTTAGAAGAAAACATAGGGATATGTTCTTCGTAACATAGAGATAAAACTTTATGACATTGGATTTGACAATGAAATTTCTTGGATATGACACCAAAATCATAGTCAATAAAAAAAATTAGATCAATAGGGGCTGCATCAAATTAAAAAACTTCTGTGCATTAAAGGACACTGTCAGAGTAAAAAGACAACCCACGGAATAGGATAAATTTTTTTGTAAATCATTTACCAGATAAGGGGTCAATATCAAACAATGCCAACAAATCAACAACAACAAAAAAAATCCAATTGAAAAACTGGAAAAGGACTTTGAATAGACATTTTAGCAAAGAAGATATACAGATACCCAGTAAACCCATGAAAAGATACTTAGTATCATTGATCATTGGGGAAATGCAAACCAAATACAAATGTGATACCACATCACTCCTTTTGGATAACTGTTATTTAAAACAAAACAAAAGAACAAGAAAGTGTTGGCAAGGATGTGGGAAAATTGGAATACTTACTCATTGCTGGTAAATTGGTAGAGCCCCTGTGGAAAAAGCATGGCACTTCATCAAAATATTAAATATGGAGTTATTATCTGATCCAGAAATTCTCCTTGGTATATATCCAAAGGAATTAAAAATAGGAACTCTAACAGATATTAGTAGTCTCATGTTCATACCAGCATTATTCAACACTAGCAAAAGGTAGAAGCAACTCAAAAAGCCATCTGTGGATGAGTGGATAAAGAAAATGCAATGTATACATACAATTGGAATGTTATTTAGACTGAAAAGGAATGAAATTCTTACACATGGATAAACATGTAAGGCATTATGCTAAGTGAAATAAGTCAGACACAAAAGGACAATTATTATATGATTTCACTTATCTGAGTTACTTAGAACAGTTGGACTTATAGAGACAGAAAGTAGAACAGTGGTTTCCAGAGGCTGATGGAGAAGGGAATAGTTATTGTTTTATGGGTACAGAGTTTCAATTTGGGAAGATAAGATAAAAATTTCTGGAGACTAATGGAGGTATGGTTGTATAACAATGTAAATGTACTTGACACCACTAAATTATACACTTAAAATTGGTTAAAATGGTCAATTTTATGCTAATATGTGTTTTACCACAATAAAAATTCCTAGAAGCTTCCATGCAAAGTTTTATAAAATGTTTGAATTTATGAATGTTGGATACAGCAGTTTCATATTGTGAATGTAAATTAATGCAGTTGTTTTCATTTGTCAATTTTATATGTTTATTGTCACTACCCTCTAATATATATTTATCAGATTTTTAGCCATTTGGTTAAAAATAAAAGCACTTAATCTCCCCCACCCCCGCATTGTATATTTTACAGTGCTTACTATAAAATGTACTAGTAAGATTTTATTTTAAAGGTATTAATTTATGAGTTTGATAACTTTCTAATTCCAAAGTGTAGAGGTGTTGTGTGCAGGACATACTCAATCATGTTTGGAGTCTTTTGAACTTTGGTCATTTAAAAAAAATTCCAACAGCAAGTGTTATTTTTCTTAGGCCACATAATATTCTTAGTATTTTTGCTTTGATTTTTAAAGTGGGGGAGGGTGTTGGAGAGGATTTCCAAATGTTATGGAAAAGACTAGGAATATATAGCTACCTAGTTTCTTCTTCCAAGAAAGATTTAGGCATACTTTTGGAAAGACTCAATAGAGATACGTTGTTTTTTTTATCACTATTTGTTTTTCCATGTTAATTAGAATTTCAGGTAAAAATTGATTTTAAGAGATATCAAGGTAGTCACTTGAAATGTAGTTTTGACAATAAGGCAGTTGGTAGATAATTACTGTGCTTTGAACTAGAGTCATTATTGTGATTGCGAAAATTTTTTACTTTGTTGGTTGTTCATCACCCTTCTCTAGCAGTGCTTTTTAGAGCCTGATCAGTTATTACTGTACTGACAAGTATTAGTCTGGTAATAATTTATTACAGGCTGACAAGTTCCAAATTCATCCTCATATATGTATCTGCTGAAGCAGACAAACACTATTTTCATCTTTGCACCTATCTGCAGTTTATTGTGACATATTATTTTGGCCCGCAAGGTCACAAACAAATTATATTTAATCACTGCTTCAAATTAAAAGATCATTTTAATATTTTTGCATCTCTTAAAATTAGTGTAATAATTCTGTAGATTTTGTATTCAGGATATTAGGATCATATTTTATAAGCTAAATCTTCAAATGAAGTTTTCAAAATATAAAAATTGTCATTGCATTGTTTTTATTAATTTCAAATAAACAATGTTTTTGGATAAAGAAGATTAATTTGCATGATCATTATATAAATGGTCCTATTATTACAAGGGAAATAATGTCAGGAGATCTTTTCTAGTTCAAGTCAATTATGCTACATTTTAATTGAAAAATAAAAGCTGTTCATTGTATACAGAGGTAGTTCTTCTGACATATTGTATAAATGATGCCATTAATGCAAGAGAAATAAGGTCAAGAGAGACATTTTTACTGAAGTCGATTATGTTACATTTTAATTGAAAAATAAAAGCTGGTTATATTCAAAGGAATCACTGCTGACATTCTATTATATTCCATAGCTTTCCAATAATGCAGGAGCTGAGTTCTGAACCTGTCTCTGAGTTCTCTTTTTGCCACATTAATTGGTTCATGTCTTCCCTACTTACCACCTTCTTAAGACTCTTGATTTTACTTAGGAAAAAGTCCAAACACTGAGCACACCTCTTTGTAATCTGGTCCCTGCCTGTCTCTAGGACTCACTCATACCAGTCCCCTCTTTCACTACACTCCAGTCTCTCTTGTTCCTGCCTCAGTCCTCTTCACTTATTGTTCTTTCTAGCTGGCACATTCTTCTCTCTCCTTATATGGCTGGTTCTTTCCTGCCATTCAGTCTCAGCTGGAAGGTCTTATCTTGAAATGAATCCTTCCCATACTAATCTAATGAAAGCAGTCCCCCTGACTCTCCTGACTACCCCTCTTAGTCATTTTCTATCTCATTCACCTTTCCTTTTTTTTTTTCCCAGGGGGTGCTTTTTAGGGCCTCACCTGTGGCATATGGAAGTTCTCAGGCTGGGGGTTAAATTGGAGCTGCGTCTGCAGCTCACGGCAATACCAAATCCTTAACCCACTGAGCGAGGCCAGGGACTGAACCTGCACCCTCATGGATACTAGTCAGGTTCATAACCCACGATGGGTTTACCTTTCTTGTTGTCTTCACAGTCATCAGCATTTTCTGTAATTATTGTTTGCTTATCTAACTTTTGTTGTTATTTATTTTTTGCTTCTCCTAGTAGAACTTTATTAAGAACTTTATCTGGTGGGTTCACTAGTGTACAGCCAGTAACTAAGACAGCACCTAGTATATGGTCAGCTGTAAATATCTGTGGAAATGATGAATAAATAAATAATCATTGTAATATTTTATTTGTCAATACATGATGATAGATTGATTGTGAAAGTCTCATTTCTCCTGCTTAGTTAAGCCAATGACAAACTCTTGTAGAACAAGTAGTCAGATTGGGCATGTGAGCAGATAGTATAAAATGCATTACAAATTTTGATGTGAAGTCTGGAAAGAGCCCAGAGATGTGTTTCATATGGCTCACACTTCATTAGAAGTCCAGATTTATGTCCTTTCTAAGTAAATCTGGCAGCCCTGGGGCAAAATCCTGCAATGGCAACATTCTCCTATTGTTGAATAGTGAGAGTGCACATGCTCTCCAATTTGTAGCCATCCTCATGGTTCACACAGTTTATGTAATCTCACTTACAAACCTTGTCACTCCAGTCATATATGGTATCTGACTTTGTGATCCCATATTGAAGTCTATCTCTGATTCACTCTACTGGGTAAACCAGGCACATTTAAAACTATCATTGTGTGTAGATGGCCTTGGGCTTTTTCTGAGAAGTGAAGCTATCAATTTCTTTAAAGGATCCATGACAATAGTAAAGATTAAAAGTCCTAAGACTAGATGACTTTAGAATTTATTTCTATTCGAGAAATCTATAATTCTGAGACTTTTATCGTTCTTTTCTTCAAACTTCTCTGAAGAGTGTAATGGGTATATCCCTGGATGATCAAATTATGTAGCAGGATTTTAGCCCAGAGTCTGCCATTCACCAGCTGTCTTTTTTCAAAAAATCCCCAAAGAGACCAAGTAGATTTGTGGTAAGAGGGGGAACTGAACAGACCTGAAAAAAAAAAAAAGGTAACATTGTGAAAGTCACAGGGAGAAATGAGACTTGTAAATAACCCTGATAGAAATTGATGCTGTAAGTGTAGTCCAAAGAAAGAGTTTAAAGAAAAAGGCATTGCAATCAGTTGGGTCACAGAAATAATACCTGGAGAGTACATGACATTTGCACTATATTTTAGAGAAGGGCCTTGATAGGCAGAAATAGGGAAGAATGGCATTCCAGGTAAAATAGCAGAGCAAGGCACCAATAAAGGAAGAAATAAGAGTAAGGTATATTCAAAGTATAGCCAATCATCTAATTTGGGTAGGTCCAAAAAATAGTAATATCAAGAGTATATATATGTATGAGGTATCATGCTGGGAACAGAGAATATCTAGATCAAAAGGTATGCGTTTAAAAATGCACTAGATTCTGCCAAATTGTTTTCCAAAATAATTGTAATGATTCCTGTTCCTTACATTAGTAAATGAGGTATCCAATTCCCATCCCTTGCAAATAATCTTGAATATATTTCCCAGTATAATACTCTGTCCCCTTTTTCTCTAACCATAATTTATAAGTTATTTTCACCAATTCATTCATTCACCAACTATTTATTGAGTACTTACTATATCTAAAGACTCTTATTGCTGATTGGTATAGGGGAACCACAGACTGACTAATCTCAAGGAATGTGTAAGATGATGGGAGAGATATACAGTTCCTCTAAAATTTAGGCTTTTCTATCTCTCTTCTATCATTCATACATCTTACAATCATGGGATATTTATACTCTCTAGCAAATCATTAGGGGAAATGCTTGCACTCAGAGGTGAAGAAGGATAGAGAAGGCTTTCTGCATTTTAGATTTTTCCTGAGGATAGTATATTATTAACAAGTATGACAGTTGAATATTTCTGTTAAGCACTATATAGTATATTAATTTCTTTACTCTCATTACTAAGTAGAGCATTTCTGTTCTTTTTAAGAGGAAGTATTTTAGCAGCAAGAAATCCTGGGTTACAGTAATATTTATTTTACTTACTGCCTACTTGATCTTAGATAAGTTACCTAAGATCTAATTATTTATATCTGCATGTATATATAAAGGGAATAGGAATAGTTATCTTGAGGGATCTTTGTAAGAATTAGGAAAAATAGTTAGTAGAGTAAAAAATAGTACAAACACAAAATACACATTTACTTTTCAAAAATTCATTGTTATTCAGCTTCTTTACTTCCAATTACCTATGTTTTCCTGTTTCAGAATTTTTTCATAATTTATATCTTTTTGCCAATCTCTTGTTTCCCTTTGGCTATTTTCTGAGTAGCAAACTATTAGAATTCTGATATCACATTGGCCTACCTGAGTCTGCTTTATTGCAAAACCCCTGGCATCTGATTTAACATAAGATTCAGTAATCAGAATGAAAATCATCAAGCTCAAGCTTCTGTTTTCTGCAGTTGTGACTCTCTGAAACTTTGAAAAGGGCATTTGAAACTTTGTAAATCTGAATTTCTCAAGTAGCATTAGATAACCTACAAATATATATATATATATATATATATATATTTATATATATATAAATAAATTTCTAAGGATTCATTTTTTGGTGAAGAATCCATTCAGATGAATTCCGCTAATGCAGATGGTAGCCTGCTTGCTGCAATGAAATTAATGTAAGGCATAAACAGCACAAGTAATTTTGCAGCAGCAACTCACTTCACCCATGCTGCCACATATTAGTTGCTAGTGTAAGGATTAAGAGAGGAAAGAAAGGGAGGAGGTACTACATGAAATCAGAATAAAGTTTGAGTGTTAAAACATATGGAACTAAGAGTAGGAGAAAGAGAAAGAGGACAGCAAATCTTCTTAAGTTCTTTTTTTCTTAGTTTCACATTCTGTCTAAAAGATTAAGCATTCACTGCCTGATTACTTGTTTAGTATTGTGCCAGGGGAACCCAGAAAAAAAATTAGAAATGATCCTTGCCTTTGAGCAACTCTTAGTGTAACTTGGGAATTGGGACTAAACAAAATGGAGCAATCATCCTAAAAGAAAGCTTTTATATGAAGTAGTAAATTTCATTTTATCCTGTATGAGTGTTGTAGAAACCTCGGAGAGAAATCAAGAAGACTTCAGTGGAAGATAGGAAACTAATCCAGAGGCAGGAGTTGAGCTGCTGAAACTTAAAGATGCTTAGGATGGGATGAAATAAAATGGAGGGGTGGAGAGCATTCCTGGCTGCAAAACTCGAAGAGGGCATATTTAGAAGTAGGGAACAGAGATGGGCATAGGCGAAACATACAGGTTGAGCGAAAGAGGGCAGTTTATTCAGATTTTCATTTATTTATGTCTGTTTTATTTAAGAATACCTGTTTGAGCCCATCTCTCTGGCCTTGGTAAACTGGGAGGTACAGTTTTGGTCCTGCTGAAAATACTAGCCACCCTTTATTGAGACCTTCCTCTTGTGATCATTAGAATATCTTTCTGAAGCCAGAATGCATAAAAGTAAATGGGAAGTTTGTCTGCTTCTCACATTTGAGGTCCCCATCATTATGCCACTGACCTTTAAGGAGTTTGTTATATAATTACAGGAAGTCAAGGTGCTAGGTCATTGTATAATAAGAAGTCAGGTGCCATGGTGTGAAAATTTATTTTGTCAAGAGTATAGGATATAACATAACTTATTTTTTTCTTTCTTTCTTTTTTTGCCACACTAGTGGCATGTGGAAGTTCCTGGGCCAGGGATCAAATCCACGCCAGAGCTGCGACCTACACCACAGCTACGGCAACACTGGATCCTTAACCCATTGCACCAGGGCCAGGCTGGGGGTTGAACCAATGCCTCCATAGAGACAAGCTGGGTCATTAGCCTATTGTGCCACAGACAGAATTCTATAACATAACTTTTCTATTCATTCGGGAGAGTGGGAGAAAGCTGAATTGGGAAAGGCCACATAGACAAGGCTGTAGAGAGTAGACTGTAATAGGAAGGGAATGATATGTCACAACCTACATGGTGCGTAAAGACCTGAGTTTAAATGCTCCTTCTGTCTGGAGCTGTATGAGGTCAAGGAAGCAGTGTCACCTCACCTCTCTGAACACCACTTTCATCCCCATTAGCGGTATAATTAGAGGACCTACCCAACTTATATAACTTATATAGGTATAATTATAGGACCTACATACCTTATTTTTACATCAGACACTGCACTGGCCACTACAGCTAAAAATTGAGAAGTCATAGCCACTGCCCTACACGAGCTCAGAGTAGGTGACAGAAGTAGCTGAGTCTCCATTTGTGTTTCCTCAAAAACAGTCTGAGGCAAGGCCTTGATTGTTGGTAATTTGAAAGCAAACGCAGAAGCAGGAGCGAGCCACTAACCGAGACAAGGAAGGGGGAACAGCAGTTAAAGAGAACATTACTGAGCTGATTACTGTTAACAGGACTTCAGCCCTACCAGGGACCTGCTGAGGAACCTTGTAGAATTCCTCTCAGATGTGTGCCTTTGTATTTCTCTTTCTCTCCTTTCTCTTCCTATCATCTGAGTCATTTCCTAAGCATTAACCTTTTGGCCTCCTGACCCTGAAGCAGAAACAAGAGCTGTAGCTGAAATCAGAGATGGATGGAGGGGAGGTGGTGCACCATACAAAGCACCTACTACTCAAAATAAGTGTTAAAAAAAGAGTCAAAAGGCAAAAGGTAGGAAAGTAGGAAGGAACACATTCTGGAGGGCTTTGGAAGCTGGGCTACAGACATGTGGAATGTGTATATCTCAATATTTTCTCCTGAATTTTATGACTTGTTAAGAATGTAGATTACCTCTCACATATAGGGAATGAATGAGTGGTTACCAGTAGGGAGCAGGGAGGGGGAGGGACAAGACAGGGGTAAGGGATTAAGTGATATAAACTACTATGTGTAAAATAAGCTACATGGATATATTGTACAACACAGGGAATATAGCAAATATTTTATAATAACTATAAATGGAATATAACCTTTAAAAATTGTAAATCACTATAATGTACACCTATAACATATATAATACTGTACATCAGCTCTATGTCAGCAACAACCAAAAAGGAATTATGCATTGTAAGGGAGTTTCCTGTAATAAGGACTGGTATGGCCTGAAGACTGCTCCATGTAACCAAGAATGTATTGCCTGATTTCAAACTCAGTGAATATCTGTGAAGAAATAGAGGGCACATTACTTTCCATCAGGTTCTCTCTTATGGTGTCTTTGGGTTGCTTAATCATAAAGTTGGAAAATGTAGATGAGGCAAGGAACAACACATGTTTTGATATATGTTTGATTAGTATCCATAGGCACAACCACTGCCCTTTCATAGGTGCTGTGGAATGTTTTCTCTCAAGGCTTTCTCTAGTTATCTAGAAGGTTAAATGTTGAGTTAGTGATTGTTCTTGGAACATCTATTCATCTGTAGATCTATGGATTTATTCATTTAATTCCCACCTTAATCCACAAGGGGATTACTATAATATGTATTTTTCCTGATGACATTTTTAAACTAAAGGTATAAGACGTATGACATTGGAATCACATTAACTTGCTCAGAAGGTTATTTGAATATTTGAAGATTTTTGTTGGTCTCACAATCTTTGCATGCTTCTGGTTTTTAATGACTTCACTGTCACCAAAAATTATAATCAGCTTATATTTTTCTCCTTCTGACCTACTAGGCATTCACATTTAGGTTTTTGCACTTTGCCATTATAGAAGCAAGTATAAAGTAATGAAATATATGATTTAATAAGAAAACAATCATCAAAGCTACTGAAATATGATGTTTTCAGCTTTATTTCCACTGTGAAAATCTAGGTTAATGTTTATGAAAATATTTAAAAACTTTTCTTTCTGATCAGAATTGAATTTCTTGTCCAGCCCACCTAGTGAGTTAATTCTTCCTTTTTTGGAGCAGATTTTAATAAGTTACTTAATATGAAGATGTTACTAAGATTTCATTTATATACTTAGTGCTGCTTAAAAATATATCCAGTGAGAAAAAGAGCCAATAGCCATAGAACATTAATAAACTATTGGAGTTTATTTAGTTACTGCAACTGAATGATAGGTATAAGACCTTTAATATTTGCAATAACAATTGCATTCTTCTTTTTCCTAGATTAAGCTTGCTGATTACATTGCATGAAGAAAAATTAATTAGTTTGCTCCAGTGGAGCAGTTAATGTAGCACGAGTGTAAACCACACCCTCTTTCCCCCATACCCAATTTATTTGCACTTCCTCTGCCTTTAAGTATACAACATTTTCTTGATCACTCCCCAACTTAGAAAAATGTTTAATTAAGTAGCTAATACTACTTAAAAATATAGTGCTAAGGACAAAAATGCATTATTAAATCCAAACCAAAGTTATTTTTATGGCTAACATTTAACTAATATGTTGCACTCAGCAATCAAAAGATTACATATTATTTTAATTTTTTGTAATTAAAAGCATGCAAATATCATTGTGTTATAAAACATTTATTGCTCATTAAAAACATATATTACTGTGTTTAGGTGCTTTGGAGTTTAGTTTAAGTAAGCATATTTTCTGCCCTCTGGGAGCGTCTATCTCTTAGAATTCAGAAGGCATTTCAAAGAATCTGAACTGAAAAGATTTAGATTGCAGCATGCTCACTTCCAAATCCTCTAGAACAGTAGTTTAACTCACTTTTCATTTAAAGTCTTTTCATCTTTTTAAATAATCCTTGTCTGAAGAGGAAATTTTTAGAAGAGAGACTTGCTCTCTAATTCAGCCCTTATATTATCACACCTGTTGGTTACTCAATAAAGGAAGACTTTCCTACCTGTTTCCCTTCCTTCTGTCTGGTCTACCTGAACCTATAGGGATTGGACCCTTTTACAGCAAGTCAAAATCTCATACCAACGAGATTTTTTCACTAGAAATTATTGAGCCACGGAAAGACAAGGACAAGGTATTATATAGGAATCCCATGGAATAAACAACCACCACCACCCTCAGCTGCTCATATCAAAATAATGAAAGAATTAGACTGATTATTCATGTCAAAAGTAATATGACCTTGCACTTCCTGAGATACCTACATTGTATTCATGTATATTTCTGAGAGGACATTGTCATAGGAGGAGTCAAATTCCCTGGTGTAGTCTTATTTTTTTTAATTATTGATTGGCTGTATATCATAATTTGCTAAATTTTCCTGCCCTGTAGATTTTTTAGCTTTAAAAGAAATGATCTTGGGAGATCATTTCTAAATTATTATGAACTATATAATGTTCTTTTTCTAAATATATCCCACTGTTTTTTCATACCAGCTAGACAAGTTTTGAATTTAATCTTGTGGGTTAATCTGGGCAGAAATTTCTGCAGGAAATATAAGGAGACCTATACCCTAAAATGTTACTGGCTCCAGATAGATGCTAATATTATTGACCATTGGTAAAATTCTATGTGAATGAATATTCCATACAACTAAATGCTTGGGAATTGATACTGGATTCACTTACAGATAAATACTCATTAACCAATGTGGCAAATAATAACTGAGCTTTTTTTTTAATTGAGCTATTCAAACTAACTAGTATAAAAAGAAAAAAAAGACATTGTTCTTATCTTCATGGGAAAAAAAGATACCTAGTCAATGCTTCATTAGTGAAATGAGTAGGGAAAAACATGTGCTGTGGGAGAAATATATATGCTTTGCAGGCAGATCACGCACTAAACCTTGATTCATACTGTCAGAGGAGTTTTGAAAGGGTAGTACTAACTTAGCTGACTTTTAAAGGAGCAGATTAATAGGATATTTCAGGCAGAGAATGGGTAGTGGATGGAGGTCTAAAGGTGAAAGAAAATATCACATTACTTCTAGGAAAACACAGGGAAGGATGCACAGAAGAAGCCACAGTGGTGGTGTGAACCATCTGCACAATGATTTCATGCCTACTCAGCAGTCTTATATTTGGTTATTTGTCTTCCAAATCTAATGTGTGATCCCTATAACTTAAAAAAAGTAACACTACACATGATACCAAGTGTAAATCAGACACTTGTTGACCTACCATATAGATGTGCCTTGAAGTTTTCTGTATGTTTATATCTGCAGTGAACTGTTTACTGAATTATTGACCTAAATTAATGGCTTGTTCAGCAGTAAAGCAGATTCGTGAGTGGTTGTGAGGGTCCCATAAGATTCAAGATAGCATTCTTTTGCTGTGAGACCTACTTTGGGAAAGGCTTTATTTCTGCTTGCATAAAACAATGACCTGGGCTCTACAGTACCAGGAGATAAGATGGTAAAGTGATACCTTTATGACACAGTTGGCAGGAGAATTGACACCATACTGACTTGATGTGACAGTGAGTTTGGAGATAGGAGAATAGCTCTTTAGTAATAAGGGCTCTTGAGACAGACTTCCTAGGTTTGATTCCAGCTGTACAACCAAGAAGCTGTGTGACTTTGAGCAACTTATACTGTATTTCAGTTTCCTCACCTGTAAAACAGTGATGATTATAGTGTCCATCTGATAAAACTATTTTGAGGATTAAGTGAGTTCATAGATGTAAAATCATTCAGGAGAATACCTACCTGGTAAATACCAAGTGCTCAACAACTCTTAACTACTTTTATTATCATCAGTAAGCTTTCACAGGCTTTGTTTTACTGAATAATGGATCAATAACTTGAATGATATCAGCAAAGAACTGATTTTTCAATTCTGTATATGGCATAAATCTAGAATGGAGGATAAAATCAATGAAAGATTTTCATGATATGCCAAATCACTGGGTCAAAACCCACAAAATCTAATTTAACAGGGCTTGTACTCTCTTAATTGCTGTCTTTATTTTTTTTAGTAGATTGTTATATCATCTGTTGCTCTACATTCCTGTCATATAAAGAGTCATTTTTGGAGTTCCCATCGTGGTGCAGCAGAAACAAATCCAACTAGGAACCATGAGGTTGTGGGTTCGATCCCTGGCCTCGCTCAGTGGGTTAAGGATCCAGCATTGTCGTGAGCTGTGGTATAGGCTGCAGATGCGGCTCAGATCTGGTATTGCTGTGGCTGTGGTGCAGGCCGGCAGCTGTAGCTCCGATTGGACCCCTAGCCTAGGAACCTCCATATGCTGCAGGTGCGGCCCTAAAAAGACAAAAGATAAAAAAAAAAAGATGAGTAATTTTTTGTTCCTTCCCTCCAGAACATATTAACATACTCAGAGTCAAGAACAAAAAGGGAAAATGAACATACTGTATAATGAATATTCTAAAAAATGCTAAATAGACATAGTATAGTATAGTGAAGTATGGTATAGTGTGTTGTAGTTTATGTAATATAGTACTGTATCTGGACTGAAGGAAGTAGCACTTTCACTCTCCTTTACACAGGCTGGGGATAATTAAGTGTCTTATGCTTAGTTCCTTGCATCAGATTTTTTAGAAAACCATTGGTAGGCTGTAGCACATTCAAAGGTGAGTGAAGAGGCTCAACTCTTCATTGAAGTCTTCTTTGGTGTATGCTTAGTGCTAGCCTTAGGATAAAGACGTGATGTGGACAAGGTTTATGGTGAGCTTTTACTTAGAAGAACTACGTCAGTATGAAACCCAAATTTCTAAAGTAGGGTTAATGCAAAATGGGACAAAATCTAGAAGTACAACTTCTACAAGAGTTTATTGAGTTCCTACTATAGACAAAGAATTTTTTGTTGGCCTTTGTGAATCTAATGAAAAAATCAGAAAAGGTTTATTATATTTTAGTATTTATTTTCCTTGAGGAGTACCAGCAAAATTGGGGTTACATAATTAATAGTTTAATTTTAATTTGATGCATAATACAAAAGCAAATTCTGGGTACCATAAAAGTAGACAATAGGGAGCATGCTTCTATTGGGGGGGGGGGTAGTAAGATATCAAGAAACTCTTCTCTGAGGAAGTGAAATTTAAACAGAGATCTGAAGGATAACTTGGAACTAGCTTGTTGTGTAGGAGAGAGTGGCTTCATGAAGGAGGGGATACATGTCAGGGTAGAAAGGTGTTCCAGGAAGAAAGAAGCCTTAGTTTAAGGGCCCTATTCTGGGATGTTAGGAAATAAAAGGAAGGCTTGGATGCCTGAAATGCTGACAGCTAGAGGAACAATGGCATGGATTGGGGTGCTGAGGTCCATGGGGTCCAAAGCAAGCGATATTTCAGTTTTGGTCTACTTTAACAATAAGGAAACTTAAATGTCCATTGACAGATGAACAGATAAAGATGTGGTACATATATATAATGGAATACCACTCACCCATTAAAGAATAAAATAATGCCATGTGCAGTAACATGGATGGAACTAAAGATTGTCATATTAAGTGAAGTTAAGTCAGAGGAAGACAAATACCATATGCTATCTCTTATATTTGGAATCTAAAAAATGACACAAAAGAATCTATCTACAAGGCAGAAACAGACTCATAGACATAGAGAACAGACTTGTGGTTGCCAAGGGGGAGGGATGGAGTGGGAAGTTGGGGTTAGCAGATATAGGCTAGTATACATGAAGGAGATAATCAACAAGATTCTACTGTATAGCATAGAGAACTATGTTTAATGTCTGATGATAAACCATAATGGCAAAGAATATTTTAAAAAGAATGTGTGTGTGTATATACATCTGAATCACTTTTCTGTATGGCAGAAATTAAATTAGAACAGAGCTGTAAATCAACTATACCTCAATGTAAAAACAAAAATAAATAAAACTATAAGGAAATTTAGTTAGGAAAATAAGGGAATGTTCTATTATATATTTTAAGTATTTTAATATGAAGATATTTAGTTGCATTCTAATTATTAAATGGTTTGCCACATATCTAAGAAGGCAAAGGTTTATTACTGAAAATTGGAGAACTCTTGGAATTAGTCTTATTTTATCAGGAATGCTTCTATATGTATTAGTACCTTCTCAGTTTCCCATATACCCTTCTATATCCTATATTCATAACCATTTTCTCCTCCTATTCCTTCTTTCCTTCCCTTCCTCACATTCCTCTGAGCAGACCCATGCCCTTCCCTGTGTTTCCAAAAACTGACACATGGAAGAAACATAATGAAGGTATCTGATTTATAGTACTGTGTTATAAATTATTGCATAAAATATGTTGTTAAATACCATAGCAGATAGGTATTGCATACATTTCTTGATTTATTTCTAAAATAAAGTTTCTTTTCTTTTCAAAAATGAAATTTCATTTAACTTCATACCAAAATAGGGGAAGTTTTTCTCACTTGAGTGAGAATTATATTTTAATTCCTTTATTTCTTTAAATTTCTATATTAATCAGAAGAAACTTTCTCAAGAGTGGATAGAGATTGAAATGATGAAATGATGATGTCCTCTTGCATCTTATGACATGATACTTTTTAAAGGGTCCATGTAGTAAGAATATACATGATTTTATTCTGGTGGCAAGGAAAATCTGTAGCTATTTTTAGCAATAAAGGTTCATGTGTATCTTTTATGCATGTAGACCTGTACTAGGTTTAATGGAGTAAAAGTGAAAAATAAAGCAGGGCCTCTGTCTTTAATTTCTTAGAGAAGAACCAGAGTCATATTTTAAAAAGATCAATGAATTGTATGTAAATACCTTTGTTTTAATATGAGCAAACTGTGATTTGTTAATTCAATCAACAATTATAACACCTAATTCTTAATGTCAAGTCTTTTTGCTATGTGTAATGCCAGGCACAATTTAAGTTAATATTGCAAATTTGTCTCCATGATCAATTGCAGGTATTCCTAAATTTTATTAGTTAGCCAATAATAACAGGCAATTATTTTTGCTATTGCCATTTCATTTTTTAATAGATAAAATAAATTTTTAGTTATTTTTTCTTTATCGTCTACCTCAATTATCACAGCCTTGGATAGATTAAATCAATTGGAAACCCTAAGACTTCAGTTTAGCCAAGATCTTCAGATACTATCCTAAAGGTGTTAAAAACTTGAAATACTGGTCATTTGCATTTCATTTCCTTTCATTCTCTTTCCATTTTCTTAAGAAAATGCTAATAAGAAATGTAATCTTTGCAGGCAGAAAGCAGGGGGAAAAAAACAGGATAATTTACAAACTGTTTAATAACCCTGTGAGCAATTGAGTGTTGACCATATAAATCGAGATAATATCGTTATTATACCCAGGTTGGCTATTAGAGAGTCATAAAGGAAAGAAATCTAGACATCTATTTTCTAGATATGTATTAAAATGGAGCTCTTATCATTGCATACCATTTAGTTGGGGAGATAGAATTTTATTTAATTAAATGACTCATTAGTTGTATTGGATTCCTGCCAAATTATTTCATCATGGTTTGTCAAATGAAAATTTCACAAGTGTCAGTGATAACAAGATGTTGAACGTTTGTTTTCTCTTTTCCCACCTTCTGAGTCACAATTCTCAAAGGATGGATATTATGGTGATTCAGTCATATCTTAGACTTTGTCTCACATTTACTAGTCAGCCTAGTTAATTTTGAAAGAAAATCATGCTTATAGTACATGAAATAACAAACATATTCCTTCCCCGCATTGGCTTCTTGCATTTGGCCACCTAGGATCTAATGGGGCATTCGCTGTATAGGCCCTGCATGGGAAAAGATTTTCTGCTAATCACTTCATTACATCGAGCAGTCTAGTTAGCACCTGTAGAAGGAAAAAAAAAGTGCTTGTGTGTTGTGCTTTAGGCAAAGCAGCTAATCAGAACACTGTGAACAAATTTATGGAAGTGACTGGCTGCTGGGTCTCTGCATTGTCTGGCTTAAGAATCTTCCTGCATCATAGAATATGTAAAATTTGTTCACATTTATAAGCACGATTACTTTAAGAGAACAGTTTTTGAATAAACATTTGATTGCTGAATTATACTTGGTCAGTCCACAGTCATTGACTGTCTGTTTTTAATAATGGTATGCTGTTTCATTCACTGAATATCATCTTTCATGATTTATCAATCTTAATTTCCTTAATTAATACATATAATGCATGGGTGTTCCCGGCCCTAATACTCTTTGCAACATGGATTTTCTGAAGTTGTATAGATATAATTGTTAGAATGACAATCATTGAACCCGGTTTAATTCCTGGCTGGTCCTGCTATTTTATGTAAATTGTTAAACTCCTTGGTCCTCAGTGTGCTTATCTGTGTAACAGGATTAATAACACTACCACCTGAGTTCTCCTTGTGGCTCGGGGGTAATGATCCTGACTAGTATCCATGAGGACGCAGATTTGATCCTTGGCCTTGCTCAGTGGGCTAAGGATCCAGCATTGCTGTGAGTTTTGGTGTAGGTCGCAGATGGCTCGGGTCTCGTGCTGCTGTGGCTGTGGCTGTGGCTGTGGCATAGGATGGCAGCTAAACTCAGATTTGACCCCTAGCCTTAGAACTTCTATATGCCACAGGTGCGGCCCTAAAAAGACAAAACAAACAAAAAACTCCACCACCCTCAGAATTTTCTTTTAAAAATTAAAAGTGTTGCTTTTCCTGCTATGCTTGGCACATATTAAATTCTCAATAAAGTGTAGCTTTTTCCATTACTAAAATCTAGTCAGGGCTTAAGAGCGGGAATAGCTGTATGCTTTTCTATCACCTAAATAGTCACCTATTCTGGAGTTCCCATCGTGGCGCAGTGGTTAACGAATCCGACTAGGAACCATGAGGTTGTGGGTTCGGTCCCTGCCCTTGCTCAGTGGGTTAACGATCCGGCGTTGCCGTGACCTGTGGTGTAGGTTGCAGACGCGGCTCGGATCCTGCGTTGATGTAGCTCTGGCGTAGGCCGGTGGCCACAGCTCCGATTCAACCCCTAGCCTGGGAACCTCCATATGCTGCGGGAGTGGCCCAAGAAATAGCAACGACAAAAAATAAATAAATAGTCACGTATTCTATTTTTTTTTTTTTTTCTGGGACAGTGCTCTGCTCTCATACTTTCGCTTCCATTAGAATCTTTTGAAGGGGTTGTTAAAATACAGATTCCTGGGCCTCACCCTCAGATGTTTTGATTTGGTAGGTCTGGGGGTGGACCTAATTTCCAAGAAGCTTGCAGATAAGGCTGCAGATAAAGTGTTCTCTAACTATAATTTGAGTAGCTTTGCCCCAGAACATTAGTGGAAAATTGGCTAATCCTCAGAATTTCCTGGGAAGTTTCTGAATATATATAAATTTCCCAAACATTCTAAATCAAAATCCAATAGAAAACTGTTGCCTAGATCAGTGGTTCTCAAACTTTAGATTGCATCAGAGTTGCTTGAATGGCTCATTAAAACACAGTGGTTCTCAAACTTTAGATTGCACAGAGTTGCTTGAATGGCTCGTTAACCCCACAGATTGTGGGGTCCCAGTGCCAGAGTTACTGATCAGTTAGGTTTGGGGAGGGACCTGAGGTTCTGTATTTCTGGCAAGTTGCCTGACGATGCTGATACTGGTCTGGACCCATACTTTGAGAGATATATGTGCCCTAGATTACTGCTTCTCAACTCTTTTTTCTTTTTTTTTTAAATAAACCTTATTGGAGTATAGGTGACTTAAATGTTTTGTTTCAGGTGTACAGCAAAGTGAATCAACCAGACACATATATGAATATATCCATTATTTTTTAGATTATTTCCCCATATAGGCTATCACAGAGTAGTGAATAGATTTCCCTGAGATGTGTAGTAGGTCCTTGTTACTAATCAATTTTGTATTTACAGGAGTTTGTCTATGTTAATCCCAACCTCCCAATCCATCCCTCCTCCCAACGTTTCCCCCTTGGTAACAAATAAGTTTGTTTTGAAATCTTTGAGTCTCTTTCTGTTTTATGGATAAGTTCTTTTGTATCATTTTTATTAGATCCACATATTAGTGATCTCACGTGATATTTGTCTCTCTCTGCCTGACTTACTTCACTTAGTATGATGATCTCTAGGTCCATCTGTGTTGCCGCAAATGGCATCATTTCATCCTTGTTGATGGCTGAGTAATATTCCATTGTATATATGTACCACCTCTTCTTTATCCAATCCTCTCTTGATGAACATTTAGGTTGTTTCCATGTCTTGGCTGTTGTAAATAGTGCTGCAATGAACATTGGGGTGCATGTATCCTTTTGAATTATAGTTTTCTCCATATATGTGCTGGATAATATGGCAGTTGTATATTTAGTTTTTTAAGGAATCTTCACCTTTAACTCTTTTTTTTTTCTTGTCTTTTTGCCATTTCTTGGGCCACTCCCGTGGCATGTGGAGGTTCCCAAGCTCGGGGTCTAATTGGAGCTGTAGCTGCCGACCTACACCAAAGCCACAGCAACGCGGGATCTGAGCCGCGTCTGCAACCTACACCACAGCTCACGGCCACACCGGATTGGTAACCCACTGAGCAAGGGCAGGAATCAAACCCGCAACCTCATGGTTCCTAGTCGGATTCGTTAACCACTGTGCCACAACGGGAACTCCCCTTTAACTCATTTTTGAATCAAGGATCTGTTTGAGATTCTGCTGGATATTGTTATCTTCCTTAAAAAAAAAAAAGAACATGAACATAATTTACATACATTTTCTGATGTTCATGTATCCTCTGAAGTGCATTAATGTTCCTTATATGGAATCTTGTTTCCAAGTAGAACACCTTTGAGTAATGTAGCCCAGGTTAGAAATGCAATCCTTTGGAGCTATTGCCAGCTGTGTATAAATATGTATACCAAAGATTTTTACCATATTTTCAGTATGTCCAGACCAAATACGTTATTAGCTATATAAAGAGAGATTATTTTAAATCTAAAAATGAAGATTAATTTCTATAATTTGATAGAATACAATTTGCAGATTTGGTTAAAATATACTTAATTCCCAAAATACATTTAATTAATAATTTTCAAATTTTATAAATTCATCTTTATGTTGTCTACTGGTTTTATTTCTTATTTTTACCTTTTATTGCTAGCTCTGTGCTGTCTCTACTGAGGGAAAAATATTTTTATTATTAAAATTAATAGGCTGAGGTATTATGTAGCCTATTAAACAGGAAATTTTCAAATTTTATAAATCATGTTTGTGTTGTCTACCGGTCATCTCTCTTATTTTTACTCTTTAATGCTAGCTCTGTGAAGTACTTTTCTCCTGAAGGAAAAAATATTTTTATTAATAAAATTAAAAGGCTGCAGAATTATATAGCCTATTAAACAGAAAAAAACCTTGAAAATCTTAGACTGTATTACATACACTACATGACTATATCACCTGTACAAATCATGATTGGAGTGAGACTATGATTGTTCTGTAAATAACTATGATTTTTAACTGTATACACATCTTTGAAAGTATGACTATCTTGAGAAAAAAAATTTTAATTGAGAATAAAAAGTAACTGCCTTACCTGGGCCAATAATAGAAACACCAGTGTATTCACATGTTTTTTATTTCTGAAAGCACATTTGTGGCTGTTAGCCAAAAATTCACTTCATTGAAGTGGAGCCTTTGACAAGCAGTATTGAAGTTGTAAACACTTTGAACTCATTACACTGTCTCACCATAGGAACTGCACTGTCATTGAACACTCCCTGTCTGCAAAACCATCATTCTGACAATTACTTTTACCTTTGCCTGAAAATATTTCTTTGTACTTAAGGCATTTAAGAAGACAAGAGAAAGATGGAAGCTAGGAGGGCTATAGGGATTTCCTTAGTTCTGTGAGAGCCGTGTTGGTACAGAGCAAGATCAGTAACTTGGATATATATGTTTCAACTTAAAATGTTGGTTGATCATAATAGCAGTGGTTTTATAAAGAGTTTTCATGAGGGCGGCTGTTTGAAGTTATAAAAATCATTGTAAGGTTACTCATTCATGGGCTGAATGAACATTTCTCCTTTTTTTTCTTTCTTGCCAACCACATTTTAGACCAAAGATGACTGAGATTTCCACCTCTAATATGTATAAAATAAAGCTAACAAAGAATGGTTGTTAATCTGCAACAGACATCTCAAACTCACATACATACAGGGATCATGCAAGGTACTAACACTGCAGGAAACAGCCATGCATAAAATGGTGTCCCTGATAATCTGGAAAACTTGACCCACATTCACACTTTCAGTGATTGAGCTAGTGCTCTGGATGAGAATATCTCCTAAATTCTGATGTATTTGAGGAAGAAAAATATCCTTTTGGAGATCAGTAGTATTAGTCCAGCTAAGAGATGATAATATCCTAAACCAGGGTAGTGACAAGGTGGATGGAGACGATTGGGAAGGAGAATATTTATAGATGGAACTTAATGAATGATTGGATATGACAGAGTAGCAAGGTGAAGTATGTTAGGATGAATTTCTATGCTGATATATTAGATGACTGAATAGGAAATGCATTAAGAATGACCAGGTTTGGGAGGAGGTAGAGGGAATGGGTTCAGTTTTGGATTGGTGTTATTTAATATGCCTATGATAAAATAACATTGTATACATGAATCTGAAGCTTAGAAGGGAGATTTTGACTGATAATCAGATATAGAGTAGATAATTTTCAGCATATTTAGCAGCTGAATCCATGAGAGAATGTGTCACTTGAGAAGAAGATGATATGAAAGTTATCCAGCCCCAGGGAAACCAAGGACAGGGAGGTAGGAGGTTGATTATGAGAGGAGTACTTAAGTACTAAGTGCCACCCCAAAGTTGAATAAGATGTAGATTCACATAGTTTATTGGATTTATCAAATTGGAAGTTTGGTTGATATTCCAAAGAATAATTTTAGTGTAATAGTGAAAAATTGGAGAATGGGTTGTTGTTTTCTCCAACATTGTTGCTAAAATGATTGAGGTGTAGGTAGTGGGGAACTGAGTAGCCTTGAGCAGATTTAAAAGCTTTGGGAGAGGGTCTGAAAATGGATATGTGTGCCTTAAATATGTTTTGCATGTTTAGGAGGACAAGATAAATCACTTATTCACTGCTCTGTGCCATGTGCCTAGTATAGTACTTGACACATATTTTATTGTTTAGTCTCTACATAGTGCCTATTCTCACTGAAAAAGCTGGACTGGTAAAACTCACCAACTAAGCACTAACTAATTATTTTATTCAGTTGTGATTAACACTACCAAGGAGAAGTACGAGGTGCTGTGACAGTTTGCCACAGATGGAACCTGCCCTCATCTTGGGGAATCATGGAAAACTTCACTGAGGAAAGGGGTTCAGTGTATCATCTCCTTTTTCTCCTTAGGTCAAAATAGAACTTTCTCCAATTTCTTACTCACTGAACACATTCAACAGAATCTTTTAAAACTCTATGCTTTTCTCTCATAGACACTTATCTGGCACTTAGGAGTATTGGACCCCACAACTCTGAGTTTAGGGCCAACATTATTCTAACCCTTGTGAGGAGGCTCCTAACTAGAAAGGATAATAATAAGGGTCACTTCTATATTTTGGCTTAAATACCAACATTACTAATAATTATAATAAAATAATAGAAATTTAAATTTACACCTCTTTGTGATTTTAAGATTACCTCATGCTCATGGTTTATTTGGGAGGCGACCACAGGAAACATGAGTTGAGGGGCCAGGGGTGAGAAAGTGAGACAAGGACAGATGGGGAGGAAACCAATAAATAGTGTATTTCAGGACTTAACACTATGGGCAACTGAGACTCCATCCCACTTGGGACTTAGCTTTCTCTTAGAATTGAGTAAACATATTCCTTTCTCCTAAAAGAAAAGTAATGAAAGAATTGGAGATAATTTGATTGTGTCATAATTTTTTTTGTTACTCAATGAATTTATTACATTTATTGTTGTACAACAATCATCACAAACCAATTTTATAGGATTTCCATCCCACAACCCAAACACATCCCACCACCCCCAAACTGTGTCCACTGGAGACCATAAGTTTTTTCAAAGTCTGTGAGTCAGCATCTGTTCTGCAAAGAAGTTCATTGCGTCGTTTTTTCAGATTCCATATGTCAGTGAAAGCATTTGATGTTGATGTCTCATTGTCTGACTGACTTAGCATGAAAATTTCTAGGTCCATCCATGTTGCAAAAAATGCCATTATTTCTTTCCTTTTAATGGCTGAGTAATATTCCATTGGGTATATGTACCACCTCTTCTTGATCCACTCCTCTGTCGATGGACATTTAGGTTGTTTCCACGTCTTGGCTATTGAAAATAGTGCTGCAATGAGCATCGGAGTACATGTGTCTTTTCCAGTCATGGTTTTCTCTGGAAAGATGCCCAGGAGTGGGATTGCCGGATCAAATGTTAGTTCTATGTTTAGTTTTCTGAGGAATCTCCATCCTGTTTTCTACAGTGGTTGCACCAATGTACAATCCCACCAACAGTGTAACAGGGTTCCTTTTTCTCCACACCCTCTCTAGCACTTATTGTTTGTAGACTTTTGGATGATGGCCATTCTGGCTGGTGTAAGGTGGTACCTCATCATGGTTTTGATTTGCATTTCTCTAATCATGAGTGATGTGGAACATCTTTTCATGTGTTTTTTGGCCATCTGTATGTCTTCTTTGGAGAACTGTCTGTTTAGATCTTCTGCCCATTTTTTAATGGGGTTGATTGTTTTTTTGGTATGGAGCGGTAGGAGGAGTTATAAATTTTGGAGATTAATCCCTTGTCAGTCAATTCATTTGCAAAGATTTTCTCGCATTCTGTGGGTTGTCTTTTTGTTCGGTTTAGGGTTTCCTTTGCTGTGCAGAAACTTTAAAGTTTGCTTATGTCTCATTTGTTTATTTTTGTTTTTAGTGTCCTTACTCTAAGAGGTAGATCTGAGAAGATGTTGCTGTCATTTATGTCGGAGAGTGTTTGGTGTATGTTTTCCTGTAGGAGTTTTATAGTGTCTAGTCTTATATCTAGGTCTTTAATCCATTTGGAGTTTATTTTTGTATATGGGGTTAGGGAGTGTTCTAATTTCATTCCCTTCCATGTGGCCGTCCAATTTTCCCAGCACCATTTATTCAACGGGCTATCTCTGCTCCATTGTATATTCTTGCCTCCTTTGTCATAGGTGAGTTGGCTGTAGGTGGGTGGGTTGAATTCTGGGCTTTCTCTCCTGTTCCACTGATCTATAAGTCTGTCTTTGTGCCAGTACCATACGGTTTGGGTGACTGTTGCTTTGTAGTATAGTCTGAAGTCCAGGAGCCTGATTCCTCCAGCTCCATTTTTCTTTTTGAGGAGGTCTTTGGCTATTCTGGGTCTTTTGGTCTTTTCCAAACAAACTTGAAAATATTTTGTTCGAGTTCTGTGAAAAATGTCCTTGGTAATTTGATAGGGATTGCATTGAATCTGTAGATTGCCTTGGGTAGTATAACATTTGGATAATATTGACTCTTCCAATCCAAGAGCATGTCATGTCGTTCCATCTGTTTGTGTCATCTGTGACTTCATTCATCAGTGTCTTACAGTTTTCAGAGGACAGGTCTTTTGTCTCTAGGTAGGTTTACTCCTAGGTATTTTATTCTTTTGGATGTGATGGTAAACGGCATTGCTTCCCTAATTTCTCTCTCTGATCTTTTGTTGTTAGTATATGGAAATGTCATTGATTTCTGTGTATTAATTTTGTATCCTGCGACTTTGCCAAATTCATGGATGAGCTCTGACAGTTTTCTGGTAGAGTCTTTTGGATTCTCTAGGTATAGTATCGTGTCATCTGCAAGTCGTGATAGTTTTACTTCTTCCTTTCCGAACTGGATTCCTTTTATGTCTTTTACTTCTCTGATTGCTGTGGCTAGGACTTCCAAAACTATGTTGAAGAGTAGTGATGAGAGCAGACATCCTTGTCTTGTTCCTGATCTCAGCGGGAATTCTTTCAGCTTTTCACCATTGAGAATGCTGTTTGCCGTGGGTTTGTCATATATGGCTTTTATCATGTTGAGGTGGGTTCCTGCTATGCCCACTTTCTGAAGGGTTTTTTTTAAATCGGAAATGGGTATTGGCTTTTGTCAAAGGCTTGTTCTGTGTCTATTGAGAGGATCATATGGTTTTTCTTCTTCAGTTTGTTAAGGTGGTGGATCACACTGATGGATTTGCGGATATTGAAGAACCCTTGCATGCCTGGGATAAATCCCACTTGATCGTGATGTACAATCCTTTTAACATATTGTCGGATGCAGATTGCTAGTATTTTGTTGAGGATTTTTGCGTCGATGTTCATCAGTGAAATTGGCCTGTAGTTTTCTTTTTTTATGGTATCTTTATCTGGTTTTGATATGAGGGTGATGATGGTGGCCTCATAGAATGAGTTTGGGAGTGTCCCTTCCTCTGCAATTTTTTGGAATAGTTTCAGAAGTAGAGGTGTTAGCTCTTCTCTAAATGTTTGATAGAATTTGCCTGTGAAGCCATCTGGTACTGGTCTTTTGTTTGTTGGAAGTTTTTCAATCATAGTTTCAATTTCAGTACTTGTGATTGGTCTGTTCATCTTTTCTATTTCTTCTTGGTTTAGTCTTGGAAGATTGTACTTTTCTAAGAATTTGTCCATTTCTTCTAGGTTTTCCATTTTATTGGCGTACAGTTGCATGTACTAGTCTCTTATGATCCTTTGTATTTCTGTGATGTCTGTTGTTACTTCTCCTTTATCGTTTGTAATTTTATTGATTCAAGTCCTCTCTCTTTTTTGCTTGATAAGTCTGGCTAAGTGTTTATCAAATTTGTTGATCTTTTCAAAGAACCAGCTTTTCATTTTATTGATCTTTTCTGTGGTTTTCTTTGTTTCTAGTTCATTGATTTCTGCTCTGATCTTTATGATTTCTTTCCTCCTACTAACTTTAGGTATTGTCTGTTCTTCTCTCTTGAGCTGCTTTAGATGTAAAGTTAGCTTGTTTATTTGAGCTTTTTCTTGTTTCCTGAGGTGGGCTTGTATTGCTATAAACTTTCCTCTTAGAATGGCTTTTGCTGCATCCCATAAGTTTTTGAGTGTCATATCTTTGTTGCCATTTGCTTCTAGGTATTTTTTAATTTCCTCTTTGATTTCTTCAGTGATCCATTGGTTGTTTAGTAGCATGTTGTTTAGTATCCACGTATTTTTTTTTTTTTTGCAGATTTTTTTTTTTTGGTCATTGATTTCCAGTTGTATAGCATTGTGGTTGGAGAAGAAGCTTGATATGATTTCAATTTTCTAAAAGTGACCAAGGTTGGATTTGTAGCCCAGAATGTGATCAATCTTAGAGAATGTTCCATGTGCACTTGAGAATAATATGTATTCTTTTGCTTTTGGATGGAATGTCCTATAAATATCTATTAAGTCCATCTGGTTTAATGTATCATTCAGGCCTGTGTTTCCGTATTGATTTTCTGTCTGGTTGATCTGTCCATTGCTGTAAGTGGGGTGTTAAAGTCCCCCACTAAGATTGTGTTATTGTCAATTTGTCCTTTTTTGGTTCTTAGCAGTTGCCTTATATATTGTGGTAAACCTGTGTTGGATGTGTAGATATTTAAAATTGTTATATCTTCTTCTTGGATTGATCCTTTGATCATTAGGTAGTGACCTTCCTTGTCCCTTAAAATATTCTTCATTTTAAGTTCTATTTTTTCTGATATGAGTATTGCCACTCCATCTTTCTTTTGATTCCCCTTTGCATGGAATATCTTCTTCCATCCTCTCACTTTCAATTTGTATATCCCTAGAAGTGAAGTGGGTCTCTTGAAGACAGCATACATATGGATCTTGCTTTTGTATCCATTCAGCCAGTTTATGTCTTTTTGTTGGCAGTTTAATACATTAACATTTAAGGTAATTACTGATACATATGTTCTTATTGTCATTTTATTATTTGTTTTGGATTTGTTTTTGTTGTTCTTTTTTCTTCCTTTCTTCTCTTGTTCTCTCCTCTTGTGTTTTGATGCCTCTTGTGGTTTGATGACTATCTTTAGTGTTGTGTTTGAGTAGATTTGTATTATTTTTTTGTAAATCAATTGTAGAGTTTTGGTTTGCAGTTATTCTGAAGTTTTTTTGTGTTTTTATATTTTTGTCTTTTTGCCATTTTTAGGGCCGCTCCCATGGCATATGGAGGTTCCCAGGCTAGGGAGTCTAGTCAGAGCTGTATTCACCAGCCTAAACCACAACCACAGCAGCACAGCATCCGAGCCACATCTGCAGCCTACATCACAGCTCAAGGCAATGCTAGATCCTCAACCCACTGAGAAAGGCCAGAGATCAAACCTACAACCTCATGGTTCCTATTCAGATTCGTTAACCACTGAGCCACATTGGGAACTCCCTATAGTTTTGATATGAGTCTATACATATAAGAGATTGTTTTAAGTTGTTGATCTCTTAATTGCCACTGCATCTGCAGTGTCCTGCATTTGTACCCTCCTCTTCTCACAATTTCTGATTTTGGTGGCATATTGTGTGGGGATGATTTTGTATCTTTACTGTATATATACCTTTACTGGTGAGCCTTGTCATTTATGGAATTTTTGTTTCTGGTTGTGGGCTTTTCTTTTCTGTCTAGAGAATGTCCTTTAGTATTTGTTGTAAGGCTGGTTTTGTGTTGCTGAATTCTCTCAGCTTTTTCTTATCTGTGAAGCTTGTGATTTCTCCTTCAAATCTGAATGAGAGCCCTGCTGGGTAGAGTAATCTTGATTGGAGGTTTTTTCCTTTCACCACGTTAAGTATGTCATGCCACTCCCTTCAGGCCTGCAGAGTTTCTGCTGAAAAATCTGCCAGTAACCTTATCGGGGTTCCCTTGTATGTTTTCTTTTCCCTAGCTGCTTTCAAGATTTTCTCTTTGTCTTTCACTTTGGTCACTTTGATTAATATGTGTCTTGGGGATTTCCTCCTTGGGTAAATTTTATGTGGTACTCATTGTGCTTCCTGGATTTGAGTGAGTGATTCCTTTCCCATGTTAGGGAAATTTTTAGCTATTATCTCTTCAAATTGTTTTTCTGTCCCCTTCTCTCTCTTCTCCTTCTGGCACCCCTATAATACAGATGTTGGTGCTTTTAACATTGTCCCAGAGTTCTCTGAGATTCTCTTCATTTGTTTTCATTTTTTCTCTGTTCTGTTCCACATCCATGATTTCCACTAATCTGTCCTCTACCTCACTTATTTGTTCTTCTGCCTCCTGTATTCTTCTCTTGGCTGATTGTAGTGAATTTTTTATTTCAGTTATTGTATTTTGCATCTCTTCTCATGTAAGTTTTATATTTTGTATCTCTTTGTTCAGTGTTTCCTGTAAATTATTCATCTTTGCCTCCAGTTTATTTCCAATGTCTTGCATCATCTTCGGCATCAACAATCTAAAGTCTTTTTCCTGGAGGCTGAGAATCTCCTGATCCTTTAGCTGTTTTTCTGAGGTTTTTTTCTTTCTCCCTCATCTGAGTTATAGCTCTCTGTCTTTTCATGTTTATATGTTTTTGATGTGGTGACCTTTTTACAGATAATTGAGTTGTAGCCTCTCTTACTTCTTGTGTCTGCCCCCCTTGTGGCTGAAGTTGTTATGGTGGCTTGCTGTAGGCTTCCTGATGGGAGGGACTGGTGCCTGCCCACTGGCAGGTTGAGCTGATTCCTATCCCTCTGGTGGGTGGGGCTTTGACTCTGAGTGAGATTAGAGGCAGCTGTGTGCCTGGGGTGTCTTTAAGCAGCCTTTTTTCTGAGGGGCGGGGCTGTGATCCCACCTGGATTGTTGTTTGGCTTGGGGTGGGACCAGATTTTCCCCAAATGGCCACCTCCAGAGAAAGGCATGCTGTTGAATATTCCCAATAGCCTTGCTTCCAATGTCCTTCACCCACAACAGGCCACATTCACCCCTGTTTTCCCAGGAAGTCCTCCAAGACTGCAGTCAAGTTTGACCCAGATTCCTCTGGAGACTTTGCTTTGCCCTGGGACCCAGTGCATGTGAAAGTCTGTGTGCACCTTTTAAGAATGGGGTCTCCATTTCCCTAGTCCTGTGGAGCTCCTGTGCACAAGCCCCTCCGGCCTTCAATGCCAGATGCTCTTGGGGCTCTTTCTCCCATGCCAGATCCCCACACTTGAGAGTTTGATGTGTAGGTGAATCTCTGTGAAACAATTACTTTCCATTCTGTGTGGCTTCCCATCTTGGACATACGTGGTTGCTTATATCATGTAATCGCCCCTGCTACCTCTTGATGTGGCCTCCTCTTTGTCTTCTGGAGTAATATATCTTTTTGAAAGTTTCTAGTCCATTTGGTTGAAGATTGTTCAGTATTGGGTTGTAAATTTTGTTGCTTTTAGGAGAAAAGTTGAACTCCCGTCCTTCTATTCTGCCATCTTAATCTCATCTTGATTGTGTCATAACTGTATTATGATGTGAGTCAAAATAAGTAGTGAAAATGCCAGACTGAAGTGTTTTATTTGCTACTAAATGGAATAGATGGTAGCCAGGCAACCAGATCATCATGCTGGCCTGAGTCTGGCTCAGCTGGAGCATCACAGATGAGAACATTGAGCAGGTCATTAGTTGAGCTTGAGTCAAATTAAGAGATGGTTTGCCAGAACTGGAACACAAGTTCTGATAACATGGTCACATAAAATTGTAAGGATTTTGGCTTTGGCATGACAAGTTTATTCTGAAAGTTCTATACTAATCATTTTTTAAAGCTTTATTGAGACGTAATTTACATACCATACTATTTACCCATTTAAAGTAATCATTCCACTGTTTTTTTTTTTAGTATCTTCACAGGACTATGCAACCACATCTTTTGTGGGTATTTTACCTATTGGTAATGTAATAAAATATATGGATTGCTTTCATACACATCTATAAAAATATAAAATAGTAATTTTGTATGTAATGTGTGTAATTTGCATACAATTTCAGAGAATTCATGGACCCCTTTAAAACCCAATCATGTGCCCAGGAGTTTTACCCTTTTAGCCAAACTTTACCTATATTAAAGTAGCCATTCTTTCTGATTTTTCGATCCAGCAGGCATGTAAAGTTGTTGACACCCCTGTGGATTCATAGTAATCATCTTGAGTGACAATATCCCAATACTGAAAACAGTATGTATAAGTCTGGCTCCTAATATTTCAGGCTTTACTATTTTGAAGAGTGGCAGAAAACGCTTTAGTTTCTTTAGAGTGGGTGAAAAGCATTTGAAAAAAATAATATATTGGGGTTTGCGAAACCCTGTAGGCCAATTGTAGATATTTAGGTATTACATTTTTCAATGCATGAAGATTTATTTTGACCTAGAAATGTCAGTGTGGTTGTCCTTACAAAGAATCATGATTCTTGCATCGACCCCAGGCTAGGGGTTCTATTAGAGTTGTAGCCACTGGCCTGTGCTACAGCCACAGCAACGCCAGATCCGAGCTGCGTCTGCAGCCTACACGACAGCTCATGGCAACACTGGATCTTCAACCCACTGAGCAAGGCCAGGGATCAAACCCGCAACCTCATGGTTCCTAGTCAGATTTGTTTCTGCTGCACCACGACAGGAACTCTTTAAGTCTCTTTATCTTAGTACGTGCACTCTGTTACCATGAAACCTATCCATGCTCAATATTACCTCCCCAACTCAAGTCATGTTAGAATGGGCTAGGTTATGTGTTTGTAACAAAAAGTTCTTATATCTCAGGGACTGAAAACAATAGAATTTTTCCCACCAAAATTTCTGTTATTTTGTGTCAGTAAGGGTCTTAACATTTGAGAATGTGAGCAAACGAACATGTTTAACCATGTCAATAAAGCTTCTGCTTAGAAGTAGCACACATCACTTCTGTTCCCATTTACTTTAATTAAGCAAGTCATGTGACCACAGCTGAGTTGGAGAGAGCAGACTTAAAGATGCTATCAGGAGCCTAGGGTGAAATAATGGAACTTCTGTGAACAAACTTAGCGACAACCACATCTCTTAAAGCAGGGCTTCTCACACCTGAGCATGCATTCAAGTAGCCTAGAGGCTGGTTAAAACACAGAGTGCTGGGCCACACATGCAGAGTTTCTAACCTGTAGGTCTAGAGCAGCATTAGGTAAGGTGCCTTTCTCTCAAATTCCCAGGTAGTGTTGATGCTGCTGGTCTGAAAACCACAGCCCTAAATTAAAAGCTCTCATCATACAGTTTCCCAGTTTAAACACTTAAGCAGGAGCCCTTAAACTGTCTATGATCACGTATCATGTATTTCAGTCATATATTTCTCAGTTTTCCAAATTTATTTAAATATTTATCTCAATCTCTAACCATTGGTATATTTGTAATTTCCTGAAATATCTCTAGGCTTTCTTGTCTCATGGCCCAGTTTAATTAATAGCTCATCCAAATAGATCTTTACTGAATCATTCTAGCTAGAAATATTTCTTGTGACTTTTCCAAAGTAGTTCACACTTTTCCAATTGAAGTTATCACATGTCCTGTATTACAGTAATCTCATACATGTGTTTTCTCTCCCACCCTATAAGCTGCTTTAAGGATATCTCTCTCATAGTACTTCATAAAATGATTGTTAAAAAACACTTAAAATGGTTTTTTTTTTTTCATTCCTGGTTCTGGCCTATTTGGCTAAGTACAGGTCCAGCCATATGACATAAATTCAAATCCCCACTCTTGCCTTAGAAGCTGTGTGAGTGGTAGTACATACAACACAGGTCCTGGAACTAGATGGCCTGATTCAAAGCCAACCCTGCCATTTTTTAGCGGTGTTAAATTGTGCATATGTCTAATCTCCCTGTGCCTCCTTTTTCTAATTGATGGAATGAAGAAGACAGTTATATTCATGACATGAGGTTTTTATGAGGGTTAAATGAATCAGTTGATTTGAACCATTTAGAGCAGGACCTGTCAAGTCATGAGCACCCAGTTACTGTTAACCATTGTAATTCAGAAGACCAAACATCCAGAATATGTCCTCCATAACTAAAGTTACTCATAGTTGCCTACATCTCCTTTCCCCTTAATCCCTTCAGAGCTGATCTCTGTCATGCATTCTATCAAAACTGTTTTCTCTACTCAGCCATAAAAAGAATTCAATAATGCCATTTATAGCAACTTGGATGGAACTAGAGATTGTCATACTAAGTGAAGTAAGTCAGAGAAAGACAAATATCCTGATATCACTTATATGTGGAATCTATTAAAAATGATACAAAAAACTTATTTCTAAGGCAGAAACAGATGCAAGTATTTTAAAACCAAACTTACAGTTACCAGAGGGGAAATGTTGGGAAGAGTGGTAAATGAGGAGTTTGAGATTAACATACACATACTAGTATATATAAAATAAATAACTCAACAAGCACCTGTTACATATCACAGGGAACTATATTCAATAGTTTGTAATAACCTACAAGGGAAAAGAGTCTGAAAAAGAATATCTATATCTATATCTATATATATATAATTGAATCATCGAATAACTGTGCCATATACCTGAAATGAATAGGCATTGTAAATCAACTATACTTCATTTTTAAAAAAAGAAACAAAAGCTGTCTTCTCAAGAGTCACTAATTAAATTCTAACTGAATTTCAGACCAGTCTTTTTGAGAGATTCACTTCTTTGAATTTGGGGATAGCTTACCATTTTGTCATTCTATCTGTGTCTATATCAATATCACCATGTCTAGCTCTATCCACATCCATTGCTGTATCTGATATATCATCTATTTCTATATCATAGTTCTTATCTTCTCTGTTAAGTCCTCATATTTGTGTTATTACGCATGTTTTCCAAATCTACTCTTATCCTCTGTGTGTTCTCTTTTGTACAGATGTTTTCATTCTTCTATTTTCACTTCCATTCCATTGACTTTAAAATATACATTACCAGTTCTGCTCTGCCACCAGTAGTATAAGAAAAGAGACCAGTCAGTTTGCTAAAATAGCTAGTATTTAATGTGAGCTTATTATGTGCCAAACACTGTACCTGAAGTTTTTGTTTAATCCTTACAACTGCTTTAACAGCTAGGTGCTGTTACTTCCACACTTACGGTGTAGAAACAAAGTCTTGAAAAGAGATAAAGGGATTTTCCCAGGTCATATAGATAACTAGTAGGAAGTAGAGACTGGATTTGAATCTGGGAGTGTTTGACTTCAGATCCCAAATGCATTTTTACTATTATTTTAGAATATCTGAATATATGTTTTCCCTTTCTAAATGAGTGATGATTTTAAGAGCAGGAAGGCTTGTCTGAAATAAAATCCATCACCCCAAACCATGCTCATCTTTATTCCTGTGAGTATGAATGACATTATCAGATACCTGGAAAAAGTTTGAAGTTCTAACCAACTCATTGAAAACCTTTTATGATCTTTGCTTAATTCAGTTTATTTCTTAGTTTTGCCTGTATTTCACTTGAGTGCAAATAAAATTGGCTTAATTATAATTTCCTGAAATGTCACTAGGCTTTTGCTTTTCTAGGCCCAATTTAAGCTGTATCACCGCCACATGATACCTTCACTGAATCTCCTACATAATGATTTAATTTTCCTAAAATTTCAGTTATATCAGATGCCTGATGAAAATTTTTGACTTGTAATTTTCCCATTGCTGGATGTTATTCCTATTTATTTTCTGGTTATGGCTGAAATTTTTCTGTATATTCTATATTCATATATTTTCAACACATTGTTCCAAACTTTTATTGGAATTCTGGTTTAACCGTTTGGCTCTCTATTAAAAAATATTTAGTAGTTCCCCATACCTATATTAAAAATTCCAAACTCAGTAGTTATCAATATTTTTTGTAGTCCTTCTAGCCTGTATTCTTTCTTCTAGTCTTATCTCTTATTACTCTTTAGCTGTACTCACGGGTCAGGCTTTTTACCATTTCCCAAATGCAGGAATCCTTAAAATTTTTATTTTATTGAGATATAATTGACCTATAACATTATATTAGTTTCAGGTATACCACATAATTATTTGATATTTGTATAAATTGTGCAGTGATCACTGCAGTAAATCTAGTTAATATATATTACCACACATAATTATGGTTTTTTGTCTTGTGACAAGAACTCATTTCTTAATGCAGGTCAGCCTTTTTCCTATTCCCTGGAAAGCCTTTATTCTATCCTATAACCCTCTAAATCTAGTTCCTGTCCAAGTATTCTATCTTTATAATGAAACCTTAAAGTATTTTGAGAGGCCTTCTTGGGTGTTCTCTGTTATATTTTAACTATCACAAATTGGATCACATATTTATTTAAAACTATCTTGTGTTTAAACATGTAGATCTGATGACTGTAGATTCCCAGAGCCAATTGTGTGATTTAATTAGCTATAATTTTTTAAACTAAATATTAAATATAGGGATGATCTATGAAGCTGTAGAAATGTTAAAGATAGATTTTTTTTGAGCATTAAGATAACAGATGGAAGGATACTATACTGTTCTTAGAGAATCATTCAACATGCCAAATGAGGCAGAATCTAAATATATAGACAAGTGAGCCAAAATATTTATTAACCTGAAATGGTCCTAAAATTGAAGTGATAGATTAATGGTTGACCTTTGCCAAAAGACTAAATATTTGACATTTTTAGCTTCCCCTGAAGCTTCCCCTTTGTGCTAGAATAGCACAAAGCACTGAGTTTACCTGCTTACATGTGTTTCCTTTTGTGGAGAATCTAAGCTTCATGAAAATAGTATCCATTGATTTGTTCACAGTTGTGCGCTGGCACCTACTTCAGTTACCTGGAAAATGGTAGACATTCAAGAAGTATCTCATGAATGAATGGATAAATAAAAGGATTTCAGCTTGGTAAATTAAAGAATTTCAGTTTTGTAAATTCAAGTAGAAAGACTATCAAAGTATTTTGGTAGTTAGGGTCAAAGTTAGGGCTTCAGTTTAAGAACTGGGGAAAAGTAAGGAAGATTAAAAAACAATGAAGGAAAGCTAAGAAGGATAAGCAATTTCAATAGAAAGTTCTCACTTAAGGATTGAAAGTACAGGCAGATGAGGTGTGGGAATATACTCTTTTTCATACATTATGTATTTTCATACATTATGTATTTTCATAAACAACTGCTTTATTGATTGATTGTCAGCTCATAGCATAACTTTCACATTCTCTCATAGGCCAAGGTGAGATGTATGATAAGGAAAGTTTTGATACTAATATGATTTAGCTCCATTTAGAATATTAACATGCATTTTATGTGGTCTATGGTTCTCTAAGTTCAAATAAATTACCTCTGTATAAAAAGAAGTTATGAATTAAATGTCTTTAGCCTGCTTTGGGGAAATTACTGCTGTTAAACCTGCCCCAAACAAACTACAAAGGTTTCTGGGACTCCATTTATAAAAAGATATTTGAATGCAGATTTTGCAATGTGATCATTTAGCAGTATTTTATCATATTTTATCCATGTCACTACAGTGGCTTGTATTTGCTTTCATCACTACTTCACTTATTTATTTTTTACGTACACTACCTCTTTGCTTCCCAAAATGGTGCTCTGGTGTGTCTGCCAAGCGTCCTAACAAGAAGTTTGAAAGTAGTTTTACATGAAAATCACATTTTTGAATTTTCATATTCCTAGACAGGTTTTAATGTAAATGGCATAAAAACACAAAAGTAGTCTATGTTTGTGCTATTTGTCAATCTCCAATGAAGGGTAAACATTTATCAGCTTCGGTAGCAATCCCTGCCTGAGAACTGTCATTTTCTAAAAATTTTGATTGATTGAGGCCTTTCCTTAGAAATATAAAATGCATGCAATTTACACACAGCTGAGAAATACAAGGTCATTACTCCTTCCTGACAGGTAGTAATGCCCTTTATAAACTATGGATATTTTATTACCAAAAAAGTTGTTTAAATGGAAAACAAAAGTACGATTAGAGTCCTATATAGTGTATTTTCTAATATTGGTTTGTGTTTTATAGTAGCCTAATTTGGCAAATAAAAGTGAATCAGAATACATTTGAAAGGTTAATGTTAATATGTATATCATATATAATATTATACATATATAATAAAATATATAAATTGTTCAAGGAAAAGTCACCAATAAATGCTTGAATTTTAACACAATTTTTATTTCTGTAACAATGGTTAACATGTATCCTAAATTAGAGAAGATATGTTTGCAGGTAATGTCCAATGGAAATACTGCTTTTAAAAAATGCAGCATGGGAAAGTCAAGTATTTTATTACTCCCTGACAGGGATCAATCATGTCAATGAAAGTAGAGACCTGACGTGAAAAGAAAAAACTTAATTAAGGTAATTATAGAGGCGTAAACAGGACTTTAGTAAATGAATTTTCTAAATGGTCTTGTTAATTGCTTGAGCATTAATCAGAATTTAGACTTGAAAGTAGTTCTACCCGTTATTTATAAGCTCAATGGTTTTCTGAAGCCATTTTTATTCTTTAAGTACCACTGAATTCATCTTTCTATATATTTTCCACCTACTTCACAGATTTTTTTCTTAAAGAGAAGTAAAGCAAATGTATTTGAAAGTAAGAGACAATACATAGTCTAACTGGTTGAGCAGTACAGAACGCCTCTAATGCAGATGACAGAGTCAAAGCATTTTCTTACTAAATCACTCTGCCAGTCCAAATTGTTCCTGAAGAACACCCTGTGTTATTCCACTCAGGTATAATTAAAAGACATATTACCTAAATCTTCTTTCTTGCACTGAACAAGAATCTTATCTCTGTAACATTCACATATAGATTTTACTTATATATAGAAGAACCATGATTGCCTTCTGCTATTTGAAGAGACCATTATGTTTCTACCATCTCTAAGGTGAATATCTAAAACCTTTGCTCATATGGCTTGCTTTTAGTAACTCTATTTTTTTGCTTTTAGTAACTTCTATCACTATGGTAGTCGTACCTCCTACATCTAGTAAGATTTAGGACTAGGGGTAGAATTCGAATGGCCTGTTTCCTAAATCAAATATTTTTCTGAATCTATGCAGTTATTATAATTCTTTCCTTATATGTTCTTTTTAATATTAATTCCAAACTTTAACTTGATGTCTTTAAATTTATCTTATTGGTTTCAATATTATTTCAGTTAATAGTCAAATATTTTTCTGAATCCATGCAGATATTATAATTCTTTCCTTATATGTTCTTTTTAATATTCATTTCAAACTTTAAGTTGATGTCTATTAAATTTATCTTACTGTTTTCAATATTATTTCAGTTAACATGTTCATATAAACATGTTACTATAAACAATAATATCTATTCTTTCCAGCATACTAACATCTTTTATTATAATAGCAGTCTTTTTATGTTTTAAAATCCAGGTCATTAATAAGATGTATTTCATAGAAATAGCCCACATGAGAGTCATGTGACCATCAACTAGGTATTACTTGATATTGACACAGGTGCACTTTCCATCAGTTTTTGTATATTGTGTTGTTCCACCTGTGTGTGTTTAAAATAATGTATTGTGGTATAGATTGAACACTATCCTATATGAACTTATTATGTGAACATAGTATGTGATGTCATTATGGAGGACATTGACAAGCTACATTATGAATATGACATTTTCTTATCTATCAAACTAATGATATGATCAAAATACAAAATGATTTTTGCTCATTTGTTGACTTAGTTACCCCACAATGTCATAGATATTTTCTAGCACTGTAATTCATTCCATATAAATGTCAGATTGCATATTTAGCTATAATAGATGCGTAGTGTATATATGGGGCAAAAATACCTGAGATTATCTTTAAAATATTAATTTAGAGTAGGAGATAACTTCTCATAAGAATTGCATATATTCTAGGGGAAAACTTTGTCATTAAATATGTCATATCATTTTTTGGAATTGCAACACACATATGAACACACAAATACATACACCTAGTCAGAAATATTATAAATGTAATGAGATCATAAGTGAATGTGATTGATTGATACATAGATGATTGATAAGTAGATAGATCGATTGATAGAGCACTCAGCAGTGGGAACCCATTTTCAGGCCATAGTGTCAAATCTAATATGTTGGAATTCCCTGAACTATTAGAGGATTCACCAGGAATAGAGGAAAGCTTCCTAGGAAGAAATTTAGAGCGGAAATCAAGGACTAAGGTTTTATTCTTTATTTGATGTATTGTGTTACATAAATACAACAAAACAACTATTCATTAAGCACCATTTCTGCCTAAAACTTATTCTCCATGCTGTATTATCTATAGATTTTGATAACATTTATTTGATATTTACTAGATCTTTCTGATCCCAAGAATGGATTCTGATTTGGATAGCTCTTTTTTTCCCACAACTACTTGAAGATACTAAAGATCATGCCAATAATTAACATATAAGATAAGCTTGTATTTTCATCTAAATGGCCTTGAAAGCATATGCTTTTATGCTTAGAAGAGGCTTTGAATGATTATTGATGTAGAGTATAAGAAGTTACTATTTTTTACCATCATTAACTTCTAGAATAAGTTGATAATATGACCCAAAGTTATTAATTTGTGCTTATGTAAAACCTTCGAATCTTGAGAATTATTTAATGACTGTATGGAAATGTTATCTTAAATGTCTTGGGATATGTAAGCTACATAGTTCAGATGTATAATTTGATCAGTGTTTGTTCATTTTGTGGGATGTAATATATTTCACATTGGTTTGTTTTATTGTTTCAGAGTAAAATTCAATTTAACATGTTTTCTTGCTAACTGACTTGTAAATGAATTATGTTAACAACTCCCCTGTGTAAAGGCCTAGACAAAATACATATGGTCAATAACCATTTTGTGTGAAATAATCATAGAAAAAAGTATTCTTTAGTGGACTACTCTAGAATTGCATATTTCTTCATAAATCAACTTTATGCAAAGGATAAGAACTGAGCAGTAATGTATTTCATCTCTAATGGCCTTGTAAATTACATTCATGTCACCAACAGTATTAACCTATTTAGTTTCTGCAGGAAAGAAATGTCTAATTTAAATTGGAGTTTGTTATTATTATTATTTTAACATGCATAGTTCTTAAGTGTCTATTTATAGCTTTAAATTTAATCAATTTTTCTAAAGGACTTTCTCAAAAGTAAAATTGTACGTCATTTTAAGCTGTGCACTAAATTTGACTTAAGTATTGAATCTAATTTTTTCATTTCAAATATAGTAATATATGCTAATGCTTTTAATTTGTATCTAAAAAATATGATCCAGATATGTGTAACCAATTTTTAAAACTTTTTTATATAATTTATATACACTAGTGTTAACATTTGTTAAAACCATTTTCTTTGCTCATTCAACATCCATGTTTCAAGACAGTGAGTTTATGACTTAATTGTTTGCAGAAAGTCACGGAATATCTGTATGAGGGCCTAGTATGTGAATCAAATGACTTTCCCACATAGATGAAATTGCTGAATTAAATGAGGGATGTGAAACAAATAACAGAAAAAGAGCATGTAAGTAATTCACATTATCTGTTAGAAGAGCAAAGAACTACATGTCTGCCTAAGACCATTTAATTTTTTTTTTCTTTTCACAAGAAGTAATAAGTAAAAATTGACCCAGGCTTGATATTAGACATTGAAAATATGCTGTCTTTTAAAAGTTCATATTGTTCCCCCTCCAATCTTAAAAAAAAAAGTAGTAGCATTAAAGGAGCTTGGTAGACAAATAATCTTCTGTAAGTTTTAATTTCACCCCTAAAATAGGTGAGATGACTATTGAGTTGCTTGTTTAGATGTAAAAATTCAAAGTAATGCTAATATCTTTGTCTTCTTATTTCAACACTTTCTTTGTAAATGATCATAGGTGTTTTATTAATGTATTTAATTTAGCAGTCTTTAATAATAAAAACGGAAGCATTTAAATATATGCACACCTAGAAAAACTTATACTATACTATATGGTACCTATACTAAGTTATATAGTACCTATACTATATGGCCTCTTAGATTATTATTTTTTGTCATGTGCATGACATGTGTTGTGAGGTTGGAGCTGTGTCTGTCTGGTCCAGTATTTTCTTCAGTGATTAGCACCAAAACATGGCATTCACTAAGTTCCAATCCATTCTGGATCAGTTACCTTTAAGGGAAACATTGATCTGATAATCACTATGTAATTAAGTCACGATTCTCTTAAAATATTTTTAAAAGAATCTCAAGTCTCTCAAAAATAGTTTGGAATACCTTCATTGTGTGTGTGTGTGTGTGTGTGTGTGTGTGTGTGTGTGTGTGTAAACTCGAATCTCAAGGTAGTGTAGGATAGAATCCACCTGGTTATAAAGATTCAGAGTTTGAAATATGTCATTAGGTACTGAGCTCTTACAGTGTTCATGGAAACAACTTCACAGTTCTTGAACATTAACAGATTCATAACATTTATTCTGTTAAATAAATGAAAAGAAATAGGACCAGACATTCCTGGCAGTGAAAAATAACTTAAATAAAAGCACAAAAGTTAAGTGCACATGTAATATGCTCAAGGCATAATGCATATCTGTAAAGAATCCAAAAGGTTAATTTCTGCCAAAATAAAATTTTGTATTTCCCTTATTCTACTTTAATATTTGGAGGTAAATGCATATTACCATAATTAATTTAAACTTTGAAACACTCAGGTTTTTTCTCTTAATTCACTTAGTACAAAGACCCGGAGTTATGGAAATATTTGACTCTGATTTCTTGGCAAAGTATATACTCTTTACTGAAAATTTCATCTACTTCACTCTGCATCATACAACACTCACTCATACAGAATAAAGAATTTATAATGAGAAATTTGAAAAATAATCTCAAAGCTTAGGGCTAATTTGCATTTGGTTCATATAAACCTCTAGAAGCTTAAATCTATCAATATTATTTGAATCTTTGCAGCATTTTCTATTTCAAGCTATTTTGTCTGCTCATACCTGACCTTACCTATTTTAGTTTAATTATTTTTTAATTCATAAGAATGTCTAGATGAAAACATAAATAACAAGTATAGATATAATTTCAGGGTCATTGCTATGACAATCATGACAGAGAACAGGAATTCCCTCTGTTCACTGCTATGTCCAGTTACATTTAGGGATTATGAAACAACTTCTCTGTGACCTTCTCAAATTGAGTGACTGTTTCAGTAAATGAATCCAACTGTTTTTCTACCAGTGATATAACTTCCTCCCACATCTAATGATACATCAGTTAAAGATTAATTTTCTTAAATGAAGGACTTTAAACATGGAAAGTTATTAATGATTTATACTTTAGTCTAAAGAGAATACAAACATTTCTAGCTAGAAAAATTATTTGCTAAAAGTGAAATTCTATCCATATTTGCCATATAATTTTAAAGAAATAAGGCAAAGCTTTTAAAGGATGGAAATTTAGAGATTTCACTTGTTAAGTACATATAGAATAATATTATTATATTATATTATATTATATTATAATATATCATTAATGAAATTCAAAATGAAGTCCAAAAGAGTAAGCAAGTAACATTTAAACTTTCTTCTTCCTTTTCTTTTTTCTTTTTTTATTATTATTTTTAATAGTTATTTCCCCAAAACAATTTTTTTTCTATAGTACAGCCCGGTGACCCAGTTACACATACACGTACACATTCTATTTTCTCACATTATCATGCTCCATCATAAGTGACTAGACTTAGTTCCCATTGCTACACAGAAGGATCTCATTGCTAATCCATTCCAAAGGCAATACTTTGTATCTATTAACCCCAAGCTCCCCAAACACCCCACTCCCTCCCCCTCCCCCTCCCCCTTGGCAACCACAAGTCTGTTCTCCAAGTCCATGAGTTTCTTTTCTGTGGAAAGTTTCCTTTGCACGTTATCTTAGATTCCAGATATAAGTGATATCATATGGTATTTGTCTTTCTCTTTTGACTTACTTCACTCAGGATGAGAGTCTCTAGTCCATCCATGTCACTGCAAATGGAATTATTTCATTCTTTTTTATGGCTGAGTAGTATTCCATTGTGTCTGTATACCACATCTTCCTAATCCAATCATCTGTCAATGGACATTTGGGTTGTTTCCATGTTTTGGCTATTGTGAATAGTGCTGCAATGAACATGCGGGCGCATGTGTCTTTTTCAGGGAAAGTTTTGTCTGGATATATGCCTAAGAGTGGAATTGCTGAATCATATGATAGTTCTATGTATAGAGTTCTAATGTATCTCCATACTGATCTCCATAGTGGTTGTCCCAATTTACATTCCCACCAACAGTGGAGAAGAGTTCCCTTTTCTCCACACCCCCTCCAGCATTTGTTATTTGTGGACTTATAAATAATGGCCATTCTGTAGATTGCTTTGGGTACTATAGCCATTTTTGCAATATTAATTTTTCCAACCCAGGAACATGGAATATTTTTCCATTTCTTTACATCTTCTTTAATTTCCTTGATTAAAGTTTTATAGTTCTGGCATAGAAGTCCTTTACCTCCTTGGTCAGGTGTATTCACAGGTATTTGATTTTTTGGGGTGCAATTTTAAAAGGTATTGATTTTATGTATTCCTTTCCTAATATTTCATTGTTAGTATCCATAAATGTGACTGATTTCTAATATTTCATTGTTAATATCCAGAAACGTGACTGATTTCTGAATGTTAATCTTATATCCCACTACTTTGCTGAATTTGTTAATCAGTTCAAGTACTTTTTGGGTTGAGTCCTTAGGGTTTTCTCTGTATATTATCGTGTCATCTGAATACAGTGACAGTTTTATCTCTTCTCTTCCTCTTTGGATGCCTTTTATTTCTTTTGTTTGTCTTATTGCCATGGCTAGGACTTCCAGTACTATGTTGAATAGCAGTGGTGAGAGTGGGCATCCTTGTCTTGTTCCAGATTTGAGTGGGAAAACTTTCACCTTTTCTCCATTGTGTATTATATTTGCTGTGGGTTTCTCATAAATGGCTTTGATTATGTTCAGGAATGTTCCCTCTATACCCACTTTGGTTAGTTTTTCATGAATGAATGTTGGACTTTGTGAAATGCTTTTTCTGCAACTATTGAGATGATCATGTGTTTTTTGACTTCTTTTGTTAATGTGGTATATGACTTTGATTGATTTGTGTATGTTGTACCATCTTTGTGCACCTGGGATGAATCCCACCTGGTCGTGGTGTATGATCTTTTTGATATGTCATTGGATACAGATGGCTAAAATTGTGTTGAGAATTTGTGTGTCTTTATTCATCAAAGATATTGGTCGACAGTTTCCTTTTTTGGTGGTGTCTTTGTCTAGTTTTGGAATTAGGGTGATGTTGGCGTCATAGAGTGTCTTTGGGAGTGTTCCTTCTTCTTCAACCTTTTGAAAAAAATTAAGGAGGATGGGCACCAGTTCCTCTTTGTGTGTCTGGTAGAATTCACCTGTGAAGCCATCTGGTCTTGGACTTCTATTAGTAGGGAGTGTTTTTATGACATATTCAATTTCATTTCTAGTGATCGGTGTGTTCAGTTGATCTATTTCTTCTTGATTCAGTTTTGGCAGGCTGTAAGTCTCTAGAAAGTTGTCCATTTCTTCTACGTTGTCAAATTTGTTGGCATATAATTGTTCACAGTATTCTCTCATGGTTTTTTGTATTTCTGTAGTATCCGTTGTGACTTCTTTTTCATTTCTTTTTTGTTTCCTTGGGTGTTTTCTCTCCTCTTCGTGGTGAACCTAGCCAGTGGTTTGTCAATTTTGTTTACCTTTTCAAAGAACCAGCTCTTGTTTTTATTGATTTTTTCTATTGTTTTTTGAATCTCTATTTTATTGATTTCCTCTTTGATCTTTATGATTTCCTTCCTTCTGCTGATTTTAAGTTTTGTTTGCTCTTCTTTTTCTAATTCATTTAGGTTAGGAAACCATAACTTGTCAACTCTCCCAGTTAAAAAAAAAACTATTAGTATATATATATATATAGATAGATAGATAGATATACTGTTTATGTATGTATGTATATGTGTGTATTTATGCATATTTATATATATATATATATAATATATACACACAGACACACACATATAATGGCCTTTACTAAAATTCATTATCGAGTCCTGTGAAAAAGTTTTTACAAATTTAGGAATAGAAGGAAACTTTTTTATCTTGATATGCTAGAATATTTCTTATTAAAATAATAAGTAATTCAAGGACATTACTTATTAGTGTTTAGTATTGTTCTGGAGAATGTAGAAAATGTTATAAAACAAAAAGAGAAATCTGATATATGTGTGTATATATATATATATATATATACACACACACACACACGTATATATGAAAAGGTGGAATGTGATATCATCATTTAAAAACCATATAATTGTGTCCTTTATGAAAAGCATATTAACAATTAAAAATGTAAAGAAATAATAAAATCCTATTTAGAACAGTTACAAGATCTGTGGATTTCTTAGAATTAATTACACAGGAAAGTATAAGCATTGTTCAGAGAAAATTTAAATTTGAATTATAAGTACATAAGGAAACATGAGGAAATGAATAAATATACATATATGATGAAACTACTAGTTTTCTATAAGTTAATCTATACATTCAGAATAATTTCAGTCCAAACATAGTTATATAAATACACATATATTTGTATGGCAATCTCTGTTTTTATCTAATTTATCTTTCTTTGTGTGAACAGTAACAAGCAGTTACTACCAGCCCTAGGGCTTAGAGGGAGGTCGATGGAGTCCAGTGAAAGCTGCACTACTGGAGGAAGAACCACATATTAGGAAATGTAGTTGTTGGAAGGAATAATCTACTAAAAGATGCAGATCTGAAGCAGAGAAATTCTGGAGGAAAAATTTCCAACTGGTCCTCTCCATTGTATGAATACAACTGTAATGCAGCCAGCATATGATCCTAAAAGATGCAGTGTGAATGGATCAGCCACATAGGGACACAAGCAGAGAAGGAAGGGCTGTAATGTGTGGGGGTGAACACACTATAAATAAATCATACAACAGGGAAGACAGATGCAGTTGTCTAGATAATTCTAAAATTAGTCTAAATATAAATGCATGTTAATAGTCAAGAAATTATTTTTAATAGTTGAACTGCTTTAGTAGATTTCATAAAATAACATTGAGAGAGAGATGTAGTTTAATCATATAAAATAGATACTTTGACAAAAGTTCCTTTAATTTAGGTAAATTTAATATTTAAGGATGGCACTTCATATCTGTAGAGAAAAAGTAGGTTAGCCAGTAAGTTAAATTAAAATCTTTGACATTGTTTGGAAAAAAAAAATGTAGTGATAATGTATAAATACTAAATAATTTTCAGATAATAATGAGTTAATGTGAGTATGTAAAATAAAAAATATTTAACTGTAGAAGAATATATTAATAATACTAAGGTGACATAAAACATAGGAGTTATAAATTAACATTGATAGATTCAACAACACAAAAAGTAAAATATTTTCAACAGTGCAAGACACCATTAAAAAGTAACAAAACACATGACAGACAGGGGAATAATACTGAGAATGAAGAATTAATGACTTCACTATGATAAAACGGCAATAATTTGAACAAATATTTTTCAATGGTATTTAAATAGTGGCTAAATATTAACTAGACATCTCCTTGAGAAAATTGCAAATAACCAATGAAAACAACCAGGCAAAAATAAGTTCAACATTGCTAATAATTAAAGAAAAGCAACTACAATATCCTGTGATGATAAGGGTTCCTGGAAAGAGGCCTCATGTTTCCTTTGGTAGAAGAACTATTTGGAAAATTATATATAGGAAATTTGGAATTTTCAAAATATGGAATTGTACTTATCTTTGATCCTGATATTTTACATTTAGGAACTAGATACATAGGAATACTCATGCATATGTAGGACACATATATAAGGATGGTCACTGTTTATAGTAGTTCCAGGATTATCTCATACTGGAGATATTGAATGCTAGGCTGGTATAGCTCTATGATTAGACTATAGGTTCCATAAAATCAGAGTCCAGATTTATGTTTTTTTAACTTTTGCTGTCTATTAAATCTATAATCCTTCAATAGTCCTTGACTTATGACAGGTGCCCAGTAAACATTTTTAGAATAAATAAATGTATGGATAAATCTATGTGTTACTAAAATGATTTTTAAGGCCCAAATTGTATGTACATATATATATATATATATGTATACATAGATATTTTAAGCTGCATTTTGCTGAAAACTTGCTTTTTGATAGGTGTTTTTCTAAGTACTTATATCTAAATTCTTTCAAAAGGATTAGCTCCATTTTATAGAAGAAGGCATGAAGACATGAAGAAATTTAGTCAGTTATCCAAAATTATATATAGACAATGAGTTTTAGAACAATAATTTATTTATTAAATTTATTTTATGTAGAAAAGTAAATGTATAGATAGTGTATATGTAATTTGGTCTCCTTAGATAGATAGGCAGATGAATAGATGCATGGGTGTCTAAATGGACAGATGGATAGATGAATTGATGAATATACAGCTATCCTAGCTTCTGCTGAGAACTCTTATATCTAGATAAGGAGGCTGCAGTATTATATAGATGTAGGATACTTTCATTGTTCCCTTAAATACTTCTGTACTATTTTAATTTTCTACTACAACAAGCATATATTGCTTTTATAATAAAAGTAATTTAAAGTAATAGATTAAATCCAAACTAATAAAAGAAAAAATCAAGGAGAACTAAAAAACTATTGGAGCCAAAAATACCAATCTGACCTGTTTCTTCTGAAGGAGAGATTTCTTTTCAAGGGACGGGCTCTTACCTCATGAGGAGAGTAGAAATGGGGCCTACTTGGTCAGTCTGAGATCAGAGGCTGAATAGGGTCTGGTGTTGTGGCTGTGAAACAGGCTTTGCAGGATATAGTAACCAAGTGAGTTACCAAACTATGAGGCTTGCAGTCATCAGGAGGAGCCAGGCCCATATTAATGTATTAGTAGAATTCAACTTGAAGGAGAGATATTTGAGAGAAGCTAGAATTTCAGAATCAAGAACCAGAACCTGTGTCAAGAAACTAAGCTATCTAGTATTTAGCATATCCATTTTAACTCTTGTCCAGACATTGGAAAAGACAGAAGAAATTTAAAAATTGTGAATGGGTAAAATGAACATCAAACAATTAAAATAGAAATGAGAAGCATTAAAACCTTCCCTTCTCTCTATCCATTCTTTGATACTACTAGTTTCTAGTCAAAAGGGATTGCTTTTCAAATAAGACATTTGTATTTATATATCTATATCTCACACATTCATGCACTTACACACAGCAGTTATGTAACTGAATCCCTTTCTCATTCTTATATATCAACTTAAAGAGCTGCTTTTATAATTGTAATTATTCACTAGGACCTTATGCACCACTAGGTCATACTTTTAATGAGATGACAAGGTTTTCCTTTGCTTGACTCTTCCAGCCCAACATGTATTCTGACCCTTAGTACAACATTTCTGAGACATCTGCTTAACCCAGGTCCTAAGGAGTTATCTTTTTATACCTTTGGTCAGTGAGTACTTGAACAAATCTTTTTGTAGCTATCAGTGAATAATTTTTGAATGTCTATTCTATGCAAAACACTGTGCTATTTTGCAGAATCTCTGTCAAAGCTTAGAAACAATGAATAAAACATTAGTTTTCCTCTGCCTTGAGTATTAGCTTGAGTATTTTCAATCTGAATTAAAAATGTGCTAACTTTATGATCATCACTCATAGGTTTCTTGATTAACCTGCTAATGCTCTCTAATTTAGAAATGAATGCTTCTTTTCCTATTACTTAAGAAATATGATCCTTTTCCTAGCATGAAGTGTTATGCAAATCAAGTCTCATTTTTTGAGAATGTGATCAATAATTAAAAAAAAAAATCCCTGGTACAATAGGAAGTTGAAGGCCAGTCTGTTTACGTTTATCCAGTATTGCAGAATGGGAGAACTTGGATGTGGACCCAGGAGTCTTTTTTTTTTTTCTGATTTAATCAGCCTATCATTTACTAGTTATATGACTTTGTACAATATTCATAACTTAGAGTGTAGAAGGGTAAATGTAAAATCCCTTGTATATAATTGATGCTCGATGAAAGGTAATTAAATTTCAAACCGAATCTCTTTGACATAATTTCGGAGAGCAATAAATACTGCTTGCTCCTTTATTGTTGTTCTTGTCATAGTGCTTTCTCCCCTTTTAGTCAGTTTTCAGTTTTCAACATGTCTTATTCTGTGTTCAATTCACTTCACCAAAGTAAAATTTTATTCCTAGCAGCCATAATTATCTATTAACTCCTTCATTTTCTAATTTAACAAATATGGACCACCTACTATTTGTCAATAAGTGGTAAAACAATTTGGAGAAATTTCCTGTCCTTGTAGGGCTTATATTATTGTAGGGAGACAAATAATAGCAAAAGAATGAATAACAAATCACATAAAGAAAATGAGTCAATGTGAAATAAAGGGAAAGGGAGTGGGCTTCTTAAAACTGAGTGGTTAAGAAATGCATCTCTGAGGAGGTGCTAGTTGAGTTAAAAACCTAATGGATGAGAATGAATAAAAAATGCAAAAAGTCAGACATTATTGTGTTCTTTTTTATGGATGAGTAAAAAAGAAAATCATGGACTTAGAATAGACTTCTGGTTGCCAAGGAGGAGGAGGAGGGAGTGGGATGGATTGGGAGCTTGGAGTTAATAGATGCAGACTATTGCCTTTGGAATGGATTAGCAATGTGATCCTGCTGAGTAGCACTGAGAACTTCATCTAGTCACTTATGATGGAGCATGATAATGTGAGAAAAAATAATGTATACATGTATGTGAACAGTTACCATGCTGTACAGTAGAAAAAAAATGTATTGGGGAAATTAAAAAAAGGCAAAAAGATAGGGAAAATATTTTAAGTAATGAGAACAGCAAGTAGTATAAAAGGGCCTTTGTTACTTCAGGTATGAAAACAAGGCCAATGTGTCTGAAAGGTAGTGGACAAGAAAGAGAGAGGCCATTAGATTGCTATTAGCTAAGTGTGCAGGATTAGAGCATGTGGAACCTTGTCGGATAGGAAAGCAGTTTGGATTTATTCTAAACGAATGAGAAAGTTTGAAGGGTTTTAAGTGTAAGAATGTTGCACTTTAATTTGTGTTTTAAAAAAGATAATTCCAGCCGTTGCAAAGAGAACGAACTGGAAGGCGTGAGAAGAGTTAGGATGTGAATATAATAGACCCCGAAGGCAAGGATCATGGCTTGGGTGAAATAGTAATGGAGAACATGAAGATGAGTGCATGCAGGTATTCTGTATTCCTTTTAGAGGCAGAAAAGACAGGGCTTGATAATGGATCAAATGAGGGACTACAGAAAAAAGAAAAATCAAGGGCACTTCCTAAGTTTACAGTCTGACACAACGCATGAATATTGTGGCCAAATTCCGAGGTGGTGATTTGATGGTTTTGAAGGGAACTGGGAGCCTTATTTTGTACGTAAAAAAATTGAGATACCTCATGAGGGAAGAGAGGTCTCAGCTAAGGGTAGGTATTTTGGAATTATTACCATGTAGACAATATTTAAGAGAGAGGGAAGGGGGGAGAAAGAGAAGAAAGAGAGAGAGGGAGTGGAGGGAATGGGAGAGAAAGGTCTGAGAAAGAATGTTGCACCAGAAAGAAGGTCTGAGAAAGTGTGGCTAAATGCCTAGAAAACCTGAAAAATGTAGTGTTTGAGAATCCAGGGAAAACAAAGCAGTTTAAGAATGAAAGAGTGCTACTTAAGGAGGTACAGAATAAGGAGATAGAGAAACACCCATTATGATTGGCACCATTGTAGCCATTTGGGGAATAGAGAGGCAGAAGCCATTTCTCTGATTACCTTGTTATTACCTAGAGATGCCTTCTCAGCCCATCCTCTTCAAAATATTGACCACGCCCATTCCCTCCCTATCAATTTCATTGTACTCTGTAGAACTTGCTATCTGAGTTGCTAAAGATTTGATTTTATTTATTGTCTGTGTCTCAACTAAAGTCTAGGCTTATTGAGGGCATTCATTGCTATGCTCATTTTTGTATTCATTTATCCCCAGCTTCTGGTACAGGGCTTGGCATATGTAAGATGCTAAGTAAATATAAGTTGAATGAAACAGGGAGCGATAGAGGGAAAGTCCTTACAAAGAACATAGCTGAAACATTTGAAATGTTTTATGTGAAGGGAAACAGAAGTAAAAGAGGAGCCAGATCCTACAGGCTTGTGAGAGCTGATTGTTAATTTTAGGAATTATGCCAGCAGATTGTTAAAATATTGGCAACTTTAAGTCAGCTGTGGTAGGAGGATTTACCCCATGGATATGGGTGATCACTGCATATGAGGAATTTTGTTGTTATTGTCTTTGTTTTTATGTTTGTTTGTTTTGAGAACTGGTTGACCAGCATACCAAAGTTTGTTGTTTTTGTAATCTGCTTTGTCTTTCAAGTGGGATTTAGGAAAGCATGTCTGTAGGCTAAGGAAAAACTGAGAATTCAATAGAAATCAAGTGATAAGTACAAGTAGAGAGATTTGCCTTAACTGAAATAGGAACACTCTGAAATGAGAATTTAAGAGGAGGAGAGAACAAGTGGATGAGCATAGGTGCCAGTATCTGTGATTTGTAGTGGAAAGACAAGGGGGATTTTTTTTTCAGAGAGCTGCAATCCAAATACCGTATACAAGATCACAAAAAATAGCCTAGCTCTCTCAGCAGCTACCATGATCCTTTACCCACCTTATACCTCCACTTATGCAGTATTTGTCAGCACATACACACACAAACACATGCACACACTTCTATTCAATATTCAAAATTATATACTCTGTTCTTATTGAGTATATGTATAATTTCTATGAAAAACCAGCCACTTGAGTTATGTTTTATGAATCTTTTAACACCATTGATTATATTATTATTATTATTTTTAATGGCCACACCTGCAGCATATGGAAGTTCCCTGGCCAGGAATTGAATCTGACCTACACTGTAGTTGCAGCAATGCTAGGTACTTTAACCTGCTGCGCTGGGCTGGGGATTGAACCTGCACCTCCACAGAGACCCGAGTCACCGCAGTCCGTAGGATTGTTAACCCATTGCACCATAGTGGGAACTCCCCACACCACTGATTATATTCTTCTGTATAAAAGGTTCCCTCTTATTGTCTTGGTATTTACTTGTTATATGCTTTCTAATGCTTTTTCTCTTTTTCACTTGTACCTTTCTCCATTTATTGTTTCACATATGATTATCTTCACTTTTGCGAAGTTCTGATTTACATTTTTCACATGAACATGTATTTATCATCCATGCATATTATTGTATGTGTAACTGGGAACCCCTAATTATTACATAGATAGAATTTAGAAACCCTAAACTCATATGCAAATAGAATTTTACTATTACTGTCAAAAGCAGAATGTGTCTGTATGATTTGAAACTGTATGGAAGTTTTTCCCTTGTTTATTTTGTGTTTCCTCAGCATACTTCTAGTGCTTAGAAACTACACAAATGCATACTGTTTGACCACTGAGTCCAGTTTTCAGTTAGAAAACTACAAAACTATGAATTAGTTCAAGAAAACCTCTTTGACCATCACTTATCTTGCCATTTGTTTATGAAGCTTGTCTGTGATGGCATTTTGCTAAGCACTGTACCCCTTCTTCTGATGCTGCATATGGTACCTGGTGCTTCCATGGTACTATCGATCCTATTCACTATCATGCCTTCATCACTCCTCCATAAGAAATGTTTCATGTTGGAGAGATTCACCTCTGTTGTTTTTCTTCAGCTTGTCCCATAATCCATCAGTTTCTACCCTATGAGTTAGGAGATGGAGCCATCTAATTGTAAAAGTGATTCATTCCCAAGTAAATTGATGTCATATGCTACACATGGTAAGCACCCCACAAATATTTGGTAAGTGGGTAAATTCAGGCAAACGCTCAAATTAAAATTATGTTTCAATTGAAATAAGCCATGACAAATAATGGATAAAGTCTACTGAGTATTTACTCTGAACATTCATTTTCTCTCTCAAGGGTCATCACTAGCTATCTGTGGGATAATATGACTCATTTTGCAGATAAAATCTAGGATATATGGGAAGTTAGTTAACTTTACCACAATCTCTTATCTATAAAGGACAGAACCATGATTTGGTCAATGTATTATTAATTCAACAGGCTAAGCTCTTTGATATAAAATGGATACATTTTAAAAATGCTTGTTACAGTAAAGATTGATTTTATATACAGTTTATGCCTTAAGCTAGTTAGTACTGAGGGCCTTACCTCGAAACTACCCATACACCTCAGGCATATTTTCATATCCCAAATCATACCAGAAAACACTGTAACCAGTGAAATTTGTGTCAGATGAAATGAGCATCTTCATTCTGACTTCATTATTTATTAACTAGCTCTAGTTAATAAATCATTTCTAGCTCTATAGAGAATGAGGGGGTAGAAATAGAATATGTTGTGTTAGTAAAGATATTACATGTGGTTACTTAGAAAATTTACTGTACTTTTTCTAGCAGTAGGAAAAAAATAAGTCAATTTGGTTAGATCAAAATCAAAGCACAAAAGCAGCAGGCGACAATTAAGGAAGCAGAGTTAAATGTCACTGAGCCAAAATACTTCCTTCTCAAATGGAAACTCCAATGGTTCTTTCCATAATAGGCATGTAGAGAGAACTGTAAGAAAGTACAAATATTTCTCCATCAATAGACTCCCACACTGACTGATTAACTTCCATTTGTTAGGTCAAGCTAGCTTCTATTCTCCTGGTTTTAGGAGACATGTATTGAAAAGTAGTTCTAAGGTTTTAAATGGCCAGGGCTATTTTTTTTAAAATGAATATATTTGAATGGGGGTACAAACTCAGTGAGTAGCTGGAAAAGAGAGTTTGGAAAATTTGTTGCATTTTGGAATTGAAATTTTAAAGATAGAACACTTTGATTTGCTGTACGTAGAAGATATGTGATATTTAGTTTAAAAACATTCAATATATAGGTGGTTTATTAGAAACTTGTAAAGTCAGGATTGGTTGAGAATTTCCATTTAATTCACATTTACCCACCAGTTTATGTGCATTTGTTTTCAGGCATTATCCAAATATATGGTCTTAACACTATGGAGTTCCCATTCCTATTAAGCTGCCTCGGCCAAAGCCCTGTTTATAGAAGGCAGTTATTTTTGTCTGTTTGTTTGTTTTGCTTTTTATACAAAGGAGCAACAAGAACTAGATGTTAGGGATAACTTGGAAGGTGGAAAATTGAGCACTTTGAAATTACCTGTTTTTAATTTTGTTTCCCCATTAAAATCAAAGTTCTGTGAAAATAGGTCTCTGAGCTTATTTATTTACCACTGTATCTTCAAAGACTAGAATGTATATATAGTCAAAAACTGGGCTGGTAAAAAGTATTAACTCAATAAGTATTTATTAAATATATTTTTCATTGTTTCATATTGTCAATCCAATACTTTTCAGAATCAATAACATCACTTCCACTTACCATTATTTAGGGATTGAATACATGATATATATTTGTATAGGTATATTTAGTATTGTTGCTGGCCAGAAAGCTGAACTAGTTTTCAGTGTATCTGAAATGTCTTGTAAACACCTGACTTTTTGTTTTTCTTTCTCCCTATTAGACTCTAGGTAAAATAATTACATATTATTAGTTATTTAATATTTTCTTTTGTTATTATAGTTGGTTTATAGTGTTCTGTCAATTTTCTACTGTACATATTTTCAGCACTGTTTTATACTTATACCAAGATTATAGTGATAGTTTTCTGCTAGCTATGCTATAAGCATCTTAAAAGAAGTAACTTGATGTTTAAAAGATTAAATTGTTAAGTGTTTTTCATGTATAAATAAACGCTTTTGCTTTTTATCATGAATTTTATTATGAAACTGAATTATCTTCATCAATTCAAATAATTTTCATTGCTGTATTTTATAGCCCTTTAATGAGAAGGATTGTTATTAGATACTAAAGGCAACTTGGATCATTGAGTGAAATGCTAAATTTATGGAATGGCTTAATTAAGGGTACTTAATTTAGTGAGGGCAGAACATGTAGAACATTGAAGAATTTAACTGGAGGGGACTTGTTCAAGTTATTTTCTTACCTGAAAGCTGTGTATCTATTGTGTATGGTGGCTTGTAAATGGAAAATGCATGTATATAGAATGTACTGTTGGATGAAAAATATTAAAATTGAAAATAACAATCTAGGGAGTTACCATTGTGGCTTAGCAGGTTAAGAACCCGCCTAGTATCCATGAGGATGTGGGTTTGATCTCTGGCCTTGCTCAGTGAATTGAGGATCCAGCATTGCCACAAACTAGCATAGGCTGCAGATGCAACTCAGATCATGTGTTGCTCTGGCTAGTGTAGGCCAGCAGCTGCAGCTCCAATTCGCCCAGGAACTTCTATATGCCACAGGTGCAGCCATAAAAAAGAAAAAAAAAAAAAAAACAGAAAATAACAATCTAATACTTTAATGATTTAGTCCATTGCTATGATATCACCTACAACTTACAAATTCAAGTGCTTAGAGATCAGATGACATGATAACATTACCTCTTTATCTACAGACCTCAAGTGTAAACCCACTTTGTTTCAGCAGTAAGTTCTTTCAAATTTCATATCTGTGGAGTTCCCATCATGGCACAGTGGAAATTAATCCGACTAGGAACCATGAGGTTGCGGGTTCGATCCCTGGCCTCGCTCAATGGGTTAAGGATCTGATGTTGCCGTGAGCTGTGGTGTAGGTCACAGACACGGCTCAGATCTGGCTTACTGTGACTGTGGCATAGGCTGGCAGCTACAACTCTGATTAGGCCCGTAGCCTGGGAACCTCCATATGCCCCAGGTGTGGCCCTAAAAAAGAGAAAAGAAAAAAAAATTCACATGTGTACATTTGGTTGTTTTAGCAAACACAGGTTTTTAAAATTATATTTACAAATATATTTTCACATTTTCATATTTAGAGCTATCTGGCCATGTCTAGTTTATGAGCACAAGCTTCTTCTTTCCAATTAACTCATTCCCCTTCTCTTACAGTGACTTTCTTTATTGTTTTGCTCCTAATACAGATTCTATGGGAAATGATCCAGATTTATTCTGACCATATTTTCTGAATGGTATCCTTTTTAATTTTTTAATAAAATTCTTAAAAGGCTGACCAGACTTTGTGAGTGCATATTTATACATCTCTTACCTCTGAAATCCTACTTCTTTTGATTACACATGATAAGTATTATAATCCAGTATTTCAGTTCCTGCCTGTCTCTTGGTGGAAAACTGACCTGAGGGTTAGACAGTGGAGGCTCTTATTTAGATTTCCCAGAGGTATTGCAAGTTGCCTGGCAGCTGGTTAATCAGACTTTCTGGAGGTTGATTGCCCAAGATAAGAACAGTTTTGTTGAAAACACCAGTTTCCTAATGAACTCATTCGAATTGAGACTTTTAGGGTGAGGGCATACTAAAAGAAAACATTGTGCAACTTTGTTTTTACTGTCTTTATAGATACTTTCATTATAAAATTAGTGAATGCTGAAAGATACAGGTAGGATGAAGGAAAAAAAGTAAATTATCTTCAATTCCACCAGCACACCCATTTCACTAATGTATTAAAAAATAGTTAATTTAAACAACAAGACACTTGAAGGGAAAACTATCTAGAATTCATTTGTTTTAGAGTAATTTATCCCTACCTAAAGACAGATTGCCCTACATGTAATGGCTATGTACAAAAAAAGTTACAGAATTGTCCTTGGTTTTACAATGATAAATGAAAAACATTGAAATTTTCCAATCAAACAAGATATGCAAGGATTTTTATGTTGTTCTTTTTTTTTGTTAAACAGCGAGAACAAAATAAGTTACTGGAATATAAAGATAAGACATGAATGAACCTTCCATTGATAGAGAAAGGGAGTATTTTCACAGTATTTTTCCCCATCCCATCTCCATTTGATGTCAATCAAAACGTACCATTGGCCATTTAGTTTTAAGAAAATCCAGTATGCTTGTGCATATACACCAGTTACTTTGTGTTACAATAAAGGAATAGGAAAGGGGAAAATGAAAGAACAGAGAAAACTATACTGTAGTAATCAGGATGTGGTGGAACAAAATTGTGGTTTTCTAATTAAGACTATCTTCATGATCTGGAGGAACAGAATTCTGGAGTAAAGTAGCAGGTTCCCTTTTTAGCAGACACCTCCTGTCTGCTGCTGGAACACATCAATTGTATCTTCATCCTCCATTTCCAACTGTGCAGATGTGTCTGTTTCATTGATTGGCTGCCTGTGAAATCGGAATCTGATCTGCATCATTGACAAACCCTGTCATTCACAATAGGCTTTCATTAGTTTACTAAGTGTTGTATGCCTCTTAATCTTAAACTGTACCACCCGCCCTGCCACCTTCAAATTAATATAATCGTTGTTCTCAGTCTTAAATCCTTCCTTGGGCTTTTCGTTCGCCTTGCTGAGCGCCGGAGTTTCCTCAGCTGCAGCTTCACAAGAGATACCAGGTCCACCCATTTCCCTAATGTCTTAAAGAATGTCCCCCTAGTCTTTTCCATAAAGTTATCATGATGTTCTTCATAAATTATACAATCTTCTCTTTTGATGCTACCTTAAAATTTATTTTCACATATTATCAAATATTCTTCAAAAGCAATATTTTGAATGGCTCCGTAATATTCACATACAATCATATATTTGATCGTTTTTAAGTTTAATTCTCTCTTAAGCAATTTGGAATGGACCAAATGTTTTTCATTTTTGTATGATAAATATTTCCTTTTTGAATTGTAAGCAGGACTTAAATTTCACATCAAGTTTACACAAATATTCATTTATGTTTCTGATTGTTTCCTTGTGGTGGATTCCTAGAAGGAAAATAGAACCACATGGATCACAGGGTAATCATTTAGATAATGACTTTGAGATACTCAGTTTTCAAATGCACTAAGATAGCATTCTCTGAAAAAATGAGGGTAAGGTCCTGGGAAGTATGAGGCACTGATTGGGTTTTAATTTTGACTTGAACTAGCATTTGAACTTTGTATTAAACACTGTGGGCTTCAATTTCTTTGGAATAGAAATAGAATCAGCATTGTTCATAAAATAAACTTTGTAGCAGTCTTATGAGTTTGCAACATTTCCATTCTGAAGTGGCTCCAAAAATGGGATTAGAAATTATTAATTTAGGAGTTCCTCAGAGGGTTATGAACCCGGCATAGTGTCCATGAGGATGTTGGTTCAATCCCTGGCTTTACTGGGTAGGTTAAGAATCTGGCTTTGCCATAAGCTTCAGTGTAGGTTACAGATGCAGCTCGGATCCACTGTTGCTTTGGTTTTGGAGTAAGCTGGCAGCTGCATCTTTGATTAGACCCCTAGCCTAGGAACTTCCATATACCATGGGTCCAGACATAAAAAGAAAAAAAAAGAAATTATTAATTTAAACTTTTGTGGCGTTGGACCCATTATGTAGTAAGGTTTTAGTGAAAAGATTACTTTCATGTGTATTTAAGTTCTCATTGTGAGAGTTCACTCACTTCTTTCAGTTCATACATTTTAATGTCTTATAATAATAATAAAAAAGATATCGCATCCTATCATTGTCACCTTCCTCGAATTCTTATGTTTTGATGGGGGGGCCTGGCAGTCAAGATATCTGTGAACATTCAGAGTAGGAGTGGGTTTATGTCGTCTTTAATTGGTTTGCATTCAGAGTTTTGTTCACGGGAGTGAGTCCACTTCTGATTGGCAGACTTTCAGAAGGAAGGGATTGATTCTCAATTTATTAATATTTGTACCCTCAGGGCTTAGGACAGGATTTTGTATATACGCATTTTCACAGACTGTGGAGTAAATGACTGGAAAAAAATGAAGTTATTTTGGACCTGTTTCAGAATTTCTATCATGAATTCTCTTGTTTTCATTACATAGCCTATTGTATTAGTTTCATTATATAACCTCCTATCTGGATTGGGTCCTGGTCTTCTCCTTCCCTCTCGTTTGCTTCTACCTCATTCCATTCTCTGCTCTTAACAGTTGTACTTTACAAAAATTTTAATGATTTCACAATCATGTTCAAAAGCAGTCACTCTCCAACCTATTGAACTGAGGCCAAATTTTCTACTTTGCTGTTGATCATTCCTCAGTGTTCAACATGCAATCTACCCATTTTGTCTTGTTAATCACTATTCTCAACTCTGTGGCTAGGACACCCAGAGACACTCTTCTAGGACATATCTAATCTACCTCTGTACTTTTGTTTATGCTTTTATACTTCCTGGAATACCTTTTTCCAATTTTTGCATTTCTAGCTACTGAAATAGTATACAAATTTATTTCCATTTTCTATTCATATGAATTTTCTGATCTCCCAATAAAGTATATGTTTTAGAATATCTGAATTCCTTTCTTTTAAAAAAGAAACATTGGATTCTACCTACTGAATCCAATATTGTACCTACAGGTACAACTGAATCCTGTACAGCTTCAGAGGTAGGGTGATAAAGATTTGAGCAAAAACATCGGTAGTTTGCTCAGATAGTGTACATTTATTGTAGTGATTGATATTTATGAGTATTCACATTCATCCAAAATATGTTTTATGTAGATAAAATGTACTACAACTTTTGACATTTGTTTGGGGCAAAAAAATTAATGCTTGATCTATTTTTACCTTTATTTCTTTTTATCATTGCATATATTTGAGATCAAACATATACATGCACATGTCTAATATAGCAGTAAATATGCATGGAACTTTTTATTACATAGAAAACATTTTTACATTCAATACCTTTCTCACAGATGGTTTTACTTAATACATTGAAAAATAAACAGAATTCTAAATTGTGCTCATTACAGATAAAACTGACTAGTTCTAGTGAGAAGGAAGAGAACATTCCATAGTTTCAAAAATATGTGGTAAAGAAGTATAGTAACTACCATACAATTAACACTTGAAAAAATAATTATCAGACGAAAGGGAGATTTTAGGCTTCAGAATTTCAAAGCTAAGTTAGATTTTTTTAAAAGAAAGTAAAGTGTAACTACTTATACGCAAAGTATTCTTTAGTTCTTTCCTAAAAGATATTTGCAGAAATAACCTTCACCATCTGTTGGCTAATAATTAAATTATAGTTTATAGTAGGGAGCAGAGAGTATACTTACATAACTTTGTACTTCTGAGCCTTATGCATTTCGGTGTCCAATAAGTATCTTCTAAAAACATAATGAGGAAGTAGATAAACTAAGAGTCTGCTTCTGTGTCATTTTTTTTTTTTTTTTGAACCTTGTTATTCAAAGTATGGTCCTCAGGCCTGCAGCTTCTACATCACCTGGGAGCTTGTTGGAAATGCAGAGCCTCAGGCTCCACCTCTGACCTACTGAATCCAATTCTGATTTTAAAAAGATCCCCAGGTGATTCATATGCACATTAAAAATTAAGGAGGGCTGTATTATACTATGGATAGAAGCAGACCAAGGAACATTAGCTAACTTTTCCCTCTTCTGGAACTCTTTTAAAAAATACTTTAAAAACAATTGTTCTGATTAATCATGTTCCGGCTACTTGTGAAGGGATGGATTAAATGACCTGTTCGACCTCCTTTTATGCTTGTGGATTTGAAATTTGACTCTTGACTTTTTTACTCACAATCAGAACACCTGACCAGAATATACATGTTTAACTTAAAACAGATCTTTTATTGCTAGCTAAGCTAGGAAAAATGCCTGGCACATTCCTGCAAAGTTGTCCTGGCCTCCTGCCAGGACTTATGTTTTAACATTTCTAGGATTAATGATATACTTCACATAAAGGCTTATTTTTACATTTTGCTTCCCTGGAATGAACACAGTGGGGAAATTGTAATGGTATGTAGTAAAAAGCTTTTGAAGGAGCTGCCACTTATTATATGTGTTATTATGAATTATTATTGACTTTAAATGCTGGATTTCTTTCATTCCCTAGATATGGCAAAGGACATAATGTCAGATCAACTTTAGGTGAAGGACTTTTAAATTTATCTCTAAAGTCTGAGAAGGAAAGCGACAACTGACTTTAACAGATGCACTAATGTAAACAAATATTTTAATGTACTTAAGGACTATTACAAATCATTATACATGTGGTATATAGTTGTTTTATTTTATTTTGATTGTAGAAATACGTGGTTTGTTTCAACACAGAGACATTATTTTGTTCTTACATGCTTAATCACCAGGAAAAATTTGATGAGGAGGTACAAGCTTTCTTTACTGGAAGCCAAGGCATTGAACTCTTTAGTGTGATTGTTTAATTACCAGTGCACCATTTTAATTGACATGCTATTATAACTTTCCATGGAAAGGAAGGTGTAATCTTTTATTTTTGTTTCTCATCTAATGAAAATCACTGTCTTAGATGGGTTAGTTTGGCAATTTGACTTTGGAAAAAGGACTGTGGAATGAAGTTTTTATGTGAACAAGGAAAAGAAATTAACTTTAGTGCTCATCTCATTGGTCTGCCAAATTGGAAGGACGTTTTAGGCCTGATTATCATGTTCTAATTAGTCTCTGGAGGACATTCATGGACAATCGAGTGCTCATTAATCTGTCTTCTTCCTGTAACATTGATTTGTCCATTCCTCTTTTAGAAACTCAAATATAGAAACCAACAATTGATGTGTGGTGTTAATGTGCTTACAGATGTTGCCACCACTTATCCGGATAAGAAGTCCATCTTAATGTACGTCACATCACTCTTCCAAGTTCTGCCTCAACAAGTGAGCATTGAAGCCATCCAGGAAGTGGAAATGTTGCCACGGCCATCTAAAGTTACTAGAGAAGAACATTTTCAATTACATCATCAAATGCACTATTCTCAACAGGTAAAAGGTCGAAAGGATAACTAATGTCAATGATAATTTCTATTATATATGCATTTAGTTATCATACACACATATCTATATTGTCTATGGATATGTACATGTATATCATACCTATATGACATAGTATATATGTTCATATATTACACACACATACATGTTCAAAATATATGTATATACCTTAATGTGTTTGTATGTGCGTGTGCATTGTGTGTGTGTATTTGCAGATAGAGATAGAACGAGAGAGAGAGAACACTCTGTAAACCTAAATTTTATCTGATATCATAGGCTATAATGTTGTTTTTCAAAGCACATTAGAATACTTTCCGATTGATATGCACCATAATATAGGAATATGGGGCACAGAATATTTTGCATTTCCATTGTGTAAGATGAAATAAAATAAGACTCTTATGCGTACTAAACTTTACATCAACCAGAGCAAGGAACAAGAGCAAGAGCTAAGACAAGCACTCTGTTTAATAATATTATCCTATTTTTAGTGGTAACTTGCTGATGTATTAACAGATTTTGGTTATTCAAGGTATTATTTTTGATAAAAGTAGTTTAAATGAAAAATAAATGGAGAATATATATGATAAGGATTTTTATTATATTATTGTATAGAATCCAGTGTAAGAATCTATTACAGGGCTTGTTCTTCCCAACGGATATTTAGGGTGTTTTCTTTTACTTTCTTTGACACAAATAAGGGATGAAAAAGCCCATAGCAAATTTTCTGCTGAAGGCGTGGAAAGCTCTTAGGCCTAATTTTCTCACTCTACTTGAGCTAATTCTATATTTAGCTTATGAAAGCTTCTGTCGTTTCTAGAGTATTGACATTCTGGTTTTGTTTACTTCGGGTTCAGAGAAAATTGCTTTTGGATGCTTGTTTTGCCCCGATTGAAGAGCACCATCCTGCATCAGTGCTGGGAGTGTGTCAGTATGGAATCCTTATGGTTAAATCCTCTCCTCCTCTCTTCCCTGAGTACCTGCTCACCAACTTCACAGGAACACCACATTTCCTGGAGTGTCCCAACTTCTAATACCACTTCTATGCATTTAGGATTAAATTTTCTACCTCAATGTTTCTATGTAATAGTCATTTTTCTAGCGTGTGGGAAAGCAGTCTTTCCAGGGTTACTGATGTTGTCTCCTCCTCCTCTCTATCCCCCTCCCCTGAACCCTTCTGCAGATCACAGTCAGTCTAGCGCAGGGCTATGAACGAACTCCTTCCTCTCCTAAGCCTCGGTTCAAGAGCTATGCCTACACCCAGGCTGCTTATGTCACCACCTCTGACCCCACACGGAGCCCATTTCCTTCACAGGTCTGTCAACATTTACTCTCTGTTCTACAAACCAAAGAGCTTCTTCATCCAAAATAATCTAACATGGTTTTTTTTTTAATTTGGATTTTGCAGTGCTCTTTTCCCCTCCTCCATCAAGAGCTGTTTCATTGTTCCCAGTCATATTTGATACTTCACATGGTGCTGTTTTGTTATTGAAACCTTTCTAGGTTGAACATATGTCAATTCTTCATGAATGGGGGATTCTTATAATAGTGATTTGTACTTTCATTGTATAAGAAATGTAAGATTATCTTTTATAAAGGCTACCAATGGTTATACCGAAACACAAAGGTCATTAAAGAGAGCTCATTTAAAACAATGGGAAAATGGATGTAATTTGCTAGTCACATTATTTGGGGAGATTTTTCTAAGTATCTGATACTTAAAGAAAATACATATTCTTTATAGATGCCTTTATTATATTTTCACTCTGTAAATATGTACTTATATTCCATTTGAGAAAAATATAACTGCAAGCTTCTTCTTATGATATATTTTATTTTTGCCAATGGAAACTTGTATATAGCAGACTCTGTAGTATTTATAAAAGAAAGTCACACTCAAACCAGGTCAGATTCTATGCACCATTTAATACTTTCCAAATAAGGAATCTTCTCAGTGGAGTTTGCCATCATTATTGCAATGTTGTAGAAAATCTAAAAATACAAGAAATTATAGCCTTGTATATGTTAGAGCATGGAAATGAAATGTGCTAGAATTGCTGAATTTGCTAAAATTTACTTTAAAAGAAAATTTCATTGATTTTGCTTAGTGGAGCAATTTTAAAAGTTCTTGAGGAAGTGACTTTTGTCAAAACTACACTCTGAATGGGAATTTAGAAATTATTGTTTTGATTCTATTAGAGAAAATATACATTTTTGGAGACTCATTGATTTTTTTTCAAATAGTGGTTGTATTTAATTAGGGATTTATTTGGTGTGGTTAATTGATCTGTGGGGCTGAAGAATTTTAACACAGAAAGATTCCCCCAGGGAAACATATTTTAGGGCATACTATGCCCTTTATCCTTGGCTAGTTTTTCTTGCAAAGCTGAACAGAGGAGACTGGGTGAGAATGTTTGTGTAACTCAGTATCTCCAGTTAAATCCCTATCTACATTTTCACAAAGCCAAGCTGAACAAGAAACAAATCTTCAACAGGCAACTTAATCATTTTCCTCATTATGGGTAAATAAAAATAATTCTGCCACACATTACTGAATGTTTACTATATGCCATGTTTATACATTATATGATCTAATAATAATCTCATAACAACTCTTACAGGTGGGAGGTACTCTTTTATCCCCATTTTAAGTATATCCACCCTTTTCTTTTTCCTCCTTCTCCCTCTCATGCTTTTGACTCTCTGTGACTGTTTAGGCTTTTTTAAAAATCACCATCCTCCCACTGGAAATCCCAAGACTTAAAGAATAGGTGTTGTACATCTTACAATAAAGGAATGTAAGCCAAGACAAAAAGAGGTATTTTTCCTTCTCATTATCACTTTATTGAGCTGCCTTTTCAGGGTTTTCTCCACTGCCTATTCTGGCAGCGCATTTTTACCTCATTACCGTCTTATTAAGACATTGCTCAGGTATGACTCCTTAATGAGGCATTTATAAATGGACTTAATTTTGCTAGACTGTATTTATTCACTCAACATTTGGCTAAGTATTGCAAATTATGTAATATATCGTAAAATTTCAACAATTCACTTATCTGTTTTATTTAACATAAACCATTGAAATAAACCCATTGCTATCCTTTAGAAAAGAAGAAACATGAATCACAATTGATGGGGAAAGATGTTCTGCCTGTTTCTAAAGGAAGCACATTGGAAGGTGTTACACATAGTTAAGTTTGATAAGTTTGTGTCTTAACTATTTACTCAGAAAATTTTTTAAAGTAATTTCTCAGAAGGGCTGCCCCCTACAGGTCATATCTGATCCGCTTCAAATGACAGGCCATAATGGATTCCATTAGAAAGGTTTAGTTCAGGTGTTTACTTGGTGGTCTGTAAGAAAGGTGAAGTTTTCCATAACAGAAGAGAGAGCCATGAGGGTGACTGTGCCCTATGGAAAACATAACATGCTTGAATTATCTCCCAAGTTCTCAATATCTTAGAAATGTCAGTTATCCCCATCTGTCCCAACTTGGAAAATCTGATTTATGGTCAGTATAGGTTGTGGATGTGTTGAAGTGTAGCAATCTGACCTACTTCAGGATCTCTGCCTATAAGTCATTTTTTTCATAATTTGCCAAAAAGAAATACTATCTGGTGTGAACCCTAAGTTTTCCTTCATTGTATCACTTAACTGCCATCTATTCTTAGATGGAGGTCATCCTTTTTATTGTTATATTGAGTTTCTATTTTTATGACTTTGATCATGCCTCACATTCTACTCTAATCTTATATCAAAAATCTCCAATGTCTTTTTCACTTTCTATTTCTCTCTTTCTCCTGGAGCCTCACCCTGGCCAAAACTGTAGGTATACACCTCCTCTCTCCAAACATGCTACTCCATTTTATCTTGTTAATGCACTGTTATGTGACTCTTTCTTTCCCTGATCATTTTTTTTCCAGTCCATACTTTATATATTCATTTTTTTATTCAACAAATAATTTTATTTGGTCACCAGATCCAGTGTCTTTTTATCACTTCACAGGCTTTCTACTATCACTGAAACACTTTTCTTACAGCATCTAGACTTACCAAGTTCTCCACCTCTCACTATTCTGTTTGTTTTTCATCATCTAGCTCTTTCTTCTCTTCCAACTCCCTTAGCATAAAAATCTTATGTGAGATCCTTTGACCCTCTATTTTGTCCATGCTCACACGCTCTCCCTCTCTTGTTTTTTCTCTCCAATATGATTTAATCTTTTGACTTGAAGCTGTATGCACATGATCACTGTATCTTTTTTTCACCACTTCCAATCTCTCTTGAGTAACAGCCTCATTTCCAATTCATTTCCAGTTCTTTGATGTGTATCTAAACCTGATGTCCACTGATTTTTCAAACTTACTTTGTCCTGAAGTGAAATTTGTTTCATTGCTCACAAACCTGTTTGTTGTCCTTTTGTTATGTAGATGAGGATGCTATTCAGCAGTTTTTGAAACTTAAATATGTGACATATTCTTTTGTCTCCGTAGTGTTGAGATATTCAATAATGAGACATGTATTGTCAATTCTTTCTTCATAGTGTTTCTCCATTAAGTTATGTCCCCTCAGCATTCATATATGTCCTCTGATTCAGGCCCTCAATATGTGTCTTTTAGATTATAGAAATAGCTTTGCAATCAGTGTCACTCTTTATAGCTTTGTCCCCTCTAAATCAGATTAGATTTTCTTATTAACAGCTTTAATAATTCAGAAAACTTTCTTCACTTCCTTTTGACTTTATAACAACTCCATTTCCCACATTTCATCAAGAAGCTCCATGATATGTTAACAATTTATATTTTCATGCTTGTTTGACACTAATCTCTTTTATGTTTTCTTTATTCTAACCAAATTAAATTACTTTCTCTCCTGCCTAAGTGCCAAGTAATTTCTTATCTTAGCTTTTATGGTTCTCTCAGCCTAGAATGACTTATGTCTCCTTTTCAAATTGGTCAATACAATCCAAATTTCAAGTCCTATCCAATCAGTGGCAGAGCCTGGATTCAAGTTCAGATTTATCTAACTCCAAGCCCATGTTAATTACACTAAGTACCACTAACTTTTCTCTACTATGATTCTCACACATGGAGTAGTATTCATTTATGTTGTCATTTTACATTTATTTATTTAATCACCTATTATGTGTCAGGTATTATTATAGGATGAAATGATACATCAATAAACAAATATACAAAATAATTCCTGCCTTAATGGAGGGCATATGTTTGTGGGAGAGTCATAACATGAACATGTAAAATAAGTAAAATAATGTTTCAAATAATATGAAAGTGATATACATTAAGTAAAGTAAAATTTAGTAATAAGTACAATAGAAAAGTGCTAAAAAGAAAATAAAATGAAAGAAGAAGGTAAAATATGCAGTACTTGGTGGAATAAATTTAAAATTTCAGTTTGGGTAGTCAGAGAAGGATTCACTAAGAAAGTGCATATTATAAATAAAGAGTGGAAAGAGCTATGGGTATCTGGGGGAAGACACAACCATTAGAAAGAAGCACAGAGAGTGCAAAATCCCTGAGTTATGGGAATACTTGGACATTTCAAGGAAAGGTATGGGTGAGGGGCACAGTGCTAGGAGATGATGTCTGAGTTGTAATAATGGATCAGGGCCTTATAAGTAATGGTGAAGACTTAGGTTTTTATTACCAATCAGGTAGGGAGTTATTGGAGAAGTGACATAAACACACATTATTTCAGCATAGCTGCTGTGAAGAGAATAAGCTCCAGGGATAAGGATGGAAGCAAGGAGACTAGCTAGAATGCTAGTGCAGTAATCCAGGCAGATATGACAGGGGCTTGGATTTGGATTATTTTTCTTTTTTTCCCTCATTTTTTTAAAACTGTAGACAAATACTCATAACATACAAGTCACCATTTTAACCATCTATAAGTGTACAGTTCAGGGAGTATTAAATATATTCATAATTGTGAAACCATCACCACCATTCATCTCCAGAATTCTTTTTATCTTGAAAAGTAGTAATCTCTATATCTGTGAAAAAATAACTCCACATGACTCTCTCCCTACAACATGGTCAATCACCATTCTACTCTCTGTTTCTATGAGTTTGGCTTTTTTTTTTTTTTTACTAAAAAAGATTCAATATATAAAATGAGATCATGAAATATTTTTCTTTCTGTGTCTGGCTTATTTCACCTAGCATGATGTCATCCATGTTCATTTATGTTGTCTCAAATGTCGGAATTCCCTTCCTTTTTTTCTTTTTTTGCTTTTTTAGGGCCGCACTCAGAGCATGTGGAGGTCCCCAGGCTAGGGGTAGAATCAGAGCTGGAGCTGCCAGCCTATGCCACATCCACAACAATGCCAGATCTGAGCCACGTCTATGACCTACACCACAGCTCATGGCAATGCTGAATCCTTAACCCACTGAGCAAGGCCAGGGATAGAACCTGTGTCCTCATGGATGCTAGTCAGATTTGTTTTCTGCTCAGCCACAAATGGAACTCTCCCTTCTTTTTTTAAGGCTGACTAATATTCCACTGTATGTATAGATCTATACATAGATACACATATACCATATTTTCTCCATTCATCCATTGACCAATATTTAGGTCTGTTTTCATATTTTGGCTATTGTGAATAATGCTGCAATTAACATGGGAGTGCAGATATGTCTTTGAGATACTGTCTTTCATTCTCTTTGGATATATACTTAGAATTGCTGGATCTTATGGTTGTTCTTTTTTTAATTTTTGAGGAATATCCTTATTGTTTTTGTAATAATTCTACCAATAAGTATGATGCATAAAAATTGAATTCTGAATATTTTTTGGATAACCTACAGGGTTTGCTAATTCAATGTGGTACACATGTTAGCTATATTTTTTAAGAATATATAATTGTGTTATAAGAATACCAAAATGATAGATAAAACTTCTAAGAGACATTAAACATAAATTGTACATAAACTAATAGCTTATGAAACATAAGTAAAACCCATGTATTAAATATAGCTAATGAGCAAATAGCTTGTGAGACATAGGCAGAGGTCAAAATGTGGTAACTATCAATAGTAACCTAACCTATTACATACATTAAAAATAGACATAATAAATAGTAGAATACACAAGAGTGCTGCTTATGGATGGAAAGAGATGAAGAGACTAATATATGATGATATCACCTCTGGGCTGAGAGCTACATCATCCCTAAATTGACCACCTACTAACGATACTCACTATGGTCTTATAGCCTCCTAAGTGCCTTACATAAAAATGCAAATAAATTCTACACCTTTTTAGCAGACTAACTGATCAGCTATAGCTGTAGGTCAGATATACTTGTTTCTACTTCTCTACAGTAGAGCAGGTGTATGTGGTGGTTTTAGGTGTGTTCTGTCTATTGGACCCCTTGTTCAAGTCTCACCTCTGATGCTGTCCACCATACCATCAATAGAGAAGGCAAAACATCTGAATAGTGTACACCCTAAGATTTAAAGAGTGCAGTGGTCCTTCTGTTTGACCTTATCCTGATTGAATTACACCCTCCATCTGTTTCAACTTGCTTCTTTCCATATGCTTTAAAATGATTTAATAAATGTGATTTGAACATGTTAATTTAGTTGGTGAGCTTTTCTGTTTATGATCTCTGGGACAGCATACCTAGTAGCAAAATTGGAGGCCACTGTAGCATCAAGATCATGTTCCACATGACATAGTGGTATAAGTTATGAAAGAATTTGAGAAACCAAGGATTACTGCAAGATTTTTGTTTAATCAGTAGGAAGAGTTGAATTGCCACCAACAATGATAGGATAGACTATAGGAGAAGCAGGTTTTTGAGTAAGATCAGAAGCTCAGTTTTGAACATGTTAATCTTTTTTTCCATTTTTAAGTTTTATTGAACTATAGTTGTTTCACAATATAGTGATGATTTCTTCTGTACAACAAAGTGATTCAGTTATACATGTACACCTATCCATTCTCTTTCAGATTCTTTTCCCACATAGATTATCACAGAACATTTTAATATTTTTTTAAAAAAATTAAATTGAAATATAACTGACATACAACATTGTATTTGTTTCAGGTGTACAACATAATAATTCAATATTTGTGTATGTGATCACCATAGTAAGTATAGTTAACATCCGTCACCATATACAGTTACAGAATTTTTTCCTTTGGATGAGAACTTTAAAAATGTGTTCTCTTAGCAATTTTCAAATATGCAATGTTACTATTGTTGTGGTTTTTATTTGCATTTTCTTATGATTAATGATGCTGACCATCTTTTGGTGTGCCTGTTGGCTATTTGTATGGCTTCTTTGGAAAACTGTATATTCAGATCCTATGCCCACTTTTAATTGGGTTATTTGCTTTTTTGCTATTGAAGTATATGAGTTCTTTATATATTTTGTATATTAACCCCTTATCAGTTATATTATTTGCAAATATTTTCTCCCATGTCTAGGTTGCTTTTTCATTTCCTTGATGGTTTCCTTTGCTGTATAGAAGTATTTTAGTTTGATATAGTCCCATTTTATTTTTGCTTTTGTTGTCTTTGGTTTTAGTATCAGATCCAAAACATCATTGGCAAGACCTGTGTCAAGGAGCTTATTGCTTATGTTTTGTTCTGGCAGAATTATGGTTTCAGGTTTTACATTCAAGTCTAATCCACTTTGAGGTGATTTTTTGTGTGAAGTGTAAGATAGTAGTCTAGTTTCATTCTTTTGCTTGTGCCTGTGCAGTTTTCCCAGCATCACTTATTGAAGAGACTGTCCTTTCCCCTTGTATATTCTCAGCTCCTTTGTTATAAAATAATTGACTATATATGTATGGGTTTATTTCTGGGCTCTCTATTTTTTTTCTACTTATCTTTGTGCCTGTTTTTATGACAGTACTATGCTTTTTTGATTACCATAGTTGTGTAATATAGTTTGAAATCAGGGAGCTTGATGCTTCCAGCTTTGTTCTTCTTTCTGAAGATTGCTTTGGCTATTCTGGGTCTTCTGTGGTTCCATACAAATTTGTGGATTGTTCTATTTCTCTGAAAAATGAGATTGGAATTTTGATAGGGATTGTATTAAATCTGCAGATTACCTTGGGTAGTAGGGATATTTTAACAACATTAATTCTTCCAATTCATTTGTTTGTCTTCTTTAATTTCTTTAGTCAGTGTCTTATAGTTTTTCAGTGTGTAGGTGGTTCACCTCCTTGGTTAAATTTATTGCTATGTGATTTATTATTTTTGATGCAATTGTAAATGGCATTATTCTCTTAATTTCTCTTTCTGCTGGTTTATTTTCAGTATATAGAAGCACAACAGATTTCTGTATATTGATTTTGTATCATGCAGCTTTACTGAATTTATTTATTAGTTCTAGCCATTTTTTGGCGTGGTCTTTAGGGTTTCCTATATATAATATCATGTCATGTGCAAATAGTGACAACTTTATTTCTTGCTTTATAGTGACAACTTTATTTTTCGCTTTACAATTTGGATGCATTTTATTTATTTTTCTTGCCTAATTTTTCTGACTATGACTTCCAAAACTATGTTGAGTAAAACTGGGGAGAGTAGGCGTCCTTGTGTTCTTGATCTTAGAGGGAAAGCTTTCAGATTTTTGCCATTGAGTAGGATGTTAGCTATGGGCTTGTCATATACAGCCTTTATTATGTTGAGTTAATCTCTTCTGTACCCAGTTTATGGTGAGGTTTTTTTCTTTATCATTAATGGATATTGAATTTTGTCAAATTCTTTTTCTGCATCTATTGAGATGATAATATGATTTTTATCCTTTATTTTGTTTTATCACATTGAACATGTTAATCTTGAGATGCTTTTGAGACTTGAATATACATAAACGTGTGTTTCTAAGATCAGAGATGAGAGTAAGTAATTTGGAAGTCATCAACAACATAGACAGTATTTAAATCCATTGACATGGATGAGATCACCTAGGGAAAAAAAAGTCCCCTGAATGAGATCACCTAAGGCTAAAAGATGAGAAGGAATCAACAGAAAGGATTGCTAGAAAGAGGAGCGGAAGAAGGGGGAATGTGTGGTTGTAGAACCCAGGAGAAGAAAGTGTTTTGGGGAGAGAAGAGTATTTAGCAGCATTAACTATTGGTGATTAGTTCAAGTAACATTGGTACTGAAAATTAACCAGTGAAATATCAGTGGGATAGGATCCCTGAGAAATCTTGGTATGTAGCAAGCATTTACTAATAACACCTCTATTCACTTAGAAAACTGTCCCATTATGGCCAATAAGTTATATGTGCACTCTAGCTGATATTTGCTTTGATAAGAGCAGTTTCAGTGGAATGCAGTCCTTTGGAGGTATTGTTAGTTGGGGTGGGTTAAAGAGGGAATGAAAGTGAGGGCTACCTGCATTGTAACACTTAAAAACCTACACTGAAGGAGTTCCTGTCATGGCGCAGTGGTTAAGGAATCCGACTAGGAACCATGAGGTTGTGGGTTCAATCCCTGACCTTGCTCAGTGGGTTAAGGATCCGGTGTTGCCGTGAGCTGTGATATAGGTTGCAAACGCGGCTCGGATCCCACGTTGCTGTGGCTCTGGCCTCGGCTGGTGGCTACAGCTCCGATTTGCAGCTCTAGAAAAGGCAAAAAGACAAAAAAAAAAAACAAAAAAAAAACAAAAAAAAAACCTACACTGAAGAGTTTATGTCCATGTGGACAAAAGCCTGTATCTCTAAGATGATCCTATTCTTTTAACTGATTATGAAGCTCTATATTAGTTTCCCCTTGCAGCTGTAGTAAATAACCACAAATTTAGTGGCTTAAAACAACACCAATTTGTTATCTTCAGTTTAGAAGTTCATTATGGGTCTCACAGGGCTAAAGTAGAGTGTTAGCAGGACTGCCTTCCTTCTGGAGACTCTAGGGAAGATTTTATTTCCTTGTCTTTTTCACCTTTTAAAAAGCTGCCCACATTCCCTGACTTATGACCCCTTCCATCTTCAAAGATAACAAGGGCAAATTGAGTCTTTCTCTCATCACCTTGCTTTGACCTTCACTTCTGTCTCTCTCTTCCACTTTTAAGGACTCATGAATACATTGGGCCCACCTGAATAATATAGAAAACTGTATCTTAAGGCTAACTTATCAGCAAACAATTTCATTTGCAACCTTAATGCTTCATTGCCATGTAAAGTAACATATTCACATGTTCCAGAAGATTAAGACATGGACATCTTTGCGGGGGAGGGTTTTCTGGTTGCCACTGTCTAATATCATGGGATGTGAATCTTAGGAAGGCATCCAGTACCTGCCAGCTAACAATAAAACTGATATCACATGGCTTTTCCAAGGTGCCTCAAAGCCTCAAGTTGTACCCTTCCTCTTATGTGGACTGTATATGAACTCCATTCTTCTAGAGACACTGTGAAAACACCTGTATGCTGGAAATTATGTAGAAGAAAAAGAAACAAACAATGACATACCTGTATTTCCTCATATAAAGGCAGATCTTTGTGTTCCTTGCACAGCTTAGGGCATTCACTTAATAAACATTTTGCGTCTCAAGCAATGTCTTCTACTCTCTAATAAGCTCACAAAACAGAGGAATTAGGCTTTGGGAATCACCCATACTTTGCCTATGCTCTTATAATTTTACGAAAATAAAATTGAATCATATATCTGTCAATCTTGGCCGCACAAAAAAGCAGCACCTCTCTTCTTTAACATTTTCAGTTTTTAAAAAGCTTTTGAACACATGTCTTATTTGGCTAGTACAATAATCATGTGGAGTGATCTTATTAAGGCTCATTTTAAGGTGGGAGAAATTTAAATGGAATGAAAAGTTTGTTCAAACAGTAACTGGCAAAACTGGGACTCAAACCAGCTGTCATATCTTCCAGAACATTTTGATGTTTCACTATTTGAAACTCTATGCCAGAGGGTTTGTTCCTTTTTCATCACCATTCTCCTCAGTCTTCTTATATTTATAAATACTGAAAGGGACTTGGAAAGAAAAAGAAATCTTTCTCTTCCTCCTCTTTGGCTGATGAACAATAGTTATCTACCTCCTGGGAACATGCCTTCCACCAATAGGACAGATAAATAATTATTTGTGCATTTGTGAAATAAGCAGTTGAACATTTAAAATAGAGGTACCGAACATAACATATGTGGAAACATTACAGAAAGCATACTCTATATTATAAAAATATGTAACATGCTGTAAAAGTAGTAATTATACACAAACAGGAAAACTGGCTCAGAGGCAAAATAGAAAAAACATATTTATGGGTCTTTTCAAAATAAAGTTGAAGTTGATAATAACAGAGTGATCTCTTTGTATTTTAGATGACAGATATTCATAAAGTATACAGTTAGGTGGAAATGCAGTGAATGACACTATATAGCTAAAAAATATTTTCAAGTTTGTTTGGAAGCACAAAAGACCCATAATAGCCAAAGACATCCTGAAAAAGAAAAATGGAGTTGGAGGAATCAGGCTCCCTGGCTTAAGACTATACTACAAAGCTACAGACATCAAAAGTGCATGGTGCTAGTACAAACACAGAAATATAGATCAGTGGAACAGGAGAGAAAGCCCAGAATTCAACCCACACACCTACAGTCAACTCATCTATGACAAAGGAGGCAAGGCTATACAATGGAGAAAGGACAGCTTGTTCAATAAGTGGTGCTGGGAAAACTGGACAGCCACATGGAAAAGAAGGAAATTAGAACACTCCCTAACACCATACCCAAAAATAAAATCCAAATGGATTAAAGACCTAGATATAAGACCAGGCACTATAAAACTCCTAGAGGAAAACATAGGCCAAACCCTCTCTGTCATAAATGATAGCAACATTTTCTCAGATCCACCTCTTAGAGTAATGATACTATATAGCTAAAAATGGCATTTCTATGTTCACAAACTGAAAGAAATGAAAAGTGTACATCATACAAAATGTGCTCATGCCCTCAATGTGTCTATTCAGACACAATTCATGCTTCTCAAAGGTTTAGGCCTAGTCCTGAAATGATCCAATCCCACTGTTTCTTCTACCTACCAACTAGTAGTTTCCACACCAATTTCTTGCCATAACCTCAAGTTAAATGTATTTAAAGCTGACCTCATATTGATCCATGGGGCCAAAGCTCTCTTCTGACATTTATTCTCATCCAGTCATGAACCCATCTAGCCATGTGTGACTCCTCCCTAATTCCCTCATGCCTAATTAGTTCTCAGTTTCTACCCATTGCTACTGTGGATTATTTCTAGAACCGTTTCTCTCCTGAAAAGCAAGAATTTCAACTTCATCTGATCTGGCAGGCCTTGTCAATCTTATCTATGATTCTCTTCCTTTATACACTCCCCTTTACATCTGGTTCTTGCTTTACATCATGTCTTTTAAGTTATGCTATTCAATTATTTTACTTCCTCCTCATTCTCTTTGCTTCTTGTTCTTTCTTTCTTTCAAGTGTACATCCCAATTTGTGCACCCTCTCCCATCTACACTGGAATTCTCTGTAATAATGACTGGCCTTACATGTTTCAGGAGTTGAGTGATAAATTGAGGGAAGTCAGTCATCTCATAAAGAGTTCTATATATCAATTTTTATTTAACTTATTTTTTTCCCACAGGATATGTATGAATATGATTTAAAATAAAGAGGATAAAATCAATTAAAATATATTCAACTTGTTTTAAGCATCAGAACTTGCAAATGTGTAATTTAAATGTGTAAAATACAAAAAAAATTTTCATCTCCTTGCCACTCCATGTGTGTGTGTATGTGTGTGTGTATGTGTGTATGTGTGTGTGTGTGTGTGTGTATGTGAAATTTCAACTCTTTGCATTTTTTCTTACTGTGAAAGAGACTGAGCATCTTCACATGTGCTTAAGCAGGATTTCTTTTTCTGAGAAATTTTCGTGTTTCCCAGTTGTTATCAATTGGAATAGTATCTTTTCTTATCAGTTTGCAGAGATTATTTATATTTTAAATGCATTAGCCATCTTTTGTGACATGGAATACAAATAATTTTCAATTTGTTATTTGTCTTTTGAATTTGTAGTGTTTTTCTCTATTCAAAATATTATTTTATGTTGTTTTAAATTCTTTAATATTTTATTTGGTGATTTTTTTTGTTGGCAAGGAGAGGTCATATTCATTAATAACTGTTATTGAAAGGGTGCTTAAAAAAGATTCTCCCATGTTTTCTTCTAGTTTTCTTTTTTAAACTTTGATGCTACTAGAACTGTTGCAAATTGTAAAGTTGAGAACAATTTTTTTCCCCAGAAGCTACCTAGTTGTTGGAACCATTTATGGATTCATGTATGTATCATAGTCTAAGTGTATTCCTCTTTTAAAAATGAGGAAACATTTCAAGAAGCTCCTCCCTGGCATAATTCTCTTGCATTTATTGGACAGGATTATTTCACATCCTCATGCCTAAATAGTAAGGGAAAACAGAACATATTACCATGACTGGCTTGAACCAATCAAATGTCAGCCATCCTTGAACCATATAGCCAAATGAAATAGTTTGATTCCTGAATCAAAGCAGATTTTATTAGGAAGTATAAAAGAAAAGGAATGTTGTGTAGGCAGTCAGAAGTTTGTGTTACAGTATCCTAGGGCTTGATAAAGGCCTGAAATTGCACTATTACTAGGAAGGTAGTTGAGATAAACAAAGATATGCACTCGATACTCCAAAAGCAGGGAAACATTCATTTATGAAAACTCAAAATGAAACCACATTTACCCACAGAAGCATCACTTCTTGAGAAGAAAAGTATGAGTTAAGCAAAAAGGAAGGAGTTCAAAGTCTGGCATCAGAGAGATGCAGGATTATGTTCAAGCTCCATCACTTTCTAGCTATGCGTCCTTAACAGAGTTTCTTGCCCTTTCTGAGCCTCCATTTCCTCATGTGTATAATATATAACTCAAGGAACTGTTAAGAGGATTCAGTAAATTAAATTATATAGAGAACTTTCCATGGCAAAAGTACAGTGTAAGTTCTTAAAAAGTGGTACCAATATCATTATTTCCTTTTTTTTTTTTAGAGCCACACCTGCGGCATGTGAAGGTTCCCAGGCCCCAAGCTAGGGGTCTAATGGGAGCTACAGCTGCCAGCCTATGCCAGAGCCACAGCAACGCAGGATCTGAGCCACATCTGTGACCTATACCACAGCTCACAACAACGCCGGATCCTTGACCCACTGAGAGAGGTCAGGGATTGAACCTGCAACCTCATGGCTCCTAGTTGGATTCGTTTCTGCTGCGCCACAACAGGAACTCCCCCAATATCATGATTTCTTAATTCAATACATCAGGTATTAAATGTTAAGAGAGAATCTATGTTCCAAACAAATTTATAAATAAACTTTTGAACAAGAACCTGTATAGAGTTTGACAATTAACTGAGTTAATATACCAGATAAAAATTTCTCAGGGAACGGATATACTTTTTCATTCTCAAGTTGCTGAGAAATAGTCTTGGCACCATGCAAAGTAGCATATAGCTACTCCCTTCTAAAGCAGAAAAAAAAAAAAAAGTGCCCGTAGGTGATTTTAGGCTCAGTGTTCCTGTCAAGAGGAAGTAGGGGAAGGGGATTCACTCTGTCTCTGCCATTAGACCCTCCCAAGATATCTTGTCCTGCAGACTGAATGCAGATTGTGCAGAAGAATTGGCAAACAAGGGGTGCAGAGCCAGCCGGTGGGGAGCTCTCCTTAGATTAAAAGCACCATTGATCTGCTTCATGGAAGCATTTATACTTTCTGATGCGACTGAACAAGTGACCTAGAAAGAGAATTGTCAGATTTGAGCTCGGCTCTAAAGATTGGCTCATTGAAAATTTCCAAGCAGAATTTTGAAAATGGAGGGAACATCTGAAAGAGTGTATGTAATAATATTTCTTTGAACAAATACATCCTTACCCTTCCATTTTTTTAATCTATATAATAGAAAAAGGGAAAAAGAAATCCACCTGGCTAAGTTACATCATCTGAAATGTTTTTGAATTTTTCAATGTCACCTACGCAAAATTCTGATATTTAGAATCAGATTTTTGAAATCAGATAGCCTAAAATTAGAGGTATAGATTTTATTCATTTACTCAATCAGTAGGTATTGAGCACACACTATATACCAGAACTCTTCTAGTTCCTGAAAGTCTTTCCATAAACAACATGGAAATACTTTCATGAAGCTTAATTTATAGATGGGAAAGAAGACTAAAATGTTTGAAAAATCAAATTAAAATGATTATAAGTCATTTTAGTCACTGTGAAGGAAAGAAACGAGATCTGAAATTTTTTAAAATAATGGAACTATTAAGATAAACGGAGTATTCTATGACTGAAAGTGTCAGCTGAATCTTCTCTTGACCTGAAAACAAGAGGGTGAGAAGAAGCAAATCTTCAAACTCCAGCTCTACTATTTTAATAATTTTTTGTGGGACTTCAAAATACTGTTTTCTGACTATGACTTGGTTTTCTCATTGTTAAAATGGAGATAATTTCTATTTTACATTGTGACTTAAATGATTAACACATGGCTTATATGAAAAAAAGCCTTCACTCTTTTACACAATAGGCACAAAATAAGTATTTAAGGGTGAAGAAATGTTTATAATCATGCAGATCAACCGTATTTGGTGTTAAAGGTATAAATTATGATATAAACTTAAAATAACCTAAATCCAAAGATGTGCAATAAAATTCGATTTTTATTTTTGGCAAAGATAATTGGAGTTTCCAGGAAAGATGGTAGATAGTTTAACCACCTGTGCTGGAAAATGATTTTTCCCATCTGTCTTTTAATACCAGAGATAGCTCCAGATACACCTGTAGATGATTTTTAAAAAGGGGGGGAATTAAATTCCTGTAAAACAAGGGTATCTGAAAGTTCTAAGCCTGGTGTATTTGTGAAGTTTGAAATAATTATTGGATGGAACCAAGTTAATCTGTTTATGCAACAGTCTTTAAAAGGGCTTATCTGTAATCATTAATATATTATTTGGATCTCTTCATGAAGGCTGGATATCGTGCGTCTTGTTTAGCTTATTTTGGCTTAAAGAATATTAATGCAAACATTTATTTTTATACTTTTTTTGCAAATACATCTTTGAGGAAAGGAAGCATGGTATCATAAGACTATGTGTTGGAGTTCCCGTCGTGGCGCAGTGGTTAACGAATCCGACTAGGAACCATGAGATTGCGGGTTCGGTCCCTGCCCTTGCTCAGTGGGTTAACGATCCGGCGTTGCCGTGAGCTGTGGTGTAGGTTGCAGACGCGGCTCGGATCCCGCGTTGCTGTGGCTCTGGCGTAGGCCGGTGGCTGCAGCTCCGATTGGACCCCTAGCCTGGGAACCTCCATATGCCTCGGGAGCGGCCCAAGAAATAGCAAAAAGACAAAAAAACAAAACAAAACAAAAACAAAAAAAACTATGTGTTAAAATTCTGATTCATCTTCTTACTTCCTGTGTGATACAAATGTTTCTCTCTTACCTCAGTGTAATATAGTCATAGATACCTTGTGCTGCAGTTATCATAGCCATGTAGCAAATCACCTCAAAATTTAAGAGCTTACAAAAATAAGGGTCATTTTTGTCATTATCTCTCATGCTTCTAGGGGTTAACAGGGCTTGGGATTTCTCACACCATTGCAGTAGGACAGTAGCAGAGACTGGGATCATCCTAAAGGCTCTTTCACTCACTTGTCTGTTGGCTCCTGTTGGAACTTAAGCTGTGGCACTTGGTTGGAACACCTGTGACCTTTCCATGTATTTTTTATTCTCTCATAAAATGCTGACTGGGATCCAAGAGCAAGTGATCCAGAGAGTACCAAGCAGAAGCACTATTGCTTTTTGTATCCTTGGAAGTCTCAGTGTAATTTGCTCCCTGGATGCAGATCCATCCATGTTCAAGGGGAAGGAATATAAACCCAACTCTTAATGGAGAAATATCATTGTTACATGGTAAGAGGAGTTAGGGTAGATGGGAGATCTTGTATCTGTTTTGAAAAATGCAGACTGCCATGATTTACAAGATTCTTATGAGTGATGGTGTTCAGTTGGGAAAAGTAACCAGCATGCTGCCTAACAGGTGTTCAATAATGAGTACTCTATTTATTGGTGACCACACTTGGTTTAAGTAAGCTTATACATATCTTCATATATCCAGGCTCCTGATGAACTAAGAAGTTTGAAAGTGTTTGTGTCCATAATTATCACAGAGCAAGTTCTGCAGTGGAGATCAATCAGTTGCTTCCCAACCAGGTGGATTTTCAAATTCATTTGTGAAGAATTTATACATTATATAATATGAAGTGTATTATATGTGAAGAAACTGAAGTCCATAGAAGTTAAGTCATTTGACTCAGGTCACAGAATAGAAATACTGGATCTAGGACCTAGTATCTTAAAATATGCCAAATATGATTTCTACCTTAGGATTTTAAATATTTTAAGCAAGTCACCTCATTTTCCCATTTTTCTCTAGAACAATCTCTAGTTTCTACATTTATTAAGTAATTTGGTTTCATGTTTTTCATTGATTTTATTGTGTAAGCAATCTATTTTTATCATAAAGTATTTTAATGTTTTAATAATGATTGCTTAATTAAACTTTTTAGTCCTACTTTTTTAATGAAACCATTCTCAAAGCATTGAAACATCAAAATTAAGCTATATATTAACCTTGGTTGAAAATTTATATGAATATATTTCTTAAAATATGTAATTAGTAGACACCCATGTGATCCCTGCTACAAAATTCCATCAGAACATGTCCTTACATATTAATTTGTGGTTTTGAATAATATCAGTGCAAAATGGAATGATGCTAAGTTAATCAACATAAATTCACCAAACTTGCATAGCAGCATGGGTAAATAAGTGGTGAATTCAGCGTCATTAGGTCTCAATTCTGCTGGTAAATGTTTTAACTGAAATTCCTTTAAGCTTGTATATTGCATCTTATTTAGTAGAAATTAATGTAGAGTAATAGTGAAAGCAACATGCAATTAGTACTCGTGTAAGGTATTTTGGATCATGGAAAACTTATGGTAAGAATGCAAACATCAATTTTTTAAACTATGAAAATGTTTTAAGTTACACTCTTGGAGAAAGAAACTATCTTTAGAAGGATTAATGATGAGTTGACAGTATTGGTATGTGACTTTTTATTTCGAGATCATCTGACCACTCTTCAGTTATGAAAGTCATGTGCCTTTTTTACATATATCAAACCCAGATTTGGAAGATTAGCATTTTAAATATTTGTTTCTATTAGTTCAATTATTCATGATATCATGATGCCTATGATTGGACTATAATAAAAATAGGATAACTTCACAATAAAATTTACTTGCAGTGAACATTTATGAAAGTGTTTATTAGGTTTCTCTGGGATCTCTGGTTAATTTTAAATCTTAGTACATTTTAACTTCATTATAATGTGTCCCAAGGAAATTTTTGGCTGAAAGATTAGCATTATAAAAAAAGGACTTTAATTAGTAATTTCTATACTGTGGGTCAGATTGCTAAATCCAGTGGCAATTATCTGCTTCCTGAGATATATAGTTCTCTTTCTGAAACATTAAAATTTACTTTATAATACCTCAAAAGGTAATTTCAAGAGAAATTTTGTGTCATTAATGGAATTAGAAATAAGATGTGCCCATGGATTCCACTACTTCTATTTCATCATTTAATTTTCATGTAAACCAGGCGATTAAGGGCTTTTTAACTACTTGGTCCTCAAATAGTTCAGGAACAAGTATGCCAGAAGCACTGTAGTATTACCATTGATTTAGTAATTGCCTATTGCTCAGTTGATCCTAGAAGCCAGGAATGAATGTGAAAGAAAATATCTACTAAGTTGTTAAAATTTTTACTATTTCTACTGCTTCACATTCCATGATTAGTTATTTATTGAATGGGTGAAGGTATTTAGTAAGACATTTTTTGTTGTATCATGTATTGATTAGAATTCATACATGAAAAATCATAAGGAATGTTGAAAGTCAAATAATGAGTTAGGAATTATTTGTATACAGTAATAGCCTTCATATATAAATAACAGTAATAAATAAATAAGTAAATCAAACCTGTGTTCATACCTCTGGAAATTTATCTAAGGGCAATAATCTAATGACTGCAATGATATAAGTAAGAAATACAGATAACTCTTAAACAAGAAGGAGGTTAGGGACAGTAAACCTTTGCACAATAAAAAAAAAATCCATGTATAAATTTATATTCAGCCCTGTGTATCCATGGTTCTTATCTGCCTTTCCTCATCCAATGATTCTACCAACTATGGATCATGTAACAGTGTAGTATTTTCATTTGAAAAACAAATCCACATGTAATTAGACCTGTGCAATTCAAACCTGTGTTGTTTGAGAGTCAACTTAGTTAAAACACTTTTTAAAGAGTGAAAGTTTATGGTTCAATACAAATGTTAGGATTGCTATATTTCTGTGAAAAATGTCATTGGAATTTTGATAAGGATTGGATTGAATTGGTAGATTGCTTTGGGTAGCATGGATATTTTAACAATATTAATTCTTCCAATCCACAAGAAGATAATATCTTTTCATTTAGTTGTGTCTTCTTTAATTTCTTTCATTAATGTCTTATAGTTTTCAGTGTACACAACTTTCACTTCCTTGGATTAAATTTATACCTAGGTATTTTACTCTTTTTGATGCAGTTGCAAGTGGGATGGTTGCTTAATTTTTTCTTTCTGCTAGTCCATTATTAGTATAGAAACATAATAGAGTTTATGTATGGATTTCATATCCTTCATCATTACTGAACTTGTTAATTATAATGGTTTTTTGTGATGTCTTTACAGTTTTCTATATATATTATAATATTACATATAATGTAATACGTTATGTGCAGATAGTAGCAATTTTACTTCTTTTCAATTTGGATGCCTTTTATTTCTTTTTCTTGCCTATTGCTCTGGCTAGGACTTTCAGTGCTTTGTTGGATGACAGTGGGAACAATGGACATCCTTATCTTATTCCTGATCATAGAACTGAGTATTATTGTTAGCTGTGGGCTTGTCATACAAAGCCTTTATTATAGGTAAAATCTAAATATTCATCAGAATGGGAACGGTAAAGCTTATGGTAAATATACTTAATACAGTAGCATGAAACCTTTAAAATTCATGCTCCAGAGTTATATTTATTGCCATGTTGTAAAGATAGTCCTGATATATGATTAGGTAAAAGATAAAATTGCAAATGATTTATGAAACATAATTACGCATTGTATATTATACACATAATTAAAATATATGTATATGTATGTGCATGCTTATACACATACAACTATACATATACTGCCAATAATACCAAATACTTACAGAGTGTATATTTTCTGTTCTAAGTTTGATTTATGGGCTGTCTTCAAAAACCCTTTCCCTTATGTACCCACTTCCCTAGTTCCATCACCATAATGAGGATTCCAAGTTGTCATATACACTATGAATATATATATATACTCATTTAATTCTCAGCTGACCCTATTACAGTTATTCATGGATCCCTTTAGCTTTAATGTAACATTCCAAAACTTAAGAAGGTAGAAAGAGGTCAAAGAAAAGATCTGGTCCATGTTTAATTTAGGTCGCTATCTATAACATTCTATCCCCCCAAGTCTCTGCAAGAAGTAGTAGATATGAATATCGGGATAATATTCATGTGAAACCACACAAAGGATGACTTAGAAGGAAAAGACCACATTCTCAGTCTTACTGCTTTTGAAAAAGCAATGGTCTATTTTGTTTAACTTTTCCATGTCTTAATCTTTCCCTCAGAAGGAAAATACTTATATGCTCTTTTACTGCTGTTATTCAAAATCCTTTTAGTTTACTGAGTTAAGTAACTTCAGATTTCATTATTGGCTTCAGTATGTGAAGTTACATTTCATTTTTACTTCTATGGTGCTAATTATTTTCATTGGAAATGTAACAACTTAGTAACTGGATTTTTTTTACCCACTTGATTTTTAAGGCAATAAGCTATTGCTACACAAAAATAGCCATTTTTCAATGGCTCTTGAAAAATTTAGGAAATCAATCTAACTAGCCTCCTGTTAGGTGAATAGTTACATTCATTCTTTCATTCAGTGAACAATTTTGGGGTAATTACAATTTATCAGGAACAACTAAAGCTGCTTTCTAGGATAACCTGATTCTAATTTGGAGATTTACTAATGTATCACAGTATGTAGGCTAAGGACTGCTGTTAGAATGTATTAGCACTGACTTAGCAATATTTTTTAAGTGTCATCTCTATTAGCTATTATAGATCAGGTTACCAAATCCCAGTAACTTGAAACAACTTGCTCAAACCACATGTACATGTGGGTCAACAAGAGGACTCTATTCATTTTGGTCACTCAATGACCCAGCCTGATGAAACAGCCACCATCAAGGATATTTCCAGGCACTGTACAAAAGGTAAGAAAGTTTGAGAATTTATTTGGCACTTAAATATTTGGACAGGAAGTAATGTCTGCTACCTCAGCTCACAAGCCTAAGAAATTTTATTTCTCTAATAATAAGAAGAATGGGTAGAGAGGAAATTTACTACTTACTGACTAAGGATGGAAAATATGTAGAGAAGGAACCAGTAAAAAGTGATGTAAAATGTAACTAAGAACTAAGTAAGCCCAGAGAACGAACTATTAGTATATATGTAGGTGTGGACTCAAACTAATCCCTTCAATGATAAGAGTTTTGAACAGCCTGGTAATTTTCTGTTCTCAACAACTTCTACAGTTGTGTGTGGCCTCAATATTTAGGCTCAAAATGAAATTTCTATTTTTTAATACATTTTGAAAATGTATAAAGTTTTAACAATTTTTTAATACCAAATTTATGATTCCTTTCTCAAATCATATTAACGATTTGAGATGGAATACCTGTTTAAATGAAGAGAGTGTTCTTCTCCATTAAAGTCTAGGAACTATATGGAGCTTTCTCAACTTTTTTTTTTTTTTTTTAGTTAGGCCTGCATCTGTGGCATATAGAAGTACTTATGCTGCAGTTTGTGGCAACACCAGATCCTTAACCCACTGAATAGGCCAGGGATCAAACCCACATCCTCCTGAACACTATGTCAGGTTCTTAACCCACTGAGCCACAGTGGGAACTCCTCAACTTTTCATAAGAGGAATTGTGATAGTGCTCCAAAGTTGATCAAGTCAGGTACAGACCAAAAGCATTTTCCTTGATGAAACTTATTCTCTTCACTGACTGAAAGACTATTCATGAGGACAGTTTTATTTCTGTTGGAGAAAAGATCAAACCCTTGACAAAACTAACATTTGAAATCTCAATTTCAGTTCCATTATAATTTCTTAGTGATATTTCTAAATGTTAGAAAATTCCTAAAATATTAGGAAAGATAAAATCAGTAAGCATTGAAGAAATGAGCCCCCTTTTGATGTTTTGTGGACAGAAAATTTAGGTATATATAATTCTTGGAATTTTCAAAATATAGCATTTTCTTATGGAATAATAATTGTGCTTCTTCTCAGGCAAGTAAAAATCCATTCAAAATTCAGGAAAATATTTTCTGATATAAGACAAGGAATATATTTAGTGTTTTAGCATGGCAGAAAGATTTTACTAATAAAAGAATGATAGATAAGGTGAAAGCTAAATGAATTGTTTTTTTGAAATGGCTAATTAGTTTGTGATCTATCATGGCAATTCTTCAGATAAGACACAGGTGCTTTTTATTAACATAAACATATACTTAAATTTTTCCAAAGTACAGAATAAAATAGGAAAACCATGTGAAAATACACGAGTCCTGGCCGCTAGATTTATTATAACTGTGAAGTAATGTATTAGAAAGTTTTCCCCAGCTCACATACTTGAAAAAAATTCACCAGATTCCACAGAGTTTTTTTCACATAGGCTTTTATTTAAAGGAAAATGACATGGTAAGGCAAGGGAGAAAAAGTATGGCAAGCGCAGGAAGTCCAAGAGCCATGAAGTTCAAGAGCCATTTCAATCTCAAGCTTCCGGATGATACCAAGACCTGAGTGAGGAATCAACTTTGGAAGACCTCAAAGTTCTCAGTGGAATGCCTTTAAAGCTTGCCTCATCAACTTATTTCAGCCAATTACCAAGCATCAGTAAAGAAACTGACCCCGGGGATCATCACAGTTTAAAATCTTAAAAAGCACACCTTAAATTCCACTACTCTTAGTTAAATCAGCAGTCAAAATTCAGACTTCCAGGCATCCCCAAGGTAAAGACAGGTTTTCTGGGGTAGCTGTAAAGCCATTCTGTCACTTCATGTACCATGTTGTCCTTTTTGATGCTCTTACTATAGAGCACACATGTCAGTGTACACATCTGGTACCACAGTATTAGGAGTAATGCCAAAAGTTATAAATACAATCAGTTCACTTCCACCTGCTTATTATTTTTTTGGCCACGTCTGCAACATGTGGAAGTTCCCAGGCTGGGGATTGAACCCGTGCCATATCTGTGACCCAAAGCCATAGCAGAGACAATGCCACATCCTTAACCTGTCAGGCCTTTTTTTTTCAGTTTACTAACTTATTATTGTATCATTGCTGAGAGGAAAGAGGGCCTGTCTGACCTTTCATCTACTTTTTCACTAAAGTGGAATTATTTAAAATCTATAAAGATTAGCAAATTAAATTTTACGGAGGTATGCGTGCATCATAAATACTATAGCTACCTTTTTAGGAATACAAAAAGCAGAGAGAAATGAACATTGATGATTTAACAAAGACAGCGCAATTTCAGGTTCAACATGCTTTGGGAAGAGAATGAAAGAAAAATGATTAATATAGACTTCTTCTAGAAATTTTAAACTATCTTTGTCTTACTTTGACTAGTATAGCCTTTGTTTTCTTATAATTATCCTTCTAAACTTATCCCCCAACAAAATGAGCAAAATAGTACTTCCATTTTCATGTTCTTCCACCTTTTCATCATCTACATCTATAGAAATCATTGACTTTCCACTTTCTCTCACTGTTTGCCACTAAGATGCCTTCTGTTACCTGTATTTGAATTACATTTAATTCTTAAGAATCTGTTTATCTAGACTTTAAGACTATTTGAACATGAAATTGTTTGCCACTTTTACCCATTCAACAAGATAAAAACAGTTAAGGCAATTTCCAGGCACTGCGTGTATTTTTAACCTTGTTTTAAAAATTGATATATAATTGAGATAAAATTATATTTAAGTTTAAAATGTATAAGATGTTGATTTGATACATTTATATATTGCAGTTTGATTACCACCACAGTGCTAGCTAGCATCTCTATCATCACACAATTATCATTTCTTTCTTTGTGGTGAGAACTCCAAGAGTTCCTCATTTTCTAACTGCAAGTTTGTAACCTTACCAATTCCCTCACCTATGCACTGTTTTTCACTGAATATGAATCATGTATGATGAAATCAGTAAAGTTCAAGGATGAGTTAGCCTAAAGAAAATATCTTGTGTCATAAGTCTAGCCACGCTGTTCCATAAAGTGTACCATGCAGTTGCAGAAACACAAAAGGCTCACCTGTGACATGTGACATTAGACTAATCATCAACCAACCTCTCCTAACATATCTAATAGTATTAATCACTCGAATTATTTGTCGCTGTCTTATATCCTTGTAGGTCTCACATTTAAAAAAATATTTTTCATACTGTTCTCTTTTTTCTAATGTCTTTAAGAGTTATCTCATTTCTTAGTGTGTTAGATTTCTTTCTGGTGATTTCATTTTTAGAAATGACCTCATGGTCCTTAATTTTATTTTAGTATTTATTTTATTTTTAATATTTTATGATGAAATGATTAGCATAACCAAAGTTTGATTTTAAAAAATGTTCCATTACCAAGGTTGGCAGTGGGGTTAAGAGACTTTACTCATTTACTTCTTAGAATTCTTCACAGGAATTACAAGGTAGATGATAATATATTGACCGGTCATATTTTTTCTCCTTCACGACAGAGATTTCATGTTTATGTTTGTTCTCATTGGTTGGGGGAAGATCTTCCCTATGTAAAGCATGTAGTCATATTGGCTTAAGCAGCTGCCCTTTTATTTCATAGGATTAAATTGTACTAAACACACACACACACACACACACACACACACACACACACACGCTAATCAGTCTGACTAATCTTGCCTTCTAATTCTGGTTCCTGCTGCTTATTGATTCTGTGAGTCAGGATATATTATTGCAATTTTACTCATTTTTTTTTTCAATTTTAATCATTTTTAAAGTGGCTTAAGAATAGTTCTTGTCTCAGAAAAAGCACTATACCTTGTCCTAATATGTATAAATATGATCACAGAATAAACATGGTAGATATTATTTTGATCATGCATGGAGGATTTTTATAGTAACTTTTTGTAAAGATGTGCCTTTTCTCTGTAATTATTGAACTCCATTACTTTAATGGAGTATTAAAAAATTTAAAAGAAACAAAGAAAATACCTCATGCTTATGTAATTCTTTAATTTCAATTTTATTTATAGTGTTCAAATGAGACATGGAAGAAAGACAGTTTACTGAACAATTCCTTAAGTCTTTTTTTTTTTAATACTTCTTTTTGTTAAGGACTGAACACCAGTTTTTGAATTCCTAGGTTTCTAACCATTGTATTAGCCTAAGATATTTTGCTAATACTTACTGTTCTTAGATAATGTCAATAGCAGGGAATAATAACACAGAAATTGGTACACTTTTTGAAAAATGATTATGTGCCAAACATTATTCTTAAGCCCTCTTCATGCATTGACTCAATCTTCTAACAACCCTGTGAAGATGATTTTATTATATCCATCTTATACATGAGGAAATTGATACACAGACTAGTTAATGAATCTGCCCAGTCATGCAGATTTAAAGTGGTTAAACTAGGATTTGAAGTCAGTGTCTAACTCTACAATTTATCCTATTACCCACTATGCTAAACTGACTTAAAAGAATGATATAGTTAGTGAATAAGCGTTATGTTTTTACACACACACATTCTTTGTCATTTACTAAAATTGAATGGATATATAAACAATTTAATAACAGAAATTACAAATAAGTCAGCCTCAAAATAAAGAGGTAAAATAAAGGCAATTTTTAAAAAATGGAGAGTGAAGGTTGGACAACTGGTAATAATGAATAATTGCTATGGAATCTATCACATGTTGATTTCAATAATCTTTTTTGCTTGGAAGAGATTCAGATTATGTTACCTTTAGTTTAGTTGAGAGAGAGACAGAAAAAGAGACAGAGAGAGGGAAATGGAGAGGAAATAAAGAAGACAGAGCAGGAAAGGGAGGGAGAGAAAGAAGGAGGGAGGAAGAGAAAAAGAGACAGAGAAGGAGAGAGACAGAGATGTAAAAAGAGAATTGTTTTAAAGATTCTAATTTATAGCCAGCTTGTGAAAAAAAATGGTGCATTAAATCCCCATTTGGCACCCTGATTATAATAAGATAATACACCCTTTCTAAAAATTTCCATTTGATGACTAAGTGAACCAATTCAAATTGTCTCCATTTTATTGATAATAGCATCAGTGGCATTAATGATAATGGTTTTTGAGCAATAGCAATTAACTAGATTTGGTGAACTGAGCAATTGAGCATTGAATTTGAAATCAGAATATTTGGCACTGAAGATGTTCTGAGTACATATTAAAATGATTGTTGATTATTTAAAGATTTATTAAATTGATGAAGAGCATTAAAGGTATTATTTCCTGTGTTATTTAAGAATGCTATTTGTTTCAAACCTACTTAAGCCATTTAAAAATATATTGACTCAGTAAATAATAAGTTTGGGGTTGCTTAAGGGCTTAATACAGAGTTTCATCACTGGAGTCAGGTCTCTGTTTCTCTGTTTATCTTCAACCCTACCCTTCACAACTTGTCAGAGTGATACAGGCTGGCTGTCTTCAGCAGCTCTTGGAAACTCTTGTTTTCTTGTTCACAGCCAGGAGCTAATAGCATATCTTTCCCCAAATAGCAAACAAAAAGTGTGAGTTTTTCTCTGATTGGAACCTCTAACATCATGTACCTACCAGGCTGCTGTAAGTGAGGAAGTGGGAGAGAGGACATGGGATGGGCAGTCAAAATGTCTACTGCTGTCTTCCTGCTTGAACATTCAGCATTGCAGTGCACACTCCTTAACACATACACTCTTTCGAAAATACCCACGTAACATCCTTGAAAAGGCAGAGTGTAAAATGTTTTCCAGTGATGATGTCTAGTTCCACAATTAGGACTTTTGGGTGATCTGCAATCCCTTTCAATCAGACTGTGACACAGTGCTTCATGGTCCAATAGACAATGATTAAATGAAAAAAAAAAAAAAAAAGATCGAAGTCCATTACCCCTAAATAAAAAACTTAAAAGAACACAGGATATCTTTGTGTGAGTGGAAACAAACATGTCATATCCTTTACTGTCAGAAAATTCCTGCTGGTTCTTCCTTCTATTTATTAAAAAGTCTTGCTTAATAGGTATCTTCAAGATTATATCTGAGATTGCCATTGGGAAAAATGCCATTTCAAGGGAGTGTGTCACTTTAGTCTTCTTCTTGTTGCACCATTGTGGGGTCCTGGTATTTCTCTAGGGTTGAATAATAACATGGTATTTTTTTCAGTCAGATTTGGGATTTCTTTGGAAATCGGATTTCTTTACAGGTTTTAGACTTTTACAATTTTTTTTTTCCCTTTTAATTCTATGACCTAGTAATGAAAGTCCTCTGGTATAGTTCTGGTCTTCAAATGTAAGCCCTTTTGTCTTCCTTAATATGTCTCTTCCCTTGCACATCCCCTGACTGAGGTAATTGCAGCAAAGATTTGGGATAGGAGGCACAGCCAGTGTACTCTTTGACTGTAGACTACTGCTAAGCTGCTTCTTCAGGACAGGAGTGATATCTGCTTTATCAGAAAAGTGCTTTAGGGAAGCCCTATGGTTGAGTTTTTTTTGTTTTTTTGTTTTTTTTTTAGTACTTAAGTCTTAAATTATGCCCCTACTGCCTGTACTCATTAGATTTAGAATAAAAATAAAAATTGGCTTTTCCAATCCTATCAAGCTTCAAATTATCAGCCTCTCAAGCCATTTACATTATAAGCTGCAGGCAACAAAGTTCTCTTCAAAAAAGCCATATTTTCTTTTTTTCTGTGCTTCAGTCAGGTGACCATTAGCATGAGCTTCTTTCTTGGTTATAAAGTAGCTAGTAGGTGCTAATATCTTTGCTTTTTTCTAGTCCCTAATGGTGTTGGTATGCACAAAGTATGTGCCTCCAGATAAAATAGGTCATTGTTTAACCAACCTTTTCTTAACCATATAACAGCTATCGCCCTGAGATAGGAGGGTCCTTCTTACTCTTGGTCTTTGTCTCTAACATAATTCAGCTCATTCCGCATTTTAGAACCTATTACTTTCAACACTCTATTCCCTGATTCCAAATTCTGTATATCTTAGAAAGTTTTCTGTTACAATAATAGGAAACTCATGCATAAGGTTTAAGTGTTAAGTTCTATGACAAATAATTGCATTTTAGCATGGATCAGTGACATACATGAATTAAGGAAAGAATAACAATGTAATTTCAGGCATTAGTCATCTTGATTCAGATTGGACCTCACACCCTCATACCCCAAAATATACACAAGGCATAAAAATACAATTTTTGTAAATAGTGCCTAAGTTATTTTTAGATGGAATATGTGTGTGTGTTCCTTCATATTAATGGGTGATTTTTTTAAAGATGATAATTCATGTTAAACTATTGTCATTTCATCTCTCCCTATCATATATATATATATATCTAAAACTGAAAAGTGTTCTTTTTCTTAGGAGGTCAAATTTGATACTTTAGCAGTTATAATAGAAAAAAATGTTTCTCTTAAAGTATCATAAGGGAACAATGAATGAAAAATAATGTTACAATTTTAGTATTTTCTCCTCAGTTTTACTGAAATTCATTTAAAAGAATCAAGTTAGTACATTTTACCTATTTATAGAGTTCTTGTGTTTTAAATTATAAATAATCACCTAGGTTCTCTCAGTTGAGAGAATTGCTAAGTTACTTTGAGGTAGTAAAGTATTTGGGGGCATACATTTAGCCTATTGCAACAGTGAATTAAATGATAGCACCTTTTATTTTTATATATTATTAAATAAAAAGGCATTTGCTTTACATGGATCCAAGTAAATGCTTTGTCCTGCTAATATAATACAAGTTCCAATTGACTCTCTCCCCCCAAAAAAGACAAACATAAATATATATACAGAAAGAACCTGCTTTGGAGAAACCTTGTATGAGATCTTTTCTTCCATTAAAGATTTCTTATGATTATACTTTAGGGGTTATTGGCTTTTATAATAGAAAATTCCAGAAGAATGGTGGGATTCTGGTGAGAATTTAGTCAAGCTTCTCATCACACTGTAGCTCCATTTCTCTGTAATTTTCTTGGCTCTATCCTCCTTCACTATCTCTGTCAAGTGGTTGATTCTTTTCCAGGATAGTTTTGTTTTAAGGGAAAGATGGCTACCAGAATCTTTAATGGTTCTTTTTTTTATGTCCAAGGCCAAAGATTTACTTTTATTCTTAATAATCGTACCAAAAGCCTGGGCACTCTTTTGGTTACAATATGTTAGGTCATGTGTCAGTGATTGTTACACTGTGGCCAGCAGAAAAAGCATGTATACATATTTATACACTTTGTCCCTGAGCCAAACACTGTGGCAAGGAATATTCATTTAAACCAATCAGGGCCCATTTCTAGACTGAGGTTGAGATTAATCTCAACCAACCAAAAGGCTGCTATAAAAAGTGGGATAGGTTGAATACATTTGGGAAATTATTTTATGGTCATATTTGAATGAATTCAATGTTTTCCCATGGTTTGAGCATGAAAATCTTTAAAGGAATAAGAGCTATCATGTCAGATTGTTTTAATGTGTGTGTATCATTTGTGTTTGTATATATGTGTGTGGATGTGTGTGTGCATGCATATGTATGTGTGTGAGCATGCATGTGCATTTGAATATATATAGCTTTTCATTGGTTCTAGAAATGTTTTCTTTTCCTTAGAAAATATTTTTCATATCCACTAACATTTTTTTTTATCTTATATAAATTACAGTTGGATACTTTTAATTTTTTATTATTTTATTTATTTATTTTTTGCTTTTTAGGGCCACACCTGTGGCATATGGAAGTTCCCAGGCTAAGGGTCAAATAGGAGCTACAACTGCCAGTCTATGCCACAGCCACAGCAATGCATGATTCCAGCCACACGTCACAGCACCGCTGGATCCTTAACCCTCTGAGCGAGGCCAGGGATCAAACCTGCATCCTCATGGATGCTAGTCGGTCTCATAACCAGCTGAGGTACAAGAACTTCAGCTGGTTACATTTTAAAGAGGCTGCCCCATACCAGTCAAAATCATGCTTAGTGTAGGTTGGGCTATTACAATGAGTCAAGTATTTCTAGAGCAATACTGTAGGCTCTGTCTCAAAGTTAAATATATTCAACATTTAGCAAACATCTATTGAGTATCTGTTATAAGCAAAGTGCTATGCTAGGTGCTCTTGTGTATATGAAGATAAATATATGTCATAAAACAATGACAAATTGGCTTTCAGAATGTGATTATTTCTAATATCATCACATTTTTCTTTTGTGTCATTTTTCATTTTATCATAAGAAGACCTTGAGATTTTTTAAAAATAAAGAAGAAAATAATGATACATGAATTCACTTGAGTTAGTTTCCTACTTCACAGCTTATATAAGAACATAAGCATATATGAGGTGTAATGCATACATTTACATAGTTTAGATTGTTGTTAAATTTGCCAGTTTTGTATTTTCAGAGATTGCTGGCCTTCAATATGCACCATTGAATTTACAAAAATAAAAGAGTTTAATGAACACAGTAAAATGAAGCTATTTATCTGGATAGACTACTTTATGAAGGGCAAGAATAGGGGACCCTCCTAGATCAATCTATTATGTGGTTTCCAATTTTTCTAAATAAATTTTATTGACTTACACATTTTAGTAGAAAATAATTAATTACTAAGTAATATCTACATTTATCCATAAATTATGATGGTACTTGTGTTATACAGTCAAATATACATCTACGGAAATTTCCAAGCAATCTCTATTTGTTAACAATAATAGCATTGTAAACCCAATATCATTTCCTGTTTTGTTTTTAATGATATAATTCTGGAGTTCCTGTTGTGGCTCAGTGGGTTAAAAACCTGGCTGGTATCCATGAATATGAAGGTTCCATCCCTGGCCTTGCTCAGCAGGTTAAGGATCTGGCTTTTCTACAAGCTGCAGCATAGGTTCCAGATGTGGCTTGGATCCCACATTGCTGTGGCTGCATCTCTGATTCTACCCCTGGCCTGGGAATTTCCATATGCCTTGGGTGTGGCTCTAGAAAGCAAATACATAAATAAATAATATGATATAGTTCTGTAACATACTTATGCAACATATTTATGTAGGATAGGTTTTGTAGATAAATAAGAACTTACTGAACTGTATTTGTGTGCATCTATGTATTAGGAACATAAATTTAAAAACTGAAGTTATGGTAAGTTGAAATAAGAAATTTAGCTTGATAAAAATAATTTGATGTCTGGTAATTAAGAAATCTTTATGAACCAGACATAATTCACTGAATATTGTAGAGATAGACATTATTCAGAACACTCTATAGGCACCAAAGTCAAATTTCAGAAAGAACCAAGGAGAGAGAGAATAAAAATATTTTAGGATGATTTACCTTGATTAGGATTGGCACTGGGATACTAAGTATTTTATACCTACTCACTTGTAGAATTTTCTTAGAATTTTCCCATATATGTATCTTCAACCACACTGGTGGATCTTTGCAACTCTTTGTTTTGGCTAAGTTAAAAAAACTTAAGTAAATTTTATGGAACACGTTGTATATACATTTTCCTTTCGCTCACCCACACACATTCTCCCTGTTTATGAGAACACATTTGTCTTAGCATTATAATGCTTTTGGCCTTGACAGAATCTGTTCAAATTAACACAGTGTTCAGTACTGCAATAACAAAATAGACTAGTTTTTCAACTTCTATTTTCAAATCACTTGAAACAGAAAAATCTGACAAGGCCATTATGGATCTTTAGAACAAGGTAAAGGTATTTGTTTCATTACAAATAATTTTTCATAACTTTTCAATCAGTAATTTCATCTTATTTACTTTCTTGAAATTCAAAATAGACCAAGATTTTCCTTTTGGTCATATATGCATGTTAGGACTGTCAGTTGCTCTTATGATCATTGTGTTACCATTCAGGTTACACTTAATGTATGGCAGGAACATGTGGCAGTTGCTTTGAAGATAGTGTGTGCAATTTTTACTACCAATCAATCTTCCCACTTTACAAATTCAGTTAAATGATTGGCTGAAAGTACAAAGCTAGTAAGTAGCAGAATAAAATGGAATCCAGGCCTCTTGTATTCCTAGGCCTATAATTTAAAAATTATACCTTCTTGCCTTTCTGTTAAAATTTATTTTTAATTTAAGATGGTACTTAAATATTTTACATAATAATATAGTATGTGAAGGTCACTGATAGTTCAAGGCATCAAGTATTTATTGGTGATCTAATTTGTGTTAACTACCAGTGTTATTTGACTTACCCTCAGGGTCCTTATGCACTAGAAGAGGAGACAGACACTCTTGTAATTGCTCTGAGACATAGAATTAAGGGACTCGAATACAAACCATTTGAAAGCACAAAGCACAGCTTTATAAATCTTGACTTAGACAATAGGAGGCGTAACGAATGATGAACACTGATAGGTAAATGTGATTTTCATAGGGGGCTCTTCCCATAGAAATATCAATCCAGTTTATAGAACCACGTGAGAAAGATATAGAAGCATGAATATTTAGTTCATTTTGCAAATGATACATAGTATATAGGGTGGGAGGGAGGGGTAGGAAAGGCAACTGGAAAGGAAGGTTGAGGGCTCATTGTGGAGGATCTTAATATCAAGCTAAGGGTGATTACATTTTATCAGAAAGCGAGAGAAGGCCATTGGCAGGTTTTGAATATGGGGCTCTGTGTTTCAACAAAAGGATTTAAGGAGCTAACTCCAGAGGGTTTTGGACATCAGAACTGGAAGTGCCATGCTGAACTGGAAGTGCCAATAATATCTCTAGGTGGAGCTGTGTCACTGTATTGGGAAATCAGGGTTTATTCTTAAGGTATCAGTTAAGAGCAGTGACACAGACACATGACATAGGAGCTAGGATGGAAAGAAATAACAGAGCAATCCATAAGAGTATATGAGATTTCACAGAGAGAAAAAGTATAAAAAGGCATGAAGAGATTCAAAGAATATTTGAGATGATAGCTTTAAGCAGACAAACTAAAAGCAACCTGAGTTGGTGCAGGCTGGGATAGTGCGGGAGGGTAGTTAGGTGTGATTATAGAACTTTCTCGTGAGAGTACTATAACACAGATGATTATTTAAAGACTTTGAAGAAACTGCTCATGTTCAATGGTGTCAAATGCTGTAATGGAATTGAAGAGGATGCAGATGGCGGAGAAGTAGCTGTATCTGGTGTTTTAGAAGTAGACTTGTATACTTTGAGAAGGCTGTTTCGATCAAGGGATGGGGAACAGGATTGCCCAGGTTAAAGGTTGATAAACAAGCAAAGTGGAGTAATCTGTTCATAAGTTCAGTGATGAAAGCAAGGAAGAGTAGAATAGTAGACTTAAGAGTGACAGTACTGGACAGATGTGTTTTAGATTGGGAGAGATTTAGCAAGGGTTTTCATATGCTCTGCAGTAGTATACTATGTGGTAGGAATCTCCAGTACACTATGTATACTGTATTATGTACTACATATAATGAGTAGTGTGAATCTATAGTGGTTGATATTGTGGAAAAACAGACACATAAAGATCTGTAAGAACATTCATGATACATTTTCAATAACAAGTTTTTATTCCATTAATATTTAACTAATACAATTCCATTTTTAGTAATTATTAGTATTGATTCCTGCTTAATTCTTTTCAGTGCCTTTAAGTCTCAGTGTATTTCCTCCCTTTATTAAAAAATAATCTTTCACATTTGAGTTTTGTCAGAGGAAAAGATGGCATAGGGCATAGAGCAGAGACCATGATATAGCTGGAACATTTTAACCTGATTTGATTTTATAAAACACAATACAATAAGGAGCAGACAGTGCTTTGTTTTAGAACATTCACTGCTGGAAATCTTTTATTTATGCAAAAGCTTGCTGATCAGTAGGGCTCTGTCCCCTGATGCCAAATTTTTAAGCACTTTCTACAGCTCATTTTGAATAATGCAGCGGGGCCATGGGACAACTCTAGAAACAAGCCTTCTGCAAAACGTGGTCTCTCACAGTCAAGTATTGCAACAAATTTCCTATCTAGAAAAATGATAGGAAATGTTCTGAGTTTTGGTAACTAGTTCTTACATTTGTAAAACTGAGGGAAAAGAAAATATTCTTGACTTAACAGTCCACAAAATTGATATGCATATGATCATATGAGTATATGTGTTGTGAATGTTTAATGATTAAATGTGATTCAAAAATAAAACATGACAGTAACCAGGGCTCAGTTCACAGACCACATTCATTTTCCTGATGAGCTCATCTAGTAACCTGATATCAAATACCATCTGTAGGTTGATTGCCTCTCAAATGTTTACCCAGGCTCAGAACTCTCTGCTGAACTCCAAACTTAGATGCACAAGCATTTATTCACTCCCAATCAATTCAGACTGAACATGTTCAAAACTGAACCGACTTACCCCCAAATCTGTTTCATCAGCAGCCCTTCCTATCATAGTAAGTAGCAACGATTGCATAACTAAATACTTTGGAGTCAAACTTAGTCTCTCTTTTTTTCACACCCCATATCGATCAGAAATTTATGCCAGGTATATCCAGAATCTGGTCACTTCTTACCACTTCCATTGGCCCCCATGTCATCTCTGGTCTGGATTACTGAAATTGCCTTTTCAAATGGTCTGACTTACCTTACCTACAGTCCACTTTGTCTTCCAGGCTGTCCTCTTAAAATGTAAGTCAGATCACATCACATTGCTGCTGAAAATACTCCCATGACTTTCCACCCAATGGGAATAAAATGTAGTCCCACTGTGTTCTGTGCCCATATGCAATCCCCTCCCTCTCCTCCTTCATTTCCTCTCTAGCTTCATTTTTCCTTAATTTTTACCTTCTCTTCTTCCTCTGAAACCATCTTGGCCTCCATGGCTTTGCCTCTAGGCACATGTCCCCCACATATTCACAAGATTATCTCTTCCTCATTTTTTTTTTAATTTTATTGGCCACCCCACAGCATGTGGAGTTCCTGGGCCATGGATCAGATGTGAGCCACAGGTGTGACCTAAGCCACACCTGTGGCAACACAATATTCTTTAAGCCACTGTGCCAGGCTGGGGATCAAACCTGTGTCCTGACACTGCAGAGATGCTGCCAATCTTGTTGTGCCACAACATGAACTCCTCTTTCACATCTTTAAGTCTTTTTATCAAATAATATTCACTCTGATATTTTCCCTGACCTTTCTAAGCTAAATCTACAGTGCCCCCCTTTTTCCTTGCCACTTCTTACCTCCCGTCCTTGCTTTATTTTTCTCGATAGCACTTACTGGCTTCAAATTTACTTACGTATGCCTCCCCTAATAGGATTAGTTCCATAAAGACATGGATTTTTGTCTCTTTTGTATATGGCTGTACCACTATTGCCTAGAACAGTGCCTGTTGCTTGGTAGTTGTGCAATATTTGTTCAGGAATCACTATATTTAATATGTGGTAGAGCCAGATTTTTATATGCTTTCAGAGCCCTTCTTTACAAAATAAAAGTGTGACCTATTGAATGTATGCAATCTGTTTTGCTTATTGTTCTTTGCTGGCAAACCTGCAGTTATAGCAACTTTATGACAAATCATGCACATTTCATTATTATTAATTCAATTGCCCCTAGTAGGCCAAAGATAGTTTTACCAATTTGTTGTGAAATTGGTAAACACAATAATTACACGCTTATTAAAAAGCAAAATAATAATGGATGTAACATTTCCATGTTTAAGGATATATTACCTATGATGAGTAGATAATAAAATATTTAATTTTCTGAGTTCCTTATTTCCTCCTAAAACAAGAATATATGTGTCTATATAGTTTCTAGCTTATGACTGAAGCATTTCATATTAATTAAGCATTTTTTATTCTAGTTATAAAAATGCATGTCTATATTTTGGGGGTAATCTTTTGAAAAAATTCCCTTTTATGAAATGCAGTAAAATACATTTTGACTTGATTTGATAATTCCTGTAAAAGAAAAACAATTGAATTTTAAATCTGTTGATTTTACACACGAAGTTCTTTACCATATTTGCGACTTAGCATTCAAACCATTGTCTCATGAACATTCATATGAATTTGGTTATGCATTTGTACATATTGTTCATGCTGTGTTTTGGGTGGTATGTGGTATCTCCTGAGAAGTTTCAGTTTCATTAAGAAGGTCTATATTAATATAGTCAGCACTTTTATATTTCATTAAATCTATGTTTCACTGGTTCTTTTTGTTTGTTTGTTTTTCTTGTTAGGGCCATACCTACAGCATGTGAAAGTTCCCAGGCTAGGGGTCAAATGCGAGCTGCAGCTACTGTTCTACACCACAGCCACAGCAATGCAGAATCTGAGCCACGTCTGTAAGCCGCCACAACTCACAATGCAAGAACCAGTGAGGGAATTCCTGTTGTGGCTCAGTGGGTTAAGAACCTGACACAGTGTCCTTGAGGATAAGGGTTTGATCCCTGGCCTCTCTCAGTGGGTTGAGGAGCCAGCATTGCTGCAAGCCAGTAATAGGTCGCAGATGTGGCTGGGTCTGATGTTGCCATGACTGTGGCACAGTCCTGCAGCTGCAGTTCTGATTAGACCCCCAGCCCAGGAACTTACTGCTGCAGGTGTAACAGTAAAAAGGGAAAAAAAAGAATTGTTTTTTTCTACATAATTTCCTATTTTCTATAACATTTTCTGAACAATCCATTGGAGTCCTTTATTATTTTAGCCTGCTTTTGTTTTGTAGACATTTATATTGCTAAAGAAAAAACTATATTTGTCCTGTGAAAAAATGTGTTGTGAATTCTTGTCATAAAACTATTAGATTCTGCAAGAACCTAAGGCAGACTCAGTTAGCCATCAGGTGTAATTGTGCTTTCCACAAATGGTTTTCTTTCCCTAGAGGACAGTCAGAGGTACTGGCAGCATCAAGTTCACAGGCAAGCCTAAAACCAAACATGGAGCATTTTTGTTGTCTGTCCACCAGACATAGGCTTTTCTCCCCAAGTAACTATTAAGTTGTCATAAATCTTCTTTTGGAAAACTGATTTTCAGTTTCTTACCTTTGCACTGAAAAAATGGTCCATATATTGGCAATGAGTGTTACACATTGCTCACTGGCAAGTGATAGTTCTAAAGGTGGCCTATTATGCTAAAAACAGGCTTTGAGTCCTGTAGGATGCCAAAACCTCTAGTCAATTCAGTCCACATTTCAGACAATACACTTGGAAAAAATCAGTCAGGGCGAAGTGCTGTTTTATACATTAAATATCTTCGTGGATACCATTTGGGATTATATGCTACTGACAAGGATCAAAGTTAAATATTTTGAATTTCAGCAGCCTTTCCTTTCTTAGCCTTAACTTTCTTGTCGAGGTGCTAATGAGATGTGAAAAGGCCAAATAGAAGAAATAAGAGCTCCAGATAATTCATACTCTGATAAATTACTCCCAGGATTATTGGCAGTTTATGGTTCTTCTGGGACAGTGGGAGAAATAAGCCATGTTGGCCAAGGATATAGAGCAACTCATGTTAATAACATTGTAAAAGAAGTTTACAAGGCAATCAGAATCCTTTTAAACAAATGTCACGTGTGTACCTTCAAGCCTAGGCACAATTTGATTATCCAAAAAGCTTTATAGGTCAGATTGAACTGCAATTTAGCATTTCTAAACCAGAGAGTCTAAACACACTTCTAACTAATTTCCTTCTAGCTTAAATGGATTTCCTTTTCCTGATCTATAGTTTCCCCAGAACAAAGACATATTTGACCTTCATTTTCTGCTCATTTGCATGATTTTTAATTCATCTTCTTGTTAAAGTTTGTAATTGCTGCCATATTTTAATATTCAAGATTTAATTCATTGTTTTAATTTCTTTCCTAGTGTAATATGAAGTAAGACCAATATATTAAAAATACTTTTTTAGATTAAGTAGTGATTCTGTAGAAAATTTCTAAAAGTTATACAAAAATACAAAAAAATGAAACTGACTGTACTCAAGAGTATTTTAAAAATAAAATGAAATACTATTTTTAAATATATTATTTCAGTATATGAACAAAGAAAGCATGTTTATTCCTTTTGTTTCTTTTCCTTCCTATTTTAAAAAGTAGAGCATGGCGTTCCCGTCGTGGCGCAGTGGTTAACAAATCCGACTAGGAACCATGAGGTTGCAGGTTCGATCCCTGGCCTTGCTCAGTGGGTTAAGGATCCGGTGTTGCCGTGACCTGTGGTGTAGGTTGCAGACACAGCTTGGATCCTGCGTTGCGGTGACTGTGGTGTAGGCTGGTGGCTACAGCTGCGATTCAACCCCTAGCCTGGGAATCTCCATATGACACAGGAGTGGCCCTAGAAAAGGCAAAAAGACAAAAAGACAAAAAAAAAGTAGAGCCAGTAGATATAATTTAGATTTTGATATATGTCCCAAATATGATTATATATCAACAAATTTCCCAGTGATGTCATTGCTCCATATTTTATAGTATTCATAAATTTATGTGGTGATTTAAAAACTCAAATACGTGTTCCCATTGTGGCGCAGTGGAAATGAATCCAAATAGGAACCATCAGGTTGCTGCCTTGATTCCTGGCCTCACTCAGTGGATTAAGGATCTGGCGTTGCCATGAGCTGTGGTGTAGGTTGCAGAGGCGGCTCAGATTCCACATTGCTGTGGCTGTGGTGTAGACCGGTGCCTACAGCTCTGATCGACCCCTAGCCTGGGAACCTCCATATGCCGCGGGTGCGGCCCTAGAAAAAGACCAAAAAATAAAATAAAATAAAATAAAATAAAATCTCAAATGTGTGTGTAAATTTTAGGGTGTTGTATTAATGAAATCCATGTTAAGTATTTCTTTATATGAAAAAGTTTTCTATTGAGAATGTAGAAATTATACAACAAAGCCAGTCATATTATAAACATGTAAAATTATTCACAGAATGGTCTAGGGGAAAGAGAGACTGGATGAATCAAAGAATTCCATCAGTAGTTCTGGTGGTGAGTGAAATACTTGTAATCATTATATGCACATAATTATGGCACATTATTATATTTTGGTTTTTATGTGCAATTTTACCAATCTAGCTACCTCTGAGAAATATTTTTCCCCTTAAGTTATTAAAAATATATCTGACAACATAGTTCAAATTATAGGCTTCTGTGAGACAGATACTGAGTTCACCTCTCATCTCTGCTCTTTATTAACTGTGTGACCTTGGGCGAGTTTCTAACCTCTATAAATCTGGTCTCCTTCCTGTAAAATGTAGACAGTAATCACTCCTTATGTTGTAAGATTAAATTAGGTAATTTAATGGAGTGCTTGCAGCACACTTTACAAATAGTAAACATTCAATGAATTATATTTGTGTTCTGTTTATAAATTTTATAAGCATTTAGAGAATAAAAAAGCATTATTGATTAGAATATAGTCTTCAGTGTGGGGAGTACCTACCTACGAGACACCTAAGATGATCCACTGGGGTTTCAGAAGAACATATTATGATGTCTCATCAGATGTATACTTTATTTGAAATTAACAAAGAAATCTTTTCTGATTTTTAATATGCATGTTTTCAGATGATTTCATATAACATGTGGTACTTGATGTCCTCAGTCAGAGATCTTTAATAGGTTGGATTGGTATTGGGCCTTATTTATTGGTATCACTGATATTTTGGATGCATTGAAATGCATGTGAACAGTTAAATGAGTTTACAAATTATATTAAGTAGTAGAATACTTAAAATATTTTGCAATAAAATGGGGGTGTCTTAGGAAATATTTTTTTTTTTACTGAACAGAAGTGTCCTAGTTACCTCATGCTAAAGTAGTTGAAAAAAATGTAGTACTTCTTTTCTTTTTTTTTTAAAAAAAAAAAGCTTTACAAATATGCTGAACATTTCTGTGTTTTCACGTGTCTGTGAAATTTCTCAGATATTTCTGAAAGCAGTAAAAACACTTGGTCTCTCTTTTAAAGGTACATTTCTATATCTACTAACAGTGATGAAGAAAGGAACAGCATTTCATAGGAAATCTGTGCTATGAAGAGTGCATTTCAAAGATGGATATTTGGTGATATTCTTATCATAAGTGTGTCAGTTGTGAAATCTTTTACATTTACACACAGAAACGTGGAAAGAAGATTTTTAAGTTTGTTTAAAATATAAATGAGGGAGAGTTCCCATTGTGTATCAGCAGAAAGGAATCCGACTAGGAACCATGAGGTTGTGGGTTCGATCCCTGGCCTCACTCAGTGGGTTAAGGATCTGGCGTTGCCGTTGCCGTGAGCTGTGGTGCAGGTTGCAGACGCAGCTCAGATCCCGTGTTGCTGTGGCTGTGGTGTAGGATGGCAGCTATAGCTCTGAGTAGACCCCGAGCCTGGGAACCTCCATAGGCTGCAGGTGAGGCCGTAAAATATATATATGAAATATTTTAGTGAGGTTTTGAATCCATATTATAAATATAAAAATGTTTTCACTTGATATTGCATGAAATCTTGATAATAGAAAATTAAATTTTTAAGCAAAATTTTTAAAATAGCAGGTAGATTGGAGGCAAAGTGAATAGGGCAGCTAAGTGGGATCAGTCCTCAAAATTTCTATAGAACAGAGTGATAGCAAGTAAAGTAGAATACGCAGTCACAAATACTATTTTAATAAAGGTGAATAATTTACAAAATTGAAGAGCATTATGGTAAAGTTTCAGTAGAAGTCATACAGGAGATGATATTTGAGGAGAATGTGATTTAAATGTTTGTGAAAGTAAGGTTTTTTAAAAAGTATGTTGATAGAAGGAGAAATAAACAAGCAGGAAGGTGGAGTTCCTGTCGTGGCTCAGTGGTTAGCAAATCCAACTAGGAACCATGAGGTTGCAGGTTTGATCCCTGGCCTTGCTCAGTGGGTTGAGGATCCGGCGTTGCCATGAGCTGTGGTGTAGGTTGCAGACTCGGCTCAGATCCCCTGTTGCTGTAGCTATTGTGTAGGCCGGTGGCTACAGCTCAGATTTGACCCCTATCCTGGGAACATCCATATGCCGCAGCAGTGGCCCAAGAAATGGCAAAAAGATGAAAAAAAAAAAGTAGGAAGTTGAAATGTGAAAATAGATGATTTATAGATTTTAAAGCCATGAGAGAGTGTGGAGGAAAATATCTGAGACCATTACATGATAGGGTATAAATTTGAGACTTTAAGATCACTGAAGTTTATTGCATATAAGCGTAGAATACCCAATATCAATGTGGCATCTCTTCTCAAGTTAGGTTGAAGGAAGCAAAAGATAGAGGAGAGGTAATCAATTGGGGGAGCATGTGGTTGACATCATTCTTGTGTTGTTTTAGCACATGGTTTCTCAAAGTGTCACTTCTGACCCGTTTGGGGCCTGATCATTTTTTGTGGACCAGGAGCGGGTGGTTATACTTAGGCTGATGCTGAGCTGCTGCTGCAGTGTAGAATGTTCAGCAGCATTCCTGGCTTCTACCCACTCGGTGTCAGTGGCACCCTCCACCCCCAGCAATGACAATCAAAACTGCCTCACATGTCCCCAAGAGGGCAAAATAGCTCCTGGTTGAGAACCAGTGGTTTAGGGTAATGTCACAAGGAATAAAAAATAAGAAGTGAATGTGAAATAAAAGATGTTGTTTGCTGGACAGCTTTCAAACAAATTGTTGAAAATAATAATAGTTAAAAAGAACTAACACATACATATGTCTTTATGGCATTATTTTCTATGTCAGTCTTATTTGGAGTTCTATTTTACATTCCTACTCCTATTTTCCATTGCCTCATTTTACACACACACACACACACACACACACATATATATGCACTTCAATCCTTTTGTGGTATCCTCCCTAAAGCAGGAATGATTCCTCTTAGCTTGTAGCCCACCTTGACTTTTGAGTCTTTTACTTCAAAATGTAAAAAGAAAAGTTAGGCCAACAAGAAAGAAAACCTTGTCAAGTGGTTTCACATCTTTTCTTTCTGTCAAATACAGTGAGCCCTTATATACTCTTCTCAGTTCTCTAAACCTTAAGGTTAAAAGTTTTAACCGTGAAAGAGACCCTGAAGTATAAACCTTGAAGCATATACACTCTTGTTTGGAGAAAATGATAAAATTGAAGAACTGCCCATTGCCTTCAGCTGACTAAACTACCTATACCAACAGGGCAGAGGACTGCTCTGGTCTTTTATTACTTGGCTTAAGGCAGAGGGCAGAATTTGTGGTTAATGAAATCTTCCCAGGGCTTAATATCATTTGCATTTTCCTTATAAATGTCAAGCTCTAAACGCCTTAAACAAAGGAACTTTTTCTATGAAGAGAACAAGGAAACACAGAGTACACTAAGGCAGCAGGCCCTATAAACAGAAGTGGTATTTGCTATTTCTTCTTTCTGCTCTGACATGGAAAGATGCAGTAACTTTGGTCTAATTTGCTTATGAAAAAGAAGTCCTAATATTCATATAAACTAAGATGGAAAATCATTACCTGGAATGTACTGGGAGATTCACTATTTTATTCAACGAAGATCTGTTATGATCTACTATTTGTCAGACACTGTAGTGAACGAAATAAACTCTTTACTTTTAGTCCATTATGAGGGTTTTTCTGAAGGATATATTGCACCACCCTTCTAAGAACTAGGAAAGGAGAAAGAAGCATGTAAATTGAATAAGAAGAAAACCCAAAGAATTCAGTGATATATATGAAAGGTGATGGGATAATTCAAGTAGCTGGTGTACCTGAAGGAAGGGAACATAACCAGTGTATCTGAAGAAGTTACCTGTTTAGCAAAATTATGTTAATTTAGTCGAATATTTTTTTTACAGCCTAGAATCTAAATAAAAGCAAACTCCCCTTTGTTTATATCACTTCTTGTTTCCCTATTCTGTATTGTACTAAATAAGAACAATGAGGCAATGGAAGCGATTTAATAGAGATTGAGTGGGAAGGGGTGATGGTAAGTGTTATTAAAAACTCTGTGTAGGAGTTCTTGTCGTAGCTCGTCAGAAATGAATCTGACTAGTATCCATGAGAGTGCAGGTTTGATCCCTGGCCTTGCTCTGTGGGTTAAGGATCCGGTGTTGCTGTAAGCTGTGGTGTAGGTCACAGACACGGCTCAGATCTGGTGTTGCTCTGGCTGTGGCGTAGGCCAACAGCCATAGCTCCAATCAGACCCCTCGCCTGGGAATCTCCATATACTGAGGGTGCAGTGCTAAAAAAAAAAAAAAAAAAAAAAAAGGACAAAAAAATGTCTGTATATTACCTGTAAACCTTACAAGTGCCCTCTAAGTTAATAGAATCATATCCATTTTCGGGTGTGTACCAGGAGTCTGAGATTAAATAACTCTGCCAAGTACACACTGCTTATAAATTCCAGAGGCTCAGGCATTTGAATTCAGGTTTATTGTACTCTAAAGAGGGACAGAATTGACGTTCTCTGAGGGAAGGCATTGGTTCTATGCACCATGGTGCCTTTTGGGACATTGGTACACACAGGGATGGGAGGCATGGCCTGGGAGAACAGTGAGATTTTAGAGAAGGCTGGCTCAGACATGCAATACAATAGAATGGGAAAACTACGCAGTAGGGTCTGTTTGAAGGGAAGAGGTTGGTGAGAGAAGAGATAATTAACAGTGGGAAATTCTTGAGTCTATGCAAAGAAGTGAGATTAAATATGGAAGCAAATATATTACCAGGCAGAGGCAGCTACAGGCTAACAGTCCAAATCAGTCTGCCACCTGCTTTTAGTAGATAAAGTTTGAATCAACACCTCCATGTTCATTCACTTTTGTGTTGTCTACAACTCATTTTGTGCTACAATTTACAGTGATAGAACTGAATTGGTGCAGCTGGCCTGTAATGGCCAGCACTGAAGAAGTTCACTGTCTGGCTCTTTACAGAAAAAGTTTAAGGGTTAAGGATCCTTGGATTATATAATAGGAAGGGTAAGATTTTTCTTTGAAATAAGAATGAGGAGACTAGGATTAGTGCAACTATAGATAAGTTTGTATAATTGGGGGGAGTTTCATGTGATAACTTCAAATTTAGTTAAATATAGATTTGTTGAATAGATGAATAACTAGCTAAGAATATTACTATAAAATAACTTATGGAATAAAGCAAAACTTTTTAAATGCTACATGGAAATACATAATGATTAGTTTTCCTTCATAGCTCACTGTTGAGCAGTTTGTATATGTCATAGCAAACTACATAGACTATAATCATTTTGGGGGGATATAACTTATAAATTTTATGATATTTTTATATAAAAAGTATGTATACTTTCAGAAAATAATGAGGTCATTTTGAAAAATGTTGCTGAGTAAAAAACCATTTGCCTAAAGCAATATACTTATGAATTCTTTTTATCTTCTAATATCATGCAGTGAGTCATATTTGCTTTAGATATTTATAAAAGACTGATTAAAATAAGTAAGACTTGGTATATTTGCATTAGGCCTATTGGAAAGTAGGTAAGATTGCTAAATTTAGAGTTGAGGAAAATAGCAGTAGGATTTGATCTGGTCTTCTCAGACATTTTGTAACTCTTACAATTACTTCTAGAAAATCCATAATTGTTTAAAGTGCCAACATATATGAATTCCAACTAAATATTGACTTTTAAAATTATTGAAACATACCAAAGTTATTAGAGAGTTATCATTCACCTTCCTTCTTTGGAATCCATGGATCTTATTATATTACTTCAGCCCTTCAGAAAGATGAAAAGGAATGTAGGTTTACTAGGAGTCTGATTTCTCCTCTTGCATCCCTGTTGGTGTAACCTCAGTTTCCTCATCTGGGAAATGGGCCCCTCTTTTAGAATGGTTATGAGAATTATATATCTTCATGGGTGCAAAAAAACCAAAAAACTATACTGGAAAGCCTTCATGTACTACCGAATGAATTTTGGAGAGTTTTAAAATATAGTTGCTTATCGATACTTATTAAAAATTTATGGTAGAAGTTCCCATCGTGGCTCAATAGTTATGACCCCAGCTAGTATCCATGAGGACATGGGTTTGATCCATGGCCTTGCTCAGTGGGTTAAGGATTTTGCATTGCCCTGAGCTTTGGTGTAGCTCACAGACACAGCTTGGATCTGATGTTGCTATGGCTGTAGTGTAGGCCAGCAGCTACAGTTCAGATTTGACCCCTAGCCTGACCATATGCCATGGCCCTCAAAAGACACACACACACAAAATTTACTATAAACTGTAATTTTTGAAAGGGATATCTTCTTATATTCAGTATTTTGTTATCTATTTAAATCTTCTGTCATTTTATTTCTAAACTTCAATTTGTTTAGGAGAGTTTGTCTTAGAAAAGAAATTGATAAGCACACACAATTTATCAAAGGGAATATTTGAAAGATGTACATATTTAAAATTATGGATATTTTATACCATGCTGCTGTTTTTTTTAAGACACGATAATTGGTTAAAACATTTTATATGAGACCATAAATGAGAAGAAGAAATACATTTTAATGATAAAGGGTAAATAAAAATTAGCTACCTAAAATAATTTAATTCAAAGAATATTTATTAGTTATATTAATGCTCTATCTTCTATTAGGTGTGGGGTCAGGGTCCCTGCTTTCATAGAACATAAAGACTGGTGTAACACCTAAAAGTACATACTGTATACTTGAAAGTTGCTAAAAGAGTAGATCTTAAGTGTTTTCACTACAAAAAAAGACGTGGTAATTATGTGAGGTGATGGAGGTGTTAGGCAAAGCTACAGTAGTAACAGTATTACATTATAAAAATGCATCAAATCAACATACTGTACATCTTAAACATATATAGTGTTATGTGTCAGATATATTTTAATAAACTAGAAAAAATAAAGGCCTATGGATTGAGAAATGATGAAGGAAAATGAACTGTTACCTTCATTGAGAGTATGTTTAAGAGAGAGGGTGTATTATCAGACAGATATAGGATTTTATGGTATAAAGTTAACTTTAAAATCATATATTAGCTCTTAGAAATATATGTATATTTATAATAAATCTAGCTACTAGAAACTTAGCGCATACTGGTGTTTTAGATGGGCTGTAGGTTTTGTGGAAATAACAAATACACAAATTTATTTCTCTTTCAGAACTATTTCTCTTAACTGTCTAGATGTGGGTGATCCAGGCTTCATAGGAGAACTCTGATCATCCAGGGACCAAGGTTTTTTTGCCTTATTTTTTATTTTACTTATTTATTTAATGCCGCATGTGCAACATATGAAAGTTCCCAGGCTAGGAGTCAAATCAGAGCTGCAGCTTACAGCCTATACCACAGCCACAGCAACACGGGATCAAGCAGCATCTGTGACCTACACCACAGCTCATGGCAACGCTGGATCCTTAACCCACTGAACTAGGCCAGGGATCGAAGCCACATCCTTGTGGATACTAGTAGGGGGTTCGTTACCACTGAGCTACAACAGGAACTCTTTTTTTGCCTTGTTGTTCTGTCATCCCCTAGGAACTGCCTTCATCTCCATGGTCATGCATAGCTCACTAGGACATCTCTGTCTTGGCCTGTGGGAAGGAGGAAAGGACAAAAAAAACAGCATATCTGTTCTTCTAGGTCTTGATAGGAAGTTGCACACCTCTTATCCCTCTGGCCAATATTTGGTTACATGCCATACCTAACTACAAGGGAAGCTGGGAACTGTAGTTTATATTCTAGATAGCCAAATAGCCACCTGAACTGTCTATTACTATAAAAGAAGTGAAAGAGGACACATAATGAAGGACCAGCAGTCTTTGCAGCGGCTAGTTTTTTACAGGTATCAAGATGAACACTTGATGCCAGAACCTTTTGTTTATTTGGTTTTTGGATAAGGTTTTTTTTAAAAAAATGTAAATATGCACATATATTAACACACATGTGTATAGATGATATACTTTTCATTCTTAAAGAGATACTAAACATGATATAGCATTTATGGTGAGACATTCTGTAATAGTGAAGAACATCAACTTTGCTGACATTAAAAATCAAAGGCCATGGGGAACTATACTCATCATCTTGTGATAACCTATAATGGAAAAGAATCTGAAAACTTGTAAGTATATATATGTGTGTGTGTGTGTGTGTGTGTGTGTGTGTGTGTGTGAATGAATCGCTTTGCTGTATACTTGAAAGTAAGACAATATTGTAAATTAAATATACATCAATTAAATAAATAAAAAGTAAATAATCGAAGGCAAGTAAGAGTAATTGTAGAAGGTATAGAATTCAAACTGTGGATTTGACACATGCCTTCCTGTAGAAAATACTGATGTCTGCTTTACTTTTTCTTAGCTTCCTCTGTCTTTTAAAAGAGAGTACATCACCATGTGAACTCTGTCATGTGGCGGTGGCCTTTCTGTTGTCCCCTTCTTCAGTGTGATAGTGTGTCTGTGTCTTGAAAAAATAATTTTGAACTTATATTTTATTGCTGAATCACCAACATAAATGGTTCCAGATAGTTAGTAGTTTCAAAACCATTAACTCTAAACCTGTAGAAATGAAAAAAAGAAAAAATAGATTTTTTTTTCAAAGGCAAATTTGGTCAGGTGAACTATGCTTTGGTCAGTCATCTTATCAATCTCCTTTTAGCTTTCTTTAAATGGACCCATCTTCTATATTTGGCATAGGCTAGACTGCAATACAGTTAGTATTTAAAGTTAAAATCCTTCCCAGGTGACTAAGGAGATTTGGGTTAGAATGTTAGTTCAGTGGTTTTTTTATGAAATGGGACTATAACTTCCTTTAATAATTTTACTTATTTTTATTTGTTTTTATTGATATAAGTAACATGTAACATATTAGTTTCAGGTGTACAAAATATATTTGATTTATGTGTATATTGTGAAATTATCATCACTAGTTAACGTTCATCAGCACATATAATTGCAAATATATTTTTATTTCATTTGTAGTAAAATATTAGGATATTTTATGAAGGTGCTATTTTATAGATTCATTTTCTTCATGGTAGAGATTTATCGAATTGTGGTAAAGACATGTGTTTTAGAATCCACACAACCCAATTTTAAATACCAGATAAGCCAATTACCTTTGTGACCTTTGGCATGTTATTTAATTTCTCTGCTCCCATTTCCTCATCCTACTATTCTCTGCCATCCTGACCTGTTGTGAAAAATGATATAATGCTCATTAAGTACTTAGCAGATTGACTGACACTAAGTGCCCAGTAAATAATTGCAGCTGTTGTTATTGTTATTGTAGATGTAGTTGTTGTTGTTGTGATTGTTTGTTTAATATTGTCATGCACCAGGCCGTAATTTTTCCTAAAACCTCATTAGGGCTTAACTTTGAACAGAATTTCAGGCACAGGTCACATTAAAAATTACCTATTTAATGGTAACATTAGATTGAATGTCATGTACACTGTTGCATGATAATTTATCATAAATCACTTCTGTAATCATTTTTCATACTTTGAATAATACCCTGGTTTACATGTTATATCGGAGGAAACACACTGGAAATGCAGCAAGATGTTAATCCTGCTTCCTCTGAACGGTTCTTCTGTTATTTAGTAAAAGAACCACTTGGTGTTCCCTCTGTAATCCTTTAGCTGTCAAATAATCTTTCACTAAAGGACAAAAAAGATTATAGAATACACCAAAAAATTCACCATCCATGCATTGACTTAGAGTCTATAAAAAAGAAGTATGACATTTAAGGGAGCTAAGTGATAACATTTTCAAATGTTCTTGAAGCATTTATATAGTCAAGAACAATAAAACTGTTTTTATCCAGGTTAAAACTCATATCACATTTTAAGGCCGAACTTGGGGAAGTTGCCAAAATAGATCAGTATCAAAAGAAATATAAAACTACTCAGTGATAGATTGTGCCCCCTGGAAACGTCCCAGCTATTTTTCTAAGAGCTTTGTGGTTTGCTGGATTGCTGGTTTCACTACCTATATGTTGCCATTCGATGACTTATCTCAGTGTGAATTGCCAAAATCATGCTTCTAAAAATACACACAGCTCATTCAACTGTGTTTCCTCATAAAAATCATTTGCCATTTCAACGAACATTGGTCCCCAAATACAGGCATTGCAGAGCGTTTCTTGGAAACTAGAATGTGCTTAGCATTTTATATGCATCATCACATATAATCTTTTCAACAATCCTATGCAGATATTTTTATTTTCTCTGTTTCACAGATGGGGTAAGTGACACATAGGGAGGTTAAATAAGATGGATAGTAAAGTGGCTTTTCTTTTATTTATTTATTTATTTATTTATTTATTTATTTATTTATTTATCTGCTTTTTAGGGCCACTCTCATGGCATATGGAGGTTCCCAGGCTAGGGGTCGAATCTGAACTGCAGCCACTGGCCTACGCCAGAGCCACAGCAACACCAGATCCGAGCCGTGTCTGCGATCTACACCACAGCTCACGGCAATGCCGGATCCTTAACCCACTGATCGAGGCCAGGGATCGAACTCGCAACTTCATGGTTCCTATTCAGATTCCTTTCCACTGCGCCATGACAGGAACTGCCGTAAACTGGACTTAAAAACAATATTATTTATGGAGTAGTGTCCAGGCTATCACTCTCTATTTTATTATGACAATTTCTATCATTAGAAATGAGTTTCGGACATTGCAGGACTAACACATATAGTATGTCTTCCCTTATTACTTTACTTTTACCCTCTCTACTACTTCACCTTTATGCCCTAGCAACACCTTCAAGGACATAGGTGACAATATCTAGTAATCATTCAAAAGGGTAGTAATTAAGCCTCTGAATTACATGGATAATGTTGAATAAACTTTAACATTCTTAATTTTGAAAACAACCAGAATTGTTTCATCCATCCATTGTTAAGTCTCTCATCTGAATCATTATTTGCCCAGTGTACTGCAGAGAGACATAAACTACTTTGATAAAGACAGAAATTAAAATAAGATCAAAGTATACGGAAAAAAAATAGTTCCAGTTGATGATATTGGCATCTCCGTTCATGAAATGATTGGTGTCTCTTTCTTACACATAGATCTTTTTCTATAAAAAGCAAAGATCAGTTTCCTAGAAAATTTCCTTTGATGTCATAATATGTATGAACCGGCCACAAGCTTAGGGGAAATATGTAGTATTATGACAATGAATACATAGTTCGGAAAACTAAAACCAAAAGCGTAAGCCTTTCTATGTATTTTTGTTTCCAAGTTCTCTTTTAAAGATGGATTTGTAAAGAATATGTGTTATTCCAAGGGTTTTATTGCAAATGTGCGAATGTGGAATTCAAGCAAATTTTTTCTTTCACAGGTTTACCACTGAAATTCTGGAACCATTTCCAGTTTTGTTCCATGCGCTATAGAAAAATTTTTTTATCTTGACCTAGAACATATATATATGTATACTTTTGTACATAGACATACATATATATGCATATCTGAAACAAAACTTTACAAAGCAATCTAGTGCTTAATATAAATTAAGCAGACTTGTATTTTTATTATGTTTAATTTTATATAGGATATTGCTGGTAATGATCCAGTAAATACTCCTGTTCATGACCTAATGAAATGATTTCATGAATCACTGATGATGACTTACAAATTTGAAAAACAGCAGTCTAGACAAAGAAAAAATTACTCAGAGCCAGATGACAATTTTGACCCTTATACATATATGTAGAGTTGATTTATGTACATAAACAACAATTAAATGAGTTATTAATGTAATTTTACACAGCTCATTCATATTTGAATTTAGCTTTCATATGGCTGTCTTTGCAGTTTTTGTTTTATGAACATCCTCAGACAAAACTTTTAGATTCAGAATTTATGACTGCTAGACATCATGTCCTTGAGTATAAAGATTTGCCTTTTAAAATTTTCTCCAGAAACTCAAGCCTCTGTAAATATCAGTAAATCATGAAGTGTTTACTTTTTTAATCCACATTGTACAATGGTAAAATATAGTGTGGTGTTACTTGAGTAATAGTGTTGTTTGCAATTTATCATTTACAGAAGATTATTTGAACTCAAGATTGTTAATAGTTTTTAGAACTTTTAACGGGAACTACTTTGAGGTTTCAGTTACAGAAAGGTTTGATTTAATTGATGTTTGCTCTTAGAGATTCTGTGGGTCATTTATTCCACAGGAATTATATGGCCCTTGAAACCTGAACAGTGACTTAAGCAGGTAACCTTGGAGCAGTTTGTGTTTCAAAAGGTTCTTATGTGTGTGTGAATCTAATAATAATTATAGCTATCACCTACTTTATCGGGTTCTTACACAAGTTCAGACATTCTGCCAAACACTTTATACAGTATCCTTTAATTTTTACTCCAATCTTAGGAAAGTATTATCATTCTCATTTTACATAGGAGGAGGCTAAGGCTAATGATGCAGCTAAGTAACTTTACCAGGGTGACAAGACCTCAGGTCTAAGTCAAGATTCAAACACTGATTGTTTGCCTCCAAGGCCCCTGGGTTTTATAACCACTTTCTACTGTACATAATAAAACTTCCATCTTTTCTCATCTATAACCCACAGAAGGCAAAATATCCAGGGCTGGATTGCACTTTTTTTTCCACCTCCACACAGGGCTGGCTACCAGTTTACACAGCTCAGAGGAAAATGAAATACAGAACCCCTTGTTCAAAAAGCAGGAAGGAAATGCCATTAAATTATTAAAATATAAAACTGTTTCCTTTATTCTATGGTCTTTCTCTCAACTTGCCATCACGTGTTTTAATTTGCTATTTAACTTCATACCGAATAAAGAAAACTAAAATTTTAAAGTATTAGCATGAGTTTTACCACCCATTGTTATACAGCGCAATTGCAGTTGTAAATGCAAATATAACATCATTTAACTCAAGCAGAATCACGGGCATTGCACAGTTTGTATTTTGGAGCTTGTATATGCATATGTATTTCACTCTTATCATGGAAGCATTGTGCAACTAACTCAGCTGTTTTTATTTCACTTCTTGGTAAATGCCTGTTCTTCCAATGCTCTCTGCCTTCAACTTATTGGTGAGGAAGGAGTGAAAGGAAAGGGATCTTCTGCCCTGTCTTTACCTTTCTTTCTCTGTCATCAGTCTCAGTGTAAATGGTTGGCAAATACAGGGAAGAAATACAAATAAGAATAGATATGATAGAGTTCTTTGGTTGTTTGTGTTTTTTTAGCATTGCCTTCTTTCTGCATTGGAAGCAAGTTTTGGTTCAAACAGAAAGCATGACTTCCTGGGGCTGTCACTGCTCTCATTCATTCAGTCATAGATGTAGTTAACCTTCACGCATACTGTACTTTTCTCCTCTGCTCTTGAATGTACTTTGTTACCCCGTTGGACTTCACTTACAAAACCCAAGTTCAAAGATAAAATTATTAAGAATTTTAAGACAGTGATGTCAAGGAACAGATAAAACTACAAGGGGTTGTTCTTAGTCTTGGGCATCATAATACTGCTCAGGTTGTCCAACCATGAGATACATATATCTCCCAGGGTACCTTTCCGTGATTTTTCTCCTCTCTCTTTAATTATAGCTGATTTACAGTTTTGTGCCAATTTCTGCTGTATAACAGAGTGACCCAGTCATACATATATATACATTCTTTTGCTGATATCATCTTCCATCATGATCTATCCCAAGAGACTGGATATAGTTCCCTGCGCAATGGAGTAGGAGCTCATGGCTTCTCTATTCTAAATGTAATAGATTGCATCTACCAACCCCAAATTCCCCGTCCATTCCACTTCCAACCCTTCCCCTTTGGCAACCACAAGTCTGATTTCTATGTCTGTAAATCTGTTTCTCTTTCATAGATAAGTTCATTTGTATGCTATTTTAGATTCTACATATAAATGATATCATATGGTATTTGACCTCCTCTTTCTGACTTACTTCACTTAGTATGAGAATCTCTAGTTGCACCCATGTTTCTGCAAATGACATTATTTCATTCTGTTTTTATGGTGAGTAGTATTCCATTGTATATATGTACCACATCTTCTTAATCCATTCATCTGTCAATAGATATTTAGGTTGTTTCTAGGTCTTGGCTATTGTGAACAGTGCTGCAATGAACATAGGGGTGCATGTAGCATTTTGAATTATAGTTTTGTCCAGATATATGCCTAGGAGTGGGATTGCTGATCATATGGTAGTTCTATATTTAGTTTTCTGAGAAACCTCCGTACTGTTTTCCATAGTGGCTATACCAATTTACATTCTTTCTCCAGTATTTGCTATTTGTAGCCTTTTTATGATGGCCATTCTGAACCATGTGAAGTACTACCCCCTTGTAGTTTTGATTTGCCTTTCTCTAGTAATTTAGGATGTTGAGCATTTTTTCATGTGCCTACTGGCTGTTCATATGTCTTCTTTGGAGAAATGTCTATTTAGGTCTTCTGCCCATTTTTTAATTGGATTGTTAGATTTTTTTTGTTATTGAGTTGTACGAGTTGTTTGTATATTTTGGAGATTAAGCCCCTTGTCAGTCACATCATTTGCCAATATTTTCTCCCAGTCTATAATATTTTTGTTTTCTCTTAGGTTTCCTTGTGTTGCAAAAGTGTATAAGTTTGATTTGCTCCCATTTGTTTATTCTTGCTTTTATTTCTATTGCCTTGGTAGACTGACCTAAGAAAACATTTATACAATTCATGTCAGAGAATGTTTTGTCTATGTTCTCTTCTAGGAGTTTTATGGTGTCATGTCTTAAATTTAAGTCTTTAAGCCATTTTGAGTGTTTTTTTGGGGGGAACATGGTGTGAAGATATGTTTTAACTTCATTGATTTATTTATGACTGTCCAATTTTTCCAATACCGCTTGCTGAAGAGAATGTGTTTTTTTTCTATTGTATAGCTTGTATATTCTTGCCTCCTTTGTCAAAGATTAATTAACTGTAGGCGTGTGGATTTATTTCTGGGCTCTCTATTCTGTTCCATTGTTCCATATGTCTCTTTTTATACCAATACCACACTGTCTTGATTACTGTAGCTTTGTAATATTGTCTGAAGTCTTGGAGAGTTATGCCTCCTGCTTTCTTTCCTTTTTTTTTTTTTTTTTTAACCCCAGGATTGCTTTGGAAATTCTGGGTCTTTTGTGATTCCATATAAATATTTGGATTGTTTGTTCTAGCTCTGTAAAAAATATCATGGACAGTTTGATAGGGATTGCATTAAATCTGTAGGTTGCTTTGGGTAGTATGGCCGTTTTAACAATATTAATTCTTCCAATCCAGGAGCATGGGATAACTTTCCATTTCTTTGAGTCCTCTTTAATTTTTCTAATTAATATTTTATAGTTCTTAGCATATGTGTCTTTCACCTTCTTGGTCAGGTTTATTACTAGGTATTTAATTTGGGGCGTCAATTTTAAAAGATATTAATTTTTATATTCCTTGTCTAATATTTCATTGTTAGTATACAGAAATGCAACTGATTTCTGAATGTTAGTCATGTATTCTGCTATTTTGCTGAATTCACTGATCAAATAGTTTTTGTGTGGAGTTCTTAGGGTTTTCTATATATAGTATCATATCATCTACATAGAGTGACACTTTACCTCTTCCCTTCCAATTTGGATACCTTTTATTTCTTTTGTTTGCCTGATTGCTGTAGCTAGGACTTCTAATATGATGTTGAATAAAGTGTTCCAGATTTTAGCAGGAAGGCTTTCAGCTTTTCTCTGTCAAGTATTATATTAGCTATAGGTTTGTCATAATGGCTTTTATGATGTTGACATATGTTCCCTCTATTCCCACTTTGATGAGAGTTTTTATCATGAATGGATGTTGAATTTTGTGACTTTTCTCCTTTTAATGATGAGTTTTATATTTATTATTTATAATATTTGGGGATAGAGAGAAGGAATACACTATGAAACTTGTTCTAACCCCTAAGAACGTCAGAACTTGCCTTGACCTTGGAGAGGGCCCATGTGACTAGACCCCTTAGGGCACTCATGTTTTGTTTGAGATATTGGAGTTGGATGATTTTGACTTAACAGGATGACATATTTCTGCCAGTTCTCTAGAAACAGATAAAGAGTGCATCATTTGATGAAAGTATTACACCAAAGACTGCCACTATGCTTTTTCATCTTAAAAGATTTAATATCTGGAGAAATTTATAATATTAAATTTTCAAAATAGAGCATTTATCAGAAGAGCACAATTAAGTTGGTGCTGGCAGCTCAGTGGGATAAGGCCCAGAATTGCTGGGGACTAAAAATCAAAGGCAGAAATGGCAGGGGAGAGCCATCAAAAGGATGAATTTTCTCTAGGCAAAATCGTGAAACCCCCTACATAGCTTCTGGTTGTTCTGCACTGCCTTTTGTTTCCTTTGCACAACCCTATTTGTTAGGTTCCAGTGCTTGCTTGCTATCTTTAGGGTGTTCAGAAGATTCCTCTCCAAATATTTCTCCAATATTTTTGTTCTAACTACATCAACGGTTTGCCTGTGTCCCTTAATGCAGCAGGAAACCCTCTCGAGTGTGGTCCTTCTCAGGATTTTCAAAGCCCAGCAACCTACCATAAGTATACTTGACCTCAAGAAAAATTTATGCAGATTTTATTGTTCAAATTTTTGCTACTGATGATTGCCTTAATGTTAAAGGAGCAGGCACATACATTATCCCAAGAGCTCTCTCCTATCACTTGATAGTACTGGCCCCATAGCTTCTGGATCTCTGGTCAGTATTGCATCCTGGAAACCACCCTTTGCTCTATAGGAGATTCTCTTGAGGTCTCCATTACATGGCTTGAGGTGGGGGAAGGTGTGAACATGTGTTGCACTCCAGTTACTACAGAGGAGTCTTTTCTCATCAGATTTCTCCATTCAGTTTCCTTGCTTCCTCTTACACACCTTTGAACTATGTAGTAGAACAATGGTGATGGGACAATTCTGTGGTCCCCTCTTAGCAATTCCTTTGTATGTGGCCTAGATCTTCTCTTTAGAATTGTGAATACTTTGTAACCATTGTTTTCAGCTTTAGGATCCCAGTATAAATTATAAGACAACTGTTGGGAATCTCACTTAACATCCTGCTAAATACATTTGATAGCAAACACTTCATATTTTGCTTCTCCTAAGATGATATCTTATTATTTAAACTATGGCCTTCTATAAATAAAGGCTTAATTCATAGAAGTCATTATATTGTTAGAAACTCAAGATGTGGGAAATGCATATTTATTTTTAAATTTTACCTTTTCCCTGCTTAATTTCATACTGATAATTTTCTGTTCTATAAATTTTCACAAATATTTCATTGGAAGCTCTTGGGAAGATGTGTTTCCTTTAATGTCATTGTTATGTAAGTATTCTACCAATGATATATATGTAAAGGATTAAACATATGAACTAAAAAAGTTTACATGTATATGAAAATCCATGACATTTAAAATACAACATGAAGAAATGATGTACTAATTCACTCTTTATAGTAATCCAGAAGAGCTTTAATAAAACATTATCTTGGAGTAGATACCAACTGCCATTTGTTATTTTGTGTGTATGTTTGTGAGGATGTTAAAGTGAAGGCTTATTATTGTATGTGTCTACTGTTCTTGTCTCTGATAATGCAAGTAGACATTTCTTGCATTTTAAATATTTCATTCAATTTATCATTTAATGTACTGGAAGAGTCTGCAAAGATACTAATTGCGTAACACCCAATTTGTTTTATTGTTCAGCGTTTGGAATCTCCTGAAGACAAGTCATTTGGCAGTTCATTGTTGGAGACTGAAGTAAACCTGGACAGTTACCAAACAGCTTTAGAAGAAGTACTCTCATGGCTTCTTTCAGCTGAGGACACATTGCAAGCACAAGGAGAGATTTCTAATGATGTAGAGGAAGTGAAAGAACAATTTCATACTCATGAGGTAAAGTAAAACATCGTTTAATGAAACAAAGCACATGACTTATAATGATAAACTTTTCTGTTTTCCTCAATTACTCTATAAGACCCTTGTATTTGGGGAATTTAGTGTTTATTTCGAGATTGAAATGGGTGTTTGACATTCCAGTAGCCAACTTTGGAAGTTCTCCTTTGGAGAATAACTCTTGAAGGTGCTGAGATTTGATATTTGCCAGTGGTTCATACAGGAATGTGAAAGCTCAGCTCCCTTCTCTTGGGTCAAGGTCAATGCTGAGATAGAACTTGCACTCCACGGGTACCTGTGGGGTATCAGGATTAACTACCCTCGGTGGGAGACTTTTCTAGAGATGACACACTTAATTGGCTTTCTCCCCTTCCATGTCCTGTTTCTTGCTTCTTCAACTCCCTTCCAGATCCCCTTGGGACCTCTTCCTTAATAAATCACTTTCACATAGGTCCTTATCTCAGCTTCTGCTCCTGCAGAAGGTGACCTAAGCTAATCATTTCCTTAATTCATATTAAAATTTGTATTGGGTTTTCTTAAATAAAAATTAAAATACTAAATACTAAAAATTAAAATACTAAACTATTTTCTGGAAATATAGTTTAAATGGGCTACATATTTTAAATTACAAAAAAAAATTCAAAGTCAAAATGATTTCCCTAAATTGTCACCTCTTATTAACTTCTTCCCTTTTCAGGGATACATGATGGATTTGACATCCCATCAGGGACGAATTGGCAATGTTCTCCAATTGGGAAGTCAACTGATTGGAAAAGGGAAATTATCAGAAGATGAAGAAACTGAAGTGCAAGAACAAATGAATCTCCTAAATTCAAGATGGGAATGCCTCAGGGTAGCTAGTGTGGAAAAACAAAGCAAGTAAGTCCTTGTTTTTAATTTCTAAAAGTAGCACATTTTAGAACCGTACTATTATTTTATATTGTAATTAGAGTATAGTTGATTTATAGTGTTATGTCCATTTCTGTTGTACAGCATAATGATCCAGTCATACATATATACATTCTTTTTCTCATACTATTTTCTATCATATTCTATCCCAGGAGATTTGATATAGTTCCCTGTGCTATACAGTAAGACTTCATTGCTTATCCATTCTAGGGGGAGGCAGGAAGGCATGGGATGGAGTCTTACTATTATTTTGATGCAGTTTCTTATTTAAATTAGGACTCTCATTTTTTTTTTCCCTAAAGTACACAGCTCTTCTTCAGGAAGCATTTTCGTTCAATTTTCATATCTGTTATGTTTTGTTTTTCACTTTAGTAATTGAAGTGGAGGTGTCAAAGATAAGGACCACTATTTACAGAACTATGCTTTAAAGGTTGCTAAAATTGTTGTCATAGTTAATATTTTCCAACTTTTTTCTAAAAATTAAAATGTGAATATCAAAGGCATGGACGTATACACAGGAAATCCTGCACAGAAAATCACATATTACATACAGTTGACAGCAAACTTCTGAAGGAAAATCTCTGGAAATATTAAATCATTTCTCCTATGTTTATGGAAATCCTCTTGGAAGAAGTTTCTCATCTGTGTTTGGAAATTTTTCTTCAAGTACTTGCATGGTTGTGAATTATCTTAAGAATATATATTGACTTAGTGAAAAAAGAATTTTCAAGACATTTCTGAAAATGGCATATTTCTTATAAAAGTAACAAGTAGATCTCATCATTCTGGATGTGTTGCTTTGATTTATTATTGTTAGGTGTGTGTATTCATGTAGAGCCTATCAAGACAAGATAGATTTATTTTTAAATGAAAAGAAATGAAGTGCCAACTGTGGATTTGAATACATAAACTAAAGAAAATGTCCAAGTGCCTTAAGTTTACTTAGCTATTATTTATGAAGATTAAAACCTTTAAAATAGGACCAGAGAAACTCATTAGATATTGCTGGGAGGATTGCTGTTCAAGTACTAAGTTATAGTGTGACAATAGGGAGGGGGAAAACACATTTTTAAGCCCATGTATTTTGAAAGAATAAGTAAAGCATATATAACATAGAATTTTCACAAGTATTGGTGTCCCAAACCAGGAGATACTGGTCTATGCATATTGACTTTTTCCGCAACTGTGCTCCTTTGAAAAATGCAAGTAACCCTAGAGGTGTGAATTGTAAAAGCCCTATTATAACTATTCAGTCTGCCCCCCCAGGCCCAAGGATCAACTTGTTCATGCCACCCATTTATCATTGTAAATCATAAGATATAGAGCCTCCTATTTGTGGTCATATGCCAACATTCTTCAGGTTGCAATTTCTATTTGTACCCATCTGTTCAACTTAAAGAGAGCAACCTCAGATAAAATTTGAAAGTCTTTAAAATCCAGCCTCCCTTTTTACTGACTTTCCCATATGGCACCACTTTCTTTTCCTTCCTGCATTCTGTTTTTCCATCCTCCTCCTGAGGCTGAATATCTCCATTGTTTCTCACTCTCCTTTTTCAATAGGTCTAACAATATAGGATTGATTATTCATACTAACAATTAATTGCAACTTGAGACTGAGTTGCAAGAAAGGGTGAATTCAACCTAAAATTAAAATCCCAAGTTTTTAATATGTTATTATAACATTTTAAAATAGGTTAATTTAAAATAATCCCCCAAGTCCATGACTGGGAGAACAGACCTGTGGTTGCCAAGGGGGAGAAGGAGGGAGTGGGCTGGACTGGGAATCCAGGATTAATAGATGCAAACTATTGCCTTTGGAATGGATAAGCAATGAGATCCTGCTGTATAGCACTGGGAACTATATCTAGTCACTTGGGATGAAGCATGATGAAGGATAATGTGTCAAATGAATGTATATTCATATGTGTGACTGGATCACTTTGGTGTATAGTAGAAAATTGACAGAACACTATAATGGAAAAAATAAAAATCTTAAAAAAAAAATTCCCTGTTAAAGAGATACCTACCTTTAGATGCTGGATGACAGAACACACACACACACACACACACACACACACACACACACACACACACACATTCACACACATACACATGCATACATGGATGACAGAGGACACATGCATACCTGTGTAATTTACTCACACCCATCCTACTGGAGGATGCAAAACCTAATATGGCAATATCACTAAAATAAGACTGACCTAAAAAATAATCTGTCCTTAGGGAAGTCTTATGGACCTTGGTTTGTATTTAAGCTTTTAAAATGATTCTTCAGAAGGCAAGGGCAGCCTCTTAGCTGGCATAGCTTTTGCTAAAACATAGACTTTTTAAAAATAAGACACTAGTATGGAACTGCATTTAGCACATAATCTTGTCTGGATGGTTTGTTTGTCTGACAATCCACACACACACAATTTTCAAAGAAAACAAGAAATTTTAAAAATACAAGGGTAAAAAAATGCTCTCATTTCCAACTTACACTAAAGCTACTCTCATTCGCCTAAGGGATACGGTCTTACTTTCTCAAACATGTATTTATGTGAACTGGGTGGCGTACTTCCTCTCTGTGGTCCTTGGTTACTGATTTCTGAAACAGCAGCAGTTCCATGTCTGACACACCTCTAAAAGATACTGGCTGAGATAGGATACAAAAAAATATATAGATTGTGGATGTAAAATTATTATGAAATGCAAAGAGTGATCATTATTATGAGATGACTAGTCATGGATTATTTTAACCATACCTTATAACTCTGCCTTGTATATATTTTTCATTCTTTGTTTTTTCCTCCAGCCTGTTCTCATTGCCTCTCTCATTTTTTTCCCCAAAGGATTTGTTTGTGGGTATTTTCTGTGGGGGCAAGGGAACATGAGCATGTTTGAAGTTTTAGTTTTATTATAGAAATATTTATAAATTCCTTGCAAAGAAAACTTTAAAAAAAACATGTAGATGCTTCTGCCTTTCTTCTTCCATTTTACTCTATTCTCACTGATTTTTTCCTTATTAATTTCTTTCCTCTTTATGAGCAGGAATTGATGATGAAGCTAAAGTTAATATAGTAAAGAACTTCGTTAAGATGTCTCTAGTCACACACTACTTTGGCACAAACATGCTGCTGTTAGTCATTTACCAATATTTACCAATGTGTATGAGATTGAAATGGAAGAACTAAGTGCCATTGATTGCAAAATTAAAATAATTAAGAAAGACAGTATCTGTTGACAGGCTCGAGTTGGAAACCTTCAGAAGAGTCAGCAAAATGATTTTTGTTTTTGTTTTGTTTCGTTTTGTGTGGCAAAATACCCTTGGATGGTGGGAGGTGAGGGAGAGAGAAGAAAAAGACAAAACCTCCCACTGTGGAAGTACAAGAAGACTACTGGCATAGGGACAACAGAAGATTTTCTTCTCTATGAATAAACTAATTAATTTGATTGAAAAATGCAACCTGCAGAGAGCAAAAGAGATTTACTGACATTTCTACAAGGACTCATAAAGATAAGCACAGCAAGTTCCATCAGCTTCTCTGATAATTGTGGTTAGGACATGCAGGGGGAAACTAAAACCTTTGTGATGGTGAGGGAAAAAAATGAAGGCAAGTCAGTAAGGAGGTCAAGTAAAGTTATGTTCTGGTTTACATCAGCAGGAGAGAGATGAATAGTATCTGGGTGAAAATATAAGCTGTGTCATAGGAAATAATTGTGAATCACCATCAACACTCTGGGGAGAAAAATATGTCTAACAACTCTGGCTCATCTTTTTTTTTGTTTTTCAAATGTCTATTCCATTGTGGAAATGAGATAACATATGTGAGAGTGAATAGAGCAAAAGAGGCGCTGAACAAATGGGTGGGTTGTTTCCTCCCAAGTGAAGTGACTGACATTACATATGTGAATATCTGAATGAATGGATGAATAAATACTTTCTTAAAGAGTTCTAATCTGTTAAATGAATTTGTTGCAGTGAACTTTTTAACAATGCATAATCTCAGATTCTTACTTGTTATTTTATATCACAGTTTCATCAATTCATTCTTTTATTCTCCCCATCATGTTAAAATAAGAATTCTTTGCAGATCAAGGTGGATCAAGAACCACTAGCAAAACATCATCTGAGAACTAATTTAAAATGCAGAGTCTCAGGCCTCATGCCACAGAATCAGAAATCTGAAATTTAATGAGATCTCAGGCTATCAACCACGGTGGACCAAACATATTTACTGCTTTCTTAGAAGCTCCAAAAATGGTACTGGTCATGTCTTATTCAATCCTCAATGCTGATATCACTTATTAGTGATTTATGAATAGCAAGATTCTTAGGAAAGAGTATACAATAACAACAATGTGAAAGGGTTTTTTTTTGTTTGTTTGTTTTTGTCTTTTTGCCTTTTCTTGAGCCTCTCCCGCAGCATATGGAGGTTCCCAGGCTAGGGGTCTAATCGCAGCTGTAGCCACTGGCCTACACCAGAGCCACAGAAATGTGGGATCCGAGCCACGTCTGCAACCTACACCACAGCTCACGGCAACACCAGATCCTTAACCCACTGAGTGAGGCCAGGGTCGAACCCACAACCCCACGGTTCCTGGTCGGATTCGCTAACCACTGAGCCACGACTGGAACTCCAGGACCACAAATCTGATTCCCACTTTCCCACCTCACCTTACTTGCCTTTTGACTCAGGTAAACCTTTGTTTCTCCAAGTGTAAATAGGGGTTAATATCAGTTCCTGCATCATTAGGATAAATTATAGTAATATCGCTTTTGTCTGACAAATGATGAATAAAATTCGTTCCTTACAAATAAAATTTTATTTAAAAGCCCTAAATTGTGAAAGGTCAAAATTACAATTTAATAGGTAATGTATTTCTTATGAAGTATTAATAGCTTATAAATAATTGGATAAAGACATTTTTATGCATCGTAAACCTCCCTCCATGTTATCTTCATGCCTCTAATTCATGTTAATCCTGATATGGCCATGCTGCCTGGAATCAGCCTCCAAAACATTTGCCACTCATGAGCATCCAAGGGCTGATGTAAAAATTATGCCTGAGTCCTGAAAAACAATACAGTCATTTTTAACCCTTGAATCACTATAATTACCTGGCTAGAGTCAAACTCCACTAATTCACCTTTCTGTGACTCTGATAGTTTGAATAAAAACTGAACTTAAACATCACATTCAATGACCATTTTCTCTGCCCCACCCCACTCCAGGAAATAAGTTACTAACTTTATTTTTCTTTTCTTTTTTAATTCTTTTGTGGTATGGTTGACTTATAAGGTCGTGTTAGGTGTATAGCAAAGTGAAACAGTTTACATATATCCATTTTTTTGTATTATTTTCCTATTTGTGTTATTATAGAGTATTAGATATAGTTGCCTATGCTATATAGTAGGTCCTTGATGTTTATTTTTTATATAGTAGTGTGTATCTGTTAATCCCAAATTCCAAATTTATTCCTCCTCCCTCTTCACTTTGGTAACCATAAATTTGCTTTCTATGTCTATGATCCTATTTAAGTTTGGTAAATAAGTTTATTTGTATCATATTTTTAGATTCTACATATAAGTGATATATGGTATTTGTTTTTCTCTGTCTGACTTACTTCACGTAGTATGATAATCTCTAGGTCCATCCATGTTACTGCAAATGATATCATTTCATTCTTTTTTATGTCCGAGTAAATGAAATAAAAACCCATTTAAGGGGGTTAAAACGATTACACATTTGAGCTTATGTCAGCAATTTATGAGGTAAAATCAAAACTATATAATCTATTCATTAAAAGCATTTTGCTAAGATTTTCAAGCCATCAGTTTGAATAAGTGAATAAATTAGTTTTTATCAGTGTGATTTTACTGATAGTTAAAATTAAAAATGCATTAAAAATTCAATTTCTATAATTCATACTGGCCAAAAATATGTTTTATTTACATTTTAATCATAGTATTATATTGTGAATGTATCACATGTTTATTGATCATCACTAGTGATTCTTTTGTTATCTTAGAAATTCATAATAATACTTTACCTACTTTTGTTAGCTATATTTCTTATTTAAGAATTGCATATAAAGGAGTTCCTGTTGTGGCGCAGCCATAATGAACCCAACTAGTATTCATGAGGGTGTGGGTTCAATCCCTGGCCTCAATCAGTGGGTTAAGGATCCAGCGTTGCCATGAGCTGTCATATAGGTCACAGATGTGGCTTGGATCCTGTGTTGGTGTGGCTGTGGTATAGGCCGACAGCTGAAAGTCCAATTCGACCCCTACCTGGAAACTTCCGTATGTTGCATATAAACAAATAATTATGAATACCAGGAAATTCAGCCTGAGAACTTGTCTTCCTAAAGAGTTTTACCCCTTGGTAATTTTTAAATGTTTAATTGTAGTCCCCTAGAACTTACAGAGTCTATACCAGACCTACTGACTTAGAGCCCATAATAGGACATACTCCCCTGGTGATTCATATGCACATTAAAGTTTAGGGTACACTGGTTAAAACCATAAGGGCAGCTGTTATCTTATGTTACAATCCACAAGTTGGGTGACTTGACACCATTAAGTCTGTGACTTAGTTGAGCCATCAGTGTCCCTAGTTCGTCCAATGTATTGGTTTTGCTAGTCTTCCTCAGATACATTTGCAGTTGGAGGTTGGCTGCAGAAGTTTTTAGTACCATATCCTGACATGCTTCTGCCTCTAGACTTTGTCAGGACCATTTCCCGTCCAGAGCTATTGTATTCCAATTCCACTCCTCTCTCTAGAGCCAGCCATATATTTATGCTCCATTCTAATTCTGATTTTATGTTCCTTTTAAATGATCACTTGAAAACTGTAAGATGAAACCAAGAAAAATGCAAACTGCTTCCTTGCCTGTGGGTGGTAGATTTTTATTTTGTGAATTTGATAAATTTCCCTAATTTATTTGCATCTTGAGAATGTTAGTTGGAAATGTGGACTTTCTTTTTCATTTTAATATTTTAGGCTGAACAAAATGAAACTGTCGTTTTCATGCCATAAAATCTTCTAATATCAGCAACTTCATATGACTCAACCTAATACAACATTTTATACATAAAGAAGGAAAATTATTCAAGGTTAAGAGGATAGACTTGGGTCACAGCTTAGTATGTATTTACTGGCTTAACATGTCACTTAGATATGTGGAGCAAGTTGTTTACCCTTTCCAAGTTCCAGAGACCTAAGAAATAAAATAACAACAGTATTAGTTACCTTACTAGGTGATAATGAAGACCAAATGTAATTATTCAGTATTTTTCAAACACAAGTCAGTCATGCTCCACCTTCACAATTTCTTCCATTTCTGCATTCCTCCTTATAACTATGTTTAATACTTAATTTTATTTGATTTTTTTATCCTAAGCTATAGAATTTCATACATACATTAAAATCACATATATACACACTATATAAAAGTATATATAGGAGTGGTGGCTCAGTGGTAACAAACCCGACTAGCATCCATGAGGATGCAGGTTTGATCCCTGGCCTCTCTCAGTGGGTTTAGGATCCCGCATTGCCATGAGCTGTGATATAGGTCGCAGATGTGGTTCGGATCTCATGTTGCTGTGGCTGTTGCATAGGCCAACAGCTGCAACTCTGATTCAACCTCTAGCCTGGGAATTTACATATGCCCCGGTTGTAGCCCTAAAAAAACAAAATAAAACAAAAAAGTATATATACATGCACATATGCTAAGACATAGTAAAATTACTTCTAAATTTCTCCTTTGTGCCTCTGAAATCATTCTGCAATCTACAAATGGATTATATGTCATCCTTTAGGATCCACTGAAATAGTGTATTTAATGCCTAACAGCGAAGTTATCACAGTTGAATACGTTAACTAATATATTTAAAAATTAGTTTAAAAAAACATTTTAACCCAAGGGGTAGTTAGCCTCCACCTTCCCTGAAGTTACCACTTCTTCTACCACATTTGAAAATCAGGGCATTTGTGTTGTGAAGGCTTTTAAACTGACCTTCTGATAGCAGTGCCTCCTCACGCTTCTTCCTCTGCTCTGACATTGCCATGGGCCACTAGTCACTTCCCTGCTGCTCAGTCCAAAACTCCAGCCTATAATTCACCTGCTCTCTCCCCAGGTCTAGGTGAGCCAAGGAAGCCAAGTATCTTTCACTGCCTGTTAATTAATTTCATTCACCCCGTGTGCAGAAAACAATAAGGACTGGAGCAGACACTGCTGAACATTTAGAGTGTCTAAAGTAACACCGTTGGAAAAGAAAAAACATTTTTGAACATTATGTTAGAAATAATTGTTCCTAGATTCCAAAAGCAAACCATACAAAGTTAAGCTCTTCACAGAGGTTCCCCACATGGACATCACCTTTATTCCCAAAATATCTTATTCCTAGGTTTATTTCCTCTAAGTTTCACCCTAAGAAAGTTGTATCTGACCCTTTGGGATTTGTTTCAACTTAAATGAATTTTATATTAGATGCAATAACTAGAATGAGCACATTCCCTAATTATATAACATTCATTGTGAAATATCATGGGGGTCAGTGAAGGAAGGCAGCTTCAGTGGTCCTATCAACTCTCCAAGTCTAGAAGAATATTGAAGGGGAGTGTTTGAGCATCCTGAAATGATGGGTTTTTATATTTTCTTGCCAGCATCGGACTAATGGATAGCTCCTTAACCTTTTGAGATTGAACAGTGGATAGCTAATGGATCACACACACATACACACACAAACACAAACCTTGTTTTCAAGGTTTCAAGTGATTTTCAAATATACATTCTTCCCACTTAGATTTTTGTTATTCAGAGTGTAATCCACTGGGCAGCAGCAATGGCTTCATCTGGAAGCTTATTAAAGATGAAAATTCACAGGCTTGACCCCTTGAATGTCAATCAGAATCCTGAGGTGTTCTGTATGAATATTTCACTGTGAGAAGCCGTGACTGAAATCACAAGGCAGCTAATCCAAACACCTGTATATAGGAGTGAGAAGGATAACATAAGTGAGTGAAGTGAGTTGGGTATAAAAGAGGACAGGAATGGTGGGGACTATGACAAACTGAGATCTCATGGTGCTTGGTCTGTAAAGCGCAGTTAATAGTCAACTTTACAGATTGTTGCCACGTGGGAAGGCAGGTTTAATGTTGCTGCATCCTGTTAGAGGTTTTCAAGAGTGGCAAGGTCTGAGGTCTGCAAGGGGTGTCTCATGATTTTTAATATTATCAATGATTTCAGTTCTTTTAAATTACCTGGAGGCCAAACCAGGCATATGGACTACTATTTGCCAATATCTAAACAAGGCTGATGGTAAAGAAAAGAAATATTTACATAGGTAAAAACATATCTTCTCTGAATGCTTTCCACAAAGAGATGAATGCTATGCATTTTCATGTTGATCGTATATACCACCATATTTGTATCTTTCTGTTTTCAAACTTACTCCAAGATTAACTTCAGGCTTCAGACATGAAATCTTTGACTTTGGAGCTTCAGGTCAGAACCAATTCTTAGGCAGTTTTCTCTGAGAGTGGAGGTGAAGTTAGGGTGAGAATGTAATAATAGTCTGATGTTGGGAGTTCCCACTGTGGCGCAGCGGAAATGAACCTGACTGATATCCATGAGACCCTGGGTTCAGTCCCTGGCCTTGCTCAATGGATTTGGGATCCGGCATTGCCATGAGCTATGGTATAGGTCAGGGATACGGCTAGGATCCCATGATGTGGCTGTGGCTGTGGCTGTGGCTGCGGCATAGGCTGGCAGCTGTGACTCTGATTCCACCCCAGCCTGGGAACCATATGCCACTAGTGCAGCCCTAAAATGCAAAAAAAAAAAAAAAAAAGTCTGAAGTCAAAATAACTCCCAATAACTCCTAACCATTGGCATTTGTCCTTATATTAAGTCTCAATAGAGTTGGGGTGAGTTGTGGATGTATGTTAAACTATCTAGAACAGTGATTTTCAAACTTGATTGTGCCTCAGAATCACCTAGAAGTCTTGTTAAAATTCAGATTCCTAGGCTCTACCCTAAGTTTCCGATTTAGTAAGTCTGGGGCAGGACCTGAGTATTTGCATTTCTAACAAGATCCCAGGGGATAGGATGATTCTGTCATCATCATGGAGCACACTTTGAGAACCATTGGTCTAGCAAGGAAAAGCAGGGCTCTGTTTGGCTGGGAAACATGGATGTGATTGTACCAGTCATTAAAAATATTGAACTACACAGGCTGCACATTGAGTGTCTCTATACACTACCTGCCACACAGCCATGCAGGCCCCTCCAAGGACCTTCAACAACACATATTTACACTCCACCTTTAAAAGATACAGTACCTGACAAAGTGCTTACTGGGTCATCAGTTCTTACTGGTTAGTCTCTGAGTCCAGGTTTGTAAGGTGAAACCACTATGAAACACAAAAGAATACTCAAGGTTCAGACTTCAGGTTTTTAGGCAGAACTCAGGAAATTTCCCAGACCCATGGATTGGTGTAGAGTATGGCATTGTATAGCTCTCCCACACCTTACATCATCAAGCTGTATTGGCTTTCCTGGTTCTCTCATATGCCTCAGAACACAGGTGGTTCCTTCAATTTGGAAGTATTTACCTCTTCCTCTTCACTACTTCTTCTTACTTTAGACTTTAGAGTTATTCAAATATTAGTGCTTCAGAAAAGCCTTTCCTTACCTCACAAACTCAATTCAGTTACTCTCATTTCATAGCATGATGACAATTATAATAAACTAATGGCCTAATGAGATATACATTATCTGTGGCCCCATCCCCAGAATATAAGCTCTGTGACTGTAAGAGGCTGTGTGGGTCTTTCTCACCTCTCCAATAATAATACCTAAGTACTCAATAACTGTATATTTAATAAGCATGTGACAGTTTAAGTCTCAACTCTCAGGCTATGTGTTGTGTAATGATACCATTCATAATGATCCTAGGTTAACTTGGACCCTCTTTTCTGTATCCTCTGAATGTATATGAATCCAATTGTAATGATTTATTTGTACTATTGCAATTGTCAGTATATGAATTTCTATAAAATTTCTCAGCTACTTGAATAGGAGAGTAGGTATTTTCTTTTGGACGTTCCTAACAAATAGTTTCCAGCACAGGTACGGAAGTCAGTGAATATTTGTTGAATGAAATGTCTGTAAAAAGTTTAAAAAAAACAATGTTTTAACATGGAATCCCTTATTAGCATTTACGCATGTGTTTTATTTAAAACATTTCTTCAAGTATAGGTAATAATATGGGAATTTTTCTTTAGTTTTTGAAATGTGAGATTTTTAGCTCAATGTAATGACCAACCAGGCAAGAAAGACAACAAACACAAGGAATGATATTGCAGCGAATTCTCATGAAATCTTATTATCAAGTCAGATTCAAGGGATAGACTGAACCAATAAAATAAAAGATTTACACACCTTGCAATGCCAGGATGGTGCTCATTGTCTAAGAACCTTAAATTAGCAGCTTTGAGTTTTTGCTTCCACTTAAACAGACGCTTTATCTTTGTTTTTTCCCATAAAAGGAAAATGTCTGATTTTTCTGTTTGATAAATGAAAGCTCATTCTCATAGACTGCTGATTACCATGTGCCTCAGGGGACATGTGTCTGTAGGGACATGTGTCTCTAAAAGGTTAAAGGTGTAATGGTAAATGGTGTAATCTAAATTATTTTAAACACTCAGTTTTGTGTATATTTTGTATGTTTAAATATTCTAATGGAAGTTTCTGGTGAAGATTTTATAAATCACAGTAGTAAGTTTTTAATTTTAATTACATCCTCCTTATTCACATTGTAAGTTCAGTGTTCAGTGTACTATGATTTTCAAAGATGCTTTAAACATGCCTCCATAAAGAATATTTACCTTAAAACAGGTATTAATACTTCTCATTTGGGTCTCAAGTTTTTGTTGAATTAATGGATAAAATAACCTAAATTTTAATTTTCATTTTTACTATGAAGTTGTGTGATTGATAGGCAAGATATTATTTTATGTCCCTGATGCTAATATTCAAGCTGAGGTTTTAGAACTTAGTTCTAGGGCATATAGCCAGGCTGTGAACCACAACCAAGCTTTTGGATTTTAAAGCCATTACCCAACCCACTATTGTATACACCTTTGAAAAAACACTCTTTCACTTAATACAGTGGCTTACTACAAAATCCATAGTTAAATCCTGATTTTTTAGATCAAGATTATGAGCAGGGCTCATCTAGATTTTTGTTCTGTGATTGTGGTATGGCTGGGACCATGCAGTGGGTTGAATTCATCAGAAACCTCAACTTCTATGATAGCATTTTGCCCTCCAGAGTTACTCTCAAGATGGTCTCTTATCATTCAGTAGTCTAGCTTGAGCTTCCTTACTGCATGGAAGCTGAGTTCCAAGAGAGAGAATCCAAGTGTTGCCTGTTCTCTGATAGCCTATGTTTGGAACTCATGTAATGTCACTCAGCCATATTGTATTGGTCAGAATAAATCACAAGGCCCATCCATATCCATGAACATGCAAAAGAGATTCCATCTCATGATGGCATGACAAAGAATTTGTGGCCATCTTTTATCACCACACATATGAAAATGGAAATATAAACAAATGATTGCTGGGATATACTACTAGCTCAATTACCAGAGGTGGCTTGCACTTTAGTTTTCATATTCACATTTAGATAGCTATGTGAAACTTTCTAAAAATTGGGATGTGTGAACTAGAAGTTGGAGAAAGAATAACTTCAGAGGTGATTGATTATGGGCTTTCTTACCTTTTTCTAAATGTCCAACCATGTGAACACACATTTAGTTATAAATATCAATTGTTTTACCCAGTAACAGGTGTAATAATAGTAAATAAAGTTGTTTGGAGAGAGATAATAATAGGCATCTTTCAAATTTTCAGTTTACATAAAGTCCTGATGGATCTTCAGAATCAGCAACTGAAAGAGTTAAATGACTGGCTAACAAAAACAGAAGAAAAAACAAGGAAAATGGAAAAAGAACCCCTTGGACCTGATCTTGAGGACCTAAAACACCAAATACAACAACATAAGGTTAGTGTAATTTATGCTGTTTGCTTTCTTGTGGGTAACAAACTCTATATGTATGTGTATTATGTACATATCCTGTCATGGTTTGCAGATGAGAAAGAATTAAAACTTCAACTGAAAAGAGTTTTAAAATAAGGTTTACTTAATATTTTTGCAATGTTTACTTTTCAAATACAAAATAGCTAGGCTTTTCATACTTGAAAAAAAAAATCAAATATGTTCCTGGAAGAGAACAATGCTGGCTTGACTGTGTGATTTATTAAAGTTTTGGTTTCTTGGAAGATCTCTGTAGGGATTACCTGCAAAGCAAATTTAAGTATAAGATAAGATTTTTTAAACATGTTTTTACCTTCGATTCAAAAGGTCTTGGAGCAGGCCAAACTTAATAAAAATAAACATCTGTAACATGGTTTTCCTATAAAATATAGCCTCTAATAATTTTATTATTTCCATCTTACCTTTCTTCAGTTTACTTGTACATTTACAATTATACTCCATGGTTGCCCAGAATTCATTTATTGTTTCTCTGATTAGAATTTCTACAGATATATTTCCTTTTTTAGCATCCATTTTTTATTGATATATAATCTGTATAACATCATACTCATATTATATGTGCAACATAATGATTCAGTATTTGTAGACACTGCAAAATGATTACCACAGTAAGTCTAGTTACTATTCATCACTATACGAAATTATAATTTTTTCCCTTGGAATGGGAGTTTTATTCTTCTGACATTTAAATATATACTACAATATTATTGATTATAGTTACCATGTTGTGTACTACATCCCCAGGACTTACTTATTTTATACCTGAAAGTTTGTGCCTCTTGATCTCATTCACCCATTACACACAATGCCCAACCCGCCTCCCCTCTGGCAACCACCATTCTGTTCTCTGTATGTATAAATTTTATCAGTTTGTTGTTTTTTTATGATATTTAGATTCCACATATAAATGAAATCATATAGTATTTGTCTTTGATTTATTTCACTCACCATAATCCCCTCAAGATCCATCTAAGTTGTCACAAATGGCCAAGATTTCATTCTTTTTTGTGGCTCTTTTATGGAATATATAAAATATTCCAGTGTGTGATCTATGTATCTGTCTTTATGGCAATACCATATTGTTTTGGTTACTTTAGCTTTGTAATGTAGTTTCAAATCATGGAGTGTGCTGTCTCCATGTTTATTCTTCTTTCTCAATGTTGCTTTGGCTAGTCAGTGTCTTTTTTTTTTCCTTCCATCTGTGGCATATGGAAGTTCCCAGGCTAGGTGTTGAATCAGAGATGCAGCTGCCAGCCTATGTCACAGCCACAGCAAAGCCAGATCCAAGCCCTGTCTGCAACCTACACCATAGCTCATGATACCACCAGATCCTTAACCCATTGAGCAAGGCTAGGGATCGAATCTGCACCCTCATGGACACTAGTCAGTTGTGTTACTGCTGAGCCACGACAGGAACTCCCATCAGTGTCTTTTTTTGGCCGTGTCCACAGATTCTGAAATTCCTGGGCTAAGAATTGAATCTGAACCACAGCAGTGACCCAAGCCACTACAGTGACAATGCTGGATCCTTAACCTGCTGCACCATAAGCAGACTTCTATTCAGTGTCTTTTGTGACTCCATACAGATTTGATGATTGTTTGTTCTATTTCCAAGAAAAACACATTTGGAATTTTGATAGGGGTTGTATTGTATCTATCGATTGCTTTGGGTCTGTGGATGTTTTAACAGTGTTAATTCTTCCAATCAATGAGCACAGAATATTTTTCTATTTGTTTGTTTCTTCTTCAGCTTCTTTCATCAGTGTCTTACAGTTTTCAGCATACAGGTCTTTCACCTCCTTTGTTAAATTTGTTGCTGTGTATTTTATTCTTTTCAATGCACTTGTAAATGGGATTTTAAAAAATTACCATTTCTGATAGTCGTTTTGCCAGTACATGGAAATGCAATGGGTTTTGTATACTGGTTTTGTACCCTGTAACTTTACTGAATTTATTAGTTTTAACAGTTTTTGGATGAAGTCTTTATGTCTTTCTATATATAACATCATGTTTTCCACAAATTATGACAGTGCTTCATTCTAATAACCTTGTAAAACTAGCTCTGGGTTTTATTGTAGGAACAGGGCCTTGCTCAGTCCATCAGGACACAGACACACAGAAGAACCTTCATGATTGGCCCAAGATTAGGGTTGTCAGATTTAGCAAATAAAAATAATACAAAAAGGCTAGTTAAATTTGAATTTCATGTAAACAGTGAATTTTTTTTAGTCTAAGTATGTCCCAAATTATTTTTTGTTTAGCTGAAATTCAGATTTTACTGGACATCTTGTATTTTATCTGACAACTCTGCTCAGGATTCTGTGCTGCTTAGATTTATGGCTTTGAAAGGAAATATCTGCCCCCTCAACCCATACCTCCTAAATCTGCATTTCACCCAACTTCATTCTCTTTTTTTATAACATTTTGCCAGAGCTAGCTTCACAGTACTTGCATGCAGATGAAAGATACCTTTCTTTCTAAGTCCCAGGGTTCTTTTTTATTCAAGGAACTTCAGGTTCAGTGACAAATGGGTCTGGTTCTTGCTATAGCTACTGCCAAAACCAGCCTTTGGTCACAGCAGCTTAGGGAGAGCTATAGCTATGGTAATCCCCACCTACTAAACCGTCGGGAATAAAATTAAGTATCAATTGTATTCTAATTATCACATAGAAATTGTTACTAAAAGAGGCTAACTTGTCATATGGATTTTAATTGAATACCTGGTAAAGAAGTTAGATCCCATGTTAGACCTCTTTCTGTATGAATCACATATTCCTCTGTAGGCCCTGTGGCCATTCTCTTCCCTTTGGTCTACACTGAAAGTTGTGTGCATTTCCTGTATGCACCAGTGGCCGCAGAAGAGCCTGAGTCAGTTTGAACATGGGCACAAAGTAGAGTAGTGCTGTCATGGCTGCCATTAATCAAGGAGAGATGATGGACAAATACCCTAGATTCCTTGCCTCATGATGCGATGATTCCAAGGCATTTCTCTCTCTCTTTTTTTTTGGCAATGCCTATGGCATATGGATGTTCTCCAGCCAGGGATCGAACCCATGCCACAGCAGTGACCCAAGCCACAGCAGTGACAACACTGGATCCTTAACCCACTCAGCTACCAGGGAACTCCCCAAGGCATCTCTTATTTCCCAGTTTCTCAGAGGTTTCCCAGCAAGGCTGGATCCCAGTTGTCTGTGAAGTAAACTGTCTCACAGTCACTCCTACCCTCTCATTATATATCCTGAGATGACTTCTCAAATAAACTATTTGTACCCAAATATTTGGCTTAGGGTCTGTTTGGGGACAAACCAAACCTAAGCCAACCTTCTCTCCTGGGAAGCCAGAGTACTATCTCAGCTTTCCATTAACTAAGTATGTAATTTTCAGAAGTTATTTAATCTTTCAGGTTCTCCATATCTTCACTTTGGAAACAAAAGGGTTGAACCAGTTGATTTTTAATGTTCCTTCCAGTCATGGTTTTAATGTTTACATTAGTTCTGGAAGGTTGTGCATTTTAGGAAAGGGCAAGACTAAGGCTAGTGACATTGTACACCAGAGGAAAGGATGCTGGATATGGATACAGGGGGTCTAGGGAGGAAGCCTCTATGAAGGACTCCAGGAGAGAAGTGGCAGAGAATGGTAGGGTAACCATAAGTGTGAATTCCTTAGGGCAACTACTAGTAAAGGTCTCACCTTGAAACCAGGAACAGAACTTTCTTTGAGGTTAGACCATCCAGAATCTTCATATTCTGACAATTACCAGAAAGGTTTTGAACTGTCCTCTAGAAGATTAGAGTGAATGGAATGGAAGGTATCTGACTAATATTGTCATAAAATTCGAATAGATTGTCCATAACTTGAAAATGTACCATTTTTGATGAGTATGAAATTGGTTTGAGGAGAATAATTTGAAACAAAAAGAAAGCAACAGAAATATATACAAGTTGATTATTTAATCATTTACATCCAGGATTTATTCATATAAGTGCATAAAGAAAAACAGAAGGAATTGGTTGGCTGGCACAGAAAGTGAAACCAACTTCCACCTTTAACTATTTAAATGCGCTTCATGATATATTATTTTTATAAAATTAATACAAGGGAAAACATATTACATAGCTAAGGGAAAGCCTGATAGTTGATAATTCTCTTTATTACTTGAAGTAATTATAATAAGAAAATGATATGACAAAATCAAACAATTTAAAGGAATTGAAGTTATTTAAATGGGAAGTATGTATAATTTCTTAGAAGTACATACTAAAAGGAGCATATTTTTTTCTTAGTCTTCCCATGCTTCGTAAAACAGAAGAGATAAATAAATGTTCTTTCTTTAGGTAACTGAGTTCAAACTTAAGCCTTCTTTGTATAATAAGTGATTCACTTTGCAGTTTTTCTTCGAAAGGATTGTTAGTGAATGAAAATAAGAGCATTTCTCCTTCTAACAACAAAATACATCAGTAGCCCTGGAGTAGTCAGAAAAGCAACTTCACCCTGCTGCATCACTATGCTTCTCACCCAATATAACATTTATATTTTTTTAACTTCATAAACATAGACATTAAATCCTTGAGTCATCCTCTTTATTTTTCTAAGAAATAATTACAGATGACAAAATTAAAGAAAATATACAGATTTTGTTCTTAGAAATGGATTTAAATTCTGCTCAGGTCAGGGTTCTGTCTCTCTGTGTCTCTGCCACTCTCAGTTGGAGGACAAATCTTGCATGTACACCGTACATATTATAGATATGCTTCTCTGTGTTCTGCAACAGCATCTTTTGCTGTCTTCATTTCAACAGAATTTTATTATGAGGCAGGCTAGAGATTCAACCACTGTGAAATGCCATGGAAATAAGTCACGTTTACTGAATCTTCCAATTAGGCAAGGTAAAATGACTGATCCTATATTGGTGGTTATGTTTAAGTCTAGCCAAACTCAACTCTAAGTAACTGGGAAAAGTTCAATTTGCTGCAAAATTTGGAAGAGACCAGTCATTCTTCATTGCTATTGCTTTAGGGAAAGAATTTAGAGGTTTACTTTAGATCTGAGTCACCCAAAAGTGATTCTCTTGGGAGTGAACAAATTGAACCTCTCAATCTTCTTGTGAAGGAACATGTCAGAAATAATTCTGGTTGGTTATTTCTGTCTTAAGAGAAAGATTTTATTAGTGATGTTCATACGGAATGAAAGGATTTGCCTTGAAGGAGTGTCAGTATTATAGAGGAGTAAAAGTCTGCTGTGGGCTTGAACTTTCATTAATGGGAAAGAAGTTTACTCTTTTGGAGGGTATTTTAATCAAAAAGAAAATATATGACTTAGGAATCTTGTCTGGTATCACAGTCATACCGAAATAAAGTTTAAAGCTTAGTTTCCATTACTTGTAAGAGGTTTAGACCTTTGTTATTAGTTACATTGACTTAGTAACAGCATCAACATAGTTGTTACCATACAAGTCATTAGAATTTGCAGATAGAATTGTGACATGTGCACCATGTTATGATTTTAGTAAATATTCTATCTTAAGTACTGATGAATACAAATTAAATGACCTTCTAGAAGCTCAGTCACCTATACTTTCCTTGAAGCGTAGTTAATCACAAACATTTGGATTTCTAAGGCTGTGAAATATCTTCTTCTGGTGCCCTTTAAAATGATCCATATAGTCATGTAATGGGATGGTTTAGGTGTAATCCTGCCAAAGTATTTGACATTTCATTTCATTCCATTGCATTCTATTCCATCTCACTGAACAAACACTTATTAAAGGAAAATGGATGCTGTGAAGAATACAGAGACCTACTGTATATGGAATCTTCTTGAGAAGCCCACATGCTAGTTCATCTGGTAATGGACTGCTATAGAAGGAATATTGTGGCAAATGGCTTGAAAATATTAAAAATAAGGGACCATTATACAAGGCATAATATGGAAGATGGCTTGAAAATATTAAAAAATAGTGATTTGTTTGGACAAAGGAAAATTGGTGGGACAGTGTAGGGTATGTCACTTGCTTAGGTCATGTGCTGCACTATGCTCAATGTTAGAGGACTATGGCCTGATCACGGAGGCTATTGAACTCAGGACTCAGGCATTTGGAGTTACTCTGTGGGTAATAGGGAGCCATTAATGGTGATAAACTGAGGAGAGTGACATTTTAGGGAAATTTATCTTCTATTTAAGGAAGATATATTTTGTAAGATAAATTAGAGCACAGATGAACAGGAGGCCAGAATATGTTAGGAAGACATTGAAGAAAGTTTATAAAGCCTGAATGAAAGCAATGTCAGTGGAAATTGTTGAGTATAAAGAAAAATGCTTTGGACATCGACAGCAGAACCAGGTTTATTCCTAGGTATTTAATTTTGGGGGGAGAAATTTTAAAAGGTATTAATTTTTATATTCCTTTTCTAGTAGTTCATTAGTATACAGAAATGCAACTGATTTCTGAATGTTAATCTTGTATCCTACTATTTTGCTGAATTCATTGATAAATAAGATCAAGTAATTTTTGTGTACTCTTACTATTCCACTTCTGAAAATAATGAAGCTGAGGAGGGGTATGGGTTGGAAACTTTTCCAAGGGCATGTATCTGGTTAGAAATACATGCAGGAATCAAACCAGGAAATCTGACTTTAGATCCCACACCTTTAAACATGAATGCATTTTTGTCACTCTATCATCCATTCTATGTCCTTTTATCCTTATATTCTGAAAGATGTAGGGGTATGCTAATTGTTAGCTGTTTTTACAAGAATTTTTTCACATTATTAAGCCCACTTCCTGGGATTGGTAAGCATTAGGTGCTTTAAAAACCTTTAAAATATTATTGACATAGTCTTTGGGGCCCTCTTTTGGTGCTTAGGAGTTGGGAGAAACATAAATACTTATTTCTAAAAAGAAGGTAAGAAACAATGGGTTCTTATATAAACTAATATAATTATGAAATAACATTTTAGTAAGTGGATATTAAAATTAAAGTTCTAGGGAGGTCCCATCATGGCTCAGTGGTTAACGAATCTGACTAGGAACCATGAGGTTGCAGGTTCAGTCACTGGCCTTGCTCAGTGGGTTAAGGATCTGGTGTTGCCATGAGCTGTGGTATACGTTGAGACGCAGCTCAGATCCTGCGTTGCTGTGGCTCTGGTGTAGGCCGGCAAATACAGCTCCGATTCGACCCCTAGCCTGGGAACTTCCATATGCCGCAGGAGTGGCCCTAGAAAAGGCACAAGACCAAAAAAAAAAAAAAAATAAAGAAAGAAAAGAAAACAGTTCTAAGAGAGCCTGTTAAGGAAGCTTATTTTAAATATTTAGCAAAATTTACAATACAATTTCATACCATAAATACATCCTCATGGAGATATAGACAATACTGTGACCAGTCAGGCTTAGTAAAGTGAATATTGGACTGAAAATAAAAATGGCAAGTCATTTCAGATCATTTCATTCAGGGAATAGACAGACTAGGGAATAGAAAAACTAGCCCAATGCAGAAGTGATAGAAAGAAGGACATAGAACAACCATAATAGAAATGTTGCAAGAATGATGCACTGCCAGCCCCCACCCCTATCATTTCCTAAGAAATCTTTATTCCTGATTTGTCTGGGGTGCTTTTATTTGAAAATAAAATCAATTCGCATCCAAATGCATTGTATTACCTAATTGTTGATAAGTATCTAGGGATTTTTTGGTTCCTGAGCTGGATTTTAAGATAATACTTTCCTAGATGTTGGATTTATCCCATGTTCTTAGAAACTCTTCTGGTTTCTTAAGATTTTTACAGGTTTTTATATTCAATACAAGTTTTCTTCTCCTTAGTCTTTCCTTTTGTGTACATTTATTTGGTTAAGCTAAAAACTGCTATTTACTTAAACTTAATAGTTTATTAAACATGTTTCTAATCATATTAATTTAAAGTGGTATTTGGCAAGAAGTAGATGGCCTTAAAATCCATGCAGAACCCATGATGGGTGTTTTTTCCTAGAGGTGTGTTTGTGTTAGTGTGTTTAGATCTGCAAGTGTCGGCATTTTCCTATTGGTTAATCGTTGACGTAGAAGGAGTAATGAAGTAAACTATGTGCATAGGCAGCCATCATCCCTTCCTGTTTCATGTTCCGGAGCATATACTGTGACCAAAGGAAGTATTGTAAGCCCTCCTATAGAACTTACTGGAAACCTAACTTTGTTTTTGTTTTCTAATACTCTTTCTTTGTATTCATTGTTGCTCTTCACCTCTAAACATCAAATCTCATAGTCCCCTAGCCTTACATATTTCCATGCCTTTATTTTCCAAACATTATTTCACATGCATGCTAGGAAAGGATAAAAACATAAGTCTGAAGTAAACATTCAAGTGACTCTTCAGTGGTTGTTCTAAGCCAGGTTTAAAGACCAACTTGACATGGGTCAGGGCAAGAAGAATTCAGTACCACTAATGATATTTGAAGAAAATAGAAGAAAATTCACATTTAATTCATAAAATGTGATTAAGTGCTAAAGAAACAACAAATTTGGTCAGATTCTTTAGCTAGAGAATAATTTATAAAATATAGAATTATTTGCAGGGGTATAACAAAATCTAAGCATTTTTAATGTTAAATTTTACTGTTGGCCTTTTCTCTTGTTATAAGGAAAAAAAATATTTTTAGTTGACATCAGAAAGCAAACATTGATGACATTTGTATCTAATAATGGTATAAAAATTTAATTAGGAGCATGACAGATTTTTTAAAATCTGTTAAGTGTAACAAATGCATTACTTTAATAAAAATACTGGCAAGAAATACATAATAAAATACCTAATATGTATTTGTGTGTATAAATAATTTGTATGCTTTCAATAAAGAAAATCTTTAACAATCATATATTAGAGCATTTTAATCTGAATATATCTTTTTTTTTTTTTTTTGTCTCTTTGCCATTTTTTGGGCCGCTCCCATGGCATATGGAGATTTCCAGGCTAGGGGTCTAATCAGACCTGTAGCCTGTTGGCCTACGCCAGAGCCACAGCAACGCCAGATGAAAGCCACGTCTGCAACCTACACCACAGCTCATGGCAACGCCAGATCCTTAGCCCACTGAGCAAGGCCAGGAATCGAACCCGCAACCTCATGGTTCCTAGTCGGATTTGTTAACCACTGAGCCACAACGGGAACTCCTGAATATATCTTCTGATAGGAAAAAATTTTAGTGTAATTCTCTAGGGATACATCTGTATTTGGAATAGTTTGGCTTATATTTCAGGCTTAATTAGCAAATCAACCATAAATCTCCATTATATAAATACAGCTATGAGAAATTCAAATCCGTAAGAAGTAAACATTTAATTAGTATTAATTGTAAGATAGCTTTAAAAACTTTAGTGTATTTTAAAAATTAATTGTCTTGAGAATCTATGTTTTTTTTTTTCAAAGAAAGAAGCAGGAGGGTGTACTTTATGTCAGTGATCAAAACACTTATTCACAGATATATAGGTTGGCAGAACATTTTAACTTTTTAAACACACTAATTTCTTTGTGGCATTTTTGCTACTTCTAAGAATCAACTTCTTTTTTCAAAAATGAACTCTGAGTAGTTCCCATCGTGGCTCAGCAGAAACGAATCTGACTAGGAACCATGAGGTTATGGGTTCAATCTCTGACCTCGCTCAGTGGGTTAAGGATCTGGCATTGCTGTAAGGTGTTGTGTAGGTCACAGACTCGTCTCAGATCTGGCATTGCTGTGACTGTGGTGTAGGCTGGCAGCTGTAGCTCCAATTCAACCCCTAGCCTGGGAACCTCCATATGCCACAGGTGAGGGGCCTTAAAAAGCAAATAATAATAATAATAATAATAATAATGATAATAATAATAAAATAAAATAAAAAAATGAAATCTGGGCATTGGATATTTTATAGTCTTTTGTCTTTTGCAGATAAACAGAGGATTAGCTAATACTGTTACCCATTAATGTTTATTTTCAGAGTTGAGGTCTACGAAAATAGGAAATATGATTACAATATTTCAATAATTCAGTCTCGCAGCTATTGAGTATTCCCAGAAAGATCAATTTAACCCTTTCTATTTTAACCCCTGATTAGGAGTAAAAGAAAAGGTATAATTTGAAAGTCATAGAAAAGAAAAGGCGACATTGGAAATGACTTAAATAGAGTATATGCTAATCTATTGTAGTGCTATATATTCTTCAAGATTTTCATCAATTGTGGAGAAACTTCCCATTTTCCCTTATTTATCTGAATTCTTTATGAGTTCAGCTATCTTTCATGTTTGATTTTAAACCTATCAACTCACAACTAGCTTTAGTGATACTTCAGGTTAGTACTTCAGCCAAAGCATGAAATGTAAACCCCTGATCAATATGGCAAGATATGATTTCTGATTATCAAGCAAATAGATAAATAAAACAAAATTACAAATCTAAGTACTGGAGAAAATAACTAGTATAGTTGATCACATATGCTTTAGAAAGATGCAACCTGAGTGTCAAAGTATGTGCATCATGGACCAAACAATGATTTTTCTTAGGTTTCTTTGTTTAAAACCTATGAAAACAGTGAAAATAACAATGTACATATAAAAAATGTGAATAGTATAGCATTATTTCTGAATTGCCTGTAATATATGTAATTATATATACTATCATACTTCAGTTACAGGAAAAAATAACTGGCCAAATTAAACAAATTTATGATATATTGGACACCAATATATTATTTTAATTATTATTTTAAACATTCCTGTCACACATTTTCAATGTTCTAAGTTCTGGCTTATATAACTCAGAAAACACAGACTCAACATGACTTTCAAGGGCAACTCTGAATGTTAATGTTTCCATTTTCGGCCTCATGGCAGAAAGAGTTTTATTAACCAGTGTAAGCTCTGGAATGTCAAAAGCGTGATAGGCAGTATAGACTCTGCACACAAAATAGATGCATAGTCATTTTATTCTAAATTGCTTCACTTGAAAATATACCATGAAAATCTGGAGAGAGCAAGTAAAAGTAAGTGATTTTATAGTGCTCTAAAATGTTGAGACTTGAAAATAAAAGTCGTAGGATAAAAATGCTCAAGCATTTGAGTTTGCGATGCAGCTAATCCTAATAGGTTCCCTTACATCTGCCATAGGGTTTGAATAACTAAGAGCTAGTCTGATAGGTGCCAAGCATCAGTGTTTCACAAATAGGGAATACAGGTTTTCTAAAAAGTGATAGACTTTGTCCCAAACCTGCTTCATTGTTCTTATACATAAGGACAAATATATATAGCTTTTAGGGCCACACCCATGGCATATGGAGGTTCCCAGGCTAGGGGTCAAATTGGAGCTACAACTGCCATACTATGCCACAGCAATGCAGGATCCTAGCCATGTCTGCGACCTACACCACAGACCATGGCAACACCAGACCCTTAACCCACTGAGCGAGGCCAGGGATCAAACCCACAACCTCATGGTTCCTGGTTGGATTAGTTTCTTCCACCTGTGCCACGATGGGAGCTCCTTATATTATATTTTTAAAAATGTTCTAAGAAGAGTACTAGATAACTAGGAATTTTACATTCTTATTTGGGGATTTCCAGGTAGTAATTAGTGTAGCATGATAAGATCTTGGAGGAACTGGAGCAGAGTATCTTGGATCTAGAGCAGCCTCCTCTGTTTACTCCTCCTTTGTTACTATCTCTTTATTCCTCTGTTTACCCCTGTTTTTCTCTACAAATATTTATACACTGATTTTTTTTTTAAAGATTGGAATACTGTTTTGGGTTATATGTGCTTGTTAGTATAATTATAATTATACTTTTTTAAAAAAGCTAATCCTTCCCAATAGATTGTAATCTTTATATAATCAGAAAGGGCCAAACTCATCTGTGCATATTGCCCTCATCTCTCCTCATGGTGCTATTCATTCAACAAAAGTTTGTTTATCTTTAGTTGCTTGGAATATGTAGTGAGAAGGACAAAGGGTGTCTCTGTTCTAGTGGATCTTTTATATTCCACAAACAATAAATGACTAAACTAAAAGAAAAATCTGATTGTGAAACATGATGGGAGATAGTATGAGAAAAAGAATGCATATGTATGTATGCCTAATAACTATACCATTCAGCAGAAATTGATACAACACTGTAAATCAACTGTACTTTAATTAAAAAAAGAAAGAAGTTATAGAAATAGTAAGTAAGAAGCAAATTTAGATCCTATCTTCATGAAAAGCCTCTCTGAGCATGTAATACTTAAACTGAGTCTTGAATGATAAGAAAGATTATTTAAAGATATAGAAGAAGAGCACTTAGGGCAGAGCAAACAGCTTGACACATTGTAGCAGAGAGAGAAGACAAGTGTGACTGAAACAGTGTCAGAGGGCAAGAATTGTATGCAGTTATATTGTACGTAAAGAGTGGTAGGAAGGTGCTGGATCATATAAAGATTTCAGGTAAAGAATTTGGATTTTCTCCCTTAGTGTAATGGAATACCATTGGTTTTTATCCAGAGTTGACATCTCATTTATATTAGAGCAGAGAAGGAACCAGCAAAAGAGCTAAAAAGCAGTTCTTGATCAGGTGGGAGGATAATCAGGAGAGGGCGGTTCATGAAGCTTAAGAAAAGAGAAGAGAGGGTCAAGAATGAAGGAGTGATTAATTAGGTTAGTAATTGAAATGTCAAGTTAGGTAGTATCAAAAACTGGTTATTGGATTTGGGAACCTGGAGGTCGATGGCAACCTTTACGAGAGATGTTTTAATGGGATAGCTAGGTAAAGGGACTAATGGGGTAAGAAAGTGGAAAGAGTAACTAGAGAACACAAAATATTTTTTAGTGAAGAGGAACAAATAATATGTCAGTAGTGGGAAGCGTCTTTTGTGTTGAGAGTTAGTGTTGCTTTGGTTGATAACATAACTTTGTAGAGAATGAGACATTGAAGATGCCATAGGCAGCTGAGTATTTTAAGAGAAAAGCGAGAGGAAGTGGGATAACTGGCAGCACATATTAGCATGCCTTTCTCAACAGATGCTCTTTCTCTCTGTACTTTCACATTCAGTTGACAGAAATGTGCACATTTTGCTGAGCACCATGGCATAAAATTTGCTTGAAATGGTTCTAGTCTAATAAAAAATTAATTACCCAAAATATGGCAGAAATAAATCACATTCATTTGGGAAGAAATATTTTTGGCATATAGATCAGTAGACTATCATTTTAATTTTCTTATTTTTTTTTATCTTTCAGGTGCTTCAGGAAGACCTAGAACAGGAACAAGTCAGGGTCAATTCTCTCACGCACATGGTGGTGGTAGTCGATGAATCTAGTGGAGATCATGCAACTGCTGCTTTGGAAGAACAGCTTAAGGTCAGATTATTTTCTTTAGTTCACTAAATACATCATTCAAAATAATTAATTGTAACTCAGAAAATACTTAGAAAATTTAAAATACAATTTGTTTATGACAAATATTTAGAATGCAATATATTTAAACTAATTCAAATTATGTTGTGTTCATAGGACATTTATGCATAATTCCTTTTCATTATACACTCATTGCTCACACTAGCTTCCTGGACTTTGGGGAAATGTGTAAATGCAGATCTATTTATTTATTATAGCTGAATACCATGTATTAGATAACTGGTCAGAGGAATTTTATTTATGCTTTCTTCAAATCTACAGTCTAAGAGAAGAAAAGATTAAAACACACACACAAAAAGATATATTCAATCAAATAAGAAGAAATTTAAGAGTTCCCATTGTGGCTCAGTGGATTAAGATCCCAACTAGTATCCATGATAATGCAGATTTGATCCCTGGCCTCTCTCAGTGGGTTAAGGATCCAGCATTGCCGCAAGCTGAGGTGTAGGTTGCAGATGTGGCTTGGATCCCATGTTGCTGTGGCTGTGGTGTAGGCCAGCAGCTGTAGCTCCAATTCAACCCCTAGCCCAGGAACTTCCATATACTGCAGGTGCCCCCCCGCCAAAAAAAAAGAGAGACAAAGACATTTAACACCTTCAGTATATTTTTTTCTTGGAAGCTTTCAGTTGTAGTCTTGATGAGGACATAGCAGGATGTTTAAGTCATGGAAGTTTTGTTGGAGCAGATACTTAGCCTTTCAATCCCTCATTCAACCTGACTTATAGTAATTGTGTCCTTGGAAACATAGCTAGTACATATTAACAAAGGATAATGTAGATATTTTCATATTTTTAATATTTTTTTCTAATTGGAAATGGTAAAATTTTATTGTCAATTTTTAAAAATTTCAACAAAGCATATATACATAAACTAAAATATTGACATTAAGGGAAAGAACAATTGTTTATTATTCTGAATGTGAGACATATATTCACATATATGCACAACTACAGATTATATTTTGGGCATTCAATGTATACAACAAATGCTTGCCTTTCCTATGTGATAGTTAGGGATCAGTAGACTGACATGTCTAAGGATCCAATCAATTTGAGTTTATATCACCCTATAAGCCCGATGTTGTTCTAAATGTAGTTTATCTTACCTAACCTATAAGGTGGTTTCTTAAAACCTTATCTCTCTTTTTGCTCCTTTTGTGTGAATTGTAGTTTTTTTTTTAATCCCAGTGAAATGTCATTTCCTAAGGTTACTGCCTTAGACTGCCAATCTCCAACAATATTATCTCACTTTCCATCATTAAATGAGAAAGACAAAACTGTTAACTGCTACAATCGAGCATTTAATATATATTACTGACTCATCTTAATTGGTTATATTTCAATGAAATTGCAGGGGTTATAGCTCTAAAAGGTTTATTGCACTTAATATTATAGTGCACAATTGCGTATATGACCAAATTTATTGTACACACACACACACACAACTGGCTAAAGGACTGACAGGCCACTGCTACACCCATTTTAAGGAATTCCATAGTTCTAATACAATAATGTTATAACTGCTTATAGATGGGTAAAAATCTAGTATTCAATGTTTGTCAGAAATTTTCAGAAAAGATAAAAGAAGTTTGGGAGGCAGAGGTTAAAAGGACCACTGATTTTTTAAAAATTAAGGCAGAAAATTTTCTAAGTCATAGAGTAATTCCAGTTAAATTAACACCTGAAAAACAGCCACTTTGGCTTCACCAGACCTAGTACAACTAGATTTCAAATATAATTATTCCAAGGTAATGCCTGTGGGACTATGCCACCTTGAAAAACAGTCCATAGCACTCACAGATGGTGACTGGGTTAGACCTTAGGTAAGATAAATTAAGAGTAGTGGCCCTAAGCTTTTCTATATTTATTATCCTACTTGCTTTCATTTTTTACCTTATTTTCTGCCTTTATTTCTTTGACCCAGAAACATCTGCTAAGATAGCTGTACCTATATTGGCTATTATGAATTCACACAAACTCAGTCCATGTTTGTCCATGATTGCCCCCCTCCTTAATTAGTGATCAAAATGATTAATTAAGGATGATCAAAGCCTCCCAGACTCCTCTTTTCCCCTCTACCCCCTTTATTCTTTTGATGCCCTCATTTCCCTCTATATAGCCTCTTCCTGTCACCTGACTTTTAGGTAATCTAGACTAGTGTCTAAAAAAGCAGAGTTAAAGGAATTAAGCAGCGAAAAGGCCCCTGCTTTGGCCTTTCTTTCTTCCCATTCCACCAGTTTCCTCAGCCCCAGAGGAATTCACAGTTGAATTCTACACCGTGTTATACCATTGGTTTGAATTGCCCTGGAATGCTGGGTTCTCATTTGACTTTGAAATTTCGGTGATTCTTTCTTAAGTTCTTTATAAGATATATAATCTTGTCTTACGCAGTTTAATTATTATAAGGAAAGACAAGAGGAAGAGATGTTGGAAAAGGAGGAGGAGAGAAGAAATAATAAAGGATAAAAAGACAGGAGAAAATCCATTAGAGGAATCACTTGAGCAGCAACACAAATTTATTCTGCATGTGACAGGAATTGCATGTATGCTTCAGAGACTAAACTATCATATGTTTCATACTGGTCCCTGAGGAATTCTGTTAGAAGTAACAGGAAGAATTTGAGGAAAGAGAAACAGGTATATTGACTCAATACAAGGGGGAAAAAAGGGGGGACAGGAACCTGAGAAGAATCCTTGAGGGCTTTCATTTCAGCAAGGTCTCATTATCTGTAGCTCATTCCTAAAGACCAGTTTCCCGTTGAACCTTGCCCCAACCTTTTTCCTCCTCCATGTTCTCTCATGTCACCACAATGCCTTAATCCATTTCTCTCCAATTTGCTGAAGTACCAGAGCCTCAAAATAGATACTCAGTTGTCTTTAATAAAGAGATGCAGATGGGAGAGAACTAGGAAGGGAGGCCTTTGATTTAATTCAATAACAGAGAGAGATGTTCTTACTCTCTGGAGTTAGAACTCTAAAAATACTCCTCATAGAATATCTTTATATGTATTGACTTAGTTCTGTGAACTCTATTAAAAGTTGGATTTTCTCTAACTTTAAAAGACTTTTAGAAGTCTTCTTTTCGAAAGGTTTGAAGAAAAACAAAGTTAGGTCAGAACATATGCTTAGGGATTCTGAAAGATGGCATGACTTATAAAGGAGAATCTTCTGAAAAGTGCAGTCTATTGTAAATTAATTTCATTCTCTCTATCAAAGGTTCAGCTTGTCCCTCAGAAATGTCACCTCAGGTCAGAAACTTGTCCTTAACTCTAGAGATTTCTATTATATTAGTACACAGAGAGCCTTATTTGTAACTAGTGGTGCCAGTTAACTAATTTTATTGAGAAATATCCTGGCTGAAAAACTAAGATGGATAATGTATGTAGAGTCTTCAGTCCTGGAGGATATTACCATATCTTTTTCTAAGCATTCTCCATTCTGTTTTCATATTTTCAATGAGTACTTGTAATGTTCTTACTATGTCAATAGGGATTATGCTGGGTAACAGAGGTAAAACTGAAAAAAGAGATTTTGCCACTACATTCCTGGGTCAGAAATGGATAATTTGTGAGCCTCCTGCCTTCTTTGGAACCCCCATGCAATGGTAGCCATTTCTTAGGTTCCCTTTTTGAATTTAAATCCTGATTCTTTGTCATCCATGGTCATCGTGGTAGACATAGCAACTGCTTTCTTGGTACTTTTAATCTAATAGAGGAAATAAACACTAATCAAATAATTAAAAAATGAGAAAATATTTTTAAATGGACATAATTTATTTCTATTAAGGAAAGGAACAAAGTTTTGTGACAACAAATTAGTCTGATTTAAGCTAAAGCTTGAAGGTATGAAATGATTCTCTAGTAAAGTGATGTTTAAACTATGATCTAAAGGGCACATTGGAGGGAACTGTACAAAGTGTGTATAAAAGGGATTGATGGAGATGGGTATGGTTTCTGGGAAGAGGGAACAGTATATCAATTGAACACGGCACCCTTGGAACTTTCAGGGCCAATTTGGCTACAACATTGAGGTTCAGAAGAGTGGTGCTACCAGAGGGTTTGGCAAGCAGACAGGGGCTTACCTAAGAATTATAATTAGTGTGATACTGAACACCGTAATTCATTCAGTCAACAAACATGTGTTGAGCAGCAACTATCTGCCAGGATGGGGTCTGGGACTACCATGGTGGGAATGGGAATTGGGACAACAATCGTGGCACCCATTCTCCTGGATCTGCACTAATTAAATATAATTAAATATAAAATTTTGGCCATGCTAAGTTCAAAGTTACAAATATATACATTACATATACATTACTAAATGACTTATCTTGCTCTAGAAAGTAGGGAAAGGCCTCCATAAGTGGCCTTAAGTGAGAGTTAAAGATTCAGTAGAAATTCATTGGGTGACAGTAGAGAGTAGGAAAGAATTCCAGACAGAAAGACTGTATTTACTCATTTATTCAACAGACATGTGACATGTATCGACTGCCTACTAGGTGCCAGATGAAAATCTAGTCTTTGAGGTTAAGTATGGACTAAACAGATCATTTCTTTATGAAGTTTACATTCTAGCAAGCATCAGAATAAATAAGCAAACATTATACTATGAAAAAGCACTAAGAAAAAAGAACTATAAGGAAAAAATAGACCAAAGAAGGAAGCAGTTTTACAATGGAGGGACAAAATTGAGAGGTAAAATAAAAAAAAAAATAAATAAGGGAAGTATTTTGGAGATACACAGGTCCTGTGGGCCTTTTGCATTTGAAAACTGCAAAAAAAAAAAAAAAAAGGCCATAAATAGAGAATAAAGCAAGCCTATTTTTCTAGGGAAATAGCTGTTTCTAATAAATTACAGAAAATGCTCTAATGGAAACATTTTTCAGAGAAGAAGTAGATTTATTAAAATTCCATTTTTAGATCTGTTCTTCTGTACATGTTAACACGTGAGAATCCAAATAGATATACTTAAAGGGCCTAAGGCCACAGAGCTTGAGAGTTTCTAGCATATAAAAAATGTTTGGATTATTTTAAACATTTGACTATTTAAACAAATGACTAATCTTTAAGTTACTGTCTACAATTTTGGAGAATTAAAGGTATACCAAAAAATAGATACAGACAAGAATCCTCTCTTGAAGAAGAGTAGCCTGAAAAATACAGTTTTAGAGTAAATTATTAAACATAAGACTATGCATACATGTATAGTTTCTTGCTCATCTGATGACATTAATAAACTTTATTGAACAAAGGAACAATTTTCAAAAGTTAGAAAGGTCTCTAAGAGCTATAATACATTTGCTACAATCAAGGCATGAAAACTAACTTTACATCAAATGACATTAAACAATTTGTACAAATATTATGTGATGTTATTAAGACAAATACTTTGGTGGCTCTATTAAGTTGGTTGACTCAGCAGAATTGGATTAATTTAAAATGTTTTGATTTTCCTGAATTATTTTTCAAAGCTTCTCATGAGATGATGGACCTTCCTATCCTATGTCAGTTGGTGGAGAATGCGTTTTAATACAGTCCTTCCTATTATCTGATTTACACACAAGAGGATTGGACTGAAAATGATTGGACTCTTTTTATTCAAACTTCAGTTTCAGAAAATTTGAGGGCAGGAAGCCATTTGAGGATTTAGCTGGGGCTCTGGGTAAATTTAACACCCACATGAGTGGCTAATGGACAATTTCCTCTCCCAGGTGACTTTAGAAGTTTTATAGCAATGCCCCGTGAAGTTAGAATGTCACATGCAGGTGTCATATTTGTTTTTCATGTTTTGAAATAGAAAAGGCATATTTATTGTTTGAAATTTTACTGCTTAAAAAAGCAATGTCTTTAAGTTTTTGATAAGAAAGTTCTGAATTCCCATCCATACATGAGAATGATATAGGCATCCATATATGTAAATGTAAGTATATATAAATGGAAATGCATGTCTATATATAAATGTGTTTATATTTTCTCCATATGTACGAATACGTGTATATGTCTATATCTCTATCTATCTATATATACACAAATGAGAGAGACTGACCTTACTTAACAACAAATTTAACAAATTTAAGATTAAATCAAAGCACAGTAATATAGATTCTTAGTAAATTAATGCAATCTTGAATGTGGCATAATGTCTAGATGTATATGGACTAATAATTGCATTCTGTGCTGGTTTGAATTCTCTTTTTATTTTAGTGTTTTAGCTGAATTTTTCAGGGATGGTAGCGTCTTGTAAAGAATGTTTGTAGGACCAGGGATTATTGAATTTTAAGGAAAACCTAAGCAGAGATAGGGACACGTGAGTGGTATTATCTTATTGAAAATGTTTTCTCTGTTTTACTTCAGAAGGTTGTGCTGCCAAAAATAGGCATGAGTTGATAAGCCTGTATGTCTTCTGCCCAGACCTTTTTCCAGAGCCCAATTTCTTCTCTTCCATTTTCTTCTGGCTATGTGCCCCTTGAAGTTCAAAATGCACCTCAAACACAACAAGGTGAAATGTAACTCATTGTGCTCTACTTCCCTCTAAACTTTCTTATTTTACTTACCCCCCCCCCCCCCATTTTGTTTATTGCACCACCATTCACCTTGACACCTGTACCAGAAACCTGGAGGCTTTCCAAACTCATCCCTTTCCTTTCTCTTAGGAGCCCTCTAATGTAATCAGTCACAGCATTGCTTAACTGCCTCTCATAGTCACTGTTTCATTTTTGTTCCTGGTACTATTTTCCAAGGTAAAGCCCATATCATCAACCCCTGAAAGTCCTTGCCTGCATTCTTATCTGTTTCGATCCAATCTCCACATTGAAGTCAGGGCAGAATCTCAAGAGCCTATACAATAGAGTTTTTTTGTCTGCTAAAATCCTTAGTCACTTTCTATCCTCTAGAGAGTTTTATCACCTAGGCCTACAGTGATTTTTATTATGTGACCCTCCACCTGTCTATTGATACTTATTTCCTGTTACACCTCTCATATCCCTCAACCTATATTCTCTTCCTACAAGCTCTTCCTGATGCTCAGTATGTCACTGTCTTTGAACATACTGTTCCTGTCACTCTCATCTTCATCATGTCTGCTGGGAAAAGTCCCACTTCATATAGCAAAACCAATTCAAATTTTTATCTGTGAAGTTAGTTTTTCTATGCAGTTATGACTACTCCATTTTGTTTGTTTGTTTGTTTGGTGCCATCTCTGTACCATTAGTTTGCCTCTTTTGTTTGGATGTAAAATAGTCTACTAGAATGTAGTTGTTCAGAAAGGATATAATGTCTCCTAGTCTATCATGGCTTGGAAATGGAATTTGTAACTAAAAATGTTTATAATATGAACCCTTAGGATAATTGGGGTGGGAAAAAAAAAGGCTAAAGCCTACAGAATTAAGAAACAGAGGTTACTTATGAAGAGGAATATGGATGAAAATATTTTTGATGTCTCTCTCTAGTTTCTAATTTTATATTTGGTAAATAAAAAGCATGTTTAAAATAACTTAGGAGTTCCCGTTGTGGCACAGTGGTTAACGAATCCGACTAGGAGCCATGAGGTTGAGGGTTTGATCCCTGGCCTTGCTCAGTGGGCTAAGGATCCGGCATTGCCATGAGCTGCGGTGTAGGTTGCAGACGTGGCTCGGATCCTGTGTTGCTGTGGCTGTTGCGTAGGCCGATGGCTACAGCTTCTATTTGAACCCTAGCCTGGGAATCTCCACATGCCGCGGGAGCAGCCCTAGAAAAGGCAAAAAGACAAAAAGACAAAAAAAAAAAACTTTAATGTGATAGAAATAATTCCACTAAGCCAAGTGTCAAAAATTGTTGCCCATGAAGCAGTAGTTATAATTATTGGCACATTTGTGTGCTCATGATTTTCCAAGAATTTTATGTAGTTTACATGCAATGCTATCTCTCACAAATAAAAAAGTGTATAATGAGGTTAAATCCAAATTCATGCAGTTTGCAAGTGGCAGAACTTGGACTGGTAGCCAGATCTATGTGCTGCCTCAGCCTGGGCTGTGTCCTAAGCTCTCAGTTTCATAGGAGAAAATTATTATGTGACCTTGACAAAATTATTACAGGGGCAGTGTTGGAATGGTAATATTCTTTATGAATATTTAGTGTTAATTCTGATATGGTCTAAAGAGAATTCTGGCCCTATTAATCCCTGAAAAGAATCGAAACTTTATACTGTGGGACAATATTTAAAAATTGGGTACCCCGAACAGTACACAAATTATAATTATAGCTTGAAGACTACACAGAGGTCACATACCCATAGTTCCACATCCAGATAAAAAGATGGATGTGGAACTGTGGATATGAATATGATTATGGATAACATAATCAAAAAGCCCATTAAGGCCTGTCATAGCATAAAAACATTAGAGGACATTAAGAAGTTGGATGGTCATTGTGATTATGCCATTTGTGTTTGCTAATTTCTCCTTATCAAAGTTGGGCTCTTACCGTCCCAGAATCTGGGAGACAGAAGTCCTATCCTTTTTGACAAAAAGATGGCTAATGGGTCCTTGAGAAAGATATTCTGGAGTTGTAGACTATTTACATCACAAAGGGACAAATAAAAGTTTAGTCAAGCTAAACCTATCTTGGACAGTATAAGCCCTTCATATTTGTTTTGTCAATTTTTTTTTTCTTTAGGGCCGCACCTGAAGCATATGGAAGTTCCCATGCTAGGGGTTGAATAAGAGCTGCAGCTGCTATTCTACACCACAGCTCATGGCAATATGGCTGGATCCTTAACCCACTGAGTGAAGCCAGGGTTTGAACCTGCATCCTCATGGATACTAGTCGGATTTGTTTCCACTGTGCCACAACTGGAACTCCTAGTTTGTTTATTAACTTGAGTAGTTTATCTGTAGCATCACTCAGGTGTACATATCAGGTGGTTTGTGATTAATAGCACTTTTACTCCTCCCTTTCCAATCATTCATTTTATTCATTTTTCTTGCATTTTTGTGCAGCATACCTTGGTACAATGGTATTCTTGTCAATATCTGCTTCTCATTTTAGCTCTCAGAAGTGAGGGTTTTAGTAGGTCAAAATAAAGTATGATATTTTCTGTAGGCTTGTTGTAGATGCCTTTTATTCCTAGTGTTCTATGAATTTTTTTTAATAACTGGGTGCTTAATTTTATCAAACATTTTTTCAGGATCACTCGAGAGAATTATTCTAGTTTTCTCCCTTATTCTGTTAATATATAAAATTACATTGCTTCATTTTCTTTCTTTTTCTTTTTTGTCTTTTTAGGGCCACACCCGCAGCATATGGAGGTTCCCAGGCTAGGTGTTGAATCAGAGCTGTAGCCGACAGCCTATGCCACAGCCACAGCAACAAGGGATCCAAGCTGCATCTGCAACGTATACCACAGCTGACAGCAATGCCAGATCCTTAACCCACTGAGTGAGGCCAGGGGTCGAACCTGACTCCTCATGGATGCTAGTCAGATTTGTTTCCACTGAGGCAGGACAGGAGCTCCACATTATTTCATTTTATAATGCTAAAATAGACTTGAGTTTCTGAAATAAACCAAACATGGATGATATGGGTAATCCTTTTTACTTGTTGCTTGATTTCTTTGCTGACATTTGATTTAGAGTTTTCCCATTGTGTCCATGAAAGAGATCTGGCCTGTGTTTTCCTTTCTTATGATATGCTTGCTAGGTTTAAGCCCCTTATTATGCAGTCTTAGAAACTTGCCATTTATGCCTGGAATTTTCTTTATGGGGGAAGTTTTAGATGAAGATACAATATACTTAAATGACCTTAGACTTTCTATTTTTGATTTCCATTTGTTAATTTTAAATCCTTTTTCTAGATTTTCCCTTTTTTGTCAGTTTTAGTAGTTTTTATCTTTCTAGGAATTTACATCTAAAATTACAAATATATTCACATTCAGTCACCATGGTATTTAACATTTATTATTGAAATTTAGGAAATGTTATATAAAACTATGAATTTCTAGCCTCTTGGGAAAAAGGAAGTGATCTGATAATTGTATGTCTGTTTTTGTGCATATTAACGTCAGTAGGAGTTGAATAGTTCTGCCCACTTTACCATGAGCTCTCCATTTAGCTACAATCCCCATTACTCCTCATCCCCTTATACCTAGATTATTTTGTGCATTTTATTATATATACACATTAGAATGTGTGATTTCTTATAGATAGAATGTTCCAGTGCCAAAAGTTAGACTGGAGCATAGAGGGATATGTTCTCCACTCACTTGGTTACAAATAAGTCATGTAATGGAGAAGGCTCTTGGTTTAAAAATGCAAAAGTAAAACATTTTCAACTCTTGTACAAAACATAATCTTCATTAGACTATTTAGGTAAATTAAAAAACCTAGTAAATTCAGTATCATGCTGAAATGTTTCACTCTATTCTATGTTAAAATTCTATTATGTCTAGATTTATCACAGCTGGAAACAAAAGCTAAGATCTAAATCCTTACCATTTACAGGCATCTCAATAATTCATCATGGTCTTCAGAGCAACTTTCCTATTTGTTGACCTATCTGACCCTAGCAGTGACCTGGCTAGGAAGGTACTAAGCAGGTACTCTTATGTCCATTTCACTAGTAGGACAGCTAAACCATGGCAAGATAAAGAGTTTGCTGACAGATATTACCAGTTTGGTCAACAGTCAAGCTGGGACAAGAATTCATGCAATTTGTATTTTATGCTTAGTGGCGGGTAGCAGATTAGTAAATTTAGAGGTTCTACTATATGCACATTTTAAGTATTAAACATTTAGAATTGGAGGTAGAGGGTACAGGAATTCACATGTGACTCTCACCTCCTATGGATCTTCAAATTCACCACAAATAGCCCTGTAGTTACCATAAATGACTGGTAGACAGGTATTTAATGAAGCAGCAAGAGAAAGCAATGGGGTTTTAAGACACAATTTGGGAGTAAAGTCCTGTATTCATAACTACAGTGATGGCATTCAGCTTTGAGATAGGCACACACTGTATGAAATGCACAAGACATTAAGCACATGGATAAGCCACCTCCCCCCCACCACCCAAGAAGTTCAGAGACTGGGAGTCATAAAACAATAAGGAAGAGTAAAACCTCAAGCTACCTAGGAGTGCTTGGGAATGTGATGAATGCTAGAAAGAACACTGTCATGCTGAAATGCTCCTCAGGACTCCTGCTCTTTATTTTCTGGTATCCCAGTTGAATAGATGTGTGGGAGGTGGAGTGTGCAAAGTTTATTAAGCTGGCATAGAACATTAAATAATAACTCACAAATAATAATAGCAACAACAACAGGGCCTTTCCAGATTTATTCATTAGCACTTTGTAAACTCATAAAAATAAATAATATATGGAACTGATTGTCACAGCACAGAAGAACATGCTTCTTCAAGTTGAAAATCTCACTTTGCTTTTAGTACAATCACAAAGGCTGAATTTCATTAACGAATCAGTCATATTTACTTTTCAAAATAAGTCCTTACAAAAAACATATGTTCTTAACCTAGAAGAATATGGATTTTTGATTTTTAAAAGATATTTCAGATAAAATGTTCAATTACATCTAGTCAAACGCTTTCTAAAATTAAATATGAAACAACTCAAAAAGGATTCAGCATCTGTACATCTCACTGTACATTATGTAGCACAAATCACAATGCATATTTTTTTTTATGTTGAATGCGCTATTGAGTGAATGCCATCAGGAAAGTGCATGGGCTTGTAGCCAGATGGATCTGAGGTCAAATCTCAGATGCTCAATCCTTTGGCCTCTGTGGCCTTAGGTGAGTTGCTTAATCCATCTGAGTGTCAGTTTTCTCATATGTGAACTGCACCATTAGAAGTGACATGAGTTCCTTCAATTCAGTTAGGAGTACAGGATCATTTAAACAGAAGCGAGAATGATAGTTTCAGAGAAACCTCTAATAACTGTTTCCTAATACATCAGAACATGTTTTTCCACCCAGGACCATATGTTAGACAGTGAAGATATAAGACATGCCATTTTATAGTATACTGCTTCAGTTAACAGTTTGTAGAAAACATGTAAAATTGAGAAGGGAATCATAGACTTGGCTAAACATTAGTCAGTAATACTCTGCCCCATTTCTAGCTTCATAATGGGTGCTTTATTTCTTTCAATAAGTTGTTTGATGTTATTTCCATTTCACCATTGGTAAGATGAAGTTGTTTATCCTTTTTAAATGTACTGTTTTTTTTTTTTATCAAGTAAGAAAGAAAAATCAAGAAATAAATTAGTTTTTAGAAGGCTCATTACACTTACAATTCATTTAGCTGAGGAGTATATGCCAGGGTCTGAAATTGCAATAAAAGGAGATGGGTTGCTTGCTGCCTCCCTCTCTTATAAATCTCAGTTGCTGCTGCATTGTGTGGTCCATGGCATGTAATTGTTTCTTCCTTAGTGGACATACTCTTGGGGACTCTTCATCTCTTAATGCCAATCTTGCTGGGCACAGTTTAGCTCTCACTTTCTATAACTGGCTTTAATAAATTCAGGGGTCAAGGTATTTAAGTTTTACCTCCCAGGCTTGTCAAATTTTCCTCACTTTCTTTTATCCAAGTATTCTTTTGATAGACATTTTTCACTTTTGCTTTGAAAAACCAACTCAACCAAACAAAGGAATTCAGATGAAAAATGTCCTTGGTATGTATAACAATATGAGATGTGAATTAAATGGGAAGGAAAAATCCTCCTCAGTGTGGTTCTGAGCCTAGATGATAATAGAGTTGTGATTTAGTCCATGAAAATGTGTTAGAGTAAGTGAACTGACCTTTAGCTCCTCTTACTGCTGAGACAAAATGAGGACCTAAATAAAAATTAATTTCTTCTTATCACTTCATGAGATGTTATAATTCATTTTTCATTTATGTTCATAATGTTTACCTATCTTTACAAAAATATGCATTTGTCCTAAAAGTTCAAGGGATTCATAAACTTAAATGGAAACTCAGAGAAAGACTGATTTTTTTATCTAGAGAAGAGGTTTCTAATCCTAATATAGTGATTTAAAAAAAATTACCTTCCTGTCAATTCCATTTGTTACAGTTTCTTGTATTTGTCTAACAAACTGGTTACATCTATTCAGGCAATGATAGGAACCAGCATCTTTGAGTGCCTATAACCGCTGACTGATAATCCAACAATTGCTTAGCTCCATCCTTTTAATTTAAATTAGGGCCAATATTTCTAAGCAATAAACATATAAATCCACAAATCCAGGCACTGTGTACATATATTTATACTTGTGCATATGGCATTGCAAAAATCTACCCATGGGCACACATGTATGAGCAAGCAATTTCTAATTCACTTATCTAGTTTCACTAAGATCAGAAAAAGCACCATGCCTACATTGTAACAGAAGTGACTTAGATTCAGTTCATTGGAAGTTTTCTGAGAGTAAGAGAGATTTAAGCAGTAGCATGTGTTACTGAAGGTTGTGTATGTTCTCTTGTATTAGAAATCATTAAAGAAGAATATGCTGCAATTCTAAACATCTATTTGTAAAGATTTAATAAGTACTTTTCTAGAATGAGTAGAATAAAATAGTTCACCCTTGGTGATTTTTAGAAGGTTTGATGTAAATATTATGACCAAGCAAAATGTAAATAACCATCAACACTTCTATATATTGGTTCAAATTAAAACTCCTTTTTTGTTTTGTTTTGTTTTTACGGCTGCAGCTGTGGCATATGGTATATGGGGCTTCCCAGGCTAGGGGTTGAATTGGAGCTATAGCTGCTAGCCTACACCAAAGCACAGCAGCGCTGGATCCAAGCGGCATCTGCAATCTACACTACAGCTTACGGCAATGCTGGATCCTTAATCCACTGAGCAAGGCCAGGTATCAAACCTGTGTCCTCATAGATTCTAGTTGGGTTCGTTACCACTGAGCTACGAGGGGAACTCCTACAACTGCTTTTCAATACATACTCGTTTAATAGTTGAAACAATTCTTTAGGCGGTTGGTGTGATGATTTTCTTAGAAATTACCTATCCATAAGCTTCTTGGAAAAGTCACTTGATTTCAATGAGCAGAGGGAGATAATGGTACTGATCCCTCAAAGAATTGCTGGTATTATTACAATATATTATGGATTTAAAATGTTTTTGTAATTTGGAAAGACGCAAACACATTGGTTGTCCAAGCGATTGATTGACATGAAAGTTTAATCCAAGTTGTTTGGTTCTAGATACTTTTGTCTTCCCCACATAAAACATAAAATCACAAAGTGATAATGTATTTGTATTTGGGAAGTTGTCAGAAGAAATTATTAAAACTCTGCTCTACTAGAACAACTTAAATTAATTTTACTCAAGTAACTGAAATGCATTTTCTAAAATTTGCCCACTATAATGTGTACGTCTTTACTTGTAACAACTTCAGTTTTGTGAGACATTTTGTAATGCTATGGAAACAGCCTCACTTAAATATGCCTGTGTAGTTTATTAGGTCTGCTGTGACACAGTGCCAGAGACTGAGTATCCTAAACAACTGAAAAATATTTTCCCAAAGTTCTGAAGTCTAGAAATCCAAGATAAATGTATTGACAGGTTTGGTTCTGCTGAGGCCTATCTCCTTGGCTTGCAGATAGCTGCCTTCTTGCTGTGTCCTTACATGGTCTCCCCTCTGTGCCCACACATCCCCAGCATCTTTCCGTGCACTCAGATTTTCTCCTCTTATAAGGGCACTTGTCAGATTGGATTAGAGCCCACCAGAGCTTAACTTAAAAGCCCTTTTTAAAGGCTTTATCTATCAGAGCCCTCCTAACACAGTCACATTCTGGGATGGAGGATGATAGGGCTTCAACATATGAATTTTGGGCAGATACAGTCCAGCCCATAACATCTTTATTCTGTTAATTTTTGGCATATAGTATATGTTCAATAAATATTTGTTGTTTAAATAAATTCATGATTGGCTAAAGAATAAATTGGAGGCTGTCATAAACTGTAAGTTAAAATAAATATCAGCTGAATTATAAAACTGCTTTAGTGAAGTATTGAAGTTATCTATTACGATTATTTGAATACAAAGGACATTTTCAATAATACTCTTTTGTTACTTTTTTTATTGAAGTGTTGTTGATGTACAGGTATACAGTATAGTGATTCACAATTTTTAAATGTTATATTCCATGTATACTCATTATAAAATATTGGCTATATTCTCTGTATTGTACAATATATCCTTATGGCTTATTTTATAGATAATAGTCTGTCCCTCTTAATCCCCTACCCCTATATTGCTCCTCCCCCTTTCCCTCTCTTCACTGGTAACCACTAATTTGTTCTTTGTATCTGTGAGTCGGCTTCTTTTTTATTCACTAGTTTGTTGTATTTTTTAAGATCCACATATATGTTATATCATATAGTATGTCTTTTTCTGTATATACACACACCACATATTCTTTATCCATTTTTCTGTTGATGAAAATAATATATATATACTTTTTTTTTTTTTTTTTGCTTTTTAGGGCCGCACTTGCATATGGAAGTTCCCAGGCTAGGAGTCAAATCGGAGCTACAGCTGCCGGCCTACACCACAGCCATAGCAACGTGGGATCTGAGTCACGTCTGTGAACTACACCACAGCTCACGGCAATGCCAGATCCCTGTCCCACTGAGAGAGGCCAGAGATTGAACACAAATCCTCATGGATACTAGTCAGGTTCATTTCCACTACACCACAATGGGAACTCCAGAAATAATATTCTCAAAATAGTTGTTTTAACCATATTGACCATGTACCTAAAATAATATTTATTATTGTTTTTATTATAACATTCATATAGTGAAAAAACTATAATGTAAAATGTATCACAGTATATATTGGAATTTCTATAAATTTAATCTCAAGCAATCTAGTCTAGAGGTCTTTATGTGATTTGTTTTATAGGATGTCCTACTAAAACTAACAAATTATAAACATCCATCTATGAGATTACAAACGTAAAATGATACTTCAGTGGACACAACCTTTGTGTGTCTTATAATACTAGAGAGGTGTTATATCTATTTAGAATTCTTGGCTCATTTTCTTTCATTTATGAAGACAGTGCTACAGTTGGAGTTTATTTCCTACTCCTTTGACATCCATCTCCACTGGGGTTTAATCCCTGCAACAAATATCCCACTATTTGACCTTTTATATCTATATCATAAAATCAGGCAGATGGTGTAGTTTATGGCTAAGGGCTAAGAGTTTCTCTGTTTGAAGCTAGTTTTTCATGACTAATCCTTTAACAGATATGTTACATGCCATTTTACCTGATGCATCCTAACATGGTAACTAGGAAGTTCACTAAAAGAACTTCTAGTATGTTTTAGAAAAGTCTCAAATATTTAGTTGTAATAAGTAAATGGCTAATATTGAATTCATTGAGTTATGTTAGCATATTTCCTGTATCTTGCTTCACTCTCTCAGTGCTGCTATGGCTTCTGACATAAACTAATGTAATTCAAAAGGAATAGGGTAGAGAATGAAACTATTTAAAATAAAAAATTAGTTATATTATGCTGATAGCAGTAACATTTTTTATTGACATTTCTGAAGAAAAATTGAAAACTCACTTGTGACTGAGCTGCATATGAGTCCATGATCATTTTAATACTGTAGTAAAATGTTTATTGCCTACTTCTTACCCATGTATGAGACACTCTTTTTGAAATGATGGTAGATTAAACACATTTAAAAAAATATTAGATGGAAAAAAAAAAGAAGGAGTTCCCGTCATAGTGCAGTGGTTAATGAATTCGACTAGGAACCATGAGATTGCGGGTTCGATCCCTGGCCTTGCTCAGTGGGTTAACGATCCAGCATTGCCGTGAGCTGTGGTGTAGGTTGCCAACACGGCTCGGATCCTGTGTTGCTGTGGCTCTGGCGTAGGCTGGCAGCTACAGCTCCGATTCGACCTCTAGCCTGGAAACCTCCATATGCCGCGGGAGCGGCCCTAGAAAAGGCAAAAAGACAAAAAAGACAAGAAAAAAAAAATTAGATAGGTCTCTGAATTACCTAGAGATAGATGGATTTTTGCCATGATGATAATTACATATGTATTATTTAAATCATATATCAATATTTTCTAGGTGGAATAATCCAAATATGTAGCATCAAATAAGGTATAAATAATGATCAGGTTTATCTTTGACACTTGTAAAAAATATGAGTTATAAACAGTTTCTAGCTCTCATTCTATATGAAATGTCATATTCATATTCTAATATTTCTAGCTTTTAGAGACCCGATATCTATGGGAAAATAATTCTGTTATTTATGAGAAAGTCAAGAGTTGATATTTTAGACTCTGAAAGGCATCAAATGGAGTTGAAATAAATAATACATTTTTTTCCTTAAAGCATTCCCTTTATGCAGAAATCATTACAACATAGAGTTATTCATCTAAAAACCATTGGTACTTGGTTTATATTGCATACTAAGATAATATGTACCTACAGATATTAGTGACATGCTAGAGACAGGACAAATATTATTCAGGAAATATACAATTTTCTCACTGGAACGGTTTAGAGAAATAGTAAATTTAAAGACTTTGTGGTAATAATCCAGTTAATTTTAAAAATTCAGATATGATTTTAAACCACTACAAATTTTCTTCTACAATCAAGACATTAAGCAATTCAAATTATACAAGATTGCTTCAAATTGGTCTTTTTAGGCATTCTGTTTAGTAGTCAGACTCATTTCTTTTGAAATGTATTTTCAGACATAAGATACACATTTTATGTATTATCAATGAAAAATTCTTTTTACTTTTATGTCTATCTTTTATTATCTTACATTTACTGTGGAAATATTTCAAATAGTGGTATGGTGACTGCCTCAGACTTCTTGTAAATATCTTTTCAATGTAAAGTGAAAAATGAATGAAATAATTTTTTAGACAGATGAAAGGCAAAATGTTTATAAGGAGAAGCAAGAAGGTTATTCTTTACAACTTTTAGTATACATAGGATATTCCAAGTTAGATACTTTTACAAATCATTCATGCTATTTGTAACGAAATTCAGTTAACAATTAATTGTTTGCTGATGTTGTGGTGGGTTTTCTCTTCCCCAGGTACTGGGAGATAGGTGGGCAAACATCTGTAGGTGGACAGAAGATCGATGGGTTCTTTTACAAGACGTCCTTTTAAAATGGCAACGTTTTACTGAAGAACAGGTGAGTCACGTGGAGGATATTGTATCAGTGAAAGACATGGCAGTAATTAAATGGCTAAATGAAAAAAAATACAGTGAGGTACCTTAACAATTATTTTCTCTTTTGGAATTGATTTCTTTCAGTGCCTTTTTAGTACGTGGCTTTCTGAAAAAGAAGATGCATTGAACAAGATTCACACAACTGGCTTTAAGGACCAAGGTGAAATGTTATCAAGTCTTCAAAAACTGGCTGTATGTATTTTTTAGCTTTCAGTAGTCTTAAAAAAAAACATTTACTAACATCATTGTTTGGTCTTTCCATTCTTTCAGGTCTTAAACCAAATATTTGTTGTTCTTCTTAGATCATTCTATTCAATTATATTGTACTGTTACTTTTCTTAATTAAAACGAGAATGCTATAGTATCTTAGGGAGCTGAGGCTGCTATCGTACATGGTGGAAAGAGAAACTCTGGTTTCTCTTTCTCTCCTTATAAAGGCATGAATCCAGAATTCTGTCATGGCTCAGTGGTAATGAACCCAACTAGTGTCCATGAGGATGCGGGTTTAATCCCTGGCCTCACTCAGTGAATTAAGGATCTGGCATTGCCATGAGCTGTGGTGTAGGTTTCGGATGTGACTCAGGTCCAACACTGCTGTGGCTGTGGCATAGGCCAGCAGCTGCAGCTCTGAGTCAACCCCTAGCCTGGGAACTTCCACATGCTATAGGTGTGGCCCTAAAAATACAGTAAATAAATAAGTAGATAAATAAATAAGTAAATAAATAAATAAAAAGTCAAAAATCCCATCTTGGGGGCTCCACCTTCATGACTTCATATACACCTAATTACCTCCCAAAGGCCCCAAGTCTTCATACCATCATTATTGGGGGTAGAATTTCAACATATAAATTTTGTGGGGACACAGTCATTTATTCCATATCATTACACCCCTGTACTCCCAAACTTTTGTCTTTCTTATGTGTAAAATACATTCCTTCTCTTCTAATAGCCCCGAAAGTCTTTGCTGGTTCCAAAATCAACTCTATAATGTGCAGTGTTATGTTCAAAATCTCATCCTCATCTAAATCGGATATGACTAAGACTCCAGGTATAATTCATCCTGAGATCAAGCTCTCCAACTGTGGACCTTTGAAGCCAGACAAGTTATATGCTTCCAATATACAATGGTGTGGCAGATATAGGATAGACATTCCCATTTCAAAAAAGGACAAATAGGGAAGAAGGAAGGAGTGACAAATAAGTCTAAAACAAACATGGCAAGAACAATTCCATTATATCTTAAGGCTCAAGAACAGTCCTTTCTGGACTGATACTCTGCTGCTCCAAGACCACTAGAGTAGCAGCATTACCCCCAGGATTCCAAAAGATGGCCTTCCCTCTTCATCTTTATAGGGCATCACCCCCATGGCCCTCTGCAGCAGCCTCACCCACAGGACTCTTTGTGGTGGCTGTTGCAGAGGCACTGGGTGGGCCCCCCTCCCCAAACCTGAGAGGTGACCCCATCATTTGAGACCTCCTGAGCATGTGACGGAGGTGGCAGCCCTGATGAGCTCTGAATCGCCTATATCATTCTTCCCTTTTCTTGAGGAATAGCACATGTTCACAGCCTTTCTTCAGTCCATCCAGTTTTCTGTTTCCATCAGTCCCAGCTAGCAGTTTCTGCTGCTATAATCCCATCTGCATTCCTGGTTTACACTGAGATGTCTGGTTAGGTCTCTGGTTCACACCCACACTAATCTCTTTACCAAATGGTGAGTCAGCCACACCACTAGTGTTCTCTTCTGAACATGTTTTCTCATTTTTTATAATATGAATAGGCTGAGAATTTTCTAAATCCCTAAGTTATGGTTCCTTTTTGCTTAACAATTCCTTCTTCAATTATTTACCTCTTCTTGCATTTTTACCAGAAGCGTTCTGGAGAAAGCATGCTGTTCCTTCCACAGTTTGCTTAGATATATCCTAAAGATATGAAATTTCTTAGCTAAATATCCAATTTCATCACTCCCAAGTTCTACCTTCCACAAAATACTAGATTAACACAATTCAAGTTCTGTCAAGTTCTTTGCCACTTTATAACAGGATCATCATGTCTCCCTTGTCCAATATGTTCCTTATTTCCACCTGAGACTTTATCAGAATGGCCTTTACCATCCATATTTATGACAACATTCTGTTCATGATTATTTATGTCTTCTCTAAAAAGATAGAAACTTTCATTCCTGCTTTCTTCCTTTCTCTCTGAGTCCTTACCAGAATTGCCTTTAAGAATATCTTCAGGGCTGAACCTACAGTATATGGAAGCTTCCAGGCTAGGGGTCGAATCAGAGCTGTAGCTGCTGGCCTACACCAAAGTCACAGCACCATGGGATCTGAGTTGCGTCTGCAACCTACACCACAGCTCATGGCAATGCTGGATCTTTAGCCCACTGAACAGGGCCAGGGATCAAACCCGCATTTCTTGGATATTAGTGGGGTTCATTGCCACTGAGCCACAACAGGAGCTCCTGGAACTCCTAATTTGTCTTGATTAATCTATGTATTGATGAGAACTTAATGAACACCAACAGATCCACTGCCAACACCTAGAACTTGATGGTAAACTTATCTTTGGGCTCTCCCTTCACATTTGTCACTGAAATAAACATCTGCCAAGGAAACTGGAAAAAAGAAAAAGAGTATCCTCATTGAAATCTTGAAGATATTCGAAGTAAAAACACTTCATAACTCTTCCAGTCTCTACCCATTACCCAGTTTAAAGCTGTTTCTGCATTTTTAGGTATTTGTTACAGCATCACACCAGTTCTTGGTCATAGTTCCTATCTTAATCTGCTTGGGCTACCATAATAAAATGCCATAGACTGGTGGCTTAAACCATAGATATTTACTTATAGTTCTGGAACCTGGGAAACACAAGGTCAAGGTGTTGGCATGTTTGGTTTTCGGCGAGGGCCCTCTTCCTGGCTTCCAGACAGCACCTTCTAACTATATCCTCATGTGGTGAAGATAGAGGAGTCTCTGATGCTATTTCCTCTTTTTAAAAGGGCACTAATGCTAGCATGGGGCCCTACTCTCATAACCTCATCTAAGCCTAATTACCTCCCCAAAGCTCCACCTCCTAATGTGATCACATTGTGATGTTAGGCCTTCAACATATGAATTTTGGGGGCATATAAACATTAATTCCATGATATATAGGTAAAGTCTTAACTTTTGTTTTTCAAACAGATTGTACTCTAGAAAACATATAGCATACCTGGAATGAGATTTCAGTTAAAATAAAAAGGAACACAAAGAAAGACCTATGAGTATTCCATAAAGTTTTAAACAGCGTAGTTGTAAAGTAAACTTTAATGTCTAAAACTCAAGTAGATTCACTGAGAAATATAAGAGAAGTACAAGCGATGATTATGAGGGACTTATACCCTAGTTTGGAAAATAAGAAAAACATTAAAGCAAACCAAATAGCATCAATTATAGCACATGTATGTTTTTAGAAATTAATGAACTTTGGCCATAAGAGGTCATCAGGGACCTCTTCGTTGAGACATTTCAGTTTGAGTTCAGCCTTATGGGATTAAAAAAATCTCCAAAGCTTCTCTTCTACTGTGAATTTTATTATTTTCTGATAAGAGAGGGGCCGATCTAATAATGAAGAGTTAGATTTTTCAAATAAAATAATGCATAATTAGAGTTTTTTGATTTTTAATCAGTTAATAAATGCTAATTTGATATTCTAATATAAAAGTTTATTGTAATTGTTTCATAACTTTACCTAAATTAATCTGTTTTTGCCTATATTGGTATTATGTAGTATACATTATAATCAAATCATTTATTTAAAGCTAATCTGCTTTTTTTTTTTTTTTTTTGCTTTTTAGGGCCACACCCACAGCATATGAAGGTTCCCAGGCTAGGGATCAAATGGAAGCTACAGCTGCCAGTCTATGCCACAGCCACAGCAACCCAGGATCGGAGCCATGTCTGCAACATACACCACAGTTTACAGCACCGCCAGATCCTTAACCCACTGAGTGAGGCCAGGAATCGAACCCACAACCTCATGGTTCCTAGTCAGATTCATTTCTGCTGCGCCATGATAGGAACTCCCTAAAGCTAATCTTAAATAAATTTCTCCAGTTAAATTTGTACCATTTTACCAAGTATTTATTCGTAATATACATTTTTTTGCTCCATAGTTACTGATTTTATTTAGACCTTTAATTTAAAATAGATTCACTTATGTGTTACTTGTTATTATAGGCTGGGTTATTATCTTGTGACATAGAAGTTTAAGGATCCAGCATTGTCACTGCAATGGCTCAGGTCACTGCTGTGGCATGGGTTTGATCCCTGCCTGGCTTGGGAACTTCCATATGCCATGGGCAAGCCAAAAAAAAAAAAAAAAAAACAGAGAAAGAAAGAAGGAAAGAAAGAATATGTGTTTTTTTGAGTTATGTGACTACTAAAAACAGATTTCAAAAAAGTAATCTATATATGTATTGAACGGTCCAAAAGTAGTAGTGATTGATACCTTTGTAATTTTTGTTCTGTAGCTAGTGGGAAACTAATTGGGAGTTCAATAACAATCATATTCGCATTTTTGGAACACTCTCTGGTAATAAGACTTTTGGTGCCAAGAAGGCCAGTTAGAAGAACTGAAGTAGCACTGGGCATCTAAAGGAGGAGACAGATGAGGTTATTTCAGAAGAGGAAATTGAGGCTAAGGAAAAAACACACGGCATGTATTAAGTATCACAGAAAATTATTAGCAGAGTTAAAATGAGCAACAAGATATCCAAATTCAGGTCCAAGACTTTTAAGCTATTTCAAGACTCCTCAAAACATATGATTCCTTGACAAAAAAATAACTGCAATTGAAAATTGTTGTTTCAAACAATCATGTGCCACTGTGTTGAAATTGTTGTCAGTAAAAGACATTACCAGCTTTTGGGCCATGAAAATGGTCTCTTAGCAAAGTCTCAATAATTTTCCAATATGATTAAAATTCAAATTATGTCACCTTACTTGTGAACAAAGTGAAAATATGTTTTGTATAAGTCTTACTGTTTGATAGTTTAAGCCAATTAACAAAACCTGACAGCTGGTCTAGAATCTGAGGTAAAATTCCCCTGCTGACTCAGGCAGTGAATAAGAATTTAATGTTCATTAAAATATGTCACAATCTGAGACCCAAAACAGGTACCATCTGTCACCAGTTCCTACTACATACCTAGGTATAGATACAGAGTGCTAAAACTCTCTTTTATTTATAATCAGTGCAATTTGTTTTGAAATATTATCACTAATAACCCATGGGATTTTTCTCCTACTTTTCATTTGAGGTAGATGAGGAGTCAAGTATTTCATTTCCTCCTGATCTGTGATTTTATCCACATCATGTGGGTCTATTATTTTTCTGTCATCAAAATTGAGTTTTCATTTTGTATAAAGAATAAAAAGAAAAAGAGGGAAGAAACTGAGGTGAATTCTAAGTCTTGCAGAATCAAGTAGACTATCATGGAAAGGCCCAAATCTCTAAGAAACATATTCCTGAGGAAAAGTACTGTTGCTATGAGGATTTGTGATGTTTGCCAGGGAAGGACAACTCTGGGAAGCTTAATGATCCAAGAGAGTATGGTGTGAAGGGTCTATGGAAGTACTGTGGTATTAGGACACGCACAGATGTCTGTGAGACCATACAGCAGGGATGGAGTGCTTATGAGAGCTCAGCAAGGCCCTGATGACAGTGCTCTTTCACCAGAATTTGCTACCTTGACCTCAACTCCTGTGATCACCCACAAACAATTCATCCAGATAATATCCATGGTTCTCAGAATATGGTCCCTAGACTAGTAGCATCACCTGGGAACTTGTTAGAAATGCAAATTCTCAGGCCCTGTCCCAAACCTACTGACTCAGAAACTCTGGAAGCATAGAGCTCAGCACTCTGCTGGGTTACGAGCCTTCTGGGTAATTTTTATCTTCCTTCAGCTTGAGAACCCCCGAAATGGATCAATGTACTTAAGTACAACAACAGATGATAAGAGAGAATGGGAGTACTTCTTCGAGATAGATAAATAACTACACATAAAATAGGGACAGAATTCATTTTTGCCAGTGTAAGAGAAATTGTCTTGGCATTACTCTCTGAAGCATATATGTCTAAGGAGAATAGGGAGAAGACTTTTTGGGCCTGTTGTAAATATACGTCCTCTTTTCACTTGGAATCATCTAACCTTGACCAGATAGAACATGTCTCTTGAGCAGCTTATCTGTTTCTTGCCCATTTATACTGCTACCAAATCCGATTTATTGACTGTACTTTCCTTCTTACTTTGGAAATAGGTCCAGCTACCTGGCTTCTATAATAATAAATTATATTTCTTCTTTTAAAATACTAGCTCATCTCTGCTTTGTACAAGTTTTCTAGAGCTTATTTTTACCTACTCAATTTCTAGAGCTCTTTGGTTCTCTGGCCCTCAAAGAGCTGTGATCAATTCTTGATATGTAAGAAGACATCTTTTTTATACTCAAAAAATTAATATCAATTAAATCATAATTATTTAATCTGCACACATAAAATCCAAGCTTAAAAGATTTGCTACCTAACGATAGATGGGAGAAGGTAATACACTATGATCCAGTGTATCTGGAACCACCATGGATTTCCATGGATTTTTTCTCCCTCTGTTAGTTATTATGGAGGAGTGTTTCAGGATCTGAGAAATTGTGAGAGGAAGAGATCTGGAGAGAAAGAGAAAGGTCATGGCAGAGCCAACAAGAGGAAACAAATTGAGGCAGAAGGAGTTCCCGTCGTGGCGCAGTGGTTAACGAATCCGACTAGGAACCATGAGGTTGCAGGTTCAGTCCCTGCCCTTGCTCAGTGGGTTAACGATCCAGCGTTGAGCTGTGGTGTAGGTTGCAGATGCGGCTCGGATCCTGCGTTGCTGTGGCTCTGGTGTAGGCCGGTGGCTACAGCTCCGATCTGACCCCTAGCCTGGGAACCTCCATGTGCTGCGGGAGCGGCCTAAGAAATAGCTTAAAAAAAAAAAAAAAAGACAAATTGAGGCAGAAGTACTGACTTGCCATCACCATTTAAAAAACACAGATCTAGACTACGAGATAGAAGCCTTTGTTAGTACAATGTTTTTGTCATAGAGATTTAGGTAAAAATATATTGATTTGATAATTCCACAATTTTATAATAATGCTGTTTTACTTTACCTTGAGTAATTTTTCCTAATTGTATACTTTAATGGTAAATTTCCCCTTTATTTTTGTAATGTTCACCAAGTGCTTCTTCATTTGGTTTAATGTTAACACAGGAGGCATTTCATTTGCCATTAAATATCTTTGGGTATTCAATTAGTTTTATAGATCATCTAAGAAAACCTGTTTAGATAACATGAGGCTATCCATACATTTCTAGCACAAATTGTTTCCTCTTTTTCAAATTCAGCTTATATATCTTAACTCATATTTTGGTCTATTGCAGTCTTTCAAACTTAGAAAAAATAGTGAAAAAACAATTACTGAAGATAAACTGGAAATGAATTTCGCACTTGGTTTTATACCCTAAAAATGGCAAGCGGTAAGACTGCAATACAAAGAACACCAGGTGAAGCAGATTCTGAGAAAAGGATGAACTAATTGAAGGAGACACCAGAGCATTCTGTAGTTCAGAGCTATCAATGCAGGTGGCATGCCAAAATGAGCTACATAAAGTGTCCTTTGCAGGGGGGGGGGGTGTATTGATTTCTCTCTGTCGATGACACTTCAGTTCATGAGCAATTGGTGCATCTGTTTCATGATCATTTCTTTGCCATATGCAATGTTAGTTCTTAAATAAATTTGCATTTATTTTGGAAAGACAGGTTTCACAGCTTAGTTTATGTTCATTGTACTGCTACTGCCAAAAAGAGGGGATTGTAAAGGGACTATAAAATAATTTTCTCTTTTCTTTCCTCTAATTCTGTACTTAGAAATTGAATCAGGGACTAGCACGTAGGAGATGGAAATGGGATTTCCCAAAGCATAGGGTGACCTTAATGGATAAAATGAAAGAATAAGCTTCCCTGATGTACTAATTTCACACAAGCCACTTTGTTTATTCCTTCCCTGTCAACTAAAGGGCATATGTAACTATCCATAGCTTCCAGGAACTTTGGAAATATGAATGGTATAAAAATTACTTCATAAAACATATAAGTATTTAGTAAACATGCAAAGTGATTCTAAAGGATTTGTGTCATACTCAATTACTTAGTTCTATTACTTAATGGGCTCTAAAATTAGCTTTAGGAGATAATTACTCAAATAGCCGAATGTTAATTGAATAACAGATGCTAAAAAAAACGTAAAAGTCAGTAAACTGCATAACAAGGTTTTTATATCCAAATACTGAAAAGAATGTAAAAATTGTAAAAAAATAACATTGCAAATTTATTCAAATGGTCACAATACTTCAGATTGGTAAGGCCCCTTAGCCATGCTCATCTTCTCAATTCACCATCTTCTCTTCAGCACTCCTGGCATGTGGTATTTCATTTGAATTTTATCAGGAATTAGGAGGAAACTCATCCAAGAGCCATGCCTTCCACTTTAGAGTACCTCCAAATGTTGAAAAGTAATTTCCATATGTTGATCTCTGTTTTGCCTCTTGAAGCAACACTACTTTTTTTCAGTTGGCAAAAAATGTTAAGGTACCTCATAAGTGCCTCTACTAGGTGCTTATTCTACATCTGACTTTTCTCTTCAAGCTGCTTGGGAAGATTATTTGGATTATAATTTTTCACTGATATTCTCATGGGCTCTCAATCTTTTGCAGGCATGATTATAATCTTTTCAAATCTATGTAAGTGAGAAAATACATGCAAAAGCAAATCGAACTATAGTGTTTCATAAAATGTGACCTAGGCTTCATCTGTGTTTCTCCTTGTTTTAACAGGTTTTAAAAACAGATCTAGAAAAGAAAAAGCAAACCATGGACAAACTCAGCTCACTCAACCAAGATCTTCTTTCAACACTGAAAAATACATTAGTAGCCCAAAAGATGGAAGCATGGCTGGACAACTTTGCACAGCGTTGGGATAATTTAGTCCAAAAACTTGAAAAGAGTTCAACACAGGTTAGTGATAATAATAATAACTAACCTACAATAAATTATCATTGAAAATTTTGAAATCTGCAGTAAGAGAGTAGTACTGTAAGCCTACAAAAGATGTCACTGGGTTAGTCCTTGCCAAGTATTCAGTTGGATAACAACATGGCTCTCTTGGTTGCCTTGATATTAGAGAATGCAGGAGAGGTGGAGAAGTGAGTGCTAATGGACTGAACTAGTTACTGCCTTAGAGTGTAATCCTTTACAGTTCAATAGGAATGAAGATCTGACTGACTTAGAGCAGGTGGACAAAATGTGTCATCACACTCTAACACCAAATTATAGATTTCTGGAATGATGAGAGCCATTAGTTGACTTCTACATTTTACATATGAGAAGATGAAATTTAGAGAGGGAAAGTGTATTGTCTGAGGAAAGTCCGTGATAAGAGCAGGGCTAGGGTCCAGGCCCTTTGATTTCATTAAAGTCCTCTTTGAATTAGTGTAAGTGAGGTTATAGTCATTAGACTTTCTGCTGAAGACTATTGATTCACAAAATCATGTGACTTAGTTACACTAACACATATAAGCCTTAGACTAGAAAAACATCAAGTTATACTTGTAGTGTCACAATGTGGTTTTATGTTAAGAATTTTAAAAGTTTTGGAAAAAAGTGAGTATTTTTAAACTAGAAACTTTTATAATTTTATATGGTTAGTACAATCATAGGTATGCGTTCAAATATTAATGTTATGTTTAATAGTATTTAATACATTCTGCCATATTGTTTTGCATTATAGAGGCTAGCTTTTACTAATTGGTCACAGTTCATAGCTCAGTACACCATGCACAATATCTACTAAAGCTATATATTCAATAGCTTTAGGCATATATCTCCTCTGCTTTGAGACTGTGCAGAGAACTTGTTTTTTGGTACTTGATATCTGATCAGTAGCACTTAAGAAATGTTTGGTAAAAGATGGAGAAATGAAATTTGAAGTATTGCTTCTAAAAATATAATTTAAGAAAATATGATCAGCCAACATATATAATTTTCAATCATTATTCAATCTTTCTTTTAAAATCATATTCATATTTGGTATTTAAAACTTGAAAGAGTATCAATTGTAGTCATTTCTCTTGCAGTCATTAGGCAATAATAAAAATCCCATTGACTATATTTTTAGCAGTTACTTGATCTAGTAGTGATTTTGCCATCAGATCATGCATCCTCTTATTATATGTGATCTGGCCTTGGCTACTTTGCATTACCATTGGCGTTTATGCAACAAATATATGAGGAATTAGGAATGTTATACTTTTTAAACCATCAATATCATTCCAATATGTATCCATTGGTTCCATAGATTGTTGGTGGTACAAAATGGTCAGTTACCATGTTAAGAGGGATTGGCATTATTTGATAAAGAAAAATATTGTGAAACGTGTCCCTTTAAAGGGATATGTTTATGGAGATGTAACTGTTAACCATAGATTAATTGCATTCCTGTTCCCTTGCACTGTTGGCAGTGGTTTTCCAAAGTTGAGTCTGCATAATAATTACCTGGGAAATTGATTAAAGTGCATAATCCTAGATTCTGTGCTCAGAATCTACATGCTGCCTTTGACATAGTCTGCGGAGTATTTTTTTTGAAAACATTGAATTAGTAAGACAGTGACATATGTGCCAGTCCCTGCTTTCTGGTGTTCCTGTTGTGGAAACTCGGCCTCTGTCTGCTGTTGCTGAATAGAAAAGCAGAGACAGAGTTTTGAGAGAAGGAAAAAAAGATAGCTCTATTGCTTTGCCAGGCAAAGAGATCTCAGAAAGACTAATGCCTTAAAGACTGTGCCCCCCTGAGGAGAGATTAGGAGGTGATTTTATAGTTTGGGGGATGGAAGATAGAGCCATAAGGATCAGGGTAGAGGCAAGCTTGAATTGTTTCTCAAAGCTGGTCTTTAGTAACTGCAGAACTGGTTCTGACAGTCCTCCTTCTTCATCAAGTAGTTCTTCCATTTTTGGGGGGTTTTAGTTCTGCAGAAAGGCTCAAAGATATTGTTATGTATATTCCATGAGGAGGAACCAGGACCCTGCCTTAAGGCTGCACTATTGTCTCTTGACTGCTTCTCCCTGGTCTCTGCACCCCTCCCTTCCCTGAGGAGCTGCTGCCTCAGGGAAGATCATGGAGGCTGAAGCTTCTTCCCTAAAAATAAGAAATGGAGGACACAGAACAGCTTGTGTACCCAGGAGCCTCACAGGGCCCTGCGGGTTACATTCCTCAGTGCTGCCTGAAATGGGGAGAATGGAGACCTAGCAATGTAGTACTTAAATATGCTCATTCTGTGGAATGCTATTTCTGTGCATCTTATCAAAATCTTACTGATTTGATTATCCTAGTTGGTAAAAAAGAAAAGAAAAACAGCAAAAATAAAATCCTAGATGCCTTACATATTTATTTTTTAATTATTGAAGTATGATTGATTTGTCTTATTTTTAATAGCTTAAGAGTTATGAGACTGCCACCTATGACAAATTACTTCTCCTCCTATCTTTGAACTTTCCAAAATCTATGATAAAACGGTACTAGGTTTAGTTTGTATAATTCTTTATAAAATTATGCCCAACATATATTGCAATATGTATCTCTCTACTTGCTCACTAGGATGCAATGAGGATAAAATGAAGTCATAGACATGAAAGCATTTTGAGAATTTTTTTTTTTTGTCTTTTGTCCTTTTAAGGCTGCACCTGCGGCATATGGAAGTTCCCAGGTTAGGGGTCTAATCAGAGCTGTTACTGCTGGCCTACACCAGAGCGACAGCAATGCCAGATCTGAGCAGCGTCTGTGACCTACACTACAGCTCATTGCAACGCTGGATCCTTAACCTACTAAGCAAGGCCAGGGATGGAACCCTCAACTTCATGGTTCTTAGTGGGATTTGTTTCCACTGCACCACGATGGGAACTCCCAAATTTTTTTCTGGATATGCAAGGCATACTGTTTAGTGAGTCTGGAGGATTTATTGTAGTTTACTATGATTTTTTAAAAAAAATTATTTTTAAATAGTTATACTTTCATGTACCAGACCAGAAGCAGATAAATGGACTTTATATTAGCAAGTTGCTTCCTAGGACACTAACCTTGAGCCTTTCTTAAACTCATGTCTCAGTTTTCACTCATCTGGTTTTCCCCAAAATGCACTATAATAGGCCCAATTCAAATCGTTGGGGGCGGGGGGTGGGGGGGTGAGGGGGTTCTGAAGAAGATACAAAGGAAGCTACTCAGAGAAAGCAGTACTGATAGGAGACAGAGTGAATAAAGAAATAGTATCTTATGACTAAGGAAAAAAAACATTGGTTTTCTTTCTTAGTATCAGATCGAACTTGATCAAAATTACATAAGAATTCCAAGAATGTTGAGGATAAGGTTGTGACTTTGAAGAACAAAGCTCACTTGTTTGCACATTTTCTAGCATGTTTGTTGCAGGGGTGGGGGGGTGGGGGGGTGGAGAATAGTCCCATTAATGACACAAGAGACTTTTAAAAATACTTTTAAATAATTGGTATAAAGAATGAGCAAAGTTCTGTAATGGTTAAAATCCCATAGTATATAGGAATTGTGACTGAGATGACAAGGTATCTAATTGAGCTCATACAAAGAACATCGTGTGCCTGAAATTTTGACTGCTATTCAGGTCAAGGCTTTGAGGGATTTTGACCTTATAAAACAGTACCATGGCAAGAGATCAAAACATGAAAAAAATCAACTGTGAGGGCTGCTTTCTTGCCTTTCAAAGTCAAGTTTGGCATGAATAAATACCTAGACAGGAGCTGAGGATGCTTAAGTTGATGAGAAGGCAAACTAAGAAAATAGGAATACTCTTTCCAAAAGGTAAAAAGCATAATAACCCTTGCTAAGTGGATGCTTAAAATGAGGAAAGATAACAAATGAAATACAACCTGAATTGACTTATTTAAATACTTAAATGACCCTATGTTTCCTCCAGATTTTTTTTATAAATGTGCCTATTGAAATTTACACAGTTTTTTTTTCTAAATACCATAACCCTGATGGACATATTTATATTTTGGTTATAAGTCAGGAATACAAAATCAGAAATTCATTATAATTAATATTTTAAATTTAAAGTAATTTAAAGGATTTGAAATATCACTTTCCCCCATTTAACTGAAATCATAATATACTGTGGAAAGGGGATATTATTCATTTGCTTTATAATTTATTCTAGTAATTTATGGTGTACTTAGCACCAGGTGTTTGATGTAAGAATATATCTATCTAGATAAGTGTAGAAGTTCTGTAGTCTTCTGATTTTTTTTAACAGAGCAAATTATCTTTGCCAGAAATAAGGAACATTCTGTATCTCATATAAGTTCATAGATTTTATTCCCATTTCATCAATATTTTGTTATACTCCTAATGGCCATTTTTATAATGTTCTGAAACATGAGCACAAATATCTTACAGATAAAATTAGTATATTTAGAATTCCCCTGCCCTGAACATGAGAGTACATATTTATGCTGTGTATATCTCTGTCTGTACTCATGGATTCCCAAATAGAGAAAGTGATTATTATGCATGAATATATCTGTTCTACATTATTTATGTCCTGCTGAGAGTTGGAAAAGTCTTGCCAGACATGTGTATAATGTAAAACATGGTTGAAAATTATAAGCTAGTGTTCTTCGTAATAGCAGAAATGCAAATAGAGAGATGCAAAAAGCATTAAGATGAAAATTTCTGTATTTGCCTTTCTTTTCTGAGTTCATTCTTATGTTTTAGAGATCTCTATTTTCACTCTCCATAAAATATTTTACATGCACGTTTTAACTGTACCCATTCTCAAAGCATTATTATTGATACATGAAATGTAGTTACAATTGGTTTGCTTTTCATCTTTTTGCCAATGATTTTAATTAAAAATACTCTAAGGCTTTTCAGTTGACAGCTCTTTTCAGTGGTTCCTGAAATCTCTCCAAGTCTAATCAGCTTGTTGCCCATTAAAAAAAAATAGTGGTTTTATAAAACTAGAATTAAAATAAAATTTCCTCACTTCTTTTAGGTTTTTATCTTATTTAATTCATGGACTAACCATGTTGAATTTTAGAGCATCTTTTGGTTAATTGCTTAGGTTAAAGGTTTTATTAGAAAATTTCAAAGTTATAACTCAAATAACCTTGGGAATTAACTGTATCCTTTTGCTACCTTCAACTAAGGTAGATGTTTGAGAATGGGCCTTGTGTGCATCAGTGCAATTGGTTTAATGTAAATTCATTTATCTACAACAGCATAAAATGTTATAGGCACTGAAGATATAAGAGACTAGAGCTGAATTAACTGTTGGAACCTCTCATGCCTTATTTATAAAATGAAAATTTTGGTCTAGGAAAATCTCTGTAGTGTTCTTCCAGTTTTAAATGTTTATGGTGCATTTATCTTTGCTTGAAATTTTATAAGAAACTCTGAAGTAATTAGTGAAGAAATTCTATCTCCACTATATAAATCTCAGAATCAGCTGGAAGATGATAATAAAAATAAATTTTCTTCCTATTCAAAGACTGACTTCTGAAATGGTTACATTTCACTAATCATGAGTATGTAATTAAAATACCATGAAGATAAAAAATACTCAGCATCTCTATGATAAATTTATTGCCTACTGACAAGAAATGAAGTAACACATCATCAAAAATACAAGTTTTTTTTTTTTCTGTTTGCTTGCTTAATCTGCATCCCTAGGTAATATGAGAAAAAGAATGTACATATATGTATGACTGGGTCACTATGCTGTATAGCTGAAATTGACTCAACACTGTAAATCAACTATACCCTAATAAAAAATAAATTAAAAAAAATGCAGTTCCCATTGTGGTGCAGTAGAAACAAATCCCGACTGTGAACCATGAAGTTTCAGGTTTGATCCCTGGCTTTTGCTCAGTGGGTTAAGGATCCGGCATTGCGTGAGCTATGGTGTAGGTCACAGACGTGGGTGGGATCTGGCATTGCTGTGGCTCTGGTGTAGGCCGGCAGCTGTAGCTCCGATTCAACCCCTAGCCTGGGAGCCTCCATATGCCTCAGGTGCAGCCCTAAAAAGCAAAAAAATAAGGTGTTCCATTAGTTCATGTCAGCTGGTGTGTGTAGAGGATGGTCAGGCAGGTCAGGAAAAATAAATGTCATCACTTGTTGAATTTTTTGCAGATGCAGTTAATTCACACAGTTGTTCAAATTCTGTGTTTAATATATATCCTGAAACCAACATGTATCTCTTTCTTCCTGACAGTTTGTACAAAAGAGGATTTGAAGTGAGAGACAAAATACATAAAGAGTTTCACGGAATAAATCTTCTTAATTATATAATATTTTATTTCAAATAGAATAACTTCTTTTATGATATCTTCTGAGTATTGACTTTAATTATGCCTGTGATCCTAATGTCAGTATCTATTCAAGTTATGTCGCCTAATTATCAGTATCAAAACAGGCCAGGAATTGACATTAAAATTTAGTTACCAAGCTACTCTCATGAGCTAGAGTACTCCTTGTATGCTCCACCTAGCTATGGTAATTCCTCTGCATTTGTTCATGAAATAGAGCATTTTATAGCCTTTTGATTAATAACCCAGCTTCCTTTGTGAGCCCCTGAACTTTTACCCCAGGTTTCTCACAGGGTTCAGCACATAAATCCTTTCTGCTGCTTAGAATTGTAAATCCTCACACTGTCATCAAGTATTTGTGCTTTGTGCTACCATGCCTCTGCAGATAGTTTGAAGCCTGGCTACCAATTAGCAGCTAAATCTGTCCCTGTGATTATGCAGTATGTTTTAAACTATAGAACTGCAATCACTTCATACCCATTAAAAATCAGTGATCAGTAGTTTCCATTGTGGCTCAGCGGTAACAAACCCGACTAGTATCCATGAGGACGCAGATTCAGTGCCTAGACCCGCTCAGTGGGTTAAGGATCCTGTGTTGCTGTGAGCTGTGGTGTAACTCACAGACATGGCTCAGATCTGGCATTGCTGTGGCTGTGGTGTAGGCCCACAGCAGCAGCTTGGATTCAGCCCTTAGCCTGGGAATGTACATATGCTGCAGGTGCAGTCCTAAAAAAAAAGAAAAAAGAAAAAAATCAGTTATCACTGTAAACTTATATATGTATAAACAACACAATGAAAAACTTTGATTGGAGTTCCCATCGTGGCTCAGTAGTTAATGAATCCAACTAGGAACCATGAGGTTGTGGGTTCGATCCCTGGCCTTGCTCAGTGGGTTAAGGATCTGGTGTTGCCGTGAGCTGTGGTGTAGGTCACAGATGTGGCTCGGCTGGAGTTGCTGTGGCTCTGGAGTGGGCCGGTGGCCACAGCTGCAATTAGAACCCTAGCTTGGGCACCTCCATATGCTGCAGGAACGGCCCTAGAAAAGACAAAATAAAACTTTGATCCATACTTGTCAACCTTGTTGTACTTTTTAAAAATTCAGGTGTTTTCCATGTGTTTGATTTTGCATAGATTTAATTACAGTTTATCAAGAACTAAATGGCATTAAAATATTGTCATTTGCCATTGTGTCTATCTTCATTCTTCTTCTGACTTTATGGATGTGTGGGTATACAAACACATACTTACCCAGTTATACCACTTAAAGGAAAGTCTCCGTTCAGAAATCTGAACAGGTGTAGCAGCAAGTAAACAGCTACTAAGAGTTGGGTCAAGGTACAAGCAGCTTTGGATTTATAGCTCTGCTTTGCAACTTAAAGTTGAATCTACCTGAATTGTTTACCTCCCATCTATAAAATGGGAATAAGATTAGCACTTATTTTAGGGTCATTGTGAGGTAATGACAACTACCCGTCATACTGTTTTGAATACTTTATTTTTTTCTTTTTATGGCCACACCTGTGGCATGTGGAAGTTCCCAGGCCAGGAGGTGAATAGGAGCTGCAGCTGTGGCATATAACACAGCCGTGGCAACACCAGATCTGAGCCACATGTGCTACCTATACCCCGGCTTGTGGCAATGTGGGGTCTTTGTGTGTGTGTGTGTGTGTGTGTGTGTGTGTGTGTGTGTGTGTGTGTGTGTGTGTGTGTGTGTCTTTTTAGGGCTTTACCCATGGCATATGGAAATTCCCAGTCTAGGGGTTGAATCAGAGCTGCAGCTGTCAGCCTGTGCCACAGCCACAGCAATGCCAGATCCGAGCCACATCTACAACCTACACCACAGCTCACGGCAACACCAGATCTTTAATGCACAAAGTAAGGTCAGGAGTCAAACATGTGTCTTCATGGATACTAGTCAGGTTTTGTTATTGCTGAGCCATGACAGGAACTGCCCTATTTTGAGTATTTTAAATAAAAACACCTAGCATAATGCTGGGCACAAGCAAAAAGCTCCATAACAGGTAGCTATTATTATAAGTATTTTAATAATAATAAAGATAATAAGATAAATTAGGTAACTGATTTTTTATAAGTTGAATCTCTTTTAGTAAGTTTTTAAAAATATTGAAACAGTAGAGTGTCTTACAATGCTAGAAATAGAAATCTCTAACTTCAAGAACTTACAAAGCCAAGATTATTTAAATAATTATGTGGAAAATTAAAAGGTGCAATTAAGAATATTGGCCAAAATGAAAGAAAAATACTAGCACAAAGTAAATTAAAATGTAAGAACAGGTGGAAAATACCCATGAGAAACTGGACACAATGGTGGAAAAGGTGAAAAAGGTTTCCTTTCATTTAGACCCTTTTATATTCTTTAAATATGCTTAAATATACATGTAGTTCCTTTCCAAAATGTGCATTTTTAAACGAATGGAAGAGGAAATAGAAAGGTTTTGATTGAGAATAGTATGGTTTTTCTAGACCTACCCAGATTACACAACTTTACTACAAGAAGATGTCCAAGCTAGAACTATTAAGATACTGGACAAATGCTCTTTCTCATTTTCTAAAAATGGGGAAAATGTAAGGTTTGGAAATTAGCATATATAATCTTTGAGTAAGATGGTTCAGTGTAGAAAAATTGCTGAATTTTCTCTGAATGTTTTAGTGGTTATTACTAATATGTTTCAACAGAACACTTATTATGTTCAAACATTACATAATTTAATTCTTGAAGCCAGGACAGGCTACATATTTTGTGGGACTCGGTACAGAATGAATATGCAGGGATTCTTATCCAAAAGTTATTAAGAATTTCAAGAGGGTGATGGCAGAGCATGAAATCAAGTATGAAGTCCTTTTGAGTGAGGGGACATGAGTGACTGTATAAGTTGCACGCCTATGAAACAGGCCTAGTTTGCAATGCCCTTGTGAGAAATGTATTATCATTGCTATTTTACATATGAGGAAAAGAAATCAAAGCTCTGAGGGAGTAACTAACCTATATCAAACGTTACAGGATTTGAACCATAGACCTGCTGTTCTATGGCTTGATTCAGAGACCTTCACTTTTAATCAATCTAAGAAGAACTAGCTTTCAAACCTAAAGACAAATAATTATAAACTAATTCTTTTTCATTTTTCCTGGCTAGTTAACTCACAGATCAAGGGAGTTGTATTAAAAGCAAATATATTTTATTTCATGAAGACATTTGAAAGTTATTTCCAATATATTCATATCAAAATGGAGAAAGACTGGGTAAGAGTTTAGTTATGTAGATTCAAAAGTTTGTTGAATATAGCTCATATTACATTATATTCTAATTTTGACCCTGCCCTATTCAATATTTTTATTACAGCATTAAGTCATTCTTATCAGATTTTCAGGTGTCTTTAATGTATGTGGATGATATAATTCCAAAGATACTTCGTGATGATAGACTTAAAAGAACAATTCGAAAAAAAATAAAGCTTCGAAAAATTTCTCTCCTTAAAAGATAGCAACATTTTGCAGAAAATGTTTTATTGTGGAAAGTTGGAGAATAGAAATAATACAGAAATAAATACTCCCAATAGAAACTGTTTGTCCTTTCTCTGCCAAAAAATAACTACCAGTTTATATCTTGCCTTGTTTACTCAGTACTATAATGTAAACATTTTCCAGTGACATCAAAGATATTTGAAACATGTACTATCATTTATTTAAGCCGTCACCTATTGACATTAGACTATTTCTAACATTTTACTGTTAAACAATCCTTTGAACAGGGTTAAATATTATATGCAGCCTATAGCATCAAAATAAATTTAAATGGTAAGATTCTGACTGAGGCCAATTTGGTTTTTTAACATTTGAAAAGAAACTTCTTTGATAACTATGTGTTCAGTGTATATCTTTATTTTGCATATTTATATTTTTCATATGGAACTCATCTTGTCTCACAATTATTTGTATGGTTGTCACCTTCACTACCATACTATGAGATCCCTAAAAACAGAGGTTCCATTGTATTCATTTCTGGATGTCATATAATGATACATATTGAATAGATGTTAGAATTTAATTGAAACACTGTGGTTCAGCTGCTAAATAACTTATGTAATTTTAGATTGCTTTAATTGAATATGGTGTCCAAAGCCAGGAAATAGAGGTGTTGGAGCATCAGTCAGATTTAATCTAGTTCTAGCAAACACCTGGTATTATAAAACCAGGAAGTAAGATTTATCAGTTATGATTATCAAGCTTCAAGCCATTAAGACTGTCAGGTAGAAACAAAACACCTTACTCTGTGTTGGTTCAGGGCTCAAAACAAATTTTAAATAAATGAAGTCATAATAATACAGGCTTCCATTGGGTATAAAGATTTCTGCCAATGGGAAAATTTGTTGCCATACTTAGGAAGAAATTGTCTGCTCCTGGGAGGAGTGAATCCTGTATTAAGAAGGAGGTTATACACAATGACTTCCATAATTACTTCTTGTCTATATTTGTAATGATTCTAACACATAATTAAATGTTTACAGTCAGTAACTAAAAACCATGGGGAAATTTAGCATATGACCAATTTTCTGAAAAATTTGGATTACTAGAAGAGTAGTCATGAACATCACAAAAGTTAACTTTTTAGTCCTAATAGCAGGAGGACTGTGAGACAGAATTGGTGGTAAAGGCAGAAGGGTGTTTTTTATGCGACTTAATCTAGTCTGTTAATGCCTACGTACTGAGAACAATGTTCCCTCGTAACTTGGGTCACAAATCATATTATCCCAAAGACTAATGATTTATATCTAAAAAAATGCTTTTTAAGTCTAAACACAAAGTTAATGTGATTCTAAACTAAGAAGAATCAAATGCTAACTCTGAATGCTCAAAAATTTTAACATATTCACTAATTTAAATCAAACAAGAGTGATGTGATTTCTAGCATTTGAGTAACATTCAGTTTAAATGTATTTCTGCACTAATAGGCACTTTATGTTAACACTTTTACTAAAATTTCAAAGGATATTCCCCTTATTTGATTAAAAGTTTTATATTACACAATTCAAAGCATTTTATATAAAAATTGTAGACTATAAATAGTCACCATATATGATAATCAAAGATCCATTCAACAAATTATTTAATAATCATGTATAATGTGCCAGGTAATGGAATTGGTGCTGGGATACCTTAGGAAAATCTATGTTAGTATTGTAATCACTTTTAAACAGCATGTCTAATTAAATGTCAGAATGACACCCTAAGTTTTGCTCCTTTGCCCCCTTTATTTCCCATAGTTGACCATATTAAAGAGGCACTAAATTTATTTCTGGTTTTGAGATTACTTTCCTTTGTGATTTCAGTCAACACAACTTAAGTCAGATAAAACAACTTGATTTGGGTTCAATATGGTGCTATTTTGATCTGAAGGTCAATTTACCAACAAGCGGGAACAGTTTCTCATTATTTTCCTTCACCACTCCGAGCAGTCTTTACTGAAGTCTTTCAAGCAACGTGTGACCTCTGTTTCAATACTTCTTGCAGATTTCACAGGCTGTCACCACCACTCAGCCATCACTAACACAGACAACTGTAATGGAAACGGTAACCATGGTGACCACGAGGGAACAAATTCTGGTAAAGCATGCCCAAGAGGAACTTCCACCACCACCTCCTCAAAAGAAGAGGCAGATTATTGTGGATTCTGAAATTAGGAAAAGGTGAGAGGCTTTTACTCCTGTCTTTATCCTCAAGATAAGCATAATTGTTAAGCAGGAAAACACATTTACAGCTGCTTTGATGGCAGTGTTTTTACTTAAAAAGTATTTCCAAAAGCCTCGGATGCCTATAATGTCAGGTCAGTTAGTGAGAAAAATTATTAAGTAAGTTTTAAAATTTTCCCAAGAAATCTCTTTCCCAATAAAAACTGAATGCTTAATACTATTTTCTAGTTTGAAAGAAAAAAACCACAAGTGATGAACTGCCATAGACACATTATTTTTTAATTATCAAGAGCCTGCTTGCTCAGTGCCTACTTTTGCATTAAATGCCTTTTTCCAGTAATGAAAAGGACATTTTCATGAAGAGAAGTACACCTATAATAGAGAAGATCCATTCTGTTAGTTTATGAGAACACGATGTTTCAATCTGCACATCCTAAATCAGGAGTAATTACAGAACAGATTTCCTGTTCTTTGATATCTTGGAGGTGTTATATTTTTTAACTGATCTCTTTGTGGATATTCTCAACTAGACATTGTAGATAAGTTAGGTATTATGTAAATCAGTAGGTATATTAAAAGGATGGGAATAAAATGTCAAATGCAAAAGCTAGCATGAAAATCATAAAAAAATACAATTTCCTTTTTGTGCCAATTATTATAATTCTAAGATTAAGAAAGAACATTAAAATCCATCTTACATTTCTAAGCCGTGTTCATTTGGGAACACATGGAACACTTGACATTAGAATATATGTATACAAGCATAGGGAAGCATGAGAAGAATACTTGCCTAAAAAGAGCATGTCAGATGTTCAGGCAAAGAAAGAAACACCTAGAGAAGTTTTTAAATACATTATTTGGGACTTCCAAAACTTCCCTGTTAATCCATGACTTATAACCTACTTTCACGATTCCACCATCAGCCATAGGGCCTCTCTCCCCCATGGGTGTTGCTTGGATGAGTGAACCTTCTGGTCTAGGGCTCAGCAAACTGAGGCCTGGAGGCTCATCCAGCCTGCTGCTTGTTTTTGTATGGCTTGTGAGCTAAGAACTGTTTTTACGTTTTCATATGCATGAAAAATAATCAAAGTAAAAATATTTCATGACACCTGCAATTAATTTGAAATTCAAAGGTCAGTGTCCACAAATATGGTTTTATAAAAACAAAGTCAAAACCATTCAAATATGCATCATCTTTGGTTGCTTTCACATCACAAAGGCAGGGTTGCGTAGTTGTCACAGAGATTGTATGACACACAAACCCCAAATTATTTATTCTCTACCCCCTTATACCAAAAGTTTGCCGAGCCTCGTTTCAGACAAATTGTTCTCAAAATCTTTGAATATCGGCATTCTATTTGGGGCAACAAGTTACAAGAACTCTGCTCATGATAGTCGTTCAAATTTTAGCATTCATTGATGGAGAAAGAATGTGATAGCAAAAATAAATCAGTAAATCTCTTAATGAATTTGCTTTTCATTAATCCTTATAGCATGGCTATTAATTTGATGCCTTGTTAAATATATGTCTACAGACAATGCCTAGTGGACACATGGATTTATGGACCCTTTCCAACAACCTAACAGCACTCCAATAATTTTCCAAGCAGTGCAACATGGAAACCTAGTTGACTTACCCTCTATGTGTTCAGGACCCTCCTAATACAGATATTAACAGAGCAAGTTGATTCATACCAATCTCTTCCTTCAAAAGCTTATTCTTGGCTCCTGTTTGGAGACTGTATTTGGTTAGGGAAAAAAGTGTGTTCTGAGCACTTTTGTTTGTTTGTTTTCAAGATAGTGTGACTAGTGGTGAAATATTTTGTCTCCTAATTTCTGTTTGTATCATATGCTCTCAGCAGTTTTTTTAAGTGCCTGAAATGAGATGTCCAATTGGGAACATAAAGAGTATATTACTTAAATAAAATCTAACACTTATTGATGATTTTATTATGTACTCAGCACTAGATTAAATGCTTTATCTGCATAGCTCATTTATTCTTCCCACTAACCCTACAAAATAGATACGGGCTATTATTACTATCACACATAGCTTCAGAGTGCCTTAGACAGGATTTCAGCAGAGGTAACCTGACTTGGGAACCTAGGTCATGTAGTAAAAGGTTTTCTAGTAGGTGAATGACAAAGGTGATCTAATGTCTTGATTTGCCTGAATCATCTTACATTATACCTTTTGTCCCAGCATAATTACATAAAGCACCAACTTTTACTCTTCAATATGTCCTGATTTGGACAGTACAATAACATAGACATTCTGTAAAAGCCTCTAGATTGATAAATTTAGACTGAACAAAGACAGCAATGAGCAAACATTTAGGAGCAATTACATTCAGTTAGTGATAATTGTCTGCAGAATGGAATTTGGTTAAAATATTATAATGGTTCCAGAGGCATCATACAAACATGACCAAAAATGTCATTGTCGTTAGTGTTTTTCTCTAGTCCCAGGTAAGAACTGCTAGTGTTTAACTGTCAAGACTGAAGTCTTGACAATCTATTGGATGCTGATTTTTTAAAAATGATCTTTTTTTCAGCTTCTCTGACACATTACTGGTTCTACTCCTACCACTCTTTACCTGACTTGTTTTCCTCCTTTTGCCTAGTTCCTATGGTAGTGTATCATAAATTCAAACATTTTTACCCTTCTGACTCCTTTGAATTACTTCTTCTTATTGATTCAGGTCTGGCTCTAAATGAGTGACTCAAGTCTCATAGCTCCATATCTGACTCTCTCCCTTAAATTTCACTTTTATATCTTTAAAGCTAAGATCTGGGTACTTCTACTTGTACATCCAGCCATTGCTTTAATTTTTATTTTTATAAAATGCAAACATTTGTCGCCTTCAATTAACTACTCCTAGTCACTCATACATTGCACACACAAATTTTAGTTATTATAATTCATTGCCTGTGTGCCTAAAGGAGTAGCAAATATTGAAAAAATCATGGACTTTGGAATCAGAATTACTCAGGTTTGAAATCTGCCTGCTTTAATTACTAGCTTATGATCCCAGGCAAATTACCTAATATCTGTACCTCAGATTCAATATCCTCACTTTATTAAACACTGACTGTGAGGATTAAGTAAGAAGCATTTAATACAGTTGCCTGTAAGGTAGTAAGAATTCAATAAAGGCAATAGCTCTTGTTCTTGTTTGGATAGGGTGTATGTGGTGGAGTAGAGGTAGTATTGGAAGTGGTGGTGGGGATTGAAGTGGTGATGATAGTGAAGGTGATGCTTGGTGGAAAAGGTAGGGATAGTGGTCATGTACTACCAGTGAATAAAAAAATCCATAATAAGCATCCCGTCAAGCTTAACAAATATAACAAAAAATTGCCTTCTCATCTTCTTCAAGATTGAATTTACCACCTGATTTCTCTATTTCTATCAGTTTCTATCCCTTTCCTTTCTCTATTATTATCATTATTATTGTTATTATTATTATTACATTATATTACTGGGCAAGGGACTTCATTTTGGTCATTTTCCAATCCTTCTAAATGCCAACTCCATAACCTAAGCCACATACCTCCATGTGGTCAGACTTGCTCTTGGCTTTCTGATTAATCTGCCTGAAAATTACGGTATTTGAAATGTTGCTTTTATGCTGACCCTCTAGACTTGAGATCCTCTAATCCAGTTGCCTCCACAATAAAACACAAACCCTTTCTGATGATATTCAATATTTTTCTTCCACAAATTTTGTCTAACTTCCCCAAATCTTTCCACATTGGCTAGTATTACATTGAATTCTTTTTTGCTATATGCCTTACTATCACTTACATAAAATTTTCTTATTACCAACCACACCAAAGGAAAGCTATTATCAGATGTTTTATATTTCATTTAGATTCCATATATGGTACCATACATACAGTAAATAACAAGTATTTATTGAAAGAGTAACACAGTTCAATTCAATGTGATAACTTAAATTTTACTTTCCAGTAGTGTTTAAGAGTTCTATCTAGTTTTTCACGGAATTGTTCTTAGTAATAAACAAATGAACATTCTAATAATCTTTAAAATTCTAATTGTACCCATTAGGACATCACTGTTTACTCATAACTATTAAGGAATTTAGAATTCAGCCTTGTACCACAACATCCATAGTTTCCTTAATTATCTAAGATGCATTTAGTTGATTCCTTAATAATTATACAGTTTCTACATTTGTCATATTTACTATATAAATTGTCCTCCTTACACTAAAATACATATAAGTGCTTGATGATTTGGGGTCACAAGTTAGTTATTTCTAACAGTAAATTATCCCTGCAATTCAGTGATGCTCTTTTACATATAAGTAATTATCAGGGTATGGACCTCAGACTAGGTTAAAACTAGATCTATTATATAGTTAATTGGGATTATCATGGAGATTATTTCCTAATTATGTAGTAGTTATTTAAGAGACTTTTCACAAAAGTGTTCATTTACAGGTTTGTATCAGCCAGTTAAAAACAATGGCAAATTTGAGTTGAATTATTTAAGTAAATGCTATCTCAGTAAAGTTAATTTTTTCAGCTATAGTGTTAATAAGTGAGTATCTTTGACCTCACGGAAAGTATAGAGGCAGTTGGAAATAGCTAAATTCATCAAATCTCTATCTTCTCCTGTGTAAGCAGTCGTAAGCTTGCTTTCTCACTCTGTTCCACATGCTTACTAAATAGTGGAAGAAATTGCCTAGACAATTACATACCTGCATAATTCTTTTATTTTCTATTCTTCAGCTTAATTGTGTTTTTTTTTCTTTCTTTTTATGCCTACTGCCTGAATGATGTTAATTTATGTCACACTATTGGAAGAATGTTAGATAAGTGTTAAATAACACCTCTCTTTTTGCAATTTTATGAGATGAATGCCTAACCTATTTTTGTTTTAGATGTTTATTTTAACTTTGATTCCCAAATTATAATCTGGAAGATATAAACTAAAACATTTTAGCTTATTCAATGAATATAACTAGATAACTAATATGTCTAAGAGCTAATTTTTAATTTTGTCTATGATAAATTGATCTTAAAATATTTGGTGTTTTGGTCTCAGTGATAATGTTTTTTGCTCCTTGGCACAGCCCAGAAAACTAAAATGTTGCTTCTTTTTTCCTAAGGAAACTAGACTCTAGACTTGTCCATGGTTACAGATTAATTGAGGTCCAGGAATGTTAAGTAAGTTGCTTTTGGTTGCAAAACAAGGACTAGTGCTGAGTCTCTTAATTTCCATTCCAGAGTTATAGCTGCAATGCCCTACTTCTTTTTCTGTATGAGAGTCAAATAACCTTGGTCGTAAACTCAAGTTTCAGAAATTATTTTTGGTAAATAATAGATACCTTACATACCATCTTCAGATGTTCCAAAAATATAACCATTCATTTAAGGTTCTTAAAGCTATTTTGTCGTACAAATCAAGAATAAGTCAATCAATATGTTTTAAAGAATACAGGAATGTTAATTCTAGAGGCCTATGAAGTGGCCAGAGAACACTTAGAGTGGTGATACTCATAGTGCAGCACATGAAACAGCTGTTATCATTTGGGAGCTTGTTGGAAATGCAGATCAGGTTGAGGGAGCACTCCACAAACCTGCTGAATCGAAAACTCTGTCTTCTACAAGCTCTCCAGGTCATTCTTGATAAGGGTTAAAATTTGAAAACCCTTGCCCAAGAACACTGGTTCTCATATTTTAGCATATATCAGAATCATCTGGAGTGCTTGCTAAAAGGCAGATTATTGATCCCCACCAGAGTTTCTGATTCAGTAGGTCTGGAGTGGTGCCTGAGCATCTTATTTCTAACAAGTTCCTAGGTGATGCTGCTGCTGCTGGTTCAGGGCTCACCTTTAGAAATCAGTGCACTAGAGAATCATCTTAGTTACATCACAACTGTTGTTTCTCATTCTGCAAAGCAGCACCCATGATAGGAATCATCTACTCCAGGAAAGGCTGAGTGATACTATATAAGATGCTACACAGTATCATGTTCCATTTTGTGACACCTCTATTGTGTTATGTTGAAATAATCTATTCATATGCCTATTTCATCTACTAGACTCAAAGCTTCTCAGGGCTAGGGTCTATATCTTACTCCGTACCTGTTATGAGGCCTTCTGTGTGAGAGATGTCCAATAAATGTTTCAAGTTGAAATGCGCTATAATGGGAACTGGTCCTATAAGATGCTACACGTAACTGTGGATGTCTAGTGATAGCACAATGTACTCTTCCAGAATGCAAGGCACAAAGGGTTGCCAACCAAGTGAAAGATAGGGCTATATTCCCAGGACCATGACATACAGTTTTGTTTGTTTGCAGAGTAAAGAAAATGGTAGTCACAGTTAGTCACCTAAAAGAAGAGGCATAGGTGAGTGCAAAGAAAGGTTGATTTTTAATCAGAAGATTTGAACTACCACTATTTGCTTACTTCTTATTCTTTCTTTCACTATCTCATACTCTACATCAAGCACTGAAACTGCTCTCAGCAAGGTCGCCAGAGAACTCCTTAATTGTCAGCTCCAAAGGTTGCTCTTTATTCTTCTTGATCTTTGTGCTGTACTTGACAAAGGTGATTAGTTCCTTCTTGAAATTTTCCTCTTCCCCAGTTTCTGGGACATTGTTTTTTCCTGTTTCTTGTCTCCTCCTGACTTTCCAGCTATATCTTTTCAGTCTGCTATTCCTATCCCTTTCATGTTGGTCTCCAAGAGACTCAAATTTTGGCTTTGTTTTCTTCTCATGACACTGTCTTTTCCAGGGCAATATCATTTATAATCTTGCTTTTATTAGTCATCTATATCTGATGATTTTCAAATTATTATCTCTAGCTTAATCTCCTTCTCAATGCTCAGACATATGTCATCCAAATGTTTTTGCATTTTCACCTGGACCTCTTATAGAAATGGCAAATGAGGTCCTGAAGTTTGGACTACTCAACTTTAGAAAATGTCATTCATATCATAGTTTCTAAAAAGAGTGCCTCTGGACTTGGGCAGTGCACAATCTGGGAGGCCATTCACAGTGGTTCTGATATCTGCCACCTCACTAAATCCCTTCCAGTATGTCTATTAAATTATTTTTAGTTTATTCCTTCCTTTACATTCAGGCTGCATTTCCCCCCAGTTCAGTCTGATAGTTTTCTGCATGAAATCTTTTTTTTTTTTTGTCCTTTTAGGGCTTCACCTGCAGCATATGGAAGTTCCACGCTAGGTGTTGAATCAGAGCTGCAGCTGCTGGCCTATGCCATAGCCACAGCAACTCCAAATCCAAGCCGCATCTGCAACCTATAGTGCAGCTTATAGCAACACCAGATCCTTAACACATTGAGTGAGGCCAGGGCTTGAACCCACATCCTCATGGATACTAGTTCGGTTCTTAACCTGCTAAGCCACAATGGGACCCCCCCTTTTTTGATGAAACGCTTAACTGATTTTTCTGCCTCTACTCTCACCCTTCTTATCCATACTCTTTACAGCCTCCTGAGGGATATCTTAAAATGCAGTTTTAATTGGATCATTCCTCTGCTTGTGGTTCTTGAAATGCAAGGCACAGAAATTCCCTTCTGATCTTTTGCTGCCTGACTCTCCAGCATCACTCCCTTTCCCATACTCATTTTTTTTTAATGTCAGTGCTACTCAAAATAGTCCTCAAAGTGTTTATTACCCATACACAATGAGAAAAAGAGCTGGAGACAGAATATAAATCAATGCACTACTTCCTTTGTCAAGAAAATTTTGTAATTAAAAAGAAATCAGATGAAATTGTATGCTTCATGACTTAGTTCGTTTATGCTCTCATGACTTTTCTTGTCACAGACTACTAACAGATAATTCACAGGCTGGCCACAAACTGCATTTCAAAAAGCATTGCCCTCTGCTCAGTGTTAACGAACCACCCTCTGATCTCTGAATGCTCTATATTCCCTCAGACTTCTGTTTCTTTGTACCTACTGTTCTCTCTATTGAAGATTCCCTTTTCCTTACTTTCCTTTTTCCAGCTCCCATATTCCTTTTCCCCAATAACTACCTTCTCTTTCTGGGAATCTTATCTGCTTGCTGGGCATTTCAGAGCCCTGCTAATACTTCCATTAAAACACATAAAACAAGAAGAATTTTCTTGTAATGATTTTGTTTTGGCATATTTGTATCGCCAGTAAACTCCTTGAGGGCCTGAGCCATTTATTTGCAATTCTAGACCCATGGCAATTAACCCATTATAGGTATTAGGTAAATATTCATGGGATATCAAATGGGTATTTGTCAGCCTTGTCAGGGAAGCAGAAGCCCTTCTAGGTGTTTCAGAGAGAGAAAACATAATATAGGGAATTGGTGAAGCTGTTAGTGAAGAACCAGGGTGCAGCACAGAGGATAGTGATGCAACTCAAAACACTAGCATCATCAAGAAGCTGCTGATACCCCAAGAGCTAGAGGAACAATGCGGGTGGAATTGTACCAGAGTCCCAGATTTGGGGCCTTCTGACAGGGACTAGCAGTGTCAGGACAGCCAGGTAAGTGCTTAGACCTGTGGAAGGAGGGGCCTCCAAGGGAACAGTAGAGATGAAGCTGCTCTGGAAATGCCAGTAAAAGTGGAACGTGAAGGAACTTGGGTTTTTTCTTCCTTCCATCCTCCAGTACTCTGCCACTGTCTCTAATCATAGCCAGAGGGCAATGGCAGGAAATGTATATCCCTCTGATACAGAGAGGACAAGAGAAATGTGGGGAACGAATCCAAGAGAGCATATGGGCCTATGACTGCACAGCAATGGATTCTGGCCTTGCTTCTTTCACTCATCAACTGTATGACTAAAGCAAGTCAGTAATCTCACTCAGAATCTATTTATTCACCTCCGAAATGGAATTTATATGACTCTCCTTGTTTTCCCTCACACTATGGGAATGTTATTATATGCATCTCTCTTAATGATTATTTAGGTAAAAATAGGCATCCTCTCCTCAGGAGAAAGTTGAGTTCCCAATTATTAATTTAGTACAGATATCTTCCCATTACCACATATATGTTATGGTAGGAAATATTCTTATTCTAACATCTTCTAAGAATGTCCTTATTCTTATGTCTTTCCTAGTCAGAAACCTATGTTTCTATAAATCAATACATGCCATGCCACCACAGGCAAAGAAACTGATGCCTGGCTCCTATGGATTGATTGTGTTCAACCCCTGAAACATTTACGTCTTGAGGCCCTAACCCCAATTTGATGTTACTTGGAAATGGAGCCTTTGGGAGATAATTAGATTTAGAAGACATCTTGAGGATGGGGCCTTCATGATGAGATTAGTGGCATTAGAAGTAGAGGTACCAGAGAGCTTATTTTCTCTTCTCCCTGCTGGGTGAGGGTACAATGATAAGGCAATCATGTACAGGCCAGGAAGAGAGCTCTCACTGGAAGGTGACCATGCTGACACTTTGATCTTGAATTTCTGGATTATAGAACTGTGAGAAAATAAATTTCTGTTGTTTAAGCCACTCATTTATAGTATTTTGTCAAGTCATCCTGAGATGACTAGAACACTGGCTTTGTAAAACATATATTTTTCTTTGAGTTTTAACTAAGGTTCATAGAGATACTCACTAAAAGAAGTAGATGGATTGAAACAACTCATGATGCTGGAGAACTGGCAGTGGGGCAGTGAGTACACGTCAGATTTAAATGGCTTACTGCATTGTGCTAGATAGTTTCTGAACCTTGACTGGAAGTTATTTAAACTTAAAAGACCCACAACATAAAAGCTTGTTGAAGTCCTTTAAACTCAGCAAGCTTTCACACTGAGAGTATTTAAAGTTTAACTTGCCTCCCACAAGGTCCAAGGCACCACCCAGTGTGTGGAGGTGTTCTTTGAACACTCCTGAAGTCAGTATGAGGGCACAGTATTTCAAGAATGTAGTGACAGTAACATTAGTTTTCTCACTAATTTTCATATTCATTCAACAATATCTAATGGATCGCTATGATGTGCATAGCACTCCAATTGCTATGACCAAGAACCATGCTTAGTCCTTCCCTCAGGAAGCTTGCATTATAAAAGTTTAAAATATACCATGAAGAAATACCAATATAATGTTAGAAAAGTCAAAAGGAAGTCAAGCTTACTTCCTGCTTGAGAATTGAGCATGGATGGCTATGGAGACATTAGCATCTGAGTAGACAGTTAAAGGAAAGGGACATACTGGATTCAAGGTTAGTGAAAAGTGTGATTCAGATACAGGCTGTCCTACAAGTCTGTGTACAAGTGGCACTTACACAGGGCTGTGAGTGTTTGTGTTTGCTTAGAGCAGAAGTATGCAGTATTGGAAAGAGAAAAGTAAGGGATGAGATTGAAAAGGTAGGTTGAGTTCATTGTGGGGAAAAAAAATAAAGGTACTTAATGCCATACCTAAAGAACTGCAATCTGGTCGTGGAGAGCCAATGCATATTTTTGAAAGAGAGCCAAGCAATATGGCTACTGTAAACCACACCTTTTTGGTCCCACCTATGTGTTGGGAGAAATAGACCTTCTCAACTTCAGAGAGCAGGGATAAAGTCAGAAATTTTTTCTCTAAAGAGCCAGTAACTATCCTAGCCTTGTGCACTGTGTAGTTTCTTCTGCAAGTACTCAATTCTACTACTGTAGGGAGAAAGCAACAGTAAACAATATGTACATGATGAGTCCGGCTATGTGCCAATAAAAGTTTACTTACAAAAATGAATGGCAAGCCAGATTTGTCCCATGAACCATACATAGTTTGCTTATTCTGCAAAAAAAAAGGATGCAATAAATGAGCTTATTTTGCTTTTGATGATGTTTATGTATTTGTCTTTTTTTTTCCTTGTTAACAGATTTCTTTGCAGTTTCATTTTGGGGAGTTCCCTCCATGGCTCAGCAGTAACAAACTTGACTAGTATCCCCGAGGACGAGGGTTTGATCCCTGTCCTGCTTAGTGGGTTAAGGATCCGGCATTGCCATGAGCCATGGTGTAGGTCGCAGAAGAGGCTCGGATCCTGCGTTGCTGTGGCTGTGGTGTAGGTCAGCAGCTGCAGCTCTGATGGAACCCTACCCTGAGAACTTCCATAAAAAGCAAAAACTAACAAACGAACACAAAAAAAAAAGAAGAAGAAGAAGAAAAAAGAAGAATGGCTTTAACTTTACCATTCCTTAACAAAACCCTGAGGCAATTATCTCCACTCACAATGAGGATGTGGGAGGTGGCCCAGGGGCTGCTTAAACCCAGCAGGCAAGGTTCATGGAAGGCACTTAGCACAGTAGCTAACACATATGGTATGTACCATATGTGAAGCACTCTTCTAAATATTTTGTACATATTGACATACTTAACCATTAAAGGAATACTACAAAGCATTTTTTTTTATTATTATTGCCCCTCTTTGCCTATGGGAACAGTGAGGTACAGAAAGGTCACATGGTTTGTTCAAGGTCACAAAATTTATAGGAAGCAGTGCAATGAGGATTTGAATCCAGTCATCTAGCACAGGATGCTGCATTCTTAAACTCTATGTCATGTTATATGTATTGAGAAGCTAAAGATAATTTCATCAGATTATTTTGCTGAAAATAAAAGCTTGACTGAGACTTTATGAACTTGTTGAGGCTATTTATGCAAATGGTGCACTTAGCCTAGACTATGGCTATTCTACATTTTAAATCTCATGGACTCTAGGATACTGCTGGAGCATTTTTCTGTCTTTCAGTAGAGAGAACTTTATCAGTGAAAAAAGTTTTCCTTTCAAAGTTAGGTGCCTTTTTTTCAGCATCAAGGAATAAATAGTAGTCCCATATAATTGTTTTTCAAAGTGCAAGACTTCTTTATTTTTTCTTTTTTGGCCAAGTCTGCAGCATATGGAAGTTCTCAGGCCAGGGATCAAATCCTAGCCACAACTGTGACCTGTGCCACAGTTGCAGCAATGCCAGATCTTTAACCCACTCTGCCAGGCCAGGGATCAAATAAGTGCTGTCTCAGAGACAATGCTGGATCCTTTACCTGCTGTACCACAGCAGGAACTCCCCAAGTGCAAGACGTCTAGTGCTACCATCTGTCGTCTTAACCCTCTTATATGCCATAACCTTTGTCATCTATGCTTAATCAGTTCTAACATCAGAAAACACATCTGCAGATTAGAACTTGGGGTATTTTAGGAAATTAAGAATACTGCGAAGTAAAAATAAACTGGGAAAAGTGACTATTTGATAATGCCATGAGGGTATGAACTTGCAACTGAATATCATACTTTAGGTTAGTAAAAATGTTCAGAGTTAATGTCCTAGTGTTAGACTTCAATCAAATTATGGCATAACCCAAAATAGCATGGTAATAACCACTAGACTGTACTGTATAGAAATAAACAGGAAGTTCATGTTGAGTTTTCCCTAATATTTAAAAAAGTGGTTTCCCTTTCCTTTGGAACAAAGGAAAACTAGTATAGTGGAAACCTTTCAATTCAGACAAACCTGGTTTTGAATCTTAACTCCAGAGTTCGCTGTGTGTTGAAAGTGAAGGAGGGTTCTAAAGCTGTATGTTCACGATATAGCAATGAAAATGAAGGTTATGATAAGTAGCCTACACAGTTATCATGAGAGATGGTTTTTTTTTAATGAAAGCGTGTGACATGAACAAGATGCTTAAAATGCTATTTTTCCTTGAATTTGATTCAATGTTAAATTGACATTTAAAAAAATCTAGATGGTACAGAAATTTAATGATAGGCAGATTTATAGGACACAAGTGACCATATATTTATTAATGTTCAAAAAATAGGTAAATTTAATGAACTAGGAAAAAACTTCTGAGTTAATAAGTCCAGAAAATGCTACTATATTATTTGGATTAAGCGTGTCTCCCCACATTGAAGACATTTTCTCCAGGGAATCTCTGTATTACAACTTCAATATACTTTTTCCCGTGTGTTAAAATGCCTTCAGGCATTTCAACTGTGCATCTGAGGGTGCCTTCCTTGCATGTTCTTTTTACGCCAATTTATCTATATCTTTGGACATTTTATGTTTCTCTGTAAGAGAACTCCCATGAAAAATCCATTTGTCACTATGTTATCATTATGTAGATAAGAAAATAAAAGTGAAGCCAAATTGAGGTACAGACAAGCTATGAAAGAGAATGTGCACCCTCTAGTGCTCACATTTGCTTCTCACAAGGACATGTCCAGCTTTGCTTTTTGGTTTCATCATTTTAAATAAACATCAAATTTGATTTTAAAATAAAGGGCTCAGGGTTTTCAACTTGAGCATATTACATTGTAAGATAATAGATTTATTCTTGTTCCAAGATTTCATCTATCACTTAAAATAATATTTCTATTAACCTGTGTTAAGGTGATTTTCTTGCACAGAACTGTGTTTCGAAGGGACTTTCAATTTACTGAAAATGAAAAATAGGCTCCAGGCATCTGTGGCTTAGCAACATTTTATTTGCAGTCCTCTGGGTCATGCAGTTTTTGACCATGTGCTTTCATACTCTTTGCCTTTATAACTCTTTCCTCTCATCTCGCTGGTTCTAACATATTAGAATTTGTGGGATTTCCTTAGTGTTAAGGTGTATTTCCCTGAAAGTTATATTAATAGAAGATGTAAAATGACTTCTTATCAACCATGTCACAGTTTAGAAGTAAATATTACCAATGTATTTTTATTTTTTAAATTTTCTTTATTTTTTTTTGTGGGGCCACACCTGCAGCATATGGAAGTTCCTGGGCTAAGGGTTAAATTGGAGCTGCAGTTGACTGCCTATGCCTATGCCACAGCAATGTGGGATCTGAGCCACATCCCTGACCTACACCGGATCCTTAACCCACTGAGCAAGGCCAGGGATTGAACCCGCATCCTCATGGATACTAGTCGGGTTCTTAACCTCCTGAGCCACAACAGGAACTCCCCGATGTATTTTTAAGTGATTGAAATTTGTTACCAAATTAAGCTAAAATATATGTATATATATATATATGTGTGTATATATATATATATATATGTGTATATATATATATATATGTGTATATATATATATATATATATATATTTTTTTTTGCTTTTTAAGGCTGCACCCACAGCATATGGAATTTCCCAGGCTAGGGGTTGAATCAGAGATACAGCTGCTGGCCACAGCCACAGCCATAGCAACGCCAGATCAGAGCCATGACTGTGAGCTACACCACAGCTCATGGCAACGCTGTGGAATCCTTAACCCACTGAGTCCAGGAATTGAAACCCTCAACCTCATGGATCCTAGTCAGGTTCGTTAACCACTGAGCCACAAAGGGAACTTCTAAGAAGATTATTTTCAAGTCATTTTAATCTACCACATATTAGAATATTTTTGTTGTTTTACCTTTTGCAGAAAAGCAGTTTTTTTGTAGGAGTTTTATTCTATTTAGTATAACTAACTCTCCTAGAGATACAAAGATTAATAGTAGTGCTCGATAACTCAAGGAGTTTTCTCTCACTTATGTTTTAAAGTATTAAATCTCTGGATTTGTATTCAAGGGCATATATTTTAAAAGGGAGTATTTTTATATACATTAAACAAGTAATTTGATTTTCCCTATTGTCAAAATGAAGAAGATGCATGATTTTAAGGACAAATTTTACATTTTGAAATAGAATTCAGATTTTGAAGCACACATTAAAAGAGGCATATTTTAGGACAAAATAAACTATACAGAAATTGATTTTTTAGTATCTTTTAAAGATGCATTTCAGTGCAATCTGGAGTCATTAAATTTTACTGTACTGAAATGTATTATTTTATGAGTGATGTGCTTAAACTGACACATATGAAACTAGAAATACATTTAAGCTTGTAAATAAGATCACACAAATATAAGGAAAACCAATTATTATTTGATAGGACTCTTAATAGAGCAAGTTTATATTCACTGAGGACAGTAGTTTTTCCCCATTCATCATATTTCATTTCAGGTGCTCTGTAAAGTGTTAAAAAGGGCTTATAGGTTTTTATTATAACCAGGGATTATAACATCTTTAAATGTGATTTAATTTGATTGCTTGATGAACAGACTAATGTAACTGGAATATCAAAGCTGCATTGTAAGCAAAGCTGACCTCAGCTTTGTATCTCAGGTCAAAATTGCTTTCATTAGTGAGGTAAATAAACACATTTAAGAGTAATTTTTATAAAGTCTCTGTTAGTTTCTATTTTAAGACCAGTTTAATGGAAGCTTTTGAATTTTTGTCATTTAAAGGAAGAAGTAAAGGAAGATCAGAGAAGTTAAGTCATTTGCCCAAGGAAACAGCATGAAGATTAAGATGGGTGATTAAAACCTGTGACATCTGACTTTCAGTTCAGTGATTTTCCAGTGCACCACGTTTACTTTACATTTAAAGCACATTACAGACATACAAACACATCCAAACACTCACATCCATTCACACACATTAAAAAAAAATTAAGGTAGGGCTTCCTGTTGTGTCTCAGCAGTAACAAACCCGGAGGATGCAGGTTCAATACCTTGCCTTGCTCAGTAGGTTAAGGATTTCCCACTGCTGTGAGCTGTGGTATAGGTCACAGAAGCAGCTCGGATCTAGCATAGGCCAGGAGTATAGCTCTGATTCGACCCCTAGACTGGGAACTTCCATATGCCGCAGGTGAAGCCCTGGAAAAGAAAAAAAAAAAAAAAGACAAGACAAAAAAAAAATTAAGGCAATCATTTGGCCCTATATCCCCCTCCCATCAAGGAAAACACACTCACACAACACAAACTCATGCATACCTGTGTATGTACACACAAACTTCATTGATTTAAAGGGGAAGTAGTTATCTAATGCTGACTTGTCTTCTCCTAGTTAAACAGGATTTTCCCCTTTAATAATATTGTATAACTCTAAAAGTAGAGTAATTACCATATTACTCTAAAAGTAGAGTAATTACTCAGCACATCTCAAAACCCTAAAAAATACTTTATATTTTAGCACTAGTGGGGTTTATATTGACTTTAAGGGCGTTTTAGGGTTGCACCTGTGGCATATGGAGTTTCCCAGGCTGGGGTCTATTGGCGCTGTAGTCGCCAGCCTATGCCATAGCCACAGAAACACCGGATCTGAGCCACATCTGTGACCTACACCATAGCTCATCAACGCCGGGTCCTTAACCCACTGAGTGAAGCCAGGGATCAAACCCGCAACTTCAGGGTTCCTAGTCGTATTCGTTTCCACTGTGCCACCACGGGAACTTTGATTTTTGAAAATATTTAAAGAATATTTCAGGAGTTCCCGTTGTGGCGCAGTGGTTAACAAATCCGACTAGGAACTGTGAGGTTGCGGGTTCGATCCCTGGTCTTGCTCAGTGGGTTGAGGATCCGGCGTTGCCGTGAGCTGTGGTGTAGGTCGCAGACACGGCTCAGAACCTGTGCTGTGGCTCCTACAGCTCCGATTGGATCCCTAGCCTGGGAACCTTCATATGCCGTGGGAGCAGCCCAAGAAATGGCAAAAAAAAAAAAAAGAATATTTCATTTGCTATTTTATGAGATCTCTCTGGTTCAGATTGAATTCATATTCTATTTATTCAATTTTTAAAAGAAAATAACATGAGGAAACATTTGGGAGGGAGGGACCAGTTTCCCCAGAAGGAAAGTTGAATGGGGAACAGTAGAGAGAGGTTATTCAAGAAAACCTACACAGACATTTATCTTGAATTGAGTCTTGAAAGATGAGTAGAAGTTCATTAAATGGCCTGTGATCCAGAGAGTAGCCATATACCAATATGGAATGAAAATGTCTTCTCACTTTCTAGAAATCTGAAGAGGAAAGATGGTTATTAACAAATTTAATAGGGAGTGCCCATCATGGCTTAGTGGTAGTGAACCTATCTAGTATCCATGAGGACGTGGGTTCAATCCCTAGCCTCACTCAGTGGGTTAAGGATCTGGCATTGCCATGAGCTTGGTATACGTCACAGATGAGTTTCGTGTACCGTGTTGCTGTGGCTGTGGGGTAGGCCAGCAGCTGTGGTTCCAATTCAGCCGAGCCTGGGAACTTCCATATGCCATGGATATGGCCCTGAAAAGACAAAGACAAACAAAGAAACAAACAAAAAAATTTAATAAACAAAAATTTAAAAATCTTACCTCACTTCTAGAAAGATTTCTTCTACATTGTAGTACCAACAAAAGTTCATGGTTTTGTTTCCTTGAAAATGAAAATATGAGTTCTAGCTAGTTAACATGTACATTAAAAATTTGGTTTGTTAATTCACCTGGTCTAAAGCCTAGAGCCTTAGGATCCTGCAAGAATTAACATATTTCACAAATGTTAATACTTTACTTTCAGGCTGTTAAAGGTGATACTCATACGTTTTTATGAAATTCTAAGTGCAAAGATGTTTAAAGATATAAAATGCCATTCATAACCTACCTTACTAATCAAATTAGTTAAGTCTGGAAGCTTGGAGGATTTCTACTTTCAAGTTTACACATTTGGGAATGATGAGTTCCAAATGGTATATTGAAAGTGACTGAATTAAAGTTAATGTTAAAATGTCACCTTAGTTAAATAGTTTATGTGGCGGTTACTCTATTAAGAGTGTGCAATCAGTGCCCATTAAGAGGCTCTTCTGATGTACTTATCAGAGCAAAGTTCTATACAATGATATACTGTTGACAATTCAAAATTGACAACTTTTTTTTAAGCTTTTTATTACTTTATTTTTTTTCCCCACTGTACAGCAAGGGGATCAAGTTATCCTTACATGTGTACACTTTTTTTTCACCACCCTTTGTTCTGTTGAAACATGAGTATCTAGACATAGTTCTCACTGCTACTCAGTAGGATCTCCTTGTAGATCTATTCTAAGTTGTGTCTGATAACCCCAAGCTCCCGATCCCTCCCACTCCCTCCCCCTCCCATCAGGCAGCCACAAGTCTCTTCTCCAAGTCCATGATTTTCTTTTCTGTGGAGATGTTCATTTGTGCTGGATATTAGATTCCAGTTATAAGTGATATCATATGAAGTCAGTGGCATTTCTGTATACCAGCAATGAAATATTAGAAAAGGAATACAAAAATATAATACCTTTTAAAATTGCACCTCACAAAATCAAATACCTCGGAATACACCTGACCAAGGAGGTAAAGGACTTATATGCCAAGAACTATAAAACATTCATCAAGGAAAGTAAAGAAGATGTAAAGAAATGGAAAGATATGCCATGTTCCTGGATTGGGGAAATCAATATTGTAAAAATGGCCATACTACCCAAAGCAATCTACAGCTTCAATGCAATCCCTATCAAATTACCCAGGACATTTTTCACAGAACTACAACAATCCATCCAAACATTTCTATGGAACCACAAAAGACCCAGAATTGCCAAAGCAATCCTGAGAAACAAAAACCAAGCAGGAGGCATAACTCTCCCAGACTTCAAGAAATATTACAAAGCCACAGTAATCAAAACAGTGTGGTACTGGTATCAAAACAGACAGACAGACCAATGGAACAGAATAGAGAACCTGGAAATAAACCCTGACACCTAGGGTCAATTAATCTTTGACAAGGGAGGCAAGAACATAAAATGGGAAAAAGAAAGTCTTTTCAGCAAGCATTGCTGGGAAACCTGGACGGCTGCATGCAAAGCAATGAAACGAGAACACACCCTCACACCATGCACAAAAATAAACTCAAAATGGCTGAAAGACTTAAATATACGATAGGACACCATCAAACTCCTAGAAGAGAACATAGGCAAAACACTCTCTGACATCAACCTCATGAATATTTTCTCAGGTCAGTCTCCCAAAGCAGTCGAAATAAGAGCAAAAATAAACCCATGGGACCTCATCAAACTGAAAAGCTTTTGCACAGCAAAGGAAACCCAAAAGAAAACAAAAAGACAACTTACAGAATGGGAGAAAATAGTTTCAAATGATGCAACTGACAAGGGCTTAATCTCTAGAATATGTAAGCAACTTATACAACTCAACAGCAAAAAAGGCAACTTTTTAAACTACAAGTGTTACTCTAGTTCTTTTGGGTGCATCTCTATGTTTTTCTTTTAATTTACTTAAAATATGTACATATATACACATACCTGCACACAGGCATGTGTCTCCCAATTTTGACTTCAAGCAAGTATAATCAATCTTATTTGCATTATTTTTATGGGAAAGCAAGTAGAGTCCATTTGTACAATGTGATCTTGCAGGAAAATGTTGACCTTCCACGAATTTGGTATATATATGCGCCATGGTTTTCGATACTTCGAAACTTCCAGAGAAATGGAAAGTCTCTTTGACCAAACACACTGATTTGGTAATGAACTTTTTGCCATAAAAAGAAAGAATTCAAATACATGGATATTTGTTTTGTCAGATTTTACAAATTTTAGTTTGGGGGTTTTATGATGAACGCCTTTGTAAAGGAGAGAAAACTGACACTATTGCTAATCATATATAACAAAGATGAGATTTTTAGGACATACTTGAAAAATATAGAATAGAATAGTCATCAACAATTATAGGGAAGAAAAATTTGTGAAGGGTGAGTTAGAAGTCATAATTTTCTTAGTAGATAAAGAGAATTTTAAGTTGGATAAAGTTAGACTAGGTTTAAGAGATAGAGTCTGTAATAACATATAGAAGTACCTTAAGTACAGGGTAAAGTGTGTTATGAGAGCAAGATGAGGGAGTAATAAGGAATTTTATTGATGGGCAGATTCTGTTTGTGTAGTATTATTAGCAGCTTACTTTATGTCAGTTCATTAGTAGTGTTTCCTGAGAATTTAAAAAGTGAATAAAAATTAGTAGAAATGAGAAAATTTATGAAGGAGATAAATACAGGCACAGAATCCAAGATTTAATATGATATTTACAATAACCCTTCAGTGGTTTTCTTGAGGGTTTGGAAAAGCTACCTAAGTTACATCTGTATGATGTCTTCAGTTGGTGATTAAATACCCATCCTCAGCTAGTACAAAGCATGATAGAAAAGACCACTGTCAAAATGCTAGGGAGAATGGATAGCACCCAGTTTAGAAACATGTATGGATTTAAATCAGTAGAGTCTGTTAATTTGCTATACATCTCAGTAAGGGTATGTGAAGAATATTCAATATCAGTGACAATGTGAAAACTAGGGGCCAAACCACAGAAAGTGATGAAGCAATAGCTGCCAAATTGATAAGGAATAAAATAAATGTGCAATTGTTACTTGGAGGCCAGGATCTGAGTAGGAGCCAAGAAGGAGACTTTGTTCATTTTGCTAAAAGCCGTGGAAATGTCATTGAAACTAAGCATTGAATATGGGCCATTGGCACTTATTAATAGTGCATGGGAAACCTTTTGAAACTCTGCCTCTGCTTCTCCTTCACCAGTCTATCCTCATTGCTGGCATAAAGAGATGGGGATGCCTACTGGCAGAATATTGAAAGGAAAACAAGTGCTAGCAGCTGACAGTTAACTCCCAGAAGTCTAAAGGATGATATAGAATATTAGATGGTGGAGTATCAGCTGTATGTTACATTAGGACAACAAGTATTAGCGAGGAAGTCACAGGTATGCTCGAAGCAACGAGCCCCAATGGAGGCAACAGGAAAAAAAAATGTAAACATAAGATAAGCGCTAGATCACAGCTTAAATCATGTAAGAATTGGGTATAGGCTCTAATCTATTGCCAAAGGAATCAGTATGTTACAGTGATGAAAAAAAAAGTCTAACAGCTGAGAACAGTGCAAACTCATCAATACTTTGTTTCATTAAAGTTCAGAAAAAAAGTGTAACATATTAAACCATGTGCCTGTGAATACATATTTTTTTTCCCTGAGTAAATCATTGTACTCACAACTGCACTGGAAAAATTGAAATCCCTTAAAAATAAATCTGTAAATCAAAAGAGTCTATCTCCCCAAAAGATCCTTATGTGAAGGGGGAATTCAAACACATTTTGCAGTATCTTTCCAAATTTATGAAATCAGACAAAAACATTGAATGAGGAAAGAACTTTATATGGAATTTCACTTCCTGTTGCCTGAATTGATCTGAATTATTAGAACTACATGCTAACTGGTGCCAGGCCCCCCTTAAAGTCTTCACAGTCTGAGCAGCAAGTAGACGGTTACCATGGTGTTGACTCCACAAAGCCTTCATTGTGTGGAGATAACCAATTTACTTGGCAGATCCTCTGGTCTAGAAACTGATTTAATCTTAATTCATTGAAAAGGTGTTTTTTGATTATCCTAAAAAAAGTCCCAGTGTGAGCTGAGCACCAGTTTGATGCCTAAAGCATTTTATTTTGTCAAACTGATGCTTCACTAAACCAAACTCCTGGATAATGTGGACTGCTGCATTTTCATCTCTCTTATCTGTGGAGTTTAATACTCTTGGGCATATAGTAAGCACTTAATATACATTTTGTGGCAGAAATGAAAGATATTTGTTTTAAAATGAAATATGTATAGTTTCACATTTTTCAGAAAGATGTCTAAAAGTATAAGATTCTTTAGAAAATTATTTTACTTTCAAACTGAATAAATACCCTTTGCCCTTTTTTTTCCTCTTCGTAATTGCTTGGAGACAGTAGTAAAGTATAATTACAACACATCTGCAAATAAGAGCAATGTAAATTCTAGCCCTGGTGAAAACTTTATCCAACTAAGGCCTTTCTAGGTTTCTCCCAGCTGTGATTCCAGCTTAGCATCTTAAGTCAAGTTGTAGTTTTATAGACCTGTAGACAGAAATGAGTGATCTTTATTGAAGATACTCTGAATCAAAAAGGTGTGATACCAGAGAGACCAAGTCTAAAGGCAAAACTTGACAGTCACTGGGGGATATTCACTTCTCACCATCATGATTCAGAGAATATTTGTTGTGTCATTGAGTCAGACTAGTGTAAAGGAGAAGGCACAAATTTGACCAAAGTGGCCATAGCGGATTATACCAAAAAGTCACGTTTCCAAAATGGAAATCTTCTGGTGGAAGTAAGAGAATCAAGTACAAAATGCAGGTAGAGGGATAGGATTTTAGTAAAAGAAGGGAAACAAGCTCAGATATAAGGAAAGGGAATAAGAGGGGACAGAAAGGTAAATTGAATATTTGGACATAGGAGGTGGAAGTGGGAGAAATTCTAGTCTGATAATTGTACTTTGCTCTGTAAAGAAAAGAACAATATCATCTGTTGATGGGTACAGAAAGAGGTTGAATCAGAACTTTGAGAACTTTGGGGAAAGTTTAAAATATTTCCTGTAGGGAGTCAGGGCTCAAGTTGAAAAAACTACATCTTTCAGGTTAATTTAGGGCTATTAATCATTGACTTAGTTTGGGTTTCTACAGGAGTGGATCTGGAGACAAATATTTGATGCAGGTAGTATATTTAGAAGTAATCCCAGGTAGCAAAGTGGGGAAGTGAGATAAGGAAAAGAAGGCAGCCGTATATGAGTAGAGAGATTGATAATACATTGTCACAGACTTTTGTAAGAAAGCAAAAGAGGGTATGCTTTTGGAAGTGTTTCGTGTTCTGTGACTCTCTTTATGAGTTTAATTTTAAAACAGTAGCCTGCAACTAACATGAAAAATTCTTAACAGTTTTATATGATTTAAAGCCCTGAAATTTGAGTTGATTGAAGTAGGCTACATTGAGTGTATTTATAAGGTAAAAAGATAATTGTCCATTCTTCCCTGATTATACTAAACAATACTGATACGATCCCTTTAGGAGTCAATTTTTAAGGAAAGTAAGATACTGACAAACCATGGAATATCCATTGAAGTAATAGGAGTAAGGCAGGATGATCATCAGATTATCTTTTAGTCGATTTAAAAACTGATTTCAGCTGAGGAAAAGAAGCTATAGCGGGGTTGTACTCGGGGTACATTACTTGTCTTATAACTTGTATTTGTATTTTTGGTCTACGCCACAAGTTTTCTATGTAAATTGAGTTATTTTTCTGGATACTTTCATTTGTTTGCCTGTTTGTTTTGATTTAATAAATGATTGGATTACATGTTCTCTAAATTCCCTTTATTGTAGTTTCTTTACAGATGCTGATAATATCTATAGTTTCTTTCTCAAGAAAAATGTATGCACATTCAGAATTATGCCTGGAATTTCAAGTGATTCATAGACATCTCCACCCCTGTAACTCATCTCTGGCTCCCCCAAAATCTCTGGTTTAACTAGACATGAATCACTTGCTCAGAGTTGATAGTTTATTCCCATTATCTTTGTATATCTCTGCAATAAAAGAATGTTTGAGACTAACAGTATAGGAGATCACATAACTATTGCAGCATTTGTTATCCACCTCAAAATTTAATGGCTTGAAATAACTATTTATCATATCTCACAATTCTGCAATGTGGGCAGGATTCTGTGGGCAAGTCTGTGGCTCTAAGTGGAGTCAGCTGGAGCACTCACTTGGTTGTATTCAGCTGGTGTTTGATTGGGGTCAGAAGGTCAAAGAAGGTTTTATTCGCTTGCCTGGTGCGGCATGTTCTTTACGTGGTCTCTCTACCTGGCAAGACCGAGCGTCCTTAAAGCACTTTAGGGTCATTGGAATTCTGTAACAGTTGCCTTCTCAGAATGTGAAGAAGACCAGATCCAAGGTGCAAGCCCTTATCAAGCTCATGCTTGTGTTATACTACTAATTGGCTACAACAAATCACGTGGCCAAATGCAGCGTCAATATGGTTGGATATGGTGCTACAGCCGTGAGTTTCGGAGGTATGGTTTAATGGGAGCTACCAGCAGGATTTTTTTGTTTGCTGTAAATAGGTTCCAAAAAGAGGGTTATCTTTTGAAAGTACTGATTTTTCAATCAGTGCAAACATTCAAGCAAGGGCTGAAGAATAGTTTATAGGAGAAGGCATTGCTACACTGAGATGAATAATATGACCTCCATGATCATAAGACTAGATCAAAGCTGACTCCAAATTTTGGGGCAACTTGACTAGGGAAATAGTAGTGCTATTAATGGTAATAGGGGCATCAGGCAGGAGTCTCAGATTGGGAGAAAAATGGTAAATGTAGATAGATTGCTTTTTTTTTTCCATACAGAAGAAAGAGATAATCAAGAAATAATGACTCTTATTCTTTTCTTTCTTAGGTTGGATGTCGATATAACTGAACTTCACAGTTGGATTACTCGTTCAGAAGCTGTGTTACAGAGTCCTGAATTTGCAATCTATCGAAAGGAAGGCAACTTCTCAGATCTTAAAGAAAAAGTCAATGTAAGTTATCCATTACTTTTTATTTATTTTTGTAAGTTTTGCTGCTTGTAAACTCTGTGCTCTGAACTCTGATTCTATTAGCATTGAAAAGATTAAAGCAGTATATAATGCCTTTAAATATATGTTTAAAATATATTCAACACTTCAAGAAGAATTAAAGTTTTGCTTAGACAAATCTTTCTTGATTCTTCTGTGATGACCAGGAATGCTTTTCATAAGCCTTCTTTAACTTTTATATTGTTTACGGAGTTCCCGTCATGGCACAGTGGAAATGAATCCAACTATGAACCATGAGGATGTGGGTTTGATTTCTGGCCTTGCTCAGTTGGTTAAGGGTCTGGCATTGCCATGAGCTGTGGTGTAGGTCGCAGATGTGGCTCGGATCCCGCGTTGCTATGGCTGTGGTGTAGGCTGGTGGCTAAAGCTCTGATTGGACCCCTAGCCTGGGAACCTCCATATACTGCGAGTGCGGCCCCAAAAAGCAAAAAAAAAAAAAACACTTTTATATTGTTTAGCTATAAACCAACGATTTTTTTAAACATTCATTTGATTTCCCTTCGTTTATTGTTCTTTCACCTCAATGCTAGGATTTTAGCAAGCCTGCAGAATAGAATGTACTAAAATAGATCCAAAACTTAGAAATGCTATACTTAAGACCTTGTTCGTGATCTTACTATCATCAAAAAGTTATATTTTATAGTCAATAATTGTCATAAATTATAACATATTTGCATTTTCTAGATATTTATGTATTTATTACATTACCGTAACTAAAAGATGGCCTTTTTCAATATATATTTATGTTAAGAGGTGGATTACTGTTTTTATTCCCTACTGAGACATTATAGTTTTGTCCTTCACAATTGTTTTTTTTTTAATTAATAGGAGATGTTTCATCTTCAGGGACATTATCAACACTTTGATTTTTTGACTGACACTATGAACACCCAGTTTTGGTATATAATTGGTAGTAGTTTGTGAGGGAATTTCTAACAGGCATAGTAAATATTCCAGTGGGCAGGATAAACAAACAAACACTATGTTAAATAATTTTAGCTATAGGAAGGAAGAGCATGTGTGGATTAACTCTGCTTTATCTTTCAAGTATTTGATTTCATGAGTTACAAAATATGTTAGATTTTTAACAATAAAACACTCCCACAAATACAAGGTAATACTTGCTGGAACTTTTGGAGAATAAGAAAAGATCTAGGAGAAAATAATCTGTTTTTTTAGATTGCTTGAGGGGGAGAGATAATTTCATCAGCATTTCTCAGAGTTGACTATAAATGAGAAAATTATTTTAAATTTATTAGCTTTCTATAATTTTTGTTATCAGCTTAATAATGGACTATTATAAATAGTTTTAGGAAAATAGAATTAGGATTATACTGTTAATATTTTAGTTTTAAAATGAAACTGAAGAATAATGTATATAGTAGAAAATAGCAAAATGTCTTATTTCAGAGTATACTTATTTGAAATTAGATTCTTTTTATAATTTTTGAGGGAAATTCTACAAGTAGAAAATTCCTTAGACAAGATGTTCTCTTATGTTTCAGAGTTCATGTAACACATTAGACCACTGAAAGAATGAATCACCTGGGGCAGACATTTTATTAGCTACTTAAAAATTTTATCTGGCTAAAAAACTTATCTGTTTGCCATACTATCTCTATATCTTAAAATAGCCTTGATCAAGCAGGGAAATTGAGTTCTAGCATTTCAACAATATAATTTCAGAAAATTTCTGTTATATGGTTACTTAGAAGCAATTTGCTTTTAATCAGTAGTATCAGCAATGACAGACTGAAAGTGCTAAAACAATGTACACTATTGTATCAGCGCTTTTTTCTGATGCTTCGTGAGTCACCTTTATCAACGTCTACTCTCATTTTCTGAAATAACAATGTCATTCTTAATTGCCTACTAAAATAGGACATGAAATGATTTACCTAGACATTTCCTTCAGGGTAAATATAATGTATATGTATTAAAAATCCTTGAGAGGAATGCATAGTAATGATGATGTATATGCACTTTAGGAATACATTAATTATCTTGCTTCTTCACTTGTCAGTTTATATAGGTTATTTTGAACACTTGGGGGGCCTGTTTCATGGACTTGAGTGGTATTAATTCATCTTTAGGCATCCATTAAAGTGCCTAAATATTACCCCTCTTTTTTTCTTGAAGTAATAAATGAATGAAGGAATCAAGTGCTTTCAGCTAATTAGAAGATCCCAGGACATAACTTCAGTTTCATATACTTTTAAATCTGACATAATTTTCCTTCTCTTTTAACCATGGATATTATCTGTATAATTAAAATAACTTTATTTAAAAGTTGAGTGCTAGGGGACATTTTTTTTCTCAAAATGTGATTCCTGGACAACCAATATTGTCATCATCTGTGAGCTTGTTAGAGATGTAGGATTTCAGACCTAATAAATCAGTTTGCATTTAAACAAGATCTACAGGTGATTCCTATGTACATAAAGGTTTGATTCTCAGTAGAGATTTGACCAGACTCTTAGATATTCCTCCTCTCATTCTGTTAGTATTGCCACAGTACAGAATTTCCAGCTGAATTACCTGGAATTGTTACTCAATTCCTTAAATTGAGCACGTGGTAATATAAGTTAGTAATTAAAAAACCAAAACAACCTCTTCTTACCACAAGCTGATTTTTACACCTGTACAATGTTCTCCTGAAAGCCTTCCTACTAGCTGTTAAGGTCAGCAGGCCCTGGGGCTCTTTCTGAGGTTTATACTTGTTGACACCCACACCAAATCAATGCTTCACCAAGTTATGTTGGAAATCTCCAAGCCAATTAATTCTACATTTTCCTTATCTGTAATATCTGTGTCTCCCACAGAGAATATAGGAATTTCTACTCACCTGTCCTTTCTAGTATCTTGCTCTCTCTGCTCTTCTATGCTCTCTTTCCTCTGCCTCACTTCCTCTTCATGCTTTCTCATACTCAGGCACTGTGCTCTCTGAAACTCTTCTCCCAAAACAAACTTTCGGTCCTGTATATCCATCCTGTTCATATGTGGAAACTACTTTTACCCTTAAGATCACCACTAAGACTAATGACACAACTCCCCAACTCCTTTAGAACTGGTATTTTACTCAGCCCCATTATCATTTCCAGAGGTGCTGCTCCTATGTAAAATTGTCTTTTCCCTTGTGTTTCATGCCAAGTGGCTGTCATTCACCAATTTATTTTATTGTTTTCTCATTGAAGATTTTGCCACCAGATTAACAATCTTCTCCGCTCAAGTGTGCCTTCATCCTTAAAATCTGAGCCCATGTGAGCTGTCTTTCTGTCTTCAAATGCTTTTCTTTCCCTCATCTCAAATCGCCTACCTTTTTCATAACTATGCTTCCATAGTAAATTTTCTCCATTTTTCTTAATGATTGTTTCAAGTTTTTATGAGTCTCTTAATCTTTTATCCACCCTTTATAGTAGTAGGTGACTTTCCCTCCTACTGTAGTTAAAATAGTATCTTTAAATTAAGTGCATTTTTGCTAATGACCTCTTTGTTTCCCCGTGCCTTGGTGGAAGAGACTGTGCTTTGGCTAGTTAAGGCTAATCTCCGTGTGTGTGTGTGTGTGTGTGTGTGTGTGTGTGTGTGTGTGTGTGTGTGTGTGTGTGTGTGTGTGTGTGTGTGTGTGTTGAGGGGTGTGTGTGTGTGTGTGTGTGTGTGTTGAGGGGGGTGTGTTCAACATCTTCACTGTCTGTGTCCTCAGCAACCTTCTTCCATTCAGCCACATATCCATATGTTCAATCTCTCCCTGTTTTCTGGGTCTTTTTAATCAACCTCTAAACAGGATTTTTTTTTTTCATCTTTGACAAAAACTTTCTCTCCTATAAACACACGTAAGAATATTTTTGTGCCTTATTTTCTTAACATCTCTGTAGGACTAGACCCTGCTAACCTCTTTGTTCTTCATGAAATTCTTTTCTCTTGTGATTTATGGGATACCGCTATCTACTGCTTACCTTTTTTTTTTTTTTTACATTTTTCCCATTTATTACATCTTGTTTTTCCTCTAACATTGAAGTTCTCCACAGTTCCTCCTTTGTTTTTCTTTTGTAGATTATACTCATTACTTTCCATTCCAATAGCATCTATTTTGTCATGACCCCCAAATGTGTATATTTATCTCATGTTTCTCCCTTCCAGTCCAATATATCTAGATGCTTGCTACATATATTTAATTGAATATTTGCCTGAAAACTTAAAATTCTAATCTGTCCCCAGCCCTATTTATTCTTTATTTTTCCTTTTCCTTTTCCAGCAGCCTAATCCAGAAACCTAAAAGCTAACTGGGTCATCTGGATTTTTTTCTACCTTTTCATAAGTCTACCCTTTGACAAGTTCAATTAATCTTGTTCCCTTAACAGCTTTTGAAACTGTCCAATTCTCTCTATTCCCATCACCACAACCCTGATTAAAGCTAATATCATGGCTTACTTCAGTTTAAAATGACAGTCCCTAGTTGGTCTTTACTGCCACTAATGTTATATTCCTTTAGAAGTTTTCACATCACTTCTGCCAAAGTGGACTTATTAAAACATAGGTAGTATCCTGTTATGCTTCTGTTTATATTCATTTGAGAAATAAAGAAACAGCCACTGAGACCCAGGAGCTGGCTTGGCACCAGAGTTAGGCCTGGGTGATGTTGTACCAGTGCTTGGCAGACAGTCTGTAATGTTCTCATACTGAATATGATGTATAGTTCAGAATGTCAGCATCACACAAGACCACTCCAGGATCACAACAAAGCATGACCATTGTATAATAATGTCTCTATATAGTAAAATAATAATATTGTCCAAACCACCCCAAATAACCAAATATCCTTGTCTACATTAATATAACAGACTATGCTCCTTTGCTAATCATGGCTTTAGTTTCTCTATATTCTTCCTGCCAGCTGAATAAGAAAATTTAAGGTTTTCTTTCTCAACCACAGAATTTCCCTCCCTTCTTTACAGAATCTAATCAAAAGTCTTGCTTCCTTGAGCACTCATATCACTTTACAAAAGCCAAAACCCTATAAACTATTTATAATATCCTCTTAGAGACATAGTCCCATAGTTCCCTATTAAGCCATGTTTCTTGTTGCAACAAGTATATCAATTTAACTTTGTTAATCTACAGACACGTTCCTGGTGACCTTTGCCTGAAAGACATTCACAGCATTAGTCTTCCCTGTTGTCTTTATAAAGACCACCATGACCTAATTCCTATTTTACTTAACCAAATTGGTTTCTGGCCATTGTTGCATTGACTCAGTTATTGGTTTCTAGAAATTAGGGACTGGAACTTAATCTCTTTGGGTTTTGGTTTTTTGGTTTGTTTTGATTTGGCTTCGTTTGGTTTTGGTATCCCAGTACCTAATAGAGTGCCTGGTAGTTAACCCAGTTAATGTTTGATTATATGAGTAAGTGATTTTTTTTTCAGTTCTGCAGGTATATTTTGTCAGGCTCTGCTAGCAATGTGAAGGATGTAACCACTGAATAAACATTTGAGTGAATAAATTACTTTTCCTGTCAAAGGGCAAAACTTCATTATAGAATGTTAAGTGAATAGATAATTAATTGCTTCTAAAGTCAGGGTAGGACTTGGACTCTGGGGAATGTGGAACTTAACTTTCATATTAATTAGAGAAGATATCATCAAAGAAGGAGGCTTTTAAGATATGCCAGTAAAGAAGGAGGACAAGAAGTCATAAGTGTTTTTAATCAACTTATTAAGGAATTAGTAAACTTCTCTTTTCTATATACTTTGCTTGAACTTACTTTAATTATGTTTGTTTTTTCTTTATAATACAACTAAATTGCCTTTCTAAATCAACTATCTTATTTTTTGACATAATTTATATATAATGTTATACTAGTTTCAGGTTTCTAACAGTTATTTGAATTGTTTTTCATTTTGCACTTAAAGTTATACATTTTAAAATTCATAATTTCTTCATGATATCTAAAAATTTTCATGAGCCCATGATATATTTGAAAGCGAAAAATACATTCCTCATGAAATGGCTCAATGATGCCTTTTCTTAGCTTCTATATTCTTCACTTTAAGTTAGGTATACTGGATACTTTAGAATGAGTAGTAGCTTTTATGCATATGATCATATATTGATTACATAAGGAGTAACATTCTCTGAGAAAAGATAATTTCAAAACTATTCATTCTACTATATAATAGTTTTATAATTTAAATGTTATATGCATACATATATACACATAGACATATGTATGATAAACAGATATATAGGGAAATAGGCACTGTTATATAGGGAACTAGGCACACATACATAAAAACTGGATGAGTCTCTTGAGGAAGAAAAAATGGAGAAAAAACATGATGTCAAGGACAGAGATGTTTTAATGAACAAGGTAATTTTAAAGAGGTGGTTTCAGTAATCACTACTTAGTGTTATAGGAAGTAATGTACCTAGGAACAAGAAGAGTGGAGCCTTTCATGAAAGGACTTTCTGTGTAGTAGTAAGGGCTAAAATCTAATGATAGATATTTGGATTAACATTGAAGGTGTATATTTTGGAGATTAAGCCTTTGTTGGCTGCATCATTTGCAAAGATTTTCTCCCATTCTTTGGGTTGTCTTTTCATTTTTTAAAATGATTTCCTTTGCTGTGCAAAATCTTTTGAGTTTAATTATGTCCCACTCATCTATTTTTGTCTTTATTTTCATTATTCAAGGAGGTGGATCAAAGAAGATATTGATGTGAATTATGTCAAAGACTGTTCTGTCTATGTTTTCCTCTAGGAGTTTTGTAGTATCTGACCTTACACTTAGGTCTTTAATCCATTTTGAGTTTATTTTTGTATATGGGGTTAGAGAATGTTCTAATTTCATTATTTTGCATGCAGCTGCCCAGTTTTACCACCACTACTTATTGGAGACTATCCTCCACTGTATGTTCTTGCCTCCTTTGTCATAGATTAGTGGACCATAGATAGGTGCTTGGATTTATTTCTGTATTCTGTTCCATTGATCCATATTTCTGTTTTTGTGCAGTACCATGCTGTTTTGATGAAAGTAGCTTTGTAGTATAGTCTGAAGTCAGGGAGCCTGATTCCTCCAGTTCTGCTTTTCTTGCCCAATATTGCTTTGTATTCTGTTCCATTGATCCATATTTCTGTTTTTGTGCAGTACCATACTGTTTTGATGAAAGTAGCTTTGTAGTATAGTCTGAAGTCAGGGAGCCTGATTCCTCCAGTTCTGCTTTTCTTGTCCAATATTGCTTTGGCTATTTGGAGTCTTTCGTATTTCCATACAATTTTAAAATATTTTGTTCTAGTTCTGTAAAGAATGTCATGGTAATTTGATAGGGATTGAATTGAATCTGTAGATTGTGTTAGGTAGCATTGACATTTTGTCTATTATATTGATTCTTCCAATCCAAGAGCATGGTATATCTTTCCATCAACTTGTGTCATCTTCAATTTCTTTCATCAGTGTCTTACAGTTTTCAGAGTACAGCTCTTTTGTCTCTTTAGGTAGATTTACTTCTAGATATTTTATTCTTTTTGATGTGGTGGTAAATGGGATGGTTTGCCTAATTTCTCTTTATGATCTTTCATCGTTAGTATATAGGAATGCAATCAATTTCTGTGTATTAATTTTGTATCCCATAACTTTACCAAATTTATTGATGAGCTCTCACTGTTTTTTGGTAGTGTCTTTAGGATTTTCTAAGTATAGTATCATGTCATCTTCAAACAGTGATAGTTTTGCTTATTCTTTTCCGTTTGGATTCCCTTTATTTCTTTTCCTTCTCTAACTGCCATGGCTAGGGCTTCCAAAACTATTTTGAATAACACTGATGAAAGTGGACATCCTTGTCTTGTTCCTGATCTTAGTGGAAATGCTTCCAATTTTTTTTACCACTGAAAATGATGTTAGCTGTGGGTTTGCCATAAATGGATTTTATTATATTGAGGTGGTTCACCTCTCTGCCCACTTTCTGGAGAATTTTTATCAACAATAGGTATTGAATTTTTTCAAAAGCTTTTTCTGAACCTATTGAGATGATCATATGGTTTTTACTTTTCACTTTGTTGTGGTGTATCACACTTACTGATTTGCAGATATTGAAGAATGCTTGCATCCCTGGGATAAATCCTACTTGATCATGGTGTATGATATATTAAATATATATTTGGATGTGGTTAGCTAATATTTTTACATCTATATTCATCAGCGATATTGGCCTGTAATTTCCTTTTTTTGTGGTATCTTTGTCTAGATTTGGTATCAGGGAGATAGAACAGGGTAGGGAGTGTTCCTTCCTCTACAATTATTGGGAACAGTTTCAGAAGAAGAGGAATTAACTCTTCTCTGAATGGTTGATACAATTCAGCTATGAAGCCATCAGGTCCTACACTTTGGTTTTTTGGAACTTATTAAATCACATTTTCAATTTCAGTGCTTGTGACTATTTTATTCCTATGTTCTATTTCTTCCTGATTCAGTCTTGGTCGGTTGTACCTTTGGAAGAATTTGTTCATTTCTCCTAGCTTGTCCATTTTATTGGCATACGGTTGATCATAATAATCTCACATGATGCTTTGTATTTCTGTAATGTCAGCTTTATCTCTCCTTTGTAACTTTTAAATTTATCAAATTCAACCCTCTTCTTTTTATCTTGTTGATCTTTTCAAAGAACCACCTTCGGTTTCATTGATATTCTCAATTGTTTTCTTTGACTTCATGTTATTAATTTCTGCTCTTTATGATTTATTTTATTAAATTTTATTTATTTATTTCTTTTTCTGCTGTATAGCATGGGGACCAAGTAACACATACATATATACATAATTTTTCCTCCCATCGTTGTGTTGCAATGTAAGTATCTAAACATAGTTCTCAATGCTACACAGCAGGATCTCATTGTAAATCCATTCCAAGAGCAATATTTTGCATCCGTTAACCCCAAGCTCCTGATCATTGCCACTCCCTCCCTCTCCCCCAGGAAGCCACACGTCTATTCTCCAACTCTATGATTTTCTTTCATTTGTACTGTATATTAGATTCCAGTTATAAGTGATTTCATATGGTATTTATCTTTCTCTTTCTGACTTATTTCACTCAGTATGAGAGTTCCAGTCATGTTGCTGAAAATGGCATTATGTCATTCTTTTTTATGGCTGAGTAGTATTCCATTGTGTATATATACCACTTCTTCCAAATCTGTTTGTCTGTCGATGGACATTTGGGTTGATTCCAGCTCTTGGCTAGTGTGAATAGGGCTGCAGTAAACATACGGGTGCATGTGTCATTTTGAAGGAAAGTTTTGTCGGGATATATGTCCAAGAGTGGGATTGCTGGGTCCTATGGTAGTTCTATGTATAGATTTCTAAGGTACCTCCATACTGTTCTCCATAGGGGATGGACCAACTTATATTCCAACCAATGGTGCAGGAGGGTTCCCTTCTCTTCACACCCCTTCCAGCATTTGTTATTTGTGGACTTATTAATGATGGCCATTCTGACTGGTGTGAGGTGGTATCTCATGGAAGTTTTAATGTGCATTTCTCTAATAATCAGGGATGTTGAGCCTTTTTTCATGTGCTTGTTGGCCATCTGTGCATCTTCCTTGGAGAACTGTCTATTAAGGTCTTTTGCTCATTTTTCAATTGGGTGGTTGGCTTTTTCGCTGTTCAGTTATATGAGTTGCTTGTATATCCTAGAGATTAAGCCCTTGTCCACTGCATCATTTGAAACTATTTTCTCCCATTCCGTAAGTTGTCTTTTTGTTTTCTTTGTGGTTTCCTTTACTGTGCAAAAGCTTGACAGCTTGATTAGGTCCCATGGGTTTATTTTTGCTATTATTTCTGCTGCCTTGGGAGACTGACCTGAGAAAATATTTATGAGGTTGCTGTCAGAGAATGCTTTGCCTATGTTCTCTTCCAGGAGTTTGAGGGTGTCCTGTCTTATGTTTAGGTCTTTCAGCCATTTTGAGTTTATTTTTGTGCATGGTGTGAGGGTGTGTTCTAGTTTCATTGCTTTGCATGCAGCCGTCCAGGTTTCCCAGCAATGCTTGCTGAAAAGACTTTCTTTTTCCCATGTTATGTTGTTGCCTCCCTTGTCAAAGATTAATTGACCGTAAGTGTCTGGGTTTATTTCCGGGTTCTCTATTCTGTTCCATTGGTCTGTCTGTCTGTTTTGATACCAGTACCACACTGTTTTGATGACTGTGGCTTTGTAATATTTCTTGAAGTCTGGGAGAGTTATGCCTCCTGCTTGGTTTTTGTTTCTCAGGATTGCTTTGGCAATTCTGGGTCTTTTGTGGTTCCATAGAAATGTTTGGATGGATTGTTGTAGTTCTGTGAAAAATGTCCTGGGTAATTTGATAGGGATTGCATTGAAGCTGTAGATTGCTTTGGGCAGGATGGCCATTTTTACAATATTGATTTTCCCAATCCAGGAACATGGAATATCTTTGCATTTCTTTACATCTTCTTTACTTTCCTTGATGAATGTTTTATAGTTCTTGGCATATAAGTCCTTTACCTCCTTGGTCAGGTGTATTCCGAGGTTTTTGATTTTGTGAGGTACAATTTTAAAAGGAATTGTATTTTTGTATTCCTTTTCTAATATTTCATGGTCAGTATACAGAAATGCGACTGACTTCTGAATGTTAATCTTATATCCTGCTACTTTGCTGAATTAATTGATCAGTCCAAGTAGTTTTTTGGGTTGAGTCCTTAGGGTTTTCTATGTATAGTATCATGTCACCTGCACACAGTGACAGTTTTATCTCTTCTCTTCCTATATGGATGCCTTTTATTTCTTTTGTTTGTCTAATTGCTGTGGCTAGGACTTCCAATACTATGTTGAAGAGCAGTGGTGGGAGTGGGCATCCCTGTCTTGTTCCAGATTTGAGTGGGAAGGCTTTCAATTTTTCTCCATTGTGTATTATATTTGCTGTGGGTTTGTCATAAGTGGCTTGGATTATGTTAAGGAATGTGCTCTCTACCCACTTTGGTGAGAGTTTTATCATAGATGGATGTTGGACTTTGTCAGATGCTTTTTCTGCATCTATTGAGATGATCATATGGTTTTTGACTGTTTCTTTTGTGAATGTGGTGAATGACGTTGATTGATTTGCATATGTTGAACCATCTTTGTGCACCTGGGAAGAATCCTACCTGGTCGTGGTGTACGATCTTTTTGATATGTTGTTGCATTCGGTTGGCTAAAATTGTGTTGAGAATTTTTGCATCTATATTCATCAAAGATATTGGCCTGTAGTTTTCTTTTTTGGTGGTGTCTTTTCCTTATTTTGGAATTAGGGTGATGGAGGCATCATAGAATGTCTTTGGGAGTGTTCCTTCTTCTTCAACCTTTTGGAAAAGTTTAAGGAGGATGGGCACCAGATCCTTTGTGTATGTTTGGTAGAATTTGCCTGTGAAGCCATCTGGTCCTGGGCTTTTATTTGTAGGGAGTGTTTTTATGACCTCTTCAATTTCATTTCTAGTGATCAGTCTGTTCAGTTGGTCTATTTCTTCTTGATTCAGTTTTGGCAGGCTGTAAGATTCTAGAAAATTGTACATTTCTTCCAGATTGTCAAACTTTTTGCCATATAGTTGTTCATAGTATTCTCTTATGTTTTTTTTTTTTTATTTCTGCTGTATCTGTTGTGATCTCTCCTTTTTCATTTCTAATTTTGTTTATTTGGGTTCTTTCTCTCCTCTCCTTAGTGAGTCTAGCCAGGGGTTTGTCAATTTTGTTTACCTTTTCGAAGAACCAGCTCTTGGTTTTATTAATTTTCTGTATAGTTTTTTGAATCTCTACTTTATTGATTTCCTCTTTGATCTTTATGATTTCCTTCCTTCTGCTGACTTTAGGTCTTTTTTGTTCTTCTTTTTCTAATTCATTTAGGTGGTGGGTTAAGTTGTCAATTTGAGATCTGTCTTCCTTTTTGACGAAAGCCTGTATTGCTATGAATTTCCCTCTGAGCAATGCTGTTGCAGCGTCCCATAGATTTTGAGAGGTCGTGCATTCATTATCATTTGTCTTGAAGTAGTTTTTAATTTCCTTCTTTATTTCCCCATTTACCCATTGGTTTTTAGTAGCATGTTGTTTAGTCTCCATGTAGTAGGTTTTTTCTCCCTTCTTTTCCTGTGGTTGATTTCTAGTTTCATGGCATTGTGGTCAGAGAAGATACTTGAGATAATTTCTATGCTCCAAAATTTGTTGAGGTTAGCTTTGTGTCCCAATATGTGGTTGATTCTTGGGAATGTTCCATGCGCACTTGAGAAGAACGTGTATTCTGATTTTTTTGGATGTAGTGTCCTGAAGATTTCTATTAAGTCTACCTTTTCTACTGTTTCCTTCAGGGTCTCTGTTGCTTTATTGTTTTTCTGTCTAGAGGATCTGTCCATTGATGTGACTGAAGTGTTCAAGTCTCCTACTATGATTGTATTCCCATCAATTTCTCTCTTTATGTCTGTTAGTATTTTTTGTAGGTATATGGGTGCTCCTATATTTGGGGCATATATGTTGACGATAGTAATTTCCTCTCCTTGGATGGATCCTTTCATCATCAAAAAGTGTCCTTCCTTGTCTTTCTTTATGTCTTACGTTTTAAAGTCTATTTTGACTGATAGGAGTATTGCAACTCCTGCTTTTCTGTCATGTCTATTGGCATGAAATATTTATTCCCACCCCCTCACTTTCAATCTATATGTGTTCTTTGTCCTAAGGTGAGTTTCTTGTAGGCAGCAGATTGAAAGTTTTTGCTTTTTTATCCAATGAGCCACTCTGTGTCTTTTGATTGGAGCATTCAGTCCATTGACATTTAAGGTGATAATTGATAGATGATTATTTATTGCCATTTTAAACCTCATTTTCAAGTTGATTCTATGATTCTCTAGTCTCTCTTTTTTTTTTTTTGGTTGATTGTTCTCCAATTATTTTCTGCTTGAGTGTTTTTCTTTTCATTTCTTGTGAATGTAAGGTTTGGTTTTGATTTGTTGTTGCCCTGATTTTTAAGTATCTTAACCCTTTCCTATAATTGTGTGTTTTATCATGGTAGTCGAGTTGGTTCAAACACTTCATTATCATAATTAATTAAAAAAAAAGAAAATTAAAAAAGATCTGTTTGTTTTCTTACTTCCTTTGCAAACATTTTATGATTTTGATGTCTCTTTTTTATTTTTAATTTTATTTTGTTTTAAACATCTTCATGATTAGAACTGTATGCTGGCTTATTTGAGTGACTTCTCTCTGATTGTGGTTTCCTCCATCCTAGTTCTTCCTCTCTCTCTCTCTCTTTTTTTTTTTTTGATTTAGAGAAGCCCTTTCAATATTTCTTTTAGAATGTTTTTTGTATTGCTGTATTCTTTTAGCTTTTGTTTGTTGGAAAACAATTTATTTCCCCTTCTATTTTAAATGATATTCTTGCTAACTAGAGTATTGTAGGTTGCGTATTTTTTTCCTTTCAGCACTTGAAATATCTCTTGCCATGCCCTCCTGGCCTATAGAGTTTCTGCAGAGAAATCAGCTGATAGCCTTATGGTGGTTCCCTTATAAGTGACACTTTGCTTTTCTCTTGCTGCCTTTAGGAACCTCTCTTTATCATTAACGTTTACCATTTTTATTATAATGTGTCTTGGTATGGGTCAATTTGGGTTCAACTTGTTTGGGGCTCTCTGTGATTCATGTCTCTTGAAATCAGCATCCTTTAGATTTGGGAAGTTTCCAATGATAATTTCTTCAAATATATTTTCCATTCCCTTATCTTTTTCTACTACTTCTGGAATTCCTATTATGCATAGATTGGCATGCTTCATATTATCCCATAGTTCTCTGATATTGCTTTCATGTTTTTTCATTTGGTTTTCTGTCTGCTGTCCTGTTTGGGTGATTTCCATTATTCTATCTTCCACATCACTAATTGGTTCTTCTGTATTATTCATTCTGGTTTTTACTGCCCTTAGCTCAGTTTGTATCTCTGCAAATGAATGTTCTAGTTTTTCTTGGCTTCTCCTTATATTTTCTAGTTCCTTTCTGTGGGAGTCTGCATTGCTGTTCATATCTTCTCTTAATTCCTTCAGTATTTTCACTGTATCCCTTTTGAACTCCAAGTCTGTCAGACTACAGAGCTCTGTTTCATTGTTGACTGCTTTAGTTGAGTTCTCCTGTTGGTTTAACTGGGAATGGTTTCTGAGCTTCTTCATCTTGCTTGTTGTTTTCTTTTTCTTGGTGGAGGTGCACTCCCCATGGCCAAGCAGCATTTGCCCTGGCACTGCTGTGGAGTGTTTCCCAAGGGCTGGTAGTGTTGGTTGGCCTTCTTTGAGGCAGTGGGGTGTTTCCCTAGGGTGGGGCGGGGCTAGCAGGGTAACTCTGAAGCAGAGAAGGACTTCCCAAGGGCAGGTGGGACTGGCAGGTCCACACCATGTTGGAGGCAGACTTCTCATGGCCTGGCAGGCCTTGCCCCAATGCTTCTGGGCTGCAGAGCTCTTCCAGGGGTTGGGCGGTGCTGGGCTGCTGATCCACAGGAGTGCAGAGCCTCCTGAGTGTGGGAGCAGATAGCTGGGGTGCTGAGAGACAAGGGAGCACTTCCCCAGGGCAGCTAGAACTGGCAGGACCACCCCGTGATGGAGGAAGACTTCCCATGGCTGGGCAGAGCTTGCCCTGGCATTTCTGGGCTGCAGAGCTCTTCCAGGGGGTGGGTAGTGCTGGGCAGCTGCTCTGTGGCAGTGAAGCGGCTCCCAAGGTTGGGAGCAGCAAGCCGGGCTGCTGGGAGACAAAGGGGCACTTCTCCAGGTAGACAGGACTCACAGGACTGCCCTGTGATGGAGGCAGACTTCCCATGGCCAGGCAGAGCTTTCTCTGGTGTTTGTGGGCTACAGAGCTCCTCCAGAGGGCTGGTGGTGCTGGGCGCTGCTCTTCAGGAGTGTAGCCCCTTCACATTGTGGGCAGGCCAGGGCAGGGAAAGCCCTTGAGGTGATCGGCTTCCTGCAAGTGGTGAGCCCAGCCCTCCGGGAAGGCAGGTGGCCTCAGGTCAGGCACGCATGGGGTGGGGGTGGGGGATGCACTGGGAAGTACTGCTCTCTTCTAGCTGGTAGGCAAGTGTGCTCTCTGGGGCACAAGGAGTATTCTATGGTGACCTGTCCCTCCTCCTCTCCCCTTCCTAACACTGGCACCTTGTCTCTACTTGGGGTCCAGATCGTCTCCCAGGTTCCTTCTGTTGTGGCTTTCCACTCCCCAGCCCTTGGCGTATTGCTTCCTCCACCTGCGAAGCACTGCTTCCTAATCCCTCAGGCTGTTTCCTCATTGCCAACCTGACCAACCACTTCCTAGTCCCCCAGGCTGTCTCCACACCACCAACCCCATCCCACTCCCAGGGACTAACCTCTGGAGCTGAGATCTCAGTGCCCAGCCCCCACCCAAGCTTCTTGGTTTTTGATGACTGTGCCAGTAGTTCAGATGATCTGTTTGGCTCTCACTCTGCTTTTCAGATCTCAGACTTACTGCTGCACTCTTCTTGGCATCTGGAGATCCCTCTGACTTGGTTGATATTTCCTTTGATTAGGTGACTTTCCAGGGTATGTGTTCCCTTTCTCCTTCACAGTTCCCTTTCAGGAGGGCCCATCCGGTCCAGATTCCCCTTCTCTCATTCTCTTCTTTTCTCTTATTTTACCCAGTTATGTTAAGATTCTTGCCATTATTGGAAGTTTAAGTTCTTCTGCCAGCATTTAGTTGCTGTTCTGTGCCAGTCATTTAACATGTAGATTTTGTGTGTGTGTGTGTTTGTGGGAGAAAGCAAGTGTGTCCCCCTATTCTTCTGCCATCTTGCCTTCCTCCTCTATGATTTCTTTCCTTGTAATTTTGGGCTTTGTCTCTTCTTCCTTCTCTATATGTTTAAGGTATAAGGTTAGGTTTTTTGAGTTTTTTCTTCTTTCCTGAGATAAGATTGTATTGCTATAAACTTCCCTCTCAGAACTGCTTTTGCTATGTCCCATAGATTTTGGATTGTTGTATCTTCATTTGTTTTTAAATATCTTTTAATTTCCTCTCTGATTTCTTTAATGATCCATTCATTGTTTAATAGTATATTGTTTATCTTCCAGGAGTTTGTGATTTTTTGCTGTTTTTTTTTTTCTGGTTGTTGATTTCTAGTCTCATAGCATTGTGGTCAGAGAAAATGCTTAAAATAATTTCATTTTTAAAAAAATGTACCAAGGCTTGATCTGTGGCTCAAGATATGATCTGTCCTGGAGAATGTTCCATGTACAGTTGAGAAGAAAGTATATGCTGCTTCTTTGGGGTGGAAAGTTCTACAGATATCAGTTAGGTCTCTTTAGTCTAGTGTATCATTTAAGGCCTGTACTTCCTTGTTAATGTTCTGTGTGGATGATCTGTCTGTTACTGTAAGTGGGTGTTAAAGTCCCCCGCTATTATGGAGTTACTATTGATTTCTTAAGGCTGTTAGTAGTTGCCTTATATATTGCTGTGCTCCTATGTTGGGTGCATATATATTTGCAATTGTTATAACTTCTCTTAGATTAATCCTTTCATCATTATGTAATGTCCTTCTTTGTCTCTTGTACCCTTTACTTTAAAATATATTTTGTCTAATATGAGTATTGCTACTCCTGCTTTTCTATGATTTTCATATGCATGTAATATTTTCTTCCATCCCCTCACTTTAACTTGGTCTGCATCCTTAGATCTGAAGTGTGTCTTTTGTAAACAGCATATATATGGGTTTTGTTGTATCCACTCAGCCAGTCTTTGTCTTTTAGTTGGAGCATGTAATCCAATTATAGTCAATGTAATGATGTGTAAGTATGTACTTACTGTTGTTTTCTTAATTTTGGGGGATTATTATTTTGGGCCTTTTTTCTTCCCTTCCTCTATTTTGTCTTCTCTTTTCATTTGCTGATCCTATTTAGTGTAATGTTTGCTTTGCTTTTACTTTTTTTAAAATTTTTTTTATTTTTTATTTATTTATTTATTAATTTTTATTTTCCCACTGTACAGCAAGGGGATCAAGTTATCCTTACATGTATACATTACAATTACATTTTTTCCCCCACCCTTTCTTCTGTTGCAACATGAGTATCTAGACAAAGTTCTCAATGCTACTCAGCAGGATCTCCTTGTAAATCTATTCTAAGTTGTGTCTGATAAGCCCAAGCTCCCAATCCCTCCCACTCCCTCCCCCTCCCATCTGGCAGCCATAAGTCTTTTCTCCAAGTGCATGATTTTCTTTTCTGAGGAGCTGTTCATTTGTGCTGGATATTAGATTCCAGTTATAAGTGATATCATATGGTATTTGCCTTTCTCTTTCTGACTTATTTCACTCAGTATGAGAGTTTCTAGTTCCATCCATGTTGCTGCAAATGGCATCTTTTTATGGCTGAGTAGTATTCCATTGTGTATATATACCACCTCTTCCGAATCCAATCCTCTGTTGATGGACATTTGGGTTGTTTCCATGTCCTGGCTATTGTGAAGAGTGCTGCAATGAACATGTGGGTGCATGTGTCTCTTTTAAGTAGAGTTTTGTCCTGATAGATGCCCAAGAGTGGGATTGTGGGGTCGTATGGAAGTTCTATGTATAGATTTCTAAGGTATCTCCAAACTGTTCTCCATAGTGGCTGTACCAGTTGACATTCCCACCAACAGTGCAGGAGGGTTCCCTTTTCTCCACAGCCCCTCCAGCACTTGTTATTTGTGGACTTATGAATGATGGCCATTCTGACTGGTGTGAGGTGGTATCTCATGGTAGTTTTGATTTGCATTTCTCTTATAATCAGCGATGTTGAGCATTGTTTCATGTGTTTGTTGGCCATCTGTATATCTTCTTTGGAGAAATGTCTATTCAGGTCTTTCGATTGATTGATTGGCTTTTTTGCTGTTGAGTTGTATAAGTTGTTTATATATTCTAGAGATTAAGCCCTTGTCGGTTGCATCATTTGACACTATTTTCTCCCATTCCGTAAGTTGTCTTTTTGTTCTCTTTTTGGTTTTCTTTGCTGTGCAAAAGCTTTTCAGTTTGATGAGGTCCCATGGGTTTATTTTTGCTCTAATTTCGATTGCTTTGGGAGACTGACGTGAGAAAATATTCATGATGTTGATGTCAGAGAGTGTTTTGCCTATGTTCTCTTCTAGGAGTTTGATGGTGTCCTGTCTTATATTTAAGTCTTTCAGCCATTTGGAGTTTATTTTTGTGCATGGTGTGAGGGTGTGTTCTAGTTTCATTGCTTTGCATGCAGCTGTCCAGGTTTCCCAGCAATGCTTGCTGAATAGACTTTCTTTTTCCCATGTTATGTTCTTGCCTCCCTTGTCAAAGATTAATTGACCATAGGTGTGTGGGTTTGTTTCCGGGTTCTCTATTCTGTTCCATTGGTCTGTCTGTCTGTTTTGATACCAGTACCACACTGTTTTGATGACTATGGCTTTGTAATATTTCCTGAAGTCTGGAGGAGTTATGCCTCCTGCTTGGTTTTTGTTCCTCAGAATTGCTTTGGCAATTCTGGGTCTTTTGTGGTTCCATAGAAATGTTTGGATGGATTGTTGTAGTTCTGTGAAAAATGTCCTGGGTAATTTGATAGGGATTGCATTGAAGCTGTAGATTGCTTTGGGCAGGATGGCCATTTTTACAATATTGATTTTCCCAATCCAGGAGCATGGCATATCTTCCCATTTCTTTACATCTTCTCTGATTTCTTTGATTAAAGTTTTATAGTTCTTGGCATATAAGTCCTTTACCTCCTTGGTCAGGTGTATTCCGAGGTATTTGATTTTGTGAGGTGCAATTTTAAAAGGAATTGTATTTTTGTATTCCTTTTCTAATATTTCATGGTCAGTATACAGAAATGCGACTGACTTCTGAATGTTAATCTTATATCCTGCTACTTTGCTGAATTAATTGATCAGTCCAAGTAGTTTTTTGGGTTGAGTCCTTAGGGTTTTCTATGTATAGTATCATGTCACCTGCACACAGTGACAGTTTTATCTCTTCTCTTCCTATATGGATGCCTTTTATTTCTTTTGTTTGTCTAATTGCTGTGGCTAGGACTTCCAGTACTATGTTGAAGAGCAGTGGTGGGAGTGGGCATCCCTGTCTTGTTCCAGATTGGAGTGGGAAGGCTTTCAATTTTTCCTCATTGAGTATTATATTTGCTGTGGGTTACTCATAAATGGCTTTGATTATGTTCAGGAATGTTCCCTCTATACCCACTTTGCCGAGGGTCTTGATCATGAATGGATGTTGGACTTTGTCAAATGCTTTTTCTGCGTCTATTGAGATGATCATATGATTTTTGATTTTTGTTAATGTGGTGTATGATGTTGATTGACTTGCGTATGTTGAACCATCCTTGTGAACCTGGGATGAACCCAACCTGGTCATGGTGTATGACTTTTCTGACATGTTGTTGGGTTCAGTTGGCTAAGGTTTTGTTGAGAATTTTTGTGTCTATATTCATCAAAGATATTGGCTGCTAGTTTTCTTTTTTGGTGGTATCTCTGTCTGGTTTTGTAATTAGGGTGATGGTGGCATCATAGAATGTCTTTGGGAGTATTCCTTCTTCTTCAATCTTTTGGAAAAGTTTAAGGAGGATGGGCACCAGATCCTTTGTGTATGTTTGGTAGAATTCACCTGTGAAGCCATCTGGTCCTGGACTTTTATTTGTAGGGAGTGTTCTTATAACCTCTTCAATTTCATTTCCAGTGATTCTTTCGTTCAGTTGGTCTGTTTCTATTTGATTCAGTTTTGGCAGGCTGTAAGATTCTAGAAAATTGTACATTTCTTCCAGATTGTCAAACTTTTTGCCATATAGTTGTTCATAGTATTCTCTTATGTTTTTTTTTTATTTCTGCTGTATCTGTTGTGATTTCTCCTTTTTCATTTATAATTTTGGTTATTTGGGTTCTTTCTCTCCTCTCCTTAGTGAGTCTGGCCAGAGGTTTGTCAGTTTTGTTTACCTTTTCAAAGAACCAGCTCTTGGTTTTATTAATATTGTCTATTGTTTTTTGAGTCTCTATTTTATTGATTTCTTCTTTGATCTTTATAATTTCCTTCCTTCTGCTGACTTTAGGTCTTTTTTGTTCTTCTTTTTCTAATTCGTTTAGGTGGTGGGTTAAGTTGTCAATTTGAGATCTGTCTTCCTTTTTCATGAAAGCCTGTATTGCTATGAATTTCCCTCTGAGCACTGCTTTTGCAGCATCCCATAGATTTTGAGCGGTTGTGTCTTCATTATCATTTGTTTCAGGGTATTTTTTAATTTCCTTCTTGATTTCCTCATTGACCCATTGGTTTTTTAATAGCATGTTGTTTAGTCTCCATGTAGTAGGTTTTTTCTCCCTTCTTTTCCTGTGGTTGATTTCTAGTTTCATGGCGTTGTGGTCAGAGAAGATACTTGAGATAATTTCTATGCTCCTAAATTTGTTGAGCTTAGCTTTGTGTCCCAATATTTGGTCAATTCTTGAGAATGTTCGATGTTCATTTGAGGAGAATGTGTATTCTGATTTTTTTGGATGTAGTGTCCTGAAGATTTCTATTAAGTCTACCTTTTCTACTGTTTCCTTCAGGGTCTCTGTTGCTTTATTTGTTTTCTGTCTAGAGGATCTGTCCATTGATGTGACTGAAGTGTTCAAGTCTCCTACTATGACTGTATTCCCATCAATATCTTCCTTTATGTCTGTCAATATTTGTTTTATGTATCTGGGTGCTCCTATATTTGGGGCATATATGTTGATGATAGTAATATCCTCTCCTTGGATGGATCCCTTAATCATTAAGTAGTGTCCTTCCTTGTCTTTCTTTATGTCTTACGTTTTAAAGTCTATTTTGTCTGATAGGAGTATTGCAACTCCTGCTTTTCTGTCATGTTTATTGGCATGAAATATTTATTCCCACCCCCTCACTTTCAATCTATATGTGTTCTTTGTCCTAAGGTGAGTTTCTTGTAGGAAGCATATTGAAGCTTTTTGCCTTTTTATCCAATGAGCCACTCTGTGTCTTTTGATTGGAGCATTCAGTCCATTGACATTTAAGGTGATAATTGATAGATGATTATTTATTGCCATTTTAAACCTCATGTTCCAGTTGATTCTATGGTTCTTCCTCCATTCTTCCTTTCTTTTTTTTTTTTTTTTTTTTTTTTGTTGGATGGTCTCCTGTTGTTATCTGCTTGAGTGTTTTTTTTTTTCATTTTTTGCAAATGCAGTATTTGGTTTTGGCTTGTGATTGCCCTGTTTATTAAGTATGCTAACCCCTTCCTATAATTGTGTGTTTTAGCCTGATGGTCCTGTAAGTTCAAACACTTCATTACTATATTAAAATTAAGAAGAGAAACATACATACAAACAAACAAACAAAAAGGGTTATTTATTTCCTAACATCCCTTGCCCACATTTTATGATTTTGATGGCTCTTTTTTATTTTTTTCTTTTTAATTTTATTTTGTTTGAAGCATGTTCGTGATTAAATCTGTATGCTGGCTTATTTGAGTGACTGCTCTCTGATTGCGGTTTCCTCAGTCCTCGTTCTTTCTCTTCTTCTTCTTTTTTTTTCTTTTCTTTTTTTCTTCCCTTTCCTTCCTTTCTTTTTGATTTAGAGAAGACCTTTCAGTATTTCTTTTAGCCTGGGTTTTGTGTTGCTGTATTCTTTAAGTTTTTGTTTGTTGGAAAACATTTTTATTTCCCCTTCTATTTTAAATGATATTCTTGCTGGATAGAGTATTCTAGGTTGCATATTTTTTCCTTTTAGCACTTTAAATATCTCTTGCCATTCCCTCCTGGCCTGTAGTGTTTCTGTAGAGAAATCAGATGATAAGCTTATGGGGGTTCCCTTGTAGGTAACATTCTGTTTTTCTTTTGCTGCCTTTAGGATCCTCTCTTTATCACTAACTTTTGCCATTTTTATTATGATGTGTCCTGGTGTGGGTCTATTTGGATTAAATTTGTTTGGGGCCCTCTGTGCTTCCTGTATCTTGAACCCAGTATCCTTTAGATTTGGGAAGTTTCCAGCAATAATTTCTTCAAATATATTTTCCATCCCCTTATCTTTTTCAACTACTTCTGGAATTTCTATTATGCGTAGATGGGCCCGCTTTATATTATCCCATAGGTCTCTTATATTGCTTTCCAGTTTTTTGATTCGGTTTTCTGTCTGCTGACCGGATTGAGTGATTTCCATTATTCTATCTTCCATATCACTGATTCGTTCTTCTGCATTATTCATTCTGGTTTTTACTGCCCTTAGCTCAGTTTGTATCTCTGCAAATGAATGTTCTAGTTTTTCTTGGCTCCTCCTTATATGGTCCAGTTCCTTTCTGAGGGTATCTGCATTACTGTTCATATCTTCTCTTCATTCCTTCAGTATTTTCACTATTTCTCTTTTGAACTCCAGGTCTGTCAGACTGCAGAGATCTGTTTCATTGTTGACTATTTTAGGTGAGTTCTCCTGTTGGTTTGATTGGGGGTGGTTTCTGAGCTTCTTCATCTTGCTTTTTGTTTTCTTTCTCCTGAGGGAGTTGTACTCTCTGTGACCAGGCAGTGTTTGCCTTGTCACTGCCGTGGAATATTTCCTGAGGGCTGGCGTTGTTGGTCAATCTTTTTTGAGGCAGTGTGGCTTTTCTGGAGTGTTGATGGGGCTAACAGTGTTTCTCTGAAGCAAAAGAGGACTTCCTGAAGGCGGACAGGACTGGGAGGTCCACACCATGATGGTAGCAGATTTCACTTGGTCATGCAGAGCTTGCTCTGGTGTTTTTAGGCTGTGGGGTTCTTGCAGGGGGTTGGCGGTGTTGGGCAGCTGTTCCTCAGGAGTTCAGCACCCCCTGGGGGCTGGAGCAGCTATCTGGGTCACTGAGAACCTAAGAGGCTGTTCCCTAGGGCAGCCCAACTCAGAAGGACGGCCTAAGAATGTAAGTGGATCTTGTCACTTTCTGGCCAAGCTTGTTGCAGCTTTTCTGGGCTGCAGGGGCTCTTCCAGGGGGCTGGTGGTGCTGAGCAGCTATTCCGTGAGAGTGGGGCACCCTCTGAGGGCTTGGGCGGGTAGCAGGGCCGCTGGAAACCTAAGAGGCTCCTCCCCAGGGCAGCCCGACTCAGAAAGACCATCTGAGATCTTTTCACAACCCGGCCTGGCTTGTTGCAGCTTTTCTGGGCTGCAGGGGGTCCTGCCTGGAGCTGGCAGTCCTATGCAGCTGATCCGCTAGATCTTGGCACCCTCTGGGGGCTTGTGCGGCTAGCTGGGCTGCTGCCAACCCAAGAGGCTCCTCTCCAGGGCAGCCCGACTCAGAAAGAATGTCCAAGAATTAGGCAGATCTTTTCATGGCCTGGCTAGGCTTGTTCTAGCTTTTCTGGGCTGCAGGCCTTTTCTCGGGGGCTGGTGGTGTTTGGTGCTCCTCTGCGGAGGTGTAGCCCCTCCAATGGGCAAGCAGGCCTGTGCAGGGACAGCCCCTGTGGTGGTAGGCTTCAGGCAATTTTTGAGGCCACCCTCCCGGATGGCAGGCAGCCCCAGGTTTGGCGAGAGCGTAGGGGGTGGCGGGGGTGGGGGGAGGGGATGCACTGGGAAGCACAGCTTTCTGCTAGCTAGCGGGCCTGTAAGCTTGCTGTGGCGTGGGGAGTATTCTATGGGGACCCACCCCTTCTTCCCTCCCCTCCCCAGCACGGGCGCAGACCAGGCTCTTCTCCCAGGTTCCCTCTGATGTGGCTTTCCACTTCCCCGCCCCTAGAGTATTGCTCCCTTCCTCTGTGACAGCTTTGTTTTCTAGTCTCCCAGGCAGTCCCTGCCCTGTCAAACTTGACAGACCAGTTTCTAGACCTCCCAAGCAGTCTCCGCTCTGCCCCACCCCCCCAGCCCTTTCTCGGGGACTAACCCCTGGATCCGAGGTCTCAGTGCCCAGCCCCCACCCAGGCATCTCAATTTTTGGTGGCTGTGCCCGTAGTTCAGATGGTCCATTCGGTTCTTGATTGGCTTTTCCGTACTCCAACTTACTGCTACACTCTTCTCTGCATCTGGAGATTCCTCCGGTTCGTTTGATCTTTCCCCCGTGTAGGTGACTTTCCAGGGTGCGGGATCCCTTTCTCCTCCACAGTTCCCTTTCGGGAGCACCCGTCCAGCTTGGATTCACCTTCTCTCACTCTCCTCTTTTCTCTTGTTTTGCCTAGTAATGTCACGAACTTCTTGCCATTATTGGAGTTTAGGTTCTTCTGCCAGCGATTGGTTGCTATTCTGTGTGAGTCATTTATTCTGTAGATGTGCTTTTTTTGTTGTGTTTGTGGGAGAGGGCGAGCATGTCCCCCTACTCTTCCACCATCTTGTCTCCTCCTGCTTTTACTTTTTTTATGTGTGTGTCCATTATAGTTATTTGTTTTCTGGTTTCCAGTGTATTTTGATATATCATCTCTATGTGTGAAGAATTGTTTCTGGTTGCTGTTTTTTTAATTTCAAATGCATTTTTTAAAATTTTATTATAGATGATTTAGTGTTATGGCAATTTCTGCTGTACAGCAAAATGACCCAGTTATATATATATAAAATATATACTATAAATATATATATATATATTCTTTTTCTCGTATTATCCTCCATCATGTTCCATCACAAGTGATTATATATAGTTCCCTGGCTACACAGCAGGATTGCATTTTTTATCCTATCCAAATGCAATAGTTTGCATGTACTAACTGCAAAGTCTCAGTTCATTCCACTCTCTCCCATTCCCCCTTGGCAAACACAAGTCTCCATGTCCATGAGTTTTTTTATTTTCTGTAGACATGTTCATTTGTGCCATATATTTTATTCCTGATATAAGTGATATCATATGGTATTTGTATTTCTTTTCTGACTTCATTTGTTACTGCAAATGACATGATTTTGTTCTTTTTTTATGGATGAGTAGTATTCCATTTTGTATATGTACGACATCTTCTTAATCCACTCATCTCTTGATGGAAATTAGGTTGTTTCCATGTCTTGGCTATTGTGAATAGTGCTGCAGTGAACATGCAGGAGCATGTATCTTCTTCAGTGAAAATTTTTTCTTGATATATGCCCAGGAGTGGGATTGTTGGATCATATGGTAACTCTATATTTAGTTTTCTGAGGCACCTCTGTACTATTTTCCATAGTAGTTTTACCAATTTACATGCCCACTGATAGTGTAGGAGGGTTCCCTTTTCTCCACACCCTCTCCAGCATTTGTTATTCGTTGACTTGTTAATGATGGCCAATCTGACCTGTGTGAAGTGGTATCTCATGGTAGTTTTGATTTGCATTTCTCTAATAATCAGTGATGTTGAGCATTTTTTTCATGTGTTTGTTGGCCATCTGTATATCTTCTTTGGAAAAATGTCTATTCAGGTCTTTTGCCCATTTTTCAATGGGGTTGTTGTTTTTTTGCTGTTGAGTTATATGAGTTGCTTGTATATTTTAGAGATTATGCCCTTGTCAGTTGCATCATTTGACACTATTTTCTCCCATTCTGTAAATTGTCTTTTTTTTTTTTAATGGTTTCCCTTGCTGTGCAAAAGCTTTTAAGTTTGATTATGTCCCATTGGTTTATTTTTGTTTTTATTTCTATTTCTTTGTGAGACTGACCTAAGGAAAAGTTTGTGTGGTTGTTGTCAGAGAATGTTTTGCCTATGTTCTCTTCTAGGAGTTTTATGGTATCTTGCTTTACTTTTAAGTCTAAGACCTTCAGAGTTTATATTTTAATATTTTAATTTTATAATGATTTTTATTTTTTCTATTATAGCTGGTTTACAGTGTTCTATTTTCCACTGTATAGCAGGGTGACCCAGTCATACATACATTTATACATTCTTTTTTCTCACATTATCGTGATCCATCACAAGTGACCAGACATAGTTCCCAGTTGTATACAGCAGGATTTCATTGTTTATCCATTCCAAAAGCAATAATTTGCATCTATTAACCCCAAATTCCAAATCCATCCCACTCCCTCCCCCTCCTCCTTGGCAACCACAAGTCTGTTCTACATGTCCATGATTTTCTTTTTTGTGGAAAGGCTCATTTGTGCCATATATTAGATTCCAGATATAAGTGATGTTATATGGTATTTGTCTTTCTCTTTCTTACTTACTTCACTCAGGATGAGAGTCTCTAGTTCCATCCATGTTGCTGCAAATGGCATTATTTTGTTATTCTTTATGACTGAGTAGTATTCCATTGTGTATATATACCACATCTTCTTAATCCAGTTGTTGCTCAATGGACATTTAGGATGTTTCCATGTCTTGGGTATTGTGAATAGTGCTGCAATGAACATGTGGGTGCATGTGTCTTTTTCAGGGAAAGTTTTGTCCAGATTGCTGGGTCATATGGTAGTTCTATGCATAGTTTTCTAAGGTACCTCCATACTGTTTTCCATAGTGGTTGTCCCAATTTACCTTCCCACCAACAGTGCAGGAGGGTTCTCTTTTCTCCACAGTCTCTCCAGCACTTGTTATTTGTGGACTTATTAATGATGGCAACTCTGACTGGTATGAGGTGGTATCTCACGGTAATTTTGAGTTGCATTTCTCTAATCATCAGGGATGTTGAGCATTTTTTCATGTACTTATTGGCCATCTGTATATCTTCTTTGGAGAAATGTCCATTCAGGTCTTTTGCCCATTTTTCCACTGGGTTGTTGGCTTTTTTTGCTGTTGAGTTGTATAAGTTGTTTGTATATTTTAGAGATGAAGCCCTTGTGACTTACATTGTTTGAAACTATTTTCTCCCATTCTGTAAGTGGTATTTTTGTTTTCTTTTTTGTTTCCCTTGCTTTGCAAAACTTATCAGTTTGATTAGGTCCCATTGGTTTATTTTTGCTTTTATTTCTGTTGCCTTGTGAGACTTACCTGAGAAACATTTGTGAGGTTGCTGTCAGAGAATGTTTTGCCCATGTTCTCTTCCAGGAGTGTGATGGTTTCTCGTCCTACATTTAAGTCTCTAAGCCATTTTAAGTTTATCTTTGTGCATTGTGTTGGGGTGTGTTACAGTTTCATTGATTTAGATGCACTTGTCCAGTTTTCCCAGAACTACTTGCTAAAAAGACTGTCTTTTCCCCATTTTATATTCTTACCTCCTTTGTCAAAGATTAATTGACCATAGGTGTCTGTGTTTATTTCTGGGTTCTCTATTCTGTTCTATTGCTCTGTATGTCTGTTTTGGTACCAGTACCACACTGTCTTACTTACTGTAGCTTTGTAATATTGTCTGGGAGAGAAGAATTCCAGATCTTTTTTATATGTTGTTGGTTCATTTGGCTAAAATTTTGTTGAGAATTTTTGTGTCTATGTTCATTGAAGATATTGGCCCATACTTTCTTTTTTGGTAGTATCTTTGGTTTTAGTATTAAGGTGGTTGTGGCTTAATAGAATGTCTTTGGGATTATTCCTTCCTGTTCAACCTTTTGGTAAAGTTTAAGAAGGATGGGTATATAAGTTCTTTGTATGTTTGGTAGACTCCACCTGTGAAGCCATCTGGTCCACTTATTACAAGTTCTCTGTAGCCCTAAGTGAAGGGCTGCTTCTCAGCTGTTGCTAGGCAGCCTCTGCTGCCAAGTTGCTCCCAGAGCTGAAGCAGACTGTGTCTTGCAGCCTAAAAGCATGTGCACAGGGAACAATATGGTAGTGGTACATCCTGCCCCTTCCTTCCAGCACCCCAAAACAATGGTGCCTAGCCTCTAAGCCTGATTGGATGGCTTCTGCCTACACTTTCAAATGTGGCCACCCTATAGTCTAGTCCCTCCAGGCTCTTTCCATGAGCCCTACCCTGTTATTTTTTTTTCTTCTCCCCACATCACCAGCCCCATATCTCTCTTTTGTCTGACCTCTAAGGCCAGAGTTTTAGTTCCTGACACCTGCTGACACCTACATACATTTCCCTATAGCACTGACCATTTGTGGAAATTTGTTTCCATTTTAACTGCTTCACATTGATTATCTAGAGTTCCTTCTGTGTCTTGGCTGATCTTCTTGCTGGTGGGGTAACTTCCCATCATGCAGCATATTTTTTTCTTTCCAGCTCCCTTCTAGGGGTACAGGTCCTATCTCGCTTCTTTTTTTTTTGTCTTTTTTTCGGTCTTTTTAGGGCCACCCCTGCAGCATATGGAGGTTCCCAGGCTAGGGGTCTAATTTGAGCTGTAGCTGCCAGTCTACACCACAGCCAAAGCAACACCAGATCTGCAGTGTCTGTGATCTACACCACAGCTCATGGCAACGCCAGATCCTTACTCCACTGAGTGAGTCCGGGTATCGAACCCACGACCTCATGGTTCCTAGTCAGATTTGTTTCCACTGCACCACAAGGGGAATTCCTCTGTCTTGCTTCTTTCACATCTCTCTTTTCATTCTTTCTTCTTTCTTTTGTCTTATCTGGTTTCAAGAAGTTTTTCTTGCTCTATCATGACAGTGAGGTCTTTTGTCAGTTTTTAGCAGTTTTTCTCCATGAATAGTTCCACATGTAGATGCATTCTCAGTGTATTTGTCAGGGTAGGTGAGCCTCATGTCCTACTACTCCACCATCTTCCTCATCCCCTCTATTTCACTCTTTAATGGCTAAATAATATTCCTTGCATACATGTATCACACCTTCTTATCTATTCCTCTGTCAGTGGATGTTTAAGTTTCATCCATGTCTTGGCTATTGTAAATGGTGCTATAATGAACATTGGGGTGCATTTTTCTTTTCAAATTATGGTTTTCTATGGGTATATGTCCAGGAGTGGCATAGCTGGATCATATGGTAGTTCTATATTTTGTTTTCTGAGGAAGCTCCATACTGTCTTCCACAGTGGTTGTACCAATTCACATTCCCAACAACAGTGTAAAGAGGTTCCTTTTCCTCCACACCCTCTCCAGCATTTATTTTTGGTAGACTTTTTTTTTGCCTTTTTGTCTTTTCTAAGGCTGCACCTGTGGCATATGGAGGTTCCCAGGCTAGGGGTCTAATCGGAACTATAGCTGCCAGCCTATGCCAGAACCACAGCAACTCGGGATCTGAACTGCATCTGTGACCTACACCACAGCTCATGGCAACACCAGATCCTTAACCCACTGTGCAAGGCTAGGAATCGAACCTGTAACCTCATGGTTCCTAGTTGGATTCAATAACCACTGAGCAATGACTAGAACTCCTATTTTTGGTAGACTTTTTGATGATGGCAGTTCTGGCTAGTATCAGGTGATACTTCCTTGTAGTTTTGCTTTGCATTTTGCTGCTAATTAGTGATGATGAGCAAATTTTCATGTGTTTTTTGGCAATTTGTTCTCTTTGGAGAAATGTTTATTTAGATATTCTGCCTGTTTTTAAAATTGGCTTGTATTGTTCTTTGATTTAAAGCTATATGAGATTTTTGTATATTTTGGAGATTTAACCCTTGTTGGTTGCTTTTTTTTTTTTCAAAGATTTTACACCATTCTCTGGGCAGTTTTTCATCTTTTTAAATGGTTTCCTTTGCTATGCAACAGTTTTTAAATTTAAATAATTCCCATTGGTTTTTTTTTTTGTTTTTATTTTCATTACTCTAGAAGGTAAATCAAACAAGATTTTACCATGATTTATGTCAAAGAGTGTTCTCCCTATGTTTTCCTCTAGGAATTTTATAGTATGTGTCTGGCCTTACATTTAGTCTTTAATCTATTCTGAATTTATTTTTGTGTATGTTCTTATAAAATGTTGTAATTTCATTCTTTTATATGTAGCAGTCCGGTTTCCCATCACCACTTATTGAAGAGACTGTATACTCTCCATTCTATGCTCTTGCCTCCTTTGTCATAGATTAATTGACCACAGGTTCTTAGGTTTATTTTTGGGCTTTCTATCCTGTTCCACTGATTTATATTTCTGTATTTGTGCCAGTACCATACCATTTTGATGAATGTAGATTTATAGTATAGTCTGAAGTCAGGAAGCCCAATTGCTCCAGTTCTGCTTTTCTTTTCTAATATTGCTTTGGTTATTCTTGGTCTTTTGTGTTTCCATACATATTTTAAAATATTTTGTTCAAGTCCTGTGAAGAATGTTATTCATAATTTGATAGATTTTGTTGAATCTTTAGATTGCCTTAGATCGTATACTCATTTTGACAATATTCATCTTTCCATCTTTTTGTGTCATCTTTGGTTTCTTTCATCATCATCTTACAGTTTTTGGAGTAAAAGTCTCTTGATTGTTTAGGTAGGTTTATTCCTAGGTATTTTATTCTTTTTTGGTGTGATGGTAAATGGAATTGTTTCCATAATTTTTCTTTCTAATCTTTCACTGTTAGTTTGTAGGAATGCATGAGATTTCTGTGTATTAATTTTGTATCCTGCAACTTTACCAAATTAATTGATGAGCTCTAACAGTTTTTTAGTGGCATCCTTAGGATTTTCCATGTATAGTATCATGTCATGTGCAAACAGTGACAATTTTACTTCTTCTTTTCCAGTTTGGACTCCTTTTGTTTATTTTTCTTCAATGATTGCCATGGCTAAGACTTCCAAGACTATGTTGAATAGCAGTGGTGAGAGCAGACATCCTTGTCATGTTCCTGATCTTAGTGGCAATGCTTTCAGCTTTTCACAATTAAGCATGCTGTTAGCTGTGGGTTTGTTTTATATGAATTTTATTATGTCCCTCTATGACTGCTTTCTGGAGAGTTTTTATTAGAGATGGGTATTGAATTTGTCAAAAATATTTTATGCATCTATTGAGATGATCATATGGTTTTTATTCTTCAGTTTGTTGATATTGTATATCATATTGATTTATTTGTTGATATTGAAGAATCCTTGCATCCCTGGGATAAATCCCACTTGATCATAATATACAATCCATTTAATATATGGTTGGATTTGGTTTGCTAATATTTTGTTGAAGATTTTTGTATCTATATTCATCAATGATGTTGACCTGTAATTTTCATTTTTTTTTGTGATATGTTTGTCTGGTTTTGGTTTTGGGATGATGGTAGCTTCATAGAATGAGATAGGGAGTGTTCCTTAAATTTTTTGAAAGAGTTTCAGAAGAATAGGTGTTAACTCTTCTTTGAATGTTTGATAGAATTCAGCTGTGGAGCCATCAGGTCCTGGACTTTGTTTTTTTGGAAGTTTTAAAATCATAGTTTCAATTTCAGTACTTGAGATTGGTCTATTCATATTTTCTATTTCTTCCTGGTTCAGTCTTGGAAGTCTTTGGAAGAATTTTCCCATTTCTTCTGGGCTGTCCATTTTAGTGGCATATAGTTGCTCATAGTAGTCTCTTAAGATCCTTTGTGTTTGGATGCTGTCAGTTGTAACTTCTCCTTTTTCATTTCTAATCTTACTGATTTGAGTCCTGTCCCTTTTTTTGATGAAACTGGCTAATGATTTAGCAATTTTGTTGATCTTTTTGAAGGACCATCTTTTGGTTTCATATATATTCTTTGTTGTTTTCTTTTCTTTTTCTTTCTTATTTTTTTTATTTTTTAGGGTTGTACCCACAGTGTATGGAAATTCACAGGCTAGGGGTCAAACTGGAGCTACAGCTGTTGGCTACAACCACAGCAGCACAACATCCAAACCGTGTCTGTGACCTATACCACAGCTCACAGCAACACAGGATCCTTAACTCAATGAGTGAGGCCACAAAGGATCAAGATTTTGGGTACTGTAAATTTGAACTACATCAGCTTAAAAGAAATAAAAAGACAGAAAGAAGAAGAGAGAAAGAATAAGAAAAAATGACAACAGTAAGAATGACAACAAACTGGTGTTCTTTGAGTTAAAGTTTTAGAATTATGCTTTCCTTATCAGAGTGATTTCTATTTTATCTACATTGATTTTTATTTTTTATGTGAAATTATATGAGTAGAATCTGAACACCATCTTTTCTTTATAAATGATGAAAAGTAATTATCATCAGTAATGGTTTCTGAATGCCATGAATGTAATCTCTTTATTATAAGCATCTAATGGAATAATCAATTAGTATTACTAACACAGAGATAAACTTAAAATTGGTTATTTAATTCATAGTATTCAAGCTTAAATATCTTGTTTTCTTAACCACAATATTTCAGTTACCTCATATATATATTATAAGAATACTACCATCATTACCACAACAAAAGTATCATCTCTGGAGTATACGTACTATTACTCTTCCAATTTGACAGAGGAGGAAAGTGGGGCACAAATAGGTTTGTGAAAGATTTTAAAAACATTGACATAACCATAATAAAAATGGAGTGCCTTACATTGTGCACCAAATTACAGTGTATGTACATTATTTCATATGTATTTCATAATAAATATGTGATATAGAATCAGCTTTATTTTATTCTATATTACATAGGATACAAAGAGCAGCAATAAGATTAAGTCATATATCCAAGATCATAGAAACAGAAAGTATTAGCTCCAATATTAAAACCCTGACGATCCAGTTACAAGTTCATCTCTCTTTCAGGCATGATATGCTGCTTCTAGGAATATTTCAATGAAGTTGAAGCAAACAGATTTGAACCTATCTGACTACTAAAAGCAAAAGTAGCTTGATAGTTTGGATGTAGTCAGGGATGGTATTCAAAATATTTAACCAATAATGCATCATAGGGACAAAGATATCAGAAGGAAGACCTGGTCACTTGGTATGGACACTGACAGGCTATAGGCTGATTGGCCTTTATGTGTACTGCTTAGTTACTACACCCCCTTGTTAGATGTATATTATACATTCTTGCAATATACTGAAAGAATACACACCATAGCAGCAATCCTAGCTGTTACCATGACAATGCTGGATCCTTACCCTGCTACATCACAAGAGAACTCAGTAGTTTTCATTTTTTAACTAGTTTTTAAAAAAATGTCCCTCAGTACAAAGCTAGCAAAATATTTTTTTATTTTTATATTTTTTTTAAATTTTATTGTCCCAATGTATAGCAATGGAATCAAGTTATCCTTACATGTGTACATTCCATTTTTTCCCCACCCTTTGTTCTGTTGCAACATGAGTATCTAGACAAAGTTCTCAATGCTACTCAGCAGGATCTCCTTGTAAATCTATTCTAAATTGTGTCTGATAAGCCCAAGCTCCCGATCCCTCCCACTCCCTCCCCCTCCCATCAGGCAGCCACAAGTCTTTTCTCCAAGTCCATGATTTTCTTTTCTGAGGAGCTGTTCATTTGTGCTGGATATTAGATTCCAGTTATAAGTGATATCATATGGCAAAATATTTTTTTAAAGAATAAATTGAAATTAATTTTTTCTGGAGTTCTCATTATGGCTCTGTGGTAATGAACCCAAGTAGTATCCATGTGGAAGTGGGTTTGATTCCAGGCCTCACTCCGTGGATTAAGGATCTGGCGTTGCCATGAGCTGTGGTGTAGGTCGGCAGCTGTAGCTCCAATTCAGCCTCTAGCCTGGCAGCTTCCTTATGCCATGGGTATGGCCCTAAAAAGCAAGAAAAAAAATTTTTTTTGCTAACACTTGATACCTCAAAAGTGGAACAAAATGTTACTGATGTCAGTTGTAAACAAACTTCTTTCCATTTGTCATTGTTATACTTAAGTATAAGAAATTTATGAAAGTCAGAGATAATGCTATTTCTAAACAAGGTTTATTTTTCAAAGGATATGTTTATAAGAATATCATAACCAAAATCTTGCTGTAGCCCTTGATAGCTGTGAATATTTAGATATTATATATTGATTTAGAATGTGCTTTTTTTTTTTTCTTCTAAATTCTCAGGGTCCTTTGCACATAGCATTTGCCTTTTAATTGGAGAACAAATTTAAAGTAATGGGAAATGTGTGCCAATTAGATGTTAAGGACAGAGAATTTAGAAGACAAAAGTTGAGAATTGAGAAAATGTGAATTTTGGAGTTTAGGCTGTTACCTTTAAATATATATTGTAGCAGTTCCCGTCGTGGCACAGCAGAAATGAATCTGACTCTGAAGCATGAGGTTGTGGGTTCTATCCCTGGCCTCACTCAGTGGGTTAAGGATCTAGCGTTGCCATGAGCTGTGGTGTAGGTCGCAAACATGGCTTGGATCTGTCGTTGCTGTGGCTGTGGTTAGGCCGGCAGCAACAGCTCTGATTGGACTCCTAGCCTGAGAACCTCCATATGCCACGGCTGCGGCCCTAAAAAGACAAAGGACAAATATATATATACAGACTTTATTTTCATGGACTTTTCAGTTCACCTAGCAAACTAAGAGCTTCCATGGTTGTGCACATGCTGTGTAAACAATTCAGTAAGGGCTTTGTGAAACTGACTTTCAAGATAACCCAGAAGTTTCACCTGCTAATTGGTATGAGATCCTGGGGGCATGAAATCCCTGAACACTACAATCTTTGTACTTCGAAAAAATTTTCAAGTAGAATCCAAGATACTAAAATATGTCTTTATCCTTTGGAGTTTTGCTACTGATGAGATAAACCTGAGTTCTCATTTGCTGCCCTTGATGGCATAATTTGAAAATATATATATGTGTATGTGTATATATATATTCCAGCTAGGCTATAAATAATTTTTTAAAAATGAATACTATCATTTTATAGTGTTTTATTTCCTTTACTCTGCTAAATTTTAGTTAGTATTTTGTATATTACAGTTTTTCCTGATTTGGTGTATTCCATTGTCCATATGCTCTTTTAGCATTTTGTACTCTTTGACCTTGAATCCAATAATCCTAGTTCTTGAAACTTTAAATTTCAAAAGCTCTCTATTCACTTGTGACTACTTCTTTAAATTGGAGAATTTTTTTAAAATATTTAAAAATGCAGGGATTATTTTATGAGCATTCCCAGAACTTGGTGGGCTTGGGAAATGTCCAGTCTAGATGATCACTTATTTCTCTGAAATTATTTTTGATGTTGCTATATTATGTACATCTTTATGTCTACATATCTTTATCTATTTGCTTTCAGAAGGAAGACACTAGATCTGCACCGTACAATTAAAATTGACACGATGCATTGTAGCTTTTAAAATTTAAGTTAGATTAGATTAAATTAAAAATTAATATCCCCAGACATACTTGCCATGTTTCAAGTGTTCAGTACCCACATGAGGCTAGTGGGATGTATTGGACTGTGCAGATAAAGAATATGTCCATCTTTGCAGAAAGTTCTACTGAACATTGTTTCTCACAGCGTAACTTTATCTATTATATGCTTCCCACATATACCTCAATATTAAACTTTGGAGTATTTGTTTAAATGCCTACAGGTCTAAAAGTATAAAAACAGAGTTTGATATAGAATAACCTCTTTCACACACTCAAGTGAAATCTTTGTATAATGCCATTATTTAATCACAGAAGTATTGCTCTTCCTATATGTTAAATACATTAGAGCTTGCTTTTACTGCAGGTACTTAGTTTCAGGACATATAACATTGTTATAGCCACATCTTTTTAATGACTGTGGTAATCTAGTTCTACCGTATCATAGCATAAAATTAATATCTCTGTAGAGAAGTTATTAGCTAAATTCAACAGTATCAAATGCAACATTTTGTTAAATGTGTTTTTGTTCAAAAGATAACTCTGGTTAGGTGAAATTAACAAAGGAATTAGAAGGCTTTATGAAACTGAATCTATTGAAATGGGAATTCTTCGACAATTTTAGAGAGAAAAATTAACCTGCACTCTTGTTTTTAGTTAAATATGAAGGGGCTTTTTTTCTCAGGTATTTATGCTGGTGTACTTCTTCCCATTGTATACACTTACTGGATTTTCCATTTGATTTTTAATAAATTAAATACACTTAGATTATTAGGAGCAATTTTAGTGGTGTATTTTTAAAGGATAATTTCCATTTTATCTATCTGACACTTTATCCTTTCATGGTTTGTTATGATTTGCCTTTGTTGGTTCCTTTTTTGTGGGGGAGAGAGCAATCTTAGATTATAATGCCTCAGAAACTATTATGTAAAAAAAGTTAAGAGTAGACACATTATTTTTTAAAATGTAACAATTCAATATGAAAATAGCTTGTGCTTCATTGCCATTTTGATGTTTCTAGTGCCAAGAACTTGAGAAAAAAATCTTTAGATTCGCATGATAAGCTGACAGAGTGAATTATCTTAAGGCTTGAAAGGGCAAGTAGAAGTTATAATGACTGTGTAGTTTCATAATCCTTGTATTGAAATACTCACCTTTGCTATCATGCTGCAGGCCATAGAGCGAGAAAAAGCCGAGAAGTTCAGAAAACTGCAAGATGCCAGCAGATCAGCTCAGGCCCTGGTGGAACAGATGGTGAATGGTAATTACACGGAGTTGATTTAGATAATCTTCTTAGGGATTTGATAAACACATAGGTTCATATTTATCAGCTGAATTATATCAGACAAGCACTTCCTGAATGAAAATTTAAATTAAAGTGAGTTTGTGAGCTTTTTATTATTTTTTATTAATGCTAAGCACATTATTAGAGGAAATTCAACTTTGCGTCCAATGGAAGAAAATGGAATGTGGTTGAATGTTTTATCAGTATGTTGCTGAGAAATCAGTTTTAGTGTAAATCCTGCTAGCATTTGTCCAAATAATTTAAGAAAACAAGGTTTGCAGAAATAATTAGAAATATAATAAGCAATCATGTATACAAAGTGATTATAATCTGATTTTAAATAATTATTACAATATATTTTCCCATACCTGTTAGCTAATAATACATTTGACATTTTCTATATTGCTCTTCTTTTTTGTTTTTTGACCATTCCCATGGCATGCAAGAGTTCCTGGGCTAGGAACTGAACCCACACCACAGCAGCAACCTAAGCTGCTACCATGACAATGCTGGATCCTTAGCCTGCTGTACCACAAGGGAACTCAATACTTTTCATTTTTTTAACTTGTTTTTTTTAAAATGTCCCTCAGGGGAACTTTTTAAAAAATTCAACTATTTTTGCGTGAGCTAAAAGTACAAAGCTAGCAAAATATTTTTTTAAAGAATGAATTAAGATTAATTTTTGCTGTAGGTTCCATTGTGGCTCAGTGGTAACAAGCCCAACAAGTATCCATGAGGAAGAGGGTTTCAATCCCTGGCCTTGCTTAGTAGGTTAAGGATCCAGCATTGTTTCTGTGAGCTGTGGTGTAGGTTGCAGACTCAGCTCAGGTTGGTGCAGGTCGGCAGCTGCAGTTCCAATTCAACTTCTAGCCTGGGAGCTTCTGTATGCCATGGGTGTGGCCCTAAAAAGCACAAAACAATTTTTTTGCTAACACTTGCTACCTCAAAAGCTGTCTGAACAAAATGTTATTGATGTCAGTTGTAAACAAACATCTTTCCATTCATCATTGTTATACTACTAAATTCATGTCTAAGTATAAGAAACTTATGAAAATCAGAGATAATGCTCTTTCTAAACAAGGTTTATTTTTCAATGGATATGTTTATAAGAATATCATTAACAAATGCAACAAATGTTTTTGTTATGCCTGTCAGCTTTTTCCAGTACCTGCCTGCATTCTGGGGCATAAATTCTGTTATGAACTATTTTTTGCCTTAATTGCCATGTTGGCCTTAAAAAATTCAGTGATCTTCTTAGGAAATCAATTCATTTTCTTCTTCTAATGAGCCCCATGACTATATTTGGTTAAAAATAAAACAAGCAAGTATGACAGCTGAGGATTGGGTTAACATGTTAATGAGTATACAGAAGATGCAAAATATTAAAAGGTTGTTGTTTAGATGCATATTTGCTGGAAAGTTTAGCTGATGAGTTTGACGACAGCATATTCATGTTAAAAAATTATATGATCAAAGAATATTCTTATACTATTATATAGTTTTCCCTAGAAACTGAAGTGTCTCTTTATCATTTTTATAAACCACTGTGAAATCTATACACTTAAATGGTCTCATTTTATAATCATATATCGAGAATAACTAAACTCAGATTATCTGCTAAGTAGTATATACATTGTTCAAAAAGCAGTTAAAATTGAGAAATGAAGGTAATTATTTTTTTGTAATTGAAAATATATACAGGGGTAAAATGATCATATGGTTAGTGATAATATAATTTTCAATTTTCTAGATTATTGCCCTCATAGCTCTAAATCAGGACATATACTAAGTCTTTAATAAATATTAATGGACTGATTAAATTCTGTTTAGCAAAGCAAAATTAAGGCAGTAATTGAGATAATGGCATTGGTAATTTTGGTCAGAAATTTATTCATGATTCTTTTGAAGGAAAGTGCTAATTTCTGTAGAAAGCTTAGAGCAGTAAGGGGTAGGGGTACAATTTGAGACATTCCTCATTGGTTGACTATATTGATCAAGTTTTAATCTTCTCATTTGTTATTCTATTGAAGATTTGTTCTAAGTGATATGTGATATGCTCCATTCAATGAAACAATTTACGTAATTTCTAAAAAGTAGACTCAAAGATTCTAACTTGTCTTTTTGTTCTTTTGTGTTTTGTCTTTCACAGAAAAAAATGCAAAGTATTTAATTGATGTGATTGTGCGAATTGTGGTTAAGCTAGACATGCAATAGGTGCTTATAGTACCTCTGGATATATTTCAGAATGACCACAACACTAATTTACAAATACTTCACCAACATAGAGCCAAAAACTAGAGTTGAAAGGCAAATTGAGTTTTCTTTAAACCAGATTTCCAGCAGTTATCTCAGCAAACCTCTTAAATTTACAAGTTCATGATTTCCTTTCTCAAGTGTGGCCATGCAATTGTAATAAAACTCCTAACTATATAAAACACATACATTTTTGTTCTTTTATTTATAGAAAGGAAAATGAGAACTGAGTCATGGTACTTCATTTATGACCTCATGTAAAGGTCTATTCCTTTAACTACATATCTTAAAAATTAAGACAAATAATTCTTATAAATTATTCCAATGTTTTGCAACTAATACAAATATATACACATTCTGTTTATGTTTTCCCATGATAATAATACTTGACATATATTCATATTTTAAAATATGTGTGAAGAACAACATAAATATAGCTATTATATCTTAAAGTATTTCAAAAATTATATTTTATATATGTGCATATATATATATACACACACACACACACACACATAGAAAACTGAATTTTCTACTTAATTTTCCTTAAGATTAGAGCATGTTTTAAAATACCTAGAGTGATTTTAGTACTCTTATTTCCTTCACAATGAAATTCTAAGGCATGCAGTTTTGACTCAGTATGGCATATCAAACATATTTCCAAATCACTTTTGACCATTTCTAATATCTACTTAAAGCATGAATTTTCTTTTTTTCTTTTTTTAATTTTTATCTGATTTTTATTTTTCCATTATAGTTGGTTTACAGTGTTCTATCACTGTAAAGCAAAGTGACCCAGTCACACATATATGTACATTCTTTTTCTCACATTATCCTCCATCATCTTCCATAATAAATGACTAGATACAGTTCCCTCTGCTATACAACAGGAATGCATTGCTTATCCACTCTAAATGCAATAGTTTGTATCTGTTAACCCCAGACTCCCAGTCCATCCCACTCCCTCCTCCTTCCCCCTGGCAACAAGAAGTCTGTTCTCCAAGTTCATAAATTTCTTTTCTGTGGAAATGTTCATTTGTGTCATGTATTAGATTCCAGATATAAGTGATATCATATGGTTTGGGCTTTCTCTTTCTGACTTACCTCACCCAGTATGTGAGTCTCTAGTTTCATCCTTAAAGCATGAATTTTTAATAGCACTTAAGAAATGCAAAAAACAGTCTTTTAGTCCCAGAAGCAATTTCTTGAATGAATTGAAGAAAGGTGTTGCAAAACAGGGAGTGGTATAGGATATTAAGATTGTTAAAAGTGCAAAGATGACCATAATACCAACGTAGAAGAGACTTTTGATTGATGTTGCAAAGTTGTGTTGGAAATCAATTATATGTCCTGAAAACACTGTTTCTTATAGCATAGGTTTAGTTTTGCAGGGTTACATAAAAGTTATGATCAATTAGATGAAAATTTTCATTTTGGCTGTACTTTATCAAATGCAGAATATTAAAATACAGTTAGTATTACATACATTTTGACTTTTGTATCAACTATATTTGGGGAGATTTGCAGTAGAATGATTTATATTTAAATAATATGCAGACATTCAGTTAATGGTTTTTATTAATTCATTAGAAATCTTTTTTAAACCACAAAAAGAGGTTGAATAAATTATTTGCATACAAAGCTGTACATGGACATTTTCCTTTGAGATGTCCCAGTTCTTTTAGAAGAATGTAAATGATCTTCATGAACATTATAAACTTAAAAGGGAGGCTACAGTGCTACTATCAGAGAGAACGTTATTTAAAAAATTATATTTCTGGAGTTTTGACATGAAACTTTTGAATAACTTAACCAACTTATCTATTGAACTGGTTTTTTTAAACTATTACATTAATTTGTTGTTCCTCTATCAAAAGCAATTGATTGGATAAGTATGGGGAATAGAGTGGTTGAATATTGGGATGGCAGAGATAACTTTTTAATGGGGGAATTTTTCACAGATAAAATCTTTGTGAAGTTTATCATCAGTATTTAAAGTTTGTATCATTGCCTTAGTCTCAACAAATTATTCTCATCCTAGAACTTTAATGAGAGTAAGTGGGAGATTAGATTGGGTACCTAGTAATCTACTTATGTTTCCTGTTAGCCGTGTAAATTCTGAGAAGGGGAATTACCAAATTCTTTATTGCATTTTTTAAAATTATGCAATATAAACTTCTTTAAAATTATTTTTATATTTACTTAATGATATAAAATAATGAAAATTTTGGAGAATTTTAGCAACTAAATATGGTAATGAATCTTCCTAGTATATCAGTAGTATTGGTTATTAATTAACGAATCTGGATTTCCTAAGATTTTATTTTAAACAGTTTTTTAACTAACCTGTTTACTTCAGGGCAAAAGCTTTTCTTCATACAAGTGAGATTATGGGACTTCAGGACAATCGAGAACATTTTTATACCTAAAATATGCTTACACAGTTTTTTTTTTCTATTTAGGATTAGACCTCTTTCTTAATTATTTTTGTAAAATAATGTTCTTGCCTCAATATATATAGTCTCCTTGCCAGTCAGATGCAACAAAAAAACTGGTTTAGATAAATTATTTTCTTTATTAATATTAAAATTACCCAAAGGAGTTATGTCAAAAAGTTCATTTGAAAACATGTAAGCATAGCTCATTTCCCCCCTCTTTAAGCTATAAAATGGTTCCATCACAAATTCGAGAGGCGAGACTATAATTATTTAATAGGGTTGTGCTTCACTTTTAATTTCTAATTGTAGTTTTCTCTGTGTTAATAAAGAGCCTGAAGACAATCACATTAAGGAAATGTTTAAATCAAAGTAGTAATTATTAGTATATTAGACTAAAAGAACATTTCAAAACCGTCTTCCCCTGAGTGTTAGATTATAGTGTTTAAGGTGATACCTGATAGTAATTCTGCTAAAGATCATAATGAAATAGTACAGATTGATAACACAGACAAGGGCTCCTCTTATCTATAATATTAAGTATGGAACATTATTTTTAGTATTTTCGTTTATGGCTCATTAAGTGCTTTACATGAATGAAGTCATTTGAGTTTGGGTAAAAAGTTGTCAGATGGGTAAGTGCAGGGATTGTGGTGAGTTTGGCTCACCTCAAAGCAAAGCCTCTCATCTTTTTATGTCATTGTAAAGGATTTCTTTCCAGTGGCAATAACTCTTGTAATAATATATATTTTTGGAAGAGATTTTGCAGCTGCTCTATATATCACTGAGGCATGAGGCATGGAAATGGTACTATTTGCAGTCCAGACCTTCCATCATGAATGAGTAGCTTTCCATAATTCCACCCATTTCCTCTTGTCTTACTCCTTTTTGAATTCTGGGCAGTTTGATTTATGTATCCTGTTTCTCCACGTGACATTTGGGATAATGGTCTACACAGAGTTCACACTCAATAAATGTTTTTAATTGACAGATGCATTTTTCTTCATTTAACTGTAATCTCCAAGGGAAGAGACTCTGTGCCTGTGTGTGTATATGTGTTCGTGTGTATGAAGGGAGGAAATTAAAGTGGTCACTGTTGTGGTAAATTAGTCACAAAAATGACTATTAGTAGGGAAATGACTTATTGCTCTTATAACTCAATGCTGTTTGGAAAAAGAAAAATGAAAAAAGTTATATTAGTAAATTTGTATATTATATTTATTTATATTTGTATATTATATTTATTGTGTAAGTACTATAAATATGATATTATATATTATATTTATTTTATATATTTGGGATATTTATTTGTATATTATATTTAATTTTGTGTAAATGTATTAATTTTAAAAGCTATTTTAAAAACAAGGTGACGTGGCAGTTTTTCAACAGTTAGTGTCATCAGAAAAACCTCTAGAATTAGTCTATAATACTCAGACTTATTTCCATGGGCTCTGATTAAATTTTCATTACATTTTAGGCTGTTACATTGATGCCAAAAGGATTTGTAATGACCCTCACTTAATATGCAACAAAAACAGGACACTATTTATTAGCAACTTTATTTTAAGTTTTAATTCCAAATATTCTTGTTATTTGAGGGCTCTGAAAACACAGGTTTTGCATTATTCCACCCTGGCTTCATGGCTAATGATGAATATACTTGACGAGGAATACTTCCCTTTAAGTGGCAGTTCTGAAGTACTTGCATGGAAGGTGGTGCACAATTAAAATTATTCTAACAGTCTGTTATGCCCTGTACACAAGTAATAAAATTGATGCACTTCAAGTAGTGATCCATTTCCTCTGGGTGCAATATATTTATTCATAGACTATTTCAGGGGTTGTTTAGAATATGAGAAGTGAATGAATTATGATCCATTATCCCTAAAATCCTAATGTGCTACTACAAAATGGTTTCCATAAGTATTGTTCATAATGCCTGGTGAATTAGTGTTTGTATTCTTAAGTAGCTAACAAAAAAAAATTGGAAAAACAAATGCTCAAATGATTGATTCTTAAAACTTTTCAGATATTTACACTATTATAAAACTTAAATTTTTTTAAGCATAATTCTATGAAATACACTTAAAATGATAAGATATAATAATAAAATTATTCATTAGGTGAGTATTCACTAGGAAAACAGGACCTTTATTCTACAAAAGTTTTAAGGGACTTTCTCATAATCTCATTACTAGTTCTGGATAATGGCCAGTTAATTCATGAAGTTGAAGTAATTCATCTTGATTTTTCATTTAAGAGATACACATTAAGTAATGTGCGAGGTGACAATGTTGTTGCTCTCTCCCCCAAGTATTTTAAAGCCAACTTGAAGCAAGAGAGACTGTGTGTGTGTTGTATGTGTTTGGCTTTTTGTGTCTCTGGCTATCGCTCCCCTAATGTTTGTATTCCTATGAAGTAAGCTATTGATTTGGTGGTGGGTGAGTTCACAAGTACAGTGTATTTATTTCATACCTACTCTAAACTGAGAACTCTATCAGATACTGCCAGTAGAGACATTTTTCTTAAGAGGGGGATTTATAATTTAGAAATGTTATAATCTAGTTGAGCAGGAAGCATATTCACATATGAATTGATACAGTATTTACATACAAATCCTTAATAATAAGATGTCTGAGTTTCTTCAGTCAGCATCATATATTTACTAATGATATCTTGAAATTTCTATTTTTAGTTTTTGGCATGGCTGTCCTTTGTAACTTAAATTTCAAATGACTATAGATATATGACCAATTATTCCAAAATTCCCTAATAAACACTTAAACAGATTCATCACTGGTTTATATAATTTATTTTTTAAATGTATAAATATATTTTCTATATCCAATATTAGTACCATTTTATACAAAATTATCACTAGCTTTAAAAATATTTATCATTTTCCATAAATGACTCCTTCAGTCATTAAAGACTCCCCTCTTCCTAATTGCGTGTTTTGAAAGATCTGGTCCCTTACCTGTTTCCTACATGTTCTTTTTCATTTTGTCTTATAGCATTGACTACTATTTATTGATTGTCTGGTATATGTCATACTTGGTGTAACACTTTAGATACGTTAACTCAGAAGCCTGATGGTGTCCTATGATGTCAATTCTATTTTATCCTGCTTCCATGGATGAGAAAAATGAGACCTGATGAGATCAAATAACCTAGTTCACCCATTTAGTAAAATATAGGGGGATCAAATTTGAACTCAAGCCTGCCTAATACCATAGTTCTTACTGTGAGTTTTTATACCCCTTTACCTGCTTTTACCATTTATCCTAATATGGAGATCCTTCTTTTACATATTATATTTTAATTGTCTTTGTTCAGTTTTAAAAATCCGTATGCTAATAGGTGGAGATTAATATATATTTCACAGTAGATTTATACCCAGTTCATTTTTTTTCATTTATATCACTTCCTTTTGCAGTGATGTTTAATATTTGGACTTTTTTTTTGGCACATTGAACTGATAGTTTTTGGTAGTGGTCAGAAAGAGCCCATTAAATTTTTTCTCTGGGTTTTAATATATAGCATAGAACTTATTGATACTTCATTATAGTTGGATTTATATTTTGCTGATTAAATTAGCTTGTATTATTCAGATTGAAAATGAATTTGTGATTTCATTTTTCCAATTGCTAAAAGGCCTTCATATGGTTGAACTCTTTCAGGGAGAACAAGGTAGTTTTATCTGTATCCTCTTATCATTTGGATAAATCCTAAATAAATTCAATCTAGCATCATTCTACAATACCTTTAATTTACTTTAGCATCCCTTATTTGGCTATTGTGGACTAGGACTACCATGGACTTCCTTTTTCTAAGCGTTTATTCACATTTAATATATGTTGAAAATATTTCTCTGAAACATCTGATCATTTTGATCTATGGCATATTTTTGAGTCATTATCTAACATAATTTAAAATCTCTCCTTTGTATATTTTTAAATTATCCCCTTTCATTTTCCAGCAATAATGTTAGCTTTCTTTTTTCTATGGCCACACCTGCAGCATATGGAAGTTCACGGGCTAGGGGTCCAATTGGGGCTATAGCTGCCAGCCTACATCACAGCTCACCCTGCAACGCCAGATCATCAACCCATTGAACAGGGCCAAGGATCAGACCCACATTTGCATGGACATTATGTTGGGTTTTTAACCCACTGAGCCATTAGAAGAGCTCCACTGTTAGCATTTTATCATCACAATTTTTCTCAAACTGAGTGCCTATATGACTGGATATTTGGATTCTTGTCTTATACTTCATAACAGACATGATCATTTTACAACTTATAGTTTCTTAGTAGCATCCCTCAAAACATATTTTGATATAATTATTCATCACTGATAAAAATCAAATTATCCCAAACAGTATATCCCACAATACAGATGTCTCAATAGGTCAGTTGCTTCTTTAACTGTTAGGAGAATATTAGAGGTATATTTAGCTCCTGCAAGCCATGGGCTGCTTTTTATAGCTTTGCATATGGAATCATGCATATTTTATTTTTATACTCTTTAATTTCTCAATTATTTTTATTAAAAAATAAATCACCCAAAGAAAAAGGAGAGAGATTGTTATCAATGGTATTTGCAAGGTTTGTTTTCTCCAGTGTCATCCTGAATAGTGTCAAACTCTGAAATTAGTGATGCTAGGGTTGTATTTCAAATGAATTGAGAGATGTAGTTTGGCAGCATAAATAACATAATTACAACAAGATGAAAATTAGAATATCTGAGCAGAGGAAGACAAAAAAGAATAAAATAATATAATCATTCAATTCATGCTTTTTTCTTTAAAAAGCGTGAGGTGGGAGGCATGTACAAATGAGCCAAACCACAGGCCTCATATCTGTGAGAGATGATCTTCAGAGTTTTAAGTAACTCACTTGTCCATTAACTAAATCGTATTACCAGAAAGTTGAATAAAATAAACATTCATAAAAGTAGATTTTCCTGGACAGTTTGATCTTCACCAAATGACTTTACTCCTTAGATATTTTAATTTAAAGGAAGAATCTTATAGTGAGCTTATAATAACCTTGGAAATCCCTGGTAATATATGTAAGAATATGAAATATTCAATATTTCAAAAATATTAGAAAGTTATCAGTGCTATCATAGCTATGTTTTAACATGCATGTCATACTTAATATTTTTCTTTATATAATGTAATTAAGGAAGTTACAATGCAAATGGATTGTGTGTGTCTGTGTGTGTATGTAAGAATATCTACATGTTGTAAACATTATAGAGTTACTAACATGATATTGCTATACTTTCATACTATGTTTAGGATAATATATACCTGAATTGGCATTAGTCATATATTACACTTTGACAAAATTTGAATAAGATGATGTATGTTAAAAAAAAATAGCATATTCCCTAACACATAGAAGATTTTCTAAGAAGGCTAAAGTTGATAATGATAGGCTTATGTTCCATTTTGCCCATTGTAGCTTTTTTTCTGCTTTAGTATTACTATAGATGATTTTAAAACTTTCAGATCAACTTCCACATTTGTTAATGCTATGTAAATAACTTTAAGACCTTTTTTCATATTAGAAAGAATTTTTTTCTAATACCTGTTTCCTTTCTTTGGACTCATGGGCAATCTTTTATTTCTGGCTTTCTGTAGCATAAGCAGTGAATTATTGATTTTTGATATATACTCACTTTTTTCCTTTTTCAAAAATCCAAATAATAACATTTCAACTAATTTCAAGATCATTTTTTGTCTTTCTTTTTGTTTTTCTTTTTTCATTTTTTCAAGACCATTTAAAAAATAAAGTTGTAAGTTACTTTTTAGAAATACAGTTTAATTATATACATGATATTTAATTTTTATTTGGAAACATCCAAAAGGTTTTTGTCTATGATCAATCTTCCACCTGTATCAGAGCTTTGATGACTTTTGTTTTCATTTAAATATATTATATTCTTCTCCATTTATGTGTCCTCATTTATTACCTTATTACATTCATATTCTTTGATAAGATGCAACTCTAAATATTTACAGTCAATCAGAAATTATCTTGGTACTTAAACTTCTTTATCAGTAAATAAATGTTTTGTTTGAAATTATTCATATGATGAATACTTTTAAATATGAGTTTCATTGGTTTTCAGGTAGTATCTTTCAGTCTGTGGTTTCAGTGGGTATATTTTTAAAATCTATCTTTCTAGAGGGTGTTAATGCTGACAGTATCAAACAAGCTGCAGAGCAACTGAACAGCCGGTGGATAGAGTTCTGCCAATTGCTAAGTGAGAGACTTAACTGGCTGGAGTATCAGAACAGAATCATCACTTTCTATAATCAGCTACAACAATTGGAGCAGATCACAACTGCTGCTGAAAACTGGTTGAAAACCCAACCCATTACCACAGCGGAGCCAACAGCAGTTAAAAGCCAGTTAAAAATTTGTAAGGTAAGAATCTTTCCTCCCATTGGGAGCATGATCAATAAGAATTTCTTGGAAATTTCCAAAAGGATAGCATATTCTTTAATAAGAAAATTTCACTTCTAAGGGTTTAATTAAACACAGTAAAGATCAAAATATAAGCAAAGCAAATCAGTTTTAAATAGGTAACATATGGATGGCCAGATCCCCCAAAACATATTTAGAGTAGTTACACATAGTTCATCGATTTTGTCAGTTTGCAAAATGGTGAGGCTATTTTGGAGTATGGGAACCATGTATATCCTAGGGAAAATGGCCATTAATTTGGAGGTCTTTCTTATGATAGCTCAGGTGCTAAGAGCACAACACAGTCATATGTTCAAAATGTGGAATCCACACAAACACAAGGAGCTGATATACTGTTTAATCAAATGTATGAGGGAAGTCTTTAAAACTGATAGTCCACTAAATTATGATTATTTACTTTACAAAAATATTTTATATATGTGCTCAGAATATAGTGGAGATACAAGGGCTAGTACAGTAACCCAGCATCAGAGCTGTTAATAACCTTAGGATTGAAAGGATCAGGGAGAGAGAAGTTAGAGAAAGCCAGAAGGAGTCAGATGCCCATTGTAAAGGCAGCTTTAAGAACCAGCCCAAGGGCCAACACAAGAATGCATTGTTTGAACACAATATAACCTCCTTTTTGCTCAGCCCTGAGCCCTCGCAGACCCCCGGGTCAAAGCAGCTTCTTTTCGGCAAAAGCCCTTCTTTTCTGTAAAGGGGAAGACCCTCCTTTGAAACCTACTTGACTCAACTCATATAGTTATAATCACATCCCAACGTGCTGCTGAAAGTTTTCTTTTTATCTTTTAAAAATAATCAGTGGCATTGTCTATTAAGTAATATTGCTACTATGAAAGGATCTATGTAATAAGTTTACCTCATTCAGTCTTAAAACGAAAGTTGCTCTCTCTAAAAGAGTATGCATCACTTTTATTTCCAGGAATCTCAGATTTATATTTAGTTCATAGTTACTGTAATTATTTTGATTTCCCACTCCTTCTAATTGGCTTGTGATACAACTTTAAATTTTAACTAGCCTATTTTTTTTTACATTTTTGATAGTAAACAATCTTGAAGAACTTTGTTCTAGAGGTAGCATAGTTATGATTTATAAGTAAACAACTATGGTAATAAATATTTCAAAAAATGCATGTTAAAATTTCTGGTTGCCTTCAATTTATATACGTATCAGATACATATGAGTTGCAACTTCATTGGAAATAAGAGTATGAAAACATTTATATCAAGAACAGCACTGTTCAGAAGAAATCTATTGCAGGCCACAGATTTGAGCCACATGTGTAATTTTAAATATTCTAGAAAGGACATTTAAAAAGGAAAAAGAAACAGGTAAATAAATGAATTTCAATAATGCACTTTATTTAACCTTATGTATCAAAAGTATCATTTATTTAATCATAATTTAAAACTATGAGAGCTTATATTTGTATGTTTTCCTACTACATCTTCAAAGCTTGGTGTATGTTTTACAGTGACAGCACATTTAAACTTGGATTAACCACTTTTTAGGTACTTAGTAGTGACATGTGACTATAGACTACCATATTGGACAGCATGACAGAATATCCATGTGATTTTTTTCAACCAAACTAGAGTACTCTTGAGAGTGAAAGGGGATGCTATTAGCATTTAGTCCAAGACAAAGAGAGAAAAGCAGAGCAAATAGTCACTCTAATTAAAACAATGGTAATTGCCTCTTCAGTCAAAAGTAATAAGACTATATGAAACTTATATAATTATAGAATATAAATATGAGTGGATACATAAAAATATTACATAGATCACCCACATATATGTATGTGTATATAATGTACATGTATACATATATGTAATCTATATAATGTTAATATACAAACATATTTTTGTAATTTAATGTAGTGTGTATATATGCAGATATATATAGATATATACAGTTTGTATTTTATGCAAATGAATTTAAAGAAGAAAAACTTCATTAAGTGGTCTTAGAATTTGAAGCAAAGGCATATAATTTTGAGATAAGAGGAGTGTAGAGGAACATCCATATTTGAGTTATGGAAAAGATATAAGGTCATTCATAGTACTTTTCAACCGTACACATTCATGCCCATTAATGTTCTAAATGATATCATTGTTAAATTTAAAAATCATTGTATATGCCGTTATCTACTGAATGAAGAGCCAGGGTCATCTTCAGTTGATAACCTATGGCAAGAGACTTGCTTCAATAATCATGGATGTTTCTTATCAGTGTTTTGATAAGGGCACTAAGCTAAGCATTGCCTTTTAATGCTTTCCTTTGCAAAAATGTACTGTATGCAAAGTAAAAATGTTATTTTAATACTCTAAATTATGGTACAGGATGAAGTCAACCGTCTGTCAGCTCTTCAGCCTCAAATTGAGCAATTAAAAATTGAAAGCATAGCCCTGAAAGAGAAAGGACAAGGGCCAATGTTCCTGGATGCAGACTCTGTGGCCTTTACAAATCATTTTAACCAAGTCTTTGCTGATATGCAGGGCAAAGAGAAAGAGCTGCAGATAAGTAAGTAAAGATACTTAAAAATGACTAACTTCATATTTTCTAAGTTATTTATTTATTGGGAAAGAGAAAAAATAATTTCCATCAAAGAAACCATGCTCCCTACAACCTGTAGTAACAAGTAATGAAATGTTGTTGTTGGAAAACAAATATATTAGATTTCCATTTCTTGTCCCTTCCATAATAATTTCATGACTGTGAAGAACAAGTAAACTGTATGTTGTATATAAGCATAACTTCTCCTTGGTGGGTTGCAAATTTGGCAATCAAATGCTTTGAACATTGAAGAAAATAAAAAAGCAATTGGAGGCTTGTTAGTGTTTTTTTTTTTTTTAATTGCTTTATTAGGGCCACACCTGCCGCATGCAGAGGCTCCCAGGCTAGGGGTAATCAGATCTACAGCTGCTGACCTACACCACAGCCACAGCCACGCAGGATCCGAGCCATGTCTGCAACCTACACCACAGCTCACGGCAACGCAGGATCTTTAACCCAACTGAGTGAGGCCAGGGATCCAACCCGCAACCTCATGGTTCCTAGTCGGATTTGTTTCCTCTGTTCCATGACGGGAACTCCGTTAGTGAGTTTTCATTAAATCCAGTTTGCTTTACATATGAGAATATTTAGCTGGGTATCTTGCTAATACTTCTAGCAATTTATATGAAGATTATTTTAGCTGTAGCACACATTGTGGCAACTGAAACTCAGCCAAGGACAAATTATTCTTTGAGCTACATTTTATTGTTGGATCACTGTCACTTATACAGCATCTTCCTTTTCTCATTTACTGGTAAAATACAACATAAGAGGGAAGCAGTTATGCAAATACCTACCATATGACTAGCAAACTTTTCAGGATGTATCTTTTGTCTCCCACCAAATGGCTTCTATGATATTAATACACAGTGTCCAGTTCAAGCGTCCTAACTCATCAACTTACTTTTTAAGACAGATTTCTTTGACAAGAAGTTTTATGAACACCTTTAGGCATTAGTGGATGGGTTTTTGGTTCATTATACACATATACACACACAAAGGATTATAGAGTAGAACTGGACTTTAAAGCATTAAAATATTTTTTAAAAAATCATCCTTAAAGTTGTTATGAGAAGCAAAAAATTATGTATTTATTTTATACTAAAACTTTAATCCATTGGAACACGCACTTATAATTGCTTTCCTTTGTGAAGATGCGACAGATTTACTACATAATAACATTTCTATGATCAATATAGTGTAATACACGAAGCTTTCCTCACTTTCCTATTTTTTCCTTTTATTTTTAGTGATGTCATGGAAAGAATGATAAATGCATATTTTTAAAAAAATTTAGTTCAAAGTCATTTATTGCTGGAGGGGATGCTTATTTTCCTAGTGGAGAATCAGGTTATACAGCTTTGCAATAATGTCAGCTCCCTCTAGTGGCTTTTGGTATACTTTTTGCTGAGCCTCTATAAAATCAATTGGGGAAAAGGCTGTGAATGTCCTAAATTTTCAAACATTGACCTGTTTAAAAATGATGCATTTTTCTTATCATAAAATCCATAAACCTCTCTTAAAATCAAGTGCTTGTTAGTAGTTAGACTGTAACTGTTGGGCAAAAAAGTTTATTCACTAGAAAATTATTTCAATTTATATAGACTTATTCCTTATATTAAGGTTTAACAGTTTTTGTTTCTTTTAAAGATGTTCAGATTGTTGATGTGTGATGATAACTGAGATTAGACTATGATACTATAATATAAATGTATACTAATATATACCCTCTATCCTTGTAGCCACCAGTCTACCCCTCCATGTTATCATATTATCCATATTATCTTCTCTTTATCTTATATATGATGACTGTTTATAAAACTGCCAACTGTCTCACTCCATTTATGTCTAAATATTCTCTTTTCCACTGTATTGACCAAAACATCTCTTAACACTTTTACTCACTCTTTTTGAAAACTTGTTTTGATTCATTAATAATCATTAATTAAATATGGAGTTTATAAATGAATTATAATTTATAATTTATATTTGTCTATAATTTATATGTATTATGTGTATTAAGTGTTATGTAATTTATATATTGCAAATATTATACATTATGCATATAAATTATATATTATATATGTATATAATTTATGTATATATATTATGTATGTATATAAAATGGTACATAAAAATTCACCATATCAAGTTAATATTGCAATTTAGTTTCTTAATAATTATTTTCAAGGAATTTTCCATGTATATGTTTTACCCCCAAACTGAGATCAGGGAGTAAATTTCATTTCTTGTATTACTGCGTCATGCTTTGAACATACTAATTATTCAGGAAATAAGAGCTAACAGAAGGGCCTGGAAATCCATCCTGGCTTTTATCCCCTCTTTCCATTTTTTTAAACTGGTGTTCTCACAATGAAACAAAAACTTGACCTTTTAAGTATACTTTGAATGATGAAAATGGCTGTAAGGGATTGGTGGTTGATACCTGGCAAAGATGATATGAGAAAATAATATGAAAAGTTAAATGCATTCTATTTTCATAGTAATTTTTAGTTTACAGATTTCTTATAATTATCTTCCTTAGTCCTCAGAGAGCAACCCTTTGAGAATGTGTTTTATTTTTTTAATTTTGTTTGCTTTTTAGGGCTGCACCCACATCATATGGAGGTTCCCAGGCTAGGGGTCGAATCAGAGCTACAGCTGCTGGCCTATGTCACAGCCACAGCAATGCCAGATCCGAGGCGTGTCTGTGACCTACACCACAGCTCATGGCAATGCCAGATCCTTAACCCACTGAGCGAGGCCAGGGATCAAACCTGCAACCTCATGGTTCCTAGTCAGATTTGTTTCCACTGTGCCACAATGGGAACTCTGAGAATATGTTTTATTTTCCCCATGTCGCAAGTGACCTATTAGAGCTTGGATTGCTGAAGGGATGTGTATGAAGTAGTATAAGAAAATGAAATAGTATAAGAACGAGAATATAAATGGATGTTCATGTCATCATTATTCTTGATAGCCCCACAATAGAAGCAACCCAGATGCTCATCAACTGATGAATAAAAATAAATAAAATGGGTGTATCTAAATGATGAAATATTAAGTAATGAAAACTAAGTTTACATGCCACAATATGAATGAACCTTAAAATCTTATGCTCAGTGACAGAAATCATTCACAAAAGGCCATGTGTTACATGATTCCTCTTATTGGAAACAACTAACATATGCAAATCTGAAGAGACAGGAAGTGCATTAATGGTTGCCTAAGGCTGGAAGATTGAGGGGGTAATATTGCCTCCCCAAGCAGTTGCTAGAAAACTTGTTCTAGAAACTGCAAACCAGACAGATCCTGTTCTACCCTACACGAATATGGAAAACATATGACATAGTTTATTAGAGATAATCTATTATTTTAACAAGGAATAAATTGTGTTCTTTCTAAATGTAAATATGGAAACAAAATAATTTATAATACAGTTTGAATTTATTTCAGTTGTGAAGTGGAAATCATGTCAAGAAAATAATTAGAGTTTTTTTTAATTCTTGTTTGGTTTGCTTTTTCAGGAAATGGGTAAAGTGGCTGTTTTAGTTGTGACAAAACAAGTGTTTTGTTATTTTCTAAAACTTCAAAAGCATGTTCTTTTTTTTTATAACTCTTTATTGTTGACATAATATCTTTGTTTTTTTCTGTTTTTAAACTGTGATAAGAAACTGTAACATGAGATATACCCTCCTAATAAACTTTTTAAGTATAGAGTAGTAACTGTAGGCATGGTGTTCTACAGCAGATCTCTAGAATTAACTCTTGCATAACTGAAACTTTATATACGATGAACAGCAATTCCCCATTTCTGTCTCCCTCCATCCCTAGGAAACTACCATTTTATTCTCTGCTCCTATGAATTTGCCTATATAGATACTCATATATATGGAATAATGCAGAATTTCTCCTTCTATGACTGGCTTATTTCACTTAGCATAATGTCCTCCAAGATTTTCAATATTGTCATATATGGAAGGATTTCCTTCTTTTTAATGGCTGAATAGTATTCCACTGCATGCTTATACTGCATTTTCTTTATCATTTACCCATTGATGAACATCTAGTTTGTTTGCATAACTTTTTTATTGCGAATAATGCTGCAATGAACATAAGAATATAGTTATTGCTTCAAGATCGTGCTTTTAGCTCTTTTGAATTTGTATCCACACCTGGGATTTCTGGATCATTTGGTAGTATTATTTTTAATTTTGTGAGGGATCTCCATACCATTTTCCTTAGTGGTTGCAACATTGTACATTCCCATCAGTGGTGATAGGTTTTGAATTTTTGACATCCTTGCCAGTGTTTATTATCTCTTGTTTTTCTTTTATACTAGCTATCCTAGTGTGAGGTGATATCATTGTGGTTTTGAGGTACATTTCTCTCATCATTAGTGATGATTAACATATTTTCATATACCTGTTGTCCATTTATACATCTCCTTTTGAGAAATGTTTATAGAAGTCCTTCGTTCATTTTTAAATGTTTATTTGCTTTTTTGCCCTTGAGTTATAGGAGTTTCTCATCTTTTTCAGATATCATATACTCTTATCACGTATATGATTTACAAATATTTTCTCCCATTCTGTACATTGCTGCTTCACTCTGTTAATTGTTCCCTTTGCTACACAGAAACTTTTTAGTTTGATTTTTAAATTTTTAATCTGGTTTGAGTTGATTTTTCTGTGTAGTATAAGCAAATGGTAAGATAATAGCTCAGTTTTATCTTTTACATGTGGTTATTCACTTTTTCTACCACAATTTGTTAAAGAGACTGTCCTTTCCCCATTGTGTGTTCTTGGCACCCTTGTCCTAGATTAGTTGATCATATATGTGTGAGTTTATTTCTGGGCCCTCTATGCCATTCCATTAGTCAATATATCTGTTTCTATGCCAGTACCATACTTTTTGAAAAACTTTAGCTTTGTTATATATTTTGAAATCAGGACCTGTGGTATTTTCAGCTATGTTATTTTTCAATGTTGTTTGGGCTGTTTGTGATGGTTTATGGTTCCTCATGAATTTTAGGATTTTTCCTCTTTTATAAAAATGATATTGGGATTTTTATAATGATTGCATTAATCTGTTAATATTTCACCACAGTACTGTCTCACACTCTCATTCATTAATTCAATACATATTTTTGAATACCTGCCATGTGCCATGAAAATACTAGGTATTTCGTGGAGAAAATTAGGAGGGATGTTTATGTTTTCATGAAGCTTAAGGAAGAAAGGTAATAAACAAATGAATATTTAAATTATGTGATCACAGATTATAATCACTTAGAAAATGTTATTCTGGGGTGATCACTTTTGAGCCAAATCCACAGAATATACAGGTGCCACTTGTGTGATGAGTTAAAGGAAGGATGACTTAAAGGAAGGACATTAAGAAGAATGGAAATAAACACAAATACCCCAAAGTGGAGAAGTGTTGGGGATATCAAGAAGACAGAAATGAGGTCTAGAGGGATGGAAACTAGCAAATCATGGGAAGATTGGTATAAAATAAGGAAGATGCAATTCATGTACCCCCCCCGTAAGTTCCTGTGAAATGTTTGGGTTTTATTTTAAAAGCAGCTGAAATTCCTAAGAGAATTTCACTTGAGGGAATTAAGTAATCTGATTCACATTTTTGAAAGCTCTAAGAAGGGCAAGGAGATAGGGGAAACTATAGCCACATAGTACAGTGATAACCTTGGTCTAGAGTTGTGATAGGGTAGATAAAGAAAAGTGGAGGCAGCTCTTGAAGTGATGATGATCTGGTCAGTGTGGTATGGAATACTTTTAATGAACATTACAGAGAATAACTTTTGCCTCCTATGGGGATAATAGAAAAAATATTACGGCAGCCAGGAAAAAGTACTCTCTATGCCCATATTTTCAAGCTCTGTTGTTAGGCCCTGCTATTCCTTGTTAAGATGCTGAGATTGGGAAGGGAAACAAAGGTTGACCTGAGCTAGGTCTTTCAACTCCATGTCAGAAAGTTGACCTAATTTACTTTTATATATAGGTAAGGGATTCTTTTATTCTAGAAAACATAATTTGTATTGATTTGTTCTTTAACTCCAGAACAAAAAATAATAACTGTTTGTAAATGTTCTTTTCTTTTAATACTATTTTCCTTTTCAATCCTACGAATAGCAGATTAATAGACATATTTATTTAAGCTGAATATGTGCCATACCATGAGATATAGGAATTGATCCTTGACCTTGAGAATCTTGGGAACATATGCTAAAAGCCAGGTGAAGCATCAAAAATAAAAATATTTTTCTAAAATTATAAAAAATATATTTAACTGGAGTTCTGGAAGATAGGATTGTTGAACCATTACGGCTGATTTTAGAAAATAATGTGGAAAAGACTGAAAATACAACATCCCCATCGCCAAACATTTGTATTACAATAAATATTTCAGTACTGTAGTAGTTTATATCTACACAAACTTGGTGATAAAGTTGTTTAGCATTTTTCCAAAAGAGCTGTATGAAAGAAGTAGGAAGTCCTGTTAATTCAGTTTCTACACATGCACACAGAGCATGTATGTCATCACTAATTTCTCCTTATAAAATGATGGTAAAATCAAGTTGTAGTCAGCTTAATATTCACAGCAGAAGTTTCTTTTCTTCTTCTGGCCTCCCCTATGGCATATGGAAGTTCCTGGGCCAGGGGTCAGATCTGAGCTTTGACCTATGCCTCAGCTGCAGCAATATCAGGTCCTTAACCCTCTGTGTGGGACGGGTATTGAGCCTGCTCCCCAACAGAGACAAGCTGGATCATTAACCCATTGTGACATAGTGGGAACTAACACAGCAGAAGTTTCATTGTTTTTAAATACTATCACTATCCAGACTGCTAGTAAGTAGTCTCTCCGAATGGCTTTTTCCCAGCTTCTATATAAGCATCATCTAATAGAAATGTAATGTGAGACATATATAATTTAAAGTTTTCTAGTAGTCATATTAAAAGAGAAGCAAGTGAAAGCTATTTTGAGTGCATATTTTATTTAAACAAATATTTCCAAATATTATTTTAATATAAAATAAAAAAATAATAATTAGAGATATTTTTCATTACTTTTGTAATAAATTTTCAAAAGCTGGTATATATTTACACTTGTAGAACATCTCAATTCAGACTAACCACATTTCTAGTGGTTAACGGACATAATGTATCTAGTGGCTACCATATTGGCCAGCACAGTTCTATATTCTTTCTCTCTACCATTTCTATGACATTTAAATACCTTTCATTTCTCTGAGCAGTTTTGTTTTAACTTTTTTTTTAGTGGGGATAGATAGCTGTGATTTTTTTTTTCAAAAAAGTATCATAAATAACCTACTGTTCTAACGTCTCAGCAGTATTATAACTCTATCTTAAAATGGGGAAAGAAAGCTGAATTTTCAAAGTAGATCTCTGTTTATCTTGCTTTTCACTTGAGTATTTTACCCCTTGACATAGACTCATATATCAAAGAATATAGCATTTAATTCCACACATCTTTTTTAATACTGAAATAATCTTGCCTTGTCTCTCCTACTCTCTCCTTTGCTCTCTTTTCTCTTCTCTGAAGTCCCTTCCACTTGTGATTGGATAAACAAGATTTTCTTGAAAACAAAAGATACAAAAGACATTTTCACACTCCTCTACTACAATTTTAGATGTCACTTTGATCATACTTTGTCATTGCCATCCTTCACATGGCTGTAGTAAAGAACTGGAGATCAATGGGATTTTTTTTAACCTTTGAAGATAAGCAGTAGTATACACAGCATGGTAGCCCTTAACATTTTCTTTTCTAATAATCCACAACACATGCTCCCCAAACTAGAGTCACGTATATTAATTTTTTTTTTGTCTTTTTGCTATTTCTTGGGCCGCTTCCGCGGGATATGGAGGTTCCCAGGCTAGGGGTCCAATTGGAGCTGTAGCCATTGGCCTACGCCAGAGCCACAGCAACGCAGGATCCGATGCGAGCCGCGTCTGCGACCTACACCACAGCTCACGGCAACGCCGGATAGTCAACCCACTGAGCAAGGGCAGGGACCGAACCCACAACCTCATGGTTCCTAGTCAGATTCGTTAACCACTTCGCCACAACGGGAACTCCTATTAATTTTAATTTTGTAGAATATATTTCCCTATTCGTAAAACATTAAGAAGGTATTTATATTTGTAAATGGCACTTTAGCACATAGTAGAAACTATCATAAGAATCTTTTTTTAAAAGATGAATGTCATGTATTTATAAACAATAAATGATACGTGTTAAATCCTTGGGCTATTTTTTCTTGGGCCTGGGCTGGGTCAAACAATGCCAGTAGAACTCTTGTGATCTTTTAGGATGGTAAGTCATTAAATTGGTTATGCTTATTGTCTTATTGCTTTCAGTAAAGAGCAAATTGTCAGTGGGGTTATTTATCTCTATTCCTACGTAAAAGGGACAATGTGAATGACCTTAGATGGAGTAGAACTAGTTCTGCTCCTACTTTGGAATCACAAGGGCAGCATCCACACACATCTCATTGACTGGTAGTTAGAGCAGCTCTTACTAAGTTTGCCCTTGGGTGCTACTAGCTTCTGCAACAGATCTTTTCTTTCCTTTTAATCTTAAACAGAATTAGCAATCCTTCACTAGTATTCTCAATTATGTGTAGCTTAAATGAGATAAACTGTATTTTATAATCACTGTTAAAATAAACTGTGTAGTTTATAATTACCGTTAAGCTTTGACAGGATAAATTACATAGGCTAATGAATGCTTTTTTTTAATATATGGGGGAAAACAAGAGTAAAATAGCCTTTGTTTTAATTGTACTTTATAAACAAAAAGTCATGTATTTTATCTGCAGCCCAGATCTAGCCTCTAAGGTCTGGATTCATATGTCCCACTACTTCTTCAAACTTTTTATCTAGATGTCACAGTTGGTTGCAAACCGATAAACGCTTGGTGGGTAACTATGCAACCAAGAACCATATCCTCTTCGGTCCCTCTAACATAAGGGAACAGAACCAACATCTGTGGAGTTGCCCTGTCAGGAAACTTTCATCATCTTTGTTATTCCCTGATCCTCACCCATTTCCTCTCCTAAATAGCTGTCACATCCAAACTTCATAGTTATTGTCATCAGTGTAGTCCTATTAAACTAGGAAACTATGGTTTCTTGCCTGGACCACAATTGTCTTGCCCACACCCATTCTTGATATTGAGAGATCTATTTTCTACATTTTAGCCAGAATGATTTTTCTTAAGAAAAATCTAACCATGTCACTTCGTATGTGTATAATATGTTCAGCGACTTCTGTTTTCTCCTAGTTTAAAGGTGCCTAAAATGCCCTACCTAATATGGGCATTGCCTAGCTCCAGTCGCAGCCTGATTCATTCTTGTTTTCTCCTTATTTCATATTGATATTTTATTGATTAAAGATGATGGACTTCCTGTGTGACTTGGAGTGTAACTATTCAGTTCTGGCTGCTTCTACAGTGGCTGTGGCTTGACTCCTGGCTCCAGAACTTCCATACGCTGCAGGTGCGGCCAGATAAATAAATTTAAAAAAATAAAAAAAGGAATATGGCATGGTCTTCCCTACCTCAGAAGCCCTAGCATAGCTAAGCTTTTTTCATATTTTGCTCAAAAGTTAACCCTTATTGGTCTCCAGTCTATATATGATGTTTCTTTTTAGTAAAGCTAAAGTCGATATTAAGATTGTTATTTCTATTGGTAGGACTTCTTGGTTATCTACTTCTAGCAAACCTAGTTCTCTTGGCTTTATAACTGATGTAGGAACTATGTCTGAGTCTAAGTTTAAGTCTTCATATTCTGTATACTTGTAATTTCAAGTATACAAGTGGTGCCCTGTATTCTTTGCAGTTAAAGATGTGTTGTTGATGTCGTCTGTAATGTAAAGAATTTGTAATGATGGTAGGGCAATTAGAATTAAAATAATAACTGGTAATATTGTTCAAATTTTTTCTGCTTATTGTGAATCTGTTGTACTTGTATGTGTTAATTTAGCTATTAGTACAAGTGAAATAATATATAGAATGAAAGCTAGTTAAAATATGATTATTAGTATATGATCATGGAAATGTAGAAGTTCTATGATGGATGATGTTGCATCTTGCAACCTTAGTTGGAAAGGATATATCATAGAGATGTTTAGGGTTTTACCTGTAACACAGCTTTGACAAAGTTATGTAATATTTTACTAATATCTCAATTATTGAGAAAGACATAGTGGTTATGGTGTTGGCTCATAACCAGTGGAATAGGGTTTGATTCCTTCCTTTCTTATTGATTTACTTCAGGTTAATATAAATGGGTTCCTCAAACTTAAGGTATGGTGAAGGATATCCATGTAGTCATTCTCCATTTGTAGTAGTTCTATTGAGACTTCTCATTTTGATGCAAATGCTTCTCAAACTATAAATACTACCAGTATTACTGCTGTTGGTGAAATGAGTAAGCCTGTTGATGAAATAGTATTTCATGCTATGTATGCATCAGAGTATTCAGAATATTGTCATGGTATTCCAGATAAACCAAGGAAATGTTGTGGAAAGAAAGTTAGATTTACACCCAGAAACATTATTACAAAGTGGTCTTTTGCTCATGCTGAGTTGAGTGTATAACCTGAGAATAGTGGGAATCAGTGCACAAAGCCTCCTATGATCGCAAACACTGCTCCTATTGATAGTAAGTAGTGGAAGTGTGCAACTACATAATCTGCATCATGAAGAATGATGTTTAAGGATGAGTTGGCTAAAACAATTTGTGATAAACCACCCATTGTAAAAAGGAACATAAAACCTTAGGCTCACAGCTCCTCAGATATAATAAGGATTTCTGATTGATGAACCAACCCATGGGTAATGAAGTAGCTAATTCAGAAATTATGGACTTGATAGGTCCTCTTTCTGTTTTAGCTCCTCCCCAGTACAATCCACCTGTGAAACACCCAGAGCATTCACTCAGGATCAAGAGCGAAAGGAAAAAATATGCCCAAACAGCCTGAATCAGAATGCAGCATAAGATGTTCTATGTATGCAATAAGGAAAACAGTGCCCACATGTAATGGTGGTCTGGATTCTTCCATACTTTATCAAGGTTTTGAGAGAACATGTGACTTTACATAATGTAAATGATTCATTGAATAATGCAAATCAATGCATACTTGGTTGACATTCTGTTTAACAGAGAAAAATAATGTATAAATTTGTGATTTAGGTCTAGCTAGAATTATATTGGTTAATAGAAGAAAGATTGAATAATTTTTTATTATTTAATAATTCAAATACTTTATTGTTCATCTTTCCGGATTTGAGAGACTTTTGGCTTTATTCTGGTCTGTGCTGAAAAACCATGGATTCTTTGAATTTCTGGCATTTCTTTTCTTTTCTTTCTTTCTCTTTCTTTCTTTCTTTCTTTCTTTCTTTCTTTCTTTCTTTCTTTCTTTCTTTCTTTCTTTGTCTGACATATATATTTTAAATGACCATCAAGTATTTCGCATTATTAAAACAACACTATTTAAATAATCCTAAACAAATAAAACACTTTCATCCTTTTTATGCCATTTCCCTTGTTATTTGTCTACTATTATGTAATATTTGATCTGACCATGATTCTGTTTGCATGATGAAGTGGAAACATTTTTAAATTCAGTCTTTGTGTGTCAGAATATTCATATGCATTCACTATATGTTTTCATGTGTGGATGCATGTGTTTTTGTGTATGGGTGTTTGTAAATCAGTTCAGAGCAATGTCTTAGCTCTGGATATGGATGTGATTCTCTAGAACATAAAATTAGTTCAGAGAAACCTACTTATACCCTTTAATGAAAGAACATATGTACCTCTAGTCTGCTTTTATTCTCTTTCTAGCAAGGAAATTTTTTCCTTTTATTAACATAGATAAAACTGTGTATTAAACTCTTAAAGTTTCCACTTATCCCTGAGTGTGTCTCCTTGATTTTCCTGTTGTATTGGATCTCCCTTTTAGCTAAAAATAATAGCAAATATACATGTGCCCAGAAAGGGATGCCATCATTAGCAAATAGAGATGAGTTTAGAATAAAATGTAGATCTCTTATCAAGATCTAGAAAGGCCCTATGGCCATAGTTCTCAATGACCCCCCCCCCCGCCCTCATGTCCAACAACACCCCACCTTGCTCACTTTGCTCTTGCTATACTTCCCTCCTTTCTGTCCTCCTGTGTTACTGGAAACACTCATGTTTCTGGACTGTTATACTTGTTATTCCACACCTGGAAAACCTTTCCTCTCTATATTCAAATGACTCCCTCCTTTATTGATTTTAAGTCTTTTGTCAAATGGTACTTCCACAGAAAGGGATTTTTTTATTCATGGTCTAGTCACTTTGTATCCTTTTAATTTAACTCAATTCAATACTTTTCTTATGTTCATAGAGCTTCTGTAACATATACACATTTTTAAAAATAATGAAAAAATAGAAATCCTCACTCTGAGCTATCAAACTTAAGAAGTGGAATATTGCTAAAACCACTAGTATACTTTGTTGCCCCTCTCAAATTCCTTTCCCTCACCTCTGTGCCCACCCTCACCATCATCTCCTGGCAGATCTTCTGTTTGTCAGTTCTTGTTGCCATTCTTGGCTCTTCCTATGAAAAATGACACTTCCTAGGATTCTTTTTAAAATCGGCTACCAGCTTGATTCAGCCAATGGGAGGCACTTGGAGGATACTGAAGAAGAGGGGAGAAGCTAGAATATTGTCTTTCCCTCTCATTGTTTCAGGGTACATCTCCATCAGTGGCTGAGGATGAATGCTCTGAGTTTCTAGTTTCCTCTGGAAATAGCATACCTCAAAGTCACTGCATCCCCAAAGGGAAGTTCGCTGTAAATTCAGCTCCTGCTGGATGGTTCCAATGATTGGTTTCATGTAACACCATATCACACCTCTTCCCTTTGTCCCTCTGCCCTTGGAGATGGCATTGGCTTCCACTGCTAATCTATTGATTGGTCACCGTCCCTTTTGTAGATCCTGATATACTCCAACATTTTTATATCTAATTCTCTATCTTAAGTTCCTTTTATTGCATTATCTGGAAGGATCTTCACCAACCCCCTCCTTCCCCTATACCTTAATTTTTCTACACTGGCATTTATTTCTCTTAGTCATTACAGTCTCTTGATTTGTTTGCTAATTTCCTAACTCACCAATTAAATTTTAAGCATCATGAATGCCAAAGTTTTGCTTTTTAAATTTTTACTTCTTGCTTCCCTGGTGCTCGGAACACTGAATAAATATTGGCTGAATGAAGGACTAATAAATGACTTCAATTAGTTCTCTCCAAAGTGTCTACATCCCCATTTTTATAAATGAGGTCTAAGATGCTGAAATGTTAAATAATTTGCCAAAGCTTGTGGGTGGAGAGCCAGTTCCAAAGGACGGGTTTACTGAACTGCAGAATCAGACTTGCTAATTGTTATGCTATTTCTGTAAAAAAACAGAAGGGAGAAGCTATCCTGTTAGATGTTCATAAAAAACCTGTTCATCTTTTTCTAATGAAAAGTAATCTTACTATCTTCATCAAGTTTTTCTATACTTATCTTTCTCTCCTGACACGTATTCATCATCTGGATAAAATTAGACTGATTCTTATCACCTTTGGCAAGTTTGTAATGAATGTTTATTGCGTTCCAGCCACTGGTAAAAGGGAAGCAAGCACTGTTTTCCAGAATGTACATGATCAAGTTCAATTAAACCAAACTTTATACATTTTATAACCTATCCAACATACCTCCTCATCGCATAGACCCCTCTCCTTCCAGATCACTTGCTCAGAGGCCTTCTCAGACAAAACTTTCTGCTTCATCAAAATTAAATATTCCTTTACTTTACCGCTATCCATGAGATCTCTTTGCTATTACTAATAATTATCTAGCATTAAAATAAGTGTATCTAGTTAGTAGAGAAACCTATTATTTATATGAAAGAAAGTAAAGATCTTTCACAAACCTTCAATATAAAATAAGAAGTGCTCAGATTAAAGAAGACCTCTTAAAATAAACTTGGGCATGAACTTCCAAATAAATATAAACACATTTGGTAAAATGCTCAGTATCTCTTTCCAACACAGTTTCTATAAATACCTTTACCATCTGAAAACTAGTACTTTCCTATATTCTTCTCATTCAGCTTATAAGTGTTTGGTGTATAGAAGTGTAATTCACATGCCATCTAATAAAAAATAATGTGGTTTAAATAATGCCATTTGATATAGTGATTTCAGCTACTATTTTATACTCATTGTCTGGTTTTACCTTTTTAGGAAAATTCTCAACCGTTATCTCTTTAAATATGGCTTCTGAATTCTATTTCTCTGTGTGTCTCTGGAATACACTTCTGTTAGCTCATTTTACTGTTTTTCTCTATGTCTTTTATTCTCTCATCTTTATTTTCTGTCCTTTTTGTCTCTGCATGTTCCATATATGGATTATCTTCAGGTTCACTCATCCTCTGTTTAGCTTTGTCTAATCTACATTTAAATCTATCCATCGTGTTATTTCTTTTCACTTATTACACGTTCAGTTCTAGAATTTTTTTTATTCTCCTTAAAACACTTAAAACCATTTTTGTGATTTCTGTTTATCTGACAAAATTCTCATCATGAACATTGTCAGTATAGCTACTCAAGTTACATAATCCAGGTGTGTATAAAATATACAATGTACAGTAATAAATAGTATATATATACATATGTGTTTTATTTGTTTCTTTTTTAATTTATTTTTTATTGTTATTTCCCCCAAATCACTTTTTTTCTCCCACTGTACAGCATGGGGACCCAGTTACACATACATGTATACATAATTTTTTCTCCCAATGTCATGTTGCAGGAATTTATCTTCAACGTCATCATCATAGTCTAATCTGGACTTTCAGGTTTTCACATTTGGTTATATTTGTAATTACTGGTGTGGCTAAGTTTGCTGGCAACTAAGGAAAATGCAATGACAAAGTTTAAAATGGTTAAATGATTTTCTTTTTTTCCTTTTCAATAAAGTTTTTGACACCTTGCCACCAATGCGCTATCAGGAGACCATGAGTACCATCCTCACTTGGATCCAGCATTCAGAAGCCAAACTCTCTATACCTCAGGCTACTGTCACTGAATATGAAATCATGGAGCAGAGACTTGGGGAGTTACAGGTCTGTGAATATTTAAATGTCTTAAACAGTACAATGCAGATATCATCTATAAAGCAATCACATAAAACCTTAATGTAATACTAGAATTAAAATAATCATGGCAAGTAAGATTGTTTCCCAGCTGAAAAATGAAGATTAAGACTTTAAAAATATAATATTTTATGCATTTGTGCCTTCTCTCCAGAAGATAAAATTACATATTTGAAGACAATGATATGGTCTACTTATGAAGCATATTCTTTCTCACTTAGTGTGCCGAAACATGGATTTTGATTTTTATAAATGATCTGGTATTATTCTCCCCTTTGCTTGCCGATTTATAACTTGTCCCACATTTCTGAACAGAAAGTGGTAAAATTAGTGTAGTTATAAAATTAGTTTTAATTTAAGCCTTTGTTTGATATAACACTGTAATTAGATTTTTCAGTTCTATTAACTGTATTTTAACAGTCTTATATCAGGCAACAGAATACTAATATAAGAAATGAAAGAAATAATTTGTATGAGATTTTAGAATATTTTTCCAACTAATTTTGAAAAGCCTATGTTATATATCTAATCACATTTTATTTTGTAAGGCATTAAAACATATTCATTATATTTAGATAATATGTACACATTTTGAGAATTAAATTAAGAAAAAAGTTAAAAATTTAATTTTGCTATATCGAGAATTCTTTTTGGGGAATTAAATACTATTTCTTTAAAAAAGTAATTTTAGTATGAGAATCTCTAGTTGCATCCATGTTGGCTGCAAATAGTATTTTTTGTTCTTTTTATTGTTGAGTAGTATTCCATTATATATATATATATACCACATCTTCTTAATCCATTCATTTGTCAGTGAACGTTTAGGTTGTTTCCATGTCTTGGCTATTTTGAATGATCCTGTAATTAACATAGGGGTATATCTATCTTTTTGAATTATATATTCTCATACTAAATGAAGTAAGTCATAAAGAGAAAGACAAATACCATATGATATCACTTATCTGTGGAATCTAAAATATGGCACCAATAAACCTGTCTACAAAACAGAAACAGACTCACAGATATAGAGAACAGACATGGTTGCTGAGGGGGAAGGAGCGGGATGGACTGGGAGTTTGGGGTTGGTAGATGCAAACTATTGCATTTAGAATAGTTAAGCAGTGAGTTCCTACTGTACAGCACAGGGAACATCTCTTGGGATAGAACATGATGGAAGATAGTATGAGAAAAAGAATGAATATATATGCATACCTGAGTCACTATTCTGTACTGCAGAAATTGACACAACACTGTAAATCAACTCTGCTCTAATAAAAATGAAATATAATTTTAAAAAAGTACTGGGGAGGTAATTTACACCATGATTAGCATCATTAACACTGCTGCATGTTACATATGAAAATAAACCTTAAAAGTTCTTATCACAAGGAACAACAAAGTAATTTTAGATGTATTTCTTCAAAGAAATCTTTATTTAAACATTTCCCAGTATATACTGTCCTATTTAGACCATTTCCTCTACTATAACACTAAACAACCTATGACTGTTTAATCTGTTCATATTCATGTTGTCATAATACCTGGAATAATTCTAAAGTTTACTTTGAAGAATATGTGACGTAATAGAACTGTAAATATAAAAAAATAAGAGTACAAAAGGATAGTGACTAGGGGAGTGGTTTAAGTATATAAGAAATAGTATGTGGATGAATGAAAGAGTGTATTTCCACTGATAAAATAGTGATGAAGGGAAAATTATTTATAAATATTATTGAGTAATTAATAACTAAATTAATAAAATGAAGTTAGAACCTGTGTCAAATGTTATACCAAATCAAAACAGCATATATTAAAAAGGTCAAAAACATTTTAGTAAGCATAAATTTTGGGGACGTTTTTCATAAAACTTTATTTTTTTTTTCATAAAACTTTAAAAACATGATGTGGAAGCACAATAATCAATGGAAGCAATCACAAGCATTGTAAATATGCCAGTCCATTTTAAAGAAAGATGAGACAAGTAAAACACCTAAGTCATTAAGAAGGGAATCACCAAGAAAGGACATAAATGACCACTAATCTTATGAAAACTTGTAACTCATGGTGTAACGAATGTAGTACATACTTACAAAATGAGATGCCATTTTATGTACTAAATTGCAAAAAGAAGTCTAAAAAAATAAAAAAAAAATGGCTGTTATAAAACAAAAACAGGCTCAGATATACAGTATGAACTAGTGGTTGCTAGTTGTGAGGGAGTAGGGGAGAGGCAGAGTAGGGGTAGGGGCTTAAGAAGTACAAACTACTATGTATAAAATAAGATACAAGGATCTTGTACAGCACAGGGAATATTGCCAATATTTCATAACTTTAAATGGAGTATAATTTATTAAAACATTGAATTACTATGTTATATACCTGAAATTAATATATTTTAAATCAATTATAATGTAAAAAAATTGTAAAGGATGTAGTACAAATTTACAAAATGAGATACTATTTTTTACATGCTAAATTGCAAAAGAAAAGAAAAGAAAATGGAAAGAAACCCAAAAGATAGAAGTGCTGGCCTGTAGCAATGAACTACATTCTCACTTACTGGTGGGAATGTAAATTGAATGTACATTTTGCTGAGGAAATCTTTTCAGATCTAGATAGGTAGACATAGATAAATAGATCATAATCATAATTGACAGGGGTGGGACTTGAAATTAATTTATATGGCTAATAGAATTGATTAAATGAACTGCAGAAGCAATTAAAATCTATGTTTTTGAAAAATACTTAATGAGATGGGAAAAGGCTCACAATAAATGGCCTGGCTCAAATGTAGTTCTGTGCATATGAGATGCTGTCTAAACAATAATTCAAGGATAACAGTTTAATAGAGTAAAAAAAAAAAAAACACACCACCAAGTAATAGATTTTTTATTAAATATAGATTTTAAATAAAATACTACTCAATAATTTATAAATGACTCTTAAAATTAAAAAGTAGACTTTAAATTGCTAGTTATTTTATAACATTGCATCATTTATTTTTAGATGTTTGCATCATATAGCTTTCATTTTACATACATTTGATTTATCTGAGACTAATCAATAAAACTGAATAGTGAAAATTATTAGTATTCATCAATTCATATAAATGCACTTTCTTTTTAATTTTGAGGCTTTACAAAGCTCTCTGCAAGAGCAACAAAATGGCTTAAACTATCTCAGCACCACTGTGAAAGAAATGTCAAAGAAAGCGCCCTCTAATATTAGCCAGAAATACCAATCAGAATTTGAAGAGATTGAAGGCCGGTGGAAGAAGCTGTCTGCCCAGCTGATGGAACATTGCCAAAAGCTAGAGGAGCAAATAGCTAAACTCCGAAAACTTCAGGTAATTCAAGATTTTACTTTCTGTATTCATTTTTCTCTACTTGTTTTTCTCCTAACGAAGAATTACAAATTTTAAAGGCAAATGGACTTTTAACCTCCATAGCACTTCAAAATCAGTGATAAAATCAAAGACACAATCTTTCTCAAATGAGTAGTTTGCCTATTGCTCTTAAGGTAATGATAATTAAGAGTTCTGCTTATTAGATTTTCTTTAGAATTAGTGGTTTTTTTTAACCAATACTGATAGGACTTAAATATATTTTAGCTTAGTGATTTTTTCAAAGCCAATCTTTTCTTTAATCTTATTGTCCTCTAAATATATCATTTAGCTTATGAATAGATAAGAAATTTTCTACCGTGTAATATGGTCATGTCATTTCATCAGTATATTTCATTTGTAATTTTATGTATAAATTTGACTCCATTTGACTCCATGCACATTTATGTGTTTATATGTATAAACATGTGTACATGCATATACATGCACACATGCATACACATACCAGTGAAGCAGTGAAAGAGGGTCAGTTACGTGGTCCTTGCCATCAAGGAGCCCACATTCTAGTGAAAGAGAAAGTTGAGTGTATTCATTTACTCTTGCTGCTGTAATATATTGCTGCAAATTCAATGGCTTGATGCAATACACATTTATTATATTATGGTTCTGGAGGTCAGAAGGTCAAAATCAGTCTCAGTGGGCTAAAATCAAGATGTAGACAGGGCTGTGTTCTTTCTGGAGGTGTTAGGAGAAAATGTGTTTCCTTGTCATTTTTAACTTTTGGAGACTACATTACTTGGCTCACGTTTCCATCTTCTGTCTTTAAAGCCAGTCGTGTAACACCTTCCATTCTCTCTCTTACGCTCCTACCTCCATCTTTAAAAGGACCCTTGCAATTATATTGTGCCCATCTGCATAACCCAGAATAATCGCCCCATCTCAAAATCCTTAACTTAATTTCATCTGTAAAACTCCTTTTTGCCAGGTGAAGTAACATATTCACAGGTTTCAGGGATGAGGGCCAGAACATCATAGGAGGTTATTATTTAACCTACCACGGTAAGTAAATTAAACAGTGCAGTAAATGTCATGTCTGTGGAAAGAAAAGAAAACCAACATAACTGGGGAAAAGATTTGTGAAATGTTCTTGGAACATGGGTTATCTGACCACATCTTAAACAAGTAGAATTTAGGTAGCTAACAAAAGTGGGAGAAAGTTACTGACAAAATGGAGCTATAAGTGCAACTGACTGTAAGTATTTCAATATTGGGGAGACAAAAGATACATTTGGAGATTAATAAAATATATGATTGGAGAAGTGGTCTCAGAGTAGATCATGTTTGGATACCATGCTTTAGAGTATGAATTATAACCAAATGATGATGAGATAAAAAATAGTGATATAGTAGTGTTACTGGTATTTTAAAGGGGGGTGATAAGATAATATCTGTGTTTTTGAAATACTTTGAAAAGAGAAAGGAGGAGTGAAGAATATTGGCACAATTGTAGAGAATGGATTAGAGTGGGGTAAGACTGAAGCAGATATGGAAAAGAGATAATGGAGTCATCAAGGATCCAATAGTAAGATCTGAACTAGGACAGTAGTGATGTGGGGAGAAGAGTAAAAGTAGACTTGAGAGATGTCAGCCAAATAATAATGTCGAAGTTTTTAGATTTAGTCACATGCTTTTCGTCATTATTATTTTTCATATTAAAGAAGAAAGATTCGAAGCAGCACACATTTTCAATAGAAATTTAATTAAGAAAGGAAAAATTAGCACATCTGGACAGAACAGTTGAATTGTAGGCAAATAAAGAAGTTTGAAAAATCATACACTTGATAAGTAGCTTCAGAAAGAAGCAGGAAAAAGGGCATTATGTGAAAAAATGATGGGATGGACTTGGCTATTTACACATGATAAAAGATGACATTTTCCACCTGATCATGACTTCAAGCTGGTCAGGAAAATAAGAAATTAATTTCTGTCTTTGAAGATGGCAAAATATTGGTCTGAAAGTTCTCAACTGGAGGGACTATTTAAACCGTCAAGTATAGAAAACAATTTGTGGAAGTTCAAGTTTAGGGAGGCCATAAAGACATCATTACATTGAGTTTATTGTTTGTAGTTTGTTTTATGTACTGTAAGGGCACATTGTTAGTATTATCATGAGTTGTTTTGTAACTTAAAATTTCTCTTGAGGGGGATATGATTTAATGTTCTTGAGAGTAACATCATAAAATCACATTTGGTAGTAATTTTTTATTTTTAACAATAGCAGACTTCATACACCAGTGCTCATACAGTAGACCATAAAAATGCAGTCTTAGTAAAAAATATTCTTTTCCTGAAGAGCTACTTAGAGGCATTCTTCAAATGTGGGAATTGTTCCTGGGCCTGTGTTCAAACATATCACTGTGATGAATTGTGTTAAGAGGAATCAGCACCCCAATAATGCCTTAAAATGGGTCTCTGATTTCAGAATCACATCAAAACCCTGAAGAAATGGATGGCTGAAGTTGATATTTTCCTGAAAGAGGAATGGCCTGCCCTTGGGGATTCAGAAATTCTTAGAAAACAGCTGAAACAGTGCAGGGTAAGATTTTTATATGATGCTTTTCATATGAAGATTTTTGTATGCAAACTCTTATTTAGTTATATCAGTGGTTCTGAACCAGGGGCAATTTTCCCACCCTGAGGGACATTTAGTAATGTCTGGAGACATTTTTGTGTGCTGTAAATTGGGGTAGGGTAGATGCTAGAGGCCAGGGATGCTTCTAAATATCATACAGTGCATAGAACAGCCCCCTACAACAAATAATTACCCAGTCCAAAATGACAGTAGTGTCAAGGTTGAGAAACTAGGTTAAATAAGAGAGAAGTAGACAAAATATCACCTTTTACTCAACCCTCACTTCACATTATTTTGATGTAAAATACAGTCTAATTTAAAGGTAAAGAATCCTTTGAGTTATTTGTTATATCTTATTACAGATTACCAGTCATAGTGTATTGTTCTTTTCATGTATGTTGTACTCTCTCTATAGATTTATATTTGGCTACACCCAGAGCATGCAGAAGTTCCCAGACCTGGGATTGAACTTGTGCCACTGCAGTAGCCAGAGCCATGGCAGTGACAACACAAGACCCTTAACCCGCTGAGCAACAGGGGAACTCCAAGACATGTATTTTGAAATAATACGCATTGTACTCTTGTCATGCAGTGGGGAGAAAACAATCTAGTTCTTGAAAGGATTTTATTTCCAAATAAAATCTAAAAATGCAAATCCATCTTAAAAGTCACCTTTACACCCTCCAGCTATAAAGAGTTGCTGTAATATCCTGTGTTTGATAATCAAAATTCCTTCAAAAATAGTAACGTGTACAGCCTATCATTTTTGCACATTTTTCTAACAAGTATTGAATTTCTTTGCTTTTGTATCTAGTCTAAGTAGACTAAAGATAGATAATTCTCTATTTCATTCATGTCATAAAAAATACTGAACATTTTTTGCAACATGTATTTCACATTTTAAAGGGCAAAATTTACATGTAGTGGCTTGGTGCCTACTTATGTTGCCAACCTTTGTTGAATTTCTAATTTGTTGTGGTCATTTTTTCATCTAACTTGAGTTATTTCCTTAGCTTTTAGTAAGTGATATTCAGACCATTCAACCCAGTCTAAACAGTGTCAATGAAGGTGGACAGAAGATAAAGAAAGAAGCGGAGCCAGAGTTTGCTTCTAGACTGGAGACGGAACTCAGAGAACTTAACACTCAATGGGATTACATCTGCCGACAGGTATGTCCAGTCTCTTGACTGTGGCTTGCTTCTTTTTAACTATGATTTCTTAATGTCTCCTTCACTTTTAAAAAATTTAGTTTCTTTGTTGATGCTTTAAAGTACAGTTAATTAAACCTAGCCATTGTCTAACATATAAATTATTTTCATAGTAGATATTTTAAATAGTCTATATTCATTTAATCGGGGTCTTAAAATGACCTTATTAAATACCGTTGTCATTCTGAACAGTAAGCTCCTTAGGCATTATTTTAATTGACTCTTTTATCCATTGCATAACTTAATAAAAGTAATTCGATCAACAAAAGATACTTTACACTTCTATACTTGGTATGGAAATAAAATGAATGTATAATACATGCATATATACAAATTGATAAATATGTTCTACTTTTAATTGTAAGATTGGCAAGTTTCACTTCTTCAGTACATCTATTTCAATAAATGGATTAAGATTGGGAAATAGTTAAGAAAAAATATAAAATAACTGTTCATATCTGAGCTCCTCATTTTTATACAGCAGGGCATTTTATAGATATTTTCAATTTCAAGATTAAATTATGGCAAAGTAAATATTATTTGCACAAGTAGTGTACATTAAATACTTGTTCAAAAGATAAAAATTTAACCTAAAGTGATGACTGCTTTTCAATACACCCATACCTTTTTCGAAGTTAATGAGAGTTTTCATTTTATGTGTATTAGACGCAGTCAGTCTTTCTTTATTTCTAAGTAACCTTTGAAAGTTGAAAAGAAATCATGCCAAAAGGCAGAAACTAAATTTGAAAAAGAAAAGAATTTAGACAGGTAAAAGTCAAGACAAGTCACCCAGCTAATACTGTCACTGACAAATGCTCAACAGTTCTATTAACTCACAGATGAGATAGCCCTGAGTCAGCTAGCTTGCATTCTTCTGGAGTAAGCTGGTTCTGGAATGGATGCTCAGGGAAAAAAAAAAAAAAAAAAAAAGGTTACTTAGAGAAAAGATTACATCATTGATGTTTTCCTGGGAGGCCAGTATGAAAGCCATTTGTTTGTTTGATATTTTAAATGGATGAATAGAAAAAAAAAAAAAAAAACAGCAATTTATTTAGAGCAAGGGAAGGAACGATAGCAAAGAGAAATTTTTGTGAGGAAAATGGGCAGGAAATAAGAGTCATGAATTGTCTTATAGGTCACAGTGAGGATTTACTATGGGAAACTTACAGATGTTTAGGTATAGAAGTGGCACCATGTAAAGTAGTTGTTTATAAGCTTGCTATATATTCCTGTTATGTGAAGAGTTAACCAAAGTGGCACAAGTGGAAGCATGTAAAATCTAAGTTGTCCATGTGGGAAATAATCCTGGAAAAGAGCAGGGGGGTTATTACTGGAGATTGACAGACATGAGGGAATTTTGAAATATGTAATCCTCTTTTCACATCATGTTTGGTTCACTGTCTTAACCTCTCCCAATAATTTTCCTTGTTATTCCATAGCAATAGAGCTGGTTTGAACTCTTGTTGCTCTGTTTCTTTACTATTTATTGTTTTTGTTTGTAGTTTCCAGTTATTCAGTAATTGACATGAGGAGAAGATAAGTTATTCTAGGCAAACTGGACCAAAGTGCTTGAGTGAGCCAAATTTATAGAAACTATCCTCCCTGGCCATCTCCATCAAGCTTATCTCACTCAATATGGTCACATATTTTTCTTGTTTCTTCTAACCAATTGGTCAAGTTCTTCCTTGTTATATTTTTGATTTGGGCTTTCACACTCACATCCACCCATAATCATTATTTTTATTCCAACAACACATTTCTTTCTTGATTTTATGTTTTTTCAGACACTGTTCAAAATTGCAATACTTGTTGAAGGAGAACACTTGCTGATAGTCCAGAGTTGTGGGAAGGGGGAAATGAAAGTACATTCAGTTTTCTTCTTTAAGCAACAGTGTTGGCTATTGTGCCTTCAAAGAAGGAAACACTGCAAGCCAAGGAGGAACATAAATCACTAGCTTCATGGAATGATCAATACTTCTATTTTGTCCATGTTTGTTTTGGAGCAATAGACAGAATACACCTAGAATTCAAGTGGGGTATTTGAGCTGGGCATATAAACTATGTACACAAAATGAGGAGGATATAAATGTCACTCATATCTCAAAATGAAAAGATTTGTCAGACATATTCCCCCCTCCCAATTTTTGGCTAAACTGAATAAAATAAAAACTCTTATGTGTGGAGAAGACTTTCTTATGGATAGAGATAAAAATATAATGTATAAGACCAGGAACTCTGGAACCTGGTTGCCTGGGTCTAGATCTTGCCCCCCCCCCCCCAAAACTACTTGTGTCATCCTGGAAAAGTTACTTAATCTCTCTTTGCTTCAGTTTCCCATTGTTTACAATGTGATTATATTACTGCCTACTGTATAAGAATTTTAAACTAATAATTAAATGAGTTCATCTTTGTAAGATGTCTAGACCAGTATCTAGCACAGAGTAACAACAATGTACATGCTTGTTAAATAAAATAAATGAACTAAATATAAATTTATATATGTACAATTATAAAATGTGTATAATTTCTAAATAAATAATAAGTGGTTATATATTTTAATTATTAGTGGCTATAAATAATATCTAGGTTGAGAAACACTGGATCTAGAGGCCAGTGGATGTCATTCTGGTGCCTTGCAGATCACTGTCTTTCCCTAAGTCAGTACATCTTTTGGGTGCAGTCATCCACAGATCCCTGGTCATTCCATTCCTTAAGTATTTTATCAGCTGACTCACTGTTACTCCTGCCATATTTCTTGGTGATTTTAGCATCTTCTTAGCTGGATCTTCCAGTTCCTGAGCCCTCAGTTCCTTTATACCCACTCCAGTGATTTTGTCTTCTGCCCTACCCCAGCCACTCAATCCCAGCTTCAAAAGCTTGACATTGTCACTACCAGTAACTTCTTTATAATTTCAACCTTAAGCATCCTGCTTTGCAGCCTCCAGCATACACATAGTACAGCCACTGTGGAACCTGTATGGAGAGTCCTTAAAATATTAAAAATAGAGCTGCCTTATAATCCAACCAGCAAGCCCACTTCTGAGTATATATTTACAAAGGAAATGGAATCAGGATCTCAAAGAGATACCTGCACTCCCAAATTCATTGCAGCATTGTTCACAATATCCAAGATAAGAAAAAAACCCAAGTGTCCATCAGAATAAACACATGAAGAAGATATGGTAAACACCACATAGAGTAATTATTATTACAAGAGTATTACTCAGCCCTGTGGAAGAAGGAAAGCCTACAACTTGCAACAACCTAGATGAAACTTGAGGATATCAGACTAAGTGAACTAAGTCAGGGAGAGAAAAGCAAACACCTTGTGATATCAATTATACCTGAAATCTAAAAAAGCCAAAATCAAGAGAGTAGAATAGGGACTGTCAGGGCTTGATAAATGAGGGGAAATGAAGAGATGCTGGTCAAATTGAACAATCTTCTAGTTTGTGATGATACAGTTCTTGGGATCAAATTTATAGTATGATGACTACAGCTGACAGTTCTATATTGTATAGTTAAAAGTTGTGGGCAGAGTAGATCTTTAATATTTTCAGGATAAAAAAAATAGTAATTAGGTGTGATGAGGAAGGCATTAACTGATCCTGTTATGGTAATCATTTGACAATATATGTGTGTGCCTTAAACAGTGTAATATGTCAGCTGTGTATTAATAAAGGTGTTAGGGGAAATAGAGCAGGCAGGGCCAGTTCTGAATATTAGATTTATAAATCCTGGGACAGAAAATATGAATAACTTTGTATTTTACCAAGAGGTTAGTGCAATATAATCTGCTGAAACTGTGGGGGGTGGATTGGACAATTTAAGGCTAGAATGTTGGCATCACAAGTGTGAAGGTGAGGCAGAAATTGTGATTTTAACCCAAACCTTTTCACAGAAATCCTTCTAAAATGGGAAACCACAAACATATTCAACTCTCTTTGATCAGTTGAAATGTTAAATTTGGAAAAAACTTTGAAAATCATATGGTCCAAGTGTTAGGTTAGTTAAGCGTGGGAGATAAAGAGAAGTGAACTGATGTTTCCACGTTCACTTAGCTTGTTAGTGATTGAGTCCAGGTATCCTGATTCTGAAGCTTGTGTTCCTTCTAGTGCACTCATGCTCACCTCAGAATGACTTCCTGCCTGCTTTTCTTTTTCAGATAATCACTCCTGATCCCTTTCTTCTGGTTTATTTCATAGCATGTGATATATTTTGCTACAAGTCTTTGGCTAAATTCAGTTAGTCACTCTAATCTATTGTCACTTTGCCAACTCCCTCAAAAGATTATAGCAGAGAATCTAAGTAGAAATTTAACAGTTTGTTTACTTGGGTTTATTATAGGCTCATTGACTATGCAAAATAATCTCTATACCTTAACTATTGTAATTGTTAGATATATGGTTCTGCCTATGTCAGGGTGAAACATTTATTTACATTGCAATAGATTAGGTACTCCATTCTCCTAGGAGAGTCAAGAACTTAAAGCAATTTTAATTTAACTACATTAGGCTTAAGGTGATTGTAAAGCATAAGGAAAATTAATGTGGTTCTTCACATATTTAATATTTGGTAAAGTACCATAAAAACCTAATTATGCTAAAACTATACCTTATATATTAAGACTTTACAGTTACAACTCTGTTATTTAAAATAACTTAATTCAATCCCAGAGAGAAGAATAACATTATTTGATTAGGCTTTTCTTTTAAGGTAAAAGATAAGCACTATATATAATCATTCCAATACAAAATTGAGATTTTTCCCTCAGTGTGGTACAGCAGGGTACTTTGTAACAGGTCATTAGCATGCATGATTTTCTCTTAGGTATTTTAAGTTTTGCTACTTTTCTGGTTAATAAACATAATAAATCCTGTGGTAAAAAGCTAATATTTCAGAAATGTATGAGGGTTAACAAAGCACGTGTCTCCTGTTACACATGCTTTTTGGCAACTCGCTTCTCAAGTGTAACATTGTATGTGCAACAATTTTCACTTCAGTATAGATGTGTTGGTGCTACATGTGTATCCCACAGGATTTAACTCACCCTCCATGAAAGCACATTTGAGTTTGTTTCCAATATGTTGCTGTCTTCAAAACTGACTTGAGTAGTGTTGGTGCAACTTTGTACACTTCATTGTGTATGTTTCTTTAAAGTGGAAGAGTACACTCAGATTTATGAACACTAAGAAATTTAATAGGAGTTCTCTGGTGGCACAGCAAGTTAAGGATCAAGCGTTGTCACTGCAGCAGCTCTGGTTGCTGCTGTGGTGCTGCTTTGATCCCTGGCCTGGGAACTTTGGCATGCTGCCTCAGGCAAGGACAAAAAAAAAAAAAGGCAAGGGCAAAAAAAAAAAAAAAAGGAAATTTAATACATTTTGCCAATTTCCTGTCTAAAAAGTTATACTATGTTGGATAGTTCCCTCAAGAGGTATAAAAACCTTTGTTTCCCCACATTCCTGCCCAGACTTGGCATTTTCGCCAATTAGTTTTTCATAACGTTTCTATATTTGAAAATGTGTGAATTTAATTTGCTGTTATTTAACTATAAATGATACTGAGCATCTTTTCACATGTACAAGGCCTCATTTTAATTTTACTTCTATGAATTACATGTCTTTTTATTTTCTATGTTTCTTTTTTATGAGAATTTTCTGTAGGTATATGGTTAAGTTCCACATATATTTGAAATTGTAACAGTATCAAAAACACAAATAATTTCTACTTCTTTGCAAGTCAATACATTTATTTTTCCAACTGAAACATTATGGAAAAAATGTTTTTCTTTAGTGTCCATTTGGAAAAATGCATTACCATACACAACAATTAAATTATGGTCTTAGGGGAAATTGTTCATTATGCCAAATAAAATGGCTATATCTTATTTTAACACTTATATGAAATTAACTGTATCCAATTGTCAGTTATTTTCCCTATTGTAAGTTTTTTACTTCTTGTTTCATCTTTTCTATCTAAGCTTTCTTTTGTTTACAGGCTCCTCAATAATAATATACTGATAATGTTTTGTGATTTTTCAGTATTCATGCTTTGCTTGTTGGTTTGTTTTATGGAAGGTCTATGCCAGAAAGGAGGCCTTAAAGGGAGGTTTGGATAAAACTATAAGCCTTCAGAAAGATCTATCAGAGATGCATGAATGGATGACACAAGCTGAAGAAGAATACCTAGAGAGAGATTTTGAATATAAAACCCCAGACGAATTACAGACAGCAGTTGAAGAGATGAAGGTAAAATAAACCAAATGAAACAAATTGTGCTGCTGCAAAATCTGCTCTTTTCTTTGTTTAATAGTAGACGTTGCTTTTTGATTAATTTAGCTCTAAGTTTGATATACACTGTGTAGAATCTTAAATTTTCTTGTAATAATTTTATGCATGGTGATCAAAACAACTATTGACAATCACAGTTTGGAACATTTGTCCCTTGAAATTATGTACTATTAAGAGATCAGAATCCGCTACTCACCTTAAATATTTCTAGCTGATCCAAATTCAAACTGGACTATGTCGAAGTGTTATTGAAGTGAAAGTTGGAAATGTCATTAATAGGTTCTGTTATTTTGGTGGTTTGAAGAGGTTTTTTAGAATTTGGGAGTACTAAATATTTTAGCTGATGGGCTCTAATATGGATGGATAAAAGGACTGCATTTACACACACTTATTTTGAAACAATAGGATTAAAAGAATATAACATTGATTTAGGACCAAGGAAACTGGTATGTAGCAGGGACTTGGTGAGGCCAGGTAATCGAATCTACACAGCAGTATTTCAGTATGGCCCTGGGCATCTCAGTAGTCAGTGTAATTCTCTATTTTCTCATGTGTAAATCACCTCATTTCATAACTTGAAAGTATGAACTAAAGATTGAAATGTACATGTAAGTAAGTTGCCAGGCTCAGAGTGAGCACTCAGTGATGATAATTATTATCTTTATGTACTAGCAGTAACATATTACTTAACTGCATTAGCCTAGGTGAACTCTTAATAGATAGTTGTTTGGTTTGAGTCCTCATAATGGAGCAAAATCATTTTAGAGCCAGAAATTTGGATTTAAACTTGTTTTGGCCCCTTTTCAATTGTGCAACCTTGGGCGATATAAACCCAGTGAGCTTTCATTCCCTTGTTTGTGAACTAGCTATGAAAAAATACCTGCTTTTCAGAATTATTTGAAGGTTGAAATATGAAAGTCCTAATGTAATGCACAAAATAGATGTCCAAAACTAGGGAAATATTGTTGTCATCTATTATTATTCTTGCTGCATGGTAAGAAGTTAATTACATGCACTTTATCATATAATTTACATCATCATTGAGTGAATATTTATTATAATTAATAGGATGTGCTCACAGGAAAACTCAGATGTTTAAATATCAAATATATCATGTGGGTTTAAATATAAAATTAAAACATAAAAGGAAGACTATATTTGTATCAGCAGTAATAGTTTTAGAGTATTAAAAGCTGCAAAATTATTCTAACCTAACAATATCATGTATCATTTATTCATTTATGAGAAAATATTTATTGCATACTATTTCAAACATCCTTCTAGGCACTGAACAAGTGGTGAGCAATAAATAAAAGCTACCCATCTTCTTGGAATTTGCATTCTAGTTGGAGGGGGACAGGCAATGAATGGAGGTATAAACTCACTTGAAATCATGATAATTTGCCTTAAAATAAAGCAGGAATGTGAAATAAAGAATAATTCAAGTTTGTGTGGGAGTTGGTGGTGGTGAGATGCTATTTTAGAAAGGGTTAACTTGTAGGGCACTTGTGAGGAATTACATTTAATCTGATATATGAATCATAAGGAAAAGCCAACCTTAAAAAAATATGGAGCCACATTACAGTTAGCTAGAAGAGCTCCTGAAGAGACACTAAGGTAATTGGGAAGAGAAAGAGGCCCACTTGCCTGAAGAGAGTAAAATGGGATAAATGACCTGAGATGATTTGGATGGGCTGAGTGGATAGCTGCTAACACAGGAGCTTTGGGGAATTTCAAGGGGTTTTCATTCCAAGTGAACTGGGAAAACCATTGGAAGGTTTCAAATAGGTACTATAGTTTTAAATTTGACTGTGGGGAGATCACCATTAGGGAAATTATATCATTATAGAATTTTAGAACTGGAGGGTACTTTGGAAGGAAACTAGTCTACACTTCTCTCTGCTGATCAGAAAACAGAAATTCCCAGATAGGTCAAACAATATACTGTCAGAGTCACAGACTTTATCTGTGGTAGAATCAAGAATGTATTTCCCTCCATCTTTGTCCCATTCTAAGCTATAATATGCCATTCCATTTTATTCCATTCCATTCCATACTATCCTACTCTCTGAAGCGTGTGCCATCTGGTTGCCTTTGCCCTCACATCTCAGTCTCTTCATGGATGTTCTCATTATCTCTTATCATACAAGTTAGCCTCTACTTCAGATCCCTAAGTAAATAATCAGCAGTCAGCTTATGCGCAGCTGTTCTTTCTTTTTTTTTTTTTTTTCTGGTTCCTTTGTTTGGGTCTGGCCCTCTTCCCTTGTTCCTTGAACACTTTGTTTATCTAACTACTCAGTCAGATACCTTTTTCTTTTCCAGTGCAAGAGGGTAGACTGTCTCAAATTAAAAAAAAAAAAATTACAAACAATCCCTGAAATGAGTGGCCCAACCCATTAGTCCACATTGATTTGCATATTTAAATAACTGGTATAAATACAAAATTGATGCATATTTGGGTAATATTAAAAAGAAAAAAAGCTCAGGCAGCCTGTGCCAACAACAGCAAAAGGAGTTGGCATTTCTTGTTTTTTCTGTCAGTCAAGGTAATCTCTTTCTTTCTGTTTCACTACCTAGAGGGTAGTAATAGTACCTTGTCCAGGCCTCTACCTGTGCTCGTATTGAGAGTAAATTTATCTTTATTGTCTGAAGATACTGATAGACCTACTTTGACATCTCTCCCTGATTTACTGAAATAAAAAGTAGAGACCATCTTCTGTTTCTTTACTTTTCTCTCCTGCATTTACTTGGAAATGATGATGTTCATTTTGACTTCTTTTTTCCCTGTAAACACAACTTTTCCATTAACATAAAAGAGCCAAGAGGAGCATTTCATGAGCAACATCTAATTCCAGGATTCTTTTGGAGGTCTACAATGACTATATGCTGAAATTTTATATTAAATCACTTTAAAAGAAACTCTGGGACTTCCCTGGTTGTGCAGCAGCTTAAGGATCCAGCATTGTCATTTCAGTGGCCTTGATTGCTGCCATGGCACTGGTTTTATCCCTGGCTCAGGAACTACCACATTTTGTAAGCACGGCAAAACAAACAAACATACAAATTCAAAATAAAAGCAAATGAAAAACCCTCTGGAAATTCAGTTCTTAACTGTTTTCATTCTTTCTCTTAAAAATTTTTACACTATTTTAACTCTAGTCCTAGTGTTTACTAGGAGTTACATAAATGCATTTGCTGTTCTTATTTGGTGGGTAAGAGGCTAGAGCAATGATTTCCCCCAATGGAGTGAGCATCAGAAGCACTTGGAAGTCTCTTAAAACACAGACTTATCAGCCACACCCTGGGATTTCTGATTCAGTGAGTCTGAGGTGGAGCCTTAGATTTTTCATTTCTAAAAAGTTTCCAGATGGAGCTCCCATCATGACACAGTGGAAATGAATCTGACTATTATCCATGAGGGTGTGGGTTTGGTCCCTGGCCTCGCTCAGTGGGTTAAGGATCCGGTATTTCCATGAGCTGTGGTGTAGGTCGCAGATTTGGATCCCCTGTTGTTGTGGCTGAGGCATAGGCCCGTGGCTACAGCTCCAATTTGAGCCTTAGCCTAGGAACCTCCATATGCCATGGGTGTGGCCCTAAAAAGACTAAATAAATAAATAAATGAATAAATAAAAAGTTTCCAGGGCATGGCAAGGGATAATTTCCAACATGATTCCAAGGAACCATGCTTTGAAAACCACTGGTTTGAGATAGTGGCAATGAAAAGTGTCTGAGATTAGGATGGTTAGATTCATAGAAATATACTGAACAAAAGCCACCACTTCTGACAAGGATTAAGTCTAACTATACTGGTCATTTCATTTTCTACCTCTCTCTACAGTGGAGAAATCTGTCCTCATGTGGACAAGAACTCCTTTTTTCATATCTGTCTGAATCTTTACCAATTTCTAATCCTAATTTAAAAAAAAAATTATGAAAGCCTACAAGTCAGGGAAAATGTATATTATTCTGCATTTTATGATAGTTGCATGGGTTGTTTGTAACTTGCATAAAATGTAATTTTGTTCAGTGGATCCATTACATCATGTTCCTTCTTTGTCTCACAGAGGTTTTGAGATGAGCTTAACAGAAGCTATGAGAAAGAAAAGATGTAACTCCCAGGATAATTTACTTAATGTTCTCTGGACCTCAGTTTTCTGAGATATAATGTAGAGAAAACAAAACTCATTTCACAAGGTTTTGTTAAAGATCCAATGAGGTAGCACAATAGGCAGCAGCAATACTAAGTGATTAATGTTTGTCAAAGTTGTTTCTAATGCAAAATTACAATAGCCAAAATATGGTTTGTGTAGAAACATCTCATGGTCAGTGTGCCAAAACCATATTTATTTAGAATTTTGAAATATTTTCAATGAAATTAAAATCAGTGAAGGCAGTAATTTAGTAGTCAAAACAATTTGCATTTGCTATCATATTTTATATTTTTTAAGACATTACAGTATTAAATTCAAAGGCATAAATTAATTGTGCTGAAAAATAGAATGGCATTTTATAGCTCTCTTTGTCCATGTCCTGCCCATATCCTCTTACTTTCACTACTATACTGCATATAGGTACAATGCATATAGGTTCTTGCCAGAACCTGTGTTTCTTTACCTGAGGGCTTTCCGATGCCATTAAATCCCACTTTTTATACCCGAGTATGGCTTCACATACTAGGAAATTAATATTTCCCCAACAGTGTTCAACCAGTGATGAGAGATGGTACATACATACCCCAGTGCACTCACTTGTGGGTAGGATAAGCCTGAGACTTGTGTTTCCCAGAGTTTCCTAGCATGATTAAACTCCAGTTACCAGCAGCAATTGCCGGGTTTAATAAACATACCCTTCCAATCTCTATTTCCTTTCCTGTCTCCCATCTCCCTACGACTATTTGCTTCACATTGCACATAACACATAACTTGCTTACACTCAAAAGCTTATCTCAGGGTTGGCTTCATAGTAAGACCAAGGGCAACACTCCTGAAGTTGATCAAGTTGAATTTATTACCTTTGGTGATGAGGGAGAATACACACCATGGGGAACCATGAGTTTTATGGGTAATAGGATATACAAACCTGTTGTAGGATTTGGGCTTGTGTTAGATGATTTAATGGTGGGCTCTATGATTGGGTGTCTTTTTTTGTGAATACTTTTATTTATTTATTTATTTTATTTTTTCATTACGTTTTCTTTTTTTTTTCCCCACTGTACAGCATGAGGACCCAGTTACACATACATGTATACATAATTTTTTCTCCCATTGTCATGCTGTGTTGTAAGTATCTAGACATAGTTCTCAGTGCTACACAGCAGGATCTCATTGTTAGTCCATTCCAAAAGCAATAGTTTGCATCCGTTAACCCCAAGCTCACAATCCCTCCCACTCCCTCCTCCTCCCCCCGGGCAACCACAAGTCTATTCTCCAAGTCCATGAACCTTTTCTCCAAAGGTTCATTTGTGCTGTATATTAGATGTCAGATATGAGTGATATCATATGGTATTTGTCTTTCTCTTTCTGACTTACATCTTAATACATTTTTCCTGGAAGGAGAGAAGGCTAGAGTGAGGCTGAAGGTGTAATTGATAAAGAAGCAACAGTGACTCATTAACCAGGATATTAAAGTATTTGGTATTTTGTGGTTTGGAAATGTTTGCTTTTATCTATATTCTAACTTGATTATGGAGTGATATTGTCATGATGTGCATTGGTAACAAAGTGTGATGTCTGATATTGATATTCTGTGAAACAGTTTATCTTCATCACAAGAATACTAAGGCATAGCTGCAAGGGGCCACTTCCCTCATGTCAGGAGCTTCTATTCTCTGTCTCTTTATCTTAATGTGTTTTCAGTTCCTGAACACAATTTTTTTTTATCAAAATATGTTCCCAAATATAGCATTAAGAAGACTTATTTATATGTTAATTATCCTTTGATTTAAATAATGATATTTGTACTGATTTCAGTATTATTTATCCATCTGAAAAAGTTAGAAGTGATTTCAATTTTAGACTATATTTTTGAACCTAGTTAGTATTGAAATATTTATTTCTTGCTTGTTTTGTATACGTGTGTGTGCATATTCTCTGTAAATACATATACACATACAGACTAATTTTCAAGCTATTCTGATTAAAGATCTGTTACATTCTGATTATAAATTTTATCCTGAAAGTTTCCAGTTTTAAGTAAACTCAAATTTATGGCAGTGATTGCTGTCAGTATTGGATTTATTTTTACTAATCTCATTCTAACAGATGTTCAAGGAAGAAAGAATATGATATATAGGAATGCATCTTGGAAATAAAGTCATTGCCTTGCTATTAAAAGGGAATTCTTTTTTTAATTTTTATTAAAGTATAGTTGATTTACAATTGTGTGCAAATTTCTGCTGTATAGCAAAGTGACCCAGGCATATATATATGGGCATATAGGCATATATATATATTCTCTTTCTTATATTATCTTCCATCCTGGAATATCCCAAGAGACAGGATATAGTTTCCTCTTTTATACAGTAGCACTTCATTGCTTATCCATTCTAAAGGTAATAGTTTGCATTTATTAACCCTAAATTCTCTGTCCGTCACATTCCTTCCGCTTTCTCTCTTGGCAACCTCAAGTCTGTTCTCTATGTCTGTGAGTCTATTTCTGTTTTGTAGAAAGGTTCATTTGTGCCATATTTTAGATTCTACATTTAAGTGATATCATGTGATATTTATCTTTCTAAGAGGACATTCTTTATTTTTCAGAGAGCTAAAGAAGAGGCCCAGCAAAAAGAAGCAAAGGTGAAACTCCTCACTGAGTCTGTAAACAGTGTCATAGCTCAAGCTCCACCTGCAGCACAAGAGGCCTTAAAAAAGGAACTTGACACTCTAACCACCAACTACCAGTGGCTCTGTACCAGGCTGAATGGGAAATGCAAGACTTTGGAAGTCAGTTGCTTTTCTTGATCTTTATCAATTACTATATGTCAACTTAAGATTGTATGTGAAGCATAGTGACTAAGAACATGAACTCTGGTTTAAGACTACTTAGTTTAAGACTGCTTAACTTATATAAACCTGTTTCATTTCTGTAAAATGAACATAAAATAATACCTATTTCATAGGGTGCTTATAAAATTAAATGAGCTATTTTATTTAAAGTACTTAGCCTAGCACTCAATAAATGTGAACAGCTTCCAGTCTGTCTTTTTATTATAACCCTTATTGTTATTAGGTCACCAAATCCCACAAGTTTTCTCAAGATTTATAGAAATTGGTCTCTCTTTTTTATATATTGAATGTCCCTAAAATCATATGAATGTCTTAACATGAAGGTATTCTGGGGAGAATGTCTATCTTATTATAGTTATATTTTGTAATTGCTGTGTCCTTTAGAGTTCTTTATAAAACGTATTGTCTACTTAGCTTTTTTTGGACATTTTATATTATATTTATTTATTATCGTAAGTCCTACTTTATCTTTCCTACATGACTTACACCTTAGGTTAAGATGATGTGAATATAGTTGATAAAGAATTCAGATACCTCAAGTGATTATCATGTAATTGTATCAAAAATGAACTATGATTCTCCTTGTGAAAATACTGTTTACTAACAGTGGTTATTGTTTCAAGAAACACACAACTTTCCCTACAGCACAATGGTATTGCCTACAGGTACTGCGCACTAGTTGGCCTTTAGATTAACTTCCCTCGCATAAACTGAGTCGTCTTTGTGAATATGGTTGATAAAGAATTTGGGTGCCCATTATTGCTGAAGAACATGATTGTTCAGGGAGCTTTTTTATATTGAGTGTTTAATATTTAAAGGCAGATACAATTCAGACCAGTAAAGTAGAACTTTAAAAATATTAAAACTGTATCTTTTACCCTGTACCCAAGATGTTTCCAGTATTTTAGCTTTCTAATTGTAAAATATGAAGTCCAAGTTTCTCCATTATCAATTCTAATTCCTTCTTTATTTAGCATCCCGTGTTCACTTTTTATCCAATTTACTCCTCATACCCTTGGCTAGTGTCTTCTATATCCCAGGAACTATTATAGTTGCTGAGGATATAATGTAAAATTTCTTATATAAGTGCTACAGAAAATAAAACAAAGGGAAGCAAAGGGATAACTGTAAATTTTAAGGAAGGCACAATTGATTCACTACCATGTTATATGGGAGGAGGACTTTTTATATCTAAGCATTCAAATAAAACATTAAATATCTTCTTAAATTCTTTATATTATCATTATATTTTGCTTTCTATTATTCATACTGTTCATTTAATAATATGCTTATCCACCAGAAATCTATTTTGGGGTATGTTTCCCAAAGGAATCTTTTATTTTCATATTAATAACAAAATTGTCAAGATTTTTTATGAATTAGCCTTACATTTTTCATCTTTTACTGACACTTCTAAACTTTCCTCTTTGTCTTAAAGTTATCAAGTTATTTATTTTTATTCCTTTCCCACTGATTTGGAATACATATGCTATTTATTTTATCTTAATGGGATCCTTAATTATTATCTTGCATACCTTAATCAAAAAGCCCACCAATAATAAATATTTCTATGTACTCTCTAGCAGTGAATGATATAGTAGAACCACTAGAATATTTTAGTTGAATTTATTTCCCATCTTCCATATTATTGCTGTACCTTATTTCTTACTCCTCTAAATTAGTGCCGTTGCCACTGCTTTTGTCGTAATTATCATTAATTTTAATTATAATTATTTAGTTTGGACACTACTATTTTACCAATTTCTGTGATGATTTTGCTTTTTGTATCATTCTTTTGGTTCTGCTCTCTCACTGAGTATGAACAGAAAATGCTCTCAGATTTTATATGACTGAAAACTCTTTTTTGTGCCCTCAGTATTGAGCCTGGCTGATTATATGATTATGTTGGGGGAGTTATTTTTTACAAAACTGAAAAATGTTTTTCTATTGTCTTCTAAAGTGTATGGCTGTCAAATCTGCTGTTAAATTATTGTTTCTTTTAATTTTCTCTGGTACATTTTCATTTTTTTTTGTCTTTGAAGCTTTCCAGTTTCCATCTATCTATGCATAATTTGTCTTCATTTATACCTTGTCATCTGGTGTATTAATAAGAATGGAAAGATTATTTCTCTCTTTAGTGGTCTCCATTAACTGAAGGTTTTCTTTCTCCCAATCTCCGCATTCTTTCCTAGGGGAACCTTTATTAGATTTATGAAAAATCTCCCCATTCTATATTCTGATTCTTGGCTTCTCTTTAATATTTTCTGTATTTCTATTTAATCTTTTGGATTCATGGTAATTTTCTAAAATCTCTCTTCCAATTCACAAGTTCTCTCTTCAACTGCCTACTTCTAATTTATTCTTTGATATACAAATATATTCATCTCTATCCATATGCACATCTAGTTGTGTGTGTATTTTTTCAAAGACCGTATTTTCCATTTCCCAAGGTTTTACTTAGTTGTTTTGCAAATCTGTCTTGTCTTTTCCACAATCTTCTGCTTTTGTGTAATCATTTCTGTTTCTCCTTTTAGTTAAACAATTTAAACTTATGTAATATATTTGATTGAAAAGTCTCAGCTTAATGAGTAATAAGCATGAAACAGTTTTATTTTTCCAGTAACTAAGGTGAAACATGTTTAAGTCCATTTTCTGCCTATAGTTGGCTTTTTAATCCATATTTCAGTCTGATCCCATAACTTCATTTATTTTTGGTCATTGACATTTAGTGTCATATGTATTTTGTTCTCATACTTTATTAAAATCTTCTACTGACTTAATCCTGTGGCTTCAATAATTTATACAATAGTGGAAGTGAGAAAAAGTGATCTTACAGACCCCTTCTCTCAATTTCTGGATAGTAACTTTCTAATTTTGGTATATAGGAAGATAAGGGAGGAAAATAGACTCTTCATCTGATGTTCTATTCTTGGCTGGCTGCAGTTGTAATTAAAATTTTTTGTTAGCACATACACATATCTGTGATGATGAATCTGTTATCACCAAACTCTGTAGGTTATCACCACTGATCTGGCTTGTCTTCTATAGACTTGTTATGGTCTGATAGACCAGTTGGCTTTATTCATATGGACTTTGACCTTCCCAATTTTTTTTCCTAAATATAGATGATAACCTTGGAGTATTTAACAAGAATTTCAGGCTGACTCTTGCCAATAGCTTTATACTACATTGAAAATTAGACCTTTTTGACTCATGCTTTTGTGATCCTCTGGAGTCTTACCCACTTTGTGGGCACTGGCAGAGCCCATATTACATAACTCTTAGGAATGAGAAACTTGAAAGATTTGTCCTTGATTCCTCTCTGGCCATAGCAGCAGCTCAGTAGGGAATGCATGTTAACCATTCCTTTCTGGATATATCCACCTACTTGAAGGGCAATGATCTTTTAGATCCTGTGTGAAGAAAAGGGGACAAGTTGAGTTCCTCCTAAACATCCTAATTAGAAGGTAAGAGAAAAATAATTGCTTAAGTTCTCAAATTCTCTTCTTTTTATGTTCCCCCAGTGACTCCACCATTAGCACTCTCTATTTAAATGAGGGCTTATAGAAACCAGCAGAAGTTCATAAGTATGAACTCTGCTTTTATTTCTTAAGTATGAACTCCGGTTTTCAATCTCAAGAAAAGTATATCCCATTAGAAAATTTTATCAACAGGCTAAACTTATTATAAAATTTGTTAATATTGTTCTGTTATTTCTGATCACAGTGTATAGATTCTACCATTTGTTATAATTATCAACTCCCAGTGAATTTCCTCACATGGCTTGTGATTTTTTATTTCTGAGATAGTGTATTTTCCTGGAAATTCCTTCTGTGCTAGGTTACTGGAGGGTCTTTATGAGTCTTTTCTATTTGTTTCTACCAGAGTCTGAGAGATGTTATATTCTATCCTCATGTTTCATATAAACTTAGGTTTCAATTTCTTATGAGTGGATTCTTATTTTCCAACCGAAATCCAAAGAATTATCATCTTTCTTGCCAATTCCTTACATTCTAATAGATGTTGTTGTTCTTGTCTCCAGGATCATGGACACCCAACTTTATTCTTTTCCATTTCCCTGGAATGCATGATACAAATGCCTCTTTTCCCATCCCAAGTTAATGTCAAATACTTCAGCTTTTATGTTCTGATATGCCAATATTTTGTTAAGCTTAGTTTCCCAGCCTTTAGTGCCCTTAACTTCCCTCTTTGTTTCTGCCACCTGAGGATTTTTCATTTGTTTCATAAAGCAGCTGTGAATTTAGAATGTTTTAAAAATATTTTATCAAGAAGTTCAGTATGACTGAAGCAGGGTGGGAGGAGGAATTACCACATCAGTTCCATATACCCTTTTGAATGGTAGTTTCCTGTTTCATTTGTACTCTCTTCAAAGCCACTTTGAATTTGGTGATTTCAAGGTAATTTTAAGTTCCAAAATGTTAAGTTTAACAATTACTCTAAGTGGTTTTTAGCTCCAATTCAGCCGATAAGACTATATTTTATTTTGCAAAGGTAACCTATAAAGCTGACACATTCGGCCTCTCCAGCTGTGTCCTTCAAATGCATTGAGGACACAAGAGGCCATCCATCCTGATAGTTAAATCAGCAAGGTAGTTCATTACCTCAGTCTGCCCTAAAGTTAATAAGACACATGACTAGTCACATATCCTTGTCTTCAAAGCTCTAAAGTACCTTTCTGTATTTAAGGGGATATTTATATTTTCCGACTGGGATATTTGCCCAGAAGGAAGATAGCCTGGGGTCCAGCAGGAGCTGGAAATGACCCAGATTTAAAATTTCTATCACTTTTTAGAGCAAAATACTTAATTTCATTTTCTGTGGTAAACTGTACATTAAATACCAGACAAAAATTGGTAGGCTGGCAAGGCTGGTTACACTGATATTTTTCATCCGTTAGTGAGGGAGAATGTTCTCCATCATTTGCAAGGGCTATGAGCAAAGGTGAAAATATGGAAAATCTGATACAATTTTTAGTTCTTCCTAAAATAAAACTTCCTTCCTATGCTTCATTTTTGGTGGTGGTGAGAGGATTGCAGGTGATAGCGATTACATTGCTGTATTTATAAATTTGCCCAATATTTATAATCTCAATGCTAATGAAAAATGATTATTTTAATAGTCTTATCCTCTAGTGCATCTTCCTACTCTTCCTCAGCAGACATAATCCTAATCCAGAAAATTTTCTTTATTATTTCTCTGCTTAAACAAATATTTTATCATACACATGTGAGTGCCTGAACAATACACTGCTGAACTTTGCCTGTTTTGAGGGTTATAAAAAGTGGTAGCCTATACTATATAGTTTTCTAAGGTTTGCTCTTTGTGCCCAACATTTTTTGTATCTGAAACTCATCCATATGGTTCTATTTGATGAAGTTTTTATTTTTACTTCCGTGTTCTCTGTGTAAATATGATACAGTATACATTCTCTTGCCACAGAACATTAGGGTTCTTTTCCTTCTTTTTTTATCTTGGTTATTATAAAAAGTACTGAAATGAACATTCTTATAACTTGTCCATGCAAACCAGTTCCTCTGAGGATATGTATTGAAAAGTGGAGATGCTGGGTTGCTAGGTATGTGAATATTTACTTTGTTGAAAATGACAAATTGTCTTCCAAAATGGCCATTCTAATACACACCTACCAGCAATAAATACAAATTTGTGTTAATGCATATTTTCTCTCACACTTGGAATTGTCAAACTTCTAATTTGGTTGGTCAAGATGATAAATATCTCATTGTAATCCTGATATATATTCCCTTGATTAATAATGAGTTCAAACATATTTGTATATGTTTATCAGATATGCATTTATCTTTTTCTTTCAAATACTGGTTCAGGACTTTGTTTCATTTTTCTATTCGGATATTTGTCCATCTTTTAACTGACTTGGCATTCCTTTCATATTCTCATACATCTCATCAATTTTGCAGTTCTTTTCTTCAAGTATGAAGCTGTGTTCCAGTTTCTTCCTTGTGTCTTGATTAATAGAGGGTTTTAAGTCTAATGAAATTAAATTTATTTATCTCCTCCTTACAATTTTTTATAAATTGTCTTATTTTAGATATTCTTCCCCATCCAGAGGTCAGAAAAATATACTTGTATATCTTCTGGAAGCAATCTTAAAATCTTTCTTTGTCTTATATGAGTACTTTTGAATATTAATTTTTTGAGTGTATGTCAAAAGCCACTTAAAAACCATCATATCCTTGAAATAGGTAGTAGTCATATTTTTAATAATAGGAAATAATTTGAAATATGGAAAATCCATATTCACGATGATGGTTACCACTCACAAATACATAATAGCAAATAAAACTAAAAGTAGTCTATCTTTCCAGTAAGAATTGATTGTTAAGGAAATCAAACTAGAGCCACTTAAATGAAACCTGGATTTTTTATTAAAAATATATCTTAGTAATATGTAAAAACATTAGAGAATGTAAAATTTAGTAAAAAGAGAGCTATGGTTAAATTATAATTTTAACTATCAAGTTATTTACATATGATAAAATTTAGAGAAGCTCACAGAAAGGGGCAGTAGTTGATACGTTTGGGTATTATGTTTACATGTGCAGTTTTATACATGCTTATATTTTTTCACTTATTTGATTTTTTTATTGACAGTAGTGCTCTAGAAATAAAACTTGTTATTATAATAAAAAGGTACAAATGATTTTGTTTTCATAAAACATTAAACATAAAAAAATTGAAATTGTATTTATGTATACTTTCAAAAAGTTACTTTTCTTCTAAAATATATTGTTCTAGTTCCAAAACTGTAGTGCTCATGAATTATTTTTTTTAGAAAATAAATCACCAAATCTTGAATTTATTCATGTAATAAAATGTTTCCTTAATGATTTGTAATTACAAACATAGTAGATGCTCAAAATTACTAGTTGCATCTTCTATGATCTACTTCAAAGGAAACATGGAAGATGTAAAATCTGATTTATTTTCAGAAGTTTCAAAAATGGAAATCCAAAATCACACATTCGCTTTTCTATCAAAACATTTCATCTGTATACATATATATTTCTTTCACAGGAAGTTTGGGCATGCTGGCATGAGTTATTGTCATACTTGGAGAAGGCAAACAAGTGGCTAAGCGAAGTAGAATTTAAACTTAAGACCACTGAAAATATTCCTGGTGGAGCTGAGGAAATCTCTGAGGTGCTAGAGGTAATTTGTGAACTAATATAATTATGATAATGTATATACATTTTTGAAAGATGTCAAGAACCAGATAGAAAATAAATGCTATTTGCAGCAACATGGATGGAATTAGAGATTCTCATATTAAGTGAAGTAAGTCAAAAAGAGAAAGAAAAATACCATATGACATCACTAATTTGTGGAATCTAAAACATAGCACAAATGATCCTATCTACAAATAGAAACAGATCATTGGCATCCCAGACTTGTGGTTGCCAAGGGGGCGGGGGAGGGAGTAAGATGGATGGGGAGTTTGGGGTTGGTGGTTGCAAATTGTTATATTTGGCATGAATGGGCAATGGGGTCCTACTTACAGCACAGGGAACTGTGTATGACTGGGTCACTTTGCTGTACAACAGAGATTGAAGAAATATTTTAAATCAACTATAGTTTAATTAAAAAAATAAAAAAATATATAAAACCACGCAAGTATAGTTGCTATGTCTCTCCCAGCACTGGCACTTGGGATAAAACTTCCATTCTTAAGATTTTAAGGAGAATTTAAATAACATAAATTAAAAAACATTGCCTTTTGCTACCTCACTAAGTTCTATGCTGATACTTTTCTTTACCTGCTTAAATCTACTACAGACGTGTAAAGAGAGTTTGAATGCAAAATTTTCCTCCATTGGAATAGAGCTAAACAGGATGATAGTGTAAAAATGTTATTTCTAGTTTAAAAGCTATTGTCACTGAGTTGGAGCATATTTTTAAATTACTTAAAATAATAAGTTTATACCTTACAGAATGTTTTAAGGTATTAAATAACTGTACTTTGGTCCTGGAAATGTATCTTTAAAATGTTAATACATTTTAATACATACAGAATTTTAATACATTTCAAGTTTTATTTTGGAAACTTTTAAAAACTAAAATTTAGTAGTTCACGCTGTAATACAACGGGATCTGAGGTGTCTCTGTAGCTCCAAGATGCTGGTTTAATCTTGGCCCCACACAATTGGTTAAAGATCTGATATTGCCGTAGCTACAGAGTAGTTTGCAACTGCAGCTCGGATCTGATCCCTGGCCCAGGAACTCCCTATGTTGTGGGGTGACCAAAAAAGAAAAGAAAAAATAACCCCTAAAATTTAAAAGAGTTTGCAAAGTGACTCAGTCACATGTGACAGAACAATATAAACCAATTATAATGGAAAAAATAAAAATCATTTAAAAAATAAAAAAAGGAGTTTGCATTCTAAGTTTTGATTTATGTGAATTTCTAACACTTAGGTAATAATTTATGTCCTATGAATTTTATTGTACTTTTGGCTAATCTTTATATGTCACGAATATGTAGTTTTAGCCTATGTATTATGTGTAGAGCCATTTGTAATGCAGCCCTTTTTAAATCTGCTAAAATAAGGTATACAAATTAACCAAAATGTAAGGAAAATGTGAAGTGTTTTAGATGGAATAGAATTGGAATCCTAGGATATTGCAGCAGAAACCTGGGCATGATTGTCTCTAACTTCTTACTTTTGCAAGAGAGTTGTAAAATTGAAGAGGTATCAACAGTGAGAGAGGTCTCAAGTGGACTGTAATATTGTGCCTGTCAGAGATGTTCAGTGGCCAAACATTCATTGTGAACTAAGAGTGTGAAGCATCTTTTAAAAAAGATGAAGCAAACCTGCAACTTATATTGCGTAGTAAAATTATGATGGCCAGAACAAAGGCTGTGATCATGCAGTTGCTACTCAATGAACCGACTGAAACACCTCATTCTTGTTTTTACTACCTGTCAATCCAAAGATGGCTCCTTTAACTCTACTGTGTATGTGTGAAAAGTATGAAGGGCAAAGGGATTTTCTCTAGAGACTGTACCTTTTTTTTTTTTTTTAACGTGGAAAGGAAACTCTGCTCTTGAATTTCTACCTATGTACATTGTCAGAATCATGTCACTTGGCCATTACTAGCTATAAGAGAATTTGAGAAATTGAGTATCTTACCTTCCAGGTTTTAGAGGAGTAGAGCCTCAGAGAAAAAGATGGCTATGAATAATTTTTATGTGCCCTACTCCATAGTTCTGACACAAATCCATGAAGATTCACATGGAGCAACATCATAGTTTTGAAATAATAATGATCTTTCATGTTGTATATCTCAAATACTGCTTTGAGTTGCTTATAACCTAATTATATCTAAATCAGAATATTTTAAGCATTTTGGGTTATTTCAATGAATTTAGAAAAAAAAAGAGAAATAGTAATTATTGCAAATGTGTTTCAGTCACTTGAAAATCTGATGCAACATTCAGAGGATAACCCGAATCAGATTCGCATATTGGCACAGACCCTAACAGATGGCGGAGTCATGGATGAACTGATCAACGAAGAACTTGAGACATTTAATTCTCGTTGGAGAGAACTGCATGAAGAGGTAAGACGAGAGGAGTGAAAAATGTCTTTAAACTAATTTGCATAAATGTCCAGCAAATACTTTTATGCTTCTCAGGCAGAATGAGGAATACTTTAAATATTAGCTCAGTTTCCAAGTTGTAGAAACTTTTAAGTGCTAAACATAGATAAAAATATTTACATGTGTATTATTTTAACTTAATAAACTTTATAAAGTATGAGTTTTAATAGGAAACTCGAGAACATACAAACATAGTAACATGCTCAAATCTTTGAGGGAATAAGTCTAGTGTTCAAAATCAGATCATATCTGACCAGAGTTCTTTTCCCTATGCAAGACTAATCATTATGTGTAGATATCATCATCATCTCTTCCTCTCTGTCTTCAAACATGTACATACACATTTGCTGTGGTTACACATAATCTGTTAATATATGATTTTGTTAGTACCCAAATATTGGACATAGTTTATTCTTCCCAAGTAGTATGAGTTTTAATTTACATATAATAGAGAGATTTTCATATACACATATTGTGTAGATTTTTCAAAAAGAAATCAAAATAAAATAACATATTTCTCTAAATCTAATAATATTTTGCATATAGTCTCCTAAATCAAGAATGGATTATTTGTCAAGAAGGGAAAAAAAAAACCCCTCAAAATGAAGTTTATTTTCATTTGCAAGTGCTAAGCGCATCTATTCCATGTGAGACACTGTTCTAAGGTTTGGTAATAAGTGGGAAAAACTTCCTGTACTTTGCTACTTACAGACATTAATTAGTTAACCAAAAATGTATTGATTTCTTAGTGTGTTTCAGGACATAAAAACCAATAACTTTATAAGATGCAAAATGTGGAGTTCCCATTGTGGCGCAGTGGTTAACGAATGTGACTAGGAACCATGAGGTTGCGGGTTTGATCCCTGGCCTTGCTCAGTGGGTTAAAGATCTGGAGTTGCCGTGAGCTGTAGTGTAGGTGGCAGATGTGGCTCGGATCCCGCGTTGCTCTGGTGTAGGCTGGCAGCTGCAGCTCCGATTGGACCTCTAGCCTTGGAACCTCCATATGCTGTAGGAACGGCCCAAGAAATTGCAAAAAGACAAAAAAAAGATGCAAAATGTTGGATTAGACAATATAGAAAAGGACATACACCTGTGTGGGTCCTCATTGCAAGGTATTTGGGATAGCTTTCCTAGAGAAGATTAGTTGTAAACTACATTTTAGAATAGAAAACAGTCAAGTGGGCAAGTGTAAGAGGGTGATTCCAGGCAAGTGGATGCCAGCATGTGCAAGAACTTGAGATTATTAGATTTTGCTGGAACACAGAATATATATTGGGAGTGGCTGAAGATGAGCGTGAACAAATAGGCCTGAGTGAGATTTCTAAGGGAGATCTAAGTTTCACAAGAAGACTGGTCTATTACCATGCAGTTAGGGTACCACTGAAGAGTTTAACATAAAGTGAGGAGGAGGAGAGTGGTTCCATGATCAGATTACATTACCACTGTGGAGAGTGGGTGGTCTAGGAGATAGGGAGATTATTATTGCAGGCAGTGAGACCAAGTAAGAAACGAACTTTAACTCAGTTGAAGGCAAGGCCATTGTGGATAGGTCCAAAGAAAATGCAAAACGCAGGACGGTATCTGGGTTTATGATTTAGGTGATTGGGTATCTGAATTTTTTAAGAAACAATTTTGAGAAAGTAAGGGGGAAAAAAGGCAAGTTTGGAGGTGAAAGATCACATGTCATTTTTTTGCCCCCATTGAGCCAGATGTGCCTGCTTAACTTTGATATTAACCAGAAACAACTGTTGAGTCAAGAACTTAGGTGTTAGTTTTTTTGGGGAATGATACCAAGAAGGACAAGTGAGAGCATGGGAGGAAAGATGAATGAAAGGTTGGAAGGCTGATAAAGGATGCTTTGATGAATGAGTTTCCATTGTGAGTTACTGGGCTCACTCCCATGGTGGGCTTTAAAGAAATCATGTAGAACACCAGTGTCATAGAGAACACTTAGAATTGTCCTGCTGAGCTAATGGAAACTGGAACATTTATCCACCAATTTTCTTCTCTTTGTATTTTAGGATTGCCTTTGGGTGCATCAAATCCTAGTACTCCTGGGCTGCAGAGAATAGTAAAATTTAAAAATGTGGGTGCTTATGTTGGGAATCTAACAGTGCATGCATATGTTAGCCACCAAATCTTTAGATGGACTCAGAGGACGTGAGGTGAAGGCGTCATGTGAAAGGGCTCAGCAGGGTCTGCTACAGGACTAATGGTGTACCCTGGTAGGGATATTCCAACTCCATCAAGAGAAAAATATACAGCCCCAAAGTTGAAAAGTTTGATTTAGTCTAATCAGGTGGGGAATTTGTCAGGATCCATGCTAGTTAAAACTGTAAAGCTCATGAGATCACCTTAAATAAGCCAAGAGAAAAGAATCACAGACAGAATTTTAGAGATCTATTCCAAATCAAATTTTTTCTCTTTTTATTTTTTTATCATTTACTGATATATAAATATATTTCTACTGTACAGCATGGTGACCCAGTTACACATACATGTATACATTTTTTTTCTCACACTATGTGTTCCATCATAAGTGAATAGACAGAGTTCCCAGTGCTACACAGCAGGATCCCATTGCTAATCCATCCCAAAGGCAAAATTCTGTATCTGTTTACCACAAGCTCCCAGTCCCTCCCACTCCCTCCCCTTCCCCCTTGGCAACCACAAGTCTATTCTCCCAGACCATGATTTTCTTTTCTGTAGAAAGGTAAAAAAGCAAAAGCAAATCATATTTTGAACTGAGGAAACAGTGGTGACAAGAAGAGAAGTAGAAATGATCAAAAAAAAAAAAAAATAAGAAGACACTCAAGTTAAAACCAGGATGCTTAGTAGATAGCAGTTTATAAGAAGGAATCATGAAAAACTGTCAAGTATGGTGGAGAAACTTGGTAAGGGCTAAAAGGTTGTCAATTTTGATGGAGTTTTCCTGGGGACAGAGAGGCTCTGGTGGCAGTGCATTACAGAAGACTTTAGAGAGAAAGAAAAGGCAAAGCAAGTGTGTAATTTTCTTGTGAGGAGCTTGGCGGTGAAGGCAAAGAAGGGTCCTGAGCGGGAATGGTAGCTAGAATGATATGCAGGGAACCTTTTGTTCTTTATATTGGGGAGAAATTTGATCATGTTTAAACTTCAGAAAGAAAGAATTCTTGAGTACTAGAATCTCCGAATGGTCCTTAATCCTGCACTGCTTTTGTTGAATATTCTAGTCATACTTTTTCCATATCAATATAAGAGGCTGAAGACTGGAAATAGGTGATTCTAAACAGTCGTTTGCTTCTTGGCCCTGTTGCACAGTTACTGGACATAAGCAGAAGTAGGTTTTCCAAGGTAGTAACTAGTTCAAGGGTCATTTAAATTCATGTTTTGATATGACATTGGAATGTGCTTGTGTTTATTTTTGAGCTCTAGTGTCAGGTTAGAAATTGCAGTTCAAGCAAAAAAATCAAAAGACACGTTGTAAAACTGATTTGGGCTATGCTGTGAAAAGGCCCAATTTTAATCATCAACCATGTTCAGTGTTTATCTGTTGTGTCCCTAGGGATAGACCATTCTCTGATCCTGATCCTGGCATCATCCTAATTTATGTAATGCTCTTGCAAACCTTAGTAACACAAAAACTACTTACATCTTTATATTTCAAAGGTCTTTGTTGAGGAACTTGATATCTCCCCCAAATAAATAATAATCCAGTTCAACAACAAATTTTGATAAAACACTTTTTATGCTATATCCAAACTGTGTTTTAAAGCATTAAAATTTGAATCAGAAAAACTTGGGTTGGAGTAGCCGCTTGTATTAATCAAGATCAGTTTACAGAAACTACAGAGTAGCTTAAACACTGAGAATTTAAGACAAATATGTATTAAGTATTTACTGTGAATTAATTTTTAAGAGGGGATAGAAGAGAACTGAGAATAATTCCCTGGAGCTGAGGGATAGTACCCAGAGAAGGAACTGACTTGGAAAGTGAGGCACTCTACCCAAGGCTGGGATTCAAACCTGTTTGGAAAGAGTGTGTCAACAGACCATGAAATAGCAAAGAAGTTTTCTCAGTTGACTCATACCAGAGCTAGTACATAGTCAGTGGGCTGAAGTCAGTGTGTGAAGGGAGTTTTGAAGTGGGATGCTGACAAAATTTGTGGAGATATAACCTGTGAGGGATGTTATTGAATTTTCTGGGAAGCTGAATTGGGTGCCTGTTGGATTCCCAGGGAAGCTAGGTATGCTGAGTGCTGCTGAACTTAGGGAAACCAGCTTGGGCTCCAGAAAGCTGCCCTTGTATTTGCCACCTAGGCTGAACTCTCCATTGGAGCACCCACTTAACTTGTTGGAAGACACCTGTAGAGGGTGCTGCTAAAATTTATGGGAAGAGGGTAGAGTACAGATGAGGTGAGCTCCACTGGGTATCCCACAGGCCAACCCAGAGCCACAGGAACGAGAAGTAAAAACACACTGAACAGAAACCTTTTCAGGCTTCCATTTCCTCATCTGTGATAACAGATCCAGATTCATAGGGCTCCCCTGAGAAAAGTATAAAATACTGAAAAGTGCTTTGTTTTCACCAGGTTGTATGCTATAGTATCTACCCTCAAAGCAATGTGTGTGTGTGTGTATGTGTGTGTGTATATACAAAGGGCAAGCATAGACAAGCATGTACATATATTTCAATAGGAAAAACAATGACATGTACATCCCTCCATTATTTAAATAAAATACAGAAGACTGCAAAAGGACTTTTGATCATCTCCCAAGTTTTAAAATTGGAAGGAGTTTTTAATTCTATTTCAGTAGTCAATTAAACAGAATGCTATAGTAACAATAAATAAAAATGAAATAAATAAAGTTGAAACCACTGTAAGCCCTATGCTTATATAAAACATCTAGCCAGTAATAACCTGAGAGTAATTTGGCAACATAAATAAAACATATTTGGTGCTTTAGTGCTTTGATGAAAACCACATCATGTTAGAAATAATATCCTTCTCAAATTCTGTTGTGTTAGTCTTTAATATGCTGATGTGACTTTACAGATAAAATGCCAAGTTAAAAAAAATGGGTAGTAACAGGGTTTTCCTGTGTCTCAGGGTAAAATCTGAGTACTTTAATCAATTCCAGACTACTTAGGTAATAGAGAAACCCCTAATACATTTTTAGTTAAATAAGTCGTTTGGAAGTTCCCATTCAATATTTAGTTGAAAAGACTGGTGTTTTGATGAAATGCAGATGCAGACTTGGGATAAATTATATAAGGGGCTAGGGAAATAAAAATGATTACAGTAAGAGTTTTTAAATTGATTTCTTTTTATAAAAATTTCATTTTATATATTAGATTATTGTAATCAAAAATTCTGTTTTTATTTTTAAGCCATGATTTCTTGGCTTTTTTTTTTTTTTTTTTTGCTTAAGAAAAGGTGGGGTTTTTTTTCCCATTAATAAACACAGTGCCCTTTCACTTGAAAATGAGCCTTAGCCCATTTTCTTCTCAATTAAATGCCTATGTCAGAGGTTTGTGGGGTTTTTTATTGCCTACCTAATGTTTCTTATAGATGCAATTATGCAGAGCAAAGGTAATATTCAATTGCCTGTTAAATCAGTCAAAGAGCCAGAGTTTTATTGCCTATGAATATTTAAAAGAGATAAGCTAGATCCTATTCCTAATTTCAGAGTGTGAGTTTGCATTCAGATAAGTAATAAATTATTTCCATTCCTTGAAAAGGCATCTTCCACTCTTCATAATCATATGGCACTATATTTTCTCCTCACAGTAATGATTTGAGAGATGGTTAGCTAATCAGGAAATAGCTCCAAAAATTGTACCAGATTATCTATTTTTTACAACTTATTACAGAGTGACCAAACAACAGAAGATGTGTCAGTGATACAGCAAAATGTATCACAATAGCAATAATAGTATAATTGTTACAAAGGCCCAGGCACTGCTGTAAGTGTCTGCCATGCATTTTCTCATTTGTTCTTATAATAGCCCTATGGTATAAGGTCTTCTACAGTCCAATTTTGTAGACGTGGAAAGGGTATCAAAGGCCATAAGCCTAGCAAGCTTAAATTCAAATCTCTGCTCTTGGAATCCCCAAGCACGTGATCAGTTGACCATACTACCTCCAGTATCAGGGATATTTTCCTTATAGTAAAAGTAAAATCTTCCCTGTAAGAAGTGAATATTGCATGTAACCAGTTTCCCAATTTCTAAGGAAAGTGTACAGTATGAGCTTAAAAGTATTAGGGATCTTAAATATTGAAATCACACATTTACAAGTCTAAAACATTTACCAGTTCTCTTGATTAGTGATTATTTCATCTTGTGTGTGGATTGTTATTGCCCTTATTTCTATTCTTATTAAAGTCATCTGTAAGTTTTTTAACCTGACATGAAATAGCAGAGAGAGTTTATGAAAAAAGAAGCAAAATCTAAATTGGTTAATTGTGCTTTAGTAGTAATGCTCCTGATAGGCACCTTGAGGGACCCATTAATTGCTCCAGTAATTATGACTTTGAATTGATCACTCAGTGTCACATCTACCCTATCATAAATTGAGCAGAATAGACAAATACTGATTGAAGGAAAACTGTAAAGTGATCCAGGAAAATAAGTGTATATCAGTCATGAGGTCAAAATTATTATTGAAAAGCCATTTGTTTAATAAAATAATATGCCTTATGATTTTATCAATTTGTTTACTTCTTATAAAATATTAATGTCATATAAATAGTAAAAAGCTACTATTTATTGAGTGAATTTTTATGTCATTCCTTGTACTAAGCAATTATAAACTATTAAACTTAATCCTCACATTATTTTTATGAGGTAGATTGGATTAACTCACTGCATATACGTTGAAAAGAGGCTGACTTCCATTTCCAAGGATGAGGCAGAATAAGTATTCTAAAATGCCCTCAACAAAACACCAAGATACTGAGAAATCTAAAAAAAATATATACTTTTTAGTGTTTTCTCTTTTTCAAGAGTGTACAAATAAATCTTTAAAGGCCAGGAGAAAAAAAAATTCAAATCAAACTAAAGTCATAGAAGTAATACAGCTATGAGCACTGACCCTTTCATTGCCTTCAGTGCTAAAAGCTAATACTAGAAATGCAGATTTTGGTCATATTAAGCCGATTGATAGAGAAGAAATCTGAGCCTGATTTTCAAGCAAATAGGGGGACGTGAACAGAGATTCTATGTAGAACTGGGGTTATATCTTCAGTAAAATGATGGATGAGGGTATTTTATATGTTTGCAAAATGTCACAATATAAAAATTTGTCCATCTCTCTTCCTACTCTAAGTATAAAATTAATAGTAATTAACAGTAATTTTTAGTAATTAATAGTAAATAGTAAATGATATTATCTTTAAAAAATGCAATCTATATACCCTATTTATTAAGGACTGGATATGCTGACATAATGAAAACACATAACTGAAAAATTACACTCAATATATATATATGGCTACTGTCCTAAGCTATTATAGTAGTTTACTGATAGTAACTGGAAAGAGCAATATGGACAATAACTTAATCCAGCAGTAGAATAAAAACACCATCAGGCGTTGCCGTGAGCTGTGGTGTAGGTTGCAGATGCGGCTCGGATCCCGTGTTGCTGTGGCTCTGGGGTAGGCTGGTGGCTACAGCTCCGATTCAACCCCTAGCCTGGGAACCTCCATATGCCCCGGGAGTGGCCCAAGAAATAGCAACAACAACAACAACAACAACAACAACAACAACAACAAAAAAGACAAAAGACAAAAGACAAAAAAAAACACCATCAGGAGTACTGAATAAATCTATCCAATTATAATCATATCATCTGAAAAATGTGTAACTGTAAGCCTATTCTTGTAAGGATCACTTTCTTGAGTGTATATCACCATTAAAAGGCAAGGTATCCCTAAGACAAGAGATTAAGTTAAAATAGATCCAAGTTGGTAGCACCCTAGCACTAGTCAGAAGCAAATCCAAAATCTTTAGAAAGAAGTGCTTTAGTATTCTCACAGATTAAATTTTGTGAAATTTGAGCTCAAGATAAAGCCTAAAAGCATAAGAAAACAAGCTATCATGAAGCAAAACAATCACATGCAACACAGAGTGAATTTAGGCCACCTTCCCTACAATTTCAGATATTAGATTTGCCAGATGATTAGTATGAAATAAGTAGGTGAACTGTTAAAGAAATGAATGATAATGAGAATTGAATGAAGAAATAAGACTCTAAAAATTGATGAGGAAGTTTCAAAAAAGCAAAATATAAGTACTAAAATTAAAATTATCACTCTAAAATTGGAGAAAAATGGCTCAGTTTAGTGTATATAAAATAGTTGAAAATGAGTTATGAAAAATTGAAGTATAATATAGTGGATAGTATGAACAAGAAGGCAAAATATATTGGTGGTGGATTATGAATGTTTGGCTTATGTCTAATGGAAGATTCTGAATATGAGAATAAAGAAAATGGATAGACAGGAATATGTGAAGGATACTGAAGAATAATTCCCAGAGCCAGCGACATAATCTGGTTAACCAGGAGTCACAATATATAATATGCAGCATAAATAAATAGTAATCTTCCCTTAGGCATATCACTGTGAAACTGCAGTATTCCAAAGACAGAGATAAATTTACATTAGCAACCATAGAAGAGAGACAGATCATCTTTGAAGGAATGAAATTTATACTGACAGTAGACTTTCTTTTAACTACAACAAAAGAATCAGAAAAAAAATGGAAAAAAATATTTTGAATATGTGAGAAAAAAAAAATTACTGTCATCCTGGAATTCCGAAAGCAGCAAAATGACAAGGACAAATTAGACATTTTTAGAGAAACAGAAATTGAGATTTTACCTCAGCAGACCCTTCCTAAAGGATAGAAATTCCAAAAGAAGGGTCTGAAAATGCCCTGTTAGGAAGAGACATGAGAGAGATGATTCTTTCAACCATGTGAAGACACAGCAAGAAGGAGACCATTTGCAAAACAGAAAGAGGGCCTCACTAGACACTGAATCTGCAGATACCTTGATCTTGGACTTCTCTGCTTCCAGAAATGCATGAATCACTCATATTTTCCTTTATGAACTACGTTCTTTTATCCTCTGCTTGGGCCACTCTTATACCTCTTTATACTGGTGTGTCCATAAGAAAAAAAATATCAAATGTCTTGGCCTCTATCTATAAATAGGCTTCCACCATAAAGAGATGATATTAAACTTATGCTCCATGTGATTACAGAAGGCATTTCTTTACATGTTGTCTCTTCACCTATTTTACTGTTAAGGTAGAAATATAATTTTAAGCAAAAATTTTAGGTCAGTAAGAACATATCTGTATATTAAATTACAGACCAGATTACTTTTATGAACTAAGATTCTTTTACAGTCTAATTTTAATTAAAAGTAAATAAAGTTACTGTTAAAGCTAAAATGTTATGAACCTCTACATTTTCTTTAAAATGACAGAGTTATAGAACTTAGAATCATGCAAAAAATGAAAAAAAAAAACACTCAAACAGATAATAACCAGAGACCATCCAACCAAAAAAAGAAAGGAAGAATGGAGAACCATAGAATCAACAGGAACAGGAGGTTCAAAATGGCAATAAATAATCATCTATCAATTATCACTTTAAATGTCAATGGAATGAATGCTCCAAACAAAAGACAAAGAGTGGCTGAGTGGATAAAAAGGCAAAAACTTTCAATATGTTGCCTACAAGAAACTCACCTCAGGACAAAGGATACATGTAGATTGAAAGTGAAGGGGTGGGAAAAAATATTTCACGCCAATAGACATGACAGGAAAGCAGGAGTTGCAATACACATATCAGACAAAATAGACTTTAAAAACGAAAGCCGTAAAGAAAGACAAAGAAAGACACTGTTTAATGATTAAGGGATCCATCCAAGGAGAGGATATTACTATCGTCAACATATATGCCCCAAATAAAGGAGCACCCAGATATATGCAACAAATACTAACAGACATAAAGAGAGAAATTGATGGGAATACAATCATAGTAGGAGACTTGAACACCTCAGTCACATCAATGGACAGATCCTCTAGACAGAAAACCAATAAAGCAACAGAGATCCTAAAGGAAACAATAGAAAAGTTAGACTAAATTGACATCTTCAGGACACTACATCCAAAAAAATCAGAATACACATTCTTCTCAAATGAACATCGAACATTCTCAAGAGTCGACCAAATATTGGGGCACAAAGCTAACCTCAACAAATTTAGGAGCATAGAAATTATCTCAAGTATCTTCTCTGACCACAACGCCATGAAAGTAGAAATCAACCATGGGAAAAGGAAAGAAAAAACCTACTACATGGAGACTAAACAACATGCTATTAAAAAACCAATGGGTCACTGAGAAAATCAAGAGGGAAATTAAAAACTACCTTGAAACAAATGATAATGAAGACACAACCTCTCAAAATCTATGGGATGCTGCAAAAGCAGTGCTCAGAGGGAAATTTATAGCGATACAGGCCTTTCTCAAAAAAGAAGAAAGATCCCAAATTGACAACTTAACCCTCCACCTAAATGAATTAGAAAAAGAAGAATAAAAAAGACCTAAAGTCAGCAGAAGGAAGGAAATTATAAAGATCAAAGAAGAAATCAATAAAATAGAGATTCAAAAAACAATAGAGAAAATTAATAAAATCAAAAGCTGGTTCTTTGAAAAGCTAAACAAAATTGACAAACTCCTAGCCAGACTCACTAAAAAGAGGAGAGAAAGAACTCAAATAACCAAAATTATAAATGAAAAAGGAGAAATCACAACGGATACTGCAGAAATACAAAAAACCATAAGAGAATACTACCACTACCACTATATGCCAACGAATTTGACAATCTGGAATAAATGGACAATTTTCTAGAATACTACAGCCTGCCAAAAATGAATGAAGAAGAAACAGACAAACTGAACAGACAGATCACTGGAAATGAAATTGAAGAGGTCATAAAAACACTCCCTACAAATAAAAGCCCAGGACCAGATGGCTTCAAAGGTGAATTTTATCAAACATATAAAGAGGAATTGGTGCCCATCCTCCTTAAACTCTTTCAAAAGTTTGAAGAAGAAGGAATACTCCCAAAGACATTCTATGATGCCACCATCACCCTCATTCCAAAAGCAGACAGAGATACCACCAAAAAAGAAAACTATCGCCCAGTATCATTGATGAATATAGATGCAAAAATTCTCAACAAAATCTTAGCCAACCGAATCCAACAACATACCAAAAAAATTATACACCATGACCAGGTTGGGTTCATCCCAGGTTCACAAGGATGGTTCAACATACGCAAGTCAATCAGCATCATACACCACATTAACAAAAGAAAAGTCAAAAATCATATGATCATCTCAATAGATGCAGAAAAAGCATGTGACAAAGTTCAACATCCATTCATGATCAAGACCCTCGCCAAAGTGGGTAGAGAGGGAACATTCCTGAATATAATCAAAGCCATTTATGAGAAACCCACAGCAAATATAATACTCAATGGGGAAAAACTGAAAGCCTTCTCACTCCAATCTGGAACAAGACAGGGATGCCCACTCCCACCACTGCTCTTCAACATAGTATTGGAAGTCCTAGCCACAGCAATTAGACAAACAAAAGAAATAAAAGGCATCCATATAGGAAGAGAAGAGATAAAACTGTCACTGTGTGCAGGTGACATGATACTATACATAGAAAACCCTAAGGACTCAAACCAAAAACTAGAAATGATTAATAAATTCAGCAAAGTAGCAGGAAAGATTAACATTCAGAAGTCAGTGGCATTTCTGCATACCAGCAATGAAATATTAGAAAAGGAATACAAAAATACAATTCCTTTTAAAATTGCACCTCACAAAATCAAATACCTCGGAATACACCTGACCAAGGAGGTAAAGGACTTATATGCTGAGAACTATAAAACTTTAATCAAAGAAATCAGAGAAGATGTAAAGAAATGGGAAGATATGCCATGCTCCTGGATTGGAAAAATCAATATTGTAAAAATGGCCATCCTGCCCAAAGCAATCTACAGCTTCAATGCAATCCCTATCAAATTACCCAGGACATTTTTCACAGAACTACAACAAACAATCCAAACATTTCTATGGAACCACAAAAGACCCAGAATTGCCAAAGCAATCCTGAGAAACAAAAACCAAGCAGGAGGCATAACTCCTCCAGACTTCAGGAAATATTACAAAGCCACAGTCATCAAAACAGTGTGGTACTGGTATCAAAACAGACAGATCAATGGAACAGAATAGAGAACCCAGAAATATACCCAGACACCTATGGTCAATTAATCTTTGACAAGGGAGGCAAGAACATAAAATGGGAAAAAGAAAGTCTATTCAGCAAGCATTGCTGGGAAACCTGGACAGTTGCATGCACAGCAATGAAACTAGAACACATCCTCACACCATGCACAAAAATAAATTCAAGATGGCTGAAAGACTTAAATATACAACAGGACACCATCAAACTCCTAGAAGAGAACATAGGCAAAACCCTCTCTGACATCAACCTCATGAATATTTTCTCACGTCAGTCTCCCAAAGCAGTTGAAATTAGAGCAAAAATAAACCCATGGGACCTCATCAAACTGACAAACTTTTGGCACAGCAAAGGAAACCCAAAAGAAAACAAAAAGACAACTTACAGAATGGGAGAAAATAGTGTCAAATGATGCAACCGACAAGAGCTTAATCTCTAGAATATATAAGCAACTTATACAACTCAACAGCAAAAAAGCCAATCAATCAATGGAAAAATGAGCAAAAGACCTGAATAGACATTTCTCCAAGGAAGATATACAGATGGCCAACAGGCAAATGAAACAATGCTCAACATCGCTGATTATAAGAGAAATGCAAATCAAAACTACCATGAGATACCACCTCACACCAGTCAGAATGGCCATCATTCATAAGTCCACAAATAACAAGTGCTAGAGTGGTTGTGGAGAAAAGGGAACCCTCCTGCACTGTTGGTGGGAATGTCAACTGGTACAGCCACTATGGAGAACAGTTTGGAGATACCTTAGAAATCTGTACATAGAACTTCCATATGACCCCGCAATCCCACTCTTGGGTATATGTCCGGACAAAATTCTACAGCACTATTCACAATTGTGGTATATATACACAATGGAATACTACTCAGCCATAAAAAAGCATGACATAATGCCATTTGCAGCAACATGGATGGAACTAGAGAATCTCATACTGGTGAAGTGAGCCAGAAAGACAAAGATAAATACCATATGATATCACTTATAATTGGAATCTAATGTCCAGCACAAATGAACCATCTCCACAGAAAAGAAAATCATGGACTTGGAAAATAGACCTGTGGCTGCCAGGATGGGAGAAGGAGGGAGTGGGAGGGATCAGGAGCTTGGGCTTATCAGAGACAATTTAGAATAGATTTACAAGGAGATCCTACTGAGTAGCATTGAGAACTATGTCTAGATACTCATATTGCAACAGAACAAAGGGTGGGGGAAAAATGTATACATGTAAGGATAACTTGATCCCCTTGTTGTACAGTGGGAAAAAATTAATAAAAAGCTTAAAATATATATATATATATTTTAAAATATTTTTAAAAAAGAACTTAGAATCAGTGGAGGTCTAATATTTAACTTTGTTTTTGGCATATAAAATACTTAATATTTACTTCTCTTCTTTTTTCATGCATAAACTGCAGAGCCTAATATTTGCAAAAATAGTCTCTACCAGTTAGATTTGTTTGTTCGGCTCCTATTTATTCTGTCACATATTAACTACAGTTGTTGTGTTCAGTTGCTAGAAGGGTAACTTTGAGATTAAACTGATATAAAGGAAGAAATTGGCAGTGGCAAAGTAAAGGCAGTGAATGTCAATTATTCTTCAAGATGTTTGGTAACAAGAAATGGTAACTTTGTGATGAAATGGAGGTTGTAACTTATACTATGGTGGTAATCATTTGGAAATTTATAAATATCAAATCAACACTTCTATAGCTTAACACTGTTATGTGTCAGATATATCTCAATAAAGCAAGAAAAAAGAATTAGCATTTCTTTGAAAATGAAAAAAAATCCATTTGTTGATGAAAAAAATCAGAGAGAAGGGCCAGTATCTTTAGTAGCATAGAGTTAATTTTACACCTTAGTGACTTTCAGGACAGTGATGATTTAAGCCTGTTTATCTTCTAAGGGAAGATCCAATAGATATACACACTTAATATGTAAGAGGAAGGTTTTATAGGAGAGGATATATGAGCAAAAATAGAAGGATGAACTTTGGAAGTTAAAAAAAGTGAATTGAGATAATATGAAGATAATTTCAGGTGAAGATTAGGAAGGCACAGAAAATTTACTTATGAAATGCTCCATACCTGAAAGGGAGCTAACTCTTTTTTTAAGATGTCTTGGATTGGTGGCATGAAGAAGTGGGAATGGAAGAAGAGATAACCAGTGCCTTTGAGAAAGTGAGTGGAAAGCATTTGGAATAGGAGCTCTTCAACTCAAAATAAGCCAAAGTGTTAGGAGAAGATATAGCAGACTCGGTAATAGGCAGTAAAACCATTTGTAATTGAAACAGTCACATAAATTTCTTCCATAGTTTCCACCAAAATAGTCATCTTATTCACAACCATATGCATATAAACATGTGGATGATCAAAGAAAAGGGACTTTGATTTCTATTATCTTCAGTTAGTGTATCCAGTGTTTCCAGGATGTATTTGATTATATCTTGAAACAACTAAGAAACTGGTCTTGGAGTTTTATCATCCAGTTATGCACATATTTGGAGTCATTCATTTGGTATTCGATTTTTTATCCACCAGTGTGTCACTGTGTCCTGTTGCATCTAATTTGAATTTCATATTTTTAAAAGTATTTATCTAGTTTATTCAGTTTAGTTTGGATTCTTATTTCAAGCTTATAGCTATTGGCCATTTCCCCCAAATTATTGTAATCAAGATCAACTACTTAATTTTTAGAACCAGTTTAAGAAGTGAAGGCTCCTTGTTCAAAAATTAAGAATTTCAAGATAGTGACAACAGAGCATGAAACCAAGCTTGAGTCGTTATAATCATGGAGTACATGTTGCCAGCCCATGATGCCAGCCCCAATTGTCATTTATAAATTTGATTAATTTTATACATAAACTGCTTTTGAATTTATGCAGGATTCAACTGAAATTAGACCCATTTCTACAGAACATCATTGTTTTAAAAAATTGTTAGTTGGGGTTCCCATCACGGTGCAGCAGAAACAAATAACAACTAGGAACCATGAGGTTGCGGGTTTGATCCCTCGCCTTGCTCAGTGGGTTAAGGATCCGGCATTGCTGTGAGCTGTGGTGTAGGTCGCAGACATGGCTCGGATCTGGCATTGCTGTGGCTATGGTGTAGGTCAGTGGCAACAGCTCCAATTGGACCCCTAGTCTTGGAACCTCCACATGCCGCAGGTGCGGCCCTAAAAAGAAAAAAGGCAAAAAAAAAATGTCAGTGAAGATATTCAGCCAATGATAACTGCTTTAATATTTTGAAAGGTAGACTTTTAATTTAACTCTTAAAGTATGAACAATGGATATAGCTTTAGGATTACTTTCACTTTTTAAATGTGATGCTTTCTTAATTTGAAGAAGGAATACTGAATGTTTTGAATTTTGACTTTTCCTAGGCTAAATGATCTATGTTAAAACTATTATCTTTATATAAACAATGCACCACATGTAGACTCTTATGTGAAACATCTGTGTTCAAGGTGACTTTTTGAGCTGAGTGGTGGACTACACAACTTGCTTTCATAATAATTTTAATTGAGTAACTGGGCAAGAGTGATTACATTTTGAAAGAAGAAACTTGCCTGTGTAATATTTACACACAGATAATAACCCAATAGGCCAGACCTCTTTAATGTAAGAAAAATAGACAAAACAGTATACACTTTTTATTTTTTAAATTAGAAAATAATTTTTCTTATTTATCTCTTGTACCTTGCAATATAGTATATTATATAATATAAACTATATTATCAATATTTAATATACGTACATTGATAAATTGATAAATACATAATATAAATGTATGTTACATCTGCCCCTGGTTCTTGACATGTAGCTCCTAAAACCTTTGTAAATCGAGATAGTAGGAAAATAATTTGTTGTTTTATTTAGTCTTCTACCTCAGTACCTGACACAGAGCTCCTAAGACCTTTTCAGTTTCCTTAGTGATAAGAGCATCTGACACTGAGCTCTTTGGAATTTACTGCGGAGTAGGAATATCTTTTGTTCTAACGAGGTGGCTATTGGTAGGCTTCTGGATAGGGGCTCATCACCGTAAAGACCAAGAGCCATGATTAGAAGCTTGGATCTCTCAGCTCTTCCCTCCATCATCTGGAGAGGGATGAAGGGCTGGAAATGGAGTTGATAATTGATCACACATATGTGATAAAACCTCTGTTAAATATCCCAATAGTATGGGATTCAGAAAGCTTCCAGATTTGTGAACACATCAACATGGAGGTGACACACTCCAACTCCAAGGAGACGGAAACTCCTGTGCTTGAGACCCTTCCAAACATCACCCTATGTACCTTTTCAGATAGTTGTTTATCTGTATCACTTTTTTTGTTTTATTGAGATATAATTGACACACTGCATTATGTAAGTTTAGGCTGTACAAAGTAATGATTTGCCTTTTATGTACATCATTAAATGATTATCACAATATGTTTAGTGAATCTCCATTGTCTCATTTAGGTACAAAATTAAAGAAAAAATGTCCTTGTATGAGAACTCTTAGGCTTTACTCTCTTAACAACTTTCATATATAGCTTACAATAATGTTAATTATATTTATAATATTGTATATTACATCCATAGTACTTATTTATCTTATAACTGGGAGTTTGCATCTTTTGATTACCTTTATCTATTTGTCCCTCCCTCCCTTCCCCCATCTCTGGTAACTGCAAATCTGATCTCTTTTGGTATGAGTTTCTTTGTTTTTGTTTTCTTGTTGTTTTTGTTTGTTGGTTTTTTTTTCATTTATAATGCTTTTATTTTTTCCAAGAGCTGGTTTACAGTGTTGTGTCAATTTTCTACTGTACGGCAAGGTGACCCAGTCACACATACATGTATACATTGTTTTTTCTCATATTCTCATGATCCATCATACTTTTTAGACATAGTTCTCGATGCTCTACAGCAGGATTTAATTGCTTATCCATTCCAAAGGCAATAGTTTGCATCTATTAACCCCAAATTCCCACTTCATCCCACTGCCTTGCCCTCCCCCTTGGAAACCAAAAATCTGTTCCCCATGTCCATGATTTTCTTTTCTGTGGAAAGGTTCATTTATGCCATATATTAGATTCCAGATATAAGTGATATCATATGGTATTTGTCTTTCTCTTTCTGACTTACTTTACTCAGTATGAGAGTCTCTAGTTCCATCAATGTTGCTGCAAATGACATTATGTCATTCTTTTTTATGGCTGAGTAGTATTCTGTTGTGTATATATACCACATCTTCCTAATCCAATCATCTGTCAATAGACATTTGGGTTGTTTCCATGTCTTGGCTATTGTGAACAGTGCTGCAGTGAACATATGGATGCATGTGTCTTTTTGAAGGAAAGTGGTTTTCTTTTTTTTTTTCTCTCTCTCTCTCTTTTTACCATTTCTTGGGACACTCCTGTGGCAATATGGAGGTTCCCAGGCTAGGGATCGAATCAGAGCTGTAGCCACAGCCACAGCAACGTGGGGATCCGAGCCGTGTCTACAACCTACACCAGAGCTCATGGCCATGCCGGATCCTTAACCCACTGAGCAAGGCCAGGGATTGAACATGCAATTTCATGGTTCCTAGCCAGATTCTTTAACCCCTGAGCCACGATGGGAACTCCTTGAAGGAAAGTTTTGTCCAGATATATATCCAAGAGTGGGATTGCTGGGTCATATGGTAGTTCTATGTATAGATTTCTAAGGTGCCTTCATACAGTTTTCCATAGTTGTTGTCCCAATTTACCTTCCCACCAACAATGCAGGAGGGTTCCCTATTTTCCACACCCTCTCGAGCATTTCTTATTTGTGGAAATACTAATGATGGCCATTCTGTCTGGTGTGTGGTGGTACCTCATGGTAGGTTTTTTTTTTTTTCTTTTTGTCTTTTCTAGGGCTGCACCTGTACATATGGAGGTTCCCAGGCTAGGGGTCTAATTGGAGCTACAGCTGCCAGTCTACACCAGAGCCACAGCAATGCCAGATCCGAGCCACATCTGCAACCTACACTGCAGATCACAGAAATGCTGGATCCTTAACCCACTGAGCAAGGCCAGGGATCGAACCTGCAACCTCGTGGTTCCTAGTCGGATTTGTTAACCATTGAGCCATGACAGGAACTCTATCATGGTAGTTTTGATCTGTGTTTCTCTAATAATCAGGAATGTTGAGCATTTGTCCATGTGCTTGTTGACCATCTGTATATCATTGGATAAATGTCTATTCAGGTCTTTTGCCCATTTTTCAATTGCATTGTTGTTTTTTTTTTGCTGTTGAGTTGTATAAGTTGTTTGTATACTTTAGAGATGAAGATATTACCACTTGTATTGTTTGAACTATTTTCTCCCATTCTGTAAGTTGTCTTTTTTTGTGTGTGGTTTCCTTTTCTGTGCAAAAGCTTGTTAGTTTGATTAGGTCCCATTGGTTTATTTTTGCTTTTATTTCTGTTTCTTTGGGAGACTGACCTGAGAAAATATTTGTAAGGTTGTTCTCAGAGAATGTTTTGCCTATGTTCTCTTCCAGGAGTTTGATGGTGTCTTGTCTTACATTTAAGTCTTGCAGCCATTTTGAGCTTATTATGGTGCACAGTGTGAGTGTGTGTTCCAGTTTCTTTGATTTATATGTGGCCGTCCAGTTTTCCTAGCACCACTTGCTGAAAAGTCTGTCTTTTTCCCATTTTATATTCTTGCCTCCTTTGTTGAAAATTGATTGACCATAGGTGTTTGGGTTTATTTCTTGGTTCTCTATTCTGTTCCATTAGTCTGTATGGCTGTTTTGGTACCAGTACCACACTGTCTTGATGACTGTGGCTTTGTAATAGTGCCTGCAGTCTGGGAGAGTTATGACTCCTGCATGGTTTTTGTTCCTCAGAATTGCTTTGGCAATTCTGGGTCTTTTGTGGTTCCATACATATTTTTGGATTGTTTGTTCTAGTTCTGTGAAAAACGTCATGGGTAATTTGACAGGGATTGCATTGAAACTGTAGATTGCTTTGGGTAGTATGGCCATTTTTATAATACTAATTTTTCCAACCAAGGAGCATGGAATATCTTTCCATCTCTTTTAATCCTCTTTAATTCCCTTTATTAATGTTTCATAGTTCTTGGTATATAAGTCCTTTACCTCCTTGGTCAGGTTTATTCCCAGGTATTTGATGTTTTTGTGTCAATTTTAAGTGTTATTGTATTTTTGTATTCCTTTTCTCATATTTCTTGGTCAGTATACAGAAATGTGACTGATTTCTGAATGTTAATCTTATATCCTGCTGTTTTGCTGAATTTGTTAATCAGTTCAAGCAGTTTTTGGGTTGAGTCCTTAGGGTTTTCTACATATAGCATCACCTCATCTGCATATAGTGACAGTTTTATCTCTTCTCTTCCTATTTGGATGGCTTTTATTTCTTTTGTTTGTCTGATAGCTGTGGCTAGGACTTCCAGTACTATGTTGAACAGCAGTGGTGAGAGTGGGCATTCCTGTCTTGTTCCAGATTTGAGTGGGAAGGCTTTCAATTTTTCTCCATTGTGTATTATATTTGCTGTGGGTTTGTCATAAGTGGCTTGGATTATGTTAAGGAATGTGCTCTCTATACCCACTTTGGTGAGAGTTTTTATCATAAATGGATGTTGGACTTTGTCAAATGCTTTTGTTTTGTTTATTTGGGTTTTTTTTCTCTCCTCTTATTGGTGAGTCTGGCCAGAGTTTTGTCAATTTTGTTTACCTTTTCAAAGAACCAGCTCTTGGTTTTATTGATTTTCTCTATTGTTTTTCTTGAATCTCTAGTTTATTGATTTCCTCTCTCATCTTTATGATTTCCTTCCTTCTGCTGAATTTAGGCTTTGTTTGTTCTTCTTTTTCTAATTCATTTAGGTGGTGGGTTAAGTTGTAGAATTGAGATTTTTTCTTTTTTAAGGAAGGCCTGTATGACTATGAATTTCCCTCTGAGCACTGCTTTTGCGGCATCCCCTAGATTTTGAGTGGTTGTGTCTTCATTGTCATTTGTCTTTAATTTCCTTCTTGATTTCCTCATTGACCCATTGGTTTTTTAGTAGCATGTTTTGTAGTCTCCATGTAGTAAGTTTTTCTCATTTCTTTTCCTGTAGTTGATTTCTAATTTCATGCCATTGTGGTCAGAGAAGATACTAGAAATACTTTCTATACTCAAATTTTTTGATGTTGGCTTTGTGCCCCAGTATGTGATAGATCCTTGAGAATGTTCCATGTGCACTTGAGAGGAATGTATATTCTAATTTTTTTCATGTAATGTCCTGAAAATGTCAAGACTACCTTTTCTGTTGTGTCATTTAGGATGACTGTTGCCTTATTGATTTTCTGTCTGTAGGATTTGTCCATTGATGTGAGTGGGGTGTTAAAGTCTCCTACTATGGTTGTATTCCCATCAATTTCTCCTTTTATGTGTGTTAGTATTTGTTGTAGGTATCTGGGTGCTCCTATATTAGGGACATCGATATTGATGATTGTATATCCTATTTTTGAATGGATCCTTTTACCAATAAATTTTGTCCTTCTTTGTCTTTCTTTATGGCCTTCATTTTAAAATCTGTTTTGTCTGATAAGAGTTTTGTAACTCCTGCTTTCCTCTCTTGTCCATTGGCATGATATATATTTTCCTATCCCCTCACTTTCAATCTATATGTGTCTTTTCCCCTGAGGTGAGTCTCTGGTAGAAAGCAGATTTTAGGTTTTTGCTTTTCTTATCCAATCTGCCACTCTGTGTCTTTTGATTGGAGCATTCAGTCCATTGATATTTAAGGTAGTTATTGATAGATATGTATTTATTGCCATTTTAAACCTTGCTTTCCAGTTGATTCTCTGTTTCTCTTTTCTTCCTTTCTCTTTTGGTTGGATGATTTCTATTTATTTTATGCCTGAGTACTTTTCTTTTTAGGTTTCATGAATGTAATGTTAGGTTTTGATTTGTGGTTGCCCTATTTTTTAAGTATGTTCACCCCTTCCTATATCTGCTTGCTTTAGCCTGAGTGTCACATAGACTCAAACACATCATTAAAATTAAAAAAAAAGGAATCTATATTTTCTTAATTTCCTTCCCTACATTCTATTTTTTAAGTCTTTTTTTTTTGACATCTTCATGTTTAGATCTGTATGCTGGCTTATGTAAGTGAATGCTTTCCAAGTGTGGTTTCCTCCATCCTGTTTCTTCTTCTTTTTTTTTAAATTTATTTAGAGAAGCCCTTTTAGTATTTGTTTTAGAATGGGTTTAATATTGCTGTACTCTTTTAGTTTTTGCTTATTGTAGACATTCTTTATTTCCCCTTCTATTTTAAATGATATTCTTGCTGCATAGAATATTCTAGGTTGTATATTTTTTTTTCCTATCAGCATTTGAAATATCTCTTGCCATTCCCTCCTAGCCTGTAGAGTTTCTTCAGAGAAATCACCTGATAGCCTTATGGGGGTTCACTTATAATTAATACTTTGCTTTTCTCTTGCTGCCTCTAGAATCCTCTCTTTATATTCAACTTTTGCCATTTTTATTATAATATGTCTTAGTGTGGTCCTATTTGGATTCAACTTGTTTGGGGTCCTCTGTACTTCCTGAATACTGACAGCAGTTTCCTTTAGATTTGGAAAGTTTCAGACATAATTTCTTCAAATATATTTCAATCCCCTTTTCTTTTTCTTTTTCTTCTGTAGTTCCTATTATATGCAGGTTGCCCCACTTTATAGTATCCTATAGCTCTCATGTTGCTTTCATGTTTTTTCATTTGGTTTTCTGTCTGCTGTCCTGATTGGTTGATTTCCATTATTCTGTCTTCCAAGTTACTAATTCATTCCTCTGCATTATTCATTCTGCTCTTCATTGCCTTTAGCTCAATTTGCATCTCTGCAAATGAATTTTCTAATTTTTCTATGTTCCTCCTTATATTTTGTTTTTGAAGTATAATTGACCTACAACATTGTGTTCTTTGTTGTATTACAACTAGTGATCCAATATGTCTGTGCATTTCAATATGTTCACCATGGCAAGTCTAGATATGCTATGTCTCCACACAATATATTATATAGGTATTGACTCTATTCTGCAACACTGTGTACTTCATACCTGTGACTCATTTATTTTGCAACTGGAAGTTCATACCTCTTAATCTACCTTACCTGTTTCTTTCCACTTCCCAGTATCTTCTCTTGCAGTTTCTTCTTTTGTTAGCTGAGAAAGGTAATTTTCTTTTCCCACCATCAGTTGTGTGCGTTACCTTGACTCTTGTGTTTAACAATATTTTAATATTCACCTTTTATTTTGACTTTAATTATCCTCTGTATTTTAGATATAGGAACTGAAGTATAACCTTCACAATAACAAAGGTTGATGGTAAATGTGTTTTATTCTTATTTTAATCATCAAGAATAATGGAGTTTTGGGTTTTTTTTTTTTTTTACTTTTAGGGCTGCTCCCATAGCATATGGAACTTCCTAGGCTAGGGGTCGAATTGGAGCTACAGCTGCCAGCCTATGCCACAGCCACAGCCATACAGGATCTGAGCCATGTCTGCAACCTACACCACAGCTCATGGCAATGCTGGATCCTTAACCTTCTGAGTGAGACCAGGGATTGAACCCACAACCTCATGGTTCCTAGTTGGATTTGTTCCTGTTGCACCATGACTGGAGCCCCTAGAATCATGGAGAGATTTCAAAAATTTTTTTGAATAGTAATTCCATCATGATCTTTAAATATAATTTACCATACTTCAGTAAATAGTGCTTCCTGGTTCATTTGCTTTGACATTTCTGAAATGTTTTTATAAAGCAGTAGTTAAATTTTTCTTTTCTCTATGTATATCAGATATAACATATTAGCTTTTTTTGGTCTGTACACAAAGGGAAACAGCAACACACATGCTCATATGCATATTTGTGTATATTCTTATATGCATGTATATAAACATATGTGTTTATAGTTGCATTGTATTTTAACACGATTCATATTTATGTATTACATATTCTCACTAGACAAGTTTTTTTTTTTTTTTTTTGCTTTGGGAAAGCATTAAAATATGACTGAGAGCAAATATGTGTATTCGTTTAGAAGTTTCTTGTATTTACATTTCTTATAATTTAGTGGTTGAATTCCTTCCTCTAAAATTGTAATAGCAAAAGAGAGAATTAATATATAAATGAAAAATATCAGAGTTCCTGTTGTGGATCAATGGGCTAAGAACCTGACATAATGTCCATGAGGATGTGGGATCCCTGGCCTCACTCAGTGGATTAAGGATCTGGCATTGCCACAAGCTGTGGCCTAGGTTGCGTATGTGGCTTGGATCCATTGTTGCTGTGGTTGTGGTGGAGGCTGGCAGCTGCAACTCTGGCTTGACTCTTAGTCTGGGAACTTCCATATGCTGCAGGTGCAGCCCTCAAAAAAAATCTGGTACTAAGCCTAAAAACTAATCACTTCTACTTATTAAATTATTAATATAGACTGATAAAGCAGCGTTTTAGAAAAGAATTTTTGGATAAAACTTTTAGTTTTGTTATTATGTACATTTTTGAAAAAAATCCTGGGGTTTACTTCTTTTTTAAAATGAGACTTGTCTATAACTTTTACTTCTCTCCATCATAGCTTACAACTAATGTTTAATTTATATAACACAAAATATGATTCTCAAGGTAAATATTCATCTATTTTTAAAAAATAATTTTATTGGAGTATAGGCGACTTACAGTGTTGTGTAAATATTCATCTTACTTTACCACTCTAGACTCTTTTTAAACCCTTTTCCTTTTCAAGTTATTTCATAGATTCTTAAGGTTGAATGATCAAAACTGTTCTTTTATATTCAGGCAAATTTGTACTAAAATTACTTGGTGCTAGTTTAAATTACTTTTTAAAAAAAGAAATGGGAGAAAAAACAGTCAAGAGCTGTGCTTTGCAATATATTTATGTATCTTAGAGGAATCTATATATGGAAAGGAATAAAAACTTTTCCAAATTCATAAAGATTTTTTAAGTCATAGAATATATATATTCATTAATGTTTCCATTGACAGTATCAAATAAAATTTGAGAAGTGCTTTATTGTTTCCACCTTATCAAATTTCCTATTGTTTTCTGATCTGCATTGAGAAATGGACAGTTTAATAGTACCCTTCCTTACCTCTTCTTTTTCATAAGCCCAATTAACCATATCTCTCTTACTGTTTCTTATTTAAAGCATCTTTTCTTTCACATTTCACTCTTGATAATTCTTTTTAAATATGCTTAGTCATCAAAATGGAATGGTTACAGGAACTTTAATCTATATGTATTCCCTTCTGACTCCCTTTGTATTTCCAATTTTACAGAATTTAATTTAGACTGAGAACTGCATCATGAAAAATTCCTCTACATTCTGATGATTATTCAGGTTTGGAACTCTGGCCTTGACCTTTACTTGAGCATGAATAGTTTTAAGGGAGTCCATTTTGCGAATGTGCCCTATGTTTCAGAGTCTTTTCCAGTGTGGACCATTAACTTGATCATGTCCATCCACTGCTCATTAGAGCTGAATGATCTCTTTATTTCAGTGATGAAGCTTATTTTCAGTTCCCAACAAGTAAACCAATCAGGGATAAAGTGGTTCTCCTTCAATGCCACAGTTCTCTGCTGGAGTAGAATGAGCACCTTCTATGAAATCACACCAAACTTTTGATGGTAGAGAAAGTACATTGCCATCTTCTCCAATATGCTATCTCTTTTTCTTTGCTGGACCACATTCTAGATGGAGCAGAGACATTCCCTATGGAACCAGTTAAAAGACACTAAGCAGTTCTGCATGGCTGTTGTACCTATGGTCCACAACTTAATTTTCAACTATATCTGACTTATGACAAATGCACAACCCTACAAGGGAGGACCTACCACTCCCTTGAGAGCTGGTTGTCCTCTCCAACTCCAAACAACTATGATGGGTTTAATGTGCAGATGATGAGAAGATGCCACTGAGGGGAAGAAATAGAGGAGGAAGGTGGGGAATAGTTTATGTTGATTTCAGCTAGCTTAATATCTCACAAAAGCATTCAGTGACAGACCACACTGGTCCTTAACGGGGAATTGAGTGTAGTACACCACTTTGCCAGTATTTATCTGTTCTCCATGCCCACATCAACACACTTTGAGTCTTCTTTCTGTGCTCCAAGCCTACTGCTCAATAAGTTTATAGCATATTTGGCAAGTAAAGGCTAAAGCAGATGTTTCCTACATCTTGTTACTGCTGTTTAAGGTGCATATCCCAGCCAAATGAGTCATATCACAGCCAAAGACCCTGGCAGGAGTTACTTGCTACAAATCTGTAGTAGCTTCTATCTTACCAACTTGAAGAACAAAAGATTTGAGAGCCCTGTGATAACCTTCAGACACAATAGAACAGATACCTACTGAGCTGTACCTGAAGAATTTTGCATTGTATTGTAGATACATAGGGTAGCAGGAAGCCATAATCACACACTGTCCTGCACTTCAACTTCTCCAGAACCATGGGGGTCACCTGAAGTATTACTGGTAAATCACTATTGTTAATCTTAATGTATATGGAAAGGATGAAAAAGGATCAGTCATTGCAGACACCCCAGGAGAAGGGGGGTATTTTTACAGTGTCTGAGTATAATTTAACCCCACTAGTGATGGTCAACATCAAGGTCAACAGGGTCTAGAGCATTTTATTTAAAGGGAGATTGAACACTTGCTTTAGGCTATTATGGACCTACATCGCAGAAAAAAAGATCTAGCAGAGATCACTAATGTACATTAGGAAAGTACCATTTCTGGTTATTGAGACTGTGTTTGAGACTACCTGCCTGAAGACCAAAAACTGTTTTATTCATAGCCAAACCTTGTGGCCATCCTTAGCCACTCTATAAAAGGGACTGTGAAGGATGGACTTCCCACACATTATGTCAAGTCCAGGAGACCAGAAATACTACATGCAGGCTTTATCCTGAGAGTCTCAAACTGGAGAGTTTAACTAGCCCCAAGAGGTCTATTCTGAGGTTTCTGTCACAAGACTGTGCCTGTTGGAAACCACTGCCCTTATACAAGGAGTACCAAGTGGCCAGTTCAAAGACAAGTTGACACAACTTCCAGTTTATCTGCAGTAGACTCTCCCTTACTAAAGGCCTTCTTCACTGGGGTAATTACCTGTCCAACCCAGCTCAGAAGCACCACCTATAGTTCTTTTTCTTACATGGGATACCTTGCCTTCTCCTACCCATATATGCATTAGTGGAACATTACTGTATTTGTGCTTTCTGGGACAATGACAGAAGCAATTGCGAGAAATCAACTAAGCTTCTCAAAGGCTATATTCCTACTTTTGTTTTTTGGCCTCTACTCATTGCTTCATTCTACAAATTGATTCTACCCTAAGATTTGGATTTTTATTCTTATATACATTTGCTATGATACTTAAATTGAGGTGTTAATCCTGACCCAGTTTATCCCTGGGTTTTGATTCTGTCTCATCATTCTATATAAGCAGAAATTTTCTATGATGTTTTAATTATTTACAGTATAAATAAATTATTGTCTAAAGCTTAGAGAAATATTATGAGCACATGTTCAATCAGCACCTTGCCAGTTGCCCAGAGAAACTTTGCTGCTTTGCTGACCAGGGGGGGCTTCTGAAGTTACCTTGAAAAGAATGGGATTAGATTATCTCAGTAGATTCCTTCTAGATTTACTGTTTTATACTTCCATCATTTTCTTTTTGCAGCGAGAATAATACATTAGTTTGCTGCTGTCAGGGCAGAAGACCAATTTTATTTGTCTACCCATGAAGATGAATGGATACAGCAAAAATCCAGAAATGCTTTAAATATATTACTGTACAGCTCATTGACCATTCCATCAATACTTTATTTGAAAGTTGTTGCTATTTGATGTCAAGCTCCATTGATAAAGTGATTCCCAAACATCACTTTCAAGTATGCTTCCCTCAGAGGTCACAGAAGAACTTCAGTGACCTGTAAAGACCTGAAACAGATGAAGTTCCAACTAACCATGACACCAGTAGTTTTAATGTTTATAATCTTTTCTTGTAAAGAAAATTTTGAGTAGCTCCATGCTTTTGAGTTTTTTCTGCCCAGTGGGTTTAAACCAAGTGACATTAACAAAAAAAATCTAGATGGCCTTTGTAAATAATGTAATATTATTTTATATTTAAAGACTATGTATACAAACACATGTGCACATATGTGTAATTTTTTATGACCTACATCCATATCATGCACATTAACAAATATGCCACAAAAAGCATTTGTGCCAGAACCTCTTATGAGTTCAACATAAAAGCAACAGTTTTTATTTATTTGTTTTTTCTTATTCAAGGAACACTGTGTAGGCCCTCCTTTCTGTAGGCAAAAGTAGGACAGATTAATTTGAAAACAAACCAAAAAAAGCAACAAAGTGAAACTTTTGATGGTTGCCGAGACTGTGAGCAATTGTAAATTGTCCTTCCTGCTATAAATTATCTTCTTCTCCCTCTGCTTTTCTTTTTATTTCCATTTAATTCCTTCTTCAAAGTACTAGCTTGATTCTCCTTGAAAAACACGTCCTCAGCCTGCTAAAAGCAAAGCATCCAGAAATGTTAAATGCAAGTTCATAGGGATCTATTATTTTTATTCTACCATACAAAGTCATGAGAAATGGAATGTTTATCTCTCATCAAACCCTGCAGAAGTCTGAGTCTACAATGATACCCAGGGTGTTCCTTCCTCACATTTCTGTTTCTTTGATGAAATTCTCCTGTTACTTCTGAACAACTAAGTTTGGAGAACCTGTTCTTGAGACAAATAGAACATTCCTAGTGGCTTTTAAATAATTTCTAATGGTTTTATGACATCCCTCCTTAACGACTTTCAAATTATGTGTCAGAAATTTTTATTGGTTGTTTACTGAAATCATTTATTAGTAGGTAAAATATTGCATTTGGTAGTAGCAGTAGTCCACACATGGAACATCATTAGGTAGGTGTAAAGCACAAAGGTAATTTTCTGGCAGTTGTATAAGACAGACATTGACATCTTCCAATCATGCTGTACTACTATAATTTGTAGTGTTTCAAATATATTTTTAAGTCCTTCAATATCTATCTCTCCATGACTTCCATAAACCATTCCCCATCTTGCCTCCAACCACATTCTTATTGTTATCTCATAGCCATCACTTTCCTCTGCCTCTACCTAATTTATCAAGTGCTGAATTTATGGTCTATGTCAGTAGTTTGCAGCATAGTTTGAACCAAATAGGACACAAAACCAAAATTATTTTTCTTCAAGCATATGATTGATTCATAATTCTTACTGCTATCTTGGATAGACTCTCGTGCTTTACAGTCTCTGTGATATTAAAAAAGTTAAATTCAGTTTAGTTAAGCTTAAAATTTCAGTCTCATATTCAGTTTAATGTTTTGTTTCCAGCTCAAGCTCAAACCTTGTCTAACTGATCTGCACTTGAAGGAACAAAATATCACTTTCCTCCCTATATTTTCACCACCTCCCCTTACCAAAACCTTACTTTCCATTGGCAAGAGAAGTAAGAATGATGAAAAGTGGACAAATATCTCCTCTTAACTACCATTTTCATAGTGTTCATGCATTATATGTGATGAGGACACATACATTTGCTTCCTTTGGGGAGCAAGTGTGGGCTCTTTAAGAAACCTTACAGAAGCTCTTCTGTCTTCCCATTTCTTTAACCAAAAAACCTTGCTCTATAAAAATATCTTCAAGCCTCTTTATCATGGAGTACTCTTGCACCATAGGAAGTGTTTCTGCTAGATATTTCAAACATTGCTGCCTTCTTCAATGACCACTTGACCTATGGACATGTTTTTTGCCACACCAAACATTGAGAAGTACAAAATGCACCCTCTATTTACTATGCCATCATTCCAGAAGCTTTTTTTTTAACCTCTCAGTAATCATAGAAAGAAAAGAAAGTATTCAGCTGTATAAGGAGAGTCCAATTTGGTACTTAGAAGCCATCCCATCTACTTTGTACTCCCAGATGCTATGAATGGTGGTTTTGAAATTCCTCTCACTTACTTGGGGCAGAAGGATTGAAGTACCACTGTGTATTCCTCAATGGTTAAACAGAAGAAGCCATGACATTCTCTCTGAGCCATAGAGTCAGTGTGACTAAGATTCCTAAATTTTTAGAGATTTAGGATAAAAGATTGCTGGTGTAATGACAAAGAGGCCAACATTTACAACTCTCTGTAAACCCTTTTGAGAAAAATCTTGTTATTTCCATCTTTTAGAATGAGAAGAACTTAGAATTTAGTACTTGTTTTTTAGTTGAAGACTTGAGCCAAATTTGAAAATAACAGAGTCCATAATGTTCATGACCATAATAGTTAAGCTTCAGAGTAACTCATAAATAAGAATCAGGACAAAAGAAACAGCTAATCAAGAGTGCTCTCAAAATAGTGCTGCAGTGAACATTGGATAACATATATCTTTTAAAATTATGGTTTTCTCTGGATATATGTCCAAAAGTGGGATTGCTGGATATGGTAGTTCTACTTTATTTTTTTAAGGAGCACCCATACTGTTCTCCATAGTGGTTGCACCAATTTACATTCCTACCAACAGTGGAATGGATAAAGAAGATATAGTGTATATACATAATATAATATTATTCAGCCATGAAAGGATGAAATAATGCCATTTATAGAAATATGGATGGACACAGAGATAGCATACTAAGTAAATTAAGTCAAAGACAACTATCATAGGATATCACTTATATGTGGAATCTAATAAAAATGATACAAATGAACTTATTTAGAAAACAGAAACAGATGTACAGATTTTGAAAACAAAATTATAGCTACCAAAGGGGAAATGTGGGAGAGAGAGGGATAAATTAGGAGTTTGTGATTAACATAAACACAATACTATATGTGACATAGATAACCAACAAGGGCCTACTGCATAGTACAGGGAACTACTCAATATTATGTAATAGCATATAAGTAAAAGAATCTGAAAAATAATGACTAAATCTATATGTATAACTGAAGTACTTTGCTGTGTACCTGAAACTAATACAACATCGTAAAGCAATTATACCCTTCAAAAAATAATTTTTAAAAAGAGTTCTCTCCAATTCAATGACATAATTCATTCAAATTGAGCATTTTTTAAATTGAAGTAGAGTTGATTTACAATGTTGTGCTAGTTTCTGGTGTTCAGCAAAATGATTCAGTTATATATAAATATATGTATTCTGTTTCACATATATTTTAGATGGAAGCACTCTTCTGGCATTGGTTTAATACAGGATATTGGATATAGCTCCCTGTGATGTACAGTAGGGCCTCATTGTTTATCTGTTTTATGTATATAGTTTTTAATCTGCTAATCCCAAACTCCTCATTTATCCTTCCCTTACCACCTTTGCCTTTGGTAAACACGTTTGTTCTCTGTGTCTGTGATTCTGCTTATGTCTTATAGATAGGATCATTTGTGCCATGTTTTAGATTCCAAATATAAGTGATATCATATTATGTTTTTCTTTCTCTTTCTGACTGACTCCACTTTGTATGATAATCTCTAGGTCCATCTGTGTTGATGTGAATGGCACAAATTGAGTATTCTTATTAATTAGTAAATGAAGAAATCACAACCTTTTTGTAGGTGATAAAGAAAAACTTAAAGAAAGTAGTTACATTAATTGCCTGGCCCACTGAACTCGAAATTCCAGAAAATATAACTTCTTGATCAGGACAGTCTGTGGTGAGATCTACCTGTTAAACAATATGGATTGTTGGCCTCTCTTGGGTCTCCATATTAGTTTCTAAAGAGCCAGGGGAGTAGGAGCATCTCTTGCAGGACTCCCACACCCAGCCACTGTCCATAAGAAAAATACTTCATTCTTATTGTTCTTCCTTTGGCAAGGAAGAAGGATTCAACATGGCAATAAAGGCTTTCCCAGAAGCAGAAACTTCAAGGATTTATAGTTCCTCTCCCTTATTATCGTCAGAACTTGGGACATGGTTGGTTGGTTGGTTTGTTTTTAGTTCATCTACTACAAAAATCACTCAAAGAAATGAGGCTTTCTTTTAACATTGGATAAAATGTTTGACTACTTAGGGAAAGGAAAATAAAATTATGTGGGAAATCAAAACATTGGACATATCCAGCTGTCATTTACAAGTATTTATAAACAAAAGAATAAGTGAAGTAAATGTATATCATTTACTACAAGATGATCATAAACAGTATTTTATTTTCCTTGTAAAAGGAACTATCTGATGTCTGCTCTTATTTCTTTTTATTTCCTAGAAATATTAATGAATAGAATTTTAAAAACTCCTTTGTTATTTGTTTGAACCAAGAGCCTGAGCTTTTCTTTATATATTGAAACAGAACAGGCAAGAATTTATAATTCTTGAGTACATCTCCACCTTAGACTGCTGAGAAGCCTAATGTGTCTCAAAATCTCAGTCCGCTAAAAAGAATCATTATTTTTTTTTGGCTTAGGGTCAGTGAGAGGGTCAATATTTCAATGTTAAGCTTGACTCTATTGAGTAATTTTAAATGAATAACAGAGAGCCCCCTGAGGCCTAGTAGCACATAGTAGGCAGACAAGGAATATTAATCACATGTGGATAAAATGAAAGGTTTGTGGAAAAAAAAACAGGAATTCAAAATACATCATTTGCACACCAATGCTTTCCATTTCATAAGACCCCCTATCACTGTTATAACCTCCACAAGGTGTCCTCATGAAAACCTCCTTCACCCATTGGGTTCTCTACAGTCATCCAGGCATCAACATTCTCTTTCCTCAATTTTCCACCAATAAATAAATAAATAAAACAGTCATAACAGAAGAAGCAAAAAAATTGGCATTTGTTCTCATTCTTACTCCTAGATCCCATAGTTAATGGGAGAAAGTTATTTTTATGGACTTAAAAACTAGCTAATGCTATATTGCGAATTACCTTTTACAGGACTATGAATTTATTTTAGCAAGCTTTTGTAATCCATATATGTGTGTATATATGTATGTTATATAAATTTTTGGATTGTGTGACTCAGGAGAACTGCAGTCAGTGTAGGATAGGGAATTTTAGACGGAAGCACTCTTCTGGCATTCTTTTTCTTAATTTTATTTATTTAATTTTTATTTATTTTTTTCCAATGTACAGCATGGGTACCAAGTTACACATACATATATACATAATTTTTCCTCCCATCGTTGTGTTGCAATGTAAGTATCTAAACATAGTTCTCAATGCTACACAGCAGGATCTCATTGTAAATCCATTCCAAGAGCAATATTTTGCATCCGTTAACCCCAAGCTCCCCATCTCTCCCACTCCCTCCCTCTCCCCCTGGGTAGCCACAAGTCTATTCTCCAAGTCCATGATTTTCTTTTCTGTGGAAAGGTTCATTTGTGCTGTATATTAGATACCAGATATGAGCGATATCATATGGTATTTGTCTTTCTCTTTCTGACTCTAGTTCCATCCAGGTTGCTGCAAATGGCATTATGTCATTCTTTTTTATGGCTGAGTAATGTTACATTGTGTATATAAATCACATCTTCCTAATCCATTTGTCTGTCGATGGACATTTGGGTTGTTTCCATGTCTTGGCTATTGTGATAGAGCGGCAATGAACATGTGGGCACCTGTGTCTTTTTTTTTATAGCTGGCATTTATTGAGCTTTTTTAATTTAATTTTATTTTTTTCCTGCTATACAGCATGGGGATCAAGTTACTCTTACATGTCTACATTTTTTCCCACCCTTTGTTCTGTTGCAATATGAGTATCTAGACATAGTTCTCATTGCTATTAAGCAGGATCTCCTTGTAAATCTATTCCAAGTTGTATCCAATAACCCCAAGCTCCCAATCCCTCCCACTCCCTCCCTCTCCCATCGGGCAGCCACAAGACTTGTGCCTGTGTCTTTTTTAAGTAAAGTTTTGTCTGGATATATACCCAAGAGTGGGACTGCTGGGTCATATGGTAGTTCTATGTATAGATTTCTAAGATACATCCCTACTATTCTCCATAGGGGATGGACCAGCTTATATTCCCACCAACGGTGCAGGAGGGTTCCCTTTTCTCCACACCTCCCCCAACACTTGTTATTTGTGGACTTATGAATGATGGCCATTCTGACTGGTGTGAGGTGGTATCTCATGGAAGTTTTAATGTGCATTTCTCTAATAATCAGGGATGTTGAGCCTTTTTTCATGTGCTTGTTGGCCATCTGTGCATCTTCCTTGGAGAATGGTCTATTCAGGTCTTTTGCTCATTTTTCAATTGGGTTGTTGGCTTTTTTGCTGTTGAGTTATATGAGTTGCTTGTATATCCTAGAGATTAAGCCCTTGTCCACTGCATCATTTGAAACTATTTTCTCCCATTCCGTAAGTTGTCTTTTTGTTTTCTTTGTGGTTTCCTTTGCTGTGCCAAAAGCTTGTCAGTTTCATTAGGCCCCATGGGTTTATTTTTGCTTTTATTTCTGTTGTCTTGGGAGACTGACCTGACAAAATATTCATGAGGTTGCTGTCAGAGAATGCTTTGCCTATGTTCTCTTCCAGGAGTTTGATGGTGTGTTGTCTTATATTTAGGTCTTTCAGCCATTTTGAGTTTATTTTTGTGCATGGTGTGAGGGTGTGTTCTAGTTTCATTGCTTTGCATGCAGCTGTCCAGGTTTCCCAGCAATGCTTGCTGAAAAGACTTTCTTTTTCCCATGTTATGTTGTTGCCTCCCTTGTCAAAGATTAATTGACCGTAAGTGTCTGGGTTTGTTTCCGGGTTCTCTATTCTGTTCCATTGGTCTGTCTGTCTGTTTTGGTACCAGTACCACATTGTTTTGATGACTGTGGCTTTGTAATATTGCTTGAAGTCTGGAGGAGTTATGCCTCCTGCTTGGTTTTTGTTCCTCAGAATTGCTTTGCCAATTCTGGGTCTTTTGTGGTTCCATAGAAATGTTTGGATTGTTTGTTGTAGTTCTGTGAAAAATGTCCTGGGTAATTTGATAGGGATTGCATTGAAGCTGTAGATTGCTTTGGGCAGGATGGCCATTTTTACAATATTGATTTTCCCAATCCAGGAACATGGAATATCTTTGCATTTCTTTACATCTTCTTTACTTTCCTTGATGAATGTTTTATAGTTCTCAGCATATAAGTCCTTTACCTCCTTGGTCAGGTGTATTCCGAGGTATTTGATTTTGTGAGGTGCAATTTTAAAAGGAATTGTATTTTTGTATTCCTTTTCTAATATTTCATGGTCAGTATACAGAAATGCCACTGACTTCTGAATGTTAATCTTATATCCTGCTACTTTGCTGAATTAATTGATCAGTCCAAGTAGTTTTTTGGGTTGAGTCCTTAGGGTTTTCTATGTATAGTATCATGTCACCTGCACACAGTGACAGTTTTATCTCTTCTCTTCCTATATGGATGCCTTTTATTTCTTTTGTTTGTCTAATTGCTGTGGCTAGGACTTCCAATACTATGTTGAAGAGCAGTGGTGGGAGTGGGCATCCCTGTCTTGTTCCAGATTTGAGTGGGAAGGCTTTCAATTTTTCTCCATTGTGTATTATATTTGCTGTGGGTTTGTCATAAGTGGCTTGGATTATGTTAAGGAATGTGCTCTCTACCCACTTTGGTGAGAGTTTTATCATAGATGGATGTTGGACTTTGTCAGATGCTTTTTCTGCATCTATTGAGATGATCATATGGTTTTTGACTGTTTCTTTTGTGAATGTGGTGAATGACGTTGATTGATTTGCATATGTTGAACCATCTTTGTGCACCTGGGAAGAATCCTACCTGGTCGTGGTGTACGATCTTTTTGATATGTTGTTGCATTCGGTTGGCTAAAATTGTGTTGAGAATTTTTGCATCTATATTCATCAAAGATATTGGCCTGTAGTTTTCTTTTTTGGTGGTGTCTTTTCCTTATTTTGGAATTAGGGTGATGGAGGCATCATAGAATGTCTTTGGGAGTGTTCCTTCTTCTTCAACGTTTTGGAAAAGTTTAAGGAGGATGGGCACCAGATCCTTTGTGTATGTTTGGTAGAATTTGCCTGTGAAGCCATCTGGTCCTGGGCTTTTATTTGTAGGGAGTGTTTTTATGACCTCTTCAATTTCATTTCTAGTGATCAGTCTGTTCAGTTGGTCTATTTCTTCTTGATTCAGTTTTGGCAGGCTGTAAGATATTAGAAAGTTGTCCATTTCTTCCCCATTGTCAAATTTGTTGGCATATAGTTGTTGATGGTATTCTGTTATGGTTTTTTGTATTTCTGCAGTATCTGTTGTGATCTCTCCTTTTTCATTTCTAATTTTGTTTATTTGGGTTCTTTCTCTCCTCTCCTTAGTGAGTCTAGCCAGGGGTTTGTCAATTTTGTTTACCTTTTCGAAGAACCAGCTCTTGGTTTTATTAATTTTCTGTATAGTTTTTTGAATCTCTACTTTATTGATTTCCTCTTTGATCTTTATGATTTCCTTCCTTCTGCTGACTTTAGGTCTTTTTTGTTCTTCTTTTTCTAATTCATTTAGGTGGTGGGTTAAGTTGTCAATTTGAGATCTGTCTTCCTTTTTGACGAAAGCCTGTATTGCTATGAATTTCCCTCTGAGCAATGCTGTTGCAGCATCCCATAGATTTTGAGAGGTCGTGCATTCATTATCATTTGTCTTGAAGTAGTTTTTAATTTCCTTCTTTATTTCCCCATTTACCCATTGGTTTTTAGTAGCATGTTGTTTAGTCTCCATGTAGTAGGTTTTTTCTCCCTTCTTTTCCTGTGGTTGATTTCTAGTTTCATGGCGTTGTGGTCAGAGAAGATACTTGAAAAAAATTTCTATGCTCCAAAATTTGTTGAGGTTAGCTTTGTGCCCCAATATGTGCTCAATTCATTTTTTTAACCTACTACTCTATTTTTATTTTTATTTTTTTACAGAGTAACATACTTATATTTAAACACAATTACATTCACGTAGATTATTGTATCATGGATCTTAAGAAACAGATTAAGTGACTCCCTCTGGAGAAATGGGATGGAAAATATGCTGAGACAAATAGGAAATTCATTCTATACTTTATCCCATTTTGTATGTCTTTCATCTTTACTATTTAGTATTAATTATTACAGTTCAATTTTTCTTTAAAAATTAGCATTATATTAAAATTGTCTATATTATGCAACCAAAATTTATAAAGAAGAAGGCCTTCTATACCATTAAATACTTTATATAGCATAATAAAAGGAATAACTTAACTGGTAAGAATAACAAAAATAATATACCCTCTGAAAATAAGTAAAATATAAAATGAATAAATTGGTTAAAAAACAGTGTAACTGTAAAAATGTCCTCACAATTTGTTACTTCTTATTGATTCTTCAATATATGCATTACACCATTCTAGGTGATGTGATAAACAACATAATAGACCTCATATTGTACCATGGAGAAAAATGGTTATTAATAATACAATTGTAGAATTGTATTATTTAAACGTACAGTTGCATTATTTAATTATAGTTATCATAAATTCCTTGATGGAGAGGAAATCAGAATCAAATGTATGAAGACTTCAGCATTCCAAGAATAATGTCAAATGACCCCCTTCATGGTGGATTATGCACTTATTTACTATGAGATATATTTCTTCTCCAGAGATTCCTTGTTTGTGCATCAATTGTAGATTTTTGGTTTGCAGTTATTCTGAAGTTTTGATATAAGAGTCTATATGTATATGAGATTGTTTTAAGTTGTTGATCTCTTAATTGCAAGTTCATCTCCGGTGTCCTGCATTTGTACCCACTTCTTCTCATGGTTTCTGATTTTGGTGGTATAATTGTGCCTGTGTGATTTCGTATCTTTACTGTATATATACCTTTACTGGTGAGACTTGTCATTTATGGAATTTTTGGTTCCTGTTGCTGTGTTTTCTTTTCTGCCTGGAGAAGTTCCTTTAGTATTTGTTATAAGGCTGATTTAGTATTGCTGAATTCTCTCAACTTTTGCTTCTCTATGAAGGTTTTGATTTCTCCTTCAAATCTGAATGAGAGCCTTGCTGGGTCGAGTAATCTTGGTTGGAGATTTCTTCCCTTTCATCACATTAAGTATATCATGCCACTCCCTTCTGGCCTGCAGAGTTTCTCCTGAAAATCTGCTGATAACCTTATTGGGGTTCCCTTGTATGTTACTTGTTTCTTTTCCCTAGCTGCTTTCAACATTTTCTCATTGTCTTTAATTTTGGTCAGTTTGATTAATATGTGTCTCAGTGTATTCCTCCTTGGATTTATTTTATATGGTACTCGTTGTGCTTCCTGGATTTGAGTGAGTGATTCCTTTCCCATGTTAGGGAAGTTTTTAGCCATTATCTCTTCAAATAGTTTTTCTGTCCCCTTCTCTCTCTTCTTCTTCTGGCACCCCTATAATACAGATGTTTGTGCGTTTTACATTGTCCCAGAGTTCTCTGAGACTCTCTTCATTTGTTTTCAATCTTTTTTCTCTTTTCTGTTCTGCATCTGTAATTTCCACTAGTCTATCCTCCACCTCACTTATTCGTTCTTCTGTCTCCTGTATTCTGCTGTTAGTTGCTTCTTCTGAATTTTTTATTTCAGTTATTGTATTTTGCATCTCTTCTTGTTTATGTTGTATATCTTGTATCTCTTTGCTCAGTGTTTCCTGTAAGTTATCCATCTTTGCCTCCAGTTTATTTCCAATGTCTTGCATCATCTTCAGCATCAACCATTTAAAGTCTTTTTCCTGGAGGCTAAGAATCTCCTCATCACTTAGCTGATTTTCTGGGGTTTTTCCTTTCTCCCTCATCTGAGTTTTAGTTCTCTGTCTTTTCACTTTTATAGGTTTTTGGTGTCATGACCTTTTTATAGATAATAGAGTTGTAGTCTCTCTTACTTCTGATGTCTGCCCCCCTTCTGGCTGAAGTCAGTATGGGGGCTTGCTGTAGGCTTCCTGATGGGAGGGGCTGATGCCTGCCCATTTATAGGTGGAGCTGATTCTAATCCTTATGGTGGGTGGGGCTTAGTCTCTAAATGGGATTAGAGGCAGCTGTGTGCCTGAAGGGTCTTTAGGTAGTCTTTTTACTGAGGGGCAGGACTGTGATCCCACCTAGATTGTTGTTTGGCCTGGGTCTCTCAGCACTGACTGAGGGGTGGGGCCAGGTTTTCCCAAAATGGCCACCTCCAGAGAAAGGCATGCTGCTGAATATTCCCAAGAGCTTTGCGTTCGATGTCCATCTCTCACAACAAGCCACATTCACCCCTGTTTTCCCAGGATGTCCTCCAAGTACTGTAGTCAGATTTGACCCAGATTCCTATGGAGACTTTGCTTTGCCCTGGGACCCAGTGCATGAGAAAGTCTGTGTGCACCTTTTAAGAATGGGGTCTCCATTTCCCCCAGTCCCATGGAGCTCCTGTGGACAATCCCCACTGGCCTTCAATACCAGATGTTGCAGGGGCTCTTTCTCCCAGTGCCAGATCCCCACACGTGAGAGTTTGATGCGGGGCTCAGAACTCTCACTCCTGTAGGTGAGTCTCTGTCAACCAGTTAGTTTCCAGTCTGTGGAACTTCCTACCCTGGAAGTATGGGGTTGTTTATATCATGAAGTTGCCTCTCTTACCTCTTGATGTGTCCTCCTCTTTTTCTTCTGGAGTAGGGTATCTTTTTTAAGGTTTCCAGTCCATTTGGGTGGAGATTTCTCAGTCTTTAGTTGTGAATTTTGTTGTTTTTAGGAGAGAAGTTGAGCTCCAGTCCTTCTATTCTGCCATCTTAATCCTCAATCTTTGCTCAATTCTTGAGAACGTTCCATGCACACTTGAGAAGAGTGTGTATTCTGATTGTGTTAGATGTAGTGTCCTGAAGATGTCAATTAAGTCTAACTTTTCTATTGTTTCCTTCAGGATCTCTGTTGCTTTATTGGTTTTCTGTCTAGAGGATCTGTCCATTGATGTGACTGGGGTGTTCAAGTCTCCTACTATGATTGTATTCCCATCAATTTCTCCCTTTATATCTGTTAGTATTTGTTGTATGTATCTGGGTGCTCCTATATTTGGGGCGTATATGTTGATGATAGTAATATCCTCTTCTTGAATGGATCCTTTAATCATCACACAGTGTCCTTCTTTGTCTCTCTTTATGGCTTTCGTTTTAAAGTCTATTTTGTCTGATATGAGTATTGCAACTCCTGCTTTCCTGTTATGTCCACTGGCATGAAATATTTATTCCCACCCTCTCACTTTCAATGTATATGTGTTCTTTTTCTCAGGTTCCCTCTGTTGTGCTTTTCTACTCCCCTGTCCTTAGCATATTGCTCCCTCCACCTGCGACACACCGCTTCCTAGTCCTTCAGGCTGTTTCCACACCACCAACGCAACTGATCACTTCCTAGTCCCCCAGGCTGTCTCTACACTACCAACCCCATCCCACTCCCAGGGACTAACCTTCGGAGCTGAGGTCTCGGTACCCAGCCCCCACCTGAGCATGTAGATTTTTGATGACTGTGCCAGCAGTTCAGATGATCTGTTTGGCTCTCACTCTGCTTTTCAGATCTCAGACCTATTGCTGTGCTCTTCTTGGCATCTGGAGATCCCTCTGACTTGGTTGATCTTTCCATCAATTAGGTGACTTTCCAGGGTGTGGGTTCCCTTTCTCCTTCACAGTTCCCTTTCAGGAGCACCCATCTGCTCCAGATTCCCCTTCTCTCACTCTCTTCTTTTCTCTTGTTTTACCCAGTTATGTCACGAGATTCTTGCAATTATTGGAAGTTTAAGTTCTTCTGTCAGCATCTAGTTGCTGTTCTGTGTGACTCATTTAACATGTAGATGTGTGTCTTTTTTGTTGTGTTTGTGGGAGAGGGCACGCATGTCCCCCTACTCTTCCACCATCTTGCCTCTCTCCTCTGGCATTCTTTAACTCATTCATGTAGATTTAGTTTTATTATTTCTTTGTTTGGCTGAAAGAAGGTCATATCCCTGCAGTCTACTAGACTTTTTTTCTAGTTTGGTTCCAGTCTTCCTATAGTGAGAGAATATATGTATAGTTTAATTGTTCAAAATACTCTGTGCTTAGTAAGTGTTTGCTTCTGGCTGGAAAGCTTAACTGTAAGGGAAATGTATCTTTATAATAATTTCCTCAGGCCCTATTTTAATAATGAGAGCACCCACATTCCTAACTTATTTGCAACCATGAGTTTACCTATCAACTATTAAATGAAATAAAAATAGTATATTTTATAGTAAGTTTAATAAGCATATTAATGGCATGTAGCTACTTTAATGAACAATGATTTGTATATAGTCAGTGGGGAAATTTATCTAAAATTTTCCCCACTGTTTTTTTTTTTTTTTCTTTTTGGGGTCACACCTGAAGCATATGTAAGTTCCCAGGCTGGAGGTCGAATCAGAGCTACTGCTGCTGGCCTATGCCACAGCCACAGCAATGTGGGGCTCATAGCCATGCCTGCAACCTACACTATGGTCACAGCAATGCCAGATCCTTAACCTATTGAGTGAGGCCATAGATCATTCATGGATACTAGTCTGATTTGTTTCTGCTGTGCCAAAGGGAACTCCTAAATTTTTCTCTATTTTAAACCCTGTATTTGTATGTTAAATACATATATTTTGGTGAAATTTCCCAGTTTTTATTTCACATGGAATTTGGGATTAGTAGATGCCTTTGGAATGGATAAGCAATGAGATTCTGTTGTATAGCACTGGAAACTATGTCTAGTCACTTATGATGGAGTATGACGTGAGAAAAAAGAATGAATACATGTATGTCTGACTGGATCACCTTGCTGTACAGTAGAAAATTGACAGAACACTGTAAAGCAGCTCTAATGGAAAAAATAAAAAAAATAAATATAAATGAAAGAAAAAAGAAAATGTCTTCTTCTAGAATGAACAAAATACATTCTTAGGCATGCTGCACTCTGAGTTCAGTGAATGCTGGGGCACAAGGGTTAATCCATTATTTTAAAAATAGGAGTGTGAAGAACAACACCTTTACTGTGGAGATGACTTTCCATTGCCTTCAAAAATCATTAAGCTTTTAATTTGATATTGCAGTTCACTTTGAGGAAATAAGAATAATTTATTTTCACATAAGTTTTTTTTTTTAAACTTAGTTTTCTTGGCATTTTCTCCGAAAGCCCAAATTAAAAGTGTTTTCATTATGGTTTTTTTCTTGGTAGCCATTACTAGGATTCAGTTTTCTACTTTTGTATTTTCGTTGTTGATTGCCAGTCTTTTAATGTTTTTCTAACTTTCCTCATATTGCTGGTTTTGTCTAGCTATATGATGCCTCTTACTACTGAGTGGATTAGCTAAAGACATGAAATAACATTTTAAAACAACAGTTATGCAAAATTTGGGAACAACAAAAATCCGATTATGACTTAGGACTTCCTAACAACTCTGTTCTGTGAGACAGCACAGGTCAAGTGTGCCAAGAATCCCAGAAAATGCACAGGCCTGGCATTCTATCAGGGCCTGCCTAACAAGATGTTTAGAAATAGAAGACTGCCTATTGCCATGGCTAGTTCAAAGAATTCTGCAAGCTTGTATTGACATCAGGTTTTTTCAGTCCCCGAGATAATAAAAAAAATCTGTGTACATCAGTCTCTCTTACTGACTGCCAAGCCAGGAAAAGAACAAAACCCCCTGAGGTAAACTATGCCTTCATCTCCTAGTCCATTTCATTTATTTCAACCCATAGAATTTCATGGATAGAAAAAGTTAGATTTCTAAAAATAATTTTGAGGCTAGATATATAGTTAAGCATTATGCTATATCCTCTTCAATTATACTAATATTCTACAAATATGCACAAAAGAGTAAACTGTTTTTGCCCTTAGCCAGATAAGGGACCAGATTTAAACAATGCCTAAATAGGCGATTACTACATACTGTGAGTGGAAAGTTTCTCCAGCCAACAGTCACAATGGTGAAATTTTATCATTAGAGATCCCTTTTTCTGGAGAAACTCTGGGTAGGCTATAGACATCCTCCTCTATAATACAGAGAGCTCTGATGATAGCCATGAGCATTCTTATCTAAATTGGTATATGATATAACTTTTGTTGAATTTTTGCTTAGGAAGAAAAAAGTACACTGTATTGGAGTTAGAGTACAGGACAAGGTTTTGGTCATTGACTTGGATTAAGTATTTTAATAGATGTAGATTAAAGGTTTTCCCAAATAATGTTCTATCCTATTTGGACTGATTTAATAGTAATAACAAAAATAACAGTAAGATCTGTTCTCCAAAGGATGTATCTCTCAGTGGTAGTGAACTTTTTCCAACTTATTTTATAAATCCATTTTTTTTGGTCTTAGACTAAATGAAATTTTCTCTATTTCTCACTAAAAAGCCTTATTATACCAATCCTCCAGTCATAAACAAAACTATTGGCCTTTCTTCTCAGAACTGATATTGAGCAATGAACAAGACAGCCATAATCTATAACCCCATTAGAGCTTATAGTCTAAAGTAGAAGCAATTAATGGTAAATCACAATATGGTGTGATATTTGCTGAGACAGAAAGGGCAAGAGGGAATACAAGATTTTAGGGACAGGCACCTGGAGAGGGAGATGTCTCTATTTCCAAGGGTAAATTTACATTAGGCAGTAAAAGGAACTTGGGTATGGAATTGTTCTAGGAAAAATCAACAGCATGTTTAAGGCCAAGTGCATAGAGAGACAGAGAGTATGCTAGGAAATGAAAAATATCATTTCTTTATAGCTCCAGCAGGTAGTAGGGGACACCACAGGGACTATGAAGCGACTTTTGTGCCATGTTGAGGAGTATGACTTTTATCCCAAGGAAAGTAAGGAATCACTACAAGATTTAAAGCAAATAATCGTTATTTTATTTAGGAAGAACATACTATAGCTGCTTTGCAGATGGATAGCAGCAGGGCAGAATACCAGCCATGGGTCTACTACCATGTTTGAGACGAGATGCTAATGACATCACACATAGTAATAGCAGGGGGGAGAGACAGAGAAAATGGTAGTATCAAGAAATTTTAGGGGATAGAAGAAAAGATTGGTGATTGATGGACTCATTAAATGCAAAGTGGTAAAGGGCATGATAGAAAAGAGGAAATATCCAAAACTATGGCTAATACAGGCCATAACTGTTAATCACTGAAATAGGGAAAAATACAGAGAAAGAGCAAAAGCAAGTTGGGAGGTGGGGCAGTGGGTCCCTATTTGGTCCTGTTGTCACATGTGTGGCTGTGGGACATCTATATGGAAATGTCAAGTAGGACAATATTTGTGTAGGTGGAGAGCTAGAGAGGTGAAATCTGAGCTTGAGATATAATGTTGAGAGTTGTGAGCACATGAAATGTGATTGTAGCTAAGGGTGTGGATAGAATGAGAAAGAAAGAAAGGTTGAATCCTGAAGATTTATGGTGTAGGTAGAAATACTGAGAATACCCTCCTTGCTCCTGCAGCATTGCAAGTCTTCCAACTCCTTTTCCTTTAGTCCAGATGCTTTTATCCTTCCTTTTACTTGAGTAATGCTGTGCTCCAAGTTGACTTCATTAAAGGACAGTAACATCTATGTTATCTTTAATATTTAAGAGCTGATATTTATATTCTTCATATAATGTCTAATATTCTTTATACAACATAACAAGTGGGATTATTTTTAAAACCCTAATCACCATCTGTGGGAAGGTTAGTTCTTTTGTAACAGATAATCATGCCTACATATTGTATAATGAGGAAAAATACTAGATTATGATGCATAACTTAAGGAATTCTCAATAACTTGCCTGTCTCATTCCTTTTATAACTACTCTTTTAAAGGTGAACAGATCCTTGAAGTGAGACTCTGCAATCTGTTCAGCATGCTATTTATACATAAAAAAATGTTGAATTATCCTAATCATACTTATAGTAACAATCAAGATTTTTGCAGCTATATTAGGATTACTTATTATTTGTTCTACTTCAGCAGTAACACAAATCCAATTGTACAAGCAATTTCCATAATCCAAATTGTGAAAGAAAGCAGAGTTAAAAAGGACCATGTAAAACTGGTTGAACTAGTATGCAAAATAAATCTTTAACCAAATGGTGATCTAAAATTCTCTCATTGAAAAGGAGCTGATTCTGAACAGACTGTATATGTGTCTGACTGGTGGAAGTAGATTATCTATCTTGAATTGGATTGTGATGACGATGACCCTATTCTAAGTAAACCAAATCTCTTGAACTATATAATGAGATCAGGAGGAACGTTCGGCCCTAGAACAACAGATTGCAACGACAGAGATGATTTCACTAATGTTTTTTCCAGATTTTTTTCCTTGATGTGCGTAATACTGTGGTTCTGTCCTGCAGACAGTCCTGACCCTGCCGTTCTCTGTGCTAATTCTTTTTTCTTATTCTTATTTTCATTTTTCTAAGTAGAGCTTAATGAGTGTCAGGAAGCTGCGAAATCTATCCTACAAAAAGGTGATTGGAGAAGCATCTAGAATCTTCATTTATTTTGTGGCAGGATTGCAGAAAAAACATCAACAGTAAACATTGAACTGATTCATTTTTATTTTTTCTTGTTTAGGCCGTGAGGAGACAAAAGTTGCTTGAACAAAGTATCCAGTCTGCGCAGGAGATCGAAAAATCCTTACACTTAATTCAGGATTCCCTCTCATCCATTGACCACCAGTTGGCAGTTTATATTGCTGACAAAGTAGATGCAGCTCAAATGCCTCAGGAAGCCCAGGCAAGTAGAACCTGGAATGCACATCTTTTCTTTTGTGTTTATGATCTGAATAAGACATTGCCGAATTTCTAACTGAAAATATATTTGCCTAGTTGCAAAGAGGGTTATTTGATTGATTGACTTCACTATTTGGAGGTAAGGGGAAAAAAATGATCTCAAGATTTATTTTTCGATGTATGTAATAGAGAGATTTGATACCAAGATGCTTAAAAGACAGGGGCAGTATCACACTGAAGTCTAATGTTTACCAATATTTTCAAGCTATACATAAACTAAAGGGAAAATTGTAAAGAAATTATCTTTGGTGGTACTATTTAAAATGTAGCCTCAACAATTTTATTATCAAGTTAACCTTTGTTGTTATCTTGGAATCAGAATTCATATGACCTGTATTCTCTATTGAATATGTTGCAAGTAGCTAATAAGAAATTTGAGGTATCAATTTGCATTTTATTACTAATGTCATCTATACTCATACTTACTCACATACATACACATTCAACACTATACAATCTGAATTATGAAATGTATTAAAACTAATTTTTCTAGAATGAGAGTTAAATTAGTAATGAAAATAAAGTCAACTTTATACTGAGTAAATTTAGGCAATATCTAAATTAACTTTCACCTTGGGAAGTAATGCCGTATTTCTGTTTTTAAATAATATTTTCATGTATGTAAAATATCATGAGTATTATTTATTTAAATGTCTTTAGGATTTTCTGATAGTAACATAATATAGCTACTTTTCAAACTTATGTACATATTATGAACCCAGTACCCAAGAATAACGGACCATGTGCTATGATGTGAGGGATGTTAGAAGGTTATCTGTCCATTCCCAAGACCCTCTCCCCACTAATTGGTGGAGATACTGGTATGTTTTCACTTCAAAATAAGTTTGGGGGTAGAATACTGGATTTATAAATTATGGTTATGATATAATTACACTGCAGTGAATCACAGTTAAATTGGTGCCCAAAGCATCAGTGTACAGAGTAGATCTTTTTTTTTTTTTACCTTATTGTCTAAAGTTGACCAAGAAAATCCTTGAGAATATGGGACAGAGTACAGATAGTTTTGAGAGGCTTAGAAAGTCTCAGGTGGAGGGGTTCCTTACTGCCTATTATAATAGCAGGTGAAAAAAGTGAAGCTTGGGGGAAGTTGTGATAATAAAACCCTCATAATAGTTTGTCACTGGGGCAATATGTAACCTCCTTGATAGATATATTTCTTCGAACTTACATACTGTTCCAATTTGAGTCGCATACAAAACTTTTTAGGCAATCTTAAGGAAAATGATAGGACTGAGAAATTTTTACTGAATTGAGAAGTACGTGATAATAAACTAAAGGCAGAGTAGAACTGCATATTTTTTTAATTCAGTGAAATGAATTTAGAGAAATGTTGGATTAAAGAGTGCTCATAAATTTCTGAATATAATTAAGGAAAAATTTGAATAGTATAAATATTAAATATTAAAATTAGGCCTATAAAGTATATAGAGTTACTTTTTGAGGCTGGTAGAATTAAACTATCAGTAGCAAATTTGAGATTGGTGAAAGCTCTTATTAGAAAAAATGGGAAATTTTAGAAAAAATCTTGTTTAGTTGAAAAAGTTGTTGAACCTGAGTGTTTTTTAAGTTTAGGTATGAATACATGATTCTACAGACATGAGTATAAATTACTAGTTTTTAATAATATAAAGTTTTTATTTGGTTTTCTCAAAAAGTGTAAAAATATTAATTATAGTGGTTCACAATACTTGCAAATGACAATTCACAGGTACATCAAAAAAGTTTAAATCTACATGAGAAAAGATATTTTAGAGTACTAACAAGCTCAAACCCATTTTCCCTACATTTATGGTTGCACCTGAATTTTCAAGATAATTCTTGACTTTGAATTTCCCAAGTGGTGTATATAATACTGGAAAATGCAAGCCACCCAAAGCCTACTAAAACATTCTTCTCCAAGACCTTACTTAAGATGACAGCTAAGTGAATTGTTTTCTGGGGCAGAGTTATCAAGTACTCATATTTACTTCAAGTGTTACCTTTCCTGAAGCTCAATTTGGATCTCCCTTGAAAGAAACAATTTGAGAGTAAAAGGATTATCTGTGAAGTAAGAACTTAAGCACAGTGTATCAGACAAAGACCTTAATAAGAATACCACCAAAATGGCCACTTTTCTAAATATATATAATGAGGGCTGAATTGAATGCTTTGTATAAAGTAAAATTTATATATAATGTGTTTCTGTAAATTTGCAGAAAAGTTCATTGCTAATTAAAAGACTTGTGAGCTTAGCTTTCCCTTTTCAGAAAGCAAGTACTTGTTTTAATATGTCACCAAGAAACAGGACAAAATGAATGGTGACACCGTATTTGGTTGTCTTTATTTGTGCTCTGATCTTCTGTCACATATTGGCCGCATAGATTTGTGGTTGTTTGCCTCCACCGTGTGGTGCACTCATAGTTTAACTACTAAATTTAGATCTGTTAAGCGAGTCTTCCTTTTTCTGCTGTTTAAGATTGTTTGAGAGTCTCAGTACATGTAAAAAAAAATCAGTATTAAGGAAATATTGGCAATGTGCATAACATTTTGACAGGTATACTCTTATTGTATATAGAAGTACATGTAGATCAAGGTACTTCCCTGCATTTTATTTTCATTTATAACTATAGGATCAAATAAGCTTCCCACTGCCTCTGACTATTAATTGACTAGTTATCAGTCACGATGAACAAACTGGCCATTCTGATTCTAATGAGATAAAAAGTAGTTTTCTTTTCTCTTTAATAACATGAGATGGCATGAACTTACAGGTGTAAGATTTAACCTTTTAGACTATGAAGCTGCATGCTGCTAGGATGTCAGAGCATATGTTGACCCGAGTCTTTTATTTTAAAAAATAACGCTTAACCAAACCAATTTTTTTTTTTTCTTCAGCCACGTCTGCAGTATATGGAAGTTCCCGGGCCAGGGACCAAATCTGAGCTGGAGTTGCAGCCTATGCCACAGCTGCAGCAGTGCTGGATCCTTACCCCACTGCACCAGGCAGAAAATCAAACCCACGCCACCAGAGACAATGCAGATCTTTAACCCACTATGCCACCACAGGAACTCTAAGAAATGTTTTTTATTAAAGTACATAATCAAGATGACATCTTATTGATATAAACAGAATAAAGCAAATAGGAAAAGCTCTCCTAGATATAAACATTTAGCTTCTAGATGTACAAATCAGAAATTTAAGACATATTTCAAAAATAATATGATTAAAATTTTAAAAACTGAGTGTTTCTTCGAAACAACTTTACAAAATAAAATCATTAAATTGTATAACTGCGAGAAACACACAGCATGAATAGAATTGTTTACTCCTTAATTTTATGAAAGAATGTTGTGAAACATTCTTTTTTTTTAATAATTTATATTTAGGTGGTTTTTTCAATAATTTAGATTTTACTGGAATGTCACATACTGCTGCATACTTGAATTTCTTTCACTTTAGACGAAAATGTTCTCTACAATTTAAAAAAGTATTTTAATCCCTCTAAAGTTAAAATATCAAAATCTGGATTATTTTGGGGGTTATTTTGTAAATTTTGCTAATGTAATTTATAATTTTTAAAAATAGTTGGTAAAAAATAATTACGGGGAACACAAATTCAAATTTAATTTCACCTTCCTCCAAACACAGTTCATCTTTGTGATTTTATGTTGTTTAGATCAACTCTTTAGTGTATAAATTATATCTTGCCTAAATTAATCCTAATTACTTCAAGAGCATTCAGTCAGCATTTCCATTGTCTTTCCAAGATTAGTCGTAAAGTTAAATATATTTGTTTTATCAAGCAATTCTCTATTTGGGCAATGCCAAAAATATATAATTTTTGAATTGTTTCAGAGTTCCTATTGCGGCTCAGTGGGTTAAGGACCCAATGTAGTCTCTATGAGGATGGAGGTTTGTTCCCTGACCTCGTTCAGTGTGTTAAGTATCTGGCATTGCCACAAGCTGTAGCATAGGTCACAGGTGTGGCTCAGATCTGGTGTTGCCATGGCTGTTGCATAGGCCTGAATCTGCAATTCTGATTTGACCTCTAGCTCTGGAACTTCCATATGCTGCAAGGGCAGCAGTAAAAAGAAAAAAAGAAAAAAAAATGAATTGTTTCAAAGAATGCCATTGAAATAAGAAGAATTGAGGCCATGTTTCTTACAAAAATGAATTATACTTTATGTGTGATATAAAGTATGATTCTAGATTAGGGGCCAAAATTTTAGCATGCGCAGTTTTTTCAACCAACCCTCTAAATCGGATCATAATAGGCATGCCCTAGATAATACAGAGATTTAGTTTTATCACCTAAGGTAGGGAGGCAAAAATCCGAGTACCCAGCTTTGTAACCCAGGATAGTCATATCATAATCTCTGGTTAGACTCAGTAATCAGAATTTTGGAGGACCCCTGCCCCCCAGTTATTCTAACATGTAGCAAAGTTGAGAAGTTTGGATAGTTCATTACTGGTAATGGCTGAGTAGCTCGTCTGGTTTTTTCCCCTACACCACACTTCGCACCTATGGCTATGTCAAGATTTCAATGAGAGGGAGGGAGTTGGGGTGGAAATTAGACTTTGATTTCTGGCTCTCCTATTTTGATTATTTCCTAAATCTTATGGGAAATATAGTGAAGACAGAAAACATAACTGATATCTCCTGCATGAACAAATTAATTTAGATAAATAGAATTTAGATATGGATATTTGAAGATTATCTTGGCTTATTTTTCTTATTTTCTTTTTTTCAAATTCCACATATGTTAATGTGCCAAATAGCTTTGATATGCCTCTAAATAATTGTTGGAGCCATAATAACTATGTCTAAAGAGCCACTTAAATGCCTGTAATTCCTAAAATTACACAGATACTTCAGTCTGTACTTTGTGTCTCCAGTATATAAGAATGTTCTAACATGCATATATCTTGAAGTGCCCCTTATCATTATATGTTGATGATGTACGTTTTATAGAGGAGAACATACACTGATCCTTAGATTACCACAAGAAACAGTGGGGTTGCCTAACAGTGATCTCATATCCAAACTGTTCTATTTGTTTTGTCCTGCAGATTCCTGATCCCTTCTTCTATGCCCTCATGTCCAATATAGCAGATATAAGTTTATGAGTAGAGGGGAAAAAGTAAAACAATTTAGGAAACAAATTATCATCAAAGGAGAGGACCTCATAATCAGCACAAAAATATGCTCTTATGTTTTGTTCATCAAGCTTCAATTTATGGGTATTTGAGGTTCACTACAGACTAGATTTCTTCCTTCTATCTCTTTTTCCATCCCATTAACAATGTGGTTAAAACTTAGTATCAATCAATAGACAAAGGATTTTTTCTTAACTAAAGAAAGCTGTTAATTTAAGATGATTGCATTAGCTGCACATCCAACTAATTCATAATTGATATCCTCCTGTGTTTATTGAAGCTAAATCTTCCAATTTACTTGAAATATATTTGGCCATATTTAAAAGTAAACTTTCCTAACTGTCGAAAATCAATGGCTTAAAAATAAAGACAAATGCAGATTTTGGTCTATCATATTAAGCTTATGATTTCATTCTGGAATAAAAAAAACACCTTTATAGTGTAAATAGGCATATTTGATTGCCAAATGACTCAGAAGAGTCTAACTTTATAATCGACTTCACTGATTTATGAATTAGACAGTATAAATCTGTGTAGGAGAATTCATTCAGGATTTATGTAATAATGAGGTTAAAATTTAACCACAGAACAAGAAAATAGAGACCTATTACAGGGTTCTAATATTAAACTCCGCACAACCATAGCATAAATATTTTCTTTTTACCTAGTAATAGAGGTATGGTGGCATTTAATTAAATGCAATTAATTTAAAATTTGTTTTAACATTGAAATGCTGCCTCTGAGTATTACTATATAAAACTGATTACTCCCCAGTTTGAATAGCTATTATTGTTATTTTGACATGTTGAATAGCATGGGAAATAATTACAAGTGAGAGTTGCAAAAGAGGAAAGAATACATTTTTTTCATGTTCCCACTGTTTTAACAGTACAGATTTTCCAAGATACTTTAATACCCTTTCTTCATTTAATTTTGCAAGTGTATATTATATATGTGATCATTTAAAACCTCCTGGAGGATGCAACATCAAAATTGTTATCCATTTAAAAATTTCAAATCTAACAGTGTTAAATTCCTCCATTCATAGTCTTTTTTTAAAAAAGCATAGTTATTTTACAAGGTTGTGATAATTTCTACTGTATAAAAAAGTGACCCAGCGATACACATACAAATATCCATTCTCTCTCAGATACTTTTCCCACATAGATGATCACAGAATATTGGGTAGAGTTCTCTGTGCTATACAGCAGGTCTCCATTGGCCAATCATTCCATATACCTGGCTTTGCATATCATTCATAGTCCTTTTTTATATAATAATTTTTATTTTTTTCCATTATACCTGGTTTTACAGTGTTCTATAAATTTTCTACTGTACAGCATGGTGACCCAGTTATACATACATGTATTCATTCTTTTTTCTCACACTATTATGCTCCATCATAAGTGACTAGACATAATTCCCAGTACTACACAGCGGGATCTCATTGATAATCCATTCCAAAGGGAATAGTCTGTATCTATTAACCCCAAACACCCCATCCCTCCCCCTCCCCCTCCCGCTTTGCAACCACAGGTCTATTCGCCAAGCCCATGACTTTCGTTTCTGTGTAAAGGTTCATTTGTGCCTTATATTAGATTCCAGATGTAAGTGATATCATATGGTATTTGTCTTTCTCTTTCTGACTTACTTCACTCAGGATGAGAGTCTCTAGTTCCATCCATGTTGCTGCAAATGGCATTATTTTGTTCTTTTTTATGGCTGAGTAGTATTCCATTGTGTATATATACCACATCTTCCTAATCCAATCATCTGTCAATGGGCATTTGGGTCATTTCCATGTAGTGGCTATTGTGAATAGTGCTGCAATGAACATGTGGGTAGTTGTGTCTTTTCTAAGGAAAGTTTTGTCTGGATATATACCCAAGAGTGGAATTGCTACGTCATATGGTAGTTCTATAAGACAATGTGGTACTGGTACCAAAACAGACAGACAGACCAATGGAACAGAATAGAGAACCCGGAAACAAACCCAGACACTTACGGTCAATTAATCTTTGACAAGGGAGGCAACAACATAACATGGGAAAAAGAAAGTCTTTTCAGCAAGCATTGCTGGGAAACCTGGACAGCTGCATGCAAAGCAATGAAACTAGAACACACCCTCACACCATGCACAAAAATAAACTCAAAATGGCTGAAAGACCTAAATATAAGACAACACACCATCAAACTCCTGGAAGAGAACATAGGCAAAGCATTCTCTGACAGCAACCTCATGAATATTTTGTCAGGTCAGTCTCCCAAGACAACAGAAATAAAAGCAAAAATAAACCCATGGGGCCTAATGAAACTGACAAGCTTTTGGCACAGCAAAGGAAACCACAAAGAAAACAAAAAGACAACTTACGGAATGGGAGAAAATAGTTTCAAATGATGCAGTGGACAAGGGCTTAATCTCTAGGATATACAAGCAACTCATATAACTCAACAGCAAAAAAGCCAACAACCCAATTGAAAAATGAGCAAAAGACCTGAATAGACCATTCTCCAAGGAAGATGCACAGATGGCCAACAAGCACATGAAAAAAGGCTCAACATCCCTGATTATTAGAGAAATGCACATTAAAACTTCCATGAGATACCACCTCACACCAGTCAGAATGGCCATCATTCATAAGTCCACAAATAACAAGTGTTGGGGGAGGTGTGGAGAAAAGGGGACCCTCCTGCACTGCTGGTGGGAATGTAAACTGGTACAACCACTATGGAGAACAGTTTAGAGATAGCTTAGAAAACTATATATAGAACTACCATTCATAATTCTAAGATGATATCTTCTAATTATTATTTTTTCTTTCTGAAGTATTTTAATTTTCTTTGGAGTCATTTTATTTATATGACATCAGAAAAAACTTTAATAATTATTTGATATAGTTTCCTTTATTCCATTAAATACGTTGGACAGTTACAGCTCAACTTTGCTTGCCTTTTTCTGTATTTAATTTCACATATGAGAGTGCTCTGATGAAGTAAATCATGATAAATAGCCCTACTGTGTTCTCAGGTAATTGTAAAGTGCTATATTGGATATGTCATTAATATTTGATTGATTTTTAGTTTTATAATTTGCCCTTTACCATCTTAAATAGAAAAATGGTTATTTCATTTCCATTGTTGTTTCCTACTTTCAATATATAATGCTATTTATGAATGTAATACTGTATTGTCAAATGTCTTTTTTTTGGTAATGGCATGATGATGTAATTTACTTTATGTTATTTCACTTTTATGAAAAAAATCCTGTGATCCTGAGAAGTATTGTATTTAGAACTCCTTTAAGAATATACATAGGTGTTCTGAATCAGTAGCTCTCATTTGCTACTTCCTTTCATTTTGCTTCTATTTGAAATTACTACAGATCTTACAAATCTAGTAGCCGACTATGGAGATCTTTATTTTTTGGTTGAAATATTCTGTTCCAAATGTTTTCTTCTACATTACAAAAAAATTTTTTTTCTTTGGCTGTGCCCACAGCATACAGAAGTCCCCAGGCCAAGAACCAAACTCGAGCCACAGCAACTGGCAACACCAGGTCTTTAATCTGCTGAGCCACTAGGGAATTCCTAATTTTTTTAAATGTTATTATTTTCTTTTAATAATGATTTTTATTTTTTCCATTATAGTTGTTTGATAGTGTTCCACCAATTTCTATTGTACAGCAAAGTGACCCAGTCACACATATATATACATTCTTTTCTTCACATTATCCTCTGTCATGTTCCATCACAAGTGCCTAGATATAGTTCCCTGTGCTATACAAGCAGGATGTCATTTCTTACCTACTCCAAATGCAATAGTTTGCATCTAATAACCACAGACTCCCTATCCATCCCACTCCCTCCCCCTCCCCCATTGGCAACCACAAGACTGTTGTCCAAGTCCATGATTTTCTTTTCTGTGGAAAGGTTCATTTGTGTGTATATTAGATTCCAGATATGAGTGATAGCATATGGTATGTCTTTCTTTTTCTGACATACTTCACTCAGTATGAGAGTCTCTAGTCCATCCATGTTGCTTCAAATGGCATTATTTTATTCTTTTTATGGCTGAGTAGTATTCCATTGTGTATATCTTCCACATCTTCCTAATCCAATCATCTGTTGATGGACATTTGGGTTGTTTCCATGTCTTGACTATTGTGAATAGTGCTGCAATGAACATGCAGGTGCGTGTGTGTTTTTCAAGGAAAGTTTTGTCTGGATATATGCCCAAGAGCGGGATTGCTATTTCATATAGTCATTCTATATATTAATGTTTGTTTTTTAAAAGGAATTTTTAAATAGCGTATTGTCTATTTTGCCTGGAAGTTTCCATAATACTGTGTTATTTAAAGAAGTCATTAACCTATTTCATAATAAGCCTGCCATAAAGTGATAAGCATTTTGAAATTATGTTGTTCCAGAATAATAATCTGATGGGGTTAAATAAAGTAGGTGGTAAAAGATGCCCAAAGTAAAACCTAAAAATTAATCATCTGTTGAAGGTTAAGACTTGTGGAATTAATTTTTAAAGGTCCTAGTTAAATATAAGTGTGATGCACATTATACATCTTTCCCAAATAGTATCAATTGGAAATATATATACATTTTATCTTATAATTTTAATAATGAATTGAATTATCACTAATAATATTAAGCATATGGGGTAGCTTCTCCCAAATATACTCGTGTGATATGCTGTGCCAAAAAAAGCAAAAGGGTAATTTGAGCAAAGAACTCTATCCTCCTTTGATATCACAGTGCATATTAATATATAAAATATTCTGAGACATTGTGTAGTACAGACACATGTTGATGCTTAATTTACAAAATATATTTGTAGCCATTGGGCTCTTTTCATGCATAATCTACTTAATTTATAAAGAAATTTTGATTTCTAGTACTATGTGAACAATACTACAGATATGAGAATTTTTCTAGAAATGCTGCCTATAGATTATTATAGAATCTCAGTTTTATATGATATTCATCCACATTTTTTTAGTTTAAATGATTTTATTAGTGGTAACTTTTCTAAGAGTACAGAAATTCATCCTCTCAAGAGTCTCTCTAACTGCTTGATATATATATGAACACTTCAAAGCCCAGAGTGTCCAACTTTTCTTTCATGTGTTACATGGTCCTTCATATCCCCTGGTGACAGATAAAAGTTGAGTTTCAGTAGTGTGTTTGTAGGTCATTTTTCCTGTTGTTTATGAGTCATGATAACAGTATGTCTCATTTGGAAAAATACGGAATTTATCATCAGAAGACATGTGTTTCAGTGATCACTTAAATTATCTTGGTTTTGTTTTGTAATGCCTTGCCTTGAGTGGTAACGTCAAATGGGGCAGTCTTTAAGGAAAACAAACAAATGAACAAACAAAACTATACAAGTTACAAATTGAAAATTAAATGCTGTTATAGAAGAATTTTCTTTGCAAGTAATCAGCCCTGAAACATGACTTCAGATTAATCCCTCCTCTGGATAGTAATTTTCACTCTACCCACATCCAGTTTCTCCTTTCACAATACTAAGTGTATACACTCGGCACACTCAAAACTCAGTCTTTGCTAACATGGTTCTCACAACCTGGAATGAGATCCCATGTTCTTATTATCTTATCTATCCCTCTAAAACCCCCTTATCAGCCATATGGGACTTAAAATATGTAATTTCATAAAATTGTAATCAGATTCCATAGCAGAAATGAATATTTCTTTGTCTTTTATGGCATAGAATAATTTTTCTATTACATTAACTTATTTATTCTTTGTAATTTACTTATATCTCTGTGATCTGTCTCCCTCGAAAAAAAGTTATTTAAGGACAGAATCAATGGTTTTGTTCTCACTATATAGAATAGAGGTTCCTTAGTAGGTACAGAATTTCCTTATTGAGTTGAATTGATAAGCTAAACAGTATTACTATACAAATAAGATTAAATATCTTTTTCTCATGAATGTCCCATTAAAGCATACTTTTATTTTTAAATCATAATATAAGAGTCAGTATAGTTGTTTAAAGGACATTGAATGTATTTATTGCTACAGACATGGAATTTCCCTAGATACTCTGCCTACAAATTATGATAGAGTCTTTGCTGGCTTGTCATTATCACCCTCAGCTTAGAGATGAGAAAAATGAGGCTCAGAAAAGTTTGGTGCTTTGCTTAGATGGAAAGCCAGAGCCCTGAGATTTAAATCTAGGTTTTTCTTAGCACTATTCTGATTCCCAGAGAGCACCAGGTAGAAGGCATTCCATTTCCTGCCTCTCTACGTCTAAAATGATCTTTATGGAGTTCCTGTTATGGCCCAGTGGTTAATGAACCCGACCAACATCCACGAGGATGTGGGTTCAGTCCCTGGCTTTGCTCAGTGGGTTCAGGATCCGGTGTTGCTGTGAGCTGTGGTGTAGGCCACACATGCAGCTCGGATCTGGCATTGCTGTGGCTCTGGCATATAGCTCTGATTGGACCCCTAGCCTGGGAACCTCCATATGCTGTGGGTGCAGCTCTAAAAATACAAAAAGACAAAGAAAAAAAATGATCTTTATGTCTTACTTTGGCTTTTGAAAAAGTGGCACCTCTCTGCCTGTCAATATTTTCCATTGATGATTGATCTTTGCCTTTCACTCTATTTCCTCTTGTTCCCTCAGGGATTTTCTCATCAATTACCTTCTTACATGTTTTTGTTGTTGTTGTTGTTGTTGTGTTTGTTTTTATGCTTTATCCATTGCCTCCTTTCACAGGGCCTTAGTACATGTTCACTTCTCTTTGACTTACATTTTATCAGATGGAGAGACAAAATCTTTAAAATGATTTACACTACTTTTATAAGGATACTTCCTTGTCCTTAATCAAGCTTCAGCCCTTGAAAAGTTAATTTCTGCTCTCACCATCCACTGACTGTTCTAGATGCAGTGCTCATTGAACAGCTAATACTCCCTTATTAGTACTTATTTAAGCTTTGTCAAAATTTAATGTGGTTGACATCTCCATCATTTTTAAGACTCTCACATTACTTGTTTCTGTGATACCCTCTCTCTTTTCTGGTTGTTCCTCTTCTCTTTCTTATAGACTATTCCTTATCTTCCTTTGGTGTTTTCCTTTGTCTCATCCCTTAAATTTCTCTATTCTCTGTGGTTCTCTCTTGAGCTTCCCTTTCTACTTCCCTCTAATGTTTGAATACACTCAAATATATATCATTTCTACAAGTGCACACTGTTCTTTTGAAAAAAATGCACACACACCTCTATGTAGCTATATATGGTGATTAATAAAATACAAATTCATACCAAAGTATTACTGAATTTTAGAAACATTATCTCATTATGAACTTTCTTAATTATTAGATTAAGTATGAGCAGTAAAACTATTATGTATGATTCTGATCACTTTTAGAATTTAAACTTTAAAAATACTGGAAACTTTTCGTTTAGGATATGAGATTACTTAATACCTCATTTATACCTACATTTATAGCTGTATTTCTGCAGATGTGCATTAAGTATCTATGCATTATTTCATTTCTCCCAAACTTTTTGTGCTGTCTAGTTCCCTGTCCATATCTTGTTTTCCCTCATTCAAGAATGCTTTTGTTTTGAAAACTTCTACTTATTTGCATATCCAATATACTATTTAGGATGCTTAGGTACAAGTAACAAAATTGAATTAACTAAAGCAAAAACAAAAATGAGGGAAGGGAGTTGATCATAAGGGCACAGGGCTGTGTCATGGAAACCAAGAATAAGAATAAAGTTTTGACTCATCAAGTTCACAAGACTGAATGGCTCTGAGTTGGGGCAAATGTTATAGCAAAGGATCATTTTCTCTAATGGTTTTGTGGGTTCAGAAGGAGCAGCTGAATGGTTCTCTCTTGGGGTCTCTTATATAATTATGGTCATTAGTTAGCCAGTAGTACAGTGACTTGTAAAATAAAATGGGCTGGACATCCAAGATGGCTCACTCATGTCTAGCCGTTGATAATCACTGTGAGAGCTGAAAGCTCACCTGGCATTGTTTCAGATGAGCTGAAACATTTATCCCCAGCTTCTCTATGTGCCTTAGGCATTTCAGAGCATGTCAGATTGGTTCCAAGAGGGAGAATCCTAAGAGTGAGTGTTCCAAAAGGCGGAAGTAGAAGCTGCTAGGCCAGTTTAGGACTTTTCCTATAAATTGCAGAAGATTACTCTTCCTCTTTTCTTTTGCTCAAGGGAGTCATAGGGCTGATCTAAATTTAAAGAGGTGAAGAAATAAACTCTACCTTTTCATTGGAATAGGTAAGAGGAGCATGTGGTATGGTCACTGTTGCAACCATCTTTGGCAAATGATATATACTTCAGCCTATGATGGAAAGCCATCAGTGTTTTTGATTCTACCTCTCCTATTATGCATCTCTTTCTTATTTATCTGTTTATAGACTTTGGCTATCCCTAAATTGAAAGTGCAGTGTAAGAACTTCATAAGCATATCTCCTAGCATACGTGTTCCAAGCACCCACAGAGCTTGAGCAGACTTTCTTCTGTCAGTTCTGAAAGGGAATCTGGTGGACCTACCTGGGCACTAGCATTGTTTATGTTCTAATTATCGATGACTTGGATGTGGCCAGGGTTATGTGGCAGAGACATGGTTGTTGTTGACACACATGACATTTTGAGGGGACTGAGCATTTTTCTCCTGAGAAGTCATGACCATAAAGTCCCTGAAGCCTCTGGTATTCCCAACAGTGCCTGCAAATTATTCAGAGTTCTACTTTAACATTACCTTTCCTATGACATCTGTTAACTCCAGCTTAGTGTTACTCTACTGTGTATATTCCTTTTAAGTTTTGTAGATTATTTAGTATTTCTCTGTGTATGAAATGTGTTATGCACTTATTAGGATTCCTAACCCCCAAATTCTATGGTTCCTGGAAAATAGGTCCATATTTCTTATTCAGTGTAGTAATTCAACCACTGAAGATGCTATATTAAAAACCACTATGGATTTGCATGAGTCTTTGCTCTTCTTTATATTATTTTATTGTCTTTTGTCTATTTAAGACCACATCCATGGCATGTGGAGGTTCCCAAGATAGAGGTCCAATTGGAGCTGCAGATGCCAGCTTTTGCTGCAGCCACAGCAATGCAGGATACAAGCCCTGCCTGTGACTTACACCAAAGCTCATAGCGATGCTGGATACTTAACCCACTGAGAAAGGCCAGGGATCGAACCTGCGTTCTCATGGATATTAGTCAGGTTTGTTAAACACAGAGCCACGACAGGAACTCCAATTTTAAAACAGAATTCTTATTACTTAAATAGTTCAAAATTACTTTGCCTTTATAATTGCTAGGATCAATCTGCTAAGGAATAATGTTAAGGTATATCTTGCATTTATAACCTTATATTCTAACTAAATCCTTTACCACTTAACCTATTTTATTGGGATAATTCTCATTACTCATTTCAGGGATGTAGTTCTCTCTGATTAACTGCTAGGCAAACTAATGTTATTTTCTAATAATATGTACCAGAATTGATTCCAGTTGGTATAAATTAGGTTATGCTAATATGCATTATACAAATTGTTTTGTATGAAAAATTTATGGACCCTATGGTATAAGTTAATCAATTTCTTCTTCTCTATCTTATTTATGATAGTATGACAGTGGCTGAATTGTTTTTTTGTCATTTTGTTTTTTAGGGATGTACCCATGGCATTTGGAGGTTCCCAGGCTAGGGATCCAATCAGAGCTGTAGCTGCCAACTTACACCACAGCCACAGCAATGCAGGATCCTTAACACACTGAGCGAGGCCAGAGATTGAACCTGCATCCTCATGGATGCTAGTAGGGTTCGTTAACTGCTGAGCTACAACAGGAACTCCCAGAGGCTGGATTTTAAACTAGAATAATTTGACCAGTAGCTGATTTTTGTTGGATCTTGTAGAAAGAAATGAATTAACTTATACTTTTGGTCTTTGTACTATTCAGGGTTTGACCCACTCCTGTAACTGGCTCAGAAATATATAAGCCAGAGTTCCCATCGTTGCTCAGTGGTTAACAAATCCAACTAGGAACAATGAGGTTGCCGGTTTGATCCCTGGCCTTGCTCAGTGGGTTAAGGATCCGGCGTTACCATGAGCTGTGGTGTAGGTCGCAGACACGGCTCGGATCCTGCGTTGCTGTGGCTCTGGTGCAGGCTGGAGGCTATAGCTCTGATGAGACCCCTAGCCTGGGAATCTCCATATACTGCTGGTGTAGCCCTAGAAAAGTAAAAAAGAACAACAACAACAACAAAAAAAAGGAAATGTATAAGTCAAATCAGACATAGTTTTAAATAGAACTGGATCAAAATGTCTTAACTCATTATAGAAAATATGGAAATAGTTTATAGTTCTTTAAAGTTTACAAATTAGTCTCTTCAGGAAGCCATTAAGTGTGTATCAGACAAAAAGCAAGGCCATTTGAGGCATTAGCTTTCCTTTCCTATGTCCATAGTTTCTCTGAAATTTGACTGAAATAAGGCAAGGAATTTCTGAATAAAAATCACTATTAAGGAATATTGTCCAAGTGCAACTTCCTCATTATGTCTGACTGTTTTCACAGTTAGGTTTTTTTTTGTTTTGTTTTTTTGTTTTTTTGGTTTTTTTTGCCATTTCTTGGGCTGCTTTCACGGCATATGGAGGGGTCTAATCGGAGCTGTAGCCACCAGCCTACACCACAGCCACAGCAGCACAGGATCCGAGCTGCGTCTGCCACCTAAACCACAGCTCACAGAAATGCTGGATCCTTAACCCACTGAGCAAGGTCAGGGATTGAACCCGCAACCTCATGGTTCCTAGTCGGATTCGTCAACCACTGCACCACGACGGGAACTCCGGCTTATATATTAAATGTTAAATAAAGGTTAACATCTGTTTTTGGTCAGCTTTGAGTGTAAATTCAAAGATAAAAGAATAACAGTTTTATGTACTAGATATAAATAGATACTTCCTACTGACATTGATGTCTGAAATAGCTGTTTATTATCACTGACTCAAAAGGATAATTTATCTTATTAATAATCCCAATAGGAGATAAGTCATTTCATTTTTTGGTAGTTTCACTAAGTAAAAAAAAAAAAAATTATTTTAATTTTGAAAAATGCTACTTTGTAATAATGTTTTGAGAGATTTCCTGCATTCCATTTTCTTGGAAAGTGAGTTGTTCTTTGCAATAACTTGCAAAGCATGGTGACTTAAAATGCTGTCCTCCCAACAGAAAATTCAATCTGATTTGACAAGTCATGAGATCAGCTTAGAAGAAATGAAGAAACATTACCAGGGAAAGGAAGCTGCCCCAAGGGTACTATCCCAAATTGAACTGGCACAGGTAAATATTATTGCATTAACTAAGGAGCTTGTTTTAGTCAAATATTAAAATATAGTCTATATTAGATAACTTGTTTATTAGCAAATTGCAATTAAGGGCATTATTTGAAAACCACACTATGATATAGAAATGATAGACTACTTTGAATTGTACACTTTAAGGATAAAATAGGTTAATCATCTTTTATTTAGTATCATATTAATAACAATTACTGAATTCTCCCCAAAGCATGTATTCTTTGTGCTGGACAGATGGAAAAAAAAGATTTCTTTAGTTTGTTTTTATTTTTATTATTGTATCTCTCCCAAAATAAAGGAAAATATATTAACAAGTGTATGACTGGTTATTGCTTGGAAGGCAAAATTAAATTGGCACTTTTTTACATTGTCTTTACAGAAAAAATTGCAAGATGTTTCCATGAAATTTCGATTATTCCAGAAGCCAGCCAATTTTGAGCAGCGTCTGCAAGAAAGTAAGATGATTTTAGATGAAGTGAAGATGCACTTGCATGCATTGGAAATAAAGAGTGTTGAACAGGAAGTAGTACAGTCACAGTTAAATCATTGTGTGGTAAGTATTTCTGATGGCAAATGTGTTAAATTCCCCTTGACTTTCCTTATTAAGTATTTGATGTAAGAACAAAAATTAACACAGGTGTATTGAGAGACAAGAAATATTACTGAAATAGTAGCTACTTCTACTATTCTATAGATGCCTTTTTTGAGTCTGTAATTTTCCAAGGACTGTGCAGAATATAAGGGAAATAATCTTTGTTTAATTCTTACAGAATTTTGAAAATATTTTTAAAAAGGAAATCCTGAAAGTAAATATATTAGTCTGGAGACAGCAACAACAACAGTACCTACAGTAATAAGAAACATTGTAGAAATGAGTGCCAAGGAAGCTCAGTGATCCACATAAGTGACCTTTAATTCTCAAGACCATAGATTAAATGAAAGAATTTAAAGACAAACAGTTAGTGAAAGGCAAAAGCAAGATTCCAGTCCAGGCACACTTACTTCAAACTTCAGAGTATATTTCCTTTAAATATCAGGGCTGAATATTCACTGAAATGCTGCAAGACCACAAAGACATAATAAAGAGGTGTGGAAGGTATGATTAACCTGTAATCTTCACTATGGAGATTTCATGCAGCATTCTTTATTGCAATTATTGAAAATTCACTAAGTCAAATGACTCTTCTGACAAAATAAACCTGAACTATGACAGCATCTACTAGAGTGATATGAGTATTATTAATATATGTGTACTATGGAATATCAAGGTAGAAATTCATATAAAATAAAAAACACTGAGTGCCATTAACATTAAAAGGAAAAAAATTAACTATTTAGTCCTTTGTGTCTAAGTATTGTTTCTGCTTCTACTCCATTGCATAAATGAAAATGAAACCCTTATGTGCATTTAAATTATATCGTGATGAATGGGAAAATATCATTCTTTTAAACAAAAATTTTCTTCGTGAAAATTTGAGGTAATTTTTGTTCAATAAAATTTCTCAATAATATAGGCTGCACTTGAGTGACATTATGATTGTAAATATTCTCACCTGCAAAAGAAATTTTTAATATAATTGTGTATAGTTATTAGCTGGTATTTGATGAATAACATTAGGAATACATGGGAACATATCTCAAGTTTTACAAAAAAAAAAAAAAAAAAAAAAAAACCTGAAAGCAAAATGACCCAAGTACATTTTCATCATGGCCAAGTATATTCACAAAAGGAGAGTTGTTCATCCTCTTTTAGGATCAGATCTCTAATAGTACCTCTACTAGTAAATATGAACTGAAAAAACCCTACCTAAGCCCAGGCGTTTCTATGCCCTAACTCACTATGGAGGAAACTGAGCAAGGTACTTAATCTGTTTCTGGTTCTGGTTTAAATGTCAGGATGAATTCAAGATGCTCTTCCATAGGTATATCTTTTCTTTAAAAACTCTGTATCTTTCCATTATTTAAGATCTCTATTGCATATATTATAATAATGGCCTTTGCCTCAAGAAATTTTTCTTCTGTTAAAAAAAGTCTTACCAATATGAATGCAAATATAGACTATTTCCCTTCCTTAGTGATAAATATTTTCTGTCTATTGAGTGACATGATGTTAATGGATTTCAATACTTGAATGATCTTTCATCATAGAGGCCAATCATTGACATTTAAAACAATTTAAATTGTAAATCATTTGGACGTATCTTGAGTTCCAAAATTCAGAAGTTGAATCAAAGTGTGTCAATTAATGATTTAAATGTTTCTAAATACTCAGATATATTTATAATTCCTAAGATTTAAGTAAATGAAGATTAAAAATCTGGAAAGTTCAGAAAGAACTCACAATTATTAATAAAGGAATAACAACATCAAAAAATCATCAAAGAGGGGATTAAGATGGAAATAGATTATGTTTGGAGACTTAATAATAAAATAATTGCTCAGCATTTATAAAACCTTTGTTTTAAACATTTATTTTAAACTTAAAAGTAAAAACAAACCTCATTTCCATCCTAATTCTCCACAAACAGCAATTACTAACAGCTTTATTTCTTAGTACCAACAAAATAAGTAGTTTTTGTTTAGAATTACCATTGAACAACTTAATGCAGCAATGTATAACATAAATATTACATATGCCTGTATATATACCTATATTTATACATATACATATGTACATGCATACATACATGTATATATACATACATACGTTCAAACATATGTTTCCAAGAAAAATAACTATGATGGAAGACTATGGCACATGTTTCATGAGGATTTGTTATGGCAATATACTTTTGTGAAACAATATATGTGTTCTTTATAGTTGCAATATACATGTGAGTTTTACATAATATTTTATATCAGTCTATATTTAATCAGCCCCATTAAGAAAATAAATCTGTATAATTTAATTAAACTTTAAAATTACCTTCCTTCTTTATATATCATCTAATATATACTGAATTTATCATCTGGATTTTTAGATGTTTCATACTGACTAACATGTAACACCATGAATGCTGAGCATGTCTAGCTTGGTCACCACTGATTTTCTAGTGACTCAAATACTGTCTGGTATAAGTAGGCACTCAGTAAAGACATGGTGAATGACTAAATGAATTTTTCCAAATTCACAGCTAGAACTATATAATTGTAACATTTAAAATAGAAATTATATAATTCTTTGAAATGATCTTTATAAACTTGAAATGAAGAATGAAATATATGTATGATGTACTCTTTGGTAAGCATACCTGTATAATATACATGCCTGTATGTGTACATATAATTACAAAGAAACATTAAATCAACAGAAAATGCAAAACTGGATATTGATCACAGCTGAAAAATGATACTCCATTAAAACTGTAACCATGGAATAGCAGTTCAGGTGATCTTTACCCTTATTTCCTTTTATTAGTAATAGTGTGATATAGACCCTACTGGTTATCATTTATTTTGTTTATGTTTTAACTTAGAACTTGTATAAAAGTCTGAGTGAGGTGAAGTCTGAAGTGGAGATGGTGATCAAAACTGGACGTCAGATTGTACAGAAGAAGCAAACAGAAAACCCTAAGGAGCTTGATGAAAGAGTAACAGCTTTGAAATTACATTATAATGAGCTGGGAGCAAAGGTGAGTATGTGCTGAAACCATAAGCTCTGGCTTCTTCCCACTTTCCTTATTTATTGTAAAGTGAGCATCAGTAATTACATACAATTAATATCTTAGAAAATCTTAAATATTTATTCCTTATAGATAGATACATGGATACACACACACATACACACACACACATACTTACATAGAGATAGATGTATTCCCATGTGCAGTTCTTATTGAGAATACTTGTCAGATATCCTACTCCAGAAGAGAAAGAGGAGGCCACATCAAGACGTAGGAAGGGTGATTACATGATATAAACAGCCCCATACCTCCCAGGTGGGAAGCCCCACAGACTGGAAACTAACTGGTTGACAGAGACTCACCTACAGGAGTGAGAGTTCTGAGCCCTGCATCAAACTCTTACATGTGGGGATCTGGCACTGGGAGAAAGAACCCCTGGAGCATCTGGCATTGAAGGCCAGTGGGGCTTGTGCACAGGAGCTCCACAGGACTGGGGAAATGGAGACCCCATTCTTAAAAGGTGCACACAGACTTTCTCATGCACTGAGTCCCAGGGCAAAGCAAAGTCTCCATAGGAATCTGGGTCAAATCTGACTACAGTTCTTGGAGGACATCCTGGGAAAACAGGTGTGAATGTGGCTTGTTGTGAGGGAAGGACATTAGAAGCAAAGCCCTTGGGAATATTCAGCAGCATGCCTTTCTCTGGAGGTGGCCATTTTGGGAGAATCTGGACCCACCCATCAGCACTGAGAAGCCCCAGGCCAAACAACAATCCAAGTGGGATCACAACCCCGCACCTCAGTAAACAGGCTGCCTAAAGACACCCCAGGCACACAGCTGCCTCTAATATCACTCAGAGACAAAGCCCCACCCACCAGAGGGATAGGAATCAGCTCAACCTGCCAGTGGGCAGGAATCAGCCCCTCCCATCAGGAAGCCTTCAGCAAGCCCCCATATCAACTTCAGCCACAAGGGGGGCGGACACGAGAAGTAAGAGAGGCCACAACGCTATTATCTATAAAAAGGTCGCCACACCAAAAACCTATAAACATAAAAAGAGAACTATAACTCAGAGGAGGGAGAAAGAAAAAAACCTCAGAAAAACAGCTAAGGGATCAGGAGATTCTCAGCCTCCAGGAAAAAGACTTTAGATGGTTGATGCTGAAGATGATGCAAGACATTGGAAATAAACTGGAGGCAAAAACACTGAGCAAAGAGATACAAGATATAAAACATAAACAAGAAGAGATGCAAAATACAATAACTGAAATAAAAAATTCAGAAGAAGCAGCCAACAGAAGAATAAAGGAGGCAGAAGAACGAACAAGTGAGGTGGAGGACAGATTAGTGGAAATCATGGATGTGGAACAGAACAGAGAAAAAAGATTGAAAACAAATGAAGAGAGTCTCAGAGAACTCTGGGATAATGTTAAATGCACCAACATCTGTATTATAGGGGTGCCAGAAGGAGAAGAGAGAGAAGGGGACAGAAAAACTATTTGAAGAGATAATAGCTAAAAACTTCCCTAACATGGGAAAGGAATCACTCACAAATCCAGGAAGCACAACGAGTACCATATAAAATAAATCCAAGGAGGAATACACTGAGACACATATTAATCAAACTGACCAAAATTAAAGACAAAGAGAAAATCTTGAAAGCAGCTAGGGAAAAGAAACAAGTAACATACAAGGGAACCCCAATAAGGTTATCAGCAGATTTTCAGGAGAAACTCTGCAGGCCAGAAGGGAGTGGCATGATATACTTAATGTGATGAAAGGGAAGAAATCTCCAACCAAGATTACTCGACCCAGCAAGGCTCTAATTCAGATTTGAAGGAGAAATCCAAAGCTTCACAGATAAGAAAAAGCTGAGAGAATCCAGCAACACTAAACCAGCCTTACAACAAATACTAAAGGGAATTCTCTAGACAGAAAAGAAAAGGCTGCAAACAGAAACCAAACACCACAAAATGACAAGTCTCACCAGTAAAGGTATATATACAGTAAAGATACAAAATCATCCCCACACAATATGCCACCAAAATCAGAAATCATGAGAACAGGTGGGTACAAATGCAGGACACTGGAGATGCAGTTGCAATTAAGAGATCAACAACTTAAAACAATCTCTTACATGTATAGACTCATATCAAAACTGCAGAGAGTTCCCATCGTGGCTCAGTGGTTAATGAATTTGAATAGGAACCATGAGATTGCAGGTTCAAACCCTGGCCTTGCTCAGTGGGTTGAGGTTCCGGCATTGCCGTGAGCTGTGGTGTATGTTGCAGATGCAGCTCAGATCCCGTACAGCTGTGGCTGTGGTGTAGGGCAGTGACTACAGCTCCAAATAGACGCCCTAGCCTGGGAACCTCCACATACATAGGAGCAGCCCTAGAAATGGCAAAAAGACAAAAACAAAAAAACAAAAAACAAAAAACTTCAGAATAACTGCAAACCAAAAATCTACAATAGATAGACAAACAAATAAGAAAAATCTACTCAGATACAACACTAAAGATAGTCATCAAACCACAAGAGAAGAGAACAAGAGAATAAGGGAAGAGAAAAGAACAACAAAAACAAATCCAAACCAATTAATAAAATGACAATAAGAACATATGTATCAGTAATTACCTTAAATGTTAATGGACTAAACACCCCAACCAAAAGACATAGACTGGCTGAATGCATACAAAAAGAAGACCCATATATACACTGTCTTCAGGAGACCCATTTCACTTCTAGGGACACATGCAAATTGAAAGTGAGAGGATGGAAGAAAATATTCCATACAAAGGTGAATCAAAAGAAAGATGGAGTAGCAATACTCATATCAGACAAAATAGAACTTAAAATGAAGAATATTTTAAGGGACAAGGTAGGTCATTACATAATGATCAAAGGATTAATCCTCGAAGATACAACAATTTCAAATGTCGACACACCCAACATAGGTTCACCACAATATAAAAGGCAACTGCTAAGAACCTTAAAAGGAAAATTGACAATAACACAATCATAGTGGGGGACTTTAACACCCCACTTACAACAATGGACAGATCATACAGACAGAAAATCAATAAGGAAACACAGGCCCCGAATGAAGCATTAGACCAGATGGACTTAATAGATATTTATAGGACATTCCAAGCAAAAACAACAGAATACACATTTTTCTCAAGTGCACATGGAACATTCTCTAAGATTGATCACATCCTGGACTACATCTCCAACCTTGGTAACTTTAAGAAAATTGAAATCATATCAAGCACCTTTTCCAAACACAATGCTATATGACTGGAAATCAACAAGAAAAAAACCTGCAAAAAACACAAACACATGGAGACTCAACAACACACTACTAAACAACCAATGGATCACTGAAGAAATCAAAGAGGAAATTAAAAATTACCTAGACGTAAATGACAACAAAGAGATGACACTCCAGAACCTATGGGATGCAGCAAAAGCCATTCTAAGAGGAAAGCTTATAGCAGTAAAAACCTGCCTCAGAAAACAAGAAAAAGCTCAAATAAACAACCTAACGTTACCTCTAAAGAAACTACAGAGAGAACAGACAAGACCTAAAGTTAGCAGAAGGAAAGAAATCATAAAGACCAGAGCATAAATCAATGAAATAGAAAGGAAGAAAACCACAGAAAAGACCAATGAAAAGAAAAGCTGGTTCTTTGAAAAAATCAACAAATTTGATAAATACTTAGCCAGACGTATCAAGAAAAAACAGAGAGGACTGCAATCAATAAAATTAGAAATGAAAAAGGAGAAGTAACAATGGACATCACAGAAATGCAAAGGATCCTAAGAGACTGATGAATGCAACTATTCGCCAATAACATGGAAAACAAAGAATAAATGGACAAATTCTCAGAAAAGTACAATCTTCCAAGACTAAACCAAGATGAAATAGAAAAGATGAATGGATCCATCACAAGTACTGAAATTGAAACTGTGTTTAAAAAACTTCCAACAAACAAAAGTCCAGGACCAGATGGCTTCACAGGCGAATTCTATCAAACATTTAGAGAAGAGCAACACCTATCCTTCTGAAACTACTCTAAAAAAAATCGCAGAGGAAGGGATACTCCCAAACTCATTCTATGAGGCCACCATCACCCTGATACCAAAACCAGACAGAGATACCACAAAAAAAGAAAACTATAGGCCAATTTCACTGATGAAAATAGATACAAAAATCCTCAACATAATGCTAGCAAACTGCATCCAACAATACATTAAAAGGATTGTACATCATGATCAAGTGGTATTTATCCCAGGGATGCAAGGCTTCTTCAATATCCACAAATCAATCAGTATGATACACCACATTAACAAACTGAAGAAGAAAAAAACATATGATCCTCTCAATAGACATGGAAAAAGCCTTTGACAAAATCCAACACCCATTTCTGATAAAAACCCTTCAGAAAATGGGCACAGAGGGAACCTACCTCAACATAATCAAGGCCATATATGACAAACCCACAGCGAACATCATTGTCAATGGTGAAAAGCTGAAAGAATTCCTTCTGATATCAAGAGCAAGACAAGGATGTCTTCTCTCGCCACTACTCTTCAACATAGTTTTGGAAGTCCTAGCCACAGCAATCAGAGAAGTAAAAGAAATAAAAGGAATCCAATTTGGAAAGGAAGAAGTAAAACTATCACGACTTGCAGATGACATGATATTATACCTAGAGAATCCTAAACTCTACCAGAAAACTGTCGGAGCTCATCCATGAATTTGGCAAAGTTGTAGAATACAAAATTAATACACAGAAATCAAAATGGCATTTCTATATACTAACAACAAAAGATCAGAGAGAGAAATTAGGGAAGCAATGCTGTTTACCATCACATCCAAAAGAATAAAATACCTAGGAGTAAACGTGCCTAAAGAGCCAAAGACCTCTACTCTGAAAACTATAAGACACTGATAAATGAAGTCACAGATGACACAAACAGATGGAACGACATGACATGCTCTTGGATTGGAAGAGTCAATATTATCAAAATGATTATACTACCCAAGGCAATCTACAGATTCAATGCAATCCCTATCAAAGTACCAAGGATGTATTTCACAGAACTCAAAATATTTTCAAGTTTGTTTGGAAAAGAACAAAAGACCCAGAGTAGCCAAAGACCTCCTCAAAAAGAAAAATGGAGCTGGAGGAATCAGGCTCCCTGATTTTAGACTATACTACAAAGCAACAGTCATCAAAACCATATGGTACTGGCACAAAGACAGACATATACATCAGTGGAACAGGAGAGAAAGCCCAGAATTCAACCCACCCACCTACAGCCAACTCATCTATGACAAAGGAGGCAAGGATATAAAATGGAGCAGAGATAGACCGTTGAATAAATGGTGCTGGGAAAATTGGACAGCCACATAGAAAAGAATGAAATTAGAACACTCCCTAACACCATACCCAAAAATAAACTCCAAATGGATTAAAGACCTAGATATAAGACCAGACACTATAAACCTCTTAGAGGAAAACATAGGCCAAACCCTCTCTGACATAAACTACAGCAACATCTTCTCAGATCCACCTCTCAGAGTATTGATGGGGTTATCAAAAAATGGGCAGAAGATCTAAACAGACACTTCTCCAAAGAAGACATGCAGATGGCCAAAAAACACATGAAAAAATGTTCAACATCACTCATTCTAGAGAAATTCAAATCAAAACCACACTGAGGTACCACCTTACACCAGCCAGAATGGCCATCATCAAAAAGTCTACAAACAATAAGTGCTGGAAGAGGGTGTGGAGGAAAAGAAACCCTGTTACACTGTTGGTGGGATTGTAAATTGGTGCAACCACTGTGGAAAGCAGTATGGAGATGCCTCAGAAAATTCAAAATAGAACTACCATTTGATCCAGCAATCCCACTCCTGGGCATTTATCCAGAGAAAACCATGACTGGAAAAGACACATGTACTCCAATGTTCATTGCAGCACTCTTTTCAATAGCCAAGACATGGAAACAACCTAAATGTCCATTGACAGAGAAGTGGATCAAGAAGAAGTGGTACATATACACAATGGAATATTACTCAGCCATTAAAAGTAAAGAAATACTGGCATTTTTAGCAACATGGATGGACCTAGAAATTATCATGCTAAGTGAAGTCAGCCATACAATGAGACACCAACATCATATGCTTTCACTGACATGTGGAATCTGAAAAAAGGACAGACTGAACTTCTTTGTAGAACAGATGCTGACTCACAAACATTGAAAAACTTATGATCTCTGGAGGAGACAGTTTGGGAGGGTGGGGGGATGTGCTTGGGTTATGGGATGGAAATCTTATAAAATTGGATTGTGATGATCATTATGCAACTACAGATGTGATAAATTCATTTGAATAAAAAAAAGAATACTAGTCAGCCATAAAAAAAGAACAAAAATAATGCCATTTTTAGCAACATGGATGGACTAGAGAGTCTTATATTGAGTGAAGTAAGTCAAAAAGAGAAAGACAAATACCATATGATATCACTTCTATCTGGAATCTAATATATGGCACAAATGAAACTTTCCAAAGAAAAGAAAATCATGGACTTGGAGAATAGACTTGTGGTTGCCTCGGGGGGCAGGGTGGGATTGGGATTGATTGGGGGCCCAGGGTTAATGGATACAAACTGTTGCTTTTGGAATGGAGTAGCAATGAGATCCTGCTGTGTAGCACTGAGAACTATGTCTAGTCACTTATGACAGAGCATGATAATGTGAGAAAAAAGAATGTATACGTGTATGTGTAACTGGGTCACCATGCTGTACAGTAGAAAAAAGATTGTATTGTGGAAATAACAATAAAAATTTAAAAAAAAAGAAATAGTAATTAATCGGTAATGATCTTTCCAGTCTACATTTTAAAAAATGTATAGGAGTTCCTGTCGTGGAGTAGTGGTTAACAAACCCTACTAGGAACCATGAGGTTGCAGGTTCGATCCCTGGCCTCTCTTGGTGGGTTAAGGATCTGGCATTGCCATGAGCTGTGGTGTAGGTCGCAGATGCAGCTTGGATCCTGTGTTGCTGTGGCTCTGTTGTAGGCTGGTGGGTACAGCTCTGTTTAGACCCCTAGCCTGGGAATCTCCATGTGGTGCTGGTGCAGCCCTAGAAAATAAAAAATAAATAAAATAAAATAAAAAACATTAAAAATAAAAAATGTATAAAGCTAAGGGAGATTTTCATTGGTCTCTCAGATAATTCTAAAAGGTTTTTTTTAACTTGCCCCTTCTTTTCATTGCATGTATTTATAATAACATGAAGGCTGATAATTTTATGAATATACCTACTTATATTTAGGTATAATAGAGTTGATACATTCTACATAGAAAGAGCTTTACTGAGACCAATGGGGAGAAATGGACCTATTTTTAGGGCTCAGGTTCTCAACTTTATTGAATATAACAACATCAATGAGAAAATTGTCACTTCATCTTAGACACAAATGTAAATGCTTTCCTATATGTTGAGACGTAGCCATGCAGAGACATAATTCTAATATTTGACACAGAAAGTAGATTGAAGATATGTTTTGGAGATACAAATTGCAAATTACTTATCAGTGAGATAAAGCAAATTTTAGATTCAAATGAAAACCTGCTAGCAGCCATTCATATTAGTTGCTGGTCTTTATGTTTTAGAAACCTTCTAATTTGTATTTTACATGTTTTGAGAGAGAGTTTCCTTTTTCAAACATAAATTATTGTCTGGGCCTTTGCCTTGAAGAATTTGTACAGGTTTTTTTTTTTTTTTTTTTGCCTTTGCAAGTGTAAATTTAACATAAAATAATGTTGAATAAATCACTTAGAATTTAAAACAATAAAAATGACATTAGAAGACTGTCCTGAGTTGATTATTATTAAGAAGTGAATGATTCTCATGAAGACGTTAAGACCTACTAATCCATGAAAATGTGGAAGTATATGTTTATTTAACCGTTTGCAACATAGGAATATCATTAAAGCAAAATGAATGATTACTAAGAAATCATACTTAGCTTTAAAAGCATGACAGAACACAGGAAAAATATAGGGCAGGCATTTATTTTTCAAATAAAGATTTAGAAACATTAGTGATAAAGGGACATGTGCAAATATAATGTTAAAAAATGTTGTCACATATTCCTTCTCAAAAAAATTTCCATATTTGAATCTTACAAATGCCTTCAATGATAGGGTTTTTTTGATGAAATGAAAGGAAACTAAGCATATCTTAAGACATTATTATTTTTATATAAACATACAAATCCTTCTTAGTAATATATATAGTAATATATATATATATATATATAACTTTTTTGTATTAGACAGCTTAGGCTACCATAACAAAACACCATAGATTAGATGGCCTAAATGAGAATGTTTCATTTATCACAGTTCTGGAGGCTGAGAAGAAAGATCAGTATCAAGGTGTTAGTCTAGTAAGGACCTGTTTCCTGGCTTGCAGACAGTCATATTCTCACAGTGTTCACACATAGTGGATAAGGAGGGAGAGTGAGGAGAGTTGGAGAAAGGAAGGAGAGGATGAGAGGGATGGAGGGAAAGGTAGGGATATCTTTTTCTTCCTCTTCTAATAGGGCCATAATCCTATCTGATTAGGGTCTCACCCTTATGACTTCATTTAACCTTAATTACTTTCTAAACACTCTGTATTCAGATACAATCACATGGGTGCTGGGACTTCAACTTATTAATTTTGAGGGGGACTGCAGTTAAGTCTATGGCACTTTCTTAATACAATTATATTAGCTTGATTAATATCACCAACTTAGCTTAATTGTTCAATGAATGAAAATAAAAGAGTTTCTTATATCTAAATCTAATTTTATTGAGAGATATTATACCTAGTACCTTAGATATAATAATAATTACAGTTCCTTGTGTGGCTCCTGTATTCTTTAATTTGTATGACAATATATATACATAGCAATACTCATTTCAGCCTCAAATGCTTATACGCAAAACGTCAATACTTGTACCAGCCTCACTTATATTTTTAAGTGTTCATAAAACGGTGATTGCTGAAACTTTCTACTGCAGGTGGCACTCTTTTAAATGTATCCCTTCACCAAAAAAACAAAACAAAACAAAACAAAAAAAACTGTAAAATTCAATTTTCCTTAAGATGGCAATGCCTCCTGTTTTATTAAAACTCATTAGGCTGGATATAAACAAAATGGAACAAATAAAAATCAATAATGCATTAGCTCTAAGAAGATAGAATTTCTTTGAAATGATGAATCTAGAATTATTTTCTACAAATAATGAATAGAACAAATAGCTATACATAGAAGCATACTATAGATATATATTTTTTTCTTCTGTACACAAAATCCTTGCACTCGAAAGGGCAAATGTTTTCACTTCCCTGAAGGGAAGAGGAGAAAACTTGTAAAAAAAATTAATTTACAGTCTCAGCAAATAAACATTTTTAAAATATATGCACACTTTTGTTAAAATACATTTAATTTAGTTTCAAATTTGTCTCAAAGTTTCAGGGTATGTTTTTCATTGCAGCATTTAAAATTCTTTAAACATATTTTCACTTTGTATTTGTTTTTCATGCCTATGACTGGAATCTTATTTTGTTTGTAGAATATATTTATAGATATAGATATATCAGAAAGAGATTCTGGGCTTTTTATTAAACCATCCAGCCAACTCACAAGATGTCGGCACATCAGAAAGAGTGGTAGAAAAACTCAAATTTGTTCATCCTCTGGTGAGAACATGGGAAAGTTTGACTTTGAGGGTCTTAGTTTTAAACATTGAGAACTGAAACATAGGATCAAGTCATGATTTTCTCTATCAATGGGAGTGAAATTTTTGTATTAAATTTTTGCCCCGTTGGATGATAAATGTATATTTAGATACTTTAAAGGGGTAATGGCAATAAAATTGACTATTTTAAGTATTATACAAATATTTTTGCATCTGGAGAGAAATAGTATACTTTGGATTCCTTACCAGGAAGGCCAAATCTCATTCGTATATAGAGGATTGTAAATATTCTTGCCCATCTCTTTAACAGATGACTGAAGCTTTTCTAAAAGAGATATGTCATATCTTCAATTTGATTTATATCATTGTATTTAATTTAAAAATTTGGCTATAATTTTTTTTATATGAGAGAAATCATAGTAGCTTTTTTTTCTATCCTATACGGAACACTATCTTTTGGAGAAAGGATCTCATCTGCACCGTGTTTATTCACTATTAATATTCAGAATGTATGTGTTTGTAAAATACTATTTTTTAAAAGTAAGAAAAGAGTTATTTTGAAATGACAGAAATATGAAAGTTCAAATCAAGTGGCTATAATTAAACCTGAATTGAAAAAGTAAACCAAAGTACATTTTCTTATTCTTTTCAGGTAACAGAAAGAAAGCAACAGTTGGAGAAATGCTTGAAATTGTCCCGCAAGATGCGAAAGGAAATGAATGTCTTGACAGAATGGCTGGCAGCTACAGATATGGAATTGACAAAGAGATCAGCAGTTGAAGGAATGCCTAGTAATTTGGATTCTGAAGTTGTCTGGGGAAAGGTAAAACCTGTATTACTGAAAGTTATTTTTAGCATACATGAAGACATGCGATAATATGATTTAATGAAGAACTGTTAATGCACACTAATAGAATCGTAAATATTATCTTGCTTCAGTTACAATAAAACCAGTGGGAAGCTTTAGTAAGATTCTCTACAAATCTTGGTTAGAATTAGGTAGGTTATGAATAAGTCCTTAAAAATATATACATTATTAGAAAGTCGGCCCAAAGATGAGATTCTTTGTCCTCTAGCTTGCCTAAGACAGACAACTCAGATGGATTCCATAACCTTGAGGAGGGCAAGGATACAGAAACTGTGGACATTTGGGCTGGACAGATTCACAAGATTAGGTGAATGCTGATGTCATAATTATAAAAACGTCTCAAGGGGTCTGTTAGGCCACTATCATTTCTATCACCAAACAGCACAGGGTTTCCTTTAATCCTCTGCTGGCAAATTCTTGGTGTTTCTCTGACAGCCAATTAGACATTATTGCTCCCCACAATTTAAGGTCAAGGAACCCATAGCTTATTTTTTTTCCAGTTGATATATTACTGGATTACTTTAAAGTGTGTTGATATAAATAGTTGATATTAATAATGTGTTTTCACTTTAAAGTTTGCCAAGCCATTGGGCACTTTGAAAAATAAAATCAAAGCATATTCTGCCCCCTCATGTTTTTAAACTAACAAACACATGCCTGTGTTAATTAGGTATGTAAGAGATCTGCACTTTATTTTTAATTCAACAAACCTATATAGAGTATCCAAATTTGGGAAATTTTAATTGCATTATTTAAAAACTTAGTCATACAATGAGACTAAGACTGAAAACTGATTTTCTTTATGTAGAGTTGGAGGACATATCTCAAGTTGATGTAAAATATTGTTGCATACAATTTTTTTCAAATAAATAGTAGGGAATGGATTTCTTTTTCTCCCCATTCAGAATAAATATATTGTTAGAGATAAGACATTGACTTGCAGTTATTAGTCCAGGATCATATGTGTTGTGAGATTATTAGATTAGCAAGTGTACAGAGGGTAAAGTTTAAAAATTACATTGGCCTTACTTTTTTTCCTTATCACCCAAACAACTAATATATTCTGTGTGATAATTCAGTTGGAATCAATTACAATCATGCATTTAAGTTCAGGCTTGGCTACTATAAGAAATAAGCCAAAAACAGCATGTCTCTGAGAAGATAGAGGGTTATTTCTATCTCACATAATGTAGATAGTTCTGATTAGGGGACGTAGATTTGCTCCACAAAATTCATGCAAGACTGAGATCCCTTTCATTTCATTGTTCTTTAGTCCTCTGTATATTTGTATTCTCACCATAAAACATGCTCACTTCCAACACACCTCACTCCTAGTGCACAAAAGGTAGGGAAAAACGGAAATAGAGGACAACTGTCTCTCTCTCAAAGATGTGTCATGAAAGCTCCATGCATTGTTTCTGTTCATATTCTATCTGTCACATCTTAATCACATGATATCTAGGCTTCAGAGAGGGGACCAAAGATGGTCTCTATCTAGATGTGTAGCCAATGTGTCCTGCTGAAATGATGAGCAGGTCTTGTACTAAAACGAAGAAAGGAAGAATTCATTCTAGGGGACAGATAGCAATTTTGTCCAGAGCAGTTATCACGTTTGCCTTTCCATCCTAAGATATAGAGAAAAACCTGCATGATGTCTGCCTCTCTCCCCACCACATGCACTGTATGTACACACACACACACACACACACGCACACAAACACACGACCTACTGTTGGCGATTTCTACTAAAAGCACTCATGAAAAAAACAAAAAAGCCTCCCCCAAATGTATTATCTATTAAAATATGAAATGTAGTAGAACATCCATGGGGCAAGTAGTAGTACATATAGAGGATTCATGAAAATGATCCAGGCTTCATTCTGCCATCCTCCCCTTAGTGGTGTAGAAAATATATTTGATTGTTCATATCCATTTTAATAATGTATTAGTTTTCTAGGCTGCCTGACAAAGTACCTCAGAGTTGAACAAATGAACGAATGAGGTCTATTTTCTCATAGTTCTGGAGGCTGGAAACCTAAGATCAAGACTTTGGTACTTTTTTTTTTTTAATAAGGCCTCTCTCCATGTCTTGTAAATAGCTGTCTTCATATGATCTTCCCTGTGTACATGCCTGTTTCCCAATTTCTCCCATAAGGACACCAGTCATTTTGGATTAGAATCTACCCAATGACATTTTTAAAATTAATTACCTCTTTAAATGCTCTATCTGTAAGTAGGGTCACATCCTGAGGTACTGGGGGATAGGATTTCATCATATGAATGTTGAGGAGACACAATTCAGCCCATACCATTAGGGTAGCATTATAAATATAATGTGGAATTCTAGCATAATGGTGCACAAAGGAATAGAGCTATACATGAAGGAAATGTGAACAATTCTGAAAGTAATTTGTAACTGACTGAGGTGAAACTACAACAGTATGCCACGTATGAACTCAATTCCAGTCTCCATAAGGTCACTGAATATGCCACCTAAAGAGATATTTTTGCCTTAGCCTCACCATAAAATCATTAAAATATCATAAGATAATGAACTTGGCAAGGTTTCTAGATTATCCCTGTCATATTTGAAAGCTTGAGTAGTCTGGGCACATCTCAGCTTATTGAGTCTATCTAGAAAATATTTTCTTTAAAACAATGGAGCAAAACTAATTTGAGATCCAACATGAGCAAAGTATAGAAAGTTGGCATGTTTCTTTGTCTATATGATAATTTATCACTCCTTGGATTTTTGAAATCCTAAGCTGCTAATGATATGCTTTAAGACCCACAGTGGCTAAATGAAAAGGGTATACATTTACATCTAAATTACATAGTTTTTAATTAACTCATTTTGAAGGTGCTGAAGCTTTTTCAAAAATCACAATCATGTAATAATAACATGTGGCCTATAAATATAAAAGTCACATTTGTAATAATGATTCTACTTTCTTAAAATGAAAAAAAAAATCACTCTTGTACATGAAACCCCATGAATCCTTAGTCCATTCTCATTTCACATGCTTTCTTGGTAGATGGAGAACTAAACTCAAACTGTTAGTCTCACTCACTGTTTCCAAAGATAAATGTCAGATCATTCCCAAAACAAATTCATTTATTTATTTTGGGGTTTTTTTGAAGTATAAGCAACACATAACATTCTATTAGTTTAAGATGTACAGCATAAATATTTGACATTTGTATACATTATGAAATGATTACCATAATAAGTCTCAGTACCATCTGTCACCATGAAGAGCTACACAAATTTTTTTTGTTTTTCCTGTGATGAGAACTTTTAACCTTTACTTTCTTGGCAACTTAAAAATTTGTAATATAGGAGTTCCCATCGTGGCGCAGTGGTTAATGAATCTGACTAGGAACCATGAGGTTGCAGGTTCGATCCCTGACCTTGCTCAGTGGGTTAAAGATCCAGTGTTGCCGTGAGCTGTGGTGTAGATTGCAGATGTGGCTCATATCTGGTGTTGCTGTGGCGTAGGCCGGCTGCTACAGCTCCGATTAGACCCCTAGTCTGGGAACCTCCATATGCCACGGGAGAGGCCCTAGAAAAGGCAAAAAGTCAAAAAAAATTGTAATATAATTTTATCAACTATAATCACCATCCTGTATGTTATACCCTTGTTGTGTAGTTGATAGTTAAAAGTTTGTTCCTCTTTTTTTCATTTCCTAAATTAATTTTTTTTTACTAATGCAGTCAGTTGTACAAGCTTATAGAAAGCTAGCCATTTTTTTCCCACTTCATTTATCATCAGCAGCAATAAAAACCCCAAGACTGGAATGTTTCTAGCAGCATTTTGATGCTGCAATAGGTGGAGAAAAAAACCCAACTTTTTTTTTTTTTTTTGTATTTTAGAAGCCATTGGTGTTTTTCTTTCAGTGTTATTGAGATATAAATTGACATATATCACTGTAAAAGTCTAAGGTGTACCACATAATGATTCGAATTAGGTACATCATGAAATGATTACCGCAATAATCAATGGACATCCATCATCCCATATGTAAACAACAGGAACATTTTTCCTTGTAATGAGAAATCTTAGGATTGACTCTCTTAATGACCTTCATGTATAATATACAGCAGTGTTAATTATAGTAACCATTCTGTGCACTACATCCCTCATACTTATGTTAAAACTAAAAGTTTGTACCTTCTTTTGACCACTTTCATCCACTTCCCCTCCGCCATCATCATTCTGGTAATCATAAATCTGATTTGTTTTTACAGTTTGATTGACCTACAACACTATGTTAGTTTCTGGTATACAACATATTGATTTAGCATTTCTATACATTAGAAAATGATCACCATGAAGTCTAGTTACCATCTATCATTATACAAAAATATTGCATTATTTTTTGCTATATTGCATATACTGTATATTTCATACCTGTAACTCATTTATTTTATAACCGTAAGTTTGCACCTCTTAATCCTATCTTGCCTCCTCCTCTGGCAACCATGTGTTTGTTCTCTGTACCTATGACTCTTTCTATTTTGTTATATTTGTTCATTCATTTTGTTTTTTCGATTCCACATATAATCGAAGTGTATGGTATTTGTCTTTGTACCTCTTGCACAACTCCTTTACCAGTTTCTCCCACACCCCAAAACATCTCTCCTCTGGCCACTGCCAATCTATTCTGTGTATTTGTGCATTTTGTTTGTTCTGTTTTTTATATTCCACACATGTGAAGTTATATGATATTTGTCATTCTTTGACTTATTTCACTTCACATCATACCCTCAAGGTCCATCCATGTTGTAGCAAATAGCAAGATTTTGTTCTCTTTTATGGCTGATTAGTATTCCATTGTATATATGCGTGCATTTGTGTGTAGCACATCTTCTTTATCCATTCATACATCATTGGACACTTAGGTTGTTTTTATATCTTGTCTATTGTAAATAGTACTGTAATTGACATAGAGATGCATATATCTTTTAGAATTAGAGTTTTCATTTTCTTTGGACAAATACCCAGAAGCAGAATTGCTGCATCATATGATAGTTTTATTTATTTATTTATGTTTTTATGTATGTATGTATGTATGTATTTTGTCTTTTTAGGGCTGCACCCATGGCATATGGAGATTCCCATGCTATAGCTCGAATTAGAGCTGTAGCCACTGGCCTATGCCACAGCCACAGAAATGCCAGATCCGAGCTGCACCTGTGACCTACACCATATCTCACGGCAATGCCAGATCCTTAACCCACTGAGCAAGGCCAGGGATCGAACCTCCTTCCCCATGGATGCCAGACAGATTTGTTTCTGCTGAGCCATGATGGGAACTCCAGTTAGTTTTAATTTAATTTTTTGGAGGAACTTACATTCCACAGTGGCTGCACCAATTTATATTCCCAGCCATAGTGCATGAAGGTTTCCTTTTCTTTTTATCCTTGTCACCACTTATTATTTCTTGTCATTTTTATAATAGCCATTATGACAACTGTGAGGGGTATCTTATTGTGGGGATTTACATTTCTCTGATGAGTAATAATAGTGAGCATCTCCCCATGTTCCTGTTGACCATCTGTATGTGTCTTTTGGAAAAAAAAATATCTATTCATATTCTCTGCTCAGTTTTTTTATCAGGTTGTTTTTTCTTAATGGATTTTATAAGTTCTTTCCATGTTTTAGACATTATGATTTACAAATATCTTCTCCCATTCAGTAGATTTCCACTTCATTTTGATGATGGTTTTCTTTGCTGTGTGGAAGCTTTTTGGTTTGATGTAGTCCAATTTGTTTATTTTTGCTTCTGTTGTCACTCATTTTAGAATAAAAAACACACACACACAAAAATCTCCAAGACTGATTTCCAGAAGCTTTCCATATTTTTATGGCTTCTGGTCTTACATTCAAAGCTTTAATCCACTTTGAGTTAAATTTTATGTATGGCAAAAGATAATGGTCCAGGCTTATTCTTCCACATGCTGTTGTCCAGTTTTCCCAACACCATTAATTGAAGAGACTATCATTTCCTCATTGTATACTCATGGCTCCTTTCTCATAGATTAATTGGTCATATATACACGGGTTTATTTATGGGCTCCCTATTATACTTCATTGATATATATATATATCGTTTTTATGCCAAAACCATACTGTTTAATTATTATAGCTTTGATATATAATTTGAAATCAGGGAGTAGATGCCTTCAACTATATTCTTCTTTCTCAAGATTGCTTTATGTATTCAAAACAGACAAAATCTGTGATTCTATACAAACTCAGAGATTGTTTCTTGTATTTCTGGGAAAAATGTCATTGGGATTTTGATAGCAATTATCTTGAAACTGCAGATTGCTTTGGCTAACATTAATTCTTCCAATCCATGAGTATGGGATATCCTTCCATTTATTTGTATTTTGTTCAGTTTTTTTTTCATGTGTCTTACTGATTTTAGTGTACAGGGTTTTTTTTTTTTTCTTTTTCTTTTTCTTTATTCTTTCTTTCTTTTTTAAGGCTGTACTGTACCTGTGGCGTATGGAAGTTTGCAGGCTAGGATCGAATTGAAGCTATGGCTGCTAGCCTACACCACAGGCACAGTAATGCCAGATATGAGCCGCATCTGTGACCTACACTACAGCTCACAGCATTGTCAGATATTTAACCAACTGAGCGAGGCCAGGGATTGAATCCGCATTCTTATGGATATTAATTGGATTCATCCACTGCACCACAACAGGAACTCCTTAGTGTACGGGTCTTTTAACTCCTTGATTAAATTTATTCCTAGGCACTTTATTTTTTCGACACTGTAAGTAGGTTTGTTTTCTTAATTTCTCTGATACTTTGTTGTTAGTGTATCACAGTACAATGGATTTTTGCATATTGATTTTGTACTCTGCTAATTTACTGAATTTATTTATTAGTTTTAAAAGTTTTTTGGTGGAGTCTTTAGGATTTTGTATATATAAAGTCATATTGTCCACAAATGGTGACAGTTTTATTTCTTTATTTCCAATGTGGATGTGTTTTATTTCTTTTTCTATGCTTAATTGCTCAGATGAGTGTTTGTAATACTATGTTGAATAAAAGTGGGGAGAGTGGACAACCTTGGATGGTTCTTGATCTTAAGGGAAAATCTTTGTTTTCTTCATTATGATGTTAGCTGTAGCCTTGTAAAAAATGGCCTTTATTATGTTGGTGTACATACTCCCTATACCCACTTTGTTGAGAATTTTTATTATAAATGGTTTTTGAATTTGGTCATATACTTTTTCTGTATCTATTGAGATAATAATATGATTTTTATACTTTATTTTGTTAACATGGTGTATCATAATGATTGATTTGTAGAGGTTGAACCTTTCTCTCATACCTGAATAAATCCCACTTCATCAAGATGTAATCTTGAATCCATTTGCTAATATTTAGTTGAAAATTTTTCTGTCTATTTTCATCAGGGATATGGGCCTGTAATTTTCTCCTTTTGTGTTGTTCTTCTCTGGTTTTGGTATTAGGGTAATGCTAGCCTCATTTAAAATGAGATCAGGAGTACTTGCTTCTATACATTTTTTTAAGAAGAGCTTGAGAAGGGAGAGATTAAATATTCTTTGAATATTTGATAGAATGCATTGGGGAAATTGTCTGGTCCTGGACTTTTGTTTGTTGAGTGTTCTTTGATTACTTATTCAATCTCCTTACTAGTAACTGGTCTATTCATATTTGTTATTTCTTTGCGATTCAGTCTAGAAAGATAGTATGTTTCTGAGAATGTATTCATTTCTTCTCGGTTGTCCAATTTGTTGGCATATAATTGTTCATAGTAGTCTCTTATGATCCTTCATATTTGTTTGGTATATGTTGTAATTTATCCTCTTTCATTTCTGGTCTTACTTATTTGAGTCCTGTCATCATTTTTAATTACTGGGTCTACCTAAAACATTGTCCATCTTATTTATCTTTCCAAAGAACAAGTTCTTAGTTTCATTTATTTTTTTTAACTCAATGGATTTTATTACCTTTATAATTGTACAACAGTCATCACAACCAAATTGTGTAGCATTTCCATCCCAAACCCTGAGCCCATCCCTCCAACCCCAACCTGTCTCTTTTGGAAAGTAAGTATTTCAAAGTCTATGAGTCAGTATCTGTTCTGCAAAGTTCATTGTATCTTTTTTTAGATTCCACATTTAAGTGACAGCATATAACATTGTTGTCTCACTGTCTGAGTAACTTCACCTAGCATGATAATTTCTAGGTCCATATATGTTGCTGCAAATGCCATTATTTCATTCCTTTTCATGGCTGAGTAATATTCTATGTGTATATGTACCACATCTTCTTTATCCACTCCTCTGTTGATGGACATTTAGGTTGCTTCCATGTCTTGGCTATTGTATATGGTCCAGCAATGAACATTAGAGTACATGTATCTTTTTGAGTCATTATTTTCTCTGGATAGATCCCAGGAGTGGGGTTGCTAGATCATATGGTAATTCTATTTTTCATTTTTTGAGGAATCTCCATACTCTTTTCCATAGTGGTTGCACCAATTTATGTTTCCACCAACAGTATAATAAGGTTCCTTTTCTCTACATCCTCTCCAGCACTTATTGTTTGTAGACTTTTTGATGATGGCCATTCTGGCTGGTGTAAGGTGGTACCTCATAGTGATTTTGATTTGCATTTCTATAATAATGAGTGATGTTGAACATCTTTTCATATGTTTTTTGGCCATCTGCATGTCTTCTTTGGAGAACTGTCTGTTTAGATCTTCTGCTCATTTTTTGATGGGATTGTTGGCGTTTTTTTGTTACTGAGCTGCAGGTGTTAATAAATTTTGGAGATTGATCCCTTGTCAGTCACTTCATTTGCAAATATTTTCTTCCTTTCTGTAGATTGTTTTTTCATTTTTTTGAAGGATTCCTTTGCTTTGCAGAAACTTTTAAGTTTAATTAGGCCCAATTTGTTTATTTTTGTTTTTATTGTCATTACTCTAGGAGTCATTGATCTTTTATATTAACTTTTTGGTCTCTATTTCATTTATTTCTGCTACCATCATTATTATTTTTTCCTTCTGCTAACTTTGGGCTTTGTTCTTCTTTTTCTATTTCATTTAGATGTAAAATTAGATTATTTATTTGATATTTTTCTTGTTTCCTGAGGGAGGGTTTTGTTTCTATGACATTTGAACTTCTCTCTTAAAAGTACTTTTGCTGCATGCCATAGATTTTGGTGTGTTTTCTTTTTCATTTGTGTCAAGGTTTTTTTTTTTTAAATTTCTCCTTTGATCCATTGATTGTTCAGTAATATATTGTTTAATCTCCACATATTTGTGAATTTTCCAGTTTTCTTCTTGTAATTGATTTTGAGTTTCATACCATTGTGGTTGGAAAATATGCTTGATATAATTTTATTCTTCTTAAATTTATTGAAACTTGTTTTTTTGTCTATCATATACTCTAACCTGTATAATGTTCCATGTTCACTTTAGAAGAATGAGAATTCTACTGCTTTTAGATGAAATTTAGTCAATCTAGACTGTGTTTTTTAAGGCCAGTGTTTTCTTATTTATTTTCTGTCTGGATGATCTAGACATTGATGCAAGCGAGGTGTTATTAAAATCTCCTACTCTTATTGTACTGCTGTCAATTTCTCTCCTTCAGTCTGTTAATATGTACTACATATTATATTGGGTGCATATATATTTACAAATCTTATATCTTCTTTCTGGATTGACCCCTTTATCATTATGTAGTGCTCATCTTTGTCTTTTATTGTAATCTATTTTAAAGTCTATTTTGTCATACACACGTACACACGCACACACACACATACTACAGATTCCTTTTAGTTTCCACTTGCATGAAACATCCTTTTCCAAACTTTTACTTTTAGTCTACTGTGTTCTTACATCTAAATTGAGTCTCTTTTAAGCAACATATCGAGTCTTTTTTTTTTTTTTTTTTTGAGCCATTCTGTATCTTTTGATTGGAGCATTGGGTTCATTGCCATTTAAAGTAATTATGGGTAAGTATGTGCTTTCTGCCATTTTGCTAATTGTTTTCTGGTTTTTTATGTAGTTCTTTTTTGTTCCTTTCTTCTTTTGCTTTCCTCCATTATGATTTGATGACTTTATGTAGTGCTTGGGTTAGATTTCTTTCTCATTATCTTTTGTATATCTACTATAGATTTTTGCTTTTAGGTTACTATGAGACTCACATGTAACAGCATAATATTTTATATTGTGTAAATATATTTTTGTATAATAAATATATATATATATATTGTGTAAATGTATTATATATACACACACACACATACATATATACATACATATATATAATATCATGCCACTCCTTTCTGGCCTGCAAAGTTTCTTCTGAGAAATCTGCTGATAGTCTTATGGGACTTCTGTTGTACACAACAAATTGTTTTTCTCTTGATGCTTTTAAGATTCTTTAACTTTTGACATTTTAAGTATACTGTCTTGGCATGAGTCTGTTTGGATTCAACTTATTTGAAACTCTTATTTGGACTTCCTGGATCTAGTTGTCTGTTTCCTTCCTCAGGTTAGGGAACTTTTCAGCCACTATTTTTTCAAGTAAATTTTCTACCCCTTTTTTTCTCTCTTTTCCTTCCAGACCCTTAAAATGCATTTTTTTCTACTTGATGTTTCCCTAAAAGTCTCTTAAAGTGTATTCACTTTTTAAAATACTTTTTTTTTTTTTTTTTTTTTTTTTTGCTGCTCTGTTTGGGTGAGTTCCCACTGCCCTAATTATTTCCATTGATTCTTTGTTCTGCTTCTTCTGGTTTTCTATTGAACTCCTCTAGCTTATTTTTAAGTTCAGTTATTGTAATCTTAAGCTATTTGACTTCTTTTTGCCACTTTCTCACATTTTCTGTCTCTGTTGAAGTTCTCCCTGTACTCATCCATTCTTCTCCTGAGTATAGTGAGCAATTTTTTTTTACCATCATTTTGAAATCTTTATCAGGGAAATTATTTATCTCCATTTCCTTAAGGCTTTTTTTTTTCTCCCCTGTCGTTTTACTTGTTCTTTCGTTTGGAACCTATTCCCTTGTCTCCTCATTTTGGTTGACTCTGTGTTTGTTTCTATTTATTAGTGAAACAGCTCTCTTAGACCTGTAGGAGTGTTCATGTGTAGGAGATGAACCTGGTTGCTAATCTTGCCCTAGCTCTTAGTTATCAGTTGCCAAAAGGACAGGGGAAATATTTGTTTTGTTAACTGGTTTTTCTCATACACATGACATTTTCTGACCCACAGTACATACCCAATAAATATCTCTTCAATAAAATAAAATTATAACTTGAGAGATAAAAATTAAAACAAATGCCAAAGCAGGAAGAAAATTATTTTATTTGCTTTCAAAATTATGCAAGTTTTAGAAAAAATGGAATCATCTGATCAAATGCTCCCACTTTATAGATGAGAAAATAAAGTCTGATACACAGCAAATCCACAACTAGAATCCATCACTATCTCTGATTTTAAGGTATCTAAATCAACAAATAGGTATTCACCTTCCATAATGAGACTAAAATACAACATGGCTGTATTTGAAGTATACAATATATCCGTCCACATGAAAATAATAAAATTAAATTCCTATGTGCATTTACCACCTATTTTAGTCTGTAGCCTATTTCCACTGGTGTGATGATAGATTTTAAGTATTATTTTCTAATGTCTTAAAATAAGTTTGCTTAGTTGTATATAAATAAACCAATTCTGAATATCCCATTCTAGTCACAGTTTGTTTATAGTAGAAATATAACCATAGGGAGAAATATTTATGTAGTTAAATATAAGTTTATATATCTCTGATGGTCATGATATTTGGAAACTATAAGCTTCAGCAAAGTTTAATATTCATGATTTTCTGATTTAACCACTAGCAGATATCTTTTATTCGTAATTTAATTTCAGCAGTCAAAAATTCAAAGCCAGTTAAATAATACAGCTGTATTAAAGCCCTTTAATTGGAGTCCTCGTTGTGGCACAGTGGTTAACGAATCTGACTAGGAACCATGAGGTTGCAGGTTCGATCCCTGCCCTTGCTCGGTGGGTTAACGATCCGGTTGCCGTGAGCTGTGGTGTAGGTTGCAGACATGGCTCGGATCCTGCGTTGCTGTGGCTCTGGCGTAGGCCGGTGGCTACAGCTCCGATTCGACCCCTAGCCTGGGAACCTCCATATGCCACGGGAGCGGCCCAAAGAAATGGCAAAAAGACCCAAAAAAAATAAATAAGTAATAAAGTTCTCCTAAAATGCATTAAAAAAGAGATAAAATGAAAAATCTGATTATAAAAAAAGCCCTTTAATATACAGTGTTATCTAAAATTAAGATAGTTAAATAAATTCCCTAGAAAAATAATTTTGGTCCTTTAATAGTTTAAGTGCATCAACTTTTTGCATAGTTAATACCTACCATTTTACATATATTGACCATTAGTTATTAACAGTAATCTTGGGATACTGAGAGTTAGCTGAGAGAATCAAACACACACACACACACACACACACACACTTTGAGTTTAACTCAGGATACTAAATTAGGAAAAATAATGGACCTCTAGGTAGCCACTTAAGTAACGAGTCATGGTTTTCACTTTATTTCATTTATTTATTTATTTTATGAATATTCAATATCAGAAGCAACAATGATAACATTCCTCAGTTATCCTTTTGCTGTCACTTCATTCCTAAATGACAACTACTTAATAAAATCTCATGACGGAATGTAACAATCTTTTTAGCCAGTGGTTCTGAACATTGGCTACACTTTGAAATCGCCTGGGGAATTTTAAATGCCTATCAGTGCTGAGGGCACACACTCAGAAATTCTGATTTAATTGGTCTGAATTTAGCCAGTGTCTCTAATATTCAGCAAAGTTTGAGAAGCACTAGCTAATGCAATACATTGTTTTTTGTTTTTGTTTTTGTCTTTTTCTTGAGCCACTCCCACGGCGTATGGGGGTTCCCAGGCTAGGGGTCGAATCAGAGCTGTAGCCACCAGCCTACGCCAGAGCCACAGCAACGCGGGATCCGAGCCGTGTCTGCGACCTACACCACAGCTCACAGCAACGCTAGTTCCTTGACCCACTGAGCGAGGCTAGAGATCGAACCTGCAACCTCATGGTTTCTAGTCAGATCCGTTATCCACTGCACCACGATGGGAACTCCACAATAAATTGTTATATGAGATCTACATTCTGTTCAGCCATCCATATCCTGTATTTTTTTTAAACAATCACCTTTCATAGTTTAAAGAGATCTGACCTCTGGTCCTAGATTATCTGGATAATTGCCTCAACTCATCACTTCTCTTAACTATAAAAGCATGAGAACTATTATTTATTTCTAAGGTCTGTTTCACTCTCATTCCCATGAAAAATTACATATCTTTTTTTAAAGAGAGCACAGTAATTTATCTGTGAAGTGAAATAACACTAGCAGATCATTAACTTGGTACAATGAATGCATCAAGCAGCTGTTACTTAGAAAATAGAACATCTGTTAAATGCCATTGGAGTCACTATTCACTGTCATTATAGTTATAGCTATCATTCTGTTCTGCACATTTTGCTTTCATGAAATTCTTTTTAATAGACAATACATTATTAATAAAATACAATATACATTGCTGTAAAATTCACTAATGTATTATATTATTTTAAAATTTATCATTATATTATTCCCACCACATTAGCCTAATAATAAAATATGATCTAATACTTTATCCATAACAGAGCAATGTAGGGATTTTAAAAACAATTAATATCATATTTTGCAACATTTAAGACATATTAGATTGTATGATACACTATTGATTTAATTACATCTGTTGTGGATCAGAAGAAACACCACTACCTTAAATATGAATATCAATTGTAAATTTTATCTCAATTTCAGAAAACTTAGTATGTGACAAATGCACGTTAGAATTGTAGTAGTGTGGCAATTTGTTCATTTTCTTCCCCTGAATATATTTTGTAGCTAAAGGTGAACAAACTCTATTCCATTCCTGATGACCAAAAATAATGTAATATTTATGCAGACTGACTGAAGGCAGAATTCACTTGGGGGGGGAGTAATCTTTTAAAACACCTTTTATGAGTATGTTAGTTAACCTTTCATCCATATAGAGGTAACTTACACAAGAGGTAAAGAAAGATCAAATAAACTGGAATTTAGTTCCTAGTAAAGGAGGGAAGGTATATGGAAATGGTGTTATGACACACAGTTGAATAACCATGGAGGTGAGTAAAGATAAAATCTATGGGACAAGGGACACTTAAAAGATAAAAAATGGAGAGAGAGAGTGGGAATAATAAGTCAGATTGAGAAATTATCCTAATGTAAGTCCTTTGAAAAATCAGAACTTGTGGAACTCATTGGACCACTGAAAATGGGGAATGGATGGGAGAGCAGGTTAAGCCCAAGTGGGTTTTGTTTATCTGTGCTTGATGGAAAATATTGTGGATGTGCCCCTATGGGACCAAATAATTAATCTAACACTTTACTATTTTATTTTTAAGTAAATTAAAGATGTTTCTATCACATAATTTTATGATCAACAGAACATGTTTTTCCATTTTGCTACTACATTAGTGAAGTGAGTTGATGAGCTGACGACAGAGACCTGAGCATCACATGCCATTTAGAATTAGATTTAGGTGGAGTTCCCGTCATGGTGCAGCGGAAATGAATCTGACTAGTAACCATGAGGTTGCGGGTTCAATCTCTGGCCTCGTTCAGTGGGTTAAGGATCCAGCGTTGCCATGAGCTGTGGTGTAGGTTGCAGATGTGGCTCATATCTGGTGCTGCTGTGGCTGTGGTGAAGGCCGGTGTCTATAGCTCTAATTAGACCCCTGGCCTGGGAACCTCCATGTGCTGCAGGTGTGGCCCTCAAAACCAAAAAAAAAAAATTGCACTTAAGTGATTTACTTATAGGTATGAGGGATGAATCTGAATGTAGTTTCCATCCTTCACATGATGGGTGTCTTCAGTAGGAGAAAGTAACCTATGCTATTCATTTCTTTTATTATAAAAATATTGGTATAACATTTAAAAATTGTTATGGCTACAAAAATGTAGAGAGCAAATTTGTTTCTTTAAAATCCTGGAGGTTATTGTTTAATGTTTTACTCTATTCTGGGGCGAAAAATGTTACAAATTAAATATATGGAAAGTAAAGAAAAATGTTAGATTTTGTTTCGATTTATATTTACATTGAGTTCTACTCTTATGTTACCTTCTTTCCTATATTATAAATCTAAGAGAGCCAAGTAGATAGTTCATATTAAGCTGCTGTTGAAATACCTGAAACTAGACTTATAACCATGTCATAGGTCAAAATAAAACTGAGCGTCCAAAATTTTTCTTTTAAGTCAGCCTAAAAAATTGACCCTAGAAGTTGTCACATTACTGTATGATTGAAAAAACTAAGAAGCTGATTTACAATTCAGTCAATTTAATTATTGAATTTGAACTTGCCAATTCAGAAGGCTAGACCTTTCAAAATATTCTCCAACCCGTATCCCATAAGGCAACAGGAGGCGTGTGTCCTGAGGAATTAATGTCTTTTAACATGAAGAAATGTATTTTCAGTTCTTTCTCTCCATCTCACCAACCCCATAAGTAAGTCTACCTCTCATAAAGAGAAATAGGTAAGGGTGTAGAGAGAATGGCCAACGCAGTAGCTGTAGTTTGGGTCTCAAGACCTCTGCAAGCATAGACATTCTTTTGTTTTGAGAAATTTTCAGAGCATGGAAAAATGGTATCTTGACATCATAAAATGTATGTTTTTACTTTCCAAAGAATATCCCATATTCCCTCTTTAGTGGTTTTTGATTCCAAACTTCATGCTTTCTAATCATTTTATACTATGTTTTTAGTCACTCTAAACCATCTAATCCTTTGTGGTAAATTCTAGTTTCGAGTATCACCTCTCCCTTGAAGCCATTCATGCTTATCTCAGATATGAATTATCTTTTTCCAAAAATTATGTTTTTTCTAATATGACATCAAATTGTTTGACTTCATTTCAGCTTTTCTATGCAGCTACACTATAGGCAGTATTAGAGCAGAGTACGCAAATACTGCCTCCTTCCTTATCTCTGGCAGTGAATGGCACAGTGCAGAGTGGTATTCAGTACCTGATGTACATTGACTTGTTGAAATTTAAGTAAGATTTTCAGAGACAAAGTTCAGAATATTTTTAGAAGTCTAAGATCTTGCTATTCGGAAGCAAGATCTAATTAAAAATAGTTTTGTGGGGAAAAATTTAAAAATTTGTTAAAAGAACAAATATTTTTCCCAACTAAAAGCAGCATTTATACAATGATTCAATATCAGTTTATTCTTGAATAATAAACGTAACAGTCAACTCCAGGTCTTTTCACAGTAAAAATATAAATTTTCTCCTGAGTCACTTTTGGCCATAAGCAGTTATAAACCACCACAGTGAACTGTTCTCTTTTTTTTCATGCTCATGTTTCTGATGGTGTTAACTTTAATATGTTTGAGTTGTATAACATTGAGGAATCTAAGATGAATCCAGAAACTTGAGAATTTGGGTAGATTTTAAGGTATAATATTTGTTTGTGATCTATTAACTGCTTACAACACTATTTCCTAAATTCAACATTTTTCTGATATTTTCTGAGATTTGGAAATTTCAGTTGCCTTTAATTATATTGCCTAGCTTAGAAGAGACAAATGTCTGTGTATACAATGACTTTTTATATCAAATCTTAGACATAGTGTCATCTTTATGAAGAAGCTATTTAAGAGGTAATTAGTGATCCAAATATAAATTAAGACAACTTTGCAAAGTGTTTACAAATAAATGAACTTTAGTGACAAGGCAGTAGTCTGAAATATAGGAAGTAGGAAATCCTCATTTGATTGTATTTTCATATTTTGACACACTCATACTCAAATATGTTTTATAAGGGGAGGGACTTGGCTTCTCTATGATTTTATTCACAGTGTGTAAAACATCGGCCACCACATATGGTTGTAAAGATTGTGTACTGCACAAGAGTGCAGACAAAGGGAGAGAAAGGACTGAAATCTAGCTTATATCACTCATAAGTCAGACTCCAGAAGCAGCTTGCATATATTTCATTTGCCTCCTTGCAGAATGTCTCTCTCTACTTATCATTGCTGATCTCCAGTGATTTTATCTTACTCTTATCTTTGACTTGCTGTGGTAAAGACATCAGCTTCATTTCAAATGAATTCTCAGCTGCCATTATCATAGTCTCTGTATCTCTCAGTTAACCTTGAGAGGGTATCTGTTTGGCTCTGACATACCTACCAGTGAATGTCCAACATCTGTATGTGGGTAAGAGAGGGGTCAGAGGAAGAGGCAGGGAAGTGCGAGATGGTCTTGTGGTCCACCATGACATGTCATAAGAAAGGGGCTATAGGTAGAGCTGACAATAAACATTTGTACTAAGATAAGTTTTACATCAACTCTCTACTATGCCTAATATTAATGTGCTTGTTTTCATGTTTTAAAACTCCAGTCTTAGGAAGCTGTGGTGCTTTCCTGGGGGGGGGGGGGTTAATGGTATCCCTTTACTTCTAATTTAAATTAAGCATTTTTTTTCAAATATGAGTATGAGCAACATACCTCAGTAATACGACTAGTTTCTGTGACTTTGCCAGCAGTCATAGATAAAATTGCGACAGTTTTAGATCACATTCTATTCATTGAATATACTTCAAAACACCAACTGTACTCATCACTACTTTGAAATTATCCTAAAGGTATGTTGCTAGATCATTGTAGTTACACATGTTAGGAAAGAAAACATGTATTACTACCTCACAAATTAAATATATATGTATTTGTACATTTTATTTCAGTATAATTGTTTTAAATTTAAAATCTAATTTATTTAACTTAAAGCTTTTACCAAAAATTATTGATAAAAATACTTAAGTTTCTCTAGATGCCAAACAGGTTTGTGGCATCAAAAAGCAGAAAATTCCTGCTGTAGAAATACAGGAGTGCAATAATTGCTGAATTTTCTAAAAGCATTCGCTTACTTGTAGGTGGTTTTTTCTAAGATCTGCCTTTAGCCAATACATTTAAAAATTAAATAAATATAAGTATGTTTAGATAGATAATGTATATGTTTATTAAATATGTACAATAATAAATAAATATGAAATAAATCATGTTTATGTATACATATATATTCATATGTACTCATTAAGGAAAATACAGTGTGTATGATATGATTTTCATCATTCATAAAGACATGGTTAAAAATTTAAACACTTAAAAATCTCATATTAAGTGTACACATAGCCATTTCAAAAGCATTTAATCTTAAGACTAAAGTATATTACAAGAAGCTCAAACACTATTCTTTACACAGGCTACTCAGAAAGAGATCGAGAAACAGAAGTTTCACCTAAAGAGCATCTCAGAGATAGGAGAGGCCTTGAAAATGGTTTTGGGCAAGAAGGAGACCTTGGTGGAAGATAAACTGAGTCTTCTGAATAGTAACTGGATTGCGGTCACTTCTCGAGCGGAAGAGTGGTTAAACCTTTTGTTGGTAAGAGAAGAGACTTAAATATTTTCACATTATCATACTCCATCATAAGCGACTAGACATAGTTCCCAGTGCTACACAGCAGGATGTCATTGCTTATCCATTCCAAAGGCAATAGTCCACATCTATTAACCCCAAGCTCCCAATCCATCCCACTCCCTCCCCCTCCCCCTTCCCCTTGGCAACCATAATGTAAAAAAAAAGAATGTATGCATGTATGTGTAACTGGCTCACCATGCTATATAGTAGAAAATTGACAGAACACTGTAAACCAGCTATAATGGAAAAAAATAAAAATCATTATATAAAAAAATTTTTTTTCAACCTGTCTGTCATAAGAAAGAAATTATATAAGCTTTCAATAATAATATTTGTATGTTTGCAAATTCCTCAACTCCAGGTAAATTTCAATATCTATATCTATATTGTAATCTATTTTTCCATGTTTATACTATATTCTATATGGAGATTGCACATAAAAATAATTTGAATGATACTATGTTTTTGTCTTTTAAAAATGTAGAAAGTAGGACAAATATTTTAAAATATTATTTAACCAATGATATGTCATGCTATGTCTCTGTGAAATTAAGGAGTATCAGAAACACATGGAAAACTTTGATCAGAATGTGGATCACATCACAAAGTGGATCATTCAGGCTGATACACTTTTGGATGAATCTGAGAAAAAGAAACCACAGCAAAAAGAAGACGTGCTTAAGGTAGCAAATAAGCTATTATGAAAAGTAATTTTCAAACTGCACAACAGATAAATCAATCATCTTTGTCCTAAAAGATACCAAGGACTTCTTAGTAAGAGTGAAAAAAATTCATTTCTTCTTTCCCCCCTTCCTCCTCCATTCCCTTTCTCCTTTCTCCCTTTATTCCTTCTTTCCTTCCCTCCCTCCTTCCATAATTCAAATGGGAATTAATGACATTGAAGAGCTCTATAATCTGCATATCTGTCCATAAGCCCCTTCAGATAATTATATGAAACTTAAAATCCTATGAGAAAAGGATTCCTGGATTTATTTTGGTGTTATGTAGCAAATTCATGCCCATTTTAATAATAGCACTAGGTTCTTGTATCCAACACAAAGATTAGTTTCCCAGGATCATTCATAACTCATCTGAGTAAACATCTGAAGTCCAATCCTGTGAACATTTTTCCTATGCAATGTATAAGGATTAGTAATTAGTAACAATTCTGATCTTTATAAAACTGAATTTTTTCATTTTTAGCTATAAAAAGTAAATATGGCTTTGTGTTCTCTCTTTTTGTATTGAAACCAATTATTTAAACACCCTGAGCTGTCTTTCTCAAAGGCAACTTAGTCTTTACTTTTTAAAAAAAGTGGTTCCTGTTAAAGGATTTAAGATGTATAAAGTGCAGATATATCTTACTGATGGAATTTGATGATGTCATTTTCAATTAATTAGGAAGAATTACATTTGAACAAATCTCATATAAGTAAAACAATTCCTTACTTTGTTTTGCTGAAATTTTCAATAATTTTATTTGATTATTGGGTTATTTTTTAAAAGTACTCAAAAATTATAGTTTCTGTCTATACAATTCACTTGTTTATTTTTTATAAAATTGATATTTTCTGAGGATTCCAATTCATTCTTAATGGAAAACTATAGATGTATTTCAGACTGTCCCCAAAACATATTACCCTATTTTCTGTAGCTTATTTTAATCTTCCTTGTCCCTAGATGTTTGGTTCAGGAATGTCATTACAGTGCATTCTTTCAGGGTCTTTGGAATAATAAGAACTGAGTTATTTCACTTATAGCCTCTCCAGCCTTGCTCGATCCCTCTGACTGTAGCACAGACTCTCTGTCTTTTATAAAAATACATTTTTTTCTCATGACAATTGATATGAGAAATAAAGAGAACTCATAAGTACTAGGAAGGAATTGAAAATTGTTCTTCAGCTACTGTCCTTCTTGAGCACCCATTAAGGTTGTTCCATAGCTTTGAAATTCAAAAATGATAAAGCTTAATATAAAATATCATGATTGTTGCCGGCAGCATAGAAAAGTCAGGAAAACATCCTTTGTCCTTCCTCAGACTAAATATATACTTTAAATGAACATAGATAAAACTTAAGCAAGAACAGTGACCTATTTTCTTGAAATCTCACAAGTTCTCACTCTTCTCCTATTTTATGGATGTTGGCTGTTTTCCTCACTTGGTTTTCTCTGCATGTGCTTTCTTTTCTCTTCTTTCCCTTTCTCTTTCTCACCCTCTCCTCTCTCTCTTTTGCTTTCTCACTCTTTCGATCTCTTTCAACTTCCATTTAATTACTAACTTCAAGCCCTATCTCTTGCTCACGGAATATAGCGTTTAAAGGCTGAAATGAATGACATGCGCCCAAAAGTGGATTCCACACGTGACCAAGCAGCAAACTTGATGGCAAACCGTGGTGACCACTGCAGAAAAGTAATAGAGCCCAAAATCTCAGAGCTCAACCATCGATTTGCAGCCATTTCTCACAGAATTAAGACTGGAAAGGTAGGAAGATCTGCTCCAAGGTGGAAACTAGTGATAAATGATCTCTTGCGAAGGTTGCGCAATACTCTGACGGGGGCAAACAACCCCCACAGCAAGGTTTTCAAAAGGAAAATGAAGGCCAAAATATATTTAAGGAAATTTTACCACTGAATCTCGTGGGAGATCCATCTCTCTCCCTTTTCCTTCCCTACCCCTTGTCTTCCTCTCTCTCTGTCTTTTTTTCTTTTTTTTATGGCACAGCTATTCTAGAACTGCATTCTTCATTGGTTTACATATGTACTTTCAGGGGAACCTACAGCAGAGTAACAAATAGCATGCTGCAGGCCAACAACAACAAAGCACAAAAGGCATACATCTAAAGAAAGCACTGCTGACATATTTTGCCAAATATAATATTGCTTATGTGTAATATGGATGAAATATCTGAAATGAGACCTTGTAATCTCCTGCATGATCTGGGGTTTTTGTACATCTTTACTGGTTGTGCACATGTGTGTATGGGTGTGTATTTGACTTGCACTTGCTAGTTGCCAGTACTTACTGTGATAAAATCCATTAGGTTATTATGACATGCAAGCCATGAAAGAAAATTATTTCAAAGCTTATATATCCTAATTTTTGAATTTTATATGTTTATTTATACTTGTTCTATTTATTGGCAAACCATGGTATATAGAACTTTTGCATGATAGCCCTTTATATTTGTATAATGTTTAATGAAGACAGACAGGTAGCTTGCAAAAACATATAAATACAGTATTATCTAATTCAAACTCTTGACGAGCATGTCCAGATGCAGAGATTACTTCCTAAATTTATAAAATATAGTGTGACATATTTTTCAATATATATGGTATGCTTTAAAAATATAAAAATGTATGTAAAAGAAATATATGTATATATAAAATAATTACTAGAAATAATCTTAAATAAGAAAAACATTATTGAAATATTTGTGAGCAAGTGTGATGTGTTATGTCAGGTAAGTTTTGATTCATGGTAAAATAGAAGAATACATATGAAAAATCATTTTGATAATTAATGGACACCCAATAGTAGCATGATTTACAATTGCTACATGTTCTAAGGCATTACATTGTTATCACTGCTATGTATATTAGTACATATTTAAAGGAACTCCTAAAATATGTGGAAATATGATATGTATTTTTAATACTTTATGCATGTGAAACCTAGTTACTCTTCAAAACTCACCTTCCCAAAGCAAAAAGTCATTAGCTTACCTTAATTTGTTGCTTCTTCTTTGTAATAGTTAACTAATTAATTCTACTCCATATAATTGTTAAGTAAGTGATTCACACTTGAAAAATATTGGACAGGCTCTAAAATTTTAAGTTCAGAGTTGTTTTTTTGTAAGAACTTACTCTACTGTTTAAAGCAACAATCATGTTCACTTCTGGAGATATCATTTGATGTGTAATATCTAAACAACCAAAGGTTATTTCAGTCTTCTGAAAGATGAATGTTAATACTTCACTATTAAATTTTGTATTCTTCCCATCTTACTTTTTAATAAATCGCTGAGCAATGGAATATTTAGGAGAAAACAAGGTATTCTTGATTTTTTCAACAGTGTATTGAGATAAATTATGTCATAAGATTGTGACTTGTAAGTGTTGAAAAATGAGCAGAAGTCATCCTGCTCCATAGAAGCTGACAAACACAGCATAGCTATGAATTGTCATTCTATATTCTGTGCAAATGTATCAGTATACTTCCAGATATCATGTATCAACTGAGCCACTTGATGTGTTTCTTTTATTGCCCATACTGAAGAAAAGCATAAAATATTTTAAATCAATATTTTCAACTATAAGTTTATGGCAATCACATTTTTATATTTCAAAGTACTCCTTTTTCTCTAAATTGTTACAGATGACTAGACACAATAGTGACCCTATTTATGGGCTTTGAAGAGATAATTATGCTCTATCAACATGATGAAACAAAACAAGATGGAGATGAAGCACATCTGATATTTTACTTATATATTCATTTGAATCAACTAATGCTATTGAGTGCCTATTTTTCTACTGGGTATGAGAACATACAAAGATGTAAAAGATACTTGGTAAAAAATACCTGTGTATAAACAGAAGTTTAAATACTTATTGCATTCATGCAAAATGCTTAATTTTGGTAAATCTTCATGTAGATGTTCAGTTAATGATGAGGTGGTTGGTCCCAAAATTCACATAGTATGACAGGAATAACAGTGGACATAGAAGACTGTATTCTGAACTTTGTCAGCATTAGGCAGAACATCTGATTTCTCTGCAATTCCATTTCAGTGTTTACAAGATATGGGAGTTAAACTAGATAAGCAGTTTTTAAAAGGAAAACTATCCCAACACCACTAGGAGTTATTACCAAACATATAAAATGGATAATAGCAGAATTACTGGATGTGGGAAATTCTGCCCTTTTACCTTTCTTCTTCCTATAATGAGGTTGAAGTGGTACAAGTTACATGCATAGAACATGGTGTAAAATTTCTGGGGTAGCTTAGTTAAAATCAAGACTAATTAGTTATAGTACTCACTGAAAATTCTGGAATTTGATGGTCTAATGATCTTTTGTTGATTTGATGAGAAATTTAATGACTTGTACATGTGTTTGCTTATGGAGCAGGGTAATTCTGGCTGTGCTGGAATTCTGAGGGATAGCCTTTGATCTCAAAGTTCCTACTATAGTAGGGCTTATGGAAGATATGATTTGGTTGGAATATTACCTTCTTATTGTTGAGTTTATGGGTAGTTTTCTCTTAAGAGAAAAACTTGGAGAAAATCTATGATGATAAACAAAAGTAGGTTGGGAGTCAATATGGATAAAACTCAGTTCAGGATCCTTTTGATGGTCAGTTAGAAAGGGCAATTGAATAGAACAAGGTTTTATCCTGAAAACTCATTGATAATGTCTGGATTCCCTGTTTGGTGAAGAATATGAGGGTTTTGTCTCCTGCAAGGATTGTTCATAACAAGAAATTCCAACATCCAGAAATAAGTGTATATTGGGTTCCTCTGTTTAGATTGGCTGATAATTTGTCCATCAGATTCATTTCTCAGCAGTGGTAAGTTTAACCATCAGTAAGGAGCAGTGTGGTGAGAGGAAAAAAGTTCTCAACTTCAAGCCACAATACTTTGAGTGTGAGTTTAGATTTGACCCTTTACCTCACAGAACCTTATTTCCATCCAGAAAAGTAGTAAGGTGATGCCCGTCTTGTCTTAAGTAGCCTTTAGATTGTAGTAAGGATCAAATGACCTAAGATATGTAAAACATATATTTTAAAAATGTATATAATTTATATAAAATGGTTAAATCTTAATATCAGTAATTATTTCCATCATTATGTATATCAGATTTGAATGACCAGATGTGAGGATTGAGACAGAAATTAATGGGGAAAAGAAATGGAGGAGTAGCTGATTTCCATTTCTGGCCTCTGCTGAAATGTGTCTTTGTTATTGCCATTGCAAAGGCTGGTCTTACAGATTATCAAGTTAAGCATTTTAAGAACTAGAAAGTTCTGCTTTTTCCAAATAGGGCCTATAAAATACATGAAATGCTATCTCTTCCCATTTCATTTAGGTTAATCAGTAGTATCATATGGCTTTGAGAAAGCTTAATCTCTCCTAACAAATATAAAGTCAGTTTGAGAAAGTGGTTTTGGTGGGGAAAATCAGAGTTATGAAAATAAATCAGCCATAATTTCAGAACCCTGAGTAAACTTCATGGAATTATTATGAAAAGACGCCATGTCTCAACACTTTCTGCTTTAGAGTATCTTAACATGATGGCATAGCATGGTTGTGGTTGGGAGAATACTATTAGCAAAAGAAAGTGACAAGAGATGGAAGCATAGAAAGGGAACTAGGAAGGTAAAAATAAACAGGCTACTTAGACCTGTTGCTTATGGCATCTTTGCCCTTCTCCATCTTCTGAAAAGCCAAGTTGAGGAGTAGAGTCAGCCATTTGGGATAGATGACTCTTGAGATAGGTCTTAAAGAATTAATGAAGGAAGAGTTGGAGAAAGGGAGAAATATGAATGAGTACTTACCAACCTTGTACTTTCAGGTCACAATGTTTGGTACTGTGTGTACCTAAATCACTAGATAAAATGTGATGGATTCAAGGAGCTTATTGTTTAATAGTGGAGCAAGATATATTCATGGATACTGGTCTGAGAATGACTGTATGCTGAGTGAATTTAGCAGACACTCTATCAACCTAGACGAGGTATCAATTCAGAATAAACCTCTGAAAAACTTCAAGAGTGTACAGTTTGTTTAATAGAGAGTGAGTTCAGTTCGCTTAGGGAATATTGAGCAAGGAACATGAAGCTTTGTGTGGATGATAAGACTGAAAAGGATGATGAGACAGAGTGTGGGGAAAGGTCATGACAACCAGACTAAAATTTATTCTTAATTTAATATGCAATGAGGAGTTCTTGATGGATTTTCTTTTCATGCACTGTTGAAGGATTAGCCCTACAGTGGTTATGGAGAGAATTCACCTGAATAATGACAGGAAGTCAGGAAACTAATTAAGAAACCATAAAAACAATCTAGATGCAAGTAGCTCAAATAAAGGGTTATCTGTAGGAGTGGAAAGGAAGTTAAAGTCCAGAGCAATGACTCCTTAACCTTTGTTTACTTGGAGGAATTGTTGAAACACATATTGTTGACTCCCACCCATGCCTGAAGACTAAGACTCACTAGGCCTTGGGTAAGGCCTGATAATTTGCATGACTAACAGGTTTTCAGGTGATTTTGATGCTAATGATCTAGAGATCATACTGAGAACCACTAGTCTAGAGACACTGACAACTAGCATAGAGCTAAATTATTATATACAAGGGCCAAGAAGATGATGAACTGAAAAATAATTCAGGATTCAATACCAATTGAGTATGAAAGGCTGCCTGGCAGTGTATCTCAAGAATAAAATTTGCATCAAGATATATTTGTCACATTGTAATACTTAGTTTTAAAAGCATGTTGAATAAACAGATTATCCATCTATATCCTATTGATATAGAATTATTTTGTAACAAAATATTACAAAATTTATAGACATAATTTGCTTAGATTGTGTTCTCCTTTAGAAGTTCAGAAATATTTCACTTTTCTCTGGACCTAAAATGTTACATTGGCTGTACAGATGGTACTAACCAAAAGAAACATGAACTTGTTTTCTACATATTCAGTTCTTTATTAAAATTCATTTGCTATTGAGTATTATATACCATATGTTCCTTAATTTTGATATGGGCCTTAAAATTGCTTTTAAAATCTATGTAGCAGTATATATATATACATATATATATATATATATATATATATATATATATGTATATATATACACATATATATATACACACACACATATATAACATGAAATTTGAACAGTCTTCCATCATATATGTAAATATTCTCATTTTATTGCTGTAATAATTATAAAGTGTCAAGATTTTGGTCTCCATTCAGTGTTAGTAGGTGCAAAAGTATTCATTCTTTAGCTCAGACCTTTGAATTAGAGTTCTTTGGATTATGTATGTGTGAATATATATATATATATATATATATATATATGTATATATATATATGGCTATGAGAGAACCAGTGAGTTTTTGTTTTAATCAGGAACAAAAACACACAGTTAGGTCTAATTTAATCTTTAATCTTAGTGGCTTTTTTTAATTTTCATTTTTTTGTCTTTTTTGCCTTTTCAAGGGCCGCTCCTGTGGCATATGGAGGTTCCCAGGCTAGGGGTTGAATCAGAGCTATAGCCACCGGCCTATGCCAGAGCCACAGCAACACAGGATCCGAGCCGCGTCTGCGACCTACACCACAGCTCAGGGCAACGCCAGATCCTTAACCCACTGAGCAAGGCCAGGGATCAAACCCGCAACCTCATGGTTCCTAGTCAGATTTGTTAACCACTGCTCCATGATGGGAACTCCAGATAGTGGCTTTATATGTGAAAAGCAATGTATAAATAATTTAAGGATATTGTGGCTCTCCTAAACATCAATGGGATATAAGTAATCCATTTTATGAATGTGACCTTTGATGTCACAGTATGATTTATTGGATCTGAGAATTTTAATTGAAACCTAATTTTCAGTAATCTGCTTTGTCAATATACATATACTGAAAAATTTCCCTTCTGTAGCCTATTTCTAATTTAACACTTTCTCTAGCAGAAGAGAGCATATTCTGTTAATTGGTACTGTTATTCTTGTTATATAAAGATATTTTTTGTAAAATTTTCTGCAGTTAAATTATTTAAAAAAGGCATAGATGTAAACTTAGGTAAAGTTCTATAGGCACTGCATAATTTGTAGGTATTACATATGTGATAATCACAGCTAAAATCCTCAAGTAATAGTAACAAATTAATACCCAAACTTTGTGTTACTCTACCTGCTAATTTCTTTTCACTAAAATAAGTAGGAAGATAATCTAGCAACAGAATTTCTATATTAACAATATTTTTTTCATGTTTATAATTTTCTACCCCTATAATTGTTCTGTTGGAACTTGGATAATACATTCCTTTTGTAACCATTTAAAATGTCTTTCAAGTAGATATTAATTGAGTTTGGTGAGCAGTACCATTTACTAGAACTAACTGGGTCTTATTAGCATGACATTTAAAATGATTAAAGCTATTTGGTAATTTCTGATTGTGATCCTTTAAAAAGGAAAATGACTCCTCTAATCAATCAACAGATGTAAAATTAATCATTCTTTGGACCAGGGATGTTCAGATATTTATATATATGGGGCTCTGAGAGAGGCAGTGAATTGCCCAAATTCTCTCAGTTAGGTAGCTTGGTTAGAAATCATTATATCCTAATTCATGGTTTTGTCCACTTCATCATGCTGACTCTCTGTAGACATTATTACCTCTAGTTATATCATCAGTTATTTATTGCTGGTTTATTGTATGTTAAGATAAATATGTCTAATTTCACTTAAAGCAGAATGATTTAAGTATACTTCTTTGTATTAAAAATAAAAATAACTAAACAAAAAACCAAAAAAAAAATGAGAGAAGAATAAAGGAAGGAGAAAGGAAGAAAGAAAAAATTGAAAATCTCTCCAAAGTATAATATTTTAAGTAATCTGTCTTCCCTATATAGTTTACAGTTAAATCCTTTCTTCTTCTATTTCAGTTGCTACTGCTAAACTCATCTAATCATGAGGTAGAAAAATACTCTGTTATTCTCAATAAAATGTAGAAAGTGGGGTGATTCTTAGACCATCAATATGTATTAACCAATTAGTGTATTTTGTATCTAATTCTGAAAAGTGTGACTATGAAATTAATCTCATCAGTTGGAAAAAGACAGAGATATCCTGGGTAATATCTCTTAATTAGCCTTACAAATTTGGAAAGTTACCACAATTTCACATTTTTATCCTCACAGCATCAAAGATAAAGCAATATCTTAAACCTAATATCAAAAAAGGCAGTCAATGAAACATCACTTATCCAAGTCACTTTGTTTTATTTTTAAAATATTATTTCTTATGTTTCCTGGAGCTTGCTGTTATGATTGAAAATGACTGACTAAATCTATAAACTACCTTATCTGATTATCTTTGTTTTAGGTATATCTTTATACTTATTTCTCTAAGTTTTCTTTCTTCTCCAGATATTTTGATTTGAAATAACTCTTCATGTCATATCAGCAATGTATCTTTTCTGTATTATAGGATGTCCTTGAAACTTTATTCATTTTGGTTTCCATGAATTATTCTAAATTTATTTTTTCTTTACCAATATTGTAATGATTAATACATTTTCAAAGCTGCAGAATGGAAAGAGGAGACTGATTTGAAGCAATTATAAACCAATCCGTAGCATTTGGATTATTAATTCTGAATTTAGATTTTAGTGTGATTTGAATGTAGTGGCCATTTATCATGATTGCTGAGATCACATAGTCCATATTAACAAATACTTACTTTGCTGTCTGTGTTAACACAGTCATTACTATGTTAGTGTATCAATGCACGTTGGAAATAATATTTAACAAAACGAAAGGTTACATTTTAAAATGATAAAGTATATCTGAGTAATTTTGAATGCTTCCAATTAATCATGGATCAATTTGTAATTGATTTTGCTTTTTTCAGTCTGTTGTTTGTTAATTTGTTATATAAGTCACCCTTAATGCTAAAACTTTAACAAAGCCTTAAATTTCATTAATCTTAAATCATACAGCAAAGCATAATTAATAGCTGTTAAGTAATCTGAAACCACATTAAAAAATCAAGGAAAACAAAGTGTTGTCCTCAGTTTCTCTGTCTCTTCTTTCTTTTGTGTCTGTTTATCTATCTGTTTGATTATTAAACTTCCCTGTATTTTACTTTATTTGTATTTTGTGTGACAACACAGTCATGCTAAAGTTCTTAAGATGAAAAGGTAAGTAAAAAATTAAATTGTACAAAACCTATGCCTGGTTTATACTTCCTCCTGTGACATAACTTTTGTTTTATTATTTTCTGTGTATTCTAAAACCTGTCTTGGGTGCACTGTCTAACATTGTGTGATTTAATTGTGATTCTGGTTCTTCTTTGGTCATATACTTGCTTTAAAGTCAAAAGAATTAATGTATACACAAATTATGATGGTTGATTTACCATTGATTTCAGTCTCTTCAAATAACTTATCATAATTCTGAACCAAAAAGGCAGGCAATTATACTTGATGTGGCTTAAACTTTGGTGACTTAAGAGTGAGCTATTAAATTATGGATGTTTGCTTACTATGCATTTCTTTTATAAAATTTCATATGAATTCAAAAGACAATGAAGACCAAAGAATGACATGTACAACATTTATTGGTCAGAAAAGTCATGACCTAATGGTGAACCAGGGAAAGTAATTAAATGTTCCCATCTCCTTGAATAATATTGATCACATGGATGTCAAATGTCTGGTCTGATCCTGCCAATAGTGTAATCTAAATAACTGAATTGAATATAGTTATTTTGGTTATAAAATTAGTTACTGGTTAATTTTATTAATCTACTGGATGTCCTAAAATTAGTAATTGATATAATAAGTACATTTTCTGTTTTTAAAAATGAGTTACATTTGCTGTAGAAAATACAGAGTAACATAAGTTATATTCCCAACTTAAGGGGAAAAAAATCCACCGGGAAGCCAGAACATAAACCCTTCAAAGTCTAATATTACATTCAAATATGTAAAAGATACTGAAACACACAACCTAATATTATAAATAAATCAGGAATAGAGACTCTTATTTAACATCTCAAACATATTCCCATAATTTTCCTATCCCCAAAGGACTTCCTGAAAATTCCCCTCTGAAAACACATCTGAATATAAGCAAATGTGATGGATAAGAATTATCTAAATCTACTAAGATGTACTATATAAAACACTAGCAATTTAACTACTCTTAGACATTACTCCTGTGATACATTCCATACTAATAATGAACTATTGATTCTTTTCAATGTTGTGGTTGTAATAGTTGCTATTGATCTCTACTGTCCAATAAGGTAGCCATGAACTACATATGGCTCTTGATCATTTGCAAGGTGGCTACTCCAGATTAAGAGGTGCTGAAAATATAAAATACACAGTGGGTTTTGAAGTCTTCATGTGAAAAAGTGAAAGTAAAATATCTTAATAAGTTTATATTGTTATAAGTTTATACAATAATATTTTGGACATACTGTGTAATTAAATCCATCTGTTTCTTTTTACTTTTTAATATGGCAACTAGAACATTTAGAATTATATATATGACTTGCATAATATTTCTCTACAGCTTCATTGCTACAATAAACAAAGCCCTTTGAATTTAGAGGAGAGAATTTACTGTAAACTGATAAAATTGTAGGGAAGTATTTATGTGAAAAGTGTGTTATTTCTAACATATACCCTGATGCATCATTAGACTACCTCTGCTTATGTATTTTCAGCAATGAGAAACTCACTACTTGAAAATTAGTGTTTTAGAAAGGAAAAAAATGCAACACTAATTAGTTGTTCCTGTATTAAACTAAAATCCAGGCTGCAAGTAATTTCTACCCATTGATCCTAGTTATTCACTTTGTAACCACACCGAATAATTAAAATTCTTAACCTGAATAGTGGTCTTTTTTAACAAATGTGGAGTAGTCTTTCATCAGGAAATATGGACCCTACATATACTACTAATGAAATCTAAGCTTGCATTATCTTACTTGAATACTTAATCATTTTGTACAACTATTTCCTAAATTATACTCCTATGTGCTTATATTATTTTTGTACCTTCATGTATTATGTTGTTGCTAGTATTGGGCAAACAGTTAATATATACCATATATGAAGTGCTAACCAGTCCAATCCCTTCAATTTTATACAATAGAAATTCTGTTACTTAAATTTGATATCATTCAAGAGCTCCTTAAAATATTTATGCTGCTACCCTCTGATTATTTACACCTTCACTTAGCTTTCAGGAAATGTTCATTTATGAGTGTCTGCTGTGTACCAGAAATGACTCTATGTTGAGCAAGATAGACAAAAAACTCATCCTGCTCACTGTGTTTTTTGCATACTTTTTGGTTTCCAAATAATTCGTGGTGAAAATACTGCACAGGGCAGAACAAGAGCAAAGCTCTTTGGCATCCTCATTGAGAACACTCTCTACATTGATAAGGATTAATTAAGTTTTGTTGTCCAGAATGATGTGACTTTACCCAACTGGAGTCTCAATTCCTCCATGTTCACCATTAGAATTCCATGATTTTGTCAAATAAGTTGTTAAAATAAAAATGCCATGTCAACAAGCATTTATTTTATCCTTCATAAACCATATGTTTTCAAAAGAGAAACATCTTGACCTGAGCCAATAGATGCATACAATTTTGAGGAAAAAAATGAGCCAATATTTACTGAGAATTTATTGTATACCAAACAACACTCTAACATATTTGATCTTCATAAAAGCTCTATGAGGTAGATATTCTTCTTATCATCATGTTACAAATAAAGAAACTGAGGCTAGAAGAAGACAAATAGCTGACCCAAGATCCCTCAGCTGGTAAATGGTGGAGCCCAGTTCCAATGAGGCATTCTCTTGCAAGAGCTTTAGGTTCTTAAGCAGAAGGTTATTCTAAGTCCTGAGGGAGAGATATCAGGAGTTCACTGATAGACTGGTAAGAAAGAATGTATTAGGAGCTCTTAAATAATGTTGGAAGGGTTTTTGAGAAAAGATTAAGGGAAGCCTTGACTATCATGCTGGAGTTTTGATTTGATTCATTTTGTACTTCTTGAGCAGAGAAATAATATAATGAAAGCCATGCTTTTGGAACATATTGACCTGATCATAGTGCACAGGATAGAACTGGTGAGGTGGGAAGAAATTGTACCCCTGTGAGGAGATTCTTGTCTTAGCTCCTGTGAGGGCCAGGAGGGATGGTATCTCTGGGATAAGAGAGCAAGACAATCATGGTGAATGAACTAGCATTTATTTGGTATTTATTAGATATTAGAATGAAGTTTTGGAAAATAACATGACTAATATTTTAAGCCTGGAAAAATTGTCTTATATTTACAGAGCTAAGGAAATTGGTGTTGCAAGCACTTTGGGGGAAGATAAACCTATTTCTAGATATGTTGAACTTCAAGTGAGAGATCAGCTAGCTATTGAAGACACTAGACTGGAATTCAAAAGTGGTCACAGCTAAAGGTGGATCTTTGAGATATTATGAAAGTAACAGTTAAGTTTTGGAAGATAGTACAATTTATTAGGGAAGGATTATTGAGAAAGAGATATGGATGCCCAAGTTCTGAGCCTTTGAAACTACTATATTTGAGTATGTGGAGAGAGGATGAGCTAGAGAGAAAGTAAGTGGAGTTAAATAGTTAAACCCCCTTGCCAATGGACCCATGCTATTTTGACACCCAAGTACTCAATATAAATTATTTTATCTTCAAATGTTCACAAAATCGTGTAGAACAATGTAGTTGTTTTTTTAATTAAATATTAGCAAATGTGAACAATAACATGAATACCATCAATTTAAATTTGGGTAGTTATGATTCTAAAGGCTGTTATTCTTTACTTCTACCATACATTGTACAATACATTGTACAATACATGATTGTAAATATAGAAGATGTTAATTATAGAGATTAAAATGACCTCTAAGTGCATACTTTTAATACTACCAATCTGTGCATGTTCAAGAATATTTTATGGTATTTCAAACTTCAAATGTTTGTTAAGATTTAAAAACTAGTACTGAAAATAAGTCACTTTAAAAAGAGTCCATAAATCCTTTCTGGTGTGCATAGATGTACCTAGAAAATAAGAGTTTATTCACGTGTTCTGTGAGAATTATGTTCTCATGAATAACTTTGATGGTTCACTTCTTCATTAGTAACCAAACACCTTTAGATGTTTGGTTTTTTTCCTTGAACACTTATCCTGATTGTTCTGTAGGAGATGCTGTCTAATAAATAAAGAGTAAGACGCTGATTGGGAATGTGATGGGAAGAGTGAGTGGATGCGGACCAAACTTGATGAATGTACCATAGTGGTATAAAGCACTGGGTGGTTCTTTGTTTTTACAAATGGAAAATATTTAGCTGTGTAAGAAAAGATTTCTATATGTCACCTATGAATTTTCAAAAACTATCAGATATAAAATATTTTCTAGTGTTTTAATGCAGAGAAATTGAATACAGAGTATAGACGAATAGAATAAACATATATTATTAACTGCTCAACTTTAAATCTTGCCTATTCATTTGAATATATATTTGATTTTCATTGTATTTTCATTAATCACTCCTTTTCAAGTGGTTTACTTAGAAAATGAGGGATTCTAAAATTTTTAAGAGTATGGTCATTATGAATTTTAAAATCAAAGAAACTCTGATGTTTATAAGGATGGAAAACATATATTCATATTTTTCATGTGAAATATCCAGGGTTCGTTATTTTGAATTTTTTTGTGCTACCAAATAATGCATTTCTAACGGAAGCTAATGGCATTGTTTGTCTTATGCGAGCATTTTTGCCATGCAAAAAATGTCATTTAAAATATGGAAGCAGGAATTCCCATCATGGCTTGGTGGAAACAAATCTGACTAGCATCCATGAGGATACATGTTGGATCCCTGGCCTTGCTCAGTGGTTTAAGGATCCAGCGTTGCTGTGAGCTGTGGTGTAGGTTGCAGATGCAGCTTGGATCCATTGTTGCTGTGGCTGTAGTATAGGCCAGCAGCTGCAGCTCTGATTCAACCCCTAACCTGGAAACCTCCATATGCCACAGGTGCAGCTCTAAAAAGACAAATAAATAAATAAATAAATAAATAAATAAATAAATAAATAAATAAATAAAATAGCAAAGCAGATTGCCATGTAGTTTTTCTAAGGAGGAGATGATTCTGCATTTCCAACTGATGTTACTGTTATTTGATGAATGAGGCAATTTCTGATAAGACCTATTTACTCAAATGATATTTATATCAGAAAAGTTAAAATAAGATCAAACTGAACTCTAGAATATTAACATTTAGACCAGTCAAATATATGGAAATTGACTTTTGTTGACAAAGCAGAATGATGAATTGTATTATCTTGGATGTATGTTCGGCTCAGATGATGTTAAATGTTTGTCTTTATTTTCATCTTCAGGTACTTTCCCAGCTGTATTTCAAAACTTTCATAAAGTGTAATATGGAAACATAATGCATGTCATTATTTTAGCAACAGGAGGTTGAACAAATATATTTTTTGGTTTATATGTCTAATAAAAAGTAATTTTGATTTAAATTAGCACTATCTTTTTTTTTTAGGCCTCCATTCCTTTGAAGGAATTGGAGCAGTTTAACTCAGATATACAAAAATTGCTTGAACCACTGGAGGCTGAAATTCAGCAGGGGGTGAATCTGAAAGAGGAAGACTTCAATAAAGATATGGTAAATTGGTTGTGATAAACGTGTGAATGAACTAGAAGTGAAAATGAGTAAATATATGGAAAGAAATTAGATAACTCAAGTCTCCAACTAAATTCTCAGCGCATACCTTGAATGTTTTCAATTTTAATTATTTATTACAAATGCAAAATATTCTTTGAATTGTTATTATAAATGCCAAATTACTATGCTATGGTTATATAGGAGCACTTTCACATTCTAATAAATAGCTCAGCAATTTTGCCTTTTATCTGTGCTCAAAGGACAAATGTAATGTAGGAAAAAGTGTCAAATCAGAAAATAAACTAGAAACTTAATGAGAAACAAGACCGTCATAGATGGTTGATATTTGGTGTTAGTCCTGTTTTTGGTAATACAACCTTTATTTTGGAAAAGGGAAAATTACACCTGATATAAATGTTGTTTTTTAAAGCTTACCACAAAGTTGTTTTATAATAAGTTTAACAAATAGTATAGTATATATCTAAAACATGTATGTATTCATGCTGCTTATTTCATGGGAGTAAAGAAATATAACCCAGACTCATAATTTTCTCTTTCACCCCTGATTAATTTCAACAAGTCTTTTACATTTCTCTATGGCTTGAATATTTCTGCATCACATCCCTTTTCACATTTTTTTTCCTCCCTCCACCTCCTTTTCACAATTTCCTTTCCACTTTCCGCAGCCATCACCTATACGACATTTTTAACCTTTATATGTTATCATGCTAGAGATTTCTCAGACATATATCAATGTTAGAAACTTCTCAGAAATGCTTGAGGATTACATCAGAAGGCAAATTGTAAACTTTAGATAATAATATTAGCACATGAAGCAATAGGAGAACCATTTCCTCCAATCGTAGTTCTCACTGGTGTCAACTCTGACTTCCTGGAGCTGCTTAAATCAGTACTCCCCGTGTATGGGTTTTGGTGGCCTTGACAACTCAGCTCATGGAAAGAAAGACAAGAAGAAGAGCCTTTCCAAGATGCTGAGTTACAACAAGCTCTCCTTCATGTCAAAGAAGAAACCAGAGGGCACCAAGCTGGAAAAGAGTGCTACTTACCTCTTAGGCTGTTCACCAACGTGGCCCTGCAGCCCTAAGCTGGTGTGGGGAAAGAAAGGAAGTGTGGTTTTGCGTTTTTTTTTATTATTTTTTGTTCTCAGCCCCAGGAAATGTTGGAGATTTTTAAAGATATATTTGTAAAATTAAGGTCTTTGATGGACTAAAAAGACTCCGTTATATTATTTCTTTAGACTAGTAACTGACAGACCTCAGATAAAAATCTCATTTCCTCTAGAAAAAAGTGAATAGTTAATTCCTTAGTTATGTGTAGAGGTTTAAATATGCATTACAGATTTAAATATGTAACATTGAATACCAAAGATTGTACACACATGCACACACATGTGATTTTTTAAAAAATTGTCTAAAATTTATTATTTTTAGTTCATCAGAGTACCTTGGGTGCCACTGCAAGGTGAACCTCCTTGATAAAAAGTTTTCATATATTGAATTGAAATAACAATAGGAAAATAGAGGTGAAAAACCACATGGTCACATATGGTACTATAATTTACTAGCATTTAAGCCAATATATTTCAAAGTAAATAAAATAAAAATAGTCTTTACACTCTAAAAACCAAAATGCACATTGAAAATATTTAAAACCATTTTTGAATCAATATTTTAATTGACTGTGTTGATTTTAAAATAGCATGCATTTATGACATACTTTTAGAAATTAATTATCTGCAATATTTGACAGTAATTGAACACATTTTTTACTAATGCCATAATATTTGTTATAAATTAGGCATTTAGATTATTTAAAGCAGAGATTATTATATAGAAATTAGTGTACATTTAAAAAAATGTATTTTCATTTAAAAGTGAGTGTGTTCAAATTTTAAGAGCTTTGTCATCTCACTTTCACACAGCCGCATTTGTATTCTTTTGTGGATTAGTTAACATTATAAATGACAAATTTAGTTTACTTCTCCTAACTGTCATTTCTAGTAATGCACTAAAAATCAAAGCCAAAAGAATGCTTTCATAGCAATTCATTTGTCTGAAATGATGAAGTACCTTATTCCCCAATCTGCCTATGTATGACTCTAATCACATATGTCCTTTTGAACTAGACAGGAGGAAACTTACTTCTTTCAAAAGCTAAAATATAACACATCAAAGAAAAGCTATGAACATGATATCCTATAATAACATTCCCTGAAATTTTTAAATTGGATTTTTTGTGTGTGTTTAAGTAACATGTTTTATTATCTCTGTTAACGATGTACAGCTTTTTTAAAGCCAAAATGAAGACTGTACTTGTTGTTTTTAATCAGAGTGAAGACAATGAGGGTACTGTAAAAGAATTGTTGCAAAGAGGAGACAACTTACAACAAAGAATCACAGATGAGAGAAAGCGAGAGGAAATAAAGATAAAACAGCAGCTGTTACAGACAAAACATAATGCTCTCAAGGTATTAGAGCTAAAATTATAATATACCTTCCCTGTGTTTTTTTTTTTTATGTGTAGGGTGAAATCTTGCATAAATAAAATCTGCTTAAGAATCTTATTCACCAGAAATGCATTTTTTTGTTCAACAACTGTGCTTTATTTAACATTTTTGAATGCTGTCTTTGATTTTGAAAGATGTGTTGCTTAATTTTTTTTTGCTTAGATTTTTCTGTGTAGTAATCGAAAGATATTAACACGCATCATTCATAGTGTTCATGTATTTAATTTTGTACTATAATTTATTTTTATATATTTTTATATTTGTCTTGAAAAACCTGCTTAACTGCTAAAATAACCAGTCTGTATTTTTAGGCTTTCTGCTTCTGATATTGTATTGATTCGATTTAGAATAGGTCCCATTTTTGGTAACCTAATATTTGTTTATACTTAATTTTTAAAAATTAACATTATTTTGCCTTTAAGAGAGTCACTCTTTGCAACTAAGCATTTATAACAGTTTAATTCCATTTATGTAGGAGTCCTCTAAAATAATCTTAAAAGTCCTTTAAAAAGAACTCATACTCTCACGTTAACCAGTAACAGTGTATAGCTTCAAGTACTCATGTGAGTGAGTCATCTGGATTTGTGCAGGAAGGACAAAATAGAGTATTGTTTCTATAGTAATATCTAGGAAGTTCTTGAGAAGAGTCTGGACATGTGAAGAATTTTTGTGAAATGCCCTTCTTTAAAATGTGCTTTTCAATATTCACTATTTGCATGCATAGCTGATTTTCTAATACTATTAATTGCTGAGCTTTTCACTGTAAATCATTCTTTTAGAGCTATGTAGCCAAGTAGGTGTATCCACCTTGTAGGTGGATAGAGTCTGCTTTCTATATGCAAATAAGAGTATAAAACCTTTTCCCATATAGTCAGACAACCAAATAAACACTGCTGAGAATGTAATTACACAATATTGTGCCTGCAAGGAATCCACAAGGAAAGTCTAATTGGCCAGCAGGTGTTCTGAAGGTAACTGCTGATAAATATAGTAAATAGGAAAAGGCCTCTTCCCCCAGGGAGTGCAAGAGCAAGCCATAATGTGCTCAGAAAATCAGAAAGCTGTGTAATTCTCATGCTTCCAACTGTGATGAAGCTTTTAGAAGTATCCACACTGGTCATATGATATGTGTCCTACCGAACAGCAGTGTTTAATGGTTATCTGGCATACCTATAAAGAAATCTCTGTATGTCTCTAGATATCTTTACACATTACACATCACCTTGTGCTAAGGAAATAAAAGGAATTTCAGATTTTATAACCACAAGCCCTTTCTCTTGGCAAAGATGTGAGTTGTGTCATCAGTAAGGCATGGGTCAGCTTTCATTCACATGGCTGTATCTTGGTACCTTTGAAAAAAGCAGCATTCCATCTGGCTCATTCCAGGCATTTATTACCTCCACGGGAGGTTTAGAAATTCAGATAAAAATATAAACTGTAATAAATTTCATATCCCCAATTTTAAACAAAATGGAGAATGAAATCAAGGTCATTTTTGCAAATATGTTAAAAGCAATTAACAAAAATCTACTCTACTTGCCAGTCCAATCTATCAAATTCAGTAATTGTTAATCTGCCAAGTGGCTTCAATTCTAGTCCTTATGAAAAGTTTCAAAGACGGTCAAAACTTTCTAATACAATATTTCAGCAGTTCTTTGATATTCATTATTTTCCCTACTTACTACTGTTATATCCTGAGTTCTTAAGTCCCCTTATGTTATCATAAAATAGCATGACAACAAATTCTATTGACCAGGGAACATATTGGGTAGGCTTCTAAGGGGTAAAATGATTAATCCCCCACTCCCCTTGATCTATTAAGCAGTTGCTATTATCTATTTCATCAGATTGATTAGGAACCATGTACTTTACCATTTCTTTTCTAAATAACTCTTTCGTTTTGCATTTGGATTCGACAGAATTAAAGTTAGCCATGCAACTCATAAAAGAAAGCACATTTTTTATAACATTTAAATTGTAACTGTCATTCACAGATTTTTATTTTTCACACTTTAACATATATAGCTTGAAGAAATTTATATAACTAAGATGACTTTGTTTTTCTAATCACAAAATATTAATAGCTTATGAAGCTTTTAAATAGAGATTTCCAAAGTCATGAATGTAAATTGCTTGCCTATATAAACTTAAAATTCTGTTGATGAACCGGGGCTGAAGATAGACATTTTAGAATTTTTACCTATTTAAAAATACAAACTTGGGAGTTCCCATTATGCTGCAGTGGAAACAAATCCAACTAGGAACCATGAGGTTGCGGGTTTGATCCCTGGCCTTGCTCAGTGGGTTAAGCATCTGGCATTGCCATGAGCTGTGGTGTAGGTCGCAGACACGCCTCGGATCTGACGTTGCTGTGGCTGTGGCGTAGGCTGGCAGCTGTAGCTCTGATTAGACCCCTAGTGTGGGAACCTCCATATGCCGTAGGTGCGGCCCTAAAAAAACAAAAAAAATAAATACAAACTCAGTAAGTTTGTGCATGTATGTAGTTAATTTGGTTGAGTTCGCATATTAAACAATTTTATATACTCTACATGATAATTTAGTAGACTTATTGAGTTCATTAAATATGATAAGATTTCTAAACAGATTTGAACATGCTAAGAGAAAATACTTGAAGTGGGTTGTTCAGGCTTCTTAGCTTCATGTTCATGAATCCTGCCACATAAAGACATTATTTAATAATATTTATATTTAGCATTTAAATATGAATTTAACTGAACCTGAACAAGAAGATAAAGGACCCAAATTATTTTAAATAACTACAGCCAGAAGTATAATATACTTATATATTGATATGTTAATAATATCTGCACCATGAACAGGATTTGAGGTCTCAAAGAAGAAAAAAGGCTCTAGAAATTTCTCACCAGTGGTATCAGTACAAGAGGCAGGCTGATGATCTCCTGAAATGCTTGGATGACATTGAAAAAAAATTAGCCAGCCTACCTGAACCCCAAGATGAAAAGAAAATAAAGGTAATGTTGTTTTAGAATGTCAATACCAGATTTTGTTGCTGCAGTTTATTATTTAACTTAACCTTATGGATTATGTTTTAAATGTTGATGTTCTTGTTTCCTCCTTTAGTGTTCTCCCTGTTTTGATGCATTTCTTTGTATTGTTTTGTTTTAGTACATGTATTGTGTTTTTCAATTGACGTAATGTTGAATTAATAAAATGTTTTGTTCTTAGACAATGTAAAATGAATTAAGAAATGTCGTATGTTTTCTTGTAAAATTGTAATTGACTCTGTGTATCTTTGTTCCAGATGAGCAAATGACTTATCGGTATATGGACGACTTCTATCTCATGTTAGCACATTCATTTCATCAGAGCATCTTCACACATCAGTGTCAAATCTCCATAGATTTATTTGCATATTGTCCGAAGATGTTTTTCTATTATTATTTTACACTTTTTTATTTTGCTTCATTCTCTGTTGAGTTCCTCAAAACTTTAAAAAGGAAATAAATTACTTATTCACTTACCCTCTAAGTTACATTCTATATGGATGGTCCCTAATAAGTAATGAGAAATCACTCCAGTGTTGATCAACCCCCAAAACACTAGAGGAATTGAGAAGACAGAAAAACTTTAGATCAATTTCAATATTTTTTCAACTAGAAAGTCTAAAACTGAGCATTCAAAGGATAACTGTAATAATATTTGGATTCTTGGGTGAAGATGACAGTGATGGTTTCCATACTTGTAAATTTTGAGAAACGACAATAAAATGGCAACAGCCCATGAAATTTCTGAGATAGGTATGTGCTCCTTATAGGTTGGTTAATGTGGTTAGCTAACTGCCCTGGGCCCTGTATTGGTTTTGCTCAATAGGAAATTGATCGGGAATTGCAGAAGAAGAAAGAGGAGCTGGATGCAGTGCGTAGGCAAGCTGAGGGCTTGTCTGAGGATGGGGCAGCAATGGCAGTGGAGCCAACTCAGATCCAGCTCAGCAAGCGCTGGCGGGAAATTGAGAGCAAATTTGCTCACTTTCGAAGACTCAACTTTGCACAAATTGTGAGTTGTTACTGGCAAACCTACGTATGTGTTTGCAACTACTACTCTAATAACAGAGGCCTATTAACCAAAAGAAAAAAAAATCTGGGTGCAATTTCAAACTTTAATTATACATTCTGAAAGTGAGTAGCTTCCCCTCACATTGGGCTTCTCTAACAAGAGTGGTTAATTTTTCAGATTAAAAGCATGATCTGCTAACAAATCATAGGAAACAGCCCCTTTACCAAAAATGAAAAAATGCATCTTAATTTTTTTGCCATATCATTTTTCATAACATTGGCAATGTGAATTTGTCAATTTATCATGCATTTACTTTATTTCAGTGTCTAATCCAAAAATATGCATTGCTCTCCTGAGACCATCCCATGCTAATTTTACTTTCTTAACGTATACATGGTAAATAATAAATCTTTTGTGAAACAACTTCTTATATTAACTTGCAGAAGACCTTCTTATCTCATTGACTTAATCAATAGCTTTGTCTTTATAACTGGCTTAGCTGCTTGCTGGCTTAAAAGGCTTATTGGAAGGAATGCATGTCTAATAAGATTGTTGATAATTGATAGAAGGTTGAAAAATAGCAAGTATTGTGACTACTGAAATGTTACATTCCAAAAAGAAAAGAAATAACTGCTCTTCTTTCTTTCAAGCAACTGGATGGAAATTTTGTGATTCTCTCTTTTAAAAATGTGATTCAAACCATAAGCTTGTTCTTCTTAGCTCCGTATTTGTAATAGGGTATAAACCGTAGGGGTTTTCTAACAGATATATTTTTGCTCCTAGCCTGAGATAGTGTAATGTGGATTGGAATGGTCACCACTCTGTCACTGTGTCAGGACAGTGCTCCTCACAAAGCCAGGATTGAAAGTATGGAAAATTAGGCTTAATAATTATGCTAGGGCAACTTATTTGAAACCAACAGATATTCAATCCTTTTTGATCTAAGTTAATGACACTTCCATTTGTTTCAATTCAGAGATGACACTTTCTTGGAAATTTCTTATGTAATATTGTTGATTCCATTTAACACAGGGTAAATGTTTAAATATATTTTAGACAATTAACATTAATTTATAGGGATATATTTTGTTAATCTTGCTTATTAACCAAGGAACAAAATACCATATATTATTGTTACTTCTTTTAACATCTTAGAAAAATCCATGAATACATTATTTTTTAAGAAATCTAGTACCCTACGATTTAATAGCAGCTGAATACTCTGAGAAATTGGGAGTAGTAATACAAGGCATATTGAAATTCTATTATATTTGAAGTCCAATTCTAGCTGATTGCACATTTCAATCTATAATCCTTCATATTAGATATTAGGAACATAATATGTTATAAATCACTCAAGCTCACACTAACAGAAAGCCTGTGCCCATGAATGCAAAATGAATTGAAAGCTTAAGGCATCTATAAAGAAAATTTAAGTAAAATAGTTTTGTCTCAATTTAATACCTTCTTTGGAAGTCCTTTGCTTTCAGTTATTTTACTACTAACTCCTTTCTCCATTAGCATCTCCCCCATACCTTGACACACCCTATGTGCAGGACTAAAAATTTTTGTACAACTTGGCCAAGGTAAGTTACTAACACTTTATAAAAAAAAGGATCAAAAATTTCAATAAACCATTAAATTAAAATGCCATTGTGTCCTTGTAAATAATAGGCTGTCAACAAATATTTATAAAATGAAAGAATGATTAGTGAAATAAAATAAGGATAAGTGAACAAGTATAAAACTTTTAAAATAGATTTTAGTAAGTTACTAGCATGTATTATCCTCATAAGCCACTTCTTGATTTTATATCTGAAGGATCCAAAAATCAGAAGTCACTTGGGGAAAATATGTTTATATTAACTCTTAATTCTCCATGATATTGGAAGCAATAACAAAATATACATGAAGAATACTCAATTTAATATTAGAATTATATTTAGTTTTATATTTTATTAGACCTGAAAGATGATAGATAAATCCAAGAGGTATCTTTATTTTCCACTGATTACTACTACATACTAAACAGCTAATCTTACATGTCTCTGTCATCTTTCACAATTAATCTACAGTGAGGCCATTTGAGGTAGCCACAAGCAGACAACTTAAGTAAAATTATATTTGGAATAATCAACAGTGACCCTGTTGTAGCACAGGTTGTCATAGCTTCAGAATTTCTTTTCTCCCCTTGCATTGCCCTTCCCAATTTCTCTTATCTTTCTTCCTCTCAAATGTCCCTTTCTATTCTCTATATAAACTGTAGACTCCATTTGGACTCATGGATTTTCAGTTAGTTTTTCATATATTAACAGTGGTAATTCAAGATTATAAGCAGCAATATAAAGTGCTTAACATTTGAGGACTGAGTTTAAAATGAGAAATTAATTTTCTTTATTTTCGAGATAAATACTCAGAAATGGACTAAGCAGCGTAAAATCGGTGTACTTCAGTTACCATGTCCAGGTCAGGGTTATATATGGCAATAGTAAAGCTCAGAAAAGGCCTGGAACTTTGTCTGAGGAAGTCATGAGCCAGCCTTCAGCCTTGCAGATGTGCAAACCAAAGCAGAGTGACTGCAAGTGATTGTCCTCCAGACAATCCTGGAAACCATACAGAAGGGAAACAGACTGGGACAAAGTGGGTAAGATTTTTCTCCAGGCATTGCACATGTTGAAGTCCCTGCCCTAGTTAGGAATATAAGACATTTCTGGTATAGTTCCTGTTGGCTTAGAGACCTGGATGTTCATCGAAGACCAAGCAACGACTGTAAACTGAGCATAAGAATTTTTTTTTCCTGTAGGATGTTTTATAACAGCTGTGTGGTCTAGTAAAAAAGACCACTCCCTGGGATGAATAACTATGAATGTGTATCCAATTGATTACATCTGCTGGCTGTATGATGACTGGTCAGTCTCTCCCAGCCTGATTTCCTGCATCTCTTTCATGGGGAGAGGATGTGTATGATAATGAAGTATGATAAAATTCATAAAATACCTGCTGTATTATAGAGGTTACATGAATCATTTTTTTCTCTTCTTCTTGGAAATTGGAAACATCATTCAAAAAATTTATAGTATCTTTGTAAGTCATTAAGAGATGTAGGGTAAGTAGATAGGTTTAAAATGTTAAAAACAACAGACAGATCTGTTTTGTTCAATGTAAATTACAAATTAGATTCCCTAATCCTTGAGCAGATAGTTTTGTCTACAGTCACAAAACATTTGTAGGAAATTTCATGCAAAGCTGGTGATTTCCATCAATGAAGGCATGATTTTCCATAAAGCTGTCAATAGAACATTATCTAAATTCTTACTTTGTGCAGTGAGGTAAAGAGAGAGATAAGAAAAAACCTAAAGCCTCTGAAAATTTCTTAATAGGAATTATAGCATTTGACAGTTAAGCTCAAAGATCCCAGTAAAATTCAACCACAGAATTGCACAATGAAGATACATAACAATCCCAGACTTATGTGGAACTCCTGAGCAAAATAAGCTCACAAGCTAAAATTACAGTGGATGTAAAAAATTCTTTTCATGAGTGATGTTAACATGCCAAAATAAAGGAATATGCACACCTGAGGGAATTAGAGATAAGAAGACCGTCAGTAAAGGACATTCAAATATGTTTTTTAATGTTCAAAAATATTTAGAAAAAACGGATGGAATGGAATTCCTATAATAAGAGAAGACCATTTCTGAAGAGCAAATAGAATGCTTTGCTAAAGTACAGTCTAGAAATTAATGTACAATTATTGAAATAATAGCTCAAACAACTTTTTAAATGGTGGATTTATTATAGAAGGAAAAAGAATATATTAATTGAAAGATGCTAAGGAAATTTTTGTTTTACAGAAAATACTGGAAGATAGAGAGAACAGAATAAAAAGGTCAAACATATGCCTGGAAAGGGTTCCAGATTGAGAAAGTGAAGTGCCTGAGGAAGAGACATTAGTTTATATAAATGACTGACTTTTAATAAAATTGAATTAATTTCAATTTATGTGAGTCCTCAAACTGAAAATAGTTCAACCAGTCTGTAATAAATATAAACAAGTTCACACCTACCTAGGTCTGAATTAGACTCAGAACATCAGTGATCAGTAAAGTTGTCATAAAAGCTACTAAGGATTAAAGACAGAAACAGCTGCAGGCTGTCTGACTTTAGCTCAGCAATACATGTTAGAAGACAGTGGAATGATATCTTCATGTGCAAGCCAGTTTTCACAATTCCTGTAAAGTGTGATTCAAGAATGAAGAGGAAATATTTTCAAATATAAAAATATTTTCAGATAAATGAATAGTAAGAGATTAATTATCTATAGATACTAAATGATATACTTGTGTAAAAAGGAAATTAGAGCCAGAGAGAAGTAACAAGCTATATATAAAGCTATATAAAATGATTTTCTATACATAGAAATAGAAAAAATATTGTAATTATCCATTAAAATTGTGGCAATTACTGCAAAGGAAAACAGAGTGCTATGAAAATGAAAAAGCATTTTGATTTCACATCAAGGAGAACTCAGTAAATAAACAGCTTGTTCTAGATAGTAGCATCAAATATGAGACTTGTACCTAATGTATTCGATGTGAGTTATTGCCAGGTAACATGCTTATAGGAAGCAAAAAATAATGTAGTAAACCTTTGGAATAGGTATATATACATGACCTACCCCAGGAAAGGGAGCAAAATTTAAAAAGTACAAAATACAAAAATACATCATGATAGATGAAATATCCCTCTTCTAAATACAACTTGTCCTGGATAGCCTATAGCCTCAAATACCAAGTCATTGATACTGATATTCAACATTTTAAATCTAGTGACTTCTTATTCAAGTCCTTATTTTGGATGCCTAACAAATATCTCAAACATAAGATCAGCCAAGTCAAGAATAATTAATTTTCTCTTCTTTATAAATTGGCTCCCACCAACCTTTCCAGATGTTACTAAATTGCCCTTTCACTTAGGTCCAAAACATAGACATCATCCATGATTCCTCTTTTAGCTTATATTATCCATGGAATTCACTTCAAATTATGTTGGCTCTACCTGCAAAATAAGTCTTTAATTGACCACTCATTCCTCAGTACCTTCATTGCAGAAACCCTAGACTATAGCATACTCTCATCTCAGTTACTTCAGCATCCTCCCATCCTTGCTTCCAATGCTTACCCATGTATACTTCTCTCTGGTGAAGCTAGAGAATTTCTAAAGCATAGATGAGCTTCTATCAAGCACCTGCTGCTCATTATCCTTTTAACTAAATCTTATGAGTTACCACATAATTTGGTCCCTGTCTATCAGTCCTGTTATTCCAACTTTATCTCCCTTTTTGGCATTTTCCTGTCAGAGTGGTATAAAATTTCTCCTCTATTCTGAAACACACGGCATCATTTCCATCTCAGGACTTTTGCACATATTGATTCTTCATGGAATATTTTTCACGTAGACTTTTACATGGATACTATAACTTATTTAGGCTTCCTTTTGTTTAGGAACAGTGAACGTTTAGTAGAACTTTGATGTGGAATCTAGATGGGTAATACTTAATAGGTATTTTGGGGGAGTTTAAGAAAACTGTTCTGAACAGCAGATTCTAGTAGTTACTTACTAAGACAAGGTTCTTGAAACTTAACACCGAGGTGGTAAAAAGTGAATATGAGGATTATTATAATAAAGTATTGCCAAGGATAGCTTTTCCTACATCAGAGTAAATTGTAATACACATTGCCAAAATATACAACATCTGGAAAAGTTGATAGAAAATTGTTAGTAGATTTATTTAAATGCCATAAGAGGAGTTCCCGTCGTGGGGCAGTGGTTAACGAATCCGACTAGGAACCATGAGGTTGCGGGTTCGATCCCTGGCCTTGCTCAGTGGGTTAAGGATCCGGCGTTGCCTTGAGCTGCGGTGTGGGTTGCAGACGCGGCTCGGATCCCGCGTTGCTGTGGCTCTGGCGTAGGACAGTGGCTACAGCTCCGATTCGACCCCTAGCCTGGGAACCTCCATATGCTGCAGGAGCAGCCCAAAGAAATAGCAAAAATAAATAAATAAATAAATAAATAAATAAATAAATGCCATAAGAAATGCATCATACATGTTAGTCTTTAAATGAATAGTTTGTAAAATAAAAACATTTTTATAGTACAAGCATTCTACTGCTAACTTTTAAAAATTGTTTGAATTTGAATAGAACTTTATACCTACAATTTTTTCATATATCTAGTTTTATCCCATCATAAACCCTCTCAAGTATTATTTTCATTGCCATTTTACAGAAAGGTAAATTAATTTTAATAAAGTTAATGAGATTGTCCTAGGGCACATATAATAAATGGAAGACACTGAACTTAAACTTGCTGCTTCCCAAGATACTGTGGGAGTTATTCAAAGGAAAGAAAAAAATATCTAGTGTCCAAATAAGTTTGAGACACACTGGATTAAGTAAAGTTTTCTTAGTCTAGAATTTTATAGGACTTTTGATATGCAAATGGGTTATGCATTTCTACAAAGGGAATAGTTTCCGCGTTCTTTCACATCTGGATAGTTAAACTACAAAGGGGGAAATTTCATTTCAGTTTTATGATAGGATTCCTATTTGAATGGTTTAGAAAACTAATGTTCTTCAGAAAAATATTTTGGGAAAAGCACCGCTTTACCATTAAGCTTTTGCCTTATTTTGGATTTTCTTAAAATTAAGCAGAGATGTAGAAGAAAAGTAATCACAGAGCTGACTGCTAGCACCTTATGTAAAATAATGTCTGAACCTAGATTTTATTCTGCAGTAATATTTGTACATTTTCTTCTATCACATAATGGTAACTATTTAATATTGAGACCAAAATGAAGAGGAAGCATACTCTTTGCATAATTGCTACATGGTTTTTTCTTTGCCTTGAAATAGTAACAAAAATCATCAACTGCCAATGCAAGATCCTTGGAGAATTTGGTAATATAAATAATTTTCTTGGAGACGGAGTGTTCTTTAATAAACATTGTTGTGAATATAAAAAACTAGCGATGGTTGCTAAGTGAAAAGGACCAGAAGGTAGCTGTTCATAAAATCTTCCTTTCAGCTTCAAGTTTGTAATTAACATGTCACAAAAGTTAAGAAAAAATTAAACAAATCAAGATTCTATGTTTTTTTCTAGGTGGTTGTGATCATAATTCTCATTGCCATTTCTATAGTAATTTTTTTTATCGTCTCTAGTTGTGTAAAGAATGACTTTAATGGTTGTTGAGGAAATAGGGTATGTTAAGCTAGAACCCGCTTCCAAGGAGATGACAGACTGATTTCCTCAGCCCTCATTTAAACTATATGGAAATTCTGGATAAAATATAATTTGAAAATGACTTAAGCACATAGCTGAGCTCACAATTTATAGTGGAAACTTTCTTCCCCCTAGTTGCTATAAATGAGCACATCATCTGGTGATACTGAGCCTGGGTTGAGGGCCTCAGGATTAGGAGAAATGTTTAAAATTTTTAGTAGAAAATATGCAGCTTTACACAAACCTACTAAAGATGTAGATGAAAACCTTGTCTAGATGTAGAAGCTTCGAGGGCTTCCCTTGAAAAAAAGAGGGTGAATAGATAAATCCTTATTTCAAGCCCATTTCATCTGACAAGTGTTTTTAGTAGAGAAAAAAAAATCTGTGAAACTTAAAACTGAGTGTTGTAGGTCTGAATTTATACACTAACCACAAGTCTCCAGATTCCTGAATTGTGAAATTAACAAAAAATTATTCCCAGGTCGGTGAAATCCTTAGAGTCTTTTCACAGAATCATTTATCACTCAGGAGATTCCCACAGACACATGAACACTGAAGACTGGCTTATGACAAACTATTGCAATGCACATGAAGAAATAATATATTGTGACTTAGAGTCATGTAATATGATAATCAAGAGAATTATTACTTCATGAACTTAATAGAAAATGATTGCATTTTTAAGAGTAAAGATATTGGAAATAAAATAGAGGTCAAGGAATAAAACAATAATTTATAAAAATACCTACACAGTTATTTTTGATGACACATTTAATAAAACTTCTAGAAACCAAAAGCTAGTCATTGAAATAAAAAAATAAGTATAAAGGTTAAACACCTAATCAACCAAACATGAAGAGAAAATTAGAAAGTCATTATGGTAAAATTATCAGGGTACAGAACATAAAGATAAAAAATATGAATGAGATTATATTAGGCATAATGTTTTATGTCTAATATAATTACAAACGGAGATGACAGAATACTCAGGAGAAAATATTTGAGAGAAAATGGCTAAAAATTTCCTAGATCTTAAGAAAGACATGAGCTCACAAGTTGAATAAATACATTGGTATTCTAACCAAGATGAATTATAATAAATTTGTGAAAATGTAGTGAATATATAAATGTAAAAGACACAAAACATGTATCAGCAGGAGTGGTTTATTTCATCTGATAATAAGTAAAAAAAAAACTCCAAATTTCTAGTGTTTTACCATTGCAAAATCAAGACTAAGCTGCTGTTTATAAAGTGGGTTCCATGCACGTTTGAGTAACTGGTATTTTGTAATAACTCTTATACTTGGAATAAGAAAATCTAGGTTTATATCCTACATCTCTCAATACCCATGCAACTTGGACCGAATATTTGAGCCTCAGGATAATGTCAGTGACTCCTTTCTTACAGAATTAAGAGAGAGAATCAACCACCAATAATGTTGAAGTTCTAAAATATATATATATATATATATTATGGTCACTAGTTTGAAGAACAGCATGCACGAGTGTTGGTGTGCAGAGTTCACACTCCTAGGTGTCCTGACAAAACACCAAAAATTTAAGCTGCTCTGAGTTGGTAGTGTCCCATGTACTTGAAAGAAGCAAATACAAATATGTTCCAGTTTGACACTGCTTAAATGCAAACTTTAAGAAATTCCCACAAATAAATTGCTAAGAACATGCATGTAGAATTAAAATGGCGATTCACGTGAGAAAAAAAAAAAAGTACAATCCAACTCCTAAGACAGAAGATTATGAATTAATAAGATATAAAATATAAGATAAGCATGTTTAACTTTTTTAGAGCAGTAACACCTTGCATCAAAAGTATGAAATAAGGACCAGAGTTAGATAATGAGCAATAAAGTTTGAAAAGTATCAACTAGAACTTGGAAAAATTGAAAAATGGAATAACAGAAATTCATAACTCATTGGATAAGCATCAGATTAGATACAACAGAAATGAGGATTAGAAAATTGGAATATAGATAAAATACCTAAAATACATAGAGACAAATGTCTAAAAAGAAAAAAAAAAAGGATAAGAAAGGTAGAGAGTGAGAAAGTAAAATCAGTAAGAAAAGAATGGAGAAAATGGATCAAAGGCAATATTTGAAGTGATAATTGATTAAGATTTTCCAAAATTAGTGAAAGTCCCAATAGTCAGGCTGAAGATAAGTAAAAATCAAGCAGTAAAAATAAAGAAATATACTCATATACTATCAGAGGGAGACCGATAAACTCCAAAGCCAAGAGCAAACTTTAAAGGCAGCAGAAGAAAGTAATGACACATAAAATGACTACTGGTTTTAGAGCAGTGATAAAAGCCAGAAGGTGATAGAGTAATGTCTTATAAAATGATGAAGGAAAAATCATCTATGAACCTAAAATTGTATACTTATAGGAGCTCTCTTTCAAGAGTACTATGCTAAATTGCAGAAATGGACACAACACTCTAAATCAACTATACTCTCATAAAAATACCTTTTTTTAAAAAGAGTAATGTTGAAATAAAGATCTTTTTGGACAAACAAAAACTGAGAGAAATAACTAGCAGTAGAGTCTCATTGAAGGGTCCTCAGGGTTGTTTTCTTTGGTTGGTTGAGTTTGTTTTTGGCTTTTGTTTTTTGTAATTGGCCACTTTTAATGTTTATTCAATTATGGCGATTCACATGAGGAAAAAAAAGTACAACCCAACTCCTAAAACAGAAGATTATGAATTAATGATATAAAATATAAGATAAGCATGTTTTTTAGAGCAGTAATATCTATGCATCTTAATGTTGTGTTAAAATAGTCCTAAATTTTCACTAAACATTTTATCATGTATTTTCCTATGTTAGTAAATGAAGTTCTGAAAACATTTTTAAAGTCTACATAATATTCCATGTGCCTCAGGGTTGGTTTTTAAGCAGAGGGAGAATGGCTTTAGATGAATGATTTAAGATGTAAGGAAAAAGATGAGCAGAGAAGAAAATGTTAAACAAAAATAAATGCCTGAGTAAATATTTGCTACTTATAAAATTGTCTAAATTATGTATTTAAATACAGAATAGGACTAAAACACTAGAAGTCAATGACATAAAATATAGAAAGAAATTGCTTGGAGTTCCTGTGTTCCCATCTACCTCTCTGGATGTTCCTTCTCAGACTCCATTGATGGTACCTTCTTGTCTCCTGTGATGTTGAAATGCCTCAGAGCTCACTCCTTGGACATTTCCATTCTCTATCCATACTCTCTGCCTTGCTTTTTTCATCTAGTCTCATGACTTTAATACCAGTTATAAACTCAGGACAGCAACATTTTTATAAATGGACCACTCTTTCCTCCCCAAACTACAGTGGCAACATTTCCCCTTCAAAGTTTTAGGTAACAATCTACCCTTGCTTTCCTTTACCTCTTCTCAGTACAGTAAACAGAAACATCATTTGAGAATATAAATCCTGTTGCTTTATCTGATGAAATGCTCTGATAGATTCCCATCTATTGTAAAGCAAATCAAAAATCCTTACATGAATTTTAAGGTTTTTTATATTAATTAATTAATTAATTAATTTTTTCCTACTGTACAGCAAGGGAATCAAGTTATCCTTACATGTATACATTTTCCCCCTACCCTTTGTTCTGTTGCAATATGAGTATCTAGACATAATTCTCAATGCTACTCAGCAGGATCTTTGTTATTCCCCCAGTGCATGAATTTTAAAGGTAATATGCTCTTGGCCCCTATTAGTTCTCTGGAGCCATCTCTTAGTACTTCATTTCTTACTTCCTTTGTCCCACACACATTGACCTCTTTGCTCTTCCTTGAACAAATACGGTATACGCCCTTTGCACTGTGTGTTCCGTAAAACACTGACCACCTAGATATCTACATGACCCATTCCCTATGCCTTCAGCTCTTTACTCAGAAGTGTTCTCAGTGATATACTTTATCCAAACTGTCCCCATTTATTTTCCTCCATAAAATGTACTACCAAGAAAGTTATATTTTCACTCTTTATTTTGTTATCTATCTCTCAGTATAGGATGAAATCTCCAAAACTGCAGGAATTTTCATCTTCTTTTTGTTTGTTTGTTTACTGCTCTGTCCTCAGAACCAAAAGTAGTGACTAGCAGGAAGTAGGTACATAATATATATTTGAAGAGTGAATGGATAAATGAATCTATCAATGATGAATAAAATTATTGTAAGGTCTTCTTAATGCTCAGAAAAAGACCATGCAAAATTCATTGTGTATATTAATTTTAGAGTAACCATTAACCTGATAAAAATAAATTTTTGAAATAGAAAAAATAAATGTATAAACTATCAAATAAAATAATTCAAATAGGAACCTGCACTTAAGAACATTAGTTGAATTGGCCAAAGAAAGTAAACAACTACATTAATACAGGTCTTTGGCTTTTCTGAATCTCTCCAGGGCAAAGCTATTACTGTACATAAACTAAGATAATAAGTATGAGTTAATATTCTTGTAAGATTAAACAAATTCACAATTTTATAAATAAGATTTATACAACATATTGCATAAGAAATATTACCTCAAGTGATAGTCTCTAAATAGCATGACAAATTAAAAATATTAATATAAATGTGTTAAACAAGATCCACTGCTTATATTAACATGCACACTTATTGTATAGTTAGGTTATGGCTATGTTAGGTACATAATTGTTGTATGTTGTTCATCTTCTGAAAGTTACAGTTGAGGACTACAGTCACAATTAAATTTGGTGTCAAATATATAAATAAACTTTAAAATACCATTACCTTTTTTTGTAGTAATATACTGAATCAAATTCTTCTTTCACATGGAAATTTAGTGCAATCTTTAGAAGATAATTTTGATGGTAAATATATGAATAATTATAGATTTTTAATAAATGTTAGATATAATTAGGAAATTGCATTATCGGTATGTGCAGTTTTATTATGCAAGTTTATTAGCAAAATAGAATATACCTCATTTTTGGTATCAAAGTAACTTATTTCACTAAAACTAATCTCTTTCTTGGAATGACAATATTTGAAAAATGATCACATTTGTTAGAACATTTTGGAACAATTTCTTATTTATAAGTGTGAATAAAAACATTCAGCAAAGTTTATCTTTCCTTAGTCTAATGGAAATAAGTATGAATATTAGTTATTGTGTTATGAGGTAATATAGATTTCCTAAGGCCAGTTGAGACACTAAAGACTAGATTTTTTCCAAAAAGTATCTTTAATCTTTATAACACCCTAAACACACTAAAATCTGTCAAGCAACTTCTCAGAGTTCCCAGAAAATTAAGGGTAAGGATTCTAATATCAAGAAACAGCTAAAATTATTAAATTAACAAAGAGCTTTGTTGATGTTATATTTTTGGAAGAAATATTATTTTATTATATTGATTTCTTCCTTTTTTGTTTTTGATGAGAACCCCCTAATAGTTGGGGGGGGTTAAGGGATATATAGTCCCTAATAGTGATAAGGGTTCAGGGAAATTAGAATTCCATACACTTGCTGGGAGCCTATAAAGAAACTCAAGTTTTATTTTGGATACATTGAATTGGTATTACTTTCATTCAATAAACATTTATCTAATGCCTCCTATATACCAGACAACACAAAATGTGAAAGAACATTGGTGAATCCATAACAATCATGCAAACAAGACATAATATTTGATAAATATAACCCATACAATGAAAAGAAAAAAAAAGTACAAGAATTTATACGCAGAAATTTGACCTCTGTTTGCAACATAACAATAAAAAGTATAATTTCGCCAATCTAAATTTGCTCTCAAAATATGGAACACCAGCTGGAAGGGAGCTCAGATGGCTTTTGCAGTGGGGTTGGCAATATCCTTCTGAGCATGCCCAGAACAACTGGTTAAAATAATTAAATCACTTGCACCATCTGTGAATCATTCTGATTCTTCAGTGATTACTTAGGACTTTCATTGTATGGAACACATTCTTAGAACAGATGAATAAAATTAATTCAAGTGTATAGCTTTCCTAACTTTGATTTTCATGAAATAAAAAAAAAGGACTACAATGTTTTCAGGTTTGCTAAGTTACCTGATATTTCTTCTGTCCTTTTTTATGAGCCAGTGGCTTTTGAAACAAAGTGTGTTTGAAATCTAGGTTTATTCTTATTAATACAAATGCATTTATTCATAGACCATTCATTTATAATATAATTTTGTTTAAAAATTCCATAATTTCTATATTTTAATTCATTTAATCTCTGAGTGTGGTACTCAATAATTGATAGTCAACTATCAGAGAACTAAACTTCCAGGTTATTTCATTCTCAAATTTAACACCATATGCTATCATCAGGAGCAATTTTTACATTTTTAAATAGCTATGTTAACACATGTAAAATGTGTTGAAATATAGGAAATATAGGAATGTATATTTACTGGTGACTAATCCATGGATAAAGGTGCACAGTGAAAATGAAAACCATGTGTCCATAGCTGTACAAACTTAAGATGTTTAGGTTAATTCATAAGTTAGAGGCATTATTAACTGCATATCCAGATTAGCAATACATGAGCACTTATTACCAAGTTAAATCAGGAAATCTATGTAAATAATTTTCCATAACAATTACTATATTTTTGTCTAAAATGATGGATGGCAAGATATAAATGAATTATTTAAAAAATTCAGTAATTTATAATGTTTACAACTCCCTTTATGACATATACAAAATTCAATTACTGTACTGTGACTAGTATCTAAACTATCACAAATATACCTGAAACATATGAATAATATCATTCATGCTCTATTTTAGTATTTTAGTTGCTTTCCTCATAGGCAGATACACATGACTATTTCCTGTACGGAGAATTATTTTGAGTGCTCTCAACCCTTTCATATATTGCCTTCCTGAGTGGATAATAGCTTAGTTAATATGTGGCCATCGAGACCTCCTCTTCTTCAAACTTGCCAAAATGCTTCTACTTCAAAATCTTTGCAATTGTTGTTACCCTTTCTCAAGACTTTCTTTCTGGATCTTTTCCTGCTGGTCTCTTGTCATCTTTCAGGATGTGGAAAAAAGACATCCTTCAACACCTGTGTGTTGTAGTTCAGAATCATCTCCTGATTCTCTTCATCACCACACTCTTCAACCTTAGTCAGGTTGTTTCCCTTATATCTCTTAACACAATTTGAAAATGTATTGTTTACTTTCTTGTTTCTAGTCTATCTTGTTACCATTAGAATGTAGGCTACATGATGGTGGTCACTATCTGTCTTACTATTTTCCCAGTATAGAAACTCTACAATAGAGTAGTTGCTCAATAAAAATATGGTGAATAGATGAATGAGTAGCATCTTCTTGTGGAATTCCACAGGAGTTATCCATTCTGCATTCTTACACCAGTGGTGCCTCACTGCCAGTCTACCAGTATCTGAAAGTTTTCACTGGTCCATAATAAAAGGAAAAAAAATAAGAGCAAATGTATTGAATTTTTCATAGAGCTAAATTTGTACAAGAATTGTCCTTTCTTCTGAAAGTATAGCTTTCTACAGTTCATCATGAGAGGGGGAAGCATTAAAATGGCCTTTCACCTTTCTTTTTTTCTTTTTTTTATTATTTGATTGCAATATCCTTTACTAGAAAAATAAAATTTGGCACTCTGTGAGGTTCCCTGACATTTTTGGTAGGATTTTACTGACCCATGAAATGTAAAGTCTGAGAATGAATAATTTGGCGAAACTTATTTGTATGCAAGGGGCACCATTCTTGCCAAGTTTTTGTGTTGGTTGCTTGAAATTTTGAGAATGAGAAAAAGAAAGCTCTTAAAACTGGTGATTGCCTCCCATTTTATGGCCTTCCAGGTAATGAGTACTGGCCAACAATTCACTCCTGGAATAAGATTCTGGACTTTCTTTTGTCACGTGTGAGAAACAAATATAAGAACAAATACACATGCACACACAAAAAAAGTGGAATTAGGGTATTATAATACCTGCCTAGTATATTTCAAAATACACACTGACATATAGTAAATGTACCAAAATAGTATTTAGTTTTCTTATAATTATTTTCATCCTCTGGATTTAAATCCTTCTTTATTTGTTTCAAAACTATACAGATTCCATAATAGTACCATTTGTTTTAACACAGAAGTATGACCTTTCCTGTGCGTCATCAAAATTGAAAACACAAAAATTCCAGATTGGAAAGATACATTGCTTTTATGTCAATATGTACACTTTTCCTGTATTTTTCATTTCTAAATAAATAACTATGACAAGGACTTAACTTTGCAATTTGCAAAATGCTTTTACATTTTTAATTTAGTTAATTCTTATACTTAAAATTGGTTTGGATACAAAAGTAAGCAAATTAAATCAGTATTCTTAAAAGTTTTGAGGAATGAAAAATTAATATCTTTTTTTAATTTGACAAAACACTATTTATATTGCAGCTGCTTTTACAAAGGATTTTAAGAAATAGAAGGCATGTTAAGACAGTTAAAATCCTTTTAAAGTGTATGATCTAAAACAAATTTAAAAGTGATTGTGTGAATATGGTTTCTTAGAGTTAAAAACTTGAAAATGTGCTGGGCAGAACAGGTTAATTTTATATTAGAATACTTGCCATGGGAAAATACAATGATAATTATTTTCTGGAACATTGACAGAGAACAAGCTATTCCAAGAGAAACTTTCTCTGTAAGAACTTCTTTACAGAACAGATACTGACTCACATACTTTGAAAAACTTATGGTTTCCAAAGGAGAGAGGTTTGGGGATGGGGGGATGCTGAGGGTTTGGGATGGAAATGCTGTATCATTGTATAACTATAAATGTAATAAATTCAGGAGTTCCCGTCGTGGCGCAGTGGTTAACGAATCCGACTGGGAACCATGAGGTTGTGGGTTCGGTCCCTGCCCTTGCTCAGTGGGTTAAGGATCCGGCGTTGCCTTGAGCTGTGGTGTAGGTTGCAGACGCGGCTCGGATCCCGCGTTGCTGTGGCTCTGGCGTAGGCCGGTGGCTACAGCTCCGATTGGACCCCTAGCCTGGGAACCTGCACATGCCGCGGAAGCGGCCCAGGGAAATAGCAAAAAGACAGGAAAAAAAATGTAATAAATTCATTGAGTAATATAAAAAAATAAATTGAGGTATAGTTGATTTACAATAAAAAAATAAAAATAAAAAAGAGAAACTATCTTGATTGTAAAGTGGAGCACATTAAGCCCAAGGTGTCATTAAACTCACAAAACTCTGAGAAAGAATTGAGCATAGTCTTTGGTAGGAAAAAAAAATTGCATTGTTTAGTGACTGTCATCTTTTACAAAGTTATTTATAACTTGGCAAAATATATTATTTTAGAAAAATAACATTAAACACAATAGTTTCAATACACATAGCAGTACCTAATTAATTCAGAGGTCAGGTAAACAGTATGATAAATTGCATGGAACACAGTCAAAAATCAGAAAAGGGGTAGAACAAAAAGGCCTCTGGATTCTCTAAATTGATTTGATAAAGTTCATGAAGTCCAAAGCTTACTTATTTTTCTTTATGAGAGGATTATTCAGGTTCTTTTCTGAAAGTTTTTTTTTAATGTAATTCTAATTATAGAGATAATTCTAATAAACTTAATTATTTTATTTTTCTGCACCAAGTAGAAGCCAGAAAGAAAAAGAAAAAGAATAAATTACAGAAGTGAAATAGCTACTGCTTGGAAGTGAGGCAAAAAAGGATACGTACAGAGGGATATAGGGACACATGGCCTTGAAAAACTGTTTAGGGCAACACAGATGAGAGAGAAAAATTATTTAACAGTTTATTCCTGAATAAAATTGGGTTAAAAGTTATTAATCTCTCATCTACTAAATGTGAAATTAACAAGCAATAACATATGGCATATTAGCTTCCTAAATCACAAAATACTGCTGCCAGCAAATTTCTATATCTCTCTATATCTATTTATATATCTAAATATCTATTATCTGTACGGCATGTGCATGCTCATATATACATATACTATACACATTTCCATATACATACAAACTTGCATATAATTATATTTTCAGATGTAAGTTTGCTTTGTAAAATACATGTTTTGCCTTTGAAAAATGCCTGCTAACCTCCTTAAGAAAATAATTTTTATAGTTTACTCTCCATCTTTCAGTCAAGTTCCAAAAGTTCTGTGTTCTAACTCTCCACTTTTTATTTCAGACATATAAAATAATTGCGAATATTTAAAAAGGGAATAAAATGTGAGGTAATTATCAAACATGCATTTTGGAATTACGTCACATAATTTTGTAAATAGTGTTATTATTATATCTCATTTTTATTAGTGCCTTTTCAAATTAAGGATATTTATATAAAGGTAGTCTCATATATCAGGCCAAAGAAATAGGAAGCCTTTTCAGCTTAATAAAAACAATTTAGAATGCATGGAAACTATTGAGGTTGTCAGTTCAAAATCGCAAAAAAAAAAAAAAAAAGTCTGCCAGTTTACTCATTGTTTCATGTTACTAAGTATCTGCTTTGGTGGGAGTATTTTTCTCATTAGTTATTTTTATTCTAATTAGTCGTTTGAAATTGAACTCAAGATCAAAGTAGATGTTACATAACACAGTTTTCCATTTCCATTTAAAGTCCCTTACTCATCTTCAGGAAGTTAAGCGCCTAAAAATCTCATTTTTTCCTGTGCAGAACCATGTGCTAGTTACTGCCAGATTCCGTCAGTCAGTTCAGTGTGTAGTGAATGCCATCAGTATTGTCTTAGGTGATAAAGTGAAATTCTTTCAAGATATGTCTGACCTCCTCTCCTAAGCATTTTATCTTGGTTTGTGCTTCCATATGGTTCAGTCCTACATCTTTGGTTGAATTGAAAAGAGCTTGTTATGGTCAAGCCAATTAGAAGGAGCCATGTCTACTCATAAACAGGTTACATAAAGATTTTATTTACCACCACAAACTCCATCATTTTGCTTCTACTATTTAGCGCTAGTTCAGAGTTAATTATAGTTGTTTAAATGTAATACTATATTAGTTTAACAGTTCAATCAATACAAAATTATATTGAGAAAACAGTACTCTCCAGATCTCCCTCCTGCCAATCAATTTCACTCCCTCTGAAATAATAAATGTCTACAATTTAGTATTATCTTTCATACTATACTCTATGCTTCTTAACCATAAATAGTACAGATAGATATGATTTTCCTCTTTTTAAAAATATTGCCTCATTCTGTGTATGATTTTTTAACTATAACAATCTGTCAGGGACATTTTTCCAGGTAATACATACAGATCTGATGCATCCCTTATAACAACCTTGGGAAAAAAACAAAATTTATTCCATCATTTCTCTACATTTCTGGATTATTAGATTATAAGAAGAGGTGACCTATGAAATGTCTAGTTTTTATCCTTTGAAAGTTTCCTTTGTGAATATATGATCTTTTTAATGTCTCTATAATATAAAAAGAAGAATATACGTTTTAATTTTGTATAAAATATGGATTAAATTTAGCCCGATGGTTAAAACAATCTCTATTTTTTTTTGCCTGTTTAGTTTGCTTTGCTTTTTGAAATTTTTGATCCGAAGATACTGGAAGAACTATATGGAAGCTACCATTTATAGACATAATTTTATTACATTCTCCTTTTATGTACACTAATTTGTACCATGGGTAAAACAAAGTTAAATATGTTGGGCATAAAAATTAATGACATTTTTTTGTGTGAAAAATTGTGACTTGTATTATTACAATGCTTGGACCCATTTGCCCTGGAATTATATTTCATTTGACGTTGCTATTTTGACTCTAACTTTTTACAAATTATTTCCCTGATGTAGCATCACCTATTATCACGTGTGCCACTGTGACCTTCTTATTTTATCACCTGTTATTTATTTATTTTCTTCTACTGTACGGCATGGTGACCCATTTACACATACATGTATACATTCTTTTTTCAAACATTATCATGCTCCATCATACGTGACTAGACATAGTTCCCAGTGCTACACAGCAGGATCTCATTGCTAATCCATTCCAAAAGCAATAGTTTGCATCCATTAACTCCAAGCTCCCAATCCACCCCACTCCCTCCCCCTCCCCCTTGGCAACCACAAGTCTATTCTCCACGCCCATGATTTTCTTTTCTGTGGAATGCTTCATTTGTGCTGTATATTAGATTCCAGATATAAGTGATATCATATGGTATTTGTCTTTTTCTCTCTGACTTACTTAGCTCAGGATGAGAGTCTCCAGTTCCATCCATGTTGCTGCAAATGCCCATAAATGCATTATGCCCTTCTTTTTTATGACTGAGTAGTATTCCATTGTGTATATATACCACAGCTTCCGAATACAATCATCAGTCGATGGACACTTGGGTTGTTTCCATGTCTTGGCTATTGCGAATAGAGCTGCAATGAACATGTGGGAGCATGCGTCTTTTTCAAGGAAAGTTTTGTCTGGATATATGCCCAAGAGCGGGGTTGCTGGGTCCTATGGTAGTTCTATGTATAGATTTCTAAGGTACCTCCCTACTGGTCTCCATAGTGGTTGTACCAGCTTACATTCCCACCAACAGTGCAGGAGGGTTCCCTTTTCTCCACACCCCCTCCAGCATTTGTTATTGGTGGACTTACTAATGATGGCCATTCTGACTGGTGTGAGGTGGTATCTCATGGTAGTTTTGATGTGCATTTCTCTAATAATCAGGGACGTTGAGCATTTTTTCATGTGCTTGTTGGCCATCTGTACATCTTCCTTGGAGAACTGTCTCTTCGGGTCTTTTGCCCATTTTTCCATTGGGCGGTTGGCTTTTTTGCTGTTGAGTTGTATAAGTTGCTTGTGTATCCTAGAGATTAAGCCCTTGTCCGTTGCATCCTTTGAAACTATTCCCTCCCATTCTGTAAATTATCTTTTTTGTTTTCTTTTGCTGTGCAAAAGCTTGTCAGTTTGATTTGGTCCCATGGGTTTATTTTTGTTTTTATTTCTGCTGCTTTGGGAGACTGACCTGAGAATCACTGCAACTAGAACACAACCTCACACCATGCACAAAAATAAACTCAAAATGCCTGAAAGGCTTAAATATAAGACAAGATACCATCAAACTCCTGGAAGAGAACCTAGGCGAAACATTCTCTGACATCAACTTTACAAATATTTTCTCACTGTGACCTTTTTTTAATGATTCTTGTAAACAGTTTGTAGATGAATTGTGTATTTTAAACCAGTGACATTATTTTATCTTTTAATGGGGAGATTTAACCAACTTCATTATTGTTGTGATAGCTCTTAAAACCATATAATTATGTAAATCCCTTCTATTATATTTTACAGTTATTTGCTCTTGTCCTTTGTTCATAATTTTCTAGTTTGTTATCCTTAAAAATGCTACTGTACCCCTCTGTATACTGTAGATAATTTTGAAGTTGCAACTTGCATATCTATTTTACTACAACTTTGATTCCTATTTTTAATAGAAATAGCCCTATATTTCTATAATTTTACACCAAAATTAAAACAGAACATTGTTTTCCCCATCAATTTGATTTGTTCAGCAACTTCTTATTATTTTTAAACCAAGATAAAATCCTTTAAAATCCAACATTTTATCATTTTAGTTCCTAGCTACTGTTATTTTTCCCTTACAGTATCTAGTTCAAGAAGTTATATTACTACTCAAATTACTCTTAAACTACTGCTGTTCCATTAAGTTTAGCCAAAAACCTCACAGAGTTTATTGTTAGTCACTATTTCTTTTTACTCTGTTTCCTGATGTCAAGAAAGCTTTAATATACTTTATTTTTCATTTGGTTGCAATACTTGAGAAATTTTTTCTTAAAAATTACGTAAGGATGTATACCCTTTTAATACTTCAATTTTCAAAATGGTCTCTCTTTTGTCATTGTAACAATGGCTTCTTTGGTTAATAATAGCATTCTTGAGTCTCCTCTTTTAATAGCCTTTATAAGTTGTGGACCACTGTCTTCTAATATCTATTGTCTTCTTTAACTTTCTTCTAGCTTCCATTGTTGCCAATAAGAAATCTGATGTTGGTCCAAGATTATTTATATATATATATATATATATATATATATATATATATATATATATATATATATATATATACACACACTTATATTTAAGCTGTTTGTTGTGTCTCAATCTCTGTAAGGTATCACATGTGGCTAAGGATTACCATAGACTTTTCCATGATCACATTTCAAATAAAGGAAAAAATCTCATTCAAAAACAGAGATATGAAACATGCATATTCAGATATATGTTTTTAGTGTCACATTAAATAATAAAGATAAAAATCCTGGACAGATTTTCTGAGATGCTTGAGAATTGTAGCATGAGCATTAAAATATTTTTAGATTTGCTGTACAAAATCTGCTCACATTGGAAGATCCACAGGGCAATAGAAATTAAGTGATATAGCAGGGTGACATGTATTTGAAGAATTTAAGGAATTCCATACTTATTTTTTCTTGTGTTAATTTTATTTTCAATTAAATTCATTATATTTGTGTATGTGTTCAATTTCACATGTGAACATATGAAAAAAATCCTATGCCAGGTATTCTCAAGCTGGTATCGAGATAGCTATCTATCTATCTATCTATCTATCTATCTATCTATCTACACTGGCTATCTACCTATCTATCTACACTGGCTATCTACCTATCTATCTATCTATAGACTGGATATATAAATTAAAATTTTTATGTGAAGCCTTTGAGAACAGTTAGAAAGGGTAAGAAAATTCCTTGACTACAGGCCTTCTCAGATCTTTCATTCTGTTAGTTAGCATTGCAGACCTCTATGAAGAGGCTAAAATTATTATATCCTAAAAGTATCTGTATAACAGTACTTCAAATAAAGGCTTATTTTTTTGTTCACATAGAATGAGTTACATTAAAATCTGAGAGACAGTTGAAGAGCCAAGACACATATGTATAATAGCTTTTAGCTACTGTGCATTAAGTTGGAAAAATGCTTCATACTTAAATCATAAACTCCTTTTAAATATATACCATTGAAGATTATATTATGAAATGAAGAAAATATTCCTGTTTAAATGCTGAGGATTCCAAAATGGAAACTATATTATGATTGGGGATCCCAGCAGTTCTAGCCAAATATATTTTTAAAATATCATTTTGGGTTGATAGTTTCTTCATTTATTCAACAGATACTTTTGAATACTCACTATAGGCTAGGTACTATGCATGAGCCTTTATTGTATTTATTTCACATTGTAAGGTACCTAGGGCATATAACTTATCTATTAAATTATCATGTTATTTTACTGGTGATTTCTTGTGAGATAGGCCCTATGTGTTGGTACCGATGTGTTGGTGCTCTCCTTGGTGGGAATCAAAGCCTTTTTCTTTCATTTCTCTCACAGGCCATACATAGTGACTAGAATTCTACCAAGTTACTAATTTATGTTAATGTATTGAAAATCCTTATTAAAATGCAAATGTTATCCTGTGAAGGATAACACTTTAAACCACTGTAAGCCATTAACACACTATCAAGATTCAGTTTATCAGTTTAATTAGATGGTAATTTAGCTTGGCCTTGAGTACTTAAGTAAATCTGATGATGTGGAAGGGGAGAATCACCATAAGAAAGATCAAAGAATAGGTGTAGTCAGACTCTTTATACAGGACACTACACATATCTGGTCTCCTGGAAGTAGAATGCTCTTAAAGACTGGTACATCCAGCTTCCCCTGAATATCTCTTTCCATGCCAGACTGCCTTGAACCAAAAATTCATTCTAATTTTAGAAAATAAATAATATGGATACAAAGGATGACTTTCTGAAATATTTTATACTGATTATTTTATTAATAATGTATATATAATTTATGTATTTAATGTGTTTTAGTCTTTTTGAACCAAATGATAAATTATTAGCTTAAGACAATTTGTTGACCAACTACTTCATGATCATTTGAGGATTGATCCTTCTCTTTTATGGTACAGTAGCTTCACATAGGCAATTTTATAGATGATACAATAAAGAGGGAGATAAATACCTAACAGAAAATGTTATCTTGTTACTGTTTTCTTTCTGTAAGATCATAACCATGGGTTCTTATTGTGGATCAGCAGGTTAAGGACCCAACATAGTGTCCATGAGTGTATGAGTTTGATCCCTGGCCTTGCTCAGTGGGTTAAGGCTCCAACATTGCTACAAGCTGCAGTGTAGGCTGTAGATATGGCTCAGCTCCTGCACTGCTGAGGCTGTGGCATAGGCCAGCAGGTTCAGCTTCAACCCCTAGCCTGGGAATGTCCATATGCCACAGGTGTGGCCCTAACAAGAAAAAAAATAAAGATCATAACCAATTCATGTGAACTAATTAAGCTGATTATTTAAGATCATTCTGCACAGTGACTTAATTAAAAGTATACTGGGCCGAGTACTTTCAGATCCCTGGTATTGCCATATAAATTATGTGTACCCAAAAGTGTGAACATGAAATACTAAACCCATACCTATCTATCTCAGCTATGTCATAGTCTTAATTTTTATATGTCTTATTCTTTGAGTCTTTTTTCTCTATATAGATTAATACAGTATTTTTTGCCAAATTTGATTATTTTATTTGCCTTTTTAGTGTTATAATTTTATAATTAATCAGAGTGAAATAAATACAAATAGCTCAACTGTCCTTATCAAAAAGAAACTTCATTTTTTCTCTGAAGCTGTTTGAGACTAGAAGAGAAAGCTAACTGTTTTAGATAACTTAAGTCTTTCCCATTTCTTATAATTTATAACCCATCAGCACTCATATAAAAGCCTATGAGCCTATTTGAGATTTATGTACCATTGTGTTATCATTTTAAAATAGTCTCTAATAATTAAGAATGTAGTTTTGAAGAGGATAATAAGATAAAAATTAACAGATTTTCATGATAGCTTACTTTGAATTATTGAAAAATAACCTTGTATTATTTTGAGTATTAGACATATCTTGGTTTATATTAACACTGAATTAATAATGAATTAATAAAAATTGTTCCATTGCTGAATTACATTTTTTGTCCAGATACAAGTCTATGTTTAGACTTTGAATGTGTTGACATATTTTCTATATATCACATTTATATTAGATATATAGGTATTTTTAAAGAATATATTATAATGACATGGCATAAACACATTTTTCTTCTTGAGTTTCTTTGACCTCATAACTCATAAATGAGCCAGTAACCACAGCCTGTTTGAAACTTTTATATTGAGGCGAGAGAAGTCCTTTAAATCATGGGAGAAAACATTTTGTTTTGAAAACTTAGATATAATGCACCATTTGTTTCCAAAGAGGAATGCCTTTATTTCATGCAGTTATGTGGCCCTTCAAGAATCAAATTTTAAGTAATAAAAAGAAAGGGATAACTAAAGGTTTAAAGTAATAGAAGTTTATTATAAACTTTAAGAGTGAGACCTATACCTATTTAACGTAACTCAAAATTTAAAACCAGTTTTCATCACAACTTTAGGTGTTACAAATTATAACTTTGTCCCATAATAAACCCTTTTAAGCTTTAATTGAACTTTCCACTTGTTAATAAGAATAGGTACTTTGGGACTTTCTTCCACATCTCTTGATTCTCATTCCCAGAAAATAAAGATAGTATATTTTGGGTTATATATCATTAGAAATGAATATGAACAGAGAGAAATAAAATGAATTAGTATGGCTAGAGAAATTCCTTGCTAATGATGCATGAATATCTATAATGATATAAGTTGGTAAAGACCATTAACAAAACACGCTGATTTTCAAAAGGTTAGACAGGATTTGTACACATCAGGATTCAGAAGGATGTAATTATTCAAGGTAGAGTTAATGAAATTCAAATGAAAAGGCAAAATCTGAATATGAGCACATGGATTTTGCATAAAGAAAATGAAAACAATATTTCTAATTACACTGATTTTTTAATAACTGTCAGATTTTTATTAAACCAAACTGAAAGTCATTCAGTGGATATAGTTTATTCATTATAGACTTGCATGACTGTATCAAAAGGAATGAAGTATTTTAAGGAGTAGCTGGTAAACTAGATCTTCAATTCCCTGAGTCTCTTGATTCAATTTTGACAGTTTATTACATATAAAAATTATGATACATCACTCCATATTAAAAATTATTGTGTTTATTAAACCCTTATAATAAATAAAAATATTCAAATGGATGAAACTGTGTTTTCTAGAGAATGAGTTGACAGTTTATCAATGGTAATGTTTTCAAAGACTTATGTTGAAATATTTCTATTTCTAATGAAAGGTCACAGGCTCATCCCTTAGCTTCCCTATTCAGCTAGTATGCTCCACTTACCTTCTCCCATCTGTGGTGATCAGATACTTTGCATCAAGATAATAGGAGGAACAAAATCCTCCAACTCTAGGCAAAGATTCTAACATAGTTTTAACTGTAAAATCAGAAGTGCATGTAGATTATCATTCCATTGATCATGAAGAAATAAATGTCACGTATTTGGTTAAGGTATTTACACTAAACCGAACTTTGTAAAAGGTCTAATTATGTAATTTAAGCTAATTTGTATAATTCTATGAATTTTCAGTATCATAAGTAGATAAGACATCTAAATTAGAATTATTGTATCTTTATGTTATGTATGAAGTGAGTGTAGGAATGCTGGACCTGGGTAATCGAAAAGAAAGCATAAGTGGACCAGCTTATGTTCTTGTTCATCTTTGTGTGACTTCAGTCTGGGATCCTAAACTCCATTTAATTACATTACTGCAAAAATATGGGTGGTCTTATCATAAAGACTGTGCAGCAATGAATGGCTCTGTAAGCATGCATATCATCAGCACTCCCCAAGAGACCCTGCCATTGAAACCTTCAGCTGACCCAGTAACCAGGCAGATGGCAGTTCATCAATTCAAAACAAAGTTACTAGAAAACTGATTTCATTTATAAGACTTTTGCTTCTTATAGTATAGACAGAAAAGAGCAGAGGTCATCTGTTGTTCTGAATTTGCATGCCAAATAGTATTTACTTCTTGCTCTTATAAGGAACAAGGAAAGAGGCACTCCTGGCCAAGTTCAAACAGTCATTGAGCTCAAAAACACTCATCAGTCCCAGCAATTGAATGGCAGGTGAGAAAGTGTAGATGCAGCAAGATAGTGTTACCTTAGAACTTTGGGCTTTCTGGAATTCTTATCTAGTGCCTTAATTAGCCGTTTAACTTAGCAGGAAACTAGCATCAAAGAGAGGATCTGATGTCTGGAATTCAGAGAAGGGTGCTTAATGGAAAGGGAGCTACCAGCCAGAACCACTTTGTTCTTCAGTCAAGATTAAGGGATAAAAATATAGGAAAGGTTCCTTTTGGTATGAATACTTCAGATGGAGACCTCCTCCTGCATTCTACCCTATACCTAGTTTAGAATTACAGGAAGCTTAGAATTACATTTTTAAAACAAGTTGTAAAAATTATTCTTTTCTTAGGGTAAAAGTACCCATCTTATGACCTTACAGCTCTTGGTCTTTCATTCTTATATTCATGATGCTAATGTGTATATTTCTTTTATTATAAAATGCTTCTAACACTTTTCAGAAGGGAGGGTATGTAAATAATAAATAACCTTTTTACTAGACTTATCATCATACATTTTTAATCCACTTTTCAGCTCTCTGTCAGCTATAAACTGGAATCTATATGCATTCAACAGAGGTCTTTAAATTATTAGGAAGCTAAAAGAATTGTTCTCTTATATATCTATACCAGCACACTGTCCATGAAGAATCAGTGATGGTGATGACTGAAGACATGCCTTTGGAAATTTCATATGTGCCTTCTGCTTATCTGACTGAGATCACTCATGTCTCACAAGCCCTCTCAGAAGTGGAACAACTTCTCAATGCTCCTGACCTCTGTGCTAAAGATTTTGAAGATCTCTTTAAACAAGAGGAGTCTCTGAAGGTAAAAGCAAAGACCTTTCATTCAGATTTTACAAAGTGATCACACTGATCATTTGCTGTACCGGAACAATTTCCTTAAATGTATACAATGAAGACATTTTGACTGGACATGTGGAAATCTTAAAACATTTTATAAGATGGTTAGCATTAGAAACTTGATTTAGAAAGAGAAACATTAATTGGAGTAGGTAGTTTATAATACTTAAATTTGAGAGACTTCCCAAAACAAAGGGTTGCAATAAAAAAAGTTCTCTATGCATTCAAGGTAGAAAGGTTTCCCAGAAAACAAACTTTTCTGGAGAAACAGTTTATTCCAAACTGATATATTGCTTTACTTTCTTTTCACATCAAAGGGGAAATTAGAGGATATTTTTGAATTATATCTGCTTATATAATTTTAGTTTTGTACTTTATACTTTTAACATATACATTCAATTTCAAATTAGTGTCAGTATAAGTACTACAAGATATGTAATTTATAGAAAACAATAAAATATTTTTTTAAATTACCAGGAAAGGTCCCCAACCCAATCCTGCTTTTTTTCTAAACCACCAATTACAAGTTTCTGAATTCCAAACTAAGAAAAATATGATTATGAAATATACATACATATAGATGTATATGTATGTATGTGTATGTGTGTGTGTGTGTGTGTGTGTGTGTGTGTATAAAATAGAATCATTGTGCTGTATACCTGAAGTTAACACAACATTGTAAATCAGCTATACTTCAATTTTTTAAAAAGGAGATGAAAAATTTTGACAGGTTCAATATGCATTTAAGACGCATAATCTGGATAGTTGAGAAAATGTTTTAAAATTGCTTTAAAAAGAATAGGCTTTGAATTTTAGAAGGAAGCGTCTGAGGATAAATAAATGTAGTATCAAGAAAATGTACATAATAATGTATGTCTTAAGATAATTTTTGTGATCATACATTTCACACTCAAGATGAAACATTATAGTATAGCCAGACCTTGGTATTTTCCAATGCAAATAGTATAAGATTATACACAGGTGATAAGTTTGCTTTCAATAGCACCTATTAGCTAAAGTATTTTATACTCTAAATGATTTCTTGGGATTTCATTCCATATCACATATTTGCATAACTATACAAATAGATGAAGCCATTTGTTTATTTCGGAAATCAGAGTAGCAATATCTTGAGTGACTTGAGTTTAATGTCTTACATTATATCAAATAAACTACAAAATTACACACTAAAATAAAACAAGACATGAATGGAGTTTCGGAACTATTCCGTCACTTTCGGCATGGTGCTATTTCTTTTTGTAGTAAAAGTCAAATCACTCGTGGGTACAGTGAAGAAAAGTAACTCAATCAATTGATAAAGGAGACTTGCCAGCATTCCTGTCATTATTCACATTAACTGATTTCTAGTAACAGCACAGTTTGTAAGTTCATCATTGTCATTCACCATGTAAATCACTGCTAATGAGCTAATATTAATTCCTTTCCATGTTCATGGACATATGGGTCAGGAGAGCAGTGACCCCAAGCTTATTAAGTTGCCAATTGAGTATCTTTGTCTTCATACCTCTTAACCTGGCACACTCAAAATGATGGGCCCCAGCTACACTCATAGATAATCATTTGTTCTTTCAGATATATTTAATAGTATTATATCTGAGACCAATTGTGATGGTATTGATTACTGTGGTTTGTAAAAAGGTGTTATTGTGGGTTTAATTTAACTGGGTTATTGAATCCTCATTAGATGCAGTTTTGGATGTAATTCCATCTAACCCCCACATATCTCCTGCAGCAAGCAAATGGGCTTCCTGCCTTTATGAGCTTTTTGAAGGGGGATAGTTTTGATTTCAGTCTTTTCAATGAATATGTATTTCCTTTTAAAGACGTTCATCATTGTCATTATCTAGTAGTAAAAATATAAAACCATCACATAAATTGTACAGTTGCTGGTTGAGAAGGTTTGAAATTAAATTGTGGTTAATTTTATTCTTGACATATTTGCATGGATCAAATTACAAAACTGTAGTAGGTATCACTGTGATTTAATGTACATATTTTTAAGTACAATACAACATTACATTCTGAACAAAATATAAATAATGTAGCACATGTAATTTCCATAGATGTATTGAACTAGAAAGATACCTAATCCATTTGACAAGAATTAATCAGATTAATAAACACCTATTTACCTATATAAAGCTGTATGTAATAGCTAATGCACTAGCTAAGGCATAACTGGCAACGAATGAGAAACATGTGCATAAGTAATATTTATTCTTATATCAAAGCCAATATTGTGAATTGATTGTGCTTGTTTCTATGTAAAAAGTTAATATATCCATTACATAATGATTGTGCTTGTTTCTATGTAAAAAGTTAATAATATCCATTACATAAATGATGGTGCCATAATTTTGAAACAACTTAAATTTTTGAAAGTTTCAGTCAGTATTAAAGTAACTTGTACTTTATTTTTGAGAAAAAAGGAGTTCCCTGGTAGCCTAGCAGTAAAGGACCTGACATTGTCTCTGCTGTGGCATGGATTTGATTCCTGGCCTGGGAACTTTTGCATGCCCTGGTAACGGCATAGAACACCCCACCCCCCAAAAAAACACCAAGGAGAATTAAAGTCAATTGTCTTAATAAAATTTGCTAAAATATGATTATTATACTAAATTACCAAATATTACTTCAAAGTATCTCATATGAAAGTATGAAACGAGAGTAGAATACTGGTTGCCAGGGACTGGAGGGAGGGGAAAATGAGGAGTTATTGTTGGGGTATAAAATTTCAGTTACGCAAGATACATAAGTTCTAGAGGTCTGTTGTATGACACTTGTATTTATAATAATAAAAGCATAAACTGTAATGTATACTTAAAAATTCATTAAGACAGTAGATCTCAGGTTAAGTATTCATATCACAATGAGAAAATAGTAAAGTATGTACATAAAAATTTTTAGCATCACAAGTTGAAGTTTCCAAAAGTTTTACTCACAAGAGCCTTAAATATTTGAAATCTTGTCATAAAAGCCGAAAATATTCATTTAAGAAGCCCAGTGAGAAGGATTTATCCTAATGCCTCTATATACCTATATTTACTGAAAGCTTCAGTTCCATTGTGTCTGAGATACTCTTGTGGGCTCATGCATGTGCCCCCCTCACTCTACATTCACTGTACTCTGACTGGCAACTACCAATTGCAAATTCCTTGGCCTCTATGCCTTAAGCGCTTTGCAGTCATCAAAACCCATGTGTCAGGGTGTAAAAGCTCTAGATTCCTACATCTCCTAACAAATTTCAGCCAATGACAGATGGCTTTCTATGGATAAACTCCACTGCTCATCCACATCTGCATATGAGGTAACTCCAAAGCATATTCTACCTTCTGACCCAAAGTTTACCAGCAGAATTGAGACCCCCTTGTGTACCATAGAAACCTTTCTTGAATCACACTCTTCACTGTCTTTCTCTCTTATCCTCCCCACTTCCTTACCAGTTCTCCTTAGGATCATTTACAAATACATCACTTACATGGATATTCTATCTTAGGATATGTTTCTAGGAGAACACAACCTAGGATAATATGAAAGAAATATTTAGTCAGCACTTAGCAACAGAAATCCTGGAAAATACTCCATGCAATTTGATGTGGATTTTCCATGACTATGTTGCTCCCCACTAAGGATTTTCTTAGTTGCTCAAATAGGCCTTGGCATAGGTAAAGGTGAATTGTTAGGACAAAAATGAGAGCATGGCTTAGAATAAGGATGGCAACTAGATTTTATATTTTTCAATAATGATGACCAATGTGAATATAGCACTAAGGTACTCAATAACTTACCCATAGCTCTATGACATATCTAAAATTACTATCATTCCCATTTTGTAGGTGAAGAAATTTAAGAAATATTAAATAAAGTAACTTGATGAAGTTGACACAACTAGTATTGGTTGAGCAAGGATTTGAACCCAAGCAAAGTAGCTTTAATTCCTGAGCTTTTAACCGCTATACTATGCCACCTTTCATGAGATGGTTTCTAGGGTACTATGTTGGGCATAATAAGGGTGAACTTGGGTAAAACATGGTGGAATACTGAGGTCTGGTGTGGTCAATTCATAGGGAAAATGTCCTGAGTTCTAATTCTCACTGAATCCATACCAATTTAAAAAGATTTCATAAAAGGAATTAATATCTTTTCATGTGCCTGTTGGCCTTAAGTGACATAAATCACACAGAAAAAAAGGGCAATATTGTATATTATCACTTATATGTAGAATCTCAAAAATAAAATGAATGAATATAACAAAACAGAAGCAGACACATAGGTAACAAACTAAGTGTTTACTAGTAGGGAGAGGGAAAGGAGGATAAGGATGGGGATTAAAGGGTACAGACTACTATGTATAAAATAAATAAGCTACAGGGATATATTGTAGAGCTCAGGGAATAGAGCCAATATTTTATAATAACCTTGGGATATAATCTATGAAAATATGGAATCACTATGTTATACACCTGAAGCTAATATAATGTCATAAATCAACTATGCTTCAATAAGAGAAGGAGAAGGAAGGAGGGAAGGAAATAAGGAGAAAAGTGTGGAGAGGAAAAGGAAGAAAGAAAGAGGTCAAATATGCATCACTTCATCTGTCTCATTGAAACTGAGATAGATGTTCCAGCTGAGGTTGATAAAATGTTTTGTGTCTTTGGTAGCCAAGAGGGTGACAAGAAATGTGGATAGATGAAGAAAGCTTACAGATAATGATAGGACACTCATGCCCAAGGTAGAGTTTAGATAAGATCAAGAACTAAAGGCAGGACTTGTTCAACCTCAGTAACACTGGAGAAAACTTGTTGTGAGCTGAAAAGGCCAAAGATTATAAAGCAAAGTTGTTCAGTCATCTTTGATTGGTTCAGCTTTTATGCAGGGACTTTAAGACCCAAGGACTTAGCTGATAATGTAAGGAGTGGGAATTTACCCATCCATACATATTTATTAAGCTTTTACTATGTACCAGACATTGCTCTAAGCGCTTAAAAAACAATGAACAAAATGAATGGACTTCACCCTCATACACTGCGATTTTAAATAGGACAGAAAGGGCATTTAAGGAAAGATTTGGAGAAGGTAGGGAGTCAGCATTGCAGCCAGCCTTGCTGTCCAGGCACGGTAAGCGGTCATTGCAAAGGCCTGAATTTTGGATGTATGCCTGACCTGATGGATGAACATTAGGAAGGCTAGTGAGATTTAAGCAGAATGCACCAGGGGAGGATAGTAGGGCAGGAGGTCAAAAGGGGTATGGGCATTCAGGTTGTGGAGGGTCTTGGTGGACCATTGTAAAGAATGTCGTTCATGCTGAGTGAGATAGGATCAGTTGTAGGTTTTGGAGAAAATGAGTGATATGATCTGATTTATTCTTATAAAAGATCACAGTAGCTGCCTTGTTGATAGTAGAACTGTAGAGAATCAAGGGTAAAACAAGGAGCACAGTTGGAGAATGGATGCCAGTGGCTTCACCTTGGGGAGAGATCTTCAGGTTTTGGAAATGTCTTCAAAGGGGAGATAGAAGATTTATTTCTGTATTCACACAGAAACTTGAGCATGAGTGTATTAAGGCCCATTCTCGGCAGATTTTGAGGCTCAGAATTAAGTTATCCTATGAAGTTAGTAGGAGATCTCTTGAGGAATATAGCATTTCTTCTCATTGATAACTTTGCTTTCTGTACTCCAGTCTTGCTGTGAAGCAGGGGAACCAGTGCTGGCAATGGAGATCTTATTATTCTAGTCAAAATCCTTCTTCAGAATTTGTTTTACCACATTTAAGCACATATTTAATAATATCAGTCACTTGAATGAGGACAAACTGATGTTGTGAACAAACTGACTTTTTTTTTTATTCTGGTATTAGGAAATTAAGTAATAGGAGTCAGTGTATATACAAATCTAAACAAAACATCTGAAGGAAAAATAAAATAATTAATATTTCAGTGCACATTGTAATCCAGAACCATGCTAGATAAAGGGTTAAATTTTTTACAAATGTAATGTGATTCCAACAAAAGGATACTGCAATTATTCTAAATTAAATAATTATTGGAGCATATAAAATGTCAAAGCAAAATTTGCTTGCAAGTCCTTTTTAAATTCTCCTCAAATTTTCTAATAGAATAGTTTGGTGCATGGAAAAGCATGACTTTTATTTATTACATTGTAAGAACTGATCTTTTGGACTATATCATTTTGAGTGATGTAATCATTTCATGATTTCTCTGAGGGAAATCAAAATTTTCAACTAGAGCATTTCTTGTTATAAATATATTTCCTGTTTTCACATGCTTTTATGATTTAGGATTTATTTGATTTTCTATTTTTATTTATTCTAATTTTTGTTGATTTTTTGATTTGCTATTTATATTTGTAAACTACTTTACAATTATTCATCTATTTGCTATAATTGAGAGCCTACTTAAATCATTAATTGTAGTGCCTCAATTTTCATTCCTCTTACAGTATATTTACTACATTATATTTCATATTTATATGTGCTTTGGTGGTTTCCTTTTATATTTTTTACAAGTATCTCTTTTATAGGAAATTATTCTCTTTTTTTCTCCCAGCCATTATTTTATCAGGCCCAACAGTTGTCCTACTTCAACTCCCATACTGCAGTTTACTCCCATCTCTGCTAAAATACACTTTAAGGATTCAGTCCACCTCCTTCCATTCTCCCAGAAAAACTGTTTTGATAATCCCTGTCCTATAAATTCTGGAAGTCAGAAACTTCTGCATTGGAACTTACGATTCATGAGTCTGGTAGAAATTTTGAGGTTGCAATTAAGTTGTGTGGAGGTTTTCCTTTTGTTCATAAACTATCCGAGCTGTTCTTTGACCAATTATGATGTCACTTTTTGATCTATGACATATAATTACTGATTTGTTATTTATGTAAAGACAATGCATCATCCTAAGGAGAATGTTTTGACCAAAATAAATAGTTGTATTTAAGAAGTGTTCTTCACAAGTGGACCATAAACGAAGCAGGAAAAAACAAAAGAATCAAAAGGGCAACTTCCCATAGAAGCACTAAAAATAACTAAAAATTTTCTGTAGGAGCTCAGAGAAATCTAATTAATAAGTACTTTAATGCTTTTTGAGTGAATACCCTTCCCAATTTGATATGTCATTAATATAGTGCCTTGTGGCTAGACAGGACATAAAATGGATAAGAATTAGATTTATATAGGGTGTTGCCTTCATCTGTCAGATAAAAACAAATTCCAAAGAGTGAAAATGAACTGGTGTTTGAGTCTTTGGTGCTCCAATTTCTCTTTTTTAATTTTAAGATAGATCTACCCCCCAACAGCTGCTGTCACAACAGCTACTAATGGGTTTCTCTAATTCTTTTTTTCTTAGAAATGAAAAATTTTTGCTCTTCTTTTAGCCACGTTACAAAGGGTCTCAAGGCATTTTTGTTATCTAAAAGTGCTTAGAGGTTTTATTTTCACCTGCTTAAAATATGAAAACGATCATGCAGGGTTTTATAACTCTGAAAACACATATACATATGTTAAAGTCTACATATACACGTTTAACTGCAGTGCTGTATTTAAAACAACAATACCTAGTCAGTGACAGCAAAAGATACAATTTTCACCATTTTCAGTGGTTTGCAAATGAACCATCTATTCCTTCTAACCTACTCTCTGTGGTGACCAGCATCCATCATACACATAATCTCTAGGAAGAAAAAATATTTTCTTTTTATTTTTTTTGGGGGGTGGTCTTTTGGTCTTTTCAGGGCCACACCCGCGGCCTATGGAGGTTCCCAGGCTAGGGGTCCAATCAGAGCTGTAGCCGCCAGCTACAGAAAAGAAGGGACAAGTTAAAAAAACCTTTTAGAATTATCTGATAGACCAATGAAAATCTCCCTGAGCTTTATACATTTTTTATTTTTTAATGTTTTTTATTTATTTTATTTTTTATTTTATCTTTTTTCTTTCTAGGGCTGCACCTGCGGCATATGGAGCTTCCTAGGCTAGGGGTCTAACTGGAGCTGTAGCCACCGGCCTACAGCAGAGCCACAGTAACGCCAGATCCGAGCCATGTCTGTGACCTACACCACAGCTCACAGCAATGCCAGATCCTTAACCTACTGAGCCAGTCCAGGGATCAAACCCGCATCCTCATGGATGCTAGTCAGGTTTGACAACTGCTGAGCCACAACGGGAACTCCTATTTTTCTTGTTCATCTCTGCATCTCCAACTCCTAGAACAGTACCTACCATTCAAGAGGCACTCATTGGACATCTATTGAATGAATGAATGAATGACACTGATAAATCCAGAATGAAGCCTGAGATTGAAGAAGCAGAGCAATGTCAATCTACCAGTACCAAGAATAATAATTTTAAAAAAACAAAACAAATTTAGTTTCTTTTATATTATGTGCAAACTTACTGAGTTAAATCATCCAGACATGTGAAGCATATACACTAGTATGGAGAAATTTGTTCTAGGTATGTACACACCAAATTTTATTTTATTTTATTTTATTTTTTTGTCTTTTTGCCTTTTCTAGGGCCACTTCCCGCAGCATATGGAGGTTCCCAGTCTAGGGGTCGAATTGGAACTGTAGCCACCGGCCTACAACAGAGCCACAGCAATGCAGGATCAGAGCTGTGTCTGTGACCTACACCACAGCTCACAGCAATGCCGGATCCTTAACCCACTGAACAAGGCCAGGGATCGCACCTGCAACCTCATGGTTCCTAGTCAGATTCGTTAACCACTGTGCCACAACAGGAAGTCCAGAAACAAATAATTTATGAAAATGTGTAGCAAGAGACCTACATGTCATTAAAATATTACTAATATATTAATATTAGTAAATATAATGCAGTAATTTGGCTTGCATTATATGGTTATGGATATATGATTATGGCAAACAGTAGGCCAGAGAGGTTGTCAAGGCACTGTATTTGAACAGAGAAGACTTAGATTTAGACGCTGAATCTGACTTTTAATAGTTGTGTCCTAGGCATAAAATTTCTAAGGCTCAGTGTTTTTAGCTTTGCAATTAGATCAATGATATTACCTGCCCAAGCCTACTCAGCAGTAATATTGTGAAGATAGAGTGAAATCATGCAGGATTATGTAGAAAAATTGTTTTAAAATTTATAATTATATAAATTTCAAGTTTTGTAAAATCCATATTACTTCATCATATGTCCAAAATCTTAAAAATTATTGTAAATTAAATTTCCACGTAAATAATCCTAAAAACATATTGCCTTTAAGAATGCAGTAAGGAGTTCCTGTTGTGGCTCAGTGGTAATGAACCCAACTAGTGTCCAAGCAGTTGTGGGTTCAATCCCTGGCCTCACTCACTGGGTTAAGGATCCATGTGTTGCCAGGAGCTGTGGTGTAGGTCACAGAGGCAGCTCCATTCTGGTATTGCTATGGCTGTGGAGTAGGCTGGCAACTGTAGCTCTAATTTGACCCCTGTCCTGGGAACCTCCATACACCACAGGTACGGCCCCAAAAAGAAAAACAGGAAAAACAAAAAAGAATGTAGTAAAACATAAGATTGCATTTTCCATTATTGTATTAATTTTAGGTGCCAAATTAATAATTCACTTTTAAATATTTATCTTGAGGATGCAGATTCTAAATCATTTTTTAATTTAATTTTATTTTTTAAATTATTTCCCCAAAACAAATTTTTTTCTACTGTACGGCATGGTGACCCATTTACACATACATGTATACATTCTTTTTTCAAACATTATCATGCTCCATCATACGTGACTAGACATAGTTCCCAGTGCTACACAGCAGGATCTCATTGCTAATCCATTCCAAAAGCAATAGTTTGCATCCATTAACTCCAAGCTCCCAATCCACCCCACTCCCTCCCCCTCCCCCTTGGCAACCACAAGTCTATTCTCCACGCCCATGATTTTCTTTTCTGTGGAATGCTTCATTTGTGCTGTATATTAGATTCCAGATATAAGTGATATCATATGGTATTTGTCTTTTTCTCTCTGACTTACTTAGCTCAGGATGAGAGTCTCCAGTTCCATCCATGTTGCTGCAAATGCCCATAAATGCATTATGCCCTTCTTTTTTATGACTGAGTAGTATTCCATTGTGTATATATACCACAGCTTCCGAATACAATCATCAGTCGATGGACACTTGGGTTGTTTCCATGTCTTGGCTATTGCGAATAGAGCTGCAATGAACATGTGGGAGCATGCGTCTTTTTCAAGGAAAGTTTTGTCTGGATATATGCCCAAGAGCGGGGTTGCTGGGTCCTATGGTAGTTCTATGTATAGATTTCTAAGGTACCTCCCTACTGGTCTCCATAGTGGTTGTACCAGCTTACATTCCCACCAACAGTGCAGGAGGGTTCCCTTTTCTCCACACCCCCTCCAGCATTTGTTATTGGTGGACTTACTAATGATGGCCATTCTGACTGGTGTGAGGTGGTATCTCATGGTAGTTTTGATGTGCATTTCTCTAATAATCAGGGACGTTGAGCATTTTTTCATGTGCTTGTTGGCCATCTGTACATCTTCCTTGGAGAACTGTCTCTTCGGGTCTTTTGCCCATTTTTCCATTGGGCGGTTGGCTTTTTTGCTGTTGAGTTGTATAAGTTGCTTGTGTATCCTAGAGATTAAGCCCTTGTCCGTTGCATCCTTTGAAACTATTCCCTCCCATTCTGTAAGTTATCTTTTTTGTTTTCTTTTTGGTTTCCTTTGCTGTGCAAAAGCTTGTCAGTTTGATTTGGTCCCATGGGTTTATTTTTGTTTTTATTTCTGCTGCTTTGGGAGACTGACCTGAGGAAACATTTGTAAGGTTGATGTCATAAAATGTTTTGCCTATGTTCTCTTCTAGGGGTCTGATGTTGTCTTGTCTTATATTTAAGTCTTTCAGCCATTTTGAGACTCTAAGTCATTTTAAATTTAGATGTTCCATGCCTTTTACCAAGAATAGGATGCTGTTTTTTAGTTAGTTTGTTGTTGTTGCTTTCTTTGGAGTTTTATTTATTTTTTTATTAAATATGTTACATTTATTTTTTCATAATTATGCTTCGATGATTAAGAATCCTTTTTTCTGAATTCAGAACCATGACTTTATTTAAAAGCACTGAAGCTTTAAGTAAAGGATAGTTTAATCAATAGTTTTTTTTCCTTTTTTCCTTGGAATTCTGAGATTTGGTTTTTGTTATTTATTTTGTTATTGTTTGCCTTTTGCCATTTAAAACAGCTAATCTGTATCCATTTTCTTGCTTAAAATAGTAATAACAAGCATGTTGATACTTTAACAGCACTGAGTTAAACCTTATGAGTTGACATTATGTGGGTCAAAATGTTCAAACTTTGGCAAATACATATAGTTCATTCTAATACAATGATTTTTACCTGTCTGCTTATTTCTGAATTCTAATGCACATCATTAAACAGTCAAGGAAAAAAATCAAGAACTTGGTATTGTAAACCACATATAGTTAATGGGTCCTAATTACTACCAACTCCCAAATTGAATTTTCCAAACTTGCAGCAGAACATTAAAGGATGTTCTCACCATTAGGGAAATCTACGGGGTTTCCAAAACGACAAATAAAGGAGGTTCAGCATTAAGATCCTACTCCTATATCATGTGTTCTTTTGCCCTTTGTTATTTTTCTTAAATTTGTACATTTAGGTTAAGAATAATTATATGACAGTGTTTTTACTTTTCTATCCCAAATGTAAAACACTGTGATAGAAAGCATGTTCTCTCAACATCAACAGTGTTAATCATTTATAAAAACGGGCAAAATAATACCAGATACGTTTCCTATTTTTCAAAGTAGTGTGCTATCATTTGTATTAAATTATATAGATTCAATATTGTATAGTAGTTATCTGTGAACTTGCTTCATCACACATACTGGGTTTTCCATTCTTTATAAAAATAGTAAGATGCTCATGATTGCCTATTTAAATATGATAAAAGAGTATAAAGCAAAAAGCAAAAATATATATATAACAACAACAACAAAAAGGAAAATGTCCTGTCTGCATTTTTTCAATCCCATTCCTGAGTAATAGGAGTTCCTGTCATGGCTCAGTGGAAATAATCTGACTAGCATTCATGAGGACACAGGTTCAATCCCTGGCCTCACTCAGTGGATTAAGGATCTGGCATTGCCATGAGCTTTGATGTAGGCCAGCAGCTACAGCTCTGATTTGCCCCCTAGCCTGGGAACCTTCATATGCTGTGGGTGTGGCCCTAAAAAGTAAAAAAAAAAGTCAGAAGCCCATTCCTCAGCATTAATCAGTTTTTTAGTTTTTCCTAGATTTCTGTGTTGCCACAGAATTTTTCTCCATAAAACTTACCTGCCACTCCATCACTCAGTTACACAAGACTCAAAATAATGTCCTGGTTCTAAAAAAAATTGGAAACATGGAATACCATATGTCTAATTTTTATTGATGAGAAAAACATTTGCTCCTATACAACTCTCCTTTGCCATGTGCAAGAGCCAATATTTCTATAAAGATTATTTTTTATAAAATGATTCTGATGATGTGCACAACTTAATACAAAGTGCATCTATCACAAATGGACTTAAATGAAATCCATTTCTGTTTAGTTGGTGCTGATGCACTAGAGCTGTTGTTTCTGAGGAACAGTTGGAGCAGTGAGGTACAGGTTTTGCATTTTTCTTTTTTTTCTTGTTGATGTTGTGTGACATCTGGGGAACTTGGGCAGACATAATTCTGAATGAAGGACTTTGTGTGTTGTTTACCTGAGGTTCTGTGAGGTATCCATGGAGAATCTTGGCCAGGAAATACAGATAGAATATTATTCCACTGTTTACTCTAACAGCTAAATAACCAGTAAAAGTAAAATAGAATAAGGGAGATATCTGAAATGCTCAGAACACCTGTTGAGGTCTGAATGCATATCTGCAGTGGTTCAAGGACAACATAACAAACTTTAAAGGTTCAGTGGTTCATTTCAGTTTGATTTTCATAAGCAAGTTAAGATTCAGAACTTCACCTCAACTTTTTACTTCAAGTTAACACAAATATATTAAGTCCCAGATATTGTGTTTAATCCTCTAAAATAGCAATATAAGGTGCAATTCCTGTACTGTTAGTTTATAGCATCAATTGAATACACATATCAGAGTTACATAAACAAGTTGGAAAGTATTAAATGTAGGAAAGACATAGTAGAGCCAAAATGCATAGTGTAAGGCCTGAGTGTAACTGAATTTGTGAAGAAGAGAAAGCCTTGTAGAAAGCAGAAACAGAATAATTTTATAAAGGAGAATGTCTTTGAAATATTCATGCTTTAAATATTTGGAAAATACTAATAACTACCGCTAATTTAATATGTGTCAGGACATGCTCTAAATTCTTTACTTGTGGTAATTTGTATGGTCACTAGAACAACTCAATTAGGAAAACACTATTATTATGCCCATATTCAGAATTTTCTAAGCTGGAGTCGTGGTTTGGTTCAGAGTGGTGGTAGAGTCAAATTCTGAATACATTTTCAAGGTAGAGCCCATAGGATTTGGTGGCCAATTTCATGTGGGTTGGTAGAGGATTCAAGGATAACACTAAGAATTTTGGCATGAACAACTGAAAGAATGGAACTATCATTAACTATATAATGTGGAAAATTGCAAGAGTATCAGGTTAGGATACAAAGTTGAATGTAAATTTTCTTTAGACAGAATTTTAGATTAATGTTAGTATATACATCCTATCATCGACTGATTATTTAAAATCTTACCTCGATAAGATTTAAACTCATGAAGCTGTGTTTGAGCTTACCTTTTGGTATAAGACAACTAACGACACCTCATTGGAACTTATCACTGTCTAAGTTACAGACATCCTCATTTTTAAATTATGTACCAAAATTTTAGCAAGGGCTGAATTGAATTTTACATTATTTATGTGTGAGATGCCTGTTTATTTTCATGACTACAGAGAAGGCATTACAGCATGTATGCTATTTTATTTTATTTTATTTTATTTTAATTTTTTAATTTCTTTGGCCATATGGAGTTCCTGGGCCAGGGATCAGATCAGAGCCACAGTTGTGACTTATGCCACAGCTGAGGCAACACCAGATCCTTAACCCACTGTGCCAGGCCAGGGGTCAAACCTAGGTCCCAGAGCTCCAGAGACTGCACCAAAGTGGGAACCCCAGTAAGGCTATTTTAAATAGTACTTTTTGAAATAGAAATCATATAGGCACATTTGATATTAAATTAGAATTTATAGAAGAAATAACTTGCTATAAGAAAAACATTGAAAATTTGCTAAGTTGTTTATTTTCATCAGAAGTGATTAATAATAAGTTCAGTTAATCAGATATCACTCTTCCCTATTCCAGCCCTAGACAGTTTCTACAGTATCTAGTTTGACATTCATATAAATAGATTTACCTTTTAGGTGGGTAAAGGCACATTCTGTAATGAGACATTCTGACAACAAGGGAGTCATTGTCACTTTACATTAAATAGAAGAAAAACTAAACAGCAGAAATATGCCCCTTATGATAGAGACCAGACCCTAGGTAAATTAAAAGTTACTTCATCCCTTTATCTCAGCCTGATCAGTTGGCAAATAGGTCCCTTGTTTGGTTCCCTAGATCAATTGTCTGTAGTCTCTAGTTTCTCTTTTTAGCTCATTAAAAACACTTGTTACACAATACTTGAATAAGCAAAGTACTTGTAGGTTCAAATTGTTTGTATTATGAATCCCCTAAAAACCTGATTCTCTTCTTAAAGGGAAACCCACATTTCTAAATACTATTTTTCTCAAAGTTGAGGCCTGTATTATTATGTCTGTGTCATCAGACATAATAATATAGGCCTCATAGCAACTACATGTTATGTCTGTGCTCTTATTTAAACAGCAGGCTTTTCAACCAGAAAAGTGAATGGAAGCAGTATAGTTCATAGTCTTCTGTTTTTCCTTATTTTACATGTCTGGCCTTCATCTTTAAGTTGTAGAAGTTACTTCATTATCTAATTTTTCTCTATTAACAGTGTATAAATAAGGGTGTTATTTAACTTATTTAATTCTGTGAGCCAGAGAGGGAAGGATGCTATGTTAAAATATTAAGGACGTAAATTATATAGAGTCAGTACAAGTGCCCTCCAGAATGTAAGGTCTTCTTTCCAGAAAGTGTGGCTAGCAAATAAACATTGTACAGAATTGAAATGGTGGAAGGTAATTTCGCAGGGTATGTTAAAATCAAGAGAGAACTTGACTAAAAAGTGAGCACTTCCTCATTTGGCCATCATATTTTCAGGTAAGATGAACTCTTCAGGGATAGAAATGGAAACAGTATACTCTATAGTGACCCTAGAGATTTTTCTATCACCATAGCAACTATGGGGACCATGGTTTCATTTATAGAGGGTCAGAAACTATAAAGATCACTTATTTCTAGACAAACTAAAATAGTAAAAAGCTCTAAAGTCTCATCTCTAACTTTAAACTATGGAAACTGCTACAGAATTTTCTTTGGTGCATATACCATTTTTCTGTGTGCAATGCTTCAGGGACAAGTGTATATGTAGACCTAAAAAGGACTTACTGGACTGGAGCCAATTTTGACAGCATTCTCTGAGAATGCACCAAGGAGCTATTATCTAGATATCCAGGGAGTATGACATCCCCTGCCCCAGTTTTTGCTTTTTTCTTTTCTCATTTAAGATACAAAGTTTTCCTGCTTTTGCAACATGCTGCCTAGCATTGCAAAAATTGTTCCTAATTCAACAAAGAGCATTTCTACCACATTCCAGAGAATTGGGAGCTCTCCAGAGATTTGGATTAAAATCAGGAAGCTTTGCAAGCTCACATCATCGGAGAGAGAATATCTCACACACACATCCCACATCAAAGCCATAAGTGGATTACTTTTAGTCCTGTGAGGAAGATCCTTCTTCCTTTCTCTTGAATTTTAGCCCTGTAGCAAATTACGGCTCTTCATTTTAAATGCTTCGGCTTCCAACATAGAGACAGATAGGGCTAGTTGCCCCAGTGTGAGTTTCAGGAATCAGCCTGTCAGTCAGCTGAATGCTTGCTATCAAATGGAAAACTTAGAGTTCTGGATTTTTGCCCTTGGGCTGGAAGCCACTCTAATGTGGAGTCTTTGACTTATATCTTCAGGAATCGAGCCAGTACAAGTCATTTGTTCAGGCTGCCCAGGTCAGCAGAGTTAACAGAAGCAGCAAAGAAGTCATGTTGGTGCTTGTTCCTGGCACCTGACTTAGTCTAGTTAGTGGGGTAGCTTAAATATTTCACCCAAGACCTCAGATGGTAATGAAATTTTGCCAGGTGAAAAAAAAAAAAATACAAGAAGCTTGCCTGAGGGCAGTGATTTCTGGGGCATTGATAATGTATACCAGATCCACTGTCTTTTTAAAAAATTGGTTAAATCATCTTTTTTTAATTAGTAGTAAACTTTTCCTCCACAAAGATGTGTCTAATGTCAAAGCAAATTGTAGTATAGTACTAAGCTCTTTTCAATTTTGTAGTGAAAAAAAGATGACAGTGGAAAACAGCTTGTCCGGATTTGCATTTTCTCATTTTCAAGATGCTGAGATTGCTGTTGATAAAATAACCACTCACCTCTTAAGTATCCACAGTTGACTTTTTACTCCTGTTTCTGGATGCATTTAACTTGTTGGCATGTCCCTCCCCTCCTCCTGATATTATTTATCCCCTTGGTTTTAAAACATTTCCCTTCCGGTTCTTCTCCAAGGTTTGATGAGATCTACTCCCTGGACGTATTCATTTCCATCATCTACCTCTACTTTCCACAAAGGTTCGTCCTTAGGCAAATTTTCTTCTCTTTAACAAACATTTCTGAGCAATTTGACATCTCTTCTGTGATTAAACAACACCTAATATATTCCATTGACTAGAAATTCTGTATCTAACACAGGCAAAAGACAGTTTTAGCCTGCATTTCTCCAGATAAGTCATCTGAGGATATTTCTGTGTTGGCATACCTTCCTTTTCCTCATATGGTAATGAAGGACCTGTAGAAAATATTCTGATCACAGAGTTAAATTGAGCTGCTTAACCAAAAAATAATGAAATTGTCTGAGGAGAAACTCAGTGTGTCTAAGTCTAAGGTGTTAATGAACTTGAAGACAACACCTTGGAATTTTATAAACAATCTCTCTCTCTGAAATTAATTTACATCACCCACAACCATCATGTCTAGCTGATTTGCAGACCTGGGAATGCAGCTGCTTTTTTAGGTTACACTATAAACATTGACTTTTGCCCCTTAAAACTGGCTTCCATAGATTAATCTTCTCCCAAGGCAAGTCCTCATGCACCACAGTCCTGAAGTCTCAGAATGAAGCATGAAAGCACCCTAAGATCTACCATAACTTCCCCCTTGCTGCCCAAACTGACTGGTAGAGTTTGTTTCAGAGCCTGCCTTCTGGAAAGCTGGAGGCTCAGCAACAGACACTCCTTATGTAGTCTAGTCTCTATTTCATGCATATTTGAAATCCTCCTCAGTTTTGTCTGCAGGTTGACAAAAATGTTATTTTTATTGATACTTGTTAAGTTTTTATATTTGTAAGTTGACCCTTTAAAGACATGGGTTTGGGGAGTTCCCATCGTGGCGCAGGGGTTAATGAATCCGACTAGAAACCATGAGGTTGCGGGTTCGATCCCTGCCCTTGCTCAGCGGGTTAACGATCCGGCGTTGCCGTGAGCTGTGGTGTAGGTTGCAGATGTGGCTCGGATCCAGCGTTGCTGTGGCCCTGGTGTAGGCCAGCGGCTTCAGCTCCGATTAGACCCCTAGCCTGGGAACTTACATATGCCGCGGGAGTGGCCCAAGGAATGGCAAAAAGACAAAAAAAAAAAAAAAGACATGGGTTTGAACTTCCGGAGTCTACTTGTATGAGGATATGTTTCAATAGTAAGTACTGTAGTACTATATAATCCATGATTGGTTGAATGCTCAGATGTGGTAGAACCATGGATATGGAGGGCTACTTATAAATTATACACTGATTAAGCCTTTTGTCATTTGAAAGTCGACTGCATTTATTTTTCCTGACAAGGAAACATGCTATCTCTGGATTAGATAACATATCCTTAATTACTCAAGAGTGTTTTAGAACTGGTCCCCATGCCCCAAATCCACATGTGACCTGCGGTGAGGGCCAGGTGTTTATCTGTGCATGCAGGGATTGCAGTACAAAACAGAAGTCTCAGTATTACAAACATCAGAGCTTATATAAGACATTTGTCACATCAGAGAGACAGACAGAAATACAGACATGGAGGGAAGGAGAGAAGGGAGAAAGGGAGAGAGAGACAGAGAAAATGAAGCTAGAAACAGAGAGAGGGACCTTTGCTCTGGAGTCTAAAGAAATCCTCTCCAGAGAAAGAAAGTCTAGGTCTGTTATCTTCAGAATGCAAGTTGGAATGTAAGCAAAGGGATCCAAGGGAGATAAACTTCTGAGTCTCCCTGGAACAATATGCTAATCTAAACTCCGAGGTATTTTTGCTTTTCAGTTATCCATTAACCCAGATGCCAATGTTCTTTGCTCAGAAAGGCCAGACCATGTGGAAATGTGAAAATATGTATAGCCCAACAACACTTTCCATCTCATTCCTTTTCCCAAAATCTGAGGTCAACTGCCTATTGAATACCTACAGTCTGATAATTCAAAGGCTTCCCCGTATGATCATGTCCAAAAGGAAATCATTACTTACACATACACAAAAGCATGTACACATAGAACTTTTTCATCAATCTGAGATCCCTTTACTCGTGCATACCAGTATTTATCTGGATGTCCAGGCTAGAAGCCTGGGAGTTATTTGAGTCTTTCTTCTTCATCTAATACAGAGTTGCTGAGTTTTGACATGTTTCCTTCCTAAACAACTTTCTCTATTTAACTCAAATGTGAAGGCCAACTAGATATTTGATAACATAACATTTTTAAAAATTTTAGGTGTGAAATATGGTATTGTGTGCTCTTTCCTTGAAAGAAATTCATGTGTATTAGAAATACATGCTGAAGTATTTATGGATAAAATATTAAATAAATTTGTTTCAAAATAATCCAGTTGAGGAGGTGAATAGGTGAATGGGTGGAAAAATAATGAAAAAATGTCAATGGCTTCATAAATGTTGGCACTGGATAATAGGTTTATGGGGGCTATTTTTACTATTTTCCTTTCTGTTCTTATATATATTTATTATTATTGTTATTAATAGTTACTTCCCCAATACAATTTTTTTTCTGCTATACAGCATGGTGACCCAGTTACACATACATGTACACATTCTATTTTTTACACATTATCATGCTCCATCATAAATGACTAGACATAGTTCCCAGTGCTACACAGAAAGATCTCATTGTTAATCCATTCCACAGGCAAAAGTTTGTATCTATTAACCCCAAGCTCTCCAACCACCCCACTCTCCCCCCCGCTTGGCAACCATAAGTCTATTCTGCAATTTGAAATAGGTAGGTAGGTAGGTAGGTAGGTAGGTAGGTAGATAGATAGATAGATAGATAGATAGATAGATAGATAGATAGATAGAAAGAAAGATATTCTGTCTACTGAATTACATGTAGTGTTTTTTAAGTGCATTTTTTTTTGTCTTTTTAGGGCAGCACCTGCAGCATATGGAGGTTCCCAGGCTAGGGGTCAAATTGGAGCTAGAGCTGCAGGCCTAAGCCACAGCCACAGCAAGATCAGATTTGAACCACATCTGTGACCTACACCACAGCTCACGGCAATGCTGAATCCATAATCCAATGAGTGAAGCCAGGGGTTGAACCCGTGTCCTCATGGATACTAGTTGGGTTCGTTACTGCTGAGCTATGACGGGAACTCCCTTTAAGTACATTTTTAATCATCTCAAGCCTCTGTTTCCTGACCCATATTCCCTTAATCCAGTAAAGTTCTGGAGAATCAGTCAAATATGGCTGCCCAGGTTCCCTGTTACCTACTAAGTATAGTATCCTTTCCACTTCAACTGCTAAGCTATGTTTACTACAAATTGTACTTACTTTCTGAGCCTTTTCCTTGGCTTATGATCAAATATGAATTATGGAAGTTCCTATTGTGGCTCATTGGGCTTGAAGAGGAGCCATTAGAGGGTTTTGAGAGGTTATGATCTGGTGTTTGTTTTATATTACTTTCTTTGGCTGTTGTGTGGAAAATTGACTGGGAGAGAGGCAGTACTGTAAGCAGAAGGATCATTTAGGTAACTATTTTGATATTCCAGGTGAGATATAAGGATAGCTTATATTAGAGTCATAGCAAGGGAGATAATGAGAAGTGGTCAAATTCTAGACATGTTCTGGAAGTAGAGCCAACAGGATTGTCCAACAGCCTGAATACTTGAAATTAAAAAAGAAAGATCAAGGATGATTCCAAGGTTGTCAACCTGAAACTATTGATTGATATGTCATTTCCTGAGATAGGGGAAACCATCAGAAGAGAAGGACAAGAGGATGCAGTTCAGAATGTGGTTGGGGCTGTATTGAGTTTGAATTGCCCATAAGACATTTAAGTGTCAAGAAAGTTGTTGTATTTGTAACTCTGAATTTCAGAGTTAAGGTCAGGGCTGGAAATCCAAGTTTGGGAGTCATTGTCATATAGAGATTATTTACAATCGTGGGACAAAATAGGAGGCAATATAAATAGATAAGGAACGAAGTGTTAGAACTAAACTAGAGCACTCCAATATTAAGAGATTAGTAAAAGGAAGGATTACATAAAAGAGACTGAGAAGAAATGGACAAGGTTGCAGACAAGAAGGTAGCAGGAGCCTGACGAAGACAGAGTGTTAAGATAGAGGAAATGATCACCTGTCTCAAGATGAGGACTGTGAATTACCCTTTGAAGTTGGACAGGTTGAAATCACAAGGCTCCAGGGCTGATGACTTTTAAAAGTCAATAATTAAAAATGTAAGTCCATTAGTTACTTCTGGGGTTGATAAATTTCCTTTCTTCGCCTTCCTTAGACAGCCGAATCATATCTGACTTGCTTTAAAATTTCAATGTTACAGAATATAAAAGACAGCCTGCAACAGATCTCAGGTCGGGTTGACATTATCCACAATAAAAAGACGGCAGGATTGCAAAGTGCCACACCTGTGGAAAGGACAAGGCTACAGGAAGCTCTCTCACAGCTCGATTTCCAATGGGAAAGAGTTAACAAAATGTATAAGGACCGACAAGGGTAGGTACCACTTTCTGTTTACTAAATGATCATACCTGTCTCCCAGGAATTCTAGAGTTCATTTCAGTGTTCTCCATGGGGAAAAAAAAAAGAGAGGTAGGGAGGAGGAGGGGGAAAATATCACTATCACTGGAAAAAAAGGTAAGTGGAATGAGAACAAATAATGAGACTAATGAGCTAAATTCAGCAAGTTTTTTCTGTACTGAAGTTAGCATTTCTTTACTGAATTTAGCATTATACTGGAGAACTTTTAATATTCTCTAAAATTTCAGGATATATCAAAACAGATGTGGTCATTTAATTGAGGTAGTTTAATTGTCTGATATAAAATGTACATTTTTGATCAAATCTGTATCCAGTAGATTTATAGTAGATTGATGTACTTAGATTAACATTTTGGAAATGTAAGCTATCAACACAAAGTTAATTTTCATGTATTGTTTCTACTAAGAAGGCAGTGCTTTACATTTTGAAGTCTTCCTACTATTTTGTTTCAAGTAATTTGTTGATTTAAAATAATTAATTTTTAGTACTTCCCTTAATTAAAATATCCAACTGTTGACCACATTTTTAAAATTCATGTACATTTCTTAGCCTCATACTATAAGAGATCATGTAGTTTCTACTCTCAGGTAAAATTGTTTTAAAGCCATTGCTCATATCCACAGACTAGAGTTCAGCTTGTTTTGGGATACTGGCTCAGCTGCTTACTGGCTTTATGTCCTTGAGCAGGTGCCTGAAACTTTATGCTTCACAATTCCCTTATCTATAAAATGGGATAAAATGTTTTCTAAGCCAAAGGGCTGTTGTGAGGATTAAATGATACAATGTATATAGAATGCTTAGCAAATTGCTTATACATGATAATGACTCAATCAAGCTTGGAAATTTTGATGATAAAAATAATGGTCTTCTGGCTCTGATAGTCTTCATGCCTGTTAATTCTTTCTTATATGCTTTCACATTTTCCTGAGTACCATAGAGAGTTAATTTAAATTCAATCCCTGATTTGAAGGACCTCCCAGTTCTAGAGAGAAAATGGACAAACAGCCAATAGAGTACTGGTTGATAGATAAATGAGCAATGCTAGAGGGCAAGAACAAGGTCCTTGGGGGGTAGAATAGGAACATCTTACTCAGGGTCAGGAATAAAGCAAAGTTGATGGACCATTCAAGGTTCTGAGTTAAAATTAATAAAAAATCACTCTGGTTACCTTAGGCAGAATTATATAATTGGAAGGATGTCAAATAACTCATGAAATCAATGAAAAGACCTTAGAACCAGGTTTAAATATGGGCAGAAATTGTCCAGAAAGACCAGGCTATGCATGGAGAAACAAATCCAGAATCAAACCTGAATTATAAACTGCTGTCATAGCCATGGTCCACTGGTACACCAGAGGTTCCATGGCCACTGGATATTTTTGCTACTATCACTGCCAAGATATATCAAAATTATTACCTCTTTTTGTGTCACTAATTTTGGAATTAAGGTTTCTGACAGAATCATCTGTTAAGGCAGTAGCTGGATTTAGTTTTTCTGAAGGGCTAATTAATAAATATGTAAGTCTTTGCAAGTCATATAACCTCTGCTGGAAGTAATCAACTGCAGTGGCAGGGTGAAAGAAACCATAGGCAATACATAAACAAATAGGCATGGCTTGTTCTAATAAAACTTTATTTACAAAGACAAGTGGTATGACAGATTTTGCTTGTGGGCCGTAAATTGCCAACTCCTGTTATAAGGCATGCTTTGGTTATATAACTGGGTTCTAACTGCCAGGGGTTAGGGAAAATAAATAGCTGGAATTTGGGCTCCATTGTAGTAATAGTCAGGAATTTATCTCCAACCATTCCCATACAATAGTAGATTCTGGAATCCTTAGAGAGATTAGAAGCTATATATTCTTTAATAGACAAATGTCCAGTACAACCTTCATGTTTGAGTCTCAACAAAAATCTACTGAAATTTTTTTAAAATAAGCCAACTTGAGGTAAAAATAAAATGCATTTGAACCAGTAAGAAATTATTAGTATTTTTTCATGTATGATCCAGGTTTGATAGTGTATTAGTTAGCTTTTACAATAATATGGTGATATAAATCACCCCCAAAATTCAAAGACTTCAAACAAGCATTTATTCACATGTTTGGCATCTTTTGATTACCTGTGTTTTGGCTTACCTGGGCAGGGTATGGATGGGCAGCCATTTCAAGCAATAGCTTAACTGGGCTAGAATCCAGGATATGTGTTGGATTAAGGTCTGCTACATATACCTTTATTCTGGGCTGAAGATGAAGGGTCAGTGACAGTCTGTTCTCATGACAGATCACCAGATCATAAACCAAACCTCACCTCCTAAGAGCACTTATAGCCTGTGATCATATTAAATCCACTCAAATTCTATTAAACAAAGCAAGCCTGACATCAATAGAATGGGGAAGTAGTCTCTTCCTATAGTGGAAGAGAAAGAATAATGAATATTTTCTGAATAATCCAAATAATTATAGTTAATAATAAAGGGTTTTTTTACATGTAGAAAATATGTTAGTAATTTTATCCTCAATTCATTATTTAACAAAGGAGACTAAATCATAAGATGCTAAGTGACTTGCCCAAGCACATACTACATGGCATATCTGCCTATCTCCATTTTGCCAAAATATTTAGCTCTCATAGAATTGCATAGTTTACTCAAAATAAGTAACACATATGAGAAAATGCATTAGTCTCTTGGTATTCCTGAGGCATAGGCTCTGGGACCATTATTAATCACCAAATTCATAAATGCCATATAGCAAAACTTACCTCTATTAAATGTCATAAACTAAAACAGACTATTCTCTAGGTTGAGCCAAGTAGAGAAGTAAAAGCCATATTGACTTGTGGCTGCTCACTCATTATCTAGGAGACCTGCTTTCTATATATTGCCTTTCAGCAAATTGAATTTCAACCTGTGCCTCAGTAAAGTTACAAATCCTCAAATTATTCTAAGTGGCTCCTTCTCATGGAAACACAAATAGTGAACATAGTAGACACTAAATCTATGAATTGCATGTGTGTATATACACATCCATGTGTATGGATAGATTTATACAGACATGTAAGATAAATGCTTAATTTTATGCAAAATTAATATTGTTACTAAATGCTGTTTTCATCTATTTCGTGGTGTGTTGCTCACTGTTTATAAAAGATACCTATGGGAAACACATGAAAATAAAGAATCAACAAAAGATCTACCTAGTATTAGAGAAACAATGTACTTCCCTTCTTTCATCAAACACTTAAGGAGGACCTATCAAGTTCCTTATACTTTGTTGTCTTTCCTTTCTGATACCATTGTTACTGTCCCTCAAATAATTAATAAATTTGCCCCGTTTTCAGGACATTATTCCTAAAGCTCACAAGATAGCACAGATCAAATCAGATAATAAAAGTGAAAGCAGTTTCTAGATTATGAATTGCTCTATAGCCATAAGATGGCATTATTGTGCAATAGCAGATTCTGGTATGACACTATGCGAGCGTTTAGAAAATCAAATTCTATTAACAATTATATTTCATAAAATAAGAAATAGGGAACAGTGTTGCATAAAAGACGCCAGACACAGAAGGATATATGTTGTATGATTCCATTAAAAAAAAAAAAAAAACCTCAAAAACAGGCATATCAGGGGTTAAAGTTCAATTATGGTTACCTTTGTAGAAAGTAGTAATTAACAAGGGCAGGAGCAAGTTCTGGGGTTCTGAGTAATGTTTTATTTATTCTTCTGGATGATGGTGGCCTTCGTGCATTTCCTGGAAACAATTTATGGAACTGTGCACATGTGATTTGTATCCTTTTCTGTGTGTATGTTGGATTTACTTGAGTGAAATCTATATTTAATATTAAAATGTAACAAATACATACATTTTTAAGTACAGGAAGGCCCTAATCTCAGAATTAAAAAAAAAAAAGGTATTTCCCTAAGAAAAGCATGTTACAGGAGTTTCTGTCCTGCCTCAGTGGAAATGAATCTGACTAGGATCCATGAGGATGCAGTTTCAATCCCTGGCCTTGCTCAGTGTGTTAAGGATCTGGTATTGCTGTGAGCCGTGGTGTAGGTCACAGACACGGCTCAGATCTGGCATTGCTGTGGCTGTGGTATAGGCCAGAGGCTAGCCTGGGAATCTCCACATGCATGCCATGGGTGTGGCCCTAAAAAGACAAAAAAAAAAAAAAGAAAAAGAAAAAAAAGAAAGAAAGAAAGAAAGAAAGAAAGAAAGAAAGAAAGAAAGAAAGAAAGAAAGAAAGAAAGAAAGAAAGAAAGAAAGAAAGAAAGAAAGAAAGAAAAGCATGTTAACATTGTTCTATCTTTGGCATTTCACCCTGGACCTCTTAACACTTTATAATTGACCAGTACATACTTTAAGATAAGTTTATGGGTACTACTACTCTAGAGAAAGCTTTCCTGAATTTACCACGATCATGCTGGGACCACGGTGCCACATGTTACCAGGATGCTGGGGATGGGAGAGCTAAAATCTGCTTCCCCAGGGATTTCTCCTTTGTTTGACTCCCTTAGTTCCAAGTCCACAGTATTAATGCACTCACAGACTCTTGCTGCCATTTGTACTGCACGAAGGAAAATGAGACAATGATAGAAATGAAAGGGAAGAAAACAGGAATAAAAACCAAAGAAATCTGATTTAAAGAGAAAGTGCCTTAATCATCTCTGTATTCAGATTCTGGGGGACAAGCATATAATTCTGCAAGCCCGCTCCAAATGCAACTTTCCCATAAGAATTTGCTGTCTTAGTTGTAATTTTTCTATTCAGACAGTCGATAAATATTTTTCTCTCCTGTCAAGGTGAGGGAAATAACCACACACCACCCACAGAGGGAAAGAATAATATAATAATCCTCTTGGCATTGCCATACAATTTTATCCTCTCAAGTGGAAGCTAGAGGGACAGATGCATAATCTGGGAGCTTTTCCAGAATTGTTTGTTCCTAAATGAGACATTCAGCTATAGCAGCATTAGCAGCCTCTTCTATTTGTCACAATGCCATATGTAGCTGGGAAGATACATGATAAGCACACACAGGATCCTGACAACTCAGGAAAGATTAACATTGCATTGTTAGAATTAGTCTCTACTAAAAGTAAAGATTTTCATGCCAGATTGAATCTTCATATCCTCCCCCCAGGTATATGTATAAGTGCCAATACATAATTCAACTGTTGTTTTTTGAACTTGGTAGAATTAAGAATTAACAGGTTTAAACAAATGCCATTACATCTCATTTTCGAGTCATTGTTGTACTGACCAGGGAAAAGGAATCTCATACATTCATTCATAGGGATACTACAGAGGAAAATGTATTAAATTGAGGAAGAAGTGACATTTTCTATTTATATCCCACTTGTTTGTGCTGTTAGACCGTGATGTATGGTGAAGGCTTCTGTTTTGGTTCTTTAAGTATTTTTTTAACAATCATTAATTATTAAATATTAGATTTGATAGAATTCACTTTTAGAACTTAGTTATCTATGTAAAGAATACATCTTTATCTTTACAGATATATCCGAAAACATTTTTATACATAGATACACCCACACACTCACCAATTCTCCTAAATATTGGAAATATTTAATAGCTTATTGTTAACCTTCAGGCGTTCTCCAGTTAAGCATCTTCTTCACTATCTGTTCTGCTACCTTTGTCTACATTGATTAGTCTGTTTTAATTTATTGATTACCTGATGTCTGAAACCATATCAATTTTTCTTCCTTGTACAATGCCCAGTACAGCATATTTGGTTAAGAAATAATATTTGGTGTTAATGATGATGATGAAAACTACAATATGACAGCATCGATATATCATATATGTTGAAAATAAATCATAAAACCTTTAGGAAAGGCAAATATTTTACTAACCTCTCATTTGCTATTATTTCCCTTCACCAAACTTCACCCCTACACCACCTTTTCAATTTAGGGGTCGTCCCCTCCTGTAGATTACCTTCTATGTCATGCTACTCTGTTCAAGTGTTCATATGTCTACTGGGGCTCTGTATAATCTGTATTAATCCCTACCTATCCTGAATATCTTTTACTGGCCAGTTGTTACACTTTGCACACCACTGAGAGAGCAATTTTGAGCTGAATAGAGGAGTCTCGTTTACACCGAATAGCCCAAAATGAAGTCCGTGATTTGCTGATGCCAATTACATGGAGGTTTTACCACAAGAGGCAAAACTTTAAACCACAAAAGATTAATCACATATAGTTGGTATTAGGAGGCATTTAATGTTAATATATTGACTATCAAACAGTCTTATTAAAACAAGCCAATTGTTGGAGTTCCCATCATGGTGCAGTGGTTAATGAATCAGACTAGGAACCATGAGGTTGTGGGTTCGATCCCTGACCTTGCTCAGTGGGTTAATCATCTGGCATTACCATGAGCTGTGGTGTAGGTCACAGACGCAGCTCGGATCCCGAGTTGCTGTGACTCTGGTGTAGGCTCGTGGCTACAGCTCCAATTAGACCCCTAGCCTGGGAACTCCATATGCCACAGGAACGTCCCTAGAAAAGATAAAAAAAAAAGTCAACAAACAATATTTTTTTTCATGGTATGTTATTTTTTTTTTATTTTATTTTCCCACTGTACAGCAAGGGGATCAAGTTATCCTTACATGTATACATTACAATTACATTTTTTTCCCCACCCTTTGTTCTGTTGCAACATGAGTATCTAGACAAAGTTCTAAATGCTACTCAGCAGGATCTCCTTGTAAATCTATTCTAAGTTGTGTCTGATAAGCCCAAGCTCCCGATCCCTCCCACTCCCTCACCCTCCCATCAGACAGCCACAAGTCTTTTCTCCAAGTCCATGATTTTCTTTTCTGAGGAGATGTTCATTTGTGCTGGATATTAGATTACAGTTATAGGTTATATCATATGGTATTTGTCTTTGTCTTTCTGGCTCATTTCACTCAGTATGAGAGTCTCTAGTTCCATCCATGTTACTGCAAATGGCATTATGTCATTCCTTTTTATGGCTGAGTAGTATTCCATTGTGTATATACACCACATCTTCCTAATCAAACTGAAAAGCTTTTGAACAGCAAAGGAAACCAAAAAGAAAACAAAAAGACAACTTACAGAATGGGAGAAAATAGTTTCAAATGATGCAACCGACAAGGGCTTAATCTCTAGAATATATAAACAACTTATACAACCCAACAGCAAAAAAGCCAATCAATCAATGGAAAAATGAGCAAAAGACCTGAATAGACATTTTTCCAAAGAAGATATACAGATGGCCAGCAAACACATGAAAAAATGCTCAACATCGCTGATTATAAGAGAAATGCAAATCAAAACTACCATGAGATATCACCTCACACCAGTCAGAATGGCCATCATTCATAAGTCCACAAATAACAAGTGCTGGAGGGGGTGTGGAGAAAAGGGAACCCTCCTGCACTGCTGGTGGGAATGTCAACTGGTACAGCCACTATGGAGAACAGTTTGGAGATACCTTAGAAATCTATACACAGAACTTCCATATGACCCCACAATCCCACTCTTGGGCATCTATCCGGACAAAACTCTACTTAAAAGAGACACATGCACCCGCATGTTCATTGCAGCACTCTTCACAATAGCCAGGACATGGAAACAACCCAAATGTCCATCAACAGATGATTGGATTCGGAAGATGTGGTATACAAACAATATTTTTAATCCGCAATTCTGATTTTTTGAAGCTATGTTTAAAGCATGAACCATATATCATTTGAAATAGATACTTAAACTAGCCTTTGGTTTATATTTATTTAATTATAATTTCTTCTGAATTCTTACATCTTGAGAACAGTTGAATGAAGGGGATCTATTGTATTTATTTAATAAAAGGACTTCATGAAATTGATTAAATATAAGTTCCTTTTTGCCCATCACCTTATCTTCTGTATGTTCCTATTGCTAGTTCAAAGCACTCAAGAATTGCAGAGTGATTTGCTTTTTATGATAGCCATTCCAAACAGGATCATTTACCTTATATCTTCAACATTTTCAGATTCTTATAAACCTTTACAGTTCACATAGAGGTTAGTTTAAAATTCACTTCAGATAAGAAATTGACTAGATATAAAATTCACATAATCTCAGAGTTAACCATAGATCAATATCCTGAATCTTTTTCTCAAGTAATTGAGCATTTTTGTTTCCCAGGATAACTATATATATACATTTCCATTCTTTGCCATAGATGATTCTACTTCTTCAGTGTAGGGGGGGGCATAGTTTGCTTATTTCCTACTAAATAAACTTCCATTTTCATCAGTGACTAAAGGAAAAGGCTCTAATACAGAAAACAACTGGAAACATATAGAACTAGCCTCATTTTGGAAATAATGCCACTACTTGGTTTTACTCATTGTGCATTTCTTGGCTTTGCTATATCAAAATTTCTTTCTCTCACTTCCTCTCTCTCTCCTCTTTCTCCACACACACATACACACACACACACACACACACACACACACACACATCCCCCATATATTCTACATAGAATAGATGAGTTTTGGAAAAAAGTAAAGTTGTACTAAATGTAATTTTTCCAGAAATTGTCTTTGCTCTATCAATTAGAATTTGTTTTGGCTAAGAGTGAAGCTCAAGGCAGCAAAGCATATTTCTCTCTCCTTAAAAACCTAGCAGTGTACAGTCCAAGTAGGTATAGTGACGGCTCTGCTCATTTCTGCTTTCTATCCAGCTATTCTTATATGGCAGGCCTTCATTAGACACTGCATGATGGAGCTCCCACCACATTCACTTTAAAAAGCAGGATTGGGAGGAACTGGGGAGAAGGGGCAAAGGATTCATACCAATAGTCTTTTTCTGGAAGTTTCCTGGGGGCTGTCACATTTTACTTAGACTATACTTCATTTGCCAACGTCAGTCACATGACCACACCTAAACTTCAAAGGAGGCTGAAGAATGTTATATTTATTCCTGAATGCTGTGTGCCATGCCAAAAAATGTATGGTTAGAGAAAAGTGGGAGAATGGATACTAGAAAAGAATTAACAGTCCTCAATGTATAAATAGAGGAAGTGTATTTTAGTTTGTCTTTTTAAACAGCCTTAGGAAATATGTCAAAAGGTATGGCTTTGATGAGCATTATTTCCTTCCCCTCCTTTCTTTGATAATTTTATGAACCTGAATGAGCTGACATCTTGATTTGGCTTCCTGAATTTTACTTATATAAAAGTAGAATTTTTTCTTCATTGCCCAATACCCACTTGTTCTGCCTCTCCATGCTCTCAAAGCAAATTTTCATTCATTAATCTGTCTGGCTTTTCCCTCTATTCCCAACAAAACCACCACTTAATGTTTTAAATAGATGTATTTAGAAGGGAGTATCTTCATATTCAATATCTCTAGAAAATGAGGCTGTGATTCTATAAGATACTAGGCAAAGCCAAATGTACAGGATTTCTTCAAGTGCTTGAGGAGACCTGCCTTTTTCTTTGGTAGTGGTCAGTGTCCTACCCATCATTCAGGACCCAGTGCAAATATCACTATTTGGAGTATTTGCTGGTCTCAATCAATTATTCCATTTTCTGTGTTCCTAGAATGCTCTGTTTATTACTGCTCTTATAGGTGCTTATCTTAAATTTAAATTTCTTATATAACCAAGTGCAACTCTATACCATCCAGTAGAGTTTTTGTTCCTATAGGGCAGAAACTGTGCTATATACCTCTGTCACCCCCAGACCAAACAGTATAATCACATGGTAGCTGCTCAATACATATTAATTTTTAAATTGATGAATCCTTTAATGTAAATGATAAACTAATCACTCAACAGTTATACTGTTTTGGAATGAATAAGCTTCTTGTTTCTTTGGTTAATAATAACTTCATTTCCATTATGTTTTGTTCAACAAAACATTTATGGAGTGTAAATTTCCTCATATTACTTTCATTTTTCCATAGTAAGATTGAATTATGACTCTGCAGCATGGATTTAGCAATATATGAATAATCCGAGATCTTGATCTGTTCTTATAATTGTGGTCTTTGAGAGAAATAAATATTCTCATAGAGAAAATACACCCATTAGCCACTAAAATCAACATAACTTTCTAATGGAAGTCAACAAACTTTTTGTTTGTTCACCTCCTTGCTTGCTTATTTTAAATTCTCTTCTTCTAAGGGGGTGGGGAGTTGATTTCTTGCCCTTACAAAATTCTAACACTTTAAAAAATCCTTTTACTCTGTGAGAATTGCAAATTTCTGCCTGTAAGGCAGTTTTCACAAGAATTATTTTCTTATTAGTTTTAGTGTATCCATGGACAGTCTCAAATTCCTCATGAAAACATCAGTTTCCTCAAGGGAAAACTGCCCATTACAAGCTAAAGATGTGGTTTTTTGAGCAATTTCTGCCAGAAACAACACATTTTAAAATATTCTATGTGGTTTTGTGGAATGGTTAGCTACTTAGAAAAATAAGTAGCAGTTTAGATGGACATTTAAAAAATTCTTACCATTTGAATAATTTGCATGATTGAATAAATTTAAGCTGTATATTTTTTTTCACAAAAGGTGTTTTTTTTTTCTGTTTAGATTCCCTTGAAATTCTTTATTTTTTCTTTCTTTCATTTGTTTGTATTCCTCTTACATTCAAAGATAATGTGTGGAACTAAGGATTGTAATTCCAATGAAGGAATTCTGAGATTATCAAAGATATAATTCTATAATTTTAATGAGTACCTTCTATAAAGTAATAGCATTGTTATTAGGACATATATGCCAACTCTCATATTTGTCTTATCCCATTTTCTTTATCACCCTGTTATGTAGGTGTGACCCAAAGTCACTGTCCATTGGGCCCTTAACAAAGTCTACTGGTAGTGGTCAAGTGCTACCACAATAATTCTGTGTAATAAACACACCCCAAAATAACAGCAAGTAATTACTCTCATGCCTATGGAGGTACTCTGACTCAACTCTATTTCATCCTGTCTGACATAGGTTGAATGAATAGGGCTGAGCTGTGTGTTTCACTCTGGGATGCAGGCTGGAAGGGCAGCAGATACTTAGGGCATGTTCTTCCATGGCAGAATTCAGAAGCTCTCAGAAGGGCAAGCAGAACACATAATGCTTCTAAAGACCCTGACTTGGAACTGACACACTGCATCTTTCATCCACATCCAGTGGTCAAATCAAGCAACATGGCAAGTCTAAAGTCCTTGAGGAGAGGAATATATTCTGCTCACTATGAAGCCATGTCAAGAATGGGGATATAAATTAATACTATAGAATAGAATCAGGAATGACAAGCTAAAATACTACACTACCCTAGTAGAATATTACAGCATTACTAAGCTATTTTTTGATGGTGAATTTGTAACTATATGAGAAAGCCTGACCTATAACTTGTTGATTCCACTTGAAAATATATCCTGAACACATTTTCTCATAAATTTTATCTCTAATACAATGTGTTAGGGGCACTTCTATTTTACGAAAGAAAAATTTAATATTATGAAGCAGAAATTTAAAGACTCCTGAAAAAATAAGGTATTGAAACAAACCTAAAGACAGAATTCTATTTACCAACTTGAGTCTCCTTATTCTTTGGCACACTTGGAAGTTGGATTTCTGAATAGCATCATGACTTTCCATACCCAGCTGTCAGCTGCTTAAAACTACCATAAGCTGACAATCACGGTTCACAGTATACCCTTGAAGAAGGCCATCTGGTTTATGTCTCTTGGAAAAATTTGTTTAAAAACAAGCAGCTTCATGACAAAGTAAGAAGGAGTCTCTGTCTAGCTGTGGTAAATGGGTAGGTTTACAATGCACATAATAAAGCATTTTCTAATCCAGGCCAATGCTTCTAAAAGAGAAACATTCTTTTCTCACAAATAAAATAAAAATCCACAGTATTCAATGACAAGAAAGGGACTTCATCAAATTTATATTTCAGTAGCTTAATAGTATGATAAAAATAACTAAATATTTGTGATGAGATTCAACCTTCTGATAACAAGTAATTTTTGTATGATTATATGGAATTGAATGCTTGGAAATTATTATATTTTTAAATTACTTACATTAGAATGAAAATTTCTTGCTTTTAAGTGTCAAATCATTTTATTTAAAATTTTTATTTCTAGGGGTTCCTGTCATGGCTCAGTGGTTAATGAATCTGACTGGGAACCATGAGGTTGTGGATTTAATCCCTGGCCTCACTCAATGGGTTAAGGATCTGGCATTGCCATGAGCTGTGGTGTAGGTCGCAGATGCAGCTCGGATCCCACATTGCTATTGCTGTGGCTGTGGCATTGGCTGGCAGCTATAGCTCCAATGAGATGCCAAGCCTGGGAATCTCCATATGCTGTGGGGTGCGGCCCTAAAAAAACACGAAAAAAGACAAAAAAAATATTTCTAGAACAAATAATTTAGGAAATAAAATAGAAACAAACTAGAAATTTTTACAGTTCTATCTTCTGCAGGATTTATTAATTATTTTTTCCTATCAGATTTCCCATGTGTTCTTTCTTATTAAAGTACAGTTGGTTTATAATGTTTCCTCAATTTCTGTTGTACAGCAAAGTGACACAAAATTTTTAAGGACCTATCCTTTGAACCCTATTACTAGTTTATATTTAATAGTTCATTGAATGCTCTCTCTCTTTCTCTCTCATTCTACTAGGTCTCTCTGTATCCCATTACACTTATTGTCTGAAAGAGCACATGATTTTTTTTTTTTAAGTATGAGTGACTTTTTCAGACCGCTTAAGTGCTTCCCACTAATTCTATCTGCAGAGTCAGGCTAGCTATGGTTAAGGATTGATTTTGATCTTAAATATTTTGGGGGTTAGAAGCATCTTGGTTTGGCTTATTCCAATAGCAAATCCTGAGGCAAGGATTTGAGTTTATCTCCTTTATTTTGGAGGAGACCTCAGAAAGTTTTCATAGAGTAGTGACATGTTGAGAAAAGTAAGAAAAAGTAACCTGTTAAGAGTTTTATCAAGATATCCACTGCTGTGGGGGACTGGAACTTCATTTCCATAGAGAAAGTGAAGGAGGAGTTCCTGTTGTGGTGCAGCAGAAATGAATCTGACTAGCAACCATGAGGTTACAGGTTCAATCTCTGGCCTTGCTCAGTGGGTTAAGGATCCGACATTGCTGTGAGCTGTGGTGTAGGTTGCAGATGCGGCTTGGATCTGGCATTGCTGTAGCTCTGGCATAGGCCAGGAGCAACAGCTCCAATTAGACCCCTAGCCTGGGAACCCCCATATGCTGCAGGTGCAGCCCTAAAAAAAAAAGGACAAAAGACCAAAAAAAAAAAAAAAAGAGAAAGTCAAGGAAATCATAAAATAGGTATCGTTCACTTATTTTAGACAAGGAGCAAGACAGCTCTGATGTTTATAATGCAAACCTTACTAGTCATTTTTAAGGGCTGATCAGTGTGCCAATGTGTCTTTTGCAACTACTTCCAGCCTGTCCTGCATTTGGCTGTAGTGTGTTCTCTGCTTCAAACTAAACCCTCAGACTAAGACATTTAGCTGATGGCTGTTGGACATCAACCATGGCACACTGAAGTGTCAAGAGCCAAGAGAATGGGTAAAGTTCCAACAGGATATGCTACTGTATGAAGAGGTTCAGCATTCCACTAAATAATGTCCACTGCACTTCCTTATCCAGCTATTCATTGTTCTTTTCAGTATTTGAGCTACTTTTCTGCTTTTCTACTTTTATTCCTTCAGTTCTCTGGATCCTGCCTTATCCTAAACATTTGCATTCTGATGTTTGTGCAACTTTCTTTCTCGTTATTCCTCATTGATTTGTTTTTTTTACTCTTTAATGATGTTTACCTTTGTTATTTGTAAATACTCAACTCTTGCAAGGTCTTTGAATCATTGAGTTTTGCTTTATAATTTTAAAGAGGACTTAGACAAAGTTCCTTCTTAAGTGGGATTCACACTAGTCAATGACAGAGTTGTAACTAGAAATTGAAATTCTTGAATTCCATAAAAGACTTGAATTTATGTTTTTCTATCACCAGTAAATATTTGGGAGATTTCTCAAAGGATTAATCTGAGAAAATTTATTTGTATTCAAATTTATTCCATGTCTTCTGCAAATTGTCCAGTAGTCTTTGGTCTAGTGTCAAATGGCAAAATTATGATTACTTCATATGGTTGCAGGAGCCCAAAAGGCCTCTCTTACTTGTTTGGATCAACTTGCATGATGTTAGTTAGACATTCATTACTCAGTCTAACATTTTCAAAGTTAAAGTCCTAAAAGGTCAAAACACAATTCTTTGGATATCCCTAGAAGAGCTATGAATAAACTAGTTCTCACTAAAAATGAATGAAGACACATTTTACTCATTTGTTAATTTTCCCTCATGATCAAAATTCTTTGCCACATGAAAATTCTTTGGTTTATGCTTAGTAACATGAAGAATAGAGAGAAGCCTAAAGGAAACAATAGAAAAGTTAGACTTAATTGAGATTTTCAGGACATTACATACAAAAAAATCCGAGTACATATTCTTCTCAAGTGCGCATGGAACATTCTCAAGAATGGATCACATCCTGGGGCACAAAGCTAACCTCACCAAATTTAAGAGTATAGAAATTATTTCAAGTAGCTTCTATGACCAGAATGGCATGAAACTAGAAATCAACCACAGGAAAAGAAATGAGAAAAATCCTACTACTTGGCGACTAAAAAAAAGCTACTAAAAAACCAATGGGTCAATGAAGAAATCAAGAAGGAAATTAAAAAATACCTCAAGACAAATGATAAGAAAGAAACAACCACTCAAAATATATGGTATGCCACAAAAGCAGTGCTCAGAGGGAAATTCATAGCAATACAGGCCTTCCTCAAAAAAGAAGAAAAATCTCAAATCAACAACTTAACCTACCACCTAAATGAATTAGAAAAAGAACAAACAAAACCTAAAGTCAACAGAAGGAAGGAAATCATAAAGATCAAAGGGGAAATCAATAAAATAGAGATTCAAAATACAATAGAAAAAATCAATAAAACTAAGAACTGGTTCTTTTAAAAGATATAGAAAATTGACCAACCTCTGGCTAGGCTCACCAAGAAGAGGAGAGAGAAAACCAAATAAACAAAATAAGAAATGAAAAAGGGGAAGTCACCAGGATACTACAGAAATAGAAAAAAAAAAACATGCGAGAATACTGTGAACAATTGTATGCCAAGAAAGTTGACAACCTAGAAGAAATGGACAACTTTCTAGAGACTGTCAGCCTGCCAAAACTGAATAAAGAAGAAATAGATCAACTGAACAGACCAATAACTAAAAATGAAATTGAATATGTCATAAAAACACTCCCTACCAATAAAAGTCCAGGACCAGATGGCTTCACAGGAGAATTCTACCAAACACACAAAGAGGAACTTATACCCATCCCCCTTAAACTTTTCCAAAAGGTTTAAGGAGAAAAAGACATTTTACAAACGCCATGATCACCCTAATTCCAAAACCAGACAAAGATACCACCAAAAAATAAAACTATTGGCCAATATCTTTGATGAATATATCAAACACTCTCAACAAAATTTTAGCAAACAAAATCCAACAACATATCAAAAAGATCATACACCATAACCATATGGGATTCATCTCAGTTTCACAAGGATGGTTCAACATATGCAAATCAATCAACATCATACACCACATTAACAAAGGAAAAAGTCAGAAACAACATGATCATCTCAATAGATGCAGAAAATGCATTTGACAAAGTCCAACATCCATTTATAATAAAAACTCTCACCAAAGTGGGTATAGAGGGAACATACCTTAACATAATCAAAGCCATTTATGACAAGCCCACAGCAAATATAATAGTCAAAGAAGAAAAGCCAAAAGACTTCCCACTCAAATCTGGAACAAGACAGCAATGCCCACTCTCACAAATTTTATTCAACATAGTATTGAAAGTCCTAGCCACAGCAATCAGACAAAGAAAAGAAATAAAAGGCATCCAAATAGGAAGAGAAGAGCTAAACCTGTCACTGTATGCAGATGACATAATACTATATATAGAAAACCCTAGGAACTCAACCCAAAAACTACTTTAGCTGGTCAACAAATTCAGAAAAGTAGTGGGACATAAGATTAACATTCAGAAATCAGTCACATTTCTGTATATGAGCAATGAAATATTAAAATTGCACCCCAAAAAATCAAATACCTGGGAATACACCTGACCAAGGAGGTGAAAGACTTATATGCTGAGAACTTTAAAACATTAATCAAAGAAATTATATAAGATGTAAGGAAATGGAAAGATATTCCATGTTCCTGGGTTAGAAAAATTAATATTGTAAAAATGGCCATACTCCCCAAAGCAATCTACAGATTCGATGCAATCCCTATCAAATTACCCAGGACATTATTCACAGAACTAACACAACAGTCCAAAAATTTATATGGAACCATAAAAGACCCAGAATTGCCAAAGCAATTCTGAGGAACAAAAATCAAGCAGGAGGCATAGGTTTCCCAGACTTCAGGCAATATTACAAAGCCACAGTCATCAAGACAGTGCGGTACTGGTACAAATACAGACAGACAGACCAATGGAACAGAATAGAGAACCCGGAAACAAACCCAGACACCTATGGTCAATTAACCTTTGACAAGGGAGGCAACAACATAACATGGGAAAAAGAGTCTTTTCAGCAAGCATTGCTGGGAAACCTGGACAGCTGCATGCAAAACAATGAAACTAGAACAAACCCACACACCATGCACAAAAATAAACGCAAAATGCCTGAAAGGCTTAAATATAAGACAAGATACCATCAAACTCCTGGAAGAGAACATAGGCAAAACATTCCCTTACAAATATTTTCTCAGGTCAGTCTCCCAAAGCAGCAGAAATAAAAACAAAAATAAACCCATGGGACCAAATCAAACTGACAAGCTTTTGCACAGCAAAGGAAACCAAAAAGAAAACAAAAAAGATAACTTACAGAATGGGAGGGAATAGTTTCAAAGGATGCAACGGACAAGGGCTTAATCTCTAGGATACACAAGCAACTTATACAACTCAACAGCAAAAAAGCCAACCGCCCAATGGAAAAATGGGCAAAAGACCCGAAGAGACAGTTCTCCAAGGAAGATGTACAGATGGCCAACAAGCACATGAAAAAATGCTCAACGTCCCTGATTATTAGAGAAATGCACATCAAAACTACCATGAGATACCACCTCACACCAGTCAGAATGGCCATCATTAGTAAGTCCACCAATAACAAATGCTGGAGGGGGTGTGGAGAAAAGGGAACCCTCCTGCACTGTTGGTGGGAATGTAAGCTGGTACAACCACTATGGAGACCAGTAGGGAGGTACCTTAGAAATCTATACATAGAACTACCATAGGACCCAGCAACCCCGCTCTTGGGCATATATCCAGACAAAACTTTCCTTGAAAAAGACGCATGCTCCCACATGTTCATTGCAGCTCTATTCGCAATAGCCAAGACATGGAAACAACCCAAGTGTCCATCGACTGATGATTGTATTCGGAAGCTGTGGTATATATACACAATGGAATACTACTCAGTCATAAAAAAGAAGGGCATAATGCATTTATGGGCATTTGCAGCAACATGGATGGAACTGGAGACTCTCATCCTGAGCTAAGTAAGTCAGAGAGAAAAAGACAAATACCATATGATATCACTTATATCTGGAATCTAATATACAGCACAAATGAAGCATTCCACAGAAAAGAAAATCATGGGCGTGGAGAATAGACTTGTGGTTGCCAAGGGGGAGGGGGAGGGAGTGGGGTAGATTGGGAGCTTGGAGTTAATGGATGCAAACTATTGCTTTTGGAATGGGTTAGCAATGAGATCCTGCTGTGTAGCACTGGGAACTATGTCTAGTCACGTATGATGGAGCATGATAATGTTTGAAAAAAGAATGTATACATGTATGTGTAACTAGGTCACCATGCTGTACAATTGAAAAAAAAATTTATTGGAGAAATAACAATAAATAAGGTAGCAAGAAGGATGTGAGTTCTAGAAGACTGGACTAGATTACAGAAAATGAAAAGAGCGTGGCTGGTGACTTATATAAAGTTTAAGGGAAATATGATCAAGGCTTAAAATATTTTAAGGTTGAGGAACACAGGAAAATGAGGTAAGGAAGTTTGAGAAAAACCTTTACTGAAAGAAAGAGGATTGTAAATTGTGTGAAGGTTGGTTTGCTTTGTTTCTTAATAAGGAAATACCTCTGGAAAATCTCAGAAATTAGGAAAGTTAAACTTTTATAGCTCCGATGTTCCAAAGGTCACAAAGGAAATTAAATTGTAGATTGGGTTTAAGAGCACCAGAATTACTTCCAGTCCCATTTTTTCTCATGATTCTGTATATAGCAAGAAAATAGATCACAGCATAGCTAGAGGGGAGCATTTAGGTTTTCACTAGTCTCAGTGCAGACTGCCTCATGGTCCCTTTGGTGTGGTGATATATCAATCATGAAAGATACAACTAATTCTTCTTATTATTATTTAATAATAATTATTACACAGACATTTATTTGTTATTCTTGAAGCTATAAATAAAGAAAAGGTACTAAGAAATATACCTTATATGAAGACTGACTTTATCAGAAAGTCACATTCCTTATCAGTATAATGCTTCACTATTTCTGCTTTTGTTTTGAAGCTTCTTAGATATGTCTTTTTAAAATGATATTTTCTAAAAACTGTTTTATAGGGAATAACGTTTTGAATATTAGAAAATATAATAAACATGAAATATTTTCCACAAACTAGCTCTCAGTGGTTTTCATGATGACATGAAAGACACATGAGGTCTAAATCTTCATATTAAAGACTGCAAATGGACAGAACTTAAAATACTTATCTCACAAATGTTCTGTTATTAAATAATAAAATTTGAAGGCAAAATATCAAAATAAAATTGTCATTTAGCTTTAGTATGTAAACTCAGAAAGTAAAACATACTGATCATACTGCCTTTTTTTCTATACATGGGTTGTTTTTCTACATTAAAAACCTGGAGACATTCTGCTTTTCATTATGCTGAAAGCAAGTCTCTTAGACTATATGAAGAGAGTTTTATTTATTTTTTTATTTTTTATTTTTATTTTTTTGTCTTTTCTGGGGCCGCTCCTATGGCATATGGAGATTCCCAGGCTAGGGGTCCAATCGGAGCTGTAGCCACCGGCCTACACCAGAGCCACAGCAACGCGGGATCCGAGCTGCGTCTGCAACCTACACCACAGCTCATGGCAACGCAGGATCCTTAACCCACTGAGCAAGGACAGGGACCGAACCTGCAACCTCATGGTTCCTAGTCGGATTCGTTAACCACTGCACCATGACGGGAACTCCTGAATTTATTACATTTATAGTTATACAATGATACAGCATTTCCATCCCAAACCCTCAGCTGCACCCACAGCATATGAAGGTTCTCAGGCTAGGGGTCTAATCGGAGCTGTAGCCACCGGCCTACGCCAGAGCCACAGCAACGCGGGATCCGAGCCACACCTGTGACCTACACCACAGCTCATGGCAACACTGGATCATCGACCCACTGAGCAAGGCCAGGGATCAAACCCGCAACCTCATGGTTCCTAGTCGGATTCGTTAACCACTGCGCCACGACGGGAACTCCTGAAGAGAGTTTTAAAGTAAGTTTTGTTTACATTTCTTCATTTGGATGTCAAATATATGAAATGATTTTCGATACTTATACCTAAGGAAAGATGAAAGTAGTTATAAGGAGAACGAAGAATTCTTTCAGTTATTAAAGCCTTGTTTCCCTCCTCATATCTTTCATTAGATAGAAGATGTCTATTATAACTCAGTACCCTGGGTGGACTTCTGGTAGAAGAAAATTTTCTTTTCTTTTATTTGTCTCCCAGTGCTAAGACGTGTGTTACATGTTGCTAGGTAGTGAAAATCAATTGAGGTTTTCCTGGAAACTGCTCTCTCCATCATGACAATTCTAATGGCAGTTTCATTTAGTGAAAAGTGACCTCAGAAAGTTAGCATCCAATGAATTCCATATTTGTTAATGCTCTTATTTTAATAAATCTATTAAATAAGAGACCATATTTTGCCAAGTTTTTGGCAGTAACAGTAGTGAAATGTAATTTCTGTTGGTGTGCGTTCATATTATTTTGACAAGGTGGATGAATGTAATAAGATTGATAACAAAACGTTGTGTCTTCATGTACTAAAGTTTAATGACAGTTATTCTCCCAAGCATGAAAATGTCCCTAATGGCTGACATTCTGCAAAAGATTGTCCGTTATCACATGCCGAGTGTTCACTATATCTTTCTTGAGTTTTCTTTAAAGACTTATATCCTGTATCTTGTTCCAGAAATCTAGTGAAAAGGTGAACGAGCAATGAACACACAATGGCTGTTGTTGTACCTAATGAATCTTCGTGAATACTGATAATTTTCATGATGTTATTTAGATGACATCTTCAGGCATTAGTTCCATTTTCTGCACTTTATATTTTTAGTATATGAAGTTGTTGTCTTAGATTTGGTTCCTCAAGAAACAAACTCTGAGAGATATTTCTATACAGAAGGTTTATTGGGGAGTGTTCCAAACACAACACCTGGGAGAAAATAAAGGGGGCAGGATTGGGTTAGAGGGAGGTATTGCAATTGTGTTTACTTATAAGAGAAATCTGAGATAGTCCCATGTGGAACTGGAATGGCCATTCAGAGTATTCCAGAGTGAGGCAAAATGGTTTGAGTTTTATAGCTCTAAATCCACCTGTCATTGAATATGAGTCTCCCACCTACCCACTTCTAGACAGCATAAACTTGGGCAAGGAAGCTCCTGTCTTCTGAGGGAAATTTCTGAGAGGGGCTGAACTGTGATTTGTTAGTAGATAATACTTACAGCAACTGAGTGAACACATGCTTCATTGGTAATTGGTGAATTTGTGTGACACACCACAGCATCCACTATAATAGTCAATTATCTTTATTGAGAAAGCATTAATTTTTGGTATGTAAATATTTTATACCTAGTAATGCATTGAGATAGTGTTACAGCCAAGCTACTACCCCTTTTAATTGCTTTATTGAGGTGCAATTTACATACAGTAAACCTCACATATTTAAATAATACAATAGGATGTCTTGACATGTGTTTACACCAGTGAAAAAATCAAGATAATGAACATAACCGTTACCCTCACAAGCCTCCTCTGGTGATCCCTCCTTCCTGCCTACCTCCACCTCCCAGGAAATCATTGACCTGCTGTCTGACACTGTAAACTACTTTGCATTTTCTCAAATGCTATAAAAGTAGAATTGTAAAGTATGTACTTTTTCTTTTTTGGTCTGTCTTTCTTTACTCTCAAGCTACTAACTTTTATTTGTGGCTAATATGTTTTCTGTGAGTGCACACATTAAATAAGGCAAAAAAAACTTTCAAGTGTTATTCTGATACTAGTCCATGGACCTGAATTATATACTGAAATGTGTCATTATGTTAGGATAAGTCCTCAAGTTTCAAATGACCCCTGGTGTTTAGGGAAGATTTTGTTTGTAATCAATCCTTTTTTTTCATAAGCTCAATTTCCATCAATTACCTAAAAAATGATCTAACTTTCAGGTGTAGAAATGGAACATATGTCATCCCAAAATTATAATGATTTAATTTTATAACTTATTATTCATAATTTTTTAAATATTTATTTCTTTGGAGCTCCCACTATGGTACAGTAGGTTAAGGATCCAACGTTGTAGCAGCTGCAGCATAGGTTGCAGCTGTGACTCAGATTTGATCCCTGGCCTGGGAACTTCACTATACCATGAATGCAGCCAAAAAATAAAAATGAAATTTATTTGTTCCTGAAATTACATAGTACTTCCCCAACATCCGGCTCTACCACCCACACCATGGTATAGCCTCACAGATAAATCACAGACTGGATTTCTTGAGCTCAATAATTTTCCTTGGTCAGAAATTCATTTTAAATAATCTATCTATCTATCATCTATCTTATCATCTATCTGCATAATTCCTATAAGAAGTTGTTTGTAGATTATTATTTTGAGGTGTTAGTACTATTAAGTATAAGAAAGAATTACAAACTCTAGAAAATCATCTTAAATGTACCAAATCAGTAGTTCCATCACTTTAATCCAAAAACCTGTATTGTAATTAGGATGGCCATTTCTATGATCATTCCATCATTATTTCTTATGAGGCCCTCAGACAAAAAGCATTTATTGTCCTCCCTTTATTCCTCCCTGTATGTTAGTCCCACATTTCAAAATTTACCAAGTTCAAAAGACTCTTCCATTACAACAGTTTTTATGTCCTCACTTTCTTTTCATTCTTCTTGATATCAATCTTAAGTCAGTAGATTCAGAGATCTGTCTCCACCCAACTCGTGTATTTTGACAGGTTAATTTTTCTAAAGCAGCAAGTCATGCCTCACATTCCCCAGCACAGGAACCTTCATTGGTTCTCTACTGATGTCTTAGTTTCACACTGGTAGCCCCTGGAGACAAGAGAGCTGGAGGATATGCTTTGCGAATATTTTTTTTTTTTGGCCTGCAGAGAACTTTAAAAGGCTTTAAAACAGGCCAGGGGTTGAACAGGTCAACACAATCAGTTTAGCACTTATCGCCTTATACTTTGTACAGCTTTACAATTTTATGCGTCCCAAATGTCCTCTGAAGGCATTTGATTTTATAACCCTCTAGCCCAGAGGCCAACATCTGAAATTCATAGCCTAGCATTTACAACCCTACCTTAGCTTCTTTGACTTGCAACTCCACACAACTTAATGGCAAACTGGACTTATTTTATCTAAAATTCCCTTATTCTTAAAATACTTTGGAATATAATTTCACATATACAAATCCTCCTCACTTATACCACTAGGAGGCTTTGGGTGTAAGGGCTAGAAATAATCCATTTACATTAAGTGAAATGTAATTTACTGGGGAGATATCAGATAGTTCACAAAATTGAAAAAAAAATCCAGGTAGGACAGCACTGAGGACTCAGGGCTCAAGGAAAATGACTTTTATGGGTGCTGCCATCAAAATGACTTAGGCCTAAACTGTCCCTTCCCTATTTCTCTCAACTGTGGATTCCGTCATAAGTCTACTTGGCCTAAATTGGGTCCTTATCCCACCTTTGTAGAGCTTGCAGTGCACCAAGTTTCAAAGTCCCCCCAAGATCATGTGGAATGAGAAAAGATTAATTTCCCCCAAAGGAAAACCAGAAAGATTGAGATGTTAGAACAATTAATGATAGCTGCCACACACACAAAAATCACTCATAAGTCTCAGTGACATAAATGCTCTTTTTTTTTTTTTACTTATATAAAATCTGTTGTAAAACAGGCAACTGTCCTCCATAAGTGATTCAGGGACTTAGAATGTTTCCATCTCTGGTTCTTCCACCTCACCATATAAACTTCAGAGGCTTTTCCAAAAGGGGAACTGAAGAATGGACAGTGATTATTAAGGCTTCGAACAAGAAATAGTGTATCACTTCCCTTGCCTTCCCATCTCTCAGTATTCAGTCATATTGGTCCCAATGCAGCCTCAAATGAGTGTGGGAAACATAAGGGAATATTGGGAAATTTGGTGAGCACTGATTTTCTCCACCAAAGAAGGGATGTTAGACATTTTGAAACACACACACACACACACACACACACACACACAGCTCAGGTGTTACATTTTCCATCAAAGCATTCTTGATCAGAGTTCTCATCATGGTGCAGCAGAAACAAATCCAACTAGGAACCATGAGGTTGAGGGTTCAATTCCTGGACTCACTCAGGGGGTTAAGGATCTCGCATTGCCATGAGCTGTGGTATAGGTCACAGAAGTGGCTCAGATCTGGCATTGCTATGGATGTGGTTCAGGCCGGCAGCTACAGCTCAGATTTGACCCCTAGCCTGGGAACGTCCATATGCCGTGGATGCAGCCCTAAAAAGCAAAAAAAAAAAAAAAAAAAGCATCGTTGATCAACCCATCAGGAGATGATCTACAACTCCTCTGCTCATTTGGAACATTAGATTCCACTTATTTATACTGGCTACTATCACAGTAATTTGGAGCTACTCTTTATTATATAAATTATATCATATGTTCTCATGGGCAAAGATTGAGAATATTAATTAATTTGGCCTCTCCATAGCACCCAAAGCATATTAGAATTCCAATATATGACAATCTTTGGGAAGAGTGTACCAGTATCTTCTTTAAAACTATGTCCAATACAAAGTAAATGTAAATGTTCAATAAAATCCTGTTAATTAGTTTTTCAGGCAGATAGCACATTTCTTACAGTATCCCATGCCACTCTAGGTTTTATTTAATTGTATTCATCATAAATATAAATTTAACACAATAATGTAAGTCCCGTTAAAATTAAATAGTATACTTATATATATATATGAGAAATTTAAATATTTTATATTATTTGCAATGACATCAATAATTCATAAAAAACTAACAGTATAGCAATAAATAACAAAATGGGATATTTATGCTAAAATGCATTCTATAGAATGTATTTCAGATTTGAAAAGTTAGCATGGATATGTATTAAATGTAAAAAACACTCAAAGTTATTTCACACTCTTGGGCAAGAAATGAAAATAACAGTTATTGTATGATGTGGATAGGTAGAATTTGCATAGTTATAATTTTATTGAATGATTTCCTGTGATACTTTAAGAGCTGCAAATTAAATGTTTCTATTAAGTAAAAGGGATTTTAAAGCTAAGCAAAAGCTACATTGGAAAAACAAGATTTATTATGTTATCTTAAGTGTGTCCTAAATCCTCTTTAATATTGTGGATAAGATATATATGCTTTTAGTTTCCAGCCACTTCTGCCTCTACTAATTTAAAATAAACTCTTATTTATATCTAATATGATACCATGTAAGTACACAATTTGTAGTACAGTGAAATAATTCCATTGAATTATTTTGGCTGTTTGGTACCTGAGACCTTTTTCTAAATCATTTACTTTTCTATTTATATAAGTTTTACTCTGTTATGATCTTACCTATGGCTATGTTCAAAAAAGTGCGAGGGAATATTTTGTCCTAGTCTTCAGCACTCCGAAGGAAGTATATTTTCAGTCATACATAGCATACGCATTGATCTGATATATTTTATAGCCCTTCATTTGGAGGCCAAATTATTTAACAGTTGTACAGGTTGATATCTCCTAAACTCAGGTTTATTCTCATTTGAAGCAGTATTCCTGCTCTCATCTTTAATAAAAGAAGACATCATAAAATATTGCACTGATATTGAAAATTTATGCCTGATTTTTCCATATAATATACAGTGATATAACCTGGTAATTCTGTGATGAGAAAGCAAGATTTAGCTGAAACTATTGAGTCTCAATATTAATATTGGATTAACTTCACTTGAAAATGTGACTTCTGTATAGCATTCTGCCCTTTATTTCTCTTCTGTGAGCTGAGGATAACATTATCTTCCTTCTGTTTCCCTATGTGAAAAACCTTTTAACTCTTTAAAAACATGTTCTCTGCAAAACCAAGGAATTTGGTAGCACAATTTTCTGTAATAGGAGTCAACCATTTTTTTCTATAAATATCCAGATAATAAATATTTTAGGCTTTGTAAGTCATATGGTCTCTTTCATAACTATTCTACTCTCCCTTATTTGTGCAAAAGCTACTATAAACAATACATAAATGAATAGATGTGATAGTATACTGAAAAAACTTTATTTTTTAAAAATTATCCCAGCTCCTGATACAATTTATTATAGAATATTACCAGTTATTCTATTTCAGAGTAGAATTAAAAGCAGGAACTCAGATAGTAGTACACGCATGTTTGTAGCAGCAAATATCACAATATCCAAAAGGTGAAAACAACTCAAATGCCCATGTTTATGCTGAATTCATAAACAAAGTGTGATATGTGCATGCAAGTAATATTACTAATCTTTTAAAAGGAATGAGATTTTGGTACATGCTACCATGTAGATAAAGCGTGAAGACATTGTGAAATAAGACTAAAACAAAAGAAAAAGTATGGTATTACTCCATTCACATGAGGTACCTAGAGTAGTCAAATTCATAAAGAAATTAGAATGGCAGTTGTCAGGAACTGGAGATAGAGAGGAATAGGGAATTGTTTAACAGGTGAGGAGTTTCAGTTTAGGAACATGAAAAAGTTCTGGGATCAGATAGTGGTGATAGTTACACAGCACTGTGAATATTCTTGGTTCCACTGGTTAAAATAACTATTTTTAACTTAAAAATAATTGAAATAGCATTTTTTTATCTTGTATATTTTCCCAAAATAAATAAAAACAAGCTCATGTACCTAAATTGCTGATACACATCTATAATTGTATTAATGAGCAATAAATATTGCTACTCAGTGCAACTGATATGATTAAGACGGTGGAATAATTGTATACAGTATAATAGTCAGTATAATTGGTTAGTATCCACCAATTCCCATTTCCATTGTAGGTATGCACACCTTCTGTATCATGAATTATATTATTCTGTACTTATTGACACAACCCCCAGTCCTCTCTCCCCTTCACCTCCTAGATTCTATACACATATATATAGATACAGATACACACACTGTGAATTCCTCAAGAATGATGACTATGTCTTCATTAATTCTTTGTTTGGCAGATAGTAGACACGAAGTAACTGTAATTAGCAAGTGAGTGAACATACATATCCTCATTTTCCTCTTCAACATCCATGTATCATCTCTGTCACAACACCTCATAATCTTGTATCCTACACATCTTATGTAAAAAAAAGAATGATAGGTAAACTTTAAGAAAATGCTTTGCAGAAATAAGATTTCAGTTTTAAATATAGAGGGAAAAGAAGAGAAGAATGGATGATAATGATACCAGGAGAGAAAATTATATGAGATAAAGTCAATTTTAGATTGATGAAAAGATAAATTTCCCAAATACCTTTAAAAGAAAGAACAGACACATATGAGTATGGATGATAAAACAGTTGAAAATGCAAAATGAATATGATACTTACCAATATATTTCCTGAAAGCTCAAGGACTATCTTCAGCTCATGTTCTACAACCTGACTTAGTTCTGCCACCTGCCTAGATATCTATCCTCAAGAAATTTGAATAGGCTATTGTGTGTTTTTTCGACACTGAGTAATTTAGGGCTTGACCTAATTCTTGTTACAAAAGAGAAGCCATCTCAATTAGTTAAGTGGCCATTTAGTAGGCAACTTTCATTCTTATGCCTTGGTGGAGCTCAGAAAAGAGTCATAAACTCCGGAAAACCTTAGCTTCTCAATTCTCCATTTAAATGAAGTTCAGAGTGAAAGAATTATTAGAAATTTGTGATGGATTGAATAGTAGAAAGAGAAAGAAGTGTCAAGGATCACCCCTTATCATATTCATAATACAGAAACAGATAACAGCAAAGGAGAACCCTTTTCTGCTACCTCTTTTGGAGATGGAGGTATTTCCAGATTTGCAATTGAGATACTTATGGGACAGCCACATGAAACCTAGAAGAAATACCTGTAAGCAATGTATACATGTTGGAGTCATAGACATAGAAATGCTATTTAAAAACATGTGAATGAATACAACAGCCTAAGGAGAGAGTGCAGACAGAAGAGAAGATGGATCAGGACAAAGTCATGAGGAACTGCAACATAAAAGCAAATTGCCATTGAGATAAGAAGAAAACTAGGAGATGGAATTTCAAAGAGAAGCTAGTGGGCAGTAATTGTTCACTGCTTAAGCTTAAGACATCAGTAGATACTGCTCATTATTGTGGAGGACCCAATGGAAGTGGGTGACCATATGCTGATTATGAATGCAATATCTTCTCATGTCTCCTAATTTGTTTAATGTTTAATTACAATAACTGTTTAATTATACTTTTGTCCATAGTTATAATATAAGGGAATTATAATTATGTACTTAAGAGAAATATTCTGTGTCAGAGGAAAGCAAGAATTTAAGAAATTCCTGTGGGCCTATATGGATGGAAATAGAATAAACATGAGAAAATTAAGACTGGTTAAACTAGATAAGTAAAGTTTAATAGGAACAAAAAGCATGCACCTCAGTGTTAACAGCAGCATTATTTACAACAGTCAAGATATGGAAGCAACATAAGTGGCCATCAAAAGATAAATGGATAAAGAAGATGTGGTATATATTCACAATAGAATACTACCCAGCCATGAAAATGAATGAAATAATGCCTTTTGTAGCAACATAGATGGACCTAGCAATTATTAAATTAAGTGAAATAAGGCAGAAAGAGAAAGTCAAATACCATATACCACTTATATGTGGAATCTAAAATATGGCACAAATGAACTTATCTACAAAAGAGAAACAGACTTACATACATAGAAAACAAACTTATGGTTATCAAAGGGGGAAGGGGATGGGGGATAAATTAGGAATGTGGGACTAGCAGATACAAACTATTATATAGAAAATAGATTTTAAAAAAACAAGCCCCCACCACATGGAACAGAGAACTGTATTCAATATCCTGTAATAAACTATAATGGAAAATAATGCTACCTATCCAAAAACTAACACAACATTGTAATTCAACTATAATTCAATTTAAAAAACACAGTCCTAAATTGCCATTTACTAAATTATCTGTTTGAGGCTATGAATGTTACCTAACTTCTCTGTGCTCTGACATTAAAATGGGTCAGATCATAATGATTGATCTACCTAACAAAGTTGCTTGAGAATGAACTGAGAGAATGAGTGTGGAAAATTGTTTGAAAAATAAAAAAGCACCACATGCAAAAAAAAAAAAAATAGGAACGCAAGAAAATATTGCTTGCTAAGGGAAGTAAGAAGAAATTTACAATATTAGCTCAAAAGAGAAAGGAAATTTTAAATTTACCATTTTTATTATATGTGTATAAAATAGACATAAAACAAATAATCATTTTGAAGACAGTAGATTGTAAGCATAAGAGAAAGCAGAATTCAAAAAAATAACATATATTTAAATGTTAAAAACACTGCTTCCAATACTTCCACTGAGATATAATCAATAAAAACACTTCACAACAAGAAGTATATATGTGAAGTTCCTGTAAATCTTTCAAAGTTTCCTTAGAACTATAAAAATATTATTATTATTATTGCTGTTATCAGAAAAATAAATACATGTTTTTAAAGAACAAGATGTGGTGCTGAATGCATCGTTACAGGAAAGTGGGAACTGAATAGTTCAAAACACTTTTCATGCATAAATGCGAGATACTGTATATAGAATAGTTTATGAAGAAAACTAAAGACCCTTGGCATTGGTCCAGAAGTGCAAACTTTAAGAGAGAGTACTCATGACTAGGTGATAGCAGCTATTTCAGCATTTCTGAATAAAGGTCCCTAACAGGATTTCCTGGCTCCCATTCCAAAATATTTAGGTGTTTAATTCATAGACCAAAAATAAGAACAGAGAAATCAGAAGCATCTTGTCTAAAAGTAGTCTGCAATTTTGTGGAATATTCACAGGACAAAGCCAGATTTGTAGTGTATACAGGATAAGTGAGTGTCCAGCACAGTTAAGAGTTCAGCATTGGAACTAAATTGACCTCAGTTTGAATCTTAGTTCCACCAATCACTGACTGCATTTTTAGTGAGTTTTAGCTGAGCCTCAGTTCCCTCATTAGGAAAGTGGGAAAGCTGTAAGTTTGACCCTTACAAATAACATTGTGAGGTTCTTGTCCCTATATTCAGGTCTTTTCTTCAAGCATTTTCCTCTATAGTTATTTCGAGGTTCTTTGAAATTATGAACAGCAGCTCATATTGACCAATGAGTATGGGGAAACATTGACTCAAAGGAATTTTTAATGGAGTATTTGATAAATTTCTGATATTATTTTTATGCTATAAGAGTGGACTTTTTTCTTAAGGCTCTATAATACTATATTTCAAAGATATTTTTCATTGAATTGAACCATTCTGACTTAGTAACTGAAATCAAATAGATGACAACATATTTTTTACTGTTTTGTTCTAATTTAAAGACTCTATGTGGCCAGAAACAGGGTTTGTGTGTGTGTGTGTGTATGTATATATGTACATATGTATATATGTATATGTATATATATGTAGATATCTCTAATTTTTTACTCTTTTTTATTTACTTTTTAGAGCTGCACATGCAGCATATGGAAGTTCCAGGCTAGGAGTTGAATTGGAACTGGAGCTGCCAGCCACAGCCACAGCCACAACAATGCAGACTTGAGCCATATCTGCGACTTACATCATAGTTCAGGGAAATGCTGGATCCTTAACCCACTGAGCGAGGCCAGGAATCGAACCCATATCCCCATGGATACTAGTTGGGTTCGTTACCACTGCCACAAGGGGTGGAACTCCTGATATCTGTAATTTTTAAGGTAAGTGGGAATGAGAATGATTGGAAATTCTGATGGAATGGAATAAAAATAATTTCCAAATAGGAATTGGCCCTGTATTTCAAAAATATATTGTTAAACTTTACTTATTTTCAAAATTTATTAGTTTTTCAATAGTACAATCCTGGTCCCTATAAATTAGAATTATACTGTTATGAAAATGGAGACCTCATCATCATAGTGATTAGCATGTCAACATATTTTAGAGCAGAGCCTGTATCTTCACCTTTATTATTATTTTCATATTTAAAATCCAGTCCAACTCCAGAATAACAAAGTAATATATGATAATTAATAATAAAAGTCACATTGAACTATTCTAGATAATTCATTTGGCATAGTGGAGTACTTTGGGCAGTTTAACTAATAATAAATTACGTGGTTACTAACTCAAATTTTATTGAGAACCAGGAATTTGCAATTATTAGTTTTATATTTGTAATGAGCTCTTGACTTACTTTCTGCTCTTATGTTTTTTGGAATAGTGCCACAGTTAATTAGTATCCAAATAGAAACAGGCTATAAAGTGGGCATCTGGATGCTTGTTTGTCTAGATGTGTAACAAGTGATACTTTAATTATAATTTGGGTTGCTAATTGTTTTCAAATAAAATTTTAATTTCTCAATTCAGAAACTAAAATAGATAAGTGAACAATTCAATAAAATAATATAATACAGTTTACAAGGTTAAATAATTTAAATCACTGTATGACTTCAAAAGTTTATTTAGCAAAAATTGTAAAAAGGTTTTAACTAATGTTAACATTGTATTTCTGTCAATCTTCTCTACCATAAATATGACAAATTTAAGAAAAGTATTATCTTGTTCAACATCAGTTATTAAAATTAATATAAATATTGCATATTCATGAACATTTGTAGGGAAGCCATAAAGGATCTGCAGGTTTGGGATTATTTTATACCAATAGTTTCCTTTTCTGGCTTCTTCAAAGACTAATTGTTTCATCTTCCTTGCAATAATAGCACCCATGGTGAAACAGTTAAAATAATTAATATGGCTTCTTTCTTGTCATAAAATCCACAAATCATTGTGATGATTATTATAGAAGCAGAAGATTATAAAATATTTGCCCTTAAATTAATATCTTTGTATTTCCAAACCTGGCAATTTTCTTCCTCTATCTTTGACATTCATACTGAAAACCTTGCAGAACTGATCCTTTAGAGACTCATCATTCATTCAACAAATATTATTGTGACGCCACTGTGATTCTGATACTGTATTTAAAGACTACAATTATAAAACTGAATAAAATATGGACCTTGACCTCAACAATTTTAAGGAAGAAAATTGATTAACTCAGTGTTAATACAGAGTGATAAGTACTTGAGGTAGTGTCTGCATTGGGAGCTGTGGGTGTACAGTGTGGCTCATCTTGCCCAGTCTGAGGGCCACAGTCAGGATAGAACTGAATGAGGTGATCCTTGAACTGAATTCTAAAAAATGAAGAGGGATTAATCATATAACAAAAAGGTTAGGAAAAAAGCCCTTTTACATGTTAAGGAAAAATTGTGACCAAACTTATTCTATTATCTTATTGTCTTACATTAAGAACAAGTCATTAAATTGACACTAAGATTTTTCATATCCCAGCATCTACCATCATACCTGGCCAATATTTAATAAGTGAAGTGGTTTATGACTAAACTTACTGAATTCACTGTCACTATTATATATTTTATTTTCAAAGAGGAATTAAAGGCACATGCTGAAGTATTTTCAGGTAAAATAATATGGCATATGGGATTTTTCTTTGACAAACCTGAAAATACATTTTTTAATATATATAAAAAGGGCAGTGGGAGAAGGTGAAAGAAGAATGTCAATATATTGGTTAATTGTTGATGCTGGTTTAGAGATACATGTGGTTCATTATATTTTTCACTTTAACTTTACATGTTTTTGAAAATGTTCATAATATAAAATAAAATAAAACACAACTACAGGATACAACTTATTTTTTTTTACCAGTGGCTTTTAAACTTGGCTCAATGATTGAATTTAAATTAGATGCGGAGATATGCAAAAAATAAATAAAATACTCTGATTTATTTGGTCTGGGATGGGGCCTGAACATAACTGAATTGTGTGTGTGTGTCTGTGTGTCTGTGTTTTGTGTGAAATAAGCTTCCCAGGTGATTCTAAAGGGCATGGAAAAATTATTAGATCTGCAATTCCAACATATGCCGTTAGGTGGTGTTAGCTGTGAGCCATGATTTGACTTGGAGTGTATTAACAGAGCTAAACCCTCATGTTATGATTTTCTATGAAGACAGGACTCATTTTTAATCAACTGTTATATAAACTAACACCTTCAAAAATAAGCAAAATTAATGAATTACGGTTTAGACACTGGTAAGGACTTTCTCTTATGCACTGGCCTACACTAATTTTTAAATTCAGTGGTATGCTTGAGATGGCAGTTATTGGCTTGCTAGAGCCAATTGTTAAACTTCCAGGAATTTTTAAACCTGTTGTTAAAGATAACAGTTATTAAAAAATTAAATTATATTAACATAAATTATATTGTAAACAAAAGTAATAGATTCTCAAATTTCCTCACTGCCTAAATATTTTACTGCATTTCCCCTTTATCTGTGACATTGATATAATTTATATCTATTGCATCTGAATGGTGGAATAACTATGTAAAAGTACACTACCAACTCCATGTTTAATGATGCTATGTTAATATCTTTAAATTAAATACAATGGGAGTATGCAAATAAACCTCCAACCCCTAACAAGAGAGCTGATTGTTAGACATTTCCCAGCACATTTGACTTAACATCATGTGATTTTCCCCTATTTGTAAGATTTTTGACCAGTAAATACACACCTTATATTTCTAATGCTTGCTTTACTTACCATTTTGTAGCATTGTATGAAATCAGCTTCTGGACTAATTGGCATTTAACCAAACAAATACTTGCCAGAGTTTCATCTGCCTAAATACTTTGGGGGTTTCATATTTATACTATAAAAAGAGAGAAAGATTTTGAGGACTTTTTTTATCTTTTTAGGCCTGCACCTATGGTATATGGATGTTCCCAGACTAGGGGTCAAATCGGAGGTGTAGCCACTGGTCTATGCCACAGCCACAGCAACACCAGATCCTTAACCCACTGAGTGAGGCCGCACATCGAACTGGTGTCCTCATGGATGCTAGTCAGATTCATTTCTGCTGAGCCACGACAGGAACTCCGAGGATTTTTTTACTCTTTATTTTCTTTTAAAAAATTTTTATTAAAGTATAGTTGATTTACAATGTGCCAATTTCTGCTGTACAGCAAAGTGACTCAGATATATAGAAGTATATTTTATATATATATATATATATATATATATATATATATATATATATAATTTTTATATTTTTTTCGTCATGGTCTATCCCAGGAGATTGGATGTAGTTTCCTATGCTATACAGTAACACCTGTTGTTTATCCTTTCTAAATGTAATAGTTTGCATCTACTAACCCCAAACTCCCAGTCCATCCCACTCCCTCCCCTTCCCCCTTGGCAACTATAAGTCTGCTCTCTACATTGGAGTCTGTTTCTCTCTCATAAATAGGTTCATTTGTGCCATATTTTAGATTCCACATATACAGTGATGTCACGTGGTATTTGTCTTTCTCTTTCTGACTTACTTCACTTAGTATAAGAGAATCTAGTTACATCCATATTGCTGCAAGTGGCATTATTTCATTCTTTTTTATGGCTGAGTAGTGTTCAATTGTATGTATGTACCACATCTTAATCCATTCATCTGTCAATGGACATTTAGGCTGTTTACATGTCTTGGCTACTGTGAATAGTGCTTCAGTGAACATAGGGGTGCATATATCTTTTTGAATTATAGTTTCGTCTAGATATATGCCCAGGTATAGGATTGCTGGATCATATAGTAATTCTGTTTTTAGTTTTCTGAGGAAATTTCATTTTGTTTTCCATGGTAGTTGCACCTTTTATTTTCAGTCTAACTTAAGATCCTATAATTTTACCTCATCTGTGTTTGTTCAGTTAACTGTAAGCTTGCTTTCATAATGCATATGTCTCTTTCTGGCTGAATTCAACAATTTAAAAATACCTTCATTTTCTAGCAATAGTTTCAAGACTGCTTGTTATCAACTGGAAGACAGATTTAAAAACAAAATTATTTGTTACAGGTTAGCATAAACAAATTTTGAAAAAAATATAGTGTACTGTCATAGAATCTCAAAATGTGGATCTATATCCAGTTTATGATTTTTAAAATGTATAAAATTAGTCTTAAAGATAAAAGGTAAAAGTTTTCCAAGTTCCCATTGTTTATTGGTAGCAGTGCCAAGATTATCATCTAAGAATTGTGATTTTTCTCTTCTAATGCAATGTCTACTAGACCACTTTGTTTTCTGGAATACCTATGTTTTTGCCTATTCTGTGCCAGAAAGAAATATCAGTACAAAAATTCTTCTCTTGAAACTCTTTCCTCACTTCAAAGACACATAATTATATATATATATAAAATATATATTATATATATAGAGAGAGAGAAAGAGAGAGACCATATGCATACACACATGTATATACCCTGATATTTTAACTAAATAAAATTGCTTTATTGAGATGAAATAATTTGATTCCCAAGAAATGAAGTAAATAATAATATGTCAGCACGCTGAGCAGATTTAGCCAAGATGTTTCACAAAATGTTATAGTGTGCATAAGTGCATGTTTTATATTTACTTATTTGGAAAACAGTAGCAAAGGTAGTACTAAATAAAATTGGTGTCATACTCTATATAAATCTGTATTAGAAAAATGATATTATTTCCCTTCTAGAGCTTCCATTTTTAGAAAAAAATAATGATTTATAGCAACTATTAGAAAGTTAAACATAAAAAGTCATGAGATAATAATGTTAAAGTTGATATTTCAGGATATAAAGCATGTGCAAGATGATCAAATTTGCCTTTTTCCAGCATGAGTGTTGTGAATAGCAAGGCCATTGAAGTTTGAGGGAGGGAAGTAATGAGCTGGGTCCGTATCTTGTCTTCTGTAAAAGAACTTATCCTGACTGCTCCTTATGAATTGGCTGCTATGAAACTTTGATTAGGCCTGCAGAACTGTGAAATCCACAGAGAGCTGTGGAATGTCACATAGTCACATATCAGACACTATTCCCTAGATAACTGGATTTAAGGTGAAATTGGAGTAATATGTAGCCAATTGAAGTTGCCAAAGTTGTTTGGCTAGGATTCAGGTAAGGAAAGGAAGTCCATTTTGTGGACTGGAAAATGATTTTAACCAAATGATCTTGAGTCGTTCTGAAAGGGGTACGATAACATACCTACTTCTAGTGAACTGTATCAACAGGCTATGTTGAGACACATGTCTCACAGCAGAGCTTCCACTTAAGGCTATAATATAGAGTTCCCATATTGGGCAAATACCTTATGGAAAAGTACACATTACGCTGGAGTCTATTGTAAAGAAACAATGCAAAACTCTAGAGATTTTTGATTTAAGTGACATTCTCATCTGCCCCAAAAATATAGCAATGAAAAATATAAAATAAAAAGGGTATAATTTATAGAGCATCTCTTACACACACACACACACACACACACACACACACACAAAATGCACACTTCTACAGAAAAATAAATGTGAATCAGGGAATGGAGAAAAAGTCGCTGCCAGGCTTATCTTTGAACCACAAAGCAACAGTGGCAAACAGAAATTTGGATGCTGTGGGTTAAGTAGGACTAATATTGCTTCAAGCATGGTGTGGAACTGGAGACATATTCAGCATTCAAAACCAGAGTCTGGTTTGTGGCTCCTCTATTCATGAAAGAAACTTGGGGAAAAAAGTATTGCTTCAGGCTGCAACCTGAGGCTATAGCTTACAAAAAGCTATGGGCCTATGGAGGCCTAAGAATAATGACATAGACTTGTAACTAGGAATTGTGTCAAGGCTGTTCTCTTGCTTGATGAATAGATTCGAATTACCCCAACAACACTGCAGTGCAGGAACTTTAAACCTGAAAGGGCTGGGTGCATGGAATACAGAGGGTAAGGTAGAGGTAACCTAAATATACTTACTAGGTAGGGATATATGAGGAAAGAGAGTAAGACATAAACTTCAACATGGACCTCTAGTTAGAAAATGACTGTTGAAAAACATATATTTATCTCCTATCCCAAATTATTCTGAGATTACTCTAAAGGGATTAAAAAAAAGCTGTAGTTGCAAAATGGCAAAGAAAATGAAAGAGGAGACATCCACAAAGACATATCAAGTCTGTAAAGAAGGAAATTAAGACAAGGAAGCCATTTGTTCTGTAGGATCACAGAAAGACTCCTGGGTTGAAAGCATTAGGTATTTCATAGGGTTGGTAGTCTTTAGTGGGTCTATAAATAAAAGGCTTATTTTGAAGCCCCTACAAGGAGCTAGTAATAAGTAAATGGCAGATCTCTAGCTCAAGAGTAGTTAGACACTACTTCTGATCCATCCCAGCAGATATGAGTGAGTAGTTTGCTTTCTGGTGAGGCTGAAAGAGTAAACACTCTCAACATGTAGACAATGTGATAGAGGGAATGCTCCATTACATTGAAAATAGGGGATTAAATTAAGGTCAGTATATTAGATGGTTAAACCACAAATTCCTCCTCTCCCTCCTTGCTCTAACGTTTTTATGCTATGAACAGGAGAGTGTAAATTTTTATTTAGAGGACCTTAGTGTTGTAACAGAAAAGATCTACAACTAGGAATATATTATGATCTACCAATAAAATAATAAAATCCTTGCACAGCAACCCCATATTGAAGCCTATGAACTGATAATCCCCACATGTTCACAGAGAGCTTCCAACAAGTATTTAATTACCTCAGTTATAAGAAACAATCAAGGGTTCACAGATATTTGAAAAAATATCTCTAACACAAAAGACAAACACCGATATAAAAAACAAACATGAAGTAATATTAGCAAAAAAGCAATAACATAAATGAAATAAGAAACTCCCTGTGGTATGGTTGGGTAATGGTGTGCATTTGATCTCTGGCCCTAGGAATGTGATGTGTGTGTGGCAAAAAAAAAAAAAAAAAAAAAAAAAAAAACTCTGAAGAAAGAGAGACAAGGCATAGATCTTTTTTTTAAATTCTTTTATTACTCAAATGAATTTATCGCATCTATAGTAGTACAATCATCATAACAATCTGATTTCACAAGATTCCCAACCCACAGCCCAAGCACAACCCCCCACCCCTCAACCTGTCTCCTCTGGAGATCATAAGATTTTCAATGTCTGTGAGTCAGCATCTGTTCTACCAAGAAGTTCAGTATGTCCTTTTTTCAGATTCCACCTGTAAGTGATAGCATATGATGTTGGTGTCTCATTGTGTGGCTGACTTCACTTAGCATGATAATGTCTAGGTCCATCAATGTTGCTAAAAATGCCGGTATTTCCTTCTTTTTTAATGGCTGAGTAATATTCCATTGTATATATGTACCACCTCTTCTTGATCCACTCCTCTGTCGATGGACATTTAGGTTGTTTCCATGTCTTGGCTATTGAAAAGAGTGCTGCAGTGAACATTGGAGTACATGTGTCTTTTCCAGCCATGGTTTTCTCTGGATAGATGCCCAGGAGTGGGATTGCTGGATCATATGGTAATTCTATATTTAGTTTTCTGAGGCATATCCATACTGCTTTCCACAGTGGTTGCACCAATTTACAATCCCACCAACAGTGTAACAGGGTTCCTTTTTCTCTACACCCTCTCCAGCACTTACTGTTTGTAGACTTTTTGCTGATGGCCATTCTGGCTGGTGTAAGGTGGTACCTCATAGTGGTTTTGATTTGCATTTCTGTAATAATGAGTGATGTTGAACATCCTTTCATGTGCTTCTTGGCCATCTGTATGTCTTCTTTGGAGAACTGTCTGTTTAGATCTTCTGCCCATTTTTTGATGGGGTTGTTTGTTTTTTTGGTATGGAGCTGCAGAAGGTGTTTATAAATTTTGGAGATGAATCCTTTGTCAGTGGATTCACTTGCAAAGATTTTCTCCCATTCTGTGGGTTGTCTTTTCGTGTTGTTTAGATTTTCCTTTTCTGTGAAGAAACTTTTAAGTTTAATTAAGTCCCATTTATTTATTTTTCTTTTTATTGTCAATACTCTAAGAGGTGGATCTGAGAAGAAGTTGCTATTGCTTACATCAGAGAGTGTTTGGCCATATGCTTTCCTCTAAGAGGTTTATAGTGTCTGGTCTTATATCTAGGTCTTTCATCCATTTAGAGTTTATTTTTGGTGTATGGTGCTAGGGAGTGTTCTAATTTCATTCTTTTCCATGTGGCTGTCCAGTTTTCCCAGCACCACTTATTGAACAAGCTGTCCTTTCTCCATTGTATATCCTTGCCTCCTTTGTCATAGATGAGTTGGCTGCAGGTGCATGAGTTGAATTCTGGGCTTTCCCTCCTGTTCCACTGATCTATATGTCTGTCTTTGTGCCAGTACCATATGGTTTTGCTGATTGTAGCTTTGTAGCATAGTTTGAAGTCCTGGAGCCTGATTCCATGAGCTCCATTTTTTTTTCAGGATGTCTTTGGCTATTCTTGGTCTTCTGTGTTTCCAAACAAACGTTAAAATATTTTGTTCCAGTTCTGTGAAAAATGTCCTTGGTAATTTGTTAGGGATTGCATTGAATCTGTAGATTTCCTTAGGTAGTATAGTCATTTTGATAATATTAACTCTTCCAATCCACAATCATAGTATTTCTTTCCATCTGTGATGATATAAGAATTTTAAATATCTACATGCCCAACACAGGTTCACCACAATATATAAGACAACTGCTAACAACCTTAAAAGGAGAAATCAACAATAACACAATCATAGTCGGGGACTTTAACACCCCACTTAGAGCAATGGACAGATCAACCAGACAGAAAATCAGTAAGGAAACATAAGCCCTGAATGATGCATTAATCCAGATGAACTTCATAGATATTTATAGGACATTCCATCCAAAAGCAACAGAACACACATTCTTCTCAAGTGCACATGGGACATTCTCTAAGACTGATCACATCCTGGGCTACAAATCCAACCTTGGTCACATTAAGAAAATTGAAATCATATAAAGCATCTTTTCTGACCACAATGCTATATGACCAGAAATCAACAACAACAACAACAACAAAAACTGCAAAAAATACAAACACGTGGAGACTAAACAACATGCTACTAAACACCCAATGGATCACTGTGGAAATCAAAGAGGAAATATAAAAAAATACCTAGAAGCAAATGACAATGAAGATACAACACCCCAAAATCTATGGTATGCAGCAAAAGCCATTCTAAGAGGACAATACAAGCCCACCTCAGGAAAAAAGAAAAAGCTCAAATAAACAAGCTAACTTTACATCTAAAGCAGCTCAAGAGAGAAGAACAGACAAGACCTAAAGTTAGTCAAAGGAAAGAAATCATAAAAATCAGAGGAGAAATCAATGAAATAGAAACAAAGAAATCCATAGAAAAGATCAATGAAACAAAAAGCTGGTTCTTTGAAAAGATCAACAAAATGGATAAACCCCTAGCCAGACTTATCAAGCAAAAAAGAGAGAGGACTTAAATCAATAAAATTATAAATGATAAAGGAGAAGTAACAACAGACATCACAGAAACACAAAGGATCATAAGAGACTACTATATGCAACTATATGCCAATAAAACAGAAAACCTAGAAGAAATGGACAAATTCTTAGAAAAGTACAATCTTCCATGACTAAACCAAGATGAAATAGAAAAGAGAAATGGACCAATCACAACAACTGAAATTGAAACTGTGATTAAAAAGCTTCCAACAAACAGAAGTCCAGGACCAGACGGCTTCACAGGCAAATTGTATCAAACATTTAGAGGAGCTAACACTTATCCTTCTGAAACTATTCCAAAAAATTGCAGAGGAAGGGACATTCCCAAACTCATTCTATGAGGCCACCATCACCCTGATACCAAAACCAGACAGAGATACCACAAAAAAAGAAAACTACAGGTCAATTTCACTGATGAACATTGATGCAAAAATCCTCAAGATAATACCAGCAAACTGCATCCAACAATACATTAAAAGGATTGTATATCATGATCAAGTGGGATTTATCCCAGGGAGGCAAGTGTTCTTCAATATCCACAAATCAACCAGTGTGATACACCACATTAACAAACAAGAATAAAAACCACATGATCCTCTCAATAGACGTGGAAAAAGCCTTTGACAAAATCCAACACCCATTTCTGATAAAAACCCTTCAGAAAGTGGGCATAACGGGAACCTACCTCAACATGATAAAGGCCATAGATGACAAAGCCAGAGCTAACATCATTCTCAATGGTGAAAAGCTGAAAGAATTCCCACTGAGATCAGGAATAAGACAAGGATGTCCACTCTCAAAACTACACTTCAACATAGTTTTGGAAGTCCTAGTCATAGCAATCAGAGAAGTAAAAGAAATAAGAGGAATCCAAACTGCACAGGAGGAAGTAAAACTATCACTATTTGCCGATGATGTGATATTATACCTAGAGAATCCTAAAGACTCTACTAGAAAATTGTTAGAGCTCATCCACGAAATTGGCAAAGTCTCAGCAAAGGTATTTCTCTACACTAACAATGAAAGAGCAGAAAAAGAAACTAGGCAAGCAATGCCGTTTGCCATCACATCCAAAAGAATAAAATACCTAGGAGTAAACCTACCTAAAGAGACAAAAGACCTGTACTCTGAAAACTATAAGACACTGATGAAAAAAAAGATGTAACAAATAGATGGAAAGGCATAGATCTTAAGAAAACTTGTTAAACATGACTGCAACTATTGCCTTGGAGTGGGTCAATTACCGTATTTTTAATTTAAGAAAGTATAAGAGAATATAGAAAATCATATTTCAGAGAAAGAAAAGGATTATTTAAAAGTTAAAAATTAACAGCAGTTTTAAAGCACTGAAAATATTTATTATGATTCTATAATGGTGGTTACATGTCACATATTTGTCCAAAGCCATAGAATATATCACACCAAGAGTGAACATTAATGTAAATTATGGACTATGGGTGATTATTATTTGTCAACCTATGTTCATTGATTGTAGCAAATATAACACTCTAGTAATGCTGCATGTTGAGAATGGGAGAAGCTATGTGTTGGCAGGGGAAGGTGGGAAGTATATGGTAACTCACTGCACTTTCTGTTCAATTTTGCTGTGAATGTAAAACTGCCCTAAGAAATAAAGTCTAATAAAAAAATGAATAGCAGAAATGAAAGTTAAACCAAAGAGGTAGAAGATAAATTTGAAGAAATCTTTCATAAAATAATATAAACATACAAAGAAATGTAAAATGAGAAAGAAAACATGATTCTTCAAGAACGAAATTATATTAGGGGTTCTCTACTGGAGATGATTTTGCTGTCTGGGGAAAATTTGGCAATGTCTGGAGAAAATATTGGTTTTCAAAATATAGGAGGGTGTGCTACTTGCATCTTATGAACAGTGATGGGAAGAATGCTGCTGGACCTAAGGCAATCCATAGTATAGCCACAGACAACAAATAATTATCCAGACCAAAATATCAGTGTGGATGTTGGGAAACCTTGCTCTAGGTGGTCCAACAGCCAAATAATAGAAGTTACACCAAGGAAGAATAGAAACTGTGAAAAGGAAATTATCAAAAACATGACAAAATAAATTTTGATAGAACTGAAAAAAATGAATCTTCAGATTTAAAGTGCCTACTGAATGCCAGGATAGAAGGAAAAGTCCACACCAAGGCTCATCATCATGGAGTTTCAAAACAAGAAGGAGTTCAAGGATTAAAAAAATCAAAATGGCTTTGGATTTTTCAACAGCAATAATGGAAACAAGGAGAAAATGGAATATTGTATCTTATTATAATTTTTATTTTTTGTTTGTTTTTGCTTTTTAGGGCTGCACCTGCAGCATATGGAAGTTCCCAGGCTCCCAACAAATCAGAGTCCCAGCTTCTGGCCTATGCTACAGCCACAGCAATGTGGGATGCAAGCCGAGTCTGCAACCTACCCCACAGATCACAGCAATGCTGGATCCCTGACCCACTGAGCGAGACCAGGGATTGAACCCACATCTCCATGGATACTAGTCAGACTTATTTCCAGTGCACCCCAATGGGAACTCCAATAATTTTTATTTTTTATTGACTTATATTTGATTTATAATTTTTCAGGTGTACAGCAGTGATTTATACATGTGTACATATACATATATATTCATATATATATTCTTTTTCAGAATATTTCCCAATATCTTTCATTATTACAAGATATTGAATATAGTTTCCTGTCCTCTACAATAAGTCCCTTTGTTTATACATTTTATATATAGTAGTATTTATCCGTTAATCCCAAATTCCAAATTTATCCCTCCATCTCTTCCCTTTTGGTAACTATAACTTTGCTTTCTATATGTGTGATTCTATTTAGGTTTGGTAAATAATTTCATTTTTAATCATGTTTTTAGATTCTACTTATAATTGATATCATATGGTATTTGTCTTTCTCTGACTTACTTCACTCAATATGATAATCTCTAGATTCATCCATGTGCTGCAGATGGCATTATTTTATTCTTTACATGGATGAGTAATATTCCATTGCATGTATACCATATCTTTATTCATTCATCTGTCAGTGGAGATTTAGGTTGCTTTCATGTCTTGGCTATTGTAAATAGTGGTGCAATGAACATTGGGGTGCGTGTATCTTTTTGAATTAGAATTTTCTTCGGTTAGATGCCCAGGAATGGGATTACTGATCATATAGAAGTTCTATATTTAGTTTTTTCAAGGAAGCTCCATAATGTTCTCCATTGTGACTGCACCAATTTATATTCCCAGCAAAAGTGTAGTCTGGTTCCTCTTTTTCTACACCCTCTCCAGCATTTATTCTTTGAAGACATTTTTGATGATAGCCATTCTGACTAGTTTAAGGTGGTACTTCATTGTAGTTAAAAAAATTTTTGGAGTTCCTATTGTGATTCAGCAGGTTAAGAACCTGACACAGTGTCCACAAGGATTTGGGTTTGATCTCTGGCCTCGCTCAGTGGGTTAAGTATCCAGTATTGCCACAACCTGTGGCATAGGTCACGGATGTGGCTTGGATCCAGCATTGCTGTGGCTGTGGTGTAGGCTGGCAGCTGCAGCTGCAATTTTACCCCTAGCCTGGGAACTTCCATGTGCCCCATGTGTGTCCATAAAAAAAAGAAATTATAGTTGATTTACAATATTCTGCCAATTTCTGCTGTACAGAAAAGTGACCCAGTATTTCTCTCATAATTAGCAATGTTGAGCATCTTTCCATGTGCCTGTTGGCCATCTGTATGTCTTCTTTGGAGAAATATCTTTTTATGTCTTCTTCCCTGGAATACTGTCTTTAAACAGCTAGAAAAAAAGTGATTTTTAGCCTAGCCTCTGTGGTAGTTTTAAAATCATGTTCGCAAATCACTGATACTTCTTTTGTTCAGAGTTGGAGTTCAATTCCCTTCTCCTTGATCTATATCACTTCCAAGTTTAGATTATAGAAAAACTGTGGTTTCTGTCATGAGTTTCTATCTCACTCTCTCTCTCTCACTCTTTGCTCTGCATGAAGCCATATCATGAGCAGCCCTTTAGAGAAGCACATATACTAAGAAATAGAAGCCTCCTGCAAAGATCTTTGAGAATTAGCTTCAGTCAAATCTGAAAAGGCTGAAGCCATAGCAAACATCTTAATGGCAAACTCATGAGATACCCTATGTCAGCCTCACCCCACTAACTCACTCCTGAATTCTTGACCCTCAGAAAATGTGTTAAATAATAAATATTTTTGCTTTTAAGATGCTAAATTTTGGGATAGTTTGTTAATTAACAATAGTTAAATTTCACATTTTTACTTACTAAAAAGTAGGTGTAAAGAGAAAATAAAGTCATTTTCAGAAAAAGTTTCAAAAACCTGCCTCCCTTAAGTTTTCTTCCCAGATATCTATAACAAAAAGCACTTTACCAAATTAGAAGGGAAACCAAGAAAGAGGAAGACAGTGTATTAATCATAATTGGCTGTATTATGCTACCGTAACAAAAAACCCCAACATATCATTGGCTGGAAAAGCAAAATTTCCTATCTTTGCTTCATACCCAATGTAAATCATCCAAGGGTTCTAATTATTATAGTCACTCAAGGACCTCAGCTAATTGAAGCTCTCATGTTCTATCATTTCTTCATCACAATAAGAAGGTTGAGAGTTCACCATAACAGGTACAAGGAAAATATCACTCTGATTCTTAAAATCGTTTACCCAGAAGTTAAACACATCATTTCATTATGTTTCATTAACCCAAGTAAGTCACAAGGCTACACCTAACTTTAAGTAGATAAGGAATTGTAATTGCCAATGTGACCAATAGAGGAAAGGGAATTAGAAATATAGCAGATGATGGAGTTCCTGCTGTGGCACAACAGGATCAGTGGTGTCTCTTGAGTGCTGAGACATGCAGGTTCAATCCCAAACCTGGTTTGCTAAAGCTATGACGTCACAGCTGCTTGCATCTGATCCTTGGTACAGGAAACCCATATGCTGTGGGCCATCCCAGGAAAAAAAGAAAAAAAAAACAGAAAGAAAGAAAAATAGATGAATACTAGCAAAATAATAAAGATAAAATAGTAAAGAAAAATATTAATACATTTGATGTTTGACTATTTTAATTAAAAACTACCCTACAATGCAAAGACATTAAAAAATAAGAGAAGACAGTAAAAAAATGATTCACATCAGAATTAAACATTCTAACCTAATCTAAGTAACAAACTTTCATAATTCTGGTGGAAATTTAAGTTGGTACAATCAAATTATAGTGTAATTTAGCAATAATTTTGTAAGAGAAAGTGGCATACCCTACTCTCTGGCATTCCAATTAACAATTAGAGATAACATTCAATCACTTTCAGGCTACCATAGTTTCTGTTGAGTTGTAATCTGAAGGTCCAATTTATATTCCTTGAAGACAATGTGTTCCTTTTCTCTTACCCCTTTGAACATTGAACTTTGTCTTTGCTCTTTTAGGCACTATATATGGTTTTCATTTTAAATGAGAAAATTCCATCACCACAAATATTTTCTCAATAGTTATATATTCATTGTATTTCATCCTGAAGTTGAATAAATACTTCCAAATTTAGGTTAAATAACTTAATTCATGATAAAGTAAAAAAGTATTCCTTTATCCCAACAGTTTTTGTGTTAGGATGGAATATTATTTCATCTTTATTTTCTTTCTACTGTTATGTTTTTATGCAGTGATACTAATTTCATAAGTAGAAGAGTATTATTAAAACCACAAAATAAAAACAGCAACCACTTAATGATATTTTGAAGGAGGATGTTATTAAATTAAAACCCATCTTAAGGTATTCTCAGAATGAATACTCAAAATAAAAAGAAAATTAAAAACAATTTTATTTTCCTTTTGTTCAAAGTAATCATTTCAACTAGTTGTCATGTTAGAAAAACATGAAAAAACTGTAAGTTATCCCCTTACTTTTCATCTACCTTTCCAAAATTTTAATGAGTATCCTTCAAGGTAAATATCTAATTCAACTCCTTCTTCCCATTTTTACCCCCTATAGTTTTAGATGCATGTGGGGAAAAAAAGGAAAAATGGATGGTCTACTATGGGAACAGTAAAAACTGTATTTGAACGCTCATTCTACCTTTCATTTGCTATGTCTACATTGGAAAATTAAATACTATCTCTGAATCATATTTTCTCTTCAAGAAATAACTCCTTTTTGAGTTCCCATTGTGGCTCAGTGGTTAACGAATCTGACTAGGAACCATGAGGTTGTGGGTTTGATCCCTGGCCTTGCTTAGTGGGTTCAGGATCCAGTATTGCCTAGAACTGTGGTGTAGGTCGTAAATGTGGCTCAGATCTGGCATTGCTATGGCTCTGATGTAGGCTGGTGGCTATAGCTCTGATTGGACCCCTAGCCTGGAACTTCCATATGCCATGGGTGTGGCCCTAGTAAAGGCAAAAAAAAAGACAAAAAAACAAAAAACAAAGAAAGAACTCCCTTACATAGTTATTACTTGAGTTAGCCATAATATAAAGAGAATGCAAATACAGTGAATAATAATAATAAAAATAATAAATAATTCTTATGCTTCGTACCTTTTTAAATTCAGTGATATGCAGTCTTTGTGACAGTTGGAATTGTTTGGGAGAGTTTGTAAAAGTCCCATTGCTCACAAAGAAAACCAAATCTCTAAACAAACATTGAACTCTACTTAATTTTCACACCAATGATTTTAAGATGAATTATATTGATAAGTGTAATTATTTGGAAGTGCATCAAAATATATGAATGGATAGTGGGATGGATAGATATGTGATTAATCAATGTAGATAAATATTCATTGTAGATTCTAAGTAATGAGTATACAGGTTTTATATGTATTTTTTTCAATACACTTGCAAATTTTTATAACAAAAGTTTGGGTAAAACTCCTGATGTTCTGACCAATGCCAGATCAATTAAATCAAGCTCTGGTAAGTTTTTTTAAAAATCCTCAACTGACTCCAATCTGTTGCAAGGATGAAAACCATTATTCTACTTCTTCGCAGCCTATAAATCTTCTGTACAGTTTGTAAAATTGTTTTTCTAAAATTCAAATCTAACCATTTCATTTTTCTACTTCAATAAGTCTAATTAGGAATTTTACCTTTATTACTGCAGCAAACTATAGTAGATAGATAGAAGATAAAAGAGAAAGAGATCTAAGCATATTACAACAGAAAATTATCTAATCACAAAAGAGGAGATCAAAAGAAGAATAAAGGGATAGTGGAGTTACAAAGCAGCCAGAAAATGATGAACAAATTGATAAAAATGATGACAGTAAGACCACACCTATGAATAATTACTGTAAATATAACTAGACTAAAATTTTCAATCAAGATAGACTAGCTGAATGGATTAAAAAAAGAACAAGACACAAGTAACATGCTCCCTATAAGAGACACTTCAGATTTAAGGACACACACAGACATTGAAAGTGAAGTGTTGAAAAAAGATACTTCATGCAATGAAACCGATAAGAAAGAAGATATAGATATACTTATGTAAGACAAAATAGATTTTAAATATAAGGCTGTAATAAGAGTCAAAGGAGGTCATTACATAATTAAAGGGTCTATCCAACAAAAGAATATAACAATTGTGAATATTTTTGCACCCAACATCAGAGTGCCTAAATATGTAAAGCCAATGTTAGCATACCCAGAGGGAGAAATAGCAATATAATTATAATTGGGGATTTTAATATCTCATTTTCAAGAATGGATAGATCATCCCCAGAGAAAATCAATACAGAAAAATTGAACTTAAACTATGTTAGTCCAGATGGACTTAACAGACATTTATAGAATATTCCATCTAAAAGTAACAGAATATAAATACTTTGCAAAATGCACACAAAACATTCTCCAGCATAGATCATTTATTAGGCCACAAAACATTAATGAATTTAAGGAAACTGAAATCATTTAAAGCCTCTTTTCCAATGAGAATTGTATAGAACTAGAAATCATTTACAAGAAGAGAATTAGAAAATTCACAAATACATGACAATTAAATGACATGATACCAAAACAAGAACAGAAATTGAAAAGAAAATAAAATAACAGGCCGGTATCCTTCATGAACAGAGAAGCAAAATTCTTCAACAAAATAGTAGCAAATAAAATTCAACAGCACATTAAACTGGTCAGGCGTTATGATCAAGTGGAATTTATCCCAGATATACAAGGATGTGTTGTTGTCCACCAAATCAATTCCTGTGTACAACACACTTTAACAAAATGAGTGATAAAATAATGTGATCATCTCAATAGATTCAGAAAAAGTTTTGACAAAATTCATTGTCCATTCATGATAATAACTCTCAACAAACTGGTTATAGATTTAACATACCTCAACATAATAAAGTCTATGTATGGCAAGTCCATAATTAACATTATACTCAACTGTGAGGAGATGAATTCTTTTCTTCTAAGATCAGAAGCAAGGTGAGGATTCCTACTCATGCCACTTTTATTCAACATAGTACTGGAAGTGCTAGCCAGAGAAATTAGACAAGATTAAGTAATAAAATACATCCAATCAGAAAGGAAGAAGTAAATTTTTCTCTATTTGCTGATGACATATTATATACCAAAAACTCTAAAGATCCCACATGAGAAAAACTGTTAAGAAGTTTCTGCCATGGTGTAGTGGGTTGAGAATATGACAGTAGTGGGTTGGGTCATTGCAGAGAAGCAGGTTCAATCTCTGGCCAAGCACAGTGGGTTAAAGGAACTGACATTGCTACAGCTGCATAGATTGTGGGTTTGGCTCAGATTCAATCCCTGGCCCAGGAACTTCCATATGCTGTGTGTATGGCCACAAAATTTTTTTAAATATATTACAACTAATAAATAAGTTCAGCAAAGTTGTAGGTTACAAAATCAATATGCAAAAATCAGCTGTGTTTCTGTACACTAACAATGGATAGGAAGAAAAATTAAGAACATTATTTAAAAAGAATAAAATACTTAGAAAGGAATTTAACTAAGGAAGTGAAGGATCTGTACACTGAAACATAAGAAATTAATGAAAAAAATTGAAGACACAAATAAATCAGAAAATATTCTGCACTAATAGATTGGAAGAATTAATATTGTAAAAATGTTCATACTACACAAAACAATCTATAAGTTTGATGAAATCTCTATCAAAATTCCAAAGGCATTTTTTTCACAAATTGAGCAAACAGTTCTAGAATTTGTATGAAAACACAAAATAATCCAAATAGCCAAAGCAATCTTTAGAAAGAAAACAGAGATTGGGGAATCATGTTTCCTGACTTCAAACTATATAGCAAAGTAATGATAATCAAAACAGCATGGTTTTGCATGGAAACAGACACATGGATCAGTGGAATAGAATAGAGAGCCCAGAAGAACATCCATGCATATATAGTCAATTAATTTTTGAAAAGGAACCAAAAATATACTATAGGGGAAAGAAAGTCTCTTCCATAAATGGTGTTGGGAAACTAGACAGCCACATGCAAAAGAATGAATCTGGACCTCTATCTTACACCATACACAAAAATAACTCAAAGTGGATTAAAGACATATTTAAGACCTGAAACCAAGAAGGAAATGTAGGGAATAAACTCCTTGAAATTGGTTTGATGATTAGTTTTTCTGGATTTGACACCAAAAACAAAGGCAGCAAGGCAAAAATAAAATGGGACTATATCAAACTAAAAAGCTTCTGCACAGCAAAGGAAACTATCAACAAATAAAAAGGTAACCTATGGAATGGGATAAAATATTTGCAAATCATATATCTGATTAAGGGTTAATAAAATATATAAAGAACTCATATAACTCAATACCAAGCAAAAAACCCAAACAGACTGGTTAAAATGGATGGTGGAACTAAATAGATATTTTTCCATATAGCCAACAGGTACATGAAAAGATACTCAGCATCACTAATCATCAGGGAAATGCACATCAAAACCACAATGAATGTGTTGAGATATCACCTACCACCTACTAGAATGACCATCATCAAAAAGTCAAGCCATAACAAGTGTTAGTTTGGATGTGGAGAAATGGGAAACTTTGTGTACTGTTAATGGGAATGTAAATTGGCATAGCCACTAGAGAAAATAGTATGGAGGTTCCTCAAAAAGTTAAAAGAAGAACTACCATATGATACACTATTTCCATTTCTGGGTATAAATCCAAGGAAATGAAAACAGGGTATCAAAGACATATCTGTACTCCTATGTTCCATTGCAGAATTACTCACAATATAGCTAAGATATGAAAACAGCCTAAATGTCCCTCAGTGGATGCAAAGGTAAAGAAGATGTGCTACACACACACACACACACACACACACACACACACACACGCACACACGCACACATGCACACACACATGGGAATATTATTTGTCTATGAGAAAAAAGGGAATCCTACCATTTGTGACACAACAGGCGGACCTTTAGGTCATTATGCTGAGTGAAATAAGCCAGACAGAGAAAGACAAATATGATATGATACCACTTATGTATGTAATCTTAAAAAAAGTCAAACACACAAAAACAGAGCCTTGGAAAGTGATCGCCTGTAACTGAGTAATGGAAATTTGGAGAAGTTAGAAAAAGGGTGCAGGAGTTCCTGTCATGGCTCAGTGGTTAACGAATCCAACTAGGAGCCATGAGGTTGCGGGTTCAATCCCTGGCCTTGCTCAGTGGGTTAAGGATCTGGCTTTGCCATGAGATGTGGTGTAGGCTGCAGACGCGGCTCGGATCCCATGTTGCTATGGCTCTGACATAGGCCAGCAGCTACAGCTCCGATTAGACCCCTAGCCTGGGAACCTCCATATGCCAAGGGAGCAGCCCTAGAAAAGGCAAAAAGACAAAAAAAAAGAAAAAAGAAAAAGGGTACAAAATTTCAGCTATAAAATTAATACAATACAATGATATAATATATAACATAGTTATGCTAGCTGATAACGTATTCATAATTGAGATTTGCCAAGAGAGTAGAATTAAATGTACTTACAAAACCCCACAAAGTATATTAAATATGTAAAGTTATGTATGTGTTAATTAAATAGGTGGAGGGAATCCTTTCTCAAGGGACAAACAAAAAAAATCTGATTGGACTTCTAGCTTCTGCTATGGTCTCATTCTGTATATGATACATTCGCACATGTTTAAAACAGAAAGATAGCTGGTTATAACCCATCTTCCTTTTCCTGATGCAACATAACAACCTCTCTATCAAGGACAAAATGCAGTACTCTCTCAGAGTGGAAGGCAGCTATAGACAACTAATGCTTTATGATTCCTTCTGTTCATGTATGTCTTCAGCATTGCTGGCCTTACTGGGTGGTTGTTGGACTAGCCAGTCATGCTGCGACCCATGCCCATAGTCTGTGCGAAACATGAAGACACCAAACTTACATTCATCATGTTAGTGAAATATATGAATTATAGTTGCCGAATATACAAAATTTGGACAGAAAATAGAGCCTGAGAAATCATGTCGGGATCTATATAGAAAATATTCTCTATGTTCTCTCCCCAAGGATTTTGTCATTTATTCTATTATGTAAATCTAAAACTATTTAGCAATTTCATTCAGTATCTTTTTTTTGCTATAAAAAGTTTTAGCAGTCGTGAACCCCCTGAAAAATTTGTCGCAGTACTTTGATGAGTCTTCATAATCTTGATCCAGTCCCTCTTGCCCATTCCCTCTATGCCATTCCCTCCATGCCAGTGGTCCCCAAACTAGCAGCATCAGCATCACCTGGGAATTTGTTAGAAATAACAAATTCTTCGACCTATTATATTAGAAACTCTGAAGTTAAGGCTCAGCTGTCTATTATTTTATTTTATTTTATTTTATTTATTATTTTTGTCGTTTGTCTTTTTAGGGCTGCACCCACGGCATATGAAGGTTCCCAGGCTAAGGGTCCAATCGGAGCTGTAGCCGCCAGCCTACACCACAGCCACAGCAATGCAGGATCCGAGCTGCGTCTGCAACCTACACCACAGTTCACGGCAACACTGGATCCTTAACCCACTGAGCGAGGCCATGTATCAAACCCGCAACCTCATCGTTCCTAGTTGAATTCGTTTCTGCTGCACCAAGACGGGAACTCAGCAGTCTGTATTTTAATAAGCCCTCCAGACAATGGATATTAATTTTAGAACCACTAGTCTAAGCCCTCACACAGGCTGGCTCTGCTTCATTTTAATACCTTTCCTTCTTTCTCTAAGATACCTCGACTCACCCTTCTAGACACCAATCTACTGTGATGCCTCCCATAATAATTTCCTCCCTTTTATTCTCATAATCCTTTAGGGCCTCTATACTGGCATTGTCTTTTTTCTTCATATGGATTCCCCCAAAGCTGATGCTGAGAAAAGAACTCCAGTCCAAATAGGTTATTTGGGAGATAGAGGGATTATCTTAGGGAAGTGAGACAGGAAGCCAATAAAAAGTGTGTTTTCACCCCAGTTAATGCTGAATACCTGAAGCCTAATCCCCATGAGGAAACATTGAGAGACTACATTAAAGATGCACCTCAGAGTTATCCCACTTGTTGAGCTGGTGGTATTTATACATAAACTCCCATCAATCATTGGTGGAGAGCTGCTTGCAAGGGTGTTAATTCCTGAACAGTTTTGGCTTACCATGCAGATAGGCAAAGCAGACCTCTGCAGCCAGAGGAAGCCCTCAGACAGAGAAATCTAAGTGTTGACATTTGAAAGTTGAGCCAGTGTACTTTGAAATGGAAAGTCAAGGGGATATACACTGGGAAAGTACTGATATATTACAAATTTGGCACACATCCTTATTACAGTAGTAAATGCATGCATTCAACTCTGAGTTTCTCATTGGCAGGGATAGTATATTTTTCATCTTTAATACCCTCTGAATTTAATGCTCTGGCAGCCCCAATACTAAGCACTCAACAAATGCCTACTAAAGAATGAATTAATGGTTAAATAAAATGTGCAAATATTATATACTTCATACATTTATGAAGTATTTCTAGTGGGCTGTGAACATGTTTATTTTATTTCTTAAAAGTTCTATTTCTTTATATATTGTATTAATTATTTGTAAATTGCTTCTTCTCTTTCCTCATTCTGTACAAGCTATTTTTCCCTTTCTGAGATCATAGCATATACTGATGTTAATCAAACTTCAGATGAAACACCTAAAATGATAGAGAAGAATCTGCTCTAATTAAATAATAATGTAACCCCTGCAGGTTTAGACATGTGCCTTCAGATGTAGGAAAGACAAATTTTAATGAATATAGTAGTTTTATGCCAAGAATATTTCCCTCATGCACTTGTGCTTTAATAAGATAGAATGTAAAATAGCAAAAGGGGCTTGATTTTTATGATGATACTTATTCATAGGTTAGTAAGTCAGATATAATGAAAAGTTTCTTTGAGTTGTACTTGATAGAGCTAGGTCAGATTTTAGTTCGGTAAATTTGAAGCAAAGGTTTCTTACTTACGTGATGTGTACTGGAACTGGCCTGCTCCCACAAGACATCCATCCTGGGAAGAAGTGGGGAAGTCCTCCAAATGTTTATGGAATTAATGAATTTAACTAAAATGAGCCTCTCCACCATACTTCTAATAAGGAACCCCTGTCATATTTATTTGTCACATATTTGTCATATATGTGTGTGTGTATACATATATATGTGTGTGTGTGTATATCTATATCTGTATCTATATAGATATGTATGTATATAAATATATATACACACACACAACCAGAAATCTGCCTCGAAATTTATTACTTCTTATCTAATTTTATAAGGAAGTCCTTTGGACACTTTCTCTTTGACTTATGGATACAACTCCCAATATAGGTCATAATTTTTATTTTCTTTACTGATTACAACCTCAGATAGTCTAGGAATTTTCTCCTTTTTTTTTTGTCTTTTTGCCATTTCTTGGGCCACTCCCGCAGCATATGGGAGGTTCCCAGGCTAGGGGTCTAATCGGAGCTGTAGCTGCCAGCCTACGCCAGAGCCACAGCAACGCTGGATCCGAGCCGTGTCTGCGACCTACACCACAGCTCACAGCAATGCCGGATCATTAACCCACTGAGCAAGGGCAGGGATCGAACCTGCAACCTCATGGTTCCTAGTCGGATTTGTTAACCACTGCACCACGACGGGAACTCCTATCTCCTTTCTAATTGAAATGTTAGTCTGGTGTAATTTGAGCACTAATTCTCTGACTCCATTTGACTGTATTAAATTTGTCCTTTTTTGTAGTATTATTTTCACATACTTGAAGACCAACCTACAGTACTAAAATGGGACTATTTTTTCCTTCTTTGGGAAATTATTTTAGGATTAACTGACAATCATAAATGTCACTATTAATTTTTTAAAATTATACAACCCTTGGGATTTGTTCCAATAAAATGAAATGTAGTAAACATTAGGAAAAGTAATAGCTTGTATGTGCTCATTAATATGCTAGATGATACTATTATCTGTGTGTAGGCTCTTGTTAATTATAACTGCTTTAATAGGAAAAGCAGACTTGTGGAAGGTAGCAGTCCCAGTGAAATTGTATAAGAGAGAAAAATAGAGTTGCCTATGTAAAATCAAGCTCAGTGAAAATGTAATTTTTTCAGTTTTATTTATATATTTGTGTTGTGATCTCATACCAAACATATTCTAAGATACACAGTGATCTTTATTTTTAGTCACAGTCAAAAGAAATGAGTACCCATGTAAAAAAAGGAGACACTTTTATAAGCTGATCTCAAGTGGTATATTTTGATTTGCTGCAACGCGTAGGGAGGAAATTAACATTTCGGCAGCCTAAGAAGCAAAATGTCATACTTTTCTATTTTTTGATCTTACCCTGCATATTTGGAATTTGTGTTTTAATAATACTTTTGAGAAAGCAGCAACACCCTAATGTATTATTTGCCCTAAATATCAAAATAAGTTCACCCTTCATTTTAAAATTAAATGTTTTTTTTCCCTTTCGTTTTCCCTTAGCAGAAAAAAATTGAAGTTAAAAATGTAGCCAGCTCAAGTGTACTGTCCCTCCCTCATTCAGGAAGAAACCAGGAAAGACATATGCCTCCATTTGCTAAATAGTTTAGGTTTGCTCAATTGCAATAGCAGTAAGATCATTTTACACATAGTGAAAAATGTCTGTCTTAAAGGACAAGAATACTATATCTACCGGAATGTACCATTCTACTTTTGTGTGTGAATGAGGAAATGTACAGAAGCAGTTGACATATTTTCCTCATTTATAGTTATATAGTGAAAAAAATGATTGTGTATATATATTTGAAAATTTAACATTTAATAAGCATGGTAATTACATTTACATCACATGGTAAGTTATATATATCCTTTATTTATATGTTTTTATTTGTCTGGATATTTTTATTATTGTTATTGCCAACATTATCTACCGAGCATTTACTACATGCTTAACAAACTTTACTATATTATTCCTAATCCTTATAACAGTTCTATCAAGTGGATATTATTATACCTACTTTACAAATGAGAATTCTGAAACATTCAAATTAAGTCACCTGCTGAAATTTGTAAAGCACTATTAGCAATGAAGCATATTTTGAAATCTGTATTTGACTCTCTCCAAATTTCATATGCTGTACGACCTTCTTGTTTTACAGCCTACCCTACCTTAAATCAAAAGTATGCCTCAATTTGAAAGCTGATACTTTAGGACTTCTAATTTACAGAATATTTTTCTATTAAAAGATATACTAATTCAACATGGATACCAATTGTATGTATTAAAATTAAGTTTATTAAATTTCCATGAACAAAAATTAGGTTCAGTAGTATTCATGGGTACCTGTTATAGAAGGTAAAAATGGTTACTACCCACAGAGAGCATTCACTTAGCTTGGGAGTAATGACACCAGTATAAATTGGTATGTAATAAAATCTATAAAGCACGACAAAAGGAGTGTAGGGAAGTTCAAAGAGAGGATAGAGTACGTCTAATTGGGAGCATCAGAAAGTTTCTCATAGAGAAAGTTTTGTCTGGATAGAAAATTTAAGAGAAATAACATTTTGAGATATGAAATAATATGAACAAAACAAGCAAACAACAAAAGATGAGGAACACTCATGGATCTCCATGGAAGAGTATGATAAATTCCTTTTTATTTGAGAGTGTAGTGCATTCATCATGCAATAAAATAAGAAATAACTATAAAGAAGAGATGTTTGCAAAAACAATGCTTTAAAAGGAGGTTAGGACATTTATTAATCCTTTCCTTTTTAATTTAATGATTTTTATTTTTTCCATTATAGCTGTTTTAGTGTTCTTTCAATTTTCTACTGTACAGCAAGATGATCCAGTGACACATACACATACACATTCCTTTTTCTCACATTATCATGCTTCATCATAAGTGACTATATATAGTTCCAAGTGCTATACAGTGGGATTTCATTGCTTATCCATTCCAAAGGCAATAGTTTGCATCTGTTAACCGCAAATTCCCAGTCCATCTCACTCCCTCCCCCTCCTCCTTGGCAACCACAAGTCTGTTTTCCATATCTGAGTTTCTTTTCTGTGGAATGGTTCATTTGTGCCCCATATTAGATTCCAAATATAAGTGATATAATATGGTATTTGTCTTTCTCTTTCTGACTTACTTCACTCAAGATGAGAGTCTCTCGTTCCATCCATATTACTGCAAATGGCATTATTTTGTTCTTCTTTATGGCTGAGTAGTATTACATTGTGTACATACACCTAAACTTCTTAGACCAGTCATCTGTCAATGGACATTTAGGTTGTTTCCATGTCTTGGCTATTGTGAACAGTGCTGCAGTGAACATACAGGTGCATGTGTCTTTTTCAAGGAAAGTTTTGTCCAGATGTATGCCCAAGAGTGGGATTACTGGGTCATAGAGTAGTTCTATATATACTTTTCTGAGGTACCTCCATACTGTTTTCCATAGTGGTTGTACCAATTTACATTCCCACCAACAGAGCAGGAGGGTTCTGTTTTCTCCACAGCCTCTCCAGCATTTTTTATTTGTTGACTTGTTAATGATGACCATTCTGACTGGTTTGAGGTGTTACCACATAATAGTTTTGATTTGTATTTTTCTAATAATCAGTGATGTTGAGCATTTTTTCATGCGCTTATTGGCCATCTGTATATCTTCTTTGGAGAAATGTGTATTTAGTCTTTTGCTTATTTTTCCATTGGGTTGTTGGCTTTTTTGCTGTTGAGTTGTAAGAGTTGTCTGTATGTTTAGAGATTAAGCCCATGTCTGTTGCATCATTTGAAACTGTTTTCTTCCATTCTGTAAGTTGTGTTTTGTCTGTGTGTCTGTGTGTCTGTGTGTGTGTGGTTTCCTTTGCTGTGCAGAAGCTTGTGAGTTTGATTAGGTCACATTGGTTTATTTTTTCTTTTATTTCTGTTGCCTTGGGAGATGACCTGAAAAAAACATTTGTAAGGGTGATGTCAGAGAATTTTTTGCCTATGTTCTCTTCCAGGAGTTTGATGGTGTCTTGTCTTATATTTAAGTCTTTAAGCCATTTTGAGTTTATTTTTGAGCATGGTGTGAAGATGTGTTCCAGTTTCATTGATTTAGATGTGGCTGTCCAGTTTTCCCAGCACCACTTCCTGAAAAGTGTCTTTTTCCCATTTTATATCCTTGCTTCCTTTGTTGAAAATTAATTGACCATAGGTGTCTGGATTTATTTCTGTGTTCTCTATTCTGTTCCATTGGTCTGTATGTCTGTATTGGTACCAGTACCACACTGTCTTGATGACTGTGGCTTTGTAATATTGCCTGAAGTCTGGGAGAATTTTGCCTCCTGCTTAGTTTTTGTTACTTAGGATTGCTTTGGCAATTCTGGGTCTTTTGTGGTTCCATATAAATTTCTGGATTCTTTGTTCTAGTTATGTGAAAAATGTCATTGGTAATTTTGTGGGGATTGCATTGAATCTTAGATTGCTTTGGGTAGTTTGGCTGTCTTTATGGTATTAATTCTTGCAACCCAGGAGCATGGAATATTTTTCCATTTCTTTGGGTCCTCTTTAATTTCCTTGGTTAATATTTTATAGTTCTCAGCATGTAAGTTCTTTCACCTACTTGGTCAGGTTGATTCCCAGGTATTTAATTTTTTGTGGTGCAATTTTAAAAGGTATTGTATTTTTGTATTCCTTGTCTAATATTCATATATTGTTAATATACAGAAATAAGACTGATTTCTAAATGTTAATCTTATATCCTGCTACTTTGCTGAATGTGTTGATCAGTTCAAGTAGTTTTTGGGTTGAGTCCTTAGGGTTTTCTCTGTATAGTATCATGTCATTTGCATACAGTGACAATTTTACCTCTCCTAATTTGGATACCTTGTATTTCTTTTTTTCTTGTCTTTTCTGTCCTTTTAGGGCTGCACCCGTGACATATGGAGGCTCCCAGGCTAGGGGGTCTAATCAGAACTTTTGCCGCCAGCCTATGCCATAGCCACAGCAATGCCAGGTCTGAGCTGTGTCTGCGACCTACACCATAGCTCACAGCCAGATCCTTAACCCACTGAGTAAGGCCAGGGATTGAACGTACAACATCGTGGTTCCTGGTTGGATTCATTTCCACTGCACCACAATGGGAAATCTGATACCTTTTATTTCTTTTGTTTGTCTGATTACTGTGGCTAGGACTTCCAATACTCTGTTGAATAAAAGTGGTGAGAGTGGGTGTTCTTGTTTTGTTCCAGATTTTAGTGGCAAGGCTTTCATATTTTCTCCATTGAGTATTATATTTGCTGTGGGTTTGTCATAAATGGCTTTGATTATATTAAGGCGTGTTCCCTCTATAGCCACTTTGGTAAGAATTTTTAACATGAATGGATTTTGAACTTTGTCAAACGCTTTTTCTTCAGCTATTGGGATGATCATATTGTTTTTGACTTTTTCTTTTGTGAATGTGGTGTATGACATTGATTGATTTATATATGTTGAACCATCCTTATGAACCTGGGACAAATCCCATCTGGTCGTGGTGTATGATTTTTTTGATATATTGTTGGATTCAGTTGGCTAAATTTTTGTTGAGAATATTTGCATCTATATTCATCAAAGGTATTGGCCTATAGTTTTTTAGTAGCATGTTGTTTAATCTCCATGTAGTAACTTTTTTCTCATTTCTTTTCCTATAGTTGATTTCTAGTTTCATGCCATTGTGGTCAGAGATTATACTTGAAATAATTCCTATACTCTTAATTTTTTGGGGTTAGCTTTGTGCCCCAGTATGTGATCAATCCTTGAGAATGTTCCATGTGCACTTGAGAAGAATGTATATTCTGATTTTTTTGGATGTAATGTCCTGAAAATGTCAGTTAAGTCTAACTTTTCTATTTGTCATGTAGGATCTCTGTTGCCTTGTTGCTTTTCTTTCTAGAGGATCTGTCCATTGATGTGAAGAGGGTGTTAAAGTCTCCTACTCTGATTGTATTCTCATCAATTTCTCCTTTTATGTCTGTTAGTGTTTGTTGGAAGTATCTAGGTGTTCCTATATTAGGGGCATATATATTGACAATTGTAATATCCACTTCTTAAATGTATCCTTTAACCATTAAATAGTGTCCTTCTTTGTCTTTCTTTATGGCCTTCATTTGAAAGACTGTTTTGTCTGATATGACTGTTGCAACTCCTGCTTTCCTCTCTTGTCCATTGGCATGAAATATCTTTTCTCATCCCCTCACTTTCAATCTGTATGTGTCCTTTGCCCTAAGGTGAGACTCTTGTATACAGAAGATTGTAGCTTTTTGCTTTTTTATCCAATCTGCCACTCTGTATCTTTTGATTGGAGCATTCAGTCCATTGACATTTAAGGTAATTATTGATAGATACGTATTTATTGCCATTTTAAACCTTGTTTTCCAGTTGATTACATGTTTCTCCTTTCTTTCTTTCTTTTTTTTTTTTTGGTTGGATGATTTCCATTTATTTTATGCTTGAGTACTTTTCAGTTTTTGTGAATGTAATGTTAGGTTTTGATTTGTGGTTGCCCTATTTTTTAAGTATGTTAACCACTTCCTGTATCTTCTTGCTTTAGCTGATAGTTATATAGGCTCTAACACATTATTTAAAAAAAGAGTCTAGATTTTATTACTTTCCTGTTCCAAATTCTGTGATTTTGAAGTCCTTTTTTAACATCTTCATCTTTGTCCTTTTGCTGTTCCTTGTGTTTATGATCACTATTACAGTAGTTTTCTTTTTTTTTTTCTATTTTTAGTTCCATATGCTGGCTTATTTAAGAGATTGCTTTCCAGTTGTGGTTTCTTCCATCCTATTTCTTCTTACTTCGTTTTTTGTTTAGAGAAGACCTTTCAGTATTTCCTTTAGAATGCATTTAGTATTGCTCTACTCTTTTAGCTTTTGTTTGTTGGAGAAATTCACCTTCAATTCATTTCTGCTTCTATTCATTTCCCCTTCTATTTTAAATGATATTCTTTCTGGATAGAATATTCTAGGCTGCAATTTTTTTTCCTTTCAGAACTTTGAATATATCTTGCCACTCTCTTCTGGCCTGTAGTGTTTCTGTAAAGAAATTGGCTGATAGCTTTATGGGGGTTCCCTTAGAATAAAAGCTTTGTTTCTCTCTTTCTGATTTTAGAATCCTCTCTTTATATTTTACTTTTGCCATTGTTATTATAGTATACCTTGGTGTGGATCTATTTCAGTTCAAGATTTTGGGAGCCCTCAGTGCTTCCTGTTTCTTGATACCAAATTAATTTAGATTTGGAAAGTTTTTAGACATAATTTCTTCAAATATATTTTCAATCCCCTTTTCTTTTTCTTCTCCTTCTGGAATTCCTGTTATGCATAGATTGGCCTGCTTTATATTATCCCATAGATCTATTATATGGCTTTCATTTATTTTTTTTTTCATTTGCTTTTCTGTCTGCTGTCCTGACTGGGTGATTTCTATTATTCTATCTTCCAAGTCACTAATTAATTCCTCTGCATAATTCATTCTTCTCTTTAGTGCCTTTAGCTCAGTTTTCATCTCTGCAAATGGATTTTCTAATTTTACTCTGTTTCTCCTTATATTTTCTATTTCCTTTCTAAAGTAATCTGCATTATTATTCATATCTGCTTTTAATTCCTTGATATTCAGCCTTAATTCTTTCAGTATCTTCATTATCTCCCTTTTGAACTCATTGTCTCTCAGACTACATAGGTCTGTTTCATTGTTTGCTGCTTCAGGTGATTTCTCCTGTTCTTTTAACTGGGAATGGTTCTTGAGCTTCTTTATCTTGCTTATGTTTTCTTTTTCTGTGAGTTTTGGGAATCCAAACTGTAGTCTTGGAGGGCCACTTCTATGCAAGAGCATCCCTTTGTATTTTTGGGGGAGGTTACTATTTATTTTTGGCATGGGAGTTTGATTATTTGCTGTCTCTTTCTTTGGTGTGAGTGGGCTGTTACCCCCAGGGTAATGAGTATGTTTCTAGGGAGAAGGAGGCAATGGGTAGGGCTAGTAGTCAGTGCTTGGTTGCTGGACTCTGAACAGCAGCAAGGACCAGCAGGAAGGTGGTGTAGCCTACTCCTAGTTGCAGGGCCTGGGGAAGTGGTATTGAGCCTTAGGCATATTTATGAGGTGCACAGAGCATTTGGCAGGGGCAGTGGCAGGGTGTGTGAGTTCCCAGGGGAGTGAGAGCAACAACAGGTGGTATTCAATCACAATGCCCTCCTCTGAGGTGATTGGGGCTTCAAGTGGTGCCTCCTCAGGGACCCCTAGTAGTAGCAGGACACGCCCACCTCTGGAGTCAGAGATAACTGCAGTGGTTTGCCCCCACCACCTTTAGACCATGCAAGAAGCACCCCAACACTCTTAGCCTTGCAGGAGGTGCTGCACAAGCTGCTCCTAGTTGCAGGTTCCTGGGAAGGAATCAAGCCTCTGGGCACTGCCCAGAGCATTTACCAGTGGCAGCAGCAGGATGGGTGTGCTCCCAGGGGAGCAAGAGCAACAACAGGTGGTGTTCCCTCACAATATCCTCCTCTCTGTTGCCCTCTGAGGTGATTATGACTGCAAGTGGTTCCCTTTCAGAGACCTCCATTGGTGTGGGCCACACCCATCTCTGGAGTCAGAGGTAACTGCTGTGGTTTGCCCCCACCATCTTTAGACCATGCAAGAAGCACCCCATCCCACTAGCCCACACAGGAGGTGCTGCACAAGCTGCTCCTAGTTGCAGGGTCCTGGGAAGTGACAATGATCAAGTGTGTGGGCACTGCTTGGAGTGTTTGGCAGTGGCAGCACCAGGGGTGTTGTGTTCCCAGGGGTACAAGAGCAACAACAGATGGTGTTCAGTTGCAATGCCCTCCTCTGTGGTGCACTCTGAGGTGATTGGGGCCATAAGTGGTACCTGTTCACAGACCCCTAATTGTGGCAGGCCATGCCCACCTCTGGAGTCAGAGATAACAGCTGTGGTTTGCCCTCAACACCTGTAGACCATACAAGAAGCACCCTGTCCCACTTAGCCCACACTGGAAGTGCTTTACCAGCTGCTCCTAGTTGCAGGGTCGTGGGGAGTTACAGTGATGAAGCATCTGGGTGCTGCCCAGAGTGTTTGGCAGCAGGATGGTATGTTCCCAATGGAGTGAGAGCAACAATGGGTGGTGCTTGGTTGCAGCGCCCTATTTTTTTTCCTTGGCCGACCTCTGAGGTGACTGAGGCTGAAGGTGGAGCCCACTCACAGGCACCCAGTGGTGGCAGGACATGCCTCCCTCTGGCCTCTGAGGTGACGCCGTGATCCATCCCTTCCACCTGTAAATCATGTAAGAGGCACCATGTCACATTTAGCACCCTGCTGCTTTTAGCCCACATAAGTGCCCAGCCACCCATAGCATGCACAAGAAGCACCTGGTCTCCTGTAGCCCAAGCTAGTGTCTTCTTGCCACTCCATAACCTGCGCCAGAGGTGCCCTGCCCTCTGAGAGCCCATGCACCTGAGCATAGGGAGATTCCTGTGGCGGTCTGCCCCTCCTCCTCTCACCCTCCCCAGCAGTGGCGCCTTGATTCTGTGGGCCCAGACCTCCTCCTGGGTTCCCTCTTCCATGGCATTCCATTCCCCAGCCCATAGCACACTACTCCTATGGTAAACTGCTCCTTGCCCCTCAGGCTGTCCCCACACAGCCAACCCTAGTCCTCTCCTCAGAACTGACTTCTGGAGCTTAAGCCTCAGTGCCCACCCTACCTCCGCCAAGAGTCTCAGTCTCTGCCATCCAGGGAGGTGGTACAGATGGATCTGTGCAGCTCTCCCTCTACTCTGCCCTCCTCTTTCCAGCCGCTGCACTTTTCTTGGCAACTTTGAGCTCCCTCCCTCTTGGCTGATCTCCCCATAGGTTAGGTGGCTTCCTAGGATGTGTGTTCCTTTTCTCCCTCATAGCTCCCTCTCAGCATTGATTCTTGTCCTGATTCTTTTCTCTCTCTCTCCCTTTTTTCTTTTGTGCTACCCAGTTATATCAAGAGTTTCTTGCCCTTTTTGGAGGTTTAAGTTCTCCTGCCAGTGTTCAGTATATGGTCTATGCAAATCTTTTTACATGTAGATTTTTTTTTCATGTGCTTTTGGGAGGAGGTGAGCATGACCTCTTACTCCTCTGCCATCTTGATCCTTCCCCAATCCTTTCCTTTTTAAATAGAATATTTATAATGATCAGAAATGTAGGAATGGAAGTGAGCAATAACAACATACTTTATGCACAAAAGGACAGTATGTTATAGAGGTAGTATATCTTGTCTTCCATGATATACTATGGTCTTTACTGATTCTAATGACACTAAAAACATACATACTACACTATAAACTATTCTTATTCAGCTATAATATGGACTTTCATTCCTGCTTATAAATATGTAAGTTGTTTTGCCTCTCAAAGTCTCCATTTTTCTCATCTGTAAAATAAATAATGGTACCTACCCTCAAATGTTATTGAATATACTAAACACGGTAATGAATTTGACATACATAGTGGAGTGTTTGGCACATATCTATTACTATGACTACTTTTGCTGCTATTTCTAAGTGAAATTATTATATCAGTTACATATGTTTGTGTTTGAATAAAGACAAAGACATCCTTATTGTGAATATCGTCTCTAGCAAACAAATTAAAGACTTAGAAGCTATGATGTCAAAAACTGTATTATACACATTTACACTGTATACTAGAAGATAGCTAAATTATAACTAAACTAAATGCTCACATTTTGTAAAAAAGATCCATGAACATGAAGCTCTCAGAAAGAATTTGACCTTTAACTTCTTAAGAAATTTAGATTATTTATTTAGACTACTGAATTAGTTTCTGTAGCTCATTTCTCCAAAAGATCTGAATATTAAATGTAACACTACAGCTCACGAATCACAAACTATTTTTGCTACTTTGAGTATTTTTACAGGGTGATAATTGTGCCAAATCAAGGCATTGAGATTGCATAATTTTTAGGTTAATATTAGCATAATCCTACATGGTTTTTTCCCAAGACAGTGCAGGAATAGCATACCCTGAATATTTTTCCAATATGACAGAACTTTTAGATATTGCACCCTTTACACAGTCATTGGCCTGCTGGGACTTTCAATTATAGCAAAGGTAAAAGAGAAGAACAAAGTAGGTTTGTGGAATACTAGAGCCATTAGTAATATCAGAGATACTTTTCCTTTTCCTTTTTTTTATTTATATATATATTTTTTTGGTCATTCCCGTGGCCAGGGGTCAAACCTGTGCCTCAGCAGTGACCAGAGCTGCCACAGTGACAGGGCCAGATCTTTAACTTGCTTTGTCACAAGAGAACTCCCCTTTCCTTTTTATAACTAGCTAATTAAATAACCAGATGTCAAGTGTATGTGAAGATATGGATCTCTACCTAACTATTAAGGTACTTATAAATTTATCTCAGGGATATTTAGGATGTTTCTCCCTAAGCCAAAATAATATGCTTAATCAAGGTCCCCCAAACTCTTACTATCCCCACTTAGGTCATGTTCCTGATTTATGTGTGTGCATGTGTATATATAATATGCATAGATATGTGAATATGTATATGTCATTTTGTGTGTACTTACAATTCAAAAAGTCCTTATTAAGATGACGCAAGTTTTTCTGTGAGGCTTTTCTACTTTAACCTTTTCCACAGACCTGCCTACTTGTTGAATAAAGGGACTACTACAGTACTGATTTTTAGATCCCATCCAGATATAAGTGCCCAATTAGAGACCAGAAAAATTTTAAAAACCACTTTTGAAATCCAAAGAATTTTAAGATTTCTTTAAATGTCTTTAGTGATAAAGTGTTTGTGAGTCCTTACAAATAATGCCATCAGCATTGATCTATTTTTATCATTATTATTTTTAAAGTAGCAGTATTGAGTTCTTTGGTGTAAGGTGAAGTTTGTCAATATTATTTTCATATGAAGTTCTCCATTAAAAAAGAATCATAGTTATTAAGTGTTTATCCTCATACTTAAATTAGATCATGACAAGTTTGTGTACAGATATTATTTTTTTAGGTTGAAGTTGAGCTACATTATCTATATTTAAAAAAATTATTTTTTATTAATAAGAGCTACAATTCACTGAAAATATATTAACCTATTTGAGAAATAATTTCTGATATAGACTATGATATTTTTAAATTCTAAATTCTGCATCAATATTATAAAATGCGCAAATTACTAAAGGTTGTTATTAACAACAGTAGTACTAAACCGTTCTTGCTGTCTATAGCTTACCATATGATCCTCATCATAATGCTGGGTAATGTAAGTAATATAATCCTGGCTTTATTTATGAGACACCTGGGTTCAAAGAAGTAAAATCATGTATCCAAGCCTTTGTGGCTCCTAAATGAAAGACATAAGGAACCCATGCAAATTAGTCATGAACTCTTTTATTCGATTCATTCATTTAAAAATGTATTAAACACTTATCATGTGCAAGAAACTTTTCTTAGTACAAGGAATTGAAAGGTGAATGAGATGTATTCCTTTCTCTAAAAGGCTCACAGTCTACTGGAAAGACAGCTCTGTAAATGCATAATTAGAACGTGAAGTAGTGTGTAATGGAGGTTTTTGCACAGTGAAGGGAGTTTGTCTTGGAGAGTAATTAATTTTAGGGCAGACAGGCATCACAGAACAAAGTGACACTGCAGAAGGGTTGCATTCTATGATAGCATAAAAGGCACAGAGTAAAGGGGGGATTTGGATTGTTATAGAAGTTTTTAAGATATAAAATATAGTGTACCTTGTAGCCTATATGAATGTCTATGAATGTCTGTGTCAGAACCGAAGAGATAGAAGGGATGGCAAGGAAAAATTATTAAAGGATTTCAAGGAAGGCTGTGGAAGTGGGGCTAGAGGGAAAAAGCCAAATTAAAGAGTCATTTCTGGTTTAGAATTGGTGGGATATAGGTACAAACATGATGAAAGGGAGTTTAGGGTTAGTAGATGCAAACAATTACATCTAGAGTGGATAAGTAGTGAGGTCCTGCTGTATAGCACAGTGAACTATATCCAATCACTTTTTATAGAACATGCCAGAAGATAATATGAGAAAAAGAATGTGTATACACACACACACACACACACACACATATATATACATATATATATATATATGAATATATGTCATATATAGATGTAGGACTGGTTTACTTTGCTGTACATCAGAAATTAACAGAACATTGTAAATCAATTGTAATATTTTTTTAAAGTAAGTGACTGGCAGTAGAAGATAGAAAGACAGACAGGAGATCCAGTGGGTAGGCCATGACAATAGTCCCAGCACCAGAAAAGGAGTAAGTAGATGTGGCATTAAAATGCTATTTATGGAACAGAATGAAAGGTAGGAGTATTGAGAATAGGAACATAATAAGAGAGGAGGGATTTGTAAAGGAAAAATATCCAGGCTCTTTTTTTAGGAAAAATTAGTAAATATGGTGCTACCAAAGAAGAGGGGGACATATGAAGGTAAGCAGGGTGGGGTGACAATATAGAGAATATATTTTGCTTATTAGACATTCTGAATTTGAGGCTCCAGTAAGCATATAAATCTTGTCTCTGTCACCCTGAGTGACCTTTCACAAGTTATCTTCTGTGCCTTAATTTTCTAAACTATGATAATTGCCCTTGCCTCAGAGATGTTGTGAAAATAACATGAAGTAAGAACTATAAAGGACATTGAACAGTGTCTGGCATAGAGTAAGTGATTAGTAAACATTAATTATAATTATTATTATAAAGCCATGTAGGCACAATCAAATTTGAGATATTGAGGGGCTGGGAAGGATCTATGTCTAGAATCTAAAGTGCTGAGAGGAGATCGACAATGATGAACAGTGGAAGATAATACAAGTCAAATTGTGAAGAGACATGAATGCTCCCTAAGCAAAGGAAGGGAATGGATATTCTTTTTTGTTTGTTCATTTGTTTTTGTTTGTTTGTTTGTTTTGCCATTTCTTGGGCCGCTCCCGCGGCATATGGAGGTTCCCAGATTAGGGGTCAAAAGGAGCTATAGCCACCGGCCTACACCACAGCCACCGCAACTCGGGATCCGAGCCGCATCTTAGACCTACACCACAGCTCACAGCAACGCTGGATCGTTAACCCACTGAGCAAGGGCAGGGACCGAACCCGCAACCTCATGGTTCCTAGTCGGATTTGTTAACCACTGAGCCACGACCGGAACTCTGGAATAGATATTCTTAAAGAACAATAGCCTCCGAGCCCTCCATTTCAGCTCTAGAAAGTGATCCAGAAATAGTGTGGCATATTTCCTTAAGATCTTGACCAAAGGCTTCAAGTAACATCACTGGTGCACAGACGTGTAAATGTGGGAGGAAGAACTTTCTTTGGAAACAGGATAGGAAGCAAAACAGCTGAGACAGTGAGGGTCCCCCACGGTAGACTGTGTGTAGGTCCGGGGCAAATACAGGAAATAAGCCTAAGAACTTGCCCTGATGCTTCTGTTCCAGAGACCACACTTGGAGAGCCACTGCTCTAGTGTCTAGAATGGACAAATACTTTCCTGAAAGATGAGAGATTTGCCTAAGGTCACACAAGCAGTTGGGCAGACACATGCCTAGAATTTGCTTCCTGACTCTTTTTAGTGAGCCTTCAAGGCCTATGTCAGGCCTTCTTTGTCATCTAGGAGTAGTGCTCTATTGCCTACTTTCCTGTATCACTTAATTATAATGTCTGAGAAGGAAGGGACCAGAGAGATTCCTGGATCTAATCCTTTCTCCACATTCTCTGGAGTAGGAAACTGAGGCCCAAAGATCAAAGGTACTTGTCCACGGTCACAGTGGCAGGACTTAGCTTTGAACAAACCCATTTGATTTTATTCAGTCTGTGGCCGATGCTGAGGTACACTGGCAGAGGTGAGTAGTTGTAACAAAGACTGCATGGCCAACAAGGCCTAAAATATTTATTTTCAAGTACTTTATAGATAAAGTTTGTCAACCCCTAATGGAGATGTTAGTTGAACACTTAAGAGTGAAATGTATAGAGCACTGTTCAGACATATGAAATCCAAAAGGTATACCTGTAATAACTAAGTGAACTAGTTTTTGTTTGTTTGTTTTGTTTTTTGAGAGAGAGAGAGAAATGTCCCTTTCTCCTGTAAGCCTGGCAAAAGAGTCCCCCATGATTGGTAAGAGGTCACATTAAGTGTTGATGTCTGTACTACAGTTCAAATAAAGCCTGTCTTTGCTGTTTGTTCATATGGAAATAAAAGGAAACTTACTGTGAGAAATGGGGAAACAAAATGTGTAGAATTTCAGCAGCAAAGAGGTGGAATAGAGGCCAAAGGATTAGTCCCTAAACTCTAGTGTTATAACCACTGTGAGAAACAAAATCAAAGAACTACTCCAAACTGGTGAAGCCTGAGAATCAGACTCACAACCTAGGGAGGATTAAGGATAAAATAAACTGGGTGTTACATAATAAAATGTCTTGCCAGATCTTTAAAAATACTGGCAATAGTTATATTGAAAATAATAAAACTGAATGAGAAACTGTACTTTAAAACACTGTATTTGTTTATTTCTTTGCCCACCTCTGTAAACATTTCCAATTATAAAACTTATAAAACTTATAAAAGTTTTATATTTACAATAAGAAAATAACTAACAGAGTTGGGGATGGGTTTTGAAGTGGGAAAGAGACTTACTTTTCACAACACACACTTTTATTGTGAGACTTTGCACACTTATTTTTTTGCTCTGTATATTCCTTACCTTAAAAATTAAAATAGAATCTCCTGCTGAGAAAATATATATACATATACATTTCATTTCACACTATACACAAACATATAATACTGGAGGATTATAGATCTGAATGGAAAAAGCAAATTAATAAAACTTTTACAACAAAGTAAAGGAAAATATATAAATGAATATTGGGTAATGGAAGATTTCTTAGATAATATAAGGTACTTAATCATAAATTATGAGCTGGACTATATTGATATTAATAACTTCTATACATCAAAAGACAACATTGAGAGAGTTAAAATGAAAGTTATAGAGTGGGGAAAGAAATTAGGAACACATAACTAATATAGTGTGTGCATCTATAATCATGAAGTAGTCCTACAAATCTTTAACAGACAATCTGATAGAAAACTAGAAGTTCTTGAAAAGTGAGATGGGGCACAAAGAGGACTTGTGGGCTGCTGACAATGTTTTATTTCTTGATCTGGATGGTATTCATAGAATGATCACTGTAGTAAATAACAAATATGTTTTATGTTTCACAATAGCACTAAGTTTATCATCTTCACAAAATAAAAAACACAAAAGACCAATAAACACAGAAAAATTTTACCAGCCTCACTAGTAGTCAGGACCTTGCAAATTAAAACTAAAATGAGATATCACTAGATACCACTCAGAATGGTTGAAATTTAAAAGTCTGACAGTACTATGTGGTGGTGAGAATATGGAGCAATTGGAATTCTCATACTCTTCTATTTGGACTATAACATTTAAATAAACGTGTAAACTACAATTAGGAGTAAAAGTCATTTTGCATATTGGTTATATTAAAGATGTGCATAACTATGGCCCATCAGTTTCACTCTTAGGTATACTTTCTAACGAAATGCTTCTGGATACGTTCCAGGAGACAGGTATAGCAATGCCTATAGCAGCATCATAATAATACCAAACTATAAACAACTTAGATATTTATTATCAGTTAAGAAAAAACACACAATGGACTGTTATACACCAATGTATAAGCAACATCATGATTTAGTCTTAAAAGTATAATACTGAGCAAATGAACCATCATATTCAAGAATACATATTATAATGTTCCATTTATAAGAAGTTCAAAACCATACAACAACCAAAGTCTAGTGTTAGAAATGCATATTTTAATTACAAACTTCTAAGGGAACAATTACCATGAAAGTTAGGAGGGAAGTTATATCATGGAAGCAATAGGGATAGTGATTGGGAGGGGTTCAAGAGGGATTTCTGACTGCTAGAGTTTTTTTTTTAAATTGCTTGTCTTGGCTTATAGTCACATGGTATTGTATACATTCTTCTGTTTTTTAACTGTATTTCACAATAAAAGGTATTTAAAAAGTAAACAAATACATACAAAGCATGGTCAGAGTTAGATATGGTCAACCATGGATTCCAGGCCAGAGTAATGATTCACCTATAAACAAGATAATGCCATTGTCTATTTAATTACTTTAAATCCTGAAATTGAAGTTATTTCTTATGTTTCATCCCCACCATAGAGACAATGACATGGCTTGGATTCTGTATTGGTGATTTGATTTGCATTTGAAAACCTAAACAAAATAGAGGCAGAGTAACATTAGCCACAATCGCTACTCGTATTTGTTTAACCCTATCAGACACTGTTCTAAAAAATTTAAATATATTCATATATGTAACCCTTAAAATTAGCTTTAGTAGGGAGGCACTACTTTCATAACCACTCTTCAGAGAAGTCACTTACTTGTCCAAGGCTCCAAAGTAAATGGTGGACACAGGTTCCCAACATAGGCAATCTGATCACTGTGCTCTACCTGTGTGGGAGACAAGGTCATGAATTCAGGTATGAGCCTCTGTTCAGTGAGTGTGGTTTCAGTAAGATAGTCAGCCAACTGGAGTGGAGTTCAATTATAAATGTTTGGATCTGGGGTCAGTACATAAATTTGGTGTGAGAGGACAGACTTTGTCTAGAAATATCAGCAGTATGTTAGGAGTAAGAATTGAAAGGGGTATGAAAGAGGTAAGGAAAGTTGGAACCATGGAAGAATTCCTCAGAGTGAGCCATGTTCTGTAGAAAATACTTTATTACTGCTAGTATACTGAAGTGTTACTAAATACTTTGATTACTAGGGAAGAGAAGATGGAGGGGTAGGGTGGGTGGGAAGGGGAGTAAGGTGCTATGGTTTGGGGGAAAATGGCTAATTTAACTTTTTTTTCATAAGCACCTACATTTTGGACCATGAGACTTTAGCCAATATCCCTCCCACTCACCTAATCAGAGATGAAATATGTAGGAGGAAATAATCAGCAGCCCAATGCTGAGTTTGCAGAACTTAAGTATAAAGCTACAGTGGATATGTCAGAAGGCTACTAGGTGTTATTTATTTAAATCTATTTCATGGAATTGAGCACCACCTTAATGGCCTGAAAGTGTTAAAGTATGTCCCAAAGTACCTAAATTACTCCCTAAATGTAATTTATACTCAAGAATAATCTGACTAACCTGATTTAGAACAGCAGGAAATAAGTTATGCTGCACATAAATGAAGCAGTAGTGTAATTTTAAATACTGCTTGCATAGTGAATGAGATTTTTAATATTTGCAAAATTTTAAAATCACTTGATTTATTATCCATGTGTTTATATTGACATTTTTTTGTCCTTTATTTAGTTGGGTCTACATTTCCTCTTACTGCCAGGAAAAAAAAACTTTTTTCCCCCCTAGTAATAATACAAATGGTAAAACTTCTATTTACTTCCCTAAATGCTATTTTTAACATCTCTCTGTATTTCTATCATGGACAGTCCAATTAATGGAATGAGTAGAATTTAGAAAGCATAGTGACAGATTAGAGATTAAATCTATAATTTAAAAATGTTAAACTGGCAAAATTTATATATATTCATCTGGAATTTCCTTGGTGAGAAAGAGTCTAAGCTTAAAAGTCGTCATGATAAAAAATGAAATTTTATGTAGTAAATTCAAGAATATATTTAGACTTGGTTGTTAACAACAGATATTAAAATGTTGAAAAGTATATTTAAAATTTTTATGGGATGCTTGAAATGAAGTTTAAAATATTATTACTCACATTAAATGTTATTGCACGTAAAGTACATGCTTTTATTCCTTAATATTTTGTTTGAATAGAATTAATCATTTAAACATTAATATTAATAAAAAAATTAAATCAACTTTACAGTTTTTGAAGTTGCAGGCTATACTGAATACTCAAAAATATATAGATATTTATAAAATGACATTGTAAGCACTTTAGATCAAATATTTAAGAATACAAAGGCTCCAATTGCAGAAGTTGGGGAAAAGGAAGCAAAGGGAATAGGGCATTTCAAGAATATGGGTTAACATGCAAAGTCATGAAGTCCTGAGGCAGTAGGAGGGCATGGAGGGAATACAGAATGTCTTTTGTGGCTGGCAACTCCCTCCTATCTTATTTTCATTGGCCTGGAACACAGATGTAACTAGAGAAACCTGAGCCCTCGGCCTCTTTCCCCTCTTTTCCTATCTCTAACTCTGTCTTGGAGAACTAAGGGGTACCATGAGCAATTGTGTGAGCCCCAGTGGCTTTCTTCTCTTAGGGAACTGTGAGGAGGAAGATGGGGTACAGTGGGAGAAAGCTTTGTGGAATCTAGTGGAAGATAGTAATTGCCAGTGCAGTGAGTGGTGGAGGAACATGTCTGCAGCAGCCTGGATTGAAGAGTGGGTATTTATAGAACAGATGTTGGAGAAAGAGTCACTTCCCAGTAACTAAAAAGGTTGGCAAGCGGGTAAATCTAGTGATTGAGTAGTGAAGAAAGCAAAGTAAGAAGAGAACTGATTACTGCTACAAATGTGGGATGATAAATTATGACAACTTCTCTGTGGTGTGCTTAGCTTCTGCCTATTTCTCAAACCATGGTGGCAGGAAGACAGTTGGAGGTGGTGGTTGTTAGCATGTGAGACTGCCTTTTAAAGAGTATGCTTAGTGAAATAAGTCAGACAAAGAAAGATGTTACCTATGTTATCACTCTTTGTTATCACTTATATGTGAAATCTCAAAAATTCAAACAAAAAATGTGTATAATAAAACAGAAACAGAATTACAGATATAGAGAATGAACCGGTGGTTCCCAATGAGGAAAGGGAATAGGTGAGGGGCAAAATAGAGGTAGGGGATTAAGGGAAACAAACTATATATAAAATAAATGAGCAACAAGGATATATTATACAGTAGAAGCAAATATAGCCATTTTGTAAAATATAGCCATAACTTTAAATGGGTATAGTCTACAAAGGAATTGAATCACTATGTTTATACATGAAACTGTGATAATCTTGTAAATAAACTATACTTCAATTAAAAATAATTGTTTTTTATTGTATTTTTCTGAATATTTAAAGTACAAAATGTGCATTGTTGAAAATTTTGACAACATAAAAAATATATAATGTAAATTAAAATCGACTATAGTATCACCAAGATGGAACAATGCTTACTATGCCTCATCGTGTTTTGGACTCTCATTTAACAACTCTTTGATCCCATTGATTCAAGTGCTTATAAGACATATGCAGGGTACAATTCTTTTTTAAAGGAATAAATTTCATGGGAGTTCCCCAATGGTCTAGTGGTTAGGAATTTGGCATTGTCACTGCTGTGGCTTGGGTCTGATTCCTGGGCTGGAACTTCTACATGCCATAGGTGTGGCAAAAAAAACATGGAATAAATTCTATGTATTCTTAAGTCATATATTGTGTATTAGCACTGAATATGTATGAAAACAAAAGTATTATTAAACATGCAAATATTTATAAAATCATTTTGTGGCTGGATATATCATATTTGATCAACTCTGAAATGCTATTAATTATTGGAGGTTGGAGTTCCCGTCGTGGCTCAGTGGTTAATGAATCCGACTAGGAACCATGAGGTTGCAGGTTCGATCCCTGCCCTTGCTCAGTGGGTTAAGGATCCAGCATTGCCGTGAGCTGTGGTGTAGGTCGCAGACGTGGCTTGGGTCCTGCGTTGCTGTGTCTCTGGGTGTAGGCTGGGAGCTACAGCTCTTATTTGACCCCTAGCCCAGGAACCTCCATATGCCACGGGAGCGGCCTTAGAAAAGGCAAAAAAATTATTAGAGGCAGAATTCTTATTTATAAGGTAACTATAGAGACCACCTCTTTTGGCTAATTGGCTTCTTTTTTTATGCTACCAGAATATCATCTGTTTTAGGTATTTTTAGGTTGAAAATACAGCTAATCATTAAATGCAGTGTCTGATATAATGCAGTGTACCTGTAGATATATAATTAAATATTTTGAATAAAATAAAGATGAAAAATAGGAGAAAAAACCCTACATCTATCACTTGGAATTAACTGGTAAGGTGAAAATTCATCTTGAATAAAGGAAACCCCATCAAATTTAATGTAAGTTGGTAAAGACAACATTGAAACAAAGAGATTTGAGTTAGAATTCCCTCTCTGTCTTTTAATATCTATTTACCTTTTGGTAACTTAGCATCTTAGTTTCCACAGTGGAAAATGGGAATAATATTCGTTATGTTGCAAGGGGTATTGTAGGAGTCAATGGAATGGGATCTACAAAAGCACAGAGCCCAGTGGCTAGTACATATTAACTGATTAATAAATGTGAATTCTAAATAGTTATAATAATAACATAGTAGAGAATTGTGTCATTATTTAAAGATTCTAAATGGAGGTCAAGATCTGAGAAGAGTCAAGATATTCAAAATTAAATCCATTGTGTTTTAAGAGTAGAACTCAGAGAACTTTAACAGATTACTGTGTTTGAGGCAGCCCCATAGCCAGGGATCTTCAGAATGGCTTTTGTTTCCTGCTGGTAAATAGCTGTTTGGATAGGGCCTGTGAGACCCAGTAGATCATAAGCCCCATAAGACTTTAAAACTTACGATACATAGTATTTTTTTTCACCTTAACTGTACATTAGAATCACTTGGGTGCTTTTCAAAATACCAACACTAGGATCTTACCTCCAAAGATAACTGATTTCATTGGTCTAGATTTGGACTTAAAATCAGGTTTTTATTGCTTGCTTTTTTTTAATTTCCCAGGTGATTTTTATGTGTCACTGCCTTAGTGTAAACTTAAAGCCTTGATATATAATTTCTGCCTCAGACAATTCTGTGACCAGAACATGACCAAATATTTCCTTCTCAATATTCTTTTCATATGAGATGTTAACACATTGCCCGGAACTAAATTCCTTCAGCATTCCAATTTAAAATTTTAGTGGATACAATGAAACAAGCAGGATAAAGGAAGAAAACAGTCATCATCTGTTTTAGACTAGTATATCAGTTAGTTGGTAGATGTCCTATATCTGACCCTGTGTGTATGTTTCATTTGTCATCCTGAGTGCTTGAAGATCTTGATAAATAGACTCTTCAAGGTCAAGATATGAATGAAACTTGATAGCCTTTATAATTTGATTTTGATCCAAAATATTTTGAAATTTAATATCTAGCTTCAAAATAATGTTAGATGTTAATACATTTTTAATTCCCGAAATTTCATTAAAATTAAATATTATCATAGGGGAAAAAAAAACTAATGCCCCATAATAGTTGTCTCTATCTTGGTTTCAATCCCAAAATATGTTCAATTTTAAAGGAAAATTTATAACCTTTTATTCTAATGCTATTATTATTATTTTATTATTATTATCTTAATTTCTATTCAATATTAGTTCTGTTAATTGAGATTCATGTTTTATCTTGATTACAAATGTGGGAAAATACCAAAATAATATCTTTGTAAATGCAGTAAAATATATACTATATCCAGATAATCCATTTATTTTTTGTTCCATCTGTTTTACTTCTAGGAAATTTGACAGATCTGTTGAAAAATGGCGACGGTTTCATTATGATATGAAGATATTTAATCAATGGCTAACAGAAGCTGAACACTTTCTCAAAAAGACACAAATTCCTGAAAATTGGGAACATGCCAAATACAAATGGTATCTTAAGGTAAGTTTTTGAGATCTCTTTTTTTTCCGAATAATTTTTATCTTCACCACAACATCAGGGACACCTAGCTTCTTTTAAGTTCAGGTTGTGAAGGATGATGGGAATTTATAATTTCTGACTGTTGCTGTCATCACTATACATACTGGAGCTCATCATGATGAGAATTTTGGAAGACCCTGGGGTGGACTTTTTGTGTTAGGATGAGAGTCTAGACATGACTGATATAGCTGATGATTTGCAAATTGTAGATGAATCTTTGATTCAGAGAAGCATCTTACTTCAGGATGTCCTATAGCCTTGGGGCAATGTGTGCTTTTGCCTTATGTTGGATTTTGTCCAGGAGGAGAACTTGTGGTATACTTACCAATAATGTAGTTGCTAGAAATATCCATCATGATAAAATTATATTTCTGTTTCCCTATAGACAATTTGTGGTGATATAGAAATATTTATATACATTCTATTGACAAAATGCCTTCTGAGACTGTCTAGAGGCCAAAACGATGCAGAGTGAATTGGTAGTACTTATTGACTGTTTTATGGTTTTTGTTAATTGAAATGCAACATATGGATTATAACCAGCATATAGTTTAATTTCAACTTGTTATGTCTTTAGAGTATACAGATAAAGATAAATTGGATTGTACAGGTTATAATTTAGGTTATAAAATACACAGCTTAGGTATAAAAATATTGTGATTATTACACCAAATCTTAAGCATGTTTGCAACATATTTTAGCTCAAATTGTTCATGTAGCAATTTTCATTCAAGTAGATTTGAATTATAGTCATCTTTTTAATGCCGGAAAATACTGATTAAGACAGAAGAAAGTAAACGGTAATGTATTAAATAGTCCAGACATTTCAAAATGCTAGATTCATAAAAGCAATATCATATTCAACTTTACAATTCTCCATTCTCAAATGGTTTTGCATAGCAAATATGCCTTCTGATATTAAGTAACCATTCAAGGAGTTCCCATCATGGCACATCAGAAACGAATCCAACTAGGAACCATGAGGTTGTGGATTCGATCCCTGGCCTTGCTCAGTAGGTTAAGGATCTGACATTGCCCTGAGCTGTGGTGTAGGTTGCAGACACGGCTTGGATCTGGCAGTTGTGTGGTTGTGGCACAGGCGGGCAACTGTATCTCCTATTCGACCCCTAGCCTGGGAACCTCCACATGCCACTAGTGTGGGCCTAAAAAGCAAAAAAAAGAAAAATAAACCATTCAAACACCTGTGTATAAGCTATGTAAACATGGAAAATGAATGATTCAAACGAATGGTGTAATTATGTGTATATCAATCAAATTTTTGTACCCATCATCATTGGCATTGAAGATAGATGAAATTTGTGGATTCCCAATCTGCTATCATACATAAAATATATTCTGTAATAGCATTAAAGTGAATTTTGAGCTAATTCAGCATTTCTAGGTCTCTGACTTAAAGGCAGAAATAATGTAAGAAATATAAAGTGTTCTTGGGAGATTTATAAACCACTTGCCATTTTCAAAGATATCTGACTCATGGTAGGTATATATATTAATCTTTTTTTATTATAAAATATTATATGTATATTATGAAAAATAAAACAATGTGGAAATATATTGTGGGTATATGTATACCTTCTTTCTGCTCCATAGAGCGTGTTTTTTTTGATATGGATATTGGTATATATTTCAGGTTGGCATCTCACTTAGAGATGGATATAGAATGTTTATTAGGGAGTGCTTTTGGGAATTAAGCAATTGATTTATGATGTTCCTTGGTATCGTTTTCTTCATGTTTCTTATCCTAGAGGTCTTTTAAGCTTCTTAGATCTGTATGTCCCTCTTTTTCATCAAATTTAGAAAATTATAAGGCATTATTTAAAAATAATCTTTTTCTGCCCCCTCCTTTTCAGGGACTCTGATAATATATATTAGGCCACTCACTGATGTTCTTTTCTTTTCAGCCTTATTTTTTCTCTAATTCATTTTTATATAATTTCTGTTGTCAAATTGATTAACCTATTCTTTTACATAATCTAATCTGTAGTTAAAGTCTATTATATATTTTTAACCTAAGACATTTAAAGTTTGATTTGGGTCTTTTTACATCTTCCATGTCTCTACTCAACATATGGGTCTTTCTTGAAAATATAGAATACAATTATAATAACTGTTATAATGCTTTTGTCTACTAATTCTATCATGTGCGTATTTGGGTTAAATTTCAATTATTTTTTTTCTCCTTGTTATGAACGTTGTTTTCCTGCTTCTTTGGATAATTGGTAATTGTTGATTCAGAGCCAGATGTGAATTTTAACTTGTTGAATGCTTGATATATTTGTACAGATAAATATTGACCTTTGTGATGGAAAACAATTAGTTTGCTTGGAACAGTTTGATCTTTTGAGTGTGTACCTTTTACGCTCTGTAAGTTTTGAGCAGAAACAGCCTAAATCTTGGGTTAATTTTGACCTACTACTGAATCAAATCCCATCTGCTATCTGATGCCCTGTGAATGATGAAATTTTCCACTTTGGCTGACAGGAACAAGTACTATCTCCAGTCATATGTGAGCTCTGGTGATTGTTCTCTTTATTCCTTTTGTTTAGTTCTTTCCCTAGACATTGGTAGTTTCTTCTCATATAGGAACAGATTGGGACTCCATCTGAAGACAGGAAGGGAGCTCTCTGCAGATCTCCAGTGTTTATTCTCTGCAAATCTGTCTACTCTCTGGTTCTCTGCCCTGTGACTCTAGTCACTTTGGTCTCCTTGGAGTCTCGGCTCCATCTTCTTAATTCATGGAGACTTTCTGGTTTTGTGAGAATGCCTTTGTCTTTTGTCATAGCTTGGAACTCTGTCCAGACAGAAAGCTTGGACAATTGTAGGGCTCACCTCATTTGTTTCTAATTTCTCAGAGATCACTGTCTTTAATTACCCAGTATCCAATGTCTTAAAAAAATTGTTTCATATATTTTCTTCATTTTTTAAAGCTTTTAGCCAAAAAGTTAAGTCTGGTCCCTGTTACTCCACCTTGGCCAGAAGCACAAGTCCAAAAAAAATGATTCTGATGTCTTTTGATCCTTTAGTAATACAGTCTTAAAACTATATAATTTTAATTGCCTTGAGAATGTCTAAAGGTCTCCACTTCTTGACACTGGGGTGTAGTTGAAATTGATGAACATTTTATCAATTATTTTCCCTTAATTGGATAGTTTTTTTCTGGCTGTACCTATGGTATATGAAAATTCCCAGGCTAGGGGTCAAATCAGAGCTGCAGCTACTAGTCTATAACACAGCCACAGCAACACAGGATCCGGGCCATGTCTGTGACCTATACCATAGCTCATGGCAACACCAGATCCTTAACCCACTGAGCAAGGCCAGGGATCAAACCTACATTCTCATAAATACTAGCTGGGTTCATTACTACTGAGCCACAATGGGAAATCCTAGATAATGTTTTTAAAGTTTTTTTTAATCAAAGACATGAAAAAACTTTTATTCGTATTTCATTTACATGGTTAGAGACCAGGACCTTACTATAGAAAATACTCAGTTACTATATATGATTGCTTCAGAAAATAAGGAAGCTTCAGATATTATAAAAGGTGTCAAGGTCCATAGTAGGTTTTCATCAATGCTTTTCTAGTTTCAATTCTTCATTCATAGTAAACAAGACTCTAACCTCAGCAAACTTCCCTGGATCCTTTCCAATCAAGAAGATGGTATCTTTAATTTGTACTTGACCTTGTCTTCCAGTTGATGGTACCTTGTATGATTTCAGTGATGAACTCTTTGACAAGGCCTTCAAGAATATCCCCCAGCTAAGTATTAGGATTCTGATCATCCCCAAACCCTTACATTGTATGTTGTAATTCTTAAAAAAATTAAAGTCTTTTACCAGGTTAACTTCTGCACCCCCTCCACTTTCTTTATTTTCTTCCTCAAAGATGGGCTTTTCTTCCCTATCTTCTCAAGAATATTTTTATTCTTCAGGTCTGACCTTGATGTCTTGCCAGTGCTATTCAGACTTGGACTCAGTTGTATGGCTGGGGTGCCACGTTTGGAACAGAGCTGGAAGCAGTGCTAAAGTCTCCCCAAGTCATTGCTCAGAGACTGGAGCTGGTGTCATGACAGAGCAGGAGGGCCCCACTTAAAAGGAAATCTGCATCACTGCTTCTGTGGTTAGATCTGGATGAGTGTTGGGGCGATGTGATTGCTAATGGCAGTCTCGGAGGATGGAGGGAGAAAAGGGACTTTGTCTCCAAGTGGCGTTAGGAGTAAGCAGAAGCTGTCCTGAGCTTAGACATATGTCATCTTTTGGTTGTAATGTTTATATTACTTAACTTGATGACCTGTCTTTCCTTGAAGCCCAGAGTCAACTTGGGATGAATGGCCATTTCCTGAGATTCTTTGTATATCTCAGATACCTGCCTTACCCACTTGAAGTAATTTTGCAAAGGAATATTAAAGGCAAAGACATCACCCTGAGGTATGAAGCAAATGCCAGTGAAAGCCCTATGTCCAGTGTCATCCTGGAACCAGATTACAAAATAGAAACTTGAATCTGTCACTGTCTCCTCTGCTGGTATCTGAGCAGAGAGCATCCCTGATGCTTGATACTTCAGTTGATATAGGCAGTGATTTTAAAGTGATTTGGATGTGAGCAGTCTAAGCAGGTTGGTCTGAGTTTCAGCCTTTAGCCACTATTGGAGGCCCTGGGAAAAATCCAGCTTCATGTGCAGGACAAGCCTTGTACTCTGACTGGGCTGCTGTCTTGGCTTTGCTCTCCATGCCCATTAAGTTCCCTTTAATCTCTAGATTCGTTCTTTCTTCCTTTTTAAAAAAATGTATGGCCATTTTTTTTTAAGTTTTTTACTTAGCCTACTATGTAATCATTGTATACACAAAATAAGCACAGGAATTCTGGATGTTCAGGGAAAAGTTTTTCTAGCTAAGGAACTGTGAATGAGATCACATATCTTCTCAAGAGTTAGTTATCTTTCACCTGGTGATTAAAAGTGTCCAAAATCACACACATACACATATACATAGGTGCATAAATACACATGCACATAAAACACCTGGGATTATCTTTACATTTTGGTAAGTTTCGGAAAAAGGGTCTAGAAAGACAGTATAAGTACCTCCATTGATAAGAGTGGTGGAATCTGTGGTAATTTCATCTGTCTTGGTCATTGTCATTGTTGATTGACAAATAATAAGATAAAGATTTTAATTTTTCTTTTTGTCTTTTCTGTCTTTTTAGGGCTTCAGCCATGGCATATGGAGGTTCCCAGGCTAGGGGTCAAATGGGAGCTGTTGCCTCCAGCCTACACCACAGCCACAGCAATGCCAGATCCAAGCTGCGTCTGTGACCCACACCACAGCTCATGGCAATGCTGGATCCTTAACTCAGAGCAAGGCCAGGGATTGACCCCGCAACCTCATGGTTCCTAGTCAGATTCATTTATACTGCACCATGACGAGAACTCCAAGATTTTAAATATTTGATGAGAGTTTATTTTTAGAAAATTTTATTGGAGTATATAGTTGACTTACAATGTTGTGTTAGTATCTGATGTACATTCTTTTTTTTTTACCCAATAGGTTATTACAAACTATTGAGTATATTTCCCTGTGCTGCACAATAAGTTCTTGTTAATTATTTTTATTTTAAACAGTAATGAGTATATGTTATTCCCATCTTTCCAATGCCTTCCTTCCCCCTGTAGTTTCCCCTATAGTAATCATAAGACTGGTTTTGAAATCTGCGAGTTCACTTCTGTTTTATAACCAAGTTCTTTTGTATCATTTGTATTATATTCCACATATAAGTGATATCATGTTTGTCTTTTGTCTTTCTAAGACTTATTTCACTCAGTATGATAATCCCTAGTTCCATCCATGTTGCTGCAAATGGCATTATTTCAATATTTTTACAGTTGAATAGTATCCTGTTGTATATATGTACCACTTCTTCATTATTCATTCCTCTCTCGATGGAATTTTAGGTTGCTTCCATGTCTCAGCTATTGTAAATAGTGCTGCAATGAATATGCACGTGCATGTATCCTTTCAAATTATGGTTATCTTTTCTTTTCTTTTTATTACTCAAATGAATTTATCACATCTGTAGTTGTATAATGATCATAACAATCTGATTTTACAGGATTTCCATCACACAACCCAAGTACATCCCCCCACCCCCCAAACTGTCTCCTCCAGAGATCATAAGTTTTTCAATGTCTGTGAGTCAGCATCTATTCTGCAAAGAAGTTCATTGTGTCCCTTTATCAGATTCCACATGTCAGTGAAAGCATTTGATGTTGGTGTCTCATTGTGTGGCTGACTTCACTTAGCATGATAATTTCTAGGTCCATCCATGTTGCTAAAAATGCTGGTATTTCATTCATTTTAATGGCTGAGTAATATTCCATTGTACATATGTACCACATCTTCTTTAGCCACTCCTCTGTCGATGGGCATTTAGGTTGTTTCCATGTCTTGGCTATTGAAAAGAGTGCTGCAATGAACATCAGAGTACATGTGTCTTTTCCAGTCATGGTTTTCTCTGGATAGATGCCCAGGAGTGGGATTGCTGGATCAAATGGAGTTCTATTTTTAGTTTTCTGAGGAATCTCCATCCTGCTTTCCACAGTGGTTGCACCAATTTACAATCCCAACAATCCCAGTGTACTAGTGTTCCTTTTTCTTCACACGCTCTCCAGCACTTATTGTTTGTAGACTTTTTGATGATGGCCATTCTGGCCAGGGTAAGGTGGTACTTCATCGTGGTTTTGATTTGCATTTCTCTAATAATGAATGATGTTGAACAACCTTTCATGTGTTTCTCAGCCATCAGTATGTCTTCTTTGGAGAACTGTCTGTTTATATCTTTAATCTAGTTGACTGTAGGTGCACCGGGTTAATTCTGGGCTTTCTATCCTGTTCCATTGATCTATATTTCTGTCTTTGTGCCAGTACCATGTGGTTTTGATGATTGTTGCTTTGTAGTATAGTCTGAAGTCTGGGAGCCTGATTCCTCCAGCTCCATTTTTCTTTTTCAGGATGTCTTTGGCTATTCTGGGTCTTTTGTGCTTCCACACAAATGTTAAAATACTTTGTTTGAGTTCTGTGAAAACTGTCCTTGGTAATTTGATAGGGATTGCATTGAATCTGTAGATTGCCTTAGGTAGTATAGTCATTTTGAAAATAGTAACTCTTCCAGTCCAGGAGCATGGCATAGCTTTCCATCTATTTGTGTCATCTTTGATTTTTTTCATCAGTGTTTTATAGTTTTCAGAGTACAAGTCTTTTGTCTCTTTAGGTAGGTTTACTCCTAGGTATTTTATTCTTTTGGGTGCAATGGTAAACAGGATTGCTTGCCTAATTTCTTTTCCTGCTCTTTCATTGTTAGTGTAGAGAAATGCCATCGATTTCTGTGTATTACTTTTGTATTGTGCGACATTGCCAAATTCGTGGATGAGCTCTAACAGTTTTCTGGTAGAGTCTTTAGGATTCTCTGGGTATAGTATCATGTCATCTGCAAATAGTGAGAGTTTTACTTCTTCCTTTCCAATTTGAATTCCTTTTATTTCTTTTACTTCTCTGATTGCTTTGGCTAGGATTTCCAAAACTATTTTGAAGACTAGTGGTGAGAGCAGACATCTTTGTCTTGTTCCTGATCTCAGCAGGAATTCTTTCAGCTTTTCACCATTGAGAATGATGTTAGCTCTGGCTTTGTCATCTATGGCCTTTATCATGTTGAGGTAGGTTCCCGTTATGCCCACTTTCTGAAGGGTTTTTATCAGAAATGGGTGTTGGATTTTGTCAAAGGCTTTTTCTGTGTCTGTTGAGAGTATCATATGGTTTTTCTTCTTCAGTTTGTTAATGTGGTGTATCACACTGATTGATTTGTGGATATTGAAGAACCCTTGCCTCCCTGGGATAAATCCCACTTGATCATGATATACAATCCTTTTAATGTATTGTTGGATGTGGTTTGCTTTGATCTTTTCTATGGATTTCTTTGTTTCTATTTCATTGATTTCTGCTCTGATCTTTATGATTTCTTTCCTTCTACTAACTTTAGGTCTTCTCTGTTCTTCTCTCTCAAGCTGCTTTAGATGTAAAGTTAGCTTCTTTATTTGAGCTTTTACTTCTTTCCTGAGGTGGGCTTGTATTGCTGTAAATTTTCCTCTTAGAACAGCTTTTGCTGCATCCCATAGGTTTTGGAGTGTCTTATCTTTGTTGTAATTTGCTTCTAGGTATTTTTAAATTTCCTCTTTGATTTCTTCAGTGTTCCATTGGTTGTTTAGTAGCATGTTGTTTAGTCTTCACATGTTTGTTTTTTTTGCAGATTTTTCCAGTCATATAGCATTGTGGTCGGAAAAGATGCTTGATATGATTTCAATTTTCTTAATGTGACCGAGGTTTGATTTGTAGCCCACGATTGTGTTATTTTTTTATTTGTCCCTTTAAGGTTGTTAGCAGTTGCCTTATATATTGTGGTGAATCTATGTTGGGTGTGCCAATATTTCAAAGTGTTATATCTTCTTCTTGGATTGATCCTTTGATCATTACGTAATAACCTTCTTTGTCCCTTAAAACATTCTTCATTTTACGGTCTACTTTTTCTAATATGAGTATTGCTACTCCAGCTTTCTTTTGATCCCCATTTGCATGAAATATTTTTTTCTATTCTCTCACTTTCAATTTGTATGTGTCCCTAGAAGTGAAGTGGGTTTCTTGAAGACAGCATATATATGAGTCCTGTTTTTGTATCCATTCAGGCAATATCTTGTCTTTTGTTTGGGGTGTTTCATCCATTAACATTTAAGGTAATTATCGATATGTATGTTTTTATTGCCATTTTATTAATTGGTTTGGATTTGTTTTTGTTGCTCTTTTGTCTTTCCTTCATCTCTTGTTCTCTCCTCTTCTGGTTTGATGACTATCTTTAGTGTTCTATTTGAGTTGATTTTTCTCATTTGTTTGTGTATCATTTATAGATTTTGGTTTTGCAGTTATTCTGAAGTTTTGATATGAGTCTATATGTATATGAGATTGTTTTAAGTTGTTGTTCTCTTAATTGCAAGTTCATATCCAGTGTCCTGCATTTGTACCCACCTCTTCTCATGATTTCTGATTTTGGTGGTATAATTTTGCATGGATGATTTCATATCTTTACTGTACATATTCCTTTACTGATGAGCCTCGTCATTTGTGTTATTTTTGTTTCCTGTTGCTGTCTTTTCTTTTCTGCCTAGAGAAGTTCCTTTAGTATTTGTTGTGTAGCTGGTTTAGTGTTGCTGAATTCTCTCAGCTTTTGCTTCTCTGTGAAGGTTTTGCTTTCTGCTTCAAATCTGAATGAGAGCCTTGCTGGGTAAAGTAATCTTGGTTGCAGGTTTTTTCCTTTCATCACATTAAGTATATCATGCCACTCCCTTCTGGCCTGCAGAGTTTCTGCTGAAAAATCTGCTGATAACCTTATGAGGGTTCCTTTGTATGTTACGTGTTTATTTTCCCTAGCTGCTTTCAACATTTTCTCTTTGTCTTTAGCTTTGGTCCTTTTGATTAATATGTGTCTCATGGTATTCCTCCTTGGGTTTATTTTATATGGTACTTATTGTTCTTCTTGGATTTGAGTGAGTGGTTCCTTCCCCATGTTGGGGAAGTTTTCGGCTATTATCTCTTGGAATATATTTTTCTGTCCCCTTCTCTCTCTCTCTTCTCCTTCTGGCACCCATAATATGGATGTTGGTGCATTTAATGTTGTCCCAGAATTCTCTGAGGCTCTCTTCATTTGTTTTCAATCTTTTTCCTATGTGCTGTTCTGCATCCGTAATTTCTACTAATCTGTCCTCCACCTCACTTATTCGTTCTTCTGCCCCCTGTATTCTGCTGTTAGCTGCTTCTCCTGAATTTTTTATTTCAGTTACTGTATTTTGCATCTCTTCTTGTTTATGTTTTATATCTTGTATCCCTTTGCTCAGTGTTTCCTCTAAGTTATCCATCTTCGCCTCCAGTTTATTTCCAATGTCTTGCATCATCTTCAGCATCAACCATTTAAAGTCTTTTTCCTGGAGGTTAAGAATCTCCCCATCGCTTAGCTGATTTTCTGGGATTTTTCCTTTCTCCCTCATCTGAGTTATAGTTCTCTGACTTTTCATTTTTATAGGTTTTTGGTGTCATGACCTTTTTATAGATAATAGACTTGTAGCCTCTCTTACTTCTGGTGTCTGCCCCCCTTGTTGCTAAAGTCGGTGTGGGGGCTTGCTTAGTCTTCCTGATGGGAGGGGCTGATGCCTGCAAATTGGTAGGTGGAGCTGATTTTAATCCCTCTGGTGGGTCAAATTATGTTTTTTTCTGGATATATGATGTGAAGTAGGAATGCTGGATCATATGATAGTTCTATATTTAGTTTTTTAAGGAACCTCCATACTGTCCTCCATAGTGGTGGCACCAATTTACTTTCCCACCAACAGTGTAGGAGGGTTCTCCACACCCTCTCCAACATTTTGCTTGTAGACCTTTTGATGATAGCCATTCTGACTGATGTGAAGTGATACCTCATTGTAGTTTTGATTTGCATTTCTCTAATAATTAGTGATGTTGAGTATCTTTTTTTTTTGGCTATCTGCCTATCTTCTTTGGAGAAGTGGCTATTTAGATCTTCTGCCCATTTTTTAAAAATATAAAGCTGCATGAGAAATTTGTATATTTGTTGGAATTAATCCCTTGTCCATTAAGAAATAGAATGTAGATGGTGCCTTTTGGCAGCAGACATATTTGTTGCTGTGAATAAGTAATGATCACTTTAAGGAAAATCATCCATCAGCCCGTATGCTAAACAAACATATAGAGGGATACACTGGAGTTTAAAGCCACATATGTATAATTTTCAGCAAAGATATCATCTCTATATATGAAATAAAAAAATAAGTGGGTACATTTTATAAGCTTGTCTAGGAGTTCCCATTGTGGCTCAGTGGTAACGAACCTGACTAGTATCCATGGGGATGCAGGTTTTACCCTCGGCCTTGCTCACTAGGTTAAAGGATCTGGCACTGCTCAGATCTGTGGTGTAGGCTGCAGATCAACTTGGATGCTTCATTGCTGTGGCTGTGGTGGAGGTCAGCAGCTGTAGCTCCAATTTGACCCCTAGCCTGGGGACTTCCATATGCCAAAACCAAAAAATAAATAAAAATAAAAATAAACTGGTTTATATCATCTTCTATCAAACTGCATTTTATTTATCTTTTTAACTCGAAAATTGTCCTATTGACACATGGGGTGGTAATTCAAAATAAAGTGACTGCCAATACCAGGATTGTCTCGTTTCATGGCACTCAACTATTTTTCTCCATCACAAGTGAATAATAAAATTTAATATATGAATTAATATTTTTCAAGATATTCCAAAAAATATGTCATGCCACTATGGGTAATCTCTTTAAAAACCTCACATTTTTTACATGAGAAAATATTAGTCATGTTACATGCCACTAAAAATTGCTTTGTTAGTAAACTCAATTATTTATGTATCTCTTAATATTCATTAAGAAACAGTAATTGAGTGCATGTGCAAAATTTTATCACCCACAAAAGTATTGACATGCCACATTAGACCTAGTACAAGTTTAAAAGACTGACTTAGATGTTGGAAGCCACATTCAGAAAGTTTGCGTTCAAATCCCAGATACTTTAGCTCTTTTAATAGCTGCAGAATTTTGTGAAATTGTCTTAAGTCTCTATGTCTCTGTTTTCTCTTCTACTAAATAAAAAAGTAATAAAGATGAAATGTGCTTAAAGTACTTTAGAATCACATTCTCCACAAAATAATTACTCTTTAAATGTGAGAACTTATTATAACTAACCATACTTCTGAACTGATTAGCCTGTATGTATAAGAACAAAAATGTATTTACTGAATTACAGTTCCCAAACATCTGAAATACAGATTGAATAATCAGGCATTTTTGATAAAGCTTATTTTTATGACATGACATTTTCTCAAAGTATAGCTCTTGGATTAGAAATTGAGGAAAATTTCAGTTAGCCAAACAAATCTTCCTCAGAAAGCTTACATATCTGTCTACTTTTTAGAACTAAGAAGAATAAATGTTAATAGGAATTTTCAAAGGGAAAGATAAGAACTAAAGAAAAATTATGAAAATAATGTTAAATCATCTAGTGACATAGTTAATTGGTGTGCCAACAGGTACCTTGACTGAAAACAAAAAAGTGAAAATCATAACATGCCCTAATGTTTAGCTCTACATGTCCTAGAGTTAAAGAAATAAATTTTAAAGTATGGGCTATTATTTTAAAGAAGTCGAAATTTCTTGAAGTTTATAGTAGAAATAATAAAAATCACTATTACTTTGAGTATTTAGAAGAGTGGAATAGCCGTGATATTAATGGAAATGGAACCCAATTACTTTTTGGAATAGTACTGCTTAGTGAACCATATTAAAAATTAACAGCATTCCCAAAGTTTTGAAAAGGTCTGGGCAGAGCTGTATTAGTAAACAATAGCTCGTAGGTTGGGGGGGCGAGGGGGAGGGCATTAAAGCCCCTGCTTTTCTGAAAAAAAAAAACAAAAAACAAAAACTAAAACAAAAACAAAACAAAATTAGCAGCACCTTCTAAGGAATATTATCATGATCAAGCATGAAACCTGAAAATCTTAAAATTCTACTCGAAATTAACCTAAAGAAAAAAACAGAAGTAGGACTGTTTAGATGAAACTTTCTAAACTTTAAATCACTGAATGGTAAGCAAACATAGGGAGTAAAAGAGCAATGTGTTATTGTGACATTAGTTAGTTGCCATTTCTATGCAAAATAGCATCTTCTTAAAGTTAATTAGTCTCCTGGTATATCTTTCAATATTACTGTGTTTTACTCCTCCATAATATATATATTATATGCTAGAAGTACAATATATTTTTGGGTATTGCTATAAATAAATTATATGAAAAACTGTTTACTTTGTAATATAATGATAAATTTTAATTCATTGTGATTGAGAATACGTAAATCAACATGGATTAAGGATGTCATATTGTAGTGTTCATTTTCACCATTAAATCAAAAAAATTGTTTAAATTCATGTTATAGTTAAGTAAAATATACTTTTTCCTTTCTCAAATTGGAAATTTGCATGGAGAATGGAAAATTACATATAAAATGTATACTCATAACACAAGAACATTACTGTGATCTCTGAGATGAGGAAATAAAGAAAAAAAGGGCACTGGTGTCTTGGAATTGGGGAAGATAAGGCAAAGAAAGAAGACTCCAAGAAAGTCAAAGAGAAGCTTGGCTGCTCTTCAATTCTGCCTTACCTGGGCTATTTGTGATGGAAGAATATTCTAAAGCATGTTGAAGGAACCCAATTCTTACAGTTTAGATTCGGAGAACACATTGAAGCTGAGTAATTCTTGCCCAAAAATTTGAGATAAGTGAGTCTATAAAAAGTTATCTTCCTCTTAATGAAAATACCCAGACTTTCTAATTCTTTTCACCCTGCTTTCTGAGCTTGCATCCCAGAAAGCCCTCAAGTAGTAGGTGCCATCACTGAAAAAGCATTGGCTTTCCCAGAAACATTGCTGAATGGATGTGCATAGGTCACTGACACTGTCTGCTGTAGTGATTTTTTGTATTTTTATTTGGTTGTATTTTAATAGTTACTTGGTAATCTACTCCCCCGAAGGGCTCTGTTGGAGATAACTGACTTTGAATTAATATGGATTAATTCGAAGGCTATCTAGATAAAGGCATATGGTGTAAAAGACCAAATTGAATACAAGTATGTTTTCTATATAGTCAGTTTTTACAGTGCTGATTTTACCAGCTGGATGGTGAGTTTGACTGCTTCTTAATGGCCACACTGCTGGGATTTGAATGCTGATAGAAACTTTGATGGAAAAATCATTCGAGTAAAAATTTCTGCCATCTGTTGCCCTTCATTGGGACCTCAATGTTAAGAATAATTCATAGTATTGCTGGCCCTTTACATTTCCCCAGCAGTAGTAAAATTTCATAAGATTTTGTTTGGTGGTCACTAGAGGATGTGCACTAACATAAGAGAATCAGCCTGAAAATTTACTGCAAAGAAAATTTGTCTGTAACTAGAGGATGTGCACTAACATAAGAGAATCAGCCTGAAAATTTACTGCAAAGAAAATTTGTCTCTAGTCACTTGCTTTAGGCTTACAGTGATGTCTAAGTATGAGAATCCATCTTAGAGTAAGATTTCCAGTGTTATATTAGCTGATAGTGGCTTGAGAGTTCAGTCTCTGACTATAGTTAAACAGCTGGGCACTTCATTCTTACGTAAATGTTGTTGGCTTTTTATTGCTGCATAGATACTCCTATATAACTTCTTGGCTCCTATGAATTTTTTCAGAATTAGTAATAACAGATTTATTGGGAGCTTGGCAGAGTGCAGAAATTCAGAGAGGGACTCTAAATTATTGCCTATCAAATGTGACTTTCATAAAATCAGTATGTTAAGGGATTGGATAATTTTAGTGACTTGTTATTAAAGTTCTGTTGCTCAGCATGGTATGTTTAAGAAGATGAAAGATTGCTGTACATTATGGAAAAGAAGCAAGAATCAAAGCTCTAACTTACTGTAATAGCTACAATAGTAAATACTTTCTTAAAGTGCATGAAAAACATATCATCCCTAAGAGACCCTCATTCTTAGAGTAAGAAATTACCAGGAGAGTAAGAATCTTAAAAAAAAGTGAAGCATGCATGCAAATTGCAAATTCCAAATGGGAAAGACACCTTGCTTACATCAACATGGATGCAATGTGAAGCTGAAATTATTTAATGAAAAAAAGATTAACCTTTATCCCCTATGTCCTAATCTCTCCCTCAGGACTCTTGACTTTTGTATACTTCTCTTTACTTACATATGTCTGTGTTCTGATGTTATTTTCTTAGGTATGCCTTTTGTAAGTTCTCCTCTTTTAAAGAGATTACACACACATGCACACAGGCTTAATTTCTCCCCAAATTATCATGCTTTACTTTATAACATTGTCAATTGCTGAAATTGTAATATATGTTTATATGTTTATTATCTGTATTTACCACTATAATGTAAATCTTGCAGGAATCTTGTCTTTCATGGTCACCAGTAAAACCTCAGTACATAGAACAATCTCTTTGCATAGAGATTATAATGAATAATTGGATAAATGAAAGAATTTTATTTTTGTCATATTATTCACTTACATGAACTATTTTCAATCTCGTTCTTTCTACCATGTTTACCCCATGTCATAACCCAAAAATTCTTCCTTACATGGAGTTGCCCTCTCTTCTTCTTTGTACATAGTACTTGAAATTCTCATATTTGCCGAGAATTAAGCAATACGATGGCTTCATTCTCATAATCTGCGAGTGTATCTGCGAGTGAATTTAAGTCCATTCAACAAATATTTAGTGTGAGCCTACTGTGTGTAAAGCAGATGCAGTGCTTGTTAATAGGTATGTAAACTTGGCAAAAAGCCTCCTTTCTCTTAATAAGCTCATAGCCTCATATATTCAGCATATTCAGTCTGAAGCAGAAACACATGGTAATGTGTAAATACTCCTGAAAGTCCTGGAATCAGCCTATAGAAATGGGAGTTGTTTTTTTGTTTGTTTGTTTGTTTGTTTTTGTTTGTTTGTTTTTTCAACAGTAGCTCTGTCCCTTAGTCTTTCTTGACACTGCTCCATTACACCTCTGGAATTCCCAAACTCAACTGGGAGAACAAGATTTAGGGAAAGAGAAAAGAGCAATATTGTGAAAGGAAGCATAAGGAAAGCTAGCTATGAACAAGTCATACAAAGAGAGTGAAAAACTGTTCTGACATGAGTTGTACATTTTGAACAATGATAAAATTGACAAATTATAGTACAAGAGGCCTGTTCACAGATGAGTTGTTTCAGGATGAACTATTCATCAATTGAAGAGCAAGTATCTAGTCATAAGAATGGTAAATTTTACTACTGTGTAACCAAATTATAGGTATAAGCCAGAGACCAGGATTGTTTGTAAAAATAATAGTTAACAATTTTTTAAAATTCTTATTCTTTTGTGAGTCTGTAATTGACAGAACTTTACTGGCAATGTATTTGTATTAAGGTATTCTAATCAAAACTAATAAGGAGGAAAGATTCAGGGACATAGATAGCTGAAAAATAGTAGGTAAGTCTCATATGAATGCATATCTGTGTGGTGGCATATTTTCCTTTGAATTTTTATTGGCTTACTATTCATTTTTATTTGTCAATACATAATTTTAATTTATAACTTTACAGTCCTTGAAGTTTTAGTTCCCTCCTTGTCCTAGCTTTAGTCATTCATTTTACTTAATCAAACAATTTTGAGTAATATTTCAAACTGAAACAAACTAATGTATCTAGAACTCCACATGGAACATTGAACTGGTTATTATTAGGAGTAAATATCTCACCAATGACATCCTTTGAATGTCTGGCAGTTAAATAAATTTGATATAATACATAGACACTAAATATTATTGACCTATGAATATTAAATTCTTCAGAAAAGGAATCTTACGGGGCCAAGTCCTGCCAGTCACATATTTTAGCAAATGTAGTGTTATTGTAACTCTACCAAACTTTTTTATTTACAAATTACCTATTGCTGCTTTCTGGCTACAAAGGCTGAGATTATCAGAGAGACTGCCTGGCCCGCAAAGGCCAAAATATTAACTATGTAGCTTTTTTACAGAAGAAAGTTTTAACTGTTTTTTTAGAAGATAGGAGTTCCCATCATGGCACAGCAGAAATGAATTGGACTAGGAACCATGAGGTTGCGGGTAGAAGATAGATTAATAAAAATAGATTAATATAAATTTGTAGTAAAAATGCAAGTGTCCTTCTTACCCTCTCTTTAAAAATTATTTGTTACTTGAGATAACAGAGAAATAGACATCAGCCATGGTTATCAAACACAATTAAAGTCATGGTAACAAAAAAGTAAATCAAAACAGATTTGTTGTTTGAGTCAACTTTCAACTCCCTAAGATAAAGATTATGATTAAAAATTAAAAAAAAAAGAGATTAGAGATTTTAAAGTCACTTAAATAGTGTGTTGTGGAGTTAGTCATTTTGACAAGTCTATAGGAACTTTTCACCTTACTCATAGTAACACCAGGTCCTCTTTAGTACCTGAGCAGTTTTCATGGGATAATAAATTAACTAGTCTGTCTAAGAGAGTTCTAGAGGTTGTTTTGCAAGAACCTTTCTCCCGTCCTCTCAGTGGTCCTAAGCTTGGCTGATCACATTCTTTCTTGAGACTTTTAAACCTAAAGTAGGAGATAAGGTCATAGTTCATCCATTCTAATGGATGAGCTGCCCTTGCTGTGAGTACCCTCTGGAGTTCTGATTGTTCCAAATCTGATTCTTTGATTTTTCCCTTCCATCCTGTGAACCTCTCCATTTCCTTTCTTTTCTTTTCTTTTCTTTTTGTTTTTTGGTTTTTGTTTTTCATTTTTGCCATTTATTGGGCCACTTCCGGGGCATATGGAGGTTCCCAAGCTAGGGGTCGAATCAGAGCTGTAGCCGCCGGCCTACACCAGAGCCACAGCAACACGGCATCCGAGCCGCATCTGCAACCTACACCACAGCTCACTGCAATGCTGGATCCTTAACCTACTGAGCAAGGCCAGGGATCGAACCCGCAACCTCATGGTTCCTAGTCAGATTCATTAACCACTGAGCCATGATGAGAACTCCAAACCTCTCCATTTCCTTATCGAGAATTTCCTTATTGGCAGAGGCAGTTTCTGTTGCTTCTAAATGATGAATTCTAACAGAAACCTAGTGTCATCAAAGAAACTCTTCTTCTGGTTTCTTTTGTAAATAGGTTTTAGTCCCCTTGGCAAGCCTGCAAAACATAATCATTTGCATGTAATGAACAGTTTACAATACTTTGAGATTGATGTGCAATTTCTATTTGACAAGAGAGAAACAATTAGGATCAACTGTGGTCATATATCCCAGAATACCAATGTTGTTCCCACACTTTAAATGTTGTTGGATCATTATATGAGATTCATAATTTTGTCCTGTTGTACACACTTTTGCATTATCATCCAGTCTTAATTTATTATACACTATTAAAAGATTTTTGGTAATTTGTTCTTATTGCTACCCAGACATTCAAATGTCTACAGGCTAGGAAAATGAATACATTTAATGTTCCAGCATAGTTCTCCAAATCCTGGCATTGCAACGAATAGTACAGCCTTATATTGTATTGTAAATCCTAGACAACATGGATTTATTTTGAAAATCCCATTTTACTATTTTTAAATAATATATTTTCAAATGTTTAACCCTTGAATTTCTATTTGTTTTTAAATAATATATGGCTTTTGTATGTGCTTACAAAAAGCCAATATAGGTATTTTTGAATACCAATAGTAAATTGCTGAAACAACCTTAACTTGAAAACCACACAATTGTTTTAAAAAAATAATAAGCTATACAGCATGGTTTCACAGAGGCTTATAAACACTTAAGATCTGTATGCTATAATGAGCAAGCTCTACCAATCTTTATTTCATAGGAATTTGCAAATTTTTTCTCATAGTCAGAGCTTTCCCAAAAATATTGCTCAGGGCAATCCAGCCAATACATAACCACTCAAGATAATTTAATTGAAGGAGGCTGAACTGTTGAAATCTTTCGTAGTCTCCTTGGGATATTGTTAAGAACAGAAATTTTGAAATAGTATTGCAATGATGTTCAAGTAAGGGGAGTATATGACACCACCAATGCACAGGGCTTAGGAGGCTATCAAAGGATTTATGTGCCCATAAGATTTACCTGTATTTTAGAGAACCTGTGTACCTCCTCTATGTTTGAACATTTAAACCTGACGATTTCTTATATTTCAATTAACTTTTAAAATTAATGCATTTAGAGGAGTTTCCCTTGTGGCTCAACAGTTTACCAACCTGAGTAGTATCCATGGGGATGAGAGTTTGATCTCTGGTTTCGCTCAGTGGATTAAGGAGTTGCCATGAGCTGTGGTGTAGGTTGCAGAAGCAACTCGGATCCCAGGTGCTATGGCTGTGATGTAGGCTAGCACCTGCAGCTCTGACTAGACCCCTAGCCTGGGAACTTCCATATGCCACAGGTGCAATTCTAAAAAGAAAAAAAAAATAAAATAAATGCACTTATTCATCAGACTTTTACTTCAGAGCTGATCTGTGTCAGGCCTTGTGCTAAGTACTCAGGATATGAAAGTTAACACAATCCCAATCTACTCACAAAAGAGTCAAATTTCACTAAAGTTGATGGACATTTAAATGATTTAAACATGAATGGTATATTCAGTAGATGGATATTTAAGCAACTAAAACACCGCATAAGAGGTATAATAAAGATAGGTACAACATTAGGGACATTGAGGAAAAGTAAAGGAGTACCTAACTGGCTAGAAGATTTGGAAGCACTTCACAGAAGAGGTGATGGGAGAAATAAGTGAAGGAAGGCTACATTCAGAAAAAGGAGAAAAGATTTCAAAAGTGATGGTGTTATGAAAAAATTTTGGTATAATTAGGACATTATGAGAGAGGTGCTCTTGGACAGATTATAGATGCATGGAAAGAAATGGCCAAAATAATGCTTAGGACTCATTTCCTTTTTTGTTGATTATGTTTCAGTTTATTTTTCTGCTGCTTTTTTTTTTTATCTAATGGGCTCATATTTTCCAAACTGTGAGTCATGAAATCAATTTGCAGATCACCACCAGCCTTTGTTTTTAGTTAAACAAAATGGAAAATATCAAAGTTGATCATACATAGGGAATTATTATTTCATAGACTTCTTTTGTTTGTTTGTGTGTATGTATGTGTGTGCTGTGTTATTTCTGATGAGTCTCACAAGCTAGTAATATGATGAGTATAGTGGAATAATTTAGTTTTTAAAAAATTAAGAAGCTAGTTTAGGAAGTGGTTAATTTGGGAAGATATTCTAAAATCAGTTTTACAAAAAAAACAGGCCCAGAAAGATATAACACAAGATTTATTTAATTACAGTAACTTTTAAAGTTGCTTTTAGTGCCTTTATAGTTAAAGAGTATAAGAAATACTATTTGATGTGATTCTCAAAAAAAATCTGAGAAAATATGTAGAAAAGATATTCTTAAAATTTTTACAAGACTCAGAACAGTTAAATATTTTACTACAAGTCACAAGACAAATGCATGAAGGCCTTGGGATCGGACTATCATATGGCTTATTGACCACCAGCTAGAAGTTTGAGATATTGAGAAAAAATTAAATCACAGCTCTGCCTAATAAGTATTGAGGAAAATAATAGAATAATATCTACCACTCACTATAGGGCCAGGCCCTCCTAAGAGGCCTTAAGGATATTAATAAAGATGAAAATTCTTTCATCCATAAAAATGCTATTTAGTGATGAGTATAACCCTAATTAAACCCATCTTATGCCATTATCAGTAAGGATGAGACATAACATCTTTATGGCTATGGGTTTTAATTTAACCCATAGTACATCAAAATCAGAGTATTAGGAGGGGTTATTTTTATTATTAGCAATGATATTAAGGTTGTTAATAATGATAATAACATTAGTCATAACATAATAAGGTGCTTTATAATTTATGAAGCACTTTCAATTACATTGTCACATTAATCTTCTGTTGAAATAGAGATTTGGGGCATCCTTTAGCACTATAAGATGCAAGTTATTGAGGGGACAAAAGATGCAGGGACACTCATTTATTTCTCTGTGATTTGAAGTAAAAGTAGAGTTTTGTTAGGAGGCTAGAATTTGATAAGCAGTTCTCATATACGGAAGACATAGGCATCAGTCTACATGTACTGAGGGCTAGTGTTCTCAAAGAAAACCTTCATGGTGAAAGACTCTTGTTTCCTATAAGGCAGAAGGCCTTTGAAGATCACAGCTTGGTGTTTAATAGTTGCCTCCATTTCAGAATACTCTCAGGATAAGATCTCCCATGACACATACAGTCCCTTCAAGGCAAAATTTTTTATCCTTAACATTGCACAGCTATGGGTATCAGCATTCTTTTGTTTATTCAACAGGTTTTTGTTGAGTGTCAGACAGTGCTGCATATCAAGTTTCAATGTTGAGCCCCAAAATGCTTCCTGTGCACAATGGCCTTACATCAGTGGGAGAGGCAGCCATCCGTCCGTCTCCATGTGAGGGGATGGGAATCTATAGCAGTTTGAACACTCAAGAAAGTTAGCCCGGTGAAGAGAGCGATAGATATATAAACCTCATAGTTAGCATATCACACTTCTCAAATTCTGTACTCACAGTGTTTGCTAAGTCCTATGAGAAGAGAGAAGAGGAGATGGTGAGCTTGGGAAGTCTTCACCATGTTCAGGGAAGATTATCAAGGAGAAACAGGGAAGAGTGCCCTTGACCATGAGCACATATGGTCAAAGGCCAGGTGGCCACATGAAATGTAAGTTGTTAGGAGAAATGACTTTATGTGGCACTAGCTTTGGAAGCTCAGGTTCCCAGGTGAGGGTGATTGCTCAGGCTGGACAGGAAACTTTGGAACGCTTTACAAAGGTCATTTTAAGATATGTGTGCAAGTCCTTGTTTTAGCCTATAAATAACAGTTACTGAATGTATTTAAGCAGAGGAGTGTCTGGACAAGATCTGAAGTTTTGGAAATAAGCTCTACAGTTTGCATAGAAATAGTTCCCTCCTTGGAGTTACCATCGTGGCTCAGAGGTTAGCAAACCTAACATCCATGAGGGCATGAGTTCAAACCTTGGACTCGCTCAGTCAGTTAAGGATCTGGTGTCACTGTGAGCTGTGGCAGCTGCGGCTTGGATCCCACATTGCTGTGGCTGTGACGTAAGCCAGAGGCTACAGTTCCCATCGGAACCCAAGCCTGGGAACCTCCATATGCCATGGGTGCGGCCCTAAAAACACAAACAAAACAGAACAACAACAGAAAACCAGTTCTATCCTTAAAAAGAAACCCCAGACTGAGGCAGTGATGTAGTCATTAATGGTTCATCTGCACAATAATGAAATAAAGCATTTTAATATTAGCAATATTTTCAAAATTCCTAATCTGTAACTCACTTTGAAGTGTCCCATTTGTGTGAAAGCTAAAGTTAAGTTCTTGTGTTATCTTCTAAATTCTAACAGCTTTACATCTATACTGAGCTAATCCAGTCTTTGTTAGTGAGAAAAATATCCTCGATAGATGGGTTCTGGTGTCTCCTTCAAGCGGAGAACTATTTTCCAAAGTTGCCTGTTCATAAGAATCACATTAGGTCACCTTCTAGTGCTCCATGTCCAAGTTAGTACCCACTAGCCACATAGAATACTCAACTCCTGAAATGCTGCTAGTCCAGATTGAGATGGATTATGAGTATAAAATATCTACTGTGTTTTGAAGACTTGAATAGTACTTAAAAGGAAGTAAACTATCTCATTCTAGTTTAAAATGATACCATTTTGTCACATTATAATAAACAAAATAGATTATTAAAAGTAAATTGTCCTCTTACTGCTTTTTTTTAACATGGCTACTTGAAAATCTGAAATTTTATATGTGGTTTGCATTGTGTTAGTCAGTGCAGAGTCTAATTTACTTAGTTTAAAATGAAGTCATATTAATAAATGCCCCCCAGTGTTTTTTTTTTTAATAATCAGGAAACATTGGGATATTTTTCAGGGGAATAAATAAGTAATGCTCATTATAAAGACTGATAGGAAAAGGGATTAGAGGCTGCCCTGCTTTCCCAGCATCACTCCTTTCCCAGCTTTTTCCCTCCCTTCTTCCATCCCAAGTCAATACTGCCAAATTCAGTCAGTGTTCTGACTTAGGAACAGACCTAAAATTGTAAATAGTTTTTAACTCTCCTCCAGCCTTTTATACTTACAAAAGAACAAGAAGTTCAAGATCAAGAATAACTGTATAATGTATGGAATAGGTGGAGGGGAGTATGTTTTTGAGATAAAAACCACAGACACTTCTGATATGCAGCTGCTAGCACTCCTCCTTCTCACCAAAAGTTCATACAGGAATAAAATGTGTGTAGCTTGTAACTGTGAGCCCTCAGCCTACAAGTTCTTACTCCTGCTAGGGGCTCAACATCCCAGAGGGCTCAGTGAAAACAGACTCATTCCGAAGGAGAAGTTGAACAGGTTTGGCCACAGGGAGGATTGGCATCTGTCAGAGCTTTAGTTAAGTGTTAAGTGTCTTCTGTTGTTTACCCAAGCTGAAATTTGTGGTGCAACTCCTAGCTAAATTACTAATTATTATCTGTCTTGACAGTGCCTGAGGAGAAAGGTTATCAAAAGGAATCAATGTCCAAATTATAGTACAAATCTTGGTCATGGAAGTTATTGAATTTTACCTGGTATTGGTTATTCTTTCATTTGTAGTATGGGAAAGGAGTGTAATGAACCTCCCTCACTGTCCTGACATGCCTCTCTCATCACATTCACAATAAGCACATGTCAATGCTCGCACACTTTTAATATTTCTAAAGTTAATTTCTTTTTTTTATATTCCTTTGCTACTAATGGGAAAAGAAGAAAACACTCCATTGATTTCAAAGCTGTTTCATCTTCAGTCACGTAGATTCTTTTGTATGGTATTCAAGAGTTGCGTGCTTATGGCATCAAAGAGCTAGGTAGATTTTCATAGGCCATATATTTTTTAAATAAACATTTATTTTTTCAGATAATAAATGTGTTATAGGCCAATTTGGGACATTTTGGATCATAGAGCAAAGAATAAAGGAAATCCATAATCCTACCACCTAGTGTCACAGTGAGTTTTTGTTAAGAAACATACTTTTGTATATTTTAGAGATTAAGCCCTTGTCAGTTTCATCATTTGAAACAATTTTCTCCCATTCTGTAAGTTGTCTTTTTGTTTTCTTTTTGGTTTCCTTTGCTGTGCAAAAGCTTGTCAGTTTGATTAGGTCCCATTGGTTTATTTTTGCTTTTATTTCTGTTGGTTTGGGAGGCTGACCTGAGAAAACATTCATAAAGTTGATGTCAGAGAATGTTTTGCTTATATTCTATTCCAGGAGTTTGATGGTGTCTTGTCTTATATTTAGGTCTTTCAGCCATTTTGAGTTTATTTTTGTGCATGGTGTGAGGGTATGTTCTAGTTTCATTGATTTGCATGCAGCTGTCCAGGTTTCCCAGCAATTCTTGCTGAAAAGACTCTTTTTCCCATTTTTATGTCCTTGCCTCCTTTGTTGAAGATTAATTGACCATAAATGTCAGGGTTTATCTCTGTGTTCTCTATTGTGTTCCATTTGTCCATATGTCTTTTCTGGTACCAGTACCATACTGTCTTGATGACTGTGGCTTTGTAATATTGCTTGAGGTCTGGGAGAGTTATGCCTCCTGCTTGGTTTTTGTTCCTCAGAGTTGCTTTGGCAATTCTGGGTCTTTTGTAGTTCCATATAAATTTTTGGACTATTTTTTCTAGTTCTGTGAAAAATGTCATGGGTGATATTTTAGGGATTGCATCAAATCTGTACATTGCTTTGGGTAGTATGGTCATTTTTACAATATTAATTTTTCTAACCCAGGAGCATGGAATATCTTTCCATTTCTTTACATCTTCTTTAATTTCCTTGATTAAAGTTTTATAGTTCTTGGCATACAGGTCCTTTGCCTCCTTGGTCAGGTGTATTCCCAGATATTTCAGTTTTGGGGGGTGCAATTTTAAAAGTTATTGTATTTTTGCATTCCTTTTCTAAAGTTTCATTGTTAGTATACAGAAATGCAACTGATTTCTGAATGCTAATCTTTGCTACTTTGCTGAATTTGTTGATCAGTTCAAATAATTTTTGGGTCGAGTCCTTAGGGTTTTCTCTGTGTAGTATCATGTCATCTGCATACAGTGGCAGTTTTTTCTCTTCCTGTTTGGATGCCTTTTATTTCTTTTCTTTGTCTGATTGCTGTGGCTAGGACTTCCAGTACTATGTTGAATAGCAGTGGTGAGAGTGGGCATCCCTGCCTTGTTCCAGATTTTAGTGGGAAGGCTATCAGGTTTTCTCCATTGAGTATTATTTTTGCTATGGGTTTGTCATAAGTGGCTTTGATTATGTTAAGGGATATTCCCTCTATACCCACTTTGGTGAGAGTTTTTATCATAAATCAATATTAGACTTTGTGGAATGCTTTTTCTGCATCTCTTGAGATGATTGTATGGACTAATACAACTCAACAGCAAAAAAACAACAACCAAATGGAAAAATGGGCAAAAGACCTAAATAGACATTTTTCCAAATAAGATGTACAGATGGCCAACAAGCACATGAAAAAATGTTCAACATCCCTGATAATTAGAGAAATGCACATCAAAACTACCATGAGATACCACCTCACCTCAGTCAGAATGACCATCATTCATAAGTCCACAAATAACAAGTGCTGGAGTGGGTGTGGAGAAAAGGGAACCCTCCTGCACTGTTGGTGGGAATGTAAGCTGGTACAGCCACTATGGAGGACAGTACTGAGGTACCTTAGAAAACTATACATAGAACTACCATATGACCCAGCAATCCCACTCTTGGGTATATATCCAGACAAAACTTTCCTTAAAAAAGACACATGGACCCACATGTTCACTGAAGCTCTATTCACAATAGCCAAGACATGGAAACAACCCAAATGTCTATCGACAGATGATTGAATTAGGAAGATGTGGTATATATACACAATGGAATACTACTCAGCCATAAAAAAGAATGACATAGTGTCATTTGCAGCAACATGGATGGAACTAGAGACTCTCATACTGAGTGAAGTTAAGTCAGAAAGAGAAAGACAAATACCATATGATATCACTTATACCTGGAATCTAATATAGGGCACAAATGGACCTTTCCACAAAAAAAGAAAATCATGGGCGTGGAGAATAGACTTGTGGTTGCCTGGGGGGAGGGGAAGGGAGTGGGTTAGATTTGGAGCTTGGGGTTAATAGATGGAAACTATTGCCTTTGGAATGGATTAGCAATGAGATCCTGCTGTGTAGCACTGAGAACTATGTGTAGATCCTTACAACAAAGCATGTCAGTGGAAGAAAAAATTATGTATACATATATGTGTACTGGGTCCCCTCTGTACAGTGGAAAAAAATTGTGTTGGGGAAATAACAGTAAAAAAATAAATATACTTTTCATGTAAGTCATGATGAGTACATGTTGGATTTTATTTAACACATTAACGAGGGAGGCAGTAGTAAGTCAAAACAGGTTCAAAAGAAAATACTTGAAACAAATGCTTGATTTTTTAAAAAAACAATTCTGGAATAAAATGGGTAAATTAGATTCAAAACAAGTTGCTATCCCATAGCTTCTAGGGCTATTCTCTGTACTTGGTAAAAAGTCATGTGAATCATCAGTTTTCTACAAATTAACATTTACTGTTACTGAGTTGTAAAATGTCTGGACTCAAATTAATATTCAACAGTAAGTCAAACATTTTTGCATTTGTATGGAAATGTAGGATCCCTTTTGAAGGTGTGGTGGACATTTAGACAACACCTTGCTGTGTTTTTTGAACGTTTTCAACGATTCTTTGGCCTAATTTCCACGTTTTGGCTATTTTGTTCTTAAACTAAAAATAACTGTTGTTAACTTCTTAAATGTTTCTCCTCCTATTCTTTTTACTATGGATTTTCAGCTTATAGTTGAAATGTGCTCTATATATTTGTCATCCATTCCCAATTCTACTGGAAAACTTAAAGATCATCAATTATTATATCCCAAATATTCACAACTCCTTAAGTGTTAAAGAAAATGTATCAGCAACACACTCTCATACTTTCAGGATATAGTATCATGGAAAGTCTTGACACTTAAAATTAAATAGTGTCTTTAGTGTAAAAATTGTGACATCTGTGTCCAATAACTATAAAAAGAATTTTGTGATTCCAATCACAAAAAAAGCCATATTTGTCAATAGGAACAAATATTTCTACCCCTCTCAAAGGTAAATAAAGATTCTTTTTTTTTACTACCATGATCATAAATGGAAAGCAGTCTATTTTGTGCCTCTATAATTTTTACTACTCTATATCATTATAAAACCCTTTGGGAAAAAGATACCTTTGGGTATAGGAAAAAATATTACATAGTTCAGCTAAATAAATTACAGGAATAAAGCTTAACATTTAAATATACAGACTACACAGGTGTCTAATCCAGGAAGCAATATGACAGCAGATATTTAAAAGTAATACTTGTTACTCTAAAAGTTTACTGGCTTATTATAATCCACATGAAAAATGTAAAGAAAACTTTCACTAGTAGGTATAATTTTAAGTATGGGTCAGGAAGAATATAGAAAATTAGAAACGTATGGATATATGTTCCATATATTTGGACTCAAAAGTCAAAATACATAACACAAAAAAGTCTGTGTTGTAAAATAGAAGTTGCCTGGTTAACATAGAAATACCAGTAAGTTTATCTAACAATAGTTTAAAATTATTTTTTTAATTTATTTTTATTGCTATTTCCCCCAGCACACTTTTTTTTTCCCACTGTACAGCATGGAGACCCAGTTACACATACATGAATAGTATATATAGATTTATGGCATTAAATAGCTGCAAGGAACTTAGGTCATCTCACTATCAGTTTAGCTCATCCAAAATTTATGGAACCCCTGCTATATATCAGGTAGTGTCAGGGAATCAAAATTAGGTAGGGACCTGTGCAGGGTTTCTTTACTGTGTATGATATGTATCCCTTTAGCAGTGTGGTAAAGCCTACAAACTCCTCAGAATAATGATTTAAAATACATAATATAGGGATATAGTATTACAAAGGACACTAATTAGAATGGTAAGTTTAAAAAATGTTTTACCATTGTGATGTGCTGCTATAGGAGCTTCCTTTTTAATATGTTAAAAATAATATTCAGCAATAGGTCTAATAAGTATTGTAGTTTCTTTTTGTTGTGGTGGTGGTAAGAACAGATAGCATGAGATCTACCTTCTAAGCAACTTTTAAAATGTAGAATAAAGTATTATTAACTATCAGTACAATGTTGTACAGCACATCTCTAGAACTTATTCATCCTGCGTTACTGAAACTTTATATCCATTGAACAGTGACTCCCCATTTCTCCTTTACTCCAGTCCAACCACTAATCTACTTTCTGCTTCTATGAGTTTGACTATTGTAGATACGTCATGTAAGTAGAATCATGAAGTATTTGTCTTTGTTTAACTGACCTATTTCACCTAGCATAATATCCCTCAGGTTCATCTATATTGTTGCAACCAATGTCAGGAGTTTTTTTTTTTTTTTTAAGGTTAAATAATACTCCATGGTATGTATATACAACCTGTTTTTTATCCATTCATATATTGATGGACATATAGGTTGATTCCATGTCTTGGCTATTGTGTATAGTGCTGAGAAGAAAATGGGAGAGCAGAGACAGCTCTATGATATCCTATTTTCATTTCCTTCGAATATATATCCAGAAGTGGGATTGTTAGATCATATGGTGGTTCTCTTTTAAATTCTTTGAGGAAAGAGACAGAGAGGCCCCAGTATAAACTAACACTGTGTTTATTAACTTAAAGCGATTGTGCTTCAACCCAGATGGGAGAGGAAATGACAAAATAAAAGTGAGAATGGACGTTCTGACTTGTTCATCAAAATTCAAAGTCCTCTGTCTTACTGGTTTTTTTATCCCATTATTCTGAGTATGTAAATATGTGCATGACTAATTAAACTCTTCTTTCAATGTGATCAATAGATTGAAGAGTGGACATATTATATAAGAAATAATGAAGACAATGTAATCAGTACATGCACATCACATGTAGAATCTGTAATTATTTTGAAACATCATAGGATAATTTTTTATATCATAGCCATTTTAATACATAATATTGATACCTTACATGTGTATACCTCTTTGCAGTTTATATTTTACTATAGTTAAATGACTTAGAAATGTCAAAAACTCAAAAAGCTTTAGGACTAACACCTGGGCCCATGTTTTCTATCTGCGAGGCCAACACTGTTTTTACATAGCTCACCAAAAAAGGAGAAGCACTGTGGAGAGAAATTTCTTTGAAATCCAGAACAATTATGGAAGCTTAAAGGTATTATCCAAGTTGTCATAAGCCTATTATTTCTTTACATTACAGAACAGAAAGACAGAATTAATGGCTAAATGTCATACTTAGAAATACTTTATATTGTTTAGGACTAGAAATGTGCCTGAAATATATATTGTTATCTTTTCTCTAAAAATAGCTTCTGTAATATTTGAAATCTGACAAATAACCTAATGATCTCATGGCATACTTCAAATGTGAAGTTGTGAAAGGCATGGGCAAATAATCCAAATAAACACCTTAACCAATAGCAGAGGAACTAGACTTGAGTGAATCGATGGGGATATAGAGAATAACCAATGACTTCTTCAGCCACCTTATAGATGTTCATCCTTACAGTCTTTTTGATGCTCACCGATCCATTTCCACCAAACCTGGGCTTTGGAACAAGGCTGCAAAAGACTAGTGGGTTGTTTTCCACTACTACACAGATAGAGGGGACAATGGACAACCCTTTTCTTCGTAAAACAACTTATCTCTTGGCTTCCAAAATACTCCCTCTCCTACCCTTTGTTCTACCTCACAGGCTGCTCTGCCACCTCCCCTTGACCCTTAAGGCAGTGGTTTTCAAAGTTTTCACCATGATTTCCTCAGAACAAAAATATAAGCACATTTCTTCTCATAAATAAGCATTTATGTATACATTTATATTAATGTATTTAGATAAACATATGTAGAGATATACATCGAAAAATAAATACAAATATATATTGGAGTAGTAACATTTTTATTTCATACTACAATTAATTGCACTGAATCACTCAAGGGTGTGCCCAACACAATTTTAGACTACACCTTAATCCTTAGATTTCCCAGTCCTATATGCTCTCCTCCTAGATGACATCATTTATACATATATATAATTTTATCACTTAATGAATACATATATATATTTTATCACTCAATGAATTTATTACATTTATAGCTGTACAATGATCATCACGATACAGTTTTATAGCATTTCCATCCCACAACCCACACCCTGAACTGTCTCCTTTGGAAACAATAAGTTTTTCAAAGTCTGTGAGTCAGTATCTGTTCTGCAAAGAAGTTCATTGTGTCCCTTTATCAGATTCCACATGTCAGTGAAAGCATTTGTTGTTGGTGTCTCATTGTCAGACAGTGTCTGTCTGATAATTTCTAGGTCCATCCGTGTTGCTGCAAATGCCAGTATTTCTTTCCTTTTAATGGCAGAGTAATATTCCATTGTGTATGTGTACCACATCTTCTTTAGCCACTCCTCTGTCGATGGACATTTAGGTTGTTTCCATGTCTTGGCTATTGAAAAGAGTGCTGCAGTGAACACTGGAGTACATGTGTCTTTTCCAGCCATGGTTTTCTCTGGATAGATGCCCAGGAGTGGGATTGCTGGATCAAATGGTAATTCTATGTTTAGTTTTCTGAGGAATCTCCATCCTGCTTTCCACAGTGGTTGCACCAATTTACAATCCCACCAACAGTGTAACAGGGTTCCTTTTTCTCTACACCCTCTCCAGCACTTATTGTTTGTAGACTTTTTGCTGATGGCCATTCTGGCTGGTGTAAAGTGGTACCTCATAGTGGTTTTGATTTGCATTTCTCTAATAATGAGTGATGTTTAACATCTTTTCATGAGTTTTTTGGCCATCCGTATGTCTTCTTTGGAGATTCGTCTGTTTAGATATTCTGCCCATTTTTTGATGGGGTTTTTTGGTATGGAGCTGCAGAAGGTGTTTATAAATTTTGGAGATGAATCCCTTGTCAGTCAATTCATTTGCAAAGATTTTCTCCCATTCTGTGGGTTGTGTTTTTGTTTTGTTTAGGGTTTCCTTTGCTGTGCAGAAACTTTTAAGTTTGATTAGGTCCCATTTGTTTATTTTTGTTTAACCTAAAATGTCATACAATGGAACGCATCCCTTCATTTGGAGATTTATAAGTGTAGTAGGGTTGCACAGTTATACTTTTTCTGCCTCTCAAAAATCTTGAAAGTTAGTAATAAACAGTTCCGCTTAGGGTACACATCAAAATCTATTTCTTTCTTATTACCCAAGAAAAATCTCAGAAGGAACCATTTAAATGAACAAGATCTGAAATGATTGAGATAACCTAAAAAAGAAAATACCCTCTTGAGGTGAATAATTTTTTAAATTAAAAGGTGAAATCTGACATAGTGCAATGCTTTTGTTATTGTTTTTTTTTTCATTGCCCTGGTATTCATAGTAAATAAATATCGATGTATCTTGTATGGCTGTACTTCATAGACATATACGTTCTGCTCTATTTTTTCCAGTTAATCTTTCCTTAAAGCATTTATTCTGGTACTTAAAACAATGTTAATTCAAATTTCTCTGGCAATTTAACTCATTTTTATACTCTACATATTTCACCAGATGCAACATGGACTACCTGATAGATTCTGCTTCTATTTGTTCATGTTTTAATTTATAAGTAAAGCTCAATAGTTCATGTTAAACATTAAGCTAAAGATCTTAGCTAGGGCTAAGGGCTGCTTCATGTAAATTATTTATTTAAGAAATTCTTAAAAATAATCAAACATTCTGATAAGGAATAATCAATAATTTTTATTCTAGCTTTTCCATTTGATTTGATCATTTTGTTGTGAATTACTTAGGAATGATGGAAGTTAAGTATATATATATATGGCTTTAGATATATGCATTGGAAAGATGGTTGAATTCTAGATTTCTGTTTTGCTGAAGTTTGATTTATTTTTGCAACTTATTAGCTTGATATTGAAAAGTAACTCTAATTTGAACATCTAATATCTTTGCTCCTGAAATAAATACAGAGATTGACAATGGACCTTTTATAAATGTTGGGTTGGGGCAATTTCTCTGGGAGAGGGTGGGAAAGAAGAGTCATTGTACAGAAAAAAAGGAAAGAGAGGTAAAAGTTGTGATACTAGGGATAATACCAAATTTGATTTTGCAGGATGATACTTACTTTTTTTCAGCATTGACTGTCTAAAGGGAGATAGATACCACTATGAAATATCTTTTTTAAAATAATATCAAAAATAAAGAGGTTCAAGTTTTTAGTACCAACTAACTCAAAGCATAAGGGACCATCTAGAAGAAAAAAAAACTAATCTGTATCATTTTTGGAAAACTATGGCACAAATCAATATTTTAGACACTTTAAAGATCATCCCCTTGCTTTGCAACCTTCACATTTCAGAGACAGGGGATATATATGTTTATATCCTTTCTGTTTCTAAAATAAATCATTTCCATGTTGGCACCTCTTTTACAGGAGGGCCCACTGCAAATGTCAATTTTTATAATTGACCAGAACTATACCTGTGGGAAAAATGAGACAAGAGTAGGGATGACATTCAGGGTCATTTCATATATTTGTATCACAGGGAAGCATTACATTTTTTGCACTTCATTTCTTAAAACCATTCCCCTCCACCCTCATACCTCCCAGGAAGTATGAGTCAGAGGTGATCCAAGCGGGAAAATTCTCTTTGTAAAAGGATTTATAAAAGTTTTTAAAAGAGATATTTATTTGTATGAAAAAATACATTGCAGAGCAATGTTTTATGAAGGGCAGTACATGCAGCAAGTTAGTTTCTGCTATGAAAACAGAAATATGAAAATCATGGGGAAATTTAATCATAACATGCTATCAGTGAATTAAAATCTATTTAGGATAAAGCCTCTAAGGAACAAAGGAAACCTATTTTGTTTATATAAGGCAGTTTAATTTTTTAACCCTTCAATTTAAAAGTATAGAAATTTCAAAATAAGCTATCCTTCTTTTTAACTTTCAATTAAGTACAATCAAGTTCTGAGGTGGGGGGAGGTGGAAATGGGGTGAATGGCATAAATTGGATGCACAAACACAATACTTAAATCTAAGATTTCCACCAAATGTAAACAGTTTTCAGTAGTATTCTACAAGAATTATAAAAAATTGAAACAATGTTATTTAACAATTGCAACATGATGAAGGGCACTGATTGGATCACATGTGTTTCTTATAGTGCTTAATTAGAGTCTGTTACTTGATGGTAAATGCTTCCATCAAAAAGGCAAAAAAAAAGTAAACCAAACAGAGGCATAATAGTTGTATTATTTAAATTTGTGTGTAGTTATTATTAGTGGCTATACTTACAGGCTATTTGTTTGACTTTTATTGTATTCTCTGCATATTAAAATATAAACCCCTATTGGTCATAGATTTTGTAAATACTTTCTGTAAGAATATTATTAATTTATTTTTCACTTTGTCTATTACTTCTTTGACTCCATGGAAGCTCTAAACTTTCGGTTAAATAGGTCTGCCAATTTTATAGGTTTTTCTGCTTTAATAAAGCTCCCTCTATCACCACATGTGTGTAGTGTCCAACATTACCTTTAATAATTTTTATGAGTTTTTGTTTCTAGTTAGTTCCTTACACTACTTGGAATTTATTTTTGTATAGCATTAAGGGTACAGGGCCTTTTGTCTCCTCTATGTGAATCATCAGTTACACAATAGTATTCTTTGAATAAGATAGGTTCTTCATACATATATCTTTATTTTTTTTCTTTTTGGGGCCGCACCTGCAGCATATGGAAATTCCCAGGCTAGAGGTTGAACTGGATCTGCAGCTGAAGGCCTATGCCACAGCCATGGCAACACTAGATCCAAGCTGCTCCTGCAACCTATGCTGCAGCTTACAGCAAGGCCACATCCTTCACCCCCTGAGTGAGGTCAGGGATCAAACTTACATCCTCACAGAGAAAACATTGGGTCCTTAACGCTCTGTCTTATCTGGATATTTTTTGAATTTTCATTTTTAGTTCACTGACCTATTTGTCTAGTACTGTGTCAGCACAGTATGGTTTTCATTACAATCATCTACAATTAAGTATAGTCAAAATCTGTAATAGCAAGTACCCCCACAATATACTTCTTATTCCTAAAGTTCTTAGCAATTTATACACACACCTGCACACACACATACACACAGTTTTCTAAATAAATTTGAAATCGTATCACTTCCTACAAACTTTGGAATTATTTTAGCTAGTTTCCACAAAAACACCAAGGGCATTCTGATTACAAGCAGCTTAAACTCAAATGTTATTTCAAGTATTACCTTATTGACAATAAGCCTGGAATCCCAGAACAAAATATTTATTTGCATTTAATTCATGTATGTGTGTATGTGTGTCCTTATGTACATATTTTTAGTTTCCTGTGTCTGTGTGTCCTTATGTATATATTTTTAGTTTCTTTCCCCTATAGGACCTATAAGTTTCTTATTTATTCCTTCTTAATTCATATATGTTATTACTGTAAATGGATTTTTTCATTTACCAATAGTTGATAGTGTAAAGAAATGCTATTGACCTTTATATATTTGTATTATATCAACTCACTGTAACATACTTCTAGAAATATATCTCATATTTTATAAAATCCAGTCTCCTGTGTTTTCTCAATATACATGTAATCATCCTATTCAATGATTTTTTAAAAATTTTTCAAAAATGTGTATAATATTGTTTATTTTATTCATTTTGACCTATTTTATGAACTAGAATCACCAGATCAAATTCAAAAATTTTGAAAAATTTTAAAAAATGCTTGATAATTTTCTTTTTTGTTGTTTTTGTTTTTTCTTTATTCTTTTTATTTATTTATTTTAATTTTATTTCTTTATTGTTATTTCCCCAATACACTGGTGTATGTTTATCAGGAGTTGTTGAATTACTGAAAACTTTGTTTTCAAATTTTGTTTTTGTAAAGTAAGTTTTATTGGAAATGCAGTCATATGCATTAACTTAAGTATTGCCCATGGTTGCTTTCACAATGCAACTGCAGAGCTGAGTAGCTGTAATAGACATTTTGCCCCCCAAAACCCAAAATACATGTTATCTGGTCCATCACAAAAAACAAAAAATTGAAGACTCTTCTTTGTGTTCATCTTTCCTCCTACTATTCCTAAAGGATTTTTCTGGGGGGTGGAGGAGGGATAAATTAGGAGTTTGGGATTAACAGATACAAATCAATACATATAAAGTAGATAAACACCAAGGTCCTACTATATAGTACAGGGAATTATATTCAATGTCCTGTAATAAACCATAATGAAAAAAATACGAAAAAGAATATACATAAATGTATATATGTATATATATGTATATGCGTATGTGTGTGTGTGTGTGTGTGTGTTTATACATATAATTGAATCACTTTGCTGAACACCAGAAACTAACACGACATTTTAAATAAACTACCCTTCAATTTAAAAAAAAGGGCTTTTTCTTACTTGAACTCTGTATCCTTAAAAAGAAATTTGGAAATGGGTCACCTTCCTAATCCCATTTTATACATGGTAAAACTATCTGAATACACTAAGTTTGTAAGTATTTAACCAAGATTTCAACTCCCAAAAGTCTAGACCTGAGCTCACACTTAGGAAACTTTCATCAATATTCCTATAGCACTTAAAACCCTATATTAATTTTTGGTTACATATTTTTTAATAGACCTCAGCCATTTGAGTGCAGAGGTCTTACTCTATTGTTTTACCAAGACCAACATCAAGAATATACAAGCTTCCTTAGATTTCATCGCCTCAAATGAATCTCCCCCTAGACTGGAAGTTCTCAATCAGAAATGATACTGCCCTCTGGGGGCATTAGGCAATATTTGAGACATTCCTGTCACAAGAGGGGGACTATTTGCCTTCCAGTGGGTAGAAGTCATGGATACTGCTAAATATCCTATAATGCACAAGGCACCCTACTATAGGAAAGAATTATGTGGTTCAAAATGTCAAAAGTAAGAAGGATGAAAAACTTTGTCCTAGACAAATTGGGTTCTTCCAAATTTTAAAGCTAATTTTGTGGCTAATTACACAGTTATTCAATGTTTGTAGTTATTCACTGCATTCTTAATTTCATCAATAGACTGAAAACTCCATCAAGGACAACATCTGTTGTATTCAATGTTATATATCCCCTGTGCCTTACACAATAAGTAACACATAGTGGGTACTTATTAACTTTGAGTTGAATCAGTGAATAGTAGGCAATTTGTTTGCGGTTTCATAGTGAATACATGGTATTATCAGGAGTATCTAAGCATTTAGTTAAGAGTAGTGTCTTCTAGCTAGACATTTAAATATTTGATATATATACTTCACCTCAGAACTTTTACAATTGTATTTTTATTTACAGAGTCATAAACTATTTGAGATATCATTTTTACGTTTGAAAAACAAACTTAGGCCTTTTATAGAAGTACATCCTAAGGTATTTGTAGCAAAAAATTAACTGATAAGTAGGTTAGAACACTTTGAAACTTTATTTTTTGTTATTTTCTGTGTTGATGTTAAGGGTTTTTCACTTTATCACCAAGGCTCTCAACTATATAGTGTTGGCTCTAAGCAAATGCCTGAAATAGTTTGCCTTACTTCCTTCTCTCACCTTTCATGTCTTCCTAATATCTTCATGATACTTCTCTCAGTCCCACCTTCTGCCCCACCTTTCTTTTCTTTGGAGAATAAAACTCACAGAATCACAAACTAATAGAATTCCATAGACTTTAAAGTTCACCTCTCCTAAACATTCAACTGATTTATAAATCCCTTTTTTTGTAAGTTCCAGGTTCCAACTTCTCCTTATCTGGCCTATGTTCATGTATCTTCAGCACTAGAAAATACACTATGTCTTGGGGCATCCAATTTCATCTTTTGGAAGTTCTAAGAGAGTGCTCTTTATTTAGTCAAAAGCCTGCCTCCCTGTAGTTTAAATCCAGTGGCTTTGGGTCTTTGTCTATCTTGGGACTATTCAGAACAAGATTAAATTCTTATCTATGTAATAACCCTTCAAATGTTTGAATACAGCTGTCACAATGCTTCTCCTTTATGTTAAACTTCCCTGATCTTTCATTTGCTAACTGACACAACTTCAAGGCCTCTCAGCCTATAAACAACTTCTATCTTTTCTCTGACTGATGTAAAATATCACATAATATCTGACTATTCTTTCATTCTCTTCATCTATTCTGGTAAAGGAACAGAGAAAAACTGAGTGAAAATAAGTGATTAAGGGAACACAATATGTTAATTGGATGGTTACTTAGGAAAATCTTACTAGTATATGTGGGCCATGATGACTTAATGGTTACAGATGAATTTTCTCCCTTACCTAGAAATCAACAAACTTCCAAGATGCATATCCCAGACTCATTTGGAAATGGAGCTAGATTTGAGCTATTAGTATAAGACCACAAAATCAAAACTTTGTTACTGTTAATTTTTACTTTTTCTCCTAATTGAACACACAACTCTCCAAATACATATTCCAACAATGTTTGAACAATGAACATACACTAAAATAAAAATTTTTTGAACATTCCCAAAACCTTCCAACATAATTTTATGTCTTCTGTATATTCCTTCATACATCCATGTTCTTTCTCATACACCCCTTATATTGTATGCATTAATTTCAACATAAAATCTTTACAGCTCGACCTGTGCATGTGTACTGATGGTACTTTTAGTGGTTCACCTTTGCTGTTTTTCTTCTAATATGCCCTAAATAAATCAATCCCAACTGCCAGAAAGAAAATAACCATTTGATTTATTTTTCTTTATCAAATAAAAATTCTTCATATGTAAAAAAGGAAGGCACAAAGTAGGTTTTATAGAGCACCTATTGTGTAGTGGTCAACCATCACAGGTCTGTCAAGTAAGCTTTCACTTTGACATCTCAACTTGTTCTAATCCATTATAAGGGTCTTTAACCTGGCATCAGTAGACAGGACTTAGGGGAATCCTTGGATCTCAGGAATAATAATAATAGAATTTGAGAATTTTTGTTTTGAAAACCAGACTTTATATTCTCATTTTACAGTTGAAGATATTGAGACCCAGCAGTGTGTCCACATCGTAGATAATTGGCAATCATGAGATTCTATATCAAGCCTATCTTACTCCATCCTTGCTCCACCAGGTCATATCACTCCCTCCCATAGCTGCTAAGAAGTTGAAATCTCAAAAACTATTAAAGAGCAATGGATATAGACTTTATACAATAAAGCCATCATAAAGGTAACTACATTTTTATTGTGAGTATAACTTTCAATGACCGAAAATGGAACCAACAACATGCAAAATTATCACACACTGATGATGGCTACAAACTTAATATCATTTGCATAAAATTTTTAAAAAACTTCAATAACTGACATAATTTTGGAAATAAACATATCTTTTTCAATCAAGGCATAATTTACATATGTACAAATCTAAATGTTTAGATTGGTAAGTTTTGAAAATTGACTATATCCATGTAAATGCCAATTTGAACATAAAATAGAACATTTCTATCACCTCAGAATGTTCCCTATGCTTCTGTCCAGTCGATTCCAACCTTCTTCTAGAGGTAACTACCTTCTTCCTTCTATTACCACAAATGAGATTTATTGTTCTTTAACTTCACATAAATACTTTATCTGTGTCTGTGCCCTATTGCTCAGCATAGTGTTTTTGAGAGTCAACACATTGTTACATCCATCAAAAATTTTTTCCTTTTTTAAATTGCTAAGTAGAATTCTACTAATGATTTACTACAAGCATCAACTTTTTATGACATAATCAAGTTAGGCACAGGAAGTGGTAGCTTTTTTTTTTTGAAATACCTTAATGGAAAGAAGCACCTAGCAACATAAAGAAAAATGGAAGAACATTCTAGAAAGTGGAGGGGGGTAGATGTTCAAAGGCCCTGAGGTATTTCAGAAAATAAAGTAAAATGGGCATTACTAGAATACATGAATAGAGGAAAGTGGATTTAGAAGAGCTTTAAAAAGTTAGGAATATAATACATTCAGTATATTTAGCAATCTAGTACAGTCTAAGCCATGATAAGGAGTTTGGAGTTCATTGAAACTTTAAGAAGAGTCCATGAAGGGAGTTTAGCATGGCAAGCCTGTAGTTCCCACAGTGACACAGCAGGTTAAGGTTCCAGCATTGTCTCTGCAGCAGCATGGGTTTGATCCCTAGCCTCATGCAGTGGGTCAAGTACTCTACATTGCCACAGCTGCTGCATAGGTTGCAGTTGTGGCCTGGATACAATCCCTAGCCCAGATTGCTAATTTGGTAGAGGATAATACATTGTTGATATATGTATATTGGGTTTGGGACAGAGGAGTTATTTTAAAGGAAATGTCAAAGCTCCATGTGTCAAGGCGAAGAAATGGTATCCTATACAGACTGACATGCAGGTTTGGAGTTCAGAGAAAACTGGACTGGAGAGATAAACTGAGTATATACAAACTAAATACAAACTAAAGACAGTATTTAAGTTCACATAAATTAATGATGTCAAAGGGGGGCAGACACCAGAAGTAAGAGAGGCTACAACTCTATTATCTGTAAAAAGGTCACCACACCAAAAACCTATAAAAATGAAAAGACAGAGAACTATAACTCAGATGGGGAAGAAGGAAAAATCCCCAGAAAAACATCCAAGGGATCAGGAGATTCACAGCCTCCAGGAAAAAGACTTCAGATTGTTGATGCTGAAGATGATGCAAGACATTGGAAATAAACTGTAGGCAAAGATGGAAAACACTGAGCAAAGAGATACAAGATATAAAACATAAACAAGAAGAGATGCAAAATACAATAACTGAAATAAAAAATTCACTAGAAGCAGCTAACAGCAGAATACAGGAGGCAGAAAAACGAATAAGCGAGGTGGAGGACAGATTGGTATAAATTATGGATGCAGAATAGATAAAAGAAAAAAAAAGATTGAAAACAAATGAAGAGAGTCTCAGAGAACTCTGGGACAACATTAAATGCACCAACATCCATATCATAGGGGTGCCAGAAGGAGAAGAGAGAGAGAGAAGGGGACAGAAAAATATATTCCAAGAGATAATAGCCGAAAACTTCCCTAACATGAGGAAGGAACCACTCACTCAAATCCAGGAAGAACAATAAGTACCATATAAAATAAACCCAAGGAGGAATACCATGAGACACATATTAATCAAAAGGACCAAAGCTAAAGACAAAGAGAAAATGTTGAAAGCAGCTAGCAAAAATAAACAAGTAACATACAAAGGAACCCTCATAAGGTTATCAGCAGATTTTTCAGCAGAAACTCTGCAGGCCAGAAGGGAGTGGCATGATATACTTAACGTGATGAAAGGAAAAAAAAAAACCTGCAACCAAGATTACTTTACCCAGCAAGGCTCTCATTCAGATTTGAAGCAGAAAGCAAAACCTTCACAGAGAAGCAAAAGCTGAGAGAATTCAGCAACACTAAACCAGCTACACAACAAATACTAAAGGAGCGTCTCTAGGCAGAAAAGAAAGGCTGCAACCAGAAACAAAAATAACACAAATGATGAGGCTCACCAGTAAAGGTGTATATACAGTAAAGATATGAAATCATCCATGCACAATTACGCCACCAATATCAGAAATTGTGAGAACAGGAGGGTACAAATGCGGAACACTGGAGATGAACTAGCAATTAAGAGACTAACAACTTAAAACAATCTCGTATATATATATATATATATATATATATATATATATATACATTTATATTAAAACTTCAGAATAACTGCAAACCAAATATCTACAAATGATACACAAACAAATAAGAAAAATCAACTCAAATAGAACACTAAAGATAGTCATCAAACCAGAAAAGGAGAGAACAAGAGATGAAGGGAAGATAAAGGAGCAACAAAAACAAATACAAACCAATTAAAAAATGGCAATAAGAACATACATATCAATAACTACCTTAAACGTTAATGGACTAAATGACCCAACCAAGACATAGAATGGCTGAATGGATACAAAAACAGGACCCATATATATGCTGTCTTCAAGAAACCCACTTCACTTTAAAATGAAGAATGTTTTAAGGGACAAGGAAGGTCGCTACATAATGATCAAAGGATCAATCCAAGAAGAAGATATAACAATTTAAAATATTGGCACACCCAACATAAGTTCACCACAATATATAAGGCAACTGCTTACAACCTTAAAAGACAATTCAACAATAATAATAGTGGGGGAGTTTAACACCCCACTTACAACAATGGACAGATCAACCAGACAGAAAATCAATGAGGAAACACAGGCCCTGAATGAAGCATTAGACCAGATGGACTTAATAGGTATTTATAGGACATTCCATCCAAAAGCAACAGAATACACATTCTTCTCAAGTGCACATGGAACATTCTCTAAGACTGATCACATCCTGGGCTATAAATCCAACCTCAGTCACATTAAGAAAATTGAAATCATATCAAGCATATTTTCTGACCACAATGCTATACGACTGGGGAGATCAACAACAAGAAAAAAAAAACTTTGCAAAACACAAACACGTGGAGACTCAACAACATGCTACTAAACAACCAATGGATCACTGAAGAAATCAAAGAGGAAATTAAAAAATACCTAGAAGCAAATGGCAACAAAGATACGACACTCCAAATCTATGGGATGCAGCAAAAGCTGTTCTAAGAGGAAACAATACAAATCCACCTCAGGAAACAAGAAAAAGCTCAAATAAACAAGCTAACTTGATATCTAAAGCAGCTCGAGAGAGAAGAGCAGACAAGATCTAAAGTCAGTAAAAGGAAAGAAATCATAAAAATCAGAGGAGAAATCAATGAAATAGAAAAGAAGAAAGCCATAGAAGAGATCAATGAAACCAAAAGCTGGTTCTTTGAAAAGATCAACAAAATTGATTAAACCCTTATCCAGAATTATCAAGAAAAAAATGGAGAGGACTCAAATCAATAAAATTAGAAATGAAAAAGGAGATGTAGCAATGGATATCACAGAAATACAAAGAATCATAAGAGACTACTATATGCAAGTATACACCAATAAAATGGAAAACCTAGAATAAATGGACAAATTCTTAGAAAAGTACAGTCCTCCAAGACTAAACCAAGATGAAATATAAATGATGAATGGACCAATCACAAGTACTTAAATTGAAACTGTGATTAAAAAAATTCCAACAAACAAAAGTACAGGACCAGATGGCTTCACAGGCAAATTCTATCAAACCTTTAGAGAAGACTTAATACCTATCCTTCTGAAACTACTCTAAAAAAATCGCAGAGGAAGGGATACTCCCAAACTCATTCTATGAGGCCACCATCACCCTGATACCAAAACCAGAGAAAGATACCACAAAAAAAAGAAAACTATAGGCCAATTTCACTGATGAACATAGATGCAGAAATCCTCAACATAATACTAGCAATCCAAAATCAACAATACATTAAAAGGATTGTACATCATGATCAAGTGGTATTTATCCCAGGGATGCAAGGCTTCTTCAATATCCACAAATCAATCAGTGTGATACACCACATTAACAAACTGAAGAAGAAAAAACATATGATCCTCTCAATAGATGCAGAAAAAGCCTTTGACAAAATCCAACACCCATTTCTGATAAAAACCCTTCAGAAAGTGGGCACAGAGGGAATCTACCTCAACATAATAAAGGCCATATATGCCAAACCCAGAGTGACAATCATTCTCAATGGTGAAAAGCTGTAAGAATTACTGCTGAGATCAGGAACACAAGGATGTCTGCTCTTGCCACTACTATTCAACATATTTTGGAAGTCCTAGCCACAACAACCAGAGGAGTAAAGAAATACATGGAATCCAAATTAGAAATGAAGAAGTAAAACTATCACTATTTGCAGATGACATGATACCATATCTAGAGAATCCTAAAGACCCTACCAGAAAACTGTTAGAGCTCATCCAGGAAATTGGCAAAGTCGCAGGATACAAAATTAATACACAGAAATCAATGGCATTTCTATGCACTAACAATGAAAGAGCAGAAAAAGAAATTAGGGAAGCAATATTGTTTACCATTGCATCCAAAAGAGTAAAATACCTAGGAGTAAACCTACCTAAAGAGACAAAAGACTTGTACTCTGAAAACTATAAAACACTGATGAAAAAAATCAAAGATGACACAAATAGATGGAAAGACATTCCATGCTCTTGGATCGGAAGAGTCAATATTATCAAAATGACTATACCCAAGGCAATCTACAGATTCAATACAATCCCTATCAAATTACCAAGGACAGTTTTCACAGAACTTGAACAAAATATTTTAACGTTTATGTGGAAGCACAAAAGACCCAGAATAGCCAAAGACATCCTGAAAAAGAAAAATGGAGCTGGAGGAATCAGGCTCCCAGACTTCAGACTATACTACAAAGCAACAGCCATCAAAACCACATGATACTGGCACAACAGACATATAGATCAATGGAACAGGAAGGAAAGCCCAGAATTCAACCCATGCACCTACAGCCAACTAATCTATGACAAAGGAGGCAAGAATATTCAATGGAGAAAAGACGGCCCGTTCAATAAGTGGTGCTGAGACAACTGGACAGCCACATGAAAAAGAATGAAATTAGAACACTCCCTAACACCATACACAAAAATAAACTCAAAAGGGATTAAAGACCTATATATAAGACCAGACACTATAAAACTCTTAGAGGAAAACATTGGCCAAACACTCTCTGACATAAATGACAGCAACATCTTCTCAGATCCACCTCTTAGAGTATTGAGAGTAAAAGCAAAAATAAGCAAATGGGACTTGGGTAATAAGAAAGAAATAGATTTTGATGTGTACCCTAAGCGGAACTGTTTATTACTAACTTTCAAGATTTTTGAGAGGCAGAAAAAGTATAACTGTGCAACCCTACTACACTTATAAATCTCCAAATGAAGGGATGCGTTCCATTGTATGACATTTTAGGTTAAACAAAAATAAACAAATGGGACCTAATCAAACTTAAAAGTTTCTGCACAGCAAAGGAAACCCTAAACAAAACAAAAACACAACCCACAGAATGGGAGAAAATCTTTGCAAATGAATTGACTGACAAGGGATTCATCTCCAAAATTTATAAACACCTTCTGCAGCTCCATACCAAAAAACCCCATCAAAAAATGGGCAGAATATCTAAACAGACGAATCTCCAAAGAAGACATACGGATGGCCAAAAAACTCATGAAAAGATGTTAAACATCACTCATTATTAGAGAAATGCAAATCAAAACCACTATGAGGTACCACTTTACACCAGCCAGAATGGCCATCAGCAAAAAGTCTACAAACAATAAGTGCTGGAGAGGGTGTAGAGAAAAAGGAACCCTGTTACACTGTTAGTGGGATTGTAAATTGGTGCAACCACTGTGGAAAGCAGGATGGAGATTCCTCAGAAAACTAAACATAGAATTACCATTTGATCCAGCAATCCCACTCCTGGGCATCTATCCAGAGAAAACCATGGCTGGAAAAGACACATGTACTCCAGTGTTCACTGCAGCACTCTTTTCAATAGCCAAGACATGGAAACAACCTAAATGTCCATCGACAGAGGAGTGGCTAAAGAAGATGTGGTACACATACACAATGGAATATTACTCTGCCATTAAAAGGAAAGAAATACTGGCATTTGCAGCAACACGGATGGACCTAGAAATTATCAGACAGACACTGTCTGACAATGAGACACCAACAACAAATGCTTTCACTGACATGTGGAATCTGATAAAGGGACACAATGAACTTCTTTGCAGAATAGATAGTGACTCACAGACATTGAAAAACTTATGGTCTCCAAAGGAGACAGTTTGGGGGGTTGGGGGATGTGCTTGGGCTGTGGGATGGAAATCCTGTGAAATCAGATTGTTATGATCATTATACAACTACAGATGTGATAAATTCATTTGAGTAATAAAAAAAGAAAATGATAATAAAAGGAAGAAAAAGCATGAAGCAACATTACTAACAACAAAATTTGTTGATGTCTCTGTACTAAATATTTATTCAGTTAAAAAATAGGCTATTATAGATGAAATTGTCTTCTCTAGTATGTATCATTTTTGTATAAATGATTTTCAAAACTGATAAGCCCAAATATAATATTTATTTTCTTTAAGTAGAATTCAACTCTTCCCTTAATAGAAAACATGCAACCTGATTTAAGGTAGGCACTTAATACTTTTTTGAGAGAAGACTATATAGACAGTATTTCTTTCAGTTTTGCCTTCACATCATAATTAACCAGAGAACTCTGAAGAAACACATGTCCATCCCCAGCCCAATTTAATCAAATCCTGATTCCTGGAAATGAGGCGTAAGCATCATTTTTTCTTTAAAGTTGAGTCTAAAGTGCAGCCTGGCTGAGAACAATTATGTAAAACTGAAGCTCAGAACATTTGAGAAACTTGCCTAAGTTTACACCGTTATTGAAATACTGACCCTAATCATGGTCTACTTCCCTGTTCTATGACTCCACTATGTGACATTGCCTCTTTTTTTTGTTTGTTTTTTTAAGTTCCTAGCCTAAGGGGCTGAAGCTTGCAGCAATGCTGGATCCTTAAACCACTAAGTGAGGCCAGGGATCAGACCCATATCCTCATGGCTACTAGTTGGTTTCTTAACTGCTTGAGCCACAGTGGGAACTCCCATGGCCCTGTCTCTTATAACTGCCTTCTTTTCTACCAAAAGAAGAAAATTCAAAAGCTAGAGGATAGGGGAGAGGGTGTTAGGAATTATATCACAAATTCTAGTAAGGCTATTTCCTCCAGACTTGTGACTTTTCTTATTTTAACTCATAACTATTTATCTGTAAGATACAGCTGAATAAGTACATGTACAAGTTATAAGGTGATTTTGGTATGCCAGTTTATATTTCTTATAAAAGTCAATGACTGAATTTCTTAAAATAGTTGTCCTCACAATGGTGTCTCTGTCACCTGGGGGTACATGAAGATTATCCAAGGAGTAGGCACACATAGTTTTAAAGGACTTTATTTCAAGATCTTCATCTTTCTTTTGTACTTTTCACTGTATCAGAATTACCTGAAACAAGATGCCTGTAATCAAGACGTCAGGTTGTTTCTTCTTTTCCACCCCCCCCTTTCTAAACCACTTCTCCCACTTTAAGAAAGAAAGGCTTAATCTCTCCTCCATCTAGAATCTTACTAGGACTTCTTCAAAAAAAATAAAGGGTAGGTGGGAGAGAATTAATATCTATAATGACTGGACAATATAACTTCTTAGAATAAACATGATTGTGATTGTTTAGCTTTTTGCTTTCAACTAAACCCAAAGAGAAGACCTGATGTATTGTCAGCTGATGGATCATTAAGAATAAGTTTCAATGATGGGTTACCATGTACTTTTACCATTTGACACAGAAGGGGCTCAAAGAATTAAGTGACATTACTATAGTAAAATTTCTTCCATTCCCTTCTACTCTGTTATTTAAGATTGAACAGAATTGTATATAAAAGGAAAAATAGGAATAGAATTAATGCTGAAACTTTTCCAATTCCAGAAAAAATTCCTCTATAGATATATAAATTAGTTGTTAAATCTCCATTTTTTCTTAAGATAAACCTTTTCAATAAAACAATTTTTATGTTTATTATCTATCCAGTTTTAGAACACATGTGTATCACTTTGATCAATTATATACTACTTACAATTTTAATAACTCAATACAAAATTTTTTACACTAGAACTTATGGTGACAAGAAAAATTATAGTCAATATATGTAAATATAGTTATTTCAGAAAGTTATGTCAGGTGATCAATAAAATCTTCTAAGCATAAATATATATCTTTTATTTAAAAATATCTATATTGGATCTCCCGTTGTGGCTCAGCAGTAATGAACCCGACTAGTATCCATGAGGATGTGCGTTTGATCCTTGTCCTCGCTCAGTGGGTTAAGGATCCAGCATTGCCATGAGCTCTGGTGTAGATTGCAGATATTGCTCAGATCCTGTGTTGCTGTGGCTGTGATGCAGGCCAGGAAATACAGCTCTGAGTTAACCCCTAGCCTGGGAACTTCCATGTGCTGCAGGTGCAGCCCTAAAAAAAATCTATGTATAAATTGTGTCTCAAATAATATCCTTTGTAAACATTTAAACTAAGAATGAAAAATTCTAGATACAGATTTAAAAATCTGCAAGGGGTAACAAGCTTTTCAAAGTTCTTCTTTAGAGGTTACATGACCAGTAAAGGCCCCTAATCAGTATCTTTAAGAGAAGGTATTTGTTGGTAGCTCCTGGAAAATGCCAGTAGTTCATCCTGCTACTTAAAAAATGACAGCAACTATTTTTAAGAATGCTTTAAATAAAAATCATTCATACACACTCATTTAAAAAGGATTTATACATTCGTAGTTTAGGAACTTAACATCATCCATGGCATCAACCATGGATATAAGTGAAGTTCTTAGTTTGCAAATATCAGAGGTAAGCTATTAGAATGTAGGAATTTAAATTGCCCTGATGTGTGCATAAATTAGTGTCACCTCCATCTTGTTTATACGAGTATGTTTTAGCCTGTCTGTCTGTCTCTCCATATATCTATATATGTATGTATAGATAGATAGATATACATATATATGTATAAATATATAAAACAGGTAGGTCATAGGACAGTATTAACCTAATACAATAATTAAAGAAGATGTAATTACATTTTTCAGAGTTAGGTATATGGCAGTTATTTGACTCCAATAGGTAGATCTTAAGAAAAAGGGCTTTCAGTTATTCAAACAAGCTTTATCCTTTACCCAAACATTTACCCAGCTGTTTAAACTTCAATAGTTTATTTTCCTCAAAACATCTAATTCAGGAGGTATTGAGTAAACTAAAAATTCTCCCCAGAGCTCTTTAATGTCACCCTTCATTCTAAGCGCTTTACTTGTTCACAGCTGGCTTTTTTTGAATGTCCAAGGTACTGATAATATCTTGAATACTTTGGAAAGTTTCATGAAAAATAAGAAAATCCTGTTCTTGGAGATGGTGTAGTTTGAGGAAAGACCTGTGTTTTGAAATTAGGCTGAACTGAATTCAAAGTCTAGCTTTCCTTCTTGGGAAAGCTTTCCAGGAAATCTACTCTATGTTTCTTCTGCAAAGAGATCTTTTCTAGGATCTTTGTGAATATTCAAAGAAATATGAATGTCTAGAAAAAATAGATACTGGTAAGCATTAATTCCATTCATTATCTGACTAAACTTATCAAATGGAAACAAAACTATACAAAAGAATTCACCAATTATGGCTGACAATTATAGAAAAAGATCATTTACAGGATGAAACTACCTATTAAATGATTTTAAAATATTATAAATGATTAACTTTTGTCAGATGCTATAACCAAATAGTACTCTAATTAAAGTAAAATATGCAAAATACTTGTTTTTTTTCCTAATTATTTACTCATTTTTCCTTACCTCATTCATTCATTGAATTATTTCTAAGGGTATATAATGTGCCAGACACTATGTTAGATGTTGAGTATAGTATATATCTATATCTATCTATATATACATATATGTGTATGTGTATACATATAAAATCTCAAATGTGTGTTATCACAATAAATGCCATATATAGATATGGTTTTTATGCCTCTGTTTATATGTGTATACATTCTTCATAGGATCTTGTATGGGATGTAGAGTTTCATGAGACCAAAGGAATGTGCTCACATTCCTCTTTCCTTTTGACACTCATTAATGATATATCATGAAAATAACACCACAAACTACAATCTGGTTTGAGAATATATTAGATTTATCTTGTACACAATGAGGCTGTAAAGTCTGTCTGGAGTTTTATATATATATATATATATATATATATATATATATATATATACACACACACACACACATATATATATGTGTGTGTGTATGTATGTGTGTGTGTGGATGTAATTCAATATGTATAGAAAATTATATATCAAATAAAATCTTATGTTAAATAAAAAGTAATTTCTAAGATAATACACAGTGTTAAAGCTTTTCCTTTGGTTTTACAGAAATAATATGAAATATATTTCCTGAAATAGCATTATTAGCAATTTAGACTCTGACAGAGTCAGAAGCTAGAAGGAAAGAAGAACAAGAAAAAGTATATGATGGACAAAGCTTTACTGGAAGCCAAACTACCATTTTATATTTCAAAGCTGACAGGTTTCCCCTTTTGGATTTGCTGTCATTGAAGCTTTCAGATGCACCTTGCCCATGGTAGGGTTATTTCCAAAGTTTAAAATGCTAAACTTGAAATTAAAAGCAACTTAACTCCCAATTTAAATTTCCTTCATTTTTGAAAAGTAAAAGATTATAAGAATTATACAATTACAACTCTGCAAAATTATTCATGGAAGAAGTAATTCTGGGAAAGGTAAAATGTACAAGTAGGGGTGATTTACCTAGTTGAATGAGAGAAGAACCTAATCTATGATTATTTTGAAATTGGTCTGGAAATCTATTTTTACATGGAAAATATAGCATATTTTAGTTTATCTTATATCCTTACTGTCTCCTTTTCTGGTATAACATAAATTCTGAATTCCTTATTCCATTTAAGATCTGCCTATTTTATTATGTCTTCTAAAGTTATCAAGAAATAATAGGCTACACAATATTCCACAGATCTCAAAGCAATTTTTTTTTAGGTTTAAATATTAAACTATTGACCTTTTAGTGTCAGTAGTATTACAGGTTGTTAAAAAACTATACTTAAGTAATACTAAATCTGTCCACTTAAGCAACTCAACAGACATTTGAAATTTAATTTATAAAATGCCAACTCCCAACAATAGGATTTTCTGTTTTCAAGTTAATTATCTTAGCAGACTGAGTAGGAGGCAAGGCTACATCCAATAAAATATCCATGGAAGCTCTGCTATAGTTTTCTCGTGGCCTCACTGGAGAACTCTTACTTAATGCCTTCTAGGAAAGTGGTCCAGATGAGGAAGAGCTATTTCTTATTAGATAGCACCATTATTTGGCCATGTTTTCCTCCCAGCACTCGAAATGTATGCTCTTCACATGCCAGATAAACTTCCCTTTGGAAAGTCTAGAATCTTTCCTTATACCAGAAAGCTACGTATCTTGGCCATGTAAACTTGCCTTCGCCAGAGTAAAATAATGTGAGTTTTAGTTTAATATTAAGTACTCAGGTGCCATTAGAGATCAATCAAGAAAATCATTAAAGATCACTTTTTTTAATATTTGGTCCATATTTCTCAATAATCCTATTACTTCATATGGTCAGTATTATCAGAGGATGCTCCCATGAGACATATTCCTTTTAGAGTTTAACACTAAGACAAAAAGTTGTGTCTTCTGAAGGATGGGTTTTATTATTTCTTATAGGAGTATTTCTTTCTCAGACCCAGGCTCTAAAGTAGCCATTTGTCATCAGTTTAACTCCTAAATCTTGCTTAGGGTAATAGATTTAATAAATTGGAATATTCTTCTGGCTTAGTTATGTTAACTTAATACATATTCAAGTTACCTTTGGTCCATGGGACATTCTGTGCCAAAACACACTCATCAGAACTTAGATCATTACCATGACCTTTGATTCTACCACCAAAGGAATCAAAACAATTTCTCCAAAAGAATTCTGATACCTAGGAGGACATTTCTGCTTTATCCTTTTTTTCTCGTACAACCACCCCCCAGATTATAAAAGAACTTCAGAAATCTTTTCTATAATTATTAGTGTTTGGCTTTCATGGCAGATCAAATGAATATAGTTAAAGCCATTTTGTGGATAGTGCCCAATACAACCTGGCACCAGCCAAAATGAGGCCATTCAGAATTATATTTTAGAGTCACTTTAGGACAGATGGCTAAAGATAGAGAATTTGCATTGTATTAAATTTTCCTTGGCATGAGATGGCTAAGGGATATGTAGTCATTACACTATACAGGAACACATATTATTCTGATTTTTTTTGTCTTTTTAGGGTCACACCCATGGCATATGGAAGTTCTCAGGCTAGGGTCGAATAGGAGCTGTAGCTGCTGGCCTATGCCACAGCCACAACAATGCAAGATCAAAGCCATGTCTGTGACGTACATCATAGTTTACAGTAATGCCATATCCTTAACCCACTGAGTGAGGCCAGAGATCAACCCCACGTCCTCATGGATATTAGTTGGGTTCGTTAATGCTGAGCCACAGTGGGAATGTATTCTGATTTTTAACAATAGTTAACCTCATTAATATATTTTATACTACTGTTTTTAATTCACACTAATAGTAATTTATTGACATTAATTATTTTTTTAAAAAAACTGTCCTTAGGTTATTGGCTGGAAGGGTGTTCTGCCCATGAGACAGATTTCCATATGTGTACTATATACCTTGACTTGGATGTCCTAAATATCCCACCAATTCAAAATATCTCATTCCTTTTCACCATCCCCCAAACTTGTTTTTCTTCCTGTATTTCTTCTATTAGCTGATAGTTTCATCATTCTCCCAGTCACCAGAGCTGAAATGACACTAGAGTCATCATAGACACCTATTTATTCTGCCTCTTCTCGCTCAAATCTGTACCCAAGTGCTGTCAGTTTGACCTCTGAAATGTTTCTTAAGGCATTTATAATCTGGTTCTCATGTATATTTTCAGTAACATCTTCTGTCATTCCACTATTTTACATCATTTCATTTTGATTCAAACCACTATTATTCATCCAACAAACATTATTTAGCTTCCTCGGTAATAATTATCATTATTATTAATTATAACTATATGGTGAGGATATAAAAGTGAATATGACAGACATGATCCCAGCAGGGATGTCAGACTTTACACATCCATATTTGTCTCATGAGGCAAGCGTGGGAGGAAGAAAGAGGAGAGAGCCCTTTAGAGTAGAGTTAGAAACCCAGAATTAGTTTCTGGGTCAGAAAAAGTTTCTCTGAAGCAGTGACATTTGTACATGGAGTTGAAGGATAGTTAAGAACTGACCACACAAGAACACTGTGGGGTGAAGTCAAATCTTCTTCACAGAGGGTATACCACATGGAAAGATCTAGGGGAGACAGTGTCAAAGACTCAAAGAGTGACAAGGACATATTTGGAATGGAGAGGACCAAGAAACCAAGCTCAAAAGGAAGTGGGGCCAGTTCCTGGAAAGTCTTTGCATTCTGTTTGTGAGGGTTTTCATTGTCCTTTGGGCTTTGGAGAGTCATTGAGGTGGTGATAATCAGCAAAGATTTGATATGAGAGTTGTGATTGAAAGGCTTCTTTTGCTAAAGAGTGAAGAATGGCTCAGAGTGAAAAAAAGTCTGAAGGGGGGAAAAAAGGCTATTTCTGTAATCTTGGCAAGAAATGACTGTGATCTTGACTAAGATAGTGCTGCCTAGGGTGCAAGGAAGTGAGCAAATCTGAGGAAAATGCTAGAGGTAGAATTGACAGAGGTCGGCATTAGATTGAATAAATATGAGGTAGAGTCTTAGGAACCAGTCATGTGTGATTCCCACCCTCTGACTTGATTTTTCTAGGGTGATAACATTTGTGGAAATGTTAAAATAATAAGTGCTATATTGGATGAAATAATGAATGATTAAGTACATAACAAGGAGAAAGGTAGAGTTTGGAGAGAAGTGGGCCTGAGTTGGCTTTAGATGTGTTAATTGTGAGTTATTTGTGAAATTTCTAAGTGAAGGATTGAGTAGACAAAGAAATGAATATGGATGTCAGGAAGAGAGGTGGACACAATAAACTAGATATCTTCCTCTACTCATGTCATACCACCTCATGTCAGTCTATTTGTCTATTTGTCTGGAGCTCCAAGTATTTGCCTCGGGCTTTAAACCCTCACCTCCCTTTCTGTACTCAGCTAAAATGACACCTGTTCCCACCATTCTCTAGTTTACTGGTGTGATTAATTTCTTTGTATCTATGTTCCCAAGATGCTTGTTTTATTAATCTAATAAATAGTTCCTCAAGTGATACACTTGTGTAATTTCTTTGTGATTGTTTCCCCAACTAGACTTGGAATACCTTGAAGCCAGAAAAAGTGTTTTCCTCTTTTATGTCCTTGTTTATCACCACATCTGGACTACTGTGGATCTAGGTTTCTAAGATGAATACATTTATTAATGTATTGATTGACCACTATATTCCAAGCAATGTTCTACACCCGTATGCAAGAGAGACTAGGTCCATGGTCTCATAATCCTAGATTCTAGTAAGCTGAGCTAGGAGAAAAACAAAGGGAAAAAAATATATCTGAAAGTGGGAGGATTATGCAGCATATTAGAGCATTAGAAAAGTTTGAAAATTGTCTTAAGACCTCTCTAAGATGGTAATTTTTAAGAAGATTGACAGAAAAGAACTAGCCAGGTCACAGTCGAGGAGCAAAGCATCCCAGGCACAGGGAATAGCTAGTGCAGAGGTCTTAAAAATGAACTAGATTCGTGTCTTGAAGCAGGATCAAGAGAACTAGGGCGCCTATAGGATTGTTAGGGAGAGATGGTGAGTTACACATTCCCCTTATTTTTGAAGCACATCGTCTCATGCCTCAATTGACTTTAGTCTTAGCCTGCCTCCTGGGTGCAGTGTTTGAGGTAAATGTCTTAATTAACATGAGACTCTGTACAGCAATGTCCAAGTATCACAAGTATTTGTGTATAGGAGACATTTGTTCCCATCATATACACTATCCATTGAAAGCACAGGATGGGAATCAAAAAATTAATTTCACTCGTAAAAGGTGTGGGCTGTGCAGGTGGTCAGAGCAACTTCAAATTCAAAAGCACCTGAGAGTAACCTTTAAGGGAGATTTAAAGTCTAGAAAATTGCCTAGGATCCATGAAGATTTGTTTGAGGTGATAGGTTTAAGCATATATCTTCATGAGTGTGTATGAGTTTAAGTTTATATTGATCAATTTTATTTGCTTGTTTATTTGTTTCCAACATATCTTGTGTTAGGGCCAAATGTTTCCTTAGAGAATAACCACTAACCATGCCAGTTGCTGTATTTTTTGCAACCTTCAACTAAAGTACCTCCAGAATAGAAAATAAATCTTCTCAAAGTTTCTAAAGAGGCTCTCCATATATTCCCCTTAAAAGTACCAAGCAGACATATTTCTAGGTTCCTAACATATTGCATGTTGCCAGGAAGTATATTCAAACCTTCACAAGTTATTCATGTAACCATGTGCACTCACAGGTGGACCTCCGCTTTGGTTGCTCTTTGAAATTAAAAGCTAAGTTCTTTTTAGGGGGAGGGGAATATATAGAAGAGGAAAAATAATTTTACTTTTAAAATAAGATATATGGTAGTTCCCACTGTGGGTTAAGAATCCGAGTGCAGCAGCTGAGGTGGCTGCGAAAGTGCAAGTTTGCTCTGTGGCCCTGTGTCACAGGATCCAGGATCCAGCGTTGCTGCAGCTGCAGTGTAAGTCGCAACTGCGTGGCTCTGATTCAGCCGTGGGTGAGGCTATTAAAAAAAAAAAAAAAAAGGTAGTTCCAGTTGTGGCGCAGCAGAAACGAATCCAAGTCAGAATCACGAGATTGTGGATTAGATCCTTGGCCTTGCTCAGGGGATTGATTAAGGATCCTGCCTTGCCATGAGCAGTGGTGCAGGTCACAGACGCAGCTTGGATCTGGCATTGCCGTGGCTCTGGTGTAGGCAGCAACAGCTTTGATTAGACCCCAAGCATGGGAACCTCCCTATGCCCCGGGTGTGGCCCTGAAAAAGACAAAAAAAAAAAAAAAAAAAGATATGTGAGAGCCATAGTTCTGTTTTGTTTTTAATTCACCATAGATCCAAAATGGCAGTGTTGCTTTAGAGCAGGGATCAGCAAACTTTTTCTGTGAAGGGTCAGATAGTAAATATTTTAGGTTTTGTGGGCTATAAGATTTCTGTTGCAACTACTCCATTCTGCCATTATAATGTAGAAACAGTCATAAACAATATGTAAATGAAAGTGCGTGGTGGCATTCTAATGAAACTGTATTTACAGAAAGAGACAAGGGCCACATTTAGCTTGAGGGCTGTGGTTTGCAGACTCCTGCTATAGACCTAAGAATTTGTCAACAGGTGTCAACTGTTTTGGGAAGCCTTGTAATTAGGGACTGTGACATCTAAAAGATTTATCTCTTCCTTTTTCTCTTTCCTTTTCTGGTTATGAAAGGTAAGGGCTAGAAATGTAGTTGATAGTAAGGTCCAATTAGTGCAATTACAGTGGTTAGAAACACAGTTGGCAGCCTGTTGGCCACTCATATTTAGTTTCTGTCCACTTCATTTTCGCAGAGTAAATTCACATGTCTTTAATGTTTTTTTCCGGACAAGGGGACTGTAAATTAAAATGATGGAGAGTCACATTTTGTTTATGACCTTGATGGTGCTTAATCAATTTACTCATCAAATTTCTCATTTGTATAAAGATCTTTTATCTGAATGTAGACTTTTGCAGCCTTTTCTCTTGTCCACTTTTTCTATAACTTAACAGTGAATTTATTTAGCTTTGTACCATTTGTTTTTATTTCTATTCACCTTGAAAATGTGAATACAAAGCAGTGCTGTAACTTGTATTTTGCTTCATTTACACATGATGTCTTATCGTACTATGTAAAAAATGGAACAAAATAGTCTGGCAACGGGTTGAATGCATATTAATCAAATAACGGGAAGAAAAGTCTTCAATCTTTCTTTTAAAAACTCAGTTTTCTAAAGCATGCATATAAACGTTCAGAATTGCAGTGAGAAGGAAAAATGTCCTTAGAATGAAAATATTTTAAGTGATTAGTGTATAAAATGTTTTTGTAGGAAATAGAAATATAAGGGTAGAAGATTATTTGCTTAGTAACACTTGCTTTACTAAAAATATCTCTATGAATTTTCATGAATACTTAATTATTATTTAATGTGTGAATGTGACCTGCCTCTTCTGGGATACAACTATGCTCATGAGGAGTATCTTTCCTCCAGTGATGATCCTCTTTTCAATTGTCAGTAAGTCATAAGAATAGTGTACTCAAAAATACACATGTTGCTGAAAATGTGAAAGTATCTCATATAAGTTTGTGTGTATGTCCAACTATCAGGTTTCTCATCTTTCAAAATAAATTGGATCATAATTCAGAAGAACAGATATTAGACATTTAATGTCCTTGAAACAAAATCTCATACACTAATAAATGCTTATCCAGATCATTCTATCGCCCCCAAACGATAGCATATTCAGGATATGATTTTGATCCACAGCTTTGTAATTATTATGCAGAACTTTCAGGTTTTACCTAATTTCTCAATTTAATTAAAATATTTAATTCAATTCAGTTTCGTAAACGCATTTTGAATAGCCTCCATATGCAAGCAAGGTTGTAAGGAATTGGCCCCATGAATAGAAAATTACATAACTGTGGTCTCTGACTTCAGTGAACTCACAAGTGACTGAAGCATACAGACAAAATTAAAATTTTCTACAGATTATAAATCCAAAATTAAAATACAATGTAATAGAGGATAAAGAGGGGGTGCACAGACAACAGAAGTAATTCTGGCTGTGGAATTTGAAAAAAATTTTCACAGTGCCAGTAATATTCAGTTAGTCGTGAAAAAGAAATAGAGTTCACTAGCTAAAGAAGGGAGAGAGAGGACATTCTAGCTAAATTTAGATTCTGTGGCATTCTCAGAATTGATATATTCAAAAGAAGTGTAATGTTTATTATATTCCAATGCTTGAATTATATTTGTATACAATACGAATGATATAAATATTAAAACTAATTGCCTCATAAAATTTCAATGATTTCCATCATGTGGCCTGTGATATATTTTCACTTCCTTTTTCCCCATATCATTATGAACAATGACCTGATTTTTTTAAAAAGTTTCTCCAGATTAGTAGAGGATTATTGAGTTTAGAATGAATAAAGTCTACAAATCATTCAGGGAAATTCAGTCCTTTTGTTCTATCTTGTTTCTGAAACCACACAACTCCCTGAGATGAATAATCAATTATGTATTTGATAACCTCCTAATTAAGGCTCAACAAACAGTAAGCTATTGGGCTTTCTTTTTTCTTCTCCTATTTTACTAATCCTGTGTATGCTTCTTTATATGAGTTACAGATATTTTGGATTGGTACATTGTCCTCTATTTTAAGAGAGAAGAATGCTTTTTGTGATGCTGAGAACAAGTTTATTTTCTTCTTTAATTAGCCACTTTTAATTTCAGTGGAGTATTATTGATAAGATAAATACTACACTTTGATAAGTGAACATTAGACATTGATAACATGAATATTACATGTAAAATATAGCATCTGGTCATATTATTACTACATGATTATTAAATGCATACATTATAAAAATAAATTTTAAAATAAAAGATGAACATCTTTCATATAGGTCTATATCTTTGTATTTCAAGTAAAACTCTACACACTTATTTGTTAATTTATGCAAATTATATCATATAGTAAATATTGAATATGAGTATGTCCATATTTCTATTTTGTCTATTTGATGAGATTAGATAATGCTTTTCTACAACTGCAGTAAAGCTCCCAAAGAGAATTTTTAGTGCTGATTTTCTGAAACTCACTACTATGGTAGTTCAACAAAGTGTGAATAGGTGTGTGAGTTAATGATCCTTTTAAATCCTGTCACTAGCATTAGGCAAGAACAAAGGCAATAAAAATAAAATTAAGAACAGAAGTGTTTAAAGGGGAAGGATTAATAAGTGCAAAATAAGAATGTGATGTCTTTACCCATTGTAAGATCCATCATAAGTGCTCAGGAGAAAACTGCCTGATCATAATTTTTGGTGGGAATAAAGAACTATTATTGTGTATTTCTTCCCCTAAAACATTGCTTCTCTGATTATGTTTTTCTGTACCAGTTAAATTAGGAGATGTTTAATTTTACTTACCTAAATATATAAAGCATCACAATATATGAAGTTTTTCAAAGGTCCCATGATGGTTAATAACAAGAAAATATAATATAGATTAGCTCCTCAATTTAAAATTTTAATTTTTGGAAAAGTAGATCAAGATTTCAAAGTTTTTTTCATGTTAATGTATTTATTCATTTGTCAAAGATTTGACTTTTTACTGATATGACTAGTTATGTATATAGATGGACATAGATATTTATCTCCATTTGATCTTATTCTATTTTCATTTTAAAGGATAACGGGTATAAATACAGTTGGAGAGAGTATTTCAGTTAGGGTCTAGTCAGGAAAATAGCTGCCCTAGCCTAAGACAGTGGTTCCCAGCCGTAGGCAATTCTGCCCCCCAGGGGGACAACTGGCAATGTCTGGAGGCATTTTTGATTGTCACAAAAGCAGAGGTGTTACTGATTTTTAAGGGGCAGGGGCAGAGATGTTACTAAATACCTGCAAGGCATAGGACAGCTTCCCATAGCAAATAAATATCTGTCAAAATATCAAGAGTGATGAGGTTGAAAAACCCTGTTCTGGTACAATAAATTTAATATGAGGAACTATTTACAAAAATGTTGAGACTGTTAAAAAGCCCAACAAGGGATATTGAGGCAGCCCATAAATTAGCATTTGTGGGAAAAATTTATCTTCTCTCAGGTTTTAGGAATAAAGAAATAGGAGGTATTACCAGGGTTTAAGAACCATACTAGCTGGGCTATAGCTGGATTCAGGATGGATGCTGTTTACTGAGGGTGGGACCAAGTAGAGACTTTCCAGTGCACACCAGAACCATAGTGGATATGTACCCCCTACTGGAGTCAGTACCAGAAGCAGAGAGAAGTGGAAAGAATTTATATCCGCTCTTCCTCCCACCCACTAGTCTCTTATCAGTGTTTTCCATTGACCAAACACAGTGGGAAGCCAATTGGCAACGGTTTAGGGGAAATGTAGGTTGCAAGGAACATGAGAGGAATAGATCTGAGAGCAAATAGGAAAATTACCAGTACAAAAAATAGGAGACATAAAATTTTCTTATTGTATTATTCTAGTAACCATAGTAGTCTTAAAACATTTTTTAGTCTTTGAGAAATATGAACATATATCAAAAGTAACAGGTGTAGTAGAGTTGTAGCATACATAACAGTGGTTTTAGCCCACTATCAATTATCTGAATTAGGAAAAGGGAAGGTATTTGCTAAAGCAGAGATTTTGGGGGAAACCATTAAGGAAAAAAAATACTCTTATCATATTAAACTAAATTGGCTATAATTAAATCCTTTGGTTGATGATTATTCATTCCTTTCAAAATTGAGAAGATAATATGTGCTATTTTTCTTTTTTTGCCATTATACTGATGTCAAAAATTAAGAATGTACACATTCTAAGGAAAAAAAAAAGATGAGTGGAAACAAAAAAGAAACGTGATGGAGAAAACAAATATTACAACACTCTTATGTCAGTTAAAACTGAAAATGACACCCATCTTTTCTCCAAATAGAAATTAGGTAGCTGAAGTAATAGAACTTTCTCTTCCATGGCAACTCTAGAGAAGGACAGATGGCATGAGATTATGGACAGATGGACCCATAGTGAGGCCACATTTATAGTTATTGTTAAAATTTTATTTCTACTTTCACCCAAACCTTCTATAACATTTCGTTTTCAAATTGTCAATATGTTCTTGCTTTATTGGCATCATCCTATTTTATATATGGATTCATAGAAACCTCTTGTGAATTTACCTTTCTTAGTCACTATTTTAAGAAACCATTGTAGATGTTTGGCTTAACCAAGGTGATAGAATCCAACTTGCTTTGAGCAATGTACTGATGTATAAACTGATATATGACTCTAACTCTATATGATCATCATGTGGAGAACAAAGTCCCTGTCCCAGATCCTAGTCTCAATGTCTTGCAGAAAGCAAAGACAAGAGAATGGTTCAGAGAAAATTACCACAGCTAATAGTTAAGCAATGCAGTGTGCTTATTCTGTTGCTAGCAGGCCAATAAATGCTTATTTTTTAAAAAATTGTAGCAATATGGATGGACTGGGGGCATTTTGCTGACGTGAAGTAAGTCAGAGAAAAAGATACTATATGATATCACTTATATGTGGAATCTAAAAAATACAACAAACTAGTGTCTATAACAAAAAAAAACAAGCATTCTCACAGATATAGAGAACTAACTAGTGTTTACCAGTGGGAAGTGGGGGAGGGGCACTCTAGGGATGGAGAAGTGGGAAGTACAAACTATGGGGTGTGAGATAGACTCAAAGATGTATTGTACAACATGGGGACTATAGCCAATATATTTTAATAATTGTAAATAGAAAGTAACTTTTTAAATTGTATAAAAATCAAGGATGATAAAAATAAGAAAACTCATCTCAATTAAAAAAAATGGTTGTTACTCAGCAAATTTATCTGGGGAATCCCTGAGTTTCATTAACACATACCCCATAGCTAGATAGAAATTAAGACAGGATAAATAAGAAATATTTACTAAAGTAACCAGTTGGCCTCCTGAAGCCATAAAAGACATGCAGTTAGCGTGCTAAAGCTTCGAGAAATAAGTGATGTGAGTAGTTGATAAATTTTAAAAAAATACCTCCTTTTATTGCCTTTCTTTGGTTCTCACAGTAAGCAGTTTGTTGTGAGACTATGAGAACTCTGTTCTTCAGGCCCTCTGGGGACAAATCCATGATACAAAGTATACGTGGTAATGAGTACTATTTATAATGAAAGCTTATATATATCAATTAACTGCCCTTGCCTAGGCAGTAATTTCTAAACAAAGCCCTGAAATCATTAACTATAATAGTGCGCATTCATATCATCCATTTTTGACAAATCCATGTGTCCTTCAGGGACTTGGCTATCTCATAGGCTGCACTGCTTTGATAGAAGTTTCTGTAATTATTAGTACCATGGCCAGTTATGAATTTATCCGTTAATCTAGTGCATTTTAGAACAGAAGTGTATTTTTTTCTGCACAATTCATATCTTGGGGCTAAAAGAGGACAAATCCACTCGGTGTAACCAAGGACAGATCAACCAATCAACCCAAAGGAGGAACAAATTACACAGGCAGTCTATCTGAATCACCAGCAGGGTAAATCAGAGACGAAAAAAAAAAAAAAAAAAAGAAGTAGGGTCCGATAGACAGAAGAGCTGTGGCTTGGAAAAATTCAGTAAGGATTGAATATATTTTGTATAGGTTTTGTGGATCTGCTAATTTTTCAAAGTTGTTTACAAGACCAGACTGAGTGGTACTGGCAGGTTCATACATGCAAAAACACTAAGGGAAGACTTAGGTTCAAGGAGGTGATAAAGAAGAGCAGGGCCAATTATTTTCACTAGCCATCAAAGGCATGAAAGTAATCTTGAATCCAGCAGGGAAAATTTAGGTTAAATATTAAGCAAAATTTGCTAAATATCCAAACTCTTTTCCCCAAGTCACTTTTTTTTAACCTTTTATTTTTTTTCTACTGTACAGCATGGAGACCCAGTTACACATTCATGTATACATTATTTTTTCTCACATTAAGTGGACATTTCATGTTCCATTATAAGTGACTAGACAGAGTTCCCAGTGCTACACAGCAGGATCTCATTGCTAATCCATTCCAAAGGCAATAGTCTGCATATATCAACCCCAGACTCCCAGACCATCCCACTCCCTCCCCCTCCCCCTTGGCAACCACAAATCTATTCTCCAAGTCCATGATTTTCTTTTCTGTGGAAAGATTCCTTTGTGCCATATATTAGATTCTGGATATAAGTGATATCATATGGTATTTGTCTTTCTCTTTCTGATTTACTTCACTCAGGTTGAGAGTCTCTAGTTCCATCCATGTTGCTGCAAATGGCGTTAGTTTGTTCTTTTTTATGGCTGAATAGCATTCCACGAAGTCACTTCCATCTTTTCCTACTTTCCATCAGGGAATTTAGAAGGTTTTTATTCTAGTTTATTTATTTATTTTTATTTTTTACCCTTAATTGGTCAAGGCTTGATTTAACAGGAATATTTTATTTTTGAGATTATTAAAATTGCTCAAACTCTTTCAGAGAGATTGGTGATTATTAACCTTCATCTCTAGAGGAGGTGAAGAGTCCAACAGTAAGGCTGAAAACAAGATATCAGTATGTAGTGGCCATAGGAATTAGGACACGTCAAAGTAGGATCCTTGCCCAGAATTCCTGAGGTCAAAATACTGTCTTTTAACCTGGAATTGGAATGGGCTTACTGCAGGTGTCCATAATCTAGATTGGAAGCCTGGGAATCAGGTAAGGCATCTTGCCCAGGAATGGGCCAATGGACTCATGGTTCCTCAAGAGAGAGAATTTATTGGGGCAAACTAAGACATCATGCCAGTGAACAACTTTTGCAGGGCTCTTCATATCCTCATCCTTTGAGCCAGCAGACCCTTCAGTGACAAGGCGGGCTCCATCCTGCAGGAAGGATTCACATGGTAAAGTCAAAGGATGCTGCAGTGGGCAGCGCCTGCTTATTTTGTATAAATGAGTTTTTTTTTTCTATCTTAATGAAAATATATTTTTAAAATGTCTTTTATGAAATATTGACCCCAAAATTCCAACCCAAAGAAAAATATGCAAGGTAAATGATATTCATCAAATTTCCCTAAGGTTCCTCCTACTGGAAAGTGAAGAAAGGTGGGAGAAGAATGATCTTTTAGAAAATCTGTGTGACACATGAGAAGGGAAAAGGAAAAAGATGAGGGCCAAACATTTTAGATGGTTAGAGTCTCAGACATTAAAGGTCTCTTACCTAGCCTTAAATACATCCCTCTCCAGTATGTGAATTAATGTGCTTGTTTATATTCATTAACAGATGTATATTGAGCACTAATAACCTACTAGAGACTTTATTCAACTGTTGCTTATCAAGATGTATAAAATGTCATTCATAACCTACAGAGCTTAGACTAGTTAAAAGAGACAAAAATAATAGGACATAATATTATAGAATCGTGGCCTTGTGCTAAATGCTTATCTCCTTAAATTCTCATAAAAATCCTGAAAAGTAGCCTTAATTATTATTTCCAAGTTGTAGTTAAGGAAACTAAAGCTTCAAGAGGGTAAGAAACTGTATCAAGGTCACAAATGTAATAAGTGTAAGAGTGAGAGTTCAGTTCCACGATATGCCAGATTTCAAACCCACACATGTCATTTGCCATTCTTAGGTCATTAAACGTATCATTAAACTCTTTTCCAGTATGTACTTCAACTTCCACTCCCAGCATCCAGAATCAGACCAGCATATGTATACATTATTTCAGCTCATTTATAGATGAAATGTCATTTTGCTTCCTAACCTATGAACTTGAGCCATGTTGGATTCCGCTGGTTAGGAACAGGCTTGATTCTGTGGAAGAGGGTATGCCTAGATGCACAAGTAGGGAGTGAAGTCAATCCAACCAGAAAGGTTAGAGAGCATCTGGCAGATCATTAAACAACTGCCTTTCAAATATGCAGAACACAACCCATTTGTAACCTGGGGACTGCCTGTATTGATTCTTCCCAGGAAAGTTACTTATTTTTATACATGTGTGCTGTGTTCTATCCATTATACAGTTCGACATGGTAACACTCAAGTGCATTATGAAAAGAAAAACAGCTGCTGCTAATAATGCTGGTTGTTTTTGTTTATATCATGGAAGCAGTAAGAACAAGTTTTCTTTTTTCCCAGGTGTTTTTTTCTTTTTCAATAGTGTCAAGGAATGTGAGTAATTTTGTCAGAGTGAAAAGTCAAGAGCAAAAATTTCCCATTAAGCCATTCTGCACGACTTTTCCTTCTGGCAGCTTTACCTATTTACTCATTTATTCATTCAACAAATGTTTGCATGTCTACTGTGTGCCAGACACTGCTTTAGGTACAGGGATAACATGAAAAAGCAGATTCTCTATTTAAGGAGCTCATATACAAGTCGGGAAGTTAGAAAAAGTATGAAATATATAAATAGATAATATGCCAAATGATAGTGTACAGAAGAAAACAGAGTAAGGATGATAGAGGAAAAGTACCAGGAGATTGCTATTTTGTATACCGTAGGCTGTGAAGCTATTATGCGGCCTTTGAACAGAAACCCCAAGGAAGTGAGGGAAATTGCCATTCACATATATGAGGGAAGAAATTTCAGGTAGAGCAAAGAGAAAATGCAGTCTTGAGGAATGAGATGTGTGTGTGGTATTTAAAAAAAAAAGAACCTTTTTATTTGGTAATAAATACTCATAGGCAGTTACAGAAAAATAGTTTAGAGAGGTCTGTAGTACCCTTCACCCAGCTGCCCTTAATGGTTAACATCTTACATAACTATATACAATATCAAAACCAGAAAATTGACATTGGTACAATCTCTAGACCTTATTTAAATTGTACCAGTATTTACATGTACTCAAGATGCAGAATGTTTCCATCTTCACAAAGGAACTGTCTTGAGCTACTGTTTTACAGTCACATCCATCTGGAACCGTGATTCCTACCCCTAATCCCTGGAAACCACTAATCTGTTCTCCATCTCTATAATTTTGTCTTTGCAATAAATTTATATAAATGGAATCATCATTAGGGAAAGAAGTGAGATGAACTGACTCAGGCTTTGATAGGTCACTCTAGCTGCTGAGTGGAGAACAGACAATAGAGTAGATAATGAGGAAACAGGGGCCATTGCAGTGATTCAAGTGAGAAATAATGGTAGTTCTAAACCAGGATGTTTGCAGTGGAAATAAGGAGAAGTAGAAGAGTTCTGGATATCTTTGGAAGGTAGCACTGCCAATATTTTCTGATAATTGGTATGTCAGATGTAAAAGCAAGAGAGGAGTCCAAAATGACTCTAAGGTGAGTAGAGTAGATAGAAAGAAGAAAATGATGGAAGGATCAGGTTAGATGGTATTGGGATAGAGGTGGAACCAAGAGTTTGTTTTAGCACATGTTTGAAAGCTTTTTAGCTATCACAGTAAAGTAAAATAAAATATAGTTGTATACAAGTCTGGGATTCAGGGAACAAGCATGGGTGAGAGGTATATGACTAAGTGTTCTGTGTGGAGACACTATTCAAAGGCTTACCCCTTTGGAGTGCATAGCTGTTCAGGCAGGGTCTTCATAACAGTACCTATTGCTTCATATTCATGACAGTCTTTAGTTTGCTTTAGAAAAGCAGTACAAATATTGTCACTTGGCTCTGCTATGTCTGGTGCTCCATCTTTTTTGATGAGTATGGAAAAGGGACATCCCTGAGGGTCTGATACATTAAGAATGTTAGGGTGCACCATTCTTCCTCCATGTTCATGGTTTAGGGGATCTTGAGTATTTAATGGCAAAAACGCTGATCACAATTCAATACCTCCTCAGGGAGGCTGAAGAATATTAATGATTTACACTGAGGAATTATCTCCTGCCAGGAAAACAGGGGCAATGGGATTACAACCCCATACCATGAGCTAAAATTTTCCATTCCCCTTGCTGACCTTTCTTTTCACATTATTCTTCCTTTCTGAAGCCTGTTATTCAACTGTGCCTTCAAGCCTGACTTGGTAGTGTTCTAACTCTAGGCTCTACGCAAGTTATTTCATTTTACTTGGCCTCAGTGTTCTTATCTGTACAGCGAGCAATTTGATGATATCTTTAATCCTAACATTCAGTGGTTCTAAGAACTGGGGTCCACTGTCTTCTTGGATATTTGTCTTACCACTACAACTCTCCCTTTTTTGTTCTACCTTTCACATACTTCAGAGAATATAATGGGACAGTATATTTCCTCAGGGTTTGTTCTTTATGACTGGCTTCACAATTCATTTAACTAATCTGTTCAAAAATATTAGTGACTATCATGACTTAAGTAAATTAGCATCTTATAAGTGTCTTTAGTAACCCCAAAGAAACTCATATTTATTGAGTCCATTAAGTTCCAGGTACTGCGTACATTTTACTGTATTTATTTCTCCAAATAATTCTGCAAGGCAAGTATTATAATTTTTACTATCACAGAGTTCCCGTCATCACACAGTGGTTAACGAATCCGACTAGGAACCATGAGGTTGTGGGTTTGATCCTTGGCCTTGCTCAGTAGGTTAAGGATCTGGCATTGCTGTGAGCTGTGGTGTAGGTTACAGATGCGGCTCGGATCCTGAGTTGCTGTGGCTCTGGCATAGGCTGGTGGCTACGGCTCCAATTAGACCCCTAGCCTGGGAATCTCCATATGCCGCAGAAGCGGCCCTAGAAAAGGCAAAAAGACCAATAATAATAATATAATGATAATAATTTTTACTATCGCTATTGTGTAAATTAAAGAACCATTTGTGAAAGAAATCCAAGGTCTTTTACAAAGCTCCACAGCTCATGAGTATTTATGGCAGAATTTGAATCTTGGTCTGGTTACTTCCAGAGCCACAATTTTCCCATTAGAATATCCTCTCATCAAAAATAAGTAATGTAGGTCCATGATCTATTTCCGTTTTGTAGACAGGATCATTCGTGCCATATTTTAGATCCCACATATAAGTGCTATCATATTGTATTTGTCTTTCTCTTTCTGACTTACTTCACATAGTATAAGAATCTCTAATTGCATCTATGTCACTTCAAATGGCATTATTTTGTCCTTTTATGGCTGAGTAGTATTCCATTGTATATATGTACCACATCTTAATCCATTCATCTGTTTTATTTCCTAAAGTGCTGACATAGTCGTTCTATAATAGAGGCATGCTTAACAGCCTTTTGTAATTCATTGATCCTTGGGGAGTTATAAAAAAGACTCAGTGGTAACAACTGTGGTTGATCATTCAGATAATATTAGTAAAATTTTTATAAATTTGAAAAAGAAGAAAATAAGTATATAGGAATCCTAAACACAGTGGTCTGTGATGGAAGGAGTCACATGTCAGCAAGAAGGCAGAATGTTGCAGCATAGTTCCACTACAGTACCAGACTGGCTTCTCCTGGTGAAGTCTTCCTAAATTTCTGTTCACTTAGAGAATCTGCAAGAGTCCATGGTATAGGGCCTCTTCCAAACTATATGAGACTGTGAGAATGCAATTATAGAGATTTAGAGTAGCACCCAGCCATTAGCACCTGGGGACTAAATTCACTATTCCTGCAGCCACAAAGGAATTGAGTCAAGGACATGATGGCTTTATATTCAGACACAGTGGTCAGTTTTTCCTATATTGATTCCATTCTAGTACATAAACAATCAAAGCAACCCAGAATAGCTAAAGTAAAACTGAGAATTCATTGCCCACCAATTTTCACTATGCTTGCAGATAGGAAGCAAGAATAAAACATGCATGAAACAGGCCAGCTAGATTTCCAGAGCTCCTAACACCAAGTCTGTATGAGTTCTGATAAGGCATTGACTATTATTAAAAAACAGAGATTCTACATACTTAGAATGCATTATTTTCCTTTTCAGTCAGCAAAGGACAATCCTCCGCATATGTTAACAAAAAAAATGGTACTGACCTTATCATCTCTAATATTAAAGTTTAAATTTGCAAACTGTACATCTCATATTGTTCATTTTAAAAACCAATATTGATTGGTATCTTGTACTACAACTTGTACTGTGGGTCAAGTTCCCATACAGCAAATATCATTGCAATAAAAATTCTATAAAACTACATCAACAAAACCTTTCATATTTTAGTCACTAGCCTGATGGTATGAAGCAATCCTGCGTAAATCATGCTAAGAGATTCTCAACAATTATTTGCCCTTGCCAACAAAATTTAACTTCATTAAAACATAGCCACTAATATAGGATTGTTTCTAAATCAAGCTTGAGAGGTCAAATCATTCAGTATGGAATAAATGTTTGTTGAATGAATATTGAAATTCATCTAATCTACCCTAAGTAGGGATAAATTCCCAGCTCCTAGGTCAATGCCTAGCATATAGATTGTGAAGGAATAAATGGATGCAGAATAATTTTTCTGAAATGTAAATTCAATCACACTGCTTCCTTACCTAAAGTCATTCAGTGGTTTCTCATAACAGTCAGAATATTATTTTGAGCAGTGCTTCTCATATTTTCATGTGTATACAAATCACTTGGGAATCCTATTAATAAGAAGATGCTGATTTAGTAGTTTTAGGATAGGGCCTGAGATTCTGCATTTCTAACAGGTACCATACTCTGAGTGGCCTTGGCATGAGTTGTGTAACATGACGTGAAAGTGTACTTTATTATTGGATCCATACCTCACTATTGCCCCCAAATAGGTGTCTGTTCCAATTGTATATTTCCCTGAAAATTCCACAATTTTGCAATAGCCATCTGGATGCTGGGTTTTCCCCAATTGTGGACCTACCTCCTTTCAGTCTTAGCACAGGAATCACATCCACTGAAAGATTTCCCCTTGTTCCATAATCTGAGTTAATGTAACTATCATCTGCTTCTAGTGCAGTATTGGGACAAAAACCTATCACGTAGCTTTTCACAGTCAATGGTGGTACCAGTGATGCCATTAAAATAAGTGGGTGAGAAGATGAGAGGGGCCTAGAAATTTTGTTGTGAAAGAAAATTTGTAGGAAGAAAACATACTGATTATACATAGATTGTATATTTATTTGAGATAGCCAATAAAGGGACTGAAGTCTCTGAATCTACCTCTTGACACAAGTGCTTATCTCTTTCTAACACACTTTTGATTCACATGTCTATTTCTTCCATACATGGAATGTTGGTTCCCTAAATATCATCAGTATAACCTGTTCATAAGACGGAGTTGAATTTATTCCTCCTCACAGTAAGGAAGACCACCTTGACAGAGCTTTGGTAGTGTTTCATAGGAGGAAGGGCAAGGTTGGATTTTATTGAGAATTTGCACTTTGGTTCAAGGAGTTTCACTCTAGGGGCACAATAAGGATTGAGTAAGGATCATGACATTACAATTTAGGTTTGGTTCAAATAGCACAGTGATGGAGTTCTAGTTGTGGCTCAGCGGTATAGTATCCATGAGGACATGGGTTCGATCCCTGGCCTCACTCAGTAAGTAAAGGATCCGGCTATGCCATAAGCTGTGGTGTAGGTCACAGACATGGATTGGATCCTGCGTTGCGGTGGCTGTGGTATAGGCTGGCAGCTGAAGCTCTGATTCGACCCCTGGTCTGGGAGCTTCTATATGCCATGGGTATGTCCCTAAAAAGAAAAAAAAATAGTACAGCAAGATTTTGAGGCCAGAGGTTTAGATGGTATTCAGTTATGAACTGCCGATAGATGCTTTATATCAAAGAGTTGATAAAACTTTGGAGAAGTTACTTTAAAGCAGAGTCAAGTTATTTGCCTAGGCACCATTCTTCTCAAATATGAAAATTATGCTAATGAAGACAGCGAAATGGAAAGTTATGTTAATGAAGAGAGTAAGTTGTGTGCATAAAAGGGGTAGGCATCTTTGGTTCTCAGTGTCCAAGCTGTTTATGGTAGTGGATGGCTTCAGCTCTAACATATTGAGTGCTTCCTTAGACAGGACAATGTGTGATCTCTGAAATCACTATGTACTGCACAGGATCTGCCATAGAATCCAACAGCATCCAATAACTGTTGCTTGAGTAGGTACAGAGGAAAAACCTGCAGTGAATACAATGGCAACAGGGCACAAGGTCGCTCTCATTTGGAAGAAAAACAATGTTTTCCATTGACATTTCCTACTCAGTGTGGGGTCTACCAACCAGTAGCATCAATACCTCTGGGAGCTTATTAGAAAAGCCAAATCTCAGGAGCCACCCAGACCTAGTGACTAATTATACAGATTCTGCATTATTAAGAATATCCCCACGTGGTTTGTGTTACATTAAAGTTTGAGGAGTACTGCTTTAATATCTATTTAATCCTTACCTCCTGATGAGGTATTCTTAGTCCTATTCACAGTAGTAGAGGTTGAAGCCAGAAAGTTCATATAACTTGCACAAGGTCAAACAACTTGTAGGTGGCTGAGCCTGGACTCTCTTAAGTTTTTTGCCTCTACCACACACATCTCAGCTACTGCTCTAGAATTGGATGCACTATAGTAATCCAAGAGGGATAAGTCCACTAAAAAATGTGAATAATGTTATATACTTTGGAAAGTACATTTCTTTTCAATTCTGATTTCTCTTTCAAGTTTTCTGATGCATAAAAATATGAACAGCATGTCTGAGCAATGTTTAGCTGCTGTGCTTTGATCCTTTGGCCGTTCAACAATTTTATTTGCATTCTGAAAAGGAATCTGATAACCTCTGTGATGCAGACCACACCATTGGCCAAGAAAGGGCTGATCCACTTTCATTTGAGAGCTGGCTGGCTGTGCACTGCTCAAAGGGAAAGTATGTCTATTTACATATTATATTGATTATAAATAAAATTCCCCCATCCTTTCTTCTATTACAAAATCTATAGTTAAGGAGTCAGGAGGAGGAACAAAACTGCATATATTTGCGTTGCCAAACTGGATAACTAGTTATATCATTCCATAGATGGCACTGAAATAACACCTCAAAGGATCAGGTTTTATGAAATTTAATCTATCCATAAGGCAACTGCCAATGATATTCAGTTGAGTGAAAAGATGGACAACCCAAGTAGCAACTCCCATAAAATCATATGCCTATGATAGCTATCTTGAAGATAAAAATATCAAGTCTGTTTCTCCTTCATTTATCATTTATCTGGTCATTTGACAAGTATTAATTGAATACCCATTACGAGTGTAGATGTATGAAGTGAGACTGCAGGTACAAGTAGGTTTTCCTAAGATTATGTATTATATCAGTAGTCCAAACTGGGTGGTGTGTGCGTATAAACTGAGGTTGCCTTCAGAGGATTTTTAGAGGCGGGGTGACAGGCAGTAAAGAATACACTAGTCAGTTGTGCATAAACACTTCAGCACCACTTAGGTTATTAACTTACCATTTTGTTTAAGTTGTGCTTAATTATTTTGTTTATTAAACAAGCACATCGTGGAGTTCCCGTTGTGGCGCAGTGGTTAATGAATCCAACTAGGAACCATGAGGTTGTGGGTTTAATCCCTGGCCTTGCTCAGTGGGTTAAGGATCCGGCGTTGCTGTGAGCTGTGGTGTAGGTCGCAGACATGGCTCGGATCCCGCGTTGCTGTGGCTCTGGTGTAGGCCGGCGGCTACAGCTGCGATTCAACCCCTAGCCTGGGAACCTCCATATGCTGTGAGAGCAGCCCAAGAAATGGCAAAAAGACAAAAAATAAATAAATAAATAAAAACAAGCACATCATAATCTGTAGATATTGCCATGAAGAACACAATAAAGCCTGCCACTTCAGGGATGTCATCTACCAAATCGGGTGTGTCCCTCAGCTGTCCCAACATGCACACACCTGTGCCTCTAGACAGGTGCTTGCCAGAGACTGCTTTCGGGTGTATGTCTGGGGGAAGACTCTGTGAGGCAACGCACTTTGAAACTTTTCCCTCTGGCTTTAGGAATTAACCTGAGAACTCCTTGTCACCATGGGTTTTGTTATAGGACAGTGGCATGTTAGAGAATGTGCCTGTGAATTTAGGGTTTTTGAGAGGTTGTTGTAGAAGTAAATTTCCTTGAGGATTGGTATTCTTTTATTCAATCCATCATGCAAGTTTACTATAAAGCTTTGATGCACAGCTCCAGAGGGTAAGTATGTGGGTACACGTATAGCTGAGTATAAACATACATCAGTGAGCTTAAATAAAGTTTTCTATTCATTTGTTGGTAAATAGACCATTATAATGAACTCATGATATTAGAAACTGCTAGGGCAATAAGCAAATAATACATGTGGTTTTCAACGAACTTTTTAAAATGTTGTGTCAATGGATTCACCTAAACCTTTTTTACTTTCACTACAGTATGTAAATAATTCAGCAACTTCTAATTTGAATCTGTTATCATTTCAACATTCGCTATATAGCCAAATACTTATTGAGTGCTAACTGTGTTTTAGATAATGGGGCTATAGTTTCCAACAAGACCATTGATGTCACTCGCTCAGCTCCCAGTGAATGATCTCCATCAGAGTATCAAGTCTGTAGTTTATCACAGTAATTTAAAAATTGTTAGGGAAGGAAAAGGATACTGTCTTTATCTAGGCATATTTGCTCTAAGTGCTTCCAGAAATAATCTCCATTGGGTAATGCAGACTGCGTGTGGAGTGGAATTGAGTCCAATCCGTGATCCAGCAGAGAGCTTCAGCCCAGGTTTTCTTTAGAGCCTTTGCTACACACAAAGTTGGCTGATGTGCCATTCAGCATCCCAGCAGCTCTTTCTCTTCACACTAGCAATGGCAAAGCTTTGTGCGGAGGCATTGCTGCCTGCTCTGAACTAAAATCATCCGTGGGGACGGAAGAGGTTTCTTGCACACCTTATTAAGGTAGGCAGTTGTATCTGTGTGTGTGTGTGTGTGTGTGTGTGTGTGTGTGTGTGTGTGTGTGTGTGTGCCTGAAAGCTGGAAGACATCTGTTGAGAGCAAAGTGCTCTTCTGTGGGTCTGGCTACCTCTATGTAAGTCTTCTATTCTGATGCAGAAGCTTGTGAGCAGTAGGTGGGAGGAGATGCTTTTGTACTTGGAATGCTGAGGTCCGGATTAAGTGATATTGCTGTAGCTAGTTTAGAAGCAGAATAAAGGGCTAGAGATCAAAGCATTCAAAAATACATCCTTCCATTATTTCTCTGCTGTCAAGTTAAACCACATTGTTGTAGGGCAAATAAAAACAAAGCAAAACAAAAAACAGCAGTAAGGGCAAGTAGCCCAAATGTAAGGTTCTTTGAGCATCTCTGGTTGTCCAGTGTTTGAAGTCTCCTTCTCACAGCCAATTTATTTCACTCCTCTGGAGGCGGCAATTCATACCCACTTCCTTCCCTTGGACCATTTCCTTCTTCTATACTCCAACAGGGAACAATAGGGAGTTCAACAGTAACGGGCAATTTTTTTTTTTTCAACGCTTATGCCCTCTTCTGCTTTTTAAAGGTGTTTTTAAGAGACTCCTACTTAAGGGAGTCTTGGTGTCTGTGTGTTAAGGCAGCAATTAACTTTTAGTGTCAGCGCTTACGTTAAATTTTCTCTCTGCTTTACGAAAGGAGTCATTAAAATTCAGCATGAGTATCATTAAACTTTATCATAAAAATCTGCTTTGTTTAGAGCACGTTGATTTTTTTCAAAGCTACCTTCTCTGTTTATATATACGTTGCTGGCTTTCTTAGAATATCGAAATTCTTTGTGCCACAATATTAAGAAACATGAGGTTGAACCTTTATACTGTGTTTTATTTGAGAAAAAATGCTGTTTTCAAAAGTTTGATTTGTTCAATTAAAGTTTAAAAATGTAAATTTCTTTGTAATGAATTATTTCAGTTGGATACTATGACACTGTATACTTCTTTATTTCAACTTATTTTTGTAATTAACATATGGTTAAACGATAAAATAGAATAATTTATCTTTTATTTATAGTTGAAAAAGTTATTAAGTGAGATTTTACTTCCAGTAAGAGTTTAGAAAAATAGCCAAAACAGTTACAAACGGGACTTGGAAGATATCTTTATGCTTCTTAATTTTACCTCTCTTCACTTGGTTTGTAATTCACTCATCACAAATGCCTCAGCCTTGAAGTAAATGCATTATTTATAATGATGCTGTGTTTTTAGAAAGAACAGTTATGGGTTCTGTTGTACATTTGAATGTTGTAATTTTTTTGCTATATTTATAACCTCTTTTTTTCTCTCGTGTGGTTTATTTTGGAAATGAGGCATGCTCGATAATAGGCTGACATTCAGTTTCTATGTGTTAAATTTAAATGCTGTCAGTGTTGTTATCACATCTGGAATGCGTGGGGAAAAAAAGATACCAAGTTTTATTATTTCAATTAAATTGTGGAATTGCAGATTGATATTTTTCAATGCATTTTCATTATGGTTTCTGCCATGGAGGCAGCGTGAGGGCTTTCAGGAAGATGGAGTGGTGTAATTACCAGGTGCACACATTCATTAATCCTTCCAGGCTAGAGAAAGCTTCAAGTTCTTCTCCAGTGGCCCATTCGTAAAGCTATAAATATCTAAATTGTGTCAGCCAAGAAGTCACACAGAATGGTGGCTCTTTTTGAGTTCAATTTCATGCACTGTTGCTTTGGTCTTGTGAGGAAAGCTCTAAATTCCTTAGGATACTCTTGCTTGTAAAGTTCCCCAAACAAAATATCAAATCATTGAGGACCTAATTAAAACTACACACTCTTCTTTTGCAAGTAGGTGATTGCAGTAATGTGTAACATAAAATATTGTAGCTCCTTTGCTTTAGAGCACCTCTGCTGATTTTGCATAGTCAAGATCACAGCTAAGATTTGACAATACTTAAAAGGATTTATGGCTTATGGTCCAACCATCCCCATACTACTTCCAACCTGAGTACCCTTGTATATTATATTCAGTAATGTAATATTTGCATTGCATGTGGCAGCTATATAAAATTTAGTCTAAAATAATATTTAAAGTTCTTAATTATTAAATATGCCTTAATAAAAATAATTATAAGATGATGGTTCCATGCACAAAAATAAAAAGAGAAACAAATTTTAAATTTAAAGTATGTAAATATGCTTTAGTGATACCTTTCTTCGTATATAGTCGCTTGCTCTGAATTGAAATAACTAATAGAGCCATCATCAAAGATCTTATTATTTCTTTAAAATATGTCTAGAAACTCATCTAATAAGAACAACTTGAGAGTGATCATAAATCCATTCATTGGAAGGATACCACTTAACATACATACACATATGTGTGCACACACACACATATGTATTTTAAAACTCATGATATTGCTTTCTTTGTATGCTTTAAAAGAAAATAGAACCCGTACTAATTCATAGTGTATGAAATATATTTATATTTTAATGGTTTACTTTAAAGGTCCAAAAAATATTCAAATCATTTTCTATTTTTTTCTTGTGTTTGCATGTGTCAGAGTTATTGGAAATTTTTGAGACATTTGTAGAATATTTTGTCCAGAATATTTACGAATATATGCTTTCCCCTCTGATGTTGCAGGGTTTTTTTTTTAACTTTTAAAATAATAGTAATTAATCTGATCTTAAAACAAATGTCCAAGAGTACTTTTATTCTCTGAAGAATGTAATAAGCACACATTTATAGTCAGTAAAAGAAAGGGCAGGGCATACTTCTGTTTGAATTTTAGTACAAAAATACATGTATGTGTGGATGTGTGTAATGTAGGTGTGTTATTTAAAAAAAATAAGTCAAAAAGATAAGAGACAAATATAGAATCCAGGAACTTTTTCTGTGGCTTTCAGTTTCTGAAAACCCAGTGAAGCCCTTGCACCATCTTCTTTCTCAAGGCACTTTAGGAACTGTCCAGCACCATGATCAGACTGAAGATGATTATATTCATAAGAAGGAGAAAACTTGGTTTTAGGGAAAGCCAAATATTTTTAAAAAGTAATAGTTACAGCTATTGCAAAAATATGAAGGTTATATATTTGCACCACATCTCTGTCTTTACAAAATTGATTTCTAACAGTTAGCTGCTTCCAAAATGAACATATTTGCAACCTTGAATGCATATTGCAATGTGGCCCATATGTGGAATACATTCTAAAGAAAATTTTAATGAAATAATGAAGATTATTCTGCTCTCTTTTTTTCTGTTGAGTAAATTATTTTAACAATTTGAAGATAACATTGTGTTTACCATTTTGTGTGTTTGCACGTGTGCACATGCATTTTTATTTATAAGAGAATATATGCTCACATGCTAGGTCTGTTGAAACAGCTGTCTCTTGGACCACATAGGGAAAAATTAGTGCAGCCTGGCAGTATACCACTCACAGCCACCTTTCTTGAGATGGTGGAGAAATTTAGTTAATTAATCACACACAATTTCTAACTTCAAGAAATTTTCTTTCTGGAGACTAGAAATATAGGTATGCACATAGTAATGAAGATTCAGTGAGTCCCTAATAAAATAGAATAGGATAAGTAATAGCCAATAAAGAACAACTGTAAATTTTGTCTGTCATGTTATTATATCTATAATGTCCATCAATAGAGGTCTCCACGGATTTGTCACTGAACTCTGACCACATCCCTCACCTCCAGAGGCAAAATAAGGAAGAGGAGGTGGTCTTATAATCGAGTTCTTAAAAATATTTATAAATAGTTTGACCAGCCTCTATTTTTTTCCTAATTTGGCCGCACCCACAGCATGCGGAAGTTCCCTGGCCAGAGATCAACCCTGTGTCACAGCAGTGACTTGAGCCACTGCAGTGACAAAGCCACATCCTTAACCCACTGTGCCACAAGGGAACTCCTGATAAGCCTCATAATCCACTCTTAACCCTGAGAAAAGGAGGGTCATTATATCATTTTCTTAGCAATTTATTTTGTACTCCTAATTTGGGAGAGTGGAGAGGGAAAACTATTTTCTTACCATAGTGGAGATTTTTTGATTTCTGGTTTAATCAAAATATCATTTGGAGAGGCAATAGAGACTCCTTTCAGCTGTTTTATCTGTTCTAAATTAACCTCAATTTTTTTCCTTTTACATTTTTTATATCTTAAAAAAAGTATAGTAGTAATACATACTTATTGGAACAAGTCAAACAAGACAGGGTTACATGGAGAAGATTTAATATTCTCCCCATTCCCTCCCCTAATGTTAACATTTAGGTAGTATGTGCTTCTCCATCCATTTTCATTAAAACCTAAATTTCATCCAAGGATGAAGAGATGAAGCACATTTGTTTAGACCTGGTAAAACTCATTTTGCTTACCCTTCTCCTTAGCTACTTTTGGGTTGACTTTACTTACCAAAGATATTTAGAACAAGTGCTCACATTCATCGTAAGAGAAAACATTCACTGATTACTCTTCTCATCAGTATCTTTGAAAGAAATATCAGTATCTGGGGGATCACAAAGGAGGCCCCAAACATCATTTCTGTTGCCATTTTTCTCATCACTATTATCAGTAAATCAATATAACATCTTAATCTTAAAAGCTATAATTTCCTACCCTCTGTTCTTATCTTTTTTGGTTTGTGTTGTTTTTTAGGGCCACAACTGCAGTATATGGAAGTTTCCAGGGTACGGGTTTTAGGGATTGAATTGGAGCTGCAGCTGCCAGCCTATGGCCTACACCACAGCCATAGCAACGCAGGATCTGAGCTGCATTTGTGACCTATACCACAGCTCACAGCAGCACTAGATTCTTAAACCACTGAGCAAGGCCAGTGATCAAACATGCATCTTCATGGATACTAGTTGGATTCTTAACCCGCTGAGCCACAGTGGGAAGTCCTTGTTCTTATCTTTTGAGGTCCCTACCCAATACAATTGTAACAGTAATGCTGGTGAGCATGTGTCCCCTTCTGTACTACTCAGATCCTGAGATAGCACTCTCAGTAGGTTATGTTGTCAGTGCTGTGCTTATATCACTTCATATCTGTTTAATGCTTTCCTGGTATGCTTTCACTCTCAAGAGCCAATACCTACATCTCTTTGTTGGAGAGCTGCCTTTAGACTGTCAGAGTTCACTTGGTCTGTGCTAAGGAGAGCTGGATATGTCTTGGAATTTACATCCCTTAATGTAATGCAACGTGTGGGAGCTGCTGGTTGCAGAGGCATAAATACTTGAGCTTTTTTGCCTACAGTTGAGAAATTCAGAAGTGCAACCTATATTGTCACACTGAACTTGTTTGCCCCGCACATGTTTGGCCTGTTTCCCTTCCAATCTCACTTTTCTTCTCCCTTACCATTGTTTCCTGGAAGCATGTTTTATTATACTGCTTTTATAATGAACCCTTATCTCAGAATATCTCTTTGGGAAACTTTGGGAACTAAGATAGTTCTCTAAAGATGAAATTTATTGGTCAAAATGTCCAAATTATCTTAGTAAATGACCAGTATGAGACCGATCCTAATCTTTCTGGGTCCATATTCCTTGTCTTTCACTAGGGAAGTCTATTGCAATTAATTATTCAACCTTTAGTCAACAAATATCTATCACATATCTATTTTAGAGACTATTATATTTACAGCATCATTAATATTATGGTTAGTGAATACTTTATATCTGTACACCTGAGGAGCTATTTGACTTTTCTGGGCAACAGTTCCTTCATTTGTAAAATGAGCACATTAATGCTGCCTAACTCATAGAGTAGATGTGAGAACTAATAGAATGATAGACATAAAGTGTTGAGAATTACATTTGGTAATTACTCATGCTCATTAAATATTACATATTTTATGATTATTGATACTCTTGGGTGTCTAATATAAACTGTATATTTTTATTGATGTTAAATAGAAAGGTAAAATTCCTATGCAAAGAAAAAGAGTTTTTGATATAGGCACTGAAACTTGAACTTTAAAAGAAAAAGGTAATTGATTTAAGCCTCACAAGATGCCTGACTGTTGGCTCTGTGTATCCCTTTAGCCTTGTCTCATCAAGAGAAAACCTTGGAGACATTTCTGCTAGACTCAGCAGATCAATTTAACAAAGATGAATGGCATTTTGCTTGAAATGTATTTAGCCACAGCTACCTTTTGCTAATTTCGTAATTTGTAGTTTTTAGTAAGAGTTAAGCACATCCTTTTTTTTTTAAAGTCCTGTAAAATATATTGCAGATCACTTTGTCACTTTATTACTTTAACCACATCAGACAAAGTGTTTGGTGTAAAGACAGTAGCTGAGTGAACTCTTCTTCTTGTAATGCTTAGAAACTATTTTAGCACTGGTAAAATTGCTGCAATTTATAATCATAAATTTTCATGATTTGACTTATTTTAGAAAAGTTATTAACTTCTGAAGGGAAGTCTTCAGAAGCATTCAAATGAGTACCAGTTAGCACTACTCATATACATGAAGATCATTTAAAAATATACTGCTGGAAACTATACTTAGCTATAGTGTTTCTACAAATATTAATTCCTGCTTCATTTCATAGCAATTTATTTTGTATTTGTGAATGTCTGTAGTTTGCCAGTATAAAGAATTATCACATTACCTTTTACAATAATCTTTTTTTGTCAAAGGGAGCATATTATGACAAAAACAAAACAACTCATTCTATACTGCTAAGTCATTTCACATGTCATTCCTGAATTGGCATATGTAGAATCTTATATTTATCTATTCCTCACAAGTTTATTGGAAGCAATAGGAACAAGTTCGAGACACTATCAGTTAACAAAATAACAATTACCTGAAATTTTCAAAATATCATAACAAATCTTATCCTCCTCATTTTTGACCTCTCAAACAATCATTGTTTCCTATGATTAAAATGATAGCGTCGTGTAGTAGTGGAAATACTAATTAACAGTAATCTATAACATGCATAGATCTAAGTAGTTTATATAGTTCACTTATTTAATCTTCTAAATAAACATGCAAAGTAAATATCACTATTATTCTCATAATAAAAATGAGGAAATGTAGCTAGGAGTTAAGAAACTTGTTTGAGTCTACACATTTAGTAAGTGGCAAAGTGAGAATTCTAACCCAGGCAGTAAGACTACAGGGCTAGCTTTTTTATCAGTATGCTACTATGAAAATCTAAGCATCAGTTGGAATCCACAACTAACATTTTGATGTGTAACTTTCTGACCTTTTGTCTATGCTAACACATATGCCACATATACATACACACTTTAAAAAATCCCCATTTACTGCTTATTTTTCCCATTAAGTTTACAATGTAGTTTATACAGCTGTTTTATTTTAAATTATATATTTTTTCTAAAAATCCATGTTTGTGAATTATTACCTTATCTATTAAGAAGGGATATGAGATGATTCTAATTTATACATATAACCAAACTGTCAATTATTTTAAGTGTCCACCCAAATCCATATGTGAGTCAGTAAAGTATATAATTGTTTACTGCATATTACATATATCATAAAGATGATACCTCTAATATAATGATAGTGAAACACAGAAATACTGAGATCTATTTTAAGCAACAATTTTGTCATTTACTAGTTATGTCAGCTGAAATAACTAATTATCTCAGTATCTTTTTTTTTTGTCTTTTTGATATTTCTCGGGCCGCTCCCATGGCATATGGAGGTTCCCAGGCTAGGGGTCCAATCGGAGCTGTAGCCCCCGGCCTACTCCAGAGCCACAGCAACGTGGGATCCGAGCCGCGTCTGCAACCTACACCACAGCTCATGGCAACGCCGGATCATTAACCCACTGAGCAAGGGCAGGGACCGAACCCACAACCTCATGGTTCCTAGTCGGATTCGTTAACCACTGCGCCACGACGGGAACTCCTATCTCAGTATCTTAATATACAAAAAAAAGCATTACCTAGGATCTGTTGCAAAATAATATAAATCTGGGTGTGAGGGTGGATGAATCTTGGTGGGATATAGATAAAGCAAGACTGGCCCTGAGTTGATAATTGCTGGACCTAGATGGTGCGTATATGGAAGTTTATTGTATTATGTTGATTACTTTTATAGATGTCAACAAATTCACATTACAAAGTCAAGAAAGAAGTGTAATAGTTCTTGATTTTATACAATTTATCCAAAAATCAAATGATAGTGTACTTTTAAACTTTACACACCTTATCAGAATAGTAAGATATAATTTGAAAGTAACACATTTTGATTTTTTTACTCAAAATAAGATGAGATTAATGAGCTGTGTTACACAAAGAACATATAAGTTGTACATAGTGAGAGAAGGAAGGTAAATATTACTATTTGGTCCAGTGACCATCAGTATGATTTCGCCCAATTTTCCAAGTTTGTTGTATCACTTCTGCTATATAACAATAAATAAGATGTGTGCCCAGGTGAGATAGCATAGGATGATGGAAAGATCTTGTGTTTTAGAGCTAGACAGATGAAGATGATGATCATATTGATGATAAAGAAGAATGTAATAATAGTAATGACACTAACAATGATGGTAGCTACTTTCTATTAGATTATTGTATGCCAGATATTCTGCTTAGCAACTTCAGGCATTGTCTCATTTAGTCTGCACAACAGCCCTTATGAGATGTAAGTTCTACCATGATGGGCAAACTTCAGCTCACAGACTTTGTGTAGCAAATAGACGTCTGAGCTAGAACAGACATCCTGCTGTCGTTGGTTCTATATTCTATTCTCGCCTTTGCAACTTAGCAACTCTAAGATCTTGGGTAATTTAAACACATGCTTTAAGTCTTGATGCTCTCAACTGTAAAGTGGCATCCCAAGTAAGTATTTTAAAGGATCATTTTCATGATTATATACGTCTTACAGTGTATGAAACATCTGCATTTAGAAACAGAAGGTGCTCAATTACTGATAACTATCATTATTAGACTATATATAATATACACATAAAAATTACATGGAAATATGTGACAGACTGTTGAAGAGCCAAATAACAACTACAATGAAAAATAATATTTACTTAACTCTTACTATGTGTCAGGATTAGCTAATTTCATGCTCACAACAATCACATCATATAAGTACTATTACTGTCCCATTTTACATATGATAAAATTTAAAGAAGAGAATTAATTTGACAAAGATTACATATGCTATCTCTCCATCCTTTTGGATGTCTACCTGTCCATTTTCCATTCATCCATCCTGTTACTAATCCCTATCCTCCCCTCATTCCCCAGACTCTCTTTCCCTCTCCATCTCTTTTTTATCTGTCTATAGTTTATAATTACCTGAACATATTTTATAGAATTATAGGACTGAAAAAGAATCTTTAAGTGAACTTTGTTTTGATAAAAACCACACTGAGATTTAAAAAGCAGCAAACACTGTTCTATACATATACAGGAGGAATGTCCTTAACAAGAGATACACAGTATAACATAATAGTGGCAAGGCAGGCCCTTAAATTTACAAAGCAATCTCATGCACATTGTCTCATTTGACTCTTAGCACAATCTCTGAAGTTATTATTTTTTCCCCATTTTATAGGCTAGATGTGATGTGGCTTATATTTAAAAATATACTAAGTATAGTATAGTTAGTATATATTCTGGTGTTTTGCTCTTATAACTCTACCATAAATCAGAGCAATTGGTGAAAGAAAATAACAGGAAAATAATACCTTCAGTGTTAGTATTAAGTTATAATCATATTAGAGCATTTCAGTTTGTGATTTTCAAGAGGTTGTAAATGTGGTGGCTTCTCTGATATGTGTTTGAATTCATATTAGGTATTGTAATTCAAAAGTAATGTATACATTATCTAAAATGTGAATGTACATTCACATGGAGATAATAAATTATAACAGAGTGAGAAATGGCAATATTTTACTCTGTGATTTTTTAACATAAATGAAATCACTGCTATCTTGGAAATTGAAGAAATATAGTGTTTGAGGTGAACTTATCTTTCTGGAATACCAACATATTTTAACATAGTTCTCTCAGTGAGCAACCAAGCAGGAAGCCCTCAGAGCTACTTGCTACTGCAAGGAGCATGCTGTGCTGAACTGAAAACACCTTCCCTTTCCAACTCTTTGGAACTCTTTTCTCCAAGAGACTTCAAATGCTTCAAATTTAGCATCAGTTGGAGGCACACCCAGGCATATTGTAGTGAAGGCCCCAATAACTAAATACGCTGCCACTGCTCACAATATTTGTGTGTGTACGTGTGCCTTACCTATTGTGCCTTACAATTTATAGAAATAGTGTTATCATTCAAAGTAACAAGCTACTTCCAGAAAAATCCTAACAATGACTATTTTTTAAATAACTTATACACATGTAGCATGGCTTGAATATATATCCAGTCCATAAGGATTTTGTTTGTTTTTTCATTTATGGTGTTATATTTTTAAAAGAAGATGAATTTCAAAAAGTGGATTTTATATTTTCATTTTAATCACTTGGCATTATCATTTAATAATCTATTGCTACTGTGATTTAGTCTATCAATGATTAATATGCACAGTATTATTTCAACAATGATACACCACGCTTTAAACCTGATGTTTGTACGAGGACACTGGGGCTCAGTAATTAAGATATTTTCCTAAGATCACACAGCAAGAAGTGAAACATCTGAAATTTAGAACTGTACATACCTGAATCAAAAGACTGCATGATTATTTCTCCTTCCTTTTGCAAAGAAGGATAGGGATGGTTCCATATCATCATGGAATAGATTATATTTTCTTTTTACTAGAATATCTTTCATTAATGAATAAAATGCAATATTCAGTGCATGTTCTTAACTATGATTTTGTTTAATCTTCCCAACATTTCTGTGAAGTGGATAGTATAGATAATATCCAAGGAAACCCAAGGGAATTCAGCAAGTACAAGTAAAAGAACCAAGTTTTAAAGCTTTTTGTCAAAATCTCTCTTTTTCTCAGAGGATAGAAGGGCAATGAAGGTAGATAAGGTAGGATGGACTATTCCTTATGTAATCTTCTGACAATATTCATACAAGAGGAGAGTCAGCAAATCCTCCTTGATGTGGAAAGATTTAACACAGTCTACAGAGTGTCTCTCTAGAGTAGACATTCTTTTCTGCACTTTCTCTCATCTATACTGCCTCAGAGCTCCAAGAAGAGGTCTGACCACATAGTCTAGGGCTGCCTCCTCCACCTGCACAATCCATTAAGATTATTTTATAACTCAGCTCTTTGTCTCTTCCTTCCATGGCAATTATTTTCTGCCTCCTTGATTTTGTTTGTCTCCATTTACAATGTAAGCACAATCAAAGCAGGCATCTTGTCAATTTTTTTTTCATCTGTATATCCTCTGTGTCTAGAAGCTCTAAGGATATAGTCATCTCTCAGTATGTTACTATGGAAAAAGAATGACTCAAGAACATCTGGCCAACAACTGCTGTATCTTTTGTCTCCATCTCTCTTCTCCTGTACTAGTATCATCCTCCCATGTCAACCTGTGTAGCTTGACCCCAAAGTTTTGATTTCCCAGAAAAGCTTATAGCTACTGCCTACTCTCCTCACAAGAAACTCAAGGCCTATCATTTCTTGCGAAGCAGCCATAGACATTTTTAATTAAAATTAAAGCTTTCTACATGAGCATTTATTATTTCAGAAACTGCAAAATCTCATATGAGTGGAGCTCTTTACTATGTTGAGTTCTAGATTTTTTCTTATGAATAGTCTTTAAGAAATTGTTCTTTTAAAAAGGAATAAAATTATTTAGGAGACCTAGAGAGAAAAGGAAAGTAACAATTGCTGGCTTAAAGTTATGCATACTAATTGCCATTGAATAATGAGAACACACAGGCCATTCAAAAGTGGAGAATTAACTAATTTATTTTTCTTTTAAATGTTAAATATTATTACATAGGCAATAATAGGTTTAACGATAAAGTCATCACAACTTCTATGATCCATGCAGAGGAATATCTCTAAGCTTTTGACTACTGTAAATTGTCAAGAATATAAACCTAATTGTTCTTGTAACTAGAAGTAACATCTATCTTGTATGAGCAAAATTTAATGATGAAAGTGCCTTATTTCAATTTTCCTTTTAATGACCTATACAATTCTGAAAGTTATTTGTCTACTATACGTTGATAACAGAAACTATATTAGTATAAACTTTGAAAAGTGATTCTTAATGCCTTTTGTTAACTGAATTTACCAATATTATTTTATTATTGGGACTTAAAATTTACCCTGATGTTGAAAATTTTCATATACTGCTTTTGAAATGTTTTGTCAGTGATATATCCCTATGGTATAATCTTGGAAAAAAAAATAACAACAAAAATGTGGCTAGACCATTTAAAAATCAGTATGTTATAATTAAGTCCATTTAATCACTTCAGTTAAACGTCTTAGGAGCAAACTCAGTTCTATTTTAAGAGGAAATACAGTTTTTTTAGATATGTGTCATAGCACTACATTACTTTATAACATCTTGTAAAAGGTGAATTTAAATCACATCTTTAATTGTATTGCAATTCAGTCATAACTTAATGGTAGTGACTAAATATTGGCAGATTTACAGAACTAATACAGAAACTGAAGACTAAAACAAAAGTGAAATAAGTAATTTTAATGTTATCATTTACTAGCACAGAGAAAATTCATTTACATTTTCTTAAGCCTTTTAAAAAATAAATATCATAACTTGTTAATATAGCATCTTATAGTTTCTTTTCTGTTTCTGGTATAAAAAAAAGGAAAATTTCCTCATAGGAATTAGCTAGAGTCTTCCTTTTTCTCTCTTCTTTCTTTAATTATTTTTCCTTACTTTTTTTAAAAGACACACCAAATTTCTAAAGGATTTTTTAAATATTTGAAGATTTTTTATTGTGAAATAATCATAAACACACAAGGAGTTAAAAAAATAGAACAGAAAGTAGCTGTGTACACATTACCCAACTTTTCCTAATGATAACATCTTAAATAAATATAACACATTACCAGACCCAGAAAATGGACATTGTCGCACTACAATTAACTAGGCTACAGAAGTTACTTGGATTTCCCCAGTTTCTGCACACAGTCTTTTATGTCTTTAGGTGTTTTTCTATGACATTTAAGCACATATTTAGATTCATATAATTGCAATCACAGTCAAGATACGGAACAAATTCATCACTACAGAGGAATCTGTAGGATGGTTTTTACAAAATTACCAAAAGTGTGTCAAGCCATTACTATATTATATAGCAAGTATGTTTTAAATTATTAAAACAGCAATTTGGGAGTTCCTACTGTGGCTCAGTGGGTAATAACCTGATTATTATCCATGAGGATGTGGGTTCAATCCCTAGTCTTGGTCACTGGGTTAAGGACGCAGCATTTCCATAAGCCACAGCATAAGTTGCAGATGTGGCTGGGATCCCACATTGCTGTGGATGTGGCTTAGGCAGCCAGCTGCAGCTCCAATTCAATACCTAGCCTGGGAACTACCATATGCAACAGGTGTGACGCCCCCCAAAAAAAGAAAAAAAATACTGTTATGTCTTATACAATTATAACACTAGGTTCCTCTCCTCAACTATGGTAACCCTGGTAAATTTAAGTTGATGAATATAAGGACATCTAACTCTTCCTATATGTATAAATATGTTGACTTTGATTTTAATATTTTGTTATCTTCTTATTGGTTGCTTGCTTAATTTTAATGATTTGAACATAATAAGAATAGTTGGTGCAGCCTAGATAAGAAAAGTGGATATTAGTCCCCTATCTCCAGATTAATCATTGCCCCAACATGAGACATTTACTTAATTATCCCTCTGGAGTGAGAAGAATATGAAAGTGAATGATATTCTCAGATTTTCCAGCACATACACTCTGAAGAGAGTTGCTATAGCAATTTACGAGCTGCTTTAGCTTTTACGGTTTCTAAAAAAGTTTATCTTAGTGTCCCAAGTAGGTCATTTATTATATGGTAGGGCAGTTGGCTGTCCTTTTTGAATGAACTGATGACGATGCTGATTCAGCAGAGTAAGATATAGACAATGCATTTTCTCCCTTAGAGTGAAAAAGTCTCTGATAGCAATTAGTTCATATGCCATATACTTGACTTAGGCATGGTAGGGGGAAAACCGAGTGGTCATTGACCTTAGGATGGCGAAGTGGTTAGGAAATGGAACAGGAGATTCAGAATTCCAGTTCTTCCATTCAGTAGCTCAGCCAAGCTTCCTGATAACTTAGCCAAGATATGTTAAGTGCCCTGCACAGTTCCTGGCATATACCCACTATGTACTCAATATGCAATGGCTATTATTAGTCAAGGATCTCGAAGGCTGGTTGATGAGGCAAATGCTAGAAACAAGAGTCAATTATATTAAATTAAGTAATAAAGTGTGTGTGTGTGTGTGTGTGCGTGTGTACACACACATATATTTAAAGGGGATTTATTTCGAAGAGGAAGGGAGAAAGAACATACATGCCACAGTCCCACTGTATATCTGATACTGTGCCATAGAAATTTTATTTCTGGAGTTCCCGTCGTGGCTCAGTGGTTAACAAATCTGACTAGGAACCATGAGGTTGTGGGTTCGATCCCTGGCCTCTCTCAGTGGGTTAATGATTCGGCGTAGCCATGAGCTGTGGTATAGGTTGCAGATACGGCTCGGATTCTGCATTGCTGTAGCTCTGGTGTAGGCTGGCGGCTACAGCTCCGATTAGACCCCTAACCTGGGAACCTTCATATGCCATGGGAGCAGCCCTAGCAAAGACAAAAAAAAAAAAAAAGAAAAAGAAATTTTATTTCATGTTACCCTCACAAGAAATCTACAATGTGGCAGGTATCATTTGCATTTTATAAGAAAACAAAGATTTGTTTATAAAATTAAGTGGATTGTTTTAACAAAGTTATTGATCTTAATCAAAGTCTGTATGAATCTAAAAATGTTGCTATTGGAGTTCCTTTCATGGCTCAGTGGTTAACAAACCCAACTAGGACCTATGAGGATGCAGGTTCGATCCCTGGTCTCGCACAGTGGTTAAGGATCCGACATTGCTGTGAGCTGTGGTGTAGGTCGCAGATGCAGCTTGGATCCGGCATTGCTGTGGCTGTGATGTAGGCCAGCAGTTGTAGCTCTGACTGGACCCCTAGCCTGGGAACCTCCATATGCCATGGGTGCAGCTCTAAAAAGCCAAAAAAAAAAAGATACTATTGAGGTCTGGAGTAGTGAAGTATGAGTTTATGAAGAAGGTGACTCAGAGGATAGATAAGATTTGAAAAAGGAAAAACAGGGAGAAGGAAATGATAAAATGGAGCAGTGTCATAAGTAAAGCTTCAATGATTTAAGTCTAAATGTCATATGTGAAGTCCAATCAAACTGCTTAGTGGGGCCAGAGTTATTGCTCTATTAGAAACACTGGAAATAGTTTGACAAGGGACTGAGGTGGGGAACCTTGGAGAGACTAGAGTTTCAGCAGGATTTTAGTCTCTCCTCAGAATCATTTTAGAGTACTTGTTAACATACAAATGCCTGGGTCCCACCACCATATCAGAACATCTGGTGTTATCACTCAGGGAATCATAGACAACTATTTCATAACTGGCCATGAAATTGGAAAGAATGAGACTATAGATTATGTTAAACAATTACAGGTAGCAGTCACAACAGAGATAACAGGTCTACATATAGCAAACTAAGTTGTAAACCAGGGCCTAGAGAATGTTTTCAAGTAGCTCTTTTGAAGGATTGGTCTAATCCAGCACCACGGACAGCTCAGAGGCCTTGTTTCTTCGAGAAGGTGAAATTAAAAACCATGCTTTCATTTGCAGACAGTTTTCTCTTTGGCCTATTTTAAAAGGTTATCTCCTACTAATTCAGGACAAATTTGTTCTTATCAGTCACTCAGCATCCTTGTTTAATCACATGTCACCCCTTTTGTTGGTGAAGTTTTCATTCATTAGTGTAATTTTTTTTTTTTTTTTGTCCCTAGAGTTCTGTGCTTCAAATGGCTCTTAGGATTTTTTTTTTGACCTTATAATTGATACTTCTTTCCCAGCACATCTTTTTTTTTGCTAATGGGGCATCCAATAGTTGGTGTGATGGCAACGGAATACACAAATCAAGTGGGAGGAATTAATGAGGGCAGCATGTCCAAGATTTGCATCTCCAAGATTAATCTCCTATAGCTTAATTCAGCATTCTGAATGAGTTTAACATATTTGAGGCCAGAATAATCCATGTTTTAAAAAACCTTTATGTTATCTATGCTAATGATGCATGTTATAGATAATAGTGTTCTTTCCTAGATTGCAGTAAAGAAATATTGAGGGCTTTACCTTGTCATTCAGAGAATTAGGATGTGTATCAAGAGATGGTTAGTTTTCACAATCAGTTCGTCTCACCACATGCTGATCCTATTGAAGGACAAGGCAGAACCAGATACCAGATTGTGCCATGTTCAAGTCACACTCATTTCTAACCTTTGGGGGTTTCTCAAGCACTGATGCTTGTTCACTTTTCCTTGTGATCTGCATTAATTTGTTATATGGCATTTTGTAGGGTGACCTCAGCTGCCAGAATTGGGATGATCTGTGTAAAGGAACATATGCCTTATTGAGAGTAACCTAAGCAGAGAGAGTGTGACCAATTGCCCAGGTAACAGGTAGTGACAACAGAGGTATTATTCTAGTATAAATGCATTCAGTTTTTCTTTGCTCAGTGAGTATCATATCTGAAGGCCTGACTAGGATACCCAAGATGAGATAAACTGAGAGGGACTAGCATGCCAATGCCCTCCCAAGTAGAGGGAACCAAGTGTTGAAGAGAGAGACTGCAAATGAAACCATTTGAGGTTTTAGAATTGGTTCACAAGGAACACAATGACAAATGTTACTAAAATGATAACTGTTATTTCCAGTTATTGCCAACTATGAAAAATTAAATACCAGAAAAAATTCCAGTAAAACATTTTAAAGTGCATAATTTCCTATAGCTTTAATATTTGGTTTGTGAAAATAAAAATTCCAAATGATTTATGGAATCAGACAATTCTAACACCATGAATTCTAAACAGTTTTATGTTATTCCAATTAATGTCCTAATTATAATGTGTTATCCATGAAGTTCACAGCTGAATTTTAATATTAACATTTGCTTCCTTTGTATCCTGATTTGTACAGTTTATGTGTGAAATAATGATAACTGCAAATTAAGCATCCATTAATATAAATGAGGAGTATTATTTGATAGAAAGTATAAGTTAGATATTTGAGATAGCCTAAAATATTCAACAATTTAAATTTGTATTTTGTGTGAACCACTTTTAAGTAGCTAGTAAAACATGCATGTAAATAAAAATAAGCAACTTAAAATAATTATGTGAACACCATTTACTATTCCAAAGCATGAGTTTTTCGAATGTACTGTTTATTACTGTTTTAGGAAAGAAATCATTTCCATATATTTGCATGTAGATCACTTTGAGACTCTGAGAATTACACATAAACTTTTTTTTATTACTGCTGTTACTGACAGAGCTAGTGGATTATTAAAATGGAAAAGTTGTACATAAAAACATACCTATAGCTTAAATGACTAAGGATAAATTTTTGGTTTTGTCAATGTGGATACTAGTTAAATAATTACAGAATCCTTGTTAATTTTTAGATCTAGACAATCTTAGCAATATCTTTCAGAAATGAAAAAAATGTGCTTTTTTTGCATTTTTGTTAGAGTAGTATCTTTCCTTTGTAACTCTTTTGTAAAATTTTGACCAGTTCATACAAATAAACTCCCACTTCAGGAATATATTTCATAGATTAACCAATAAATAATTCTTATTGCAGCCAGTTTATAACTCACTATTTGTATTCAAACAACTTACATCAGTGATGGAAAAAGTTTTCAGCTCTGAGGATCCCTTAGATTCTCATTCTCATATGAAGATTCTGAATATTTTGCCCACAAAGAAAATAACATTTATCAAATATTTTTTTCCTTTTTATTAATCAGACTTATATAAGATAGTAATAATAAGCACTCCTAATCCTGATGAAATAAACAATGACCTCTCAAAATAATATTGTCCTGGGGGGTAAAAGGAGAATGACAATTTAGTCAGTCTTTAAAACCATATCAGTTAAATATGTAATTCCTTCAGCCTCTTTGAAACAGTGAAAATCTGTTTTAGTATCTTCATAGTTGCCCCCTTTGTCTACATCTCTTCCTATGTGCCCTGCCCTTAGTAGGAAACAGTGTTTATCCCTAATCCTCAATGTCATCTCATGTCTTTCTCTTCTTTCCTTCAATTTCTACTCAGTCCAGATGTGCCCACTTCCATCACCTATTTGCTTGGTTCCTTCAATACTCTGAACCTAATTTGGACATTATAAAACCAAAAATACTTGATTTAGCATCAGTTAAATTCAACACATATTTACTGAGTATCCCCTATGCATCAGGCAATACTCTAGATGTTTGGAATGCATCAGTTTGGATAATCTAAATATTTGGAATGTCTGAAGGAGAATCATCTATGCCTGAGGGAACAGTCAATAGAAAATTCCTGACTTATCTTTTATCTGCTATTCCTGGCACTTTATCTACTTGTGGTTAGAGTGAAGTGAGAGAGTTAAAGGAGAGATTATTAGTGAGGACCTTGGACCATTGTACAAATGTTCTCTTTCCTTCTGAGTTAAATGAGAGCCTATGGAGTATTTTAGGGATAAGATCTGACATGTATTAAAAAGATTACTCTGAATGCTAGGGGTGGAGGCTCAAAGTAAGAAAAGAAGCTAAAAGGTTATTATGGTAATTTGGTCAAATATGATGGTGGCTCAGATACATTTGAAGGTGAAGCCAACAAAGATTTCCTGGTGGATTGGAAAAGCTGTAAGAGAAAAGTAGAATCATGAGTGGCTCCAAGGTTTTTGCTTTAATTAGTTGAAGGGATAAAGTTGCCCTCAACCAAGATGGTAGAATGCAGGTAGAGTGGGGTGGTTTTTGCAGGAATTAAAATTAAATATGTGATACCTCTTAACATCCCAGTGGGGATAATGAGTAGGCAACAGACTGTGAGTTTAGGGGAAAGGACAAGGTTGGGCATTTAAATTTGGGAGTTGTTAGCATAAGATAATATTTAAAGCTATGAGATTGTCTGATCTCACCAAGGAAAAGCATAAAAAGGAAAGGACTAAGGATTCCAACATTAAGAAGTCCATTGTATTGAACCCGACTAGTAACCATTATGATATGGATTCAATCCCTGGTCTCTCTCAGTGGGTTAAGCATCCAGCATTACCGTGAGCTTTGATGTATGTCACAAATGTGGTTTGGATCCCACATTGCTGTGGCTGTGGCATAGGCCAGCAGCTGTAGATCTGATTAGACCTCTAGCCTGGAAACCTCCATGTGCTGCGGGTGCAGCTGCAAAAAGCAGAAAAAAAGAAGGAGGAAAAACAGCAAAGGAGAGTAAAAAGAGGTGAACCATGAGGTGGGATGATAAAGAAGGGAGTATGGTATCTTGAAATCTTGACCTTCTACGTATAAAACCTACATTTTGGAGGATTACTTTATCTCATTCTGCCTTTCTAATCACACATCCTTATCTTCTATCTATAAGACCAAAAAGATAAAAATAGTATTTTTTGAGGAATAGCATGCTAATAATTCCAAAGGTTATTCAGTGAATCTTAATAATTCAGTAGTGCAATGTGGAAAAGCTATAGCATTCATAAGAAAAGGAACAGAAATTACATCAGGAAATAACTTGAATTAATGGTGATGTTCTACATCCAGAGTAGGTATACCCATTCTATATCTCAGTGGTTGAATTAACAGCAAGATCCCTTAATAGAAAAAAGAATTGTTGTGAGCATTTGTGTCTACATGGCTGAATTCAATCCCTCCAACAATAAAATACAGTTAACGTAATATCCTGAAAAAACCCTAAGTGGGATTCAGGGAACCTGAATTCTAACTATGGTTCTGCTACTGACTGATTGCATTAACTTCAAATCTATCATTAACCTCCTTGTGCCTCATTATCATCATTTCGCCAAATAAGAAAAACGAAATATTCCTCCTTTCCTACCTCACTTGGATGTTGTGAATTTAAATGTGCGAGAAGTACTTTAGATGCATAAAATTTGATGGAGTGTTTTATTCATGAATTCAAGGCATCTGAAGTAATTTGACCATGATGGAAAGTTGCTTCCTTGCACGTTTTTTAGAACGATGTTTCTATTACTGACCCACCTATTTTTGCAGCATGTTACCTACTCTTAACTGTAAAATAAACACAAATCAACCCTATAGATAAGTATTACATCTCTATATTTTATATCGTTTCATAATATTCATCATTCACTTATTAGTGTATATTTAGTGAACACTTACAGGTAAAAGCCTCAATTCCTAAGAAACTTCCATGTTTATATTCTTCTGGCATTTAAAATGTGCTTTCATAATAATATTCTCCACTGATCTCTCAATTCCATGGGGTAGGTATGGCAGATATGCATTTTCCTGTTTTAATTTTATTTACTTATTTTTTCCAGGTTTATTGAGACATAATTGATATATAATACTGCGTAAGTTTAAGCTGTACAATATAATGATTTGATATCTGTATATTGGGAAATGCTTACCACAATAAATTTATTTAACAATGCTTCACCTCCCATAATTATAATTAAAGTTCTACTCTGATAACCACTGTCAAGTATGCAACACAGATTTGTTAGCTATAGTTACCATGCTGTAACTTAGACCCCCCCAGAACTTACTCACCTTTTAACTGAAAGTTTGTACCCTTTGACAAACATCTCTTCCATTTCTGTTACTCCTGAGCCCCTGACAACCACCCTTCTCCTCCCTGTTTCTCTAACTTTGACCATTTTTACATTCCACATAGAATTGAGATCATGCAATATTTGTCTTTCTCTGCCTGACTTATTTCACTTAGCATAATGCTTGTAAGGTCTATCCATGCTATTGCAAATGGCAGGATTCCTTCTCTTTATAGCTGAATAATATTTAATTTTATATCACGTTGTCTTTATGCATTTATCTGTCAATGGTCACTTTGTTTTCATTACTTAACTATGGTGAATAATGCTTCAGTGAGCATGGGTGTGTGGATATCACTTTCTTTTTTTTCTTTTTTTTTCCTTTTTTTGGTCCTTTTCTAGGGCTGCACGTGCAGCATATGGAGGTTCCCTGGCTAGGGGTCTAATCAGAGCTGTAGACACCAGCCTATGCCAGAGCCACAGCAACTCAGGATCCAAGCTGCATCTGCAACCTACACCACAGCTCATGGCAATGCCAGATCCTTAACCCACTGAGTGAGGCCAGGTATTGAACCCCAAAACCTCATGGTCTCTAGTCGGATTCGTTAAGCACTGAGCCATGATGGGAACTCCAGATATCACTTTCATATCCTGTTTTAATTTCCTTTGGATATGTACCCAGAAGTGAGATTCCTGGATCATATAGTTCTACTTTTTTTTTTTTAATTTTTTGAGGAACCTCTGTACTGTTTTTGGTAGAGGCTGTATTGATGTACTTTTCCAACAGTGTGCACAGATTCCCTTTTCTTAGTATCCTTATCAGCATTCATTATCTATTATCTTTTTTATGATAGCCATTCTAAGAGTTGTGAGATATCTCATTTTGCTTTTAATTTACATTTCCCTAATGATTAGAGGTGTTGAACACCTTTTCCTGTACCTGTTGACCATTCGGATGTCTTCTTTGGAGAAATGTCTATTCAAGTTCTTTGTCCTTTATAAAATAGTTATTTTTGGTTGCTTTGCTATCAAGTTGTATGAATTCTTATGTATTTTCTGTATTAACCCCTTATCAGATATATGGTATCTCCCATTCCATATGTTGCCTTTTCATTTCATTGATTGTTTCTTTTGCCATGCAGAAGCTTTTCCATTTGATATAGTCCCACTTGTGAATTTTTCTTTTGTTGCTTGTGCTTTTGGTGTCATATCAAATAAATTCTTTTGTAAGGAGTTCCCTTGTGGCTCAGTGGATTAAGGACCTGGAATTGTTCCTGCTGTGGCTGTTATTATAGCTATGGTGCAGGTTCGATCCCTGGCCTGGGAACTTCATCATGCCATAGGCGGTGCTAGAAAGAAATTCATTGTCAAAATCAATGTAAAAGAACATTTTCTGTATGTATGTTTTCTTCTAGGAGTTTCATGGTTTCAGGTCTTATGTTTAAGCCCTTAATCTATTTCATGTTTATTATGTGAGTGGAGTAAGCTAGAGGTCCAGTTTCATTCTTTTGCATGTAAATATCCAGTTTTCCAAATACCATTTACTGAAAAGACTATTTTTCCTCATTGAATATTCTTCATTCCTTTTGCAAAAATTGGTTGAATATATATTTGGAGGTTTATTTATAGGATCTAGATTTTGTTCGGATTGGTCTATGTGTCTCTTTTTATGCCAATATCATACTGCTTCAATTATTTTGACTCATTGTCATGTCTCTTACCTAACAATAATTGCTACAAATGTAAATGGATAAATTATCTTTTCAAAAGGCATAGAGTAACTATATGGATAAAAATATGAAAAGATAAGATGCAACACATGGTGCCCCCAAGAGACTGACTTCAACTTCAAGGACACAAATAGCCTCAAAGTGAAGGAAAGTAAAAAGATATTACACAGGAGAAATCAAAAGATGACAAGGGTAGCTATTTTCATATCAGACAATATACTTAAATCAAAAACTTTAACATGAGACAAAAAGGCCATTAAATAATGAGTCAGTTGTAGATTTACATTTGTAGTAATTACTGTTAGGTAAGATCTTACTATTTCCATCATATAAATTGTTTTCTGGCTGTTGTGTAGTTCATTTGTTCCTTTCATTCTTTCTTGCTGTATTCCTTTATGAACTGATGATTTTTTTTATAGTATGGTTCCCTTCTCTTTATCATATGTGAATCTACTATAGGTTTGCATTTTGTGGTTACCTGAGACTTACTTGAAGCCTTTTATTGATACAACAGTATTTTTAAATATGCCAACTTCATTTTTATTTAATCTAAAAACCTACCCTTTTATTCTACCTCCTGTACAATTTATATTTTTGATGTCACAATTTATACATTATTGTGTCTATTAGCAAATTACTGTAGCTGTAAGTATTTTTAATACTTTTGTCTTTTAACCTTTATGCTAGAGTTAAGTGGTTAACACACCACCATATTACAATATTAGAGGATTATAAATTTATTTATTTACTTAACATGTGTTTTATATTTTCATATGGTTTAATGTAACTTAGTGGCGTCCTTTTGTTTCAGTTCGAAGAATTCCTTTCAGCACTTCTTGTAAATAGGTCTAGTGGTGGTGTACTACTCAGTTTGGGGAAAATCTTTATCTCACTTTCATTTCTGAAGGCCAGATAGAGTAAGACCTTCTTGGTTGGCAAGTTGTTTGTTTGTTTTTCAGCACTCTGAATATATAACCCCATTATCTCCTGGCCTGCATGGCTTCTGTTGATAAATTAACTGAAAATCTTATGGAGGGGCTTGTTTATTAAATGATTTTTTTTCTTGCTGTTTATAATATCCTCTCTTTGTCTTCGTTTTTAGACTGTTGTTATAATGTGTCTTGAAGAAGATCCTTTTGGACTGAAATTATAGAATGATCTATTTGGTATTAGCTTCATGAACTTGGACATCCAAATCTCTCCCCAGATTTTGGAAAAATCTCAGCCATTATTTCTTTAAAAATCCTTTCTGCCTCTTTCTCCTTCTCTTCTCCCTCTGGGTCTCCAATGATACATAGATTGTTTCACCGAAAGGGTTCCAATCAGTCTCATAGGCTTTCTCCATTAGTTTTCATTCTTTTTCTTTGTTCTTTTTTTCCCTCTCTGACTGGATAATTTCAAATGATCTGTTTTTGAGCTCACTGATTTTTTTCTCATCTGCTTGGTCCAATCTGCCCTTGAAGCTTTGTTGAATTCTTCAGTTCAGTTACTGTATTATTCATCTCCAAAGTTTATGTTTGTTTTTTTTTATTGTTTTCTTTCTCTCCACTGAACTCATTTCATTCTGGTATTGCCATCCTGATTTTGTTAAATTGCATTTCTGTGTTCTCTTGTGGCTCCCTGAGCATATTTAGATAAATTGTTTTAAATTTATTGTTAATAAATTCATATATTTCCATTTCCTTGGTCAGTTCCTGGAAGCATACTATGTTCCATTTGTTGTGTCATGTATATCTGGTTCTTCATGATTTCCATAAGTGTTTTCACATTTTAAAAAGCAGTCACCTCTTCTAGACTTTGTAGACTGACTTAATAAGTAATGACATTCATATACAGGTGGGGGCTCACTGGGACATTTGGTGACCATGGGTCTAGTGATGCAGAGTGCCAAGTGCAGGGGCATGTGGTAGCTCTGGGTCCAGGAAGGCACATTGCCTCATCACCTCAGCCCACTACAATTTACAGCATTGGAAGTTTTGTGGTCTTTGGCAAACACTGCGGGAGGTCACCAGTGGCTACAAGGGGTGGTGGGGTCTTCAGCAACACCTTCAAGTCTAGCAGCTAGAGACTAGGGCAGGCAGTATGGTGGCTGAATCTGTGATGTGCACACAATTGGCTATGGAGACCATCTATAGGTGCCTGTGTAATGGCAGCAGCCAGTTGCAGATATACTCATACTGATGGGGGTTGTGGCCAGCAGCAAAGGCCTGGACAAATTTGGGCATGCTGGCATCTATGGGGGCCCTGGCTGTCTACATGCATGCTTATGGTTGCAGGGTCTCTCCATAGGTGCACACACTGACATGGAAACTGGTGATAAAAGTTGGCTAGGGGACATACAGGTACACAGCTAGAGGGCTAACTACAGGTGAACCCAATGGTGCAGGCCTTTCACTGTTGACAGGGGTAAATCTGGGCCCATGAGCAGGTGTAGGGGCCTTGGCTGTCAATAAGCAATTCTTTGGCTACAGGATTTTGCCATATTTGTACACAGGAAGAAAAGGCATTGGTGGGCGTCAGACCTGTGGTGTGCAACTGCACAGCTAGAAGGGTTATCCCTAAGTGTGCACAAGTATTGGGGGTCTAGGCTGGCATCTTACATCAGAGGCCTGGACTGGCCACAGGTGTAGGTCTTAGATTCCAGTGGGGATAGAGGGGAAGGGAGCAGAGAGGAACTCAGCTGACCGGCATAAGTAAATGTGAATAACTCTGGGGTAAAACCAGTGAAGTCTGCAGGGTACCTGCAGTGGCTGAGCTGGACGTTGGTTTCTTCAGTGGAGAAAGCTGCAAGGGTTGTCTGCAAAGCTGCCCACTGAGTATTACAGTCAAATCCTGCTGCATTGGTATGTCTGTTCTTTTTTTTCCCCTAGTCATCTCTATATATGTCAGATTCGCCAAACTCTGGATGGAGTAAAACTGAAGCAGGTCCTTAGTGCAGTGCCCCAAAATGGTGGGAAAGTTGGTCACTTACCCTGCTCTGCTTTCCCCAGTTATGAGAACCCTTTTTAGCTGGGGATTCCTTCTTTGTGCTGAGTAGTGCACTCAAGGATGGAATGATGCAGGAAAAATGAAGTGTTTTTACTTTTTGTGTGGTTATTTTCAGATTTTTTTTCAGTGTTGTTAAGTTTCTTAAGTAGATTCCCAAGCTCGCCGAGAGCTGTTTTTACTTGTGAATAGCTGTCTGTTGATCTTTGTGGGATGACGAAGGCTAGGTTTCCTACTTTTCCATCTTAGTGGCATCACTTCAGGAAAGAGTTATTTTAAAATGAGAGAAGTATGACTCTTGGCTTTGGTTGGAGGTTACAAAAATCTGTGAAAAAGTCCAATCTGTCACTGAAGAATTAGGACATCCATTATAGGATACTCTGATGCACGTGGTCTTCAGCTTTTACAATAACTAGGTATTTTCCATCAAATGCATAATACCTACAAGGATCAACTTTTGTGGAAATTAACTTATTTTTAGAGGATTTTCTTTTTGTTGGTATAGACTTCCCCTGATTATGTAATCATTCTAGCAGTACTTGATGTCAGTATAGCCATCGGGTTAAGATGTCCTATACATAGGAAAATTCCTGTGTCTCTCAGGATATGGCAAATTCATTTTTATCTCATTGGGTGGGCATATAGTCTTGACTTCAAAGTCTAACTCTGCTGGTTGCTATATGATCTTGAACCTGTCACTTACCTTTTCTAAACTTCAGTTTCCTTATCCTTAAAACAAGATGATTACCCAGTTCAAAGGGGCAATTTGTTTCTTCAATGATCCATCGAATATTGACTGAGTACCTTCTTTAGGGACAGTGTTATAGATGATTGATTAAAGTAGTGGGTCATAAAGTTCTTGTTCTAAAGTATATTATATGCTAATGAAGGGATGTAAAAAATGATGTAATTTTTGTATACCGGTAAGTTCTATTCAGAGAATAAAAAAGGGCAGTGTAGTAGAGTGTGACTGAAATGTGAATTGGTAAGTAACACCATACAGATAAGTCAAGAGAAAGGACTTTTGAATAAATGATATTTGAGAAGGTACTTCAACACTGAAAAGGAGTAAGGTATCTGAAGAATATCCAAACAAAGGAAACAAAAAATTATAGATTTCCATAGCAAGAATCATCTTGGCCTATTTGAAGAATAGCATCAGTGGTGTATAGTGATAGTGGAGGTGAGTGCCAAGACATGTGGAGAAAGACCTGGTTGGGTTCAGAGTATGTGCAGTCTTCTAGGACATGATAATTAGTTTGGACTGTTTTTATAAATCATATTGCAAGGTAATGGGAGTTTTAATAAGGATTGTCATGTCATATTATTTATGTTTAAACATATTCCTTCTTGGAGCTTGAATTACAGGAATTTTTATAAACATAAAAGAAGCTATACATATAAAATGCACAGCATAGTTCCTGCTACATAGAAGATTATAAAATCAGAATATATCCAGTATCATAATTATGGTATTGATGATGGTGATGATGGCATTTGTTAAGAGTGGTAGTGAGGATGGTGGTGATCATATTTAATTTCTAAATCTTCTGAAAATCTACATTTGACCTGTAAATCCATAAGCATATGTAGTGAAGCCCATGATCCGCTATTATTTCTGTACAACTTGGTCCAGTTTTGAGTGGTAAGGAAAATTGCTCAGCCCTCTGTGCCAGCCTTGACTGTCCTCACTTTCTTGTTAGAACTCTGCACTAAGATTACACTGGTAAGGACTTCTCTGACCTAAATGTCACTGGGACCTCAAAGAGGAGAGCATAGTTAAAGCATAAGGGGGGACAAAGCCAGCTTAAAATGACTAAAAGGGTTCTGAGACCAAATAAATGTCTTTTGAAAAAACGAAGAAGAGAAGATAGAAGGGATACTTCTTTTTACGATATAGCCAACCTTTGAGAATAAAAGTATTGTGCTACAGCTTAATAACTCTTTGTCACTGCAGCCACTTGCTGATGTCTAACCTTTAAAATGGCCCAAACCCATCACCTCAAATCAGAAGTCAAGGAAATAAACTTGGATATAACATTTCCTGTAGGAGCTATCAATTTCCAACCTAATTTTTTAAGTTAACCCTAAACTAAGCAAGAACACTGTTTCAGGACTTCCTTGTAGCAAGCTTTCATTTGCTTTCAGAATGTAATTGTTATTAGTGATCATAATTCTTCATTTTCTCTTTTGTCATTGATGCATTTGGATTTAATATTGAATAAATAGTTATGAACCAATTTAAGTGGGGAGGGGGTGATATTAGGTGGTAGGATTGTAATTTTAAACTTATGAAACATTCAGGGAACATTACTTATACTTTTCTGACTTCCGATTGACCACTAATATTTTAGGATTTTAAGAGATATCAAGTGTTGGCAACTACTTTTTCGATGTTTTGATTTCACCATAAAATGTGCTTTTACTTGATGACTATAAGTTCTTGTTGAATGAATGAATGACACTTTGCCTCTTTCTAGCAACCTAATCAAATAGTGTTGAAGAAAATAATTTGAGAATTATCAGCATGTGTACTTTCATTTGCTGTCAACAGTGTTTCACTTAACAAAGAGCTCATAACTAAATTCATAGTTGATGTATTAGTTTGAAAGGGAAAATATAAAGTTTCAGTATAGGAAATATTAGAAAGAAGAGGCTCTTCTGTGTGTCCCCAGCAGACTGTAACTTTCTTTGGTATTTAATTTTTCCCTAATTTGCTGAGGTTGGAAGGTCTTAGTTGTGATTAAATATCAGAATGATTAAGCTAGATATTATGTTGCTTCTGTTTTAGTTTCCTTCCTTGTGCTTGATAATTTATCATTAAAGATTTGGGCATTTTAAAATCTTTTCTCTATCCTGGTGTCTTTCCAATTGGCAAGTCAAAGAACTTTACATAAAAGAGGAACTACACAGATTATAAGGAGGAATATTTTAAACCTTGAGTTCTAATTTGATTTTTTTCTTTCTTAAACATATTTCCCTTAAATGATGAATGTGAGTGTTGGAGGGTGGTAAATACCACCCATGGTCTTTAGAGCCTAAATGTTGAATTTGACACTCGGAGTTTAAAGGCATCATGAAAATTTCTCCACAACTAATGTTCAAGCAATTTGGGTTTTACAGGCAACTCAGTAGTTTGGATTGATGTACTTATTTTGAAAAAGTACCATAAAAAGATATCTTCAGAGAATTGGTCCTTTGCATTATTCTAAAGAATGTGAAAGTCAATTGATTGGCTTGCTATTTAGAATATATTTAATTTTTAAAATTATATTCCGACTCATTAGTATCTAATTCATGCTTTTGTTTAGCAAACTGAATCAATTAAAAAGATTAAATATTTATTTTATATTAGAGACAAGTAAAGGAAACTATAAAATTTTTCTAAATGCCCTTTTACTATATTTTTCTCTTCAGCTCATCTCTAGGCTTTTATAGGATATATTTCCAAGAAGCACGTCTACAAATCTTATAAACAAATGTTTTATTATCAAACATTTCTCTGCTGACTATAGTATGCAAAATATGGTCACAATTTCAGCAGCTAGTTCCTTTTAATCATGCAGTGTTATTTATTTTACAGTGAAATTAATGCATATAGAAAAGTGTATCCATGTAGAAAGTTGAAAGCAAATTGCTATGTAGTTACTATACTTGTGAATTGCCGGTTTTCTATGTATGTGTTTGCATTGGATACTAGTGATTACATCTAAAAGAAAATGGATCTTTGTTTTCACTGAAGAGATAAACAATGTACATAACTAGCATCTTGAACCATACAATTGCAAATACATGGCTTTTCACTTATTGTCCAATCATCTTCTTACTATGAAAGCATGTAATTGACAAACAAATGTCTTGTCCCTTAGAGTGGTGTATTGGAAGAGGAAGAGAAATTAGAATTACTTTGAAAGATATTTGAACACTAGTGGGATAGTTGCTTCACTATTTAGGTGATTTAACAAAATGATGTATTATATTTGATTATTTAAGAAAATATAGTTATCGGAATGCTGTTGAGAGCCTTTATGTCATGAAAGATGGATTTCTTGAATTATTAGATAGAAGCTGATAATACATTTTATCATTCAATATAATAGAATTTATGATTTTTTTCATAAAAATTAGTTAAGCCTATACATGTCAATGTATGTGTACTGGCCAAGAAGTGGATGGTGCCTTATTAATTAGATATTCCAGTTAAAAGAGTTATCATTAAATACAATTATTTTTAAAGTAGGATTATAATAAGTATAAAAATCTAAAACTGTCCTGAGTACGAATTAAACTCTTTGGTTCAGCATCTACCTTATGATTCCACAATGTTCCAAAATGACCATTAAAACCACAATTTATCCTTGTACTCATGAAGTAGAAAAGAGACAGTTAACAGAAAATTCTCATTGATAAACATATAGAGCAGAGAACACTGTTTTTGAAAAATTAAAGATATCGATTTGCCCCTCTTTCCCTATTAAGGAAGATTTTCTTAATTTTACTAATATATCAAGTAAACTATTCAATTAGATTTTAAGACCTAGGTATAAACATCTGGTTAAAGTTACACATTTCAAATCAACAAAACATCAGAAACCATTAGTTTTAAATCTCATGGCTGGAGGCTAATTTGCAAACAGGTTTTATGTCAAGCATACAGAATTGCTAACATTGTACTAAAGATGTGAGTGTGGGTGTTTGAGCTTTGAAAATAGCTGCTTATATATATGAAAGTGAAGCTGATGGTTAAAAGTACCTTCTCTGTCAAATTCTACCAAATCAAATTTTTCCTCCTAGTGTCTTAGACTATTTTACCTATTCAGCTTGGATTGCTGATGTCATTTTCCCCAGAACCACTGTCTTTCCCTTTTGCAAAGCACACATATGGCATGCATAACTGTTGGGTTGTAAAAGACATGTACAGTGCTGTCTATAGCTTCTGTTGAGTTCAAGAAGGTCTAGTTTATATATAATCACCTCTGACACAGTGTCAAGAACAGCCTCACATTGCCCCTGATCCCTCTACCTATGTGTGGGAACACATCATTTAGCTGACTGCTGCTGAGGCAAAGGATCTCTCTCAAGACTGAGCATGTATCAGATTCACCAGGAGGGCTGCTGAGCCCAATCCCAGAGCTTCTGTGGGATTCAGTAGGTCTGTGATGGGGAGGAAGTATTTACATTTTTAACAGGTGTGTAGGTGATTCCAATGCTGTTGGCCACAGGATGACATTTTGAGAAACAATGATGTATTTGGGGAATTAAAGTACAGTTTAGAAGAACTGTGTTCCTGCCTCAGCTCTAGTTTTAATATATAGCAGATGGACCAAACATTCAAGGTTTTAGTTCTCTTCATCTCTACTGTGGGCGGTTAGATTGGTTTTCCAATTTAAAATTAAATAGGATATCATACTGATTCACTATACAATGTACCAAAGAAGGATGAATATTTCCCTTCATTCTTTGCTTTGTATCCTATTCCTAGGTGATCTCATTAATGCTCTTGGTTTAAATTACTAACTTTACTGCAAAGACTTTAAAATCTACCTCTCTGGCCCAGAATTCTGCCCTGAAGGCTAGTCTTAGATACCCATTGACCTAATTGACATTGCCACTGTTGAAGGCAGCTCAAATGCACCAAACACCAAATTGAACCTATGATCCTGTCCTTCAAACTTGATACACATTCACTTTGCCCCATCCCAATGAATGTCACCAACCAGTTGAGCAGGCTCATTCTGGGCTTCATAGTTAATTACTCTTCACTGTCCTTCAACCGCCCTGTCAAATCCCACTTATTTAATCTTCTCAATACCTCTACAGTTTCCTTCTATGTCCCTCATTATCCTAGGGTATGCTGCCATCATTTCTCATTGTGATGACCACAGTAATCTCTTAATTAGTCAAATAAAAATGAATCTGGCCCTCCCACCAGCCTGTTCCCTCTACAGCCAGAGTGCTGTTTTAAAAAACAAACCTGCCTTGTCACTGTTTTACTTTAAAGGATTCTTACTATTTTAGGCTTTAACATGCTTTTCAAAGCCCAACATGCTCTAGCCTCTGCTATGTTCACAATAATGTTTTTCACTGCTTATTTCCTCTTCTCATTTTTGTGTATTTCAACCACACTGTTTTTTTGTAGAACCTTATAAATACTGTGATCTTTTTAGACATTGCACATATTATTCCCTCCATCAGGAACTCTATCCACAATCTCCACCACTGCCCCCATAGCTATATGCAACACTTACCTGTTCCTGAGCACCTTATAGAACTCATTTGCTTGTCACCATCTTAGGGGGATTTCTCTGGATCCTCTACTGCCAAATTAGATTATGTCCTCATGCTGCATGATTTATTTGTTCATTTTACTTTCCTCTCATCATCCTTATTTCAGTTTGTAATTCCATGTTATTTGTGTAAGCATGTAATTATTATCCATCTCACCCCTTATACAGTGGGCATACTTTCTTCATCACTGAATCTACGGAACCACATACAGTATTTACACACAACAGACATTGTAGAAAAACGTGTAAAATTGATGAATGAAAAAGTATACCTTAATTTTTTTTAATAATATGGAGCAAAAATTAGCTTTCCCTTGAGGTCTATCTTTTGGAACTTTGGACCTATGTAAACTAAACCAATAGCTTTACTATGCTTTACGTCTTAGAAAATAATTTGGTCTCTTTTACATGTGACTCATCTGAGGGCTGAGCCCCTCTTCAGAGTGAGCCAGTATAGCACAGTCCTTGTAAGAAACTCTACCTTCAGACAACTTTAGTTCAAGTCACAGGCCATTTTTTAGCTGTGTGGCTTTGGAGATGCCAATAGTGTCAACTTATTGGGGGTGTTGTGATGAATAAATAAGCATCGTTCTTGATAAGCAGTTTGTATAGTGTTTATTGCATCCTAATTACTGAATACCTTGAATCTCATTTGCATAATTCTATTATTTACAGTATTTTGTACACTTCTAGGCACTTAGTATGAGGACAATAAAGTTATATTGAAGTGTATACATTTTGAATGTGGGTATTTGTATAGCATTTTAACTCTTTAAGTATCTCTATACATATTACCTCACAGAAGTTAGCTGTCCTGTTCTTCACCCAATGTTAATCATTGCAGATGAAAAAGAAAATCAGTAGTGTGATTCATAAGATTTCTACCACCTAGAGATTAAGGTGAACAGACTACTTCCTTCAGATTTTGTTTAATTTAACAAACATTTATTGTACATTAATATAGAAGTCATGATAGACATAAAGATGAATGAACTATGTCACCATTTTTAAGGTGCTATCACATAAAAAAGTGAATTGACAGAAATAACCATGTAAGATAAAATGGTAAATTTAGGCTGTTTGTGAAACATTGGGATGTAAGTATAAATAAGCAGTGTGAATAATTATATTTGGGGAAGTTCAGTTACCTGAGAATTCTATTTTTCCTTGAACTTTTCATGCCTATGTTTCTTTATTTAGAAGCAAAATATTATTTTTATGGCATATTCAGACTTTTTCACTCATAGAATAGACCAACGGTATTTCAAAATGTGAGCCTCAGATGGGCATCACCTGTGAATTGTTAGGAATGAAAATTCTTCAGCCCTACCTGAGACTTACTGAATCAGAAACTTTGGCAGTTGCGCCCAGCAGCAAGCACTGCAGGTGATTTTAATGCATGCTCAAGTTAAAGAACTAGTGAAGTAAGAAACTGTTTTGTAATAGAACAAATTTTCTCATTAGCATCAATTCTTTTTTTGATGTATAGTTGATTTACAATATTGTGTTAGTACAGTACTGTGTACAGCAAAGTGATTCAGTTAGACATATATATATATACTTTTTCAGATTATTTTCCATCATAGATTATAAGATATTGAATATTGTTCCCTGTGCTAAACAGTAAATGTTTATTTTATACATAGTGGCATGTATCTGTTAATCTCAGACTCCTAATATTTCCTCCCTTCATGCTTTCCCCTTTAGTAACTATGTTTGTTTTCTAAGCTCATCAAAATCATTTCTGCTCTTGAGTACACAGATGCTCACTAAATTCACCTAACTAGCTTTAAGTTTTCCCTTTTTCTGTATGCCTGTTATCCATAGCCACAAAATAAATACACTTTTTTTTGAGGACCAGCAGCTGTCCTCTTCTTCAAGGTCAATGTATCTTCTCTGCTTTCCTTCTGCGCTTTTAAAAAGTAGGTTTTAGTATGGATACCCTATTTACTTTTTATGTTCTAAGGAACACTTGAAAGAGTGAAATCTGGTTAAATTTAGTGACAGGATATTTACTTCAATAAAATTATTTAAGTTTATTTCATAATGTTCATTGAGAGAAGAAAAGTTCTTATTAGTAATACATTCCTTAAATAGCAACTATACAAAAATCACTACTAAAATTCATTTCACTAGTTTTGCCTTATTTTTAGAAGAGAGCAAAATGGAACACATTGAGGAACATAACCTACCTGAAAAAAATGCCATTTATTTACTCAGAAACAAAAATGCTCAAGAAATTTAAAAGTACAAGCCACTAGTTTCTTTTTTTCCTCAAATGTTTCACTGTTGTCTATGCATTTTCAAGGCTTCAACACATCTTTGCCTCTCAATTGTGTCTTTTCCCCTTGGCCTATATTGACAATATGTTTTCCTTTTGGATTTCATCCAGCACCCTCCCTCACTTTACAATTCTATTGCATTTTGAATAAAACAGAAGAGATATAGTATCTATTTTTGGAAAACTTTATTTAAAAAGAACATTTGTGGAACAAACATTATGTAGTTTATTAATCAAGTCTTTTAGGAAGACTTTGTGGCATCCCCTAACTTTCTATTTCATGAGGTCAGGGGTCAGCAACATCACCTGCAGGTGGAGACCTTAGAAACAAGAAAGAACCCACCAGCTGCAGGGAGAACACCCCACAGAGCCTGACCAAGATGAAGGGTCCTTTAAATCCTAGCCTCCCTTGGAGTTTTTGTGCTGTAAATGTGAATATTCAGGCCTGCCCTGTTTAAGAACCAGCAGATAAAGTATCTTTTTGTGAATGCCTCACTTCCATAGCTTATTCATTCTTTGCCTCTCTATCTCAAAAATGCATTGAACATAACTACCATGGATACCTATTGCAGTTGGGAATGGAGCAGTCACTTTGTATCTACATTTGACAAAGAGAACCAACTGCCCAAGCCATACATCATTCCATACACATCATTAGCTTCTAACCAACATTCATACTTTCAAGGCTTGTTCTCTACCCACGTTACTAGATACATTTGTATCACTGACCTCAAACTCTGCCATTAATAATGCCACAATCAGATTTCAGGTAAATTCATTTTAAATGATTCCCCTTTGTATGCTCACAAACATGTTAAGATTCGAAAGACATTTTTTGCAGACTGCATTTTTTTCTCCCTAGAATTTATTGCCTGGCTTTCATGCATTCATGAGTCAAATTTTATCACATATCTATTGTAGACAGCAATTGTGTAAAATACTGGTGACAGAAAGATGAAAGGCACAGTCTTCCAGGAGTGCCTAGTTTGGAATAGTCAGGTGTATAATCAAATAACTCCTATGCTATGTTCTAAAAGGGGTGTGCCTAGAATATGATCCTTGCCTGGGCCTTCAGAATCAGTCCCAAAGTGAAGAGTCAGAGAAGGGAAGGGTAATTCAGGGAGAATAAACAGTTTTCATAAAGACACATGCACAAAAGTGAGCCAGGCCAAGCTTTAGAGGGCAAATAACTACTTGGCTGTACTTTTCCTTGGTACATGGCTTTGTGAATGTACAGTGAAAGTAGGGAGTTCCACATCACTGTGGACAAGGCCAATGAGAAGTGGATGGTATCAGAAGATGTGGGGTCTAGGGACATCCTAAATATGGGTGTAAACATAAAAAATGCACAGCCTGAAATTTGAGAGTTAAGTTTTATTGGGGGGAGAATTAGGATTTAAGCCCAGGAGACAGCATCTCACGTAGCCCTCAGAAACCACTCCAGTGAGGTGAGGGGGGGAAAGCTAGGATATATAGGTTTTGCAACAAAGAGTAGGTAGTAGGAAGAAAAGATTTACAGAAAACCAGATTGCAGAAAACAGTTTCTGTGGGAAGATGTAAAGGTCTAGGCTTACTGGAATCACTCCTTTGATTTGCACCTCAGCTGTGGGACAGTATTCTTTGTTTCTTTCTGAGTTCCCACAGGGCTCACTGGCTCATCCTTGGGAGTGGCTGACTGTGACATCTTTTGTTTCGTCCACTTAACTACAGACCAGCTATCTGAAATACTGCCCCAAAGAGAAAGGGGGAAATAGCAAGGTATAAGTGATAAAGGAAAAGGGGGAGGTGCATGCAGCCATGCACACATTTTACAGAAGTTTGCTGCTGGTCTCATGAAGGTTACTACTAGTCAGGAGGAGCAGACACCACCATGAAGGGTTGTAGATTTTTCTAGATATGAGGAGATGCCAGAAGTGGGATCATAAAATCTTCTAAAAATATCTGACAATCTGAAGAACTTTTTTTCCAGTTTCCCAGACACAGAGATCCTCACTCCTAGTCTCCGCCCTGAGCTCTATTCAGGAGTTTCTGCAGGTCGGCAGCTGCAGTGGTTCATGATTTAATCCATGCAGAGGCTGATGAAAAAGGCCAAACTCCAGTTCACATGGCCATAGTGTTCATAATGTAGGAAGATAGTCACACAATCTTAGCTCAAGGAAATCTAATATGTTTTTATCCAGTTTTGGTTTTAAGAACAGGATTAGTATAATACAGCACTAGGGGCTGTATCTATAGGAAAGGCTGCACATTAGACCTGATACAGTTCAATATACACATAATTATCATGCCAATGGGATGTCTTATCTTTCAGGACTCCTTAGCAATCCTCAGTGCTAGAGGTTATGACACTTACTACAACCTGCTTAAATCCCTTTGGCTTTTAGCCCTATAAGAGAATGGATTTCACACTTTAGTTTGCATCAAAAATTCCATGGAGGACTTGTTCAAGCACTGATTTCTAGGCCTTATCCCTAGAGTTTATGATAAGGTTACTATGGGTGGAAATCTGAGAATATGCTTTTCTAACAAGTTCCCCAGTGATGATGATACTGCTGGTCACAGAATCTTTCTGAGAACCATTCCTCCAGGGGCACATAGATTGAGAGAAGTTTCCTGAGCCTGGCCCAGTATTTACTGTGACCACCAGATTTACTGGGATTTACCAAGAGTCACAGAATTATGTACTATTTGCTCTTTAGCTTGGCACTCTGTCACCTTTAGAAATGTGATCTGTGATTGAGGCTAAAGGCTACCAGCTTAGGTGTTTTGACTGTACTCATTGCAGAACTGATAAAACAATAATGCAGTTTTGGGCAAAGGCCATAGAATAGATCATCAACCTCAATAATTAGTGTTTAATAGAATAAAACAGTAAGCTTTACTGTACCATACCTATCCTTTTGATGCTCATAAAAAATACTTTTGTGGTTGTTCTTGGGTGGAATGTAGATGGAAGCCTTTAAAAGTAGGAGAGGCACAGGCTTACAATTGGAATAAAACTGCTAGCCTAGGATTAAAAGTACAATGGGTAATCCAGAAATAGACTGTTTTACAGCTAGAAAATCTTAAGTGAGTTTGGGGTGAGAAAATACAGTACCCTGGTATTCTTTTTGATTTTCTTTCATCTCACTTATGGCTCAGGTAAACTTCTGAGATGACTTTCAGTGATGCCTATCCCAGGGTTTTCAAGATGAAGATGGACATCAATGTCTACCTTTGGCTTGGGTCTTCCACATCTTCTGAAATTTTGTTCCTCCCACCCCCTCCAGTTGCCTGGTCTCTGACCAGTAATAGGAAGTGCATACCCTCTTTTTTTTCTAGCGATAATTCTTCTAGGCCCACATGGAGGAATCCTATCCAAATCATCCCCCATGCAAACTTGTTGGTTAAAAATCTTCTCTGCCCAAGTCACCTTCTTGGGTTTGAATTAAAATGACTTGCAGACAGCCTTCCTCTGTGATTGGAAAGAGTAAGAACTGAAATGTAGTTAGATCATAGCCTGGTAGATCTAAAAAATTGGCCTAAAGACACACTTCTCTTAGTATGTATTGAAGAACTTTCCACTGGATTTGTATAGAAGCTAATTAATATCTGTTAGAAGAGTTTTAGTGGGTAAAAGTAATATGTTATTGGCAGTAGGAGAATTTATGAAGGATATGAGAATATCTTGATACGATTGGATGATATTTTGGTAGCTGTACAATTTTGTGGATACATGAAGTTTAAAGAGGCATGTTTTGTAAGAAGGGAGCCCTGCTGGGTCCAGGAGTCTGTAAGACCATAAGATGGGAGCAAGCAGTAACCTTTAACCATATCAAAGGAACGTCTATTCTTTTCCTGTCTTTTGGCACCATTTTATTTATCACATCACTGGGACCTCGTGCAGAAGGATATCTCCATTCCCCATCCTGCTCCTCCCAGCTATTTAGCTTACAAGTGAGATTGAATGAAGACTGTGTGGACCCTTTCTTAATGTAGCTTCTCTCTGTGGTAGCCTTGTAACATTGCTAATGCCTGCACTTTTAAGAAATTCCATTTCTTGCCTTGCATTAATGGTCTGGTCAATAAAAAGGATAATAGAGAGGGGCTTAGAAGGATGAGGAAAGTTACTCAAGCTATAGATTTATTGATGTGTTCATTTATGTTGTTGAAGAGGAAAAACTTTTCTTCTACCCTCTTAAGTTTAGTACTTGAGGGCCCGTGAATTAAACTGACAAAAGACAGATTAGCAAGAGAAAATACAGAATTTATTCATGTATGTACATGGAATTCCACAGAAAATGTAGCTCAGAGAAGCTGTTAGCATGTATAGCTTAAATACCATCTTAACAAGGGGAGTAGGTTCAAACTTCAAGAGAAAAACAAACGGTAGAAAATGATTGAGAAACATATGGGAGAAACTTATAAAAGATAAGGTTTGTTTTAGTGAGGTCTCTTTATGCAATTTCTCAGTGTGGTGCCAGCTTCTCATCACAGGTGACAGGAATCATTCTTTCCCTTTCTATGGGAAGCCTCCCTTAAAGAGAGATTTATAATAAGTTGAATTTGTTTGGAAGGCTCTTCTTTGGGGTAGAAAGGGGAATACAGAGAAAATATATTCCTTCATCTGTTAGTTATCAAATGCCTTCAGCTCAAAATTATCCATATGCCACAGTGGTATAATTTGGATCCTTTCAATATGTTTATTCAATCAGTACATATTTACCAACACACATAGTATGCCAGGTACTGGGATACAAGAGTGAACAAAATTAAATTCCTACCTTCATGGAACTTATATTCTAGTAAATAGCTAGATAATAAATAAGTGAGACTTATTTGTTACATTTATTACATACATATACTTGTGATCAGATAGTGATATATCTTCTTGAAAAAGTAAGGGGATAGAAGATGATGTTAAAGATTAGCTAGAATGGGTGGGAAGGCATGGCTTCTCTTGGAAGCAATATTTAAGCAAAGATGAGAGTTATTTAAAGCAGTAAGCCTGGTGAATATTTGAGAAAAAGTATTTCTGGAAGAGGAAACAGCAAGGGCAAGGGCATGGAGCTCAGAAGAGACTTGGTTTATCCAAGAAGTATCATGGACTCTAGTACAAGGATCAAATGAGGAAGGAATGAGATAGGAGAGTGGGCATGGGCCAGAATATGCATAATTTATAGTCCATGGTACAGAATTTAATTCTTTCTCTGAGATTCAAGGCACATCATTGGAGAATTTAGAGCAGGGGAATGAAGTGATCTGATCTATTTTCTTCAAAATGATTCCTTGATGCTGAGTAGAGATTGGACTAAAATGGGGGCAGTGGTGATGCAGGAAGCTGACATTGGAAACCACCCTAATAGCCCACATGAGAGACTGTGGTGGTTCAGACTAGAATGGAATGGTGGGCTCACTGAGAGAGCATGGATTTAGGATGTATTTGAAAAGCATAGATGATTGGATTTGCTGCGATGGATTAGATGTGCAGTATGAGGAAATTTGAAAATGATTTCTAAATTCTTCTCTAGGAAAAATGGAGAATAGTAGAAGAGGGATAGTAGGGTTCAGGGAGAAACTAAATCAGGAGCTTTATTTTGACTATGTGTTTTTACAAGGTCTCACTAAACATCCAAGTGGAAATGCTGGCAAGGATGTTGAATAGATGAGTCTGAAGCTCAAGAGAGAAATTGGACTAATGTTACTAATATGAGAGTCATAGACATATAGATGATTTTTAAAGACATGGGATTGAATGAGCTCTCCTATGAAGAGATTCTGTAAAAAGGGGCTAAAAACTGACCAAACATTTCTAAGAGAGAGAGGAGAAAAGAAACAATCAGAGGAGACTAGGAAGGAATAGCCATGATATATATATAGAAAACCAAGTTAGTATGATTTCCCTGAAACAAATTGAAAAAAATACTTCAAGATAAAGGGAATGGCAGTATCAAATGCTATTAAAAATTTCAATTACATAAACATAAAAGAATTACCTACTGGATTTTGCATTGAGGAGCTCATAGTTGACTTTGACAAAAGACCTTTGCATTGGAGGCATGCATCAAAACTTCTTTGTACAGTGTTGAGAATGAGGACGTAAACATAATGGCTGTCACAGTACAGATATTGTCATTCATGTACTAATTAAACAACATTTGTTAAGTATTTACTTTGTTTTATGTGTTGCAAATGGCATTTGCTTGGTCTAGTCAGGGAGGACGCTATTAACATCATTATAGTACTCCAAGATAGGTTAAATAAAATTTTGCAGATGAGGATTTCTTTTTGTGGTGCAGCGTAAATGAATCTGACTAGTATCCATGAGGCCTCAGGTTCCATCCCTAGCCTTGCTCAGTGGGTTAAGGATTCCGCATTGCCACGAGCTGTGGTGTAGGTTGTGGACATGGCTCAGATCTGGCATTGCTATGGCTGTGGCATAGGCCAGGAGCTATAGCACTGATTTGATCCCTAGACTGGGAATCTCCATATGCCAAGGGTGTGGCCATAAAAAGACAAAAAAAAAATTGGCAGATGAGCTTGTCTGGGAGTTAGAGTAGAATCTTGCCAACATAGAAGAGGAAGGTCAGAAGGGAGGGTAGCAAGGATAGCAGCTTGAGTAACCCTGAAAAGACAAAATAGCATAGCCTGTCTTGGAAATATCAAGAAATCTCACATGACTGGACACATAAGGAGAGGCATAAGGTGGATGAAGTGATGAAGTCAAAGAGAAAGAATTTGGAGAAGCTGGCAAGCTAAGAGTGAGTGAAAATAAATATGCAAAAATCCATTTCAAAGGGTTTACATAGTATGGATAAGAAAAGAGACAGACTAGAGGCATAGAGTCCCATTGGAATACCCTAATAATAATTCAGAGACATGAAAAACCCATAGAAATCTGAGGCATATTTTCCAGTCCCCAAGGTTGAACAATTAAGCGCATTTTCAGGTGTTATGTCCATGATATGACCATATTTTCTAACTGTGATGCCTGTTGAGGCTAAAATAAAGTGTGTACTTCTTATTTTATGTTAAAATGTCATGTATTAAAGTTAAAGCTATTTCCTAGATAAACAAAATATGTCATCTGGGTTAATTTCTTTTATAATTTAACCAAAAGAATGTTAACATCTATGCTCATACAGTCAAAAAGAGGAGGTGGTTTCTATTCAATATCCACATGTTCAGCAAAAAAAAATAAAACAATAAATTATTAGAAGCAATAATAAATTAATAATAATTTAATTTAAAATATGATTGTTTTATTTGGATTTAGTAAGGAAAATATGTTGAGACAGATGTTCATGTAATAAAGTGATTTGTTTCTGAGAGGTAAGAATGAGGGCATGAAGTCAATACTTGATAATGAGCTTCAAAGCTGTAACTATGGTCAGGAAATTAAAACTGATCAGAATAAATTGCTAAGGATTTCCAGGAGTTGCTTGTCAAATGTAGGAAGGTAAGAAAATGTACAAGAATAAAGAATAGTAAACACTCCCAGAGGAGTCTGGCTCTTATGGTAGTCTTCAGTGTTATCGCTGAGTTCCTCTGATTTAGAAGATACTAAAAGATGGTTTCTTTAAACTAAAGATGGTTAGTTACCTGGAAATAGAACATAGAAAAAAATGACTCATCAAAGACATGTCATCTTCCATCTCTCCCATGAACAAAATTCAGGTCCTGGAAAGCCGTCTTGTATTTACTGCATTTCATTGTTCCTAAGACCTGTGTTGTTTTTACATCTCTGAAAACAAATAACGGCTCAAAGTTGATGTTGTTGCAGTTGTGAATTAGCTATTATTGCCTGCATAGGTGCAAACTTGATTATAACTATTCATGTTGTATTCATTACATATGTAAATTGATTCATTTGCATTATTATGGTAATAAACAGAATATTTGGATAGTTGAATTCTAATCTTGGCTCTGATATTAACTAGCTAGCTTACCTTAGTTTATTTAACTAATCTGGCCTTCAAATTCCTGATAGTAGAATTACAGCCTGAGTTCCTCCCACTACAGTTGTCTGAGAAGTCTATGAAACATATGAATACAAATATTGGTGTTATTTGAAATAGGACACCAGCTACCTACTTGCCACTAGGTAAGGAAGAGGGGGGCTTGACTGGAGGCTGCGATTTCCCAAGGAAATTCTTAAAATTGTCCAGTGGAAGAAAGCTGTGACAGACAATACATTAGAACCATGATATCTAGCCCTCAATGTTGAAAGAACAAAATAATTATCTTTTATGTCTAAATATCAGTATGATACAAGCCTCTGTGTATCCACCACTCTTACTGTTGACTTTCTAAAAACTAAAGCTCAGACTTGATTACACCCCACCCCTCTTTACAAGTTTGTGATAGTGATTCCCTTCTAAAATCCATACTTTTTAGTGTGGCATCCCAAATCTATTAAACTTCATCTGTCTCCAGATACCCTATCACATTTACCCCCAACACACCCTCTAAACTCATCGTACAAACTCCCTGTTGCTCCCACAGTACAGCAGGCACTCTACTCCATTGTGTCTTTGCACATGTATCACCTTGTAATTACCTTGCTCTTCTCTAAATCATTCTCCCCAGCCAGTAATATCAGCAACATCTGGGAATTTGTTAGAAATACAGTTCCTTGGGCCCCCATCTCAGATATACTGGATCAGAAACAGTGGATATGGAGCCCAGCAGTCGTATTTTAACAATCCCTCTAGGTGATTTGATGCACACTAAAGTTTGAGACGCACTGGTCTAGAGCATTCTTTTATAACTCTCTTCTAGCAATTATTGGATTGAATTACAGGGACAGGATCTCCTTGAAAGCCAAGAGCATTTCTTTGCCATCTCTCTGTCTTCAGGGCAGAGGACACTATCTGGCCCATAATTAAAGCTCAATAATTGATTTCTGTGCCAGTGAATCAGTTAATCAAATATATTGTTTCTGCCCTTGAGTTGTGTGAAATTTGTTTGCAGAAGAAAAAAATACAACCCTAGAGATTAATGAAAAAATAATTTATTGCCCTTTATAGTAAAGTGCTAGATTCTTTAATAAATGTCATTGGACAAAAATTGTATTGAGGTTTCAAATAAAATAAAGATTATTGGTGATTAAGTCACTGGTAGGTAGCTTTGCCATAGAGATGGGGGCACTGAAAAACAATAAACTGTTGTACAGAGGTCTGAGCTCATGGAGAACCAGTGAAGTACAAGCTGTAGTTAACAATGGATTCCAGACTAAACAGACGGAACTGAATATGATAATCAAAGACTGTTTTGGGTGGTAGGAAGCCCTGGATTGAGATAACATTTGGCTTATCCCAAGAAGAATATAGACCCAAATAACTGGAGTTTGATTGAATAGGAACCTGTCATAACACAAATAGTAAACCTATAGATAACCTTTTCTTCTACCAGCTTGCCACACAAATAATTTAGGGTTGCAATCATTAGTTTCCATATGAACCCAAAGAAAGGCATCATTTATCTGCTTAACGAAGGAGTTCGTTGTTCATTATTCTACAACTGTCTTTCCTAGGAATATTTTAGTACTATTAGTTGGTATATTTTACTTAACTCTCGGAAGCTATAGCTCTTAGAAACAGATTGTTTCAAGGAATGGGCCCATTTATCTTTTAGAAAAAGGAAAGGATAAAAGAAAATATTAGAACATGTGTTTCTGCCAGATAACAAAAAAAAAAATATAGGGTGAGTTCCTGTCTTTAAAGATGTATTTTTTTCTATTCCTTTGTATACATACATGCCCTAAGATTGTTATTAAAATGTTCACATGGGTGTGGAAGTGATACCTTATTGGGCTGTTTTATGAATCCTTAAAATGTGTTTGTTGATATGGATTATATACTACTGGGAAATAAAATCAGCACTATTTATTGTATGAACATGTAAAAAGCGGTTGTACAGTCTAGGCGCTTATTTGGCCATTGTGTGTAGAGTGCCCATCTATTTACTTCTGAAGTTGAGTTGGAGTGATCTGACTTGGATTTTGGATATTTCTACTGGACTACTCAAGAAGATGCTCATTTTCTTCCTCCAGCATTTGACATGGTACAATTTGCCTCTTTTCTTGTCATGAGTAATAGCAATTTTATAAACTATGGTAAACATTTTATCACCAGATTTATGTAAGAACTTGAAACAAAAAAATTTAAAAGGAAATAGAATGCCCATTTTGTGACTAACCTGAAATTTTTCATGCGGCATTATGTTTTTTCTCCTAGAGGAGTTACCATGTGGAACTGAAACCATTAGTCATTTCTTCAGTGGATAAATACTATGGCCTGGGAAAAGAGGCAGAAAACATACTTTCTACAGTTAGAGACTAAATGATGAGAACAATATGGGTAGCTCTGTTTACTAAAAATTGGTAAACCTTTATGTTAAATTTGAAAACCAAATACCTAGCTTTTATGAATTCAAAATCAGTTATTATATATTGTTTGTATGGTAACAGAAAGAAAACTACTTCTGTTGGATTTAAGCAGGTAGTGTATCTCCCATTCCTTTATTTTTTTAAATTTATTTTTATGTTATTTCCCCCAACACACTTTTTTTTCCACTGTACAGAGAGGACCCAGTTACACATACATGTGTACATAATTTTTTCTCCTATTGTCTTGCTCCGTTATAAGTATCTAGACATAGTTCTCAGTGCTACATAGCAGGATCTCATTGTTAATCCATTCCAAAAGCAATAGTTTGCATGTGTTAACCCTAAGATCCCAATCCCTACCACTTCTTCCCCCTCCCCCCAGGCAATAAAAAGTCTATTCTCCAAGTCCATGATTTTCTTTTGTGTGGAAAGATTCATTTGTGCTGTATTTTAGATACCAGATATGAGTGATACAATATGGTATTTGCTTTTCTCTTTCTGACTTACTTCACTCAGTATGAAAGTCTCTAGTTCCATCCATGTTGTTGCAAATGGCATTATGCCCTTCTTTTTTATGGCTGAGTAGTATTCCATTGTGTATATATACCACATCTTCCGAATCCAATCATCTGTTAATGGACATTTAGGTTGTTTCCATGTCTTGGCTACTGTGAATAGAGCTGCAATGAACATGCAGGTGTCTTTTTGAAGTAAAGTTTTGTCCAGATATATGCCCAAGAGTGGGATTGCTGGATCATATAGTAGTTCTATGTATAGTTTTCCAAGGTACCTCCATACTGTTCTCCATAGTGGTCATACCAGCTTACATTCTCACCAAGAGTGCAGGAGGGTTCCCTTTTCTCCACACCTCCTCCAGCACTTGTCATTTGTGGACTTATTAATGTTGGCCATTCTGACTGGTGTGAGGTGGTATCTCATGGTGGTTTTGATTTGCATTTCTCTAATATTCAGAGATGTTGAGCATTTTGTCATGTGCTTGTTGGCCATCCATATATCTTCCTTGGAGAACTGCCTATTCAGGTCTTTTGCCATTTTTTCAATTGGGTTGTTGACTTTTTTGCTGTTGAGCTGTATTCGAGAAGAGGATATTACAATTGTCAACATACATGCCCCAAATATAGGCGTACCCAGATACATACAACAAATATTAACAGACATAAAAGGAGAAATTGATGGGAATACAATCATAATAGGAGACATTAACATGTCAGTCACATCAATGGACAGATCCTCTAGACAGAAAATCAATAAAGCAACAGAGATCCTAAAGAAAATAATAGAAAAGTTAAACATAATTGACAATTTCAGGACATTACATCCAAAAAAATCAGAATACACATTCTTCTCAAATGCACATGGAACATTCTCAAGAATTGATCACATATTGGGGCACAAATTCAACCTTACCAAATTTAAGAGTATAGAAATTATTTCAAGTAGCTTCTCTGAGCACAATGGCATGAAAGTAGAAATCAACCACAGGAAAAGAAATGAGAAAAAACCTACTACATGGAGGCTAAAAAGCATGCTAGTAAAAAACCGATGGGTCAATGAGGAAATCAAGAAAGAAATTAAAAATTGTCTTGAGACAAATGATAATGAAGACACAACCAGTCAAAATCTATGGGATGCTGCAAAACCAGTGCTCATAGGGAAGTTCATATCAATACAGTCCTTCCTCAAAAAAGAAGATCTCAAATTGCCAAATTAAGCCACCACCTAAACAAATCAGAAAAAGAATAACCAAAAAAACATAAAGTCAGCAGAAGGAAGGAAATCATAAAGATCAAAGAGGAAATCAATAAAATAGAAGTTCAAAAAACAATAGACAAAATCAAAAACCAAGAGCTTGTTCTTTGAAAAGGTAAACAAAATTGACAAACCTCCGGTTAGACTCACTAAGAAGAGGAGAGAAAAAACCCAAATAAACAAAATAAGAAATGAAAATGGAGAAATCACAACAGATGCTGTAGAAATACAAAAAAAATGCAAGAATACTATGAACAATTATATGCCAACAAATTTGACAATCTAGATGAAATGGACAACATTCTAGAGTCTTACAGGCTGCCAAAACTGAATCAAGAAGAAATAGACCAACTGAACAGACCAATCACTTGAAATTAAATTGAATATGTCATAAAAACACTCCCTATGAATAAAAGTCCAGGACTAGATGTTTTCACAGGCGAATTCTACCAAACATACAAAGAGGAACTTATACCCATCCTCCTTAATCTTTTCCAAAAGGTTGAAGAAGAAGAACCAAAGACGTTCTATGATGCCACCATCACCCTAATTCCAAAACCAGACGAGGATACCACCAAAAAAGAAAACTATTGGCCAATATCTTTGATGAATATAGATGCAAAAATTCTCAGCAAAATTTTAGCCAAGCGAATCCAACAACATATCAAAAAGATCATACACCATGACCAGGTGGGATTCATCCCAGGTTCACAAGGATGGTTCAACATATGCAAATCAATCAATGTCATACACCACATTAACAAAGGAAAAAGTCAGAAACAACATGATCATCTCAATAGATGCAGAAAAAGCATTTGACAAAGTCCAACATCCATTTATGATAAAAACTCTCACCAAAGTGGGTATAGAGGGAACATACCTTAACATAATCAAAGCCATTTATGACAAACCCACAGCGAATATAATACTCAATGGAGAAAAGCTGAAAGCCTTACCACTAAAATCTGGAACAAGACAGGGATGCCCACTCTCACCACTGCTATTCGACACAGTATTGAAAGTCCTAGCCACAGCAATCAGACAAAGAAAAGAAATAAAAGGCATCCAAATAGGAAGAGAAGAGATAAAACTGCCACTGTATGCAGATGACATGAGAGCATATATAGAAAACCCTAAGGACTCAACCCAAAAACTCCTTGAACTGATCAACAAATTCAGCAAAATAGCAGGATATAAGATTAACATTCAGAAATCAGTCGCATTTCTGTATACTAACGATGAAACTTTAGAAAAAGAATGCAAAAACCCATTCCTTTTTAATGTGGGAATGAGTTGATTCCAGGATCAGCTTTTATCCCCATCTTTCCATACTTGGAGGACTTCCATTTGCATTGTCATAGGAAACTTTTATGGGATAAAGCTATGAAGATATTATTTTGAACCATGTTGCACAATTCCACATGTTATTCTGCAAAGCAGTGTTCAGTTTGTCTCCGCAGAGAATGTAAGGATATGTTGAAGGTAATACCAAATAGGTAAGCCTTAGCCAGTCAGGGGGAAGCAAGTGAAAATTTATGAAATTTTGATAGCAAATGATTTTTGAAAATTCTTAAGTCTTGATCTCAGAATAAATGAAACTGGATAAGACCCAAGCTGAAATATTAAAAAAAGTACCAATTGGTAAATAATTCTTTCAAAGCATTGGAAAATAATGCTTTCAAAGCATAGGTTTTTTGTTTGTTTTCTTTATCTTATGGATATGATTAAATTTTGATGTTATCAGTGCTATTTGGGTGCATTTATAAAGAACTGGCCTTGATCAGCTCTCATCTAAAATATTTTAAGCAGTATTTAAGAGTTTATTTTGTATCTAAATGTTTTCAATACAATTATGCAGAGGGCCAGGACTGTCAAAGTATAATAGGAAAATTACATTCTGTACCTATTATATTAGCTGTCCTTTGTATTCTATAATTTCTCTTTCTTGGCCCTTAACCAAAAATCCCCCTTATAATTGCTTTTTCATTTATTGTGATCACCCACTAGACTACAAACTGCATGCTGTCAAGATTGTTGCCCGTTTTTTTTGCCTCTCATTCCCCAGCATATTCAAAGTGCCTGACACAAACTAAGTGCTCCAAAAAAGTTTAACGGAAGAAAAGAGGAAAAGATATTTCTGTGAGGGCTGCTTATTCTGGGACAGCAGACAAATCAATTTTTCTCTCTTAATTTTTTGAATTTTTGAATCTATAAAATGACTCTCTTCCAGCTCTAATATTCTGATATTTGATAATTTCTGCAATCACATTTTGTTTAATAAATTTTGCATGACACTAGCTATTTTTATACCAGTTATTATGATACCTTGCTCTAATTTCTTTCTCACCCTATGAAATAAAAGTATCCAATGAATTTCCCATTTTTTGTAAGTTATTGATAACACATCACTGTTGGATATCTCTACAATTACCTTTCGTATTGCATATTCAGCAAGAGTTTAGGAAAGAGATCATGTATCAGGGCCCCTGCCTGAATAGACTTTTCAATAGAAAAGAAATAATATATCATAGGTGGATACTGATTGCAGGGAGTCTTTCAATGACAACAGACATATTATAGCTGTTGACTTTTCTTTGGCAGTTTGAATTTAGGGAGGGAGAGGCCCTCAAACTGAGTAGAAAAGACAAGCTGAATCAAATAACATGAAGCTTTCACTCACAAATTAAAACGACTTTTTTCCTAATATGAAAATTATATTGGTTCATTATGAAAGTTTTTGAAGAATATGGAGAAACATGGAGAAGGAATATATCTGTCTTTTAATATCACTTTCCAGAGACAATCACTTTTAACATTTTAGTACATTTCCATGCTAAACATTTCATAATAGTCTTTGGTCCTGTTATGTACATGTAGATTTACCACTTTCATAGTTTCATGAAAGTAGGATGATATGGTTCATACCATTTTGTAACATGCTTTCTTTTAATTTACAATATGCAGACTGTTCTGACATACTGGTGGTATTCCAAAAGAACTAAAAACCCCAAGTAATCAAAAACTGTCTTAGGAGTTCCCGTCGTGGCGCAGTGGTTAACGAATCCGACTAGGAACCATGAGGTTGCGGGTTCGGTCCCTGCCCTTGCTCAGTGGGTTAACGATCCGGCGTTGCCGTGAGCTGTGGTGTAGGTTGCAGACACGGCTCGGATCCCGCGTTGCTGTGGCTCTGGTGCAGGCCGGTGGCTACAGCTCCAATTAGACCCCTAGCCTGGGAACCTCCATATGCCGTGGGAGTGGCCCAAGAAATATCAACAACAACAACAACAACAAAAAAGACAAAAGACAAAAAAAAAAAACTGTCCTAAATAACTATACATGGAGAAAAGAGGCCTGAGTAGAGAGATTCAGTCTATGAATATCAAAGTTATATTTCTGTTTTTAAAAGTAACTGAGAGTATATGATTATAAAACCTTTAGCAGAGATAAAAATCTAAACTTTGAATGTGTTCTACTTTTTTTTTTTCATGGCAGTGGCTTTCCTTCCTTTCTCTTTTATTTTATCAATCTCATTAACCCATTTTCCTGTAAATGCCATCACTTTATTATGCTTATCAGCTGGCATTAGGACATGACGGTTTTCTTTTTTCCTCTTCTAGGCGAGTGTTTATTTGTGTTCTGATTTTATAGCATGTAAACCTTGGCAGTGTGAATTTCATAAATTTTGTTTCCTAATTAATTTATTTCATTATATCCAGGACAATTTAGAATACTTTCACTCTAAGAGAAATTTCTGCAGCACAAATACTCTTCTTGTTCTTAAGTTTCCTTCTTCCTTATGTTTAATTGGCTGGATAGTATTATACTGTATTTGTGCTAATATTTGTTGAAGCAGTCTTACCCTGTTGCACATATTAGGTATTTATAATTTTTTTTTGTCTTTTGTCCTTTTTTTTTTAGGTCCACACCCATGGCATGTGGAGGTTCCCAGGCTAGGGGTCTAACTGGAGCTGTAGCCACCAGCCTACGCCAGCGCCACAGCAATGCCAGAACCGAGCCGCGTCAGCGACCTACACCACAGCTCACAGCAACGCCAGATCCTTAACCCACTGAGCAAGGCCAGGGATCAAACCAGCAACCTCATGGTTCCTAGTCGAATTTGTTTCCTCTGCGCCACGATGGGAACTCCAGTGTTTATAATTTTTTTAGGTATGAAAAGGCAGAGCAAATATCAGTAAAGTATTAAACATCTAAAATAAAATAAAACAAAAAAATTGACTCTCATCTTTTTTAGACCCCAAGAGTTACTCTGTTTCTGGTTACAGTTCATCCTTCATCATTTCAGTACATAAACTATTTTTTAATTTGGAGAAAGGAGGAAGGTATTCATCTTTCTTCCAAGTCAGGTCACCTGAATACTGAGTGTCATCTCGATGAATTATTACTCATGATGTTATGAGGCATCAAACACAGTCAATATTGTTTATGGAATTCAAAGGGGCCTTGGACATCCTCCATTCTCATGATACTGTTGCTCAATTTGCACCTACTATTACTGCTTTTGTGATTTGTCATCACTTCCCATGATTGATGATTTTATGGCCTTGACTGGCCGTGGTGTGTCTAACTATTAGATCAAACATTTCTAAGTGTGTCTGTGAGGGTGTGTCTGGATGAGATTAACACTGGAATAGGTAGACGAAGTGAAGCAGATAGCCCTTCTTAATGTGGTAGGTGCTATCCAAGAATTTGAAGGCATGAAATGAACAAAAAGGCTGACCTTTCCAAGTATGTGAGAATTCTGCCTGAATGCCACCTAACTGGACATTGAACTGGGACATTAGATTTTTCTTGCCTTTGTACCTGAACTGATACATCAGCTCTTCCTGAGTCTTGAGCCTGCCAGCTCAAGACTGGAATTATATTGTCAGTATCCCGGATCTTCAGCGTGCTGACTCATCCTGTAGATCTTAGGACTTGTCAACCGCCATAATTGCATGAACCAATTCCTTATAATAAATTTCTTTTTATCTTATTGGTTATGTTTCTCTGAAGAACCCTGACTAATAAACTATCCATTGCCCTTTCTACTACCTTAGAGATCCCCAAAGCCAAGGGCATAACCCTCCATTCCTGATGATACCACTTCTTTTTGCTAATGTTTAATGATTAGATAATTTTATTTAAGTCATCTATAAATAAGCTTGTTCACAAAGATGTACAGTCCCATCTACTGAGGAATATGAAACCTACCTCTTTGGGATCAGACCAGAAGGTATTTGAATCAAATTGTTAGTCCCTCTTTAAATATATTCCTCTTTAATCCTCACCAATGTCCACAAATAGGACATGCACCACTAAAACATTAGTTCTAGTTGATTTTTTCTACCTTCTCAAGGTCTCTGCAGAGTTGGGAAAAGATGGCTTCTCCCTTTGCTTTAGCAGGTTCATTTTCATCTAAATGTAGATACAAGATCTGGCATCAAAGGAAAGGATTCAGCTTTACCTAGGTCTTGAATAATTAATTCCCTCTACTTCATGGTATTTTTTACCTCCCATTTGAGGCATTACTCAAGTGGAGGCTTTGAAATGAAGAGTTAGAACTAGAAATCCTATGAAAATGAGAAAGTATGGTAGAAATTACAACTAGGCAAAGAAATATCTGAAATTAAATGAAGCAAAATCTAAATGAAGACCCTGATACAATTTTGTCCCTGGATCTCTCAGGGCAGAAGGCAAAACATGTTCTTACTAGATGGGCATAAGAATAAATCCCTTGATAAAAATGCAGCTGTAAATACCACAGACTACAAAAGTTAAAAAAAAAGATCCTCATGGTCCTCTGTCTAAACATCTTTCCCTTCAGATGAGGAAACTGAGGCACAGAGTTCAACACTCATAGGGTTTCATCTTAAAAATACAATTTAAGTCTATTTTAATAACTTGCTATTAGAAATGAAGGAAATCATTAATTTTAAACTTTCATCTTAAAAACAGCATTTACTCTTTTGATTATTCTCATATTCTTTCCTTGAGTTAAGCTCATTAAGGATTATGGAATTATGGTCATAGACAGAGGTTAATTTCATATCTGTCTATCTTTTGTCATATTATTGACTCTAACAAAAGAATTTTCAAATTACTTTATTTTGAAAATATTGCTAAAATTGACCTTTAAAAGAAAATGTCATTTAAGTACTACAGCATATACTTTTTGACACTCTCCTTTATTAAATTTAATATTTTCCAGGTAGAATAATCAGATGGATTAGAAATTTTGAGTTCAATCTATTTATTGGACAGCATAAGTATGTCTTCATCATTAAATTAAGATGAAAATATAATTTTACTTAAAAGTTTTTGATGTTTCCAGCCTTTAAATAGTCAACATTTAAGCACATCTGAAATTTGCAGGATAAAGTTTTGAAACCCTTCAATTACTAACATTATTTCTGGGAAAAAAAGCCACTTTGCCAAAGAACTTAGATTTTTTTGCTCATGAATTGAATCTGATAGAGTATTCATTATGGTAAAGTTTAAACATAGCAGAATCTAGCTACTTCAATGAAAATACTATTCATTGAATTTCTGCTTTGACACTGAACTGACCTTGTAATTAATGTTGTACACTATCCTTCATTATATGCCAGATTATAAAATATGACATATTGGCAGCATAAAGGCACAAAGTTCTGAAATGCAATTTATAACCATGAAAAAGGATTGAGTTTTCAGTGACAGTTAAATTTGAATAGATTGGGTGATTGTTATGAAACATGAATAGTGAAGCATTTTAAACTCAAGTTTTTGTTAAATCATTAATATGATAGTTTTAGAAGAGAATCTGCATCTATAATGTGGCCAATAAGATGTGTATAAATGCAAACATTTGTGTGAAATAATTAAAATGAAAGTTTCTACATTAATTATATTTAAAAAATTAAATCACTTAAAGTGTCACAAAGAGGCTTATTAATTTTAAGCTATGTATGATACAATCATGTTCAAGCCATTAACAGAAGTTCCCTTAGAGTGAGTCTGTTAAAATTTTGAGTTTTCATTGTCTAATAATAGTTACCATTTATTCAGTGCTTGTTGTGTGGAAATATACTGCACTGAAATCTTTGTAAACATTTCCTCATTTAATCTTGAGAGATAGCTCTGTTTACAGTTTAAATATTTGAGACCTGTTTAAGGTTTAAATACAGTCTCTCTGCTTGAACCAGGGAGACATTTTTGCTTGTTGTAGTGAGAGCTGAAAATGGTAGTGATGATTGAGGGTAAGGGATCAGATTCCTTGAGATGCATGAATAGTCCCTCCCAATGCCCCTGGACATTCCAATAGGTGAAAACACTTCTGTTTATAGTGAAAAACACCTAGAACTTAAATCCATTTTACATATAAACATAAAGTATGTTTTGTATGAGTGGTTTTTTTTTTTTTGAGGGAATGGAAACACAGTCGCAGTAGTTGCTTAATTTTTCAGGAATGAAGCGACAATGTTCAAAACTTTACTAGAAACTTTCTTGAGTCTTAGTAAGGCCACTCCTGGTACTTGAGTGTTCTATACAAGTCATCAGCATTGAATTGGCATCTGGAAATTTCCACACTAAAGGGGATTCTTCTCACATAGGTGTAAATGTCTGACTTCTTCCCTAAGACTTCTAGTGGAGCGATGCAAACATTTACACATTCAAAAGTATTTTAAACTTAAAAATTGTTGTGCTATAAATTATTTCATTTATCCCTTATAATATAGTTAGAGCACTCTACAAGCTAGGTTATCTATTCATTCCATTTAAGATTAGTAAATGTGGGTGTTACTAAGTGTATGTCCTAGAAAGGCAGACATTGGACTTACACAGTTCAGAGCAACAGCTCTAAGCACTGTGCACTTTAAATATTAGAGGACACAGACAGATGAATCTGGGTTCCAGTCCACATTGTTAATTATATATTTGTTTTTGGGCAAGGTGCTTTACCTCTGCAGGTTTTAGTTCTTTCATTTATAAAATGAGGCCATTAATAGCGCCTTTATCATAAGGTAACTGTGAAGGTAGTAAAACACCTAACAGAACTACAGCAAATAAAATGATCAATAAATATAACTTATTAGTAGTATGTTGTATAACCTCCCCAATAGATCAGAAGTGTATTTTCTACATCAAAGAGTATGTAATACAAAAATGATGTCTAAAAAGAATGTATACAAGTTGTGTACCTGGGTTACTATGCTGTACAGTAGAAAATTGACAGAACGCTATAAACCAGTTATAATGGAAAAAAAATAAAAATCATATATATAAAAAAATAAAAATTCTGAGAGAAATTTAAAAAATAATTAATTAACACACCTGCAGCAGGCCTATGAGAGATACACTATTAATTTCTCCTCCCTTTTTGCTAAATGTATCTCTGGCCTTTATTCCTCAGTTGTTTATTCCACCCTACCCCTGAATTCAGGAGGCTGCTGCCATGGCCATCTCTACCCTAACTGCTCTCCAGTGATGAAAACACAAAATATTTTAACAGAACTATATCTGTCAGCTTAGCTCCTTGCTTTCTGCCTGCAGTATAAATGGCACTCAGTCCTATTCTTTGGTTATAAAGGGTGACTTAAAGAAACAGACATGAGAAAAAAAATAATGGTTTTCAAGATCATGCATTGTAAGAAACTGATATAGGCAGATTAACTAGCTGAACCTAAAAGCAAATTTCTCTACTTTGCAGTGTTGATCTATATAATGGGCCTTTTTCTTATAATGTGTATCTGAAGCCTAAGTCAGGAGCAGTAGTTGCCTGACAAGTGTTCTGGAAAATTGGGTTCATTCTGTTAAGGCAAAACTATTTAGTAGGAATGTGTTTTATTTTTTAAAGCAAAATACTTATAAACAGTAATCAGGCACTTCAGGGTACGGTGCTCGATCATTAGAACTTCAGAAATCAATAGTTTTATAGAGCTTCAGATTGTAATTGAAATGTCACAAGAAAGAATGTAAGACATACCTTCAAGAGAGACCACTCATGTGCCTTTGTCTTCAGTGAATTTATTTATTTATTTATTTTATTTTATTTTCCCACTGTACAGCAAGGGGATCAAGTTATCCTTACATGTATACATTACAATTACATTTTTTTCCCCACCCTTTGTTCTGTTGCAACATGAGTATCTAGACAAAGTTCTCAATGCTATTCAGCGGGATCTCCTTCTAAATCTATTCTAAATTGTGTCTGATAAGCCCAAGCTCCCGATCCCTCCCACTCCCTTCCCCTCCCATCAGGCAGCCACAAGTCTTTTCTCCAAGTCCATGATTTTCTTTTCTGTGGAGATGTTCATTTGTGCTGGACATTAGATTCCAGTTATAAGTGATATCATATGGCATTTGTCTTTGTCTTTCTGGCTCATTTCACTCAGTATGAGAGTCTCTAGTTCCATCGATGTTGCTGCAAATGGCATTATGTCATTCTTTTTTATGGTTGAGTAGTATTCCATTGTATATATACCACATCTTCTTAATCCAATCATCTGTCGATGGACATTTGGGTTGTTTCCATGTCCTGGCTATTGTGAATAGGGCTGCAATGAACATGCGGGTGCATGTGTCTCTTTTAAGTAGAGTTTTGTCCAGACATATGCCCAAGAGTGGGATTGTGGGGTCATATGGAAGTTCTATGTATAGATTTCTGAGGTATCTCCAAACTGTTCTCCATAGTGGCTGTACCAGTTGACATTCCCACCAGCAGTGCAGGAGGGTTCCCTTTTCTCCACAGCCCCTCCAGCACTTGTTATTTGTGGATTTATTAATGATGACCATTCTTTTTTTATTTTTTTTATTTTTATTTTCCCACAGTACAGCAAGGGGATCAAGTTATCCTTACATGTATACATTACAATTACATTTTTTTCCCCACCCTTTGTTCTGTTGCAACATGAGTATCTAGACAAAGTTCTCAATGCTATTCAGTGGGATCTCCTTGTAAATCTATTCTAAATTGTGTCTGATAAGCCCAAGCTCCCGATCCCTCCCACTCCCTCCCCCTCCCATCAGGCAGCCACAAGTCTCTTCTCCAAGTCCATGATTTTCTTTTCTGTGGAGATGTTCATTTGTGCTGGATATTAGATTCCAGTTATAAGTGATATCATATGGCATTTGTCTTTGTCTTTCTGGCTCATTTCACTCAGTATGAGAGTCTCTAGTTCCAGTGAATTTATAGAGTCATTGTGAGAAGAAAGATTCCTCTCTTAGTAAAAATCACTTGGTTAATAGTGGATTAACACTTAATATTTAATATCTTCTCTTATTCTATTTTATATCCACATTTAAATGCTAATGAGTATGGGGGGCATCTATGAAACACTTTATTTCTACATTGTAGTTCTCATAATACCGGCCATTGATTACTTTCCTTTATTATTAGCATACACACGCACACACATATGTAAAATAGTGATTTTTAAAGTGTACTATACATTCCCTGGAGCAATAATTAATAATTTGAAAGCTGTCAGTGAAATTACTGGATATGTTCAACAACATCTTATGTAATACTGTCTCAGAACAACAATACTGCCATAGACGAGTAGTATCAAGTTCAAAAGTCATCATAAAAATTAACCTAAATGCAGTTTAGTTGGGCTAAGAATTGTTGCTCTAAATTAAATGCTCCATAATTTTGAGATTAGTTTATACCAGGTGATTAAGTACTCTTGTATATAAATAAGGTTAAAACTCCTAAATTTTTTCCTAAGACATTTACATTTCTGATCAAAATAAGATGTTCTTACTTATAAACCTGCATATTTATAAATCTTTCTATAAATAATAAGTGGTTGTTCTATGCATGGAAGATCTGTGTAAGTCAAAACCAGTTTTTATTTCCACAAATGTCTTATCACCTCTATTTAAAATTGATTATTTTTTCTTCATGTTTCACATCTGTATTTCTTGAAACAGATTTCCTGTTTAAATAAATATGGTTAAAGTATGCATCTAAATTCTAACTTTTTATGTGGCATTTCATAGGCAGCCTATATGCTGCTTATTGTTTTAAAATATTAGAGATAAAAGTATTCTAAAGTAAATGAAAATGTTATACAGTAGAATTTCAATATTTTTTAAATGTGTATAAACATTTGAATGTATTTTTTTAAGTTTTGGCTGTTAAATTATAGTTGATTTACAATGTTATGCCAATTTCTACTATACAGCAAAGTGACTCGGCATAAATGTATGGTTTTTAATAGTAAGGACATTTAAGTTTTTTTGGTCTGCCCTTTATCCATCTGATTTTTGAATGAATTAGGAACAATATATGAAGCTAGTATAAAGTTGACTTTGATAAACAAAATCATCCTATTATTCACTCTACTCACTATGTACCAATACGATCTTATACTTTGAAATAATAACAAATGTATTATATTAAAGCAGTATTATCACTGATTATTATACCTGTAAAAGTACAATGATTATCTTATCTCTAAACATAGGCATGACATTTCAGCTTATTAAAAGTAGCTTTAAGCTTACAGTTTAATATGGATAGAATCTTTTTTTTTTTTTAAATGGCCGTACCCACAGCATAGGGAAGTTTCCTGGCCAGGGGTTGAATCTGAGCTTCAGCTGTAACCTATACCACAGCTGCAGCAATGCTGGATCCTTTAACTCACTGCACTGGTCTGAGGATAGGACCCACACCTCCTCAGCTATTGAAACCGCTGCAGCAAATTCTTAACCTACTCTGCCACAGGAGGAACTCTTATAGAATCTTTTAATAGGCACCTTCAGCAATAGGAAAATTGGAAATGTTTAGAAGAAAATAATTCAATAAATATTAAGTGCAAGCTAGGTTCAGAGTTTATATGAAGTTTTGGGAACCACTTGCAAGAGGAGTAAATAGTAATATTGATGATGAAGATGAGAACAAGATTAACAGTTAGCATGGATTGAGGGTTTATTGTGTTCTGTTCTGTGCTAAGCCTGCCACATGACTTTCTCATCTATGAAGTCTACATGCTTCCTCATATCAATCTTTCCAAACTGAAGTCTAGAGAGGTTGATTTTTCCCAATGTCGTATAGTTGTTGAGTACAAAAGCCTAGATTTGAATTCCAGCCTGCCTGACCTTAGTCTGGTCTTTTAATGACTACTGCCTCTCCAATATAAAACTCAAAATCTAGGTGGAAAAAAAATAGAGAAAATGTTACACAATAAACAGTAACAAAATATAAAAGTATATAAACACATATATGATGTCTCTATATCTAGACTATAGAAAAGACTCTGTTATAGGCATTTTACAAATTTCAGGGGAAAAGTGTTAATTATATCATCTATGGTGAGCTGTGCATGTTTGAAAAACTCTAGCAACAAAGCTTCAACTTGCAGGAATAGATTCAATAGAGTCAGAATACTAAATGTTTGCCTCAAAAAATGAAGCCATTGAGAAGAAAATAATTCAAATACTTAAAAAATAAAGACAAATGGATGAATAGGAACATGAAACCAGGTACAGTATTAAGTCCTGCTAAAGTAGTTGATGCAATTGCTGCTGGATTACTTTAGACAAAAGGAGCATGGTTAAAAGAGATGTAAAGTTCAAAACAGAACTCTTAGAAGAAATGATAGCAGGAGGGAAGCAAAGATGGTTCCAAGCTCCCAAAAGGTAGGAACTGAACAAATAATACAGATGGGCTAAGACTTTGAAGGATTCACAAGAGTCAAGAAACTTTAGTCAGGCAAGAAGAGGCAAAGAAAATATGAAAAATATTTTAAGAAGCAAATTGACAGATAGAAAAATATATATACCACACTATGTTTTCTCATTGTAGCTGAAGAAAATCTGGGTTTATTTATGCTTTAAGAAAGCATAAATCTAAAAAGCATTTGCAGAGGAAAAAGTGATGAAAGTATGTGTTGATATAGGAAAAGACAGCCACAAGTTTCCAAGCTTCCTTTTGAGATAAATGCATTTGCATTGTTTTAGTAGCCAAAGAGGGATATCTAGGAAATAGTAGAGAATGATCTTCTCTTTTTTATATACTTTGTTGAAAATTAGGTAGGTTATCTGACAAAAAGTTTTCAATTAATGATGGAGAGAGTTAGGTAATCTTATAAATAATTATATATCTCAGGTAATATATATCCCTTGTGTAGTTTTCAAAACTTATCTTTATAAGCATTTTCTCCTGCAATGGTGGAATATTTTAAACATTTTTTTTCTTCCTCTCTTACTTCTCATTTTCAGGCTGGAATTAACCCACATATTTGATTAGAAATAGAACTTAAATGCATTGAATTCAGAAATAATATAAAAGAAGATTATATTTAATTATACATGAGGTCAGATGGTGATAAAATGAGGATAGATTGAAATTATTTATTAGCCAGCTTGAGTTCTTATATGCAAATACTAAGAAAAAGACACATCACTGTAGGATACATTCTTAACCTCAGTCTGTTTCTAAAAGCCATTTTCATAGGGTACACTGCAGACCATAGACGTGCCTCACAAATTCAAAAACCTAAACCTACATGCACAGCAATAAACTCAGAAAATAATTGTTAAGATGATGATTCTGGAACTTTTAATGGCCCCAATCATTAGCAAAGATTAAAATTACATTCAACATTCTATTTTTACCAAGGCAATAAAGTGGACTGATCTATTTTAAAAGGGATTTAAAATGCAGAGATGAAACAAACAAAATGATTTTGATTTAAACTTAATAAAAACCATAAGTTAAATTAATCAAATGATTCTGTTTTATGAGTGCTCTGATTGAAGTGATTATATTCAGCCTAGAGAATAGGAGAAGGTAGTTCTTGCATTGAGTCTACAAAGAAGATTATATTGTTTGGTTTAGCAAACTTGTATTAAGCAACTATTACGTGCCAAACATAGTTCTAAGAGCAGAGGATATTAAAATTATATGGTAAATACTTTCCGTGTGGTCAAAAGAGAACATGGCTGGATCTAGACTGAATTAGAAAACACAGTATTATCAATGTAGAGACCTGACTTCGCATAAAAATGCTTTGAGACAAGGTAGTTTATGAAGACTGGATTATCAGCAAGGCCGAATGGCCATGCCATCAATATGGTACCTGACATAAAACTGATATTTTTGATTATTTGTATTTCATGATGATATCAGTGAAATCTAGAGTAGAATGAATGAATAATTTATCTGTATAATGGGATTAAATTTGAAGTATAGATGTTTGATATTTTTTTAGTAATTAAGCTTTATTGTTTCTCTAGAAAAACACTATATAAACACATAGATACCCTTTGATGCTCTCATTAGAATTTTTCCTTAAAGAGCATATTATATGAACAGATGTATTTTTTATTTATAATTATACTCTTTGAATATTTTTGGTGTTGGTCTAGCTGACCTAAAACCAGTTGCTAGAAGTGTGAGGAAGAGATAGAAAATCTGAATCCAGTCTGACTTAATATAAAACTTCATTGCTTAATAATAAGGAAGTGAAAATAGGACATGGTCCATATTGAATATGGTTTAAGATAGATGTTTAAATCCCTGCTCCAGCACTTTATACTTGAGATTTACTTGGAAAAAAAATATTTTCTGAAATGTGAAATACACAAAATGCCTATCTGACAGGCTTTGTTAACATAATTAAATGATATGACAAGTGCTAAGTCAACATTAGAAACTCAGTTATTATAGTATTTCCACATAGTGTGATATATATGTTATTAAATATATATTATAGTTCTATTATAGAATTATATATAGAATATACATATATAGAGACTGTGTGTGTGTGCGTATGTATCATGTATATATATTTTTTTCTGCATCCATGGCATATGCAAGTTCCATATTATCGGATCTGAGCCACACTATGCCAGGCAGGGATCAAACCCATGCTTCAGCAGGGACCTGAGCCACTACAGAGATAGCGCAGGATCCTTAACCTGCTATACCACAGCAGGAACTGCTATATATTTTTTAATTTTAAATTCAAAGTTCACTCATGGTTTAAATGTCATTTTGTTTTTCTGGTCCCATTGTAGAGGTATCTATAAAGTTGTTGGTATTCTAACAGATTTTAAACAGAAATAATAGAATATATTAGAAATATGCAAATGTATTTTGTATATGGCATCTGGAGACAGGAGAGTTTTGATTTAAGTAATAAATTAAGTGCCTAAGAACCATTCTGGTAAATGTAACTGGAATTTCGGTAACTTGGACTTCACTTCTCTAAGGAAAAATCTATCACTTTATTTTCCTTTTCTAACATGGTAACAGCCTTCAGTCTATGTTATGCTCAGGCCATTCACTGTTACTAAAATATTTAAAATGATTGATTTTGCTGTATTCTGTGAATGGAACTCTTGGAATGTTGTTTATTATTTATTAGAGCTTTCCACTGTTATAACTGTCTCCTAACCATGGTCTCTCATTTTTTTCTTGGTCATAATAATTCTTGGATTATCCAAATTAATAACAAATAGTTTTATCATTGCTAGAATGTTGGAAACAGTTATGGAAACCATTGATTATAATTTAATGGTATTTTAATTTAAGATCTATGTCAAAATAGCAGAATTATGTTTTATTGTAGAGGCTCCAAAGTCAGAGACCTGAATTTGAATCTAGACTCCATCACTTTCTAACTGTGTGAGACTGAATGTGCCACAATTTTGAAGCTCTGGGTTCTTCATCTGTAAAGTGAGATTGCTGGGATGATTAAATCAAATAACAAATGTGAAACATTTAGCATAAAGATAGAGAACTTGTCATTTTAAAATTTTGCTTACACATGAAGTGTATCAGAAATCATGCTATGTACTTGGAATACAAAGATGATTAAAATATGATCCTTGACTTTTAAAAAAGCTATAATCTAGCATAGCATACAGGCAAATTAAGTGCTCACCATTTTGCCAGACATATAGTATATGTGCTTAATAAGTGGTCAGTACATACTAGCAGCTACTACTGTTATTGTATAATTATTATTATTATTATTATCATGAGCTTCCAACTGCATTAAAATGGTTTTAATCCATAGGAAATCAAGTCAGCAAAATTTTGTAAAAGTGATATAAAAGAAGCAAGAATTAAAATGAAGGATTGAAGTTCTCTTAGTGGGTTAAGGATCCAGTATTGTCACTGCAGCAGCTCAGGTCACTGCTGTAGCAAAGGTGTGATCCCTGGCCTGGGAACTTCAACATGCTCTGGGCTCAGGCAAAAATACAATGCAATACAATACAATACAATGAAGGATTAACATTTATTTTCTAAAATAGTTGTCCTTTACATTTATACATTTTATAGGAAAATGCTTTTTATTTCATATGATAAATAGAGAAATAAAATACACTTTGATGTAAATAATCATTTCCATTGCTGTTCAACCTTTATCCATAATTCACTAAGTAACTACTATTTCCAAAGCCTCTAGCCAGCCCTGTGGGGAGGATTTTAGGTCATTCATATACACTCTGGTTCTCAAGGAATTTAGGATTTTCTTGAGGAGGGAAATCAATACTTTTTAAACAACTAAAGAATAATTAATTCCCTCAAATATTTTTATTATGGAAACATCACATTAAAGGAATCTGTTGTTCTGACTTCCATATTTCTGCTTATCTGTTAAATATGCTTTTGAAATTTGAGCTCAGGGTCTTCTTTCATCATGTTTCTTTTTTTTAATTGTTATTTCCCCCAACACACTTTTTTTTTCCACTGTATAGCATGGGGCCCCAGTTACACATACATGTATACAAATTTTTTTCTCCCATTGTCTTGCTCTGTTGTAAGTATCTACACATAGTTCTCAGTGCTACCCAGCAGGATCTTTCACCATCGTCTCTTTCATTAGTACTATCACCTCTGTCATCATCCTCATCTGAAACAGAGCCCCTCCCCCAAATGGCTATATTTTACATTATTCTCATTAACATTATTATTTTTATGAAGTGAAATAATTTTATGTTTCAAGAAATGAAACAATAGAGGGGAGTGGAAGTAGTTTGATGAAATGGACTATGATTCAAAATGACACTCATACAACCTTTCTGGGTCTGTTTCTTCACTTGGGAAAGGAGGAATGCTCTTGAAATACTTTTGTGCTATTTTGATAATATACCTCCAGTAATATCATCCAAAACCTTCAAATAACTGTCCTCTGAATTTGTCTCATGCTTTTCTACCTCCAGGCTTTCTTTCTTACCATTTATCCTTATGCAGCTTACAAATAGCGGCCATCATGCTAAGACCCTTGATAAAGTCCCACTGTCACCCTGAAGATGCTCCCTACCTACTCACAAGTCACTTCTTCCTTTAAATCCTATACACCTCATTTAGTATTTGCTGTGTACTACCTTAAGCTACTTAGAATCCTTTTATGAGTATATGATTTATAGTCTTAGTCAAAAATATCCTTAGGAATGAAAACTATTGATAAAACATTATAAATCAACTATACTTTAATAAAAATATATAAAAAGATGAAAACCACATCATATCTATTTTGTTTTCTATAACCTGTAGGCCTGTACTTCAGTATAATAAGAACCCAGTAACTATTACTTTATTCTTCCCTGCATCTCAAGATAACATGCTACATGGTGACAGTGTTTATCTATAAGAAACTCCTATACTAAAGAATATTTTGTATTTCTTAATGCTGTTGAAGGAAGATCTGTGTATCTAAAATCAACGGACTAATAATTTTTTTTCTATTTTCTCTTTTTTGGTATATTGAGATAATTTACAAAAATTAAACATTTTGATTTTAACAATGTCATATCTTCAGTATGAGTATTATGAATAAACATACATATGCATCAGTAATTATCTTGGCAAATTCTCCAACTATGCAATGTTGATGAAATTCCAGCATATATACATCTCAGACATAGTACATTCACAATTTTTTTTTTACTATTGCCACTAATATTTTGCCATTTTAAGAACAATTTATAAGTTGCTTTGAATACTGTTAAAAGCATGGTTAGCCATACTCACTGCTAACCACTTCAGTAAAGGCAAAGCACATAAAAATGTTGTCTGTTAACAAATATCAAGGTTTTTTTTTTAACCTGCCAACAATCAGTAGAACTCCTGAGATTATTTCCTGAGAGTAAATATTACAACTTGTAAGGCATGATTATCCTCATCAGTTGTAATTATGCAACATTATGTTAATGAGCACAAAACTATTGTTATTCCTTTTCATTCTTCTTAAAATAAATTCTTCATTACATGAGTGGTAGGTGCAATACATTTAGATAAATTTTATTTTAAGATGAAGATTTAAAATGGTATTTCAAACTAGCTTTTGTTTTGTAAAATATCTGTAAACATTTTCATGTGTTATTTTAGGTTAAATACAAAGATAGTTTTGTTCAATATCATAGTCTTAATTCTGTAAGTCATTGTCTTAACTCTAAAGCAAACCCATTTTAATCCCATTGAAAAAGACAAATAAAACTATGTGTCTTACTCAAAAGACAAAAATGGTATACTGTATAATATGCTTGTTGATGAATCCTAAATCTCAGATGTTAAATTGCCTCCCAGGGATTTCATTGTGTTTTACAGCTTTAATAGTTTAAAGGTAATTTCTGGTTTGGCAGTTTTTGCCCTGTCTTGCTTTTATAATTTTTGATTTTTGCAAAATAATTTTAATATATTATTTATAACCTTCTAATAGATTTTTCAAAAGGATTGTATAGAACCAACTGAATATTCTTGAACATTTACGTTTTAAATGCTTTCTTGGTAAAAGAGAAATTAGTACTTTATAGTAAATACTTCATATTATTCTCAGCTATTAACTACTGAGTCATAGAATTAAATAATTCTTTTGTGAAGACTAAAATGGATATTAACATAAGAAATTATTCTTTCCATTATATTTAACTTCACATACTTTATAGCTAGCACCAGTGAATAAGTCTATTGAATACAAAAGCTAAAATATTACTAGTCGTGGTTCAGAGTATAAAGAAAAAGATCTTCTAAAAAGGAATAAAATCATTCAGTAGTAGAAACATAGTGAATGAGCACAAGGTGGCTCAGTATAAAAAGAGCCAAAATATAGTAAACAGAATGGTTTTGTTGTTACCATTGTTTATTGGCATCTTACACAATTAGGCCTTGACTCTTTAGTTGTGAAGAGAGAGAATTAGCCAGGAAAGTTTCCCTAAAGACCAAATAAGCTCTTTACCTAAGTAATTCTAAAGTCTTGGGGTTTTTTGGATGCAAACTGTTAAAACTGAAATGGATAGGCAATGGGGCCCTACTGTACAGCAGTGGGAAATGTGTGTGATTGGGTCACTTTGCTGTATAAGAGAACTTGAAGAAACATTGTAAATCGACTATATTTTAATAATAATAATCAAAATAAATTTAAAAATAAAATAAAACAGCAAGATAAAAAAAAAGTCTGTTCCATGCTCCTTAAACTAAAAAAAAAGAATGTGGTCAACATTTTGATAAATATAAAGCCAAAATACTCTATCGAAAACATGCATATTCTCATATTGAGAAATCTTTTGAGCCACTAGAAATTGAACCCAGAACATTACTCTAAGCCAGCCTTTTCATCTTGATAGCAAACCATATCTTGAGACTGGGCAAAACTTAGATGTTGGAATAATGAGTAATATTTTCTTGAAAGGTATGCGTACCAAAGAAAAGCTAATCATTGTATATATGATGGTATTAATATTTTCTGAGATATTCTGATAAATTATCAGATTTAAATTTTGGCTCTTTTGAAGACAGTTTGCCCTTCAGAAGTATTATTTAAACCCAAACCTTTGTTCACTGTTAGCTATCAGAAATTCTTGAACAAGTTCTTGCAGTCATTTTATTTAATCAATTCGTATTCTCAATATATGAATAATATTTTTTAATTATTGTATATGTTTTGTATATTTTAAAATAACATGGATTATGAACTGTCACTTTTAAAATCTGTGGATAGGACCATTCTGAAATATTTTAAACTCAGGAAATCTAATGACTTTAGGTTTTGCTCAGGCTGTAGATCACCTGTGGAGATTAGAACTGCCAAAAAAATAGCCTAAGCAGCCTTTTGAGTATTCTAAAATAGGGACATTTTCCAGAGCATTGGTTTCTAAAGCTTCCATTATTTCTTGATAATGAGCTTTCAGGATTTAGCTATAGTATTTATTCAACATCTAAGCTGTGGTTTTTTTATCAGGTATATTTTTATACCTTTAATAATCAAACTTCTTATCATTGAAAAAATATATATGTTTCCATGACTCTGGAAAAATTCCCCTTAGTGTTTCTTTGATGTGGTTTTTGATGTCTAGAATATGGATTTGATTGAAGAATAACAGAAGTGGTGCAAAGAAAAACTAAGAAAATCAGTATTTCCTTAATAGTCTGTCAAAGCCATTGGCCAGCAATTAATCAGCACTGTTTTCCAAAGGTGCCTTCTTACTTTCTTTGAAAAAATCATCCCCTGATATTAGGCCACCAGAATGTTCTCTTCATGCTCAGAAAGATGTTTGGCATAAGGAAAGGGCATAGGTTCTAGTTAATAAAACCTACATTTTAAGTCAAAGGTAAGAAACTTATTAGTTGTCTCATCACAGGCAAATGGAAGAAACTGGTTCCCTCTTGTAATATCTGCTGCTGAAAATTAAACATATGAACAGAGCTCTAAGAGAGAACAGCTGGCTGGCTTTTGAGGCAGTACCTCATGGGATGGCCCCTGTTGTGGCATCTCCATTTACCAAGGTCTTTCCCTCAGCTTTGGGTTGGCTCACATACATGTGATTATCCTATGAGAAAAAGGTAAAATTAAAAGTCATACTGAACACTGTAAGCCAGCTATAATGGAAAAAATAAAAATTATTATAAAAAAGAAAAGAAAAAAAGTCATATCCAGACAAGAGTATCTTTTCATTTACAGTACTTGTTCTATCTTTGTCTCAAGGACAAAATACTTGAGTCTGCCAGAGTAACTGAATAACTGATTTCATGGTCAGAAGTTGCAGCATTGGAACAGTGGAATGATATGATTTTGAAGAGCCTTTCCCTGGGGCTGTGGAAAACCCTGAAAAATTATCATGACCTCGCAAGTGTGTTTGCCACTCTAGTGAGAGTCGAGATCATTCACTTTTGTACTGATGGTCCCTCACAGAACTGAGCACATAGTAGATGCTTAATTAGGGATCTTTGGTTTTAAGAAAAAAATCCTTTCACAGATTGTTTCATTTTACTATTCATTTTAGTCTCTGAAGGACTTCTGCCTCAGAATCAATCCTTTCCTATTGTGTACCAGCTTCTCCCCCTCTTATTATTCTATCTAGGTTAGTTCGCTTCCTTTTGATCTCATGAAAGTGAGAATAAGTTATTTCTACTATCTTTTCATTAGTTATAGCTTCACAAAATAGCCCTTGTTCTGTGCTTATACCAGTTATTGCTATTTTTGAAAGTAAGAGCTCTTTGTTGAGAATTTGAATGGGGAAAACCATCCAAGATTACTTTTCAGACTTCACCTGTCTGACCTTGAACAAATGGCTGAAATCTGAATCTGTTTTCTCAACTGTAAAATAATTTTGTCAGCTCCCGAGTTTTATGTGAAGCATGAGTGGGTAATCACTTATTCAGTGCTTAACACAGTATGTAGCATGCAGGAAGTATTAATACAATATTAACTATTATTATATTTCCTCAAAGAAGTCCATGTGTCTATATGTCCTTGTATTAGTAACTTAACATATGAAGAAAAGACTCATGTTAGATGACTTGTCATAAGATTGTAGAGCTAGTATTGGTCAGCCATATCCTAGACTGAGGTTATAGCCCCCGAAATATAGTAAATTTCCCCACTCTTATTTCCAGGAACCAAACTTTACTATTGTCCAGAGGAACTCATCACAGAATTCTGCCTAATTCATGTTTGTATTGCCAACAGTACCTAACATAGCCAGAGACACCTATTGTCCAGATGTAACAGAGCAGAAATCTTGAGACGCAAGGCTCAGACTGGCCAATTTTCCAAAGTGTAGGGATGCTTTAATTACTGATCTTGCTCTTGATTATCATCAGTTCCTAAGGTTTGTTCCCCACATGGTCACAAATTGACTTTAAGGCTATAAGCTAATAGAAAATCTAATGCCCCATTTTTGAAATATAGGTCTCCCTTCAATCCAGTTGAACCAATTTAGGACATGATACCCTTCTTAATCCAGAACTAGTCACCAGGAGAATTCTATGTCTGATTGACTTAGACCATGGTGGAATGAACATTAGGGTAAAATTACAGTGCACAATGCAATCTATCAGTAAGGAGAACCTCAATGTTATGGTTTTAAATAAAAATTTTAGAGCAGTTTTACATTCACAGGAAAATTGAAAGATACAGAGATTTTCCTTATACTCTGCCCTGGCACATGCATAGCCATCCCTATTATCAACATTACTTACCAGAGTGGTATATTTCCTTTTTTATTTTTTATATATTTTTTTGTCTTTTTAGTACCGTACCATGGCATATGGAGGTGCTCAGGCCAGGGAGCAAATTGGAACTGTAGCCACTAGCCTACACCACAGCCACAGCAACACCAGAACTGAGCCACATTTGCAACCTACGCCACAGCTCACGGCAATGCTAGATCCTTAAACAACTGAACGAGGCCAGGGATTGAATTTGCATTCTCATGGATACAAGTCAGATTCATTTCTAGTGAGCCAAGATGGCTCCCAGGGTAGTACATTTCTTACAATTGATAAAGCCACGTTGACACATTATAATCACACAAAGTCCATGGCTTATCTCAGTGTTCTCTATTTGTCTTGTACATTCTATGGGTTGGGCAAATATATAATAGTGTTCATCCATCATTATAATATCACACAGAATATTCTCGCTGTCTAAAAAATCCTGTGTGTTCCACTTACTCATTCCTCCCCTTCTCTTACTCCTTAAACTCCTGGTATCTACTTTTTTTTCCCCAGTATCCATAATTCTGCCTTTTCCATGTCTTGTAGTCAGAATCATAAAGTATGTGGCCTTTTCAAATTAGCTTCTTTCAATTAGTAATATGCATTTAAGTTTCCTCCATGTTTTTTCATGGTTTGGTAGTTTATTTCTTTTTAATGCGGAATAATATTTCATTGTCTGGGTGCATTACAGTTTACTTATCCATTCACTGAAAATTATCTTGGTGGCTTCTGAGTTTTTGGCAATTGTGAATAAAGCTGCTATAAACATTCGTATGTATGTTTTGGTGTAAATATAAGATTTCAACTCCTTTGGGTAAATACCAAGGAGTGAAATTACTGGATCATATGGTCAGAGTATGTTGAGTTTTGCAATAAAATGCCAAACTGTCTTCCAAAGTGTCTGTATCATTTTGCATTCCTACCAGCAATGTATAAGAACTGCTTTTGCTCCACATCAGCGTTATTTTTAATATCCAAATCATGTTTCTACTTTTATGTATATTTTTCTTCCATTTCATTAAAATGGTGCTTCTGTGTAGCTCCTTTAGTAATCCTAGAAGATCTTGAATTATAGCCTAATAACTTAGTTAATAACTTGAAGAAATAAATGCTACTGCTGAGTATATGCAGCATTTTTTCAAAAGTAATTCAGAGATTCATCTCAGAAAAAAAAAGACCTTGAAATTATGACTCAGAGATAGCTTTGCTAACTTAACTTTCACATTTTTAAGTTCTTCTAGGAAATTTTATCAACATATATTTTATTCTTTTTCTCAAAAAATTGTGTGTTCCTACATCAGTAGATAAATAGAAAATTGTGTATTGTTAAGTCTTTCATTATCAAAAATTGTGATTAAATTTTTCATTTAATGTGATATTCTTTCCTGGTCATTAGGAAGGGAGTGGTGGTCATTATAGACAAGAATGCTTTATAATACAAATACTTCACTATCATTTTTTGAAAATGAAAAATCTTAAAAGTGAATAGGCTGTAAAATAAAACATCCAAAAACTAAGAGAATTGTGATGAAATTTAACTTTGGAGTATTTGAGGGAGATTATGTTCTTAAGATGTACAAAGCATTCCTTGTTAACCCACTGTGATTGAAGCTACAGGCTACTTAGTTTTTTTTTTTTTCCTTGAGGCTGTTTTTTTTCTCTATTTATCCAAAACCTCTTTTTCATCACTGTGAATTAAAATTAGACCAATATACTATGAAGAAAGAAATATTAATTAGATTGTTGACACAGACAAATAAGCACGTATATTAGAATGTACTATCACTATTCATATGCCAGTACACTTGTAGGAAGATTGGCCCAAAGTAGGAACACCTAAATAATCAAAGAAACTGTAGTAACCACTCATATTAATATAGCTACTTTGATGATGCCCCTCTTTTTTTCCCCATGAAGTATGGATGCCAATAAATGTGTTCAGCTTTTGTGTAAAAGCTTGAATCACCTGTATGATGGGGATAATACTGACCTGTTGTTTGGATTAAAGATAAATGAGATGTTTGACCCAGAATGTGTTTCCTAGCAACACTAAAAAGATGAAAACTATGATATTCCAGCATCTTAGAGACCTATATCTTTAATTTTTTTTTTCCTTTTTAGAGCCACACGCATGGCATATAGAGTTTCCCAAACTAGGGGCTGAATCAGAGCTGCAGCTGCTGGCCTACACCATAGCCATAGCAATGCCAGTTCCGAGCCGTGTCTGTGACCTACACCACAGCTCACAGCAATGCCAGATCCTTAACCCCCTGAGTGAGACCATGGATCGCAACTGCATCCTCATGGATGCTAGTCAGATTGGTTAATTGCTGAGCCACGATGGGAACTCTGACCTTTAATAAATTTTTATTGAAGTGCATATACCTACAGAAAAGTATATATGTCAAAAATATATACTTCTATGCATTTTCACAAACTGAACATGGCTATCCGAACAGCACCTCCTTAAAAATACAAAAAAAAAGCCCTGCAAAATCTGACAGTTTGTACTTCTAGTCATTAATCCCCCAAGAGTAATCACTAATATGATTTATACCACCATAGATTGGTTTTACCCTATTTGTTTTACTGAATTAATCATATATGATCTTTTATGTCTGAATTTTAGCTTATTGTAATTGTGCAATCCACCCAGTCTCTTGTGTGCAAGTGTTGAACATTCCCTTTTAGGACTGCATACTACTCCACTGGGAGGGTATAAAAGTTCTATCATTGACTGAATTAGTATGAATAGTGTTGCTATGGGCATTCTAATATGTCTTTTAGTATAAAAACTTTCATATCTCTAATGAGTATGTACCTGAAAGTGAGCTTTCCAGATTAGGATACATTATATGCATTTAGTTTTAGTAGATATTGCCAGATATCATAAGTATACATTTGGCAAATTTAGTGATCTATACTTCTGCTAGAAAAAGTCTACTATATGTATGTACATAAGTATCTGCTGGTATATACCTTTTCTATTAATCTCTACTTCTAAGCCACCATTTCAGAGTATCACTGTTGTTCTCTGAGTGGAATTGCTGCTCCCTGAATTTCATATTCAACTTTGCTTATTAAAATAGCTTAACTTAGCTTCAGTGGTTGAGGTGGCAACAGAGCTGCTATTTATTCATTGGTTCCCTACTGTAAACAATTGATGTCCAAATTCAATTTGCCTATTTATAAAGCAGATAATGCTTGTGCCTATTTATAAAGCAGATACTGCTTATAACTTTAATCTCAAATAAGTATCTTAGTAATAATCTTTGAAAATACATTTTATTCATCCGCAGGTCTTCCTTTGGCATAACAAAAGTCTTTGTGTGAATTATGAAGGTCACCTTTTTTGGCTTGATGGTTTAATAATAGTATGTCCCCTCTTTGGGTGGACATATTTGAAAAAGTTATCACAACCTGGGGGCTGGAAGTGATGGGATGAAGTTCTGATTCAAAGCACATGACCTATAAAGGGAAGTATGTGTCTGCTCTCATACCCACCACCCTGCTTTGGACTATCTTTATTCTGTTCACAGAAAACCCAACATATGTGGTATCACTGCACATATGAAACACAAACACGCACACACACATGCACACATTCAATGTATTCTCTCTCTCTCTCTTTTTTACCATGTTCTTCCTATTTTTAATTAAACACATTCTAAAGCCTTTTCATTAACCTAAGGTCAATGTGGAAAATATTTGAGGTTCCAGTGTTTCAATTATAAATTAAATTTTAGTTCAGCTTAAATATTAGAAAAGAGCATCTCCTCAAGATACAATTATAGACAAAAAGAAAATTCAGAGTATAAAAGATTTAAGCTGGAGGTTGCAGCCCTATTTGTTAAAAAGTGGAACTTTGGAAAGAGAAAAAGCAAAGTTTTGTAAGTCTGATGGGAAGTGTGACCAAATAATTCTGTGTGTATCCCCTTTGCAAATGTTTCCATGCAGTCTGTATATGTAAACTTACAGGTGCGGCTACCTCAAAGACTAACAGAAGAACAAGCAGAAGTTATAAGTGAAATGTTGGTTTTAAATGCCTTATCTCCTAAACGTTGGAGATTTGAGCTCTCTGCAAAACTTTGGTTGAAAAATATAGTCCAGCATTGAATTGTTTTGTGGATTGTTCCTGCTATTTTGTAAGCTACTTCAATCCATGAGAAAGCTCCAGGACCACACCTATAATACTCTAGATTTTCCCTTATCTACATAAAAGCTTTTTGATTTAGGTGACTGTCAGATTCATTAAATAGGAGCCTTAGCTTAAATTCAGGCAGTGCTAATTGGAAGCTGACATGGAATGTGTTCATAAGATAATGGAAAAGGAAGTTTAAAATTATGCAGAACTTTAAAAATATTGCTGTGAAAACCAAAAGTGATGTTCTATTATTTTTTAGGTCAGGTAGACATACTGGTTTCTTAACATTTTATCCAGGGTGGGAGCTTATACAATAAGAGGTTAGACTATTACTCTGACTAAATGAGAAAGCCTCTAGGAACATATGAATAAAATGGTGCTTGCTTTGGATCTCATATTGGCTCTATTGCTTAGACACCTTTTGAGAGCTTCTGTATATCCCCTAAAAATAAAGAGGCAGTATAAATTTAAAAACACCATTTCAAGTGCAATTTGGCACCCCTGAAGTTTTCATCACACCTATGATGTAAATATGACTTCAAAGAATATTTTCTTTGTGGTCTTCAAGTCCTACAGACTTTTGAAAAGTAAAGTAGCCAAAACACAGCTAATTTCAGGGTGATTTATAATTGAGAATACTTTTTTCTGTGAGGGTGAAGGTGCTAGTTGGGGGAAGAATAAGGAGAAAGAGATGCATGTTAAACTCAGATTCTGTTTATAGAAGAGATTAAAACATAATATTTGCACAGAAAAAGAAAAGTAATTTAGTGGAAGTAATAAAGGTACAGATTTCTTAGTTTTCACAATATAGAGTATTTTCATACATGGTAGACTGTTAGAGTTATTTTGAAGAAGCTGAATGATCTGATGGAGAAGGCCTAGGTACCTGATAGGTAACCATCTAATAAAGGATTATACAATTAACATGCATTATACAATTTCATAGGGAGAAAGTATGCATGAAATAGCTCCATAGGCTATTATTGAGCTGAAATAATTAGCACAACTTTTTGAATCCAAACAAATGAAAAAAATACAACATAATACTGTTAATCTTGCTGCCTTTGAAATCCTTGGTAGTGTGATTGGTTGGGTTCTCTGGGCAGAAGACTTTAAGTTGGAGTTTAGTATGCCGGATACTTAATAGAGAGTGCCCTTTGGACTAACACCTATGGAAGGGAAGAGTAGGAAGAAGGAGGAGACTGGGAGATAAGCTGAGCTACAGTGCAGGCCCAATAAGAGCATGGGTGTCAAGAAAGCTGACATTTTCAGCCAGTAAGATGATAGTGAACCCAAATTGCTGAATAGGTAGCAATAGTATGATCAGCATGGTATGAGCTTTCTGTGTCAGATGTCCCACAGATGACAACAAATGAAAGGGACCAGATGAAATGCAACACAAGCAGTAGGGCACTCTGATGTTAAGAAGCCACTTTCATTCTACAACTAAGCAGTTTTATAGCCTGCAGTTGTACTTTTAAGGAAGCTGAAATAAAAAGTTACATATTTTACAACTAGAAGAGCAGGTGAGAAATTGTCCTATGAGAGCCTCCCTCAAGAAACACATACTTCTTTCAACTTTGCATGTCTTCCATATTCTGAGAGGATCATGTAGCATTTACCAAGACTTAGATCAGTCTAAAGCAGAGCTATGCGGATCCTCACAATGTCACTGGGTACTTCCATGAGGTTGTTTGCCAACACTTGGCTAACCATATAGGATGTTCTAGAATAGAATGGCCTTTCACAGTGGTCCTGAATAGAACTGAGATTACTGACTGGGCCTTTATATTCCAGCATTAATCTGTCCTCCTCAGAAAGGGTCATGACCTTGGCAAGGGGACTCGCTTCAGCTGAGGCAACCCCTAAAGAGACTGACAGCTAAAGAGAGTCTGCCAATAATATTCTTAGATGCTGAGGCAAAAGTTCTTCATTGAAGGGGAATAAGAATACTTGATCCATGTATACTGCAGTAGTTAAGCTATTGTTGCTCCTTAAGACAACATTGTGCTCATTGCCAAGGAATCACTTTTCAAAAATGTTAAGGTCAAGTTTTTGAAATTATGCATATAAATACATATTTCAAATATTGAAGGGAAATGTGCACTTTAATTTTTACAGAAATGGACACACTGAAGAGCTGGTTTCTTCTGGGTATTTACATAATTTTATTAAAAAATAATCCATTCTTAATTAGCTGTTTTTATTTTCAATTTTTATTTTTTATCTTTTATTTATATGTATATTTTCTACTGTACAGCATGGTGACCCAGTTACAGTTACATTATTTTTTCTCACATTACATATTCCATCATAAGTGACTAGACAGAGTTCCCAGTGCTACACAGCAGGATCCCATTGCTTGTCCATCCCGAAGGCAACATTCTGCATCTATTTACCCCAAGCTTGGAGTCTCTCCCACTCCTTCCCCTTCCCTCTTGGCAACCACAAGTCTCTTCCCCAAGTCCATGAATTTCTTTTCTGTGGAAGAGTTCCTTTGTGCTGTATATTAGATTTCAAATATAAGTGATATCATATGGTATTTGTCTTTCTCTTTCTGACTTACTTCACTCAGGTTGAGAGTCTCTAGTTCCATCCATGATGCTGCAAATGACATTATTTCATTCTTTTTTATGTCTGAGTAGTATTCTATTGCGTATGTATACCACATCTTCCTAATCCAATCGTCTGTCAATGGACATTTGGGTTGTTTCAATGTCTTGGCTATTGCGAACAGTGCTGCAATGAACATGCGGGTGCATGTGTCTTTTTTAAGGAAAGTTTTGTCCAGATATATGCCGAAGAGTGGGGTTGCTGGGTCGTATGGTAGTTTTCTAAGGTACCTCCCTACTGTTCTCCATAGTGGTCGTACCAGCTTACATTCCCACCAACAGTGCAGGAGGGTTCCCTTTTCTCCACACCCCCTACAGCACTTGTTATTTCTGGACTTATTAATGATGGCCACTCTGACCACTGTGAGGTGGTGTTTCATGGTAGTTTTTATTTGCATTTCTCTAATAATCAGGGATGTTGAGCATTCTTTCAAGTGCTTGTTGGCCATCTGTATATCTTCCTTGGAGAAATGTCTATTCACGTCTTCTGCCCATTTTTCCATTGAGTTGTTGGCTTTTTTGCTGTTGAGTTGTATAAGTTGTTTGGATATTTTAGAGATTAAGCCCCTGTCAGTTGCATTATTTAAAACTATTTTCTCCCATTCTGTAAGTTGTCTTTTTGTTTCCATTTGGGTTCCTTTTTTCGTGGAAAAGCTTGTCAGTTTGATTAGGTCCCATTGGTTTATTTTTGCTTTTATTTCTGTTGCTTTGGGAGACTGACCTGAGAACACATTTGTAAGATTGCTGTCAGAGAATGTTTTGCCTATGTTCTCTTCCAGGGGTTTGATGGTGTCTTGTCTTATATTTAGTTTTGAGTTTATTTTTGTGCATGGTGTGAGGGTGTGTTCTAGTTTCATTGATTTGCATGTGGCTGTCCAGGATTCCCAGAAATGCTTGCTGAATAGACTGTCTTTTTCCTATTTTATATTCTTGCCTCCCTTGTCAAAGTTTAATTCACCATAGGTTTTTGGGTTTATTTCTGTGTTCTCTATTCTCTTCCATTGGTCGGTCTGTCTGTTTTGGTACCAGTACCACACTGTCGATGACCATGACCTTGTAATATTGCCTGAAGTCTGGGAAAATTATGCCTCCTGCTTGATTTTTGTTCCTCAGAATTGCTTTGGCAATTGTGGGTCTTTTGTGGTTCCATATAAATTAGTGGATTGATTGTTCTAGTTCTGTGAAAAATGTCATGGGTAATTTGATAGGGATTGCATTGAATCTGTAGTCTGCTTTGATGTATATGGCCATTTTTACAATATTAATTTTTCCAACCCAGGAGCATGGAATATCTTTCCATATCTTTATATCTTATTTTAATTTCCTTGATTAGTGTTTTTTTTTTATTTTCCCACTGTACAGCAAGGGGATCAAGTTATCCTTACATGTATACATTACAATTACATTTTTTTCCCCACCCTTTGTTCTGTTGCAACATGAGTATCTAGACAAAGTTCTCAATGCTATTCAGCAAGATCTCCTTCTAAATCTATTCTAAGTTGTGTCTGATAAGCCCAAGCTCCCGATCCCTCCCACTCCCTTCCCCTCCCATCAGGCAGCCACAAGTCTCTTCTCCAAGTCCATGATTTTCTTCTCTGAGGAGATGTTCATTTGTGCTGGATATTAGATTCCAGTTATAAGTGATATCATATGGTATTTGTCTTTGTCTTTCTGGCTCATTTCACTCAGTATGAGATTCTCTAGCTCCATCCATGTTGCTGCAAATGGCATTATGTCATTCTTTCTTATGGCTGAGTAGTATTCCATTGTGTATATATACCACTTCTTCCGAATCCAATCATCGGTCGATGGACATTTGGGTTGTTTCCATGTCTTGGCTATTGGGAATAGTGCTGCAATGAACATGCGGGTGCACGTGTCTCTTTTAAGTAGAGTTTTGTCCGGATAGATGCCCAAGAGTGGGATTGTGGGGTCGTATGGAAGTTCTATGTATAGATTTCTAAGGTATCTCCAAACTGTTCTCCATAGTGGCTGTGCCAGTTTACATTCCCACCAGCAGTGCAGGAGGGTTCCCTTTTCTCCACAGCCCCTCCAGCACTTGTTATTTGTGGATTTGTTAATGATGGCCATTCTGACTGGTGTGAGGTGATATCTCATGGTAGTTTTGATTTGCATTTCTCTTATAACCAGCGATGTTGAGCATTTTTTCATGTGTTTGTTGGCCATCTGTATATCTTCTTTGGAGAAATGTCTATTCAGGTCTTTTGCCCATTTTTCCATTGATTGATTGGCTTTTTTGCTGCTGGGTTGTATAAGTTGTTTATATATTCTAGAGATTAAGCCCTTGTCGGTTGCATCATTTGAAACTATTTTCTCCCATTCTGTAAGTTGTCTTTTTGTTTTCTTTTTGGTTTCCTTTGCTGTGCAAAAGCTTTTCAGTTTGATGAGGTCCCATGGGTTTCTTTTTGCTCTAATTTCTATTGCTTTGGGAGACTGACCTGAGAACATATCCATGATGTTGATGTCAGAGAGTGTTTTGCCTATGTTTTCTTCTAGGAGTTTGTTGGTATCCTGTCATATATTTAAGTCTTTCAGCCATTTTGAGTTTATTTTTGTGCATGGTGTGAGGGTGTGTTCGAGTTTCATTGCTTTGCATGCAGCTGTCCAGGTTTCCCAGCAGTGCTTGCTGAATAGACTTTCTTTTTCCCATTTTATGTTCTTGCCTCCCTCGTCAAAGATGAATTGACCCTAGGTGTCAGGGTTTATTTCTGGGTGCTCTATTCTGTTCCATTGGTCTGTGTGTCTGTTTTGATACCAGTACCACACTGTTTTGATGACTGTGGCTTTGTAGTATTTCTTGAAGTCTGGGAGAGTTATGCCTCCTGCTTGGTTTTTGTTTCTCAGGATTGCTTTGGCGATTCTGGGTCTTTTGTGGTTCCATATAAATGTTTGGATTGTTTGTTCTAGTTCTGTGAAAAATGTCATGGGTAATGTGATAGGGATTGCATTGAAGCTGTAGATTGCTTTGGGTAGTATGGCCATTTTTACAATATTGATTTTCCCAATCCAGGAACATGGAATATCTTTCCATTTCTTTACATCTTCTCTGATTTCTTTGATTAAAGTTTTATAGTTCTCGGCATATAGGTCCTTTACCTCCTTGGTCAGGTGTATTCTGAGGTATTTGATTTTGTGAGGTGCAATTTTAAAAGGTAGTATATTTTTGTATTCCTTTTCTAGTGTTTTATTGCTGGTATACAGAAATGCAACTGACTTCTGAATGTTAATCTTATATCCTGCTACTTTGCTGAATTTATTAATCAGTTCAAGGAGTTTTTGGGTTGAGTCCTTAGGGTTTTCTATGTATAGTATCATGTCATCTGCATACAGTGACAGTTTTATCTCTTCTCTTCCTATATGGATGCCTTTTATTTCTTTGGTTTGTCTAATTGCTGTGGCTAGGACTTCCAAAACTATGTTGAAGAGCAGTGGTGAGATTGGGCATCCCTGTCTTGTTCCAGATTTGAGTGAGAAGGCTTTCAGTTTTTCCCCATTGAGGATTATATTTGCTGTGGGTTTATCATAGATGGCTTTGATTATATTCAGGAATGTTCCCTCTATACCCACTTTGGCGAGGGTCTTGATCATGAATGGATGTTGGACTGTGTCAAATGCTTTTTCTGCATCTATTGAGATGATCATATGATTTTTGACTTTTTTTGTTAATGTGGTGTATGATGCTGATTGATTTGCGTATGTTGAACCATCCTTGTGAACCTAGGATGAACCCAACCTGGTCATGGTGTATAATTTTTTGGATATGTTGTTGGATTCGGTTGGCTAAGATTTTGTTGAGAATGTTTGCATCTATATTCATCGATGATATTGGGCGATAGTTTTCTTTTTTGGTGGTATCTCTGTCTGGTTTTGGAATGAGGGTGATGGTGGCATCATAGAATGTCTTTGGGAGTATTCCTTCTTCTTCAACCTTTTGAAAGAGTTTAAGGAGGATGGGCACCAATTCCTCTTTATATGTTTGATAAAATTCACCTGTGAAGCCATCTGGTCCTGGACTTTTATTTGTAGGGACTGATTTTATGACCTCTTCAATTTCATTTCTAGTGATGGGTCTGTTCAGTTGGTCTGTTTCTACTTGATTCAGTTTTGGCAGGCTGTAAGATTCTAGAAAATTGTCCATTTCTTCCAGATTGTCAAACTTGTTGCCATATAGTTGTTTATAGTATTCTCCTATGGTTTTTATTTTTTTTTTGTCTTTTTTTCTTTTTGTTGTTGTTGTTGTTGTTGCTTTTTCTTGTCTTTTTGCTATTTCTTGGGCTGCTCCTGCGGCATATGGAGGTTCCCAGGCTAGGGGTTGAATCGGAGCTGTATCCACCAGCCTACGCCAGAGCCACAGCAACGCGGGATCCGAGCCGCGTCTGCAACCTACACCACAGCTTACGGCGACGCCAGATCGTTAACCCACTGAGCAAGGGCAGGGACCGAACCTGCAACCTCATGGTTCCTAGTCGGATTCGTTAACCACTGCGCCACAACGGGAACTCCCTCTTATGTTTTTTTGTATTACTGCTGTATCCGTTGTGATTTCTCCTTTTTCATTTATAATTTTGGTTATTTGGGTTCTTTCTCTCCTCTTTTTAGTGAGTCTGGCCAGGGGTTTGTCAATTTTGTTTACCTTTTCAAGGAACCAGCTCTTGGTTTTATTAATTTTCTCTATTGTTTTTTGAGTCTCTATTTTATTGATTTCTTCTTTGATCTTTATAATTTCCTTCCTTCTGCTGACTTTAGGACTTTTTTGTTCTTCTTTTTCTAATTCATTTAGGTGGAGGGTTAAGTTGTCCATTTGGGATCTTTCTTCTTTTTTGAGAAAGGCCTGTATTGCTATAAATTTCCCTCTGAGCACTGCTTTCACAGCATCCCATAGATTTTGAGAGGTTGTGTCTTCATTATCATTTGTTTCAAGGTAGTTTTTAATTTCCTTCTTGATTTCCTCATTGACCCATTAGTTTTTTAGTAGCATGTTGTTTAGTCTCCATGCAGTAGGTTTTTTCTCTTTCCTTTTCCCATGGTTGATTTCTAATTTCATGGCATTGTGGTCATAGAAGCTACTTGAGATAATTTCTATGCTCCTGAATTTATTGAGGTTAGCTTTGTGTCCCAATATTTGGTCGATTCTTGAGAATGTTCGATGTTCATTTGAGAAGAATGTGTATTCTGATTTTTTTGGATGTAGTGTCCTGAAGAGATCAATGAAGTCTAACTTTTCTATTGTTTCCTTTAGGATCTCTGTTGCTTTATTGGTTTTCTGTCTGGAGCATCTGTCCATTGATGTGAGGGGGGTATTAAGGTCTCCTACTATGATTGTATTCTCATCAATATCTCCCTTTATGTCTGTTAATATTTGTTGTATGTATCTGGGTGCTCCTGTATTTGGGGCATACATGTTGACGATAGTGACATCCTCTCCTTGGATGGATCCCTTAATCATTAAGTAGTGTCCTTCTTTGTCTTTCTTTATGTCTTTTGTTTTAAAGTCTATTTTGTCTGATATGAGCGTTGCAACTCCTGCTTTTCTGTCATGTCTATTGGCGTGAAATATTTCTCCAAACCCTTTCACTTTCAATCTATATGTATCTTTTGTCCTAAGGTGAGTTTCTTGTAGGCAGCATATTGAAGGTTTTTGCCTTTTTATCCACTCAGCCACTCTGTGTCTTTTGATTGGGGCGTTCAGTCCATTGACATTTAAGGTGATAATTGATAGATGATTATTTATTGCCATTTGAACCTTGTGTTCCAGTTGATTCTATGGTTCTCCATTCTTCCTTTCTTTTTTTTTTTTTTTTGGTTGGATGGTCTCCTGTTATTACCTGCTTGAGTGTATTTTTTTTTCATTTTTTGCAAATGCAGTATTTGGTTTTGGCTTGTGGTTGCCCTGTTTTTTAAGTATGCTAACCCCTTCCCATAATTGTGTGTTTTAGCCTGATGGTCCTGTAAGTTCAAACCCTTCATTACTATATTAAAATTAAGAAGAGAAACATACAAACAAACAAAAAGGGTTATTTACTTCCTAACATCCCTTGCCCACATTTTATGGTTTTGATGACTCTTTTTTTATTTTTTTCTTTTTAATTTTATTTTGTTTGAGGCCTGTTCATGATGAAATCTGTATGCTGACTTATTTGAGCGACTGCTCTCTGATTGCGGTTTCCTCAGTCCTAGTTCTTCCTCTTCTTCTTTTTTTTTTCTTTTCTTTTTTCTTCCCTTTCCTTCTTTTCTTTTTGGTTTAGAGAAGCCCTTTCAATATTTCCTTTAACCTGGGTTTTGTGTTGCTGTATTCTTTAAGTTTTTGTTTGTTGGAAAACATTTTTATTTCCCCTTCTATTTTAAATGATATTCTTGCTGTATAGAGTATTCTAGGTTGCATATTTTTTCCTTTTAGCACTTTAAATATCTCTTGCCATTCCCTCCTGGCCTGTAGTGTTTCTGTAGAGAAGTCAGCTGATATTCTTAAGGGGGTCCCCTTGTAGGTAACATTCTGTTTTTCTCTTGCTGCCTTTAGGATCCTCTCTTTATCACTAACTTTTGCCATTTTTATTATGATGTGTCCTGGTGTGGGTCTATTTGGATTAAATTTGTTTGGGGCCCTCTGTGCTTCCTGTATCTTGAACCCAGTATCCTTTAGATTTGGGAAGTTTCCAGCAATAATTTCTTCAAATATATTTTCCATCCCCTTATCTTTTTCTACTCCTTCTGGAATTCCTATTATGCGTAGATTGGCCCACTTTATATTATCCCATAGGTCTCTTATATTTCTTTCCAGTTTTTTGATTCGGTTTTCTGTCTGCTGACCTGATTGAGTGATTTCCATTATTCTATCTTCCATATCACTGATTCGTTCTTCTGCATTATTCATTCTGGTTTTTACTGCCCTTAGTTCAGTTTGCATCTCTGCAAATGAATGTTCTAGTTTTTCTTGGCTCCTCCTTATATGGTCCAGTTCCTTTCTGAGGGTATCTGCATTACTGTTCATATCTTCTCTTAATTCCTTCAGTATTTTCACTATTTCTCTTTTGAACTCCAGGTCTGTCAGACTGCAGAGATCTGTTTCATTGTTGACTGTTTTAGGTGAGTTCTCCTGTTGGTTTGACTGGGGGTGGTTTCTCAGCTTCTTCATCTTGCTTGTTGTTTTCTTTCTCCTGAGGGAGTTGTACTCTCCATGATCGGGCAGTGTTTGCCTTGTCACTGCCGTGGAATATTTCCTGAGGGCTGGCGTTGTTGGTCAATCTTTTTTGAGGCAGTGTGGCTTTTCTGGGGGCTGCAGGGGGTCCTGCCTGGAGCTGGCAGTCCTATGCAGCTGATCCACTAGGGCACCCCCTGGGGGCTAGGGTGGGTAGCAGGGCCGTTGGAAACCGAAGAGGCTCCTCCCCGGGGCAGCCAGACTCAGAAAAACCGTCCGGGAATTAGGCAGATCTATTCATTGCCTGGCTAGGCTTGTTCTAGCTTTTCTGGGCTGCAGGCCTTTTCTCAGGGGCTGGTGGTGTTTGGTGCTACTCTGCGGAAGTGTAGCCCCTCCAAAGGGCAAGCAGGCCTGTGCAGGGACAGCCCCTGCAGTGGTAGGCTTCAGGCAATTGTTGAGGCCAGCCCTCCTGGATGGCAGGCAGCCCCAGGTTCGGCGAGAGCATAGGGGGTGGTGGGGGTGGGGGAGGGGATGCACTGGGAAGCACAGCTTTCAGCTAGCTAGCGGGCCTGTAAGCTTGTTGTGGTGTGGGGGGTATTCTATGGGGACCCACCCCTTCTTCTCTCCCCTCCCCAGCACCAGCGCAGACCAGGCTCTTCTCCCAGGTTCCCTCTGATGTGGCTTTCCACTTCCCTGCCCCTAGAGTATTGCTCCCTTTCTCTGCGACAGCTTTGTTTTCTAGCCTCCCAGGCAGTCTCTGCCCTGTCAAATGGTTTCTAGACCTCCCAAGCAGTTTCCGCTCCGCCCCGCCCCCCCCAGCCAGGGGACTAACCTCTGGAGCCGAGGACTCGGTGCCCAGCCCCCACCCAGGCATCTCAATTTTTGGTGACTGTGCCCTTAGTTCAGATGGTCCTTTCGGTTCTTGATCGGCTTTTCCGTACTCCAACTTACTGCTACACTCTTCTCTGCATCTGGAGATTCCTCCGGTTCTTTTGATCTTTCCCCCATGGAGGTGACTTTCTAGGGTGCGGGATCCCTTTCTCCTCCGCATTTCCCTTTCGGGAGCACCCGTCCCGCTCGGATTCACCTTCTCTCACTCTCCTCTTTTCTCCCGTTCTGCCCCGTAATGTCACGAACTTCTTGCCGTTATTGGAGTTTAGGTTCTTCTGCCAGCGATTGGTTGCTGTTCTGTGCGAGTCATTTATTCTGTAGATGTGGTTATTTTTGTTGTGTTTGTGGGAGAGGGCGAGCGTGTCCCCCTACTCCTCCGCCATCTTGTCCTCTCTCTGATTAGTGTTTTATAGTTCTCAGCATATAAGTCTTTCACCTCCTTGGTCAGGTGTATTCCCAGGTATTTAATTTTTGGGGGGTGCAATTTTAAAAGGTATTGTGTATTTGTATTCCTTTTCTAATATTTCATTGTTAGTATTCAGCAATGCAACTGATTTCTGAATGTTAATTTTGTATCCTACTACTTTGCTGAATTTGCTAATCAGTTCAAGGAGTTTTTGGGTTGAGTCCTTAGGGTTTTCTATGTATAGTATCATGTCATCTGCATACAGTGGCAGTTGTACCTCTTCTCCTCCTGTTTGGATGCTTTTTATTTCTTTTCTTTGATTGCTGTGGCTAGGACTTCCAAAACTATGTTGAAGAGCAGTGGTGAGAGTGGGCATCCCTATCTTGTTCCAGATTTGAGTGAGAAGGCTTTCAGTTTTTCTCCATTATTATATTTGCTGTGGGTTTGTCATAAATGGCTTTGATTATGTTAAGGAATGTTCCCTCTATACCCACTTTGGTGGGAGTTTTTATCATAAATGGATGTTGGACTTTGTCACATGCTTTTTCTGCATCTATTGAGATGTTGTTTCTGACTTTTCCCTTTGTTAATGTGGTGTATGACATTGATTGATTTGCATATTTTGAACCATCCTTGTGAAACTGAGATGAATCCCACCTGGTCATGGTGTATGATCTTTTTGATATGTAGTTGGATTCACTTGGCTAAAATTTTGCTGAGAATTTTTGCATCTATATTCATCAAAGATATTGGCCAATAGTTTTCTTTTTTGGTGGTATCCTCGTCTGGTTTTGGAATTAGGGTGATGGTGGCATTATAGGCAGTTAAGCTAAGATATTATAAGCCATATATTAGGGTAATGGACATTTACCAGCTGAGTTAATTTCTTTTATTTGGAAATGCTGACAAACCTTTATCTATAATTATAGCAACACTGTGATTACAGAAGGAGATACCTCTCCTTGTGGTTTGCAACCCTATAATTCCAAATGCCTGTAGGGATAAAACATCCATTATTAGCCAAACAGAAGTTATACTTGGCACTAGACATTGCTCATCCCCTTGCTAGATCTGAGTCATATTTTTTTTTAAAAAAAATATAGTAGTTGCCAGTTCATAACATACATTTCTTTTACATTGTGAGATTAGTAAGAAAGAATAGTTCTCCAGTTTTTGGTGGCCTCTATAAAACCATTAGCAATTCTTGGCCATTGTGAATTATGGAACCAATTCTTAATGTAAATATTATTTCTCTTTCAATCCTGCCATTTTTCATTCATCATATCAGGTCAGTTATTAAAAGGATTAGAATTCAGGATTCTACAAATATTTATCAGACACCTATTGCAGGATGTACACTGTTTGGGACAGTGCGTATATGGCAGTTAAAAATCGAGGTAAGTTTGGTACTCTCATGGAGCTAATAGTCTCCTATGGGATATAAAAAACAAAAAATTAAATAAAAAAATACAAAGAGACTTTAAAATGGGGGTAAAATAATACATGATGATTGGGTGAATACCTTGGCTTGGATTATCAAGGAAATGTTTTCTACATATTATCATTAAAACTGATATCTGAATGACCAGAGGGGCCAGATATGTGACAATCAAAATGAACAGCATGCTAGGTAGGGGGAACATGAATGCAAAGTATCCTGAGCAAGGATGAGTTGGCTTATTCATGGGACAATAGCAATAATAAAAAAAAAAAAACAGTAAGCCAAATGAATGGCTTGGAGAAGGTAGGCAATGACTAATTCATATAAAATCTTGTTTTTTTATATAATTGTGAAGTCACGTGATTGGAGAGTATTGACATCATTCTGACTCATTATAGAAAATGAAATGTAAGGTGTGAGAATGGAGTAAAGATAGCAGTCCTTAAATTTAGTAGTCCATATGAGACATACTAGTGGCTTAGACAAGGACTATCATAGTGGAAAGACTGAAGTGATAGCTTTCAGGTTAGAAGTCAGCAAAACTTGATTTATAAGAGAAAGAGAGAAATCAAGGATAACTCTCAGATGTTTAACCTGAACACCTGTGGTGATAGTAATGCCATTTATTGAGGAATATATGAATAGGAACAGATTTCTAAATATAAATATATATATATACATATATATATATACACATATACATATATATATATATATATATATATATATATATATATATATATATATATATCAGAGGACCTAAATAGACATTTCTCCAAAGAAAATGTACAGATGGCCAACAGGCATATGAAAAGATGATCAGCATCACTAATTATTAGAGATATGCAAATCAAAACTTCAATGAGGTAGCACCTCTTGCTGCTCAGAATGGCTATCTATAAATAGCAAATGCTGGCGAGGGTGTAGAGAAAAGAGAACCCACCTACACTGTTTGTGGGAATGTAAATTGATGCAACTACTATGGAAAATAATATAGAGGTTCCCTTACAAAACTATAACTAGAGTTATCATATGATGCAGCAATCCTACATGTGGACATATATCTGGTAAAGAGGAAAACATGTACCCCAATGTTTTAAAATATTTAAAATAGCCAAAATAGGGAAGCAACGTAAGTATCCATCAATAGATGAATAGTTAAAGAAGATATGGTATATATAATGGAATGTCACTCAACCATAAAAAAGAATGAAATGTTGTCATTTGCAGCATCATGGGTTGACCTAGAGAATATCATGTGAAATTAAGTCAGATAGAGAAGGAACAACAAGAATTAGAGAACTATAGTCAATGTGTTATAATAACCTATAATGAAAAAGTATCTGAAAAATATGTTAAACATATACGTACTAATTTTTTTACATTTTATTTTTGACATTTTAATTTGAATGTTTATTAGACACCCTAGAAAAGATGTTGGACAGGCAACTGAATATAAATTTGGATTTCAGGGAAGAGCTTGGGGCTGAAGATATATATTAAGAAGCTGTTTAAATCATGACACTAGGGATCTCCAAGAGTAAGTGTATAGTTAAAGAAGGCGAATGATCTCAGGATCAAGCCCCAAGGCACTCAAATATTTAGAAGTGGAACAGAAGAAGGGCATTCAACATAGAATACTGAGAATTAGTTGGCAAATCAGGAGAGAGCGATAACAAAATACATAAGAAGTGTTAGAGGAGGAGGCAGTAAATGGCAGCATGAAATATTATGAGAGGTTCAATAAATTAGAGAAAGAAGTATTCACTGGATTTGACAACACAGAGTTTTCTGTGATCTGGACAAGAGTAGTTTCAGTGGAATCATGGTATTGGAAGGACCAGAAAGTGGATTTGAGTAGATAATGTAAGGGGGAAAATAGATACAAAATTATAGACAAGTCCTTGAAGTTCTACTGTTAAGAGGCACAGCAGAGTAAGACAGTGATAAATAATAGAGTTTAGAATGATGAATCTCAATCTGATGAGTTTAAAGCATTAGCAAGAAAACTTCAACAACTTATTTTTCTCTACTAAAATGATCTTGAAATATTTTTGAACATTTCTATCTTATGTTCCATTGTATTACATTTATGTAACTTTCAGATAATTAAAAAATATTTAGTTATTAAACTTTATGAGATTAATAAGATAATAGTTACAGGATGTTTTCTTTTAGTTGAAATATACTCACTCAATATGATTTTTAAAACTTTAAGGAGGTGCAATATAAAAGCACAATAAATTTTCACAAACTGAGCACACTCTTGTAACCAGCACTTAGATTAAAAACCCCAAATACTCCTTGGTACCTCCTTTCAGTCATTCATTGCTATATTTATAAATAAGTACTATCATGACTTCTAACAGTGTAGATTAGTTTTTTGGCAGTTTTTGAACTTTATATAATAGTATCAATTTAATCTGATTTTAAATATATAGATGAACATCATAAGGCACTCATTGTCCTCAATGACAATTACACTGGTCTTTTGCCTCCCTACTCTTTACACAAACTTAGACTTGCTTTCTCACTTCATTACCATAATACATAATGTTTTTCATACTATACATTGTTACTATTCTTCTCGATTCTATTTTTTGGCAAATACTATAGATTAGTCTTAAAGTGCAGTTCGCAGAACTCTTGCAGTAGAATCACACTAGGGAGCTTGCTAATAATACAGATCCCTGGGCCCCTACCTTGGGTCCCATATCTGGGAGTGAAACAGAAAACACCCTACTCTTTTATGCCTCTGTAGTGCAATAATGTCTTCCTAGAGTGTTCTTTACTGGACCTCACCTTAAGGAAGTCTTATGTTTCCTTTATGGCCCAAGGCCAAAATTTCATGAATCATCTGAAATTTCCCGCCAGAGGTAATCTCTTTCTCTCCTGTCTTATCCGCATTAAAATATTTATCTCCACCTGCTTGTATTATTGTTACTTGCACACCTGTCCGTCTTCCCATCCAGGTTGTAATCCCATGGAGGACCATCACTTGGAATTCCTTTCTATCTCCCATAGCACCCAGCATAGTGCCTAGAATATAGTTAATGCTAAAAAAAACTTATTTATTCAGTGGAATCCATCAACACTGGGAAGACATTCCTTCCTTATAATATTTGAAAGATTAAATGTGGAATCTTGAAGGATCTGTTTTTTTTGTTGAAACATTTATGCTGACTAGAGGGATAGAAAATCTATGGGTATAGAATTAAGTATCCATAAGAAGTTGGAAGATAAACAGCAGTTTCACAAGAAAGATTTTGTTAGAGTTTCATTTGTCAGATAGTTGTAATGCCTCAAGATAAATAAACCTTTGTCAAAGAATAAGTATTTCCATGTTTTCCCACCAATGCCCTAATTTTATTTGATTTGTTCACAGCAATAATTTTAGTGAAAGTATGTAAGAGTGTGTGTGTGTGTGTGTGTGTGTGCACGTGTGTTTGTTTTAATTGTGATTGTTTCTCTTCCATTATTATTATAGAACCTCTGTACATACCCTTAAGGCTACGGTGGTCTCTTCCATTAAAAAATTGTTTAAGTGGAAGAATTATTTTTATAGTTCATGTTTAACTTTACAAATGATCCTTCTCTGTATTTTTTTTATTTAGTGTAAAGAGAGTATTTAGTTACTATTAAAACCTAGGCTTAGATTTTGAAAGAAAGAAATGGAGTAGAAAGATGAGTTTAACATGAACTTCTTTTCTCTAACCATGTTTCCAGTTTCCAACATTAGGATTTTCTCTGAGCAGTTGTTCCTTTCTTCTCCCCTCTCTCTTCATTGCCTTTTCCCTCTACAGTCTATTCAAAAATCCTCTGAAAGCAAAAATTTCCTCTTTCTGTGATTTCATGACAACATAAGGATGTAAATATGAATTCTATGACTAAATTTCCAAAGGCCATTCTACTTTCCCCACCCTTAATTTTCCATAACTGAAATCTTGGGGTCCAGCTAGAATCTGAGTGTCATTTTTTTTTGGAATGTCCTTTTGATTTTTACCTCCTTGCACATACTAAAGCAGGAGTTAATAGACTTTTTCTATAAAGGACCGTATAGTAAATACTTTAGACTTTGTAGCCCATCCAGTTTCTGCTGCAACTATTCAACTATGGTATTGTAGTGTGGACACAGCCATAGACAGTGTGTGAGTTTTGTTCTTATCAAATATTATTGATGGACACTGGCATTTGATTTTCATATACTTTTCATGTGTCACAAAATATTATTATTCTTTTGATATTTTTCCCCAACCACTTAAAAACTGAGAACCATTCTTAGCTTGCATGTCATATAAACATAGGTGGCAGGTGGGGGTTGCCCCACTGGCTGTGTTTTGCTGACCATATGTTTTAAAGGAAATATCAATAATCATTCTCTTTTCAAAATATTCCACTAATATCCCTTTTTATTCATCCTTTAAAATTTTTTTAATCATCCCACATTGTTTTGAAGATTACATGTTCCAGTGTACTGGCTGCTGGGAAATGCAGAGGACTTAGACCTGTTCTTCATTGGTTCTAAAATTGCATTGGAGAGGCAAGACATGTATGAATAGATAAAAAGCATCATAAAGTAATATTGCATTTTACGGTTATTGTTTCAATGTACTCTTTAAATGATAGGGTTTAAATGATGGGTTAATTTTTTTCTGATTTATAAAAACAAAATTTGAGATTTTTTTCATCTACTTACCTAGTCCTTTATTTCAGGGAAAAAGTTACTCTATAGGCTTTTATCTTAAAAGTTTCTTTGTCTGTCATTATGGAGTAAAGTGAGAAATTATTTTATGTAATTAATTCCTAAAAATAGTTATTAAAATGTTCTAATATTTTTAACTGTATTATAAGGTCAGATAATAAATATGCTTGTTGGAAAGGATAATTATAGTTAATTCTACACTCTTTCTTTAGAAATGTGAAAATATATAAATCAGAATTTTATATATATATAAATTCAAAATGATATTAGTTTATCATTTCAATTTGCATTAATTTTCACAATTTCATTCTCTCCTATAAGTTACAAAAAATATATTTGTTGTATCTTTTTAGCACTTTTATCATTATTTGAAAACTTGAAAGAATGTTGAGCAACAGCAACTAATCAGATCTTTTTACAAGTGGGATGCTTGAGTTTTTTTTGTAAGTCCTTCAGGAATTTTTAGCCAAAATTTGAAATATAAATATATATTATATATGCTTAGGAAAACTTTCAAAATGATGGGGTTGTAAAAACTAATAGGTTATCCATGATGTGTGTCATAATATTTATAATATGAAACTATGCATACACTTATTATTGAATTTCATAAGTTTCTGATTTACCAGAAGGCAAAAGAACAAACCTAGAAGAGTTCTCTTATGGCATAGCAGGTTAAGGATCCAGAATTGTCACTACAGTGGCTTAGGATGCTGCCTTGGTGCGGATTCAACCCCTGGCCCAGGAACTTCCACATGCTGTGGGTGCAGCCAAAAAAAAAAAAAAAAGAAGAAGTAAATCTAGAGAATTTCTCAGGACATCTTCAACTGTTTTATTGCTGACATATGGTAATTTACCAAATTATGCCCTGGTGAATGAAAAGAATACCTCTTTCTAGGTAACTTCCACTGAGGGACTAAATATCTCTGTATCATTTGGCCAATTAAGAGAATAAACAATTGATATCTCAGCTTCAAGAGTACTGGGAAAATGAGCTTTTCTAATTTGTACTTGTTTAAGAAATGCTAAGGGAAGTCATGAGAACAGTTTTGTAATATATGAATTTAGCATACTGGCCTTGTGATCTTTTTCTGTCATAATCATCCCATTTTTCCAACCATGTCATTCATTTGTTGGTTTTTCTTGGGCTAATTCTGAACATTTTTAGGCAACAATGTCAATGATAGCAGTTTACCTACTTCAGAGACTGTCATGTTGGTACTATGTAAAGTATAAAATACTAAGATATAAAATACTAAAAAAAGTGGGAAATGTTAAAACTATAAATGACAAAGCTACATGTTAAAGGAAAATGGAAGTCTAGGAAAAGAAGCCAAATCTGGAAAGATTATTCAGGCTATGTAAGATTTTTGAAAAGTGGCTAATTGCTCTTAGATTTCTAGTAAGCAATTACTAGCTTATTGAACACACCAGGAAACTTCAGCAGAGGACAGATTGTCTTGAGCCAAATATCCTTAATGTATACAAGATAATTATTGAGTATACCCTTGTTATTATATCCTGATTAAATTATATTTGAAGCCCTAAATTGGAAAAAAGTGGGTAAGAATTCAAGAATTACCTAGACCTTTACTTGAAATAACACTTAAGAAAATTATTAGTCAAGAAAAGATCACGATGACTATCGGCCCCTCTGGGTTTTGGAAATTATTCTCTTAAACATAGTCCTTTCTAATTAAAAGATGTTATTAAAAAGTAAAAGACAAAAATTCTTATTCATTAGATTTTTTTCTCCTAAGGGGGAAATTAATCTATATGAAATACAGTACATGGAATACGAATTTTAAAATCTTCAATAAAAGAGCAGAATTTTAAAGTATTGTGGGAATATATTAACCAGTTGAATTTAAAGGAATAAGAAAAAGATGTTATTGGAGGGCAAAGTGTTTTAATATTACATATATCACAAATATCAGGGCTCAGCCTCTCCAGATGGAGAGTAATTTATAACAGTCAAGTAGAGGGAAATGTAATGCCAAGTTGTCCATAAACTATATTTAATAACATGGAGAGCAGATAAAGCCACTTGTACAAATAACGGGCAAGCCCAGGGTAATACAGTTCATTTACAATGCAATTTATCTTATAGAGTTCTTAGATTGTGCTATGGAATTTAAATAATGCTAGTAAATGCCAAGAGAATGGAGAAATCAATTTCAGAGCAACCACTAACATGTTTTGGATTATCTTTCTAATTTTAAGTATTTCTCTTCATCCCTATCATTGGAGAGAAAAATGGAGATGGAATTTTAAAAGATTTAGTAATATATTTGTGTTTTCATAGAGGATTTTTACAGTTTTCAAGGATAACTTTTATTATTTTTAGCAAGCAATATTCTTAGGAAGCATGATACAAGTGACAAAGATTTACTTTTTAGACTGTGCTCATATATTTGTTCACTTAATAAGCTTTGGGCAGCTGAAGTCCTTACCAGCCATAGTATTTGTTACATAGTTAAGAAACACTGTAGGTAGTTTAGAATTTGCTATTTCTATTAAGCTTTCCACAGAAACTGCAATGCTGTTTTGATACACAGAGTCTCTTTAGTTTTGTGAGTCTAAGATGCCCATATGGTATACTAACTTGTGGACTAAATTTCATAACCCTCTGATAAAGGGCATGATTTACCTTTTCAGCACTTTCTGGAATTTTCTTTGTTCCTAGACCTCTGTTAGCCTAGATAATCATAATTGTGTCTAAGAAACAATTCGGCTTCACATCACACCCTTGGGAGAGTTAATTCTGTGTTTGCCCTTGGGTCTGCTTTCCAGTCTCCCCTCCCCCTTCCCTATCTGTACCTCCTGTGGTTATCTTTTGCCCTGTTGCCAACAGACTAAATGAACAGCTCCTAATTAATACACTTGCTTTTTTTTTTTTTTTTTTTGTCTTGGCATATTGCTCTCCTAGGCAATTTAGGGTAAAAATGCTGTAATATTTTACTGATGGTTTTCCTTATGAAATCCAGGTAATTAATATGTTTTTGCTTATTAAAGGCATCCTTTCGGATTTCAAATTCAGATAAAGTGTTTAGAGGTTCTAAATTTAAGTTGGAGTGAAAAATCCATAGCTCCCCTGAACACAGGCAAATATATCCTGACAAATTAACTGGATTTTCACAGATGGTCTGTAGGATTTTATTTGATGAAATAAAATTAAATGAGTGAAATTGCATGCAGTCATTAATCCATCACATCATTACTTAAAATGCTTTGTTGAAATTGTTTTTACTGTTTCAAATGAAAAAATATCAAAATATAGAAAGAAAAGCATTCAAACCCATATATAATATGGATAAAACTTGATTGGATAGTTTTGGAGAGCACGTTACCCACAACTATATTGCTATTAGAATATGTCTTTCTATTCATTCAATACTCAAATCTATCATGACCATGTATGTGAGAAAAAGCCCTTTAAGTATAAAATGATACTGTTAACTTTTTAAAATGTATATGCTTTTTTTTATGCCATCATGTGAAGATAAATACAGTTTCAAAATATAAAAGAAAACATGATTTTAGATATTTAGATCTGTTGTCTTCACGGACCATAATAATTTTCACCAAACTAATTTCAGGTACTCTGTCCCAATTATTTCATGAGAAGGATTTGGCCATGATTCTGTTAAAGAAAGACAAAAATGACTAAAATCTCTCTGAAAATTACTGATTTTAAATATTCTGTCCAGTTGTCAGGTCAATGTGTCCCAATTTGGGGTTTGAAAAACTGTAACTCTTTGCCTATGCCACCCAATCTCACCTACTTCACTTCCATATTACAGTAGTTATCTTTAAAGGATAGTTTAAGGTAATAGTTAACTTTAAATTAGATATGGACTTTAGCCTGACTTTACAAGTTTGTGCTGAGGTTGCCCTGCTAATCACAGAACTAAGTAGGCAATTTTCCAATTTTATAATTAGTAAAAATTTTTTAAATCTCCTAAAACTTATGATTCTCTAGGGCATTGAACAGGTTTAAAATTCTTACTAAGATGAGATGTGAATACTTAGGGTTACTGGAAATATCAAATGTAACCTAGGTGAAACAAGTTAATGAGAAGAGTACTCTCTGTCAGGTCATATCAGATATTGTTCCCTGTTTGGTTGTAGTGTGATTTTTTTTATTCCTGAGACTGCAATTAAATAGCTTAATTCACTTCTGTATTTAATTAATTACATATGCCAATCATATTTTGTAAAGATAAAAACATCCCTTCTGAATTCTTCATCTACTGGAAAAATGTTCACCTATTTTTGTTACATTTTTTTCAGTAAGAAAAGTGTGTTAGTGCAGATAATTTTAAGTAGTGAACTCTAAAAACTTATCTGGATCCATGGGTTGTGTTTACTCATCTTACTAAATATGAAACATAATTTATTCTAGATCTACCTGCCCCACTTTCTGCCACAGGCAGTTTGTATTATCTCAGGAACTACCTTTCTCTTGTTCACATTTGTTTTTTAACTCAAACTCTAAAGACTGTGTTGCTAGCCATCCACCATTGTTATGGATATATTATGGATTAAAAAGTTAAAATATCTTAGCATTACCTTGTACCCACTAAAGTATTTCCTATTATCACACCATAAGCTAATTTATGCATTCCATAAGGATATTTATTTTTGGGTGTCTATGAAGCACTCAGATAAATAGGGGACTCATAGTGATATAAACAGTAGATGAGAAGAGCCTGCATAGCTATAGAATATATTTCTGCCCTTGAGCTCCAAGTCTCCTTTCTGAAAGTATGGGTGAGATGTGGATAGGCAAGAAGTGTCAGCATTACAAGATACAATTGGTGTCTCTGCATGTAACATGAGTACTACAAACCAAAATGTACACATAAGCTAGACTGGTAACAGAAAAGCATGGAGTAGTAAAGGACTAAGCAATGGGTGCTATGCTGTCCATGTACTCAAGTATTTGAAAATTGCGTAGGGCAAATGGCCATTAGAACAGTTTGGTTGCCAGTTTGGGACTTCTGATACTCTTCACAGTCTCTAAACGCATCTTTAGCCACATTCTTCTATTTTTATATATTCTTATGTGTTTATTTATAAGTCTGTACCCCTGTGATGGAAGTTCTCTAGAAATGCTGCTTTAGAAAAGATGGATTGTTGGGAGAAATTTTTACACTTGTTTTCCTCTCAGTTCAGAATCCTGTACAAGATAATAAATACATAAGACAAGTAGCGAACAAAGAAAATAAATCATTGATGATATTTCAATTAGTCTGCTCCAAACTGTATATATAAAGGGAAACAGTACAAAAAGCATTAAAGTGGGGATTAAAAAGATTCCTTCACAGATATTTGATATGTATATATCATATTTGGGGGAAATTATTCTTTAGATTATAGATTTTTTTAATGGAGAATTTGCTCTATTGTGTAGAGAGAAAGATACCATAGAAGTTGTTATAGAAAATAGTTTTTGTGAGGGCAAAAGACTAAACATAACACAGACTAGAATTTATCACGTATTCTGTTTTACTGTTTTAATTCGAAATTAAAATGTTTGAATTTCACACAAGACCAATTTTATATGAGTATTATTTTCTACTTACTTTATTGTTCGATTAAAAAACACCCATACTGATATTTGTGCCCAAATAATTTTAGTTCTACCGTTACTTCTGGGTATTTCATAACACAATACTTGCTTTATTCACACACGCACACACACACGCACGCACGTACACACACATCACAGTGTGTTTAGCTTCCTATCAAGAAAAGAAATATCTGTGTTATCAAGTTAAACATTACTTTCAATATCAAATATTGGGGATTGTTGATATTAGAATGTTATACCCTATTTGATTACGTCATTTAAGCAAATTAGCTTAGTGTGAGGAAAATAGCAAATTTTTTAAATTCACATCACATTCAATTATTGGAACAAACATTCTTTTATAGAGTAGAGCTAGTTTCAGTCACAGCCTTGGACTTACAATTTGACAAGTTCTAAATGGAGAGAAATAGAGTGTAATAACAGTGGTTCTTTGGCTATAGCTTCTTTGATAAAAGAAAGCAATTATATATGTTCACATGACACTGACAAGGAGAAGCACAACTCTGGATGGCAAAGAACTTGCATTAGTCTTTATGACATGTTCCTGTGGTGTGATTTATTATATAGAAAATCAGCTCAACTCTCAAGTTTGATATCCTTGGAATCATTTGAAATTTAAATTTTAATGAAAATTCATTAATTCCAAGGCCAAAAGAAGTGATTCTAATTGCTTTTGAGAATCAAACTACGAAAGTATTCTTTGGCAAACTTGTACCATCTTTTCTCTCATTTATCATTGGTTGCTTTGTAGGTACTTAATTGAAGGTCCTCTGATTATCAGCATGGGTTGACAAGAGTACACTCTATGCATTTTAAATAGTAAGCCAGATGTTTAAAGGATCAGCCAAACCATCAATAGCATGCTTGTGTGAATAATAAAAATTAAATTATCTACACAAAGCAAATAAAAAGCATAAATTTTTCCCCCTTTTCGCCTGAAAGAGAAGATAAATGCCCAAAAGACATTTTAAGGATGACTTGAACCATGAGAGAATTTTGTAGCAATCTGAAGATTATCTAGTGCTTATTCTATTTGTCTCTTTAGTTTACCATACACTCTCACACATAGGCATACTCATATACAGACACAGACACACAAGCACATGGGAATTTGAAATAGTCTGAAGGAATTTATATGAGTGATAACTATATAAACAAAATCCTTTAAGATGTTGAGAAAAAATGGAAGAAAGGCAGGGCATGATAGCCCATGCTTAAATGATTTACTGGTTTAATTTTGCCAAGGCTTAAATTAATGTAGGTACTTCTCTGGATAGAACTAATGACCCAACAATTTGGAATTATTTGGAGAGCTAGAAAAATGTGTTCTGAACCTAGAAAACCCAGAAACTCACAAAACATAAAAATTCCAGTATGTGTGCATTTTACACTCATATAAGACAGAAATGAAAAGAAATCAAGTGGGTAGGTAAAGGAATGACTCTTCACATATGTGCACACATTTTTCCATAATTTTTAAAATATAGAAAATTTATGCATAATTATCTAAAGCTGTATCTTTATATTAAGTATATAATAGTAAATTTGCCTTTTCTAACCTCGGGGTTTTCATAATTTAAAAACAATTTATACTTCTATATCAAAAAAATGAATTGGTGTCATTCTGATACAAAGATAAATGTTTATCTCATACATTGAAATGTTACATGATTCTTTTGTTTACAATGATGAATTGGGTGGATCAAAACTTACTATCTACTTTAAACTTTGTACTGTCATCAGCTTCTTTCAAATTATTTGTGGAATTTCCTAAATTATCTCTAATGAGGCTAAACATCTTACAGATTCAAAATGTAAACTCAGAGATTGAATTTTTTATTCCCTATCAGAAGTGTCCATCATATAAAAAGGATGTATATAATATAGCCTGGAAATTTTTGCAGACTTCATACTTAGTAATTTTTTTCTTTTTTTGGTCTTTTTGCCTTTTCTAGGGCCGCTCCCACTGCATATGGAGGTTCCCAGACTAGGGTCTAATCGGAGCTGTAGCTGCTGGCCTATGCCACAGCCACAGCAACGCAGGATCGAGCCATGTCTGTGACCTACACCACAGCTCGCAGCAACGCCGAATCCTTAACCCACTGAGCAAGGCCAGGGATTGAACCCCCAACCTCATGGTTCCTAGTCGGATTCATTAACCACTGAGCCACGATGGGAACTCCATATTTAGTAAATCTTGATAGCATATATTTTAGCTTTCAGGTTGTCTTTCAGTTTTCATATCCACAATCTTTCCATACTTGTCAAGTGGACTTTAAATAGGAAAATAACAAGGAGATCCTGCTGAATAGCATTGAGAACTTTGTCTAGATACTCATGTTGCAACAGAAGAAAGGCTGGGGGAAAAAATGTAATTGTAATGTATACATGTAAGGATAACCTGACCCCCTTGCTGTACAGTGGGAAAATAAAAAAAATAGGAAAATAAATTAATAGCGTTTATCCAAAACTGTCCAATAGTAATTGACAATTCATGAACTTTTCTGTAAAATATGATAGTAATAATAATTTGTGAGTGCACTCTTTCTGGCATGAAATCCTGAGTTTCCACTTCATGGGTCAAGACATTTACTTTTTATTTTTTATTTTTTATTTTCTTTATGGCAGCACCCACAGCATACCGAAGTTCCCAGGCCAGGGGTGGAATTGGAGCTGAAGCCGCTGGCCTATGCCACAGACATAGCAACGCGAGATTGGAGCCTTGTCTGCCACCTACATCGCAGCCCACGACAACACTGGATCCTTAACCCACTGAGCAAGGCCAGGGATCGAAACCACATCCTCGTGGGTACTAGTCGGGTTTGTTTGCACTGAGCCACGACAGGAACTCCAAGGGTGTAGACATTTTAGAATGAGGGGAAAAATGATACAGAAATAATCAAGACCCCAGTTTTATTTTTAGGTTATAATTTTACTCCATAAAGCATAAATAACATCTTCACCTTGTCTCAGGCCTAGACCTAAAGTCTTGGCAAGAAGTTCATTATAGAAAGATTTGAACTCGACCTTCCAGCAGAACTTCTGGGGCCCAGTTTATTGACCAAGCAGCAGTTGAAGGAGTAAATCTTGTAGTTTTTCCTCACTCCAAAAGTAGATTATATCTTTTTAGGTCTCAACAATATGCCTAATGAAGATATATTTGGATTTTGTTCAAGGATTGTAGATATTTAATCATGTGTGTATGTGTCATATTAGATATACTTAAAACATTTGAATAAAAAATCCTGTACACAAATTAAATGGAGAAGTATAACGTGTTGTGTCTACACATGTTGTGCATTTACCGGGTAGAAAAGATCAAAATTGAGTTGATTTATTAGGATACTGAATGCTATATATTTAGTTAATGATTCACTATTAAAATAAGCATTTCAAGCTTTTTCGCAAACATGTATTTAAAAAAAAAAAAACAAACCCTCAGGTTAGTTAGTGCCAGCTTTACTAAAACGGAAGATCTGATTTCAAAGATTTTCTTCCCCTTTACTTTCTAATCCAGAATTGAATATAAAATGCAACTCTGCATTCAGTTTCTCTTTTACCTTTAGGCTGCTTTTGCTTCTGTTTGCCACTGAGAGCCTTTTTTGTAACATTACACCATTAGTGTGCAGGTTAAACTTTACTGAAGGTTTTAATTTCTTTAAAATTTTCATCCAAAATAATTAGTACGAATTCTTCATGTGACCAGCTGCTTGTTTTAAAAGGTTTGTTATCCTAAAATTCTTTTTATTTATACTTGTTAAGGAACCTATTTCACTGTTTTAAAAGTAACACATGCTCATTACAACAAATTAAAAATACATAAAATTGTATGAAGAGCTGATAAATTACTACTTCACCCCATCTAACTATATTAAGTGTTCGTATAAATCATCCATTTACACCAATATTTATCTGTATTCATATGGGCATGTACATGTATACATATATATGAATATACACATTATTTATAAGAATACATATTGTATATAAGAATATATGTCATTGGTTATATAATCTATATTTTTCTTCTAAAAATGAAAATGGATTATACTATATATTTATTCTGCTTCTAACTTTTGTCATTTACCAATAATTCAAGGCCATATCCCTTGAATTAAAACCTATTCTCTCTGAAATTCTTTGTGGCTCAGCAGGTTACAAACCCAAATAGTATCCATAAGGATGTGGGATCAATCCCTGGCCTCACTGAGTGGGTTAAGGATCTGGCATTGCCACAAGCTGTGGTATAGACCACAGATGTGGCTTGGATCCTGCATTACTGTGGCTGTGGTGTAGGCTGACAGCTGTAGTGCCATTCAACCCCTAGCATGGGAACTTCCATATGCCAGAGGTGCGGCCCTAAAAAGCAAAATAAAAAAAATAAAAAAAATAAAACAACCAGAAAACCCCAAAAAAACCTATTCTCTCACGTATTATGCAATGATTCTTCAAGCACCTCTTTTCTCTATTCTAACTCAGGCTTAACATTTCTTGAGACAATGCAATGGGTTGTCCACTCTGACAATGCATAAATTTTGTCCTTATCAGCTCACTGCACTTCAAAAACTATGGGATCCTAAGCCAGTCCTTAGACATCAACAAAGAAAGAACAATAAAATTAACTATCATTTTCAGTTGAACAAAATCACCTAAAATAAGTGTACATATTTTTGTAGGATGTTTCAAAATAGAAACCTCAAATCAATAAATACCATAAATCTAGAAACACTGTTCTATAGAAATCAGTGGAATGATTTCATTCATTGGTCAGGAAGACATCACCCTCATATGAACTCTGTATGTTAGTAGGATAAAGGGTTAATGTGCTTGTGAAGGATTCATGCTACCCCCTTGGCCTGCTCACTTTGGCACTTTGGCTTGGCTTCTGAGCTATGGAAAGGCCAAACAAGTTTTCCCCATGGGTTTTCTTCCTTTCTAGCTCATCATTTTACTGACAAAATACTCTTTCATGGTAGAGTTGTGGCCGTAGAACTGTTTCAAATGCTATAATTTATTAAACCAATGTGGCAAATAAAACAGTCCCAACAAAGACAAAAGACCCACTAGGAATGACTAAAAAAATGGTTAGAGGAAACAGTGGCACCTCCACATTCCTGGATTCTAAAGTTGCACACAGCAATTCAGACAATTCTCAGTACCACATGCTAAATTGTCTTATAATTTCAAACGCTTGTACTAGAAACTTTTTACCACTACTGAAATAATGAATCAGACCGCACCAGGCATGGCTGATATGCTTGTATCTAGAATACAGCTATAGAAAGGAAATAACATTTTAATTTACAGAACCATGATAATGGCTGTTTCACACTGTTTTTAGAACTGTGAATTGGCCTCTTCCATCATTTCTTGTCATTTTACTAAGCACTTTATTTTTTTACCAGCTGAGATGAGGAATAAGAGCCCAATGTGCAGGTGAAATTGATCACAGGAATCATTACAATGTGAAATAAGTCCTAGATGTCTGCTGTGCAATATGGTGCCTATATTTAACAGATACAGTATTGGGCACTAAAATATGTTGAATATAGGCCTCACATTAAGTATTGTTAATACACAAACACATACACACAAAACAGACAAAAAAGGAAATTTTTGGACATGACAAATATATTTAGTGCCTTGATTATGATAATGATATCACAGGTGTATGCATATGTCTAAATTGATAAAAATGTACATATTCAATATGTGTAATATGTCTGTATAAATTACACCTCAATAAAGCTTTAAAAAATTGGAAGAGATGTTCCGTTCATGGCTCAGCAGTAATGAACCCAACTAGTATCCATGAGGACACAGGTTCAATCCCTGGTCCTGCTCAGTGGGTTAAGGATCTGATGTTGCCGTTGAGCTGTGTTGTAGGTTGCAGATGTGGCTCGGATCCCGCCTTGCTGTGCTGTGGCGTAGGCCAGTAGCTATAGCTCCAATTCAGCCCCTAGCCTGGGAATCTCCATATGCTGCAGGTGAGGCCCTAAACACACACACACACACACACACACACATACACACACACACACACACACACACACACACACACACAAATGGAAGAGTCAGGATAGCATTAGTCAAAATACTTTCATGTAGAAAGTAAACAAGTACTAGCCTGATTCAGCTTTCTCTCATCTTAGCTATTTTGATAACATAATACTATTTTTGAGGTGTCTTAAAAATAGCAAAATAATCTGGAGAATTACATATTTTGCCTTACTCTGCCTCTGCCTCTAGGTTGGAGTTATGGTTTTCTATTAGCTCCAGCCCTTTTGGGGAAGGTGTAGAGAAGTGTATCAAAAATAATACTTGGACTTTCCTAAAAAAAAAAACAGTGAATTTTTATTGAGGACTTCCTATGTGCCAGACCCAGTGCTAAGCTGGGTTTGTTAGTAGTCTCATTTTATAGGTGAAGAAGCTGGAGCACAAGGAAACTAGGTAATGTGTCCAGGCTGTTTGAGCTAATAAATGCTTCAGTCAGGATCTGTACGCAGACCACCTCCCTTTGACCTCTGTCTAACCCTGTATCTTCTCTACTCAAAAAGTGTTTCAACTCTAAACCTAACACTTTACAAGAAAGGAAATATTGAATGGAAAAACTAGATTTGAGTCACTTACAAATTATATTCCTTCTGTTCTTTGTCTCTTTCTGAAATACTCTAAGCTTTGATTAAAGTCATCTTTCACTCTGAACACTGCAGAACTGCTAAGATAGAATTGTTAAAAGAACTAAATTCCAATTAACTTCGCCATTGATTACTGTGTGACTCTGGAGGGGTGTTCTTTCTTTCAGGTTAATTGGGACTTGATAGTTTATGTTAAAGATTAAAAATAACACTGAAGGAAGTACCAACCTGGTATCCTTCTCACAATTCATTCTTTACTCTCTTGTATTCAAATGAAGGTAAATAATGGCTGTTTTGAGATAGGGAAGATGATAGATGAATTCCTGTGAACTGGTGAATACATTTTGAGTAGCCTTAAAACCATTGATTTTCTAATAAAATCAACAGGTTGAGAATTCACTCAACAGTTTTTCTAGATTTCTTCTTAGAAAGTGATTGCTCAAAAGTATATTATAATCACCCAAAGTTGATTATAATTTTCATATTCCATTTTCTTAAAGAAGCTTTATAACTCTACAAAAGCATTTACATTTCTGTGTCACTATTTGAATTTTCTGGAGTCATCAATGAATCCAATGAGAAGAAATTAGCCCATGAATGTAATTGACCCTCAAATTATATTACCATGCAAGTAATTGCTGGATCTGATAGATATGGCTTTTGAGCAGTCAGGTCAATTCTTTCGAAGGGAAATTGCATAATTTGAAGACAAATTGGAAACTAGCTACTTTCTCTTCCTATGGATAGTGTGTAAATTTATAATGTAACACAATCAAGAATTTTTTGTTTTCCTACTTTGCTGTATAACTGCTTAAGTTCTCTTTTAAATGTCTGTAGCTATTTAAAAAGCATTTATCTGAAAAAGTAAACATCAGATTTATAGTTAAAGTCTCTAACCATCCTCTACCAATTTATACATCCAGTCTTATCACTTACTTTTCCTCTGAGTGAACCAGTAGCTCTTGTTTTGTCTCTACACATCCTGGGTTCCTTCTTGGCTCTGGTTTTAGTAGCAGCTGTATCCTGATTGGCCTCTACATTCCTCTCTTACTCTTCATAGATCTTTTTTTTTTTTTTTGGTCTTTTGTCTTTTTTAGGGTCAAACCCATGGCATATGGAGGTCCCCAGGCTAAGGGTCGAATTGGAGGTGTAGCTGCTGGCCTGCACCACAGCCACAGCAATGCTGGATCTGAACCTCGTCTGCAACCTATACCACAGCTCACAGAAACACTGGATCCTTAACCCACTGAGCAGGGCCAGGGATCAAACCTACTTTCTCAAGGATACTAGTCGGGTTCACTAACCACTGAGCCATGAGGGGAATTCCTCTTCACATATCTTAATATTTAAAGCCTAGCATAATCTACCTTAGCCCAAAAAATGTGCTGCAATATTCTAATTCACAATAATTGTATGCCATTTTTACTACACAGCATTTAATATTAATGTCTCTTCCAAATAACTACAAGATGATTTGTGCCATATCTTATATTGTTGCCTTGGATTTTTAGTATTTCTTCCTATGAGTATTTCTGATGCTCCAGCCCTCATTAGAAGATGCATACGTCAGACTTTGCCGCCTTCCATGGGGCTAAGTATACCATCTCCTACATAGTTAGCATTCACAAATTAAACCCATTAAAAAAGAAATGCTTTCAAAGACATTAAATTTTTGGGAGTTCCTGTCGTGGCGCAGTGGTTAACGAATCCGACTAGGAACCATGAGGTTGCAGTTTGGTCCCTGCCCTTGCTCAGTGGGTTAACGATCCGGCGTTGCTGTGAGCTGTGGTGTAGGTGGCAGACGCGGCTCGGATCCCGCGTTGCTGTGGCTCTGGCGTAGGCCGGTGGCTGCGGCTCCGATTGGACCCCGAGCCTGGGAACCTCCATATGCCGTGGGAGTGGCCCAAAGAAATAGCAAAAAAAAAAAAGACAAAAAGAAATACATTAAATTTTTCCTATTAATTAAGTATTCATTTTTCATTGTGGTAAAACATCTAACGTGAGATCTATCATCCTAACATTTTTTATGTATACAGCACAGTATTGTTAACTCTAAGCACAATGTTGTATAGAAAATCACTAGAAATTTACGTTGCATAGCTGAAAATGTGTGTCCATTGAACAACTCCTTATTTTCTCCTCTCCTCAACTTTTGAGAACCACTTTTCTGTTTTCATGTGTTTGACTCTTTCAGTCATACAAGTGGAATTATGAAGTAATTGTTCTTTTGTGACTGATTTATTTCACTTAGCATGGTGTCCCTCAAGGTTCAAACATATTGTAATATATGACAGGATTCCCTTCTAAAATGGCTAAATAATGACCCATTGTAGGTGTATATTATATTTTCTTTACCATTCATCAACCTGTGGACATTTAGGTCATTTTCACATAGCTCTTGTGAATAATGCTACACTTGATATAAGAGTTCGCGTATCTCTTGGAGATGATGAGTTCCTTGTTTTTTGCTAAATAAGTAGAAGTGGGATTAGTGAATCTTACAGTGGTTCTATTTTTAGTTTTTTGAGGAAACTGTTTACTATTTTTCATAGCATCTGTACCAATTTACATTCACACCAACAGTGTGCAAGAATTTTTTGTTGTTGTTTTTGCTTTTTGTCTTTTTAGGGCCAGACTCCTGGCATATGGAAATTCCCAGGATAGGGGTCGAATCGAGCTACAGCTGCTGGCCTACACCATAGCCACAGCAACACGGGATCTGAGCCACATCTGTGACCTACACTACAACTCATGGCAGTGCCAGATCCCTGACCCACTGAGTGAATCCACAACCTCATGGATACTATTTGGGTTCATTAACTGCTGAGCCACAATGGGAACTCCCCAACACTTGTTATTTTTGTCTTTTAATAATAGCCATGCTAATAATTATGAGATGAATCTCATTGCGGTTTTTATTTGTATTTCTTTTTACTTTATTTTTGGTTGAGGTACAGTTGATTTACAAAATTACAATATTGTGTTAGTTTTAGGTGTAAAGCAAAGTGATGAGGTTATATATTTTGTTCAGATTATTTTCCATAATAGGTTATTAAAGATATTGAATATAGTTCCCTGTGTTATAGAGTAAATCCTTGTTGCTTATCTATTTTATGTGTAGTATTTTGTATCTATTAATCTCACACTCTTAATTTATCCCCCCCAACTACGTTCTTCTTTGGTAACTATAAGTCTGTTTTCTATGTCTGTGAATATGTTTCTGTTTTGTATATGTTAATTTGTAATATTTTTGGATCCCACATATAAGTGATATTTTTTTTCTCTATCTGACTTACCTTACTTAATATGATACTCTCTACGTCTGTCCATGTTACTATAAATGGCAATATTTCATTCCTTTTTATGTCCAAATAATACTTCATTGTGTCTATGTATATCCATACATGTACAGTGAAATATATATGTATATAATTATATATATAAAACTCACTCTTTTTAGGGATCCATGTTTTATTACCTCTTACAGGTAAAAGGAAAATGAAGCTACAAGATCCTTGTACAAAAGGGTCATAATATCTATATATTTCATCTAGGCAAATTTTATTTTCTGCATTAATAATTCCAAACCACGAGTGATTCCATATTTATTTATTTAAAAATGAAAATAAGCACTTTTAGCCAAAAGAAGTATTGCTGTTTCTCCAGTGTAAAAGACAAATAACAAACCAATTCTAGTTGTTAATTAATCTATGTTTTATGGCTAAATACCCTCTATCTTTTGGAGCTTTTATCTTCTATCCCATTTCCTTTATAACTCTCATCAGATTTTGTAATTATTCATATTATCATTGTCATTGTTATTATTATATTTGGTCAACTCCTTAATGGACAGCTTTATAAAGGCAGGGACTGTGTTTTGTTTGGCTTACAAATTTACCTCCCTAGTATAATACTGTGATTAATATATGGAAGGAGGGAAGTATTAAAGGAAGAAAGGATGGAAGGAATGAAGGATGTTAGGAAGGAAAGATTAGATAGAGTTTAGACAGGATATAATTTAGACAGGGACTGAATTAATGATACAAGAATAATCAAATATTTTTACTATTCAATGTCCAATTTTAGATGCTTTCTTTAAAATTGATATATATTCTTATACTAAATCAACTGTACTCACAACATAGTTACCTTTGAAAATATCTGCTACATTACCAGATAGTTGAACTTCCATAAATGTGTCTTTTTTTACTTTTAGTCTTCCCTTTCATTATGGAATAAAGATTGGACTACCTACCAAGGATTTAATGATATTTTACCAAATCGGAGAGATTTATTATCATAATAATGAAAATATTACCACAATAACAACACAAATTGGCACAACCAAATAAATATCATTAGTGTAAAGCTGAGAAGGATAACAGAAATACACAATTCAATAAAAGCAAAATCATTTCAAATTCTGTAAAGGACGTCAAGTAAGCTCTTAAGCAGAATTGAGTAATTTACTTGGTGCCTTTCCAAAATCCGAATAATATGTGTGGTTTAGTCGTGATTCCTTATCCTTAGATAGATGCAAGAGATAAAGAATATGTTAAATAAAGCCAATCTCAGAGAGTAAAGTATAGAACCAATAAGATTTATGTAACTTGGAAAAAAATAAGACCTGAGGTTATCATGGCATCATATACGTAGTAATAACCAACTATTTCTGTGGTCTCTCTCTTCCTCCATGGCCTTTTTGACTTCCAGTTCCCTTAAATTAATACATTTTTTGAGCTCATGTTTATCATAGAGCAATAGAGAAACATAGTGAAATGAAAAAAAAAATGTTTGGGCTTTAAACACACACACACACACACACACACACACACATACATACATTGATTCACACAGATCCACAGATCCACACAGAACTAGGCTATGCCCCTTTACTTTGCTTTCTCTTTCTCATCCCACATGTAAGTATCCCCCATTTCTTCTTCCTGGCAAAAAAAAAATGTCATTTTTGTAAGCAAATTCCACTTTCTTCTTCACTTTTGGTTCCCTCTGCCCCTTGCTCAACTTCTACTTCACAAAACTCCAGGAAGCGGCAAGAACATGATTCTCTTTCATAGTTAGAAGGGCAATGTAATAAGCAATCAAAATTAATTATTTTTCTATCATTATAAAAATAAATACAATACAAAAAAAACTTTTCAGAGGAAATATAAATGTCTTATTTGATTTAGCAGGTCACTACACACACTTTGTCAAAGAGAAAACACTCTAACATAGGCCACATAGGAGGAGAATTAACAGCTAATGGAACTCAATTATTTTACCTAACATCCTTTTTGTTAGATGAGGGATACTGAGGGCCAGAGAACATAAAAGACTTGCTTGATAGCTATATGTAGACAGGGCTAAAACCCAATGTGGCAACCTCCTAGATTCCCAAGAATCATGACACCTGTGATTTTTGCATTCTTGATAAAAACAGTGGATGCATCAGAATCTGGCAAAGAAATTCTATAAAATTTTAAGTTCTTCTTTGGCCTCAGAAATGAAATCTGATGTTCCAAAACTGATTGGGGAGATTTCCTTATAGTTTTTTTCAAGGCAGACCATTCTATATCACTTACTTTTTAAATACAGTTTTTCAGTTTGTTAAACTGAATGTCACCATTGTTTGGAAATTATCCTTAATTTCTGCTGAGAAGCCACAAATACAGACCTGTGATCATTTCTGAAATTTAAATATGAAGTCACTTTGTGTCATTTTTCAAGAATGTGGAACTCTAGTCTTTTTAGAGTTATAATTTTAGTGATAATCAAATCCAAACTTCTCACCTTATAGATGAGAAAATTGAGTCTGATATAAGTTGAGTGATTTTCTCCAGTGAGCAGCTTGTTATCATTATCTCTGAGACTGAAGCACAGTCACTTGGGCTCTGAGGCCAGTGTTTTTTCTACTTGCAATGTCCCCTTTAGTGAGGTTTTAAAATAGCAGCATTTTTACCATACTTAGTTTTCTTCCTTATTTCCTTTTTTTTTTTTTTTTTTTTTTTGGCATAGAGCAACTAGATTTTAGAAGTAGAAACAGGAGACCTCTCCTTGTGTCTCTGCCAGCTCATTTTTTTTGTCTCTTGGTCTTTCTCTGTTACTCTCTGTCTCTGTCTTTTTCTCCTAATGGCATTTTAGCATACATCATCACACATCACCATGTTGCATTCCCTTTATATAGAGAAAGGAATAGGCAAAATGAAAAATGTTCCTCCCAAATGTCCAGTCTTCCATATGCCATTTCCTTAGTATCAGCAATGTACTATATGGAGTCTCAAGAACATGTAAGCAGGAATTCCCATTGAAGCTCAATGGTAATGAACCTGAGTAATATTCCTGAGGATGCGGGTTCGAACCCTGGCCTTGCTCAGTGGGTTCAATTATCCAGTATTACCGTGAACTATGGTGTAGGTTACAGACATGACTTGGATCCTGTGGCTGTAGTGTAAGCCAGCAGCTGCAGCTCCAAATCTATCCCTAGCCTGGGAATTTGCATGTGCTGCAGATGCAGCCCTAAAAAGAAAAAAAAAAAAAGAATGTGTAAGCAAACCAGTGAGTAGTCAGCTACTTCTAGCTTTATTGAATAGTTTTCGTGAATTCTTTGAGGAGAAATCACTTCTCCAAAGTGAGAAAATGTGCACAGGCAAGTAGGTCTTTTAAGAAGTAAAAGGAAACACCTCCTTGTAACCCTGGCTCATTTTCTTTGTCCTTCAGTGGTCTCTCCTTCCCTCTATCTCTATCTCTGTCTCTCATCTCCTCCCTTTCCCTCTTGCTTTCTCTCTCTCCCCTCACTACACACAAACTACTTCAATATAGAAATAGTAAATAATGATAGCTTGCTATGTATGAGACTTTGAGTGTTGCAGAAAGTCTTATATTCCCTTTGTGCATTTAATCCCTCCCTTTGACTTGGGTAGAGAGCCTTTAAAAATAAGTAAATAATTAGGAAAGAATAAGGTATAGCTGGAAAGAATAAGGTATAGCTCCTGACTTCAAAGATTTTACAGAACAAAGAAGGGCATAAAGAAAGATATAAACAACTATTTTAAACATGATAAAATGCAAGTTATAAAATAAGCATACAAATATGTCTAGATGCCAACAAATGTGCATTTCAGGAGGCCTTCACCAAGGAGATGCCATTATAATCAAGCCTTAAAAGATGAGAAGAATTTAAAGGGGTTAAGAACACTAAGAACCTCTAGCAGAAGGAACAAAGTCAAAGTCATATTCTGGCCTGAAGAGTGATTTGTGTGGCATGATAGAGGGCAAAAACAACAATACTTTTGTAATTAGGTAAACAGACTCTTGAGAGATTTCCCTGCCATGCTAAGAAGTGGTGAAAGGAGCCCAAAGGAGGGAGATATATACTTTTCTTATAAATTTCTTTCTCTTACATATCTTTTGAAGAATAAATTTTTTAAATTTGGATCTAGTAAACTACAGTAGGACCAAATGATAAAATTTACAAGTAACCATATTTCATCACGCTTTATGCAGTAAGTTCTTCTTAGTTGTTCTCCTTAGTATGTTGAGTATAACAAAGCAGTAAGCTGAAACCTTCCAAACCAAAATTGACTTGCCATCTGTTAGAGCTGCCTAGTTGTGAATTCTGCATTGGATAGCTGGTTAGAGTCATTGACCACTTTGTTTCATTCTAAGTCTAAGTTGCATCAGTCCCTGATTCTATTATGCCTTCACACAGTTTGAATTTTCATTTCTCTTTTTTCTTCCAATTAGGAAAATTCCTTAAATATTTTATAAAGTTAATACCGGCAGTGGTATAGAGTTTGGTAAAAAGAGAAGGGAAGACTCTTGGAAGCAAAACTCTCAATTTATGTCTCTTCCTTGTTGTTTAAGACTTCCAAAGTCTTTCATTAAGAAAGAGGCATTTTAACTTGCCTTTGGGAGTTTGTTTTTATTCTGGAGCAATATTATATTGGTGGAGACATGCTTCAGTGCATAATTAAAGAACCCATTCCAATTACAGTTTATCTACGGATGCTCAAGGTACTGCAGATAGTTGCGTCTACTGCTGTCATCCATTCCCAATTAACGTCTGCCTTAGATTTATTTCAATATGCTATGTTATAAAACTTGATTGTTGTTGATCCCACCTTCCCACTTAATTTCAAGCAGGCTTCTCAGTGACCTGATTCAGTGAATGAAAACCTAAATTAAAACATCACCAGACAATAGTATAATGCTATAGATTTTTTATGGTAGTCAAGTCATAAAGATGCCACAGTTTTGTATGTAATACCACAATGGACATTCTTCTTTTGGTCCTTTTCTTTGATTTTAAATTTCTAAATGAGAAGATCAGCGGAAAAAAAGATTAATAGTTTACCTGGGGGAATTTAACTCTGACCAAATTCCACACTTAGAGGGCTATTTAAGTATGAAAATTTATTTTCCTGGTCCTCCATTTTGTGTTTCATACTTTTGTGTTTCACTTGTGGAAAAGGAGATGTTGCTACCTGAGACTTAAAGACTCAGGGACATTCTTTTTTTCTTCTTTTCCCAAACCATTTCAAAAAGTATACTTAGGTTATTTCATGACTACTATTACAAGGGGAAGATTGCCACATCAGATTTGTCCTGTGAATACGTAGACTGAGAGTTTAAAGAACAAGAAGTACTTTGTACTTTTTACCTATGGTTTCCTTGTGGCAAAGGGAGATCAGGCTAACTCGGGAAGATCTCAGTGTGGTACTCCAAATGTCAGATATCAATACAATTCTTTATTTACCTTTCTTAACTTCTCCAGGGCTGCCCAAGTCATGAGACCCATAGTTTCTATCCCTTGACCATCCTTGTTCATAAGCATGTGAAACCTTTAGATAGATTTGAATTATCCTTGGCAATTACAGATAATGGCTCCATAAACATAGGGGTGCATGTATCATTTGTAAACTAGAACTTAAATATCACTAGATTTTATATATCAGTATTGAACAGTTTGGAAGGAACTGATCTTCTGTATGTTCATTCATTTCAACCATTATTGTATGTCCACTGTGTTCTAAGGAAAAAAAAATAATTGTTCTAAATTCAGCACTCCATATATTTGACATCATAATAGGGCATTTCTTTTGATTTTCTAAATTATTTATTTAAAAATTCCTATAGAATGAAGTAATATCATTATACCTTTGTTCAATCCTATTGCAAGAAGTCTGTTTTTTGATGTTTCCTTCTATAAAATATATAATTGACATAAAATTACATCTAAGCTCTCAAGATGCATTTATGTGAGAGAAATGCACATCTGTAAATTAGGGAGTTACTTGTTTCTTCATCATACTATCAAGTTTGCATCTCTTCATGAAGCTAAAGATTCATAACAAACATATAACAAAATTTAAACTATCACTTTAGGATATTTCATTATGTGTTCATGTGTCTAAACTTTCTTTTAAAAATATTTACCCATTTGAAAAGAAATATCAGTCTTGTATGATCAAGAAGGCAGCTCAAAGCAATGTAGACAAAAACTCTACACATGATTCATGTCATTCACATGAAGACATGTCAGAGTACACTATAGTCATGTTCTGTTACACTGTTTTACAGGCATACTCAGAAAATCTGAATGATTTTATTTAAGCTAATTTAGGGAAGATACCTAATTTATTCCTCTCCTAATTGACAGACACAAAGGTTTTATGTATTTTTTAATTGAATATAGTTGATTTACAATATTATTAGTTTCAGATGAACATCATAATGATTCAGTATTTTTTATATATTATACTCCATTTAACATTATTAGAAAAGAATGGCTATATTTCCTTGTGCTCTACAATATATCCTTTTGCTTATCTATTTTACACATAGTAGTTTATATCCCTTAATCCTATACCCATATCTTGCCCCTCTTTCCTTCTCTCTTCCCACTGGTAACCACTGGTTTGTTTTCTCTGTGAATCTGATTCTGTTTTGTAATATACATTCATTGCTTTATTTTTTACCTTCTACATATAAGTGATAACATAGTATTTGTCTTTCTTCGTGAGACTTATTTAACCATGCATTAATATTTTCTATGTCCATCTACCATTGTTGCAAATGTCAGAATTTCATTGTTTTCTATGACTAACATTCCATTGCATGCACGCACACACACACACCACGTCTTCATCTACTTTCTTTTGATGAGCATTTAGGTTATTTCCGTATCTTGGCAGTTGTATATAATGGCTCCATAAACATAGGGGTGCATGTATCTTTTGAATTAGTGTTTTCATTTTCTTTGGATATATACTCGAGTGGAATTTCTGGAGCATATGATAGTTCTATTTTTAGTTTTCTGAGGAACTTTCAGACTGTTTTCTACAGTGGCTACACCAATTTAGATTTCCACCAACAGTATACCAGGGTTCACTTTTTTCCACATCTTCACTAACATTTGTTATTTGTGGTCTTTTTGAGGATAGCCATTCTGACAGGTATGAGGTGATGTCTCATTATGATGTTGATTTGCATTTCTCTGATGATTAGCACTGTTAAACATATTTTCATATGGCTCTTAGCCATCTGTATGTCTTCTTTGGAAAAATGTATACTCAGGTCTTCTGCTCATTTTTAAATTAGGTTGTTTGTTTTTTTGATATTGAGTTGTATGAGCTGTTTATATATTTTAGATATTAACCCCTTATTGGTCATATCCTTTGCAAATATTTGCTGCCATTCTGCAGGTTGTCTTTTCATTTTGTCGATGGTTTCCTTTGATGTGCAAAAGCTTTTAAGGTTAATTATATCCCACTTATTTACTTTTGTTTCTATTTTTTTGCCTTAGGACAAAGATAAAAAAAAATACTGCTACAATTGATGTCAAAGAATATCCTGCCTGTGTTTCATTTTAGGAGTTTTATGGTTTCCTGTCTTATATTTAGGGGTTTTATCCATTTTATTATGTATATGGTGGTGAGAAAATGTTCTCATTTCACTCTTTAACATGTGGCTGTCTAGCTTTCCCTGCACCACTTCTTGAAGAGACTGTCTTTTCTCCATGTATGTTTTTTGTTTCTGTTGTCAAGGCTAATTGACCATGCATGGATTTATTTCTGGGTCCTCTATTCTATTCCATTGATCTAAGTGTCTGCTTTGGACACAAAGATTTTAAAAGAAAGGTAGATTGAAAAAGACCAGGTGGTGAAGCATTTTAAAAGGCTTAAAAACATCTAGTTTATCTTTTTTTGTGATATCATTGATTATAGCAGATTATCTCTGAGAAATTATTCATAGAGTATAAGATTTGCACTTATAGTTAATAATTTTTGTTCTTACTATAATACTTTCACATATTAGTAGTACAGCTGCACACTTAGTAGGCTTAATTGTACAATTTATTTATTTATATGTTTATGGTCTTTTTTTTCATCTTTTAGAGCTGTAACTATGGCATATGGATGTTCCCAGGCTAGGGGTCCAATTGGAGCTGCACCTGCTGGCCTATGCCACAGCCACAGCAATGTGGGATCCGAGCCGCGTCTGTGACCTACACCATAGCTCACAGCAATGCCAGATCCTTAACCCACTGAGGGAGGCCAGGGATGGGACCTGTGTCCTTGTGGGTGCTAGTTGGGTTCACTAACCATTCAGTCGCAACGGGAACTCCTAATTGTACATTTTAAATAGCAGCTAATTCAGAGCTCTCATTCATTAACATTATTAAAATGATTTTAAGTATAGGTCATTTTTATTTAAATAAATGGCATACGTGGTAGTTAAATTTTATTTTCAGTTGTGAAATAATAATGGAACTCAGGCACTATGTTTTTAAATTTTGTAAATCCTTATTATAATAGATTTCTTTTTTTTTTGTCTTTTTGCCTTTTCTAGGGCCACTCTCGCGGCATATGGAGATTCCCAGGCTAAGGGTCTAATTGGAGCTGTAGCCGCTGGCCTATGCCAGAGCCACAGCAATGCCAGATCCGAGGCACATCTGCAACCTACACCACAGCTCACAGCAACACTGGATCCTTTAACCCACTGAGCGAGGCCAGGGATCAAACCCGCAACCTCATGGTTCCTAGTCGGATTCGTTAATCACTGCACCACAACGTGAACTCCAATAATAGATTTCTTTCCACTTGGTGTAAAGAGAAAATAGAATTTTCTGTAGACTTAAGTAACTTTCTAGAAGCCTGTTTTGGATTCATAGACTATTTGGTTTAGGCAGAAATACACACATCAAGTTTAAGTTTGAAAATTACTAGTCACATTTGGTATTACTCTAAAGGTAAAGATAATTAAGATTATAAAGACATTTTGGACCCACTTATTTTATTAAAATGTATAATTTTCTGTGATGCGTTTCTTACGGTTCATAATATAATTAATTAAAATAGAAATGGCTTTCTTTTATTATGAAACTAGCCCAGTCTGATTTGGGTAAATAGACTTTAGTAGGAAAGTAAATAACTATTTAAGGGAGATAATTCATAGAGAAGAATGGAATATTGTCAGTTTACATCAAGGTACCAAATACCACTCAGAGTGAGTGAATTCCATTTTGTTAGTGATAGGATATATTGTAAAGAATTGCTTAGAATGAATACAAGCATTATGAATTTTTTTTCATGCTAAAAAACTTAGTGCTACCCCAATGCAGATCCTCACCCAGTTAATTCTTAATGATCGCTAAAACACAACACCTTCCATTTTCCAGTTCATTCAAGCAGGATTTTTGAGTCCTGCAAGACTCAAATTTTGAGCTGCAAAATGTATAGAGGTGGTAAAACTCTTAATGGTATCTGATGTGAACTGTGAATCTCTTTGACCAGTCATTTTCACTTCCAGATCTTATATAAATCCCCAGTACTATTTTGGATTGTGTACATTTAAAACATGTTTGTGGAGGAGGATCACTTACAGAAAAAAAAATCTGAGAAAACAACATACGAATTTAACACTTCAGGTCTTTTATTTTAACTTGGAATTCAGAAAATCTTTTCTTGTCAAGCTTGTCAAACCATTATATACATACTAACCTTTATGTCTGCTTCTCTCATCTTTTAATATCCATTATGTTGACATCATGGTTGTGCATGAACACTGATTTATTCCATTCTTTTCCAAAAATAGAAAATTTCACTCTGAAAGATTTATAAACTTATTTCCAATAGTGATAAGAATTTTTTAAAATATACGTGGTAAATATAGGAGCCAGTTGAACATGGCGTTCCTCTTTGTGAGAACTCAGCGTAGGTGCCTACTTTTTGTCCCAGTTAGACCTGGCTTTGAAATCCCTTCATCACCAATCATCCACTTTCCTCACCATAATTTGAGCATTCCTTTTTGTACAGTTAACAAACTTTTCCTACTCCGTAGTCTAAGCAGCGTTAATGCATTTAATTCCTTTCCTTAATAGTTTTATCCCCAATGTCCAAAAGATTACCTATTCTTTTTTATTATTTCATGAATTTTATTGCATTTATAGGTGTACAAGAATCATTCACAACCAAATCTCATGGCATTTCCATCCCAAACCCTCAGTGCATCCCCCCACTCCCAACCTGCCTCACTTGGAAAACGATAGGTTTTTCAAAGTCTGTGAGTCAGTATCTACTCTGTAAAGAAGTTCATTGTGTCCTTTTTTTAGATTCCCCATGTAAGTGATAGCTTTGATGGTGGTGTCTCATTGTATGGCTGACTTCACTTAACAGGATAACTTCTAGGTCCATCCATGTTGCTGCAAATGCCGTTATTTCATTCCTTTTAATGGCTAAGTAATATTCAATTGTGCATATATACCACATCTTCTTTATCCACTCCTCTGTCGATGGATATTTAGGTTGTTTCCATGTCTTGGCTATTCAAATAGTGCTGCAGTGAACATTGGAGTACATGTGTCTTTGTGAGTCATGGTTTTCTCTGGATAGATGCCCAGGAGTGGGATTGCTGCATCAAATGGTAATTCTATATTTAGCTTTCTAAGGCATCTCCATCCTGCTTTCCACAGTGGTTGCACCAATTTACATTCCCACCAACAGCATAATAGGTTTCCTTTTTTTCCATACCCTCTCCAGCACTTATTTTTTATAGACTTTTTGATGATGGCCATTCTGGCCAGTGTAAGGTGGTACCTCAGTGTGGTCTTGATTTGCATTTTTCTAATAATGAGTGATGTTGAATACCTTTTCATGTGTTTTTTGGCCATTTGTATGTTTTCTTTGGAGAATTGTCTGTTTATATCTTCTTCCCATTTTTTAAAAAAAATTTTATTGTTATTTTCCAAATGCAGTTTTTTTTTCTACTGTACAGCATGGTGACCCAGTTACACATACATGTATACATTCTTTTTTCTGCCATTATCATGCTCCATCATAAGTGATTAGACATAGTTCTCAGGGATACACAGCAGGATCTCATTGCTAATCCATTCCAAAAGCGATAATTTTCATCTATTAACCTCAAGCTCCCAATCCATCCCACTCCCTCCACCTCCCCCAAAGAGAAAGACAAATACCATATAATATCACTTGTATCTGGAATCTAATATATGGCACAAATTAACCTTTCCACAGAAAAGAAAAACATGGACTTCTGCCCATTTTTTGATGTGGTTGTTTGTTCTTTTGGTATTGAGCTGCAGAAGGTGTTTATAAATTTTGGAGATTAATCCCTTGTCAGTCACTTCATTTGCAAATATTTTCCCCCATTCTGTGGGTTGTCTTTTCGTTTTGTTTAGGGTTTCCTTTGCTGTGCAGAAACTTTTAAGTTTAATTAAGTCCTATTTGTTTACTTTTGTTTTTATTGTTATTACTCTTAAGAGGTGGATCTGAGAAGATGTTGCTGTCGCTTATGTTGGAGAGTGTTTGGCCTATGTTTTCCTCTAAGAATTTTATAGTATCTGGTCTTATATCTAGTTCTTTAATCTATTTTAAGTTTATTTTTGTGTATGATGTTAGGAAGTGTTTCTAATTTCATTCTTTTACATTTGACTCTCCAGATTTTCTAGCACCGCCAAATTCATTGATGAGCTCTAAAAGTTTTCTGGTAGAGTCTTTAGGATTCTCTGGGTATAGTATCATGTCATCTGCAAATAGTGATAGTTTTAACTTCTTCCTTTCCAATTTGGATTCATCTTATTTCTTTTACTTCTTTGGTTGCTGTGGTTAGGACTTCCAAAACTGTGTTGAATAGTAGTGGTGAGAGTGGACATCCTTATCTTGTTCCATTGTATATTCTTGTCTCCCTTGACCAGATGGCTTCACAGGTGAATTCTATCAAACATTTAGAGAAGAGCCATCACATATCCATCTGAAGCTATTCCAAAAAAATTGTAGAGGAAGGGACACTCCCAAACTCATTCTATGAGGCCACCATCACCCTAATACCCAAACCAGACAAAGATACCACAAAAAAAGAAAACTATAGGCCAATTTCACTGATGAACGTAGATGCAAAAATCCTCAACAAAATACTAACAAACCAAAATCAACAATACATTAAAAGGATTGTACATCATGATTAAGTGGGATTTATCCCAGGGATTCAAGAGTTCTTCAATATCCACAAATCCATCAGTATGATACACCACATTAACAAACTGAAGAAGAAAAACCATATGATCCTCTCAGTATATACATAAAAAGCCTTTGACAAAGTCCAACACCCATTTCTGTTAAAAACCCTTCAGAAAGTGGGCATAACAGGAACCTACCTCAACATAATCAAGGCCATAGATGACAAAGCCAGAGCTAACATCATTCTCAATGGTGAAAAGCTGAAAGAATTCCCACTGAGATCAGGAATAAGACAAGGATGTCCACTCTCAAAACTACACTTCAACATAGTTTTGGAAGTCCTAGTCATAGCAATCAGAGAAGTAAAAGAAATAAGAATAATCCAAACTGGAAAGGAAGAAGTAAAACTATCACTAATTGCAGATGACATGATACTATACCTAGAGAATCCTAAAGACTCTACCAGAAAACTGTTAGAGCTCATCCATGAATTTGGCAAAGTCACAGGATACAAAATTAATACACAGAAATCAATGGCATTTCTATATACTAACAATGAAAGATCAGAAAGAAAATTTATGGAAGCAATCCCATTTATCATCACATCCAAAAGAATAAAATACTTAGGAATAAACCTACCTAAAGAGCTAAAGACTTCTACTCTGAAAACTGTAATATGCTGATGAAAGAAATCAAAGATGACACAAACAGATGGAAAGACACGCTATGCACTTGGATTGGAAGAGTCAATATTATTAAAATGACAATACTACCCAAGGCAATATACAGATTCAGTGCACTCCCTATCAAATTACCAAGGATATTTTTCACAGAAATTGAGCAAAATATTTTCAAGTTTGTTTGGAAGCTCAAAAGACCCAGAATAGCCAAAGACATCCTACAAAATAAAACTGGAGCTGGAGGAATCAGGCTCCCGGACTTCAGACTATACTACAAAGCTACAGTCATCAAAACCTTATGGTACTGGTACAAAAACAGAAATATAGATCAGTGGAACAGGATAGAAAGCCCAGAATTTACCTTATGCACCTACAGTCAACTACATTACCTATTCTTAATGCCATTAGTCTGTCCCTACAAAACTTCACAGTCTAGCTTTGGTAGGTTTTCTAAATGTCTACTTACCCAAAAAAAAAAAAAAATTCTTACACTACTTGAGACCCTGTTAGCCTCTGTCCGTGTGGTTTTCCTTCATTCATACACTACTTTCATATATATGAAATTTTAAAATCTTCAGGGTAAGTTTTAGTGGGCATTCATTTTCACTCTTATTTAACAAATGCTTGTTTATCAGCTCGGTGCCAGGTTTTGTTTTAGGTACCAAGTATTCAGCCATGAACAAAACAATGTCCCTTTCTCATGGAATTTTATCAGGGCAGGCAAACAGTAACCAAATAAGTACATAATAAAGTATAAGATAAGAACTGCTATGAAAAAGTAATCAAAGTAGAAAGGGGAAAGAAAGTGGTAGTATTTTAGACAGTAGTTAGGGGAGAAGGCTGAGAGTAAAACATATGAGCAGAGATATAATGAAGTAAAGGAAGGACATGCTATGATATGGAGGAAACAAACCAAGACCAGTTAAGTGCCAAGGCCCTGAGATAGGAATATGCTGTTCCAAGAATAGCAAAGAGACTTATTGGTATGATATGATAATGAGAATGAACCTAATGGTAAGAAATAGTATCTGTCATGATAAAAAAAAGCATACATGTGAGCAGAGGGCTCAGTATAAAGACATGGTTCAAATCCTTGCTCGAGTATTTAGTTTCCTTTGTGGTCTTGGGAAAGACATTAAATTTTCCCCAGCTTCATCTTCTTCCCTTGGAAAATGAGCATGATACCTACCTTAGCAAGTTTTGGTTAGGAATAAATAAGCTTATATATGAAAGATATCTGGCATTCTATTTTACTCCTAATAAATTGGTTATGTCAATTTATTGATTTTTTTATTATTTACACTCAGTTTCATAAGGTAAATAATAAATATTAGTAGCAGAAACTGAAAATGTCATGAATTATCAAGATTTGGGACCACTCGGTTCAATGTATTTGTTTTAATACAATCAGCAAATGTGTGAGGATACCAGTAATTAGACTTCAGTACATTCTTCCATTTCACTAGTTTTTAAAAACTGATGAACTACCAGAATATAAAGGAGTAAATTGCATACTCATTATTCACTACAGACATGTGAAATTAGCCATCAGACTTCAAATTTGTTATTGTCATGTTCCATGGAAGTACATAATCTCTAAACTTCTATGGTAAAGTTCTGCCAAACTGCCTATTTATGGTCTTTATAACTACCTTACGTTTGACCTCCAGAGATAGTGGATTAAATTGTCAGTTGATGAATAATCTATATTCAGTAGCCATATGAAAAGAACAAGGGACAGAGTGGCTTGCAAAATATGACAAAACTGAGCACACTCCAAATTAAATATATATTTACTTTTTATTCCAGATAGTGTTTGCTAGACTGTTTCCAATACCTGTAAAGATTTTAAAAATGTCTTAATACTTACACATCTGTGTATTTAAAATTCAACCACTATAGCTGGTTTACCATGTTCTGTCGATTTTCTACTGTACAGCAAGGTGACACAGCCACACATAAAATTAATTAAAAAGAAAAAAATTCAACCACATACCATTTCTAAGTTTAAATCTGCTCATCTCTAATAATAAGATATGAATTTATCTTGCAAGGTGTTTGTTAGGATGAGACAGAATTTATTTCATTCAAGATAAAAATCTATCCTCTGACTGTCCATCTAGCCACCTATCTATCCATCTGCCTATCTAATCTATCATCTGTCTATCCATGTATTAACCCATTGATCTATGAAGATTATAATTCAACAAATGAAATAGATGTTAGTAGTAGAGGAACAATTCACAACATTAAAAGGAAGTAATATTTAGAAAGAAAAATTTCCCAAAGCATAAAGTGAATTATTTCTCTCATTTTTTGGCACATGAAGCCTAAATGGTCTCCATTACAATAAAGTGATAATAAAGATTGTGATCAGTAAAAGGTTTATAGATATCTATATATATATATTTGATGGCCTTACAAATATAGAAACTCTATTTTTAAGCACTTCAGTGTGCCAACTATTGACTAAGCAAGCACCATGCACAATATAATATGGCTCATTTTTTCTCAGTACATAAAAAACAAAGATTGGGAGTTATTAGGAAAATTGTAGTAGATGGGCACTAGGAGATTATGGGAAATAATTTGTAAATTTAATATGAAACAAAAACATCTGTTCAAGTCAATTTCCCACAGGTAATGTGGCAGAGAATATGAGTTATACAATGAGGAGAGGAAAAGATTTTTCTTAGACAGGAAAAGATACTGAGTGTAATAAATGTACATTTCTTCCTCATCTAAACATTACTTAAAAGGAAAACCTGAGCCATTAAATCTACCTTCCCTTTCTCTCTTATCAACACTCACTTTCCTCTCACCTCTTGTATCAAACCCCAAACATGCAATTTTCTTTTGTCTTTTTGTACTAGTATAGCTAAAACAGGAATATCATAAATGTGAAACTATTCAAAGAACTTAGCAGCTTTTTTCTTTGTTGTTTTCCTTTATGTACTTTTTGGAAATGTAGATTTAAATTTTAAGAGCAAAAAATACAGAATGCAGTTGTATTCTGCCACTTCATTCCATTTGATAAATTTGATACAACACCATTGAACTTTTAATGAAAAAGAGAACAAAACATAATGAAATAAAACCCTCCTAAAGAGACTTTTCAATGATTAACTTTATAAGAAGAAGAGCAATAAATGTGGGAGTGTTAATGGGGTCCATGCTCTTCTAGTGATGTCAAGTGTGGAACTGAGAGGGGAATGGTCACTTTCTACCCTGTTACATTAGTCCTAAGTGGCCAACTAACATCATATGTGACACTTGGTTTCCAGGGCATAAATTTAGGTAAATATTCTCGTAGGCGTGCTACCATTTATCAGGAAAAAATATATATTCATTTAATTTCTACTTATGTAAATTATTCTATTGTCATGGGGAAAAAAGTAGTTGATAGGCCAACAGGTCATTCATTATCCACCCTAGAGTGTACACCTTTCACTGTGGGTCGCTTCCATTTATTTTGCTTGCCATTTTTGCAGCACAGAGACAAGTTGAGTACATAGATTTGTGAGGCTTTATGAATGAATGAATTAAATGAATGATAGAAATTAGTTTTCAGTCAGTTTATCCAAGTGTTTAGTGGATTTCCAATAATTTTATTTAAAATTTTAGAAATTTTTATACATGTCACTGATAAGGACAAAAATCATGTCATTTTCTTATGTCTACTCTTTTTTTAATTTATATTGATCACATATCAAATACCTTATAGGACTGTAATTTGAATTTTTGACGCAAAGATCATTTCCCTTTCTTAATATCAAAGTACAACAGTTGGAAGATGCAAGAAATCAAAGATGAATGCGAAAAGAGGGCCTGTTTCCAATGACATTTCAACTTGTCTCCATTCAAAATATCCTGTCCAAATCACTGCCTTTTCCTATCGTCCATAGCTTTTTAAATGAAATATGAGCACAAGAATATTAATGAATACCACTTCTTCTTTAAAGCCAGTGGATGACATATTAGCATTGAAAAAAATTGTCATCATCATCCTCGTAAAAATTGTCTAGGTTTTTTGGCTGCTAATTTGCTGCGTAACCTCAGGCAAATCATTAAACATCCTGGTCTTCAGCCATCTCCTATTGAAAAGGAAAGGCTTGAATTAAACTTTTCAGAATCAAAATTTTCTGAATGTATGTGCAGCATGTAATACCCACATGTTTACTGACTTGAACACTTAACGAACTTTGGAATTATACCTGTTTTAATATGTGCTCCTTCAGTGTTGAAAGCTCACTATTAAATAAAATACCCCTCTTCATCATTTTTTGGATTCTTAGTGTTTGTTTCATGAAACTGGCAGATAAGCTTTTCCAAATGCCATAAAGTTAAATAACCTGTTGCTGACTGAGGACTTTAATGTAGGCATGCCATAGGAAGCCTACTCATCTGGTCTACTAAAATACTCTTTGTGAGAATGTCAGATTACCCAACAACTTGTTTAACACTTTGGTTATAAACTGGTAATATTTGTATTAGAACAAGAATATAGAGCAACATTTTCTAGGAAAAATTACCTCCTTCGAAATTTATATTAGGGTTAGGTAGATGTAGAAGTCTGATATAGTAATTAAAATAGATGAGCTTTGGTGTTCTCTAGTGGATTAGTGGTTAAGGATCCAGTGTTGTCACTGCTATGGCATGGGTTTAATCCCATTGACTTATTTAGATGGCCCAGGAACTTCCATGTGCCATGGGCACAGCCAAAAATATAATAAATACATGAATGTTGGGCACACTGCCTATATGAAAACCCTAGATTATTACATCATTATTACTATGACTTAGGAGATGTTAATCTCTATAAGCCTCTGTTTCTTTTTCTCTAAAATGGATTTAATAATAATTCATTATAGGCCTATTTTGATGATTAGATAATTCAGTGTATGCAACACCCTTAGCTGGATGCCTGATAGCTAGTTAATCTTTTTATATACTATTTTTCTTTCTTTGATAATAATTTATGGAAGAGAAGTTATTATGTATTAAATCAACTAAAATAAACTGCTTTTGCATTTGTTCATTTCAAAAGGAATATGCAGGTATTTCATTCTCCTCCTAGTTACCTTTTAGAGTGGGGCATTCCATGGTTAGTTTATGTAAAGTTTCAGTGAACTTTCTCATCATGATTTTTATTGAACATATGGAAACTAATAAGTGTTAGCAAAAATCACTATCCACTGAGCTATATCCAAAGGGTGACTATCCCTTTGTCTATCTCTTACAAAGCTATGTCTATCTCTTACACAAATGAACCCATGGATAATGCAGTAAGAAATATATTACCTGGGAGTTCCCATTGTGGCTCAGTGGTAACTAGTATCCATGAGGATGCAGGTTCAATCCCTGGTCTCACTCAGTGGGTTGGGGATCTGGCATTGCTGTGAGCTGTGGTGTAGGTCCCAGACATGGCTTGGATCCCACATCACTGTGGCTGTGGCAGAGGCTGGCATCCGAAGTTCTAATTTGACCTCTGGCCTGGGAACTTCCATATGCTGAGATGTAGCCCAATAAAGCAAAGAAAAAGGAAATAAATATATTACCTGTCCTTTTCTTCTCAGGGCATTTCCACAAAACATATCTGTATGTTAAATATACCCATTCTATTCTTCATATGAGAAATTACATTTTTGCTCTAGAATGTACTATAACACATCTAGGAGAGAAATCTAATAATTTAATTGAGACCATTTCCTCTCATTTTACATTTAAAAGATTGTGATGTATCAATTTGCTCATATAGCCATAGTATTTAAACTTCTTAAATGTCACATATTTCAGTTAATATTGAGATTATATAGTTGATTTTGATGAGTATAATGATAATTTATTGGAAGTACACACATCCTCTCTCTCTATATATATATATATGTGTGTGTGTGTGTGTGTGTGTGTGTATTTGTGTGTTTATAATACTAATTATATATAATTTTATATAATTATATATAGTTTCTATTTAATTTTATAACTATATGTAATTATTTTCTATTATATATATGTTGTAAGCATTGACCTATTTAGATGTTAGATATTATGGATAGATAAGAAAATATTTACCTAGAGAAATGCAAATCAAAACTACATTGAGGTGTCACCTCACATCAGTCAGAACGGCATCATCAAAAAAATCAACAAATCAGTGAATGCTAGAGAGGGTGTGGAGAAAAGGAAACCCTCCTACATTGTTGGTGGGCATATAAGCTGGTGTGATAGTTGTGGAGAACAGTATGGAAGTTCCTTCAAAACTTAAATATATAACTACCATATGAACCACCAGTTCCGCTCTTGGGCATCTATCTGGAGAAAACCATAATTCAAAATGATACATGCATCCCAATATTCACAGCAGCACTATTTACAATAGGCAAGACGTGGACGCAACCTAAACGTCCATCAACATAAGATTGGATAAAGAAGAAGAGGTACATATATACAATGGAGTATTACTCAGTTATAAAAGCATGAAATAATGCCATTCCCAGCAACATGCATGGACCTAGAAATTAGCATACTAAGTTAAGTAAGTCAGGCAAAGGAAGACAAATATCATATGAGATCACTAATATGTGGAATCTAATAAAAATGATACAACAGAACCTACAAAACAGAAACAGAGAAGTCAAAACCAAATTTACATTTACTAAAGGGGAAAAGTGGTAGGGAAGGGATAAATTAGGAGACTGGGAGATATATATATATATCTCGCTATATATAAAGTAAATGGGCAACAAGGACCTATTGTATAGCACAGGGGGATTTAGTCAATACTGTGCAATAACCTAAATGGGAACAGAATCTGAAAAGAAATGCATATATGTATATGTATAACTGAATCGCTTTGCTGTACATCTAAAACTAACACAATTTTTTAAGTTAACTATATTCCATTAAATTAAAAAAAATTTGCCAATAAATAATTTTTGACAAATTAAAGAATGCATTCTACAGCAATTAACCACTAGTGGAAATATTTTAATGCTATAAAGTAATTAAATATTTAATTAGAATGTTTTTAAACAAGTAATGCGCAGCAATTGAGAGCATGGACGTTGAAGTAGACAGATTTGGCTTTCTAATCTCTGACTCCAATGCTCACTATCATTGTGACATTTTGCCAATTACTTCAGTTCTCTATGACTCCATTTCCTAATTTCATTTTGTTAATACCTACATCAAAAATTATTAAAAATATCAATCAAGATAGTGGATATAAACACTTAGCACATTGCTTGACATATAGCAAACACCCAATAAATTGTGTCCCTACGTTATTATTCATTTATTTTTTCCTAGATAGAAATAAGCCTGGCTCCAAGCATAGGCTTGTCAACATTTTCCTATCACACCCCTCCCCTATTAGATGATGTTAGCAGTTGGGCATTGCATTGTTATGAGGACTGTTATATTCTTCCTTGGTTGAGTGTTTTCTCAAGATTATTCATCTAAACATGCTTAATGCAAAGACAGTGAAAATTTGAAAGTGTCACAAACTAGAGACCTATCATAATGATGGAAGAGAGATATGAACCATGTAAATGGTGAAATGTAGATGCATATGAGGGCTATCATTTGACAGTATAGAGATGCTATTCAAGGGCAGACAAAATGTGTCAATGTTTGGAGAATGTTCTGTACTTACAATAATGTACAGGAAAGGAGGAAAACTGAGAAAATGCCACAAAAATAAAAATAACTCACAAATTTGAATGTGTAATCAGAGGAAACTCAACAGTACTAGATGCCAATTAATCCAACATTAACTCAGGGCAAGACAGGTAGATATTCTTCAGGAATTTTGGGGGAGTTACCTTTGTGGCTCAGCAGGTTTCAAACCCAATTAGTATCCATGAGGATGTGGGTTAGATCCCTGGCCTTGCTCAGAGGGTTAAGGATCTGACGTTGCCATGAGCTCTGTGCCATAGGTCGCAAACATGGCTCAGATACTGCATTATTGTGGCTGTGGCTCCAGTTTGACCCCTAGCCTGGGAACTTCCATATGCGGCAGGTGAGGCTCAAAGAAGAAAAAAAAAAGAATTTTGGAGATGGTGTGGCTGATGTCACTTAGGTTTTAAGCCACAGATGCCTCATGGGCTCTGTGCCCCATTTGAATCAGCACCACCTGGCAATAAGTGAGGAGGTCCATGACTGCCAGGGCATCTCTTCCAATACTGGTGGAAATCACCAGGATAGGGGGAGAGCCCTTCCTTGACAGATTTTCAACGTGGGCGAAACTGGTCTATTTTGAGAAAAGATGTTCAATAGAGCATATGTCAGTAAGGAAGAGAAGATTGTGCTAGTTTTAAAGCTCAAAAGGACTGGCTTACACTCTAATTTGTGGGAAGATGCATCCAGGGAATGCAAGCTTAATCTCTTCTTAGTCATTCTTTTGAACAGATGGATTTAATCCCCTTCCTATTTGAGCATAGAAAAGTTAACCATGTTAATCCCAGTTTTTCTCCATCCATTTCATTTTAGGATTATTTCTCCCCTTTTACTTCCTGTGCAGGGATCCATGCTCCCACATGTTCATGAAGCATGCATGCCTCCCAGGGAACATGTCTGTATACATTGTTGTTAACTGTATGCACAACCTTTTCTGCACAGACTTTGGGTCTGAAGGTCTTTTACTCATGGGCATGGGCTGATGTGTTCACCAGGCTAGTTTAAGGCCATATGGTCCATGTTTTTCACTGAGCTATCTCCCTGCCATGACCGGCTCTCTTTCTCAGCTAACTGCCATATTCTTTTAAGGGACAGGAAAATTGTGGTCACCATCTTGCTGCCCTCTGAGGCCTCAAGATATTAGGTGAGTCTGCCTTTGCTATTTCTGCCCATGAAATAATATCCCATCAGGACCTCTCCTCATAAACCAACTAGCATCTACTTTTCTTTTTTTCTCTCCAACTCTCTTCTTTTCCCTTCTCTTGCCCAGGGTGTTCTTATGTCTACTATGGTAGGGAGAACTCATTCTTAAGATATTTTTTTCAAATATTTCTCTGGCTTGTACTTAAACTGAAAAATTTTTTAAAAAGCAAAACATATGATGAAATGAATTCCTTTTTCCATAGAGCAAACTTCCCTTTGGAGCAAAATGTCTGGTGAACCCATTGGTAAAATATCTCAGAGAACAAGGAGCAGAGAGAGATGAAAAGAGAAATATGGCATTGTTGGTTCCCCCAGAGATATTACAATAGTGGGAAGGGAGCAAACACACACAGACATACATACACAGGGGCCAGGTTATGGAGGACTTTGTCATTCCAGGAATCTTAGATATAATTCTCTAGGTGATTGTCATCAAAATGGGGTATATATGGCCCAGAAGTATGCATGCTAAATAACTAGCTTATAAGAAAAAAAGCATAATATTTTATTTTATAGTCTTTTTATTCTTTAAAAATTACTATAAAAAATAAAAATAAAAATAATAAAATCAGTGTGTATTTTATCACATACATAATATTACATTAGTTTTATAGTAAGAATTCATTATTCTTATCTATGTAATTATGTCAATGTAATTTAAAAGTGCTTATGTTTGTGTATATAAATTTATACATGGTTCATGTTTAAAATACTTTTATTAATGAGGTACATGAATATTTTGAGACCCTCCCTCTAGGTAAAAGGTAATAATTTCTCTGTCTCATATATTTAAATGAGTTGTGATCTTTTAAATCCTTTATTTGCATCTTTCTAACCCATATCTACATATATGGTGTTACTTGTCTACTTATAAATATTCTACCCATAGACAGATGCCCTGGGATCTTGGACTTGGGGTACCCAAGAAATGAGATAATGAGTTCTTGGGACATAGTGTGCATTTTACAAATGGAAAGACTTGGAATCAGGGAATCTTTTTGAGCCCAAGCTTTGTTAATTACCATCTGTATTATTTGAAGCAAAAAATTAACTTCTTTTTCTCTGTGTCCTTCCCTATAAAATGGGGAAGAGTATGTACCTTCCTGTCCTTCTCATAGGCTATTGTGAAGATTTAATAAGGCTATGACACAGCTTTGAAAACTGTAACACACACTATTCATATGGATTTGGAAATATCCTGTCAGTTTTCACATACCAAATTTGCATATGCCACTGGTTTCTGGCCTTCTATTCCAAAAATCTCATCTGAAAAAATCAAAGGGGACTTCTTTTCAAGAGCAGTAGGAGGACAGAAGGTAGATTTAACATAGATTACAATAACAACAGCAATAGTAACTCTCACTTCTTGAAGGTCTGTTATATATTCTGTTGGCACTGTCTATTCTGTTTCTGCTCCCTTTGTTCATTTTACCTGGAATGAATATATTTCCCCTGGATTCCTGCTGAAAGGCTCTATAGTTCTCATTTTCAGCTGAGAAATATTGTCCTCAGAATCAGTGACTTATGTAAAATACACACACATGCACACAGACCTATGCTTATTCTTCTTAACTTTTCCCTCTTCATGGGAGTTCTCTGACTGGCTCCTTTCCTGATTACAATCTTCTGTGTAAACCAATCTAAGTGACACAGTTACAGGGAGATTGCAAGTCCTCTGGGGTCAGAGGCTCTCTATCAATATCTAAATATTTAGTTTAATCCTGGTCAGCCTGTGACTATGTAGAGACTACAAATTAGTTTGACTTGGAGTAAAAACTCCAAATACTGAACAAAGTAGATAATCATAATGATTGAATTTGATTTTTCCATTGGCATGTTTCTTTGTAGGCATCATAAGAAATTGAAAAAAAATGTGTAGTATATAATTTTAGATTGAAATTCAGGAATCCACCAAGGGCATCTCTTTGTTTTCCAAATAATTCAGACTTCTTAGCCTGAGCAAAAAGAGCCCTGACCCTAACCCTAATCCTAATCCTAACCCCAACCCTGTCTACACTTCTCATTGGTTTTATCCCTGATGACCCTTACTTAGAAGTGCTCTTCATCCAGCCATACTGAGCTGCTGAGTTTTTCTACACTAAACTCTGGTGTTTGTTTTTTGCTAAGATACCATTTCCCATACCCAAACAGCTATGTTTTCCTAGTATACTTTTGCCCCACGTTACATGGTTTTCATTAATATATTTATTTGGAAAGTTAAAAGAATAGGAAAGATACTGAGACAACGGGTATAAACCAGAAGTTTCCCAGAAAAAATCCAGGCATATGATCTCCATAGTCCATTATGGCTTTAGGATGTCTGTGCTGTTCAGTTCAAGTAATTAGTAGGTCTCTCCTCATGCCCTTGTTGAGTTTTGTGACTTTATTGCATGATTCTTTATTTCTTTTTTTTTATTATTAAGGTACAGTTGAATTACAATGTTGTGTCAATTTCTACTCTACAGCATAGTGACCCAGTCACACATACACATACATTCTTTTCCTCATAATATCTTCCATCATGTTCTATCCCAAGAGATTGGATGTAGTTCCCAGTGCTGTACAGTAGGACCTCATTGCTTATCCATTCTAAATGTAGTACTTTTATTTCTGTTTCATTTCATCCCTAGACTTTACCTAAAGAACAACAATTATTTATGGCTTATTCCTCTTTGTACTTCTCATGCCCAAGCCAGAACTTGGCAAATATTCTAGCTGATTAGAAGATGGTGATTGAATGAATAATTGAACAAATAACCATATGCTCCACCATAGTACTCTGAGTTTTACTTTTGTTTGTATATATGGTTGCCAAACTAAAGTTGTAGCCTAAGAAGTTCAATTATGGAATGCCCCCAGAACAAGGAAAATTGGTGTAATTAGGCTCTTTAGGAAATTGTTGTAATTTAAAAATAAATGGTGAATCACATCATTGTAAATCAACTTTACTTCAATAAAACTCTAAAAAATAAAAAAATAGATGGTGAGTAGTTTATTCTATATATGAACATAAGCCAGAAACAAAGAATTTCTAGAAATCTGAAGATTCAAGAATAACATTATTTTACTCAAAATGATTAAAAAACAGGATCTATTATAGGCACTTCCTGATTTACTAGATTACTTCCTAATTTTCTAATTTCCAAAATTTACTAGATTTTGACCTGTGTATTAACGGCATGGTGGATAGTTACAAGAGAGATGTTAATGAGATTTCCTGTGGAAAATCTCAAAGTACCTATAAAATGGAGCAATCTTTATGCACTATTACACTTTTTCTGTCATCTGTCTGAATCAATGGAAGGAGGCTATAACTGAAAATTATTTTCGTGAGCATGTTCTATCTTTAACAATAAGTGTTTTAGAATCTATTATTAGATATAATTATTCCTCAATTCATAACTTTCAACATTTATACAAATAAATGCTCTGTCTCTATCAGCCTATCTTGCCCATGGAGATTTAGTAAATCACACCAGTTTTATAAATGTAATTTTAGAGATGGTGATTAATTTATAAAATATTTTATGTTAACACTTCAATGAATATTTTCCATGGGAATAAACTGTCACCACATTGCTGGTTCATGAAGATATATGATATATGTATTTCCACTATGTAATGGCATCCCATCAGCATTTTGAAAAGGAGATTCCATATTCTATGGGCATTTAAACTTCTACTAGTATTTTTCATCATTAAAACAACCCTTAAGTGCTATGTCCTCTACCAGTTATTTCCCTCTTGATTCTGCTTTACAGATAAACCTCTTGAAAAACTTATCTATATTTGCTCTCTCCACTTCATGCTTCAGTGTGCTGCATGTTGATTTCTACCAGCAAAGCTTCATGGGAGGTGCCCTCACCAAGGACATTGATGGTTCTTCTTTTACTAAATTTGGTGTTTTTTTTTTTTTCAGTCTTTACCTTACTTAACCTCATTAGGGGCCACTTGTCACCTGTATCTTGCTTAAAACACTCTATTCCTAACTTATATGACTTCACACCCTTATTTCCTTTGGGACTCACAATCTCACTTTTACTAAGTAGTGATATACTTCAACATTTTGTTCTAAGACCTTTTTTCCTTGTACTTGACATTACTTCACTAGGTAATCTCATCTGTGAATTCAATTACCAGTCTTATGTGGATGACTCTTCAATTGTAATTGCAGCCTAGATTATTGTCCCAAGTACTCTAATAAAAATAAACAAATGTCTACTGAATCTCTATAAATTTTCCCACATATATTTTAGCTTAAAATACTTAAAACCAATCATTAGCATAGATCCTGTGAATCCTACTTCTTTCCTCTGGTTCCCTGACTTATTTAATATGGTCACCGCCTACTCAGTTGAACAAAGCTGGGGCCTAGATATTATACGTGCATCCAATTGATCCAATTAGTTTTTTTTTTTTTTTTGCTGACTACTTTTTAAAACAAAATGCTCTCTAAAATGTCTTTTCTTCTTCCCTAAAGCTAATACTAAGAGTAAAATGACACATCTCTTTCCTATATTTTAAAATATCATTTCCTGCCTAGATACTGGAATTCTACTCTTGCTGCTCTCCAGTCTATTTCCACACAGAAGCCAAAGTAATTTTTCTAAAACAAAAATCTGAATATACCCATTTTATTTCTAAAATCCATTAGTAATCCTTATTTACTCTTCCATGAATAAGGTAAAAACTTTGAGGTGTGGATTATCAGCTCTTTCTTTATGTAACCACAAATTATTTCCTCACTTGTCCTCTCCCCACTACACTTCATCATGACCTCCAACATTCCTCCACTTCCCCTTTCCTTCCCAGATAGGCTCAAGTCCTTTCAGCTTCCTAAATAATTTCTCCTCTTGCCTCTTAGATCTCTTTTTTATTTTATTTTATTTTATTTTATTTTATTTTATTTTATTTTATTTTATTTGTAACACTAAAAACACTCAGTCTTACAAAAGGAAATATGTCTGTACAAATTTGCAGGGCTAGTGATCCTAATATTTCATATTTTTTCGATGGGAAACTGAATCATTCACAGTGGTCCTAACTACCACCACTGCCCACCTATTCCATTCCTACTTTACCTGATTAGCTTGTATATCTTCTTCAAGACTTAAATATTCTTTCTGCCAAGAAATCTTACTGGCCTTACCATACCACCACCTGACCCCTACATCTGATTAAGTATATTTTTTATATTCCTTAGAAGCCTGTATTTCCTCTGTTACAGATCTTGCTTCACTGTCTTATAATAACTTGTTACAATAGAAATAATGAGAAGGTGAGAATTGGGTCACTTGCCCTTATTTATGTCTGGGACCTAGCACCACATCCAACATATAGCAGATTTTCAGAAATTTTTTTTTCTCAAAGAGTTTAAACAAACTGAAAAGATTAAGATGAAGTAATTGTGTTTTGGTAATTTGTGTGCCTTTATTAGATTCTTAATTGAGTAATTTTAATATAATTTTATGTTTTCCTTTACCCATTTGTTTTCAAAAAACTTAAATCAAATGTTCTTTAGAACTCAGGATTATTTGAGTAGAAAGATACTTTTTTTATCTTTTGGAAAAACAACCGTTTCCTGGATTCTCAATTAAGATGTTATAAACAGGCTTAAAATAGTAACTTTATTCTTTAGATGAAGTCCTTCCTAACTTTTCTAAGACTGAGTGGTTTATGGTTAGGAATGATGACTCATTCATTTGTTTACCTAATTCTAACACAAGGTCTTGAATATAGGAACATGGCAGTAAATATTTGTTGAGTGGAATTGAAAAATAAGTAGAAAATAAAATATTTTTACCTACAAAAAAAGAAATCACAATTTCTTTCTGTTAAAGTTTCTTAAGAGGAGAATTAATTTTTAGTCTTTAAAATGTTGTGTTTATTTTTATGTGCTATTGACATGGGTTCTTTTCATGAAGATTAATTTGTGAAAAATAGCACACATATCTTTCCTTACCAGATCATTTATATTTTGAGAACTGATACTATATTTGTGTTAGAGAGGCAAAATATGTATGAAATTCATGGTTGAGTTTGTTTTAATGTTTATTCCAATGTATTAAATTTCTACTTTGTCTTCTTTGAAATATTATATTTTTGACACCGTGAAATGTTATTAGATTTTAACATGTTAAAGATTTTTAGCAGTTTTAGAGCCATTATTATTTTAATGACTACTTTCAGCTTATGCATTTTCCACTGGACAAACAATCTTAGGAGCATAAAAAGTATAGTCTATAATTTTTATTTCAAAATTATACATTTTATATAAAATAATATTTTAAAATTTTCAGGAGGAAATATAATATAGCAGATAATTTATGATGAGATTCAATGTTTAAGGATTTATAGTCCTACAGTAAAATTTGTATTTATAGAACTTGGATTTATTTGATTACATTTAAAACAATTCATTTAGAAAATGTGACCAAATTAACAAATCTTACCTATCCTTTTAAAAGCTGTATTTTTTGTGTGGAGCTTTTTATAAAAAATGATAACGAACTTCTGATTTGATTATTGAGCTTAGAGTTAGAATCTTCATTATAGAGCCACAGATAAGGAAGCAAATGGATCCCAAAAGATTCATACAATGTAAATGTATACCAGGGAAATGCTTTTGAATGTATTCACGACTTTTCTATGGCTTGTGTGGTTTCTAGCTTCCTTCACTCAAGAAAAATATTGGGAGTTACTGTTGCGACTCAACTGGTTATGAACTTGGCTAGTATCCATGAGGATGTGGGTTCGATCCCTGGCCTCACTCAGTTGGTTAAGGATCTAGCATTGCCGTGAACTGTGGTGTAGACTAGCAGCTGCAGCTCTGATTCGACCCTAGTTTGGGAACTTCCATATGCCACAGATGCGGCCCTAAAAAGAAAAAAAACTAATGCCTCTGAGAGTCTTACCATTGTGAAAGCTATGCCCTATTATTTAAAGGACCTCCTTACCTCCCACATCAACAGAGTCCAGGAAGCAAAAGACTATCCTTTGATATTCTATATCGCTTAGTCCTCTAAGTCATTATGAGAGATCAGAGCTGCCCAGAAGAATAAAAATGGTGGCTTGAATATCATCTGCTTAGTATTTATAAGGTATAAGCCAAGTCAACAGACTGTTAAATAAGATATATTGTATCTCTCTTCCTTAACAAATATACCATCATGATAACATGGAAGTCTAGGTTCAATTTCAAATTCTTTGTAGTTCTGTACCAGAATGAAGCAGCTTGAGCAGAGCTGACCCCCAAGATCTTTATTAGATCCACTCCTTTTTTTCCTTGCCCCATTCACTCCATCCTTCACTCTGAAGAACCTTGTGTATGGGGTAGTTGTGGGTACCCCATCCCACACACGTATGTTAAAGTTCTGCTCACTAACCCCAAGTAAAGACTTTTCTCTTCTCTGTACCTGGAAACTGACCTGGAGTGATTTGGCTAGGGAAATCAGGGATATGGTGCCCAGAACTTTAGAATGTGGGTTCCTGAGAGGTGTGTTGGCCTAGCCTTATAAACTGCTCACCTCTAGAGAAGGATCAGAATTGGGCCATTTAAAATATGGGGCCCAACATTATGGCCCCCTCTTCTCAGGGCCTAGACTTATCCCAGGGTACAGCATTGAACTTTGTGTGCTAGTGGTCTGCTAACTCGGACAGTAGTATTAGTTTATATTTAAGCTTTGTCCATATACTTCTATATTCATTTTTGCTACTAATTACAAAAACAAAATCAATAATTTTATTGTACATGTTTAATAAATAGTTAGCATGTACATTCTAGATTGAACCTATGAAGGACATTGAAAACATTCAGTAACCAAATAACAAGAAATAGCTTAAGTATGAGAGTGCCTATTCCAAGCCAGTGTGAAATGGAGGCATTGTAAATCTGAAACCATAATACTTGGGAAATATTATTTAAAACAGGAATAAAATACATGCTAAATCAATTTATTTTCATTTCAATTGTATAAAATCTCATTCAGCTTTAATATTTTGGAACACTAGATTGATACATTTATATGTATATATATAAAAATACCGTTAAAGGAAATGTGACTCACAAGAGATAAAGCATTAAATGCAGATTTTACTGAGGTTAAAAACAACTCAGATTGACAACAAGACGTTCAGAAACATTAGGTTTTTTTCTACTAGAAAATAATAAGTTTGTACTAGTAGTTGAGGTATTAGGTGTATAAAGATGTTTGGTGAATTAATTCTATGTGAAAAACAAAGTTTAAAGTGCCAAAAAACCAAGGAAGTCAGAAACAATATTTGACTTGGGGGAGATGAATAAGACTCCTATAAAAATGAATTGTGTAGTATTAAACAGATTGTGTATGAAATATTAATGGCATATTGTCCTGCGCTCCTCTTCTGCTATTTCCATGTAGATGACTGAATTTCCAAGAGAAATGTGCCAGGAACAATTATGTGAGTGACTGTTACTGCTTGGGATTGTTTAAAAAGCATTTCTTCTCTTACTGTGTGTTTGTTCTTTTATTTTTTATTTCATGGTCATAAAATATAATGGATGTATATATGAGAACTGCTTAATTTCCTTTTGAGATATTACTTAATTTAACAAAAATGTATTGACTGTGTAGGAGACACTCTTTTAGTGGATATGCTGATTATTGTTCTCTTAGGACTTCTATTATGAAGTCAGACTTTGATTATTCTAGCAATAAATCATATAGCTCAGGTCCACACAAGCCAATGTAATCCAAAGTAATAGGCTCAAGGATGAACATATGACAGATTAGGAGTGAATGAGACTCCAGGAGACCTTCTATGAATGCTTTCTCTCTTGCTTTGGAGTAAGTAATATATAGATGCATTACCTAGAGCTTCTGTAGTCATTCCAATACCACGAGAGAAGATAACCTGAAATAAAGTTGACACACAAGTGGAGATCAAAGAACTGAGAGATAAGGTGCCTGTTCTTTGACCAAATTTTACTTACAGTCCACCTCTGCACTTTTCAATAAAGTAAACCAATAATCCCTTTTGTTTTTTTGTTAATTTTGAGTCCAAGTTGCTGTAATGGGCATCTGATAGCATCCTCACTGTCACAACTTGCCCTATCTATGGAAGGCGCTAAGTAAGGCAGAATAATGCAGAGTACACAGGAGAGAAGAGTTTATAAGAGTGCATGCCCAACAATTAGAATAACTAGATTTGAATTCTAGCTCTGCTACTTACTACCTCTCTACTATTTGAGTCATTTAGCCTCTCTATAATAATAACTACCTTGCATATTTGTTGTGACAATTAAAGCACAACAGTGTTGGCATAAAATAAGTACACAGTAAATCTTAGCTACTCTTTTTGTTAGGTTACACTGTGGCATTTCATTCAGAGCCTATAACCATGCTGTAAGGTATTATCATCCTCTATTTATGGAGGTGACAGCTGAAGTTTTGGTTGAGTGACTTTCCCAAGGTCATATCTAGAAAATGATACTGCCAGGTTTCAATCCAAACCTTTTTAAATTCCAAATCCCCTTCATTTCCCCCTCACTTGAAATGTGAGATTCACATGAACAGGAGTATTTGACCGAACGTTACTGACTCCTCATTACATAGAACAGTCTGTGGTCCATAGTAGATATTGAATACATTTCTTTAGAGTAAATAATTTCCCTCAGTAACTCCACAGTCTGATAAAGGAGACAGGCATGAAAAAATTATTTCAAACCTCTGCAGATTATGTTGTAAGAGTTACATATAAGTGGTGAGGAAGAATGAATAAGTTTGCCCAGGAGTGACATTATGTATATTGTAATAAGTCCTTCTCATGCTTTGATTAGAAAGGCAGGTTTTGATCTGCACAACAAATCACAATTATTTAACAGCTTGTTTGGCAAAGGCGAAGGTAGGTGTTTTCCATAAACTGTTCTCAAAGTCTGTCAGATGTTTGATTTCTCAATATCTTGTGTGTTTAACTTTCATTTTCTCTGTATTTTTTACATTTAACCCCCCAGTATTGCCCTAGGCATGTATTTCAATGCCTAGGACTTTAGAATTTCATAATGTTACCCCTTAAGCGTTAGATCAAATTCTGAGACTTGAATTTTCAGTCAAGTATTTTCTTCCCGACATTTATGTCTCTGGGACCAGGATCTGATTGCTAACCAAATAGACATAGAAATTAATTGATTAAACCTAATCCATGACAACCAAACCAATGACAAGAATGTCAGTGCAGGTATTTGTAATGGGAGAAATGTGACTTGAGAATATTGCACTGCCAGCCCCATGGACTAACCTTTTCCTCATGACTAAGTTCACAAGCAAAAACAAATTAAAGAACAGAAGTTTATTTGGCAACACAGAATCTAAGGAAGGCAAGCAGATGGTTATAAGGAACATTTATACCAGCTATGCCAGAACCAAAAGAAATTAAATTTATTTGGTATGAAAATTGAGAATCCATTTTTTTGTGTCAGCACTGCCCAAGTTCTTCTTATGCTACCCCGTAGTACAATTCAAACCAGGTAACATTTATTGCATGACTACTATATGTGTCCCATGAGGTCTTCCTTCTAGGAATTTACTGGTATCATCTTGCTTAATTCTTTATTTCTATCTCTCTACCTCACTTCTTGTTCTGATGTCTTTATTTCCTAATTTCCTCTCATCAGGAATGGAAGCAAGAAGATGTTTTTGCTAATGTCTATAGTGTTCATTATTTGTCTTAGTTTTTTTTTTTAAGTTTGACCTTTACATTTTCAACTGTTTATTGAATTTATTTCTTCAAAAAATATTATCTAAGAACTCTGAATGATACAGGTCAAGTTTGATCAGACATTAGATGATAATTATAAAAATCTGTTACTTAGTACTTTTTGAGCTCAAGAGAAGAGCAAAGTGGAGTGTTTAATGAGGCAGAAAGAGCCAGCAAAAGTAAACAAAATTCACACTATCACTTACCTACCTGTTAGATCTCTGGCATATGAAGTATGATCCTTGAACCTAAGGTTTCTCTTCTAGAAAAAAGGCAGGGTTGTTTGGAGAAATAAGGCAGTTCCTGGACCTTAATATGTTTAATAAAGAACATTAGTTATTAATCTTTTGTGTTCTTTAGATTATTTATACTTTCTTAGCTTTTTGTAAAGACATATTTATGAGTACTAACTAAAAACCATGTTGACTTTCTGAAAGGAAAATACATGCATGAGTATGGGGAAAAGAAAGCAAACACAGTCTTGTCTGATAATATAGCATTACAGTACTGCCCAAAAGAAAATTAAAATGTGTAGTGATTATCATCACTTGCTTGTAATGCAACTTTGGGATCTCATTAACAAGATGCTTTCCCAGATATTTCCTTAGTGTTGGATTGTTGGATAAACTTTAGTTTCTTTCCTTCACTTTCATCTGAGGTTGTGGTCAGTAGCTTCCTTGTTGACAAGCTTGAAAAAGCATTTTTTTTGTTTTTAGTCCTCATTATATTGGAGCATTCTTTAGCAGGCACTGTGGATGAAGATACCTACCATCTCAAGGATGATTTAGCTTCTATGATACCGAATTCTCCCCGGTGTCCTTATAACATCTTGGCTTAAGAAATCCCTCCATCTTGATCTCATTTGCTAGAATCTCTCTTTGCGGCTTTTCCTCATATGTGTTGGTATTCTTCGGGGTTTATCCCAGACTCTTCATATGACACACTGTCCTTTGGTCCTTCTCAAACATTCCATAGTTACAGTACTATGTTTCACTCCAGGCTAGAATCCTCTTCCTTCCAGACTTGTGTATCCAGCCCCTTCCATTCAGACTTTTACATACTTTCTTAAATTGCACATGTTCAAATACCAAGGTCATAATTTCCTCTCTCCCAGCAAGGATGTTTCTGTTTTTGGCCTCTTATTTTGGACAAGGGCACCACCATCGCCCAGCTCAGAACAGTCATTTATCAAGCCCTCCAAATCTTTAGCCAACTATCTCTTATTTTGTTGGTTGGTTTGGTTTGGTTTGGTTTTTGTTGAAGTATAGTTGATTTGCAATATTATAGCCATTTCGCTTGTATAGTGATTTGATATTTTTATACATTATACCCAATTTAAAGTTACTGTGAAATACTTACTATATCCCCTGTGTTATAATTTCATCCTTATATCTTATTTATTTCATGCCTAGTACTTGGTACCTCTTAATCTCCTTCCTCTCTTGTGCCCCTCCCTCATACTTCTCCCCACAGACAACCACTAGTTTGTTCTCTGTTATCTGTGAGTCCACTTTTATTTTCTTCTATTCATTTGTCTGTTTAATTTTATGTATTCATTTATTTACTTTTTGCTTTGTAGGGCTGCACCCACAGCATATGAAGGTTCCCAGGCTAGGGGTCAAGTTGGAGCTGTAGCCTCCAGCCTATGCCAGAGCCACAGCAATGCGGGATCCGAGCCACATCTGGGACCTACACCACAGCTCACAGCAATGCCAGATCCTTAACCCATTGAGAGGCCAGTGATCAAACCTGAAACCTCATGGTTCCTAGTCAGATTCGTTTCCACTGAGCAACAATGGGAACCCGTTTAATTTTTTTTAGATTCCACCTATACAGACATAGTTTGTGTCTGGCTTATTTCACTAAGCACAATACCCTCCAGGTACAATAAATTATCTCCTAAATTTATTCATTTCTTTTTGTTTGTTGTCACTCCTTTACCTGATTAGCATGCCTGCCCTATGTGCACCAAAGCAATAGCCTCTTCGCTATTCTCCTTGTTTCCACTCCTGTTTCTCCCGTCTGTTGTCCACTGTACAGAGTTATTTTAGAAATGGAAATATTACCTTGTTGCTCCATTGCTGGACCTAGAAATTATAATGCTAAGTGAAGTCAGTCAGACAATGGGACACCAACATCAAATGCTATCACTTACATGTGGAATCTGTAAAAAGGTCACAATGAACTTCTTTGCAGAACAGATACTGATGCACAGACTTTGAAAAACTTATGGTTTCCAAAGGAGACAGTTTGGGGGTAGGGGGAAGTGCTGGGAGTGCAGAATGGAAATCATATAAAATTGGATTGTGATGATCATTGTACAACTATAAATGTAATAAATTCATTGAGTAATTAAAAAAAAAACCTGCTGTCCAAGAACAACACTTCTCAAACTTGGCTGCAAGCACTGGAATCATCTGGGGGAGCTTTAAAAATAAAAATGCCTGGTTCCTAGTCCCATAAAAAAAAGACTCATTCATGTTTGCCTTTGCATCTCTAACTTCAAACCCAGGGCTTTCACATAGCATGGTTCAGTAAATCCATGTTGAATGAATGAGCAAGTTGTATAAACATTGGAGAGTCTGCCATGCTCCTTCTTGGGTCAAGCAGGACATTTTCCAGTCAGGGAAATCTACTTGGTCCTTTAGTAGGTATTTGATAGCCTTTTTATCTTCCTTCAAGAGATTGTAGATGCATTTTTCCTCTACTTGAAGTGACTCAGTGTTTTCCAGCTGCCACAGTCATCCAAGGAATCCCCTAAGGTCAAGGGACTCCACTGTGTTGTTTTTTTCTAAGCTAATAAGCTAAAGGATTCAGACTTCAAATGTTTGTTCTCCCATTGATAGTCAGGGTTCTTTTAGTGTAGCTATAACTCTGAGTAGCATCCTCCATTTATTTTATGCTGAGAATCAGGAATGAAAACCAAGAGTGTTAAGAAATAGTTCAGGATTAACAAGGAGAGAAGTAAAAAAGAAAAAGCTGATAAAGATCTCCAATTTCACCATCTTAGTACTTACTTCCTTCTTTATACCAAGCCTTTTTTCTCTGCCAGAATTCATCCTATCTTCTCCTTGCTTAAGGGAGCAAAGGGAGTTAAGAGTAATGGAGGTATAACAGTTCTTTTTTCACTTAGAAGCTAAAGGACAGAATTAAAGATATGAAAAATATCAAATGGGTTCTTTTTAAAAATAATGTTCAGGAGTTCCTGTCATGGCTCAGTGGTTAAGGAACGTGACTAGTATCCATGAGGACATGTGTTCAATCCCTCGCCTTGCTCAGTGGGTTAAGGATCTGGCATTGCTGTGAGCTGTGGTGTAGGTTGCAGACGTGGCTCTGATCCCAAGTTGCTGTGGCTGTGGTGTAGGCCAGCAGCTACAGCTTCCATTCAACGCCTAGCCTGGGAACCTCTATATGCCATGTGTGCAGCCCTAAAAAGACATTAATAAATAAATAAATAAATAAATAAATAAATAAATAAATAAATAAAATAATATTCAACTCTTTGTATCTCTTTTATGTCAAACTTATACTTTGGCAGAGGTAACTAACTGCCTATCAGAGTTTGTGCTCTCCCATTCATAGTATAGAATTGTTGCTAGGGTGAAGCTGTCAAGGCAGCAACTACATTTTAGTCTGCCTTGCTTCCAGTTAGAGCCATGTGACTAGTTTTTATCAATGGATTTGGAGTGGAAGTTACATTTCAAACATGCCTTTGCCAGCCTTCCCCTGCCCCACCTACCTACCTTATGGTAAAGAATTCCAAAGATAGGAGGTGAAGAAACCTAAGATGTAAGGACCCAGAGTCCCTGAATCACTCTGTTGAAGAGAGCTGTTCACAGACAGAAACACCCACTTTGGAGTATGCTGCTTTCTTTTTTTAAGCCACTAAAATTGTAGGACCCATTCATTATAGCAACTAGCATTAAGCCCACTAACCCATAGGTACAGCACCCTGTATTCCAAAGAGAAATATAAACATTATTTAATAATGGAAAGAAGAGAAAAAATATTTAAGAGGAATATATTCTAATTCTCTCTTCTGTTTTAAAGCAGAGTGTAATCACTAATAGTGTAGGTTTATTGTATGTTTTGGAAGAATGTCAAAATCTTGGGCAGCTGAATTACATTAATTTTCATTTCTATAGGTATATTTTTTTTATCTTCAAGGTTTAGTACCACTGATATATATCAGTTTGTTTCCTTTAATTTCCAAATTTAAATGTGTAGTCTGCCTTCTAGGCAGAAATTACATCCCATTGAGGAATGAGATTAGATCAACTCTTCACAAAGATCATTTCAGTTCTTTGTAACCTTAAATGAAGTAAGCTAATAAAGCATTAAATTAGCATGTTGTAAAACTTCCTTAAGTTTTAATATGCTTTTAAGGGGAAGCTCTGAGCTTATTATCTTTAAATCTAAAATCACAATTTGTATCTTTTAGTTGATAAAATGGAGACATAGTTTTAGCAAATTAAAAAAAAAATTCTGTTCCTGCATTGTAAAATACAGATTTGCTAATAGTTCCCGTATAAATCTGCTTACCCAGAAATGCATTTTTCTCTAATCAGTACCCCTGGAGCACATGGACCATAAATGTTTTTTTTCTTTTTCTCAAACGTTTTAACTGTGACATTTTCCTTCAGACTAGCTCAACTGTTTCTATAGAAATTATATACTTCATTTGCATTCAGCCAAGTGAAAATGTAGAAATGATTATAATGATAACTAGCAATCATTTTTGGTTTCAGAGTTTACAAAGGTTTTTTATATTTGCTTTCTCTCTTATTCCTCATGTAAACTGGTTAGGTAGACAACTGTAATTACCTTTGTGTTACCTGGAGGCCCCAGGGCATAGGGAGATTGTTTGACCTCCTAAAGGTCATACAGGTGCTAATTTGAACAATGGTTTTTCCTACTCTGCTTATACTTCTCATGTAAATATCATATTTTGGACAATTTAAGAGAAGGTCTTAAGAATATAGTTCCTCCAGAGGAGTACATTTAAATTATTTCTCTAGGAGTTCCCTTTGTGGCTCAAGCAGTAATGAACCCACTAGTATCCATGAGGATGCATTTCAGTCCCTGGCCTCACTCAATGGGTTAAGGATCAGGCATTGCCATGAATTGTGGTGTAGGTTGCAGACATGGCCTAGATCTGGTGTTGCTGTGACTGTGGTGTAGGCCAGCAGCTGTACCTCTAATTCAACTCCTAGACTGCTAACTTCCATATCTGCACATGTGGCCCTAAAAAAAAAGCATAAATAAATAAATAAATAAATTCTCTAACTGCCCTGCATTTATGAAAGGGAAAGTATTCCCCAACATGTGTAGCATTTTACACTGGTTATAGTGATGTTCTGTGCACTCAATATTGAGAGTGTAATTTTCTGCATACTGAAATATTCTAAATCAATGCCGTCCAGTAGAACTTGTCTGGTGATGGAAATGTTTTATCTCTTCTGTCCAGTATAGTAGCTACTAGTCATATATAGCTATTGGGCAATGGCTATTTGACTAGGGAATTCAATTTCTATTTTAGTTAATATTAATCACCACATTTAAATTTCAAGAGCCACATGCATCCAGTGTAGTTATAGAACAGTGTAGTTATAGAAGTTTGAAATTTATTTAAATGTTATACCTATTTATAAATGTTAGAATTTTGATTAAAGTATATTTTCAAAGTATATTTAAGGCAAATGCAAGATTTCTATTGTTAATAGTACTTTCAACCCAGAGATGGTCTTCAAGAATCCTTATATATGTTATTTGCTGCCTTAATATTGCTTTAAAAAAACCACTCTAAATGCCTGCATTCTACTTGGTTTTCACTTACTGGAAGGACCACTAATATGGTGAAAAGAAACACACGTGGGGACTTAAGGCTTTAACCCTAGTTCAATCAAACCAGTTCTGATTTAATTTAAGTATTGAGTTTCCCTATTATTTTTTCTAAAGGAATTTTGCAACCATAAAGGAGATTGAAAACAACTATACATGGTGAAGATATGATACTAAGTAAGTGGGAACTTGCTGCATTTCAGAGACCTAGTTCCTGTTCATATTCTCTCCAGAAATACTAATGATGATTATGACAATGATGATGACAATGGTGATAATGATAATATTGATACATAAGAGTTATAATAATGCTTTTTCTGTGCCAGACACTAGTCTGAACACTGTGTATGCCTTAATTTAAATAATTACACTATCATATAAGATTCTATTAATATATTTACTTAGCAAATGAAGCACCTAAATTTAAGTTACTTGCCCAAGGTTATACGGCAAAAACAGAGATTCCACTGTCTCTGCTCTTAACCATATACTATATTGTCTATCCTAGAATTTACCCTAGCATTGAAATACCTTTCTTTTACTAAAATTGTAAAAGTATATAATAATTTTTGGTACATTCAACAAGAAATGATACTTCCACCCTTGCCATTTTTGAGACATTTATGTTACATTTAATTTAGCTTCCTTTTTCTTTTCAGGTGCACAATTCTCTTCTTTAACATTGTTTTATGTTTCCCTGCTTTAATCAGTGCAGCTTTATTGACTGAGAGGGATATGTCCATGTTGATGTTACTACTGGAAGAAAGTTAGAGGTCTCTTATCTTTCATCATGTCCTAACCAAGGAGATTAGAAGAGTTCCCTGTGCTATACAGTAGGATCCCATTGCTTATCCATTCCAGATGTAATAGTTTTGAAGATAGTATGAAAAAAGTGTACATATATGTATGACTGGATCACTTTGCTGTACAGTGGACATTGGAGGTACAGTATAAATCAACTATACTTTAATAAAAATGAAAAAAAAATAATTAGAGGTCTCATTCAAATGTAGATTATCAAATGCTATTGGCAAGGAGGCTAGAAAGGAAACCTAATGCTAATTTCCCTCTTATGGCCCTCTTCAATGATGAGCAAAAATGACAATACCTCCTAGGTATTGGGCACTTGCAATATGTCAGGCACCCAGCATTTAATATCCCTGAAATTTTTTCATAGTAGGATTCTTCCTATATAGTAGTTGAGAAAAGTGAGAATCATAAATTAGGAATTGCCTCTAAATTGCAAAGAGATTAAAAAGATGGGTGCAAATCAAGATCTCTTTGGCTTCAATTCTTTTTTTTTTCTCAGTGTGTCATATTGTTTCTTTGTTTGTATCACCCATTCTGTTTTTCCCCTATTCTGCAGACTGATTAAATTTCCTTGTCTCATTTTGAACTTCCTTTCCATTGAATCTCTAATAATCTATAAATAGAGAGGAGGTGAGTATGAGTACATGTTTCTATCAGATAAATTAAAACAATTAAAATACATTCAAACAATTAAGTACATTTAATTCAAACAATTAAAATACATTTTGAACTCAATGTACCAATAACCCTTTAATTTTCCTTTCCTCTTCAATATTCTGTATGGCTTGTATATGATATTGAACTTCTAGAAATTTAAAAAACAGCAAGGCTGTTAGATATTCACACCTCATCTATTCAGATGAAGTATTTTTATTAAATATTAAATTATATAATCTTTCTCCTTTGCAAATTGTATGGTCACATTGAGTTCCACAGAGGAGAGAGAATTCTTAATATTGGTGTTCCGTAGTTTCACAAATAATTGAATTAGTTTAGAATAAGTCTTTAAGTTTTATAGTTGTTACATTTAACTTTTTAATATTCAACCATGTAGTCTGAATTAGGATTTTATTGAATTTTAGTTCCTTTTTCAGTAACTGCTTGATAATTCAGTATATCAACTAATCACACAAATTTACTTTTGTGAAAAATCCAGGATTCTTTCCAGATTTTTAAAGCATATGACCAAAAATCGTTCGTGTATGTATTCAATTTAATCACATGCCATTTTTAAAAATCTGAGTTAATGTATAGCTATCAGTTCCAAAGAAAGACTTAGAAGACTCCATAATTGAATATATTACATTGAACTAATTTATATTATGTTTTAAAAGTAAAAATACTTCTCCTTGTGTCTTTACTTGTGAAAAACTGAATTTTATTATATAATTAACATGTATAATTAAAATCTTTACTACAAAATATATGATATGTATAAAAATAACAAATAATTTACAGGTATTATTTAAAGCAGTGTTTCCAATAGAAACATAGTGTGATCATATATATAATTTTATATTTTCTCTTACTTAACATATTAGAAAAAGTAAAAAGAAATACAGAAATTAATTTAATGAAATATTACTAAGTGAAATAAGTCAGAAAGAGAAAGACAAATACCATATGATATCACATATCTGGAATCTAATATACAGCACAAATGAACCTTTCCACAAAAAGGAAAATCATGGACATGGAGAACAGACTTGTGGTTGCCAAGGGGGAGGGGGAGGATTTGGGATGGATTGGGAATTTGGGATGAATAGATGCAAAGTATTGCCTTTGGAATAGACAAGCAACGATATCCTGCTGTATAGCACTGGAAACTATAACTAGTCACTTATGACAGAGCATTATAATGTGAGAAAAAAGAATGTATACATGCATGCATGACTGGGCCACCTTGCTATACAGTGGAAAATAAATAAATAAATAAATAAATAAAAGAAAATTGAAAGAACACTAAACCAGCTATAATGGAAAAAATAAAAACCATTATAAAAAATAAAATATTTTGTAATAAAAAATAATAAATACAAATAAATAAAATATTGTATTTAACCAATATTTAAAATATCATTTTAAAATATAATCAATATAAAAACATAGTACTTAAACATACAAATATATAACTTTTTTTCTGAGCTAAGACATTGAAATCCAATGTGTATTTTACCCCTACAGTACATTTCAATTTGTAGTGGTCACATTTTCAGTGCTCAGTAGCCACAGTGAGTCAGTGGCCTCCATATTGGATAGTGAAGATTTAAAGATTAATATAAACATTTAATATAAATGTTAAAAAATTGATCATCAGTATCAGTATCTTGGAAGCTCTCTGTTTTCCCCTCCCTCACCACCTCTGTTCCCACCTCAGCCAAAAGTATCTACTATCTCAAATTTTGAGTAAGTTATTTTTGTATTTATTTGTTTTTTTATATATTTTGCCCCCTATTTGTATCTTTCAAAAATCAATTATTTTGTCTTGCCTGGATTTGAACTTTATATTAATGGAATCATTCTGTCTGTCATCTTCTCTGTGACTTTTTTCTCTCAGCATTATATTTTATATATTCATGCTGATGAATATATATCCCATTGTATGAGTATGTATTTCATGTGTTCATAGACATTTGGGTTTGGGTTATTTTCAGGATGTTTTAAATCACAAGCCACACTACATGTATATTCTGGACATGTTTCCTGGTGCATTTTAAAGAATTTCTCGAGGGTATATATTTGTTAGTAGAATTGTCAGGTCATGGGGTATGCACACAGAAATGGAAATGATTGATTTACTGCAATTTGTAGTGCACAGAATTTTGCTATTTTATTAACTTCATTTAAGACTTTGATTTAAAAAGTTATTTATTGGAACCAATTAAAATGAGCTCAGGGTTTGTATTTTCTAAATACAGTGCAAACAAGATTACCCTTTATGCTTACTGGGTCAGTTCAGTTGGCTATGTTGTATAAAAATATATCTATAGCTAGTTACTGAATAGATGCAGTTATTAATTAGGATCTGTTTTGTCTATATATAGAAAATTCAAAATATCCATTTCCTAAAGAAGACAGAAGTTTGTATTACTCAAGTAAAATAGGTCAGAGGTAGACGACCAAGATTATTTTCTTTCTACTCTACCATTTTAGCCCACAGTTTTTCTCCTCAAATTTACTCCATATTCCAAAATGGCTGACAGAGTCCTGAGCATCACATCTTTATTACATTGTAGACCTCAAAATGTACAAGGGAAGGCAAAAGGGTACATCTTCTAGCTGAATTAAAGAGTAGTAGTGCATGTACTTTCAAGAAGTATTTCTGCGCATATTACATAACACCCCTACTTACATCTTATTTTCCTTAACTTATGATGTTAATCATTATATCATGTAGTTTTTTGAGACTCACTATTGAATTCATGAGTACTTTGGTACTATATCATGGCTATATCTAGCTGCAAGAGAGGCAAGAAGAGAAGTAGTTGAGTAGTTTGTTGGCTAGTTGGTTACTTATAAGACAAAGGTGAAGGATAGCAAATGTTAATATTCAGAACATTGATTTTGATTTCTTAATTCAGTCATGATGAAAAGGAATGCTATTAACCATTCAGGAGAATTAAATCATTTTTAACTTAGTAGACTCTGGTACGAGCACTTTCTAACTTAAAAAAAGAAATATTGTTTTCTCCAACTCCCTTACTATCCTAATGCCTCTCCTCTAATACTGGCTCCAGTTTATAAAGACTAGAGAAATTAAAAGATTGAAAGCAGGTGTTCTCTTGTGGCACAGTGGGTGAGGGATCCAGCACTGACACTGTAGTGTCTCAAGTTGCCGTTGTGGCACAGGTTTGATCCCTGGCCTGGGAACTTCCACATGCCACAGGCACAGCCAAAAAAAAAAAAAAAACCAATTAAAAACGAAACTGTTAAAGAACATATCAATTAAAAAAAAAGATTCAGAGCAACTGAAACATTTTGGAATTAATTTTATATATTTTAATAGCTTTGTTGAGATATATTTTACATTCCATACAATTCACCCATCTAATGTGTACAACTCAGTCATTTTAATATATTCAAATTTGTACAACCATCACTGACAATCAGTTTTAGAGTTTTTTCATCTCCCCCAAAATAAACTCTATACCCATTAACAATTACCCATAATTTATCTTCAGCCCCTCTCCTGTCACTATCTTTAGGCAAGTGTGCATCTTCTTACTCTCTCTATAGGTTTCCCTATCTGGATATTTTGTGTAAATGGAATCATATAGTATTTGGTCTTTTGTGATTGACTTCTTGCCTTTAGCTTAAGTTTATCCATGTTGTAGCATATAACAATACTTCATTCCTTTTTATATCCAAACAATATTCCATTGTGTGGACACACCACATTTTGTTTATTGATTTTGTCATCAGTTAATGGACATTTGGATGGTTTCCACCTTTTTAGCTATTATTCATAATTCTGCTATGACCATTCCTATATAAGCATTTGTATTGATATGTTTTTATTTACTAGGCATGGAATGGCTGTGTCATATGGTAACTCTGTATTTACCTTTCTGAGGAACTACCTACAAAATTGATTTCAAAACAGTACACCATTTTACATTCCCACCAGCTGTATATGAGAGTTCTACTTTCCCACATTATCTCCATCACTTATTATTTTATGTCTTTTAAAAATTATTATATTCATCTTAATGGGTGTGAAGTGGTACCTCATTGTGCTTTTAATTTATTTCCCTCATGATTCATTATGCTGAGCATTTTTTCATATTCTTATTGGCTATTTATTTATCTTCTTGGATAAAATATCTATTCATATTCTTTTTCCATTTTCTTTTGGGTTGTCGTGTTTTTATTATTCAGTTGTAAGAGTTGTTGTATATTCTAGATACAAGTCCCTTAACAGGTATATGATTTGCAAATATGTTCTCCCATTCTGTGGATCATCCTTTCACTCTCCTGATGAAGTGTTTTGAAACACAAAAGTTTTTTTTTTTTTTTAATTTTAAGGAAGTTCAGTTTCTCTATTTGTTCCTTTGTCTTTTGTGCTCTTGGTGTCATATCTATTAAGGCTTAACTTGGCCCAAGTTTATAAGGATTTACTCATATATTTTCTTTCAAGATAGTAATTGTTCTAGTTCTTATATTTAGAATGCTAAATCCATTTTAAGTTAATTTTGTGTATGGTATGAGGAATGGGTCCAACTGCGTTCTGTTAATATGTGAATACCCAGTTGTCCTGGCACCATTTGTGGAAAAATTATTCTTTTCCCAATGAATTGTCTTGGAACTCATATCAAAAATCAATCGGTCATTTATTTCATTTATTCTTGATTGTCAGTTCTATTGCATTGATCTCTGTCCTTGTGACAGTATTTCACATATATTTTTACATTCTACGCATCCATACAGTACATAAGCACACAGACTATATATATATATATATACACACATACATACATATATATAAAATATACAATGTTATTATATATGTGTATATGTATGTGTGTATTACACAAATATATGCATTATGTAAATGATGGTTAAGAGCTTAGTTTTGATTTCTGGGGCTAGTCTGGGTCATTTGAAATCCCAACTGTATCAAATCTTGGCTGTGTCACTTTGAACAAGTTCCTTTAACTACTAGAAAGCTCAATCACCTCAGTTGTGAAGTAGAATGTGGATAGTGCCAACCTGATAGGATTGAATAGAGACCATCTATTTCTCATTCTCGAGGTCAAGGAGACCTTGGGAATTACACATTTGTTGTGAGGATTGAATTAGTTAACTCATGTGAAAGCTCTAAATCCAGTGTCTGATTCTATTGTTGATTACCAAATATTAGCTGCTATTGTTATTTAATCAGTATTGGTATTATAAAATATGTTTTCTATAAAGTAAAAGCTGTTTCTTAATTACTATATAAATTTTGCCCATCAAGTCACATTTCTCTTGAGAGGCAGTTAGGCAAGTTTTATCATGTAGGGGCTATGAAATAAAGAGAAGAGAAATAGAGTAATGAATTTGATCATATGTTCTGGAACTTCTAGGATAATGCCCAAGTTTTTGGTTCTATCCTTTATTCATGTGTCAGGTCATGTATACCAAATCCTAGTTTGGGAAAAATGGTGACCTTTGGAGTAGGCTCTTAAATGTCATGTGATAATAAGATAATCATGTAGCTCTGGATCTCTTCCAACCTGTTTCAAAAGAAGCTTCTGTTTACTTACTGAAATCTATCAATGTGCACCTCCTCAAAGACACGTTCCCCTTTGAACCACTTACTCATTACATAACCCCATCTTTTACATAGGTTTTAATTACACTTTCTTCAGTCTTAATGTTTGTCTCTGTTGCTAACATATTTGCTTGGAGGTTTTCTCTCTCTAATTACTTTGTTAGGCTTCCTCAGAACAGAAAAGAATGTCTGTATTAGTCTACTAGAGGTGTGCTAATAAAATAACACAGACCAGATGGTTTAATCAACAATAAATAAATAAATTATTATAACTTCAAAAGCAATGTTAATACAGTTAAGAGATGGTGATGAGAAGCAATAGTTGAGGAATGCTTTCTAAAAGGATTAGAATGTGATTGGGCCTTGAGTTGTGAGCAGAGTTTATAGATAGAGTAATGTTATATCAGAATCACTCTAGGCAGGATACAGCTTTTGCTTGGATAATAAATAGAGATCATCTATTTCTCATTCTCGAGGTCAAGGAGACCTTGGGAATTACACATTTGTAGAAAGGTTCCTCAGGGTTTAGAGAAAGGAGGGGCACCAGATCATAGTACATCCTCTCAACTTCCCAGAGACCATTGTGCTAAAATCCATCCTGAGGCCAGGGCCCTGAGTCAGGCCCAAGCCAGACAAAGCAAGATGATTGGCCATTGGAAACCTGGAAGGACTGCCCCCGTCCAAGTGGTTTAATCCATCTCCAAATGTGTGTAGCTCTCTCTTCCTCTCTTGCTCTTTCTCTCTGTCTTTCTCTCTCCCCTCCACCACGCCCCCCTCCCCAGCCTGCCTGTGCTTTCATTGCACCTATCTTCTCTCTTATCTCTTAATAAACCTTGCTTTTGCAATCTCCACACCTTTCTTCTCTCTCTTCTCTCTTTAAATAAGCACTTATTTGCCTCACTGAAAAAAAATCACTCTAGGGACCTAAATGTTTCAGTTCCCTTGTAAAGACTACAGATGGTTTATTTAGTGGCCAAGCAGTGACTAGAGTAGCTGGTCCATGTGGAGGGATTAAAAAAAAATGACAGGGTTAGATTAGGACAAATTTACCATGGGACAAGTTGCTACTCTGAGGCGCTTGAATGTGAAACTTTTGAAAATGTTGTGATGGGAAAAAAATTGATACTCTTAGGAAGATTAGATATACAGTAGTAAGCATGCGTATTTGTTTATTTATTCACTCTATGAGCAAATAATAAGGAGAAAGGATCTCTTTCTGGGACAAGCTAAGAAAAAACTAAGCTATAATTCTTACACAACAATCAGTGCCGTGAGGGAAGACTATATGTCATGTCCATAGGTGTATTCTCAGTACTTATCACATGAAACAGGTACTAAATAAATATTTGTTGAATAGATTTCTATATAAAATCAAATAGTGTGTGGTATTAAATGGGGAAAGTATTTTCAAACTTTTGCAAAGCCACCCATGTAAAGAAACTTTCAACCACTTTCCAACAATGTTGAAGGGTCCACTTTTTTCTACCTTATCAACACATTGGGCTGAGTAAGATAAAGATTACACATGGAACAAAACAGAGGAAGTTTCTGATACTGTTCCAGGAATTTATTCTACCCTTCTTTCAGCCCATCCTGTTGGAATTTACTTCTGGCCCCACTTCTGGGTTAGCTCCCTGGTTGATCTATATCCCATCCACTACTCACTTCTATACCTTCATCCTTGTCCATGATACCTCTTCATAATGCCAATCCACAATCATGAGGGAACATTTTAGTACTAACCCAAATATTATGTTTATGAATTTAGATCCACGTATAATGAATTAATTAGAAACTCTCATGTTCAACCAACAGTTATATTTAAAATGCTGACACACTCAGTGTTAGGGCTCACCTAGCAAGAAAGCTGTAGTATCTGAGCTACACGTAGCCAAGATTGTGCTGTGGTAGTCAATTAATGTTGAAATGACAGCTCATTTTAAATTTTATAGTGTTTTAAATTCATGAGGATGTCCCTTCTACCTTTTTTTTGGCACCACATGTGGGTATGCTTCAAAAAAGAGGTGAAATGCACAGAATTAGGGATGCTAGTCTCATCTATTTAATCATTTTGCTGTGCTTAACACATTTTAGCAGAGTGAAGGCTTGAAGGATGAGAAGGAAGTAAAGGATGCTTAGATCAAGTGTTTCCTGACCACTTCCACTAATTTTTATCCTTTTGTCTCTAAAATCTTGATTTTCCTCTAAACTTTTCTTTCAGTTTACATTTTTTTCTGTAAAATATAGTAACAGTTACATTGTTTGTTGACCTGAGCTATGTCATAAAACATTAATAATATTTTGAGCAGGGTTTCCAAGCTCTCTTATTTACCTCTTACATCTCCCTTATCTATATCCCCTTTTGAAAGCAACACAACATTTTTAGTGCATTTTATTATGCTTTTAACTTCTTGAAAAATGAGTCATTTTGTCCCCCCTCCTCTTACTCATTAGTTGCTAACTGACAATGTGTGTTTGACCCAACAGTAAGCAATCAAAAAATAGGAGGAAGAGTCGGATATAACTGAGAAACTCTTTGGAGAAAGCAAGTGAATGGCATAGGAATCAAAACCAAGAAGATTTCAGAAAGTGCTCAATAGTTTCTAAATTATAGTATATTCTCATATGAGCACCAAACTTTTAATAACAGTGTTTTCAATGACTTACTCTGCTGACAAATTTGACAGGCTCTAAGTTAATATTTACAACTATGTATCCTGATTATTTACTTTACAGAAGCATTGAATCTTTTACTTTTCATCCATATTTAAAGAAAAACTCTAAAATACATTTGGTTTTCTTCTGAGCCAAGGCGTAGGACTCTAGTCACTTCGTCACCACATGGTGTAGGTGACAGGAAGGAGTAGATCTCTAGCCTTGGCCTGCTTCCTCCAGCCAGCTCTTTCCTGGGATAGGTGTTGTGATTATAGGACAAGTCTGTGAACTTTTGGGTTGGTGTAAATAGATGTTTCAAAGCTACACAATATCAGATCCAAACTTTGGTGCTGCCATTTACTAGCTGCATAATTTAGGTCAAGTCGCCTAACCTCCATATGTCTGAATTGTGAGGAAAACAGTATCTCTCATTTCTCAGAGTTGTGGTGAAAATCAAATAGCATACACTGTATAGCACCTCACATTCTAGTCACTTCGAATGCCAGTAGTCTTCTCTTTCTGGAACTAAATGAAGGGACACATGTTCATCCCTATCATCCCTGAGGCTCTGGAGGTGGAAAATGTGTCACAGCTGCTTATTTACTTATCTTCACATCTTGGTCTTCCTCATCTACTTCTTCCATTCCTTTTTCTAGAAAGGATCAACAGCACAGCCCACAGTTGGCTGTGTATTCAGGGTCACTGGTAACCAGCAGCTTTGTTCATTGCAGAGTGTACAGTGAGTTTCCTCATTATATCTTCATTGCCTTGTATCTCAGCACCTTGTAAGGCACTTTGACTTGTGTATATTTTCAGTACAGATTTTCACAAATGTGTTTCCTAAGGTTGAACACTTTCTCTTGTACAAACACAAATATATGTGACCCCAAGATTCAAAGGATACCTTCTGAATGTTATTTCTATCTTTCAGTCCCTATCCCTACTCCTTTACTCCCTCCCACCTTTAACTTTCTATCCTCCTAACTTGCATTACTTTAACCTCTGCATTTATCTAACTAACAATGTATGTTGTAGTGTATTTTTCATTCTGAATGTAATAGAGCAGGAACCAGGACCCACTCGCCACTGTATTCCCAGCCCCCAAACACTTCTAGGAACTCAAAAACTGCCCAATGAATGCATGCAATGTAAAATGCTCTTTTATATTTGCCATTATAGTTTTGTTACTTCTTTTGGTATTTTACCACATTGAAAGTCAGAAAGGGAAATAGAAATATGAATAACAATATTACCAATAGCAATAGCAGCAGCAATAATAGTAGTAGCACAGAGGCTTTATTGAGAGTTTATTGTATGTCAGGCACTGGTCCAAATGTTTTACATGTATCTTCTCATGTAATCCTTACATTAACTAGAAATAATAATTATTATTATTGTTTTCACACTACAGGTCAGAATACGGAGGAACAGAAAGTTTAATTAACTTGAGAAAAGCATGTAAAATCATATAGTCCAAACTCTCATTTCAGAGGAAAAGAAACAGAGATCCAGAGAGCTGAATCTCCTTGCCTAAAGCCACACAGCAAGATAATATGAGAGCTAGAATTTTAATCCAGATTGCCCAAATGTGATTCCAAGCCACTTTCTGTACTATGTGTATAATTCCTGTGTCATTTATGACTAAGTCCCAGGTGCATCTTAGTATACTTGAAAATGATGAAATTAAACAGTGACTCTAAGAGGGGTTGCCAGAAGGTATAGAGTGCAAAATATAGCTGGACCCTGTTATTAAATATCACCAATTTGAATGTTCATTTTTTTTTTAAGAATAAGCAAGATTACTCAGCCACATGGATGGAATTTGAATTTCAGAACAGTGGCATATTATGATTCATAGCCCTATTTAACAACCCATTTTACAGAAACATACTTGTTTCATCTGGCAGATATTTACTGAGCACATGTCATTCACTGTAAAAATGCTGACGATGGAACTGTGAATAAAATCTATCCTCATAGTGCTCATGGTCAGGGCCAGCACACAGACACATAAAAGACCACTGAAAACGAGAGGCCTGTGCTGTACATTTGGGAGAGGTATGAGGAATCATGAAACACAGGAATAATTCCCAACAGAGCAGAGGGTGAGAATTCATCTTTCAAAGAAATTCTCTTGCCCAGCATAGCTCTAGGTGCTCTGTCCTCAGTCCTTGCACCATTTGGGCAGGAGAGCTGGATGATAACCAATTCCAATACAGTGTAATAAGCATCATAATATAAATATGAACCAAGAACAAGGCAGCACAAAGCCAGGCACTAGGACTGAAGGCAGGGCATTTGAGAAAGACCTCCAGTCACGTGTTGCTATCTAAATCTGGGTCTTAAAATAAATGAGTAAGGGTGATCTAGAAGCAGGAGAAAAATGGGAGGCTTTTAGAACAAGTGTAAGGATATTTACATGAGACAGAACATAATAGACTCCCCAGATCCTTAAGTTATTTCTGCCCATTAGGCCAAAACTAAGTTGCTTTCTTCCTTTGTCTAAAATTTCTTTGCTGCAGATTGCTTAGCAGAAGGCCATTTAATGGATCTCTAAACTTAAGGCATTCATGAATTAAATCACAAAATATCTGCAATGGCCAAAATAACCACTACCTTCTTGTGTCAGCATGACTAACAGCATGTGCACCTGCTGGTCAGTCCTGCTGGAGGGTTGGGTGTTGCTGCCTAGGTAATACTTACCAGAGGACGTTCTGCCACAAGTAGGTTTCTCCATGTTCCACAAACAAAATCTTAATGTTCCATCAGCCTCTAATGAGAATTATAGTCATTAGTTAAATAAAAGAACCATTAGGTAAGGAGCAGAATGGACAACACACAATCCATCAATTTGGTGAAGGTTGTTAGGTGGTTTCTGGGTGCAGGGCAGCTGTGCATCTAAGCAGACAGTTTGGGAATATTTATGTCCTGTGCCTTATGTACTTGTTTCGGTAATGCAAGGGTGATATAGCAAGCTGCTATTTAAAAAAAATATATTTAGAGATGAAAATGTTTTGAAATTCAATAGTAAATTAAAGTGAAGTATTTAAAAGTATAAATAAATATGAAGTGATTACTTTATATTGAAGAATAGTGGTTTTCAAAATAAGGTCCCTCAACCGTTAGCACTAGCATCACCTGAGAACTAGATAGAACTTCCTGGGACTCTCTACATATCTACTGAACTGGAAACTGGAAATGGAGCCCAGCAGTCATGTTTTAACCAGCTCTCCAGGGCATTCTGATGCAGGCTCAAGTTTAAGAACCACTGAACCAGAGCACTGCTACTCGATGACCAACATGGTCATCATCAACTGAGACCTTGTTCAAAATGTAAATCCTTGGAGTTCCCATAGTGGCTCATTGGTTAGTGAATCCGACTAGGAGCCATGAGGTTGTAGGTTCGATCCCTGGCCTTGCTCAGTGGATTAAGGATCTGGTGTTGCCATGAGCTGTGGTGTAGGTTGCGGACGTGGCTTGGATCCCACATTGCTGTGGCTGTGGTGTAGGCCGGTGGCTACAGCTCTGATTAGACCCCTAGCCTGGGAACCTCCATATGTGGCAGGAGTGGCCCTAGAAAAGACAAAAAAAGTTGTAAATCCTTGGACCCCACCCTAAGCCTACTAACTCAGAATGTTTGGGAGCAAGGCCAAGGAAACTGTTTTTAAAAGATCTCCAAGTGACTCTTCTTCATGTCAAAGTAGAAAGCACTGACTGAGTCTTTGATTCTCAGCCATGATTGCATATTTCGATCACATGAAGAGAGTTTTTTTTTCCCTATGCCATGCCCAGGTCACACATCAAACCAATTAAATCAGAATATCTGGATATGGGACTCAGGCATCCAGTGTTTTTCTTTTTAATAATAGTTTATTTATTTATTTACAGAATAAAATACATATATTTAAACACAATTACATTCACACAGATTATTATATCATGGATCTTAAGAAACGGATTAAGTGACTCCCTCTGGAGAAGTGGAATGGAAAATATCCTGAGACAAATAGGAAATTTATTCTATACTTTATCCCATTTTGTATGGCTTTCATCTTTACTATTTAGTATTATCTGTTACATTTCAATTTTTCTTTAAAAATTAGCATTATATTAAAATTGTGTATATTATGCAACTAAAATTTATAAAGAAGAAAGCCTTATATACCATTAAATATTTTATATAGCATAATAAAAAATAACAACTGGTAAGAATAACAAAAATAATACACCCTCTGAAAAAAAGTAAAATATAAAATGCATAAATTGGTTAAAAAACTGTAACTATATAAATATGTCCTCACAATTTGTTACATCTTATTGATTCTTCAATATAGGCATTACACCATTCTAGGTGATGTGATAAACAAGACATTATAGACCTTACATTGTACCATGGAGAGAAATGGTTATTAATAACACAATTGTAGAACTGTATTATTTAATTGTACAGTTGCATTATTTAATTAAAATTATCATAAATTCTTTGTTGGAGAGGAAACCAGAATCAGATCTAAGAAGACTTCAGCATTCCAAGAATGATTTCAAATGACCTCCTTCATGGTGGATTATGCACTTATTTACTATGAGATATATTTCTTCTCCAGAGATTCCTTGTTTGTGTATCAATTTTAGATTTTTGATTAGCAGTTATTATAAGAGTCTATATGTATATGAGATTGTTTTAAGTTGTTCTCTTTATTGCAAGTTCATATCCAGTGTCCTGCATTTGTACCCGCCTCTTCTCATGATTTCTGATTTTGGTGGTATAATTGTGCATGGATGATTTCGTATCTTTACTGTATATATACCTTTACTTGTGAGCCTTGTCATTTGTGGCATTGTTGTTTCCTGTTGCTGTCTTTTCTTTTCTGCTTATAGAAGTTCCTTTAGTATTTGTTGTAAGGCTGGTTTAGTGTTGCTGAATTCTCTCAACTTTTGCTTATCTGGGAAGGTTTTGCTTTCTCCTTCAAATCTGAATGAGAGCCTTGCTGGGTAAAGTAATCTTGGTTGGAGGTTTTTTCCTTTCATCACATTAAGTATATCATGCCACTCCCTTCTGGCCTGCAGAATTTCTACTGAAAAATCTGCTGATAACCTTATTGGGGTTCCCTTGTATGTTATTTGTTTATTTTCCCTAGCTGCTTTCAACATTTTCTCTTTGTCTTTCATTTTGGTCAGTTTGATTAATATGTGTCTCGGGGTGTGGCTCCTTGGGTTTATTTTATATGGTACTCATTGTGCTTCCTGGATTTGAGTGAGTGGTTCCTTTCCCATGTTAGGGAAGTCTTTGGCTATTATCTCTTGGAATATATTTTCTGTCCCCTTCTCTCTCTCTTCTCCTTCTGGCACCCCTGTAATACAGATGTTGGTGCATTTAACATTGTCCCAGAGTTCCCAGAGACTCTCTTCATTTGTTTTCAATCTCTTTTCTCTTTTCTGTCCTGCATCCATAATTTCTACTAATCTGTCCTCCACCTCACTTATTCGTTTTTCTGCCTCCTGTATTCTGCTGTTAGCTGCCTCTAGTGAATTTTTTATTTCAGTTACTGTATTTTGCATCTCTTCTTGTTTATGTTTTATATCTTGTATCTCTTTGCTCATTGTTTTCTGTAAGTTATCCATCTTTACCTCCAGTTTATTTCCAATGTCTTGCATCATCTTCAGCATCAACAATCTAAAGTCTTTTCCCTGAAGGCTAAGAATCTCCTCATCACTTAGCTGACTTTCTGGGGTTTTTCCTTTCTCCCTCCTTTGAGTTATAGTTCTCTGTCTTTTCATTTTTATAGGTTTTTGGTGTGGTGACCTTTTTACAGATAATAGACTTGTAGCCTCTCTCACTTCTGGTGTCTGACCCCCTCGTGGCTGAAGTCGGTATGGGGGCTTGCTGAAGGCTTCCTGATGAGAGGGGCTGATGCCTGCCCACTGGTAGGTGGAGCCGATTCTAATCCCTCTGGTGGGTGGGGCTTAGTCTATAAATGGGATTAGAGGCAGCTGTGTGCCTGAAGGGTCTTTAGGTAGCCTGTTTACTGAGGGGTGGGGCTGTGATCCCACCTGGATTTTTGTTTGCCCTGGGGCTTCTCAGTGCTGATGGGTAGGGCCAGATTTTCCCAAAAAGACCACCTCCAGAGAAAGGCATGCTGCTGAATATTCCTGAGAGCTTTGCTTTCAATGTCTTTCCCTCACACCAAGCCACATTCACCCCTGTTTTCCCAGGATGACCTCCAAGAACTGCAGTCAGTTTTGACCCAGATTCCTATGGAAACTTTGCTTTGCCCTAGGACCCAGTGTACGTGAAAGTCCTTGTGCACCTTTTAAGAATGGGGTTTCCATTTCCCCAAGTCCCGTGGAGCTCCTGTGCACAAGCCCTACTGGCCTTCAATGCCAGATGCTCCAGGGGCTCTTTCTCCCAGTGCCAGATCCCCACACTTGGTGATTCGATGTGGGGCTCAGAACTCTCACTCCCCTAGGTGAGTCTCTGTGAACCAGTTAGTTTCCAGTCTGTGGAGCTTCCCACCCGGGAGGTATGAGGTTGTTTATATCACAAAATCACCCCTCCTACCTCTTGATGTGGCCTCCTCTTTTTCTTCTGGAGTAGGGTATCTTTTTCAAGGTTTCCGGTCCATTTGGGTGAAGAATGCTCAGCCTTTAGTTGTGAATTTTGTTGTTTTTAGGAGAGAAGTTGAGTTCCAGTCCTTCTATTCCAAAAATCAAAAAATTCCTCAGGCATCCAGTGTTTCTAAAATTAACTAAGGTTGTCTTTCCTGTTATGTCTCAGCAAGAGTTAAGAACCTGAATAGTATCCATGAGGAAGCCGATCTATCCCTGGCATCACTCAGTGGATTAAAGATCCAGTGTTGCTGCAAGTTGCAGCATAGGTCGTAGAAGTGGCTCAGATCTGGTGTTGCTGTGGCTGAGCTGATGCTTGGATTCGACCCCTGGCCTGCGAATTTCCATATGCTGTGGATGCAGCCCCGCGCCCCCAAAAAAAGAAGAAAAAGAAAGTAGCTAAGGTTAAAACACACTTCTCTAGAATGAAAGATATTAAAGTATTTGAAGTAAAGATCTTAACCAAACCATAAGAGTGTGAAGAACCACTACCTCCACAAAAGAAAAATGTAAGTCAAGATTCTGTCCTTTGTGCTTTGATTATTCCTTCAGTATTCTTTTCAATTTTTTTTAATTTACTTATTTATTTTTTGTGCTTAAGGAAAATACACTGTTTATTGCAAAGCGCCAAGCCAGGAGAATGGGTACTTCATGCTCAAAAGACCCAAACTCCCAATGGTTTTTAGGGAAGAGTTTTAAAGGCAACATTTGGAGTGAGAGTTGCAAGTGCATGACTTCCTTCCAGTTGTTTGGTGGTGAGGTAACAGGGTGATGTTTTGGCAATCTTAATTATCAACCTTTTGGTTCTAACCAGTCTATGCTTGTGGTCAGCATGTGGTCACTATCCTTCTCTGGGAGTTGAAGGGTCTCAGTTTCTGCAGAATATCTGAAAGGTGTGTCAGGTTGTTATATGTATCCCTTCAGGAGGAACTGGGAGGCCTGGAACTCTGGTATCCTAATTATTGACGCCTGAGTCTGCTCTTTGGGGCCCAAGGTAGGGCAAACACAGCAGAGGACATGGAATGGCTTATTTCTGGGAGCCCCAAACAGTCCTGCTGTCAGCTCCAGTATTCTTATTTGAATTATTTTGAGTATGCATAGTAGTATTAATAATAGAGTTTTAATACTAAATGATCATGTGAAAATTTGCCTTTCCCTTAAGTGGATCTAAGCTTCTCTTTAATATGTTGCCCAACTAGAACCTTTCCAAACGTCTTAACGCTCCCCACCTTTCGTTTTGACCCACAGTTGTGCTGCTGTTTTTCCTGCACACTAGAAGTATTCATTACCCCTCCAAGAACATTTCCTTAAGGGGATTCCTTTCGCTGAAATAATATATCTGCCTCTTCCCCTCCTCATTTAGGGAGAGTCTACTCATTCCTTAAGGCAGTAGTTCTCAACCTTGATTATACAATGATTGCACAATGGGAGCTTGGAAAAATACTAACGCCTGAAGCCCATTTCTAGAAATTCTGGTGTTCTCTGATGAAGCTGGGCTTGGGGATTTTTGAAAAGTCCTCAAGGGTGATTTTAATGGGCAGTGAGTATAAGAAACAGCTTTAAGGGTAAGCTTAAATTCTGTCTCAAAAAATATGTTAATTCCATTCAGCTTTCATAAATTGGCCCATCCCTGAATCTCTGGTAAATAGCAGCATCAAACTCGGCATTAAGAGTGTGTGTGTGTGTGTGTGTGTGTGTGTGAGTGCATGTGTATATATATATGTGTGTGTGTGTGTGTGTGTATAGTTTGCTAAGTGTTTCAGTATTCATTTGTAATAAAGATCTGAGGACCTGACACATTCTTCTATTCCCAGATAGTAACTAAAACACTCACTCGTGGTTCAAGTATTAAATATAAGTTGGTACCTGGTTAAGGTGAGGATATTTGTTGCTCATCAGATGAGAAAATTGTGCTGTACAGAGGTTAAGCAACTAGTCTGAGGTCATAAGTCTGGGTTTAAAAATGATGGACTGTGGTTGTATTGAAAGATCAATATTTGTGTCACATCTATAATTTGGAGGATGCCCTTTGTGTCAATTTCTTGTGCTTGGATTCCTGTATATGTAGAGTTATTTCAAAAATACTAAAAAATCTTAAAATCTACTATGTATCCCACACTTAATGTAGTGAATAAATTAATCTGCATTTTTAAGGGGGAAGAGTCCTGTGCAGAGTATAATTGAAAATAAAGTGGCAATCTATTTTTATTTAAGCTAAGGAGCATGACAATATCCAGTGACCAATGTGGAAGAATTATGAAAAGCTTCACAAATAATACAAATCAAAATCTGCTATTTAACTGCTTTTTTAAAATAGTAATTAAAATATTCTCTAAAATATCAGAACTTTGCATGAAGAAACACTTTAAAAAATAGAAAGACTGATATGCACTATGATTTCCATATAGATTAAATTGAACTTGTAAATGATTTTATAAAATCTAGAAACCAAGAGATATTTAAATTAGATATCTGTCAGAATAAATTGTGTATGTCCAAACAAATTCCTACTGAGAAATAAATGTATCCTTTTTCTGTCTATCTTTTTCTTGTCTATCTCTTTAGAAAGAAAATGTCTTCAGTGTGATTTTTTTTTTCGGTTAAACATTCTTAAGACCTTGTAAATATGGTAACTTCTAATTCTCCTATTTCTTTTTATCTCACCACTATTCTAGACATGATCAATCTCTTATCTTTTCTGCATTTCATAAGCATTAGTATCAAGGATAATTTCGTGAGCTTGGGACAACAATAGCAAGAGTGATGTTTTCAGAACTCAGCAAACATTCATTTAATGAATATTTATTGGCCACCAACTAGGAGAGAAATACTAGCTAGGCAATGCGAGTTACCCCAAAATGAATTAATATGACTCATTCTCGCTAAGAGCTTACACCTATTAGAAAAGATAAGGCACATGCATAAATAACTATAATACAGGGTAGAAAACAAAGGTCCTAGAATGGACAGTGTAAGTACAATTTAAAAAGAGATTCATTGTCTGCCAGATAAATCAAGAAATGCTTTGTGGTGAAACAATCATTTGAGCATACAAATGCAGTACCAATAGTATCAGGCCAGTGAAGGAGAGGAGTGAATGTCATTCCACATTGAAAAAGAGATGCTCGGGGTAAATACAAAGAGCAATAAGGAAAACCAGCCAGTGGAAATAGACCCGATTTACAATGCCTGCCTGCCTGCCTGCCTACCTGTAATGCTTTCTAAATATGGTGAGAGCAAGAAGCAATTTGTTCAGGACAATATCAGTTTATTCATGTTTTCCCTGTGTAATTATTTATCATACTCTCTTTCACTTCCAAAAGTGCCCTGATTTGTATGATAAATTTAATTATCACTCTATTTCTTTTTTTATTTTTTTAAGCTTTTTATTAATTTATTTTTTTTCCCACTGTACAGCAAGGGGAACAAGTTATCCTTACATGTATACATTTTTCTTTCCCCCCACCCTTTGTTCTGTTGCAATATGAGTATGGCTGAAAGACTTAAATATACAACAGGACACCATCAAACTCCTAGAAGAGAACATAGGCAAAACACTCTCTGACATCAACATCATGAATATTTTCTCAGGTCAGTCTCCCAAAGCAATAAAAATAAGAGCAAAAATAAACCAATGGGACCTAATCAAACTGAAGAGCTTTTGCACAGCAAAGGAAACCAAAAAGAAAACAAAAAGACAACTTACAGAATGGGAGAAAATAGTGTCAAATGATGCAACGGACAAAGGCTTAATCTCTAGAATATATAAGCAACATATACATCTCAACAGCAAAAAAGCCAGTCAATCAATGGAAAAATGGGCAAAAGACCTGAATATACTGTTCTCCAAGGAAGATATACAGATGGCCAGCAAACACATGAAAAAATGCTCAACATCACTGATTATAAGAGAAATGCAAATCAAAACTACCATGAGATACCATATCATTCTATTTCTAAGTGAACTGTCCTGCATCCAGTACTTGTAAAAAATGAGTTTGTGTTCCACATAACTCTGCTCACCCCTTTGCTGATGAAACCCAGAACTTGGTATCAAAAGATAATTTTCCAAATCAGATTTCTATCTTTTTGTAGAAATGGGAAGCCCAAGAATCTCACAACAGGTACAGAAACTGTATTAGGCAATTTTGTGACAAGGTGTAGCCATGAAAGCTATGAGGGAGCAGACAGTGGATGAGCTGTAGCAGCCTGATTCTTGCAGAATCAAATGAGACAGACACCTAGGGGTAGCTGAGTCACAATAGTGGAAGAGAGCTGCAGTGAAATTGCCTGAACTTGGAGTAAGTTTTCTATTGATACCTTGAATCTAGGATCACCTCTATCTCCATTCCTGGTGATACCCAGTTTTATGGGAGCTGATGTTATTGCATTCTGAGATTCTCCATAACGTTTCAGCTAACATTTTACAATAATATTTTCTATCTTCCTTTCCATCCAAGCTAGCTCAGATAAGCTCTGGAGTCCATGCTTCTGGCAAAAGAGAATGGAGAGAGGTGAAGGCAGAGGGTCCAGTTAGCAAGATGTTGTGATAGTTCAGGGAAGATGCAATGGTATTTCAGACTTTGATCTGACGAATGGGAATGAAAAGGAGAGAAGATAATAGAAGTGGAATGTAAAAGTCTTGGCTGCTGATTAGAGTTGAGGGGTAAAATGAAATAGGAAGCTGCTTGTATATTATAGAGATTAAGTCCTTGTCAGTTGCATCATTTGAAACTATTTTCTCCCATTCTGTAAGTTGTCTTTTTGTTTCCTTTTTGGTTTCCTTTGCTGTGCAAAAGCTTGTCAGTTTGATTAGGTCCCATTGGTTTATTTTTGCTTTTATTTCTGTTGCTTTGGGAGACTGACCTGAGAAAATATTCATGATGTTGATGTCAGAGAGTGTTTTGCCTATGTTCTCTTCCAGGGGTTTGATGGTGTCTTGTCTTATATTTAAGTCTTTCAGCCATTTTGAGTTTATTTTTGTACATGGTGTGAGGGTGTGTTCTAGTTTCATTGATTTGCATGCAGCTGTCCAGGTTTCCCAGCAATGCTTGCTGAAAAGCCTGTCTTTTCCCCATTTTATGTTCTTGCCTCCTTTGGCAAAGATTAATTGACCATAGCTATCTGGGTTTATTTCTGGGTTCTCTATTCTGTTCTATTGGTCTGTATGTCTGTTTTGGTACCAGTACCACACTGTCGATGACCATGGCTTTGTAATATTGCTTGATGTCAGGGAGAGTTATGCCTCCTGCTTGATTTTTGTTCCTCAGGATTGCTTTGGCAATTCTGGTTCTTTTGTGGTTCCATATAAATTTGTGGATTGTTTGTTCTAGTTCTGTGAAAAATGTCCTGGGTAATTTGATAGGGATTGCATTGAATCTGTAGATTGCTTTGGGTAGTATGGCCATTTTTACAATATTAATTTTTCCAACCCAGGACCGTGGAATATCTTTCCATTTCTTTACATCTTCTTTACTTTCCTTGATTAATGTTTTATGGTACCCCAGCATATGAGTCTTTTACCTCCTTGATCAGGTGTATTCCCAGGTATTTGATTTTTTTGTGGTGCAATTTTAAAAGGTATTGTATTAATGTATACAACTCAACAGCAAAAAAGCCAACAATCCAATTTAAAAATGGGCAAAAGACTTGAATAGATGTTTTTCCAAAGAAGATGTACAGATGGCCAACAAGCACATGAAAAAAATGCTCAACATCCCTGATTATTAGAGAAATGCAAATCAAAACTACCATGAGATACCATCTCACACCAGTCAGGATGGCCATCATTAATAAGTCCACAAATGCTGGAGGGGATGTGGAGAAAAGGGAACCCTCCTACACTGTTGGTGGGAATGTAAGCTGGTACAGCTTCTATGGAGAACATTATGGAGGTACCTTAGAAATCTATACACAGAACTACCATATGACCCCAAAATCCCACTCTTGGCCATATATCTGGACAAAACTTTCCTTACAAAAGACACATGCACCCATTCATTGCAGCACTATTCACAATAGCCAAGACATGGGAACAACCCAAATGTCTATTGACAGATGATTGGATTAGAAAGCTGTGGTATATATACACAATGGAATACTACTCAGCCATAAAAAAGAATGACATAATGCCATTTGCAGCAACATGGATGGAGCTAGAGACTCTCATACTGAGTGAAGTAAGTCAGAAAGAGAAAGACAAATATCATATGATATCACTTATATCTGGAATCTAATATAGGACACAAATGAACCTTTCCACACAAAAGAAAATCATGTACTTGGAGAATAAACTTGTGGTTGCCAGTGGGGAGGGGGAGATAGTGGGGTGGATTGGAAGCTTGGGGTTAATAGATGGAAACTATTGTCTTTGTAATGGATTAGCAATGAGATTCTGCTGTGTAGCACCAAGAACTATGTCTAATCACTTTTGATGGAGCATGATAATGTAAGAAAATAGAATGTGTATATATATGTTTAACTGGGTCACCATGCTGTATAGTAGAAAAAAAAATTGGGGAAATAACAAATTTTAAAAAATGAAATAGGAATCCAAAAATGATACATACTATTTTGGTTTTGATTTTGATTTTCATCAGCTAGGAAGACAGTAGTACTGTGAATAAAAATTTTTCCAAATATCACCATTGTCATCATCACCATCCTCATCATAATCAATAAGGAAACTGCTCTAAAAAGTTATAAGAATGGAATTTGGTAGAGGCAATTAACTACATAGGTGACAGAAGACCTGAGAAGCCAAACAAGAATTGGCAAAAACAACTTGGGGATTAGCAATAGCAAGAAGTGTCTCCCATTTCCATGGCTGAGGGTTTGAGCGCCAGATGAGGTTACTATATTTCACAAGCAAGGTCATCTGGTGGGAATTAGAATCAGATGGCGACCAGAAGGAGCTGCAGGAACAGAAGGAAGGTGTGTGCAGCAAGATGCTAGAATGTTGGAACATCAAAGGAGATTCGACCACTGCCAGAAAATACCCTTCAGAGCAGGGAGAGGGGGAAATAACCTGAATTCTCCCTTTTTCTTCTACCATTCCCTCATATTTGCCAAATCCACCCAGAAGTTAATTGGCAAGTGAGTCTGGGAAATGTGGTTTGTAGGAAGACATAAAATGGGTTAAGGGACAAAGGTAATGACTGGGATAACATCTGAGCCTTGTGAGGCAAGAGTGAAAAGCAGGAACAATACAGTGCTTATCTAGAGGGTTTCATGCACACAGGTGCAAAAAAAGAAATGTGTTTGCTCAAATGAGCCATTCTGACGGGCCCTGTAGGTGGCTGTCCTATGAATATGATATTTAGACCAAACAGAAATGACTTCAAATGTCACTGTCATGCAGTCACAACAAAAATACCAGATAGAAATTAATATTGATCTGTCACAGTCATCAACTCTTTGTTCTAAACCAATGATCTTCCTTGTAAATGTCTGCCAAACTGCCAGCAGCATTAGGACTAATTTTGTAGATTATTATAATGGATTTCTCCACTAATACTCATAAATTTATGTCAAGTGAAGACGACCTATGTAAATTGCATGTATTTCCAACATGGACAAAACCAGATTAGGTTTATTTAGTTGTTCATAGAACGATCCTTTATTGAGTACCCCCTGTAGGAGCAAAGCACAGAGACTATAAATCTGAGTAAAATAGTTCTTGTACTCCAAAGAGCTCTTAGAAGAGATATACAAATAAGCAGGTAATTATTATAATACACTGAGATAATATTATCATGGTGATAACCACTGAGTGATAGATAAACACATGGAAAAGCTACCCTAGTCTAATTTGTGGGAATCAGAGGCTATTTTTCAAGGATATAACATCTGAGTTGGAGTTAGTTACAGGATGATATGTATTTCTGGAGGGAAGTATTTCAAGCCAAGATGGTGGTTAGGCAGTGACCCAGAAAGCCTCAATTTTTTGGATGAATGTAAGTATTTCTGGAACAGAGGAGACAAAAGAGACCAAAGTAAGCATAGGCCAGATAACAGGGATCTGAAACAGTGTCATGTTGGTAGTTTAACAACTGGCTCTAGGGGGAGAGATCTTATTTGTAGCATTTGCCAAATTTTGTGGCTCAAATACTCCAGCATGGCCAATCTTAAGCTACCAATGTGATGTTATTGGCTGTAGAACTGAGAAAAGATGGGCAGTAGCACAACATTATATAGTTATTTCCATCAAAGATACAATAGATGTAATAATCAAATACGTGTGCTTCATTTTACAAAATGCTGGCAACAATCATTCATTTATCCATTCATTCATTTAAAAATATTTCTGAGCCTCTACTTTGAAAGGCATGGTTCTAGTTGCTGGGAGTACAGCATGGGGGAAAAAAATAGAAAAACATCTTTGTCCTCACTGAGCTAAAGCAAACACTATCACTGTGCTGATTTCAAGGCTGGGAAAGTGAGGTGTGTGAAAAATAAGTCACATGGTTAAGATCACACTATTTATATGTAGAAGAACAAAAAGAGAAATCAGCCCCTAATTGTAAATCAAGCAGGTCATTTCCACTATCACACTACCAATAACTGAGATGGATTTTATCAGAGCTTCTCTATTTTTATTACCATGTGGTTGGGTAAGTAAAATAAATTTCTATGACCTTTCAAATAAATGTGGGTCATTTTTCTTGGACGCTTAACTGGTGTGAACTTTAAAAAACTGCAATTAATAATGATTATATCACACTGGAACCCTCTAGCAACTTCTTTTGAGGAACTCCAAGGATCCTCCAAATATAGAAAGCTAGGTTCATCAAGTGAATGAGTTATTATCTGAGAGTAAGAAAGATAGACTTTTAAATGCATTAATTGTATTAACCCTTTCAGGTCCATAAACTCCCATTTTTCTTTCTCTTGAAGAAAAATACTTAATTTCTTCCAATTTTCTCTAGAAAATAATAAACACATTTTCATTGACTATAGTCAACAGAAGTAATTCAATAATGAAGGAATGTCTAAAAACATTTAAAATCTATACATTTAAACATATGCATAGATTCCAGTGATTTTAAGATGTTTGCTTCTTTTCCTCATGTCTCATAAAAGAAATTGTAATGTAGTTGTGTGCTATTAAAAAATAGCAGTGACTGTAAAGGAGGTACTTAAAAAGCCATAGATTTAGAAAACTATTTACTTGCCAGATGCTCTCCTAAAAAAAGCATCCAAAACTTTGACTAACTTATTTGACTCTTATCCTTCATATACATTTGACCTTTTCTGAATGCCTTTAATGCCATGTACAATCTTGATACCTATTCCTTCCACTCATTACCTTCCACCTGTACCATTCGTATCTATATCTAGGAATTTTTGATCTTGTGCTTAAAGTTTGGGTTGACTTCCCAACATCCCCCTTTCCAGTCTCACTGCACCACTATATGTTATATGTCAAAAATGTCACCATTACATTAGATAAGGAGTAAAAGAACAATTCTTCAATAGCTTTAATATTTTAGGTAACAAACTCTGCATTTTTATCATTCAAGCAGATTAAAGACTTTACTGATATCCAATAATTGAGGGATTATATTCTTATTTTTTAAAGGGAACTATGTGTAGTCACTTATGATGGAGCATGATAATGTGAGCAAAAAGAATGTATAAATGTATGGGTAACTGGGTCACCATGCTGCACAGTAGAAAATAAAATGTATTGGGGAAATAACAATAAAAAAATTTAAAAAACCCTTCAAGAAAAAGGGGGTTTTGTCATCTGTAATGGATCATTGGCTTAAAAAACTCTGTCTCCTTGCCCCCTGTGCTGCCATGTTTTCTGCCTATAATCTTCACCATTAATCAATCTTCAGACTTAAAATCCACCAGCATTTGGCATCCTTTGCTAAAATGTGCATGGGCCAGAGTAGTCAAAGAATGATGAAAACAAATGATTAAAACACTGATTTAGGATAACAGCAACCATACTCCCTCTATTAGTTTCCTCGAGCTGCTGTAACAAATTACCACAAACTGGGTTGCTTAAGGGAAATTTATTCTTTCACAATTCTGGACACTAGGAGGCCAAGATCAAAGTCACACAGACCCTCTGAAACAATCCTTCTGTGCATCTTTCATCTTGTAATAGCTCCAGGTATTCCTTGGTTTGTGGCAGCATTGGTCCAATATCTCCCTCTGTCTTCACATGGCCATTTCTTTATGTGTTTCCTTGTATCTTCTCCTCTTCTTATAAGGACACAAGTCATTGGATTTACAGTTCACCCTAAATCTGGGATTATTTTATTTCTAAAATCCTAATGAATTGTATTTGTAAATATTCTCTTTATAAGTAAAGTGACATTTTGAGGTTCCAGATAGATGTGAATTTGGTTGGGTGGGGGTATTGTTCAACTCACGACACTCCCCTTGAGAGTTCTAGAGAACGAAGTAATAAAACCTGCAGATAAATTAATGAAGGGAGAATTCACATTTATATATTAGTAAAAATTTCACCATAGGCTCTTAAACAAAAGGCTCTATAAAACATTTATTTACTTGATTAAAACTACAAATCTTTTATTTGTTTTTTGTGTTCATTTTTATTTTTAGACTTGGAATATTTTATTTAAAATATATGCTGTAACTGAAACAATATATTTCTTAATTTCCCAGCATTTATTTTATTAATATTTTTGTCTACACACTGCTTAACAAATATTTGAGGGGAAATCATTTACACCAAAATTCATCTTGGTAGTAGTACTGACAGCTTCAGGAAATAATCATAGAAACAAAATCCTTCAGAAAAAGTAGCCCCCACACAAAATAGTGCTGATATATATTTGTTAGGAGATGACAGAGAGGCACAGATAGATATGGTGGATTCATATCTAGCTGCCTTTAAACCTTGATTCAGAACTGGACCTATTATATCTGGAAAACTTAGGCAGGACTCATATGCTTTCATTGAAAATCTAACTACCTCTGTTCTCTACCCCAAAGGCATGGTTTATTGCAAGATTTAAGTAATCAAAATCTTCAGAATGCTTTAAGTCTGGCACCTCCAGCACTTCATAAAATAGACAGGGAATAGCATTTTGGTTAGAAAATAATCTAGACTACCATAGATGTGGGTGTTTTATTTAATACCAGATAGCAATATTACATATTATCATGTCAAATGGAGAAATTAGTCACAAAGTTTGAAAATGATATTTGGCATAAAATATTGTTCCCACAAGATAGTTCCATTAGTGATTTAGACCAATGATGTTAGATATTATAAAAAGTACAAGGAGCTAATACTCCTAATTTCTAATCTCGTCCCAGCTCTTTAATCAAGCTACCCTATCCCCATCACCAACCATTGAGCAATCCCCAGTAGTTAGGGAATATGTCCTTGAATAAGTAGCATCAATATTTCTTCACATTTCACAACAAGAGCAGTGCTAAATTCTAGCCTGTTGTTCAATTCTCCATCTTCATTATCCTCGTAACACATCTATCCCAAGAAATAATTCATTAGGACTGGAGAATGGATCCATATAGTTTTTGTATAGTACAATATTTAAAATGAAACTGCTTTAGGCCTGTGTGGTCTCAGTGGGTGAGAGGCAAAATTCAGGATGCGAGCTCATCTCACACCGAGTTTAATAAAGGTTGTCCTATAAAAAACTAATTTCTTGCTGCTAAATTGCTTTTTAAGTAATGCTTGCTATTGCAAGAGACCCTTTCAGAGCACTGACTCTGGGAACCATGTTAGAAAGGCTAGATGTGCTTTGTGAGATAAGGTAGGATCCAGGTGGAATTCTTCTCCTTACAGGATGACAATGGATATAACTAATATTGTCCTTTGAGACTAGTTTGCATGCAGTTGCTGGTATGGTACTGTTCAGCAGCCTTCTGCAGATAAGAATGAGTGATGATGTCCTAGATTTTAATGGAACTTTTAGAGTGCATGCAGCAGTGGGGTGCAGTCTTCAGCAAAGAAAAACGAGCTGACTTGCAGGCATGAGAGGTCATCAAGAAAGATAAAGAAATAGGACATCCATTCTAGGCTAGGCAAGGCTTTTTAGAGGATATTATGGAAATGAGAAAGAACAAATTTAATTTTTATAATGCCACTCCATTTAACTTTAAAATACAAGGTCAAGGTACTGTGTTTTTCATAATGATTAAAGATTTGGAGTGCTCTTTCTGTTGAACCCTCCTGCATTTGTTTGGCAGGAAATGAATGTGACAAGGAATAAAGCTGGGATCAGAAAACAATAGAAATATGTTCTGCCAACTGTCCAACAATGGTTTAAATAAAAAGAAAAAAAAATTCTGATGGACAAATTCATCCCTAACTTGACAGAGGGACTTGTTTTCTAAGGTCCTGTTCTTTAAAGTTAGTTTGATTCCAGGATTATAACATTTCTTTTTTAAAAATACATGATTGGGGTCAATTGAGAATCACATATCCATGGATCAAACAGTGGAGTCCTCATGGCTGAAGTTTGTTTTAACACATTGTCTAGTAAACTATTTATCCTTAAATGTATTGAGAGAGATACAGATACTGTAAAATGATTCTACTTTGCATCTTGTTTTTTTTCACAGTTTCATGATACTAATTCTCAACATGTAATATCTCTACTATATATGGTTAATATATTTTAGGAATAAAAACAAAAGTACTTGAATTGTATGTGTTTATAGGTAGTGTTTCTGAATGTAAAGGAGGGTTAACTGTGGCATAGAACAGGAGATTTTGAAATTGAGATCAGAAGGTGTCTTTTCCACAAACTAAGTTTGTGACCTTAAATAAGCTACTCAACTTCATGAATCTTAGTTTGCTTAGCTTCCTAAGTTGAAGTGCCTACCTATGTCTCAGGGTTATTGCCACAATTAAATTGAATAATTAATAAGAAATTCATAAACTGACAAGTGCTGAGTTTAAAGCATTGTCGTGATTTTCTCTCTCTAGAAGTTTGACCTTACTTTTTTTAGAGAATGAATCTAGAAAATTTAACCTACAAGCAGCATCTGGCTTTAAGAGAAGTATGCTCATATGTTTACATAAAATACTTATCGTGCAGGTATACCAAAACATAAGTTTTTTCAAATACTCTATGTATTCTTAAGGATTTAGTGTGGGCCAAAGGAAATTTTATCAGCTATATTAAAGAGAAAAATGTCTGAAGAAATAAAGATAATGAGAAAGAACTGAGTTGATGTATGTACAGAAAAATAGAACTTCAAAATATAAGCAAATGTGAGGTCAACTGATAACATCTTTTTTTTCCTCAAAAATACTTTAGATTATTGAAACCATTGTTTAAGTAAACAAGATAGATAATCCAAAATTATATGTTTCTTCAAGTCTAAAATTCACCATTATTCATTCAGCACTTATTTATCACCCACTTAGTATAAGAAAAGCACTGGGAGATGTCTTGGGAAGAAACTAAAACAGTCCTTTAAAAGCTGTCTGGAACAGACGAAGCAAAATTTTTGCTTTGAAAAGCCCTGTTTTTTAGCACTGTCCATTGTTATGTTAAGATAGTTTGCTGAAATCCTACCCTGTGGGTTTATCTGCCTAGGGTGCTAAAACTGTTTAAAAACTTTATGGTTCAGCAACTTTTACTTAGATAACAAACAGTAGATTTAGAGATGGCAGAGACATTAGGTGTCATGTAGTTCAACCACTTGTCCTAATAGAATTATCTGGTTGAAGATACATAACAGCAGAGCTAAATCAAAAACCTCTTGGGGTTAGAGTTTTTGTTTATGCATGACTACTTGGGAAATAAAAACAGTGCCTGTTTGCTGAGTTACATTGAAAATTTTCTTTGCGGGAAAAGACAACCACAGAAATAGACTTAACTTCCAAACTGTGGGTCACAACAAACTTAAAAAAATGATTTCTGTAAAATAATGTCTAAAGCTTTCTCTGGAGCCAGAAAGACTTCATGTAAAGAGGGATCAAAAATGGCTTAGAGACTTAACATATATATGGAGGAAGCTAATGAATAAACCAGTTACAAGACAACAGATTTTAGTATAGAAAAACAATAATATTGCTAATAGTAAAGCTCTCACTTATTAATTGCCTATTATGGACATATTGACTAGGCATTTTCTCATTCCATCCTCATTTTAAATCACATATAGGACAGACTAATGCTCCAATGAAAAGTCAGTGAATAGAAGGTAAACACATGAGTAATCTAAATTTAGGTGTGTTATGTCTACCATGTGGACTATCTACAGGACTCCAGCTCATTCCTTCATGGAGGATGAATGAAATTATCATGCCTATTATTAAAGAAAAAAAACTAGGGCCCTAGACACTTGTGCTGCTTATACACAGGAATGTGAGATAAAGGACATGAGTTTTTATCAGGGATTTTACAAAATATTTTTTTTTAATTTTGAGATTGAGAAGTTTAAACAACTTGAGAGTTTTCACTGCTAGGTATAAAGATGATGTATTTACCTTCCATAAGGTAAAGGAAAATGAGTGTTTCTTCCAGACTTAGAAGGTGGATGATCATGAAGAGTTCCATTTAGGGGGCAAGAGACTCTAGTATTGCCTTTTTAATAGTTTACCAAATATTCACCATGATATTTAGATGGGATAATTTTTTGCAAACCCTTTTAAGGATAATTTATTCTGATTGGCAGAAACACACCTTTTAGTACATAAATGGTATGCTTTGAGATAAATATCACCATAGAGAACAAACACTAAGTAATGACATTGAATTAAAAGACATCAGAGAGGCAACAGTGACCAGGATTTATTAAAGTAAAAAGGACAATGTAAACAGATATGCCTTGCATTCTGTTCTGAATATTAACAGGCAGGGTCAGTCTTTGACATCATGGTGGGCAGGAGGTTCTTGAAGTAGTAATCCCCAATCAAGGTTCTGCTGCACCCAGAAAAGAACAGCTTGCAAAATTCTTATCTTTCCTTGTACACACCAAACTACTGGCCATATGCTATCACGAGGTTTACTTTCCAGGGAATGAGAACAAAAAATCATGATATCAATTCCTAATTAACCCTTAGAATTCCTCAGAATGATAGGTACATGACTGTCTTCATGTTTGTGCAGTATGGCAATGGGAATTGATCACACACAATATTTTTAAGCCACTGTTTTAGATTCATACAATATCAGTGAAACCATGTCAAACTAGTATATAGCTGTGGTATTTATATTTCCCAAATAACTACTCAATAAATAGATGAAATCAACAAAATTGATTTATCCTCTGACTTAAAAAATATCATCTAAGACAAGCTTATTGAAGTTGTCATTGTTCTTTCTGAACCTTTGTTGTGCCAGGAGGAACAGATGGCAAAATCAAAAATGATTAGAGAATCACTGGGGTGGAGATGAGAATGGGAGGAGGTGGGGGGTGTGCTGCCCAGTGAGACCTGCTAGCAGCTTCCCTGAGCAGTATGTTAACCCATGACAGTGTTAGAAATCTGTACCCCTAAATTGTTTGACATCCTGATAAACACCTGATGCTTCCTATTCTGCTTTTCAGCAGAATTCTCTTGTTTTTTCACTCCAAAACTCAGAGATCAAATTTTCAAGTGGCAATAGATGCACCTTTTCCCTCTTTTTCAATTCCTTTTTGTTTTATGAAGGTATAATTTATATCTGATAAAATTTACCCTTTTACATATATAATTTAATGAGTTTTGACAAACATATGTAGTTGTGAACCATCACCACAATGAAGATAAAGAATAATCTCATCACCTCAAAATGTTTTTTCATACCTTTCTTGCAGTGAGTACTTTCCCTACCAAGTCCCTGGCAAACAATGATGTGTAAAAGCAGTTTTAATATGAAAAGCATTATATATATATGGCAGCATCATTGGTAATAAATAAGATCTATTCATTGATTCTCTCTGCTTTTTTGAGCATCTCTATGTGCTAGTCCTTTGCATTATGTTGCATTATGTTGTAGCTCCTCCCCTTAAGCAGTAAACTAATGAAAAAGAAAAATAGGTGATGTAATAATAGCTCTATCTAGTAGAAGATTCTCCAGTGCTAGAAATGCTCCATAATGTTGCATTTGAGCACTTGAAGTGTGCCGAGTGGAAATGAACTGAATTTTTATCTTTATTTAACTTTAATTAATTTAATACATATAGTGACATGTGGCTAGAATCTAATCTATTGGAAAGCACAGCTTCAATACAATGTGATATTTTGATATGTTGCAAAGCAAAACTTTAACCAAGGGCTAAAACTTGAACGTTATCAATGTTATTGGTGTTGTCTTATTATATAGAGTAACCTTTTAATAGAAAAAAAAATTCTTTAAATGGTCAAAGACCTGAGAAAGTTTCCTTCTCAAGGGAAAATACATTGACTTCTAAATTCAAAATATGTAAGAACTGCCCTTTTAGGGTAATTCATGAGAATTTCCTTTGGGTTTCTTATCCTTATTCTATACATAACTCATTTTAGGCGGAAACTTAGAGATTGTGAGTCAGCATTTTGTGTGGTTCTACATACTCTTTATTCTGATAAAGATACACATTAAGTAAAATTAATTTGTCAGAAAAAAATATTATCTTCATGGTATAGAAGGCATTTATAATATTTTAAATAGTCACTTTATAAAAAGTCCAGAGTACTATGCAACTCTGGCTCTCATAGTCTACTAATCAAGTATCCAAAAGCCATTTTTATATCTGTTTCTAATTGTGTATTAATATTTCAATGTCTGTAATTAGAAATTGAATTTGTGTTATTTGTTCAAATTTTTAACCATTTGGTCATTACAGGGTCATATAATGTGGTAAAGTCTTCAAATATAAAGTGTTCATTCAAAATTGTAAATGTCTTCTGAGAAAAAAAATTCCAGTTCTAAACTCTGAACACCCATTATCCATATAATTATGGCGAGAATCTGCAACTAATAGGAACACATGCTATGGAGGAACCAATTTAAAAGTAACTTGATTATGAATGAAACTCCATTTCAAGAAGTATTTCTATCAAAACCATCATGGTAACTTTATCCCATATGATCCCTAACCTATTTCAGAGCCAATTTTATCCATTAGGAATTTTCTCAATCCACTGGCTATTCACTTTATCACAGTATTATATGAAACAATCTCTGGGGTTCAAGAAATAACTTCTTTTTTGTGACAATTAGCTATTTTATTTGATATTGTTATTGAAGTATAGTTGATTTAAATATTGTGTTAGTTTCTGGTGTAGACCAAAGTAATTAGAATATAGATATTATATATAGATATAGATATATAGATATATAGATATATTCTTTTTATATACTTTTCCATTATAGTTACAGGATATTGAATATAGTTTCCAGTGCTATACAGTGGACCTTTTTGTTGTTTATCCATTATATATATAATAGTTTTCATCTGCTAGTTCCAAAGTCCCAATACAACCCTCCATTACCACCCCTCCTCCTTGACAACCACAAGTCTGTTCTCTATGTCTGTGGGTCTGTTTCTATCTCATAAATAAATTCATTTGTGTCATAGTTTATATTGCACATATAAGTGATATCATACAGTATTTGTCTTTCTCTTTCTGACTTACTTCAGTAAGTGTCCTAATCTCTAGGTCCATCTATGTAGTTGCAAATTCTTTTTATGGCTGAGTATTATTCCATTGTATATATGTACCACATCTTTTTTATCCATTCGTCTGTTGATGGACGTTTTGGTTGTTTTCATGTCTTGGCTATTGTAAATAGTGCTACTATGAACATAGGGGTGTGTGTATCTTTTTGAATTATAGTTTTGTCCAGGTATACCCCCAGGAATGGGATTGCAGGATCATATGACAACTCTATTTTTAGTTTTTTAAGGAACCTCCATACTGCTCTCCTTAGTGGTTGTACCAATTTTCATTGCTACCAACAGTGTGGGAGTGTTCCCTTTTCTCCACAACATCCGGGTACAAGAATCATAGAGAGTCCCAAACAAGATGAACACAAACAGACCTGCATCAAGACATATTATAATTAAAATGCCTAAAGATAATGAGAAGATTCTAAAGGCAGCAAGGAAAAAACAAGGAGTTAATTACAAGGGAACCTCCATAAGGCTTATGAGCAGATTTTTTTTTTTTTTTACGGAAACAATGCAGGCAAAAAGGTAGGAGCAAGATATATTTAAATTCCTAAAAGGGAAAAATGTACAACCAAGGATACTCTATCCAGTAAAATTATCATTTAGAACATGAGAGGTTTTCTTAGACAAGCAAAAGCTAAAAGAATACAGCAATACTAAGCCTACCCTAGAATAAATATTGAAAGTCTTCTCTCAACAGAAAAGAAGCAGCAAGAATCTATAGAAAAATCACAATTGTAAAGTAAATCACTTAAGCCAGTATACAGATTTTTTTAAATCAAAATATTTTTTCTGAAAGTGATGATAACCACAATGAACAACAAAAGGATAAACATGAAAATGTAAAAGAGGACATCAAAATCATAAAATGTGAAGGAGGAAGTAAAAAAAAATGTAGATTTTTTTTTTTTTAAGAATGTGTTTGAGCCTGTGTGACTACCAGTCTAAAGCAAGAAGGGGTTAACCTACTTGAGAAACAGGGTAACCACAAATCAAAAATATACAATAGATTCACGAGGAGTTGGTTCTTTGAAAGGGTAAACAAAATTGACAAACCTCTGGCTAGGCTCACCAAGAAGAAAATAGAGGGGACCTAAAAACCAAAAAATGAAAGAGAAGAAATTAAAATTGATACCACAGAAACACACACATACATACAAATAAAAGAATACTATTAATAATCATATGCCAACGAATTGGACATACTAGAAGAAACAAACAAGTTTTTAGAAATTTATAGCCCACCAATAATGATTCAAGAAGAAATAGACAACTTGAACAGATGGATTACTAGAAGTTATATAGAATCTATGATACAAAAACTCCTACAAACAAAAGTCCAGGGCCAGATTGCTTCACTAGAGAATTCTACCAAAATACAAAACAACTTATACTATCTACCTTAAACTCTTCCAAAACACTGAAGAGGAGGAACATTCCCAAAGTCATTCTATAAAGTAACCATTTCCCTGATACCAAAACCAGACAAAGACAATACTGAAAAAGAAAATTACTGGCCAATATCATTGATAAATACAGAAGCAAAAATCCTCAGTAAAATATTTGTAAATCAAATTCAACAACACATAAAAAGGACCATATACCATTACCAAGTTGGTTTTATCCCAGAGTCACAAGGATGGATCAAAATATATGAATCAATTGATGTGATATACCCCATAAGCAAAATAAAAGACAAAAATCACCTATCATCTCAATATATGTACAAAAAGCATTTGATAAAATTCAACATGCATTCATGATAAAATCTCTTTCTAAAGTGGGTTAGAGGGAACACAGGTGGGTATAAAGGTCACCTATCTCAACATAATAAAAGTTATTTATGATAAGCCCACAGCCAACATAATGCTCAGTGGTCTTCCTACTAAAGTCTTCCTGCTAAAATCTGTTAACAAGACAAGAATGCCCACTCTCAGTACTTCTATTCAACATAGTATTATAAATCCTATCCATAACAATCAAAAAAGAAAAAGAAATTAAAAATGTATCTAAATTGGAAGGGAAGAGGTAAAGTTGTCATTATATACAGATGACATGATACTGTATATAGAAAACATTAAAGACTTCATACAAAAACTGCTAGAACTGATAAACAGATTGAGAAAGGTAGCAGGATACAAGATTAACATACAGAAATAAGTTGCATTCCTTGATGTTAACAATGAAATATCAGTAATGGAAAGCAAACAATCCCTTTTAAAATCACATCAAAAAATAAAATACTTAGCAATAAACTTGACCAAGAAGGTAAAAGAATTATACACTGAGGAAATTGAAGATGACTTAAAGAAATGGAAAAATAGCCCATGCTCTTGGATTCAGAAGTATTAATATTATTAAAATGACCATACTTCCCAAATTAATCTACAGATTTAAAGTGATCCCTATAAAAGTACTCATGACATTTTTTTCATGAACTAGAGAAAATAATACAAAAATTTATATGGAACCGTAAAAGACCCAGAATTGTCAAAGCAATCCTGACTAAAAAGAACAAAGCTGAAGCCAGAGCCCTTCCAGACTCCAGATAATATTACACAGCCTCAGTAACCAACACAGTGTGGTACTGTACAAAAACAGCCATACCAATTAGTGGGATAAAACAGAGAACTCCAAAATAAACACATACACCTATGGTCAATTAATCTTCAACAAAGGTGGCAAGAATAAACAATGGGAAAAAGTCTCTTCAGAAATGGTGTTGGGAAAGTTGGACAGAGCATGTAAATCAATGAAGTTAGAACAAACCCTCATATCATACACAAACTAAACTCAAAATTCTTTAAAGATTTAAATATAAGACAGACACCACAAAACTAGAGGAGAACATAGGCCAAACATCCTTTGACATAAATCGTACCAATGTTTTGTTAGGTCATTCTACCAAGTCAATAGAAATAAAAGCAAAAATAAACAAATGGGAAGGAATCAAATTTATAATCTTTAACACAGCAAAGGAAACTATAAACAAAAAAAAGACAGCCTATGGACTGTGAAAAATATTTGCAGATGATGCAACTGACAAGAGCTTAATTTCACAAATATACAAACAACCCATACAACTCAATAACAAAAAACTCAATCAAGAAATGGTAGGTGTAAGGTAGGTTTAGAAAGTTTGGGGCTATAATTTCTTCAGCTAAGATTTTCAATCCCCTTTTCTTTTCCTCCTGGGATTCCCTATCATGCATAGATTAGCATGCTTTATAATATCCTGTGTTCTCTTATATTACTTTAATTTTTTCACTTGTTTTTCTTTTGGCTGTTCTACTTGGTTGATTTCCATATTCAATTCATTCTTCTGAATTATTCAACCTGCTTTTCATTGTCTTTAGCTCAGCCAATGAGTTCACTAATTTTACTTGGTTCCTCTTTATAGCAATCTGCATTTCTATCTATAGCCTTTCTTAATTCCTTTAGAATTTTCATTATCTCCTTTTGACCTCAGTGTCTATTAGACTGAAGAGGTTTGTTCTTTGAGAGGAATTTTCTTGATATTTTAATTGAGAATAGTTCCTCTGCTTCTTAATTTTACCTTTATTTCTCTTACTCAATGAGTGTAGGAGAAATAGTTATCTACTGGTCTTGAAGGACTGCTTTTAGATAGGAGGTGTCCCTTTGTAGCCTGCCTGAGTCTAATATTTTTGGTGTAAAGACTCTTTTTAGTAGGGATGCCTACCACATCTTTCTTTGGTACATGTTTCCCATTATCCATTTGATAGAGGGTGTGACTGGTGTGGTGATGACCAGAGCCTGTACTGGCTATTGAGTGGGACTAACTCTTTGCTCTGTGATTGTCACTGCTCTGTTGGGGGACAGAGTCTGCTCTCTAGTTGTTGGAGTAGAGACCCCAAATACATCTCTAAGCTGCTGTGTGAGGTAGGTAGGACTGGAGAACTCCTGCTGGGAGAGGAGCCACTGAGTATTCCTCCACTAGGGATTTCCACACAGGAGTGAACAGGTGATTTCCAATAAGTATCACCTGTCACCCATTGTAATGGCTCACACAGTATACTGTTGTTTGCACTGGCCTTGGCTCCACCTCAACTGTGGAAATGCTGGACATCAGCCCCACTATCCCTCAGGTGCTATGGTCACAAAGTCATCAACACAGATCCAAAGGCATAGATCCACTGAAGCCAGACACCTGGACCTTCTGTGGGATCTATGGAGGCATTCTAGACCCTGGCCCTACCTCCTTCTTGCATGAAATCTTTAAGCCCTTGGCTGCTAAGGTGGACCTGTCCCAGCCACAGGAACATGGGTTGTCTACTCAGATATCCTGCAGGCACTGAGTTTATAAACCTAGTGGCAGTAGCATAAATCTGAGGTTCAAATTGCTGCAGGACAGAGGGCTCAGTTTTCAACCCTTTTTCCTAAGTCATGTGGACCCTGGGGTTTAGTTCTGATTTCATCCCTGCCTGTGCATGTGGGCAACCTGCTGGCAATTGCATGCTCCAGAACTTATAGAGGTGATACTATTCTGGCTGAGAGTGGGTGGAGAAAGAGGCTGCTATGGCAGGTGCCACCCCTCCCTTCATGAATAACTTAATAATGATTGTTTGTTTCTATATTGGGCCTGGGATTCTTCTGCATACTTCTGGTTGTGGCCCATACTACACCCCAGCCCCTTTAGGCTGTCCCTGTGCAGCCAACTTCAGTCCTCTCTCGAAGTTTGTCCTCCAAAATCCAAGTTTCAGTTATCAGCCCCTGGCCTGCACCAGCAGATATGCGTCTCAGACTAGGAAATGTAGGGTGGTCACACGGACCATCTGTGCAGGTCTCTCTCTTTTTTGTCTGCAACAAACCAGCTGCTGTGCTTGTCTCCAAGCCTCTGAAGCTCCTTTTCTGTCCTGGCTGATCTCTTTGCAGGTGAAGGGGCTTCCCAGGTTGAGGGAACCTTTCCTTTTTCACAGCTCTGTCCCAAGGGCACAGGTCCTGTCCCAATTCATTTTTTTTTTCATCATACCTGGTTATGTGGAGATCTTTCTCACAATTGTGAGTGTCTGAGATATTCTGCCAGCATTCAGTAGATACTCTGTCAGAATTATTCTTCATATAGGTGTGTTTTTTGATGCAATTGTGGGAGAAGGTGAACTCCATATCCTTCTGTTCCACCATCTTGATTCCTCCCTCACCTCAATAAGTAATTTCTAAACTGGTTGGCTATAAAGCTTTACTTTTGCAAATTCTTTCTTTTCTTGGACAGAGCAAAAGGAATTGTTTCAAAATACTTCAGTTAGTCCTCAGACTTCCTCTATAAAAGTAAAGCTAACTGTACCTTTTAGAAATAATTCTTACATTTTAGAAATGACCAATCATTTATAGTAAAATAAGTTGGATACTTTTCCTTTCATATTTTTCATATTTTGAAGATAATGTCTATTTAATTATTAAACTTAGCTGTATTCAAAAATATAAACTCACATTCAAATGATATTTTTTATGCAATGCTTTATATTTAAATCACATGAAAACATTAGATGTTGTTGCTATTACTATTAGTCAAGATAAATTTATCATGAAAACGTTTTTAGTTTTCATCTGTACATTGAATATAGGTAAAGAAATACATTTAAGAGGTTGTGTATTTTTTCGATTGCATTATAAATTCCAAGAGATTCAATGCTAAATTTAGCAAATAATTGTTTTAAATAGGAAAGTGTCGAGACAGCAATTAGTACTAGAGATTGCCTAAAAAATAAACATTAAAGCATTTTACCATTGGTTTGTTGATGCCTTTGCTTGCACTTCTCTGAATAGACTTGATATTTTTAATCATCAGAGTCAAGTCTCTGCTTTCAGGCAGGGAATATTTACCAGTAATTCCTCCATGAGCAAAGCAAGGAGATAAATTGAACATGTCTCAAATGTTCAAAAAATGTCTTTGTGGGAGAAATATTGTCCTTATACTCATTTTGTGTCAACATGGTGTGACTATGTGGGAAGACAAATGATGATATTTACTAAATACTTTGTTTTAAAAATAAAGCTAGGTTTCACAGATTATACGTTATAGAATTTATAATTTGTAAAAGTACTTTTTTGTGTCTTTGAGTTTGCCAATGACATTTTTATGAAGGTAGAACTTTTCATCTGTTTTAATGAAATTGTAAGCCTTTTGTGAATTCCTTTATTAATTTTATTCTGGAGGAAATCTGACCAGGTTAAGGAAATCAGGTCAGGTTAAGACATGATCCCAGCAGGAAAGCTCAACTACAGACTGTTTTAAAGTAGGAAAAAGATTCTGAGTTGCTGTTTTAATCAGCTTTTCTGTTTTTAACTATTATAATACCGTCTCTTCCATTTCATCAAAATATGTTCACAGGTATGCATTTATTCAATGCTTTTCTTGTGATGATATTAAAATTTAACTTCATCTGTCAGGCCGCCTGGCTAAAAGTATACAGTCATATTTTGCTAAAAGTTAAGTCTATATAAATATACCCACACATATTGACAATGCTTACCATTTATTATGTGAATGAAATGCACTGTAAATATTGTTTGTTTTACTAGGGAAGCCCTACATTCGTATAATTGTATAATGCTAGAGCATCTGGAATTTTTAAAGTAACAGATTTTTATGTTAGGTGTTCGAATACTTAAAATCACAGGAGAAAATAACTCAGATTATTTAGCAAAAATTTTCCTCTTCATTTTGATATATTAAAATCTAATGTTGGTCACAGTCTGATGAACAGTGATAGACTGTAAACTCTCAAAGAGTGTATTGTGGTGCTTGATTATTCTCACCCTCTTACTGAATGGAATAGGAGTTCACTTCAGAGCCATCCATACTTCATTTTCCAACACCTTCTCATGCATAGAATATGAACATTAATTAGATGAATTCCATAAAGTGCTTTAAGCTCTTTGGAGAAAGATACTCTCTGAATAATTATTCTTAACTCCCATATGCTCTTATGATATAAACTATTCTGCCAGGAAATCCTTTTTAGGGATTACCACATAAAATGAAATTTTCGTTATCAAAAGCAAGAAGAATATACATCCACTGACAGACTAAAATATGCTGAAGGCAACTGCTTTTAAATATGCAGAATTCTTGAACTATGGAGCCACCGATGCCCCAAAATGCTAAGCAATACTGAAAATAGGTGGCAAATTTGGAAAATTAATCATCACATTAGGTTGTGATTAAAAAAAAGACTATATGCCCTATAAAAATAGATGCACATATCTTTATTCTACAGGTATATAACTTTAGGCATAAAAAAGTACAAAGAGATAATTATGGCTGAAATTAAAGTATGCTTAATTCACTCAGTTGACAACAATGAAAGAGGTAATTCTCAGTCTTAGCTACATGTTGGGAATCCCCCAAGATGCTCAAGAAAAACGGATATAGCTAGGACTTGCTTGCAGAAACTCTGATTCAGTTTTTCAGTGTGGAGCCTGGCAATGAGAGTTTTAAAGCTTCCTATAGTGAGTTTGGTGTGCAACCACGGTAAACCTCAATTCAACCTAAGAGTATGAGGCACCTATCACCTGATCCAATACCTGGATTTTTACAGATAAAGACCCTATAGGACCCAAAGGGGCAAACTGACCAGTCTAAGACTGGATGCACAAATGATACAAGATCCATTATAAAGGGTGGCTTATTGATTATACCCAGTGCAGACAACAGAATTATCTTTAGAATTCACTGAATTCAGGCACCTCTTTGAAGTAGTACTTGACTGAGATTCTTCTAATTGGATCATTATGAGGGCAAAAGAAATTAATTGAAAACAATCGAACTCACATTGTAGCATGGAAGATAAAGTTTACAAGTTATAAATGATAAATCCTAGGAAGTATACTACCATTCCCTTTGCACTTGGTATGGATGATGTCATTTTATTGATGTGGTTATGGTCCCTGGTTTCTCAGTGTTGATCCTGGTTTCAAGATATTTCATCATTTATTAAGCTTGTTATCTACTTCTGCATTCATTTTTTCACCAGTTCATTCAACATTTTTTTGATTGTTTTGGGTCTGCTACGTGCTTAAACTCTATTTGATGCTAAGAATACTGCCATGAACAAGAAACAGTCCTGAAGTTTAAGGAATAAGCCTTCAAAGGCCCACTTATTTTCCTTGTTAGCAATTGCATCAATTTAACTGCTTAAAATAAGGATCTTGATTCAACTAGAGAAAGTTCTGCAAGTGTGTTTCCATTGACCTTGCTGTTTTTATTCCTAATTTGCAACACACAAATCTATACAATTTAGGGTTTAGAAAGAGTACAATATTCCCTATAATTGGCTTTTTAAATGGTGTTTGGAATTCATTATTCTCCTTGGAATTTGGAGTGATGGACATGAAATAAACAATGAAGACTAAGTTGTTTCTAGAAGATTCTCCTCTGTCTTCCACAGTTATTTTCCCTGTGGATGTTTCCTGATAGTGATATTAATTATCCTGAGAGGAGAGATGTTGATGAGCTTTCTTTACCTCCTCTAAAGTATTAGTATTTCAAAGATCTGTACTTACTGTATGTTGATTGTATTAGCACTAGCACTCTTGGCAAAATTCTAATTCACACTATTTTCCTTTTTCCAATTTATTTTATGCCAACATGATGTTCCTTGGCAGTCATAAAACCATGATCAGTCACTTTTCTTGAGGAGCTGAGCAGTAATGTTTGTAAATTTTGGCTTTGACTTGAACTTCTCTCTTATCCTTTATATGTTTTTCTGTTTCTCATCATGGAAATTTTGGGCAAAAGCAGAAATGGTGATCAAATACCATGTATACTATGGTGGGTGTCACTAGTGGTATAAGAAAAAATAGAAAACAGCATCAAAGATGCATTTAACAAGTACATGAGGTCTTTAGATTCACCATGGATGCTGCTTGTTCCATGAAATGTAGTTAACATGGAAGTGTAAAGTTGCACTCTATCACTTTCTATTGGTATTTTTTTTCTTAATAGAAAATGAGAATTTTCTCCTAGTATTTGAAAAATAGAAGAAAGGAAAGCACACTGGAGACAAATAAAAGCAGCCTTGATTCTACCAACTTAGTGACATTTTTGTGTATTGTTTTCTTGTTTCTAATGCCTTCATTTTGCTAAGGCATCTTCTCAACTGTTAGAGTAGTCTTGGATGATTTTCAAATATTCCTACTCATTGTTTACCCTGTGGACTTATTTTTACTACCTCTTTCCCCTCTGGCATAAATGAATAAATAAATATTTCAAATAAATAAAAATTTAATGAATTACATATCCATGCATGCAACCTAGAACTTCAGGGATAACAGCCTTTCTCCAGAGTCACACATGAGTTGAGAAGCACTATCAAACCAGCTACCACTGCTATTACAAGCACTTTTGACAACTCCTCATCATTCCCAAAGGACTGTTTGGAGATTTGAAGAAAGGCCCCTGATCACTTTGAATTCTTCAACTTTTCCTGAGTTCACTTTGAGAAAGAGGTCCAAGGAAGTACATTTCTGATTGGGCCTTTTAAACCTGTTAGAGCAGTTCCACTAAAGTTTGGTGGACACAAGATTGCCGTGAAGAGATCAATAGGAAGAAAATGATTTCCTTGTACATGTGTGGTTAATCTGGAGGGGTGAGGTCAGATATAATGCAAGTGCCTGCTCCTGTGGATCTGGAAATAAGGATTTTTGAACAGCTAATTACACTGCTCCAGTGTTGTGCAAGTGACTAATGTGCAATGTTAGGTCAGTTCTTCTCAAGTTAGTTTGTGTCTGTGAGAATCCCATCTCTTGGGGAGCAGCCCTATGCCTTGTCAGGTACTGAGCCCTCAGAGGTTAATGAGGAGGCCTCTTACCAGACTGTTCTCCAGATGACACATGGTGTTATTAGTTTGCACTCCTTAAGACTTTTCTCACCTATCCTTGTCAGAGGATTTTAATAGAGAAGTGAGACATGTAGGAGGGACAGCATTCATAGGAATTTTACCTAACTTACTTTTGTCCCTTTAGCTCATTTGTAGTCATTTTACTTCATAGGTTGTCCACCAAATCTTGATCGTGTACAAGAGGCACAGACCTGTCACTCTTATTTTTAGCACAGTTATACAAAAACTCAGACACTTTAATTGTCTTCCTTATCCAGTTTAAGTGCTGCAAAGTCTCTCAGGTGATGTCATGGGCAACTTAGGGATAAAATCCAAGATTTAAATGTACTAGGTTTACCATGCTTCTAACAGTTGTCACTTTGGGTATGTAAAATTCCTCAGCTTTCTTCTGTAGTTTATGGAGTCTCATGGTGGGAATAGCAGGTTTCTAGCTAAAATTATTATGCTGTCAAGTTGGGTCTCTAGTGCAACCTGAGGAACTCATTATTTACAGAGGCTGAGCTATCATTTTAAATCCTGTTGCTTCAATGCCCGTTATCTTTCCTGACAAACTCTTTTAGCATGTGGTCTGTTTTCCTCTGTTTGCTTCCATTTATTTTCCTGAACAACCAGCTGAGCAAAGATTTACATAGCTTTTGTTTAAACAAACCCTGAACAATTCACTCTTCAGCCAGTATCACAGACATTTTTGAGACAGTTTCCTATTTTAGTCCCAGAGTCTGTTTATTTGCCATAATTTATTTTGTGCCCACATTCCCATCTTTGTTAAGTCTCTTACAGACTCACACGAAAGACCAAAAACCATGGCTACTCAAAAGTCATTAATAATGAGATTTTTAGCGACTGTTTCTGCATGTAAATTCTTTATTTCACATAACATAGTCTCAGAAGACCACAGAGAATTCAGCCTCCCTTATCTTTGTGCTGCAGATGATGGTTTCTAGTCTTGCCGAATCCCAGTGCAAATTGCTTGCCATCTAGGAGTTGTTTTTGTTTCCATCTGACATGAGCGAATTAAAAAGATTGAAGACTGACAAGCAACAGTGGTCTTGTTAGAAAAAATAAGGTTTAGAGCCTGTCTGTTATGAAATTCCTTGCATCCAAAAACACCATGGGATCAGCTACCGATGACCCAAGCACCTATTTAAGAGTCTCCCCCATGATAAGAGAGCTAAAGTGATTAATGTATTGATAATGTTTTCCTAAAATAATCTATTTATTTTAGAATTATTCTTTCAACTCTTAATTACAATCTTTTACTTTTCCCAGGGTCTTTTTTCTACCTCTGCAACACATTTAATTACCTATATTCCCCAACCTGTACCATATTAAAATTTTTATGGAACTTTTATAGAGCAATTTATTGGAAGGATGGCCTTGAGTGTCATTATATTCAATGAATGCCCTATTTTGACAAAGGGATTGCTAAATTATATTGAAATCTTTTTAATCCACTGTGCTTCTGCTTACATATAAGTGCAAATCTGTTCAGATTGAACTTGAGAAGTACTACTATATTGATTCCTTCTGCAAATAAAATATAATTAGATTTCCCCCAATCTTTCTACATTCTCCCAAGAGATTGACTGATTTTGCATTGTAGGCTTTTGGTGAACATGAAGGACAATGCCCTATCATAAAGGCCAGTAAGAATTTTTTTTACATTGGTAAAGAATTTTAATTTATTTCTAGTATCATTTCCATTCAAACCAGGTTTCTCTTTCCCTCTAGCTAACAAAACATAAGAGCTAAGAAAAAGAGGAAAATGCATAATGGTATCCTATAATCTTTCTAAAAATACACATTTTAATGTTAGACATTTATCGTATAGCTATGTAACTGAGGCTGGGTACCTGAATATTAACCTTATCTCTGCTCTCTTATTAGATTACTCCTCAGTTACCAATATCTGATTAAAAGCTATTAGAATCTCAAATATGCAAGTGATTTTAAGGAACTCTATCATCATATAACAAGACAATTTTCTAAAGCAGGAATATATTTCTTATGTTTGTTTCCTAAAAATTGATCTAAAATAGTATTTTTAAATATTATTATAGGTATCAAGAAGTCATTTGGTATTTTTTGACTTCTGTGAGCAAAGCTCTGTACCAAACATGTATGAGGAAATACAATTATATTAGACATGTTTCCTGCTCTCAAAGAAAATCTATCTGAACAAAAGGATATGGAGTATTGTATACAGATAATGATTATACAAAATATATTGGCAATTCTCAGGCTAGGAAGATTTTTAAATGAAATATATGGTATTTAATATCATAATACTGAAATTTTTAATATAATATTTTTGTATTGGAGTTTAGGAATGGGAAAAATTACCTTTCTTACAAGTTAAAAGTGAAGAGCAAACACAGAGAATGAAAAGTGTGGTGTACAATTTGTTTCCTGTGACCTTAGCTATAAAATATTAGTAATAAGGGATATACGTGCAAAAATATCTGTTGCAGTATTGTTCATAATGGGAAAAGAGAAAGAAAACAAAGGAAAATTAAGAATGACACTCAGTAAGAAAAAACATTGAATGAATTTTAAAACATCTAAGTATAGGCTCCCATGCAGATATTCAAATATATAAATTTGAGATATACCTACTAACTAGGAAGCAACAACACAACATAATATTTATTATATAAACCACATGCATAAAAGGATATACAATAAATATAATAAGTTATATTTTAAAATATAGATATGTACCTTATCTATATAGTATGGATGCATTTCTTATAATTACATAAATTGAAGGAAAATCTTAAGTGAAAAACATGGAAACATAATTAGGTTATTTGAACAGAGGCAGTTTGTGGATGGAATAGGTAAAGGGTGAGAAAGGTAAAAAATAAAAGGAGATTGAATATCATATTTACATATTCATTTTAAATTAGAAATATATTTTAAAATCTTCCAAAGTAAAATGTAAAAATATAATGCATATTTGGAGGCAATAATGGAAGATAAATTCATAAAGGTAGCACTACCGTCTAAGAATTTTCATAGTCCTTTTAACATTTGTGGATAATTTTAATGACCTATGGAGAAAATGCCCTAATTTTAGCAATTCTTTTCACAAATTTGATTTTTTTTTGTTCATATTAAATGTCTTCAAAACTTTTTTCCTTACTGGCTCCTAATCAAAAGGGTATACCAGTTTACTCTTTAAAGAATTATATATAGGACTTCCTGCTGTACGCGGTGGGTTAAGAATCTAATTGCAGTAGCTTAAGTCCCTTCTGAGGCACAGGTTCTATCCGGGCACAGTGGCAGTGGGTTAAGGATCTTGAATTGCTGCAGCTGCGGTGTAGGTCGCAACTATGACTTGCATTTGATCCTCGACCCAGGAACTTCCATTTGCCGTGGGGGTGGCTGAAAAAGAAAAAATTAAATACATAAAATCATAATTTATTCCGCTATAAACTTTTCCTTGTCCTTTCTTTTTGAATTTTATTTTGATCCCTCCTATTGAACATAAAACTTCTTCCTTCAGATATCTACAAGTCTCTCTCCCTCACTCCCTTTAGGAATATGTTATCTTCCATTACCAGGCCCACCATAACACCCTTCAACTCTCACTCTCCATCCCCTTACAGTGTTCTTTGTTTCTTCATATTCCTGATCACCTTATGATATTATATATCTGGTTTTTAAGTTACTTATTTTCTCTTTTTTTTCACTTAATATATGCCCCATGAAAACTGACTGCTGTATCTGCCACATCTGGCATAGTACCTGTTACATAGGAGACACTCATAGTTGTTGAAGGTTAATGTTCATGTAATTGCCAAATCCATTGGCTTCTCTGCCATTTGATCCTGTTTGATAACATCTCTAATCTTCCTTTTGTTAAAACTCAGAAGTCCTTTAGCTGTTGTGATATTCCTAGTTTTATGCCTACCATATCTCTAAATCTTTTGCTAGCAATTCTCTCCCACCTCATTTTAATTATGTGCCCCTATCAGGTTCAGGCCTGATGTTTTCTCTTTCTCTCTCTAAGCTCAACTTTTGTCTTTTCCAGTTTCTTGGCTTTAACTCTTCCATTTGTTTATCTTTATTCCCAGCTTTATATGCAGCTGTCCTACCATTCCTACATTGGTAAACCCTAAGGATTCCACACTTGCATATCCTTCTAGTATTGCAATCTCCATGCAACTTTAACAAAATCATCCCTCTTTCCCCTCTGAAGTCACCCCTCAATTGACTTTCTTTTTTTATCCAGTCTCTGAATGTTCTGGCAGTTCAACAACTCACCCTCCTTTCTCCCTTCTCTGAAGGCCACACTTTTACTTTTTTAATATCTTTGATTTTCCCCAAGTTCTTCCTTAGATAAAAATCATACTACCATTCATCATAACTGCCTTGGCTCTTTTTTTTGTTTAAGGACTCCAATTTTTATTTCAAAAATTTTTATTTGGTTTGTTGCCAGAAGTGTATTAGGGGCCAGAGAACCCAAATGTCCATTAACAGAAGAATGTATTAGGAAGATGTGATATATATACACAATGAAATACTATTCAGCCATAAAAAGAATGAAATAATGCCATTTACAGCAACATGGATGGAACTAGAGAATCTCATCCTGAGTGAAGTAAGAAAGAGAAAGACAAATACCGTATGATATCACTCATAGTTGGCGTCTAATATACAGCACAAGTGAACCTTTCCACAGAAAAGAAAATCATGGACTTGGAGAATAGACTTGTGGTTGCCCAGGGGGAGGGGGAAGGAGTGGGAGGGATTGGGAACTTGGGGTTAACAGATGCCTTGGTTCTTATTTCTCTGCCTTCACATCCTCCTTCCCCATCTCATTGTAATACAGTGATCAGCCACAAAAATCACTTTTATTGTATCATTTTTTTCTGCTCATACCTTCAGTAGATCCCCTTTATTTATGAGATCTAGAATAAAATTCCTGTTCCTTGTATTCAAGGCTAATTCTACTGTGGTTTCCAAATTATGGTCTCATAAATCTACCTATGTTTTCTTCCTTCCTAATTGTTGTTCCCTCAACTTTTAAAATATATAGGTTCTTAGCAAAATTTGTTAATTACTCCTCTATATACCTCATCCTTGAAAATATCTCTCTCATCTGAACTATAATCACTTTTTCTTTACCATCCATTTAAAAATTAATCAGGTCCTGCCAAATGACATGCCTTCCATTACCTTGAACCTTTATTTAAAACTTCATTTAAACTTTCATATGGTTATATCTTGTTTCCTAACATAGTATTAAGCTTCTAAAGAGTAATAAACTAGTCTTATATTTATTTTACTTCAGATTTCATAGGTTGCCTTTTACATGATAGGAATTCAGTAAACATTTGCTGACCTGAGTTATTAATACTTTTGTCTATTTATTTTTTAGGGTCACACCTGCGACATATGGAGGTCCCCAGGCTAGGGGTCTAATTAGAGCTATAGCTGCCAGCCTACACCACAGCCACAGCAACCCCAGATCTGAGCTGCGTCTGGAACCTACACCACAGCTCATGGCAATGCCGTATCCTTAACCTACTGATCAATGTCAGGGATTTAACCTGCATCCTCATGGCTACTAGTCAGATTCATTTCCACTGAGCCATGAGGGAACTCCACTTTTGTCTATTTAATATGAAGAAACATTGGTACTATTAAACCGCACCACAAGGATTTGAGTAATTGAGCCATAAACTTTTAAAATATATTTCTTAACTTACTATATTGTTTTCTCATAGTCACAGATTAATTCTATTGTTTTTTGTAGTTTTTTATAGGAGTCCTTTTTTATTGAAATATATTTGACATATATATAACATTGTGTAAATTTAAGGTTTGCAAAATGTTGACTTGATACACTTATATGTTGTAATATGATCGCTATTGTAGCAAGAGTTAGCACCTCTATCATGTCATGCAATTATCCTTTCTTTTTAGTGGTTGGAGTAATTTTTAAGAGCTAGTCTCTTAACAAGTCTGATTATAATTCAATATTGTTGCCTATTTTTACTATACTGTATATTCTTTTTTTAATTATAGTTGATGTAGTGTATTACACAAGTTACAGGTGTACACTATAGTGATTCACAATTTTTAATGGTCATACTCCGTTTATAGTTATTATAAAATAGTGTCTATGGTCCCCATGTTGTGAAATATCTCCTTGTAGCTTATTTTATACATAATAGTGTGTTCCTCTTAATCCCCTACCCCCATGTTGCTCCTCCCATTTTCCCCCTCCCCACTGGTAACCACTAGTTTGTTCTACATATCTGTGGAGCTGCTTCTTCGTTGTTATATTTACTAGTTTGTTTCATTTTTTAGATTTCACATATAGGTGACTCCATACAATATTTGTCTTTCTCTGACTTATTTTACTTACTATAATGTATCCTCCAGGTCCATCCATGTTGCTGCAAATGGCAAATTTTCATTCTTTTTTATGGTGAAGTAATATTCCTTGTATATCCAAAGTGCATATTCTATATCCATTCATCTCTTGATGGACACTTACGTTGCTCCATTTGGTGATTTTAAGTAATGCTGCTATGAAATTTGGGATGCATATGTATTTTTGAACTAGGATTTTTGTTTCATTTGGATAGATACCCAGGAGTGGAATTGCTGGATTATATGATGGTTCTATTTTTAGTTAGTTTTCTTTTTTTTTTGAGAAATCTTCATACTATTTTCCACAGTGGTTGCACAAATTTACATTTCCCATCAACAATATACAAGCGTCCCTTTTTTTCCATGTCCTTGCCATATCTGTTATTTGTATCATTTTTCATGATAGCAATTCTGAAGTGTGTGAGGTGATGATATCTCATTGAGGTTTTGATTTGCATTTCCCTGACGACTAATGATATTGAGCATCTTTTCATGTCATTGTTGGCCATCAGTATTTCCTCTTTAGAAAAATGTCTATTTAGGCCTCCTATCCATTTTTTAATCATATTGTTTGTTTGGTATTTTTTTTTTTTGATGTTGAGTTATATGAGCTGTTTATATATGTTGGAAATTAACCTCCTATCGGTCATATCACTTGCAAATATGTTCCCCCATTCAGTAACTGCCTCACGTCTATTAAACAGATGTTTGAGCTTTCTTCATACATCAAATAAGGCAGGATCTATGAACTAATGAAATGGACAGTCATCCACATTTGTTTTAAGAATATTCTGCATCTATTTACTACAAGCTCCCAGTCCCTCCCACTCCTTCCCCTTTGGAACTCTGTCTAGTCAATTATGATGGAACATGTAATGTGAGAAAAAAGAATGTATACATGTATGTGTAACTGGGTCACCATGCTATGCAGTAGAAAAAATATATATATAAAGAAATAAAAACAAAAACAAAAACAAACAAAAAAGAAATTTTCATGCTAAGTGAAGTTAGTCAGACAGTGAGATACCAACATCAAATGCTATCACTTACATGTGGAATCTAAAAAAAGGACACAGTGAACTTTGCAGAACAGATACTGATTCACAGACTTTGAAAATCTTACGGCTTCCAAAGGAGACAGGTTGGGGGTCGGGGGATAGGCTGGGGGTTTGGGATGGAAATGCTATAAAGTTGGGTTGTGATGATCGTTGTACAACTATAAATGTAATAAAATTCATTGAGTAATAAAAAAAGAATATTCGTGTAGGAGATTTAATGTAGTACAAAGGAAAGTTACATCGGGCTTGATGTTTGAATATGAGGGTAATAACAATCTCAACTTCATCAATTGAAGGGTAAACAAATTACTTAATTTCTGTGGTGAATAATTTTATGTGTCAGTTTGACAGGGCCATGGGGGTGTTCAGACAGTGTATTCTGGATATGTTTGTGAGGGTGTTACTGGAGAGTGTTATCCCTACTGTTGATTCTGTTTCTCTGGAGAGTCGTGAAATGCAATTTTTCTCAACATCACTGGTCACTCTTCGAAGTTGCAAAAGAAATGCAAAAGATGGCCTTAATATTTCATAAAGCTAATATGTAGAAGTTTTTCAAATTAATTAAGATGCTTTGTATGTTGTAAAATATTATTGGAATGTAAGATAGTTTTGTGTTTAATGTTACTATTTTTTAAATAGCATTCTTTTCCTGGTGAGCCCTTCTTTTTTTCTTAATACTTGTGCAGATCTTATTGCAATTTTACCCTAGCTAATGTCCTAAGGCAAAGACAATATAATGCTTTGTGAGCCAAAACTTCAGACATACCTTGCAGCTCTGAGTGCCTTGAATTTAACTACAAAGGAAAATTAATATTAAACACTGCTTTCTCTGCCCACTAGACACCTACCTAAACAAATAATACTCACTTTTTTCTTATACTTCCACTATGTGGACCCGTTTCAAGTCTTGCATTTTATTTTTTAATTTAATTGGGGTATAGTTGATTTACAATGTTGTGTTCATTTCACGTGTACAACAAAGTGATTTACACACATGCGCACACACACACACACACACACACACACACACATATATACACACACACATACATATATCCATTATTTTTCAGATTCTTTGCCCATACAGATTATTATAGAATATTGAGTAGACTTCCCTGTTGTATACAGTAGGTCTGTGTTGATTATCTATTTTATATATAGTAGTGTGTTTATCTTCATTCTAAATTTCTGATTTATCCCTCCTCCCAAGTTTCCCCTTTGGCAAACATAAATTTGTTTTCAAAATCTGTGAGTCTGTTTGTTTTGCAAATAAGTTCATTTGTATCATCTTTTAAACTGTATTTCACACATAAGTAATATGATACTTGGCTTTCTCTGACTTACTTCACTTAGTATGATAATCTCCAGCTCCATCCATGGTGCTGTAAATCACATTGTATATTTTAAACCAAAGTTAATGATGGGCTGAAATTAATATACAGAACTCTCAATAGATATTATCCATTCCTAGTACTCAAAAAGCACCACAGAACACCTAGTCACACTGAATATAGAAATGCTATTATATAAACACAGAAGGAGAGAAAACATGAGCAGGAGATTAGAGCCCTTTATACATGAAATTTACTAAGATGCCCCCAAATTAAGTGCATTTGCCTAGTGCTTTAAAGATCACTTGAGTTGTCTAACACTATTCGGTCACAATAGAGTTCTTTCAAAGCTAGGCATAATTAAATTAATTCCAAATATTCCTTTGATTGATTGATATTTGAATCTTCATAGTCAAAAGCCTGTGGTGAGAAACTTATAATGATGCAAATAGTAATTCACAGTAACAAGAAAGCCATTTTCAACGGGCTGAATGTTACCAGGATAGATGTATAAAACCTGCTGCAGCAGAAGCTGACTCAATACAATCAAGCAGGCTCTGGCATTTGTCCTAGTTCATGTTACCATTACTTTTGTTTATTCAGGACACAAAGTGATTGCCTTGGTGCAGGGCTGAGTTTCCTTTTTACATAATATAGCAAGTATTTTGCCATTTCACAGGAGGAGGAAATAGACCCAGAAACATTCCTTATACTTGTCAAAAACCCATTCATTGTTATTAGAGGTGTGGACAAAATTTTCTGATCCAGTACAAACACATGAAGGGAAAAACTTAGTCTGAAATGTTACTTGGAAAAATCAAAACCAAGCATTATTTATTTGCAAAGGAGGGTCTGAAAATCTGGCTGCCTCAACATTTGTCATTCTCCTTGTTAGATCCAGAATCTTTAAGAATTGATTAAAAGGCAATGAGTAACATATAATACTGCAGTGCTATTGGATCATATCAGTAGCTAATAAGGACAGCAGGTAATAATAACTTGTAATTTAAGGCTGATTTACTACTCCCTCAAATCCTACTGGTATCTCACACTACAAAATAAAAACTGCTTCTGAAAACATATGTAGAAATCAATTTTTAGAAGATAATGTCTATCAGCAATGCATGAAGGAGCTGGAAAAAAAAAGAAAATGTAAGAACTGAGTACTCACTATAAGATCTCATTTTATCCTCACAACACTAGGTGGTAGGTGCTAGTGTTATTATTTTTTAATTTTACAAATGAATGAACTGAAGGAAGTAAAAAATGACTTGTTTGAAGTCAAATAACTGATAAACAGACAAATTATTCCATCTTCTAAATCTTCTCTGGAGTTGTATGAAATCAGTCACCTGTCACTCTGTGACCAAGCACAACTTTCTCTTCAGTTTGGATAACCGTGTAATAAGTTCTTAGTCTGATTTTCCATCTGGTGTACTGTTTTCTCAAACAAGTCACTATACATCTATTTTCATTTTTTTTTAATTTTTTTAAATTGTTATTTCCCCAATACAGTTTTTTTTTCTACTATACATCATGGTGACCCAGTTACACATACATGTACACATTCTATTTTCTCACATTATCATGCTCCATCATAAGTGACCAGACATAGTTCCCAGTGCTACACAGCAGAATCTCATTGCTAATCCATTCCAAAAGCAATAGTTTGCATCTATTAACTCCAAGCTTCCAATCCACCCCACTCCCTCCCCCTCCCCCTTGGCAACCACAAGTTTATTCTCCAAGTCCACGATTTTCTTTCCTGTAGAAAGGTTCATTTGTGTCCTATATTAGAGTCCAGATATAAGTGATATTATATGGTATTTCTCTTACTTTTTCTGACTGACTTCATCTATTTTTAAAAGTGATTTAGATGCATGCTAGAAAACAGGCAGTAGATGAGAGTTACTGCTAATATTTTTGTTAAAATACTTAAGATTGCATGCTTGTATAGGTGGAATAGACATAAAAGAAAAATGTTTGAGTATAAAAACCATGGTATTTGAATATGGTTGTGATTTTGCCATTTTTTCCCTATGCCTAGGGAAGATGATGAGCAAATGGATTTAAGAGCAGTAGTGAGCTCAATCTTTTCACCGCATGGGTATTCCATACTTCCTCCAATACTCAGGAATACAAATAAAGGTCTTAATTGTTTGGCAAATCATCCTGAGCTTTTTAAGTGATTAAATAGTGTTTTTTTTTACATTATAGCTCAATAGCAAACATTATTTCAAATGCCTAGTTCTCATTACACACAGACAGATAAATGAACAAAGAGTTGACCTTCTCTTTCACATACATACCTGTAGACATTTCCCTCTATCACAGTTAACAGGATTCAAGCATTCTGTCTTCACAGAATATATTTCTGTGTGTGTACATACTTACAAAGAACACTTTAGTTTTACTTCTATGTCTGTTTAAGCTTATTTTTAATATTTAGAGAAAGACCTTATAATGGTTGTGTGTTTTTTCATTATAATTTTTAAAGTTCAGTATCAAAAATCTTGAAAACTCATAAAATTATTTTTTAAAATTAGAACACTCATAATCTTTCTCCCCATCTATTTGATATGAGTACCTTTTAACTTTGCATTCAAATTTTCAGTGGCTTTTCAGAATTTTTTTCTATCAAAAAATAGAAGAGTATTGCATATACTATTTTACCTTCTATTAGTTGCTATTTTTCTTGTTTTTTATTTAATACTTTATTAATCACTTGTAATTTAAGGCCAATTTACATTTTAAAGGCAATATTATAAACTCTCAAAATGATTGTAAACAATTAACAATTATTTTCCAGGTATCAGGCATTTGAATTGTTATCAAATTTTGGTCATTGCAGTAACCATTCTTCTTCATGAATATAGTCAAATTCACTTCATGTACCCAAATGGCTCTAGCCATTCTTGTTTTTTTCAGCTTCTTTTTATTTACACATTGTTCCAAACCCTTTCTTGACTAAGGGTTTCACACATCCTATTTTCTCTTCAGGATAGATAGTAAATTCTTCATTCTTTGCACATCTTCCATTTCAATAACCTCATCATACAAGCCTTTCCAGGCACCTAATAAAAAGTTATAACAATTTCCCAATTATTGGGCATTTCCTCCATTATTTTTCAAGTGCCCTGTGTTTTCCTGTCATGGCACTTAGCACAATTTGTGTGTGTGTATATTTGTGCTCAAAATGAGATGCCATGAGGTTACAAACTGTTTAATATAAAATGCAGCACACTCAATTAAAATTTATTAGGAGTTCTCATCGTTTCTCAGCAGAGACAAATCTGACTAGTATCCATGAGGACGCAGGTCCAATCCCTGGCCTCGCTTAGTGGGTTAAGGATCCAGCATTGCCATGAGCTGTGGTGTAGCTCACTGACACAGCTTGAATCTTGTGTTGCTGTGGCTGTGGTGTCGGCCAGGAGCTACAGCTCTGATTCAACCCCTAGCATGGGAACCTCATGTGCTGTGGGTGTGGCCCTAAAAAGTAAAAAAAAAAAAAAAAAAAAAAAGAAAAGAAAAGAAAAAAAAAGTTATTGGACAAATTAACTAATCATTCTAGTCTTATAGACCAGTAGTTGCCTTATTTCTTATTTCTGTATATTTAGGTGTATAGAACTAAAGAGATTATGTTGGTTGTCAATTAAAATCTAAATGTCAGTGATTAAGCATATGAAAGCTCTCTCAACTTAATCCACACTAACCCAGAGGCTATTATGTAGGGGCAACATAACTATTTTCCTAATGTTATTCTTCATATTAAAAAAATAATTGACTTTTCAAAGAAATTTTTTACATAACCATCCATGCTAAGGAGTGGGGCATTTCTTTTTTTTTTTTTTAGTATTGTTAAATTGGCAAATAGAGAATGCATTGTTATGTGCAGAAATCTCTAAATTACCATGCAGGAGCTTTGTTTTTGGCTTTTGGTTTTGGATCGCAGAGCTTCAACCAACCTTCATATGCTTAATTAAGAATAGTAGAAGATAGATTTGTTGATGTTTATGGTCTCTTCTGAGTTTCTTCTATTTTTGTGAATTCTTCTCCTTTTCAAATAAATAACAGTGACTTATTACCCCATCTATTCTTTCACATTGTTTCTATCTCTTACAGTGATCTTCAAAATGAAATCAATTTTTAAATCCATGAAAAATGGAATTATTCTTCATATATCATTGGTTTTTATGGCATTCATGAGGTTTGTTGACCTATCATGATCACAGTATAACCTATTACTGCAAGAACACATTAAAACAAAAACCTCCACATTAATGTGGCCTGAGTAGACATCACTATTGTAGCAACATTTCAGTTGAGCCTCATTCAAACTTGTATTTTTACAGAGAAAAAGATAATGAGCACATTTTCATTTCTAAAGATTGGCCAATATTATTTACTGAAAAAAAAAATGGTAGTTTCAAAATGTGCCCACTTGTACAACACCTTGTCTGTCCATGTAACCTCAATAATATAAATGTAAGAATAAATCTTCCCCTGCCTAGCAACATGTATCTTGCCAGCAAATGCATCTGAAAGAAATTACAGCCTTGTTTGTGTTTTCTTCATCATGTTAGTACAGGACTTTTCAATAAAAGTAAATTACTTTTGAGTATATTTGTTTGGATAACCAAAAAATGTAAAGATACATTTGATTGATAGTGGACAGAATTTTCATTAAGTTTAACAGCAAAAATACCACAATTGCATCATTCACCTTCTTGTTTCAAAGGAAAGAGAAAATTAGATGCAATGAACTCTACGCAAATGTTCACTATGCATATTTTAACCATTAAATACATTACCAAGAATCATGTCAGCATGACATTCTAATATAATAGATTTACAAAAACATGTAATCCAATCTAGGAATGATTCTGGTCCTCTCTAAATCAACTTCAAACATACTCTGGTTTGCAGTTTTTCTCATTATTTTGATCCACTTTTTTTTACATAATGATCGCATTTAATTATATAGGCAAATGCTATCAAAATGGAAATACAAAACAGTGTTTTAATAGAAAACCTGTATCAGATAAGCTTTTTCTCCCAAGGAAAAGAGCTAAAATAATGAAACATTATTTTCACAATAATTTAAACATAGATACAATTTACCCAGTTTTGTGTATTTTCTACTTTTCATGTGTCTGCTTGTCTCTGTAAGATCTAAGTAATTGAGTCAGAAAAGAGATATTACTCAATAAGGGGAGTCTCACTGAAACATGGTGATGTTCTAGAGGCTGGTCCTGGTTCTGATACCTATAGGATGAGTTAGACAACTCATTTTGGCTCCTAATTCCTCATCTTTTTTTTTAAACCACTTGATTGAGATATGATTGATATTTATAAGGGTATACGTATTTAATGTTTAATTTTGATGATATTAGATATCATTATGCATCTGTGAAGCTGTTACCACAATCTGTGTCATAAACATGTCCATCACCTCAATTTCTTCATGAGGATAGTAACACATTTTTTGCTTAGCTTGTACATTTGTGTGGGTCTCAAATGACATAGTCATCTGAATCTGATAGCACTTTATTAAGTATATAAAAGTAATATATTATCCCTATAAGATAATTATAATAATTCTCTTAGCATAGTAATAATATCTTTATCTGTTTGACACAAATTTTCTCTATTGATAAATGCCATTCCTGGTTTGGGCAAAGGCTCATGCTTAAGTTGTTGCTGAATCTGGAGTATATTGTGAATGTGTCAGACTGATCCTTTTTTCCCCTCTTTTTTTAAACAACTTTCTTTTCACATTGAGAACATGATATTGCTTTTAAATGTAAAATACAAAGCTAACTTTGTCTTTACTGATTAAACATCTAAAGTGCTTATTTAAAGGAGTAAATTGAGTGTTAGATTTTATTGATTATCTACCCATTTTAAATCCACAAAGGATTTGAGATGGTATATAAAAAAGGCTTCAAAATATAAAACAAAATATTAATAGGAAAAATGGACCAAGGGAAATGCACAATAAAGTTTTATATTTAGGCTAAGGATAAGAAAAAGAAACATAAATATGAGGAAAGGATGGCATAGAATGAGAGTTTGAAGAAATGCTTCCAAATTGTGACAGTCCTTATTAACTATTTATTTTGAATTTTAAAGTAAAATTAAAGCTGTTTCTAGCTATTATCCTAAAATATGTTTGCTGTTATAAATCCCTATGTATTACATAGATAGTTATATATAAAATTGATTATGTATAAAAATTGTCCTCAGTTGAGTATTAGTCTGTTTTTATAAAAGGCAGCATGTTCATAGGACATCAGTACACTGGACCTGTAGAACTTCTAAAACCCCCTTTCCGTTGATATTTTTATGGTGGATATTGATTTGTTCTAAACTGATATGTACCATTAAAGGCAGCTGTGAAATGATGACATTGATGATAATAGAAGAATTTAAAAACATTACTTGAGATGTGACAAATTATCATTTACGATTTTGGATATATTTGGTTCACTATACACATCTTTATCCCTAAGTAACTTTAATAGTATCTATTTGAGCAAATAATGTAGTGAATTATATTTATAAGTGCTGCATTCTTAGTAGATAAAATGAGATAACCTTATTTTAAAATACTGCATTTGAACAATTAAAATATAGCCCTGGGAAAGGCTGTGTTGTATATTTTCTCAATCTTAAGTTAAAAAAAAATCCAGATAAGGAATTACTGTCATGGCTCAGTGGTTAATGAATCTGACTAGGAACCATGAGGTTGTGGGCTCAATACCTGGCCTCGCTCAGTGGGTTAAGGATCGGGCGTTGCCATGAGCTGTGGTATGGGTCACACACGTGGCTCAGATCTGGCATTGCTGTGGATGTGGTATAGGCTGGCAGCTATAGCTCTAATTAGACCCCTAGCCTGGGAACCTCCATATGTCATGGGTGCGGCCCTAGAAAACACACAAAAAATAATCCAGATAAAATATCTTGTTTGAGTGAGATTATATTCATTTATTTTCCAAAGGAATATAGTCTTCTTTTCTGATTGAAAAAGTATACCTTTTCATTGTAAAATAAATTCAAAATGATGACAGAAAACAGTAAAAGTCACTAATCTCATTTCTCAGAGATCACATTTAACAATTTTTCTGTATCTTTGTCTAGTCTAACATGCCTCTTTGCATAAATCTCCCTCCTATATAGATTCCTCAGTGTCCCTGCATCTTATTTGTTCTCGTTCAGTTCTTTTGTAAATAAAACATATTTTTGTCATGTCAAAACATACAGAGTGGTTCATGCATCAGATCATTGTCTCTGCTCTTTATTAGCTGAAGGTCCTAAATTTGTTCAGGTGTTAGGCAATTGGATATCTTGTTACTCCTTATAGAATATGATGAAGTACTTAAAGAGTTACTTCATTTTAGCAACTAGAGACAACTTCATTAACTGAATAAATAAATTATTTTAAGTTACTTAGAAATGTGGAATTCAACTTTCATACTGCAAAAGAAATTAAACCACAAACGCAGCCACATATGTCCACCACAAGAACAAGTTGTCATACAAACCCAAATGAGCTGCCTCATGTTGTCTTTGCTAACAAGTATTTGTTTGCTCCTTCTTCAGTCATCCAGAAATGCTCTTTAGCAGGAATAGATGGAAACCAGTTGCACTGACTTCCTCCCTTTTTGAAAATTGGGATGACATTTACCCATCTCCATGGTTAACATAGTTCCTCAAAGACCACTGAGAGCAGGGTTGGACCATGTTGTGCCAGTTCTCTCATTTCCCCGGAATCTAATTGGTCTGGGGCCAGAGATTTTAGCTCATTTAGAGCAGCAAGGTGCTCTTTTAAAACTCCCTCACCTATTTTGGGCTTCATTTCTCTCATACAGTTATGCCATTTCCAGTCTGATGAACATTCTTTTTGACAGAGCAGACAAGCAGACGAGCTGAGTAGTTCTGCTTTCTATGTCATCTCTATCCCTATCCTTCCCCTTCTGCCCCAATCAGTGAACCTACATCTTTCTGGTTTTTCTTTCTCCAAATGGAAGTGAAAAGGGCATGCATGTTGTTTTTAACATCATCCCAAGTCTCTCTTAATTCCAGGCTCAACTTTTTCTCAGAGTTTATACAGTTCTATATTGTTCTTTTTAGTATTTACCATTTGTTAAGCATCCCTTATTCCATCCCATGTTAATACATTTTTAGAATCTGAGCTTATTTAGTATCCCCTCTGTGCTGGCATCCATCTTGTTAAACATTACACTATTTTTAAAGAACTCTGTGATTATTTGTGATTATGTTGTGAAGATTTGATTCTTCAAAGCTTCACAAGCTTCTTGAGCCATTTTCTCTTTCAAAATTTAAAATCACGAGTTCACTATGGCTTATTTTCCTTCCCTCTTCTTAATCTAATAAACACACCACATGTATAAATACACTTTCCTGAAGGATGGATGCCACTTTACTTGTCCAAATCAATCATTGTATATAGAGATAAAAGAGTAAATAGTATAACATCCCTGATGGTTCACTAAGTCTTTCCCCATATAACCTAATTAAGTCTTCTGAATTCTTTCAGATTCTGTCTTCTTATGAGTGATATTTGGCAATCAGCCTGTCTTAGTTCTTTTCTTGCTTAGTTCTTTTCTGTACTTTACAGAGCGGGAGAGAAAGAAGTTAAATTAGTTTGAAATGTTCATTCTTGACATGGTTGAGATAGTGTTTAAGCAAGGAGAGATAAGCCCTTGAAAGTGATATTGTTCTTATTTCTTAATAGAAGTGAAATATTTGGAAGGGAAGAAAGAGTTTGTTCTTATATAAAATTTGAAACTATTAAATTTAATTCTTCCTTTCAGCCACTTAAGATACTTCATTTAGTATTCATCTTCTGCCATGCAATTTACTTTCTATGCTTTCTTGATCTCTATGACTGCATCAAGTAAATGAGGAAATATAGAAGGATATCCCGAGAACCAGGAAACACATAGATACTGTGTTCACTTTAAGTTTGTCAGGTGATTCTACTCATAAAACCAATACCTCAGCAAAAAAATGAACATTTCCATTGCCTCATCCCACCATTTGGTCAGTTCCTACTCCCTATAGCACTTATTGTTACAATTTCTATCACCATAGTTTTGTTTTGTCAGTTCTTGTATCTATGTGAAAGGAATTGTGTAATATGTGGTATTTCAATCAGCATACTACTTTTGAAATTCATCAATGTTGTGAGTATATCAATAGTTTATTCCTTTTTATTGCTGGTTAATATTCCATTGTATAAATACATCACAATTTGTCTGTTCTCCCACTGATGGACATTCAGGCTATTTTCAGTCTAGAGATATTATGAATTAAGACACAATGATTGTTTGTGTACAAGTCTTTTTCTGAGCACATGTTTTCGTTTCTTTGGGGTAAGTACCTAGGAGTGGAATGGCTGGGTCAAATGTTTAAATGGATAAGATACTGCATAACACTTTTCTAAAGTGGTTGCGCCATTTTGCACTCCTGCCAGTGATGGTGGAAAATTCCATTTGCTCTCTATACCACCAATATTGTATCTTAATAGATCTTTTAATTTTTGCCACTTTATAGGATACAAGATAGTATCTTGTGGTTTTCATTTGTTTTTTTGTGATGATTAAAAATATTGAATATCTTTTTATGTATTCACTGGGCATTCATGAATGGAGATCACTTGCCTTTCTTCTTAATTGTGTGAAGGATATATTATTTTGAAATCACTGGCATAACTTGGAAATAGGAAGTGAGAGACATTTCCCTACCTCGTTTCTTTTTATTTTCTCTGAAGACTCTCTCGCAAAGCAGTATTGCTGCTTGGGCAACAGTGCATTGCCTTGCACTGCTGCATGAACATTGCTGTCACTAATACAAACTGTCAAACATTTTAATTTTCTTTGGCCAGCTGCTAAAGATTGTCTCTTCAGAGCCAACAGCACTAATTTTTTGGTTAGAAACCTACTAGGTATTTAAAAATACAGAAATATAATTTAATCATTATGTTTACCATACATGTGCTTATTCATTAGTCATGTAATCAACAAACTTGTATTGATTATCAAGGTGAAAAATTCAAACATAAAGAAAACAATGGCCTTGCAGTAAATAAACTCATAAACTTGCAATCAAAATAAGGATATTTAATTTTATATAGACTATTAAATACATCCTACAATTGATAGGCGGTAGAGTTTTACAGGATAGATGACTTTTAGTTGAAATATTATTCATAAGTGTGATAGTATTTGGATGTGTCTTCATTTATCCTTTAAACAAATATGTTTTGAGCACTACCATGTGGCAGACACTTTGCTAGGCACTAGAGTGAGAAAAACAGTGATGGTTCTGCCTCTTGGAGCTCATAGTCTAGTGGACTTGAATGAAAGTATTGTACAAGTAGAAATGAGAGCATTAGTGATGGAGGAAAGAGAATGGGAAGGGTCTAGGGAATGACCAAGAAATCACTCTGAGTTGTCCATGGATGAAAAATTGCAAAGTCTGTTTTACAAGACTAGAAGTGTTTCTCCTTGGTTCCTCTGAGTTTCTGAATGTTACCTAAGCTACTTGGGCTTCATCAAGCAGGTACTGAGGATTCAGTATGTATGTTTGAGCAGGAAATCAACCATCAGAGCTGTCCATCAGGAGGATTAATCTGGAAAGACTATGTATGATGTTTTTGTGTGAGAAGCAGTGAAGGGAAATAGTTAGGAGAAAGTATCACTAACATAGGTGACATGCAGTGAACAACCAGGGGAGGAGGGGAAGTAACAATAATGGAATCAACTGAGCAAGAAGTATAACAGTTAGGATCAGCAGGATGTAAATTGGGGAAAAGAAAGAAATGGATAAAACATAGGTGAGCTAGCAGTATTCAGCCTGTTAATTGGGAGAATACAGATGCCATTCAAATATATAGTAAAGTCGACAAGAGAAACCAATTTCAAAATAATGTTAATATTGGCTTCGAAATGTTTTCTTTGAGGTTTAAGTCAAATGGAAATGTGCTGAAATGCTAAGTAGTGGTTAAGGAAGCTTCACTAGACATAAAAAAATCAGAAAACATTCACATTTGTTAATTGAATCTTTATCATTATATATATAAGCAGGTCAAAACCAGTATAATTGTTTTTCACCTCTGTTTACAACTATCTCTGATCTTTTAGGGATTCGCATGGGTATTTATAGAAGTTTTAAGAGAAGGTTTGTTTTAGTCCTCTCTGTAACTGTTTTATTCTTAGGTTCTTCTGGTTTGTACATAATTTAATAGGTATGAACTGTTGACACTGTTCAAATATGCTAATAATAGAAACAAAATCCATTCTCATGCCTGATTTGTCTGATTTCCAGAGGATATGTCAAGTCAACAAGAGAAACACAATTTTTTTTATCATCTTCTCATTTAACTCCATGAAGGAGAGAAGCATTACCATAAAACAGATAATGAGTTGTAAAATAAGAAAGCTAACCTCAGAAATTAAGGCTTTAAAAAACAAGGTAGCTTGTGTTTAATGCCTGTGTAACTTGGTGAGAGGGACATATAAGGCTTAGTGATCCCCAATTTGTGCTTAGAGGTGGATTGTTAGTAGATATCTTGGGGGTTCTGTAATCTAAGCTAAATGTTTGAAATTGATTAATTTATGTTAGACACCTCTGTTTTTATCCCTCTTTATCTTAGTTCTGGGCTTTTCCATTCTCAAGAGCCTGAGAAACTAAACCTTACTTTGGTAACTTGTTATTTGTGATAAGATATGAGACTTTGCTAAAACACAAGTATTTTTTAATGTCTCTCTTCCATACCAATATGTTGTATCTATTTCAGAATTTTACTTTTTACCTTTATTGGGAAACCATTTAAGAGTACTGTAATATCTTGCCTAGTTTTATGATCAATTTTTCAGTGTATTTCTTGAACAGTTTTTAAGGTAAGTGGTACCCAGCACCATGTCCAGTATCCTCAGTCTTTTATAATCTTAAATACAATAACCTCTTTGTTTTTTTTTCCTGATCATCTCCCCAAACTCAGATACATGTATGTATATACATACGATCATACATAATCACTCAAGTATTTGGTCTTATTTGCATAGCATCTTCATAGCTGCATTATAGTACAGCAGTGTATATGGTTATTTGCTTGCTTTTCTGTCTTCCATGAAATTGAGGATTGCCAAGAAAATATAAACTTATTTATCATTGTTAAGGCATCAGATACAAAATAGTTACCTAGCTCTTTATTGGAATGAATCATTTTGAAGAGAATACTTACCAGCATTAAACAATTTACCTATTTTAAATAGCCACTCACAGATTATACCACAGTTAAAATACATAGAATTCCTTTGAGTACAGAAAATGAGTTTGTTAAGGGAAAAATTTTATTCCTGATTTCTTTAAGAGCCAACATGAATATATTTTTAAATTTATCTTTGCCCAGTGATTTTTAACAGTGAGTGGGTAAAAGGGTAAGTAGATACAAGCAGCCTCATGAGAGTGATTCTATTATTTTTTTTTCCTTTTTTGTCTGCTCCTGTGGCATACGGAAGATCCCAGGCCAGGGACTGAATCCAAGCTGTAGCTGCGGCCTGTGCCACAGCTGCAGCAATGCCGATCCTTAACCCATTGCACAGTGCCGGGGATTGAACTGGCAATGTGACAAAGACAAGCCAGGTCATTAACCCACTGTGCCACAGTGGGAACCTTTATTATTTTAAAGTGGGGAATTCTACTGCCTCTCAGCCTTCTACGTTATGCATATAATGAGATCGATGTCTTTGCCAGCAGATGAGAATAAAATGTTTCTGTCTCAAGATATAGCAAGGCTCAATCATAATATTACTCCTCTTGCTTTCTATGTAGCAATTGTCATGCAAATACTGAGAGAGTCCTAAAGTATGTTTGGATTATGAATGCTACCTTTGAGGTTACCCATAATATTTTCCATGAAAATGCAGAATTCAACCACATTCAGAGCCAAACCCATATCAGAAATTTTAGACTTAGCTCTGCCAATAATGATCTCAATTTGATTTTCAATCCTAATTTTTCCACTGGGCTTCAATCCAGCATCTCTAACTGCCCAGTTGATATATTTTCCTTCATTCACATCTCTAGTGAATGTCTAAATCCTATGTATTTACCTCCCAAATATCACTTGGTTTCATCAGCTTTTCTCTATTTGTACCACTGATTTCCCAATCCACCCTACTATTTCCCCTCACCTTAACTACAGTGATGTCTCCTACTTAGTCTCTCTATTTCTACTCTTAAACTTCTCCAATCCATTCCTTCTACTGCAGCCAATGATGAACAACCCTTAGTGTAGTTCCTGGCTGATAGGAGGTGCTAAATAAATAGTTGTTTAGTCAACTAATGACTCAATGAATGAAAAAATTGATAAACATGGCAAGTACCGACAGGAACTACAATTTTTCAGAGCCAATGAGATTAGATAATGAGATTAATTTTTAATCAAACATTCTAGTCCATAATCAACTCCATTTACACATCATTTTGCTTCTAAAAAAACCACATTGTTGCTTTTTCTATACTGTTGCTACATCTTTTATATCCACCAAATAGCTTTTGAATAAATATTTGTGTGGCTTCAAATTGATAAGCCCTCTGGAAAGAAGAATAAGGAATATAAAAATGATCTGTGTCTCCTTTAAATATTCTAATTTAAGAGCCAGTTTTTTTTATTGTGTGTAATATGGTCCATGAGGAAATAACACATGTTTTTAAAACTATCCTAATTATGTAGAAAGAACTTTATGCCTAAATCCATGCGATCTATTACCAGGACCACTTAATGAGAGCAAGTATTGTCGTAGACAAGAGCCTCCTTTTGATCAGAGAAAGGTCAATTTGTTTTCTTAATAAATCTAAGTAAATGGAGGGAAAAACAGCTCTTATATGTTCCCAGGTAGTTCTTCTGAAGTTCTAATGAATGATTTAGAAACCAAGGAGGATTGAATAAGTCTATGAACCTAGAGAGGCCTAGCATTGATTTTAACAAAGTAAAACCTATTAATTTTGCAAAGTCATACGCTTTATAACAACAGTTTTCTTTAAAGATAGGGCCACTAATTCAAATGCCTTCAGAGGGCAGTGGAATGCATATATGCACAACTTAAAGGCATTCAAATTAATAAAATTCTAATGCCAAAACCCATCTAAGGACAGATTTAACTTGCAGCCTTCAGTTTCAGATCCCCAAAGGCAGAGATTTAACATATGTACTGTGTTATTCCTTTGGAATCTGGTTTAAAGTGAGAAATACATGTTTTGGGGTTCCCCCCCCCAAGAGCATTATTTCTTGGAAAGGTAAAAAAAAGAAGCCAGTGATAATCTCATAAAGCATGTAGTACTTAAAGCACTTTATGATAAATTCATTTGGTATCCACGTTAATAGCAGTGATAATAATGAATGTACATATCATTGACGTGAATGAGATAAACACATCCAAAGGAAATTTCATTGTAATTTGATATTAGGTAAATGTCCCATTAAAATAAATTGATACTGTACGTAACTTTCCTTTAGTTCACTGGCAGAATGGTTGCTTTGGAAAAGGAACAGTCTAATTCTAGTTTTAGGAGGAAATCTCATTATTCTTTTATAGCAATCATTATCAGGAACAGATATGGAATTGTACCAATGAACACATCTACTATTACACCACACAGGGAAAAGAGTACTAGTTAAATCTAACAAGACCACCCCCCCTCCTGCCTCAGTTCCTATAACAAACTGACAAAAGCATGCACGTGGTTTTAGCATTACTATTAGTGGGACACAGTAAATGTTTACTGAAATGCAAAACAAATGAGACCAGGAGAAATAACAGGCTGCAAAAGTGCATTTTATTTTTGATCATTTGTGAAGGCTGCTCCTCTTTGATTTGATTTAGTTGGCAAATCGCAAATAAAAGATCTGTAAGTCCTTAGATAAAAGTTGAATCTGAAGTACAGTTCAAATTTAGAGACATTGTATATTCAAAAAAAGAAAAAAACTCTTTCAGTATTATTTAATCCCCAGCTCTCAAGTATAATACAGACATGAATGCTACAAATGAATGACACTAAATAGAAATATTTTATAGATACCTGTACAAAGGAGAGGCACTTAGCTCTCTCTGGGCTCTTAAAGGGCCTAACAGAAGAGAAAATATTTAAGCTGAGTGTTAGAGATGAGTAATGAGTTAAGCCTGCAAAACTTACAACAGTCGAGGAAGTAGAGGGCCATTCTGTTTAGAGTTGTAGTTAAGGTTGAAAGTGAGGAGCAGCAGTAGAGCAGGCTGCAAATGCAGAGGGAAAAAGAGGCCATAGAGGCTCTTCAGACTTGGCCAAGGAGGCTAGTATTTGGACTTGTAGTAATTCTGTAGGCATCATTCTTGACCTCCTCATTCTTGGCTCCAGACCTTGGTTCTTGCCTTCTACAACTTCCATTCTTTACTAAAAAATTGCCATTTCTCAAAGCCATTTTTCACATTTTTTCATTCCTTCCTATTTTTATGGACTATTTTTTGTTTCACTCTTGCCTCTCTCTACCTCTTTTTTTTCCCTTTTTTCTCCACATCTACAGCCTATGGAAGTTCCCATGTCAGGGTTCAAATCCAAGCTGTAGCTGTGACCTACACCACAGCTGCAGCAATGCCAAATCCTTTACTCTGTGCCACAGCAGGGACTCCTTTCTCTTTCTCTTTTAAACTGCATTTCCCACATTTTAGCCATCTTTCAGTCTTTGCCACTATCCTCATGAGATGCTCTCATAGGGTCATCAAGTTTTCCATGAGAGTGGAATCACCCAGCCTCTGAATGGGCTAAGTTGAATGTGTCCTCTTGCCGAGCCTGATATTTTCCTTAAGTTTTGTCTATTTGCGTTACTTCCTTATAAAAAGTCACCATCTAATAAAAGTTGAAAGATATTTTCCAAGCATGTTAAAACCTCTAAAGATGGTTATATAGTCTAATAATTAACATATGAAACACACTTGTTCAATTTCTCTTTGAGAAAAGAACCAAACTCTTATTTGAATTCTAGGGACTTGACAACGAGGAACAATGGCAATGGATAGACAGACAGGACAGACAGGGTAAAGTGGTAGGGAGAAGATAATACACCATATTTCTTATGAAATTGCATCATACATTTCTACACAACAGTTTCACAAGTCTCTGGAATGTTTACATTCTTATATGTTTTCACTTGACTGATGAGTAAACTGAGGCAGTGATTAGCCTGTGTCAAAATAAAGCATGAAAAAATTACAAGTAAATCGCATGATTGGATGTTTGAAATATCTTCTTGTTCATTGAAGCTTTGCTTTTCTCCTTTCTGTTTCCCTCAGTCTTTATCTTTTCTCCCAATCACTTTTTATCTCTTCTGTTTTGCTATTCTGCCTAGTTTGTGATACTTTGCTAATTCTCCTACATAGATTATCCAATTTATCATTGTACAATTTCCTGTAACTGCTTCCTAGCTTATTCTTTTTCTTCATTTGTCACATTTTATTTTCCATTTATTGTGTTTTCATACAGTTTTGGAAAGTTTTGCAAATATACTTTTTTAAATTTATGCAATACTTTTTTATCAAATGTACTCATTTATTTGTCTCATATTTTTCCCTCTATAAAAATGTAGCTGTTCTTTCTTTTCCTATAATTCCTCTTTGCTTCCCTCAGTTTGACCAGACTTTGAAAATTTAGATATGTGTGTCATTTTCTATAATTTAGGAACATTTCTCAATTTGAAAAGCATGCAAGAAGTAAATAATAATGCAGTAACTTGAAAACATGCCCCTCCTGCTTCCTTGCCTGCTCCACATATTTCTTGCCTACTCTTTCTTTAATAGTATATCTACTTTGTACACCTTTGTCCCCTTACACCCAGAGATTCTGATTTAGTTGGCTTATAGTGAAGTTCTGGTATTTTTATATTTTCAAAAAGCTCACTAGGGGTGTTTGATAAGCAGTATTTATTAAGAAGGATGCTTTAATTTTAGAATCAAACACAATAAGCTATCTAACTATAATGAATAATCCAATAAATTTAATTGTGATTTTTTTTCTGTCCAAAACTAAGATTAGATGTTAATTGCCAGAGAAATAGATAAGGATGCCTCTGACAACAGAACATTAATATATCAAAGCTTGACAATTTCACTGGTAGTGAATGATTTAGTACTTAAAATATTTAGAAGCTATGGAATTAAAATTAATTTTTCACTAGGTGAATAATAACATTGATTGAGGTTTTACATTTAATTTTGTAAATAAAATTTTATCTTCTTCAGGCGCAGAAGCTAACTGTAAAACACTATGTACAACTTTTTTCTTCCTGTTTTGATCCATTATTGTACTGTCTTTTGCTTTATTATTGAAAACTCTCCTCAAGTAGATCATACACTGCAAATACTTGTCCTGATTACAAAATCCTCTCACACAAATGCCATAGACTGTTTAATAAGCTCTTCTTTTACAAAATTAAAAAATCTGCAGGGCCTGATTTGGAACTATATATAAATAAGATTTAGATCTAACAATTTTAAATTACTGCTTCATTCTTAGCTACTCGATTATATCTCTTATCTGGGAAATAGAAATAATAAAACCCTTGTTGATTCTACAGTTGGTTTGTAAAAGTCACTGTAGCCATCAGCCACGCAGTAGAAGGACCAAGATCAAAAATACAAAGCAAGGGGGCTGAGATGAAAATTCTGAAGCAACTTCAGTTTATAGCATTATAAACTGGCAACAAGAATTCTTTGATTACCTAAGAAAATTTCACAAGGCGTTTACTCTATCATCTTATTAGAAATGTGCTGTTCCCAGACCAACAGTATCAGCATCTCCTTGACGCTTGTAAAAGGAGAGAATTGGGGGCCCTCCACAGACCTACTGAATCAGAATCAGACATTTAACAGGATCTCTAGGAAATTATGGAAATTATTGTGCACACTAAAGTTTGAGAGGTGTTGCTATAGCACACATCTGAGAGTTGCTCCATGCATTTTTAAAATTTCCAGGAGTTCCTGTCATGGCTCAGAGGAAACGAATCTGACTAGTAACTATGAGGACATAGGTTCAATTCCTGGCCTCTTTCAGTGGGTTAAGGATCCCGCATTGTCATGAGGTCTAGGTCGCAGACACGGCTCAGATTGCGCATTGCTGTGGCTGTGGTGTAGGCCAGTGACTACAGCTCCAATTCGACTCCTAGCCCAGGAACCTCCATATGCCAGGGGTGCGGCCCTAAAAAGACAAAAAAAAATGTATTTCTAACATTTGTGGGTATTAGATACCACTGAGGGTACAAATTGGAATCATAATCTTTATCCTCTTACTGCTTCCCTGACTTTTGTGTTTTAGGCAAAGATTTCCCCATAGTCATTCATCATTGCATGATCCAGATAGTTCCCAAACTCTGTTGATTTTGCCTTAATAGTTCATATAACCTCTAGCCTTTCTTTTCTGGTGCTTTGTCACAGCTCATGTTTTAGCTCCAGTACTTATTTCCTAGATGCCTGTCTTAGATGTTTGACCTGTGTCGTTGCCTTAACATTAGCCTAAACTTTGCCTCAGAATTATCTAGGAACACAGCTCCAGCTCTGACACTCTTGTACTTAAGTCATTTTCCATTGCCATCCACTGAATTGCAAACTCCTTAATAGAAAGCAAAGTCCCTTCAGCCCAAGGCCAATATACACACAGGGCTACCCCTCTCCCTGATTTTCCACTCTTACATAGTGACATAGAGCTCAATTGTGTACTCCTGATCAGATCACAAAAATTGCATGCCATAGGCCTTTCCTTCTGCCATCTTCTTGCCCTCCTGACCTTCCATATCCCTAAGGCCTACCTATTCTTTCTTTATTCATAATATAAAATATGTTTTTTTCAAAGAAGATACTGGTGGCTGTTAACTCTAAGGGATTATTCTTGAAAACAGTAATCAATTTTTTTTTCTTCCCTGTCCCCACATTTCCTCTTTGTTAAACATAAGTTTGTTTTCAAAGTCTATAAGTCTATTTCTGTTCTGCACATCAATTCATTTGTACGCTTTTTTTTATTCCAGATATAAGTGATATCATATGATGTTTGTCTTTCTCTGTTGTACTTCACCTAGTATAATATAGTGTGATGAATCTCTAGGTTCATCCATGTTGCTACCAATGGTATTTCATTCTTTTTTATGACTGGGTAATGTTCCATTGTATGTATGTAACACATCTTTTTTATCCATTGCTCTGTCAGCAGACATTTAGGTTGTTTCCACATCTTGACTGTAGTAAATAGTAAATAGTAAATAGTGCTGAAATGAACATTGTGGTGCAGGTATCATTTTTTTAAGTTTTTTTTTAAGTATAGTTGATTTACAATGTTGTGCCAATTTCTTCTCTACAGCAAAGTGACCCAGTCCTTTTCTTTTTTTTTATTTTTTTATTTTATTATTTTTTTTGTCTTTTTGTTGTTGTTGTTGTTGTTGCTATTTCTTGGGCTGCTCCCGCGGCATATGGAGGTTCCCAGGCTAGGGGTTGAATCAGAGCTGTAGCCACCAGCCTACGCCAGAGCCACAGCAACGCGGGATCTGAGCCGCGTCTGCAACCTACACCACAGCTCACGGCAACGCCGGATCGTTAACCCACTGAGCAAGGGCAGGGACCGAACCCGCAACCTCATGGTTCCTAGTCAGATTCGTTAACCACTGTGCCACGACGGGAACTCCCCCTTTTCTTATAGTATCTTCTCAAATTAAGATTTTCTCTAGATAGATGCCCAGGAGTGGGATTGCTGGATCATGTAGTAGTTCTATGTTTAGTTTTTTGAAGAACATCCGTACTGTTTTCAATAGTGGTTGTAATAATTTACATTCCCACCAACAGTGTAGGAGAGTTCCCTTTTTAGAGAATGTTCTAATTTTATTCTTTTACATGTAACTGTCCAGTTTTCCCAGCACAATTTATTTTACACAGTCTTTTCCCAGCACAATTTATTGAAGACACAGTCTTTTCTCCATTGTATAGTTCTTGCCTACTTTGTCATATATTAATTGACCATAGGGTGTGTGGGTTTATTTCTGGGCTTTCTATCTTGTTCAATTGATCTATGTGTCTGTTTTTGTGTCAGTACTATACTGTTTTGATTACTATACCTTTGTAGTATAATTAGTCAGAGAGAATGATTCCTTCAGATCTGACCCAGTCTCAGAAGTCATCCCTGGATTGATTTATTGGGCAAGCATGTTATGGAGTTTTCTATGTACTTGGTATTGGGACAGGGGAGTATAAGAATATTAGATAAATAGAATTACACGTATCAGGAAAGTGTTCTGCATACCGACTTTATCCCATCTGTACATAAGGATTTGTGAGTCCTTAAGATTGAAATATGGTAAGTATCAGAAGTCCCCTTGTGGTGGGTTAAGTATCTGGCATTGCCACAACTGTGGTACAGGCCACAGCTATGGCTCAGGTTTGATCCCTGGCCCAGGAACTTCCACATGCTGCAGGTATGGCCAAAAAAAAAAAAATAGTAGTTATCTCAAGTTCTTATTTCATTGTCTAAACTTCAGATTTAGTAATGGGTTGTAATCACCTTACAAATTATAGATTATCTTTTTTAAAAAAAATGATAGAGTACTTTTTATTTAATGGTAAAAAGCATTTTTGTTGTTATGCATATTTGGTTGTAATAGCCTTTTTTAATAGAACTATTTTCCTGACATTCTACTCTTAAAATTTCCTTTAGAATAGAAAGTAGAAGATATTTAAGCTTGATATCACCAATGACTCATAAAAATGTTCCAGTGGCTATAGATTATTTTAACTTTATTGCTGTACCTTACGGATTTCTTCATAGGTTGCTCCTGAAAGCAATTAATTCTCAGTTTTATGTGGCTTTATAATGCAGAATACATTGAGGGACACAGAATTGCAAATACATTTCCTTATAATATAGTAATGAATTTTTGTTTAAACATCTCTAGAGGTTTTTTATTTAAAAAAAAAAACTGGCTAAACTATGTTTGTTCTTCTTCCCCTCTCATATTGACAGTTTCTAAGAAATCTAAATACTTTCTTCATGTTTAAATTTTACAACACTTCATAGACTATTAAACATGAAACATCCTTGTGGGGACAAGAAATCGAATTTGCTCTTGAGAAGGTTTCCAACTAATTGATTTTTAGGACATTATAACATCATCTAGCTGACAAGCTTTACAAATATAAAAACTGGAGCTGAACCAAGAGGGTGCTTTTTTACTGACACATAAAAGGTGTCTTTCTGTCTTGTATCCTTTGGATATAGGCATGTCAGTTTCAGAGGGAAACTTTCACATGGAGCTTTTTTATTTCTTTCTCTCCCAGTAGAACTGTGTGTGGTAGCACATTGTTTCATCTTTTCTCAAATAAAAGGACATGGGGCTTCATTTTTGTTTTGCCTTTTGGGTATCTCACAGGAACTCCAGGATGGCATCGGGCAGCGGCAAACTATTGTCAGAGTGTTGAATGCAACTGGGGAAGAAGTAATTCAGCAGTCCTCAAAAACAGATGCCAGTATTCTACAAGAAAAATTGGGAAGCCTGAATCTTCGGTGGCAGGAAGTCTGCAAACAGCTGGCAGAAAGAAAAAAGAGGTAGGGTAACAGATAAATTAGAAATTCTAAAATTTTAGTAGAGCTATTTAAGCTGCCCTTAAAAGAAAGAAAGATTTTTGTGAAAGATTATAAGCAGGGTGAAAGACACTAACATTAAGGAGCCCATCAACAGTGCAATAATGAACTTGCTCTTTATTTTTCTCAGGTAATAAGATATGTAGCTGATGCTAATTAAATAGACAGTGTTTTTCTACTGTTTAGAACTTTCACGTTTGTTTGAAAAAAGTCACATATGATTGTTTAAACATGAATGTTTTCAGTATATTCCAACTTTAACAAGCTGAACCTCATTTTTTTGAAGGAGATGAGAAAAAGAAATTATAAATGACTATTTTGTAGGAAAGACTACTCTTTGGCCAGATTTTCTTAGAACTACAAGTGTGACTTGTGATGTGTAAAAACATGGTAGTCATATTTACCTTTTAGTTCCACTATATTTCATAGTACTTTCTTAAAGAGGGACTTGGGCTGAAAATGTCCAAATCTAGAGGGGAAAACCAAACCTCAGAAAGGTTATTGTTGAATTTATTCAACATTTAACTTTCCCTTGGAAGGTACTGAAAGCACAGAGCCAAGTATGTGCTGCTACAGTTGGAAAACATGGATATTTTTATAAACAGGATTTTGTATTATGCTTTCAGTTATTGCTAATGTTTCCTGTCTCATAAGGGAGAACTTGGTCTTTATTTATTAAACGAGACTATTGTTATGAACAAAGGAAACTCAGTTCCATTGCCAAGATCTTGCTTCCTACCTATCATCAACATAATAGGTGGATTTTAATATTCAGAAAGCTAGAACAACTCATTGATGAACGTCTTTGGTGAGGATGTATTAGAAGGGTTTTGGAATTATGTCCATTGTCTTTTCCCACCTCTTCTGGCCACCTTTTTTCTTATTGCATTGTTCAGAGAGTAAATTTAATTCTTCTATACAAAATGAACTCATTAGTTGACCGACGCAAAGGCACACAGACACACACACACACACCCCTACACACCCCTTGCTAGAGATGAAAAACAACTGCATAATCTAAAAACATTTTTATTTTAAATCTTAGTTTAGAAAATATTGTAACATATCTAAGATAACATAAAGACCAAAATTTGTAGTTAAATTGCTTCCTTGGGAGAGTCATACACATTTTTTCCCAAAGTGAAAATCCTTCTGTTAAATACACAACTATCCCATTATCTAAATAACTGATATATTTATGCTATAGACAGGTTTAAACCTGTATAACATCATTTTGGCACTAGGCTCAATCTAGTCAAAATAAGATGGTAAGAAATGGGAAGGTTAAGGAAAGTTGATTACCATGCTTTAAAATATGTTGGATTCATAAAGCGGATTAAATTGATTGGTGGATTTTGTCTTTAATATAAATCAAGTATTATTTCTTATTTTGAAGTATCTTACTCTTATAGTATTTGAGTAAAACTGTTTAATATTTTCTATAACTTCTAACCTAGATTTTAAAGTTCTTTTTATCTGTTATTGACTTGTAAATTCAAATTAGAACTTATAAATGAAAATAAGGCAATATGCCTGTTTCTCCAAATATACCCTGAAATTTTAGGTCCTTCTAAGCTTTTAAGAAAGTGGCATATGCTCGACTCTATTGTGAAATATTACACAAATTATAAGTTAATTACAGCTGGGGATTTAGCAGTACTTAAAAAAATTTCTCCCATTTAAACATTTTGACCTACATTAAATATTGCGGTAAAAGTCAAGATCAGCTTCCTTGAGGTTTTTTTTTTTTTTAACTCAGCTTTTAAAGTTATCTACTTCATGCTACATTTTAAAAGTAAATGTTAGCATATTTAAATTTCCACTGAGATCAGTTTTGTCGTATAATTTCTCAGGATTTTATATCATTTAAATTTTATGAAATGTAAAAAAAGTAATAAAATATGTGCTATTTCTACAAATACACTCACAGCTATTTCTAAGCACCCAGTAGCAAATAAAGTAAAAAAATAAGCAAAATAATATTTTATAAAGATATGTTAACCTAACAATTGTGGGAGTGCTGTAATCATGAAACTATTACTAATCAGTGGCATGCTTTCAATGCAACCCTAGCCCAAGTTAGAGGGAAACAGAAGTTATTTATTGCACAGGTGAGAAATAAGGTGACTGTTCAAGCTGACAACAGTATTATTAGTTTGCAGTGAGATTTAAATACAGCTGTTGGAAATATTTAATGTTTCTGTCTATATACACAAATGAAAGACCTTGTATATTTTAAGTAATTGAAGTCTATAAAAACTATTTGGAGCCTTATAACCACATAGTTTTAAGCATTTCTCTTTGAAAATGTAAGATATCAGAAATATGAGAAGAAAATTCTCAGAAAATTTCAAATAGCAATAGACATCCACTAAGGTTAATCTCTGTTGGAATTAAATGAAGTATAAAATATAGTCAATTAGCTGTGCAATTCAATATAGAAAATGTACTTTTTCCTCAATTATGTAGCAGAGAAACTAGGTTTAAGCATGATAGTAATGAGTTTAATGATGGCTTAGCTACCAAAATTGTCTTTGTAAATGAAGAAGATGCAAATGAAAACCTGTTGCCATAAAGAGAAGTCATAGGTTAAAACAAAGTAAGCCTGTGTATAAAGAATATTAAGGCTTGATCCACGGATAGAATTTGAGAGGGGCCATGAGCTTGAATGGGGGGAAATACCTCTTTGGTTTCACTAACCTCCAACTGAAATTGAGCATCCCCTTCCATTTGAGTATAGGCAACAAAACAGAGTAACACTACCAGTATCTGTGAAATCATAACTGTTTTCTTATCTCATTAGTATTATTAGAGATATTTCAAAATATTGTTCATGCTTATTACTACATCAAAATTGCAGTAGTATTAGATTTACCACAATATCTTATTAATGTGTTAATAATAAACAAGCACATATTACTACATCACAATTTTATGTTTCTAATAGTTGTATTACTGTATTTCAATTCAGTTGGCTTCCTTTGGAATCCTGTGTATTTTATAGTCTGGATTTTAAAACATTATTCTGAGGAGTGGCAGGCTTCAGCAGATTACCAAAAGCGTCCATAGCTTAAAAAAAGAACAGTAGTTCTATTCAGCTATTGGTTTATCTGCCCAGACTTCATTCTTATATACGATGGCTTTACTCCTTTTGATGTTATAGTCACTGTCCTTAAACATTCATTTATCCTGGAGTGTTCTAGGAAATGTATCAGTCAAGGGAATGTAGGTAGGCAGGCCTTCAAGCAGCAGACTTTTGACAGCATAAGAAAGTTTATTTTACTTAGAACAATGTCAGGATAAAAGATCGAAAGAGGAAAGAAACATGATGGGAAGTGGAATCTCTAAATTGAGGAATCCCTGAATCATAGCCCATAGCAATAAAAATGATTTTAAGAGATTATCGCTCCCTTTTTCCTGAGACAAATGTGATATTACTTCCTCCATTTCACATATAAGGCAATTATTATACTAACATATATTGCGGAATAATAGTTTTAATTTAGATGTTGCTTGATGGAAAATACTGCTTGAAATGTTTCTTTCGCAATATTTTTAGTGGAAAATTTCAAGTATATAAAAAGGTTGAAAAAAATTAGTATAATGAATACATATCCTCCTACATTTCTAAATGGGACAATTAATATTTCACCCCACATGTTCTCTTTTTCTTTCTGCCTCTCCCATATCAATATTTCTCTAATGTAGGAAGTTATATACACACGCAAATTTTTATTTTAACATTTACATGTTAATTATAAACATTCTTATGCTTAATCACTAAATACTTCAGCATGCATCTCCTTAATATAATGACATGCTGTATATAACCATGCTTGTTTATCATGCTCAAGAAATTGAAAATAACACCATATTATAATTTAATATCCTGTCCATATCCAAATTTCTCCAGTTGTTCAAACATAACTGTTATATCTTTTCTGAGTTGTTTTGTATCAATATCTCATCATGTTTTATGCATTGCATTTGGTTTTGTAGGGTAGGGAAAAAAAATTTTCCTCTCCCCTCTTATGTTCAGGGTCTAGAGCCTGCAGGTTAAACTGACAAAAACGCCTTAAGAGGGGAAAAGTCATACACATTTTATTTGATGTTAATATTTTTATGTGACACATAGATTGTCATAGAAAAGAAAAGCCTAAAGAAGTGGTAGGCCTAAGAGCTTATATAAGACTGATAAATTGTAGAGATGTAACGAGGCACAGGAAAAGAAGTTTGGGCTTTGAGGGGTGATAGACTGAGGGAAGATAATATATGGAGAAACTTATGGAAGATAAGGGATATTTTCAGTAAGGATTCTTTAGGCAGATTCAGATTGATGCCATCTTCAGTGATAAAAGCCACCTCATATTCCTAGTATAGAAAAATGGAGGGGGAGTAACCTTCACAGAAGGAAATTGTTACATTTACGTGGAAACAGGGAGGGTAAGGAGATGTCCTGTCTCTGCCATTCCTCAGTTGTCTTCAGCTCAAAATAATCCATATGCCAAAGTAGCATATTTTAGGGTGCCATATCCTGCTCCCTTCATTTATCATGCCCCTTTTATCCTAAAAAACCTCTCACCTTTTTCTTTTTAGTGATACTGACATTTTAAAAAGTCCAATATAATATCTTACAAAAAAATCTCCTTTCCAGATTTGTCTGATTTTTTTCTTTGTTATTTACCTTCCAATCATAAGCTTGTTTTCTATGTCTCTGAGTCTATTTCTGTTTTGTAAATCAGGTTATTTATATCATTTTTCAGATTCCATGTATAAATGATGCATATAGTGTCATGTCATCTCCAAGCAGTGATGTTTTTGCTTCATCTTTTCCAATTTGCATTCCATTTACCTTCTATTCTCTTAACTTCTTATTAACTGGAAGTTGAGTCTAGATGAGACTTCAAAAGATACAGGTCAAATGTTTTTGGCAAGAATACCTCATATAGGATTCAACATACTTTGTATCACATCAGGAGATGCATAATATGAGGTAATCCCACTTTAAATGTTGCAAAGTTTGTTTTCTTGGTTAAGGTGGCAACCATCAGATCTTGAATTATAATCTAATATATTTTTCTTTGGAATCAATAATTCATGTATGGTTTTAAAAGCCATTGATGATCCTTTTCTAACCCAATTGTTACATTGGAGATGCAAAATATGATTTTCCTCTAATTATTTTCCTATAATTATTTTTGACATGATCCTGCAAGCTGATTTATTCCATTTGTTTTTAAAAAGGAAAAATTTCCTTTTTTCTCTCTTTATTATCATTATGGACTTATGGATTCTTATTTATTCAATATGTTATTATGAATTAGTTATCATTCTTGTTAATGTTCACCTTTACCTAATTTAAACAGTGGAACCTGTCCAAGCTTGCCACTTTAATGTCTCAAGCTCACCTTGTACTTTCCCTGTCCCAGGTATGGAACCAACCATTCTCCAAGGGCCTCTGATTTCCTTCACCGGGGACTGTTATATAGAAACCAAGATCCAGGCAGGAACACCTTGTCAAAGCAAACTTGGCACCTTTCTGACAAGCAGTACTGGGGGGGGGGGGATACTGTCATGTTACTTGTACAAGGATGCAGAAATCTCTATCGATCAATACATCACAGTTCAAAGTAAGGCTAAGCTTATTAAAAAGCCCTTATCATGTTAAACTTCATGTAAAATCAGTAACTTACTCATTTCACTGCCTCTACTGCTGAGTTTTTAAACCAGTTCACCTATATATAATATGTTAGTTTGTCAAGCAAATTAATGGTATAAATAAACTAATGGGAGGCATTCCTGATGTACTTAAGGGAAGAAATTGTTTTTTAAAGATCTTAGCTCATTGTTTGCATGCAAATGGATGCTGTTAATTAGAAATGAGCCTTATCTAATGAATTAGATAAGGCCTAGTAGAACCTCTTCTTGAAAATCTCCATTAGTAGTTCATGCTACTCTATGCACTCATTTTAAGACAACTGTTTTCTCTTAAGTCTTTAATTTTGGCTTCTCACTTATTCGTACTCTCCTAAAAAATAGCCTTCATATACACTTTTTATTTCTAAAAAATGAAAATTAAAATTATAATTTCTGTCTTCATTGTTCATGCCGTCTTTTAAATGTAGCCAACATATCCATATAAACCAGTGCTATAAACCTCTCACACATTCATACTCGTCCCCCAGAATCACTCTAGTCTTCTTGCCCTATATTTGAATTCCCCTTATTTCTTATCACCAGTTTTTTTAATTTTTTATTATTATCCCTTTTATTTTATTTTTATTATTTTAATAGTTATTTCCCCAATACAATTTTTTTTTCTACTGCATAGTTGAGTTACAGTGTTGTGCACATTTCTGCTCTATAGCAGGTGACTCTGTTTTACATCATGGTCTCTCCCAGGAGATCGGATGTGGTTCCCTGTGCTATACTGTAGACCCTTATTGTTTATCCATTATAAATGTAATAGTTTGCATCTCCTAACCTCAAGCTCCCAGTCCATCCCACTCCCTTCCACCTCACACTTGGCATCCACAAGTCTATTCTCTATGCCTCTGAAACTGTTTCTGTTTTATAGACAGGTTCATTTGTTTTATCACCAGTTTTGACCCCTACTCTCTTCATTCATCTGAGAGTTTGCAGAGTAAATGCCCACAGGCTGAATCCAGCTTGCAAACTGTGTGGTGTTTTTACATAAGCATTTTTATGAAATAACCCCCAACGTTTAAAAATTAAGTCTTCATATTTAAAAAAATAATAATATTTCTATCTCCTTTTGGCAACTTAGATCTAGCTCCTGGGCACTCTTTTCCACTTAATCTCAAGGCACCATCTCAAGGCAACTAACTAAAATGTTTCAGACTCCTGATATTCAAAAAGTATGGTCTCTTGACCAGAGAACAAACATCACCTGGGAGTTGATAAGAAATGGAGAATCTAGCATTCATATGTACCTTAAAGTTTGAGAAGCACTGATTTGGGCAAGCAACTTTCTCTTCAGTTTGACACACTTGTCCTACCTCAGTCATTTATATTCATTGCTTTCCCATAGACCTTTGACTTCGTAATACTTTATAGAGACCCTTATATAATGATGGTGATGGTGGTGGTGACAGCATTTAATATTGATTGCCAGGCATGTTTCCAAGTGCTTCACATAGTTCATATAATCTTCATAACAACTCTCTTCTTATTTCCATTTCTAAAAAAGGGCAATTGAAGTACAGACTGCTGAAGATTTTCACCCAAGATCACGTAATTAGCACGTATTTGAACTAGTATATAAGCTCAAGTAGTCTAATTCTAGCATTGTTATGCTAGATCCAATTTTGCACAGCTTATCTTAGCATGAACCTTTAGTATTTTCTAAGATATACTTCCAGTTTCTGCCCACCAGCCTCTCACTTATCAAGCCCATTTCCTTAGCTGGACAGTCTTAGTAGCTAGTGAATAGGACATGAAATCTGTCTTGACCTATCTTTGCAACCATGTTATCCATCATTTCCACTATTTCAGCTTGTGGCAAAAACATAAAATGACTTAAGTGTTCTGTCCCTCAGCTTTTGCAAAAACCATTTACATTTTGCGTCAAATTGTCTTTCCTCTCATTTTTTGCTCAAAATTCTGCCCATCTCCAGAGCCCAATTTAAGTAGTATTTCCTGAATGAATATTACCTGCTCTTCTCAAGCAGAATTGCTTTGTTCTCTTGAGTTCTTCTTGTTCCTTTTCATAACACTCATATAATGTTTTATATATCTATGTCATACCTACATATATTTTATTTCCCTAGCAGATTGAAAGGTTCATAAGGGCAAGGCAACATCTCATTCTCATCTCTGAAACCCACAATACTTAGCAGAAAATCTAGTACATTGTGGATGGCCAAAAATATTTTCTCAATTTAAGTAGTAAGAATTTTTATTCAGTCAAATTAAATTAGGCATTTAAATCTTTACACTGGACATGTTACATCAACAAAGCCAGAACTATTTTTTTAATGTTTTTATAATATTATCACATTTCCATAAACTTTTAGTTCTGAAGATTGGGCTTGATCAATTTTAACTTTAAAAATGGAAGAAGTTGGGTTAAGAACTCATATTTTAGGTGCTCTCCAGTTAATCCTCTTAAGAGAAAAATAACTTCAATTTCCATAGCTATTTACACCAAAAATAAGCTCTTTGAGTCAAACAGTTTGTACATTTATCTCAGTCTTACTAGTATCACAACTAGTAAATTCTAGTGATTTAAGTAGGAGTTAGCCTTAAAATTGGTAATTTTATCCTCATCCACCCTATAACCAAAAGATAGTTTAGATGCAGTGCATATCACCAAATAGCTATTTTTAAATTTATCAGAGAGGATCATGCATATATTATTATCCACAGGTGTTTGTGGAAAAGCTCATCTCTTCCCATCTGTTCTGTGATGACTCTTGAAAAGCTTTCAAGGACACTCATAATTCTTCGTCAAAAGACTATAAAAAATTAGCTTTATAGTTAATCATTTTGTCATATTTTATTCTTTGAAACTTGGCCAGTTCTGGCGAAACAGACTAGCTGGATCCAAACATGCTGTCATATTGCCTGGTAGAGATAATATCATTATCTCCATATATACAAGTTAATGCACACTATGTACGGGCTTTCTTCAATGTTTATAGGGCTGAAGAGGTAAGAGTTGAAGTAGGAATAGTACCTTTCCTCCCACTATTTGAAAGTCAACCATGTGCTGTTCCCAACCTGTTTATGCAAATTATTCTTGTTTTTAGAATTTCCTTATTCAATTAAATATTACATAAACCAATAAAATAGGAATGTGAAGAGAAAGAAAACTGTAGTTACTATTAAAACTAAGTCAAATGCATTGGAAGACATTAACAAAAAGTGCTATTCAATTAGAGGTAGATGAAACAACAATTTAAAGTCTCACATAGAGAGCAGAAACCACAAAAATTGGAAGGATTTCACATTTAGATTTTTTCTAATGTCTCTAAATCTTGCTCTAAAGAAATCAAAATTAAAAGCCATAGATTATACAGTATAAGAATATTTTATTCAGAAAAGAATATAATAAACTTCAGCCAGTTCCATGCTGCAGGAGAAGTCTTGTTCCCCACACCAAATGAGTAGTGAGCTAATAATCATTTATATGTTTTAAGTGAAAATAAAATGTTTAAATATGTATAAACAACTTTATATCATCCCTTTGATTTAACAATATTTTTCCCAAAACTATCTATCCAGTCATTCCAATCAAATTTAGTAAGAGGAGTGAGTTCCCGTTGTGGCTCAGTGGTTAACAAATTTAGTAAGAGGATTTCTCTTATATGTCTAAAGGACAAAGTATTTTTTGGTGCTATTTAGAGGAGTCAAGATGGATCCATTCATAGAAGGTTTTATACCTCAAACTTTTTTCTGGGACAGAATAGAAGAACATTGGAAGGCTTTTTAATATGTGAAATTTGGAACCATATAGGCTCTTCTGATAGTTAAGCTCAGGGTGAAATGAAGAGGATGAGGTGAGACGGGCAGCAGTGCAGCTCAAGTTAACTAGTCTTGTAGTATTTCAGATTAGGGACAATGAGTGTCTGAGAAAAATAAAGCTTGTAAAGATGGGACAGATTCAAGATATTCGGTAGATGAAAGCAAAATAAGTTGGTCACTGATTAGATAGAAGGGTGGAAGGATGAAAGGAGGATTCTAGGATGACCCCTTCCCCAAATTTCTGGCTTGGACAACTGGACCAATGGAGTGCTGGTAGCTATGAGAGGCAATACAAGGAGCCATATCCAGATGGAAAGAAGAAAGTACATCAGACATAGAGGCTTCACTCTGAGATATGATAGGTTGAGGAGCCCATAGAACAGCTAAAACAAGGTAGTCAGAAAACATGCATTTGGACATGCAAGGCTGAAGACACTGAGCCTTTTTCTTCTCAATGGAGTGATGGTAGCAATCACCAGTAAATTAACTGCTTCTTAGTGAGATCCCTTGCTCATGTCATTTACTCACTAGCTGGCTAACAAGAGTTGCCAGACTACGTATTAACCAATGAGTCCTGCTGTGGAGAAAGGGTTCAGGCATCAGGAAGAAAATGTGACAGATGAATACAAGTAGTGACTAATGAACTCAAATAGCACCTATAATTTCCATGAGGTCACAGATTCACAAATCAGAAGGGGTGGCAAAGAAAATATTGGGGATAGACCAGAAGAACATATCAATCATAGCATATAGAAAAACAAGCTCAAAGTTCTCTTCATACTAATTGCAGATCAGAAATGTCTTCTGTATATGTGTAGGACACCTTGGTGAAAGAGAGGATGTGGACAAGCATGTTCGAGGCATCAATATAATCAATGAAATGCAGATGATCAGTACAGAGGTAGCTAGAGAGCCTATAACATGAGAAATAAGCACAAAGCAAATCGTTCATGTCCCATAGGACTCCTTGCTTGGGGTCCTATAAATGCCCTCTCCCTTTAAGGTTATTGCTGTCTAAAATCTGTCTGTTGTTGTCTATCTGATTCAACAGCAGCTATGTCTCGACCTGATAATTTTCTTAAAGCAGGCCAAAAGGCATTTTGCATTCTTTTCATTTTCCTTGTTGCTGGGTAAACTTGAATTGACTACCTTCAAAGCCTGTCCTATGAGACATATTTCACATTATGAGCAATCATTGCCAAAGCTCTTTTTATTTTAGAATTACAAACCATCATATTACTAAAAAGGAACACAATATCCACAGGTTAGTCAACCATCTTTGTGCACAAAGCAAAGCCCAGTCTAGAGATATAAATGTGTTGATCACTTTATTGATTCATTCCCTAGGTTTAGTATAATTAAATTATGCCTTAGATATGTGTGCTAGTTTTTTTCTCATATCCCTTTAATGAATCTTGTCTGTTTTAGTAATTCTGAACTGTTATAGTTTGGCCATTAATATATATCTAAAGTTATCATAACGCACTATTTTTCCCATAGATTAGTTAGAATTAAAATATTTTTTCTCTTTTTATCTACTGATAAATATTTTATTAAAAAACCTTTTCTAAATTGAAAAACACCATATGTCTATGAGCTGCCTATTAATAATTTTTTCTTACTTATACATTCACCATTATAATAATATCCCTTCCTCATTTTCAGCAGAAGGCATTATCTCTTATTTCACAGGAACATTACCCCAGTTAATTATTCTTTCTCCCCCGAATGCACATAAGAATAAATGTATCTTTACCATTTCTCTACTGGCCCTTGATCAAGTAAATATTTTTAGCTCCCAGAGTGAAAAGTAAATCACCAAAATCCTTTCATAATGTGCTTCACTATACTTGTCAGGGTTCTTAGCTGTGAATAACAGAATCTGGTTCTGCTTAATGTAATCAGAAATTGACTTTATGAGAAGGATAAAGACCTGCTCCCATTTCCATATAGAAGGCTGGAACACCAGCTCAAAAATAAATAAAGTCAAGGTAGAGGCTCAAGTGCAAGTCATACCCTTGTGTGCATGCTGCCATAGGCCACTCCACCATTGCAGATGGGATGAAGAATGCCATTGCTACTGTAAAGTATTCTAAATGGTCCCTTGCAATTGTCTATCACTCATTTCAGATTCAAAAACTGAACCTCCTCCATCAGATTCCACACTGATCTTAGGAAACCCCCCCTACACACATGTGCAGGGTATTCAGATTCTGGGCAGCCAGAGTTGAGAAAGGTCTCATACTTCCCCATCCCAGTATTTATTCCCATTTGAATCCTCTTCCTAGTCACTAATACTTAAACCTACATGTTCTCTTTTATCTCATTTCTTTTTATTGCTCTTGGTCCCCACCACTGCTCTCACACCATCTTTGCCAAGTTCATCAAGGATCTCCTGTAGGTAAATCCACTGGACATGTCTCAGTCCTATTGAGGCCTCAAAATCAATAATGAACACTTGAATACATTGCATTTCTCCATAAAATAGACTGTGAGTGGCATTGCTATCTGTTCACTTGTGCAAACTAGAGACTTGGAAGCTACAAGAGTCAATATTGACACTAAGTCTTGTATGATTACCTTATGAAAGATCTTTGTCAATATTTTTACAAACATTTCCCCCTTTACTCATCACAACAACTCAATTTTAAAGATATGTCATTTCCACCCTCTCTCCTGATTCTCAGATGGCAAGCAGTGGATGGCAGTATTTCTATGTCCATTTTACAAATGATCAAAATTCAGCTCAAAAAGATTAAGATATTGTGTCAAGGCCAATCAAAGTTATGGAAAGATCAAGAACTAAAAGTCAATTGACCCTGACCCCAAGTCTGTGCCTCTTCAACTATAATCATATTTACCTATGTGAACAAAACAGCTAATAAATGTAACAGGGACAAGACAGAATAACAATGAGTGTTCTGCAGACTATTTACTAACTCACGCTCAGCCCTTGAAAAAGATTCAAGCCTATATCTTCTCATATTTGAGCTTCCACCAATACCTAAGGTTAATATTATCTTCAGGAGTATTAAATGGTAAAGGATTCAGGTAATAAGCAAAGAAGACTAGAGAAAACTGAGTAAAAGGCAAGTATGTAGCTAGAGGGGCAAAGCTCATCTACAAAATAGAACAAGGGAAACCTTGAATGTGGGTCTGGTTTGTGGGGAGTTTCAAAAATGGAAAGATTCTGAAGCTGTTTATGGATATAAAAGAAATGTAATTTCTGGAATGTTCTATAACTTTTAAACTGGTACCCTGTTTTGATCAAGAAATGTATATTAAAATTAGAATGGTTTTTCCAATGATCTTTTGTTTCTAGACTGGGTTTCTGTGGGTATAAATCTGTGAAGACTATGGGTCATGAGGGTTCCTGTATTTTATTAGGATTACATGTGAGAACAAAAATCTATCTTTATAAACCAGTATATTTTTTAAATGATGAGAGTCTATCCATGACAAAAAGACCCTGTTTATCCTGCTGATTAGTTATTTTTTCCTGCCAGTTAACCTTTCCACTGGAGAGTGGAAACTAAGAGTAATGGGAGATAGGGTTGGCCAATTAAACAAACCTGCTAACTAAATGCTGGGCAGTAATAACCTATGTTCCCACCTGTATTTATTACCCTTGGAAGTAAATAGCATGGTACTTTTGTGTTTATATTTTTATTTTGCTCTGTTTTTTTTTGAAATTTACTTAAATTATGAGTATTATTTTACTCATTAGAAAAATTAGGAAAATAATATATCTCTTGTAGAGTTGTTGTAAGAGTTATAAATAATGTAACTAAATTGGCTATCCCTGTGCCTTGTAGGTAACAAAGGCTTAGAAATTAATCTCTGGAAAGAGACCTTCTGGGATAGCAAAGGTTGACAAATAAATCCCCCCCAAAACAATGATAAAACTGTACAAGATATTTTATGACTCTTGAAATCAACCAACAATATATACCCAATTGAAAAGTAATTATATGAGGAAAACTATTGAACTTTGGAATAAGAATTGTGGGAGTGTTTGGTATTTTTTGCCTGGGGATGCTCCTATGCTCCACCCCCAGCTCGGTCATCATATTTCTTTTATCAAGGTAGTGTCACACAAGAAAACCAGCAGTTTCACTGCCAGGGAGGCCTACTTCATTTGGAGCCAAACAGGTGAAACCATGCCCAGAAGCATCAGTAGCAGTAGAGATGGAGGTGGCAAATAAATGGATCTGTTAGCAACTCAGCTAGGCCAAAATTGCTCTTTTGATTGGAGCAACTAATCAATATGAAGACTAGCCATAAATTCTATTTATCAGGAATATATGAGAAATGAGACAGACATAAAGGACTTTGACAAATTCTCCATATATCTGCTACAGGATGTCTTAAAAACTGCCTGAACTTTGAATATAATATATTCCCTTACACAAATACAGATCCATTGACAATAGTTGGAAATTTTACCAACTCAAGCTATTTGAACATGACTGCTGACCAACTGTTGCCTAATGATAGCTAAGCTATGCTGACCTCTAGGAAGCTAGACATATGTATTTTTTAAACAGAGAAGGGTTATTAGCATTCACATACTATTGGGAAATACTCCACAGATATCGTCCAGAAAAGTTACTAAAACTTCAATTACAACAACCTGCAGGTGTGAAGGGAAATCAGAATCTGGACGTGCTTCAATATATTAACTAAAATGTTGAGTTTTATACACAAACTCTGATACATCCAAAGAAGCAGAGAACCATGGCCCATTCTCAGGAAAAAAAAAGCAAACAATAGAAATATTTTCTGAGTTGACCCAGATGATAGACTTAGCATATAGAGACTTCAAAAGCTCCTATTATAAATACCTTCAAAAACAAAAGAAACCTATGGTTAAATAATTAAAGGAAAGTATGATGGCAGTGAAAAAACAAAGAATATCAATAGATTCACATTATAAAAAATAATCAAATGAAAATTCTGGAATTACAAAGTACCATAACTAAAATGAAAAATTCACTAAAGTAGCTTAAGAGAATATTTCAGGTTGTGGAATAAAGTATCAGTAAGCTTGAAGATGAATATAAATTGTTCAATCAGAAGAATGGAGAAAATAAAGAATAAAAAAAATGACCAGAGACTCAGAGATGTGTAGGAAAACAGTGAGTATATCAATGTAGATATTATGAGAGTACAAAAAAGAAAAGAAAAAAGATGGGCGTAAAAAAAAATTATTTGAAGTCATAGTCAGATATTTCACAAATATGATGAAGTTCAACAAACCCTAAACAAAACAGACCCAAAGGGATCAACCCCCAAAAAATCACAAACTATCGAAGTATCACATATTCTTAATCCAATCATCTATCTATGGACTTTCAGGTTGTTTCCAGGTCTTAGCTATTGTAAACCAACTATAATGGAAAAAAATAAAAAACATTATTAAAAAAAAAACTATTGAAATACAATCACCTTTGGAAAAATCTTAAAAAACAATCAGAGAAAAATGACTCATCCTGTACTGGGAAACATAATATAGCTAACTTCTCATCATAATCAATGGAGGCCAGAAACAGTGGAATGACATATTGATAGTTCTGAAAGAAAAAAAAAAAACTGTCAACCAAAAATTCTAGATAAAAGTAAAACTGTCCTTCAAAAATGAAGGTGAACAAAGACTTTCTCAAGCAAAGAAAATATTTCTCAGTAGCTGGCCTGACATACAAGCAAAAAATAAAGGAATTCCTTCAGGCTGAAAGAAATGGTATCAGTCAGTAATTCAATCTACAAGAATAAATGAAGAGCAACAGAATTGATAAGTATGTAGGTAAATATAAAAAGCAGCACAAATATAGGTATTTCTCTTTTCTTCTCCTGTACTCTTTCAGACATATTATTGCATAAAATAATCATAATACTGTATTTCTGTGTTATATATAGATAAAATTAATATGATAATAGCACAAAGGATGAGAAAAAATGGAGCTTATCAGTACAAAGTTTTTATAGTTTAGTGGAATTAAATTAGTTTCATATTTTATTTAGGTATGATTAAAAAATAAATTGTACATATTTAAGATATACAATTTTTAATGTAAGTATACCTTGAATAATCATTACTACAACCAAGATAATTAACATATCCATCACTTTACATAAATGTTATTTTTGTACATGTGGTCAGAACATTTAAGGTCTACTCTCTTAACAAATGTCAAGTATATAGCACATTATTATTAACTGTAGTTACCACACTGTACATTAGATCTCTAGGACCTATTCATCTTGTAATTGAAAGTTTGTTCCCTATGAACATATTTTTTTTTCACCCTCAACCGTGGCAACCGTCATTCTACTCTGTTTCTCTAAGTTCAACTTTTTTTTAGATTCCACATATAAGTGAGATCATACACGATTTGTATTTCTATACTTGGCTTACTTCACTTCCTACAATGTCCTCTAAGTTCATCCGCATATCACAAGTAGCAGGATTTATTTCTTAAGGTTGAATAGCATTCCCTTGTGTGTATATGTATATGTGTATGTATATATCACATTATCCATGCATCTCTTGATGGATACTTAGGTTGCTTCTATGTTTTAAATATTATGATTAATACTACAATGAATTTGGGAGTGCAGATATTGCTTTGAGATTTTGATTTCATTTCCTTTTGATATATGCCCAGAAATGGGATTTTTGAATGATATGATAGCTCTGTTTTTAATTTTTTTGAGAAATCTTAATACTGTTTTCCATATTGGCTATACCAATTGAAATTCCCATCAACGGTTTACAAGCCTTCCCTTTTCTCCACATCCTTGCCAATACTTATAATCTCTTGACTTTTTGATAATAGCCATTGTAACAGGAATGTGTTAAAATAAATTTAAAATATAGTTTAAAAACAGAGAAATTAAAATTGTGCAGAAAAATATATATTAAAAGAAGTCAGTAAAGGATAAACAGAAGAACAAAATATAAAAAGTAAAAGATAGCAAAATGCCATATTTAAATTCTACTGCATCAAAGTTATCTTGTGGTGCTGTGGGTTAAGAATCTGGTGTTGGCAATGCTCTGGTTCAGGTTTGATCCCTAGCCTGGGAACTTCCACATCCATGTGCATGGCCAAAAAATTTAAAAAATAAAAATAAAAATAATTAAATTCAATTGCATAAATAATTATACTAAACATGAGTACAATAAGCATTCCAAATGAGAGATTTCAAGTTGGATTTTTTAATAACCCACTATATTTTCTCTAAAAGACAAGTACTTCAGTGCCAAAGACACATACAGTTTGAAAGTTAAAAAAAAATTGAGAAAGGTATACCATTCAAATAGTATCCATAAGAAAAACGAAATGGTAATAACTGACATCAGACAAAACAGACTTTATAATTAAACTTGTTACTAGTGACAAGGGCATTTATAATTATAAAATGGTCAATTCAACAGATGATAAAACAAATATATATATATATATATATATATATATATATATATATATATTTCAACAAAGTCCCATATTTCACAATACAGAAATTAACAGAATTCAAAGGAGAAATAGGCAATTCAACAATAATTATTATAGACTTCATACCTACTCTCAGTATTTGATAGACCAATTGGACATAGAATCTGCAATGATACAGAAGCCTTAACTAACATTATGAACAAATTTGACCTGACATTTATAGAACATTCCACCAAATGACAGCAGAATACACAATCTTTTAAAGTGTCCATGGAATATTCTGAAAGATAGATCATATGCTAGGTCATAAAACAAATCTAAATTAATTTAATAGGATTGAATTCATAAAATTATATTCTCAACTTTTCAGAACTAAATTATAATTTAGTAACAGAAAGAAATTTGGAAGATGACAAAATATTTCAAAGTTAAATAAGACCTAAATAACCTATGGATCAAAAAGTCTCAAAAATAATTAGAAAATATTTTTAGCTAAGTGGAGATAAAAGTACATGTCAAGATGTATGGGATGAGGTTAAAACTATGCTTACAGGAAAATTTTAAACTTTAAACCAATGTTAGAAAATGATAATATTCTGAGTTGGAGTTGTTGTAGTTGGTACTGAGAAATTAATTAGGAGAGATTTGTAGGTCTCCTTAGTAAGTTAACTGAAAATAAAATTCTGTAGAACAGGAAATAATAAAATGAGCCATAGTTGGAATTCTGTTCAGATACTTATATATATATATATATATATATATATATATAGTTGTATAGTTATATATGATTATATACATATAGTGATTTTAATTTTTTTCCATTATACCTGCTTTACAGTGTTCTACTGTACAGAATAGTGACCCAGTTAAACATACATGTATACACTCTTTTTTCTCATATTACTATGCTCCAGCATAAGTGACCAGACAGAGTTCCCAGTGCCACACAGCAGGATCTCATGGCTAATCCATTCCAAAGGCAATAGTATGCATCTATTAACCCAAAGAACCCCATCTATCCCACTTGGTCCTTCTCCCCTTTGGCAACCACAAGTCTGTTCTCCAAGTCCATGATTTTCTTTTCTGTGGAAAGATTCATTTGTGCTATATATTAGATACTTTAAAATAAATGCTAAGCATCACTGTTGATAGACTCAAATTTAAAGTGTTGTAAAAATGTGAAAAAGAGATGCTACCAATTAAAATAACCATCACAGGAGTTCCCATCATGGCTCAGTGGTTAATGAATCCGACTAGGAACCATGAGGTTGCGGGTTCGATCCCTGGCATTGCTCAGTGGGTTAAGGATCTGGCATTGCCATGAGCTGTAGTGTAGGTTGCAGACGTGGCTCGGATCTGGCATTGCTGTGGCTCTGGCATAGGCTGGCAGCTACATCTCCGATTCAACCCCTAGCCTGGGAACCTCCATATGCTGTGGGAGCGGCCCAAGACATAGCAAAATTAAAAGACAATAAATAAATAAATAAATAAATAAATAAATAAATAAATAAGTAAATAAATAACCATCACCATGTTGGCGAAGTGTCTCTATTTGTCCAGGCTGTATATGCAACTTCTGATTTCCACAACCATCCTGCAGACTGCCATGTACACATTCCTTCATAACATGAAGTTACAGGACTCAGAGATTAAGAGTCTTGCATCAGAAACTCAGAAATGTCTTTGAGTTTCTAAGCTTTAATAATTTCAGCCTCTTCCCTTTGTTTCTTTAAGCTCTGAGGGTGGTAGTTTCTTTATGTGGTTGCCGATCCCCCAGTATCTTAGAGTTTCCTCTTTACCTTTTCTGATAACTAGTTAACAACTGTATACCTAGTTAGGTATGCTTTATATTAAATCATTTCTGTTAAAAAATGTTAGAAAGTGTTAAAATACTTAAATCAATAACTCAAGCTTTTACTTTAAGAAACTAGAAGAATAATAGCACACTAAACTCAAAGGAAATAATGAATATTAGAGCAGAAAATAAAATAAAAAGCAGAATGAGAGAAAATCAATAAGGTCAAACATCAATCCTTGAAAATATTTAGAAAATGGCAAACATTAGCTAGACATGTCAAGAAAAAAAAGAACAAAAGTTACAAAAATCATAAAGGAAAGATGAGTTTCACTACTGGCCCTTCGGAAATTAGAAGGATAAAAAGTAATCCTATGAACAACTCGATGAGAAAAATTTCCTCAAATTATTTTAAATGGTCAAATTCCTAAAAAGACATAGATCAGCAAAACAGATTCAAAAAAAAATAGAAAATCTAAAAAGACCTAGCATGAGTACAGAAACTGAGTTAGTAATTTAAAATCTTCCAATCAAAGACTCCATATAAATAAATAAATTATTTATTTGTGAATTATTTCAAATATTATATGAATACCAATCCATCTCAAACTCTTTCAGAAAGAAAAGGAACGTCCAACTCATTCTATAATGGTAAATTTACTATGATCTAAATTATGCAAAGATACTATAATAAAAGAAATCTATGCACCAATATCTCTCAGGAATATAAACACAAAAATCCTCAATGAATAGGTAGCAACCTGAATCCAGAACGTAGGAAAAAATATTTTAAATTGTGACCATGTGAAATTTATTATAGGTTGGTTTCATATTCAGAAATAATGACATGTAATATATCATGGCATGTAATATACCATTTTAATAATAAAAAATCATGTCAATAAAATCTAACATCTTTTTCTGATAAAAGTTCTTAACCAATTAGAGTACTTGCTTAACCTGATGAAGGTCATCTATGAAAAACCCATGGCTAACATCATTCATAATGGTGAAAGACTGAATGTTTTCACCCTAAGATAAAGAGGTCAAGAATAAAACATAAATATCTGCCCTCAGTATTTCACCATTCAACATTATATTGGCATTGAAATGAAACCAATGAAACAAGAAGGAAAAGAGCAATGAATGGTAAATAGTGGACACCTTTTTTTTCTTTCTTTCTTTTTTGCTTTTTAGGGCTGCACCTGCAACATATGGAAGTTCCCAGGCTAGGGGTCAATTGGAGCTGCAGCCACTGGCCTATGCCACAGTCATAGTAATGCAGGATCAGAGCAGCATCAGTGATCTATACCACAGCTCACACTGGATCATCTTTAACCACTGAGCAAAGCCAGGGATTGAACCTGTATCCACATGGATCTTAGTCAGGTTCATTAATCACTAAACCACACAGGGAAATCCTGGACATGATTCTTTACATTTACTAAAAGCCATTATTTACATAACTACCATGAATGAATTATGTGGTATGAGAATTTTACCTCAATAAAGCTGAAAAAAAAACCCACAAATGATAGAGAATGGATAATATACATGAAATATATTTGGCCATATATTGGAAATTGTTTTATCTGGGTGATGGGTAATAGAAATTCATTATACTGTTACACTTTTTTGTGTGCTTGAATTTTCTTGTAAGTTTTTTTTAATTGGTGTTAATAAGTCCCTCATTATCCCATGTAATTTGGGTGTGGCTAGTTTTGCTTACTTTGGGGGAGGGTAATCTTATTTTTCTTCATGTTGATTGTATAACATATTATGTGTGCAGTAGTTGCTACCTAATGGCCTTTTATCTTGTTCATTTTAGAATTATGTTTTGCTTTATGATTTATATAGTAGAGAAAAGGTGTTACAGTTTCTCAGAAACCATCGATTTTCTCTAGAGAATAGAAACACAATTCTCTTATTTATTCAACAGGAAAGTGATGACAGTCATCCCCCAGTGAAGAAAGTACATTCAGTCTTCATAAACTTATTTTTTTTCCTCAATGCTGTTTTAGTCTGCATTAGTTTCTATGGGTTTAAGGAATGGGAAACATAGGTTTCAGTTTACCATCCATTGACTATCATATGTGACTAAGTCTGTTTCTTAAAATATTCCTTTGTCGCTTCAATCCCACTTTTTTAAAAGAGTGCTTAGAAGAAATGGACAACTTTCTAGAGACATACAGCCTGCCAAAACTGAATCAAGAAGAAAGAGATCACCTGAACAGACCAATCACTTGAAATGAAATTGAATATGTCGTAAAAACACTCCCTACAAATAGAAGTCCAGGACCAGATGGCTTCACAGGAGAATTCTACCAAACATACAAAGAGGGACTTATACCCATCCTCCTTAATCTTTTTCAAAAGGTTGAAGAAGAAGGAACACTCCCAAAGACATTCTATAGCCTATGATGCCACCATCACCCTAATTCCAAAACCAGACAAAAATACCACCAAAAAAAGAAAACTATTAGCCAATATCTTTGTTGAGCATAGACGCAAAAATTCTCAACAAAATTTTAGCCAACCAAATACAACATATAAAAAAGATCTTGCACCACAGCCAGGTGGGATTCATCCCAGGGTCACAAGGATAGTTCAACATATGCAAATCAAACAACGTCATACCCCACATTCAAAAAAGAAAAGTCAAAAACACATGATTATCTCCATAGATGCAGAAAAAACATTTGACAAAGTCCAACATCCATTCACGATCAAAACTCTTACCAAAGTGGGTATAGAGGGAACATACCTCAACATAATCAAAGTCATTTATGACAAACCCACAGCAAATAGAATACTCAATGGGGAAAAGCCAAAAGCCTTCCCACTAAAATCTGGAACAAGACAAGGATGCCCACTCTCATCACTGCTATTCAACATAGTATGGGAAGTCCTAGCCACAGCTACCAGACAAACAAAAGAAATAGAAATTATCCAAATTGGAAGAGAAGAGATAAAACTGTCACTGTACGCAGATGACAGGATAGCATATATAGAAAACCCTAAGGACTCAACCCAAAAACTACTTGAACTGATCAACAAATTCAGCAAAGTAGCAGGATATAAGATTAGCATTCAGAAACCAGTCGCATTTCTGTATATGAGCAACGAAATATTAGAAAAGAAATAAAAAATACAATACCTTTTAAAATTGCACTGCAGAAAAATCAAATACCTAGGAATACACCTGACCAAGGGGGTAAAAGACTCATATGCTGGGGAACTATAAAACATTAATCAAGGAAAGTAAAGAAGATGTAAAGAAATGGAAAGATAGTCCATGCTCCTGGGTTGGAAAAATTAATATTGTAAAAATGGCCATACTCCCCAAAGCAATCTACTATCAAATTAGATTCAATGCAATCTCTATCAAATTTCCCATGACATTTTTCACAGAACTAAAACAGACAGTCCAAAAATTTATATGGAACCACAAAAGACCCAGAATTGGCAAAGCAATTCTGAGGAACAAAAACCAAGCAGGAGGCATAAGTTTCCAGGAAATACTACAAAGCCACAGTCATCAGGACAGTGTGGTACTGGTACCAAAACAGACAGACAGACCAATGGAACAGAATAGAGAACCCAGAAATAAACCCAGACACCTATGATCAATTAATCTCTGACCAAGGAGGCAAGAACATAAAATGGGGACAAGACAGGCTTTTCAGCAAGGGGTGCTGAGAAGTCTGTGACAGCTGCGTGAAAATCAGTGAAACTAGAACACACCCTCACACCATGCACAAAAATAAACTCAAAATGGCTTAAAGACTTAAATATGAGACAAGACACCATCAAACTCCTGGAAGAGAACATAGGCAAAACATTCCCTTACAAATATTTCCTCAGGTCAGTCTCCCAAAGCAACAGAAATAAAAGCAAAAAATAAACCAATGGGACCTAATCAAACTGACAAGCTTTTGCAAAAAGAAAACAAAAAGATAATTTAACAGAATGGGAGAAAATTGTTTCAAATGAGAACTGACAGGGTCCTAATCTCTAAAATACACAAACAACTTATGCCACTAAACAGCAAAAAAGCCAACAACCCAATGGATAAAGGGGCAAAAGACCTGATTAGACATTTCTCCAAGGAAGATGTACAGATGGCCAACAAGCACATGAAAAAATGCTCAACGTCCCTGATTATTAAAGAATTGCAAATCAAAACTACCAGGAGATACCACCTCACACAAGTCAGAATGGCCATCATTCATAAATCCACAAATAACAAATGCTGGAGAGGGTGTGGAGAAAAGGAAACCCTCCTGCACTGTTGGAGGGAATGTAAGCTGGTCCGACCACTATGGAGAACAGTATGGATGGACGTTAGGAAACTACATAGAACTACCATAAGACCCAGCAATCCCACTCTTGGGCATATATCCAGACAAAACATTCCTTGAAAAACACACATGCACCTGCATGTTCATTGCAGCACTATTCACAATAGGGAAGACATGGAAACAACCCAAATGTCCATCAGCAGATGATTGGATTAGGAAGAAGTGGTATATATACACAATGGAATACTACTCAGCCATATAAAAGAACAAACTAATGCCATTTGCAGCAACATGGATGGAACTAGAGACTCTCATCCTGAGTGAAGTAAGTCAGAAAGAGAAAGACAAATACCATATGATATCACTTATATTTGGAATCTCATATAAGGCACAAATGAACATTTCCACAGAAAAGAAATTCATGGAGTTGGAGAATAGACTTGTGGTTGCCAAGGGGGAGGGGGAGGGAGTGGGATGGATTGTGAGCTTGGGGTTAATAGACACAAACTATAACCTTTGGAATGGATTAGCAATGAGATCCTGCTGTGTAGCACTGGGGACTATTTCTGGTCACTTATAATGGAGCATGATAATGTGAGATAAAAGAATGTGTAACAGGGTCAAAAAAATAATGTATTGGGGAAATAAAATTTAAAATAATCTAAAAAAAATTTTCTACTCCTAAAATATTTCAAAAAATACACAAATAAATAAAAGTGTGTTTAACTAAATGAAGTAGTATATTTTATGTGTCAAATCTAATCTTGAGTAATCTAGTAGGTAGACTTTTCAAGTTCCTCTATACCCTGTACTCACTCTTTAATGAATTTAATCATTGATAATGCAATCATCCATGATCAAGATTAACTCCCAGGTATAATTCAGTAAGTTATTGCATCACACAACCCATTTAATTAAGTACTTGTATTATATATCCTCAATGACTAATACATATATTGTTTAGAATACCAACAGAGTCTTACTACGTCTCCTCATAAGCCTTTAATGTTTCTCTGCTGCTACAGAGAGAATGTATTAAACTTAGCAAGCCTATAAAGCTCTTCAGAATTTGACCCAGACCTACCTTTCTACTGCTTTCCCTTGCTAATCACCTTCTAAATGGCTTAACTATGTAAACATTAAATAGGCCTTGAAGTTTTTGTTTTTTTGGTTGGTTGGTTTTTTTTTTTTAATGATTTTTATTTTTCCATTACAGTTGGTTTACAGTTTCCTGTCAACTTTCTACTGTACAGAAAAGTGACCCTGTCACACAAACACACACACACACACACACACACACACACACATATATAGTTTTTCTCACATTATCCTCCATCATGCTCCATCACAAGCAACTAGATATAGTTCCCAGTGCAATGCAGCAGGATCTTATTGCTTACCCATTGCAAATGCAATAGTCTATATCCTTTAACCCCAGATTTCCAGTCCATCCAACTCCCTCCCCCTCCCCTTCCCCTTTGGTAACCACAAGTCTATTCTCCAAGTCCATGATTTTCTTTTCTGTGGGAAGGTTCATTTGTGCCATATATTAGATTCCAGATATAAGTGATATCATATGGTATTTGTCTTTCTTTTTCTGACTTACTTCACTTAGTATGAGAGTCTCTAGATCCATCCATGTTGCTGCAAATAGGCCTTGAAATTTTATTTTCATGCCTTGGTCCATGCTGTTCCTCCTCCTACAATGTTTTATCTCCTTTTTCATCTAAAGAATATATTTCCTATGCTCCTGGGAAGTCATTCCTCCCTTTGAGTTCCTAGGACCCTTAAATAGATGGTTTGCCATTGCACTAAGATAAAATTTGAGTTCTTGCCATGGCCTCCTGGCCTCTGCTCATCCCTCTAGCCTATGTCCTTCCACATTCTACCTTGCTCACCACATTTTAACCACACTGGTCTTCCTTCAGTTATTTTGAATCTCTTTTTTTCTACCTTGAAAGAAGTTGATTCCTCTGTGTGGAACCTATTCCTCTAGGCTTCATTTAGGCATGTTTATATATATTTTAGGGTTCAGCTTCAATGTAACTTACTCAGAGAGACTCACTGTTAAACTATCACACCTACCTGAATCTAAATGACATCCACTGTTATTCTTGTTAGGAACAGGTTACATTCCAAACTACTCTTTGCAAGTACATTTGTTCTTAGACCACATGCCTCCATTCAGGAAGCGAGTCTTCTAAAAAAAAGAATCTTAGAAAAATGTTAAGGGTCTTATAGGAGAAGGAGGAGAAGGAGGGGAGGGGAGGAGAAAATGATTATGATAATTCTTTTCTATGTTTTCTTAGCACTTTCACCAATTTCTCTCTGCTTTTGCACTCATCACAAATAATAAAGTTAATAATGTTTAAAAATATTTCAAAATGCATACAAAAGGGGAAACATGCCCTAGTCTAAGATAAGATATGTTATCCAAAATGGAATAACTTTACCCACTGACACTGTCTCCATGTGGGAAGTAGAATTGGATATGCCTTTGCCTTTAGGTATATTGTATCTATGAATGTTCTTAGTTGAAAGTTCATATATAAAAGAGTCCTCTCATAGTTTTAATTTATTCTTCATATATGTATCATGATTTTCATTAATATATTTTTGCATGATGTTCACTTAATATGTCTATTGCCCACCATACTATAAGCTCCATATGGATAAGGACCGGGTCTATGTTTTTTACTTCTGAATATCCGCCACATAGTACAGGACCCAGCACTTAGTAGACACATAGTAAATATTTGCTGAAGTAACAGCCACACTTCAGTACTTATCACATTTTAAAAGAACACATTTATGTGCATGTCTTTATCTCCTACTAGCCTGTCGAGATTTATATACCACCCTATAATGTAGAACAAACTCTTTCTGATATATTGTGGACACTCAAATATTTCTTGATGAAAATACATTAAATTAATGATAGGCCAACTTGCCTAAGTTCATTGTAACCTCAAAGTAGCAGTATGTATACTTTCGAAGGTGACCTACTAAGCCTAGTATGTCACATAGACTCACAGTCAATATTTAGGCAGTTCATTAATTCTAAAGGTTAGCCCTCATGGTGCTTGACCTACATTATTCACCTTACTCTGTCTCTTATAAATACATTGGCAAACTTCTAGACTCCTACCACAATGTTTGGCAGAAAAGTTCTCTATACCAAATGGATTGTTTTAATTTTTGTTTCATACTGTGATATTTACCTGTCTGAGGTCTTTTTTTTTAATGATGGTGAACTCTATATGCATGATAAGCCCTCTTTTCTCCAGAAAATGAACTCATCTCTTGTCCTTATTGTACTTACACTTGGGTTATTCAGTTCTTCTACAGTAATGTTGGTCAAACTTTTTTGGTCTTGGGACCCCTTTATATTCTTAGAAATTATTCAAAAATCCCCAAAAAGTTGTTCATCTGGGTCACCATGTTTTAGAGTAAAACTGAGAAATGTTTAAAGTATTTATTTATTAATTCTATTAAAATATCAATAGCCCCACTTTATGTTAACAAAAATTATAGATGTTTTATGAAAAATAACTTTTCTACACAAAAAGATTGTGAGAATGATGACCTTGTTTTACATTCCTAAAAATCGCTTTAATATTTAGTTTAAGAGAAGAGAGCTGATTCTTATATCTTTTTCTGCATTCAATTTGTTACCATGTCACCCATGACATTGCCTCTGGAAAACTCATAAGAGAATGAGAGATAAAATGGCAAATTTCTCAGTATCATTATGAAAATAGTTTTGACCTCAGAGACCCCCTGAAAGTATCTCAAGAATCCCCAGGGGTGCCCAGATCACACTTTAGGAACTGCTGTTTGAGGAAATAAAACTATTTTTGTACCTCCTGTGGCTGTATTTTTTTAAGTTATAAAAATCTGCATTTCTGAAGAACTTACCTGGAGTTGTGTGAGGACTTTAAATAAATCAAATGGAAATATCCTTTGCCCTTTCTTTTCCAGGATGAAAGTAGTGAGCAAAACATGTCATTTCTCTCTCTCAAAAGAACTTTGGTTTTTCCTGTCTGTATAATGTATTTATATTCCACTAGAAATGCACATACTGCTGGACAATAGATGACATTTTGCAGCGGGTGGAAATTATGGGTACTCTGAAGAATTCAAAATACAGTCACAAAAATAAAAGTCATCATAAAACTCACATAAAGAGACTGGATAACAAAAAAAAGGTTATGAAGATTACAATAGAAGTGAAAACTTTAGCTTAAGAAGAAAGAGAAAATAAGGAAAGAAACTTGAATAACAAAAGCAAAGAAGACAAAGAGGCAAAGACCTGAGTCTTTTTTTACCAAGTATTTGCCATGTTTGATTCTAAAGTAGGTAAACTTTGTCATATAGGAAAACTTTCAATTTTAAACAAAATATTTATAATTACATTCAATGTCTCATTTTCTGATTAGCCATTTTCATGTTGTATCCTGTGAAGTTATAAGTATATAAAGTGTCATTAATTATTTCAGAGGGTGAAGGAATTTTAATGGTCGTATACATTTTCATGATCACACATATAACTAGCTTAAAAAGATTACATGAATTTTTCTCAAAAGAGAATTTTCATACTTTTAATTCCCTAGTATGTTTTGCTGTAGTATATAGCAGATGTCAGCACACTTTAATAAAGTGCCAGATAGTAAATGCTTTTGGTTTTGTGAACCATTCAGTCTGTTGAAACTACTCAACTTTTCTGTCATAGTTTGAATGCAGTAATAGATAGTACGGAAATGAATGGGCATGAGTATATTCCAGTAAAACTTTATTTGCAAAAACCAGTGACAGGCAGGATTTGGCTCATGGTCCATAGTTTGGAAACCCCTAGAATGTAGCTTTCCCCAATTTAATGTAGTTAATTTTCCTTAGAACTTGACTCCCATAACACACACTCTGTTTCTCATGGAAAATCTCCCAAGAATAATGTTAGATAATACCATTCTAAGGCTGTTAATTTAAGAATTGAATCAACACTACATAGTAAATAATTAGAATAGTGTGATCACAATAGAGTACCTGTCCTTATTGGATTTGTAGTATATTGACAGACATAGGAAATTACAATATACCCTGTGATAGAAAAATTATGAGGAGCTTTGGGACTACATAACAGGGCCCATAACCTAGGCTTCATTAGGATGGGGTTGTTATTTGAAGAAAGCTTCACAGAGGAGGTGATGACTAACATAAGATTGTAAAGTTAACTAGAAGCTACCTAGATCAAAACATCGGGAAAGGTATCCCAGGCAGATGAAACAGAGTCCTGATGTGAATGTGGTACTTCGTTTCAAGGCAGAGTAAGTTGTTCAGTGGATTGTAGAATGCAAATAAAGATAAAGAAAAAGAAGCAGTTATCAGATAATACAAAGGTTTTTGATCCATATTAAAGAAGTTGGATTTTATCCCATTGGCACTAAGGAGTTATTGAAGGAGTGAGGCTGTGATCTGAGATATGTTTTAGAAAGATTATTCAGTCTGAAGTGTTAAGAATGGATAAGGTGACAAGGTGAGAGGCAGAAACTCATTAGGGAATAGCCACAGTAACCAGCCAGAGAGGATGGGAGGAAGAAGCAGTGGCAGGAAGGACAGAGAAATGTAGGCAGACTGGAGAGATGCCTCAAGTGGAATGATGAGGACACGTTTATTGATACACTTTGGGGAAGGAGAGGAAAGAATCAAGGATGCCTTTCACATGTCAAGCTTGTGAGACTGGGAGCTGATGGGTCCATCCATGGAGGTTGACAGAGGAGCGAGCTTAGGAGGGAAGATGATGGTGTTTTGACTCTCTGGGAAGAGAAAAACCTACCCATGTCTGAAAGCCAAAAAACTAAGGTCATTCACTCTCCATTGCAGCTTCCAGAGAGTTGGTAATGGCTTTGTTACAAGCTTTCCTGATAAATTATTTCACTCTGCCTCTAATAGATAATGGTCCAAATCATCCTCAGTGTTTTTGGAAGTCTACATTTATAGACATGGCACAAGAAAAAACTATGGAAGAAGTTCTGAGATTGGATTAGCCAATTGGACCAATTAAAGTAATGTTGGAGAAGAATTCAAGCTGAGATCACCCAAAAAGATGATTCTAGAATTTCCTTTTTATCTAAAAACTGAGTTTGACAGAGAATATGAATTATGAAAGCCTTGGGATTCTAGGTAGAATCTCTTCAGTTTCAACATTTTTACCTCATCTCCTACTCCTCTCCCTTTCTCTCATTCCAATCTAAACATTATTTTTCCACTTTGTTGTTTTTGGAATATTCTGACCACATTTCTGCCTCAGAACTTTTGTACTTGTTTTCTTTGCTTACAGTGTACTTCTCTCCAATATTTGCATGGATTCCTCCCTCTTCTTATGTATTTCCTAACTGAATTCCAGCTGAAATTTTAAAATAAGCCCCCCACGCCCTGCTGTGGTACAGTGAGTTAATGATCCTGCTTGTCTCTGTAGAAGTACTAGTTTGGTACCTGGCCCCTGGCATTAAGGATCCCGCATTGCTGCAGCTGTGGCATGGATCACAGCTCTAGCTCAGATTCAGTCCCTGACCTGAGAACTTCTATATGCCATGGGTGTGGCCAAAAAAGAAGGGAAAAAAAATAAAGAAGCCCCACATTTCAGTGGCTTAATATCATATTAACATCTCACTCATGCAGAATTCAAAATGTTGCTTCTGATCAGTAAGTAAGTAACTCCCTTCCAAACCATGGATCCTGGACCCAGTCCACCTTGATTTTGTGGCTCAGGCATTTTTAACATGTGGCTTTCAAAATCACTATGCTTTTCTACATTAGGAAGAGAGGGAATAAGGAATATCATCTGTGTATTGGGGAGGTTATGAGCCAGGTCTGGAATCAGAGAGACTCACTTTTGCCTATATTTCATTGGCTAGAATTCAGGTATGTAGCCACACCTAATGGCAAAAGAGGGTGGGATATGACAGCTAGCTTCACAGTTAAAAGAAGAGTTTTTCTGATGAGCAACCAGCTGCCCTCTGCCATGATGGTTTTACTCAAATACCCCTTTTCGATGAAGTTTCTCTGATCATCCTTTATAAAACTGCAACTACCCTCTAGCTTCCCTCATTGTTCCCTTTTCTTCCTGCTTCTTCTTTTTTTTTTTTTTTTTTTTCCTCTGTAGCACATAACACTCTGCTACAACTGATGTATTTCACTTATGTGTCTTGTTAGTTGTCTGGAATGTAAGCTCCATAAGGGGAAGGGCTACTGCCTGTGTTTACTGCCATATCATTGGACACTAATAGATCTTGGATGAGTGTTTGTTGCATTGTAATCATACATCTACTTTACCTAGAAGTAGTCTCATCTGGTGGCACATTACTCAGAGATTGACATTCTGACTCTAATTTTGTTTCCCCAACTAAAGTTGTGAAGGAAGTCTATCAGAAAAAAGAAATAGAGCTGCCAACTGGTTCATCAGAATGCTCAATTTCATATAATCCCCTTGTGTACTCATACATGCTTTAAAAATATTTTTATGTATGTATGTTGGCTTGGGCAAAATTCTGAGATAGAAATAGTAGTTCATTACCTAGAGTCTCTTTTTGTAAACTCTTTTTATTTTCTCTACCACTTGTTAAATATCATTACTGAAATAGCAGGCTAAAATTTGAGCTTCTGAGAGCAAATTTCACCCACATGACCACACTGTGAAGTCCTTATTGTCCCAATTTGAAGATGAGGAAACTGAGGCTTATAGAGGTTAAGTAACTTGCCCAAGTTCACACACTAACTAATAAATTTCAGGGCTTAGGTTTAGATTTCTTTTCCTTTCAGGAACTCTCACTGCTAAACTTCATGACTTCCCTTCTCATTATCCATATCTACCTACAAGTTGCTAATGTTTTCCTTAATATTGAGAAATAAATGCCTGATGAACCTTGATATGTTATACCTCTCAGTGTCATGCTTCATTTTTATAAGGGACAAACTGTAGGCAAAATGAATGTATATCTGATTGTGTGACTCAGACACTAACTAGATTTAGGAGGTATGTTGGTTTAAAAATGGAGTTGATGCTTGAGTTCTGATTCTCAGAATGTCCTTTAGATAGTATGACTTGGAGAAGTTACTATGTGTTTGTTTTTTTTTTTTTTCTTGAGATGCCTAATATTTGAATTTTTTGAAGTTTCTTAAATTTTAAGATACTTGGATTATTTTGCTCAAAACATCAAAGTACTGTCTGGGAAAGACATATTGGCTTAATCTCAGTTGCTGCTTATTTTGGTTTCTTATAGAAGTCACTTGATAGAGGAGAAAAAAAGAACAGGAAGAAAATAAGTTTAATAGAAGTAGTGATTAACTTTAGTGGTATGACATCACAGTTTCAAGAGCTGAATGCCATTATAACCAAACTCTGAAAAGATTATTTTAAAAGCAACCCAGTAATTGGCTACATCCTGTAGCTCATGGACATATGGTGCAGAAAAAAGAAAAACTGTCTTTACATAACATAAAACTGTCTTATGTTATATAAATGTGTGGTTATAGCTTGGAATAAAATTTCCAGTAGAACATTACAGGTGGCTTCAGCAGTACTGTACCTCAAGCCACCTGGGTGGAGGTGAAGATGACACCATTTAGAAAACAAAATTAGGTCATTCATCCTAAGCACATCCATCAGAATGACAGTTCCAATGTTGAAGACGCATGTGAAGAATGTTTACACAATTGTTGTATAAACTATGAATGGGGAAGTGTGATCTTTCTAATATAATATGTTATATATAATTTAAAATTAGTTGTCTTTCTAATGTGTTATATAATTTTAAATTAGTATGAATGATTATATTAATGCACTAAGCATTATGTATAGACAGGTGATGACTATGTTTTCCAAAGTTTCTATGTTACATTTGATCAGAAACTTAGGAATTTCTCATTTGGAAAATGGGATAGAGAGTCACCTTATACTTGGATATGTATGGTTTATAAATCTCTGGGCTTCAGTTTCTTCACTGGAAATAATAAGAATATAATACAAATGATATACTGAATGTTAAAAGAAGTTCAAATATGAAAATAACTAGAATTTGGACTGAAACAGTTGGTAGATCCTCCTCCTCCAAAATCATGCCATGTGTTTTGGCAGTCTTTACCTCTTATGGTCAGAGCAGCCCCACAGAAAATGTTCATTAAGTGTTAATGTTAAATTCATTGAATTTAGCAATACATTGGTAGCTCTTCCATTCTGATTATGCAAATCTCTCCCCATCATAATATGTGCTTCCTTCAATTGCATTAAGAACATTTATAATGTAAATGGCTACAGAGCCAATATTTCAAACAGGAGCCATTCTTTTAAAAAATAGCTGAATATATCGAAATGCCTCTAAAAGTAAAATATTTAGCACTTAATTGCAGATGGGTAATGTTAAATATCCCATTCATTATTATTACTACCACATGCCTGAATAAATCCTACCATAAGCATTAAGCGAGTAGGTAAACAAAGAAATAACACTTCATGTGATGAATGCCAATATAAAGCACGTTTAAACTGTTCTGTCTAGAGACAAGCCTGGAAATGCTAGCTGTGTTCCTTTGCTTTTCTGTAATCATCTGCATACATAAATTCAAACTGCAGATTTTAAAACTTCAAACCAGAGCTTTTGAAATTTCAGAAAACACATGCACTTGAAAAAGCAGTTTGTAACAAGGTCCCAGTTGGATTTTTGCACCATCATTTTTTTATATTTCAAAGTATAAAAAACAAACCTAGACAAGAAATGACTACCAAATGTTTTTGTATTTTAAAACATGCTGTCCTCTTTAAAAAAATAAATCATCAAGAAAGTTTTCCACAAACATTGTACAAACAGAAAGATTATAGCAAATAGCTTAGCCAAAGCTTTTACTTTTTAAGTGATGATTTATTCTACCTGGGAGTTCTTAAGACTTGTCTTAATTAGTATACAGTTAATATCCATAAAATCATATGCAAGTCACTGCCTTTCAAACTGATGCTGAAGGTTAATTAGAAAATGTACTTAATTATTTATAGTGCACAGATGAGTCCCAGATACTTTCAGTGTCCAAGTACAGTGTAAACAGAAAATCTAAGAGATTTACACTAGGAAGACAATAGTTCTTCACATATTAATTTATTGATTTAATGGAATCCCTATTAAAGTCCCCAGTGAGATTTATTTTGTAACTTGACTAAATGATACTTGGTATATAAATTAGCATAGCTAAAATAGGAGAGGGGTTTCACCTAGCAGGAATTAAACATACTTTCAACTGGACTGGACTGGTTGAAGTATTTGCATTGTTGTTGCAAAAATCTACAGTATATCTGCAAATAGAGCCTTACTACATATAAAACACAAAATATAATAAATAAATCACTAAAAATTGTTACAGAATAGATTATGCTGGGAAAAGAGATCAATTTCTGAAAAAGCCCTTCAAGATCAGAAACTCAACTATATCAGTGTAACATGGATTAAGCATTTAGGTTTGTTTGTTTTATTTTCAAAAAATAAATCTATAAGGATCCATAATAAAGTAAGGACAAATATTTAAACAATTATAGGGTGATCACAATTTTCAGAGTAGTATCAATGAAAGAAATAACAAAGAAATTGATGAAATTTTATTTATAAATAAATATTTTTAAAATTATAAAAGTAAAGCTATAAAAAATATTCTTAATATATATATTTTTCAGTGAAAAGAGCTCTTATAAGCAAATAAGAAAACACTGAGAAAAAATGGGCAACAGACATAGCAGACGATTGAGAGTAAAACAGAAATGCCAAGTATACACATGCATACAAAATGGTTTAACTTTTCTAGTAAAAAAATATTAAAAAACCCATGACAAACTTTTGTCATCTGTCAAGTATATAATGTTCAATAATGGTAAAAGCATGTTAAGACTTTCGTATTTGTATAATTTTTTCATTTATATTTTTGTAACTATTCATGGATGCATATGCATATTCTTGCTCCATTACAAAGGAAATTAACAATCTGTATCTGAATTCTTAATATTCTCATTGTTAACTTTTCTTCCTTACTCTGAGGAAATTAGCAGATACATGAGCCAAAATGTATAAACAAATGTATTTGTTATAGGCTTATTTATTATGAAAAATTGGAACCAAACTAAATGCCTAATAACAAAACAATGGTAAAATATGGTATACTCATATATGGCTTATTACTCAGATCTTAAAAATCAGTTTTTCAACTGTAATTAATGACCTAAGGAAATACTCACAATAGCAGATTTAGTGAAAAAATATGTACAAAGTGTTTATATAGAGTTTGATCCAAATTAAATATAAAAATCTCAATTATAATGAATAAGTATATCTCTTATTCTTGGTTAGATATTCTTGAAAGGAAAAAATATACAAGTAGTTAATTTGAGATATGTTTGAAGTGAAGATGGAGGTATTTCATTTTAGACTTTTACTCTAGGTTTGGAGTATTGTTGTTTGTTTGGTTGGTTTTTGATATTACTTTTTCCTGCTCTTCAAGCTTTTATTTGTTGAATTTGGGGTTTTTTTCATCCCTGAAATTGTCAGTTTCTAGATTAAGTTTGAGAAAAGTCTTACCCATAATCTGTCCAGATTTTGCAGACATAATAAGTTTTTAACAAGGTTTTACTTAACTAAGATGAGGAAGATTGATAGAAATAAGGTTGCTCTCAGCATATGCAGCATTGCACAAGCTGATCTAGAATCAAATGTTAAAGGAGACAAAGATTTGCAAAGAGTGTAGAAAAGAGAGAAAGATGAGATAGACTGACAAATACCCTTGAAACCTCGACCCAAAGATTTGAACCGGCTTAGAAATTCTAAACAAATAAAAGATGTCTATAGTGGGATTGGTCCTCTTTCTGAATTGCTTCTAAGTCCAGAGTTTCAGGAAAAATGATATTATTGCACATTCTAAAACAAGCTGCCAATAGTTGAGACCAGCCACTTCCCAGTTTGATGACAAGTAGCAGTGATGTTATGTCTACTGTCAGTGATTTCCAACTTCTTCTGTACCTCATATCAGGTCAATGGCAACAGAACTCAGCTGAGATGGAAGAGTTAGCTCTGTGGGAAATGCAGTGCTTACAGTAGGAGTAATTCCCTCTCTTATCCCCTTACCCCTCTCTAATCAAAGGAAGGAGCTTCAGGATAATCATGAAAAAAACAATATGAAGACTACAAGAATGGCAAACCATGTTCTCCTATAGCTGAGTATTTGTTGAACCGAAGAACTCCTTCACATACCTGTGTAGCTTGGGGAGTGGGGGGGGCAGAAGAACACCCTAAGCTTTTCTTTGGCTTTCCATGTCAAAAATGGCAGGGTGGGGGAAGGGCAGGATCTACAGGTTACCCATCCATAGGAAATCAATGAATGACTCTGAAATGGACTTTTTCTTCTTTTATTTTTTTCAATTTAAATAAGCAAATGGGAGTGAGCTCCTATTGTGGCTCAGTAGGTTGTGAACTCAACTAGTATCCATGAGGATGCAGGTTTGATCCCTGGCCTCCCTCAGTGGGTTAAGGATCTGGCATTGCCATGAGCTGTGGTATAGGTTACTGACATGGCTCAGACCCCATGTTGCTCTGGCTGTGGTATAGGCTGGCAGTTGCAGTTCTAATTAGACCCTTAGCCTGAGAACTTTATAAATAAGCAAGTGGGAGAATTGTCTATCATTAACCTGAAAATAAAGAAAGAGTGGACTCAGAATATGCCATATATGAAGTATACATTATGAGTTCAAAGGCTAGTTGATTATGTTTCATCCACCAACTCATTGCTGATGACTCTCAAGTCAGAATTTCCAGCTCTCCCCTCTCCTCTGAGCTGTAGACCTCTATATTTTTTAACTAGTAATTTCTCCTAAATATGCAATACAATTAAATGTGCTCTCACCTGGAGTAAATACTGTCTATTCAGCCAGATAAGATGGGATCATTCCTGGGCCAGATGTAATTGGTTGAACAGGTGAAGAGCACAGACTCTGGACCTAGATGACCCAGGACTGAATGCTGAATTGACCACTTATTAGCTGTTTAATCTTGAACAAAACACTAAGCCTCATTTTCTTCCATCTGTAGATGAGGAAAGACTAGTACACAAGTCATAGTAGTAATGTGCCAAGTTCATACTTGATTCACTGGCTGCCGTATAGAAAACATTTAAAAATTATTAGCTACCAATGCTAACCTCTGGCCTTTTATCTGCAAGTCCTACGGAATCTCCTACATTTTAAATTTAGCCTGTCTTCTTTTCCCTCGCTACATGTTCGTGATTTGGACCTTCATTACATGATCATTTTGCCTACTATGATTGTTTCATACTTGATTCCTCAGTCTCTTGTCTTACCACCCTTGTCCACATCCATTCTCCACAGATTATCCAGAGTGAGTGGATGAAAGAAATCTTTCTCTACTCAAAACCTTTGAGTAGTTCACCTCATGGAGATTAAAATAAAACTTTCTAACCACTTCAAAACCCTGCCTCTAGTCACCTCACCAGCTTCATCTCCTGACCATTCTTTCCTAAATCTCGAATACATCAATAACCAGCAATGTCAACACTAGGCATTGATGTAGGCATCCTTACTTTACATGTACAAGAGCAGCCAAAATATTTGTCATTGGCAGAAACTCATGTAATCAAACATCAATTCCCATAGAAATTAATGCCAAATTTTTATTGCCTCTATTCACAGAAAATAAGCTCAAGCATCAGGCAGATAATGCCAATAATAATATCCACGCATAATTACAATCTAAAGGTAACAGTAAACTATCATTGCACTATGATTTTTTTTTAAATTCTGAAATTGCCAGTAATATGGTAGCAGCCAAAAGAACCCGAGTCATTATATCAATGGTGGTAGGCTATGCAAATTAACCAAAATTTCTTTCCTTCTAAGCTGCACATTCTATTACATTAGTATCACTGAAATCAGCATGAGTTTTATAATTTCTGCTGGCCAGGCCTCATGTGGTTTAGAATATCCAAGAAATAGAAGTCAAGCCCCGTTAAGAAGTGCTACTTTGCCAATACTCTAGGTATCACAGAAGATGACATTGTATGGAAAAATACTGATATCAGTTACTCTAAAGGGAAAAGTTTTAGGAGACTCAGACTCTAAATATGAGGAAATATTAAGAATACCTCACCAGTTTTTTTTCATTTGTATTTTACTTTTTTATGCATATGCAAGAGGAACATAAAACAAAAATATAAATATTAAAAAACCAATTTCTTAATAAAATAAAACCTCTAAGTAATAAATGTCATTGTTTAATGAGCATTCCCCACTCCAACCCACATTCTAGTAATATTCACACTGGTATCATATGACCTACATCTGAAAGTGTCTTTCATTTGGTGGAATAATGTAGTACACACTGGTGAGTAACTTAGATCATGTTTTAGAATAAGTATTGCAAATAGGAAAGATTCTTTTAAAACACAGACATAAAAGATTGAAAAGAATGATGACTATATTCATTCATTCATGCCACAGTTATTTACTTAGCATCTATTCTGTGTCTGACATTGTTCCAGGAGCAAGGATAACAGTATTCAATAAGACAGACACAATCTTTGCCCTCAGGAAGCTTAATTTCCTATGTGTGAGATAGTAAATACACAAAATAACCAATTATAGTATATGGCAGTTTTAATCAATAAAAAGATAAACCAGGGAGAAGGAACAGAAATTTGAGAGGAGAGGTGTAATTTTAAGTAGGGTCATCAGGGAAGACTCTCTGGAGGTAAGGGAACCAGCCATGTTTGATTTGTTGGGGAAGATTGTTCTCACATAAAGAAACAGGAAGTACAAAAGCTTAGAAGCAAGGACCCATCCACTATATTTGAGGAGTGCAGCAAGGAAGCTAGTGGGTTTCAAGAGGATAAGAGAGAGCGAGAGTAGATGGAAATGAAGTCAGAGAGGTAAGGAGAGAGGGAATCAGAGATTTTATAGATCACTGCTTTTCCAATAGAAAAATAAGGTGCACCACATAGGTAATTTTAAATTTTCTAATTGCTTCATTTTTTAAAAAGTAGGAACATGTGAGATGAATATATTTTATTTAATGCAGCATATTAAAAATATTATCGTTTTGACTTGTACATGATATTAAAAGTACTGATGAGATGTTTTATATTCTTTTTTAATATTTTAAAAAGTGTTTCATTTTATAGCAGTTTTAGGTTCACAGCAATATTGAGTATAAGGTAGAGAGATTATTTTTTTGCACTGTCTTTGAAATCTGGTGTTCATTTTACACTTGCAGCACATCTCAGTTCCCCCTTGTAGCTCAGTAGCTACATGTGAAGATGCCTAGTATATTGAACAGCACAGATCTAGACCCTCATGAAATGATGTAATGACTTTGGCTTTTGATGTGACTGAATGGGGAAGCAATAGAAGAGTTCTGAGTCTAACAATGATATAATATGACTTGAGTTTTCACAGGATCTCATAATATGACTTGGGTTTTTAATAGGATCTACTGCTTTAAGAATAGACAAGGAAGAGAATGTCTTCTCATGTGCCCCAGACAGACTTTGGACAAGCTTCCATCAAAGAGCTAAGCTGACTATAGACAAGCATAAATCCAATGACCCGATCTGGTTTGGGGAATTAGTGTAACTGTGGTTCTCTTAAAGCCCTGGCTTTACACAAGCAGTGAATAAGAAGTCTTTTCATGCTTCAGGATTCAGGTAGAACATTATCTTCTCTGGGATATCTCCTATGCCCTGCCCAGAAATAACTTGTCCTCCACAATATTCCATCATTGTCCTAGATTTACATGCTTGTTACCTCTCATGGACTGTAGGATCCTCAATGAAAGGTACATAACATATCAATCTTTAATTCTAATGCCCCATAGAGTTCCTGGAAGTTAATGAGTCCTTAATAAATATTGTTAATTTGAAGCAAAAAAAAATCAGCTAAATAACCCCCAAATGGAAATAACTCAAATGTTCACCAACAGAGATGTGTATTTATACAATTCAATACTATACAGCTAGGAAGATAAACTACACACAATTGGATGATGATTGTAAATATTATGTTGAGTGAAAGACAATGTATATGATTCCATATATATAATGTCCTATACAAGCAAAATAATAAAAGTTGACAGGATTCTGATTACACTTGGAGGTAGAGACTACAAGGGCCTAGAGAGGGCCTCTGGGCTTCTGATAACATTCTGTTCCTTTTCTGGTTCTTTGGTATATCCATTTTTTGAAAACTCTATTGAGACATATGGTTATATGCATAGTATACTTCAATTAAAAGCTTATATACAAGATACATATAGCTCCCAAAAGGGAACAAAACAAATAATTGTAAATTATTTTAAGTGCAGCCCATTTTGCTCAGCTGTAAGTGTTATGATTCAATCCTTAAGAATAAATTTATGGCTAATTGAGCAACATACAATATATGTGTTTTTATAATTAAAAACTTCCACTAGTACAACATATGGTAAGTATTTTAAATCAATTTCCCTCTTTCCTCAAAAAAGATTGTGAGTCATAATTTGGAAAACATCTTAACATGCAATAATTCAGTGTTTTTAACTCCCTTGTTTTTACTTTTATCCTACAATTTGCCATAAAGTTGTATTTCATTTAAGTATTTTAAAACAAGCAACTTCATATTATACACTTATTCTAGTGAAGTTGTGCTCACCTGGGGATAGTTTTTTTCTTCAAGGTATTATTTGACAGTGCCTCAAGGCATTTTTGCTTGGCACAACTGGGTGGAGGCTACTGGCATACTAGTGGTGGAATGCCAGGGATACCACTCAACCTCCTACAATGCCCAGAGTAGCCCATCGCAGCTAAGAATTACCCAACCTTAAATGTCAGTGGTGCTGAGGTTCAGAAATACTGCTCTAGTTTAATAACATAATATTGTTGCAATTTTAAAATTGGAATTTTTTCTGGACTAATTTTAATATCTTCTTTTAGAGATTTTTGATATTGAAATGATCTGTGAACAAATTTTCTTTCAAAACCGTATATCGTTACCATGTTTTATATTGCTTATTTTTGGAAAGCATGTGCCTTTTTTTAGTTTTCTTTTTAAAAAGTTACAGAAAAATTTTGTTTATAAAAGTATTATTTCATTCTTCTATCTCCAGGCTAGAAGAACAAAAAAATATCTTGTCAGAATTTCAAAGAGATTTAAATGAATTTGTTTTATGGCTGGAAGAAGCAGACAACATTACTAGTGTTGCACTTGAGCCTGGAAATGAGCAGCAACTAAAAGAAAAACTTGAAGAAGTCAAGGTAATTTTGTTTTCTAAAATCACCCAGGGCCTACTTGTATAAAGAGTATATGAACCTATTTTTTAGTGTATTAATCATTGGTTTTCTGCCCATTAGGTTATTTACAGTTCCTCAGTAGTTTTCCTCACAACTTTATTTTGTCTTAATCCAGTGTTTCTTAATGAGTATATATACATTTTTAAAAGTGTGTATGGGATGTGTATGTGTGTAAAATGGATAGTAGTATTTCTTAAATTAATTTGAAATTAATTTTAGACTTAATGGAGGATTCCACAGCTCCAAATTATTTCAAAAACTGATGAGAATTCTTTATAGAAATGAATCTCATTTCTTAGGGAAGATCTTAATTGCTAAATCAATCTCACTACTTCAGCCTCTAATTAAAGGCATTCAATTTGCCTGAAGCAATGTTTTGGTTTGGTTTGGTTTTTTCTTGGAGGGTGGGGAGTGGTGGTTCACTTTCAATACTGATTGAATAGACTTCAGTTTATTCAAGTGTCTTTTCATGCCTACATACTGTGATGTCTGCTTATTACTGATTACCTCACATGGCTGAGATGCTTTGATTGTGCAGTTGGATTAATTTTCATGGTTTTAATTTTAGCAAAAAAAAAATCTTTTGGATCTGTTTTACTTTCATTCTTGAAGGGAAAGGGAAAGGAAAATTAATACTCAATCATCCCCTATTATGTACTAATTATTAAATATGTTTACATCTACTATTTTGTTTAATCTTATCAAACTTTCAAAATCATAGTTATTATCCTCATTTTATAAGGTCACACAATCAAAGGGAAATGGAATCACTTCTTTATCAATGATTCAGTAGGTTTGCATATGCAAATTATACTCCAATGTCAACTATTTATTTCTGTAAAATAAGAAATTTGTACTTGAACAGTGGATAAAGTATAAAAATAAAAATATGGTTTAATTAATTAAACAAATATTGAACACCTACTGTATATCAGATATTGCACTAGGTATTTGAGAGTTGAAAATAAATTTTTGATCCATAGTTCATTTGAAGATGGTTATGTCATGGAAAAATAAAATCAGTCTTTTCATGAAAATTCATCTTTCCTAAATGTATTCGGTGTCATATACAGCAATATAATTGATAATTCAGTTAAGAGACATATTTGGTAGCATTCACCCTTATTAATAATTATGCACCGATTTCCTTTTTTCCTTAGTCTAGATCAGCGCCATCCAATGGAATTTTCTCTGATGACGGAATTGTTCTACATTATCAATTTTAGTAACCACTAGCTGTATGTGCATTTTGAGTGCTTGAAAGGTGGACGATGTGACTGAAGAACTGAGTTTTTAATTTTATTGAATGTTAATTAGTTTAAATATAAATAGCCTCATGTGGCTAGTGGTACTGCTTTGAACACTGCAACTATAGGTAACAAAAATAAATAAAAAAAAACAGTCAATAACACTATGATGGTTATGTACATCATGAGAAAGGGCATTTTTAGTGTGATGTTAAATGAATAACAGGGATTTAGGGATGTGAAGTTGTCAAAATTAAGGGCTATTAAATGAAACAACCCAAGTTTACATCACAACTCTGTTGCTTGCTGTATTTGTGTCCTTGGACCTGGTATTTAACCTCTTTGCTGGTTTTTAACCTCTTTGCCTCAGTTTCCTTCTGTATAAGAGGGTGATTATAGGCTCTGCCTCATAGATTTATTATATAAAAATTGACTAAGGTAATTATGTGAAATTATGTTATAACTTGGAGACTTAATTCCTCAAAGGATGATTAAATTTATCCAGATTGTTCTATTTTAGATAAGCAATGTTGTCCTACTGTATAGCACAGGGAACTATATCCGGTCTCTTAGGATACACCATGATGGAAGATAATATAAGAAAGGAAATGTGTGTGTGTATATATATATATATGACTGGGTCACTTTGCTGTATAGTTGAAATGGCACAACATTATAAATCAACTGTTACATATATACATACACATATATATGTATGTATATAAAATATGTAGAGAGAGGTATAGTCTTTACACTGTTCGGGGTATTGTGTTAGAGCTCATTGTGCTGCTTAACATTTTTCACTAGAAAAAAAAAATCTCTGATTGAGATATTCTGACCCTTTTTAGGATAGCCTGCTTTACTGGTGAGCAGGTGTTTTAGTCCACCAGATCTCTGCCCTGTAGAAAATTTGGTATTTGAGTTATAGGTGGGCCTTCCAGTCCTGCTTCATTTTGATAGACTAATCAATAGAGGCAAAGACAAAGTAGTTGGCATTGTGCTGTAATTCATTTTAAACGTTGTTGCATTTGTCTATTTCAGTTACTGGCTGAAGAGTTGCCCCTGCGCCAGGGAATTCTAAAACAATTAAATGAAACTGGAGGAACAGTGCTTGTAAGTGCTCCCATAAGCCCAGAAGAGCAAGATAAAATTGAAAATAAGCTCAAGCAGACAAATCTTCAGTGGATAAAGGTTAGACATTAACAACTTTCCATCACATATGTTAAATGCTACAAGCCTTTGTATTTTTTTTTCATGATGCTTAATTGGTGGGGGTGAGGGAGGGGGGCTGGTTTTGTGAATTGTTATTTTTTAGTGCTTTTTTTTTACCTGACCATGTGATTTGGCTGTATGATTTGTTGTGAATGGAAGGAATGATGATGGTGAATGACAGTACATTAATGACCAAATGACAAGGTATACACCATTATTACTGTACATGAATTATCCTAAAGAAATAGACTGAAAAAGAGATCAAGTAATTAATTCAGTGTTCAGGTATGTATTGACAATATTTAAGCAAGATGGATGTGGTCCAGCTCAACAAGCATCATAAATCAAAATTACTTATCCTTACTATAATTCAGACTTAATCAATGATTAATATATGCTAAACTTCTCCAAAAGGTGTTTTATTTATTTATTATTATTTATTTACATATTTACTTTCTCGTGAGTTTTCTCTTGCTACCTTGGTTACTTTTTAAATCTAATATTTTCAAATTAATGAATACTTATTCTTTAAAACCAAGTGGGGCATATAAACTTATAATGAAAAGCAACATCAGTTGATTCATCACTATTTATTGAAAAATAATCTTCTTCCCACTGTAATGCTATGGAAATTTTTATCATAAGTCAAATGAACATGTATGTATAAATCTGTTCCATATTCTCTACTTGCTTCCATTTGATTATCTTTGTATTTCAGCTAGTACCATACTGGCTTAATAACAATCAACTTTAAATATCTTTATTTAGATATAACTTATATATCATACACTTTATTCATTTCAAAGAATATAATTCAAGAGTTTGGTATATTTACTTTCAATTGTAGTGAAATATATTTAATGGAAAATTTATCATTTTTAACAGATTATAACTGTATATATGTTTATATATATACCTATATATGCATAAGCATGTACACATACATAGATATGCATACATATGTATACATATATATATATATACACACATATACATATATAGATAAAAACACATATATGTGTTTTTTAATTTAAAATGTTGGGGTCTGAGAGTATAAATCCTCCAACTTTGATCTTAGTCCAGATTGCTTTTACTATTTTTTCATTCTTTAGTTTACCAATAAGTTTTAGAACCAATTTCTCAATTTTTATCAAAGCCTGCCAGGATATTGATTTGAATCGTGTTGAATTTATAGATCATTTAACCTTTTTTACAATATTGAGTCATCAAATCCATGTAAATCATACACCCATTCTTTATTTAGGTCTTCTTTAATAGCTTTTTAGAAATATTTTCCAGTTTTAAATCCAGAGGACCTACATATGTTTTATCTCAGATATTTGATATTTTGATCCTATTATAAATGAGATTCATTTTGACTTGATTTTCTTTTTATTGCTGGTGTATAAAAATAGAATATTTTTTACATTAAACACACATCCAGTGTCCTTGCTAAATTCACTTACTAGTATTGATTGCGTGTGAAACATTTTGAAATTTTTTAATGTGCACAATCATGTCATCAAATAGAGGTGGTTTATCTGTCAATCCTTATGATTTTAATTATTTTTGCAAAAACTAGGGCCTCTAAAACAATGTTTAATGGAAGTGATGATAATCCCTGTTTCAGGTGGAAAGCTTTCAGTAATTGATCACTAAATATGATGCTTCTTGTAGGACTTTTTGTAGATACACCTAATCAAATTAAGGAATTTCTCCTTATTCCCAGTTTCTCACCTTTTTATTGTGAATAGTTATTAAACATATTCATATGTTTTCTCTGCATTTATTAAAATTATTCTGTGTTTTTTTTTTTCTCCTCTGAATGTGATAAATCACAGCCACTGTTTTTGGAATGTGAAATTACTCTAGGATTCCAGAAATAAATCCTATTGGTCATAATGTCTTATACATTTTGTGGATTGCTAGATTCAGTTTTCCAATATGTCCTTTAGGATTTTTATATTTTTGTTCATGACAGGAAAACATCTGTAATTTTTTTTTCATAAACCTTCTAAAGTTTAGATAGCAGTGTTAGACTAGTCTTATGAAACAATTTGAGAAGTACTCTTTTTCATTGTTCTGGAATAAATTGTTGAAGCTTGGTATCATTTCTTCTTGATAAGATTGGAAGAATATAGTTGTAAAGCCATCAGTGCATGGGGTATTTTGTTGTTGTTGTTGTTTTGTTGAGAAAGTTTTTGATCATTGGTCAATTTCTTTAATAGATGAAAGGATGATTAGATTTTCATTTCTTTGTGTATCAGGTTTTATAAGTGTGTTCAAGGAATTTGTCCATTTCCATGCCAATGTATCTTTGGCGGCTGCAGATTTTCTTCATAGAGCTAGAGATCCTTTATATATTAAAATAGACCCAAGCTCTAAGTACCTGGGTAGGTCTTGTTGACTGGAATATTTTATTCTATGTGCTAAGGTAGAGAGAGCTGAGTCTCTCGTTGAAAGAGACCTTCAAAGTTTATATGCAGTTTATATGCAAAGTTTATATGCAGTGGGTTTTATTCTAAGGTATTCATACTAAAGCCTGAGATTCCTTCCATATACCAAGTTCCATTTCTTTAGGTAAGAACCACAATTACTGTTTTATTTTTATTTTTGCCTTTAAATAAGTGCTAAGGGAAAACCATTCATTGTGTGATTGTTTTGATAATGAGGCAAATTTCCAAGGAGTTCCCTGGTAGCTCAGGTGGTTAAGGATCTGGCAATGTTACTGCTGTGGCTCAGGTCAATGCTGTGACACTGATTGCATCCCTAGCCCCAGAAATTTCATATGCTATGGGTGTGGCCAAAAAATTGCTATGTACAAACTTTTAGTACCCAAATTTTACATCCTTCTTGTTCCCAAACATCAAGGCATCTTTCATCTAAACACTTTCCAGGTTTTGCCAGGGTCAGATTCCCCTGTACTTAAAGGCTTTTTCTCCCTTACTTCATATGTCCCCATATATACTTTCTCTATATATATGCTTTTTGACCCTCCAAGGATGTTTTGAAACTTCTCATCCACTTTTGACCACAGTTCTACTGCCTTACTGAGCATATTTAATACCTGTTAGCTTTGTTCTATTCAAAATATAAACCAAACTGTAGTCCTTTAAACCAAAAGCAAATCCATGCCAAGAAGATGTTGCAGAACTATAATTTTCATGTAATATAAAATGTCTTCTTTCAAAAATGGAACAATTACCTCTAAAGAATTGCTTGTTATTCATCAGTACCTTAACTAAATTGAGAGGTGTGAAAAAGCTATATAATGGGGAAAGTTTCTGTACATAGATGATTTGAAAAGAAAACAACAGAGACTTAATTTTGAATCATGTCAGGTTATTTATTCTCAAATTGATGAAGCTGGAATTCTTGCAATAGATCAGTTACATGACTGATAAAATATTTGTGAATTGAAATGAGTACCAATGATATGACATTAAATTTAAAATGTGTGTTTTGATCTCTAATTCAAGCAACTATGTATTTGGGAAAAAAAAGTCCCCTTTTATTTTTATATGTCATCACTTGCTTTCAGTTATGTGGATAATCATATTATTTAAATTTTACATTAATTTTTCCTACTGAAAAATGTAAAGTTAATTTCTTTTATGATTTCAAAATAGCTGTGTAAACATACAGATACTTGTAAAAGGAGGGAATGTATTTTCCTAGTAATTAAATTTTATATCAATATAGATTAAAATCATTACTCATAGGAAGAGGACAAAGGGAAAGATACCCCCAAATATTCCACAATATCTCAGTTCATCTTGATATTACAAAATGAAACAAAAATTATAATTGGAGGATATATGTGAGAGCTATCAAAAACACACAAATACAGTTTTGTAAATAGTGAAATGAGTCAAGGGTTTGTTTGGCAACAGTAAAAAGTCAGTTTTTTATTATATAAAATTAAAACTAGGACTATGAATACCATCTTTTGTGGACTTATGTTACTATTTCAGCCATGATATTGGTGTCATCCCAAAATTAAAATTTTCATGCTATGTCTTTGCCACCCAATGTCATAGAAATTGGAATCTTATCCATTAGTCATGTTAAAAATTAATTGCACTTTCTCAATCCCTATGCGACTCTACCCATGTTGGTTTAAATTAAGACCAGGGGGTGGAGCAAGATAGCAGAGGAGTAAGAGGTCACACTCACCTTCTCCCACAAACACATCCAAAACCACATCTATATGTAAAACGACTCACACAGAACATCAACTGAATGCTGGTAGAAGAACTGAAACCTCCAAAAAGGGCAAGAAACTTTTGACATGACTGGGTAGAACAAAAGAAAAAGAGAGAGAGAGAGAGAGAAAAGGAGTCAGGACAGGACTAGCATTCCTGAGAGGGAGCTGTGAAGGAGAAAAAGAACACACATTCTGGGAAGCAGAAAGATCAGCCGAGTCAGAGAGACCTCAAATTTGCCGAGAAAATCACACCAGCTGGACTGAGAACAGCAAAGCAGAGTGAGAGCCACACAGATCATCTGAACCACCGGTAGGACACCACAGCCTGAGACACTTGGGCAGGGGCTAGGCACTGAGACTTAGGCTCTGGAGGTCAGTCCCAGGGAGAGGACTGGGGTTGGCAGGGTGGAGACAGCCTAAGGGGCTAAGGATCAGTGTGCCATGGGCAGGAGAACAGTACACCAAGGGCTGGGGAGGTGAATGCCATGGCAGAGGGAACCTGTGAGAAGGTCCAGACCCACAGGAGAGACAAGGTGCCATTGTTGGGGAAGGCAAGAGGAGGCGGGGCAGACTGCCATAGAAGCTCCCTGCACCCAAGTGTGCACATGCCCGGGGGCTCTCAGAGGGTGGGGTGGCTCTGGTGCAGGCTACTGGTGGCAAAAAGCTCATTTAGGGAGGACTGGGTGCTTCTTGTGCAGGCTACCGGTGGCTAGGCACCTCTTGTGTGGGTTAAGGGAATCAGGGGACTAAGTGTGACGTGATGCCTCTTGCACAATCTATAGGTGGCAGGGACAGACCACAGCAGTCATCTCAGAGGCCAGAGGGAGGCATGGCTTGCTACTACTGGGGGTCTGTGAGTGGGCTCCATCTGAGACCCCGGTCACCTCAGAGGTTGGCAAAAAAGAAAAAGAGGGCACTGAAACCAAGCACCATACACTATTGCTCTCACTCCCCTGGGGAACACACCCGCCCTGCAGCTGCCACTGCCAGATCCTCTGGGAGGCACCCAGATACTTGGTCACTGTCCCTTCCCAAGACCCTACAACTAGGAGCAGCTGAAACAGAACCTCCTGTGTGTTCTAAGTGGGACATGGTGCTTCTTGCGTGGTCTGCAGGTGGTGTGGGTAAACCACCACAGTTATCTCTGACACCAGAGGTGGGTGTGGCCTACTGCCACTGAGGACACCTGAAAAAAAATTACTTGCAGACCCAACCACCTCAGAGGGCACCACAGAAAAGGACATTGCAATGGAACCACCTGTTGTTGATCTCATTCCCCTGGGAACACATCTGCCCTGCTAATGCCACTGCCAAACACTCTGGGCAGTGCCCAGACACTTAACCACTGTCCCTGCGAGGAACCTGCAACTAGGAGCAGTTTGTGCAGCACCTCCTGTGGGGGCTAAGCAAGATGAGGTGCTTCTTGAATGGTCTACAGGGGGCAGGGGAAAATCACTGCACTTATCTCTGGCTCCAGAGGTGGGAGTGGCTTGCCACCACTTGGGATCCATGAACAGACACCATGTGCAACCCCATTCACCTCAAGGACACCACAGAGGAGGGCATTGTGATGGAACACCACCTGTTAGTGCTCTCAAGCCCCTGGGAACACACCTGCCCTGCTGCTGCCACTGCCAAATGCTGTGGGCGATACTCACACCTGATCTCTGTCACCTCCCAGGAACCTGCAACTAGGAGCAGACTGTGCAGCACCTCCTATGTGGGTTAAGTGAGATGGGTTGCTTCATGCAAGGTCTACAGGTGGTGGGGGCAAACCACCACAGTTACTGACTCCAGAGGCAGTTGTGGCCCGCTATCACCAAGGGTCCCTGAACAGGCACCACCTGCACTTCCAATCACCTCAGAGAAGGGCATTGCAATCCAGCACAAGCTGTCATTCCTCTCACTCCCCTGGGAACTAATGCACCCTGTTCTGCTACTGTCAAATGCTCTGGTCAACTTGTAGGTCTACCTAGAATCCATTACCATTTCCCAGGGCCATGCAACTAGAAGTAGCCTGTGCCACCTTCCTGCAGGTCCTTGCTGCTATTGAGAGCCCAGTGAGCAGGCACTGACTGCTGGCCCTACCCATTTCCTCCTCCCTGAAAACACACTGAGCATCCTGGGCATAACAGCCTGCTCACACAAAAGAAAGAGACAGCAAATATTCAAACTCCCACACCAAAAATAAATAACGCCCCCAAAAAATACAAAGGGGTACTCTTGCATAGAAGTTGCCTTATATGACCACAATTTGGCTTCCCCAAACCCTCAGAAAAAGAAAAAACATAAGCAAGATGAAGAAGTATAGAAACCATTCCCAGTAAAAGGAACAGGAGAATTCACCTAAAGCAGTCAACAATGAAACAGACCTCTGCAGTCTGACAGTCATTGAGTTCAAAAGGGAGATACTGAAAATACTGAAGGAATTAAGAGAGGATATGAACAGTAATGCAGATTCCTTTAGAAAGGAACTAGAAAATATAAGGAGGAGCCAAGAAAAACTAGAAAATTCATTTGCTAAAGGCAATAATGAGCAGAATGAATAATGCAGAGGAAGGAATTAGTGACGTGGAAGATAGAATAATGGAAATTACCCAATCAGGACAGCAGACAGAGAACCAAATGAAAAAACATGAAAGCGATATAAGAGACCTATGGGATAATATAAAGTGGACCAATCTATGCATAATAGGACTTCCAGAAGGAGAAGAAAAAAAAAGGGGATTTAAAATATATTTGAGGAAATTATGGCTAAAAACTTTCCAAATATAAAGGCTACTGATATCAAGATATAGAAAGCACAGAGGGCCCCAAACAAGTTGAATGCAAACAGGCCCACACCAAGACATATTATAATAAAAATGGCAAAAGTTAAAGATAAGAGAGGATTCTAAAGGCAGTGAGAAAAGCAAAGTGTTAATTATAAGGAAACCCCCATAAGGCTATCAGCTGATTTCTCTACAGAAACACTACAGGCCAGAAGGGAGTGGAAAGATACATTTAAAGTGCTGAAAGGAAAAAATTTGCAACATAGAATACTCTATGCAGCAAGAATATCATTTAAAATAAAAGGGGAAATAATTTCTCCAGCAAAAAGCTAAAAGAATACAGCAATACTAAACCCATTCTAAAAGAAATACTGAAAGGGCTTCTCTAAATTAAAAAAAAAAGTAAGAAGAATTAGGATGGAGGAAACCAAAATTGGAAAGCAATCCCTTAAATATGCCAGTTTACAGACCAAAACATGAAGATGTTAAAAAAAGAGACATCAAAATCATACAATGTGGGGAAGGAAAGTAAGAAAATATAGATTCTTTTTTTAATTTTAATGATGTATTTGAGCCTATGTGACTATTGGGCTAAAGCAAGCAGATATAGGAAGGGGTTAACATACTTAAAAGGCAAAGCAACCACAAATCAAAACCAAACATTACACTCATACAAACTGCAAAGTACTCAAGCATAAAACAAATGGAAACCATCCAACCAAAAAAAGAAAAGAAGAGAGAAACAAAGAATCAACTGGAAAACAAGTTTAAAATGGCAATAAATACATCTATCAGTAATCACCTTAAATGTCAATGGACTCAAAGCTCCAATCAAAAAACACAGAGTGCACACTGGATAAAAAAGCAAAAACCTTCTATCTGCTGTCTGCAACAAACTCACCTTAGGGCAAAGGACACATATAGATTGAAACAAGGGGATGAGAAAAGATATTTCATGCCAATGGACATAACAGGAAAGCAGGAGTTACAATATTCATATCAGACAAAAAATACTTTAAAATGAAGGCCATAAAGAAAAAGAAGGATAATATTTAATGGTTAAAGGATCCATTCAAGAGGAGGATATTACAATCATCAATATATGTGCCCCTAATATAATAGCACCCAGATACATACAACAAATACTAACATACATAAACAGAGAAATTGATGGGAATACAATCATAGTAGGAGATTTTAACACTCCACTGACATCAATGGACAGATCCTCTAGAAAGAAAAATCAATAAAGCAACAGAGATCCTAAAGGACACAATGGAAAAGTTAGACTTAATTGACATTTTTGGGACATTACATCCAAAATAACCAGAATATACATTCTTCTCAAGTGCACATGGAACATTCTCAAGAATTGATCACATCCTGGGGCACAAAGCTAACTTCAACAAATTAAGAGTCTAGAAATTATTTCAAGTATCTTCTCTGACCACAAAGGCATGAAACTAGAAATCAACCACAGGAAGGGAAATGAGACAAAATTTACTACATGGAGAATAAACAACATGCTACTAAGAAAAACCTCGAGATGAATGATAATGAAGATGAAACCACTCAAAATTTATGGGATGCCACAAAAGCAGTGCTCAGAGGGAAATTCATAGCAATACAGGCGTTCCTCAAAAAAGAAGAAAAATCTCAAATCGACAATTTAAAGCACCACCTAAATGAATTAGAAAAAGAAAAACAAACAAAACCTAAATTCAGCAGAAGGAAGGAAATCATAAAGATCAGAGAGGAAATCAATAAAATAGATATTAAAAAATAGAAAAAAATCAATAAAACTAAGAGCTGGTTATTTGAAAAGATACACAAAATTGACAAACCCCTGGCCAGACTCCCTAAAAAGAGGAGAGAAAAAACCCAAATAAACAAAATCGGAAATGAGAAGGAAGTCAAAACAGATACTACAGAAATACAAAATAACTATGAGGGAATACTTTCAACAATTTCATGCTAACAAATTTGACAACCTAGAAGAAATGGACAACTTTATAGAGACATACAGCCTACCAAAACTGAATCAAGAAGAAAGAGATCACCTGAACAGACCAATCACTTGAAATGAAATTGAATATGTCGTAAAAACACTCCCTACAAATAGAAGTCCAGGACCAGATGGCTTCACAGGAGAATTCTACCAAACATACAAAGAGGGACTTATACCCATCCTCCTTAATCTTTTTCAAAAGGTTGAAGAAGAAGGAACACTCCCAAAGACATTCTATAGCCTATGATGCCACCATCACCCTAATTCCAAAACCAGACAAAAATACCACCAAAAAAAGAAAACTATTAGCCAATATCTTTGTTGAGCATAGACGCAAAAATTCTCAACAAAATTTTAGCCAACCAAATACAACATATAAAAAAGATCTTGCACCACAGCCAGGTGGGATTCATCCCAGGGTCACAAGGATAGTTCAACATATGCAAATCAAACAACGTCATACCCCACATTCAAAAAAGAAAAGTCAAAAACACATGATTATCTCCATAGATGCAGAAAAAACATTTGACAAAGTCCAACATCCATTCACGATCAAAACTCTTACCAAAGTGGGTATAGAGGGAACATACCTCAACATAATCAAAGTCATTTATGACAAACCCACAGCAAATAGAATACTCAATGGGGAAAAGCCAAAAGCCTTCCCACTAAAATCTGGAACAAGACAAGGATGCCCACTCTCATCACTGCTATTCAACATAGTATGGGAAGTCCTAGCCACAGCTACCAGACAAACAAAAGAAATAGAAATTATCCAAATTGGAAGAGAAGAGATAAAACTGTCACTGTACGCAGATGACAGGATAGCATATATAGAAAACCCTAAGGACTCAACCCAAAAACTACTTGAACTGATCAACAAATTCAGCAAAGTAGCAGGATATAAGATTAGCATTCAGAAACCAGTCGCATTTCTGTATATGAGCAACGAAATATTAGAAAAGAAATAAAAAATACAATACCTTTTAAAATTGCACTGCAGAAAAATCAAATACCTAGGAATACACCTGACCAAGGGGGTAAAAGACTCATATGCTGGGGAACTATAAAACATTAATCAAGGAAAGTAAAGAAGATGTAAAGAAATGGAAAGATAGTCCATGCTCCTGGGTTGGAAAAATTAATATTGTAAAAATGGCCATACTCCCCAAAGCAATCTACTATCAAATTAGATTCAATGCAATCTCTATCAAATTTCCCATGACATTTTTCACAGAACTAAAACAGACAGTCCAAAAATTTATATGGAACCACAAAAGACCCAGAATTGGCAAAGCAATTCTGAGGAACAAAAACCAAGCAGGAGGCATAAGTTTCCAGGAAATACTACAAAGCCACAGTCATCAGGACAGTGTGGTACTGGTACCAAAACAGACAGACAGACCAATGGAACAGAATAGAGAACCCAGAAATAAACCCAGACACCTATGATCAATTAATCTCTGACCAAGGAGGCAAGAACATAAAATGGGGACAAGACAGGCTTTTCAGCAAGGGGTGCTGAGAAGTCTGTGACAGCTGCGTGAAAATCAGTGAAACTAGAACACACCCTCACACCATGCACAAAAATAAACTCAAAATGGCTTAAAGACTTAAATATGAGACAAGACACCATCAAACTCCTGGAAGAGAACATAGGCAAAACATTCCCTTACAAATATTTCCTCAGGTCAGTCTCCCAAAGCAACAGAAATAAAAGCAAAAAATAAACCAATGGGACCTAATCAAACTGACAAGCTTTTGCAAAAAGAAAACAAAAAGATAATTTAACAGAATGGGAGAAAATTGTTTCAAATGAGAACTGACAGGGTCCTAATCTCTAAAATACACAAACAACTTATGCCACTAAACAGCAAAAAAGCCAACAACCCAATGGATAAAGGGGCAAAAGACCTGATTAGACATTTCTCCAAGGAAGATGTACAGATGGCCAACAAGCACATGAAAAAATGCTCAACGTCCCTGATTATTAAAGAATTGCAAATCAAAACTACCAGGAGATACCACCTCACACAAGTCAGAATGGCCATCATTCATAAATCCACAAATAACAAATGCTGGAGAGGGTGTGGAGAAAAGGAAACCCTCCTGCACTGTTGGAGGGAATGTAAGCTGGTCCGACCACTATGGAGAACAGTATGGATGGACGTTAGGAAACTACATAGAACTACCATAAGACCCAGCAATCCCACTCTTGGGCATATATCCAGACAAAACATTCCTTGAAAAACACACATGCACCTGCATGTTCATTGCAGCACTATTCACAATAGGGAAGACATGGAAACAACCCAAATGTCCATCAGCAGATGATTGGATTAGGAAGAAGTGGTATATATACACAATGGAATACTACTCAGCCATATAAAAGAACAAACTAATGCCATTTGCAGCAACATGGATGGAACTAGAGACTCTCATCCTGAGTGAAGTAAGTCAGAAAGAGAAAGACAAATACCATATGATATCACTTATATTTGGAATCTCATATAAGGCACAAATGAACATTTCCACAGAAAAGAAATTCATGGAGTTGGAGAATAGACTTGTGGTTGCCAAGGGGGAGGGGGAGGGAGTGGGATGGATTGTGAGCTTGGGGTTAATAGACACAAACTATAACCTTTGGAATGGATTAGCAATGAGATCCTGCTGTGTAGCACTGGGAACTATGTCTAGTCACTTATGATGGCTAGAGAAAAAATAATGTGTACATGTATGTGTAACTGGGTTACCATGCTGTACAGTGGAAAATTGACAGAACACTTAAACCAGGTATAATGGAAAAAAAATAAATAAACATCATTATTAAAAAAAATAGAATATATTAACATTCAAAACAGCTACATAAAGCAGAAAGCTTAAGGCAAAAATTAAAAACAAAAAATAAGACTGGAGAGTGAATAGTACCAGATTTACATCAGTACACACATCAGCGTTTTTTAAAAAATAATATCATCAAGATGATAAAGAGATAATCTTGATCATCATTAAACATCAATTTTGCAGTCATTAGAAAAGAGAAGAAGTAATGGAGACCCCTTCCTTGTATTTTCTAGCACACTCCTCTATCTAAAGGCTAGAGGGATTGTTTACTAGTACATCATCGTTGCTAGGATACAACAATGCCAGTTACTTAACAGGCAGTATCTCTAAAAATGTCCTATCACAATATCTGGTGGCAGATATGTTTCTGCACAGCTAACTCTAATATGTTGTACTCTATTTAGCCAAATTACCAGTACTTTGGCACCTTTGTGTTTTGTTACTTATGAAAGAAAACGGCCATGGGGATTAATATAGCTTTTCCTTTAAGGGAGTAGTGGACGCTATAATGGGTTCATTGCAAAACTATTTTAACTTGCCTTGACCTGAGTAGTGTTTCTTTACAGCAGAGATAGACAATGTTGTTTTGAAGCTGATCATAGGTCTTGGTTTAAATTGTGGCTTCCTCTAGACAGGGATCATGAAGTGATATCCTCATTTTTGTCTAATGCATAGCTTGAGCTTTACAGTCTATACCTATAAAAATTTAAAATTATGTGAATGTTACTAAAGCTAGCCTCTGTTTTGTCATATCAAAAGTGTCTCACTGTCTCATCTTCATAAACGTGAGACTCTGTGTTGATTTCAATATTTATAAGTTCTCTGAACTTGTGTATGGGGATGATTCTCCCTCCCTTCCTACCTCTCTTCATGACTGTTGTTCTCTTCCTCTTTCTCTGTTATGTGCATCTTTGCCTATGAATTGGCTACAATGTCTACAATGTTTTATATCCATATATGTCAGGATTTTTTTCTGCCTGGGTAGAAATTTTCTACCTACTCTCTCTTTGTCTGATTACTCTCCTACTCTCCTTCTCTCTTACATTGTCTCCTACTCTCTTTTTCTCTGACTCTGCCTTTTAATCCTTCTTTCATCTTCTGTCCATATCACTTTATGTCCCTTTTCTTCATTATTCTGCTCTTTTTACACGTTATGTGTAGGTACTTTTCCAACTACCTGTTATTTAGAACCATAGTATGTTGTATCTGTCTTTCATTTTGAATCATATTGTATATGCTTCCTGTACTTGATTGAAAACATGGAACATTTATTTTGTAGACTCATAGGATCAGTCAGTTGGATCCACATCTTCTAGGTTATAAAATTACTCTCACATCATCCAGGTTATAAAATTGCGTCCTAGAAAGCCTAGTTGGCTTATGTGAGAATGTTATTTAAATATAAAAGTTATCCAAAATAAATAGGGTTTTTAAACTTTTCAGTGAAGGTCAACTGATTTTTCTGTGGATAATATGGTAAAAACAGAAAAAAAAAATATGGTTTCCCATATCACTCCATTGCTCCTTTGAAAGTAAACCTGAGATTTTTCATTTCAAGAAAATCTATGAGAGGTTTTGCTTTGCTTTTTACCCTTTATGGAAAACTGGATGCTATGTTTTCAAATTATTTTCTGGAACCTTTTTTACTGTGGACCACTTGTAATTGCGTAATACAGGAAAAGACGTTTGAATAACATAATTAGTTATATGTATACTATTTTTGATTTTAAGTAACTTTATAGGTAGTATATATGATACATTGCTACTAGTCATATAAATAAATTTCATTTTATTGAATCAATTTAATCTTTGCCTCATATTTTGCCATTTATTTGTGAATGGTAAATTAGTATTTTAATTTGTTAATGCCCAAAGGCTATTAAATAGTGCATATAAAGACAAAATATTTTATAAACACAAGAAATTTTGCTAGAAATTTTTCTGAATTTCAGTGCATCCTAATTAAAAAAAAATCAGATCCTCTTTACCTAAAAAAATAAGGTTTAAAAATATAATATATGTAGCAAAGCTTTAATATAGGAATAATTTTTGGAATATTTATAATAATACAGAGATTGTTTTCAAATAATAAATATTATGAAAGTAAAAATACATATAGTGAAACTCATAGGCCAGAGAATCTACACTATCGAAATGACTGAATTTAAATTTCCAAAAATTTGATTCATTTTATATTAACCCCTAATCATGTTACTTCTTAGAATTCATCCAAGTAGTAAATATTAAATTTGTTCTTGTCAGGTAAATAAGTATTTGATCTTCCTTCAGGTATATTTGCATTGTAATACCAGTCATTACTTGTCATTACTATAAATGTAGAGAATAAAAAAGAGAAAATTAAATCAAGCAAAATTTGGCTTTTCCACTCCTTGCTCAAAAATAGACATTGGTTCCAATCAATTAACTTCCTAACAATGGCCATGATTAATAGATTGTTCTAGTAGTGACCATTCAATCCTGCACTTAGTGTGAATTACTTTTTTTTAATTAAAGAAAGGAATATTCATAAGAAATTTAAAAAAATGGTGTTTATCTATTTACTGTTATGGTATATAGTCTGATAATTCTTGAAGTCCATCATCTTGGAAGTTCCCTTTGTATAGTTAATAATCACATCATAAGATTTATTTATTCATTAAATCTTTCATTCAACAGACAACTAATGGGTGACCACTATGTGTCACATACTCTCCTAAGCATATCATCATCAGTTCCTACCTTTGCCATATGTAGAAGTACATTTAGAATTATATAGGGCTTGGCATTATAACTATTCATATTTCTAACCTGTAGTTGCTATATAGTTTGAAGCTGAGTTTTGAGTAGCAGGGTAGTAATTAAAAGTTTATAACATAAGAATCCTCCTATAATTTCACACTGCGATGGAGGTCCTTGCTAGGTTGTGCGTTATGAGTCCTGGTTTAGCCTCTTATCCCATTATAATATTCTTCTTTATTTTTTATTGAAGTGTAGTTGATTTAAAGTGGTGTGCCAATTTCTACTGTACAACATAGTGACCCAGTCATACACATATATACATTCTTTCGCTCATACTATCTTCCATCATGCTCTATCCCAAGAGATTGATTATAGCTCCCTATGCTGTACAGTAGGACTTTATTGCTTATAATTTTCAGTACCCCCTTCTTTCATTCTCATGAGTTATCTCCCACTTTAGAAGATTAAAAAAATACTTAAAGTCACCCCAATTATGAGAACAAACATCAGGCTCTTAAAGGCGGGCCTGGTCCAGTACTCAATATTATTATTGTCATTGCTAATGTTCTCTTGACACTTCAATAAAGTTGAGACATTTGGCCTGTACAAGAAACCTGATTGCCATTACTACCAAACTAACCAAAATTTAATGACAATAAGTTGATAAAATAAGTGTTTTTGAACTTTTCAAACAATTAAAATTTCAGGCAGTGTCATGAATATGATTCAGACATTTCACAAACAAAAGCAAACAGGAGTTGTGAGGAAGCAGTTTACCATGATGATTAATAGTGAAGTTTACAGATTATAGATTGCACCCTCCAGTTACAACATCTGCAATATTCAGGTAACTGCAAAACATCTTTTCCAGGTTGTGGTGAAAATTCAGTGAGATACTGCATGGGAAATGCATAACACTGTGTCTGACATTTTATAATTGGTCAAAAATGTTAGCTTTAATTTGAAAATTAGGTGTAATGTTAAAACAGAAAAATACAGGAGTTCCCATTGTGGCTCAGCAGTGACAAATCTGACTCGTATCCACGAGGATGTGGCATCAATCTCTGGCCTTGCTTGAGTGGGTTAAGGATTCTACATTTTACTGTGAGTTGTAGTGTAGGTCACAGATGCAGTTTAGATCCCACATTGCTGTGACTGTGGTGTAGACCAACAGCTGCAGCTCCAATTCAACCCCTAGCCTGGGAACCTTCACATGCCAAAGGTGTGGCCCTAAAAAGCAAAACACACACACACACACAAAGAAAAACACAAAGACCAAGCACAAAATTCTTGTTGAGTCACATTCTTTAGAAGTTTGGTAAGAGCATTTAATATGAGATCCACCCTCTTAACAAAAATTTAATGGTACAATAGAGTTAACTATAGGCATTATATTTTATAACAGATCTCCAAAAGCTTTTTATCTTGCATAACCAAAACTATATCCACTAAACAATTTCCATTTCCCTCTCCCCCCTTGCCCTCGGTAACCGTCATTCTACTCTCTGTTAGTTTGTCTATACTAGATTCCTCATCTAAATTGAATCATGGAGTATTTGCCCTTCTGTGACTGGCTTTTTTTTTCCCTTAGTATAATTCCCTCTAGGAAGATCCACATTCTTGTATGTGGAAGGATTTCCTTTTTTAAGGCTGAATAATATTCACCATTTAACCCAACAGTTATAATAGGGATCTCAGGGAGAAAACTAAAATATGCACCACCATTATGAATCCAAAAGCTTTATCAGGGGAGAAATAGAGTCACCAAGACTACCAAAGAACCCTAATAGAAGGCACAGAAAGTTTTTAGCCTGTTCTGTCCCTGTCCACTGATCTCATTATTCTCATTATCTGGGACCAGCTAACATTTCAGATAAAGTATTAGAAAATTATGAATTTTTCTCCTCATATTGGCTATGAAATAAGTCCAAGTAGTCCATTGTTGTTTTCAAACACCAACATTTTAATGTTTTAAGAATGAGCATAATTTAAGAAGGCCTTTTTAATCCTGAGCATCTTTGCAGTCTACTCACCTGATTTTAACTCAGAAATCCAGACAGGGTGTAATGGAGCTTCCACACTGTTTTCTTGCTCCCTTCCTCTACCATCATTCAACCTATTTTGGAGTGATGAGAAAGCATTTGTAGAAAGTTTCACTGGAGCCAGATAATGTTCTGTTAGGAAAACTACCCAATACTAGATAATATGTTCATTTCAAAGTAATGCTTTAAAAAAAAAATAAACAAACAAAAATCCACCGTGCACTGTAAAGCAGTGATACTTATGCAACATTTCATTTCCATATTTAAATTTTACTTTTCCACTATATACATATCAACAGTGTGCACTATGTCAATTTGTCATTTAAATATGCTGTGAACCGACTTTATTCAAACAGTAAACTAATGTTTCAGATGAAAAACAGATGTGGCTATTCTTGACAAACTTTCCTTCTTGTTCACACTGAGTTTAATATAAAGTATAGGAGTTCCCACTGTAGGTTTGGTCCCTGGCCTCACTAAATAGATTAAGGATTTGATGTAGCCACAAGCTACACTATAGGTTGCAGATGTGGCTTGGATCCCATGCTACTGTGACTGTGGTGTAGGCAGTAGCTGCAGCTCCAATTTGAGATCCCTGGCCCAGGAACTTCCATATACTGCAGTTGTGGACATAAGAAAAAAAAATAGTAATAAAAAATAATAAAGCGTAATGGTGTCTTTTTCAAAAAAAGGAAAAATTTCCATAACTTCGACCTTCAGTCTAACATTTCTGAAGTAAGTCTTTTATCAGCATGAAGATATTTGTCCTATAGCAATGAATTTTAGAAAGGAAAAGAAATGATATAATAGAAAGATATTTTGCTAATATAAAAAGTTGTTCCTCTTGTTTCTGCAACGTCTTTGCTTTGGAATGACTAGACTATATAGTGTCGAACCAGACACTAGAGTGGTAACCTTTCTGATAATTTAATTATCTCAAAATGGCATTAAATGGAGATTTTCATATACCAACTCCTTAAATTAAGGCTGAATAACAAATGAAAATTAAAGATGTATTTAAGAGCACAAGACTGTAAATTCTAACCCAGTTTCATTTATTACATCATGTGAAAGCCAATAAGTAATGTAAAAATAAAATAACAGCGCTATTTTTTATAAGGTCAGTCATACCAAATATGAACTTGTCTGTCATATCTTTATACTTATGCTGTCAGATACGTGAGTATATTTATGTCCTAAAAGAAGTTAATACTAAATCCCAACTACTATATAGATATCAGCTGACCCCCTAGTGCTTCAATCCCTAGAAAAAGGAACACTGTATGCTGGGTTGGTCGATGTATTCCATTTTTGTTATAGACCACCTGCCAGGGTTTATAACAGGTCTGTAATGGGTTTCTTACCTTTTATGGTGTAAAAAATGGATTGATAGATTAGGCCTTGGGCCAGTGAACCGTGGAACCCCAGGTTTGCAGGAAAGAGTTTATCACCCTTTGACGTTATTTCTGTCTCATGTCAGCTGAGAAGGATGAGCTAGATTATCTGAGAGTAAGCTGGATGCCAAAATCAGCATTCCCTTCATTTATCTACCTTATAGTTCAGGGCATGACTACTGTATGGATTATGAAGGGACTGATAAGGGCCCGATGGACATATTTTGTTTTGCTGCCTTTTAATTTGTTTACTGACATTAGAACTAATTACAAGACATCCAAGAAAATATTTCATTACTTGTATCTAGAGAAAATCAATCTCTTTTGCTGTAGAAGTAAAACTATTTGACCTGAATGGTGCAACAATAATTTGTGAATGTTTTCAGTTATCACTGGGGAAAGTGCACACCTCTTTGGCATGTTTGGCCAAGTGTGGATGAAAAGAGATAGACCAGGAAATGGGCCCAGAAACCAAAGTCATTGCAAGGATATTTCAAGAAAACTCCATTTGTCCTAAGATTTGTGATCTATAGGCAACCTGTGACTGATAATTGTACCTTAAAAGCAGTTGAAAAATAAGTTTCATATGAGGGTGACACTCTCTGCATATTCATGATGTGGGTGATATCAACAGTTTTGAATAGGGCAATAATTCTTAGACTTATTTAGACATTGCTAAAAGAATGAAAATCTGTAACTCAATCACAATTTTACTGACTCTCCTGAAGATTGCTTTTGTTGCTACTACTGTTGTTACAAATCCTAGACCAATACAGTTATCTCCTTGAAGTTCCTTATTGTTTTGTTTATATCAGTGGTGTGCATCTTTCTGCTAGAATAATTGATGATACTTGTGAAAGGAGAGAGACAAATTAGTGTTCAGGTGCTATTTAGGTACTCATGCATTGGCAGCAAATACAAGATAACCCAGAAAACAGGAAAACTAATGGAAAGGACACTTGATGGTTAAGATTTTAGATTTTATACAGTTTGTTAGCAAATGAAAGCAATTTTTAAGTTGTAAAATGATTAAGGAAGATGTTGACATTACCTCTTCAGTAGTTTATCTTGAAACTAGAATGCACCAGGATTAAATAATCACTTCTACTTTGAATTTAGGATCAAGTTTTTTTTTTTTTCTTAAGTTACTGTTTTCCTATTTCTTACTTACTTCTTACATGGTTAGTTCTGAATGTGACCTCAAATATTGTAATGGTTTGTATAATGACTGTTCCTACTCCATCTTCCTGCTCTCCTCCACACCTGAACTCTGCACTGAAAAGATCACTAAACTCACAGTTAATAACTTAGTCACAAAGCAGATTTGCCACTCACTAGCTCATAATGATGGGCTACTTAAAAATTTTAGCTCAATTTCCTCATGTTTACAATGATGGTGCCTTATAAGGTTTATTTGCTCATCCCCAGGCTCCAGTAAGAAACTAGGGGCACAATACATAACACTTTGTTTATTTTTTTTAAGATTTTCTATTTCTTCTTTTTTATTTTCAAATTCACCTTTATTCATTTTTTACCTTTGTCTTTTTTTTCGTATTTCCCCAATACATTCTTTTTTTTCTACACAGTGAAATACTACTCAGCCATCAAAAAGAGCCAAATAATGCCATTTGCAGCAACATGATGGAACTAGAGACTCTAATACGTTGTTTTGAATTATGGTTAAAAGATGTGTGTCATAAAACTCTAATACCAGTGGTAAGGAAGAGAGAATTTATGTGCCATCATGTAGAGCAGCATTTCACAGGCTTTAATGTGTACATGCATCACTTACAGATTCTGTTAACATGAGATTTCTGATTTGGTGGATCTCCAGTGTAGGACCTGAGATTCTGCAGTCCCATCAGGCTTCCAGGTAATGCCAATGCCTAAGCCTTGGTGTATACTTTACATGGTCAGGATACTAAACATGGCTGTCAAAACTCTGTGTGTGCGTTGACTGCAGGTCCCATTCATTGGAATATTCAGGCAGGATACTGAGATACTGGCAAGGGTTTTTCTAAAAACTTTTGTCTCTTGGCCAGTGTGAAGCACAAGCATGCAATCCCAGAGGATACATATTTAACTGTGACATTGGAGTTCCCGTCGTGGCGCAGTGGTTAATAAGTCCGACTGGGAACCATGAGGTTGCGGGTTCGATCCCTGCCGTTGCTCAGTGGGTTAATGATCCGGCGTTGCCGTGAGTTGTGGTGTAGGTCGCAGACGTGACTCGGATCCTGCGTTGCTGTGGCTGTGGTGTAGGCCGGCGGCTACAGCTCCAATTAGACCCCTAGCCTGGGAACCTCACATATGCCGCAGGAGCAGCCCAAGAGATGGCAAAAAACAAACAAACAACAACAACAAAAAAAACATATTTAACTGTGACAGAGCACGTGAGCATGTTCAACCTGCTTATACCTTTGAGACACAGCCCTTGGAGGATTTCTAACCCAGATATGCCCTCCTCATAGACCTTGTGTTCTCAGATCAATTCCAGGTCTTTCCCCTCCTATGCTGTATTTTGAAAGAGCCTGATCTTGGCTTACCTTATTCCCCAGCTTATTCCTTGACCAGCTTCTGGATATATTTAGCCAGTTGGAGGCATTGGCAGGAGACTGGCCAGCAGAGGGAGGAGAAAGGTCACAGTATTTTCCCCTTTCACTGCCTTGGACAATGGCTGCTACAGAGTATGTAGCTATGGAGTTCCCATTGTGGAGCAGCAGAAATTAATCCAAATACTATCCATGAAGATGTGAGTTTGATCCCTGGCCTTACTCAGTGGGTTAAGGATCTGGCCTTGGCGTGAGCCATGGTATAGATCACACGTGATGATCATATCTCACGTTGCTGTGGCTCTGGTGTAGGCCAGCATACAGATTCTACCCCTAGCTGGCTGTAGCTCTGATTCTACCCCTGGCCTGGGAACTTCCATATGTCACTAAAAAAGCCAAAAAAAAAAAAAAAAGAGTATGTAGCTACCTATTAAGTCTTCTAATAATGATCTTCTAAAATCCCTTTACCTCTGGTTATCCCCATTAGTTTTCTCTGAATTTTTGTACAGGAATCTTTGCAAAGCATTGAGGCTGTGTCCAGTTACACTTTCAAAATTAACATTTTTTTTAAGACTGGAGACTCTGGGATTATTTAAGAATTCTTAACCAAGCCTTACTCCCATTTCTGGCCTTCCACTAGATATTAGTTATCCAATACTACATAAGTGCTATGTAACAAACTCCATAAAACTAACTGACTTATAATAATAGCCATTTATAATTGCACATAGTTTGTGGGCCAACTAGACTGATAGAGCCAAAGCTCAGATGACCTTAGAAGGGCTCATTCATGCATTTTCAGTCAGCTGGTATGTTTCAGTCAGCTGGGGACTGGCTTATTTGGGATGAACTCAGCTTGGATAATTCACTACTGCTCCACTTGGTCTCTCATCCTCCAGCAAATTATTCTGGGATTTTTTTCATGCAGAAAATGGGATCCTAACTGAGAAAACAGAAGTATACACGCTCTTTTGAGGCCAAGGCTCAGAACTGGCTCACCATCATTTCTAACACAATCTGTTGACCAAGCAAGACATAATGCCAGTCCAAATTCAAGGATTCGAGAAATAGGCCGTACCTCTTGATGGTAAAAACTTTAGAAGTCATGTTGCAAGGAGATATACATATAGGAAGGTCATTGATGGAATTGGTTGACCATTATCTTTAATCTGCCAGGCTTCTCATTCGTCTCAGAAGACATTCAATTAGGATACATTCCTATGTATTCAGGCTTCTAATCACCTAATCCTGACTCTCATAATGTTAGTTGAGGATCAACATTCTCAAAAGCCTGTGGTCTTGAGAGTCAGAGATTTTTAAAGATTTATGCTAAATCCTAGAAGGGTAGTAACATTCATTTATGAATACATTCACTATTTATTAAATGTCTCTGATATGATAATATCATGCTAGGAAAAGAAAGTTATGAACAAGATAGACACTTGTGTTTATAGATCTTATGTTTGTTGAGAGGAGACAAATATTAAAACTAATTATATAAGTATAAATGCAGTTGTTCTTATTGTCTTTTTAGATTATTAGATTGTAGGATAAGCTACTCCTATAACAAAGATACCCTAAATTTCAATGACTCAAGCAATATAGATATTTGTGTCTTTTTAACATAAACCCCAGCCTTACTATATAGTCTATGCTCTAAAAAAATTATTCAAGGAACCCAGGGTACCAGGATAGCTGTGCTATCCTCAGTATACTGCTACATTTAAAATTTTCCACTATGATCACCCAAATATCCATGCATTTTCTTTCTCATCATTAGTGCACACTCACTGCCTTCCCAAGACAGACCACCCATAGTCCCATTCACTTAGTAAATCCAGGTCAATGTCCATTGCCTCCAGGTTATATGATATTTTCATCACATTCTGATGTGGCTCCTCATGGTCCAGGGACCTGTAACATTAATGTCACATTATCTGTTCCTACCATAACCAAGAGCTTAATGGTGGAGCAAGAACAAAAGAGCAAAGATAATAAGTACTAGACCACCTCTGTAAGACATATATTGTGAATCTAGTGCTTTTCATACACCTCCCCATACTTCTCACTGCAGACTGGGATTTCAGATGGAAGCTGGGAAGAATGATTTAATAGAACTTCTTTGAAAGTAGAAATGGAAAGAATAAAATTGCTTTATGCCTAGTCCCCTCATCTAAGTAATAATTCTTAGTTCAAATTATAGTGACAGTGTGAGAATATATTAACAGGGGGCCTGACAAAGTCCGGAAGAGAAAAGAACGGTTGTTTTGATAACAATTAGAGTAACATATAATAGATATATCATTTGGTTTGGGGGGAAAAAAATCAGTGGAGTTCTGTAGTTCTGGATATTCTTCCCCAAACTGCCCAGAATTAAGTGCAGCCTTTCCCTGGATGCAGGAGAAATTTATATTTCCTTTCTCTAATTCTACCTCTGACCTGGATGCTGACCTTGTCTTTGACTTATCCTTCATTGGGACCCAGAGTCATATTAATCCTGGAGGAGACAGAGAGGCCACTACCTCTGCTAACAATTTACATAATTATTTCCTATAATTTGGTGCTAATTAAAATATGAATAGAGTGCTGAAGATATTCAGAAATGTGATAAGGTCATTCTTTGTCCCTGAGAGCAAAGATAATGTCACCAAAAAGGATTGTGTGTATATTTACATAAAAGCAGGAATGAGGAAGAAACATGGGATGAGGTCAGTGAGCCCAGTAGTCATTACATAGTCTAGTGTAAGCAATGCAGAATATTTATTTCAAGAAATTTTTAAAAATGAAATTCTGCTAGGCTTTGAATATCTGACTTATTTCTGTATAGTTTTACACATTACTAGCTGGCTTAATTCAAATTTTGGTTTTACTCAGTTCTTGTAGTATAGGCTATATAACCTAAACCATCCTAAAAATGGCTTGAAACAACAAAGTTGTTGACCACAGTATTCTGTTTCACAAGGTGCTGGGAAAGCTGGAAAATCCAAAATGGGCTCACTCACATGAGTGGTAGTTGGTGCTGGCTGCCAGCTGGAAACTGCCAGCTATTGGCCAGGTGCCTCCATTTGTTTCCATTTAGTCTTCTCCATGTGGCTCCTTGGGCTTCCTCAGAGCTTGGTGTTTGAGTTCCATGAAAAAGTGTTCTAAAACAACACTAATGTTCAGGCACTTTTCAAGCTTCTGTTTGCATCACATTTGTTAATATCCCATTGGCCGAAGCCGAGGCTTATGGCTAAGCTCAGTCAAAATGAGAGTGGACTCTTCCTAGACATGAATTCTGGGAGGCACGATTCATTGGGGCTTCCCAGTAACAGCCTACCATCCATTTCTTACTAGCTGCATGGTCTCTCTGTGGCTTGGTTTACTCATCTGACTAGAAGGACAAAAACGACACTACAAAAAAGGACTAAATGAGAGATATGATATATGTGAGTTTAGAGCTGTGCCCTCTGCATAGTAAAATGCCAAAAAAATGTTAGAAATTGTTATTTTTTCAGTATTACCCCTATATAGTGAAAAAAATAAAAGTTTTCCAAATGGTGACAAAGCTGTACACAAGTGACAAATAATAAACTTCTATCTCAATTTTCCCTTCTCTCAAGCCCTTCTGATGCACCCTTAGTATGAATTTTAGCTGTGTTGTGAAATCACCAATACACTGTTCTGCAATGCCTGGTTAATTCTGACAAGAGTCTCTACTAGTCACAAAGTTCCAGAAAAACAAGCCTTATACTTATTGGAGATGGGAGATACTGAGGATTCAATGAGGGCTAAAATTCCTTGGTAAACTTCTTTCTGGTCCAGCCCATCTGTACTCCAACTCTAGCTATCTTCCAGTATTTTCTCTCCTTGGTGATTTTCACTCAGGCTGCCATCCCAGTGAGACTGTCCCATGTTATTCCACTTTGTCCTCTGTCTTTTGCCTATCCTCTTCTGCCTGGCCAACCTAGAATGTCTAACTTCTTTCTTTTTCTTTTACATCACAAATCTCTGAGTCTGACCACTCCATTATACTCCCATGAAGCCCAACAAGACCCATACTGTCTTCCTGTTACCCTCAAGTCCCCAGCACTATTTCTCAGATTGCATTCATTACTTTATACTTCATGTGTGTCATGCATTCACTTTGTATTATTCCTTTATTTCTTTAAACATCCATACCAAATCTGTACTAGACTGCCCAGAAAGAAACTTAATTTAATCCTCTCTTGGAGTCTTCCTCATTCCCTAAGAGAACTGAAGACTTTTGGCTGTATTAGGAATGATAGATAACATCTACTGATAGTTTACTGTGTGACAGATCCTATTACAAGTATTTTGCTTTGTTGGAAGAAAAATAATCTAAGACTACCCAATAGAAGTCTAGAATAAAATCAAATTTCTTGCTAATCTGGCACATAGTACAAGATCAAGAAACATTTACTATTAAATTTATTGATGATTATTGATATGGTGAAGGGACAGTATTTACTGTGTGAGTAGAAAAATAAAATTTTCCAGCAAATCTATATCAATATCTTAAGGAAAAGATGGAAATTCCATCCTAATTCATGTGCCTCTGAGAGGACACCCCTGGCACTAAAGTCCCAGGCAAATGCCATCATCTGTGTGCTTTCATTCCATTTGCCAATATGGGAACAGCAGGTACTATTAGGTTAACCTTTTCTTTCACCAGCATCCTCTCAAAATAGTAAACACTTGGGCTGTTGTAAAGGTCTAAAGCAAATTTAAAAATCTCTTTCTTTCAGAACATAATGATTGAATTATTACCAGATCATGTTATTTTGCATTATGGGACTACAAAATATGACTTATAGGTATTAGGAAAGTGAAAAAGAAGTATTATTTTCTAGCATTAACAAAGAGATGTTATGGTGTAAGAGTAAGATGGGGATTGGTGGGGGAGGATTGTTTGATTTTACTATAAACAGTAGAGCTGCTTAGTGAAGGAATTCTAATTAATTGTGTGTATGGAGAATAGACAACATTACTCATGGATAACTCTACAGAAGTTCACTGTGCTGTTTAACTAAATTTGAATAAGAATGTGTTTATTCAATATAACCGTGATGTTAAAACATTGATATAATGGATATAGTTTTTAAAGACAACTTGAAATTAAATGTACCACACATTTCTATTCAGTTATCAAGGGCTGTGTCATTCCTAACATTATAAGAGAATTCTACTCTTTCACTTTCAAAACTTTCCAGAGAGATCAGGTTTCTCAATATCTGTCTTAGATGGAAGGAAGTACACAATTTGATGGGGAAAAAAGGAATCAGAAAAAAGAATAACTTCTTCGGAAAATTCATTTAGAACCATCTATAAAACCTGATACAATTCTTGGATAGAGTTTTATAGAATGGAGTTTAGACTGAAAAATATCAATTTAGTTTCAGAAAGTTAAGATCTTATATGTCAGTTTAAAATTCATTTTGTGATTTTTTTCATGCATTTCAAAACCTCAAACTCATCCCTCAAATGGGAAAGGCAGAGAAATATTATTTTTCACTTCTAAGTTGTACATTTCTCAGCAATTTTCACAATTCAATTCCAACATGTTTTTGTCATCTCCATGTTATATAAGAATACCTACACCTTAATTTCCATAGTGTAATTTATTCTTTACTTCTTTCTCACTCATTGATCTCATCCTCTCAAAACCTGTTAATCTCTTTCACCCTTTTTCCATCACCTCTCTTGTTCATTTTCTCTCTTCTCTCTCCCCATAATTTCTGTTCTCTTTTACCTGAAATCTCTTATTCTTCCTCTTCTGCTAACAAATGTATTCTTACTTGTCAAAGTGAGCAAAGTTGGCAATTTTCCACTTCCATTCTCCTGCAGGCTTTATCTTTTATATGTTTCTAAATAAACAGTTCAAAATAAACCATGCTTCTAATTTAAAATGTAAAATTTAGAAAACAGATAAGAATACCTCAGAAGAGCCAAGTTTAGAATCTTTCATGACTCTGAAGGAACATTTTACCTAAAAGTAGTCTTAAGAGATTTTAGCATTCATGTCTACATGAAACTGTAGAAAGTTTTTAAAAGGACCACATGAAATAGCAATAACACAAAGATAACTTGTCTGCCTCAAATGCAAAATCCCAAAATAAAACTATATGATTGACAATATTATTCATCTTTATCATTGCTCTGCTTAAAATCGGGGAGTTAAATTTAAGAATGTGAGAGTGTGCATGGTTTTACCATTTCATCTGAATGTATATTTGGTTTCTTATTTCTGAAACTGAAATGTTAAAATAGCCACCAGTTCCCAGTAACTCATTAAAATATGGTTCATTCATATGTTTGCATTATTCCTATACTGGAAAATATTTTACACCACCACCATTTTATTTATATAGTATTATTATATTTTCCCTTTAACAAGTTTATAGGATTATGTCTTAGCTATCTATTGATGCATAACAAATTGTCAAAATGTAGTGGCTTAAAATAAAATATATTTTTAAAATTTTTCAAGAAATCTAGGCTTGGTTTATTTGGATTCTCTTCTTCAGAGTGTCTCACAAGGCTCTACTCAAGATGTCAACCAGAGTTGAGGCCTCATCTAAAAACTCACTTGGGTATAGATATGCTTCCAAGTTCACATAGTTGTTGGCAAAATTAATTTCTTTATGAGTTGTTGAACCAAAGTCCTCAGTTTCTTGTTGACTAAAGTCACCCTCAGTTCCTCTCCATATGTGACTCTCCAATGTGGAGTCAAAGCTAGCAAGACAGAAAGATTGCTAGCAGGACATATGTCACAATCTTATGTAGCCTAAAGTGAACTTCATCATCTTTGATATATTCTATTAGAATTAAGTCACAAATCTTAACCACTCTTAAGGAGATAATATTATGCAAGGGTATAAGTACTAGGAGGTGGGACTCATTGGGTGCCATCTTGGTCTGCCACCAATATTTTCTCTCCCCCTCACCTCTTGGCATTTGAAAATACAGCTAATCATTTATGTTTATTTATGTTTGTATATGCACCACTGTTAGCATCAGGGAAATGTCTGTCATAAACTTTTGTGTTCGATTTTATAGTATTTCAAGAAACTGAACTTAATCCTTCCATGTTTTGAAAAGTATATTGCGTTAGAGAAAGCTAGGTTGTCTTAGGTAAAAGTAGCATTAGATTATGACAGAATTTCTCTGTGAGATACCATGGGATTGAAACCACTGAGACTTAAAAATTCAGGTGATCCAAATTCACCTAATTTTCATACAAATTTTTTTCATGCTAATTCAAACTTTCAGATTTAGTATATGGTCTTTTTCTTTTATATAATAAATTTTCATGAAATGCCACTTTCTCTATTTAGGGTATTATGATAGATATTTCCTAATGAAATTTAAGGATTTCCTTGAAATAACTTTAGGCTCTTGTTTATATTAGGAACTCTATATTGGAGTAATTTTTTTTCTAGTAACTAAAATTCTTGTTATATCCATGAAGATTTCTATCTCTATTGATAAAATTTTATTACAAATAGAAATGTCACAATATACGATAAAGCTATAATTTTTCTTCTATAATGTAATTTTAAATATATATTTGAATTGTATAAATAAGGACTTATACTCACATTTGTTTTTAGCATTGACAGAATGATTTTCATGTATATTTTTCCAGTAACTAGTTTACTGCTCTGGAGTGGGGATGGCATGGGACAGTATTTATTGTGCCATAGATTCTCATCTTTGATGTTGTTCTCATGAGAAATTGAATATTTTTAACATAGCTGGTTATATAATTTCAAATGTTCTTGAGAGGAAAATAATCAAAATAAGAGATCAAGAAGAATAATAAATATTCAAAGTTTAGTCAGTTTTTTATTTGAACAAAATTTTGGACAGAATATCCAAATTTTATATCATTGTTTTACAATATGGTAGTCACTACCTACCACAAGAGCACTGGAAATGGGGCTAGTTCAAATTGAGATGTGCTGCAGGTAAAAAATACTTTCCAGATGGCAGAAGTTTCATAGAAAAAAGTAAAATATCTCATTAATTGTTTTTACGTTGAATATGAGTTGAAATGATAACAGTTTGGCTGTGTTAAGTTGAAGAAGGTATTTAATTAAAATTAATTTTACCTGTTTCTTTTTACATTTTTAACAAAATATTAAATTATATGTGTGGCTCACATTATATTTCTATTGGACAGCATTGTTCTGGATAAACAATTGCACAGGCATTGATGAGAGGAATAATAACCTGAGCATTTGTCTCTGCGGAGAAGAAAATAGATTAACCCTACTGTATATATGGGCCCCTGAGTTACTTAGAACTGAGTTATTCTGTTTTATTAGGAATAGGTTTCTATTCAAAACCTCTGCCTGATGTGACCAACCAACTAATCAACAAGCAAACAAAAACCATGAAAGGGAAACATTCTTTTTTTTTTGTCTTTTTTTGTTGTTGTTGTTGTTGCTATTTCTTGGGCCGCTCCCGCGGCATATGGAGGTTCCCAGGCTAGGGGTTGAATCGGAGCTGTAGCCACCGGCCTACGCCAGAGCCACAGCAACGCGGGATCCGAGCCGCGTCTGCAACCTACACCACAGCCCACGGCAAGGCCGGATCGTTAACCCACTGAGCAAGGGCAGGGACCGAACCCACAACCTCATGGTTCCTAGTCGGATTCGTTAACCACTGCGCCACAACGGGAACTCCCGAAACATTCTTTTTTGAGTTTATTTCACATACTTAGTCTGCAAAAGAAAAAAAACACAGATGCAGAACTAGAAATATAAGGGAGGTCTTTTGGACTTAGAGTGGAATGCTTGATACCTAGAAGATGCTCAACCAATTATTGAATAACTGTGGTATGAAAATCAGTTACATTTTCTAATAGCATGTTTACTAGTAGCAAAATACATGTTAACTAATTTTCATCCCCTAATCAGAAAATCAATACTGCTTTTCTATTGCTCTTGCTGTCCTCATCTCACTGGTTTATCAGCAATGGCATCAGCAGCACCATTATCTCTAAAATTTCTCAGAACTTCACAGTTTATAAACCAGTATGTATCCAACAGTGTTTTTCACACATTTGCTCAGTTGAGTCTCACAAAATTTGTAGGAGGTGGATATTGTCTCCTTTGTTCAGAAAAAGAAATCCAGGGTCCAGCAAGATTAACTGACCTTGTTTAATATCAGCATATGGCTATGTGACAGACAGTGTTCACTTTCTCACTGAATTTTGCATATCAAAAGAGGTTTAAAGAACTTGAAGAGCAGGAGTTAAGGGTTCAATATTTTACCACGTTGCTAGTCTTTATAATTAGTGATTTGATATTAAGGCTGCTAGTTATCTCTAATGAAAGGAAGTTAGTTTGAAGTTGGTTGATTGATTGGTGACTGACAGAAATATTAGTTTTCAGAATGAATTCATTCAAAAACTAAAACATGGGGTTTATTCATCAATAGATAATTGAACATTTATTATGTAAATTATATGAAGCTAAATGGATGCTTAAAAATAACATGGGAGTTCCCGTTGTGGCTCAGCGATTAATGAACCTGACTAGGATCCATGAGGATATGGGTTTGATCCCTGGCCTTGCTCAATGGGTTAAGCATCCAGGTTTCTGTGAGCTGTTGTGTAGGTCGCAGATGTGGCTCAGATCCTGTGTTGCTGTGGCTGTGGCTCCTATTCAACCCCTAGCCTGGGAACCTCCACATGCTGCAGGTGCAGCCCTAAAATAGCAAAAAATAAATTAAAAAAATAAAAAATAGTATAGATTTCAGTGAGGTAGAAGATAGAGTAACCTTTTAGCCCTCTAAAAGTCCTCTATAACCTTGTAGTCTAGCTGGGAAGATAATCATGTAAATAGTTGAGATAGCAGCAAAGGACAGTAATACAGGAGATATCCAAGGACAGACAAATAATTTCTCAAATACATTACAGAGGAAGAAAAATAACTTTAGGCCACAGTGTTAAGGGAATCCTTCATGCAGACATTGTTTCAGTCTGAAGTAGGATTTGAAGCGATTGAGAAAAGAAGGAAGATTATTACAGGTGGTAAATTTGTAAGCAAAATGCTCTATCAGGATTGCACCTGAGTACAGTCAGCTGATCATTTGTGAAAATGCAAAGGCATGTTTGGGCAGAAGTTTGAACATTTTTATCTGACAAGCTAAGGGACTTTGAATCTTTCTTTTCTCAGTAAGAGACATGGTGGTAATTAATAATTGTTAAGCACAACTCTATTCCATTAAGACAATGGACTCAACTGCTGCAAGCCTCAGTCTACATCATGGAGCTAAGTGATATGCTACAGTATTTTCTCCAATGAGTGGTTTATGAGGGAAGACCATGGCTCTGATGGGTAGGTGGTACATCTCCCTGGTGGATTACATGAATATCTTTACAGTAACATGGGTAGTTTGACATTTTCTTTTATGTAGCTATAGTAAACCCTGGTAAATCAATCAATAGGGAAGGGACTTCTTGTTAAGAATTTAGTTTTCTGATTGGTGTGAGGTGGTATCTCATGGTAGTTTTGATTTGCATTTTTCTAACAATCAGGGATGTTGAGAATTTTGTCATGTGCATGTTGGCCATCTGTATATCTTCCTTGGAGAAATGTCTATTCATGTCTTCTGCCCATTTTTCCATTGGGTTGTTGGCTTTTTTGCTGTTTAGTTGTATAAGTTGTTTGTGTATTTTAGAGATTAAGAGCCTGTCAGTTGCCTCATTTGAAACGATTTTCTCCCATTCTGTAAGTTGTCTTTTTGTTTTCTTTTTGGTATCCTTTGCTGTGCAAAAGCTTGTCAGTTTGATTAGGTCCCATTGGTTTATTTTTGCTTTTATTTCTGTTGCTTTGGGAGTCTGACCTCACACAATGAAATACTACTCAGCCATAAAAAAGAACAAACTAATGCCATTTGCAGCAACATGAATGGAACTAGAGACTCTCATACTGAGTGAAGTAAGTCAGAAAGAGAAAGACAAATACCATATAATATCACTTATATCTGAAATCTAAAATACAGTACAAATTAAACTTACCACAGAAAAGAAAACCATGGACTTGGAGAATAGACTTGTTGTTGCCAAGGGGGAGGGGGAGGGAGTGGGATGGAATGGAAATCTGGGTTAATAGATGCAGACTATTGCCTTTGGAGTGGGTTAGCAATCAAATCCTGCTGTGTAGCACTGGGAACAATGTCTCATCACTTATGATGGAGCATGATAATGTGAGAAAAAAGAATGTATACATGTATGTGTAACTGGGTCACCATGCTGTACAGTAAAAAAAAAATTTTGTATTGGGGAAACAAAAAAATAAAATAAAATAAAAAGATAAAAAAAGAATTTAGTTTTATTTTAGAAAACTCAATCTAATGGCAATGCAGATGTCGAATTATAGCAAGTAAAGACTGGAGGTCTACACACCAGTTTGAGATTTTTTTCCAACAGTCAGGTGGTAAGGGCTTGAACTAGTCTCCTGTTCTGGGAATGTGAAAGGTCAGTCTGGATGTAAGAGACATGATGCAAGATAAGCGGACAATCCAGAGTGAAGTACGTATGGGAAAACAGAAAGCAAAATGAAAGGGAACTGTGAAGTTCAGGTACTATAAGAATTATGAGCTCTGTCCTACAAGAGGAAACATTATTTTAGGGAGATGACCAAACACAAATAAGACCTGATAGCTCCCAAATGATAAAGCAGATCATTAAACCCAGGACTTTCACCTCTTTACATTATTGATTTTATTACAACATACTTGAGTTTAGTTTCAGACTTAGTAAATTTGAGGTGAAAGCAGAATGCACCTGGGAACAAAAATAGAAATAGTCTGATGCACTATGGATGGACATTGCATTTTGTGAGGACTGTAATGGGGATGTTTGCATTACTGGGATCTAGGCATCTCTTTATAAATTATAAATATAAAAATTAGATTTGGATATCAAGACTCCATTACAGAGTTACTGAATTAGATTATCTGGTGTGGGATTTAGGCATGCATATGAAAACAAAACAAAACAACCCCTACACAATTGATTCTTTTATGGGTTTTGGTTAAGAATATAATGGTTAAGAAAGTAAACCATGGTTCTATGGAATGTTCATTGTCATAATTAATTAAAACTTATTTTGAATGCCTTTGTACCTTTTAACTCTTTAGGACTCAAAATCCAGTAGGAAAATCATCACCATATTTCAGAAATATGTTTACCCTTTATTTTTGTTATTACTTTCTTCAATTTTCATCACGTATTTGTTCATCGATTGGTTTTGATAGACTTCACTTTCTTTCAATCTTACAGATGAGATTACTCCCTCTAAAATCAATAGGAGTCTGCTGATTTTATTTATTCTAATATGAAAGCACACAAAATGAATATGGCCAAAAAAGGTCAAAAAGTAAGCTGCTTTTCAAAAGGCTAGATTGTCAATTGAAGCAGAAAATTATATTCAGTGCATTGGATTTATGCATTGTTTTAGTCTTCTCCAACCAATTTAGAAATGCACTTTCTTATAAAATTGAGATTATTACAAATCCTGTGCTAAGCAGCTGAAATAATGTGTCTATGCCAAGGTCATATCTTAAAAGTTTGGAAGAACATACTGCCTTGAATATAAGATCATGAATGTACTCTATATAATTTTCTGACGTATTTCAGTGACTTAATTTTTTATTTTTTACCTAATATTGTCTTAATTTTTACTTTACCTTTGACAATGTTTCATGCATATTCATTGCTTGAAAGAAATTAAGCAGACATTATTCTAAAGTCAATATTGAGTCTACTAATGAAAATGGCTAAGTTAATTAACTAAATGGCAACACTCACTGAACTTATTCAAAGCTATTTCCCCTTGTGATGTTTTACTGAAGAAATGATGCATAAAAATTAAACTTTTATTCTCGATTATTCTATATCAGCCTCTAAATTGTTACTTTACATGTTACAACCTGTTGCATTATGAGTAATTATGAGATCACCTCAATTTAATGGCAGCAGATCAAAGATAAAAACCTCAGGGATCATTTAAACCATCATTCTTTATGAAAAGATTGTTTAAATGTCATTCTATCAGAGTCAGTTTATTGTTGATATATAGTTGGTAACACTGTACTGCGTAATTGAAATTTTCTGAGAGTAGAACATAAATGTTCTCACAAAAAAGTAAATATTTGAGGTAATGGCTATATTAGTTAACATAAGAGGGGAGCTTTTTTATAATGATACATATATCAAACCGTCATGTTATACACTTTAAATATCCTATAATTTTAATTTGTCAATTATACCTCAATAAAGCTGAAAAAGTTTTAGAGCAAAAATGAAGCTAATATGTTTAATGTACAGAAGTAGTTTTAAGTCATAGATAGATAACCTCATATTTTTTCAATTTGTTTTTATGCATCCATAAGAAATAGTTTTCAAAATGAAAGGGAAAAATACACTCATTTTAGCAGTGCCTATGTCAAGTTGATATTTTTAGGATTCTGAATCGAATTGTTTTCTAAACTCAACAAAGATGAAAGTATAAGCAAAAGTAGATCTGGGCTTTGTGGTGTGTGAAGTATATTCTACTTCGGCAGTCTTCTTTAAGTCAAAGCATACAACAGTAGAGGTACAAAATTAGGTATGAACAAGAGTATTTATTTGCACAAAGTAAAGAAATCATGACAAAATCTAAAAGAATTTGACAAATTACATATACATCACAAAATTGAGAAAAATAGCACAATGTTTTTAGCAGATAACTGTACTATAATATTCTGTCATACTTCCTTCCCTGTCTACCTGGCTGCATGTTGTTTTAACATTTCTTCATGTGAGAGAATCAGAAGATAATATCGTCTTTCCTGTACCATGGTTATTAAAGATTTGAACTTTATTGTTGAGAATTGAGAAAAGTTTCCTTCATGTTTACAACTCATCATTGGTGATGTCATGTAAATTATTAGAATTATTGTCGACTTTAGGAAGACACAGTCAAGTTTCTTTCACATAATGAACTATAAAACCTGGGATCATTTCAAGTTATCTTGTACAATGACTACTAAAGTTTTTCAATCTAGGTGCGCTGAACTCTGCTTGTAGGGAACACTCAAACTACATTAAGCAGAATAGGCAGCTTACAAATAAATTAAGAGCTGTTTATCCCTGCTTTTTTCAAAGAAAAGGAGAAGGTTAATGTCTTAGGGTTTGAGTGAACTCAATAACAGCAAGATCCTCAGAAGTAGGAGTGAAAGAATAGGGTCAGTGAAACAGAAAAAGGGGAAATCCCATAAAAAGTACCCACATATTTAGAGAATCTTCTGAGGTAAAGCAAGCAGAGAGATGTTGGCAGTATGCAACGGAAATATCCATCTCACTCCAGCTATGATAAAAATGATGGCAGTCAGCAAGTATGTGTTATAGATGAGATATTTGGAAAAGAAAATGGATTCTGTTAATGTATTACCAAGGATGGGCTTCTTAATGGCTTTAGGTCCCCTTCTCACTCTTCTTTCTGAAGTCTATTTTGTTGTAGCTCTATTTAAAAGGATTTGTCCCTATAGAATAAGTTCAGTACTCCATATGTTGGTGCATAAAACTCTTCAAACACAGCCCATCTGTCACCATTTTATTCCACATTCCCTTCACAATTAGGGTTGCAAGAATTAGTAAATGAGCAGAAGACCTGAATGGACATTTTTTTCCAAAGAAAACATACAGGTGGATAACAAGCACATGAAAAAATGCTCAACATCACTAATCATTAGAGAAATTCAAATCAAAACCACAATGAGGTTCCTAGAAAGACTAAAAATTGAACTACCATATTATCCAGCAATTCCCACTCCTGGGTATATATCCAGAAAAAAACATGAAAACACTAATTTGAAAAGACATACACCCCAATGTTCATAGCAGCACTGTTTATAATGGTCAAGACTTGGAAGTAACTCAATTGCCTATCAACAAATGATTGGATTGAGAGAATGTTTCACAGACACACATAGGAATATTACTCCACCATTTAAAAGAATGAAATTCTACCATTTGCAGCATCATAGATGGACCTAGAGAATATTATGCTTAGTGGAATAAGTCAGACAAAGAAAGACAAATACTGTATGCTATCTCATATGTGGAATCTAAAATGCAAATAGGAATTCCCATCATGGAGCAGCGGAAACAAATCTGACTAGGAACCATGAGATTGTGGGTTCAATCCCTGGCCTCGATCAGTGGGTTAAGGATCCAGTGTTGCCATGAGCTGTGGTGTAGGTCACAGGTGTGGCTCGGATCCCACATTGCTGTGGCTATGGTGTAGGCTGGCAGCTGTAGCTCCTATTAGACCCCTAGCCTGGGAACCTCCATATGCCGCGAGTGTGGCCCTAAAAAGACAGAAGACAAAAAAATAAAAAATTAAAAAATGTGAATAAATATATATGCAAAACAGAAACATTCACAGACATAGAAAACAAACTTGTGTTTACCAAAGGGGAGAGGGACAAATTAGGGGTATAGGATTAACAGATACAGACAACTGTATAAAATACATAAGCAACAAAAATATACTTTATAGCACAGAGAATTATAGCATTATCTTGTAATAACCTATAATGGAGTATATTCTACAGCAATACTGAACCACTATGCTGTACACTTGCAACTGACACATTGTAAATTGACTATACCTCAATAAAAAACAAAATAAAATCTAGAAAGCCCAGATTATTTAGTACAAATATGTACCAAATACTGCCCCAGTATATCACTAAAAAATATTCTTTGCTTATTTTAAATTCAAATTTAAGTGGGCTTTCTATTTTTCTTTTATCTGGCAACCCAAGTCGTAAGTAATTCTTTCCTATTCCGCTCATGTTGTGAAGCTTGGGCCCACTCCTCACCTTTCATGGGCTGCCAAGAATGGCTTTTGCTGGTTTAAGCATTAACACACAACTCAGATAAGGGCTCCTCTGTGAAATCATCCTTCCCCTCTGCTATCTGTCTCTCTATTCTCCTTCCTGGAGACATAGGCCCTCCAGACTCTATGCCTTCAGAGTGCTTTGTGTCAGCCTTCATTAAAATACTCATCACTTGATAATTTGATTATGTAGTTGAATGTCTGTCTTTTCTTTCTGTGTAAGTGCTCATCAAAGGAAGTAATGATTTACCTAACTCACTGTCTGGCATATAAAAGACCCTAGATATTTTTTTTCTTTGAACCATTCATAAATCCAACTGTTGTTTGGAGTGATTGAAAACAATTTCAAAACTTTTTAATCATGCCTCACCTGTGAAAAACACAGAGATGCAGGCAATCTAGAATCCTGAGTAATTATATAAAAGTGATGATAAAGAGCCTGACTTCAAGTTTATAGTTTTAATTCCCACTTCAGTTTGTATAGACATTAGAAAAAGCCACAGTATCTATTGTTTTAAGAGTCTTGTCACAATGAAAAAATAAAAACATCATCCAGTAGAGGTGGCTCTAAGAGGCGGCCAAGTATGTGTCTCAGAAGAGTTTCTATTTCCCATGCAGCTTCTGGAAAATGAATTGGCAACACAAAAGTTAAAAAAGCAAGCTCTGTGTTCACCTTTCAAGGGAACATTTCTTTCCCTTTAAGTTTGCAGGGTCCTGGTGCACCCCAAACTTTGGCTGTATCTCAGGAATTGAGGTACTCTGTATTTCCTAACCTGATCCTAAAAGCAGCAGCTCCCAAGACCTGAGCATGACTGTGTCTCCACTCTCTCTTGAAAACCAGAGCCTGAAATATTGTCAAATAATCAAGAATGTAGCAGCAACCTTAGCCAGGGCCAGGAGATGCACCTCCTGCACCTGCAAAGCCCTTGGGCTGGACAAAATTGTTGGCCATTGGGTGTCAGCCATTGCACTGGATCCATTACACAGGTTATCTGGCAGGAATCCCAGCTTTGGAGGAAAGATGTTTAAATCCAGTAAATAAATGACTAGAGCACCGTAGCAGCTGATTGTGTTAAGCCTGTATCCAAAATTGCTTTGTTAAGCTCTATTATATTGCTCATTATCTCATTGTGAGCAAAATTAAGCTTACATCTGCTTCGGGTGACAAGGTATCCTGTTGTCATGGGATTTTCCACATTTTAGGCCCATGTCACAGGCTTCTAATAAAGCCTCAGAGAACATCTTTTATGTTCATGTGTATCCAGGTGTCAGACTGGCAATCTTTGTCTCCTTTAAACTCAGTGACACCCTCAGAGCTGTGTACATTTCTCTGTCCTCTGCCAGAGATAAAACTTATTCACAAAATATTCAAGCTAGATAAGGCACCTCAGAGCTATAGTAATCCAATTTCTGCATTTTTTCATTTGAGAAAATGGAGTTTCCAAGATATTCGTTGAACAACCACAGGTGATACAAATAGAGGCAGAGGTGATATAAGAACCTGGGTCCCCTGATTTCCTTCCAAGAGACAGTCTCTCAGAGAATTCTGAAAATGGTTCCAAAAAGGTCAAAGGAGAAGCCAATATATCTGTGATATTGATGAAGGGGTACACACAATCAAGCACATGGCTTAGTAGAAAAGTCACTCTTGTTCACAAGGAGCAGATATCTTAGTTAATGTTTTTAGGGTTTTTCTATGCATGGAAAGATGTAAGAAACTAGGTTCATACAATTTTCTCCTGTAAGTATCTAGCTGTCTGAGGACTGTTTCTGCCATGTTTCCCAAAATGTCTCATCCTGGTCTTCATCCTAAATTCCTTTCAGGTTGTTCTCTCACTCAGTGACTGCAGTGGCTAATGACTTGAATCTTGTGGAACTGGATGGCTGGCAAACATTCTTTATTTTACTATCCCCTCTCTTTTGGTCTTAATTTCAACCTAGGTTTGGGAGGCATTCCGTGATATTCCATGGTGCTAGGAATGCTTCTTCCCAGTGCTTATCAGTGTCATTGATAAGCCACTCAATGTGTTATTACTGGACTAGGCCCTGTTGACAGTAACCAAAGCCTCTGGACCACCTGTCTTACTAGTCTGTTATAGTCCAGGAAGTGGTTCCCTCTGCTACTTCTTCCCATTTCTAGAGTTACACTACTACAATAATTGATCTTATAGAACTACATATTGAGTCAATTATTTCAAGTTGCTAAGTCATAATTATTCTTATCTGAGACTTAGTCACATATTTGATAACACAAGAACCAATAATCTTGTAAAATAGGCATAATACAACTAATACAGCTAGTGACATTAATAAAGTCATAAGTATTTAAGCTAAGAACTTCAGTTAGGTATAACCCAGTATCTCCCCAGGTCATTTGACCCAGTCTGTTCTGTGCTAGTTACTATCTTTAAGGGAAATGATGTATTGGCTTTGTGCATACTGTTCACCAAAGATGTCAGCACATGCAAGGTAAGTGACCTCTTAACAAGATTGAGAAGGAAATGTTATCTTCTAAGGAGTTCCATGCCTGGCACCAGAAGGAGGAAAATTGATTCACTATGGTTGAGCAAGTATTTCTGCCATGGGGATGTCTAGTTAATGCATATTGCAGATGCACAATGAACACTAGAGGAGAGAGAAATGGGCAGAGAAAAATTTTATGTTTACATTTTTCTTGACTTGCCTTAAAATGTGAATTTTATTTCATCACCAGATTCCAATAATATTTTATTCATGGGCATACATTTGAATTTTATGTAATTTCATGTAATTTTCATGTACCATGTGTCTTTTTATTTTTTGTCAATTATGTAAAATGTATAAAACATTCTTAGCTCTCAAAATGTGCAAAAATAGGTAGTAACTGGATTTGAGCCATGACCTGTAGTTTGCTACCCCCGCCCTGGACACTTGTTGAAATGAGCTTAGAGCAACAATTCTGGCAGAAAACAAAATTGTTTTGGCCCTGACTTCTGCCCAGATGTTTTATTTTTTGTTTTCCAAAGAAATCAGATTTTCTTATCTTCTTCCAGTTCCTTTCTGGCTAGCATGAAAAGATCCACCTTCCTTCAAGTTTCATTCTCTTTCAAGCTTCAACTTACCATACATATGCCAGTGACACTCCACCCATTTTTGTGCTCAAAACCAATAAACACCCTCTCTAAGCATCAACATTTCCAGGAGTAGCTATTCTGTATCATACTATCATGTTATTTATCAGTAGATTAAAACTCCCTGGGCCATTGATTTTCTTCAATGCTAGGCATGTTTCATTTCATGGTTAATGCAATATGCATTTACTTCATGTGATATATAATAATAATGTATCAATTTGCAACACTACAGACTACTAGGCGGAAAAAAATATAAATATGAGTTATGCAAATTATATCATTTGTTACCAAAATACTTTTTAATCTTGATATTTTTAAGCATCATAATAACAATTTCATTCAAAAGAGAGAAAAGAAGTAAGACTGCTTTTCAATGTGCTGATTTTCTTTCTTTAAAGGAATGAATTTTGGAAGAAAACAAACTTTCTAGCCAGAAAATGGTGAGATGGAAAAACAGCAATCCACTGTCATGTCAGTAAAACTGTCAAATTTTTTTTATGTATTTGAACATTCCTGGATTAATTATTTTCTAAAATATTTAATTATGCTTTTAAAAGAAATCACAAAGATGAATAAATCTTTTAGATGCATCAATACTGAAGCAAAGGTTGCAACATGGCTTGTAGCACTGTCCAAAATAACTTTGTGCTGTGATGGCTCTGATCTCTATTGGCGCTATCCAAAACATTACAGATTTTGAGCATTAGAAGTGTGCCAAGTGCAGGTGAGAATGATTTATAAACTGTATTTAATTTTAAGTGATTTAAATTTAAAGTTAAAAAAACTTAGTTATATGTAATAGTTAAATTGTTTTTTAATAAAACTTCTAAAATTGAGGATATATGATTATGCAGTGTATCCCCCCCTTTTATCTGAAGTCCATATTCTGGAATATAGTGATTTATATAAAATTAACAAAAGAGAAGACTTTTATCTTTTTAAATTCTGTTATTAAAATAGCTAATTTTAACTGACACTTCAAAGACTATCTTAATAAATATTAAGCTGTTATAATTTGTTATGATTCTTCTCCCTTGGGTAAAATTACAGAGGTCCTGGCTTACTTTCCCATAAATTTTGGTCAAATGAAACAAATGAATAAAACAAATACAAATAAAAGGCAGCGTTTCCTAAGAACCCAAAGGACTTTTTTCTATATCATCCAGGCTGCTGCTAATGTCGTTTAAGCAAGTAAGAACAAAGACTGCTGATGAAAGAGTATGAAAATCAAGTAGCTCTTTCCTTGTTTTACAATGAGTATGAGCTGGGGGAGGGGGTGAAATAAAAATATGGGCTTAATTTTTAACAACACATTCTGTAGTGTATGTGTCATATAAAATTACATTTTAACTTCTTGTGAGTTTTATTGTCCTTAGGGTTTAAACAGTATGTGATCAAAATCACATTATGTAGTAAAGAGTGTGTGGGTAGGTGGATAGTTAGGGGGGTTTAAATCCCTATAAAGTCCATTTAGAAGATAAATGATAGCTATTGAAGTTTGAGCAAATCAATTTCACCAATTCACTTTACTTGTCTAATGCCTCTGGGAGCCATTATAGGGCTTGTTACCTAACTTTAGGGGAGGTTCGAATGAGGGTGAACAGTCAAAAAATATTTTCCATGAGCTATGTGTATTATTAAGGATTATTTTACCATGCAGTTAGTTGCTTATACTGCAAACTAAGAAATTAATGAACAAGAATACTAAGGTTTATTTAAAAGTCAATATGGGTTTAGTGTGGTAATAAGGGCAGAGCTCTCCAAGGACCGCAAACCTATTTATTGTACATCAAATTTTACTGACTTTGAAATATCCCTAGAAATGTTCATTTACCTCATCATGTATTATGCATTTCAGATCTTCAGCAACAATAACAAAATTCAGGTGTGGTAATAAAGTGGTTATGCAATGAAACTAGCATATACTGTGATTTGATACGAGAGACCTCACTAATACTTTCATTTAAAACTAGAAAAATTATAGGAAATATAGATCTTTAAACATTGTAAGTAATAGCTAATACTTTAAAAAGAAAATACACTTACTTTTAAAGAAAAATCCTAGGAGTTATGCCATTGAGGGGTGACTGTCCTAAAAACAAATTTTAATTTGTCACTTCAAAATTGTATATGGATTTATAATTTTTAAATGTCTCGTGGCATACAACCATAATGTATTTTCAGTTTTATCCTCATTATTATTTTATTAAATTTCCAGAGGGAAAGAAGATAAATGATCACCTCATGAGGGATATTTTACAATGATACCTCTTGTAAAATAATAATAATACTTGAGTCTTGTGCCTAAGAATATCTTTCCTAAATTTTGGTTCTCTAGTAGCTTTAATTTATCAAGACTGAAAAATATGCAGGTTGAAATGAGGCCTCCAAATATTTTATACCAAATGTATTTTACTCCAAGGAAGATAATATTCTACATGAATCATTTAATTGGTATTATTAAGTTTTGGACTTTTTAAAATTTGGTTAGCAAGAGAGTATTTGTTTAAGATGTAGAGTGCACTGTTATTTAGCTTTTGCCAAGGTGGATAAGTGTTGGCAGTGATGGTTTATACTTAGCCATACAATGGGCAACTTGATCCAACTAAAAAGGCAATAGATATTTGGGTAGAAATAGGGTGATGGCCTGAACAGAAATAATTACTAGGTAAACAGTCATTGAATTAATTGAATGGTCCTGCCAATGCTATAATTAATGTAAATCTAGTCTTGTCTTTAGGTCCAGAATCCATGACATCAACATAGCTAACAAGAGAATATGTTAAGAATTGTGTCTTCTACATGTGTTCCTTAGTCCTCTTGACTTAGCACATTCTACCCTTTCATACTCCTGTGTCCCTCGGGCAGACCTCTTCTTGATGTTCTCATGAGCTTGGACATTCACACAGAGATTAAAACAAGAAGCAGAGTTAGAAATGCGATATATGTGAGAACATCACTACTTTGAAAAGAGCTCTGCTTTTATTTCTCAGCTTTACCTTCTGTCTTTTGTATTCTGTTAGCAAATGATTAATTGGTTTGTGTGATTATTCCCTTAGCAAATGTTATACCAAGCAAGAGAAGGTAGTAAGGGTATACAGAAATATAAATTCAGTTGTGGCTATGTGTGTTTTCATGCTTTGGGGGACGGATGAGGGAGAAAGTCAGAGGAGTTCCCACTGTAGCACAGTTGGTTAACAATCCGGTATTGCTGCAGCTGTGGCGTAGGTCTAAACTGTGGCTCAGATTCAATCCCTGACCTGGGAACTTCCATATGCCATGGGGGAGGCTAAAAAAAGAAAAAAGAGAGAGAAAGATACACGTTGAAAGAGAATAGTAAAGAAAAAAGCATTAACTGACAGGGTCTGATGCAGCAGCACAGGTAGTATATGCTATAGAATTTATTAGAAACAATAATTATTTCCATTTAAAGGGATCAAGCAATCTTCTTTGAAGAGATGGTGTTTGTATTACCCAAAGCATGAAGGATGGAGAAGGGCTTTATATGTATAAGTTAGGAAAAGAGATAGTTTATTGATGTAAAAGAAGACATTTTAATGGCTGAATAAACAACGACAGGGGAACAGAAGGAAGAAAAGTCGAGGGGCAGAACAAGAAAAATGGAGTTTTGTAATGAGAAAGATGTGAAGAATGGTAGATAAGGTCAGATTGCTAAGGGCTAGTTTTTCAAAAGGCAGGCTAAAGAATTTGGAGAAAATTGGGAATCAGTTGTAAGATTTAAGCAAGAAAATAAAACCAGTGGCACTTTGAGAAGTTGAATTTAGTAGTTGCAAAGGCAATATTTTCAAAATAAAAATTATGAATAAATTGTGGTAAGATCCAATCATTAACCAAAGGAATTAATCTAAGAAATGCTAAGAAAGGAGTTCCTGTTGTGGCTCAGCAAAAACAAATCTGACTAGCATCCCTGAGGACACAGCTTCTATCCCTAGCCTTGCTCAGTGGGTTAAGGATCTGGCATTGCCATGAGCCATGAGCTGTGGTATAGGTTGCAGATGTGGTTCAGATCTGGCGTGGCTGTGGCTGTGGTGTAGGCCAGTGGCTATAGCTCCAATTTGACCCCTAGCCTGGGAACCTCCATATGCCGCGGGAGCGGCCCAAAGAAATAGCAAAAAGACAAAAAAAAAAAAAGATAAATTCTTAGAAGTAGAATTTCTGGTCCAAGTTTAAGAATATGTTTATATTTGTATATGTACTACAAAAACTCTACCGCATTCACTCCCATCTCCAACCCTCAGAGATATTCCAATATATTAATCAGCATTGTATGAGAGGGCCCAATTCCCTGAACTATTGTTATTATATGATATAAAACCATATTGTAATACAAGATAAAATTTTTAAAATCTTTACCAAATCAGTAGGTGCAATTGATTTGCACCTCACTGAGTTTCGTTTCTATAGTTCCTAGTGAAGTAAAACAGTTTAATAGACTTACAAATCAGTTACAGATTCTCTTACATGAAATGTCTCTTTCTGATCCTTGTTTACTTCTCTTCCATAGAGTATTGGCCTTTTTCCTACTGTTTGTTCTATGACAGTGGTTTTATCTTAAGAGTGTCTGTGAAATTATATAGGATGGATTATTTTTGGTTTTGATTTTTCTTTTGCTTATTTGACATTTTTTAATATTTTAATTGTTATTCCCCAATACAATTTTTTTCCTACTGTACAGCATGGTGACCCAGTCACACATACATGTATACATTTTTTTCTCACATTACATCACATTATCATGTAAGTGACCAGACATAGTTCTCAGTGCTACACAGCAGGATCTCATTACTAATCCATTCCAAAAGCAAGAGTTTGCATGTATTAACCCCAAGCACCCAATCCATCCCACTCCCTCCCCCTCTCCCTTGGCAACCACAAGTCTATTCTCCAAGTGCATGAATTTCTTTTCTGTAGAAAGGTTCATTTGTGCCGTATATTAGATTTCAGATATAAGTGATATTATATGGTATTTGTCTTTCTCTTTCTGACTTACTTCACTCAGGATGAGAGTCTCTAGTTCCATCCATGTTGCTGCAAATGGCATTAGTTTGTTCTTTTATATGGCTGAGTAGTATTCCATTGTGTATATATACCACTTCTTCCTAATCCAATCATCTATTGATGGACATTTGGGTTGCTTCCATGTATGAACATGCAGGTGCGTGTGTCTTTTTCAAGGAAAGTTTTGTCTGGATATTTCCCCAAGAGTGGGATTGATGGATCATATGGTAGTTCTATGTTTAGTTCTCTAAAGTCCCTCCATACTTTTCTCCATAGTGGTTGTACCAGCTTACATCCCCACCAACAGTGCAGGAGGGTTCCCTTTTCTCCCCACACCCTCCAGCATTTGTTATTTGTGGACTTATTAATGATGGCCATTCTGACTGGTGTACAGTGGTATCTTATGGTAGTTCTGATTTTTTATGTTAGAATATTTTATATTGTTGTGAAGTTGATCCCTTTATGGTTTTTAAATAAAAATTATAGCTTTTATGTCAAAATTAAAAGAATGTTTACCCATATTTTGTATTAATTTTATGGTTTTATTTTTTCCACCAAAAATTTAATTCACCTCATATTTAATTTGAATTTGTATGAGATAAGAATTTTTAAATTGAGTTAAAATTCAATCAAGCATCATCTGTATTTTTAAGTATAAAAGGTTCACAATTCAGCATTGATTGTTAAATTATTTGGAAATAATGCTAATTTTTCACACGAATTCCTACTTATATGAATTCGCAATTTTCTACTATTATTTTTAATCATTATATCAACTTTTAGTTTATCTATGTATCTATTTCAAAATGAATGACAAAGCTACCAAAATAATAAATATTGGAAATTTCGATTGGTTCTTTCAGTTGGTTCCTTCCAATAGAGGAACAAGGTATATTCCTCTATAGGTTTTTCTTACTCTTTCAGTATTGTTTATAGTTTTTAGGGTAGAAGTCTTGCTTTTTGTATGAATTATCAAATTGCTCCCTACAAATAGAATTTATGTTTTAACAAACATCATATGAGTGCTTACTTTCCAGAACTTTGACCTTCTACAGAAGGCAATATCATAGGCAAAGGATGGGATATCATTGCTGTTTTAACTTGCATTTCATTGATTACTGAGTGGTTGGACTTATCTCTTATTTACTGGTTGTTTGTATTATTTGTCAAATTCTGTTTGTATTCTTTTTTCCAGTAGATTTTCTATCTCTTTACATTCTCCGAAAGATCTTTTTATATGTAAGAAAACTATCCTTTGTCTGACAGATGCTACAAATATTCCCAGTTATTTGTTTTTAATTCTGCTAATTGGCCTTAATTTCTGGATGAACAATATAAATATTATATGTAATAGTTTAATCACATTCCTTTCACTTATAACGGGCTTTCCCGCACCAATATTTTATTCTGATTGTATTATTATTGATGTTTTGAACTTAACACTTTAATTTCTCTAGAATATTTTTGGTGTAAGATATGAAGTCAATATTTAATATGTATTTCTTTATAAAGCAGGAACCTATTTTATGTTAATATTAAAACTTTTATACATTTGAAATTAAAATTCAAAATTAAAAGGAAGCTAATCTAGTGTGGAATTAAGTCAAGATTGAGTTAGATACTAAATTAACACATAAAGGAACTGAATATGTTTGTTTACTTTCACCAAAGGGGGCATGTTATATGAGGAGTATGGTTTTATAAAGCTTACAAACATTATTAGGAAAAATGACACATTTTACTAGTAAAATGTTTCTGTCTATATTTTGATAAAAATATGAGGTAGAAAATATAATAATGAATTACTTTAAAACACAAAGAAACTGTCTAAAAACTTACTCTTATTTTCATCAAAACTATTCTCATGTGTTACTTTTTTCCATGAACTATGTAGAAGAGGCCATCAGTTACTGAAGACTGTTTTGAAAGGTGAAGAGGGAGTACAAAAATTATGTGCTGAAAGTTCTCAAATTCCACTCTATCATTAACTAAGTGATCTTGTCCTAGGAAACCAATCAAAAGATTTTTGACTAATGGCTTGAGATATACTATATCCTATTGATAATAATTTGTTAATTAAATATGTAAAGTATAAATTCTCACCATTATGTTTATAAGAGAAAAGCTAGCAGTTTTCCTTTCTAAATTATTTATTTGCAAAGATGATATATTTTTCAAAAATTAAAAAATATAGTGAAAAAAAAAACCACCCTATCCATATCTGCCCTCCCATCACCAAGCATTGATTTTAGTTTCAGAAATAAATCTATGAGATGAACTCCTAGAAGTAAAAGTTCTGGGTCAATGGTTACATACACTTAATAGATACTGCCAAATTGCCTTCCAGAAGGGGTACACCAATATGTATATCCACTGGCTATGTATAAGAGTATGAATTTTTTCACAGCCATGGCAGCATAATGTGTTTTTAGACTTGGATTTTTTTTTTTTTTGTCAGTGCAATAGCTAAAAGTTTTAGATCCCTCATCATGGCCAAAGCCTAACCTCTTTTTATATGTTTAAAATCTATTGGTGTTTTCTTTGTGTGTGTGCGTATGTGTGAACTGTCTTAACTTTTGTGCTATTTTCTTTTTGGTTGTTGGCCTTTTTCTTGTTAATTTGTAGAAACTTTCTTATGGGTTAGGAAAATTGATACCTTATCTACATATGTGTCACCAATATTTCTTTTCATAGTTTATCATTTGCCCTTTAACTTTGCTTTTAGTTTTCTTTGCCATGCATGAGTTTCTGATTTTTATATAGTCCAATTTACTAGTATTTTTTGTTTTTAATTAAAGCTGTTTAACTCGAGAATAAAATTACATTTTTGATATATTTAACTATCTTAAAATTAAGATCTTTATTTTTCAAAAGACATCTAACAGTAAAAAGACCAGTTACAAACTTGGAAATATTTACAACTTGCAAAATGATGAAGGATTAGTTTTTAGAATGGTAAATAACTCATACAAATCAATAACTATCAATGGAACATAAAAGTGGGCAAGACACATGCACAAGTATAAAATTGCATTTTTCATGTTGTTGACTACTCTGGACATGTATTGCATCTTACCTTGAAAAAAAAAAGAAATTAATCTTAAGTTTGGACATTGTTTGTCTTTCATTCAACAGATGTTTACTAAAGGCCTATCATGTAGGAACCTAGTCCATCCAGAAATTAAATGTAAATAACAAATTAAATAGTGTAAAGTAAAAGCTGTGATGGTGGGAAGCACAAGGTCTGGGAGGATGTATTTTATGTAGGTATCATAACTGAGAGCTTTGTGCCCCACAATATCATTATAAGCGACCATTTAATTACTCCAGATATTAGTCAAATCTCACACATTGCACTCTTTTCTGCCAGGGGTTGTTCTGTCTCTATAACCAGGAAAGGGGGAGTTGGGATAATGAGAAGGAAACCAACAATCTTAGTTAAAAGTTATACAGATTTCTGTGCTTATGTATGAAGTCAAAATGAAACATAAACTATTTTGTGATAAGATATAAAAATGAGCTCACAGCTCGATTTTAGAGATTTTAAGAATATATGATGGCTATTAATTCCAGTAGCTTCAGAATCTAGAGGCTCTTAGATGCTGTAAGTTGAAGCTATAAAAATACTTTTTATATTTCCTTGTGAGTGGAAAATGATCCAATAAAAATAAACTGTTTAGTTACTTCCTTATAAATGGTGGAAAAGATAGGTTGAGGGAGTTACTAGGTTAAATATTATATGTATGGGATTACATTTGTGATATTAGCTATTACACGTTCACATGCACATATATATATAAATGTAGTTCAGTACTGTAGATGTCCTTATAGGTTAGAATTCATGAAATACAAATAGGCCTTCATTAATATTATATTTACTTGGCTTTATAGCAGGATACAAGGCAGACAAGGCAGACACAGAATCATGATTCATTATTCATGGGCAAGCATTCCACACTACCCACACACATTGCTTCTTTTGACGCCTCATCCACACAGGGAAAATCTGCCAGGGATGAAAACCAGAGTTTGTGCAGATCACTTTAAATAGAAGCCACAGCCTCTATTTCCCCTCTATCTTTCACTCCATTTTTTTTTTGTCACGTAGACCCAAGATCCCTATCTCAACTTACAGCTTCTCCAACACAGACATAGTTGCATTCAACAAACAAAAACCAGACCCAACATTTCCCATTCATCTTACTGCTCCAAGGAAACATTTTTGTGGGAGCTTAAGATTAGTCCCAGGCCGACCAGCATCAGCCTGGGCTAGGCGTTAACCCTTTACTCAACATTTGCATGCATTTTACAGAATTTTTTATGTAAAGGTACTTAGGATATATTTTGAAATAATGTTGTCTACATATAATAAGAGCTTATATAAAATTCTTTCCCCTATAAATTAATTAATTGGTTATTTTACCCATTAATGTGTCTCTTTTTCACCCCAAAATTCTTGGGTCTATTTAAGGAATGTAATGCTCCCTAGTTCACTCTTTTAAAAGCTTCTAAATTTATTGTTCCAAAGTTTGGGATATTGTTTAGATTATGTACTAATATATTATTGTGCTTATCTAGTTTAAATGTTTCTATTATTACACATAATATAATGATAATATATAATAGATGTATATTGTAACATTTGTGTTCTAATTATAATGTAATTTTAAGTTTATATTATTACGGTATGATTAATAATATCTAAAGAGTTGTCATTGCAAGGCCACACTCTATTTCTGTGTAGTTGTTTTAGCCCTTGCTAATCTAAAGAAAAAGCCTTTAGTCTTGCTTACCCTGTCTCTCCTTACACTTGAGCTTGAGCAATAATCACTAACTTTTAGTTATTTTATTATCATTCACTGTCATGCAGAGTATTTCTCTAAGCTCTTTACATGATTACTTTATTTAATCCTCACCATGACCTTATGAAGAAGGTACTATCATTGTCCCCATTCTATAGAGAAGGAATTGGGAGTTAAAGAAAACTTGGCTAGAGCACTGCAAAAGGGATGGAACCACGATTTGAAACCAAGCAGTACCACACTGTTTTGATTATTGTAGCTTGTAGCACTGTCTAAAGTCTGCCTTCTGCTTTTTTCTTTTCATCAGTATTTCCTTGGCAATTATGAGTCTTTCATGGTTGCCAAGAGGCAGGAGGAATGGAGGAGAGCAGGAGTAGGAGTTTGGAATTAGCAGAGGCAAACTATTATATATTTAGAATGAATAAACAAAAGGGTCCTACTGTATAGCACAGGGAACTATATCCAATATCGTGTGATAAACCATAATGGAAAACAATATGAAAAAGAATGTATATATATGTATAACTGAGTTACTTTGCTGTGCAGCAATAATTAATACAACATTTCAAATCAATTATACTTAAATAAATTATTCAAAAAAAACCCCACAAGACCAAGCTGCCTAACTCTATACCTAACAATGTTGAACAACATACTATACTGCTTCCCAAGTTATTAATGTTTTTCAACCTGGGATAAAATTATAAAAGGTTATAAAATTTGGATATTAGTATCTATATTATAGAGTTGTTGGGTGGATTAAAGACAATAATTATGAAATTTCCAAACACAGTACTTGCCACATAAAAAGCCCTTAATAAAAATAACTTATAATCATTCCATGATAGTTTCCTGTAATTCAAATGTTCTTTTTGCTTTTCATTCTAATCAGATGATTGGAATGTTTTACTCAATTGTACTTGAGCTCACAAATTACAGCTCACAAAAATGCTTACCTCACCAGTTTGCTTTGTACATAAAGGAATTCCCTCTTACAATTTTCCCTAGCATAAAAGAAAGTTAGAAGCAAGTATAAAGACACAGTATCTGGTATACAATACACAAGAAACCATTACATTTAGTGAATGAGTGGATAAGTAAAGAATATACTCCTTTACTTTTATCAGTTGGAATTGGGTGTGCATTTGTGTGGATGTGTGTTTTGAATTTCCAAGAAAGGTTTATCATCTTCAAAGGACAGAATTTTTAGAAAGGCTATTAACCAATATTTTGTAATACATGCATTAAATCCTAACATGTAACACATGTAAATAATAAATATCATGTTGTTAAAATACCAAATTCAGTAAGTTTCTATAACATTTCATAACAAACAACTTTTGAAAATATTTTTATTTAGATCATGAGAACCATTTATGTATTTTTCCTTCCAGGTTTCCAGAATTTTACCTGAGAAACAAGGAGAAATTGAGGCTCACCTAAAAGACCTTGGACAGCTTGAAGAACAATTAAATCATCTGCTTGTGTGGCTATCTCCTATTAAGAATCAGTTGGAAATTTACAACCAACCAAATCAAACAGGACCATTTGACATCAAGGTAGGAACTTTTTGTCCTAAATATTATTTTCCAAAAGAGTGGCAATATAACAATTAAATTTTTCATTTGTTATCATCATCATTGTCACCATCACAGTGTTGTTATAATGTTAATTATACTAATTATTATTGTGACTTGACTAACATTTTTCTCTTTTTCTTCTGGCATTTGCTAGCAAAAATGCTTCATTAAACTCATATGGCTAGAATGTCTTCATCATATTTATTAACTATGATCCATTTTCCTTTCCTGCTTTAATTGTACTTAACATGTTTGTAGACTCCCTATCTAAAATTGAAGGAGTTCCCATCATGGCTAGGTAACAAACCTAACTAGTATCCCTGAGGACGCAGGTTTGATCCCTGGTCCCACTCAGTGGATTAAGGATCCAGCGTTGCTGTGAACTATGGTGTAGGTCACACGTCTCAGATCCCGAGTTGCTTTGGCTGCGGTGTAGGCCAGCAGCTACAGCTCTGATCTTACCCCTAGCCTGGGAAGCTCCATATGCCACAGGTGCAGCCGTAAAAAGACATAAGGAAAAAAAAAAGACAAAATAGATAAATAAAAAATAAAATTGAGGTCATTTTGGAGACTGAAGGCCTACAAAATAAATATAGACTCTTTAGTAGACATTATAAAACCCTCTCAGACTGACTCCACTTTACCTTTCCATCTTCTTATTCTGCCAACAACTTTCTCTTGTGTTCTAGTCTAGACACAATAAATTATATGGTATCTTTATACACATCTGGTTTCATGTCGTGTCTGTATTCTTGATCTTCTCTCATCTTTAAATGAATGATTTTTATTTTTTATTTTTTTGGCATGATGAATTTTCTTCCATTCTTCAAGACTGGATTCAATGTCACTCCTTCTTCAAAACCTTCCTACATACCCCTAGTAGAATGAAAACCTCTTTTAGGATTACTTATAAATCTCTGTATCCCCCTCCTATAGCCTTTGTACACTGACTGATACTTAAATTTTAGAGACCTGAGTACCTCATCACACTGTTCTTTGACTGCAGTGGGCATCTTCTTACTTATCTCCCTTGTCCCACTCATTTCTGAACACCCCCATTCCAGGGCTCAGTGTGTGGTAGTTACTTGTTAGCATTTTTAAACCAATGAATAAAGATATTGATAAGGCACCCAGAATGGTAATGAGGTGCTATAAGTAAGCTTAGGGCTCCAGACAAACATGCCAATTGGATACTACCATCTCATCCTTTTAGTGTCCCTGTATACATTGATTATTCCTATATTTTCTCCCTTCCCAGGAGCCCACTTCAAGGATTTGTCCCAGTACGATTCCCTATTTTGCATCTCCTATAGGCCAGCAACATTTTTTAAGTAGCCAATTATATAAACCAACTCATTTGAGAACACAGCCTATTAATTAATGTAATGGTAACTTCAGACTAAACAAGTTAAATAATATCTCTGAGAAAAGTTTTCCTTTTAATTTGTTGACCTAAACCATTCAGTTTATTTGCCTAATGTTTTTATCTCCATGTGTTGAATTTTCACTAGGGGATAAAGATCAAAGTAAATGTGAGAATTTTTTAGAGAAGAGAAAATGAAATTTTAGAAAGGATGGACTTGAATGAAGAAAGGAGAGAAACATAGAGAGGTTTGCCACAACTAAAATGAATTATATTTGCAAAGACCACTCCACTACTTTTGCCTTACTACTTCTTGACATGTTTATATCTGCCGTCCTGATAGCTACCCCCAAGAGCAGATGGTATTGTATAAGTCACAAGTAGACATCATTTCACTAGTGTAAAACCCAGGCTGCTCAACCAGTGGCATGGTCTTGGGTTCAGTTTGCCAATTAAATTCAAGTCACAATAGGCTTTACCCAGAACAAATGTAATTAGCTTTAATAAAGTGTATGGGACAAGTAAAAACATAGCCAATACAGGAATGACACAGTGAAGGTCTTCACACCAAGTTGTGACTTTTGATGGACCAATCACTCTGCATTCAGGTCATGTGTGGTCACCGGGACAAAGCTGGGAGAGTGCAAAGAACTTCATTATTCAGAATGGCATCCTTTTATTTTTTTCCACCTAGCTAGCACATAGTGTCCTCAGGTATTTGACTAGCACCCATTCTCCAGTGCAAATGCAGCTCATCAGTAGTGATTTTTCATTACTCAATAAATAATCTCAGCAAAGGACAGTTTTTTGGTCCAATAAACAGTAACCTCAGTCAGATTCTCAATTGTCCTAGGTTGAGTATATTAAATATTTCTTTAGTGTTATTATTATTATTACTACTATTGGCTTTTTAGGGCTGCACCTGCGGCATATGGAGATTCCCAAGCTAGGGGTCCAGTCGGAGCTGCAGCTGCTGGCCTACACCACAGCTCACAGCAACACCAGATCCTTAACCCACTGAGCGAGACCAGGGATCGAACCCACAACCTTACGGTTCCTACTTGGATTCATTTCCACTGCACCAGGACGGGAACTCCTTAAATATTTCTTGATTCAGTGTTATAAGAGGAAAGGACATAAACTCTTTGTTCCCAACCAGAAACAGCTTTCCATAACTCAGGGATAAAAGCACATGCCTTTACTTTTAAATATAATCATCAGTTAAAATATTCTTCTTCATTAAAATAATGAAAAATATATTCAGTGGTATCTATCTCTCTACCTGGAATATATTTAAGAGAAAAGATGAAATCTTCTGATACAAGCAAATGTTGTTGACTCCCAAAGCAACTTTAGTCACAGTCTGTGCATCTCAAAGTTTCTCAAAAAAAAGACTTTCATTGTGCTTTGTTTGTCCATGGCCCATAGGCTCCTGCAATTTATAGTGAAAGCTACTCTCAGCTGTGTTAATCACTTTATCAAAACTGCAAGACACCACTCTGACTGCTGTATATAGTTTTAGAGAGTCATGATATTTGCCTCCTGCAGCTATGTCCAAATCACTGAGGGGAGATGCAGCTGCTTTTTCCCTGGCAGTAAAACTCCTTGGCTTCAGTCCTCTGTACATATTCTGAGTTTTTCATCTCTGGAGTGTAGATTTTAAAAATATTCCCTTAGCCTTTTCTTTTGCTTGTGTCTGTATCCAAGACAAAAAAAGATCATAAAATCATATATATGATGACTTGAAAAACTCTCCACAATTCTTAGACCCCTAGCTTGTAATCAGAAAGTAGTGACCTACATGAATAATTTACTTACTTACCTAGTTCTTTATCTCTCTTTTCTAGCTTCTATCTATATTCACTGTCTAATAAATGATTTATTAAGATTGCATGGAGATCTTCTACTATAAAATATGTGATTTTAATCCATACAGCCTGCTGTAGCCCTCTGCTTAAAGAGATTAAACTTTTTTTTTGGTTGAAGAAATATGGGAAAATGGACTTGGCTTCATTTCAAACTGCTGGAGACCAAAAAGTTTCTATACAACTCTGAGAACATGCCCATTTTTTTAACACAGAGAAAGAAATATCTTTTTTAAAAATTCTTAGGAATGAATTAATGCAAAAAAAAAATAGAGACACATGCAGCCTCCATTTCCCAAATTTAAAGAAAGGTTTCTTGTCTGACCATAGTGACCATAGCTACCCCTGAAAGAGAGGGCCTGGGGCTTTGCTATCTAGGTCATTTGTTTTCTCTAGTTAAACTCTGAGAAGCTGTTAGAAAAATATGTAATATCCTCTGTGAGCTTCGGTTTTGCCTGCTTGGCACTTCATGCTTATTGATGAAATGCAGCTAGCTGTGTAATGAAACCCAAATAAAAAAAAGCCTTAAGGGCTCTGTTCTAATACATTGTTTATGCTGGAGTGAAAATTGACTGCACATCACTTGGTTTGTGCGATTTACTCCCAAAATATTCCTATTCAGGAAATCCTGCAAATAGCAATATTCATCTTGAAAATCACCTCACAGAACCCTTAGCAAGCTGAGAAACATAATCAATGAGATCGTGATGTAGAGGGTGAAAATTAGGCATAATCACAGCCTTTTCCCATCCGTCAGACCACTAGAAGGCATGCCTTTGAATTTTGATTTTCAAATGTGCTCTCAATTTAGATGCAAAATATGTTGATTTTAGATTTCAGAAATGATAATTGAATGCTCAGAACCAGGGACCATTTAAAATTTCTATAAAGGGTCTTATGCTTTTAATCTTTAATGAATGCTTTCAATAATGACCTGGAGGTATACTATTTATCTGACATTAAACTGCTTAACTACTACTTTCCAAACTTTTTATTAAAATATGAGGGGTGGGCACATTAATTATTTTGTTGTCTTACTGACTAAATTGTGCTCATATTGATGACGGGGTGGGTTTTTTCCTCCCTTCAAGAATAACTTTCTGGGAGTTCCTGTCATGGCTCAGCAGAAACGAATCCGACTAGTATCCATGAGGATGTGGGTTAGATCCCTGGCCTCGCTCAGGTCAGGGATCCAGCATTGCCATGAGCTGTGGTATAGGTCACAGAAGCAGCTCGAATCTCACATTGCTATGGCTGTGGTGAAGGCCAGCAGCTGTAGCTCTAATCCTACCCCTATCCTGGGACATTCCACATACCATGGGTGCGGCCCTAAAAAGCAAAAAGCCAAAAAAAAAAGAAAGAAAAAAAAGAAAAAGAACTATCATGACATTGTGTTGTACCGGCTCTTTCTTAGTATATAAGATACCTAACTGTCTATAACGTCAAATCCAAACTGAAAACTACCAAAGGACGCAAAAATTGTAGTGATTGAATATTAAAGCATCTGAACATCGAAATCCTTCCCTGCATGTGTTCACATTGCTGTGAGTGTTGTTAAAGAAAAATTGCATGGGGCAACTTTATAAGCAACTAGGACTTTAAGACAGTAGCAATAGGGGAAAGAGATTGAACTCAACTCCACTGAAACAACAGGCAAGAAAGATTTTAAGCACTCGGATGAGCTAGTGGAGAAGTACTGGAGGACATTAGCAGGGAGCTTGTTGGTTCAAGCGATTAAGCCATCTGTGTTTGCTAATTGTCACTTACTGAAAGTAAAGTACTATCCTACCATAGAGACTAGGAGACAAGATACTATCATTCTGGATGTTTGCATTTCAAAAGGATGGCTCTCAGGTCTTTATAAAAAAGATATTCTTGGGTTGTAAAAATTTTACATCTCAGAAGGGCAGAGAAGAAATTTACCATAGAAAGTTTTCTAAAGTAAATGTGCTAAGAAAAGAATGTCAGTCCTATAATCAGAAAGAAACATCAAAAGTTTAACGAATCTAAAGGAGAATGTGATGGTCATCTTTTTTGGTCCCTTTTTTTTGTTCAAGGGAAACTAGGTTTTTAATTGAACAATTTAGGAAAGCTAGTCCATGTAGTTCATTTTAGAAGCTTTCTGTTGTTGAAAGACTAGATGAACTGACTCAGACTTGGATGTAAAGTGTATTTGCTGTATGATGTGAGAAATCAGGTATTTAATGAAGGAGATTTTCTATGCAAATAACAAAAAGAAAGATTAATTGTCAGAGCAGACAATGACCGAGTTTCTGAGGCTAGAGGGTAGCCACTAAGAAAATTCCTAGATGCTATATTGATAATGGAGTGAGGCTGGCAGTGGTCATTTGATGGATTTATTGGTTAGCATTTGGAAAGTTTTGGTGATGGCACAGACATCAGAGAGGTTTTAGTAAGATTGTCCTCAGTCATGGTTATTTCCTGAGGCAGAGCACAAAAGGCATGGGATTTCTGGTAAACTTCCTGAGTAGCCCACACAGCAGCAGCTCCAGGCATGAAGATTGTCCTTACATAATCTATAGTGCTGATGAGTCTTTTGAAGTATATATCAAGTTACTCAGCTTCAGCTTATAGGGCTTCTTTAGATCCTAGGGGGAAAAGTTTAGCTCCAATACAATCTAGACTCTCAGTAAAGGTCTGGACAGTCAGCTTTTAATTCTCAGTTATGCCAAGACAGGAGAATTGGGCAAAATTTGGAAACATTAGTTTGGATAGTTGTAACTAGATAATGAAGGAAATGAGAATAATTGAAAATCTGGTAATGCGTGACAAAATGTGTAAGATAGCATGGTTCAGTCCAATTCACAGGTATGTAACAAAATCATGGACTTTTTACAAAAAATGCCACATAGTTCAAAGGCAATGAACAGGACCAGAATCTATAATCCACAGAGTGTTCTATAGTTTTCTATAGAAATACAAAGTTTTTCCATGCAGTAACCTCCCATTTGATCAAAGGTACTCAAAGTAAGATTATTCTTGTTTACAAAATAAGGCTGGACTCTTTATTTACATAGATGCAACAGGAAGAGTAATTGACCACATCAGCCTTTTAGTCTGTTTTACTGAAATTTTTCATAAGGAATTTCAAACTTGACTTTTAAAAGCCCCATGAGATTAAGAAGCCATGCTAAGAACTTGACATCAGATTTTACCTGCAATGCCTATAGATTTGGGTAAACTCTTCTATTCTCAAAGTCTTTAAAATATCCTAAGGTTTCCTGGGCCTGCCAAGAAGTGATCTTCCTTATGCACCTGCAAGGCTGGACATCCTATTAGCCAGGTACCACACCAGTTTGCCCAAGAGAGTTTTGTAAGCATTGTATCCATAAATTCACCTGTGGTTTTCTAAAACTATTTGGTCATATCTGATTCTATGTACATCATTCTTAAATATGACATTCCAGTCAAAGCCTTGGTTATATAATCGGTTTTCTCAATTATGTCCTGTTACAAGAAGGACAGATTTGTACTGGACCTATGCGAATACATATATTGCCATAAAAATAAAAATGCTTGATAAGAGCCTTTGAATTCTAGAGCGATCAAACAGGAAGATGAAAGTTTCATTTATCTTCACATAAATATAATCTAATCAATTGCTGTGAGTTATATAAAACTTAAGGAAAAAGAAAAAGGGATTCCTTATGTTAAGAAAATAAAACATTAAAGCATCAACAATATTCCCCAAATAAGCTCTGATCAAGTCATCCTTCATCAGTTCTTGTTTTACTTGATCTTGGGTTAGCAGTTTCTATTAACTTCTCCAGAGAGTTCTGGAAATCCTGACTCAGTCCAATGGTATGGTCACAAAGTTGTTTACACAAAGCTATCAGAATCCTGTGCCCTAGAGTCCTGGTAAAGACCTTTCTAAGCATCTTGGAGACAGTCCCTTTTTCTTGAAGACAAGCGTTCTGGTTTAGTAACTGATAAGAAGCACTTCCAGGGAAGGCTCAAAATAAAACAACACATATCCATAGATTATAAAAGGCTTCAAATAATCATGGTCAAAGATATGATGAAAGTTCATTTGCAAAATAAGTTTTGTTATTTCTCTGGCACATACCATTTTAACATTATAACCAAAATTATGACTCATAACTTTATACCATCATTGTCTAATTTTAGGCAAATCAGCATCAGAATATATCATGGACAGCAAGGACATTAACAAATTTCTAGTAACTTCATATAATTACTGAAATACTTCTATTAATAACATTTGACCCATACAAATATAACCTAGAGAATCATCTCTTCTTATTTGATGATGTGTTTCATGTAACTCAACACACCACATAAACCTAATTATTTTTCATCTCTACCATTAGAAGGTGAGAGAACAAAACCCTTCGAGGTTTTCAAGGCATTTTGAGATGCACCTTTCATTTTGGATTTGATTTGTGGAAGGTAGAATATCAAAGGTTGTCAAAAATATGAAAAGATTTGAACACTTAGCAAAATAGGATTATGGGTCACTGAAACAATGCTTGACTACCTACTGAACCCAAGTGACAATAAAAGATTTCAAAAATAAACATGGGAGATAACATGATTGTAAATCACTTTGACTCTTGTGAAAGTCAGATGACTCAATCCTCTTAAATAATCAAGAACATAATAAAATCAACATAAAGCACAGGAAGTTATTCTCATAAGGCACAGAATCATTGTTGCCTAGGTGGATTACTCAGAAAATAAAGAAAAACCTTTTACAATGTCTTATGAAAAACAAGCCCATAATCCAGGAAAACTTTGTCATTTTAAGAAAGAGAAAATTCTATTTTTGCATTAGTATACTATTAATACTAAAAATCATTTTTCAAAAGCTTAAAAATAGCCAGATTTGGCCGCATAATGTAAAATTCCTTTTCCGCAAACTTATACCTTTCTATGTCTATTTAGATTTTGTCCTACACTTTTTCTCTTCTTCCTTCTGGAGCAACCAGTTGTTTTACCTTAAGACAACATTATTACCTTCTTGCTTAACAAAAACACATGCTATAGTGCTACATAACTGGTATATTTTACATACAAACTTGATTATCTTTGACATATTACTTCTAGAAATTTCATTTATATATATTTATTAATAATTTTTAACCCTTAGTCACTTTTATTTTACAGAGAAAACTAGGAAGCAGATAAATTTGAACTCTCACATACTAGCAATTTGTAGCAGACTAGCAAAGGTTATGAAAATAGAGGTTACCTGCTCGGTAGGACTAAAATTTCCTACCAGTAATTGTGGGAGACATTTAATATTTCCTTTGGACCTAATATGTAATCCTGTGGAGGCTGTGGACTAAAATTTGGGTGTGTGACTAAAATTATGCCAAAGGGCTCTCTTGGTGTCTCCAAAACCCATTTGAGCATATAAAGTGTACAGTTTGTTTCTAGGTAGACTTTTTAGCTTCAGGTGGTTACTTTTTGGGTTTCTAAGTCCCTTTAGGGTTTCCTGCCTCCTATGGGGGCAAGAAGCATAAAGCTCAAGTCACTATAGGGAGTTGAAGGGCTGGAATGGGAAGCAAAATGTTCGATAGGGGTAGACAGAGGAAAGGACAGCCCAAGGGAGCTGAAGGGAAGATTAAAGGTGGTAAAAGAATAGAATAACAGAGATGATAAGAAGGGAGAGGTCTTAGATGAGCCAATTTATGGAGATCTTAAGTTTCCCAAAGAAGCCAATTGAAATTCCAAATTACTTTTAGTAAAATCATGCCAGCAAGGAGAGAAGCAGAGAGCTCTGCAGCAGTAGTCTTCAGAGGGGAATCAGAAGACTGAGAATTTCCCATGGAGAAGGGGAATTCCCACAGTAGTGGCAACAGAGAAAGAAAACCTAAATAAGAGCTTTACATAGGAAGAACACACTTAAATACCGAAGAACTGAAGCTCAACCAAATGAGATCTCATTGAGAATTTTTCATGTTCTACACCACTAGCAGCTTTCAAACAAATAAGCTAGGATTCAAACAGAGGTTTGAGAATGCGTATGTATATACTCAGAATCCTAATAATCAAAATCTGCCCTTACAGAGCTTCCAAAGATTATCATATGCAGAATGGATTTTGAGTTGGACCCATTAATGGATCCCCAAATCAGGCAGTCAGGAGTGTGGATCTTTCACAAAATTAGCTTTTCAAAAGTTAATGTCATCTAGTTCACTGTTTGGAGTGAGATAATTTACATTCAAATAGTTATTCCAGAAAAATGTGTATTAGTTGAACTGAATAAGAGATCTGATTTCATTTATTTGCATTTTTTAAGGGTTAACGTTGGGAAGGTGAGGAGCGGGGAAGAGGACAGTCTAATAATCCTCTAATCCTCTTCCCTAGAAAAGAGTTTCAGTGTTTTCTCTTAGGTATGAAAATAATTCCATGGAATGTGTCTTGAAAATAATGGGTAAAATTTACTTTACAAAGAGACACAATATTCTCATTCACCATGCAGCTAGACAGAGGTTGAATGAAAATTTAAAATTCCCCTGAGTTTGGGTTGGTTCTCAGCAAGAGTAAAATTCTGGCTCTGATAAAACATTAAAGATTAAGTTTTTCAGTAACATATTTTAGTGAAATTAGGCACCGACTTTTCTCTTTGAACAATGGGCATTCAGAATTCTTACTTTTACATTCCACCCCCTCTACTCAACTTCAAAAACCATTGCCCAGTTGAAGCAGCATGATAATGGGGAGAGAAACAAAAGACCCAAGTTCAAATCCCAGCTCTGAGGCTTACTGGCTTCGTGACAGTGTTTAATTCACTTACGCTTCTTAATATGACATTCTTCTCCATTAAAAATGAAAAAAAAAAGCCAATTTCCCTGAGCCACTATTGGATTAGGTAACACTAAGGTGGGAACACATTTCTCTAAGACAAAAGAAAGACAGTGAAGGGGACCTTTCCTTTTATAGCTGGAATTTTGATAGCCCTTAAAAAGCAATACTTAGACTTGCAAAATGACCCCTCTTTCAAAGGAAAGCAGCAAGTAGCTAAGCAAAAAACACTCCCAAAAAAGATTGCAGATAGTCATCATGAGAGTCATGATGAGAGTTTCATCGTTCTCCAAACCAAATTGCCCATATAAGGAAAAGATGGAAAACTTGAGGAGAGTTTCTTGAATTGAGATTTTCTGGAACAGAGAATGTAAGTAGGACTAACAATTTGTTGTCCAAGAAGAAACTGGATATGGCTTTTACTGTTCTCTTCCTCTTGCGGGGGTGTTGGGGTGGGGTGGAGGTAAAACCTCCTTGCTAAGGCAAGGAAGACAGCACCAAACCAACTTCTACTACAGGGGTATTCAGACCATTCTGATTATAAAACTCTAAACATTGTTTAGAAAACTGAGCACTAGCATGTTTCAAAGTTGATGTCTTATTTTCTCCCTTGGCAATTTGTAAATATTGACATTTAAAAAGTATTACATTACCCTTTGAATGTATCTAGTGGAATCCAAATACCATAGCAGTATGATATCTACCATTATAACTTAAAAATATACAAAACAAATTCGCTGTTAATAATTAGAAGTTTCATATCGTTCCTCTTGCTTTTTAAAATAGTGTTTCCATTCCACTTCCCCAAAGAGTTGTATCCTAATGTAATATATATTTATGATACAAAGTCTTTTATTAACCATTCTATCATACTTCTATATGACAAATACACTCACATGGATTTAAATTCAATTTTTAAAACAATTTTCTGTAACTATAAGTCTCTAAGTATTTTTAAAAATCCTTGAGATGGAGTTATATCTAAAATCATTAATAATAAATATACCCAATAATAACCAAATTGCCTAAATAAATGTAACTTTTGATAAATAATTTTTAAACTTGCCCAATATGCTTTTATTGGAAATGAATTTATTAATGAGATAGATGAGTAAGCGCATGATGATACTTTGATTAAAGGAGGATTTCAGGGAGTTCCCATCATGGCTCAGTGGTTAACGAATCCGACTAGGAACCATGAGGTTGTGAGTTCGATCCCTGACCTTGCTCCTTGGGTTAAGGATCTGCATTGCCATGAGCTGTGGTGTAGGTCACAGATGAGGCTCAGATCTGGCATTGCTATGTCTGTGGTGTAGACCAGGGGCTACAGCTCCGATTCGACCCCTAGACTGGGAACCTCCATATGCCAAGGTGTGACCCTAGAAAAGACAAAAAAAAAAAGGGGGGGAAGGATTTCAGTCATTAATATTTTGAATTGTGTTTCTTTTGACCGTGTCATGAAGGCTGTTTATTAATGTTCATATTTACGATAACAGTTGCAGAGAACACTGCTCACCAATATTATAAATAATACTGTTGTCCACATTTAAAAAATACATATCAGTGTTTATTTTCTTTTTAGGGAAGATAAGAATCCTCATATTCTTGGTTTTTTTTTCTTTTTTTTATTAAATTTAATTTTATTGGAGTAGAGTTGATTTACAATGTCGTATTAGTTTTAAGTGAGCAGCAAAGTGAATGTCATAATAAATATATCCATTCTTATTTCCCATATAGGTTATTATAAACTATTGAGCAGATTTTCATGTGCTATGCCATAGGTTCTTGTTAATCATCTCTTTTATACAATTATTATGTGTATATGTTATTCCCACCCTTCCAATTCTTCCCTCCCACACATTTTTTTGATCTAGGATAGCCATAAAGTTTGTTTCAAAATCTATAAGTTTGTTTCTTTTTTATAAATAAGTTCTTTTGTATCATTTTATTAGATTCCACATATGATATTGTAAAAAATTTGTCTTTGTCTCATTTACTTTACTCAGTATGATAATCTCTAGGTCCATCCATGTTGCCACAAATGGCATTATTTCATTCTTTTTTATGGCTAAATAATATTCCACTGTATATAAGTACCATATATTCCTCATGCATTCCTCTGTCCGTGGACATTTAGGTTGCTTCCATGTCTTGTCTATTGTAAACAGGGATGCAGTGAGCATTGGGGTGCATGTATCTTTTCGAATTGTGGTTGTCTCCAGATATATGCCTAGGAGTAGGATTGCTAGATCATATGGTAGCTCTATATTTAGTTTTCTAAGGAATCTCCATACTGTTTTCCATAGTGAAATGCACCAATTACATTCCTACCAACAGTGTAGAAGTATTCCCTTTTCCCCACACCCTCTTCAGCATTTATTGTTTGTAGGCTTTTTGATGATGGCCATGCTGACTGCTGTGTGATGATACCTCATTGTGGTTTTGATTTGCCTTTCTCTAATAATTAGTAACGTTGAACATCTTTGCATGTGTTTTTTGCCATCTGTATGTCTTCTTTAGAGAAATGTCTGTTTAGATCTTCTGCGCATTTTTTATTGGTTTTTGTTTGTTTGTTTTGTATTGAGCTGTATGAGATGTTTGAGTATTTTGGAGATAAATTCCTTGTTGGTTTCCTCATTTGCAAAGTTTTCCTCCCGTTCTATGGGTTCTCTTTTTGTTTTGTTGATGGTTTCCTTTGCTGTGCAAAAGCTTTTAAGTTTAATTAAGTCCCATTGGTTTATTTTTATCTTTATTGTCATTATTCTAGAAGGGCGACCAAACAAGATATTGTTGAGATTTATGTCGAAGAGTGCTCTACCTATGTTTTCCTCTAGGATTTTATAGTATCACCTTACATTTAGGTCTTTAATCCATTTTGAGTTTATTTTTGTGTATGGTGTTGGAGAATGTTCTAATTTCATTCTTTTATATGCTGTCCAGTTTTCCCAGCACCAGTTATTTGAGTCTATTTTTTACTTGACTGTATGTTCTTGCCTCCTTTGTCATAGGTATTTGACCATAGATGCTTGGATTTATTTCTGGGCTTTCTATCCTGTTCCATTGATCTCCATTTCTGTTTTTGTGCCAGTACCATTACTGCTTTGATGACTATAACTTTGTAGTATAGTCTGAAGTCAGGGAGCCTTATCCCTCCTGTTCTGTTTTTATTTTTCATTATTGCTTTGGCTCTTCAGGGTCTTTAATGTTTCCACAAAAATTTTTAAATATTTTGTCCTAGTTCTTTGAAGAATGTCATTAATAACCTGATAGGGATTGCATTGAATCTGTGGATTGTTTTGAATAGTATAGTCATTTTGACAATATTATCATTAACCAAAAAGTAGGAATGATAATTAGAATGGTATATGTACCACAGGAACAAACCCAGACAAATCCTTTATAGAAGCTAAAAATCTGGAAACTGCTTCCACAAATACCACTTATGCCAACACATCCCTAGGAAAGTCTTTGTATACCTCACGGAGCATATTCCAGTCCGAAGACTGCCACTCTAGGAGAGATCAAAACTGAGAAGGGCAACTCAGTCCCTGACTAGATACTTGTTAAACTGCCAAAATACCACCAAGTTTATCCATGTCTTTAACCATTGCACAGTTTCTCCAGCTGTGGAGAATCCTTGAATAACATTACTAACTCATGCTGAATTTACTAATGTCTAAAATTGCCAATTGAAGTTCCCATTGTGACTCAGCAGGTTAAGGACCTGATGTTGTCTCTGTGAGAATGTGGGTTTGATCCCTGGCTTCTCTCAGTAGGTTAAGGATCTGGTGTCTCCACAAGCTGCAGTGTAGGTCACATATACAATGGGATCTGGTGTTGCCATGGCTGTGGTGTAGGCCTCAGCTGCAGCTCCGATTCAGCCTCTTTCTCAGGAATTTACATATGCCACAGGTGTGGCCATAAAAAGAAAATAAATATATAGAATGGATGTATAAGTAAAATAAAATCACTGATTTTTTTTCCATGTGCTTCTTCTAATTGACATTTCCTCCATTTTGCACTTGTGTGGTCTACTTTTCTTGTAATTACATGAATGTCTGTCAGCCCCTTCCTTGCTTCTACTTAGACTTATATACCTAGGTCTCTGAAGCTTATGTCTGGTGCCTCCCATTTCCTGACTGAGTCATGACCAAGGCAGAGAATACACAAGAAACCCATTACCATTAGGAGGAAATATCTGTATCTCCTCTGTGTCTGGTTCTGGTTCATTTCTGGTGATTTCAGTCTGTACAATTTTACTGTGCCTGTATCTGTCTATTCAAAACCTCCCCTGCCTTGGTTCTGATTGTTCTGCCCCCCTCCCCCATTACCTTCCCCTTCATTTTGCTCCATAAGAAAGAAAAGCTGTTCTTAGCCTCAAACTTCTTGAAGCCTTAGTACCTTTGTTAACTCATTAATCCAGCTGATAGTAGAGACAGAGAGGACGTGGTCTTCAAGTATTGAGTCTATCATACAATGTATTGTAATCTCTTAGTTTCTTTTTGACTAAAGATTTGATAGGGCTGCCTTCTACAACTTCATTTATGTTGTAAAAACATATTTATCAACTATATTGAATCCTAAGACAGAGCCCTTCAGCATATCATTAGAAACATCCCTCCATTTTGACATCAATTCAACCATCAATTTCCTCTGGCAGTTGTTCATCTAGTTACCAAACTCTGATTGCTTTATTTCCTACCTAGTCCATATTGTTCCATTTTGTCCACAAGTGATCATTTGGAGAGTTTATTAAATACATTGATGAAATGCACATGAACTTTATTTTCATATATCCTTGATCAACCTCTTTAGGCAAAGAAACGCATGAGACAAGTTCATACAATTTTCATTCATTTCATAAACTGTTTATTGGTTAACTACAATGTCCTACTATGTTAAGGTGGCCCTCACTCTCAGTTTTCTTAGAGGTAAATTGGTATATAAATATATCTCAGTGTGCTAAATGAAGTCAATTCAGAAGCATTTACACTGCAGTGCACTTATAGGATGCTGTGATAGCCTAGAAGAGTGATACCTAACTCAGTCAGGATATTATTTAGTGCATAGCAACTAAATGTGGTCCCTAGACCAGCAGTAGCAGCATCACCTAGAAGCTTATTAGAAATGTAGATCTTTTGGAGTTCCTGTCATGGCTCAGTGGTAATGAACCTGACCCAGGAGGACGTGGGTTTGATGCCTGGCCTCGCTCAGTGGGCTGAGGATCCAGCATTACTGAGAGCTGTGATGTAGGTAGCAGACGTGGCTCAGATCCTGCGTTGCTGTGACATAGGCTGTTAACTGCACCTCTGATTCGACCCCTAGCCTGGGAACTTCCATATGCCGTGGGGGAGGCCCTAAAAAGACAAAAAAAAAAAAGAAATGTAAACCTTTGTTCTTCTTCATAGACTCCTTATATCAAAATAGTTGGCAGTGAAGATCAAGAAACTGTTTTAACAGGTCCTCCAAAAGATGTTTTCACTTACTAAAGTTTGGGAAGCTCTAATTCCAAAACAGCCTCCTGGAGGAAGTAATGCTTGAACTGGATATTTGAAAGATGAGTAGAAGTTGATAAAGTGAAATGCATGTGAGGGAAAGGAAAAGGGTTCCAGAGTGAAGAGACAACAAGACCCAAGTAATGGAAGTGATAAGTGGCATGACATATGGGAAGAAAAATAAATACAGCAATGTTGAAGTATAAGTCCAGTTTGGGTGAGGCTTTTACACTGCTTTAAGAAACTTAGACATTATTTTTGAGAGACGTGGGAACCATCAGAGAAGTAACTTGCATACTCTCAAATTTGAGAGCGTAGGACCAAAAATGGAAGAGTCAAGAGATGATGGAGGTAGTTGAGAATCAGCATGGTTCTAGATGAGAACTTTGGTAATAGGGATGAAGAGGAGATAATTTAAAGAATATTTCAAATTGTTACTAGCAAACCATTGATAAGTTTGAAATCAACTTAATGAATAAAATAGTGTGTGATACAGTGGAATATATTTACTTGAATTGTATTTTTTTGCATGTGTTATGGTTACTTTGAAAAACTATCATTTTCATTTACATATCATTTCATTTTTGTTTCTAATTTTAATAGAATATGCCTAGTCATTTTAGTTAGTTCACACTGGGTTATTATAAGGTTGAAAATAAATTAATCCTTCAAGAAAAACTTTAAAAATTTAAATAATTTTATTTGTTGAAAAATTATTACTTTCTTGTGGGGCAAAATTCAAGTCCTCTCTTGCATCTCAGTCTTTTAGCCACCCAGTTTCTCTCTCCATAGCTGCCAAGGATAATCAGTTTCTTTGAAAGCACTCCAAGGATAGGATAGGAGTTTATGAGTGTTTGTATATGTATTCTTTCATTCCCATCTTCTTTTTTAAAAAAGAAGGAAATCAAATAGCTGGTAGGATACTATAAACACTATTTCTGCATAGTGTTTTTTTCCACTTGATATATACTGACAATTATTTTCCATATTAGCACTTTAAGAATGTTCTCATTTTTGCTGTTGTGTACTATTGTATCCTAAGGACATAACCATAATTCATTTAACCAATATTCCAATTAATTAACATTTAATTTGTTTTCAAGTTTTGCTCTTCCCACAATGTGACCGTATATAACTTTATGCTCATGTAATTTCTCACATTGAAAATATTCCTATAGGATAAGTTCCTAGAAGTAAAATGACTGGGTCAAAATGGCATTTGTTATTTTAGTAAATATGGCCAAACTGCTCTTCATAGAGCATTCCCATCAATAATAGGAAATATTTTTTTTTCCCAGATGCCTTTGCCAACTCAATATGTCATCAGCCTGTTTGATTTTTGCTAGGCAAGAAAAAAATCTTATTGTCATTTTAATTTTCATTCTTCTTTTGAGTGAGGAGGAACTTTTTTCAGAATCACAAAATGTTCCATAGTCACTTATATTTCCTTTTCTGTGTATTGTTACATTTGTTGCCATTTTTTTTCTATTAGGTAATTTGTCTTTTTGTTATTAAGACAAATACAGTTTACAACTTGAAGTTAAAAAAAAACATGTTTTTGTAACAAGGATTTTAATGAATGTTTCTTGTGACAAATAGATTCTAGTCTGGAGGTTAAAACTTAACAATATTAAAATAAACCTTTGAATCACATAGGAATGGTCTTTGCCCTTTTTAGCAAACAATCCTGTACAGAAATTCAATGTTATGACAAATTATAGAATCAGTACAGATTTAATTTTTTCAAAAAATTTGAAACAGGTATGTAAACAATTGCCTTGTCTATCACTATAACTATAGGTAATGGCTATGATAGAGTCTTTTCAAAGCATCTGTGTCAACTGACTCCCATTCTTTCAAAATATTTCATTAACTGAGGAAAACTTGTAATTTCTTCCTGCTTTGCAGTTTCTAACCAAGTGTTAAGTAACTATTTAGAATCTTAAAATTTTATTCCAACACCTTAATTTTTCCTTGGGAAAAAAAAAAAAAAACTGCACTTTCCCAGTCTTCCAGACCACCCATTGTGGTTTGCTATTTGACTTGCCAGTTTTACTAGTGACCCAAGATGTAATTTACCTAGATCAAGAGAGTTAATTCTGAGCATCCTGAGACTCTGTAATCACTTTACCCATCTTGGGCACCACTTCCCTCTCATTGCTATTTGTTTTATTCTTTACAGTCAGAATATTATTCCTCTTGATATATAGAAATGAACCAAATAGATATTAAAGGGTTCCACTTCTACTTTCCATTCACCAGTATTACACCATCTTCTCCAAAAGCAGACCTGTTCTTTCCTAGATCATTCTATTGCTCCATATATACCTTTAAAAGCCATTTTGTCACACTAAACCTTTTTTTTTCTTGTCTTTGGCTTTTCCAGGGCTGCTCCTGAAGCATATGGAGGTTCCCAGGCTAGGGGTCTAATCGGAGCTGTAGCTGCTGGCCTACACCAGAACCATAGCAACGCAGGATCCGAGCCACGTCTGCAACCTACACCAAGGCTGACGGCAATGCTGGATTCTTAACCCACTGAGCGAGGCCAGGGATCAAACCTGCAACCTCATGGTTCCTAGTCAGATTCCTAGTCATTAACCCCTGAGCCACGACAGGAACTCCACACTAAACCTTTTTTATACTTTCTTAAAATAATGCTTTTATTGCACTGCAGTTTTAATTTGTTACTTACCAGTCTTGTCTCTGTTAAAAGCAGGTTTTACATAATGATACATTGGAGTGGGTTGTGAGAACATTTGAAGCAAATTAGCCTTATTTTTTAATTTTCCTCAAAAGAGAACTCTGCCCTGCATATGGATGCCATCCTTTATGAGTATGTAGGAAGAAAAAATATGGGAACCCTTCCAATAGTTTTCAAACAACTTCTGTTAAAGTGCATGCATGGACCACCTGGTCTACCAACTATCTTACCCAAAGGATGGCTTTGATTGGCAGAGAGAATACAGGAAAGAAACAATGGAAGTTAAATGAGGAAGGTTTTGAACTTGCAGGTTACCGCCCTTGGTGTTAGTGGGTGTCCACAGAAATAGCAGGCTAGGATTTCAGATACATTCAGAAATGCTGTGCATTTGCTGTTTGCAATACTCAAAAAGTACCATTTTTATAATCATAACTTGGAAAAAAACATGCAATTTCCTTAAGTTTTTGTCCCAAAAAGCTGTACCCATGTACAGCTTTATTCATAAAAGTGTATCACCGAAAGATAAATGTTATGTCCATTAAGTGAAAATACATCAAAATTCTGGGCTTAACACTTATCCATTCCTAGTTCTAGTATACACCAGGTAGAGCTATGTTTATCAAAATTTAATGTGGGGGAGTAAACTGAGGATCTTTTTCAGATACAGTTCTCTGGTGATACTCATGCCATTGGTTTGGGAAATACACTTCTAACACTGTGATGGATTCTTAAGTAGGCAAATAGTCATAAATATAGCACGTGTGCAGGAGGGGTCATATAGATGTGTCTTGGGATCAAATATTGATTCAAACAAACACAACTTCATTCCTCATTAATCTGCATAAGCTTCCCCCATGTTGGATAGTGAGAAAAAGGGATCTCACTCTGGAACAAGTTTACTTGTCTCTTTATATGAATTGGTACCACTTGGATACATGGCCAGTCTTTAAGATTCCTTTATTTTCTTTCTGCTCCTAAGACGATATGTGAATTGGCAAGTGAGAGAAAATTACATGGCATACATTACCTGCAGTCCTTGTGCAGGTCTCTGTACTCTCCTTGACCCTCTGGTCTCTGTACTAGTGCCACTTGGCTACCTGGTAAGTGTCTCCCCTACTAACTTCATGGCTATGAATTTGTATTTTCATCAGGAAATGCCATGTTCTACTCATTAAACTATATTGGTTGCTAGAGGAATCCTTAAATCTGTGAGTTACCACAGACATATATTTAAAAGTCTAAATATGTAATTATAACACCTCTAAAAACAAGTATAGCTATTTTTATGTCTAAGAATGACTGCCAAACAGTTACATCAACATAAAGCCATTCACTATCCTTTTTGGGGGGAAGGGTGTAGACTTGGTGGTTACAAATAGAACATTGTATCAGATGCTGTGGGAAAAAGAAGCAAAACAAATACAAGAGAATCTATAGCTGTAATGTTTGGGATTTTATTTAAAAGGGGGAGAAAAATGACAAATATAGAGAAAAATCATTTTTTAGCAATAAAGAAAACACTTTAATACTTAAGTAAAGCTATTTTACTGTACAATTGCCATCTCATAAACTTATACCAGTTTAAATGTATACTCCTATTTAAGAGTTAGAAATTACTAAAATGATTGGCAGAAATTAATTTAAAGATGAATATCTCAAATGAAACAACATTTAAAAATAGTGCTTTAAGGAATACTTGTATTCAATTCAGAATAAACTTAGATTTTTTTAGTGGAAAAATATATCACAAGTCACATCATTCTTTCCAGTGAAGACATAACCAAACTTTGTGCACCAAATTTGCTTAGAAATGCCATGGCAGAGTTCCTGTCATCGCTCAGCGGTTAACAAATCCGACTAGGAACAGTGAGGTTGCAGGTTCAATCCCTGGCCTTGTTCAGTGGGTTAAAGGATCCAGCGTTGCCGTGAGCTATGGTGTGGGGATCTGGCATTGCTGTGGCTGTGGTGTAGGCCTGTGATGCAGCTCTGATTGGACTCCTAGCCTGGGAACCTCCATATGCTGTGGGAGTGGCCCTAGAAAAGGCAAAAAGCCAAAAAAAAAAAAAAGAAATGCCATGGCAATATTTCCTCTTGAATGAACAGTTTTGTATCCTGAGATTTCACTTATATTAATTTCTATATCATTGAAAATAGGTGTATATTATAAAACCAATTAACATATACAATTCTGTTATATATTAAAAATACTGTTTTCATCTAATAGGCAAAATGAGCTGAGTTACAACTTAAATCAGTTATACATGACTTAGAAATCACCTTTATATTCCAAAAACTACCAAATTGCCACCTATCTGCTGTTTTTCTTGTCATATATTCTCTTATTCTTCCTGTCTGCCCTTTAAGCAGTAGTATTAGTTTGACTAGATTCATTCATTCACACACTGGAAAAAATGTGTATACATTATGTGTAGAGTTACACATACTACGGGGGATACCAAATACTTCAATGTATATCAGATATATATTTTGAAAAAGAAACATCTTAACTGTAAATGAACTACTTAGATTTTCACCCAATGTAAATGCATTTAAATTGCTATGTAATTCCAAAACTATATATATTAAAAAGAAAACTAAGAGTTTGTATGCCCAATACTTATGATGCCATAGCTTCCAACTTCTGAATACTTCATTGCCTCCTCCAGACATAATAAATATTCAGCAGTTACTTATCATAGGAAGGCACAATGTATATCATTAATAAAAGCAGCCTCCACTATTTAACTTGGACTATTTTAATAGTAGTTGTAATTTTAAGATTATAAAATTCAAAATGCATTTATAATAATAACTGATTATATAAGATGCTAGTCATTAAAATGAGATTAATTTTCTTGAAATTATTAATTCTGCTAAGGATTCCAAAGGCAAAATATGGAAGTTCTCACAAGAAAGTGTAGGATATACCTAGAATTCTACTTGTTGATACATGAAATTACAAAGCCAAATGTGTATTTTCAATATTCAGGACTTTTTGAGAAAACTTTTGTGACTAACGTGTAGAGAAAGTATGGCTAGATAAGCATCTCTGTCTTTTAAATTATTTGAAATAAGTGATAAGAAACACAAAATTAATTATTCATTGTAACATTTATTATATCTTCTAGTATTAGCATAATAATAGGTATTGGTAATTTACATAAATGGAGAGAGAACAAATACAAAATCATGCACACATACATATACACTCACATGCTTTACTCAAAATTAAATGAATGTTATCTGAGATTATGCCATGTGTTTGACATTATAGTTGAAGTCTGATTTGTTAGATACAGCATTATTCTTTTACTATCTTTAATATCTTCGATGAGTCAGAAAAATTAAGTTTAACTTACGACTATGTTAAATAGAATTTTGGACACCATCCAAAATAAGAACAACAAATTAAAGTGGCTTTAGAATAGAGATGTTTTTATCTCTTAAAAGTATTTCTGAACTGAATAGGAACAAAACAATCAAAAGGGTTATAAAATTGGAAATGAATGATCAGAAGTTCCCATCGTGGCGCAGCGGAAATGAATCCGATTAGGAGCCATGAGGTTGCAAGTTCAATCCCTGGCCTCGCTCAGTGGTTTAAGGATCTGATGTTGGCCTGAGCTGTGGTGTAGGTCGCAGATGTGGCTCGGATACTGTGTTGCTGTAGCTGTGGTGTAGGACGGCAGCTGTAGCTCCAATTAGACCCCTAGCCTGGGAACCTCCATATTCTGTGGGTGCAGCCCTAAAAACAGAAAAAAAAAGACGAAAAAAAAGAGAAAAAAAGAAGAAATGAATTATCATTATGTTGTTTCCAATTTTTCACTAATGTGAACAGTGTTGAAACAATATCCATTGCATGTATCCTCATAAACCCATGTGACAATACATAGAAGTAGAATTGCTGAATCAGAGTATTCACGTCTTTATTATATATGGTAAATTGTTTTCCACAGCAACAGGAAATGGTGTGAATGTATTACTTTAATTGGCATATCCCTCTTTGAATTGTTTTTTGTGTTTTGTTTCTTTGCCATTCAGATTTTCCCATCCATGAGTTGATTCTTCGTATACTTTGCCCAGTTTTGTATTAGGCCGTTTGCTTTCTCTTACAGGTGACTATGAATTCTCTGTATATTCTGAATTGTAGCAGTTATAGGCATCTAAAATACAGGTCCATAACTCCTCACACAAAATCTTATCATTGACTTTATAGGAGACCAGTGAAAATGCTCACTTCCCTGGAATGGTAGAAATCATAGAAAGTTGCAAGTATATAGAAATCAAGTATGGCAGATTAGTTGAAGACAGGATCCAAGGCTAACATGCTGTGTGAACCAAAGAAAGGGCTTTATTCCATAATATATTGTTTCCCTTGTTTTCAGAAACCTTCATGTTCGCTTTCTTTGTTTTTTCTTTTTTCTTTTTTATTGCTTTGTTTTCTATACATGATTAAGGAAAAGCTATTCAGACAAGAAATCTCAGATTTTTTGTTGCTGTTTTTTTTTAAATACAAGTTTAATTCAGTTACTCATTTGATTCTTTGACTTTATAAATTATTGAAGAGTTTAGATTTTTGAGTTGTTTTAGATAATCACTGTAATTTTGGTATAACACAACAGTTAAAAAAGCATCTTTTTTAAGATTTTTATTTTTATTTTTTCTATTATAGTTGATTTACAATGTTCTGTCAATTTCTGCTGTACAGCAAAGTAACCCAGTCTCATATATAAACATTCTTTTTCTCATATCATCCTCCATCATGTTCCATCACAAGTGGCTAGATACAATTCTCTGTGCTATACAGCAGGATGTCATTGCTTATCTACTCCAAATGCAATAATTTGCATCTACTAGCCCCAGACTCCCAGTTCATCCTATTCCCTCCCTCCCTTCCTCTCCCCCTGGGCAACCACAGGTCTGTTCTCCAAGTCCATGAGTTTGTTTCTTTTCTGTAGATAGGTTCATTTATGCCAGGTATTAGGTTCCAGATATAAGTGATATCATACAGTAATTTTCTTTCTCTTTCTGACTTACTCCACTTAGTATGAGAGTCTCTAGTTCCATCCATGTTGCTGCAAATGGCATTATTTTGTTCTTTTTTATGGCTGAGTAGTATTCCATTGTGTATATATACCACATCTTCTTAATCCATTCATATGTCAATGGACATTTGGGTTGTTTCCATGCCTTGGCTAATGTGAATAGCACTGCAATGAACATAGGGGTCCATGTATTTTTTTCAGTGAAACTTTTGTCTGGATATATGCCCAGGAGTAGGAATGCTGGGTCATATGGTATTTCTATGTATAGTTTTCTTAGGTACCTCCATACTGTTCTCCATAGTGGTTGAACCAATTTGCATTCCTACCAACAGCGAAGGAGGGTTCCCTTTTCTCCACACCCTTTCCAGCATTTGTTATTTTTTGTTTGTGGCCTTTCTAACTGTTGCGAGGTCGTACCTCATAGTTTTGATTTGCATTTCTCTAATAATTAGTAATGTTGAGCATTTTTTAATGTGACTATTGGCCATCTTTATATCTTCTTTAGAGAAATGTCTATTCAGGTCTTCTTCACATTTTTCTATTGGGTTTTTGGCTTTTTTGCTGTTGAGTTGTATAAGTTGTGTGTATATTTTAGAGATTAAGCCCTTGTTGGTTGCATCATTTGAAACTATTTTCTCCCATTCTGTAGGTTGTATTTTTGTTTTTTTTTTTATGGTTTCCTTTGCTGTGCAAAAGCTTGTCAGTTTAGTTAGGTCCCATTGGTTTATTTTTGTTTTTATTTCTGTTGCTTTGGGAGACTGACCTAAGACAAGATTTGTATGGTTGATGTCAGAGAATGTTTTGCCTGTGTTCTCTTCTAGGAGTTTTATGGTGTCTTGTGTTATGTTTAAGTCTTTAAGCCATTTTGAGTTTATTTTTGTGCATCATGTGAGGGTGTGTTCTGATTTCATTGTATCTTTAATTTTATTTGAAGTGTGTATCAGTTATGAAGTCAGAATTGAATTATTCTTTTCTTTCCATTTAATAAAAATTACCCTGATATTTTTACATTTTAAAAAGAAACTTCTAGTGTTTAATAATACTTATTTTTTAAAATTTTTAATTGTTATTTGGCCAATAGAATTTTTTTTCTACTGTAATATATGGCACAAATGAACCTTTCCACAGAAAAGAAAATCATGGACTTGAAGAACAGACTTGTGGTTACTAAGGGGGAAGAAGTGGGATGGATTGGGCGCTTGGGGTTAATAAGTGCAAACTATTGCTTTTGGAATGGATTAGCACTGCTGTGTAGCACTGAGAACTATGTCTAGTCACTTATGATGGAGCATAATAATACTTTTTAAATAAAAATGTCTATCCAGAGTTCAAGAACTATGTTCATTTACCACGTGGATGGTTACTTTGGGTTGTGCTAAACTGGTTAAAAATAATGCAAATACCACTGTTCAAGGCAAATATACAAAGGAAGAAAAAAATAAACCAGAGGCCTAGGAAAATTACTTCATTTTATATGCCTCTCTAGTCTAAAGAATCCAGTGATGCTTAATCCCTTTGGGTTATTTAAAGTAGTGTTCTTAGGAACACATCAGCCGAAAACTAAAACTCGTGATTATGGTTAGAGTTTATCAGAACCATATTCAAATGTGGTTTAAGATTTAGAGTATGCACAGTTGTGTATCTGAAAAAAAACTGTGTAAGTGGATAGTGTTGCAAACAGTGTTCTATACAAAAAAAAGAAAGAAAGGGGGTCCATATGAAATCATATGTTTTCATGGACACTGGAAATGTAGACCATGAGTAGATAGACATTATTTCATTTATTCATTCTCACATTCAATAATTCAGTCATTCTCAATCAGTGTGATTCCTTCTCCAGAGGAATTCATCAATGTCTGGAGATGTTTTTGTTTGGTACTTCTTGGGGAGGAGGAAGTAACCAAGGCTGCTGCAAAACATCCCGCAGTACACAGGGCAGCTGCCTACAATAAATAATTACCAAGACCAAAATGTCAAAGTGCTGAGGTTGTGAAACTGATTTAACTAAAATTACACATTAATCAAAACTACTTCATTCTGATTTTAAACCCTGTGAGTCATCAAATAAAATCTTGTATATTCATATCATATTTAAACTCATATAGGCTATATTGTAATAAATAAGTATGTAGGATATGCATCAGACACACCAGGGTTCAAATCTCACATCTACTATTTGTTAGCTTGTGCCTTAGGCAAGTTTCTTAACCTCTCCTAACAGTAGTTTTTTAATCTGAAAATTGATAATGATGTCTACTGAAAGGCTCTGCAGTAAAGACTGAAATTAATTTAAATGATTTATGTTAAGTGTATAGCACCATATTTATACTAAGTAAGTTCTCAGTAAATGGTAAAGGTTAGTGTTACTATGGCTTATACTACATCATTTAATCCTGACCCACTATGAATATCTTGGTCACATACATATTTCATTGTTTCTAAGACAGTATTGATTAGAATATGCATCATTATTTTAATGTGTCCCAATTCAGAGCAGTGCATTTGTGGAAATAAAATATGGGTCTTAGAAATGATTAAAGTCCACCGATGAGTCTTCCAATATGCAACTGAACAAGGCTACCATTAGCCAAATTTAGCTTCACATTCACTTAGGAGGATAGAGAAACATAAACACAGCTGCCCGGGAAGGCAGGATCAGGTATCTCTCTTCAGTGGGATTAGAATACACAGAAATCTGTACAACATTAAACAGAGCCATCTAAGAGCTATTCTCTTTGCATTACCTGCCCACTGTAAGATGCTAGTGTAGGTGCAAAAGAAGGAGACTCACATACAGGTTCAGGGTCAACTCTGGCCTAGAAGCTTAATGGGTCCCAGGAGCCAGTGTCTTATAATAGAGAGTTGCCAAGATCCTTGAAAGATAGATGCTCTATTAGAAGAGTTACTGCATTCAGGGTATCCTCAAAGCTATGACATTCCCTTAGGATTTTTTTAAATCAAAATATATTTGATTTACAATGTCATGGTAGTTTTAGGAATACAGGAAAGTTATTCAGTAATATACAATATATACGTACATTTTCTTTTCTACATTGAGGAAATTCTTTCAGCTTTTCACCATTGAGTATGATGTTAGCTGTGGACTTAGCATATATGGTCTTTATTATATTGAGGTATATTCCCTCTGTGCCCACTTTCTGGAGAGTTTTTATCAAAAATGAATGTTAGGAATTCTCACGGTGGCATAGTGTGTTGGGAGTCAAACTGGTGGCTGCAGAGACACGGGTTTCATCCCTGGCCTGGTGCAGTGGGTTAGGGGAATCTGGCATTGCTACAGCTGTGGGGTAGGTTGCAGCTATGGCTCAGATTCAGTCCCTGGCCTAGGAACTTCCATGTGCTGCAGGTGTGGGCATAAAGTTTTTTAAAAATTGGAAAGTTCCCATTGTGGCTCAGTGGGTTACAAACCTGACATAATCTCCATGAGGATGTGGGTTCAATCTCTGGCTTCGTTGAGTGGGTTAAGGATCTGGTGTTGCTGCAAGCTATGGCGTAGGTCATAGATGCAGCTTGGATCCAGTGTTGCTATGACTGTGGCATAGGCCTGCAGCCTATGGCTGCAGCTCCAATTCATCCCCTAGCTTGGGGACTTCCATGTGCCACAGGTGCAGCCGTAAAGGGAAAAGAGATGACAGATTTTTAAAAATGCATGTTGAATTTTATCAAAAGCTTTATCTTCATCTATTGAGATGATCGTATGGTTTTTATTCTTCAATTTGTTAATGTGGTGTATCACATGGATTTATTTACAGAAATTGAAAATTTTTTTAATCCCTAAGATAAATTCTACTTTATCATGGTGTATGATCCCTGTATTATTGAATTTGATTTGTTAGTATTTTGTTGAGGATATTTGTGTGTATGTTCATCAGTAATGTTGCTCTGTAGTTTTTTTGTGTGTTATATTTGTCCAGTTCTGTTATCAGGGTGATGGTGGCCTCAGAGAATAAGCTTGAGAGTGTTCCTTCTTCTGAAGTTTTTTGGAATAGTTTCAGAAGGATAAGTGTTAACTCTTCTCTAAATGTTTTGTAGAATTCTCCTTTGAAGCCATCTGGCCCTGGATTTTTGTTTGTTGGGAGTTTTTTAATCACATACTCAGTTTCAGTACTTACAATTGGTCTGTTCATATTTTCTATTTCTTTTAGTTTCACTCTTTGAAGGTTGTACCTTTGTAAAAATCTATCCATTTCTTCTAGATTGTCTGTTTTACTGGCATAGAGTTGCTTGTGGTAGCATCTTAATGTCCTTTGCATTTCTGTGGTGTCAGTTGTAAGTCTCCTTTTTCATTTCTAATTTTATTGATTTGTTCTCTTTTTTTCGTGATGAGTATGGCTAAATGTTCATCAGTTTTGTTTATCTTTTCAAAAAAACAGATTTTAGTTTCATTAATCTTTTCAATAAAAAATATTGGAACATACCAAAAAAGATACTCTGTGTATAAAGACAAAGAAATCTCACAAGATGGTAGGAGTGGCACAGGTTCCTATGGAGTCACTGCTTTTGCGCTGGGACCTGGTGCACCCAGCACCTGTGTGCACCATTCACGAGTGGAGTCTCTGTTTCCCCCAATCCTGTGGAGCTCCTGTAATCAAGCATACTGGCCTTCAAAGCCAAATGCTCTGAGGGCTCCTCCTCCTGATGCCAGAACCCTATGCTGGGAAGCCTGGCATGGGGCTCAGAACTCTCACTCCTATGGGAGAATTTCTGCAATATAATTATTCTCCAGCTTGTGGGCCACCCACCAGAAGGGGATGGGATTTGATTATATCACAAGGGTGCCACTTCTACCATCTTGTTGTGATTGCTTCTTTGTCTTTAGATATACAGTATCTTTTCTTTGTATGTTCCAATTTTTTTTATTGATGGTAGTTCAATAGTCACTTTGTGATTTTGGTGTTCTCATGGGAGGAGGTGAACTCAAGATCTTCTATTCTGCCATCTCAGCTCTCCCCTGTATCTCCTTTAGATGTTTGTAGTTAATGTGTAGAACTCCTAAGCCAGGTGTAATTTACCATTCGTGTGTGTGTGTGTGTGTGTGTGTGTGTGTGTGTGTGTGTGTCTGTGTGTGTGTGCAGAAGCAGTGTTGCCTTCTAAAATATTTGACATTCTAGTTTTATTAGGTTTCCAGGAGAAATAGAGCTAGCAAATTCTTTGAAGTTCAAATTCTCATGCAGAATGGCAAAAGATGTTTTTAACACTTTATCCAAATAAAATCTATCAGTTTCATCCATTTTATAATTAGACACTGAAATTAGATAGTTTAAGTAACTTGCCCATCTCAGGAATTAATAAGCCTAGAACTCATATGTAAGAACATCCCCTAGTCTGATTGCTTCAAAGAACACTGTGATAGCTCAAAGCAAGAGTCAACAAACTATAGCCTAAAGGCCAAATTCAATCCACAACTTCTTTTTGAGAATAAATTGTTACTGGAACACACACATGTTCATTTGTTTACATATTGCCTATAGTTGCTTTTATGTAACAGTGGCAGAATCCAGGAATGACAGGGACCATATGGCCCACAAAGCCTAAAATATGTGTTTGTTGAGCCCTGCTCTAAAGTAACTGTAATTCATATCTCTGTGAATCTATATAAAGAGATCTAAGGCAAAGTGACCCTCCTGTTTTATCTTTAAAAGTAACAACCCTCATGATTTTTCTGTGTACCTGAAGGTTTTCAGAGTTACAAATGCTAATCCTAACCATTTCTCTAGATCAGTGGTTGGCCAACAGTTTCTGCAAATGGCCAGATAGCAAAAGTTTCAGAATATGTTTCAGGATTTATAGGCCATTTGTAGTCTTTATTGCAATTAATCAATTCATGTGAGGATTGGAATTCAGATAACCAGGTTCAAGAGCCCACACTCTTTACCACTAAGGACTTAAGAACGTAGTAAAACCTTGGGAGCACCAGTTTCAATGAATGTCTCAGCTTCAGGCAGTGTCCTACATTGCTATTAAATCAGATTAGAGATGTAGTACTCATTTAAGAACCGTATGTATAAGTATTTTTGGAGTAAGTGCATTAGGTTTCCATAAACCAAAGCTTCCCTCTAAGCAATATAGATTTAACAAACCCCCATGGGAGTCAGTTCACAACTACTATCTGTTCTCTACATTCCTTTGGTCTAGTCTTAACACAGAAGCCAGAATAATCTATTAAAAATAAGTCATATCACATCACCCTTCTATTGAAAACACTCCTATGCTTCTTAATTTCACTCAGAATAACAGTTCAAGTTGTCATATAGTTGCTCTGCAGGACCTATCCTCCCCATTCTCTCTGGCATGCTCCCTGATACTCTCCCTTTGCTCATTAGGCTCCTCTCACACTGTCTTCCTCATGTTTGTATCAATCATACCAGACACACTTCTGCTCCAGGACCTTTGCACTTGCTGTTTCCTCTGTGTAGACTATTCCTCCCTGAAATATTTCTTGGTTCATTCCCTCACTTCTTCCTAATATTTGCTCAAATATCACGTTCTCAGTGAGGCTTTTTCCATGGGGGCATTTTCTCAAATGTCCACTTCCCATCTTCCCTTAGCAAACACATTTATTTATCTCCTGTCCCCATCTGATGCTTTATTTTTTTTTTCAATTTAGCACTTTTCATCCTTTAATGTCCCATATTTTATACTTTATTGTCCATAGTTACCATGAACAGAAGAATTTTGTCTATTTTACTCACCATTATGTATCCAGTAACAAAATAGCATTTAAGAGTTCCCACTGTGGTGCAGTATGTTAAGGATTTAGTATTGTTTCTGCAGTGGCTTGGGTCACTGCTGAGGCTCAGGATCAATCCCTGGCCTGGCACACTGAGTTAAGGATCTGGCATTGCCACAGCTGTGGTGTAGGTCATAGCTGTGGCTAGGACTTGATCCTTGGTCCAGGAACTTACATATGCCACGAATATGGCCAAAAAAAAAAAACACAGTATTTAGAACATAATAGGTACTCTTATATTCAGTATATATTTACTGAATGAATTAATTAATATGCTGGTGGGGTTGATAAATTTTCATTTGCCAAAGGCATTCTACTTCCTAAAGGACTTTGAAACACCATCTTTATGAATGGAGGTCTTCTAAGAGTGGCTTCTGGATATCAGTCTCATTACTTGATGGTCACACCTTTGTCTACTATTTTGTTAGCCTTGAACATTCCGAGTGTATGCCTTAGTAGATTATATCTTCTTGGCTTAATAACACTTGCCATTTTAAAAATCAATACAGCATTATATTTTGTATATTTAGATAGATTATTTTTGAAATCCATAAATCTCTAAATCAGAAGAAAACCTCCCTTTGGTGGGCTGCCCTTGATTAGCTCAGAATGGAAAGAGAGAACCTGTCACTCTTTGTCAGTCAGCTTGGCACCCACTTGACAGCCTGCAGTTACAGTGAAGGAGATCTATGTTGCTGTAGTCTAGCAAACCTAATTGTAGATAAATAAAAGAACAGTCACCCAGAATGAGTGGAAAAAGAAAGAAACTCAACTACACAATGTTGTGTTTTTCCATCCATCAGCCTTCATTTGTCAGAATCTGCCTGACAATCTAGGCCAGAGAAATCAGGCTCTAGCACAATATCAATTCCATTTCATTTTTCATTTCTTGCCACCCTTTTTAGCAGAGAGTTTATATGCAGAATGAGAGATGGTTCAGTCAATATATGTGACCAGGGCACATTTATTTTAAAGGCTTACTCTGTTTTTTCTTCTCAGAAATCCTTATATTTGTTTGTTTGTTTCACTATAACATTGTAATTGTCAGCTCTTGCTGCAATAACAAACAACCCTTAAAACCCAGTGATGTATAAAAACAAACATTTATTACTCATTTATGTGTCTGTAGATCAGTAGCAGCTTTACCCTACACTATGGGTCAAATTCAGCTTTTCTCATTCTAGGCTGTGATTCTGCTCCAACTGTTTTCCCATTCCAGAACCCAGACTGAAAGAGTAGCTCCTTTATGATACATTATTCTCTTGTGGTTGAATATAGGAAATAGAGGTACTAGCAAATCCTGAATTGTCTTTAAAGATCCAGCTCAGTGTTGTCATACAGTCATGTCTACCCATGATTCATTGATAAGTGAGGTGTGTGGTCAAGCCCAAAGTCAATGGGGAAGAAAGTGTATTCACCTACAGGGTAGACATGTTCACAGACCTGGTGAATAATAATTAACTAACAAATCAATCACAGCTTTCACAAATATCTTAGAATTTAATTAATTTAAAAATCTCTTTTCTTTATATTTCAACATCTCTGAAATTGAGATTATGTCCCACAAAAGGGCCTCCAAAGTTAATTTGTTAATTTCTTGGCATTTCATGAAATTTATAGTGGTTCCTACAATCCATGATATCTTAGACTTGATAGAAAAATAATTGATTTTGGTGGTTGACAAAATAGTCAAATGGCAGGAAATATTCTTTATAAACAAGAAAGCTGGAGTTCCTGTTGTGGCACAGCAGAAACGAATCTGACTAGGAACCATGAGGTTGTGGGGTTCTATCCCTGGCCTCACTCAGTGGTTAAGGATCTGGTGTTGCTGTGAGGTATGGTGTAGGTCACAGACACGGCTTAGATCTGGCGTTGCTGTGGCTGTGGCATAGGCCGGCAGCTATAGCTCCCATTAGACCCCCTAGCCTGGGAACCTCCATATGCCAAGGGTGTGCCCCCCCACCAAAAAAAAATAAACAAAAAAGCTAAATGAAGGAGCACTTTTGTTTGCTAATGGAACAAGCTGTCTTTATCTTGATTTTCTTATTTTTTTTTTTCAGTAGCAGCATACATATCTTATTCAGACTAGCTTATTTTTTTTTCTTTTGTCTTTTTAGGGCTGCACCCGTGGCATGTAGAGGTTCCCAGGCTAGGGGTCCAATTGGAGCTGTAGCTGCCAGCCTATGCCACAGCCACAGCAATGTGGGATTTAACCATGTCTGCCACCTACACTACAGCTCATGGTAACTCCAGATCTTTAACCCACTGAGCAAGGCCAGGGATCGAACCCATGTCCTAATGGATACTGGTTGGGTTCGTTAACCACTGAGCCAAGAAAGGAACTCCAGAACAGCTTGTTTGAATGGAAAACTGTGCATTGATAGATCTTATAGCTACATGGCTGGCTAGCTGTCTGTTTATATACCTATACAGGTATTCTATATATTTATTTTTAGAACATCGATTAGAAATCAAACTGTAATTCCTTTGTTTAAAACCCTTTTGAAAGCTTCTCCACTAAAATCCCCAAGGTGGTATAAAAGAGCATTCTTTCCCTCAGATCTCTCCTTCTACTCTTGTACCACTTTTTCCCATTCCCTGACATGTGATTTCCTTGCTACTTGTTTCCAGTCTTGGCATGCGCCAGATTCCCTCTTGAATACTTTCCATCATCCATCCCATTATCAATGAGGTATCCGAGCCATTTGGGTTCCAAGTCTTTGCTGAAGCCTTTCTTCTCTTGTTAGGCCTGTCTCTACCCTCTTTTAATCCCTTAGTACAGACCTGATCAGTGTCTTCTCTGTGCCCCATTGTACATTGCACTGTGCTAGTCATTATTCCTTTTGCAGTCAAAGTTTAATATGTGATTGATTGGATCCTCCTTCCTCATAATATTCACAGTTCTAGCTAAGACTTTGAAATATAGTAAATATTACATAAATATTTGGTAAATGAACAAATGAATGGAAGTTGTAACACATGAAAATAGTGTTTATACCCTTTTTATGTTGTGATATATACATTTGTATGTGTGTATATAGATAGATTATAAAGTTAGCAATAAGTAAAATAGAAATGTAAATAATTTTAAATGAGAAATGAAAACAAGGCAAAATGTATCTCTCTTATATTATCTTTAGGGGTACCAAATCTATGGTTTAAAAAAAGTGTGCACATAATCAGTTTAATAGTGAATTAAAAATACTATAATCAATTAATAAATTCTTGGAAAATGTAAGTGTACATTAATTTGTGTATAAATTTCTACTTTCATCCATAAAGTGTTGTTTAGTCTTTTTTAATCACTTCTCTGCTAGTCAGACCAACAACACCAATGATGTCAATAATGCTGTCTAATAAGAAATAACTAAAACTGGAGGTGCTTATAGAGTTGGTCCATTTTTGAAACCTCTTAGGGCTGGAAATTTTTAGAAAATACACAGCACTGTTCTTCTAGTGAGTATTAGTGAAGGTTTATTCCTATTGCCTATTGAATAAAAACTATATTCTTAAAATTATGCATGAGATTTTAGTCAATGCTGTGATAAAAATAACTGTAGTTACATCATAAAGGTCTTGACTCCTGGTGTACTATATTACATTGCAGGGGATGTATTAAGAATAAGGCAGAGAAAAAAGATTAAATGGAAATTGCTATTATTAGAATTGAGATATTTTTTAGTTGAAATCCCATGAAGACTTTCTTGTCTGAGTGTTCTTTGAAGTGGAACACTTCCTACTTAAAAAAAAAAAAAAACAAAACAGGCCCCTGTAATTAGGTGTGTTTCCATTTTAGGGGTGACCTCCTTCACCTTATCTTAAATCCTATAAAGATGGAAGGCCATTTGTGAGATAAAAGGTTTACTCAAACCAATTCCCTGACCTGGATATCATCAGTTTGGCAATCATAAACCCACAAAGAGACACCTTCAAAGCTTTTTAAAGGCTATGGGAGAATTATTTTTCTGTGGAGACAGGATGTTCTCTCATTTACACCCTGGAAGGATATTATAGAATGTATCAGAGTTAAATAAGAGGAGAAAAAACTAACATGATAGTAAGAAATATGACTGTCAGTTTTAGTATGTGCATGTGCACACACATGCACAGACACACACAAATGCATACATACACACACATGCTGTACTCAACAAAGTAAGGGATGAAATGGAGGTTTAGTGGCATACAATTATTGGTAAGAATATCAGCTCTGTCATATGTAAGCTATGTGCTCTTGGGCAATTGACCTAATCTTCGGTTTCAGCATTTATAAAATTAAATAACACTCTTTGTAGGAGTGTAAGAGAAAAAAATGTATGAAACATTCAATGTTTGACAGATATTAAAATTTTAGCAACTCTGGTTTGTTAATATTATTATAGCAGTTAATATCATTATAGCAGTTTGTTGATATTTTCAGCACAGCTAATGATTTCAGCAGCTTTTTCTTCTTTGCATAGTCCATGTGATTTAGCTGGGCTTTTTTGTTTGCTTCATTTCTCAATTTTTCCACATCAAGTTTTAATTGCATGGATGGGTATCAAAAATTTTAAATTTATTGTGCATACACTTTTTTTCCAAAATAAGGATCAACATCTCATAGTGTTTTTTTCACACTAACTTAAGAAAACCATACCAAGAAACATTTTAAAGGAATTTAATTGTATTTACTACAGTTGACACATCAAGCAATAATATTTGACCCTCAATAACTGACCTGTCTTTTAACTAATAAATTCACACTGCAGATAAATGTAGTAAGGTAAACTGTAGAAATTTATCTCGAAAATGGTCTTTCTACAGTGATTTGTCAAAAGCGCATGTAATTAGATATCTAGTTCTCAAAAAAAAAAATTGTGAAGGGGAGGTACCCGCAGAGAATTAAGAGCTGAATGTGATTTATCTCACCCATTGCTCTATTTCTATAGGACCAAATGCACATCACATCCAGGTACTTAAATTAAATTCTCCATTATTTCACCGAAGGACAAAGAGATGGCAATAGTGTGTAGAAGGACATGCCACTAGAAAACATTTCTGTAAAGGGAAATGCCATGACTTTGTGATGCTCATTCATCAGAGGACTACATCTAAGGCTAATGCAGTGGCCTAAAGAGGGAATATTTGTTTGCTGCAGATGCAGAACAGGAACATTTCACATGGCATGTCACCCTTTCCTCAGTCCATCTAGCAAGGGCCTCATTAGAACTTAGAGTCCTAAATAATATCCGGGCTGCCATAATGTCAGCCTTGCTGCTGTTTCTGTTCCTTTGCTGGTGAAAACTTCATGAATTAAAATTTGAGTTTTTATTTCCCAAGGGACTTCCTTGTCCTATCAAATTCAATCTTTTTAACCGTGGTTATTTGCCAGTGCCTTCCTTTTTTTTTTGTTTTGTTTTGTTTTGTTTTGTTTTGTTTTGTTTTGTTTTGGCTGCTCCCAGGACATGTGGAAATTCCCAGGCCAGGGATCAAACCCCTGTCAGAGCAGCAGCCAAGCTGAGTTGCTGCAGTGACAATGCTGGATCCCTAATCCACTGTGCCTCAAGGGAACTCTGCCAGTGCTTTATGAATAGTAGCGTCAGTTCTTTGTGCTTTTTGAAACTCTTTATTTGTGACTGAAGACTAGGGACAGGGAGAGAAATGTGTTAGTTAATCATTTGCTGCATACCTGAAAAGTTGATAAAATTGATTGTTTCATTTTCCAAAAATATAGAATTTATACTGGGTGCACTTATAAACAATTTTAAAGAAGGAAATACCCAATCCTCACAAATTACACTCTGATTTTGAACTTGTTATAATCTTGCACTTTTTAAAAGAAATCACTTTTACAACATTTTGTCATAGAGAGTGAATTAATAATTATAATTTTAGGGTTTTTTCTTCCATAATTATTGTCTATAAATGTGGTGTGTGGGTGTGTGTTGCACACATACCCATTTAATGCACAGGGTTAGTCTTAATGTTATTTAACCAAAGTGCCTACTACCTCCCACTGCTATATATTGTAAAAGGAGAAGAAATAATCCTTCTCAAGAGCATGTGATGAGCACCCACAAATTATAAGAAACCCTACTGTGCCATAGAAGTTTATAGTAATTTAGTTTCAGAGGACACCCTGCTCAGATGAGCTGAGAGAGAACAGGTACAAACACAGTAGATAAAGGGAATGGTGGCATGAAGACACGTACACACAGCAGTGCTGGGAGGCTACAGAGCAGGAGAAGGAGGAAGAGGGATATGGGTTAATCAGGAGTTGCTATCTGAGGAAGATTGTCCAGGCCCTGACTGATGTCTGACATTGATTAATCAATACTCCATCCTAGTGTTTTACAAGTGTTCTATCCAAAAAGTCTTCTGTAATATTTAACTTCATTTCCTTCAGCTTCAGTCTATGCACATTTCTTTTGTTCTCTCTTCAGGAGAGCTGGACAGCAGCTAGGAATAAAGGATTTTATATTCATATATCTAAAGAGAGTGTTTTTGTTTTGTTTTGTTTTGCGTTTTTTTTTTTTTTTTGTCACATGGTCATGATTCAGTCTTCTACAGACTAAGAAAAAACAAGCAAGTTTTTAAAGATAATTTAGTCATTCCTCCAAAGGCCTATTTAATTTGACTGCTTAATAATTAATGTCTTGCACTGTGCTTTAAGTGTTTACTCTTTAGAAAGAAAGTTAATAATTTTTGATAGTTTTTTTGTTGTTAATGGCTGCACCTGCAGTATATGAATGTTTCTGGGCCAGCATTGAATCTGAGACAAAGCTGTGACCTACACCACAGCTGCAGCAAGCCAGATCCTTAACTCACTGTGCCAGACTGGGGATTGAACCCATGGCACTGAACCCAACAACCCGAGCTGCTGCAGTCGGATTCTTAATCCACTGCACCACAGCAGTAACTCTGAAATTTAATGATTTTGACAATGATGTGGAAAGATTTATTTGGTTTCTATTATGTAACAAAATTTTGGGTCCAGAGCCCATAAAAGAATCTTGTTAAAATAAGAAGTTTGTAGATCTCAAATGAACATTAGGATTACTGAGATTATTGAAACTAACAATAGTATTTATCCATATTAATCATATTCACAAATTATACTTCTCATCACTGCATTTTACTTTTTTTAAAAAGTAGAAAGTGTCCCTGTTTCTATGTGATAGTATTATGACATAACCTAAGATTCAGGATCATTTTTTTAAACTTTTGTGTCTTTCACAAAGGCCTCCATTTGTTTCCTCTGCACTGAAAGCTACTTTGTGCCCCTATGTGCCATGCAGGAATTGATCTGCAATACATGCAGAGTCTCCAAGGGTATATTTAAATTTAGTAATTTTATTGCTAACTGTGAAGTTAATCTACACTCTATGTGCTCTTTTCCCCAGGAAACTGAAGTAGCAGTTCAAGCTAAACAGCCGGATGTGGAAGGGATTTTGTCTAAAGGGCAGCATTTGTACAAGGAAAAACCAGCCACTCAGCCAGTGAAGGTAATGAAGCAACCTCAAGCAATATCCATTACCTCATAATGGGTTATGCTTCCCCTGTTGTACATTTGCCATTGATATGGTCTATTTATAATCGATGAAATAACTTGTAAAGAAATATTGGCCATCCTGCAATAGCAGAGGCAAAGCTGTCTTTTTGATCAACATATCCTATTTATATATTGTGATCTTAAGGCTATTAACGAGTCATTGCATTAAAGGACTCATTTCTGTCCTGGTGTGCTGCCATCAATACAAAAAGTAGTCCCACCTTCAAGGTAGATTAAATTCTTTGAGGCTTTATTGCTTTGCTTGCCAGCCTTGATGCTTTTCATATTGTTTGGCTTAATTCAAATCAAGCTACTGCATCATACTGTCTGTCTCCAACTGCTGTAAAGAATCACAATATGGTACATGACCTTTCTTTTCTCTTTTGCTCTTTCCTATGAAAGAAGAAAATCAACATTAAATTTTCGGTACTTTATTGGGTCAAGAATTTTTAGTGAAATGTCATGTAATTGCTTCTTTCTTTGGTAAAAAGCTGGTCTATGAGAAAGCTTTTTACTTCTTTCCCCATGTATATTTTGAAGTCCAGGACACATTCATTCACATGAGGTAAGAAATGGAAAACCAGCTCAGTTTTCAAAAGAAAAAAAAAAGCTAATCAATGGCTTCTATTTGCAAATGAGAGTCCAGTGATAAATAGACGTTAGGTATAGGTTACTTTATTTTCTGTACCTGACCAAAATTATAATGGCTTCCATTATGATGAAGGTTTCCGAGAGCCTGTAGTGGTGGCTGTTTATTGATCAGTCCTGGTTTCTCTAGCTAATGTTGCAGGCCGAGATTTAGTGAGTCTCACCTTCCTGTTTAAAACTGTTCTAAAACAGTGCAGGTCAATAACCTCATTATACTGAACTAGTTTGTCCTTGCAAATAACATTACCATGACTTACACTCTTTCTCTAAGGTCGCCACTTATGCTTGGCCCAAGCCTCATTTCTATAAAATTGTTTGTTTTCCTTATAGTTTACAAAGTAATTTTTCCTAGGTAAATTTAAATTTTAGCCTAAATGTAATGTCTGAACACCAGATGCTGAAAGGCACAGATTTCCCCTGTAGATATTTATGCAGTATACATTGTCCCCACTCCTAACATCCCCCCAAATAATTTGCATCTAGTCCAAGCCTGATACAATAATTTTCACAAAGTAACAATGTGTACAGTATTTAGATCAGAGAGTTAGAAAAGGTCCTGAAAGTCACACATTTCAGGGTTTCTGTTGATGCTCTAAAGAAAGCCCATCTCCAGGCAGACACCTTTCTTGATTAATAGAATGAATTTCATAGCAAGCAATGAGATGGACAAATGGACCATGTTGTGGGTTTGTTCTACCTACTCTTGTTTGATCCTCAAAGACTTTATGCAGGGTTTGGCATAATTGTTACAGTTTACACATACGCATTTAAATGGGCTTCTACTTTCCTGCCTTTATAAAAAAAAAAAAAAAAAGGCATGAAAAGATCCAATATCTAAATTCTCATACTGAGTGAAGTAAGTCAGAAAGAGAAAGACAAATACCATATGATATCACTTATATCTGGAATCTAATATATGACACAAAGGAACCTTTCCACAGAAAAGAAAATTGTGAACTCGGAGAATAGACTTGTAGTTGCCAAGGGGGAGAGGGAGGGATTGAGATGTATTGGGAGCTTGGGGTTAATAGATGCAAACTATTGCTTTTGGAATGGATTAGCAATGAGATCCTGCTGTGTGGCACTGAGAACTATGTCTGATTCTCATATGATGGAGCATGATAATGGGAGAAAAAAAGTATACAAGTATGTGTAACTGGGTCACTATGCTGTACAGTAGAAAAAAAATTGTATTGGGGAAATAATAAAAAAATTAAAATAAGTAAATAAATGGACAATTAGTATGTCTACCACTTATAGTCATTCTCATTAAGGACACATCAGAGAATGATTCTGTTTCTTAGAAAATCGACTGGCCATTGGCACCTCCATACTCTGCATCAGACAGGCAGTCTGTTTACCTCCTATGCTCACCTCCCAAGCTGAGTCCTGTTTGGGAGCTGAGCTGATCCATGTTCAGTTTGTTTCCCTTTTTCTTTACTCTATCAACTTTCCTAGGATGTCTTTAATTTTCAAAGTTAAACTTGTATTTATTTATTTATTTTTTTGTCATCCCTGACTAAGCAACTTCTTCCATATCTTCTTTGAGGACTTCCTGTTAAAGAACAAATAAAATTATGAGACAGTTCTGCTAATGACATGAATGTAGCACTTGATCGCTGCAAAATTACTAGAAAAATCTTAGAATAATATCATTGAAGAAATAAGCATCTTTTTTTTTTTTGTCTTTTTGCTATTTCTTGGGCCGCTCCCGCGGCATATGGAGGTTCCCAGGCTAGGGGTCCAATCGGAGCTGTAGCTACCGGCTTATGCCAGAGCCACAGCAACGCGGGATCCCAGCCGCGTCTGCAACCTGCACCACAGCTCACGGCAATGCTGGATCGTCAACCCACTGAGCAAGGGCAGGGACCGAACCCGCAACCTCATGGTTCCTAGTCGGATTCATTAACCACTGTGCCACGACAGGAACTCCTTTTTGTTGTTTTATATCTCTTCTCTCTCTCCCCTTCATGCACGCGCATGTGTGCACACAGGCACATACACGTACATACTTTTTCCCAGGCTAGGGGTTCAATTGGAGCTGTAGCTGCCGGCCTACACCAGAGCCACAGCAACGCGGAAGCCAAGCCGCATCTGTGACCTACACCACAGTTCACGACAACACCGGATCTTTAACCCACTGAGAGAGGCCGGGGATCGAACCCACATCCTCATGGATTCTAGTCAGGTTTGTTAACCGCTGAGCCATAACAGGAACTCTGACAATTTATTCTATTTATACTTATACTTTAACTTGAAACACTGTTCTTTCTGTTACACATTTTTAAATATGTGCATATATTTTGAAATACTTATATCACTTTCCATTATTAGAACTGAGCATTAATGGAATTTAAAATGTCTTGGTTACTTTATGAAGCAATAAGATCACACCAGTTGGTTTGCTTTGCTAACTTTCTAGATTATTAAAAAAAACTTGTTAACATGAATCTAATAATATATTTTATTGCTCGTCTTGAGTTTTTTTAATATAAGAGAAAAAAATAAGGTGGTAGAAGCTTTCTATATTTTTCCAAATGGTTCCACCCCAACCTTTAAAACAAAAACAGTTGCTATAGACAAATGGTCAAGAGGGTAATTATAATCTTCCAGGCATCATTTCCTCAGATACAAGCTACATGATGACAACATCATTAGTCATTTTCAATTATAGTCAGTCACAACCAGGGATGTTTCATTTTCCCAGTTGTTTTGTTGTTAATTAACAAGATTAAGCTCTTTTTTTCTCCTGAGTTTGTTCTACTGCCAACATCAACATCTTAACATTTCCAAGAACTTCCTTGGGTATATATATATTTTTTTGCCTGTTAAAATATATTACTAACAGCAGAAATGCATTTGAAGATTTATATACAGTATAGCAGGTCAAGTGGTGTCTTATTGGTCAAAACGTTGCTCAATTAAATACTACAATTATAACAATATTTGGGTTTTACAAATCATGTATCAGACATGATCTCATTTATCTGGTGCAACTATTTTTAGTAAAATCAGAAATCAATAGTGAGATAACAGATGTAAGTTTGTCCCCCACAAATAATAGGTCCCTTTTTTTTTTTGCTTTTCAGGACCACAACCATGGCATATGGAAGTTCCTAGGCTAGGAGTCCAGCTGGAGCTATAGCTACTGGTCTACACCACAGACACAGCAACAAGGGATCTGATCCGTGTCTGCAACCTACACCAAAGGTCACGGCAATGCCAGACCCTTAACCTGCTGAGCGAGGCCAGGGATCAAACCCGCAACCTAGTTGGATTTGTTTCCACTGTGCCACAACGGGAACTCCTAAAAGGTCCATTTTGACTCATTTGATAAACATGATTTCCATGTCTATGATAATAGAAAAAGGTTGGAGAAGAATTATTGAAAAATAGTAACATTATTAGAGATCTGTTATACTTTATTAATACATGAGTAACAGAATTTCATTTTTTTGAAGATGCAAGTTAGCTTTATACCTGAAGAAATAGTCTTGTTCATGAGAGGTTGAATAAGTGCTAATCAATTATGCTTAAATATAAAGAGAGCCGCACTTTCCCATTGAAAAGACAAAAATTACAATAAATTTTTGAGCAAGTGATAGAATCACTTAGGAATGTCAAAAGCCTAATTATATTTAATTTCATAATTGATTATCACTTCCATATTTCAAATCTCACATTTTATAAAATAACACACTAATGAGAAATATTGCTTTCACCACCTTTATGTTTTATGAAATGAGTTCATTCACACTCTTCATATGTATATTCCAGAATTTTAGAGCTTACTTCCTTCTAAGTTATTTGCAATATGGTACTGTTTGAATTCCTGTATGGTGCTGTAAAATTCTCTGTCCAAAGACAACTAGGAACATACCTATAATCAAAAATTTAGGGTTGTTTAGCTTACTGCAGCAAGGAAGAAGGCCCTCCAGAGAGAATGTGGGGCATCTCAGTAAGAAGGTCTTGAAAAGAGCTGGCTGGATGATTCTCAAGAGGAATTAGGGAGGTGGAAGCCATTTTGGATTAGATGCTTTCAAGAAATGGGGACACTGTGATGACTGGGTATCAACAATCTTTATCTAGCAGGTGAAAAGCTTAAAGCAGGGCAGAGGTATCACTGTTAAAGAGGTAGCAGTGCCTCGTGTTAGTCATTTTTGTGGTGGTAGAATGGCCTTGTCTCTGTCTCATTCCAAACATGGCCCTGGGATGTCCTTGTCTCTCTTGAGTTTATTTTCTGAGACTTTTTTATGTTCACTTGAGATCATCGCACCTAGCTAGCTGTCAGTTACTAGAAGGGCCATTTTTCACTTCTTCAATATTATCATTGGAATATTTAACCCTAACTTCAGTGCCCATTCCTAAAATATTAGAAGAGAGAATATTTTCATTTTTCTTTGATGTGAATTATTTATCACCCCATCAGAGTAATATATTGTTTTGCTTTTTAAAACTATCTTTAAAAGACTTGTTTAGAATGCCCTTCACCACTTGTAAGCGTGAGATTATACCCTAGGAATAATTACTCATGATTTATCAACTTTCTTCACTTCCTTTTTTTATTTAACCAAATTCTTGCTGATGATTTCTGTATGCATTCCAAATTTATATTTCTTGAGGTTATTTCATGCTACTGTACAACTTTGTTGTTCAAAATAAAACAATTGAAACAAAAGACATTATAAGCTAATAAGTGCTGACTCTCCTTTCTGAGGAGATATTTAGGGGGAAAAGTCTCAATTTAGGCTTACCCAGTAGCTTAGGCTGGATCTGGACAAGTGTTTCAGAGGTTTGAATTTCACCTCTGGTCCTTCGTTATACTAATTGTATTTATAGAGACAGACATAGAAACATGGATGTTTCAAGTACAGTATTCACAAGCATGTCCGTGTATATATAGCCATAGAAGAATTCATTTATTTATGTAGCAGATATTAATTTCATGCCAAACGTTGACATGAGAAAAATATAAAACCTAAAAATTTTGAAAACCTCAAACTCAAATAGCTTAGAATCGTATTCAATTTTAAACATAAAAGGGAAAGCTAAAATCAGAAATAATTTTCTTGTAATTAGTTTCTCTTCATAAAGAAGAAATTTCACATTGTTTGATATGTGTCTTAACATTTAATGAGTAACTCCAAGTAGATTATATACAATGGAAAATAATGCTCAGCTGCAAATGCCCCCATCATGAAACTACTTTAGCCCTTAAAAAAATGATCTCAGAGTTTCTCCTTTTTGGTAAAACATGAATCCACTATGATTGTTGAGTTTTGAGCTCTTGTGAGGAAAGCTTGGGATGTGCAAATTGTTGAGCATATTCAAAGTTTGAAAACTCTAGAAATCTAATCAAGAAAAGTACTTGATAATTTGATTATTATCTCACTGACTTTAAAGATATTGGAATTTAGACATACATTTGATTCCCTTGAATTTGGTGAAAGATTAACATGATTAGCAAATCATTACCTTTTACAAACTTGTATTGAGCATGGTTTACAGTTTATTATATGAAAAATGCTGCATTAGTTGCTGAAGCCAAACATTTTTTTGCTACCTGAAGGAACTTCACAACCCAATAGAAAAGCTGAGAGAGATCTATTGAAAATATCCAACATCAGAGAACCAAAAAGCAAAATGAAACCAAACAAAAAAGGACCTCCATAGTGTATATAAATAATCTATTTCAACTCTAAAGTATAGTGGGTACTTTAAGAAGTTGCAAGAGTGTTTTTGAGACCAGCTGAATCAAAATCTATAGCCATTTTTTGTAACGTTTGCTAATAATTATGAAAGATTGGGGAGCATACACCTCTGAGGTTATTTATTGCCTTTTTGACACTTTGCAGTATCCTCAGATGTTTGTGGTACCTTGGGGGCATTGCTTAATTTTTAAAATCTCTACATCTGGGAGTTCCCGTCGTGGCTCAGTGGTTAACGAATCCAACTAGGAACCATGAGGTTGTGGGTTCGATCCCTGGCCTTGCTCAGTGAGTTAAGGGTCCGGCCTGGTTGTGCGCTGTGGTGTATGTCACAGACTCGGCTTGGATCCCGCATTACTGTGACTCTGGCATAGGCCAGTGGCTACAGCTCCGATTCAATCCCTAGCCTGGGAACCTCCATATACCATGGGAGCGGCCCCAAAAATGGCAAAAAGACAAAAAACAAATGAACAAAAAACTCTATATCTGAAATCATATGAATACCTCACTCATCTGGAAATAACTGTGGATAAGATAATGTTCTAGTAAATGAATAGACCATTCAGAGTTTATGTATTAATAAAAAGGGATTGAATATATAAACATGTTATTTTCTAAATAACCAAAACTAAGTTTTTCAACGTTGCAGTATTTTCATTTTAACTCTTTCAATGAAAACTTTTATTGAGTGTCTTCTCTTTTGCTTCATTAAGCAGTACATAATAACTAACCAACAATTTTATAGTACTTTACAGTTCACAGAGTTCTTTTCATATAAAATATCTCATTTACTTTCTCCAACAAAGCTATGAGTTAGGTATATAGTGTTATGTCTACGTTTCAAGGATGATGAATCTGAGTGACCTACCTGATTTTCCACACAACCAGTCGTTATAAGTTAGGACTAAAATCCAGGACTTCTGATTCTAAAACACACTGTAATTTAAACTATTCTTAATTTTCAGGGTCATCATTATAAGCATCATTTGTTATTGTTTCATTATACAGTTAGGCACGTGGAATATGAAGCTTAGTACCAATCACAGTTTCTTCAGTCTAGACCCAGATGAAGTAGTTAATTTGCTTTTAGAAGCCAGGTTGTAAGATAAATACTTTAAATATTAGAGTCTAACTCAATGTGGTAAGATTCTTACATCATGAGAAGAAAGTGAAACCTAAGCCAACTGTAGAAACAGCACATTCCCATCTTTCCTCACCCACTCACTATGGGGCCATATGCTTATTGAGTGGAGGACTCGGCAGATATCAGCTGTATGTAAATTAGTCTCTCTCCCTCTTTCTCTCTGCAAAACAGGTGACTTTCTGTAGGTTAAATGATGTCTGAGGAGACTTCACCATCTCCTGCACTGTTATCCTTTCAATAAATGACCAAGATCACTATATTTTGTAGTTATCTGCAATAACATTTATTGTCTCTTCCCTATTATCTGTTGCTACTTTTTATTATCAACATGGTTACCTCTGAATCCTCTTGATATTATGTATTAATAATATTAAGAATACTAGAACTTTACAGGGGAATAAGGAGACCCAATATACATTCATTCACTAGCCTTTGGTAATGTTTAATTCTTGGTGTTTACCTCTGATATCAGAATAGAAAAATATCTTCAGCATGTCATGCCTTTCAATGGTAGTTTTCCTCACTGATCAGAGGCATTTTTTGTTTGCTTTTTGATTCAAGGCTTATGTTTTAATAAATGAGAAGAGTTATATTTATTGATGTGATAGTAAATGTTTAACAGCATGTGCTCTAGGAAAAGAAATTAAAAGCCTTGATTTGAAATGATGTCAGACACAATGGAATAAATAAACTCAAGAGCATAGATGATAACTAAAATAGGAAGTGATGAATTTTTTGTTTTTATTCTAGTATATATACCCTTGGCAGCTTTCTTCAAACAGGATTCCTCAAGAGAATTGTCATATAGAAAGTGATTTCAGGGCCTATTTTCTTATTTTTGTCAAGCATGGTACATATATAGTTCACTGTAGATGCTTAGGCAACTCGTTACTTATTACGGACACCTTAGGCTTTAGTCCTGGACAATCAGCATCAGCATCAATTGGATAATTGTTAGAAATGTAAATTCTTGGATCCTACCCAAGACCTATTGAATCTAGAGCTCTAGGGCTAAGACCCAGAAATCAGGCTTTATCAAGGCCTGCAGGTGTTTTTGATGGTCCCAAAGGATGACACCACTGCTCTGGAGTATTAGGATAAATTCTCCACCTAATCTATTGAGAAAGTCTGCCCTATGACCTTTGAGTCCTTTGCTTCCAGCTAGTGGATAGGGAAAGAATGAGTAGAGAAACCTCACTCAAATTTTTAAAAAGTGTCAGCCCAGAACTGACAGATATTACCCCTGCTCACATTCTACCAGCAATAAGTAATCATATTGTTACCCAGTGGTGTACTAGAGGCAGCTTGTATCTGCTCATGAGAGTCTGTTATCAATTTTCGGGCTTTTTGTGAGCCGCATGATATCGTCTTGGTAACTTACTTAAAGTTGGCTATAGTGGGAATATTTATACCACAGAAATTAGCAAATACTAGAATCAGGTTTTTTCTTTACTTCCCCCTAGAGAGCTAACTGTTAACATATACCAGCACATTACTGACCATAAACAGGCCTCCTGACTCTACTGGGAGCTCTGCAGCTAAAATGACCCTCAAAATTGGCCTGCTTTGAACCAAATGGTCTGAGCCTTTGTACTCTCACCTTAATCAGTCCTTAAATGAGGGAAGGGCATGCCCTTGGTCAAGGCAGATTTCCTTCCACAGCTGAGATAGTCCTTGAAGGTGTTACCTGAAACCTGGTTTCGCCTCTTGGTGGGTGTCAAGTCAATAGACACAAATAAGCCAAAGATTGGGAGAAGGAAGGATTTATTACTTGTAGCAAGTAAGGAGAGTACCGGGGGATCATGCCCAAAGCAGAATCTCTCTGGAACAGCAAAACTGGGGAAGTTTTGAGCTAAGGGTACATAAATATTCATTAAGGGGCTGAGTGATGTATGCATATTCATGAGGGGGCTTCGCAGAGGAGAATTCAGCATAGGACTGGGACACAGGTCTACAGAGTAGTCCAAGCTTTAGTTGATTGAAGTCAGGAGGGTCAACATCCTCATTTCACTCTCCACCTGAATGGGGGCCTTAGTTCCTGCAGTACTCAAAGATATATTATTACATATATCCTCTGATGAACCAGAACCCTACCCCAAGACTATACCATTGTTTCTTGATTGTTCCTCGCTAGTTTCTTCATTCTCTCCCATAAGATTGTTAATTACTGAGACCTACTCAAGGGCAAGCATTGTGGTCAGGCTTAGATTACAAAATGGCTTAGGCCAAAATGTCTTCTATATCAAGAAAGCCATTCCTAGTTCTCTTTCTCTGATGACCCCCCCAACCTATCTGCTTATCAAGGGACTAACGACTGAAGGATGTCTGACATCTTCTTCACCACCTGGGACAAGAATTCTTGCTTGAAGTGGACTCTGAGAAGCTTATCGCCCTGCGTCCCTATCCCTATGTCCCACAGCCCCTCCATCCAGGAGTTTCTTTTCTTTTTTTTTTTTCTTGTCTTTTGTCCTTTTTTAGGGCTGCACCCATGGCATATGGAGGTTCCCAGGCTAGGGGTCCAATCGGGGCTGTTGCCACAGGCCTACGCCAGAGCCACAGCAATGCCAAATCCAAGCCGCATCTGCAACCTACACCATAGCTCATGGCAACGCCAGATCCTTAACCCACTGAGCAAATCCTGGGATTGAACCCACAACCTCATGGTTCCTAGTCAGATTCATTTCCACTGTGCCATGACGGGAATTCCCATCCAGGAGTTTCTAATATGATAGATCTAGAGTAAGCCAGGGCACTAAGATATTTTTAATGTTCTCTCAAAAATTCTTGTATCCAGCCAAACTAGATACTATTTAAAAGCGTCAAGCCAGGAGTTCCCATTGTGGATCAGTGTTAGTGAACCCTACTAGCATCCATGAGGACATGGGTTCGATCCCTGGCCTCAGTCAGCAGGTTGAGGATCCGGTGTTGTTGTGAGCTGTGGTGTAGGTCACAGATATGGCTCATATCCCACATTGCTGTGGCTGTGGCATAGGTGGGAGGCTACACTTCAATTGCACCCCTAGCCTGGGAACCTCCATATGCCATGGGTGTGGCCCTAAAAAGACAAAAAGACAAAAAAAAGCCATGCAGATAAAATTTAAGGGAGAAAAGTAAAAAGCATATCCATGTGTAAGAAAGCTAGGTGACAAATGCATATTCTAAAGTGCCAGAGTTCACGATTTCCCATTGTGGCTCAGTGGAAACGAATCTAATTCATGAGGATGCAGGTTTGATCTCTGCCCTCACTCGGTGGATTAAGAATCTGGCATTGCTGTGAGCTTTGGTGTAGGTTGGCAAATGTGGCTCAAGTCCCATGTTGCTGTAGCAGCTGGGATCTGGCATTGCTGTGGCTGTGGTGTAGGCCAGCAGCTGCAGCTCTGATTCAACCCCTAGCCTGGGAACCTCCATATGCCACGAGTACAGCCCTAAAAATACAAAAAATAATTACAATAATAACAATAATTTTTTTAAAAAAATTAAGAAATAAAAAAATAAAAAGCCAGAGCCTGGAGTTGCCCCTCTAGTGCAGTGGGTTAAGGATCCTGAGTAGCCACAGCTGTGGTATAGATCACACATTGCTTGCCAGGGAACTTCCATATGCTTCTGGTGTGCCAGAAAAAAAAACACTAAAAAACAAATAAAAGCCAGAAAACAGCAGCACACCTAGATGAATAATTATTTAAAATAAATAAATAAGTAAATAAATAAAAGATTCAAGCCAATTGCTGAGATGACACATTTTTGTTTATTTATTTTTCTTGCTTTCATTAATGTTTGCATTGTACTTCCTTTCATTGAAATTGTGCCTGGAGAAAGAGCCTGCATGCAGCAAACAATCGATACAAATTTGTAGTGTGGTTGACTAAAATAATTATAATATCTTTGAGAGGAATTCTACCCAGGAAAGTTAATTTAGAAGCAAAATAGAAATACAATAATGTATTCACAAAACAAATTAATAACCCTTTGAATTAAGTTACTTCATTCGATGTTAATCAAATAAATAACATGTATGCTTTTCTATTAAAGAGAAAGTTAGAAGATCTGAGCTCAGAGTGGAAGGCGGTAACGCATTTACTGCAAGAGCTGAGGGCAAAGTGGCCTGGCCCAACCCCTGGACTGACCACTATTGAAGCACGTAAGTATGCTGGACCACATTCTCTATGGCTGTAGACATTCTCAAAAGCACAGCAATGAGGTGATCCCTGGGTAAAAGGGAAAATGTGTTGCTACTTTGAAAACAGGAATAAACTTTTGTTATTTACTAGGCAAAATGTCTTAGAGTAGGTTCCTTGGAAGTAGACTCTGATTCAGAGTATCGAATGACAAAAGTATATTGGAGTTAGACTTACAACAAAGAAAAGTCCACAACAGAGACAGCAGAAAAGGCTAAAGGACCATATAACTGCCACAAAGGCCTCAGCCAAGAGCCTTAAAACTGGGCTGGCCCTGCAGAGCTATCCTGCATTCAGGGACTGGCCTTTGTATTCCTGAACCAGCCAGTCATTAATGCTGGGAGGAAGGGGAGACCTTAGAAGACTCTTCCAGGGCCAAAGGCAGTTCCAAGTGAGGAATAACATCAACAACCATTATTCCCAGTAGAAGGGATGGGTGTGTTGTCCCTAAGAGGGAATCAGGGTAGACCTCCATAGTAGTCTCCAAGATTAAATACCTAAAGATTCCATCTCCATGACACCTCTATAATTTAGACAATATTCTTGTCACATGTCTATACAAATTCCTGAAGCCATGGAAACACACATCACCTCCTAGCACCATCCTCTGTCCCATCCAAAAACAATTTTAAGAGCTCTTCCATTTTTAGTTCAAGAAAAAGAAAAATGAACCGTGACTACCAAAACAAGTAGACTTGGGGGAAGAGTGTTTCTTCATTTTGCTATAGTTTTAACTTTTGTTTTTACTGCCTGTTTTCAGTCTCTTTTATTTCACTTTCTATTCACTTGTTAGTGGGATATATGCATAAAATCTCATGGCAATGTTAATGCTGGCTTTGAATCTCAGGGGAGAGGAGCCAGAAAACTTCTGTGCTGTACCAATTCTATAATTAGGAAGAACTAAGAACATCTTTTGTTGTTTTGTTGTTGTTTTTTGCTTCTTTTTCCCACTTTGTTTACTTTTCAAAGATTGGGTGATTTAAGTATGAAACTGTGGTGATAGATATTTCAAGTGAAGTGGATTTTTTAAATAGCAAGTAGAAATATACCACAATGGAAAGTTCACAGCCAATGTAGCACAATGATAACTCGATAAAAGGCATAAATAACATTTGGGTTAAAAGAGGCCATACAGTATGGGGACAGTGTGTCTCATGTACTCCCTGAGGTTTCTGAGAAGTCATCAGAGTTAGATTTAATGGCAATGGATACTTGAAAAAGATGTGCAAGGCTTCTCTTTTTTTCAATCTGAGATATTAAAATTGATCTATCATGGTTTATGTTCAACTAATTACATCAGATTTATTTCATTATACAACCTATAAATTTTGGTTCCCTCAGCACATATTCATAGCTTGTCCCTGTATAATCATTTATCAGTATTTTTTCTCTAGCTTTCTCCTGTCCAGCTTCTGAATCTAACTCTGTAAAGAGATTGGGTTCCAATGATTGTGTGTAAATTTGTTGAACTGTGAACATAATTATGGGCTTATGCCCTTATTTAAGACACTTAATACATGGTAGGAAGATTACAAAGCCAGGACACGGACACCTCTTTAACCTCCGAAGTACCTTAATGTGACAATAATGTTTCTAATGGAAAATAGATTCCAAGTTCTAGTTTTGATTTCCAGAAACATATTTAATTCATCCACTTGATAAATATTCATTACCACCTATGTATTGAGTATCACAGAAGGTGCTGAGGAAGCAGCATAGAATAGGTTAAAGTTCTTCTCTTCGTAAAACATGTACAGTTGGCCCTTGAGCAGCACAAATTTGAACTGTACAAGTCCACTTATATGTAGGATTTTTTTTCAATAGTGAACACTACAACACTATACAATCCATAGTTGGTTGAGTCTGTGCATATAGAAGAACAGCCTACATGGCAGAGCAAACTGTAAATTATATACAAATTTTCAACTGTGCAGTAAATCAGCAGCCCTAACATATGTGTTGATCAAGGGTCAACTGTACTCTGACTGGAAGAGAAAGATGATGAGCTGATAAAGTAGAAAACAGACAGTATCCCAGTTTTGTTAAGAGTTCAGTGAGTGTAGCCCACAGATTGGTATCAAATGGGCACTTGTTAGAAATGCTAAATCTCAGGCCCCACCTTAGACCCAGTGCATCAGAATCTGCATTTTAATGAGATCCTTAGGTGATTTGTTTGCGCATTGAAGTTCCAGAAACACAGTGAGGGAGAACCAGAAACCAAGATAAAAGGAAAAGAGAGCAGGAATGAGGACATGATTGCTTGTAGTTGGGTCAGTGAATCTTTTCTATTAAGAGAATACTTGGAAACATGAGAAAGTTTGATGGAAGTGAGGATGTGAGCCATGTGTACATCCAGTGGAGAGTGTTACAGCAGAGAGATGTGGACTTAAAATATTGCACAACCCAAAGCTGAGAGTTAACTTTTATTTGGGACAAAATTAGGACTTAAGCCCAGGAGATAGCATCTCAGGTAGCCCTGAGAAACCACTCTGAGGAGGAAAGAGAGGAGCTAGGATATATAGGAGTTTTTGCAACAAAGGGCAGGTAGCAGGAACTAAAGATTTATGGGCTCACTGAAATCATTCCTTTGATATGCAACTGAGTTTTCACAGCCTGCAGGCCATCTGGCTCTCACTCTTGGAGGTGGCTGCATTCCCAGGTGACTGTGAAATACTGCCCCAAAGAGGCAGGGAGAAATAATGTCAGTGTGTAGGATAAAGGTGAGCGGAAGGTGCATGCAGCCATGCACACATTCTACAAATGTTGGTTTAATGAAGGTTACTACTAGTCACAAGGAGCAGACACCACCATGAAGGATTTTAGTATTTTTCTAGATATGAAGAGATGCAAGATTGGGCAAATTGGGCAGGTAAAATTTTCTCCTAAAAATATCTGACTATCTGAGAACTTGTTCTTCCAGTTTTCTGAGAACACAGAGTGCCTCACTACTAGTATCAGCCCTGAGCTCCACTCAGGGGGAGCTGCAGGTTGGCAGCTTCAGTGGCTCATGGTTTAATCCCCAAACTCCAATTCACAGAGAGAATGGCCAGAGGAAATTCCTTGAAGTAGATCAAGATGGAAGAATAGCAAGGAGACCAGTGAGGCCAAAGCAGAGGGCAAAGGGATGTGTGGCCAAAGCGGAGAGAAACAACATCTTTCATCTCTCCTGTCCTACTTCTTTCTGCCCCAGCAATGAGTATCATCTCCCCTACCACTCCATCCCTTCTTCCCACTCCTTCCACTTTGCAGCCAGTAGGGAGAATCTGGGAATGCCCTCAGCTCCAGGCCACTGGTGGTAGCTGGTGGACTTGGGGCCAGAGCTAGAGAAGAATGGAGGGAGAGAGTAATTTTCTCAAAGCAGTGTCCTTTCATACCCTGTACCAAATTGATACAGAGCTGGGCATAAAGTAAAAATGGTAAACACACAAATTTTGAATGCACAAGTGTCAGGTAAATCTAGAACTGTTTTTATTGAAATCAAATATTCTTTTCTTTAACATGGTGGTTTAAACATTAGAATTAAGAATGGTTTATATTCCTGACTTCCAGAAGGTTAATCTAAAATAAATACAATATAAAAAGGGAAAATATAATTTGTAATACAGTTATGATATTCAACAGTTATTTCATGTACTGTACTGTATTGTAAAACAATATTATTCATCATTCATCATAGTAAGTTTTTTCCAGTGTACTTACACTATTGTGCTAGCTGCTTTCACATATATGTTTTTAATCCCCCAAATAATTGCCTACTATATATGGTTATACACAATATTTATAAGGTAAGGATCCCAAGGCTTTGAGGGGAAATAGTTAGATGAAGGCCACATAGCTGGGAAGCAACAGAGCCAAGATTACAATCCAAGTGTGTAAGGCTCCAAAGCCTTTGTTCTGTTTTATTTTGTTGTTTTGTTTTGCTGTGCCTTGCATTATCTCTCTGTCCAAGAACCCAGTGGAAATTCTAGATATGAAGGCAGCTAGCCAGTAGTTGATGTTTTTTTAACTCTCTCTTAGATGTATGGAGAGTGAAAGTGAAATATTTCTGTGTCTTTTCTACTTAAGGAGTAGAAGAAATTAGTTTATTCTCTTTGAATTTCTTAGAACCATAAAACTCTGAAACTAGAATAATTGTTAAAAGTATTTAGTTGATTATTCTTCTTCTGTATGTGTGGACACTGAGGCCCAGGGGAATCTTTTTAAAAATACCAAACCAAGATCCTTTATGACTGCTTACAGAAATTATGTAATATGATAAAGTGGTCCTTCCCGAACTGTATAACTGTCTCAATTTGCTGGAAAAATAGGAATGCTAAAAAAAAAAAACAACTTTTTGCAGTTGTTGCTTAGATACCTGAGTTTATCCCTTTTCTATATCTGCATAAAAACACCCCAAATATAATGGCTTAAAACAAGTGTTATTTACTTACTCATAATTCTGTGGTTCTGCATTTGGGCTGTGATTATCTTAATAGGTATTCTGAAGGTCTTGCTAGGGTTCATTCATGTGCATGCAGTTATCTGGCAAATCAAAAGAAGCTAGATGGATTTACTCAGATATCTGACAGCTGGCTGCTGGATGGAGAACCTCATCATCTGATAGGCTTGACTAGTCTTCATTATATGGCATTCTCAGGGCAGTATTATAAGAGAATGAGAATGAAAGTTACAAGATGTCTTGATGCCTAGACTCTAATTCATATGACATCACTTCTGCTACATTCTGTTGGCCAAGGAAAGTTATAAGTCTAGTTCACATTCAAGGGGTGGAGAAAAATACTTCATCTCTTGAAGGGAGTAGCTACAATGTTATTGCGAAGGGGGATGCACATGGAGGGATGAGAGGCTTTATTATGGCCATATCAGTACCCAACCATAGCACTGAGGAAAGGGAGGGGGTAGCAGAGATGGAACTGTTGGTCTGTATGCAATGTCCTATGTCAGTGGTTCTAAAACTTTACCATGCATCAAAATTATGCATATCTGGAGTTGCCGTTGTGGTGCAGTGGTTAACGAACCTAACTAGGAACCATGAGGTTGCAGGTTCGATCCCTGGCCTCACTCAGTGGGTTAAGGTTCCAGTGTTGCCGTGAGCTGTAGCGTAGATCACAGATGCAGCTCAAATCCCGCATTGCTGTGGCTCTGGTGTAGGCCAGGGGCTATAGCTCCGATTAGACCCCTAGCCTGGGAACCTCCATATGCCATGGGTGCGGCCCTAGAAAAGACCAAAAAAAAAATTACCCATTTCCTATTAGAGCACAGATTGTTGGGCTTCAACCCCAGAATTCCAGATTCAGTAGATCTGGGGTGACACTTGAGAACTTGGGGGTCTAAAAAGCCGCCAGGTGGAATTGATGCAGCTGGTCCTGGGAGTGCACTTTAAGAACTACTGCCATATGCCTATGTTGGGTGCGGGATTTCATCCCTATTCCTTGTGTGCAACATCGGGTGTAATTTGAATGAGATCCAGCGTTCTGGATCGAGAACTTCACATTATTTCACTATCACCAACCCCAGAACTTTGTAGCTTGGAAGTTCAAGTAGATTGACAGCACACTAGCCCAGGCAGTATTTGCCCAGTGGAGCAGCTTAGAGACCAGTGGGGAGAATAGCTATACTTACACCAGGGGAAGCCAAGCTCCCCTAGAGACTCTCATAAATGTTTAGGTCAGCAGGACTTTGCATGAAACTGAAGGCCTGCTTGGCAGATGGAGGCAAAGAGCCAACAAATCTGGTCATAAATGTCAGTGTGAATCCTTTCTTATCCACAAGCTGCTGGGTCTGGAAATGTTCACATTCCACAATACCCAATTTAGCATTTCCGAAAGAAATTGCCTAAAAAATGTGGTTGATGTGAAGACTCCAAATGAGGATATTGGAGTTCTTCAAATGTCCCAGGGTAATAAGTATGATATGAATGACCATTGTATAAATAGACACATAGAAGCGCCAGTTAATAAAGTTTTCTAGTTGATTAAACACTGGGAAAACTATCCCAGCCTATAATTAATTTTGGAGAGAGCAAGTCTCAAGTGTAATTAGGAGAGTTCTTAGGTCAAGAAGCCTAAATTCTAATCTCAGTTGTGCTACCAACTAGATGAGGAATCAGCACATTCTTTTTTAAGGGGCCAGATAGTAAATATTCTAAGCTTTGTGGGTCATGCAATGAACTGTCATTGCATACGAAAAGCCACCATACCTCATAGACAATATGTAAATAAATGTGCATGGCTTTGTTCCAATGACACTTTATTTACAGAAACCAGAAGGGGGCTGGTAGGTCAAGTTTAGCCCTTAATGTCCTATTTATAGCCCCTCAGCACTACTCCTTTTTGTAAACCCTAAGCTTTCTAAATTCAAGTACCTGTGACTGCCCAAGCACTTTCTCCTGCCATAGGGGAAGTTCACCTACCTGCAGAGCAGATTGCAAGTGCTGGGAAGGAAACATCCTTAGAATAGTACTCAACCACTGGTGAATAGGAGTTGATGGATTAATATGCCACCTTCTTCATTCCTTGAGGAGGGCAACTCCAGGGCATGGTTCACACCAGAGGTCTCCAGTGTGTTGAACCATAGTTGGCCACAATGATAACCTGTTTATTTGCATTCCCTGTATTGACTTCCTTTCCCTTCCTAGTCATCTCCTTACTCTTTCAGCACAACTTTCTAGTATCATCTACCAATAAAACTGCTTGTAATCAAATCCTTGTCTTAGAATCTACTTCTGGGTGAACCTCAGTTAATGCAAAAGGTCTTAGAATTAGTGCCATGGTTATACCTTGTAAATGGGTTATGCTGTGATTCTCATATTGTAGATGAGAAAACAAAGAGACATAAAGCTTGTCCAAAGCTAGAAGGTGGAAGAGTGGATATTCAAAAATACATCTCTCTGGCGCCAAAGGTTATACTATTCATCAGAATATGATAGCTCAAGCAGTAATTTATTTATCTTCATTTGAATTTTTGAAGGTTATACTTAAATATCAAACACATGTTGTTTATACATTTATTATTTGAACTTTACTTGCCCCTCTAGAGTTGAATAAAGCATCCCAAGGCTACTATCTAGATAGTTCAATAAAAGCATGAGGTTAATTGGACCTTAAATTTAATCTTGGCATACCATTTGTTTTATTTAAATTGTGAGAGAACAGTTCATTTATTGTGAAAATGGCCTTTATTTATCTGCAATGGTCATGAGAGAAGTAGGGAAGGAAGCTGTCAACTAGTCCTCCACTTTCTTACTCCCCGTTTGGGTCCCCAACCTTCTCAGAAACATAGGAAGGAGTGCCACCCATACTCTTTCCTGTTTTGGCTATGTTTCCAACTCTTGATTCTGCTTCATCTGAACCTTTAGGATAAGGCACATCAGTTTCAGCTAAGTCTTTTTCTGTTTCCTTAACAGATGACTACCAAAAACATCTCGATAATGATTATACCATTATTGGTCTTCTAATTAAAACCTCTAAAAATCCAAAATGTCCTTAAAGTCTAAAACACTAGGAGTGAGATTTTATACAAAAAAAGTGAGGTTCCCTGATCAATTAAAATAACAGAATAAGAAATGCATTTTTGAACCTTCTCAAGAGAGTTCAAAGGCCTGAGCAACTACAGAGACCCTCCAGCTCTCAGTGGCAATAAACTAACTAATTAACTAGTTAGTTAATCAATTAAATCATATTTGTACACATCAGTGAGGTGAGGGTGCTTGACATGTAATGAGATATGGCACACTATACAAAGGGAAGTGACAACAGTGAGCCCTGGCTGGGGAGGCCCCAGCGTTGCTCACTTTTGATCAGAAGGAAAGTCTTTGGATGGAGGCAGTGGGAGGGGGAGTCTTTGGTCCCAGGCCAGGTTCTTCAACAATGTTCCCTGGTTCACAGGGAGGATATGACAGTGGTGTCATTGTTAATTTCCAAGACTGTGATAGACTATGGAAAAACTAGAGTATTCAGATGTTAATAATCTATTTTGTGATGATGAAGTTCGCTTTGTGCTTCCTCTCTTAACCTTTTGGCAGTTTTATTGCTCGGTTACCATCTCCAGTTAGGGTCTGAACTAGCAAAGGAAGAGGAGCTCTAATCCATCATTTCTAATGCTTCTTGGAAGCATTCCTGCAAGTATCTCTCTCTCTTTCTCTGTGTGTGTGTGTGTGTGTGTGTGTGTGTGTGAGAGAGAGAAAAGGAGATTAACATCGTAGTTGAGTACAGTATTCTGATCATTAGAGATTTTTCATTTACTCATGTCCTGCATTTTAACAGAAATAAATGTTTATTACAGTAAAATTACCTTAGCCTTCCTATATTATTTAATGCCTTCTAGAAAATGACCTTTGCTAGAAATCACTGTTAGAATATACCATAGTGTTAAATTTCTTCTCAAGCTATTATTAAGGAGAAATTAAAACTATTTAAACATATTTATGAAAATAGGAGCCCCACAGCATACAGAAGTGAGGCTTTTCCATGTATTCCTAATATTTTCTCAAATTCCACTGAATCATTTTGAAACTGAATATAAAATAACCCTCAAAGAAAGAAGATTCCAAAGGGAAATTGCAACAGTTTGAACTTAAATTGTAGTCTAAGATTGTAATCTAAAAGGCCGTTGAAGAGGTCATCCATTCTTCTCTACTATCTTCAGAAAAGGCCCCCCCTCTCTTGTTCTATCTCTTTCTCTCTGAGAAGCAATCCTAAAGTTAACTGCCTACTCCATTTAAAAATCAAGAGTAGGTGGTGTTCCTCCACTGCTGTTATACTCAAGACTATCTTTCAATGCCTAACTCAAGTTCCAATCACTGTTTATTTACTTTTTGAGTAGGAGAAGTACATTTAGACATTCTTTGAAGTATATTATTTAATCTCCCTTCAAACTTGCCTTTTCTTGCATAAATCAGTTGAATCCCCATGGCCTGTGAATACAAAAGCTATCTGAAATGTTTAAACATCTCTGTTTCTCAGGTGTTAAAACATTTCCATACCCCACCCCCACAACCTCCTAAGTGTGTTTTCCATACTTTTTGCTGCTGTGGGCTTTATTAGAATGACACCCTGTTCCATAATTACCATTCTACCCATGGCTCAGTCATATCACAAAGTCTGCATACTGTTTTTCTACCTTTATGTGATGATATCATTCTGCCAGCTATAATGTTCTACTGGCTCATATTAAATTTGACAACTATTTGAGGACCTGATATTTTTCTTCCACCTTTTAGCTTATCCAGTCATGTCCTTCTATATTGGAACAGTCAAAAAGATTTTCCTTGTGATATTTAAATTGACTTACATGATTTTATCAGCAGTATTTATACATACTCCTATTTTCCTCATCCCAGAACTATTCTACCTCAACCATACATACTCCTCCAGTTAGTGCCAATTTTCTGTCCTCTCATTAGTAGCCATTCCTCTAAAAAGAGTCATTTACATTCCTCTCTTTCCCCTCTCCCACCCCTGGAACTGCACCCTGTCTGTTACCTAACCGAACTTGGGTCCACTCACCCGACATTCAGTAAAGTCAATCTCCTGACACGGGGTTGTGGGGAAGGAAAATACAGCATTTATTTCAGGGCACCAAGCACTGTTCAAAAGACGCAAACTCCTGATGGCTTTTAGGAAAGTATTTGTAAACAGGAGGTTAGAGGAGTAGGAGCATATGCTTCATCAACTCGGGGACCTTTTTCTGATGGGTTGGTGGTGGGGTATCAGGATGATGTTTTGAGGATCTCATTCATTAGCCTTTTAGGTCCAACCAGTGTGGCATCTTTGTGCTTTCAGTCAGCGTGAACTCATCATGTAGTCACCATCATCCACCTGAGTGGGAGTCTTAGTTTCTGCACTACAACTCAAAGATAGGCATCAGACCGTTATGTATATTGCTTTAGGAGGAGCAAGAAGTCCTGTGACTCTATTGTTCTTTAATCATTAACTGTTGGAGTCTGCTCTTTGGAACTGGAGAAGGCCTAGTAAACTAAAGCCTTTTTTCTACAAAGAGACAACAGAGGACACAGAAGGGTTTTGTACCTGGGAAGGCCTCACAGAGTCCTATGTCATTTCAATCCCCCCTTTTCTTTGATACTCCTCAGTCCTAAGGGGAACAGGAGCAGGACAAGAAAGGTGATAAAGTCTTGGATAGAGAAGTTATGGATAACCTCGGCAGGGGAACTCAGGTTCAAGGGGACTTAGTTTCAACAGTGTCAGTCTCTCAGTCCATCATTGAATGTTTCCTAAGGCCAGACATGACCTCTCTGTTAAAATACCATTTCAATTCCCATCTTTCTTAAGCTTGTAGTAGCATTTAATGGAGTTGGCCTTTCCTGTTTTAAAACATTTCCTGTTTTCCTTCACATACACAACACTACACTGTTTTCCTTCTCACCTCCCTAACTGCTTTCCTCAGCTTCCTGGCTTGCTCAATCTTCTCTCTCCAACTTTCAAATGTTTAAAATAAGGTAGGCCTGTTTTTTCTTCCACATTCTTTAATCTCTTGGGAAATCTCATATACTTGCATGGTTTTAAGTACCAGCCATATACTGAACTTTCCCACATTGTTACTTTAGAACTATACCTCTCTTTTGAGTTCTAGATGTATATACTAATTCAAAAATAGAGCAGTGGGAAAAAAAAAAAAGATAAACATCCTGTCCTGATGGAGCTAACATTTTTGTGGGAATAAACAAAAAAGGAAAATAAATGGATATAATATGTCTGCATGTTGTGAAGTTATACTGCAAAGGGAAATAAAACAGGGAGAAGAGTAGGAACTATGGGTGTGCAGTATAAGGGTAGAGCTTATAGAGACTTCATGAAAAAGGTGGAATATTATGTGAAGACCTGAATGCGATCAGAATGGGAGTAATATGGATATCTAGGGGGAAAAACATTCTAGGCTGTAGCACTCCAGGAATGGCATTCTAACAAAGGCCGTGAGATAGGAGAATGATTATAACTAAGGAATTTTCAGTGTGGCTAGAGCATACTCAGTGCAGGGAAGAGCAATTAAGAGATGAGGTTAGATCAGGAAGAGCTTTAAAGGCCATGGGGATGACTTTTACTTTTCCTTTGTGTAGAGGAAGACCTAATAGAGAATTTCTAGCCCAGCAGTGAGATGATCTGACATATGTTTTGGCAAAAACATTCTGGATGTGTTAAGAATAAACTGTAGGGGAATCCCCACTGTGGCACAGTGGGTTAAGGATCCAGCCTTGCTGCAGCTGTGACATAGGTAGCAGCTGCAGCTCAGATTCAGTCTTTGACCCAGGGGCTTCCTTATGTTGTGGGTGTGGCCAAAGAAAGAAAGAAAGAAAGAGAATAAGCTGTAGGGAAAAGAGGAGGATAAAAGCAAGAGAGGATCAGGTAGGAGAATGATGCAGTAATTTAGATGAGAAATAATGATAGTTTCATTATCTATGGGGCAGCTATGGGAGGTGAACAGATTCTGGATGTATTTTATAGCAAAAGCCAATATATTTTGTTGACAGATTTGATATGAGGAATGCAAATATGTAATGAGGATTTTGGCCTGAGCAAATTATAATGATGTTGTCATTTACAGATTTAGGGAAGATGGTAGGAAGTACAGGGGGGTAGGAGGCAATATAAAAATCTCTGATTTGTACAGATTAAGTTACATATGCCTACTAGTTAACCAAATGGAGATCTAGTTTAGGTAGAAAGATATATGACCAGGAGGTTAAGAGAGAGAGCCAAAATGGAGATTAAAGATGCAATTTTAACATAGAGCTGAGCCTTGAGATTGCTAGTTAAGGCCAGGGGATGACTACAGATAGAAAAGAGAAGACATACAAAGATTGATCTTTGGAGGACTTCAATGATAAGAAGTAGGGGCTACAGTAATAAGTTCCAAAGTAGGAAGAAAACCAGGACAGAAACCTAGAAGCCAAAGGAAGGAAATTAATTAAGAGGAAGGAATTGCTAAACTGTAGCAAAATGCTACCTGTAAGTCTAATAAGATAAAGCCTGAGAATCAACCTTGGATTTAACAAACTGGGATAGAATGGTAGGGGAATGAAATGCTGATCAGAATGAATTCAAGAGAACCCATATATTGTCCCCCTAACTCACTCAACATCTACACTTGGATGTCTTTCAGACTCTTCAAATCCACCTTGTCCAAAACTGAACTAGTGAATATATTTTTCCCTCTTCTCTTGCATTTCTTATCTCAGGAAATAGCAACACCACCCACTCAAGCCAGTACCAGTAAGTGCTCCTGGGTGGAGACCTCCTTGTCCCTCACTTCTGTCATCTAATCAACCACCAAATCCTACTGGTTTTATTATTTAAATATCTTTCAAGTTATTTTGTTCATTTCTGTCCCTTCCACTACTACCGTATACTTGGATGCTTACTTCCAGATTTTGTTTACCTCTCTCTAATCCATTCCCTATAAAGACTAATAATGTAAAATGTAAGCATCAGTCTATTATAATCCTGTGATGGTGCCCCATTACTTTTAGAGTAAATCTCTAAATCATTAACATGGTTCACAGTGTCTTTACATGATGGTTCCCCTGCCTACACTTCTTGTTTCAGTGTCCACCTTTTTCTGCAAAGTCCAGCCCTTCTGGCTTTCTTCACTTCCTTTAGCATTTCTGCTTCTTGCTGGGCTCAGGGTTTCCACATCTACTACCCTCTTACCTGAACGATCATCCTTTAGATCTCAGCTGCACAGAATTTTTCCTTGAGCCACCTATTATACTGTATCAAAGCCTACCTTTTCTCTTTCATATCCTTATCATTATATTGACTAATAAATTATGTAATTATTTAATTTTCATTTGATAATAGACTATAAATTACAAAATGATCCTATTTTATATCTTGTTTATCAATGTATGCACCTTTGCATATGCAGCTTTCATTAAATGACTAGCACGTGGTAGGTGGTCAACTCATGTATTTTGACCAAATAAAGAGTACATTTATTTTATTTTATTTATTTATTTATTTATTTTGTCTTTTCTCCTTTTAGGGCTGCACCTGCAGCATATGGAGGTTCCCAGGCTAGAGGTCTAATCAGATCTATAGCTGCTGGCCTACGCCAGAGCCACAGCCACACCAGATCCGAGCCACGTCTGTGACCTACACCACAGCTCACGGCGATGCCAGATCCTTAATTCACTGAGTGAGGCCAGGGATCAAACCCACAACCTCATGGTTCCTAGTCGGATTCGTTTCCACTGCGCCACAATGGGAACTCCCAGAGTACATTTATTTTAGAGCTGGATCAAATAAGTCAGTCTAGCATGTAATTATAATAACAGAGAGATTAGGTTATTATATAGCTGTCCAGCTGTTTAGGAGCAGATTCTGGACTCAAGCTCATGTCTCCTCAGTTTGATCTCAGTGCTTGTCAGTATTCCTATATATCTCAACTTTTTTTTTTCTACTTGGACACAGTGGACAGATATGTTTATCCTCACATTCTCAGTGGTAATTCCTAATATTTATTCAGACTGCAGTATTGATCAAATAGGGATATGCTGTGGTTTTTATGCAAATCTTGCAGGCTAAATCTAACCTCCACCTCATTCCTTAACTCTCATTCTTGACTATATCTTGATATCCAATTTGAGAATCTTTATAGTGTAACATACTATGTTCCTCCTGACATTTATACAGTTTATTTCTTCTCTCATATTCAAATTTTTTTTTTTAATATTTTGGCCACATGTGTGGCATGTGGAAGTTCCTGGGCTAGGGGTGGAATCAGAGCTACAGCTGAAGCCTATGCCACAACTTGCAGTGATGCCAGATTCTTAACCCACTGAGCAAGGCCAGGGATTGAACCCATATCCTCAGAAACAATGTTGGGTCTTTAACCCACTGAGCCACAGTGGAGACTCCTCATCCACAATGTTTTAAAGAAAGTATATTATAATCTCACTTTCCAAAGTGTGTGCCAGTCTATGATGAGTTCATTAAACAGACATTCAATCTAGCTATTTTAATATTTATGCAAGATTGCTAACAACACTAACTACACCAGTGCCTAAATTATAATATAACCCACCATAGGAAAAAAATTCAGAATTTAATACCTTCAGTTCTTGCTTCTGAGATAATTATCACAACTTCAAGTTAAATCATTGTTATCCAACATTAAAAAGCAGAGGCTAAATAGCATGCTACTTAGAAAAGTAGGAGACAATATTGAAATAAAATAATCAATCTTCAGTGTCACTCTAGCTTCCCAGGATTATCTTCTTGAAAAAACTTATGGATAAAAAATATAAATAAATTGCCTATGTTTACTGTGGATTATAAAGGGAGGAGCTAATTTTCTTTCTCATATTGAAATGAGTGAGGAAAGTTGTTTCCTTGATTATTAGTATATTTTTTTAACCCTATGACTTGGTAATAAGCATTTTTGCTTACTAAGTCTGGCAAGACAGAAATAGGAGCCTTATCATTTTTCTGACTGATTCTTATTTGTTTAAGGTAAAATGTGCCTTTTGCTTTTGAACATGTGCTCCATGTTTAACAAATAAAGACATAGCTCAGAACTGCATTGTGCACTTTGAGATTTTTTTTTTTTTCAGGGTCAGGACCCAGTTTCACAAGAAATCTTATTTTTTTCCAATACGGATGACATCCACTCTCACCAGCTGAAAGACAAACTTGTCTAATAAAGCTTTCAGATTCAATTTTCTCTCTGCATACATCTTGAGGATCTCTGGAGGTCATTCACAGCATGTGCTGCGACCTCAACAGGGAGAAGTAATGAAAAGATTCTGGTTAAAAAGCTGACATTCTCCCTTCTAACCTCCTTGAATGTGAATATAATAAGCAAGTTTAGAGACACAAATCTCTGTGATTCTGGGGATTTCCATCTTGATCTCTGACTCCAAAGAATGTTTGAATGCCTGGATCTGTATCTATTATCTGGGTGAATAAATGTTTCCTATTGAGCATATTGAGGAAAATGTGCTTTACAACAAAGTTCTGATGTAAATCAGGCAAAACAACATTGTCACTTCATGTTTCACTCTGTTAGAGGGTCTCTAAGGTCTCATAGTCTGGTTCTATTCCAGTAATACCTAGGGATATCGTAGCTTTTTCAAAAATAATACCTACTTTCATTTCGATTATACCTCCTGGCTTTTGCATTGACCTGAACACACCTATTATTTATCTTAGAGCTAACATGCATTAATGCCTTACTCTGTACCAGGCATTTTGCTAAATATTCTTTGTGGATTGTTCCAGTTAATCTTACAACAGCCTTATAAGATAGGTTCCTCTTCCTTTTCTTTCTTTCCTTCTTTCTTTCCTTCCTTCCTTCCTTCCTTCCTTCCTTCCTTCCTTCTTTCTTTCTTTCTTTCTTTCTTTCTTTCTTTCTTTCTTTCTTTCTTTCTTTCTTTCTTTCCTTCCTTCCTTCCTTCCTTCCTTCCTTCCTTCCTTCCTTCCTTCCTTCCTTTCTTCCTTTCTTCCTTCTTTCTTTCCTTCTTTCTTTCTTTCTTTATTTCACCATAGGAAGAAAGTAAAGCTTAGAGCTTTTATCCCAAAGACAGTCAGCTACTAAGGCATAGCATGGCCCTATATCTTCCTAAACTTCACACCTGTCTTTAAATCTTTATGTCAAACACACTTGGTCTTAGTACCAAGTGATACAATGGACTCTATACACTGTAGAATCAACTCAAATACAATTTTTGTACTTTTGTAATATATTTTCCAAGTGAAATTCAACAGCCATAGTCCTTCTTCCCCCCTTTTTTCTTCTCTTACATGATAATCAAATCTTATATTAAAGCTATGTGAGTAGAGTTAGGTCTTAAATAGTAGCACCCTTGATGCTTAGTACTAACCTTGTAGGTATTGAATGGTTTCAGTAAAAATAAATATGTAATAGCTTCTTTTCTTTTCTCTTTTCCTCCCCTAGATGATAGGGCCATGGGAATGGAAAAAAAAAGTATTGAAGGTACTGAGATGATAAACCTGATTCTCCCACAGTGTTACTATTTAGCTTTATTTATTCTCCCAGTTCTGTGTATGTCAGCCCAAGGTCAAACAACCAGTACAGCAGCAGAATTATAAAAAGTAGATCTAGAGAAGACCACAAGGCACTATAGGTCCTGTGACCTGCTGCAATTCAAAGTCGATTAAAGAGATTTATTTAAACAGTGCTTCATTTAATCTCCTCTTAAAGAATATCCCAACCTTCTTGGTAAACTCTTTTTTTGTGTTCGGAACTGGCTTTCTAAAAATATTACCTAGATATTTTCTTTGTTCAGTTACTGTGGTGAATAAATGAACCCCACCATTGGCTTCAGCATAAAATAATTGAAATGAATATCGTCTTGGCCTTCATCCAACCAGGCACACAAACCAGAAACCTAGGGTTCATCATCTTTTCAGGACAGCCCCCCTTCTGCCCTCAAAATCATAGGCGGCCCTCCAGTACGTCCCCATACCTTTCTTTGCCTCCCATCTCCAATTTCAACCAGTCCAGTGCCCTCCTCCTTTTTATGCTTCACATGGTAGGTCTTCTTAAGTTTTTTCTTGAAAGGAATTATATGCTTAAAAAAATTAAAAGGCACTGGACTAGATGATATGGAGACTTCAGTGAAAATAAAAGGGAGTGAAGTTAACAACCTTGTTAGAACTCATCAAAATGGATATTGCTGACCTCTACACTTGCTAGTGTCTCACTTAAGCATGTCCTGAGACTCAAATATATTTTTCACAACTGGATAAATCTAAAGCATTATAGTAAAAGCCAGTGTGAGAAAGGCAGTGGGTACAAGTGGATTGAAATGAATGAGTAGGCAGACCTGAGTGGGCAGAAAAAATGAGGACAATATAATAAGCCATACAAAGAGATGCACACTCAAGGAATAAATTGTCAGTAGCAGAGGAACCAAAGGAATAATAAGGTTGGTCAGTCTGCTACATGAATATCAATTAAAACATTTTATGACTACAGTGAGCGAAGCTGGAAATGGGGAAAACAAAGAATTAAAACCTGTATGATTATAAATAATAAAATTATTTACAAGTTTGTAATATCTACTTTGATCTTGAAAATATCCCTAAAGAGTGAAGATGATCTCTTTTTTTTTTTTTTTTTTTTGCCGTAGTTGGGGGAACGGAATAAGTAAGAACTCAAGACAGAAGCTTTTATCTTCCTATTTCTAGTCTGTTGCTTCTTTAACTACAGTGGTGAGAATAGAAATTTATTCATCAAGTCATGTTGTAGTACAATTAGGGGATGTCTTTGAAGCTTGGAAGATGTAATTTAGGACAAATTAAAAAAATCCTTATTTTATAAAGTAAGCTATTAGTTTACAGAATTCACTATTTCAGTGAGAGTGATAGATTAACAACATAAATCACTTCAGGAACGTTTTAGATGAGAAGTTGGCAATTTTTTCTGAAAAGAGACAAATGGTAAATATTTTTGGTTTTGCAGGTCAGACGGTCATTTCTGCTACTGAAGTGCAAAAGCATCCATAATCAGCACATAGATGAATGAAAGTGATTTTGTTCCAATAAAACTTTATTTACAGAAATAGGTAGTGGGTTAGATTTGGCCTGAGAACTGTAGTTTACTGACTGACCCCTCTTTCAATAAATACTTTCAGGTTAGTTTGTAGTAGTTAATAAAGAGAATATGGATTGTTGAATGTATTCTCTAATATTTAAAGGCTTCTTCCACAGAGAAAAGTATTTCTCATGAATAGGAAGGAAATTTTATAAGGCCAATATAGTAAAATAAAGAGACGGTGTGAAATACTTGGTACAACTATTAAGAATGTCCCACTGTCATTGTAAAAGCATTTAGTAGTACTTCTATAAATAGAATTAAACCTAATATATTTTGTCCTCACTTGGGGAATAGTTTCTCATCTCAGTAGCAAAAGCACCATAAAAAATGGAGGAAATAATTCAATTTTAGATTTTTTATTATTATAAACATTATATATATATAATTCTTAAGGTACCCTTAGGTAAGTATACTTAAGAAGAGGTAATAATTTCTGTTTCATCTGTAATCTAATTACTGATCACAGTTCTAGGAATAACAATGTCATACATCACCTCTGAGTTTGCTTTGAACGTTGAAACCATTAGCATACTTCTATGGAGGTGGAATGGTCTTCCAAAGAAGCATCATAGATCAGTAGAAAACGGCTATCATAATGCCACTTCAACAGAATAACACTTAAATAATGAACTAGTTGGAAAGAGACAAAGTATGTAGTTAGAGACAGCCGGAGATGTCACTATCAGGGCGATGAGAAGCCATTTCCCAATGTACTCTTAATTATTGGTGAAATTCCTTCTCCAACTATGGGTTCTAATTTTATGTACTAAGAAAGAATATTTTTCAATAGAATTAGAAGACAAGACACAGAGTAGGGAAAAAATTATTTGCCAAAGGCACATCTGATCAAGGACTGTTATAAAATATGCAAATAACTCTTAAAGCTCAGCAATAGGAAAACAAGCAGCCTGATTAAAAGGCCTTAACAGACACATCACCAAAGAAGATATACAGAAGGCGTATAAGCATATTAAAAGATGCTACACATTGTATATAATCAGGGAAACACAAATTAAAACAGTGAGATACCAGTACCCACCTGTTTGAATGGGCAAAATCCAAAACACTGACAGTACCAAATTCTGTTAAGGATATGAAACAATAGGAACTCTCATTCATTACTGATGGGACTACAAAGTGGTGTGGCTACTTTGGAAGACAGTTTAGTGAGTTTTTTGCATAGAAAAACATAATTTTACCATATAATTCAGCAGTTACACTCATTGGTATTTATCCAAAGGAGCTGAAAACTTATGTCCACAGAAAAGCCTGCACATGGATGTTTATAGCAGCTTTGTTCATAATTGCCAAAACTAGAAGGCAACCAAGATGTCCTTCAGAAAGTTAATGGATAAACAAACTATATTACAGCCAAATGAGAGAATATTATTCAGCACTAAAAAGAAATGAGCTATCAAGCTGTGAAGAGACATGGAGGAAACTTAAATGTTTATTACCATGTGAAAGAACTGAATCTGAAAAGTCTACATATTGTATGGTTCCAATGATATTCTGGAACATAAAAAAGTATAGAGACAGGAGTTCCCATCGTGGCTTAGTGGTAACAAATCCAACTAGCATCTACGAGGATGCAGGTTTGATCCCTGGCCTTGCTCAGTGGTTTGAGGATCAGGCATTGCAGTGAGCTGTGGTGTAGGTCACAGATGTGGCTCAGATCCTGTGTTGCTGTGGCTGTGCCGTAGGCCAGCAGTTGCAGCTCTGATTTGACCCCTGGCCTAGAAATTTCCATATGCTGCAGGTGTGGCCCTAAAATAAATTTTTAAAAAAGTATAGAGACAATTAAAAGATCAATGGTTGTCAGTGGTTCTGGGGATAGTGGAGAGTGGGTGGGTGCAGAGAGAGACGAGTATACAAAACAGGATTTTTAAGACAGTGAAAATTCTTTATATGATATTATAATTATGGATACATGTCATTTTACATTTGTCCAAACCTGTAGAATATACAACACCAGGAGTGAACCTTATGGACTTTGGTTGATTATGATATATCAACATAGTTTCATTCTAATTTAAAAAAGTACCATTCTTGTGAATGATGTTGATAATGGGTAAGGCTAGGCATGTGTGGCGGCAAGGATACCTTTGTATCTCCCTTTCAATTTAGTTGTAAATCTAAAAGTGCTCTAAAAATTGTCTTAATTCTTTAAATTAATAGAGCATTTGTTTTGTATCATTAATTTATCAATACACTAATTCAACCAATAACTTATTAGGGGTTACTGTGTGCTCTGTTGTATGTTAGATGCTAAGGATACAAATTGACTAAGATAAACACAGTTCCTTGGCTCTCAGAAAATAAGACAGTTGTGTAACTATATGTTACAAATATGAGGATATAGAGTATTATGGAATAATCATAACCTAGTCTGGAATGGTATAGTTGGTATATGTCATGGAAACCTCTCTGGAAAAAAAGGAACTTGAAGATGTGACTTGAAGGATTCATAGGTGTCCTTAGGCCAACAGGTAGGGGCTGAAAGAGAGTGTTCCCAGCAGGAGAAGTGGTTTAAGTAAAGGTTAGGGACAAGAAGGATCCTGACTCCTATTTTCCCACTTTATCCCCAAAGGATTTTTCTGACATGCCAGGATCCCACACATCCTATGAGCTAATCCAGCCTAGAAGTTGTGATGGGTGAACAGCTCTCAACCAATGGGAGGTGGGAGCCCACAGCTGTGGCAATGCCAGATCCTCATTGGGCAGGGGATTGAACCCGTGCCTCAGCAGCTACCCTAGTCACTGCAGAGAAAACTGGAGATCCTTAACCTGATGTACCACAGCAGGCACTCCCTTTTCCTCCTTCTTTGTCTCATTTTCCTAGTCCTTCATTTCTGTTTCCCAGGAACCAACTTCCAAATAAACTACCTACATCCAAGTCTTTACCCAGGCCCTGTTTTCAGGAAACCCAAAGACAATGAAAGAAAAATGGAAGGGACTATAGAAGAGAAAAATGTGGGAGATGATATATAAATAGTATCAATCATATTTTTCTTTTAGAGCATGTATCAAATCTTCTATTTATTTCTGAGATACTTTAAAATTATATTCTTCCCATCACTTGACTGAGAGCTGCTTGAAGACAAACTCTGATCTCCTTTTTTTTTATTAACTTTTCATTGAATCTACATTACCTGAGAATGAATGAATAAAGATTCTGAGATTACACAGGTTAATTGCAAGTAAGAATAGCTACAGAGAGGGGGGTCCTTGAATCTTCTGGAAATGAGAGTGGGTATCTCAGGGTAGTAGCAAAGAGATGTGGGAAATCAGTGCTAGTGGAAAGAGGAGAGATATATAAAGCAATGAAAATAAAGATGTAATGAACCATTTTCTTGTTCCAGACACAGACCTAGCTGGAGGAACTAAGAAAATTTATTAGGGTTAAAGATCTTGACCAAGCCTTCATACTGAGCTAATGGCTAATTTTTAATGACCCCAGGCCCAACTTGCATCCCTCTCATTTTCTTATGCTTGACCTGTCTCTGTTTTTCGTTATTGTCTTTACCGTTCTTGAAAATACTTTTAAGTATTTCTTTCTATCTCTTTTTTCTATCAACGTGTAAACTCCATTAGACCACTGGATGTGTCATGTTTCCCTCTGTATCCTCGGTGTCTAGAATGGTGCCCAGGACTAATTGGGCTTGCAGAGTATGCATTGTCAAATGAGCCTTAGTCTAGTGATGTGTGTATTCATCCCATATGGAATCTAGATCACGTTGCTAGCTTCAAGTTTTATAACCTGTTTTTGTTGTAGTGGTTGTTGTTTGTGGATGACCTGTGGTATGCACAAATTCCTAGGTCAGGGATCAAACCAAGCCACACTGACAATGCCAAATCCTTAGCCACTAGGCCACCAGGGAACTCTTATATCCTGTTTTTATTTTGTCTCCCCCACTCACATCTTTGCTTCATACCTGTCTACCAATTTTTCTGAGCTGTATTCTCACAGTTTTCCCTGTCTCTCCACTGCAAATTATACTTGGAACAAGACTGGAGCTACTTTTCATTGATTTAAATGTCAGGGCTTTGAGTGACAACTTCATGTGGAAAATGCTGAACCTCCTACTGACTTATTATTTGGTTTAAAAAATACTCATTTTCTTCCTGAATCCACTGGGTAAATTTATGCTTACAAAATAGGCAAAATCTCTAGAACAAAAACTGTATGAACATCAGAAGTATTGGACTTGCCTTGATTTCTAGACTCAAAAGTATTATAACTTTTAAAAGAGGGAAGATAGAAGATTTTGAAGTATTTTTTATCATTCAGCTCAATTTTTTAACAAATTCATTTTGTGGTTTAAATGTTAGAACCATGAAATGCTTTTCCAGCATATTACCATCCTCAATATTTCTACCTGTAAGAGAAGAACAAAACTACTGTGTGAGAATGGGAAATATTGGAGGGATAGAAAAAAATCAGTTTAAAGTGTTTTTTTGAAACTTGTCACACAACCCCTGTCTGCTCACTGAAGAGCCATTGCTTCCTTGAAACAGGTCAGTCACTTCCATTTTGTCTCACGTGTAAGTCTTTTTAGTCCTTTATATTTCATTCAAAACATGTCTCTTGTCACCCTTGATTCTGGTTCTCAGTTCTTCAGTTTTTTACTTCCTTTATCATCCTATATGACATAAAAGATCTGCCACCCCAAATCCTTCAATATTTTTGTCTTACCAGCATTTATTTTCTGAGTTTCTATACTATCTTCCTTACTTTATGGTTTATTTGCCTCTTGAGATTAGATTAGATGATGAATATTATATTAGATCAGTTCATTCCACTTTTATGTAGTTTTCACTGATATTCTTGATAATTTTTAAATGATGTCATACCTTGAATATTAAGACAATCTGTATTAATCCACAAACAAGATTTCATTAATTACTATGCCCTTTGCTATGATTCTGAAACCATCCATTTAATGCTTTTGATAGTCTTAACCAAACATCACCCATGCTACTTCCATTTAAATTCTCTATTGTCTTAGATTTCGATGTTGCCTATTCTCTTATTTTGTCTAGTTTTTGCTTCCTATGACCTCTCTTGTTACTTATTGTCCACTTAGTTGCCATATTTCCCCTGTCAGGCCCTTAAATGTTGGTATCATCCAGGATGTAACCCATGCCAAGTCTTCATCCCTTTATGTCTGGCATAAGTTCTGATTGGTCTTAACCCATCCTGTACTTATATTTCTTTCATATTTTTTAATTGTGGTTAAAAACTCATAAAATAATATTTACCATCTTTTTTTTGTATTTTTGTATTTTTAGAACCACACCCACTGCATATGGAGGTTCCCAAGCTAGGGGTCTAATTGGAGCTACAGCTGCTAGCCTACACCACAGCCACAGCAACACCAGATCCAAGCCGCATCTGCAGGCTACACCACAGCTCATGGCAATGCTGGATCCTTAACCCACTGAGCAAGACCAGGGATCGAACCCGCAACTTCATGGTTCCTAGTCAGATTCATTTCCGCTGTGCCACGATGGGAACTTCAATATTTACCATCTTAACTCAATTTTAGTACCATGTCAGTGAATTAGAGAATCTGAGGTAAAGACTAGTAAAACTACGCCAGCGATGATCTCTAGCTCAGACCTCTCTCCTAAACTCCTGACTTATATTTCTACCTGCTGATCAACTACCACCTAGATGCTTTACAGATATTTCAAACTCAGCATGCCCAAGTTTGATATTATCATTATGTTTTGAAAATTTATTCTCTTTCTATATTCCTTATTTTGGTGAATGGCACTACTGTGAACCAAGTTAGAAATCAAGGAGCCATTTGGGCATTCCCTTTATTCCTTAGTGTTAAGCAGTCAATCATTAATCTTATTAATCTTACTGTTTCTCTGAACCAAATAACTCTGAACTTCCTAACTGAGCCACACCATTTTGTTTTTTGTCATTTATTCAGCCATCATCTTCAAAGGCTCATCACTGGTCTTCCCATTTCTTTTAACTCATCTTGCACACTGGAAGTTCCTTCGAAATGAACTTTTATTTTTTTCTAAGGGATACACCCATGACATATGGAGGTTCCCAGGGGTTGAATTGGAGCTGTAGCTGCTGGCCTGCACCACAGCCACAGCAACGCTGGATCTGAGCCACATCTGCACACTACACCACAGCTCATGGCAATGCCAGATCCTTAACCCACTGAGAGAGGCCAAGAATCAATCCCACATCCTCGTGGATACTAGTACAGATCTTTACCTCTGAGCCACAACAGGAACTCTGAAAATGAACTTTTTAACATGCAGTCATATTATTTATATGAGTCAAGGTTTTAAAATAGTTTTCTTTCTTTTCTAGGATTAAAGCTAAATTCCTCAGCTTGATATACAAGGTCTTTCACAATTAGGTACCTGCTAGATGTTTAGATTATTTCCTACATCTCCCATCACTTTCTTGATAATCAGATAACACTGAACTATTTGTAGCTCCCCAATTACTAAATGCTGCTTTCTTTTTTAACACATACTGTTCCCTCCCCCAGAAATGCACTGTCACCATTCACTTTTGGTAAACTTAAAGTTTTAGCTCAATATATTATTTGCGTGAATATTTCAGGGGAATCTTTCTTATACTACTGTTTTGCTACTCACCTCTGAGTAGCAAAGTATCATTATGTTAGCAAGTATCATTATATTTCATTGAAATTTGTTCTTGCATATATGTCTCTCACCAGATTATAAACTTCTTAAATGAGGAAATAATGTTTATTATTACTTATTTTATAATGCTGGTGACATGATTAATAAAAATGTTTTGAGATGCAAGAAAGAGAATACCCATTCAAAGTGGCATCAAGCAATAAGGATAATTAATTTCATGTAACTGAAATTCCAGAGATTAGAGCAGGTTCCAAATAAGTACAAACAAGTCTCTGGCTCTCTTTCTCTATGATTTTCTTTGTTCTGATTTTCCCTTGGGGTCAGCTCTGAACTCCTCACTAGTTTTCCCCCAGGATTCAAGATGACTGCCAGCAGCAAATGGGGCAATATGATTTTTTGTTATAGTGACAGAGGAAATCTCTTACCTGAAGGATATATTTGGATTTATATATCAGTCACATAAGCCAAGATAGGTTGTATATGTACTCCTGTAGCAATAATAGTCTTTCAGAGTGATGCCATGAGCTAGTTGACTTAAACTTTGGGTTATTAAACAAGAGTGAAGAAGAAGGGATTATCTTCATTGGCTTAGGATCTAAGCCTTAGATGAATCTAAATCCACCTCTAGAACTGGGTACTGGAGTCCATGGAAGACTGAAAAGAATTGGAATTTTTCTAGGTAGTTGAAATGTAGAGTGGTTGTAAGGGTATCTGCTAATGAATGTTGTTTAAGTCACCAACAGTGGTCATTCTTTTGTTGTCGTGTTGGGCTCAAAGCATTTTTTTTAATATTTGTTCCATGAATCTATGAAAGACATTCTTATCTCCAAGTTATGCATAAATTAGGTGACCAAGAGGAATGTTTTTAGAAGACCTAATCATCTACAAGTTAATCATTCATGTTGGGAAGCTCTTCCAAAATGTAGTATCTTGACCTTTGCCTGAATCTTATCTTGGTCTAAATCTGGAAATTAGTTGGAGCCATTTTTTAAATTTATAACTGCTGGTTTAACAATATTAATGAAAATATATATAGCTCAGCTAAGGAAAAAAGACTATCCCATCATAAAATATTGTCAAGGAAAATGATACTTTCATGTGTCTATTCTGCTTTTTAGTGTATTCTCAGTTTCTGCAGACCTAATAAAAAGAGATTATCCCAGCATCCTATAAGTTTAATTTTGAAAAACAAGAAACCATGAATAATGAAAATCATTTCAAAACATCTTTACTCACATCTAAAATATGAAACAGCTAAATCAGAGATATTTAATAATTTAATCAGTGAAGAATAACTGAAGGATTTAGAAAAAGTGCCTAAACTATTAAAAGATTCTTTAGCTACTGCTTAATGTCGCTATCAAGTTATTTCTTACACTGGCAAACAGCCAAGCCAATCCCTGGTCACATTCGCTTTTCAGCATTTAGTAGTTCTCTCAATCATCCCAATCACAGCCCCAGGAATGTTACATGGCAACGCTCCAATAATAGTATATTACTATTAGGTCTTCGATTTTGAGGTAGTTTATCTCCCAGAAAGAATATTAATAGAGTAATGAGACCAAGTAGAGTGAGCTTTATTAGCAATACCCATGATTTTAGACATATACTATAAACTTCAGTCAATTTTAATGCTACTTCCCAAACCCTAGTTGTATTCTAAACCACTCCAACTGTGGTATAGTCTAAAATAATACGATATTAGAATTTTTTCTTTCAAAATATGGAGTTGTCAGGAAAACTTAAGTGTCATAACTTCCTTAGTATTTAACCCCAGAGAGTAAACATTTTAGTACTTCCTGTGTAATACAGAGCCAAGTGCTGTATTTATCTAGAATATAATTTCCTTTTTTATGAAATATGTTATTCATTCAGAGTTCCCATCATGGTGCAGCAGAAATGAATCTGACTAGGAACCATGAGGTTGTGGGTTTGATCCCTGGCCTCGCTCAGTGGGTTAAGGATCTGGTGTTGCTGTGAGCTGTGGTGTAGTTCACACATGTGGCTTGGATCTGGCGGTGCTGTGGCTCTGGCGTAGGCCGATGGCAACAGCTCCTATTAGACCCCTAGCCTGGGAACCTCCATATGTCATGGGTGCCGCCTTAAAAAGACAGAAAACACATACAAAAAAATAATAATAAAATGAAATATATTCTCCATTCAATGAAAATAAAAATAATTTCATTATCTCTTTCTTACAAGGGCCTTGGAAATAAATACATTGATATATTTATCTACATGTTTCTCTTACTAAGCAGGCACAGACCCTTCACCAAGTTAGTAACTATTCAATAATAATATTTGAATGAAAGCCATTCTGTTAGACTAAATTCAGACTAGCAAAGTCACATTAGAAAACCTTTCTCATTTATGAGCTCATTATTTTTTTTGAAAATATACTAAATGAAATATCCATGTTGATTTCTAGTCCTAGAAAATAATTTGAAAGTTCTTTTCTCTTTTGAAAATTTTGCTTAGGTACAGATAATTATAATGGTTTTTATAGACTAAAAAGTAATTTTAAAGATGAGAGATGTGATTTGGTTTTTATAATCTAAATAGGAAATCTAAAAATGTTATCCTGAGCTAAATAATTCCTATGAAGCAATAGAAAATTGCTTTCTAAAGTTCCATGCTATATAGTGATTTCCAGTAATGTCAAGGATATCTGCCTCACTGGATTATTGGATGGTTCAATATGTTAAGCTTCTACTGATTTCATGTTCTAAGAAACCCTGCGGCAGAGGTAAATCTCTTAAGTCCTAAGTAACCCTAGCTGATCACACACATCTGCCTTTTGATTCGCAACAACTATTAGACACACTTCTTGAGAACATCAAGGGTCTGCTGAATTATATCCAAAGCAATTCAATGTAGGATTTACAATATTCAGAGATGACAGATTTTAAAGTTCAGCATTGAAATTCCAACAAATTCCTTCCAATTCTAGAATTTTTAAATTGGATCAGTAAAAAATAATATAAAGAAATATGTAATCAAACACAAAGTTTTTTTTTTCTTTACCTAAAACTGAAATCAACATAGGAGTTCAGAGAAGGGGACTATCAGAGATAACCTGAGTTGTCAGCAAAGATTTCACTTGCATGAAATTCTGATCATAAGGAAAGTGAAGGATTAGAATAAGTTAAGAGGATATCTAAGCCTGAGGAACAGCTTGGACAGATTAATTTTCTAAAGGATGAAATCATATTGAGTATTGCATGAAGAGACTAGCTAGTCTTCTTTATCTTCCTTTGATCTGTTAATGGGCACTTAGGTTGCTTCCATATCTTGGCAATTGTAAACAATGCTTCTATGAACATGGGGATGTATCTACTACATTCATGACTTCAACTTCCTCCTATGGGCTGTAAATTTTAATAATAGTAGAGGAAATATATTTTACTTCTAGTTCTAACCAAAATATCTTGGGATAAAGGAAACATCAATTTTAAAGATTATTGCCTTTCTCAACAAAAAATAAAGCTTGATTTTCTATTGTGGACTGTGTAATTAACTTCACCTTAGAACATTTATTTCAATCTTTAAGCATAACTTCATTTTAGTTTATTTTCAAATATTGTTTTAAAATGCAATATTTGGTGTAATTTCATGTATTTTATATAAAGTATTGCCATCATGGAAAAAGTACCAGTATTTCTAGGATTTAAATATGATTCATTGATTTTTAAAGGAAAGAAACTTTGCCCTGATCTGATAAAATGTCCTCTTCTTAGCAGCAGAAATAAGAGGTTCAAAATTAACCAAGTGTATGATGCTACAGCTTCAAAGATCTTTTTAAATAAACAAAGTAAGCTATGTTCCTGTTTCAGCAACCATAAACTGCAGACTCGCAGCTTTCCTGAGCTCTCTTTTAAATTCTTAATTTGAGACCTATTCATCCAAAGGATTAGGAAAATGAGATTCAGGTCCGAAGCAGTAGCAAGTATGTGCATGAAAACTATCATGTTAATGCTCTTAAGAGTGTTACCATTTTCAATAGCATGATTTATAACTGTTGAACAATGTTTTTATTTATGATTACCTCTCCTACTTTCAAAACAAATTTGAGATGGCTTAGTGGGCATGATTTAAAGAAACAAACATCATAATCTTATTTTGGGGCTTGTAACAAGCAATTTTCCTCTCATAATTGGTACTTGTTTTCTACCTTTGATTTTTGCTTCCTATTGTACAGTTGGTCATTAGTGCACTTGTGGGCACGGTGTGCTTTACTACAAGTTAAATGAAAACATGAATTGGTTTTGATATCACTAGTTTCACTACTTCAGTCAGTGTGTTTGCCATATCTGCACTTCATAACGTGTTTACTGACCTAGAACTTTAAAAGCTAAGTTTAGCCCAGCACAATCACTTCAAACCAATACAAGACAGTGGTTACATTCCCAATGTCATTATGGAGATGGAGTTTAAGACTTTCGTTATTTGGATTTATCAAGCTCTTTGGTGTTTTAGTTAAAGGGTATGTTCAGATTTTACTTAACAAAGTGCAACTCAGATGATAAATTGAAACTCAAGTATAACCAAAGTGTATAAAAATTTTATAAGCCCTTAAGCAGTAAATATGCCACCAATCTTCTACATGCTTTTTGGGAGGGGTCATTTTTCTGAGAGTTCAATTTAATATTAAATTATATAACATGACACCAATAAATAATATTTAAATATTAATAAGTAAATATTTATTTATTTATAAATAATATTTAAATATTTGGAAAATAATACATAGTAATAATAAAAACAAATAAATATTCAAATATTAAATATTTTAAATTATTCAAATACTTAATGTTAAGCATTTGAATATGTAAATATATTTGAATATTTAAATTACATTACTCCAGAATTAAATGACTGTGAACATCATATTCCTTTTACATATTAGACAAACTATTATGTATATAGATGTCTTAGGTGTCAAAGGATAGTATCTTAGATTGGATTCCTTGTAGGCATTGGTCAAAAAGTTGAATACAGAAAGTTTATTGGGAATTAGTCTTGATAAATCCACCTGTGGGGAAGTGAGGGCACTGTTAATGCAGTGGCTACTTCAGCCTAAGCCAATCTGACAGGGGGCTTTGGAGCTGGGTTCATTCTTCAGAGTGGTCTTAAATTGAAGCAGGTGAGCTAGGACTTGATATCCTTGTACTGACCACAAGCAAGCCTTAGGAAAAGATGCAGCTGTGACCCATTGGCAGTCATTAATAACAGTGTCTGTGGTATGAGTCCATTGTCTACAGGAGACAACCTCAATACCACAATAGCCACTACAGAGAGGTGTCAGCATATGCTTCTTACCCCACAAAGGTTACAAAGTGGATACAAAGGAGGAGGAATCATGACAGAAAAATAAATTGGTCATTTTTCACTAAGCCTTAATGTACCAGAATCACTCTTATTTGTAAAATGGTCTTTGTTTTGGTATTCAAAGATCTCTTTTAAATCTCCTTAAGCCAGAAGGGAAAGGGGAAAAATTTACACTTTGCGTGGCCCATGGATTCCTTTTTCAAAAATTGTAGTTAGGGAGTTCCTGCTGTGGGGCAGCAGAAAAGAATCCAACTAGTATCCTTGAGGATGCAGGTTCAATCCCTGGCCTCGCTTAGTGGATTAAGGATCAGGCATTGCTGCAAGCTATGGTGTAGATCACAGATGCAACTCGGATCCCATGTAGCTGTGGCTGTGGCCTAGGCCAGCAGCTACAGCTCCAATTTGACCCCTAGCCTGGGAACCGCCATAAGCCACAGGTGCGGTCCTAAAAGGCAAAATAAATAATTATGGTTAAAAACATATAATATAAAATTTATTATCTTAACCATTTAAAGTAGTGTTAACTATGTTCATATCATTGCACAACAGATCTCTAGAAATTTTTCACCTTGCAAATTTGAAACTATAGTATATGACAGGATTTCCTTTTTAAAAGCTGAATAGTATTCTACTGTATATGTATACGGCATTTTCTTTATTCATTCATCTGTCAGTGGACATTTAGGTTTTTCCCACCTCTTAATATTTTGAATAATGCTGCAGTGAACATCAGTATCCAAGTATAGAATTCTTTAAGATCCTATTTTGAATTCTTTTGGATAAACTATATATTTAGAAGTAGGATCGCTGGATCATATGGTAGTCCTATTTTTAACTTTTTGAGGAAGCTCCATACTGTTTTCCACAATAGCTGTGACATTTTACATTCCTACCAACATTGTACAAGGGTTCCAATATCTCTACATCCTCTCCAACACTTGTTATTCTCATTCTCTCCCCTCTGATTTTGATTTGCATTTCCCTGATGATTGGTGATGTTCATCACTTTTTCATGTGTTTATTAGCCATTCATATATCTTCTTTTGAGAAATGTATAGAGAAATGTATATGCAAATCCTTTGCAGGTTTTTTAATTGGGTTGTTTTCCATGAATCCCTCTTTCATCAGTCAATTCAGAGCCTCTGTCTGAACATAAAGATTGCTTAGGAATTTCCATCTAATTTACTAGTTTATCACAGAGAAGCATTTTAATTTATCCAAATCTTAGTTTCTTCTCCTATGAATTGGTAGCAATGATGCTCTCCCTGCCACACTTGAGTGTTATGGTGAGAAATCATTGGAGAAAATTACTAAAATGACACTTTTATACTATTCAAAGTTCTGTACAGATATAAGGTATAATTAAGGATTCTGAACAAAAGAATTTACATGTTAAGACTACTTAATACTGCTTCATTTGTGTTGGAGCTAATGGTTCCTCTGTCTTTGTTCTGCTTGATAAAACTCTAGATTGAAACTCTAATGAATTGCTCTCTCTCTCCATTTCCCTCCCTCTTTCTTATATGTCCCTTGAAGATTCTGCTTAGTACATTACACTTCATTCTCATCTGGATAACAACAGCAGCAAATGTTGGTTGAGACCCTACTGTGTATCAGACATTGCACTGGATTGGTGAGAAAGAAAAAGATAAATTTGATACTTCAAGTAGCTTATCTTATCTCATGAGTGAAGTTTACAAGGGCCTGGCACATGTATAACAATTTTGGTGTTCTGTTGTGATGCAGCAGGTTAGGATCAGGCATTGTCACTGCAGTGGCTCAGGTCACTGCTGTGGCGTAGGTTCAGTCTCTGGCCCAGGAACTTTCATATGACACGGGCATGGCCAAAAAACCCCACAAGTCACTACTAGGGAGTTAGTTTGCTGGTGGCCTAGAGGTTAAGGACTTGGTGTTGTAACTGCTGTCAATCAGATTATTGTTGTGTCTTGTATTAGATCCTTAGCCTGGGAACTTCTATATGCTGTGGGCATGGGCAAAAGAAAAAAAAAACAAAAAACAAAAAAAAACCATATTTCTAGTTATTTTGCTACTTAGGTACGCTACTAAAAATGTAGCTTACCCAAACAAATATGAGACTCATTTAGACTGAATTTTGTAGAGAGCACTGTTTACCTGGTTTTCTACGTGATTGGCTGCAGAATCTTATCTCTAATAGGTAGGAGCAATTCTGTTAGAAAAAAATTAACGGATTGGATCCTTTGACGCAGGAATTTTTCAAGGTGCTACAAGTTTTGGTAGAGTAGCAATGCAATTTCTGTAATGAGAACTGTATAGTGTTCTCCAGCTGATTATACCCAAATGAATAGATGGATTTTATTCTGATAGCAGTTTTAGAATTGATGATCATTCTTTGTCAATAGCATGGTGTTTATTATCGTCTAATCTGGCATTTCTTCTCCTGTCTTCAGCATTGGGCTACCTGCTTCATGGCTCTCATTATTACATTCTCTTTTTTTTCATTTATATAGTTTTTAAGTGTACTAACTGGATTTTTACTAAAGGGTTTGCTTTTCAAATATCCTAGAAAATGCTGGCTGCCTGATTTACAGGCATCATAGAATGATTATGTGCATCTTCAGTTCTCTGCCTTTCACACTTTAATTTGAAGACTATTTCTTTCCTAACTATCTTCTCTTTGCTGGATCAGCATTTGTTTTATTCCTGTAGCAATGGGAGGGCCATTCTAAATCTTGTTTTGTATATAAGTCTTTAATAGGTAAAAATTGATGTTGTATGAGTTATTCATTGTTGTATAACAAGATATCCTCAAATATAGTAGCTTAAAATAAGAATTCTTTATTTGTCTCATGATTTTTGGAGTCTGCTTTGGGCTGGGCTTTTCTGATAGGTGGTTCTTTTGCTGGTCTCAACTGGGTTCATTTATGTATTCATGGTCAGTTGGTAGTTGATGGCCTCAGTCATGTATATTGCCCTTATTGGTTATTGGGTGAGACTTTGGATGTGACAGGGCCACTTGCCTGTTGTTATTCAGTAGGCTAGCATAGTTCACATAGTGGTGAAAGGTTTCCAAGACTGGTCACAAATTTCTTAAACTTTGTATCATATTTACTAATATCCTATTGACCAAAACAAGTTACTTGGACAATCTATGTTCAACAAATGGAGAAATGTACTACAGCTCTTGATAGGAGCATCTGGCATATTTCATTTACAAGATGCAGGAAGAAAAAAATTTGTTGATATTTACTTTCTATCAGAGATGCTTTCACTTTTATCATCATAACATATCCTGTGTCATATTATTCAGTATTCCCTCATAGCTATACCATCAAGTGTTTATTCTTTCCTCAGTACCTACCCAATATCATGTGGATAAAGAGAAGCACTTAATTTCACTTAACCTGTACTTCTGATTTATAAGAGAACATAAACTTGGATAGGCATAAAGGATGTCCAGTGCAAATGCTAAGCAAGTATATAAACCATACGCACACACTCTATCTCTCTGTCAACCACTCACACCCACACCCCACCCCCACACACATGCAAACATAGGAGGAGGAGGGGAGGAGAGAGAGGTTAAAAACTCTTTCAATCAGTGATTCTCAATCAAGGTCAATTTTCCCCCTTCAGAGGATATTTGATAATGTCTGAAAAGATATTCGATTGCCAAAACTGGAAAGGTGCTCTGGCCAAGGATACTGATAAACATCCCACCATGCACAGGACAGCCATCCACATCAAATACTTACACATGCCACAAAATCAACAGTGCTAAGGTTGATGAGTTCCCTGGTGGTTTAATGGGTTAAGGATCCAGCATTGTTACTGCTGTGCTTCGGGTTTGATCCCTGCCCCCAGAACTTCTCTATTCTTCAGATGCAGCCAAAAAATAAAATAAATTAACAAATTTTAAAAGTTCTCTGATTATAAAAAAGAAACAGTGCTAAGGTTGAGAAACTCTGCTTTTTATTGAGTGCCTATAGAAAGAATTCATATAATGTGAGTTATGAATCCATATATAAGAATTCATATATGCAGGTTAGAAGTTACAAACTAAGAGGAGAAGGCAAGGAATAGTGAGGAAAGAGTGCATGTTTGGTTGAAGTCAGGTTGGAGGTGTTCTTTAAGAGTAATATTTAACTGTGGAAGCCGGATTTACTTCATTTTTATAATCTATATTTTTATGACTAGTTCAAGGTGATCTTCTCTCCAAATTAGAATGGATATTAGATTATTTTGTGGATATTAGATGTTGTAAACATCTTGGAATCAAAAGTATTTGAGTAATTAATAATTTTTAGATACTTAGTGGGACACATAGGAAAAGTATCCAGTGATCATACCACTCTTAGAAATAGGTATTGCAATTAAGCACATTGTCTTGCATTGTCACTTATTAATGTGAGATCCTATGCAAGGTACTTTACCTTTTTGTAAAATGGGAGTAATACCAAACCTGAAGACTGGTAAAAATTAAATGAAACGGAGCTTACAAATAACCTTACCTGGCACACTGGAAACCCTGAGTAAATAATTGCAGTGACAGTGTGGGTAGTAATCTCTCTTCTAAGTAGGAGAGAATATTTCTTATTTGGATTATATTGTTAGTAGCAGGAAAGAATCAATTAAAAAGTGATAAAGTAGCATCACTTAAAAGTCTATGGCTCTTACACCCAACAAACTTGCTGCTACAGTCCAGAAATACAGGTGGTTATCATGAATTCTTGAGTTCCAGTTCTCTAGGACTTCTCCATGTATAGCACAAACTTTTAATGGGGTAAAATGTAAATAACTGATGATAGTTGAATTAAATATATTATTTCCTCTTTAGAAAATGAGAAAGAATATAGATAAAAATAAATGCTTATGGGTTCATAACATGTTTCTTTCGTTTTTTTTTTTTCATCTTTTGTCTTTTTTAGAGCTGCACCCGCAGCATATGGAGGTTCCCAGGCTAGGGGTCTAATCGGAGCTACAGCTGTCGGCCTATGCCAGAGCCATGGCAACACCAGATCTGAGCCTCGTCTGCAACCTACACCACAGCTCACGCCAACACCAGATCCTTAACCCACTGAGAGAGGCCAGGGATCGAACCCACAACCTCATGGTTCCTAGTCGGATTTGTTTCCACTGCACCATGATGGGAACTCCACATTTGTTTCTAATTTAGCACCTGTATCTACAGACTACAAATATTTAGAGAGAAGAAGTGAGGTTCTTCTTGAGTTCATGTATGATTTCTAATTTTGGTAACATGGACTCTCTCTTACATGTTTCATTAAGCTACACTCCATCCTTTTAAATATTTGAAAAAGAAAAATACTTCCCCGTGTTTCTTACATGGAGAATGGTTATTCTATCTATTGGTGATATGAATAAGCAGCTAAACAATTTTTCCTATAACTCTAGTATCAGACAGTAATGCAATTTGACCGCATATACAAAATGGCACTTTTTAGATATTTGTTTTAGTGTGAGTCAAATAATTTATCATTTAGTCAGTTGACTGATTTTTCAAATATCAAACAACAACCAAAAAAACTACCCACATTCACACAACAAACCTAGAAATAAAATATGTGCTCGTTGCTTTCTTATCAACCAAAGGAGACCTGTGAATTACAGAAAAACCATGTGTGAATACTTCAAAGGAAGTATTCCAAACACATTGTGTGTTTTTTAAAAGATTTAGTAGCTCCTTTAAAGCTCTAAGTAAAGCTGTTAGTCTGACTAATCGGGTACCCCTGGAACCAATTAAATTTTTAAACTAGACAAATGGTCTTCAAACACTTTTGAAAAAATGAGAGTTCCCTCCTAAAGTCAACACCTTTTAATTAACAAAATACTCAGAGCAAAGCTATGGTTTGCAATAGTATATTACACCTACTGTTACTTATGCGTCTATTCCGGTGTGCCAAACTTGATTCCTTTCAGCAGTTTTTGGTTTTTTTGTTTTTGGGTGTTTTTTTTGTGTGTGCCTTTTGTCTTTTTAGGACCACACCCAAAGCATATGGAGGTTCCCAGGCTAGGGGTCCAACCAGAGCTACAGCTGCTGGCCCACACCAGAGCCACAGCAATGCCAGATCCGAGCCACATCTGCTACCTACACCACAGCTCACAGCAATACCAGATCCTTAACCCACTGAGCGAGGCAGGGATCGAACCCACAACCTCATGGTTCCTAGTCGGATTCGTTTCTGCTGAGCCACGACGAGAACTCCCTTTCAGCATTTTTGAGCTTGTCTCTATATATGCTTAACTATGGAATGAAAATACAGTTTTTAGTAGAGTTGTTTTAATTTTCTAGTGAATGGATGTGAAACACATTATGCTACAATCTTAGTAATCAGACTATACAGGCTCTGTGTGTGTGTGCATGCATATATCTGTACATATATACACATATATATGATGTATGGATGGATGGATCTATGCCCTATCTATTATCTATCTATCTGGCATAATTATACCCACTGTAATGCATGTGGTTCTAGCATGAATTGATTAAGTGGGAAGGATACCAGCATCTTTTCCTGGAAGGACAGTAAATAGTGTGACACCATAAGGACTGTTTTCCACTGCAACTCCTACTGGAAGAGATACTTCCTCTGTCGGACTTGAAAAGAATGGCCTTGGTCTTGGTGATGGTTAAAGAAGCAGAGGTTTGAAGCAGCCGTTACAAGGGCCAACTCCTTGTGACTCTAGACAGTGGCCTGAGACAAAGGGTGGACATCCAGGAAAGCAGATCAAACTATGAAGGCAATAAAAAGGGACACAGAGAAAAGAATCCTTGCCAGCTAGAGGGGAAGCCATTTCCTAGGCTTCTTAGGGAGGAGAACCTGGAAACCCACCCCATAACTTTGTGTTTAGGGTCTGTGTAGTCCTTTATGTATTCTAACTCCTTACTTTATCAGGATTATGGGTTGAGAGAACTCTAAACAGATCATCTTTCCATCTTCTAAACTATAGAGTTAATGGAAAACTCCCCTGGAACGACTAAATATTCCTACCTGACCTTAGAGTCAAGATTCTGTTATTCACTCTGTGCAAAACCACTTAAATTGCCTCCTTAAAGATCTGACCAGTGCAAACTTTAACTAATGATGTGATTTGCTTATGTTTCTAGTGAAATGAGAAGGAAAAGAAACCACCTCATTTTTTTTCTCTTTAGAGAAGAGTAAAGGCATCTGAAAATGGAGTATAAATAATTCTATGTCACACATAATAAGATAACCATTCTCAGGACCTCAAAACTTCTCCTTTGAGGCATCTTACTTAATGAAAAAAAAATTAAAGTATGTGTACAAACATGGATCTAAATGCAGGTCTTTTTGGACAAAATTAAATATTTTAAGCAGTGTTATAGATAGAATTTGCCCTAATAAAATGTGTGTAGTAGATGGAGATTAACCTCTTTTTACTTTGTTACAGCACTTTTTTCTCTACACTTGGAGACTCAAAGTTTGTAGAATTTAGAATCTCTCTCTCAATTATTATCAGCTACCCTCTAGCCACATACAAATAAAAGAAAAAATTCCTGACCCAAATAATGGCACAAGATTTTGTCCTTCTTAGTGATGATTAAAGTAATAAAATGTTAAGGGGTCAAAGTTTTTTGAGATCCAAAGGAATGGTGTAATTCTATGGCTTATAGAGATTTTTAGTTATAAATTTATCCTAGTCATCCCCAAAATACAGAAATCTAGAAGTGGCATTTGAAAAGGAAATGAGACTTTTGTCTGGGAAAGGGAGAATTTTTCAAGAATTATATAGAGGAGTTCCCATCATGGCTCGGTGGTTAACGAATCCGACTAGGAACCATGAGGTTGCGGGTTCGATCCCTGGTCTCCCTCAGTGGGTTAAGGATCTGGTGTTGCCATGAGCTGTGGTGTAGGTTGCAGGCACGGCTCGGATCCCTTGTTGCTGTGGCTCTGGCATAGGCCGGCAGCTACAGCTCTGATTGGACCCCTAGCCTGGGGAACCTCCATATGCCGTGGGAGTGGCCCTAGAAAAGGCAAAAAGACAAAAAAAAAAAAGAATTATATAGAGCTGGAGTTCCTGGCATGGCACAGTGGAAATGAATCTGACTAAGAGCTACAAGGTTGCAGGTTCGATCCCTTGCCTCACTCAGTGGGTTAAGGATCCAGTGTTGCCATGAGCTGTGGTGTAGGTCACAGATGTGGCTCGGATCCCACATTGCTGTAGTTCTGGTGTAGGCCAGCAGCTACAGCTCCAATTAGATCCCTAGCCTGGGAACTTCCATATGCCACGGGTGCAGTCCTAAAAAGGACAAAAAGACAAAAAAAAAAAAGAATTATATAGAGCATGTGGAAGGGCTGAAAAGTATGGGATGGTCTGTGCTACTTTGAGAATGCCAAATAGAGACTGAGATGGAGGGGAGCATGAGAAGAATGGAGGGAGTTGAAGCTGAATATGAAGTCTGGTTCAAAGAGCACAGAACCCAGCATACCATGCTAATTTAGAAAATGAGCAGCCAATAAACACTGAGCAGAAGGAAGAAAAAGAGAAGAAAAACACACACAGTGTATCTACTGTCGGAACAATGTTAATAGGTGACTTACATTTATCAATTCATAAAATATTAATTAGAAGATTCCCATGTGATTGGTACTATTTTCCTCATTATGCGAATAAACAATCTGAGACTTAGAAAAATTCAATTCAGCAAGTATGGTATAATCCCTTACATCCAGATGCCTGTAATCTTGTCCAAGGTTGTAGTTCTAGGAAACGGTACGGCCAGCTGGCTCTGACGGAAGTACTATTATAATTGCCATTTTGTGGTGAAACAGCCTTATTTACTTTTTTATTTCTTTTTTTTGGGGGGGGGATGCACCCTAGGCATATGGAGGTTCCCAGGCTAGGGGTCAAATCAGAGCTGTAGCCACCAGCCTATGCCACAACCACAGCAATGCCAGATCGGAACTGTGTCTGCAATCTACACCACAGCTCACAGCAATGCCAGACCCTTAACCCACTGAGTGAGGCCAGGGATTGAACCTGCGTCCTCATGGATACTAGTCAGGTTTGTCTCCCCTGAGCCACAATAGGAACTCACTATAATTGACATCTTAAAGAGGAGTAAATGGAGATGATTCAGCGAGGCTAAATAACCTGCCCAGTGTGATGCAGCTAAGAAATGGCAGAGCAAGTGTTTATATCCAACAGTCTAGCCCCACATAATGTTTTATACTCTGCTTCTTGACCCAGTGTTGTTTCCTGGTTTTTCTCCCTTGATAGAAAAGTAGAGAACATAAGAATTGATTGGTTCTATTTTTTCTCTTTAATACTTGACCTTCCATTGTCTTCCGCAAGCTGTGGCTCTTCCTTCATTATTTTCTTGTTCCATAAAATAGCTGAAATCACCTAAAGAGCAAGTACCTAGGCATATTCTATATTCTAGACATCAAGAAACGATCCTTAGGCATTGTTGTTATTTTTTAGTACGCATCGTGGGTAGAAGGCCTCTAAGTTTACCAAAAACCTTACTGCGCGTACTTTTCTTTTAGTTGCATTCATTTATTCAGCGGACATCAATTGAACACCTACTATATTCTAGAACCTGTGGTAAGTACAGGGGATAGAGCAGTGAGCAAAAGGGAAACTTCCTCCTCCCTTCCCCATTTGTATAAAGATGCTTTTAGATATTGAATGCTGGAAGAGAGGAGACCAGAAATGACCTGCCTGACCAGTCCATATATGAGATCCTTTGTCCATTACCAGGTAACATATGGTTGCATTTCTCAACCTCTCAACCTTCCTCTGAATCTGTTTCAGCTGACTTTGTACTTGGTGATACTTTTTTCTCCCTGGAGAATTTTATGATATTATCATCCCAGGGTTACCTGTTTGTACTATTTTTTTTTTTTTGTATTTTTTAGGTCTGCACCCATGGCATGTGGAAGTTCCCAGGCTAGGGATCAAATTGGAGCTGTAGCTGCCGCCCTATGCCATAGCCACAGCAACACAGGATCTGAGCCTCATCTGTGACCTACAGCACAGCTCATGGCAGCACCAGATCCTTAACCCAATAAGCAAGGCCAGGGATTGAATCAGCATCCTTATGGATACTAGTTGGGGTTGTTACTGTTAAGCCAGTATGGGAACTCCCTGTTTGTACTTTATAGTCATCTTGAAACATTCTGTTTTGACATCTCTGGCCCTAGCATTTCTTTTGAATAGAAGTTTTTCCCCCTAAAATGTGCTTTCCAGAAAACAGTTGAAGTCTGATGATTCTGCATTCTCATCCTTCACTGTATAAAAATTTAAGATGACATGATCATTTCCACTTCATTAAGCACTTCTTTGTTGGTCAGAAGTAAATCTAGAAGAAAAAAATCTCATTCCTGCTTTCTTTTGAAGGTGAATTTTTTCAATAAGTGAAATTAAAAAAAATAAAGCATTGTCTGACACTTCCCGGAACCTTTAAACGCTCCCAAATTACTGCATGTTGCCTGATTATCTATTGTTCTGTATTTTAAGAACAGTTTTTCCATATTTCCTAGTCAGCCAGGCATTCCACAGCTCCTACAGCAACATTTTAATTTAGCCCTCTTTTCTTCCTCATCCTTGCATCCTTTCCAGGATTCAGCTCCTCTATTGGAATCCCTTTTAAGATTTCTAGATCTTGTTGGCTCCCATGCTTTCTCATACCTGTTGGATCACAAGATGCTATTTCTACTTCAGACTGTATTTCATTCTTTCTAGAAAAAGCCTCAAAGTAGTGAGATAGCTTTGAGAAACTGTTTTTCTCTGTCTTCTCAGTGTAACTGTCCTTTAATCATTACTTCTTGGCATTAGTTTTTTATTCTGACACCTCATTTTTTCCTCTTTCTGCCTTGTTCAAGATTACTTCTTCCATCTGTAGAAACCTCTTGTTCTCCCTGAGAAGCTTCAGAGGCAAGTGGCATTCCTCATTTCTCTCATCCTCTACTTTAACAAAAAGATAACCTTAAAAGTGCAGAAAGTAATATAACCATGAAAAGTAATTTATGGTCACCTCAGAATGGAATGTCAGTATGGCACATTTTTCTCATATTTCTAGAGTAGTTTCCTTGTTGTCCATGCCTCTCAGGTTGCCCATTGAAATGCTATTTTTCAACCTTCCTTCAAATCTTCCTTTCTAAATTATATTGGCCTCTATTTCTTTGCTACTAGTTTCCTGGATATATTAGGCTCCAAGTGTCACTGCCTATAAACCAGGTGAGACTTTACTTACCCCTCATCACTTACCTTTGATAATCCAGCTGTTTGTTGCTATTTGGTATCAATTTACATCAGTGAGTTCAGCCCCCTTCAGTACATATAGGGCCACTCAAGACTTCTGAGTTTTCACCAAGTAAATTACATATTTCTACCCTTTATCCCTAACTTCTCACCATATATCTTTATCACTGTGCTTCTTATTTATCAGATATGTATAAAAATAGTGATACCTAACAGTGTTATCTAGTAATGTCATGAACTGTGCTACTGTTTTTCTGGTATTGTTTTATGTACATTTCTTGTATTAGTCATTGAATCAACACAGCTTCCCCCATGACATTTACCCTATTATTATCCCTTCTTTACTGTATAGAAAACCTGAAGTTTAGAAAACTAACTTAGCCAAGGTCACAGAGTTCCTAAGGTAGAGAGAGGAATTCTCTGCCAGCTATTTTGACTCTGGAACTTCAGGTCTTAACCATTACCTTGTGTTCCCTTACACCACAATGTTCAACACTATTAACATTAATTTAATATTTCTTAAGAGCCTTGAAATGGTGTCTCATTATCCAAGTGGAAAAACTTTACTAGCTCTGATTTTCCAAGAATAATATAGCTTGGGTTTTCTTTACTGCTAGCCACTTTATTACCAGTCTGAAAGAAAAAGAAAAAAATATATAAACTGCTACCAATATAAAATAAAGAGCAAAGGCAAGAACATTTCATTGGTTTTGATTTCCCTAGAGTCCACTTCCAAAGCAATTTACCTCTTATTCAAGGAAATTGTAAGTTTGAAATAAGATCTTATTCAATTTTTACTTTTTTCCCCTTGAACAAAAAAAAAATAAAACTTATTCACCTTATCAAAGTCTGAATACTATATATTTTTCTTTACCAGTTCAGCAACTGTATAATTGTTATTGAGGGCTTTTTAGGTTAAATTAATTGCTCACCTGTAGGAATAATCAAAATGGTTTTGAAAGATTGTTAAATATGTATTAATGAAAAATCTGAATCTTTGAATTATTCTACCATGTAGTACTCATGTTTCTAGGAGAAAAACATGTAATGTCATAAAAAAATACTTTGGCTCAAATTGTTGCCCTTTAATTAGTTTTATTGTTATTGAAACTGGCTTCTTAGCTTGTGTTTCTAATTTTCCTTTTTTCTTTTTCCCTTTTTGAAAAAAAAAATTTAGCTACTAGTCAGACTGTTACTCTGGTGACACAACCCACAGTTACCAAGGAAACTGCCATCTCCAAACCAGAAATGCCATCTTCCTTGCTGTTGGAGGTACCTGCTCTGGCAGATTTCAACAGGGCTTGGACAGAACTTACCGACTGGCTGTCTCTGCTTGATCGAGTTATAAAATCACAGAGGGTGATGGTGGGTGATCTTGAAGACATCAACGAGATGATCATCAAGCAGAAGGTATGGGGGGAATAAAGATAAGAGCTGGCAGAGGTTTATCTTTAAAGCAAAGATTTTCCACAAGTAATTTCACTCTCCTAGGCCATTTCCCACCAGTTTTTAGGCAGCATTTCTCTGTCAGTGAACACACTACTCTCTTTACTCTGTTTAGCTGAAGTATGATCAAGGAGACAAATTAATGCAGTTATCTAAAACAGGCAGAAATTACAGAGATATGATATGAGTAAAAAATCATAACCCTTAAAGTGTAATTGGCTTACTTAAATTCACTAAACAATTGGTATTTTAAAAATCTAATTAATATCAAATAAATAGCTCCGTTTAACTGTTTACATTTAAACTGTTTGTCTTGGCACTCTGCATCCATAATATATTACAGAATAAAAAATAATAATCTGGGAATTGGTTATTCACTCTTCTGAGTTGTCCATGCCAATTTTCCTCCTCCAATAAGGATAATTGAAAATCAGCTACAAATAAAAAAGGAGAAAAATAACAAAACATATTTTTAAATACCTTAGATGTTAATATTGGTATTTATGAAATGCCATACTCAAATAAACATGTTTTTTAATACAAAGATTGATTTCTCCGCCTTACTGGAATCCATTCTGCAAAATTATGACATCAATGAGAGACTTAAGAATACATTGAAATAAATACGTCTTACCTAGCTAGAACTCATATACTATATATCTTTTATACTTCTGAATAAGAAAAGTTAGTTTTGAAAGTTTTATATACAACAGTTTTTTTTACTTTTAAATGGTTTTCAAGTTTTTCTAAAGTAGTAATAAATTGCCCTGAAGTTGTTCAGCTGTTTCAGAACTACTTTTTGGAAAAACGAGGAGTAGAGCAGACAGATTCCTTTTTAAAATGAACATTAGCAATTCAGTAGGAATAAAAATAATTTGATAGTGGACATTTAAAGTACTTTAATCGTAGACTCAGAAGACCTCAGGTTTTTTTGGTTTTTGGGTTTTTGTTTGTTTCTTTTTTTGTCATTTGCAAATGATTCGATTGTGGTCAAATCATTCTCTGGATCTTGATTTCCTTTTCTGGATAACAGGCCCAAAGAATTCACATTCACATTCACTATGTAGTATTGGATATGTATAAATATAAAAATATGTAAATATTACATATAGTTTGTTTTACTACTGCTTTATAGCAAGTATTAGTAACCATATTTTCCCCCCAAAGCAACTGAATATCATAGATCTAACACTTCCAGTAAGTAGCAGAGCAAAGATTCAAATTCAGGTCTGGTACCTAAGTCTCTGTTTCTACTACATATATTACCTTCCAATATTAGCTGTAAAAGTGGCTACTATTTGGTGATATATGTGTATTTGTTTATATAGTCTATGTCAGACACTAGGGTAAGCATTTTACAACTGCAACACACTGACTACAAACAGAAACAAGAGGAATATTCTTTCACGACATTATGCTGAGTTATACCCATACTGCCCAGACTATCCCTAACCAGAGGAAATAGTATGTTAGAATGTTTAAAGCAAGAACATTGGAATTAGATTGTCTGGGTTCAAAGTTTGGCACCTCTACTATAGCTGTGTGACCTTAGGTAAATCATTCAACCCTCCTGAACCTGAGTTTATCTATCTGTACAATGTGGATAATGATACTATTATAGGTAGTCATGAGCATTAAATTAAGTAGTGAGTGAAAATGCTCCCTACCTTGCCTTGATTGCGGAAAGTATTCAACTATTGTTAGTAATTAATAATAGATTCTACAGCAAACTATATGTAAATCTGCCTATTCATGGCATTTGTGTTGTGCAGACTATATGTCATATAATAATAGTACATGAAAATAAGAGCTCATTTCCATAGCTGCACCTCAATCTGCCATTGACATTAAGGCCTCCTGTAAATGCCACTAGATACTAGAATGGGAAAGAAGATCTACACTTCACTGTGAATGATTTGTGGGCCTAGCCTTTGAGGAAGACATTGCCCTGATCAGTATTCTTTAGAGTTCACAAAATAGATTTGTCTTTTTCAGAAAAGACTACTAGTTTGATGCCTCTTCAAAGTGATAGATCCAAAATTCAGAGGGAAAGTTCAAATGCCATGTCTGGGGTCACAGAAAGCCAGTTGTCAAGTGGCTTCCACAGAAGATTGGCTCCAAATTCCACCATGGGTAACAAAATCTGAGGGTGCGCAAATCCCATAGTTGCCCCTCCATATTCATGGATTCTGCATCTGTGGATTCTGTATTTGCAGATATGGAGAGTTAGCTTTACATTTGTTGAAAAAAAATCCCCATATAATTGGACCTGCACAGTTCAAGCATGTGTTGTTCAAAGTGTCAACTGTATTTATAAATGTTTATACAGACACACACACACATATACACCTCTAATATCCCTTCTTTTTCTAAATAGTGGGGATGTTTCTTCCCCTCATATTAAAAAATCTATAAAGATATTAATTCTTGCCTTGTATAGCTTCACTCATTAAATGATCAGTAAAATGACCCTAAATAAACATTTAAAAAATGTATGCGTGTGAAGGAGGATAAGAAAGAGAGGTGAGTTTGGGGAAGTATTTATTATAATACCAGGAAATAAATATTGCCCCTATGTAGAGTTTTAAATAAAGCAATTCTAACTTTAATGTTTGAGGTGCGAGAAATGAGGCAGTGTTTCACAAGTATTTATAAACTGGAAAACACTATCAAATACAGAGTTGGACAAGATAGAATTGCACAGATTAAAGAAGCTGAAGGAAAAAAAAAGGCAATAATAGCACTATGATAAAAATAAATTTCAGGATAATACCTAACACATATTTAGCATTAATGATGTGCCAGCCACTGATGTAAGTACTTCATGTGTATTGCTTAATGCCTACAACAACACTGTAAGATTGATACTAAAGCACAGTGAGGATAAGTAACCTGCCCAAGGTCAAGTAATAAAGAGACAGCATTGGAACCTAAGCACACTGGTTCTACAATCCCCACCCTTAAGGACCATGGTTTTCTAATTCCCTGGGTATTCTTGGGTGATGTTCTAGTGACTTACTTCATGGAGAGGACATCTAACTAAGCCTGGGAGAAGAGATGTCAGGAAGAGCTTCCTGAAGAAGATAAAACCTAAGCCAAGCATTAAAGAACAAATTGGAATTAACCAAGTTGATAAAATGGCAAAAACAATCCCGGAAGAAGGAAGAAACTGTGTTTTTCACTGAAGTGATAAACAGCACAGTATATTATAGAAATCATGATTCCATATGGCTGAAATTTAGAGGACGGGGAAGAAATTGATGAGGTTGAATAAAAAGAGGCTGGGCTAAAAAAAACGGGTGTCCTTGGAATTCCCGTCATGGCACAGTGGAAATGTATCTGACAAGTATCTATGAGGATACATATTCCATCCCTGGCTTCCCTCAGTGGGTTAAGAATCTGGTTGCCATGAGCTATGGTATAGGTTGCAGATGCAGCTTGGATCCCACATTGCTCTGGCTGTGGCATAGGCCAACATCTGCAGCTCCAATTCGACCCCAAGCCTGGGAACATCTATATGCCATGCCACAAGTGCAGCCCTAAAAGACAAAAAAGGGGCGGGGGGGGGGCTCCTTCCTTGCCAGACTAAGAAGGATTTTTTTAAAAATTATAGTTGACGTACAATATTATAATAGTTTCACGTTTACAACATAGTGATTTGATATTTTTATCCATTACAAAATGATCACCATATTAAGTCACAATACAGAGCTATTACAGTACAAAGTAAGGGGTTTTAATAATGGCAGTGAAAACCCTCAAAGGATTTTAAACAAGGAAGTAAAATTATAGGAGTTCCTGTTGTGGTTCAGTGTTAATGAACCTGACTATATAAGTATCCTTGAGGACACAGGTTCTGTCTCTGGCCTTGCTCTGTGGGTTAATGATCCAGCATTGCTATGAGTTGTGGTGTAGGTCACAGATGCATCTCAGACCTGGCGCTGCTGTGTCTGTGATGTAGGCTGGCAGCTGCAGCTCTGATTAGCCCCCTAGCCTGGAACTTCCATATGCTGTGGGTGTGGCCCTAAAATAAAAAGAAGAATAAAATTATCAAATGTAGTTTAGTTGCATATTAGTTGGATTTCTCTGGATACAAGGAACAGAAAGCACCCTCTGATTAAATCAAGCAGAAAGTAAATTTGTAATTAGCATGAAGGTAATGGGGAAAAACCTAGAAAAAGAAAAGGGATCTGAGCATGTCTAGCCATCTAACTAGTAGGTACTACTTGAGTCTCTTTGTGTTCCTCTTTTTCCTTACACTGTGTAACTATTCAAATTTTAAAGTCTTAGAAGAAGGAATCCAGTTGACACACCCATGTCTTAGCAAAGGAGAGCAGAGAACATTGATTTAAATCTTCTCCTTCCAAAACTCCTTACAGTGGGGCAGAGATCATTCACCTACCCCAAACTGAAGTCTGTTGAAAATACAAGAGGGAAAGGAGGTTGAGCAATAATAAATAATAAATATCCACTGACCTCAAGTAGGAATATTGGAATGGGATGAAGGACAACATAAATAAAGGAGACTTGCAGGAGGTTATCATCATGATCTAAGCAGTGTGTTTATCTATTTCAACTTTGCAATATGGAAACCTGAAATATAACCATTTATGTCCCAGTGCTTTTCAAGTTTGTTTGGCTCTCAAAAAAAGTGCATTGCTTGATGGATAATGTGAATGAAATGTAATAAAGAAGCTTCTTTTTGAACAGACATTAGTGCTAGGGGATTGTAATTGCAGCTGTGGAGCATCAGAAGTTAGTGAAGATGAAGTTAAAAAAACATTTTACGATTCTGGTAGAACTAAGTTTTGAATTTATTAACGTCAGCTCAAACCTTAGATATACAGTGATCAAAATATAGTCTCCTGAAAGGAGATAAGGATGTGGCATTTGAATAAGTTAACTTTCCACACTTTCAAACCTTGAATTCAAAAATCACATTTTTGATATTAAGCATCTGTTTTCCATTAACATAATTTGTTTAATTTTTCATTTATATTGGAGTATAGTTGATTTACAATGTTGTGTTAGTTTCAGGGGTACAGCAAAGTGAGTCAGTTATACACATATATATATCCATTCTTTTTCAGATTATTTTCCTATGTAGGTTATTAAAGATTATTGAATATAGTTATCTCTACTATACAATAAGTCCTTCCTGTTTGTTATTTTACATATAATAGTGTGTATATGTTAATCTCAAACTCCTAATTTATCCCTCCCCTCTGCCTTTCCCCTTTGGTAATCGTAAGTTTGTTTTTCAGTGTCTGAGTCTGTACCTGTTTTGTGAAAAAGTTCATTTATATCATTTTCTAGGATTCCACCTATAAATGATATATGATATTTGTCTTTCTCTTTGTGACTTATTTCACTTAGTATGATAATATCTAGGTCCATCCATGTTGCTGCAAATGGCATTATTTCATTCTTTTTATGGCTGAATAATATTCCACAGCATGTATGTACCACATCTTCTTTATCCATTCCTCTGTCCATGGACATTTATGTTGCTTCCATGTCTTGACTATTATAAATAGTGCTTCAGTGAACATTGAGGTGCACATATCTTTGAAATTAGGGTTTTATCCAGATATATGCCCAAGAGTGGGGTTGCTGGATTATATGGTAGTTCAATTTTTAATTTTTAAAGAGACCTCCACACTGTTCTCCACAGTAGCTGTATCAGTTTAACTTCCCACCAGCAATGTAAGAGAGTTGATTTTTCTCCACAACCCTCTCCAGCATTTATTGTTTGTAGATTTTTTGTTGATGGCCATTCTGACTGTTGTGACATAATACCTCATTGTAGTTTTTTTGTTTGTTTGTTTGTTTTTTGTCTTTTGTCTTTTTAGAGCCATACCATCAGCATATGGAGGTTCCCAGGCTAGGGGTCTAATTGGAGCTGTAGCTGCTGGCCTACACCACAGCCACAGCAATCCAGCATCTGAGCTGAATCTGTGACCTACACCACAGCTCACAGCAACGCCAGATCCTTAACCCACTGAGCAAGGCCAGGGATCGAACCCACAACCTCATGGTTCCTAGTTGGATTCATTCCTGCTGCATCATGATGGAAACTCCCTCATTGTAGTTTAGATTTGCATTTCTCTAATAATTAATGATGTTGAGCATCTTTTCATGGTTTTTTTTTTTTTTGGTCATCTGTATGTCTTCTTTGGAGAAATGTCTTTTTGGATCTTCTGACTATTTTTTGATTGGATTGTTTGGGGGTTTTTTTGATATTGAGTTGTATGAACTGTTTGTACATTTTGGAGATTAATCTCTTGTCAGTTGTTTCATTTGCAAAGATTTTCTCCCATTCTGTAGGTTGTCTTTTCATTTTGTTGATGGTTTCCTTTGCTGTGCAAAAGCTTTTAAGTTTAATTAGGTTCCATTTCTTATTTTTTATTTTATTTTCGTTACTCCAGGAGGTGGATCCAAAAAGATATTGTTGAATTTATGTCAATTTGTGTTTTCTTCTAAGAGTTTTATAGTATTTGACGTTTCATTTAGGTCTTTAAATCATTTTGAGTTTATTTTTGTGTATGGTGTTAGAGAGTGTTCTAATTTCATTCTTTTACATGTAATTGTATAGTTTTCCCATCACTACTTATTGAAAAGACTGCCTTTTCTCCCTTGTATATTCTTGTTTCTTTTGTCATATTTTAATTGACAATAAGTGTGTGGATTTGCTTCTGAGTTTTCTATCCTATTCCATTGACCTATATTTCTGTTTTTGTAGCAGCACTGTACTATTTTGATAACTGTAGCTTTGTAGTATACTCCAAAGGCAGGGAGCCTGATTCCTCTAGCTCTGTTTTTCTTTTTCTTTCTTTTTTCTTTTTTTCTTTCTTTCTTTCTTTTTTAAAGGCTGTGCCTCCAGCATATAGAAGTTCCCAGGCTAGGGGTTGAATCAGAGCTGCAGCTGCTGGCCTATGCCACAGCAACATAGAATCCAAGCTACATCTGCATTCTACACCACGGATTGTGGAAACACCATATCCTAATCCACTGAGCAAGACCAGGGATCAAACCTGCATCCTCATGGATACTAGTCAGATTCTAAACCTACTGAGCCACAACAGGAACTCCTCTTGTTCCATTTTTCTTTCTCAGGATTGCTTTGGCTATTTAGAGGTCTTTTGTGTTTCCATACAAATTTAAAAATTTTTGTTCTAGTTTTGTGAAAAATACCATTGGCAATTTGATAGAGATTGCATTGAATCTGTAGATTGCCTTGGGTAATATAGACATTTTGACAATATTAATTTTTCTGATCCAAAAACATGATTTACCTTCCCATCCTTTAATGTCCTTTGGATTTCTTTCATCAGCATCTTACAGTTTTCAGACTACAGGTCTTTCACCTCCTTAAGTAGGTTTGTTCTTAGGTATTTTATTCTTTTTTGATGTAATGATAAATGGGATTGTTTCCTTAGTTTGTCTATGTGATATTTCACTGTTAATGTATAGGAATGCAAGAGATTTCTGTGTATTAATTTTGTATTCTGCAATTTTACCAAACTCATTGATGAGCTCTGGTAGTTTTCTGGTAGAATCTTTAGGATTTTCCATGTATTATATCATGCTACCTACAAATAGTGCTGCTTTTCCAATTTGGATTCCTTTTTAATTCTTTTTTTTTTCTCTGATTGTTGTGGCTAGGACTTTCAAAGCTATGTTGAATAAAAGTGGTGAAAGTGACTATCATTATCTTATTCATGATCTTAATGGGAATACTTTCAGCTTTTCACCATTGAGAACAATATGAAGTGTAGGTTTGTCTTTATATGGCCTGTAGTATGTTGAGGTAGGTTCCCTCTATGCCCATTGTCTCAAGATCTTTTATCATAAATGGGTGTTGAATTTTTTCAAAAGCCTTTTCTGCATCTATCGAGATGATCATATAGTTTTTATTCTTCAGTTTGTTAATGTGATGTATCATACTGATTGATTTGTGGATATTTAATAATACTTGCATCCCTGGGATAAATCACACTTGATCATGGTATATGACCCTTTTAATGTGCTCTCTAATTCAGTTTGCTAGTGTTTTGTCAAGGATTTTTGCATCTGTGTTCATGAGTGATTTGGCCTGTAATTTTCTTTTTTTGTGGTATCTTTGTTTGGTTTTAGTGTCAGGGTGATGTTGGCCTCAAAATGAGTTTGAAGGTGTTCCTTCCTCTGCAATTTTTTGGAAGAGTTTCAGAAGGGTAGATGGTAGCTCTTTGTTAAATGTTTGGGAGAATTTGCCTGTGAAGTCATCTTGTCCTGGACTTTTGTTTTTTGGAAGTTTTTTAAACATAGTTTCAATTTCAGTACTTGTAATTGGTCTACTCATAGACTTTTTTCCTTCCTGATTCAGACTTGGAAAGTTGTACCTTTGTAAGCATTTGTTCATTTCTTCTAGGTTGTCCGTTTTATTGGTCTATAGCTGCTTGTAGTAGTCTCTTATGATCCTTTTTGTTTCTGTGTTGTCTTTTTTCATTTCTAATGTTATTGATTTGAATTCTGTCCCTTTTTTTGTGATGAACCTGTCTAAGGGTTTATCAGTTTTGTTGATCTTTTCAAAGAACCAGCTTTTAGTTTCCTTAATTTTTTCTATTGTTCTCTTCATCTCTATTTCATGCATTTTTGCTCAGATTTTTATGATTTCTTTCCTTCTACTAACTTAGGGTTTTGTTTATTCTTCTTTATCTAGTAGCTTTTGTTGTATCATTAGGTTGTTTATTTGGGATTTTTTTCTTGTTTCCTGAGGTAAGATCATACTGCTACAAACGTCACCCTTAGAATTCTTTTTACCTGAGTCCCATAGGTTTTGGATTGTTGAGCTTTTGTTTTCATGTGTCTCTGGGTATTTTTTGATTTGTTCTTTGGTTTCTTCGGTGATCCACTTATTGTTTAGTAACATATTGTTTAGCCTCTTCATGTTCGTGATTTTTGCAGGGTTTTTTCTTAATATATATATTTTTCTTGAGTTCTACTCTCATAGCAGTGCTGTCAGAAAAGATACCTGATAATATTTTAGTTTTCTAAAATTTGCTGAAGATCACTTGATGGCCCAACATTGATCTATCCTAATATTTCACAAGCACTTGAGAAGAATGTATATTTTGCTGCTTTCAGATGAAATGTTCGATAAATATCAATTAAGTCCGTCTGGTCTGATGTGTCAGTTTCCTTATTGACTTTTTTATATGGATAATCTGTCCATTGATATAAGTGGGGTGCTAAAATCTCTCAACATTATTGTGTTACTGTGGATTTCTCCTTTTATGGCTGTTAACACCTGCCTTATATATCGAGGTGCTTTTATGTTTGGTGCATATGTATTGTTATATCTTTTTCTTGGATTGATCCCTTGATCATTATACAGTGCCTTTTCTTTCTTGTGACAGTCTTTATTTTAAAGCCTATTTTGTCAGATATGAGTACTGCTATTCCAGCTTTCTTTTGATTTGTATTTGCATGGAATACCCTTTTGCATCCTCTCACTTTCAGTCTGTATGTGTCCCTAGAAGTGAGTGGGTCTCTGTAGACAGCATATACATGAATGTTGTTTTTGTATCTACTCACCAGTCTATGTCTTTTGGTCAGAGCATTTAATCCATTTACATTTAAGGTGATTATTGATATGTATTTTTTTGTTGCCATTATACTACTTGTTTTGCATTTGTTTTTGTAGGTTTTTTTTTCTCCCCTCCCTCTTTTGTTCTCTTCTCTTGTGATTTGATGACTGTCTTTAGTGTTGTGTTTGGGACTTCTTTTTCCTTTGTGTATGTATCTATTGTAGATTCTTGGTTTGTGGTTATCATGAGATTTTGATATACATACAAGATTTTTTTAAGTAGATAGTCTCTTTATTTCAAATGCGTTTCCATATTCTTACATTTGTACTCTCCTTTTCACATGACTCTGATTTTGATACCATATTTGTGTCAGATACTTTTACACCATTACTGTATGTTTGACTTTATGGGCAAGCTTTCCCATTCATAATTTTCTTCTTTCTTGATGTGGCCTTTTCCAACTAGAGAAGTTTCTTTAGTGTGCATGGCAAAGCTGGTTTGGTGGTGCTGAATTCTCTTAGCTTTCACTTGTCCATAAAGCTTTTTATTTCTTTGTCAAATCAGAATGAGAGCCATGCTGGGTAGTGTGTGCTTGGTAGTAGATTTTTCCCTTTCATCACTTTAAATATATTGTGCCACTCCCTTCTGGCCTGCAGAGTTCTCCTACAAAATCAGCTGATAACGAAATGGAAATTTCATTTTATGTTATTTTTGCTTTTTATTGTCATTTTTAATATTTTCTTTGTCAGAGTTCCCATTGTGGCTCAGCGGTTAACAAACCTGACTAGCATCCATGAGGATGCAGGTTCGATCCCTGCCCTCACTCAGTGGGTTAAGGATCCAGCATTGCCATGATCTGTGGTATAGGTCACAGACATGACTCAGATCCCACATTGCTGTGGCTGTGGAGTAGGTTGGTTGCTATGGCTCCGATTCGACCCCTAGCCTGGGAAACTCCATGTTCCACAGGGGTGGTCCTAAAAAGCCAAAAAAAAATTTTTTTTGTTTGTCTTTAATTTTTGTTAATTTAATTATATGTCTTGGAATGTTCCTCCTTGGGTTTATACTTATGGGACTCTCCGTGCTTCCTGGACTTGAATGAGTATTTTTTTTCCCATGTTAGGGAATTTTTTTAGCTATTATCTCTTCAAATATTTTCTCAGGGCCTTTCTTCCTCTTATTTTTCTGGGACCCCTATAATGAAAATATTGGTGTGTTTAATATTTTCCCAGAGGTCTCTAAGTCTTCCCTTATTTCTTTTCATTCATTTGTCCTTATTGTTTTCTGCAGCCATAATTCCCACCATGCTGCCTTCTAGCTAATTTATTCATTTTTCTGCCTCATTTATTCTGCTATTGGTTCATTCTAATATAGTTTTCATTTCAGTTATTTCATTGTTCATCTCTTATTGTTCTTTAAATCTCGTAGCTCTTTGTTAAACCCCTCTTGTATCTATCTTTTCAATCTGTGCCTCCATTCTTTTTCCAAGGTCTTGGATCATCTTTACTATTATCACCCTGAATTCTTCTTCAGGCCTATCTCTACTTCACTTAATTGTTCTTCTGGAGTTCTGTCTTGTCCCTTTGTCTGGAACATATTTGTTTGCTCTCTTATTTTGTCTAACTTTCTGTGTTTGTGGTCTCCCTTGTTCAGGCTGCAAGATCATAGTTTCCCTTACTTCTGGTGTCTGACCCAGGGGATTTGTGCAGGCTTTCTGGTGGGAGGCACTGATGCCTGCCCACTGGTGTATGGAGCTGAGTCTTGTCCCTCTGGTTGGCAGAGCTATGTCAAATGGTGTGTTTAGAGATGGCTGTGGGCTCAGGATGACTTGAGGCAGCCTGTCAGCTGATAGATGGGGCTTTGTTCCTACCCTGTTGTTTGTTTGGCCCAAGGCATCCTAGCACTGGAGCCTGCAGACTGTTGGGTGGGGCCAGGTCTCAGTGCCAAAATGGCAAACTCTGGAACAGCTCACATGGATGATATTCCCTGGGGCCTCCACAACAAGTGTCCTTGCCTCCACAGTGAGCCACAGCCAATCCCCTGCTTTTCTCAGAGATCTTCCAAGACCCACAGATAGGTCTTGTCCAGTCTCCTATGTAGTCACCACTTTTTTCCTGGGTCCTAGTGTATGTGAAACCTTGTGTGCACCTCCAAGAGTAGAATCTGTTTCCTCCAGTCCTGTGGAGCTCCTGCACTCAAGCCCCACTGGCTGTCAAAGCCAAATACTCTGGGAGCTCCTCCTCCCAATATCAGACCGCCAGTTGGCAAGCCTGATATGTGCCTCACAAGTCTCACTCCTGTAGGGGAACCTCTATGATATAAATATTTTCCAATTTGTGGGTTGCCTACCCAGCAGGTATAGGATTTGATTATATCATGAAAGTTCCCCTCATACTGTCTCACTGTGGCTTCTTTGTATTTAGATGTAGAATATCTTTTTTGGTAGATTCTAGTCTTTTTTTATTGATTGTTCTTCAGCAGTTAGTTGTAATTATGGTGTTTTTGTGAAAGAAGGTGAGCTCAAGTCCTTTTACTCTGCCATCTTGTCTCCCAGTCCAAAACCATAAGTTGTTTAATCAAATTCTTATTTTAGAAAATAGATTATCAAAAAAAAAAAGGAGTTCCCGTTGTGGCACAGTGGTTAATGAATCTGACTAGGAACCATGAGGTTGCAGGTTTGATCCCTGCCCTTGCTCAGTGGGTTAACGATCTGGCGTTGCCGTGAGCTGTGGTGTAGGTCACAGACATGGCTCGGATCCTGCGTTGCTGTTGCTCTGGTGTAGGCTGGCAGCTACAGCTCCGACTTGACCCCTAGCCTGGGAACCTCCATATGCCGCAGGAGCGGCCCAAAGAAATGGCAAAAAGACCAAAAAAAAAAAAACCAAAATAGAGGGCTGCTACCACTTTGAAATGAAAATTGTTTTTACTAAGTGAATTGTATTAGGCCAAAAAATGGAAGTTAAAATCAAAACTATATTTTTTAAAAGATTGTTCAATGTAGCCATTAAAAAATTAAGCAACTCACTTGTGGTTGCTGAGGAGGAGGGAGGAGGAAGTGGGATGGACTGGGAATTTGGGGTTAATAGATGAAAACTATTATATTTAGTATGGATAGACAATAAGGTCCTACTGTATAGCACAGGGAGCTATATCTAGCCTCCTGTGAGAGACCATGATGGAAAATAATGTAAAAAAAAAGAATATATATATGTATGACTGAGTCACTTTGGTGTGTAGCAAAAATTGGCACAACATTGTAAATTAACTGTACTTTAATTTTAAAAAAGAAAAAAGAACAAAGATAAATAAAGCCATTATAAATAATATAATATTATATTGTAGGGAATAGAGATGTGTATGAAATATGCAAATTGAGCCTTTAGAAGTAAAACATACATGAAGCTCTATATTTATTTTCTTTTTTACCCTTAAATATTTTTTTAATTGAAGTATTGTTGATTACAATATTGTGTTAATTTTTGCTCTACAGAAAAATGATTCAGTTACACACACATATATATATACATTCTTTTTAATAATATTCTCTCTCATTATGTTTTTTTGTAGAACACTGAATGTAGTTTTCTGTGCTATACAGTAGGATCTTTTTGATTTTCCCCTCCATGTATTATAGCTTACATCTGCTAAAGTTTATTTTCTAAGATTATGAATTAATAGAAAATGACTTTTAACTTACAGTGTCAGAGAAATCTGATAAAAAAAAATGCTTTTCCTATTTCATCACATGTTTAAGTAAAATTGTCTCCGAAGTAAAGTTGTTTTGACAATTATTCACAATTTTTCTTTTACTGGCATAATCTATCCAATGAAGGAAAAATATGTCTAGTTTTTTCTCTGAAATTGATGATTAAATATGATCCTTAGGGAGAGGATAGTATGAGAGACTGAGAAAGGCGAAGGAGGGAAGGAAAGTAAGGAAAGAGGAAAGGAAGAAGAGAGTGGAGAGGTGAAGAAACGAAGGAAAGAAGGAGAAACGAAATGATGGAAAAATAGGAAAAATGAGAGGAAGGGAAGAAAGAAGAAATGGAAGGATGGATGGAAGGTGAGAAGGAGAGAACAAGGTTAGGGATGTAGAGACATGGCTGGCAAATCTGGGGAGAGGTTGTGGCAGTGGATAACTGTCTTGCTATCAACAGAATTTGGGTGGCCATTTGATATTGTTATTTTTTCTACTAGTAGTATCTGATTGTTCAGGGTAATTCACCACTAAATCTGAACTATGGGCATTTGTATTGAATAAAGAATTAAATCAGCAAAGAGTTTTATCCTCTCATAAGACCTCTCCAGGTTGGGGTTGAGACAAATTGGCCAATCTGGACAAGATGATAATAGCGTTGTTCAAGATTCACTGTTAACTGCACAGTATACTGCTTCCTGGGAGATTTCATTATCCAAAGATTGAATAAGCAGTTTTAGTGGGTACAGTGTATATTTAAATGGGAAATAATTACTTGGATGTGCTTAACTGTTTTATTGTTAATGTCAAAGTCTTTAATAAAAATTCCATGATTATTTTTTAAACTCTGGCTATATCTACACAAAGAGCAATTGAATGGCTCCAGAACCATTCTGAGTATAACTTTTGTTGAATAAATTCAGGTGCAATCTGATGACAAAAGAATTTATCTAGCATGGACCTAGAAGGATTAGGAACAATGTGGAGGGGAAATGGCATAGGTTGTTTAAACTAAAAACAAAGCAGAATGTCTCGGCATTATTCTGTTGCCATGGGCATAGCAGAAAATGGGTATTACAAACACTTTGCGTTATTCAACAACTGAGAAATGTTACAGGCAATTTAGTAACTTGATCTCAGGTCACCTAGTGAATGTAGATGCCCTAATGTAAATACAGAGTCCTTGGGAATAGATCATGTTTCTTACTTCTTTTTCTTTGCCTATGTCCCCCTCCTCTTTGTGAAACATCTAATTTTTCTACCAAAATTAGAACAAGCTAAACAGTTTATTTCCATGGGTAGCCAATGGATTTCACAAGTTAGATGGCAGTCATCTTAGTGTGAGGAGATTGATTATTCTGTTTTTCTATTTTTTCAAACAACCATCCTTCCTCATCATCTCATCCGTTCATCTCTGCACAACCATAAGAAACACCATACCAGAGTTTTCTGTCTTTCCATATAGAAAAGATAAGTTTTGCATTCTGCAAAGAATAATGTTGTAATGTGTTTGGATGAAGATATTTGCAAATTTGTACTGCAATCATCTTCTGACAAATGTATACGTCTCCCGTGGAAAACTCATAACTCTGTGGATCACTGTTCCACATGCATATAGTTTTCTATCCTTACTTAAAGAAAACCAAATTCACTGTTACCTTCACTGAAGATTGTTAAGATATGTCAGTGTTAATACTATGCCTTATATTCTCTGATCATTACAAAATAAACTCCCATAAATACAAAGTTACAGAGTTGGAAACACAAAAAAATTCCAATTTTCAAAATCTTATAAAGCCTTTTTATGGAAAATGATATCATACATCTTTTTTTGCTTAAAGGTAAACATATGCTTTACCAAACCACATATTTCAATGTCTACGAATGGAAGTAAATACATATCTTACTATATTGCAATTCAATTCACTGTAAAATTTTCTGTCAAAACCTTGTCAAATAAAACTGTGCCATGATATTTATAGAAATTCTGATAAAAGCCAGTATACTGTGTTTTCAATGAAATACCACTGGGATTCTGATAAGAAAGTTTACGTTTATCATTATTTTTAAATAGTGAATTGTATTTACAAATTTCCTTGTTTGTGTTTAGATAGGGAGTCCTTTATATGAAATGGCTTTTATTATTTTCATAAAAATACCTAAGGTCTAAGATCTTCTCTCTTTTATAAGAAAGCAATAAAAGTAATTCAGTGTCTTTTAATCTTTCTGAAAGCTGTGTTATGTTATTATGTTATTAATACCCTAAATATTATTACCTGCTTTGGAGGCTTTCATAAAAATTTTGGGTCCTTGAGGTCTGTAACTGAAATTACAGTGTATTACAATGTAGGTTCTTATTACTCTTAATGTTTGGATAGTGTTAGGTTATGTTGATGTTAGGTACCGGATTCTTTGTTCATTCATTCCTTAATTCAACAAATTATCTTTGAAAACCTATGCTACAAAGTATATTAGGGAAAGAAGATAGTGAAATAAGAATTTGGATTTAGGAGTTCCCGTCGTGGCACAGTGGAAACAAATCCGACTAGGAACCGTCAGGTTTCAGGTTCGATCCCTGGCCTCGCTCAGTGGGTTAAGGTTAAGTTGGCTGTGGTGTAGGTCACAGAGGTGGCTCGAATCTGGTATTGCTGTGGCTGTGGCTTAGGCCGGCAACTGAAGCTCCTAGTAGATCCCTAGCCTGGGAATCTCCATATGCCACAGGTGCGGGCCTAAAAAAGGACAAAAGACAAAAAAAAAAAGAATTTGAATTTAAATTTGTTTACCTGTTTACATTAGTGAATAATCAAGAATGAGATAAAACATTGATCACACATCTCTATTAGTAGGTGTTCTTGTTCACTTATCCCCACATTTTTGTATATGATTACTTAGGTTACAGTGATAAGTGCATATACATATATATTACACATATTACTAAAATACATATAAAGTGGTAGATATTTTTAATAGTTTACAATGAAAATAAATACTATTCAAAAATATTTTCTTTCCTTCTTCAAATACTTACTTTGGAGATCCCTGAATTAGGGATCCATGCAAATCCATTAGGGATATAATGACTATAGTTTAGTGGCTTTTGATGAGTCTAAGGTTTCATTTATCTGTAATTTATTGAACACATGCTGGTGAAAGACTTCAGTGTTATCTGTTCTTGGGGATTAAAAATAAGAATAATATGGGCTCAGATTTTACAGTGTTTCTTCTGTGAGGGAAGCATAAAAGGAATAGAGTGATAATTGCCATAAGAAAAAAAATTACTTAGTGTGTTCAATCATCTACATATTAGAATGAATGAATGAATGAATTAGTCATTTTTTTCTTCCTAATAGGTACCTCCCTCTCTCATATAGAATAAAATTAAAATAGGTTTCTCTTTCCACATGTCTCGTTAATTTTTATTTAATAACTTGGGAATGAAAATTTATTTTTGCATGATATGTTCTACTGTTTTAAAATTTCATTAACTAGGCTAATTAGTAAATTTCCAAGTTGGTCATAGCTTCATTGGTTGTGAGAGTGAAGCAGTAGGATGTGGCTGTGTTTTGTGCTCTTTAATGAATTTGCTAAAAATAATACCAAAATTTCTAGAGTGATTGGAGTTAATTCCTTACTAGATTTATAAGAACAATTTTCAATATAATTTTAGTAATTCATAAGTCATTCCAGATTTCCTTATCTTTATATTTTATGTTCTCTGTTAATAAGTAGCATCATATTCAAGAATTATGCATTTCTGTCATGTATTCAAGGAAAAAAACATCTTCTGTGTTATTATCTCAAAAATAGAAATGCTTTAATTTACCGGACATATTCTTTCTTCATTTATGGCAGCAGAATAATCTTTGAAATGATAGCCTCCCCCCATACCAATAAACTGATTTAATCTCTGTTCATCTCTAGGATTATTTTGAAACTTTCAACTAGAAATAAGAAAAAGTAAAGCCATGGGGAAAGATTGGAGCATGAGTACAATGAAAAATCTCTACTTTAAAAAGTAGAGAGAAGTTAATTCACACTTAACTCCTTCATGTTTTTTCCCTCTAAAACTGAAAAGACTAGGCTGTGATGAGAATGAAAATAACCAGTAGCCACTTTGTTGGGGCTAAACTTTTCTATCATGTCATATGAAAATCATAAAAAGCTCCTACTTTTAGAACCATAAATGCTCTTTGAGAAATTTGACATAAAAATCAAACTGCCACTTTACCACACTAACCAATGTTCATTTTGTTTGTTTGTTTGTCTATTATATAATAGGCATTAGGTACTAGAAGAAAATAGTTGTTGGGGGCAGATAATAGCAGTTAGAAAGAATGCAAGCAGGCAAGAAGCTATATATAATGAGATTTTATAGTAAAATTGTACTCTAAATTGAAATGAGATTGTATTTTGTTTTTAGCATTAAGAAACTTTTTGGATAAGAACCGTGCAACCATTTCAAGGTGTGAGTTCTAATCAAATCCAATTATGAAGCAATCACACCAATGACTTAGGGTTTCTTCACACTCCTTAAAGTTGATTATAATGATTAGAAATGTAGAGTCGACTGGTTTGTCAGATCATTGAAACCATTGAGGTCTTGCCTTGCCTTCTCAGTGAAATTTGTTTTGATATCTCCACAGTGATTCACCACAAAAATCAGTGATTCACCACAAAAATATTTTGTCCATTAACTATATGTTTTGTCATCAAGCTGACTCCCTTGTCTTGAACCTCTCTTATAAACATTAATTGTCATTGATTTTTGACATTTTTGAATTTTAGTCCTTGAAATGAATTTAAATTACCTTAAAGGCAGCTAATGACATGCTGACGACATAGGTGTTTTGTAAATATTGTTGATTTCCTTCATGAATGACTAGTTTTATTCAGCATTTGGAATTTAACAGTCTGTTATATAGCCATATTTTACTTTTGGAATGCAGCATGATTTATGTCTGTTTTTGGTCAGTGATGAACGAAAGATTCCTGGGAATTAGGATTGTTGGCATCATTTAGGTTGGCATTTCTCAGTCATTTCTCTGTGGAAATCATTTGTATGGAACAGCTTAAGGACCACAGTGTATAGAATGTTAATTTATTTTAGTCAAATATACACGTCTTTGTTAATTACTTGGTTTCTCTTATTTGCCTATTTTTTTTTTTTACCAAATTAATCTTTCAGAAATCTTTTTTCTTAGCACCAAATCTATAATGTGGAAACTTTTCAATAGGATAGCAATGTTGCTTAGCATTATGATAAAACCAAGTAGCTAGGCTTTCTCCAGAATGAGTTGCTAAGGGAAAGAATTGAGCAGAGCATTCTAGAAACTTAGTGTTGTCTATAATAATATATTTATATATTGCATATAACTACCTTTAGATTTTGAATACTTATTAATATCTGCAGGAAATTTTAAAGAGAAGCACATAATATTGGGCAGCCCCATAGGGCATTAAACCACCTATATATGTTTTAACATTTTCCTATATAAAGTCTAAAAGACAGAAATCACACACTTTCCACATTTCACTTGAAATGGAAAGCTTTGTCTCTTCCCTTGAGTGCTCATTTACAAAGATCTGCAATGGGAATATATAAGGAGAACCAAATTATATTTATATTTATTCTTATTCTTATAAAGTTAATATTTTATATTTTCTAAAATAAGAAATATATTAGTAAGGTAATACATGTATTAACTTTGACTAATAAATATGGATTGGTATGTGTGTGTCAATTTTTTTTATTTTTTATTTTATTTTTTGCTTTTTAGGGCCAAACCAGCAGCATATGGAAGTTCACAGGCTAGGGGTTGAATCACAGCTGTAGCTGCCAGCCTACACCTCAGCTGGATCTGAGCTGCATCTGCAACCTACACCACAGCTCATGGCAATGCCGGATCCTTAACCCACTGAGGAAGGCCAGGGAACAAACTTGTATTCTCATGGATACTAGTCGATTTGTTTCCACTGTGCCACAGTGGGAATTCCTCAAATTTTTTTTAAATAGTAGGTGTGCGTCGTCAAAATTTGGTGACTGCTGTTCCTAAGTATGTCAGTTGTCTGCTCTCCTCCGGCCTATTAATAGGTACCCTTGGTACTTCTGATTGTATTACTGATTGTTCCTTCAAAAGAGCCTATCATATGATACAAAAGCTTTTATATAGACTTAGCTAATATAAAGGTCTCTCTCCTTTATTTTCTTTAACTCTCCTTTCCTAAGTAGAAAACTGCTTTTTTCAATAATTAGAGAGATTAGAATCACAGATGTTCTCCAAGCCTTTATCTCTTTAAATATGTTCTCTGCAACCAGGAGGCATGTTCTATCTTCTTTCTCTGACCCTTAGGTTTAAAGCTTAGGTTTTAAAGTAAAAGTTAATTTGTTTTAAATTGCTTAGAAATATCCTTTATTTGACCAGCTTCCAAGTGGCATTGTGTCTGCTTTTAGCCTTATGTATTAAAATTCTTATCCAATTTTTTAGGACATTAAAATGTATCATATCTGTTTCTTTAAAGAGAAATGCATATTAATCTCCTTACATTGAAAAATTCTTCAGATAATTTAGTGGTTGTAGTTCTAAACACTTTGTAAGCTTGGAGAGGGATATTTTTTATCGTTTTTTTTAAATCTCCCAGTACACACCTGCTTACTTCAAATACCTCTAATTATGTGGCAGTTCATTGTATGTGATCAAGATACTCAATGGTATTTTTCAACTGCCTATTGTTTTAAATTTTTTAAAAGTATAATCCCAATGCTAAAGCTCTGCTTTACTTCCCTTTTTTTTTTTTTTTTTTATATTCTGAAGTCAGCATCAGTTGGTCTACAGTTCTTTCAAGGAATATATAACTGATCAGCAAATTCTCTAAAGCTGAGATGCAATTTTTTTGTTACCATCATCAGAAACCGTGCAGATGTCAACTATAATTTTCCTATTTGAAAAACAATTCCTTGCTCCCAAATATTATTACCATCTAGTCGTGCTATCAAGTTCTTAAATTCTTCCTTTAAGAATGATTTTGTCTTGGAGTTCCCAATGGGGGCTCAGTAGGTTAAGAACCCGACATACTCTCCATGAGGATTGGGTTCGATCCCTGGCCTCACTCAGTGGGTTAACGATCCGGAGTTGCTGCAAGCTGCTGCATAGATTGCAGACATGGCTCGGATCCAGTGCTGCTGTGGCTGTGGCTGTGGCATAGGCCTCAGCTACAACTTCAATACAACTCCTAGTCTTGGAACTTCCATATGCCATAAATGCTGCTGTACAAAGAGGAGAAGAAAAAAGAGTGAATTTATTTTGCTTTGAGCATTGAATCTAATTATTCTCTATTGACATGAAAATTGCCTAGAATAATCCTTTATAACCTTACAAATAAAACTCCATTAAACTACTTCTCAACTCCAAACATGTAAGAAGTGTTATGTTGCTATTTTTTTATTCTCAAAATCAGATAAAATTTGTCTCAGAGCTCTTCTTCTAGGGCAGTCAGGGAATCCCAGTGTTCTAGTCATTTTTCAGGACATCTGCTTTTATTCGGGATCCTTCAAGAGTCTTTGAGAGGCTCAGATGTATGCAGAAAAGAAATCTCCTAGTTATCATTACAAGTCAAGCTTTTCTTCTTTCTTAGATATCTTGAATATTGTAGGTCAGTTTCTAAAATCCAAGGTTTTCTAAAACAAAGAGGTCTTAATGCTTTTTGGAGGCAAGGAAATCCAGACTTCAGGGACACAGTCATATCTACCATCTAAAAGTAAAAAAGGAAATAACTTCTTTATCAGTTTTAGAGACAAGATAATTACTTTCTCAATCAGGTTATCTTTTAACTCCATTCATCAATTTTTAGCTGCTTGTTTGCTAAGAGATTCTGAAAAAAAGAAAAAGGCAACAAAGGGAAGCTAAGGAATCCCAAGAGGGATGAGAGTTATAATGTTAGTTCCTACTGACATAAGGTTGTCACAGCTGGGGGCAGTTTAAGGGCACTTGCCTATCATTGAGCTAACAAAGGGAAAAAAGTGGCTGACTTTTCAAATCATCTTATAGTCTATTGTATTATTATTGCCCAAGTCATAATAAATTTAAGAAGGAAAATGAGTGCCATTAATAATAATGCCAGACAAAAAAGTTGTCCAGAGTAAACTTGATCTATATATCAAGTCACCTTATCTATAGAGGAAGAGAGAAGATTAAACAAGTATAAACATTTCACATGCTGAATTATTTGATATATAGATTCTTTCTTGGAAAACTTTGTTAATATTCTTTATAACCTATCTGAGAAAAGCAAAAATTAAACAAGCAATTGAGGCATACCTGATTCTATGATTGGGTAGAAAGAAGATATTCCTTTAGATGAAATCTGGCCATAAATGAGAATATCTTTAATTGCAACTTATGAAAAATCCAGTTCAAACTAGCTTTAATAAGAAAGTAACTTTATTGACTTAAGAAACAAAAAAATTGAGTGGGCTTCAGGCATGGCATGCTCAGGGCTCCAACTTCATTCCTCAGTTTTACCCTTCATCATTTTCATAGCAGTTACAGTATACGTTTCAGATATCATATCATATTAAAAAGAAAGGAAACTTTCCTTTCTTGACCCTCAAATGAAAGTACAGAGCTTCTCCCTGATTGGACTAATGTAAGTCATAAATACATGCCTGAACCAATCATAGTGGCAAGGAGGATGGGCGTTCCCATGCTTATTCCTTGGCTTTACAGAATGGATGACATGAAGGTTACCAATGCACCAACTCTAGTCACTATTTCATGTTGACGGGAGCTGTCGGTTGGTCAAGAAAAGTTTCCCAGAAGAGCCAAAATTTAAACCAAATGTAACTGCTTTTCAATCAGACAAACAGTCTTATAAACATGGTTCAGTTTTTTTGTTTCATTCTGTTTTCCTATTTTTTGGTAGTATTTTATAAGTAATTCTGGCATGAAAAATCTATAAAGAGAAAGAAGACACATCACTATCTCTTTTGCCATTTCAAAAGGAATACATATTCATTTTCTTTCATTATACATCAAGAGAAATATAATGTATTATATAAACATGTATAAATAAGGATTTCTAACACTGATAAACAGGAAATATTGTGTCACTGCTTTATTTCATTCTTTTATTTCTTTTTTTGTTTTTCTTAGTAAAGTCTTTGATGACATCTCCAAACACTGGCTTTTATTCATAACCAAAACTGAGCATCACAGTAAAACACACTGTTGCTATAATTTGGTTATTCCACCCTGTCCTCAATAAGAGAAAATTTCATATCAAGTGAACATTTTCCTTCTTTTTCCCATCTTTGTGGAAATAGCATAAGCTTTTCTGGAATCAGGCATCTAAAACCTTACCTTGTGTGTTACTAACAAGTGCCACAACCTCTCTCGCCCTCAGTTTAAGCATCTGAAAAATTGAGATAGAAAACTCTATGTCACATTATTTATCAGGATTCAAAGCACATTTTAAGTTCTTAGTAACTAGATCTCAGCTCTGTAGTTGCACTTCTCCTCCCTATGTATTACTTCTCTTCACATATTTATTTTATTTTAATATAATAATGGTATTTTACATCATCTATCAAAGTAAACAATTAAATAAAGTCACTCTTTAAAACAAATATTAATTTTAGATGATTAAATAGGTTTGTATGGAGGGTTCCTCTTGCTAATCATAGCAATTATCCTTGATTAAAAATGATAGACACTTGAAAAACCAATTAATCATGATGTGTATTTTTGCAGCACGAATAAATCAAACTTTCAAATCTGAGATAGAATCAAAAGGGCAACAGCCGTGTTTCAAAACCCCTTGCCATTTGTTGCTACACACCTTTTAAAAGAGGGAGAGAGAGAAATTTGTTTCACACTAATTGTTTTCCAAGTGCTTCAGAGAATGTGTGTTTTCCTAATAGATGAAAATGTTTAACTCAGATTAAAAGAAAACTCTTGGGGTGTAATAAGGGTACCCTTTGTTGAAAGAGCTTTTTGAGCAGCAGAGTCTGAGGAGAATGCCTCAGGTCAAAAATGAGGTGGTTTTCAAAAAAAAGTTCTCTTGTGACACATCAGGTTAAGGATCTGGTATTGTTACTGCTGCTCGGGTCACTGATGTGGCAAGGGTTCAATCCTTGGCCCAGGAACTTCCTCACACTGGTGGCTGTGGCAAAAAAAAAAAAAAAAAAAAAAAAAAACTCAGGTGGTCTTGAGAAACTCAGTGGCTTGAGACAGGGGTGTTGGAGCCCAGGGAGCTATGCAGGGAGTCCACCCCACTTTCTTTCTTCCAAATTGTTATTACCTTAAGTCCCTAAGTATTTGAGTAAGGAAGAATGGAAAGAAAATGTACACACTCTATAGGAAAGTTTCACCCTTATGCTATGGAGATTTTAAAACAAAAATGTTATAGAAGTTGGTACGAATGCCTCGCTTTTATGTGCTTAAGGGTAATGTCACTGCCTGGATTCCTGGCACACAGACCCTGAGACGCAAGCAAGCACACAACATGTTGATTTGAGTATATAAAATGTTGACTGGGGGTCACCAGGAGGGGCAGAAGGAGAAGTTGGGCCTTGATGCAGTTGTAGTGAGGCCTTATCAGGCCATTCAGGGAATTCTGAAGCTGCAAAGTGACGCTTCAGAATTGTCATGATTGCAGGGAGAGGACTGACCTTTATAACTGCATGTCAAGTCACTCATTGGATGTGGCCTTTTCAGGGACAAAAACCATTCCGTGAAAATATATACTCATGGAAGCAATAATAGGAAATCTGAATCTTAAGCAGAAAGGCAATAGAAAACTTGTCACAGAGCCAAGAATAAAAAAAAAAATCCAAGAGCAAAATATTTTTGCAGCCCAGATAGGCCCCCATTAGTTTAGAGTAAGTAGTTTCACCATATCCTACATCTGAACCCTAGGTTTGCCTCTCCATAAGTCGTTTCTTGTACTCAGTGATGATAAGGCTCATTCTTTCTCCCTCCCTCCACCCCCCCAAACACACACTCAGACACACTTAGACACACACACACACACCCCTCCTTCATAGGACAGCATAAAAATACTGGTGTCTTAACTAAATTAATAGACCTGGTTATTGCTTAGACTGTGGGAAAAGTAATAATATTAGTTGGTCCTTCAAGATGAAAGGCAAGGCAAGATGGTGAAATTATTCAAATGATTAGAAGTAGTACACAGAAAGAGCATGAAATCTTTAAAGATCTGGTTATTAAACTGTGCTGGACAAATATTGCCAGAAGGAATCAAAAAAGAAATGTAGTGTTACACTCCCAGAACAAAATCAAATGTATTGCTGAACAGAAGGAGGTGAGGGTTACAGAGAGCAATTGTTTTTACATACTGGTTATACTTCCTGAAAGAATAGTGAGTTTTAAAGTATGTGGTTTGCACAAAGTTGTGAGTTATTGTAGGTCAATATTGCTATGCACAGCTGACTGTTAAGTTATTTTGGTATCTACCCATAGCAGAAGATTAGTCAAAAAGGATTAGTCACTCTCCCATACCCTCACTAGCAGGTATTAGGATCACGATCTGGGTAAAAGGTTAACTAAAGGCAGATATGAGACTATTCTAAAGCCTAGGGGTAGGATTTCATTTAACCCAGACAGAGTATGGGGCAGTAATAATCTTTGGATTCAGTGTAGAGACACAGAATAGATTGGGCATCGAGTCTTGGGTACCATTACAAAAAGTACAGGCTCCGTAGCTTGCTAAAGCTTTACACCTGGTCCTTAATAAAGATGAGGAATGTCTCTAAAATATCTTAAGCAAGACATATATCTTGAATAACACTAATACTGTAAATGAAAATACATTTCTAATACTCACTTTTCTCATTTGCAAGACTTCTGATGTTGACTGTGATAAAAACAGTTTAAAAGCTTGTGGCACCTGTCTGAGGATCAGACTTGGATCAGAAAGGCTGATCCAAGTCTGATCCCAACCCCCATATGAATTCCCGATTGAGGCAACTGACTGCAAACAGTCAGACAATTGCATATGTAATATCTCTTCTGAAGTATGTTAAATTACAGACCTCATGACATAATTTGTAAATTTTGGTTAATGAAAACTGGCTTTTTTAAAATTTTACCTCATGCATCAAATGAAGAATCCTCAGTGATTCATAATCTTCAAGGTCAGATTTTTTTCATCCAACTTTTCTTCCTTAAAGTAATCATCATGGAAAATTGAAACATATGTATGTAGATTTTTCTTGATTTAGAGTATTTAGCCGTAAGAATATATTTCTTAAACAAGCCAACTCTGGTTCAACAAGTAATTTTTCCCAGGGTTTTATCCTTGTTTATAAATATTTTAAGTGAGACATTTCTTTCATCTTTGTTTATGTCCTAACTACATGAGAAATTTCATCATTTTTAATGGTGCAACACAAAACACAAAGCTCCCAAATCAAAAAGTCTTTGTACATATTAAGAAAAGACAACCATTCGGTATCAATTCAATCACAAATGAAATGCTATTATGTGAGAACATCTCCCTGGCTTGTATAGGGGTAATGGGGCATGGGATTTACAGATTTGGCAATAACTGAGAGATTAAAAAAGATGTGTAGCTTTTTCCTATAATTTTGCTTAATGAAACCCTCAGTTTGTGCTGTAAAAAGAGCTTATTGTTTTCTTTTCATGCAAATCATCCTTGTTTTTAATCTGTTTATTTAATAGTCTGTAATTTGGAGTAATATATTCTTTTTATTTTTTTTTGGTACCTTTGTGAAGTGGCAAGCAGAAAATGCTAAGAGGAAATAGATTAGAAAATATGCCATAAATCAGAGTTCTCTCTCTCTCCATCCCTCCTCTCTCACCTTTCCCCCTCCCTCCCTCTCTCCCTTCTTACCTTCTCTCCTTCCTTCCTTCCCTCCTTTGTTTCCTTCCTTCCTTCATTTCATACTTTCCTCTTGTTCTTTCTCTCCTCTTGCCTGTTTGTATTTTTTGCTTTGTCAATGAGAGAATTATTTATTGTAATCAAGCCAGCTGAGAGTGAATTTTCTCTGAACTCACATGAGACTGTAGGCAGACTCTTGGGTCAGAGGTGCATGGTACTCCATACTTGGGTCAGGGTTCTGGAATGGTATTCTTAATTGATATTTTCCTTCTCCCAACTTCATGATTAATTTAAAGGTAGACAAAAGTTATAATGCTAAACTATTCGTCAAAATTAATTTCTGGTAACAATGCTCTTTTAAAAATAAACATCTAACCACTATAAAATTTTACTTTAAAGAATTAAATCAAGTGAGTCAAGGAGTTCCCTGGTGGCCTAGCAGTTAAGGATCTGGCATTGTCACTGCTGTGGCACGGGTTCAGTCCCTGACCCAGGATCTTCTGCATCTTACAGGCTCAGCCAAAAAAAAAAAATCAACTGGGTCAATAATGTGACTTTTAGACTACTAGGTAAGTATGTGTAGACAGGTACAGCCATGTCATAGCTTTCAATTTTAAACTTATATTTTTGTACCTTTCTGTATTTTGGAAATGTTGTATCACTATGTTCCATAAAACAATTTCATCAAGTTTTTGAAAGCTAGAGTGGGTAATAAGAAAGGGGATTATGGTCACAGAAAAAATTGATCAACATGCTACTTCAACTTTGAACTCTTGCTCTTAATGTCATCACCAACATTTTTAAATTTATGCTTTTACTATTTTGCAGGTTTTTTCTTTTGATTACTCTTGTTGATGCAAGCCTTTTGGCATACTATTTATGTATAGGATTTATGTAGGATTCTTCTACTAGAGATAAGATTTATCTATTGTAATTTACAAAATATCATCATTTAAAAATTTCATAATTTGGTTTTGATCAGAATGAAGAAAAAATAAAACATATGTATGATTCATCTCATGAGAATCAAGATAGGAGGATTAATATCATTTCAGGTCTTTCTTAATATTGGCACATCAGTGAATCAGCAACAGCTTTTTTTCTAGTTAGAGGTATAAAATTCTAGACTTAATTAAAAGCTCACTAATGTTTCACCACCCGATGATTCTATATTTGAATCTTCTTCCAGTCTGTTTTCAACTTATAAAGAGTGGAGAAAAGAAAGGGAGAGGCATTAATAATTGTTCTTCTCTCCCTCTAGCACTCATTTTTTTTTTAACTTACCGTTGAGAAATATTTCACAGGTCTCTTCCCTCTACTTGCTTTGTCTACATGTTTTTCTTTCATCATTTTGGAGAAAATCATCTGCCACCATTCTGAAAGTCATTTACCTGAAAATGATAAAGAGCAGCATCTATTCAAACAACTGCATAGTAATTATTTATCAGTTATCATTGTTCATTAGTTTCCCCTTTCAGGATGGTCTGTCTCCCTATATCCCTCACACTTCCCAGCACATTATCACAGAGCCTACTGATTCATTTACATCCTTGGGCTAAATTGGTCACCCACTGTGTTCCTGTTGTTTTGTGTATAGTAGTGAAAAGATTTAATTGGATATTGTTGAAAAGACACAGAGGCTAACTCTCAGTTTTCATGTGTGGGTCTTCCCTCTCCCTCTGTACCACCTTCTTTCCTTGAGGAGAAAATTGCACAGTCCATGGTAACAATAATAATAATAAAAAAAGCTTTCAAATTTTTAGTAGTAGTTGTTGCAGAGAAAAGAAGTCAAAAAGATTTAAAAATGAAAAAGGGGAGGAAGACAGCTGGGAAGAAGGCTTAATGTTTGTTGAGTGGGTGTGGAGGGGAAACAAAACAAGCTTAATGAGAGAAGCTGAGCTAAAGGAAGATGCTTTTTCTATATCCCAGAAGGAAGTGCCCTTTCCTTTTCTGCAAATTGTCACTCCCCAAAAGGTAAAGATTTTATTCTGGAATTCTTCCAGGATTCGGTCCTGAAGCGTGGCTTGTCACATTGTCACAAAGCAGCAACACTCCTCAAAGTCACAGTTCACCTTTTTTTTTGTCTTTTTGCCTTTTCTAGGGCCACTCCCGCGGCATATGGAGGCTCCCAGGCTAGGGGTCTAATGGGAGCTGTCCGGCCTTCACCAGAGCCACAGCAATGCAGGATCCGAGCCACGTCTGCAGCCTACACCACAGCTCACAGCAACGCCAGATCCCCAACCCACTGAGCAGGGCCAAGGGATGGAACTCGAAACCTCATGGTTCCTAGTTGGATTCGTTAACCACTACCCACGATGGGAACTCCCAGAGTTCACTAATTTTTTTTTTTTTTTTAGAAAATATAACACTTCTGTGAGTTCCAGCTTCCACCTCTTATTAGGGATGTTCAAATAGACTTTTGGTACCAGAGTGAAGGAAATGCAACAGTACACTTGTCCCGCCTCTGGATGACTTTGGTTAGAGCAGGTCAGCCATGTAGAGTGGATTCTCACTGCTTGTTGTCTTCTGTGCTTTTTATTTTTTTCTTTTTTGGCCACTCAAAGCATATGGAATTTCCAGGCCAGGGATCAGATCTGAGCCACAGTTGTGACCAATGCAGGTGGCTCCTTTAACCCACTGTTCTGGGCCTGCATCCTGGAGCTGCAGAGATGCCACCAATCCCATTGCACCAGAGTGGGAACTCCTCCTGGGCTTTCTTGATTGCAAAAGTTTGTAATCTTTGTCACTGGCTCTCACATAGCACTGAACCAGTTCAAAGAAATATGGCGCATTGTGAGAAGCAGTTGAATGCCAAATGATAGTAGAGGTAGACTCAGTAATGGCTCCAAAAAATGTTCATGTCCTAATCCCTGGAATGTGTAACTATGTTACCTTACATGGGGAAAAGGACTTTACAAAGGGCTTAAGTCAACGATTTTTGGCATGGGGAGATCTTCATGGATTAGCATAGTGTGCCCAATGTAATCACAAAAGTCCTTAGAAAAGAGAAGGCAATGTGATGATACAAGCAGAATCAGAGGAAAATGATAAGATGCTAACCCATTGACTTTGAAGATTCAAGTCAGAGCTATAAGCCAGGAAATGCAGGAAGCCTCTGGAATCTGGTAAAGGCAAAAAAAGTGAATTCTTCCCTAAAGACTCCAGAATGAATGCAAGCTCTTCCAACACCTTGATTTTAGCCCCTGGGACCAATTTTTGGACTTTGGACCTCCAGAACTGTAAAATAATGAATTTAGGTTGTTTTAAGCCACTAAATTTGTGATAATTTATTACAACCGCCATAGGAAACAAATACAGCCATGAGCATTCAGTAATAACTAATTTTACACAATTTTAATTGAGCTTTCTTATTGAAGTTTATTTTTCTTAAATATAAGGAGTCAAAATATAGAGAAAAGGCCCTGATCCCTCCATTTTAACCATAGAAATACAGATTTCCAATATTTAAAAAATAAAAATTTTGACTGTAATTATGTGGAATAACTGCAATAAAGCAGATAAAAAGGAGAAAATGTCCATTTAGAAATGAAGTTGGAAAAAAATGAGGAATAAATGAAACAATTGTGTAGTTTTGCCCTTCGGATTTTTTTTTTTCTGCATTTGTTTAATCCATTGCACTCAGTTTTAGAAACTGACCTGCATTGAAGCATCTATAGATTCTTTGGCTTGGGAAGCACAGTTATAAGAGCAGGAAATAAAGAATAAGTTTGAGGAGAGGAAGCAGAGTAGCTTATAGAAAGATCTTGAGGGTGTGTGGACCGGGTTAGGCTTAAGAGTTTTGCAGACCCGGTTCAAATGCTTTCCTGCTTCCAACTGGCTGGCTGTCCTTGACGGAAATTATTAATCTTCTCTGAGCCTATTTCCTCATGTGTAAAAATGGATAAAATATCCAGCTATGTAAAGTTGTTGTCAGAATTAAATAATGATGTTTGTAAAAACACCTAGCCTAGCTCCTGCTACATTGTAGCTACTTAAGAAGTTATAGTTATAATGTAAGGGAGAGAAGCATTGGCAAAGAAGGATCTTTAGGTTTCATTCCACCTCCACCACCTATTAGCCTTGTGACTTTGCATAAATTATGTAATCTCTCTGCACCTAGTTTTCCCTGTCTTTAAAAGAGAATAAAAGCATGTAGTTCAGATGGTTGCTGTAAGTTAATATATGTAAAGTACTTAGGATGATGTCCAGCACATAGGAAACACACAACATCTAGTTGTTATTTTTGTGTTGTAATTGTTATGCTGTAGGAATCGGAATTGTAAAGCAGTGAACTTTTTTGTGGAGTGGAATGACAAGTTTTAAAAGATATATTTAGTGAGTCCTGTATTTAAGTGGAGCAAGATTAGGGGCAGATAATTACTCTTAAGATTACAAAATAGTTATTTGTTAAGCCAAAACCGTTCAATCATTCACGTCTCTCAGATTCCCTTTCTAATTTTTTAACCTTCAATTTTGTGCAGCCTCCTGTACAAATATTTAATGTTCTTGATTCCCCGCTAGCAGCTCACGTAGCTTGAGTCACTTTCATCATTACGTGTGTATAATAGCATCCGTTTTGTGAACCAAGTGCTTGGAATTGGCTTTTGCCTTTAGCCTGCATAGCTTTGTGAAGTTTTTATTGAAGTATTGACCTCATTAACACCTGCTCTGGCCACTATCTTAGAGAAAACTTCCCCTAAAAACAAGGTAGATCTTTAATACAATAGAGAGGAAGCGAGGGGGGGGGAATGAGATTGAGGTATTAGAAATTGGAACCAACAGTACTGATTTATTTATCATTATCAGTTTTTGTCCCTGCCTGAGCTCATACCACTAAAGTGTCTGAGGCAGCAAAGGGTAAACAATTTTGCTCTCCTCATATAGGTAAAATAAGGAAAAGAGATAGAGAATTCTTATCGTTAACATTTCTCCAGGGATTACTGCTGCGTTTTAAATTACTTAAAATGTATTGAAATGAGTGTTAATAATAAGCAACCTTCCCAATAAAACAGTGAATTAAACTTAACTCTTCCTTATAATGTAAAACAGCTCGGTTAGGTATGCAGCATTGCAAAAACCATTTTAAAATTGACTATGCTTACTCTTGGAGGCGATTTACAAGCTCCCAGTTAAGAAGCTGTGTGCATTTTCCTATCAAACAGAACATAAAGTTTCCACATTCCTTGGAACCAGCTTCGTTTGAGCAATGTGTTTGCTTGGAACTATGCCACATCAAGCCATTCCCTTCAAGCTGGGCTCCTTTCTAGCTGCAGTGCAAGTGTGTGATTTACTGGCACATTGTGCTAATGTAGACCCATTTTTATAGGATGAGAACTAGTTACAGTCTAGGGAATTGAAAAGGATATCTGAGATTCCTCTCTATAGAATATGTCCCCTCTTTTAAGAGCTGTTACACTGCAAGTTCCAATTGAGTTAAAGGCTGCTGTGCTCCTACAGGGAAATATCTTCTATTGTAATTTTTATATCCCCCAATAACAGTAAGTTCTTTGTTTACTGAAGAGAGGTTTTATGTCATAAAATTGTATTTTTGACAGAGAAGCAGATTCATTGTTTTATTATAAAAATTTTCTTCTTACAACAGCAAAAGTAAATAGCTCATCTCTTAACTCCTGATCAATGTCTAACACCTTCTACCCCCAGCAACACTTCACTGCAAGTATATTACCACTCTGCAATAACAACTCTACTCACCTACCAAGAAATGATCTCCATAAATGATTTACAGCTAAACCAGGACTTAAACTCATAGCACCCAATCAGAGGGAGATTTCTCTCTTCCCTAGTCATATAATTTCTGAGATGAAAGCGATTAATGTCGGTCTCTGAGAATATGCAGAGTATGCTGTCTCTTTTGAAGCATGAGACCCATTTGTTGAGCTTTTCTTCCCTTTTATATGTGTCCAGATCATCCACATCACACCACTTGGAGGTGAAAGTGTGATATGGATTTGTGCATTTCTTTCTTGTCTATTCAGATATTGCTTCCCCTGTGTGAGGGCACACAGGTGTGTGCTTGCTCACTTGCTTGTTCACTCTCTCTCACACACATTTTTCTTATAAAACTCAAAGGGGTTTCCTAACCATTAAAATAGCCTTCCTTAGCAAAAGCGCATCATTGTTCAGTATTCATATATTGTTTTCACTTCCTAACAGTCAAAGCTTGGTGAAGTTTGAAGGTTGAGACCTGATGGGTGAAATATATTCTGCATGATATATTTCCTAATCACTATTACTATAAAGAAACCCAGACTAGCCAGCCATATTTGACTAATCTGTACTGAAGGTATCTGAATTCTTATAAATATATTTATTGATTTAATATCCCCAAGATTGGTTGATATAAATGTAGTTATCCTCATTTTATAGATGAATAAACTGAGCCTGATTCTCTCCCTATATATGCATTATGAATTGACCAGCTATGCCAATTATTTTGATAATTCAAGTCTTAACATCTACCATTTAAAGATAGGAAAAAATGCATTTGGATGCTTGAATTATACCTATTTACTGTGTACATGAATTTAATAACCTTTTGATAATCACCCATTTCTCCACTTCCTTTACTTTGTACAGGTAGTGTCACAGAACAGTGACATCTCTGGCTCTACCTTAGTTTATTGGTGGCTGGAGTTGGAAAAAAAATATGGTTCTTTAATCAGTACTTAAATAAGAAGCATCTCTAAAATGTTTTGAAGACATGAAAATCTTGAAGAATTTTTAACACAACCTTTTGTTTGCTTTGACTCTTTATTTATTGAAGGGATTAGTATAGCACTTGTTAGGTAACGGTCAAGCTCCATCCCTAGAAACAAGAGTATCATGTGAAGGCTCATTTCCCAAGGAAAGCATCATATGTCTAATGCAATAATAGACTAAAAAGAGGACACTGAAAAGTTAGGTTCAGAAAATGTGAGATCATAATATTATATGAAATTTCTTGTTACCACTGACAGTAATCTTTGAAGTTATATTTCTGGAGAGATCCCAATTTTCTCTCGTATTCTGAAAGTCTCTGTTTATTCTTTAGAGCAACACTTTGAGAATTTAACAAGGCATTCTGACTGTTTCCTTGTTTCTAAATTGAAACTACAGTCCCTTCCTACCGCCATCCTATTTAAAGTAATATTACAAATGAGATAAGAAAATCTGTTTAATAATTCTCTGGGATAGTTCTTCACAAGCAGTGGAATTAAATTTATTTCTCTTATCTGCAATGGAGTTGTTATTTCTTCCTGAAATAAAAGGATGCCTGAGGTTAAATTAGAAATGTTTTGCATGTTTTTATGACAGGAAATTTAGTCAAAGAGGAAATAGATGAGATCTTTCTTGGATTGCTGCAATTGAATTTTTCAGTCCTCTCAATCCTGTGAAATCAGATTGTTATGATCATTATACAACTACAGATGTGATAGATTCATTTGAGTAATTAAAAAAAAGGAAAAAAAAAAAACAAAAGGAGGATGCAATGGTATAAGGTTAATATTTCTAAAATGCCACTTTTATTTTGAACACTCCTCTTTTCTTAAACCTCCAAAGATTCCACATTGCCTTCAACATTGTATCTTTACTCATTCATCTGGTATTCAGAGCGCTCACTTCCCTTCCCAGCTTGATCACAGTCATCATAACTCTAGCCACTCCTGAACTTCCCACCCCACTTTTGCCCAAGCACTCTAATTTTTTTCAGACCTCCCTACATTGCTGTGAGACTATTCCCTGCCCTGGAATCCCCTCTCTTTCATCTCTTGATCATTATTAGTCCTTTTCGTCCTCCAAGTTATAGTCCAATTTCCTGGCCCTCTATGTCACTTTCCCTGAACTTGCTAACATTAAAATCCCATTCTTCAGAATCTCGTTAGCATAGGTTCTGCAGTCTATGGACTATTACATTTGTCATTTACATATTATCTTCTGTTATTGGCTAACTGCATATGTGAGCACGCATGGGTGGACCTGAAGGTCATCTCCCTAACTGCATTGCAAGTTCATTGCAAACTCATTGAATTCATTGGAGCTGTTCCTTTATGTCATCCTTTATCACCCACAAGGTACATACTCTACTGTGGTGTCTTGTATGTAGAATACTGCCAATAAATATTTCCTGCCCATTTGATTAATCGGTGCTCAATTATCTATCAGCTCTAGCCTCCTTTATCTGGGATTTATATAGGCTTTGGACAACAACTTTTGGATGCAAAATCAGGATGTTCTGTACAAGGCAAAATATTGTGCATAATGCCCTCAGATAGTTACATTTCACTATTCATGTGGTATAATTTGTCCTCCATTTTATTAATTTAAATTAATTCAATTTGCTGTATAGCTTACTCTGATTAGACAAAAGAAAATTTATCTTGACCAGTTGAAGTTAGAAAGATTCCAAAATGGTGTTGTTCCAGATGGAAAATAAAATGAATAATGGAAAGTTTTGAGCAGAAATAATTTATAATATATACCCCCCCACACACACAAACACATATTGTAAAATGACTTCAGTTTTTCCTTTCCTTTAAAATATATGTAGAGATAAAAATTATATCACTTTTTATTGGGTCAAAATATCAAGAACCTGCAAATGTGATACATGTGACCAAAAAAACTGGTCTTAAAACTGCCCCAATTATCCTTTGTCAATATGCTAAATTTTCAGAACAATAGAGTTTCAAGACATGTGAACAATGGAGAATAACTAATAGATCAAATATTGAATAGCTAAAAATATCAGCAGCCTTTCTAACAGCTTAGAACTGTATTTGCAAATCACTATCAACATATTGTAGCCTGAAATGCTTCCATCTTCTTGACTTTGGAATTATATCTCAAGTTTCCAAATTTAGACTACATTATTTATTTACTGGCTTGTGTAACTGAAAGGAGTTTTCATTTTTACATGTTAGGTTTTATGAAATGACAAGTAAATCAGTCCTTTAAGTTTTCTCTGACAGAACAACTTGAAAACGATCATCAAAATCTCTTTTTCAACAAAAGGAAAGAATTTATTTTTTAAAAAAACATACTAATAGTGGATTAGCTTTATAAGAAAGGTCTCAAATGTTGGAGGCTGAAGCACATTTCTTAAATAGCTACCACATTTTTCATTTTTAAAGCTAGCCAAATGATTAGTAATATCTGTAATACTGATAAACACTGTTCGATACAAGGATGTGGTAGTCTAGTAATTTCCACACCCTATGAGCATGGAATTTATCTTGTAATTACCTTTCTTGTGTCATAGTTTCCTCTTATAGTGTCCAGTCAGTTCATCAATTAACACTTTTATTTGTGGTTGTGTATTGACTGGGTTTCCAGGAGAGGACCAAGAACTAAGAAAGGTATTCCAGCCAGAAAGAATAAGGTGTCTAAATGTGTGAGACAACAAAAAAATCTTGGCTCATATAGCTTCAGCTTTTCTGGTTTTCATTGCTTCCCACTTCCCCATGATAAAATCCAAACATCTCAAACTGATTTTTAAAAATCCAATCATAGATTACCTCCACTATGCCTATTTAAGCTTAGCTCCCATTTTTTCCAATGAATCCTAGATACCAGCCAGCCCAGTTGAGATTTTGTTTCATTTCCATGCCTTGACTCATACTTTCCATGCCCTAATAATGCCACCCCCCCATGACCTAGCCAAATCTTTCAAGGTTCATCTGCAGCACCATCTCTTCTATGAAGTCTTCTCCAAGAATTCCGATATGTGGTCACTCCTCACACTGATTCCTTTGAGTGATTGTTTCTGTCTTTACCATTCACCTTGGTCATTTTGCTGGACACTTTCTCATATCCACTTTATAACTTCCTGTGCTACTTTGGGAGGCTGAATAATATGGGCAGCAGCAATGGGCTTGCTTACCCATTGGTTGACTCCTCCTAATGGGAGGTGCCAGTGAAGCAGAGGGTGAGAGGAGAGTGGGTGAGGGGATGACTAGGTTTCTTTACTGACAGCCACAGCTCCTGTCAAGAGGTCCTCTCCCTGCAGCTACTTCTCAGATGCTGTTAAATGTACCCTCCATTTAGCCTTTCAGGCCTTGAGGAGGAAATACTTCCTTCCTGGTTTAAATAAGTCATTTGTTTATTGTAGAAACCCTGACTGAATCAGTACATAATAAATTAATCAGTTAAAGAGTGAATTTCCCCTTGCATGATCCCATTTCATGTTCCTATCCCATTTATTCACACCTGTATAATAATTATACTATATGATAGCTATACTATATTAGACCATAGTATAGGTACTTTATAACCATATCCTAATATCATAAGTCTCCAGTGTGTGAACTCTGGGGCCAAATTGCCTGTAGTTGAAAGTTTTGCCGCTTATTAAACAATGATCTTGGACAAACTGCCTCTTTTACTTTCATTTTACTTATCTGTAAAATAGAGATAATAATAGTTAGCACCTACCTCTTAGGGTATTATGATAATTAAGTTAATTTGTATTTAGCACTTTGTTCTTATTATAAAACAGAAACTGTTCCAAGTGTTTTATAAATATTAACCCTATTATTTCTCATAACAAACTTAAGAGGTAGATACTCTTATTATTTTCATTTTAGGGGTAAAAATGAAGAAGTGAATAGTTAAGCAACTTGCTGAAAATAATAAAGTAAATGGCGGCCAGGATTCAAACTTAGGCAGCCTTACTCTAAAATCCATTTCCATAACCACTAATCTGTGATAGATTTTTCTGGCACATAGTAAATGTTCAATAACTAGTAGTGTTTTTGTTTTTAACATTATTTCCCACTGTATTAGTTCTTTGAGACTTTAGTTTTTGCTAGATTGTGAGTTCCTTGAGAAAAGAAGCCAAGTTTTAATTTTCTATGTATATTATTATGTGAGTACTTGGCATTCAGTTAGGAACTGCTGGTAGAATTAGTTTTTAGCTATTTCAAATGTATTTCCCACTCTAACTTTAGGTAAAACTAATACTTAGCTAAAACTCAAATGGTGGTTGCCACAAGCTGGGGGCTAATGGAAATGAGACATTGTTGATCATAGTCTACAAACAGCAAGTTATAAGATTAGTAAATTCTGGAGATCTAATGTACAGCATGATAACTATAGTTATAAATAATATATACTTGAAATTATCTAAGAGAGTAGATCTTATGTGTTCTCATCATGCACACACACACACACACACAAGGTAACTGTGAGATGATAGATATGTTATTCAGTTTGATTATGGTGATCATTTCATAATGCATACATATATCAAAACATCAAGCTGTAGACTTTTATATACAATTTCTACTTGTCAAATCTACCCAAATAAAGCTGAAAAAACTTTTAAAAATGGAGCTAAGACACACACACAAATTTGTGTAATTGGGATAAAGAAGACCTGAGGACCAGGTAAGCTCCACTTCTTTCAGAAGACTCTCCTTGACCTCTAAATTTAGTTAGATATCTCTGCTGCATGCTTTGATAACTCCCTGTGCTTTCCCTATCAGAATACCCACCTTAGTTTATTATAATTGCTTATTTACTGCCTGTCATCACCACTGGCTCATTTTCCCCTTGATAATAATAATTTTTCCTCCTTCACTGTCGTATCCCCTATGACTCGCTCAATGACTGACACAACATAAATACTTTAAAATATTTGGAAAAACCCAAAGTGGAAGACATTCTACTAAATACAAAACAATTAATGATATGAACTTCAAGGAAAGGCAAATCACTATTTCAGATTAAAGGAGACTGAAGAGATAGGACAACTAAATGCAATGCATGAACCTGGACCAGTAAATGAAAGGCATTTAAAAGGGTAATTTTTATACTGTGAATAAAGAATGGAGATTAGATTACAGAACTAAAGCCATATTAAATTTCCTGAATTAGAAATCGAGCTGAGGTTTTGTCAGAGAATGCCTTTGTTTTTAAAAGATAAGCACTGAAGGGAGTTCCCATTGTGGCTCAGCAGAAATGAACCCGACTAATATCCACGAGGACAGGGTTCAATCTCTGGCCTCACTCAGTGGGTTAAGGGTGCGGTATTGCTGCGAGCTGTGGTGTAAGCACTGAAATATATAATAGTAAAGGGTATCCTATCTTCAGATTATTCTCAAGTTGTTCTTAAAACAGTATATATAATATTACATATACAGATACTTTATATATATGTAATTTTAGAATGGTAATTGATAAAATGTGGCAAAATATTAACAATTAGTCAATCTGAGTGAAGGGTACATGTGAGTTCTTTTACCATTCCTACAAATTTTCCATAAGTTTTAGATTATTTAAAAGGAAAATGCTTTAAAAAAATTATTTCTTGAATGAGTGAAAGAGCAAATGGATAACCACGGTTAGAAGGTGCTTGTGAAGTTCCCAACAGAGTTGCTGGTAGAACACTGAGAGAAGTAGGGAAGTTATGTCTAGCAGGAAAATAGCCAAAACAGTTTAAAATGTAAATGAGAGGTGAGAATGTGGGAAACAATAAAGACAACTTTGGCTTTGGCCAGTCTATTTGGAGAGGCATCCAAATACAAGAGTAGAAGCCAGAATGAAGGTGCTCAATGAAAGCTAGACAGATGATTAGCATCCTCACACGTAAGTCTCTTTCAGTTAGAAAGGTTCCAATTTAGGACCGACCTGACTTAAATGCTTATTTTCTTCCATACATAAAGTGGTTCTATAAACTCTTTCACGTTGTCAGTCTTTAATGTTCATTTTTAAGTTGTAAATAAAAGAATATAAGGTGTCCGCTTTTTACATCCATGTAACTTTAATTCATGCTTATTTCCTGAAAACGGCAGTAACTGAACATCATGTGGGCTTTTGTTGTAAATTTAACTATGTGAAGATTTTTTTTGTAAACAAATACTAAAAATATAACAAGTTTCTGGTTAAGGTCTTTGCTTAGACATATAAATACTAAATACTCAATGACATACAGAATTTTGTATCTAAGTATTATTTAGTTAGAATGTCATTTTAACAAACACCATTACAAAGTGTAGCTCTTTCTAAGAACCTAAAATGACCTACTTCTAGTATGTATGGCTTCATTGTTTAACTCCCTTTTTCATAGGAGTGCTATTTATAACTACTTACCACAACCCTGGGGAGACTCAGTGGGATTAATAACTTCTGATTCACTTTGTATTTGAAGATCTTTTTCTCTGTTTTTGCTCAGCTAGTGGATTCCATGATGAATTCTCATCTCCAAGGGGTAAGCTGTTTTTAGTAAAGCCCAGTAGCTGGCTTATGACTCTTTAGAAATAGCATTGATCCTTTCTTCTCTTGTGTTTTTTCTTCCAGAATGATAGATCCATGTAGACATGTTCAATTACCATGCTTAGGTACTTTTAAGCATGTAATGGTTTTAGTCTTTTTTACTTAAGTTATAAGTATCTGGACTCATATCAGAAAAAAATAAATAAGCATAATTAGTGTTCTACTTGTTTAGCATGACAAATATAGATGACTAAACCTAGAATAAAGAAATTGAATGACAGCACAGGGAACTGTGTCCAATCTCTTGGATTAGAACACGATGGAAGATAGTATGAAAAAAAATGTGCATATATATGACTGTGTCACTTTGCTGTAGAGTAGAAATTGAAAGAACATTGTAAATCAATTATACTTTAATAAAAAATTTGAAATCCAAAAGAAGACAACTGGAGATCATATGAGGATGAAGATCAGAGTAGAAGCAGTGTTTTAGAGAATCACATCTGGTATGAGCACCAGATTGGGAGCAGAGAACAGAATTTCATAGATGTATATTTTGAAAGTGGGCAGTTTGTGTAATGATTAAATCTAATGTGTTCTCCTCTGTGGATGGCTCAGTGGAATAGAGATGAAGGTCTTTGTATTTGAGCAGTTATAGGATTATAAAATTAAGTTGTCAAGTCCAAGAATTGTAATAGCAAATAAATTGAGTACACTCAAAAGAAAAAACAAATGAAAAGAGAAAATAATTGTTCCTCTCATTTCATGCATTCTGTTTTTTAGCAAGGTCTTTCAGCCACTGATTGTATAGTATCTTAACAAAAAACATATTAAATAAATGCCATACTCAGACACTGCCCTTGATTTCTGGAAAGAAAATCAAACGGGAAAATTTCCATTTTGCTCTCCTGAGAAACTACTATTTAATTAGTATATTAGCATCTGATAAATTTCATATATATATACATATAAACGTAATTATTATTATTGTACAGTTTCTCTTTTGAAATGAACATTTATATGCATTGACCAAAAAGTGGGATAAAATTACAGTTTTGTTTTGAAATATTTTAGAAAGGCATAATTTTATTGCAGCTGTTAATCTCCTTAGATTTTTGAAGGAGACTGCTTCTAAGGATGTCATTAATAATCTTCTCAGGTGCTTACAAAGCATGTGTCTGTCAGCAGAATTAAAGAATCACCCAACTAGAGAAGAGGTTTCACAATACCTTGAGACCTATTTTTGTTCATTAGAGAGGAAAATGGCTTGTTTTAAGTCTAAATTGACATGCTTGCTAATTTCAGCAGTAAAAGCTATTCATTGTGGTCAGGTTTAATTTAGAGCCTGGTAAGGTTCAGATTAAAGTTGATCAAGTTACTTCTATAACATACTTCTTAAACGAACTTTATAATCCTAAAAGAAGAAAATAGGTATAGTCATCATTGAGTTACATATCCAGGAGTGAGAAGCAAAGAGTGCCCTGGTTGTTTGAAGATGGATTAACGTTAAATCAAAGAAAAATGATGATAAGGTTAATCTTTGCTATATAAAAATGTTCATGTATTTAAAAATACAAATTTTCATTGAAATTTCATAAAACATACCTAGTGTATTCTTTCACCACTGTATTCATAATATCTAAAACAGTTCCTAGCACTTGATATTTATAAAATGAAAGAATGAGAGTATAAATGAATTAATGTGTGTACTTTGTTAGCTGTGTATATTTAGAGTCCTCTGTTAAATTTGAGGGGAATATTTGACTTCATCTGGTTTTCCAGGTAAATCTGTTTTTTAAAAATCTATTGAATGTATTAGACATTTTAGAGCCAAGAATTTCAAAGTACCTTTTCAGCTTGCTGTGTTATGGATGACCAAAGTTTAACTTTCTAACCCTGGAAAACATCTTATTTCGTAAAATTTGTCTGCTACTCTATGGTTTCTATTTTAGCATTTATTCAGTACTCTCCAACTAACTTATGACACTTACTTCAGTAGCTGTCTTTGGCAATTTGTTCCATATTTCAAACACACTTTTGTGTAAAGAAACCATAAAAGTTAGAAACCTGAAAATTGGATTTTTCTTTTGAGCAATCACAGCTTATAAATGTGGAAAATTTGTTAAAAGTTAGCTCCTCCAATTTCTCAATACAGAGGGGAGAAAATGCTCAAAATATATATGTAGTGTTTGGATAAGTTTTTCCCATTATTTTAATACTACTAAAAGCAATTGAGCTCAAATCACAAGGCCTATTTCCCTATCTCTTCACAAAAGAAGCACTACAGAATGATAAAAAATTGGCCTTTCTAAATACAAATGTCCTTAGAAATCCAGCAGCAGTCAAAGGGCATAGCAGATAACTAATTTTCATAAACATCACCATCTACCACATTTCACCTCTTTACTTTCATTGGCCTCATCGGTAGTAGAAAGAGCATAGGATGTAAGACTGTAAAGACTTCTGGCTTAGTTATTAGTGTCGTTATTAGGAGAATCAAAATGAGAAAACAGGTGTAAAACATCTATCAAATAGTTGTTTTAAACTAATAACAACTATTAATTATACCTTCCCAAATTAAAATAAAATGTATTCAGTTTGAGTACAACAACAAGGGAGATATCTTACTTTTCCCAAAGTTCTTTGTAAATGTCACTGGCATTTTGGCCCAGTAGAGAGAGTAGATGACAGAGAAAATAGAAATTGATGGACACTTGACAGAGGGCTGAATTTATTAATATATTATATGTGTGAGGGGGGGCTTCATTGTATTTGGTACTTTTATTTAAAGGAGTATTAAAGTCAGTTGCAATATAGAATACAATACTAACTTCTAGTCTGATGCTTCCCAGACTTGCCTGATAAGAATTAAGTAGAAAATTTGTTAAAAATGCAGATTTCCAGCCCTCTTCATTCCTACTAATGCATTCATTCTGAAGCAGGTGATTCTTATTGGAGACAATTTGGGAGAGACTAATTTAGTGCACCTACATTGCCTTCTCATTTTATACTTGAGGAATTTCAGGAGCAAAGAAGTTAAATAAGTTATGTCTTTTAAATAACTTCTTTGCTTTTTCTGTTTCTAAAATATACACTTTAATTTTGACAATGAACAGAGTGAGATTACAGGTATAAAAAGCTATCTTTCTCTTAAATACATTGTCATAATTCAAAATTACATTTCTTACTCATGGCACTCATATATTGGTTTAAGTAAACCCAGGTACCCTAAAATAACTCCATCTAAATAGTGAAGGAAATCTATAATCACGATTTTCACTTTAAATATTTCTGGTATCTAAAAATGAAACATTTCTTGTTAAAGTGTTCTCTATAAAGCCTTATACATTAGAGGTTTATATCCAGTAACATGTTTTTTTTTTATTATTTCTAAAAGTGCTTTAGTTGGTTTGAAAATTACACTTTACTTTGCATTCCATAAAAGGAATGCACAATGCTGGAGAACCTCAGTATTGTTGCATTTGTTCCTTCAGGCAACACTGCAGGATTTGGAACAGAGGCGCCCCCAGTTGGAAGAACTCATTACTGCTGCCCAGAATTTGAAAAACAAGACCAGCAATCAAGAAGCCAGAACAATAATTACTGATCGAAGTAAGTCTTTCTTTTTTTTATTTACATTCCCCATGCCAGGGATCAAACCTGAACCATAGCAATGGCAATGACAAATCTTTAACCACTAAGCTACCAGGGAACTCCCAAAATAAGTCTCTTTTTTTAACAGGCATGTGAAACTTAAGAAAAGACGTATGAAAATTTTCTAGGATAACTTAAGTTCATATGCCTCCACAAAATTTATAAAAATAGTGCTAAAGATGGAGTTCCTATCTTGCCTCAGCTATAACGAACCCTACTGATATCCATGAGGATGCATGCGGGTCTGATTCCTGGCCACACTCAGTGGGTTAAAGATCCAGCATTGCAGCAAGCTGTGGTGTAGTTTGCAGGGGTGGCTCGGATCCCATGTTGCTGTGACTGTGATGTGGGCTGGCAGTTACAGCTCCCATTCAACCCCTAGCCTGGGAACTTCCATATGCCACAGGTGTGGACCTAAAAAGACAAAAAAATAGTGCTAAAGAATTGTATAACTGGAGTTCCCATCGTGGCACAGTGGTTAACGAATCCGACTAGGAACCATGAGGTTGCATGTTCGATCCCTGGCCTCGCTAAGTGGGTTAAGGATCCGGTGTTGTTGTGAGCTGTGGTGTAGGTCGCAGATGTGGCTCGGATCTGGCGTTGCTGTGGCTCTGGCATAGGCTGGCGGCTACAGCTCCGATTGGACACCTAGCCTGGGAACCTCCATATGCCACGGGAGCGGCCCTAAAAAAGGCAAAAAGACCAAAAAAAAATATTGCATAACTATTGTAACTAAGTTTTTCAGTCCATATTGTTATCTTTTCAGTAACTGCATGTAATTCCATGCAATAGAGAAAATATAATTTTCATCAATCCAAGCTTATATAGTTGCAAAGCATGAAATGGTGGATATGGTGAACATAGGTGTGGCAGAACATTTGATCCTCATTTGTCATGCGTCTAGCCTGGCATCCATGGAGACGCCACTCTCTCCCTCATATCCTCGGTTGTTGGTGTAAGGAGGCCGTTGCTTCCTAGACCATATTTCTCTTCTGTATCCAGTGGTACTTTCAGATCTAGACATCTCTCTGCTCTTTGGATGCCCTCCTTGTGTAATATCAGAGATCATTGCAATATCAGAGATCATCAGGTGGGAACTTTGAGAGGCTGTTTAAGGCCCATCTGCCTAGATAATGCACATGCTCTTTTCTTCTTTACACAGAGTGATTCAGAGTAACTGTACATGGTTCAAGGAAGAGGACTAGACAGAAGGTTAGGGGAAACTGCTCTCTGTCCTTTTTCCCTTAGAGGTTTTCCTCAGAAATGAGTCCCAGGTCACTTTTGCTATCAGATTTTCTTGGATCTCCCTGGGTCTCCTCCCTTCCCTCCACTTCCCTTCTCTCCTGGGGTATATATCAGTATTACATTTTCTTACTTCCCCTGCAGTACCCCATCATTTCCTTTCCCACATCCAGAGGAAATCTTTTCTAGTGGAGTAATAGAGAAAACTTTTGTTTAATCATCTTTTTTCCTTCCAAATCTTTTGTCTTATACCAGGCCTAGGCTTTTGAAACTTAAAAACCAATAATCCGTGTGTTCATAATATATATTCTGTTGTGTCAACATTTCCCTAAGAAAGTGAAAGCAGAATGTCTGGTTGCCAATATGTTGGGGGAGAGGGAAAGGTAATCAGAATCGAAGGGTTATATTTGGAAAATATTATCATCCATACTTACATTTGTTAGGTAAATACTTAGTGTTAATAGCAATTATTTATTGAGTGCCTCCTAGGTACTCAGTATTATATTGTGTGTGGTATGTGTGTTTCTATATGTATGTGTACATAAAATCTTTACAAAATTATCTCAGTTAAATTTCATAATTCCAATTTTATTGATGAGGAAACAGTTTCTGAGAATAGTTAATCAAGTTGCTCAAGCTTACAAAACAAACAGAGAACATAGCTTAGAATTTGCCATTGTCTCTTTCTGCCTTAAAAGTCTGTGTTCCTTTTAGAATGTTTGCCACTTCCTGTCTTGTTTTGTTGTTTTTGTTAATGACCTTAATCTCTAGGACTAAGGCTAGATACTTTTTCAGTCTGTACTTATGAATGTTTTGATTCACTTCCTCAAGACATTTCCCTTTTCAGTTATAGTGATTATTAACTAAAATAGACTCTTCTTTATTTTGAATTTTTAACTCTTTAGTGTTGATCAAACACTCTTTTTGAATATATGCTAACGAATTAGTTGGGTAGCGCTAGCCATTATAACAGGTAAGCTCCCAAATCTTGGTAGTTTACCAAAGTAGAAGTTTTTTGTTTGTTTGTTTTGTTTTGTTTTGTTTTTGTGTTATGATGTAGTCCACTGTAAGCAGCTCTTAATGAAAGCATTCAGGGACCTAAGCCACTTCCAACATTTGTGTCCAGAATATGAGTCTTATGCATTGAATGGGCAGATGAGGCATGAGTATTGATCATTGGAATTTATTATAAGCCAGGCTTGAAAGTAGTAATTCTGTTCATAATATTTTGGCTGGAACTTGTCACATGGCCACATCTAACTGCAAGAAAAACTGGGAAATGTTGTCCAATATAGAGCTCAGGAAGAAGAGAAATTAATTTGCTAAGAAACCAGTTGATCTCTCCCACAGCTCATTTGGACAGGAAGAATGCACTTAAGTTCTTTAGTTCTATGTAACAAACAGGAGGTCATTTCTATAACAAGCAATACAAGAGCAAAATTGCCTTGTAATGACCAATGTACATAGCTGTTTAACTGATGGAATAGAGTGCAAACTGGAACCACAAGACTTCCTCACCAAAATGAAACACACAGGCCCAAAAGAGTGAATCTTCACGAGTGATTCACTCAGTATGAAACTGGATTCCCACTGCAAAGTCAAGTCATCTGTTTCTTGCCTGAGAAATATAGAAATTTGGCCAAGATATTTATACAAATCTGAACATACTGTGTGGAAGTCATTTGCTACTTTACTAATGAAAAATACCTTCTCTTTTCCCCCTCAGAGGAAAATAACACTAACTTATTTTATAGTATCCATTAAATTTTGTCTAAATATTTTCCATTATCCCTTGCATACTTTTTTAGATATTGTATTGACCTTTTTTTTTCATGATGTAGATTAAATTGAGTGACCAGAGAGCAGATTTGTATATCTTCACTAATACCTAGTTATTTGAATAGTTGTGCTTTTCTAAGCTTTTGTCTTTAAGGAATGAATACCTTTATGCATATTTGCAGCATAGTGGAAAGATTCCAACCCAAATGGTCCAAAAAGGTATTTTCTTAAAAGCAAGTGTCTGTTGAGACATGTCATGTTGCTTATTAAGAGCATAAGCCAGAATCTTAATTCTAAACATGCTGGAGACTCTAATGCTCATACCAGGGTAATTCTGACAAGATATGTTTATCTAAACCATGTCATTTGCAGCCCTGCTATATTTCAGTTTATCTCTCCATATGAAATCAATAAAATGGGATGGAAATTCAATACTCATAAAGTTTCAGTCATGTTCAAAATAGAATTTTTCTTAGTATAGATTTACTTTTCAGGGAACGCATACAAGTAAAATACTTGCTCATAAAATTGTATTTTCTTATTTGAAGATTTCAGTATTCCTTTTTTATTGCCCTGAAATTTCTAGAAATACTTAAAAAGGAATCAGCTAAATAAAGAAAAATATTCAATAAGTATATAACACTATATTGAAACATGTTTCCCTCCTTGGTAAATCCCAGTTCATAACTTTGAACAGTTGGGGAAATCTATACATAGTTATTACATTCTGTCAAGAGAAAATTCCTGTAAAAAGTAATTCTTCTCTACTAGTAATAACCATGCTAAAATCTCAAGTAATTGGGTCTGCAGAATACCAACCATGTTTCACTGTATAAAACTATTTCCATGGTGGCTGTTGTTTTCATGTGATTATATTGACAGAAACCATGTCATAATAATTTAGGCGAAAAGATAAATTTCATTCTAAGAGCATTCAAGTGAAAAACTCACCTTGCCATTTCTGGTGGTCAAACTGCTCATTTTCCTTTAATTCTTTGTTTGCTGCCTGTGTCTGCCATTCCTGGTGATTTTCTTCTGCAAAAGGGCTAGATCAGGAGACCAAAAACAGATAAGAAGGATCTGCAATTACTTCCTTGGAGATTTCTGAATAATGCAAAATTCGTATTCATGTCTGTTACTACTACAAATCTTAATACCATACCTCTCATAGCAGTGAGGATGATATGAAAAGAAAGAACTGCTCTCTTACTGTTCCGTTTATTCCGCTAATAATATTGGTGAACCTGGTAATCTCACGTTTGCATTTGAGAGCCTTGTTTCTGTAGCTTCTCCATCCATAACTCCTACTGTTACTATTTTAAAGATTTATGGCAATAGCACATATAGGTTTTAAAGGAAAGCTGCCTGGACTGGCCACTTACTACCTTTGTGACCAAGAATAAACAACTAATCTCAGTAAACTATCTGATCTCAGTTTCTTCCTCTATGAAATAAGATTACTTTTAACTACTTCAATGTTGAGACAATTAAATGAGATACTACATGAAGAGCACTTTGATACTAGCCATAGGAAGAGCTCAATGAGTGTTATCTCTTGCTGTTTTAACTATAATCTAATTGAGTTGTTTCAGTGCTTAGTGGAAAAGCATTTAAAACATTTAGTAAGCTCTTTGGTACTATCTGATTCTTCCTCCACCAAAAAAAAAAAAAAAAAATGAGAGTTTCAAAAAAATCAAAGGGAACGTTTCTTTGCAAAAGATGGGATGAGATATAAAAATAGAATTAAACAAATATTTGGAAAAGCCTTTATGTGAGAGATACTACAAAAAACAAGGCAATTGATGTAAGCTATTTCATTTTCAATATTTACTCTAACCCTAGGAGGTAGACATTATTAGAGAGACAGAAAACTGAAGCTCAGAGAGCTTAGGTAACATACCTACAGTCCTAGTAAGCTGTCAGGTGAGGAACTAGAATTTAAACTGATGTCTATATAACTCTAAAGCCTGAGGCACATCAAGTAGTAAGGGCTTGTTAGTCAAAAAATAGAAGAAATATTTATTTCACATCTTAAAATATTAGGAGTAACCTCAGTTTACTATAATCTAGATATAATATTGTATTTATCCCATTTATGTTGTTGTCTTCTGTGCATTTGCATGTCTAATTATAGGATTGTCTTGTACATGTGTTGCGAATGTACAGGACAGTACACCTCAGTGATCTAATAGCTGCTCAACCTTGACCATGTGGATTTCCTTCGCTAAGCCATAGTTGCCTCATCTGTCATGTGGGTTTAGTAATAATACTTGAGCTGGTAGGGTGATTATAAAGATAAAATTACATGATCTTTCTAAAGTGAAGGCTGCCAAATACCGGATGCTCATTAAATGGTAAATACTATCAAGATGAAGTGAGTTTGGTACAGAGGAACTGTAGCTGGAAGAATATGGACAGGGAATATCATATGGCCTTTTATTATCTCACGCAGGGGAGGAAACTTCTAAAACAAAATGACATGTCTTAAGACAAAGTTGTTTCTTTTAAGATTATTTTTTTCAGCTAAGACTTTTTTAGAGTAGTCCAGAATTCTTTGAGAAATTTGGTGACATAGTATAAATTTTAAGAAAATGAATTTGTATCATATTGCTTAAAGAGCTGGTGTATAGGGCTATAGAGGGGAGAATGTGCTATTGTATGAGAATAAAAATACTCTCACAGGATTTTTGAGTTAACTGACAGTTTTATAGCAGCTTTGTCAGCCCATCATTCACTGCTGCAACCAAATGCATGAAATCCTTCATGGTGAAATAAAAAGACTTTGTTGTTTTCCACATTTTTAGGAAATCTCTATTGCTAATGAAATGCCAGCCAATATCTTCCTCTCAAGTATTGTCTAATAGAGAGTTGCCTATTTTAGAAGAAGTGGAGTCAACCATATAAATTTCCTTCTTTTGACATCTAGCACCTGCTGTCAACCTGTTATAACTACAAGCAGCTCTCATAATTTATATCCACCAGAATGCCGCTGGCAACCAAAGAGTTCAGTTCAGTTCAGTAAATATTTGAATGCTTATTCTGTGCTCGTTAACATCAGAGGTGATGGAGGGGATACAGGGAGGAATGATTCAGCCTTTGTCTTAAAAGAGATTAAAAAAAAAAAAGAGCTCACAATCAAATGTGGGTATTTGGACAAGTATATCCAGGCAAGGCAAGCGAGGGTAATTATTTCAGTGGAGAAGTATTACAAAATGTTGAGAGACAGCACAGGAGAAAGGAAGATTGGATCTAAATGAGGGGGTCCCGGAATGCTCCTAGGAGGTTAAATTTTCTGTAAAAATCCTAAATTTGATTAAGCTTTTGAAAAGGAAAAAGAGGCTACCAAGCAAGGAATATTTCAGAAAAGGATGGCAGGAGAATAACATAGTTAGGCTTAGGTTTGCAATGGGTGATGGATGAATTTATAGGAGTGTGTGTGTGTGTGTGTGTGTGTGTGTTTGTTTGTGTGTGTGTGTGAGTACGTATGTAATGGAGGATAAGAGCGTACATGAAGTCAGTGACAGCAGTTAGCAGCCAAGAGAGCCCAGGCTAGAGCAGTGTCAGTGAAGTGAAAAGAAAGAACTGAATTAAGATATTCTGAGAAGCTAGCATTAGCAGGATTTGGATGTTGATTGGATGTGTGGAACTGAAAATCTAAGAATGCTTGCCTCTTAAGATTTTGAGATTTAGTGCTTTAGAAGATGGTAATATCATAACCAAAGACAAACTCGGGAAAAGGAGTTGATTATGGGTAATCAAATAATGTGCTTAAGATATAGCCAGTGGCTGGAATGAGCAATGGTGGAAAACACAAGAGGCGATTTCAGGGGTGAAGGTACTTCTATACAGATTTGGAAATTACCTGGAGTGGATAAGTTTGCATAGAAACAGGGCAGCAGGTGAAAAGAAAAGCAGACCTGGAGTTCCCACTGTGACTCAGCGGGTTACAAACCCAACTAGTATCCATGAGGATGCGGGTTTGATCCCTGGCATCACTCAGTGGGTTAATAAGGATCTGGTGTTGCCATGAGCTGTGGTGTAGGTCACAGATGCAGCTCAAATCTTGTGTTGCTGTGCCTGCAGCTCTGATTTGATCTCTAGCCTGGGAGCTTCCATATGCCATGGGTGTGGCCCTAAAAAACAAAACAAAAACAAAAATAAGAACAACAACAAAAAAGAAAAGCAAACCTAAGGAAGAACCTGGAACTTGGCTTATATTTAAGGAATGTAAGAAGAGTTAGCATGACCTCTCTCAGAGGCAACTTGCAATATAGGTGCATTTAGATAAACACACAATGAAGAATGAGGTTTTAGGTTTTGCAGTATATTTGTTTTCTATATCTTCTGTAGTCCAAACCAGTCTAATAGCATAAATTTTGGTGCAGTGGACCATGATGTTATACCAAGGGTTAAACAAAATATCATTATTCAGTCTTGTTACAAAAATAAGAATTTTACTATGTAGTATATATTATTATTAATCTTTTCTTCCAGTGTTGTTATTTGCTAGGAGTAGTGAGTTTATTAGTCACCATTCTCTAGAAAACTCTCTCTCTCTGTGTATACACATATACATACATGCATATATATATCCAAAAAAAGATAAATGTACACAAAAATTTATATAATATTTATGTTTATTTAAATATATTCAGATATATAAAGAGGAAAAGAGAGATTTTTAAAAATGGCTTATGACACTGTATGGGAACAGGGAAGTCTGAAATCTTCAGGGCACTCCAGCTGGATGGATAATCAGGGAAGAGTTGATACTATAGTCTTGAGTCTGGAGGCAGAATTTTTTCCTTTTCTGAGGATCTCAGTCTTGTCTTTTAAGGATTTCAACTAATTGGATGAGCCCTCAAACATTATGGAAGCTAATCAGCTCTACTCAAAGTCTACAGATTTAAATATTAATCACATCTAAAAAGTACCTTTACATAAACTTCTAGGCTGATGTTTAAACAAACAACCAGGCAGCATTGTCTATCCAGGTTGATACATAAAACATTGTCTAGCCAAGTTGATGCATAAAATTAAACATCACATGTGTTTCTTCACATATAAATTTGATTCTTTTAGTTTTCATTAGTATCCTATTAATAGGGTTCCTGAAATATATATTAAATAATAATAATCTTTAACATCTTAATGAATTTCAGAGCTCCATTAAAGTAATTATAACTCATACATTAAAATTTCTGTGTATAAAAAAACAATCCAGCATTGCCACAGCTGTGGTATGGGTAGCATAGCTGCGACCTGGGTTTGTTCCCTAGCCAGGGAACTTCCATATGCCTTGGGTGTGGCCAAAACAATTTTTTTACGTATTAAAAAACAAATGTTGGAGTTCCCATTGTGGCATAGTGGGTTAAGGACCTAGTGATGTCTCTTTGAGGATACGGGTTTGATCCCTGGCCTTGTTCAGTGGGCTGAGAATCCAGCATTGCCTCAAGCTGCACACAGGTAGCAGATGTAGTTCGGGTCAGGTAGTGTGGTTGTGGTGTAGGCCAGGGCTGCAGCTCCAATTCAGCCCTTATCCTGGGAACTTCCATATGCTGCAGGTGCAGTTATAAAAAGAAAAAGATAAAGAAGAAAAAAAAATGTATATTTTTCTTTACAGAATTTTTCTTGCGTTAAACTAATACTAAACATCTATCATGAAATAATTCTGTTTTAATGCATCTCAGTTTTTAAATTTTATGAGAGAATTAATATCAAAAAATATTTGAATAGGGAGTTCCTGTTGTGGCTCAGCAGTAATGAACCTAACTAGTATCCATGAGGATGTGCATTTGATCCCTGGCCTTAATCAGTGGGTTAAGGATCTGGCATTGTCACTAGCTATGGTGTAGGTCCAGAGGCATCTCAGATTTAGCATTGCTGTGGTGTAGGCCGATAGCTCTGATTTGACCCCTAGCCTCGGAACTTCTATATGCCTTGGGTGTGGCCTTAAAAAGACAAAAAAAAAAAAATTGAATAGGTTTTAAAATCCAAATTAGCTGTCATGAGTATATTTAATTACTATTTTATGTGAATAATTGGAAAAATAGATTTATTTTATTTAAAGTGATACAACTACACTTATCATAAAGTGTTTTCTACTAATTGCTTATTTTTTTATTATGTTTCTAAGGGGAAAGATTTGGATTAGCAAAGGTTCTATTTATCTACTTTAAAAACTGAACATAATGAAGATAACTCTATTTAATAAATAAACCAACTAATGAAAATGATTCTTTTCTTTTTTGGTACGATAGAATAAAGATGGTTATGAATAAATATGAAGAATATCATGTTCAGGCAAAGTGAGCTGATAAGACAAATACAGAACAGAAAGAGATGTACTCACAGGGGGAATTCCAAATTTTCATAGGCTAACATTTTCATTTTAGGCCTAATAGAGCATTGCTACTAAAGACCTGAATTTCTCTTATATTTTTATACCTCTGGGTATAAGGAGGAATATTACTCCCAGCTGATTCCATGCAGTTTGGGTGAAGCTAAGTCAAGGGTTAGATATGTGCCATAAACTGCTCCTAAAAGATTCTCTCAGTTCTCCTCAGGTGTTGGAAGAGTGTAGGAATAATTTTTCTTTATACCACTTCTTTATTTACTAAATGTCCTCATTAATAATTTAAAGCAACATAACAAATTATTTGCCACTAGTCTTTATTCTGTTGTACCTGCCTTAAGGAAAGCATTTATGAAGCAAGCAGGACTAATGGATTGTGACCTTTCTACATGCAAAGGACATAACTGGGCTCATTCTGTTTTAGTCAAGAAAAGGAATTTGTGGTTACCTATTGCTGCAAAACAAATAACCCCAAAACTTAATGCCTTAAAACAGCAACATTTATTTACCTTCTCTCACAGATTGTCTAGGTTAAGAAATCCTGCGTGTGATGTGGTTGAATGGTTCTGTCCTGAGCTTTCTCCTGGGGTTGCAGACACTAGTCAGGTGGGGATGAAGTCACATGAAAGCTTGACTGGGGCTGGAGGACTCACTCCCAAAGTGGCTCACTTATATGGTTTGGGAGGTGGTACTGTCCACTTGGTTCCTCTCTACATGAACTTCTCATGGAACTGCTTAAGTGTCCCTGTGACTCTGTGACTCGCTTCCCCCAGAATAAGTAAACCATGAGTATGAAGCAAAAGCTATAATGCTTTTATGACCTAGCTTCAAAATTCATACTCTTATTTCTTCAGAAAATTATTTGTCACATGTCAGCCTTGAAGCAGTGAGGTAGAGGAAGGAGAGATTCCAAAAGTCACATATCCAGGAGCTGAGGATTATTGGGGAGCATTTTGGAGCTGACTACCATAGGACTTTTTAAGCCCTAGAATGAAAGTTTTCTGAAACAAGACCCCATGTTGCCTTGACTATCTCCATCAGATACCTCAGCAAATGTCAATGCTACCCGTGCCCTGAAAATGGCAGAGCATTGGCATGTGCGCTTTATCCCATGTGCACGTTGAAAGGAAAAAGAACCAACCAAGACTATTATATTGCTGCTGGACAAGTTGGTAATTGTTTCAGGTCCACTCAGCCTCTCTCTACATGGAGAATAAAAGTTTTGGAAAGAAAGTTTTTGAGTTTTGGATGCCTACCAGAAAGACCTAGGCAGCTAGTGGTTGGTTGTGGGATAATGATGACAATGATAATTACAGTGATGATTATTATTTTTATGTTTGGGAGACAAACATGTCAGAATCTCTTTCCTTAATTTCATTCTAAGAGTAATGTGATTCTAAAAGCAATGACTCTCAGATGGAAAGATGTGATTTAAGTCCTGGTTTTGCCATTTAATGACAGTAGGCCCTTGGAGAATTATTTAGTTTCTCTCTGCCTTTTGTTTTTCAATCTGTAAAATTGGGCTCCAATGCCGTCTATACCAGATTGCTATTAGGATTAAACAGAATGGCATTAGGAGAAGCCCTTTTCCAATGGAAAATCACTACACAAATATCAGTGTCTTGGTCATCTTGGGCTACTGTGACAACATACTATAGACTGGGTAGATTAAATAATAGACATTTATTTCTCACAGTTCTGAAGGCTGAAAAGTACAAGATTAAAGTGCTGAAAGTTTAGGTTTCTGATGAGAACCTCCTCCTAGCTTGCGGAAGGCCAGTTCTCAGAGAGCAGAAAGCCCTGCTTTCTCCTTCTTCTCATAAGAATGCTAATCCCATCATGAGGACCCACTTGACCTCATCTGAATTTAAGTACTTCCCAAAGGCTCCATTGTCCAAATACCATCACCTTGGGCATTAAGGCTTCATCATGTGAATTTGGAGGGACACAACCATCTGTACCATACTTCCGTCTTCATCTTTGACAGTTCTACTAGGTGTTTGAGGTGTCAGCAATAACAGAGCCTTGCCATAAGGGTAAGAGTTTTTCATATCTAGAAAACAGGTACATGAAGATTGAGAATTGTTTTTCTGTCTCTACAGAGAATATTTAGTACTTGCTCAAAATTTTTTCCTCCACTGGAGCTATTAATTCTCTTAAATTCCACTGTAGGGCCTTGGAACTTTCTATTTTTAGGGTTTCCAGCTACCACATAGTCTAGTTTATTACCATCTGTAAGTAGTCTAACTCTGGATCACAGGAGTGAATCCATTGAGAGTCACCTATGAAGTCCATAGAGCAGTGATAGAAACAGTCAACCTGGGTATTGGAATTAGATTTTTTCTCTTCAATACAGGAGTCATAGAATTGTTGCCTTGAGCCACAGCTGGCTTTCAGAAGAAAAAAAAAGGAAATAAAAGAAATGGTGAAGGAAAGAAAAGGCAGAGTCATATACCAGCCTGATTTCATTTGCTATCAGGAAAAAAAGTGTGCTAAACAACAGAATGTTTGGAAAGATAAAATTGGGTCTCAAATGCATGGAATAAGAATGAGGGAAAGCACCTTTCTCTGTAATTAAACAGAAAATTGTGCCATGAATTGATAAAATCCAGTCAACCTGAAAATGTGAACATTAAGTGTAATTGTGCAGAAAGATAAGGTAATATGAACAACATAGGAATATATAGGCTCATGTTGGCTTTTTGAAACAATGATACTTTACCTGCTTCTCTTTAGGATTTGGTGTAGTCATACCCATTACTAAAAGGGGAACTGCAAAATGGCAAAGGCACTGTCCTGTTGAACTACAAAATGGGGGCATTCTCTTGATTATTACTAGTACTTGTAAATTGCTCAGCATTTTAGAACATCAGGCTATGTGTCTGTCAGTGTTGGGCACCATGGCAAACATACTTTGTGGTATATAGCAATACATCAAATGGGGTTAATTTTTTTCTTAGCATCAGGCAGAGCACCTAAAATGCCCAGGATTCCTGCTCCATGGCTAGGTGCTTTGGTGACTGAAAACATATTCTAGAGAAGTCCAGGATATACAAAATATTTCAGACAGTTTAGAGCTGTTAATGTTTACTTATTTGGCAAAGTCAAATTTTATTCAGGTTGTAAAATATCTCATTTTATGAATAATAATAGTATTTTATATCTGTGTTATGTTTTATATGAATTGGACAAAGAACTCTAATACATGTATGAGTTCATTTGATTTCCACAATGTCGCCTAAAGTTGATACAGTTTTTCCTAATTATCTGCTGGGGATTGGTTCCAGGAGGCCCTGAGAATACCCGAATCTGCAATACTCAAGTTCCTTACATAAAGTGGTGTAATACAGTGATGTGGTCAGCCCCTGTAACTGAGGGTTTTGTGTCTGCAGATATAGAGGGCCAACTGTATCGTCCTCATTAAATGAACAAGGGAAGCAAGTGTCATAGCTATGAATACCTTGTTCAAGATGACACAGATAATAAAGGGTAGAGCCAGGATTTAACCCAAGTCTTCTAATTCTAAGAAAGGTGTCATATGGGTGTTCTTTCCCCAAACCTATGCTGAAAGGAGATAACACTTGAGATTCAGTTATTGAAAATTTACAAATAAATATATATAAAATAAATAAATGTTTATATACAAGCACACATTTATATACACAGTTATATTCTTATATATTTGTATATGTATATATTTATAGATAAATCTTATAGGTACTACTGACATATATTTACATACATTATTTACTAACTTGTAATAGTTTATTTCAATTAAGTTAAAATATATCAGGTATTTATTGAATCATGAGACTTAAAGATCTTTAAAGGGATTCATTCTTAAGCCTTAAGTAAAGTCAGCTTTAAACCATCTTAGAAAGATAAGAAGCCAACATATATTAAAATAAACAAGCAAGCTAACAAGCAAATATTTCCACCAGAAGACTATTCCCTTATTTCACTGATAGTTCAGAGATTGGGGTGGGGTGGGTGTATGTGTGTTTCTCATTTTGCTGCATTTGTAAGTTACCAAATGCCAGAGGTTAGTAATTCCAAGCATTTCTGTGTCTCTGAGGACATTCTCTCCTTGTATATGTTTTTGTCTCCCTGATTGAACTATAAGCTTCAAAGTGTGACTCCTTTATATTTGAATTCCTGTAATTCTAACACTTATTCTGTAAATAACAAGCATGCCATAAACACTGACTGAACTGTAGCTGGCAAATAGTGTAAGGCTACAAGCTGCCATCCTCAGCTCCATGACCAGGAGTCGCCATTAGGAAGAATTTAGAATTAGCCTTGAAGAGATTAATAAAATGCCCTACTTAAAAAGTAAACAACAAGAACAAAAACAAACAAACAAAAGCCATAGCAAACATACCCAGACTTGGGAATAGTGATTTTTCAATACGAAGAGATTGAGAGTCCTTTTACTACAATCTCTTATAAACAGAACAGATTTTAAAAGCACTTTGGTTGGATTCCAGTTCACATACTTCATCCTTGCCGAAAACATACAAGGCCATTTAAAACATTCTTCAGTTCACTTCTGGTGGCTCTGATGATTTGAGCAAAATGAAAATGACATGTAAATTGAGAGTTTTTAATCTTTACAAGCCCAGGTACCCCTTTCTAATCTTGAAAGTAGAAATTTGGATTCTACTGTCTTTTTTTAATGAAAATTTATTTTTCTTTTTATCATATGTCTGTTGAATGCGTTCAGAGAACTCAAATCAGGGAATCATTTTAGAGACAAAATAAGAAAGTGAATTGTGTTATATTAAAAAAAAAAAAACAAAAAAACAGTGTATGACTAAGTAGCCTGTTGTCCTTGGAGGAAGTAGAATAAATATCAGCTCAGGGCAGCCAACAAGATGTGCTCTGGCCATTAAAAGCATTACATTCTCTTGCTTTACACTTCATTAGGTAGCTAATGAGTTGTGCATATTTTAAGACTTAGAACAACCACACTGACCATGGTAGTTTGCATCAGTTAGTACCAAAATCTGGGATAGGCACTTGGGAGATGCTTTATTTTTAACAGTACTAATAATATTTTGTTTATGTTTTGATTAAAATGGTATTTCATGATTTTTCTGTCCTGGTTCTAAATATATACACCAACAAGTTGCATGACCATTCAAAACAGGTTAACTTTAAATACATATTTTGAGCTGGAGGTTATATAATAGGTCTTTATCTTGAATATAGGAGCTAGATTCCTAATTTAAAATTCCAGCCACTAAAGTCACTGGCAAATACAATGGCCCAGTTCAGATAAAAATTGTTGACTATGTAGGAAGGAAAAATAATTTTCCTTCTGCCCTTTTAGGTCCTTTGCTGAAACACCTGCTGTAATAAGAGAGATAAACAGAAAAGAAAACCAGGAGTTTATTAACATGGGCACCTCCTATATACAAGGGAGAGACCCAGGAAAATTAGCAACTCCTTGAAATGGCCCAAGTCACCACCTTAAATACCATCTTCAGCTAAAGATGAAAGAAGATATTGGTGGTGGGAAGATGGCCAGTTATGAGAGGTGACCAGAACAAGCACAGTAAACTAGAGTAAGGTTTTGATGCAGATTTAAGTCCCTGTCTTCTCCTTGATAAGTTTCTAGAAATTTAGAGTCATTCTTTGCTTTCTGGTACAGAGAGGGACACCTTTACAAATGGGGTTGTTTTTTTTTTTAAATATAAATGTAAATTTAGAGTCATTCTTTGCTTTCTGGTACAGAGAGGGACACCTTTACAAATGGGGATTTTTTTTTAAATATAAATGTCTCTTACAAAAGTGTAACTTCTATTTAATTTTCAGAGCATTTCCTATGTCTACTGTTTCTTAAAAAAAAAATCATCCTAAAATAATTGTTATGCTGAAGAGGCATATTTTGGGGTGGTATATTCTGCTCCCCTTCAACTAGAATACCAAGTTGGTTTTTAAAAGCAGAATTGTCACCCTTAAATAATTCAAATAAAGAGAATTTTAAGAAAACGTCATAATGCCGGTTTGAAACCAAAATTAATCAAATTTTAATTCTACTTTATTATTCTGAAGAAACTGCTAAGTTATTACTTCATTTAAAAATTAGATTCTTCAGTATCACAGTACACTATGCTAATTAACGAAAGGGCATTAAATTATGCTCAGGTGTGATTTAGTATAATTTCATTAGAAATATAATAAATCCTTCAAGTTGTGCAATAGTGAATATTCCAAGTTTTGCTTTCATTAAGTAGTAAGCAACTTAAGACACCACCCCTTAAAGTACCTAGACTGAGAATAATACCTAGAAAATTGTCATTACATGATCTGGGGAATGAAAAATAATTTTCCCTCTTCCCTTCTAGATTCTTGACTGAGGCACTAGAGAGATTAATAAGACAAAAACAAAATTTAAATAACATGTACCCTATACATTGGAGATACTCAAGAAAACCGAGTAGCGCCCTCAAGTGGCCCAAGCTACCACCTTAAAGACCACCTTCAGCTAAAGACAAAAGATGTTAGTGGGAGGGAGGATGGCCAGTTATGGGAGGTTGTCCAGAAAAGTTTTCTAGAGACTTAGAGTCATTCTCCTCTTCCTGGTACTGAGAGAAATGTCCCTACAAGTAGATATTTTCCTATAAATATAAATGTCTAACCAAAGGGTAACTTCTACTACGTTTTCAGAGTTTCTCCTTTATCTGCTGTTTCTTAAAAATCATCAGCCTAAAATAATTCTTATACAAACGAGGCATATTTTGCAGTGGCAAAATCTGGTCCCCTTCAGTGCTTACTAAATAAAATTTCACCTTCAACCTTGTAGAAGGAAATTAAATATAGATTGACCCCCTTTAAAAAGAAACACAACTGGAGTTCGCTTTGTGTCTCAGTGGGTTAAGAACCCAACATAGTGTCCCTGAGGATGCCAGCTTGATCCCTGGCCTTGCTCACTTGGTTAAGAATCCAGCATTGCTGCAAGCTGCAGTGTAGGTCACAAATGTAGCTGTGACCCCCCATTGCTCTGGCTGTGGCATAGGCTGGCAGCTGCAGCTCTGATATGACCCCTAGCCCAGGAACTTACATATCCACAGGTGCAGCTATAAAAAGAAAAGAAAAGAAACACAACTGATGATACCGATGGCTTTCTTTTATAAATGTAGAAATCTGCAAATATTTACTAAGGACCTAATATATACCAAGAAATCAGTTTGGATTGAAAGATTATTTTAACTCATTTCCCAAAAGCTGAATTATATATTTTAAACTTGATCTAATATTTTTACTTAACAATTTGCATTAATATTTAAATTATGTTAAGGACAAATACCAGCTTAAAACATTGAAATTTTCATTCATACATTTACATATCAAGTGTTGATTATGTACTCACAGTGCATAAAGTTTCAGGCTAGGAATTATATGGTATTTCAAAAAAGCAGTAACATACCTCCATTAAGGTGTTTGTTATTAAACAGAAGTAAAGTTGTAATATTAGGTAGACTTTATATATGCTACAGAGGAAATATAAATAATATTTTTATAATTATATGAGTTTATGATTTTTTCATTTATCCACTGGTAAAAAGAAAAACAAATTAACTAAATAAATTTGAAGGTCTAATTAGCTTTTTTAGGTGGTTCATGAATGGGGCAACATCCCGTCTAGCAACTGGAACAGTGTTCCAAGGGGATGTGCAGAATGGAAGGGTTTTTATAAGAAGAGTGGGGCAAGGGAGCAATTAGCAGAAGGAAAAAAGGCTTAGTTTTTGGCCAGGACATCTTTTTTAGGAGGAAAGGAAGTACAAGGATTTTATCATGCAGATTGCTCTTCTTCCTTTGGGGGCTGGAGAGGGCTCACCTGGCAAATTACCTGATTGGTGCTGACCAGAAAACTCCAGATGTATTGATTAAGGTTACATCTCTGGTGAAGGTTGAAACAGCAGTTAGTTTAGATATTCAATCTAGGGTTGTTATTATGGACTTTACCACAAGTGATGCCATTTTAGTCCTGTGGTTTTTCTCTTTAACAATCCCTCTCTCTCTTTTTTTTTTTTTGTCCTTTTGTCTTTTTAGGGCCACTCCCATGGCATATGGAGGTTCCCAAGCTAGGGGTCTAATTGGAGCTGTTGCCCTTGGCCTACACCACAGCCACAGCAAGATCCGAGCTGCATCTGCAACCTACACCACAGCTCACGGCAACGCTGGATCCTTAACCCACCGAACAAGGGCAGGGATCAAACCCGCAACCTCATGGTTCCTAGTCGGATTTGTTTCTAATGAGCCAAGATGGGAACTCCCAGTTCTCCTCTTTTGATCAAACTCTCAGCCAGGGATGTGGTCAAAATGTAAGGCATTCACTTCAGTTCAGCTACGGCTCTGCAGCTTTGTTGTTCTTTGGTGTGATGCCTGTAGGTCATGACTTTTTTTGCTGAAGCCCTGTGATATTCACAGGCCATGATTTCAGATTCATGATTTTTAAGTTGGTCATTCTCCTCACTGATTTTCTGACGTTCCGATCTTAGGGAGATCTTTTTTCTGCTGGTCAGCGACTACAAATATGAACCTAAAACTTTGAGAGGATACAATGTGCCAGGAGGATTATTATAAAATCTATAAGTAGGATAATTTCCAATGTCTGGACTGCACTTTGGAATCTTAGTCCCCAAGACTTAATCCAGTCCAGGGAAAACATCCCCACACCGCTCATTGAAGGAGTCATCCTTTTAAACCAAGTGGGGTATTCAGTGATGTTATATATGAGTTTCAATTTCCCCAGAGGTGTCAATCCAGGAACAGCAGGTAGTATTGGTCACAGAAGTGACACATTCTTGCTTGGCTAACAGAAGATCAAGGCTTTTCTTTTTATCAAGAACAACCTTGGCCAGAGAGTCTCAGGGTTTTTGTTGGTCAGCTAGTGTCTTAGCAGTGGAATCTGCAATGTCTCCAGGAATTAAGGAAATTTTCCTCATCATATTCTCATCTATGTTAACTCCTAACCAGGGAAGTAGGCCTTATGCAAGAAACAAATTCTTGAATTATGAATGCCACTTGGTAGGTCCTTTTTAGAGTAGTCAGGAGTCCAGTTAGATAATCTAAGAGGCATAACCCACCTGGGTGCTACCTATCTTGGCATTCATAGGCTCAAGGAGAATGATAACCACCACAAAGATAAGACCTGCAGTACACAAACCATTTCTGCTAATAAAGTACTGTTAATGGATTTATTCACAGGGACTGCTGCATTTACCTGTTCAAGCCAGTGGTAATTCAGGTTTTTAGAGCATGTGAGAAGAAAATTTCATCGCCTGAAATAAAAAATAATTCTAAATTCCAGAGTTTACCCCCCCTTAGTAATGGCCTGGGAGATACAGATGAGGGTATTTTATTTCCAGGCCAATGCCAGACTGAAGGAAACGAAGAGGATAAGAAAGGGTTTCATTTTCAGCTAATGTAGGGATTCTTGAGCTGGCCTCTTGGGCTGAAGCAGTGTACAATGATGTCAACTGCTTCTCTTCCTCGTGTAAGTTTTCTTCAGAGGTCTCCAGCGTCCACACAGACCAGGTGTCAGATAGAGTCCTTCACTGTGAGATGTGTACTCAAGGCTCACTACCTTCAAGTTTTACAGCAATGTCAGCAGTCAAGGAGTACTTGGTAATGTCCTTTCCCACAGGCCTTTAGGGCTGCCTTTGTTCTTGGTGATTCCAAATCAGAAGGCTGGGAGAAAATAGGAAATGTTGGTTTGCTGAGTCATAGCCAGGTATTCGAGGAAACTAGAATAATTCAGGATCCAATCCATTTACAGATATATAACAAAAATTCAAAGACAATTTTGGGGGGGGCACGCCCACAGCATGTGAAAGTTCCCAGGCCAGGGATCAACTCTTTGCCACAGCAGCAACCTGAGCCGCTGAATCCTTAACGCACCGTGCCACAAGAGAACTACCTCAAAGACAATTAACAGGATGAAAATCTATTATCTACTAAGGTGCAAACATTTTTTTCTCCGTACAATTACATATATATATATATATAATTACATATATATATATATATAATTACATATATATATATATATATATATATTTTTGCCTTTTCTAAGGCTGCTCCTGCGGCATATGGAGGTTTCTAGGCTAGGTGTCTAATCGGAGCCGTTGCTGCCGGCCTACACCAGAGCCACAGCAACACCAGATCCAAGCCGTGTCTGGGACCTACACCACAGCTCACAGCAATGCCAGATCCTTAACCCACTGAGCAAGGCCAGGGATCAAACCCACAACCTCATGGTTCCTAGTCGGATTCGTTAACCACTGCTCCACGATGGGAACTCCTTTATTACTCATATTTTTTTAATCAAAGGTAATCAAGGTAAACTAATTAGTTTATATTTTAACTTGGTCTGATTATGGAAGTGCAGTAAAAATAATGATTTGATTTACCACATACATTCTTTTTTAGGACCACTTTGTTGTAACCTTGTAAGCAACATACCAGGTCAATTTTTCGAAGCAGTTCCTTGAAGCTGTCTGGTCATATCAGAGTCTATGCATGTCTCTTTCAAATATAACATTCCTGGAGTTCCCGTCGTGGCACAGTGGTTAACGAATCCGACTAGGAACCATGAGGTTGCGGGTTTGGTCCCTGCCTTTGCTCAGTGGGTTAATGATCCAGCGTTGCCGTGAGCTGTGGTGTAGGTTGCAGACGCGGCTCGGATCCAGCGTTGCTGTGGCTCTGGCGTAGGCCAGGGGCTACAGCTCTGATTCGACCCCTAGCCTGGGAACCTCCATATGCCGCGGGAGTGGTCCAAAGAAATAGCAAAAAGACAAAAAAAAAAATATATATATATATAACATTCCTGTCAAACCCTTGGTAATATAGCCAGTGCTTTTAATTTTGTCCTGTTACAAAAAGCACAAATTCTTACTGAACTTATACAAACAAATGTATTGTCCTGAACATAAGAATACTCACTAAAAGTCTCTGAATTATGGAGGATCAGGTAGGGAGAAAAAGTAAGTATTTCTTCTTTGTTCACAAAGGTATACTTTACCAAATTGCATTGTCATAGATAAATGAAATGATCTCATTAAATCTGGAAAAACAAAACCTTAGAGTATTCCCCTTAGTTCATATAGTCCCATATAATTAATATATGTTCTGCTTGAATCTATTTTTTCCATTAGTTCTCTTGACCTTGCTTGATGATTGAGGAGATAGGGACAGTGGTAATTCCAGGAAGTTTGCAAGGTTTCTATTAAGGCTTAAATGACTCACCCAATAAAGTGGGTACCTTGATAACTGGAAATTATGAAATGTATGCCCCAAATGTGTAGCACATTTTTTTAACAGTTTCTTTGCTACTGTGAAGATAGCCTTGCAGTGGAAGGCTTCAACCCATCCAGAAAACATACACTAGCAAGAATATATTGATAACATAATAAGTGGCAATTGAATGAAGTCTAGCTACAGATGTTCAAAGGGTCCAGAGGTAGGAGGTCTAAGGCTTCTTGGGACAAAAATATTTTTCTCAAATGCACTATTATGGGTATAGGAATGCAAAAAGCAAAAACCTGGGGACTGCCAGAATGATGGGATGAACAAAGTGGCCATCTTGGGCTTCCCATGGCCCTGTTTGTTTAACTTACAGCCATTATTTACCCATCTTAATTTTCCTGATTCAGGAGCAGGCTATTGCCATGTTACAAGTACATCAGGATGGCAAAACTACATGGCACTGAGGGGTCATTTTTTGTAAAAGCAAATAGACTTCATCCAGGTGTGCCACAATCTTTATAGATTTTGTTGCCACTGTCTTTGCCTGAAAGTCAGCTAGGGTGTTTCTTTGATATGGAAGTTCAGTCCTTTTAGTGTGAGCCTCACTTTTAGTGCCAACAACTTTTTATGCCAGGACATATCAGACTTCCAGGAATTTCATACAACTTCTGGAATACTTAGAACACATACCTATACAGACACAATATAAAGAAGTCTTGATGTTACTTCTTATTTGACAATGCTTTCCATGTAATTTAACATATCAAGTAAGCCTAATTAGTTTAACTAATCTTTTGGAATGTCCCAAGGGCCTTTTGGAAAAATCTCAGTTTCTTCCAGATCAAAAACACTTCATTTTTAGAATTTGATTTTGGGGAGTTTGTCAGTGGTATCAAAAGATTTGGACACTTAACTAAATAGGATCACAGATCAGTATGAAAGAATACTTAGCTATTTATCAGATGAAAGAAATTTAATTTCTAGTTTTACATTAATTATACTATTGATATTAAAGCTTAATTTAAATTGCCTTAGAATAGCAATTTAATTTTTCCCAGCTTAATTATGCAAAGAAAATTTTCCTTTCTCTCTTCAATTTGTTGTATACTTTTAGTTTGTCCTTTACAACTTGAAGTTCTAATTTAGACTAAATTCCTCTCATTCCTCTTAACAAAACTGTGTCTTCATTCCTCATGTATTTTCTTGCCAAAAACACATCCTACTTTCCTTGCATACAAGGATGTTTCCTTTTTTAATTAGCATTAATTACATTAGAATTTTTTTTTGGCCATGCTTGCAGCATGTGGAGATGCCCAGGGCAAGGACTGAACTCGAGCCATAGCAGTGACAAGAAACCACAGCAGTGACAACACCAAATCCTTAACCACTAGGTCACCAAGGAACTCCAACATTAGAGTTCTTAATTCTTAGAAATTTTAATTTCCACTAAAAAATTAGAAAGTAAACAAGTGTGGATTGTCTCTTATACTAGCATTCTTTAGATAGAATTATAAATACTTTTTATAATTTCTAGAAATGTGCTGTCTCATAAAAATTTCTCAGCCTGGCACAAAACATGTTTACTAATAGAACCAAATTTATCTTAGTTTCTTTGTGATTAGAAGCCAGAAGTAGGTATACCTATATTCATTAATATTTCAGTTTTTTTTTCCTTATTTGGAAATGCTCTAGATGGCCAGTGAATTCCTATTATTTAGCTTAACTTAGCAAACTCTACTTCATCATAACAAGTTATTTTTCTGGCTGGCAAGTGAGTAAGCCTAGGTAAAATAGAAGTATTCTATTTCATACTGGTAACTCTAAAGACATGTTTGTTGTAGTAGTCAAATTAAGAAACACAAGCTCATTTTTATTTACTAAAGATTATCTTAGATCACATGAACTTAAAAAAATCACTTAGGTTAGTTTCTATATTTCTGAGGACACTTTTAGCCAGTCCTTACAAGCACTTCAACCCAATTAAATAGAGCTTTTTCACAAATTAATTTTCATAGTACCATTCAGAGGTAGAGAAATGTTACATCTACAACATACATAGCTGTAGACATACAAAGAAACAAAGAGACCTTATAATTACTAATATTTGTGGAGAAGATTTATAAGACTTCTCATTAACCCAGTTTCCAAATACCTCCTTTTTTTAACGTCTGATGAGAAACATTTGCATTTCAAAGAGTGACTCTTAGCTTACAGAGAAGATCTGGGTAGAAAATCTACATCACAAAGGCACAGAGAAGGAATCTAAGATTTCTTCCAAATGGAGTTTGGGGGAGCACAGGTGCAGGACATTTCTGCTTATAAAGTCCCAGTGTTTCTAAGTATTTTGAGATGAATAGGGAAGGTTTAGGGGTTGGCAGAAAGGATTAAAATACCTATCCACCTATTGTTGTAATGTTTTTCCTTCTAGGCACATTTAGGCCTCTAAAGGAGAAGGCCTAACAGATTTCATTGCAGGCTCAGGATATGAACTATGGTCAGAGTTCAGTCAGACTAATGGCTTCCCAATTTATTTTCTGCTTTTTAATCTATCCACTAATCTCCAGAGGTAATCCGTTTATAAAAACTTTTGAGGATCCTCCTTGGGTTTAAAAAATTCTTTCGCTATGGCCCTTAGATTGGCCTTTGACCTAGGAGTGAAAGATGCCTGAGGAGGATTGTCTGTAGCCTCAAGTGGTCTTATTTTAAAATGTCTAGTATCCAAATAAAGGGTGATAGAGGGGAGCAGTAGAAGTTATACATCATTCTTAAAGTCTTTTAGGCACCTTTTATTTCTTTAATTTTTCATCAGCCTTTTTCAATGAATCTTTTAATGAAGTCATTTTGGAATTTCAAAATCTTTTGGAGGCTTTTCCTTCTAAGTGTACTTTTTAAATGACTTTTGTTTGGAATATACCCCATTACAGCCATTGCAGTTATAGCTGCAGTTCTATAGTTCTTGTTTTTAGAAAGACTTCACAATTTTTGAATACAGTTTTTGGAACCATTGTTCTTAAACAAAATAAGCAAGATGGCCTGCTCAACTTTGAATATGGAAGATAATTCTTTCAGCTAGGCCTTTTATTTTCTCAGAACCATACTAATCAGCTGCCAGTACTTCTGAGATTCTCATTAGCAACTAGCCTTTATTTAATATCCACCTAAGGCTTCTCACTGGACCTGGACAGTTTTTAAATCAGACCCAGTCCAACTCCTGCAGTAACTACCAACAATTCTCATGGAACTTTGGATTGGGGGAAAGGGTTGAACCAGAAGATTACAAAGAATTGGAATTGGGGACTGACTACACACAAATGGAGAACCGCAGCTTCTACCATCAGTTCCTAAGGTAGAATCTGGGGAAGGATTCCAAACAAATGAGGAATGGCAGGCTAAACCATCAGCAGTTGCCATCAGCAGTTCCCACCATTCACTTCAGAAGCAGAGCTAAGGCGAGTTTTCCACCTGGGGAATTCCAGTCTGAAACTCTAGAGGCTTGGCTCCAGGCAGAATCCTCTGCCAACACAGTTGAGCTTAAGCAGAATCATGTGCCAGCTCAGGTGAACCTGCCCTGTAAAGGAAAGCCAATTAGACCAGGAGCTCAAATGCAGAAAGAGAAGGGCTCAACCAAGAGGAACTCACCAATGGCCCTCAGAAATGGAGGGAAAATGCAGTGAACTCAAAAGGGTTTGTGGGTTACCATGGCTGTGTTTCTCATTTTTGATGAATACTACTGAAGTTCAATGCAGATGCCAATGCTGCCACTGATCTATTAAAAAAAAAAATTCAACCAAATAAATTTAAAGACCTAATTGGCTTTTAGGTGATTGATGAATCAAGCAGCATCCTATCTAGCAACACAAATGGCATTCCAGGGGGTTGTACAAAATGAAAGGGTTTTATAGAAAGAATTGAGCAAGAGAGCATTTAGCAAAAGAAAAGAAAGGTTTGGTTTTAGGCCAAGACATCTTCTTTTTTAGTCAGGGAGAGAATGGCACAGTTTTATGGAGCAGATTCCTCTCAGGGGTAGAGGAGCTGTTCTTCCTCCAGAGGGCTGGAGGTCTCATTTGGCAGGTTACCTCATTGGGAGTGACCAGAATATTCCAGACTGGTTGATTAAGATTACATTTATGGTGAAGGTTGAAGCTGTATTTAGTTTAGGTATTAAATCTAAGTTTGGTATCATGGGCTTTAGTGCAAGTGACGCCATTTGGGGCCTGTGTTTTTTCTCTTTAAAACTATTTCTCCCTCTACACATCCATGTGTCTATTCATTGTTCATTACTTAATTTAAAAATAATTATTTATTGACCTTTGGGGGAGAGGGGTATATAAAAGTAAGTAAAATACAGATCCTTTTGTAAAGAGTTGATAATCTAGGGGGAGAAAGATGTGTACAGACCATAACGTTGATACAGAAGCACAGCATAAATGCAAGTTAACAAGTAAAGTAAAATGGCAATGCAAAGGAGAGACTTGGATGCATGAGGGGAGGGGCTGTTTTTCTAGAGAAAAATTAATCATAGATTTCCCAAAACCTAGGCCAGGGCTTAGCACAAAGTAGGTTGTTTTGTTGGAGGCAGGGGCCAGAAAATTATGCACCGAAACTGAGATTGACTTTGCCAGTAGTTTGACACAAGTTCACTGTGAGAGTTTAATAAGCCACTAGCATAACAGGGCAATGTCTCTTAATTAACCAATAAAGAAATAATATTATCCAAACAAATGATAGATTAGTTACACAATTGTTCCAGGCAAGGGGAAATGATGGAATAAAGTCCAAATCTAGTGGAAGTGTACCTTTTCTATGAGTTTTGGTTGGTTTTTCAGGAGAGAAAGCTTTACAACTTGAGAGTTGACATCCAGCTACCAGTGCAAAAATAAAAGCCCCATGTTGCGAGAGCTCATGGCTGGGGAACGATGGTACTGTGTTGAGGGGCAGGCTGATCTCCTTTTCCAACCACAGCATGGTTTATCACTGTTGGTATTAAAAGAGTCATCTTTACCATGGTAGGAGCTAATTCTTATCTTCCTGAGACTGCTGCTTGGTTTAACACCACTGTCAACCAAAGAGTCTCTTCAGCCATGGCAGAAGCAAGAGCTGGTTCAGCAAAGGGTAGCTTTCCCTGACTGAAACTCTCAAGTATTCCTCAGAAACTCTCAGTATTTATAGTCTAAATGACCCCTTGCCACAGTTGCTTCTCCACATTTCTTATCGACAAGCCCCTAGCAAGGCCCCTCAACAGTTGACAATAGATGAGATGATGACATCCTGATACAACTTACTTCATTCTTAACATCAAATGAACTCTACTCCTAAAAACAAGGTTTGGTTTTGGTTGGTTGGTTGGTTGTTTTTTTGGTCTTTGAACAAAAGTGGATTAAAACAACTTTGGTTAAGCCATAAGCAAGTGGATTTGAAGTCTTATCAAACCAATACACGATAGCAAGTTCAGATAATGTGTTGAATGTCTAGTGGACCATATCATGGAAGAAGTGAATCTGAAGCTGGACCTTAAAGCTCAGAGAAATACATTTAAGTGGAAGATAGATTAGAACCACATGATTTCAGGCCTTCAGAACTGGAAGAGACCTTGGAGACCATCTAGCACAACGTTTCTTTGCCTCTCTTTTCTCAATGTTGGAGCACGTTGGTCTAACAGTGTATCAGCACACACTTTTGTCTATAATGGGAGGCTGTATTGCAAGTGTCTATGACTAAGTCACTAAAGTACAAAAGTAGCAGATACCAGAGTGAGGTATGCAGCAGATTACTGAGGTGCACATTTTGAAAGGAAATAGATTGAAAAAACTCCAGAAGATAGTGACTTGGAAAAAAATTGAGGATTCTTTGGGAAAATGCTACTGAGAGAAACCCCCCTTATTTTTGGCTTTTTAGGGACACACCTGTGGACATGGGGAAGTTCCCAGGCTAGGGGTCAACTTGGAGCTTCAACTGCTGGCTTACACCACAACCACAGCAAGGATGGTTCCTTAACCCACTGAGCAAGGCCAGGGATTTAGCCTGCATCCTCATGGATACTAGTCAGGTTCATTACTGCTAAGCCACAATGGCAACTCTGAGAACTCCCCCCTTTTTGTTTTTTATGATCCTCCACTTTAATAAGAAGAGAAATCAACATTCCCACTTTAAGGGACAGTTTTCTTTAGGAACACCTGGAGAAGTGACTCATTGGATTTCAAGTCTCTGAGGTAGTAGTGATTGACCTTGCCAAAATTAGATAACAATAACAACAAAAATACACTTATCTGGGTTCTGGAAGCATAGAAGATAGCACCAGTCATTGTCAAGTCTAGAAAAACTTCATGAAACCCCTCTCAATACTTAACATCAGCCGGACCCAGAAAGCAGAATGTCCCATTCTAACAATGACAGGACTGAGTCAAATAAGAACTTTACCTTCCCTCTCCTCCCTCTACTCCCATTCAACCCTGTGAGGATGAGAAAGAGTAGCTGGTGAATGGGGCAGAAGGTAAGAGAAAAAGAGGAAGCTCTCTGTACCCACTGCTCAAGGTGGTGAGGGACCTGGCCCAGTTGCAGCCTTTCCTAGTTGAGGGAGAAGTCATATATGTGAATTAAGTTTGAAGTGTTAATTAATGTATTAGATGGGACATTCTAACTTTAATATCTTAAAGTGCCAACAGGACCTTTTATTACCTTACAATGGCTAGAAAAGACATAGGACCTCCTCATATTTTCACCCAGGGACAGAGGAAGAACTACTCCTTTGAGCAGATCTAAAGCGAGAAAGGAAGGCAGATCAAGTTGTCTTTATGCTTTTATGCCATAAATCCTGATTATTCAAAATACAATAATCAGGTATTATTGATTTTTTAAAGGGAAAGCAAAACAATAGAATTTTGGGGTTTGTGTCGGGATACACATGAAGGTGTAGTTGATTTTTTTAGTGGAACCGAAATATTATGATCAAGTGCCACTGAAATAGATTATTTAACTGGATAAATTTAAAAATTTAAAAATTTAAAAATCTATATAATACCAAAATTAATGATTAATCAAAGAGATGGATTTTTGGCACTGTGTGGTAACCTGGAAGCAATAAGTAATATAGCTGGAATGTTGCCTCTTAAAGATTATCAGAGAGGAAGCCTAGCTATTTGTATGACATGGTGGTGGTAGGCAGGCATGCTGCATTATATAACAGAGGGTCACAGTCCAATTCTGTTTAGCTATGGGGCACTATTCCCACAGGATAATTATAACATGGTGGGCTGAATAGGCTTCCAAGAAGCCATGCCAGTGCTTAATTATGGTGAGTTACTTCTCTGTTCCATCAGACCCACAACTGCATGGACATTTTTTTATTTCCTTACTTTGAATGTCTTTACACTTCTCCAAAATCCATCCATATCCTCATCACTTAAAAATAATTTTTCATACAATTTCCATCTTGTTAACTCTCCTTAAATTTTAATAATACTTCTATACAGACACTTGACATTCCAGAGGAACATTCATTAAGACCATGGGGATCAACAGATTTTCAAATGCCATTCAGTGTATGTGAAGTATGTATTTCCTCCCAAATGTGTACTTCATAATCCTCATAATAGATCTTTACAGACGAGGAAAATGGGACCTAGGAAGGTTAAGTAAAACAGCTAACAAGTGTCCCAATTAATATTTGAATTCAAATCTGGCTGTTTCAAAACCTGCATTCTTAACTCTCTTTCCTGTATTTGTTTTCTGTTCAAACTGTATATTGCTGTGTAAGTTTCCCACTGGGGCTCCTTTTTCAGGGTCTTCCTAATACTTAAAGTCACTTGTGAAATGAATACTTTCTTTGAATGAGAAATCCATCAGGCAGAAAAAAAACAACTTGGCAATAAATTTTGGGCATTAACCCCATGCCACGTAATTATCACAAGGACTAATGCTTTGATCCCTCCTCACAAGTGTGATCTTAAGATAATGGAGTGAGGCTTGCATTGTAAACCTTTTGGATGCTTTATATTGTAATGCTTCATGGATTGGCTTCCTGAAAAAAGATATTTGAAAGCATTCTGGGAAGGTCTGCCAGTTAAAAACCGGAGATTGGCTGAAGGCTTGTAGCAATTGAATTGTGAATACAGATGGTGCCAAATTGAACGTTTCCATGGCAACAAACTTTCCTTAATAACTTTTAGATGGAAAGGGGAACATAAAAGGAAACCATCTTTTAGCAGATATATATTTCTACAGCATATATGAAGATTGATTTTGGAAGCTAATTTGTACTTAATTAGTGATTGTTTTAAGTAGATCTGAATGTTACTAAATCATCCTGAGGAAATATTCTGAGAATAACAGAAATAAATTCTAAGAACCATATAAAGACATAAAAGGGCATGGTTTTAAAAAACACTTCTTGATCTGTAGCTAATCGACTGGGATTTTATATTAATTGCAGCTTACCATTGGTCAAAGATTTCTGGATTCTTAATGTCTGCTAAGATCAAGAGTTTGGACTATAGGTATAACCAAAGAAAAAGTGATATGTGTATCATGGATTTGGAATTGATCATAATATATACATATTCAGGTTTATTCATTGGCTTTTCATTATCTGTTGCTTGAGGATGTTTTTAAAACTGCTGAATGTTTCAATCCTTTCAGGAAGTACTTCAAAAGGAGGTCATGGATAGTGTTCATATCATGTGGTATGTTACCATAGATCTAATATCTGGTTCTTAGCCTTGCATATCCAACAGCTAGATTTTAGTAGTTCAACTTGAAGTGATGAGGCTCTGGGAAACTGACTTATGCTACACAAACTCACCAGACATTGGTTTCTTAATCATTGAAAGAAGAGATAATGAATTTGAAGTTTTATTTTATAACACAACATAAGGCTGTCAGAAAAAGTTAAAAATGATAATTTGCTCATAATTCCCTCCCCATTGAGGACTCTGCAGAATACCAAATTAGAGATGGCAAGGTTTGATGATGAACATGGAATTTGAAGAAGGATAATATCATTATTATTATTATTATTATTATTCTCTTTTTGGGGCCACCCTCGTGACGTATGGAAGTTCCTAGGCCAGGGGTTGAATCAGAGCTGTAGCTTCCAGCCTACACCACAGCCACAGCAATGCCAGATCAAAGCTACATCTACAACCTACACCACAGCTCATGGCAGCGGTGGATCCATAACCCACTGAGTGAGGCCAGGGATCAAACCCGTGTCCTCATGGATACTAGTCAGGTTTGTTACTGCTGAACCACCATGGGAACTCCAATATCCTGTTATTAAAGTATTACTCATTAAGTGAGAGAAACTAAGTAAACTTCCCATCTTTATTATTCTGGATACTTTCTAATATCAAAATAGAGAAACAGGTAATTTATCTCAGGTGTTACTGAAGACCTAATAGTGTTATGGCAGATACCCAGCAGCCCTGCATTGCAGCGTATCAGCTCTGGCGACAGCCCCGTGGCTGTATCGTACCAGCTCCAGCAGCTCTGTGGCTGCAGTGGATCAGCTCTTTTACCCAGCGAGAAACCAAGCGAGCACTCGGAGAGGTGGAGAACTCAGGATTATGACGCCGGCGGGCTCAGAGGACATCCATCTCCAGAGTCTGACTCAGGTTTATTACGCCTGCAGGCTCAGACAAGATCGCTCTCCAGAGTCTGAGCCCGGAAGAAGGGTTTCACAAGGCTTTTATGGGCTACGTCTTCCGGGTCCATGCTTGGCTAGTTGGACCGGAGTGACATCAGGCAAGGTAGTGGATGCGGAAACAAATTTACAGAAGCAGATGTGTGGGGGAGGGGTGGTTGGGACAGTTGGCTATACTTTGCTTAGTCGTCATGGCCGGGGTCTCTCCTTTCTACATTTTTATTGGGACATTTTCTCTTACAATAGCAAATGCTTGCTCTCTGACTTTCTTTTTAGATTCCATGAAACATGTCTTTCTTCACACATGTGCACACTTACCTTCCACCTCTTACAGAGCAATATGAAACTCAGGTATGTTAAGTAGATGTAAATCAATAGTTGGAAATTTGTATTAATCACATTATTATCCATTACTTATTTGATATAACTAGGGTATGTCATCATCAAAACCCTTACAGAACAACTCTTTCCACAAGAATTTCTAGCCTAGTGGCAATTCCATGACTACTACCACAAGAAATTCTGACATTATAAAAATATAAGGTGGCCCTGGGAATCTACATTCTTAAGTTATCTGAGATACAACCATATTGTTTCTGAAGATGACTAATACTACCCACCATGTCCTTTTATTTTTTTCTAATATTACTTTTAGAAGATAATCTTTTTTTCATGGCTCCTTCCAAATTTCTGGAACTTTAGGACTCAGCACCTCTAGGAACTTTAGGAACTTTTTCATGGAAAGAGAAACTTAAAGATATATATAACACACATATATACATATATATATATAGACATGTACATAGAATAGAAATATGCTTGTATACATAGAAATAGAAATGTGTTGTTTAAAACTATAAAAAATATACATTCTTAGAAATTAAAATCAGGAGTTCCTGTTGTGGTTCAGCAGAAACGAATCTGACTAGTAACCATGAGGACACAGGTTCAATCCCTGGCCTCGCTCACTGGGTTAAGGATCCAACATTGCCTTCAGCTGTGGTGTAGGTCACAGACATGGCTCAGATCCTGTGTTGCTGTGGCTATGATGTAGGCCAGTGGCTCCAGCTCCAATTAGACCCCTTGATGGGAACCTCCATATGCTGTGGGTGTGGCCCTAAAAAGACAAAAAACACAAAAAATATAAATTAAAAATATAAAGAATTCGCTGTCGATTGAAAATAGCATGATGAACTTGAATGAAATAAGGCCCCTGAAAACAGATGCTTCCTTTAATCCTACATTTCCTTTCTCTCTCACACACACACCCTCTTGGGGCACTGTTGCCCTGTTGAAAAGGCATGCACTAGCCTAAGAGCCAGAAGATTCTGATTCAGTAAGTTTGGGGTAGAAACATTTTTTAATAGTGGTCAGGTGTTTCAAAAGCAATGCATAAATGCACCTACTTAATATTATTCCAATTTTTTTCAGAAATCTGAAATATGAGCAGTTGCTTGTTTTTAGGGATAGTACTAATGATGGAACATTGTTACACTCTTATAAATCTTTAAAAGTTTACATTTTCCCCCCTATTTTTGGGAATATATAACTTTGAGCACAGCTTAAAACAACTTTCATGAAATATGATATTGTTCTTATTTTTTTTCTTGACCTTTATTATCTTTTCTACCACTTCTATGTAGGTCTTTTTTTCATCATTGCCTATTTCTTTGGTTTTTCCTTCATATAACATTGAGGGGAGATGTAGGCTTAGCATCCTGAATTCATATAGTTCCATTGTGGTTATGAAAATATGAACTAAAACCCTGTAGGTATATGGTACCTTGTAGATAATTTTCTCCTTTCAGACAATTACACAAATATCTCTGAGGATTCTAGGGTCATTGCTAAATCTCTTTTTTAAAAATCCTATAGTCTTTTCTTATTGTTAGTTTTCAAAAAATAGAAGTTTTCGTTTCTAAGTTAAAAAAAAAAAATCTGGTGAGTGGAAGAACTATTCAGCACAACAGGTTTTAAACCAGTTAGGATGATGATGTGTCCTAGATGGAGATTTTCATGAACCTCTCACATTAGCTATTTCAGCTTTGTTTTTTTTTTAAATGTTCCAAATGGGTAGAATAAGGGGCTATTTAAGAAGGTTTGGGCTCTGGGGGAAAAAAGCCCTTTCATTAGGCTCCAAATAACAGCTAGCTTAATAAGCAGCAAGAGACAGATATTTAGTATAGGAAAAAATAATAAAAAGATAAAAAAATAAAGCAATGAAATTATAAGATCAGTAGTATCACTGGAACTGCAGCAAGGCAGGTTCATATCAGATTATTTTGTTTTTGGAAACAACTATAGTAACTTTGTTCTGAACTTCTTGCTACTGCCTGTCTTGAGAAATTTAACATCATCTAGGTATCAAAATGCCTAAGGACAAAACTAGTACCTAAACTATTCACATTGAGAGAATTCATGTACAAGTTTGCAGCTGATGTATTAGTCAGTGTACCACATACAATCTACCACTTTATAGCATGACTGTTTCTAATTTTCAAGAACAGCGTAGTAATTACTCACCAGCCAAGAGAAAGGCATGGAACCATGCTTGTCATTGAAGCCAACATTAGTTCTGTCTCTGGTAATGACCCAGTTAAGTACTACCTCTCGTGCCTCATCTCTAGAGCCTTGGCCTTGAACATGGACATAATGTAAACTTTCACAAATCTCTCATTTCAGTTTACTGTGTTTAGTCTGCCCCTCTCTAGAATAATCTCAAAACTTTGCCTTTGTCCCTTATGTGGCTTCAGTTATTCATGACTCTATGAATGACAGCTTTTATAGTGACACCTCTGACCTCTTACCTGTTTTATCCATTTCATGTGACAACCTATCTACATTACTTGTCCTCTTGAAGATTATTATAAGCTTTTATTCAACATGAAATTGTGGATCCATGTCGACCTCCAATGGCAAACTTTTTCACCATTTTTAGTTACCAAAATCATCAACATTTATGTCCTACTTGTTTATCTGCAAATTACTCAAAAAGTCAAGGCAAAAAAAAAAATCAAGCAAGTAAGATTTACTGACAAAGAGGCTTTAAGCAAGAATTTGCCAATATTACATGTAACTTGTATTCTAGAAGGAGTACAATGAACTAGGCATACCTTACTGGAAAACAGTGGTCACAGTCTATTAGTTCCATCTTTTCCTGTGAGAGGAAAAAGTCATGATATGACAGGGCCAAAGCTTCTAAGACCCCTTTAAAGAACTGCAAGGTTTTTATGACCCCATTCATCTCCTGTCAAAAGCTTTCATGAAGCACCTATCATGTACCAAGCATTGCATTCTATGCAGAGGGAAGAACTTAGGCAAAGTCCTATATATTTAATATTATAAATATCTTGATATGTTCTCATCTTTCAGTCTGTCAGCCAATTATTATTACCTGGACTTCTAGCATCTTACTCATTTTTCTGCATCTTTTCTTGCCCTCTCCTCCAGCTATTCTCTAATTAGCAGTGTGACTAATCTTTTGAAATCCTGATCAGATGGCGTCACTTTCCTGCATGAAACCTTTCGGTAGATTCCCATTGCCCTGAAGACAATGAACAAAATCCTTACCATAACTCACAAGGCCACTGGGAACTTTTAACTTTTATTTCTAGTGAGGGATAAATTCAGATCTTTGAATTCTCTTTTAAAGACATAGATTCCAAATGCATATGCATATGGAACCAGGTAGTTTACTTATAAAATGTTTATCATTCCTTCTGTAGCTTTGATTTTATATACATTCTAACTCAATCTCAACCGCATAGTAGATTATCAAGAAAAAATTTTAATGAATGAATGGATAGACAGAGGAACAAATAAATAAATGTATAAAAACAAATTATCAGAGAGTCAGATGGCTCTTTATAAGAACTTATCAGAACAAAAGTATACTCTTGCTTAAAGACAAGTTCAGGCAGTGTTTGTATGACTTTTTGTTTTGGTTAAAAGGCAAAGGTTGTATATGTTTTTAAAGGATTCTGTTCCCTTGTTGCAAATAGTATAGGCACAATGCTATTTATTTTTCGCTTTAAAGAAAATAATAACAATGCTGTTTGTTGACAGCTTTGCAGTTTGTAAAGCACGTTTCACACAGATTACCTCATTTTAAATTTCTCTATTTCTTCTTTTACTATGAGAATTCTATTTAGCAATTTCTTTTTAAAATTAAGGCAGTTACACTATTCTGTTCCTGTATTTCTTAGCAATACCTTCGCCAAGGAATTGTCTCGCTCCTGGGTCTTTCTTCTCCAGATGTATAGTTATGATTTACCCAGAGGTAAATGGAAATAATAGGAGCAATATACAGAATATTTCATTGTTTCTTGTAAACTCAAGCATTTCATTTTAGGATCTACTATACTGTTTTAGGAATTACTATCCTAATGTTCAAAGTTTTTTACATATTTTGTATGAAGTGATTTTGTCACTTGAATTGGGATCATTAGAAGAGGGAAAGAGTTACTTTTCATCTCCTCCATATTTCACATCATTTACTGTAACATTCACGCGTTGCTGAGGTTTAAATAAGCAAAGATTATCTCAAAGTGGGCCTGGGAAGGGCAATTCGAGTCTTTCTTACACTTTACTTTTTGGCTTTTCAGCCAAACATTAGTCTAAAATATATTTTATATTCACTGATCCTATGTTTGTCTTAGTAAATATATTAAATGAACTATAATTAATTGATCTTTTTATTTTTGATCTCACACTTTGCATTTCTGGAGAAGCATTTGAAGAGATCAGTTGAGGCTCTACTTCATTAATTCATTTCATCTTTTTCCCTCTAATAAAGAAGCCCCATTTTCACAAAACCTAAAAAAACATTGAACATGTACTTTATTTTCGTAACATCGATTAAATGAATATATTTGTTTTATTTACATATTGTGTGCTTGTGCTTATTTTTGTTTTTGCAGTAGTGCATAAATTCTTATTTGTAACTTAAAAGTTGTGTTCAGAAGTTGCCTTTTTATGCAGCTGGTTAAGGATCTAGCATTGTCACGGCAGCAACTCTGGTCACTGCTGTGGCACAGGTTCAGTCCTTGGCCCAGGAGCTTTCACATGCCACAGGTGCAGCCCCCCCCAAAAAAAGTCGTGTTCAACCTTTCCACACTTTCCTTTATACTCCCCTCATGCCAAACTTGTGTTGTGCAAGTAATGTAATCAATATATTCATAGATAATGATGTGTTCAGGGCTCTAGAAACCATAAGGTGGGATACCCTACACAAGCCCCTGAAAGATCTAGGTAGGGCAGAAAAGGATGGTCAAAAAAAAATGATTAGTGGCAGTGACTTTTGAGCAGAGTGCTACAGAGTGAAAAAGGGTAGATAATATTCTGGGCAGAGGAAAAGCACAGACATATGTAAGACATGATAATACACATGTAAAGACTCCTCTATGGCTATAAATCTGGAGTATGAGGTTCACAACAGGCAATAAAAGTCAAGAAACTTGGGATGTAGACAAGGGCCACATTACAAAAGATCTTGAAAGTCAGGTAAGAGTTTTGACTTTATTCTGAAAGCAATGGAAGAATGACATCAAAGGAATTTATTAAGTGATTGCAGACTCAGGTTTTCATCTTTTAAAGTCTTCTCTGACCAGTTTTGAAGATAGGTGGGGAGTGCCAAAGGCTAGTAGTATTTAAAACAGTGGTCCTCAGGCCTGGCTGCACATTAGGATCACTAGGGGCAGCTTTTTAAAATGCCAGTGCCCAGTGATTTCCCAGTGTGGCATAGCAGAAACGAATCCAAATGGTATCCATGAGGATGCAGGTTCAATCCTTGGCCTCTCTCAGTGGGCCAGGGATTCCGCATTGCTGTGGCTGTGGCATAGGCCAGCAGCTACAGCTTTGATTCAAACCCTAGGCTGGGAACTTCCTTATGCCACGAGTGCAGCCTGAAAAAGCAATAAAATAAAATTAAATTAAAATAAAATAAAATAAAATAAAATAAAATAAAATAAAATAAAATAAAATGCCAGTGCCTGGACTCCACCCCAAACCAATTTAGTCAAAATCTTTGGGCATAGGGTCCAGACAGTGGTATTTTTTAAAACACCCCAGTTGATGCACATGTGCAGATGAGGTTATGATTGACTAAATAAGAGAAAACATAAGGAAGCTTTTAATTAAAAAAATCTAGAGAAGAGACAGCTGGATGATAAAAGAACTATTAAGGAGGTTGCATGAATGACTTGGCATCTTAGTTAAAGGATAGGGAAGAAAGAAGAATCAAGGATGATTTGTAGATTTCTCCTTGAATGACTAGGTAGAGGAATAAATGTCAGTGATTAGGAGAGAGGAAGGGTAAAGATGATGTAATCAACTTCGGATATGTTGTACAACGAAAAGAAATTTTTTAGGAGTTTGCCTATGTGAATACGGAGCTCAGGAGAGAGTACTTAGGTTAAAACACAGATTTGAGTATGATCACTATAAAGGTAGTAAATAAAGCAATATAAATAGATGAACTCACCAGGGAGCATATGTAGAGTGAAAAGAAAAGAAAAAAAAAATCCAAAGGAGACTTCTAGGGAATAACAGTGTTTAAAAGATGTGTGGAGAAGGCTAAAGAATGGCCAAAGAGGTAGAATAAATTAAATTTTAAAAATCTTGCAATGTTAATCAAAGAGAGGTTTTAAGGAGGGCTTATCAGCAATGGCAAGTACTGAAGGGAGGTCTGGAAAAATAGACTTTAGAATCTCCAATGCAGTAGTAATTTGAAGGTTATTGTTCAAATAACCTTGTTCAAAATCACAAAAATTTCTGTGGCAAAACTAAAAAATTCAGTGGATTGGTAAAGGGTGTGTGAGGTGTGAGAGTGGAAATAGTGGATGTGGACCAGTGCTTCTCAAACTTTAATGTACGTGCAAATCACTTTTGGACTCTTGTTTAAAAATGCAGATTACGACTCAGTAGGTAGAACGTGAGGTTAGAAATACAGCATGTCTAACAGGCTCCCAGGTAAATGTTGATGCTGCTGAAACACAATCCATCCTTTAAGTAACTGGTATAAACCACTCTTTCATGAAAGAGAAAGACAGGATTGGCCAGAGGTGGTATACAGACAAAAGGAAGAATTTTTTTATTTTGTTGTTGTTGTTTTCTTTTTAGATGAGGTTCTAGACTGAGATTGAAGATACAGAATCGGTAAAAAAAAAAAAATGGAATCACTTATCTTAGGAGGTAGAAGAATTTGGAATATCAAGTATAGGAAGGGAATTAAGTGTGAGTAGGAGAGGCAACTAAACCTGAAGAAAAGATGATAAGGAAAAGAAGGAAGACTAGAAATAGAGATAAGTCTCTTAGTAGACAATATCTGGCTTTTTGCATTTTGACTCCTGGTTTCTGTTCAAGGAATTATTTTATATTTTTATTTCTTAATTTGATTGGCTAGACTGTGGAGTGTGCTTGTGAGGAAAAAAGTGAGCCTGCTTTGCTTTTCAGGTATAACTTGCATTTTCTGTACTCGTCGAATAAAAGTTTGAGTGACAAGGTATAGGGATGAAATTCAGTGTGTGTTCAGGGAAGGAAAAATGCCTTTTTTATTCTACATATTTAAAAAAATACTTATATTCCAACAGATGTATCAACTTTGATGTGCAAATTTACTGTGATGAATGGGTTTTATTATGTGAATTGCATATTGGTGACACAGTAATAAATCCATGATGCTGGAAGTGTATGGGCACTCATTAGCTCCACTTTAATGAACTCTTGCTGAACCCTTTTGAGTTGTCATACTTTACTTGCTACATATGGCACTTAATTAGTCGATGGCTGGGGCAGGCTGGGCAATGGATTTTCCAGTGATATGTTGTGTCTATATCACACTTAGATAATTTCTTTTCTGTGTCTTGTGTGTGACCTAAGATTATAAACCCAAATATTAGCATTGCTACATTTTTCATTGATTCTCCCTCAATTTCAAGTTTTCATCTCAACCAGTAGTTTCCTCTTGCCAAAGGAAGTCATTATTTTTAAGTTAATTCATTTTAATGATCAAATAAATCACATTTCAACATCTGCCTATTTATATAATTAATAAAATAACTTACATGTTCCATTATGACTGACTGGATATTGGTATTTTCTTCATGAATCTCTGACTTCTCTTACCAGTAGCAAAAATGGAATCCTCCTTACAGCTTAACTCATCTTTCAGTGTGGGAACCAACACACACATTTTTATGTTTTATAACCAAAACAGGAGAACAAGCTTTTATCAGAGGACAAACTCATCTTCTCTCTGAGAATATTCAGCATACTTTAAAGGACATGTAATAGGATCTTTGACATTCTATTGACTAGGAAATTAATAGACTGGCTAGAATTCCATTTCTAGTTCCTCTCCATATATATTGGATGTGACTTTAAGCAAAATACATTGTCATTTTCACCCCTGTATATTCTGTTTACCATTTTTTAAACTCTGTATTTCATATGTGGTATTTTTTGTTTTAATCAGAGAGTGTTCTTAGTGACTTAGTAATGTGTTAAGTAATATACTGCTTCGTGCTTGCTTTGAGGGATAGTTTTATCTAACATTTTATTATCAAAAATTCAAACACACAGAAAAGCTGAAAGAATTATGTAGTAAATGTCCCTGAACCCCTCACCTAGATTATGCTATATCAATTCATCCCTTTACCTATCAGTCCCTATTATTTTCTGATGCATTTCAAAGTAAGTTTGGAGACATCTGTACCCTATACTCCTAAACACTTCAGCATGCACATCATTAACTAGAGTTGAGTATTCATATACAGTTATTTTTGTGGATTTATTTGCTTTCTTGTTTGTCTTTTTGTGGAAAAATTTGCATAGAGTCAAAAGTACAAATTGCATGTGTACCAATCAGTGAGTATTGATGAATGGGTACTTCTGTGTGATTCATGCCTTTATCAAAATAAAGAAAAATACTATCACCCCAGAAAGGAAACAGCTTTTGGATGTTAACTAGATTTATTATGGTGGTCATTTCACAACATATACAAATATTGAATCATTGTGTTATGTACCTAAAACTCATGTAAGGTTCTATGTCAATTATATCTCAATTAAAATAATAATAATAAATAAATGCAACTTTTAAGGGTTGGCTTAGAGTTCCCTGGTGGCTCAGCAGCTTAAGGATCTGGTATTATCACTATTGTGGCTCTAGTTACTGCTGTGGCACAGTTTCAGTCCCTGACCCAGGAACTTCCATGAGCTGTGGGGGAAAAAAAAAGGGTAGGTCTGAATTTATTTCAACTCATGGCATGTAGTTCTGGGCCAGGGATTAAACCCATGCCACAACATTGACCCGAGCTGCTGTAGTAACAACACTGCATGCTTAACTTGATGTGCCACAAAAGAGCTCTTATTTTATTTAATTTTAACATGAATGAATATAAGATTGTCAAGCTATATAATACAAATTGTCCAGGGGAATGATATGGATGTTGATGTGCTATTTGTTCATCCAGGCATTTGACTGAGTTCTTCCTAATAGCCTTGTAATATGAGCTTCTAACTCTAACAACAACAACAACAAAAAAAAAAACACCAAAGAACATGTATTTCACAGACTGTTAGAGCTGAAAAGAACCCCAGGGATCATCCAATCTACCCCCCTTTGCTTTATGGCTCAGAATTTAAGTCCAATGGTGTTACAAAAGTGCATAACTGTCTATCTTTACCCCTGTAATTAGGGGCAGGCTACTCTGCTCAATGTCTTGTATCCATTATTTCCTTAATATTCATAGATTATTAATCTTCTTGTTATTATTATCCCCATTTCACAGAGAATAATTGAGTGTGAAAATAGCATTAAATTACTAATCTTTACCATGTTCAAACTAACCTTAAATATTAGACTACTATTTTAAAATATTTTTAACTTATTTATTCTGGGTCTGTCTTCCATGAACTTAAAACTAAATTCTTGGCTGTTCCTGAATTCTAGCTTTTTTTCCCCTTCTTGATCATGCCTAACATTGTTTTTTTGACAATTTTAGCCTCAGGGAACAGTCTGTTGTGATTACCATATCTTTTTCCTGATAGTAACAAATGGTTCAGAGTTTATTGTCTTAACTTCGGTTGGGAAAATTTTCCTTACAGTTGACCACAGGTAAATATATGACACTCGTTACTCATCCCAATGACCTCAACAGATTTACCTGTAATGTAACTCTTCAAGCTCAGTATTTTCTACCTGGAACTCTAGAGTACTCTGTGGAATCATCGAGATCCACAGTGTACTCCGCTAGCAGATAACAAATGTTTTCTAATGACTACAATCCATTGTTTAATTTATGTACAGAGAAGCAATAACTCCTTGCTTTTATCTATTACTGAATTTTATCTTCACAACAATTCTTTGATTGTGCAACTATCATTATTTAGTTTTGCAATTGAGGAAATTGAAGTCGTGGTGAATCAACTTCAGTAAATTACGATGACTGTTTCATCACAAATCCAAGGCTATATCCCATTTCTAACTGCTAGTCAAGGTTTCTTTCTAAAACTTAATCACACTAACTTCTTAATTCTTAGACTGTCACTTTGAGTACAGAAATTGGAACAGAAGTGTCCTTTGTTCTGTAGCAATGTATATTCAAAAAGGCAATCATTTCATTTTTGTAGATAACATTTTTCCCTAAAAGATATGTTGAGGGAATTTATACCAGTCAAGTTGTATATCGATAATCAAACTTAGCGAGCTTAAAAACTTCAAGTGAAAGATTGGTTAGTACTCAATCAACTGAACTGTTTCTTTCTCTGCAATGTTGTGGTTCTTGACGTGATTGCTTAGTTTCCAATTTGACACTTCCAGAGATCCATAAATCAGACACATGCTGAGTCACAGTCTGTCATCCTGAGTCCTAGCATTGATTATTTATTCCTTTCATTATCCAGCATCTACTTACTGCACAAATCAGTTGAGAAGTTTACCATGCTGGACCTCTGAGAGAAGAAATACATACATTTGGGTAGCTCTTCAATTACCAACATGCACAGATTGTCTGAGTTTATATGCATATATTTTATTACTATATCACTTTTATATGTCAGACAAGTCTGGTATAAATGTAATTCTATGGAATGAGCTCTAGTGGCCAAGTACATTGCCATAATATATCCTTGGTCTATCAGTAATATCCCGGATAAAGTACTTTGAGTGTGGTGAAATTCTGTAGTTTGAATTATTTTCCAATTATGGACTAACTACCATGGTCATGCCGTAGGTCTAACTACCACCATGATCTAGTTCCAAGATAGCTACCTTTCCTTGATGGTCTTCAGGTTTTGTGTTCACTTTCATTTCTTGACAAAATAAAACAGATAAAAAAAAAACTTCTCAATTTTTCTTTTGTATGTGTTCTACAGGGTCTACTCTTAGAAAAACTATATCAACCATACTACCTTTGTAAAATGAAATAACTGATAGCTACATCTTTGTTCTCTAAGTACTGATTTGTTTCCATGAGTCTAGTTTGGTTCACTGTCCAATGAATATTTTTAAAATGTTCTTTATCACACAAATCTAAGTCATAAATTTTATTATATGCTTAGAAAAACCATTGCATCTCTTATTATCATTCATATATGCCAAAGCGATACATATTTCATAGGTTGTAACATTCTTGGAAAAGATGAATTCTCTAAAATTGTATGTATAATACAGTTTACAAATAAAAATGTTATTACATTTGTATTGAAATATAACATACATAAGGAAAAGTGCACATAACATAAATGTCTAGCTTAGTGAATGTGTGCAAACTGATTATAACTGTGTAAACAGCACCCAAATGAAGAAACAGAATATTACCAGAATCTCTGAAGTCCCCATCATGCCTCTTTCAGTGACTACCAGTCCCACAGCGTAACAACTATCTTGACTTCTGTAGTCATCTTACTTTTTCCTGGTTGTATAAGCTTTATAAATGGAATAATCCAATATGTCCTTGTTTTTGACTGTCTCCTTTCCCTCAACATCATTTCTGTGAAATTACTATATATTATCGAATATAGTTGTAGATACTTAATTCTCATTGCTGGATATTATTCTATTGATAAATAAACTACAATGTATTTATCCATTCCATGTTATGGCAGATGGGAATACGAGTAATTTCCAATTTGGGTAATCTTCTAATTTAGTACATATCTTCTGGTGAATATTAGTGTGTATTTCTCTTGGATACATACCTGGGAGTGGAATACAAGTCAAATAATATTTTAAATATCCTTGACAAATTGACTTGAGAATCTCAGGTGTATCCTTTTGTAAAGGAAATAATTGCTCTATAATTTCTACTCTGCAAAATGGATTCTTGCATATGGTTAGTTATTTCACAAGGAGTGATACATCTGCTGACTAGTTTTCTAGTATTCATTTAATTGTACTTATGTTAATAACAGTATGATAGTTTATTGTTGTTATTATCCTCTGGAGCTCAGCATGTTTCAAAATTTGAAAATATACATAAAAATATCCTTATCCAATATACACATGTATTTTCTATGTTACTCATTCTAAGATTTAATTAAAAAGACATGCCAACAGATTCTGACTTACAGTTTAAGAATATTATAGAGAGAGATCATTGATTAGTTTTGGCTCACAGGATTTCTCCCTTCCATAGTACCTTTTAATTTATGGATTAATCAGATGAGAATAGTCTAGTAGTAAATATGATATTAAAGATGTTCTATACAGTAAAATATGGTCAATGCAAAGGCACTAAATCAGAAACAAAGGATGCCCTGAGAATATTTGTTTGCTTATAATAGAGATCATGAAGAGTGAGAGGAAAATAAAGAGGAAAATGTGAAAGACTTAAGCCAGTGTTCAAATTACATAAACTTGAAGTGCAATAAAGGGAAAATGATTGCTTTTAAAGAAGAAAGACCCAAAGTCCTGGGTAGGGGTTAACTTTGGAAGTAGCATTTTTATCATTCTAAAGAGGAAGCATAGATGATTGAAATAGTCTACATATATATTTCCTTGGGCAGTTATCAAAAGTATGCCAAATGACAAGCACTAGCCTGTGGGAATTTTTTAAATAAATAAAATTCTAGGAGTTCCCGTCCTGGCGCAGCAGAAACAAATCCGACTAGGAACCATGAGGTTGTGGGTTCGATCCCTGGCCTCGCTCACTGGGTTGAAGATCCAGTGTTGCCATGAGCTGTGGTGTAGGTCACAGACGCTGCTCATATCTTGAGTTGCTGTGGCTCTGGCGTAGGCCGGCAGCTACAGCTCCAATTAGCCCCCTAGCCTGGGAACCTCCATATGCTGCAGGTGCAGCCCTGAAAAGACAAAAGGTGAAAATAAATAAATAAATAAATAAATAAATAAATATTCTAACTTATACCAGGTTCTCCCAGGAGCAGACCTTGAAACAATGATTTAAGTAAAAGTGATTTATTTGCATGGCGATCCCAGGAAGTACCAGTAGGGGAGAAGGACAGTGAAATATGTAAAGGAAAAAAGCCAATAATTGAGTTAATTATTGAGCATGTCATTGCTGTGGGCAACTAGAGTCCAACCCTGATTAGTGAAATCTGAACAATAGTGAAAAATACACCTGACAGCTGTCACCCACAGGGGCTCTTATCTCCCAACTCTCACCCCTCATTGGCTGATCAACTTTTTAATTCCCTTCGGTAAGATTTCTATCACTTTACTAAAATCATTTTCTATGTGGTCTTCAGCAAATTTCTTGTGGGTTAAAGCCAATGGATACTTTTGGTATGGACTTTGGGAAGTCTGACTGCTTGGGTCCAAATGTTGGCTTTACCATTCACTATCTGTATGACTTTAGGCCAGTTCTTTAACACAGTCCCTATTTCTTCAACCATTAAATGAGCAGAATGCAACAACAATAACAGCACAAACAGTGATAACCTACCTCATAAGATTATCATGATGATTAAGTGAGTTAATGATGAGGCCTGCTCGTCAACCAGGTCCCGAAGTCAGCAGTGCCGCAGAAATAAGAAGAAAGAGACACAGAAATGGATTGGGGATCAGGGGGCTACTGCCTTCAGGAGGCAATAGCAACCCTCTGAGCCAACTCATGGTTTATATTTACTATTTTCTACTTCCTTGTACATGCAGGGGATACATCAGTATTTTACTGATGTTTTTCTCATTCGTTTTGCCTCAAGGGTCATGAGAGAGTCACAAGACTTTGTAGAGTATAGACTGACCTTCTATAGCCACTCTATGGTGCCAGTCTTTTCTTTCCATTCTTTGTCACATCACATATTCATGCCTCCAAAAGTTAATACATGCAAAGAGCTTAAAACAATACTTTGAAGAAGTTCCTGTGTGGTGCAGTGGGTTAAGGATCTATCATTGCACTGCCTGGCACAGGTCACAATTATGGTGCAGGTTTGATCTTTGTCCCAGGAATTTTCACCTGCCATGGGCATGGCCAAAAAATAAAAATAAAAAAAATAAACAAAAACAGTACTTTGAGCAGAATAGGTATTCAAATAAGTGTTTTATTAGGATTTTTATTAGCCTTTATGACATCTATGGCATTTAAGTGTTAACCACACTTACGTTTTTAAAATTCTTTCTTCTCCATGTTGCTATGGAAGTGCACTTTCCACTCCTATCTATCTAGCCATTCATCTATCTTATTAACTACTTAGGCTATATTCTGTCTTCATGTATTGTATTTTCAGGATTCCATCTTTAACTCTCTCTTCCAGTCAATCTATATACCATACCAATGAGAATGTGTTAATATTGGGCTTCAGTTTTTACTTCTCTCTAGTGATTTCTAATCCCATAGCATCTTCATTTCAAATGACTAAAATTATCACTTTATGTGGAATATCCTCAAAACCTTCTACTGAATAGGTCCAAGATTGAACTTATTATCTTTCTCCTAGAACTGCTTTATTCTTTGAGTAAATGATGACTCTGTCTAACAGACACCAATCATCCAGAAGCCAGGAAGTCTATCTTAGACTCATTTGTTTCCCCAGTGCCCAACCTAATGCCTGGTATCCAGTATATGGGAAATAAAATGATGACTGCAGGATGGAGAGATTGATCGGTACAGGTGAATGGAGAAGTAGATGGGTTGTTGAGTGAGTTTGTGTCCTATAAATTTATTTCATTAACTATTATCTCATGATCATGTATATTTGAAGGTAAAGAATGAGAAAGTACATCTTTAATGGGACACACACCTAATGAACCATTTTATCTTGCTAAATTACACACACAGGATCCCTTAGGAATGAAAACCTTCATTGCTATGATTGAACAAGTATTCAAATATTATGTTTGTCTGAAGTAGAAGTTTCCTCCTTTTTGCACAATTAAATATATTTACCCACATGATAGGAAGAACTACTTTACTTATTTCTAATATCAAGTGATGGTCTTTTTAAAAATATGTATACCCAATTGAAATGAACTCTAGGATGTACAAAATATTCACTGACATGAATGCAAATGGCTTAACAAGTTTTTGTTGAAAACAGTAGGCACTCTAAAAATTTTGATAGCATAATGTAATGTCACTAATTAAGGCTGATTAAGGGAAATTGTAATCAGAGACTTTTAGAGGAAAGTCAGTTTTATTATTTTCAAATATATGTAATAAGTATATAGTAATAGACCAAGGAAAAAAAGTACCAATTCTGTGTAATAAAATAGCCTGCAGTGATAAGTTGGAAAATGGCTTATAATTGGGTTATCATTTTTTTCTATGATTGATATGAAAATATTCCAGAATACTTAAAGGCATTTTATTTATATTGTAAATAGCTTTTTTATAATAACATTTACGCTAGTAATTGTGTAAACTAAAGGTTAAATAGACTAATTAATAACTGTAAATTTCAAGTAGAATTAGTGCTGTACTACCCAGTGGGGAAATGACAGCAAAGCAACAAACAAAAAGAATGGTACTCAAAGATTAGAAGGAGAGATTGTCATTTAAACAGAAGTTGACATGTTAACCAAAGTTGTAATTTAATGTTGACTGAGTTTGCAGAACATAGCAAACACCCAAAGCAAAATGAACCCAATAAAAACAGTACCTATAATGAATGTCACTTACTTGATTTTACCTATTCTAGGTACCAGATTCTTTATTTCATGCCACAATTACTAGTCGTGGAGGGTATATTTAGTCTCTATGCTTATTTACAAGATATCTCAGGTATCTTTAACTCAATAGCTTCTTATAACTTTATGGAGGCACAACAGGATTAAGAAAAACTAAACACACTATGAAATAACAAGCACACTTTTACAATCCTCTTCTCTATACATTTTATTTGTCCAAATATAGCCAGTCTTTGCCATTCTATGCTTCGCTCTTTACTTTGGGAGGCTGATCTGTCATCACTGTTCTCTCATGCCCTCTGGCTTCCAATTGGTTTAACCACTGGGGAGCCCTAGTAGGAAATTGAAGAGAGGGGGCAGAGAGGTCAGGATATTCTCCTAGTTCCCTACCCCTGAAGTTACTTCAAGCTGACTATGTCCCTTGACAAAAGGTTACTCTTCTTCTCAAGGTGGTTTCTCCTTATATTTCTCAGCTTCTGGCCACTTCTCCCTCCCCTGATTTCTTGGGCCTAAATGTAGTAACAGGTCCACTGCTTCAAGGCCTAGTTTCTCATATTATCTTTGGTGATTTTCTTACACCCTTGTTATATTGTAATTTTTTCCTTTGTAAATATATCTCTCAGATTATCCTGGGCCAGATCACAGAGGAAAATGTATATCAAACTAAGATATCTCAGACACAGTGGGGAGACACTGAAGGGTTTAAATGAGGGGGTGGAATGATGAGATTTATATCTGTTATTACCATTCTACAGTGTAGAAGCTACATTGGAAAAGAAAGACTTGAGGCAGAGGGATTATGTAACTATGTAGAATCTATTGCAGACACGTAGGAAGAAAATGATAGAACTTTGTTGTGGCAATCTGTGGGGAGAAGGAAAAAGTTCTATATGAGAGAAATTAGTAACCAGTTATATGTGGTATTTGTCAAGGCTTAGGGAAAATCTAGTATGTCTGTCACATTTCTTATTTAAGGAATAAAGTAGATGGTGGTTTTATTACTTGTTTCCTATGGCATTATTTCCCTTTTATGAAATCAGCTTAAAGAAAAGATTATGCGGTCCTTGAAGAAAAGGGAAAAGTAATCTGGTCATGTTTATTTTTAATATTCTAAAATAAATTATTTCAGAGAGAATCTATAGGGAATCTCCATCTTTCACTCACAATGATACAAAAAAAGCATCAATATAAACTTGTCCTACTTATGGAATATAACTGGCATGAATTCTTAGCTATTGTTACAAGAAGTTTCCAATATGCCTATCTGCTCTTGGATTGCCCCAGGAAAAGGTTTTGAGAGCAAGTGGTTTATTTGGGAGTTGAGAGAATTATAAGTAGGAAAGTGAGGAAGTTATACAGGTAAGGCAAAACAGCCAGTTAGGGATGGTGCATAACCAAGCAAGTTAACACTAGAACCAATAGAGCCTTATCCCACTGGGAGAACTCTGGAACCTTTATAAAGCACATACCTTACAATTATCTCCCCTAGCATTACGGGTGCTACAATATTCATACCCCAGTGCCTACCATCTGTCATTGATTATAGGCTCTCGGGAGGTAGAGTAATGGGAGAGTGGGAAGAGGAAACTCTGTTCCTTGGTGTATCTAGCCTACTACTTAGAGTAAAGCACACTCTCCATGGTGACACAAAGCCCTCAAGGAATGAAATATGAGTGATGGCATTGGAACTAATGCTGTTGGGCACTGAAGTGATAAAGGTGAAGGGATTTTGACATTCTGCTAAAATATTATTCATATTTGGCCCTAGAAATTAAGAATAGACAAAGTTAGGAGTTCCTATTGTGGCTAAGTGGGTTAAGAACCCAACATTGTCTCTGTGAGGATGTGGGTTTGATCCCTGACCTCACTCAGTGGGATAAGAACTGGTGTTGCCACAAGCTGGGCCTAGGTCACAGATGCAGCTCAGATCCAGTGTTTCCCTGGCTCCAAGAACTTCCATATGTTGCAGGTACAGCCATAAAAAGAAAAAAAAAGGATAGACAGAGTTAAATTTTTACTGATGTTCTAAGTCACCTTCAGGAAGTTGATTTAACAGAAAATCATGCCTTTGAAAAAAGTAAGAAATTCCATTGTCCATCATTCTAGCTGTAACACAATGAACAATTTATTTAATGAGTAATATAAAATGTGGGATAATATTTGTATCTTTAATTTCATATCTCTTCTTTAGACTAGCATTTACTCCCATATATTCATTTTTCCTTCTATTCTAGTTGAAAGAATACAGAGTCAGTGGGATGAGGTCCAGGAACACCTTCAGAACAGAAGGCAACAACTGAATGAAATGTTAAAAGATTCAACACAATGGCTGGAAGCTAAGGAAGAAGCTGAGCAGGTCTTGGGCCAGGCCAGAGCCAAGCTTGAGTCATGGAAGGAGGGTCCCTACACAATGGATGCAATCCAAAGGAAAATCACAGAAACCAAGGTTAGTATTAAAGATATGTTCTTAAAATAAAATACACTGGATAAAATTATACCATGGATTAAATTTTAATGATTTTTAATATAAGTTTATTAAAATGTAAGCTGGAATGAACAGTAATCTTTTCAGTCAAAGTAGAGATTAAAGGAAAATTGATGGTTAATATTCATCTTAAAATTAATTTTGTTTAATAATCTAGATATGATAGGCTGGTTTTCACATTACACTACCTTTTCAGATCACTTCAAATTTGCTGTATATACTTAAGTATAGCATGATGTCAATCAGATGGGCTTAATTCCTTCTTAGAAAAAGTAATAGGTCTACCCCTTCCTACCTTACTTGAGGGCACTGAATTGAGAAGGAAAGGGTGAGTGTGAAAATAAGAGGGGGGTAAGGTGTACTCTCACTTTCTCCTCCAATTCTCTGACCTCCAACCCAACTTCTCCTCTTTCTCTTCCTTTCTTCCCCCTCCCCCCCGCAAAAACTTCATCATGTTATGTGTCCACTTACTAATTGAGAATTCTTTGGGATAAAGGAAACAAAAAGGAAATGAAATAAAATTTGTTTGACTATATTTTATCAAACACCATGCATGGTACTTTATATATATTTAATCCTTTCAAACCTCATATTTATAGGTTACTTTAGAAAGACTGTAAATGCTAAACAATGGGTATTTTAAACAGAGAAATGACATGGTGGGAACTTAGAATGAGGATTTTATCAAAATTCTTCATAGATTTTTTTTTCTGGTAGGAAGAGGCCTTCTGCTAAACAAGGATCTGAATCTCAAATTACCCATGTCATTTGAGAAAAAAGCTATATAATTTTCTTGGGAGGAGGGGCTTCCATTTCTAAATTAGTCATTGTTTAGAATATGCTAAGCTACAGAGCATATGTATTTACACTAGGTTTATTTGAAAAATAAACCCTGAAATCTCAATAGCTTAATACAATGATGATTAATTCCTTTGTTGTGTCATAATTTAATAGTGGTCAAAGAACCCTCCTTGGGAGCTCTCCCCTATAGAGTGACTTGGGGATCCAGGCTTTTCCAATTTTATTAAACTGTAATTTTAAAATCAGTTGCCCAAAGTCCCAGCAGAAGAGTAAATGAGGAGTTCCAGTTGTGGCTCAGTGGTTAACGAATCCAACTAGGATCTAAGACCATGTGGGTTCGATCCCTGACCTCGGTCAGTGGGTTAAGGATCCAGCATTGCCATGAGCTGTGGTGTCGGTTGCAGATGCAGCTCAGATCTGGCATTGTTGTGGCTGTGGTGTAGGCCGGCAGCTGCAGCTCCAATTTGACCCCTGGCCTGGACCTTCCATGTGTCACAGGTACAGCCCTGAAAAGCAAAAGAAAAAAGAAAAGAATAAGAGAGAATGTAGTCTATCCATGGGGTTTTATGGTCAGGCCTGGAGATTTTAGACATCACTTCCACTCACATCCTATTGACCAGAACTTGTTCCCAATTTAATTTCAGGAACAATGAATGGGAATAATGAACTAGTGACCTTTTAGCCAGCCTCTGCCATAGTTAGTTTTCCAAAGGGCCTGAGCAGCTACAAGGATAAGATTTTTATTTATATGACAAGAATGTTAGAAAGCCACATAGGATTTTACAAATTTATAAGTACCTCTGTTGGAGGTAACATCTAGATAAATAAAAATTCTCTCTTTCACAAGATACTTGTTACTGCTAATATTTTCTCCTTTGGACAAGCATAGATGAATTAGGAATTTCTAATGATGATTTTTCCAATTTGTCTTTTGACTATGTGAACTATAGAATCCATGTAACTAGTAGCTTCTTTTTTTTTTAGGGCCACACCTGCGGCATATGGAGGTTCCCAGGCTAGGGGTCAAATTGAAGCTACAGCTGCTGACCTACACCACAGCCACAGCAACGTGGAACCCTTAACCCACTGAGCAAGGCCAGGGATCAAACCCTCAACCTCATGGTTCCTAGTTGGATTTGTTTTCGCTGTGCCACGACGAGAACTCCCATGTGGTTATTCTTGAGGTTTCTGTTCTTATCCATAAGGTATTCAGTATGTTGTTTTTGCTTTTTTTTTTCTTATATTCAGTATATTATATTTTTTTTTCAAAAATTCAGGACTCTATGAATCTAGCAGGTCATAGATCAAAATGGCTAACTGGTGAGAAGGAATTAACAGGGAAAAAGAGTTTAGACTGAACCATTGATTTAGGTAAGAGGAAGGAGAGATGAGAGGCATATAGAGATAAAATTTAGGGCAAGAAGATTCTGAAAGCTGGCAACTGAGAAATACTCTTAAAATAAGTAAAAATCTTTGCTCCCCCAAAATAGAGAACATGCCCTTCTTATATGCATTTCATAAGGGTTGACTATATGTTAAATCATAAAGAAAGCTTTAATAAGTTTCATAGTGTAGGAATAATAACAACATTATCTGATCATAATGCAAAATAACTAGAAATAAAAAAATAATAGGAATTCCCATTGTGGCACAGTGGAAAAGAATCCAACTAGAAACATGCAGGTTTGATCCCTGGCCTCGCTCAGTGGGTTAAGGATCCGGCATTGCTGTGAGCTGTGGTGTAGGTAGCAGATTCGGCTCAGATCCTCTGTTGCTGTGGCTGTGGTGTAGGCCAGCAGCTTTAGCTCCAAATTGACCCCTAGCCTGGGAATCTCCATATGCCTCAGGTGCGGCCCTAAAAAGCAAAAAATTAAAAAATAGATAAAAAACAAAACAAATCAAAACAAAAGTTGTACAAGAATCCTAAAGTGATAGCAGGAATTATTTGGGCTTAATATCTCCTGGAAAAGCAAGGGTCTTTAAATAAGAGACAAAAAGAATTGCAAAAGTGGGAGTTCCCATTGTGATGCAGTATAAATGAATCCAACTAGTATCCATGAGGATGCAGGTTCGTTCCTTGGCCTTGCTCAATGTGTTAAGGATCTGGCTTGCCCGTGTGCTATGGTATAGGTTGCAGATGCGGCTCGGATCCCACATTGCTGTGGCTGTGGTTTAGGCCGGCAGCTGTAGCTCCGATTAGACCCCTGGGAAACTCTATATGCCACAGGTGCAGCCCTAAAAAGCAAATAATAATAATAATAGTAATAATAAAATAAAATAAAATAAATAAAAAGATTTAAAAATGAATTACAAATGAAAATATGAAAGAAGAAAGCAAAACAATTTTATCATCACAGCAGCAAGTAAGATGTTTTGGACACCTAAAACAAAGACAAGATTGCATTATAATTGCTATACTTGTCAAACTTTTGAAATAAAAATTTGTTTTTGAATAGTCCAAAGCTGCATCATAAAAATGGCTCAGCCATTTTCTTTGGAGACTTATGTTTTTGTTTGTGTTATATGTTTAGGAATTTAATGATATATACTGCTGCAACTTCAGTGTAAGTTCATAATACAAATAAAGATGATGAAAGCTATAATTTTCCTGTACATTTCCTGAATGACATATGCTAAAACTAAAAGTAATCCTCATGCTAATACTAATTTTTAGTAAGTACTTGCTTCTGTCAAAAACTGTGCTAATGACTTTATATATATTGGCTTATTTCATCCTCCCAGAAACCTTCCATGAAAAGTACTGTTATTGTTCTCAGTTTACAGATAAGAAAATTGAAGGCCTAGAAATGTTCATTAACTCCTCTTAAAAGCCACAGAGTTGGAATATGAACGCATAGCAATTACTTTGTAGATTACCTCAGAGATATGGTCTTTAAGCCACTGTCTGTGTGGCTAAAACAAATCAAGAAAACGCTTTAAGGATCAGACTGGGAGACAACTGTAATTGTGAAATGGCAAATAAGATTATACTACTTACGGGGCAACAGGTGGAAAGTGAAAGCACTGAAATAGTATATGAGAAGTTTTCATATTCTGTTTTACTATGAAAAGCTAAAAAGATAAGAGCAAATTGTATTCCATTTTTAATGAAACTACAATGTTTAATTCTTATAAAAACCAAGGGGCCTATAAAGTGGAGGACTGACTTTATGTCTAATGTGTTATCACTCCTGAATGATATTATCTGGCTTATCACTTACAGTTTTCTTTTAGGAAGAAAGTATGAAAATAGGTATGATAGACACTGGTTAATTTGACCAGGAGCTTCTTGCTCCATGAATTGTTTCTTAGTTTACCTGTCTAGGATTAGCAAGAGAGCTGGTGAGCCTTTTAAGGCAGTCATCAGACTGTGTCTACAGAGTCAGAGAGCTGTGATTATAGCAGCCAGCCTCCCTTGCAACAGCGTCGCTGATGACTACCCTCACTGTCACAATGAGATGGTTTCAAAGTCAACCACCAACACTGTTACAGTCTGAAAACTTAAACCAGTCACCATACCTGAACTAAAGAAGAAATCATTCAAAATTCTGATATTTTAATGATTCATAATTGCTAACCTTTGTTTATAATCTTTTCTATTATCTATGTATTTTTAATTCTCTTCATAGCGTAGATAAAATTTTGAATTCTGATTTTTTTTTTTTTTGGCTTTTTAGGGCCGCACTCACAGCACATGGAGATTCCCAGGCTAGGTGTCTAATCAGAGCTACAGCTGCCGGCCTACACCACAGCCACAGCAATGCCAGATCCAAGCCGAGTCTGTGACCTATACCACAGCACACGGGCAACGCCAGATCCTCAATGCACTGAGCAAGGCCAGGGATCAAACCTGCAACCTCATGGTTCCTACTCAGATTCATTTCCACTGTGCCACAATGGGAACTCCTGAATTCTGATTTTAGGGTTAGTATTATTGTATAAATATATATATATATATTGCTATATAACTTTTAATAAATATCATTTTTAACTCTTTATGGTATTTTGTTAAGTTCCATCTTTCACTATTTCCCTACTGATTAGATATTTAGAAAACCTCCTCTCTTGGTTAGAAAAAATAATGGAGGAAAAATCAAGAACAATAACAGCCCCTTCAAAAGTAGAAATCAAATCTGAGATGGCATCTGGGAAAAGTCCATCTTCAAAGCATGGTCAAGGTAGAAGGAAGTAGCAACAGGAGAGTATTTGGCAAAAATAACAGACTGTAGATGGTCCATCATGTCAGTAATAAATGAGTAGATCATTAAAAGATCCCTATAATGTATGTTTAGTCTCTTTCCCTCCTATATACCTTTTAGTTTTTGGAAACACAAACATAAAGTGAGTCAGTAGTTGATTTTGTTAAATGCAAGCCTTTATTTGTTCCTCTCTATGGCCCTGGTTTAAAAAAAATCATGTTCTTTTGATATATAGATACAGATATTAGAGCAAATCATACAGGATTTCCATCCTAATCAAAATCTCTGCCAATAGGCTATGACAGAATCCTATGAGAGATGATGACATTTAACTTTCATAAGAAGTAAGATGGTATGCCATTGGCACCTAAAACTGCCAGCAGTGGTCATCACGGGATTTATTTCATTTGGCAGAATATTGGTTTACTTCAAAAACTATTTCCCAGGGTATTACAAATGGTCCAAACTTAACAATAGATTCTTTGGAAAAAATTATTTCTTGATGATTTCAAAGTTTCTTTTCCAGTGTGAAGAGAAATTTACCCAGTCTCAGAGTTTTCATTTATTTTTTCCCCTTTCAGCCTTTGAAACAGAAATTTATTTTTGTCTGTTTTGTGATTGCTTTTGTGTCAAATTCAGCATAAAATCTTTTCAAATGTGATGGCATTAGCTGTTTTGCGCTTGGCTGAGCTAAGAGTACATGAATTCAAAAGAGAAGTGAAATCTTGTTTGAGCCTAGCTGATTTGGCTATATAATACTTAAAACAATCTGAGGTGAGAAACCAAATAATTTATCAAATTATTAAATAAACACTTCCAAGGCTGCAAATTATCTGTTTTGAAGACATTCTTTAGAGAACTTGAAACATAGATATACTGCAATCTTGTAATTAATTTTAAAAGTTTAACTTGTTATATATAGTAAACCTGGTAGCTATTTGAGGATTGCAAATTTTTTTTAGTAGGAAATAAATTAATCAGAGAGAACTTCTTTTGCAAATAAGGAAGTAGAACCTTATAAGTTTTCATTATATGGGGTCATGGGTAGCATTAGATAGTATCCTTATCTGACATAAAGATATGTGCATTAATGGAAGATATATTCTCTTCTCACACATTTTTGACTTTTTAGTTGAGCACAATAGTAAATCAACTAACTGGCCCACACTGGGTAGTTTGAGGTTTGGATTTCTGACACAGTAATGAAAAACATTATCAGAAATCTTACTGTTAGAACTTGTGATTTCTTCATGCATTTTCTTTATTTCTTTTTGTTATCTCCTAAAGATTCCATATGATTAAGGAGAAAGAATCAATAATCTTATAATACTTTTCCTCCCAAAGCATGTATAAAGCTATTAAACTTCTCAAAGCATACAGAGTGCTTCCTACATCACTAATAGAGCACAGGAAAAATAATGGGTAATTTTCCAGGTACTGCTATACTATATAAATATTTAGCAGTCACCAAGACTTGAACAGGATTATGCTCTGATTGCACCATATTTTTCCTTATTTCCTTTTCACAGTTTAACTTATTCCATGCTTGAAAATATAATGTGACAACTCTGTAAATCCACTCCTCCATAAAAGCAACAAATTGCAAGATTTTTTAAATTGCCTTTTCTAAACTCTGGAATTATCCAAAGTTTAGCAATAGTATGTAAACTACTGAACCTCAGTAAGAATAGCAGGTTTTAAGGCTTTTTAAATTGGCCTATTCCCATCACTTTCTCGCAGCTACACAGTAGACTTGAAAATCAGCAGTCTTACAGCTACAAGAGAAATTGAATAGAAATTATATCAAGCATTTTTGCTGACCACAACAGTATGAAACTAGAAATAAATTACAGAAAAAAAATGGGAAAGGAATAAGCATGTAGAGACTAAATAACATGCTACTAAAAAAACAATGAGTCAATGAATAAATAAAAGAGGAAATCAGAAAATATCTTGAGGCAAATGAAAATGGAAAAACAAAACTCCAAAATCTATGAGATGTAGCAAATGCAGTTCTAAGAGGGAAGTTTTTAGCAATATGGGGCTTCCTCAAGAAAAAAGAAAAATCTCAAACAACCTAACCTACTACCTATAGGAATTAGAAAAAGAACAAATAAATTCCAAAGTCAGCAGAAAAGAGGAAATAATAAACTAAGAGAAAAAATAAATAAAATAGAAACAACAATAAGAACAACAACAACACAATAGAAAAGATCAAGGAAACCAAGAGTTAGTTTTTTGAAAAGATAAATAAAATTGATAAATCTTTATCCAGGTTCACCAAGAAGAAAAGAGAGAGGACCCAAATAAACAAAGTAAGAAATTAAAGAGGAGAAATAACAATTTTCTAGAACCTGCCAAGACTGAATCAAGAAGTAACAGAGGAGTTCCCGTCATGGCGCAGTGGTTAATGAATCCGACTAGGAACCATGAGGTTGCAGGTTCGGTCCCTGCCCTTGCTCAGTGGGTTAACGATCTGGTGTTGCCATGAGCTGTGGTGTAGATTGCAGACGATGCTCAGATCCTGCGTTGCTGTGGCTCTGGCGTAGGCCAGTGGCTACAGCTCCGATTCGACCCCTAGCCTGGAAACCTCCATATGCCGCAGGAGTGGCCCAAAGAAATAGCAAAAAGACAAAAAAAAAAGAAGTAACAGAAAATTTGGATAGACAAATCACTGGTAGGTAGTGAAATTGATTTTGTAGTTCAAAAAAAAAAAAAAAAAAAACTCAGCAAACAAAAATTTAGGACCAGATGTCTCCACAGGAGAATTCCATCAAACATATAAACAGCTACTAATACCAATCCTTCTCAAACTATTTCAAAAACTTGAAGAGGACAGAATACCCCCCAAATTCTTTCTACAAGACCACCATTACCCTGTTACCAAAACCAGCCAAAGACATTACTAAAAAAAGAAAATTATAGGCTAGTATCATTGATGAATATTGATACAAAAAAAAAACCCTCAACAAAATATTAGCAAACAAAATCCAACAATATATAAAAGGGATCATATATCATGAACAAGTTGGATTAAGGATGATTCAATATTCACAAATCAACCAATGTAATACATCACATTAACAAAAGGAAGGCATATGATCATCTAAATAGACACAGAAAAAAGCGTTTGACAAAATGCAACATCCATCATGATAGAAAAAAAGCTTCCCATCAAAGTGAGTATAGAGGAAATATATCTCAATATAAGAAAAGATATTTATGACAAACTCACAGCTAACATTATACTCAATAGTGAAAACCTGAAAGTCCTCTAAGTTCAGGAGCAAGGATGCCTACTCTCACCACTTCCATTTAACATAGTATTGGCAGTCCTAGCCACATCAGTCAGATAAGAAAAATAAAAGGCATATAAATTGAAGTAAAACTACCATCACTGTTTTGGAGTTCCCATTGTGGCTCAATGGATTACCAACCCGACTGGTATCCATGAGAATGTAGGATCAGTCCCTGGCCTTGTTCAGTGGGTTAAGGATCTGGAGTTCCTATAAGCTGTGGCATAGGTCACAGGTGTGGCTCCAATATGGCATTGCTGTGCCTGTGGCACAGGCCAGCAGCTGCAGCTCTGATTCGACCCCTGGCTTGGGAACTTCCATATGCCGCAGGTACGGCCCTAAAAAGCAAAAAATCAATCAATCAATCAATAAAGATAAAAACCTGTCACTGTTTGCAGTTATGACGTTTTGTATAGAAAATCCCAAAGTCTTCACCCCAAAACTGGTAGAGCTAATATATGAATTCAGCAAATTTGCAGGATACAAGATTAATATTCAGAAATTTGTTGCATTTCTGTACACTATTAATGAAATAGCAGAAAGATAAAATTAAAAAACTCCAATCATGTTTAAAATCACATAAAAAATAATAAAATGCTTTAGTTATTCAGGGACTACAGCTGATGATAACTGCATCTTGATACATAATTCCATGATCAAAGAGGTAGGGAACATAATGAATAATGCCATTGTCTCTTAAACCTGCCTAGAAGTGACATGTAGCTGAAATCACTCATGTTGCTATCTCTAATTCAGTGGGGGTGCAAATATGTAATCCTCTGGTATGAAAAAAGCACCAAATATTTGTGAACAATAATATAGTCTACCACAGTAGGCTCATGGGATTTGAAATAGCTGAAAAAATGTCACTTTCTGGGGATCTGTACTCTGGCATTCTCTCTAGAATCATTTCTACCCAACCATGTCTATACCCTCTTCACCAGACTTCTCTTAGATGTCTAGAATAGCTGAGTGATTTGTTAATTACACCATTGCTTAAGCCTTTTAATAAAGTCAGCAAATTAAAGAGGGAACCCAGATAAAGAGAATGCTTTCCAAAATGTCATAATGAAATTAAGGTAATGAAGCACTTGGAGGGCTCTCCTCCCTTCTTTTTGTATAAAACTTATTCCAAAGAAGCTGGAAGAGAAATGGGGCCTGAAAGTAAAGAGGGGGGAAAATAAATTGTATGCCATTAGTTTAATTATAAAAATTCATTACATGAAGCCATGTAAGACAGAATATAATGGAACTCTAATGGGTTGGCCGATAACACATTTACTAGCCTGCTTTCAGCTTGTAGTCGTTGTTGAAAGGACAAAAAAGTAACAACTTTGGTATATAGTCCTCAAAGCTATTGAAAAGATTAATCATTTCCAGTAAGCTAGAAAATGAGAGTCATTTTCTCTAATACTATCCCCCGTATAGAGTGTTACCTTCTGAAACAGAGTTATTTGGTAATATCAGAAGTTTAATAGATGAGTCTTTTTTTTTTTTTCTGAGAGATCTGGTCTTTTATTTTTTATAATCAGTATCAAAGTTTAGTCATGTGACTTCCTTTTTTTAAATTTATTTTTTATTGTTATTTCTCCCAACACACTTTTTTTTCCCCACTGTACAGCATGGGGACCCAGTTAGACATACATGTATACATAATTTTTTCTCCCACTGTCGTGCTGCGTTATAAGTATCTAGACATAGTTCTCAGTGCTACACAGCAGGACCTCATTGTTAGTCCATTCCAAAAGAAATAGTTTGCATCCATTAACCCCAAGCTCCTAACCCCTCCCCCTCCCTCCCCCTCCCCCGGGGCAACCACAAGTCTATTTTCCAAGTCCATGATTTTCTTTTCTGTGAAAATGTTCATTTGTGCTGTATATTAGATACCAGATAGGAGTGATATCATATGGTAAACTATAGGCCAATATCTTTGATGAATATAGATGCAAAAATTCTCAACAAAGTTTTAGCCACCTGAATCCAACAACATATCAAAAAGATCGTACATCACGACCAGGTGGGATTCATCCCAGGTTCACAAGGATGGTTCAGCATACACAAATCAATCAACGTCATACACCACATTAACAAAAGAAAAGTCAAAAACCCACGTGATCATCTCAATAGATGCAGAAAAAGCATTTGACAAAGTCCAACATCCATTTATGATAAAAAATTCTCACCAAAGTAGGTATGGAGGGAACATTCCTTAACATAATCAAAGCCATTTATGACAAACCCACAGCAAATATAATACTCAATGGAGAAAAGCTGAAAGCCTTCCCACTAAAATCTGGAACAAGACAGGGATGCCCACTCTCACCACTGCTATTCAACATAGTATTGGAAGTCCTAGCCACAGCAATCAGACAAACAAAAGAAATAAAAGGCATCCAAATAGGATGAGTTTTGAAGTTAATGGTGAGAGGCTTTACTTTTAAAATAGCTTCCTTACAGATATTTTAAGATTTATATTATAAATCTATAAAGATGTTTTGTAGGTCATTTTCATTCACACAAGCAAGAAAGAAATTGCCTATCTTTTGTCCAAGTAAAGATTTATGGAACATTAATTTATACTTAGGAGTAAACCATTTAGTGATTTTTTTAAATAACCAAATATGTATTTTTTCTGCTTTGTTTGGCAATGTCTTACTTTATTATACACAATAATTTTTCAATCATGCTATAATCATCAAGGAGACTAGTTTATATTCTTCAAAATTCAATAATAAACCAACCATTTCCCCTACATTCTTTTATATGGAAGAATATCTTCTTTAAGTAGATTGAATTCTGAATATTGAGGCCAAGAAACCTGCATTTTTGTGATGCCTCTTTCATTGTCTAGCTATGTCCCCTTCAACAAGTCACTTAACTTTTCAGAGTTTTGTATGGGCAATTATGGGATTGGGGAAGGGGAAAGGAGATAACTAAAGACATAGGTAAGGGTCATATATTTGAGGGCCTTGTAATCCAAAGAGAGAGGTTTGGACTTTGTCTTGTAGATAACAGGGAGCCATTGAAAGATTTTACAGGAGTAATGTGGTTATATTTGCATTTTGAAAAGATCCCTTGAGCAGCTTGGCCTATTGGAAGGGCTGGTTTGAGACTAGAGGGAGGGAGCCAATATAAAGGTTATTGCAGGGGTTTCCTAGTGGTTCAGCAGATTAAGGATCTGACACTGCTCAGTTTTGATACCTGGCCTAGGAACTTCTGCATGCCGTGTGTGGCCTAAATAAATATATAAATAAAGGGTATTGTGGAGCTCAAGTAAGAGATGATGTGGGCTTAAATTAAGGCAGTGGTAATGGAGGTAGAAGATTTGGATATAAGAGAAAATTGTAATACAACCTCTCTCTGGATATGCTCCCTGCCTCCTCCTCCATTTGAGGATCAACTTATACTTCAGAGAGACAAGGTTAGGCTAGTGACAGAACTTTGGGGAACATCAACATTTAAGAGACAGACAGAAGAACTTGAACCTTCAGAATATGTAGCAGAGACCCAAAGAGAGGGGCCAAGAAAGGATAGAGCCTCAAGAAGAACAGAGCAGCCAATAGCACCAGTTGCTGCAGGCAAATCAAGTAAAGGAGAACCTAAAGCTTACCACAGGCATTGGCCATTGGTGACTGAATCAGTTAACATTTTCACAAAAATGCTGCATAACAAACAACTTCAGAATGCCACTGTCATACAACAATAAGCATTTATTTCTTCATGAGCTTGCAACTTGTCTGGGGTGGCACTGTCTCACACTGTAGGTTAATTGGGTGACTCTCCTCCACGTGGCACTCATCCTTTTCCAAGCGTGAGCAGGGTAGCCCAGGACACGTTTGTCTCATGATACTCGCAGAAGTGCAAGGAGCCAGTCCCACTCCAGGGGCATGTCCCAGGCCTCTGCTTGTGTCATTTCTATTAAAATCTTCTATTAAAATAAGTCATATGGCCATGCTTATCCTCAAGGGCAGGAAAGTAAACTCTGCCTTTTGTAGTAGGAAATTCAAAGTTACATAGCAAAGGCCATGGGTATGGAGTGGGGTAAAGAATTGAAGCCAATAATTTAACTTGTCACAATGATTTCTGTCAGAATAGTTTTATGAGGTGGTGTATGGTCAACCACTCAAGATGGCTGTAGTCTTCCTCTCTGTACATCCCCTACCTGACCAGTGCCTTCTTCACCTGTATCTTGTGTTTGTGACTGACCTTCCTGCGTACTCGCCCCAGGCCCCAGCTGGTGAGTGTTCTTATCAAAGGAGCAGTGAGGGGCGTGCCCCTCGCTGGTTCCCCTGGTAACTAATGAGCCAACCTGATATCATTCCCACTCTTATTGGCCATCTCTTCTTCCTGTCGGGAGCAAAGCTTGCTGTCATGTCCTACCTGCCTCTGTCGTTCATGGTGGGGCGTTGCTCCAGGACCTTGTTTCAAACAGTAAGCTCCCCCCATCCATTAAGTCATTGATGTCTGTGTTGCTGATGCTGGGCTCTTTCTTTGATCTTAAAGCTGGGCAAGTGTGGACCTTGTAAGCCTGAGAGGTATAGCCCTACAGGTGGTGATGGCAGAGGCTTAATTTTGCTGAATTATAGAGTGGTAGGAATGTAGTCAAGTTGAGGCAATGAGTTGAGTATTTGCCTTCTGAGGAGTCCTTAACTGTAAAGAGAAAGAAAATGATAGCAGATTTTGTTGTTGTTTAAAGATGGGGAAGAGACTCATGTTTGAAAGCTTTCAAGCAAAGCCTTTCCAAGAGGCAAGAGAGAGGGAGTGCACAGAGAAGGAGGAGAAAGAGTATGCAGATGGAGGAATCACTTTGCTTGTCTCTTCCTCAGAGGCTGGAGATGTAAAGTCTGATATTTCATGAAATGTATGATTGATGTTAAATTTCACCTGTGTAATTGTACGTAGGGTCATATGCTGTGAGATTTCTTCTAGTTTGTATCATTAGGGTCCAGTCGAGAAACCATATTAGATATTTCAAGCAGAGTGAATTTCAATACAGAGGGCTAGTTCCATGGCTAATGAAGGCACTGAGAAGTCCAGTAAGAGGGAGGCAACTCAGAGTTTAGTAACATCAGGAAGCTGTCACTGTTTCAAGGGCTTGAGAGTCAATAAATGTCATCAAAGCCCAGAAACCAGAGGCATCTGTTACTAACTTGACCATGTTGGCCTCACAGCAGTTACCAAAACTGCAGAGGGAGGTTCTGTCCAGTGGGCAATGGTGACACAAAGAAGTCACTTCCCACTTTGAGGGAGAGAGAAATTCTGGTTACACTCTTTCTCCTCTTTTTCCATCTCCTACCATGTTTTCTCAATGGCCTAAACCAGCTAGAAGCCAGCTGGCAAAAAATCCTGGGAATTTTTTATCCCCCTAAAGTGGTTGGTCCATTGGCAATAGATTAGAGTGGAGGAAGGCAGAGACTAGATCTAAGGTCCAATAAACTCTTAGCTGTTAGCTCACAGAGATAGTTTTGTTTTTCTGAATCTCTTAGTTCAGATACGCAAGCACAGTATGCTACGCAAAATGAGAAAAACTGTTCTGTAGAACTTTTTATCTGTAAAGATATTAGGATCCTATTTTATAAATTTTCGAGAAATTTGATTTTGACCTCATAACAAACCTGAGACAGAAGTAGCCCCATTCTATTTTACAGACAACAAAACCAGAACTCAAAAGGTTAATGACTTTAAAATCAAACTGCAAGACAATGTTCAGTCAAGACTTTCTGAGATGACTTTTCATTGCTCTGCATTGTTTTTTTATGAAGCTCCTTTGAGGCAGAGCCATTAAGGTTTTTAAAATCGACTTCACCTGAAACAAACCTGAATTTCACTTGTAGGTAAATAACCCAAAACACCTTTTATAAGAAAACTTAAATACTACTCAACTTTAAAATTTTAGTTATAGGTCTACATACTCAAATTTATCTTCTAAATTAAAGGGAGACTTTTAGAGCTGCACCATTACGGACAATGTCTCTAAAAGAATGGGTCACTTTCTTTAATGCAGTAGAAACTCACCCTCTGGTGGTTATGGTGTTGTTCATTAAACATAGCAGCAGCAGTAGTAGTAATCATAGTAGCAGTAGAAGCAATAATGTTAATAATGATGATTATAGCTAATATTTACTTAATGCTTTGGATATGCCAGGCATCATTCTAAGTATTTCCCCTGGATTTTATAAATGAATCCTCATAAGAATCTTTCAAGGTAAATACAGGTAATAGATCCATTTAACAAAGGGGAAAACTGAGGCATTGAGAGTGTAATTAACTTTCTCATTTGCCATATAGCTAGTGAGTGACCAAGCCAAGATTCAAACCCAACAGGCTCATTCTGTTGCCCAGACATTTAAATACTCTTTCTCTTCCTCCCTTGTTTTCTCTCCTATCTGGTCAATACCTGTAAAAAGAATTCTGACAAAGAAAAAAGAGAAGGCGAACATTGAAATTAAAAATGTTAATACTCAAAATTATTGAAATGAATTCAGCTTGTTCCATAATCCATAATCATTTTTCTGCTTAAATACTGTGTATAAATACCTAGCACATATTGCAGCAGCATCATATGAGGTTTGAATACAAAATAGTTCTTTCCTGATTTGGAATACAATCTTTTGGTGATTTAGCATTTTATACTCTTCATAGAAAACACACACAGACATATATATGCCTACAAAATCATCTTTTTTTATAGGCTAGTGCTCACAATGTTTTAAATGCCTTCACATGCAATGATAACCACACAATTCCCTGAAGTGTATACCATTGTAAATGGAATTCAGAAGTAAAAAGACTGTGTGTGAATTCTATTGTATTTTTTAATTTACACTTTTTCTTTGGTCTGGAGTTGTCCCAGTAGAAAATTTCACAGCAGTAGGCAAAGTTGGTCAAGGTCATTGCTCCTGGAGTGAATGACACTCCTTTAAAGCCCATGGTGGTCAATGTATTAGTGGAAAGGGAAGCCATGAACGTCTTTAAGAAGGGAGAAAAGAATGCTGTGGCTGGGAACCTTTGAGTTTAGATAAGGGCCTTAGCCCTGTCAATGTTAGTCGAGGTCAGTGGGATATTTATTTGGGGGGGGGGGCGGGATCTTTTTGCCTTTTTAGGGCCGTTCCCCCGGCATATGGAGATTCCCAGGCTAGGCGTCTAATCGGAGCTGTAGCTGCTGGCCTACACCAGAGCCACAGCATCGCCACATCCAAGCCGTGTCTAAAACCTACACCACAGCTCACAGCAGTGCCGGCTCCTTAACCCACTGAGCGAAGACAGAGATCGAACCCGCAACCTCATGATTCTTAGTCGGATTCATTAACCACTGAGCCACAACGGGAAATCCATGGGATTTTTTTTCTTTTTAATCCTACATCATAGCAAAACCTGAGCAGTATGCAGTAAGGGTTAGTGTTCAGTCAAAATTTCCTTTGGTATAAAAAATTTAAATTTCAGTGTGAATACAAATTTGAAGAAAAATATATGGCTTGTGTTCTTTTTGCCCTTCAAGCATTAAAGTATACCAGAAAGCTCTGGTTTGAAGCCAAGCCCCTTACTCTTTTACTACTTTTTACCATGAAGTCTCTAATTAAACTTTAGCTTACTATATCCTTCAAGATTTTGAACAATTCTAGCATACTTTTTAACTTCTACTTTTAGATATTTTTTATGATCTATAGATTAGAACCAAAGAGTATATCCTTTTATATCTAGACTTTTTAAGTAGCAACCCAGGAGTAAGGGGTGGCTTCCAAGATTTTCTTAGATAAAATAAAGGATTTTAATTATATTTATTACAATTTTAATTAATATTTATTATTGCTAAATCTATACATATATGCTCTGATGTTTGTTCCTAATAATTATTTCTTTAGAAATTGCATTTTTCTTCAAAAGAAATTAGCTTATGAAATGATAACCAAGTTATTGGTGTCAGTGTTGTAGATTTTTATGCTACCAATTAGAGATTTAATAGATGATAGATAATAAGCTCTTCTTTTAAAATGTAGATATCATCTTCTGGATAATAAGGGCCAAATTAGTCTTTTATATCTTAGTATACATTACTTTTAATACTGTAAGTTGAAAGTGACTTAAGTGAAGAGGGAAAGGAAAGAAGAGATAATTTTATATCCTAGGAAACTTCTAGAAAGGGAAAGCTTTGGAGTGTATGTTTCACCTCAGAAAGGCTTTTGAATAGTGTGAAGATCTGAAAAGTGGAAAAGAGGAGCTGCAGGGCTTGATAAAAGGAGGATATAAGGAAAGAGAGGTATTCCATGAGAATAAATTTTAATTGCTTTGTAGTATAGCGACTATACTCTGTGACTTTAAAAATTGTCTTTTTATTTTTAAAGCAAAAGTTAGTGATACTAGCTTTAGTTGCTGGGTATTAGTTTGGTTATCTTGTCTACTTGCTGTATGCAATAAACACAGTTATTTCATTCCATTCTAGAATAAGATGTTCTAATCTAGTTAATTGAAAAATGCCAGATTATAAATAGATTATACATTTTCAAGGAACAGGAATCTACTCAAACATTCTGAAACTGCTGAAAGTGTTTAACTTCTTAGTCATAAATCATATTAACATAAAAGAACAAATATTAAAAAACAAATATTAAAAATGATTATTTTTTTCAGAAACATCAATTATTTTCATTTTCCTTTGTTCCCCTTCCAGTTCCTACCAATATCTTCTTACAGATTTAAAAAATACATTGAAGACAGAAATTATGTTCTCTTATCTTACTTATGATTTCTATGCACATTTACTGCATTTTAGAACATGGGGTTGATGTATTGCCTTATGTTCTCTCATTAAACATTGTAATTATTTTTCATTTTTTTACTGTCTTAATGAAGATCTTCATTCCTATAATGCATTTCTTTTCTTTTAAATATCTTACTAGGATAAAATACTAAAATTGAGATTACTGGGTCAGTGGGAGTAAACATTTGTATGTCGCTTGATATCTCTTGTCAAAATTGTCCTAATAGATCCTGTTCCCAGCAGTGGTACATGAATGTGCTAATTTGGCCACAGTCTTTCCAGCTTTGGATTTTTTAAAAAAATTTAATTGGTGTCAAATTGAAATACTCTATTTTTTCATTTTTATGAATGTTGATTTTTTTCCTTTCTCTGTTAAAACTTTAAAGTCTTAACTTTAAAGTTTTAACTGCCCTCAACTGTTTGAACTGCCCTCAACTTTTCCTTTGTCTCTTTAATCTACCGTGTTGTATTTGATACAACTATCAATAATTTAATGTTATAGTAATTCTTAAAGCCTCTCCCATATACTTGAAACAGTGTTTAATAGAAACCTAAGTTTAATATGCATCCAGATAAGCCTATCATTGGCTTATTTCTTTATTTTATATATGACATTTCATGGTTTGATAATGCTCACTTGTTAAAGATTAACAAAGAAGAAAACATAGGTCATTTTGTTTAGCAAGACTCTTATATTTAAAATTTTATTCTGATTTTAAAGTAGGATATTTTTAAAGTCTTATGAATAAACTGTTCCTTTAAAGAAGTTCATAACTAGAATAACAGTTTTTCTTTTTTGGATGGCCGATATTTTCTGTATGCAGCTTTAGCTGAATGCCAGTAGATGGCACTAATTACATAAACAATTCAACAAGTTAATGAAGAGGGAGAGAAAGGGGGAGATAGTTTATCTGTTCAAATTTTGGTATATGTCACATACTCAACAGTTATTTGGAAGTTTATTTTTATAGTTCTCTCCCATGGTGAAAAACAATTAAGCTGAGTTTGCTTCCAATTAATTGCTACTAAACTGAAATACCTAATACTGATTATCGCTCAAGATGCTGTATTTGAAAAGTTTTGTCATGAAATGTGTGTTAGCTTATACTGTCATGATTAACTAAATCACACATGGTAGATTAAAATTAAATCTTGGAGACATGTTCTGACCTGAGGATTCAGAAGCTATTTGTGAAGCATTTTAAGAAAGTCCAACTAGAGATTTCAGAGAAAACTGACATTCATTCTTTTTCCCATATACATCTATAGCAATTGGCCAAAGACCTCCGCCAGTGGCAGATAAATGTAGATGTGGCAAATGACTTGGCACTGAAACTTCTCCGGGATTATTCTGCAGATGATACCAGAAAAGTACACATGATCACAGAGAACATCAATGCCTCCTGGGCAAACATTCATAAAAGGTATGAACTACATTATTTCTAAAACTATTTACTGACTTTAATGATGGGATCACTGGGTGGACAATGCAGATTTGTTTTCCCAGGACTGCTAAACTGGGGACTGGGAGGATCCGAGATGATAGAGACCAACTAAACTCACAGCATTGCCTCAGTGTTCTTATTTAAAGATGAGGGACCTGAAGACTAGTGAAATTAAATGACCCACAGTCACAAAGGTGTTGATATAACTAAGCAATTGATAATAACAAAAGATTGATTTGTAACTAGAAGAGCCATTTATTGGTCTGCTTTGAGAACTCTATCCAAAGAAATATTGTTCTATTATATCGTGCCACATATTGCCCCACCCTAATCTGACAAGGAAGTCACTTTGGACTTCAGGATGGAGTTATAGCTGTCAATGGTACCATCACTGTATCTCACACCACACACCCAGTGGGAATATTCATGTAATGTAACATGACTCATAATTTCATTTCCCATTATATATCTCTGGAAATCCACAAGTCTTAGAGACACCATCTCCTCAAACTAGGTCCTGTCTCCTTATTATCCACAATTAACCCCATGTGCTTTCATTTCATTAGCATCTATACTAATTAAAAACATGAATTATATAACTAATTATTTAATGCTTTTCCTTTACCTTAAACTCCCTGGACAGGGGCTTTCTTATTTGACATATCCCGAGGTTCTGAACCAGGTGATATAGTAGGGAGATGGTAAACAATGGTGTTTATTTAATTGAAATATAGCTGATGTATAATATGTCATTTCCAGTATACTACATAGTGATTTGACATTTGCACATATTATGAAATGATCACTGTGATAAGTCTAGTAACCATCTGTCCCAATATAAAGTTATTACAATATTATTGACCATATTCATTATGCTGTATATTATACACCCATTGCTTATTTGTTTTATAACTGCAGGTTTGTACCTCTCCCCTTCATCTATTTCACCCTTTTATCCCTTCCTCCCCTATGGCAACCACCCATTTTATTTCTGTCTATGAGTGTGTTTTCATTTTGTTTTGTTTTTTAAATTTCACATATAAGTGAAATCACACAGTATTTGTCTCTGTCTCTTATTCACTTAGCATAATACCCTCTAGATCCGTTCATGTTGCCACAGGTGGCAAGCTTCCACTTTTTTATAGCTGAGTAACATTCCATCACATCTTCTTTATCCATTCATCTATTAATGGACACTTAAATTGCTTCCATATCTTGGATATTATAAATAATATGACATGGTAAATATTTGTTGAATGACGACTTTCTTTGCATAATGTACAGTTACCTTGTTCATGCTATGGTAAATCAAGGATTACTGGGTACTTATTTTTAGTACTGTCAGAAAACAGGGAGGAAAACAGTACCTGTACAGTGATAAGGAAGTCCACAATGAAAGGTAAATGAGTTCCAGAAGACAACGTGAATTACTAAAGTCAGGTAGGTGGCTTTTATTAAGAAGAAAAGGCCACCATCAAGAAAAAAAAAAACAGACTTTAAGTTAGGTAGAAACTCTTAGGAGTAATGAAGTATTAATATATGGAAATCGAAAGACGAAGTTAACTTTGAAATTGAGTTAAAGATCGAAACGTAAAACGCCAGTGAAACTTCATTTAAGCTGGTCATTCTGGAGGAATAGAGGAGGTCTAGCCCTGAATTCCAGACAGTGGGTGTTCAGATGGCCATGGAAAAGACAATTCAACCCAAAATTGGAGAGTTGCATTTGGGGCCCTATTAACAGGACTCCGGTGGAGAATAGTTAACTAATAATTGGAAAAAAAATCTCAAAGTTACTGCCTCCTCTTAGTAATAAAGTTCGGACTTTCTTCTCCAGATACCAATCTGGTATAGGTTTATTCAGTTACACAAGGGCAGATTAGGTTGAGGAAGACTCAATTCATATGTAACTGGTTGGTATCAGGGAGTCAATAGTTAAGATCCCAAAGGGAAATACCTGCTTCTCCAAGAAAGGCCTCTATGGGAAGGCAAATTAATATCAGAAATTTATTTAGTGAGTTAGGGAATGTAAGCCAAGAAGGGGCCAAAAAGAAAGCTTATTCATGGTACAAAATGGGCTTCATGAGAGGTCTGTCCCATCTATGTCACTCTTTCATGCTTCTTGCATTTCCAAGCAGCTCTCTCATTTCTTCTGTTTATTTTCTTAAGGTCTTTGGATTCTTTGGTACAGGGGCTTCTAGTTTATATTTTTTGACTTGGTCCCTAAAAAGCTACTACCTAAGGAAGGCGTATAGTTATTTCTCCAGTGGGTAAAGTAAAATAGAATGTTAGAGGCCATATTACATTTTTCACTGGCCCATACAGAATCTGTGACTTGCCAAGCTAATTTTGACTCATGTCTCTAAAGTTCTTCTCCGTTTCTTTCTCACATGTACTCTACGGAAATTCATCCACTTGTGTAGGTTTGCTGATGACTCTCCATTTATACCATTTGCAGCTGAGAATGATCATTGAGTTTCAAACCTGTATATCCCACTGATTTCATTTTACTTTAATGTCCCTCAGGAATTTCAAACTGAATAGGCCCAAAGCTGAACTCATTTTTGCTCTCTTACAACCTCTTTCACCAAATGCAAACTACTTCTCTCTTCCTATGATTCCTCCCCAGTGAACATTACCACAACCCATTCAGTTGTCTAGACTGGAAACTCATGCTTGACTCTTCCTTCTACAATCCAAATAGCCAAACTCTCATAAAGCTATTTACTGCCTAAATAGCTTCCAAATCCAGTTACTTCTATTCCTCCCTTCTCCTCAATTGTCATGTCTTGGTTAAATCACATCACATCATTCACCTAACTTCTTCCTACTTCCTACCCATTCTCTACATATACTGCAGGGTGATCTTTCTAAATACAGCATATTCATGTAGCTCACCCTCCTCCCAGTTTTTAAAGACTTTAGTGGCTTATCCATTATTACTCAAAGACAGTCTACACTCTTTAAATAACTTCAAGGTCTTACACAATATGGCCTTTCCTTTATAACTCCAGCTTAAGTTTCTGCTCTCCCTCACTCTCCCCTCCCCATAATTAAGAAACACTGAGCTATTTTCCTTTCCTCATCACTGTGTTCTGTCTTCTCTATTACTTGCTGATGTGATATATGTATTACCGCTTACTTTTGGCCTAGTTAAGTTCTATTCATTATTCAGGTCTCCATGTAAATGCCATTTCTTCCAGGAAGCACTCTCTGACTGCCAAACCAAACCCACCTTCTTTTGACTCCCTATTATAGTGCTTATCTCACTACACAGTACTTAAGTGTTTGCTGGTCTCTGTCTCTTATGAGAATGTTTGCTCTCTATGGGTATACACATTGGCTGCTTGTCCACCATATTACCTAGCACTTAGCTTGACACATGGTATCTAAGCCCCTGCCAAATATTTGATTACATAGGTATATGAACTAACAAAAAAATAACTAACTACAAGTGTTCTGATGCACCAGTAACTCAAACCAGAAGAAAAATGTATCCATTAGGACTGCTTTCAGTTTCAAGTAATGGAAAATCCAAGCTCAGTAGCTTATCTAATGGAGATCTTTTTCTATCACTTAAAGAGAAGTTCAGCGTTAGGTAGGTGCTGATATTGGTTGAGTAGCTCAACAACGTCAGCACTGAAGTCTCCTTATTCTTCTTGGCATTTCCCTCAGAACATGTGCGTTCCAGCAGGAAGAAGGGACAGTGCTGGTGTCAGGAAAGGAGTGACTTTGTCAGGAACTTTCAGGTCAGAACTATGCCGCAAAACCACCTCTAGTATCTAGTAATCGGAGTTGAGCCAGCCAGTAGAGAATGGCTGCCACAAATGGTATAGAAAGAAGAAACTGAAAAACTGTCATGCTATAGCTGGACAATATCAAGTTCCCTGGAGAGGTAGCTAGCTAGTCAAATCTGAGTATAAAAAGGATAGTCATATAGGTCATATATTCATGCACAGTATACTCATGTAGGGTAGTCATAGCAATGGACCATTTGGGCTTGATCATTGTTGTGGTCAGTGTGAGAGGGCATATGGAGAACTGGGTTCTATATTGTCTAATGATACATTTACGTGAGAAGTTCACAGTCTGTGTATGTTATGTGAGTCACCTACACAGATTAAACCATATTTTACTTGGCCTCATCTACTCTTTTTTATATTCTTATAGATCTTATGCTAGATAGATAAGAAACAAGAAGTATCACAATCTTTTGCATTTTGACCCTTTTTTAAAATCCAGTTTCTTGCCAAGCTAAACCCAGAACTGAAATAACATCATCATCATCCTCTAGATTTGTGCTGTTGTGTAGGGTAGCCATCTAGCCATAAGAAGCCATTTAAATGTAAATTATTACAATTAAATAAAATTTAAAATTCATTTCCTCTGTCTCATCAGTCACTTTTCAGGTGCTCAAGGGCCACATGTAACTAGTAGCTTCCCTAGTGGACAGTGCAAAGTGGAATGTTTCCATCATCACAGAACATTTTATTGGTCACTCTGCTCTATATCATCTTTGTTTATGTTTCTCTAAGCAGTTTAGCTTACATTTATAACCATTACATACTATATTGCTTCAAAAAGAGTTTTTTGCCAAATTTTGTAAATAAAAAGTATTTCCTTTACAGAGTGGTTCACGTTATCCTGTTTCCTTGTTTCTACCTTATTTCTTCTGTTTATCAGTTTTCAAGAGTTGCTGTTTAAAAGTCTGAAAAACCACAAATTTCACCAAATATACTTTTACTTTTGTTGTTAATCTTATCAACAGAATTTTAAAGGTGAAATTGTTAATAATGACATTTGAGTTTTGGCAATAAAAATACCTCATGTCTGAAAAATACCTATACCGAAGATTGTTTAGGTAGGAGAGACTCTGTTGAAAGCATTCTGATTACATCATTTCTCACAGTTCAGATTTTACCACTGAACACTGATGTGCTACCTGCACTTACAGTTTCAATCATATATATGCAAAAAAATTTGTGCATCCGGAAGCCTATGTAAAGCAATAAAATCTTTACTTCAGTTTTAAATTGTTGAATGTTAAATGAGACTTTAAAAGTGTAACTTGGAAGAACTTTAATATCCTACACTGCAGGCTGTAGTTTCAAGACATAATCAAAAACAAAAGCAAACTAATTTTGTTTTGTATTTTAATGTTCAATTTAAGTTTATCAATAGGTCAGAGGAATCTTCAAATTCAATACTGGCTTTGATAGAACCTTCAGCTACCATTTTATATAGATAAATATAAATAACCATCTGCACCTGAAAATATTTAATCTACCATTCATGAATAAAAGAAAAGGCTGCTTTGCAACTACATTTGGTAGTTTAGCAATTCATATGAGAACACAGATCATCATTGTGACCTATGTAAGAAAATATTTTGTTTTCCTGATCATATGCCTTGTAGAGTCCATGTTAACATATAAAGACAGGAATATGGACCTCTGCAAGTTCATTTCTTTCCCTTCAATCTCCATGAATAGATATGAATTGGTGAATAAGATAATATTAGATGTGATATTACATATCATTGTGAGAAGTCTCTAAGGATTAGATTTCAAGGACTGCCATCTGGCTGATGACTTTGTGATGACACTGTCATGAGATTTCATTTCCTTATTTCTATTCTAGGATCACTCTAAGAAATGAGCATTTAACTCTGAATTGTCTGTCTGTAGCTATATGAGGGCCTTCTCCAACTACCCATCAGCAAGGAGCAAACTCATCAAGTAGAGGGGCTGGTCGTAGTATCAGAGAGTTCAACATGGCTGGGAGTTCCTCACCAAAGCTCCCGGATACCTGAAAAATCTCTCTAGGTTCTAAGAAAGGGTTGGCATATATGTATGTATGTGTATATGCGTATGCATGGAAACACATGCAAATATACTATCCTTAAAATAATATCTCAGTATTCTCCTGTCCTCTGTAATATGTTTATTTATGAAAACATGTAATTTTGATAATTACAACTAACAGTTGATAAACTGAAAAATTATCACCTGTGGTCTCCATCTTTGGCCATCATAAGGCACTTGTAAGTCACTCCTCACTTCTTTATTCCTAGGTCCTTTCTCTTTTTCACTTTAAAGAAAGAAGAAAAGGAAGAAAAACTATTGATCCCTATTCTGTGTGTAGCAAAGAGCTACACTAGCTGAGCACCTGGATGTCCTTCACATTATCTAACATATTTTTAAGTAAACAATTCTGCTTTCTTTCTCGGGGATTTTCCATTTCTTTTTTCTATTTGGTCTTCCCCATCATGCTCAAGTTTCCCTCATCATAGAGCTGTTTTAGGATACTAACTTATCTAGCCAACTGTTCTTGTTCCCCCTTACCATCAATTTTTAAAGCAGTAATTGACATTTCCTATTCTTCAGCTCCTGGTTCTGCTTTGACCCACTTCAATCTGGCTTCCCTAGCACCACAACTTTTCTGAAAATAAGGACTCAGTAAGGTTGTCAATACATTTATAATAGCTAATTGCTCTAATTTTTTTTTATCCATATACCTGACATCAGTTTTATCTTGGACCTATTTATCACCTCTAATATTTGAAATGTTACCTTCCTTGATTTCCAAAACAATATTATTTCACAAATCTTGATCTCTCTAGTGATACAGTGTGAAGTGCTTGGCACAATGTCAGGCACATAGTAAGAGCTCAGTAAATATCATCTGTTATAAATATTTTAAGAATCATTCACTCACTGAATATTTTACTGCTAGGTATGTGCTAGATAGGCTCAGATCTTGTTACTAGGTATACAGCAGAGAAAATCCCTACTGTCACGAAACTTTTTTTTAATGATTTTTTATTTTTTTCCATTATATCTGCTTTACAGTGTTCTGTCAGTTTTCTACTATACAGCATGGTGACCCAGTTGCACATGCGTGTATACATTCTTTTTTCTCACATTATCATGCTCCATCATAAGTGATGAGACATAGTTCCCAGTGCTACACAGCAGGATCTCATTGCTAATCCATTCCAAAGGCAATAGTCTGCATATCCTAAACCCAAGCACCCCATCCATCCTACTCCCTCCCCCTCCCCCTTGGCTACCACAAGTCTATTCTCCAACTCCATGATTTTCTTTTCTGTGGAAATGTTCATTTGTGCCATATATTAGATTCCAAATATAAGTGATATCATGGTATTTGTCCTTCTCCTTCTGACTTACTTCACTCAGGATGAGAGTCTCCAGTTCCATCCATGTTGCTGCAAATGGCATTATTTTGTTCTTTCTATGGCTCAGTAGTATTCCATTGTGTATATATAGCACATCTTCCTAATCCAATCATCTGTTGATGGACATTTAGGTTGTTTCCATGTCTTGTCTATCGTGAATAGTGCTGCAATGAACATGTAGGTGCATGTGTCTGTTTTAAGGAAAGTTTTGTATGGATATGTGCCCAAGAGTGGGATTGCTGGGTCATATGGTAGTTCTAAGTATAGTCTTTTTTTTGGGGGGGGGGCACACCTGTGGCATATGGAGGTTCCCAGGCTAGGTCTTCATTTTGAGCTGTTGCTGCCTGCCTACACCAGAGCCACAGCAATGCCAGATCTAAGCCTCATCTGCAAACCACAGCTCACAAGAACACCAGTTACTTAACCCACTGAGAGAGACCAGGGATCGAGCCTGCAACCTCATGGTTCCTAATTGGATACACTTCTACTGCACCACGACAGAAACTCCCTATGTATAGTTTTCTAAGGTACCTCCATACTATTCTCCATAGTGGCTGTACCAGCTTACATTCCCAACAACAGTGCAGGAGGGTTCCCTTTTCTCTACACCCCCTCCAGCATTTGTTATTTGTGGACTTATGAATAATGGCCATTCTGACTGGTGTGAGGTGGTATCTCATGGTAGTTTTGATGTGCATTTTTCTAATAATCAGGGATGTTGAGCATTTTTTCACGGGCTTGTTGGCCATCTGTATATCTTCCTTGGAGAAATGTCTATTCAGGTCTTTTGCCCATTTTTCCATTGGGTTGTTGGCTTTTTTTGCTGATGTACAAGCTGCTTATACATTTTAGAGATTAAGCCCCTGTCAGTTGCATTATTTAAAACTATTTTCTCCCATTCTGTAAGTTATCTTTTTGATGTTGTTGTTGTTGTTTCCTTTGCTGTGCAAAAGCTTGTCAGTTTGATTAGGTCCCATTGGTTTACTTTTGCTTTTATTACTGTTGCTTTGGGAGACTGACCTGAGAAAACATTTGCAAGGTTGATGTCAGAGAATGTTTTTCCTATGTTCTCTTCCAGGAGTTTGATGGTATCTTGTCTTATGTTTAAGTCTTTAAGCCATTTTGAGTTTATTTTCGTGCATGGTGTGAGGGTGTGTTCTAGTTTCATTGCTTTGCATGCAGCTGCCCAGGTTTCCCAGCAAAACGTGCTGAAAAGGCTGTCTTTTTCCCATTTTATGTTCTTGCCTCCTTTGTCAAAGATTAATTGACCATAGGTGTCTGGGTTTATTTCTGGGTTCTCTATTCTGTTCCGTTGGTCTGTATGTCTGTTTTGGTACCAGTCCCACACTGTCTTGATGACTGTGGCTTTGTAGTATTGCCTGAAGTCTGGGAGAGTTATGCCTCCTGCTTGGTTTTTGTTCCTCAGGATTGCTTTTGCAATTCTGGCTCTCTTGTGGTTCCATATGAATTTTTGGATTGTTGGTTCTAGTTCTGTGAAAATTGTCATGGGTCATTTGATAGGGATTGCATTGAATCCATAGATTGCTTTGGGTAGGATGGCCATTTTTACAATATTAATTTTTCCAACCCAGGAGCGTGGACTATCTTTCCATTTCCTTACATCTTCTTTAATTTCCTTGATTGATGTTTTATAGTTCTTGGCATATGAGTCTTTTACCTCCTTGGTCAGGTATATTCCCAGGTATTTGATTTTTTGGGGTGCAATTTTAAAAGGTATCACATTTTTTTATTCCTTTTATAATATTTCATTATTAGTATACAGAAATGCAACTGATTTCTGAATGTTAATCTTATATCCTGCTACTTTGCTGAATTTGTTAATCAGTTCAAGTAGTTTTGGGGTTGAGTCCTTCGGGTTTTCTATGTATAGTATCATGTCATTAGCATACAGTGGCAGTTTTCTCTCTTCTCTTCCTATTCGGATGCCTTTTATTTCTTTGGTTTGTCTGGTTGCTGTGGCTAGGACCTCCCATACTATGTTGAATAACAGTGGTGAGAGTGGGCATCCTTGTCTTGTTCCAGATTTTAGTGGGAAGGCTTTCAGCTTTTCTCCATTGAGCATTATATTTGCTGTGGGTTTGTCGTAAATGGCTTTTATTCTGTTATGTTTCCTCTGTGCCTGCTTTGGTAAGAGTTTTGATCATGAATGGATGTTGGACTTTGTCAAATGTTTTCTCTTCATCTCTTGAGATGATCATGTGGTTTTTGACTTTTCTTTTGATTGTATGACGATGATTGATTTGCATATGTTGAACCATCCTTGTGAACCTGGGATGAATCCCACCTGGTCATGGTGTGTGATCTTTTTGATATGTTGTTGAATTCGGTTGGCTAAAATTTTGTTGAGAATTTTTGCGTCTATATTCATCAATGATATTGGCCGATAGTTTTATTTTTTGGTGGTATCTCTGTCTGGTTTTGGAATTAGGGTGATGGTGGCATCATAGAATGTCTTTGGGAGTGTTCCTTCTTCCTCAACCTTTTGAAAAAGTTTTAAGGAGGATGGGTATAAGTTCCTCAGTGTATGCTTGGTACAATCTGCCTGTGAAGCCATCTGGTCCTGGGCTTTTATTTGTAGGGAGTGTTTTTATGACATATTCAATTTCATTTCTAGTGATCGGTCTGTTCAGTTGATCTACTTCTTCTTAATTCGGTCTGGCAGACTGTTAAGTCTCTGAAAAGTTGTGCAATTCTTCTAGGTTGTCAAATTTGTTGGCATACAATTGTTCATAGTATTCTCTCATGGTTTTTTCTATTTCTGTAGTTATCAGTTGTGACTTCTCCTTCTTCATTTCTTATCTTATTTATTTGGATTTTTTCTCTCCTCTTGTTGGTGAGTCTGGCCAGAGGTTTGTCAATTTTGTTTAGCTTTTCAAAGAACCAGCTCTTGGTTTTATTGATTTTTTTTCTATCGTTTTTTTTTTTAATCTCTATTTTGTTGATTTCCTCTTTGTTCTTTATGACTTCCTTCCTTCTGCTGACTTTAGGTTTTGTTTGCTCTTCTTTTTCTAATTCATTTAGGTGGTGTGTTAAATTGTCAATTTGAGATTTTTGTTCTTTTTAGAGGAAGGCCTGTTTTGCTATGAATTTCCCTCTGAGCACTGCTTTTGTGGCATCCCATAGATTTTGAGTGGTTGTGTCTTTATTAGAATTTGTCTCAATGTATTTTTTAATTTCCTTCTTGATTTCCTCATTGACCCATTGGTTTTTTAGTAGCATGTTGTTTAGTCTCCATGTAGTAAGTTTCTTCTCATTTCTTTTCCTGTGGTTGATTTCTAGTTTCATGCCATTGTGGTCAGAGAAGATACTTGAAATAATTTCTAGACTCTTAAATTTGGTGAGGTTAGCTTTGTGCCCCAGGATGTGATCAATTCTTGAGAATGTTCCATGTGCACTTGAGAAGAAAGTATATTCTGATTATTTTGGATGAATTGTCCTGAAAATGTCAATTAAGTCTCACTTTTCTATTGTGTCATTTAGGATCTCTGTTGCCTTACTGATTTTCTGTCTAAAGGACCTGTCCATTGATGTGAGTGGGGTGTTAAAATCTCCTACTATTACTGTATTCTCATTAATTTCTCCTTTTTCGTCTGTTAGTTTTTGTTGTATGTATTTGGTGCTCCTAGATTAGGGGGATATGTCTTGATAAATGTAATATCCTCTTCTTGAATGGATCCTTTTACCATTAAATAGTGTCCTTCTTTGTCTTTCTTTATGACCTTTATTTTAAAGTCTTTTTTGTCTGATATGATTACTGGAACTCCCACTTTCCTGACTTTTCCATTCACGTGAAATATCTTCTTCCATCCCCTCACTTTTAATTTATATGTGTCCTTTCTCCTAAGGTGAGTCTCTTGTGGGCACCGTATTGTAGGCTCCTTTTTTTGTCCAATCTGACACTCTGTCTTTTGATCAGAGCATTTAGTTTATTTGCATTTATGGTAATATTGATAAATGTGTATTTATTGCCATTTTAAACCTTGTTTGTCAGTTGATTCCTTCTCCTTTCTTTCTTTTTTTGTTTGATTTACTTTTGTTTTATGCTTATGCCCTCTCTTTAGTTTTTGTGAATGTATTATTTGGTTTTGATTTGTGGTTTCCCTGTTTTTCAAGTATGTTGACTCCTTCCTATTTCACTTGCTTTAGACTGATAATCATAAAGGCTCAAACACAATCTTAAAGAAAAGAGGCTATATTTTATTACTTTCCTTCCCCACATTTTATGATTTTGAAGTTCTTTCTTACATCTTCATGTTTATCCTTTTTCTGTTCCTTGTGTTTATCATCACTTGTACAAATAGGTTTTTTTTTTTCCTTTTAGATCTGTATACTGGCTTATTTAAGTGATTACTTTCCAATTATGATTTCCTCCATCCTATATCTTCTTACTCCTTTCCTCTTAAAAGAAGACCTTTCACAATTTCCTTTAGAATGGCTTTAGTATTAATGTATTCTTTTAGTTTTTGTTGGAGAAATTCTTTATTTCCCTTTCTTTTTAAAATGATATTCTTGCTGAATAGCGTATTCTAGACTGCAGATTTTTCCCTTTTAGAACTTTGAATATATCTTGGCACTCTCTTCTGGCCTGTAGTGTTTCTGTAGAGAGATCAGCTGATAGCCTTATGGGGGTTCCCTTATAACTCACTCTTTGTTTTTTTCTTGCCACCATTAGAATCCTCTCCTTTACCTTTTGCCATTTTTATTATAATATGTCTTGATGTGGGTCTGTTTGGGTTCAACTTGTTGGGGTCCCTCTGTGTTTCGTGTATCTTGATATCTCTCTCCTTTAGATTTGGAAAATTTTCAGCCATAATTTCTTCAGATATATTTTCAATCCCCTTTTACTTTTCTTCACTTTCTGTAATCCTTAATCTGTAAGATCTCTTATACTGCTTTCATGTGTTTTTCATTTGGTTTTGATGGAGTGATTTCCATTATTCTGCCTTCTTACTCATTCGTTCTTTTGCATTTTTCATTCTGGTATTCAGTGCCTTTAACTCAGCTTGCAACTCTACAAATGGATTTTCTAATTTTTCTTGTCTCCTTCTTATATTTTCTAGCTCCTTCTAAAGTAATCTGCATTACTGTTCATATCTGCCCTTAAATCCTTCATGTTCACTCTGAATTCCTTCAGTGTTTTCACTGTCTCCTTTTTGAACTCAGTGTCTGTTAGACTGCAGAGGTCTGTTTCATTGTTTTCTCTTTTAGGGGAGTTCTCCTGTTCTTTTAACTGGGAATGGTTCCTGAGCTTCTTCATTTTGCTTATATTTTTTCTTACTCTGTGAGTTTAGGGAAAACAACTACTCTAGTCTTGGAGGGATATTTATATGCAAGAGCACAGCTGCATAATTTGTCAGGGGTTACTTTTTTTTGGTGTGAGAACTGCTTTTGGTTTGGATGCTCACTGTCTCTTTCCTCAGTGTGTACAGGCTGTTAGCCCCTTGAAAGGGATGTGCTGGTGTACATTCTGTGTGTGCTTTCAGGAAGATGTAGGAAATGGGCAGGGCTAGTAGCCACTGTCTGGTTCCTGGGCCCTTGACTGTGGCAAGGACTGGTGGGGAGGTATAGGCAACACCCAGAGCCTTTGGCAGTGGCAACAGCAGGGTGTGTGCATTCCCACAGGAATGAGAGCAACAATAGGTGGTGCTCAGTTGCAGTGTTCTCCTCTGTGGTCTGGGGCCACAGGTGGTGCCTGTTCATGGACCCCTAGTGGTGGTGGGCCACACCTACCTCTGGAATCTGAGATGGCTGTGGCCTGTAGCCCATGCAAGAGATACCCCACTGCCCTAGAGTTTACACATGTGCAGAGAAAGATATTCCTATGGTGGTCCCAACTCTCCCCTTCTTGCCCTCCCCAACAGTGGCACCCCACTTCTCCTACAGGCCCAGGCTTCTTCCTGCACTCCCTCAGCTGTGGTATTCCACTCCCCAGCCCTTGGTGCAGGGCTTCCTAGGCCCTAAGGCTGTGTCCACATAGTCAAACATAGTCTTCTCCCCAGATCTTACCTCTGAAGCCTAAGTCTCAGTGCCCAGCCCCCACCTGAGCATGTCAGGCTGTGGTGTCTGGGGGCATTGGTACCAATGTTTTGTGCAGCTCTCTCTTTGCTTTGCCTTTCTCATACTGACTGTTGTGCTTTTCTCCTAGACTTTGAGGCTCCTCCATCTCAGCTGATCTCCCCATCAGTTACATGACCTCCAAGGGTGTAGATTCCTTTCCTTTTTCACAGCTCCCTCTCAGGAGTGCTAGTCCCGTCCTGATTCCTTTTTTTTTTTCTCTTCTCTCTCTCATTTTTTTTCCCTTTTGTTCTACCCTGTTATGTGGAGGATTTCTTGCCCTTTTTAGTGGTTTAAGGTCTTCGTTCAGTGTTCAGTAGATGTTTTGTGTGAGTCATTCTATATGTAGATTGATTTTTTTAATGTTTGTGCAGAAGGTGAGTGCCACATCTTACTCCTCTGCCATCTTGATCCCACTCAGAAATGGTGATATCTGTTGTATTTTGAAGACAGAGCCCAAAAGGTTTCATAATTATTTAAATTTAGATATAGAATGGAGGCATCAAGAAAGACTACAGAGCTTTTGGCCTGAGTATTTGGAAGACCGGTTACCCATTTACTGAGATGGAGAATGCTCCAAAAGCAATATGTTTTAGAAAGAAGGTGTGGAAACATTATTACCACTACTACTATTACTACTACTACTTCTTTTTCTTTCTCCTCCTCTTCTCCCTCTCCTCCTCCTTCTTCTTCTCCTTCTTCTTTTCCCACACCCATGGCATGAAGTGTTCCAAGGCCAAGGATTGAACTCACTCTGCAGCAGCAGCCCAAGCCCCTGCAGTGACAATATTAGATCCTTAATGCACTGGGCCACAAGAAAACTCCTGGACATGTTGACATTTCAAACATCTATTTTGCATCCAGGTAGAGACCTGGGGTAGATAGCTGGATATAAAATCTTAAGTTCTAGGCAGTGGTAGTGATATAAAAATAAAAATTTGAAGTTTTAACAATAATTAATATAGGCTCTCTTTGCTGTGTCCAACCTTTAAATCTTGGTGTTCCATTCTTAATTTTTACCATTTCTGTATACAAATTTCAAGTACATTTGTCTGTTGACAACAATTACCACTAAGACTCCTCATTTTTTTTTTAAATTTTATGACTGTGCTTAAAGCATATGGAAGTTCCTTGGGCCAAGGATTGAATTCAAGCCACAGCTGCGACCTATGCCACAGCTGTGGCTGTGCCAGATCCTTTAAGCCACTATGCCAGGCTGGGGATCAGACCCTCACCTCCATAGCAACATGAGCTGCTGCAGTCAGATTCTTAACCCTCCGTGCTATGGTGGGAATTCCCAAGACTCTTCAATTTTTATTTCCATCTCACACCTTTCTACTAATCTCCAGAACCATGCTTACATCTACCTATCATACATCTCCATCTGCACATCCTACAAGCTCCAAAATGTCTAAAGTAGATGGCATTATCTGCCCCTAAAAAATGCTAGATTTCCCATTTTCAGCGTAGTTTAATTGATTAACTTAATTGTCTCTAGAACTGGAAACCCAAGACATACCTTCTACCTTTCCCCCCTTCTCTTCTCTAATGATACATGTATTAAATTATCTTCTAAATTCTCTGAATTCTACTCCAAAAATTGCTCTAGAAACCATTATATTTTTTTCATCTCTATTGTCACCTCATCCTAAAGCTTCTCCATATTTGCCTGGTACATTGTGACCACCTGTTCTCTGTGCTCCCAGCTATTGAGTCTCTATCCTTACTTGGCATTAACACTGGCCCAAAAGTTATTTTCCTTAAAAATAATCTTCTGTTTTTGCTTCGCTCCCAGCACCCTTGTTTTCCTCTTGAGACCTGATGGATGATATTTACATATGTGATATATTCCCAAAAGCATACACCAGTTTTTCTGACAATAAAAACAAATAGACTTTATTTTCAGTCAAGAAGAGCAAATAACACCACTTTTTTGTTTTGTTTGTTTGTCAGTTTATTTAATAGAGGAATAGGCATGTGAATTCAATAAGAGTCTAATATTCTATCCACAAATGCTGTCCTTTCTCAAAACATTTTTGAAACTCTTTTTTTTCTGGAACTACCTAGGGATATTTTGATGATCTTCAGAAGATTGTTGTATTATTGTATAACTACACCTTGTGTTTGCTGAATAATTGTACTCAATAATTATGAATTGAATGAAGCAGTTAGTCAGGTGTATGGACCTAAATGGCTTTGGATTGTTTCCAGAAACTTAAAAGATGAAGATTTGCTGCTGCCCTTGAAGCTATGTAAGGAATGTGATATTAGGCTAACAGGACGTTTGTTTAAAATACAAACTCTTATTAAGTCAGAGACTGATGATGATGTATTTGTAGAATGTTATAGTCATAAATGTTAAAGCTACAAATGACCCAAAAGCCACTAATTAAAAATTCTCAGTTTAGAGGAGAACTATTTTTAATCCCTCTCATGGGAAATAAACCTTCTAGTCCATCTTAAAGACTAAAAGGTATTTGGAACATTGAAAATTTCCATTGAGTAGCAGCTCTTTTAGGTACACTTCATTTGGCAGTATGAGGAAGTTTGTCTAGGCTCTTCAAGACAGAGTTGTATATATAGTTATAAGGCAGTCACATTTTTATACTGCTGACCCAATCTTCACAACTGATGATGAAGCATACGAATTCTCGCCATCGTACAACAGGATAATACCATACCTTGCAGTTCTGGGCCAGGGAGTGTCATGATCCATCCAGATTTAAAAGGTTCATGGTGGCAACTGCCCGCTTCACTTTATGTCATCTCCTTTAAAGCAACTAGAATGTTTCTAACTTGAAATGATTGTGCTCAAAGGGAGACATTTGGAATCATATCATGAGTGATTTACTGGTGTGGAAAATTACCGTGTGTAGCCAAGTAGCCATTTTTGTTTTAAGCCAGTCCTATAGTCCTAAACCAGGCCCTATCAGCACACCAAAACATATGCTTAGAAATGCCTCTGCATACAATTTACCCATTCAGAGACTCTAAATTAAAAAAATATATGATGGAGTTCCCATTGTGGTGCAGCAGAAATGAATCCGACTAGGAACCATGAGGTTGCAGGTTCGATCCCTGGCCTCACTCAGTGGGTGAAGGATCCAGCATTTCCATGAGCTGTGGTGTAGGTCGCAGATGCAGCTCGGATCTGGTGTTGCTGTGGCTGTAGGATAGGCCAGCAATTACAGGTCCAATTAGACCCCTAGCCTGGAAACCTCCATGTGCCGTGGCTGTGGCCCTCAAAAAGACAAAAAAATAAATAAATAAATTAAATAAAAATAAAAAAATATAACTGTTTCCTAAAGGAAAGTTATAGGACACTGACAGACTTTTCTTTTCCTCATTCATTAATTTAATATTATGGTGTCTTAATTTCAAACAAATAGGAGAATATTCCCCTTGCTTTCTTTGACTGAGCCATTAATATTAACAACAGAATGCATTATATTATTTTTCAATTATATTTGCATCATTCATTATCTTTGCATCAGTCATTCTTAAAAGTCTAAAATATTCAATAAAATATGTAAATTAGCTGGAATTTATTTTTAGAAAATTGAGTTATTTTGACAAATGGATATAATTACCAGTTGATTTGTAATTTTATCTCTCCGATTCTAACAGTCATTTAGTTTGGGGATCTTTTGGCTTCATTCAGTTTAAACTGGGATCTATTTTCTTTCTATAAACCATTAATTGACATACATTTCTGATGTTAAAAAGATATTCAGAAGATATAGGTATTAGTGAATTTCGTGGAATTTGTTCTTTTTAATTTCCTCTCCCCAAAGGGGGAGGTGTCACTGAAGCAGTTCTAGGTCATAAGAAATAGTCCCTCTTTCTCTAGTCCCTTTTCACCATTTGAGCATAGTACAATCCCTGGCTATTTGAGGCATAGAGCCTGGTTCAGGCTCTATGTCTTACATGGAGCATTTTCAGATTCTTGAGCTCAGGAGATTCTAAGGACTACCAACTTCCCAGAGCCTAACAGCTTCATGTCTTCAAACCTGTGTACTACTTTGTGTTTCTGTGCCATTTCTGACCCACAGAGCTGTTTGTCTTGTTTCTAAGCCCAGATCATGCCTTTTTGGTTTTGTGTTTTTATGTTTTACCCACATTGTTCTGCATTTGGAAGTTTTTTCTGTGTTTGGAAACAATTTTCCCCTAAAATAAAGTGATATTTACTTATTGTTGAAAATTTTCTAATTTTAGAAATAATCACCCTTAACATTTTTAGCATATTCTTTTGTATTTTTGTAAATATATTTTGCCTATATTTATCTAACTTACTCCCAATTTATTAACAGTTGAAAACATTTCCAAACAGTTTTATTTCCTTTTAAAAAATTATTACTACATTTTTATTAGGAAAACAATGCACAGGTATTATCTTTTCAAGAGAAAAAAACAGAGGAGGTACTTCCTTGAGATACATAGTGACTTATTAAATAGCCAGAAACTAAAACAATATCCTTGTGTGTCCAGACAATATTTTATGCTCTGGATAATCTGTGTAGCATCAGTATTCATCCAAAGAGTTGAAAAGAATTTAAATTTGCTGGGAAATCAATTCCCCATTCAAATCATTGGTTGTGTGTTTGAAATATCTTCTAATAGCCAGCTTATCAGTTAGCTTCATCAAATCCCTAACATGATACTAATTACATCATTCTTTGTCCAGTCAGTGTCTTCATGCCATAGAGCATTTAAATCAAGGCAAACAGACGTAATCCAAGCCCCTTTGGAGATTTTAACCTACATTTCATAGATTATGGCTACTCATACAGTTCCCAAGGACTCTCATGTTTTTCTTTTGTATTGCAAATATTTTAAATCTCTGTAGTGAAATTAAATTAGCTATTAAACATCAACTTTATCACAACCTCTTTTTAAAATTATTTAAATGAAACAAACCCTCCATAAAAATGACCAAATGCAAACCGCATCCTGAGACAAATTAGGTGACTAATAATCATGAATTCATAATGATTGTTTATGATTTTTATGGGGCTTTTTGGTAGTGATATATGACATTAATTTTAATATATGTCATATCTAAGTTGCCTATTAAAACAGTCATGCTAAAATAGCATTATTCTCTTTAGCTGTGAGTACAGCTAGTGACCTTTACTTAGACAGAGCTGTGTTCCAAACCAAAATCTGTGTCTCTGAGGCCTATGCTCCCTTCATTGCTTTTTAATGGATGTGTATCAACTTGGAAGGAGGTTCTGGCAGCTTTTCACAGTAATCTAATTTTAGCCCTGTCCTCCTCAATATTTTCATCAGTAACTTGGATGAAGACATAGATAGCATTCTTATCAAATTTGCCAATGACACAAAGCAGAGAGAAATCGCAAATACAGTAGACACGAGTATCAGGAGCCAAAAAGATTTCAGCAAATGGGGGTGGTAGGCTGAATATTGAAAAATGAAATGTAAATATAAAGCACTACCCTTGGGTCAAAAGATAAGTAAAATAAAAGACAAAATCCACCTGACTTAGACTGGCCTCCTGGAAACAGGGAGAAGATTCCCTGGGATGGAGAGTTCTGTCCAGGTTTGTTGAAGAGTGTTTCCATGAGATCCATGTGTCATGATGTGAGAGATGTAGGACAGGCAGAGAGAAGCTTCCCTTCAGTGAAGCTGAGGCCTAGGCAGATTATAAGGGGAGGTCTGGAATTTGTAGGTCCCTTCAGAGAGGTCCTGAATTGAGGCAAGGAGACTGGGCCTTTGTACTCCAGCATTAGTTGGTGATTGGTTCTGGCTCACCCTGACAGACAGGACAACCTTGGATTAAATAGTTAACTACAGCTGAGGGCAATTTCCCGTGAGAGGCAGCTGTGAGCTGTCAGCAGCCAATATTCCCACCAACTAGGATATAGGCTCTGGGTAGAGTGTCAGTGCATAGAGTAGCCAAGTGTTACCCAAAGACTAAGAGCATTAGCATCACCTATGAGCTTGCTAGAAATGCAAATGCATGAGTCCTACCCTAACCTACTAAATCAGGATGTCTGGGGATATGGCGCAGAAAACTTTTAACAGGATTTCTAGTCTCCACATCATTTCACTGCATATTAAAGTTTGAGAACCACTGCGTTACACCAACCGAAAACATTCAGAATGGGGAGGTAACAGAAAGTTTAGTGACAGTAATTTCTCTGTCTCTCTTTGTCTGTCTCTGTCTCTGTCTCTGTCTCTCTCTCTCTCTCTCTCACTCTCACACACACACACACTACAGTAGAGCAACAGGAAAGGAAAGCTAAGGAAATATTAGGCATAAATTTCAGTATGTAATGTAGTCCTACGAACTTATATTTTGGCTTAGCAGAGAGATGGATTTTGTGAGCAAGCCATCCAAAGATGGAACTGGCTGCCTTTTAAGGTTGCAGAAGTATTCAAGTACAGGTTGGGTAATGCCTTGGTGTAATAATTTCAAGCCTCAGGTGGAAATATGACTTTAGCATCCTGATCATTCCCCCTCCTATACTTTTCTTCTGGAGTAGTTTTTTTTTTTTTCCTCCAAATGAGTCTTGGCCAGAACTAGTTGACTCAAGAAAAGTTCTGTGGTCAAAAAAAAAAAGTTTAGACAATATCACATTAAATCAAAGTAAACAAGTTTCTGTATAACGAATAAGACTTTATATTATACTGTATGCATTGTGAATAAACAAAGTATGTGTGTTTGGGAGTGTGTGGGGAAAATGATCATTTCTATAGTGTGCATGCATTTTATAACTTTGACCATGGAGCCGATTTCTCTAGAAAAATCTTACAGGCCACTATAGCAACTGGTTCCACATTCAGCTATCAGTAAGCATTTGTAAGAGAAATAGCATGGCATCTAGGCCAAGCTACTGCATGGAGATCATTTCACTGGGTGTTACCTAAATAATATTCTCAAGTGTCATTAGCTCACCTCTTCACTTGGGCATAAATTAATAAATTTTCATACCAGTCAGAAGTTGTGTTATTCTACCATGAACTCCACTCAGACATCTATTCTACTAATCCCTCACCTCATATTCTGTGAGAGGTTTTAGAGACATTTTCATGGATAGATGAATAAATAGATTGCAATAGATAGATAGGTGGGTAGAGAGACAAGGCAGAGGAAATGGAGAGAGAAAGAAGAGAAGACACCTAAGAAGATGACAACAGTGACAATGACAACAGAGAAAGATCGATTTTCTGGCACAGGATATTTGACTCATACTGAATCTTTGTTTTCCTGAGACTGTCAACAGTGAAATTAGGGGTAAATCATTTGGAAATCGCAGAAATAATCTTGGATCCCTTTAGTAAAAGAAGTCTCTATTTCAGCAAATAGTAATTAACAATTGAGTCTATTATAATTGCCGTGATCTGCTAATACTTTTTCCCCCCCGAAACAAACTCCATTAACCCTCACTGATACTCTATCCTCACCAACATATTAGTGGAACTAAATATTAGAGGGTTTTTTTCCCCCACACAAAACATATAATCCACAACCTGCTAATGATTACATTTAGCCTAATTGTTAGGTTGCTGAGGGTGAAAAAAAATGTTTTATCCTGGCAGATAGATACTTCTAGAAGCCCAGCCAAACATTTAGTGTATGTGAATAAACCTGTATATACTTCTCACTTGGCACCCAAACCTGCTGGATAGACCCTATCTACTCTGAGGAGAGGCCAGGGCTGCTTGGTAGAGTACCTGGAGAATAGAGTTGAAACACAATTCTAACAGGATTTTGCACAGTCCTTGGCAAGCTGGTGGCTTGGGCTCCTTATTTACCACAAGCACTTAATTACAAGTGCAGGGCAAGGAGTTCCTGCTGTGGCACCAGGATTCAGGTTTGGTCCCCACCCAGCACATTAGGTTCAAGGATCCAACGTTGCCACAGCTGTGGCATAGGTCACAACGGCAGCTTGGGAATTCCATATGCCAAGCGGGCAGCCAAAAAAGAAACAAACAAAAAACAAAACAAAGTGTAGAGAGGCTTGTTCAGGCTGAGTTCTGCTCTCTCTTGCCAAATAGCAAGTAGGTAGACAGACATCTCTACAGTTTGCTAGTCCACATTCTAGATGGATATAACATTTTACATGTTTGAGTTAACTGAATCCATGTTGCTAATTTCAGTATCAAAATATTTATAACTCAGAAAAGGATACTGACACAGAAAGTCTATGCCTTTCCTAAGCTCAAAACCCCAGCTTTGTGACAATTCTGACAAAGAAATTCTTGCATTTGAAGAAAAAAAAGAAAGTCTTCTTTTTCTATTCCTTATGTTTACATTGAATCATCATTTATATGATGTTGGGTTCTCTAATTTTTTGAGAATTTTCTCATGTAGGGTGACTTGTTACTTATTAATACTTCAAATAATTCTAATACTTATGTACATACATACAAATAGTTAACTCTTTTCTGCCTTTGTCAGCATCATTAACGTGACTGACTCCAAGAGGGCATCTAAGCAAAGACTTGTCATTGTTCTTGAAAAAGCAAGTTTCTCTTTTCTTCCTCTGTATGCCAAACTTTTGCTCATGAAATGGGTTATCTGATAAAGCCTTATGATTCTAACTTTGAAAGAAAAGGTCAGACTCAAATAGCCACAGTTATATAGGTCCTGGTGTGATTATTATGTAATAAAAATATCTAAGGTGGAAAAGACTGATATTGACATACATTTTTCATTTTTCTAAAGCGCTCACTCTTTTTCAGGTACTGAAATAGATGCTAGGGAAGCGGAACAAAATTCCCCATGTATTTATGTTTATGAATCTATATGTTAGGAATGTGCAATAATAATATATTTTTCCCTAAGAAGAGACATAATGTTCTCTTAATATCGGGTTTTTATTCTTTCTAACATATGTTGGAAGAATTCACAATACTGTTAGAATTTAATAAAAGAATCCGTAGAATTCTATATTTATTTGCACTGAGTTGAGATTTTTAAAATGTGCTCTTCATAGAATTACTATTGTACACTTATTTAATACTATTATTGTATCATTTGAATATATATTCCACTCACAAAACAAATATGCAATATTATTCGTTCTAACACCAAGGCAACACTAATATTTTTATTTTTATCAATAATTTTACAATGCTGTACCAATTTCAGCTATACAGCAAAGTGACTCAGTCATATATATATATATATATATATATATATATATATATATATACACATTTTTTTAATATTTTCCATCATTATCACATCACTTTTCATGGAGATTAAAATAATTATGTTACACGTTGCAGGTTTTAAGAGCTACTTTAAAAATATATGCTCCAGGGAAGACATGATCAGCTGGGGAAAACTATGATACTTATATTTTCAAAGGAAAAATCAGATATGCATATGCCTATAAAACACTCGATTTTTTACAGTGTACATAATGAACTAAATTTTGCCTATGGAGAATGTCATTTCCATCCAAGAACTCAAACTACTTAATGACAAACTAATTGTTAAACTTAGTCCTGGAATATAGTTATATAATGGTATAAAGGTAAATAAGAAAGGGAGAAAAGAAAAAAGAGTTACCCAAAATATATGCCTTTGAAAGCTCTTATTTTTTTCTTAGAAAACGTTTTTAGAAATAGAATTATTTAGTCAAAGTATGCATATAGGAGCAAAACTAATCTGAATAGGATCCATGAGGACGCAGGCTCCATCCCTGGCCTCACTCAGTGGGTTAAGGATCAGGCGTTGCTGTGAGCTGTGGTGTAGGTTGCAGACGTGGCTCTGATCCCAAGTTGCTGTGGCTTTGGCATAGGCTGGCGGCTACATCTCTGGCGTAGGCTGGCAGCTACAGCTCCAATTAGACCCCTAACCTGGGAACCTCCATATGCCGCAGGTGCAGCCCGAAAAAGAAAAAAAAAAGAATGTGTACATTTTGTACTTTGAAAAATGTCAAATGCATGCTTGACAACCTAAACGAACTTACCTAGTGCCAATAGGACACAGAAATAGATTTATGGCCAAACCCTAACAATACATATGGTGTAAATCTTTCCAATCTTTCACAAGCTAACAGATACAACAAATAATTTTAAAAGTTTTTTAAAAAAACAGTTTAATCCACAAATTGTTTTTACTGAAAACATTTACTGAAGAAGCAAAGTGAGTGAGTGACATGTGCAGTGGTCTTTAAGAGAGGTGGACAGTAAAAACAAACTCTTACCATGTTTTCTGTCATGACAGGAAGGAAGTGAAAAGGTTGAGCTCAACTTTAGAAAGTTGCTTGGGGAGCCAGTGATTTCTAAGTAATCACTCTAAAATTTTTGAAATTAAATTCAACAATTTCATTTACACCAAGAAGTGAACAGGTAGATCAAACTTGGAAGCATGGTCATTCTGAATGGTTTCCATCTTACCTAGATGTGCCACTTTATCCTATGTCAATGAAGCTCTCAGAGGTGCTCCTCAAGGATGTTTCCAAATGAGATGTATTACTGTTACCCCGTGAACTGGTCTCTCCCCTTGCACTGATTTTGGTGTGGTAAACTTTATTTCTTCACACTCATAGGGCTCCTATAACAAAAGAAAAATTGGATAAAAAACTTAACTCTCATTTTGTGGCTAGCAAAAGCAATTCATAACTACAGTTACCTGAATAAACAATAATAGGAAAGTCACGTACTTGTATTGAGTATCTACTTGTGTGGGGTTTTAAAGTGTTGTGCCATTATCAGTATTGTCACCAGGATATACCTTAAAATTAACTATAGAAAAATCAGTTGATGAATCATTTAAGGTCTTATTTAAATGACAAAATCTAAAGAGCATTTTTTTCTGTTTTTGGCTAATTTGGGATTTTATATTATTTTTTTAAAATTTCACCAATACATTATTTTTTTTCTACTGTACAGCATGCTGACCCAGTTACACATACATGTACACATTCTTTTTTCTCACATTATCATGCTCCATCATAAGTGATGAGACATAGTTCCCAGTGCTACACAGCAGGATTTCATTGGTAATCCATTCCAAAGGCAATAGTCTGCATCTATTAAACCCAAGCTCCAAATCCATCCCACTCCCTCCCCCTCCCCCTTGGCAACCACAAGTCTATTTTCCAAGTCCGTGATTTTCTTTTCTGTGGAAAGGACCCAGAATTGCCAAAGCAATCCTGAGGAACAAAACCAAGCAGGAGGCATGACTCCCAGACTTCAGGCAATATTACAAAGCCAGTCATCAAGACAGTGTGGTACTGGTACCAAAACAGACATACAGACCAACGGAACAGAATAGAGAACCCAGAAATAAACCCAGACACCTATGGTCAATTAATCTTTGACAAAGGAGGCAAGAACATAAAATGGGAAAAAGACAGCCTTTTCAGCACGTTTTGCTGGGAAACCTGGGCAGCTGCATGCAAATCAGTGAAACTAGAACACACCCTCACACCATGCACAAAAAATAAAACAGCTTAAAGACTTAAACATAAGACAAGATACCATCAAACTCCTGGAAGAGAACATAGGCAAAACATTCTATGACATCAACCTTGCAAATGTTTTCTGAGGTCAGTCTCCCAAAGCAACAAAAATTAAAGCAAAAGTAAACCAATGGGACCTAATCAAACTGGCAGCTTTTGCAAAGCAAAGGAAACCAAAAGGAAAACAAAAAGACAACTTACAGAATGGGAGAAAATAATTTCAAATGATGCAACGGACAAGGGCTTAATCTTTAAAATATACAACAACTTATACAACTCAACGGCAAAAAAACCAACAACCCAATTGAAAAATGAGCAAAAGACATGTATAGACACTTCTCCAAGGAAGATATACAGATGGCCAGCAAACACATGAAAAAATGCTCAACACCCCTGATTATTAGAGAAATGCACATCAAAACTACCATGAGATACCACCTCACACCAGTCAGAATGGCCATCATTCATAAGTCCACAAATAACAAGTGCTGGAGGGGGTGTGGAGAAAAGGGAACCCTCCTGCACTGTTGTTGGGAATGTAAGCTGGTGCAACACTATGGAGAACAGTATGGAGGTACCTCAGAAAACTATACATAGAACTACCATATGATCTAGCAATCCCACTCTTGGGCATATATCCAGACAAAACTTTCCTTGAAAAAGACACATGCACCTGCATGTTCATTGCAGCACTATTCACAATAGCCAAGACATGGAAACAACCTAAATGTCCACTGATAGATGATTGGATCAGGAAGATGTGGTACATATACACAACAGAATACTACTCAGCCATCAAAAAGAATGAAATAATGCCATATGCAGCAACATGGATAGAACTAGAGACCCTCATCCTGAGTGAAGTAAGTCAGAAGGAGAAAGACAAATACCAGATGATATCACTCATATCTGGAATCTAATATATGGCACAAATGAACCTTTCCATAGAAAAGAAAATCATGGACTTGGAGAATAAGGAGCATTTTTAAAATTGTTTTTATTTGAGAAATCATGCCAGTGCTAAAATGAACCAGATGCTTTACAATTTGGTGTCAGTAACATAAGTAGTAGTCACTCAAAGGATTTCTAATTCCATTTAATTATGATTAGATTTGCTAGAATTTGTAAGAACACGAATGGTAATGACAGACAGTAGAATTAAATATGTGTATTTCCTTACTGAAGCTTATTTCAGATTATTTTTGCGAAACTTTACTATGTATATGTTAACTTCATGATACTCATAGCAGTGGATGATGTTGTTTTGAACAATGTGAATGTATACTTTTTTCTAGATAATTTTTAAGAATGTTGACTTAGCTGAGGATTTTTTTTTCTAAAGGTCAAAAACAAACTCTTCAAAGATTTAACTTCTCTTACAACATAAAATGTGAACTTTGTTTTCCAAAGGTGTACTCAGCCTATGGAATGTTGCTTGCAATACTCAAATTGTTGATTAATCTTAAAGAAGAAAGACATCAATTAATTCATTGTGTTGCGTTAATATTATCTTTTGTCAGTAAGGCACATCATAAAAATTTGGGCCAAAGCTAATTTAAATGATGTTATATATAGTATAAATACAATAAATGAATATATGTAATAGGTGAACATTCATTCATTCAGCCTTGGCTTATTTCCCACACAAGGATTAAAAATTGCATCAAAAACTACCCTTTAAAAATCCATCCTAAATCCCATGTAAATATGGCCATACTATAAGAAAAGAAAGATAAGTATTTCTTCTTCAGGGATATTCATAAATTAAGGATGTTCATAATGTGGAGTCTTGGAAGAAATACTCAGCTTTGGGTGAATAGGGATGTTTGGGGGAAATAAAACTCAAAGAAGCATTGTCTTTACTGTGCCTTCTTTCAAATTTGTTTTTGTTCCAACTTCTGTGCACCTGTCCCCCAAATTTGCCCCCCTCCCTTTTCCCTTTTATCTGCATTTCAGCCTCCATTGGTATTTCTCCATTATCTTCCTCATTTGCTTCCTCTGGGTCTTACATTTTGTCAGGTCTTATATTCCTATTCCTGCCCATATATCCCCCAGCCCCTGTGGCTAGAAAATGCCTTGTGTCTCAACTCCTCCAGCATCTTCTTGCTTTTCCAGTTCTTTGGTGTCTCAGCATTTTTATTTTTCACTTTGTTAGACTCCTCATTGTCTCATCTGTAGAATTCTCTCTTCTGACTCTGAGCAATTATCCACTTAGAAAGTGGTATATAAGGGCATTGTTTCTCTGAGCACATCTTCAGCACAGCCATCTGGAAGCTGCTGTGAAGTAGGACTACTTTGCTATTGTTCATTTTTTTCCATAGTGTATGCACACTGCCTTTATCCAGGTCTGAATGTATTATGGTTAAGGAAATAAAATGCACAAAAATCTCCTTGATTACTTTTCCCCTAGAAATATAAAAGTGACTTTGAACCAGATATGTAGAATAATATTTGTGTCACACATTTTTCTTGAGTTAGCATCTTAATGGAAATTCATTCCTTAGGACCCTAATATCTAGTTATTTTTCATTTACAACTAACATATAGCTATCCATTAATTACAGATTATATTAGTATACGATATATTAATATCTTTTACATAAAAGACAATCCCTCCTGAACACTCTCATTTGGAAAATAATTTTTAAAAATATTCACTGTATGTGTTTATTTCCCACTTTCTGATCCAAACTCTAGTTATCTTAAGCTTTGTGTATTTTAAAAAAATAATAATATCAAAAAAGCTTTTACTTTTTCATTCCTGTCAAAACAGGTTTACCAGAGTTAGTGAACTTAAAGTAGTTATTGTATAAGTTAGAATGTTGATTTGCTCTTTCCATCATGTTCATTGCCTTTTCACCAGAGCAAAATTGTAAATGTAAACTTATTCCCTAGAAGATGAGTTGGGCTGCAATTTTCAGCTAATTGGGAGAAGCAGCCCTGAGTTGAGCACTGTCAGGCTGATTTGAGTCTTAAGATATGATGATGATTATTGTGTCAAATGTAATCAAGAATGTGGGCTCTGAACTGACTAAAGGCCTGGCTCTTTTTAATTCAGGTTCCCATATGAGATAGACCTCCGGCTCACCGGTAGTCACAGCTGGCTGTAAAAGCAAGCAATTTTTAAAATACAATTCTGTTCTGTACAGAGCTGTAAGGATCAAAAATTGGATGCACAAGGGGAAAATATCCTCATTCTCGCTTTTAAAAATTCTGTTTATTTTCAATATAATATCCTCATCTTGAAATTTCCCTTTAGCTCTATATCATTGGTTTTCAACCTTCTCAGGTTCAATGCCAACCCCTTTATTTCTTATAACAAATACTTTGAAATACCTTATTTACTGTCATAAATTAAAATTTGTCAATAACATATGCTACCTACAGACACATTTTTAAAGTGATGCATTGATTTTAAAGAGAAATATGAGTCAGTTATAATAAAATAATATGTATTTCAATATTTAATTATTCAGCCAGGATCACACCAGAACACAAGGGAAGTTTCTAGTTGACTATTCAGTGAATATAATATCAACACATGTGGAGTGACATCAATGTGTTGTATGGGGTCTCAAATAACTGAGTGGCATTGGCCATCCATAGTGTAGTTTTCCAAAATGCTGAACAACTTTTGACAAAATTCTTAACAACACAATGGAAAAATTTCCTTGGATTTTCATGGTGATTAGTTGCATTTATGAAAAATTCAGTGTGGATTAAAACCTTGACAAAAGTATTTTACATTTGTATGTAAAATTAAGTTCCAGGTTCAGGTGTTTATAAACAGGGTTTCCCCTATGTAAGTAGCCAGTGGGACATTGGAGAGTACTGTGGGACTTGAGACAATGTTTCTTTATTATTATTATTAAAGTATAGTTGGTTTACAATGTTTTATCAAGTGCTGTTGTACAACAAAGTGACCCAATCACACATTTCCCTGTGCTGTATAGTAAGACCCCATTGCCTATCCATTCCAAATATAACAGTTTGCATCCAAAAAACCCCCCAAATGCCCATATATCCCACTCCCTCCCCTTTCCCACTTGGGAACTCCAAGTCTGCTCTTCTTGGCCGTGATCTATTTCTGTTTTTTTTTTGTTTGTTTGTTTGTTTGGTATTTTTAGATAGGATCATCTGCTCCATATTTTAGATTCCACAAATAAGTGGTATCATATGGTATTTATCTCTTTTTTTTCTGACGTACTTCACTTAGTATGAGAGTCCTTAGTTCCATCCATGTTGCTGCAAATGGCATTAGTTTGTCTTTTTTACGGCTGAGTAATATAGTCCATTGTATGTATGTACCACATATTATTAATCCATTCATCTGTCAGTGGACATTTAGGTTGTTTCCATGTCTTAGCTGTCATGAATAGTGCACATAGGGTGCATGTATCTTTTTCAATGAAAGGTTTGTCTAGATATATGCCCAGCAGTAGAGTTGCTGGATCATATGAACAGTGTTTTGTTAGATATAAATTCTATGTTTCCAGCCCCTTCCCATGGAATGCCAGAAGCACTCTTCAATCACTGTTAGTCAAAACCTCCCTCAATTTCCAGAATGCCTCTGTTGTGTCCTCTGTAAAATTTGGTCAAATTTTTTTTTTCAGATAAGAACTGACCTCTGGATTAATGAAATAACAGTATTCTCTGAGAACCTAACCTATTTCATGGTGATCCAGTTGACATTTTTATAAGACTGAATGAAATGAGCAAACATTTAAGATCTGTTGGATTGTCTTGCAAATTCTTTAAAAATTCTGTGATTATCACTGCAGTTATAATCTATTTCTACTATTTTTGTTGAATGTCCTGGTTGCTACAGAAGGGTGATGATGACACCCCTTTCATAGCTCTATTAATTGCTTTCTTACTAGTGTTGACAAATGCAGTCGAATTCTATATTAAAATCACAGAAGATATTATTGTAGCTACCCAAGACATTTAAAATGGTGAGTCTATAAGAGAAATATGAACCTATTAAAGAGATGAGCCAGGTATTTAGTAAAACAAACATAATTACAAATGTAAACAGATCTTAAAAAAACCCTATATTATCTATATGTTTGAGGCAAAATATCTTTTTTACATTAAAGAACTTTTAGACTGGTAAGCAGAATGCAGCAGTTTATTTGCATTTCATCAGGGCATTTGACAAGGTCTTTCATTATATTCCTATGAATAAGTTGGATGCAGGATGCAGGGTAAATTACGTGGTTTAGAAACCATTTCATGCTTTTACACAAAGGATGTGAATTAATAGATCAGTGTCAAGTGGTAAAGGAAGATCTCTTGTGCTTTGCCACAAGGTTCTTTTCTCATCTCCGACATCCTGGATGTTTTTGACAGAACATGAACCTATTCAAATATAAGAATGATGCAAAGCAGGGAGGGTAGGAATGTCCTGGGTCACAGAGCCAAATGGGTGCCTGGACAGGATGACTTTTAAGCCCCTTTTAGTATGTGCTGCCTCTGAACCAGGGTCAAACTTATAGGCAGTTGGAAAATATGCCAATGCAATAGATTCACTTTGACTGAAGGTATGTTATGTGCTCTATTTTTTCAGTGCACCTAAAAATACACTGAAAGAAATTCTTTGGAGGAGAACACTTAATTTTTTTTCCAAAAAATACATTGTTATTGACAGTTAAAGGCAATATGTTGCCAGTCCACCATTTCACTTTCACTGCTAGTACAAAGCTCAATGAAAGATACAAAGTTCTGAAGATTTACTATCCACACTTCTACAAAGCAAAACATAATTTTAGTCACAGAATTGCCATTCTCATTTTTAAACATCTTAGTTACAACTGAATACTAGTTTATTATATAATAATTTCTCTATATATACAAAGATGGTATCTATGGATTATTGTGAGGTTCAGCTGAAATAATGTATGTGAAAGCAATGTATAAACTTTAAAATTCTCTACAAATAAGAACTGTTATTCAGTAAATTCACACCAAGAAATAATCCTAATTTATAAGTCTTTTAAAAACAAGAGATTGTGACCTTCTCCTTTTTAGAAGCTGTGACTGGTTCCTAGCAGGCTTATTGATTTTAATTGAATTTATGGAATGTCCATTAAATATCAGAAACTGTGGTATGAATCCTTGTCCTCAAGGCATTTACAGCAAGTTGATGATAATAATGATGGTGAAGATATAGAGACTTTTTTTAAGTGGTGCATTCATAAGTGAGAGGATTATTGAAAGCACGTACAGCCCTCAATTTCATTCCTTTAGTGTTGTAATTTTAATTGAAAAAATAAATCCTTAATTTATGACTGTTCTTCATAAATTTGAATTGATCTTATAAAAGGCCATCAGTACATTTCAGAATATCTAGTTCTTTTAAATGCAGTTTCTCCCTATAGTAATTAAAAGGAAGGAAGTAAGAAAGTTTAAATCTTTATTTTGATCATCAGTTTTAATTAGCTCAAGTTATTTGTAATCCTGCAAGTCTTATAAATCATATCTGAGTCATTAAAAGAGGCTCAAAATTAAAATGGCATTTTTTATTTAGAATCTACCAAGACTGAGTAATTTTGAGAGACTAATTCATTTCTCAGCTGGCATTATTCAAACATATTTATTTTACTGTAAAAATTTTAAGAAAGAAACATGTGAAGTGTTTGATTTTCTTGTAAAAAAATGTGAGAGAAAGAAAATCTATTATATTTACCTCATAGGGAAATTGGCAATTCTACTTTGAGAGGTAATTGTCAGAGCAGACTAGATTAGGTGTTTCAAGTTTTACCACTTCGGAAACTCGCCCAGCATCTCTCAAAGTTAAGTTTCTCATCTATCAAATGGTGGTCATAATAACAACCTGCCCCATTAACCTCAGCAAGTTGTTTAACAATGTATCAAAGGAGAAAATATACATGGAAGAACTTGAAAACTGAAGAGCATTGTTTTAGTGCAAAATACTCTTAACAATAAATGTTGAATTTAAAGGACTCTCAAGAGTGCATTATTAACCAAAAGAGAGCTCTGAGTGAGGAATTGGGTAATAAACGTCACAAATATTTAGAGACTATAACTTGAAGTTCATATCAGGATTGATGAAATCATTCATATTTCTAAATTCCATTGAGAGACTTCAATTATAAGTTTATATCAATGAAGTTTTTAGCCACTTATTTCCTTTTAAAGGGAATCTGCTATATATTGCCTTTGGTCTTAGAAAATTGAACCAACCCTCCTTACCATCTTCTGAATATTGTATAACAGCATCTAACAATCTACCATACTCTTTATCTCTAAGTTATTGATATGGAAATGCATATTTGTTTGACTGCACAGTCTTATGAGGCTTCTAAGAGAAGATCCTAGGCTCATCTTTTTAATTGATTTGTGCACTAGTTTTCATATATCCTTTTAGGAGAGAAGAAAGATAATCTAGTTTATCAACAATTAGGGAATATATCTTTTAAAGATGAACACATAATCAAAAGCAACTTAAAGATTCACATTATACTAACCATAGAGGATATATTTAGAGTAGAAATCATGTCCACTTTTGTAAACCCAACTCCAATGTAAGTTTGTGTTCATCTGGAAGGTAGTATATTTTTTTCTAAAGGTATTTTACAGTTCTATAAATATCCAAAATAATATTTTGAGTCTCTGTATATAAACCAAACCAAATGCAATCACTTATTCCTGACATCCCTTAGCTATTGTATCAATAGAAAAATGTAAGATACAGATCTTAGATTAAAGAATGTTAATCTTTGTTAACAGTCCAAGATAGGAAAATATATATATATGTTGAATACTGTACTCATTCATAATACTTTGTATTTTCCTTTTATCAACTAATTTTTCTTAGTGATAAATGACTGAAACATAAATGAAGTGAATAATGCAAAGAATCATACAAAGTACATTTTTACTATTACCTCCTAATATATTCTTTTCAGAAATATCCCAATGCTTTTAGGTGTAAAGTATATAATTATGGTTCTTCTCCAGTGATATATTGCACAAATCTCAATTTTTATATCATCCATAGGGTTAAAAAAATGAAAAAGATGAAATGTGTCTTTTAAAATTCCTTACATGATTAATAATGCCTATACTCTCTTACTATCCAGAGATAAAGTTCAGGTGATATATATATATATATATATATATATATATATATATATTTTTTTTTTTTTTTAAGTAGAATGTCTGTTTCATTGAAAGACATTTAAATAGATAGCTTCAAAACTGGTTTATCTTTAGAGAACTAATCTATTTTTCATGCAGGTGTGTTGCTTTTGCACATGTTAAAAAGTCATCCTGTGTTGTCTGGGGTGACAGAAGATGGGAATGGGTTTTCTGAGAACTAATCAGCTATACTTTGGGAACATTTAGGTCATGGTTTCCAATTAACTCTGGAGAGTTTGAGTAATTTAGTACCAGACCTCAGGAGAAAGGAGATGAAAACCTCATTAATTCATATGTCAGTGAACAGCAAACCAGCAAATTTGCGTTGAAAGTGGATTTTTTGTTGTTGTTTTGTTTTGAAGCAAAGACTAGCTAGATCTTTCTACTATAGTTCTGTTGAGATAATATCTTTGCATTTGTAGGTTCCGTCTGGGTAGGTGTTTATGTGTTTGAATAATGTCACTTATGGTAAAATAACAAGTAGATAAAATTTATGCTCCAAAATGAAGGCGAGGATTCAGTAGCATCAACTTCCCTGCATGTTTCTTTCTTTTACTACAATGACTCTATCGCAGAGAGGTGGACACCAATACCTATTTTCAGAGCTAGAAAAACTTATTTTAAAAGATGAAAGACTTGGGCTCTAATCTCACTTCTGCCACTTATTTGTGTGCAACCTTGAGAAAGTTATATGGGTCTCTCAGAATCAATCTTCTCAACAACAAAAATGAAGACAGTGATAACCTGTGCCATAGATCTAAAAGGTTTTTGGTTTTTATGAAAACCTATTCAATTAGGCAAACTTTTATTGAGCATCAATTACTTTATTTTGAGATAAAACCCAGCTAGATGATCTCCACTTGTTTTGATAATAAAAGGAAAAAAAAACATAAAAAGATAGATTTATCACTTGTTAGTCAAATTGAGACAGAAGTTCATGAATAAAATGCGATGCATATTACATTCGAGCTGCTGGTAGGGAATCCACATGAACTATGACCCTAATCATATTATTACTATAGTTAAATGTTTACCTATCTGTGTCTTCCACCAGATTTGAATATGTTAAATGCTGAAGACCATGTCCATGTCTCATTGAGTTGTCACCATCACCAAGTATAAATACTGGCACATTACATATATGGAATAGATTCATGGATGACCTAATGAACAAGATGTTGGTAGACATGTAGGAACAAGAATGAGTTTCAGATTTAAAGATAATCCATGTAGAGGCTGAAGCCACTGGGAAGGAATGAAACACACAGCTGGAAGCATACAAAGGAAAACAGAAATATACTGTAGGTGGAAAAAATTGGGGATCCCTTTTGAAATGGTGAGAAAGTAAATCTAAATATATTTTTAAATATTTAAAGAGCCATAAAGACATTAGCTTTAAAATTTATTTTCTGTGCTGGACCTTAGAGCCTTCATCTCACACCCTGTGTCAATAGTTACATTAAAAAGACAGTGTATTTCTCACTTTAGAGTTCAGTAACAGAGGGAAAAAGAGAAACATCCTCTCATTGCCACAACCCTCCTGGGTCACATTTCTAAGTAGATGTTGCCCAAAGAAAGATAAAGCCACAATCCTAGAATTGATGCTAGAAAAGGGAACTAATGGGATACTACTCCAAGCACTATTGAAGGGTTTTGCTTAGATTCATTCCTTTCATTAGTGCAAATTACTAATAGAATTGCTGGAGATTAAAAGGAATCCATTCTCCGAATAGCTGTATAGCCATAGGTAATAAAATTCTAGCTGCCCCTTGCCAAGACAACATAAAGTTATTTAAAAAAAAAACACAATTAATTTATTTACCAGCAAACCGCTAGAGACTATTATGATTATAGAAATGAACTTCAGACTAACTCTGGTTCTATGACTAGTGTGTGACATCGCCAGAAACGTTTTGGTCCAAAGTCCAAATGCTTGCTGCTAAGGTACTCATTTTCTGATCTATATCTAACAACAAAAAAGGAAAAAAAAAAAAGTCATCCTGTAATCCTTCCCCTAAAAATATTTTAAGAAACAATAGTGATTAAAATGCAAATAAACCAGGAAAGAAAGATCCAGAGTATTTTATCTGGTTACTCCATGACAATACCAGGGCACAGATGACATTGTTATTTAGCAGAAGACCAAGTGCTGTGGATTTCCCCAGTTTGTTACACTTTGGGAAACACCTGGGCAAAATAGCCTTCTATATCAGATTGAGCCTTTTTTTCCCCTAAAATTATTCAACGTATCTGTTTCTTTTGATTATATATAATGTATATTTATTTTTATTATATATATATAAAATCCTGTAATACAATGCACTGATAAAATATCAACCATCCATGTATTTAATCATGGAATATTGTCTATACATTAATTAAGGTCTTCAGCCTTATCTTGGAAATTAGTAGGTTTTCCTTTTCTCTTTTGCTTTTATTTTTTTGCCTTTTTTTTTAGGGCTGCATCTGTGGTATATGGAGGTTCCCAGGCTAGGCGTTAAATCAGAGCTACAGCTGCCAGCCTACACCACAGCAACAGCAACTTGGGATCCAGGCCACCTCTGAGACCTACACCACAGCTCACGACAACGCCAGATCCTTAACCCACTGAGCAAGGCCAGGGATCAAACCCACAACTTCATGGTTCCTAGTGAGATTCATTTCTGCTGTGCCATGATGGGAACTCCCACTTTTACTTTTTATGTATTAGGTGGACTCATAAGAAATTCAACATAATAGAAAATCTGTGATATTATGTGATATTCAACATAATATAAAATCTGGAATCTTCGAGATTTCTTCAGAGATACCATTGTGTGTATGTGGGGTGGGGGGGAGCAGATCAGAGTGTTTGATTGCCTTATTGATAATAATTTCTTAAAAAGAAAATGGAGATGCTGAAGACATGCCTTCTGTGATTCCTCCCTTTATGCAGAGTTGGCTCTGGATGAGCGCCTTTTCTGGCAGGTGCAAGGTTGTACTAAGCTGTATAGCTTCCAGCACTTTGCCCCTTCAATAGATTCTTGCTTCTAATGGATGAAGATGCACCTCTGTGTTATCTATAGATATCCTTCAAGGGCAACCAAAGGTGTGTGGTAGCTCTTTAGGCTCTATTGCTGAGGGTGAGAATCCTCTGTCCTGTCTCTGAGGCCACAGTCTGTGCAAGTGGTCATATCATATATTTCCCACACACACATTTCTTAACAAGTATATTTCAAAAATTTTTTTAAGTTTATGAGGTCAAGTTTAGCAGAAGGCAGAGTCTTGAGAAAGCAATTAATGTGCAGGAAATTCTTTCGGCTACACCCACAGCATGTGGAAGTTCCTGGACCAGGGATTGAACCCATGCCAGAGTTGGGATCTGGAAACTTCTGTTGTTGTCTTTTGTTTTTTTTGTTTTTTTGTAGAGTGATCTCAGGATGAACACCCATGAGAGAGGAAAATGAAGGAAGCACAAATGGCATAAGGAGAAGCTGGGCTTTAGTTCAGTTATAACCACAATGTCAATCAACCCTCCTCCCCTCCCCTTTCCTCCTGAGTTGACCTGAATTGGAGCAGGGAGCCAGGCTTTTAAGCCAGGACATTAACCAGTTATCAGATGCAACTGCCTCCAGCAGCTGTCCTATAAGTGACATCAAAACATATGTCAGTCCTGAAGAGGGGTCTGGGCAGCCTGGCACATCAGCCTGCCCCAGTAGTTCTCAAAGTTTTGTCTCCAGTGGCAGGGATTTTCCAACTTTGGCATCTCTCAGAATCTCTTGAAAGCCTTGTTAAACAGCTTGCTGGGCTCCACCCAGAGTTTCTCATTCAGTAGGTCTAGGGTAGGGCTTGTGAATGTGCATTTCTTATGGTTCTCTTATGTTACTGGCTGTAGCCGTACTTTGAGAGCCACTGTACCACACTGCCTATATTTACATGTAGACAATGATATATGGTGCCATTATAAATATAAATAAAATTGTTTGACATCACCATCCCATTCCATACTCCATCAAATTCTCAGCTGTTTTTGTGTATTATAAAGCTGGAATCTCTGATAATTAATATTTGCTATATAAAAAATGACATAACCAGTGCAGAAGGTTATATTTGTAAAGCATTATTATTATTTCTGATATCTGGTCCTTGTAATATAATTCAAGTTCAGGCAAATTTTCTCCAGGGTCTATAATTGGATAACCTGGATAGGGGAATTGAAAAAAAATAAGCTATGTTCAAGATCTTTAGTTTTTTTTCTAAGCCAATTTTTTGTTTCTTAATGATTCTCATTATTCTACATTTTTATCTTTTAAGCCATATGGTTATAGAAAATTTTAAAGCATGACATGCATTCAGAGGTATTTTGAATGCACGAATGTAGCATGTAAGAACCCTTGACTCATTTCTAGCCTAGACTTGGTATAATTAAAATTTAAGAATTCAGTGTACATAGATTGATCTCAGGAGAAAGGATGTAGTCTTAAATCTCCCACACAGGCAGGAAATAACAGTCCTACCGCTGATCAAAGAGATTTTCTGCTATTGCTGCCACTGAACTTTTTAAACGTATTTCCAAATTAGAAAATATTCAGCCCGAAGTTGTCAATATTTCAGACCACGAAGGTATCGTTTAGGAAAACGGTGCCTTACTGTCCTGAAAGAGTTATTGTTCTTCCCTAAGGGCCTAATTTACAAAGCAGCAAACGCATTGGTAGGATTTGGCTGGAAATCTCATTGTCTCGGTAGAACCCTTTCATCTGATTTATGGGCATCACATTTTCCAAATAACTCTTGGAAATTTCTTTCCCAGTTACTTTATCTGAAGCAGAGGGTAAGTGGGCTTTCTTGTTTAAGGATAGAGGAGCTGAGGTGCATCCAGTGCAGCTCATCATGGTGATGAAGCTGCTAATAAAATGCACAGTATCTAATTCTCCAAGTTTTACTCTGCCATGAGATAGTTTCACATGGCCCCTTTATTTTGTGTGAATTTGGAGTATGCTAGAGAATGCATCAGTGTCTAATTCTGCATTTGTCTTCTGCAATGTTACAGCTTATTTTTACGCCAAATTGGGGGGCGGGGGTAGAATAAGTTTTAGCGATTTCTAATGCACAAACCAACCTAAAATATTAGCTCGAGCTGAATGAAATTACCCCTTTTGTAGGTCAGAAATGGTTAGACTTTAACAGTTACATATGCTTTAACCTGTATGTTGCAGGTTTCATGCCAGATTGTAACATTAAGATGCTCAGTTTGGCGGCAGTGGTTCCGAATTTTTAAATCATACGGAGCAAAAGATAAATAAACAAATAACGATTTTGATTTTTCTCCCTGCATTGACAGTTTGGCTGAAAACTAAATAAGCAGGGATCCAGCAAGTTGAGGTTAGCCCTTGAACTCCACGAAGTTTAACTGATTTTCACAACTGGAACACCACCTTTCAGCTGTTCAGTATTTAAGTTTATTTAGGAGTTGATAAATAGCTTAGTGCAATGCTTCCTTTTTTCCAATAGCTGCATCCTCATAAAGCTCTTCTATCCTCCACCAGTTAATGCAGACAGAAGATTTTTATCCAGTATGAGCACCGAAACTACACTATGGAAGACTGTATGCTCAGCAAAAACCTCACCCATGATGAATAAACAGCTCTTCCGGGGGCTTTGCTGCCGCTAGCTCGGCAGTTGTTTATTGCCTGGTTTGCACATCCCATGATAAAGTTGCTGCTGAAATAAATTGCAATTTTGCATAATTATTGACAATCACATCTTAACAAGCAGTGTGTATCATATTCAAGTGTGCGGGTTTTTTTAAAAAAAATCCATTTTTAGCTTATGTTTAATCCCAGAAAGTGTTTGTGTAGTAATAGAAGGCAAATACAGCATCTAAATAGAGTACTAATTTCCTCATTGCAGACAAAATTTACCTGAATCTTTTTAGATTGGACTGTTACTGCCTCAGGCAATTTTCCTTCCCCAGCTATTATTATAGATGTTTTCTGAGGCCATATGCGTGTGTATCCACAATACATGCATTATATATATTGTCAGAAAATATGAATACTTTTTTTAGATTTTTTTGTGTCATTAGGGAATTTGGTTCATTCCTTCTAAAGGATTAGAGAAATGAGAATGGAGTATGGGCAGAGGAGATTCACAGTTTCAAGTAACTATAACATGTGACCATATAATGTCTGAGACACTCAGCTTTTAGGCACGTTATTATATTTTCACTCTCATCACAGGAATATGTATTTCAGATAAGAAACTGAAAAATCAGAGAGGTTAAGTAACTTGCCATGTCACACACTTGGTAGAGGATATTGGGATTTTAACACAGAGCTGTCTGGATTTTAGGCTCCACTTTTCCAGTGCACATAAACTTCGTATTTTGGAAAATATTCTCAGTAGTATGACTATCAGGTAATGAAAAATAAAGGTAACACAAAAGTTAGAACTATTAAAACATAACAAAGTTAAGCAAGATAATATTTTGAACAATCACTTCTATGAAATAGGTGTCTTTTCTACTTGTTAGTCTTTTTGTTCTCTTTTGTTCTCCAATCCCCTTCTCTTTCTTCCTTCAGTGTTCATCTTTCTATTCTGAGTTTCTCCTGGCCTATCTAATCCTGGTTTCCTGCCTCAGGTGACATCAAAGATAAGCATGGTATACAAATTTTGGGGGGTTACCTCTAAAGATTAGCTTAAACTTTTGCAGCATATTAACATAAGCTTTCAAAATTTTCCAGAAAAAGCTAAAAAGTTTTTTTAAAGATTTTTTTTGGAAAGTTCATACATGAACTTTCAAAAGTCTTCAAAATCAAAACACCCAAATACACACACACATACATGCTTTTCTAGTTGTTGAAGTTTTAAGAGGCATTTTATCAACAACTCACCTCATTGTTGGTTTATTACAGTTTGTGCCCTTTGACTTTGCTCTTTTTGTGGTATTCACTAGGCACACCATTCTGATTGAGGAGGATGACATCTGAACATTTATTCCTCTGCAGATTGAGTGAGCGAGAGACTGTTTTGGAAGAAACTCATAGATTACTGCAACAGTTCCCCCTGGATTTGGAGAAGTTTCTTGCCTGGCTTACAGAGGCTGAAACAACTGCCAACGTCCTACAGGATGCTACCCATAAGGAGAGACTTCTGGAAGACTCCAAGGGAGTCAGAGAGCTGATGAAACAATGGCAAGTAAGTTAAGCATTTCTACTTTATCACTCTTGTGAAACCAATTGAAGAATTCTCAGATTTTGTTCCTGTGATTGGTATGCTGTGGACACAATAAAACAATTGTTTTACATGGCCCAATATGTTTAAGCATCAGGCAAGAAGGAAAAACAAGGAGAAGGAAAAATCATTTATTATTTCATTTAAGATCACAGTCTTGGGAGTTCCCGTCGTGGCGCAGTGATTAACGAATCCGACTAGGAACCATGAGGTTGCGGGTTCGATCCCTGCCCTTGCTCAGTGGGTTAACGATCCGGTGTTGCCATGAGCTGTGGTGTAGGTCGCAGACGCGGCTCGGATCCTGCGTTGCTGTGGCTCCGGCGTAGGCCAGCAGCTACAGCTCCGATTCGACCCCTAGCCTGGGAACCTCCATATGCCGTGGAAACGGCCCAAGAAATAGCAAAAAGACAAAAAAAAAAAAAAAAAAGATCACAGTCTTGTAAATAGTATATGTTTTTGACCAGGAAAATTTTGCACATAAAACTAGAGCTTCGGGAAGAAGAAACTTTGCTCAAGGAAATAAATAAGGGATTGGTTTATTAAATTTTAAAAAGTTGCCATTTTTGTGTGTTTATTTAACATTTTACAGGGAAAGCATCTGTATGAATTGTCTGTTTTATTTAGCATTGCTAAATGAATCAGTTTCCCTTCATTACTTTCCAATACATTTTGAAATGTTAATCTGGCATTTTGTAGCATTCTTCATAATATGATCTGTGAAAATAAAAACGAGATGGCTAAATTTGTCATAGTTGATGATCATACAATTTTCAGACAATTGTTTTTCTCAGAAACAAAATTATTGCTGTAAAGTTTCATATACATAAACAGCGAAAACAGAAATTTCAGGTAGTTTTGTTTACTTGAAATCTTGGTGAGAACCATATTCTGTAAGAAAGCTCCTGATGTTAATTTTCGGTGCCTGATATAATTTTCTTGACCTATAATGGAACTTTATTAAGTATAATTGAGTTTTCTGAGTTTATATTGGAAATTTACTAGTATTAAAAATAAAATTTGGAGTGTTATAATTATTTGATCCATTTTTGGGACTACCATCACTTTTCCAATATTTTAAAATTAGAATGAAAAAAGTGATAGTGTATCCTAAGTTGAAAAATAATTCCAAAACCAAATCGTCATAAGCTAAGTTCCTCCCCTCCTTGTTTTCCATCTTCTGTTTTGATAGGAGACTTGATCTACTTTGACACACTTATGTATAAGAGTAGATGACAGTAGCAATTTATAGCTTCTCGAAATTCTCATTCTTGCTTTATCACTCTCCTCAAACCCCACTTGCTTCTCTACAATATGTGTTGAGTTAGTTTGGTCATTTGGACATTGTTTAGAACAATACCTAACTTTATCTTTGCAAATGTCTCCCATGGATTGAGAATGTAAATGCAGCATAAAGTTAGTTTTTTTTGGTCACTCTCTTAGATAAATGGTTAGGAAATGTGCTGCTGTAGCATATTTGACTTAGGAGATTTCATAAATAAAATTGTATTCCTCCTTGTCAATGCCCATAAAGCCACCCTAGAATTTTAATAAATGCGTGGATTCACATATTCTTGTCTGCTATAGTAAAGAGTAAAACTGTAAGTGGATTTTTTAGCAGAATCCTTTTTAAAAATAAAGATTAATCCAGCAACTCAATTTTATAATTGGGATTTAATGAAATATTTCTTAAATTAATGAATAAGTCTTATTGATGTAGGGTAAAATAAGGATATGTTAATATATCTCCTATACATTTATATGTACAATACTATACAATGCAAATTCATACATAAACTTCTAATCCTGAGAAACTGCATTCTGAAACATTAAAGAAAAAAAATTGTAGTGTTTCCTAACTATACTTACTATGAAAGAGTGGATAATAAAGTACATTTTGCATTTAGATTTCTGATCTCTCTTTCAAAAAGAGTTGGAAATTATGCTGAGGAAACTTTCTTAGTTTTTTTCTACATTACTCATAAAAATGTATTTATTTTTAAAAGCTATATAAAACTCCCTGAGAGTCCCTGAAAACCTTAGATATAAAATTTTCCCCTTAACTATTATAGGACTAACTAAGATTCCACTGTTATTTTAAAACAGAGATGATTTTCTCATTCCCTCTTGGTTAATAATGTGTCTTCTATAAATTCCAGTTGCCTGAGGTTGAAACTACATTTTATGGATAGGAATGACATTTATAGCCAGCTCTGATTTTCAATTAGATGGCTGAATAATGATCTTTTGATGAAAGATTTGAAGATGTCATGGCAAAAACTCTAAACTACTGAAACTATTGATTATTATTAATTGCACATTTCAACTGATAGAATTGAATCAATATACTGGGATTTAAAAGCAACAAATGGAAACGCCTAGCTTGAAAGTAAATAAAACCAAATGCCTACCATGCAGTTTCAGTATTTCAGCTAAATGGAAGTGTTTGCTTTTTTCCCTCTGAAGATGATTTTTTTTATTTTGAATGAAATGAATTTTCTATAATATGTGTGAAGGAATAAAGTATAACAGTATGCCTTTTCACTTTGTTTGAAGAAGCTAGTAGCATTATATTCATTGTTTGATTCATGCTGTATAGAAAGAATAGTTCTTACATATTAAAAAAGGAAACTCCAAATGCCCAGCCAGAGCAAAAACTCTCCCAAAAGATTCCAATATATCTGCCTACCCAAGACCGTTGATGTTTTACTTTATACAGATGCCTGCTGAACCGAGACAGGGGGTGAAAACCTTCACAAAATAGGTTTTTCTCTGTGACTGTCAATCAGTTTTTCTATATATAGAAACTCCAGCTCTTGCTAGACTACCTTACTATCACTGTTTATCATCCACTTCATAGGATGTTTAATTCTCCCAGAAATAATTACAATTCCTAGGTTTGATAAGCATACATGTATTATGAAGCATATGCTTCCTGAATGGAATTAGCCTGATTAATTCCACTCTGAAAGCCATTAAAGTTTCTTCCTTATATTAGAAAAAATGTTATTTACTTGCTTTACTAAAAGCAAGGTCGTTGTATTTGTCCTTGTACTTTAGGATGAGAAGATTTTTCTTATAAGTAATTATTTCTGACAGTATAACTGGAACCTTAAAGCCAGTAGATTTTTTATAGAGTACAATATAGACCCTAAGAGGTGACATTTGAAAATTTTTTTAATTGCAAATTTATTCTTAAATTGAGGAAATGTATTCATAATTGAATCAGCTTCTTCCTGTGTCCAAAACCTTTCCTGCTTTGGGCCTCAGAAAATTGATAAAGATGGTTACAGTTCTAAGTTCTAACATAAAACCATGTATAACTAACTGAAAATAGAAAGATTCTGCATTTATGCTAATATTTTACAAGAATTTCAACAATCTTAACTGGTTCTCTAAGCACCCCTAAGAGATAATTATATTAGCAGCTTGTAAAGAAGGTGTGGGTATGGGTACGTGGTGGGGATAGACGGTTATAAAGGCGGAGTCATTAGGATCTTTTTCTCAGCAAGAGAGAAGTTAATATTTGAGATTTCCTCATCTGTGATGTAGGTCATATCTTTCAGCTCACTCTTGCCTCTAATTTCATTTTTTTAACTTATGTCTCCTCTCAAAACCCCTACCTATCATAGAAATGTTCTATTAAATAGAACACTTCCAGAGAGACAAGGTTGATAAACTTTGAATTGTACATCAGAGCACACATGGAAATTGATTAAGGTATCTTAGATTTCTAATGTCTTATTTAAATTGGGGGAAGTAGCTTCTTCAGTGTTGCTCACAACATTTCTTGGCCTGCTGGTTAATCCCAAAGGAAGAAGGAAAAATGCAATCTCGGTAGCAAAATTAGTATCCCGAATAAATTGGATCATCACAGGTCTTGCGGCATTTGAGAAGAGAGACATAATCTGAGGATTCCTAATTCTAAGAAACTAAGATCCTATGTTTATTCCTTTCTGTTGCTATAATTTGAATTGAGTTTTATATACATATAAAATACATTTTCTAATCTTTCTGCCTTGATTGGTGTGTGAAGGTTATTAAAGTTCATCTCGATATTTTTCTTTTGCTTAGTGATGTCTGCCTACCATTTTGGATATGTAAAACTTGTATATATATATAATTTCCCTAAGAACTTTGATTACTTCATCAGCTCTACTAAACACCTGTTAGATACCTAGTATGGTGTTAGGACTAGCATTACAAACATGATTATAGAGATGCTTTTCAAACTCAGTTCAGACAGAATCCTAGGTGGCATAATCAATTTAATGAGTATGGATCCAAAGGTCTGTGGTAGCTCTTTAGGCTCCGTTGCTGAGGGTGAGAATCCTCTGTCCTGTCTCTTTCTGAGGTCACAGTCTGTGTAAGTAGTCGTATATTTTCATGGAAAGGAATAAAATTAATAGCATAGGAAGAAAATCACTCTTAAATAAGAGTGTATTATTTTCTGAAGCTTTGGTTTCAACTATTTGCATATACAAATGTATATGTGTATATATATACTGGATCATTATATAGTATATATTCAAAGGTTTCTGAGTATGATTTCTGAGATGCTTATATTCCTGAGGTGAAGATAGTTATGCTAAGACAAGATGATAGTACTGTGATGAGTATTGCAGTAGAGGGCTGGGTAGGGTCTAGTAAAATAAGATGATTAAGACAAGCTTGCCAGAGAGGCGAGGAAACTCACCTAGAACACTGCTTTTTAGTCTTGCATATACATTGGAGGACTCTGTAAAAATGCTTATCTTTGGATTCCACCCCTAGAGGTCCAAATGGGATTGATCACAAAGTGTCTTGTCCATGAATCACACATCCAGCCAAGGCTGAGAACCTCTGTTCAGAAAAGGATGGGAAAATGTGTTAGGGGTTAGCTAAATACACAGAGTTAAAGAGGATTTTTGGCAAAGCAAAGAGCATGTCGAAAGTCCTAGACTTTTGGGAGCTTGGGGTTAATAGATGCAGACTATTGCCTTTGGAATGGATTAGCAATGAGATCCTGCTGTGTAGCACTGGGAACTATGTCTAATCACTTATGATGAAGCATGATAATGTAAGAAAATAGAATGTGTACATGTATGTGTAACTGGGTCACCATGCTGTACAGTAGAAAAAAAATTGTATTGGGGAAATAACTATTAAAAAATAATAACAAAAAAATAAAATAGATAACAAAAAAAAAAAAAAGTCCTACACAGTGTGGTAGTTTGAGAAGCTGCAGGTACTTCTCTATGGCTAGGGTATGATTATTATAAGAAATGAGTTTAAGAAGTTCCCTTCGTGGCTCAGTGGTTAACAAACCCAACTAGGATCCATGAGGATGTGGGTTTGATCCCTGGCCTTGCTTGGTGGGTTGGGGGTCCGGCGTTGCTGTGAGCTGTGGTGTAGGTCACAGATATGGCTCAGATCCTGCATTTCTGTAGCTGTGGGCCAGCAGCTATAGCTCTGATTCGAGTCCTAGCCTGAGAACTTCCATATGCTGCAGGTGTATGGACTTCCATATGTTGCAGGTGTATGAAAGTTTTTTTAAAGCCAAAAAAAAAGAAAAGAAAGAAAGGAAAAGAATATAAATGAGTTTGGAAAGATCAGCTGGGCCTAAATTGTGTAGCAAGGCAGCATGGTACAGTAGATAGAGTATGAGCCTTGTTGGCAGAAAGACCACCTGTTTTATCACTTGTTGCCTAATCTCTAAGTCTCAATAGAATATTCTCCTGTACAATGAATATGATACTTCCCAGGATTTTTGAGGAGTAAATGATGGTATACAGGTAAAATGTCCACCAGAAGGGTAGAGCGTTGCACTCTAAGTGCTCAGTATGTGCAAGCTGTCTTTCCCTCCCTCTTTCCACCTATCTTTAAAGAGTTTGGACTGTATCTATAGTCTATGGGAAGTCATAGCATGTTTTTAGGGAAGTGTAATAACCTAACTTAAGTTTTTGAAAGATCGCTCTTATAGCTATGAGGAGAATGAATTGGAAGGATATGAGACCTGTCTGGGAACAAAAGTTATAAAGTCATTTTTGTAATATTCCAAGCAAGAAAAGATCATTAAGGTGTTGAGGTTGAAAAAACGAAACAGATGTATGAGCTATTTGGAGGTAAAAACGAACATGCTGATTTAGTTTATGAGAAGAAAAGGGGAGGGTAGAATGTGAGGTACAATAAGGAGTCATTGCTTACCATTTGGCATAACTGGATGCATTCACAGAGTTGCACAGTTAAAGAGGAGAAACAATTGTGGAAAGAGAAGTCAAGAATGCGGCCAGTTTTATGGTGTTTGTGAACAACAGAGCTGAAAATATCCCCTCCCTTGAAGCAATAATGAATGTGGGCTGAAAATTTGGACAAAGAGCTAGGTTGAAGATATAAAATTTAAGGACATCAGCATGGAATCCATAGAAATACATAATATTATATGGAAATATATGTCATTACTTGGATTTCTCCAGTCAGAAATATTCCTGAAAGTCATTAAAATATTACTCTAGCACAGAATTGGTCTTAAATGATGCCTCTGTTATTCAAAAGAACAGCGCTTTGGGGATTCTCTTAAATGTTTTAATCATGAAAAAGGCAAAGAAATAGCAAAGCTTTGGTGTAAAATTCTTACCGTGGAAAAAGTAAAAGTATTGGGGCAATGCATCCAAGATCTTGAAAAATTCTTTCCTATAAGGACAATTAGTTTCTTCTCTTATATAAACATGGAACATTTTGATTTCCCTTTTATTCTACTATTAAAAAGTTCATGCACTCACAACAGTACTATGGACTCTAGTACTCAGAAAAGATTCAAGAGCCACATGCTTGTCATCTTACTATAGTCAATAGGTTATTTTGTTCCAAGTTTGGACCCTGAAATCCCTGTAGATCACAGAAAAATCAAAAATAGAAATACTGGCAATAATTAAAAGTTTAGGAAAGAAGTCAATGAAGACAAATGTTCAAGACTGGTGGTTTCATCTCCTATATTAGGAAAGGCTAAATATAGAAAAAGAAGAATTCATGTATTTTTTTAATCCAGCGATGGAAAACAATCACTTTGATTTAATACAATGAGTTCAATCACTTGATTTTAATGGTTATCACACTCTGAACCATCTTACCATGGTCCCTTTCATATATAAGCGTGTTAATTCAATGTTTTGAAACTTTAGAACCTACTTTTTTACATATTTCCATTAAAGTTAGCTGTTATCTGGAATGATACAAGGGAAGGACTAAGTTGAATAACTTTGTAATTCAGTTATTGAATTCCATAATTTTATATATATAAACTGAAAGAAAGTCTCAAATAGTTAAGAAAACACCAGAAGTACTGAAAAGTCAACTCGATAGCCCCTAGTAACCATTATCTTTTATTCCTCATAGAACTTTTGTGAGGATCTTGTAAAGTAATAAATATAAAACACTTCTAAAAAGCTTTCAAGTGAAAGATCCTTATTAATATTATGAATTACCATTAGACAGAAGTCAAATCATACTCTTTAAAATCAATAAAATTATATTACTTAATAATGAGAATAACAACTAAATCATTCCTTGTTTATAATTGACAAAGCATTTTTACTTTCATTCCCTAATTTGATTCTCACTGAAAACCTCTGGTCTTGGTACTATTATTTTTCCACATTCAGTTGAGGAGGGTAAAATTAGAGAGGTTCAGTATTTTAGCTATTACTACTTACTTGAAAATCGACGAGTTTTACCACACCAAACTAGAAGGCAATAATTCAAAATAAAAGCCTACTAAAGGAATGTTTAGTTTTCTGGGATTAATAACACCATTTCATCCAATTATTTATTTATTCAGTTTCTAGGCTAGATAATAATAGGTTACTTCAAAAAATATATTACTATGTGCCAGGCGCTGTGCTGGGTGCTTTGTTTGCATGATATAATCCCCTACTTGCTGAAAATCTATCCTTCCTTTACATTTTTCAGTCTAGTTCCTACATTTACCTCCCAACTGAAACACTTCTCTATGAAACCACCATAATTTCCAAATACAAATACTTTTATCAAGCGCTTATTGCCCTAGAAATCTATGCATAATTTGTTATTGTAGCCCACATCAGTCTTTTGGAAAATTCTCATCCCTTGAATTGCTAAGGTGCTTTATACTGGTTTTCTCCTACCTCTGTAACTACTCTTTCTTTCTTTACCTGAGGACCCATTCTGGGCTCTCTTTTCTGTCTTCATTTATCCCATTCTCTATTCGGTAGAGTATTGGTTATGTGCTAGGTATTAGACTAGAAACAGTCTTTTGACAATCTCTTGTAATCCAGTGACTTGAAAATTTTTCTCTTTCCAGGATCAGTCCCACATTTCTTACAATATATGGTCCGTTTTTTGCTCAAGCATCTCACAAACATCATAAACTCGCTGTGGCTCAAATAGGTCATATCTTGAATACTAAGTTTTTATCTCCTGTCCTGCCATTCATCACACCACCATTTTTCAGTCAAGAGAAATTTCAAACCAAATAGTCATTTCTGCATCACCTTCTCACTTGCCTTACTTTCTAGTTCATTTTCAAGATCTATTTTATGTCCCTAATCTTTTGCACCTATTCCTTTCTCTCCAGTCCACTTACCACCACTCTAATTCATGCTGTTATTACCTTTTACTTTCCTCCACTCCTTCTTCAGCACTGCATTGCTCCAATCCAGCCTGTAGATTGCCATCTCCAATTAAGCCTCATAAAGCATAATTTAGATTGTAACTACACTATAAATTCCTCAACAGCAAGGATTTCATCCACTTTATTCTCTTGTATATTCCCATTGCCCAAGTCAATGCCCAACACATGATAGGTGCCAATAAATATACATCACATGAATGAAAGAATATATGACTCCTCTGTTCAAACACATTTTATGATTTCTCAAATCCTCCAAAATATTCTATCGACTCCTTCACCTGGCCCTTCAGGATTGGCCCTCAAACTCAATTTTTAATCTTAGGTATTAATTTTCCTCTCTGTGCACCCTTACCTCCCACTAAAATGAACAGCTAGCCAGTTTACTTTTGTGTCTTTGATGACCTGTTTCTACTCTTGGGAATCCTTTTCCTCAGCTGAATTTTCAAGGAAAGCCAAATTCAGAGCCTCCCTTGTTTCCTAAGCCCTCAAGCTAGAAGGCATCTTGTCTCCCTCTCAATTGCCAGAGGCATTTCTTTGCACTTTAAATAACACTTAATACATTCTGTATTGTTTTAGGCAGGCCGGAGAAGGTAGCCTTTAATAGTGCGGGTTCTGAAGCCTGACTGCCTGAGTTTAATTCAAGATTCTTTTACTAGTAAGTAACACATTTGTTAATTGCCCCCAATTGGGGCAGCTCAAATTAGGGGTAGTGATAACACCTACCTGCCTCATCAGGCTGTGGTGAGGGTGATGTGAGTTGATATATGTGAGGTGCATAAAATAGTATATGATATGTAGTAAGCAACCAGTAAACATAGCTAGTATTATGTTATTACTATTATCAGGCATATAAAATAGACATTTTTATACATAAACTTTTGTATTGTTTATTTCACTGTAGACTCCCTAAAGGTACAATCCTAATGAGTTGAGTAAAAAACTACTTAATAAGAAATAAATGAATTAATGAAACTGTGCCAGAAATATTGGCTGCCATGAGTGTTAAAACTCTGGGGTTTTTTTTTTTTTTTTTTTTGAAAACTGTGTCTTTTCTAACCAAGAAAAGATTAATAATCTTCAATAGATTTTAGTTCTTAAATGTCAATATTGACTCATATTTGAATAGCTCTTCAAAGCCTTTAGATACAAACAAACCCTAATACTGCCATTCTTGAGAATAAACATACTACACTGAAAATTTAAAAGAAACAATTTGTCTTTTATTATGATTTCTTTGGGAGAAATCAATTGACTAACCCCCCTTCTCTTTCAACCAAGCACCAGACTTTGAGATTCCCTGAAGCATAACTTCAGTAACAGTAGTTTGTTTTTCTCAGTCTGACCAACACTGGAAGTCACATCAATGGCTTATATATAAGTTAATAAAATTAATAAGAATGTTTTAAATTCATCCCGTGAGGCAGTAGCAGTGAAGACAACCAGAAGTATGGGGACTATTCACTTTCTTTCTTTAATCTCCTTCAGGACCAGGAAAAGATCTATATAATTCTAGGCTTTCTTCTCCAAACAAGAATAGAAATGGTCAAGAAAAATTTGAAAAAGTCAAAAAAGCTTACATCACTTTCTCCTCCCTTCCTCTAACCTCAAAGTTTGTTGACGGTTAGAGATCTTTGAGAGCAGATTTTCTATACAAAAAATAATAATAATTCCTTTATGTGATAGGTAGCAGTGACCCCCTTCCTGTTGGAAAATTCTATAATTGTGGATTAGGGGGATCAAATAAAAGAATCTCCAGCCTTGTATTTAGAAGTTATTTTTAAAATGAACTTTATTAGTGTCTCTTTTGTGTATGCCTTTCATGATTCTGATAACAAAACTTTTCAGGTATTAGAGATTAACAGTATTCAAAATAATTTATGTTATCAGCATGTGATTTGCATTCCACATGAGGTCCATTTGCAATTTACATGGTTTTCTAAATTACATTAAAATAAAATGTCAGAAAGTTCACATTTTTTTCCATTTTTTTATAACATCAATCTTTGAAGAAATGTTATTGAACAAAGGTCTGTGCATAAATCAGCCATTCCCTGTAGAGGTAAAAGAAGCCATTACACCTGGTTATGAAAGGGAGTTTCATGAATGTGGGAGAAATAAATCATCCCCACTGGAGATCATATTGGTTTAGATGGAAGAATGTAGATTATCTGATAGTGAGAGAGCAACAAATTACTTCCGTTTGTTCCTGCATCTGTTGTCGTCCTTGAGAGGTGTATTAGCAAGTTGACCATTCAGTATTATTATCAGTATAAATCTTTAAATTCTCTGAAGATTTTACTTTTCCTCTCTTAATTTCTATTCATTTTCAACACTTTTCATAATATTATTCCTTGGAAGTTATAGGAAAAGTTATTTTCTCCAGAAAGCAACATTTTACTTGCTCTTGGAGGCCAACCAAATTTCACTTTGATCCTTTCCTCTCAATTCAATGATTCAGTATTTGATTCAATTCAAGACTGTGGCCCCAAGCAGAATGAGACCTGGATATTTATGAACTGCTTGACTGGGTATTCTTCCTAATGATTTTCTCCATAAATTCTATTTTTACTTTTTACAATAGTTTTACAAATGGTTGGGAAAGTGTTGTACATTACAGTTTTAACAACTGAAATGAATATAGAGAGCATTTATACTTGCTAAGGTTGACATTTTCTGTCTTCGAGTAGAAGACAATTGTCATTATTGGGATACATCCACTGGACCTATTAGACAACGCTAAATTCATTTCCCATCAATAGCCTAAAAGAAAATTTTTATATTTATGCAATGTATATACATAGTAGAAACATATTTGGAGTTGATTTCTAAATGTGACTTTTAAGGACAGCCACTGAGAAGTGGAATCTGCCACAGAAAATAAAGAAGTTTGAGAATCCAAAGTTGATAAGAGCCATACTTGTCCCCACAAAGGAATGATAGTGGTCGGACTTGGGGAAGAGGAAGACAGGGAGGTCTAATCAAGGAGGTAAGGGATATAAGAAGATGAATACAGAGTCCTTTGGTCTCCCAGAAGAGGAGGGACCTCCTGCCTACCTTATAGGGAAGAGTAGGATCTGTATCCTGGTAAACTTTTGCTACATAACAAACTGGCCCCAAACTTTACAGCTTAAAATAACAGTAGTCACTTGTTTCACACATGAATCTCCATTCACTGGGAGCTGTTTATCTCTGCCCCTCATGATATTGGCTGGGGCAGGTGGATTGGCTGATGGAGGGTCCACTTCCTAGTGGGCTCACTCACATATCTAGAAAATAGGTGCTGGCAGTCAGTTCTTATTCATGTAGGCCACTCCATGGGGGCAGTTGGGGCTTTTTCACAGCATAATTGCTGGGTCCTAAGAGCAACTATAACAAAGAATAGGAAGTTGAAGCTTCCAGCTTAAGACAAGGGCCAGAAACCAGCATAGTTTTGTTTCTGCCATATTCTATTGACCAAGCAGTCACAGGGCCCAAATTCAAGGGAATAGGACGTAAACTCTAACCTTTCCATGGAAGAATGTCAAAAAGTTTGAGGAGGCCATGTTATAACACTGACACAGAAAGCTTCTTGTAAAAGACACTGAGCCAAATATTAAGCAGCAAGAATGCATTATCTAGGTCAAGAGAAGTGGTCCTATTTTCCCAGAATACCCTTTTTCTCTTCATCTACTTGGCTAACTCCTACTTGGGCTTCAAGTCTTGGGCAAACCTCCTCTTTCTCAGAAGCATTTTCTGACCTTGCCTCCAAGTGAAAAACTGAATACATATCACTGTGCTGATTTTTCTTAATTTGAGCTTTTTTCTACAACAGAACATAAATCAAGTATCTTTCTTACTTAAAAGCTATAAAATACTCAAGGCAGTAACGATGCAAAATAAATCTTAAGTACAATAAAGTATGTCTCAAATAGCAATATAGATGCTTACTTTTTTTTACTTCCCTGTTTGCTTTTCTTTACTGTTTGCCCCAAGTTCTCAACTATACTAGTGTGTACCAATTAATTTTTAGAATATACCTGTTATTTTTTTTTCATTTTTAAAAAAAATTTATTGGAGTTCCCGTAGTGGTGCAGTGGTTAACGAATCCGACTAGGAACCATGAGGTTGCGGGTTCGTTCCATGGCCTTACTCAGTGGGTTAAGGATCCGGCGTTGCTGTGAGCTGTGGTGTAGGTCGCAGACGTGGCTTGGATCCCATGCTGCTGTGGCTCTGGTGTAGGCCAGTGGCTACAGCTCCAATTCAATGCCTAGCCTGGGAATCTCCATATGCTGCGGCAGCAGCCCTAGAAAAAGGCAAAAAGACAAAAAAAAATTTATTGAAGTATAGTTGATTTACAAAGTTGTGATAATTTCTGTTGTACAACAAAGAGATTCAATTATACATGTACATATATCTATTCCCTTTCACATTCTTTTCCCACATGGATTATCACAGAATATTATTTTTTAACAGAATAAAATACATATATTTAAACACAATTACATTCACACAGATTATTATATCATGGATCTTCAGAAACAGATTAAGTGACTCCCTCTGGAGAAGTGGAATGGAAAATATGCTGAGACAAATAGGAATTTTTTTCTATTCTTTATCCCATTTTGTATGGCTTTCATCTTTACTATTTAGTAATATCTATTACATTTCAATTTTTCTTTAAAAATTAGCATTATATTAAAATTGTGTATATTATGCAACTAAAATTTATAAAGAAGAAAGCCTTATATACCATTAAATATTTTATATAGCATAATAAAAAATAACAACTGGTAAGAATAACAAAAATAATACACCCTCTGAAAAAAAGTAAAATATAAAATGTGTAAATTGGTTAAAAAACTGTAACTATATAAATATGTCCTCACAATTTGTTACATCTTATTGATTCTTCAATATAGGCATTACACCATTCTAGGTGATGTGATAAACAAGACATTATAGACCTTACATTGTACCATGGAGAGAAGTGGTTATTAATAACACAATTGTAGAACTGTATTATTTAATTGTACAGTTGCATTATTTAATTAAAATTATCATAAATTCTTTGTTGGAGAGGAAACCAGAATCAGATCTAAGAAGACTTCAGCATTCCAAGAATGATGTCAAATGACCCCCTTCATGGTGGATTATGCACTTATTTACTATGAGATGTATTTCTTCTCCAGAGATTCCTTGTTTGTGTATCAATTGTAGATTTTTGGTTTGATGTAAGAGTCTATATGTATATGAGATTGTTTTAAGTTGTTCTTTTAATTGTAAGTTCATCTCCAGAATCCTACATTTGTACCCACCTCTTCTCATGATTTCTGACTTTGGTGGCATATTGTGTGGGGATGATTTTCTATCTTTACTGTATATATACCTTTACTGGTGAGCCTTGTCATTTATGGAATTTTTGGTTCCTGTTGCTGTGTTTTCTTTTCTGCCTGGAGAAGTTCCTTTAGTATTTGTTGCAAGGCTGGTTTAGTGTTGCTGAATTCTCTCAACTTTTGCTTATCTGTGAAGGTTTTGATTTCTCCTTCAAATCTGAATGAGAGCTTTGCTGGGTAAAGTAATCTTGGTTGGAGGTTTTTTCCTTTCATCACGTTAAGTATATCATGCCACTCCCTTCTGGCCTGCAGAGTTTCTGTTGAAAAATCTGCCGATAAACTTATTGGGGTTCCCTTGTATGTTATTTGTTTCTTTTCCCTAGCTGCTTTCAAGATTTTCTCTTTGTCTTTAATTTTGGTCAGTTGGATTAATATGTATCTCGGTATATTCCTTCTTGGGTTTATTTTATATGGTACTCATTGTGCTTCCTGGATTTCAGTGAGTAGTTCCTTTCCCATGTTAGGGAAGTTTTTGGCTATTATCTCTTGGAATATGTTTTCCGTCTCCTTTTCTCTCTCTTCTCCTTCTGGCACCCCTATAATACAGATGTTGGTGCGTTTTACATTGTCCCAGAGTTCTCTGAAACTCTCTTCATTTGTTTTCAATCTTTTTTCTCTTTTCCATTCTGCATCCGTAATTTCCACTAATCTGTCCTCCACCTCGCTTATTTGTTCTTCTGCCTCCTGTATTCTGCTATTAGCTGCTTCTCCTGAATTTTGTATTTCAATTATTGTATTTTGCATCTCTTCTTGTTTAAGTTTTATATCTTGTATCTCTTTGCTCAGTGTTTCCTGTAAGTTATCCATCTTTGCCTCCAGTTTATTTCCAATGTCTTGCATCATCTTCAGCATCAACAGTCTAAAGTCTTTTTCCTGGAGGCTGACAGTCTCCTGATAGCTTAGCTGATTTTCTGGGGTTTTTCCTTTCTCTCTCATCTGAGTTATAGTTCTCTGTCTTTTCATTTTTATAGGTGTTTGGTGTGGTGACTTTTTTCCAGATACAAGAGTTGTAGCCTCTCTTACCTCTGGTGTCTGCCCCCCTTGTGGCTGAAGTCGGTATGGGGGGCTTGCTGTAGGCTTCCTGATGGGAGGGGCTGATGCCTGCCCACTGGTAGGTGGAGCTGATTCTTATCCCTCTGGTGGGTGGGGCTTAGTCTCTGGATAGGATTAGAGGGGGCTGTGTGCCTGGGGGGTCTTTAGGCAGCCTGTTTACTGAGGGGTGGGGCTGTGATCCCACCTGGATTGTTGTTTGCCCTGGGGCTTCTCAGTGCTGATGGGTGGGGCCAGATTTTCCCAAAATGGCCACCTCCAGAGAAAGGCAGCTGCTGAATATTCCTGAGAGCTTTGCTTTCAATGTCTTTCTCTCACAACAAGCCACATTCACCCCTGTTTTCCCAGGATGACCTCCAAGAACTGCAGTCAGGTTTGACCCAGATTCCTATGGAGGCCTCGCTCTGCCCTGGGACCCAGTGCACGTGAAAGTCCTTGTGCACCTTTTAAGAATGGGTTCTCCATTTCCCTCAGTCCTGTGGAGTTCCTATGCACAAGCCCCACTGGCCTTCAATACCAGATGCTCCAGGGGCTCTTTCTCCCAGTGCCAGATCCCAGCACATGAGAGTTTGATGTGAAGCTCAGAACTCTCACTCCTATAGGTGAGTCTCTGTGAACCAGTTAGTTTTCAGTCTGTGGAGCTTCCCACCCAGGAGGTATGGGATTGTTTATATCGTGAAATCGCCCCTCCTACCTCTTGATGTGTCCTTCGGTTTTTCTTCTGGAGTAGGGTATCTTTTTTAAGGTTTCCAGTCCATTCGGGTAGAGATTGCTCAGCTTTTAGTTGTGAATTTTGTTGTTTTTAGGAAAGAAGTTGAGCTCCAGTCCTTCTATTCCGCCATCTTGATCCTCTCTCCAGAATATACCTGTTAATAACCTCATTCACATTGCCTGACTCGCTAATCTGGGCACAAGGTAGCTTTAAAGATATCTTAGTTTTTCTCAGTTTAATCCATCTACCTTAGTATTTTTTTAGTATCTGTCTCTCTCTGTCTCTCTGTGTCATGTTTTTCATTTCTGTTTCTTTTCAAGTGACTTTGAACTAGGCAGAAAATGCTTTTTATGTCTCTGTGCCTGCCTCCATGTTCTATCTATTTCATTAACCCAGGATTGTCCTTTCTGAATTCTTTCTCTCATTTAGCAGCCATCAATTGAACTTGGATAATGAAAGAACCTCATTACATAAAGGACCAGAACATTGTCTTAAGCACACAATTAGAAGGACTCAGTAAATCAAAATATGAGCTATGTGGATGAATCATAAAGACATTATACTAAATAAATAATCCAGACACAAAAGGATATATATTATGTATATTTTTATATTATATATATAATTCCATTTATATGAGGTACCTTAAATTATCAAATTCATAGAGGCAGAGAGTTGAATAGTGGTTACCAGAGGCTGGGGGTGAGGGGATAGAGGACTTCTTATTTAATGGGTACCTCAGTTTTGGTTTGAGAAGATGAAAAAGTTCTAGAGATGGAAAATGGTGATGGCCACACAACAATGTGAATGTACTTAATGCCACCAACTGTACATTTTAAAATGGTTAAAATAGTTTTATGTTATCAATATTTTGTCATAGCATTAAAAAAAAAGAAAGAAAAATATGAGCCAACAGATTTTTTGAGGGACTCTTACCAAGAAGTCTTTGAGTATCAGAGAGTGCAAAGTATTTTATTTTATAGGTCAAGAGATGTGCATTCTGATCCTGATCATTAACCTGTGTGATCTCAGGGAAATCAGTGGCATTGTGGATCTCAGATTTATCTTCCAGAAAATGACTGAACTAAACAAAATAAATGTTTCTCTAAATTCACATAGAATCTACACCATCTTTACGTGGAAAGTATATTAAAAATGCAGTGTCAGAAGCAGACGCTCTAGGGATGGGCCAGGGAATCTGCATATTTAAAGAGTCCCCCGGTGTTTCTTGTGCCCATTTAAATTGGAGAACCACTGGGCCAGATGCTTGCTTAAGGCCATTTCAGTTCTGAAATTTGACAATTTTTGATTCCGCAAGGCAGATTCTTGATGCTTATGCAAAAGAAAGAAATGAAGGAAATATTAGACTTTCTGCTTGTGTTGGAGAATTTTTCATTTGATATCCTCATCTCTGATGCCTAGCCAGTCAGGAATGGTATTGTTTATTCCTCCCACTGTTTTGGAGAGGCATGGAGGAAAAAACAATCCAGATGGTACTGAGGAAGATTTACATTACCATTTTCTTTCTTTTTCCTTTTGCATATTATATAAAACTGCCCATGCCACTCCCTGATCATTAATTTAATGCTATGATTTAATAGCTCATGATATTAAATTGTAACTTAGCCTAATATGACCAAATTACAGTATTAGAAGGAAATTTCCTTTTCTCGGGTTGTTTTGTACATCTTAAACCAGTAGTATTATTGGCTGAATTTTTCACAATTATGTCTCAGCCTTGATTTATGGAATTTTCTAACTCCCATAGGATTGCATTTTGTTAAAGAGGATCTAGGTTATAATCCATGTCTCAAAAGTAAAGTTAAGAAAGGAAAAAAAGCTTTTCTTTTTTGGGGGGGGGGTGTGTTTACAGTACTGAAATACATTCTGCCTGGGACTCTATATAAGATAAAAAGTACAGTCATTATCATGTATACTCACGTGGATTATCCAAATATCTTTAGAAAGGTATAACCCCTTCAGCAATATTTTACAAACCAATCAATGAGGTCCTAATTACATTTATCTTGAATAGTTTTGCACTTGTAACTTTGTGTTTTTTCCTTTTGTATATGGTCACAAAAATAAAATGTGTCATCCTTGGTTAATTCAAGCAAAGAAGGTTTTATTCTGAACACCTATTTGCTGTTTTACTTATTTGAACTTTGTTCCTCGACTCTCTACATTTCTTTACATATAAAATATTTTGTGTTATGAATGTGATTAAAATAGATAATAATTAGTTGATTTAATGAGAACAAGAGAGAGAGGGAACAAGCCCGAGAAAAATACAAACTACAACATTTTCTTCTATTCTGTAAAGTCTGTCAAGGCAACAGAGAAAGGCTTACTCAGGTTTAGTGAAAGAAAGAAAAAAGAAATATAATAGAAGGTTCTCCTGCTGCTTTACCAAGAAGTCTGAGACAAGTTGTGGCAGAATTTAGGCTCAGTAAAACTCAGACAATTGAGCTACCATGTGAGAATCTCAGAATGAGTTTAGGTAGGAGGCATAGGAGTTGAAATCCAATACTGTATGCAACAATGATCACGCCAGAATTGCACATGGAAAGCAAATTAGTCCTCTAATACAGGAGCCAAGTTGAAATTCATTCTCTGAGCAAGTTTTCAAACACGTTCTTCTTTTACTTTTCTGTTTATAGAAATGGAATACCACCAGAAAAACAAAAATTCAGAAGACAAGATGAAAAAAATGTCGGAATTGTAAGGGAGAGATAGAACACACACACACATACACACACACACACACACACACACACACACACACAATGAGAGATTTGTTTGCCTACATGGTGTACCTAATTGAGAAGTCCTTTTGCTGTAGGGCTTCTCACAGAAAGTGACTAATTCTCATGATGTGAGATATTTTCTTTTATATGGTATTGGAAAAAGAAAGTTTATCCATACTCCTTAAGGGCAGTGTTGTATTTTTATTCCCATATAATAGATTGTCTTCTAAAAAGTAACTCCAGGATTGAGAAAGACAGTACTTGTGACTCAAATGGCATGTCCCATTTCCTGTTGTAGAAATTGTATCAGTCTGTGTATATTTACAAGACACTGCTAAAAGACTGCCCCATATAAAATGTGTGTTTGGATTCTTTATACAAGAAACTGATAAAAGGGAGCAGGGTTATTTATTAAATCTAGTAGCAGGTTAATCACATATGACATTATTAAAGTATGGAGTAGTCATCAAGCATAGGCAAACATGCAAAAATTACACCCTAAAGAAGTAAGAGATATAAGTAAGTATACATCATTCTCTCAGGTTCTGCTGTATAGTATCTGCTTTAAAGAACCTGATACATAGTTGTAGTCGATTGAATAAGTGATTCTAGTTCTTCCCTTTCTCTACCTTAACATCGCCTCCTTCTTAATGGAGTGTATTTCCCCATCCCTGGCCTTAAGAACTTAGCTCTGTGACTTGATTTACCAAAGAAGTAAGCAGAGGTGTGCTTGCTCAGTGTGCTGATTTGAAGCCTAGTCCTTAAGAGGGACTCTTTTTCTTCCTGTTTGTGCTTCTACCCAATGGATAAGCAGAATGTGTTCCATCTAGGCTGCTGATCTCACAGGGAGGACAAGAGACATGTACAGTAGGGCCACGCTAGCCGCATATTGAGAATAAATAATTGTTGTTTGAAACCATAATGCATTATTCTACATTACTGTGGCAGTAACTAAATCAAACAGCAAATAAGCTTTTGTTTTTCCTGACTACCTATTGAAAATTAATAATATGTCATTTTGTAATAAAAATATAAAGACTATTTTAATTTAATGGTTTGCTGTTAAACATATTTTTTTTAAAAATTAGATCTTCTCTTGTGATGTCATTATATTAAGCTTATATATCATAAATACATTACTTCTTTTAATTTAGTTTTAGGTAACATTTGTCATGGTTGGAAACACTACCAGTCTTGAGAGGATACATACATTTCTGTGGTTTTTTTTTTAAATCCCCTTACATCACAGTATTGCATAATAATATCTTTCATTTTAATACATCTCACATTCCCAGGAGAAAATAAATGATATTTGGTTTCGTGAGAGAGACAACAATAATGAACATTACCATCTGGTTTAACCCTTGTGATGATAGGGAATTATAGCTGTGTTAATTACCTTTGTGGTTTGTCTTCATAGAGATGATTATATGTGAAATTCTTTTCTAATTTGTTATATAATATTAGAAGTATTTCTAAACCTGACATGGATTTATTAAGTTGCCATCTACCATCTTATTGACATAATCACTAATACTAAGCCCATAGATCTATTTATAACTGAAGGTTTTAAAGCTATAGTATTCAAAACAAGACTATTAGCTTAAGAGACTTTTTGCATGTCTTTTGAATAATTGGATTATTCAGTATTTCTTCATGTTTAGTTCCTGAATCTAAGTTACACCGTCTGTGTAAAAATAGATGTCAGCTAAAGATAACCAGGCACCTGATTTGTCTTGACAACAATCTTTTTATATATTCAGACTTCATTTATTATTAGACATGTCTTTTTTTTTAATTGGTGTTTCTTTACCTCTTTGAATTTAGGGAAATGCATCAAGGGAATAACATTAATTTCCTCCATCATTTTGGCGGAATCACATTTGAGGCTTCTGTGAGAGATTGTCTAATTAATTAAAAGAGACATTTGAAAAGATGATTGTTAATATATCTTTACAATGAATTAGTAGCATAAACTGTTGCTATGTGATTTAGGTACAGTTATAATTTTTAGTAATCCCAGGAGAAGATACAGTGTATTTTATTATGTTTTGCAGCTGTGATTGCTCAAAATTCTGAGAGGTCGGTCCTCTGCAAGGCTTCCTGATATCATTGCTCCTAGTGGAGTTTTATTCCAGTATTTACAGCAGCTGCAGCTGTAACTATTTCTGTATTACTCTAATCATAGTTATTATTATATTATTTACTTACCTATATTGTGGTCTAAAGAATAAGTGGACTTCATATTTTAGGGAAAGCTATTGAAAAAAATGAAAGGAAGTTTGATGTAGATCTGTATACCCTACATTAGCGTTTGTAGGTTCTCAGGATTAGCTGAGTAATGCCCTAAAGAGGGAAGGTCAAGTAACATGTCTTGCTGCTCCCTGTTCCTTGTGTTGTGAGTTTTGTTCCTGTAGAAGAGGTGCAGAGAGTGGGAAGAAAATGAAATCTGTCAATACTGTGAATATATAAATAATAAAAGTGGCAGTTGGACTGATTAATTCTGAGTCATCTTTATAAAATGACTGGAGCCATGAAAATGCTCAGTCTGCACAGCTTGGGAAATGTATGCAATCTGTTGATCAGAATTCATTTGTGAATGCTCTCTTCCAGAGATTTCTAGACCAGGATTTGGAAAAACATTTTTGGCCCCATGAAAAAGAAAAACTACAGTCCTATGAGATTGTGCTATAAAATGGAAGAAAGCATTTTCCCACCTTAAAAGCAGCTTTCAAACAAATTGATACAAGTCAAAATACAGTTTAGCTTCACAGAATAGTTTCAGAATACTTCCGTAAATAAACTATAATGGAAAAAATAAAAATCATTAAAAAATTTAAAGAATAAAAATAGAATTTAAAAAGTAAATCAACTGTAATGGAAAAAAAAATACAAATCATTAAAAAACCCAGAATACTTCCAATTGATACATACTTATTTTTGGTGGGAAAATGAAAAGCTAAATTCTTGGTTCATTAAGAAGAAAATTTAGTATAAATAAATGCAAACTACAGATTTAATTCAGTGATCCTATAAAGAGGAACATATTCACCATTGTCTTTTAATCTGAGTATACATATTATTTCATTTTTATAACTAAAGCAACTGCGTTATGATATTACATATAGTATTATAACAGAGGAAGTCCTCTTAAACTCAGTAATAATCTGTTATGTTTCTTTCTGATTTTTAACCAAAATAACATAACTTTAATTGGGAAGATCAACTTGTCAACCTGTATAGTTTATAAAATTATTACTTTTATTTGAATATTCTTCATGTAAAATTTTTAAATTCTTTAAGCCAACCTATAAACTTTGTTTTTTTGTTTTGTTTATTGCATAGGATTTAAAACTTTGTTTCCAGAAGTTTCTTCTTCATAGAACCACATCCCCAACATTCATTCTTTGCTGTTCCCTTAAACTAGTAAAATATCTAACCTGTTTCTTAACTATGGTGGTTTTAGCTAAGAATAATGTATGAATATTTTCTAAATAATATTAGAGTCCCTAAATTGCCTGTGCCTGGTATTACCATATTTATTTCTCACTTTAAAATCCTGTGATACATTCAATTCAGGTATATTTTAAAGTGATTTCTTTAGAGCAAAAAAATACAGATACTTAATGTAGTAGGCTATTGGTAAAGCCAAGCAAAAATTCTGTTTTATTTAATCTCACAGAATATCATCTATCATGTCCAAAAAATTAAAATTAAGTTTATTGTATTTTCTCTTTTATCTAAAAAAAATATTTCTTTGTAGAGACCAATGACGATAGCAATTATAAAACTAAAAAAAATGTGAATTGGGTGTCTTATTCTTAGAATTTCTTTTAGAAGTTTAGCAATAATTTTTCCTAGGTTATCAGCATCTTTCTTCATGTTCTTTGAATTAATTCTGTGTATTTAAGTTCAGATGGTAATTTGAGCTTGCTAAAATCTTGTAACAATGGGAATGATGGAATATAAAACATCTTTAGTATTTGTTATGAAAACCATTATTTACTGAAGGACGTAGGCCTAGCATTGCATGGGCAGTAAAAGAATCAAAGTCTGGTCAGTCAGCCCTCTCCTAGGCCTGCAAGCTGCTAGTCAGCTTTAAACTTTTCCAAACTTGCGCAAAGGGTCTAAGGTCCATGGATGAGGAGGGCATCCTAACCTCTTCCTTGGTTTTGGATTGCCCAGATTATGTTTATACTCATTTCTGAATAAAATTTATTGAATATAGTCTAAACAAAATATTCATTCTACTTTACCATTTTCACTAACCTTGACATCACTATATACCCAGGATAACTTAAGATATTAAAAGCTGTTTTAGTCTTCTCACATAAATGCTTTCCTTAGAAGCAACCTATTAGAAAGCCCCAAAAAGGCAACTTATGTTAATGACTACATATACCACCTATAGCCACCGAAGGTTGATAGGAACCAGATTTAATGATGATACTCAGTGGGCTTTGATTTTTCAACTCATTCTCTTCCACTATATGGTCTTTATTAAATGGCATTATTTGCCATTATTTAAAGCTATGACTGGTGAACTATTTAAATGTTTAAACATTGGAGAAAAAAAATCAACCATCACTGCTTTCTTTTGAATCTTTAATTTTAAAATTCGTATACCCATTTGGTACTTAAAGGGGGAATACACTGAGAAGCAGTTTATTCTAAGACTGTATAGAATGTATATCTTCCAGCACATTGAAATATCTTCCTAGATACAGAGAATTCTTTCACTCCAGACTTGCTCATAAATATGATGGTAGCTGCTATTTCCTTTTGAACTTTAATTATATGTACCTTTCTCTTGAAGCTTGGGCCCTTGGAACTACAGTATCCATAAATCATAGAATTGCAAGGCTGAAAATGAAATCTTAGAAATCATTGAATCAGCTTACCAGATGAGGAAAGTTAAGCCCATGGATATAGCTATTTTAAAACACATCAATCTACATCTTTGCAATATTGGGGGTTGTCTAATATAGAACTATGGTATACCTCTTCATGTATTTAGATCTACCTAAATGTCTTCAGACAACATACTAAACTTTTATGTATAGGAGTTTTACACATATTTAACGTGATTTCTTTTGAGGCACTTAATATTTTTAGTACCTTTATTGAGGTAAAATTGTCATACAGTCAACTGCACAATACTTAAAGTGTATAATTTTATAATTTTAATATATTTGAATACCCTGAAACCATCACTACAATCAAGCTAATATACATATGTATCACCTCCCACAAAAATAAAAGAAAATATGTATAACTAATCAGCCTCCATCCTAAAAACCAAAAAAAAAAATTGCATTTTAAGAATTTTGATGTGAAGAAACTATCTCACAGAGTCCTCCCTTGGTCTCCTATACTTTGCCCATATTGCTGCTAGGAAGCTATCATTCAAATTCAGGGGTGATATAAGAATCAGAAGAAACAGTTGGAGAAACAAATGAAATTGGAACTCTACCTGTTAAACCTTTTCTCTTATATTCTCAAATTAGCTGTGGCTAGAGGTAAAATGTATCTCCTACTCATTAGCAATAATCATATGTAAGAAGGAATCTGTAAATGGAGAGAGCAAGTTTTGCTATTCTTTGGAAACCTAACCAGTAGAAGTGCTAAAAGGTTCCTTGTCCCCTTCTAGATGAGAGGACTTAATCCTTTTCTGTATAAGTTTGTGAATCTAGTTTTGTTTAAAACTTGAGTGTAGCATTTTGGAGTTATTCCAAAGACTTTAGAATTCAGTCATTAATATCATCTCAGGCTTCTTTCCAATATCGCCATCTAGAATGATCCGCTTGGAAAACCTGGAAATGTGACCTAGTAAGTTCAATGTGACTAGTATTTTTCTTTTTTATTTCTAACCCTTGTCTCTAGCCAATTATTGCTATCTAATCCTGATACCTTGCATGAATATGAACTTATAAGAATTCGACAAGTTTCTAATCATTTGGTCATTTCTTCTTTTACTTGATGGATATCAATTCAGCAGAACTCTCCTGGCTGTATTGCTTATAAACCACATTTCAGTTTATACTATTTATTAGTCATTTTTGCTACCTGATAAACAACCAAAACTTTTCAATGACTACTAACAACAAAACAATTTACTCATGGCTCTGCAGCTTCGTGGGGTTAGGCTGATCTGGGTTAAACTTAGCCTGACTGTGCTTGTCTCCAAGCTGTAAGTCCAGGTTAGTTCTGCCCCCTGTATCTTATTCTGAGACTCGAGCTAAAGAGGTAAATGTCAAGCACAGGCAATATAGTTCAGATTTCTGCCCTTGTCTTGGCCAAAGTATGTCACATAACCAAGCTCAAAGTCAAAGGATGGGAAAGTACTTTCCACCTCCACGAGGTCATGGCAGGTATGTGGATGTATACTGCTATTACGGATGAGAAAGAACTGATGCCAATGATTTAATGTGTTACGCAGTCCATTGGAGACAATCTTCGCAAGTTAGACAAATGGAAGGCTGAATAATGCTTATGGACATTACGACCTCTGGAAAAGAAAGCAGGATCTCTCTGACTAGGCCTGAATTTCCTATCCTAATCTTTCAAGTCATCCTGAGGCCTAGAAACATCCGTTGGATGGGAATGAATGGCTACTCCTTAGGGATTCAGTGTATGAAATATGCATCATCTCATTATAGTGATAACCACAACAGTCATTCCCTTCAATTTAGGAATACAAGTGGGAATGTGTTAATTTTCAGTTAAGAGTTGTAAACTTATCTGCTTGGCAGCTCTTCCATATGACAGTCATTCTATCTGACTATTAATGTTTGCTTTTGAGGTGAATTTGAAAGAAGCATCTAAAATTCAAGGGCCATGATAATAATTTTTACAACTTGTTTGTCTCTGTTGTATTAAGGAAATAAAAATTATGCAACTCTTCTTTTTGACCAATGCAAGCATGTAGTGAAAAAGATTTCCTTTGATAAGTAGAAATGATAGAAGCTTTGAAAGTTTTAAGGAAAAAAACTGGGAAAATGGAGCCAGTGAATTAACCTCAAAACAAAAACAAATAAAGCACTAGTCAGCATTTCCTAGAAAGGATGATTTCTAGAAGTGATAGAGGTTGTGGAAGCACATTGCATTAGGAGTCATGGATGTGAAGGTCAAGGCATGAAGTCTTCCTTTATGAAGTAGTGTTAACTGCTTGACAAGACATTGTTGTTCAAAGAAGCCATCAAAAGTGAAACAATCAGCAATGAAGTTCATAAGCTAGCATGCAAACTCCATCTAAGGCAACAAAAGCCATTCCAATAAATAATATAGTACTTTTCTGTATATATGGATCCAGACTCTATTAAAATAAGTTCATTTGTGTCCATTGACAACTAATTTGAAGATTTTTATAGGAAAAAGTTCTCCTCAAGCATCATCCCACACGTCCCTGGTGCCGTTTTCTTTTTATAAGACATTGCCAGTACCAATAGTGAGAAATTAATATTATTTATCCTCATGAAATGGTTCATTGCTTCCCAAAATATGTTTGTAGTTAAGGTGTCACTGCTAAAATATGACATTAAGAGAAATATCTGGACAAATTTATTTAATACTACCTTTTCCATTTTGCCCTAAAAATATTGACTTGTTTTTAAAGCACATTCTGAGTGTCAGTATGGTTATTGTGATAAAACCATCTTATGGGGAATGGCCTGCAAGCTCTCCTAAGCTTGAAGAAACACAGGAAAAGATTTGCAACTGCAGTTGAGCCCCAACCAGAGTGAGTGATTATAGGGTTAATTTTATAGTGATAACTCAGAAAAGGTTATATCCATTTCCCTTTACAGAGCTAGATTCTTATTAATCACTTCCAGGCTATAGAAACCTATAGGTGTCCAGTAATCTTAGACAGGTGGATAATGGAATATCGAGGCCATGTCTATGGTCAGCCATATAAACACTGGCCAATTCTGATAACCAGTGTAATTACCTAGGTATCAATGTAATATATTGCTAACACATTAAAAATGTATTTACAATGTAATTACTATACAAGGATGCAGCACAGCAACATTAATCCTATTATCATGGTAGACCATGCCAACTGATTTTGTGGTGGGAAACCTGTATAGGCACCATCTGAAATTTCCATAGTTCATGCTGAATAACAATAACCAACTTATGTATAATGGAATTTACTAACCAGCTTCACGTTCTTTAACACAGATACTATAATAACTCTGTGAAATGTTGAATCCTTGTCCTGTTCTGTGGTTGGTCTCATTTGCTGCCCCTTTGTGTTGATGTCTCAGTCAGGGTCTCAAAAGGAAACAGAGAGCACCTTCAAATTAGGATAATTTGAGTTCTGATTTACAAGCACTATATACCCAGGAGGGGCCTAGGTATAAGAAAATCACAGAAGACAGAGGAAGATCCCTGGGCTAGCAGCATCAGCAGAGCTGTCACCTTTGCCTAGCAGTGAGAGGATTAGAGAGGGAAGAGAGTTTTCTGAGAACCCTGAAAAAGAGGTTTCATGTAGATCTTACTGCTTTAGGTGAAAAAATGGCTTTCTTTCAAAGGATAAAATAGCCTTAAATTGACACTGGCAAAGGAGACCAAGGGAATCAATACCCTGAATGCCCAGTCTCTTCTTCCCCTCCAATCTCTTACTAGTTCTCTCCCTTAGTCAAATCCAAAACCAGAAAACCAGAGGACGTAGGAGACTATTGATGTAATCCCACAAGCCAGCCCCTTGGACAGTGGAGAAAGCTGAGGGGGACTGGGTCTTCAGGGAAAAAGGAAACATAGCTGGCATAGCTGATTTTGTGATTTTTTTTTTCTGCGTGATACAAAAATCCAGAGAAATCTAATAAGAGGTCTCCTTTACTAACCATCTTAGTAACCTAATAATAATACTCTCTCTTTAAATATTTAATTCTCCTGAATTGGTTCAGAAATGTAACTCTGGGAGTTCCTGTCATGGCGCAGTGGTTAACGAATCCGACTAGGAACCGTGAGGTTGTGGGTTCCATCCCTGGCCTTGCTCAGTGGGTTCAGGATCCGGCATTGCCGTGAGCTGTGATGTACGTTGCAGACGCGGCTCGAATCTGGTGTTGCTGTGGTGTAGGCCGGCGGCTACAGCTCCGACTAGACCCATAGCCTGGGAACCTCCATATGCCGCAGGTGCAGCCCTAGAAAAGGCAAAAAGACAAAAAAAAGAAAGAAAGAAAGAAAAGAAATGTAACTCTGCTGCTATAATTTCTAGTAACACTCATTAATAGATTAATATTCAGTTATCCACATAGTACTCTCCATTTGCTAGTTACTGTGCTAGTTTGTAAGGTATAGAATAAACCTAATTTCAAGGACTTACATTCTAGTTCAGAAAAAAATGACCATATTTAATTGTGAGATTTTAAGAAATACACTACTTGAGACACTAGTGAGTTAATAAGATCATTCAGAAATTGTTTATTATGAGCCCATATTATTTTCTGTCCTGCACTAAACAGATATTATTGTCCTTAAACAAGTTAAAATCAGAATTAAATCACCTACAAAACAACCCACCATTAAACTTTAAGCTTCTTGAATGATTTGGGGTTTTTTTGGTTCTTTTTGTTTGTTTAGTTTTGTTTTGTTTTGTGTTTTGTCTTTTGAGGGCCGCACCCGCGGCATATGGAGGTTCCCAGTCTAGGGGTCGAATCGGAACTGTAGCCGCCATCCTACACCACAGCCACAGCAACACGGGATCCGAGCCGCATCTGCAACCCACACCACAGCTCACAGCAAGGCCGGATCCTTAACCCATTGAGTGAGGCCAGGGATCGAACCCTCAACCTCATGGTTACAAGTCAGGTTCATTAACCACTCAGCCACGACGGGAACTCTGATTCTGTTATTTTTAAATATGTTCAGCATTCCATGGTGTCAGAACATTGCATACTCAATAATAGTTTCTTGAATTGAATCAAACAAAACTAAAATAAATAGATTTCTATCAAAACTATAGTTTATGCAATTGATTTTCTAACCATGTCTTCCCTATAAATAAGGGAGAAAATGTTTCTCTTAGGAGTTTAAATATCTTCTATCTAAATAATTCCTTTTATTTCCTTATTATTGTGTATCTAATATGTACTTAACACTGTGCCAGGTGCTGTGAAGGATGCCAAGGTAATAGAATGAACCTCTAATGCTTTGGAGTTGCAATTAAATAACCTAAAGTTAAACCAATTTGGGTAGGGAACATAATGCCTTTGAGACTCTAGGTTTCTCTTGATTAGAAAGTATTAAACATTTCAAGTAACTAAACAGATTAAGGAGAATTCAAGGATGCCTCTCACTAGTAAATTTAGATTAGCCTGGCAAATTTAAGGCTTTAATGGAACTTTTTAATAATTAGAAGTAGAGAGAGAAAATTATAATTACAACATTTGTAGAATCTGTGTTTATCATTCAAGCTTCTTAATCATTTCCTAAGAGTATCTGGTGATAAGGGTTTTATAACTCAAGAAAAATATTTCTATACATTCTGTAAAATCACCCCTTTTATTTACTTATTTATTTTTTTGTCTTTTTGTCTTTTTGAGGGCTGCACCCGTGGCATATGAAGGTTCCCAGGCTAGGGGTCCAGTCAGAGCTGTAGCCATCAGCCTACGCCAGAAACATAGCAGTGTGGGATCCGAGCCATGTCTGCAACCTACACCACAGCTCACGGCAACAGCAGATCCTTAATCCACTGAGCGAGGCCAGGGATTGAACCCACAACCTCATGATTCCTAGTTAGATTCGTTAAACTACTGAGCCACAATGGGAACTCCAAATATCTCCTCTTTTAAAAATCTCTTCAGTTTTGTATTTTGTTAAAAGTTAAAAACCTCCATGAAAATGAGACAAAAGTCAGTGAAGACTAGCTATAAATATCAGATGTAATTTTCTCTTGAATAACGTCTGCTTTTTACAATCCTTTCATGTTAAACTTTATAACTTTACAAGAATTTATTGTAAAAGGCTTTAGTGACAGTTAAACCCTATTTTTAAAATTATTCCCCCTCACTACCCATGGTAATGGTTTTCTTAGCATTCACTAGTGACATATCATTCTTAGCTACATTTCACAGTATGTAGTAATTTCTTTTTTAAAAATGATTTTTATTTTTTCCATCATAGCTAGTTTACAGTGTTCCATCAGGTTTCTACTCTACACCAAGGTCACCCAGTCACACATACATAAATACATTTTTTTATCTCATTATCATGTTCCATCCTAAGTGAGTAGATATGGTTCCCAGTGATATACAGCAGGATCTCAATTCTTATCCATTCCAAAGACAATATTTTGCATCTATTAACTCCATATTCCCAGTAAAGTGTAATTTCTGATCATCTGCATATGTAAGTAGTTTCTTACATGCAATTTGATTAATACAGATGCTATGTAATGACATTAGTACAAAAGCATTTTCTTTATTCCATTGTTTTGTTTTCAGTTTTATTCTGTAGTTGTTGAATAAGATCATTAAATGTTTTTATTAGTCTTAATTTCTATTTAATTAGGTAGATTTGGGATCTCTATTCAGTAAAGCATTGTGCTCTTTAAAGCAAGCAATTGAAACCGATTATGGAGTAGTTCTACCAAAGGAGTAAAGGACATATATAAACATTTCAGTACCTTAGTATCTCTAATTTCACTTTAATGATTTCTTATATGTAACAACCACTTGTATAATGCTCATAATATATAACTGTCAGTATGTAAATATTGACTCATCTTTTCTTGGACAGTTCTATCTTCACACTTTATTAAGTCCTCTTAGTCATTGAAAAGAAAGTTAAAACCAAAAGAACAACAATTAGTCAAAGCAATGAAAGAAAACATAAACACAGTGTATCCTGTATTAGGCTGAACCAAAACTCCTCTGATAGGTTATAAGGTATTAACAGATCATCTTTCATAACAATACCAGTTATCAGAAATAAAATGATCATACGGAGTTACTAGGAGTTCTAACAATAGCAGTATTACTAAAATGCCTTTTCTATTTGTTTTCACTTTTATTCATTTTACTACTCCTTCAAAGCCCATCTCAAATTCCTCTTCCATAGAACATTCCTTGATGATTTCAGCAAATGTTGACTTCTCTCTTTTTTGAATTTTTCTTGCATATTTGGATTAAAAATACAGAAATTGGAAAATCTGAAGAGTGTATTAACCAAGAAGCAGAGAGTGGAGGATTTCAACAAAGGGCTAGTCTAAAATATTCGGCCAGTGTGAACTCCATACTGATTATAGTTGGTGATTAAATCTTACCTTTCCTATAATTGAAAATTTCTCCAGGGCATACCCTTACAGTCCTCAAGTTGCCTATCTGGGTTCACAGCATGGGTATAGTTGGTATTTGTTGATGTATCAATTAACTGAATCTTAACACATAATATTATTAAAGCCTTGAAATTCCAAGTAAAATTGAAAGTATCCTTCTCCACCCCTCTTTGTCATCCCTGTTATTTTTCACAGCACCCTGATTATCTCTTTGACAGCATTTTCTACAATCTGTAATTATTTATTTATATATTTGTTTACTTGGTTATTGTCTATAGCCATCACTAGACTGTAAGCTCCAAAAGGCAGAACCATTGTATCCTCAGCATCCAGCACAGTGCCTACATACAGTAGCATATCAATGTTTGTTAAATGAGTGAATGATCTACAGATATTACTTTATCATGAACAGTTTTTTTCCTCCAAGTTGGTTTATATCTATTTCCTTCCCAAAAAAATGTCTCTTAGGCAGAGGACTGTAGATTATATATCTTTTTTGTTCTTTCCACAGTGTTCTTTATTAGTGTTTCTCTTAACATTCATAAGACTAAAGCTTGGGGAGCTTGTTGAAACATGAATTACTTGGTCCCACCCTCCAGAGATTCTGATTCAGTAGGTCCCTTGTGATGCCTCTGCTGCTGTTCTATGGAGAACTCTTGCTAAATAATAAATGTTCTGAATGAGTCATAGAATTTTGAAATTTGCAAGGACCTTTGCTATCATCTGCTCTATGGATGGCAAAAACTGTTATATGCTCTAGAGCACTTGTCCTTTTTAACCTGTCTGTGACCTCAGAATCCTCGGGCGCTCCCCCTCACCGTCACTCCAAGTGAAGCTACTCTCTCCTTGATGTAGTTCCATCCCATCAATTAAAGATGAAGCAACTGAGATTCACAGTCTGAGCCTCTTGACAAAGATGCTACATCCCTTGTTCTTCTCAATTCTTGCTCGTATTTCAGCATCTGAATAAAAATGTCCTGAGGTATACAGAAGTGGCTTCTATTAAATTTGAGTGTCTATAATATGCTAAACTGAGAACTTCATTCCAATAACATGAATTTTCCTCATGCCTTATTCATCATTCCTTGAAAATTTTCCCAAGTCATTTTATACTAGTTAAATTACATCAGAGCCTTCTCTATATAAATCTATAGTAGCTTACTAACATACATCACAAAGTTTTTTGTTGTTTCTTAGGTGATTTTAATTATGTATGTTTTCTTTCAGTAATGCATCTTTTCCAATTCTTCAATATTATGTTATGTTAGCAGTAAGTACAAAATAATTGAGAACAAACTATGACAAATTGGACTAAACCAAAAAAAAAAAAAAAGAAAGCAAGCAAATACTCTTATGATTTAAGCTTTTTTCAGTCCTTGAAACTTTGAGAATATTTATCTTTATTAACTTTTGCTTTTTGCTGATGGTTTCTCTCATTTTATTATAGCTCATAGCATTGTAAATTAATTTAACATGAAAGGATAAAAATGTTTCTCTCGAAATGTTTCTCATTAAATTATGGGAAAATATTACAATAAATAAAGGAAAGGAATGCCTCTAGTACCAGCTTCTGTTTGCTCAATTATTTCAGTACCAAAAGTGAATTATTACGCAGTTAACTCAGAGGCAATATTGCTGCCATTATATTATAAAAGAGATGAGTTGCAATCTTCCCCCCCAAAAAAAAGGTACAGCATAGGTCCTTTGAAAGTGAAATACCTTTTTCCTTGTGCTTAATTTAAATGCATACTGACCGTAGTTTTTTTTAAGAGTTCTTGCTAATGATGGGCCCAATTTTATATTAAGAACTGCAAAGTAAATTTTATCCAATTACTTTATTCAGAAGAGTCATTAAATGGAGGTACTTCTGAAATTTTGGAAGGCATGTACTGCCAGTTAGCTGAAAGCACTACTCAGTGTCCTTTCTATACTATTTTTAATTGAAGACAATCTCTGCAGAGGTGAGAAGTTGCTACTTAGTGGTACTTGTTAGGATGAAATCAAGTGTGGGGAAGACATTTATCTATAACCCTCTCCTGCTGACAAAGAATGGTACTTAATTCATTCAAAGCCTAAAGGCAGAGAGGATTAAAGATGTATTTACCACGATCCAAAAGAATTGTTCAAAAGGAAAAAATGGAAGCAGCTTCAAGACCCTCAACTAGACGGGCTTTTTTTTTTTTTTCATGAGAATTCAATGTATTAATGTTTAAAATCCTATGGTGTAAACTTAAATGAGCATATGCCTAAATATTCTATGTGCATGAGCTTTTAATAATGAGGCAGGTATTTGAATAATTTATCTCCCCTAATACATAAATCATTAAATGATACAGTCACCTGTTATGTACAAGGCACTTGGATTTGCCATGGAGAGTAAGGCAGTTAACCCAACTTATATCCTACATTACAGGAACTTATACAATAAGACACAAATAAGTAGTTACAATGCCATGGAGAAATGGTATATCCCACCAAAGAATAGCTGATGAGAGTATTTTGAAAATTTTTAGTTTAGAAAATGTATTTGAAGATTTTCAGTTTGCATTAAAATGCTTAGTTCATAAACTCAAAATTATAACTTGAATGACCAATTTTCAAAACTTTTAGTCTCCCATATTATAAAACTTATGAAGCATTCAAACAGTATTTTTGATGACTCCTAAAGAATTAGAAGCTGTTGAATCACCTCACAATAACTTATATACATGTTAATTAAAGCTGTTTAATAGTCATCCAGAAGTCTTGATTCTTCCAAGTCAGAAGTCGGAAATCTTGTCTCCAGATTATTTAGGCCAAGTTGGTTAGAAATAGTTTAACTGAGCTAATTTATCTAATGCTGTGGCTCTTAAAGGGAGGGCAGTTTTGCTCTCCAGGAGACATTTGGCAATGTCTAGAGACACTTTTAATTGTCAAGGTGAACTCTAGGAGGTAAAGGCCAGATATGGTGCAAAGTATCCTACAGTGAACAGGATAGCCTTCCATTACACTGCAAAGAATTGTCTAGTCCAAAATGACTGCATTGCTTGGGTTGAAAAAACCTGGTCTAATATAATATTTACACACTTTTCCTGACATTACATGTCCTTTTCATTTTAACAAAGAAATTTAACTCTATACAAGAAAAAGTATAAATTAACAATCTCTGTATTTTTAAATTGAAAGATAGTTGATTTATAAGGTTATGTTAGTTTCTGGTATATAGCAAATTGATGCAGTTATAAGTATTATATATGTATGTGCGTGCATATACACACACACATACATATATATATTTTTTCATATTCTTTTCCACTCTAGGTTATTGCAAGATTTTGAATATAGTTCCCTGTGTTATACAGTAGGAGCTTGCTGTTTATCAACTTTATATATGAGAAGTATATCTGTTAATCTCAAAGTTCTAATTTATCCCCTCTCTTTCCTCTTTGATAACCATTAGTTTGTTCTCTATGTCTGTGAGTCTGTTTATGTTTTACAAATAAGGTCACTTGTATCATATTTTAGATTCAACATATAAGTGATATCGTATGGCATTTGTCTTTCTCTGTCTGACTTCACTTAGTATGATAATCTCTAGGTCCATCCATGTTGCTGTAAAGGAAATTATTTCCTTTTTATGGTGAGTAATATTCCATTATCTATATGTATATTCCATATCTATATATATATTCCATTTTATATCACATCTTCTTTGTGCTTCTTCATCTTGCTTGTGTTTTTCTTTTTCTGTGAGTTTGGGGAAGCCAAACTGTAGTCTTGTAAGGCTATGTCTATGCAAGAGTACCCCTTTGTATTTTTTGGGGGGGTTGCTATTTATTTTTGGTGTGGGAATGTGAATATTTGCTGTCTCTTTCTTCACTGTGGGCAGGCTGTTATGCCCAGGATGCTCAGTGTGTTTTCAGGGAGAAGGAGGCAATGGGTAGGGCCAGCGGTCAGTGCCAGGTCATTTGGCTCTCAGCAGCAGGAAGGTGGCACAGGCTGTTCCTAGCTGCAGGGCCCTGCAAAGTTGTAATAAGCTCTGGGCAGATCTTCAAGGTGACCAGAGCATTTGGCAGTAGCAAGAGCAGGGTGCGTGAGTTCCCAGGGGAGTGAGAGCAACAACAGCTTGTGTTGGATTGCAACGCCCTCCTCTGAGGTGATAGGAACCGCAGGTGGTGCCTGTTCAGGGACCCCTATTGGGAGTGGGCCATGACTGTCTCTAGAGACAGTGATAACTGTGGTGGTTTGCCCCCACCACCTGTAAACCCGTCTCACTTAGCCCACATGTTAGGTGTTGTAAAGGGGGCTCCTCATTGCAGGATCCTGGGACATGACAGAGATCAGGCATGTGGGTACTGCCCAGAGCATTTGGCAGTGGCAACAGCAGGGCGGATGTGTTCCTGGGGTGCGAGAACACCAACAGGTGGTGTTCCGTCACAGTGCCCTCCTCTGTGACTCCCTCTAGGTGAATGGGGCTGCAAGTGATTTTTGTTCAGGTATCCCCAGTGGCAGTGGGCCACGCCCACCTCTGGAATCAGGAATAACTGCGGCAGTTTGCCTCTGCCACCTGCAGACCACGCAAGAAGCACCCTGTCCCCCTTAGCCCACACAAGAGGTGCTGCACCAGTTGCTCCTAGTTGTAGGGTCTTGGGAAGGGACAGTGACCAAGTGTCTGGGCGTCACCCAGAGCATTTGGCAGTGGCAGCTGCAGGGTGGTTGTGTTCCCAGGGGAGTGAGAGCTTGGTTGCAGTGCCCTCTTTTTTTCTTTTTTGCCAAACCCTGAGGTGATTGGGGTTGCAGGTGGAGCCCACACACAGGCTCCCAGAATATCACATCTTCTTTATCCATTCCTCTGCTGATGGACATTTAGGTTACTTCCATGTCTTGGCTATTGTAAATAGTGTTCTATGAACACTGGTGTGCATGTATCTTTTCGAGTTAGTTTTCTCTGCATGTATGTCCAGAAGTGTGGTCATATGGTAACTCTATTTTTAGTTTTTTAAGGAACCTCTGTACTGTTCTCCATAGTGGCTGCACCAGTTTACATTTCTACCAATAATGTTGGAGGGTTCCCTTTTTTCCACATGCTCTCCAGCATTTGCTATTTGTAGACTTTTTGATGATGGCCATTCTGACTGGTGTGAGGTGGCACCTTACTATGGTTTTGATTTAAATTTCTCTAATAATTAGTACTATTGAGCATCTTTTCATATGCCTTTTGGCCACTCGTATCTCTTCCTAGAAGAAATGTCTAAGATATTCTGCCCATTTTTTGATTGGGTTGTGTGTTTTTTTGTTATTGAATTGTATGAAGCTGTTTAATTTAGAAATCAAACCCTTGTCAGTTGCATTGTTTCATTTGCAAATATTTTTCACAGTCTGTAGGCTGTCTTTTCATTTTGTTTATCCTTTCCTTTGCTCTGAAAAAGTTTCTAAGTTTGATTAGGCCCTTTGTTTATTTTTGCTTTTATTTCTATTTCCTTGGGAGACTGACCCAAGAAAAATTTCCTATGATTTATGTCCAATAATGCATTACCTGTGTTCTCTTCTAGGAGTTGTATAGTGTCATGTCTTATATTTATGTCTTTAAGCCATTTTGAGTTTATTTTTGTATATGGTGTGATGATGTGTTCTAACTTCATTGATTTACATGTGGATCTCCAGTTTTTCCAACACCACTTATGGAAGAGACTGTCTTTTCTCCATTGTATATTCTCATCTCCATTGTCAAAGATTAATTAGCCATAGGTGTGTGGGTTTATTTCTAGACTCTCTATTCTGTTCCATTGATCCATATGTCTGTTTTTGTGATAATACCATTCTGTTTTGATTACTATAGCTTTGTAGTATTGTCTGAAGTCTGGGAGTATTATGCCTCCAGCTGTATTATTTTTCCCCAGGATTGCTTTGACATTTCTGGGTCTTGTATGGCTCCATATAAATATTAGGATTATTTGTTCTTGTTCTGTGAAAAATGTCAGGGGTAATTTGATAGGAATTGCATGATTTACTGTAGATTGCTTTGGGTAGTATGGCCATTTTAACAATATTAATTTTTCCAATCCAAGAGCATGAAATATATTTCCATTTCTCTAAATCATCCTCAATTTCTTTTATGAATGTTTTATAGTTCTCAGTGTATAAATCTTTCCTCTCCTTCAAGTTTATTCCTAAGTGCTTTATTCTTTCTGATGCAATTTTCAAAGGGATTTTTTAACATTTTCCTTTATAATATTTCCTTGTTAGTGTAAAGAAATCAAGCAGGTTTCTGTATGTTTATCTTGTATGCTGCCACCTTGATGAAGTTGTTTATCAGTTCTAGTAGTTTTTGTGTGGAATCTTTAGGGTTTTCTATATATCGTATGATTTCATCTATGTATGACAATTCCTTCCCAATTTAGATAACTTTTATTTATTTTTTCTTATCTTATTCCGTGGCTGGGACTTCCATATCAAATCTTTAAAATCCAGTGTGTTTCACAGCATATCTCAATTCAGACCAGCCATACTTCAAGTGCTCAATAATTATATGTAGCCATAGGTTACTATATTAAAAAGTACAGTAAATCCTCCACAGCTGCTGCACATGGCTCAAATTTCAGTCCTGACTCCTAATTCATGCAACTCTTGTGGCACTTATACACTCCTAGAGCTGGTAGAGGTGGAGGCATGCTCACTATGAGTATGCTGAAAATGAGGCTGCTGTTGTGGGGTGCAACACTCCCTTGGTGAGCATTAACAATAGGGCTTCAATGGAGGCCCTCACCTGCATACAGCTCCAGACCCATCAAGCTGTCTTTGTGCACCCAGCCCCTGTTTTCTCCCCGATTCTCTCTGCTGAAGCCCCCTTGACACACCAGCATACATGCTGGGTTAGGGACTGCAGTGAGATGGCCAGGACTGTCTGTGCTGGCTCCTGGACTCTCCTCTGAGCCTCTGAAGCTCCCTTTCTCTCCTAGATGATCTCCCAGCCATTGAAGGGGGTTCCCAGGGTGAAAGGACATTTCCTCTTTCACAGCTCCCTCCCAGGGTCACAGGTCCTGTTCTAATTCCTCCATTTAGTTACGTGGAGATCTTTCTTGTAGTTTTCTGTTGTATGAGACCTTCTGCCAAAATTTAGTAGGTATTCGGTAAGAATTGTTTCACATGTAGATGTATGTTTGATGTAGTTGATATATTTGCTCTTTCTTCTCACAGCCAGTGTATTTTTATATTACATGTTTGGTTTGAGGGCCAAATATACATGAAAATGTAGACTGAAGTTTAACTGCTATGTAAAGTCAAACAAAAAAAGACTGCTTTTATGACCAGATATTCAGAATTCTTGCCTTTTTTTTCTCTAAAAAATTAGCTTTTTTTTTTTTCTTTTGGTCTCTAAACTATGAAGTAAAAGAGGTTCAAGCTGACATTTTCAAGCACATCTTGCAAATTACATTTTGAGCAACAGTTGAGCACAGTTTCACTCTGAGATTTTTATTTAATTGGTGAGCTGTGGTACCTGGGCATCAGAATTCTTAAAAGCTACTAAGGTAAATCTAATGTCCAGCAAGCTTTGAGAATCTCTGGCTTTGTGTAGTATCCCAATCCCCTCCAGCTCTTTACCAGCTAACTTTTTGACACTGGGCAAACTACTTAGACCATGTACCACAATTTCCTCATCTGTAAAATGAGGCAATAAAATTTTCTACTTTCGGATCTAATATATGCCATTTTCAAATTACTCTAAAGATCATCTTAAGGAAAATAAGAAGAATTATTATCAGTTATAATTTCCTCAGTAACATCTATGTTTGTTTCAACATCATTGTTACTTATGCTTCCTGTCTTTAATCAGTGGTCTAAATATGGATACAAATTATAATAAAAACAATTTAAGGCAATTATAACAGTCAAAATTCACTTGGTAGCTAACAGTGTTGAGTAATCAAACCAGCCGAGTAACTGTGTTATGCGCACACCTCTTTGAGCTTCCACACCATGTATTTAGCATTGTAATTTAATTACATTTTTTCAAGAATAAACATTACTATGTTTAATAATATAAACACCCAGAACATATTTGCAACCCCCCAGGGAATTTCATGAAGCTCAGTTAGGAAATCATGAAGCCCTAGAGATGTGACCACAGATAGACTGATTCAACAAATAGTGATAAAGAGAATGTGTAAAACAGCAGATGAACATGTAAGCTGGAATATACACACATTTTAGGTGTCCATTATATGCCAGACACAGAACTAGTCATTGATAATATAGAGATGAATAAGATTTGGGTTGATTTCCACCATATCATCAGGAATCTCACACTCTAGTTGGGGATAGAGAAGGGAAATTTAAAAGAGAAGTGTATATAAGACATATGATCTAGTGGAACATGAAGTTGAGTAACTGTCGAGTGGGGTCAGGCAAGGCTTCTTAGAGGAGGGAACACGTGAGTTAGGTTTTAAAGGCTGAGTGAAAATTCACCGGTTGAAATGAACTTCTTAAGAGGAATTGTTTCGATAGAACTTGCTATAAGGCCAGAAATAAATGGTGGGCAAAATCAGTACCATGTGTCAATTTACTCAGCCTACTTTGCTATTACCTCCAAAATAAAAAAAAAAAATCAGAGGAGTTCCCGTCGTGGAGCAGTGGCTAACGAATCCGACTAGGAACCATGAGGTTGTGGGTTCGGTCCCTGCCCTTGCTCAGTGGGTTAACGATCCGGCATTGCCATGAGCTGTGGTGTAGGTTGCAGACGTGGCTCGGATCCCGCGTTGCTGTGGCTCTGGCGTAGGCTGGTGGCTACAGCTCCGATTCGACCCCTAGCCTGGGAACCTCCATATGCCGTGGGAGCAGCCCAAGAAATAGCAACAACAACAACAAAAAAGACAAAAAGACAAAAGACAAAAAAAATCAGAAATATAGTAAAATTTTTGAATATATTTTTCTATCAAAATTAGTTAATTCAAGGAGGCAATTTAATATAATAAAAGAGAATCTCCCCCCACTCCAGGCAGGAACATACTATTCATTATTTGCTAGGTATTGATTATTTTCTGGCAAAAATACATTGTGTAAACTTGATGGTTAAAAATTTGTATTGCTACATTGGTGATGCATTTATTTTCTAGGATATTATTCATAAAATGCTCATCTTGCTAACTTTAACAAACTTGAATAAAATACAAAAATATTTTTATCATGTTATATTTTAGTAGATTTATGTAACTAGAGTAGAACAATGGTCAGTGAAAAATAAGTCCTTGATTTCAAATGCCCCTACCAGAGGATCTCTTTCTCTGTGCCATCAAATCAGTGGAAAGTGTCTAATTGTTGATTTGTAAAATGAAAATGACAAAATCCTTGGAGCCATCCTTCTTCTCTTCATTTTTCTACAGCAGTTCTGTCCAATAGAAATACCATGTGAACTACATATGTCATTTAAATGTTTCTAGTAGCTACACTAAAGAAAGTAAACATAATGAAGAGAAATTTTAATAATGCTTTATGTAACCCAGTATACTTAAAACATTATCATTTTGACATATAATCATTATAAAAGTTATTGAGATTTTTTTCACATTAAGTCTTTAAAATCTGGCATGTTTTATAGCACATTTCAGTTTAGACCAGCCACATTTCAAGTGCTCAGTAACCTTATATGGCCAGTGGTTACCATATTAGAAAGTAGAGTTAGCTCTAGAGCTCTCCTTTAATCCAAACAGAAAAGAACTTGCAGTCTTTCACTAAGTAATTCTTCACTGATGCCATCGTATCTGTAAAAAAAAGTCAGACATTCTTTTTTTTACAAATACTCTGAAAGAGCAATTAGAAGTTTATGATGCACATAATGCAAAATACGGGTCAGTTTCCAAGCCTGTTTTAGAAGCACAAAAAGCATAGTCATTTATCACTTCTGAGAATGCTGTCTTGAGTAAGTCTTTTTTGGGGAATTGGTGATATTGTGAGAATTTTTTGATAAGTAAATACTCTTTAAGAACAAGGTTAAGATCAAGATACCAGACTAAAATTGATATCTGGAATGAAAGACCTTTTAAAAATGGAAACCTGATTTAGATCATCCATAGAGGTACATTAGGGAAACACAAGTCTGAAAATAACTTCCACATTTGTTGAGTTACTGAAAGTTACTTGACTCTTACTCATTTAACAAGAAACATCCCTTGTGGCTGGAGTCTTGATTTTTAGGTAAACTTATCAACCTTTGCAAAGGCACTGGGAGCTTTCTGCATTGGAAGAATCATTTAGTCATTCAAAGTAAAATTAAAGTATCAGCACTTTGGAAAAGAGCTATTAATGAGCAATCAGACACCTGACCACAAGATTACTTGTAAGTGTGAATCAGCAAAATAAATTCACTTGTTCATTTTTGCTAAGTGCATGTCAATTATCAGGTGCCTTCTAATTCACAAGTATTCTTTTTTTTCCCCTAAAGTTAGTTTATAATTCAGATGTTTAGGCTTTGAAATAAAATTTCCACATGGGGAATAATATAAATGTAAATTAATATTTATAATTACATGTATAATTATAATATTTATAATTAATTATTAATATAAATTAATATTATGATTAATTACATATTCTATCTAAATTAATTTTAATATACCTGTGTGCATTACTTAAGTGTCATTTATAATAGTTTTTTTCCCTAAGTGTTCACTTCCCACTAGAATAGTGAAAATGAAGTATTATTACATGATGCATGATTTGATACTTTTATAAATTTTAATAATTTAATGTACCTATTAATATGTTGTATAAAAATGTAGCTAGTACCATAAACAGTTGATTTCAAGATATCATTGCTTAGGATGGGACTAAATAAAACGAAATGGATCAATGCCAGTCATCTTACAGAAAAATGTCAGGTAAATAAGGGGACAAACATGGCAATAATTATGAAGGTGATTTGTGAAACTGATTATTTGTTTCACTCATGGAAAATCTCTTCAGACTTTCGATTAAGAATGCCAGAGGAGTTCTCTCATGACTTAGCAGGTTAAGGATCTTACACTGTTACTACTATGGCTTGGGTCATTGCTGTGGCTCGCATTCAATCCCTGGCCCAGGAAGTTCTGCATACCAAGATCATGGCAAGAAAAAAAAAATGCCAGGAACTTTTTTCTGTCCCCTGATACCTGTTGTCTCCTTCCTTCTCACCCTCATTTCCTTCCTCTGACTCCTACCCACTTTCCTTTTTATTTAGCAGGAATAGAAACTCCAGAAAGAAGAGTAGATGGCAGGGAGGAAACAGAATGAGATAGATCCTGGAATGATAAAATAGCTCAGTCTTGAGGGTTAGGGAAGTCTTCCATGTTATCTAACCTGAGACCCAAAAGAGAAGTTTCTCAGATGGGGATCACAGACATGAGCAATATTCTAATCTGGGCAACATACTGTATCCACCTCTGAAATCATATGAAAGTTATTTTGAGAGAATTGGAACTTGATAAAGCTGGAGTTAGATTAAGAGAGATGAAGCTGAAAAGTTAGCAAGGGTCATAAAGGATTTATTTTTCACTTGAGTGGTGGTGGTAAACAACTTAAGTTTCTTTGTTAAGCAGAGGAGTAACTTCATATAGAATGAAAATTCACTTGAAGTGAGAGGGGCATGAACTCTAAGGCAAAAATATCTTTCACTGGAGTATTGGTGAAATCCAAACAGGATACAGCGATGCGTAAGAGCTGGAGAGATGTGAATTGATTCCAGGGTTGGTTTTTTGTTGTTGTTTCTGAAGCTAGCCTTTGCCATATTTAGTGATGGATTAATGTGGAGGGTTTAGCAAAAGGGAGAAGCCAGCATTTCTGGTTTGGGCAACTGGAGACATTCACTGAAGTAGGGAAGCCAAGGCTTAGAGCATGTTGTAAGGGGCAGTGTTTTAATTTAATCCAGGATTTAATTTATAGAGGTGACTGAGTGACAGCAGAGAGGTCAGTGCCACAAAAGAAGTTTTATTACTCACAATTCCCAAAGAAGGGGACGCATAACACAATGTAGGGCTACAAGAGAAAGTACCAGGGTCACAGAAGAGGCAGGAGGAGCAAAGAAGAAAACATGGTTTCTTGTGAATTGTTTCCTCGGGAAGGAGTGGGTGAGGCACAGTAGGCAAGTTTAAGCAGGTTTAGGATTGGGTAGCTTGAATAATTTCAGCAGGCTCTATGATAGAGGGCTGGTATCTAGTTGTCTGGTAACTGGCCCTGGAAATACTTGCTTGGTGTGTGAAAGTTAGATAAAGGAGGTAGTTGGGGTTTCAGGCTTTGGATTGGTTGGTTTGCATATAAAAGGCAGTCTCACAGGGAGTCCATTGCTTCTCTTGGAATTAGCTAGGCCAGGGAAGAGCAGTCTCTCCCTGGCCAGAGAGGCCCCCAAGATATCAAGGCGTCATAAAATATAGAAAATTTAAAAACATGACTAATACGTAGATGTTGTATATAATTTAGGGCAGTGGTTCGTAATATTAGCTACATTTTAATCAGTTGGAAAGCTTGTTAACATGCAGGTGACCAAGTCTCACCCTCCAAGTTTCTGATTTTGGAGGTCTGGGAAGGGCACAGAGAATTGGCATTTCTAAAAAGTTCTCTTGCTGCTGCTGCTTCTGCTGCTGATGCTATTGAAAGACCACACTTTAACAACACAGAATTAGGATAAGTATAATTTGGAGAATATCTCAAAGGAGCATAAATTCAGGGGATATTCTTAGGCAATTGGCTATGTGATGCTGAAATTCAGAGTAGAATATTAAGCTAGAAATAAAGACTTGGGGGATCATCTGCATCAAAATGATAATTGTAATTTGGAAGTACATGAGGGGAGGTCTGTATATAAAGAAAAGTAGAAAAGACTAACCTCAAGCTTCACAGCCCTTTGAGTATACAGGAGTGATACAAAGGAAATCTGGAAAACTTCAGAAGGGACTCAGGAAGCCAAGGAGGGAAGATAATAGCCAACAAAATGAGATGTGCTTTTGACTGATTTGCCTGTCATTACCAGTGTGCACTAATTGCTCCACAATCATTTCTATTAATTATAGTTCTAAATACATGTTTCAATAAACAGCTAAAGTAGCCAACTGATTTTTTAAATTAAAAAAATCTAACTGTGTTGATTATAATTTAGGGAATTCCCATTGTGCCTCAGTGGTAACAAACCCCACTAGTATCCATGAGGATGCAGATTTGATTGCTGGCCTTGCTCAATGGGTTAAGGATCTGGTGTTGCCATGAGCTGTGGCATAGGTTGCAGATGTGGCTCGGATCTCACATTGCTGTGGCTGTGGCATAGGCTGGCATCTGCAGCTCTGATTTGATCCCTAGCCTGGGAACTTCCATATGCTACAAGGTGGGGCCCTAAAAAGCAAAAAAAAAAAAAAAGAATTTAAAAGAGTTAATTTTAGGGGCTGTAGAAATATTCCTGAGATGCTGTTACCATTTAAACCATTTTGGTATTCTTTTGGCGGGGGGGGAGGGTGTCATTTTTAGGGTTGTGGTTTTTTTTTTCTTTTTCAATGTCCTCAGAGGTATCAAATTTTTTTTTTATTTTTAAGGTGGATTTGATTTTTTTCATCAAACTTAAAAGCTTGTTATGGTTTATAAAATAAATATATGATAAACCTAAATGCAATCAATTATTTAAATTAAGAAAATACTAAAATTTCTTATGTATTGGAAACTGCCTTTGAAAGCAGTTTCAAAAAAGGAGTTTAGTTCCCAAGGTGTAATATTACTCTCTACATTGAAAGATAGCATTCATTGGGATGAATATGTTCTTGGTTAGTTTGTCATCAATATTTACTTACCTGATAGTCATCTCACATATAAGTGTATAGATATAAATTTCTTAGAATGGCTCCAAGAAATATCTTGACTTAAACTTCCTTGATTCTGAGATTCATGATACGTGGGTACTATATGGTGACAACCTTGTCAGCCTGTCTTTGGAGAAATTCTGAACCCTATTCTGAAGTTTTCCCCAAACTATTCTGCTATCAAGAATGTAGACAGGAATAGGAGGCGGAGCAAGATGGCAGAGGAGTAAGAGGTCAGGCTCACCCTCTCCCACAAACACACATGTACATGTAAAACTACTCACATAGAACATCAACTGAATGCTGGCAGAAGAACTTAAACCTCCAAAAAGGGCAAGAAACTCTTGACATAACTGGGTAGAACAAAAGAAAAAAGAGAGAGAAAACAAAAGGAATCAGGCTGGGACTAGCACTCCTTAGAGGGAGCTGTGAAAGAGAAAAGGAACCTACATCCTGGGAAACCACCTAACTGACAGAAAGATCAGCCGAGTCGGCGGGACCTCAAACTCACCAAGGAAAGTGCACCAGCTGGCCTGAGAACAGCAAAGCAGAGTGAGAGCAGCACAGATCATCTGAACCAGCATTCCAGACACCACAGCCTGAGATGCTTGGGCGGTGGTTGGGCACTGAGACTCAGGCTCCAGAGGTCAGTCCCTGGGAGAGGACTGGGGCTTGCAGTGTGGGGACAGCCTGAGGGGCTAAAGAGCTGTGCACCATGGGCCAAGGAGCGGTACAACATGGGCTGAGAAGGGGAACACCACAGCAGAGAGAACCCCGGAGGTCTGGACCCACAGGAGAGGAAAGGCACCATTACTGGGGAGAGGAGAGAAGGAGGGGCGGACAGCCATATGAAACTCCCTTCACCAAAGTGTGCGCATGCCCACGGGCTCTCAGAGGGTGGGGCGGCTCTGGCACAGGCTATAGGCAGCGAGAAGCCTCTTGCTCATTTAGGTCAGATTGCATGCTTCTTATGCAGGCTACTGGTGGCCAGGCACTTCTTCGCAGACTACGGGCATCAGGGGGCAAAGTGCAATGTGGTGCCTCGTGCATGAGCTACAGGTGGCAGGGACAGGCTGTGGCAGTCATCTCAGAGGCCAGAGGGAGGTGTGGCTTGCCACCACTGGGGGCCTGTAAGTGGGCTCCACCTGCAACCCCAATCACCTCAGGGTTTGGCAAAAAAGAAAAAAAGAGGGCACTGCAACCAAGCTCTCACTCCCCTGGGAACACAACCACCCTGCAGCTGCCACTGCCAAATGCTCTGGGTGACGCCCAGACACTTGGTCACTGTCCCTTCCCAAGACCCTACAACTAGGAGCAACTGGTGCAGCACCTCTTGTGTGGGCTAAGGGGGACAGGGTGCTTCTTGCGTGGTCTGCAGGTGGCAGAGGCAAACTGCCGCAGTTATTCCTGATTCCAGAGGTGGGCGTGGCCCACTGCCACTGGGGATACCTGAACAAAAATCACTTGCAGCCCCATTCACCTAGAGGGAGTCACAGAGGAGGGCACTGTGACGGAACACCACCTGTTGGTGTTCTCGCACCCCAGGAACACATCCGCCCTGCTGTTGCCACTGCCAAATGCTCTGGGCAGTACCCACATGCCTGATCTCTGTCATGTCCCAGGATCCTGCAATGAGGAGCCCCCTTTACAACACCTAACATGTGGGCTAAGTGAGACGGGTTTACAGGTGGTGGGGGCAAACCACCACAGTTATCACTGTCTCTAGAGACAGTCATGGCCCACTCCCAATAGGGGTCCCTGAACAGGCACCACCTGCGGTTCCTATCACCTCAGAGGAGGGCGTTGCAATCCAACACAAGCTGTTGTTGCTCTCACTCCCCTGGGAACTCACGCACCCTGCTCTTGCTACTGCCAAATGCTCTGGTCACCTTGAAGATCTGCCCAGAGCTTATTACAACTTTGCAGGGCCCTGCAGCTAGGAACAGCCTGTGCCACCTTCCTGCTGCTGAGAGCCAAATGACCTGGCACTGACCGCTGGCCCTACCCATTGCCTCCTTCTCCCTGAAAACACACTGAGCATCCTGGGCATAACAGCCTGCCCACAGTGAAGAAAGAGACAGCAAATATTCACATTCCCACACCAAAAATAAATAGCAACCCCCCAAAAAAATACAAAGGGGTACTCTTGCATAGACATAGCCTTACAAGACTACAGTTTGGCTTCCCCAAACTCACAGAAAAAGAAAAACACAAGCAAGATGAAGAAGCTCAGAAACCATTCCCAGCTAAAGGAACAGGAGAATTCACATGAAGCAACAAAAAAATGAAACAGACCTCTGCAGTCTGACTGATATTGAATTCAAAAGGGATATAATGAAAATACTGAAGGAATTAAGAGAGGATATGAACAGTAATGCAGATTCCCTCAGAAAGGTACTAGAAAATATAAGGAGGAGCCAAGAAAAGCTAGAAAATTCATTTGCAGAGATACAAACTGAGCTAAAGGCAATAAAGAGCAGAATGAATAATGCAGAGGAATGAATTAGTGACATGGAAAATAGAATAATGGAAATCATCCAATAAGAACACGAGACAGAAAACCAAAAGAAAAACATGAAAGCAATATAAGAGATCTATGGAATAATATAAAGCGGGCCAATCTATGCATAAGAGGAATTCCAGAAGGAAAAGAAAAAGAAAAGGGGATTGAAAATATATTTGAAGAAATTAGGGCTGTAAACTTTCCAAATCTAAAGGCTACTGATATCAAGATATAAGAAGCACAGAGGACCCCAAAAAGTTGAACCCAAACAGGCCCACAACAAAGCATATTATAATAAACATAGCAAAAGTTAAATATAAAGAGAGGATTCTAAAAGCAGCAAGAGAAAAGCAAAGAATAATTTTAAGGGAAACCCCATAAGGCTATCAGCTGATTTCTCTACAGAAACACTACAGGCCAGAAGAGAGTGGAAAGATACATTTAAAGTGCTAAAAGGAAAAAAATTTGCAACCTAGAATACTCTATCCAGAAAGAATATCATTTAAAATAGAAGTTAAAATAAAGAATTTCTCCAACAAACAAAAGCTAAAAGAGTTCAGCAATACTAAACCCTTCTAAAAGAAATACTGAAAGGGCTTCTCTAAATTAAAAAAAAAAGTAAGAGAGAGAAAAGAAAAAAAGAAGTAGGATGGAGGAAACCACAACTGGAAAGCTGTCATTTAAATAAGCCAGCATATAGATCTAAACATGAAGATAATTAAAAAAGAAGACATCAAAATCATGCAATGTGGGGAAGGAAAGTAAGAAAATATAGATTATGTGTTTGAGCCTATATAACTATCAGGCAAAAAAAAGCAGATATAGGAAGGGAGTAATGTACTTTTTTTAAAAAAAAGGGCAACCACAAATCAGGACTGAATATTAAATTCACAAAAACTGAAAAGAAAAGTACTCAAGCATAAAATAAATGGAAGGCATCCAACCAAAAAAAGAAAAGAAGAAAAGAAAAAGAATCAACTGGAAAACAAGATTTAAAATGGCAATAAATACATATCTATCAATAATCACCTTAAATGTCAATGGACTGAATGCTCCAATCAAAAGACACAGAGTGGCAGAATGCATAAAAAAGCAAAAACCTTCAAACAGCTGTATAGAAGAAACTCACCACAGGGAAAAGGACACATATAGATTGAAAGTGAGCAGATGGGGAGTTGCGGTCATGCTCAGTGGTTAATAAATCTGACTAGGAACCATGAGGTCGCAGGTTTGATCCCTAGCCTCACTCAGTGGGTTAAGGATCCAGCATTGCCATGAGCTGTGGTGTAGGTCACAGATGTGGCTCAGATCCCATGTTGCTGTGGCTCTGGCATAGGCTGGTGGCTACAGCTGCAATTAGATCCCTAACCTGGGACCTCCATATTCTGTGGGAGTGGCCCTAGAAAAGGCAAAAAAACAAAAAAACAAAAAAAAAGAAAAGAAAAAAAAGACAGTGAGGGGATGGAAGAAGATATTTCACGTGAATGGAAAAGTCAGGAAAGTGGGAGTTCCAGTAATCATATCAGACAAAAAAGACTTTAAAATAAAGGTCATAAAGAAAGACAAAGAAGGACACTATTTAATGGTAAAAGGATCCATTCAAGAAGAGGATATTACATTTATCAAGACATATCCCCCTAATCTAGGAGCACCAAATACATACAACAAAAACTAACAGACGAAAAAGGAGAAATTAATGAGAATACAGTAATAGTAGGAGATTTTAACACCCCACTCACATCAATGGACAGGTCCTTTAGACAGAAAATCAGTAAGGCAACAGAGATCCTAAATGACACAATAGAAAAGTGAGACTTAATTGACATTTTCAGGACAATTCATCCAAAATAATCAGAATATACTTTCTTCTCAAGTGCACATGGAACATTCTCAAGAATTGATCACATCCTGGGGCACAAAGCTAACCTCACCAAATTTAAGAGTCTAGAAATTATTTCAAGTATCTTCTCTGACCACAATGGCATGAAACTAGAAATCAACCACAGGAAAAGAAATGAGAAGAAACTTACTACATGGAGACTAAACAACATGCTACTAAAAAACCAATGGGTCAATGAGGAAATCAAGAAGGAAATTAAAAAATACATTGAGACAAATTCTAATAAAGACACAACCACTCAAAATCTATGGGATGCCACAAAAGCAGTGCTCAGAGGGAAATTCATAGCAAAACAGGCCTTCCTCTAAAAAGAACAAAAATCTCAAATTGACAATTTAACACACCACCTAAATGAATTAGAAAAAGAAGAGCAAACAAAACCTAAAGTCAGCAGAAGGAAGGAAGTCATAAAGAACAAAGAGGAAATCAACAAAATAGAGATTAAAAAAAAAAAAACGATAGAAAAAAAAAAATCAATAAAACCAAGAGCTGGTTCTTTGAAAAGCTAAACAAATTTGACAAACCTCTGGCCAGACTCACCAACAAGAGGAGAGAAAAAATCCAAATAAATAAGATAAGAAATGAAGAAGGAGAAGTCACAACTGATAACTACAGAAATAGAAAAAACCATGAGAGAATACTATGAACAATTGTATGCCAACAAATTTGACAACCTAGAAGAATTGCACAACTTTTCAGAGACTTAACAGTCTGCCAGACCGAATTAAGAAGAAGTAGATCAACTGAACAGACCGATCACTAGAAATGAAATTGAATATGTCATAAAAGCACTCCCTACAAATAAAAGCCCAGGACCAGATGGCTTCACAGGCAGATTGTACCAAGCATACACTGAGGAACTTATACCCATCCTCCTTAAAACTTTTTCAAAAGGTTGAGGAAGAAGGAACACTCCCAAAGACATTCTATGATGCCACCATCACCCTAACTGACGATTGGATTAGGAAGATGTGGTGTATATATACACAGTGAAATACTACTCAGCCATAAAAAAAGAACAAAATAATGCCATTTGTGGCAACATGGTTGGAACTAGAGACTCTCATGCTAAGTGAAGTAAGTAAGTCAGAAAAAGAAAGACAAATACTATATGATATTCCTTATATCTGTAATCTAATATATGGCACAAATGAACCTTTCCGCAGAAAAGAAAATCATGGACTTGGAAAATAGACTTGTGGTTGTCAGGGGGGAAGGGGGAGGGAGTAGGGTGGATTGGGAGCTTGGGGTTAGGAGATGCAGACTATTGCCTTTAGAATGGATTAGCAATGAGATCCTGCTGTGTAGCACTGGAAACTATGTCTTATCACTTATGATGGAGCATAATAATGTGAGAAAAAAGAATGTATACATGTATGTGTAACTGGGTCACCATACTGTACAGCAAAAAAAAATGTATTGATGAAATAACAGTTTTTAAAAAAGAATGTAGAGAGGAATAGTCAGAGGAAGATTTTCAAAGCGTCACATTTTTGGGGAAAGCATTTTCCTCATGTTGGAAATTATACTTCACTATATGTGAGGTGTTACCTTCTCTTTACAGGAAGCCATTCATTTCAATACAAATGCATGTGGCAGTTGTGTCAGAAATGAATTGCCCCTCAAACTAGCACACGGAAGGAAGAGTTCTCAGATTTGACACATACATAACTTTTTAAAAGTGTACTGTTTCAAATAGGATATGCTATTTCAAGCTGTCTCCAGTGATTTTTCGTTAGTTTTTAATTTTTTATTCCTTTTTATATGTATTTTATCTAATCCATGGCCTGAGATTCCTTTAGCTATGGAATTCTACCTTTTCTAATGAACAGAAATCTTGGCTTTATTTCTCTGACATAGTTGTGTTTGATATATCAATTTTAGGGTATAAATCCATTATTTTAGAGTAAACTTTGACATGCATCAAAACTATTTGAGGACTTCCTAAAACACAGATCAAAGTGTCCCACTCCCAGAGTTTCAGATTCAGTTAGGACTGGAGTGGGGAAGTGATAATTTTTATTGCTAGCAAATTTCCAGTTGAAATTGATGGTAGCTAGTTTGGGGGCCAATTTCTGAGAACCATTGAATGATGGAAAACCAGCTGCAGAAATTTTCTTTATCAACTTTTGCCACTGAAGACATTTAGGTGGAAAAAGAGACAGATGAAGGTATAATCAGTTAGCTGTGGGTGGAGCCTGAGAATTTTTATTTCTAACTAATTCCCAGGGACTGCTGTTGTTCCGTGTGGAGAACCACACTTGGTAAACTGCTAATTCAAATAACATTTTAAAATTTAGGTCAGCCAAGTCTCCTATATAATGAGATCTAAAAAGTTATTTTGGTTTAATTCGGTCAGTAATTTCTTGTAAGCTAAAATAGCACCAGCAAAGCTGAGGTTCGTTTTGTGTTTCTAGCAAGGGAGAAAGAAATGTAAAAAGAAAAGCCAAACACTACGTTGTTCATTGGATGAAGAAACAGACAGGGAGGAACTAGGGATTTCTTAGATTGATTCAGCAAAGAAGGTCCCTTCCAATCACAAAGGAGAGACACATAAATGCCTTACAAGGGATGATCACCTCAAAAGGCACACAGGAGACTAAGAATTTAAGGTGTCCTCTTCAGACATGATTTATCCTATTCTTCATTTATGATACTTCTCTTTGAGTATCTATACACTTCCAGCCCTGTGTTTGGCTGACAAGGGTCTTGTCCTCTGGAGTTTTCATTCTCATTATGAAAACCGCTATTTGTGATATCAATTTTTTTTCAAAAATAACCACTCTAGCTGCTGTGAAGATAATAATATATGGAAGGTGCAAGAGTATATTTCATGCCCTTTTCAACATTCCATCCCCTCAGAGCTTTATTCTGTCAGGAATCCCATTCTTTCATAACTTTTAAGTCACCTTCCTTTTGATTATTTGCTGTCAGTTTGCCCTTGGCTACCCTTCATCTTAATAAACAAACACATGCCCCTGTTCTTCTCCCACTGCCTTCCAGTCCCAACTCTCCTCTCTTCTTCATTTCATGGCCAGTCTTTGTGAAAGAGTCTTTATCCACACTTCATTTTTCAAACCATATTATCAGGCTATTACTTCTCTATGCTAGGCAAGCTGTTTTCATTTAAAAAAAAAATCAATCCCCTACGTCTTGCCAAATTGCCTGACTCAGCTTCTCTGTGTAATTCTTTCCTTCTTTAGTTCCTTGACATCCTTTTACCCAGGTTTTCAAATTAGACATATCCGCCTACTTTTCAGGATCTCCACCAGGTGATTCATCCTCTTCCACTTCCCATAAGTGTGGATGCTTCCCTGATCCCATCCTCAGCCCCTCTTCACTTTCCATCCCACATCCCTTCCATGATCTTGTCTTCATCCAAAACTCCTTTTAGTACCTATAAGCAGATAACTCCCAAATCATTATCTGCTTCCTGTATCTTTCTCTTGGCCATTCCATATTTATCTCTGCAACTTCTCAATGAACCTCTATGTTTTGACCATAGGACTGATACTTATTAATAAGCACAAGTAGGAATGTACTGGCTAGTATCTGCTCTGACTGGTTGGGCTTCTACTATAGCAGATGTTAAATATTTTGAGCCTTATCCCAGTCCACAGTCATTTCAAAGTTAGCATGTCCCAAACTGAAATTCTCAGCAAATCTGGACATTAACTTCTATTACTTATTTCAGAAAATGGCTCCATTCTTTACCCAGTTTTTCTAAGCCAGATTTCTAGATACAGTCAGACTTCTCTCTTTTGTACACACATCCACACTGACATGAAATGTTGCTAATTCTACCTCTTAAAAACTCTTGAAACAGACTTTTCTCTGTGACTTTTCTTCACTCTAGATTGTTTTTACTATGGAATCAAGCATACCTCAATCAAATCCTGTAGCCTTAGGCCAATTCTTAAATTTCTTCTTGATTCAGTTTCCTTATAAAATTTCTGCTTCTTTGGCTCTCTAAAAATGTTAAATGAGATTATTCACTCATCTGCTTTTATTTTTGTTACCTGTGCTTTTAGTGTTATATCTGTGAAATCAGTGCCAAGACCAGTGTCATGAAGTTTCTCCTCATATTTTCTTTTAGGTTTTACATTTACTTCTTTAATCCACTTTGAGTTGCTTTTTGTGTATAGTGTTAGATATGGGTCTTTTCCATTTGTGTATCCAGTTTTTCCCATCACCAATTGTTAAAGACACTATGCTTTTCCCATTGTGTATTCTTGGCACCCTTGTGAAAGGTCAGTATGGATTTATTTCTGGATTCTCTGTTCTGTTCTATTTGCCTATATGTTTTTCTTTATGCCAGTGCCATATCATTTTAATTACTATAGCTTTGTGATATATCTTGAAGTCAGAAAGTAAGAGGCCTACAACATTATTCACCTTTTTCAAGATTTTTTTAACCATTTGGGGCATTACGTGGTTTCATATGAATTTAAGATTTTTTTTTCAATTGTTGTAAAAAATGCCACTGGGATTTTGATAGTGATTGCATTGAATCTGTAGATTGGTTGGATAGTACGGACATCTTAACAATATCAAATCTTCCAGTCCATAAACTTGGCATGTTTTTTCATTTGTGTAAATTCTTTAATTCCTTTCATTGTTTTGTTATTTTCATTGTACAAATCCTTTACTTCTTTAGCTAAGTTGTACCTAAGCATTTTATTCTTTTTGTCGTATTATAAATGGAATTGTTTTCCAAATTTTCTTTTTAGATAGTTTATTACTTTATAGAAACACAACTAATTTTTGTTTGTTGATTTTGTATCCTACAGTTTTATAGAGGTTACCACATACAGAGTTAGGTACATAAAATACAAGCAATAAAGAATAGTCAATATTATTGTTGTTGATGATGTTATTGTAATTAGTTTCACCTAGAAAACTTCAGTAGCCTCTTAACTGGTCTTCCTGCACGTTTATAACTTCTGCACCTTTAAGATAAACTCCTCCATTCTTGGAGTAGTATTAAAGGTCATTCATGATACAATTTCTCCATGGCCCCATTTCCTTGACTTCCCATGAGGGAGATATATAGAAAAAAAATCAAAGCTACCTAGATGCTACTCACCTTCTATCTCCATACTTCTGTCTGCTTGGAAGACCTACCACCTAACCTCACCTCCTCAGCCCAAATAATTCCTATTTATTCTTCAAAATAATCTCAAACTCCAGAATATATTTCTGGTCCACAGGGGATCCCAAGTTTCTTAATGAATAAGTCATATAGGATAAGCATGCCCCTCAAACTGTGGTTTAAATATTTCAAAGTCAAATGGTTAATAATCATATTTACATAGGAGGATGTGACAACAAAATGGTGGCACATGTATTAAAAATATGTAAGGATATAATATTTTCAACTCAGTGTTAATTTTTCTAACATTTTAATATAAAATGTTTAATCACTTTACAAAGTTGAAAGAATTTTACAGTGAGCATCTGTATACTAACACCTATATTTTGCCATTAATATTTTATTCTTGCTTTATAGCCTATCCATCCATCTGTCCATCCCTCTTTATATGCTCAATTTTTTTCTGAGAATCTTACCCTTAAATAAGTTGTCCTTTAAAAACTAATTGCTGTTTCTACCACGGTAAGGCAAAATAAAATTGTTATTGTTAAAACAATATAAACTGTAGTGCTTTCTAATTCAATCCATTGAAGTATCCATTAAAAATAGTACCAGAAAATATAAAACATGTTTTGTTAATACTCCACTATACATGATTAGATGAAGACCGTTAAGAAGAATTTTTATAATTAAAGGGTCTGAGTTTGCCAATATAGAAAAAGCCTAAAATTTTCTATTCCAATGGAATGTTTTGTGCAGGCTACTTCTTCCCCATTTTTATAAAATTTAACTTTGACCTATATTTACTTAATATACCATGAATTAAGCTACACTATATATTTGCTAAATAGGGCAGTTTTGAAATTGGATTATTTTAGTTCCTTCTACATTAAATCCCCATAATATTTTATTGACTAAAGTATATCTATTACCCTTTTAAAGAAAATTCTCAAACTGGCAGATGAGAACTGAAAAGAAAACAACTCAACATGCTAAACCCCCTTTAAGCCAATCAACATGTAGTCCATTTGTCCTTTTAAATTAGTAAAACACAGATTTCCACAAAGTCACAGCATGACCTTATATGCTGCAATAGTATTCCTAAAAAAAGGAGAATACAACATCTTCCATATAAAATGTTTTTTTCTCTTAAGTTTTCATGACACTTAGTACACTGCAGTGATCATATTATTCAGTTCCAGAATTAGTAGCAGACCATTGTGAATGGTTTAAATCACATTGTGATTAGTCATTCAACAACATTTTTGAGGATTTACGATATGAAAAGCATTACATTAAATAGTATGCAGATGACCTATGAGGATTTCCTCAATCAGCAGACAAATAAAAGAAGTGCAAGAGAGAGGAAGGAAAAAAACAGAGAAATCATGTAAGCTTGTTACCTTCCTTTCTTATGAAAGTCTGCACTTTATTTTGAGATTATATCCTTCTGACTTTATTAGTTGTTAAAATGCTCCTTACTTTACAATGTGATGGTAACAGTATATGGTGGGGTTTGTTTTAATGGTTTACCTGACAGAATTATCCTTTGGCAAACTGTATTAGTTATCTCTTGCCATAATAAAGCTGTGTAGCAGACCACCACAAAAGTTAGTAGCTTAAAATTAGTATTTATTTAGTTCACTAGTTTGTGGCTTGATTTAAGTTGAATACTTCATCTCCTCTGGCTGGATTAGCTTACAAATATAGAGGGTTGCTGAGAGCTCAAGTGTCTGGGAGTTGGTGGATCAACATGGCTCTGTTGCTCATATCTTGCTCTTTGTTCCAACAAGCTTCCCAAGCATGTCCCTTTGGGAAAGGCAGAGATGGAAGAGCAAGAGTAGAAACATAATGTTTTAAGCCTCTGCTTCCATCAAGCCTGCTAATAACCCATTGGCAAAAGCAAGATTTATTCCCTAGTCTCTACTATTCCCTCCCTGGTAAGCAGAAGAATGGCCATCTAAAGATGTTCTTGTCCAAATCCTCAGAACCTGTGAATACATTATGCTATAGGACAAGAGGGAATTAAGATTGCCAAGTGGAGTTAAGGTTGATAATCAGATGACCTGAGACAGGGAGGGTATGCTGGATTATCCAAATGGGTATAATATAAACACAGGATCCTTGTAAGTGAAAGTGGATAGTAGGAGAGTAGCACTCAACAACAGAGATGTGAAGATGCCCTGCTGCTTGCTTAGAAAATAGAGAAAGGGCCCACCAGCCAAACAAGGTGAGTGGCCTCTACTAATTGGAACAGGAAAGGAAACACTTTCTCCTCTAGCTTCTCCAGAAGGAACAGAGTCCTACCAATACTTTGATTTTAGCCCATGAGACCCATTTAAGATTTCTGACTTCCAGATATGTGAGAGAATAAATTTATGTTGTTCTAAGCCAGTAAGTCTGTGGTAGTTTGTTATAGCAATAAATGGAAACTAATATATCCTTCATTGTCCAATCTTTTCAGTAGCATCTATATTATTGTTCACTTTTTTGGTTTGTTTTTGTTTTTTTTTTTTTCTGGCCTCCCCACGCCATATAGAGTTCCCATGCCAGGAATCAGATCCAAGACGTAGTTGAGACCTAAGCCACAGCTGTGATAACTGTGCTGTGCTGTGCGGTAACTGCACTGGGCCGGGAATCAAACCTATGTCCCAGTGCTCCCAAGATGCCACCAATCCTGTTGCATCACAGTGGGAACTCCTGTTCACTTTTTTAAAATCACCTCATTTTTGTTTTTTGCCTTGAGCCTTAAGTAATAATTCCAGTAAAATTACAGTTTGATGTGTTAGTGTGTTTTTTTGAAAATACACATAAAATAAATTAATGTTAAATTTAAATTGTTTAGGAAGTTCCCCTTGTGGATCAGTGGAAAAGAATCTGACTAGTATCCATGAGGATGTGGATTCAATCCCTGCCCTCGCTCAGTGGGTTAAGGATCCAGCATTGCCGTGATCTCTGGTGTAGGTTGCAGATGTAGCTCAAATCCTACATTGCTGTGACTGTGGCGTAGGCTGGCAGGTGTAGCTCCAATTTGACCCCAAGCATGGGAACTTCCATATGCTGCAGGTGCAGCACTGAAAAGAAAGCAAACAAACAAGTAAAAACTGTTCATCTGTGTAACACCACAAATCAGCTCCCTACCATTGGTGTTCAGCAACTCATATTTGAGGAATGTGGATCTAAGTGGCCTAAAGAAGCAGGGTATTGTGCAAAAATGATAATTTCCTGTAGAAGGGACCAGTGGGTAAAATTTTGGTAGAAGAGAAAGACAAACGATCCATTAGAGCTCTAGCTTGCTACTTGAATTTGTATCAGTATGAAGCTTGCTAATCTTGACATGTCTAAATGTTGTAGGGCTATTCTTTTCCTTGGCTGAAGTGTTCACCAGGATGCACCTGACTTCTAGTATAACCTTAGATTTATCACACCCCTTCTTGGAAAACATCTTCTGAGCCCCAGTTCTCTCCCAGCTAATATTCACATTCACTCATTTTTATTAAAAAAAAGGGGGGGGGGCAAAACTTCTTTGCAGTCATTTCCTCAGTCATTTTGATATCATGATAAACAGCTAAGTAACTCATGGCTGGGCGTTCCAAGCTGCTCCCAGGCCTGAGGGGAACCTATATCTTGAGATAACTATAACCCAGTCCATGTGTTTTGGCATATCCTTGGGAAATCCCATTTAAGAGCATTTGTCAACTGTGAATTTCTTGAAGGCAATTATTTTATCCTGTTCTTCCTTTCCTTCATAATTTGTAATAAAATATATGGTTGGTGTCAATAATTGCTGACTGAAATAAAATTAAATGAATTGCAAATGACTTGTACAAGATCAAATATTTACATAGCTTTATTTCCCTCCCCTTTGCTACCCTCCACTGACAGTTGTACCTACTGATGGGCTGCATCTATAGGCCAGACCTATCTTAGTTTCTGAATTAATCTTGGTGGCTTTGATAGAATAATAGAAATCTAAGCTTGCTATCTGGTACAATCTGTACTTAAAATTCTGTGACTTACAGTCTTGGTAGTCAACTTGTTAGGAATAAACCAGGAGTCCCTTAGTGGTTTGAAAGTCCCAGAATTCCTGACTTCTGTCCTTCCCTTCTCTGCTGGCCTCCCTGTTGTTATAGTTATTTGGATACTGTTAAATCTTTGACATTTTTTTTCTTACATCTGTTCTCTAGAAGCTGTCATAAGTGAGTAGAGGCAGGATGGCACTGGACTGTAGCAGAAAGAACATAAAACTAAGAGTTAGAAGCCCTCAGTTCCTATAAAAGCTCTGTGGTGGGATTTAGGGCAAGTCTCTTAACTTTTCTCAGCATCAATCTCATCTATGAAATAAGATTAACGATACCTGTCTTGCCTATACTTCAAGGTTATTTTGAGGTTCATATGCATTCTCTCTCATATAGATTGTAAATCTTAGATGCATACAGATAACCTATAATGTTCTTAATTTTTTTTTTTGTCTTTTTACCTTTTCTAGAGCTGCTCCCGCGGCATATGGATGTTCCCAGGCTAGGGGTCTAATTGGAGCTGTAGCCGCTGGCCTACACCAGAGCCACAGCAACGCCAGATCAGAGCCGCGTCTGCGACCTACACCACAGCTCACAGCAACACCAGGTACTTAACCCACTGAACAAGGGTGGAGATCAAACCCACAACCTCATGGTTCCTAGTCGGATTCGTTAACCACTGCGCCACCACGGGAACTCCATTGTTCTATAGTAGCCTTAATATATCCAGGATTTTAAAAATCAATGACCAGCATCGATCTACTCTAACATATAATAATGTGTTAAGTGTCAATATGTGTGGGAGTTTTTCTGCTTATTGATGTTAAAGGAGGTGTGTATAACTTACCTAAAGTAAGATAGAATTGTAATATTAATATGTAGTCACTATATGTTTTTAGCAGACTTCCTTTTTCAATATGAAAATAATTTTGGTCCCAAATAAGGCAGACGGCTTTAATTTTGATCAATTTACAAATGAAATTTATGACATCAAAAGAGTTGTTTCTTTGAAATATAAGCTCTCTAACATTGAAACTAACCTGTCTTTTAGGAGGTGGAAACCATATAGTTTGAAAATGCATTGGCATCTTGGAACTTAAACAGTGGCTTTTGAAACCTCTCCTTTTCTTTTTTCTTTGTTTATAAATGGAGTGGTGATGTTTCTAGGTGTATAGGAAGCATACCGATTGCAAAAAATTATGTTACAATCCCTTCACTTAACCACTATTCTCTTTACTAACCTCATAAGAACTTTACCTCTTTGTCCCGAAGTCAATTTCCTTTCTTTAACCTCTTCAGTTCTAAGCCCAGAAAAATGGCCGTGGTTTTTTGAGAGGCTACAAAAAACAAGCATTGTCCAATACTAACAGTTTGAAATGTGATATTGTAATTACCTACCAAGTGAACATTAATCATTACTAGATTAGAATGGAATTACCTGTTATATTCATATTAATAGCAAATGAGCTTTCCCTAATTGATGTTATAATGAATACAAAAGGATTTAATAATGATCTGGCACTCACCAAAAGTGGCGTTAGTTATTAAGGGCATATCCTCAAAAGGCGAGTAATACTTTATAATAAACGAGTAATTAATTAAAGTAAAATCACAACAAACTCCTGTTGAATTACTTACATCCCCATTGCTGAGATATTAGACTTTAGGGATTAATGTGATTGCAGTACATTTTATAAAAATTAATAATGACTAACCATTTAAAATGTTTGGGAAGCAACTACTTGTTTGTGTTCACTAAACAGCTATGTCAGCTATTCAGCTTTTTTGGAGTGACTTATTAATATAGGGACAGTGATGAATAATACCAAGCATTATATATAATATATTAATTCATATCTTTTTATCAGAAAGTATTCATATTGTCTTAAGGATTTATGTTCATTTCCAAAAGAATATTCTAAATGGTCTTTAAATTGTAGATGTAACATTGACAAATTTTTGTTTTAAAAAGAAGTATTTGAAATTTGATCTGCAGTGAATATTGAACCAGATGTTAAGGAACACCCTAGTCAGAACTGAGTCTTGGGAGCAGAGAAGTAGAACTAAACTGTTCATATACAATTTATAAGGAGTAATTGAGCATACACCTATCAAGGGAAATAAAAAGTCAGGCATTCGCAGGCTAGGTTCTTTTTCTTTCTCCCTTTCTTTAATAATTTTTGAAATTTTCTGTGGCAACAAATCCATAGCAGAAAGCAAAGAGTTTTGTGTTAGTTAATTGATCAGAATATCATTCTTATAATTTTGCTATATTTAATATTTTAGAACAATTTAGAATGATATTAAAATAGCCATAAAACACATTTGTCTGGGAGTTCCTGCTGTGGTACAGTGTGTTAAGAATCCAACTGCAGCAGCTTGGGTTGCTGCAGAGGTGTGGGTTAGATCCCCAGCACAGTGCAGTAGGTTAAGGAATCTGGCATTGCCACAGATGAAGTGTAGGTCAGAGCTGTGACTCGGATTCAGTCCCTGGCCCAGCAACTTTCATGTGTTGAGCGTATGGCCATAACATTTTTTAAAAATCCACACATTTGTGGTACTGGTATCAAAACAGACAGAAAGACCAATGGAACAGAATAGAGAATCCAGAAATAAACCCTGACACCTATGGTCAATTAATATTTGACAAGGGAGGCAAGAACATAAAATGGGAAAAAGAAAGTCTATTCAGCAAGCATTGCTGGGAAACCTGGACAGCTGCATGCAAAGCAATGAAACTAGAACACACCCTCACACCATGCACAAAAATAAACTCAAAATGGCTGAAAGACTTAAATATACGACAGGACACCATCAAACTCCTAGAAGAAAACATAGGCAAAACACTCTCTGACATCAACCTCATGAATATTTTCTCAGGTCCGTCTCCCGAAGCAACAGAAATTAGAGCAAAAATAAACCCATGGGACCTCATCAAACTGAAAAGCTTTTGCACAGCAAAGGAAACCCAAAAGAAAACAAAAAGACAACTTACAGAATGGGAGAAAATAGTTTCAAATGATGCACCCGAAAAGGGCTTAATCTCTAGAATATATAAGCAACTTATACAACCCAGCAACAAAAAAGCCAATCAATCAATGGAAAGATGGGCAAAAGACCTGAATAGACATTTCTCCAAAGAAGATATACAGATGGCCAACAAACACATGAAAAAATGCTCAACATCGCTGGTTATAAGAGAAATGCACATCAAAACTACCATGAGATACCACCTCACACCAGTATGAATGGCCATCATTAATAAGTCCACAAATAGCAAGTGCTGGAGGGGGTGTGGAGAAAAGGGAACCCTCCTGCCCTGGTGGTGGGAATGTAAACTGGTACAGCCACTATGGAGAACAGTTTGGAGATACCTTAGAAATCTATACACAGAACTTCCATATGACCCCACAATCCCACTCTTGGGCATCTATCCAGACAAAACTCTACTTAAAAGAGACACATGCACCCGCATGTTCATTGCAGCACTATTCACAATAGCCAGGACATGGAAACAACCCAAATGTCCATCGACAGATGATTGGATTTGGAAGAGGTGGTATATATACACAATGGAATACGACTCAGCCATAAAAAAGAATGACATAATGCCATTTGCAGCAACATGGATGGAACTAGAGAATCTCATACTGAGTGAAATGAGCCAGACAGAGAAAGACAAATACCATATGATATCACTTATAATTGGAATCTAATATCCAGCACAAATGAACATCTCCTCAGAAAAGAAAATCATGGACTTGGAGAAGAGACTTGTGGCTGCCTGATGGGAGGGGGAGGGAGTGGGTGGGATCGGGAGCTTGGGCTTATCAGACACAACTTAGAATAGATTTAGAAGGAGATCCTGCTGAATAGCATTGAGAACTTTGTCTAGATACTCATGTTGCAACAGAAGAAAGGCTGGGGGAAAAATGTAATTGTAATGTATACATGTAAGGATAACCTGACCCCCTTGCTGTACAGTGGGGGAAAAAATAATAAATAATTAAAAATAAATAAATAAATAAATAAATGTTTCCTTTTACCAAGTAAATACATTGGTTGGGAAAAGATTAAATGTATATTCATGTAAGGGAAGGTAGCAGAGTAGGTCATGAAGTGAAACAAACTTTGCTGTTTGATGAAAAAAAATCCACTCATTTGTCTAATATGAGAGTTGGCATTTAAACCAACTAACTTTTTTTTTTAAAAAAAAAGAGTACATGTAAGAGTTCCCTGATGGCCTAGCAATTAAAGGATATGGCTCAGGTCATTGCTATGGCATGAGTTTGATCCCTAGCCCCAGAACTTATGCATGCTGAGAGCATAGCAAAAAATAAATAAATGCATGAATAAAATAGAAGAAAAAAGTTAAAAAAAGAGTATGTAAAAGTAAAAAAAAAAAAAAGAGTATGGTGGAGTCTAAATTGGGTCTATATTTGAGCTAATTGCACTGTACCAGTGTCAATTTCCTGGCTTTGATAATGTACCATATGGTTAGGATATTACCATTGGGAGAACCTTAGGGAAGGGTATATGGGAACTCACTGAACTAGATTCGCACTTTCTGTGAGTTTTAAACCATTTCAAAGTAATAGTTATTTTCAATAAAACTAAATGTATATTTTCAGAAATTATTTTCTTTTCTCTATCACCAGTGGCTAACTGCTCAGCCTAAAAGACTATGTATAGATGGTTGGGAACTGCTAAATTAATTACATTTCTGACTTGAACTTAAGAGATGACTAGAATTAATAAGTGAATATGTGTGCCAGCATATGTTATGGAAGATGTAGATATGTAAGATAAAATGATAGAAGCTAATCTTCTGCATGTGGCAATGGGTCTATTAATACTTGTTTATGTGGGAAGCTACTATAATTATAAGAATGAACACAGCCAAGCAGCCAAGTAACTTAACTGAAATTTAAAGGTATACCTGAGATTTGAAAGGCCTTACAAAGAGCTTTGCATTTATTTTCACTCAAGGCAGACGTGTTTTGTTTTGATTTGATTTTTATTTTTATTTTTTTTATTTTCCCACTGTACAGCAAGGGGGTCAGGTTATCCTTACATGTATACATTACAATTACATTTTTCCCCCAGCCTTTCTTCTGTTGCAACATGAGTATCTAGACATAGTTCTCAATGCTATTCAGCGGGATCTCCTTGTAAATCTATTCTAAGGTGTTTTGATTTTAGTGTTGCATATTACATGGTACAGTATCAAAGAAAAACTCTAAAATATGCACTCAAAATCCTGATATGCCTTCCTTTCCAAAAAAGGTGGCACCACAGTGAATACAGCCTTCATAATTAATAACATCCAAGAACAAACCCAGCAGTTGTACCAGCATGATTTAGCTCCTGCTGTGATGATTATTATTTTTATTTTATTAACTTTGCAATTAAACTGCAAAGTTAAACTCAGACATAGTTCAAGCTGTGGCTTTTTTCAACTATCTCAGTAGTTCATAGGTAACTTCAAATGTTTAACAACAGTGAAAGCAGACAGCCTGGATATTATTTCTGTAGCACCAATTTTGTGTGAAAAAAAAAAGATTTAGGTAAATCTCATAGAAGTTCCATAAAATGTTTTGTTATACATCTAAAAAATAAACTATATTGAAAGAGCAGAGCAGATTTTTAAAATAGCTACATCAAGAGCCAAATCCACCTCATTATCATCAAGAAGTTCCTGAAGCACCATGTTTATATAGCACCACCAGGCATTTTAAAGCAGGGGCAAGTAGAGAGAAAATTTCTCTAGCTTTTGGGAACCTTACATTTTAAAAGTGTAAATTTAGCCCCTTTCAATAGACTTGTTAACATATATCTTATTTATCTTGATGCTGAATGTTTATGTTGCCTAGGAACTATGAGATATTCCATGCCTCATTTAAACATGGAACTTTTATAAAGAAGGTGACATTTATAAAAGATTCAGAGAAATGCACCTTTGCTAATAAAATCAGTCTTATTTTGCCTCTTGGAAATGAATTGGAGTTAATTTTATGTCTGATATGGCAAAATACAATGTGCATTGTGCTAAAGAATGAAAAGTGGAGAGAGGTTCGATACAGGGTTGTAAGTTAACAGACCACTTTATGAGTAAAAGAAGAAAAAAGGGTAGTTTCTAAAACCCCAAAGAAGCCATTCTGCTTGGGCTTGGTGCATCCCACCTTATTAGTGGTTAAGTCAACTGCTGGCCATCTGGGCAACTTTTCTAGCTCTGTCCCCATGTAGCTGGGTATTGATGCACAAATAACCCAGCTTTCAGAACCTCAGATTCATTGCTGATAGACTTCACATTTCCAAGTTCCCTTTTAGGTCCACATTTCTTTTTTATCTTTTTAATTTCTTTTTTGGCCGAGCCTGTGGCATGTTGAAGTTCCCAGGCCAGGGATGGAACCCACACAGAAATGAACCTAGCTGCTACAGTGAAAACACTGGATCTTTAATCTGTGACACCGCAAGAGAACTCCTAGGTCCACATTTCTATATTTCACTTAAAGACAGTTTTTGCACTGGAATTGTCCTTCAGGGGAGCATGGTGATGAAAGCGTAATTCTGTGTCTACATACTGGCTATGCTACTGTCACAAAATCTCAGTGTAATCTTCCTATAAGCCTCTTAACTTCTCTAGGCCTAGTTTCTAAAATGGGGCTAGAAATAAAGGTTAATACCGTGAAGATTAAATGAGATAACTTATATAAAACACTGAGCACAGTGACCTGCATACTGTGAAGGCTTCATATGTTTTAGTAGTTTTATTTCATTATTATCACCATTATGATTATTAATAATAATGAGCTCTGGTTATTACGGGAGTTGATTCTGTCCTCTTGCGTCATAGTCAAAATAGATTAAAGGGCCTTTTATCTCTTATTTCTAGCAGTACGTTATACATATAGTAATGTGCCTAGTTTGTATATTATTCTTTATAGCTTACCAAGTGCTCTTTTATGCTATCTTACAAAATTTCAAAAGTGAGTGTTAAAAAGCCAGAATTTACAAGAGTATAACTCAGAGAAGAAGTAAATATTAAAAATTTTGCTCAGCAGATTTTTCACTTTAGCTGACTCAAATCTTCTCATGTCTCATATCATCCATCTTTCCATGAGTAGAACACTCATTAACCAGAGTATGACTTTGCATGTACATATTCATTCAGCCTGAGAAAGATCCAGAGGTATAAAAATTGGAGTAATTCCAGATTCCTTACTGGAAGCTAGTATACACAGTAAAATTTTCAGGGGGTCCATGAAACATATAATATCACCAATATGCAAATGTTTTAGACAAAGTTACCAGGATATTTTTGCTTGTTTCAACATAATAGTTAAAAGAAATTCATGAAACTTAAAGTTACAAATTGTTTCCAAATATTTTGCTGCAAAAAGTAGTGAGGAAAGTAAATACTGCTGGTAAATTACACCTGGGAAATTAAAGGTCATTAAAAAATTCAAACTCAAATATAGAGCAATACTTATTACATCTCCCAGTGGCCAAATTTAAATAATCGTTAAGTCTTACTTCCTCCTTCACTCCCCCTCCACCTTCCCAACTCATGCAGTTGGCCAAGTGTCTCGTTAGCATATTTTTCTTTTCATGGATCACTTACAAGGGTTTCTGGTTAGAAATGGTAGATCATAAAACTTCTTTAAATGAGAATAGGGCAATCAAAATGATGTTTGCTTACAAGGAAAAAATATGAGAATGGAAACAATAAAATATAAGAGATGCCAGATTTTTTTTAAATATGTGAAGGGAATGGGGGAATTAGCTTCCCTGGAAAACTAAATACCCAGTACCTAGGACCTCGAAAATCCTAGCAATTGGAGGTACTAGCTACAGAAGGCAGGGATGAGCATAGGGATGAAAACATAAGGGGATTTTTCAAATGCGTGTCTAAGAAACAATTAGATCCCCAAGCTTCTCAGCTCTCTCCTTGGAATCAAAATGACTGCCTCTTCCCTACCCAACCAGGAGACTGAAGATTTGTTCTCCAGAGAAATTATAGTAGACCAGCTCAACACATGGGGACATCAGGTAATGAATGCAGGGGAGAGTTTCCACACTGAAAAAAGAATTAAATGAAACTAGATGTACTGAATAAGATCACCCACTTTCCCCAAGGTTCAGGTTCTTATTGGCTCCAGGAATACCGCCAGAAAATATATACTCCCAAGCAGGAGATAAAATGTTTTTTTCCAGAGAAACTGAGTGGCTTAGAAAAGACCTCTTGATACCCTTATTTGTGGGTCTCTGCACATATGCACAGAATAAAATTCACCTGTTGAGAAGTCCTAAAAACAAAGCTTGTGATTAAATTTTTGGTACCTAAATCCTAAATATAAATAGGAAACAGGGGACCACATGACACTTGAAGAAATGAGCCCAAAATACAAAAACAGAGGAAAAGAATGAGCTCATGGAATATAGGTACTATAATTAATATCCCTAGAGAAATAAGAGAAAATATTGGATCTGTGATACAAAAAGATTTTATTAAAAAGAAAAAAATCAAAGAAAAAGTATGTGCTTCTGGAATATAAAATTACAGTAGCCAAGATACAAATTTAAACGGAAAGTGGAAGGTAAATCTCTAAGAGCACTACTAAAATAAACTCACAAATGAATAATGAAAAAGAAAAGATGGTAGAATTAAAAGATCAATACAAGGAATCCAACATGTGACTAGAGGTGTCCTGGAGAGAATATAGGGAAGAATTTATAGATATAGTCATAGATAATAGATATATAAATATAGACATATTCCCAGAAATAAAGGACATGAGTTTTAAGATTGAAAGTGCCCTTCAAGTTCCCAGTACAATTAAAAAAAAAAAAAGACTCACATCAAAACATACCATTTGACATTTCAGAATAGCAGTAAGACTTAAAACCTTACAGAGAGAGAAAGAGAAAAAGAAAGATTGAGTGATAAAAAGGGGAGGTGGTAGAAGAAAGGCTGGGGGAAAAATGTAATTGTAATGTATACATGTAAGGATAACCTGACCCCCTTGCTGTACAGTGGGAAAATAAAAAAAAAAAAGGGAGGTGTTGACAGAGAAACTGTATCACTAATTGAGGATTGAAAATTAAAATGTTATCAGACCTCTTAGCAGCAGTGCTTTAAGACAGAAGCTAAAGAATCCCTATTTTTGGAGTTCTGTTGGAACAAACACAATGTTCAACTTAGTATTAATAAAGATATAGTTGGAGTTCCCGTCGTGGCGCAGTGGTTAACGAATCCGACTAGGAACCATGAGGTTGCGGGTTTGGTCCCTGCCCTTGCTCAGTGGGTTAACGATCCGGCATTGCCGTGAGCTGTGGTGTAGGTTGCAGACGCGGCTCGGATCCTGCGTTGCTGTGGCTCTGGCGTAGGCCGGTGGCTACAGCTCCCATTCTACCCCTAGCCTGGGAACCTCCATGTGCTGCGGGAGAGGCCCAAGAAATAGCAACAACAACAAAAAAAAAAGACCAAAAAAAAAAAAGATATAGTAAAGCATTCAGGACATCAAAAATTTACCTTCCAAGTACACTTCCTCAAGAAGTTATTAGAAGACAAGCTCCATGAAAATTCAAGAATTAAACAATGAAAAGGAAACATGGAATCTAGGACTCAAGACAGGAGAGAGATGATGGAAAGGCCTAGGGTTACAATTTTGCTAGAGGTTAAAGAATATTCTATTTCTGACAATATTACATACAAAACTTTTTACATAAACCAATAAGAAATTCTGGATGAAATATAACACATATCCATTTAAAGCTGAGCTGAGCTTAGTAGAAAGTACCTAGGAATTAATAAAAATGGAGCCAAAATCTCAACCTGTTGGTTTTTGCTGATAAACAAGAAGCTCAGGTTCTAATAGCCTCTTAGGCATAGGAGGAAAGAATTAGAACGGAAATAGTCGAAAGAAATCAAAATCCTCGAAGAGCTATGTTCTTAGTGAAAGTTCAACTTGGGGAAAATCCATCTATCAGCAAGAAGAGAAGGCCAGGAATTTTTTCCACCTCAGCCCAGGTTCTGTGTAGGGAAAATGTCTACTCGGAGAAATTTGAAAAACCAAAACTTCCTCTCACATGTTTGGTGTCTGAATTAATACTATCTTTGTGGTTCTAGAAAATCTCAGATTCAGAAGTTTACATAAAGCATTCTTGAGTTATTAGCACCCTGAACATCAAACACTTTCTAATGGGATATACCTTCAACCAAAGCCATGTTGGGTTTCCACAGTTAATACTCTATCCAGCATGCACTCAAAATCTAAAAATGTAAAGCATTCGTGGAAGTGTCATGAACAAGAATCATCTGTGGGAGGGGGGAACTACATTGTCTTCCAATATCTTGAGACAATGGAATGATCAAAGTCAAAAATTAAATAAGCGTGTTTAAGAAGGCTAAAGACATAAAAGAGTTGAAAACTTGAGGAAACAATGTACTATAAAGAAAAAGAACAAATTTTAAAGTACCTAGTTTGCCTTCTATATATTACATATATAATCAATGTAATAAAAAATTTTAATGGACATTTTAAACAAAGACTTAAGTTTGAAAAAAATTAGTTAACTGCAAGATGCTCTGAAGAAATTACCCAAAATACATTATAGACAGACAAGGAGATATTAGGGAAAATTTAAGATATATTAAAGATGGAATATGTATAGCATACATCTGATGGGGGTTTTGAAAGAATGAACTTGGGAGGAGGTAACATTCAAAGAATTAAGGGTAAAATTTTCCAGAAATCCTGAAAGACCTGAATCCTCAGATTTTAGAGGCCAAGATATCCCAATTAGGATAAATTTAAAGAAAATTCCTCTTAGACATATTGCAATGAAATTGCCAAATGTTAATGAAATCTTTAAAATATCCTTGGGAAGAAAAAGATTACTTACAAAGGAAAAATAGCAGACTTCTCTGTGGTGGCCAAAAAAAAAAAAAAAAAGCCAAAGAGGAGTTCCCGTCATGGCTCAGTGGTTAATGAATCTGACTAGGAAGCATGAGGTTGCAGGTTCGATCCCTGGCCTTGCTCAGTGGGTTAAAGATCTGGCGTTGCCGTGAGCTGTGGTGTAGGTGGCAGACGCGGCTACGATCCCTCGTTGTTGTGGCTCTGACGTAGGCCGGTGGCTACAGCTCTAATTAGACCCCTAGTCTGGGAACCTCCATATGCGGTAGGAGTGGCTCAAGAAAAGGCAAAAAGACAAAAAAAAGGTCAAAGAATGTAGACTCAAACATTTACATAGAATATTATACTTTTATGAATTATCATTTAATAACTGGGATAAAATAAAGCCATTTTAAAAAACAGTCAAAATTGTAGCACAAGGGTAGAGAGCTCTTAAAAGAATTTTTTCATAGAGGTTGGAGGAATGAAGAGGAGAATGGAACAGTGGAACAAATAGAGTTAATTGCTAATTTTGTGCATGATAAACCAACATTAGAGTGCCTTTAAAATTCTGTACAAGTGACTAGAAAGACATACATATGTGTACATTTAAAACTAAGCAAACAAAAAATAAGTTGCTCCAGGTAGAACAAAAAGTTATATAAAAAAAATATAGTCATTTTATAAAATATTTGACTCAGCTGTGAACAATATCTGTCACAATAAGGTAAACCCTAGATATTGATTTCTTAATACTTTTGAAATAGAAAATCACAAGAAGAATAGTACAGAGAGATCCCCCTGACTTTCACCCAGTTTTTTCCCATTGGTTATATTTTACATAACTCCATAGTATACTGTCAAAACCAGGAATCTGGCATTGATACTGTGTCTCTGTGTCTCTGTATGTATATGTTTGTGGCTTTGTATCACATGTAGATTTGTGTGACCACCACCACAACCAATGTACAGAACTATTTCATCCCTACAAATATTGCCCTCATGCTACCCATCCCCTTTGCTCCCACCATTCCCACCATCTTCCTGGAAATCACTACTCTGTTTTCCATCTCTGTAATTTTGTCATTTTTTGAATATTACATAAAAATAATCATAAAGTTTATGACCTTTGGAGGTTATTTTTTTCACTAAGCATGATGCCCTCGAGACCTATCCAACTTGTGTGTATCCATGGTTCATTCCTTTTCATTGCTGAGTGGTATTTCCATAGAGTACATTACCAAATTCTGTTTAAACATTAACCTATTGAGGTATGTTATGTTTTTTTCCAGATTTTGGCTATTACAAATCATTCTGCTATGAACATATGTATATAGATTTTTCTGTGGATATAAATTTTCATTTCTCTGGGATAAGTGCCCAGGAGTTAAACTGCAGGGCCATATGGTAAATGTGTGGTTAGTTTTTGAAGAAATTGCCACCTTCCAGGTAGCTTTATCATTTTATATTTTATATTCCCATCAGCAGTGTATCAATGATTCAGTTTCTCTGCATCCTTGTCAGCATTTAGTTTTAGCACTACAATTTTTCATTTTAACTCTTCTAATAGATGGGAAATTATGTCTCATGATGGTCTTAACTTGAATTATCCTAATGGCTAGTGATGTTGAGTTTTTCTCATTTGTTTATTTACTATCCAGCTATCATCTTCAGGGAAGAGTTTCTTCATGTATTTTGCCCATGTGTTATTTTATTTAACTGTTGATATTATACACACAGACACACACACGAAAGAAAGTAGGAATATTAGTGGGTAAAGAGTGCTAAACCCTTATTTTACATAATGGGAAGTTGATAGATAATGGCTAACACTGATAAATTAAGAAATGAAGGAGTTCCCATCATGGCTCCACAGAAACGAATCTGACTAGCATCCATGAGGATGCAGGTTCGATCCTTGGCCTTGCTCAGTGGTTTAAAGATCCAGTGTTGCCGTGAACTGTGGTATAGGTAGCAGACGTGGTTTGGATTTGGTGTTGCTGTGGCTGTGACGTAGGCTGGTGGCTGCAGCTCCTATTGAACCCCTAGCCTGGGAACCTCCATATGCCATAGGTGCAGCCCTAAAAAGACAAAAAAAAAAAGAAATTGAGTTATAAGCATAATATTTAGGCATATGGATGTAAAGGAAAAGAATAGCTAAAAGAGTTTGGAATAAAGGAAAACTCAGGTAGAAAGGGGTGTGCTGTTTTTCATTTTAAGTCTTATTTCATGTTTTTGAACTGTATACATGCAATACTTAGATAACATAAAAATTATTATACCAAATTATAGAATCCAAACTCAGGATCAGAAAGTGGAATCTATGCATTGGTTTCTTATTAATTGCATTTCATAACATGTAAGATTTCTAGATGTAATTGTTTAGACATTTTAGTTGCTAGCAGTTATTTTATCTCCACTGTCAATATCAGACATTGCTCCTTAAAAGCTTCCATCTTTTTGAATCCTCTTTTCTAAGTAGCACTCCTAAATGAAAGCATGTAGTTTCTCATACTTTCATACTTCAGACTTCATGTGTAGAGATTGAAGTTATTGAGAATAGAACAGAGATAGGAGTTTCTGAGTTAGGACACAACCACATCAACACTAGGCAGATATTATCTTTATGCAACCATCTCCATATAAACAGATACTAATGAAGTTTCCTGAAGTCATCTAGACTGCTTATATCAAATCAGGAAGCAAGAGTTAGAGCTTAGTATACTCATAGCTAATGAAATCACTGTCTTAGGATGTTTGAAGAGTAAAGAATTTATTTCTATGAACCAAGGAATATTCAGAACGGATCACCTTCTAATACCACTTGAAAGAACCATCTTATGCCTCACTCACTTCACCTAGGACCTCTAAATTGGAAGAATGTTCCCACCTGCTGAAGACTAATTGTTCAGTGATTTGAAAGTTACCCATGTGCATCTCCTCTTTGTGGAGAAAGCTCACAAAGCGGTAGAAAGCAATCTCTGAGCTGGGAACTTACAACTCTGCTGGTAGTTCCACTAGATAGTTAATGATCCAAGGAGCACGTGCCAAGAATGGTTATAACTTTTGTCACCACCACTGTGAAACACTGTGGAGCCTCAACAGACATTAGCAGCAAAAGCCTGAAGGGCCACAGGATATGGATGTTGGTCGATAAACCTATTTTTTTAAATATTAGAAAGTTCTATGTCTTTCTTAGTCTTAAATCATTTGTCTTGCTATCTTTCACTCATTCTTTCTGTATTTCTCTGTGATTCTTTGCCATTCTCTCTTTCTCTGTGTAAATGTTAAGTATGAATGTCTTTTTTTTGCCACCTTTAAATATATCCTTCTGAGTATATGTACATATTTATAAATTGCTTCTTTTTCTTCACTTTTTTCCACCTTTGTTTTTCTTGATATTTCTTTGAACCATAGTTTCTGTGTGTATGACTGTGTCATTAACCTTCTTCCATTTTTTCTTTTCCTTTTATTATTTCTTTCCTATAATTTATAAAAAGTAAATTTATTATTTTATTTTAAAAGATTAACATAACATTTTATATTATTCATCAACAAAAATCAAATTAGCTCAATTTTCACTCTCATAGCCTTCCCTTGATATGGGTGTCTATGCATTTGAGTACATATGAAAATCACTGGGTGTTAACAAAATAGAAAACCTCACCTCCCCTGTCAAAACAAGAAACATAGGTCTTTTCCACTTGACCTCTTAAATATTCCGTAGAACCCAAAAAACATGAAGGGACTGAATAGCTATAAACTTTCTTAAAGTAAGGGTAAGAAGTTTCTTCTGAAGAATTTGTATTAAAGTGGGAAACTTCTCTACAATAACAGATCAGAGCAAAACTATATATGTGTGTGTGTGTGTGTGTGTGTGTGTGTGTGTGTGTGTGGTGTACATATAGTTGTGGTAACATGAGAAATGGATTCACTATCTTTCCTTTTGGCAGATCTCCATAAATACTACATATTGGACCTTAGCTTTAGAAAGGAATGTGTTGTAGACAGTGTGAAGTTGTAGAGAATTCTCTGGCAAGAACATGTACTACGATTACTCTGTGTTGTTGAAAAAGAGCAGATCCAAATATTTTGACAAGGCACAGTAAGGCTAAAAGTCTGCTTAAAATAAAAAGGATGGATAAATATTCATGACCTTAGATTTTCAGTGGATTCTTAAATATGATACCAAAAGCATGTGCAACAAAAGAAAAAATAGATAAATTGTGTTTCATCAAAACTTAAAAGTTTTGTATATTATTTAAAAAGTTAGTAAAGTGAAAAGACAACTTACACAATGGGCAAAAACATTTGTAAATAGTATGTTTGATAAGTATCCAGTATCCAAATAGTATTAAAAAAAAAAAACCCTCTTAGAACTTAAACAAAAGACGCAAACAAAAAAGAAAACCGGAGTTCCCATCGTGGCACAGCAGAAACGAATCTGACTAGGAACCATGAGGTTATGGATTCAATCCCTGGCCTCGCTCAGTGGGTTAAAGATCCAGCTTTGCTGTGAGCTGTGGTGTAGGTCACAGACGCGGCTCAGATCTGGCCTTGCTGTGGCTCTGGCGTAGGCGGGCAGCAATAGCTCCAGTTAGACCCCTAGCCTGGGAACCTCCATATGCCATGGGTGTAGCCCTAAAAAAAAAAAAAAAAAAAAAAAAGAAAGAAAGAAAACCATACAACTGAATTAAAAAATGGGCAAAGGACTTGAATAGACATTTCTTTAGAAAAGATATACTAATGACCAAAAAGCATTTTAAAAGATCCTCAACATCATTAATGATTAGGGAAATTAAATTCCAAACAAACCACTATGAAATAACACTATACTTGCAAAGCTGGCTATGATCAGAAACTGAAAAATAAGTGTTGGTGAGTACGGGGAAAAATAGGAACCCTTAGACATTGTTACTGGGAATGTAAAATGATTTAGCCACTTTGGAAAACAATTTGATTGTTCCACAAAAAGTTAAACATAGATTTAACATGACTCAGCAATTCCACTTCCAAATATATACCCAAAAGAATTGAAAACAGGTGCTCAGACAAATCCTTATACATGAATGCTCATAGCAGCACTATTTGTAATAGACAAAAGGTATAAACAACCCAAATAAAAAGACAAAGAAATTGTGGGGACTTCCCTGGTGGTCTAGTGGTTAGGATTTGGCACTTTCACCAGTGCGGGCCTGGGTTTAATTTCTGGTCTGGGAACTGAGATCCCTCATCAAGTTGCCATGGCAAAAAAAAAAAAAAAAAAAAAAAAAAGTGGTATATACAACTGACCATTGAACAATGCAGGCATTAGAGGTGCCAAACCAAAACGTTCTTGAAAATCCGAGTATAATGAGTATAACTTTATAGTAGGCCCTCTATATGTATAGTTCTGCATTCACAGATTCAGCTAACTGCAGATCATATATTACTGTAGTATGTATTTAGTGAAATAAATTCACCTGTAAATGGACCTGTGCAATTCAAACCTGTATTGTTCAAGAGTCCACTATATAGACAATGGATCATTATTCAGCCATAAAAGGGATGAAGTACCAATGTATAAGTGAACCTCGAAAATTCTATGCTAACCAAAAGAAGACAAACATTAAAGGGTATATATTAGATTTTTATCAAGTATTCATAGTAGGTAAACCCCAAAATACAAAATGCAGAGTAGTGGTTTCCAGAGGCATAGTAAGGATTAAATGTGATGCTAGTTTGATGCTTAACGAGTATGGGGTTTTGTTTCGGAATGATGGAATTAGAGAGAGATGGCAGTAACATAACATTGTGAATATACTAAATGCCACTCGAATTGTTTGCCTTAAAATGGTTAATTTTATGGAATGCAAATTTTAAAAAAAGAGAGGGGATGTTTAAAAAAATAAATAAAAGGGCACATCTCCAGATTTGAGCATATTTATTTGCTCTAATGACAAGACAGTACTTATGCCACCTAATCTGGCATGCAGTAAAGGATTTACTAAATCTGAATAAATAGTTATTGGATTAACTGATTTGTATATTTTATTCTAGAGTCCCCAGAAGTAGATCCACAGTTAAGAACTGAATGCAAACTCTGAGTCAAAGCAAATGCTGAGAAAAGGGATTCACTTGGTGGGGGTGGGGGCATAAAATATTCAAGGATATAGAGAAAGGAAATGGAATAATAAGAAAACATTCAGTTAAAAAACGTATTATCAAGCATACTACCATTGGTCTAATGGCTTAACCCCACTGAGTCAGCTCTGGGTGTAATGAAAACATATGCTTCAGAGTTAACCTACCCAAGTGACAAGGGAGCTGGGGTATATATATGACAACTCCTGATAGGTATTGGTTTAGGACTGCTTTCAAGGGGGAGTTGTTTCCCTAGCACTTTTGGCATGCCACCTTGGCAAGAAAAACACTTTTGTGGCCAAAGAAAGCCATCAGAGGAAAATAACGTAAGCCTTCGCAGTTTGAAGCCAGGCCAGTGTACACAGAAGTGGTGATACTGTTTTATTTTATTTAAATACGCAGATCTAAGGAAAAGCCCTATGATAGTTACTTCATAGCAAGAATTTTATTTTGATAGGCCCGAGATTGTTGAATAAGAGAAATTGGGGAAAGTTTGCTTCTTGTGCCTGTAACACAATTCTATTCTAATATATTTTCTTTTTTTTTTTTTTGAACAGCATTGTCTTAGATGAAACATTTAATTTGCATGTGGATCCTTTTGTAAATAAAATGATTTTTAGAAATTCATGGGAGTAAGTCTTAGCAACTTATGGTTTTCTGGAACTCTAGTTCAAGTAGCATTTTTCTAACTCAGTAATTCTCAACCAGAGGCAGTTTTATCCCTAGAGGACATAAAATAATGACTCAAGACACTTTTGGTTGTCAAAGCAAGGGTGAGGGTGCTACTAGTGCCTAGGTGGTAGAGGCCAGGGCTACTGTTCAACATTCTACACTGCACAAGACAGATCCCCACAGCAAATTGTTTTGTCCAGTATGTCAGTTAGTGCCAAGGGTGAGAAACTCTGCTCTAAACCAGCACAGTCAATAGAATTCTCTGTGTTGATGAAAATATTTTATATCAGGGGTACCTGGTACTGTCTCCACTAGGAACATGTGCTGTTGAGTGGTTGAAATGTGTCTCGTTTGACTGTGTGCCAGTTATGATGCACTATACTGAGGAAATAATATGACTAGATCTTTACAGTCTTTAAAGTCAGAGCTCATGGTCTAGTAGGAATGACAGATTCTTAAAAATAACTTATTGTAAAAAAATGTGGTAAGTGTTATAACAGAGGATGAATAAAGTGCTAAATTTGAGGTGTCAGGACTCAGACAGACAATTAACAGTTCTCTAAGGCAAATTTCCACTCTTAGCTCAGAACATTGTAATGTGTAAAAACTATTGTTTGCAAAAAAAATTAATCTTTTGTAATGTAACTCATTGCTTCATCTTATTTTACCCTTTTGTCAGAAAATACCATATGAAAGGCTAGAATTTGATAGGGAGTTCTGCTTTGTTTAACAATCACATTGAATTTCTCAAAATAATTTACCAAGGAAGTCTATTAAAGTATTGATTTTTTTCTTAAAGGAAAATACATATGGAATGACACTCTCTTTAACATTTTAATCGAGCTTAAAATTAGTCTTGTATTTGGAACAATCTTGCCCAGAAAAATTGTTGGAGAACTTAAGAAAAAAAACTTAATATAAAAAAATTGATGGGCCGCATAGGCTGTGAGAACATTAAAATCTGAATCCAAAATATGGTCAGCCATTGTCACATCTTTCTTTGAAGCTTAAGTAACTCAATATTCCCAGTAGGATACCCAGTGATTCAAAGTGACACATACCCTGTCAACTCATTTCTCTTCCCAGTGTGTGGGTACATTTTGTATCCACAGAAATATGTGGAAAACTTAACAGTCTTGAGAGCCAGAACCCTACCAAAAAATACCTTTGTCACCTAAACAAATGAATTAATGATAACATAAGAAGACAGACATTAATTTACAGGGTCCGACAAAAGGTAAAAGCCAGTTGATGAATTTAGAAAAGGGGGGAAATGAGATTGACCTCACAGTAATCAGTCAGATAATAATGTGTTTTCTCTGTTCACTGCAACATCATTTTTGAGGGACAAATCTTCCTTATAGAAAAATTCCCCCAAATAGATGAGTACTACCTTTCTAAGAAGCGAAGTTTAATTCTCCCTCCCTGCATGAGTGTAGGCTGGATTTGGTGACTTGCTTTCAAAAATAGAGTACAGAAAGGAAAAAATACAGTTGACTCTTACAGCAGAAGTTTGAACTCCACAGTCCACTTACATGCAGATTTTTTTCACTAAGTATGTGCCTTAGTACTACACAATTCATAGTTGGTTAAATCCATGAGTGTGGAATGGTAGATACTTAGGGCCAACTGTCAAATTATATGTGGATTTTCAACTTGTGGAGGGCTGGCATCACTAACTCCTACATTGTTCAATGGTAAAGTGTAACAACTTTACAACAGAGGAGAAACGTGGCAGGCACCACCTTGTAAGTGGTCAAGTTTAACATCTCCACTGACAATCTTGTTGATATAGCATTCTTCCCTGGAAATGTGATGTAAAGGGCAATTCCTATAACCCCACTCTAATCATGAGAAAACTTCAGTCACAACTGTAGACATTCTTCAGTATTCCTGAGTAGTCCTCTTCAAAACTGTCAAAGTCATGAGGGAAAAAAAAAAACCTGAGAAACTGTCAAACTAGAAGATACCAAAGAGACATTATGACTAAATGCAATGGGAAATTCTGGACTGGATCCTGAAATGGATAAAGGACATTAGTGGGAAAACTGGTGAAATCTGAATAAATTCTATACTTTTGCTAATAGCGTTGTACCAGGTTTTACTTAATGAACATTAATGTAAATGTACCATAGATATACAAAATAGTGTTGTTAGATATTGTAGGAGTTGCCATCGTGGCTCAGAGTAACAAACCTGACTAGTATCCATGAGGATGCCGGTTTGATCCCTGGCCCACTCGATGGGTTAAGGATCCGGCATTGCCATGAGCTGTGGTGTAGTTCACAGATGCAGCTCAGATCTGGGGTGGCTGTGGCTGTGGCATAGGGCCAGCAGCTGCAGCTCTGATTCAACCTGTAGCCTGGGAACTTCCATATGCCACAGGTGAGGCCCTAAAAAGCAAAAAAAAAAAGAAAAAGAAATTGTGTCTCACATCCCTGGCAAGATATCAGATACCAGGTACATAGGTACCTTTATAAAGCTGTGTAATAAATGAACAGATAGTATTTATGTTTGTGTCTTATTAAAGGCTACTTTTCAAAAAGGTCAAAGCATGACTCCTATAGAAATATATAATAAATTGTATGTCAAACATTTTATTATATCATTAACCGATGAGAGAGTAAGACAGAGAGTCTCAAGAACAGACATATATATATAGACCCAGGAATGCTGATAAAACTTTGATAACAGATGCAATACTGGTGACTATCTGTATGAACAAATCACATTCCAGGAGACAAATACATTTGCATTTTTACCAACAAGAATCATTTGCATGACCATCAGCCCTCCACAAGTTGACTTTCTAACTTCAGTTTCAAAATAGCCCAACCAAACACTAAGCTGTTTACCCTTAAAGAATCAGATAAATCCTAAAGATTTTCTTAGGGAATAAGTATTCCATGGAAAAGATGCACAGTAACCTTGTAATAATTTCATTCTTTTATTATTTTTTAACAGTTTGTGTCAGGAACTTGAACCAAATTGAACCAATAATCAAAAATAGGGACAGTGGACATTTACTTGCATAAACTCAAACTAAAGTCAATGCAAATACTAGCATTTTATTAAACTATAAACCAGATCATAATTTAGTTTTTGTTTGTTTTGTTTTCTTTTTCACAGAAGTGTGAACAAGAAAAACTACAGTTTAAAAATTTTTAGTAACCGTAAAATGGGAGCAAAATCACAATGTCAAAATATTTAGCAAATGTAAATACAATCTATATACTTTTTAGATTGTACCCTTGGTTTGCTTTTTATAAACCTCATTGTTTTTACTTTGTTCATGATGTCTAAACTATTTCACTAAGTGATATCCCCCTATTACCTGGGTTTTGAACTTTAACTCTAATTTTAATTAGCCAAATATTAAAAAATAAAATTCAGCATAGTAAATTTAAAGACCTTATTGGCTTTGTTCATTGACTCATGGAACACTCAGCACCCCATCTAGCAGAGAGAAAAGAGCTCTGAGGATATGTATGTAATGAAAGCAAAGAAAGTTATACTACTAGGAAGTACATTGGTTGTGACAAAGTTACTTTCCCTTAAGGAATGGCAGGGTTCCATCAGGCAATTTACCTCGCTAGTACTGACCAGGTGAGTTCTGATTGACTGGTTTATGATTCCATCTCTGGGAGAGCCAAAACTGTAATTAAGTGGGTTTGGGAACATGGGGCTTAGCATAAAGGACTCCATTTTGGGTCTACTGTCTTTTTTTTAATAGTTATTTCCCCAATATAATTTTTTCTCTACTGTACAGCATGGTGACCCAGTTACACATACATGTACACATTCTTTTTTCTCACATTATTATGCTCCATCATAAGTGACTAGACATAGTCCCAGTGCTACACAGAAGGGTTTCATAGCTAATCCATTCCAAAGGCAATAGTTTGTATCTATTAACCCCAAACTCCCAATCCATCCCACTCCCTCCCCTTCCTCCTCCCCCTTGGCAACCACAGGTCTATTTTCTAAGTCCATGATTTTCTTTTCTGTGGAAAGCTTCCTTTGTGCCTTATATTAGATTCCAGATATAACTGATAGCATATGGTATTTGTCTCTCTCTTTCTGACTTACTTCACTCAGTATGAGAGTCTCTAGTTCCATCCATGTTGCTGCAAATGGCATTATTTCATTCTTTTTATGGCTGAGTAGTATTCCATTGTGTATATGTAGCACATCTTCCTAATCCAATCATCTGTCGATGGACATTTGGGTTGTTTCCATGTCTTGGCTACTGTGAATAGGGCTGCAATGAACATGCAGGTGCATGTGTCTTTTTTAAGGAGAGTTTTGTCTGGATATATGCCCACGCGTGGGATTGCTGGGTCATATGGTAGAGGGGCTGTGGAGAAAAGGGAACACTCCTGCACTGTTAGTGGGACTGTAAGCTGGCACAACCACTATGGAGATCAGTATGGGCCTACTGTCTTTTAACAAAAGTATTGTGAGAAAGTTTCCTCATATGTAAACCAAGGATGATAATGAAAATACCTACTTCATATGGTTATTACTGTGAGAATTAAATGGGTTAATATGTGTTAAGAGCTTAGAACAATACTGAACAAAAGTAAGCTCTCAATAACTGTTGTCCCTTACAATCTATGTACCTCTCATTTCCTTGTTCATAAGTTTTTTTAAAAGAATCCTGGAGAATTGTGGTTCTACCAGGATTAAATACCCCAAGTCCTTTCTCTTAAAACTAAGTTCCTGGACATAAAACAACAAACAAACATAGGATGACTCTGAAAGGTGGAAAGAAGAAAACAGACTGCCTAGGATCCCAGGACTTGAGAACTGACATAGCAGCAAGTCTCCTGGGTTTCCACGTTGTTTCTCATGTATCCTGGACAAAGTGCCAAAGATGACCCTACCTGAAACCATCAACAGACATAGACAAGTTCCAAGAAAAACCTGTCCCCTGAGACAAAGGACCAGGAGAAAATGACCTAACGACATAAAGCCTTTTGGGCAATATCTGCCCAACTCTAACCAACTACTAACTATTCATGGATTGGAAGAGTAGACCTATTAAATATGTCAATTCTCCTAAGATTTATCTATAGGTTTATTAAAATTCCTATCAAAATCTTAGGAAGTTTTTATTTGTAGGGATGGACAAGCATATTCTTTTTTTATATTTAATGATTTTTATTTTTTCCATTTTAGCTGGTTTACAGTGTTCTGTCAATTTTCTACTGTATAGCAAGGTGACTCAGTCACACACACGTACACATTCTTTTTTCTCACATTATCATGCTCCATCATAAGTGACTAGACATAGTTCCCAGTGCTATATAGCAGGATCTCATTGCTTATCCATTCCAAAGACAATAGTTTGCATCTATTAACTCCAAATTCCCAGTCCATCCCACTCCCTCCCCCTCCACCTTGGCAACCACCAATCTGTTCTCCATGTCCATGATTTTCTTTTCTGTGGAAAGATTCATTTGTGCCATATATTAGATTCCAGATATAAGCGATATTTGTCTTTTTCTTTCTGACTTACTTCACTTAGCATGAGCGTCTCTAGTTCCATCCATGTTGCTGCATATGGCATTATTTTGTTATTTTTTAATGGCTGAGTAGTATTCCATTGTGTATATATACACCACGTCTTCTTAATCCAATCATCTGTCAATGGACATTTAGGTTGTTTCCATGTCTGGCTATTGCGAATAGCGCTACAATGAACATACAGGTGCATGTGTCTTTTTCAAGGAAAGTTTTGTCCAGATATATGCCTAAGAGTGGGGTTGCTGGGTCATATGGTAGTTCTATGTACAGATTTCTAAGGTACCTCCATACTGTTCTCTGTGGTGGCTGTACCAGCTTACATTCCCACCAACAGTGCAGGAGGGTTCCCTTTTCTCCACACCCCCTCCAGCATTTGTTATTTGTGGACTTATTAATGATGGCCATTCTGTCTGGTGCAAGGTGGTAGCTCATAGTTTTGATTTGCATTTCTCTAATAATCAGTGATGTTGATAAGTTGCTGGTGGAAATGTAGAACGGTAAAGCCACTCTAGCAAACAGTATGCCAGTTTCCTCTAACACTTACCATGCAACTACTATTTATCTGAGTAACTTTACTCTTGGGCATTTATCTCAAAACCTATACAAAAATGTTGATAACAGCTTTACTCATAATATCCCCAAACTGGAAACAACCCTGATGATTTTCAACAATGAATGTTTATACAAGCCATAATACATCCATATTCTGAGCAGTGCTACTGATAATTTAAATGAAAGGAAATATTGATAAATGCAACTTGGGTGAATCCGCAGGGAATCATGCTAAGTAAAAGAAACTAATCTTTAAAAGTTACATGCTGCATGGTTTCATTTGTATAACATTCTTGAAATGACAGTATTACTGAATGGAGAACAAATTAGTGGTTGCCAGGAGTAAGGGATGGCAGGGAAAGAGGAGACAGGTGGGTGTGGCTGCAAAAAGGGCAACATCAGAGGGATCCTTGTGGCGTTAGAACTAGTCTTTATCTTGAATGTATCAAGGTCAGTATCCTGGTTATGACATTGTTCTGTAGTTTTAGAAGATGTTACCTTTGGGGAAACTGGATCAGAAGTACATTGGCTTTCTCCATGTTATTCCATGTTATCTCTCACAACAGGATGTGAATTGACAATTATCTCAAAAGCATAGTTTTTAAAAGCAAATAAAATAAAATAAAAAGAATCTATGAATTTAACAACTTCAGACTTGCTTTCATGCTTCACTTAAGATTTTTTTAAATTTTCCTTTTCACTCAGCTATAAGCTTCTATAATAAACTAGGTTTTCTATTCCTTTGACACTCATATTCAAGTAATGATGAGCATATATTAACACTCTGTAAAATTTCTTGTATAAATGAGAAAAATAGAGATTTACCTGTATATCTAAACATTGTATTAACATGTTTCACTCTGATATAAATTTGCACAAAGAAAGTATAAAAGATATTTTCAAATTACAGTTGACCATTTAACAACTCAGGAGTTGAGACACTGACCCCTCAGGCAATTGAAAATCCACATATAACTTTACACTTGTCCCTCAGTTCCACATCCACAGATTTAACCAACAGTATACCAGGTAGTATTTATTCATATGTGGTATGTATGCATTTAGAAAGCCACATGTAAGTGGACCTGAGCAGGTCAAATGAATGTTGCTCAAGTGTAATCTGTTCTTTTACTTAAGATCGTTTTTTAACTATAATGGAAAAAAATTTAAATAATTAAAAATTAAAAAATAAAGTTTTTTAAAAGGTGATAACTTATGGGGTTTTATTTTCCTTTTTATATTACTTTTGAATATGTAATCATTTTCATGGTTCAGAAATCAAAAGTTAGTGAAAATTTTTTTCTCTATCTCTGTGCCCTATTCACTCAATTCCCCTCCCCAGAGACAGCCAATGTTATCAGCTTCTTTTGTATAATTCAGGATATATTTATGAATTTTTAAGCAAATATACATAAATTTAGGTATTTATGTGTGTTTCTATGTATGTATGTTTTTACATAAATGGTAGCATATTATACATCCTTGTTATGAATTATATTTTTCTTTTTTAATTTTTAAAAGCTTTATTGAAGTGTAGATGATTTACAATGTTGTGACAGTTTCTGCTGTACAACAAAGTGATCAGCTACACATGTACACATATACATTATTTTTCAGATTCTCTTCCCATGTAGACCACCAAAATATACTGGGCAGAATTCCCTGTGCTGCCTAGCAGGTTTCTGTTGGCCAATCATCCTATATACCCCAGTGTGCATATGCCAATCCCAAACTCCCAGTCCATCCCTCCCCCCATCCATTTGTCCCCCTTGGTAGCCACAAGTTGGTCCTTGAAGTCTGTGAGTCTGTTTCTGTTCTGCAAATAAGTTTATCTTCATCCTTTTTCTAGATTCCACATACAAGTGACTTCATACAATGTTTGTCTTTCACCATCTGACCAACTTTACCTGGCACAACAATCTCTAGGTCCATCCATGTTGCTGCAAATGGCACCATCTCATTCCCCATCATGGCTGAGTAACACTCCAATGTATATATATACCACATCTTCTTCATCCATTCCCCTGTCAATGAACATCTAGGCTACCTCCATATCTTAGCCACCATAAATAGTGGCACAGTGAACATTGGGGTGCATGCAATGTTCACATTCACAGTCCCCTCTGGATAGATGCCCAGGATTTGGACTGCTGGACCATATTGTAGTTTCATCTCTAGTTTTCTGAGGAACTTCCACACTGCTCCCAATGTGGCTTCACCAATTCACATTCCCCCCATCAGTGCAAAAGGGTTTCCCCCTGCCCCAGTACCCTCTCCTGAATCATGCTTTCCTTCTTCAACAATATATCATAGGCAGTGTTTTGTATCAGTACTTAAAGAGTGTATTAGTTTGCAATGGCTACCATAACAAAATACCATAAACTGGGTGGCTTTAACAACAGAAATATGTCTCACAATTCTTCAAGCAAGTCTAAGACCAGGGTGTTGGTAGGGTTTATTCCTTCTGAAGGCAGTGAGGGAGAATCTGTTCTCTGCTTTTCCTCTAGCTTCTGGTTTTTTGCTGGTGATCTTTGGCCTTCCTTGGCTTGTAGATCTCTGCCTTCGTCTTCACATGGCGTGCTCACTGTCTGCATGTCTGTCTCCAAGTTTCCCCTTATAAGGACACCAGTTATATTGGATGAGGGCCCAACTTAATGACCTCATTTTAACTTGATTTCCTCTGTAAAGACTCTGTCTCCAAATAAGGTCACATTCTGAGGTACTGAGGGTTAGGACATTTGTGTTTTAGAGGGGGACACAATTCAATCCATAACAAAAATCTTAGCCATTCTTTTAATGACTACATAGTGTTCTATTATGATGATGTATCATAATTAATCAGCACCCGGGATATTTTATTGTTTTCAATGCAGTTTTTTCCTAATATTAGCATACATTTCATCAAATAGAATTATAGTATCTAAGACTTACTGAGATATTATTTAAATAGTGATTATCCCTGTAAACTTCAAGTGCCTTGAAGGCAGTATTTATATATTAAAGGAAGAGGGAAGACTTTTAAAGTTCATATAAAAATAAATACTTCAGAATAGACTAAAATATATGAAAAAGAATAAATGTCTCTGCATTGGAGATCAGGGATGGGGCTTGCCTTATCTAATATTAAACTCCCTATAAATATTCTATAATCCATAGCATGTATTATTAGCACACACACACAAAAGAAACAAACATATCACGCAAACAAAATTTCAAGTCCAGAAGGACGTCAAATTGTTTTTGGAAACATAATGTGGCAAAAGTGTTGCTTTAATTCAGTGGAAAAAAAAGATGTTTTATTCAGTAAATGCTGCCAGCATTCTTTGCAATCCCTCTGTAGAACACAGTTTATCTCCTAGCTTATGCAATATAAAAATAAATTTCAAGTACATTAAAGTTTGAAATATAAAAAGAAAAATCCTCGGGATGAGGCAGATCTTTTATAAACAAGATGGGAAATCCAAAAGTGATAAGGGAAAGATAGACCTGTTTACTACATAAAAAAATAACAGAAAGCAAAGAAGAAAAATGATTAAGTGGATATATTTGCTGCATATATGATGTACAAATAACTCCTGTAAACTAATTTATCAGGAGTCAACCCAGTAGAAAATTGGTCATAATATAGGAATGTACAATTTATGGAAAAGGATATCCAGGTGGCTGAAACACAAAACTGTGAGAATATATGCAACCTCATAGTAGTCAGGAAAATGAAAATAAAGAAACAAGACACCATTTTCCATTCATCAGATGAACACACATTAAGAATGATAATTTCTGGAGTTCCCATCGTGGCTCAATGGTTAATGAATCCAACTGGGAACCGTGAGGTTGCAGGTTCGATCCCTGGTCTTGCTCAGTGGGTTAAGGATCTGGTGTTGCTGTGAGCTGTGGTGTAGGTTGTAGGCATAGCTTGGATCCCGCATTGCTGTGGCTCTGGTATAGGCCGGCAGCTGCAGCTCCCATTAGACTCCTAGGCTGGGAATCTCCTATGCCGTGGGAGTGGCCCTAGAAATGGCAAAAAGACAAAAAAAATGATAATTTATGATATGGGAAAAGATCACTCTTAGATATTGCTGATAGGAACAATATATTGCTGCCATGTTTGAGGAAAGAAATAGGATATTATCTATGAAAACGTTAAAGTGCACAAACCTTTTGATCTGTCACTCCATTTCTGATAATCAATTCTATAGAAATAAAACTACCTATATGAAAGGCTATATGTAGAGAATGTATGTTGCAGCATTGTTGGTAGAGGTCAAAAAGTAGAAATAAAGCAAATTTTCCATCATTGGGGAAATTATTGAACAAATTATGGAATTATGATTATGTGTTTACAGAGTAAATCATTTTCTAATCTGGTTAGATCTGTAACTGCTCTCCTGAACAGTTAACCATGATATCTTCTTGACAAACAAAACAAGTTTTAATAAACATATGAGCCCATTTTAAAAATAAAAAGGACAAAATTAGGAGTTCCCATTGTGGCTCAGTGGGTTAAGGACCCAACATAGTGTCCCTGAGGATACAGGTTAGATCCCTGGCCTTGCTCACTTGGTTTGGGATCCCGTGTTGCTACAAGCTGCAATATAGGCATTGTTGTGGCTATGGCATAGGCCAGTAGCTGCAGCTCTGATTAGACCCCTAGCCTAGAAACTTCTATATGCCAAACGTGCCTCCATAAAAAGGAAAAAATGGATAAAATTAATCCTCTGGAATTACATGAGCATGGGGGAGGAAGGGAAGAATATATAGCAAGTTAGTAGTTTTATTTACGTAGGATGCTCAAAGAGAGAGTGAAAGAAAAATAACCAAAAAAGAATGTATCAAATTGTATAAAAAGTGAAAAATTGGGATAAAAATATTACCACAAACATATAACCATTAAACATCTGCATGGACAAGGATATAAATTAATATGGAGGACTGAATATATTGATTTATTATTAGGTGGTTGGATTGAGGACTTTTTTGTCTTTGTTGTCATTATAACTTTTTTTTTAGATATAGATGCACTAATTTTATTGGCATATAGTTGCCTTACAATGTTGTATTAGTTTCAGGTGTACAGCAGTGAATTAGTTATACATATGCATATACCCATTCTTTTTTCCCGTATAGGTTATTGCAGAACATTGAGTAGATTTCCATGTGCTATACTGTGTAGGTCCTTGTTAGTTATCCATTTTATAGTCAGTAGTGTGTAACATTATGTTTTATTCTATATAGAAGTATGGGTAGAGAGGAAGTCCTCACAAACATAGTATCTGCCATATAAGCACCCAGTAAATAGTAGCTATTTATTTTCTTTAGAATGATAATACAGCACCGCCCATCCAGATATGTTTAGATTGATACTTGACAGCACAGAGCTTATATTTTAAGGATAAATGTCATTGCTCTTACCATAATTAATTATAAACTGGAGTCTATAACTAGCACTGGTGAAGGAGGACCATCTAGTAGTATAGTGTACTTTGGCCTGAGAGTGGAAGTGTGGTGTTTAAGGCAAATCAAATTCTCACTTCAGACAGGCCGTCTTTGGACCTTTCCAAGGAGTAAAGGCCCTCCTTTACTGTTTCTCTACCCCTGAGGGGAAGGAGGTATGAAAAACTGACTCTCCCATCTTCATCAGTCACTGAGATAAATGGGAAGTTTTGTTGACAATGTAGCAACTGCAAATTTGCCTTTCTGCCAAATGTGATCCTTACCCTCCATTCTGGAAGTTTCTGAGACTCTCACTGCTGGAGTTTATGAGGTAGGAACTTTGACCACTTCCCCCCCAAAGTTTCTAGAATTAGCATGCAACTTGTTAAACAGTATATGACTCATAAAAGGACTGCTACAAATTCATGCTGGGCTGTGTGTAAGAACAGGTCAAAGAGAAGCCTTTGGAAAGTGCTGTACTGTTTTTTGTTTTGTTTTGTTTTTCAGGGCTAAACCCGCAGCTTGTGGAAATTTCCATGTTAGGGGTCAGATGGAGCTGCAGCTGCCAGTCTATGCCACAGTCACAGCAACGCTAGATCCCAGCCACATCTGCAACCTATACCACAGCTCATGGCAACACCAGATCCTTAACATGGTGAAGGAGGCCGGGTATTGAAGTCGCATCCTCATGGATACAAGTTGGGTTGGTTATCAACTGAGCCACAGCAGGAACTCCTAGAAAGTTCTGTACTGTTGAATCATCTTCTTCCTTCCTCAGTACCTAACTGTCCCACTAGTCACCTAGATATACAGTGGGCCCATGGAAAAGGAGCAATTTTTGTCATTAATATATTGATACCACAGATGCCTGCAAATATTCACTGAGCTCAATTTTTTTAAAAATATGTTCCCCTATACTATGAAAGAAGTGTTAGCCTATGAGAATTAGATGACCTGCCTTCTGCTGCTAGTTCTGCTGTTAACTAGCTGTAGCACTTTGAGTAAATCCTGTTAACATTCTGTTTCCTCAAGAGTAAATTAAGAGCCTTAGCTAGATGATCTCTAAGGCCTCTCTAGCTCTAGAGTACTTTTATTTAAATAGCATTGAACTTGTAGATTTTCATTGTAAATGCTGGGTCCAGTCAATGACTATAAGGTTTAAGTGTGCATGTATTTTCAAACCCTTACAGGCACTGTCTCTTTCAAGAACCTCTTTTGATATGTCCTTTTCAGTGATACAAATGAAAAAAAATTGTAGCCCAACTGGATCCTACTGCCCTGATTGTCGTGAAGCTCATTCAGCTTTGTGACAAGCTTATGTTTGTACCACTTTAGACAGTGTTGTATTAGAGATTTGATAATTCACTTATATGTGGAATCTAAAATATAGCAAAAATGAACCTATTTGCAGAACAAAAGCAGATCACAGACATGGAAAGCACAATTGTGGCTGCCGGGGGTGAGGGGAGAGGGAAGTTAGTGGGATGGACAGGAAGTTTGGGGTTGGCAGATGCAAACTATTATATTTGGAATGGATAAGTAATGCGATCCTACTGTACCGCACAGGGAAATATGTCCACTCTTTTGAGGTAGAACATGAGGGAAGATCGTATGAGAAAAATAATGTATATGTATGTATGACTGGGTCTCTATGCGTTACAGCAGAAATTGACACAACACTGTAAATCAAGTATAATAAAAAAGATTTGATAATTCAGACAAAGTTTTCTTTCATAATCATTCTTTTTAAAATTCTCACAGGCTCAGTTATGTCATACTAGAGAGCTATGTGTCCTATTTGTCATTAATTACTTCATTCTCTTAGAACTGAATCACCTTGCTACACAAAGCATAGCTCATGGACCACAAGCCCCAGCAACTCTTGGGAGCTTGTTAGAAATGTGAAATCTCAGGCTCTGTCTCAGAACTGTTGAATCAGAATCTTCATTGTAATAAGGTCCTCAAGGAATTTGCATGTACACTAGAGCTTGAAAAGCAGCCCACTATCATGTATATGCATACATCGAACCACATTCATTGCCAACAAGAGAGAAAGATATTATTCCAGTAGCTCTCAGATGAAGTTTAGTTACAACTGCATGACCTTTTTCTTTAGTGACCTTTAATGTCCTCATCTCTATAAGATGGACCCTAAATGATATTTTTATTTTTATTTTTAAATGTTATTTATTTATTTTTGAGCACATCCATGGCATGTAGAAGTTCCTAGGCCAGGGACTGAACCCAAGTCACAACAGTGACAGTGCTGGATCAGTAACCTACAAGGCTACCAGGGAACTCTACTTCCACAATATTTTTATTCTGCAGTATCTAAGGCCACTTGAGGTTTTGTTGTTTTGCTTTTTTGTTTGTTTGTTTGTTTGTTTGTCTTTTTAGAGCAGCACCTGTGGCATATGGACATTCCTGGGCTAGGGGTCATGTGGCAGCTGCCCGCCTCAGCCACAGCCACAGCAATGCTAGATCTGAGCCACATCTGCGACCTATGCCACAGCAATGCCAGTACCTTAACACACTGAGTGAGGCCAAGGATCGAACCTGCATCCTCATGGATACTAGTTGGGTTCTTAACCCACCGAGCCACGACAGGAACTCCTAAGGCCACTCTGAAAAGAAGAATGTGCTAGGGCTCCTGTAGTCACTAACAGGGAGTAGCCAGAAAACATGAAGTGAAGAAGAAAAAAAGTGACTAGAAAACTGAACATGGGAAGAACTGAAAAACAGAGTCATAGGCAGAACTGCAAAGGACTGTCAGGAAGCTGACTAGGTTTTGTATGGATAATATCCCTTGGAGTTTCAGCAAGTGAGAGGTTCATGATGAGGCAATCACAGAATTTACAGTGGAACCAGAGCCAAGCACTCTGACTGTGGTGAGTTGAAGATGAGGGAGTGGAGGAAAGGGATGGAGAGGAGGATGTGGAAGGAGTCTAAGAAATGGGGCAATAGCTATGGAGGAATATAATGGTACACATAGCTACTACCTCAACAATGGAATGACCATGAGTCTGAATTAATTAACAGACTGTCTAATTAAAACTCACAGTGTCATAGGAACTTATAGACTCACTGAATAATAGCTGAGATGTATCTTTGCTCTTTAGAGATGCTGTGTATGGAGGCCATCTTTCAATAGTGATATATGTTCTTCAGTCCCATTTTTTGTTTTTCTTATTTTTATTAGTTTGCATCCTTTCTCTTATCATGAAGATAAAATGATAATTTTACTTCTCCTGTAATTTATTTTAAAGATTCGTTCAAAATCCTTTGGCAGGTTTTCTGCTGAGTGTGTCCTGACAACCTCATTGAGATTTGTGTTCGGTATCATTGAACTCAAACCAGTCACCAACCATAGTTAGATAGCCCATAGGCATTCCACTTTATTTTCCCCTTTCAAAGGGAGCTGGAGGTGCAATTATATGGGAAGAAGGAAGAAAGGAATTTAAGAAACTGAAAAAATGAAAGAAAATTTGGCTTATGGAAGAGAGGTCTTTCTATTAGAGTAATAATAATGCCATTATTATGGAAAGGAAAGGAGAGCAAACTCTTCTTTCCAGCAATGTAAAATTCTACTAAGTTAGGTATTTACCTAAAGAGAAGAATCACTCTCTGTATAATACATATTATTCATAAATTGCCACCCTTCAGAGCTCTTCATTGTACCTTAATACCATCTTTCTTAGATGATTCACAAAACACTTTGTTATTGTCCAGTATTTCCTGTCATTTTTATAAGCAAAATTACTCTGGCTATATCCAAGGAAGTGAATCAAACACTCTCTGTCTCCTCCCATTCCTGCAGTGTTTTTATTCTGGAGTGTCTAAGGCAGCTTGGAAAGAGAAGTCACCTAAGGACAGTGAGAGAGTATGCATAGCAAGGAGAAGTGGAAAATGCCACTTCTTTGAGACCAATTGTGTTTTTTTACTCTGTATTTATATGTGAGTATCGTATCTGTGCTGTTATGAGTGGATTAATATGCACCTCAGGTCTGTTCTTTGTGTTGGTTAGAAAAATCTACTTTTCTCCCTTCTTCGACACTCTACCCTTTCTCCTCCCCTCCTTCCTCAACAGAAATATTAAGTTATCTTTAAGCAGATTGGGGCAGTAATTTCCATATTCTGTTGTTTGATTCAGAGATTCACTTATTACTTTGCTAAGCATCAACTGAGTACTTGCTAGGTGTTAAACCCTGTACTAACTGTTTGATTTAAGGATGAAACTGATTGAAAACCTTTGGCTGCAAGGAGCCAAGAGTATAGTTGGAGAGACAAATGTGTACATCAGTCACAGCATAACATGTTTAATGTTTAAACAAAGGTTTGTGCCAAAGTCTATAAACCTGAGCTGTAAAAGTTTCTGATGCTTCCTTCAGAAGCCTAATGGTCAATTAAATTATGGTGTTTGGGCAGAGAGGCTGCTGGGAAGATCTGCTACTACCATAGTCATTACCCACAGATTTTGGATATACAGGATATTTCATGGTCCACATGAGCCACTGTCTTGCCTTTGTATACAGAAAAAAATTCAAGTTCTTCATCATGTAATTTTTTGGACCTACTTGTCTTTTGCCCTGCCCTTTGCCTTTGCCTGCCAATATCCTAATCATCCTTCAGGTAACATCTCCACAGCTCCTTAACCACACAGTTTATGATCTTCCAACCAGTTATGTTTCTCCCTTCTTCAAACCTGTATAGTTCCTTATTTGTACTTTATTTAGACTAAATCATGTTTGTTTTTTGAAGAACATTCGATATCTTTATAGACTATAAACTCTTTGAGAATGTATTTTTTGTCCCCATTCCTCCCTGTGGTATCTAGTGGAGTACCTTAAATAAATGGGCAGTAAATAAATCCTACCTAATGTTAAGTTAAATTGTTCCAAAATGTGTATTTAATTTTACACTGGCATTCAGTGTTATGTTGAAATAAACTCCAGGGTATAATTCCGTTTCTGATTATTATTTATTTAAATACTAACTCTTTAATCCAACTGAGTTATGTCCTTCAATGATAATTTAGATCCAAATTTATTTTTGCATTGTTTTAAATGTTATCAAGTGAGTCATATTGTCTTTTTTTGTTTTTTGTTTTTTGGTTTTTTTTTTTTTGGTCTTTTTAGGGCTGCACATGTGTGGCACATGAAGATTCCCAGGCTAGGGTCGAATTGGAGCTGTAGCTGCTGGCCTACACTACAGCCATAGCACCGCTAGATCCGAGCCATGTCTGTGACCTACACCACAAGTCACGCCAATGCCGGATCCTTAACCCACTTAGCAAGGCCAGGGATTGAACCCACAACCGCATGGTTCCTAGTCAGATTTGTTTCTGCTGTACTATGACAGGAACTCCATATTATGTTTTTAAAATATTCTGTGGATAAGTGAAAATAAGCAAGTATCATCAGAATATGATGCCTTTTTTAAAAAAAATTCAACAATTCTTTGATGGAATATTTATTTGTAGGCTTCTCCCATAATTTTTTCCTTTTTTTAATGATTTTTACTTTTTCCATTATAACTGGTTTACAGTGTTCTGTCATTTTTCTACAGCACAGCAAAGAGACCCAGTCACACACACATGTATACATTCTTTTTCTCACATTATCCTCCATCATGCTCCATCATAAGTGACTAGAGGTATTTCCCAGTGCTATATAGCAGGATCTCATTGCTTATCCATTTCAAAGGCAATAGTTTGCATCTATTAACCCCAAATTCCCAGTCCACCCCACTCCCCCCTCCTCCCCCTTGGAAACCACAAGTCTGTTCTCCAAGTCCATGAGTTTCTTTTCAGTGGAAAGTTTCATTTGTGCTGTATATTAGATTCCAGATATAAGTGAAATCATACGGTATTTCTCTTTCTCTTGCTGATTTACTTTAGTAAGTATGAGTCTCTAGTTCCATTCATGTTGCTGCAAATGACATTATTTTGTTGGATGAATGGATTAAAAAGATGTGGTATATATACACAGTGGAATACTACTCAGCCATAGTTCTTCCCTAGACATGGTCCCACAAATCGTTTCAGAAGTCAGTCCATTTAATGATTTTTTCTTTTGTGCTTTTATCACTTCATAGAAAATCAAGTTTATTGATTAAAAATGCAGCAAATGATTAAGCCAGTTGGAGGAATTGACATCATCAACTCCAAGTTTTTTTCATGAGAAATTGAAATTATTTTAAACTTCACATATCTCCTCTATCACATGGGGGGATTAACCTGATGTAACTGTGGCCTCCAAGAATACTAATAGTCATCCTATTTGAGAGGTTATGGGAAAGAAAGAGTCTAAGATTGAGTTAAAACCCTTGGATCACAGAGTTTATTAAAATCAGTTAAAGTCAATGAGACATGACAGGGAAAGATTTGGGATTAGTTTATCCTTAGGTCTGAGTATAAATGAGCTGAGGGGCTACACTACTTGAATTTTTGGATATGTATTGATTACATATCCTGTCTCTACTGCATTGGCCTTCCCCACTAATGATGTGCTTACAAGACCCAAGTTGAGTTTCTAGTAAGTGTGCCAACATAATCTGATAAATAGCCCTTGTCGTTCTTGGGCAAAGGACTTACAGGGCTAGAATAAGGCCTTTGGGTGTCACCCCTGAGTGGCTAAATTAATACTTCATGAATATTAAGTGCACATGTATATTTATTTTATCCTGAATATTTAGTTTCTCTTGTATACTTTGCGCATCTTGTATATTTAGTGTCTCTTTTATATTTGATCTCATGTATATTTAGTATTTTATGAATATTTAGTACCCAGGTGCCTCATGAATATTAGGTATCTTTTGGACCCTCCATTCCTCACTATTTATGTTTAACAAATATGTGCTCTACCTATTGACTACTTATACTTAACACAGTCTAAGAATTATGTCAATGTCTAACAAACATTTTCTGCTAGCTAATTATAACTAAAATACCTTAAAAGTTGTTGCCAATGTTTTACACACTCAAACTTATTCCTCTAATAAGACTAAATATTCACAAAAGCAAATACACATTATACTCCAGTATATAGTCTTTGTTTCTGTTGTATGTTTCCTTTTGACCATAAAACTTTGGGTATTAAAAAATTGAGGGCTGTAGTATTTGAACTGGATTTCATACTTCCTACCTAACCTTGATAGACCCTTCTTTTAGAACACTTTTCTAATTTTTTTGCTCAGTAAGAGTATGATAATAATAGCTCTATATCCCAGTTTTAGTCCTTATTTGGGCTAATTGTCCTTGGGCCAGACAATTCACAAATATCTGTCTTTAGTCAGAAGTATAAGCATATGGATTTCCCAAAGGAATTCAACACTGCTTAAAAACCAATAGCATATGTTCTTTACTCCCTGAGTAAAGCCCTGAATGGCTCCCAGTTCCCCCTGGGATAAAAGTGTCTTATCACTTTGCAATGGTGTGCCAAAACTGGCTCAAATATGCTCCTAAGAGCCAATTGTGTGCATCTCTTTCCACTGAATTCCTTGTTGGTGAGTGGGAGTATTTACACCATACAAATTGTCATATGCTACAATTAGTGCTCCAACCCCCCACCCCAGACACAGTCCCAAAGCCAGTTATTTACATTTGCCAGCTTTCCACTGTTTACATGGCCCTTCATGTTTGCACTTTATATGACCCCCATAAGCCTTATCCCTCTTTTCTGAACTCCACAATCAAATGAAATATTTTTATGTCTTGTTTCTGCCCCTCCATGCAAGGAGCTCCTTCTCTTAGGCAAAAGCTGTCCCTCCTCTCTCATCTTTGCTTGGCTATTTGGTAATCCCCTTTCAGAAAGCAGCTTGTATAGGGATTCCTGAATATCCAAAACTGGCTTCGCTGCATCCTTAATATGCTTCCTCAACACATTTATCTTATCCTTTGTCATATGGTATTTTAATTGTCCATGTGTCTGTAGTCCCCTCCAGGCTGTAAGCTTCCTTAGGTCTTTTTATATTTTTTGTACTTATATGTATCTGCCACATAATAAATATCTACTTAATGCCTGGGTCAATACATTAATAACTGACTGGAGTGAGTGAATAGATTTCCAGTATTGGTGCACTTTTTATCAAAGTGATAATGCATTTTATATATTGCCTTGTGTGGTGCTATGACCTGAATGTTTGTGTCCTCTCCAAATTTATGTGTTGAAATCCTAATGTCTGATGTGGTTGTATTCAGTTTGTGGGGCATCTGGGAGGTCTTAAACCATAAGTATTGAGCCCTCATAAATGAAATTAAAGCCTTAAAAAAGAGGTTCCAAAGAAATCCCTAGCCCCTCCTCCCACATGAGGGCATAGTAGGAAGGTACCAAACGGGATCATACTGGTCCTTTGATCTGGCACTTTCCAACCTCCAGAATTGTGAGAAACAAATTTATGATGTTTGTAAGCCACCCAGTCTATGATATTTTGTTACAGCAGCCCAAGCAGACTAAGACACATGGGGGAAGGAACACAGGGTCAACTGCCTGGCCTGGCTCTTTTAAGAAATTATTTATGTAGAAGAGACCAACATCTGGCTGGGCAGAAGTACTGAGAACCCAGTACTAGTCATTTTCCCCATCAGCTACAGCTAGAACAGAGGATGGTCATCTTTAAATAATGAGACATGGTTAGATTAGAGGAGATCCCTAAGGCAATGGCTCTGATGAACATTAGAATCAACTGGGAAGCTTAAACAATGCCCAGGCTGCATTTGAGGCCAGTGATACCAGACTCTTTGGAGGAAACCCATGCATCAGAGTTAGTTTTTTAATTATTATTCTTGGTGATTTCATTGTAGCCAATATTGAGTCCCAACTATGATCTTCAGACTCTCATAGTCTCTCCTTTTAGCATAGGTGAGAATTAAGAGAAGAGTTTTAACAGCCAGCTTTTCCACACACTTTCTTAGGCACGTATATTGTTTCATTGGTAATTTGTGAGCACTTGCATATGTTAGCAAAGCTTGACTGCAAAAAATTTCTGCTCCCACACATTCTGATCCCATCTTGACACTGCATAACTGTTGGCGAAGGCAATTTCAACAATGAAGAAGTGGGAGAAAGGACTTCATTTTATATAAATATGTATGCATTTGAAATGAAAAGGACATATGTAATAATATCATTTACAATTTTTAATGAAGGGCAACACTGAAGATTTCTCTGTAATCACATTTCTTAGCAGTAGAAAGCATTGTCTTTACAGCTGTTAAACATAGTTGAGAAAATGTTACTCTACAAGGCTTAAGATTTGAAATCTGACTTTATATTAATGCATACACTTTATTGCACAGTCATGTATGGTTTCTAATTATATTTGAAAAGTAGCTACTGAAAGATTTTTAAGCTTGAAGGTAATGGCTCTAGGATATCAGTTATATGATACTCCAAATAGGCTTGATTATGTGATGATTGTTAACACACTGAAATAGTTCTGTATTTCTTATGCAGTAATGTATTTAAAACAAAGAATCAAACTCAAAATGGCCTGAGAAGAGTCTTTCTAGTTACTCTTTCTGGCTTTGGACAGAAGAAAAACAGTCCATTGCAGCTAATTATCTACTGCCTCTGAAAGACCCTACCCATGGGCTAGATGGTATATAAGTGAAAAAGGCAAGTGAAAATTTCAAGACAGAAATGTCCAGAAGAGGACCACTGATGAGGGAGAGGATGTTAATTTTTTGTTAATTAGAGTACAGTTGATTTACAGTGTTGTGTCAGTTTCTGCAGTACAGCATAATGACTTAGTCATACATATATGTACATTCTTTTTCTCATGCTGTCTTCCATCATGTCCTACTCCAAGAGATTGGACATAGTTCCCTGTGCTGTACAGTAAGACCTCATTGCTTATCCATTCTAAATGTAATAGTTTGCATGTTAACGTTTAAGAACTAAACTCAACTCAGCAATTAACCTTCCTTTTATACAGCAAGAGCAATGGTTCTCAAAAGATGAACTTGCACCAGAATCCCCTGGAGGGCTTGTTAAAACACAAACTGCTAGACCCAACCCCCAGAGTTTCTGATTCCTTTGACCTGGAGTTCAGATTCATAATTTGCATACATAATAACCTCTCAGGGGTATTGCAGGTCCAGGGACCACAGTTTGAAAACCACTGCTCTGGAGAAGGGCACTATACTGGCTAGATTTCCCAAAGTCTTGTCTCAGTTTCCCATGGACTTCCTGTGTTTATTAGCTTCCTTCCTTCCACAACAGTAATCTTCATAGCAGCAGCTAGTAATGCTTGAGCACTAAGTACTAAGCATTGTATATATCTTACCACAAAACAATTTTGCAGATGAGGAAACAAATAGGAAATTCACCAAAGGTCACGAGCTGACGTGAGACGCAAGCCTATATCTGATTGGCTCCAGAGCCCAGAATCTCAGTTTGTTCCAGATACTCATGATGCGCTCTGATTTTCACTACCAAAGCCTTCTAACATGAGGCTGAAGGTGGCAGCTGGATGGGAGGAAACGGTCCAGTTGAGTAGGTACTGTGCTGGCAGAGTGGAAGTGTGGGGACCTGGGCATCCTAATAAAAGGAAAAGACATTGATTTTTCTACTCCTCCAGCACCATCTTGGCTGCCATCCCTCCCTCCTCCTGGGCAGCATCAGAGAGGTAACAAGCAGCTCTGTCAAGATGATCCAGAAGTTTTTAATCTGCAGGACAGTATCTGGGCATTTGTTTCTGGGGATGAATCTGAGGTACTCACAGTGCACATTCAGATGCTATTTACAGTGTTCTAGGAATGATATAAATATTATGTCAAGAGGCCTTTTATGATGTGAATTGCAAGAGGACTTCAGACCTTAAATTATCTGTCAATGATGGGTTTTTTTTTTTCCTTTATTGTTAAGTGACAGATCTTTACATTAACATATTACAGGTACTTTCTTTAGGGAAATTTCCCTTTGTTAAGCTGACACATTATAATTACTCATTGACAACTTTTGCCTGGGAATATAGAGCTTCCAGTTATGAAAATGCCCTGAGGTTTGAAACTTGCTGTTTTGGCTTTAAGAACTCTGACCTAGTCCTTGAACCTGAACTAGTTGTCTATGTATGTAGTCAGAATTGAACCCAAAGCACATCTTTTAAAACTCTGAGGAATTTCTATGCTGCAGCTTTCTAGCTGTAGGTAAGATTTTACTTTAAAATTTGAGGGATGGACTTAGTTTATATACAAAGCAATGTAGGAAGTTTTAAAAACCCAACCAAATCCTGTGTAAACAGTGTGTACATTTGTTTACTTTGCTGTCATTTGGAGTACAAGACCCTGGATATTGTTTTATGGGTGCAGATTGGAAATAACATTTCACATCATTTAGCCCAGATGCTGAAGATATCCTGTCCATATCCTGTTAGCACTGAAATGGTAGATGAACATGTGAGCCAAGACGGAAGTACCAATAAGAAATAAGGAATGAGGCAGTTCCTGTTGTGGCTCAGTTTTTAACGAATCTGACTAGGAACCATGAGGTTGCGGGTTCCATCCCTGGCCTCGCTCAGTGGGTTAAGGATCCGGCATTGCCCGTGAGCTATGGTGTAGGTCGCAGACGCGGCTCAGAGCTGGTGGTGCTGTGGCTCTGGCGTAGGCTGGCAGCAACATCTCCAATTAGACCCCTAGCCTGGGAACCTCCATATACTGCGGGAGTGGCCCTAGAAAAGGCAAAAAGATGAAAAAGAAAGAAGGAAAAGGGAATGAGGGTAGGTTAGTGAAAACCCCAACTTCTCCTACCCTCATTAGAACAGTTTTAAGGCATGTTCCACAAGTTCTCAGAGGGTCCTCAGAAGTGCTAAGTTCTAGTTGCCCACATCAGTAATCTACTCAATAAAGCATTTTGGGGTTTTTTTTGGGGGGAGTGATGTTTATTATTTTTTATATTAAATTATACTTGATTTACAGTGTTTCTTCAATTTCAGCTATACAGCAAAGTGACCCAGTCATACATATATGTACATTTTTTTCATACTATCTTCTATCATGCTCTAACCCAAGAGATTGGACATAGTTCCTTGTGCTGTACAGTAGGACCCCATTGCTTATCCATTCTAAATGTAACAGTTTTTTGATTGTTTCTTCCCTTCCCTGTCTCACATTCCTATTCCCCACATGGTTTCTAGGATCACCTCCTGAATAAACTACTTGTACCCACATCTTCTTTTTTTTAACTGAGAACCCAGGCAGAGATACCATGATGGTCATGGAAATTGTTACTTTTAGTAGACAGTTACATGTTGGCAATATTATATGGTGTGTGGGGGGGGGTGTGGGTGTAGCCTGTATAACATCAAGACGTGCTTTATTGGGATTATTTACTGACCAAGATTGCCCATCTGTACTGGAAATAGTTAAAACAAACATAAAACAGTTAAATTGGCCCAAATGTTTTAATATCTGATTGCATAATTAAACAAGTACAGGGGAAAGGAAATTATTAGCAACTCTATCTTTAAATGTAACTGAGGTCCAAGGAAGTCATGAAGAAAAACTCTTTGTGTTGACAAACCGAAGGCTTATTCTAGCAGACTTCTGTGTCTATTGTTCTGTTTCTGACCATTTTATTCCAAACGAGTAGACTTGGTTGTAACTATACCCCACCCTTCCCAAGCACAGGGCCCCCATTCTTTGAAACAGTAACTAATTCAGTTGCAGGGAGAATATGAAGAGGGAGGGTGTATATAAAAAGACTGAAATGAAAAGTGTGACCATTTCCATTGTGGCCCCCATGCCAGTGGAGAGTTGATGGCAGAGCGTGGTAGGAGATCTGAGGCATCAATTGACTCTATCTCCAGGCGATTCCTGAGGTTCAGATGCCACCCTAGAGAGTGGCAAATATTCTTTCTCACCTTCCTTGAGTTAGAGCTTATATGATTCAAAGCCATTGGCTGATGTGCTGTAAGTGGGCTGCATTGCTTGCTTTTGCCTGCTGAGCAGTTTAGAGATTTCAAAATAATCTCAAACATAACCTTGGGTATAGTGTATGTATTAAGCCAAGTATTGCAACTTTTTGTTGAAAAGACTATATAACCCCACACAGTCCCTTATTCAGAGGTAATATTGTTGTCAAAAATTTATGAAGTCAACTACCAGTAATGATTTTTTAAAACATCTAGTGGAATTTGTGCTGTGATAAGTCATAATTTCATAGGTATGAATTGATATATGTATTTTGGGCTTGCAATTTTCATTTTGATTGTTTTTAAAAATCATGCATTTTAGACTAAATTAGGAGAAATATATCTTTGTGGTAATAATATAATGTGCAGAGACACATAAAAACTAGGTGATATATTTTATGAACGAGGGCATAGTCAGTGTATACCAGGCATAAGAAGTTTGAATTCTATTTATTTTTTTGTGGCTTCAGAAAAGATTGTTCTGGGGATAGAGAATTCCATTTGGGAAACCTAGCACATACATAGTTCTCACAGTTGCAGAGTTAAAATACTTTGAGGGTTCATTTGAAAAAGCCTGCAGAATTTGTGCATGTTGGGAATAGCTTTATATTCTTACACACTGCACTCAGGATTTCTATTCAAAGCAAAAATAACTTTGCATAGACCTTGGCTATTCTTTCACATTCTAAAATAATCTATTCCTTCAGGGTAGTTACTCTCCATCTTGATTTTGTTATACTTAAAATCATCTTTAATTTATTCCAAAGATTTCTAGAAGAGTCAGAAAATCATTTACTTTAACTTAAAACATCAGTGAGTGAAAAAAAGACTTTTTAAAAGAGGAGCAGATAAGAAGGGGTTATATTTAATAGCCCTGTGTCTTTACATTTATGGAAATACTGTTTCTGCATAAATTTCTTATTTTACACAATTTTAGTGAATTATATTCCTCATTTTCATGGGCCTTTGTGATGCAAAAAAGTTATTGGAGATTACTTTGTAGTAGTGTCTTTCTTTAGTGAGTCTATATATCATTTTATTTGTGACAATGTAATTAGCATATCTTTTGCCAAGTAATAGACGTACTTTTTTTAAAGTTCACTGCTTGGGTGCTTATATGTGTGCACGTTATCTTCTATATGCCAAAGAGCTGCATGCCCTCGCCCTCCAATTTAAACATTGAATTACATAATGAATGTTAGATTGTAAACATGAAGAAATTTTTTTCAAAAAAAAAGATTTTCTAGTTTACCCGTAAAAGTGCTAAGGTAACAAGAAAGGCAAATAGCAGAATGTATTAGTGCTTTTCATAATGCTGCATTAAACAAAGACACTTCAATTCTAAAATGACTTCAATGGTCCTGAGGGGAGAGATTAATAGCTCCAGAGTAGTTTTCCCCTCTTTGCCTCCCCCGACTTCTTTTCTTTTCTTCACAACATTTTCAACTACATTTCTACTACATTTGGTGCTCGGGAGTTGGAGAGTGAGGGCCAGAAGGCAAAGCAAGGCAGGAGGGGAGTGCAAGTATCAGGATGCTTAAGAATTACCTGGAGAGCTTGTCAAGATAAAGATTCCCAAGTCTAGACCCAGAGATTCTAATGTAGCAAGTCTGCAGCAAGGTCTGGGACTTCATTTCTACCAAGCCCTGGGTGGTGCTCAGGCTGTTTGTCCATGGACCACTGAGTAGCCCTGTTCCTGGGGACAGGACTGTGAGGAAGTGAGAACAAAGACACCAAGTTCAGGTGCTATGAAAACCTCTGGTTTCTTCTCTTTCTGCTGATTCACCTGTCTGCTGTGTCGTTTCGTGAAAGTCTCTGAAATTCTTTTTTTTTTTTTTTTTGGCTTTTTAGGACTGCATCTGAGGCATATGGAAATTCCCAGGCTAGGGGTTGAATAGGATCTATAGCTGCCAGGCTACACCACAGCCAAAGTAACATGGGATCCGAGCTGCATCTGCAACCTACACCACAACTCATGGCAACACCGGATCCTTAACTCACTGAGCAAGGACAAGAATCAAACCCATGTCCTCATGGATACTTGTCGGCTTCATTACCACCAAGCCATGATAGGAACTCCACCCTGAAATTCTTAAATCTCAGTTACAACAACTGAAAAGTAAGAGAGTTTCTATACATCGGGTGGCTTTCAAACCATACTTCAAGGCATTCTTCCAAGTACTACAGGGAGCCTCAGAGGCCAAAGGGGAAGATGGAGGAAGGGGGTCAGATGAGGTTTTTTCAAAGCTCCCAACCCCCGACTTGAGCACTTTTATTCTTTATCTCTTTGATATATTCCACTTCTGAGTATGGTTTTATTAAAAAAAGATTTTGTAACTTAACAAATTTGAGGGAAATGAAGAATTCCAAGTCTGAAAATGACTCATTGCTTTGAAAACGTGCAGAACTGAAGACTTTCGATTTCGTGTACAGTTCTAGAAATTCTCTGGTCTTTCCACAACATCCCAAGTGTGTAAAAAGCAGGAGGTGAATGCTTCCTTTCTGCTCACAAATGTAAAACTTCATTGCATGCACCAGGAGGCCCCTTGTCTGATGTGTTTTTAGCTTAACAGACTGCAGAGTAGAGGGTAACATTGAGCGTTTCTCTGTAGAATCACATCTGATTCATTAAAAATCCAGCCTTCCCCAAATAGATATTAATTACCTTCTGCTACAGAATTTTTAAGAACATAATTCTTAGTTATATCTCCAACTATTGTGTGATTTGGGAACTAAAAAACTATCATATGGAATTCCATTTAAAGGAATTTTCTCTGACTCTTGCCACAAGGTTGGTTTGTCTAATTTATATACTGTGCTAATTTTTGCATGATGGTAAGCATTTCATTATAATCACCTTTCATTTTTTTTTTGTCTTTTTGCCATTTCTTGGGCCGCTCCCGCGGCATATGGAGGTTCCCAGGCTAGGGGTCTAATCGGAGCTGTAGCTGCCAGCCTACGCCAGAGCCACAGCAATTTGGGATCCGAGCCGCGTCTGCCACCTACACCACAGCTCACGGCAATGCCGGATCGTTAACCCACTGAGCAAGGGCAGGGATGGAACCCGCAACCTCATGGTTCCTAGTTGGATTCGTTAACCACTGCGCCACAACGGGAACTCCACCTTTCATTTTTAATAAGACCATGTATATATCAAATTGTAGATTTCTGTCTTTGTACAAAATGAAAGCTACTAATCTTCCCAGGGTTAGGTTATGTTAACCAGATTGTAATGTTCTTATATTTGTTCTGTTTTTTAAATCCCCTTCATCTCATACTGTACCAATATATTTCTACTATCTTGAAATAAATTAATGACAGTTATGTAAGGGAGGTTTTTACTGTGAAAATATAACCTGCAGTGTAAATTTTTCTGTCACTTTATTAACTAGAACTAGTATCTTTATTTCTAATTGGAAATTTGAGTTATCTCCTTAATTTTTAACAGTGGATGGGAAAATAAAAAATTAATACCTTTTGCCATTCATTCATTCCACAAATGCATATTAGGAGTGTTCTATGTGCAAGGCACCGGGGGAGGGTTAGAGATGTGAAGAGGATACCAATCCCCTGCCTGCAGGCATTTTCTAGTCTATGTCATAGTTAGGGAGCTTTTCTGTTAGTAGTTGAGATGTGACCCACATTGGCTCTGACAAGAGACTTGATGGCTGCAACAGCTGACTGGTAGAGAGCAGAGGCTAGAAGGACTGTCCTGACCATTGCTGTGGCAGGAAGGCACCCAGCTATACCATTGACAGTAGCCAAAAGGACATGGTAAACTTAGGTCTAGTAACTAAATATGAGTAACTAAAAGATGGAATTTGGTAAAAGGGGGGAGGGTGTCAGCACCTTGGTTTGGGAAGGGAGGGCACAGTGGGTTTTATCCAGAGAGAAGCAATTCCTAGGTAACAGCTAAGGTCCAGTTCTTTAGTAAGAGAAAATTGGCAAACTATAGTATAGCCAGGGTTCAAAGCCAAGTTCTAACTTCAGCTCAAGGAGGACCCTGAGATATAAACCACCACCAGAGCAGTCCAGTTGTAAAGACTGGGGACCTAAGTGGTTGCTTGTGGGAGAGACTGCAGCCCAGGGAAGTTCAGCTCAGACTCCTGGATATGGGGATTGAATTGATGTAACACATGGAAAGTACTAGATAAGGTGTGCAGCACAGCACTAGTAGGTGCTCACTGCTGTTAGTGCTGCTCTCACTTCTGTTTTTGTTAGAAGACATGAGAGATAATCTGCTCATGACCCTAGGGTTTCTCATATTTGACTGATTGTTTTTTATCTACCCATAATTAGACATAGTCATTACTTCAAGAACAGCAGCTGTAAAGAATCCAAGACAGGCAAAGAATGATAATTTGCTGTGTCTTGATTGTCACTGTCTTGCTGGGTGACCTCTCTACACCTTGGTTTTCTTCCATGTACAATGGAAATAATAGTACCAACTTCATAGGCTTGTTATGAAAATTAAGAGAATTAATGCAATGGACTAATTTCAGACAGTATCTGACACATAGTGCTCACATTAATTTCAGACCCTGTCTGCTAGTGGGCACTCAGGTCCTGATACACTCTGGATGAGTCAAAGGAGTTCATTGATTTAGAGCTAGGAAGGGCTGATCTTTCAGCCTGCAGGTCTTTAGCATTTGTGGCTGGTAAAGTCCAGAGCAGCCAGGGGCTAACAAAGCCTTGTCAGAAATCATAAACGCCCATTTCCACAACTTCTGTAGTATCTATCATTTTTTTCCCTAGAAATACTTTTTCTAAGGCAAGGGAAAGAGTAATTACTGCAGATAGCACACAGTATTTTTTTCACCACATATTTTCAAAAATTGTTATGTGGAAAAATGTATCACCCCTGCGAAGAAACAGCATAAGGAAAATGATTTGAGAAATCTAGTAGAAAGAAATATGGTTCGTAACTTGATACAAGTGACAGAAGGAAATCACAGAAAGCAGAAGGAATTATAGTGATCACAATGAAATGGAGAGTTCATGGCAGTTACCAGAATGGCGGCAGCAGCATTCATCTCACACCCCTTTCATGCTGGTCCTTAGTGAGCTTCTACTGAATTGCTGACTGGTTAGAATTGGTGAGGGTATGAAAAGGAATGGGGCTGTGGGCTGAAGGCTCTTGGCCTGATGCTGAGTCTGACCATGGCCTTTGACTTTGGTCTTGGATTTGATTGCATGGAACCACCATATTTTGCAAAATCCCTTGAAGATTTATTCCTTTTTCTGCTATAAAGAGCAAGAGTCCCTATAGCCCGAGGCAGATTTAGCCCTTTTCCATTCCAAGAGCAAGCCACATCTAGATTCCTAAAGATGAGGAGATAGCAGGCTCTGACCTTTCTTCTGGAGCCCCTTCCTGTTTACCCAGGAGTATACAAGACCATTGCCTTAGAATCGGAATCCAATTTTCATAGTTTTGGGTATACCAGAACTGTTCTTGCTAACCCTCAACCCAAACCTGCTTGTCTAGAATTTTAGAATCTCCTGATTCTTACTGTCTTAACCAACTTTCTCTCAGTGTTCTTCTTGTGTAGACTTTTGGGCGTCACTCAGACTTCTCAGTTTCTTTTGAAACTTGACATGTTTTCTGGTAAGTTTAGGTATATGTTTCATTCTTTAGCCTAACCAGATTTTTTTGTTCTGTTCCTACCTTACAGCCTTCGTTACTGGTCTAAAATATACTTTGACAAGGTCACAAAGAAAATACCTGTTGGCCCATTATTTATATTTGCACTCAAGATCACATTTGAGACTGTACAACTCAAAAAATTTGGTGACACCTTTCTTCATCACTCCCATTTCTTATCAGTCAGCAAGTCTGTCTACTTCATAAAAATACTTTTAGCTTTTGACCTTTCGTATCTATATTAATTAGGACGGAGTAACTGCTATGGCAAACACTCGTCCAAAGGTTTGATTATAAAATGGCTTTAAAAAATAGAAAGAAGTGTATTCCTTTCCCATGTAAATAGTCCAAGGTGATTCTATGTTAGTCAGCATTAGTTGTGTGTGTGAAAAATGAGGAGTGGCAGCCCACCCAGGCCAGGAAGGCTCTTCCATCTTCAATACCCACTTTCCAAGGTTGCCCTTCTGAAGACATACTGGAGCTAGAATGGGACAGAGCAGGACAACTATCACAAGAGGTGGCCCAAATCCCCTGCACTCACCTTCCATTGGCTAAAACTCTGTCCTATGGCCACAGGTAATAGCAGTGAAGCTGAGGAATGAAATCTAGTTGGCTTTGTACAAAGAAGCAGAGAAAGGTTTCAAGATGAGTTATCAGTCTCTGCCCATGCATCATTTCTCAACTAGTTTGCTGCATTGGCCAAGATCTTATCTCTTACCTAGAGCCTTAGTCCTCCTAAACCCTCTGCTACCCTTATTCCCAGCATATTGTTTTTTAAGATGTGATTCATTCCTCACAGCTTTAAGGATAAAAGGTCAATGTGCTTAGGTGAATATGTGATGCCTGAAGCTCTAGGTAGCCCCATCCCCCACGATTCCCTTACACAAACCCTTTCCTCCAATCACAGGGGAATTTCTTTTTTTTTTTTCTTATTTACAGTGATAACAGCAAACACTGATGTGGCATTGGACACAATTCCAACCAGTATTTTATTAATTCATTTATTTCTCACAATAACCTTATGTGGTAAGCAATAGTCTTATCACCATTTCACATAGAAAGAAACAGACAAAGAAAAGTTAACATGCCTAAAGTTCAACAGTTATAAGTACTTGCCACGAAGAGTGGCAAGTCTGGATTCTTGATCACTGTATTATTCTGTTCCTTCTAGTGTTATTGCATACATCATCCCTCTTCCTTGAATGCCCTTCTTTCTTCATTCAACTCCTAGTGAAACTTTAAGAATTAACCAAGGCTGGCATTTCCTCTTTCAGGAAGCCATATTTGACCTCACCTGGTGTTAATTGCTAATCCTCTATGTCTCCGAGCATTTCTGGACATTTCTTTGTCTCTTCCTGCTTTAGCAGTGGGTTTATGAGCCTCCTAGAAAATCCTTAAAGTGGGAGTTCCTTGTCGTGGTGCAGTGGAAACAAATCTGACTAGGAACCATGAGGTTGCAGGTTCGATCCCTGGCCTCGCTCAGTGGGTTAAGGATCTGGTGTTGCCATGACCTGTGGTGTAGGTGGCAGATGTGGCTTGGATCTGTCAGTGCTATTGTGGTGTAGGCCAGCAGCTACAGCTCCAGTTAGACCCCTAGCCTGGGAACCTCCATATGCCATGGGTACAGCCCTAAAAAGACAAAAAGACCAAAAAAAAAAAAAAGAAAAAAGTAAAGAAAATCCTTAAAGTGATGTTCAGGTTTGTATTCAACACAACATCTAAAACACTTTTGTCCAAGATCCATATCTTGCTTAAATTTTCTAGTAGTCACATTCTTTAAAAGTAAAAATAATAAGTGAGATGAATTTTAATAATGTTATTTTACCTAGTGTATTATTATTTCACTTTGCAATCACTACAAAAGTATTAATGAAGTCTTTTGTACTATTTTCCATTCCAAGTCTTTGAAACCTGGTATGTATTTTACAGCTATATCTCATTTCAATTCAGATTCTCTATTTTCTTTAGAAATACTTGATCTGTATTTAGATTTCATAAAATTTACAGTTTAAAAAACAGATTCATGTACACATGTTGTTCTAAGCATACTGAAGGTTTTCAGTAATTAAACAAGGTATTAGTTTTTAAATTTATATTTAAATTAATTTCAATTAAAAATTTTAAAATTGTTTTGGACAGAGCAGACACCTCTAGAACATGGTGGTTTCTAAATCAATGCTTATTGAATACACTAATCAATGAAAATGTAGAAAACTATCAGTGGTTTTATCAGAATAGATAGATCCCCACCCATTCCATACCCCACCCTCCAGACAGCCAAGTTTTATATCACTAAATGATACTTATTTCTTTCTAGGCAGAAACAATTTTAGAAATTAAAATCATTCTTCAGTTTTTCAGGATCAGCATTTTAGCAGTGTTCTAATTTATACTGATAACCCTTTCTCTTGTTCCTTAATATGTAAACATTGTACAAATGATATTTTGTAGGTCATGTAATATTTATTATATTTTAATAAACTTATAAACTCTTAGAAGAGTTTCTTAGTTTAAAGAAATTATAAGAACTACTTGGTTTCCTTCTACTTTTCAGAGTGGAAAATTCTCTGAGCAATTTTCATCTGGAAATGCTGCATTTGGGTTATTTCACAATTCCCCAACCCTGAGTCAAAAATAGGTTGGTGTATGAGCAGCAGTGTCTCTTGGCTAATCAAGAGTGTCTCCTTTTGCTATGCTCAGAGTTAGAGAAATGGGGAAAGTCAGCTGGGTTTAGAGATTAGGTAAGAGACTCAGAGGCATACTTTTTGAAAAGTCATAAATCATTTCTTGTTTATAAAAGCACACATTAAGACACCCATAAAATCGCCCAATAAATGTTGTTTTACTTTTCCTTCAAAATCTCAGTAAGAAAAGGTACTTCTGGCTTTCCAAGTGAATAAAAATAATGAATCTTGATTACCAGTTATGTTTAAACTGATCTGCAAAGCAAGTAGAAAAGTGTCTAGTGTGTAGTCGTAAGCATCTTTTAGACATCAGAGGGCATATTGACTTAAGGGTCTGTATTTTTTATAACCAGTTTATATTGGGATGTAAGTGGTTATTACTCAATTTGAATTTCTATTTCTTATATGTATTCACTCATTTTAAAATGCCAATTTGTGAATATTACATTTATAAATTTTCCATAACAATCTAGTATCTATTTTGGAAATCCATTGTGGATACAGAATGGCTATAGAAAATTATGAGAAACTGATCTAGACAGTTTCCCAAATTTGGAATTATCGGGTTGCCCACCTCCCACCAATAAGTTTCTTGTACTTCCTATTTTGAAGTGCACACATCATTGTTCAATGCCTGACTTCTCCATTTAAATGTAACAACTACAAAGATAAGGAATCATGCTTGTTCTGTTTACCACTATATCTCCAGCACCATATCTAGGATGTTAACATAAGTTTAATCCCATTCTTTACCTCTTCACTCTAGGACATAAGTCTTTACAATTATTCTGCTACCATTTGTGTAGATTCAAGTCAAATATGGCTCATAATGATATTACAAATGATATCTCTGTTATCCTACTCAGAATCCCTCCTCCACCTGCCAGGCTTAACCTGAGTGACAATGGCCTCTACTACTTATAACATTGGCCTTTTAGGGGGTACACTTGTCACTATATTTTATGTGATAGTTTTACGATGTTGAAGACTATTTCCTGTGATCATGCTGTGTTCTCAGATGGCAAACCTAGATTTATTTACACATGTGACCCAAAGCAGGAAGTTAACCTTGAAAACAAGCTAAAATTTGAAAGGTAGTAAATCATAGGGCTCAGGTTTATAATTTATCTCAGTAAGAGATCTACAGACCAGGTGTCAAAGAAGGGACATGGGCTAGAAGTGAAAAAAAAAAAATGGATTCTGCTCCAGCACTGTGGTTAACTTTGAGCAAGTTGCCTTACTTCTCTGAATTTTAATTTTTTTCATCTGGAAAATAAAAGGATTAACTATATCAAGGAAAGCAAATAAGTGAATGTCTTCTACTTATCCCTCATTTGCCCATGGGAGACATCACTAACCAATCAGTGCTATATCAGAATATTTCTCAAGATGATGCTCCATGCAGCTACCACTCACTAATGTAGTTAGAACATAGATGAAACCTCTATGTGACCTTTAAAATACTCTCTAGTTTTAACATTTTAATAGCTCTATTAAATAGATTGAAAATCAAGAGTACAATCATAATCATTCTTCACCATCAAGAGGCAGTCTGGGAAGCTGTCATGTGGTGCAGTGGATTAAGAATCCAGCATTGTTGCAGCTTTGGCAAAGGTCACAACTTCTTCGGCATGGGTTCCATCCCCAACTCGGGAACTTCCACATGCTGAGAGTAAGGCCAAAAAATAAAAATGCAGTCTGAAAAAAAATAAAGAAAACTAATATCCTTTTTTGCTTCTACTCTGAGTCACCGTGAAGAATTGTTCAGGCTGTAAAGCATATCATTCACATTGTGGATGGTACATCTTTGGTTTGTCCATGCACAACCTGCACAGTTGTTCATGGCCCTGTGCTTCCACAAATTTATTTCTAAATAGCTTTATCTCAATTTTTTTACTTCTACTTTGCTTAATTTTATTTTTTCTGGAATATTTTTGATAGATGGAAAATATCAGTGTAAGGGAAAATTTTATATCCCATGCTTTTCATTAATAAGATTTTAAAATTTATGAGAAAAACAATGTATATATGTATGCGTGACTGGGTCATCTTGCTGTACAGTAGAAAACTGACAGAACACTGTAAACAAGCTATAATGAAAAAAGTAAAAATCATTTAAAATTTAAAAAAATTAAACAGAAACATATGTAGTGAGAACCCATAAGACATTAGCCTTTGCTTATAAAACAATAATAACAAAAAATTTGTAATGCCAAAGATTAGAAGGGAGTATGGTGGTATTTTGACAAGCATATGCTTATACATTTATTTCATGAATATTGTTGATGTTCCAGACACTATGCTGGACACTAGAGATGCATCATAACTAAAAAAGACAGGTGTGGTCTCTGTCTTCTTCAATCTGTAGTCTGACGGAGGAGTAAGGAATTTAAATAAGCATCTACTATATGGTAAGAGCAGTGGTGTGATCATGCCGTGAGTATACACAAAGATAACCTGCACCTGATTTGGTAGGATGAGGAGGGCTTCTTCAAGGAACTTGGCTGGGACCCGAGGATTAGCAGGAGCTAGCCAGGTCAACCTGGGGATTTGGAGAAATATTCCTGGCAGAGGGAATGTGTGTGTAAAGGCCTGGAATTGGGAAATTTTATGGTAAATTAAGGAACCAAATGGAGCTTAGTAAACTAGAGACAAGGAGACAACTTCAGGACACTACTGAAGTTATCCGGGTGAGTAGTGATGACGATGATGATGCAGACGACATTGTGATGATAGAGATGGAGAGCAGTAGGAAGTACAGAGATGTGATAGCTATTTCAAAGGTAAAATCAATGCCATCGTGATTGTTACATTATGGAAGGTGACTTATAGGGAAGAGTTATGTCATAATCTAATTCCAAACACTTTATAAAAAAAATATGGAGTGTGTTTGAAGGAGATGGAGAGTGCTAGAACAGGAGGGGTGATATTAAGTTCAGTCTTCTATATTTTGAGTTTGAGTTGCCCATGGAACCTACAAATGGATGTGGCCAGGCAACTGAGTATTTGAGCTGTACCTGTGAAAAAAGTTCTGAGCTAAAGCCAATTTGACTTTGTCAGTATATAAATAATTAAAGCCTGGCAAGTGTTTGAAATCGTTTGGGGAAGAGTTTATAGATAGAGAAGAAGAAAGGGCACAGGAGTGAGCCCAGAAAATACCAGCATTTCAGGGATAAGCAGAGAAAATAAACTTGCAGTGGAGATAGGGAAATTAGCAATTCAGTAGGTAGGAGACAAACCAGGTGTGTGTGATGTCACAGAATCCAAGAGAAGGGAGGCTTTCAAGAAAAAGTAGCATTCGGCGGAATCACTTTCTATGAAAGAGACATAAAAGATAAGACCAAAAACATTCCATTAATTTAGCAACATGGAGAGTAGTGACAACCTTGATGTGAGTAATTTCAGTGTTGATTTTGGAAAACCTGGTGATTACTCAGTGGTAAATAGAGAACCAAGATTGCAGTAGGTTGAGACATGATTGGGAATTGAGAAAATCAAGGAGCAACTGTAAAGCAATTCTTTCAAGACCTGTGGCTATAATAGGAAAAGAGAAAGACCATAGTAACAGAAGGTGGATGTAGAGGCAAGCAGAGGAGCATGATCTTAAGAGGGGCTTGAGCATGCATAAATGCTGGTGGGAAGGAATCAGAGAGCAGGGAGGTTGAAGATGCAGATGTGAGGGATAACCGGTAACCTCAGACAGGAATGGAGGCACATCTGTTGCAGCTGTAGGGGAGGAGGCAAGAATAGGTATAGTTGCTGGTACTTGTGTAAGTTTGCTGAGTGGTTAAGATAGGATCCTTCTATTGAATTTATGTTTCTTATTGAAGCAGAAGCAGTAGTTAAATGCAGATTGATGGGGGTGGTGTTTGAGTCTGAGATTCAAGAAGAGTGGCAATTTGAAATAGCTGCTCCGGGATATTAGAGAAAGTGTTGACTACAAAATCAGTGAGCAATGAAATCCTTTTTCTTTGCAGTTTTAAGTCCATTTCAATGCTTCCAAGTTTATGAAAACTGTTTCAGAATCTTCCTTGCCCATATTTCTCTTTCCCATCTTTTTATCTAACCTCCCCAATTTAAACCTTCTCTATTTGTTAAATTAAATATACAATAATTATCTTAAAAGCTCATAAAAGATACTGCAAAGTAAACTTTGATTTTTGGTTTGTTGGTTTGTTTGTTAATATTAATCCTAGGCCACAAATCTACTTTGCATAAGATGAGGGGTTCTAGTAGAGAATAACAGTTTTTAATTATCTCATTACTTTAGAACCATATAGCTAGTCCAAACAGATAACATAGGCCAAGAAAAGTCTACCTTGAGATTTTAACTCCCAGGATAGGCTTTCCACCACATCAAAAGAACTCAATCGTTACCCAGTCTCCTTTTAAATGGTGTCTTTTGTGCTAACAGTTTTACCCTTTAGTTGATTTTCTGAGTGTTAAATTAACAAAGATTCACAAGGCTTGTTTGTCCTATCCTAGACTCTCCACTGTTTTAGAATTGTCCAACTTTCACAGTGCTTGGTACTCAGAGTACCTGATCTAAACCATGATATCATTCTTTTAAAAGAAAACCTTAGCCCAGGCTGCAACTATGCCTGTCAAGTTCATCCCAGGGCCTGGCACAGTACCAGGCACAGGTGAGTCTTCAGTAAATATCTGTAGAGTGAATGAATGAATGAATGGACAATAGCAAATGATAACCCTACCATGATGCCAGGAGAAGGGAGGAGAATTGCTATGACTTGGAAAATTGGAGGAAAAAATGGTTAAAATAATCACACAGTAAATTGGACTAGACTAGACTAGACTATATTATACTATATCTAGTAAACTATCAAGAGAAACCATTGCTCCATTGTTTAGTTACATACCAAGGTTACCTACCATCTATGACATACCAAGGTGACCAGCCCCTGGACTATCCGTGATGTTCTGCAGTTACTTGATTTATTTTATTTTGTAACTGATCATTTCATTATCCAATGGTTTGCTTGATAACTTTGTTGAAAACAAAAGCAGCTGCCTGCCAGCTCCCAGCCTGGAAGCTGGAGATAGAGCAGTGAGCAAGCCCATGCAGTTCCTGCGCTCAGGAGCAAGCAAACTTGCTGGAGGTTTCCATGGCGCTGTCTTCTCTCTGCTTTTCCTCAAAAGGAAAAGGCTGATACGTGCACAATTTGCCATATCTCTTTGAAGTTCTGTGATGAGAGATTTGGGATTTAAACCAATTCTTGATCCATGACTTACGAATCAAAATCGTGCATTTTTGGTGCTCATGTTCTTGGGTTTTGTTTTGGGGTGTTTTTTTATGTCCCAGTTCTCCTTAGATATGAATAGAAATGTCTTGGAAGAAACTTTTGATTGGTGTGGGAACCCCACAAATCCATTTTTAAGGTAAACTTGGTATTAAATGTCAAGTATAAAATTTGTGCATAATGAATTACTTATCCATAAAGGAGAATTTAAAGTAAATTTCAAGAAAGTGAATTCTTTCCAGTTTGCATTGATGACAAATGCAGAAACTTTGATCTTCATTCGCTGAGAGGAATATGGCAGATGATATACAATAGGTATTGTAGCAACATTCACTTACATTCCTTTAAAAAATATCTTTCGAGAAGCTATTCTGGGATCTTTCTCTTGACAGTGTCCTAGTTCTTATCGCTGCTCCTCACAGGCTCACAAAATGTTTTCTTTGAAGGGCATTTTGTTATTGGCCCTCTTTTTATTTCCCTTCTCAATAGTAAACAGAACCGAAGGTGTTTACTCCCCATGGTGAGGAGGCACCTGGGTGTACACACAGTGGCCAAACCTCTGGCTTTTCTCTGCCTGTCATTCCCTGAATGTAAGAAACAGGTGTGGTGATCAATTCACCACCTTCCATGAACCCCAGGCAGGAAGGAAATGTCCTGTCACAGGCATTTTTTTACTTGGAGAGAATGAGGAGGCAAGAAGTATGCCTCGGCGGATCACGAGAAAACATAAGGACTCGGTTAGGATATTTCTTCTGCTTTACTGAAGGCTCTACGTTTACCCATCCTGATTTGCCCAGGACAGTCCCAGCTTAGGCCTGTTATCCTCATGTCATTATTAATAACACCTCCATATACTCTCAAAAGCATTCTTGTTTGGACAGTAAACTATAGAGTCATCCTAATTACATGGACCCACAAGTAAAAAATGTTGACCACCGGAAACACAATGTCTATATCCCCTAATGCTAGAAGTTGGTATTTTTAAGAAGTGAAATTGTGTGTGAGACATACGCAGAATGGAAGAATGCAGCTAGATGACTTTAAAAAAAATTCAGCTCAATTTATTGAGTGCCTAGTATGTGCTCAGTACTGTGCCAAGAGCTGACAGCAGAGAGGTACACTCTGTTCTCCAGAGTTTACCTCTTATGTGAGCCAGAACTGAAAGTTCCCTTCTTTCTTTAGTACACCTTCACTCACCACCTTCATGACTTAAATATGAAATATGTTTGTTATCCCACTTCCGGGGTTGGGGAGCTTTAATGTCACTATACCATGTTTTAATTAATAGAACATCATGTTATGAAACTGTTGAATTCCATCTTTTCCCTGGGCATCAAATATGTTGTCAGTGTAAATTTGATATCCAGATATGAGGATCATAAGAGATAAAACAATCATGAAATTATAGTAAGGAACAATGGTGTAATCTGTGGGTGTTTTAATGTGCTGCCACAACCTAGAGTATCTGGTAAGGTATTTTTTTTTTTTTTAGAAACAAGACATCAGAGATACAAAGCCCTCTCAGCCTACCTCACAGCCTACTGCCCTTTGATGGGAGATCATATGGCTGTGATAAAGTACCTCGTTGAGAAAACCAAAGAGTTTCATCATTTGTAGATTTTTAAGTGGCTAAAGGAAGATATTGCCAGTACTAGAAACAAATAGAGAAGCTGACTCTGAGGTCAATATAGCACTCAGAGTTCAGTTCAGAAAAGAGAAATAACAGTAGTTATGACAATCTGAGAATGATTTAATGCAGAGGATGAGATGCATGCTAAATCTTTGGAAAGGCTGAAGAAACAGATTTTAGACCTGGCTTCCAGTATAGTATTCTAAAGTTAGGTAGAACTCATCCACTAGGGAACTACCATCTCTTGAAGGAGTGACTTCAAGACCATACTCTAACCATGAACTAAGATTCAGAAAGTTGAATTCTAGAAGCTATCACTTTTGTAGCTCCTGTTAGCAGCTGCCTTTCTTCAACCAGGAAGCCAGAGAATCCACTTTGGAACTATGGTATGGAAAATCTCATGCTTCTCAGACTAAGCTTGTCAACACAAACAGCCAAAAGAGTCAGGGAGATGATCATCCTCACTTCTGCCTTGCAAATTACTCACAGGTACATCTACTTGATGTAGGGTTGCCAGATTTAGTGAAGTAGCATTCAACATACTTGGAAAAAAAAAACATTGGTTTATCTGAAATTCACATTTAACTGGGAACCCCGCATTTTATCAGACAACCTAACTTATTAAAATGTAATTCATATCCAGAACCCTAGCTGTCTACAAGTCTGGCAAATGAAGTTTTTAATTTCCAACCTGTTCAACTAGATGGAGGGTAGTGTGGAGGTTTAAGAGCCAATCCATGGTATTAACCTATGTAGCAAGAATGGCTGAAGCATCTCTGCCCCCAGAAACTTTTTTTTAACATCTGAATATTTCCTTTTGCATTCATATACTCTCTGAAATTCTACCAATTTGAGATTCATTTTGTTCATCTCAGCTTCCTCTTTTTAAAATGTAAAAAAAACTCCCATAATATGAATGCAGTCAGCCTATACTCTGGGAGTTCAATTTTCAACAGTTATAAAGAAGGATTATTAGGGGACGTGAGAAAATGTGAGGGTGGAGGTAGAAAGGATGGGGCACCAGGAGGTGGAATAAGTAGGCACATGCCCATTCAGATATCGTTTTTGCTTATGATTTTGTATTGGGCGGTCTTGAGGGAGAAATATTGTCTTCTCGTTCTTAAAAGTGTTCTTCTCAAATCACAGAACCCAAAATAATGCTATCAGAATGACATAGATCATCCATGTTAGAGATCAAAGAGCTGCGACTCTCCTGGCCAGAGCAGATATGGCTAATATTTCAGTGGAAGATTGAGTTTGGGGTTCTGAACCATTGACTTGCAAATGGCTTTTGGTTACAGAATTCTTTGGATGTTGGGGGACTGCTTTTTACTTATTTCATGAGTAAAGATGTCAAAGGAAAAATAGTGGATTTGCACCATGCTCATGTAGTGAAAGGAAAATGTCAGGCTACAGCATGAAAAGAAATACTGCCTCTCTGAGAAGTCAAAACTGAAGAAAAACTATCATGCAAGCACAATGCCACTCTTCAGAAACACAGAAACTCTTTCTTGTCCCCATTTTCCCTAGGATTTTCTCTTAGGTATTTAAAACAGTTGGAGAGTTCAACTTTCAAGGCTACTGATTGTAACAGAAAATCAGTAGTAATTGGAAGCAGTGGGATGTTTGGAGAAGTAATAGAGGTAGCTGCTCTCCAAGTTATCCTATAGGACTTTCCATGGCAATGAAATCAGGCAGTGGAAGCTTGGCTAACTGAGTGCAAGCAAACAGTCCTACAGAGAATGGTGTCATCTCTTCAATCCTATTATCCCTGGTGGGAAGTGGGAAGAAGGGGAATTCTTTGGCAGAAATTTTTGTCGACAGGTTGCTGAGGCTTATTGTCTAAAAGAGGTTATTTTTATAGTGAAATCAAACTTTCCATGAATTGTTGGCTATTAAAGCATGTTGAAAATCGCCTTGAATCTTCAAGAGGGGAGGTGAGCTTTTCTTCGAATAAAGACTTAGAAATTACATTTATTTCAAAGCTGTAGTGCTGACTTTCTCTTCAAAAGTGTAATGTTCTTTTTCTTAGTGACTTACTCCTACCTGAGAAAACATTATTGTATTTAAAACCGTGATAGCTATTTGAGGAGAATTTGTCATCATTAATAAATTAAAGCCCCTCAAATTATTTTTACTAATTATAATTTAAGTTCATACATTTTAATGATATTTTAAACACATGGATTGGTTTTTTGTCTGTTTCATTTTTCTTTTTTCCTTTTTCTTAATACATTGTATTGGAATATAGTTAACTTCCAAAGTTGTGTTAGTTTCAGGTATAAAGCAAATCACTTGTATTTATACATATATCTATTTCTTTTCAGATTCTTTTCCCATATGGGTTATTACATAGTATTGAGTAGGTTACCTTGTGCTGTACAGTAGGTCCTTATTACACATCCATCATATGTATAGTAATGTGTAAATGTCGATCCCAACCCACAATTTGTCCCTCCCGACCACATGTTTCCCATTTGGTAACCAAAAATTTGCCTTCAAAATCTTTGAATCTGTTTCTGTTAGGTGAATAAGTTCTTTTGTATCATTTTGTATTAGATTCCACTTATTAGTGAGTTCATATGATAGTTTTTTGTCTCTGACTTACTTCACTTAGTATGATAATTTCTAGGTCCATCCATGTTGCTGAAAATGGCCATTCTTTTGTATGGCTGAGTAATATTCCATGGTGTATATGTACCACAATGTCTTTATCCAATCCTCTGTTGAGGGACATTTAGGTTCCCTGGCTTGGCTATTGCTAATACTGCTGTGAGGATATATCTTTTTAAATTATGGTTTCTCCAAATATATGCCTAGGAGTGGAATTCCCAGTTCATACGGTAGTTCTGTATTTAGTTTTTTAAGGAAACTCCATACTCTTCTCCATAGTGATTATACCAATTTACATTTCCACCAAGAGTGTAGGAGGGTCCCCTTTCTCTACACCTTCTCCATTATTTATTGTTTGTAGACTTTTTGATTATGGCCATTCTGACTGGTGTGAGGTGATACCTCATTGTCATTTTGATTTGCATTTCTCTAATAATTAGTGATATTGAGCATCTTTTCATGTGCTTTTTGGCTCTCTGTCTTCTTTGAATAAATGTCTTTTTAGATCTTCTGACTACTTTTTAATTAGGTTCTTTGTGGTTTTTTTGGTATAAGGCTGTATGAGGTTTTTATATATTTTGGAGATTAAACCCTTATCAGTTGCTTAATTTGCAAATATTTTCTCCCATTCTGTGGGGTATCTTTTCATTTTGTTTATGGTTTCCTTTGCTGTGCAAAAGCTTTTAAGCTTAATTAGTTCTCATTTTTTAATTGTTGTTTTTATTTTCATTACTTTAGCAGGTAGGTCAAAAAAGATATTGCTATAATTTATGTCACAGAATGTTCTGCCTATGTTTTCCTCTAAGAATTTTATAGTATCTGGTCTTGTGTTTATGTCTTTAATCCATTTTAAGTTTATTTTCATGTGTGGTTTAGAAATTGTTCCAAGTTCATTCCTTTACATGTAGTTGTCCAGTTTTCCCAGCACCACTTCTTGAAGAGTCTGCATTTTCTCCATTGTATATTCTTGCCTAAATTAATTGACTAAAGATGGGTGAGTTTATCTCTGTCCTTTCTATCCTGTTCCATTGGTCTATACTGTTTTTGTGTGCCAATACCATACTGTTTTGATGACTGTAGCTTTGTAGTCTGAAGCTTTTTAAGTCTAAAGTTAGAGAACCTGATTCCTTCAGCTCAGTTTTTCTTCCTCAAGATTGCTTTGGCTATTCAGGGTCTTTTGTGTTTCCATACAAATTTTAAAACTTTTTGTTCTAGTTCTGTGAAAAATATAATTGGTAATTTCTGAATCTGTAGATTGTCTTGGGTAGTATAGTCCTTTTGATAATGTTGATTCTTCCAATCTAAGAGCATGGTATATCTTTCCATTTGTTTGTGTCATCTTTGATTTCTTTATCAATGTCCTGTATTTTTCAGAATACAGGTCTTTTGCCTCTCTAGATAGGTTTATTCCAAGGTATTTTATTTTCTCTGATATGATGGTAAGTGTGATTGTTTCCTTAATTTCTCTTCTGATCTTCATTGTTAGTGTATAAGAATGCAAGAGATTTCTGTGTATTAATTTTGTATCCTGCAACTTTACCAAATTCATTGATGAGCTCTAGTAGTTTTCTGGTAGTGTCTTTAGGATTTTCTATGTATAGTATCTTGTCATCTACAAACAATGACAATTTTACTTCTTCTCAAATTTGGATTTATTTTATTTCTTTTTCTTCTCTGATTGCTGTGGCTAGGACTTCCAGAAATGTTGAATAAAAATGGTGAGAGTGGACATCCTTGTCTTGTTCCTGATCTTAGCAGGAAAGATTTCAGCTTTTCCCTATTGAGAATGATGTTAACTGTGGGTTTGTCATATATGGCCTTTTTTATATGAGGTAGTTTCCCTCCATGCCAGCTTTCTGGAAAGTGCTTTAATCAAAAATGGGGATTGAATTTTGTCAAAAGCTTTTTCTGTATCTATTGAGGTGACCATACGGTTTTTATTCTTCAGTTTGTTAATGTGGTATATCATATTGATTGATTTGCAGATATTGAAGAATCCTTGCATCCCTGAGATAAATCTTACTTGATTATGATGTATGATCCTTTTAATGTATTGTTGTATTTGGTTTGCTAATATTTTGTTGATTTTTTCGTCTATATTCATTAATGATACTGGCCTGTAATTTTCTTTTTTCATGGTGTCTCCTTCTAGTTTTGATATCAGGTCGATGGTGACCTCATATAATTAGCTTGGGATTATTCTTTTCTCTGCAATTTTTTGGAAGTGTTTCAGAAGGAAGGGGGTTAACTTTTGTCTAAATGTTAATAGAATTCACCTGTGAAGTTATCTGGACTTTTGTATTTTGGAAACTTTTAAATCACAATTTCAATTTCAGTACTTGTTACTGGTCTATTCATATTTTCTATTTTTTTTTTTTCTGGTCTGGTCTTGAAAGGTTGTACCTTTGTAAGAATTTGTCTATTTCTACTAAGTTTTCCATTTTATTGGCTTGTAGTAGTCTCTTAGGATACTTTGTAATTTTTTTGTATTTTGTATTTGTATAGTTGCTTGTAGTAGTCTCTTAGGATCCTTTGTATTTCTTTGTTATCTGTTGTAACTTCTTCTTTTTCATTTCTAATGTTATTCATTTGATTTCTGTCCCTTTTTTTCTTGATGAGTCAGCTAAAGGTTTATCCATTTTGTTTATCTTTTCAAAGAACCAGCTTTTAGTTTCATTGATCTGTTCTATTGTTTTCTTCATCTCTAGCTCATCTATTTCTGCTCTGATATTTATGATTTCTTTACTTCTATTAACGTTGGGTTTGGTTTGTTATTCTCTCTCTAATTTATTTAGGTGCAAGTTTAGGTTGTTTATTTGGGATTTTTCTTCTTTCCTTAGGTAAGATTGCATTGCTATAAAATTCCCTCTGAGAACTGCTTTTGCTGCATCCCATAGGTTTTGGATTGTTGTGTCTTCATTGTCATTTATCTCTAGATTTTTTTATCTCCTCTTTGATTACTTCAGTGATCTATTAGTTGTTTTGTAGCATATTGTTTAGCCTCCATGAAAACACATGAATTATTTTGTAATTCCCAACATCACAAAGATAAATTTGATTCCATAGACAAAGTGTTGTGCCCAAAGGAATATTTCATCTATGCAAAGAGAGGAACACAGAAAAAAATTAGTGAACTTCTCAGTTCTCTATATAACTCAGATATTATATGGCATTTTTTTCTTTGAACATCATCTTGATATGTTAAAAAGAGAAGGTAATGAACTAATGGTGTTTAAAAAGTCCAACTCCTTTTCTGAATGCCTTAGAACCAATTTTTAACTATGATTTTACATCTAAAATGTGATCTTTTAGAAGTTTTGTGTCTTAAAAATATGACTTCCATATAATATTATATGATTGGCTGTCAATATGTAAACCGGTATCCCAGTAAAAAAAAGACTTCATATCATTTGGTAAATACCATGATTGAGGATCTGGTAGGTCAGGTATTTGGGGGTTTGGGAAATTCCAGAGCTTAAAATCGTATTGATTTTTATAATGAGGAGTCTCAGTTAATTTTGAAGTTTCAAAACTGGACTGCCCAAGTAACTTTCTCAGGCTTCCAGAATTTTTCCAGGAGCAAAAATTCATCCACTCTGGGAGTTAAAAGCCATAGTTTCCACTTTTCTAGTGATTTCACTTAAAACCATGAGAACAGGTCCTAGGATTTACAGAGATCCCCTTCTCAGGGTAGGCAGATCCTTCCAGCTGTCAGTTGTCAGTGTTTTCCAAACCCATGGAGTTTCTGGCAGCCTCTGAGGTCTAAGATACAGAATGAATGGCAAAGGGTGCAAAACTCTACCTCATATTCATGAACTTGTCTCTTCAATAGATAGGCTGTTTTATCTTTTAAAAAATTTTCCCCAATCAAACCATTAGCATGAAACCAGGACACATAATCTAACCAGAGCAAAATTGGGGTCATGCCATAGGCTAGCTGAATGAGCACTCTGTGGCATGATGATGTATGGCCACTGCACAATAGTGCCTTTACCACATCAAATCTGCCCTTTAATTACATTTTAAATCTCATTTGAAGAGATTTTATCATTATGGAAATTGCTCTGTAAAAGTTCCCATGATGAGACCCAATAAAAGTTTGCTGAGAAGAATCAAAGACAGAGGAGATGAATCAGCAGCTAAAATGTTAACATCAGACATAGTTTTCCTGGCTTTAGGCACAATAGCCTGTGCAATAACAGAAAATCTTCATTGACTCAGAGGTGTATTTTCCCCAGATTATTACAGGAAGCTTTGCCCACAGTGCTATCACTTCTTCAATAAGCTGAAGGAAGAGTTCTGCTCTCCACTCAGTGGGCCTTTGTTTCCCCAGCCTCACAGCCATTGCTGGAATTTATAATTGCCAAAGTGAATGATACAATATTCACCACATGTTCCTGACTCCATGCGTGCATACAGAGCAGGCCTTAGGTTCTTTGAAGGAGTGATGGCTTTCTTTGCATGAAATAAAGAGCACCTCTGCTTTCTTTTCAACATCATTTAAAAATGTCTACTGCTTATGGAAGGTAAGGGTTATGGAAGGCACATGAGGAGGATTCTTAGGTAAAGGGTAAAGTTAAAATGTTCTTTCCTCTCCAATAGAGGTGGTCTCATATCTTTGTGTAGCATAACCAATTTGAAGTTTCCTTTTAAGCAAATTCTTAATTATCTCTTTCTTTGATCTTGAATGGGTTCACTGAGCTACCAGACAGAGATCCTAGAGCCATCGCTACACTTTCCCAGAGGTATCCTTCCCCAGGCCCCTGGCTAAAATGCACCCTTTCCTCCAGGCTCCCCACCAGCCCCTCCTTTGTTATTTATATCCCAAGCAGATAACAGGTCAAAGTGGGAAAATGGCATTACTTGAGTGTGGTTAGAGTGACAGGAATTTATTTTCTTGTAGTGCTCAAGGACTGCCTTTGATATGCCCCCTTCCCCAGACAGTCATTTTGTGCCCGACGTGACTATAACTAATCCCAAGATGCATAAGTAAGCAAAAGCCACATTTTGGTGACATTTTCTTTTTTCTCTTTTTTTTTAATTACTCAAATGAATTTATCACATCTGTAGTAGTATAATGATCATGAAAATCTGGTTTCACAGGATTTCCATCCCACAGCCCAAGCATATCCCCCAACCCCCCAAACTGTCTCCTCCGGAGACCATAAGTTTTTCAATGTCTGTGAGTCAACATCTGCTCTGCAAAGAAGGTCAGTCTGTCCTTTTTTCAGATTCCACATGTCAATGAAAGCGTTTGATGTTGGTGTCTCATTGTACGGCTGACTTCATTTAGCATGATAATTTCTAGCTCCATCCATGTTGCAAAAAATGCTGGTATTTTGTTCTTTTAATGATTGAGTAATATTCCATTGTGTATATGTACCACATCTTCTTTAGCCACTCCTCTCTCGATGGACATGTAGGTGGCTTCCATGTCTTGGCTATTGAAAATAGTGCTGCAATGAACATCGGAGTACATGTGTCTTTGCAAGTCGTGGTTTTCTCTGGGTAGATGCCCGGGAGTGGGATTGCTGGATCAAATGGTAGTTCTATTTTGAGTTTTCTGAGGCATCTCCATACTGCTTTCCACAGTGGTTGCACCAATTTATATTCCCATCAATGGGGTACTAGAGTTCCCTTTTCTCACACCCTCTCCAGCATTTATTGTTTGTAGATTTTTTTGATGATGGCCATTCTGGCCAGAGTAAGGTGGTACCTCAGTGTGGTTTTGATTTGCATGTCTCTAACAATGAGTGATGTTGAATATCTTTGCATGTGTTTTTTGGCCATCTGTATGTCTTCTTTGGAGAACTGTCTGTTTAGATCTTCTGCCCATTTTTGGATGGGGTTGTTTGATTTTTTGGCATTGAGCTGCAGAAGGTGTTTCTAAATTTGGGAGATGAATCCCTTGTCAGTGGATTCACTTGCAAAGATTTTCATCCATTCTGTGGGTTGTCTTTTCGTTTTGTTTAGGGTTTCCTTTGCTGAGCAGAAACCTTTAAGTTCAATTAAGTCCCATTTGTTTATTTTTGTTTTTACTGTCATTACTCTAAGAGGTGGATCTGAGAAGATGTTGCTCTTGTTTATGTCAGAGAGTGTTTGGCCTATGTTTCCTCTAAGAGTTTGGTAGTGTCTGGTCTTATATCTAGGTCTTTAGTCCATTTGGAGTTTATTTTGGGGTATGGTGTTAGGGAGTGTTCTAATTTCATTCTTTTCCATTCACTTTTCCCAGCACCACTTATTGAACAAGCCGTCTTTTCTCCATTGTATATTCTTGCCTCCTTTGTCATAGATTAGTTGGCTGTAGCTGCGTGGGTTTAATTCTGGGCTTTCTCTCCTGTTCCACGGATCTAAATCCCTATCTTTGTGCCAGTACCATGTGGTTTTGATGACTGTTGCTTTGTACTATAGTGTGAAGTCAGGGCGCCAGATTCCTCCAGCTCCATTTTTCTTTTCCAGGATGTCCTTGGCTATTCTGGGTCTTTTGTGCTTCCACACAAACTTTAAAATATTTTGTTTGAGTTCTGTGAAAACTGTCCTTGGTAATTTGATAGGGATTGCATTGAATCTGTAGATTGCCTTGGGTGGTATAGTCATTTTGATAATAGTGACTCTTCCAATCCAAGAGCATGGTATATCCTTCCATCTATCTGTGTCATCTTTGATTTCTTTCATCATTGTCTTATAGTTTTCAGAGTACAGGTCTTTTGTCTCTTTAGGTAGGTTTACTCCTAAGTATTTTATGCTTTTGGATGTGATGATAAACGGGATTGCTTCCCTAATTTCTCTTTCTGATCTTTGATTGTCAGTATATAGAAATGCAGTCGATTTCAGTGTATTAATTTTGTATCCTGCGACTTTGCCAAATTCATGGATGAGCTCTAACAGTTTTCTGGTAGAATCTTTAGGATTCTCTAGGTATAGTATCATGTCATTTGCAAATAGTGATAGTTTTACTTCTTCCTTTCCACTTTGGATTCCTTTTGTGTCTTTTACTTCTCTGACTGCTGTGGCTAGGACTTCCAAAACTATGTTGAAGAGTAGTGGCGAGAGCGGACATCCTTGTCTTGATCCTGATTTCAGTGGGAATTCTTTCCATTTTTCACCATTGAGAATGATGTTCACTGTGGGTTTGTCATATATGGCCTTTATTATGTTGAGGTAAGTTTCCACTATGCCCACTTTCTGAAGGGTTTTTATCAGAAATGGGTGTTGGATTTTGTCAAATGCTTTTTTCTCACGTTATCACACTCATTTTAAAGCATAACATGGCAATAGAGCACAAAACTGACTTTTTCCCCAGTTTTCACCATCTCGGTAAAAGACACTGCCATCTATCTGTTGTTCAAGTTAAGAATTTGAAGTTATTAAGATATCCCTTTCCTTTACTCTCATTATCTAATCCGTAAATATTTGTAAGAAATCCAACATCCAAATGATATCTCACCTCATTCCACTTATCTCCTTCTGCAGTCACCCTAGTTCAGACCACTATCATCTCATGCCTAGATTAGAGGCCCTGGCCTCTAACTGGTCTTTTTGTTTTCTCTCCTGATGTCTTTAATCTCAAAATAGTAAAGTAGCTATTTATTGAAAGCCTAATCATATCATATCATGGCCCTGCCTTTTTTTTTTTTTTTTTTTTTTTGGCTTCAGCCATGCAGGGGCTTAATGTCTCAGTTTCCAGACCAGGGATTGTACCTGGGCTGCAGTGGTGAAAGTGCTGAGTACTAACCAATAGACAAACAGGGAATTCCCATCACTACTCTGCTTGAAAAGCTTCTGTTGTTTTCCACTGCCCTTGAAAAAGAATTCAATCTTCTTACCATGAGACTTCAAGGCCACACATTATCTGAAGTCTCTCTTACTTCATCTCTAAGCACATTTCTCTCTCAGTAAGTTCTAGCCAAGATCTTTCCTGTCACAGGGCTGATGCAAAAGTCCCACCTTTTATTTGGGTAGAATTCCGTGCCCACGAGTTTTCCCATAACTGGTGTCCTCTCATCTTTCAAGTCTCAGCTGATGCTGAACCTTCTCACATAGGATTTCCTTGACCACCATAAGCAGAGAGCATGCTGTCATCACCACATGCAGACCATTGTTCTCACCACAGCCCCCCCATTTGTTACTTTCAGGGCATTTTCTTATTTTATTGAACATTTATTTGTCTGTTTACTATATTTCTTTCCTGTTTATCCTATTTCTCTCTCTCTTTTTATCCTTTTACACTGTTAATATAAAAAAAGAAAAACAGTGGTCGGGTTTTTTTTTTTTACCACTGTAAACCTGGGTATTAATGTATTACATATTAGTGGGGAGAAGAGAGGGAAAAAAGAAGGGAAGGAAGGAGGAAGGGAAGGAGGGATGAGGAAGGAATTAACTACAGGCCTGGTGCTGCACCCTTCTTATATTATATGTACTCCAACAGCCCCTAGTAAAATTGTGGACTTAAAGTAGGCACCCAATGCATGTTTGCATGATGAATAAGTATGCAGACTATTTTTGCACTGTGACAAAATAAAAGGAAACTGGAGAAAACAAGATGCACAAAAGAAAAGATCCATCCCATCTTACTTCCAACCTAGTCTAGCTGAAATGAACCCTTCAATTATAAAAAGTAATTTTAAGAATAGAGTAAACCAGAGGCTCAGACAAGGAGAGAAAGCCTCACTGGAGTTTGGGATTGCTTAAGGCAGGCTGACAAATGGGATTTTGCTCTGTTTCCTCTGGGGTAATCCACCCTAGGCCAGGCATTTTTAAAGATGAGATTTTGAAATAAAGCTTTATACCCGGGAATGGACTGAGGCAGGAGAACATATCCCTTCTCTCCACTGGTCTAGTGCTTAAGTGTGAGAATTTTTGAACAAGATATGAAAGCAAAGACAACAAAACCCTGTAGGATAAGAGTCTCTGAGGACCTTAATAACAGCCATTTTTAAAGCAAAGCCTGTGGACCCCTAAATCCAGAGCTGCTTGTTTAAGATGCATTGCAATGCAGTGGACCTGAAAACACAGTCCTTATCTACCTGGAGCAACCAGGCTCCAAGCCAAACAGCAGTCCTCAAATTAACTCTTGTTTCTCTCGGGATGACAACTCTGCTGCTTTTAAAAGCATTGCAGCGGCCACATATAGAAGAGAAAAAGAGAGTCACACCCACTGTGAACCTGTGTCCAACTGCATTTCCTGTGCAAGTTAGGAACCTCTGGCAGTTAGATTAGAGTCCTTATAAGGTCAAGATTGTGGATCTAATTCCTTTAATGGGTGCTTCTCAAAAAATCCATTAGGAGGGATAATTCTGTTTTGTTTTGCTAGTTTTAATTTCCAATCCATACCAGACTGATACTTCTGTAACATGCCATAAAAATACACTACTTTTAAAAATTACAAAAACCAGACATGCACAATGCAAGCCGATGCTTTTTATTTTTAGATTGCTATAAATGTTTCTAAAGATTTACTCTCAATTTCTGTTCTCATAATGGAATGTGTGTGTGTCTGTGTGTCTGTGTGTCTGTATACTCCAAAACCTCAAGCATTTACAGCCCATGTTTAACAGGTCACTTTGGTTAACCAAGCTAAGAGGGTTTTACTTTGGCATGTTTATTTTTGTTTTATTTAACATCTCTGAAGCATCAACACATTTTCAGAATAACTTTGTTGGAGAAGGTCATTTAAAGAGTTTTATATACACTGCTTTCTTCTTAAAAAGAGCTTACTGAACATAAGTCTACTTTTTTCTGGCTCGTTCAAGATCATTATCACTACCATTAATTATTTTGCTTTGCTTTAAAGTTAGGTGATGCCTTCAAGGGCTAATACTATTTGTATGGCTCTCAGTTTCCACACTTTGTGACCCTGGTCACCTCTGAGTGCCTGCAGCTCCTTTTCTACCTCTCTGCTTCTTGCTACTCTCAGTTTAGCCCTAAAGGATAACTTCTCTTCTACTATGGATCTTCTGTTTCTGACCTTTTAAGTTCTTAGAAATCAGATCTCACTTTATTTTCCCTATCAAGCTTATTTGAATTAGGTAAAACTTAGCAGTAAAGAATAACTAATGACCTTATCATTATTCACATACTAATTGTTTTCAGAAAGATTAGAGATGGTGTGTCTATAATGAATTTCGGAGGGGGATTTGGTCACTTCTTCTTCCTCCATCTTTTCATTTGTTTTGTTCTATTGTTTACTTCTCAGTGATAGTCAAGATAAAGAGGTTATCGTTTTTCTGAGTTCTTTTTTAGAGGTGAATAATTCCATATACATGAGAAAGAAATTATGTGGAATCTATCATCCAGGATATTTTTGAATGGTATCATAAGCATTTGTTTGAATGTTAAAAAGAAGAATGTAGCAGTAATTAATTCTTGGTATCTTCCTTCTTTGTTTTTCTTCTAATCAAACTTTTATAACTTTTCATATTCTTCCCTATTGTTTTATTGCTTATATTCATCACAGATCATTCCACTCATTGAATGAGATAGTACAAATTTCATATTCGATATTCTTGTCCATGTCCTTTTCTTTGTAAACTTTTATTTTTACTGGCTTCCTGAAAGGTCTTTATCCTACTTAGTTTAAGGACTTCAACTATGTCCTACCTGTTTCTTTCTGATACTCATCATCAATTCCAATCAGGCTGTGCAATGCATTGTCCCCACTAATAATCCAAACTCCTTCCCATGTGTCTGCCATTTCCATGCTCGTCTCTCTTTTTTTTTTCCCTGCTGTTTAGGGCTGCACCCACATCATATGGAAGTTTCCAGGCTAGGGGTCAAATCAGAGCTACAGCTGCTGGCCTATGCCACCCCACAGCAACTTGGCATCCGAGCCACATCTGCAACCTACACCACGGCTTACAGCAATGCCATATCGTTAATCCACTGAGCAAGGCCAGGGATCGAACCCACATCCTCATGGATACTATTCGGGTTTGTTATCGCTGAGCCACAATGAGAACGCCTCCATGCTCTTCTTTTCACTTGGAATACCCTCTGTCCTTCACCTCTCTCAATCCTACCCATCCTTCAAGGCCCAAACCAGGTTCCGTGACTTTATAAAGTCTATTTCTGTCACTTGGTTTCCACATTGATTCTCTCATAATAGAAACCCTTACATGAGCTATTACTTATTAAAGACTTACTGTGTTCTGGATGACGTTCAAAGTATTTTACAAAAATTATTCCATGTAATATTCAAAACAACCCAGCAGGTAGGTATTATTATTTAATATTTAGTGAAGCCAAGAGAGTAAAGAGTTTTTAAACTTAGGCAGCTAATCAGAGAAAGAGGAGGAAGAGATTCAAACTGTATCAGTTTAACTGCTCTTTCCCATTAGTTTCCCCTGATGGCTGAGAAAGGGGACTTAAGGCAGAAGTAAGCTAGACTCTTGGGAAAGAAGGAATTGTGAGATTTGAAAAGAAGCTTTCGAGGAAACATAATACATCCTACTCCTAAGACTACTCCACTATAAGGATATTGCTTGCCTCATATCTGAACTTTCTTCGTATTCACAGTTGACATTTGCTCTACAATTATATATAACTTTAGGTTATACGTTTCTTTCTGAAGGGAGGGGCCACAAATCATTTTACCATTTATAGCCATTTTCTCAGTGATTTTATGTTCTTTCCTATTGTATTGTATGTCTCTGTCCATTTCTCTCTGATATATTTGTCTCCATATTAATAACACCATAAACTCTTTGAGTACTGAAAACAATGTTAGTCTGCCTTGTCTCATGGTGCTGCTAAATTTGCTGAAATTTAGGCAAGAGTATTATTGATAGGAAAAATTAATAGGAAATGTTTTTTAATTAATAGGAAAAAAAAACTCAGGAGTAATATAGCCTAGTAAATAAGTGTACAGTACCTGGAGTCTGACAGCCTGGGTTTGAAATCTGGCTGCATGATTTATTAGTTGTGTGGCCTTGCACATTTTTTATTTTGTTTTGTTTTCTTTTTCCTCTTTATGGCCACAGCTGCAGCATATGGAAGCTTCCTGGCTAGGGGTTGAATGGGAACTGCAGCTTCAGGCCTACACCACAGTCGCAGCAACATGGGATCCAAGCTGCATCTTTGATCTACACCGCACCTTGTGGCAATGATGGATCCTAACCCACTGAGTGAGGCCAGAGATCAAACCTGCGTCCTCACTATGTTGTGTTCTTAACCCACTGAGGCACAACAGGAACTCCAGACCTTGCACATATTTTACGGAATCTCTCTATAATTTCATTCTCTTATGTGTAAAGTGAAGATAAAAAACTAAACAATGTCTACCCTAAAGAGTTACTGAGAGGAGTAAATGAGCTCATGTATATACAGTGCTTTGGACAGTGCCTGATCTGTAGTAAGTTTTATATATGTTGTAGTTGTTGCTGCTACTGCTGTTGCTTCTATTGCTATGTAACAAGTACTTTTATTCCCCTATTTATTATTTTTCCTAAAGAATACAGCCACAAAAAGAAGAGAAAAATTACTTTGAACATAGCAACTAAGGCTTGATCTTTTCTAGTTAAGTCAGAGGTGAACTAAAACTACCTAAAAGTTTGTGTGAAAATTACTTTTGTCCATATTGGCTCTCTTCTGAGAACTCCACTTGATTCTCCATTCCAACCTACTGCTTTTCTGGGGCCCTCTGAGTCTAAGGTTACTCTTAAGATAAATACCATTCTGGTAATTTTATGCAAATGTGAGTGTGTTCCTTCCTCCCTGTCTTGTCAATACTCCCTCCCCATGTAGGACTCGTGCTGCGTACTGTACTGAAAAACCTCCACTATAGTCTGCCAACTTTCTCTAGAAAGCCTTATGTTCCTCACTGATACTTACCTCCATTTTAGAGAAAACTACCTGAGTCCTATAGCTGACAGACTGCCTACCAGCCCACCATCCCAAAGGAACATGGCAAAGTTATGTTTATGCTGATATGTCAGGTCATTATTTAACACAGTGCTCACATGGCTCATTTAGATAAAGGAATGGATTGCTGGTGGGAGAATTTCTGTTCTGGAAGCAGGGATATTTTGTAGTGAGGAGACCTTTTCAGTGCAAACATTTTTTGCTCACAAGTGGTCCCAAATGGCCAGTTGCAAAATGAAAAGTGAAAAGGGTAGCCAGGATTCCATTTTTCATTTTGAACAAATCAATCCATTTGGGTGAATTTTAATCAAAATCAGTAATGCCATCTTTCCATGTGCTTTTACCTAAATAGTTGTTTTTTCCCCCTTGTTAGTAGTAGCCTTGTTCAGTCTCAGTAACTACTGTCTGTTATAGCCAATGCTTATAGAAAATGGTGTATGGAGATAGCCTGAGATCACCTAGAATCAGAAGGACTGGATCCATTGCCCACATTTAACACTTTTGGCAAGTCAGTTAAACATCTCTGAGCCTCGGCGCTCTCATCTGTAAAACAGAGAAAATATTATGTGTGTCATAGACCAAGGAGTAGGAGTAACTAACACAATACATTTCTAAGTGATTTGAGAACTCTAAAGCCCTTTATTATAAATGTATCATCTGTTGTAAACCATCACCATGAACTACAGAAATAACACTGAGTTGAGTTACCTTTCCCTGCCAATACTAAAACTTCACTTCAACCACTTCTGAATATTAAAGGGGAGACATTTTAATCCCAGTATCCAGGAGGTTTGGCAGAAAATTCTCAGTATGTAGTTGATAATATGAATGAGTTAAATAAAAAGTACATATTAGGAGTTTCCTTGTACTGTAGCTCTGGTCACAGCTGTGACCCGGGTTCAATCCCTGCCCCAGGAACTTTCTCACACTGTGGGTGCAGCCAAAAAATAAAAAATATATATACAGCTAGATTTTAGGAAAAGTAAAGACGTAACTGTGTCTTGCATTCCTCTTACATTTCTCACAGTGCTCAGGCTAAACAAATAATTGCTTCTCAACAAATACTGGTCTGTAAATTTCATATTCATTTCTTTCTTGATGATACAACAACGATGCTTAAATGCAGTGTATTGTAAATCACAGAGGTGAAAATTAGCAAATTCATGAATCACCATCCTGTTTATGCTTAGGAAGATCTCTCATTTATTCAACAAAGTATTGATGACTTCATGATATGCATAATCTCAAGGAACTATTGATTGAGCCGAGTCTCTGCAATAAAGAAAGATATAAAAATTCAAATATACTATAATTTATATGCATGCTAATGTAGAAAGCTGATTGTATTAGTCAAAATATCTTATCTTGTTGAACAACAAAATGTTTGGTCTTAATTATTTAAGTGTGTACTCTGAGACAAAGTTTTAACTAGCAAACAAGTCAAATATGACAAGAAGAAAAGTAAAAGTAAAAGAAGTGGGGGGGAATTATCTCAATAATTTGGATCTGTTTCGTTTTTAATCTTAAATTATTTGGAGATATTAACCTGACTTCTCTCTTTTAAAGAAAAGGAGTATTCAGCAGGGTATAGTTTTTCCATGGAAGTATACAAACATAAATTGGATGTATATTCAATCAAGCTGCATTCAATGAGAAGCCCAGTACTAGTTTTCTACTATATCAGCTGCTTTGCAAATCAGGCTGTTGCCTTCTTAAACAAGACTGTTTTTGATGTGATAAAGATACGTGTTTCTTGATCCGTTCTAGTATTTCTATTCTTTTGACTTCAGAGGTGATTTATCCACATTCCCCTCCTGTCCTCCAGTCAAAGGGAATGAGACAGAATTCTCTCTAGAGTCCATCAGTGATACTTTGGTTGCCAAAAGTAGTGACAGGAGACACTCATCGTCCATCTACCTCACGTCTGCAACATTCAAACTCCTGCATCTAAGGGGCTGTAACGGAAAACACAGGCCAGTTCTTCAGGCTAACATGTTATTGCTGCCACTTTTCCTTTCTTACTTTAGAAGAGTAATTTAATTCAATTTTAGAGAGAGAGAGGAGAAAAAAACTTTTCTAGTTACACAGATCAATCCAATTGTTCAGAGCTTCAGAATGAATTTTTAAACTTGTTGAACAGAAGCATACAAATCTCTAAAAGCAAGTCAGATAATGTACAAAGCCTCCATTCATTGTGTAGGCAGAAAGGAATGCTGGTACCCGGCAGCTCTCTAAGGAATGTTCCTTTGGCTTTTACCGTTCTGCTGGGAACAAGGAGGGAAACACATATATAAGATGAATTTATAATGTCTCTGGCTTACAATGGTCAAATGATAAGAAAAGTTGGCTGTTTAATATAAACTGTCAGTTGCATATTCCAGGCCTCCTCTCTTTGACGTCCCTCCCACATCCACAGGCCTGGCTACCGTTTCTTGAGGAGCACAAAGTAGCTGTTTATTATTATTGACTGGTGAGGCCTGTGCTCTGAAATTCATTTCTGTCAACAGAATGTAAGCAAAGTTGGCATTTTAAAGCTGGGCTCTTTCAGTCGCTGGGTTTTCTCAGGATTGCTATGCAACAGGATCAGTGCTGTAGTCCCCGGTTCAAGCTGAAAATGTTACACAGGAAGACATACCATGTAAAGGTCAGATTCTTCTACTATGATAATTTTCTTTATCTGTGTATATACAAATGATGTTGAATGCATCACTTCTTAAAACTCTTGTCAGGGTCTTATGGACTTTCCACCTGTCGAGCCTAAAAATGTGATGGTATTTTAAATGGGAAATCTTACAAATAAATGTATGATGCTGTAATAAATGCATGCTGCTGTTTTACCAGTGTGAACTTGATTTGTATTGTCAAAAAGATTCTCTTTATGATAGAATCTCATTAATGTGCTAGTGCTATGGACCAAGTACAACCTTTTTTATTAGTCTCTCCATGCTTTTGTGGTCAAAGTCAATTCTATAGATTACTATATGTTTGGGAAATATGACTTGACATATAGCGTAATGAAATGATTGGCATTGGGATGCACTTTATCATGGAGTTTTTATTTCATATCACTTCCATAAAACAATGTATTTTGTCCATGGACTAAAATACATAAATTATGAAATTTTTAAAGTTATAAATATATTACTTTCCAATTCATAATCTCAAGGAATAAATTTTTTATACCTAGTAAGGTGCCCGTTTTCAATCTCCATAAAAACAAAGAGATAATACACCAAGAAACGTGTGTTGGAAGTATATCTTCTTGTTGGTTGAACCAATTAAAATGCCTTTTGAACCAATAACCTATTTTTTGTAGTTCGTCAAATTCAGTCACAGCTGGTCTCTTTGGTTTGGTAATTCTGCATGTATGCTTTTCCCTGATGCCCTGCAGGACCTCCAAGGAGAAATCGAGGCTCACACAGATATCTATCACAACCTGGATGAAAATGGCCAAAAAATCCTGAGATCCCTGGAAGGTTCCGATGATGCCATCCTGTTACAAAGACGTTTGGATAATATGAACTTCAAGTGGAGTGAGCTGAGGAAAAAGTCTCTCAACATTAGGTAAGAAAAGATCAGGAACAAAAAAAAGACCACAAAAGAATTAAAATGGCAATGTTTCGCTCAGATTCCTAGCCTAAGAAGCTAATATTTCATATGTTCATGTAAATCCCCCAGTTTCAGAATGATTTATTTCATTTTGAATAAATGAATCATTTATTTGCCTGGTATGGAGATGATCCTTGAGGGTTCAAATTAGATCAGAATGGTGATGTTTTCTAACCACAGGAGAGATGTACATTAAGACATTAGAGTGAATTTAAATGAGGAGCACAGCTATCCTAATTTCATAGTTCTCTCTTGGTTTATCACAGGGTTATTCAAAAAATGATAAAACTACCACGTTTATCATGGAATTCTTTCTTTGGCATTCTTCTACATGCGTAACTGAGGACATTCTTCAAATATCATTACACGTTATAATCAACAGATTGAAGGTGACCTCTCCATCACTTCCACAGCTAAGGAGAGACATAGCAACTTCTTGCCTTTTACTTCCTCTCACACTGTGTTACTACATCCTCTGTAAACTAAGCCTTTAGCTGTTCTATACTTATCTGCTTTGTACTTTGTCCCTTTCTGTGTATTAACATTCTATTTAGAAGTGAATGAATGCACCTCAGCATTGTTGTAAGAAAGTACAGCATCACTGTACCCATTTGCCAATAGTTCAGTGGAGGCGCAAAGAGCAGAGAAAGTAAGTGAAATGCCCGAAGTCACCTAAGTGACGTAGGAAGTATGTGGAGTGGAAGTCAGGCTACCTGCTTTCTCATCAGTTGCTTTTTCTAATTCACGTCTCTTTATAAAAATATTTTGTGTTTTCTTCCATGTCTAGAGGAGGAGTGGTAGCAGAGGGAGGTGGAAGAGGATGAGTGGCCTTGTAACAGTTAAGCGGGAATGCTCTCAACATGGGGAATAGTTATGACTTTTAGGTCATCCAATTACACAGAGGAGATTATTTTTCTTCTCTATACTTCTTCTAAATTGTCCCCAATTTGGACATAGAGTATCTTTTCTTCCATAGTGAGGGGGAAAACACAACTGAAATTTATTCATTTGAAATCACTCTTGTAAAACTATGCACTCAATGTGACATAATGATGATAGCAACTAACCCTTACATAGTGCATCACATACTGTGCAATGTCACGAGCACTTTATATTTGTCAACATATTTAATGCCTTAAGCAGCCCTAAGAGATAAATTTTATTATTATGCTCTCTTTACACTTGAAGAAAGTAAGGCACGGAGAGGCTAAATAACTTTCCCAAGGTCACTTAGCTAGTGGCAGATCTGTGATCTGAACACAGGGGTTCTGGCTCCAGAATCTGAGCTTTGAACTGTCATATTATAGCGAAGTATAAAGGAAGGAGGAGAGGGTAAGATTGACCTGACGTTTACATCTAAACATGTAGTAGTGAATGGATGAAACAGAAAAGCAGATTTCTGGGAGGAGGAAAGGCTCTATTTTTATTTCTGTGGTTTCCCCCTCCCCAAGTTTGTACCCCAGCTTCCAAGGCACTCATTTTTCTCCCTCTCTTTGGTTCATGAATTTTGTATTGATATGTTGATGATGAGCTGTGGGCAACAGTGGGTTGATGGCATTTTCAAAGATAGGGAGGCTGCGTTCATTTTCTACAGCTTAAACTCTTAGAGAGGTCAGTATATGTAACGACAGAGGCCACTTTCTTAACATCTGTCATTAAAAAGGAATGAAACTTGTGAGATTGAAAAGATAGTGGTAGACAAAGAAAAGGAAGTTCTTTTTTGTGGAAGGGAAAAAGAAAGGTGCTGTAATTGATCTGAACATCACTCAGTGCCTTTTCTCTCCTTCATGTGAATTTGATGAAATAAAAGGAGAATTGAAAGCGGCAAACAGCATGTCAGCCAAAATATGGGCTCTTCATTCTCAGCAATTTCCCATATGCCAGCTACTGCAGTTTAATTCTTGCTGTCATTAATCAAGTTGAAAACAGTTACCTTAATTCATCTAAGGTACTGCAAATTCTTGAACTTAAATACACAGGTCATTGGTTTTGGCTTTTAAATAGACCTCTCTAATAATACTGAATGTGTTATAAACACTCACTTATAATAAGCAAAGAAATAATTCCTCACATCAAAGCAGTTTAGTTTATTTCCTGACACTTGGTTGAAATAAGGCTATCAGTCACTCCATACTCATTGGCAGGGTTCTGTTGAGAGAAGCATAGTAGAAGCAGTAATTTTAAATGGCTATAAAATAGGAGAGATGAACATGGGAAAAGTTAGATACAGAGCTAGTACTGACACATAAGCTTGTGTTGCTAATCTAGTCATTTCCTTCATCGGCATTATTTTATAGTGAAAAGTCACCACGATTTAAAAAATCTTCCAAAGACACTCTGGAAAACTAGCACCATGTTTCTCCAAACTATAACATATAATACTAAAAAAAAAATTTTTTTAAAGTTGTTCATTGTGGCATAAGAGATTCTGAAGCCATTTTTATATTTCAAAATATTAGTGCTTAATTTCACAGGTTTCCATTTTTTAGGGGGGTCGTGCCCATGGCATGCAAAAGTTCTTGGAGCCAAGAACTTTCCCAAGCCACAGCAATGACAATACCATGTCCTTAACTGCTAGGCCACCAAGAACTCCTATAGGTGTCTATTTTTAATGAAAAAAAAATTGAGTTTGAACCATAATTATTTTGAAGTTTCCCATTGCATTCCATTGACTTATAAAAGTTATCATTGTGCTTCCAGATCCAAGTCCATGTTACATCCTTTTCCCTCCACTTATTTTCCTTCCACCATGTCTTTTCCTGTGATTGTGATTCTTATTTCAGTCTTCATCATGAAATTCCATATTGATAGGTTTGTCTCTTTTTTTTACATGTTGAGACCATCCATTATAAAAAGTATTCTTCCATTACAAAAGTATTCATCCATTACAGAAGTATTCTTCCTTAGACATTCTATCACATTATTCCTTTTGTCAATAACTTTAATCTTTGTATTTCTGTAGTATCCATTGTGACTTCCCCTTTTTCATTTCTTATTTTTTTATTTGTTTTTTTTCTCTTTTTCTTTGTGAATCTAGCCAGAGGTTTGTCAGTTTTATTTACCTTTTCAAAGAACCAGCTCTTGTTTTTATTGATTTTTTCTATTTTTTCTATTTTTTTTTCTTTTTTTTTTTTTTTTTAGAGATGGTGTAAACTACATGCATGCACCTGAGCAATGTTTTGGTAAAGCCTATTTTATTTTATTTTATTTCTGTCTTTTTGCTACTTCTTGGGCCGCTCCCGCGGCATATGGAGGTTCCCAGGCTAGGGGTTGAATCGGAGCTGTAGCCACCGGCCTACGCCAGAGCCACAGCAACGCGGGATCCAAGCCGCGTCTGCAACCTACACCACAGCTCACGGCAACGCCGGATCCTTAACCCACTGAGCAAGGGCAGGGACCGAACCCACAACCTCATGGTTCCTAGTCGGATTCATTAACCACTGCGCCACGACGGGAACTCCTGTAGTTTTTTTTAATCTCAAGGGGGAGGGGGAGGGAGTGGGATGGATTGGGAGCTTGGGGTTAATAGATGCAGACTATTGCCTTTGAAATGGATTAGCAATGAGATCCTGCTGTGTAGCACTGGGAATTATGTCTAGTCACTTATGATGGAGCATGATAATGTGAGAAAAGAGAATGTATACATGTATATGTAACTGGGTCACCATGCTGTACAGTAGAAAAAAATGATGTATTGGGGAAATAAAAAATAAATAAAAATTTTAAATTAGAAAAAAACTTTAATCTTATTGGTGCCCATATTTCATTCAGTAATTTATTTGTTCATTCAACAAATATTTCCTGAATGTTTAATATGTACTAGACACTCTTCCAGGCACTGAGGATACAACATTGAACAAAGCAGTCAAAAATCATTGCTTTCGTGAAGCTTATATTTAGTTACTAGAATTTAGTGAGCCTTCCACTCTCTACCAACTATGCCTAAGAACCTGCTAACTCCTTCTCTTCCCTCTTCTTCCTCTGCCTCTCAGTTCCTTCCTCACCAAGAAGCCTAATATGGATTCTCTGAGTCTAACTCCTTTCCTGCTCTTCAACAATTTTCTCTCTGCAGCATATGAGCATATACATTTGTTGGTTCACACACTTGGAACACAACCTCTCCTCTCATCCTCCAAATTTTGACTCACATTCCATAAGCAAGATTTCCCTTTCTGACTTCCTTTACCAGGTCTTCCGTGTACTGCTCTCATTTATACTTGATGCAAGTTCCTTTAAGTATTTTTGAGTTGGTTCATAAAGCTATGCTTGCTGCCTTCAATTAAATTAGATAAATACCAAAACTCCAAGCTTTAGATATATCAGTAAGGTGGAGTAGAAAGGGCATTTGACCAGCAATTGGACAACCTAGTTTCTCCTCTGGATCTGTTACTACCTAGTATTTAATCTTGATCAATTCACTTACCTGCTTCAGACTTCAGTGTTCTCCCTCACTGAAATTAGGAAGTTTCACCAGATACATAGTGGTCTCTTTGAGTTCCCTTGCGATTCTATAGTTCTTGTATCTTTAAGTCTGCAATTACTCTTTACAAACCTAGGCTAATTATTGAACTTTTCTATTTTGTTTTTCTTATATTTAAAAGAGCTTACTGAGTTCAAAGATATGGTATAAGAGAAAACAAATGCAATGTCTTCGAAAGAAAAGAATAATTGAAATTGTATCTTATCATTTAGTTCAAGGAAAGTATACACCATCTGTTCCATATATATTATCATATCACATTTTATCCAAGAGTTATAAGAAGTGAATACTCAGTGATAACTGAGTGCCATCAAACAAAATGTTAAATGCTTTATGTGGGAGAAAAATAAAGTGAAAATTTTCTACTTACATGTGAACACACACACACACACACGCACACACACAGAGTCGCTGATGACATTACCTAACATCAGATGGTGATTAGTCAAAGAAACTTTTTCATTCTAAAATTTTCATATCTACAAACCTTGAATTTTTTATTTTAAAAATATGAACAATTTGAGAATTGATCAAGTGAATTTTTTAACATGAGAAATATATATGAAGATTTCACTTTAATATGCATCAGATTATATTTTTCAGATCATTGTATATATTATTAACTATGAGAATCACACATTATAGCCACATAATTCAGCAAAATGTACTTTCTTTGAGATTTTTATATTTGGAGGAAAAACCTAGAAATGTTCTATAAATATAATCCTTTTTATGACATTTTGAACATTAATTTGAGAGGTGAGGACACCAACATTATACAATCCACAGCAGCAATAAATCTCTTAAAAAGTAATCAGTAGTAGAAATTAGAATAGAGATTTTGCTCTAATGGAGAACAAAGAAAGAGCAGAAGAAAGCAATATTCTACCTTTGAGAGAAATATGCAACTCAGACTTTGAGTGTCTCTGACCTTCTTTCTCTTACTTTTGGTATGTTAATTATATTTGAAAGTTGGAGTTCATGGCCCATCTGGGTGAAAAAAAAATGTTTACTTCTCTTTGGGTTTAATTCCCTTTATTTAAAGGCCTGTAGCTTTATTTCTGTGGCTCCTTATTATTTCTGCATTCTTACCTTTTCTTTCAGTATGCTTATTAAGCTCATTACACAAGGATACCAAAGATATACAGGGATATATCATTAGTTTTATAAAGGAAGTCAAAGTGAAAAATGAATTCAATATAATACATTCTGTTTTAAGAACAGATGCCTTTCAGAGTAAAGTTTTATTAAGGATTTCAAAGTAGGCATCGACCAAATCACACTTGAAATATCTGTGTCTAGAGAAATAACAATCACTTTAGCAGCCCCTATAATTTTTAAAGTCCTGACACTGAAGAGTTTCTTAAAGATCAAGCTATATATCCCAACACACCTGAAGTTTCTGCATTTTACCCCAACATTATAAATTATGGAAATTATCTGCTTATTAAAGATGGGTACTTGTCTTATTAAAAGCTAGTAACCCATAAGCTTTTATCTTCACTAATAGAGATTAATAGAAAAAGGATACAAGCGAAATATGTTGCTTCAATTTCTTCTTCTATTTCCTATTGAGTAGTGAGAGGTAATTAGAGTATCTTTGTTAATTAGCAGGAAGCTTTTTTTGCTCAGGGATGGAAGACATTTGGTGAAAACCATTAAGGTTAAGGATTTCCTCATGTAAGGTTTGTAGTTTCTATTTTGTGTGTCTGAATATGACAGTTCAAGTTGTGTGTCTCCAGACTTGTCTTTATACCTTTGTGTCTCAGTCCCCACATTTTCAAAACAAGGGTGTTGAATCCTCTCTAGGACTCCTTTCAGCCCTCACAGCCTATGATAAAATAAGGGGGTGAGGGTGGGGTAGTCATTAGAAATACAAAGAAATATTTTCAGGAAAAAACCCAAATACAAACATGAGTTAATCACTTAGAAATATCTGGTATACATACTTGAAAATTAACATAGGGCATCTGCATCCAACACATGCATTAGAAATGTGTCTTGAAAACACTTTACAAGCGTAGCATGGCCAGAGAAAAGGTTTCCTGAGCTCAGAGCATTTCATTACATGTAGATCTCCTTCACAATCATGTCACTGACAAATACCGCCTTTGCCCTGTGGAGACCAAGTAATGTTTAGGGGACATAGGAAATACCTTAAGAAATTCTTTCTCATAGAATTGTCCTGGAGCTCACTTGCTGAGTTGTGAAGATTCTTGTTAAAAGTACCTAAATTCTGTATTTGTGAGTCTGTTTCTGTTTTGCATGTACATTCATTTGTATTATTTCTTAGATTCCAAACCTGTGGTTACCAAGGAGGAGTGGGAAGAAGGGAGGGACAAATTAGGGATATGAGATTAACAGATATAAAGTAGCATATATGAAATATATAAGTAACAGAGATTTATTGTATAGCGCAAAAAATGATAGTCATTATCTTGTAATAATTTATAATGGAGTATAATCTGCAAAAATACCAATCCCCATGCTATATACCTGAAACTAATAAAAAATTGTAAATTATACTTCATTTGGGGAGAGGGAGTTTTCTGGTGAACTAGTGGTTAGGACTCAGCATTTTCACCACTTTGGCCCAACTTAGGAGTCTGTACTTTAAACAAGCTACTCAAATGTTCATTACGCACACTAAAGTTGTAGAACCATGTCTTTAGATTGGATATCTTTGTAAGTATTGTTTTAAATCTGGAGGCTTTATTTGAAGGAGTTTCTCTCCTCCAGCGCCCCCACAGTGCTCTCTTTTATAAGCACTTTGTTTATTTTTTTAATGTTATAGTTGATTTATAGTGTTATATCGATTTCTGTCATTTTTTTCTCATACTGTCTGTCATCATGTTCTATCCCAAGAGTTAGGTATAGTTCCCTGTGCTATACAGTGGGACCTCATTGCTTATCCATTCTAAATGTAGTCGTTTGCGTCTACTATTTTTGTCCTCATATCAAATATTTTCTTTCACTCATATACTCTGGCAAGGAAAAGAAAGTCATTTGATATGTGGCTAAGGTGATCAAGCATTTGGAAAAGTGACCTAACTCCATACCTTAGAGATGACTAAGAAAGGACCCCTGAGCCAGATACCTGAACACTTTTTGGCACTAATGATTCCAGGTCCTTCTGTTCCTCTATTAACTTTCTCAACTGTCCTGTGTCCCTAGCTCTTCACAGCCTCTGTATCTCATGCTAGGTAGTTTCTCTTAGATCCTTTAGAACTGAATTCCTTGTGTCTCAGTGCTCTTTTTTTCTCTCTTAAGGTACCCAAGGGTTTTGCTAATACTTAGCACCATTTAACTTGAAACAGGATTTGTAGAACTGCCTTATGTAAACAAAGCAGCAGTTGGAGGCCTTACTTGAGACAGCCTGCCCTTCAGCATATCAATCCTGCAGGCCTCTCCACCACAGGGATATGTTATTTCTTTCACTGGACAGATGGAAGACAAACATGGGACATCTCCTGGTTATTTTCATCTTTTTTGGGAGGCCACACCTGTGGCATGTGGAAGTTCCCAGGCCAGGGATCGAACCTGTGCCACAGCAGTAATCAGAGCCACAGTGGTGAAAATGCCAGATCCTTAACCTGCCGAGCCACCAGGGGGAACTCCCAGACATCTTTATATTCTTCCCCTACTTTCCCCTCTCCCTACTTCCCAATGCCAGATTGAGACTGAGACACACTCAATAAATATTTATTTAATCAGTGTCTCATTTACCATTTGCTGCCTTTCCATGTCTGGACTATGCCTCTCTCTACCTTTCAAAATGTCCTACTTGACAGCCTCTTTTACCCTCAAGGGGACCAAGTTGCAAATTCCAGACACCCTGCAACCAGTAGTCATTACATGTCATTAAAGAGCTAAAATCTTGCACAGGGAATTCTCACTTAGGCTTATCATGGAAAAGTGATAACTGTAAAAGGAGGAGGGAACAGAAGCATAAAAGGACTGACCTCTACACCATATGTAATCTGCACTATTATATTTAATTCATGATATTTATGGTAGTTCATGATTCATTTATTAAGTAATAATGCCCTTAGAGTCCTGAACAATTTAATTTCCCTGATGGAAATGCCTTCATTTTTCTGAATATAATGTTTATATTGCTCGCAATTGAAAGAGAATTCTGACAATTTGGAAAAGTATGAAGATGAAGGAATAAATACCCTATAAATCTTCCTCTGAGGGATAAACAAGTTGTCGTTGCAGAATTTTTATATGCATAGTCAAGCATGTGCACACAAACACACACACACAAACGTTTTAGAAAAATAGATTGTATCTATTTTTATAAACTTCTTCCTCACTTAGCAACTGACAGGTGATCTCATCTATATCCATATATTTGCCTATGTCATCAATTAATGTTGTGTAGGATTCATTGGTTTTTAAAGTGACATTGTATGAATTCTCCATTATATATGTAACCAATTTCCTAGTATTGAATATTTAAGTTGTTTCTACTTTATATCGATCATAAGTATGCCATAAATAACGATTTTCTACCTATATCTTTGCTTGCTTTCCCAGTTACTTTCTTAGTATAAGCGCCTTGAATTGAAGTCTGTGGGTCACTGTATTTGCACATTTTAAAGACTTGTATATATCATCGAATTATCCTTCTGAAAGTTTGTAATAATTTAATTTTAGCAAACGTTACTATTTGGTAATTTTGTTTGACTAAGGCCAGCAAGAGAATTGTATTTGAAATGTCAGGCTAAGTTACCAAATGGCAAACGTAAATGTTCTACCTGGTTGCTTTACATTTCTACATCTGTAGCATTAGACAGTATATTATATTTATGTTCTGGACAGCATTAATTTTGTGATTTAATTGGTGATTGCTGATAAGATGTAAGTAATGCTGTATAATTCTTGATTTACCTAAGGATAGAGCTGTGCTAACATTTCACGATTCTTTGTTTTATGGATGATGATTTATTTTCTTAATTTAGTTTCTCATCCTCAGGTGAAATGGAGATTTTATAACACAGATCATTCATTTATATATTATTAAATGGCTTCTACAGATTAACATGTTCTAAATACATTGGATGGTAAAGCACTCAGTCTCTTGCCTAAATTATTCATGTTTGGGGGAGGCTTTCAGGCAAAAGTCTGATTTTACTTTTTCACGTGAGTTGTTGTCTCAGAACATTTTACACAAAGGAAACAAAGTGAAAAATGTTAGAACTTGGTGAAAACAAATCCCAGGTGCACATGAATAAAGAAGGGTAGAGGAAAAGAATAAGCATATGGGAAGAGGAGCAGAAAGAAACAGATGCCAGATGGAAAGAGTCAATGGAAGAGGCTGCCTAGGGTGTAGAAATGGAAAAGTCAAAATATGGGGAGAGACCTTTCCATTTCTCAAAGCAGAAAGAATTCCAGTACTAGCATGAGTCACATGAAAACTAGGTGATTTATATTAGTCACTGGGTCCAATTTTTTCTACCAGAAACATTAAGAATCATCATTGACTGCAACACTCTAGGAAAGCAGTTCATTCCACTATATATTTCATGCCAAAAGTCTCCAAATTCTGCATGTGGAAATAAACATATGGCTAAACACTATCTTTCCAAGAAGTTGCCCTCAAAAGACCCCTGTTTTGTTGCTCTGAAAAGCAGGTAGCCAGATTTTTATTGAGGACTGCCGTGAAGTTCACAGTACGTTCGTTTATACCCTTTGGAACTAATGTACCTGTAATGGGATTGTTAAAACCATCAGTTAAACTTCCAGATACTCTGACATAGTTTACTCCTGTTATTTTCCAGGTCCCATTTGGAAGCCAGTTCTGACCAATGGAAGCGTCTGCACCTCTCTCTTCAGGAACTTTTGGTGTGGCTACAGCTGAAAGATGATGAGTTAAGCCGGCAGGCACCCATCGGAGGCGATTGCCCTGCAGTTCAGAAGCAGAATGATGTACACAGGGTAGGACATTGCCAAGCACAGTGTGTCTTGCAAATAGTAATATCTGGTGACCATTTTAAGACAAGTTTTAATTGAAAAATTAGTTTGAAAAAAAGAAATAAAGGTGAATAGAAATTTTTCTATTACTCCTCTAGTCCAAGGGTCAATTGGAAATAATCCAAGCCATTATATTTTAAATGTCAAAAGCGTCTGCACTAATAATATCATTTAAGAAATTGCCCATGTCCTTTGGTTATATTTTAAAGTGTTTTACTTTTGAAAATATTAAATATATTCAAAAGCAGATAATCTTATAATAGACACCTGTGTACCCATCAAGACTTCAGCAATTACCAATTCATGGCCAATTTTATTTCTTCTATATGTGTACTTCATCCTCCGTTATTTTGAAACAAATCTCAGGCATGAATCATTTAATTCATAAATATTTTCAAAAGCATCTCTGAAAGATAACATTTACCTTTTAAAAAGTAACCACATTGCTATTATAATACTTTTTAAGTGCCAGTAATTTTATAACAAATACCAAGGCAGTATTCAAATTTCCATTTCTCATATCCTTGTCTTAATTGTTTTAACAGGTTTTTTTGAGTTTTGGTTTATTGGTTTAAATAAGAATTGAAATGAGGTCCACACATTGCATTTGGTTAATTTGTCTTTTAAATCTCTTTTTTTTAACTTTTTATGTTGAAGTAATTAGGGACTCACAGTAAGTTACAAAAATAGAACAGAGATTTTCACTATGTATTTCACCAGTTTCTTCTAATGGTTACGTCTCACATAAGTATAGAACTATTATTTTGGTCATTTTAACATGCAGTCAGGGTAAAAATTTTTAATTACAACACAACTCAATTCAGACTAACCACATTTCAAGTGCTCAGACATGGCTAGTGGCTACTCCATTGAACAACAGTTTTACATGTTTGATCATATTCAGGTTTAACCTTTTTTGGTAAGACTGCTTTATAGTTAGTAATATATTCTTCCATCATCAAGAGGTACACAAAAGTCTTCTTTTGTGATTTTGGCAGCTAGATTAATTATCAGTGGCTAGGAGTTGCAATGTGATAATTGCCTATTTCTATCATTTCTTTCTCATTTATTATCTAGAGTACTTCTATGAAAAGAAAATGTATACTCATCTACTAGTTGGGTAACCAGGATATTGTTCATCTAGGATAGGCAGGATAAATATTTCCACTTTATCAGTCTTCGGAATAACAACTTGTTCACTAGCATCCTCCAGCAGCCATCAATTGTTTCTTTTTTTGTTTTTCATTACATTTCTGTCTTAATGGCTCTGAGTGGGGAAGACAGAGATTTGCTCTTGCTGACCTCTAAGACCCTAGTATCTAGCAAAATGTCTGGCATACAATGGATACTGATAAGTGTTTTTGAAATGAGAATAAAAGTTACATGAAGAGAAAGGAATAGAAAACCAAGAATAAATTACCACCAAACAACAAAAGCTTGATAAAATGTTACCACTTTTGTATGTTCAGCACTTAAAGGAAAGACCTTTATGGAGACACAGCCAAAAGTAGCATCTTGAAGAAAGGTCAAGGGTTTATATTAGTCCAGAGAAGAAGATATAGATTACAAAAAGAGAAGAGAACTTTAGGGAAGATCCAGTAGTTTGTAAAAAAAAAAAAATTGCCAAAGTAACTACCAGTTTCTCCTTTAGCCATTCCCCTTCATATAATTAGAATATTAAGGTAGTTTTTGTGGTGGGATGTAATAGTAATTTTTTTAATGTTCTAATTTTGAATAAATAGTGGAAACACTCTGGTGTATATTTAGAAGAGCATGCATTGAGAAGGGTTGGCATTTTAAATAAAATGAATTATACACTGAAATGAGACAGAGTTTCTATGAAAGGTATAATCTTATTCTCTTTCCATAAATCAAAGAAGATAAATCACTGGACTAGTGCACTAGGATTCATAAGACTGAGATTCTAGTCATATTCCTCCATAAACTAGATGATGGTGGTTGCTACTTTGTTACTTCACTGTAAGGTGAAGAATTTGGTCTACATAGTTTTTCCACAGGCCCTTCTAGCCAGCATTTTATCATAAATACTGCCTCCCTATTCCTGGTTATAGGCTTTGGTTGCTTGCTAACAGCAGTAAAATGTTCATACTCATCATTATCATTCCCCTTACTCATGAATTTCATGACCAGTAACATGCTTTTGGGAGATGTGATGCTAGAATTCTGGGTAACATGCACCAGCTGGAAGTGAACTAACTCCCACTTGACTAGTGTGCTTATTCAGATACCCACATCCTCCCTTTCTTTGACATATCAGGACTTCTAGCCCATTGATAACTCCTGGTTCTAGACATAGGTTCCATTGCCCCTCTATCTTTACCTCCCTCAGTCCAACTTAGAATCAGTCATAAAAAATTTTAATAACTCTTTGTTAAGATGCTAAGATCCTTTACTATATTATCTTTTTGTTACTGTCATCTACAAAACCCTAAGGCTTGGAGGCTCTAACTAACCAGTTTCTCCAATCCAAACAGCAACACAGCAGTCTGACATAGTACCTTTCCAGGATGACCAGCCTCCAGCTTTCCAATGCCAACACATCACTGGATCAGTTTACTTTTTTGATTCTGTGTACTGTAGTCATAACTGTCATTACAAGAGACTTTTTCTCCTCACTTGTCTGTATCTAACCTTGCCACCCTATAAGGCGATCAATATTTCAGTCAAACTAATCTATGTAAAAATATAAATTGAATTATGTCAGTCCTCTTCTAACTGCTCTTCAGTGACTTTACAGTGCCCTTGGGAAAAGACCGAAACACCTTAGCAAGGATATCAAAGCCTGATCTGGCTGATCTGGCCCCCACCATCTCTTTTCTTACTGCTCTTCCTCTTGACAAGAGCTAAACTACCTTCTTCTATTTGTTTCCATTACTCTGTGTTTCACTTAGGTGCAGCTTTGAACACACTGATCCTCTATCTGAAACCCTTTCTGCCCAAACCTACCCTCTCATAAATTGCTGGCTGACATCTAAATAATCCTTTGCAACTTTTTCTCTAGATTTTTATTGTTATTTCCCCAATACAATTTTTTCTACTATACAGCATGGTGACCCAGATACATGTACATGTATATATTCTTTTTTCCCCAATTATGATGCTCCATCATAAAAGACTACACATAATTATCAGTGCTACACAGCAGGATCTCATTTCTAATCCATTCCAAAAGCAATAGTATCAATCTATTAACCACAAGTTCCTTCCCCCACCCCTTGCTGGAATCTAATATACAAAAAAACGAATATTTGCATCTTTTTTAAGATTCATTTATTTTATATATATATATTACTCAATGAATTTATTATATTAATAGTTGTATAATGATCATCACAATCCAATTTTATAGGAGTTCCATCCCAAACACTGAGTGCATCCCCCCATCGCCCAACCTGTCTCCTTTGGAAAACATAAGTTTCTTAAAGTCTATGACAGTGTCTGTTCTGCAAAGAAGTTCAGTCTGTCCTTTTAGCAGATTCCACATGTCGGTGCTAGCATTTAATATTGGTGTCTCATTGTCTCACTGACCTCACATAGCATGGTAATTTCTAGGTCCATCCATGTTGCTAAGTATTTTGCCAGTATTTTGTTCCTTTTAATGATTGAGTAATATTCCATTGTGTATATGTACCACATCTTCTTTAGCCACTCCTCTCTCGATGGACATGTAGGTGGCTTCCATGTCTTGGCTATTGAAAATAGTGCTGCAATGAACATCGGAGTACATGTGTCTTTGCAAGTCGTGGTTTTCTCTGGGTAGATGCCCGGGAGTGGGATTGCTGGATCAAATGGTAGTTCTATTTTGAGTTTTCTGAGGCATCTCCATACTGCTTTCCACAGTGGTTGCACCAATTTATATTCCCATCAATGGGGTACTAGAGTTCCCTTTTCTCACACCCTCTCCAGCATTTATTGTTTGTAGATTTTTTTGATGATGGCCATTCTGGCCAGAGTAAGGTGGTACCTCAGTGTGGTTTTGATTTGCATGTCTCTAACAATGAGTGATGTTGAATATCTTTGCATGTGTTTTTTGGCCATCTGTATGTCTTCTTTGGAGAACTGTCTGTTTAGATCTTCTGCCCATTTTTGGATGGGGTTGTTTGATTTTTGGCATTGAGCTGCAGAAGGTGTTTCTAAATTTGGGAGATGAATCCCTTGTCAGTGGATTCACTTGCAAAGATTTTCATCCATTCTGTGGGTTGTCTTTTCGTTTTGTTTAGGGTTTCCTTTGCTGAGCAGAAACCTTTAAGTTCAATTAAGTCCCATTTGTTTATTTTTGTTTTTACTGTCATTACTCTAAGAGGTGGATCTGAGAAGATGTTGCTCTTGTTTATGTCAGAGAGTGTTTGGCCTATGTTTCCTCTAAGAGTTTGGTAGTGTCTGGTCTTATATCTAGGTCTTTAGTCCATTTGGAGTTTATTTTGGGGTATGGTGTTAGGGAGTGTTCTAATTTCATTCTTTTCCATTCACTTTTCCCAGCACCACTTATTGAACAAGCCGTCTTTTCTCCATTGTATATTCTTGCCTCCTTTGTCATAGATTAGTTGGCTGTAGCTGCGTGGGTTTAATTCTGGGCTTTCTCTCCTGTTCCACGGATCTAAATTCCTATCTTTGTGCCAGTACCATGTGGTTTTGATGACTGTTGCTTTGTACTATAGTGTGAAGTCAGGGCGCCAGATTCCTCCAGCTCCATTTTTCTTTTCCAGGATGTCCTTGGCTATTCTGGGTCTTTTGTGCTTCCACACAAACTTTAAAATATTTTGTTTGAGTTCTGTGAAAACTGTCCTTGGTAATTTGATAGGGATTGCATTGAATCTGTAGATTGCCTTGGGTAGTATAGTCATTTTGATAATATTAACTCTTCCAGTCCACGAGCATGGTATATCTTTCCATCTGTTTGTGTCATTTTGATCTCTTTCATCAGGATCTTATAGTTTTCAGAGTACAGGTCTTTTGTCTCTTTGGGTAGGTTTACTCCTAGGCATTTTATTCTTTTGGATGTGATGGTAAACGGGATTGCTTCCCTGATTTCTCTTTCTGATCTTTGATTGTCAGTATATAGAAATGCAGTCGATTTCAGTGTATTAATTTTGTATCCTGCGACTTTGCCAAATTCATGGATGAGCTCTAACAGTTTTCTGGTAGAATCTTTAGGATTCTCTAGGTATAGTATCATGTCATTTGCAAATAGTGATAGTTTTACTTCTTCCTTTCCACTTTGGATTCCTTTTGTGTCTTTTACTTCTCTGATTGCTGTGGCTAGGACTTCCAAAACTATGTTGAAGAGTAGTGGCGAGAGCGGACATCCTTGTCTTGATCCTGATCTCAGTGGGAATTCTTTCAGCTTTTCACCATTGAGAATGATGTTTGCTGTGAGTTTGTCATATATGGATTTTATCATGTTGAAGAAGGTTCCCACTATGCCCACTTTCTGAAGGGTTTTTATCAGAAATGGGTGTTGGATTTTGTCAAAGGCTTTTCCCATGTCTATTGAGAGGATCATATGGTTTTTATTCTTCAGTTTATTAACGGTGTGTATCACACTGATGGATTTGCAGATATTGAAGAAGCCTTGCATCCCTGGGGTAAATCCCACTGGATCCTGATGTACAATCCTTTTAATGTATTGTTGGAGGCGGTTTGCTAGTATTTTGTTGAGGATTTTGGCATCGATGTTCATCAGTGAAATTGGCCTGTAGTTTTCTTTTTGTGTGGTATCTTTGTCTGGTTTTGGTATCAGGGTGTTGGCCTCATAGCATGAGTTTGGGAGTGTCTCTTCCTCTGCAATGTTTTGAAAGAGTTTCAGAAGGATATGTGTTAGCTCTTCTCTGAATGTTTGATAGAATTTGCCTGTGAAGCCATCCAGTCCTGGACTTTGTTTGTTGGAAGTTTTTTAATCACAGTTTCAATTTCAGTTGTTGTGATTAGTCCGTTCATCTTTTCTCTTTTATCTTGGTTTGGTCTTGGAAGATTGTTCTGGGTTTTCTGTTGTATTGACGTATAGCTGCATATAGTAGTCTCTTATGATCCTTTGTATTTCTGTGATGTCCGTTGTTACTTTTCCTTTTTCATTTGTAATTTTATAGATTTGAGTCCTCCCTCTTTTTTGCTTGATATATCTGGCTAGGGGTTTATCAATTTTGTTGATCTTTTCAAAGAACCAGCTTTTTGTTTCATTGATCTTTTCTATGGTTTTCTTTGTTTCTATTTCATTGATTTCCGCTCTGATCTTTATGATTTCTTTCCTTCTACTACCTTTAGGTCTTGTCTGTTCTTCTCTCTCGAGCTGCTTTAGATGTCAAGTTAACTTGTTTATTTGAGCTTTTTCTTGTTTTCTGAGGTGGGCTTGTATTGCTATAAACTTTCCTCTTAGAATGGATTTTGCTGCATCCCATAGATTTTGGAGTGTCGTATCTTTGTTGTTGTTTGCTTCTAGGTATTTTTAAACTTCCTCTTTGATTTCTTCAGTGATCCCTTGGTTGTTTAGTGGCATGTTGTTTAGTCTCCATGTGTTTGTGTGGGTTTTTTTTGTTGTTTTTTTTTTTGTTTTTTTTGTTTGTTTGTTTGTTTTGCTAAGGACTCTATTTCAAACAAAAATTAAAAATAAATAATTGAGAGCTATTTCCCTGGGTGTGGGTAAGGGATCAGGGCAAAGAATTCCCCCGCAGCTGGGCCAGTACCCTCAGACTGGAGGGGCTGTGATAATTCCCTTCCTCAGCAAGCGCAGGACCCTATGCCGGAGCCCACCTACCAAGGGGAACTCAGGCCAGGGCTCATTCCCCGGGCAGGGAGAGTTGGGCAACAGCATAGCCAAAGGCCAACCACAGGACATGTGTTTGTGTCTTTTGCCATTTTTTTTCTTGTTGTTGATCTCTAGTCATATAGCATTGTGGTTGGAAAAGATGATTGATATGATTTCAATTTTCTTAAAGTTTCTGAGGTTGGATTTGTAGCCCAGGATGTGATCAATCTTAGAGGATGTTCCATGTGCACTTAAGAAGAATATGTATTCCGCTGCTTTTAGATGGAATGTCATATAAATTCCTATTAAGTCCACCTGATCTAATGCTCCATTCAGGGCCTGTGTTTCCTTGTTGATTTTCTGTCTGTATGATCTGTCCATTGCTGTAAGTGGGGTGTTAAAGTCCCTCACTATGATTGTGTTATTGTTGATTTCTCCTTTTAAGGATGTTAGCAGCTGCCTTATATATTGTGATGAACCTGTGTTGGGTGTGTAGTTCTTTAACATTGTTATATCTTCTTCTTGTATTGATCCTTTGATCATTATGTATTGACCTTCCTTGTCCCTTAAAATATTCTTCATTTTAAAGTCTATTTTGTCTGATATGAGTATTGCTACTCCAGCTTTCTTTTGATTCCCATTTGCATGGAATATTTTCTTCAATCCTCTCACTTTCAATTTGTATGTGTCCCTGGAAGTGAAGTGGGTCTCTTGAAGACAGCACATATATGGGTCTTATTTTTGGATCCATTCAGCCAGTCTCTATATCTTTTGGTTGGTGCATTTATTCCATTAACATTTAAGGTAATTATCAATATGTATGTTCTTATTGCCATATTATTAATTGCTTTGGATTTGTTTTTGTTGCTCTTTTTTCTTCCCTTCTCTTGTTCTCTCCTCTTCTGGTTTGATGACTATCTTTAGTGTTGTATTTGAGCTGATTTTTCTTATTTGTTTGTGTATCAATTGTATATTTTTGGTTTGCAGTTATTCTGAAATTTTGATGTAAGAGACTATATATATATGAGATTGTATTAAGTTGTTGGTCTCTTAATTGCAAGTGCATCTCCACTGTCCTGCACTTGTACCCACCTCTTCTCATGATTTCTGATTTTGGTGGCATAATTTTGCATGGAGGATTTCGTTTCTTTATTGTATATATACCTTTTTGGTGAGCCTTGTCATTTGTGGTATATTTGTTTCTTGTGCAGCCTTTACTTTTCTGCCTAGAGAAGTTCCTTTAGCATTTGTTGGAAAGCTGGTTTAGTGTTACTGAATTCTCTTAACTTTTGTTTGTCTGTGAAGCTTTTGATTTCTCCTTCACATCTGAATGAGAGCCTTGCTGGGTAAAGTAATCCTGGTCGGAGTTTTTCTCCTTTCATCACGTTAAGTATGTCATGCCATTCCCTTCCAGCCTGCGGAGTTTCTTCTGACAAATCTGCCAATAACCTTATTGGGGTTCCCTTATATGTTACTTGTTTCTTTTCCCTAGCTGCTTTCAAGATTTTCTCTTTGTCTTTAATTTTGGTCAGTTGGATTAATATGTGTCTTGGGGTATTCCTCCTTGGGATTATTTTATATGGTACTCGTTGTCTTCCTGGATTTGAGTGAGTGGTTCCTTTCCCATGTTAGGGAAGTTTTCGGCTACTATCTCTTGGAATATTTTTTCTGTCCCCTTCTCTCTCTCTTCTCCTCTAATATGGATGTTGATGCAGTGGTTTAACATTGTCCAGAGTTCTCTGAGACTCTCTTCATTTGTTTTCAATCTTTTTTCTCTTTTCTGTTCTGTATCCATGATTTCCACTAGTCTGTCCTCCACCTCGCTTATTTGTTCTTCTGCCTCCTGTATTCTGCTGTTAGCTGCTTCTACTGAATTTTTTATTCATTTATTGTGTTTTGCATCTCTCCTTGTTTAAGTTTTATATTTTGTATCTCTTTGCTCAGTGTTTCCTGTAAGTTATCCATCTTTGCCTCCAGTTTCTTTCCAAGGTCTTGTATCATCTTCAGCATCAACATTCTAAAGTATTTTTCCTGGAGGCTGAGAATATCCTGATCCCTTAGCTGATTTTCTGGGGTTTTTTCTTTCTTTCTCCCTCATCTGAGTTACAGTTCTCTGTCTTTTCATTTTTATAGGCTTTTGGTGTGGTGACCTTTTTACAGATAATAGGGTTGTAGCCTCTATTAATTCTGGTGTCTGCCCCCCTTGTGGCTGAAGTTGGTATGGGGGCTTGCTCTAGGCTTCCCAATGGGAGGGACTGATGCCTTCCCACTGGCAGGTGGAGCTAATTCCTATCCCTCTGGTGGGCGAGGCTTTGTTTCTGGATGAGATTTGAGGAGGCTGTGCCTGAAGGGTCTTTAGGCAGCCTGTTTACTGAGGGGTGGGGCTGTGATCCCACCTGGATTGTTGTTTGCCCTGGGGCTTCTCAGTGCTGATGGGTGGGGCCAGATTTTCCCAAAATGGCCACCTCCAGAGAAAGGCACACTGCTGAATATTCCCAATAGCCTTGCTTCCAATGTCTTTCCCTCACAACAAGCCACATTCACCCCTATTTTCCCAGGATGTCCTCCAAGAACTGCAGTCAGGTTTGACCCAGATTCCTATGGAAACTTTGCTTTGCCCTGGGACCCAGTGTATGTGAAAGTCCTTGTGCACCTTTTAAGAATGGGGTCTCCATTTCCCCCAGTCCCGTGGAGCTTGTGCACACAAGCCCCACTGGCCTTCAATGCCAGATGCTCCAGGGGCTCTTTCTCCCAGTGCCAGATCCCCACACTTGGGGATTCGATGTGGGGCTCAGAACTCTCACTCCTGTAGGTGAGTCTCTGTGAAACAGTTACTTTTCTGTCTCTGGGGCTTCCCACTTGGGAGATATGGGGTTGTTTATATCGTGAAATCGCCCCTCCTACCTCTTAATGTGGCCTCCTCTTTGTCTTCTGGAGTAGGACATCTTTTAGAAAGTTTCTGATCCATTTGGGTGAAGAATGCTCAGTCTTTAGTTGTAAATTTTGTTGTTTTTAGGAGAGAAGTTGAGCTCCAGTTCTTCTATTCTGCCATATTAATCCCATCCCCCACAGTGGGTTTGATTTGCATATTCTGTCACAAAACACTCTCCTCCCTCAAAGAACATCATCACTCCTAAGTGTTGATGAGAGAACAATTTAGCACCCTGTTTACTCTGTTTTGTCACATTTATGCTGTAGCCCTTTTATAGTTGTGGAATTGCTGTCTAGTTAGTCTCATTGCCTGTGGACAAAAAAAGCAAAGGAAAATCCTTGAAACTAGGTCTCTCTAACAGATCTTCTGAATCCACTTAGGAAGAAGTAAAGGAAACAGAGTCATTACAAAACTCTGTCAAGATCTCTTTAACAGATCTCTTATTTGTAGACTTCTGTTTTCCTTTGCCATCTTTCCAGGATTATAAACTATTTTGCTCTTTATTGGATTCTTGCTCCAAATACTGTTTATATAAAACATTTGATATCAAGGTGGGTCACTTCTTATTGTAAATTTGCTCCCCATGTATTTGGTTTATCATCTTTTTTAAAATCACTTGCTTACTGTTTGTAAATGATTAATGCCTTGTTTTGTTGCTTTTTATGGAAATGCAAATCTCATTAAAATATCAAATTGGAAGCAGTAATTTTTTTTCATCTTTTTCTGTAAATTAGAATGCTTACAAAACAGGTCGTTTATATTATCTTTTTATATCATTACAGATTAATGATAAAGTTTTGTGGCAAAACATCATATGTCTTGTACTCTTTACTTAAAGCAAAAATATATAGTCAATCTCAGTTGCATTGATGGAAGGATATATGGCTTTCCTGTAGGTAAAATTCCAAGACAGTCCGCACTGGTCATTGGGGACTGCAGTCTTACTCCCCAAAGCAGATTTATACACCCATGGGAGTAGATCTATGTTCCCCAAACCAGCTGGGCAGCGTAACAACTGCAACTGGAGTGGCTCTGAAGACTAATTAATAAAATAATGCTCCATATGCAGTGAAGTGTTATAAATAATTAAAGCTCAAATGTGCCTTAGCAAATATAAACTGACCAATTTTTATATCTTTTGAATACATTATCCTGGATTTTATGGTTCCTCATTACTTGCCTCACTAGACTGACTCGTTTTCAATTAGTGTGTATTATTCTGGTCCAGATATATATTTAAAACTGACTTCCTTTGTTTTACTTGAGCAGTCACTAAAGTGATATTTATTACTTGTCTACTTCTGTGATTAACCTAAGAGAGTTTTAAAGGAGCAAATCATAGTGGGGAATTTCTAAGGAGAACTGCAATAAACCATGAGCTTATTTAATTCTCTTCATCTGACCCTGAAATTTAAATGGAGATATGGTCTTGATTATAAGAACACTGTAGATAAGGACTTTTTGTTTGCATTTTTACTAATGAAATTTTTGTCATTCTATTTTCATCTTTCACTTTAAAAATCTCTGTAATTCTTTCCCTAGAGACCATTAAGGACACCGTCAAAGCTTTGTGAGATTTTTCTGGTTAAGATTTAGATGGAAGTAATCAATACGTACATTATTAAAACAGTGGACAGAAAGCCATTATTGTGTGGATGCTGTTGACAAATGAAAAGGCGTGAATAAAGTAGTTTACTTGTTCATTTGTCAGGTCATATATTATGCAGGTTCGATTTCCTCAGGAGTCACCGCAAAATGAGGGAGAGGTTCAGAAATTCAATAAAATTATCCTGAAATCACATTGTAGATTATACATTTATTTAAGCTAATTCTGTTATCAATGCTGGCCTGCTTCCTTTGGGTACATTTCAGTATGTGTGTTAGCTTGATGAGTTCCCTGTGTTTTCTTTCCACAGAAGTAGAGTATGTCTTTAGGTGCCATTCCTGAAAGTTAAGATTCAAGTCAGCTCTGTGCTACCAAATAAATGCATTGTTCACCAACACCTCTGAAAAACAGCAACACAAAAAAGTTGTGATAGAGAGATTGATTCCATCATCCAATGACCTGCCCTCTTGGAGTTTCTAAACAATTTGCAAAAAAACTTTCCCCTGCAAAGTTTACTGTTAGTTATGTCTACTCTAAGATGTATGCTTGACTCTGTTGAAGGAAATCATCATCTTTTTAATCTATTCTTTATCACTAATGGAGTAAGTGACTTTCATATAAGTTTGGTATTTTATGCAGTCATATTTAGGAATGCTGAATAGAAAATATTTTAAATTATTTTTAGAACTACATTTCTAGCCATTTGCAGAAGTCTTCTGAAAACTAGCTACATCATCAAAACTTGAGAACAGAGTCATCTAGGATTTGCTACTTTTGTTTAATGGCTATAATAAGATAAAATATGGTAGACTTCTCTATCACAATCCTCTTTCTAACCGTGTCAGAATATTTTGATATCATGACATATATTCATAAAACAATATTTGTATAGTACTTTGCCTTTACAAAGCCCTTCTACACACCTTCATTTAATTACAAATGAACCCCTGGTCTTTTTCTGGATTCTTATATTCCTCAAAAAAAAATTTAAGAAAAACTGTACCATAACTCAGACTCATAGAATTTATTGATTCTTTCAGTAATTATTCACTGAGTGCCTACTCTATGCCAGGGGCTAAGGGCACAGTAGTGAACAAAACAAGACTCTCTTCCCACACAACTTCAAATTTTAGGGAGGGAAACACAGAGTAAGCCAATAAATTAATATATAAAATCATGCCATGTCAGTTCTATTAAGAGAAAATTAACAAAATAAGAATAGAGAAAGACTAAGAGATAGTGGCCTACCTACAGAGATTATATTTGAGCAAAGGGTTATATGAGTGAGTGAACCAAATACAGACCTTGAGTGAAATGCATTCTAGGCAGAAGGAGCAACAAATGCAAAGGCTGAGATATAAGAACAGGTTTGGGGTGTTCAAAGAATAGCAAGATGGGCCAGTAGTAGGTTGTAGAGGGAGGCAAAGGCTAGATAAAAAAATGGTCTTTCTGCCATAGTTAGGAGGTAGCTTTTATTTTGTGTGTATTGAGACACCACTAGATGACCACAAGCAGGGATGATATGATCTGATATATGTGTTCAGAAATGGACTCTGACAGTTCTCCTTGTGGCTCAGCAGTTAACGAACCCAACTAGTATTCATGAGGATGCAGGTTCAATCCCTAGCCTCAGTCAATGGGTTGGGGATCTGGCATTGCCTTGAGCTGTGATGTAGGTCACAGACAAAACTTGTATCCCTTATTGCTGTGGCTGTGGTGCAGGTTGGTGGGTGCAGCCCTTAAAAAAAAAAACAGAAATGGACTCTGGCTACTATATGAAGAAATGCTGTTGGGAGGAGCAAAACTGAAAGAAGGGAGAAAGGGTGATGAAGTCATTTAGGAAGGAGATAATGACAACTTGGACTGGAGTGGAAATGATAGATATGATGAAAAATTACATGACCCAAGATATATTTTGAAGGTAGAGCTGATAGATCTTAAGATAGATGGGATGGGGAATGTGAAAAAAAGCAGAGTCCCGGATGACTCTGAAATCTGTGGTTTGAACAAACTGGAAAATGATGATGCCGTTTATGGAAATGGGAAAGACTTCAAAATGATCATGGATGAGGGTGTATCTGTGAAGCGAAACAAGAGTTCCATTTCTGGATTATGTTAATAGACAGAAACAAATGGTATGATTCAGAAATTATTCACCACTTACAGTTGACAATCTCAAATTTTAGCTGAGCCTCTTGATAATGGATATAAATTAATTTTTCACAGGGTTTCCTAATGATCCATTCATCTGCACTATTGCTTCAGAAAGCTTCTCTAAAATTTAAGGTTTAGGCTCAACAGCCTAAGACCTAATTCTCGAAATGACCATAGGAGCAGATTGAATTTTCACCACTGATTGTTCAAGGTCAGCTCAGAATTTAACAACATGATTGTCTGTAGGAAGCGACTTCCCCAGTGGTTCTTGGAAGCATCTCAACCCCAGGATAGAGCATCAAACAGCTGTGCAAGATGCTGCGTGAGCATTAAACTATTCCTCCATAGTATCGTAGATCTGCAAGCAGACTGGACTCTGTGCTAGCCTATGCCCTTGATTTCAGAGAACACAACTTTTTGTTTAAAAGACTTCCTTCCCCATGATAAACCTCAACAAGGGGTGTGTTAAACACATTTTTCCCCTTAGATGCTCAAAAATGTTTTTTCATTGAGTAAAATTGGGTATTTTTTTAAAAATTTCATGCTTGAAATTAGTCCATTTACTTTTCAAATTTGCTTCACATTTATTTAATCTCACTTATAAATTCATATTGTTGTTCATGTTGTTGACTATCTGGAACAATGACTAGATATATCTCATACTATCTTTACTTTTCCTCAGAAGTGGAGTAAAAGATGGGACTTTTTCATCTTGTTTAAAGATTATTATGTAGTCAAGCTCATAGAAGGAGAGAGGAGAGAGGTGGTTGCAAGGGCCTGGGAAGAGGGGGCACTGTGAACTTGTTCAACAGGTCTAAATTTTCAGTTATACAAAATGAGTAACTTTGAGAGATCTGCCTAGAGTTAACACTACCATATCATGCACTTAAAACTTTGTTAAGAGGGTAGATCTTAAGTGTTCTTAACAAAGTAAGAAAACAAAATGGTTATGACCTTTTCTTTATAGCCCATGTGTCCCATTTTCATAATTTCTCTAATACCAACTATCTCAAATGAATACTAAGTGAATCCTTTGTCTTTCTGGTTTTTCTCTTATGTTGCCACTTCCAGCAAATTTCTTTTTTCATAAATCCCTATGAATTTGCCTTAGATTCTTAGAGGCAAAATTTCTGCTACTCCAGTTAACCACATTTCTGGATCTTGCCCTTTTCCATGATCTTGGTTTCAAATTAATTGTGCATCGATTGTCCCTAAATTGGCATTTAGCAATTAAAATATTTCTGATGTGCCTGAGACTCAATTATTATGTTGGTGGCTCTTAAAATGAGGAAGGTCATTGTGGTTACAGAATGTATTCAACAACTTTCTTATCAGAAGTAAAAGCAATAGAAGAGACACACAGATAAGGTAGAAATAATATGGAAACTAGAATAATTATATAGGATGAAAAAACTTAAATGCTAATCAATTTGTGGGTATGACTGTATTAATATCTTTGTCCTATGCCCACTCAGTAACCCTTTGTTGAAGGAATGGCATCATTAAATCACTTCAAATTTTAGCTTCTGTCTCTTCTCCCATCTCATAGCTAGTGCTACAGTCTAGAGTAAAGCCACAACCAGCAGTTCAAATAATGGAACCTCTGAATGTGTAGATGTGAAGAACATCTCCTCTGGAGAAAAAAATCACTAGGGTTAAGAGACAGGGTAATAGTGCCTCATCTTGAGAAAAATCCACTCAGTAATTTGAAGAATACTCTCAGCTTTAGAGCTGGAACAAAAGAATAGGCCAAGAGAAAGATCTCTCACTTTTCCCCCAAATGACCACATTAATTTTTTTCCTCTAATAATTCATGAGACCAGACTTTCTCCCTCAAGCATCATCTGCATCTAAATCGAACTGGCTTCCATATAACATACTCTGGTTTTCTACCAGTGTGTCCTGTTATTTATTCAAGAGTCTTTATTGAGTATCTAGTATGTACTTCCTATGGCTATAATTTTTAGTGTTAGTAATGATGCATAGGAGAGACTATCTCAAACTGCCACTGGGGGACAGTCCTTTAGCCAATTAATGATTTAAACACATGGATTATGTAATATTAAAACTGGATGTCAGAACTTAGATAAGGTACTTAGCAAACCTCTACATTTTACAAATGAGGATTGGAAGGCTCAGGGAGATTTTAGTAGATTTTAGATCATGCAACCAAATTTTGGCCCAACCCAGACTTGAACTTTAAGTGTCCTGCCACTCAGGAAAGTGTTCTTCTTACCATTTCAGTCTGCCTCTCAGGATGGTTCTGTCAAGTTCTGCTAGCAGATGTGGAAATGATGAGTAATCGTTCCTTCAGATTTCAGTCCGAAAAATGCAAATACAGACTTACCACTTCTAGAGAATATAGATAAAATTCAGCTCTGGGGAAACTGTACACTGTGCGTGGTTGAACGAGATTCATGTTTTGAAATCCAAGGGCTTTTATTTAACGTCCTTCATAGCAAGAGCATTGTCTCTAGGTGAAAGCAACTTAGCTTTTCTCTCTGTGATATCTGTACCTGTGCCCAAAATTCTCTTCCTGGTCCTCTATTCTGTGAGGTACATCAAGTAAATCAGTATCTCATCCTTTATCCCCTCTATACATGGTTCTAAGCTACTTCTATTTATGTATTATTAGGCATTTGTGGTAATATTCACCCTAATTCTTTCCTCACAGGCAGTAGGACAGGCAGGGAGAAAAAATGAATAATAAATGACTTGATTCTTCTATTTTTATTTTTTGGTATTATTCATTTTCAGCCTGGATTAGAATGAATCATCAGTGACTTGGTTCTCCTCTATTACTTTATGGTTTTTTAAGTTTCTGGTTTTCTTAATGGTCATTAGGATTTTCCATTTATATGTCTTCTACATTTTGGTAATTCAGGAAACTTTTATTTATTTATTTATTTATTTATCTTTGTTATTACTCACTTTTAGTCTGGCTTAAAATTTTCAGGATTTGGATTCTAAGTGACTAATGAACTGATTGCCTTAGGTAAATCCTGACTTATCCATACTTCACTTTGCATAGGTAAAACATTAATTGTAGGAAAGCATGCTTTTATACAAACATACCTACTCAACCAAGCTATTAACTCCTTAAGAACAAAGATTAGGTCCCTACATCCACCCTACCTTATACATAATAGACTCAGAACAAATATTTGTGAGTGAATGAATTAATCAACAAGCAGTCAACTCAACCAGTTAGTATTTGTGATATACAAATACTATCCATCAGATAATTTAACCTTTACAATAAAATGGATTTTCCTTGGGATTTACTGCTAAGTGTAATTTTGTAGTGCATGATCCATGTGTTTATTTTGTGCACCTTAAGGAGTTGAAGGAAATGTGAGTTTAGTGTGCCTAATTTTTTCTCATTTATGAGACAGAATATTATTTCATTTTCATGGAGGTGATCTAAGTCTTTAGTAGTTGTTTCTGGTTCTTCTACATCACTGTTTCAGATCCTCAGGCTTGGCTATCTTATAAAGGGAAAGGAGAAGGTAGGAGGAAAAGGAGAGTTTTTAAAGAAAATAATTTTATCTGTTCAAAAGATTCAGGAAGTAAATACCTTAACATTTGAATATTGACACCTAAATAGTGCAAAGATGCATTCTTTATGTACATGGAGAAGGATTTTATATCTGATAGCTTTTTCACATTAGCACATGAATGAACCAACTTACCAGATTTAAAATATTAACTATCATCTGTGAGACAAAATCAGTGTTGTGTATGAGCAAGTATTTTCCCCAATGTCGTTCAAATAGACTTTCTTGGAGTTCCTGTCATGGTGCAGCAGAAACAAATCCGACTAGGAACCATGAGGTTTCAGGTTCAGTCCCTGGCCTCGCTCAGTGGGTTAAGGATCTGGCGTTGCCATGAGCTGTGGTATAGGTCACAGACATTGCTGGGATCTGGAATTGCTATGGCTGTGGCGTAGGCCAGCAGCAACAGCTCCAATTAGACCCCTAGCCTGGGAGCCTCCATATATTGCAGGTATGGCCCTAAAAAGACCAAAAAAAAAAAAAAAACTCAACAGACTTTCTTTGAGAAATAAGGCACTTATTATCAAAGATCTAAGGCTCTTGGCATTGAATGTTCCTGTCATTTAAAAATGGCTCCATTTTCCTTACTTTTATTTATGTATTTATTTTTTAAATTTTATTGGAATATATTTGGCTTACAATGCTGTGTTAGTTTCAGGTGTACAGCAAAGTTAATCAATTATATATATCCATTCTTTTTTCCCATATAGGTTATTATAGAGTATTGAGTAGATTTTCCTGTGCTATACAGTAGGTCCTTGTTAATTTCATACATATAACTGTGCATATTCAGTGACCTATTATAACATGGTAAGTTGATCCCAGATATTGAAAAATCTATTTTTCATTATTTTAATGCAACATCTTTGTAGGGTTTTTGTTGTTCTTGTTATCATTGTTGTTGTTATTTTTATTCCATGACCCTATCTCTTTTAAACTTTGTATTTCAAGGATCAATGATGCCCATTGCTTAGAACAGTTTCTGGTACATAGTAGGTGCTCAAAATTCGTTACATGAATAAATGGAAGAGGACTTTTCATATAACCATGTTTAACATGACATTTGTATTTATATTTTCTCTCCCTTTTCTCTGATGTTTTTACCATTTTTGTTTGTGTTTAAGTCTTACTAAATTCTGAAGAGACTGTCATTTAACCCTCTCTTCCATCTACTTTCTTCTCTTAATTTCTGGCAACAAAGTGAAAATAATAGTGCTTATGTCTTTGTAATGACAGAACTTCCTTTGTCTTTTCTTTAGACTAGTTTTAATCCTCAGTGACTCATATTTAAGAAATGAACTGTGCAGCTGTGGTGGATCTAAGCCCTTGGCAACAACTCAAGGGGCAAACAAGAGGTCTCTCACAATGGATGAGTGGTCCTTGGCCTTGAATTATTTGCTGCTCACTTTTAACAATAGAATTGCACCATCATACAGTGTCGTGGACTTCTTCGGTTTTAGGGGACCTTTAAGATCCCCTAATGCTGTCCTGGTTTCAGCATTGTAAGTTCCATGTCCTTAATGCCTGGCAAACCAGGATGGTTGGTTATCCATCTTTTAACCTGCGTTCAAACCATTCTTATCCTAAAAAGAACATATCTTTCTCTCTTTACCTTGTGATCTTCTCTAACCTGTCTTCCTCTTTTCCCTCTCAGAAAACAAGATACTGCACAAATAGTTGTCATTTGAAATGCCCACTCCTTCTTCTCTAACTTACTCCTCAACTAAACCTATTTCCAAGGCTTTGGCCCTCCACTGAAATTGTTCTTACCGAGTCTGATGAACACTTTGCGGCACTGATCTTGCTTTGCTTCTCTGTGTCATGATTAGCCACTCTTGGTCACTTTATTACTCTCAAACTCTTACTCTCCCTTCATTGGTTTTAGACTATTCATTTCCCCTAAACTTTACACCTATCGAATCTTTTTTGGCTGTTCATATGATCCACCTCATATGTCTCATTAAATTTTTATGTATGTTCTCTAGAACTTTCTTTTCACCTCATTCCACTGAGCAATGTTATCTATTTATGTAATTTTAATCCCTTCCTATATGCCTAATTGTAAGCACTCAGTGGATATTAGCTCAGTGAGAGAATGACTCCTAATTTCATTTCCTCCCTCTATACCTTGGACCTGAAACTTACTTCTTTCCATACTTCCTGGAATGAATGTTACCTCTCTGTCTGAGTGTATCACATCCCCTTACTCTGTTCCCCACACAGATCCCCCCCCCATACTAGTGCTGGGGTTTTTATATTCATCTTGATTAATTTTATCCTGAACGTATGCATGATGTGTTCTGGATCTGAGACAAATTTCTTTTAATTACTTTACAGTAAATATCATCATTACCTTCCTCCCTTTATTCAAGCCTCACCCCTAGGGAGACATGGTGAGAGCTGACGAAAACTCTTTCTACATGAGTGGCTGGGTACTCCATAGGCAAGAGACCAGGAAAAAATGACTTTTCTCTGCTTATAAAGAAGGGGGCCATTGTCCTCTTCTCCCTCTGGAAGGATATCCTGGAAAATTTAACGGATCTGAGTCCTCACTCCAACTTCTCTAGGAGCCAGCTAGCCCTGTGAGTCTCAGGTTTTACAGCCTAGAAATGTCTCCAAGGTCTGGGCTTTAAATTTCTGAAATATAAATACCTTGCAGAGATAGGCACTTCTGTCGTTGTGACAGCTTAGAGACATAAACTGGGAAACTACTCTGGGCTATAACCATTTGGCCCTTTGGATTAGAGAAATTAACTAAACAAATGACTGCATATCTGAGTCCCATGGTATGGGAAGGTGTTCAGGAGGCTAGAACTTTTTATAGGTGTATTGAGGAATCCAGGAGAGGTTATCTCCTCACATTTAGTTTAACTGCATCCTACATTCACTTCTCTACACAGCCTAGATACTAGGAGTCATCCTTGTTCCTTCCTTTCTCTTCTCCAGCATCTCTTCAGTCACCAGAATCTTATATCTCTGCTCTATAAACATTTACCTACTCTTTCTCTGTCTCTTTTCTTTTGTCCATGGCTGCAGCACATGGAAGTTCCTAGGTCAGGGATCAAACTCATGGCACAGCAGCAACCAAGCTGTTGTAGTGATAACACTGGATCTTTAACCTACTGAGCCACAAGAGAATTCCCTTTTTTTTTCCTTTTTCTTTCTGTTTTTCTTTTTTTTTTTGGCTATGCCCATGGCATGTGGAAGCTCCTGGGCCAGGGATCAAATCTGAGCTACAGCAGTGACAACACAAGATCCTTAACCCAATGCACCACCAAGGAATTCCTCTTTTTTTTTCCTAATACCATGATGCCATTGCCCTGGATCAGATCCTCCTTATCTTTCACTAAATTCTTGGAATTGCCTCCTAACTGTCTTCTCTGATTCCATTACTGTCCTTCTCAAATACATGTTCTGTACTAATGTCAGAGAAAACTATTTGAAAAACACATGAACACCCATACCAGTCCTCTGCTTAAATCCTTTCAAAGGCTCCTGATTACCTGCAAGACAACACCTAGACTTCTTAGCAGGGCATATGTGGTCATAGATTGAGCTTCAAATCCTGACTTAAAGGTCCAAAGTAGTTTGAGATAATAACTGTGCCCTGCTTCATCTCTGGACATGTCTTCCATTTGTACTTTATCTTCTAGAAACATTAGCCTACTTGAGAAAACTAAATACGCCACTTATGTCTTCGCACCTGCATTTGCATCTTCTTTCTTCTTCTTCTGACCTGCTCTTCCCTAGCTAACTCCTTTTCATCTTTAGAATTCTTTGTGAATACTATCTTCTCCAGGAAGTCTTTCCCAATTTCCTTTCCCATATTGTGCCCACCTATAGTTCTTTCCACATTGTGTTGAAGTTATTTATGTATTCAACTCTTCCACTCTATACCATGAGTTCCTACCTAGGAAGGGCTGTTTTGCATTCAAGTTTGGATTTCTTGTCTCTGATATAACTACTGACACATAATAGTTCAATAAAGGGAGCTATTATTATTTTTATAATTACTAACATTGGGATCAGCTTCCTCTTTTCAAGTCCAGATGGAGAGACTTAGCAAGACAATAATTTTCTTTTTTAATTTTCTTTTTTATTTTTATTTCCCCAATACAATTTTTTTTCTACTGTACAGCATGGTGACCCAGTTACACATACATGTATACATTCTTTTTTCTCCCATTATCATGCTCCATCATAAGTGACTAAAAATATGGCACAAATGAAACTTTCCGCAGAAAATAATTTCCTTAAAGTTAGAAAAATTAGATGTCTGACAAAAATACAGGAGTACAAGAAGTGTATACACACATATACATGCATGTACACACACACATGCAAACACATACATACAGAAAGAGATTACAAATGAAACAGGGCAGGGCGAATCAGCCTTACATGTAAGCAGAATAAATAACCCACTGACTCTGTATGATTTCGAGGATGCAACAATATCGCACTATATGGAAATTACATTCCTATCCACAGGCTGAATCCTAATATTCCACTTACAGAATTTTGTTATTTTGGCTTAATCACCTTGCTTTACTCTATGAATTGTAAATAACTCTGGAAAATGGATCATTGTGCAAAGTATCAGAGTCAGGATTCCTTTGAATGGTGAACACCATTATAGTTGTATTTATTAATGTGTCATACCATACACTCCTGGAGCACTCCTATGTTTTAAGGTGATACTGCAAGTTAGTCTCCCAGTAACAGAACAGTGTTTAAACTCAGTAGGCAACATTATGAAAAGTAGGATAGAAATTTTTAATGATATGAATAATTAAGCCCTAGATCAGGGCAATTATTATTACTATTGTTTTTACATGGATCTTTTAGCATTTATGCGATACTTAATAGTTTCATTAAAATCATCTCTTTTGAGATTGCAGAACCTGCGTCTGTAACTATCTTCCATGGTTTCAGTGTATCTGTTCATTTATCCTAGAGTCACATGATATCTCTTAACCCACTTGATTATATAGAATTGTATTGTTTTCATTGTTTCTAGTATGTTTTCACCCTTCTTTTGGTTAAGAAACGTCTTGGAGGCTGAAACTGCATTTTGCTTTTCTTTTAATCCCCTATATCAAAGAAGATTATAGATTAGAGATGAAAATTGATGATTAACCTAGATGACCTCAAGACACCTATTCTAGGCCCACTCTTTTATAGAAACTTGTTCCCACAATTCTTACCTCCAGTATACCTCAAAACCTCTCTCCCATTTTCAAAGAAGTCACAATGAATAATGTTATAGGTATTTTGGAAAAGTGTTGAATTTCTACTTAGTTTCCTATTAACACATCATTATATTTATTGTCAGACATTTTGACAGAATTGACTGGTGATTATGAATTGGATTGGTTGTACCCTTCAATACAACCTAGGTTTTCCCAAATGGCCCATTATGGTCTGGATTTCCATTATATGGGATATGTGTAAGTTTCATTAGCCCTCCTAGAATTGCTGTATTGCAAGTGTTTTGCAATATATATCTTAAAATTTTAGCCCCAGAGTTCAAGTTTGGCAGTCCAGTTATATAAATAAAGCACTATTTTCTTAATTAAAGGGCATTACCGTATTTTGAAAGCACCCCTGTCTTCTCCAGAATAGTTTTACAAACCCATTGGTTTCCTGATTACCAGAAAGATCCATTGAGCCTTCTTTATCATTTTATGACTATCAGTTTAGAAATAAAGGAGATAGAAACTGACCTGGGAATTTCATAACCAAGTTCTGAGCACCAAGGATTAATTTTCAAAAGAATGCCACAAGCCAAATAAGCATTTCTTTTCATCTTATTTCCCAGGCCTTCAAGAGGGAATTGAAAACGAAAGAACCTGTAATCATGAGTACTCTTGAGACTGTACGAATATTTCTTACAGAGCAGCCTTTGGAAGGACTAGAGAAACTCTACCAGGAGCCCAGAGGTAATTAAATGTGGAACTGTGATAACATATTGATAGAAGGATCAGTGGTGACAGAGCGACCCATCCATTCTTGCTGCCAGGGTCTGAATAGCACTTGTATTTTCTAGGTTAAATAGAATTGATTCAGATTAAACATAGATGTTGAAAAAGAGAAAGGAATCATAAAGCACCATACATAAATCTGTTTGCACATTCATAAATAAACATTAAAAGAGATTAGTGATCAGTTATGGAAACATTTAGAAAAGAATCAACAAAAGAGATTATCTGTGAGGAGGAATTTATTGTTACAAAGACTACAAGCTAATTTCAATTTAAGAGCCTTCCTCAAGTAAACTAGAGCTTGTGGTGTGCATCCTAACATTTTTTCTACTTAATATCTTAAATGAATCTTGGATTATCTGATTGATAGAAGGTGGAACAGATTCACTCAGGAAGATAGACTTCAAATGTGCTAAACTGTATCAGAACAAATGCCAGAGTATCAAAGAGCCATTAATCAGTAGGTTGGCCTCTTGTTAAACTATACTTTCTTTCTCCCAGTATGACCTTTTCAGCAGTGGGGTTTTTTTAAACACAAAAATGAATGTTGCCTAAAACCTTGTCGTGTTACCAATTTAGAGCTGCCTCCTGAGGAGAGAGCCCAGAATGTCACAAGGCTCCTACGAAAGCAGGCTGAGGAGGTCAACACTGAGTGGGAGAAACTGAACCTGCACTCTGCTGACTGGCAGAGAAAAATAGATGAGGCCCTCGAAAGACTCCAGGAACTTCAGGAGGCAACGGATGAGTTGGACCTCAAACTCTGCCAAGCTGAGGTGATCAAGGGATCGTGGCAGCCTGTGGGAGATCTCCTCATTGACTCCCTCCAAGATCACCTAGAAAAAGTCAAGGTACCGTTTACTGGATGGCTTCAGGGCCCTTTGAGGGACTCAAAAGAGGTTCTAATCTGAACTCATGTGCGGTGTTTTCATCTCAAAAAGTATAAAATAGGGCCCCTAATCTTTCAAAGTAAGGCCATCTTTTGCAAATTCAGAGTCTTCTGGCATATGTATTTTTTTCTCAGAGAAGATAGTGATCTCATCATCTCTCTGTCTTCAGTAATATAAAAAGAAATATTAAGAAGTTACAGGGCAAAAATTATTTTGACTTTACTAATAGGAAATTAACTTAAGTGTACTAAAGTGGTCTGGTTGTGTGTGTGTGTGAGTGTGTGTGTGTTTACCCTTTGTGGATCGTAGTATCAGAGTAGGGAAAAAGATAACATTTAATCAAGAGCCAAGAGTCTAGGTTTTGGCCTATTGGCTAACTAAGTTATATGACCTGGGTGAATTAAGTACTGTGAATTGAGACCATTAATGCTGCCCTTCCCTTAGAAGGCAATGTATATATGCAATTTTGAGTTGTATTGGTCCACCGCGGATCTTAGGAAATATCATTCTCTATTTGGAATACTGTCCATGAGACCAAAGTTAAATTCCCTTCTAGCAGAAATTTGATAAATATATTTATAAAGAAAGAATATTCATATTTAGGAGTATCATGTTAAAAACCAGCAACTTGGAACGTATTTTATCTATTTATCTAGTGTCAAAACCAGTGGAAGTCCTTCTAGATTCAAACTCAGAAGTGATATTCTCACCTGTGCTTAGCATGTTTGCCAGCCCCCTCATTCTGGAAGGTCTTTTCTTCCTTGGCTTTCATAGCACTGTTTCATCTACATTCTTCTTCTTCCTTTATTTTCCACAATTCTGAAACTTTACCCACCCTTCAGATGTCAGTGTGCCCAGGTTTCTAACCTTAGTTCGGTTATCTTTTTATTGTATAAAAATCTTAGCTCACTTTTCTTCTTAATGTATAAATGTTCCAAGTTTGAAATGGCATGGATGGTGACAGATCTAAATTTATAATTTGGATTTCTTTGCTGATCTGCTAACCTGTATGCCATTAGAATTGAAACACGGCCATTCTGAAAGCAAGTTCATTTGTTCTCCTGTTAGCCCATCCCCCTACTAATATACCTTTTTACCTGCCTTCTCTTCTGTTTTCTATTTCAGTTAATGGATCATAATCCAACAAGTTGCTCAGGCTAGAAACTTGAGGTCCATCCTTCAATCCTTGTACATTTTCATTGACTGCACTTGATTGCTCATTTTACTTCAGAATATCTCCTTCACAGTTTCTCTCCTCTTTTCAACCAATGTCCCATTCCGGTCCCCAACACTGTAAGTCAGTTTGTTGTATTACATATCCTTAAATCTCATTTCCCAGTCAATGTAGATGGCATATTACAAACACTGCATTTTAGATATTTGGTGAATGAATGAATAAACAGTTTCTTTGCTCTTTCTGTATTACCCACTCTGTTCCAACTTGAATCCAAGCTCTGTGTAGGAGACTTCCTGCATGACAGTGGAGGTAGGCGATCCTGTTTCTTCATAGCTTTGGCTTAAATTTCTGATTGTTGCTTCTGTCCTCTAGGCCATTGCGGACTTCTGTCCATACCCTCCTTTAGCAAACTATGCAATTCTTTTTTCATAACACTCTGCCTTTGCAAATGCTGTTCTCTGTGCCTGGATCAGGCCACCTTACCTACTGGTAAACTGTCACTCAGCCCTCAAGACCCAACTCAAAAGGCCCCTGTCCTTAGAGTTTACCCAGTTTTCTACCCCCAACTCCCACCAAGCAGAACCTGCTCTGAATTCAGTGCTTTCAAGATCCCCACTCATACTTGCATTGTTACACTTCAATTTTACCTATGTTGTGGCAAGTCACTTAGGTATTTCTTTTTCTCCCATAGAAAGTGAAATTTCTAAGAGCAAGGATCATGGTGTACATCTTTGAATTCACAGTTCCTAGTACGGTGCTGGAAAAATATAAGGAATTTAATTCAGCTTCTTTATTCCTCCATGCAACAATTGTTTATGAGTTACTATAAAATGTGCTAAATATGCAGTTATAAGTGAAACGGACTTGATCTTTGTCCTCATGAAGCCCACAGTCTAATGTTGAATTGAAAAGCTCTTCATTAAAACAGTAGATGAAGATTTAAAAGAAGATTAAGTACATAATTTCTAAAATCTCTGCCACCTGAACATTATACAACCCCGTGCCTAACATTTTAAGCAATGGTTAACATTTCTGTACATATAAAAATTGAAATAATGTTTTGAAATGTCTTACCTTGCATTCATTCTGCATTAAAAATCCTATTTTATGCAAAAAGATAGGAACTAAATTTTTACAAATCTTCCCCCAAATGGAAAATAAACTTAAGAGAATGTCCCAAAGGAAGTAAATTAGTCAATAAATCAATTAAGTGGCTGAATATACAGGCTTTAGAGCAGACATAAGGGATTCTTTTTGAGCCATGTCTGTCACACAGGAGTGTTTGTAGGATACTGAGTATGGATGGAGAATGTATGCAGCATGATTTAATAACAAAAACTAAAAGCAGGACAGCTCAAATATCAGCTGGCCTTTACCCAGCCTTTTTTGCAGTTTTCTCTTCAGTTCCCCCTCTCAACTGTTTTTGATCCTAAGACCTACTTTATTTCCCATACTTTACCTAGTTGTAAGAGTCCTCATTCTGATCTCAATAATTACAAAACATATATACATTAAATGTTTCTTTAGAAAGAGCTTATATGTATCATTGCTTCTTTCTCAGACAGATACACTTAAGTTATAGTACCTATTGGAATATATATGTTCTTGTCATAATGTGATTATGTTGGTTTCTAAAACAGCATTGTATAAATATTACATGCATATTTTAAAATTATATATTATATGAATTCATATATATGTATTTCCCTCCAGTAGGTTCTATTCACTTTTCAATGGAAATAAAAACCCAGTGTTTTTCTGTTCCATATCAATGATACCAGACTTGAAACCCTGAAATATTGGCAGTGGTAGTTTATAAGGAGTAAATTTTATTAACTAAAACTTGTTTTGAAAAGAAGTAGAAGAGTACCTAGGGAGTTCCCCTTGTGGCACAGTGGAAATGAATTCAACTGGGAACCATGAAGTTGAGAGTTCAATCCCTGGCTTTGCTCAGTGGATTAAGGATCTGGCTATGCCATGAACTGTGGTATAGGTTGCAGACAAGCCTTGGATCTGGTGTTGCTGTGCCTGTAGCATAGGCCAGCAGATGTAGCTCCAATTAAACCCCTAGCATGGGAACCTCCATATGCCAAGAGTATGGCCCCAAAAGCAAAAATAAATAAATAAAGTAAAAAAAAGTACTTAACTGTTCCCATTTTTCTTCTCAGCAATTTAAGCCATCAGAGGTTCCATGCTGTAGGGAACTCCAAACTGGTAGCTAAAAATATTGCCAGAATGCCAGAATAATATTTTATTTACCCATCTCAGTTCATTTTCATCACCCCTAGTGACTTTATCATAATATCCACCTCCATTCAGATCTCATTTGCTAAAGAAGCTGTTATTCAAGTAACTATGGAATGTGTGTTTCTGTGGGACTTAACATCAATTCACCTCATTGGCAAATGTGGTTTTTGGAATTAGAGAATGAATAAAACAACATCAACTGAGTCCTGGGACACCGTGGACATGGCATGATTACTAGCAATCATTTCAGGACAGTGTCCATAATATAAATCAAGAGAAAGGAATGTAATGTTAATACTGACTAGTTAGCTCACTAGGAGAATCCTAGCCTTCCAACTATAACTCCCATAGGAATAACCACTAGAAAAAAATTTAATTTTTTTTGTCTTATTAGGGCCATAGCCACAGCGTATGGAGGTTCCCAGGCTAGGGGTCAAATCAGAGCTGTAGCTCCCGGCCTACACCACAGACACAGCAATGCCAAATCCGAGCCACGTCTGTGACCTACAGTACAGCTCAGGACAATGCTGACACCTTAACCCACTGCATGAGCCCAGGTTTGGAACCTGCAACCTCATGGTTACTACTCAGATTCATATCTTCTGAGCCATGACAAGAACTCCAATAAAATTTAAATTTCAAATGTCTTTTTATATATTTTCAGAATTCATGATTAATATTGCTTATTAAATGTTTTAAGAACAGAATCATGAATTCACACTTTATTGAAAATAACACCAATGCTTAAGTGACTATACAAATATTCTGACTTTTTTTGGAGTAATGGGGAATGAGAATAACTCCTGGGATCATTAGACGTTCTATACAGAAGATATGTAGATGTTCTACACAGAACATAAGCAGAATATATGTAGGTTTTAATAAAGTGAAAAAGCTTTTTAACCTAAAGTATACTTGAGACATTTTTGTTCTTTTTTTAATTTTATAGCATTTTTTATTACTCAGTTACATTTATAGTTGTACAACGATCATCACAAACAAATTTTATAGGATTTCCATCCCAAACACTGAGTGCATCCCCCCATCGCCCAACCTGTCTCCTTTGGAAAACATAAGTTTCTTAAAGTCTATGACAGTGTCTGTTCTGCAAAGAAGTTCAGTCTGTCCTTTTAGCAGATTCCACGTGTAAGTGATAACATTTAATGTTGGTGTCTCATTGTCTCACTGACCTCACATAGCATGGTAATTTCTAGGTCCATCCATGTTGCTAAGTATTTTGCCAGTATTTTGTTCCTTTTAATGATTGAGTAATATTCCATTGTGTATATGTACCACATCTTCTTTAGCCACTCCTCTCTCGATGGACATGTAGGTGGCTTCCATGTCTTGGCTATTGAAAATAGTGCTGCAATGAACATCGGAGTACATGTGTCTTTGCAAGTCGTGGTTTTCTCTGGGTAGATGCCCGGGAGTGGGATTGCTGGATCAAATGGTAGTTCTATTTTGAGTTTTCTGAGGCATCTCCATACTGCTTTCCACAGTGGTTGCACCAATTTATATTCCCATCAATGGGGTACTAGAGTTCCCTTTTCTCACACCCTCTCCAGCATTTATTGTTTGTAGATTTTTTTGATGATGGCCATTCTGGCCAGAGTAAGGTGGTACCTCAGTGTGGTTTTGATTTGCATGTCTCTAACAATGAGTGATGTTGAATATCTTTGCATGTGCTTTTTGGCCATCTGTATGTCTTCTTTGGAGAACTGTCTGTTTAGATCTTCTGCCCATTTTTGGATGGGGTTGTTTGATTTTTTGGCATTGAGCTGCAGAAGGTGTTTCTAAATTTGGGAGATGAATCCCTTGTCAGTGGATTCACTTGCAAAGATTTTCATCCATTCTGTGGGTTGTCTTTTCGTTTTGTTTAGGGTTTCCTTTGCTGAGCAGAAACCTTTAAGTTCAATTAAGTCCCATTTGTTTATTTTTGTTTTTACTGTCATTACTCTAAGAGGTGGATCTGAGAAGATGTTGCTCTTGTTTATGTCAGAGAGTGTTTGGCCTATGTTTCCTCTAAGAGTTTGGTAGTGTCTGGTCTTATATCTAGGTCTTTAGTCCATTTGGAGTTTATTTTGGGGTATGGTGTTAGGGAGTGTTCTAATTTCATTCTTTTCCATTCACTTTTCCCAGCACCACTTATTGAACAAGCCGTCTTTTCTCCATTGTATATTCTTGCCTCCTTTGTCATAGATTAGTTGGCTGTAGCTGCGTGGGTTTAATTCTGGGCTTTCTCTCCTGTTCCACGGATCTAAATTCCTATCTTTGTGCCAGTACCATGTGGTTTTGATGACTGTTGCTTTGTACTATAGTGTGAAGTCAGGGCGCCAGATTCCTCCAGCTCCATTTTTCTTTTCCAGGATGTCCTTGGCTATTCTGGGTCTTTTGTGCTTCCACACAAACTTTAAAATATTTTGTTTGAGTTCTGTGAAAACTGTCCTTGGTAATTTGATAGGGATTGCATTGAATCTGTAGATTGCCTTGGGTAGTATAGTCATTTTGATAATATTAACTCTTCCAGTCCACGAGCATGGTATATCTTTCCATCTGTTTGTGTCATTTTGATCTCTTTCATCAGGATCTTATAGTTTTCAGAGTACAGGTCTTTTGTCTCTTTGGGTAGGTTTACTCCTAGGCATTTTATTCTTTTGGATGTGATGGTAAACGGGATTGCTTCCCTGATTTCTCTTTCTGATCTTTGATTGTCAGTATATAGAAATGCAGTCGATTTCAGTGTATTAATTTTGTATCCTGCGACTTTGCCAAATTCATGGATGAGCTCTAACAGTTTTCTGGTAGAATCTTTAGGATTCTCTAGGTATAGTATCATGTCATTTGCAAATAGTGATAGTTTTACTTCTTCCTTTCCACTTTGGATTCCTTTTGTGTCTTTTACTTCTCTGATTGCTGTGGCTAGGACTTCCAAAACTATGTTGAAGAGTAGTGGCGAGAGCGGACATCCTTGTCTTGATCCTGATCTCAGTGGGAATTCTTTCAGCTTTTCACCATTGAGAATGATGTTTGCTGTGAGTTTGTCATATATGGATTTTATCATGTTGAAGAAGGTTCCCACTATGCCCACTTTCTGAAGGGTTTTTATCAGAAATGGGTGTTGGATTTTGTCAAAGGCTTTTCCCATGTCTATTGAGAGGATCATATGGTTTTTATTCTTCAGTTTATTAACGGTGTGTATCACACTGATGGATTTGCAGATATTGAAGAAGCCTTGCATCCCTGGGGTAAATCCCACTGGATCCTGATGTACAATCCTTTTAATGTATTGTTGGAGGCGGTTTGCTAGTATTTTGTTGAGGATTTTGGCATCGATGTTCATCAGTGAAATTGGCCTGTAGTTTTCTTTTTGTGTGGTATCTTTGTCTGGTTTTGGTATCAGGGTGTTGGCCTCATAGCATGAGTTTGGGAGTGTCTCTTCCTCTGCAATGTTTTGAAAGAGTTTCAGAAGGATATGTGTTAGCTCTTCTCTGAATGTTTGATAGAATTTGCCTGTGAAGCCATCCAGTCCTGGACTTTGTTTGTTGGAAGTTTTTTAATCACAGTTTCAATTTCAGTTGTTGTGATTAGTCCGTTCATATTTTCTATTTCATCTTGGTTTAGTCATGGAATATTGTACTTTTCTAAGAATTTGTCCATTTCTTCTAGGTTTTCCATTTTATTGTCATGTAGTTGCAAATAACAGTCACTTATGATCCTTTGTATTTCTGTGATGTCCGTTGTTCCTTCTTTTTCATTTCTAATTCTATTTATTTGAGTCCTCTCACTCTTTTGCTTGATATATCTGGCTAGGGGTTTATCAATTTTGTTGATTTTTTGAAGGAACCAGCTTTTTGTTTCATTGATCTTTTCTATGGTTTTCTTTGTTTCTATTTCATTGATTTCCGCTCTGATCTTTATGATTTCTTTCCTTCTACTACCTTTAGGTCTTGTCTGTTCTTCTCTCTCAGAGCTTCTTTAGATGTAACGTTAGCTTGTTTATTTGAGCTTTTTCTTGTTTCCTGAGGTGGACATGTATTGCTATAAACTTTCCTCTTAGAATGGCTTTTGGTGCCTCCCATAGGTTTTGGAGTGTCGTATATTCATTGTCATTTGCTGCTAGGTATTTTTTAATTTCCTCTTTGATTTCTTCAGTGATCCATTGGTTGTTTAGTAGCATGTTGTTTAGTCTCCACGTGTTTGTGTTTTTTGCAGATTTTTTCTTGTTGTTGATCTCCAGTCCTATAGCATTGTGGTCGGAAAAGATGCTTGATATGATTTCAGTTTTCTTAAAGTTACCGAGGTTGGATTTGTAGCCCAGGATGTGATTAGTCTTAGAGAATGTTCCTGTGCACTTCAGAAGAATATGTATTCTGTTGCTTTTGAATGGAATGTCCCATAAATATCTAAGTCCATCTGGTTTAATGCATCATTCAGGGCCTATTTTTCCTTATTGATTTTCTGTCTGGTTAATCTGTCCATTGCTGTAAGTGGGGTGTTAAAGTCCCCCACTATGATCGTGTTATTGTCAATTTCTCCTTTTAAGGTTCTTAGCAGTTGCCTTATATATTGTGGTGAACTTATGTTGGGTGCGTAGATATTTCAAATTTTTATATCTTCTTGGATTGATCCTTTGAACATTATTTAATGTCCTCCTTGACCCTTAAAATATTCTTCATTTTAAAGTCTATTTTGTCTGATATGTGTATTGCTGCTCCAGCTTTCTTTTGATCCCTGTTTTCGTGAAATATTTTCTTCCATCCTCTCACTTTCAATTTGTATGTGTCCCTAGAAGTGAAGTGGGTCTCTTGAAGACAGTATATATATGGGTCTTGTTTTTGTATCCATTCAGCCAGTCTATTTCTTTTGGTTGGGGCGTTTAGTCCATTAACATTTAAGGCTAATTATTGATATGTACTTTCTTATTGCCATGTTATTAATTCTTTGGATTTGTTTTTGCTGCTCTTTTTTCTTTCCTTCTTCTCTTATTCTTTTCTGCCTATGGAAGTTCCTTTAGTATTTGTTGTAAGCCTGGTTTAGTGTTGCTGAATTCTCTCAGCTTTTGCTTATCTGTGAAGGGTTTTATTTCTCCTTCAAATCTGAATGAGAGCCTTACTGGGTAAGGTAATCTTGACTGGAGGATTTGTCCTTTCATCACGTTAAGTATATCATGCCACTCCCTCTGGCCTGCAGAGATTCTGCTGACAAATCTGCCAATAACCTTATCGGGCTTCCCTTGTATGTTACTTGTTTCTTTTCCCTAGCTGCTTTCAAGATTTTCTCTTTGTCTTTAATTTTGGTCAGTTTGATTAATATGTGTCTTGGGGTATTCCTCCTTGGGATTATTTTATATGGTACTCGTTGTCTTCCTGGATTTGAGTGAGTGGTTCCTTTCCCATGTTAGGGAAGTTTTCGGCTACTATCTCTTGGAATATTTTTTCTGTCCCCTTCTCTCTCTCTTCTCCTTCTGGCACACCTATAATATGGATGTTGGTGCATTTAATGTTGTCCCAGAGTTCTCTGAGACTCTCTTCATTTGTTTTCAATCTTTTTTCTCTTTTCTCTCCTGCATCAGTATTTCCACTAGTCTGTCCTCCACCTCGCTTATTCGTTCTGCTGCCTCCTGTATTCTGCTATCAGTTACTTCTAGTGAATTTTGTATTTCAGTTATTGTATTTTGCATCTCTTCTTGTTTAAGTTTTATATCTTGTATCTCTTTGCTCAGTGTTTCCTGTAAGTTATCCATCTTTGCCTCCAGTTTCTTTCCAATGTCTTGCATCATCTTCAGCATCAACAGTCTAAAGTCTTCTTCCTGGAGGCTGGCAATCTCCTCATTGCTTAGCTGATTTTCTGGGGTTTTTCATTTCTCCCTCCTTTGAGTTATAGTTCTCTGTTTTTTCATTTTTGTAGGTTCTTGGTGTGGTGACCTTTTTACAGATAATAGGGTTGTAGCCTCTCTTACTTCTGATGTTTACCTCCCTGTGGCTGAAGTTCGTATAGGGTGCTTGCTGTAGGCTTCCTGGTGGGAGGGGCTGATGCCTGCCCACTGTTGGGTGGAGCCGATTTGAATCCCTCTGGTGGGTGGGGCTTAGTCTCTGGATGGGATTAGAGGTAGCTGTGTGCCTGAAGGGTCTTTAGGCAGCCTGTTTACTGAGGGGTGGGGCTGTGATCCCACCTGGATTGTTGTTTGCCCTGGGGCTTCTCAGTGCTGATGGGTGGGGCCAGATTTTCCCAAAATGGCCACCTCCAGAGAAAGGAACACTGCTGAATATTCCCAAGAGCTTTGCTTTCAATGTCCTTCCCTCATAACAAGCTACGTTCATCCCTGTTTTCCCAGGATGTCCTCCCAGAACTGCAGTCAGGTTAGACCTAGATTCCTATGGAAACTTTGCTTTGCCCTGGGACCCAGTGTACATGAAAGTCCTTGTGCACCTTTTAAGAATGGGGTCTCCATTTCCCCAAGTCCCGTGGAGCTCCTGCACACAAGCCCCACTGGCCTTCAATGCCAGATGCTCCAGGGTCCCTTTCTCCCAGTGCCAGATCCCCACACATGAGAGTTTGATGTGGGGCTTAGAACTCTCACTCCTATAGGTGAGTCTCTGTGAACCAGTTAGTTTGCAGTCTGTGCAGCTTCCCACCCAGGAGGTATGGGATTGTTTATATCATGAAATCGCCCCTCCTACCTCTTGATGTGTCCTCCTCTTTTTCTTCTGGAGTAGGATAACTTTTTTAAGGTTTCCAGTCCATTTGGGTGAAGAATGCTCAGTCTTTAGTTGTGAATTTTGTTGTTTTTAGGAGAGAAGTTGAGCTCCAGTCCTTTTATTCTGCCATCTTAATCCCATCACCTGGGCTTTTTTTCTATCCTGTTCCACTGATCTATATTTCTGTCTTTATGTCTATACCATATTGTGTTGATGACTGTAGCTTTGTAGTATGGCCTGATGTCAGAAGCCTGATTCCTCAAGCTCCATTTTTGTTTCTCAGGATGGCTTTGACTATTCTGGGTCTTTCATTCTTCCAAATTTGAAATATTTTGTTCGAGTTTGGTGAAAAATGTCCTTGGTGATTTGATAGGGATTGCATTGAATCTGTAGATTGCTTTGAGTAGTATATTCATTTTTGACCATACTGATTCTTCCAATCCAAGAGCATGGTATGTCTTTCCATCTGTTTGTGTCATCTTTGATTTCTTTCATCAGCATCTTATAGTTTTCAGAGTACAGACCTTTTGTCTCTTCGCATAAGTTTTTTCCTAAGTATTTTATTCTTTGTGATGCAATGGTAAATGGTATTGTTTCCCTAATTTCTCTTTCTGATCTTTCATTGTTAGTATATAGAAATGCAGTCGATTTCTGTGTATTAATTTTGCATCCTGTGACTTTGCCAAATGCATTGATGAGCTCTACCAGTTTCCTAGTAGTGTCTTTAGGATTCTCTGGGTATAGTATTATGTCATCTGAGATAGTGATAGTTTTACTCCTTCCTTTCCAAATTGGATTCCTTGTATTTCTTTTACTTCTCTGATTGCTGTGGCTAGGACTTCCAAAACTGTGTTGAATAGTAGTGGCAAGAGCAGACATCCTTGTCTTGTTCCTGATTCCAGTAGGAATTGGCCTTTATTAGGTTGAGGTAGGTTCCTGTTATGCCTACTTTCTGAAGGGCTTTTATCAGAAATGAGTGTTAGATTTTGTCAAAGGCTTTTTCCACATCTATTGAGAGGACCATATGTTTTTTTTTCTTCAGTTTGTTAATGTGGCATATCACACTAATTGATTTGCAGATATTAAAGAATCCTTGCATCCCTGGGATAAATCCTACATGATATCATGATGTACAATCCTTTTAATGTACTGTTGGATTCAGTTTGCTAGTGTTTTGTTGAGGATTTTTGCATCAATGTTCATCAGTGAAATTGGCCTGTAGTTTTCTTTTTTTGTGGTGTCTTTGTCTGGTTTTGGTATCAGGGTTATCACGGCCTCGTATAATGGCTTTGGGTGTTTTCCTTCCTCTGCAAATTTTTGGAATCATTTCAGAAGCAAAGGTGTTAGCTCTTCACTAAATGTTTGGTAGAATTTGCCTGTGAAGCCATCTGGTCCTGGACTTTTGTTTGTTGGAAGTTTTTTAATCACAATTTCAGTACTTATGATTGGTCCATTCATCTTTTCTATTTCTTCTTGGTTTAGTCTTGGAAGATTGTTTTCTAAGAATTTGTCTGTTTCTTCTAAGTTTGCTGTTTTATTGGCATCTAGTTGCATATATTAGTCTCTTATGATCCTTTGTATTTCTGTCATGTCCATTGTTACTTCTCCTTTTTCGTCTCTAATATTATTGATTTGATTCTTTGCATTTTTCTTGTTAAGTCTGGCTAAGGGTTTATCAATTTTGTTGATCTTTTCTAAGAACCAGCTTTTAGTTTCATGATCTTTTCTATGGTTTTCTTTGTTTCTATTTCATTGATTTCTGTTCTGATCTTTATGATTTCTTTCCTTCTACTAACTTTAGGACTTGTCTGTTCTTCTCTCTGTAGCTGCTTTTGATGTAAAGTTAGGTTGTTTATTTGAGATTTTTCTTCTTTCCTAAGGTAGGTTTGTATTGCTGTAAACTCTCTTAGATTTTCCTTTGCTACATCCTATAGGTTTTGGAGTGTCATATTTTCATTGTCATTTGCTTCTAGGTATTTTTTAATTTCCTGTTTGATTTCTTCAGTGATCCCTTGGTTGTTTTGTAGCATGTTGCTTAGTCTCCACATGTTCATTTTTTTTTTCCTTTTTTTTCTTGTTGTTGATTTCCAGTCATACAGTGTTGTGATCCAAAAGATTCTTGATGTGATTTCAATTTTCCTGAAGTTACCAAGGCTTGATTTGTAGCCCAGAATGTGATCAATCCTAGAGAATGTTCCATGTGCACTTGAGAAGAATGTGTATTCTGCAACTTTTGGTTGGAATGTCCCATAAATATCTAAGTCCATCTGGTTTAATGCTTCATTTAGGGCCTGTGTTTCCTTGTTGATTTTCTGTCTGGACGATCTGTTCATTGCTGGAAGTGTGGTATCAAAGTCCCCCATTGTTATTGTGTTATTGTCAATTTCTCCTTTTAAGGTTGTTAGCAGTTGTCTTATATATTGAGGTGATCCTATGTTGGGTGCATATATATTTACAATAGTTATATCTTCTTCTTTGATTGATCCTTTGATCATTATGTAATGTCCTTCCTTGTCCCTTAAAATATTCTTTATTTTTAAGGTCTATTTTGTCTGATATGAGTATTGCTACTCCAGCTTTCTTTTCATTCCCATTTGGATGAGATATTTTCTTCCATCCTCTCACTTTCAATTTGTATGTGTCCCTAGAAGTGAAGTGGTCTCTTGAAGACAGCATATATATGGATCTTGTTTTGTATCCATTCAGCCAGGCTATGTCTTTTGGTTGGGGCATTTAGTCCATTTACATTTAAGGTAATTATTGATATGTATGTTCTTATTGCCATTTTATTAATTGGTTTGGATTTGTTTTTGTTGCTCTTCTTTCTTCCCTTCTTCTCTTGTTCTCTCTTGTGGTCTGATGACTATCTTTAGTGTTGTATTTGAGTTGATTTTTCTTATTTGTGTGTGTTCTCTAGTGTAGATATTTGGTTTGCAGTTACCCTGATATTGTTTTATTTTGTTTTGGCCTTCTGTCTTTTAGGGCCACACTGGTGGCATCTGGAGGTTCTAAGGCTAGGGGCTGAATTGGAGCTGTAGCCACTGCCCTATGCCACAGCCACAGCAATGCCAGATCCTTAACCCACTGAGCAAGGCCAGGGATCAAACCCTCATCCTCCTCAATGTGAGTCAGGTTCATTAGCCACTGAGCCACAACAGGAACTCCACCCTGAAGTTTTGATATAGGAGTCTATGTATATATGAGATTGTTTTAAGTTGTTGGTCTCTTAATTGCAAGTGCATCTCCAGTATCCTCCATTTATACCCTCCTCTTCTCATGATTTCTGATTTTGGTAGCATATTTGTGTGTGTATGATTTCCTACCTTTGCTGTACATGTCTTTACTGGTGAGCCTTGTCATTTCTGGCATTTTTGTTTCTAGCTGTGGCCTTTTCTTTTCTGCCTAGAGAAGTTCCTTTAGCATTTGTTGGAAAGCTGGTCTAATGTTTTGAATTCTCTTAGCTTTTGCTTGTCTGTCAAGATTTTGATTTCTCCTTCAAATCTGAATGAGACTCCTGCTGGATAAAGTAATCTTAGTTGCAGGTTTTCTTCTTTCATCATGTTAATTATGTCACGCCACTCCCTTTGGGCCTGCGGCATCTCTACCAAAAAAATATGCCAATAACCTTATTGGGGTTCCCTTGTATGTTATTTGTTTTCTTTCCCTAGTCTCTTTCAATATTTTCTTTTTGTCTTTAATTTTGGTCAGTTTGATTAATATGTGTCTCAGGGTGTTCCTCCTTAGGTTTATTTTATATGGTACTCATTGTGCTTCCTGGATTTGAGTGAGTGGTTCCTTTCCCATGTTAGGGAAGTTTTCGGCTACTATCTCTTGGAATATTTTTTCTGTCCCCTTCTCTCTCTCTTCTCCTTCTGGCACACCTATAATATGGATGTTGGTGCATTTAATGTTGTCCCAGAGTTCTCTGAGACTCTCTTCATTTGTTTTCAATCTTTTTTCTCTTTTCTCTCCTGCATCAGTATTTCCACTAGTCTGTCCTCCACCTCGCTTATTCGTTCTGCTGCCTCCTGTATTCTGCTATCAGTTACTTCTAGTGAATTTTGTATTTCAGTTATTGTATTTTGCATCTCTTCTTGTTTAAGTTTTATATCTTGTATCTCTTTGCTCAGTGTTTCCTGTAAGTTATCCATCTTTGCCTCCAGTTTCTTTCCAATGTCTTGCATCATCTTCAGCATCAACAGTCTAAAGTCTTTTTCCTGGAGGCTAATAATCTCTAGATTACTTAGCTGTTTTTATGAGTTTTTTTCTTGCTCCCCATCTGTGTTATAGTTCTCTGTCTTTTCATTTTTATAGGTTTTTGGTGTGGTCTCCTTTTTGCAGACAATAGAGTTGTAGCCTCTTTTACTTCTGATGTCTGACCCCCTGTAGCTGAAGTTGGCAAGGGGGCTTGCTGTAGGCTTCCTGATGGGAGGGACAGGGTGCCTGCTCACTGGTAGGTGGGGCTGATTCCTATCCCTGTGGTGGGTGGGGCTTTGTCTTGGGATGAGATTAGAGGAGGCTGTGTGCCTGGGGTTGTCTTTAGGCAGCCTGTTTACTGATGAGTGGGGCTGTTTTCCCACCTGGATTATTGCTTGGCCTGGGGCTTCTCAGCACTGATGGGTGGCTCCAGACTTTCCCAAAATGCCACCTCCAGAGGAACATACACCAATGAATATTCCTGAGAGCTTTGCTCCCAATGTCCTTCCCCACAACAAGCCACAATCACCCCCTGTTTTCCCAGGAGATCCTCCAAGAGCTGCAGTCAGGTCTGACCCAGATTCCCATGGAGCCTCTGCTTTTCCCCACGTCTCAGCACACACAAAAGCCTGCATGCACCTTTCAAGCCTGCATGCACCTTTCAGAATGGGGTCTCTGTTTCCCCCAGTCCTGTGGAGCTCCTGTGCACAAGCCCCACTGGCCTTCAATGCCAGATGCTCAAGGGGCTCTTTCTCCCAGTACCAGATCCCCAGGCATGGGGACTTGATGTTGGACTCGGAACTCTCACTCCTGTAGATGAGTCTCTGTGATACAGTTACTTTCCAGTCTGTGGGCTTCCCACCTGCAAGGTATGGAGTTGCTTATATCATGTAATTGCCCCTCCTATCTCTTGATGTGGCCTCCTTTTGTCTTCTGGAGTAGGATATCTTTTTGAAAGTTTCCAGTCCATTTGGTTGAAGGTTATTCAGCATTTGGTTGCAATTTTGTTGTTTCTATTAGAAAAGGTGAGCTCCAGTCCTTCTATTCCACCATCTTAATCCCATCTCTGTCAACATTTTTGTTCTTAAGGACATTTACGGTGTGAAAAATTTTGTGTGAATTGTTGTTTTTTCTAAGTTTTCTTTTTGTTCTAATCTACCATGTTTTTTTTTAACACAAATCGTTACATCATTCTTGAGCCAGAAACATTTCATTTTCCTTAGCTTGCAGTTTGATTTGAAACAGTTTTTCACACACCATCGTTAGAGTCCCTGGCTTCCATCTTGTAATATGCACATTTGTCATACCTATGTAATTATGCATTTTACTTTTTTATCAGACTTTTAACTTGCATTTCTTTCTATGAAAAATCAAAAATATCAATTCTGTGAGCTTTTCCTTAAAGTTCTTACAATGAAATATTTCAATTAGACCTTTTTGGAGTTGTAATTAATATGTAAATATGATCAGGAACTATGATGAAACCACTATGCAATCCTAAAGTTATATAATTTTCAACATTCACATCCAAAAATTTTAAAAAAATGGCAAATGCTTCTCTTCAGGCTACCTGTGGCTTGGTTTATCCAAGAAACTTGTCAAAGAAATGCTATCTCAGAATTTGACATTGAGAAAACTAAGTACAAAACATGATAGATAATGTGAAATGTTATGTAACATATTAGCTTTTTTCCTCTTAAACCCTGGTTCTAGTATTTAATTATTATTTATTAATTTTTTCATATTTGTCATTTATATTCATCAACCTTAAATCCTTTCTGTAGATATAAGTTTTATAGAGAAAGTTTATAACCCTTTCTTATAGAGGCAGGGGATACAGAGACAGAACCATCACAAACAGAGAAGCTCTAAAAAAGACTCAAAATATGTAAGCTCTTCCCACTCTGAATAAAGGAATATCTCCACAATGAATAAGGTATACTGCCCATAGTAGAAAAAGGAAAGCTTACTGATATTTCGTTAATTGTTATTGACTACAAATTAATTGCTCTGTAGAGACTTTTGTTGTTTTTATATGAATGCTATGTGTATTATGTAAGCCTTGCATGACAAAGAAAATACAGACAAAAAAAAGATGTAATCCTTTATAAATCTGAGTTAAATATGGAACTAATGCCTGTCATATGGAGTAACCAGGCTTTTAGCTAGTGTTCAAAGCATGCAATTTCAAAGTTTAAAAGCTTATTATTTTGCTTTTAACATCTGGGAATATATCTAGAAGGCATCTTATAGTAAACTCTTACTTATATGCTTAAAAAAGTATAGTATTTATTATTGAATATAATGGTCCTTGTTGGCCTTATTCAAACTTGGAAATGAAAGTAGGAATTTGTCGTCTTAAAATTCCTAACCAAATTATTTGTTCAATGTAAAATTAAGTATAAGTTAATGTTGCCAGGAGAGCTTATTACTTAGTTCCCATGTTTTCACTCTCATTTCCTGATTTGTTTAGAAAGCTGAAAGCAAATTACTTAGACAGCAATGTCAAATCACATTCCTTACCCAAGGCATCTGATTTTAGATAGTCCTGTGTGTGTTTTTAAAGCCCCCACCTCCATCTAGGCAAATAGAACCTTCGTTTACCATGCTATTCCCATCCTGCCTTTGATACTTCTGAAAAGGCAGTGCAGAGTAATTGTTTCAGACATCTGCTTAGCATACTTTGAAGTGCATATAAGTTCTTTTTCAGTTTCATTTGAACCCCAGCTGTCTTCACCAAAGTCTATAATCAATCTGAATTAAGTTGTCCTACTTCTCCTAATAAGTCTCTTATTAAGTTCTGCATCAGCCTCTTAGGGAGACTTAAAAGCTAATTCATGTAGAATTGCCATTTTCTACTAATTCATTTGTCAGCTCTCCAAATTCCAAAGAAAACAATTGCAAAGACTATTAATTTGGCTCTTCATAAACAACTTATGTAACTGTAGTATACATTTGAACCAAGAAAATGATTTAAAACAGTGGGTGGGAGGAAATAAGTTGATGACATTCAACACTGCTTTCTTTTTGACTGTTTTGAGATGCCTTCCACATTCAAAGCACAAAGCCATTTATTTAATAAGAGAAACATCCTTCTGCTTTTTACTTTCATAAATAAGATAATTACTGAGTGAACTTTGCTTAAAGATAGGAAAAGGCTTTAGAACAGTTAGAAAAGGAACATGTTCTTTTTATTATTGAACTTATTTTAATTTGGACTTCTTTGTATTCCTTTATGGACTGTGATAAAAGAAGGAGCTAGAATTGGTAACCATTGTCATTGTCATTGCATTAAATCAGAGCTGTACAGCTCTTCCAGTCATGGAATATTTAGGAGAACATGGCTAATCAAAATTTTCAGCTAATGAGTTCATCTGACTTTATTCTACTAAAGAAGTATTTAATTAGATAATAAAAATTCCTCCAAAGAATATCATCCTTCCTCCTATTTGAAAACAGCCATATCAAAAACTGATCCTTTAATATGCCAATCCTGTTTACTAAGGATTTATTCCAGAGGCTTTGTTCGTGGCTGGTGGTAATTATAAACCCTATTCCTCAAGATTATTGGATAATAACAGACTATTCAAAACAAAAACTTAAGTTATATAGTATCATTATTAATGGGTTTAAAAACGCAATCGTTCATTCATTCATGATATGGTTAAAATATATACCTAGGGGAGTTCCCATCGTGGCTTAGTGGTTAACGAATCCAACTAGGAACCATGAGGTTGCGGGTTCGATCCCTGGCCTTACTCAGCGGGTTAAGGATCCAGTATTGCCGTGAACCATGGTGTAGGTTGCAGACGCGGCTTGGATCCCGCATTGCTATGGCTCTGGTGTAGGCTGGTGACTACAGCTCCGATTGGACCCCTATCCTGGGAACCTCCATATGCTTTAGGAGCAGCCCAAGAAATGGCAAAAAGACAAAAAAAAAAAAAACAAAAACAAAACCTATACCCAGAGAAATCTCATCTCATTACAGAGTGTGAATGTTTGATTTATTTCATGAATAAAATTGTACTAGGAATTATATTAACGGCATCTTAGTTTTCCTGAGAATACTATTATTTAGCACCAAGGTGAAGGAGCAAGAATTTGTATTAGTTTGCATGTATGTGTGTGTATAACACATCAACTAGAAACAGTATTGAAATGTGAGTTAAGTGAAATTCTCTGTTTCCTTAGAAAATGGAAGGACTAAGTACTTTTATTCTCCTTAGACATTTACTAAAGTTGTACCAAGTTTAAAGTTCCCAATTATGTTACTCTCCTACCAGAAGCATAACAAGGAATGATTTAAGAACAAATAGCCCAAGGAGTGGGCTCCTATTGTGTTCCCATCATGCTTGGCAATTACAGTTTTTAAAATTACACAGCTAACATTGGCACCAATATTATGCCTTATGCAACCTGACATTAACTAAGTTAAGCAATGACATTGAATAATTGTTCTTAGTTAACCACTGTTCTGGGTATTATGGGAACAGATATGTCTATGATACTAATGTAACTCTCTCATTTTAATGGGGCCTAAGAAAAGCAGGCTTTTTTCATAATAAGATATTTTCATACTAAAATAATATTTTTAGTTGTAGTGTACAATTACAGATCTTTTTCTTCTATCAACAGCAGTTCCCAAAAGCATTGCCTCTCAAACCTTTCTACTTCAGTGCTCTTAATGGCCAGGGAGATGAAGCTGGCTTTCTACTGCTTCTACCTGCTTACCTCCTTTTTGCATGAACCTGAAACTTCTGTGATGTTTCTCAGTCTTAAAATCTCTTTCAATTTTATGGTCTTATCCAAAATGTATTTGTCATGTTTTAATATAAAGATATATTGTTCTCTAAGATCTTAAGTAAAAATGAATCCTCCAGTATATTCACCTATGGGTATAAAAGCATAATTTGAGAAGAATGATAGGAAAAACTTCCCAATTTGTGCTGGTTTTGTCTTTGTCCATCAACTTCTTTCTTTTATGTACACATACCCAAAGACTAGATCCTTGCCATGGCAGATTTATCATTTGCACTTCCATCTGACCATTGTGATCCAAAAGATCCATGACCTGTAGAGCTTTGTGATTTTGAACATATATTCTTGGAGACTTTTGTGCAGCAGTCACTTCACTAATGATTTAGCTGGTGTTACAGGTTAGGTTCCCTGGAAGCAGACCCTGAGAACAGGGGTCTGGTGCACAGGATTTATGGATGGTCTGCTTTCAGGAGAAACCAGTGTGAGAGTTAGGGAGGCATAACAAGGGAGAAGAAAGAGCCAAGCAAATGTGCCATCTCAGGCAAAAATCGAGCTTTGTGTCTTGATTCAGATGGAGAAAGTTCTGGAGTATGAACCACACAACAGAGTTGTGCTTTTCTACCCCAGCCAGTCATGGCTGTAGCCAGCAGTATGCTAGTAAATATTTATCAGCTAGCTCTGAGGTGTAGTGAACACTGATTTGTAGTGTTTTCCAATTGTGGTGTAAGTACTCCCACCATGGATGATTCAAGCTGCCAATATGATCTCAATGAATGCAGAGCTGGGAAGAGACACACACAGTTGACTTGGGCGCTTCTCCAAGACTCTGCTGGCTGTGGCCCACCACTAAGGACACAAGTTGCTATGCAAGTCAGGGACTTCCCATCAGCAGAGATCACCTTTCTGAAGAAGAGAGGCAGCTGTGAGACATTAGTAGCCAACAATCACAGCAGCTGGGGTGGGGGTGGATGCCCAGGCCAGGAAAAGTGTCCCCTACAGCTAGTATGTGAACCAAGTAATCCACTCAGCCTCTACATCTCAATATGGCCCTTTCAGTGCTGTTTTGTGCTTTCACATGCAGTAATTCTTTATAAGTGCTGAACATTTTGTTTCTTTATGGAAAATCCACCTTCCCCCTGACCAACCTACCTCCTAGGTACTTAATTGAATTGGTAATGGAAGAGAAGGATTCAAGAAAATGTCTAAGAAAGTGGGGGTGAATATTCCTAAAGAAAATGACTTTAGAAGCAACTTTGGCTTTATAGTTATATAATCTCTAAGTGTCTGAATTAATCAGATATTTGTGAATTTGGGGATGCTAGGTATTCAGAGTCTTTGAGAGTGTCAAGAATTTTCTCAAGCAGTGACTCTCACCTTAGTGTGCATCAGAAGTCACCTAGAGGACTCGTGGAAACCCAGTGGTGAATCCTTTCCCCAGAGTTTTTGATTCAGGAGGCCTGGAGTCAGGCTAAAAATCTGCATTTCTAACCAGTTTCCCAGGTGATGGCAATGCTGCTGGTCCAGGGACACTTTGGGAACCATATTTCCATAGTAAAGCTACCATATACATATATAAATACATATTGTACATAGGCATATAATACATTCATTTATAATTAGTAATTCTTCAATTATAAATAATTACATCATTTGTTGTTTTTCTTATATTTAATGACATCCAGAGCATTTAATTTAATATTGAATGCAGGCACATGGCCTCCTGTGAGAGTGATTGATCGTTTAGGTAGGGAGCAGAATTTCACTCTGAAACCTTGAAATGAATAATGGCCTACTCTTTCTTTTTTTTTTTTTTTTTTGTCTTTTTGCTATTTCTTGGGCCGCTCCCGCGTCATATGGAGGTTCCCAGGCTAGGGGTCCAATTGGAGCTGTAGCCACTGGCCTACGCCAGAGCCACAGCAACGCAGGATCCGAGCCGCATCTGCAACCTACACCACAGCTCACGGCAATGCTGGATCTTTAACCCACTGAGCAAGGGCAGGGACCGAACCCGCAACCTCATGGTTCCTAGTCGGATTCGTTAACCACTGCGCCACGACGGGAACTCCCCTATTCTTTCTGAATCTCTCTTGTGAAAGACATTCAGAGTTACTTATTCCAGTTTTCTTCTTGGTATTTTAATAACACTCTTATGATTTTTGAGTTGCTTCACATGACTTAGAACTTAACTTGCCTCCCCACTATTCATACTTTAAAATTGAAATATTTCAGCACATAATACTCATTTGTTTAAATATTATCACATTTACCAATAACAACCATTAAATTTTAAAATTCTCCTTGTAATTTTCTGCCAAACATATCAATTATAAGCACATACTTTGCAGAGTTTCTAAAATCAAGGATATTCAGAAGAGTTGAGACTATTTAACTTTTTAAAATCAAAACCTTCTTGCTAGGTGTGAATAGCTGATAGCTTATTGGGGAATTCCTACATTTTATAATTTATCTTGTCAACCCACCAAGGCTTTGTGTTCAGGGTAAGAGGGTATATGTTTATGTGTACATGCAGAGGTGGATTGGGGGTGAAACTGGGAGAATGACTGGGACAAACGAGGAAATAGTCTTTAACTACAGTAATTGGAGAAGGGGGACTTTTCCCCCAGAAGTGGTGCAATATCATTCTATTAAATGCCTGTGAAAAAGTTTATAATTGTGGTATATGGTCAGTGCTATATATAATGAAAATTATGGCCAAAATATAATAGAAACAAATGTCTTAAAATATGCTTTACCATTAAAAAAGCAATATTCAAATCAAACTCTCCCCCTTATTCTGGAATCTTAGAGTATAGTATGGATATAAAGGAAATTGTACATTAAAAGTCATTTGATTAATGTTTGAAGTAAAATTGAAATAGCTATTTAAAAACCCACTCAATTCAAGTATACATTAAATAATTGAGTTAACTAAATTAGGCTCAGTAAGGGCACATTGATTTTCAATGTTTTTGAAAATTGGCCCACATATCATTGTTATGTTTTTGTTTGTAAACTTCAATATTTATTAAGTTTGCACAGTGTGTTCAGCCCTGAAATGTCAAACTCTCTTAACTAGAATTAGGCTGGAGAATCTAACACTAAGATAGATTTCTTCTTCCTTTCAAAGAATCGATTTTTATGGTGAATTTTTTTCTTCATGTGGTTAAGAGCCTGCTGGTCCTATTTCAAAACATACCTGTTTTGAGAATTCTTCTTCCCTGGGATTCCATAATATTATAAACTCAGTGGGCTCATTTGGAGTATTTCTCTATCAAATACTCCAATTCTATCATCATGATATTAACATGGCACTAAGCAAGTTAGCAAAGAGAATAAAGTCAATTTGTCAGCAATGTATGCGAAAGTATAGTAATTAAATGGAAACTAGAGTAAATGAGGGGTAAGCAATGTATTGTTTTATGGATATATATTATTATTTGTTTTTTGGAACCAGTGACAAACCACCACTGTTTCATTTTGTTTACTTATTTTCTTACTCTTAAAACCTTTTAACCCAATTTGGACTCTTTATAGTTACTGCTATAAACTTAAATCCTATTAGGTCTCATTAAATAATACCCATTGAATTGCCATGCAGTTTCAGGCCCTTGTCTGTCCTAAGGACAAGCAGGCCACATCAAACAACATTTCACCCCCTTCTCCCAACTACTTGTCAGTTGCCTATTGGCCTCCAATATTTCTAGTGGGGCAAGGCTAAAGCCAAACAATGGCTCATTGTTTCAACTTACACAATGCCATACTACAAGGGTTATCCAGTATAATGGTGATTTTTGTACCTCCAATAAAGCATAAGTTTAAAAGAAATATAAGCTAAACAAATCAGCATAAATTCTATTGATCCTTTGACTTACATAGTGAATAAAATATTACCTTTGGAACGATCCTAACATTTTGTTATAAAGGTTAAAGGAAGACTTTTAAGGTTTTCTCAGTGTTAGAATTGCCTAGGGGTTGGGGCGGAATATCCTGTGAAAAATGGGTCTGAATGAAATCTGACCCACTTTGATTTTTAAAAAATCTTGAATTCTTAGTGAAAAGATTAATTTTTTAAGATTTTAAACCGTTTTCTCAACTGAAATAGCATTTTTCTTTAGATAATCAATACAACATCATTCCCACAGATTCTTGACGGTACTAAATCACACTCCTTTTTTGAAAAAGAAAAAAGAAATCTATTACTATTAAAATATATCTTTGTTGGTTGAATCCGAATCACTTTTTAAAAAGGGTAGATTTGGCCAGTGACTGACTTTTTTTAAAATAACATTTGAGTCCGTGGATTAGATGGCTTGACACATTTGTGTAAGTAGTAATTTATTCATCATTCGCATGTACTTAAGTGGACATTATCATGATAGCAGTTGTCATAACACTCCATAATAATATGAATTTAGATCTTACCTGAAGATTGATCAGAAAAATCAGAGGAATATCTTGAAAGTAAAATTCTCAAAGTATGGTGAAAAAATGAGAAACTAAGTAAATTCTTGACTCCACTTAATAAGCTAGATCTTTCACGCAAACACGCATGTGCCTGCACACACATGTATGGAAGTAAAAATAATAACCATTAATATATCTGGAGGCAAAACATTGTTTGGAAGTAAATACATCAGACTTTCTTTGCAGCCTGGGAATATGATGAAGTGAAGATGAACCGTTATTTGAAAAATTTACCAGTCTAATTTTTAAACATGCTGTTGCATAGATTTTAATGAAGAAAATCATTTTTTCATCCATTTTGTTTGACTTCAAGGAGTGGAACTTCTTGTTCTTTTGTCGTTCCATTTGTAAGAAAGAAAGACCTTTTGGAAAGACTAAAAATATTTATTAAATTCAGGAGCTACAATAATCTGAAAGTAAACGTAAAAAATTATATAGAAGGGCATTTTACTATCTTTTTCAGCCTTTTTCCATTTAATTATTTTTATCTAGGCTCTTTGAAAATTTATATTCATCTCTGATTTATTTCTGCTTTAATATTTCTAAGTTGATAACAATTATTGAATGGAAAATCAAATCAGCAAAAAGTCATTTTGTTTCAATAGTGAGTGCCTTCCCCTTAGAACTAAAATTAAATAAATGTGCCCAGTATAGAGCAAACTAGTTATAGATACCACACAGGTATTTTACAACCCTAGATTCCTCTGTTAATTATTATTCATACATGCAGAGGTAGCCTAACTTGTTTTAATGGAGAAAAAGAATCTCTTGGGAAGTGCAATATACAATATCATATGTTGTCCTCCATCTTATGGGTCAAAAATGTTGCAGTTTTTAGCTATAGATCCATTTTGGCTTGGAATTTGTTTATTTACAAACCTTTATAATAAGAGTCAGCATTTAGGAGTTCCCGTCATGGCGCAGCAGTTAATGAACCCTACTAGCATCCATGAGGATGCGGGTTCGATCCCTGGCCTTGCTCAGTGGGTTAAGGATTCAGCATTGCTGTGAGCTGTGGTGTAGGACACAGATGTGACTCAGATCTGGTGTTGCTGTGGCTGTGGTGTAGGCCGGCAGCTACAGCTCCAATTGGACCCCTAGCCTGGGATCCTCCATATGCCTCGGGTGCAGCCCTAAAAAGTCAAAAAAAAAAAAGGGTCAGCATTTAAATGAAATTATATTCATTAGAGTTAAGCTGTGGGATCATAGGAACTTGGTCTATTTTGTAAACTGCTTTATGCCTAGTGCCTGGAACATTCTATGGCATATAATGGGTGCTCAATAATATTTTTTTGGAATGAGCGAATTAGTAAATATCCACAAAACCACAGGGCAAAATACTTTCTTCCTTTAAATTATTTTACAGATAATCTGCTCCTATTTGTCACAGTCCTATTTCTAGCCACTGTTACCTCCTCTCTGAAAATGCAAAATTCCTTGTCAATTCTTTCTCCGTTCTGAAATGGCCACTAGCTTACACTGCTTGACTTGAAATTTTCCAGTTGTATATGCCACACCCAGATGAATGTATCTTTTCTGATGTCCTCCTCCATGGATGACTTCTGTCGTTTCATCTATTCAGGGAGCCTCTCCTGATCTACCTTAACATCCTCCTTTGCACATTTCAAACCCCATGGCACAACTTTTCATAACATGATTACACTGTTTTCTAATAACTCACAAAATTGTCTCTCTCTGCTAATGACTGTGAATCCTCTGAGAGTTCTGTTTCCCAGTGCATAGTAGATGTATACACAGTGCACGGTGGATATAAAGTGTTTTCAGGTGAGTAGTAATTAAATCCAGCCAAAGGCTTGTTGAGAATATGCCATTACCCTTTGCACAAGCCTTCATTACTGCCCTGCAACGTCCAGCTCATTCGAACCCACCACAATCTTGCTCCAAGAAAAGGCCCATGATTTTCCTTTTGCAACTGCACTATAATACATGCTTCAGCTTATTAAAGACCCTTTGCACCTCCCCAAATACATAAGCTTTCCTACCTCATAGCTTTGTTCAAGCTCTGAACAAATACCTTTCCTCCTCCCACCACACTTCTTTTTCCTTTATCAGTTTCATGTAACTACATCCCAATGTCTAGTTCAAGAAGACCTCACAAAGTTACATGATAGAGGAGTGAGGAAAGACAGGTTTACCCTGAGGTAATATTAGAAGTTGGCTCCAAAGACTCAGCTACCCAAGAAAGTAGTTTAGTTCTTAGTTTGTGGTTTTCTCTTGGATAAATGTATGACCCTCTGCTTTGCTGAGTCTCCCGGAGTTAGACTGAGTAGGACTCATGTCCCCATGTCATTGGACACGGTGCTTAACTGGCTGCAGGTGGAGTAAAAGAAGGAGAAATAGACCCAACTTCTCATTCATCTTTACAACAGCCCTGATGTGTCCCATGTTATGTTTCCCTTTTTACACAAGAGGAAATTCATGGAAAATACTCGTAAATAAACATTTTCACTAGTGGGAAACACCAAATGTGAGAGAAAGAGTAGAGAGACAGAGACAAAGTAAGTGGAGAGAGAGAGAAACAGAGATCACCATATTCTCAAACCCAGCATGTAGCATCTCAGTCCACGCAAGTGCCTCTTTGGGAGAAGTAGAGAAAAGTACCTCTTTTGTTGAAGAGACCGCCAGTCCTGTGCAAAAGCTCACCCATTTGGTAGTGTAGCTCAGGCTGGATTTCAGCCTCCTTGTCCCCTTTACAACTCCACATGGGAATGGTGGTGTGCAGCTTTCTCATTTTTTCCTGTATAAGTATTTTTAAAGCTTTTCTTCAGTCTTGCCAAAGAGCCCTGCAGAAAGCTTATACCAAGTGTATCGCTACCCAAAGAACATATTGTCCTTAAATAGATGACCCCCCCCCCCGCTACCCAGTTCTTTTTTTTATGAAAACCCACTGGTTAGTACCAAAAAACTTGAATGTTCTATTTCTTCCTCAGAGCATTAAAGATACCTCAGAAATTAGCATATATGTCAGCATAAGATAAATCAAGCAGTGGATCCAAAGGATTCAGATAGGAAACCTGAAGGAAATAAACAAGTTTCTCTTACTTAGGAACTTGGCATCAGATTTCTGTTGGAAATTGTGTTTAAGTGGTATGAGAATAGCTGTTGATCTGAAGTAGTAGTGCCTAATTCTCTTAACTGTTTATTCTTTAGTAAGAATCTATTAAGGGATTATCATTTACTAGGTACAGGAATACCCCGGTGGAAAAAAAATAACATAGAATTGAGTTAATGAAGGTCAGGGTCTGGTGAAGGGACAATGAATTAATAAGTAGGCGAATAAATATGCCCTTACAAATTGCTCTCAGTGCTAAGAAGGAAAATAGGGTTCTGAGAGTGAGAAAAACAGGGGGAGTTGCCCTTAGGTTAGGCAAACAGGGATGAGCTGTCTGTCAAGGTCAAGGTAACTGAGATCTGAGGGAGATGAATGGAAGCTGGCTAGGCAAAGAATGCAAATGGGAAACTCCAGGCTGAGGGAACAGTATGCACTGAGGGTGTATAAGTCAAGGAGAAACTTGGTGAGTTCTAGCATTGCAGAATCTTCTTGTTACAAGTGTCATATTCTCAGCCCCATCCCTGGACCTCTTCAATCAAAAACACTGGAGTATGACCTAGCAATCTCTGTGTCACTAAGCCCTCCACGTGATTATGCCTCATGCTTCTCTTTGAGAATAATTGCCTTAGACAAATATGTTTTTTTTAATTTTTATTATTGATTTACAGTGTACTGTCAATTTCTGTTGTGCAGCAAAGTGATCCAGATATAGATATATAGATAGATAGATAGATAGATAGATAGATAGATACACACACACACACACACACATATATATATATATACACATTATTTTTCTCACATTATCCTCCATCATGTTCCATCATAAGTGATTAGCTATATAGTCCCCTATGGTATACAGCAGGATCTCATTGCCCTTCCACTTGAAATGTGAGAGTTTTCATCTCTTAACACCAGACTCCCAGTCCATCCCACTCTCTCCCCCTGAAAAACACAAGTCTGTCCTAGGTGTCCATGATCTTTTCTGTTTTGTTGATAGATAACTTGTGCCATATTTTAGACTCTATGTGTTTTGAGCCAGTAAGGGAAAGAGGATGGCAAGATGGGGCAGCAGTAGTGGCAGATATGGGCCCAGACCAGTACCGTTTTAGACTGGCAGTAATGTTTGCAAATTCACAAAAAACTCTTAAATGGAAAGCTTAATCTATCTAAAATCACTCCTGATTTTGAATATCAATGTCCTCGTGGTTGATGTTTTTAATCATGTGTGGATTATTACTTGTTTTTAAATAAGTAAACAGATTTCATTAACTGCCATTTTGCTTGATGTTTTGCCACATATAATTAAACTTTCACAGAAGGAAAATATTGGCATTTCTTGTTTTTTTAGCAGCCTCAGAACACGGTCTGCTTAAATGATTTATTTATACTCATTAGAGACCTTTTTATTTTAATTGTGCATATTTTGCATTTAGCCTCTGTAAAACACTCATGAGCTACCTTTTTTTATTTGTTTTAATTGTGTCATTAGAAAGCTATGGAAAGCTTGAAATGCTTTTGTTTTTGTTTCGTTTGTTTGCTTCATCTTTCTATTAAAAAGAAATAATTAGCATCCAGAGTTAGGATTATAGAAACTAGTTTCCAAGGAAATTAAAATAACTCAGATGTGTACAACTTATTCTTTCAAGTGAAAAATCTTTCCTTTGTAATCAGTTCTGTCCTAGCCCTTATTTCTAGTTTATATTTGTGAGGGAAAATGAACATGCATTAAAAAAAAAAAGACAGACACTATTAGGGTGGTTAACCTACAATCCACCTTTAAGAGCACTGGAGTTATAAGCTTCGTATTGAAGCGATGTCCTTAAAGATGAAGAATTTTGAGGGCAAGTGAGAAAATGTTTTTTTAAAAAGGAATTTATGCTTTCGTATTTGGGTGCACACTCTTTCTCAATAACGTGAAAAGAAACTAGAAATCTTGTTTGATTTTAAAAAAACACGAGGATTTGCTTATGGGAAAAAAATGCAGCAGTTAATTGCTATTCTTTTAGCGCCACAAATTTGGAAGTGTGGTGACTCTGAGGGAAAACCAAAGTTAAAATATAATTGGTGATAATTGCTTGCGAAATAAAAGCACCAGATTTTTTCATGCCCAAAAATTTCACACTGTTTTCCTAAAATCTGGTTCTGTTTTTCTTAAAAAATATTTTAACCTATCCCAAGTCATCCTGATTATGATACATCTAGGTCATTAGTTCTGTTGGTTTCATTATTTATGTCCTTATTCTGTTTGTTCATCCAAAGTGATCATGCCCAAATAGGAACACATGCAAGAATTGCCCTGAAAACAAAATGCAGGGAAGACAATGAAAAAAAAAAAAAACAGCATAGTATTTTGCCCTCAGGCTGCCACAATAAAACTGATGCTGGAATGCAATGCAGTCGCGTCTCTATTTTTAAAAAGAACAAGTTTCAATGGCATAATTTATTGTCAAGAATGTCTCTACCAGAGGTAAAGGTAATACTATCAGCAGTGGGAGATACTCATTTAGTCAGCACACTAGCCCCTGTGTCTTAGCTCCACACAATCCCTCAGTCTTTGGCAGAAATCAGGGACTCAATCATATGGAAAGGGTGTTATGTCTCAGTTTTGCTGGAAATCTAGAGGACGGCCTCATAATGTTAAGCTTCAATTCACATAAGAATTCACATAAGAAGTCTCTTGCCAAAAAAAAAAAAGTAACTGACCCCAAGTCCAAGGATAAAAGGAGATTGGGGAACTGGATGAAGTTAGTCTATGTCATGGATGTGGTTGGCACCCCAGCTTAGGCTGGTCCACTCATCGCACAGCAACTCTGAGTTGCACCCTTTTCCAGCAGATCTTCTTCAGCCAAAAGGAAGGCTCCTTGCCTGAGAGTCTTACCACCTCTTCTCCTCTACAACTGCCAGGCGGCAGCTGGCAGCCAATAACTAGTGCACCTTGAAGTAGAAAAGGAAGACCTCTTTGTCTCACGGTGGGACCTTTCATGGTAGAATTTGTGTGCCAGAGCTCCCCTTGGGAGCAGATTGAGACTGTTTTCCATATGAAACCACATCCTTACTTAGCTTCCTTGACCTCATCTCCTTCTTCTCTCTCAGAGTCTGAGAGCCCTTACAAGCTCTCAGACTCTGCTTCCTGAAAGCAGTAGGTATCTGAGACAAGCTGAACCTACATCTTGGCACCAGGTGGAAAGCCAACCAGAGTAAAGTGTCAAGAATTGCAGATAACCATTCCAAAGGCAGTAGTTTGTATCTATTAACACCAAATTCCCAATCCATCCCACTCCCTCTCCCTCCCCCTTGGCAACCACAAGTCTGTTCTCCATGCCCATGATTTCTTTTCTGCGGAAAGCTTCATTTGTGCCACATATTAGATTCCAGATATAAGAGATATCATATCTTTCTGACTTACTTCACTTAGTATGAGCGTCTCTAGTTCCATCCATGTTGCTGCAAATGGCATTATTTTGTTCTTTTTTATGGATAAGCAATGAGATCCTGCTGTATAGCCCTGGGAACTATGTCTAGTCACTTATGATGGAGCATGATAATGTGAGAAAAAAGAATGTATTCATGTATGTGTAACTGGGTCACCTTGCTGTACAGTAGAAAATTGACAGAACACTGTAAACCAGCTATAATGGAAAAAATAAAAATCATTATTAAAAAAAGAAAAATATCTCTAACAACCTACAATGGAACAGAATACAAGACAGAATAGATATATATGTATAACTGAGTTTGCCATACCTCTGAAACTAACACAATATTTTACACTAACTAAACTTCACTTTAAAAATGGTTAAAATAAAAAAAAAGAATTGCAAATAACAATGGAAGCCTCCAAGTTTGATGCATCTCATGAAAGCCTTACCTATATATCTCATCTTGTGTTTCTTTGTTATTGGTCCAACCACATTTGAGTATCTCATTCCCTCCAGGTATTTTAGAGGCTCCAGTAAGCCTCCAAGGTTCTAGGAAAAGCAGGATATGGTCCTTGACTCTCTTTGGTTCTAGCAGTGGCCATTACCCCAATCAGAATGATATACTTCTGAAATGCAGAAGCTGCCGGATATAGCTGGCCTGACCTCCCCCCACTTCCTAGGTAACTGGGTTCTATGAGACCTTCCCTGAGGTACATCCAGAAGCCTCAGTGCCAACACTAAGACCTGGATTTGCAGGATGTGTTTTTCATTTCCTACTAACCCAGCATGAAGAGTCCTCAGGCTTTTCCTAACACTTACTCTTTTAGGCTACTTTTTAAGGGTTTTGATTCACAAACATTTTTGTTCAGTAAGGTTTTATTGTAGAGATAAATGCAGTTATCCCCTACTTCATTTCTTAAATAGTATTTGTAGTGTAAATTTCTCTGCCCAGTGTATATAGCCCTAGAATGACATTTCATTATCAGATCATACTAATTTGGAATTCCTGGTAAGTGACATAGGACCTCTATGGATTAGCAGGTTAAGATTTCAGGAATGGTGTTTAGTGTTGATTAGAAGGAAAGTTTTTCAGATTCTCAGGAACACCATTAATATATAAACTATATATAATATATATAACAACTGTGATATATATACATCACATCACACAAGTTATAAAGAAATTCATAAATGGCAGAGCTCATTTGAATATCCTAGAGTCTCTTTTTTGCTTGCTTGCGCAGCTGATGTTGCTGTAGACTTTATGGATGGTCCTGGACCTCCACCATGGAACCCCTCTACTTTCTATCCATCTGCAAGCCTCATATTTCATTACTTCCCTCCTAATCCAGATTAGTTGTGTTTTTCAGTCATATTCTGGCTAATGTGTAAATTCTCTTATCCCTAAGCATTTGTGCCACGACCATCTGACAAAACCCCAAACCTAGATCAACTGTTTTCTCCACACTTGCATGGCATATTGTTGGAGAAAGAAAACATTGGGCAGATTGGTTCTGCTAAAAAAAAACCCTGTGATCTTGGGCCTCAAATGAGACCTCAACACTGTCTGGAAACTTCACTAAGTTTCTTTGGTCAACTCCCCCTTACGGTCTCTATCACGACTAATTCAAATGTTCCCACTTATTTCATGTTTTCAACTAATAAATATTCATTGCACCCTGATTCTATGCCAGGTGTGTTGTTTCCTTCATGGAGGAAACGGAGGCCCCCAAAGTGAAAATGCCTCAATTTACCTTTTCCAGTGCTCCACAATGACCTTCTATGCCTTTCAGAATAGTCCCTTAACTATCAAGTCAAAATTACTCCCTCAGAAGTAATGTTCCTTTGTTAATAGACAATTCCTTTCTTGTATTGTTAAGTGGTTGATGACTGAATTTCCAAATCTATATATGAACAAATTTTTAACTACATAAAAATAAGCAAAGATCTGACAAGCAATTTGATGTCATAAAAAGAAAAACTTGACTTATACATCATTCTAAATCAGTACTCTTATATCTATAATCAGACAACATTTAATGAAGTGAAAATTCTGCCTGCATGAAACTAGTCATAATAAAATTAGACTTGGTTTGCTCTTTCATGGTGAACATATTCCAGATGTTTAAGTGATTCAAAGAAAACCCAGAGTATAATGGCTCCCTTGAATGTTTTCTCACTTACTACTTCCCAAATAGAATAAAATCTAATGAAATTCTGGTAGCATTTAAATTGCACATCATATTGTTCAGAGTGAATTGTGCTTTTTGACTTTTTATGTTTAGTGTTTAATAATTTAACATAAATGTATATGTGCAATATTAAAAGTGCTAATATTTGAAATATAGTCAAGCCCAGTGTTTCATCCTTTTAAACGACATGGTATCTGCAGTCACTCTTTACATGGTATGTCCTATGATTCAATGTTTAGGGGGTCATGCTTCTTTAGGGGGTCAACGCTTCTAGGCATTGACAACTTCAGAAGTGAGCCATCCTCAGGTGGTATGGAGCAGCTACCAGAACCTATGTCAAATGTCAAAGTGAAGACTGACATAGACACTCTCCTGCCTCCTTTTTCTCTTCACTTTTTCTACCATCAACCATTGCTTTCCTCCATCCTCACATGCCTAGTACCCTCATGATGATTTCAAGCAGGCTAAAGTTATTCATTCTGCTCACGCCCATCACAGCTCTCTCCCCAAAGTGAACCAATGCACCTAATTATCTCTTTACCAACTGACCCTCAACCCTTCAAAGCTTCCGTTTATCTTAACAGAAACTTAGGCATTCAGATTAAATGAAACATATGGCTTTTTCCCCCTTAATTAATAGCAATAATAGCAGCAGTAGCAGTGGTAGCAAAATAGTATTAGTCAAAATTTATAATAGATGTTCCCTCTTCCAACTCATTTAGGACCCTAGAGTTCATCCATTAATTGAAAAAGTCAGTTAAATTAGGGAATCATAGAAAGTATGTCAAACATTTTATTCTGTATTAAAATAGTCACTAATATTTTTTATATTGTGTGAAGTTTTTTCTTTGAGTGTAGACTCACTGATTAGCGTTCTCTATAAATCATACGGATAATAGATTTTCAGGTCAAATCTCTTTATTTGTTTTATTATTTCCCCAAAGCAATTTTTTTCTACTGTACAGCATGGTGACCCAGTTACACATACATGTATACATATTTTTTCTCCCATTATCATGATCTGTCATAAGTAACTAGATACAATTCTCAGTGCTACACAGCAGGATCTCATTGCTAATCCATTCCAAAGTCAATAGTTTGTATCTATTAACCCCAAGCTCCCAATCTGTCCCACTCCCTCCCCCTCCCCCCAGGCAACCACAAGTTGCCAAGTCCGTGATTTTCTTTTCTGTGGAAAGGTTCATTTATGCTGTATATTAGATACCAGATATAAGTGATATCATATGTATTTGTCAAATCTCTTTAATGCAGACAGAGTCCATTGGGAAACATGAGAAGCACTCAGAATACAGAATCCTTTTAAAATTTTCAGATTGTTTTCCTAATCTTTTACAGTTGTCTCGTCAGCACCCAATTCAACAATGCTTCTTTTTCTTTCTTATTGAAGAATAGTTGATTTACAATGTTGTGTTAGTTTCAGGTGTACAGCATAGTGAATCAGTTATACATATGTATGTGTGTATATATATATTATATGTACATATATATTCTTTTTCAGATTCTTTTTCCTTATAGGTTGTTACAAAATATTTATCTTTCCCTTTTAAGCAACTTTCCAAAATATTTAACATTCTTTTTATAGAAAGAATAACTTATTTTCTTTTTAGACTTATATTTATTTAGCTTAGGAAATCTTTAATTAAATTATGTAATTGCAATACTATTTGGCAAAAGCGTGTTTGAGAAAATACACACACACTAATGACTGTTGGAGGCCATGCATACTGACAGATGCCTCTACCATTTCATTTAAAGGTTGTTAGAGGCCTCAGTCCATGTGTTCCCCAAACAAAGGAAGCTCTGGCTAATCTGATGAGTCTTCAGTGGAGATCAGTTAAGGAACTTATACTATAATTGGTAGATATAAGAAAGCAAAAAAAGAAGTCACGAGACGCTATGACAGAGTATGTGTGTGTGTGTGTGTGTGTGTGTGTGATGTGTGACAGAGACAGAGGAAGAGTGAGAAGGAAAGGAGAGTGAGTGTTGTGATTAATTATGAAAACTGGAATTTATTATTTAATCTCCATCATCCTCCAAAACATTGATGCAGGATTAAAATCTGTGTCCAGGACTTCATGGGAGAGTGGAAATCAAAATGCTCTAATAAGAGACACTTGAATATTATGTAATCCAGGGGAGCTGAAATCTAGGTATGACTTAACTGAGATGGATACTGAACTTAATGTTTGAGTGCTGCACTTGCAAAGGCAATAATTAGAGTACAAGGTTAATCTGCAGTATTGTGAGATTCTTCCTGGATATTCTACCATCTCTGCAATGGTTCCCCATTATAGTTCCTATTCGTGTGATACTTACTTGTGGTTACTGGAAACACGTGTTATTATCCAGAAGAGAATAGTTCCATTTTGTAATCATTGTCATTGTCCAGCTTTCCCCATTGACATTTAAGAAATCTGTTTTCAGAGTTCCTGTTGTGGCTCAGCGAGTAACAAACCCAACTGGTATCCGTGAGGAAGCTGGTTCGATCCCTGGCCTCGCTCACTGGGTTAAGGATCTGGTGTTGCCGTGAGCTATAAGCTATGGTGTAGGTTGCAGACGTGGCTCAGATCCTACATGGCTCTGGCGTAGGCCGACATCTATAGCTCTAATTCAACCCCTAGCCTGAGAACTTCCATATGCCACAGGTGTGGCCCTATAAAATCAAAACAAAATAAATCTCTTTTCTAACCTTTCTATCATGCAAAACAAAGTGATTATGGATCATTTCCTTTAATGATATGGACTCATGTTTATGGAGTTCAACTACCTCTCTCCATGTGCACTTATGATTCTTTTAATCCATATATTTACTTAAAGGCAGTGGAATGATAACATTTACTACCAATTCCTATAAAAACTTTCTTAGTTTCAGAATGATTGCTATGACATTCCACTGACGTAAAATCGAATAAAGATGAGAAACTCAGGATTTTTTGCATGTGTGTGGTTAGTCAGAAGAGTTTCTTCTATTTTTCTGTTTTTCTTTGTTTTTATTTTTGAGATATAATTCACATACCGTAAAATTCATCATTTTAAAGTGTATAATTAATTCAGTCGTGTATAGTATATTCACACAGTATGCCACCATAACCACTATCTAATTCCAGAACATTTTCATCACTTGCAGAAGGAGCCCTGTGATTCTTTAATATTTTCAATGACCACTTTTTTAAAAACTCTAAGTTCAGCAGAGTGATTGTCACAGTATCTTGTATTATTTAAGAGTCTTACACTCCATATAATTCCACATTTAAGCGTTGAGATACCAGTTTGGTTTGAGAGAATAATGCCATTCTTATTTAGAATGCACATACTGGTTCCTTCCATTTGGACTCAGAAGGAATTGTAGGGTTATAGATGAAGTCAGTGTAAACAGTGGTTTTATCAGTGTCGTGAGCCAGAAAAATAAGTGATTATTACACTGGCCCAGATTAAGCAAGTCACAAAGTCATGTACATGGTGCTGTCCTTGTCACAGACATTACATTACACAAACTGTTCTCCGAAGTGAGGGAATTTGTCCCTTAGAAATTGCTCATTGGAACACTTGGACATCATGTATCATGTTAAAGATCTATAAATGTCATCTCAATAGGGTAGATATGATGCATGGTAATATCCTCCCCATATCTGCATAGCGTTCTTCTGCTCAACAGATTGTCACGATGCATTGTATCACAGAGTTCCACTCTAGTGCTTTCAGAAAAGTTGAGAAGCCCCATGAGAGCATTCTTCAGTCATTGCTGCAGGGACTAAAATACCAGGAGAGCAGGAAGTCATTCTTAGGACTTGACAAAATACCCTAATCTCTGAATTTATTTATTATGTAGTTACTACAAAGTATGAATGTAATATTTATGATTGAGTGCATTTTTATTGTTAAAAAATATGTCCATTTTTGTTTGTGAGATGAGTAGAATCTAGAATCTAGCAACACTGTATTTTTCCTGTTTCATTGCCAATCCAGAATTTGTTTATATAATTTATTCATATAATTGTTAAGAATACGTACGCTGAAGGCAGACAAACCTGAGTGTGTATCCCAGATTGCTCAGTTTTGACCCATGGGACCTTGGGCAAGGTTTAACCTCTGCAATTTTGTTTTCTGTTGTACAAAATAAGAATTCTCCAACTACCAACTTCATAGGGTTACTGTGTAGGACTAAAATAGGATTATGTATGGACAAAGCTTATCACAGGATTAGGTACCTAAGAAGTGTTCAATAAATATGTTATCCACCCATTAACAAATGCTCCTTGTTACAGTATCACTGTAATAGAGCAAATGTTGCTGACACCCTGAACAAAATAAGATAACTTAGAGTTTTCATGAGTCTGGGTTTTTTTTTACTTTCAGTGTTCTCATCTTCCAATTCGCCCTTGACTATTTCCCACAGGCACTTAGAGGAGAAATTGCACCTCTCAAAGAGAATGTAAGCCACATCAATGACCTTGCTCGCCAACTCACCACATTGGGCATTCAGCTGTCCCCATATAACCTCAGCACTCTGGAAGACCTGAACACCAGATGGAAGCTTCTGCAGGTAGGCACAACTTAAGCATTTCAATTCCTTCTGACAGTTAGAGAATACGCAGATAAGACTTATTTGTAGGGAACAGTGAAAGTAATTTCTCATGTGATACTCATGATAATATTTTGTGAGTGTAGGATATTTCGTATTATTTTATAGTCATCTATATTTGTGTTTTCAAGCCTATTAATATTAACTTTTTAAATGACTTAGACTTTACTATATCTTGGAATAAACCTAGAAAACAATGCTAAATCATGACAGAAGAACTAAATTACTGGCATAGAATTACTTTGTACTATTATTACTTGGATTCCTAAAACGTCTTTGAGGATCCTCATTTAAACAAAAGGCACATTCTAAATGTTTTAAAGAAAGAATACCCATACATGGAAGTTTTTCATAGGCTTCTGCAATAAACCCATACATGGAAGTTTTTCATAGGTTTCTACAATAAATAAATGGAATGTAGTTGTGCTCAAGGTCACCTTACTGCCTTTGGGATCTGTGGCAAGTTATTTAACTTTTCTGAGCCTCAGTCTTTCATCTGAAGAAAATGGGAGTATTAAATGTTTCTAAAATATGGGTCTATTAGGACAAGTAAGTCACAATACATGGAAGGTGCCTAGCCACGTAATAAACACTGTAAATTCTATTTCTTGGTGTTATTCTGGTTATAATTGTTATTATTACAGCATACAAGTGTTGGAATCAAACTTACTGAGTGACCTTGAAGTCACTTGACCTCTCTGATTGTCCATTTCCTCATCTCTAACATGCTGGCTGTAATATTAAAGGAACTATTTCATATAGAGTTGTTAGTATAGCACCTGGATCACAGTAAGAACTCAGAAAATGTAATGTTGGAGGAGGGGTATCTATATATTCCCTGCATGAAGGACACTGTTATACCCCCAAACCCTAAAATTAGTTTGACCATGGAATTAGAGACGTCTTTTCTTTTTCCGGTTTCATGAGATGTGCAGAGTATGCTCCTGAGGACAGAGAGGATTGAGGAAACTGGATTTTAAAATACTTGCTTTCAGTGTTTTAATAAGAAAAAAATGATAAACCAGATTATTTTTCCTATTGGCAGTCCATTTCGAGGTGTGATTTAAAGTCCTGTTAAAGAGTTGCTAGATCTTTAATAAAAACAAGTTCTGAACCCAAGACCTCTTGAGATCACATGTAATTTAATTCTTGTTGTGATGGATAGTCTTGAAATATTTGTATGGTAGATAAATAGCATTGACTAAACCAAGACAATAGTTAAGAGATTACATGCATTTGCATTTCTATGTCTGTTTGCTCCCTGGAGGTTAAGTACTATTAAAATATTATCAATTTCATCCTTAGTATATTTTTCATTCTAAACATAAATAAGGAATGTAATAAATGTCCAAGGAAAACCAATGGGCACATTTGCTCCATTCAAGTTGCGGTGAACTATTATCTTAAAATTTCTTTTAGAGAGCTGAATGCCCACATTAGCTTTCAGAATGTGGTCGAAGATTTGTGACTGACAATGGCATGTAAATTTACAAATGGGATAAAAAGATTATGACTGATTGGAAAAGTTAAAAAAAATCAATGCTGGAGTTCCCGTCGTGGCGCAGTGGTTAACGAATCCGACTAGGAACCATGAGGTTGCGGGTTCGGTCCCTGGCCTTGCTCAGTGGGTTAAGGATCCGGCATTGCCGTGAGCTGTGGTGTAGGTTGCAGACGCTGCTCGGATCCCACGTTGCTGTGGCTCTGGCGTAGGCCGGCGGCTACAGCTCCAATTGGACCCCTAGCCTGGGAACCTCCATATGCCACATGGGAGTGGCCGTAGAAATAGCAAAAAGACAAAAAAAAAATCAATGCTAACTGATCCATTATAGTTGTATTATTTATTTAAACATAAAGTATGAAAAATATTAATAGCTTAATTTTTATCCATTCTTTAAAATGAATAAGGACATGACTATAAATATAGGGAAGTACATAAAAGAAGATAGTGTGATGTACTAAAGAGTATGGGAGTGAATGTTAGAAGAACTAAGTCCAAATCAAACTTGGCTATTATTTGACCATGTTATCTTGGGAATGGTTATTGACCTCCCTCAGCTTTTATTTCTTCATTTGTAAAATGAGATAATGCATTTTGTCTTTTTTTCAGGGGGGGAGATGAAAATTTTCATTTATTTCAATTGAATTTCATTAAAAAGTTCTATAATGATGTTAAAGCAGAAATAAAGCAGAAACATATTTAACTGCTTTTAACTTCTAAAGACCAAATAAACATGTACACATTTCAAATATTTCCATCTTTTTTTTAACAATCCTATCATTCTGTATCTAGATGTCTGGAGGAGATACACATAGGACAAAATTTAGTTTAGAGTCATTGGAGTTACTTCCTCTTCATAATACAAATGTAGCATGTTGGAATTATGTTCCTCATTCTATAATTCTAAATTTTTTGTATAATTCTAACTTATAAACCCCCTTGTCCCCAAACACACATACACACAGCCCTCTTCCATTAAACAGTTCAGTTTGTAGTATATGTGTTTATTGTGTCAGATTCCACATGTTGCTATTTTGGGTTTTTTTTTTTTTTAATTACTCAATGAAGTTTATTTTTTTATTTTATTTTTTATTTTTTTATTTCCCCAATGCATTATTTTTTGTTCCTACTGTACAGCACGGTGACCCAGTTACACATATATGTATATATTCTTTTTTCTCACATTATCATGTTCCAGCATAAGTGACTAGACATAGTTTCCAGCGCTATACAGCAGGATCTCATTCCAAAGGCAATAACCTGCATCTATTAACCCCAAGCTGCCCAACCAAACCACTCCCTCACCATCACCCTTGTCAACCACAAGTCTATTCTCCAAGTCCATGATTTTCTTTTCTGTGGAAAGGTTCATTTGTGCCATATATTAGATTCCAGATATAAGTGATATCATATGGTATTTGTCTTTCTCTTTCTGACTTACTTCACTCAGGATGAGTCTCTCGTTCTATCCATGTTGCTGCAAATGGCATTATTTCATTCTTTTTTATGGCTGAATAGTATTCCATTGTGTATATATACCACATCTTCCTAATCCAATCATCTGTCAATGGACATTTGGGTTGTTTCCATGTCTTGGCTATTGTGAACAGTGCTGCAATGAACATGCAGGTGCATGAGTCTGTTTTAAGGAAAGTTTTGTCTGGATATATACCCAAGAGTGGGATTGCTGGGTCATATGGTAGTTCTACGTATAGTTTTCTAACATACCTCCATACTATTCTCCATAGTGGTTGTACCAGCTTACATTCCCACCAACAGTGCCAGAGGGTCCCCTTTTCTCCACACCCCCTCTAACATTTGTTATTTGTGGACTTATTAATGATGGTATTCTGACTGGTGTGAGGTGGTATCTCATGGTAGTTTTGATTTTAGCATTACTAGCATTTCTCTAATAATCAGGGATGTTGAGTGTTTTTTCACATGCTTGTTGGCCATCTATATATCTTCCTTGGAGAAATGTCTATTCACGTCTTTGGCCCATTTTTCCATTGGGTTGTTGGCTTTTTTGCTGTTGAGTTGTATAAGTTGTTTGTGTGTTTTAGAGATTAAGCCCTTGTCCATTGCATCATTTGGAACTATTTTCTCCCATTCTGTAAGCTGTCTTTTTGTTTTCTTTTTGGTTTCCTTTGCTGTGCAAAAACTGTCAGTTTGATTAGGTCCCATTGGTTTATTTTTGCTTTTATTTCTATTGCTTTGGGAGACTGACCTGAGAAAACATTTGTAAGGTTGTCCTCAGAGAATGTTTTGCCTATGTTCTGTTCCAGGAGTTTGGTGGTGTCTTGTCTTATATTTAAGTCTTTCAGCTGTTTTGAGTTTAATTTCATGCATTTGAGTTTCATTGATTTGCATGCAGCTGGCCAGGTTTCTCAGCAATATTTGCTGAAAAAGCTGTCTTTTTCCCATTTTATGTTCTTGCCGCCTTTGTTAAATATTAATTAATCGTAGGTGTCTTGGTTTATTTCTGGGTTCTCTATTCTGTTCCATTGGTCTGTCTGTCTGTTTTGGTACCAGTACCACAATGTCTTGTTGACTGTGGCTTTGTAATATTGCTTCAAGTCTGGAAGAGTTATGCTTCCTGCTTGGTTTTTGTTCCTCAGAATTGCTTTGGCAATTCTGGGTGTTTCATAGTTCCATATAAATTTTTGGATTGTTTGTTCTAATTCTGTGAAAAATGTCATGGGTAATTTGATAGGGATTGCATTGAATCTGCAGATTGCTTTGGGTAGTATGGCCATTTTTATAGCCATACCACCCTGAACGTGCCCAATCTCATCAATGAATTTTATTACATTTATAGTTATACAACGATCATCACAACCAAATTTTATAGCATTTCCATCCCAAACCCTCAGTGCATCCCTGCATCCCCCATACTTTATCCTTTGGAAACCATAAGTTTCTGAAAGTCTGTGAGTCAGTATCTGTTCTGCAAAAAAGTTCATTACATCCTTTTTTAGATTCCATGTGTAAGCATTTGATGTTGGTGACTCATTGTCTGGCTGACTTCACTTAGCATGATAATTTCTAGGTCCATCCATGTTGATGCAAATGCCATTATCTCTTTCCTTTCAATGGCTAATATTCCATTGTGTATATGTACCACATCTTCTTTAGCCACTCCTCTGTCAATGGACATTTAGGTTGTTTCCATGTCTTGGCTATTGCAAATAGTGCTGCAATGAACATCGGAGTACACATGTCTTTGCGAGTCATGGTTTTCTCTGGATAGATGCCCAGGAGTGGGATTGCTGGATCAAATGGTAGTTCTATTTTGAGTTTTCTGAGGCATCTCCATACTGTTTTCCACAGTGTTTGCACTAATTTACATTCCCACCAACGGTTTAATAGGGTTCCTTTTTCTCTACACGCTCTCCACACTTATTGCTTCTAGACTTTTGATAATGGCCACTCTGACTGGTGTAATATGGTCATATGTTGCTATTTTTGAATGTTAAAAAGTGTTTTTTAGCAGAAAGCTGATAAATCCAAAGTTTGGGGTTACAACGGAGTCAAGTTGATTCCATTTTCTTTGACCATAATTCTAACCACTCTGATATATTATAATGTGAGTTATTGTTCAGAAAGTGAACAAAGCAAGAAGTGAGGTTCACATCAAACAACTTGATCCTTATTCTTGGAAGAGCAACTCATGTTACCTGTCAAGGACATCTCACATTTACAAGAATGTATGTAAGACTATAGCATTACCCAGCTTATGTGGAGAGGAGTGTGAGGCCACTGTTATTATGACATCATATTTCTATGAAAGTAAAGAAGTCATTCACTTACAGTGCCATTTCACAACTAAAATCGTGATAAAAGTAAATGTGAGCTCATCTTTCCTTTTCTGTCTGCTAAGACAAAGAAAAGTCAAGAATGGAGAGTTGGGGTAGTGAGAAAGCATATATAAACCTACGAGTCTTAAATTTGAGCAAATAGTGTAACAGAAGAAATAGAGTTATATACTACCAGGCTCTGCCTACCTGATATAAGAATATCCTGAGTTTAGTTATATCATCCATTAATTTTTACTTTAAAAGAAAACCATGCTCACTTTTTGGCTGTGTATAATATCTCTCAAAATCATAGAAATGTTTAAACCACATAGATAGGAACATTAATATCAGCATAAGAACCAATGATAATGTATCTACACATAGAAATAGAATGAATTCCACAAATAGAAGTGTAGAGACATTTGCTTGCCTATTTGAAACTCTCTGTGGCAACAAAATCCTTTTTTCTCCCTCAGAATGGACACGTAGGTATGGATGTTTCTGAGACTACTGGACAATGGGCTTTTGGCATACAAAACCATCATTCCTTGTGGTTACCAAGATTTTTCATGTACATTATCTCACTTAATCCTCAAAATACTATAATTTATTATGATTATGCATTATAGTATCACTATTCCCTTTTACAGTAAGGAAACAGAGACATTAAGTGACACAGTCACAGTCACAGAGCTTTTAAGTGTCAGTCAAGATCTGAATCAGATATGAACTGCAACTCTCTGCCTTTTTTGTTTCTTCTCACAATCCTGTTTAGACTTAACAAAGTCATACTTTAAAGCCATTTTGAGCAACACAATACTTCACTTCTCTCCATGCTTCCCCTTTTTAAAAACATTCTCAAGTATATTAACTTTGAACTTTTCCTTTTACAAAGCAATGGATTAATGAGCCCAGTTCATTGTACCCCTTAAAATCACACCTGTCATTTCAAATATAAAATTACAAAGTATTATATTCCTCATTGTGTTTAGAACTCAGCAATTGTACTAAAATCAACCAAAAGTGATGTTAATGAATTAGCTCTTAAAGTGGAACCAATGTTACTATCTGACCCAGTAGAAAGAAGTATTGAAACCAAATGGGAAGAAAATTAAACTGACGATAAACTTTTCTAATCTTAAAGCAGTGAACACACATTCAGTGCCATAGTAGTGCTCTTTATTCACCAATACCATATTATAAGGAATGTTCTATAAGGAAGTATTAGTAGGGAATGTTTAACCATTTCTCTATATCATGCATGAGTAAACCTACAAATAGCAATAGGAGCTTAAATACACTTTAATACAGAGTAAATGCTTTATTGATTGTAGGAGGTATGAAATGTGATCACTTGAAAATAGACATTTCCATGCAAGACATTCTTTAAATATGCTTAAGGGCAGCATCATGAATTATGTATGTTTTTAAAGGTTTCCTAAGATTCCTCCAAAGTAATGTGCTCATTTATATACTCCATCTTCACATCTCTGTGGTAACTTTCTGTTACAGGGATCTAGACCCTCATCTTCTACATACTCTGTTCCTTCTTCCATTCTTTTCTTCTTCAGTCAACACCGATTAAGTTGCTATTGTGTACCAAGCAGGCATTGAAATTGTACTTTCTGGTCCAAGGACATACTAACTAACCCAAGCTTGCTTCACTGCTTTGGCCATCCTAGGTAAAGTTTTATAGATGAATTTTCTTTCACTGCTTCCACAATGGGCCACTCTCTCTCCTTTTCTCCATCTTATAAACAAAATATATATATGTTATTACAACGCTAATATTTAAAAAGTAATACTTTTTCAGATCTCTGGTTTACAAGTTCTTCAATAATTTTTGCCTGGGAGTTTGGTCTGTGTAATCAGATTAGCAAGATTTGTGGAAGGACATGGAAACATATTTATCCTGTTAACAGAAATATGTACATGGCTTAATTTTTTGAGAAAAACGAAACAAGATTTTTAATTTAAAAAGTAAAAATTCCAACAGAGCAAGCAGATTATGTTCTTTGGTGAGATAGGTGTTTGAAGCAGGCTTTTATTTATGTATATTTGCCTGTCCTTATCATCATTAAGCACATGATTTTGCCTTTAAATGTGTTGAGAGACTTTGAACATTTTCCTCACGCTCTTCTCTGTTTTTAAGGACCTTGTACTTATCATTTTACATTATGGTTTATGGGGTCCCTTCTAGGCAGGAATTATGGGTGAGCTGGGCACTCTGTACTTACAGATAATGTGGACACATTACAGCACCTGTGAGTGAGAAGAGGCCATCCAAATTTTTTCACTTCAGTTTTGCTAAGGGTGGGTTCTCCTGATGTCTTCTTAGTGTGCCCTTCCTTGACTTTTTCTTTAACAATACCAAAACTGATTCTGCTTGTTGTTAGATCATGGAACTCAGAAGATAATAAGAAGTCTCTAGCCGTTCTCAAAGGAAGTATGAAAATATATATCAGTGGTTCTCAAGTCTTAGTGAGCACCAGAATCACCTGGAAGACTTATTAAAACAGAGATCACTGTATCTTCACCATGTGGGGGCCTCACTTCCAGAGTTTCTGATTCAGTTGGTCTGGGGTGGGGCCTGATATTCTGCATTTCCAACAAGCTCCCAAGTGAGGTTGATACTGCTGATCCAGGGCCCACACTTTAAGGAACATTTTCCTACATTAAACACATGTTGGGTATAGCCAGGATTAAAAGATTAAATATGTATTAAAAAAAGATTAAATATATATGTATGTGTGTGTGTATGTACATATGTGTGTGTGTGTGTATATATAAATGTATGACTTCTGTAAGACACTTTGAGAAGCTTAGAATTGATTGTGGAAAATAAGTATAATGTGATCAGAAAATTCTCTATTAAAGGAATGATACAGTGCTACAGGGACATGGAGACCCAAACACTTAACTTGTCTTTGAGGCAGAAAGAGGAGGGGGAAGGGAAAATTTTGGTAGCATCCTACTAATACCATTTGCAGCTATATGAATTTATAACTATCAATCCATAAATGTAGGTGTGGTTAAATATAATAATGTAAATATGAATTTATAGTTATTATATTTTAAGACATATGATCTAGAACTATCTTGTCCACTCTGGTAACTGCATATGGATACTGAGCCCTTAAATTTACCCAGTCCAAATTCAGATGTGTTGCAAAAGTAATATACACATCCGTTTTCAAAGACTTAGTACCAAGAACAGAATGAAACATATCTCATTAATATGTTTATATTGATTATATGTTGAAGTGATACTATTTTGATGTATTTGGCTAAGTAAAATATATGATTATAAATAATCTTACCCATTTTTTTTATTATATGGGTATTTCTCCTAAAAATGAACAAAGTAAGCCTGTCACTTCAAGTAAAACATCTGACAATATTTGTTTCTTTTTTAGCTTTTTTAATGTGTGTACTAGAAAATTTTAAATAACATATGCAGCATGATATTTCTTTTGGATAGTGCTTGTCTAGAAAGTAGTTCTCAAAACCTTGCAAGGATAAGAGTCACTTGCAGAGCTTGGTAGAACACCCCCTAGCACTCAGGAGGTATTGGATGAAGCCTGTGATTCTGCATTTCTGTCAAGCTCCCAGGAGATGCTGTTGGTCTATGACCACGTATAAAAATTAGTTCCCAAACTATGGGTCACATAGTTTTACAGAGAAGACTAAAAATTTATTTTTTTCATTAAGCACCATCTTTAGTTTGAATACAAAATTGTCTTGCCTATATACCAATATTTTTCATAAATATGTAAATGCATTTTTGCGAAACACATACAGATTTTTATCAGCCGGTTACTTTTTCACAATTAACAGATACTAAGTAGTACTTTCATCATATGGAGATCCTCTAATCTTGGAGTATTAATAAAGGATCCACAGGCTTGTAAAAGTTGAAAGCCACTATCCAAAAATCTTGTGGTAACATGGGAAAAGTTACTCTAACACATTCTAAACTGTAGGTAGCTCTTATAAAAATATTTCAGCTATAATATCAAGTTTGATGTGCCCATTGGCAGGAGTTCTTAAAAAGTTGAAGGGAAAAGAAGATGAAAAGAACAAAGAGGAAAGAAGAATGTGTTTATTTTAGAAAAGGTTAGGTCATAGAAGGATTGGTTGTTATTAGGAATAGAATAATTCATGAATAAAAGAACAATTAAGTTCTTGGAAAACATATTTTCAGTAAAGAGAGAACAGTCATTTATGCTTAACCGCAGCTCTGTTTAAAAGAAAAAAAGGAAATGAACAAGGCCCTTTAAAGATTTAAAGAAATGAGTAAATCTAAATGTCCAGGATAGTTACAGCCCTTAAAACACACTTAGGTCAAAGTGTACTGTCAAGCTTATGGACATTTTCCTCAGTCAGTGTAGTTGATAATGTTTTTACAGCTAATTGTACTTTATTCAAAAGGAATGGTACTGAAGTCGCCCAGATAACCTTGAAAGTAATGTGGACCAGATGTTCCAGGGTCCATCCTCCTCACTCCAAGAAGAATAATCTAGTTTTCAAGGGCATACTTTATTTAAAAAAAAAAAAAGCCATGAGGATGTGTGAGACTCTAGGGGAAAAAAATGAATCATGTACAAAGTGTGACCGAAAAAAATTTATGAGAAATAAAATGAGAGTGAAGCCAGTTGGAGTCAAAGAGATATTTATTAGTTGGAGAGAATAAAAGACATATTATTTTTTTAGAGATTTTATCAAATGGACCAAAATCATTCTGAAGTCAAAGTTTGGTTACCTGAATACCTCATCTTTTCTGTACTCTTTATTTTCTGATTTGTTTTCATCAGGGACTGTTACTGCTATTCTGAAGCCAGCTACTATGGCAATCCAGATAAGTGTTTTATTATTGTTTTTGAAAGATGTAATATGTTCCTATTAAATGTGTTCAAACAGCAGTTTCATGTACATATACCTGTATTTCTTTGAGCTTCTTGATCTCCCTTTTAGCTTCTTTTCAGAATACGCTGATAATTATGGGTACTCAAAATCGCATTAATGCTCATACTTTATTTTCCCTCTCCTTTACTGCACAACTGACATTCGCCCTTTCCTCGAATCATTCACTGCTTTATTCTTTATTCTTCTAAGTGTCCTTCTCCCTTCAGCCTGACCTCCCTCCTTCACTGCATCCTGACCCCGCCCCACCCATTCTCCTGTGTTTGTTTGCCCTGGTGGTTTGCTGCTTTGCTTTTCCCACTCTCCCGCTGCGTGTGAAACACTCTGCCAGCAGCTGCTCACATTTCCCAGGCTACGTCATGCACAGCATTCAAAGAGCTGCTGTTCTCACATTTTCACCAGAAAGACTCCCCCTCGCCTCCTTCCCTCTGCATTCCTCTAGAAATAACCCCCTTTCAGCCCATATGAAAAGCTGCATGTGAAAGCCAGCTCTGTAAGTAGGACTGGAAACCAGCTTATGAAATTCAGAAATGCTATTTTTAAAGGTCAGTACCACAGAGGGAATTGAAATTACTAGGTTGTCTTAATATTTCTTTATTCTTAGAAATTCTATAATGTCCTTAAAATAATTACCATTATGGTATAAATTCTCCCTTCAATTAATGTATTCATTAATTTCAGGGCTAGAGATGTTGTTGGATTATTAGAAATACAGGGGTTTTTTTACACAGGGCCATACTTTATTGGCCCAATGCAGTTGCACGGTATAGATTTGAGAAGAACTGATTTTAGTGAGTATTGTGCATTACTGAAATTAACAATGAGCACTTACCTAGCACTTATTGCATGCCATTCACTATTCTAAGTATGTTTACCAGTATCGTATTCATGTTTTTAAGCCTTACAGTCACCCTTCGAGGTAGATATTATTTTTATTCTCATTTTGTAAATGAAGAAAATGAGAAACCAGAATGTTAGGTTGCTTGCCTGCGGTCACATAGCTGGAAAGTGAGAAAGCCAGGATTTGAACCCAGGCAGTCTGACTGGGGAGTCAGTACCACTTCTTTGTTATAAAGTTAGATAGACATGACAGTTTTTCCTCTTCATTTACAATTCAGACATTTAAACAAAGAGTATAACTTCCTCCTTACGTTTGTTTATTAATTTGTCAGGAATCACCTGCATTCAGAGTTTAGGAAATGAAGATGTAAAGTAGGATAGTTAGAGAAGTTCCCTGGTGGCCTGGTGGTTGAGGATTCAGCTTTGCCACTGCTGTGGCTTGGGTTCAGTCTCTGGCCTGGAAACTTTTGCATGCCGGGGGAATGGCCAAAAAATTAAAAATAAAAAAATATGAGTTCCCATTGTGGCTCAGCAGGTTAAGAACCTGACTAGTATCCATGAGGATACATGTTTGATCCCTGGCCTCACTCAGTGGGTTAAGGATCCAGCCTTGCTGCAAGCTCCAGTGTAGGCCACATATGCAGCTCAGATCCCACATTGCTGTGGCTATGGTGTAGGCCTGCAGCTGCAGCTCCAATTCAACCCCTAGCCTGAGAACATCCATATGCTGCAGGTGTGGCCCTAAAAAGCAAAAGTAAATAAATAAATAAATTTTTTTAAAAATAAAGTAAGATGGGTCTGTTAATCTCAGACCACAATCTCAGGAATAGCCTGTTTGGCACAGAGCCTGAATCATTCACAGATTAAAAAGGAGCATCTCATCTGTAGGGTCAGGAGAGCTTAATCATCAAATTAATCCTGAAGGAGCAGAAATCCTCCTTCATTCAATAAATCTTTTTCATTTAATGTATATTTTTCTGGTTCCCACGCTCTGCTGGAGTCTGTGCTATATAGTAGGGATGCAGTCATGGAAACACTAGGCAGGCTCTGTTCTAATGGAGGTTATAGTCTCTTGTTAAGAGAGACATTTTAAAAAATCCTCATATAATACTAATTACAAATTGTGCTAATTGTGGTAAGAGAAAATGCAGGGCATGTAGTAAGGACCAAGGGTGTGTGTGTGTGTGTGTGTGTGTGTTACAGAGAGGGTGGGCCAATCAGGAAAGATTCTCAGAGAAAGTATTTTAAATGGCCTGAAGCTTGGGACTAACACACTCAACATAGTAGTAAAATGCCAGTATGTAAACTTAATAACTATGGATCATTTGAAATAATGGACTGCAGAGGTAATGTATAATTATGTCACATTGAAAGACAGTTTCCTATTATTCTCTGTCACAGCCAGCATCCTGTTTGCTCACTTCACGACACTTAGGAAAATCTATAGCTATGTGTTTTGCCTGTCTGCCCCACATGATTGTCATCCCCATAAGGGCAAAGGCCCTGACTATCATATCTACTGACACTTGGCAGTATCCTTTACATAGTAGGTATTCAATAAATATTTCTTGAATTGCTAAATGCATGAAATTAAAAGCAAAAATGCTGTTGAAAACTATAAGTGGAAAATTATACCACAGGGGGTATATTAGGAAACAGAGCTATCATTTCTGAAGAAACAGTATTCGTATCTAGATCTGTAGATTTATAAAGTTAAACAATGCTTAAATAATTTTCCATAAATCCCCCAAAAAGAAAAATAATTGATCAAAAATTAAATGTGCATCCTGGAGTTCCCATTGTGGCTCAGTGGTTAACAAACCTGACGAGGATCCATGAGGATGCAGGTTTGATGCCTGACCTTGCTTAGTGGATTAAGGATCAGACATTGCTGTGAGCTGTGGTGTAGGTCACAGACATGGCTTGGAGCCCATGTTGCTGTGGCTGTGGTGTAGGCCAGCAGCTACAGCATCAATGTGATCCCTAGCCTGGGAACCTCCATATGCCGTGGGTGTGGCCCTAAAAAGACAAAAGACAAAAAAAATTAAATGTGCATCCTTTACTCTTGAGTGAACATGGTTCACTCATATCCTAGACCTTTATCATCAATTAATGTGTGCTGTGATGACATAGAATATACTTAATATTACCTTTGGAGGAAAATGAGATAAAATAGTGTTTTTTTTCCTCTCTCCTTCCTTTAATTTAGGTATAATTGACATATAATTATATTTGTTTCAAGTGTACGACATAATGATTCGGTATTTGTTTATATTGTGAAATGATCACCCAATTGGTCTAGTTAATATTGGTCACCATATCTACTTATAAAATCTTTTTTTTCTTGTGATGAGGACTTCTAATATATACTCTTTTGGCATCTTTCATACAAGTAATGCAGTATTATTAACCATGGCCATTATGCTGTACGTTACATCCCCATGACTTATATATTTTACAAGTGGATGTTTGTGTCTTTTGACCCCCTTTACCCATTTCACCTACCAACCCCCCCCCACGTCTGGAAACCACCAGTCTCTTCTCTGTATCTATAAATTCACTTTGTGTTTTGTTTTAGATTCCACATATCAGCGAAATCTTACAGCATTTGTCTTTCTCTGTCTGACTGATTTCACTTATGCATAATGCCCTCAAGGCCCATCCATATTGTCACCAATAGCAAGATTTCTTGTATATTTTCTTTATCCATTCACCTGACTTTGGGCACTTAGGTCATTTCTATATCTTGGCTATTATAAACAATGCTGCAATGAATTTGTAGAAAATGTAGGTGAATTTGAATTTTCTGTTTTATATAAATGGGATAAACAATATACACTTTGTTTTGCTCTCATTTCTTTCTGTCCGCATACTTGAGATTCATCTACATTGTTATGTGTATCAATAGTGTATCCCTGTTTGTTCCATTATGTGAAAATACTGTAGTTTGTTTATTCATTCACCTTTTAATGGACTTTTGTGTTGTTTGCAGTTTGAGGATATTACAAATAAAGCTACTCTGAACATTCATGTATAAGTCTTTAGATGGACTTATATTTTTCTTTCTCTTGAATAATTGCCTAGGAGAGGGATAGCTAGATTATGTGGTAGGTATGTGATTAATCTGTTAAGAAACTGTCAAACTCTTTTCCAAAGTAACTGCCATTTTACATTCCCACCAACAGTGCATGGGAATTCCAAATCCTTCATACCTTCCCTAAATTTTGATATGGTCAATCTATAAATTTTACCCAATCTCATTGTGGTTTTGATTTGCATTGTGCTAATGTCTAATGGTGTAACTGTTCCAGTTTTCTTATGATTAGTACTGGCATGGTGTGAATTTTTTTCCATTCTTTTGCTTTTAGCCTATTTATGTTTTTATATTTAAGGCACATTTCTTATAGGCAGCATATAATTGGATTTTGCTCTTTTTAAAATCCAATCTACAATCACTTTTAATAGGGAATATTTAAACCATTTATATTAATGTGATTATTGATATAGTTAGGTGTAAACCTATCATCAAGCTATTTATTTTTGCTTCATCCCATTGATTCTTTGCTTATTCCTCTTTTTCTGTTTTCATTTAGATTAATTGGAATTAATGAATCCATTAGCTCCTATGTTGGTATATTAGCTAGCTATAACTTTATTTTAGTGATTGCTTTAGGGTTTATAGTATACATCTTTAACTTATCACTTTAACTTTGAGAGTGGAATGAGACCACTTCACATATGATATAAAAACTTTCAATAATGTATTTCTATTTCTCCCTTTCCAAAGTATGTGCTCTTATTTGATCCTTTGGGGTCTTTTAAGATTAAGTAGTATTAGATCAATAGTCTAGGGCTAATTATTCCCCACTACTGAGACAAGACCCTTCTGTGTCCTCTGCCCTATGAATCATGAAGTCTCCAGTATGATTGGTAGGGAGTAGGCATGGCTCCCTTGCCATACATGAGTACTGGACACTATTACATCTAATCCTTCCTGGTGATTTTTCCCATCCCCCTACCCCACCCTTGTAGTTTCCTCATATATGTGTTAATCAGTACTTAGCTGAATATTTGAGGGAGATCCTCTATAGATCTCTCAGGTTCTGTACAGCCTTCTCCTCTCTCAGCTTTTGTCCTATGAACACAAGCTTTTCCTAGTCTTCCCAGACTCAGTTCCATCTCCTCAACTCAAGAAGTTTGCCAAGATCCCCCTGGGTTTTCTTCCCCATGCTGTCATCTGGAAACTCTCTCAAAGTAGTAAGCTAGGAATACCCAGGGGTTCACCTCATAGGTTTTCCATCTCTCAAGGGTCACTGTGCTTATTTGGCTGATATCCATAGTCTTACAGTTTGTTGTTACATGTGTTTTGTCCATGTTTTAGTTATTTCAAGACAGAGGCTAAATTTGGTCCTAATTACTCCATCTTGTTCAGTAACAGAGGTCCTAAAATAGCTTTTGAAGTACTGGTGTTTTTTTTTCCTTGATTTGGAGATCATATGCAAAAATAACATTGGAGGAAAATATGTAATTAGTTGATAGTGGGCAATCCTCCAGACACAGAGATGGTAATAGACACCAACATTGCATATACTTTGTTTTTCTTTCATAATAGCAGTGATTGCCTTACACAGTTTCCTTCATACTTTTTTGTCTAATTGCATTTAGGGCCTTGCTTTTGCAATCAAGTTGGCTAAGCCTCAGGCCTCAGTCTGTATTGAAAGAATCTGGCCAGAGCCTAAAGACAAAGCTATGTAACAAGGTGTTCCAAGCATAAATCAGCCAATAGTACAGCTGCTCAATCTACTTTTTAAACTACTGGAATATGTCAATGTGTTTCATTGCTTTAAAAATATCCACCTTGAATTACAGACTATTTTAATATTGTTAACCATATAGTTCAGCAATCATTCTTTAGAAGCTTCTATTTAATTAGTTTCAATACTATATCATTTAATGACCAATGTGCTACCATGCACAAGTTTTATTTTAGGAGATATTGCCTTTTAAGTTATTACTGCTCATCAGTTCACATGATTTTAGTTCTGAAAGTCCAGAAATCCAACCCTTGATTTTACAAAGACATCACAATGTCATACTTCACATAGCTAGTTAATAATGGAACCAGAACCAAAACCATGTACTATATTCTTCTCACACCCTTCAGTTTTATTCTAAACAGTACATCCTTCAGTTTAAATATTCTATATTCTAAAGGCAATAGATCCTGATGAATAGCACTGGTAACTATGTCTAGTCACTTATGATGGAGCATGATAATGTGAGAAAAAAGAATGTATACATGTATGTGTAACTGGGTCACCATGCTGTACAGTAGAAAAAGAATAATGTATTGGGAAAATAAAAATAAATAAATAAATAAATAATATTCTATATTCTAAGACATTTTTAAAAGGAATTACTTACCTGCTAGTGTTGTAAGGTCCATGTGAAATAATAAGATAAAGATTATGAAAGTGCTTCAAAAAGTATTAAATGCTATAAAATGTAAATTTTATTATTAGAACCGCAGTTCATTTCTGTGAAGGCTCTAAACTTTTTTACTTTTCTGAGCTTGATTAAGCAGTATGTTTTCTAACATATTTGTTCTTCTTCTATAAGAATTTAATCCTTTATCCCCTGCTGGGTTGTAAAAAGAGGGGCTCTCTTCTTTTCTAGAACCTATTGATATTTTATAGTATTGTACACCTAGTGGGTTCCCATTAAATACATGTTGAATAAAATTGAGCCAAATTTCTTTCTAGATGTGTGAAGAAAAAACTATTCTGATTCTTAAAAAGAAGAGGTACATTCAAAGATTCAATATGGTAACTCTTGCTATTTTATATTTGCAACAAAATTGTTTTAATTTGTCTTATATTCAACTGATGCATCATATCTGCATCTCCTTGTTAAAAGTGAACAAATTTCCAAGTTAATAATTTCTAACAGCAGCTGCCTTTACTGGCAAGAAAAAGATATGAGAGTATAATCATGAACTTCAGATTTTTCCCTCTGCTTTTGACATTCCTTTCCTCTGAATTACAGCTAGCATTTATCTCAGTTTGACTTAGTCTTTCTAAATACACACTTCTATTTCCATCAGCAAATATTTACTGAATTACCTCTTACTGTACTTTCTCTTTTTGTTGTTGTCGTTGCTGATGTTTTTCATTTTCTTTTAATAATGATTTTTATTTCTTCATTATAGCTGGTTTACTGTGTTCTGTCAATTTTCTACTGTACAGCAAGATGACCCAGTCACACATACATGTATACATTCTTTCTTCTCACATTATCATGCTCCATCATAAATGACTAGACATAGTTCCCAGTGCTACACAGCGGGATCTCATTGCTTATCCATTCAAAGGCCATAGTTTGCATCTATTAACCCCATATTCCCAGTCCATCCCACTTCCTCTTTCTTTTTGTAACATAGAAATCTCCTGTGTGAGTGGATCACTCTATACAGGGCACTTAGGAAATACAAAAATATTGTGAATAGCTTCAAACGAGTCAGGACGCTATTCAATTCTCAGGCATAGCTTTTCCATCAGACACTTCAGCTTTAGGGAAAGAAAGTTATCCATAGGGCTTAGAGCTTTGGTGCTACATTTGGGAATTCTAACAGCCTCTTTGAGTTAAGCCCATCATCCATCACATATCAGTATATTTCTGTGCGATGCATAGATTTTGCTTTTGGAGTCACCTTTCCTCTTTCCGAATGCTCCCTGCTGCCCGTCTGCTGAGTGTACTCTGTTCAACCCTCTCCTTCTCTGTGGGTAGTGGCTCCTTTTCTGATGGGCAAATTAGATGCTGATCCTGGTAGCTTCCTTTCCAGTCTTTTCTGCTCCTCAGCCAAGCATGAGAGTTCTCCGCTGGTGGTCAGGCTCTATCTCTGGGAAGGTGGGATGAGTTGTCCTTAGTCAGGCCCCAGAGGAGTATTGCTTCATTGCCGTGGTGTGGTGGATACACTATTATTTCTACTTCCCCAAATCTGCTCCCTCTATTCTATATACATACACCCTCCTCCCTTGCTGGCAGAGACCTGGCTTGTTCAGGATCTACCCTCCTCCAGGTGACCATGCACACTGAGGGAGTCCCTACCCCTAGGGAATGTTTAATGATAGTACTGAGCTGTTTACTGGTGATCTGTTGGTCCCAGTCTCCTTGCTGAGGATGAGATATGGGCATTTAACGCAATCTCAGGCAATGAGACACAAAGGGACATCTGCTAGGGGAGCACCCATCTGAGAAAGATTTTCCTCACCCAAAGAACTAAACAGACTCTTTTTGACACTGTACCTACTTCTTCTGTCTACCTGGAATGCTCTTCCCCTGGCTATCTATGTGAGTAACTCTGTCAATTTCTTTAAGTCTTACTCAAATCTCAACCTCTTAAAGAAACCTACTGGAAAATTAACCACCCTATTTAAACAGTAAGCTGCCCTATGTCCCCCTTCCCAGTCATCTCAATTCAATCCCCTTTTCCTCATCAGGGTAGGTCTTCTACAGTGATGTCCCTCCCACCATGCTGTGAATCATGCCTCCAGTACACCTCCTATGTGTCCCCTCCCACCCTGAATCTGGGTAGGTCTTGTATTACAAATCAAAGGTGAAATTGACACTGCAAGATGCAAGCCTAGATGAGAAGAAGTCTTGCAGCTTTTGTCTTGGTCACTTGGAACATGCACTCTGTGGGAAGCGAGCTGCTATGAAAGAAGTCTGACTACCATAAAGTCACTATGCTGTGACGAACTCTAATCTAGCAACATGGAGAAGCTGCATGAAAAAAACAGAAATGCTTGGCCAGCCCCCAGATGTTGCAGCCATCCCATGTGAGCCAAAACAAACAAACAAAAACAAACAGAAATACCTGGGATGTTCACCTCGGTCGAACCTTCACATCACTCCTTGTCTAACTGCCAGCTGACTGTAAACACATGAAAGACCCCAAACAGAAAGCACCCTTCTGGGTAGATAATGATAAATTTTTGTTTTAAGCCAAGTTTCAGGGTAGTATGTTTTTTAGCAATAAGAATAGCTGACCTATTTTTCTGTTTTCTTTCCATAACATTCATAATATACTATAGAATGAATATATTTAGTATGTGCTTATTATTGGTTATCTCCATGAGATAGTAAACTTCATGAAGCCAGGGATCTTGTCTGTTTTATATACTACTGTATTCCAAAGCACCTAAGCACAGTTCTTAGCATGGGAAATATTTGCTGAATGAATGAATGAACCAGAACTCGATTAGCCTTTTGTAGGTGTGTGTTGAATTCACCTAAGGGTGGCAGAGTGGAAAGCTGGGAAGAGCCTGAGTCCTAATGATGCCATTGTGCTTCCAAATTTCCCAGTCCTCTGCTCTGCACTCCTGTTCAAGCCATTTTGTCCTGGGTTTTCTATAGCCCACAGCAGAAAGCATTCTGGAATACTTTCAGATCATTCTAGTTTGCATCCATAGGACTCAGACATGACTGAACCAGAGGATGCATCCAAGCAGCAGACACAATGACATTTCTCAAAACCACTCTTCTGCTTGCTAACTAAGACTTGCCTATTGAGGGAGTCACCTGGTTTATAATATATTCTTTCCTTAGTCCTCCTCCCAAGAGACCTCCTTGGTCTACCTGCAACAGATATCTGGAGAGCTACTAATATCTTAAAGATGACTATAATACACTTCTGGATGTGTAACTCCAGAGCTGGTTACAACTCGAAATTTCTCTCAGTCCCCATAAGTCTCCATCCCGTGAATTTGCCACACTTACCTGAATGTTTCAGACTTAAGCTGGGACCCCCATTATGTAGCAAAAACCAAATATTCACTTACCCTCATATTTGCAATGAATTATATAAAACCTGACAAACAAGCCAGGAAGTTAAGTGATTATTTGGTTAATGCTTGTATCTAGAAATCACTTTTGCCTAGAATTCAGTTAAATATTTTTTAAGTGATTACATTCTGCTCGACAGACTCTATTTGGCAGCAGGGGCAAAGATGTTCATGACACAAACCCCCTTTAAGAATGATTGATACATGAACTGCAAACAGTACCATAAGGGCTCCGCTAGAGATCTGAGGGAGAAAAGTGATACTAACACGCAGAACAATTAGCAATTAATTTTGCCATGGGGATGACATTTGAGCTTAGACTCCACCAATGAGTAGAGTTTCAAAAGCCAGAGGGAAAAAATGGAAGGGTTTTCTAGGAAGAAAGGACAGCATAAACAAAAGTTGAGAGGTTTAGGGAAATCTAAGGTAGATAGAAATCTGGAATGAATGAAATGTGGGGTAAATGGGGGATGGGGAGCAGATGCGAAATAAATAACCTCTGAGCAAATGAAATATATGTAATTAGGGGAAAGGGAACATAATTAAATGTTTTCCTATAATCTCCTTTTGACCTTTTTCATGTGTCACTCATAAGCAAATTCTATGACACTAAGATGATTTTCACCTTTTTTAGTTTATTTGGTCCAAGTAAACAAGGGACAGAAAGTTTGTAATGTAAAATTTTCATTCAACCTGAAAGAACATTGATGATTCCAGACCATTTAATGTTAAATATTTTAGATTATTTCTCTTTGGATGAGCAGTATTTTTTTTTAGACTGAAAATATATGTTTAGTTTGTAAGAGACTAATTACTCCCGCTTTCCTGCCAGTCTCCTGGGCATCAGCAGGTTCAAGTTCAGCAGGTAGGAATCTTGCCTCTGAGAATGTAGCCTAAGAGTTAAAGGAATGTATGATTACTCCTGTAATTACCTGAGAGGGGTTCTGAAATCCTGGTAGGACTGATGGTGTCACCAGATAGCAGGGGTCAAGAATGTATAAGAGGTAAGGAATTCAGACTGAAGCTGCAATGGAGAGTTAGATAAATAGGTTCTAAATATAAAACATCAGGAATTCAGGTTGACAGTTAAGAAACTAGTATCTTAGAAGTGTAAACCTCACTTTAAGTCAAAGGCTCACCAAACTAGGACCTCACAATGTAGTCAACAAGACAAGAGCTAGTGTCTATTTACCACTGTGGCCTGGAGCATGGGGAATCGAAGATGGTATGTTGGTTACAATGCCTGACTTAAAGAGCCTGATATTGGTTTTTCCCAAACTTTTCTGGTCATAAGAATCACTAGAGGTTCTTGATTACATTATTAATTCCCAAGCCCATTCACTAGCAAACCTGAGTCGGTAGGTTTGGAAATTTATGTTTTTAACATGAACTGCAATACAATCAGGCAATTTTTGAAAATGCTGTCTTAATTAATGGAGATATCTGGTAATCTAACACAGTGATTCCCAAACTTTAGTGTGCATCAGAATCACTTGGAGGTAGTTCTATATTTAGTTTTCTCAGCTACCTCTGTATTGCTTTCCGTAGTGGTTGTACAAATTTAAGATGTGGTACATATATACAATGGGTTACTATTACTCAGCCATAAAAAAGATAAGCGAATGCCATTTGCAGCAACATGGATGGAACCAGAGATTCTCATACTAAGTCAAGTAAGTCAGAAAGAGAAAGACAAATACCATATGATACCACTTTTTTTGTGGAATCTAAAACATGGCACAGATGATCCTATCTACAAAACAGAAACAGATCACGGCCAAGAGCAGACTTGAGGTTCCCAGGTGGGAGGGGGGAGAGAATGGGATAGATGGGCACCTCAGGATTTTTGGGTGTAAGCCATTATATTTAGAATGGATGAGCAATGGGGCCCTACTGTACAGCATGGGTGACTGTGTGTGATTGGGTCCCTTTGATGTACAACATAAATTGAAGAAACATTGTAAATCAGCTATTTTTTAATAATAAAAAAGAATAACCTGGAGGGATTATTAAACTACAGGCTGATGGGCTCCACCTGGGGCTTCTGCTTCAGTAAGTTTGGAGTAAGTACGGTCTGAGACTCTGCATTTCTAGTTAAGTTGCCAGGCGATGCTGATAACTACTATGATCAGGAACCACACTTTGTGAATCACTGGCCTAACACAACTGTAGTCCAAAGGTCATCAGATCTGGGCTGTTTAATTCAGCAGTTGAGCTATATTAGGACTGCAGTTCAGCTTCTCTGCGAGTGTCTTGGCTTCCTCCCCATGATTCCAAGATGGCTTCCCACTGCACTGAGCAACATGTCTTCAGACAACAATACACATGGCAGAAAAGGAGTAAGGTACAAGGATAACTCCATGTGGGGTGGCGGGTGGGGGATGCTGGAGAAGAAAGGATTTCCCAGAACCCCCCAGCAGATTTCACTTTGCCAGCCAGAACTGGATCTCACTGTGCCCTCTTGAAACCAGCCATAGGCTACAAAGAATGGTACTACGAAGATTGGATTAGACCAGATTTTAATTCTTCCCCCAGCATTGGGTCCACTAGATGCCCTATATCTGATAATAATTGAGATTCTTTACCAAGGAATAATAAGTACCTACTGTGAGGTAGGCAAATTGCTAGGAATGTGACAAATGGGTTCTGATACTAATGTGATTATAGGTAAGTTCAGGGTTGAAAATATTAATATGAATGCTGATAAATAATATATGATATGAGCTTGGTTATCACCATTTGTAACGGACTAATGGACTCTTGAGGAATTTGGCCTTGTATATTAGGGAGAAAGTTCCCTTTCAAAGCTCACCGTATACATGTAGCCATCTTGCTTTTATGATATCTGTATATGGAATTGCAAGCTGTCCCTTCAGGTAATGAAACTTAGACAAGTTGGAACCTATATTACAGTAAATCAATACTGAAGTTATAGGCAAAGCCTGTACTTGTAGAGACTAACACATAGGATAGAAAGACTTCGTGACCAAAATTTAACAAATGCCACATTTATAGGTATCCAACATAGAGAAAAAACAGTGTGTAGTGTTGTATGTTTTTATATATTTGCATCTTTCTCTTCATTCATTGCAAAAGTATATATTTTTTGTTAACCAACACACACTTCAGCTATGCCTCATATGCCCATGGCCAATGTAAAGTGGAAAATTGAGTTATTTGTGCCTCACGTCAGCCAAATACTTCATTAAAGAATGCATAAAAGGTCTCTCCTGAATTACAAGGAAAATTTCCCAAGTTTTCTACATTCTTTTTATAGTGGAAGACAGTGACCGATGTGAGACTATCTACTGTTTTATTTATGTTTCCTTTTAAGAACTAGCTTTTGTTAAGAAAATTGATAACTTCGAAAGGGGCGCTAAGCTAAGGTGACATACATTTTTTGTCGGTCAATATCTAAAACTGTTTATAACTCCTTTTTATTTTTTTTTTACCCATAATTTAGTGGTAAGTTTGCCCTTCATGTAGTGAAACTGGTATCTGCCACATTTATAAGCCCCATCCAGCCTGACAGGGTTGTTGGTTTTAGTGCCACAGGCTTATATCCAGAGACCTGGAAACTGAGTTTCAGAGATTGTAGTCTATTGGAGTTCCCATTGTGGCACAGCAGGTTACCAGCCCTGCTAGTATCTATGAGGATGTGGGTTCAATCTCTGGCCTCCCTTAGTGGGTTAAGGATCCGGCATTGCTGTGAGCTGTGGTGTAGGTTGCAGATGTGGCTCGGATGTGGTGTTGCTGTGGCTATGGTGTAGGCTAGCAGCTGTAGCTCCAAATTCAACCTATAGCCTGGGAACTTCCATATGCTATGGGTGTGGCCCTAAAAAGACCAAAAAAAAAAAAAAAAAAAGATTGTAGTCTATTGAGCCGGCATCCCATTCCATAACCGTTAAGTTATGGTTAGGACATAGTATTTAGCCCCACCCTTATCCATAAGAAGCCTGGGCAAAGACCATGCAACTCTGTTATCAGATCCACAGGGACACTCCCCTTTCCTGGGACAGCTGGCAGATGCATGATAAGCAAAATAGGCTATAGAATTACTGATAATTCAAATACACTTAAGCCTACAGCAAAGATTAATGATGGCATTTTCCCCCTGCCTCCTTTAGTTGTGAAGATTTTGTTTTTCCTTCTGGGTTTGTTGCCTGGAAAATAGCAAAAGATGCCCGAGAGCATCCTACCAACAGAGGGTGCATTTACCATTTGTGTACTGGGTCTTAGGCACTGTTCCCTGGGGGTGTATGATTCCTATGGTTCTCATACTTGCACCACAGTGTGACTGCTGACAGATAGTTTACTGTCCTCTCAGATTGGGCAGCCACTGGTTTACCAGCAACTTTTTGTTATTGTTGTTTTTGAGGACCATGCAACTAACAGATGTTTGTTGTTGGCTCCATATCTACATTCTTTGAAAGCTGGAGAATCAAATTGCTGACATTCAGACAACACTAATTCCCATATCCAGGGAGCCTAATTTGCTGTCCCTGAGATCCTGATTCCTGGTGTTCACGGGTTTAAAAACCATTTCAGTGACACAATATAAGAATGGGCTTGGGAGATGCAGTGCTGTCTCCACTAAAGATAATCACATTTTATAAACATCTGTGTCATTACTGGTATGATTCATCTCTAGGCTGTATACAGCTGTGTTTCCAGTTTCAATTAACAATCCCTTAATTGCATATCCATCTCATGTTACTAATTTAGTTAATTTATTCATAATTAAGAGTATTCTGTTTTCTACCAAGGTTTGTCGAGCTCAGAACATTATAAAGAGAAATATTTTAAGGCAGCATCTCCGAGGGATTTTGTTTCTTATAATCACATCACAGTAAGATGTCATTCTTGCACCCCAAGGAAGATAAATTGCTAAGGGATTTTTTTCCCAGTAAAATAAGAAGCCATGGGAAGCTGCAGTGTGTTGTGTTTTTAAACCAAGTTAAATGCTGTGTATTTTGTTCTTTTCTTTCTCCTTTCCTGACATCCTCTCAAAAAATTATCATTTGATTTGGATTATTACCTAAGTATCACAGCAAATCCAGTCACCAGTGCAGATAAAACTGTCATTACCCTGTCAGGTAATGATGTCTCTTAAAATCTGAGCTATAAAATCTGTACATTTCAGAGGACATTAAGATCATGAATTTTAAAGTTGCCCAAGTCTAAGCAAGTGGAATACATCCTTGTGGAAAATAGAGGACAGATGATAACATGATACCAGGCAGTTAATTCATTTTAGTTTGACCTTTCCTAGAAAAATGCATATACTTTTGCAGCAAGGGTCTTGCCTGGGTTAGTATATGTGTCTGTATGTCATATTAAGTGGCAATAACAAAAAATAAATGTTACCTACTTTGTTTATTTTCCAGGAAGTGCCACTTATGGCCTTGACCTATCTTTAAGCTTTAAAAAAAGTCTCATAACTGTTCAGTAGTCTGCACATTCTACACAATAGAAATAACAAACTATCTTTTGCCTCGCAGGAACACAACTAAAAGAAAAAAAATCCACCATCCTTACCCCCTCTCCCCACTCTGGCAGTTTCCTTGGCCTCAAGAAACCTTGCATATTATTCACATATCCTTCCATGAATTTAATCATCCGTTATCTACTTTCTTAAACCACTACTTCATGTCTAGCCTGGTGCTACATACTAGGGGTTACATGATGATCAAAAATATTCATGATTTCTACCTTCCTGGAGTTTTCAGTCTGAAGGAGGAATCATACATAATTCAAATAATCATCTGAGTAAAGGTAAAATTACATGGCTTAGGGAAGCCAAAAATATATAGTACATGATTAATAATGCTAATGATCTTTATAGCCACCTAGTAAGACATACAGATGATCCTCAGTTAATGTCAATTTAGAACTTGGAGCCATGTTTTTGTTTTCCCTTAATTACCTTCAACATATGACAAAGTTTAAATTGTTTATTTCACTATGAAGAGTAAGGGCTGAGTGTCAGATATGGTAGTGTATGTATTTTGTCCCACCTCTTTTAATTCTGAGCTCTTTTGTTTTTCTAAAATGTCCTAAACTGACATTGACAATAAACCCAACTTACCCCCATCTCCACGTTTTTTCCTCTATGTTGTTGCAGTTTTATTTGTGTGTTCATTTAACACCTTAAATGTGATTTAAACAAAGTAGATATTTTCAAATTGCAGCTATATGTTTCTCAAGCTTGATGATAATTTTAAGTAACAATCCAACCTATTATATAGGGCTGTAGTCTTTAAGATTGATATTTTCTCAGGTCCTGTATAGAATAAAGGATTCTTGAAACAAGGAAAGACTAGAGCTTATCTAGGCCAAATCCCCTAGTTTATAAACCAGGAAATAGATTCTTGATGACTTAGCCATGATGTTCTCATTTGTGAAAAGCAAAATCAGAACTCAGACCCAATTCAATGCTGTTTTCACTACACTATGTTTTTTCCTTATGGAAAATAAAGATATATCTTGTTCAAAAATTTATGCTATTTACCTGAAAGCCAAATGTGCCTATTTACATTGTACTTTGCCATTTTGCAATAGTAACTTATTTGGGGGCTCTTTTTCCTGATGCGATCTTTAGGTTTAGTTGTAATTGAATGCACTTACCTAAACACACTGAAATCTACATACAATAATTGGCAGAAATAGATCATTTTCTTTGTATTTTTGTCTTTTTAGGGCCACACTTGCCGCACATGGAGGTTCCCAGGCTAGGGGGTCTAATCGGAGATGTTGCTGCCAGCCTATGCCAGAGCCACAGCAAGGCCAGATCTGAGCCGCGTCTGTGACCTACACCACAGCTCACTCACAGCAACGCTGGATCCTTAACCCACTGAGTGAGGCCAGGGATCCAACCCACAACCTCATGGTTCCTAGTCAGATTCATTTCTGCTGCGCCACAGTGGGAACTCCAGAAGTATATATTTTTAAAATACAGAGGATTTTCATTATTTTATGATCTCTTATACTAATAAAACTCACCCAGAGAAGATAACCAAGTTTACATAAAATTCTCTAATTTTTTTTCAGACATCATGGGCTAAAAACATGACATTTTGTCTTTATATCTCTTTTTTGTTTATCTCATTCCAAAGCTTATTTTACCCTCTATTATTTTGTGGTTTTATAAAATATTTTTTTGTGAATTCACCCAAAGAACCTCTTGTAGGAGAAAGTAAATATCACACCTGAGAAATAACTGGACATTGTTCATAATCTCTCCAGGGAGGAGGGAACTGAAAGGCCACCCCAAATGGGAACTCAGTTCTCTGTTCCTTAGTGTGATAAAGTTTCCCCTTGCACAGTCAGAATAATAATACTTTCCACCTACTCACCTGTTTCACAACAGTAACAGGGTTCCAGGATTCATGCTTTAATATTGCATGGTGTTCAGTGTTTCGAACATGAGAGATGGCAGAGGAAATGAAACTTTGTTTGAATTTTTGGATTTCAAGTGTTACTGGATGGGAACAGGGCACGTATTTCAATTTGAGATAATAAAGAGAAGTCAGTTGATGGCTGCAAACAGACAGGACTCTAGAGAACATGCCTCAGATGTCTATGCATATCTGCAGGGCAAGGCCACTGCAATACATCCCTAATAGTGGCATTACATGGCACAAGAGAGGCATGTATCAGCAGCTTTCAACTTACTTTGTTATGTGTCATATAACATGTTCTGTGTGAGCACTGATTAATGAACACCAGGATTGTAGGCATGTTGTCCTAGGCCTTTGTTACCATGTATCCTGGAAACAACTTGCTTTGCTCTAACATGATGAGCAAAATTGCAAACCCCATGAGTTTTTTAATCAGTTCTTTTCTAAAACTGAGTTCCTGTGTGGTGATCAAACCAGACCTCTTGATGCTGTCAGGTGGGAGTTTTGCTTTGGGTCATTCTCCTGCTTGAGGGAATAATGATATAAACCTTACCTGACAATCATTATATGTCATTCAGCTAAAGGTGTTTACTCTTGAGAAAGAGGCAATGGACAAAGGTAGCTTGGATTCTGGTTCTAGGTTTCCTATTAATTGATTCTGGGCATATACATGCATTTTCATTCATCTTAAAAAGTGACGAACTCTTTGCATATAAATATGATTCTGTGATTCTGTAGAAAAAAAAAAATTCTCTCAGTGGTTAATCAAGAAAAAATCTAGGTTTCCTGTCTTCATTGAGCCTATTTTCTAAAACAAATATATTAGTTTTTTATTTTTCTCACAGAGCAAAGCAGCATAAAGAAATTAAGCAGCATGCAATAGTATATTTTTATTTAAGCTTCTAGAAAATACCAGTATTAAGTCTTGATGTATTTTTGCAGACAATAAAGTAGTTAAAAAGGAAATCATCAAGACTACTTTAACTTGGTAATTACAGGATAAAGGAAGGAATAAGAGGAAGAAGTAGGCAATAAATATGAGTGGATCCCAACCAGAAAGATTTTAAAGCTCTGAGAAAATAAAGAGCAGAAAAGGTGGACTTATTAATAACATGACCCACTCTCATCTCACACTTCTGCTCCCCTTCTACCCTGTTGGTGCTGCTGTTCTATAAGCCATGCTAACAGGCACATTGGGACACTTACTTGGGTTCCACCTTAAGATTTCAAAACAAGTTAAGAACCCAGGAATCTGCTCCATACTGAGGCCTTCATCCATTTCACAAGGTAATGAGTATTTATTAAATTGCTCTTGTGTGTATAACATTGCTCCAGATTTGCTTCCCCTGGACTACTGTCTTATAAGACAAGAAGAATGTCGCTACCTTCATGGAGCCTTAGAATCCAGCACTAGAGTTGGGTTCAGCATCTTTATGGCATGACTATTTTATTCTAGTTTTAATAAGTACTGGAAAACAAGAGTTCCCATTGTGGCTCAGCAGAATCCGACTACTATCTGCAAGGATGCAAGTTCCATCCCTGACTCCACTCAGTGGGTTAAGGATCCAGTGTTGCCATGTGCTGTGGTGTAGGTTGCAGATGAGGCTTGGATCTGGTGTTGCTGTGGCTGTGGTGTAGGTTGGCAACTGCAGCTCCAGTTCAACCCCTAGCCTTGGAACTTCCTTATGCCACACCTGAGGCCCTTAAAAATATACTGGAAAGGTTAAAAAAAAGTGTTAAGAGAATATGATGGAGGAACCTGACCTGGTAGGGTCAGGAAGTTTTCCCAGGAAGTGGCATTTTAGACACACACACACACACATACACACTCACATGAATATATGCAGAATGTATTCTGAATGGCTATGATAAATGCACTTATAACTATAGGTCATGATCAAAGTTTGAAAACTGATGTTCTCATAACTCCCGGGAGAGAAGGAATCAAGTGACCTGTTTGTCCCATGCCTCCCACAATAATCTCTAGTAAAGGAGTCAGTGCCAAGCAACTGATACCCCCTCAGTCATCACTAAGGGCAAAAGGGCTTGCATTCACTGGAAGAGAGCTAAGGGTCTAAGACATTTACTTGAAAGTATGCCCAGGGTCCGTACCTGGTCAAGGCACATTACAACAGTTCTCTTTGGACAAACTAAGGGTTAAATCTCAATAGAATCATTTGTGGATCAAGTTCTCAAGCTTTTGTAAATAGAGGAGGGACAACAAATGTAAGTGGAAACATGTAAGTATAAGAACTTTGCATGTATTAACTATATTTTGCTTATCCACTCATCTGTCCACAGACACTTGGGTTGCATCCAGGACATTATGTTAAATGAAATAAGCCAGTTTCAAAGAGACAAATACTCTGTGAGTCCACTTATATGATTTACCTAGAGTAGTCAGAATCATAGAGATAGCAAGTAAAGTGGTGGTTGCTGGGGGGAAGTTGTTATTATTCAGTGGGTAGAGTTTCATTCTTACATAAATGAAAAGAAGTATGGAGATGGACAGTGGTAATGGTTGCACATTATGAATGTATTTATTACCACTGAACTGTACACATAGAAATGGCTAGGATGACAAATGTTTTGTGTATTTTACCACAATGAAAACAATTAAAGGCTTAAGAACATTTTTTTTAACCAGTAAGGCACTGAAGGAAGTCTTTCTATGGGGCACATAGACTCACATGGCCCTGGAGCAGTTAAATACCTTCTCTGAAATTAATGACACATCTCCCCTCTTGTGATTCTTACCCCCTTACCTCATACATTACTCTTAAACCTAACCGTTATGATTGCCTCATTATATATACAATATACTTCATTTGCAAGCCAGGCTTCTTTTTTTTTCCCTAGAGTTCTCTGCAAAAACGTAAAACGTGATAATATATTTGCTGTGCAAATTAGCTATAGATAGTTATATTGTAGTACTATCAGAAACTATTATTTACCTATTTTTTTAGAATATAGAAGTCATCCTTCCCCTGAAATCCTTAGTACTTTTGCATGCAAACTCTGTGTGAAACAGGACTTGAGAAATTATAGGCTTAACTCAAGAAGTCAGCCTTTATACCAATCACCTACACTTACCCAGCACTTACCCCATTAATTTCTTTTTTTTTTTTTTTTTGTCTTTTGTTGTTGTTGTTGTTGTTGCTATTTCTTGGGCCGCTCCCGCGGCATATGGAGGTTCCCAGGCTAGGGGTTGAATCGGAGCTGTAGCCACCGGCCTACGCCAGAGCCACAGCAACGCAGGATCCGAGCCGCGTCTGCAACCTACACCACAGCTCGCGGCAACGCCGGATCGTCAACCCACTGAGCAAGGGCAGGGACCAAACCCGCAACCTCATGGTTCCCAGTCGGATTCGCCAACCACTGCGCCACGACGGGAACTCCATCCCATTAATTTCTAATGTTGCTTGGAACAAATTAACATTCCTGGAATGCAAGCTAACTGAAAGAGCCCTGGAGAACATTTCCTGGCTCTTCATATTGACAAATTTAAAAGCCTGTGCGGTAACATGGACTCCTGCTTCCTCTCACTGTGTCTTTGCATAAGTTGACAGAGTACTGAAAGCAGAGGACTATTAGTTGAAAGCTTTAAAAAAAACACTTTATTTCAGTCTCTATTCTTTCTAAGGTCCCTTTTATAAATGGGGAGTTTAGGAAATCACCTAGAGGTGTTTAATAGTTGTACAAAAGATACTCTGCCCCCAAATGTTTCTCCATTTACAACTCCTTACTGCACAGTGCCTCAAATCCCACCTGCTGTGAACTTACCTAAAGGAGTCTCTTTTGTAGGCAGTAGAGAGCCACAGAAAGGTTTGGGTTGGATGGGGGTGGGGGGCTACCTCATCACAATCTCAAGCACAACCTCAGACTGAAATCTGTGGGAGAGGAAAAATAATTTTCCTTATACCCTTCTAGGTTCTTGGCTGAGATCCCCCTGTAATAGAAGACTTATTATATAGCAGGAGAAAAACAAGCAGAAATTTAATAGCATGTATACCTCCTGTATACATGAGAAAGACCCAAGGAAACTTAGTAATTCTCTGAAATGGCCTGAGCCACCACTTTAAATACCATCTCCACCTCAAGACTAGGAAGATGGGGGAGAGGCAGCTAGTTATGGGAGATTATCCAGAAGGAAAAAAAAAAAAAAAAGCTCAAAACAATCCCTATGCCAAAGAGGCATATTTTGAGGTGGCATATCCTCCTCTCCCTCAGAACCCATAAGGAGCTCTCATTACCAGCCACTATTTTCCACAGCACACACACACACATTTGTGACATTCCTTATACGCATTATAAAGCCCACCAAGGGGGGTGCCTACTGTGGTGCCACAGATCATCAGTGGCATCCCTGTGTCTCTGCAATGCCAGGACATAGGTTCAATTCCTGGCCCCGCACATTGTGTTAAAGGATCCAGTGTTGCCACAGCTGTGGCATAGGTCACAGCTGTGGCTCGGATCTGACCCCCTACCAAGGAATTCCATATCCTGCTAGTTGGCCAGAAGGAAGGAAGGAAGAAAGGAAGTGAAGAAAAGAGAAAGAAAGAGAGAGAGGAAAGAAAAGAAAAAGAAAAAGAAAGGAAGAAAGAAAAAGACCACTGAATACAAGTCACTGTCTTTGAGCTTTTAGCCTTTCACCTGAGATGAGGGTTGCATTCTCCTGGGGTGTAAATTCTTGATTAAGGTAACCAGTTGCATCTAGAGTTGAAGCTTGCCCTAGCCACATAAACAAAATGTCATACTATCTATATTGAAGTATTTAAAATTAATGATAAATGTTATAAGACCACCATTTAGGTTGAATTTTAATAGTGGCCCTTGAAGCATGCAGAACATCCCTTTAAGATATGGTAAGCCCTTTAACTGATCAGTCAGTAAACCTTTATCATCAAATTGCTCTACCACCCTGACAGGCCTAAAGCACAGAGAGCACATCAGAGTCATGTGGGGAGCTTGGAAAAATCATGACACCCAGGCTGCACCCAGACCAAGTCAATCTGTGGGGAGAGTGGAGGGGTGACTCAGTGTTTGTGAAAGCTCTCCAAGTAACAGTGAAGTGCAGTCATGTTTGGGAACCTTTGTAGTTAAGGAATTGAAGAAGGAATGGCTGTGTGCAAAGCAAAACTAAGAATAGAAAGGGATATTAGTGAATAAAATGTATCTACAAGAGACTTTCCCTAAATCATAATTCTGAGAACCAGACTTTGGCTATGATGGAGAGTTAGAAAAAGTCTCTTCCTAGCTTGCCAATCTCTGGACTAGAACTAAACCAGGCTTGTTTGCCCAACACACAGCAAGCCAAATGGTGAGATGCCAAGGTTTGCAGCAGAGAAAAGATTTACTTGAAAGTCAGTCAAGTGAGGAGTCAGTAGAACAAGTCTCAGATCCTACCTCCCCAAAGGTGAATGGCTTGGGACATTTATGGGATAAAGAAACAGGGTGATCTGAAGTAAGGGGAATGGTGATTGGAGGCAAGAAAAAAAGTGAAATAATTGGTGTTCTGTGCAGGTGTATCTGAGTAACATGCTTCTTCGTTGGATGCATGTTCAGAAGATGGTTGTGTGAGCATGATCTTAGGGTGATTTCTGGCCTTCTGATTTTAAAAGATCATCCATTGGACACTTGAGAGGGCCCAGTTGAATGGTTGGTGGTCTCAGTTGGTTTGAGCTGGTAAGACTACCTCCATGTTTCTGAAAAACAACTTAAGCAACCATTGCTATAGTGACCTGTATGTCAGAAGTGTTATCTATAGGGGACAATTAAAGGAGTCTTATGATAAATTGTCAAAGCTTCATGAAGCTTGGAGAGTATGCCATTTTCAAGAAAAATTAAAGCAGGCTTCATCAATGAAGGCTGGTTACAGGTTATTATTTATTGAGCAAGTTATAGTTTTAGAGATCTAACTGATGTCCACCCTTTCAAAAGGGATTTGGGAGAAGAGATCAGACACTTTTGAAAGGCTCCAGCTTGTACCTGACTCACCTCTTATCTCCAAAAGAATCCTTGTTTCTTAAAGAAACATTTGCATAATGAACTTTCAGGGGTCTGAGGGACAGCCTGGAGTAAATAGGGGATATGTTCATTTCAGATGGCTGAATTCTATCCCTTGAAGGGTGATTAAAATGGCAAATGCCAGAATCAAATGAGATTCTGGGAGAAAGGAAGTAAGAGGAGTCTGATGTTGGTAGACTAGATTTGACTAGTGTGTTTTCATTTTGCATATGCATAATAAATCAAGTGGGAGTTAGGATGAAGTTTCTTAGTCACTGGAGAATAACTTGCATAGGAACCCAGCTATGATTGTCTGGGTTGGCTTTTTTCTACCATCAAGCTTGGCCCCAATACCAAGAAGCCTGAATGTTGAATTGTTTCTCTTAAAAAGAGCACCTTTCAGAGATGCCATTAGGAAATCTGTATTGTTTGGAAAACAGTAGCACAGAACTGTTGTAACTAGAGTACACCTTGTTCCTGAAATTAATTACCCAGTGCCTTAAAATATTCTTATCTCTTGCTGGTAGAAAACCTTTGAAACTGTATTTGTCTGTGGTATTCACTGCAGTACCTTAGCTATAAAGAGAGAAATTTATTTTCAGAGGAATTTGTGAAATACGGTGTGTGTGTGTGTGTGTGTGTGTGTGTGTGTGTGTGTGTGTGCATACTTAACATCTATTGGTTTTCCCTAAGGATTGTAGAAATCCCATTAATATACCAGCTTCTTAAATAGTTACTAAAACTTCAGCTTTTTATATTCTCTTTTATAATATTTGGATACATTTAGGTGAACTTACAGCATTTTAATTATATCTATATCAGATGAGCAGAAGAAATGTAAAAGGGTTTGGGGAGAGATTTAATTTTAGATAGTGGCATAATTAACAGCATTTGGAAAAACTAGTGGAACTTTAATTAAATGTCTCTACATTAATTTAGTCATTTAATTGAAAATGTATTGGGATAGCCCTTACCATTTATCACTCTCACTCTTTGAGAGAAAAGGATTTTAAATAACAAAGCATCAGTATAAGTATTTTTTATTATTTAACTAATGTCCACCATTGGCACTTTGTTGAATTCCCCCCCTCCATAGTTTCAAGTTTCTTAAAACATTAATTTGGCCTGTCACTTTTATTTAAAGAGCTATAAATCTAGGAGAAACCATATTTGGAAACTTTGAGCAAATATTTCTTTTCCTTTACTTTAGACTTCAATAGTCACTAGAGGTGCATGTTTTAAAGTTTTCTTCTCAATATTGTAGGGTTTTTTAACTTTGCCAGGTTTCTTTTTTAAAGCAGTATTATGCTTCAGCAGTGCATCTGAATTATATCAATGCATTTGACATGGATCCATGTGATATCTTCTTAAATAACATGAATAATTACACCATGATAGAAGTATAGTTAGGAAAATTTGGTGGTTTTTTTAATAACCATGCCTTAGGAGGAGTAGTGTCTTAAACTGTCAATATCAAATTTTTTAGTGGGTTAACCACAAGCTGGATTCGGTCCTTCGGCATCACCTGAGTCCCCATCACATCTACATAGATGATGCCCGCTAAAAGTTTCACGGTATACAACCTGCACAACCATATACAGCCTCCCTGCCTGCACTTAACCCAGATTTATATCAGTGCTCTAAATAAGAACATAGACTGTGTAGTTATTAACTTTTCAAATGGTGGAAAGTTGAAGTGATAATTAACACACGCAAAGATCAAAATCAAGATTCAAGTTGAGATTACAACAGATAAGAATGCTGGACCCAAATTTTTAAAAATAAAACAAAATTTAACACAAGTAAGTATGATGTCCTGCTGTTAAGATTTTTAAATCCTATGTATAAATACATACTAAGAAACATGTGACTTTGAGAGTTCCCCTTGTGGCTCATTGGTGATGAACCCAACTATTCTCCATGAGGATGACGGTTTGATTCCTGGCCTCACCCAGTGGGTTAAGGATCCGGCATTGCCATGAGCTGTGGTATAAGTCCAAGATGTGGCTTGGATCCTGCATTGTTGTGGCTGTGGCATAGACTGGAGGGTGCTGCTCTGATTGACCCCTAGCCTGGGAATTTCCATATGCCTCAGGTGCAGCCACAGAAAGAAAGAAAGAAAGAGAAAGAAACAAAGGATGAAACATGTGACTTTATGGCATTTCATAGTGTTAAAAAATAAAATTTAACTGAGTAAATGTTAAAGATCTATTGGCCTTATTCAGTGATTCATGAAGTGGGCAACATCCAGTCTAGCAGTTAAAATGGAGCTCTTAGAACTATTCAAAATGAAAGACTTTTATATGTAGAAGGGAGCAGGACCAAGGAAGTTATTCTAAGCAAAAAGCAGATTGATTATTACAATGATACTTTCCTTTAGGGGATTGCAAGTGTCTATCAGATGGATAATCTAACTAGGGCTGATCAGGCAATTCCTGATTGACCAGTTAAAGATTCCATTTCTAGGTGAGTTGAAACTGTAATTGAGTCTCACCTTGTTGATTTGGAGCTTAGCATAAGAGTCCCCATTTGGGGCCTATTGTCTTATTTTTAATGATATGAAAAAGAGATTGGGATTTCAGGTAACCACAGACTCAGTGTTAATCTCCAGGGTGATCTGGTGTGGTTTGCTATAAAAGGCAATATAGTATTGGATGCCATGAATGCAATTAACAGCTGTTTCCATATCCTCCTCCCTGGTTAAATCACATCTCTGGCGTCATATTGCCTTATGAGAAGCATATTTAACAGGGACATTGACAAATGAGAGACATCTAGAGCAGGGCAATCAAGACTGTGAAGGGTGTAGAGATAGTTATATGAGGACTATTTGAAACAATATAGAACAATCATGAAGAAGACAACTGGGAAAAACAAGACAACTTCATGCATTTGGTTAGGGTAATTAAAGGAGATAATATACTTAAGCAAGTGTTACAGGGGGCTAAATATGTGGAAGGAAAACCTAAACATTAGAGTTGTCACTAAGTGACATGGACTGCTTCACTAATTCTCATCATTTTTTGGTCTGGCTGATTATTAATAAGAATTATACATTGCTCAGTTACAGTTGACAAGGATGCAATGCAATGTAACAGTAGCTCAAACAATACAGAAACAAATGTATTTGTTTCTCTTATGTGAAAGTCCAGAAATAGGTAGGTCAGGGTTTATTAGGCTTTTTGTCCCTAAAAAGTCCTCAGTCCCTTTTTATCTCGTTTTCTGCCATGCCGGCCTCAATTCTCACTATCACTACATGGCCCAATATGTTTGTCCTAACTCTGGCCATCACATCTGAATTCCAGCCCCTAGAAAGATGGAGGAAGGCAGAAGGTACAAAGGGTGTGTGTCATCAGTGTTTTAAGGAAAACTAGGGAACTTCCATAAAGTATCTATTTATAGTTTCTTAGCCAGAACTTTGTCACATGATTATATTTACCTCCATGTGAGGCTAAGAAATACATTCTTTACTTCAGGCATCCATGTACCAAACTGAAAATCATTGGTTCTATTGCTATGGAAGAGGGGAGGAAACATTGGAGGCAATTGGCAGTCTTTGCCACAAGGATGTTTCAGAGGGAATTACTTTAAACAAGATAAACCTCAAGATCCTATAGACTCCTAAGAGTCTGTGATCCTGCAATTTATAGACAGTAAGGAATCTCTTCTATCTACAAAAAGAATTGGTTATCAAGGGCTAGTTGGAAGTTCATTTCTAAGTCCAAAATGGCATACACAGATGACTCATGTATACGATGTACATCTTTCTACAAAAATCCAAGTTTATCATTTGTTGCCATAGTAATTTATGTCTGTTCTTAAAGCAACACTCACTATTTTGTACTTTTGAATGTTGTGGTATTAATAATAAGGTTTATAAAACATTATAAAAATATGCACACAAAATACACCCCAGGCTAAGAAAACATAATGATGGCTAGACTAAAATAAATACAAATGTCCTCTGTTGGTGCCATTCTTCATTGCCATGCTTCCACTGGACCTGGGCTTTATTTATGTCTATGGGAGGTTGTAAATAGAGAAGTTTATGACTATAGGGAGGTGAACAAGCATTATAAGCTAGGAAAAATGAATTCATATAAGTTAATGGAGCATTTTTTTCTTCCCTGGTAATGCCATGTTTCCATTTACATAGAAAAATTTATAGAATTATTGATTGATTAATACTTTTATATGGTCCCTTATCACTCAAAACTCTCAAAATGTAATGTAGGTCAAAATCAGAAGGCCATAGTGTCCACTCCTTCCTCTGTTCCATTCCAACTATGACAGAAGAGAACAAGGCAGAATAAAGATAGCAGGAGGCCGAAACGCACAATCTAGAATCTGTGTGAACTCTTATCCAACTTGTAAAGATATGATAGTATAAGAAAAATTATACTGCAAAAATTAAACTTCTGCATTGTGAAATAGAAAAAAAAATTTACATCTAGCTATATTACTTCCCCTGTGGAGCTGTTCTAAGTACAAAGTTCATATTACATAATGAACAACTCCTTAAATACGATGCAGCTGTCTCACTAGAAACACACTGCAGCAAATTCTGCTTCTCAATAACCGTTTACATTATATCTACTGGTGCTGAGTTCTGTAGTAAACAATGATGTGTATTGGAGGCCATAGGAGAGTATACAAGGTTTAAATTCACAATAAAGGCATTACATGAACCAGGTTATAATTTTAGCACTTTTCTATAATCATGTTCTTTACATTAAAGGTTAAAGATACATGTCGTGGAGTTCTCTAGTGGCTCAGTGGGTTAAGGATCTGGTGTGGTCACTGGTATGCTTCAATCCCTGACCCAGGAACTTCGGAGTGCCACAGACTCAGTCAAAAAAAAAAAAAAAGATAATGCTACTTAAAGAACAGGTATTACCAGAGGCAGGGAAAAGGCTATTGGGGAGTCATTGTTTAACTGATAAAGAGTTTTAGTTTGGAATGATGAAAAAGTTCTAGAACCAAGATAGCGATGATGGCTGCACAACTATGTAGGTGTACTTTATTCCACTGAATTGTATACTTTAAAAAATGGCTGAAATAGGAAGTTTTATATGTACTTGACCACAATAAAAAGTCTTTAACAACAAAAAGATACATGACACTTTGAAAATGGGGAAATAACAATTGATTACAATAAAAAATGATAGAAAAATGGTTTAAGAACTTTCATTTGGCCAGTGCCAAGAAATACCTAAATTGAGTAAAAAACAAAATCTGGAAATTTAATCTCACTATTTATCCTCAAGGACTTTGGACCCAAAATTTTCTTTACTTAATGAGGAAAATCTATTGTATTTGTTACTAGATAGAGAATTGCCAGCTTTATCATAGTTTCATTACGATTCAAGGATATATAGAATGATAGTAATAATACCTTATATCTATGTTGCACTTCAGAGTTGACTGAGCACTTTCAAATGATCACCTTAGCAAATTGCCCCGGTAGTTCCAAGAGACTAGTAAATCATAAGAACCTCCACCCCCTAGTGGAGAGATAGGGGAAACCCCCAGGGAAATAAAGAAGCATTCTTTTGGAGCTCATGTGGTTGTATTGAGGAGGAAGCATTAATGCTGCTTGGTATGCTTTATGGAGAATAAGAAAGATTATTTAGGCAAAACTGCCGTGGTCCTACATACTGTGTGAGCGCTTCTAGGACAGAGACTCCTAGCATCTCCTAACAGACATTAGATCACCTGAACGAATTAAAAACTCAAGAAAAATGGGTTAGATGTTTTTTTCCTGGCTGGAAAAAGATAACAGTGAGATGCCAAGGACAAAAGCAGAGAGAAAAATAATTTCCTTCTCCAGGCTTCAGGAGGCATTTGCAGTAGAGAGAGAGAGAGACTTAAAGAAAACATGCCCCAAAAACATTTGTGGTTTTTAAACTTGTCCAATCCATTACTAAGTGGATACCATGAGCATGATGCTGTTGTGGCATCCTGGTGCACCACGTAGTTTTGCTCTGATCTGTACCTAGTCACTCGCCATACTTTTTATAAATGCCTGTCCCTGCTAACAAAGATGATGGGTGAAAGAGTAGGGCTGGACCAATGCTCTAATTCCCTTCTTGGACAAATGAGTGATGCCTTCTCTCATTGTGCCATTGTTGTTTAAAAGAAAGATGTTGGGAATTCCCGCTATGGCACAATGGGATCTATGGCATTTTGGGAGCGCTGGGACACAGATTCGATCCCTGGCCCGGCCCAGTGCGTTAAGGATCTAGCATTGCCACAGCTGTGACTTAGGTCACAACTGTGGTTTGGGTCTGTTCGCTGGCCTGGGAACTCCATATGCTGTGGGCCAGCCAAAAAAGAAAAAAGAAAAAAAAGAAAGAAAGGAAGATGTTGGACCACTTTGGGGGGAGTTCCATTTGTTTCATTGTGTCTAGTTTTATGCTATTTTAAATTTAATGACTTTTTATCTTATCTATCTTCTGGCTAAATGTTTTGTGCATAATAATAAAGTCCAGAGAAAAAAACTGGGGTCATAGAAATAATGGAAAATCCACTCTTTAGTTCGGTAAAATGATACTCTAAAAGACTTGAGCTATGGAGCTCCCTTTGTGACTCAGTGGGTTACCAACCAGACTAGTATCCATGAGGATACGGGTTTGATCCATGGCCTTGCCCAGTGGGTTATGGATCTCGCCTTGCCATGAGCAGTGGTACAGGTGGCAGATTAGGCTCTAATCCTGCGTTGCTGTAGCTGTGGCATAGGCTCGTGACTGCAGCTCCAATTGGACTCCTAGCCTGACCTAAAAAGCAAAAAAAAAAAAAAAATTTGAGCTATGCATTGAGTGATAATTAAAAAATAAATATCACAAGGAAGATGTAGTTGAGGTGTTGAAACTTTAAATCATTTCTGTTATGTCCATGCTATTCAAAGAATAACTTAATTTTATCAGTGGTTTTAGGACTTCCAAGTATCATTTAAATCGATGATGTTAACATATATGGAATTCTGTGGTGATAGTACCACATTCTCTTAGTGTCTACGTTATGAATGAAAAGTGGGGATAAAGCTTCTACATATGACCATGCCGTGGATGGGGGTACCTCAAATGTACCTTCCTAAATACAATAAATAGGCCCCAACTCACCCTTCTGGACTAACAACCACTCTTGTCTTTCACACACCACACTCCCACTCAACTACACCCATCACCCACTTCTGATGGAAAGGCAGGCCAGGAACTGAGGCTCTGTCATCAGACAGATCAAATTCTAATCCCAACCCATACCTTTGATAGCTATATGACCTTGGAGCCTTTCTTTGTCTCAATTTCCTTATTGTAAAATGAAATTAATAAAAATTGACTTAATGAGGCTTTTAAGGGTTAAAATTGCCTAATTCATAAAAAGAGATCCTTGGGGTGTCATAAACAATAAATGTTATCTATCATTATCATTACTATTGGCATTAGTATTATTTCCTCTACCTGGAACACAAGCTCCATAAACTCTGCATGTTAATACCCAAACCAAAAACAAAAGTTAATTATATAAGATCACAGACATGTTAATTAGTTAGATAGTAGTGGTCATTTTACAGTGTACATGTATATCTCAACATTAAGTTGTACACTTTAAGTATATACAATTTTTATTTTTCGCTTATACTTCCATAACACAAGAAAAAGACCATACTCCATCATGAAGCCTTCCCTAGTTCTTCCAGATGAAAATAATGAATTCCCATTTCAACATTCATTACTTTCCTAGTTGTATTTTATCCCCACAGAAACTATACATATCTTAAAATTAGGAACTGTGTTGGAAAAAAACATTGGTATTTTCCAAGGCTTTGCACTTAGTAGATGTTCAATAATTTTTTATTGATTGAATGGATATAATCTGTGTTCTTTAATTAGTCTCTAATTTGGTATTAACATGTTTGACGTCTCAAGAATTGATATTGATGATAGTTTTGCTATATCTCAGATCTTTTTAAGTTGGAGAGCTGAATTCCATGCATTTTTTTTTCAGTGTAGTAGAATAATTTATGACAACTTTTAGCTGTTAAATCTTCCCTAGGTATAGAACCTCTGTATTTTCCATCGTTCCCCTGTATTGTTTTTGCTTTAATACTATTCAAAGCATAACATCTATTATTGGAACTTTCAGTTTGGAATAATACTTTTAGAACTTGTATAGAGTGATTGCATAGTCCTTAGGAAATTGTCACAGATTGCTTTTAGCATACAGTTAACCATTGTGGTCTCTTAACTTTTCAAAAAATGTTTCAAAAGGGCATCTAAATCCGTCAGTGGAAACTTGTTTACATACGTTATTGCTCTTAATTTGCTGTTCTGGACTATGGTTAAGCAAATGATTTGGAGACAGTTTTTGTAGTAGTAGAATTTTTTCCTATTTTCCTAGTATTTTGTAGTTCTTTCTAGTAATTTGAGTCAATGTAGTTTCTTATTTCTTGTCAATTACAGATGATTATCAATAAAGGTATTGCTGTATGGCAGATGTCATATGAAGGTGAATCTTTAAAAGTTGAGATAGTTACACTATTTATTTATACTGCTTTTGATTTGGGGGTATTAATACTCTATTATAAGGGCAATGGACTGTTCAGAAATGTGCATTGAAAATTTTCTTATGAATTTATCAGTCATTGCCCTCAGCCACTGATGTCACCAATATATACTATTACACCCCTACCTTTCCATTTTAAATCTTCTAATTTTGTTATGAGTGGTCACTGTGCCTAATTGTTCTGTGACCGTCCTCTACTACTGATTATATGTGACATTTTGAGTATCATTCCTGCATGTACATATTTTTCTTGTCTTATGCTATAACTATAACCATTGCATGTTTCTTAAACACAACCGAAATGTTCATTTAAATCAATAGGTCTTGTTTCTGTGGTCACTGTTTCCCAGAACTTTCAGGGATTCTAAGCGAGATGGTTATTCTTCCAGGAATAGTGCTGAGAGTCTCCAGGAGCAGGCATTTCTCTCTAATTGATATTATTTCAAAGCCTCCTTTTTCCTTACTATTGGAAAGTATATTTCATTGGTGTTTTGCCAGGAATCCTACTCTGTTTCATAATAATTTTCTGTTCACACTCTCTGCACTGAGAAATACCTATTCCATGCATCAATTGAATAAATGGCAATTTGAAAGCATTTTACCACAGCTGGGTATTTTTCATTGACTCTTTTCATCTGAAGATCATTTGTTAGAACGCTCCCTCCTTGTTCTTTTTCCATCCATATCTCCTTTATTCCTATATACATGATGCTTTCTGAATTTTTTATATTTAAATGTAAATTGCTGACTGCAGTTATTCTTTGACTTCATCTCATGGTCATAATGAAATCCCAAATTACAAATTTTACTACTTTTTTAACCTGTTTTCTTAACTGGCCATCCAAATGCATTTTATGATTCTTAGACATTCAGCCTCCTGGTGACTGATTTCTACCAATCTCTTCAAGACATCTGTGTGCTGTTATGGATTATATCATTGTACTTTGTTCATGTTCGAATTTGCAGAATGTAACCTACAGAATATATATTGACTAATAAAGAAATGCATCCACGTGGTAGATGGTTGGAGAGAGACGAAATACATATTGGTATGCAGCATGCACCCATGTAAATGAAATGTAGAAAATAGCAGTTTGCCATGTCAGAGTTGCAGATAAAAATTGTAGCTAGAAAACACAGAAAGTCTTGAGTGTATAAAATTCATTCACATACAAGGCCTAAAAAATTAAAATATTGTATATGTAAGCCTGAATTTTTTATATTACATTGATATGTTGCTGTGTTTAGGTAAACAGCTCTTGAGATTTCCATACCCTAGCCTTTTTCATGTAGCCACCTGAGCACTCCTTGCCTTGGAATTACTTTGAAAGGGGAAGGGAGAAAGAGACAGAGAGACAAAGCATTCTACCTCTGTATGTTAAGAAAGAAATGATATGGACTCTAATAAAAAATGATACAAAAGAACTTATTTATAAAACATAAACTCACAGATTTCAAATTGAAACTTTTGGTTACCTGGTTACCATAGGGAAAACTATGGGGGGAAGAAATAAATTGGGGTGATGGGTATAGCATACACATACTACTGTATATAAAATATATGTCAACCACAATAAATACTTAAATAAAAAAAGAAATGGAGAAATAAAGGAGAAAAGAAGTAGGGGAAGAAGGGAGAAATCCAGTGATACAGTATTCACCATCCTAAACGGTTACATAAAATGTTTGTCAGTCTAAAATTTTTATTTCAGAGAATCTCATTCTCTGAAAGACAAAACAAGTTGCCCTACCCCAAAACTGTTTTTGGATAAATATTAATCCATGTCTAGTCAGTTCTATGGCAACCTTTTTATGCATATTTTCACTTTCATAAGATCATCGATGAATCAAAGAACAAGTTATTTTAGGTGATGAACGTAGGCAGTGATTCCACAACAGAATTTTAGAAATGTAAGGATAGATGGAATCACAAAAGATGATCTCATTCATAATGTTGTATACTCTACAAGTAGATTTCTATTTAATTGATATGATTTTAATAGCTTCTTATTTTCCCAGAAGTGCTTTTTTTTTTGTCTTTTTGCCTTTTCCCAGGCTAGGGGTTTAATTGGAGCTGTAGCCGCCAGCCTACACCAGAGCCACAGCAACGCCAGATCCGAGCCGCATCTGTGACCTACACCACAGCTCATGGCAACGCCAGATCCTTAACCTGCTGAGCAAAGCCAGGGATCGAACCCGCAACCTCATGGTTCCCAGTCGGATTTGTTAACCACTGCGCCACGACAGAAACTCCGAGAAGTGCATTTGATCTGTATTTTTCTAACAATCTTCTTTTTCTTTTCATATCCAGTATTGAGAAATATAGCGTTTATGTCCAATAGAATAAATGATAATTCAGAGGAACTGCACTGATATCTAAGTTAGAGTATTTGAATTCAAATAGGTGGTTTTTAATTCATGTACATGAAACTAGGATTTATTTTTATACTATTGGTATCATTTCAGAATAGATTTAATATCATCGATGATCCAGGTCTGTCTTTTCTTTAGAGATCTTTACAATGAATCATGCACTCTGTGAACATGTTCTGATACTAGATGCCATAATCAGAAATAATGTTCTCAAAAAAAAAGGGGGGGGGAGTTCCCGTTATGGCTCAGTGGAAACAAATCATTGGACTAGGAACCAAGAGATTACGGGTTCAATCCCTGGCCTCACTCAGTGGGTTAAGGATCCAGCTTTGCTATGAGCTGTGGTGTAGGTCGCAGACGGGGCTTGGATCTGGCATTGCTGTGGTGTAGGCCGACAGCTGTAGCTCTGATTAGACCCCTAGCCTGGGAACCTCTGTATGCCATAGGTGTGGCCCTAAAAAGACAAAAAAAAAAAAAAGAAAAGAAAAGAAAAAGAAATGATTTCCTTGATTCTGTTCTTCCCTTCATGTCAAATTCATTGTTGGCATACACAAAGCATGTTAATATTAACAGGGTTATTGTTTTCTGACACTTTATAACAGAGGCAGATTATAAAACTGCTGTGTTTCTCACTACAATTATGGTTTCATTGCTTCCAAACATTTCACCTCTGTGCTTAATGTAAAAGCTTTATACACTTATTTTCTTACAATTCTAAAACTAAATCTTCTGTGTCTTTCCCCAGGGATGTTAATGTTCATTTTCCTTTCAAATTTTACCAGGTAGTTTGATGAGTTATTGATACCCTCTTTTCCTGCCTAAATAGGCAACCCACATAATCAGAGTGACCTGTTCATTTATACCTCCTTTGGTTCTGGCCATTTATACCCCACTTCAGCTCTTCGTCTTTCATTTCCCATTTTTTTCTTAGTCTTTGAACCAGAAACCATTGCACTGTCTTGTTAGTCATTTTTCCCACTGGTTTTCTCCCATACATTTTCCATCTTTCTCTAAGCCACTAAAGGGTCATTCAGCCCGTTGATTATAGACATTCATTTTACCTTGACCTTGCAAATACAAACATCCTCTTTGATCTTTAGTTACTTAGAGGAATATGGCAGATGAATCACAACATACTTTTTAGATTCCTGTGTTTAATTCTTTTCCTGAAATCTTTCTCCCAGGAAGCCTTTTCTAGGTTATTTTGCTTTGCAAATTCCTAGAACTTTCCTCTACAATGACTCAAAATGTTATTATTAGAAGAAAACCTAGGGGCCATCTCATTCAACACCTTCACTTGAGACATTAGCAAACTGGAGCCAAGCTATGTTAAATTACTTGCCTATAGTAACAGCTAATTATACAGCCTAAACTATATGGGATCTTGGCCCTCCTCCACATTTTATCAGTCTGTTTATCCCCTCAAACCAGGCCTACATCTGTCTGTTCTCTGAATCATTCAGTTTCCATCCCTAGAGTGTCTTCCACTAATCCATCCCTCCTGATAGCCAGTGAATTCACAAACCCAGCTGATTCTGAAGCTCGGGTGGCTTTCACACCACAGACAGCAGTCTTCTCATGCCACTCCATCCCTGCCCCAGGCCCAGTTCATGCTACTCAGACTCCCTACTGTAGGAGATAAAAAAGCACAGAGTCCGGATCCACACAGCTCTGGCATGTACTTAACTAGCTTTGTAACTGTGAACGTGCTACCGAAAAGTCTCTAAGCCTCTTTTCTCATCTCTAAAATGAGGGTATAAAACGAGCCCAAAGGCTGTTTATGAGGATTGTAGGAGATAGTACATGAGAAGTATTAACACAATTCTTGGCCCATAATAAGTTCTCAATAAATATTTTTCCCCCCACAGGGCACTGGGGGGCATGGAGGGAGCAATAGGGTGTCATTGTAAGAAAGCAGAATAGGGGTATATAAGCTACAAGTCTCAGTTTAGATCCAACATGAAGCTGGGGTCTTTCAGAGCAGGGGAACTAAAAATAACTTATACTTTTTAAAGACTGTCATGTCAGGGAACTTATGTAACCCTCAAAACCTAAAATACTTACTTTTTGACCCTTTATAGAGAACGTTTGTCAATCTCTGTTCCAGATTCAGACTGCCAGCATATTTCTACCATTCCTAAGCTGTATGTTCTTGGGCAAATTACTTAATCTCTCCAAGTCTTGGTTTCCATAACCGTGACTAGTACCTATGATATAGAGTTTTTATAAGAATTAAATGATATCATTTACATAAAGTACTTAGCACAGTTGCTGGAAGAGTTTAATAAATACTAGATGATGTTATTATGTCTACTCATTGTTGCCAGACAAGCAATCTAAGTGTAGATTTAATGGTGACTCTTTCTTGAAAACTTTCAGGCAAAGTTTTTCTGTTTCTTACTCTAGTAAATAAATATTCCACATGCTGTCATTCAATATTTTTAACATTATCAAGCAACTCTTTCTAAAATTATTGAAGTTTTTAAAGCAACAGGACACCTTAGAAATAACTAATCTAAATTCACATTATGGATATGGAAATTCGGGGCCAGGAAAATCATGCCTTCTAACACCTGAAATCAGATCCTCTCTTTGCAGGTAGTATGATCTGCATCATGCATCTGCCGTGCAATCTTAGATTTAAAGGGATTTAGGAATCATTTATCTCCCTTCTAAGGCAAAACTCTCCTCTGTAAAATCCCTGTCATCTAAACTGAGTTTGAGCACAGTTATTGATGATAAAATCTCCTTTTCCCAGAGAGCCGCTCTGGTTGTTTCGACGGCTTTATATTAAATGGAAATCGACTTTCCTGAAATTTCTGTGTATTGACCCATTTCTGCCCACTAAAACCAAGGAGAATTGTCACTTTTCTATGCCTGAAATATTTGTTGTCAAATTGTCTTCTTCAAGTGTCCGCTTTTCTTGCTAATGCGAACCAATTGAGAGGAGTTTTTGTTTGTTTATTGTCCTGCTAAGTTGAAAAGCTCAGAAGAGCTTGGTTCTTTCATCATTGTCATGCATACCCCACTATCAGGACTTGAGTTCAGAGTATACACCCTAAATAAATGCTTTATATAATTATTTGATTAAATTAAATGTTTTCAACCCCTCTCTTATTCCTCATAATACCTCTGTCAAGACTCTCCCTTCCTCTTGTCTTTTCTCCACAAGAATTAACAATGGTCACTTTCAATACAAGATATCCAGAAGAATTCATATTCTAGTTATGGCCTGACCAATGGAAATAATAGTGTTTCCTGTATACTATGTCACAGTCAAACCCATTTTGCATTTTGCATTTATGTTCTCTACTCATAATATTAATGCTTATTAGAAAAGATCATCTGTGACTCTTTTTCTCTATCACCTTCCATTTTTATTTGGTCACCAATACCTTCGTGTTGATTGACTCTTAGATGAGAAATGAGGTCCTGCTGTATAGCACAGGGAACTATATCTAACCACTTGCAATAGAACATGATGGAAGAAATGAGAAAAAGAATGTGTGTGTGTGTGTGTATGACTGGGTCACTTTTCTATACAGCAGAAATTGACAGAACATGGTACATAAACTCTACTGGGTTTTTTTTTTTGTCTTTTTGCCTTTTCTAGGGCCACACCCGTGGCATATGGAGGTTCCCAGGCTAGGGGTCTAATCGGAGCTGTAGCCACAGGCCTACACCAGAGCCATAGCAACGCGGGATCTGAGCCGTGTCTGCGACCTACAACCACAGCTCAAGGCAACGCTGGATCTTTAACCCACTGAGAGAGGCCAGGGATCAAACCTACAACCTCATGGTTCCTAGTCCGATTCGTTAACCACTGTGCCACAGTGGGAACTCCAATAAACTATACTTGAATAAAAATCTTTTAAAAAAGTCACTCAGTGTTCCCACTGGTTAAAGGATACAGCATTACCACAGCTGTGGTGTAGGTCACAGCTTTAGCTGGTATTTGATCCCTGGCCCTAGGAACTTCCATAAGCCATGAGTGCAGCCAAAAATAAAAAAATCACTCAAATTCAACCTTTCCTCTCTAAACACACTGCCTTCTCTCAGTCCTCTCTCGGTATTTATCATTAGGCCTCTTAATGATTAGCCACCCTGTTGCCAGAATTCTGTCCATCTTTATCACTATTACTAGTTATCTTGCTAAACTACAGATCTAATTCTGGCACTCCCTTAAAAATAATCTTCTGTAGTTATAACCATTCTTTCCCTCCATGTCAGTCTCCATAGCCTGTCCAGATGTGGCTCCAGTCCACCTATCTAGCCTCCCATTATGCTTCTTCCTTCCTACAGCCATAACCTTAGCTGCTCTTCGGCTTCTGGTCCTCTCACCATTTCTTTCTGCTGCCTTATGCCTTTACATATACTCTTCTTACACCTGAACAGTCCTTCAAAACCTGGAAATTCCTATTCTTGATTCAAAAATCCGAGGCAGTAACTTTTAGTGGCTTAGCTCACAGGCCCTGGTTTCACATTCTCATTTTGTCTTTTACCAACTTGATGACTTTGAGCAAATTTCGTTCTGTGTCTCAGTTTCCTCATCAGTAAGATGGGGGTAATAATGCATTAGTACTTTTCTCAGAGGGTTGTAGTAAGGATTAAATGACTTGAAACCCTCAACCATCATATGCGTAGCACAGTATATACTATGTTTATTGCACCTAAGTGTTCAGCATTAGCTATATTTTTTTTCATTATTCCTAGTATGTAACTCAAATTACACTTCCTCTTCCTTTGGCAGTCAGTTGCTCCTTTTTGTATGCTTACTCATTACTTTATTTATACCTTTATTCTTTTTTTTTTGTCTTTTTGTCTTTTTTTTAGGGCTGCACCTGTGGCATATGGAGGTTCCCAGGCTAGGGGTCTAATCAGAGCTGTAGCTGCTGGCCTACACCAGAGCCACAGCAACGCCACATCCAAGCCGTGTCTAAAACCTACACCACAGCTCACAGCAGTGCCGGCTTCTTAACCCACTGAGCGAAGACAGAGATCGAACCTGCAGTCTCATGGTTCCTAGTCATATTCGTTTCTACTGCACCACGATGGGAACTCCTATACCTTTATTCTAACAACTGCCATCATAAGGGGGCCTACTGTCTTTGTTCATAAAACAATTTTCAGATTCCGTGAGCCTGAAATGAAAAAAGAAAACTATATCAGGTGGGGTGAGTAACTGGATGTGCTTGTCATTGTGCTTCACCCGAAATTCCACATTTCCCTTGGGGATCTCTCACTAAATATTCTTACCATACTCCCACATCAGCTTCTTGATTTTGCATTATATTTCCTGTGTTATAATTCTAAAAGAGCCATCCTATTGTCTTTCTTTCTCTCCACCCCAGGATGTTACAGATAGCAGCTCCCTCCTCCTAAGACAGAACTACATTTGCATTTTGCTTAAACTACATTTCTCAATTTTACAGCGTTTACAAAGGAGACAATGGGATCTAGGAAAGATGCAACAGTTAAAGAGATTAACTGGCCAGTTTTTGAGAGTGCCGTCTATAAAGTCCACAAGCAAGTGAGGCTTCCTTCTCAGAAAGCAATTCAATCACCATAAATGATCATTAGAGCCTGAGCTCATTCTCCCTGGGGCTGGGAATTGAAAGCATGCTCCCCTGACAACTGTGTTGTTGGATATGCCCACTGTGTGAAGGACTGGACACAGGGCAAAGGCAGGCATATCCCATCTGAAAATTTGAGTCATCTTTGAGACATCATTTGGGACTCTCATCTAATGAGACTGAATTAAAATATGAGTGATGGAGCCCACACTCTCCCCCCACCAACTCATCTTTTTGGCATCAGCAAGGAAATCAAATGCTAATAGCCAATGACCTCCTAATTCTAGTCAACTGCCCTTAGCTATGAGAAAACAGTCATTAACTGAGTCTAAATGCTGCAAATAAAGTAGCCCCATCAGAGCTGAAGCCCTGAAATTATGCAAGTGAGTTAACTGGGGGGAAATAACAATTTTCACAGGACAAGCCCTAAATCTAGTTTATTCTCTTAGGAAGATTGTTCTCATCAAGAGAGAGCTGCATAAACATGTACTACCTGCCTCTCGCAGGGACTATACCCCTTGGCTAAATTGTCGCTTACCCCAAAACTCTCAGAATGCCAAGCATACAGATTCTTTGTTTTATTGGTTACATTAGACATTACATTTTCTAACTTTTCAGCACCCAGGAGGTCACCTCAGGAAATCATGCAGTCCTTGAATGATTTTCTTTAGAAATGCATGTGTAGCTGTACGTATGCCCATGAGTTAATCAGTTAGTGAGAGGAGAAAAACAACATTTCTATTATTGACCTTTTTCAATCTCTGAGGAGAATTTGTGAGTCTTCTCTGCAGTCTAGGATTGGAAACAAAAGAAAAAGGCACTGACAAAATAGTATTTTATTTTAATACTACCGTATTATGGGCAGACAAAAAAAAAAAACTCTGGGCTTTCCTTTGTCTAAGCAAAATTGACTTCTGGGTGAGAGCAATCTTTATCGTCCTCGGTACAAATGCAACACATATTTATGTACACACATATAATCCCCATCTTCGGAAGCCAAGAGACCTGTATCCAGGAAGCAATGTCCTTCATTTCTGCATTAGTATCAACTCCAAGGTTCACTGCAATCCAAGCCTGATCAACAGCAGTGGAAAAATTATAGAGGTCCAATACTAACAGGTATACCTAAATTCACCTGGCTATAACTCTTCTTCCTCCCAAACCTCCCTAAATTCCTCTGTGTTTCAAAGGATTCATATTTTTTGTTTCTTTTCTATATACCTATTTTATTAGCTGGAGTTTATATCATGATTGCAGGTGCTCCAAAGAACACAAAACTATGTGTAGCAGCTTAAATAAATGAAGCTTTATTTGTCTCTAAGACATCTGGAAGTAGGGTGATATAGACTCAACGGTGTCAAGCCTGGTGTCTTCACAGGTTGTGTGTGTGTATGTGTGATTCTGTTTTTGGTTTTTTGTTTGTTTCTTTTACTTTTCCTTATGCTTATCATCTGCTGGTCATGAGATGACTGCTATACCACTGGCCACCATTTCCACAGGTCAAGAGAGGGCAAAAAAGCTGTATCAGCTTTTTATCATGAAGTCAAAGATTTCCCAGAAACCTCTCCCTATAAGGGAGAAGACTTTCACTTATCTATTGGACAGAACTGTGTTACATGACAGTCACCAACAGAAAGAAGGGTGGGGAGAAGTGCTTGTGGATAAGAAATGAGGTAGCTAACCAATAGTTAGTATGCCAATCTTCACTTGCAAATATTGACAACTCACTGGCTGATTAAATCAGGGAAAACAAAGGAAATGGGGGTGAGGGCTATTTATCAAAAATGCATTCCTAGAGGAGTTGCCTAGAGGTTGGGGATTTGGCACTGTTTGATTCCTGGCCTATGAACTTCTGCATGCTATGGGCAGGCCAAACAAACAAACAAAACCCACATTCATAGAGATGAAAGGAATGATTTAAAAACTAGATCTCGGGATAGAATATGAGCTAGCAGGGACCTAGGATCTCTAAAGCAGGAGCACATATAACTCCTTTTTAAGTGTTGTCTTTAGAATTCTCAGCTCCAAACTCTCTCCAACCTCCTGTCATTTCCTCCTCTGTCAACTTCCTTGGAGTAGCTTAGTTTGGGTCCTTGAACCCACCACACTCAAGAGGCAATTGAGAAAAGCAACAGGGCACACTTGATTGACATCTCTACTAAAATTACAAGGAGTAGGTGGAGAGCACTTCCTCAAAGAGAAAAAAGATAAGCAGTTAACAGGAAGATGGGATGCTGGATGGACAAAAACTATATATGTTCTGCTCGCCAAGATTGGGTGTACACCTGTGCTCTTGGTTTCTCTTTCTGTCACTCTGTTTCTCTCATTTGAGGGTAAAACTAAAACTAAAACATTAAATCATAGACATTCACTATGATCCTCATGATGTCATCAAAAATCATTAAAGTGTAAGAAAAGAAATGGGATACCAATTAAATTGTAGGGAGAAAAGGCACTTGTTTCAAAAATATGCCTTGTTTATCCCCAGGTTTCAAAATTACTTTCAAGGTAGTATTTTTCCAACTTGAGTTGATTATATGATAAATGAATTTCAAATGCTGTCAGTGGTATAAGATTGAATGTTTGCTGTCCTGCTAACCAGGATCATAGTTTTATAAGTTCTTTTTCCAAGAAGTTCTTAAACCTGAGTGGCTGAGATTCCCATGCACATAAATATTTTCATCAATGCACTAGTCACATAACAATTCTTATACCACCCTCTCTGTTTCTCAAGCCTATTTCAAATAATTTCCTCTTTTTTAAGTGGCAGATAAACACAGTATCTTATGCTTCTAAAATAGATATCATATGTCATACTACTGTAGTATATATCATATGTCATACCACTGTAGTATTACCAATAGCAAGAATTAGAAAATAATACTATAGCTTTAGAATTTAAAAAAATAAGAATTCTAGTTCTGGCTCTGCCATAACTGCTTGGATTTATCTTAAGACCTCTGTTTTCTCATACACAAAATAGTGATAATATTATCTACTCATAAGGCTTTTTGTAAAGAGTAATTTGAATAAGAGTAACTGTGCTTAATATATATAAATCAAAGACCCCTTTATGACCAGATAAGGGCCCTAGTTTATTCATTTGTCTATTTCTATGTTTTTAAGCTTCCTCTGCAACTTTACACAGAGCTTGGGAGTCAATGTGTTGGGCTTAAATCAGAACTCTACCACTTATTGTCAAGTGACTTTTTCTCTGTGCTTTGGGAATAATAATAGCACTAACTCAGAGTTGTCTGAGAATTAGATGAGATAATATATGTAATTCACATAGTAGATAGAGCACCTGGTGTATACTTGGTATTCAGTAAATTGTAGTTGTTCATGATGATGATGATAATAATAATATAGTGATAATAATGATGTATTCTCTTGATAAGTGAATGCTTTTCTCACCATACCATTCTAAGGAAAGTGAAGATTTTATTTTTAAGAAAAATTATTTTTCGTAAATTTAGATATGTATATTAGATATATCAATTTTAAATTCTGTCCAGTTTTTAAAGACTTGCTTTCCCACATTAAAATTTCAAAACAATGATATGCAGGAATAACAACAGGATATGGCTGAATGAGGCATCACTTGGTTACCATGAACCTTGTTATCACAGACCTTGTCCTTTGAAAAGACTTCTAACATTTTCAAAGTTCTTAACATTTTCCACCTATCCTTTACACTTTCCATTAATGAGTAGTTCACTGCACATTTTCCTTTGCTTTTTTTTTATTTTCATATTATTGCTGTGAAATTCATTCTCTTTGTGTTTCTATGGAGGCTTTTGTGATGCCTCTGAGGAAACGAAGTCAGAGTCTTTGAAGTAATGAAAACATCACTAAACCATAAAACCTAGATTTCAGGAGCCTAATAGTAGATTAGTGCTTTATTGCATACACCCATCTTATAGTTTAGTCTTCAAGTTTCAATATGGACTGATTTTTTTTGTCCTTTTTCTCCAGCACACATACACACAAGTCATACTTCACTCATATAAATGAAAAGCTAAAAAGATTCCTTAGAGTACTTACATGGGGGTTGGGAGACCCAGTCTTGACCCAGAGGACTGTGCTGGCTATACTGTTGTAACAACAGGAACAGTCTGTGTCATTTTGGAGAAACTTAATTTCTAATAATAAAATATATAATGAAAACTTTAAAAATAGGTATTTTTCACATATAATAAGATTTTGGAAGAACAGTATCCCCAGAGTTGGTTCAGCAACTCAATAATATCATTAAGGATCTTATTTCTTTCCATCATTTCTATTCTTAGCCTTTGGCTTTGATCCTTGGGCTTGCCACCTCATAAATGGGCGTTACCTTCCTGTAATTGCATCGTGACAGGAAGGAGAGAGTGGCATTTTTCTTTTTTGTTTTTTGTTTGTTTGGTTGGTTGGTTGGTTTTGCTTTTTAGGGCCACACCTGCAGCATATAGAGGTTCCCAGGCTAGGGGTCAAATCAGAGCTACAGCTGCTGGCCTACACCACAGCCACAGCAACACAGGATCTGAGCCACACCTGCAACCTACACCATAGCTCATGGCAATGCTGGATCCTTAACCCACTGAGCAAGGCCAGGGATCAAACCCACTACCTCATGGTTCCAGGTCAGATCAGTTTCCGCTGCACCACAATGGGAATTCTGCATTTTTCTTCACACTTTTTTTGTTTTATGTCTTTTGTCATTTTAGCGCTGCACCATGGCATATGGAGGTTCCCAGGCTAGAGGTCTAATTGAAGCTGTAGATGCAAGCCTATGCTCAAGCCACAGCAATGCCAGATCCCAGGAGCATCTGAGACCTACACCATAGCTCACAGCAACACCGAATCCTTAACCCACTGAGCGAGCCCAGGGATCAAACCTGCATCCTCATGGGTGCTAGTCGTGTTCGTTAACCACTGAGCTATGATGGGAACTCCTTTCTTCACACTTTAGAAGCACCACACAACTTTGCCAGAAGTGGATTACATTGTTGCACCTACAAAGTAGGCTTAGAATTGAGTATCTGACATTTTTAACCTTTCTTATTCCTGAAAATAGACTCCTATAAGTATTTTTAAAAAGGAAGTAGAATGGCTATTGAGAAGGCAATCAGGAGTTCCCATCGTGGCTCAGTGGTTAACAAATTCGACTAGGAACCATGAGGTTGCAGGTTCGATCCCTGGCCTTGCTCAGTGGGTTAAGGATCCAGCTTTGTCTTGAGCTGTGGTGGAGGTCGCAGATGCAGCTCAGATCCTGCATTGCTGTGGCTCTGGCATAGGCCAGTAGCTACAGCTCCAATTAGACCCCTTGCCCAGGAACCTCCATATGCTGTGGGAGCAGTCCTAGAAAAGGCAAAAAGATTAAAGAAAAAAGAGAGAGAGAGAAGGCAATCAACAGTGTTGGCCACTCTATTTGTAAACCTTTACTTGATTTTTTTCTACCAAATTTATAGCCTTACTTCAGGAACCTTTTCTTATAAAACTTTTTTATTTATTTACTCGATGAATTTATTACATTTATAGTTGTACAGTGATCATCACAATCCAATTTTATAGGATTTCCATCCCACAACCCCAGCACATTCCCCCATCCCCCAAACTGTCTCCTCTGGAGACCATAAGTTTTTCAATGTCTGTGAGTCAGCATCTGTTCTGCAAACAAGTTCATTCTGTCCTTTTAGCAGATTCCACATGTCAGTGATAGCATTTGATGTTGGTATCTCATTGTCTGACTGACTTCACTTAGCATGATAATTTCTAGGTCCACCCATGTTGTTGAAAATGCCATTATTTCATTCGTTTTAATGGCTGAGTAATATTCCATTGTGTATATGTACCACATCTTCTTTAGCCACTCCTCTCTCGATGGACATGTAGGTGGCTTCCATCAGAGTACATGTGTCTTTGCAAGTCATGGTTTTCTCTGGATAGATGCCCAGGAGTGGGATTGCTAGATCAAATGGTAGTTCTATTTTGAGTTTTCTGAGGCATCTCCATACTGCTTTCCACAGTGGTTGCACCAATTTATATTCCCATCAATGGAGTACTAGAGTTCCCTTTTCTCACACCCTCTCCAGCATTTATTGTTTGTAGATTTTTTTGATGATGGCCATTCTGGCCAGAGTAAGGTGGTACTTCAGTGTGGTTTTGATTTGCATGTCTCTAACAATGAGTGATGTTGAATATCTTTGCATGTGTTTTTTGGCCATCTGTATGTCTTCTTTGGAGAACTGTCTGTTTAGATCTTCTGCCCATTTTTGGATGGGGTTGTTTGATTTTTTGGCATTGAGCTGCAGAAGGTGTTTCTAAATTTGGGAGATGAATCCCTTGTCAGTGGATTCACTTGCAAAGATTTTCATCCATTCTGTGGGTTGTCTTTTCGTTTTGTTTAGGGTTTCCTTTGCTGAGCAGAAACCTTTAAGTTCAATTAAGTCCCATTTGTTTATTTTTGTTTTTATTGTCATTACTCTAAGAGGTGGATCTGAGAAGATGTTGCTCTTGTTTATGTCAGAGAATGTTTGGCCTATGTTTCCCTCTAAGAGTTTGGTAGTGTCTGGTCTTATATCTAGGTCTTTAGTCCATTTGGAGTTTATTTTTGGGTATGGTGTTAGGGGGTGTTCTAATCTCATTCTTTTCCATGTGGCTGTCCAGTTTTCCCAGCACCACCTATTGAACAAGCTGTCCTTTCTCCACTGTATATTCTTGCCTCCTTTGTAATAGATTAGTTGACTGTAGGTGCATGGGTTGAATTCTGGGCTTTCTCTCCTGTTCCATGGATCTAAATTTCTATCTTTGTGTCAGTACCATACAGTTTTGACGACTATTGCTTTGTAGTATAGTCTGAAGTCAGGGAGCCTGATTCCTCCAGCTCCATTTTTCTTTTTCAGAATGGCTTTGGCTATTCTGGGTCTTTTGTGCTTCCAAACAAACTTTAAGATATTTTGTTCGAGTTCTGTGAAAACTGTCCTTGGTATTTTGATAGGGATTGCATTGAATCTGTAGATTACCTTGGGTAGTATAGTCATTTTGATAATATTGACTCTTCCAATCCACGAGCATGGTATGTCTTTCCATCTATTTGTGTTATCTTTGATTTCTTTCATCAGCATGTTATAGTTTTCAGAGTACAGGTCTTTTGTCTCTTTGGGTAGATTTACTCCTAGGTATTTTATTCTTTCGGGTGTGATGGTAAACGGGATTGCTTCCCTAATTTCTCTTATAAATCTTTATAGTCCCAGCATCTAGCATATTGCCTGGCACAAAGTAGGAGATAATAAATATTGTTTTCCATTTTTTCAAGTTTTATTGAAGTATAGTTGATTTACAATATTGTGATAATTTCTGTTGTACAACAAAGTGATTCAGTAATATGCGTACACATATCCATTCTTTTTCAGATTCCTTTCTCCTATAGATTATCACAGAATATTGGGTAGAGTTTCCTGTGCTATACACCAGGTCCTCATTGACCATCCATCCCATATACAGTAGTGTGACAGGCCAATCCTAAACCCCTAGTCCGTCCCTCTCCATCCCCAGCCTGTCCCTTTTGGTAAACAACGGTGTGTTTTTGAAGTCTCTGAATCTGTTTCTGTTTTGTAAATAAGTTCATTTGTTTCCCCTTTTTTTAGATTCCTTATATAAGTGATATGTGATGTTAAGTGATCAAATGATGTTTATCTTTCTCTGACTTACTTCACTTAGTATGATAATTCCTAGATCCAACCATTATTCTGCAAATAGCATTATTTCATTCTTTTTATGGCCAAGTAATATTCCATAGTACTTATATACCACCTCTTCTTTATCCATTTCTCTGTCAATGGACATTTAGGTTGCTAAGAAACATTTCTGAATGTCTCAAGAAGCTTGCAATTGGGTGGGTAAGGTAGCCAATAAAAATATTAATGTTATTATATAATTAAAAATAGTGAGAAATATTACAAAGTCAAAGAGTAGACTGCTTTGAGAGAATAATAGTGAGAGCTGCTTAATGGTCTGGGAATGCCTCTCTAAAAAAGAGATATTTAAACTGAGACCTGAATGTCAGATCAGCCACAGGAAGAGCGAGTGGAATGGAACAATATTTATAACACCTTGAACTTAAAAGAGCCAAGTATGACTGGAGAAGTGACCAAGGGGGTAATTAGTATAGGACAAGGCTGGAGAGTAGCTAAGTTGTACCATCTGGCTTACTGGTAAAAGTACCCCTGAGCTGAAGCATCTCTGAGACACCATATGATGTGATGTACCTGCTATATAGAGAAGAGATTGAAAGTGGCAAAAGTGAAAGCAACGATACCATTCAAGAAGTACTTGCAGTTGTCTTGATGAATGAAAATGGTGACTAGGACTAAGATGGTGGCAGTAGAAATAGAATTGAACAGATTTGAGATGTATTTTTTTTAATGACAATAGATTTTATTTATTTATTTTTTTACTTTCCCACTGTACAGCAAGGGGATCAAGTTATCCTTACATGTATACATTACAATTACATTTTTCCCCCAGCCTTTCTTCTGTTGCAACATGAGTATCTAGACAAAGTTCTCAATGCTATTCAGCAGGATCTCCTTGTAAATCTATTCTAAGTTGTGTCTGATAAGCCCAAGCTCCCCATCCCTCCCACTCCCTCCCCCTCCCATCAGGCAGCCACAAGTCTTTTCTCCAAGTCCATGATTTTCTTTTGAGATGTATTTTTGAGGTAAACTCTCTGTGGCTCAGTAATGGATTAGATGCCAGGCATGAGGGATTAAGGACGTCTGCCAGGTTTTTTGTTTGAAAAATCTTCTGTAGTGTTTACTGATGTAATAATGATTGAGGAGGAAGCAAGATTGGGGAAATCAAGAGTTTAGTTTTAGAGGGGCAGGGGTGAGTGAAATAGGTAAAGGTAGTCAAAATGCACAAACTTCTAGTTATAAAATGAATCATGGGGATGTAATGTAAAGCATGGGGAATATAGTTCCTAATACTGTAATGTATGTGTGAAAGTTGCCAAGAGAGTAGATCTTAAAAGTTCTCATCATGAGAAAAACAATTGTAACTAGTTACGGTGACAGATGTTAACTACACTTACTGTGTTGATCATTTTTCAGTATATACGAATATTGAATCATTATGTTGTATACCTGAAACTAATGTAATGTTATCTGTCTATTATAGCTCAATTTTTAAAAAATAGTTCAGTTTTGGACATGTTCATTTTGAAATGTCTGCGATATGTCAAAGTAGAAAAGATGAATATAATTGTAGCTCAGAAGGGAGACCTAAGCTAGAGGTACAAATGAGGAAGATATTGGTATGTATGTAGAATTTGGAGTATTGCGGATGGAAATCACCTAGCACATAAAGAGAAAAGAGAAGAGGGCCTAAGCCCAAACTCTGATAAACTCCAAGAAGAAGTACGAGAAGAACAGTGAGGAAAAAAATCAAAAGACTATGACATCTCAGAAGACAGAGGAGCAAATAAATGTGTGGGTGATGGATGGTTATGGGTCTTGGATTTTTTCCCATTTTAAATTGTAACTCTCCTGCAATCCAGCTAAGATCCCGCATCCTCCCAAATTAGCTGGGGGTATCCACTGATGCTTCAAGATAAAGCAGTCATTTCTAACGTCAGGCACTTACTTCTATTTCTGAGTTATCTGAGATTCGAAGCAATGAGGTTGGGAAGTGACTAAAATATGTTTCACTGGCTCTGTTGACAGAAGGGCTTGCTCTGAAATAGCACTGGTGCACACACTTGCCCAGTGTGCTCTATATCATTTGTTCCTTTGAGTGAATAAAGACTCACTCACACTTTAACCCCAGTTTTGTTGGATAGAGGAGGTAAGAGTTAGATATTTGAAGAGTGGATGGATAGTAGGAAAACATTACTTATGTGAGTTGGAGAAATGCATTTCTGTGATTGATTTCATTGAATATTCTAGTATGAATACCTTTCATTGGTATAGTTTTTAAAGTATAGTTGATTTACAACATTGTTAGTTTCAGGTATACAGCATACTTTGCAAAAGTAATTTCACACGTGCTGTTCTGTTTAACCCTCATCATAGCTATATGGGATAAGTATGTATTAGGATTCCCATTTTATAGATAAGGCACAGAAATGATTTTTTAAAACTCACCGAGATCACAAAGCTTATAACTAGAAAATCTGGGATTATAGTCCAGGGCTTTAAGTTTTAACTCATTTCTTATTGCACTATATCTGGAATGGTAAACATTGTTCATCTCATGTGGAAACACTTTTTATTTTTAATTTTTTATAATGATTTTTATTTTTTCCATTATAGTTTGTTTACAGTATTCTGTCAGTTTCTACTGTACAGCAAAGTGACCCAGTCACATGTACATATACGTTATTTTTCTCACATTATCCTCCAACATGTTCCATCATAAGTAACTAGACATAGTTCCCTGTGCTATATGCAGGGTTTCATTGCTTATCCACTCCAAAGGCAATAGTTTGCATCTATTAATCCCAGCTCACATATAAACACTTATCAACTGGTATTAGCTGCCTGGAGTACTCATGAATGAGGATGCAGCGCATGGATAAAGGCTAAAAAACAGTGTCATGGACTATTAATGTTTACCATAGGTATCAAACTGGAAAATAATAGTATGAGTGCATGGTATTTGTCTGCCATTCCTATCCTAAGGCAGCTTATATTATTTAAAAGGAAGCATTTTCTAGCAATTTTAAAAGTCTCTTGTTAAATCATTTAATGCAGTTGGACAAATAGCTTAAAGTAAGATTATGCCTGTTTCTAGAATCACCTATACTTCCCCAGTAACAATGAACAAGTCAGTTGGGGCATCTCAAGTTTCAATATGATAAGACTCAAAATGAAATTGTCATTCAACCTCTTGGAGACATTTCCTGAACAGGCAAACTAATTTCCTACTGGAATGCTATGATTCTGATCTCCCAGCGGTCTCAGATGTTTTGAAGAAAGGAAATGAATGTTGTGTAGTGGTCTAATTTTCAGTCTCTTGAATTCTTCTAGAGAGCATTAGGGCAACATTTTCTACACCTGTTCATTGTTTTAATCATTGGGGAAATACTTTCAAAGTAAGCTCCAAATACTATCTAAGGTCCTATAAACCATCATCCTATAACTGTCTAAGATTATTCATTATAGGTACCTTGAAATGGACATGTGTACTTTTTTTTCCAGCTCCACCTACAGCTTATGGAAGTTCCCAGACCAGGGATTGAATATGAGCTATAGGTATGACCTATGGCAGAGCTGTGGCAATGTCAGATCCTTAACCCACTGTACTGGACCTAGGATTGAACTGCACTTCAGCAGCAACCCAAGCCGTTGCAGAGACAAGAGTGGATCCTGAACCTGCTGTGCCACAGTGGGAACTCCTAGACATATGTACTTTTATCCAGAGTCAACACCATATTATGTTTTTATTTTTTTAACTTTCTATTTTGAAATAATTTTTGACTTACAGAAAAGTTACAAAAAAATACAGAGAGTTTCCATACACATTTTACCCAATTTCCCCTAATGTTAATATATTGTATAATATAGCCTACCAAAACCAAGAAGTTAATATTAGTACAATAGTATAAACTATGGCTTCATTCATATTTTACCATATTTTTACTGTCCTTTTGTTGTTCTAGGATACAATCCAAGATCATTTAATAATATTTAACATTGCAATTAATAGTAATATCTTATTAGTCTCCTCTAATCCATTCCTTGACAAAATCCATTCTTTGTATTTCATGGCACCTTTGAAAAGTACTGGTCAGTTATTTTGTAGAATGTCCCTTGGTTTTGACTTGTCTGATGTTTTCTCATCACTTCACATGTAGGTTAGGGATTTGGGGGAAGAACAGCACAAAGGTGATGCTGCCTTTCTGGTGCATCCTACCAGCGGCTATACCACGTTCATATGTTGTATTACTGGTGGTGTTAACTTTGCTTACTTGGTTAAGGTATCTTTGAGTTTCTTCACTGTGAAGTTATTTTTCCCTTTGTAATTAATAAATATCTTGAGCAGAGTTCCCATTGTGGTGCAGGGGAAACGAATCTGACTAGGAACCATGAGGTTGCAGGTTCAATCCCTGGCCTCTCTCAGTGGGTTAAGGATCTGGCGTTGCTGTGAGCTGTGGTGTAGGTCGCAGATGTGTCTTGGATCTGGCATTGCTGTGGCTATGGATAGGCCAGCAGCAACAGCTCTGATTAGACCCCTAGCCTGGGAACCTCCATATGCCACGGGTGCGGCCCTAAAAGGACAAAAGATAAATAGATAAATAAATAAATATCTTAAGGAATACACATTATGTTGTTTTAACCAGTAGAAGTAATGGATATAGGAATGGAACGGGAGTAAAGATATCTAGGTTCCTCCACTAATACTTTGCTCATTGGCACTGGGCAAGTCCTTTTTTTTTTTTGTCTTTTCAGGGCCACATCCATGGCTTATGGAAGTTCCTAGACTAGGGGTCTAATCAGAGCTGCAGCTGCTGGCCTACACCACATCCACAGCAATGCTAGATCCAAGCAACATCTGTGACCTACACCATAGCTCATGGCAATGCTGGATTATAAACCCACTGAGCAAGGCCAGGGATCAAACCTGTGTCCTCATGGGTCCTAGTCAGGTTCTTTACCGCTGAGCCATGATGGGAGCTCCCTGAGCAAGTCATTTAACCAACCTGGCTTTCAGTTTTTCTGTCTTCAAAATGAGAGATGAAGTGCTCAGTCACCTCAGTGGTCCTCCTAGCTTAATGATCTAATGATTCTGTGATTTTCAAGTTGGTATGTGTTACAGACTGAAAGTTTATATCTCTCCAAAATGTATATGGTTAAATCCTAGTCCCAATGTGATGACATTTAGGAGGTAATTAGGTCATGAGGGTGGGGTCATCGTGCATGGGATGAGTACCCTTATAAAAGAGGTCCCAAAGGATTCCCTCAGTCCCTTCTATCAAATGTGGACATAGCAAGAAGATGGTCCTCTACGAAACAAGAGGCATGCCCTCACTAGACACCAAATTTTCCAGCACCTTGATCTTGTACTTCCCATCTTCCAGGACTGTGGGAAAGAAATTTATGTGGCTCATAAGCCACTTAGTTTATGGTATTTTGCTATAGCAGACCAAGTAGACTACGCCAGTGTGTTAAACTAGATTACTCCTAAGAAACCCTAAAGACTTTTTGTCTAGGAGTTAAAATATTCACTTAGTTATTCAGTTAATATTTACTGAGAGCCTATAATAAGCTAGGCACTGTGTTAGGTACTGATAATAAGCAGTAAATAAGACAAACCCCTACCCTGGGGGAGATTGCATTCCAGTTGGGAAGACAGATGATGAACAAGTATACAATCAGTATAGGATACACTTTCAGAGAGTAATAGTATGATGAAGAAAAATAAATCAGGGAAAGAGACTAGAGAGCTATGTATAAAAGGGACTGTCATTTTATAAAAAGATGATTAGAGAAGGTTCCTCTGGGGCAGTGACATTTGAGCAGAGACAGGAAAGAAGGGAGGGAAAGAGGCCCGAAAGTTCATGAGGAATCATGTAGTCTCTGAGGCAGGACTAAGCTGATTGTATAACATTTAAAAGAATTAAGTTAGGTGTCATGAGATCATCTAGTCTAACACCCTCTCTGTACAGATCAGAAGAGGCCAAGATGTGGCCAAGTTAACACAGCTAATTAATGTGATACCTGCGTAAGAATTCCCCGCTCCTGAATCCCTCTTGAAATTCTGTGATCTTTTAAGGTCAACGTGCCTTTGAAAAACTGACAGCATGGGTGTGGATTTCAGGCCATACCAAATATTGATGGATCCATGGCTGGTTTGGGCTTTCTATAGAGCATAAGGCAAACTTGCCATGGGTATCACAGATGGATTCATAAGCATCGAATCCACTAATGTACTTAATGATGTCAACCAAGAACTCTGCATGACTGATAATGCTGCCCTCAGGGAGTCCCCAAGCCTGCTTGTCCTGATCACTGTGCTCAGTTCCATAGCCTGTTGGCCCAGACATTATTCAGAGAAGAAAAATAATCCCAAGGTGATGGCCTTAGGTGAGGTCAGATGTCCACTATAAGTGAATGTGACCAAAGAAATGTCTAAGGAAGCAGCCTAGAAGCGCTTGAGTATATGTTTCTAAAACAAAGCTTATCCAAAAAAGTTGCAGAACCCAGGACAGCTGGAAGCCATGGCAATACAACTGCTTTGTGGACTGGAATCAAAGACAAATTAGTTTTTCTGATCAGATAGATCAGGAGCCTAAGAAAACATTCATTCATTCATCATGCAGTCAATTATTTAGTAAACAGTATTGAGCATCCATTATGTGCCAAGCACTGTGTTGAGTTCTAGACATAGAGAGATGCATTAGATTCCTGTCCCCAGGGACCTTAGGACTATCAAGGGTTGAACTCCCTCCCATATAAAGAAATTAAAGGAAAAGAAACATTAAAGGCACTCTGATTATAGTAGTACAGAACCTAGAGGATCCTAAAGGAAGGCATTTCCTTGGGAAAAAAATGGAAAATATCATGAGTTATTCAGCCTCACACAGACACAAAAAAACCATCCCCAATCAATATCACCTCTTAATATGAAAAGCAACACTAAACACCTTCAGACATCAACTCAAATTAAATCCATAAATATGTCCATGTTTATGAATGGTGATTGTTGCAGAACCCTGTGGATATTCAAGATTCAAACATTTCCTGAAGCATGATACTTTTCCAAACTTTCATGCCTTTGTAATACTACAACTGCAAACATCCTAACTAGGATGTGAAGTTGCTCTTCCTAGTGCTGCCATTATTAATTCTGTTGTTAACAGCACAGACATAAATGACAGATGATAGGTCCCCAGCCATTCCTCCCTTCTGCTGCCAAAATGGTTCTGTTCTTTATCAACACCAGGCTTCTAAATGGATAGTAGATGTTTGAACAGAGGGGAAATTGGTCCTGAGGTGAGTTAACTCTCTTGAGGTAGGTTTGTTTGTGCTTCCAACAACCAGTACACTAAACCTTATGAGCCTTCATGTAAAAATTTTAAGGAGAAAAGGGCAAATTGTGGGAAAGCCTTATTTTTTTATCAGCTGCTTTTCATTCTCATTGAGACCTGAGTATTCTCAAGGGACTTTGGAAGTTTGCCATTTTTAACAACAGACTTCTGGAGAATTATTTGTAGTCCTCTGTGTTTCTGTTTATCATTTTTTCTACTAACACCATTGAAAGGATTTCTCTTTTCCTCACAGGTAGATCACAGAAGTGGGCCCATAATCGTTGGGTCAAGTGTTTTTCAGTTCTGAGTTAAACTGTAGCTGAATATTGTTTTCTCTGTAGCGGATGGTAAAACATGCCCATTTCTGTGACCGTGAGGGCAGGGCTTTCCAGATTTTGGACTAAAAACGGCAACAGACCTTGGTTTTGGTTACACAGGGAGAGGAAGACAACAGGCATTGCCAGGCAGAATCATCCATGTCTCTCTGCTTTGATATCACTTTAACAGTAGGTTAGTATACTCACAATTAAGCACAGGTAAGACTTGTTTCACAGTTGTCATTTCCCTCCTTGAAAAATAACAGTAACACCCTGCCTGCGGAAAAGGAGCCTGCATTTTAGGGGCTTTCATGAATTGATAACATAATAGTGAGTATTTCATCATGAATTTCTCTTCCACAAATCCTTGTTATCTTCTCTAGTCATCGGCATACAAAAATCATAACCAAGAGGCTAGAATGGATACTTAGGAACCTAAAGCAGAGGCAGCAGCAGCACTAGTTCTACTTACCAATCCTTATCTACACACTTTACATATATTCACCAATCTGTTTCACTAATCCTGTTGACACATACTGTTATCATCCCCAGTTTATAAATAAGAAGATTAAAAGAAGGATAGAGAGATTAAGTAGTTTGCCCATGGTCACACACCTAGTAAGTAGCCAAAATCTGAACCCAGGTAGTCTAACTTCAGAGCTTGTGATCTTAACCATTATGTTAGGCTGTCCCTCAAGAGCTAACCTATTGAAGTTAGTATTAATGATATTTAAACAAGTTTGTTTAATTGAATCAGGTGAAAATGGGCCATCAAGATCTAGTCATTCCTTTCTCAATGCAGGCATCTTTCTACAACATCTCTGCTAGAGAAGCCTTTGTATTGGCCTGAAAAGCTAAAATGATGTAGAACTTCCGGCTTTGCAAGGCAGCCCATTCATTTGCAAACGCCCTAATCATCTCTTGCATTGAGCTAAAATTGATCTTTCCATAACTTCTACCTTTTTGTCTATATGTATGCTTTGGCACTACACTAGGGAGTGTAAACTCTCTTGCCAAAGATAGCTCGTTAAATATTTGGAGGCATTCAGTTCCCTCCAACCCTACTATGACTACCAGGTCTTTATTTAGAGCAAGAGTAAAGGTATCAAAATTGAAAACAAGTCGAAAGTAGAAACTTAGTGCCAGACCTTAAGTATTTTTTTACTGAAAATAGAAAAAACTTTTCACACAACAAGTAGGGCAACCCCTAACCCCATATACATACTATATTTGCAAACGGAACAATTTGTTTTTCCCATGAATAGGCATCAGAGATGGCAAATGCTGACCTGTCAGATTCAGTGCTTTCTGCTGAGTTAGAACCTCAAGGGCTTTCCAGGGGCTGCAGCTCTCTCCTGTAATCATTAAAACCTGCAGAATCCTGCGTAACTCTGGGGAGATGCCCAGTGTTGTTAGCCTTTATCTACACAACCCCCCCACCCCACCCCACCCCCAGAGCTGCTTAAAACTAGGGCAGAAGAAATAAGCCCTGATTGGGAATCAGTCCCAGGCACTACCCCTTTCCTCCTAAATGGTGCAGTGGCTTCTGCTCCTGTTTTGTATCATGTCTGTTTCCTCATGCAACAATTCATCCCAAACTCCAGCCCACATTCGGATGGTTGCTCTCCTTCTTGCTTGTTCTGAATTTCTGGATTTCAATCCCTATTCATAGCCCGACGCTGTGTATTCTTGTGTCCAGCTGACCAGTTTGAACTTTCAAACAGTGCCAACTCCCCAGCTACTTTAAAGTCCTCCACTCTAGCTTCACGGCCCCGCCTCTGTATTTGCTGACCTTGACTTTGCTCTCTGTACAAACAGTAATCGCATTTACCCCCCAAGCAGAGAATCTGCAGCAAAATCCATCAGGATTTCTAACCACATCATTATATCTGTCACCTTCAACAGACTCCTGATCTTTGTCCCCTCCTTTCAGCAACCTGGCACTGACACAATATAATTTTTTTAAATCATGATGCATTTTGATGTGCTTTTCAAGAGGTTATGATGATTTTAAGGAGTGTTTGTTTTGTTGGGGAAAGGAGCTTTGACAGTGCTGGTAGCTACAATAGTTCTTCAGAGCCTATCCTGGGGTGATTTCAGAGCAGTAGAAAATTGAGAGTCTAAAGAGATGTGTGGAGATTAGAGCCATTGGTGGAAAAGATCGGGTTATGGAGACCAGAGATCCAGGACACCAGCTGGGGCAGGGAGCTTCAGGCATGTTTGAAGCTATAGGTCCCAAGGGGATCAGCACATGGAGGGGATGCCAGAAAAGTTACCTACTTGTGAGTTAAAATCTGTTAAATGTAACTGATGAGATGGTAGCCATCATTTTTTTTCTAGTTGTGATTTCAAAAACCCATATGACATGAAATTTACATCTTGTCCAGTTCTAAGGGTACAATACAGTCACAGTCCTAAGTATATTCACACTGTTATACAGTGGATCTTTGGAAGTTTTTCACCCTGCAAAACTGAAATGTTATACCCATTACACAGTTGCCCTTTTCCCCCTCCCCACAGCCCCTGACAACTGCCAGTCTATTTTCTGTCCCTGAGTTTGACTACTGTAGGTACCTCGTGTAAGTGGAATCCCACAGTTTTTGTCTTTTGTGGCCCCCTTATTTCCCTTGGCATAATGTCCTCAAGGTTCATCCATTAGCTATCATTTCTTGAACACAGTTTTATACCAAGCACATGATCTCATTTCATCCTTACCACAATTGTTTATGGCTGCCATGCTGTTTTGTGTTTTGCAGGTTAGAAATAAAGGGCATTCTCCAGGACTGGGCTGGGAGTTGAGTCAGAAGCAGCTGCAGGATTATCATGGTATTGTGGCTTACTCTCAGCATTTACACTTCTAAGGAAGAGGGGACAGGATTAGGCAGACAGGAGAGCAGATCCACCACCATGCAACATAATCAAGGCTGCAGGGTAAGCCTTCAGGTTAGCCTTTCAAAGTTGTCCAGAATGAGCCACATATTTGGAGACTTTGTATCCCAGCCTCGATCAGTCTTTGGCCCTAGGCCATCCTTGGCTCAGGGAGAGGATGCAACCTCGTGTGTGGCATTTCCTTGAAGGAAGCAACTAAAGGAAGTGTGATGGCAAAGACGCTAAAGTGGGGTTCCAGGTGGAGCACCAAAGTAATACTACAGATGCTGAAAGAATAAATACCTCTATTTCTTATGGTCCTATAAATGACATCAGGGCAGAATGGTGTTTAATCCGCTTTAGAACCCAGAGCCTTTCTACTATACTGGGCATTCTCTCCAATGAGAGCCAATATCTCAAGAGAGCCAATAGCCACACTAAAGTTAAATTTGGGGGAGTTCCCTAATAGTGTAGTGGTGAGGACTCTGCACTTGCGCCACTGCGGCCCAGGTTCAGTCCCTGGTCTGGGTACGGAGATCTTACATCAAGCCACTGTAGCCAAAAATAAAAATGAAAATAAAGTTAAACTTGGAATCTATTCATGGATAAAATGGAATCAAAGTCCAGACACTATATCCTTCATTACATCTTCCATTAGTTACCCACTCCTTATAATTCTTGGCTACCCCAACTTTTGTTCCTGGTTCTTGTCATGAGGAGCATAGCCATATCATTGTTGCAGACTTCTAGCTGCATTCCATGCCCAAGGTCTCTCCTTCCCCCATCTGATCAGTCCATGGCTGTCAGTTTAATCTTCTAAGAATACTACTTTTCCCAGTTTAATTTAGCAAGACTCCTACTGTGTACCAAGAGTGTCTTAGGGGTTAGATAGTCAAAGATAAGGCATGGCCTCTGCTTCTAAGCTCTTTACAACCTTTGGAGAAAAAGAACATTATTGTCACCACTAGCGCTACCTACAGACTCATAACAGTAAATATTTTCTGAGTGAGGCTATTAGGCAGACACTGTGCTAAAGCCTTGACATACCTTATCTCAATTCATCTTAACAAGCACTTTCTTAGGTACCTCTTGAGTACTCATTTTTAGGTGCAAAAACTGAGACTTAAGAGCTTAAGTGCCTTTCACAGAGGCTCTCAGCTGGGAAATGGCATAGTCAAAACAGGTGTTCCAACCCCAGGGCCCAAGTTCTTAAACACTGTGCTTCAAAACTTTGACTCACTGCTGTCCTCAGAATTGGATCCAAATAGCTCCATTATCAGTGCCCTTCCTATCTCCTCTGCCCAAACATACCAAAACAAAGTTCTCCCCCGATGAGGCAAGTCTTCAGTCCCTGACACCTGCTGCTTCTGGGCACTTTTTCCTGCTATTTGCTAAGTGCTGGAAGGGTTCCCTCCATCCAGATGTGATTGCAAATCCAGCTCGAGCTTGGCCTCCTCCAGAGAGCCTTTTAGCTTCACCCTAGGAACTGTGACCCTAGCCTTCTACCAGATACCACTCCATTGCTCTTATCCATGCTGTAGTTTTCCATTTGGCCTATAAGTTCCTTAAGAACTGTATGGGTTTTTTTTATGAATAATAATTTTTCGTTCTTTTTTCTTGTTGCCAAGAACTTGTTCCTGATATTTAATATGAAAAGTAATGATGTACAACTTCAAAAGTAAATCCAAACTTGTAGATTCTTGGAAAGAGATAATTACAGAACCTTGTAGTTAATGTTCAATGTATCTAATCCTATGAAAATTTTATCATATTACAGAGAACTACCAGATCTCATCATTTTTAAACCAGACTTATTTTGAAATAATTGTAGATTCACATGAAGTTGTGAGAAATACTACAGAGAGATTCCATGTACCTTTTACCCAGTTTCTCTCATTGGTACATCTGACAAAACTCTAGTTCAGTGCCACTATCAAGATATTGACATCAGTATAGTCAATATACAGAACGTTTCCATCTTGACGAGGATCCTTTCTATTGTCCTTATATACCAGCACTCACCTGTCCCCTAATCCCCTGACCCCAGCAACGACTAATCTGTTCTCCATTTCTATAATTTTTTCCTTTCAAAAATGTTTTAAATATATGGAATCATGTAGTATGTAATCTTTGGCCTAGAGATTCATCCAAATTATTACATTGTAGCAATAGTTAGTTCCTTTTTTTTTTTTTTCTTTTTAGGGCCGCACCCATGGCATATGGAAGTTCCCAGGCTAGGGGTCTAATCAGAGCTGTTGCTGCTAGCCTACGCCACGGCCACAGCAACACCAGATCCAAGCCACATCTGCAACCTACACCACAGCTCATGGCAATGCCAGATCCTTAACCCACTGAGCAAGGCTAGGGAATCAAACCTGCATCTTCATGGATCCTAGTCTGGTTCGTTAACCACTGAGCCATGAAGGGAACTCCATTAGTTCCTTTTTTATTGCTGAGTAGTATTCTAAATTTTCAATATGCCTGTGTTTGTTTAACCATTCACCCTTTGGAGGAAATCTGGGATATTTTAGAGTATTATGTAATATTTTGAGTATTGTGAATAAAGTTCTTATCATTCATGTACAGATTTTATGTGAGAATAAATTTTGATTTGTCTGGGATAAGTGCCCAAGAATGCAAGTACTAGGTCACATGGTAGTTGCATGTTTAGCTTTATAGGAAACTGCCAAACTTTTCCATAGTGGTTGTATTACTTTACATTCCACCAGCAATGTATGAATGAACAAGTTTCTCTGCATCCTCACCAACATTTGGGGTTGTCACTATTTTTATTTGAGCCATTCTGATATGTGTAGGAATATCTCATTATAGTTTTAATTTGAATTTTTCTAGTGGCTAATGATATTAAACAACTTACTTGCCATCTGTACATCCTCTTCAGTGAAATGTCTGTATATGTCTTTCACTCATTTTCTAATTTGAATGTTTCTACTTTTACAGTTGAATTTTCAAGTTCTTTATATATTAGGTAATAGTCCTTTATCATATACATGGTTCATGAATATTTTCTCCTTCTCCTCATCCTTTTAACAGGGTCTTTTACAGAGTGAAAGTTTTGAATTTTGGTGAGGATGAATTTATCAATTTTTCCTCTTATAGATCATCCTCTTGATGTCAAGTCTGAGAACTCTTTGCTAGACCTTGATCCCCAAAATTTCCCCCCATTTTATATGCTATCTAGTTTTACATTTTACATTTAAGTATGTGGTGCATTTTTAGATAATTTTTATATAAAACATTAAGTATAAGTTTAGGTTCATTTTGTGCCTATGGATATCCAGTTGCACAATTTGTTGTAAAGTATGGCTTGACTTTTGAGGTAAAGTCAAACTTATCTACCCTTGGCCTCAGAACCAACCACTTTCCATGCTTTCTGGACAGCACAACCTGAATGTCCCACAGACACAGAAGACTTAGCACATCCCAAACATAGCCCATCGTTGTTCTCCTCTTCTCCTAACCCAACCTTAACATATTCTTCTTCCTAATTTCACTATTCTTATTAGCACTACACTTCACCCAATGGCCCAAGCCAGAAACTCAATTCCTCAAGTCCTTATTCTGGAATCCACAGTTAACTTTAAATCTAACATATGCTATGTTACCAAATCTTATCAACTCTATACCCATTCCATCTTTCCAACATATTCCCTTCTTTAGCTCTTCCTTATCTCCAGCATCTTTTGACTTACATACTGCACAGCTCGTAATTTTTCTAATTTTAGTCTTGCTTCCTAATCCATCCCCTGAAATGAAACTATAGTAATCTTCCTGAATTGCAGATCCGATTATGTAACTTTTCTTATCTTAAAGTCTTTCTATTGTTTCCTGCTGCCCTAAGGCAAAAGCTTCATAAGGCTTTTCACCAAACCCTGCATTAAATCTCCAGCTTCTGCAATAGGACCTAACACAGTGCCTGGCTTGCCATAAACATTTATTCATTGACTTATAGATTCTTAAATTTTGGATGAAGTAAACTTCCCAATGCCAACATCATAGATTCCATTTTTCATAATGTTCACATCTGCGTTCTCTAAGTGTCCATGTCTAATGGAAATGAAGCCTGTCCCAAGATCTGATGTCTTAGGATTACACCATTAGAAATGAGACAAAGCCTTTGGTACATGAAGTTTACTTAGGATGTGATTCTAAGAAGCAGGAGTAAGAGAGCGAGAAAAATGGGCTGGAAAACAAAGATAAGCTATGCCCTGGGACTTGTGAGAAGCATACAGAATAAAATTCATCTGCATTTAGAGGCTGAAATGCAGAGAGCCAGAGCATGTATCCACCTGCTCCTTTCCCCACTGGCTGAGGGTTGCTGCCAAAGAATTAACTCTCCTGTGGCTATGCTTGCCCAGCCAGGAACAAGCACCCACAGCACTGGGGAAAATGCCCTGAGGTAGAAGATGGGAAGCCTGAGGGATTGCCTTGGAGGTGAGATGATGCTAGCTATATAGGATGAAGTAGAGTTTGCCCAGAACTCTCCACTGCTGATGACAGTGGACACAGTAATGGGCTGACAAGACACAGTATAAACACCAGAGGTAGTTGCTACAAGCCCCAAAGTGGAGCAGTGAAGTCAGTCTTCCTTCTGAGTGTCCATAAAAGACTTGTTATGTTTTTTAATATTCCATACATGAAAAAATAATACTACAAGAATTCAAAACAGGGGAGTTGCCATTGTGGCACAGCAGAAATGAATCCAACTAGTATCCATGCAGATGCAGGTTCAATCCCTGGCCTTGCTCAGTGGGTCGGGGATCTGGTGTTGCCATGAGCTGTGGTGTAAGCTACAGACTTGGCTCAGATCCTGCATTGCTATGACTGTGGCGTAGGCCAGCAGCTGCAACTCCAGTTCAACCCTTAGCCTGGGAACTTCCATATGCCATGGGTGTGACCCTAAAAAGAAAAGAAAAGAAAAAAAAACAGAATTCAAAACAGGATGTCATTGGAATGGTATGGAGAATAAGTTCATTAAGTGCTAAAGGAGCTCACTAAACAGTTCTAAAGGTCTATATTAAATCAACCATCAAATGTGAATAATTGTGATATGCCAGAGCATTTGCATTCTTAACTCACAGGTTTGTTGGGAAGATCAAATGAAATAATCATTATAAAGCACTCTGCACAGTGCCTGGCACAGAGCAAGCAGTCAATAAATGTTAATATTTATATGGTTATTATTGTTGATTGTCCGAATTCATCAGGCCCACATCATCAAATAGGAGTAACCGGTCTGTCAGCAGGAACATGGTAACACTCTCATTATGTAGAACTCAGTGTTGGAGGGACAATCATTACAACAGGATCTAATTTTAGTCTTCTGGGAGGCAGAAAAGACTACGTTCTCCAGAAATGTGGACTCCTTCCATGGGCATGGAGTTTAATTTTCCAAGATCAAATTGCATAATTTGTAAAATTAAAAGGCAATTGTACTGCATTTCAGGAAAGGCCCGGGAAAATCTGAAACACTATACAATATCAATGAAAAAAAGGTTATTTTTCCACAGGGCATAATTAGAAATAAAGAGTCAAGGTCAGTCACAAAGTTCTGAGCTATAAGGGAGGAAAGGAACGAATTTTCCCCCCAGTTATTTTATGGCTACCAGGTTGAACTCATACTTATCCAATGAGCCCCAAAATGGAATACTGTTCTGCACCAACTATACTGATGATAGTGATTCAGAGAGTAAATGATAAGATTCCATCCTTCTAAAGTGCTTTTGGAATTGGATTCTAGTAAGTTTCATTTTGCTATTGGCCAATCACAAAAGAGACTACAATAGAGAAAAGTGAAGACATCATGCTGAAGAGAGGGCGTCACATAGAAAAGGAAAAAGACCCCCTAATTTAGAGATATAGATGGAGAAAAAAAGGCAGTTCTGCTGTAACAGAAGGGAAACATTAAATAAAGCAATAAGAAAGGAGAAAAAAATGGCTTAGAATAGAAGATAAAGAATCAAGGAGAGAGAGGAATAGACTGTAGCACATACACAAAAAAATACAAAAGGACGCATAAGGGGAAATGCATTGATTATTACACAGATTAAATGCAAACATGAAAAATGAAGATGAAAAGCTTCTAAGAGAAATGAGTGGGCAGTAAACTGAATTTCATCATCTTTACCAAGACCGAAGTTTTTCATCCTTTCACCTCTACCAACTCCAAGCTTCCCTTTCTATTTATTTTTTCCTTTTTTTATGAGGTGGCAGGGAAGCCTTAGGAATAATAACATGGCCTTTTGACAAGTAGTGGTCTCCTAATCACTTTCCAGTAAGTTCTACAGTGTTTCAAAGACACATTCCAGGGTCTCAGAGACACTACTTTTCTTCGTCAGGTCGTTCTGCTCCTGTGCCTGCAGTTTGTGTTATCGCCGGTGCATAGCCTGAGAAATCCAAGGCCTATGCCAACTCCCTAAGTAATATGATTAGCATCTAAAGCAACACAAGGAGCCCATGACTTGGCCCTTTTGCAATTAAAACCATATACAGAAAGTGTTTTGGTCAAAGGCATTTGGCAGAAAAAAAGAGTCACTTCCAGGAATATTTCTTTGCTCAAAACCCACCTTAGAGTTTTCTACTTCTTTCAGTAGAGTACCTGCCAGTAACTAGTGACTGTAAAAGAGGTTAAAACATAAACTCCTGTGTAACTGCTCAATAATAGCAATTCCCTGTGCAACTGTGCAGCACTTTTGTTACATTTCTTTCCTGGACTCTCCCAATCTGAGAGAAAAGGGACATATGTTCCTCTTTAATTGACTCAGACCCAGACAAGTGATGTGGGTGGCCGCATTCATCCACGTGTTGCTGCTGTCTCCAGCACAGCAGAAGAGATGACCAAGACACCAAACTGTCCAGCCGAGAGGAGGAATGTTTTGGTGTTGTGGAAGACTCTTGGTGAATTTGATGTTAGAAAATGTAAGGTACCTCCAATAGTATAGAAGTTCCTCAGAGATTTAAAAATAGAACTATCATAAAATCCAGCAATTTCACTTCTGGTATATTTATCTGATGAAAACTTTAAAAAGATATATGCACCCCAATGATTTTGTAGCCTTATTCATAATAGCCAAGATATGGAAGCAATCTAAGTGTCCCTCTTTAGATGAATGGATAAAGAAGATGTGGTGTATATACACACAATGGAATATTACTCAGCCATGAAGAAAAAAAGAAAGGAAATCTTGCCATGGTGACAACATAGATGAATCTAGAGTGTATCATGCTAAGAAAAATTAGAACAAGACAAATGCCATATGATCTCGTTTATGTGTGGGATCTAAGGATCTAAAAAAAACAAACAAAACAAAATGCAAACAGATACAAAGAACAAATGGGTGGCTGCCAGAGGGGAAAAGAAGTGTGGGATTGAGTGAAATAAGTAAAGGGTATTAGGAGGTACAAACCTCCAGTTATAAAAATAAATAAATCACAGGGATGTAATCTACAGCATAAAGAAATATTGTCATAACATAATAACTTTGTATGGGGACAAATGGTTACTAGACACATCATGGTGATCATTTCATAATGTATATAAATGTCAAATCACTGTGTAATCCACCTGGAATCAACATCAATTTATATGTCAACTATTTCAATTTGAAAAAAATGTAAGTTACCTCTCCTAGACCAAGAGTATAAGGGACAGCTACCCAAGCCCTTGTTTGTTTATTTTGCTTTTTAGGGCCACACCTGCAGCATATGGAAGTTCCCAGGCTAGGGGTCAAATCGGAGCTTCAGCTGCCAGCCTACCCCACAGCCACATCAACGCCAGATCTGAGCCACGTCTGCAACCTTTGCCTCAGCTCACAGCAACGCTAGATCCTTAATCCACTGGGCAAGGCCAGGGATCAAACCCATGTCCTCATGAATACTAGTTAGGTTTGTAACCCCCTGAGCCACAACAGGAATTCCCCCAAGTTCTTGTTTTAATAGAGAGTTCATACTACAAATCTCAAAAGAATTTTGCTAAGGTATAAAGAGTATCCATTAGGTCACTCTGTCAACAACTGACACCCTTTTTATTATTTTTGAGTTATATTTGACATACAACATTGGGTTTAAGGAGTATAACATTAAGTTTAAGGTGTACAATATATTAATTTGATACATTTATATTGCAGTATGACTACCATAGTCATATTAGCTAATACCTATCGTGTATCACATAATGATCATTTCTTCTAGGGCTTGCAACTATTAAAATCTAGTCCCTTAGCAAGTTCATTGTTTATAATACAGTTTTGTTGTCTGTAATCACTGTACTGTGTACTGGGTCTCTAGGACTTATTTACCTACTAGTTCAAGGATGTGCCCTTTAACAACATCTCTCCCATTTCCCAATGTCCTTATGGAATACTATTCAGCCATGAGAAAGAAGGCAATTCTGCACTTTGCAATTACATGGATGGACCTTGAGGACAATGCTAAGTGAGATAAGTCAGACAGAGAAAGATAAGTACTGTACGATCTCATTTTTATGTGAGATCTAAAATAACTGAAAACCAACATCCTTTTTTTTTTCAACATCCTTTTAAGTGTTGGTCCCAGGTGGTCAGCAGCTTAGCTAAAATGTCCATGTACTTTTCCTAAAACAGAAACTCCTTTGAAGATCCAGCACCCACTAATGATCCCCAGCAGCTCTGTTGAGTGCTGCTTTTCACAAATGAAGCTTTTCAAAAAGTTTGAGTGGAAAAATATGGCTTTCCGTTTTCTATTTTAAAAAAGTACTGAAATGGGCATACCTCATAGTCTTAAAGGCACATGCATTATCTAAATATTCTTAAGCCTAAGAGATTGGTTCAAATGAAATATTATACTCATGCAAATGTTCTCTTTTCCTAATATCAGCAACAAAGAATGGGAAATAGAAAAGAGTTGGATGTTGGTTAGGGGTCCACCCAAGTTTGCCTAAAGCCTCATGATTGGCAATAGAAACTAATGTGTACCGACAACTTTGTGGCAGCTACCATCTAGTATCCTATAGCCATTCTTTCTCTATGATGAGCCTGGAGAAAATCTTCCAAGAATTAATGCAGCAGTTGGTAAAATCATTATACTATAATGGTTATAATTCTGTCCTCTCTCACCTTGTTACTGAAGTATCTTGAGATTTAAAAAGCTGGATCACTTTGTAATTCTTGAACAACTTGTATACCTAGCTCTTAATAGTTATTGTGATGAGTTCATTTATAACAATTTCTAGGCTCCATGTTAATTTTCTTAAATGTTTATGTAATTTCCCCTTTATTAAAAAGTATATTGGGTGGGTCTCTTGGCTGTGACAGGAAACATATCAGTGAAGAATAAAAAGGGTGGCCATGGCAGCAGAGGTTTTCAGGCAGCCATCCTCAGTGTCTCCAGTAGAAAGGAAAGAGGGCTCCTCTCATTCACGAGTTTAAAAACTGTTTGGGCCTGATTCACAATAGCCCAAATGGAGTTGTGTGCCCATCTAGTCTAAGGGAATGGAATGCTCTAGTCAATTGATTGGTTGATTAGTTGATTGGTTGGTTGGTTAGTTGCAATTGCAGGTAAGGACCTCCAGGAAACAGATGCCAAGACAGATTTATTGGAGAATAACAGCCATGAAGAAAAAGGGACTGAAGCAAGACTGGGCAGGGGCAGCTGTTAAATCACCATGCAGATCATATCAAGTCTGGGCCAGCTACATGAGGAGCTCCAGAGCAAAAATTGTCAATTAGAGGGAATCCTAAATTGGGCAGACCTGAGATTAGTCTGTGTATAACTTGGGACTCTTACTTTTCCTTCCTTGCTAGTTAAGAGTCTTAGAATGGAACTCAGGTCTCACCTCAAACATCCATATCATCATGTACATAAAGTACAGAGTGGAAGTTAATATAGACCAGTGGTTCTCAACCTAAGGCAATTTTTGTCACCCGGGGTACATGGCAATGTCTGGAAGCATTTAGGCTTATCACAAATGGGGAAGTAGTGCTATTGGCATCTAGTGGGTAGAGGGCAGGGTTGCTTGGCGGACATCTTCCAGTGCACAAGATATAATGAAAAAGAATTATCCAGGCCAAATGTCAGTAGTGCCAAAGTTGAGCAACCCTGCTCTATAGAAAAAGACACATACCTTATGTGTACCTATGTAATAGGAATTCAAATTAATTTACGTGCTATTTAGTATTTAACATCCTTAAAGACTTTGCTTTGGTTACTAGACAAGCATCATTCACATTTAGCATATAAATTGCCTTATGAAAGTGTTATTTTTAAAAGTACTGATTTGTTTCTGATCTGTTTAAACATCCCTAGACTATAGATTTGTTTAGTCTGGAAGTTTAATGTACTCTTTCCTTTTTATATACTTCAAAGTTGAATCTCATTGTCAGCTCCTATTAAAATACTGCAAGTTCAAATTGAGAGTAGATTGAGTGAAATTTTACTGCAGTATGCCTTCATACGCAAGAATGTATTTTTATTTCTGGGATTTCTACTAAAAAAAAATAACACAACAAAAGCAAACTTTTAACACTGTATATTTTGAACTTTCCAATAGATGCTTTATCCTCCAGGGAATTTCACTCCAGAACTGCTGCTAAGAAAGTAAAAATACTGGTTAATGCCTGAAGGGTAAAAAAGATCAGCTAACCAAAAAAAAGTTTTCTCCAAGATGTGAAACGTGTGTTCAATCCTAGATCAAGGACCAGATGTTCAAAGTGCCATATGTACATTACTTTAGAAAAGTCTAGAATAAAGTTTGTTATCAGGGCAATGAAATCATTTTCAAGTAGGAACATAGTGATACCAGCTCTTTAGTCATATAAAATCCACTATTTTTCTCTAAACGCAAAATCATTAAGTGCTTTTATATCTAACCATCTATATTCACATAACCATCAAAAATAAGTTATGACGCAGTGAGGAAAAGACAAGTAAACAAGCCATTTTAATCATTATACTTTGGAAGCTCTTTGCAAACAAATGTGAGATGTTTAAAAGAAGGGCAAATGATAAATTGGTGCTTACCAAAATAAAACAAAAAAATCAAAAGTATAAGTGATACTATTTAAAATCTTGGGAATCTCTAACCCATTAAGACTATATCACTAATTGCATGCAATATATCTATTCAAAAATGGACGTGAGATACAAACCACACAGACTCTGAATCTGACATAGGTCCATGGGTGTTTTGTGTCATCCCTTTCCTGAAGCCTTCCAGATTGTTCCAGCTCTCATTGATTCCTTGCTTCTAGAAATTTATAATGCCCTTGTTGATAACACACAGACTAGCCCTTAAGAGAGACTCTAATTTGTCCCATGTGCAGTCTTCTTCCTCCAAGACATAAGGTTCTCGAGAGCAGGGATTTCCCACATTCCCTCTTTGCTCTCCTCTGCCAGATGAACACAGAGTGCAGTGTATATAGCAACACTTGAAAATGCTTGGTGAATAATTGAATCTTAAAATCACCTCTCACGCTCTCTGCTCTAGACTGGTTTAGGTCCTGCTAAAGGATAGAAAACTCTGGCTCTCCCCAACTGGCCAACTTGAGTATTCATTATGAAAGAGGTAAGCTAGTATGGAACTTCCCCCAAGAGATGTGTCTGCCAAAGGCACCCACTCCTATTCTGTTCTCACACCCACCTTTTAACACAAATAGCTAACAGCTACCATTACTCAGTTCTTACCTTGTAGCAGATGTTCTTAAATCCTTTTCACGTCTTCTTTTTTAGTAAAATAGAGTATTTTCTGCCCAAGACATTGTAGGAATCTCACTAACCATCAGGATGAATGATGTGAGAGGCTTTGAAGAGAATTCCCTACCACTCCCCCTCAAAATTTTTCTGTCATTCTGTCTAGTCTTTGTTCATCCATTTTTGATTTACTGTTTTGTGTTAGTGATAGCAAACTGTGCCCCAACATGCTGGTGGTTCCTCCCAATTTGTACGCATCACCTCATCACCTAGGATGAAAGTCTGAAGCTTCCGTGCATCTTCCTTCCTTCTGGTACCCTTTCATTTAGCCCATCATGTCCTATCATACCATCTCTTGGATGATTTTTTTCTGGCAGCTTATCCTTTCTTCACTTTCTCCATGCTTCATTTCATCCCAAAACACCACTCTGACCATGTTATTTCTTTATTTTTAAAAATGTGGAGTTCACTCTGTGGCCTAGTGGTTAAAGACCAGTGCTTTCACTGCTGTGGCGAGGGTCACTGCTGTGACTTGAATTCAATCCCTGGCCTGGGAACTTCCTCATGCTGCAGGCGCATCCAAAAAAGATTTTGTATAAAATAAGAAAATGTTAGCCACGAGGGTGGAAAGCAAGATGACTAGAAGGATATGGTGACCTGGAAAGTCACTTTTTAAAGATTTTAATGTTCTTCCAGAATTTTGTTATGTGAATGCATTAAAAAGAAATAAAAGTAAATTTTTGAAGTAATGAATTATTTACAAAAATTTTTGAATGCCTTCTCATGAAAATGAAATGAAATCTCTATTCTTAAACCTGACAGTAAAGTACTGCTCTGGTTGAACTTCAAGCTACATTTCCAGCTTGACATTACTCAGCTCTTTCTCTGTTTATACCCCACATCTGGGCCTTAACTAGTGCCAAAAAAATTGTTCATTCTGCTCTTACCACACAGAATGTTTCTTCTGTTTTTGCCCATCATACCCAACTTTGAAGGCCTGACTTAAAAGCTTCAATCCTTCATTAATTCAGTCCAGATAGTCTGTAAGCCTTGTAGCTATTTATGCTTCTTTTAGCACTTTTAGTATAGTTCCCAAGGAAAAGAAAGGAGTGAGCATCTACTGAGTGCACTTTAGAACATTGCATTCACTGTACACCCAGTTTCCTCATCTACAAAATGGTCATAAATGGAGTATTTTTCTCACTGGGTTGTCCATTCTGTCAAGTATTTAGTTGGATGCATACTACGAGATAGGCAGTGACCTGGATCCTGAGGAGCCAAAAAACAGTGAATGAAATAGACCAAGTCATGCTCTCACCATGTTTACTTTTGGATAGGAATGACTTAAATGAGATATACCTATAAAGCTCTTAAAACACTTGGAATATTGTAAGTGCTCTGTAAAGTTAGCTATTGCTACTGTTATCACTGTTGTTATTACTCTGGATTTATGTTTACTGATAAGGAAACAAATGCTTATAGGCTATTAGATAAGATGGTGAAGGTCAGATAGGTAGTAGGGATTCCAACTCAGGTCTTCTGGACCAGTAAAACTGGTGACCTTTCCACTAGCCCAGTGGCTCCAAAAAGAGGCTGTATGTCAGAATTAGTAGAGCTTTAAAGAAAGTAAAGATTCTCAAGTCCTAGCTCCAAATAGACTAAGATGGAAATTCTAGAGATGAGCTAAGAATCTGCATTTTATAAAAACTTTCCTAGTGGAATTCCCTGGTGGTACAGTGGGTTAAGGATCTGGCATTGTCATTGCTGTGGCATGGGTTTGATCCCTGGCTCAGAAACTTCCTAATAGTTGTTTTGATACTCTGACAAATTGGAAAATGACTGCCCTATATTAAAATCTTTTTCATGCTCCATTATTAGGCCTATTTATAAATATCTAATCCATAAAAATTCATTAAAAATAGGCTCCTTGTTTGCTTATTTATTATTTTCTCCTTTCTCTCCTAGCGGAGTGCCTGATAAGCACTCAATAAGTATTTGGGTAATTACTTGCTTAATTATTTAATTAAAGTTGCTCTTAAAATGCAAATACAGCTGAAGGACTAGAAGCCTCTTATGAATGATCATTGATCTTCCTAGGGATATTTATTAATCAGCTAAGAACCAGTACTTGGGCAGGACAGGCTAAACATCTGGGAATGGAACTGAAAAAGTTTCCAAACCAAATGTTAGCCCCATTGTTACACAGCCTAGAACCCCTGTCGTTAGGGTTAGGGTTAGGGTTAGGGTTGCCCACTCTTCATTGACAACTTCAGGTAAAAATGAAGAAAGTATATTTATAAGATTCAAGAGACCTCCTCCCTCCAATTTTTGTTCATTTTAAGTTGATACATACATCTATTTTGGAAAATAGTGAGAAACATCTCTTTTTTAAAAAGAAAGAAAAAAATCCTCTATTCTTTTCACACCACAAACATGGAGATCACTGCTATATGTTAAGATTATAAATCAAGATCCCAAAATGCACTGGCTGATTATTCACAGTAGACATATTAAGTCAAGAAGCTTATTTTTTCTCTCTTTGCTAAGGCACAAAGCCTGGGGCTATATGCATTTTTATTACACTTTACTGTCTTTGTTTCACTTGAGGATTAAAAAGAAAGTCAAGGTACAGTTGCATGTATCCTGATGGATTTTAGGATTTCTTGCTTTGGTGAAAGGAAGAATCTCATAAAGTACCTCAGATTACTGCTTAAGGAAGTATACCTACTTTTAGGATGAACTAGAAATTCAATCTTTTGTTTCTCCTAGGAAAGATCACATTGTATTTTGAATTTTTTTCCCGTGTAGGTTTCTGCACTATGTAAAGCCACACCAAAAAAAAAAAAAAAAAAAGCTTTCCTTTAAATTTGAAGTGAGGATATCTAGAACAATTCAGGGAAGTCTTAGGGCTCTTCCAGGAGCTCACACACCCACCGCGGGCTTGGAGTGAGGGTGAGCAAAGGGGGAAGGAGCCAGGGGGAGAGAAAGCAAGGGCTCCATCTGAAGAGAGTCAAGGAGGCTGCGGAGGCGGGGGCTGGATTCACTGTATAGACTGAGAGGAGCTGAATATCCATTAGAGTTATAACTCCACTCCTGACAAATCTACACTGAGAAACAATAGAAGTATGTCACTCCATCTTCTTTAACTTAGAATCATGAAGGGTACTTATTTATTTATTTAACTCGTGCCTCTTTTTCTGATATGCCAAAAAAATGAGGACTGAATGTTGTAGAATTGGGAAGCACAGTAGATGAGATCTTCCGGTTGATTGATTTGTGAAGAACAGACTGATACTGGTTTGGCAGCTGTGCATAAGTAACAGAAAAGAAAGGTGCTTTTCAGTGGCCTGGAGGAGGACAGCAAGCTGGGAACTGGAAACCTGGAGCTCATGGCAGACAAGGTTCTTTCATACGTGGTCAAATTGACTGTGAAGGGAGTCAAGATCAGGAAGCTTTGGAAATGCTGTGAGGAGAATATGGGATTCCTTTGGTTAAGGATTGCTGCCTGCACACTCAAGCAAATTCTCCCTCCCAGCCCTCATTGTCAAGGTGATTAGTAGAACAGACTGAAAACCTATGAGTATATTATTACTCAAAATAAAAGGGTTTCAGGACAGCTGCATGCAAAGCAATGAAACTAGAACACACCCTCACACCATGCACAAAAATAAACTCCAAATGGCTGAAAGACTTAAATATACGACAGGACACCATCAAACTCCTAGAAGAAAACACAGGCAAAACACTCTCTGACATCAACATCATGAATATTTTCTCAGGTCAGTCTCCCAAAGCATTAGAAACTAGAGCAAAAATAAACCAATGGGACCTAATCAAACTGAAAAGCTTTTGCACAGCAAAGGAAACCAAAAAGAAAACAAAAAGACAACTTACAGAATGGGAGAAAATAGTTTCAAATGATGCAACGGACAAAGGCTTAATCTCTAGAATATATAAGCAACTTATACAACTCAACAGCAAAAAAGCCAGTCAATCAATGGAAAAATGGGCAAAAGACCTGAATAGACTGTTCTCCAAGGAAGATATACAGATGGCCAGCAAACACATGAAAAAATGCTCAACATCGCTGATTATAAGAGAAATGCAAATCAAAACTACCATGAGATACCACCTCACACCAGTATGAATGGCCATCATTAATAAGTCCACAAACAACAAGTGCTGGAGGGGGTGTGGAGAAAAGGGAACCCTCCTGCACTGCTGGTGGGAATGTCAACTGGTACAGCCACTATGGAGAACAGTTTGGAGATACCTTAGAAATCTATACATAGAACTTCCATATGACCCCACAATCCCACTCTTGGGTATATATCCAGACAAAACTCTACTTAAAAGAGACACATGTAGCCGTATGTTCATTGCAGCACTCTTCACAATAGCCAGGACATGGAAACAACCCAAATGTCCATCAACAGATGATTGGATTAGAAAGATGTGGTATATATACCCAATGGAATACTACTCAGCCATAAAAATGAACGACATAATGCCATTTGCAGCAACATGGATGGAACTAGAGACTCTCATACTGAGTGAAATGAGTCAGAAAGACAAAGACAAATACCATATGATATCACTTATAACTGGAATCTAATATCCAGCACAAATGAACATCTCCTCAGAAAAGAAAATCATGGACTTGGAGAATAGACTTGTGGCTGCCCAACGGGAGAGGGAGGGAGTGGGAGGGATCGGGAGCTTGGGGTTATCAGATGCAACTTGGAGTGGATTTACAATGAGATCCTGCTGAGTAGCATTGAGAACTTTGTCTAGATACTCATGTTGCAACAGAACAAAGGGTGGGGGGAAAAATGTGTACATGTAAGAATAACTTGATCCCCATGCTGTACAGCGGGAAAAAATTAAAAATAAATAAATAAATAATAAAAATATAAGGGTTTCGCTATTGAGATTTTTTTAAGCATAATTTCTTGGTGCTTTTTCTTTTTTTCATTTATCTTAGAGATTTTAACTTGCTTTAGTCATTTTTTAGTATGAACTTGCTAACTGCTGTATACATTGTCTTTTTTTTTTAAGATGATACCCATTCTATTTTATCCCCTTGATAATGATTTCAAATTGCCACTTCTGGCCTTGGGAACATGCCTCTGTTCTAGTACCAGGAGTCATAATTATGTCAGTACCCTATAAGCATTATGCTATGTATGACCCAAAGTGCCCCTTGAAAGGAATGCTCCGGTGGCCTCGGAAAATTTTTACAAGAGTGAGATCTTCCCAGTGTGGAATAAATAAAGCTCAAGAATAAATAGCTGGAGCTGAAATGTAAATGATTTAACGTATTGGTGTTGCAAGGTGTGAGCCACTTGACTTTATTTCCTGCTGCGAATCATGAGATATATTCGGAAAGGTTTTAAAAGGTTAGCTATTTTTTTAAGATAAAATCTGCATCGTTACATCATTCAAACAGAATAATTCACCTTTTTTCTTATCTCTTTGAGACAAGAAAAATAAAGAGCAGAAGATGTGCTTCCTGTGATCCTTCCATCACATTTTTTCATCACAAGTGTATAGCTGTAACAATAACTAAAGATTTTGACAAATGAAGCAGGATAAGGAGGTTGATTGCTGCTTTTCTAAATTAAAATTAATGATACCCTAAGGTACTTGGGTCTATGAAGTTGACTTAATGTTGATATAACCCGACTCCATTATCACAGAATGAGACGGTTACATGAGCATGAAAACTAATAAACAAACTTCCAAGGTGCACTTTTTGAAATCAGCGAGGGGAAAGCTCAAAGCTTAACAGTGGACCAAGGGCTCGCTGTTTGCCCTCCCTTGCTTTCTGGTTGATGAAAGAGTCCCTCAGAACTGGAGGACTGATGTTCCTAGAGAAGCCCTGAGCTGGCTCGAGGTTTGGTTTCTTCACATCATGGCTCACCGGCCTTGCAGCCATGCAGAGCCACTTCATTGTAGGCACTTTCTATGTGCCTCAGTAGATGTTTTGTGCCCTTCTGGTAGGTTGTACAGGACACAGTTGGGGAGAGCGGGTGGGAGGTGGAAGTGTGTGTGGAGGAGAGAGGAAAGAGAAAGGATGGAGTAAGAAAAGGAATCAGAGATTAAGAAGACAATAATCAGTACAGAAATACAAATTTGGAAGCGAGGTAAAAAATGCTCTGAGAGAAGAATGTTAAAAGAGGTGGATTAATGATGGTCTCAGATGGCATGCATTGGCATTCATGCCAGAAATAACACAAAATCAACTAATAATTATGCCCCTACTCAGAGCGAGCACTCTGTTAGCACTGGTCGTGAGCACTCTCTTAGCACTAGTCACTTTCCAGTGATCTATCCTGAAGGCAAGTGCAAGAAACACTGTTAAATTAATAAGTGTCTCAGGGTCAAGAAAACACATAAGCAAATTCAAGGAAAAGAAAATTCAGGCCACCTTTGCAATCAACAAGCCCAGATTCTTTTGCCACAGGACTGCCTGTACCTATCATACAGCCTCATTCCAAACCTTAACTCAGACCATTTTTTTTTCAGTTGCTACTCAAAAGAAATCAGCATTAGAACAATAGATTTTTAACTGAAGAGGATTACAATTAGTTAAAAGGATTTTAACTGAAAATGCAATCAATCTCAGGAGAGTGTCCAGGATAATGTTTGGCATGTATTTATGAATGTTACAAATAAGAATTTGAAGGAAGAATGTATTATGAAGGCTTCCCCTGATAGATGCATGCAGAAAAGTGTACATACAAACTACAAAATTTCAGGACAAAACTGATGCATAGACTGTAGAAAGTTGTTTGTGTGCATGTACATTGTTTATTCACTAGCATCACAGCACAAGAAGAGGTTTATTTTTATCGGCTCATTAGTGGAGGTGTGAAGTCTGGTACTTTCATGCCCATGGATATTTATCAAGGGTCTAGACAAACTGAGAGCCGGAAAGCGCAAATGTACGTGCCCAGTTATGTCTTTTCCCAAGACTGGAGTAAACACAATTTATGTATATAGTGCCAGTATGAACACTTGAGCAGTAAGAAGAAATCACATTGTCTGGCCGTGTTTTTCCACATCAGGAGGGAATTCTTGGCTCTTCTAAATCTCCAGTGAAGATAAAAACTTAAAAGTAATTAACTAGCAGGTCAAAAGAAAAAGTGGAAGACCTTCAGAACTTAAAACAGAGTAACAAATGTCTGCATTTCTATAAACTTATTTGAAATCATCTCTAGGAGCCACAGTGTTCTTTTCTGTCCTTCTTCATTCTTCTTTTGGCTTATTTAGAGCAATTTTGAAGGAAAAAGTTGAAATAAAGATACTCTTCAAAATACACAGACGGTTTGACTGAGCTTTGGGAAACAGTCACACCTAGGAATAGAGTGTGTTATCATTAATTTAGTTGAAGGACTTGGTATTCATTAATTATCCCCCAAATTACACTTTCAAGCATAACTGAATCATACTTAGCAAAGTGTCTAACATAACAGGAACCCCAAAAGCCTTTCCATTCACTCATTTATTGAATATTTATTGATCATCTCCTTTGTATTACGCACTGTGGTAAACTGTGAACAAGACAGACAAGGTCCCTATCTTTGTGGACAAGGAACTTAGATTCTAGTAAATCTCTCCTGAATGAATATAGAGATGTTTCTTAGAGTGAAAGAAGAAAGATCTCTGCAAAGAGTATACTACCTGCAGAACTCACCTGAAAGGAGAAAGCAAAGAAGAATAATAGTCCTCATAGCTCTCAGATATGATTATTTAAAAATTAGAATAAAGCAAACATGGGGAAGATTTGGATTCTAAGTTTGTCTTACAAATTATCACTTTAATTTTTTAAAAAATCTAATGTTGTAAGTACAATGAATGTAAATGATTTTCTTCTTTCCCTTTTTTTTAATTTGAGCATCAAAAAAGAAGGAAAGAAAAAGGAGAGGGAGGGAGGGAAAAATCTTTCCAAATATTTTTATTGGGAACCTTTGAAAAGGAAATTTATCATTCTAAATATAGTGGTTATGGTAAAAATCTTTGAATAAACTACATATTAATTCATTTAACTAATATTAATCAAGCACCTGCTATATGCCAAGTACTATGCTAGTCACCTGGGATACAGTAGGGAAAGAAAGATGTCCTCATCCCTACAGAACATATATTTTTAATGCACTTTTTTTTTTCTTTCTCTGGCATGCTTTTTCTGGAGAATTGCTACAAACTAGATTAGGAGTATTCAAGGAGCAGATGGCACTTTTCTGCCCATCTGGGATAGTTCTAAAGCATAGATGCTTGTGTATCAATAGATAAGCTTTCTTCCAGTTCTAAGCTTTCTTGGCCTATGATCTAATAGTAGATACAAGATGATGCTTCCAGAAGGATGCTAAAATTGTATTGCATTTTATGAAAGGAAAGAGGTATGGCTTATTTATTTGAGGGAAATTGGGCTCTTCCTGTCTCTAAATAATTCTATTTAGACTCCTTTGACTCTTCCTTCTCCTCTCTGCTCACCTTCTAATACTCAATCCTACCCCTCTTAGTCTCACTTTTCTTTCCTTCCTTTAATGACTGGGACAAATTACTTTGCTCTAATTGGCTATATACCACATCTCCAGTTAGATGTTTCCCTGTTAGGTCAAATGAATCATGTTCCAAATGAATTCATCCACCCATTTGCCCTTCCTCCCCTTTCTAATTTCCATATTTCCATCAGCAATATCCTCAGTCTCCCAGGCTTCCACACTGGACATCCTGAAGTTCTCTTTGCATCTACAAAAATTACACTCCTCAGAGTTCCCATTGTGGCTCAGCAGTAACGGACCCGACTAGCATCCATGAGGACATGGGTTCAATCCCTGGACTTGCTCAGTGGGTTAGAATCAGGCATTGCCATGAGCTGTGGTATAGGTTGCAGATGTGGCTCGAATCTGGCGTTGCTGTGGCTGTGGCATATGCTAGCAGCTGCAGGTCCAATTCGACCCCTAGCCTGGGAAATTCCATGTGCCACAAGTAAGGCCCTAAAAAGACAAAAAAAAATTATGCTCTTCCTTCTGTCCAAGTACCTCCTAGTCTTTACCTTCTTTTCCACTTAAAGCAACACAGTCATAATTCCAACACATATCACACCAAGTCTCATCCATTTTAGCAGCCTCTAATTGGTCTCAGCCTCTAGGTCCATCTTGAATCAGTTGGACACCATAAAGACAGATCATCTCCCTAAACCTCAACTTCCTTTCAAATCATCAGCCACTTCACAGAAAGTGTCAGTGGTTCTCTTTGCCTGTGGGACAAATCTTGAGACTCACTGTCTGCAGTGTCTTGTTTTGCATTGCCTGCCTCCAGCATACCTAGCTAACTGTATCTTACCATCCTCTCTAACACCCCTGTTCCACTACCCCCAAGATTTTCCTTGGCTTATTTCCACTCCTCACCTCCAACACTTTGCTTCCCAAGATCAAGACTGTAGCATTCATTTCTGGCATAACCCTTTCTATGTTAACATATACCTAAAAAGTGAACAAAAATGAACTGTTCCAGAATGCAAGGTAATGGAATATAACCTCTGGCTTTTGCTTCTTAGTTTGTATATAGTGTTTTATATATTTTTTTAATCCAGCTAGTAAGCTCTAATGTGCAAACGTTATTGTTTCAAAAATTTATCAAATTTTGTTTCCTTGCCTAATTGCTCATAGAATAAAGTGCTTTGTTCTTAAGTAGCTACAGTTTGTGGTGATCTTGTGTACCTTTGAGTTTTTCTCTTTCTCATTTCTTTCTTTATTCAACTGTGCATTCAACCCATGTTATAGTCTTCTCAAAAAAACAAAAACAAAAAATCTTGTGAAAAGAAATAATTTATGCCTAACTCTCTAGTTATTTTAAGACTATTTCCTGAACATTTTGTTTCATTATATGATGCAGTTTTAATTCCAGTCTCACTCTCATGCATTTTCTTAAGCTTGGTTATAGGGGTGGAGATTGACTTTTATCTCATTTTAAATTCTTGACAATATTGAGATTGTATTAGAAGAAAGCAACCTTCAGATCAGGGGCGTATAACTGACTCAGATGCTCTATCCACGTGGTCCGTATGAAGCTACTAAAACTATGACCAGTGGAAATAGCCCGTGGCACACTCATGCTCCTTCACCATTCACATGTTCCCTTGGGGATTTTTTTCTCCGTATGTGCAAAGATTTGGTCAGTGTCCATTCTTATTCCTGTATGGCCTCCCCATCCCTTCCTCCCAATCCCCAAACTTTCACAGTCGTCTCTTCTTCGATTTGTTTATGAAATGACACATTCTGAATTTAGAAATAAGTCTGCCTCCCAAACATTCATTTGCGTGTATTCTTCTCCACCTCTTCTCTATAATCTTATGATCTCATATTCTTCAAGACCAGGAATTGACCTCACATTGGATCATAAAATATACTGATGACTAAAAGTTTCATGGATATGTACACTCGATTAGGTCTGCTTTCAATAAATTAATTCAAAAGCTAATTAAAATGTCAATTGCTAATTAAATATTTATACAATACTGTTTTTTCACATTTCATCCCTGGAGTAGCAGTTAAGACCAAGAGCCAGACTAAATGCGCTTGAATCCTGGATCTGCGAGTTTACTAACTACTTAAGCTTAGGCAAATTTTGTTTGTTCCTTTCTTTTATCCTCTCATGCTTCAGTTTCTGAAGTAGGGAGATGATATGATATTACTTCCTACCACAGATTTACTGTGAAGATTAAATAAGTTACTTCATATTGTCAGGCACAGAGTGCTTAATAAATATTAGCCATTTTTTATTTCATGTGGTGCCTTGCCTATTCCTCTCCAGTTATTAACCATAATAGCAACAATAATAGTAGCTGCTAGCATTTATTGAGCAATTATCATGTGATAGAAACTAGGCTAAACACTTCACATGTATCAGCTTAAGTCCCATAATAACTATGAAGTAAGACATAGTGTCCCATTTTAACGATAAAGTATGTTAAGATTAATTTACCTAGGGATACGTTGCATGCAGTGTTAGTAGGCATTCTCATTTCTCATTTATTCTCCTGTCTCCCTCTCCCCTCCCCCCACCACCCATATGCACACACATAAACGTACACTCTGGTTTGGTCACCTAGTCATTACACAAATATTTCTTACCACTTTATTATGTGCAGGGTTCAGGGCATCCTGTGGGAGGGAATAAAGAAGAAGAGAAATAAGGAAGGAATGGTTCCTACCTTCATGAAGTGTACACTCCATTGCAGGAGATACTCATATCCATGTATCGAAAACAGTGGCTGTGATAGAAGTGCTCCAAGGATAAACAGTGTGCTGTGAGAATGTGGAGGAAGCAAACATGTAACAGCTTTGAATGGGAGAGAAGAGTGATAAGAGCTTTCCAGAGGGAAGACTAACAGTCACACAGTGTTGTATTGGATGGAATGTCACAGGACAAACAGGAAGGGTCTGGCCGAGAACACAGGGTCAATAAGTCTGGGAAATTAGGTTTGAAATGTCCCTCATGTTTTTGTGGGTACAACAGTGAAGCAAACCTTCCATTTATTGCAGCTCTACTTGGTTTTCCAAATATTTGGTCCAAGCAAAGATGAACAAGGCCAGGGAGAATGTGTAAAAAAGATTGTTCCTGATCTATGCTAGGGAGGTCAGAGCTGGCATGAGACTAGAATACCTGAGCCACTTTTAATGTGAGTTTAAGATCTATTTTACTTTGGGGGAAGTTATCAACACCACAGGAGTGAAGCTGCTTGAGCTCTGATGCCTCTGGGCAAGCTCCGACTAACCTCTAGTTTAGCATCCTGTTCAAAACCAAATCAAGACCCAGAGTTATAAAGCTGACACCTGGGGCCACCACTGATAGAGGATTGGCAAAATGCCAGATAACAAAATATACCATTTCATCCATAAAATTCTTTCCCTTTTTCCCACTAAGTATGAAAGTCACTAAGCTGACAGGACACTATGTCAATATAATATAGGAAAAACATAATTGAACAAGAAAAAAGTATGGCAACTTTTATTCCTTGCCACCCAAAGTATACTTCCCAGTAATTTCCAAATCCAATAAAATCTGAAATCTGAAAATTTCTTTATTCTCACTATCTACCTTATAGTTACCCTAAATTTAAACCTTGCCTCCATTTCCTTTATACTTCAGTATCAATCAACTCTTGGTTACTTATTAATTATCAAAGGTTAATTATCTTTTATTCAATGTTCCATTAATTATCTATCAATATGTTTCCAAAAACATGCCAAGAACTATAGGCTAAGATAAATATATATATATATATATCTTTTCTGAGATCCTTTAGTCACTTGGTATAATAGTGAACAGCAACCTTCCTACTTTTTGTGAAAGATTTAGAGTTTGCATTTTTTATGGTACTAATTGGAGCAGCAGTTCGTTTGTGGCTACCAATGAGTACAATGTTTTTTTTAAAAAAAAGAAATCTCTTTTAACATTGTCAAGAGAGCAAATCTTTTTTTTTTTTTTTGTAGTCTTTTTGCCTTTTTCTAGGGCTGCACCCTGGCAAATCTTTTTTGTTTGGCTTTGGTTTGATAAAAATGGGTCTCAGAAGCCATGTACGGTAAGCATATATTAAAACAGTGTTATAAATTGTTGCTTAAGTGTTCCAGCCTTAGAATCCCCAAACATCCTACCAAAAAGGGTACATTGTTTTAATTGCTCATCATTATATATAATAAGAGAACATCATTTCTCTCCTCTTCCTCTCAGGTGGCTGTTGAGGACCGCATCAGGCAGCTGCATGAGGCCCACAGGGATTTTGGCCCAGCATCCCAGCACTTCCTTTCCAGTAAGTCATTGTCAACTTTCGTTGCTTAACCTCTTCATTGCATCTTGGTGACTAATAATTAAAAGTTGAATTACAGTTGTCTCCACAAAATGTGCTAGAGGCATAAATCATCCTGAAATATAACTTAGTGGGAGAACTCAGACGGTTAAGAAGAGGAGGACCAAATAGATCATTTTGTCCAGTCTTTAGCTAATTCGTAATTACTGAATGTATTCTCGAGTGCTAACTTTAGAAATATTTTTGGATCTTTAGTTCTGGTTATAGCGGTTCACTTCATAAAGCTAATAATTATAATATCATGTAATTATTATATGGTAATTCAATATGTATTACTGTGAATCTATAATTCTTTATCACTATATAATTCATTAACTGCTTCCTGCCTGCATTTTGGAACTTCAGCCCATTGTGTTTTCTTTCCCTAACTATTCTTATCCCTCTTTTATATTTGAACTCTATTCATTCTTTTTATTTTTCAGTTTTACTATTTTATTAATTATATTTTAATAATTATTTTTATTACTTATAAAGTATAAATATAAGAAATATAAATACATCTTTCATAATTAAATATATATTTTATAATTTATACTAAGAGGAATAGCCTTGGTTAACTGAGGGTGTAATATTGGACTATCCTATTAATGTAACAATGCACATTAAATTGTCCAGTTTCTCTTTTTCCCTGATTAATGTTAATTTATGCCACTCTTTCTTTGACTATAAAAGTATACATATATATTTTGATATTTAAATAGTCATACTTCTACCACATGGGATTAATATCTGTTAACATTTTGGTTTGTTTCCTTCTGGTTATGCATGTATATGTGTGAAAGTTTACTCATCATTTTAAGGCAATTACTTTGTACCTGGCAATGTGACAAACATGACCCAACTTAATCCTTATAACAATGTGTAAGGTAGATACCATTATTATAATCATTTTTAAGATGAGGAAATTGAGGCATACTATCATACAACAAGCAGAAGACAGAGTCAGGGTTCAAACTCAAGAGTTCTGTTTTTAACCACCACAGTGGACTGTCTTTTAAGTGATATATTTCGTAGAGAAGAAGCAATTCTCTATGATCTCCCTTGATCCTTCTGCCTTCCTCTTTTCTAGTTCTTTCTGTTCTTTTCCACTTTCCATAGGTTACTAAAAAGATCCATGCTAATGAACATTTTAAATATTTGACTTGATGCTTTCATGTGTGTCTCCTTTTGGCCATTGTCTTTTAGAACAGAAATTCCTAGAATGTAGTGGTCCTATCTTTTTGTTACACATTGATAATGTATTAAGTAAGAAATTGTCAGAGTTCCCATCATGGCTCAGCGGAAAAGAATCTGACTAGTATCCATAAGGACACAGGTTCAATCCCTGGCCTTGCTTAGTGGGTAAGGATCTGGCGTTTCCGTGAGCTGCCGTGTAGGCCAACAGCTGTAGCTTCATTTTGACCCCTAGCCTGGGAACCTCCATATGTTGTAGGTATGGCCCTAAAAGCCAAAAAAAAAAAAAAAAAAGGAAGTTGTCTTATTTTCTTGACTGGCTCTAACCTTATCCACATGGGATCATTATTTGGTATCATATATGCTTAGAAGGTGCCAAGAAAAAGGGGAAGTTAAAACAGTATGCATAATTGAGTGGGATTGTGGCTTTAGGTAATGATTCTAGAACAATTATAAATCATGCAGATTTTTTCTTCTGTATTTTTCTCAATTTCTGTTCTGCTTAAATTGCCTTGGTGGCAGCCATTTTAATCAATTCAATTGAGATTAAATGTGATAACATTCTCGTGACTCATAAACTATAAATAAAAATATTATATTCTGAATATTAATTACTCCTCAGACACCATGTATATTCCTTCATTCTTTATTCTCTCTGCCTTCCCACCCAAATTCCTATATCTTCCCCATTAAAACCTAGTCCCAGAAAATGATATGTTACACTCATTTAACCCAGGTGACAGGTAAAGTTTAATGTGTACTTCTTCTGGGTTATTTGCATTTTAATAGGGTGAAAAGCCATAAGCCTGAGGAATGGCTCTCCTGTGATAGAACGTCAGCCATAATCTCTGAGCTGTGAGGAAAGAACTTTGAAGGGCCAGAAGGAGCATGCCCACACCTTTCACACCACATTACACTGTTGCCCACTTCCAGAAAGGTCAGGCCTGTAGACACAGACACTCATAAATACACAAATTTTTCTGCTTGAATGGACCCCGCCCCCAAATTCACCAGTTTCTTGAGTACTCACATGGAATTTCAGTATATGCTTAGCAGCTTTGCTTACGGATATCAAAAAAATACCAATTTGGTTAAAGGGATGTTTGAGAACTGGGACAGTGAGACTAAAGACTAAATAAAGATTCTTTCTTTGTGTTGTCCTTTTTTTAAATTACAGAGGTAATATATGGCCCTCAAGGAAATTTTATTTTGGAAAGCAAAAAGTACAAACAGGAAAAGAAAAATTATCCATAATCCCACCACTCAGAGATAACTACTATAAAAAAATGTGGTTTATACACATTCTGTATTTCTCTCAGGGGTGTGTGTATATATTTGTGTATGTGTGTGAATTCAGATTCTCTCTTTTTTTGAAACCAAACAGGGACAAAAACTTATTATAGTTTTATGACCTGCTTTTTTCCCCTTAGAACTATAATAAAAATATTTTTGTGTGTTTAAATATTCCTCCGCAGAGTAATTTTTTTAATGGCAGGTTATATTCCCTCCTCTAGCTGTACCTACTTTACCAAAACAATTCTAAATCACTCAATATTAAGGTTATTTCAAAATTTTCACTATTTTATCTAACATTATATATCTATCATATCTAATATTCTTGTACACATTTATAAACATCTCAGACTATTTCTATATGTAAATGCCTACAAATGGAACTGTTATATTAAAAGATGTTTACATCTGTAAGGCTTTTGATACATGTTGCCAAATTGATCTCTAGAAAGTTGCACCAGAAACTGGATGTGCCATCAAAGCTGTATTTGAGGCAGGGCCTCTCTGAAGTCACTTATTTGGTGTTATTTTTGTATTCTATAAGAGAAAAAGAGCTTTTCCCCCAAACAAATAAAAATATGTTAGAAAAAATACCACTAAGTTCATATTAAATGAGTTCGAATTGATAGATGTTTAGTAATTTGCTTCCAGATTACTAGGCATAATAATAGAGTGATTTCTGAGGCTTAGAAATTACAAAGAAAAGAAAAATAAGGATGAACCACTAGCTGCACCCTCCAAACATGCTCATGCTTATTGTCTCTGTCTCTCTCTGTCTCTCTCTGTCTCTCTCTCTCACACACACACACACACACACACACACTCCCCTTTGACAATTACATTACCATCTGTCTTTTTAATACTAGAGAGAGGCAGCCTTTTACTAAAGAAAGTATTCACTATTTCTTCTTGGTGGCCCAATCTCTACTTGTTAAAGAAGTTGTTTCTTTTATCTTAGATTTGAGAGAAAATGAGAAGATAAAAACATTGTAAATTATGACCTTTACCCATTGATAGACACTAGCTTGCCTTTAATTCTAGCTTTAATAGTCTACAACTTCTGATTGACTTACACAATTTAGACCAAGAAAGAGGAGAAATTCTAGTAGCGTAATTTTAAAATATACTTATCTTTAAATTTTTATGTATTTTTAAACTATATTCATAGGTCAATAATCAAAAATGTACTGTAAGGAGTTCCCATTGTGACTCAGTGCGTTAAGAACCCAACGTAGTCTCCGTGAGAATGTGGATTCAATCCCTGGCCTCACTCAGTGGGTTAAGGATCCAGCATTCCTGCAAACTGCAGCATAGATAGCAGATGGGGCTCGGATCCTGCGTTGCTGTGGCTGTGGCATAGGCCAGCAGCTGTATCTCTGATTCAACACTTAGCCCAGGAACCTCCATATGCCACAGGTGCGACAGTAAAAAGAAAAAAATGTAATAGTGTTCACTAGCTCAACAGTCTGAAAATTGTCCATCTTTTGTTATTTTCAAGAATTTAAGAACTTTTTTTTTTTTTGTCTTTTTGTCTTTGTAGGGCTGCACCCTCGGCATATGGAGGTTCCCAAGCTAGGTATCTAATCGGAGCTCTCGCTGCTGGCCTATGCCACAGCCACAGCAATGCCAGATCCGAGCTGTGTCTGTGACCTACACCACCGCTCATGGCAATGCCGGATCCTTAACCCACTGAGCAAGGCCAGGGATTGAACCTGCAACCTCATGGTTCCTATTCGGATTCGTTAACCACTGAGCCACAACGGGAACTCCCAGGATTTTTTTAAAAAAACAAATTCAAGAGCTTTTTTTTTTTCTGGCCATTTTCTCAATTCTCTGGGCCTCTGTTCTAAATTTTACTTTTCTCAACAAGAAGGATAGCTATAGATTTGGGTAAAGGTAGAAATCTTTCTATAACAATGGAAAGAACTTATATTTGTCTTAATATATTACAAGTTCTATAACTCCTTAAAGGGCCTTTTTCCAAGCCATGTTCTTCAGAACATTAATGTTCTATATGATGTTAATAACTCTCCCTTAAGAAAATAGTTTTAAGGTCAATAAGATTGGAAAAATACAAGGTTATAAAGATAAGCAAGCTTTCCTCTTGGAATTCTTGTAGCTTTTAATATACATTGAAACTCTAAGAGGAGGATAAAATCAGTGACTCTTGTGTCCTACTTATGTAACGATGCCTTTTTCAGGCACACCAATTAGTTTCTCACTAAACATGCCATAGAACATAGTATGGGTATATTTGCCCTAAAGTGATATTTGCCAAATAGTTTGATAATGAGAACTTTCTGCTGAAGGTAGTAAAAACATGATCCAATTAAAAAGAAAACAAGTATTTATCAGGCAAAAGGGTCAACTCTCTCTTTCCTGAGATTTCTAGGCCCCCTCCCACTTCCACTCCAGGGGTCCCCTAATGTTGTGGAATTTCTTAATTGCAGAGAAGCTATGGAGTATCTATATGAGTTGTTTTCAAAGCCCTTATTAGTGAGTCCTGAAATCGGCTTAATGACTTGCAACCAGCAATTTTTAATGGGATGAAATGGAACAGATTAGAAAATATCAGAGTATACTGCACAAGCAAGGTTTAATATTATTTTGACACTTTGGTTTCAGTTAGGGCTGTGTGTGTGTGTGTGTGTGTGTGTGTGTGTGTGTGTGTGTACTGCATCACAGTGTAAAATATACTCCTCTGTAGATTGTACACAGGAAAGTTTAAGGAGGTACTGAACTACTCTAACCCACACTTATTTTATAGATGACAAAATAGGGGCAGAGAGACCGAATGGCCCAATCAAGGTCACAGACATGGTTATAATAGATCTGGGACTGGAACCCAGTTTCTGAACTTCCATGCCACACCTCACATTGCCTTATCCATTACGAACTAATAACCAGTTCAATGATGATCTAGTCCTCTAATATTGTCACCGATTTTTCTCTCTTCTATTTTACTTGGTCTTGGCCATAAGTTGATTTATAAAGCCTGAATTTTTCTCTCAATGTCTCTGATATTGGTACTGGTTAAAGGTACAGACTCTGGAACTAGGTTAATCGAGTTCAATCAAATACTGGCTCAGATACTTAATCTCTTTATCCATTTTCTGTAAAATGGGGATAATAATAATATATTTCATCAAATTTGACATGCTTCCCCCCAAACCACCCCCATCTTTTAATAACGCTGAAATCAGAATATAAGTTTATGTCCAATGGGATTTTGTTTTTGTTTTTTTGGCTGTGCCATAGCATGTGGAAATTCTTTGGCCAGGGATCAAACTTGTGCTATAGCCGTGACCTAAGGTACTGAAGAGACACTAGATCCTTAACCCACTACACTACAAAGGAACTCCTGTCCAATGGGGATTTGAATTCAGTGAAATATGGTAATACTATCTCATAGTGTTATAATTAAGATCAAATAGTTAACATGTGTAAACCCCTTAGAATAGTGCCTAAAACATAAGTGCTATACAAGTGTTTGTCATTAGCATTAGTATTATCACCATCAACTTGATATTATAACTTAGTATCTGCATAGTAGAGTCAAGCTAGACCTAAAAGTAGCAATTTAAAGTAGCATTTAAATCTTAGTGAAGTAGCTCCTCTCTTTTCCAAAGATGTTTTTCATGGAACTAATCTGAATGTACAGTGTTTTGCATATTATAAGAGCTAAACAGTTACTTGTCTAACTAATGAATAGATGAATAATCAATGAGTATACTCTAATCTCTAAGGACAGGATGGTTTTAGTCTTGTTGACAGTTATTTCCTCCATACATAGTGTCTGTACTTGGTAAATGTTCAATAAAATCATACACAGAATGAATTATGTCTTATATCTGAAAGAACAAGAAGTAAATCTCCTCCTCCCATTGTTAATACACGGTGGCATGAGATTTAGCATAGTGACTACCACATAGTAGACACTCAATAAATAACATGACCTTTTATATTGCCTCTCAGCAAGGACTAATAGCATTCATAACTTTGCATAGTCCTTTTTCTAAATGTCTCCTGTGCGGTGTCATATATTAAAGGGGAAAAAAACTGTCTTCAAAATGACAGCATGATCACAACTGTATTAGAAAATAAAATATAAACAGCAGAAAGATACACAGAAAGAAAAGACTGAAAATCAAATACATCAAAATGCAAACAACTATTGTGTTTTACTTGTGCAGATTTTTTTTTACTAATAAACATACATTTCTTTTACAATGGAAAAAAACAGTTAAGGCAAAAATTTTATTCTCTACCCCTTAACCTACTGACCTCTTGTGGTATTAAACTCTACTGATGCATGTGGAACTCCATAAGATGAATTTCCTTTTTACTATTTATTCTGAATTTAAAAGCTGTGGATTTCATTGAGCAATCTTCTTGTTCTCAGATTATAAGATGCTGTAAAAAGAAAGAACTGATCACTTATTTCTTATAGGCTTTATAATTTTAACTGCCTGAATCAAATCCCTGGTTAACTCTTTTCTCTTATTAAAGGAACCCAAGTGTTTATAGTTTCTCCTTGCTACATAAGGCTAAAAAGTTTGTCTCTATCTTGAGAGTTGGCAAACCTTCACCGCCCCGTCCCCTTACTCACACACTTAATACAAGAAAAGGGGGGGGACTTTAAGCACATTTAGTAATTGCTGAAATTTCACTTACAGTGCTGCAATCTGTGCTACCACTGTCCTCAGGGCATGGATCAATTTGAAATATGAGCAGGCCAATAATTTAAAGTTCAGATCAGCCTGAAGAGGCCATCATAGGAGTTCTCTTGTGGTGCAGTGGGTTAAGGATCCCATGTTGTCACTGCAGGGGCTTAGGTCACTGCTATGGCAGGGGTTCCACCCCTGGCCTGGGAATTTCCACATGCCTTGGGCACAGCCAGAAAGAAGAAACCATCATGATAAAAATCAGGAGGAAGCTTGCAGGTACAGTGTGAGATGATTTTCAGCCCAAAGCCATCATGTAAAATCTGAAGGCAAAATCATTTGAGCCAGTTTCTTCAAGTGTCATGTGCCATTGGGAATGTTGAAAATTTGGAACAAATGCTATCTAACCTATCAGGGATGCTGGTAATGCCTCCATAAGTTCAAAGATAGCCTTTTGATGCAAAAAAAGCGAAGCAGTCACAGTGATAATAATTACACTGTCTTCTCATAACCTATTTCTATGGCTCTTTTGCCTTGAGTTCACATTTATATTCTCCAATTTAGACCTTAGATTTATTTGATTTAAAGTATCCATAGTAACAAAATTTTGCATCATTGGCCCTACATAGCCATTTATTTGAACAAGAATGAAGCTTAGAAAAGTTCTGAGTTTCTGCTATAAGAATTTGTGTGCTGAAAGTTGTTTATGCTAGCTCCCGAGAGAGCCAATAGCTATATATACAGGAATCGTGACCTGGTTTGAAACGGACCTTTGATAGCTTGAAATTAGCTATAGTGGGAATATTTACTCCCCCAAAATTGACAGATACTGCAGATGAAGACTATTGTTTGACATAGCTGTTTGATCAGAACACCACCAAATTTATTTATGTTATTCAGACCATCCAAGTCCTAGGAGGCAAAGCTCAGGACCCAAGTATTTCTCTGCCTTACATTTGTCCTGGTTTGTCTGGGATGTTCTTGGTTTTAGTACTTAGATTCCCCTGTCCCAGAAAACTCCTCAATCCTGGGTATACAGGGATGGTTGATCACCCTAGCCTTAGAGAGAGTTCCACAAAAATAGAGCCCTACATGAGGATTCTTGTGCATGTAAATTGTCGAGAGGGCAACTCTCATGGAAAGGGGAGGGAGGGAAGCAGGATAAGGTGGGGAAAGGCAGGTCAGGGAGTCAGGCTAAGCAACAAGGTAGAGGCTCACTACAGCTTGATCCCACCAGGAACTCTGGAGCACAGATTGTTCCAGAGTTAGCCCCATTTTGAGGCAAGGAATCTGGACTTTTGCCCCCCCCCCCATGGCTGTGGATTTCTGGGGAGTAGTGGAGAGAAAGGCAGTTTCTATTCCACTGAGGGAGGTTTTCTGGAGATGGGGCAATGGGCCTCTAGCAGCTAATGCTCAGAGCTGATGGGAATGGGCACACCAGCCTGGGTTGGGGGGAAAGGTGATCTGAGTGGGACACCATTGACATTAATGTCTTCTAGACTTTATGAATCTACTAGGATATCCCATGCATAATCTGGCTTTGGAGCTAAATAGTCACATTTAGCTTGATCACTAATCACCTCTCCTTCATCTTGTACCTGTATTAGGCTAGTGGCCTGGCAGAGATGAGTCAAGTACCTCTTTCTTATTTCATCTTCCCCATCATGACAGATTCCTTGGGGTCTCATGAGGACCTAGGGCAGGAAGACCAGCCTCACAGCTATGAATCAATTCCATGACACATGGGCACTATTTTAGTGGAATGCTAGCTCTGAAAGGTATATTTTTACACTCCCCAGAAAATGAAGGCATTTGTGCATTTGGCCTAGGGTAGCATTTTGTCATCTGTCCCAAAATACAAAGCTTTGCACAACAGAAATGGTGGAATCACATCCCTGTGGGCAAAAATCATTACTTTTGTTTTTCCATTTGGATGTTTTCCTCTTTCAGAACACAACCAGTTTAGGATTAGAAAATACTTTTTGGTGAGAACTTTGAGGTGAGGACAAAAGGTATTTTTTTTGTAGATTTACATAAACTATTCCTGGTTTAAAAACCACTCTTTTGAATTTTTAAATATACTTTCAGATATCAGCAGTAACAGTCATCCTGATTTCAGTCCACCCCAGATGTGCTTTGGAATGTGCTGTGTCTCCTTAAGGCCATAAGGAAAAGGGATGGGCCTAGGTGATGAGGGGCATTTTAAGGAGACGTGGAAACATAAGGAAGGACAGGGAACATCATTCACCATTAATCAAGTGTTTGGTTCTGTGTTTGCCTTTGCTGCTGTAACTTCAGACTGTCTCATTACATAGCCTCTCTCCCTGTACTTTCTCCTTGGAGTTTCTACTCTCTTGTCACTTCTGTCTTCTTTTAGCTCTCTGACTTTTTCTAGCTTACCATCTAAACTTCCCTCTACATGTTACAATAAAACTGTATAAGACAGAGCATCTGATTGGTTCAGTTATTCACCATCTACTTAAGATGAAGGCCACCTCATTGGCCATAGGCCAGACTGTAACCAGGCTTTCTTGACCTGGGCACTATGGACATTTTAAGCCAGATAATTATTTTTTTTAATGGCCGCACCTGCAGCGTACTGAAGTTCCAGTGCTAGGTGTCGAATCAGAGTTGGAGCTTCCAGCCTATGCCACAGCCACAGCAATGTGGGATCTGAGCCACATTTGTGACCTACACTGCAGCTTGCAGCAATGCCAGATCCTTAACCCACTGCACTGGGCCGGGATTAAACCTATGCCTCCATAGCGACGCGAGACACTGCAGTCATATTCTTAACCCCCTGTGCTACAGTGAAAACTTCAAATCCAGACAATTCTTTGGTTTGGGGACTATTCTGTACATTATAGGATATTTAGCAACATCCCTGGCCTCTACCTGCTACATGCCATTAGTGCTCCCTCCCCCACTCAGTTGTGGCAAAATGTCTCCAGATGTTTTCAGGTATCTCCTGGAGGGCAGAATTGCCCCCTGGTTGAGGACCACTCCTGTATACCAACCCCTGGATGATTTGTGGCCATAGTGGTAGAGTCACATGGAGCACTAAGCAGAATGACCTCTGTCTGAGGAACCATTCAAGACTACTTTTCTTCCCTCCTAGGTGCCCTTCAATGAAGATATACAACCTTCAGCTCTCTTTCCCTTTGGGAATTGCCTCAGTTCCCTTGTCCAAGATCATAGCCCTTCCACAAGAAACTCCTAATTAATACAGGAGTATGAAGATGTGGCCATTTTGGCCCAAATCAAGAGAACTCTAATATTCTAGCTCTAAAGCCCCTAAGGGGTTCAGTGAGACTGTCAGTGAGCCTGGATCCTAGCTTGACTTCTCCCTGTTGCTATTCCTGGTTTCTTCTTCTCCCTTCCATGGGAATTGATCACAAAGGCACAGCTTACTAAATTTCCTACTCTCGAAACCTTGTCTTAGAGTTGACTTCCTGGGGAACCCAGTCTGTGAGGGAGTACTGCAACTGACAGACATTTAGAAACATCTGAGTAAAAGGCATTGTAATAGGCTCATTCTAGCCTGGATGAGTTGGTTTACTCATAATGAGGTTGATGATTTCATCCAGTGTATATATAGTGATCATTATTTAAGGTATCTGACCTCATGATCTCCATTAATGGGTAAGGACTTAGGGGACAGCATAAAATTATGTCAGCCCCTTGCCTTATACCTAAAGCTCAGCCATATACATACCAATGACAGGCAAGAGTTAGAATGAAGGATACTCAATAAAACAGATCGTAAAAGGAAATGAGTTGAGGTGTGAGCACCATAAGGTAAAGGTCATGCATTGCTAGGGTTTTTTTAATTTCATTTTTTAAACACCTTGTGGATAGATAACAGGATATGCCCTGATTGAATGAATAACTCTGTGCTCTAAAGAGTATTCCTACTCTAATACAATAGGAAAGAACTTAGTCTACTGACTAGCCTAATGTCCTGAAAAAGTTGTGAGCTTCGCTTTATTTTCAGCCAGCCAAGAACTGATTCATTCTGTCACTCAATGAACATCAATTTAGTGACCCATATAGCTCAAACTCTCTCCTAGGTATTGGGGAAACAGTAGTAAATAGAAGAAGATGTCTGTCTCATGGAGCTTGAATTTTAATAGGGGAAGAAAGTCTGGTCATAAGTTTGATAAAGAAGAATAAAACAGGGTAAAGGGGCTAGAGGTGATAGGGTAAAGGGACTCTTTAAATGGGGGTTGGTCAGGGTGTTGACATTTAAATAGAGAAGTGAGGAAACAAGCCAGGCAGACATGCGGGCAAAGGGTTACAGGTAGAAGAAACAATACATGCAAAGGGCTTGAGATGGGAGGATACTTAAGGGGATTGAGGAGCAATAAAGAGTCTGGTATGACTGATGCCAAGGAAGCAAATAATGAATAAGTCCTTGAGCACCCAAAAGCCAGCCCAGGTAGCATCTTGTCTACTAGTTAGAAGCCTGTGGAATCTGTTCTTAGTAAAAAGGGAAGACTTAGGCAGGTTCTGAGCTGAAAAACGACGTGATCTGACTTCCTATGCCTAGAGCATCCATTCATTTATATATCTGTTATAAAACACTAAGCACTTGTAGTAGGAAGATGAGAAAGACAGAATCCTGGCCTTGGAACACTCAAATGGGAAAGTATTTGCATTAGACCTACATAAAGAAATGTACCTATGAAAAAAATCATGACTTCTATAATTGTGGTAAATAGTGGGTGTTATAGGAATAGAGTGAAAGGAGGAATTAATTCCACAGTGAGGGAAATGAGATGTTCTGTATAGACTAGTATTAATGCACATTATCCCTGAGGCTGCATGCAACTCCCAGGGAGACAATATTTCATCTGATAGGAATCTAGCAGGGAATGCTTCTGATTACTCAGCCCTTGATTTCACTTGGCAAGAGTCACAAGGCATGTTCAGTGATGAGAATCAGGTTCTCCCTTCTACCTAGCCATTCTCATATGATGACTATCCCCCTTTCCAGTTTTACATGTAGCCTCCTTATAGCCCTTTTGTCTAGAAAAGGGATTTCTTATGTATGTATAGTGAATATAAATATAGGTTTTAGAGAGTGCTAATGTTTTAATGAGCTAGAAGTAAGCAGACAAGAGAGAGAATAATTGAAGGATTAGTCAACATGGGGGCAGTTTGACTTGAAAGAGAAAATCTGAGCAGGAAATGTCTAGGAGAAAATTAGAAAAGGAATGTAATGGACTGATCTCATTTATGATGTCAGTTAAGGACAGTGGGATTTAGTCTCAAAAGGTAAAAAGTGAGAGTTTATGTTGTAGAACTTGACTTCGGCCAGCTGTCAAGGACAAGAGACTAATGCAAAAGACTTGGGCCAGGCCATCTGGTATTGGGAGAAGAGGGAAAGTTTTGAAACCAAATCCCCAGTTACTCCTGGAGCCCAACACAGAAGCTCACTAGGACCATTGCAATCTCAGGTCAAAATAAAAGACAACAAGGCTTAGGTATTAGATAGGACAGGTCGGATAATTCCTTTAACATGAACTACCCGTACCTATCTAAACAGAAAAAAAAAAGAAGGTGATTAAGTTTGGGAATATGAAATTTAATTTAAAAATCAGAACTAAACATGGAAATTAAAATGAAACTCTTGTTTTATTTCTTCCTAAAAATATTTAGTTCTTTGTTTGGAGCTCCTAAGTAATACTAATATAGAATGATAATACACAGTTGATTTTTGTAGTTGACACCAGCATCAGGATGCCAAAGGGAAAATCTGTCTCCTTTCAAGTTGTACAACTCTGGGAACTGCATAAAATTTTTGAATTTTTTTTAATTGTAATCAATTGTTATTTCCCCAATACATTTTTTTTTTCTACTGTACAGCATGGTGACCCAGTTACACATACATGTATACATTCTTTTTTCTCACATTATCATGCTCCATTGTAAGTGACTAGACATAGTTCCCAGTGCTACACAGCAGGATCTCATTGCTCATCCATTCCAAAGGCAATTTTTGTATCTATTAACCCCAACCTTACCAATCCATCCCACTTCCTCCCCCTCCCCCTTGGCAACTGCATAAAATTTTTGAAGGGTCAGAAAATGGCTGGAAAAGAAGGAAGAGGGATAATATAGTAGAGTTGTTTCCTAAGCCCATGCTTTGGTGGTTAACAGTGAGTTTAACTCTAGAACCGTAGGGTCTCTTGCTCTCATTTACCTGGTTATCCTGTGGTTCCTCACACTGACAGTAAGTTAGTTAATGGAAGAAAGATCCTGTATGTTAATCATGATGATGATAATAACAGGGATAGGAATAGGAATACAAAAAAATATTGAGCACATTTTGCCCTTAGCACTGAGGAAACCTCTCATGTGGATTAACCTGTTTCATCCTCATAACAATCCTGTAAAATAAGGATTATTTTTGTTTCCATTTCACAGAAGAGAAAATTGAGACTGGAGAAGTTTAATAACATGTTCAAGTTCAAATGCATACTTGTAACCATTATGGATTATCAGCTTCAGAGAAGATGTTCTGGGGGCTAGTGAATGGCAACCCACAAGTCTCAACTGAAAAGACACAAGGGGATAATCTGCATTCATCTTTTAGATGACAATAGAGAAAGTAGCCAATTACAAAGCGGGGAGACTTGCTTTCAAATACTTTTCTATAATCTCTTTGATGTTCTTTCTTCTCTCTCTCCCCCTCCCCTGCCCCCACACTTTCTCCCCTCCTGTATCCATCCTTCTCTCTCTCCTCCTATATGAGAGTAGAAAGCTTACCTTTTCATACTTATCATATAGGTCAACTACAGTTCAGGTGATCTAAAGTTTGGATGGGCAGCTCTGCTCCAGGCTGCAGGTTGGCTAGGTTTGATCTGCAAGTTGGCTGCCAGATCAGTTAAGATTTGTGCTGGGTTCTGAGGCCAGGCTGAAGGATCAGAGGCCATCTGGTGCATGTGCTCATGGCCAATCACCAGAGGATAAGATGACAAGCTTCTGGTCCTGTCATGTATGCTAAAGCCTCATGGTCGAAGCAAGTCACATGGTCAAACCCAAGCTCACAGGACTAGGAAGAACACTCTGCCAACCACATGGCTATGACTAAGGTATAGGTGTTTAACTCTTTTATAATGAAGTAAAGAATCTAACCCAGAATTGAATCTCTCCCACCCTCTTATTGCTTTAATTACTGCCATAGCCTTAGCTCTTTCTCATTCTTATCTTGCTTTCTAAATGGATGTGCATCCCATCTAATTCATTTGGTTTTTAATATTTGAGTTGCTCCTGACCGGCTCAGGTTTCAAATATTACTTTCCTTGAAATTTCCCTGATGCCTAATACAATACCATTCACATGGAGAGCATTCAACAAATGGTGTTCACTTCCTGCTGTCTTTTAAAAGCACATCTGGAGAGACACTAAAGGCACCTGGCAATATTCCACTGACTTGTTAAGTAACCTGGCTAACCCAGATGGCCCAAAGACTGTAGCCATCTTTACTTGGAGCAAAGTTTTATGGTAATACAGTCAAGCAATTCTGTTCAAAATTCAGAAATTCCATGAGTCAGTCACAGCTCAATTTATATAGGCACCTCCCCTTCTATATCTGGCCTTATGAGTCTTGATTTCTTTCTTAATACCCTAATAATCACAATGTGGTTCTTGCAGTTTTGTATAAGTGGGTTTAAAGAAGCTTTTCTCTTGAGTCATACTACCAAATATTGGTTATTAGACTTTGTGGGAATGTGCAGCCAGCAGCACTGGATATTAGAGATATTGTTTACAACTCAGTCACCTTGCCAAGCAGTTTAGAATGAACCCTCAATGACTTCCCAGATCCAATGTAAGCCTAATATTCTAAATGACTTGGCCATCTACTGACAAATCCTATGGTGCAATATACTATTCACCATGCACGATGGTCTCCGAGCTCTGTGTTATCTGTCTGACAGCTCATATAATATTTACAGGTTGTTATTCGTGAGGAATTTTAGTTAGCCATAAAGATTTTCACAGCTATGGCAGACATTAGAGGTCTCATTCATCACTCTTGTGACCTTCCCCTCTGGAATGTAGCCCATCTGTCTCTGCTGTTGAAATCTTTATGGAAAATCTGCCCATCTTTGAAAGTTTAGTAAGTGATCTTAAAGTTTTCATTGAATCTTTACTTTTGATAAATGATATAGACCTATAAAATACCATTCTTATTTTAATTTAATGTTTTGAAAAGTATTAAATTTAACTTGGCCTTTCATTGAAATGACAGAAAACTTACTCTAGCTATGGGAACTATATGGATCATATCAAAAGAAAAGAGAAATCATACAGAAAGCAATTGCAGTGGGGGAAAATGATATATACATACATACACATTTGGCATTAACTCCATGAAAACTAAAACAATGTATTATGATCGTGATTATAACCTTAGGAAGTAAAAAAAGGTAGAAGTATTTCATGTAATTTAATGTTGTAAAGAAGACCCTAAACAAATTCCCTAAATAAACTAATCAAATGGGCTAGTTCACAGGACAGGAGAGAGGCATGACTAACACTCAGCTGTTTCCCCTCTGCATTTACATTATCCTCCTTTCATAAACAACAACCTCGCAAACGTTTGGTTAGGACCTAATCCTGCTACTTACCCTCTGTCTACCTCCGCCTTCAACTTCTGTGATCTGGTTCAGCCTTCATCGCTTTTATAAAACTGCCCTGTTGAGGTCACCATTGATCTTGTAACCAATACACATTTCTCTTCCATATCCCTAGTACATTGGAATCCACTGGGGTTCCTACTTCACCATCTGGCTGGCTTCTTATGTTTCATTCTACTTGATTTTAGTTTCTATATTGTCTTTCTTTGGCAGATTTTCCTTTGCCACCACCATTTTGGTACATTCCCCAGGGTACAATTCTCTTTTAACAACCTTCTTTCCTCAAAGGGTCTGGCCATTTTTGTAGCTTCAGCTACCATATAATACTTGCTGTCTTGTTCTTTCACTTGAATTTCAGTTAAAAGACCCACCTTCAAAATGTTTTAACCTAAACACACAATTTATCTGAAATTCAGTTCTAGTTTATTTTTTCTGTCAATGAAATTCCCAGGTGCCTACTAAGTCTTGAAAGTATAGAGACACCTGTAATTTCTCACTTTCAGTGAACACCCAATTCACTCATGAACTACCTCTCCAAACTCCACTGTCCTACCTCTAATCCACTCTCTATAATACCATGAGAACAATCTTCTTATCTCTTCATTCTCATACTCCTCTGATTATAAAATAGCCTATGTCCCTCTACTTCCCATTGTATCATATATGAACAAATCTGTTCGTCATTCACAGTGGTGGGTAGTAGACAAATGGTCTATCTAAAAATGAAGGGTCTGTTGGGAAGTTGCCATTGGTCTAGGCAGAGAGAGATGTAAAAAGAAATACCGTAAGTCTAGGCAGTTCAGATAATGTTCAGAGGCATTTCTCTCCCATACTTTATACTGTATGTGGTGTGTTAATAGTAGTTAAATGTGGACCCAAAGGTTAAAGACAGTTGCTGCCAAGCTAAGGCAGAAAGATTGATTCTGGGATTACTATCATTCAGACAACATCCCATAGGTATGTGATTACAGACATTATTTGTACGGTGATTAACATTTTGCAAAGCAATTTCATATCCATTTTCTCATTTTATCCTGATAACATTTCAGTAAGAGTGATATCATTATTCCTATTTTGCATATAAGAAAAATAAGGCCCAGAGAGAAAACAAAACTTGCTTAAGATCATACAATGATGATGAAGTCAGACTCAAATCCAGTTCTTCCGAATATGTGTTCTGGACACCCTTATTGATCCAGATACCTCTCAAGATTCTAGCTGGGATTTGAGATAGAAAGCCAATGTGCTGAGTGTCTTTCTGAACTCAAAATGTTTACCATCTATCATGGGAAGAGGGGATGTGAAAAGCATCTTCTCAAATAAGCCACTGTATCATCCATAACGTGCCTTAAGAATTATACCAACTAAATGTTATTAACCTATGGAAAGAGAATTTTCTCTTTCCACCTGGATCAATAAGACTAGTGTTGACATGAATGTAATTTGTATAATATGCCTTTGAAATGTTCATATCTTTTAATCAAGTAAATATACTTCTGGGAATTTTGCTTAAGAAAGTTAATGAAAATGTGTGCAAAGATTTATTTACAAAGATGTTCGTTGCAGCCTTACTTATACCAGTGAACAACTGGAAATAACCCTCAATATTCTGAAAGAGGGTATTTCTTCAATAAATCATGGTACATCCATTAATGGAATATTTAAAATGTAAGATAGAAGAGATACGGGCAACCATAGATGGTTTGGGTGGGTGAGAGTGGTTCAGTTAAAATTATGTTTGGCTGACTGTAACAGGAAGGTCAAATAATAATGGCTTACACAGTGTAGGGGTTTATAAATTTCTCACATAGAAATCCAGAGATAAATTGGAATGGCAATGACACCTTAGTCAGAACACAGATTTCTCCTATCTTTTTCTCAGCCATTCTTAGTGCGTAGCTCCTATAGCGTAAGTTGTCAGTGTCCTGCCCTTTCCCCTCTGACCTTCACCATAGCCAGGCACACCAAACTTAGGCTTCCAATCACTACACATACCTGTGACTCTGCCTTCAAGGCCTTCTTTGGCCACTGGAGCCTGCTCATCAGCACCAGGGGCAGGCCAGAAGTGATGGAAGTTAAAGATTCCCCATACTCCAGGAATAGCCTTCAAGCAATAGTAGATGAATACCTCATTCTCTTGCCACTGGGCAGTGTGAGGAATAACTCTTAAGTGTGTTCTACACTGAAGCTCCAGCTGCTCTGGGCCCCAGGTGCCCAAAGCAGTAATACAACCTTTTATAAGCTTTCCTCCCTTTCCTGTCTCACTTCCAGCTCTGCTGGCAGTGCTTTCTTAAATCACTGCTCAAACTACTTGCACTCACATCTTTGGCTCTGTCTGCTTCTGGGCAATTGCAGCCAAGATGGCTTCTGTTCACCTGGTTACTGTAACTCTGGCCATCATCACATCTATGTTCTAAGGCACAAGAAAGGTGATGGGAAAAGGGCAAAAGCTGCGTTTTGATTTTAAAAAACTTTTCCAGAAGCCTCACCCAAATATCCTCAATTGATATAAATGGCCCTTGGGAATATTGCTGTACCCAACAGTTAGAAATTCTGTTATTAAAGAAGAGGAGACCTGGTGGCAATTTTAAGTGCATTCCTTACTAGCAGCATGACTCATAGATTAGTTTACTGACCATTTTTGAGGGTAACTTTCTTTCTTTACGTTTAACAGTGGAATAGCGTGACTGCATAGGGTGTTTGGAAGGATTACTTTAGGAACATATAGTGCATGGTACAGGGTAGACATGCACTATCTTTGTATTCTCCATTTCCTGAATCATATGACTTCAGTTTGAGTAATAAACCAAAATTAGGAACTAATGCTTACTGTCTTACAACCTTAGCCATGCCATTCTATGTGACCTTAACTGTATCATCATCTGCAAAATAAAAATAATAGTAATACCTACCTCGCAGGTCATTATGAGTATCAAATGTACTAGTTGAGGTCGTGTTTCAGGCACAGAGGAAGTTTTCCTTTCTCGCCCCCTCCCCATCACTCCCTCTAAATCAAGCATCCTCACTGGGACTGATATTGCCCTCAAAGAGGCAAAAATTGGTTCCTGGGGGATGCAGACATCTTATTCTTTTTATGTAAAGCACAGATATATACAATACATAAACAGATGTCTTTACAATGTATCTGCGCCATAGGGTGATTAGGGGCAAAAAAAAATGTCTAAAAAGATATTTGGGGCACATAGTGGAAGAAAAGTCTAGAAACACTGCTCTGCAATCAATTTTGATATGCTGTGTCCATAAAACCATTCCTGGAGTTTGCATACTTCTGAGGAGCCGTGCGCCCGTGGCTAGGCCATCCTCCCTAATGCCTTTTTCATAGCCCCATAGGTGAGGTTTCTATTTTATCAGTGAATGCTTTATTTTATTTATTTTCATAAATTGCCCCCACTTTCTTTTGACCCAACTATGTTATTAAACTCCAAATCCACCAAATGTAAGAAAAGTGGAAAGATTATGAATGCACGAGGGTCCGAATTCCAGAAAGTGCTTTTTTGGTGTGGTTTAAATAACATTAGCATTTTTAAAAATTTTCTGGTTAGGCCCCTGTGTCAATTAAAATATGGCCTAACACCAGGGTGCATCACTTGTCCCATTCTGTTCATCATGCATTCGAAAATGGTTGAAATAAGAACTTCCCCTAAACATTGGGGCTTGTGTTTGTGATTTTCAAAAACACCTTGGCCACAATATTGAATCCTGTCGCCTTGAGGGAAGAAAAGCATTTGAAGGTAGAACTGCTACCCTTTCTTGCTCTTAATAGCAAACTGCGTCTGTAATGCAAGGGGAAATTTAGAGGTTGGTTTTCGAAAAATAAACTCATGTGTAGCTTGCTATTTAAATTCAGTAGACAATACCCCACAGTGCTGCTGCCATATGATAATGGATGATTTTTACACTTGAGAATCTGAATCACAAAGCTGCATTGGAATTACACATAGTGGTTATAGAAACATGTGTGTGAGAAAATACCAAAGGACAGCAGAGTGTCATATAAAAATTATTTGCCAATAAATCTGCTTTTGATGGGCCACCAAAAATGGACACATCAGGCATAAGAGATGTGTGTGTCTATCACGTAGGCTAGCTTTGTGAAGGATGACAAGCTTCCACTGGCACACTGAGATAAGAAACAGCTGTTGTGGGCATTGGCATTCCTGCAAGAAATGAAATGATAGTTCTGGGACACACTTGGGAGAGTTACCATATATTTGGTCAACTTTCGAATGTATGCAAAACCAGAATCATGCGGCAGCCCCAAGCAAAATTTCCAACCACCCTTTAACCATCTCCTGAGGAGCTGTGACTCCAGTCACATAGAACCATCATCCAATTGTGTGTTGTTTCTAAAGCAAGTAGTTCCAATGAGTGTGTCTGTGGCAGGGATGGGAGCAGGAGGGGAATGGGGGAAGGCTGTTGTTATTTTTCTTTTTTTATTGCATCAAGGACAATTTTTTAGCATAAAATTTTAGACTTTCAAATGACTGCAAAGCAGTTGCTTAGATCCATTTATAAACTGCAAGTCAAAAGGGGAAAAACATCTTTCAGCAAAAAAATTCACTGAATCTCACTATTGGATCTGTTCAATAATTACCCATAAAGACAAAAGACCTTTACTTTAAAAAGTCAAAAATTAACAATTTTCGTGTATAATATATATACTCTATAAAAATTAATGATGAAAAACTCCAGTTACAAAGTAAGCTCAAAACTTCATATTGATATGGAACTTATAATTTTTTGGAGTTTTTAAATTAAATCTGTTAAGCTCCATAATTCAAGCATATTTTGATTACTTCTCTGGCATTTTTTTGGGAATTTCTTTTTCCATTTAATGTTTAATAATGCAAAGTCAACTGTAGAAACCTGTTTAGGAGGTCTGGCTACTAGTTCAGCTGGGCACCATCCCTTTTCCTGTTTCTTAGTGGATTTTCTGCTTGAAGGTTGTTCTGTTCAGACAAAGCACCCCAAGCCATTTGGGCAGCCAGTAGACCACTTCTCTCTGAGAGATGCCTAGGAGTAAGGTAGGATATGCAAACACTCTTCCACTACCAGAGGACTTACCCAGCATCCTCTGAATCAGAAGGACTTTCCAGACCATTAGAATGATAAAGAACTGGAGAAACATAATGAAAGAAATTGTGGGGTTCAGTCCATTAAAAAAAAAAACACCACCATTTTTTCTCCATTTAGCCATTCAGACTTGGTTATACAGCCAGTGAGGACTGGTTCAAATGCTCTCTGGAGTTCTCTTCTTCCTTCTGTAGTGCTGTGGTTTCAAGAAGAGGGCATGCTGAACAAGCAGAAACTATGATTTCTGGCTGCCGCCATGTGTCCTGCTAGAGAGGGCTTGTGTTTTTAGATTTCTGTAACATCAGACTCTGTGCAGGCAGGTCAGGGAGTTCAGTGTAAGTTCTCAAATCAAGTCTTACTACTCTGCAAATGAATCTGGTAAAGAGAGCTGTATCCTATAGAAGGAAAATGGACAGGAGGAAAGGTGGGCAGAGAATGACAAAGGCTGAGGATAGAAGAATAGAAAAAGGACAGAGAGTTTGAAGGCAAGAGACTGCTCTGAAACAGCAGATAAATGTCTTTTTTCTCCATATGAAAAATCTGTCTAACAAAATAAAATGAGGTAATTAGCAGCTAAATACAAATTCATGTCCTATATCTTTTAAATGACATATCTCCAAGGTACAAAGCAGCATGTCCGGCTGAAAGTTGGGTGATTTGATCCCTCTATTACTGTATATAAAACAAAGGATCTGTGGTTTCATTACCCTTAAATTGTCTGGCAGTGGGCAAAGTTTTATTAGAAGCTGTTCTTTCACATTATACAGTGTAGTCAAGGATATATTAGCTTTGATGTTTTCTTACATCTCAATACACTGTGGAGTGAATTTACTGTGAGACTAATTTAGAAGGAAGCTTTTCATAGGAGGAAATAATGGTCAATATCAGCTGTCCTTCAAATTATAAGCAGAATGAAAATTCAGGGAAAAAATGGTCATATACATAAAATTGCTAGGTATTAATAATAATGCTTCTTATATTTATATTCTTGATATTATTCTAGGTCTCAAAAACTCCAGTTCCTTAAAAGTTTGTTGAGGAAGAAGATTTTATTGTTAAGGAAATGGTCTTCTGTCTCCTAACATGATTCCTTTGTCTTCAAGAAACAAAAAAGCCCTTCCAATTAAACAGTATATAAAAGGCATTTTTGGAGCTCGGCTTTGGAAAAGGGAAAAAAAAAAAAACCTCTACAACCTAAGCATTTAAAATGTAATTGATTTGACTGATACACGATAAGTTGTTAGAAAATGAATTCCCAGTATGTGAAATTGAATTTAACCTATAGGATTCATCATTCATCACAAAAGTTTTTATTACACTCTGGTATTGGGTGCCATTCCTTCACTTTTGATTATCTTTTCTAACAAGATCATGCTGGTCAGCTGACATTTGGGGGCATCAATTAAACATATAATTGGTAAATGAAATTGGATTCTCTTTGAACCAAATAAATAGAAAAACAAGCATATCAGAGTGATAAGGGGAGTACTTTAGCTTCAATAACTTAGAATGTAAATATATCGCAGAGGGATGTTTCAGCTGCTAAACTAATAAACCCAGTCAATCAAACAGTAAAAGATCTTGAGAAGCAGCAACAGGAAGTATTATATGAAAAGCACCCAATGGAGACACGTAAGAAAAAACTCATCAGTTTTCTTATCTGCTCTATAGGTTTAGCAGTGGAACTTTTTTTTTCTTTGCATTTATCTTTGTGCCTGAATGAGTTCAATTTCACTTAGATTAGGACAGAACTTCAGAACAGCAGGTTAATCCGTCCTGTCTTCATGGGCAAGTGAACAAACAGACCAATATCAGTGTAAAATTGTAATTCTGGAGATTAATGTTGTCTTTCTTGTTTGTTGTGAACTTGACCTCTTTGCCTTTTTTTTTTTTTAACCTTTTTCAGCTTCTGTCCAAGGTCCCTGGGAGAGAGCCATCTCACCAAACAAAGTGCCCTACTATATCAAGTAAGTTTGAAAGCATTGCATTCTTAAAGAAGCATTTATTGTGGCTAATCTCCATATTTACATACGAATTAATTTTTGAAACTCGACATTACCCTGGCCTACAATACCTATTTCTTTTTTCCCCAAGAAAGCCTGGATGGGCAACTCATGCTAAAATTTAGCACTAAAGATTTGCTTTAGGAAAAATCCACTTAATGAAGCATATATGTTATGTTTCATGACTGGAGGTGATGTGGATTTCCACAATAGAACAAAAATCTGCTGATACTATGGATAGTGGGAATGAATATTTACAAGAATAATTTTATTTATTTAGAGCTTTCCCCACATTTCTTCTTTAGACAAAGATGGAAAGTTTTTGCAGCTATATGTACAGAAACTGTTTTAGGAGAATAAATACTTTATGTACCAAAAATGGAGTCAGTTGCAGCTCCAGAGTTGTGGAGCTGAGATGTTCATTCTTGATACATAGCACTTGGCGTTCTTCACATAACAACAACAAAAATAATACTGTTTTCTGGGGCCATTTGTGTCATTCAGAGGAATACAGGTGCTTAGAAGCAGCTTCTGCAACATGCTACATCACATACAGATTTTGATACATTTGGTCATCCTGGAAGAGAAAGGAGAGAGGTTATTCAATTATTATGATACCTTAACAGTTTCTCATCACTGGTGCAGCTGAGTCCAACTGAAATTTAAGTTTGAGTAGACTACTTCAACAATAATGTAAATTAATTGCATTCATGAAATAGTCTTCAGTACCAATGAAAGTCTTTGAAGTTGCTTCCACCATGAGTCTAACTAAAAATATTGAATGTTTTCTCATTTTTTTCAGCCTGCCATCTTTTATTGAGTCTGTTCTTTTTCTTCCACTGCCCATCAATTCTTCATAATTTAGTTCTAAAGCAATAACAGCAGTGCTAGATCTTCATTACTGGAGTTCTCAAGAAATTTGATTTCATGCCTCAATTTTGTTAACTCAGAAGAATGGGGGTGAGGGGACTTTTTTGGCTCTTCAAGGAAAAATACATCCTTTAGAACAGGTTGTCTTATTAAGTTTTTCCAGACAAAGTATCTCTTCACTTTTAAAATTATCCTTCAATATCTTTTTATCCTGCTTTTGAATTTTCTTAATTTTATTATTTTTGTAGTATATAATTATTTAGTCACTCTAAAGTATATGGTTCAATACCTATTTAAAATTACCTGTTTTCTTAAATAATATATTGATTTAGACATGTACTATATTGCTTTACATCCACTATATATTTCATGGAATCATTTTCTACAAATTCTTCCCAGTCATCTTCTACATTAGTTTTCCATTCAAGAGTTTGTTTTTTTCTTTTAGCCACGCTCACAGCATGTGGAAGTTCCCAGGCCAGGGATCGAATCTGCACCGCAGCAGCAACCTGAGCCACTGCAGTGACAACGCTGGATCCTTAATCCACTGCACCACAAGAGAATTCCCCATTTAAGAGTTTTTAACCACACATTTCCAGCTGTAAAAACAAATGTCTTCTCTGGATATATTTTAACATTTTTATAATGTTTCTTTTTCTATGCTGAGGTTAACTCATCCTCTAAATAACAAGAGGTTTCTACACCAGTAGCACGGTTCCAGTTAGTTGTTGGGTCGTGCTCTCATCCTTGAGGTTATAAGTCATTAACAGCATCTTCTGCTCTAGATTGCAAATCAGACAGTGTTTATGCCTGTATCCTGACACCGGCTTTTCATATGATGCTAAGAATCTTGATTTTGAGACTTCAAACTCCATGTTTGTCTAGTTTATTAGTCTATAGCATACATCATTGTTACAGTCTTCATATTCCCTCTCCCTTGGGGCCCTCTTATTCCTGCCAACATCTCTTTCAGGTTGTTTGATTACAGCTTTCATTACCACTGAAAAAATAATCACCAACAATGTTCAACCTGTTTCAACTGCCTTTTCCACTTTCTGCCATTTTGTAGTTTTTGGCCTACTGTCAAACTCATGAAATTTTCAATATAATAGCCTTTAACCAGCTGCTGCATTCTGTTAGGATTTCTTTCACCTTTTTATGTTACATAGTCCCATATGGGTAAATCAAACAGAGCCAAGAGCTGGGATTCTCTTGCTTTCTTAATGAGTTAGAAAATTATTCTTCTATGTTTGGACCGTCAAAAGAATTTAGGAATCCCAAACTTGCATGCAGTATGTTTTTATAGAGATGACATAATAAAAGCATAAGAAATAGCACACTGGGTCAGACCAACAGGGCACATAGCCCAGAACTCTGTCCCAGATGTAGGCACCAATGCCTGTTTTGTCACTTAACCTGATAATTTGCTGTCCAAAGAAATTAGGATGCATCATGACCATTTCTTAATAATGAATTCTTAAATTAATTGGTATGAAGTATATCCAATGATTTCTTAAACTTTCCCCAGTCTCCACTTCAGTCTTGTCCTAGAAATAATAAGTTCTTTAAACTTACTGATTTCTCTATAAATAAATAAACACATATTTTAGTTTCTCTTTAATCTACATCCTTTAACCTCAAGAGACTGCCCCAATTAAATGCTATGAAATTCAGTGCATACAATTATATTTACCCAGAATTGACTTTAATCTCTCATCCCCTCACTAACCTCTTTTCATTTTCATCTTCCCAGTCTGAGAAATTCTAATCCTTTTTAGGTTTTGAGTCTGTCCTTGAATGAACGATAAATGGTCCCCTTGATCATCTTAGTTGCTTTTCCCTGGATCATTTCCAGCTCTCTTATATCTATCTTCCTTGGGATGCCGTGACTAGAATGGCCCAAATATTGGTTATTAAATTTGTTAGCATTGTCTCCAGCCTCTGCTAACTCATGAAGAAAGTAAATGCCCTTTGCTGTCTCCCATTGGTGCAGAAATGGAGAAACCAATTGCGGTCATAACCTGTTCTACATATATTAGTCCTTGCTGAAGGGTGGTTTGTGGCAACTTTTCTGTAATACCAGATCAAGTGTTTGACCTTATATTTCTGCCAGCTGTCCCTTAGAAAGGATTGGATTTTTAGACAAGCTGGTACTTTCCTCCTTCAAAGACATTGCAGTTGCTAAATACTGAGAGGCATTCACTAATGAGACTTGGTGATAAGCCTGCTGACTCAGTCACAAGAAATGCATTTCATCAGGTTGCCTTCCTAAATATCTCAGAAGCATTTCACAAAAGAATGAAAAATTGGGTTCTGGGGAACATGCTAATGGTTCAGCACTTTTTTACATGCAGTGCTCAAGAAACAATTCATGTCTATAGGAATGTCTATCTTTTCCTGCTAGTTATTTTGGATATGGTATACATTGCTATAGGTGTCTAATGACCTTGATCTACCCTTCTCTCCATTCTCAATCCCAGACATATTTCTACAGCCACCTGTTATATCTGAGTTGTAATATCACAACTTGCTGGTGGTTCCTGCTTAACAAAATATGATATAAAACCTCTTTGGCCGAGTCCAACGGTCACTTCAGTCAACATTTCTTATTATTATTGCACTGTCTACTGCCAAATTTGCTGGTTGGAGCTCTGATTCTCCTGTATTCTTGTGGCTACCATTCCTATGGCTCTACTAGTACAAGTATTTGACTCTCCACATAGAATTGTGGCTATCTGCTGACACTTACCTTTTGGTGTTTGTGTTGTCTTATATCCTGTTGGTTTATTCATAGTTAAACTGATGAATCTCATTCTGAGTCTGAGTACCTGGGCTTTCTAATTCCAGAAATATCTGAGTTTTGACACCATCTCCCTCCACACTGTATTGCCTCTATTGCTATTTTCTGGTCAGTTTTTCAGATTCCAAATCCCTCCCATATTTAAAGGATATCTTACCTTCATTTTTGCTCCAACTTCCTGTTATTTGTGCCAGGGGTTGCTCTGATTCAGGTTTTGGTTAGTTTATTGTTCCTTTGAGTTATTGACTACCATTTCAATACCTATATTTATGTAGAGAAGAAGCAGTGTATGTGTCAGCTTAAAAGCAATCAATGTGCTAAATATCTCTGTTGGCCAGTTTGCAGTGGAAACATCTTCTGTGAATGAGCATGGGTCTTATTATAAAGAACACTGGATTATGAGATCCAGCTTAGAAAATATTCCCCCATGTATCATTCCTGATACCTCGCTATTCTAGGAGTGATTCTAATTTTCTGACGTTCTGTTTGAGCATTGATTAATATGGGCAAAGGTTTTCTTAATTTCTCTTAAAGCATAATTTGGTGCTGTTTCTGTTAAGATCTTTCACATGTATATTCAGTTTCAAAATATACCTCTTAGTAACTGTGAAGACATTAGAAATAGCAGAAATAGTAAATACACCAGTCATCAGAAGTCTTAAAGTCTAGGAGTTCCTGTCATGGCTCAGCAGAAATGAATCTGACTAGCATCCATGTAGATACAGGTTTGATCCCTGGCCTAGCTCAGTGGGTTAAGGATCTGACGTTGCCGTGAGCTATGATGTAGGTTGCAAACATGGCTTAGATCTGGCATTGCTGTGGCTGTGGCTGTGGCTAGCAGATGTAGCTCCAATTAGACCCCTTGCCTGGGAACTTCCATGTGCTGCAAGTGCGGCCCTAAAAAGAGACGGGAGGGGGGAAGAAGACTTGAAGTCTAATTCCAGCTTTGCCATTTACTAGCTATTTGGCCAAAGGTAAGTCACTTACATTCTCTGAGCCTCAGTTTCCCTATCTGTCATCTAAAGGGTCTGGATCACATGATGTCACAGGTCATTTCTAGTCCTAACATTCCTTGATTTTATGAATGTTAACTCTGAAATAGAAATTATTTATAAGAGTTTTCCAGAGAACTGAAAATGAATCTTCATATCATCCGTGAGGATTCTTATTGCACCATCAACTTCATCAGGATAGGAAGAACAAATAACATTAAACTTTTTACTTAACTCTTTAGCACCATGGATAATAGGAAATAGATGTAATAGAGAATCAGCTGTCCAATTTCAGCTGTCAGTCATTGAAGATACTGGAGAATATCTCTAGGTAATTAAATTTGTGAAATTGCTGCCAGAAGCCTGGAGCTCTGACTTTTCAAAAGGCTTTGTACACAAAGATAACCCAGAGGTCAGTCTTCTCTGCTGTGCTTTCTCCTCCACGGTTTGATGGTTCCAAAGATCACATTAGCTGAGTCTCATTAAACTCTGGAATCACAGTGAAGAAGTTTTCAGTAATGCATAATTGATAATAGATCATGAAAACAACTCAGTTTAAGATAATAAACTGAGAGAGAGGGAAAGAGATGTCACAGTACTATGCGGGGTACTGATTCTGGCTTTTGGTTTTGTAGACCTTGGTATCTTCCGTGTTTCATAAGGCTCCACATAAAGTCTCACAACCTTCTTTATAGCTTCATAAGCTGGTACATATAACCTTGACTGAAAAAATAGACTCCATGAGTATAGGCTCTGTATCTCTTTCTAGTGTAGAGCCTCACAGAACTGCATGTGCTCAGTAGATATTTGAGTGAATGAATGAACACAAACTGCAATTCCACATCCTTTATAGTTTTCCTGACTCCTTTTACCTTCAAAAAAATTTCCTAATGTCTGTGTATCAAGTTAGATCTACCACCCACCCAAATGTGTTTCTCATATCCTCTAGATATCAACTTTAATATTATAAAGTGTGCTGGGTCTTTTATAGTTTCTCATGTTTCCTATGCTTGGTGCCTAGGAAACAATCCTTAGCATATCTGAATGGTACCTACCAAATCCTGAGCTCTAGATTCTTTTCTGTCTTTATCTAACAATATGATTTGTGGTATAATTCAGCCCATCTGGGACTGAGTTTTCCCATCAGCAATAAGGAAGTAGCACTAGATAATGCCTAAGATCACTCTGAGCTCCTGTTTCAGTAGACCTGGGTTCTTTTTTTTTTTTCCTAAATGCCACTCATGATGCTTCTGGTTTTACAGTGGTCTATAGAGCTTTAAAGTAATCAACAACTATGCTGCACTAAGCATTTGTGTATAGGATTTACTTTGGAGACTGAGTTTTAGTAGCCACTGAGTCTTTAGAGAAGGACATTAAGTTTTTATTCTACAGAAAAAAATTAGATAACATTCCATATATTGTATGTAATGCCTAAAGTGGCAAAATATGTACATATACACATATATGCAGGAGCTAAAATAAAATGTTGTGTAAAGGCCAAAAGTTGTGATATATAACACAGGTATAGTGCTCCCCTTGCCTCATTCATGGTGCTTTTGGGAATGTGAGAGTGTTCATAAAATATATTTATGCCCATTTCCCCAAAAAAGAGGAGTAAATTATTTCATCTATTCCTTCATTTTCTTTTTCTAAGTTTGTTAAATACATACTTTCTTCCATAGTCATCTGGTAGGAAAAAAAGATGGGCAGTGGCCTCAAATAAACCTACATTTGAAAGCCAGCTTTGTCATATTCTGCCTCTGTAATTTGAACAATTTACTTAAGCTTATGCCCCTTCTACTTTCTGGAACACAGGGAATACGAATTAACTTTCCTTCTCTTCTCTGAAATTCAGTTGAAGCCTAATTGACGACTAATAGATAGTTAGTTTTGGGTTTTTCGGAAAACACTCTTACAGATATATCCAGTATTAACTACATATTTAGAATATTTTCTAGGACACAAATATGTCCTTTAGCAAATTAGTTTATTTTCATTCTTGGAGTTCCCATACAATTTTGGGGATGTGTAAATTTCCAAACATTCCTGAGCCTCTCCTAGGCTCCTTAATTGCTTCTTATCCTGTCCCCCTGGGAAGCAGCATCCTGTTGCCTTCACAAAGGTCAGCAGGAGCCCAGGCAACATTTGAAAATAACTTAATAACCCTGAATTGCCTCTCCCCTTTGGATAATTCCCTTAGAGCATTAGTCCTTCGAGCATTGACCTGGTTGCAGAAAATGTCCCTTTCTTAGCGGGAAAACTCCAAATCCCATTCAGTCTTCCCCTCCTTCATTCCAGGGGATAAGGGAGAGGAGGGGAGAGGGGAGGGAGAAGGGATTAGATACTTCTTTCTGGAAGATAGTTAGCATACGTGTATGTACACACGCACACACACATTTCTTTTTAAAAATGAACCAAGTGCATGGAGTTCCCATCATGAGTCAGCGGTGCCAAACCTGACTAGTGTCCATGAGGGCATGGGTTCAATCCCTGGCCTTGATCAGTGGGCTAAGGATCCAGCATTGCCGTGACCTGTGGTGTAGGTCACAGACATGCCTCAGATCCTGTGTTGCTGTGGCTATGGCGTAGGCTGGCAGCTGCAGCTCCGATTCGACCCCTAGCCGGAGAAGTTTTGTGTGCTGTTGGTGCGGCCATGAAAAAAAAAATAAGAAAGAAAGAAAGAGAGAGACAGAGAGAGAGAGAGAGAGACAGAGAGAGAGAGAGAGAGAGAGAAAGAAACCAAATGCATTGTATAAATCAGTGCTGTCCCAGTGCAAAAATTTTAAATCCTTGCACAAGGTAGAAAAAAAATCTCCACTTTCAGCAGTCTAGAAAGCTCTTAAGAATAGGTCCTATATGAGTTTTAGCCCACTGTCAGCATTCAGCAAATGATCACATCTTCTGTGATATCATGAGCTCCCAGATGGATGAAAGCGAAAAGCTTCCCTGCTCCTCCTGAAACTTTCAATTACTCTTCCTGTTTTTCTTTCTCAGCTTATCCACATCCATCTTGGTCCCCAAAGCCATTGCATGTCAGATAGTCAGTGCAAAGAGTAATTTTTAACTTGCTTCTTTGTTGTTTTAGAAGGATTCTTTTGTTATTTTGTTTCCTTTTGGTTTAGTTGCTTTTTCTTGGTCTCAGGCTTTCTACCAAGGGAGTATCTCATCGTTATGGTCCATGCATTCTCCTAGACAGGATAAAAAGCAAAGTTTAATATGTGCCTACTAAGTGATGACGAGCTATATCTTCCTATTTATGAAGATAACACCACCGGTTATTAACTAATCAAGAAGAAATAGCTGCAACTCAAAGGGGTTTGTGCCTTTCCCAAGTCATGATAATAGTGACCTGGCTCTATGCCTTTCCTACCAATCCTGTTACCTCACTTGGCTTTGCCCCACCTCAACTCCTGCCTAGGACCTCCACGATCTACCCTTATAACCGACATGCACACTTTACTGGATCAGAGTTGCTTGGAACTCCCCATCTGAGTGGGAGTTGATTGCCTGCCCCCTAAGAATAGGGGCCAGCTTAGCCAGGGTTTTCTCGAAGATGCAGGTGGGAACACATTTGGTGGTGGGGATGTTGAGAGTCAAGAGAAAAAAAATTAATAAAAGGGTAGAGAATTGAGATAGAAAATAATAATAATAGTATTTTATCTGTAGCTCCCAACTGTTTCAACTTCTTAGCATTGCTGTTTGAAAACTGGCCTTTAGTGTAACCGAACATGGCTAGTCCTCCAGTATGGGACTGCCATCTTGGACATTACCAATACTACTCTATTAGTCCATCCCTGCATTGCTGGTATTTTTTTTCCCTTGTCACACCTACTCATTCAACTTCTGCCGCTGTGCTCTTTCAGAGACCTAAGTTTCTCTTTATTGCTTTTGGCAATAAAGGGCAACAAAAATTAAAATGAAGCAAAAACCTGACCAGCACTGATGTAAGCCATCACCTGCCTCGGTAGAAGCCAAGAAAGTAGACGATTTCTGAGCCACATCTTGCCACTTCCATCAGAGATTAACTAAGATGAGAGAATGGCAAGACAAATAACCTAATAGGTGATACAGAGTGTATTCCTCCTCATACTCCCAATTCTAAGCCTTTTTTAAAAGGTAGGACATGGTCAACTCAGGTGCCCTTTTGATACTGGAGTATGTCCTTGCATTTGATATCATCCCCTCCTTCTGATAACAAAGCTTCATCTTTTCTATAAGTCCCAGGCCTATGGATGGTTCTAGCCTTACAAGGCCTTAAGTGATGACTTCCCTAAGCATTGAGTATTGTGTAACTCCATGTATTACTTGTAGAAAATCTCATCTTATTGGAGAAGAATGATCTCTCTATTTTTTATTTTTATAACGATATGGTAGCAAAGAAGTGTGTCATATACTTTCTTTGGTAATGACTTAAGGTCACAAACCACTTTGGGCAATTAATATGTTTTTAAGGATAAAGAAGAACTTGTATTTCCTGAAGATTAAGAAAACTATCTATCTGAAAGATAGAGCCACCCAGTACTAATCTATAAATAAAGTGCTTTATCAAATAAAGTTCAGATTAATTATTTTTCTTCACTCTTATATCAACACTGCAAACTTTTCTGCCAAAAAAATCATCAAGTAATAGAGAAGAATGAACCCTAGATAGAGCAGAAGGGACCAAACATAAGCATAGCAAAAGTTCAAGGTGTAAATATATTTATAGCTAAAAAGATAAATTGTGGACATTTTTGTGTGTATTTATATATACACATATAGAGAGAGAGATGGGGGAGTAAGAGGAAGAAAATTTCTCCTTTTTTTTTTTTTTGTCTTTTCTAGGGCCACATCCACAGCATATGGAGGTTCCCAGGCTAGGGGTTGAATTGGAGCTATAGCCAATGGCCTACACCACAGCCACAGCAATTCGGGGTCCAAGCTGTGTCTTTGACCTACACCACAGCTCGAGGCAACACTAAATCCTTAACTCCACTGAGCAAGGCCAGGGATTGAACCTGTGTCCTCAAGGAAGAAAGTTTCTTAACAGCACGCCTGTGATACATACCCTGGGGAGTGAGGGGCATGAAAGATCTTCACTCAACAGAGCACCTTATAAACATGTTAATGACCTCCCAGACCCCCTTGTTAATCTTGTTAGTGGTATTTAACTAGCAGAAAGATACCTGAAAGTCCCTATCTATAAAAGGTTTTTAGCAGGATATACCTGGTCTGGCTACTTGACTTACTGTAAATAAACCAAGAATTTATGTACTTACGAGTATGACTGGATGGAAAATAGGGCACAGTCATGTGAGCATTTTCGTATTTTTGTCATTAACAGATGATAAAATGGAAACCTTTGGAAACTGAAATGGCTTCCTTCCAATATCACTATCTATGCATAAATGTTTTGAAATGTTTCTGCTAATTTGAAACCAAAACATATCATAATGTAAAAGAGTAGAGATATTTGGGGGCAGTGTATCTGATTATTTCAGGTTCCTCCAGAGGAAGAATGTTTTATCTGTGCCTGGAGTTTCCCTATTATCCTTTGATTCATTAGTAAAGATCAGTACTAGATAAAATCTATGATTCATGTGAGTACAATTTGAAATTGAACCCTTTATACTTATGCAATGTATATTTATTTTAACTTTGCTATAATAAAAAGAGAAGAAAAGAAGAATGAATGGCTCCGTATATTTTCCCTTATCGTGTTGTTGCCAGTTCTAGGAAATCACAGGTCTAAGTAAAGGTCAGGATCAAGACCAGTGAGGGATAAAACACTTAGACATTTCTATATTGAAAATTATATAAATGACATTTAATTTTTTAAAGTTACCTTAAAATAGTTTTTTGAGATATCAAGGACCACTGTAAATATCTTGAAGCCCTAAGTCATCTTTATTGTTTGTTTGTTTGTTTGTTTTGTCTTTTTAGGGCCACACCCATGGTATATGGAGGTTTCCAGGCTAGGGGTCTAATCAGAGCTGTAGCTGCCAGCCTACACCACAGCCACAGCAATGCCGGATCAGAGCCAGGTCTGCTACCTACACCACAGCTCATGGCAACACTGGCTCCTTAACCCACTGAGCAGGGGCAGGGATTGAACCTGCAATATCATGGTTCCTAGTCAGATTTGTTTCCACTGCACCATAACGGGAACTCCCTACTGTTTATTAACTCTTGAAATATTTTTGGTAATTTGCAGATCCCTTGTTTCCCTAATTAAGCTGTAAACTCCTTGACAATGCTTGTGCATTATGCATCTTTGCACCATCCTTAGCACTTTATTATCTCATACATAAGAAATTGAGAATGAATACTTAATAATTTGTTTTGTTTGATTTTGAGGATTAAGCACATTCTTGGCAGTTTACCTCTGATCCTAATAGGCAGTTTTATAAAGGAATAGATAATAACAGATTAGAGGTGTTCCATATAATGTTTTTATTCTAAGTAAACTAACTGAAATTACAGTTGACTAAATGATATTTTGGAATCAATTTTGACCATTGTTTCCTTCATTTTCTTTGTTTCATTTGGCTGAAGGCAGAGAGAAGTACTTAATGTGATGGGATGCCTGGTTGAACTGTCTATAAACCAAAAATCTTTGAAAATCACTGTTTTTAAAGAAAGCATTTTAAGTGAATGTATTCCTATAGTAGTTCCTTGCCAAAACTGTTGTGAGGATATCTAGGAAAATGTCTTCAAATTCTATTTCTCTCAAAATGCACAGGTTACTTGAGGAGCTAAGGTTGTTCAGTGAGCTCATGTCAGCTTATGTCTTAATATTAAAAGATTTTGAAAGAGGTTGGAATGAGGTAGGTGGTAGAATCTGAGAGAGACATGACAGCAGAGTCATAGGCATCCAGTGGGAAAAAAAGATCTCAAGTTTGGAATTTAATTATATTCACCCAGTTCCTGCCATTTGCTGATAAGTATTAATGTCATTTATCAAGCACAGAAAATAGATTAAATGCATAAATGTCTAATATTGATTTAAAAAAAAAGATATCCATGGCTTTTTTTTTCCAAATACAGCTTAGTTTTATTGTTGTTGTTTTGCTAGGGGGGAAAGTCTTCTCATTATATCTTTTCTTTTTTTGTGTGTCTTTTTAGGGCTGCACCTGTGGCATATGGAAGTTCCAAGGCTAGGGGTCAAATTGGAGCTGCAGCTGCCCGCCTACACCACAACCACAGCAACACCAGATCCGATCTACATCTGCGACCTACACCACAGCTCATGGTAATGCTGGATCCTTAACCTACTGAGCAAGGCCATGTATCAAACCCGAGTCCTCATGAATACTTGTCACCACTGAGCCATGACACGACCTCCTAATTATATTTTTCAAAATAGATTTTATTGTCAAGGAACTTACAGTTGTTTATCTAACTCGTTATTTCATAGACTCGGACACCAAACCTTTTTTTTTTTTACTATAAGCACTGCAGAGTAGCAAAAATCATCTTTATTCTGTCAGCCTTGTTCATCATCAACAAAATTGCCAGTTATATTCCAAGTCCTTGAATGTATTGCTTGAGAAGAGGATATATAAACAGAAAAGAAACAGCTCAATGTTGAGGTAGAAGTTTGATCTTTCTCTACTAGCTGGTAGATTCAAAGCATAGTAATCTTGTTTTGACTTGTGAACTGGAAAAAATTAATATGGGAGGATGGAGAAAACATGTTCAAACTGCAAAGTCATTTTTCCTGAGAAGTTATCTGACTGTAACTTTAACTAAAACTAAGAGTATATCAGAGGGCTCAGATGTGGAATATTTCTGTAAAATTAAAAAACCTAGGAATCCTGATGTCCAATAGAATGTATAAAAATAGCTGCATCTGAAGGCTCTGGGATAAGCACAGAAATATTGAATAACATCTGGTAATTTGGGACATACCTTTATAATAGTTGCTGTGGTCCCAAAAATATAGAATTAATTCAATAAAACACTGGGAAAATATAAACATAAAATATTTGAAATTAAAAATACTGAATAAGAACAGGGAAAAATAATTCCCCAGCAGATCAATATTGCTTGGGGAAGCATGAATCTCAGACCAGAAATATTTTTATCCAAATAACGTCTAGTTCTGTAGTGAACAAAAACTTTTATCACCAAATTTCATAAACAGTAATGTGAAGAAAACTATAATAAGGATTATTGGATATACTTCTCAAAGATGGTAAGTTTATTCAGTTTCATGCTTGATTCTATCAACTTCTGCTGAATTTATTCATAGTACTCTGTCAACTGAGGATTCTTTTTTTTCCTCTTGTCCTTGCCTAAATACATGTATTACAAAATAAAAATAAAGATGTAAATAATTACAAAGATTGGGAGTTCCCTTCATGGCTCAGTGGTTAAGGAACCTGACTATTATCCATGAGGATGCAGTTCAATCCCTGGCCTTGCTCAGTGGGTCAAGAATCTGGCATTGCCGTGAGCTGTTGTGTAGGTTGCAGGTGTGGCTCAGATCCCATATTGCTGTGGCTGTAGTGTAGGCTTGCATCTACAGCTTCAATTTGACCCCTAGCCTGGGAACTTTCATATGCCATAGTTGTGGCCCTAAAAAGACAAAAGACACAAAAAAGATTACAAAGATTATTAATAATGGTGGCTATAGTGACAGATTATTTTTGTTGCATAGGTTAATAATATACCTAAGGAGATCCATGGGAAATTTAATTTGGGATGTAAAACACCAAAGTAAGGCAGAGATGAAATAATAAACCTATACAACATTGTATTTGGACACAAGTGTCACAAGTGTCTAAAGATGTAAATTCTATTGATGTTATAAAATAACCTATAACATAATTGTATGGTACATTGAATTTAATTATTCTGGGAAATAAGGGGAGTGATCCTGAACACAGTAATATCGCATCTGCTTATAAGCCAATCAGAAAATATACAAGCCACTCTTAAGTGATAACATAAACTATTAAACTATAATTTAATTACATTATTTTTAAATTTGAAAATAAACCCTAATTGGGCTATTCTTGATACTTCAAGTATTACAGTAAATGTATTTTTCCGATTTCCAAGTTTCATGTATCCTTTACCAAGAAAGAAGATAATCCCTTAAATGCCTAAACACGGGGGACTTCCTCTAATTGCCTTTCTAAGATAGTTCAAAATATACAACCATAAATAACAACAAAAACGAAAACTATTTTGTCAGACAACATGCTTTGTTTGCTTGTTTCACTGTTCACAATATAAAGTATAGAGCTAAACCTTACTTTTAGTTCTCTTACAAATTAGCAACATATCTGATTTGTAAACAAAAAGACTCTCGAATACATTTTTCTGTAGCCCCGAAGAGGAAAACTTTTGAAATACAAACATTAACTTTTTCAGTGTCCCAAGTAAGGTTTCATGGAGCTGTTTTGTTTTGTTATGTTTTACGCTGGTGCCTTGTTATGGTAGTTTGAGACCAGACTAGATTGGCAGGACATAATTGACTGCTATGTGAATATATTTGGTGGAACATGTGGGATAGAGGTGAAGAAATAGGAAGAGCCGTAGTGGACACACAGAGACCAGCTAGGTGTGTAGAAAGCACTGGTAGTAGATTAGAGCTCCATTGTGGCAGCAGTGGAAATCTTGATAGGTGGTTAGGAATATACACGGAAATCAATCAACAGCTCTTACTGATATGCTAGAGGTCAGAAGTAAGGGGGTAAAAAGCAATGCAGATGCCTCCTGGGCTTTTGGCTGGAACAGGTAATTACCTAAAGATGAACAAGTTTGGTAGGGAAAAACAAGAGACCTGTCTTAGACATTTTTGACAGCATCAAGGGTTGACTTGGAGGACTTTTGGTCTCAGTAATGCCCACTGGCCACTCTTGACCCCCAGTAACAATAGACAAACATATGTTCCAAACAAAAGAATGCCCTAATCAACTAAATAGGCTGCTTGTAGATATATAAAATTTGAAGCACCTATTGGGTATCTAAATGTACAGCTAGAAATAAGAAACCAAAGCTCAAGGAAGAAGTCAGGCTAAGGGCTTCAACTTTTGGAGTCATCAACATATACCTGGTTCTTAAGGTCATGGGATGAGATGTTGTACATTGAGATGAGAGAGGAAACTCTAGGACTTCTCAGTGTTAAACCTGTTTATGCTCATTAATAGATTTGCTAAATTAGATAACCAAACTGTATCAGGGACTACTGTGCCAGATATTGTATTAGACATCAGAAATATAGTAATTAGCAATAGAGGCATAGCCCCCACCCTCCCAGAACTCCCACAACTCCCCAACAGTCCCTGTCTGCCTAAAGGATGAAATAGACATGAAACAAATAGGACCTGGGGCCTAAGAGGGGCCAGTGAGGCAGGTGGTTGCTATTAACTATTCTTGCATATTTTAAATTGGCAAACTTTTTCAAAGAAGTAAAACTAATTATTCACAATGTTTAATGTTTCAAGTAGAATGGAAACAACCTTCAAAAAGGGATTAAGCCCATGAAAATATGTTCAATATTTAGAGAAATGCAAATCAAAACCACACTGAGAGGAGTTCCTGCTATGGCACAATGGGATCAGCAGCATCTTGGGAGTGCTGGGTCACAGGTTCAATCCCCAGCCCGGCACAGTGGGTTAAGGATCCAGCATTGCCACAGCTGCAGCTTAAGTTGTGACTGCAGTTCAGATGTGATCCCTGGCCTGGGAACTCCATGTGCCGTGGGGCGGCCAAAAATGAAAAAAAGAAAAAAAAAACATAATTAGATACCACTTTGCACCCAATAGAATGGCTATTGTACAAAAAAAAAAGGAAAAACAAAAACTGCTATTAAGGATATGAACAAACAGGAAATTGCCAGTCAGAATATAAAATGGTACAGCCACTGTGGAAAACAGTTTGGTAGGTCCTTAAAAAGTTAAACATAGAATTTGTCTATGATCCAGCAATTTCATTTGTAGGTATATACCCAAAAGAATTGAAAACTGCAACTCATGCAGATACTTGTATGCTAATGTTCATAGCAGCACCATTCAAAATCACCAGAAGGCAGGAAACCACCCAAAAGTCCATCAGCAGATGACCAGATTTTTAAAAACCAGTAATAGATACAATTGATATTATTCAGTCTTGAAAAAGGAATGAAATTCTGTTACATCCTATAATAAGGATGAACCTTGAAAACATTAAGTGAAATAAGCCAGACACAGAAGGACAGATATTGTATAATTACACTATATGAGGTATCTTCCATAGTCAAATTCATTGAGATAGAAGTAAATTAGTGATTGCCTAGGAATGGGAGAAAGAGGAAAGGGGGTTTATAGTTTAATGGATACAGATTTCTGTTTGGAATGGTGGAATCATGAAAATTCTGGAAGAGATAGCAGTGATTATTGTACAATATTGTGAAAGTACTTAATGCCACTAAATTATACACTTAAGAATGGGTAAAATGATAAATTTTAGGAGTTCTCTTGTGGCACAGTAGATCTAGTGTTGTCATTGCAGTGGCTTAGGTTGCTGCCGTGGCATGAATTCAGTCCCTGGCCTGAGAACTTCCACATGCCATGAGTGCGGCCAAAAAAAATTGATACATTTCGTGTATATTTTACCACAATAAAAACAACTTCCCCCAAAATAAATGAATTGAGCAATAAATTTGCAAAGAATTTGAATAAAATAGTTAAAATGATTATCTTTGTCTTTGATTCTATATTAAAGATCTATATAAGACTATAGCAATAAATGTAAACAAACACAGGAAGTAGAGAGCGTTGTCTTAGGCATCCAAGAATTTTCACTATGCTTTTGAAATTTGTTTTGCTATCTACTTCCTTGAATTGGCCTGTAATATAAGAGTACAATCCATTGCTGATTAATTGGTGTATTTGTGAACTGTTCTGAATGGCTAAAACGAAAGCTTAAAACTATAAAATGAATTATTATTCATTAAAGAGGCATGGTTTATAAGGGTGTCTCTGATCATTGTCAAAGCATAAATGGCCAATTTCACCTGTATTTTGTTTAACCTCAGTTATAGTTGTAAAAACAGAAACTGATATTTATACTGCTTTCAAAATTTGACGCAAATATTAAGATGTTTAATTCTAGTGCATTTAAGAAATGGTTGCAGTCTCTTTGCCTAAGGAAAAAATTCAGGTGGTTGTTTAAAGATATGATCTTGACTGATTCATTCATTCATTTGTTCAATAAATATTTATTTACCAAAGTGTGTGTGCCAGATAATGTCCTTGATGCAGAGGATAGCTTTGGTAAGCAACACCCATACTGTCTTTAGAGTATAACCATGGGAGTCCCTGGTGGCCTAGCAGTTAAGGATTTGGTATTGTCACTGCTGTGGCTTGGATTTGATCCCTGGCCTGGGAACTTCCACATGCTGTGGGCGCAGCCAAAAAAATAAATAAATAAGTAAATAAAGTATGGCCAGAGAGCGGATAATGAAGTTGAGATACTAAGTGTGAATAAGTATTAACACTGAAAAGAGGGAAGATAATGTGTCAAGGCACTTTAGTAGAAAGGAACTTGTCAATAATAAGGAATTAAAGTGACAGTGTGACTACTGCTGGAGGAGGTGGAGAGAAAATTTGAAAAGCTCTCTGGCTGATTTAATGAATTGGACAGGGACCACAAGGATATGAATATTTGAAGTTTATTGATGAAACTCAGGTGAGAGATGGTGATTCTTGGACCATGATAATGGTGGGTTGGAGATGTTGAAGAGGAGAGAGATTTGAGAGAAATTTAGGAGATCAAAATCCTTAGGGCTTGAGAATAGATAACATGGGCAGGGGTTGCAAAGAAGAAAAAGTCACGGGATCACACCTAGATTTCTGGGCAATGGAAAGTTGATAACTCTTTATAGTGAGATAGGGAACACTGAAGAAAGACCAGATTTGGGGCGGCAATTTGACTGTTGGCATTTGAGTTTGACATGGTTTGTTACATCCAAGAAGCACTGCCAAGTAAACAGATAATATGTGCCTAGAGTTCAACAGGAAAGTAGGTGTGTCTTGGTTGAAGTTATTAATTTAGATAGACTTTGCATATAACTGATAACTGAAACCATGAATTTGAGTGAGATTCTAATGCTAAATTTTGGAAGGGCAATTTTTAAGGCTCTTTACATTTTGAAGAAGTTGCAATACTAAAAATAAATTTTAAGACTAAATTCAAAGAAACAATTAAAAATTTTTAATTAAAAAACAATAAAATATTTAAAATATCATATCATCAATGGGGTCTTAAATTTTATCTTTAGTGTTGCATTGTGTTTAAAAAGGAGCTTTATGGGAGTTCCCATTGTGGCTCAGCAGGTTACAAACCTGACTAGTATCCATGAGAATGTAGGTTCTATCCCTGGCCTCTCTCAGTGAGTTAAGGATCCAGCATTGCCCTGAGCTGTGGTATAGGTAATAGATGCGCCTTGGATCCCATGTTGCTGTGGCTCTGGTGAAGGCCAGCAACTGCAGCTCAGCGTAGTGGGAGAAAACATTCTTTTTTTCTTTGATTTTTATTTTTTCCATTATAGTTGATTTACGGTGTTCTGTCAGTTTCTACTGTACAGCAAAGTGACCCAGTCACTTTATATTCTTTTTCTCACATTATCCTCCTTCATGTTCCATCACAAGTGACTAATACAGTTCTCTGTATGATACAGCAGGATCTCATTGCTTATCCACTCCAAATGCAGTAGTTTGCATCTATTAACCTCAAGCTCCCATATTCTTTTTTTTTTTTTGTCTTTTGTCTTTTGTTGTTGTTGTTGTTGTTGTTATTTCTTGGGCCGCTCCCTCGGCATATGGAGGTTCCCAGGCTAGGGGTTGAATCGGAGCTGTAGCCACAGGCCTACGCCAGAGCCACAGCAACGCGGGATCCGAGCCGCATCTGCGACCTACACCACAGCTCACGGCAACGCCGGATCGTTAACCCACTGAGCAAGGCCAGGGACCGAACCCGCAACCTCATGGTTCCTAGTCGGATTCGTTAACCACTGCGCCACGACAGGAACTCCCCATATTCTTGTTAGTTTATGTTCTGGACCTTTTTTATTTCTTTTTTTTTTGTCTTTTTTTTTTTTTGTCTTTGTTGTTGTTGTTGTTGCTATTTCTTGGGCTGCTCCCGCGGCATATGGAGGTTCCCAGGCTAGGGGTCTAATCGGAGCTGCAGCCACCGGCCCACGCCAAAGCCACAGCAACTCGGGATCCGAGCCGCATCTGCAACCTACACCACAGCTCACAGCAACGCCGGATCGTTAACCCACTGAGCAAGGCCAGGGACCGAACCCACAACCTCATGGTTCCTAGTTGGATTCGTTAACCACTGCGCCACGACGGGAACTCCCCTTTTTTATTTCTTAAAACTCATAATCTAAGGTATTTTTTAAATGCATCACTTTAAACAATTGGAATATCACTAGCCCATTAAATATTTTGTACCAACTGAATTGCCTATCAGAGATTACTTCTGTGAATAAACTCTTTAATTCATTGTTCTTTATACTTGATCAGCATAATTTCATCAAAGTTATTTAACCTGAAAAGTGTCTGTTTACCAGACACCAAACTAATACTGGAAAACTATTACATTTGTAGTAAAACAGAATTTTATTTACTTTTTTTCCTTTTCCTGTTTATATAATTTCTATTGCCCTATCTTCAGGTTCACTAATTCTTTCCTTGTTTGTATCAAATCTACAAATGATTCCATTTAAGGCATTCTTCATTTTTGTAACTGTGGGTTTTTTTGTTTGTTTGTTTGTTTGTTTGTTTGTTTTGTCTTTTTGCTATTTCTTTGGGCTGCTCCCATGGCATATGGAGGTTCCCAGGCTAGGGGTCGAATCGGAGCTGTAGCCCCCAGCCAGTGTTCTGATTAACACACCATTGGCCTGGATCTTAGGGGTGTGTCCTCCTCCAGGGGAAGAACTTCCTCAGCCTCCTACTCCCTTCCCCTGGCTGTAATGAGAAGCCACCAGTGTTCTCAGTCTATGATTCTGAGGCCCTTTCTCCTGCAGGTTAAGGCTTTTTTCCTTTCCTTTATCTTTTCACCTAAGTGAAATGAGAGGGTCTAGCTATAGGTGGTGCTCTCTTACTCCAACCATCATGACGTTTCACCAGTGCCCTCAAGTGATGTCCTTCCTTCTTCTGATTAAACCTTTCCTTCCTTAAAAAAGAGTTTGGGCAGGTTCACAATGGCTGGCTGCCATGACCTTTCCCCAGTCAGCACCAACCAGAGTAAGGGGATTTATTCAGATTCTCCCCATCCTCCCTGTGAGAGCCTAGTGCAGTTCCTAGAGGAAGAATGCTGCAAAAAGTTGGGAATCCTACTATGACCATGGCCCCAGGAGCTTCACACACTCATACCCACATATGGCCTCCAGCAATTTAATCTTGGTACTAGTTTATATAGCATCTGGTGTCTTCTTCCCCAGATATCCAAATGTTGAAAATCTTCGTCTTGCTGAAGATGACTCTCTTCAGATTTTAGGGTGGCTATTTGTCCTATGAGCTCATTTCTCTTTTGATGGAAAGTCATTACTTTACCTGTCCAACTTTTTTCTTGTTATATATGTGGGAGCTACCTCTTTACAGCTCTCTACATCTCTCAGTTGAAACTGTAAGTCTGAGCAATATTTTAGACAATTAATATTCCTAAGTTTTTCCTCTCATAACAAAAGTAATGTTCACTGTGAAAAACATGGAAAAGGATAAAAAAAATTTGAATCACCCATAACAACCCAGACAACTGCTATGAACATATTGGTAATATCTTCTTCCAGTTTTTAAAAAACTTCCTAATAAAATACAGGAGATATTGTTCATATAATTGTGTATCCTACCTTTTTTGAGTAATGTAAGTTTATACTTAAACACAAAAGTGCTCTAAATTCTTACTTTACTCTTTTGAAGACAAATGCCAGCTATTTTCCCAAGTGAAATATTCCTTGCCTAATATCTGGTAGAGAAGTAAGGTCACCACAAATTCTGCTTTCACCTCAATAACACAGGTCATTTGATAGTTCTTTACAGATCCTATAATATTGCTTGGCTCAAGACCCAGAACACAATGGGATTTTTAAAGGATCACTCTAGAAATTACATAGAGTATTGGTGTCATTCCCCTTCATCATATTTTTCCAAAGCCCACATATTTGGAACTTCTATAGGGAGATAGGTCTAATATTGAAAATGTTTTGCTCCTTCTACACATCCAGTAAAATGACCACCAGTATTTGGTTGGCTGTACTGGTGGCATAAAATGATTTCACTGATGAGAGGATGACCCAGAATGGCAATTTAGAGCATCAAAAATAAAATTATCCAAGGCAATCTTTGTAGCAAACCACATAGAAACTTATTTAAATATAGAACACACCCCTCACAATCCTTCTTAAGATTTTACTTCAAAATTTGTACAGGTGAAAAAAATCTTTGATTTAATATAAGTTAATCTTTAAAAAGTTAAATAAATAAATAAATATAAAATAAGTTAATCTTTTGCCATCAGAGAGAATATTACTTATTTTTATTTCCTCTTGTCTGTTTCAAGTTGTTTTAGGTCTTCTCTGTTTTTCCTTGTGTGGACCCATAAATCAAAATACATCCAGCATAAGGATATTTGTCATATGCAGTACTCTTTCCTCAGATATTTATTTTTTAAATACTTAAACAGCTTATCTCCATCATTCCTCACCCCACTGTTTTTAAAAACTAACAATTAATTGGTTTCTCTTTAGTTTTTATTCAGTTAGAAATATCTGACCTTTAGTTATAATTTCTGTTTTTCTCTTCACTGTTTTTATGTGGACTATTGGGAAATGTTCTTTGGGGGTTTTTTTAACCTTCAAATTAAAATAGAGTTTTTAATTCCTTTTAAGTCAAAATGCAAGTATTCTATCTAAAGCTTCCTTAAAAAGACATAGAACTACATCATCCTCATTGGTAGTAATGAATTTTGACACTGTAGGCTCAGTAGCGATTCACAAACCTGTGCTTTGTGCATCAGCATTCCTTATTATTCTAATTAAAGTGGAACATTGTGCCCTCGCTAATCATTAATGAGTTTTCATTTTGCAAATGACATTTGCAGAAGTTAAAACAGCGAGTTCATGTGAAGTCCACAGGCAACAGTGTTGAAATTAGCATTACCATAGCAACAGCCTTCCATCATTAGCATTCAGGGCAACAGGAGGTGTTTTGTTGTGTTTTGTTTTCCAAAAAAAGAAAGAAAATCTTCAGAGGCAATGCCTACTAAACTCTCTTGGTAGATATTTATGTTTCTCATATGCATGTGTACCGTGCTAGATTTCTAAGTTAATATAGAATTTTTTAATTGCAGTGGGATCATCTTCTTTCCAGATTTGTGTCTTCCCTAGTATGCTAGCTAAGTTTCATGATCTTTCTCCAGCTGTACATATCTGACCTGCTGAGCAGCATTTACTCATTGCCAATCAGCTGCTCACCAACACATCTTCCCTACGTGGACCAAAAGGATCTGTATTCATGAAAATACTTGGTTCAATCTAAAAGCATTATATGCCTTCATGATTTTTGCATTTAATTTGTGGGAAATAGATTTATGCTATAAGATCTCCTAGCAAACTCATTTAGAAAAAAGTTGTAGATATAGGTCAATGAATATTCTCATTCATCTTTAGGTGGAATTAAAAAGTGAGTGAAATTGAAACCAGTGTATCTTAGCTCAGTCTCAAGCAATGGTATCACACTACTACTTTGTGCGAGTATGTGTGAGTGTGCACGTGTGTATGTATTGTTTGAATTGTAATATTCTGTGAAACATTAACAATGGTACAATTTGTGGTTTTTTTCTCAGTACTAAAATGCATTTTATAAAGCACCATATTGACCTACCAGCTGCTTCTACATCACACTAGTAGTAGGTAATTATGAAATTTCTTTTTCATTTATTACACAATAATGACATAGTTCAAACCTAGAAGTGTTGCTCCAAGCTTGGATGTAGATAGGTATTAATGCACGTTTTACATTTCAACATGAATCATAGCTGTCTGTCCCATTGCGTGTAAGGACAAGAAGTTGTACATTCCACTTAGGTGCCTAAAGACAAGTCCATGATAGCCCACATTAACAAAACAAAATGGAGCAAAGGACATAGCTCTCAGCTAAGGATGCATGTGTGCTATGATAAGTTCTGTATCTCAGTGGATGAGTCTCTAGATCACTTGAGCAATTTAACCAGTGGGCAATAATCCAGTATTTTTGTGGCATTAAAAGGTAGCATCTCTTTCTTTCTTTTAGCATTTTTATTTTTTATTAGTCAATGAATTTTATTACATTAATAGTTATACAACAATCATCACAACCAAATTTTATAGCATTTCTGTCTCAAACCCTCAGTGCATCCCTACCCACCAAGCTGTCTCATTTGGAAACCATCAGTTTTTCAAAGTCTGTGAGTCATCATCTGTTCTGCAAAGAAGTTCAGTCTGTCCTTTTTTCAGATTCCACATGTCAGTGAAAGCACTTGATGTTGGTGTCTCATTGTATTGCTGACTTCACTTAGCATGATAATTTCTAGGTCCATCCATGTTGCTAAAAATGCTGGTATTTCATTCATTCATTTTAATGGCTGAGTAATATTCCATTGTGTATATGTACCACATCTTCTTTATCCACTCCTCTGTCCTCTGATGGACATTTAGGTTGTTTCCATGTCATGGCTATTGGAAAGACTGCAGCAATGAACACTGGAGTACATGTGTCTTTGTGAGGCATGGTTTTCTCTGGATAGATGCCCAGGAATGGGATTGCTAGATCAAATGGTAGTTCTATTTTTAGTTTGCTGAGGAATCTCCATACTGTTTTCCCCAGTAGTTGCACCAATTCACATTCCCACCAACAGTGTAATAGTGCTCCCTTTGCTCCACACCGTCTCCAGCATTTATTGTTTGTAGACTTTTTAATGATGGCCATTCTGGCTGGTGAAAGGTGGTACCTCATAGTGGTTTTGATTTGCATTCCTCTAATAATGAGTGATGTTGAACATCTTTTCATGTGCTTTTTGGCCATCTGTATGTCTTCTTTGGAGAATTGTCTGTTTAGATTTTCTTCCCCTTTTTTGGTGGGGTTGTTTGAAAAAAATAAATAAATAAAATAAATTTAAAAATCCAGTGACCATTGATAGGAAAAAAAAAAGGTAGCATCTTTCAGAAACCACATATTCCAATATGTGCTCCAGGACAGCAGGACCACAGAACTCATATCTGTGCACATATACATATGTACCCGCCTCTTCTCCAGTGCCACACTCAGTCTTTGTAAAATCCACAACTGGTCACCAATTGATGACCAGAAAAGAAGTCTTACTTTAGGTTTCCATCTGCCATGACCCTGTTGAGAGTGTAGTTCAAGGCAATGAAGTGTTTGTGGTCCTAATATGCACTGTGTAAGGATAACTCAAACCCATTAAGCAGGGATCCATGACTGACTCCTATGAAAACTGCCTCTGACCTTAAAGTACCAACACCTACCATCTTTCTTTTTCTCTTATATAACGTAAAGATTTCAAAGTTAGCATTGCATTTCAGCAGATCTTACAAAGCCCAAAACTAGATAGAATCCCAGTGGAAATAACCCACAAACATTATATCTTTATTCTCCATATTCTCACATTTTATCTATGCTATACATATAAGTTCAAAGAATATTTATACTACAGATTTCCAAAGAAACCACACAGACAGAAGGCTCTCACATCCACTACTAGTCACTCACTCTGTCACTCTAGGGATAGCAGCCTTTGGGTTACATCTTTACCACTTGCTCTTTTTCAACCTTTGCTTTCTTCTCCTTTTTAGGCATATAGGGCATCACACAAGGCTTAGTTTACCATTATATGAGAAATGTGTGCTATAAACTGATACAGGTTGTGCAATCACAGATGTAGTATATAATCATAGACTTTGGTTCAGGGTCTTTTCTCCATTTTTCTACCCATCAATTTCACTGCCTGAGACATTAACATTTGTAAGTGACCATGCTTTCTATATATACAGTTATATCAGGGACAGGAAAGGAAGTACAGAGTTTGAAAAAGATTATTTTTCTTAAGAGTATATCACCCTCAAAGTGCCAAAGGATATGTTTTGACATAGAAACTCAAATGATTAAGAAAAGCTAGTGGTTTAGAAAAATCTTACTTGATCTCTGGTGCGCTAAGGGTTAATCCAATTTAGAGCTGTGCTAGTCCATGTGTAGAGTCTGTTTCCAAAAAGATGATGAAAAGCCTGGAACTCTGGTGCCAGTAAGAAAGTTCTACCGATAGGATGAGATATGAAAACATTTATGACTTGGCACCCCAGGAATATTATGAATAAAATTCATGTGAGCAATGATTGCAGTTATGAGCCCTGTTATTTGTTCCCACTTGTCCAAGTGTAATTCTTTCACTTCGGTCAAAGTAGTTCCTTGTAACATTAGGACCCACTTGTCTGCCTTTAGATGGGTTTAGAAAGATGCCTATAAAATAGTTCTGTGCTGGAAATCAGAGTCTCTTAACCCAGTGCAAAGGGAGCAGTAAACAGAGTTTTCCCAGGGGAATCATTCAGTAATACTGCAGGTCTCTATAAAAATATTTGTGACAAAATTGTCTTTACTGAAGTCATCATCTATTGGATTAAAAAATAGGTTACTGGTAGCTTTTCAAAAATGAAAAAAGTTAGGCCTTCTCGGTAATATTTCCAGTAGTTTTTTACAACCAAGAGCCCTCAAGCTATCAGTCTTATTTTTAGATGCCATACTTATGGATAGTCATAGAATTTATAAAATACGGTTTAAAGGACTATTCACTTGTAGGGCAGTCATTCAGTTTATTTCCATGGAAGAGCTGAACTGAAACCATTCCAGATGAACAGAAATCTATTCTTTTCTGATTCAGGAAGGAGATTCCCACCTTTTCATAGTACACCTCAGGAAGATTTTCCTAATAGCTTATTTTGATCTTAAATCCTTTTTTTTTTTTTTTGTCTTTTTAGGGCCTCACCCATGGCACATGGGGGTTCCCAGGCTAGGAGTCGAATCGGAGCCGTAGCTGCTGGCCTACACCACAGCCACAGTAACGCCATATCTGAGCTGTGTCTGCAACCTACACCACAGCTCACGGCAATGCTGGATGCTTAACCCACTGAGTGAAGCAAGGAATCAAACCTGTGTCCTCATGGATGCCAGTCAGATTCGTTTCTGCTGAGCCATGACAGGAATTCCCTGATCTTAAATGTTTTAAGTCCTCAAAGACATATTGAAGACATACTAACCTTTTTAATATCTCCCATTGTAAATAGTCACTTTGTAGAATGTTTTTCTCAAACCCAGAGTACATACTTCTCTATGTTTAACACTTTGGCTTCTGCTTTCAAGCTGTAGATAATGCAAATGTATCTATTACATCATGAAAGTTAAACTTCTGTAAGTTTATTTTCAGTATTCATAACTAAAAGCTTCCTGTTCTTTGGCTGGTATATAGGGCTTAATTTATTTTAACACATTTCCCCCTAAGTAGAGCAGCCAAAAAATTAGAATCAATTGCATATTTTACCAATACATAATACTAATTCACACACCCTAAAAGTATATTAAAAGCTAACTAGCAAAGTCTCTTACAAACACAAATACTCAATTTCAAATACATGCTACTGAAACACACTGGACACTTTGAGAGCATCTCCTGAATCAGCATTGTTCAGTCAACACTACCTCACTCTGCACAGGAATTTTACATTTTAGTTCTATTTAAGGAAAGAGGTTCAACATACCATAACTTTTACCTTTCTTCAGTGGTCATTTTTCTGTTATTATCATTCAAGGGATCAGGTCTCCTCCTCCAAAGACCCTAGGATTGAAACCTTGACCTTTAACTTATCTCCGATAGCACAGTTCTATAATATGTCATCAGCCTGTTATCTACAGTCAGCTAATAAGAGTGCAGAAATGGGTTTACTCAAGTGTGAAGAGATAAAATCATGAAATGTAAGAGGAAGGAAGAATCCTAGGGATAATCCAACCCAAATTTTTCATCTTATAGATAAGAAAATGGAAGTCCCTACAGGAAAGTCATTTGGGTAAGGTAACTAAACCAGCCCAGAAAGCCATATCTTATGAGACCGGATCCCATGGTCCTTCTACAAAGCCATGGTTGTTGGAATAGAAGGCATATGCAAGTAGGGGGTTTACAAGTAGTCACATGTGTTTGTGTAGCACTTTATAAAACCTTTTTCACATCTCTGATCCAATTTGATTCTTGCAATGTCCCTTGAAGGGCCTTAATCACATATATGGTTATCCTTATTTTTCCTCAGATGTGGAAACTGAGGCTCTATGTTTTGATTTACCTAAGATCACAGACCGTGGAGTAAAAGGTGGGACATAAGTCCTTTTGCTCTAAGCTGAGGGCTTATACTTTTGTGCCATGTTGTTAATTCATTCCTGCTGGAAAGTAATACAAAGGAAAAATGTTTATAATCATGTCTCTCTTCCATCCCCAGGCCAGCCATTCCAATTTTTACCTAAGCTTTGGAAAATAAATATCATGTCCTTTCTTTAACTTGCTGTTCTAACCATCTCTGTGAGGGTCAGATCTGTGTTTTATGTAGCCACTTAACTGATATGAACATTTGGTATCTAGCCCATACTGCCAGTCATTTTCCCCACCCTGCTCTATGTCTCATTCTATAACTTTAACAGTCCTGTCCTATATACATCTTAAAAGCAGCAAGCATGGGGAAATTTTTGATCTCCATATAATACAGAGGCAAGTATAAAAAGTGGCTATGGAAAACAACCAGTAGGTGAGGCTATGACACTATAATTTTAATCTGAGCCTTATTACGACATTAAAGTATCTTAGTTCAATAAATGAATCCAAAAATATGGTGTAGTTTTTCTTAAATGCTGTCAAAACAACAACAAATCATTAAGACATACTGTTTGAGTAATGTGTTGTATTGAAGGCATTGTTTTCAAGGGCATTTTCAAAACAAGTTGCTTAAATCAGATTTTTTTTTGTTGAAGCGTAACACATTCAGAAAGTGTTCAAAAATGATCAATGTTCAGCTCAATGCAATCGTCACAAAATGAACACACTCATTTTTATCATCTAAAACAATGAATAAAACATTACCAGTATCCCCAAGAGAAACTCTGTCTGTCTGTCTGTCTGTCTGTCTGTCTATTTGTGAGAGAGAAAGAGAGAGAGAATGGAAGCAAATATGGTGTCTAGGTAAATGGTTTATGGGTGTTCTTTTAACTTTATGGTAGGTTTGAAAAGTTTAAAATAAAAATATTGGAGAGAAAGATAACACATTACTAATACCTCAGAAACCACCACTTCACCCTTGTGCCCTCTCCCAAGCACTACCCTTCACTTATCCTAAAGGTAACCATTACCGTTTTTTTTAGTACCATGGTTTAGTTTTTCCTGTTTTTGAACTTTATAAAAATGGGATCATATAGGGAGTTCCCATCATGGCTTAGTGGAAACGAATCTGACTAGCATCCATGAGGATGCTGGTCTAATCCCTGGCCTTGCTCAGTGGGTTAAGGACCCAGCATTGCCGTGAGCTGTGGAGTAGGTTGCAGACATAGCTCAGATCCCATGCTGCTGTGGCTGTGTTGTAGGCCAGTAGCTACAGCTCTGATTTGACCCCTAGTCTGGGAGCCTCCATGTGCTGCTTGTGCAGCCATAAAAAATAAAAAATTTTTTAAAAGACTAAAAAAAATGGAATCACATAGTGTGTAAATTTTTGTGTCTGTGACTTAACCTTATTTTTATGATCTGAACCCACGTCATTAAGTGTAGCTGTCATTCATTTTCATTGCTGTATGATATCCTATTATAAAAATATACCATAATTTATCCATTCTCTTGGTGAAGGACATGATGGTTCTTTCCCAGTGTAGAGACATTATGAATAAAGCTTCTATGAACATTCTTTTATGTGTTTTTTGGTGCACACATGCACACATTTATGTTGGGTATATATCTGGGAATAAAATCACCTGCGTTGAGGGTATGCATTTGCTGAGCTTTAGTAGATACTTCCACGTTTCCAAAGTGGTTGTACCAGCTTATACTCCCAATAGCAGAACATGAAGTAGTTACTTCATGTCTCAGCAATACTCAATATTGTCAGTCTTTAAAATTTTAGCCATTGTAACTCATGGACATAGAGAACAGACTTTTGGTTGCCAAGAAGGGAAGGGGAGGGAATGGGATGGACTGGGAGTTTAGGGTTAGTAGAGGAAAACTCTTCCATTTGGAATGGACAAGCAATGAGATCCTGCTGTATAGCACAGGGAACTATATCCAGTCACTTGTGATGGGACATGATGGAAGATAATATGAAAAAAAATGTATATATATGTATAACTGGGTCACTTTGCTGTACAGCAGAAATTGATAGAACATTGTAAATAAACTACAATAAAAATGTTCCAAAATAAAATTTTAGCCCTTGTAATGAGTACGAGTATGTAGTAGAATCTCTATTGATTTTAATTTGCATTATTAGATTGACTATTTTTACATGTATTCTTGAACATGTGGGGTATCCTCTTGTGTGAAGTATCCAGTCATTTGCCTACTTTTTTATTGGTTCATGTCTTTCTATTACTGATTTGTAGTAATTTTTTTTACATATTCTGGGTTATAGCCTTTTGTAAATTCTATGTGTTGCAAGTATCTTCTCTAATTGTGGCGCTTCATTTTTAATTCTCTTAAATGTGTCTTTTGATGTGTAGAAGATCTCTCCAATACGTAACTTTATGTAACTTTTCTTTATAGTTAATTATTTTTGTGTTCAACTTAAGGAATCTTTGCCAAACCCAATATCTTGAATATATTTTCTTACATTGCCTTCTAGAAACTTCTTTCACTTTTAGATACACAATCCACCTGGAATTATTTTGTGTCACTTGTGAGATAAGAATTATTTCCCTTTTTTTTTTTTTGGTCTTTTTGTCTTTTTCTAGGGCCACACCCATAGCACATGGAGGGTTCCCAGGCTAGGGGTCAAATCGGAGCTGTAGCCACCAGCCTACGCCACAGCCACAGCAATGCGGGATCCGAGCCACATCTGTGACCTACACCACATCTCATGGCAACGCCAGATCCTTAACCCACTTAGTGAGGCCAGGGATTGAACCCGCAACCTCATGGTTCCTAGCTGGACTCGTTAACCACTGAGGCACGACGGGAACTCCAAGAATTATTTCATTTTTTTACAACATAGATAACCAATTGGGCCAGCACCACTTCCAATTCTATTCTTGAAATAATCCCAAATTATTTTTGATATATGACTTTAAACATTCATTTTTGGATTTGATTTGCTAATATTTTATTTGGGATTATTATATCCTTGTTCATTAGGGATATTGGTCAATAATTTTTATCAAGCTATGGTATCAGAGTGATTCTGGCCTCATAAAGGAAGCAAGGAAGTGTTGCCTCTTCTCTTCTCTGGAAGAGTTTATGTAAGATTGGTATTTTTGCCTGCGTCATTATCTGGTTCTAAAGTTTTCCTCAAGGGAAACTTTACTATCACAGGGTCAATTTCTTGAATATTATAGGACTATTCCAATTTTCATTTTTTTCATGTGTCAGTGTTAGCTTAAAGTAGACTAAGAGACCCTAAGATTGCTGCGGTCAAGTCTTGCTGGTCTAAAGCAAGGATTACAAACTTACGTGACAACAGAGGCTGGCTTGCTAACGTAAATGAGCAAGGCTGGCCAGATGTGAGGTAATCAGAATTGGTGCAGACTAAAAAGTGCATGCTCCTTTACAGAGTGGTGGCTGGCCGTGCCTGCCAATCATTACCATATAAGAAAGGGAGCCCAGTATGTCTAAATCATTCCCTTTAAATGAGATGGCAGAAATTTAGATCACTTGGGAGTTCCCATTGTGGCTCAGCAGGTTAAGAACCTCACCAGTATCCATGAGGATGTGGGTTCAATCCCTGGCCTCGCTCAGTGGGTTAAGGATTTGGCATTGCCACAGAGTGCAGTGTAGGTCACAGATGAGGCTCAGATCCATTGTTACTATAGCTATGGCATAGACTGGCAGCTGCAGCTCCGTTTCAACCCCTACCCTGGGAACTTCCATATGCCTCAGTTGTGGGAAAAAAAAGAAGATTAGATAACTCTGTTAAAAAAAAATCTCTGAATATTTTAATGTTGAGTAATGCAAATAAACAAAAAAACTGTATGGGATAAACAAAACTTGTACATGCCAAATTTAGCCCAAAGGTGGCTAGTTTACAATTTTTACTCCAAACTAAAAGCACAATATAATATAATTCAGGTTTTATATAATAAACTTCATTTATATTTGACATTTATTTATTTTAACCACACTTGATGAATTTGTTAGTTTATCATTACTAGTAAAATGATAAATAAATAACATGTTTTTTTAAAGTTTAGACCTTAAAACATCCAAGTCTGTGAATAGCTAGAATATTTTCACTTGCTCTTCTGTTTTTATATTAGCTTTTCCCTACGTCTTATTTGAAGAGAAACTTAGTATATTTTGGATTTTTTAAAGGACTGATTTGTAAAAGTCAAAATTTTACAGTTGTCTAGCTCATAGCCTATATTTTCTCAAGTAAAGCTGGTTAGTGTCATTTTAGGATATTGGCTTTTCACGGTTTTATATGATGACAGAATCTCAGATTCCTTTTAATTTTTCAGGGAATTTAGATTATGTTCGATTAAGAGCTATTGATCAGATACTTAGGACAGAATCATAATGAATGAAAAAATTACTCATAGGAACACTTCTAAGAGTATTATTTTCATGTGTTCAACAAGTATTTATAGCTACTGTACTAGGCAAGTGGAGGCCACAAAAATTCATAGAAACTACTGTCACTATGGTCTATAGTCTTATAGTCTAATCACATATTCCTAAGTATAAAATAGTACACTAAATATATAAGAACTTTGAATAATCAGACCACTTAAATTGTATTTATTTGACATACAACAGTTCATGTATCTGGAGAGTCAGTATGTGCCTAAGGTAATTTTTGACCTAATTTCAGGATTAGGTATTATCTCATTATTACCACCATTACCAAAAACGTTAGCTATTTATCTGTATTTCTAGAGAAAATCCAAGAAATTAGAATAAAATAAAAATAATTAAATAATAAAAATAAAATGATAAAACTAAGTATTTTAATATATAAACAGTTAAGCAGTGTTTTGTGTAATTCATGAAACTAAAAAATAAAATAATCATTTCTTTAATTTTCTAATTTATAAAGTGCACTATATGCATTATTTCATTAAATCTTTTAAAAAACGCTATGAACCTATCTACAGAAAAGAAACAAACTCGTGGACTTGGAGAACAGACTTGTGGTTGCCAAGGGGGAGGGGGAGGGAGTGGGATGGACTGGGAGTTTGGCGTTAGTAGATGGCAAACTCTTGCATTTGGAGTGGATAAGCAATGAGATCTGATGTATACCACTAGGAACTATATCTAGTCACTTGTGATGGAAAATGATGGAGGATAATGTGAGAAAAAGAATATATATATATATATACACAGACACACACACACGACTGGGTCACTTTACTGTGCAGCAGAAATTGACTGAACATTGTGAATCAACTATAATGGAAAAAATTAAAATATTTAAAAAATAAAAATAAAGAAATTATATGAGGTCTTAGTCTGTTCAGGCTGTTATAAAAAACTCCCACAGACTGGGTAGCTTATAAACAACAGAAATGTATTGCTTACAGTTTTGGAGGCTGGAAGTCTGAGATTAGGGTGCCAGCATGCCAGGTTACGTCTCTCTTCCAGGTTGCAGATTTGCGGCTACATCTTCATAAGGAGAAAGGGGCTAGGAGATCTCTGTGGGGTCTCTTTTGTAAGAACACTAATCCCATTGATTAGGGCTACACCCTTATCACCTTATCACCTCATCACCTCCCAAAGGCCCCATCTACTAATGCCATCACATTTGGGAGGGTTAGAATGCAGCATAATAATTTTAAGGAGACAAACATTCAGACCCTAGCAGTGACTCTTTCCAACATCACACATTGTTAAAGCTTAGGTTCAGACCAGCATTTTCTAACCCAAGTCTGGAAATCTCTCTCATTTCATGTAAGACACTCCAAAGGTTCATAGAGGAGACAGCTAAATTGGCTCAGGTTTGGTCTTCGAAATTATACATATTTTTCTGTTAATCTTTTTTTAAGTGTTCTGTGAGGCAAATTAATAAATTAAACATAACTTTAAATGTTCTATTTACTTTTTAAATTCAACATGAAACTAATAAAAATTAGAATTTATTTTTCATTTAAAACTATCTAAACAAACAAACACAACTATGTCTGTATTGTCTGTTATAATAAGCATTTAATTATAATTGCATACCAGAATGGTAATTTTATTTATTTATTTGGAATGGTAATATTTTATGACCTCATATTTCTTTAAGAAAAGCAAAAATGTTGATAGAGAATGTTAGCACTTATTATACTTCTAAAGTCCTACAAGTAAGATTTTGGATTTTTCTATTATTTATTTATTTTAGATCTTAGACTAATTGAATAAATTAAAATAGCACAAATTTGATTATTCTCATAGGAACCTTCGCTGTCAGTTCTTGTTAGCATTTTCAACAAGATTCAGTATAATAAAATTACCTGTTATTTCTGATAAAATGGGCAAAGCATACATAAAACATCTTGAATTGTCTTAATGTTTCTGTGGCAAAGAACTGAAGACACTATTCAATTTCTTTGTCCTTTACAGACAAAAGCCACTTTTATATTCCTCTATATATCTTTAAGGATATAACTGTTATCTTAATGGTATTGTACTTATTTATCTGATAAATTATTGTCAACCTACCCACATTACTTCCTTTAACTGACATAAAATTCACTTAACAATTGGCCAGCTTTGGAGTTCCTGGTGTGGCGCAGCGGAAACAAATCTGACTAGGAACCATGAGGTTGTGGGTTCGATCCCTGGCCTCGCTCAGTGGGTTGAGGATCCAGTGTTGCCATGAGCTATGGTGTAGGTTGCAGATGCAGCTTGGATCTGGCGTTGCTGTGGCTCTGGTGTAGGGTGGCGGCTACAGCTTTGATTCGACCCCTAGCCTGGGAACCTCCATATGCCGCAGGTGCAGCCCGCAAAAGGCAAAAGACAAAAAAAAAATTTTTTAATTAAAAAAAAATAAAACAATTGATCAGCTTTATCTTACAAGTATTGAAGGGAAGGGCTTTCTTACTCCTATATGCTCCTGGATTTGAAGACTTTGCAAAAGATTGAGGATCTCAAATGGCCTACCTGCCCTGAGTAGATGATACCCACAGACTTAAGAAGTAAAGTACTTGTCTAAGGTATATGGAATTTTCTATTTTGAGAGGAACGAATACACTCTTGTGTCCTTTTGACTTTCTATTCCCCAACTTGTGCAGGTTCAAACCAATGGGCATCTTACTGCCCCATCGCCTCTTAAATCTTGCTCCTCTCCCTTTTCACTTTGCTTTTGCTCTTGCTCTTCTCCCAGCAGTTCTGAAGCAATCCTTTTCTCTCCCTTAGCAAAGGGTAAAGTTGTCTCCTCAGTCAATTAACTTAATGATCTGTCATTTTTCAATACTATAATCTGACATTAATTACCATTTTGAGGACCGCCTGCTTCAGACATTTGTCTATTAATCTTTAATCACTGTCTTTGATTAGAGTATTTGAAAGAATCTTTAATTGCAGATTTTAAGACATCAGAAAAGATTCAAGAATGACTGAACTCATGCTATGTAAACAAGAGTTATTTACCATTAGCTATACACTTAATTGAAGCCTAATTAGATATAAAACTATATATGGCATAAAAAATTTTAAACACATGAATAAATGCCTATATTGCTAAATGCCTACCACAGCATTCTGATATTAGTTTTCAGTTCCTCTTTAGCAGAAACTAGACAATTCAAAAAAAGAGATTTTGTCCCAGTCCTGCTATAACTTATACTTTTTTTCCAACATCCAGTTTTTATTGATCCTCTTCATTGTGGTTTATTCCAACCTTGAGACATATAGACTTCTTTCTTTTATCAGAACTTTTAATATTTATTGATGAGAATTCTTGATTTTTCTCCAGTTGCACCAAGTGCAGATTTGAATTAAGGATTCCTCATCAACTTCCTAAGGCATGCAATTCCCAAAATATTATACACAGTGCCTGCTGCCACTTACTTGCCCCTTGGAGTATTTTCTCTCTCTGTCTCCCTCTTTCCCCACTCTATCTAGTTCCCTCTCTCTCTCCCCCTCTCCTCCTCCCCCACCACTTCCTCCTGCCCTTCTTCTGCCTTTTACCTTGCATTGTAGAAGTTGAGAGACTATTCTTACTTCCTTTGGCAGACAGATAAACTTTCAGATCAGGGTCTAATGAAAAAAAGCTATTTAATTACACAGATGTACAGATGTCCTAACATCATGAAACCTCCAATATAATACTCTTATGCTGAACTTCCTCTTTATGTGCAATTGTATGGGCTACATTTATACATAGTAGGCATATCATAAGTATTAGTTGTTTTAATATCCAGCCTCCTTAGGCTCTGGTTTGTGCTAAAATTTGTATTCAAATGAAAGCATCCCACTACAAATGGAACAAAGAAAGAGAGGTTCTGATTGAACAGAGAAATGTAGATTCTCAATTTTTTTTTCATTTTTTCAAGTTTTATTGAGATACAATTGACATACAGCACTGTATAAGTTTAAGGTACAAGGCATAATGATTTGAGTTACATTTATTGCGAAATGAAGATTTTATAATATTTTTGAATTAGTATCTATTTTATTTTTTAAATTTTTAATGATTTTTATTTTTCCACTATAGTTGGTTTACAGTGTTTTGTCAGTTTCTACTGTACAGCAAAATGACCCAGTCACACATATATATATTCTTTTTCTCACACTATCCTCCATCATGTTCCATCATAAGTGACTAGATATAGTTCCCTGTGCTTTACAGCAGCATCTCATTGCTTATCTACTCCAAATGCAATAGTTTTCTAGATTCTCAAATTCTAATGTGCATATGAATCACTTGAGAATCTTGTTAAAATCCAGATTCTGACTCAGTAAGTCTGAGTGAAACATGAGATTCTGTGTTTCCAATAATTTTTTTGGTGGCGCTGCAACCATTGCCGCTGGTACTGCTGGTCTGTGAACCACACTTTAAACAGCAAGGCGGTAGATTGTTTTTGACTCACCCATTCACATGTTCCATGATAACTCTCAAAACAGATTGCTGATTTTAAAACAATTTAGAGCACCAAGTAAAGATTGTCACGAGCCTCATTTTTCAACGTACTGAATCAAATTTATTTGATAAACTTGCCAGGTGTGCCTATCTATTATCATTTTAAATATATTTCAATGAAATTATGATATATGAGTAGGAGAATTGGGATAAATGACTTTTAATAATTTGATTTTTATTTAGAATTTATGCTTCTACTGGCTTTTGAAAGAATTGGCTATGGCTTAAATAAAAGAGCATAAGAAGAAGTGGTTACAGGAAAACCCAAGTGCATCTGACATCTTAGCTTATCAGGTCTGGAAGACAACCTCCATTACTTGGTAGCAAGCTACTGGGAATATTGGTGTTCAAAGTTGTGTTTTCCCTAAGGCAAAAACAGCATCGAAATATAAAAAGCTTTTTACTTCTGGAATGAGTGATAAAGATTCATACCTGAGAAGCAGGTGAAAAAACTTAGCTTATGCTTCTAAAGGCTAATTTTATGTAAGTGTTCTTGTCCAGCTGTTCTTGGTAGATCCAGCTGCTAGTTGAATAGGACAGGTGGTAATCCCTGTTCAGTGGCTCATTATCATCCAGAGGCTTTGATCTGGCTAATACATAATCAATCAGGTTTGAATTTTAATATCCTTCCTATTTTCATTTCACTTGTTTTACCTAAATTTATTTTCCAAAGTCCCAATATGATTTTGTTTTTTAATAAGATTATTTTTGATCATTTATTTATTTTGACATAACTAGGCTCCTGATATTGCCAGCTGGAGTTTATTACGCCCCTGAATCATAAACTTTTTTTCTTCCTCCTTTATCTCCTTAGAAGATCCAAATTACAAAACCTAAGGATCAAGTTTTAATTTTGGAAGCACAAAAGACTGGTGCCATTTTAAAAGAGAGCATCAATGAAAATCAATATCTATAAGTCTGACTTTAGGACTGTGAGCCCCATAGTTTATGCTTCTTTTCTAATCTCTCCAGAGTTGTGATGTGCATAAATTAACAATAAGAAACAGAAAAAAAATCCCAAATGTGAAAAGTTAACTCCCTTCATCCAGTCATAGATTCTGGAGTGCATATGTGATCATTAATTACAAAGGCAGCAAATTGGTCCAACATTGTAAATCAACTGTATTTTAATAAAAAAGTAGCAATGGAGATCTTTTCTCATATTTTCTCCATTTGTTATTTTGTGCTGATATAACTGTATATTTATTATATGTGTATATGTGTGTGTGTGTGTGTGTGTGTGTGTGTGTGTGTGTGTGTATCCCTTAGAGATCTGCTTCTAAGGTTGAAAGAACTAGCTGAAATTTTTATATGTTCACTCACAAGTATCTATGTATTTAAGAATTTGCTTCTTTTTACACAAATAGTAAATATCTCGAGTTGGCATAACCCTCTTTAATGCCATAGAAAAAAGCTTCCCATGGAAGAGAGTTCAGAGGGTGGATACGTAAAAGACCAAGAGCCCTAAGTAGACCAAGGTAAAAGGAAGAACTCTAGAGAAAAATTTAGTATTATCCCACTGGTATGCTATGAGAGCATTAGATTTGTTTGTGGGGGGGAAACCCAATTTATAATAAAGTTTTAAAAATTATTGACAATAGTTTAATTTATATTAGCTTTTCCCACTTCCTTATTATCTCAGAATAGCACCTCCACGGACAATGGAATGGTCCTAACAGCCTAAATATGGTAAGCTTTAAAAGCAGGTGGCTTGGGGCCATTCTGCTTATTATATCATTGCTTTCAATAGCATAACTGTTCTTCTCCAATGGCCCTCTTTGTTTTTTGCTTCATTACTGGCACATTTCTTTAATATGTAATCTATAACATTAACATGAAAATGGCCCTCAAATACTATTACTTTCTCCATCTGTGACCCAGCACTGTTTATCATCATCTAATGATCGTTCTTATTACAGATGGCCCTCTTTAAATGCTTCAGAATAGCATTTTAAAGACATTGAGAGTGCTTCCTATGTAGATTGACAGACTGAATGGTTTAATATCTAAAACCTCATTGGATCTACACAATGTGTGATAAATGACTAGAGATACAAAGCACCAGCTGGTTCCAAAGCAAGGTGTAAGAGGGACAGGAGAAAGTGATAAAAAAGAAGAGTGTGCACTTGTGTGTGTGTGTATTTGTGTGTGTGTGCTTGTGTGTGGGGGGGGGCATCAGCATTATCTTTAAGGGGAATTGGAGTGGGAAGAACAGAACTTAATCGTAAGAAACAGTTCTTTAGTGCACTTCTTATAAAGAAGTTTACATTTTTTTTCTGACAGTTCACCATGGCAGTGGTAGGAAAGGAAAGGTAACCAAACTGACAGTCGAGTTCTCTATGGCTCCACGTATACTCAGTCTCTAAGCTGAGATTTCACACTTCTGAGCTCCACAGAGCCTCTTCATTTGGTTCGTTTTTTCTTTCTCATGATCCTATTACCAAAAATTCTTTGTCTTCATCGACTTTCCTTTTCCTCTCTATTCTTCCTTCAAATGCAGATCCTTTCTGGAAACTGTCAATAAAATATCTGGGTTGGGAACAGAACTGTTGCTAGTAACGCCTGTATCAACTGTTTCCCCAGATGAAATGCCACCATGCATGTTGTGAGCATAATAATCTCATGGCTAGCTATTTTGCTGGGGAGGGAGGAAGGTGTTATGAGTCTGCTGACAATAATTCCATGCTTAGATGAGGTCAAGAATAGTATTTGCTTTATCTGCTTGCTATATTCATTTTATTTTTTATCTCTAAAGGTAAGTTCCTCATAAAAATTAGCCCATATTTTATCATTCTCATCATCACATTTATGGTCCTTAACTGTACTCTCATATCAGAGAAAAAATGATGACTAAGATGAAAAATAGATCAGGCCAAAGTAGTTATGAGGACCAAATTGTGTTTTTATGAAAATACAAAAATTTCATAATTACTATTTTAACAAGTTGGTAGCACTTGCTTCAGAGAGCTAATCTCAGAAGAGAAACCTCCTTGCCTTAAAATACAGTTTTTCTAAAACCATAATTTAATTTACTACCATTGGCCATATTTTGGACTTTCCTCACCATTCAGAAGCCATGTCTAAATTTCTTTCTTGGATTTAAATTTTCCAGGTTGAAAAGATACATATAAATATAAACCCATCTGAGAAAACATAACCATTTTCATTTTTCTGAAGGTTTTTTTTATATGCTGGATTTCAACTGTTGTACTTTTGTTCAATTTTATGTATAAAAGTGAAATTTAGGCATAAACTGATCAAACTCTGTTGGCCCTTTGACTAAACAATTTTATCTAAAATTTGATTAAATTCATTATTATTGAAGTTTCTTTTACTAAGAAAAGTTTAAAACCATGAGTTGATAGATTCTTGCCTAAAGTTATGAAATTTAAAAACAAAAACCAGTAGATGAATTTTATTCAGAATTATCTCTTAAGGTTATGTATTTCTGCCTTCATTTTCAGAATAATACTTATTATTAAATTTGTAAATATTCTAAAATTGGAAATCAGAGTCTACTTGATTCAAAACACAACCTTTTTTCAGGTCGGTCTTTTTAAAATAATGGTCAAAATGCATTCAGTTCATACCCTCACACTTAATCCTCATGCATGACCTTTCTTGTTTTTCCCTATCTCTCCTCTAACTGCCCTTTACCAAGATGAGAAGTTTTCTTTCTGACACAAAATTCCCTTGATTATATATTAGAAAGAACTTACACTTTGTAGCAAGGTTTAGGAAAAGCTAACATAAGTAGAGCTTCTGTGAAATCTGTTTTACCAAAAATAATGGATTTACTTTAGATAAATAATGAAATTTTTTGCCGTTTGCATTTGCTCTTCACTGAAATTCATGAACGACTTTATTAGCTCTAGGTAACACATTTTCTTTTGCCATAGCTTTACCCATGTAGTCAAATGTTCACTGATAGCATTCAGAATCTTGAAATATAACTTGTGTCACCAAAGGCCGAGGAGTAGAGGCAAGGAGATGATCAAGCACTTTTCCCCTCATGTATGATCTACTTGTCAAGTACTACTATCACATTTCATCTTTAAAGGGAGCTGTGAGCAATCTCTATGTTTTGCATACATGTCTTTACATTTGATTATAATTGGATATAAATATATGCCAATTATTTAGCTCTAGTTAAAGTCTGCCAAAATATAGGGAGGCATGCGGGTGATTGATGCACATTGGAGATTTGCATAGATTTAGGGTGCAATTTCATAAAAGTAAATAAACATTATTTTTGCTCTATGACTAAAAGCTGCTAGGTATATTATCTTGTTTACTCACCAAACAAAAAACAGTCACCAAAAAGCAATGAAACAAGTCTCAGCTAACCTTAATCCTTCCACCGCCATTGTCTGACTTATTAAGTCAAAAATAAAGAACTACTTTTTTATTAAAGGACATAAATTCATTAGCGGGTCATAGACGAATAAGGAAAAACTTAATACAGTGTGAAACATTCAAATCACTTGTTTTTTAGGAAAGTATCCCGGCTTTTAAAGTGACATAAATCTAACCCAAAATTTTACAAAAGTTTAATGGGAACAGGATTCCATCCTAGACTATCTCAGAGACAGTTTCAAATCATTGCTTTTTGCTGTAAAATAAATAAACTCAACTCAGAGGCCAGATGTGACTTGCTAGAAGTACTATTGTGTGATTCTAATGTCTAACCTCTATTTTGGTACATAGCCTCTCTTTCTACTCAACAGCAATGTGTTCTTCTTACCTAAAAGCAATTAAAACCTCATTCCTCCTCCCATGGAAAGAGCTACTGGTGGTAGTTGTGGAGAAAACGTGGGAAGGGGATTGATGACATCATATAAGGAGATAAGAAAGCATTATTTTGACATTTAAAAAGTAAAGAGGCAGTTCCTGTCTTGGCACAGCAGACACGAATCTGACTAGAAACCATGAGGTTGTGGTTTCAATCCCTGGCCTTGCTCAGTGAGTTAAGGATCCAGCATTGCCGTGAGCCGTGGTGTAGGTTGCATACACACCTTGGATCTGGCGTTGCTGTGCCTCTGGTGTAGGCCAGCAGCTATAGCTCCGATTAGACCTCTAGCCTGGGAACCTCCATATGCTGCAGGTGAGGCCCTAAAAAGACAAAAGACAAAAAAAATTTAAAGAGAGGATGAATTTTTTAAATTATAAACCAATAAGCTTTCTATAAGCATTGACAAGCAATGAAATCCTAGAAAATGACATCAAAGTGATGAATAATAGCTATATAGAAAAATATGCCCCTGGGGGTCAGTATGATATCGTCAAAATTTCTCATGCCACATTCACCTTATTTCCATTTTTGTTATGGCTACTCAGTGGTTAGATGAGAAGACTGTTGTAGACAGTGTATATTATGATTTTACACCACATTTTTCAAGTTCTCTTTTGAGAATCTTGGAAACAAGATGAAGAGCTTGATAATAGAGTGAATTTGCAGCTTATCAAGCTATCCAAAGAATGTCAATTGGTAGCTCAGTGTTAATGTGCAATAGAATCTCTGTCTTTGGGCCTATGTTTTAAATATCCATGCCTTTTCACATGGCTATTTCGTCTTCCATCAACTTTTCTTTCACAATCTCAGCCTGCTACCCGAAGACCTCGGTTAGCCAATTTTACCCATGCATCTACCACTGTGAAGCTTTCTTTGGCTGTATTTAGCAGGCGTGTGTCTCCTCTCTGGTTTATGAATGCCAAGAAGATAAGGACAACTTTGATCCATTTTGGTCTCTTTACTACCTAATATAGCCGAATCCATGATAGGTACTCAATTATTGATGGAATGATTACAGCTAATAGCTATACCTATTAATAAATTTAGAATTAACATTAATTAAACTTAAAAGTTTCTGCACAGCAAAGGAAACCCTAAACAAAACAAAAAGACAACCCACAGAATGGGAGAAAATCTTTGCAAATGAATCGACTGACAAGGGAGTAATCTCCAAAATTTATAAATACCTTCTGTAGCTCAATATCAAAAACAAAAACAAAACAAAAAAAAAACCACCAAAAAAATGGGCAGAAGATCTAAACAGACAATTCTCCAAAGAAGACATACAGATGGCCAAAAAGCACATGAAAAGATGTTCAGTATCACTCATTATTAGAGAAATGCAAATCAAAACCACTATGAGGTACCACCTTTCACCGGCCAGAATGGCCATCATCAAAAAGTCTACAAACAATAAATGCTGGAGACGGTGTGGAGCAAAGGGAGCACTATTACACTGTTGGTGGGAATGTAAATTGGTGCAACCACTGGGGAAAACAGTATGGAGGTGTCTTAGAAAACTGAAAATAGAACTACCATTTGATCTAGCAATCCCATTCCTGGGCATCTCTCCAAAGAAAACCATGACTCGAAAAGACACATGTACTCCAGTGTTCGTTGCTGCAGTCTTTTCAATAGCCAGGACATGGAAACAACCTAAATGTCCATCAGAGGACAGAGGAGTGGATGAAGAAGATGTGGTACATATACACAATGGAATATTACTCAGCCATTAAAAGGAACAAAATATCGGCATTTTTAGCAACTTGGATGGACCTAGAAATTATCATGCTAAGTGAAGTCAGCCATACAATTGGACACCAACATCAAATGCTTTCACTGACATGTGGAATCTGAAAAAAGGACAGACTGAACTTCTTTGCAGAACAGATGATGACTCACAGACTTTGAAAAACTGATGGTTTCCAAAGGAGACAGGTTGCGGGGGTGGGGGATGGGCTGGGGATTTGGGATGGAAATGCTATAAAATTGGATTGTGATGATCATCATACTACTATAAATGTAATAAAATTCACTAATTTAAAAAAATAAAAAAAATTTTAAATTGACAAAATTGTTAATACTTTATATAATAAATATATCCAAATTCTAACAGATTTAAATTAGAAAGTTCATTTCTTATTACAAGATGGAATAAAAGCATATTTAAATGAGATATAAATCTCGCATTTGCGCTCATTCAATTTTAAAAACACAGGAAGGAAGAGACCTTACTTAATATCAGATTGGTTTTTAGTAATCTACAAATTCAGTATGAACAAAGAATTTGATGGCATATATAAAACTAAAGTGCCACAAAAGCTGTAGATGGCATTAATAGGGCAAAAAAGAGATGTAAGCATCCCACTTACTCAGTTCTGGGTAGCACTTTTTTTTTTAGGGCCACACCCACAGCATATGGAAGTTACCAGGCTAGGGGTCAAATCAGAGCTGAAGTTTCTGGCCTACACCACAGCCACAGCCACAGCAACACCAGATCCTTAACCCACCGAGCAAGGTCAGGGATCAAACCCGCGTTCTCATGGATACTAGTAGGGTTCATTACCACTGAGCCACAATGGGTACTCTTAGCACATTTTAAATGGGTCGTTTTTACCAAAGTGTCACCAGAATAACCAAGGGTCTATAGGCTACATTATATAAGAATAAAAAATAGAAGTATTTAGATTTAGCTTAGAGAAAAGTGATGTTAAGGAGAATGTAATAGGAGGCCTCAAATATTTAGGAGGTTAGAAGAAATGTATTTGATTGCATTTTGGTTGGTTTGTTTTGTTTTTTATTTTTTCCTTGCTTTATTTTTTTTCTGTTTCACCATAGGAACAGATTCAACTATATATGCAAAAGTTACAAGAAAGCAAATATTAAGTAAATATTAAAGAAAATTTTATAACTGAGCTACCAAAACACAGAATCTACTGCTTTATAAAGCAGTAAACTCCTTTTACAGTAGATATCCAGGGCTGAAATGACTGTCTCACCCCTAAAGGCAATTTCCATATTGGATGAGAAGATGTAATTCATTAACCTTTAAGGTCGCTTCTGAATCTAATGTTTTGATATTTTCAGAATTAATCAGAAGGGACTGACAGCGTGACCTGAATCTGTCCTGTATTTATATAAACATCCTGTGTGATGCACCTCATTTTCTCTCCAACTCTATACATTTTTGAATGTTAAATTTTATTTTAGGGCAAATGCTTTCTTTAAAAAACCTTTTAAATCCAACTTTATTAAAGGCTAATTTATACACAATAAATTGCATCCATTTTAAGTGTACACTTTACTGATTTTTGACAGATATATACCCATGAAACCACTGCTACAATCAAAGAACCAAACATTCTCATCCCCCCAAAACCTACCTTGTGCTTCCTTGCCGGCCATTCTTCCCTTTACCCCTGGCTCCAAGCAACTGTTGATCTGCTTTCTGTCACTGTAGATCAGTTTGCATTTTTGAGTACTTTTATAAGTGGAATTATACAGTAGTTTTGTGTGGCTGGTTTCTTAAAGTCAGTGTAGTGATTTTGAATATCAGTGGGTTGAAAATCAGTAGTTTGTTTCTTTTTAATTGTAGAGTACTTTCTGTTGTATGGACATACCACATTGTGTTTATCTGTGCATCTGCTGGTGGACATTTGGGTTGTTTATAGTTTGGGAACTGCTAAAAATTCTATACTTGTTCTTCCACCTAGCCTTAGATATCTTAACTTTGAGAAGCACACTACGAAAATAACTTCATGGGTTATGTGTGTATTTATTTATTATATTCATTTCAAGTGTGTGCTTAGTTAACAAGCAATTAGACAGCAAGTACCAAGGATAAATTGAGCAGATATGAGTTAGGTTCTGTGAGAATGCCTCAGTTTCTTAGATTCTCAGAAGTAGAAATGTACCTTTTTCTATATAACAAGTTACCCCAAAACCTGATGGATTAACACTGGCATCAGCAAACATTTCCCTAAAGGACAAGGTAGTAAATACTTCAGACTTTATGGGCTACATATGGACTCTGTCGCTTTTTTTTTTTCTTTTTTCTTTTTTGTCTGAGCCACAGCGTGTGGAGTTCCTGGGCTAGGGATCAGATCTGAGCCACAGTTGCAACCTGAGTGACAGCTGTGGCAACACCAGGTCCTTAACCCTCTGTGCTGGGCCGGAAATGGAACCTGCATCCTAGTGTCCCCAAGACGCCACTGATCCCATTGTAACGCAGCACAAACTCCTCTGCTGCATATTTTAAAACAACTCTTTAAAAATGTAAAATCAGGAGTTCTCCTGTGGCTCAGTGGGTTAAGGATCCAGTGTTTTCACTGCAGTGGCTTGGGTTTCTACTGTGGCTCAGGTTTGATGCCTGCCCTGGGAACTTCCATATGCTGCAGGCTCGGCCAGGAAAAAAAAATGTAAAACTTACACTTGAATGGGAGGCTATACGAAAACAGGTCACAAGCTGGACTTGGTCTATAAGCCATAGTTCATACTTCCCTGAACACAACAGCTGCTTATTTAGCTTGCTCTTTGAAGGATAGTCTGGGCCATTTTGGTGGTCTGGACCAGCTACTTCAGTAGTTGCCCCTTATCCATGGGGGATACATTCTAAGACCTCCAGTGGATGCCTGAGACCACAGATAGTACCAACCCACAGATAGTACCATAGTGTGTGTATACATATATATATTTATTTATATATATACACTTTTTTTCTATACCTATGATCAAGTTTATAAATTAGGCACAGCAAGAGATTAACAATAATAACTAATAATAAAGTGCTACAATTATAACAAAATACTATAATAAATGTTATGAGTATGATCTCTCTTTCTCTCAAAATATCTTATTGTACATGGGGAGTTCCCTGGTGGTCTAGTGGTTAGGATTCGGTGCTTTCACCACCACAGCCCAGGTTCAATCCCTGGTCTGGGATCTGAGATCCCACATGAAGCTGCTGCACACCACAGCCAAATATATATTTATATGTCTTTCTGTGTCTGTGTGTGTGTGTGTAAATGGTACAAACTGAATGCCTTTCCCATCTTAACTAATCTCTTATCTCACACTGGAGCCCTAACTTTTTGCAGCTTGAGGAGGAACAACAAAAGCAGCAGAAATTTCTTTTTCCTTCTTCACAATTTCACAGAAGATTTGTTCTTAGTGTAGGTCTTAACCTCAATGTGTAATTTTTATTCCTTTCTTTATTAAGTGAAGAATGTTCACCTTTTCACTTAAAGGAAACATCTGTGGCTTCTCTTTGGCATATCTGAATTACCAGCATCGCTATCCTTGTGCTTTGGGGCCATTATTAAGGAAAAGAAGTGTGATTTGAACACAGCACTGTGATACTGTGACAGTCCATCTGATAACCTAGACAGTGCCATTAAATGATTAACAGGCAGGGTGCTCGACAAAGGGATCATCCTGGATGGAACAGATGGCATGAGATTTCATCATACTACTTAGAATGGCATGCAATTTAAAAATTATGAATTGCTTATTTCTGAAATTTTCTGTTTAATGTTTTTTGACCACAGGTGACTAAAATCATGGAAAGCCAAAATGTGCAGTGAAGGAGGACTGCTGAATTCTTTGCTGGGCCTGCTTATGCATCTGAGGTCAGCTAGTGGCTGGAGGAGCTATCATGAGCTGATTGACGTGTCTGATGGCTGACATGTCACTTAGGAACAGATGCAACTAGGTCTGTGTGTCTCATCCTCCATCAGGCTAGCCTAGGTTTCTTTACATGGTGACTTGTCAAGTTTATGCTCATGTCACATTTGATATTGTCTTTTGGCTAAAGCAAGTTGTGTCCTAGAATCATTCCAGATAGGAGGCATGAAGAAAGACTCCACCTTCTAATGGTAGGAGCTATATTACAGGAGCTGGATGCCAGGAAAGGGGCTAGAATTTGTTTCCATTTTGCAGTGTATCACAAGGTATTGGAGAAGAATTATCAGCATGTTTTGTACACTGAAAGGATGCTGAATTCAGGTGTATGTAAAATGAAATGTGCTATGATAGTTCCTGCTTTGTGAGTTATCACTGCTGAGCTAGGCAGTTGGCTTGTAGCTTTGCAGCCAATGATAGAAATACAGTATCTGTAGCCTAGTGATTTTAAGACATAAAAAATATAGATGAGAAATAAAGTCAATTAACCACTTACTGCTGGGAATTTAATGAATCCTGCTGTGATTAATGACTAAAGAAAGGTTATGACTTCCTTTCTGGTTATTCTCCTAGCTGCCCACTCTTTTGAAAAGAATTTGGTTCTCAAAGCTGTCATTATTTTTACTCTTAATACACATCATATCCCCATAGCCATAGACTGCATACAGAAGTAGAAATATAATGTTGTACACATGAAACCTATATAATGTTATAAACCAGCATAACCTCAAAAATCTAAAAAGAGAAAATGTTCCTAAAGCCATATAAGAATCTCTCCTTTTTTTGGGTCTTTTCGTATAAGTGTAATCATTGCTAGTCTTCATAAACACTCATTCACATAAGTTTCCTGAAGCACTCAATACGATGAACTTATAGTTATTAAATAGAGTAGAGGGGAGGGACTTCCTGTCGTGGCACCGTAGAAATGAATCTGACTAGTATCTATGAGGATGTACACTCGATCCCTGGCCTCACTGGGTGGGTCAGGGATCCAGCATTACCATGAGCTGTGGTGTAGGTGGCAGACGGGCCTTGGATCCTGAGTTGCTGTGGCTATGGTGTAGGCTGGCAGCTGCAGCTCTGATTGGACCCCTAGCCTGGGAACTTCTAAATGCCGTGGGTGTGGCCCTAAAAAGCAAAAACAAAAATAAATAAACAGAGTGGGGTCCATCCAGCCCTAAAATGTCACCATCCTGTCAGGCACACACTTGCCAATTTGTTGGCCCCAACCTGGGCATGCAACAGGGGCTTCCAATGAGGTCCCAAATGTAGTATGAGAGCAGAAGGATTATTTCTCAGTTTATGTTTTGAAGCGTGTTGCTCAGACAGGCAACATGCAGTTGTATATAGCTACTTGTTACTCCCCTTGACAATACTTTTAGCAGCAGTGTTTTCCCTTCTGCAATATGACAGTACCACCATGCCATTCGGAATAAAAAGAAAGGGCTGAGTGATTCTGAGTATTCTTTCAAACACCCATGCAAACAGCTGGCAAAGGAGACATTCCCTAAAACTTGAAACATATTCTCAACCCCTGGAGCACCTCTTGTGGCTGGAACTTCAGAGGTGATAAATGCCTCCCTAGCTAGTTCCCCCTCCTGAATCTTTTAATTCCCCTCCAGTCTCTTGCAATGCGCCAGCCCTTGCTGGAGAAGAAAACAGCAAACTGGCTGCCCTAGCTTACTTCTAAATCTTAGTCTAGAGAAAATCTATTTATGTATAATTGTCTGATAGTCATACAGTCCATCCATTTCTCTATGCAGGAGATGTTTCTAGCTTTCATCTTTTTTGACCAGTCCACAGTAAAAACTATATTTTATATCCATCCAAGTGCAAACACAGACTTATCTCTATCTATAAATATTTCTCTAGCTATGTTTGTACAATGGAAAGAAGAGTTTAACAAAACATGACTTATCCATGCTATTGAATTCATTCTCATATTTCCTATTTTTTCTATTTCATTAAAAACAACATTAGCGGTGATCCACTATATAGATTTCATGACCTATTAACAGTACATGATGTGCAGTTTGGAGAAACACTGTACCATGTTTTATCCTACCCCAGGCCTCGACATCAGAAAGCTATATTCTTGGACCATTTTGTCTCAGTGCCCATAAGATTACATCGTATCCCTAGCTTATGTTGAAGGGAACTGTAAAGGCAAGGACTGAGAATTCCCTGGTTGCATAGCAGGTTAATGATCTGGCATTGTCACTGCTGTGACATGGGCTCCATCTCTGGCCTGGGAATGTCTGCATGCCATGGGAGTGGGGAAAAAAAAAACAACGACTAAGAGGGAGAACAGATTTTAGATTTTACTTTGCTTCATAGAAGAACTATGTTCTTTACCCCTTATCAGTAATCCAAATTTAAAAATTGATCATAGTTCTTTTTATATTTTTACTTTCACTTTGGTGTCCAGGAAGCCCACAGTGAAATTAAATCCTCTTTTTAAAATGTTACTGAGGAGTTTCGGCTGTGGCTCAGCAGGTTAAGAACCTGACATAGTGTCTATGAGGATGTGGGTTCAACCCCTGGCCTCTCTCAGTGGGTTAAGGACCAGAGCTTGCGGCAAGTTGTGGTGTAGATTGCAGATGTGGCTCGGATCCAGCGTTGCTGTGGTTGTGGCGTAGGCCTCCAGCTACAGCTCCAATTTGACCCCTAGCTTGAGAACTTCCATATTCCGCAGTTGTGGCTATAAAAAGAAAAAGAAAAGGTTATTGAAATATTTTTTCGTTTTTTAAAGTTTTGTAGAAGTATAGTTGATTTACAAGGTTGTGATCATTTCTGCTGTAAAACAAAGAGATTCAAGGACACATATAGATACATCCATTCTTTTCAGATTCTTTTCCCATATAGTCTATCATAGAATATTGGGCAGAGTTCCCTGTGCTATACAGCAGGTCCCCATCAGCCAATCATTCTATATATCACAGTGTGTATATGCAATCCTAAATGCCTAATCCATCCCTCCCCCCTGAAATATAAAACAGAAAAAGGTTTACTCTTAAATATACACAGTACAGTGCATTTTCACAGTCTGAACATAGCCATGTAACCCACATCCAGATCAAGAAATAGAATATTACCAGGCCCCATAAGTTCCCTTGTGCCCCCTTCTAATCATTGCCTAGCCCTCAAGGATAACCACTATCTTGACTTTGAAAAGCATAAATTCATCTGGCCTGTTTTTGTACTTTGTAGAAATGGAATCATATAGCATCTACTCTTTTATGTCTGGCTTTTTAAACTTTGAATTTGTCCCTTTGTATGAAGTTGTTCATTCTCTTTGCTGTATAATATTCCATTGCTAGATATTATAATCTGTTGATGGACATTTGGAACAAATACTGTTATAAACATCCTAAAATATTTCTTTTGGTGAACATATTTATACATCCCTTTTGGAAATATAATCAAGAAGTGAAATTTCTGGGTCAGGGAATTATGTGTTCAGCTTTTATACATTCTACCAAACAGTTTTCCAACGTGGTTGTACCAATTTGCATTCCTATCAGCAAAGCATGAGACTCCTAGTTGCTCCACATCTTTCCCAATACTTTGTAGGCTTGTCTTTCTCATTCAGGTTGGTGTGCATAACTGAATTTACTAGGTATACCAAGCCCTGTGGTCTTCAAATTTGTTTCTAACTTTTCCTCCCTTATTTTATTCTATTTCCTTAATCCTGAATTTTATCTATTAATTTTTTTTGAAATTTATGCATTCTTATAAGTTGCCCTAAAGCCTCTGCAGAACAATATGAAGTATGAATACATAGTATACACACAGATCTGAATCCTCTGCTGATGGTGCCATTATCAAAAATCATGGAGTCTTCCCTTTCCTCCAGTCATCACTTCCATTTGGTTGAAAAGTGGCATTAGTTCTATCCTGTAACCTGTCTTGAATCCAACGTTTTCATCACTTCCCAGTGCCACTTTTAGTTCAGGCCCTTATCCTCTCTTAACTGGAATACTGTTAAAGTCTCATTGGCTTATATTCCCATTCTGATGCCTACTCTTTTCCAAGTTTGTTTCTTCCCATCCCAAATTTAATCCTGTTTAAAAAGAAAAACATTCAAAAGTATAGGTGATACTAATTTTTTCTTTTCTCTCCAACCTAAGAAGAGTCTTCTGAAGGATAAGAGTAAGTCAATCTGTAAGGACCTAGATTTTTACTGTGGAGGCTTGATACTAACTCAAGAATGTGATTTGATATTCTAATGGGGATGTTGGTATTTTCTGTGAATTAGCCTTCCCCAGATACAAAACTCAGTATTGGACCAATACTTTTTTGAATTCCCAAAAAGCATAATTTGACTTCATAACACAGCAGTATGTTAACTTAAAAAATCTGTACTTTAGTAAGTTATTAATATGAGAGATTAGTTCACAGAATCAACTTGAGAAACTTGCTTTAGCTCTTCTTACACTAACAAAAACATTCATGAAACCTGGTGATTTAAGCCCAGTTAGGTCTTAGTTGAAATGTATCTTCTTTGATCCCAAGAGGTCAAACTAACCACCTTTTTTCCTTTTGCTTTATTTTTTTCTCATTTCTCTAGCTCTGTATTTATAATCTGTCTGATACTGTCCTTAAGTAGGAATCTGTCTCCTCCCTCTACAGACTCCCTCAGATCAAGGCCACATTAGAGTCCCTTTGGTAGAGGAATCTGATTACAATGTTGAAATGTTGAAATATTTCTAAGTCCCTCCTCCAAACACTTCCCGTGTTTTACTGATAGTAACAAAAAATGAGAAGAGTTTAACTGATGAGCAAAGATATATATAAGTGCTCCATAAATACACCATGATTGCAGTCATTTAAAGACATGAATATAAGGGAATATTTAATAGCAAAACAATCTAGGTGGGGGACATGAAAAAGATTTCTTGGGAATTTGTGGATTAATTAAAATTCTTTGCATTCATATTTCCCTTTTATCCTCAAAACATGTCTTGACAAAAATAAACTAGAGCTGCAGTATAAGCTTCAGCCCTTGGTAAATCATTAGTTGGTTAAATTGGCTTTTAACCTCCATTTCCCCCCTCATGGATTCCTGTCTTTGTGGGGAATTCTACCACCTCCTGGATGTTCAAGGCCTTGAGTACTTCATCAGGGTGTAGGGAATCTTTCTCTCCCATTGTTCCCCATAAAAGCAATATTCACTTTTACTCTAACTACTCCAGGGTTCTGCTCTCTGCCAATTTGAATGTAAATAGTAGTGATATTTTAACCTCAGCCCTGAAGAGTGATAGAAAATGGTCTGAATTTTACTCCTATCCCAGGCTTGCGGTTAGTGATTTATCTTGAAAAAAAAATCTTACTTTACCCACTTGTTTCCTTCTTAAAGGTAAAAAACAAAAGAAGGAAAGGTTGCCTTTGCAAGTTGCTGAAGGGGAAAGACTGTAACAGACCTCTGGTTTTCCCTCATAGAACAGTCTAGAAATGAAAAAGTGACTGTTTTGAATTTATTTTGTGCTATATTCTGAACGGCATTCCTCATACCTAACAGTATTGGGTTTTCTTTTAAGGAATTATACCTGCACAGCAGGCTATGTTGGATTAACATAGCATCCCCCAGCCTTCCAGTTGCTGTCATAGTCATTTTGTTATTTGACCCCACACTCTGGCTTCATGAAGCAGTGTCCAAAATTAAAAAAAAAAAAATTTGGAGCATAGTTGACTTACAATGTTGTATTAGTTTCACGTATGTCCCAATTTTACAGAGGAGTCAACGGAGCTTCAGAGGGGTTAAGACTGGCCTTTAAGGGTTAAGTGACTGGCCTCTAGGGGCAGAATTGGCCTAGAGTTCCGCCCTCCTCACCTTAATGCTTCTGCTAAAATATACAGCTATGCTTGCTGAAGATTAAGAAGCTGCTTTTGATTCTGGCAGATATTCATCTCAAAGAGAAAAAAAAAACCCTAATGTCTTCATTTGGTAGCATTTTAATATTTAATTTTCCTTATCTGCTTCAACTTAAGATGACTTCCTTGTTGGCCTAATTGACTAGTAATTCCTTTGTTTACTTTTTTCTGAATCTGAGGAACCAAGGCATAAGTATTAAAAATGGTTACATTAGCACTTAACTTTTTTATGAAATTAGAGTATTTCAGAAAGGGGTAATTTAGGCAGGAATATATGTAGAATTTTGCATTTTAATTAAAAAGCCTCAAAATGAAATGAACCTCTGACAGTAACAGATGACTGCTTCTAAAAGCTGCATTACTATTTGATATATGTTCAGTATTTTCTTGTGGATAATAAGTCCTATGACTTGTTTCAAGAAAAGTGACAGGACTAAAACAATTAAAAAAGACAAAGCTGTTCTTTTTTAATCATATACTCATAAATAAAACTGGGTTGTGAATTATTTCCAGTGAAGCAACTGACAAAGTATGAGTAAATCACTCTAAGAACTAAAGCTGTCTTGCTTTTTTTTTTTTGGAATGTTCAAAGCAAACCTCTATCCTAGTCCAATGATAAATTTCCTTTGACAAATAAATATTTACAAAGTATGAAATATAGACTTCGTGCACTTCCTAAGGCCAAAGCATCATGTTTAAACTAAAATTTAATATTTTCTCTCTCCTCAAATACACCAAAATAAGAACAGAACTTAAAAATAATTTTCTCTTGCAGCAGAGTGTCCATTAATCATTCTTCAGATAATATTGGCTTTGTGAGTGTTCAGGTAGAAAGAAAAACTGTAATTTCTAGATTGATCAGAAAACCTGAGAGTCTTTATGGATTTGAAGAAAACAATAAAACCTGGCAAAACAGAATTTTCTGTAGCCCCCATCATAAAGTCAAGAAGGACAAATCTTTCAACAAGCTCCTACTTTCCTATGAAAATCCCTTATGTGGTAAAGGGCTTGATTAGGTAGATCAAAGGGTTAATTTACTTGTGATTTGAGAAAAGACTGAGACTTCCCTTTTATTTTATTTATTTTTTTTAACTGTGGTGTGTGGGAGGAAGGTAGGAAGAGGCCCCAGAATGAATTCACTAATTGGGGTTTTCACCTGCTGTGGGTCTAATCGAATACAATGCCTTATTTGTAGCTGAAGAGGAGGGCAGATTATGCAGAGTGTCAGAATTTCTGCCTAGTTTTGAAATTCCTGTTATTTGGCACCACCCTTTGGGAAAGGCAGACAGTTACAGCTTAGAGCCGTTGTTAAGGTGGACCAGGGATGCTTGAACCACCTTAACCAGTATCCATTTTTAGCAAGAGGTTCTGTGCTTCTGTACCCGGGTTAGCACTATAGCTGGCAGGCTAATAGGTACTCGGGATTCTTTCCCGGGAAGCAACCGCCAAGCCTGTGAGGTTAATGAAGTGTGGCTTTATTTTAGTGAAGATGCTAAACTTCACATCTTTTTAGATGTTCGGTTTGATATAGGTGTCTCTGTGAAGTTAGAAAAATCTTATTAAAAGAATACTGTATGAGAGTAAAGCCAAGTTCGACTTTATCTAGAACCTGTTTGGTGGTTTACGTGGTAGCTGGCTCAGAGAACTTTCCTCAGCCTCACTTACTCTGCCTCCCTGCAGGGGAAGTGCCTGGAAAAATAGGCTTTTGTGTGGGTGTGAAGTGCTCTGTGTCTGAATGTAGAGGCCTCTTCATTTACTAGTTAATGAGAACTGACTGGATATTTTCTATCCAGAAGATGGTGGTTTCAGATTGATCTAAAGGGATTGTTGTACATATTTTAATTAGTACACGGTGGTATTTGCCCTAACAATGACTCACCATCACTACAAGCGTTTGTTAGACATCTGATTCACTGTTCAGGGCTAACACTTGTACCATGCAAAGAGAAACCAGGAATCCTTGGTTCTTAAAACCCAAATGCTGAAATTTGACTGTGAAATGTGTTATGCTTAGTTGAAGCAATACCTATATGCCAAATGGGTTTTTATCAAACGACGCAGGTTATACTTAAGATTGGTTAGGGAACAAAAAGCAGTTCAGATAGAGACTATTGGAGCCAGAGGGCACTGGACTCTGGGGGGTGGTGAAGTTCCTCAGGGCCATCCCCAGGCAAGTGCCTGCTGCAAACTGCAAACTGTTCGCTGTCTTTTCTTTCCCTTGCTGATCCTCATTTTACACCGGTAAAAATCAGGCTAACCCTGCAACTGCAAGCAGTCTAAAAGGAAAAGGATGTGTTTGTGGAAGATAGAAGCAGGCTGGCCTGTGTACTTGACCCTTTACATCCTCCACTAGACGGACTCATCCAAATCCATGCCCTACTACACTGACATGTCACATCCTTAGCTCCAATCCAGAGTCTTCCCTCTGAGTTCCAGACTCAGAAGTCCAAGTGCCTTTGACATCACACTGCCACCTCAAAGTCATCAGGCTTGAGACTGAATATATCATCTCTCCCTGACCCTCCCCTGCCTAAATATGCCTCCTGCCTCTCAAAGTCCTGACTTGGTGAATATTACTTATATAATGTTGGGAGTCACCCTAGAACAGTAATCCTCAGCCTTGGCTGCATATTAGAATGACCTGGAGTGCCTTAAAAATCCCAGTGCCCAAGGCCAATTAAATCAGAGTCTCAGGTTCTTGTTGTGGTGCAGTGGAAACAAATCCGGCTAGCATCCATGAGGATGCAGGTTCAATCCCTGGCCTTGCTCAGTGGGTCAGGGATCCCAAGTGGCTGGAGGCCAGCAGCTGCAGCTCTAATTCGACTCCTAGCCTGGAAACTTCCATATGCTGCCCGTGTGGCCCTAAAAAGCAAAAAAGGAAAAAAAAATTAAGAGTCTCAGGGTGGGGAAGGCCAGGCATCCGAATTTGTTATAGCTCCCCAGACTTGAGGACTTTTGGCCGAGGTCTTCGTGTTCATTCATACATCCAATCGGTCATGACTCCTGTAGCTTTAATGGTATTATTTCCCCACTTTCTCTGCCACTGCCATTGTTCTGATTCCCTTCATACTGCAGTCACCTTGTAGCTGGTGTCCTAATTGCAAATTCTTCTGGTCCACCCTGACACCATTGCCCAAGTGAGTTTTTTTTTAAAGACAAGTCTGACAGAGCCACACTCATTCTTAAATTCCTTCTTAAGCTCACCTCTCCCTTTCAGGGTATATAGGTCAAACTCTGGATCATCATACCAGGTCCTTCTCAATTTGTCCACCTCTCTCATCTCTATCGTGACATTTTCTCCCAAAGATCAAACACAGCACTGAAGCTCTTAGAATGAAAAAGCTGTTTCTTGCCTATTTACCTTCACTCCTGCTATGACCCCTATTCATAATTATTGACTTGCCTTTACCCCTAAGCCAGAAGCTTCTTTGAGGCCTATAGAGGAGGCTTCTACAAACCTCCTAGTCTCCTTCCAGTGAGAGGAGCCTAGTAACCTCCAGTGAATGAACCTCATGAGCACACAAGAAAACATACAGATCTTCCTCCACAGTAAAAGAAGCCACTTCTCCCAAAGGTGGGCATGACAAGAGTGGCTACGAGCACTGACCCTGAAGCCAGACTCCCTAGCTCCAAGCCTTGCCTGCTACATTCTAGTGCTGGGGACAAGTAGCTCATGGTAGGTTTTCAAGGCAGGATTTCAACTTAAGTTTTTTCTGGTGGCAGAGCCCTGTGCCCCTTTCAGTCTGTGGTTCACATCAAAACAGTAATAATAATAGTAATGAGGAGGAGGAGAGCTACAAGTAAGCAATTAATGTATTATCATACATAGCATCATTATATAATTTATGTAGAAAACAAAGATATATAAATTATGTTCTTTTCTTAATGCCTTTCTCTAATAAGTAAAATTCATAATCTAACTGAAACTAACAACAAAACAGTGGCTGTGATGCCCATGTCATTTCCTAATAATACTTTCTGTATTTAATTTCTAAAACAACATCAAGATTTGGGAACAAGCCTTCAAGTGCCTATAACTCCAGCCTAAAAAAGAACTTAAAGATGTGTTTTTGAGGATTGCCATCTGTCAAATTTAAGAAAAAATCTGAATAGTGATTTCTAATTTTCCATTCTTGCTTTTTTTTCCCCAATGAATTGTTCCTAGTAGTTTTCTAGCTGGATGCTGAGAAAATAGATTTGAGGCATTTATATTTTAGAAAAACATATTAGAAATCCAGAATCCCAAGCAGGTAATTTACAAGTGTAAAACAAACAAACAAAAAAACAAGAGAAAACCAATGTGTCCTATCACACAGGTGTTGCAAACCTTTAGTTGATTGATTTCTAGTACTTACAAATGCCCATGCTATGAGGTTTGTGTCTTTTCACGGGAATAAATATAGACAGTATTTAAGTGGTTTGCTACACTGACACAGAGATTACATCACTGATTAATTGCAAAGGCCACCATTTCCCTACCACAGAACACTAAACCTTCTCCCCACCCCCCAAAGACAGGGGCACACCTAGAATCTCCTAGGGACAGCCTCACCCAAAGCTAGTCTTAGGGTGGCCTCCCCTCAGACCTTAACAGCTGCTGCCTCCAAAATTCACTGGCTCAAAATTACTAAAAGATAGCACTAAGGTCTTCATTTATCAGGGAAAATGCCATAAGGGCCCTATTTGCTTTAAAATAGCAACACCAGTCATACCTGCATGCATGTGTCTTTAGTGATAACATTTACATTTGTGTTTGATTTGTCAAGGGTAATGAAGAAACCTGGCACTCCCTTTCCCTTTGGTTCCTGCACTTTAGTTTTGCCTTTTTTTGCCGTGCTGTAGCAGACGGTAAAGGGAGATTGATGTCCTTTCAGCTCGAACATTCTCCTGGAAAAAAAAAAATGTTGAGGAAAAAAAAAGAGAGAGAGGGGATATTTAAAAAGAAAAAGGGGAACACTTTTTAAACTGTAAACTGAAGTGGAATGAATCAACCAGGACAGATAGTGAAAAGGAAATGGTTGAAAGAAGATAAAAAGAAAAGCAGGCCAATAAAATAAATGGACAAAGAAGGACAATGAAACCACAAAAGAAGTTTATCTTAAAATACCCTTTGAACTCTAATCGAAGATATTATGCGAAGGTTGCGAAAAATTCTTGTGCTAATGAAGGCTTTCTTCTCGGAATATTTCCAAGCTTGTGAGAATTTTGCATAGTTAACCCATGTTGTCATATTGCCAACTCTATGATTAGAAATATTTGAACTGACCGGGCCCGGTAACTTTTTCAATGGAACTTTTCATTGTAAACGGTTTCCTTTTAGATTTCTCGAAAGAGTACTAAAAGACCAAACTGTGCCACACCATCGGTGGTGGTTTTTCAGAGCGGCTATGCCAGTGGTTCTCAAACTTCAGTGTGCCCAGAGAATTTTCTGACTCAGTAGCTCTGGGCTGGGGCCCGAGAACTTTCATTTCTAAGAAGTTCCCAGACTGCTGGTCTCTAGACTACAGGAGAACCATTGCTATATTACAAATATATGGGCAAATGCTTCCTTAAAATTCCTTTAGCCCAAGATGAGCGGAACCTGAATTTCATGTCTTTAGAGCCCCACCACTTTAATCTTCAGCTGGGGGAAGGGGAAGAGGGAAAAATTCTGCTTGTGACCTTTCTCTTTCATTCTCTCAAAAGAAAACTCTGAACCCACACACTTAATTATCTGCGATGAGGTCATTTTCACCTAGGTCATTTATTTAGGCAACAAGTAGTCTTGCTTGAGGTTTTAAAGGGGTGCTGGCAGGGAGGTGTGTGGCTTCCAGGTTCGCGGGACTACCTTAAATCGCGTCTCTATCTTTCCTTCCCTTTTTTCTTTTTCTTTTCTCTTTCCTTTCCGTTTTGAAAGCCCGGACAGCCGGTCCCCGGGAGTCCGGGTTCCCAGGGCGCTAGGTGGGGGCGGAGCCCGCTCCGGCCCCGCCCCGTCTGTCCGCAGCGCCCCCGCCCGCCCGCCCGCCTGCTAGCCCGCGCCTGCTCCTCCGCAGTGGTTTCAGCTGCGAGCCTGGGCGCGGCGGCGGCGGCGGCGGCGGCGGCGCTCGACTTTCGGGGAGCCCGGCGGCTCTGGGAAGCTCACTCCCTCGCTCACGCCTTCCCCAGACCGCGGAGCCCTTGCAGCCATGAGGGAACAGCTCAAAGGGTAAGTGCAACGCGGCGCCCTGGGATCGCCGCAGTCCGTGCACTTGTGGCGCGAGCTGGGTGCGAGCCGAGGCGGCCAAAACTTGGACCCGCTCGGCGGCTGGACCCCGGGCGCCCGGCGGCCGGGCGTCGGGGAAGCTCCCCCGCGGGTCCCCTCGGCGCCGCTGCAGGTGCGTCCCAGGGGTTTCCCCCTGGCGCCTGGCTCGCTGGGAGCCCCTTCCCCCGGCTTTAGGACTGGCTCGGAGAGAAAAAGCTCATGTCTCGCCCTACGCAGAGGGGACAGCGCGTTCCCCACGCGGGGATTGCGGCCGCGGGAGCTTTTTGCTTCTTTCCGGGCTGTCTGTATGGACGTGAGCCTGACAGGCTGTTCCTCAATCGACCCCCGACCTCGCAGAAGGAAGGGGCGCGCGCGGCTCTACCTCCATTGCGCTGCAAGTGCCAAAAGGTCAACTTTCTGCCTGATTTCTCCCGAGGATTCCAACTGACATTTCCCTCGTTGCATTTTCTACTCTATTCGTCCCATGCCCTGATACTTGGAGAAATCAGGAGAGAAAGAAACAACAATTAAAGCCCAGAAGTCAAGGATTTTACATACAGAGAGGATTGAGGGTGTTTTTTTTTTTTTTTAATTTGCCCTCTGGGGTTGAGTGTGGAGTCATTTCTGAGTGTCCTTCTCTCGCGTTTCTCCAGGTGTCTGTGCTCGTTTTTAAGCAAAGTTTGTCATTCCTGATACGATCATGACAATGAAAAGGGCAGGACGCTGTTTATCTCAGTTAAATTTCAAGTTAAGTTTGAAGCTTGAGTTGAAAGGGTTTAGTTGCCTGAGGGAGACGTATTATTGATTATAAAATACTTTATCGTGGAAGAAAATACATGCAATTTAAGTGACTAACCGAAGTCTTTAAGTGAAATAAGCATTTGTGGCCAACAGGCTCTTCTTGGTCTCTCTGCTTCTTTTTCCCTGTAGCATCTCCTTGTCACCCCTCCCCCCCAACCCTTTCTCTTTCCTAGATTTTTTTATTTTCTTGTGCCAAATACCCTCTTTGGAGGATATGGTTGCTTCTTGGAGAAGCAGAGGAGCCAATGAAACAACATGGGTATATGAAAGGTCTCTGACCCTTGATCACCATGGAATTGGTTTCAGTCATCATTGTTTGGTCTTGGATTGGACACGACCCTGAATCTAAATTGCTTTGGCCAAAGTTGAGGGTGGGTGGGAGGTAAGCCGTGAAAAGCAAACAGAAGGGAGGACAAGTAACAGCTGGAACAATCACCCAGGCAATCATCTTTGTCCTGGCTTGAGCCAAACAGAATAAAGTGTTAGCTATCCTAGGGAGCAAGAATTGGGGACTAGAATCGGCTTTCTGATGCTTAGATTAACACCCCCCCAAACCCCCTGCCCACAGTAGCAGAAACTTTTAAATATATTTTCCCATTCTCACCCTGCCAGTATTCAAGCAGTGTAAGCCAAGTTCAACATTCAGCATGCAAATGCCAGGGTTTCTCTAGAAAAAGAGCCTGATCCCCAGATTAAAGGGAAATGATTTTGTGTGTGTGGATCAGTGGGCTCCAGATTATATATGAAGCCAAACTCTAATCCTCTGCAAATCGCAAGAGAATGCTACCTTTTTATATCACTGCATAGCGAGTAGGTTGCTCCCTGGGAAATAGTGGAAAGATAGATATATATATATATATATTTTTTTAAAGGCAACTGTTTGGAATATTTTCAGTACCAAATAGCAGTGGTGGCAGAAGAAATCTTATTTTAATTAGGCAACTGCCATTTTCCCTGGGAGAGCAGTAGAAATTTGTTACTTTTTATAAGTGTTTAATATTTGTTTTTAAAGAAACTAAAAAAGCAATTCCAATAAGTCTGATATTCCAGCACTGACAGCAGGAACAGCTCTGAGGCAGTTATAATAACCTTGCACACTATTTGAAACTAAAGAAGGTGAAAGAAAATTTAAATTGTGTGATAGGAAATTAGGTCAGCCCTGTGCTCAGTGGACTAATGGTTTAATTTCTTATTATTGACAAGTAAGTGTTACCGGGGTCTTTTGTCACATCTAGTGATTTTGTATTTTAATTTGTTCCAGGTTCTTCTCACGGCCTCAAATAAAGGGGAAGAGAGAGATTATTGTAGCTAGTACATATTTAAAAAAAAAAAAAAAAGAGGGGAAATCGGAGTTAGAAAGCTGTTCAGAGAGGCATATCTGACGCCAGGTTTTTGAACTGGCAGGGCCAAAATCAATAACATTTTTATAAAGATTTAAAGGGCGTTTTAAGGATTATGTATGAAGCTGGTCTCTGTGTTAATGTACATGTAGAATTTTGGTCTTAAGTTGAACATCATTGTTCTCAGGAAGACTGAACAAAAGTGTAACCCTTAACTTGTGAACAGGTTGTGGAATTTCCTTTCTGGTTGGGCACAATGTGAGATGAGTTATGGGAATCACCAAAAACCAGTACCACCCACCCTTCCACCACCACCTCCCCAGCACAGCCTATTTTTCTATATTGTCTGTATATTCCAGGTAAACCTGAGCTTCTTCTCATGGAGTTATTGAGAATCCCCCTGGGTTTGTTTTTTGTTTGTTTGTTTGTTTTGGAGATAGGCACAGTTTCAGAAATATAGTTGTAAAACCTGTATTGATCACAGACAAAAAAAAAATTGGTTTGTCCTATAAGGTAGGAATTATGTAAATTTGTATTTACCATTTCATTCTGTTCATAGTCATTTTTCCTCTCTATCTGGAGGATTAATATGTCCCACTTGGATTTTGGATTCATCACAGATTGAAAATACCCACATACAGTGAAGTGAATATTTGGTTCCGTCATAGAGTTGTCCCCAAAGCTGAAGTCGTTTGAGCTATGTTGCCAGCCTTTTTCAGCAGTAAATGATTAAAAGATAATTTTTCTAGTTTGGAGGATTAGTCACACCTTTTTATTCTTTTTCTACCTTCCCCTGTGCTCACTCTTTTCACATAGTGCTGGCTTGTAACTGAAGTGAAGCTAACCCTGCAAAGGTGAAATACCAATTAATCTTTCGAGTATTGAAGGCGAAGAAGGTAAAAGAAGCTTGGCTTTTGGATTTGTTTTGAGTTTGTTTATCTAGCTTATTCAAATCCCCCAGAAGCACAGGTAGTTGGGAGAAAGAATGAGGATCTGGAAAGGACTGGTAGCTGGTAGCTCACAAATGGGGCGTAGACTCAGGGGCTTAGGCTTTCTTTATCTCTGGACTGATGGATTAAATAATACTTTCTAAATTCCTTTTCATAATTTTTAACCACTGGAATAAATTCCTTAGGAAGAAGTGTCTCAACAGTCATGAAGGCTGTTTTGGAGGGAGTGTGCCCCACGAAGCTCTGTCTGTGTAGGATTCTCCTGTCACTTGTGTGCAGGTTTCTCTTTTCTCTTGGGATTGCGTTTGCTACAAGTTATTTCTTGTCTGCATCCCTCCGATTTGAAGTCCATTACAGATGGTGGCTTTTCAGACTGGTTCTCTCTGTCTCTGTCAGGTCAGCTTTATCAGCTCAGACAGACATTTTTCTGCCTATCAATTGAAGATGCTGTGGTCTTGGACCCACATGTCCCAGAGGTGGGATGTTATTATTATGCAGCGTGTATAGTAAAAACCCGTACCTGTGGTCACATGGTCTTTCCCCTTTTTGCCCTTCCTCCCTCCCTGGTGCTCCCATAGGGCTTGCCTTTGGAAATGGCAGAGGCCTAAATGCAGGGTGGTCTCAATAGAAGGTAACGTTTCCACGCTGGGCACTCGTGTACAGAATCGGTACACAGTCGTTTTCAGAGCTAAAAAAAAAAAAAAAAAAAAAGCCTGACAATCAGCAGCACTTTTTCCATGAAGCTGCAGACTGCAGCTTATTTGGACTGCATATAAAGCACCAGTACCTCTCACCCTTTCTCCAGATCGTAAACCAGTATGGACATGGAGCTTCCTCAAACCTCCTAAAGCATGGGCTGTATCTTTTGCTTGTCTTGCTCTCTAAGACTTGGGATCTACTCTGGTACATTCCCTCAACTGAGAAGCCCCTGTCTATTCCTCAGATGCAAATTATCTCTGGGGAAAAGTCAAATAGAAAGGAATGGTTTTGGAAGAGACTCAAGCAGACATTCTCCAGTGAACACTTTCTTGTCAATTTCTTTCATTAGCCCTCCCGTTTGGATACTGAGTGGTAAATAGCAGGGGGATGGCCTCTGAAGTTGTACAGTTTGGGTAATTTCCACATGTTTTTGTGTCCTTTGTGATTATGTTGTATGTATTGAACCCTAATAAATGTTTCCCCTTGTTGCTTATTTTCTTTAAAACAGAGGTAATACTCATCAAGTGTGATCCTCATAATCAACTAATGAAAGGTTTGCTTTTAGTGTGCTGTAATTTGGGGGCCACATAATGACAAAAATGACCACATATTGAATGTCAAAATGTATCAGTCCCTTAACTTTATCAGCTCATCCTTTAAGGGCCCCAGGTAAGCAGGCTGGCTCCAGATGTCCCAGCTAGTAGGCCACAGAGCCAGAATCCCATCCTAAAATTTAAAACCCATGCTAAGGTCACTTGACATTGCTGCCTCCCCAAGCTCCTCCCTCTGTAGGAGGCCTCTTACTTGCTGTTCCCCTTGAAGTGTCCACTATTAAGCCATTTTTCCCCCCTCCATCCCCCCTTCCCCTCAAAGATGATGAATAGGCTCTGCTTATGAGGACCGAAATATCGTTCAAGGCTGCATTTTACTGCATCAAAGCCCAGTCATGCAATCCCTGAACACTGGAAATACGATGCTATGGTGATTTATGTAGATGGGCCAAAGTAAGGAAAAGTATATGTAGTTATCTCTCCCGGGTTTATTCACGGAAATGAATGAGGAACAAAGGTGTTTTGTTCTTTTTGTGGCAGGAGCTGATAGCCAGCAACCACACTTAGCTAAACTTCAAGAAATGGAAGAGAACTGTGAATGCTTCATTCAGGCCCAAGTAAATACAGGCAAACCTGCAGGGTTATAGAGAATGCTGGCTTGAGAATACATTCTAAAAGTCATGGGAGGAAGGAAAGTATGACCTATGAGTCAGGCAATGGATATACAGTGAAATACAGCCGTAACGGAGATGAGATATGGATATGGAGAAGAAAGTAATGGAAGAGTGTCAAGGACAGTTGAAGCAAATGAGAAGTGAGGTGCTTTATTTATTAAGCTACTGTCCAGTATATCTTTGACAGAGTTGAAGAACACTTACCAGTATCCTTCTTGTATGTTTTGAATTCGACAGGTGAAGAAATCCTGATTTTTCGGTTATCGATTACATATCAAGGTCATTTTATTATCACAGAAGCACAGCCAACTGGTGGATGCAAAAAATAAACAAATGCTAGCTACCAAATAATGATCCTATTGCTTTTCCCATTGAAAGCCTCTCTGCTTGGAAAATATAAACATTCTTCACTACAGGATGGAAGTCTTTTGAAGGAAAGAAGCCAAATGATGCAAAACTGCACTGTGCCTTTTTTTGTCTTTCCTTTGCTCTATCACTCATTCTAAATTCTAAAGTCTCTCTTTGTATTTTATGTTTTAGCCACGAGACCCAAACAACTTGCTGGGACCATCCCAAAATGACAGAGCTCTACCAGTCTTTAGGTAAGGACATTCCCATATTTCTTCCAGGTGAAATGACAGATGACTCTTAGGATAAAGTAGTTTTTAGCATGGAAGTCATTTGTTGTCTAAATCTCTCACTTGATTGCTGAAGGGTGAAAACAACACCACCTTTCTGTTTGAAATTGATGATCAGCTGTCTTTTTTTTGGAGGTTGCTTAAAAATAAGTTTTCGGATTTCATCGATTCCTGAAAATTCAATATATTTGAGAAGGCCAAAAGGTCTTGATAGTTTTCTTTGCTGCCTGAAAGGATGGAAAAAATACTTGCAATTTATGGCAGTTTTTCCCCAAAGGAGAAAGAAAACTGTTTCAAATTGTTCTTATTGATTTCTTCCTTGTGAAACCAAGAAAACATTTTTGCAAAATCACAAATGTTGTGTAAAGGAATTTTCTGCAGTCACTCCAGTGCTCATAATTCCTAAGCCATCAGATCTTCAGCATGTACATTCCAGTGATTTCTCTACTATAGCTTGTTTTCTGTTGGTGTGAGAGCCTGACAGTACCATTACCCCCAACCCACAACTTGGAATTTTTTGAACAGATGTACAGCCTCCAAATAAAGGGAAAATACAGATCTTTTTAATCCTTGATCAAGTCCACTCTGTACCATTTTAGATCCCTCAGGCATAATCTGAAATTGAATTCTCTCACATTAACTAGTTGTTTTAATTAAAAAATTGTCATGTCTTCTCTACTACTAAAAAATTTTTAAAGTCATTTTTTGTGAATGGGCATATTTACAGACTAAGATAAAGCAAACTCTTTGGGTTTAAAATTATGTGACAAAGCCCATGGGAATCAGGGTGCTCAAACATAGATATGTGTGTATATGTGTGTGTCATATGTGTATGTGTGTGTGTATAGCTATTACTGCCTTTCTGTCATAGGTTCCCATTGGTTAATGAATTGTAGCTATAGAAACCTTAAGAAATGGGGTAGGAAATATTAGCCCCCTCCCCAAATTGCTTCCCTGAACTTTTTTCTATTTAGAAATGATAGAAGTTTCTTCTAGAAAATCTGAAAAATGCAAAGTGTGAAAAAGAAAATAACTTATAATTCTATTCTGAAATATCCAGTACATTTCATTTCATTGCATTTATGTCATTGCAGTCTAGCGCTAAGAGTGCATGTGTGTGCAGATATATACACACACATGCAGACTTTGAAACACTTTTAAAAAAAAACCAGCTAATCTTCAAGTGCTACATTTTCAGCCCCTGTACAATGTTTCTGGCTTTTGTGCTGCACTGCTTGAACCACAGGTGGAAAACCTGAATGCTCATGTTTTGGCAAATGAGAGAATGAGACTTCATCTGAAGTGGGCAGTGGTTCTGCTGGGGCAACTGATAGTCCCATAGCCTAGCACTCTCAAGACCTAGGATTTTTTCAAGACAAACTAGAAATCTGTCAAAAAAAAAAAAGAGCTCATTTAAACCTGTCTCTGGGCCTCCTGATAATAACCTTTTGTTCACACAGGCTCAGCCCGCTTGTAATTTTTTCCACTCTAATCACAGTGAGCTCTAAGTCTAATATTTTAATTTACTTTTATTCAAAAATTATAATTATTATAGAATCAATACTTGTTCATAATTTTTAAAGTTTGCAAATATAGACAAGCTAATAAAAAAGAAGAGAAGACAAATTCTCTATAACCCACCTTTTAGCTGACTAATGTTTAACAACCTAATAGGTATCCTCGAAGATTTCTTTCTATGCATACATTTTTACAAAAGTTGAATCGTTCTGTTTTATAATTAGCTTTGATTCAGCTAGAGGTAGTGTACCATGGCAACTTTCCATTTCATTGCCTTGTATTCTCTACCAGCTTACTTTTAATCACTCTGTAATGAGAAATCACAAACATGTTGATAAAAAGCTAATTATGAACTATCAATGAAGAGGTGTTTGCGTCTTTAATAGGAATTAAATATGCTTTTTATCATGATATTTTAAAAGTTTTGGAGTTCCTGTTGTGGCGCAGTGGTTAATGAATCTGACTAGGAACCATGAGGTTGTGGGTTCGATCCCTGCCCTTGCTCAGTGGGTTAAGGATCCAGCGTTGCCGTGAGCTGTGGTGTAGGTCACAGGCGTGGCTCAGATCTGGCGTTGCTGTGGCTGTTGCATAGGCCAGTGGCTACAGCTCTGATTGGACCCTAGCCTGGGAACCTCCATATGCCGCGGGAGCGGCCCTAGAAAAGGCAAAAAGACAAAAAAAAAAGGTTTTCTCAGTAGGCCAAGTATGGTGGTAAACTCAAAACTGGTAATCTGGCATGATTTGTAACCTTGAGCAAATCACCTGACTTTGGAAGATAATGGAATTTTACAGTTGAAGGGAAATTTAGAGCTCATTTGTTAACAGACCTTTCCTTTGATGAATCAACTTAATTGAGACAATTCACATATAATAAAATGCAGCCATCATAAATATGTGCTCATTCTACCCGCCCTTTGAAATTTCATTTTTTGCTACCCTAATAACAAACATCTTGGAAATGAACTAAGTGTTGAAATTTGTTTTTCAGCTTTCAAAACTTATATTTCCAGTATTTTTGTTACAATCACATATTACTTGGATTAAATTTTATTCAAATGGTGACACATCATGTAGTGTCTTCTGTTGATTGAGAGCCTGATGTACGTGCTGCATGTGGAACATGTTTGTCAGCAACTGTTGTGCTGAGTAGATGGTATCAACAACCTAATTTCATGGGACAGTGAAGTCAGGTGCAGAGAAACTGTCTCTCAGGGATATGGAACAGTATGTATAGCTCTCTGCTGCTATTTACCCCAGGTCTTCTATTGGTGTTTGTACTTATTTCACTGGTTTTATTAACTTAGTAAAGTATATCCGTGTAGGTTACCACTCATCTGCTACAAACATGTAGCAATTGACATTTTTACCTACAGATAGGCAATTACTCAAATGGTATTTCTGGAACAAACCGTGACATTTCTAGAAATAGTATGGTGGATTCCTGGACATTGAACACTCTTTCTTTGAGTGTTGCCTGGTATAACATACATGGAATGGCTGATTTAGTAGTTTGTTACATGTCTACATCCCTGAGATAACCTATAAGACTAAGTACCATTACTGCCCTTCCCACTCCCAAATTAGAGTATTTCAGAGTGGAAATATAAGCCTAACATACTGAAAAGAAACCTTTAATTTCTTTTTTATCTCTATATGTCAGCTTATATTTTTCCTCAGGAGGTATCCCCTTAAGGTCCAAGTTGATATCTTGACCTGGATGAAATGGTTGGAAGCCTTCAACTGCCCTCAGGTCACAGAAGGCATCATGAAAGCAAAACTGGTATTGTGGTCTGGTGTGTTCAGTTTTAGACAATATTTTGGACCCTCTCCTAATGGAACCTGAACCACTTGTCTGTGATGACATGTTGAAAATATCAAGATGTTGCTAATCCCCATGATACTCCCAACTCCAGACATAACTCTGCTGTAGAAGCTATCATGCTTCATGGTATGCATGAAATGTTACACATTCCTAATATGCTCACTTCTGAGGAGATTTCCATTATTCTCTAATTTGCCCAAATCCCCAACCAGCCTCTTTAACATATTCTGTTTTCTGCTTTGCCCCTAAATGCATCCACATGTTCCCCCCCAACCCATGGTCCAAGCACCATAGTATTGTGAGCCAAAATCATTTCATAAGAACTTGAAAAGGTAGCACTTGCATATTAACTGATGGAAGGCTGTGGTATTACTTGAAATGTTAGTATTGGAGACCTTTACTTAGTACAATTCTAGATGATTTTTCTTTTTCATTCTTCTTTTCTTGACCTTCTACAGTGAATTTATATTATTTACAGTTAAGTATTTAGCAAAAAGTTTCTTCATCAATACCCCCATCCCATTTCTTAGTGTTCTCACAGCTATATTTGCAGTGTTTTTATTTTGTTTGTTTTTTGTTTTTTGCCTTTGACTGCACCCACTGAATGTGGAAGTTTCCAGGCCAGGGATTGAATCCACACCAGGGCAATGACCCAAACTGCTGCAGTGACAACACTAGATTCTTAATCCACTGCAACCACAGGAGTGTTCTCACAGCTATAATTCATTAACCAATGAGAACCTATGAGAGAAAAGCAGCAATAGTCACACATACAACCAACCCGTGCCCCCCTCACCCTGCTTGCTCCACATCACATACACATATACAGAATTTCTACTTAAGTCCTGATTCCCATAAACATTATCAGGTAAATTTAAACACAAGGAGATTATCTCCTGTGCTGTTAGTCTCTGAATATGCCCATTCACAAAAAGCTGACTTAAAAAATTTTCAGGGTAAAAAAGTAAGGCTAACTTTTTTGATTAAAAAACAAAAATGTATAAGAATTCCTTTGAGGTTTTCACACCAGATCTAAAATGGATGTTTTGAGTAAGCTTTCATCAAATGCTAAAAAGATTTTCTTTTCCGCTTCTATTTAGACTGTGCCCCCATTTAAAAAATTCCAAGTTACGAGGGAAAAATAGGCTCCCACACAAACACGAAACAAGGCATAGTAAAGAAATAATTTAAGCATTCACAATGATGACCTGACAGTCATTAGGAATTTGAGCATTGGAAGGTCTCCAGAAATTTTTTTACACAACATTAACGGTTTGGCAAAAGCATTGTCTTGTTTGCACAAAGAAGAAATCAATAAGGACAACTTGAAAACAGTTTTCTTTTGGCATTTTTCTCTGACTACTCCCAGTATGATGAGGTGAGTGATATATAAAACAAAATTTCCCACATCTATATTTTCTGTGGCCTTAATATCCTTATCCTTAGAGTGAAAGTATTAGACCCAAATGTTGAAGAATTTTGTTTTTCTCTTCCTTTGGGCTGAGGTGGGGCAATCTCTTTCCAAAACTTGCTGTGATCATAATTTTCAGAGAAGTACCTTTGGCTGAGTCTGCAGACAAATAGTTTTCTAAAAGTTTAATCATTCCTGTTTTTGAAAAGAAAATTATGGACTTAGAGAATGGACTTGTGGTTGCTAAGGGGGAGGGGGAGTGGGGTGGTTGGGGAGCTTGGGGTTAATAGATACAAACTATTGCCTTTGGAATGGATGAGCAGTGAGATCCTGCTGTGTAGCACTAGGAACTATGTCTGGTCACTTATGATGGAGCATGATAAAGTGTGAAAATAGAATGTGTACATGTATGTGTAACTGGGTCACCATGCTGTACAGTAGAAAAAAAAATTGTATTGGGGAAATAACTGTTTAAAAAAAATCATTCCTGTTTTTAAAAATGTGCTTTCTGGGCAAACAAGCAACAGGGAGAAGATCCTGCCACCCATCCTGTCTTACAGACAAAGTGAGACAAGCTGTTCTCAAGTAGGGAGGCGCCCTGGAAATAAGCCTACAGAGCCATGTATTTGTTGTTGAGGAGGCATATTCTTCATATCTTTTAGAAGTAATAATAGGCTCCATTCATGAGGTGAATTTCAGGTTTCTATTAGCATCTTTACAAATGTAATGGTAAGATGGTTGTTTCAGTTGGTTATCTTGGTGATTTAAAACCTAAAGCTCTTTAAGGCTCCATAAGGCATTTTAAAAATCAGTAGATGTCAGACAGTAATGTGCTCTGGAATTTATTTTGAAATACTAATATAATATGGATTTACATACAGTGCCATTATATGATAAAAAGTCTGTCATTTTCTCATGATTTATGTCCAGGTTCTTAGGTTCACTACTGAAATTTATGTAAACATTTTAAAAAGAGTGTGTCCCCCGCCATATACGTATATGCGTGTGTATGTGTGTATATATATGTGTATGTGTGTGTGTGTGTATATATGGCTTAAAAATACTTTAAAGAAGTATTCCTTAATCTGTCTTATGGGAGTATATTAATTATAAATATAATAAAATCTTTATGTGGTCCCCTCCATGGCTTCTTTCTGACCTACAGTATGAAGTATTTACATGAGGGATACCGGCAGTACAGTGCAGGAATATCAACTTGCAAAGGAGATATAGTTTTAAAATAAATAAGATCGTGTGAAGAGAGAACCATTAAGCTCCAGAAGGTTAACTAACATCATTTCAAACCATTTATTAAAATCTAGATGTGCCAAATGATCTGACATTTCGTATCCCAATTGTCTTTTCCTTCTTTGACACCCTTTCACCATCAGTTTCTTCTCTAGAGGTGTTACTCCCTCTCTTTTCATACAGGTCTGGCATTCTCCAGAAAAATCTATCCCCTCTTATCTGTTGTGCAAGTTTTGGAGCCCACTCTCCATGAGGATCCCTTGAATGATGTAAAAGTTTTTGATTTTCAAAAGTGGGATTATGAAGGTTTTAGGAATTCTTAGCAAAAGTGGCCTTAAAAACCCTTGTGATTTGAAGGTAGTCCATGAGCACATCGCCTTTTAACTTCATATCTGCTGCCTGAGAAGAGCTTCAGAATGTTTGAATGAGGGCTCAGTTTTTGGGTCTGGGGCTGGTGTGATTCTTTAGCAATCCTAGTTAAGAGGACCAGTCAAGTCAAGAGACTAAGAGCTTCATCAAGATACATCGATATCATTATTAATAAATAATTGTGGCTGCCCAGATAGAGTTAGAAACACTGCCATGGAAATCCTCTGCCTCTTTCCTCAGTTTGCCAAGAGGAAGGAAACTCGGCTTATTTTCCCTCTCTCTGATAGGCTTGCTACATTCCATTAAGTAGTCCCTTCTGAGGATGTAGGAACCAGAGCTCTGGATGACTAGGAATTCCTTCTGCATTGGGAGTATGTCCTAAGGCTTTTCTCAGCATATTTTATAAACTAAGCCCTTCTCAACCAAGCTACTCAATATGTAGCATAGTCCTTGTTTCATCTCTTTTTCTCTAGTTCTTTAAGTATTGCTAACTGTTAAAATTTCTGCCTTCTGATTTTCTACTACGATAATACCTTGAATTGGAAAGAATATCTCAATTCAGCTCCCAGCTTGGGTGTGACCTTGAGCTAGTCCTTTACTTTCTCGTGGTCTCAGGTTTCTGACTTAATCTGGTTGGGCAGCGACCGTCCATCTCTAATGTCTGATTTTATTTTAACTTCTAGCTAGGTTTGGCTTGGCCTTATGTATAATGTGCCCAACTTCCCAGTTTCCTTTTGTCACCAGCAGCCTGGAAGATAGGAATAATAGGACCATCACGTGTATAATTATTATACTTTCACTTTTGTAGCACTCTACAGTGTGCAAAGAATTTTCAGAAATAACTGTATTTAATCTGTTTGCAGCTGTAAGTTAGGTATATAGCTGGCGTCTGACCTGAACTGAATGTTCTGTCATTCATTTTTGGTTTCAGATCTTCTATTCTGCCATGCGTTTGAGTAGGCTTCTCTTTGAGATTTGGAAAATAATGTTACCATATCAGTGGATAGGTAAATCGTTTTCTTCTTTCCATTTGGACTTGAGCAGGCTGAGGTGCAAGACTTGCTTTGACTTACTCGTACTGACATACGGGTAGAAGATAAGGAACCAAGTCCAGAGCACACATTTTATGGCTCCTAGTTAGCTATTCTCAAAGGAGGATCCATTACTCGTAGCATGATTTATAAAACTGCTTTATCAACATAATTAAGCTATGGAATCTCAAATGACATTCTCTATTCCCTAGCTGACAAAGCGAGCACAGGAGATTTACTCAGATTTGCCAAAGAGAAGGCATAAGTTATTAAGGCCGTTATAAATGTTCTTCCTTTACTTCTATCCTGCTTATAAAAGAAAAAAGACAAATAATCTGCTCTTTTAAATTCATTTAGGATCAATTGATTGTCTCCATTTGTAAAATAGAAATGTAATCTTCAAATCAAATTTTATGGCATTTTAATGGGATATTCTTTTGTAATATTTTTTCTTGTTCAAATAACTTGATTCAGAGCTTCTAATTGAAGAACAGAAATAAATAGATATTTCTGAATTGCATCTTCCAAAGCTTGTTTCAGAAGGGAACTCAGAAGGATTCTCTTTCAGACTTAGACTAGTTTACAATTTAAAAGAGATGCCAAATTATAATTTACTTGATCTAAATAAGAGCATTAAGGTTACACCTGCAGCTGTGAGAAAAATGTTGGATGTGTACAATTTTATGTAGCTGGATCTGCAGAAGACAATTTTTACACACGAGGTAAAAGCATCTAAAAACATGTCTGCTCTTATTCAGACATTTCCAATATTCCTTTTTTAAGCACACAAGTCTGATTACCTCTGTATGTCTCTCGGGAGCCGCAATTTTGCTGGAAAGAGATTCAGAACAGTCAGAACACTCGCGTAAAATAGATAGTGAGTTTTTAAAGTCCATACTCTCTACAGTAGTATTAAAGTGACCTAAAAACATTCCAAAAGACTCTTACAACACAGAAAATGAGTCATTAGCTTATGTATGAATTGGCGATATTCTGTGAGAATGTTGCAGAATTTGCCATTCCACAAAGTTTTGATCCCTTGCATAACTTCAAGGAAGTCCTTGTGCCCCCAATACATTGAAGCTTATGTAACCAGAACACATCTTGTATATGAGCTTGCGTTAGTGTGTGCACATGCATGTGTGCACAGATACTTATGTACTTACTTTTTTTTTTTTTTTTGCTTTTTAGGGCCACTCCTGCAGCATATGGAGGTTCCCAGGCCAGGGGCCTAAGCGGAGCTACAGCTAGCTGCCTGCATTCGCCACAGCCAAAGCAACGCGGGATCCGAGACCCGTCTGTGACCTACACAACACCTCACGGCAACACCAGATCCTTAACTCATTGAGTGAGGCCGGGGATCGAACCTGAAACCTCATGGTTCCTAGTCAGATTCGTTTCCACTGTGCCACAACGGGAACTCCCCACTTACACACATTTTTAAATCAAGCATGCATTTTGGTGGGAAAGTGCTTAGTTTTATATTTTTGCTTTCTAGTTTTATAAAGAGGCCATCAGTTTTAGAGCACTGCTTCTCAGAGTGGTGAAGGACGATTTTTTTCAAAACATGTAGTACATTACAAGCTTTTAGGTTGTCTTATTGCAGCTGACTAGTATATGCTCATATCACACATAACTTACTGCACAAGTTCAGCCATAGTTAACCTAGTCCATACCTCATTCTGTGAAATGGACCCATTGATTATGCATTTGGATGTCATAGCACTGTCCAGTTCCTATAAATATATTGCTTAACACATTCCCAGTTTCTGTGTTTGTGAAAAACCGTACTTTGAGAAGTAGTTCGAGAGCACTTAATTTTTGAAAGTACACTGTAAACTCAGGGAGTTCCCACTGTGTTGCAGTGAGTTAAGAACCTGACTGCAGCACCTCAGGTCACTGAACAGGTGCAGGTTTGAGCCCAGCCGAACGTGGTAGGTTAGAGGATCCAGCATTTCCACAGCTGTGGCATATGTTGCAACTGTGGCTTGGATTCAATCACTGGCCCAGAAACTTCTATATGTCACTGATGTGTCCATTAAAAATAAACAAAAAATAAATGTAAACTCAAATCAAATGACCTTGGGAGAGGGTAATTAATTGATGCCAAACAAGAACACCTGGAAAATGTTATTTATGGGATTTTTAATTTTGTCAATTGAGTCAAGTCCAGGCAAAGGTGGAATCTATGTTCTTTCCCATTTCACAGCCCTCCTTAGCAATTATTTTGGAGATCAAAATAAAGAATCACCCAATACAGGAAAGGGTCAACCAGATATTAAGTGTCAGGGTCCCTGCTGCCTAATTCAAAGCCTCCTCCACCCCTAGAATTAAATGTAGCATATAACATACAATAGGTTTCAAATACAAGTTTGTTTTTTATCTCAAAACGATGTGGTATGTGTACTCTTTATGTTATGTGTTCAATTCAGTGGGGAACTGATCGATTTTACTGTGACTTAGTGTCACTTTATGCATTCGGGTTGGGAGGTAATATGATATAGCAGCACAATAGTTCATTGACTTTGAGGCTGGTGAGACATGGATTTAAAATTCTGGCTCTGCCACAAGTCCTCTGTGGCCAAAGACAAAGGCAGTAACAATTTTGAACCCTAATTTTGTGATTTATTAAATGGTTATGATGATACTCACCTTGGGGAATGTTGTGGGTAAATAGTATATGTAAAACTATGAAATGTCTGACATAGTAACTGCTGAAAGAATCATTATTAAGTTTCTTTTTAAGTATAGTTAATTTACAGTGTTTCGCCAAGTTCTGTTGTACAACAGAGTGACCCAATCACACTTATTTCCCTGTGCTGTACAGTAGGATCCCATTGCTCTTCCGTTCCAAATAAAACAGTTTGCATCCCCCAAAACTTCCAAAATGCCATCCATTTCACTCCCTCCCCTTCCCCACCCCCAGCAACCCCAAGTCTGCTCTTCTTGGCCATGATCTGTTTCTGTTTTTTGTTTGTTTGTTATTGTTAGATAGGATCATCTGTTCCATATTTTAAATTCCACAAATAAGTGATATTGTATGGCATTTGTCTTTTTCTTTCTTGCTTACTTCACTCAGTATGAGAATCTCTAGTTCCATCCATGTTGCTGCAAATGGCATAAGTTTGTCTTTTTTTATGGCTGAGTAATATTCTATTGTATCTATGTACCATATCTTAATCCATTCATCTTGTCAGTGGACATTTAGGTTGTTTCCATGTCTTGGCTATTGTGAATAGTGCTGCTGTGAACACAGGGGTGCATATATCTTTTTCAGTGAAAGATTTGTCTGGATATATGCCTAGCAGTGAAATTACTGAGTAATATGGCAGCTCTGTATTTAGTTTCCTGAGGTACATCCTCGGTTTTCCATAGTGGTTGTACCAATTTACATTCCCACCAAAAGTGGAGGAGGGTACCTTTCTCTGCACACTCTCTCCAGCATTTGTTATTTGTTGACTTGTGAAAAGCCTTAGAAGCTTCCACAGGATTTTCTGAGTCTGCAGTAACTTAGATGAGGCACTAAACGGGCACTCTGGGTTCAAAGGACACTCCTAAAAACATGCAAAGAGGAGTCCCTGCTGTGGTGCAACGGGATCAGCGGCATCTTGGGAGCACTGGGATGCAGGTTCAATCCCTGGCTGGGCACAGTGGGTTAAGGATCCAGCATTGCTGCGGGTTGCAACTACAGCTTGGATCTGATCCCTGGCCTGGGAACTCCATATGCCATGAGGCAGCCAAAAAAAAAAAATCCTTCAGAGAAAGTAGCAATCCAAAAGTTATTTGCAGGGAACTCCAAATGCTGAGAATAAGTTCTCGTGCATTTGATTATACTATTTGCATTATTTATAGTTGTTTGTGCTCAAGTCTCTCAAGACTAACAAATTAATTTCTTTAAAGCAGGAGCTCTCTTCCCCAGCTTTGTCACCAGCTCCTGGTGAGTGGTAGCTGCTGAATAAATAAATGTTTACTGGATCAAACACAGGGCAAGGGAGAGTGACTTTCCTGGGGAAGAAGACAAATACTACTCAAGAAGACAGAAAGATATAAATGATGTTTTCCTAAGGCAGATTATTAAACTAGCAAGATGGAAATCTCTGGAGAGATGGACCTCTTTCCAGGAAGTCAAAGATAAAGCCTCATAGTACGAAATATTGGGAATATCAATTAAGTTGTAATTTTTTTTTGTCTTTTTGCCGTTTGGGGGGCCACTCCCACGGCATATGGAGATTCCCAGGCTAGGGGTCGAATCAGAGCTGTAGCCGCCAGCCTACATCACAGCCACAGCAACATGAGATACGAGCCACATCTGCAACCTACACCACAGCTCACAGCAACACTGGATCCTTAACCCGCTGAGTAAGGCCAGGGATCAAACCCGCAACCTCATGGTTCCTAGTTGGATTCGTTAACCACTGAGCCACGACGGGAACTCCGTAAGTTGTAAATTTTATTGGCAATTTGGTATCTTAGCAAAAGCAGGTGAGCTGCTACCCTGGAATTAATTTTGTTCTAAAAGGAATAAATAGTTGATAATCAAGGAGATAAGACCCTTGAAAGGAAGTGTCACTCTAGATTTGGAATTTAAATAACAAGGAAAGGAAACACTGAACATGGTATGATGTACTGATAGTCTCAGTTATTCATTGGTTCCTCGACTCAATAGCATTTAAGAGTGTGCCAGGCATTGTCAATCCTAAACTTTAGGACAGCAGGCTAAAAATATTAAGGACCTAGAAAGGCTTATTGAAGGCATAAACATTTTTATAGTAATCTTATTTTTTTGAACATCGAAAAATATATGTTCATTCCAAAAGTTTTGAAAGATGAAGTGTAAAAGAAAACAAAAATCACCTTAAATCTCAGCACCTAGAAATGACCACTATTTACATTTTAGAGGATTGTGTTTTTGTATAGTTGTTTGAGGTAATGTTATGAGTATGACATTGTATCCTGTTTTATTAACTAAACGTCCCAAGTTTTCTCTCATCATTAACATTTCTTTGAGGATGTTATTTTTCCAAGTTGCATTTTCTTGAAATACCACTTTCTAAAAATTCCCAGTATTCAAGTGTTGAATTTATAGAAATAAATCTTTAAGTTTCTGGAAACTTATTACAAACAAACTTCTGAGAAGAAAGCCAAGCCAAGTGTTATGATGCCTTCTGTCCAACAAGCTACTAATATATTAGAGATGTTACAGAATAAAGTCACTATGGTCACAAAGAGGCAGTCGGTAATCAGAAGGTTGATAAGAACAATTTATCCTATGATAAATATAGTTTATAAGTTTACACGGGTGTTCCCGTCTTGGCGCAGTGGTTAACGAATCCGACTAGGAACCATGAGGTTGCAGGTTCAATCCCTGGCCTTGCTCAGTGGGATCTGACGTTGCCGTGAGCTGTGGTGTGGGTTGCAGACGTGGCTCGGATCCCGTGTTGCTGTGGCTCTGGCGTAGGCCAGTGGCTACAGCTCCGATTCGACCCCTAGCCTGGGAACCTCCATATGCCGTGGGAGCGGCCCTAGAAAAGGCAAAAAGACAAAAAAAAAAACCCTAAAAAAAAAAAGTTTACATGAACACTTTTCTACTATAGAAATAGTTTAATTGGTAATATTTCTTTTTGACAAATATTTATGGCCTCAAGGTAACAAGGCAGCTATCCTTGGAAACTTACAGTATTACAGAAAAATCTTTGCCTTCTTAAATTTTAGAAACTCAACTTTGTAATGAATTCCTGTAAGTTTTAATTTTTATCATAACTATATGTAGAAATTCAATTACCTTTAACCTGTTTGGAAAGAGAAGGGCTAGCAGGACACACTTTGTCTTCTCAAAACATTTGTGCCTACAACTGTTACATTCTATTCAAGGTTCTTTGTTACACTATTGGTTAAAGCTTGTAGGGGAGTTCCCTGGTAGCTCAGTCGGTTAAGGATCCGGTGTTGTCGCTGCTGTGGCCTGGGTTTGATCCCTGGCCTGGGAACTTCCGCATGCTGTGGGCATGGCAAAAAACAAAAGAAAACAAAAAAGGCTTGTAGCCTCCTGCTTCAATTACATTTTCTGGCCAAGATGCAGTTAAAGAGTATGAAGACAGTAACATTTTCCACGTTTGTTTCCAGTTTTTTCATTGCTCTAAGTAAGCCTGTGAGGAACATCTTTGTGCATAAAGCCTTTCTGTATCTGATTCACAGATGTGTAATCACTGAATGGAAGGATAGTAATGTTTTTAAGTTTCTTGGTATATATATTGCCTGAAATTCTTTCCAAAGATTATGTCCATTTACACTCTTAACTTGTGAAAATGACCACCTAACCATGTCCTTGAAAGCGTGGAGCATTTTGAAAGTGTAAAGTAAAACCATGGCATTGTTATTATTTGCATATGAGTGATTACTTGTGACCATGAACATTTTCTTTTAAATATTGAGGGAGCGTTTTTCCTCTTGGGTGAGTAATGTAAAAACAAAACCAATTTAACCAAACAAAACTCTTCCAAACTTTTCTGATAAAATGTTAGCTTTTTTTTTTTTTTTTCATTGTGTTGGGGGACTCTGGGTGATGATGACATCAGAACAGTTTTTGAATTATGTTTTAGCTTTCTCTCCTCCAAGCTAAATAAGCCTAATCTCTTTATCCAGCCTCAGTGGACCTATTGTCCACCTATTATGTTAGATTTTCTCATTCTCTATGCCAACTCCCGCTTCTTCACATTTTCTTATATGTGCAGAGCCCTAAACTACGGTAGTTCTCTTAATAAAGGGCTATTCAGTATGGGTAAAGGAGGAAGTTTGCTTCCTTCGTCTTGAATAATAGAAACTCATACCTACCATAGTTATACAGTGCCATGTGAGACAATGATTTTTTTCCCCATAAATAGGTAGTATCTAAAATATTCCAGGCCCTGAGTAACAGGACACAAAGAAACATAAAGTCTATTCCCTGTCCATCTCCTAAGCTGATACAAACCTGTATATGCCATGGACCCTGTGATGTGATAGGCGTCTTCGCCCATGAGAATGAAGGACACAGGTACCAGCTCTGCTTGTGGCCAGCAGGGGAATGCTTAAGTTACTCTAAGTCCTTTCTGTCTTTTTGGAATCCATGTGACAGCCATGTTATTTCTTCCTGTTGCTACCTGTTGATTAATGCCAGCATATACCCATTTTGTTTTGCAAGGCAAATTTAAATATCTCGAGTTGGAATGACTGAAGGTTTAAATTCAAGCTAACACAAACACACACACATACACAACTTATTATTGCCTGGTATCTTTCTATTTGTTGTGTATAGATTCTAGAAGAGGCATATGTTGGCTTTGCAAGATACTGTACTGACTTCTTTGGGGAATAAAATTGACACATCTGAAACAGTTAATAAATGCAATAAAACTGTACTAACTTACATAATATCAAAGTCAAATGGATGGTACCTTGTACAGGTAGAAAGAGCAGTATGATTAGAATCATTGGGGAAGGCTATTTGGGAAGTAGAATAAAATACTGTTCTAGGAAGGAATTTTGTAAGACTTTGGTAAATTAAAATGTAGGCTAGGATATTCCAGGTAGTGTAACAGCATAAACAAGGGTATAATTGAGAGAAAGACTAGCTTGTTGAGGGTCAGTGAGGACATTCTGTGAGAATCTTCTTCAGGTTTTTGAAGAAAAACCTGATTTGGTGCCATTAAATTAAGGGTAAATTAAAGTGCCTTAAGTTATAGCATGAGAAATTTAAATTTCATTTGATTGGTGATAGGAAAATGTTGACTCTTTAGAAGAGAGACGTTGAAGTTTGTGTTCTGTTTTTAGGAATGAGCATCTGATGGCATGGTTGAGGGATGCTTAGAGAGGTGAGAGATTTTCTTTTGTTTTGTGGCAGTTGAAATGATGAGGACCTTAGGGTAGTGGTGGGAGAAAGAAATGGGGCCATAACTCTGAAAGTTTCCTTTCCAAGGTAGAATGGCCTGAAAGTAGTCACAGGTTGAATAGGAGAGTTCTAAGATACCTTTGAGATTTTAAGCCTTGGAGTTCCTGTTGTGACTCAGCGGTTAATGAACCCGACTAGCATCCATGAGGATGCTGGTTCAATCCCTGGCCTCTCTCATTGGGTTAAGGATCCAGTGTTGCCTGTGAACTGTGGTGTAAGTTGCAGTTGCAGCTCAGATCCCACGTTGCTGTGGCTCTGGTGTAGGCTTGTAGGCTACAGCTCCAGTTGGACCCCTAGCTTGGGAACCTCCGTATGCCGCAGGTGCAGCCCTAAAAAAAGACCCCCCCAAAAAAGATTTTAAGCCTTGATGACACAGAGAAGGGTGATACCACTGAACAAAGAAACTGCTGCAAATTGATTGGGTCAATAATAGGTAGATCAGAATTTTATTGATTTATGTACTTATAGATTTATTTATATAATTCATCTTTTTACCAGTATTTATTTGGGGTAGCTCATATGAGTGTATAAACTTTTATACCATAAGCATGTATTTCTCATTAATCTTCTCAATAGCCCTGTGAAGTGTGTACAGAAGAGTCTCAGAGAACAGAGGTCACTTGTTCACATAGCATAGCTGGGATTTAAATGCACTTTAAACTCCTAACTCAGTGATTTAGCCCCTCAGCTAAACTTTCTTTCTGAGAAGTGACAGTGGTATCTTGAAGAGGAAATATCCTGAAGGCTTTTGGAAAGGGGAACTTAAATATCTTAGAATCATCAACATGATAAAAAGATTGCTTTGTATTTTTGTTGCACTTTGTATAGGAAATACTTATAGGGTAGAGTTCCTAACTTTCACTGAGCTAGTATATATCCTGGGTATGTCTCTCCTGGGAGCTTTTAAGGTACAGAGGCTTATCTCCTGTAGTCTTCATGACAGCCCTCTTGACAGTTGCTCTCATTGTTCCCTTTACCGGAGAGGAAAGTGCAGCTTAGGGAAGTTAAGGTTGCTTTCCAAGCATACTGGGAGACTGCTTCAAGACTAAGGGGAGTGGCTTTAGTGTCAAAGAGATTTCACTTTCAGTCCTTAAGCCTTTGGTTTATTTGTCTGTAGGCTTAAATAACAGTATCCGGGTTGGAAGTATTGTAAGAGAAGGTATGTATTTATTACTAACCTGCACCAAGCATCTAATACCTGGCCTTCATTATTACTTTTCTTCTACTGCCAAGTTGTCCCTAGAACCCACCGACTTTTCTTCTCTGTTAGTTTTTTTCCATTAGACCGTAGTACTCTTATGGAAGAAAGTGGATGAAACCAAGAATTTAGAAGAAGTCATGGAGAAGTGTGGAAAGAGGATAGATTTAAAATCACTTTTAAAAGTAATATGTGCACATAATTTTAAAAGAATGAAAAAAACACAAGTGGGTAGTATGACAAGTTGCTCTCCCTCTCAGCCCTGATATCAGTCCCCCAGTGTCACAGAGGCAATTAATAATAGACTGCTCTTTTTCCTTCTGGAAATATTTTATAGATATATGTACATATAAATATGCCCTTTTTTATACATTGATACCATAACAGACACAATATTCTGTTCTTGGATGCTTCACCTTTTACATGACTCAACTAAGACTTGTTTTCTGTAGAATAACAATCCAACAGATAATGAATGAAAATTTGTGACAGGGAGAGTTATGTTTGTATTTTTAAGACCAAGAACACAGAAATAAACTAAGAAGGTGAAAATCAGTAACTAGTGGCCTTTAAGTCAAACTCAGCAACCATCAAAAACTGTATAAATGTTAACTGGTTTTTAGGACATCCAAAATAAACAAAATATCATTATTATTAAGTGGTGAAATGAAGATTCTTGTAGACATACAAAGAGGATGAGCTGTTTGATGCTGACACATCCATCAAAGGGCGTGCCTGGGACCTGGCTGCCTCTTTCAGGGTTTGGACTTGCTGCTGCTCTTGAATAGAAATGTGCACATCCTCCCTTCCTGACTTCTGAACAGTCGTGACTTTCTCTGTCAGGATGCTTAGAAGGAACTGAATCTTGAAAACTTAAGAAAATCACAAGGTCTAGAAAATCCTCTCGCAGGGCAAAAATTGGACCTTGCTGGATTCTGGAAAAAATTCATTTTTCAGATGGAATATGAATGTGTCCCATACTTGTCCAGGTTATAGAAATCCATGATCTCTATTCAAATCTGGAGTAGGTGGGAGCCTTTCAGCTGAGAGAGTAGTTTCTCAAAGTCTCCCTTAGAATGAGACTCTATTTTATTCTTTGACTCTGTCAGGGAAAGGACGATGCAGTAGAGGGGTTTTAAGTGTTCTTACTACAATAAAATAAAATAATAAATAAGAGAAGGTGGGAGAACATACAAGAACATGATGCTTCTGGTTTTTGTGAAAATTGGGGCATTTGCTTAAGAGAGTTCCTCAGCTACTTTATTAATGTAACTAAAGCGCCCTTTCTCTGCAGGGAAGAGGGGGGAAAGGAGAAAGACTTGGCTTTCAGTCTTTGTTTATCTTCTAACTGATGAGGGAGCCCAGGACAAGTTGCTAAGAACTTTCCTAGTCCTTAGCTTTCTCATTTGGCAAATGAAGATTTAAAATGAACTAGGGATTTTTAGTTCTAAGATGATGTATCATTTTATTTGATAAAAATTAGATATTTTTTAGTCCCCGAAGAATATTCATAAGGAGTAAGTAGAGATAAATTAGGGCTACCTAAGGAATTTAATTCCGACAAAAAAAAAAAAAAATAGGAGTTCCCGTCGTGGCGCAGTGGTTAATGAATCCAAACTAGAAACCATGAGGTTGCGGGTTCGGTCCCTGGCCTTGCTCAGTGGGTTAACGATCCGGTGTTGCCGTGAGCTGTGGTGTAGGTTGCAGACGCGGCTTGGATCTTGCATTGCTGTGGCTCTGGCGTAGGCCAGTGGCTACAGCTCCGATTCGACCCCTAGCCTGGGAACCTCCATATGCCGCGGGAGCAGCCCAAGAAATAGTAAAAAGACAAAAAAAAAAAAAAAGAATTTAATTCCTGGTTGCCCAGTAACCATTAAATCCCTCGGCAGTCAGGCAAGAGCCACATTCCAGCCTTGAGACAAGATTTAGCCCTTTCTGAACTTACCCTTAGGCTGTGTTCTGAATGTTTATTTGTAAGTTTAGTTGCTTACAACTTGGAATATAATGTGTTTGGGTCCCCAAGTCACAATATCTGATTTAACCCTCAGAGTGCCTAATGCGCTGCAGGGTGTGATTAGAACACAGCTAAGTGTTTCTATGGGAACAGAATGCTTTTGGGGTAGAAACTTGCGTTGCTGGGGTTTATTCCTCTACTTTAAGAGCTTCTCTGGTTGAGAACTGGACATTTAATCATAAGAGGTCTGGTTGCCTTCCTGGTCCCTCCACCATCCCACTGGCCTTTCAGTTTCCCTCTCTCTGGTCCTTATTTTTCTTTGTATGAAGGTTTCTGTGGTCTCTCAACATCCTTGCCCCACCCTGTGTCCTGGATCCAGGACCTTCTCAGAATACTACCCATCCCCCTCGTGCCGATCAGGATTACAAACTCACTGGGCATGCAGAGCCTCGTTTCTCGGAGAACAGAGGAGTGGGGAAGGCCATCACAAGCACTTTGAATGTCAGAAAGATTTGGCCTTGAATCTAGACTCTAGGATGAAACCTTAGGAAAGTCACTAAACACCTGTGAGCCTCATTTTCCTGATCTTTAACGAGGTTGGTAAAATGGAGCTCAGGGCATTGAGAGCACTTGCTGGCATCAGGTTCAATACCATCTGCCCTTGAGCGCCCAGTAAATGTTACTGTTCCTTTTGCCATTGGCCCGTCACTTCTGTTTTTCTCTTGGATTCTATAGGGAATATTTGGGTACTGAAGGGCTGAAGTAAGAGTCACCTACATTTTTTTAAAGGCTGCTTTAAGATTGCCCCCAAGTAGTTTTGTCCAGGAGTCAGAAGACAATAAAATCTGGGTCAGATTTAGTGAAAGCTGAAGTAAGAGGAGAGATAAAGAGGTAGAGAACAGGGAAATGGCTCCTGCCTTCTGTGCAGTAGGTGTCAATAAAAAAGGGGTGGGGGTAGACTGGACATTGCTACTGAAAGGGGAAAGGGGAACACTAATTTGTGTGACACCACCTATGAGATGTGCAGAGGAACTCAGAGTCTGCCTGATTCTTGGACTGAACCCTCAAACAGGTCAAGTGACAGAGGACATGCTCTATATCAAGCACCTTCCAGCTGCATCAGAGTTTTGAGGTGATAAAGAAGAGTTTCCCCACTAACATGAAAATTTCATTTCTTGATTCAACTGTATTGTCTAGACACCTAGATGGGTGAATGTGGGTCTCTCCCTAAGGCATCGTTTCTTAAAGCAACACAGTCTGTGTCAGAGGACAAGGCAGTCCATTATCGAATGAAAAGCTCCTGCCATTGATTAATTTTATAATGCTAAGTGATTGGTCTTTATTTTTTTTTAAAGAATGATTTCTGTGTTAGCATCTTTAGAAGGATCTTATCACTAGTATCTAGTCTCCAGAAAAAGTAACACATATAAACTGAAAACAAAACATTTTCTGTCACATGCTTCATTTTTATAAACATCATACTATAACTTCCGAATGCATGGGCATTTTTGAGTCACCCATTCCCCTCCCTAACTAGAGTATACACAACACAGAAGCAAGAAAGTTTTATTTTGTTCCTAGCCACTTAAATATCTTGAATTGAGTACTGTCTTGGACTAATTTATTCATGCTTAAGGATTTAACAAATTATCTTCTTCCACTTCTCAAATAACAACAACAATAATAAAAAGCCCAAACAATTTATTTTCCCTAATAAAATTAAATGGCGAGTCCAGCCTAAGGCAGGACAGTTACAAAAAAAGAGTTTTACGAAAAGTTAATTTATTTTCCCACGGTAATTAAGGTCAGGTTTCCACTGATGTTCATTTTGACATCTGTTCATGGTGGTATTGAGGGGAATGGATATTGGGGGGGTGGAAAGTGGGGGCCTGAGAAATAGAGGCAGATGGAGGATGCAAATCATTTTTAATTAGAGCCTGAAACTTAATCTATAAGATGAAGGATAAACTATGAAATCTTCTTTTTAAAATTTTGTTGGAGTATAGTTGACTTACAATGTTGTGTTAGTTTCAGGTGTATAGCAAAAGAGAATCAGTTATACATAAACATATATCCATTCCTTTTCAGATTCTTTTCCCATATAGGTTATGACTGAGTATTGACTACTGAGTAATTTTCCTGTGCTATACAGTAGGTCCTTGTTAGTTATCTGTTTTATATATAGTAGTGTGTATATGCAATCCTAATCTGAGTTTTAAGGCTTCCGAATAGTTGAAAGTTACCAAAGTTTAACAGTTTTTAAAATGACATTTATCTGAGGAGCAGTAAGTAAGACAAGATGCTACTTGGCTTTAAGGAGATTTTGCACTCATGAAGAGATAAAGAATTGGACATGTCTAAAGAGTTAGTGAAAAATTAATTACTTGTAAGTGTTCATGTATACATAGACATTAATTTCCAGAGAAATAACTTGTGTATTTAAAAATTCTAGTCCTCATATCTGGGCAAAGTCAGATTTGTGATAGTCTTATTCAAAACAAATGTCTAGTTAGATGCTCTGCAGATCCATTTATGTCTAGAGGAGTGTCTTAGCCATATAAGCCCTCTCCTAACTTTTTTTTAAACATTAAATGAACTGTCAAGCTGTCCTACATCAGTGGCACCACCTAGTAGCAAGCATGGGGAACTCTGGGATCCAAGACCTCTTTCCTGCTTTGTTCCTCTGCCCAAGGAGTGTTGCAGGGGAAGGAGGGTGCTTGCTGTTTGGTATTCTCCATTTTGTTGTTTATAGTTCAGTTAATGTGTCGGCTAGAAATACATTTGGTGCAAGTAACAAAATATCTGGCCAGCTACTTCTTAACCACATAGGGGTTGATGGTCTTTGAATAACAAGAAATCAGGCCACAGTAGAGCGCTAAAGAGGAATTCAGAGATCTGGGCCTCTGTTCTGCTACAATAGCTTTAGTGAGTGGCCTTTGACTTTCTGCTTCCTTGATGACTGCTGTCCCTCCAGCAGGAAGAGGGAGAAAGGACCTTCTCCCTCTGAGGCCCTTTGTCTTGCAGTTTGGAAAAGGAAACCCTTCCCTGCAGATACCTTGTCAAGCATTGACCGAAACCCTGTCCATGTGGCTGCCACTGGCTAGATTTATAGAGAAGTGAGATGCTCAAACTTTGTAGTAGAGAAAGACCAGGGAGGAAGACAATGAGTGTTGAGGAAGACAATGAGTGTTGAAGCAACCAGCCTACAGAATCTGCCGCCTTTAAATACAGCTGAGTCATCTTTCTAGCTTATAAGCATTCTCTTTAGGTCACCGTTGTTCTGTCTCCTTTCATTCCAACTCCTTTATGTCTGGGGAAAGTCTTTATATCTTTGTGATGTGTGTTTCTAAAAAGAAGCCCAAGCTTCGGCTGGAAGAGATAAGTAACAGAGTTATTCCAATGATGCATCTGGAGCGGGGAGGAAATAATATTATTGAAGAAAAATCAGATGTGGAATCAAGGTTACCAACAGCTTAAGCCTGGTAAAAGTAGGGAAGTTCCTTTGCAAATGTCATTCAGTGCAAACCATTGATTGAGTGCCAGCAATTTTTGTCCTTTGGTGCCTGTGATTTTAAACACAACACAATCTTTCCAGAAGTCTCCATTTCCTTTTTTCCTCTTTTCTTCCTCAAGTGTAAGAATGAAAGATAAAGCTACTTCTAGTTAGTTGTATCATTCATTTTTATCATTATTGCTGTAGATTTTATTTGTATATTGAGTATTTAAATCTTAAGCCTTTGCGGGCCAACTTAGAAATTAGTTACTGTTTCATAAATAACATGGCTTCTATGGAAATTTTTCAGTTCCATCAGCCTTAAAAATGTTCATTGGAATAGTTTATGTCGTGTTGGAAACTACTTTTGTGTTTGATATATAAAAATACACGACTGCCTCCTTGCAGTGTATGTTTCTATATATACAGAAACATGCTCACATCACCAGAGTTTTCTATGCGTATGCTACTTGGCATATCAAAACACCCAGAAAATAACGTATTGATTTTGTGTGAGCGAATAATTTATCTTGTTTTTTCCCAGTATTTTAGGAGCCTGAATCTTTAACCCCTGAGCTTAGTATACAGTTTGGCTTTCACAGTAGATGCTTAGATAAGTGTTAATTGATGATTTTAAAATGTGTAAGTAATTGTCACTTTAGGGAATATTGTCAGTAGACTAGTAGCTAGTAGTTTTGTTTTCCCATTCATTTGTGTACTAGAAAAGTAACTGTATTGAGGCAGTATTTTTGGTGATACCGTCATTTAGTGTGAATGCATTAGTAAAAGGTGGAGTCCAAAGAATTAATAACTGGAAAATTTTTAGAAAACCCAGTAAGAAAATTTTCCACAGCATAATTTGAGTGGAAGCCAGATAACAGCTAGTTATTGGAGAAACTTGACAGTAAAAGCTTTGACATAGACCTGAAAAGGACGGGGAAAGTAAATTTGGGGGGAGAATAGGGAGTGGTCTGGCTGAGGCAGGACTCTAAAAAGAAATGCCTCCTGGGGCCAAAGTGGTAATTTAAATAACTGAAGGTAACTGGGTGGGAACTGGGGCAACCAGAAAAGCTTCTGTTAGGGCTAATTGGGCCTCAGCTTCCCCTATTGTCATGCAAGAATGTGAGTCTTTAGGTTCTTCCCGGGAAGCAAGAGAGTGGGAAATGAGATTTTTAACTGCTGGCAAATCTTTCAACAATTTAAAAAACCACTACGTGAGCCAAAACCAACCACACAATCACAAATAAAAAAGAGATCTGTGGACTAAATTTAGCCAGTTTGTGGCGTCTGGTCTCTGGTTACTGAGAAATCTTTGAAAGAGATTGGAGTTTTGGGAGAAAGACCATATGTTGACATCTTGGGAGATAAGGTGAGGCCAGGGTTGGAATGTTAGAGTTTAGGAAAATCTGGTTGAGTGGTTCTAAAACAGAACAGACAAAAAGATGAGGTTAGCATTAAAAGAAATAAGGAAATGTACTGCTCTTTATCATTAGATTTACCACAAATTCTGACTGTGAGAAAGTATGGTAGATTTGAAATAGGTAGTGTCAACCATATTATAAAGTTTTTTCCAGCCCCCCTCCCCTCAAATAGGGCACAAAATATTTTAAAATTTGTGAATTTTGTTCTATGAACTGTACAAAGGTATGCAAAATCAAGTCACATTTCATAATTTTTCAAATGTCTTACCTTCATTATAAAGAATAAAATTTAATCAAACTATCTCTGCCCTAGAGACTCTGGGATGTATGTTCACTTACAAGGAGAGAGTGGGGAGATTGGTTCAAGAATGAAGTTTAGAAGAGAGTAGAAGGAGACTGGGGCAATTTTGTAAGTTTGTGTAGTTCTGATAGTTGTGTCAGTTAAGAGTGTGATAGGATTGAGGAACACACCAGAGAACAGTGGCTGAAGGTTCTGAGTCAGAGAAAGGAAATAATATCGTTCACCCCAGTTCTGAGAGTACCCTTGTGACGCTAAGTGTCTTCAGGAAGGAAAGAGCGTTGGCTTGATTTGGTGTGGTTCTCCAGGTAAGGCTGATCAGAGATTGAAGATGAGTTTAGAAATCTTGCTGATTGAAGTTTCTTCTGATCAGGATTCCAAACCAGGAATTACTTTAGTAGAAGAGCTTTCTTGGTGAATTGACTGAAGGAGAAAAGGCAGAATATGGAATTCAGGTGTAGGGAATGAAAGAAAGGATTGACATTCTTTCAATGCGCTGACGTGGCACTTGATCCCTCAGTTTTCAGTGCCTGATGTCCCCAAGTTGAGTGACTCCTGATGTCCACCTATCTGGTGCAGCAACTTCTGAGATGAACCCTCCCGCCTTCTGTTTGGGTGAAGCAGGAGGTGGCTAGGATGCTTGGCTGCACGGGGTAGGAGAGAGGATGTTGCAAGCTCTAAAGCCGTGCAGCTACTCCCTGCCTTTTCAGCTGCATCACAGGCCTCAGAAGAACCCAAGGCCTCTAATTCCTGAGACTTCCTACTAGTGCAGCCTATCCCATCCACCTCCTCTTCCCCTCACATGAATTTAGGTTTGGCACTAAATCAGCTACCATCAGGTCATCTTCCAAGCTTCGGAGGTACTGGAGCTCTGGTCTCTTCTCATCTCTTCTCCACTTTTGTCTTTTCTTGTAGGTAGATACCATTTTTAGTTATTTTTTTTTTCTATCATCGTGGTAGTTTAAGAATTAAGGAGCAATCAATGAGTCTGTTCCATCTACCTGCCATGTTTAACTGGAAATCGAAAGACCTGCGTCTTTAACATGATGTGCAGGGCCCAGTAGTGGGGTTCCCCCTGCCTTCCTGGCAGGTGGGAACTGGGGCCTCTTTTCATCCTTGCTGAAATTTCAGCACTATGGGCCCTTTTAGGATTTTTGATGGTCCACAGTCTTCTCTACATAAGAGCTTTTTTTGAACATGCTGACCTTTCACCTTGCTTTGCTTTTCCTACTTTTTACCTGGCTAACACCCATCACCCTGCAGATCTTAAATGTCACTTTCTCAGTGAAGCCTTCCTGGCCTGTGAGTGAGTGTTTGCTCACTCTCAGTAAGCATTGAAAGGGTAAGTGGGTTATGGATAGATGGATGTCGTTATTTATTTATTTTTGTCTTTTTTTTTTTTTTTTTTTTTTTTTTTTTAGGGCCGTACCCACAGCATATGGAGGTTCCCAGGCTAGGGGTCAAATTGAAACTGTAGCCACTGGCCTACACCACAGCCACAGCAACGCCAGATCCTTAACCTACTGAGCAAGGCCAGGGATCGAACCTGCATCGCATGGATACAAATCAGATTCGTTTCTGCTGAGTCACCATGGGAACTCCTGTTTTATTTTTTTGAGTAATAGTGATTAACAACATTTTATGAGTTTCAAGTGATCACCATTACATTTCTCCTTCTGTATACCCTATAGCTTGCTCACCATCAAAAGTTTAGTTTCCATTTGTCACCATACAGTTGATATTCTTCACCCATTTCACCTTCCCCCTCTAGTAACTAGTACTCTGTTCTCTGTATTTATGTGTTTGTTTTTATTTGGTGGATGTCTTTTAAAAAGCTGTAAACCAGTTTTGCCTAAAGAGTCTTTTTAAATAAAAAAAAATATATATATATATATATATATAGGGAGGCAAGGTTTTGAGAATTAGGGCCTAAATTCTGTCCAATTTGAAGCCTTAAAGGAAAAGGAACGTGGCGTAGCAGTGTCCACATGAGTCATTTCTCCATTATATGGGGGAGAGTTCGGGCCCAGCAATGGTATTATGGTACTTAAGATACAGGGTCCTGTAAAGAATTTTACATTGCCTGCTTGTTACAGAAACCACTTTCTCGACAAACCTTTTACCAGAGCAGCAAACAAGGAAAAAAGCTAATTTGAATTTCAACTCTTCCACCCAGCAAGCGTTGCTAAGAAGTAATGAGATTGTACTGAGGAAGGCCAAGAAAGAGGCGGGAGCCAGAAAGGCCTTGAACAACCCGCAGTCATGATTTTGTGCTTTTACTTCAAAATTGAGCTTCCCATTTTTTTTGTTTTTGTTGTGGTTTTGGTTTGGTTTGTTTCTCCCTTTCACAATTCGGTCTTCCACCTTTGCACTACCCTGGATGCTTTATTGCTTCTCTTCATTTTTTAGAAGAATTCTAGAGAGTAACTGGTAGCAAATAAGAAATACCATTTCACACCCAGAAACAGAACTTGATAGTAACTATAAATTCACCATCACAGCTTTCTGCAGCTCACAAGTATGAATGTGCAATTCCTGTTTATCTCTATGTAGGTTTATTTTTTTCCCTGTTTAAGTAAAGCTCAGTGTTAATGATGAGGTTTTAATCAGTTTAGATTTTAAAAGGTCTCAAATATATCTAAATAATTATAGACCAAGTATGATGTGTTAATGTACCTCTTCTCTCATGGCCGATTCTTTAACAATAGGTTCCAGAAATCTTCCCTGGTCTTGAAGAGTTCCCAATAATTCTGCATTGTACTCTAAAAGTTCTGAAGCCTGGACATCTTGGCTTAATTTGCTTTCAATCCAGACATGGTTTAAATTACTCAGTTTATCTCAAGCCTCATAAAGACCTGTCCATGGTTCTTGTCTGTGCTAGGGAATTTGAGCTGGCAAGAATAATACTCGCCATGTGGAGAGTCCACTAGAACGCTATAGGAAGAATGAGGCTGGGGAATCAGAGAGATGTTATTCTATTTTGAAATCTCCTGCCTTCTTATGATAGAAGAGAATGTGGTAGTGGTGGTGGTGGTGAGGATACTGTCTTGTTCTGGCTTCTTTAGAAAATTTGGAAAATATTTAAAATAGGGATGCAGTAGTAGTTTAATTCACACATTGTATGCCAACTACTCAAGTTGGAACTGTACCAAAAAAAATCATATTTCCTCTGAACTTTATTTTTCACTTGTGATCACCTGAGTGGTTGGGATTACTTTTCTGCAGGGAAATAGAATTGATAGGAAACAAAGACCATGACACTAATTTATCTGTTGGAATAATCTTTAACCATCCAGCTCTTTCCACTCATTACACTTATGAGGTCATTGTCATTCTACCCAATAGATAAGCACACTGAAATTTTGGGCCTTTCTAAAAAGTGCCCATAAGCCATTGGAAAGCTGGACCAAAATACTCCTTGTTTTCAATTCTGGACCTCCCTTCAGTCACAGGTAGCAGGATTTTTGAAGTATGGTAAAAAGGCAGAAACCAGCTGTAAAATTGAAATGAAGGGGCTTAATGTTTTATTTCTGTGTTTTCCAAATGTTCCCATGACTTTAAAATGCTGAGGTGGTGTTCAGTTTTTTTGCAGGAGCATATCCAACAATTTGTAGATTTGTGACTCGAACTTCATTGGTCAGTCCTCTGGTGAATTTGACACCTTCCACCACTACCTTCCACAGAATGAAGGGTAAAGTCATACAACAGAAATATTTACCAAAGTCAAGGGAAATTCAGAGCCTAAAGAAAGGGGCAACAAAACCTATTATTTGTTTTATACCTCCAAAAAAAAAAAAAAAAAAAGCTGAATGGACCATCACTTCAGTAGCTGGTGATTCTGCTTGAAAGGGTAGATGGTGTAATATTTCCCCCTGCTCCTTAAATTTCTAGATTTCTCTATTTTCAGGCCAGAACCAGCCCTGGATAAAATAATTCAAGTCATGCAGAGGAATGTACAGTTCAGCATGTTTATCCTTCTGAAGGGCGCTTTCCACCAGCTGCCATGAAAATGTTGTGTAACTTGTTTCTTGGATAATCTGATGCCTCTTGGGTTCCACTTATGAGAGCCAGTGAGCTCATCACAACATGGGCCAGAGTCGTAGAAAGGCAGCTCCCAGGGAAAGTAGAGGCTGGCCTCCCATGGGAGATGAGGATCAGGCCTCTAAGCTTTATGCTGTGTGCATACTCTAGCTACAAGATCAGCTCCAGCCTCAGCCTGGGACAGTGTCCCATTGTCCACAGCTGTATGACATCTTGAGGTTTCAGTGTGTATCCTACACATTTTCACAAGGCGGAGACTTATCTCTTCCAGCTGTAAGCCAGTGGGAGGGGTGCTGCCGATTCCTAGCAACACATGCAGACTCAAACAACACAGATGGTTAACTCTCTGGAGTAGGACATTGAGGGCACAGTAGAACTCTGTTGCAATTCACTGATGCTTACTGGATGCTGGTGGCGGGAAGCTGGCTCTCTGCATTATGTTTTGAGGGTATGCTTGAAAGGGTGTCAGAGTGGATTAACTCTAGGCTGAATGTTGCCGTGGTGAGAAGGATTTGGAAGGGATGCAAGTTTGAAGTGCTTCAGGGAAGCTGAGAGCACTGCTAGAGCAGGAGTGTTCCAGATGCTTGTCTCTGATAGTATTTTGCCATGACCCACGCCCTCAAGGGATCAGATCATCCTTGCTGCTCCCACTTGCTGCTCTCTATCTCCTGGAATCAGCCAATACTTGGTATGAACGTGGGGATTGGATGGAGCTTTTGACCTCATTTAGACCATTTGTTCTGTCTAAATAGATGGAGGAAAGTTGGAAAGAGGACACTTTTTATTTATTGAATGTATTTTATTGGTGTTGACCATAAATGGGAGGCCCACAAATACATTCCAGAGGTTAGGTTTTGGTCTTATTGACTATTATAGCCATCAAATAATCTAAAAGCCCACATAATGGATGTAGAAAGATAGAAAAACAAAAGACAGTACAGATCTCTATACAGAGTTTATACACAAACTTTAACAATAGGGAACAAGAAACTGTATTAAGATATACAATTAAAGGCTCAGTTGTACTTGCAGGTGCATGTGAATCACCTGGGTGTCTTGTTGAACTGTTGATTCTGATTCATAGAGCTGGGTGGGGCCAGAGATTCTGGATTCCTAACAAGCTCCAAAGAGCTGCTGATGCTTTTGGTCCTCGAATCATACTTCGAGTAAAATGGATCTGCCCAGGTTCTCTTGGGTAGGTGTTGGTAGCCATCCATGGTTAGTATCCACATCTTGGCTACTAGTTTGTAATCATACCTAGTCTCAGAAATAGCTCTGTCATATATGAACACTTATTAGTCCCAGAGCAGAAAACAATTTTAGAGCCTGTGCCCAAGGCACCGTGAAGTCACAGCTCTGCCTTTCTGAGTGCTTGGCGGGAGAGTTTCCCCATCCACACCTGCCACAGTCCTCAACCCAGTGGCTCTCAAAGTGTGGTCCCTGGACCACCAGCAGCAGCACCTAGAAACTGGTAAGAGATGCAGATTCTCAGGCCCTCCCCAAACTCAGGGAATCAGAAAATCTGGGTGCAGGGCCTGGAGATCTGTATTTTTTTTTTACTAGCCCTGCAGGGGATTCTGATGAATGCTCAAGTTGGAGAAGCACTGCTCTAACAGAAGGATTCTGTCAGCCATCTAATTGAATTCAGACAACCAAGAACCCAATGAACTACAGCTGGAGACCTTGGAATCCAGCCTAGGGCACCATTTTTAAAGGTGGAGAGCCCTGCTAGATTCTCCTCACAGCCTGTTAATGGAAGGGCAGGGAATGTTTCTCAACCTTTTTCAATGGTCCTTGTATTTTGTAAACCACTAATAACACTAACACAAGCCCATGGAACATTAATTAGGATACTTGGTGTATTAATAGGATTTTAGGTATAACAAGAGCTAAATATAGCTGAAGCACTTACAGTGGTGGCCTCTGGAGTGAGGCTTTTTGATTAATTGTTAGCCAGCCACCCCTGGAGTGTGCTTTCCTGATTAAGACAACTGACCGCCTCTTCAGCATAGCTTAAGCTAACACACATATACATCATATTGTACTGAGGGGTTTTTTGGTTTGTTTAACTCCTAATATCTACTTTATTAAGGCATACTTTAAACACAATAAAATGTACCTGTTTTAAGTATATAGCTTGAATTTTGACAGATGTATACATTCAAGTAACCTCCGTACCAATCAAGATATTTAACATCTTGGTCATGTGAAGAGTTCCCTTGTGTTCTTTTCATTCAGTTACCCATCCCCTCTCCCCTTTCTGGCTACCATCTTTCTGCCTTGTGTCAGTATAGGTGAAAGTTACCTGTTTTAGAATTTCATATAAATGGAATCAAATAATTTTTTTTCACTCTATCTGGCTACTTTTACCCAGAGTGATGTTTTTCAGATTAGTTCACACTGTTGCATTATCAGTAGTTAGTTCCTTTGTATTGCAGAATAGTATCCCATTGTGTAGCTACACCACAATTTGTTTATTCATTCTCCTATTGTTTGCTTTCAGTTCTTGTCTATTATCTATTAAAGCTCCTATGGGCATTCATGTACTGTCTTTTTGTGGACATGTTTTTATTTCTCTTGGGTGAATATCTTGGAGTAGAATATTTGCCTCATAAGATAGGTACGTATTTAATTTCGTGAGAAATGGCTCACATGGTTTTCCAAAGTGGTCATACTATTTTATATTCCCACCAACACCGTACGAGAGTTCCAATTGGTCCACATCCTCACCAACCTTTAGTGTTATCAGTCTTTTGGGGTTTTGCATTGAATATTTTAAAGTAAGTTACAGACATTGCTTTTCTTTCCCCTTATTTCAATTTAGATTGTAATGTTTGGTCTCTGCAAAGGCCATCAATCTAATAATGTTGACCCAAGTGACTTGGATATGGATTAAATTATTTCCCTTTCCTAACCTCTAATTAGAATTGGTTTCGAGGGTGCCATTTGGTTTTGCAGTTAATCATGTTTGCCAGTTTATTTTTTCTTTTTTCATTCTTTTGTTCATTTATCCGTTCAGTCTGTCACCCAGTCCCTGAGCTATAGTACAGCTGCTTTTTCAGAGGGCAGTCATATGTTAAGTCACTGAAAAATAGAACAGAAATCGGAGACAAGGTACTTATCTTCAAAGAGCTTTTTGGAGCTGGGTTTATGAAACATAAATACATAGAAATTCTGGAAAAGAAATACAGCTTGGTATATTATCAAGACTTGAACAAAATTGAGCAAGGGCATCATCTAGGAGTTCCCTGGTGGCTCAGCAGCTTAAGGATCTACTGTTGGGACTGCTGTGATTCCTGGCCCGGGAACTTCCACATTTGGCATGGCCAAATTAAGAAAAGGGAGAAGGGAGGAGGCATCGTCTAAATAGAGACTTCTGCTAGGTGAGGCGAGTTGGGCTTGATAGGCAGGTGACAATAGAAACCACTGTAGCAGCAATTATTGAGTCGTTGATTTGTGCAGAATATTACAATGATTGCACCTTAGAATATAAAGCTAAATGTTCATTTTAATCCCAACTTAATTTATGCAGAATATGTACAGAAACAAATATTCATCCTGATAAGGAATGGCAACTTCTCTTGTTGATATCTAGTATCATTGTTGTGTATTTAGCTTGCCTCCAACTTTTGACCAGCAAAAACTTCCAGTTAGTAAATGTATGTGTACACACGTGTGTGAGTTTGGAACTTCTTTTTAGGCCAGCTTTCTTTCATCTTGTCATTGTTGAATGGATTTTTAAATAAGTGCAAAATAGTTAAATGAAAGGAACATGTGGAATCAGGTAGAATTAAACCTGGAATGAAGGTTAATTGTGCCAATTGTATTTTAAAATACATCTCACACACAGACACACACAGTGTTGAGTAAGAAATATTCAAAACATTAGCAGTGCATATCTTTGGGTAATGGGATTATGGATGATTTGTTTACTTGATTTTATATTTTCCTTTAATTTCTAAGTTTTTCACAGTGAACATGTGTAACTTTCATAATCAGAAAAAATGTTATATTGCCAGTTGATTGTTTGCCTAACTCTCATAGCTATTTCAATGATAATTTCTCTGTTCCCTTTAATCTTTCTATAGCAAAGACTCACTACAATAAAACTGGGATTAGTCTGAAAAAACAAATAGGAGTTCCCTTTGTGGCTCAGTGGTAACAAACGTGACTAGGATCCATGAGGATGAGGTTCCATCCCTGGCCCTGCTCACTGGGTTAAGAATCCAGTGTTACTGGGAGCTATGGCATAGGGTGCAGATGCGGCTCAGATCCTGCAATGCTGTGGCTGTGGTGTAGGCCGTCAGCTGCAGCTCCCTTTTGACCCCTAGCCTGGGAACTTACATATGCTGCAGGTGTGGCCCTAAAAAGACAAAAACAAATAGCTCTCCTTTTCTTTTTTTTTCCTTTTGGTCTTTTTAGGGCTGCGCCTATGGCATATGGAAGTACCTAGGCTAGGGGTCCAATCCAAGATGCAGCTGCCGGCCTAACCACAGCCACAGCAACACCAGATCCTTAACCCACTGAGCGAGGCCAGGGATCAAACCTGCATCCTCACGGATGCTGGTTGGATTCATAACCACTGAGCCACAATGGGAACTCCCTCTCCTGCTTTTCTGTCTTGGGAACAAGGACTGTATGAGCGCCCTGTAGGCTATGCCACTCTTGTCCCTCACAGAACTTAGCTTTCCTGATTGTCAAAGAGCAAAAAGACATTTTTTTTTTTTCATTTCCCATGTTGACAGAATTTTACCTCCCCAAACTTGGGGCATATACAAGAGAGATTATTTTCCTATCCTTTTGTTGTTGTTGGCAAGTCATTGGGAGTTTATCTGTGTTTTTTGGTGACATAAGAAATGATCTTTTTTTCCCCCCTTTTTTCTTCAGCTGACCTGAATAATGTCAGGTTCTCGGCTTATAGGACTGCCATGAAGCTCCGAAGACTGCAGAAGGCCCTTTGCTGTAAGTATTAACCAGTGTTCGAAATAGTTGATAGTTACTCCTTGCTTTAAAAAAAAAAGTCACTGGGGATGTTTGACTTTTGGAGAGCAGAGAAGTAGCTCCCACAAGTCCAGTTGTAACATAGACTTCTTTTTTTTTTCTTTTTTAAAATTATGGTTGATTTACAATGTTGTGTCAATTTCTGCTGTATAGCATAGTGACCCAGTAATATACACATATATGTGTGTGTGTATATATATATATATATATGTATGTGTGTGTGTGTATATATATAAATATATATATATATACACACACACACTTTTTCTTATACTATCTTCCATCATGCTCTACCCCAAGAAATTGGACAGAGTTCCCCGTGCTGTACAGTAGGACCCCACTCCTGCAAATTCAGTTTTTAAAGATATCTTTGACTTAGTGTTCACCTGGACTGTTTTGTTATATTGTCATTCCTGTCACCATTCCTCAGCTACTGATGTTGAATTGTTAAGATACTGATACTTTTTATTTTCCAACCAATGGCTTTGGATCCAGAATTATCTTTATGAAACTTGAATTCTCTCCCCCTCTTCTACCTTTATTTCTTCTTAGAACATGTATTTAATATTTGAAGTATTAGCATTAGATTGCCTTATCCAAACCAAGTTCACAGATGTGTATTGTTCTTTAGCTTGAATGCTGATGTTCAGATAAATGCTGTAATAGAAGAAAGATGACAAGACTGTTTTTCTGCTTCTGCTAAAGAGCATACCTCAATGGGAAAAATCCCAGTGCCATACAGCTCTCTCTTTTCATCAGATAATTTATATAACCATCTTTTATCAAGTATTATATCTCAATATTATCAAGTATAATATTGAGAGCCCATGATGATATGACCATGAAACAGATAGGAACAGTCCCCACCCTAATGGAACATACAGTTTAATGAGGGATATACAGGGTGTCCATAGGATAGAGACATAGTATGAACATATATAGGATCATCAAGAATATCTACACTCTGTTAAAAAAAAAATACAGTGATAATGCCTCTATTTCCAGGCTTTATGGGCACCCTGAGGAAAAGTGAAGAGACAGTTTCAAAGTCATAAAGTCATTTGACAGTGGAAGAATGGGGCACGATGAGAGCAGCTAGTTGTGGGGTTGAGGTACAGAGAAGGTTTGTTTAAAGAGGTAGTACCTAAGCTCTGTGAGTCCAGAAGGGAGAGCAGGTCTCACTCTAGGGAGTCTTCTTGTCAGAAGGCGCAGCATGTGCTGCGGCATGAAGTTCAGAGATGCATCCAGGAGCTTAAAATACTTCTGCATGGCTAAAGCACAGGAGACACAGGGAAGGGGCACTGGTGAAATATTTGACTGGAGCAAGTGGGAGGCAGATTGTGAATGGCTTTTTATAAACTTAAAGAAATGAGAGGTCAGTGGGGAGCCATGCAACAGGATGGCATGATGGGATTGTCATTTGGAAAGATCCGTCTGGCTGTGGGCTGGAGCCCCCATTGGCAGTGATATATGTTTTGGGGGTGGGGAATGTACAACTGACAAGGGAGAGATTGGGTGAGCAGTTTTAGTAATCTAAACCAGCAGTATGGTGACCTGAGTTGGCAAAGTAGGAGTGGAGATAAGTGGGGAGAATTGAGAAATCCAAGGTGGAACCAATAGGCCTTAGTGATGAGTTTGACGTGCTAGGTGAAGGGGAAATCAAGGATGATACTTAGGTGTGCAGCTTGGATGAGTGCCGGACTCACCTGGCAGAGTTGGGCATATAGCTGTGGTGCTCAGGAGAAATAAGTGATATTTAGGAATCATAAGCATGTAGATGCTCAGAGAGAGTGTAAAGGAGCAAGAAAGGAGTATTTAGGACAGTGAGCAAACAACATACAGTGTGGAGGAGAGTTCTGGTGCTCCACTTGGCAGTAGAAGGTGATGAAATTGGGGTCAGACTTACCTTTGTAGAGGAGAGAGCTCAGCTGAGGAGCAGTGCCATGGAGCCCAGAGTCTGCTGAGTCTCTCCCTGGGCTCACCTGGTAGTCAGGAGCTGCGTGGCTCTTTCCCAGGTACACAGAGGACAGCTGGGCCAGAGAAATGAGGATCTGGGCAAAAGAGTGGTTAAGTGGTTGGAGTGCTGTCTCTCAAGTCCATGTTGGGGAGGTGAAGCTGTGAATTCAGGTGGAAGCTGGTACTTTAGGAGGTAAAGGGATCAAGAGGCTACCTGTTGAGGGAGAGGTTGTGTGGAAGTGACTGGAAGGCCATGAAGTTGTGGTCACACAATGGCCTAGCTAAACGTTATTTCAGAAGTGGAACAGTTCAGCTGGGTAGGTCTGGGATGTGACCACTTGAGTGGGTGGCAGAGGTGGGCCTGATGTGAATCTCCATGGAGATGGAATAGTAAGTTAAGGAACCAAGAGGCTAGAGTAATGCACATGTCATCCCCGCCAGTGTTGAAATCACCGAGGATTGGGGCCGGAACTGGGGAAGAGCGGAGGGCTGTATCCTGTATACTAAATCTCAGGGGGACTTCAGAGGCCAGTGGTAAGATAGATAAAGGGTGTTTGGTGGTGGTGGTGGTGGTGGTGTGTGTGTGTTGACATGAAAATGGAGAAGAAATGGCCTAGAAGTGAAATTACGTGGAAGGGGACAGTGGGCTTTTCCTCGTCTTGGTCTTTCCAATCTTCAGCACAAAGCCTGGCACACAGAAGGGCTTGATATGTTTTCAGGGAATGGATGTGTAAATGAAAGTAAATTTAGGCTTCCATTTCCTTACAGCTCATAGTCTGAAGTAATTATTTTTCAGCTATATAGCTGCCAAGCTTCAGTGATTTTTAAAGGGCTCCTCAGGCCTTGGATTTCCTTAGGGACCTGTTAATGTACCAGAGCTGGAAAGAGGCAGTTTGGGGTGGGGTGGAGTCAGAAGGCTGGATAGAGAAAATATTCTGTCTCTTTTGCTTCTTCTGTCCCTGCCCCATCCAAGAGGGACTACCTGCCATTGAGAAAGGGGAAGTTATGAAATGGTTATTGTAAAGTGCTATAGTATATAGTCCTGGGAAATATGGAAAGTCCTGGGAGATATGGAAAGTTCAGAAGAGATCATCAGCTGATCCAGGTTATACTATGAAAAAGACCCCAAATTGACTAGATTGGAAAACCCTTTCCATAACATTCCTCTTGACCTTGGATTTAGGCATTATTCAGATCCTCTGTTAAAAAAGATTTCTGTTCGCATGTGTCTTATTGTCTATTTCAATTTATGGTAAATTTCCAATAAACATTGGGAAAATGGGAATTCAATATTATAAAAAAAAATTTGGCCATGGACAGTTATAACCTGGTAATAAAGTTAAGCTCTGAATGTAGAATGTAGAATTTTCACTTGTTAAACAGATGTGAAATTCTCAGCATTTTCTTTCTAAACATGACTTTTCTCATATTTGAAAAAGATTTAGGTATAGCAAAATTAGGGTATACTTATCTAAATTACTGGATTTTCAAGAATGGTAGGGGGTTCCACATGTAGTATGAATATAGAATGAAGAGTTGACCCATCCTTTTATTATTGAAAACGTGTGTGGTCACATTAACTGTTTAGTAGATGATTTCAGAATTTCCTCTTAATTTTAGATTTGCTTAGGTTTATCTTCTGGCCTTTTTGTTTTTGTCATTTCAATGCTTGCAAGGCCATGATAAAGAGCTATTGTCTGTAGTTCAGGCAAACAAAACTTGTCCTGGCCAGCTTTTCCAACTAAAAGTCGCTTCCACTAACTCTTACTTGAATGAAAATTAATGATGTTATCATGATGATTTCCTGATGCCAGTAAAGAGTCTGAATTACGGATGCCTTAGAAAATCTGCACTGCTACTGCCATTAAGCACTTGGTCTTATTTTTGTTCCACTTCACTGTCAAAGCTTCAATACTGCAGAAACCTGAATACCACAGTTTTATCCACTATAGAGAATTTGCTATTTAAGTCTTAGAGCGTCACCATTGGCCTATAATGTCCCCAAATTGTAATCGGTTTAATGTTGCATGATTCCATACTGCTTTTCAAAGCATTGTGAATGAAAATTAAACTCGACAGAAAAGCAGAGACAAAGAAAAAATCTGGGGAAGGAGGATTTATAAGCTGGTTCCTATGGCTAATACTCTATTGAAAGTTAGGAAAAAGATAATCTAAGCTTTTTCTTTCCCTCCAGTAGGTCTGATGACATCCTATAGGTTTGTGGCATCTAAAAAATTTTAAAAATATAGCCCGCTTCTAAGAGCAGAAATGAAAATACACTTAACAAAGCCTGTGTTATTTCGTTTATTAGTGTGTGGTGGGTTGGAGAGAGCCCAAACCATAGGGCTAAATATACTGCAGTTGATAAATGTGACAAATTGAGAACAATTTGCTTCTGTTCAGCAACAAAATCACACAGTAGAGGAATTTTGTACACCCTGGAGTGGTCTGAATAGAGGCCCAGCTGCCACCTTCACCCTTACTGCGACATGCTCGGTGAAATAGGTGCCCCCTTTTTGGTAAATGCACCTGTCCTTTTGAGGCAGGTATTTTACAGAGGTGGTGTTAGCTAGGGCTTGGTTGCTCAAGAAGACTCACAGGACCCACAATTACAGGGCTTACAAGTCTACAGTCTATTGCAGGAAAAGACTATGGTAAAGTAACAGCATTCAAGTCAGGATATGCATCCAAAGCCATTGGCAGCAAGGGGGCCTGAGAGGCCAGTGTCATTTTGTCCCTTCCTCACAAAAATCTCCTATTCCCATATACTGTATATTACTTTTCACCTAGGTGGGAGGCCAGGTTTCTGATAGCTCAGAATTCAAAATATCTTGAGGACAGGATTTCTGGTCATGGCTCAGTAGAAATGAATCTGACTAGCATCCATGAAGACGCAGTTTCGATCTCTGGACTCGCTCAGTGAGTTAAGGATCTGGCGTTGCTGTAAGCTGTGGTGAAGGTTGCAGACGGGGCTCGGACCTGGCGTTGCTGTGGCTGCGGTGTAGGCCAGCAGCTACAGCTCTGATTTGACCCTTAGCCTGGGAATCTCCATATGCTTCGGGTGTGGCCCTAAAAAGAAAACAAGACAAAAGAAATAAACAAACAAACACATCTTGAGGATAGAGCCAAACTCATTTTCTCTGCTTACATGGTTTGACAGATATTGATGCATAAAGAGAGGGATCTCCTAACAGGAGCCATCTCTGTCCGGGGGAAGCTCTGTAGTCCTGTTGAAAATGTGTCCCATACCTATGAGTGGCACACTAAGGGGAGGGAGGGTTGGTTCTCAGTCATGGTGCTGAAGTTTGCAAGGAGCACCTTGTAGTGTCCATTGTCCAGTCATCATCACATCCTTGTCTTTCCTCCTGGAACTGGATTTGGATTCCCTTGATGTGTTCTTTTTTTGCACTTAGGAGGTCTTTTGCATCACCTTCTCTTTTCTAGGTAGTCCTCACCCAGCTCCTAATTCTCCTAAGATTCTTTTATTTCAAGTGATCCCATGTTCTTTGACACACCAGACAGGTTGTGGCCACTGTGTACTAACATCTTAACTCTAACTAGGAAATGCAGTTGAGGTACAAAAATGTTGAGTCTTCCAGGCTAACATCCTAGGAATAGCAGTCACTCCTAATAAATGAACTTTGGTTTGGGTATGCCATAGAGATAACTATAACCATCACCATCAAATTTCTGGCTTTTCACATTAGGCTAGTGATGTAATCTTGCTCTGCTGAGGACACAGAGACAAGTGCATCTGACCACAGTCAACCCACAGCAAGAGCCATGGGTTTTACTTGTGTTTCTTGAGCAGAGGACACATGAGGCCAGAATGGGTCTCATTGGTAGCTGCCTGAATTAAGACCTCATGCATACTAAGTATTTATGAGTGTAATTAGTGCCTCTTGTATATTTGGTATGCAATAAGCATTTCATATTCAGGTGCCTCTGGAATATTAGGTATCTCTTGGTCCTTTGACCTCTTTCCATACCTTTTTATGTTTAACATAAATGTGTTGTACTTATTTATACCCAACACACCTCGTGAATTCTGCCTATGTCAAACAAACTCGTATACTCAAAACATCTTAAAAGTTTTCATCTATGATTTACAAACTACTTGATCATTTAAAATGAAATTGAAAACTCTCAAAAGTAAATGTATATTACATCCATATTATCAACTTAATCCAGACTTTTATGTGGAAACTTCCATATGAAGAAAATAAGTATAAACAATACATCTGAATGTCTAAGTAACAAAACCCCTCAAATTTCTGGCTTTTCAATATCAGATAATTAGGCCACTAAAATCAAATTATTTTTCCCTTAATGATCCAAGCGTCCCAATTGCCCCTCCACTAATGTATAGATTTTCTCACACACCAACAGGGCCCGTAGCTTTTTTTTTTTTCTTTTAATTGTAAGGTTTTAAAAAAATATGTATTGGAGTGTAATTGACTTAGACTATTGTGTTAGTTTCAGGTGTACAGCAAAGTAAACCAGTTATACATATACATATGTCTGTTCTTTTTTCCCATATAGGTTTTTAAAAACTATTGAGATTTCCCTGTGCTGTACAGTAGGTTCTTGCTATTCATCTGTTTTATACAGTAGTATGTGTATGTTATTCCCATTCTCCTAATTTCTCCCTCCCCCACACAGTTTCCCCTTTGGTAACCATAAGTTTGATTTTGAAATCTATGAGTTTTTTTTCTGTTTTATAAGTAAGTTCTTTTGTATCATTTTTTTAGATTCCGCATATAAGTGATATCATATAATACTTGTCTTTCTCTGACTTACTTCACTTAATATGATAATTTCTAGGTCCATCCATGTTCCTGCAAATGCCATTATTTCACTCTTTTTTTATGGCTGAGTAATATTTCATTGTATATATGTACCAAATCTTTTATTCACTCCTCTGTCAGTGGCTGCTTCCATTTCTTGGCTATTGTAAATAGTGCTGCAGTGAACACTGGAGTGAAGGGGTCTTTTCAAATTTTGGGTTTCTCTGGATATATTCCCAGGAGCGGGATTGCTGGATCATATGGTAGTTCTATAGTTAGTTTTTTAAGGACCCTCCATACTGTCCTCCCTAGTGGTTGTACCAATTTACATTCCTACCAACAGTGTAGGAGAGTTCCCTTTTCTCCACACCCTCTCCAGCACTTACTGTTTGTAGACTTTTTGATGATGGCCATTCTGACTGGTGTGAGGTGATATCTCATTATAGTTTCGATTTGCAATTCTCCAATAATTAGTAATGAGCACTTTTTCATGTGTTTTTTGGTCATTTTGTCTTTGGGAAAATGTCTATTTAGATCTTCTGCCCATTTTTTGATTGGGTTGTTTTATATAAAGCTGCATGAGATATTTGTATATTTTGGATATTAATCTCCTATAGTTGCTTCGTTCACAAAGATTTTCTCCCATTCTGTGACTTGTCTTTTCGTTTTGATTATGGTTTCCTTTACTGCGCAGAATCTTTTAAGTTTAATCTGGTCCCATTTGTTTATTTTTATTTTTATTTTCATTACTCTGTGAAGTGGACCCAAAAAGATAATGCTGCAATTTATTTCAAAGTGTGTTCTGCCTGTGTTTTTGTCTAGGAGTTTTATAGTATCCAGCCTTCTGTTTAGGTCCTTAATCCATTTTGAGTTTATTTTTGTGCATGGTGTTAGAGAATGTTCTGATTTCACTCTTTTACATGTAGCTGCCCACTTTTCCTAGCACCACTTATCGAAGAGGCTGTCTTTCCTTCCTCCATTGTATATTGCTTCCTTTGTCATAGGTTAGTTGGCATAGGTGCTTGGGTTTATTTCTGGGCTTTATGTCCTGTTCAGTTGATCTACATTTCTGTTTTTCTGCCAGTACCATACTGTTTTGATGACTGGAGCTTTGTAGTAATAGTCTCAAGTCAGAGAGCCTGATTGCTCCAGCGTCATTTTTCTTTCTCAAGATTGCTTTGGCTATTCGGGGTCTCTTGACCATAGGTGCGTGGATTTATTTCTGGGCTTTCTCTGCTCTTCCACTGATCTATATTTCTTTTGTGTGTGTGTGTCAGTACTATACTGTTTTGATAAATGTAGCTTTGTAGTAAAGCCTGAAGTTATCTTGTTTTTCTTTCTCAAGATGGCTTTGGCTACTTAGGGTCTTTTGTGTTTCTATGCAAATTTTAAAATATTTTACGCTAGTTCTGTCAAAAATGTCATTGGTAACTTGATGGAGATTGCATTGAATCTGTGACAATACTGATTCTTCCAATCCAAGAGCATGGTATGTCTTTCCATCTGTTTGTGCCATCTTTGATTTCTTTCAGTAGGATCTTGTAGTTTTTAGAGTACAGGTCTTTTGTCTCTTTAGGTAAGTTTATTTCTAGATATTTTATTCTTTTTGATGTGATGGTGAGTGGGATTGTTTCCTTAATTTATCTTTCTGATCTTGTGTTGTTGGTATGCACATAGCTTTTTTTTTTACACATAGTACTATGATAGATGAGGCATTTAGCATATAAACCTTCTATCAAATACCTGATACCTCTCATTCAGATTATTATAAATCAGTGTTCTCCATATATGACTGGGTAAATATTCCCACAGGGTACTTTCCAAAGCAGGTGCTTAATGACAGATACACCCGGTGAATCAAGCACCAAAATACATAACCACTTTAACATTTCTTCATGGAGTCATGGTCACAGTTAGAACTCACATCTCTTCACCCAGTTTGTTCAATAGATTGGCCAGCTGTCCTGCTCACTTCTTGGCTCTTTTTAAAAGGCCATCTTAGTCATAGTTAAGGGAGCATATTTTTCTCTTATTTTAAGCCTCTTTCTAGGCACCAGTGTTATGTTAGATTTTCCCCTTTCAACACCCATTTGGTGGCTTTCTTCCCTTTAGCAACAATCTTATCTTTCTTCCTTGCTATTAAAGTTTAATCCAAACTTTCTCCCCTAACATAGAGTATATCCTCTGGGTTCAGCCACTGGATCAGTCCGTATTTAGTTGTTAGCAGTATAAAATATGCCTGGGCTTCCCCTTCAGTACCTTCCCAGTTTTTGATAAGAGGTCACATTGGTTCCATACAGAAAAATGGGGCTCTCTTCTCCACTAGTCAACAAAATATTTGTGACAGTCAGCTCCAGTTAAGTGAGATACAGGGAAAGGGTAAGCCATTCCATCAGTCCCTGTGGAATTTTTGCATTTAGCTTCCAACTAAGAGCCATACTCTTTTGTTTCCAATTATTACCAGCCTTTGAGACTCTTAATTATAGCCCCAGTCCAGGGGCTACTACTATTGCATTGAAAAGGAAAATTGTGGTGAAGTTGGGAATACCTGTAAGTTCCTCACTTGAATTATGTTTTTAATTGTAATTGGTCTCACTGGTGGAGCCCATTTATCCACAGTGCTAGTTCCCAAGTTCCTCTGGTTGGAACTCTACCTGCAGGCCAGAGAGGGTGAGGCTCAATGAACTTATTTGAGCTTTTGTTTCTGCAACCAAGGAATTAAATTTTTAGCAGACTTACCATCAGTTTTCTATTCCCTTATATTCCATTTTGTTAATTCCTGGAGTTTAGATTCTATCATTTCCACATTCCAGCAGAAAATGGTATTATTGATAACCATTTTCAAAGCCTGTGCTACTTCAAACCAAGGGTAGCTTGGCAACTAGCATCAGTGGTTCATTTTCATCCCTTTTTTCTTTTTTCCTTTTTAAAATAATGCCTTACCCATATTTTTAGCTAAGAATGAGTTCGGGGCCTTCTGAACAATCTCAACTCTGGCGCTAATTGCTCTTGGGAATAACAGTTAAGCTCAGTAGCTGAAGAAAACTCACAGAACCCAGATGGAGTCCTTATAATCTTTAGTTCATCACTGTGGAAAGGAAAAGCCTACAGTATACCGAGGACATTGAAACAAGGCTACGTGTCACATCCACAGGCTACCTCCCAGCATAAGGTCTGGAGAGGCCAACTGTAGGCTCCGAGAGCCCTCTTTCTATAAGGGCTGGACCAGAATGAACTTTCTTTCTTGGCTCAAGAACCACCTATGTGACCACACACCACTTTAGAAACCAGGGAGCACTAACTGGAGTCTCAGCCAGCTGGTAACCTGGGCATACTCTTCCCATGTATCCAGTCCCAAACCCAGTGGCCTCCTTGGACCTCACTGAGACCAGGTACAAATGGCCCATGTTACTGCTAGCAGTAAACAATTGTGATAACCTGTAACCCATGGCTACCCATAAACACAGTGAGTCACTTATTTCCATTGCTTTGATCGAGGCTCTGTATTGTGTAGCTGTTTTTGCAAAAGTCTTGTGCCAACTTCAGACAGAGCCTCTGGAGTTAACCCTCACAGCAAAGATATGTACATCAAAGTGCGTCGACTTTCTTGCTCTGCAAAGATTTGCTTGGAAAGTCCTTCAGCCTGAGGAGTAAGGTCCCTGTAGAATGATGTGGTGTCCACAAACAGCCTCCTCTTCCCACAGATGCTTTCTGCTTCCCTGGGCAAAAAAGTCAACAGACACATAGCAGTTATCCCACCATTCCCCGCCCATCGCTGTCTCTGTAGTAATTGGGTTACAGGATTGTCTATATGTTAACACAGAGTATCCATGTTGACCCATGGGATGAACCTAGGGTTGTGTGGGCACCATCAGACTCACACTAACCACCTTTTTTTTTTTTTTTTGTCTTTTTAGGGCCACACCTGCGGCATATGGAAGTTTCCAGGCTAGGGGTCTAATCAGAGCTGTAGCCGTCAGCCTATGCCACAGCCACAGCAATTCCAGATCCAGGCTGCCTTTGTGACCTACATCACAACTCACAGCAACGCCAGATCCCTTTAACCCACTGAGCGAGGCCAGGGATCAAACTCGAAACCTCATGGATACTAGTCAGATTCGTTAATCACTGAGCCATAATGGAAACTCCTAGCCAACTTTTTGGTGCTTCTTTTTCCCCCCAGTATTATTACTGGTAGAGAATGTGGGTCATTTTCTTTTTCTGTAGCACCTGGAAGGACACTGGCTACCTATCTTTCTGCTTTTTAGTGTGTACCTCCATGTGTCCTGCCGTAACTCCCAGAGCAGTTCTCTTTCTCTCTGGTCTCAGTTTTACCAACTGCAAAATGATTCTAAGGGTACTTTCTAGTTCTCGAAGCCTAGGATTCCGGAAAAGATTTTTTAAAAATCCACGTAAGCTCCTCACTTGTGGCATGTGTAGAAAGGAATAGAGTTAGCATTTGAACCTAGAATGTTAGAAGGATGATTAGGCGCAACCAGCGCCTCAGGAACCATTAATGGGATCCTGTGCTTGAGACCTCTACGCCCACTCCATCCCATTCCCTTCCTTCTCTGCTTTTCTTGCTTAACAATGAGGATCTTGAAGAGCCGGTCCCCCACCCACTCTCAGCCCATAGCCCTGATACATGAGGGCCACCACCGAATAGTCCATATTCTTCAATGGCATCAACCTGTAGCTTTGGAGTTTCCATTGTAGCACAGCAGAAATGAATCTGACTAGCATCCATGATGATGCAGGTTTGATCCCTGGACTGACTCAGTGGGTTAAGGATCCAACATTGCCATGAGCTGTGGTGTAGGCCAGCAGCCACAGCTCTGATTCAACCCCTAGCCTGGAAACTTCCATATGCCGTGGGTGTGGCCCACAAACGCAAAAAAATAAAAAAATAAAGTTAATAACATATAGCATCCTCTACTGTCAAAATAACTTTTGAAAGACAGGGTATATTAGAATATACTTGTTTTTGATTTTTTTGTCTTTTGTCCTTTTAGGGCTGCTCCCACGGAATATGGAGGTTCCCAGGCTAGAGGTCTAATCAGAGCTGTTGCTGCTGGCCTACGCCACAGCCACAGCAACACCAAATCTGAGCCACATCTTCGACCTACACCACAGCTCATGGCAACACCGGATCTTTAACCAACTGAGCAAGGCCAGGGATCAAACTCGCAACCTCATGGTTCCTAGTTGGATTCGTTTCTGCTGTACCACGACGGCAACTCCGCATATTTGGGTTTTTATATAGCTTTAAAATTCCCTCAGTGAATACACTAAAGGAAATATATTTTCCCCCTAAATGGAAATTCCTAGCTTGAACTAAAGGGATAGTTTTACAAAACTGCGTCTGATAGTTGCTTGTTAAAGTTTCTAGAAACAGCTAATCATTATGTCTAATGTATCATCAAAAAACTCAATGTATTCTCTAAGATGCACATTTTGAACAGTTAAGTGTATGTTTGTGTGGCAATTAAATTGTCCCAACTGATTTTCTCACCTCTTTTCAAGTCTGTGGTATTGGCTATACACACCTAAATAGGAGTCTTTTAAAAATTGTTCCATGAAAGTGGTATTCTGTTTGATATGTTTGTTTTGGGAAACTGTGTTCTCCAGTCTTCTGTGATGGATCGTTGTGTTTAACCATGTCTGGTTTTAGCAGAACACACCGTATGGTATTTCTCTCCTAACTGTGTCATCTCCTGCTCCTGTTATTTCAGAGCAATTGCTTTGCGCCCCTCTGGAGCTATTTATGCTCCCAATTTCCTCCTCTGAGTGTTACTCGTTCACCTGTACAGAGAAAAGAGTAGGCCCAATAAAAGAGAAATGCATGCCATTTTGCTGCTGGTGATTTGTTTCCATCACACAAGGAAATTAGATTCTTAATATGAAAGTGAGTCTAAACATTCTCACTTGTTAGTTCTTATATCCTTGGGTGTAAAGCAAAATATTTGTAATGACTAAGGCAGAGTAACAAAAAAGAAAATACTAGAAAAACTTCCGGCCACCCTTGGCTTCATATATTGTATAAAGAAACATGTTGCAAACATTGGTACTTGATGGAAAACCACTTCTCTCTTCCGCTGGTGGAAATGGTGTGCTGCGTGTCTGAATGTTCTCACTGCTGACACCTGAAAATGTGTCCTCAGAGGAGGTCACCCAGCAGAGAGGATGGAAGTTTCTGTACCTCTCTCTGGTCTCTCATACAGTCCCTGGTAGGCCTTCCCCTCCTCCTGTCCTCCTGCCTGCTCGTGGTGTTATTTTAAAAAAAGTCTTTATTCTCTTTCCCACCTACTTCCCTCTTAAATCAAGTTATGTTCCTTTCTGCCACTTTAGACAGAAAGTAAAGAGATCATTTTTGTATCTTGAGAGTATTTTTAAGCCAAAGGAGTGGGGGCTTGGCTTTGATAGGATAAGTGCTCAGCCAGGGTATTTTAGGGAAACTGGTACATGGAAGCAGAGAGCTTTACTCACTGGGATGAAAGACAAAAAAAAAAAAAAAAAAAAAACCACAAACCTACTTCCACCACCGGGTCTCCTTCATGCTTTCAGAGAAACTTCAAAGCTTACTATTTTCCTTTTTTTAAAAGAGAAAAACGTGCACTACATAGGTATTAACCTACAAAGGTATTAACCACTATTTTGGGGTTAGCATTTAATTAGAACTAGCCAGAAGCTGTTTACTGACTGGGATATACTGACTGTTATGGCCGTTCCTATCTGCAGTTACATTTATAATTGTGTTGCCTCCTGCCCCGAGATGCCTGAGAGATTTCCTTAATTACCATTGATTCTTTCTCTCCAAGGACTGGGAATTCAGACTAGAGCTTAAGATGTATAAGGTGTTATAAAAGCAATGTTGTTGCATTTCCAATTTGGCTAATAAATTGGCTTTAGAGAAAAGCATCTTTCCATGACAGTTTGAGAGTAAAGCTTACGATTTGCTGATGTTGGATGAGGTTGAGGTTTCACTTTAGATAAATGTTTGTCTTTCAGCATATGATTAAATACCACCTCAGATCAAAGGAGCCTCCCCACCCACTTAGAAAGTTCTTAGAGGACTTGAAAAGTACATTGTAGAATATAATTTGAAGGTGAAAGGAGAAATAAGTGAGCCTGGTGTCTGAAAACAGCATAGGTGATGCAGTTATTTTAGTTTGCCTATAGAAAATTGTAATGAGGGTGATTATTTTTTTACCTAGTATGAACGTAGCAGAGATTAGGAGGTGACTGATATTTCAAGGAGAAAAACGCTTAATGATTATAAATGCATATCTGGAAATAGAGTTTATACAACCATAACCGTACAGATTAATCAAACTGACCTTCTGTGATACTAATACAAGAAAGTATTCTCAGGGACTTCGAAAATCTCTAGTAAAAAATTTTTTTTTCCCTGATTTGGGTGAAAATGACTTTGTTCCCATAGAGCACTATCGGGCCCCCTGAACTCTCAGGTATTTCCTAATACTTCAGGAGTGGGAGCTGTCTCTTTACCTACATCTTCATCCAATGCCAGTGAGACTTAAGAACAACCTCAGAGCTTCAATACCCATCAAATCCATCAAACTTAAAGCTGAGGGATGCAAACAAAATGCTTTAATAAGAGAGGGTGCAGGGAGTTCATTGTAGCACAGTGGGTTAAGGATCCAGTGTTGTCACTGCAGTGACTCGGGTTGCTGCTGTGACACAGGTTCGATCCCTGGCCTAGGAACTTCCACATGTCGCAGGTGTGGCCAAAAATAAATAAAAATAAGATAAAATAAAAAGAGAGTATGGTTCAGGTTTGGTGTCTACTAAAGGGATAAGACAACACTACTAAGATTGTCAAAAAGAGTAACAGCAAAGAAAGGATTTTCCCCTTTGAATCACTTGTGATTTTGTGTGACTTTTGCAGTGGATCTCTTGAGCCTATCAGCTGCATGCGATGCCTTGGACCAGCACAACCTCAAGCAGAATGACCAGCCCATGGACATCCTGCAGATCATTAATTGTTTGACCACTGTTTATGATCGCCTGGAGCAAGAGCACAACAATCTGGTCAACGTCCCCCTCTGCGTGGATATGTGTCTCAACTGGCTGCTGAATGTTTATGACACGTACGTATGGCAGGCTTTTTCCAGACTCTGTCATGGGAGGCTTGGTTTACAGAATGGTGACAGTGTAATTACCATCACAACAGGGCTCCAGTCTAGAAATATGGTCCTTGGAATGAAAGTTTCATGAAGCCCTCTGACCTTATGTTGTCCCCGTGATTAATCATTTTTGCCTTTAATGGAACTGAAAAATATGTTGAGAAGTGGGGAGGGTAAGAACAGTAAGGTAGGTTGTTCTCAGATCATCAAGCAGACAAAACCCCAAAGTTACTCATTTTCCAGTAGTAGCATGAGACAGTGTGTAGCCCTTGGTTCTCTGCCTTCCTTGCCTGTGTACTTTGAACTTCATCCTCTTCAGGGATGGCTCCCTCTCACCAGCCAGAAGGGGTGAGCTCCTGGAGATGCTGGCACACCTGTCACCAGCTCTGAACAGTGTTTGCTGATATTCAGAGGTTTTTGCAGAAGGCTGCATTGATAAGCAAAAAGGAAAAGAAAAGAAAATAAGCCCTTGATGTAGCAAACTCAGCTCCTCAAACTGAGGAAGTTTTGTCTTTTTTTTTTTTTTTTAAATAAGGGTTTATGAAGTTGCAATTTGGCCCTCCATTTATCTCTCTCTTAGAACTTGCTTATTTCTTTTGGATTACACTTAGGCGAGCTCCCCAGTTTCATCTTGAGCTTAATGAAGATAATTGAGGAAGGCAGCAGAAGGAATTGGTCTTAATTTTGACTGAATTTTTCTCAGACCTCAAAATTATTATATGCCCGATTTCCCATGTCAATAAGAACATTTTCCACATTTGGAAATCTGCAAAGGTTTTCTGAAAGGAGTTGCATAGCAACTGTTTTGCTTTTGCCTTTGTTGTAGATTTCTACCATCTCCTGGCTTAAAATGTATACCTTTTTTTCTTTGTTACTTTGATAAGGCATTGCTTTTTAAATTCCAAATCACCTGGCTATTGAATTCTGATCATTATCTACCAAGCTCTTGAACATGTTGGATTTTAATTACGGATTATACTTACACTTGCTGTGATAAGGGTTTCTATTCAGGTCTTCCCTCAAATGTATTTTGGCACCATTTTCTTTCCAGATGTTGTGTAAATGGATTCTGGTAACTTCCTCTCTCTATGCCTGAAAATTTTGAGGGGACAATTTTAACTCCTTGAAGACCTGAGTTTTTACATAAAGTTTGTTAAACTTTGCTTTGCCTTTTTAAAAAGGGAAAAAGATAAAATCTTCCAATGATAGTGCTTTTGTTAATGTGTTAGGACCCACGATTTCCATTTTTTACTAATGGATTTAGTAAATTGTACCAGTTGAAAGGTGAACATATTTTTCACCAAAAATAACCACCATTGGGACTTGTCCTTTGCCATTCTCCAGACTATTTTTTTAACCAACAAATATGGTTCAGTATTTTTCACAACAAAATCAAAGCTGAAAACTATCAAAAGGCATTTTCTAGAAAATGAAAAACTTCATTTTAATTTTCCCATGGATAAAATGAACTTATTAATAAATATCTTCTGAAATGCTTTATATGTAACATGAAAGTACATCTGTATTAAAACATTGCTGTAGCAATAGGTTATTTTTAATTTGCTGTTTAAGATCATCTATCTGAATGCTCTCTAATAAACTGCATCATATTTTTCTTATAGACATAAATATTCCCATTTTATATTACATGTCATGTGGCCTGAAGTGATTAATTTTCTTCTCAATAAAGGGCAATCTGATGAAAATCTAAATGAGTGTTGAAGAGGGCAGAGCAGTTAGGCAGTTAGTTAATTTTTTTTTTTTTTTTGACTTCAGTAACCAAAGTAGGTAATTTGCTTATTAGTACATAGTAGTAAATCTTCCACTTATTGACTTAGCCCAGGTGGCTCTCCCTAGATAAATAGAGGCTATTTTTTTCTTCTTTTATGTAGAGAAACTCTTACCATTCAAGAAGGGGTTTTTAAGAATTGAAAACTTGCTAAGTGTTCATTGGTTGAGTTGGTCAAATTTCCATTGCATTCTAGGTTATCAGCCAGATAGATAATGAACTCAGAAATGTTCTTAACGATCTTAAACAATGGTCAATAGAGTTCCCATATCCAAGGGTTTTTTTCTTAACTGAGAAGTTTTTTATCATTTAGTAAAGTGTCAGTAATTGTTTTTCTGCTTTGATTATTCATAATAGGGGACGAACGGGGAGGATTCGGGTCCTGTCTTTTAAAACTGGCATCGTTTCTCTGTGTAAAGCACACTTGGAAGACAAGTACAGATGTAAGTCATGTGTATTAAGTCTGTATTCTTTTATTAATTACCCCTGTTCTAGATGGGGAATGACATAGTGTTCTTATTTGGCAGCAGGTTCCTCATGTAAGGTGTAGAACTACTTTTAGACTGTCATAAAATTTGGTTTGTGCCATTCCCTGTCAGACGTTAAATTGTAGGTATTTAAATAGAGAATGAGGATTAACTTCTCCAGTGCAAGTGTTATTTTACATTGCATTGACTATGTCTAAATAAAACACATGTTCCTTGGGGATAAAGTCTGATTTCCTAACCCCTTTGTCTAAGTCAGAAAAATAAATGTGAAGGTTTAATCCCTGCACTTGCCTCGTCTTTTGAGTCTTATTTAAAGAGCACTATCTGGCATTCATGTTCAGGAAACATTGTTTATTTTATAATCATCTTCCTGCAAGTTGTACTGACATATCCAATTCTGTGATGTGATTAACATTTTATTATGTGAGAGACAGCTCGTCATTTCTTACAGGATAAATATCACCTTATAAAATTTCCTTTTGATTAGCCATTAGGTGCTTCTGCTTAAAATTTGTAAATCCAAATTAAAAGCAAATGCTGGAGGAGGGATGGTTGAGATGACTAAGCAACGATTTATTCCCATCGTAAAGGAATGTACCTGTATATCCCCATTAAATGCTTGCGAGACATCTTTTTGGTAGGAATATTAAACAAACCTAGTCTATCTGGTCTTTTCTTTTTTCCCGTAAGGCCTAGCCACACAGGGATAAGGAGCTGTGCTGAGCTTAAGGATGGGCAGGAGATAAAAGAGATTGAATTCCTCTAAAGCCACTCTGTATCCTATTGCTCATTTCCCCCCAGGAGTAAGCCACAAATATACAAGCTCTTTTAGCGCTCACTTTTATGTAGTTTCCACTTGAGTTTCCCCATCCTGAGAACCCAAGAAAAAAATAACGGAACAGCTTTTGTTAGCCATTTAAAAATGTATTGGGGAGTTCCCAGCAGGTTAAGGATCCAGTGTTGTTATGGCAGTGGCTCGAGTCACTGCTTCGGCATGCATTTGATCCCTGGCTGGGGAACTTACACATGCTACAGGCACAGCCAAAACAAAATGTATTTTGGATGAAATAGAATATTTCTGTGGTATCTTCTTCTTTCAATACAGTAGTGACTTGTTATAGGTTAGCTTTTACTCTAACCTGGCCAGTGGTGTAGTACCAGTATATCGTCATTCCCACTCAATTCATCAATGGAGCTTCCAGCCCATGTTTCAAATAACTACTAGGAGGGAATATGTTTGAGGTTGGCGAAACAAAAATGTTAACTTCAAACTGGGACATTTGAAGGTAATTCATAATTTTGAAATTTTGTGTGTATGCTGGAGAGATGGGGAAGGGCTCTCTGTGAAGCCTCAGTGTTGGTACTGCCATCATAAATATCCTGTTAAAACTTCAGGTTTCTTAGAGTTTTAATTTCTTAGTGCTTATGAGTAAGAAAAGCTCTCATCCATTTACTTTTGGGACAACTTTTATTTGAATATGAGGTAGGATTAAAGTAATTCTATTTTTGAGAACAAAACATGTATTGTAAGTATTTGGTATGTTTTTTCATTCCTTGAATCCCTGTGTATTGGGCACCCACCAGCCTCCAGGTACTGCTCTTCTATTTCTGGCAGACAGTGGACCAAGATGTGGTCCCTGCCCTCAAGGGGATATCTTTCTCCAGCCAAAAAGACACATGTTGAATCATATTGAATCAGTAACAGTGTACAGTGATGCTAATCACAAATATGTTCAGCATCCTTTGGAAACACATACTAGAAATTCAGTGATTGTATGACTTCATAAAGAAGTCCTGATTTGGATATATTTTGGAATCTGGTGTCCAAAGGGGATAGTGCTTTGGGCCAGTTATAAGATTCTTAATGCTAAAACATTTATTTTATAATAGTGGTCATGTCCTATATATAAAATATTTTCCAAAGGATTATGTTCTGGCTTAGGGAAAATTCACATGTCAGAACTGTATGTAAACTCTCATTTCTTCCAGGGCTGTAGTTTATTTAAAAGTTGTCATGTTTCATTTATACACAGTGATGATTAACTCAACCCATAAAAATAATAAATGTCCAGATTAGCATACAGTGGAAGTAACCCTTCTGGGGGAATCTTGGCTGCTCTTGAGAATTGGTACCGGAATTGAGTTGGTCCTTAGGTTTTGCTAGTATCTGCTGGGTACTGATTTTTGATTGTTGAAATTCTCTTCTTCCTTTTGTAGACCTGTTCAAGCAAGTGGCCAGTTCAACAGGATTTTGTGACCAGCGCAGACTGGGCCTCCTTCTGCATGATTCTATCCAAATCCCAAGACAGCTGGGAGAAGTTGCATCCTTTGGGGGAAGCAACATTGAGCCAAGTGTCAGGAGCTGCTTCCAGTTTGTAAGTTATTTACCCTCTTAACATATTTATTCTTTTGTACTTCAGCAATTAATTTAAAAACCACAGAACTTTAGTTTCTCATATTAGCACTTCTATAGGCAGGTAGGTAGGGGATTTTTGATATTTGAAACCTCTGTAGTCATTGGCTTCTGGAAAGAGTTTGGGGAGAGAAGACAGTGTGAAGGAAGGCAAAGAAATCTCCATCTGCAGCCAGAACCCCTTGGCTTCTGAACTGCTGGGCGGGAAGGGAACCTGCAGTGGTTTTGAGAGGAGGAAGTAAATCTCCAGCCATGGAAATCCTTTGTGAATAAGAAAATGACCTTTATGGGCGAGTCTTAGTTTTTTTCCCCAAACCTGGTTCTGTCATCATAGCCTTCTTTTTAGTAGCTGTTGGTAAAGAATTGACACAGCTATCTTTTTTTTTTTTTTTTAGTTTTTTTTTTTGTAGCTTTGACATTCTTCTACTATTCTAATAAGACCTGAATGGTTACTCTCCATAGGCTTATGACTAGGTCAGAGTTTTGTACTCTTGGTTAGTGTCTGTCACTAGCTCAGCACACTCCCATCCATTCTCTTTCATATCCTGCCCCATTGCCTTTTCCACATCGGAATTGTTGTCCCCAGAAACACCCTCTTTCTCCTAAAGGCCTAAGCACTTCACTGATAGACATTAGGTTGTTTCGTGTTTTTTGACAAGATAAGTAATGCTGTAGTGAACATCTTTATTGCAGTTAGCTCTTTGTTTTGTTTTGTTTTCTTTCCTTTTTTACAACTGTACCCATGGCATATGGAAGTTCCTGGGCTACGGGGACGAATCAGAGCTGTAGCTGCAGGCCTACACCACAGCCACAGCAACTCGGGACCCGAGCCACATCTGTGACCTACACTGCAGCTCGCAGCCATGCCAGATCATTAACCCACTGAATGAGGCCAGGGTTCAAACCCCTGTCCTCACAGATACTGGTCAAGTTCTTAACCTGTTGAGACACAACAGGAACTCCCCTGTTAGCTTTCTGATTCAGGTTTTTCCCTTAGGATAAATTCTCAGGAATGGGATTACCAGATGAAAAGATAGAAGCAGTTCTGTGGCTTGTAATACATAGTAACAGATGGCTTTTTGTCAGAAGTTGTTTTTTTCTATTTGTAATACCACTAGCATTGGAGGAGTAAGATATTTGCACTGTTACATTATTCGCAGTGTTCTTATGTTGTTTTTTAAATGCTAAGAACTATTTTTCTCATATGGAATTTCTCAATCCATTCTAATCTCATTACCAATAGAACTAAGTGAATAGGTAACTGGGTTAGATCTGTATGTAGCCTGACCACTGACTAGGATAAAACTGTAGAAGGCCTCCTGGGTAGAACAACGTGAATATTTAAATATTTAAAGCAGTTTTAGTATTCCTTTAATAGTTAACTGGGCAGATTGAATAAATGCACATATAATAAGGCTGTTTATGTAGAGATGGATATACTCTTTGGATTGTCTTGCCAAAATTATGGCAAATTAGATATAAAAGTAAAACATGTGGAAAAAATAAATGCATTTTTTTCACCTCATACTCAAATCTCCCAAAATGTGAATAGACTTTCACTACCTCTGTTTTTTTCTTGCATGTTGCTGCATTAGTATTTCTACTCCAGAATATAGACACATGTAACTTTCACACAATGAATATTAATGGCCACAAATGGTCCAGATTATTTTCCAAAGATCCTATCATGAAACAACTTGCAGTGTTGTTTTGTCTTTAAAGTTTCATGGACTTTTTACATTACACACACACATACTCTCTCATACATACATACATACACACACACACAAACACACATACACACATACACATTCATGTGTCTTGACTAGGGTTGAGAGTGAGGGTCAGAATGCAGAGCTGCTGACAGCTATCTCTATTCAGAGACCGTTCCTGCTGCAGATTCAGGTGAGCTGGCCACAGGGCCGCCAGAGCTGTGGTCCTATCATCCCACGGTACTGACAGTGCTGCTGACGACATCATCAGGCAGCTGCTGCCACCCTCACTGCAGGCTCTTGCTCTCTCTGTCTTTTTAATTTTTTTTTTCCATTGAAATATATCTGACTCGGCGTTCCTGTTGTGGCTCAGCGGAAATGAATCTGACTAGGAACCATGATGTTGCGTTTTCGACCCCTGGCCTCGCTCAGTGGGTTAAGGATCCAGAGTTGCCATGAGCTGTGGTGTGGGTTGCTGACGCAGCTCAGATCTGGTGTTGCTGTGGCAGTGGTGTAGGCCTGCAGTTACAGCTCCGATTCAACCCCTAGCCTGGGAACTTCCATATGTGGCAGATGAGACCCTAAAAAGACAAAAAAAAAAGAAAGAAAGAAAGAAAGAAATATATCTGACATAACATTGTGGAATTTTAAGATGTAGGACATGTTGATTTGATGCATTTATATATTGTAATGTGATTGCCTTTGTAGCAGAAGTTAGCACCATCACATCATATAATTACCATTTCTTTTTTGCGGTGGAAATAAGTAAGCTCTAGTCTCTGGCTCCCTTGAACTTAGCTCCTGGGACAAGGTTGCTGGGTCCCTTCCATGTCAGCCCGTGGTATTCTTTTGTGAGATGCTTGCCTTCTTCACTCACCCCCCTGCCTCTTGTTTCACTACATCCCTGTTCATAGAGTAGCATCCCTGTCTCCTCAGCATCAGAGCCTTCAACTCAGCCTACCACCCAATCGCATAGTGATTGAATGCATCCTGCCTAGCCAGACTCCAGGCTCTCAGAAATGTCTTTTGTGACACTGAGGGGCAGGGGGAATCTGTCAAGATATTAACAGTGGCAACAGGAGGGGTTTTTCTCTACTCTTTTTTTTTTTTTTCCAGATATTCTTCTTTGAACATTTAGAATTGGAAAAAAATTAGTAAAGTACTTTTTTTTTTTTAAGGAAAAGAAACATCTTTTGTTTGATTCCCATCCATTGCTGCTTGTACACTACTTTCACATCTTCTCATCATACCCTGGTCCCTTTCATTGGTCTCAGTGCTCTCAGACAGGTTTTATTATTTTTTTAAATTTTAATTTTTACTTTTTGTCTTTTTAGGACTGTTCTCATGGCATATGGAAGTTTTCAGGCTAGGGGTCGAATCAGAGCTGCAGCTGCTGATCTATGCCACAGCAGTGCCAGATCCGAGCTGCATTTGCGATGTACACCACAGCTCACAGTAACACTGGATCTGTAACCCACTGAGCAGGGCCAGGGATCAAACCCGCATCCTCTTGGGTACTAGTTGGGTTCATTACCACTGAGCCACGATGGGAACTCCCAGACAGGTTTTAGAGAAATATATCCACTGTATGACATTGTCTTTAGATCTGCAATTCCTTTTGGTGGTCCACTGAATAAATCCTCATTTCTCTAGTTCTCAGACCTTTCCTAATCTATTTCCATGACTGCTCACTATTTGTTTTCACTCCAGCTTCTCCCCACCATTTGTACTGACCATGCTTGTAAATAATATCATCACTATTGTTCCTAATGATAATATTTTACCTTTGTTCACATGGTTCTCTCATTTAATCTTCTGGAGTCCTTGGAACCCTTTGAGAAGAATAGAATAGGCAAGCTTGTGGGGTGGGGGGGGGTGCATGTTTTTAGTGCTATTTCAGTAGATGAGCAATTGATCCATGCCCCGGCATTTCCTCAGTTGGTGGAAGAGTTTGATTCCTAGTCCAGCATGTCCCCTCATCCCATTTACCTCTTCACCCCCAAAATGCCCTTTTTGATATTAAGGTTCTCCAGCTTACCAAAGTGAAGTAACAGGCATTTTCCCGTGGGTCTCTGCTAGAATACAAGATGCCATAAAGGAGCAGGGCACATAGGAGGAGAGCTGGGGAGGGGAGGAATCCTACTGGCAAATTGGATGTTGCTAGAAGGATATTGTGCACATTCTGTAGGTACAGAGCCGAGTGAGGTTAATATGACTCAGATTTGGGGACCCTCTCTTTTTGGTAGTAATTGGCAGTCTGCTCCAACAGATCCAGTGTGAATTCTTCCTTCATAATTGGCCTCCTGGTCCTGGAGGGCCTCACCTCAGCCAGGATCAGAGCTCTGGTTGTCACCTTACCTTCCAGAAACCATGCCACAGGCATGACAATTCAATGTTTGCTGTGAGGGAAAGATCATAGGAGTGAAAATGCCTTCTGCCTTTTGTTTGAAGTGTAAGACTCAGGGAGTGAGCCCGGGTTAGTTCCTTCAGTAAGCTTGTGCTCAGAGGCTGCTCTTTCTTCCAGCCCAAGGAAACAAACAGCAGGAAAGTACTTATTTCTCCTACACATGCATTCCTTGCATCGCAGAAGGAAAAGTTGACTTTTCCTTCACTGACTAGAAAACTTACTTCTTTTCAAGTTGGTACAGCTAGAAAAGTGTCTGCTTCTGACTCAGACAAGGGCCTGGCAGGAACAGGAGGGGAGCGGTATTTTCATGGCAGTGCTCGCCCGGGTGATCTTTCTCAAGATTTCCTTAGCCCATATCCCTCCATCCTGAGGATGCATGGTGGTGATGATTGCACAGCAATAGGTATATACCTATATACCTAATACTGTTGTACTTACCACTTAAAATGATTAAGATAGTAAATTTTATGGTATGTGTATCTTACCACAATAAAAAAAAAAAGGAAAAAAAATCCAGAAATCATTTTAGAAGAAAGAGAAAAGGAAATCGCCAAGTCAAAATAAAAGGCTTTGCCTATTTAAAAATCAGTATATGGAGTTCCTGTTGTGGCTCAGCAGTAATGAACCCAGCTAGTTATCCATGAGGATGCAGGTTGGACCCCTGGTCCTGCCCCGCTCAGTAGGTTAAGGCTCTGGCGTTGCCATGAGCTGCAGTGTAGGTCACAAATGGAGTTTGGATCCTGCATTGCTGTGGCTGTGGCATAGGCCAGCAGCTGCAGCTCCAGTTCAACCCCTAGCCTGGGAACTTCCATATGCCACAGGTGTAGCCCTTAAAAAAAGGCAAAAATAAAAATCAATATTGATCCTTTATAGAGTCACATCTGTGGATTTTTACAAGGGAAAGTTGACTACAAAAGTATGGATTTGACTGTGGTATCTTCACTGTTAGTAAATGAGGCAATAGGCTATGATTCTATATTAGAAGCATCCTACAGTCAAACACATTTACTGAGAGAATGTCTCTCTTGAAAAGTACTAGAAGTAGAGATTTGAAACTAGTTAGTTTGGAAATACGGCTTCATTTAACACATCATCAGGTTGACCTGCTTTCATATTCCATGCAACCATTCCTGTTGACAGTGTAGATTGATCTCTCTGACCTCAGCCAGGCCAGGTCTGCCCTGGCATTGAGTCATAGACTCCCCGAAGGAACCTTGGAGATTGTTTGCATCTTTCCACTTTCAAATGAGAAAACTGAAACCCAGAGAGTCAGAATGAGTATATCCTACATTCTGCAATTATATTTATGTCAGAATTAGACATCAGGCCCAAGCTCCCTGTGTTCCAAGCCAGTGTTTCCTTCTGCTCGGCCATCTGAAATAAATGGCTTTAACCAGTTCAAACACTAGACTGAAGCAAGAAAGTGTTAGCATTATCCTTTATGTGAATTCTAGGTTATAATAGGGTATGTGGTTAAATGAGCACTCCTGTCCCCACCCCAACACGCGCCCGTGCACAGACACATACACACACACTATGATCTTTATTTAAAATACTCTAATCCCAATTGCAGGTATCTAGTCTACAGTCAAATGAAATCAAGTAATGTTTCCTTTTAGGTGGGAAAAACTTAACGTTTTTAAATGACTCCTGAAAAGAGGCATGTGTCTGTAAATTGGTATTTGGTAGTGCCCTGAGAAGTCCTCCCCAACCCTTCCCCCTTGAGTCTTTGTAGTATTTTCTTCTGTAAACATTTTAAGGACTTTATTGTTTAGATAGAATCCAGCAGACTGACTTTATATTTCAATATGCTTCACCTACATGAGCTTGCGTGTCAAAATCTGTTTATTTTACATCTGTTTTCTGCCTCCTGTTATATTCATGCATTCAAAATGAATAAGTTGCTTTTTCATCTGTCTTCCGAATTTTTATATTTATATGACAAAAATGAATATCATCTATGCACAGTTGCTGTATATGGAATGATACAGAAACAAGAATAAATTACAACCTCAATTGCCAAGGACAAGTATGTGTGTGTGTGTGTGTTTGTGTAAATAGTAATATTTCCAGGAACTCTGGAGTGTGAGTGGCAGAGTGGTTAAGTCCATAGACCCTAAAGTCAACTGCCTGGATTCAAATCCCAGCTATGCTATTTGCTGGGTCTGTGCAACCTTGGGCCTTTTTATTTATTTATTTATTTTTAATTGCTTTTTAGGGCCACACTCATGGCATATGGAGGTTCCCAGGCTAGGGGTTGAATTGGAGCTACATCCGCTGGCCCACGCCACAGCTACAGCAGTGTGGGATCCAAGTCACATCTTTGACCTACACCACATAGCTCACAGCAACGCCGGGTCCTTAACCCACTGAGCGAGGCTGGGGATCGAACCCGCAACTTCATGTGTCCTAGTCGGATTCATTTCTGCTGCTCCACGATGGGAACTCCACCTTGGGCATTTTTTTTTTCTTTTTCTTTTCCTTTGTCTTTTGGGTTTTTTGTTCTTCTCCTTTTTTTTTTTTTTTTCAATTATGTGGACATGTTTCTTGAACTTCCAGGTCCCTAAGCTCTTGGGGTGGTTGTGAGGGTTAAATGATCTAAGAAAGGCAGGGCACTTGGAGTGGTGGGCACATAGAAGGTACTTACTGAGCTTTAGCAACGATTGTCTAAAGTGTATTTTAACATGAGAATAGCCCATCAAGATTAACAATTCCTCTTATCCCTAACCAAGCGTGTGTGGATGAGATTTTAGAGACTTGAGATGGTGTTAAAGTACTACACCAAGACGCTTCTTAACCAGTTTGACAGCATTCCCCATGCCAATTGATCACATTTTATAGTTTCTGTCTTTAAAATAACTCCTTAAGACTTCACTTTGCTTAGGTTTCCTTTAGCTCTTTGTTCAGAAATTGAAATAGAAGCCCTTTGGTCCTATAAGCATTTTGTTTACATCCCTTTGTACTGATGGATACGCACTAGTAACTACAATAAAAGTTACTAGGACTTGGTATGTTTAAGTAGAGATAGTATCACTGGGCTTTTCCTGCACCTGCTCATGGGTGGTTGGTTAGAATTCCTACAAATTTGGAGTTCCCTTCGTGGCGCAGCAGAAATGAATCCTACTAGGAACCATGAGGTTTTGGATTCGATCCCTGGCCTCGCTCAGTGGGTTAAGGATCCGGCATTGCTGTGAGCTGTGGTGTAGGTCCCAGACATAGCTTGGCTCTGGCATTGCTGTGGCTGTGGCCTAGGCTGGTAGCTGTAGCTCTGATGAGACCCCTAGCCTGGGAAACTCCATATGCCATGGGTGTGGCCCTGAAAAGACAAAAAAAAAAAAAAAAAAGAATTCCTGCAAATTTTTTAGGGATGACCTTTTATCATAGTATTATCAGCATTGTATTGAGTTGACTATCAGTTTTTAATTACTGTTTTTTTTCCTTTTTTGACTATAATCTGTAGTGTCATAATTATCCATTTAATTGTTGTGGTTTTTGTGGTTAACTTCTCATTGTGGAGTGATGGATATTTTCTTTACCAGCATTTTAAAGATAGGTTTGTGTTATAGTTAAAAGTTGCTTCATTGATAAATTTACTGCTAAGGAAAGCATATGTCATTCTGTTTCTCCCCCTCAACCTTCTAAAGCAGTATTCTTTGTTAGGACCAAATTTTTCTTCCTCCCCTCCTCCCCTGCTCCTTTCCTACAGAAGCTGAGGCAGAGGTGCTAGTGAAAAAAATTTTTTTTTTTTTTTGCAATCCATTCTTTTAGTTGGAAGGGTATTCTGGACTCCCATTAATCAGGTCACCGTTGATTCTAGTCCACATTCACTTTGATACTTACCCCAGAAGATCATGGAAACAAGGAAACATTGAATTTAGCATTTACCATTTTCTTTTTTCTCATGTTTGTCATTGACTTGCAAATGGGATTTTTTTTTTTTAGTGGAAAGTTCTTTCTACAAAGATTATTTAAGATGAAAAGAAGTGCAAAGCTTCTTCCTGGAATACCCTTATCTGTCCATCCAGGGTCCTTAGTTGTGTCTTGATCCTATAACAGCTCAAGTTTTGTTTTAGGGTTTTTTTTGGGGGGGGGCATTTGATAAGACATTAAAACAATTTTTTTCTAATTTGCTTTTTTTAAGCTACATTGAAAAAAACATATAGTAAAATGTGTTTTGTTGTTCAGTGCCCTGAGTTTAGATGGATGCATATAGTTGTGTCACCACCACTACAGTCAAGGCGGAACATTGCCATCACCCCTAAAATTCCGTCTTGTTTTATAATCCCGCCTGCTCCCAGTCTCTGGAAATCACTATTCCGTGTTCTGTTCTATACTTTTGCCTGTTCCTAAACTGGATTTTAAATTATAGCCTATAGTCGTGGAGAGTTGATGGTATATCTTGTACTTTAGCATAATGTGTCCTAATATATACTTACTTGAGGAAAGATATTCCATGATATCTATAGGCAGATATATGTGGTATATACTGTTTATATGTAAAATTTTTCTGTTACATAAGAACTCTCTAACATAAATTCATAACTTTGAGTATGGTTAACAGATTTGCATAGATTTAAAAACTGTGTTTCTATTCCCTAGAGCCATGGTGTTAATTGGCTTATTAGTCAGGTGGAGTGGAGAGCCTGAGGTCAGGACAGTTGTCCTTGAACACGTAAATGAAGAGTGGATAATCACTGTGTGTTATTGTTTGGGCTTATTTTATCTTTAATGGGTGATTCACAGTCCTGATTAATATTTGGAAGACTGACTACTGGCCTCCAACCTGCTCATTATCTTCAGAACTTTAAATAAAAATACTTGATTTCTACCCAAGACAGCAGTTATGGGAAGCCTTTTACTTCTTGTCTCATGAGCACAACTCTTGACATTGCAGTCCTTATCTCCAACAAGAAAAATTTCTATAAATGTGAGGCTGCTTAAATTCGTTTTTATGGCGGAACATTCCCAGTGAGGAATCGAGAAAGCCCATCCTGGCAGAGTGTGTGAGAAGTGTTAGGGACAGTGAAGCTAAGACAACAGAGAGGAAATGAGTTTCGTGTTAGGGTTGTATATTTTGTGAGCAGAATAATCCTGAAGAGTTTTTCACATTTTCTATCATTGACATTAATGCCATCTCCCCCTCCCATTTCACAGTCATCAGAGTTTCTTACACTCTTGCCTGCCTTGCCCTCCCCCAGAAAGGGGTGCTTGGGAAGAAACAATGGTTTCCAACCATTGTTTTATTTTGAAAGAGTTGAAAGGATAGACCACTCATTTGTCTGTCTGCCCTCTGGTTAGCATTTTGCCCCATTTACATTTCACTCTCCCCTATGTCTGTATTTGAATCTATACACACAAACACGTATTCCCCCTTTACCGTTTAGAAGTAAAAGGATATCACACCATAACACATAAACCTCAAAACACTTCACCATGCATCTTTTATTTTAAAGGAATTTCTCTTATCTAACTACACTGCTGTCACTACACAAAATTAACATTGATTCAGTAATATCATCTAGCATGCAGTCTGCATTGAAATGTCTGCATGGCTTCAGAATGTTCCTTATTTCAGTCAGAGTCTTTGTCTTTGGTTAGTTTGTCATGTATTTGTACTTCCTCTAAATCTGAACAGTCCCCCAGAATTTTTTGCTTTTTGCCGATCAATTGGCATTGACATTTTCGAAGAGTCCAGGTAGCTCTCTTGAAGAATGTCCCATATTCTTTCTGGTGGTTTCTTTGTGATTAGGTTCAGATTGATTTTTTTTTTTTTGCAAGAAGTTGATAGAGATGTTTCTGTATGTTTCCCACTACATCACATCTAGAGGGACAAAATAACAATTGGTTCTTACTGGCAATGCTGATAATAAGTTGGTATCAATCAGATATTTCCATCATAAAAGTATCCTTCTCCCTTTGTCATTATAAAGTCATTTTTGTGATTTTTTTGAGCACTATTTCTCAATAGCCTTTCACCCTATGATTTTAGCCTCCAGTGAAAATCCCTTTCTAATTCAGTAATTACATTGGTGGTTGCACAATAGTGATTTTTTTAATTTTACCATTCATTCTGCATGTATTAGCTCTCACTTTTGCCTTTCTTTTTTGGAATATCAGCATGGACATCCAGGGTGGTTTTGCATGTACGAAGAAGGAGTTGTCTCTTGACTGAGCTGCCTTTGGACTGTTTTTGCCATGGCATTGCTTAAATTGCCAGTGCACAGAACTGGCAGTCCTTTTCCCCTCTACAGCAATGTAAATATGTGTCTGATAAATATCTTTCCATATTAGCCAACTCTTTTGTGGGACCAAATCATATAACGTGAGTTATGTGCTGAATGAGGATTGAGAAACTCCTAGTCTTTTCTATTTTTTTTTCCTTTTTGCTACCTCAGTTTATGTTAACCTGCACCTGTCAGTCCTTGTAGCTCATATATGTCATAGCATCTCACAGTAGGAGAAAGAACTCATAATGTCAAAAAGGAGGAGGAAAGGAGGCGATCAGAACAGATAGGAGTATGCGGTTTCTCTCAGTGCTTTTTCAGTATTCACTTGTACCTTCCTGTAGCTCTCAGTAGACCAGCATTGAATTCAATTCAAGATTTGGCACCTGGGCATTGTCTCAGACAGGTCTTATTTAGATATCGGAGCCTCTAGTGCTCTTGCATAAGTTAAAGATCCCCCAAATTTTGAAGATGAGCCTGACGTTCCCCATAGGAACTCACTTTTGTCCACCCTTTTAAAGACTGCTTTATGCATACGTATTTTCATAGTAAAATAATAATCTTGAGCTGTTTCCTTAACCTCTTAGATTCTATTTTCATCTCTAACATCAAGTTAAAACACATTATCTCAAGAGGGACTTATCCCCAGGTGTCTTGATTATATGCTAAATGTTACAAATGGAAAAGGCAGAAAGGGGTACAGATTACTGTAGTTATTTCGAAGCGTGGTCATTATCAGCCAAGTTTTACCTGATCTTCTGTTTAACAGTTCATGTAACAGAGATACAGGATACAGAAAACAGTCTTCTTTGCATAGTGGGCCCTTTCACTTGGGACCAGCTCGTGTCTGAATAGAAGTAGCATGGACTAAGAACAAGATGTGAAGAAACATTCTGTGGAACCTTATATAAATGATCCCTTATGTCCTGACACTGTAATTTCTTCAGCAACTCAAAGGGAAAACACAGGCATCTTATGTCTAAGAGGATCAAAATGCCACCTTTCTCCTGTTTTATTTGTTACAGGCAGGTTTCTTATAGTTTTATAGCAGATTTTTTTTATCACTCATTTGATTTTCATAAAAATTGGGATTGTTTGGAAGAAGAGTCATTAATATTCTTTACAACTTGTTCTTGTTCCTCCTTTTATGTGCATTGCTAGTGCAGACTTCTCTCTTATGTAAAGTATTCCACTGATGCCCTTGGTAGATTTAGAGGTTGTTAAAGAAATCGTAATAACAGCTCAGGGAACGGTCAGGAACTGCCTGTCCTATACCATCTGACCCTGGCTAGCCGTTCTGCTTGTAGTTCTAAATCTTTGTTTACAGACTGTAATTCACAAAAGAGTTTTGATCAATTTAAATTCAGCAAATCTTTCCAAACACTAGAGCTTTTTTACAGTCAGGGCGAGAAAAGTTGGGTTGTCAGCTGTGAATGCCATAACCTATTAACAATGGCAGTGTTATAGAAATGGTTTTTTGGATCTATGAAGGGAACATCTTACTAGCGAAAACAGCAGATGAAAATCGCCAACAAGGAGGGATTAACCTTTTTAAAAATATCTGGTTTGTCCCCAGTGTTTTTCATAAACTTATCTTTTCCTGTCAGTAAGAATGTTTAGTTCTTCTATTTATGCATATGAATGCATACAATATTTGTGTAATTAATTATTACTTTTCTTCTAAATAGGCAAGGGCTCTACTAAATAAATGAAAACATACACACAAGTACACGGACACACACATACACATACACTTACTCTCTCATACTAGCTAACCGCCTTAGCCTTGCTTGGGATAATTATTTGGCACGAATAAATAAATTTCTCTTATCTGTCCTGGAATACTTTGCATAGTGTTTCTATTTGAAAGGCAACCTGATTTTAAATCAGAGTCTGCAATTTTAGCATGTCCCTTGTGACTTCCAGTTTGGGCTTTTAATTTATTAGTCCTGTTTCTTTCCTCTGTCTATGATATGTAAATATGTATTTAGCTTAAAATTTTTAAATCGAAGTCTAATTGACATATAACATTGTCCTAGTTTAATGTACAGCATGTTGATTTGACGCATTTATATATCACAGTATGGTTACCACTCTAGTGTTAGCTCATACCTCCGTCTACCATGTCACATTAATTACCTTGTGTGTGTATGTGTGTGTGTGGAGAACAGTTGAGACCTAGTCTCTCAGCAGCCTTAAAGTTTATCATACAGTAGTTGACTATAATCACTGTGCTGTGCATTAGATCTCCGGGACTTATTTATCTACTAGCTGAAAGTAGATAATCTGTGCAATTCCCTCACTCCTAGCCTCTCATAACTACCATTCTACTCTGTTTTGCGGAGTTCAGCTTTTTTAGATTCCACATATCAGTGGTATCATACAGTATTTGTCTTTCTCTGAGACTTATCTCACTTAGAATAACACCCTCCAAGCCCTTCTGGGTTGTTAAAAATGGCGGGATTTCATTCTTTCTCATGGCAGAGTGATAGTCCACTGAATATAAACACCACATCTTTTCTATCCATTCATTCATTGACAGACACTTAGATTGTTTCCATGTCTTGACGCTTGTGAATAATGCTGCAGTGAGCGTGGGAGTGCGGGTATTTCTTCAATATCCTGTTTTTGTTTTCTTTGGATATATTCCCAGAAGTGCAATTGCTGGATCATGTGGTAGTTCTATTTTTTTATTTTAATTTATTTTTTTATTGTTATTTTCCCCAAGACACTTTTTTTTTCCCACCATACAGCATGGGGACCCAGTTACACTTACATGTATATATAATTTTTTCTCCCATTGTCGTGCTGCGTTGTAAGTATCTAGACCTAGTTCTCAGTGCTACACAGCAGGATCTCATTGTAAATCCATTCCATGAGCAATAGCTTGAATCCATTGATCCCAAGCTCCCAATCCCTATACTCCCTCCCCCCGCCACCCCAGGCAACCACAGGTCTATTCTCCAAGTCCGTGATTTTCTTTTCTGTGGAAAGGTTCATTTATGCTGTATATTAGATACCAGATATTAGTGATATCATATGGTATTTGTCTTTATCTTTCTGTTATATATACACAATGGAATACTACTCAGCCATAAAAAAGAATGAAGTAATGCCATTTGCAGCAAGATGGATGGAACTAGAGACTCTCATACTGGGTAGTTCTATTTTTGATTTTTTTTTTTTTTGAGGAACCTCCATACTGTTTTCAGTAATGGCTAAACCAACTTACTTTCCCACCAGCAGTGCACAAAGGTTCCTTTTTCTCCACGCTCACCAGTGCCTTCTGTCTTCTTAATGGTGGCCATTCTCATAGTGTAAAGTGGTATCTTATTTCTCTCTCTACAATGTATTAACCAGTGTAACCTTTCTCTCCAAGTCAGTAGTTGGTTGAACAGACCTATCATAGCTTCTCAGTTGTTGTGTAGTAGAGGGGACCACTGCCTGTCTGTTAGACACCATGGAGCACTCCAAGGAAATAAGTCATTTAGTTAATCATCACAGACCCATGTTGGTTTCTTGGCTTTGATGGATGAACCACAGCAATGTAAGATGTTAACATTAGGGCAAGGCTTCTCAGCCTCGCCACTACTGACACTTGGGTCTGGATGATTCTTTTTTGTAAGGGCTCTCCTGTGCATTGTTGGATGTTTAGCAGGATCCTGGCCTCTATCTCAGTCCCGCATTTGAGACAATCCAAAATGTCTCTAGACATTGTCAGATGTCCTCTGAGGAACAGAATTGTTTCTAGTTGAGAACCCCCAAACTTGAGCATGGCTGCCTGCCCGTGAGGTTCCCTTCAGGCCACCAGTATAAATTTTGTGTATTCCTGTATTTTAAGCCAGATCATTGTAAACATATCCTCCACATCCAGAAATAGACTACCGATTAGCCTTTTGCATGTGTTACTGTAACAGACAAACCAACAGGGAGCCATTTACTTTAAAAACTATTTCAAAGTAAACTGGGCACTTGAGAAATGTACTTATTTTGTCTTCTACTCCTTAGACAACACTTGCAATTTTTTTTTTGTCTTTTTTGCTATTTCTTTGGGCCGCTCCCGCGGCATATGGAGGTTCCCAGGCTAGGGGTCTGTCGGAGCTGTAGCCCGGAGCCTATGCTAGAGCCACAGCAACGCCAGATCCGAGCCGCACCTGCAACCTACACCACAGCTCACTGCAACGCCGGATCGTTAACCCACTGAGCAAGGGCAGGGACCGAACCCGCAACCTCATGGTTCTTAGTCGGATTCGTTAACCACTGCGCCACGACGGGAACTCCAACACTTTCAATTTTTATTTTATTTTATTTTTTGCTCTTCAGAATGATCAGGCAGGTTTTTTTTTTTTTAATTCAAACCTCATTCAGATATTATAATCCTTCCTTTTCTTTATCATGATCACGGTTTAAGTCCCACCCATCATTCAGTTCAGCAGACTTTTATGGAAGGTATGGAAACATAGTTCCTGTCTAAATAACCTGCAATCTAGGAGAGAAACAGATTTAGACAAGTATTGTTTCCAGGACAAAAGGTAGTTCCTTTTTATTGTCTGAGCGCTACTGTGTTTACTTTCCTCTATACTAATTTTTTTGTCAGTTCATTAAGTATTGACATGGTTTTTCAAAAGCCTGATGATTGGGATGCCAGTTACCTTCTCGTATGGGGCTTGCTGAGAAACCTTCCCTTTTCATCCCTTCTGTGGCCTGAGAGAAAAAGAAATACTCAGGTTGATACCCTGGCAGCCATTTGGTGCCTGGCATTTCAGTGCCTAAGCATTTATGGAAAGCACAACAGGAAAGAAACCCCAAAATTATTCCAAACCCTGGCAAGTCCCCTAATTCCCAGCTTGCCATGCAAATGTCCTTTGAAATTATTATAATGGGGTAATTACATCCCTTGGCTAGAAATTCCTTTAACTGTCTTGGTACCTTGTTAAGATGACACTTGTATAAAGCCACTCTGCAATCTGTCCTAACCTAGCAGCAATAATTAGAAGGGATTCCTTCCCTAGCCTCCAGGCTCTGGGTAGTTGCTGATAGGTGAGGACCAAGAGAGAAGGAGCCAAGACCTATGTTTCTACACTGTGGCTGTCACAGTGGGAGGACCTGTGATATCTGTGCTCTGTGTGTGTGTGTGTACATGTGTGCACCACAGAAGAGGAAAGAGAAAGAACTTCCAAAAACCAAAACCTAACCCAGGGCTAAATGGCCCATTCTAAGTTTTTTTTTGCTGAGATGGTTTGAAACTGGTATTTAGGAGCAAGGGCCAGGCCATCCTTGATACCGACAGAAGACTTCTGGGGCCTTATATGTATGACAACAGATAGTGGCACCTCCAAGGATGACCTCAGTCCAGTGCCATCCTACCTGTCTTTTGACCTTAGCAACTTTCTGTCATTCCAGTCTAACCTATTTTTTTTCCTAGGATGATCAAAATGAAATTTTAGCTGGGTTTTAGTTCTGATTTTTTTCAATCTTTGTAGACGCTTGCCTGGTTTTTAATTCTTTCTTTCTTTATCACCAGACGAGAGGAGAGGGAATATACCACTAGGATACAGAAGGGATTGTAGTAAAAATGAAAGATTGAAACAGAATGAGAATGTGATTCCCCATATCTTGTCTCCAGTGCTGTCAGTTGGCATAGGCGAGTGGTTTTAAAAGAGCCAAAATGATGGATCTTGCATCTTAAGAGGTAGAAAGAACCTTGAGAATTTCCAGCCTTTAACCACAGGAGGATCTATGGTATTTTGAAAGAGGAGAACATTCTCTAGCTTCCCTTGGTAATTCACACTAATGCTTTAACAACTTTCAGCATCAGGAAATGCTTCTGTATGAGTTACAGCCTAAATTCTTCATGCTGCTTAAGCCTGTTTCTTCTTGTTCTGTCCTCAGTGGAGAAATTGAACAGCTGGTCACAGGCCCCTATGCAAGAGCCATTCGCATAATTGAAACCTGTTATTATATCGCCCCTTCAGCCGCTCTTTCTTGCACTTTCTAGTTGTTGTGGGTTTTTTTTTTTTTCCACTGCTAAATAATCCCAATTCCCTTAAGCTGTTCTCAGAGGTCTTTCAAACCCTTTAATTATCATTGTGCCTTTCTGCCAAGCCTTCTCTAAGTTTTGGGTCAGCTATAGCTTGCAGAACTAGACATCATTTTCTAAGAAGGTTTTGAACAGTACTGAGAGTAATGCAATCATTTCTTCACATGCTTGCCATGCCTTTAGTTATACATCAGAAACATGGTCTTTTCTTTTCTTTTGTACATCTACATTCATTGCAGACTCATGGTCAGATTTTTTCGTTTGTTTGTTTTCCAGAATCAACAGAAGCTTTCTGTTAATGTTATGCTTTCTGTGTTGTACGTGAATTCTTTCTTTGTAGCATGTCTTTGAATCCATCATAAACTATCATTTGAACTGAAGTCTAGAAAATATATATATAGGTTCAGACTAAGCAACAGTAAACCCATGTTTTCACTAGGAATGAATTAGTGATGCTTTTCAATTCGCTGTCTTCCTGTAATGGTTTTTCACCTTGCTTAAAAGGGTTATTTTGATAAATTTAGTTTCTAGACCAGTGGAGCCAGAGATTGTTATAGGACATATTGTAGCTGAAACTTCCAGTTCTTTTGACAAAGTCTCTCATTGTATCTTTGTTTATAAGATAGAGAAACAGGTTCACTAGGGTCTAGACAATAATATAGCTGGGAGGAGTCACAGTCCACCAACCACAGAGGGCTGGATCTTGGATTTGCGTTGGCCAGAGGTGCAGTCTGTATTGGTGTGGCCCATGTTTGACCTTGGCCTGTTTGAGATATTCACCAGGGACTTATTGATGAAGCCAGAATACATATTTTAAAATGTAAAAATTACCCAGAGTTGAGAAGAATGGCTAATTCATTGGCTATAAGAGACAGGATCCTTAAAGGTATAGCTGAGATTGTACAGTGGGCTAAAACTAATAGGAAGGTCCTTGACAGAAATGAAAGGAGACAAAATCCCAAGTGAACAGATACAAAATGGAGCAGTCACTGGGAACAGCCAAACACAGCGTTTCCTATCATGCCCAGCAGAGCATTAGTACCTTGTGGTATTCACAAGCCTTAGAAGTTAAAAAAAAAAAAAAAAAAGGGATAATATCCTGGGATCACTGACTAATTAGTATGGAAAATTCTGAGGGCCAACAAGGTTTAGCATGTTTCTTTTTTTCAAGTTTTATTGAAGTATAGTTGATTTACAAGATTGTGATAATTGGGAGTTCCTGTCTTGGCGTAGCAGAAACAAATCCAACTAGGACCCATGAGGTTGTGGGTTTGATCCCTGGCCTTGATCAGTGGGTTAAGGATCTGGCATTGCCGTGAGCCGTGGTGTAGGTCGCAGACACGGCTCGGATCTGGCGGTGCTGTGGCTCTGGCGTAGGCAAGCAGCAACAGCTCCGATTGGACCCCTAGCCTGGGAACCTCCATGTGCCACAGGTGCGGCCCTAAAAAGACAAAAGACAAAAAAAAAATCGTGATAATTTCTACTGTACAACAAAGTCATATATATACACTCCATTCTCTTTCAGATTCTTTTCCCACATAGATTATCACAGAATATTGGGTAGAATTGTCTGTGCTATACAGCATGTCTCCATTGGCCAGTCATTCCGTATACCTCAGTGTGCATATGCAAACCCCCAGTCCATCCCTCCCCTGCCCCCCCCCTTTGGTAACCGTAAGTTTTTCAAAGTCTACAAGTCTGTTTCTGTTCTGCAAATAAGTTCATTTGTATTCTTTTTTTTAAAAAAGGGATAACATGCTTGTTTACTGACAACCTTCTCAGCTTTTTGTACCTTAACATGCTTCAAGAATTTAAGAGGCAGATATACTAGGTGATGTTTCCTTTTAATTAATTTGACCTTCTTTTCATGAAATATTTTGCTGGGTGCACTTGATGCAAATTGATCTTCTATATGCACTGGGAAACAGTGACCTAGAGATTTTAGTTGAATGGAAACCCTGTGTGAGACTGTAGCACAGAACAAAAGAAAGTCATCCAGTTATATTGTCCAGAGAAGTGGAGGTACCATTCCCAGTAGGTCATATATGGAGAGTAGTTTTCTAAAGGACAATGGCAAACCAAGCCATTGTCATATGAGGAAGAACTAAAAGGAATAGGGATGAAGAGGCATGGACAGACATGATAGCTCTGATAAAATATTTAAAGGCATGCGTGAACACTGAGAACTTATGGGTTTTTCTGATCAGACATATAATAATGATGATGATAACAATAGCAAACACTGACATGGTTCCTGCTATGGCCACACACTGTTCCAAGTGCTTTTCCTTTAAAACTTAAAGCAACCCTGTGAGGTAGGTGCTGTCAGTCGTTCCATTTCATGGCAGAGGAAAATTAAGATACAGAAGGATCAAGTTATTTTCCCAGGGTAACACAGCCAGTGGCAAAGCTGCGGTTTAAACTTTCGTTTTTGGGCTCTGAAGCCTCTGCTCCTACTGGCTATGCTGCTGGATTTCAGCTCAGGTGATGAAGCACTTTTAACAGGGATACCTGTACGCAGGTGGTCAAGATCATCTATTAGGGATGTTTGCTCCCTCACACAGGTGGTATTTGTATAGCGGCTATAAAGCCAGTCCTAGTATAAGAATTTTTTAAGGCATGAAATCTGGAACAGAGGAATGCGGGAGCGAATGGGATGGACTGGGAGTTTGGGGTTAGTAGATGCAAACTGTTAATATTTAGAATGGATAAACAATGAGGTCCTTCTGTATAGCACAGGGAACTATGCCCAATCTCTTGAGATAGACCACGATAGCAGATAATGTGAGAAAAAGGATGTATATATATATGTATGATGGAGTCACTATGTCATACTGCAGAAGTTGTCTCAAACCTGTAAATCAGCTATACCTTTATAAAAATACATTTGTTTAAAAAATACCATACTGACTTTGGATAAGTCTGGACTCAATGACTCTGGAAAGTCTTACAGCTCTATGGTGCCATTCCAAAAGGATGAATTCATTTCCAGGGTCCCTTTCATCTTTAGGTTCTATAATTCTTTTCTATTTTTTTTTAATTCCACAAAGTACCTCCATGAGGGTACTCTACACAGAGAGAAGCACTCCACAAAAGCTTTGATCAGTAGCTTGAATTGATACCATTTTGCAGCTGCAAAACTCAAGGTTAAGCAGTTCATCATAATGTTAAATTTATAGTCCGGGGTAAGGCATGATACTACTGAAGTGGTGAGTCTTAAAAGCCAAATGACCTATGGGTCCAAACCCTGCTACTTTCGCACTAAAGTGTGAGTAGATTCTTTATTAGCAAACAGCATTCTGGGAGAAGCAACATGGGTTTGCAGTTCAAATGCTCATTCCTTGTATGATCCTAAATATCCCATCAGATATTCAGTGTAAATTGGTCTCCAAGCAGGTAGTACCCTTTGCTTCTTGGCAAAAGCAAATGAAAATTGACTCTGGAGAAGGCACTTTCATTCTAGGGCTCAAAGTACCTCTAGAAAATATTTTTAAAGTCATTATGGTACACAATTAAAAAGAAACACGAAGCACACAAGAAACTAAGGTGCATGAAAAACAGCAGATCCCAGAAGTAGACCCCCAATAATTTCATATCTTGGAATCATTAGAGATGTTTTTTGAAAAATCTACTCTGACTTCCCATCATGGTTTGGCAGAAATGAATCTGACTAGTATGCATGAGGACACAGATTTGATCCCTGGCCTCGCTCAGAGGGTTAAGGATCCGGCATTGCCGTGAGCTGTGGTGTAGGTCACAGATATGGCTCGGATCTGGCATTGCTCTGGCTGTGGCATAGGTGGGCAGCTGCAGCTCTACTCAGACCCTAGCTAGGGAACCTCCATAGGCTGTGGGTGCAGCCCTAAAAAGACCCAAAACAAAAACAAACAAAAAAAAAAGGTCTACTCTGTTTAAAACAATAACAAACAACATTGAAAAATATCTGCAAGGAACCACAAGCTTTAGAAGTGACCTTAAAACTGACCAGATAGATCTTCTAGATCCTAAAAAGTACAGTAACCAAAATTTAAAACTCACTGTAAGGGCTTACAGTAGACTGCATGCTGCTAAAGAGAGAACTAGATACCCAGGCAGTAGGGCAGAAGGAAGTATTGGTTACGAAGCACAGAAAAAAACAAAAGGAAAAAACTAAGGAAGGCCTGTTCAGAGGGAAGGAACGGAGAAGAAGCAGTTTTTGTTGAAATCATGACTGAGAAGTTTCCAGAGCTGACTAAAGACTCTTAAAGCACAGGTTCATGAAGCCCAGTGAATCCTAAAAAGTATCAGTAAAACCCTAGAAATACAAGACAAGACAGAAAAAGGACAGATAACCTTCAAAAGACCAACAGCTTCACGGCTGACTTCTCAACAGTTAGCAGCAGAGAAAGTGAGACAAAAGTGGAATGATATTTCATGTGTGAAAATAGAATCAAAACAAACAAAACCCCCCAAACCTTCTTTGAGTCTAAAAATCTATACCCAGTGAGACTAGCTATCAAAAATAGGGATAGAAAAAGACACTTTCAAGCAAACAAAACTTAAGAAATTTGCCATCAGTTGACACTTACTAAAGGAAATACTAAAGGATATACTTTAGCAGAACTGATCTCTGATGGGAGATTTGAGATGAAAGAAGCAATGAAAAGTTTACTGTAAAATGAACTCTTAAATAGACTATTGTTGCATTTAAGTTTCAAGCTTGTTTCCATGACAAGGAAAAGAATATTAGGTTTTTTTAACTTGGGACTTTAACTTTGTTCAGATTTTTCGAGTTAAAGTTCACTGAGAAAAAGACTGTATATGTTGTATGACTGGGTCACTTTGTTGTACAGTAGCAGTTGGCACAACATTGTAAATCAACTATAATTTTAAAAAAGAAGTTAACTGAAAAAAAGCCAAAAAAGTGGTTAATACATGGGTCAAGCTAACAATATAAAAACTCAAAACACGGTCTTACAGAGTTAAAAAGAAATGTATAATTAAAATTCGTGATGGATAAATATATTTTGAGTTTTCTAAAGTCATTGTGCTCTGTGGGAGGAACGGTGTTTATTAAACTTAGACTCTAAAAGAGAAAGAACCAGAGACAGACAGAAAAGCAACAGGCCACCATGAAAACAGCACTTAGACCAGCCCCTTCTCCCATCTACATCTCGGTTTTCTTGTCTGCACAGTGAAGCTTTGGGACCAGATGAACTTTAAAGCCTCTTCATTAGGATTTTCTGAAACATTGAGAAACAGAGTCAGTAGAAAAAGAGGAATCAACAGTTCCTTGAGTTTTTAATTTTTTTCCTCTCCTTTGAAATTTTATCAATAAACACTTGCAAATGCAACTGTTTATATATCTGTTCAAAATTTATATATAAATTCAACTATTATATATCTGTTCAAAAACTGGAGCAAAATATAGTTTATCTCAGGTGTGTATTTTACTTTACTTCTTCTCTTCGTTTGCTTTGCTCCTTGTCATCTAGTTGCCACAGAGAGTAATGGCAGTTTCCCAACGCCTTAGTGGTAGGTGTCTGGTGTGGATGTTGGGGAGGGGACATTTGCAGAAACAGGCTGTGAAAAGTGGGCCTCAATCACTGTGCCACGACTGTTCTTTCTTTTTTTAACACATTACCCAAACTGACATGTGCCTCCTTCCCTTTCTTACCCCCTCTCCTTGCATTCTTTGGCCCCCTGCCCTCTCCCTCCTGTCTTTGCAGGCTAATAATAAGCCTGAGATCGAAGCGGCCCTCTTCCTAGACTGGATGAGACTGGAACCCCAGTCCATGGTGTGGCTGCCCGTCCTACACAGAGTGGCTGCTGCAGAAACTGCCAAGCATCAGGCCAAGTGTAACATCTGCAAGGAGTGTCCAATCATCGGCTTCAGGTATGAGGAACCCCCCAGTTGTCATTTTTTTCCTTCTTGTGTCTCACCTTTTGCTGACCTCATCTTCTATCTCCTGTGCCCGTTGCTGTCAGTTGGTTCCTCTCCACAGAGGCAGTGGGGGTTATCAGGCTGGAGCATTGATCACTCCTGTCACTCCCCTGATCACTGGGTTATTTTGGTGGATCTGCTCATTAGACATGCGTCCCTTTGCACCTTCACTCTTCAGCTCTACGGAGCCTTATTCTTGGTTGCTTGGGACTGACTGCCTGCCTCCAAGGTATTTGTCTATCAAGTATATACAGATTAACTGTTCTTCCTCCTTCGTGGAACCAAAACATTTTGATCATCTTTCTTTCTTTTCCCCCTGGTCTTCTCTGTTGATACAAACTCTCCAAGAATCAATTATAAAACTAAGGGATTGTTCTGTTTTGGGAGACTAGTCATGGTAGCTCAGTCTCTTAATCACTTTGCACCACTTTTGTTTCCTGAAAGTAGCAAGAATTGTTTCAAGCACCCTAGAACATTGCTTCTTTATCTGTGAATCTGATCACGTGCTTTTCATAGTATCCTAATGAACTTCTAAGGGAATATAAAGTGTGCAAGTAAATGAAAGATTCACAGAGCAGCTAAAAAAAGAAAATGTTCCTTATAAATTTAAAAGTGGAAGAGGTTGGAAACATAGTAGGTTATTATTCTGATATTCATAAAATGTCCCAGAAAACAACTGGCTCTTACATCTTCAGCCTTATTAACCTGTTTGGGGCAGACAGGCTATTTTTAAATGAATTAATCTTATTGAATAATAATCCCAAACCCAAATTCTGACACGATAAGGTGTTCGAACATCTGAATCAACACTGGGGTTTCCATAGTGATGAGTAAGCTGTAAAGTTGTAAACTCGCTCTGTCTTCTGTGCCTGTTCAGAGTACACTTCCCAGCTAAGTAAATACTCATTTCTGATTATGCTCAGACTTTTTTTATTACTTTGTTTTCTAATAACTACTTTGTACCATTTGTGTGCTTTTCATTCACTGTGCTCCTTTACTATTGCTGTTTATCCTTCCATACTTCATCCTGTTTACAAAGAGGTTTTCCAGAAACTTTCAGAGGTTTCTAAAGCCTAGATAGACAACAGTGAGTGGGCAGTGCTTGCAGACAGACTCCTTCCTTCCTTCCTGGTTTTGGCAAGTAAGAGTGATGCCATGGGGTGGGGGCGGGAGCTACAGGGGGCTGCACTGTATTTCTTACCTTTCTTTTCTGAGCTTCTTGCACTGGTAAGATTTGTAACCTGGGGAAATTTTATAAAACGAAAAAGGAGAATGCCTTGGAGGAGCTGAAAGAGCATTTTCACATTCAATTCTTTTGCCCTTATGAAAGTAGATTATTTTCAGAATTGGCGTTTCTCCCCCCGCCCTAAGAAGATGGTTGGGATCTAAAAAGGGTAGCTTTTTTCCCACATTCCCATATGTGACATAAGGAATATGTTTATTTGAATTGGCTAAGGATCTTTTCTGAGAGCACACAAGGCAGGGAGGGTATGAAATGAAGGAGATAGTATCTTGAGAATGGGGGGGTAGGCAAATTGTGTCTTTTCTTGGGGCTTCAGTTGTCATGGGGGAAGGGGGGTAAAGTGGTAAGGGATTTCTGAAGGAGACAGATTAAGAGATTATCCAAGTAACTATCTGAAGATGAATCATGTCAATCAGAAAATGTAATTAAGGAGTTCCCGTCGTGGCACAGTGGTTAACGAATCCGACTAGGAACCATGAGGTTGTGGGTTCGATCCCTGGCCTTGCTCAGTGGGTTAACGATCCGGCATTGCCATGAGCTATGGTGTAGGTCGCAGACACGGCTCAGATCTGGCATTGTGGTGGATGTGGCATAGGCTGGCAGCTACAGCTCCTATTGGACCCCTAGCCTGGGAACCTCCATATGCCACCGGAGCGGCCCAAGAAATGGCAAAAAGACAAAAGACAAAAAAAAAAAGAAAGAAAAAGAAAAAAAAAGAAAAAAAGAAAAGAAAATGTAATTAAGACAAATTTTGTTTTGAGAGTTCTTGTTCCATTTTCTTTTGTATTATGAAATTGCTTTATCTTTGTAATTTTGAGGGGAAAATGATTACCTCAGAAAACTTTTATGCCCTTTTGATAGGTACATATCTATCTTTTCCGGAAGTTCTTTCAAATCCTAGTATTTGGTCCTCAAAAAACTGGAAGTTTGCCAGTATCTTCCTCCTTAATCTGAAAGAGTTCCTCGTGGAGTTTAAATAAGAGCTCAGTTTTCTTCCCTCCCTCCCAGTGTTCATAGGATAATCTTTCTGCCAAAATGTTTTGATATGTAGGAGAAGCACCAGAGAAATCTGGAAGTAGGAAGTTAATCATTTACCTTGTGAGATTAATGAACCCTGGCCTGCCATTTCTAGAATTAAGACAGTGTGTAAGATTTTTTAAAAGGGTGTTCTTTGGGAATTTGATTTGAGGAACTACATATGTGTTTGTTTTTGTTCTTTACCAGGTACAGGAGCTTAAAGCACTTTAATTATGACATCTGCCAAAGTTGCTTTTTTTCTGGTCGAGTTGCAAAAGGCCATAAAATGCACTATCCCATGGTGGAATATTGCACTCCGGTAAGTTCCATGCCTCCCTGACGGGAGTTCGTTCACCTTGGGAGAAGTTTCAGTTTTGTATAGTATTACAGATCATGTGTAATGCTGTGATTTGTAAACTCCTCAGATGTTCCCCCAGATGTTACCCAGCTAAAGTAGCTGCAAATGGTAGACTCGGCGATTTACCACATCCCTGGTGCAATGCCTGGCACACACGGAATGGCATCGACACTCCACAGATCTTGTCGGGTGGATCGATAGGTTTTCCTGGGTCCTTCGGGAAGACATTTTCACATTTGTTTTGCACAGCCCTAGCAGTGCGTGGAGAGGTGTTGTCACTATTGGATGTGTTGGGTGAGGGGGGGGGGCGGTAATATAGGTTCCCTAAAATTCTCAACCCACCACTTTAGATTAACCTTGCTCTTCTTGCGTCTGTTTCATACGCTAACATTTACCAACTAAAGGCTATGCAGTTAGCTTTTAAACTGCTCTCTGTGAGATAGGTATTATTTTTAGCCTCTTTTTACACATAAGGACTCTGAGGTCCCAAGGTTAAATAATCTGCCCCAGGTTCTATCATTAAGAGCTGGAGCCTTCTCCTAAGACATTATTTTGGGAAAACATTCCCAAAACTTTGGAAAACCCCTGGTGAAATGGAAAGGGCCTGGACTTGGTGCACGCAGATGTGGGTGTAAATCTTATATTCCTTAAACACTAGCTGCTCGATAGTCAAGGTGTAATCTGTGGACCAGCAGTATTAGCGTCCCTTGGGAGGAGCTCGTTAGAAATGCAGGACCACAGGCCCCATCCCTGACTTTCGCAGTCAAAAACCTTCATTCTAGCGAGTTCTACAGGTGATTTCAACACACATGACAAGCTCTGCTTTCAAGCATTTTTCCCTCTTCCATCTTCACAGTGATTCTCTGAGTTATTTCATTGTTTTCCTCACTTTGATTCCTTTTCCACAGGTGTTCAGTGGTGGAGAGTGTACCATGCTGTGAATAGAATGGTATTTAGTGGGAGAAATATGATAGCAATGTGGACAAAATTGTTTTTAAAATACTACAAAGTGTGGCAAAACTGAAAGCCAACTTTCTGACCTCCAGACTTCTATAAATTCCATTTATTTATTTATTTATTTATTTATTTTTGGCCGTGCCCACAGTGTATGGAAGTTCTCCATCCCAAGCCACAGCAGTGACAACGCCAGGTTACCAGGGAACTCCTATAAATGACCATTCATTGAGTAGCCTGGTAGTTGGTATACTTCATTTATTTATCATAACTACTAGTGGGGGGTATTCCTGCCCCCATTTGATAGATAATCAGAGCCTTGGATAGGTAAATAACTCAACCAAGTTAACCCTATTAGTAAATGCTGGGTCTGGTTTCAAAACCATGTTTTTCTATGATTCCAAAGCCTTTGCTCTCAACCCATCCTGCCTCTAAGTTATTTAACAAGTGCCCTGAGGCAGAGCACCAGAGTGGGGCCTTATCTTGAGATCATACCTGCCCCACAAGGCTGATTATGGTGCCATTTTCCTTTCAGACTACATCGGGAGAAGATGTTCGTGACTTCGCCAAGGTACTAAAAAACAAATTCCGAACCAAAAGGTATTTTGCGAAGCATCCCCGAATGGGCTACCTGCCAGTGCAGACTGTCTTAGAGGGGGACAACATGGAAACGTGAGTAGTGGCAAAAGCAGAACAGGTTCTCATTCGATGTGTATCTGAGCTCCTCTCAGCTGAATACCTTTCTTCACTCCCAAATGCAAACAGTCTCTCCTATTTCTTTCTTCAGATTTACTTTAGCTGAAAAGAGAAAAACAAGTTGATGTTCAGTCGCCGTTTTCCCATGTCAATTGTCCCATGACAATGACCTTTTACAAAAGTTAAACTTTATCTCCCAGAGAATAAACCACCATGTTACGGCTACTAATTACCTGACAGGGCTTGTAAGAAATATGGGACTGTTTTCAAGTGAGTGATTCCAAGATTTCATTTTGATTTTCCTCCCTCACAAATCAGTAGGCGTGTGTCTTTTTTGTATCTGATTGTGTGGTCGTATCTAGTCACTTTTTCCTACTTGAACAAAAATACAGTCACAGGAAATTTGTTCACAGTAAGTAGAAATGATTCTCTAGATCAAAATGATGATGCCTTCACCTCTTTTGAACCTTCTTTTTTCCCTAACTCTGATGCTCTGATGGCAGTCACACAACTTTTCCTTTTAATTCACTTTTCACCTTGTTTGGCCATTGCTTCCCATGGTTCATACTTAATTGGATTTCATTTATTTTGACCTTTCAGTAATTTTTTTTTTTTTTTTTTTTTGTGGCTGACTTTGCCTGTGTCTCTCTTCACCACTTCATTTTTTGTTTTGCAGTCCTGTTACTCTGATCAACTTCTGGCCGGTAGATTCTGCGTGAGTACTTCTGCTGAAGGGTGCTGCTACCACCAACACATTCGCTTGCTTGATTTTGAAAATTTTTGTTCTGTTTGTTTTGTTTTAAGGACATTTTAATTTCCCTTCCTCCATTTCAAATGTTTCTTCCCCTGATAAGACTTTGAGAATGCCATCCACCACAGATCAGGAGAATCAATGAGATTTTCAGGTCCCCATCTGCTCACCTTTCAGCCAGTAGAAATCCTGGCCTTGAGTTCAAATTAACATCAAAGAAATTGTTGAGTTGTTAGTTATATTCCTGGGAGACATGTTTATATATTCTTTCACTATAAGCAGGGAAGGGCCTTCTGATTACATAATAACATTCTTTAGCCATATTTCTAGAGATTCAATGCATTAGGACATTCGAAAGGATGTTGGTTTATTCTTTAGGGCCTGTTATGGCTGGACTTCTAAAAATCAGCAAAGTTTATAGTACCATGCTGAATATGGTTGAATAATTTCATTGAGGCATATGGACTTTTTTTAATCAGGTAATGCCATGCTATTTGACTAATCGTTATATACATGAGTTTCTCAATTTTGACCTAAACTCACTTTGCTCTCTTCTCCAAGCTAAATACCCAGCTCACCAACAGTTATACATTTACACTGGAAGGAGAGTGTACTGTAGTCTTTGTTATTACTAATGGCGTGTGTTATTAATAATACTAATACTAGATATTAACAGGTAATTGATTTATCTCAGAGTTTATAATGTTATTAGAAAACTTTAGAGTCTGTGATTTATATATCAGCAACGTGTGTATGTTTTAAAGTTATATTGTGTAGGATTTTTATAACAACATTTTGGTATTTCAGAGTATACTTTATTAAAATATTTATTTAAAGCCAGACAACTCTATTATATATAAGAGGGAAATAACCAATTTGGAAGATGGGTTTATATAAGAATTCAATTTATTTTTATTGGGCCTTTTTTATTCCACCATGTAATTAAATTTAAAGTTAAGTCTTTTTAAAAAAAATCCTGCAGTGATAAATGCAAACTATTAATTGAGGTTTATATTAAGTCTTTTTTGGCCTAGAGGAAGGGTAAGGCTTGCCTCTCTTTTTTAAAACTGCATTATTGTGCCCTTTAATTTTGAGATATGGTAGCTGTTACCTGGTTTCTTTAATCATTATGCTTAAACAACTTGGGGAGTTACTTAAATTCAGTTATGTTCCTTACTATTGATAATTATTTTCCCTTATCCGGGTAGTCTATTTCTTTATAGAAGGTAAAGCCTTTCATAATTGAAAAAAAAAAAAACTTTTAAAAAATTGATACACTGAAATTCTCAGCTTGATTAGATCTTGATAAGAAAATGGATTTACTCTGTTGGAATAAGTTCTGACCAGTGGAAAAATCTAAAAGACAAATATGCTAAAGAATAATTTTTTAAAACACATGGAACGAGGTAGCACAGCATTATAAACGATGAATAACTAACAGTTCCTTAAAAGGAGAGAAAAGAAGTTTATTGTATACATAAGTGAATGAGGAAAACTCATGACAATCAGTTTAATGCTACTTATTCTATGTAGAAGGTGTTTGTCTTCCTTAAATTTTAAAGAACTTTAAAATTAATAATATATATTTTTTAAAATATCCCCTCTAACAACCGAAACCTACCCCCACTTTGCTTTTTTATGAAAAGTATATTTTATTATTCAGAAATGGCGGAAATTTTTAATTTTGAGGAAGAAAACAAACTCAGTAGGTTAAGTCCCTGTTTTCTTTAATACCAGTAATTTCATTAAAGTCTTTGCTCATGGGATGGTCAATAATTTATAAAAGAAATTGTAAAGCTCTTCTATTCAGGCAGAAGAGCCAGGTCCTAAAGTATTTTATTTTGCAAGAATTCTGTCTGATGTTTATAAATCCTATGATGATGACAGCGTTTAATCCATTCAGCATGGCTCACAGAATTTGCAACTTTACTGAGATACAGATCTTTTGTTTTTCCTTAGGGGAAAAAAAAAAACCTTATTTACCTGCATTTGTCATCTTATTTGAAGCTAAATCTAGCTTAAACTTTTATGTCAGTTTGTCCACAAATGAGACAGTCAAACAATATTTGAGCTATTCTGCTTTAAAAATTTATTAATGGAGTTTTCACAAAAGAGAAAATGGCGGTGGGTAGGATGGGATTGGCCATTAATGTTAAGAGGAATAATCCTTTGGGGAGTATATTATTTTGTATTTAGGAAGTGAGAAGGGAGAACAGTATTCTTACCTTCCATAGGAAATCTGTTTTAGAAGGCTTTGCATTTAGTTTTGTTTCTGTACTAAGTGGTTTTTGTACTTTTACTCATTCTTGGGTTTTTAAATGATTCTTCTCTGACCAGTACTCCCTTTTGGCTCATTTTCTGGCTTAATAAGTACCTCCTTTAGTGTATATATATTTTTTAGATTTCTGGTTATTATGAGTTCTTGTACTTATGCATGCTGTGTTAGGTGCTATGTGCATTAATAAGAAAAATAACATGGGGATATTCTCAAGGCTAGAATTAAAGCTCTGCATGATTTTCTGTATAAGATTTTCTTAAAGTGTTTTGCATTTACATGCCTAGTTTTCTTGGTGTACTTATGCTCCAAAGTCTCATGTTTTCTTTCTTCTCTATACTACCAAGGTAGCAACTATTATAAGGGAAAACACTAATACATTTTCCTTGATGGTGGGCTTTTAGCTTATAAGAAGTATGTCATCGAAAGACAGGTCTGTTCCAGATAGGACTTATATGCCAAGTACTCCAAGAACTCAGTTATCTTGACCTGCAGTGAATATTTCAAAACAAACTTTAGCATTTTTCTAATAATAGGCTGTTCCAGGGTTCTAAGAAATTAGCAGATTGTCTCCAAAACAAGAGTAAAGATTCACCTAGAAAATTTTGGATCTGCCTAGTAAATTGGGTGGTCATCCTTTTGTTTTCTCATGACAGTTTAAGCATCTTTCTGATTCATTACAAATTTGGTTATGGCGACACCTTGACGTAGATCACATTGGTTTCCTAAATGAGACATTTCTTTCTCAGGCAAGACCTTGGCTTCCTGGTTATTTGCTATAGTGTGTTGTAATCATCTTATGATTGTCTTCCCTAAGAAATAGGGATTATGTAGCATATTTCCTAATGTCAGCCTAGGTAACTACATGTTTTTGTCTTTTTTTAATGTAAGAAAAAACAAACATATTCTTCTTAATGTTCTGACCAAGTCCTTGAATGCCGCTTAGATGATGGACTAAAACTAGTCCTTACTGAATAGATTACTGTTGACTTTTGGATTCGTGCCTGTACCTAAGGGCTTGCTATGTCAGGAGAGAAATGGAAGAGACCTTTTGTTTTATTCCAGTTAAAACAAACAAAAAAAAAACACAAGCCCAAACTGGTTTTCAGAACAAATGGATTCCTTCCTAAGGTTAATCTAAAAGATACTATAAAAACTCCAAGGATGATTGGAAGTATGAAAAGGTTGAAGAAAACATGTTAACTCTACCAAAATTCTGGTCTGTGAAGCAACAAGAAAGTAGGTTTTTATACCCCCAGTGTACATAGCCTATGCATGCTAATCCTCCTCTCCTGTTTTCTCTCTGTATATTAGCACACAGTATCGCTAATAAGAAATACTTCAGATATTGTGACTTTCTACTTCAGATAGTGTGACTTTTTATTAAATTTAGCCATTTTTTTAAAACATCACATTATAGGCGTTCCTGACTTGGCTCAGTGGAAACTAATCTGACTAGTATCCATGAGGACGCAGGTTTGATCCCTGGCCTTGCTCAGTGGGTTAAGGATCCGGCGTTGCTGTGAGCTGTGGTGTAGGTCACAGATGCAGCTCAGATCCCACATTGCTGTGGCTGTGGTGTAGGCCATTGGCTATAGCTCCAATTCAACCCCTAGCCTGGGAACCTCCATATGCTGTGGGTGTGGCCCTAAAAATGACCCACCCCCCCAAAAAAATCTCATTATACTTTGGGGCCAGTTTTACTCTATGAAGTAGTAATATAGTCCTGCTGCTAAATTGGTAGATATATTCCTTCTTTATAAAATTGCACAGACTGAAACATCTTGAAACATGGGATCTTAAGCAGTCATGGACTGGAGTGAGTGGTCTCCCTGGAACTAAAATTGTCACTGCAGATATACTAGGCAAATGGACAGCTTCCACTCCCTAAGAAGGCAGCTAATAAATGGCACAGGTGTAAACTGTTGAAAATTTTAAACAACATACTACCAGCACAATTTCAGCACTCTAGGATATGAGACATTACAAGGTAGGAAAACCAAATGTCACATAGAGATTGTCTCCCCCAACCTTTTCTGTAATTGAAACTTTCCAGAGAAGTTTTTTGTTTCTCTTTTTGGGTTTTGAGAAAAGCAGAAGCATGAGAAATTCTTTCTCAAACCTGGATTTTACATACTTGATGATATCTAAGATACAGGAATGGCTAAATGTGTACATTATCCATAGAATTAGAATAAAAGCATTCTAGGCCGTGTATAACGTAACTGTGTGGTGGTTTTTTTTTTTTTTTTTTCTCCATTAATGGATGGTATCTGTGACTAATCACATTTTCTGCCTTATAGGCCTGCCTCGTCCCCTCAGCTTTCACACGATGATACTCATTCACGCATTGAACATTATGCTAGCAGGTATGAGACTAGTTGAATGCCAGGCAAATATTGATTGAAATAACTAACCAAGGAAAGCTAACCTATAATAATTTTAAACAAATCTTTTATTTTCCTCCAATCTTGTCTGATTTCTACTAATCAACTTGCCCTCTAACGTGCATGCCATTCCACTGCATGTTGGTTTTGGACAGCGATAAGAGCATCTGTCCAGAACAGTCTCCCCTAACCCTGGCCTTTAAACATTTCTGATAGCTTTGCTATGTTTTATATACTGAGCACGTTTAATCAACTGACTTAGAAATCATCTTAGAAACCTGCTAGACAAAACATAAGTATATAAAGAAATTATACTATGTTATATAGAGGATATGAAAGCATTGGCTTTCCATTTCTGTGTTTATTTTACATGATAATGCTGTAAAGAAGAGAATCATTAATTTTCCTAATCTTTGGATCTTTTTGTCCCACATTCTTTGTGTTTGAGGTAACTTTTATCTCTAAAAACTGCATTGCTAATTGTAAGATATCGTATGCTTGTTAAATAAATCTGTAAGAGTTTGGTTAACTTTTTTTTTTTTTAGTTGTAAAAAGACTATTATTATTTGAGGTGAAGGAAGTTTTTAACAGAAAAATTGGCGGCAGAATGTCTAGAGAGCTTACTGTGAATCTACCTTTTATCATTATTCTAACTGCTGAACGTGTTTATCAACCATGGAAAGCGTTAACCAGCTGTATATAAATCTCCTGTCAGTGGAAAGCTCTAATGGTCTTAAAAAAAACAAAACAAACAAACAAAAAAAAAACCCGGGGTAGTGCAAGGTGTGGAGTGTATTTGTTGTTAGGGAAGCTTTTCATGAAAACAAAGCCCTGTTCTCAGCTAAAGGAAGATCAATCTGTGAAGAAAAAAAAATACAACTTCTCTTATTATTTATAGCATAAATGTCAAGCTGCTAACTAGCTGTGGTCCACCACTCGCTGCCTCAAATGGTTAGGCCAACACACACATCTTTTACTATGAAGGATTCTTTTCTCCTCTTGACATGATTTATCCTTTAGTTTTCAGGAATGTTCGATTAGGTCTTGAGTAGATTCTAAGAAGTCACATAAGTTTTAATGAGCTTTTACGTTTTTTATCAGGCTAGCAGAAATGGAAAACAGCAATGGATCTTATCTAAATGATAGCATCTCTCCTAATGAGAGCATGTAAGTATTCTGTCTCTTTTTACAAAATGTTCCTGACGATGAAAATGCTTTGAGGGATTTAGAGGTAGGGTAGTGCAGAAGATAGGAGTTAGCATTTATATTCATTTGATCTTTCAAAGAGCCATTCATTTACTTTTTATTTTCTTTAACTCTTGACAATCTGACACAGAATGAGCTCATCCAAATTGTGGCATTATTGGCATTCCAGATGTTCCAAAAACATTTTGCCTTATTTTTATTTAATACCATACTACCACAAATTGCAGACTCCCAAATACTTAAGCTATATTACATGTCTCATCTTCGACCACACCTGCAGGACATTTAAAGGGATTGGATATTAATATTAAGGTGGTGGCTATGTAGTATTTTCTCCACTCATGATGAGTGGAAATATAATCTTAGTATAGATGCACTGGTCTTCCCATGTGGTAGGTTAGTTGGGCATTTTCTTTTCGAGATCCTAACAAGTAGATTTTTGTAATTTAGCATCTTTGTGAGCTAAATAAAGCGAGGCAAACTTGTGAAGGGTTTCAGAAGAGGAAATCCAAATTTAGGTCACAGTTTTTTAGAGGGTGATAAGCCAGGCCTGTCCCATTTAAGGAAGGAGAGAGAGTGATGCTAAAAGTGGCAGAGAACACAGCTCTGGCAGGGAAACAGAGGCTTCATTACAGAGTAGAGGAAGTATTCACAAAAAGGAGCTCAGAGGAATACTGACACAAACCAAGAGCCTGAGATGGAGGGAGAGGATTAAGAAGCTAATATGGAGGAAGAACAAGGATCTGCTAACTGAATAGGTAATTTAGAGAGATGAAATCTAGGCAAGGTAAAATAATATTTTTAGTCTGATAAGTTACGGATGTCTCACCACTTTGTCATAGAGAATTTGGTCAAAAGTAAAATGGTAAATTTATCATACGTAGTTGATGTGGCAACCCGGAGTCACACTCAAATAAACTGTCTTTAAAAGGATTACACTGATGGAGATAGTGTCAGAGTGGCATTGATACATATTGGTTGTTGAGGACATGAGAATAAAGCATCTCATCTGCTACATAAAAGTAACCAAGGTAATAATAAAGAATAGAGTCAACACTCAACTATTCATATATGACCTAGTTACTTAAAACAACCTTCTTCTTAAACATAACTGTGGTGCCTTCTCTTTCTTAGCTATGGTGAAAAATATTCATAGTGCTAATATATGAAATACTTTGACAGTAAAATATGTAACCAAGCAATCACCCAATTGTAAACAACCTGAATGATTTGCTTCTTTGGGTTGCTGATTTGAATATTAGAACTTCTAGCACATTGAAATTAATTCAAATTGTATCTGTATAATAATGGCTGCCATTGACTGCCAAAGAGAATAGTAAGAGAAGTTTAATTATAACAGTATGTTGTAATTAAACGTGGCAAGTTCTAGCAATATAATTTCAGAATTTGGGAAGACGGCTAATAAATTAGGTGGTATAACTGCTTTTGTTTTATTTTTTAAACGAAATTTAGCTTTAGCTTATTCTAAGGACAGGAAATCCATATTGACTCAATGTTGGATGGTAATCATGGCATTTTAGGGACAGGTCTGGAGAAGTGGTTTGGTAGATTAGTTGACTTCACTTAAATGGTTGTTTATTTAATACCCAGTAATTGTTTTTAGTTACCTTTTAACTTAGCAATTATCTGGCTTGAAGGACCAAAATCATGTAAATCAGGAGGATTTTTTCCTAAGTATCTGAATTGTTTTTCAACTCAGAGGACATGGAGATGAGAAAAGAAAATTAGATGGGTGTGGAGAGGGAAAACCTCTTACTAATACCTGGCCAGAAAGAAAGGGCTTTAGCCTCTCTTTAAGAACAGAATGAAGTTCTTATAACTCAGAGCTACACAGGCTTTTCAGGAGATAGGCGCACTGCGTTTATAAAATAATTTCTCCTATGTATTAGAGAGTTCCTAGCTATAAGGAAAGAGCATAGCTGCCTCCCCAAATGTAAGCCTCTGGCCTCCTTGTTCCCGAAAATTTAGTCTTTAAAAGCTGCTCTAAGGAATGAGCGGTTCAGTCCTCTTGGAATTAGTCACCTTAATGGCTTTTTTTCCCCTTCCAATTTTTGTTTTTCTATCTAAACAATAATTGAATGAAACAGTCGTTTTATCCATAGTTTCATTATTTTTACCATCCTGCCTCTGTGGCTGTTAATAAGTTCAAACTGGCTTACCAAAGCAGTACTTTTTGCTTACACTGCCTTCTGCTTAAGAAAATGTTTATTTTTTTTTAAGGGCTTCACTTTTTCCTGGTTGGTATCATCAGTAGCTTGGGCCAGTGAAGAGATTATCTTGACAGGCTTGGTAGCAAAAGCATTATACAGCCATTATTATGTCTTTTAATATTTACTATTGATTGGTTAAACTGTTGACACAGAGTCCCCGCATTACTGTAATTCTGCCATCCATTTACCCATGTAAATAGGCCAGCCATTGTCAATGGAAAATTTGAGCCAAAAATACCTTGAGTTGTCACCAATTGGATGGTAGACCACAGCCTCAGCAGTATTAAAATGTCTTATAGAAGCAGGAAAAAGGGTCTAATTGTTAAGTGCAAATAACCGTTTCTCTTTTAAAATACACACCCGAGTCCCTGACCCCCAAAGCAAAATAAGGGGGGCAAAAAAACCAAAACCTTTGATTTTATTTTCCAGAGATGATGAACATTTGTTAATCCAGCATTACTGCCAAAGTTTGAACCAGGACTCCCCCCTGAGCCAGCCTCGTAGTCCTGCCCAGATCTTGATTTCCTTAGAGAGTGAGGAAAGAGGGGAGCTAGAGAGAATCCTAGCAGATCTTGAGGAAGAAAACAGGTGAGTTTTCTTTCTAGCTTTGTAATTGGTATGCACAGTGCATACACTTGCACACATAGAAAAGTGCCAGGAATCTTCACTTAGAGTCATTCTATGTCTAATTGTTTTCTTCAATAATCTGTTTAGCTCCATTTACAGATTCTCTTTTCTGTTGTTATAATCTGAAAGAAGAAAATGGATGCAATAGTGTAAGAACTCATATTTTAGGTGTTAAAGAAATTAACAGTGACGGTGGTATTTGCTTTGCTGCATGTATTTCAGAGGCTTTGATTTTATATTTGAGGATAGAATTTAAGAACTAAGTAGGTAATTTAATTTTATGATTATATGATCTGTACATGTGTGTAGCCATATTATATATCTTAAAGCTTTTAAGCAAGTAGGCTCATTGGTCATATTTGGGAATGAATTAGTTCATCTTGTTTTTCATCAGCATATACAGAAATCGTAGAAGTCATTTATGCTCACCATCCTGGAGGATTAGTGAGACAATTCTGATTGTCAGTCATCACTTGGAAAAAAAGATGTTTATGGAAAAGGAGCAGAAATTATAAAAGATTAAAGAAAAGTTCACAATGACTGCACAGAGGACAGAGATGTAAAAATCTAGCATATTGTGTGATATCAAGATAATGCAAATCATTAGACTTTTAATTTTGTATTCCATTTATTGTATCACAGGTCCCTTGGTTAAGAAAGGCTTTTGCACATGATTGCTTCTAACTCAGTGTGCCTTCTTTAGACAGATGCCACCAGGCAAATCTTTAAAGAAGCAATTGCTCAAATTTGTGGGACTTTGAGTACTTTCATCTGTTCACTTTAGCCCAAGGCACAAAGACCTCTTAATCTGGGCAACAGGATGTGTCTGAGAACCAGTGCCCTCAGGGAGTATGTCACCTCAGGATGAAAAAGGCAAAGTGCCATTCATCCATTGCTTTCTGCTGCCACTGCCCTTTCTCTGGCTCACAGTACCTCTGACCTATGGCCAAAGCTTCTTATCTGGTCGGCTTCCCTTTAGTCTCTTTCTTACCCGTCCAGTAAATCCTCCATACTGACCCTAGTGCATCTTTCCGGAACCAAGACCTGCCATGGCATTCTTCCTTCCCTGGAGTTCTGCGTCTAGAAAAACACCCCAGCTTCTCAGTTGGGCATTTAAAACCTTCTGCAATTTTCTCTTGACCTGCTTGTTACTGCTTCATCTTTTGTACCTATATTCTGGCCATGCTGCTGAAGCCGCTGTTTCTGAATGTATCTTGCTCTTATCCACTTTTTGGGTTGAGCTCAAGCTTGCTTCTCAGCCTCCCCACTAACTCGCATCCCTCCACTGCCATATCTGGCAAAGGAGTCTTCCCCATCCTCTGTGTCCTGGCTCAGAAAAAATTTCCCCACAGATCCCTGTTATATCCCTGCATATGGAAGTAATACATTGTTTGTGCATCTTCTCAGAATACTTTGGACTTTTCTCAAAGAACTCTTTTTCAGTTGGCCTTTTCATCACTCATTCCCATTGCCTCCCTCTAATGGAGATAGTGAATGCCTTTGGAATAAGGACTGTGTCTTAATCCTCCTAGTGTCCCCTGTAGTATCTACCACACTGTGAATATTTAGTGGGTTCTCCAGAAAGGTTTGTTAAAATCCCAAGAATACAGAGAAGATGTCACATGAGTACTATCTAGGAGGTAATACCGAATGTTCTGTTGGTTTTAATGGTAACATTACTTTTGACCTTACTTGTCAGACTGGCAATGAATATCATGATAGATAAAGCCTTTCCCCTTAGTTTATTGAAGATCATCATTAGTATTCATTTATGACAAGTCTTCAGTTATTTTAAGGGTCAAAGTGAAATAGGAAGAAAAATTGGGGGTTGGCATTCTAAATAGAATTTTATATTAACCTAGGAATAAAAATATTTTTGTACTATGTGATTATTACTGTTGTATAATATGTCTTTCTGTCTCATTGGTCATGAGCTTGGTCTTGTTTATTATTAGCACACTTTCCTTCCATACCATGGCTACCAGGCCAAAGAGTGTTGGTGAAGAGTACTGAAACTGTCATTTATATATCATTTCATTATTTTCAGAGCACTTACTAATTTTGGATCCTTTAATCTTCCTAAAAGCCCTGTATAGAAGATAGATGGGAAAACGCAGGTTCAGAGAAGTTCAAATGGCTTGACCCAGATTTCACAATCAGCCATTTGCAGAACCAAAATCAAATCCAGATTTTCTGACTCAAAATAAGCAATTCTTCCTTGCACCAGAGCATAAAGGAGAGTCATTCTCTATAAATTTCATTTACCTATAATTGTGCATTCTATGTAGGTATCATCTACATAGAATTGTGGCACATTCCATGGACTGTACCTTAACTTGAGGGAATAGGTTTAGGACTAGACATGAATAAACCTGTCATTCTACTTGTGGTACAGTGATAACCACTTTCCTCTGAAAGATAGCCAAAGCCATTCCCCAAGAATGAGATGGTTTATTCTCTGAAAGAAAAAAAAAATTAAATGACACCAGGGCTGCTAGAGCTCCACAATGAAGAATCTGGTGTAGGTACGAATCTTTATTTTTTTCTTGAAAGGCAAGAAATAGATTTATTAAGATAAGATGCTTGTGAGAGATGCAAGCAGGCAGGCAAGGAGGCTCTCAGTATGAATCTTTCTGTTAGTTATCGTGACCCTAAATTAAAGGTTAGGATGAGCTTCTTTTTTTCTCTACTTTGTCACATTTTCACTTCCTACCAAATCCCAAAGAAATGTCTCTGCAAAGCTCCCCTCCTGAAAGGAGCCTCTGGTTTGTTTTCTCTGTCCTCTCCTGCCTTCTTGCCATTCTTCTCAGAGAAAGTCAGAGCCATAGCTTTGCCTTCATGATGCTTAAATTCATTGTTGCTTCAATTCATTGCTGCTTAAGGAGCCTCTTCTTCACCATTTCCTGTCCTTCCTCTGAGAACCTGAGAAGCCATTAGATGCCACCTCTCAGTGCCTGCCAAACTGGCTGTATTTCTCTAGTCAAACTGGCTATATAATTTGACAAATACAAGCACACATTTAGAGAAAATGAGGAATGTTATTTAAAACTGCGAGTGTCCCATGTCCTTTGGACACATGTCTATGTATTTTGTGTCCCTTTATTCTATAGCAAGGAATCTTATCTCCAAATGACAGTTAGCAAAAGAGAGAGGCTTGAAGATCCCCATTCCTGACTAGTCATGTTATTCTTATTCATGACACCTCCCCACCACCCCCTTGGAAAACAGAAAATGGCTAATTAGGAAGTGTCTCAGGGGTGTCTTATCTCTGTTTTTAGAATTCCATTTCTCCCAGTTGTTGCACATAGCATTCAATAAATATTTGTTGAATAAGTTAATGAATAAATGAATTGAAATGAAGCTGAATTTATTTTTATTGTAGCACTCATGCATGTACTTTTGGCTAAAATTCTTTTTACAACCTAATTTCATAGAGAAAAGCCTTTTGAATGCTTTTCTTCTGCTTGCTTTTCAGAATACTTTCCTTTTTCAAACTTCTCTGATGAGCACCAAGCATTGCTTTGTCATACATTTAGAATGTTCAGAATTCATTTTCTGAATCCTCAGCCCTGTGCATCTCCCCCCACTGGCATCCTCTGATTCTTGGCTTATGCCACAAAGATAAGGCAAAAGCTCTGAGCAAAAGCTAAGTCTGACTCTGAATTTTCTCCACTGTGTTCCTCAGAAATATGGGTGACTAGTGCCTGATGGAGTCCTTAATGTTTCACTTCTGCATAATGTCTCTCCCTCATACCACAGATAGTTGGGATTTACCTGTTTGCTTGAGACCGGCTAGATATCGAGGATTTGCTCCATTGTGTGTCCTTAGCATTAGCAAACTTAAAAGTTTGCTTTCTTCTTGCATAGCTGAAAGCCTGCAATCTCCCAGCTTAAATCTGTTGTGCCAAATTCCATGTATTTGTCTCTGCACCGGATAAATGAACTCAAGCTTGCTCTGAAATTCTAGGTATGACCCTAGCACTGAACAGGCAGCCTTTATGAGAGGCAGAAACCCATTGTCATTCTGCTCCCCGCACATCAAATTGATTAGACTGCTCCCAAGTCTACAAGGAAGGTAAATACTAACCTGATTCACTGTGAAGACTGAAGTTAATTAAAATCACTAGTAGATGTTACATGATAACAGGGGACTCTGGATTCTTAGCACCCACTAAGTACCTTCTATATGTCTTCTTGTGGGGTGACCAGACACAATGCAGCCTAAACTTGAATTTTCTCTTGCTCCTTCTCATTCGTCCAAGGGTTGTGCAAGATAGTTAATGTTGTTTTCAGAGCAATTCTAGATGGGTTCTTATACCACTGAATTAAACTGGCTGGAGCTCGTGATCCTGTTGCTTTGGATTGAAAATGATGCGATGACTGGGCCCGGGGCTGGTAGTGTTCTATCTTCAGTCTCAGGACGTCTTTAGCCCGTGTTCCTCCCTTGGGTCCTGGGTGCGTCTCAAATGATAGTGAGGAGATGGCCAAGGTGAAGGGAAGCCGCAGGGGGTCAGGAGTGGGCCTCCCAAGCCCAGCAAGGAGAGTAAGCAAAGGTGTCAGGGAGGAACAGCACAGGGTGTTTGGGAAAGTGCAGACAGTTGGGTGACTTGTGTAACAAGGCAGCAAAATGGGAGGAGATGAAGCTGGACTGGCTGTTGACAAGGCCGGGTGGGGAGGAACAAGGATGTGGCGCCCTGCTGTGTTGGCACAATCCTGGAAGAAGCAAGTCCAATTGGGAGGGAGCATGGAAGCCCAGGAAAGCAGTGAGGTGGGCCTCCAGGGAGGAACAGAACTGGGGAGGAGGGTGAACTGGGCTGGTATGTTCTGGGGGAGGGGCGGGGGCAGGGCTGTGTGGCTGGTTCAGTGGATCTGGAGAGGGAAGGAAGGGGTCCTGGTTCTGGCGGGTGTGCGGCCACATGAGGGTTGTTGGCAGCTGAGACCGACAGCTTGGGAGGAGCAGCGGCAGGTCCGTCCTTTAATCCAGCGGGATCTACCGAGGGCCTTCCTGGGGTGGAGTAGCTGGAAAGCGTGAATGGGGTGCAGGAGACATCATTTGAGGGCCTGGTGACATAGCCACGGACACACGTCCGATAGTGAGAAATCGAACTTTGAGGCTTATGGGAGACATGTGAGCTAAAGTTAACAGTTCAGTGCATCCTCGGCTCACAACCAGTAATTGGAACTGAGAGTGAATCTGTCAACCTGTGGAGTGCATGGCAGGAGGGCAACCCTGGGCTCAGTAGACCTCTAGAAGATGTGAACATTAAAATGAAGAGAAGCTGAAGGGCAAACCCATTGCATTGAATAAGCTGTGCAATAGTCAGTCACCTCAGCTCTCCTCAGGCACAGAGGACAGTTGCATGGGGCAGAGTCTAACCAACCTAATAATTAAATGTCCTTCAGTTTATTCAAGAGGTAATCAAAGCTTGAGGGGACTAGTTCATTCTATCCATTTCATGGAAGTGGAGTGATAATCCAAAATGGTAATTTATTTCTCCCTTTATCCGAATTCTCCCTCTTTTTAAGTGTCTTGTTATATACTAAATGTATTAATATTGCCTTAAACCTTTTTAGGGAACAGCATGAGTTTTATTTTTGGTTTTGTATTTTATTATTATTTTTTTATCTTTTTGCCTTTTCTAGGGCCGCTTCTGTGGCATATGGAGGTTCCCAGGCTAGGGGTCCAATTGGAGCTGTAGCCGCCGGCGTACGCCACAGCCACAGCAACGGCAGATCCGAGCCGCATCTGCAACCTACACCACAGCTCACAGCAATGCTGGATCCTTAAGTCACCGAGCAAGGCCAGGGATCGAACCTGCAATCTCATGGTTCCTAGTCAGATTCGTTAACCACTGAGCCATGATGGGAACTCCTGGTTTTTTATTTTAGAGTAAAATTTTATTTTTCATAATAATGACAATTTTAATGTTCATATTCTAAATTCTCTGTAAACTAACAAAATTTAACCAAGATTTCAGGTAGCCATGTATAATCTTTTAAAATTGAAGTATAGCTGATTTACAATGTTGTGTTAGTTTCAGGTATACAGAGCGATGTAGATACGTGTGTGTGTGTATTAATTTTTTTCAATTCTTTTCCTTTATACTTTATTATAAAATATTGAATATATTTCCCTGTGCTATACAATAGGTCCTTGTTGTTATTATGCTTTATATATAGTAGTAAATATATGTTAATCCCCTACTCCTAATTTATCCCTCCCTGCCTCCTTTGGTAACCATAGGTTTGTTTTCTGTGAGACTGTTTCAATTTTGTAAATAAGTTCATTTGTACTATTTTTTAAATTTCGCATAAAAGTGTTATGTAATATTTGTCTTTCTCTGTCTGACTTAGTTCACTTAGTATGATAATCTCCAGGCCCATCTCATAGGTCCATTTGTTGCTGCAAATGGCATTATTTCATTCTTTTTTATGGATGAGTAGTATTCTCTTGTACATATATGTACCATACCTCCTTTATCCATTCATCTCTTGATAGACAACAGCATTTAAATGGGGACAATCTATTTAAATGAGGAATGTATGTTTTTTAAAGACTGGAGTTGTCACTCTATTCTAGGGTCCTCTGTCTTACATCTCTTGGAAATTATCACAAAAATAAAATTGTCTAGTGACCTTGATCTTAGTATAGAAAATTGGATAGTCATGAGGACTGCTTTCTATCACAGAAAAGCCAAAGTAGCCCTCTGGTGATAAAAATATTCATGACGTTTGGATACAGCTTCCATCTTCCTAGAACAGGCTGCATAAAAGCTGAAGCTCTTGCTGTCCAATTTCCCTTTTCAGATCCTCCATGAAGACCCTCATCCTTCTTTCAGCTTTTATTACCACACCATCCTGCTAAGGTAGAACTGACTGTAGTCACCTTTCTTTAGTTACTTTCTAAGCCTGAGGTATCATTCCACTCAATTCAGCAGATAGTTAGTGAGTGCTTAATGTGTTTGTCAAACAGCCAGGACTACAAAAAGGAATAAGCCTTGGTTCTTACCCTCATGGAACTCAAAATTTAATAAAAAGGCATTTAAATATAAACAACTAATTATAACCCAGTGTTACAAGTGCTTTTGGGGGGCATAGAGGTGAATGACTAATTGTGTCTGAGGGATTGGAGACCATCAGAAAGGGAGTTGAAGATAAAGATTGAATAGGAGTTTTCCAGACAGAGAGGGAATAAGGATGATGCTTCCAGACTCTTGGAGCAGTGAGTTATGTGTGGCCAGAGCACAGGGAGAAGAGAATAAGAGAGTAGTGAAATGTTTAGGTGGAGACCACTGTTTAAAGGACTTTGCATGTCAGACGAAGGAGTTTGGATTTTATCCTATAAACTTATCCTATAAGTTGAATAGAGAAGGCTTTTTGAGGAGGAGACGGCTAAGGAAGACAATTGTAGGTAGGGCGCCAAAGCCATGGAGATTGGTAGAGGGAAAGTGCCACAGATCATTGAAAGCTGGCCAGGTTCTTTTTTGTTTTTTTGGCCACACTGGCAGTATGCGGAAGTTCCCTGGCCAAGGATCGAATGTGCACCATAGCTGAAGCCCAAGCCATAGCTACTGCCCAAGCAGTAATAACACCAGATCCTTAACCCACTGTGCTATCAGGGAGCTCCCTGGCCAGGTTCTTAACTGAAGAATTCTTAGGCAAGTGAAGAAGGGATGGAGAAATGGAAAGGTCACTGAATGAATGAAGCCATGGGAGATGGGACAGGGAGGAATTGGGTGGTATGAAAGTTTTTAACTAGGGAATTGGGAAATGATCATTAAAAAAAAAAAAAAAACAGAACACACAAAAGAGCTACTAATTGGGTAAGGTCACTGGATAGAGAAAAAACCGTGTATAGGGCAAACTGAGTTCTGTTTACACAATGAGATTCAGGTGGAAATTTTCTATATTTTATGTATTCATTTCCAAAAAAGGATTTTTAAAAAATGCATAGCAGTAAGATTCCTGTAGTATAAATAGTAAATCAGTGAACATAGTAGGGATTAGCTTAGTTGATATAATTAAGCTGCAAATTTAGTTTGTGGTTCCCTGTAGCTGGGGAGGGGAGAGGGGATAAGAAGAAAGGTAAAAGGTAAGGAAACACCAGAGTTTTCCTGGTTCTAAATAACAATAACAGTAAAAACAAATAGCTGTCATTTGAGTGCTTGCTGTGGACCAAAACTGTTCTTAGTACATGTAAGTTCTTATCTAATCCTCATAACAACCCTATGAAGGAGAGGCTGTTTCCCAAATGAAGACTCATTGGCACAGAGTGTGAATGATGCATCATACAGCTAGCAAGTAATGGGGCCTGGATTCTAATTCGAGCATTCCTGAATTAGAATTAAACAGTGTTAGGAGTTCCTGTTGTGGTTCAGCAATCTGACTAGTATCCACAAGGATGCGGGTTTGATCCCTGGCCTCACTCAGTAGGTCGAGGATCCAGTGTTGATGAGCTGTGGCGTTGATGAGCTGTGGTGTAGGCCAGCAGCTGCAGCTCCAATTCGACCCCTAGCCTGGGAACTTCCATATGCTGTGGGTGTGGCCCTAAAAAGCAAAAAAAAAAAAAAAAAAAATGTTAATGCTTGATGTTTTTACTGGCTAGTGTCCTTATATAACAAAAGCTGAAGGAAATGTTATATGGCTGCTTCTCGTGGCCTTTGATAATTGTGGAAAGTTGCTATTAAAGACCAAAGAAATGATGATGGTTCTCCATGGATAAAGGTCACTATTGCCCAAAATGTATTCTGCAAAATACCTCTCAGATTCTCTAAAAAAAAAAAACAAAAAACAAAAACCCAAAACTGATTCTAAGGACAGAGAAGCTTTGGAAAGGCTTGTTTTGGAAAGTCTTGATTAGTTTGCATTTGTATTGAAGAGTCCAGAAGACACATGATTAGCTTTGTTTAACCCAATCTTGGTTACACAGCCCAGTTGTCATGTTCTGTGAAACTCACTTTGTAAAGAAATGTAAGTCTGTACTAATGTCTCTGCAGATGAAGCCTGGGCTTTTCTCACAAAAGTAACTTCTGATTTTCTCTAGCAGTAGAGCCCTAGAACCCCAAAGACCAAAATGATTTCTTCTGGAAAATTCAAAGATAGGTATTAAATCATCTCCCATAAGAATAGATAATTCTATGTGGTCTTTTTATAGAATGTCCCACTGTGAGTGATCTAGCTTTCCAAACTACCAGAAAGAATTTCCACCAGTTACATGACAAAATTAATTTGCTATGCGGAATTCTTAATTGTTGTTAACAGATCGAATTCCAAAGGATGTCTGCCAGAGATAGCAACTTGTGCTCCTATCACAATTACTGTTGAATTTTGCTTTTTAAGTTGTTTGATGCAAAGGCCAGTCGTTACTTGAGGCCTCTCCTAGGTTGTAATATGAAAGTATATTATTGGAGTTCCCTGGTGACTCAGCAGGTTAAGGATCCGGCATTGTCACAGCTATGGCTTGGGTCACTCCTCTGGCACATATTCGATATCTGGCCCAGGAATTTATACATGCTGAGGGTACAGCAAAAAAAAAAAAAAAAAAAAAAAAAGCTGTATTATCAACACATAGGAAGATATTAGCGGGAATGCAGGGACAACATTCATCTCAATGACAGATTAAGGTATAAATTTTAAAGATGTGTAGCCAGTATATGGTCCTGTGTAGTGCTGCTTGAAGAAGCTGATTCCTTTTCTGGCACTGGACTGTTAGAGAATAAATGATAAATCTGTTGACCTTGTGTGGCTTGGTGCTTAAGCAAGTTTAAGTTCACAGAACCGAGGGCCAATGGAGACATCCAGAATACTGTTGAAAAGACAGGTCTGGAGTCTAGAAGAGAAGTCTGGATTGAGGAGTAATGGGTTGGGGAGGTGGGGTCGTGGACTCAGGAGGTGGAAGCCTAGGGAGAGGACAGGGCCCTCCTAGGAAGAGAACATTTCCTGGAAGAAGACCAAGGACCTCCTGGTGCACTTGATTGTCATTGGCTATGCCCAGTTCTTAACCAGTAGCCCAGTTAGAAATGATCTCCTGGTGTGTATTACTTGTGTAAATGGATGACTTCTGCAGATCACCAAACTTTTTTTTTTCTTACTATGTTAATAATTAAAGTTGACCTTTTTGTGTATCTCCATATTCTAGGTTATGTTTTGGTACTACTTTGTCTGCTTACTACAGGTTATATGTAAATGCCTATGATCCTTTTCCTATAATTTCCTGGTAAATCAAAGTGATTATTTCAAAGATAGAAATATCCTATATTTTTAGCTTAAGCAATGAGCATAATTCTCAGTCCTTTTGCATTGTAAAGTTTGTCAACACACTAGAAGGTGAGTTCCTGAAGGGTAAGGGACCCTGCCTAACATATCTTAATCTCTGTACTGCTGGGTGTAGAAATTTGTGTTGATTAAATGAATGGATAAATGCCTTCTGGAGTTTCCTTGTTCCCTGCCAGATTTTTTGGCTGGTTTTCAGCTGTCGTCTTTATTTTTCTCATTTCTTACGTTATTGCTCTTTCCCCAAAATCCTTTAATACACCTGTTTAGATTGTCATATCATTTTTCCACTGGACTAAAAACATGGAAGATGTTTAGGTTAGCCCAGACCAGAGCATTCTCTGGGCTTATTTTTAGGCTCTTTTTAAAATTCATCATCTGAAAATATTTTATTTATTTATTTACTTATTTGTCTTTTTGTCTTTTCTAGGGCCACACCAGTGGCATATGGAGGTTCCCAGGCTAGGGGTCTAATTGGAGCTGTAGCCGCCAACCTACGCCAGAGCCACAGCAACACAGGATCCCAGCTGCATCTGCAATCTACACCACAGCTCATGGCAACTGCCAGATCCTTAACCCACTGAGCGAGGCCAGGGATCGAACCTGCAACCTCATGGTTCCTAGTTGGTTTCGTTAACCACTGAGCCACAATGGGAACTTCTATATTTTATTTTTTTAATTGATAAAAATTTTAATATAGTTGATTTACAATGTTCTGAAAATACTGAGAAGCATCTTCATAGATCATTCTGCAGGCATGTACACATCATCTTCCTCTAATGAACATGAGTTAAACTTGATTCCTCCATAGTAGGAGAGAGCATTAGAAAATTATTGACTGCATTGGGGAAATATCTTTTGTGCTATGATAAATAGTATTTTGAATTTAGAAGTTATTTTTATAAGAGCTTTATCAAGATATAATTAACATACCATATAATTCACCTAAAGTATGAAGTCACTGGTTATTATTATATTCACAGAGTTGTGCAACCAAAAAAGAAACTGCACGCCACACCCACAGCATATGGAAGTTCCCAGGCTCGGGGTCAAATCAGAGCTGTAAATGAGGCCTACATCACAGCCACAGCAGTGCAGGATCCGAGCCACATCTGTGAACTATGACTCAGCTTGTGGCAACACCGGGTCATTAACCCACTGACTGAGGCCAGGGATTGAACTCGCATCCTCACAGAGCCGACTTCAGGTCCTTAACCCGCTGAGCCACAATAGGAACTCCCCCATACCCATTTTCACTCACTCTCCATTTCTTCCAAAATAACCCCACCCCAGGCCTAGACAGACAATCATTAATCTACTTTGTTTCTATGGATTTGCTTATTCTGGACATATAAATGGAATCATATAAATGTCATCTTTTGTAACTGGCTTCTTTCACATAGCATAATATTTTAAAGGGACGCCTGTGTTGTAGCATGTGTTAGTACTTCATTCTTTTTTATTATTGAATGATATTCTGTCGTATGGAAATACCACATTTTTTAATTCATTTAGCTGGTGATGAACATTTGAGTTGTTTCCACTTAGGCTGTTATGGATAATTCTGCCTTGAACATTTGTGTATAAGTGCTGAGACTAAAGAAATGCTACTGTAGTTGCTGTCATTGTAATAAAGGAGACCATAGGATCAGATGGAGCAAGACGATATAGCAGTGCATGCCAGAAAGTAAAAAATAGGCCATCGTGATAAATTTACTGGGAGAATTTAAGGCCAAGTCTAACTACTCATGAGGGACTGAAGCCAGGACATACAAAGCTTAAAATTATGATTCTCTTAGAAACTGTTACAGCTTTTTGCTGACCACAGACAATGAAAGTTTGATATTTTACTGTATTTGTCTGAAAAATTGAAACACACTTTTCCCAGTGGTACTATTCCTGGGGACTAGATTTCCTCACTTCTAAAACCTTTCCAATCCTAGTGTGCTTTTTGAATGGTTAAGACTAGTCACTGTCATGTTTGTCTTGGGTTCTGTTGGACGGCCTTATTTCCAGGTATAAGCGGAATTTTTTAAATTAATTCTTCTCTTATGTTGAACTTTTGATTAATACGTTTATTCTTAGATGATATTGTATTAGTCCTCAATCGGAAATTTGTGAAAAAACATCTCAGTCACTGAAGATTAAAAAAACTAAAGCCAATTAATACTGTCAGGTTCTGTCTCATGGAACTCGAGCGAGATATAGATCGCTATGTCCAGGCCATATCCAGAGAATAGAGTTCTTCTAAATACATTAACCTTGTAGATTTGTCTGAACAGTTTATGACAGCAGTGATGTATGGTCAAAGTGTGATCATTTTGACATATGCCCACCAGATTTGGTCAAATCTAAGAAAATCTCCTAGTGATCTTAGCTCAGTGATTTCATTTTGCCCAGATGCTCAGCTGTGATACACTTTAGTCTACAGCACAGATGATGGAAAATATACGATTCCCAGATTCTGGGGTAGCTACAGTAGTGACTGGGGGAGGGGGCTAGCATTAAAGAGAACAAATGATGAATCAGTTCTAAGCATAGTTTTTTTTTTTTCCTGCCAAGCTTAGTAGGTTTTACTAAATTGCTTTTAAGACAATATAAATGCTTTGTTTTGGTAAGAAGCTTTTAAGCACACCTGAGTTTCCAAATCCAAAAAGTATGCAAAATAGAAAGAAGCCGTAATGATTATGAACACTTGGAATGGGCTGGGCCTGGTTCTAACAAAGTCATACATATGGAGCATAGACCGCACTGGCTGGCTGAGCCTATCCATGGGATGAGTGCTTAAGTCAGTTGACCAGCCTCAGCAAGGGGCAGAGCCTAGCTGTGAAGCAGGGTCTTTCTGAATCCGAAACCATGCTCTCAAACCCTGTTGTTGTTGGTTTTTTTTTTTTTTTTTTTTTGTCTTTTTGCTATTTCTTGGGCTGCTCCTGCGGCATATGGAGGTTCCCAGACTAGGGGTCTAATCGGAGCTGTGGCCGCCAGCCTGCGCCAGAGCCACAGCAACGCAGGATCCGAGCCGCATCTGCGACCTACACCACAGCTCACGGCAATGCCGGATCGTCAACCCACTGAGCAAGGGCAGGGACCGAACCTGCAACCTCATGGTTCCTAGTCGGATTCGTTAACCACTGCGCCACGACGGGAACTCCTCAAACCCTGTTTTAATTCCTGCCTCAGCCATGGGTGGTAATAGGCACCCAAAAGGCTATGTGTCAAAAAAAAAAAAACAAAAACTATTTTTCTTTACGTGTTTCAACATCACTTACAAAATGCAGACATCACTGGAAGAAATGATACATTATTATAGGATCCCAGTAAGGGACTTATTCAATAGGAAAGGGGTTGGAAATTAAGAGCTCTGAAGGCATTAAAAAGGGCAATGTTAAGAGAAGTAGATTAGAAACAAGAGCATGGGGGTTTGTGCCATTTTTTACTGTTTTGCTTAAGGCAGAGCTAAAATATGCATATTTTATTTCCCACCCTGTGAGCATCTCCTTAATTAACACTGGTAGTGCCAAGGCATATTAATATCTCTTTCCATCTAGTTTAGGGGTCTTTTTGACTTTGTGTTTGATAAAATTTTACAATATAGCTTTAAATATTTGAATTATATTGAGTAAAGCTCTATGCAATTTCCAGTTTTTAAAAATACCTCATGCTTTCAAAATTTGTCTTTCCCCCTTCTTTTTAGAAACTGCTAATTTGCTAGATTTATAGTTGCTGTAATAGTTCTGTATGATTTACTACATCTGCCTGAATCCAGATTGGTGGATGTGATTTAGCTGCTTTTAATGCTGTATGAGGGTAAAGCAGGATTTCTCTGGGCCTAATCTTTTTAGGTGCAGACCTTTGTAGTTATTCCCACTTTATGAAATACATCCTGTGTGTGTCCATGCCTTGATGTTACAGTTTAATGTCTAAGACTATTAAGACATTGATCACTGAAAAGTGATCTTCATACAACTATATAATTACACACAGTAGGGAATTTCCATTTAAAGATTAGATGACTTACATTGAAAACATTTTGACATCTTTAATAGAAATTACACAAAGATTGTTGTAATGTTCTTTATTATAACTAGCACATAGCGAGTTATAATTGCTAGAGAGCCTGGGTGCTTTCATGTTTTCAGCAGGTAAAGGTAAGACCAATTTGATTTGTCTCATATCTATTAGCTAGTTAGGAAAAAATTTTAATGTAAATTTGTATCTGGGCAACCACATTTATGCATGTGATGACATAAAATTAATCAGATACAGCTACATAGTTGTGGAATGGAGGGCTTTTTTTTTAAAGCTCAATGGAGAATAAGAAATTAATAATGGATGGGAGACTTTTTTTTTTTTTTTTAGCATGACTGGCTGCAGGAAGAAATTGTGGTGACAGAAGCCATGTGAAGTGAATTTGAATTAGTGTTCTTTAGGGAGCTACCAGAGAATATAATTTACAAGAAAATCAGGAACGTAAATAGATTCTCTGTGGAGTTGTTGTCTGATCCCTGATATATATTCATCTATACTGAAATGACTCCACAAATATATTCTAAAAATTAGAGAATCAATAGGGGTAAAATGTACATGTATAACTTAAAGAAAAGCAAAATGTATATCGGTACCAGTATAAATTGACAGCCAGCTGTTAAAATGAGCAGATTGTACACTTGTGGTTAAGGTATACAATGTCTCACCTTGGAACAGTGGTAAGCATTGCACTGATCTTTTATGGGAATGATACCCCCTACATGCTTTATAAATACCATGTCCAAACAGTCTAGCATCATGATATACTTTAAAAGGTACTGACATAGATGTTTTAAAATACAATAAAATGAGGGCTACATGGCTTCATTTCCCAACCCCTAACACAGCTCTGTAACCATGACCACATTTACTAGGAAATGTGTAGTAAAAGTTACCTCTAATTCAACCCTTTGAACATCTGTTTTTCTTGATAGTCTTCATGAAAATTTATAAATACCTGTAAAAGAGAATGTAGACTCAAATAACTTTGTATTTTGCTTGGTCTCTGGCCAAGATACCTCCTTTTGAGCTATTTCTGGTGCTATTTCTGGGTTTTTGAATCTTTGGTGTGATAGCTTGCCCTGCCTTGGAGCTTCAGGACAAAAAAAAAAAAACCTGTTCCTTCAAAATTAAGTTTGTTATTGAGTTTTGTTTTTTGTTGTTGTTGTTGTTGTTGTTATTGTTGTTGTTGTTGCTATTTCTTGGGCTGCTCCCACGGCATATGGAGGTTCCCAGGCTAGGGGTCAAATCGGAGCTGTAGCCACAGGCCTACGCCAGAGCCACAGCAACGCGGGATCCGAGCCGCGTCTGCGACCTACACCACAGCTCACGGCAACGCCGGATCCTTAACCCACTGAGCAAGGGCAGGGACCGAACCCGCAACCTCATGGTTCCTAGTTGGATTCGTTAACCACTGCGCCACGACGGGAACTCCTGTTATTGAGTTTAATAGAAGTTTTATGTATGCCACATAGTTGTTTAGAGTAAGGTACTTCCTCTCGCTCATTGTACCCTGTTCTGGTAAATTTAGATTTGAATGAGTAATGAGGGAACCTTGATCATTTATGTACAAAACCAACATACCCTGATGGTTTTCTAAGACAGTGTCAGCTTATGGGAGTTCCCATTGTGGTTCAGTGGGTTACAAACCCAACTAATGTCCATGAGGATGCAGATTCAGCCCCTGGCTCTGCCTAGTGGGTTAAGGATCCAGTGTTGCTGTGAGCTGTGGTGTAGATTGCAGACCTGGCTCAGATCCGTGTTTCTGTGGCTGTGGTTTAGGCCAGCAGCTGCAGCTCTGATTTGACCCCTAGCCTGGGAACTTCCATATGCCGCAGATGTGATCCTAAAAAGTAAAAACAAACAAACAAACAAAAAACCAAACAATGTCATCTTTTGCTTTAAGACATCTTCCTTTGCTCGTACCATTTATCCAATGGTAGGTAATACATGGAGTGAAAAAAAAAAAACCAACTAGAAAGTCATAGCTGGGCTTTAAAATAAGATGAACATCTCTGCAGACCAGAAATGGCAAGTTTTGGGGGAGGATGGTGGGAAGCAAGACATGTTGAGCAGTGTGTGGGGCTTGGTTAGTGGACTTTGAACTCCTGCTATAATAATAGGAATTAACATTCTTCTTACCAGCTGGGGTCCCAGAGCCGGATATTTGAAATCAGGGCCCTGCAAAAACACACTTGGAATGACACAAAAGCATACTCACTTATACTTGGAAGGAAAATGAAAAAAGAACAATTTGGACTGCAGGAAGGGACTATAGCTCATACGTAGTCATGGACCTAACGCATAGAGCCTAGGGGAGAGGTGAGGGGTGTAGCTGAGAAGTGGCGGGGGGGGGGGGCCATCACAGCCTTGAAATCAGGACCTGAACTACGCTGCCTGGTGATGAAATTAACAATAATTGCATTGGTATCACTCATCGTAAACATAGGAGCTGTAAAGTACCAATGTAAGATCTAGCTCTAGCCTAGAGGCCCCAGGAAACCCTGTGCCCTCAGTAGGAAAGCCATAAAACCAGTGGACAGAGAGAAGTGAGTTCAGAAGGAGAAAGAAATGGAAAGGAAAACACTCACAAACTATAACAGAAAACACACCCTATCCCTCTCAGAATGTGTCTCCAAATCAAAATCTGAAACAAAGACTTGAGATAGCCCCTCCAAATTGACCATCAAAAGATGAATTAAGCCTAGATGAAAATAAAATGATAGAACAGTGCAACAAAGATTGTAAGTACAACTGAGGTGCTCAAAGACATAAATAAGGAAATACCATTTATTAAAATAACAAATTAAACAGAAATCAATGAAGAACAAACAGATGGGTCTGAAAAAGACATCTTCAGAAATAAAAACTATCATCATTGAAGCTACTGACCGCAATAGACAGGGGGATCTGTAGGCTGGACCCAGTCAGAGAAGATAAGGAATTTAAAAGATGATTCTGAGGACTTTACATAGCACTAAGAAAAGAAAGTAAATATAAATGAGTGATTAAGAAAGATGGGGAATTGACCACAGGCTCTAAAATACACCTAGTACAAGTTTCAGAAGAGAATGGAGGAAATGACAGAGAAGCAATATTGAAGCTGTAAATAGCCAAGACTCTTCCAGAACTGAAGAATGTTATGAGTCTTTAACGAAATGTCCTCTTGAGAGAAATTTCAAACATCTGGGACGACACGAAAGCTCTATGTAGAGCAACTGGTATTCTTTACAGCTCAGCTTTGGGAAGCCCTGGCTGATTCAAATGAGCTTTTCCTGTTTTTCACTGAAAAATACAAAAACAGAAATGCAGTGTGTTGTATATACCAAACCACATTTTCTGAACAAGGGCACTTATAAATAACTCTTGAAAGGAGAGCTCTGTGGAAGATAAGACGCAGAGGAAGACCTTTCTAGAAAAGACAGTTCTGTCAGTAACTTTGTGAAAAATAGGTGGGAAGACAGTAATCATTTGTTGTACTACCCTGAAGTGTCCCAAATCAGTGTTTTCAAAAAGAGTATCGTGGATGACCCAATCCAGTAGAAAGAAGAATCTTGAATAGGATACTTCAGTTAAAGGTGTTATCAGTCAGAACATTTTATTGAAGGTGGATTTCTTTTAGCAAATATTTCAAGGGAAAAAAAAACAGAAGATAATTCCTATCAAATGAAATCTCATGAATTATTTCAGGTTCACAGAAACATTTAGATGATAGTTAACTGGCAGAAACTGGATTTAATTAATGTGAATAACTATTTGTGTTGGTTCACACCCAGAGGACCTATGTGCAGAATCTGGCTAAGGGTAAACTTATTTTGGTAAGTTTTTTCTTATTACTTCTTTGTTAAAGTAGATTGCTATGAAACAAAAGTATACACGTAACTCTCTTTGAAGATTAATAGCAGATGGGATTTCAACCATTACAGATAGAAGACTATTTCTGTAAATGAAAAAGATCACAGATTGACATTCCTGCATGACTTTAAACACAGTCCTAGAAAATTTGTAACACTGGGTACAGGGTAGAGCTTTAGACCGCAAAAAAAGTAGATTGGATTGAAATGAAATCTTCAGTGTGGAGATCCAGCATTTTTAAACAGGGCATTTTGAAAGACATGTCATCCCCTGCAGAAGGTTCATTCTAAGTGTGGAACAATAAAATATTTCCCTAACAGGAAACCCGGTCATAGGATTATCTTCCTTTCTCAAACTGGACTAGGGGAAAACGCTTCTTGCCTGCTTACCACTTGCCTTTCACGTCTTTTCTCATAGCGATCTCCCATGTTTGTGGGTAGATGTTCTCTCACCTGATGAAATTACCATCTGTCAACAGCAGAAATCTGTCATCTTATTTTGGTATTTATCATAACCAGGAGAAAGACATCAAGAGTTCTCATCATTGGCTGGGTATCAGATAACAGAAGTATCCTCAGTTGGATTTGTATTCTCTGCAATTCTAAAGGAAGAAGGAAATCTATAACCCTAATGTGTTTATTAAAAAACATAGAAAATGATTGAAGCAGTCAACCTAATGCTAGAGGAACAAACAGTATGTTACAGAACACTCTTATTAAACATAAAAGGAGACTAGAATGACTGAGGAGCTTCACCACATTCCTGGATGTGAAGATTCAATAACAGGAAGTCAGGTCTTCCCATTTTAATCTACACATTCAAACCCAACATTTCAACAAGGATTTTCCAAAAATAAGAAATTTCGACACTGAAATCGTAGGGATGATCAGAGGGGTCTGAAGAGCCAAGATAATTTTAAAGGCCTGCCAGGCAACAATGTATTTAAAGCCATAGTGTAGAATCTGCACAGGGACATACAGATAAACCAACAGCAGAGAATAGAGAGTTCAGAAGCACATTTGTGTATTTATGGATGTTTGATATGCTATAGAAATACCAAAGAAATCAGTGGGGAAAAGGTGGATAGATCTCCAAAACGGTGTTGAAGGCAAAAAGCAACTCTTAAAATGGTAGGTACTTAAAGTTTAAGAACATGTACAGTAATGGCATTAGGTAGAACCACATGAAATGGCCATTTATGTAGGTTTTAAAAAGCAAAATAGCATCTTTACTAAGTTCAACCTAGTGTTTGTGGATGTGTTCGTGGTAATGATGGCTGTGGGGTCAGCATGGCATTGGTGAAGGGAGAACGGATATCAGAAAGAGTATGTGGGGAAGCTTCTGCTTTAACTGTCATATTTTATTTCTTCAAAACATTTTGAAAAAAATATGGCAAATGTTAAATTTCTCCAAGCATTGGGGTGGGTCCATGGGTACTCTCTTACTATGTTGTTATACATTGCTGTTGAGAATATTTGATGATTTTTTAAAGAAAATCCAAGTGTTGACAGAGGTATAAAAATTATAATCTCATGATATAATAAGGAAATATTTACAAAATGATTAATTCCTTTGCTGCTTAATTATGTAAACATAGCACTCATAAGGCTTTTAATATAAAAGATTGAAAAGCATCACACACACACACACATAGACACACACCTGGTAGACGCTTCAAATTTTATTTTTTTTTAGCATTGCTAAAATTGTCATCATAAAAATCATTCATTAAGTGCCTCTCTTTTGCTTGCTATTGTGTTTGGTGGTGGTCAGATGTATCTCTCTGCCATTTTATAAGAAATCTGGTGATGATATTCAACTTTCTGTTTTTTTCCTTTTTTCTTTTCCCCTTTTTTGATGCCAAATAGGAATCTGCAAGCAGAATATGATCGTCTGAAGCAGCAGCATGAACATAAAGGCCTGTCCCCACTGCCGTCCCCTCCTGAAATGATGCCCACCTCTCCCCAGAGCCCCCGGGATGCTGAGCTCATTGCTGAGGCGAAGCTACTGCGTCAACACAAAGGCCGCCTGGAAGCCAGGATGCAAATCCTGGAAGACCACAATAAACAGCTGGAGTCCCAGTTACATAGGCTAAGGCAGCTGCTGGAGCAAGTGAGACCCACATGTCTCTAACAATAGGATAGCTGCAAAAATTCATTTTCCCCTCTTCAAACTAAAGACTAGTCCTTTTCAGGAATGTACCAAGCATCGCTCTATTAAGTACTTAATATGTGCCTAGCTAAGTGTTAGGTATCAAGGGATAGAAGAAGAGGAGAAACCTAGTGTGTCTTTTTGTATTTGTTCTAGATTATTTCCTACAAATTTTTTTTAAGTCTTTATTGAAAATGTAGCAGGAAGCCCTACCTGCAGAGTCCTGGCTTTCTGGGAAAGCCATCTCGTAACTTAAAACTTCACAAAAATATTAATTCTCCATTACATTTTTGTGGTCTCATATGATTTCACTATTCTCACATGACCTTCTAAATCTTTCAGTTGTTTAGTCTAATGATTTACTATATCTTACTCCACTGTAGATTTAATGTTTTTCAGACTTATAAGGGAGTACAATTTAGGTACAAAAGCAGAATGTATTGATCTTGTCAACGGGGAAAATTCCCAAATTTAACCATCTTTGGGAGGTTTCTAAGTAGGAAAGTTCATAATTTCTGAGTCTTGGGTGTCTATAATAATTTTGTATTTACATATTTGCTGGAGTTTTTATTATGGAAAATAATTCTATTTTCTTTTGGATGCCTTAGCCCCAGGCAGAGGCCAAGGTGAATGGTACTACAGTGTCCTCTCCTTCTACCTCTCTTCAGAGGTCAGACAGCAGTCAGCCTATGCTGCTCCGGGTGGTTGGCAGTCAAACTTCAGAATCCATGGGTAAGTGTCTGTCTTAGCTGCTCCTGGATTTTGTTATCTGTTAAGGTCTGGACATGATGAACTGTTTGCTCAGAGGTTTAAAATCATCTACTAAATTATCTAATATCAGTTCTGGACAAAGCATTATCATAAATGCCTTAGGGGTACAAAGATGAAAGACATAGTCCTAGCTTTCAGAGGGCTGGCTATTGAGTTACTCAGAACAAGGCAGCATGGTATTAAAGTTTCATTCATTTTGGAGATCAGAGAAGGCTTTTTGACAAATTTCTGTTGTAAAGAGTTCTAGAAGATGGAGTAGGAATTGAGCATATGTTGAAGAAAGAATAGCATAACTGAAGATGTAGACAGGAGGGCCTTGGGCCAAGGGCAGGAAAGAGCTAATAGTCTAGTTAGTAGCAAGATAGGGTCCAAGCAGGAGATGGGCAGAAGTAAGGCTACAGAGGAAGTTTAGAGTCACATCATAGTGACGTGATTATTGGGCAGAAGTGTTTGGTCCGTGTCTGTCAAGGAGCCACTGAAAATCATTTAGCAGGTAGGAAGTAGCTAAAAAGATATACTCTGGCAGTTTTTTAACTGTCCCAAAGTAAAACTTGTATAGGTGGAAAGACTAGTTAGGAGGCGATCACAAAGGCCAAGTTATGGGAGTTATGAGGACCTGTGTTTGAGCGATGTCTGGGATGGGGTGGGAGGAGGTGACTGTGAGGCTTATTTGAAAATAGAGTACCCAAGGTCAGGGGCCAGACTGGAAAATGGGAGGAAAGAAAATGAGAGAGAATTTGGTTGGAAGAAGATAGTGATACTTTTTAATGTGGAAATGGTAAAAGGGCAGTCTGGAGAGATTTGAGAGTCGGCTGCGTGGAATTGATAGCTGAAGGTGTGAGATGAGAAATGGTTAACAAAGGCGCTTGGATCCAGTGCCTTGGGGAAGACCTCCATTTGGGTGATAGTGTAGTGAAGGAGTGGGGAGTAGTGTTGGAAGGTGGAGATACTGAATAATATCTCCCAAACTGAGAAGGAACATTAAGACCAAAAAACAAAGCGGGCAATTCCATAAAGTACAAATATGAAGTTTATTGTAGGTAACTTACATAGAGGTAGGATTAGGCAGATGGCAATCCCAAAGAATTTGCAGCTGTGCTCCTTGCCGCCAAAAGGGGTACAGGGGGATTTAAAGGAGCCAAAGCGTATTTGCACAGATAGAAACTGGGGGGTGTCCTCCCTCCCCCAGGGTCTCATGACCATGAACCATCTGTGTCTGCAAAAGTCATTCTTCCTGTTTGCATCGGAAGGCAAGGGTGAAAGTTGATAGGGAACTTCTTGGGCGTGGTCCTTGTGAGGAGGCTAAAAGCTCAGTTACTTGGAAAGGGGAGGAGGGTACGACTTAGTTCAGCTACACAAGTAGGCATAGGTTTAAGGCAGAAGATGTGGGCAACAGGTCAAATGCTGACAAGAGCTCAAGTGAGATGAAAATATATTCTAGCTCACTGGGTCACTGTAAATGCATTAGCCATTTCTGAGAAAGCTTTTTCAGCCAAGGAAAGGGAAGTGGGAAATTTCTGTCTTTTTCACTGAAATGAAAGGTCAGGTAGTCTTGAAAACAAGTGCGGCGTGAGGAAAGTGAAAACCCTTATGGAACGTTAGCGAGTAACCCCAAGGGTTTAGGTTAAAAGTTGGCTGTGGAAAATGGTCAGAATGGTCTGGTGTGGTTCTTCAGTAGTGTTCCGTGCCTAGGCCTGGGGCTCCAAGCAACCTGGAGTTCATAAGGCAAAGAAAAGAAAGTCAGAGTAAAGCATTTGGCAGTGTTAATGACTCCATTGCTAAAATGACCATGATAGGGCTTGCCAGTCATCTGCTTCTTGGTTTTTCTCGCTGTGCTAAGCTAGACAATAGGAGGTTTTATGAAGGTCACAAAATACTTGGTCCCCTCCTCCCTCATTTATCCTAAAACCCAGCATGAGCCAACCCCATGATGTATGCCTTCTTTTTCCTGGGTCTTAAACTGGGTATACTTGACCCTCTTGACCTTACCCTACAGGAAGGAAAAGAAAAAGACCAGTGACTCCTTGATTCACATTTAAAGCTCTGGTTACCTGGTATCATGGCGTGTTGAAGAAGAGTTCATTTTTCCAGGAGAGTAGAGTATAGACAGGTGAAGTGCCTAATCAAAAGTGATGGAACAAAAAGGAAAGGTCAGAGGTGTGAGTGAATTTTATGATGGCAGATTAGGGGAAAAGGGTCAGGAAATTCACGAGTTGGACATCATGGAAGTAAAACACCTTGAAGCAATTTGTCCATTTAAAAGGTAGCCCTCCCAGTGAGCTGCTGACTTTACGTGAAGATCACTGCTGGGCGAGGGCTGCGGGTCCTGGGGAATGAAGAAAGTTTCCTCGAGATATTGAGGAAGGTGGTGAGGGCACTGAGATGAAAGAAATCACCGCTGGTAGAAAAGCCAGGTTTCAGTTCTCTGTTGAAGGAAGAGGAAATGTTTGAAGTTGTTTCTCCCAGCTTTCCTGCACCTCTGTGAGTGAGGGCAGTCTCCGCATCTGATTCTCTTTCTCCACATGAGATCTGAATATGGCTAATGGGCTGTTGGGACTGGAAATTTGATCACGCAGCATCTGAAGAAATACTCTGTGCCCCAGGAAAGTCTATAAATTCCCCTAACAACTGAGTTTTAGTACCTCTGTTGTTCTTTCCTACTTCAAGATTTTACCTTTTGTGAAGTAAGCAAAAGCATGGGAAGCCAAGTCGCCTATTTCAGCGGTGAGATTCAGAACCCTGGGTGCACGGAAGCATTAATTATTCAGGCCTGTCAAAACTGGCAGAGAGGCAGCCTGCCTGTGAAAGCCCCCAATTAAAGTACACATCAGGCTGTGGGCCAAGATGATTTGTGGAGCTGAGAGGATTGTGGCAGAACTGAATATAAGCACGGAAGTGCTTTTTTTCCAGGGGCTGGGTTAGGCTAAGAGATAACTTGCCAATGTAAAATGGTTAGGCTCGGTTGTTAATAAGTTTGTTCTCTGAATGAAGAGACTGAATTCAAAGGTGATTTTTTTCTTCAACTGTATAAGCCAACTTCAGTTAAGGGAAAAAATGACCATGTTCTTGAAGGATGCACACAGGTGTTGAAATAAATGCAGTGTGTATCACATGCTTTGAAGCTCTGAGATGCGAGAAGGCTGGGAGTGGCTGAACCATATCCTGGGAGAGAGGTGCTTTACTATATTAACTCCAAGACTTTTTAAAGAGAAGTATGGGTGAAGTCATACCAGGTGATCTAATGACTTCGAGTATCTCCTCAAATCATGAAATACTTACCACTGGTAAGTCTCAGTGTACCGTATGTGTGTTCTATACATTTTCCAACGGGACAGCATCCTGTTGACGCTTACATTCTATTTAAAAAGACAAAGAAATGAACAAAGTGTCTGTTTTCTTTCTGCCTTGATGAGCCACATAGAAGGAGTCTGACTTCCTAACAACCTATCTCTGACTCCTTAACTTTTTTTACCTGATCACTCGTTAAGAACATTTTATATTTCACTTGTTTGTTTACTTAAACAATGTTAAAAGGTCTCTTAGCTTCTTATTTAGAACAATTTCAGACTTAGGGCAGAATTGCAGTTAATGCCACATTTGCTATTTATTTACAGTAACATCCATTTATATGTTAACATCTTTACATATACCTTATATATTCATGTTTTATGTGCATATTTGTGTGTATAGTTTCTCATTTAATGATTATGCTTCCTACTTAATGACTTTTCACCTCTAAATGCTTCAACATTTATCTTCTGTGGTGAGAGAGATTCTCTTATATAATCACAATAGGATTACCACACAGAAAATTAACTGATATACTACTATATAATACATAATTTAGATTCAAATACAACCCGTTTTGCCAATAATATTCTTTCTAGGTGTTTAATTTTTTTTCCTAAAGAAGGTCATACTTTTCATCTGGTTGTCCTGTCTCATTAGTCTCCCTTAATCTAGAACACTTTCCTGGCCTCTGAAGATTTTCATGACACTGACATTTTAGAATAGGTCAGGCCAGTTGTTGTGTAGCATGTTCTTACTTTGGATTTGCCTGCTTTTGACTCATGCTTGGATTCAGGCTATTTCATGCCAAATTACCCTGTAAGTGATATTCTGTCCTTAGCACATCACTTCTAGGCTTTTCTCAGGCTTGCCAGCCCAGGCCTCTCTCCTGAGTGTCTTCTGGATAAAACCAAATAAAAAAATATATACAATCTGTAATCAGAGTCAACCTTCAGAAAATCTCTCCCAATGTCTAAACTATGCATACTCTTTCTTCTTTTTACTTACCTACCTTTTTTCTAGCTTCATTAGCGTGTAATTTGTGTACTATAAAATGAACTTCTAATGTGTACATCGTGAGAAGTCTGGGCATATGCATGTAAACCCATGATACCATCACCATAACCAACCAAGGTACTAAACATATTATCACTTCCAAAACCAACCCTTTACCTGCCTTCTTGAGCCAAGCCCTACCACCAATCTACTCATCAAGGTCAGTTGGTTTTGCTTCTCATACAATAGAGAAAAAGCCTTTTGATTCAACTTGTTCCCACCCAGATGTAGTCCCTGTCATGTGATCAGCTAGCTGAACAGACAATATGAATACTCTCCTAATTGGTTTCTCTGCCTTTGGCCTCTGTCTCTGTCCAAGCCATCTTCCACATGTTTCCAATTATTCTCCTAACATTGAAATTGTCTATTATTCTCCTCCTAACATTGAAATTGTCTATTATTCTCCTCCTTAAGCATTTTTATGGCTCCTATTTGCCTATAGCTTAAAGTCCATATTCCTTATCAGCAGGGTATTCAAAATCCACCTTCCTCTACAGTCCCATTTTTTACTTCTTCCTTCAAACATGATCCCTCTGCCTCCATTTCCAGACCCAGTGCTCATCCATACAAAACATGCCGTTTCACTGATCTGTTTGGTCACCCTGTGCACAGTGTTTTCTTAATTCCTTGGGTTTGTCTTTTGAGAGAATTTCATCATGCACTACTTAATCACTCATACATTTTATCTTGTAATTTATTCTGGTTTATAGTTAGTGATTAGACTGTCTTTTTTCTCCCTAGAACTTAACTTCCTTAAGGGCAAGGACTAAGTCTTATTCATTTTTGTTCCCATTTGATCACCTTTTATGCAACAAACTTTCAGGAAAATGCTTGTCGAATAAATGTTTCGAAGTGAAGAACAATGCATCCTTGCATAGACATGAAACAAAACCACACACTTAGGAAATTTAGCTGGAGGTTCTGGATCAAGATGACGATGACAACACAGAAAGATTCCGAACTCACCTCCTCCCACAGAAACACAGAATCCACAACTACACATGCAATAATTTCTTCTCAAGGTAATTCAGGAATTATTGAGTCACTCCTCTGCATTCAACAAAAAGAAAAAAGCCCACGTCAAAACCGATAGGAGAGTCTGAGACAGAGTCTTGGTGTAAACCCCATCCCTGGTGTGGTGACTCACAACCAGGAAGGAACTCATAACTACTAGCTTCTCCCTGAGGAGTAAAGGTTTGAATGCCACATCTGACACCCTAACTCTTGAACACTTCCACTTGAGAGCTGAGCTCCCCAAACACTTGCTTTGAAGTCAGTGGGGCTTGCAGCCATGAGAGCCACAGGCTATAGTGAACTAAGAGGCGGTACCTTAAAGGACTCATGTGGACTTGGCAAGGCTAACCATGGCAGCATAGAGGCAGCAGACTGGAAGGCACCTAGTCTTTGTATGAAAAGAGGTCCATTTATATCTTAAAAGCTTCGGCCTGAAGTGGCAAGCTTCTGATTGAACACACATACAGGGGGATGACTTTAGTACTCTCCAGAAATTGTACAGGACAGCCAGTGCCCTCTTCATTCTGCCTCACTCCAGGTCATTGGTATCTCCCATAAAGGAGCTTATGTACACATCTGGTGCTCTGGAGGCCACTGGGATTTATATTCACAGTTTCAATGGAATGGTAACAAAGAAAAAAAAAAACAGTTTTTAAAAGGCCATCTGCCAGTCTTTCCCTGAAAAAGGTATATTTATATACTGTAAATCTACTGCCTGAAGGTCAGTCTTGCAGTCACCTTGCACCTCGAGTGCTGACTGAAATTCTCCCCACTAGAACACTGAAGGTCTGGACACAACTTCAGGAACTAAGAGCCACTGATTACAAAAAGCCTACTTGGACCCTCACAAAAGTTTGAGAGATGATCAAGAGCTAGGGCAGGATTGAAAAATAAGGTTCATCTCCTACATGACAGCACTCTCAAGATGGGAATGGTGACTGTTTTAGCTAATTCATAGAAACTAATTACACAAAGGATCAAAGCAAATAAAAGAAAAGGTGTATGTTCCAAACAAAAGAACAAGATAAAACCTCAAAGAAGACCTTAATTAAATTGAGATAAATATTTACCTTATAAAGAATTCACAATGAGAGTCAAAAATGCTCATTGAGGTCAGGAGAATAATACATAAACAAAGTGAGAATTTCAACAGAGAGATACAAAATATAAGAAAGGCCAAATAGAAACCACAAAGCTGAAGTTTACACTAACTGAACTGGTAAGTACCATAGAGGAGTTCAACAGCAAACTAGGTGAATGAGAAATAAGGATCAGCAAAACTAAAGACAGGGTAGTAGAATTCATCCATTAAAAAGGATCAAAGAGAGAAAAGGATGATGAAGAGAAAAGATTGCTTAAGAACTTACAAGACATCATCAAGCAGGAAAATATCCATGTTATAGGAGCCCTAGAAGGAAAAGAAAGAGAAAGGGGCAGATAACCTCCTTAACCTGAGGAGGGAAACAGACATCTATATCCAGGAAGCCCAGAGAATTCTCACACCAAGACATATTAACTGTCAAAAGTTTACGACAGTGAGAAAGAAAAGAAAAACAACTTGTTACATACAAGGGAACCCCCATAAATACATCAGGAGATTTTTCAGCAGAAATGTGGCAGGCCAGAAGGGAGTTTCATTATATATTCAAAGTATTGAAAGAAAAAGAGAAACTGGCAACCAGAATTTTCTCTGCAGCAAAGTGGCCCTTCAGAATTGAAAGAGAGAGAGAGTGTTCTAGATAAGCAAAAGTTGAAGGAGTACAGCATCACTAGACCAACCTTACAAAAAATGTAAAAAGGACTTCTTTAACTTGAAACAAAAAGGTGCTCATTAGTAACAGGAAAACATTAAAGTATAAGTCTTATGAGTAAAAGTAATTGCATAAATTTTGAATAATGTTGTAATAGTTATGGGCTAATCACTTATAAATCTACTATGAAGATTAAAAGACAAAAATACTAAAAATAACTATAGTAATTTCTTAATAGATAACACAAGATAAAAATATATAAATTGTGACATCAAAAACATACTGGGAAGAAGGAAAACGTAGAGTTTTAGAATGTGTTCAAACTTATTTATCATTTTAAAATAGATTGTTATAAATATGTTTTATCTAAGCCTCATGGTAACCACAAAGCAAAAACCTATAATAAACACACAAAAGATGGAAAGAAATCTAAGCCTAACACTACAATCTCAAATCACAAAGGAATAGAGAAAGAGAAGAAGAAAGGCACAGAGGAATACAAAACAGCCAGAAAATAATTTTTTAAAAAGGCAGTAAGTACATACCTATCAAAAATTAATTTAAATGTAAGTGGACTAAATTCTTCAATTAAAATGACTGAAAGTGAAAGGAAGGAAAAAGATATTCCATGCAAATGAAAACCAAAAGAAAAGAGTAGCTGTACTTACATCAAACAAAATGTCAACAAAATGTTCTTATATCAAAGACTACAGTAAAATACAAAGAAGGGCATTACATAATGATAAAGAGGTCATTCCGACAAGAGGCTGTAACATTTCTAAAGATTTATGTACCCAATATAGGGGCACCTACTTATATAATGCAAATATTAACAGACCTAAAGGGAGAAACAGATAGCAATACAATAATAGTAGGAGACTTTAATTCCTCACTTACATCAATGGATAGATTATCCAGACAGAACATCAATAAGGAAACACTGGATTTGAATCACACATTAGATCAGATACACTTAATAGATATATACAGAACATTCCATCCACAAGCAGCAGAGTACACTGTTCTCAAATGCACATGGAAGATTCTCTAGGGTAGATTATATTAGGCCACAGAATACATCGTAATAAGTTTAAGAAGATTGAAATCATATGGAGCATCTTTTCTGATCACAATGTTATGAAACCAGAGATTTCAAGAAGAAAACCAGAAAATTAACATGTGAACGTAACAACATGTCACTGAACTACAAATGGACTGATGAAGAAATCGAAAGAGAAATCAAAAAATACCTTGAGACAAATGAAAATAGAAATACAAGATACAAAAGTTATGGGATGCAGCAAAAGCAGTTGTGAGACAGAAGTTCATAATGATAAATGCCTTCATCAGGAAACAAGAAAAATGTCAAACAACCTTATACCTCAAAGAACTAGAAAAAGAACAAACTACAAAGTTAATAGAAGGAAAGAAAGAAAGGTCAAAGCAGAAATAAATGAAATAGAAATGAAAAAAAAATCAATGGAAAAGATCAATGAAACTGTTTCTTTTTGAAAAGATAAATGACATAGACAATCCTTTAGCTAGACTCAACAAGAAAAAAGAATTCAAATCAGAACAATCAAAGAAGAGAGACATCACAACTTATTACTACAGAAAAACAAGAACATAGAACTACTGATAATAATTATATTACAGTAAATTAGATAACCTAGAAAAAATGGATAAATTCCTAGAAACAGGGAGTTCCCATCATGGCTCAGTGGTTGACGAATCCAACTAGGAACCATGAGGTTGCAGGTTCAATCCCTGGCCCTGCTCAGTGGGTGAAGGATCCAGTGTTGCTGTGAGCTGTGGTGTAGGTCACAGACACGGCTCAGATCCTGCCCTGCTGTGGCTGCACTGTAGGCTGGCAGCTACGGCTCCAGTTCGACACCTAGCCTGGGAATTTCCATGTGCTGTGGGTGTGGCCCTAAAAAGCCAAAAAAAAAAAAAAAAAAGAGGGAAGTAGAACAAACAATTCCATTTACCATCACATCAAAAAGAATAAAATACCCAGAAAGAAACCTACCTAAAGAAGCAAAAGACCTGTATTCTGAAAACTATAAGAGGCTGTTGAAAGAAATCAAAGACAACACAGATAGAAAGATATACCATGCTTTTGAATTGTAAGAATCAACATTGTCAAAATGACTGTACTACCCCAAGGCACTCTGTGGATTCAGTGTAATCCCTATGAAATTACCAATGGCATTTTTCACAAAACTAGAACAAAAAATGTTTAAATTTGCATGGAAACACAGAAGACCCTGAGTAGCCAAAGCAATCCTGAGAAAAATAAACAGAGCTGGAGGAATCAGGCTCCCTGGCTTCAGACTGTATTACAAAGCTACAGTCCTCAAAACAGTATGGTACAGATGCCAAAACAGACATATAGATCAGTGGAAGAGGATAGAAAACCCAGAAATAATCCTATACATTTAGGGTCAATTAATCTATGACAAAGGAGGCAGGAATATATACTAGAGAAAAGACACTCTCTTCAAGAAGTGGTGCTAGGAAAATTGGACAGCTACATGTAAAAGAATTAGAATATTCTCCAACACCATACACAAAAATAAACTCAAAATGGATTAAATACCAAAACCTAAGGTCAGATAGTATAAAACTCTTAGAGTAAAACACAGGCAGAAACTCTGACATAAATGGCAGCAGTACCTTTTTGGATCCACCTCCTAGAGTAGTAAAAATAAAAAGAAATGGGACATAATTAAAAGCTTCTGCACAGCAAAGGAAACCATTAAAAAAAAAAAAAAGCCAGAAAGACAACCTATAGAATGGGAGATTATCTTTGCAAAGAAGGCAACTGACAAAGTATTAATCTCCAAAATATACAAACATCTCATGCAACTTTATATAAAAAAACATACAACCCAATCAAAAATAGGCAGAAGACCTAAATAGACATTTCTCCAAAGAAGGCCAATAGATGGCAACAACAACAACGAATGCATGAAAAGATGCTCAACATCACTAATTATTAAAGAAATGCACGTCAAATCTACAATGAGGTACTGCTTCACACGAGACAGAATGGCTGTCATCAAAAAGTCTACAAACAATAAATGCTGGAAAGGGTATGGAGAAAAGGGAACCCTCTCACACTCTTGGTAGGGATGTAAATTGGTACAACTACTATGGAAAACAGTTTGGAGGGTCCCCAAAAAACTGTTGCTATGATCCAGCAATCCCAATTCTGACACATCCAGAGAAAACTATAATTTGAAAACATGCATGCACCCCAATGATCATGGCAGCACTATTTACAGTAGCTAAGACATGTAAGCAACCTAAATGTCCATCAATATAGAACTGTATCAAGAAGATGTGATACATATATACAATGTAATATTTAGTAAGAGAAAGGCATATATCACTTATATGTGGAATCTATAAAAAATAATACAAATGAGCTTATTTACAAAACAGAAACAGACTCACAGATTTCAAAAACAAACTGATGGTTACCATAGGGGAAATCACAGTGGGAGTGGGAAGGAATAAGGAAGATGGGAATCACACATACACACTACTATATATAAAACAGATAACCAACAATGACCTACTGTATAGCTCAGGCAACTGTACTCAATATTCTGTAATAACCTCTATGGGAAAAGAATCTGAAAAACACACACACATAAATGACTCACTTTGCTGCACACTTGAAACTAAAACAACACTGTAAACTATAAGAATTAAAATACACAGATCAATAAATATGATAAAGTAATAGAATGAAAGAAAAATCATGATCGTCTCATTAGATGAAGAAAAAAGCATTTGACAAAATTTAGCATCCATTCATGATGAAACTTCTCAACAAAGTGCATATACAGGGAAGGTATGTCTACACAATAAAGGCCATATATGACAAGCCCACAGCTAACATCTTAATGATGAAAAAGCTGAAAGCTTTTTTTTCTGCTAAGATCACACAAGAGAAGGATGCCTACTCTTGCCACTTTTATTCAACATAGTGCTGAAAGTCCTAGCCTGTGTAATTAGGGGAAAAAAGGGCACCCAAATCAGAAAGTAGTAAATTTATCTCTATTTGCAAATGATGTAATATATATAGAAAATCCAGAAGATTCTACCAAAAGACTGTTAGAACTCAATGAATTTAGTAAAGTTACAGGATACAAACTCAATGTTCAAAACTCTGCATTTTATTGGCTGCACATGTGGCATGTGGACGTTTCCATGCCAGGGATGGAAGCTATACCACAGCAGCAAACCAAGCAACTGCAATAACAATGCCAGATCCTTGACCCACTGTGCCGCAAGAGAACTCCTCTATTGCGTTTTTACACACTAACAATGAACTATCAGAAAGAGAAATTAAGAAAATAATTCCACTTACAATTGCATCAAAAAGAATACCTACGAATAAATTTAAGGTAGAAAAAGACCTGTACTTTATAAGACGATGAAAAGAAACTGAACAAGACACAAACACATGGAAGGATATTTTATGCTCATAGATTAGAAGAATTAGTATTGTTAAGATATCTATACTACCCAAATCAATCTACAGATTCAGTGAAATCCCTGTCAAAATTCCAATGGCATTTTCACAGAAATAGTCCCCCAAAATCCCAAAATTTGTATGGAACCACAAAAAGGCCCCAAATCGCCAAAGCAATCTTGAGAAAGAATAAAGTTGGAGGCCTCGTGATGCCTGATTTCAAACGGTATTTTGTAATTTGTATTTGTAATTTGAAAGTCATAGTAGCCAAAATGGTATGGCATTGGCATAAAACCCAACATCTAGATCAACATAACAGAGAGCCCATAAATAACCCCTTACATATGGTCAATTAATTTACAATAAAGGAGCTAAGAACACACAATAGGGATAGTCTCTTCAGTAATTGATGTTAGTAAAACTGGACAGCCACACAAAAGAATGAAACTGGGAGTTCCTGTCGTGGCTCAGTGGTAATGAATCCTACTAGCATCGGTGAAGATGTGGGTTTGATCCCTAGCCTCACTCAGTGGGTTAAGGATCCGGCATTCCTGTGAGCTGTGGTATAGGTCATAGATGTGGCCAGGATCTGGTGTTGCTGTGGCTGTAGTATAGGCTGGCAGCTGTAGCTCCGACTCAGCCCCTAGCCTGGGAGCTTCCACATGCCTTGGGTGCGGCCCTAACATAAAAATGCAAAAAAAAAAAAAAAAAAGTGAACCACTATTTTATACATGAAGATCAACTCAAAATGGGTTAAAGGCTTGAATCTAAGACCTGAAGGAATGAATCTAGTAGAAGAAACAGTGGAGGTAAGCTCCTTGACATGACTCTTGGCAATAATTTTTGAGTTGATAACAAAAGGAAAAGTAATCTGACTACATCAGATAAAAAGCCTCTGAACAGCAAATAAATCCATCAAGAAAATGAAAAGGCATCCTACAGAATGCTAGAAAATATTTGCAAATCATGTATCTTATAAGGAGATAATACCCAAAACTTAGAAAGAGCTCATACAACTCAATAGAAGAAACAATCTTATTTAAAAATGGGGAGAAGATCAGACATTCTACCCAAGATATACCAGTGGCAACAAGTACATGAAAAGGTGCTGAATATCACTAATCACGAGGAAAATGGAAATCAAAACCACAGTGAGCTATCACCTCACATATGTTAAAATGGCTGTTATCGGAGTTCCCATTGTGGCTCAGTGGTTAATGAATCCGACTAGGAACCATGATGTTTTGGATTCAATCCCTGGCCTTGCTCATTGGGTTAAGGATCCGGCATTGCCGTGAGCTGTGGTGTAGGTCGCAGATGCGGCTTGGATCCTGTGTTGCTGCGGCTCTGGCGTAGGCCAGCAGCTACAGCTCTGATTAGACCCCTAGCCCGGGACACTCCATATGCCACAGGAGTGGCCCTAGAAAAAGCAGAAAGACACACACACACACTCACACACAAATTGGCTATTATCGAAGAGACATGACATAACTAGTATTGGTGACAATCTGAAAAAAAAGGGAACCCTTGTCACTGTTTTGGTGCAAATGTGAAATGGTGCAGAGAACAGATTAGTGGTTGCCAAAGAAGGGGAGTGGGGTTGGGCAAAATGGGAAAAGTAGTCAAAAGGTACAAACTTTTGAGTTATAACAGATAAATCCTGATATAATGTATATCATGGAGACTACAGTTAACAATACTGTATTGTATATTTGAAAGTTGTGCAGCAAAATGGATGGACCTAGAGATTATCATACTAAGTGAAATAAGTCAGAAAGGATCATATGCTATCACATATGTGAAATCTAAAATAATGATACAAATGTACTTATTTACAAAAGAGAAACAGACTCACAGACATAGAAAACAAACTTATAGTTACCAAAGGGGAAGGGGGGAGTGTAAATTAAGGAGTTTGGGATTAACATATACACACTACTATATGTAAAGTAGACGAGCAACAAAGACCTACTCTACAGCACAGTGAAGTATATTCAATGTCTTGTAAAAACTATATTCAATATCTTGTAATAACCTATAATGGAAAATAATCTGAAAAAGAGTGTGTGTATAACTAAATCACTTGCTGTACATATGAAACTAACACAACCTTGTAAATCAAGTATACTTCAGTTTTTTTAAAAGTTGCTAAAGAGAGGAAATCTTTTACTCTTGTGATGAGAACTTTTAAGACTTTTAACTGGTGATGAATGTTAACTAGACTTACTGTGGTAATCAATTTGCAGTATGAACATATTTCAAATAATTATGTTATACACCTAAGACTAATATGTTATATGTCAATTGTATCTCAATAAGAAATAAAAAATAATACCTACTAATTTCAGTATCGTTCATCACCATTCAACACTGACCAGCTAATAACCAGCATTATATATCCTTAATATAGTAAAGAGCATTTTTATGTAAAACTGAAACCGTCTACCCCAGATAATAACCTGTAAAAGTTACGGAAGATAAATGTCAGGTACCTTCTTTATCTTATGGAAAAAAAAAAAACTAGATTAAGGCAGGAAAGACATAATAAGGTAATCACACATCAAGTTAGAAATTGGTTAAAAACAATATGTGATATAGATCAGTAACCTAAAGAATAGTGATGGTATATGTGCTCATACAGTAGATCCACATTTTTAAGAGAAAATAATCTAACACACAGCTTCCTTTTGTATAAAGAGAAAATAGTTTGGTTGGGTGTAAATATAATCATAGGTAGAAGGATTCTTGTGTTTTGGCTGCATAGATTCTGGCTAAAGTCACTTTTTAAAGAAAGTAGCACCACTATCATTTGAATTGAGGAAAGGGAAGTGAATTAGATGGGATATCATCTCTTTAAGAAAGACTAAAACCATGGTGAATTTCACAAGACTTAAAGAATATCTTGCTCATAGCAAACCATTTCATTTCATTCCTTTTATCTCAGATTAAACTGAGTCAATCTCACTTTTTTCTTCATTTCCGCAGTGTCTATCATATTGTGCTATATCAAAGTACTATTTTAACTTTGACTGTGTCTTTCCCTTATTTTGAAACATTCATTTTTAAAATGTTTCAGTCATTTTTTTGGACCAACTTCAGACAAATCATGAAAACCATAGCTAATAATCCAAAAAGGATTGTTATGCATGTCTGTGGGAATGACTCACCTTGGAGTAGAATCAAATTGAAATATTAATGCTAAAGAACTGCCATTAACTAAGTTAGAAATCCCTTAACCATTAGCAATATGCTTTTTAAGTAGGTGATGAATCAATGATTAAGGACGAGGGATAGGCAAGTTCCTAGTATACACAACTGGGACTCAATAAATATTTTCCTATTGAACAAATGACAGTTTTGGGCGGTCGGGGGGAGCTTGTAGTCACCAGTATTACTGTTAGATTCAAGAACATTTTCAGGTTGCCTGTAATCTTGTAGCTCCTATCAGTGTATGATTAGATAGCCCATAAATATTGGTATCTTGTTGGTTGGATGCCCTAAAACAGAGTATATCAATCAGCTGTTACAATGTAACAAAATAATCACAAAATCCCCACATTATGTATTTTTCACTCATGCATCGTTGGTTAACTGGAGTTGTGCTGAAGCTAAATTAGACTTGACTCCAGGTTATGGGTTGGATTCAAGTCCGTTCCACATATCTCTCATCCTTTGTAGGTCACCAAGCCATCTGGACCACGTGCTTCTTAATGCACATAAGCACAGGAGGACAAGCCCAACCACCAAAGGACGTTACAAGCTTCTAGTGATGTATCTGCTAGCATTCCATTGGCCAGAGCAGGTCACACGACCATGTCCCAATTCCTCGGCCAGGAAAGCGCATTCCCCCAACACTTAGTCACTTTACTCTGTATGGACTGAACTTCTTCATGCTCTTCTTGGAGCAAGCCGATCACACTTCCCTCTCAGAGTCTCTGCATTTGCTATTCCCTCTGTCTGATGTGCTCTTCCTTCAGATATCTACATGGCTCACCCCCTTATGTTCCTAACATTTTTGCTCACCTGCCCCTTAATGAAATGAATGAGGGTTTCTAAGAGTCCCCTTTCTGAAGAGTCTTTCTCACTGCCCCTCCCTAAATCCTCTTTCCTGAGACCTCTGTGCCTCCAATAAGGATGAGTTCCATGGAGACAGGACTTTTTGGTTTATTATTAGAATCCCAGGACTAGGAACATTGCCTGGCACATAGTTGGCTTTTGATAAATATTTGAATAAATAAGTAAATCTGCTTTTAAATTCTTAGGGCTTTTTAAAAATCATTTAAAATGACTCAGTATTGAATAGGTCAATGGTGTTACTTTAATTTCAGGTGTCATTTAGCTTTTTTCACTTTCCCAGTATAATCTGACACAGAAAATATTAGCCCTTAAGCATTTTTTCATTGGTCGATACACCTCTCCTCATCTTTTTATGTGATAAGTCTGATTTCTTTTCTTAAAAGATTAGTTGAGCCCAAAAGGATTTTTACTTACTGTGAAAATCTTGTAAAAGAAGCAAACAAGATTACACTGTTTACATTCTACCTGGAGTGTAATAGGCCCTCAAAAACTCTTTGAATGGACACATTCATCACTGTCATGAAAGTTTCCATTAAAACAAAGAAGCCATGTTTATATTCGTTCTTGGACACTTACAGTTGAGACTCAAAGATGATAGTTTATGATAGTTATGACTGGTTGATATCATCAGGTTTATACTTTGTGTGATTCTTGAAGTAATTCAGGGAGAGATATGCCAGTCACTTCACTGCATTGTGCCTAAACCATAACACACTACAATTGAGTTCCTAGCACTCCGATGTGAAGTAATTAAACTGTCGGAAATATTAACGTCGTTGTTCATGAGTGTCTCTTTGGTTCTGATTTATTTTATAAGGCATACTATCACTAAAATGGACTTGCTGCCATTCAGAATGCCTCGTGCTCCCCAATTCGGCAACATTTTGCATCCGTGATGGAATAAAGAGATATAATCAACCTTGCAGCTGTCAGCATCCTCTTCATCCTGGCAGTGTTTCATTCATGCCATCCTCTTTAGATGATAGGAGTTTAAAACCACAGGCAAAAAGAAAGTAAAGATGCTGAATTTCATTTTTTCATTTCTAAAGGCATAAATATAAGTACTATATATGTGCATGTGAATGGATAGCTAGGCATTACTTTCTTTTCTACCTTATGGCCTTAATTCTTTAGCACTAATTTCCTGTCCTTAGTATTTCAAAGAAGTTTCCTATGGCATATTACCAGGAGACTCACAGAATCAGAGGGGTTTTGTCTACCTCAGGTCCTTAGCCTTCCTTTCTAATAATAGTATACAGCCTCATGTCCACCTAGGATATTATTTTGTCTAAATGTTGAACAGTGCCAAGGATTCTTTTAGCTTGTGCTTTAAGAAAGCAGGATGAAACGTTGGTAATAAATGCAGGATTATAATCATAGAAGGAAATCCAAGCGGCAGAGACCAAAGGAAATGACAAGCATATTTAAGTCATTAAATCACTGGCTCCCCAGTCATTTCTAAGTCAGATATGAACCTGAGGTTGTCTTTAAGCATGTCCATTATTGTTGATTTGCTTAAACAAGGTCTTGTTTTAAATAAAAGTGACAATGTACTTGAACAAACAGAGCTTGAAAAGAAGTTATTTTCACTGTTAGAAGATTGAATGTTATGAAAAATTAGTTTCAAAGGACCGTCAAGGTTCAAAATAATTTTGTTTGCACTTAGGAAATTTACTGCAAATGCTATTTGAGGTATATTTCTTTGACACATGAATAAAGAGTAGAGACACTCCTAGGCAACTCCTATCCTTAGAAGAACATCCATCCCTGACCTTTCCTTCTAAATCATCTTCCTCTTCTCATATAAACAAATTCTCAAAAATTCAAAAAGTTTCCCTTTGTAAGCCTCCAAAAGCACAACTATGATGAAATAACCCCATGTAAAAAAGAAGATAGGATCATAACTTCTCAGTATAGCCCATATCTACAGTCCTTAAACTATCAATATTTCATTACCTATATAGGTCACATATAACTTTCATTTCTCCGTATTACATTGGACTTTAAAGGTACTTGGGTTTTGTTTGTATTTTTGGTTAAATGTCAAAGGAAAGAGTGAGAAAAATACCTCAGTGAATCTGCTCCTTTCTTACCTTCATAAAGTGCATGCAAAATGTCACATTCTTCTTTTCTTTTGTTTTGAAGAGACACACTGCAAGTGTGTGATAATGGAGAGGATGGTCGACAGAGACCTGCACAGGGAAATCTATTCAACATTCTGTGATAACCTATATGGGAATGGATATTCAGTGTATGGCTGAATCACTGTGCTGTACAGCAGAATTTAACATAACACTATAAATCAACTGTACTTCAATAAAATTACATTTAAAAATTAAAGATCTGAAGCTCAAAAAAAAAAAAAAGACATTTCACGTTTGTTAATGGGGCACAAGAAACTTATGGCAATTTTATCGTAACTTCTAAGCAGATATACATTCTTCTTTTCCAAAGACAATGACCTAGATAAATCCCTGCATGAAAGTCTTCTTCCTTTGAAGGAATGGTTCCCTAATTATTAAGCTTGAGGGGTATTATTTTTGTTTATTTATGAACAAGTGCAAATGAATTTATAGTGGTTTTTAAATGCCATCATGAACCTTTTCTCTAGTCTCTCTCTCTTTTTTCCTTAGTTGTAATTTGCCGTTGTTTGTGTTTGCTCTCCTTAAGGCGAGGAAGATCTTCTCAGTCCTCCCCAGGACACAAGCACAGGGTTAGAGGAAGTGATGGAGCAACTCAACAACTCTTTCCCGAGCTCAAGAGGTAAGCTCCACTACCTGGAAGTCCCTTGGGCTTCCGCAAGGTAGGCCTCTCACTGCCGTACCCAGCTAATGTGTGTAGTTTCCGTGTTCACCGCAACAAATGCTGACAGAATGCCAATTGGGGATCCTTGTGAGAAGATTTTATTTTTAAATGTGAATTTCTGGTTTGGAGTACTTTGAATTCAAACCCTCATGTAATCCAGATGTTTCTGGAAATCAGGATAATCCATTTATAAAGTATGTTCCTTGCTTGGCACAATTAGTCTGAAGAGTTCATTATGAGAAGCTTTTACTTAGGAGCAATTATTAAGTGACTTTTACAGATGAGGAAATGAATGCCCTGATGGTGCCTTTGCCAGGAACATATAGCAGCTATGTGATACAGTGAGGGCCAGAATATGTACAGCAGTTTATGTAGTGTATAGCAGTGCTGGAGGCTCTGGCTCACAATCTGATGCTCTTTATGTATATTTAAAACGTGTGTCTTACCCCGTCATTTAAATGTAAGTACAATTAAATCCTTATGTACTAGTGGAATTTTTTCACTTCCATAGAACACAATCTTCACAAAGAAAGGCATTGATATTATTTAATTTAAATATTAACATATCCTAATATTATTACTATTTAACATTCATATTATTTCTCTCCGTTACTTTGACGTTGTATATTTTGCCTCTCATACCAAAAAACATTTTACCCCACCGAATTTTCCCACCAGCCAGTATGAGCTTCCGATGCCTTACTTCATCCAAGGAGGTATTTTGCTGCTGTTGTAAGTTTTTCACAGCATTTCTTTTGGTTCATTGCCCTAACATAAAACAGAGTCACTGACCCACACCCCCTTCAGTGAATGAAAAGAATGGCAGACAGCATGGGGACTAGAGTCAGTAATAGTGTATTGCAAATTTCTAAGTTGCTAAGAAAGAAAATCCTAAAGAATTCTCATCACAAGAGAATAAAAATTGTAACTTTGTATGGTGACATGGTAAACAGATCTATTGGGGTGATCATTTCACAGTGCATACAAGTGTCAAATCAGTAGGTTGTACAGCTGAAACTAATATAATGTACGTCAGTTACACATCAACAACAACAAAAAAAGAATGGCAACAGTCACCTGTGAGCAAATAGAGGGAAGCTCAGGGCTTTGTGCTAGTGATTGGCACCCCTAATGGGCACCCAGGGAGGGAAGGGCAGCAGACAATCTGGCTATTTGTTCCTCCATAAGGGCAATGAGGAGGGTGTTTTGAGTCATGTGTTTCTCCTATCTTTTTGTTCAGTGTCAGTTAACAATGGCCATTTCCCAGCTATTTGATGTATGAGTGAACGTCGTGCAGCGCACATTAAAACCAATAATGCTCTCATAGAGCGTTGCTAAGGAACCATCAGGGGAAGCTAATTTTAAATGTCTGCACCAACCGTCTTTTCACTGCTGAGCACCTCTAAGGTGTTTTTAGCAGATAAAAATCTTATGCTTTCCACCCACCTCCTTATCCCCCAACCTACCACCCTCTTCTCCATCCTGACTCTCTTAGTTGTCTCCTGTCCCGAGATGCTGTAATTCATAATGAGAAGACCGCATGCTGGCTTGACATAAATCAAACCTGTTCACATGTATCCTGCCAGCTTTTACTAGCACCTACTATGTACCAAGGGAGGTGTTAGGGATGCAAAGAAGAAATGGCAAGTTCCTGCACATCAAGGTGCTTATGGTCAGTTGGGGATGCAGCCTTCTCAAGAAGTTCCTTCCACAGCACAGTAGTATTTCTGCTGTAATGGAGAGGGAGTCTGGGAAATACCCTTCTAGATAAATAGGAAGGGACTAACCTCAAGCAGACCAAGTGTCTTTCTCAAAATTCCACAGCTACTAGTGGGCCCCATATCTCACACATGTCACTCACTGACCCCAAGCTTTCCCATGAAGGACATAGATGTGGGTCTCATCCCAGCCCCTTGACCTGAAAGCTTGTTTACCTGTTCTGTGGGAAGTCAGCAGCTGTTCTGGGCATTTCTTTCATATGCGAACAATTAGAGTACCAGAGGAACAGCTACAGCACAGCTCATGGCTCTGCTTCCCTAGCAGCAGCCTTCTTGTACCGGCTCACCCTAATTATCTTTAAGGTGAGGTCTTCGCATCCTCTCCCTGCATCCCCCTTTTAGAGTCCTTGCTAGACAGCACGTGAGTATTAAATATCAGAAATGTATCTCTTTGTGGAGTTCCCGCGGGGCACAGTGGGTTAAGGATCCAGTGCTGTCACTGCAGCAGCTCAGGGTCCTGGCCTGGGAACTTCCACATGCCATGTACACAGCCAGAAATAAAGAAATATACCTCCTCTGGTATGATATTTGGCAGTCCACATCTCTGGTGTTATATTTACTTGTAGGGTGTTAATTTACATATATGTAAACCTGGGATACTCTATTCAGGCCTCCTGGATAGTGTTTACTACATTAGTGCTTATGGAAGCATGTCATGCTCTGAGTGCTAATCTGAGTTCTCAAATAGGGGGTAAGGGGGCTTTGTCTGATATCAGTTCCATTAACCAAGTTCCTCCTTGCTCAATAGTACCCTCATGGCCTGAGAGAATTCATTCATTTTCCTGAAGAAAACACAATCAAATAAACAAAAAACACATAACAAGAAAGTAGATAAGGTGCTAGAAAACCTGGCTGGTCTTTCTGTGATGCTGTGACCTTGACAGTTTTCTCTTTTGTTGCTTCTTCCTACCAAATTATGCCTTATTATAGGCCTTTTATGATTCTGGACCCAATTCCAATGTGTGGGATTTTTTTCGCCCATCGTCAAACAATTCTCTTAAACCAGCCGGGTGTCCTACAATTCACCTCAATCCTGATGCTCTATCCAGAGACAGCATCACATCCCACAGGTAAAAGGCTCAGTCCCACAAGACCACCCCACTCCTGATGTCAGAACGCCAGTTCTAAGTCCAGGTTTTCACCTGGGCCTCAGACCCACTGGATACAGACAAGAGATTTCAATAACCCCCTCCCTGGATTCAATTAATTTGCTAGAGAGGCTCACAGAACTCAGAGATTTCACTTACTAGATCACAAGTTTATTATAAATGGATACAACCCAGGAACAGCCAGATGGAAGAGGTGCATAGGGCAAGGTCTGTGGGAAGGTCTCTGGGTTCACCACTCCCCTCACATCTCCATGTGCTCACCAACCCAGTTCTTCAAACCCTGTCCTTTTGGATTTTTATGGAAGCTTCGTTACATAGGCATGAGTGATTAAATCACTGGCCATTGGTGACTGGAGTCGAACTCCAGCCTGTCTCCCCTCCCTGGAGGTGAGGAGGGAGGAATGGAAGTTCCCACCCTCTAATCACAAGGTTGGCTCCACTGGCAACAATCCTAAGGTGCTTTCCAGTAGTCACCTTGGTAACCTAATGAAAGACACCTTGCTGCTTCTCATCACCAGAAATCCCAAGGGTTTTAGGAGCTCTGTTCCTGGAAAGGGGACAAATACTAAACAATGTAATTTCCTATTATAAATTATAGTATCGCACCTTTTTCTCCATAAATTTACATGGATAAAAAGTCTAATAAAAATCAGCTGATCATCAGTGCACTCTAAAAAGTGGAGTTGGGGGGGTGCTTTATTTCTAACTAAAAGCATTTCTTTTTAATTTTGAAAGAGTGGAGACTATATACACATATATATGGGGGATTGAGTGGGAACATATTACCACTTAGTAGGTACATTAAGTTGATATTAAGCAGACAGTCTTGAGATTCTTAACATTTTGGATTACAGACTCTCCCAAATGGAAGGGCTTTGAAAGGTCTTCGTAGCATATTTGACATTCAAAACAGTGGCTTTCGATCTTTTCTGACTGTTATCCAAAAGAAGAGAAACATTTTATATCTCAGACTGGGGTGAAGTTATAAAACAAATTATTTGTGTGTGTATGTATACACATATGTATGTACCCACCATATATACACCACACATATATGTATATAGTCACATATACAAATATAAGAGACCAAAGTTTCATGAAACAGTACTTTCTATATTATATATAATTCACATTGTTTCTGTTTTATTTATTTAAAAATAAAATGCTGGTTGCGGTCTACTATATTGATTTTCTGATCCAGCAATTTAAAAATACTGATCTAACTGATCTCAGTTTTCCTTGCCCAAGTGAATATATATTTTTAATTTTTTTTTTTTTTGTGCTTTTTAGGGCCGAATGGAGGTTTGGCCTATGGAAGTTTCCAGGCTAGGGGTCCAATCGGAGCTACAGCTGCCGGCCTACACCACAGCCACAGCAACACAGGGTCCAAGCCGCATCTGCAACCTATACCACAGCTCACGGCAATGCCAGATCCTTAACCCACTGGACAAAGTTAGGGATTGAACCCGCAACCTGGTTCCTGGTCGGATTCGTTTCTGCTGCACCACGATGGGAACTCCATATATATTTTTTTTTAATTACATTTTAAAAGTTTTACCATGGAAGTTTCTGCTAAGACCTTGCTAACATCTTAGAAAACACTGTATTTTTAGTCTAAGTCTGCCATCCATGTTCCCATTGTTGTGTTACAAAAAATGAAGTTCATGGTTGCCACAGCTGTTTCAGACAGCTGTTTGAATAACTTAAAGCAGAGGTCAGAGCCAGAAGTCTGACATTTAGTGGAAATGTGCTATTAAATACCACCTCATGGTTTACTTAACCCTGCTTGATAATTGCACACAGAGGAAAAGGCTTTAATATCACGGTTTTTTCATAAATATAAAGCGCAAAGATGGGGGAGTTATCGTGTACTTTAAACGACAACTTTTTTGTTATCCTTTCCCACAGTTTTGACTTATAGCTCCGGTTCTCAGATATCAGCTAATCTTCATCTTTCATTTCCACTCAAAGTATCTGGATGCCCAAAGAAGTGAAGAGCCCTGTTCATGGCTCTTCAGCAAGTTTAATTAGGCTCCAGGTCTGATCTTGATGGCTTTGTTTCAGTGTTGTACAAATTAATAAAGGGGGCTGCATGCTTTTCCGCTTAGTGATATACTGATAAGCAGCACTATCCCGCATCATAGCCACTATAAGCCACAGGAGTTCCAGTTGTGAATGTGTGCATGTTTAGCTTTGCGATCATATCTTTCCTGATGAATGTCTAGGTCTAGTTAGTTATTCACAACCACTTAAGAAGTTTGAGTGCCTCGGTGTATATTAAACACAGAATGTTAGCCAGTTTCTATCCAACCTGTTTATTTAATCTATCCCTCTGTCTATAAAAAGAAGTAGAAGTTGAATTCCACTGTAATAAAAATCATTACCTACCATTAGACACTTTCTAAATTCCCCTAGCATTCTATAGGAATACTACTACATGGGTAGAATAAACAATAAACAGTATTTTCAAATAAATTCCTTGGGAGTTCCCTTGTGGCACAGCGGGTTAAGTATCTGGCACTGTCACTGCAGGAACCCGTGTTGCTGCTATGGTACAGGTTCGCTCCCTGGCTGGGAAATTTCCACATGCCGGGGGTGCAGCCAAATAAAATAAAATATACCCTTTAAGTGATTTGTCCACACGTCTCTGATCATTCAGCAGTGTAACAAAGGTTTTTTTAGATGCAGATGCATTCATGAAAAAAATGCTTCCCTAGTCAGGGGTAGGGTATTGGCCTCTGTAAAAATGAGGTGCCACTGTATATAGATTAATGATAGGATCCCAGATAAGTTCTTAGTGCAGTAAGAACTCAAGAAGCAGTTAGCACTGTTAGGCAGGTATTTCTGCTACCTGTATAATCTCTTACCTGCTGACCTGTGCCACATTATTTTTATCACCAGCAGCCCATGCCATCCTCTCCCTCTCATTCTACCCCCTCCTAAATAAGCCCACATATATTCTGTTAAATGCCTCTAAATTAGCAACCCAGCAGCTTCGCAAAACCTACCATCTTCTAAAATTCAAACCTTGTCTGTGGTTCTTTTATGGAAGAGCAACATTAACAACAAAGGCAGGGGGGAGCATCCTGTGCCCCCTTGCAGGTACCCTTCTCTTTCCTCTCAGCTTCCATAAACAATTTTTGCTGTTGTTCCTTTATACCAGCAGCCAACACACTGCAGTCCATGGACCAAAGAGCCCGCTACCTCTCTTTATAAATAAAAATTTTTCGTAACACAACCACACCCATTTATTTACATACTGTCTCAGGTTGCTTTCTCAATGCAAGGGCAGAGTTGAATAGTTAACTGTGAGACTTGCAAAGCCTAAAATATTTACTTTCTGGCCCTTTACAGAGAAAGTATGCTAAGGCCTGTTCTACATTATGAAACTGTTGTCCATTCTAACTCATTACCTATATACAGCTACACATTTTGGTGATCAACTTTCAGTTCAACAAAAGTGTGCTTTTGAATTGATGTATGCATTTATATCTGTGTTCACCAAAGGTCCTGCATGTTTCAATCAAGTATAGCCATTTGAATCTTCATTTGTAATGAAACAGAAATCCTAAAAAGGGACTCATTCTTCCTTAACTTTTTAACACAGTCAGTGAACTGAGATAAAGAAACTAATCAAAATACCTAGAAATAGTAAGGTCCTGTGGTTCCAATTCTGAATAAAGAATTACAAACAATCCTCTCAAGTGTGTGCTGCCCGAGGAAATGAAACTTCTCCAGACCTGACTGTCCAAACCCTTTATTTAGACTCAGGACCTCGCCGCACACTTCCTTTTTTCTCTTGATTCATTTCCTGACACTGCATACCACACTGCCAGATGGACCCCTCACTGAAGGTCTAAGGACTCATTTCCAAAGAATGCATTTTTCAAAATAAAACTTTAATCTGATACTTCATTGGTAAAGAATTTTCTGATGGTGTAACCAGTGAACAGCTTCCATTTTGTCAGTGTAGAAACTTCCTAATACAAGGAGAAAACAAGTGTAAAGCAGACGTCCCTTTGTACTAATGCTAATGAGTACACTGGAACCCAAGTGACAAGGGAGGGTTTTGAAAGAGGTCAGGGTTCACATAGTTCTGAGAGGTCCATTTTACATAAAACATGGTGTCTGAAGAAGTACCTGAAACAAAACCTAAGTCATTTGCTGCATCTTCAGCAGTGGCCTGTTGATACTGAGCTCTGAATGAGGCTTGGTGTAGAATTAAGAGATATACGTAACCTTTATCATCCTAGGAACCATAGTTAAATTCTGCAACTAAATCATATTGCTTTCTGACAACACTCTCCTTCCTAAAGCAAGTTTTAAAAATAGACCAAAGTTACAAGTCAAAACAAGTTGCCAGCCCTTGGCATCCAAGCTAAAGAGTAGGAGGCAAGGCCAAGATGACTAAAACACCAAAGGACTCTTGACCATGAACCTAGTAGCTACCTTATTCACTTCAGCCAGCATTTAGCAAACACCCATAGTGCTGAGGTATAGTACAGGTGGGCATCGGGGATAGAGATGTAGGGTAAGCAACATGTGGGCCCTACCTTCAAGGAGCTCGTAGTCTTAAAGGGGAAGGGAATCAGTTCTACTCCCAGACAGTGTAACCATGAAATAAAGGATTTTTTTTTTTAAAGTTTGCTCAGGGAGTCAAAAAGAATGGATGAATGATTCACACTGGGATTCGTTTGAGCCATCAAGGATGAAATGATGTTCTCTCCCCTTCCCTTTTCCCCATCGTCTGGCATGGGCCTACCACTAGGAACAATACCCCTTTTTCTCTTTTTTTCCTGGTTTGAGCAACTTCACGAATACCTCAGCCATGCTTAGGACATCATCAAGCATATAGCTTCTGTATTTCCAAGAACTCTCTGATTCAGGAAAATTCACAAAGAAGGAAATGGCAGGAAGAGAGTCATACCTCGAAAACCTGTAAATGTACACTCTAAGTTTTCAACACTGAACTTGAGTTTTGAAAGGTTTCTTTTGGATTAGTAGCTCCATACCTCTTCATTCTGGGCTAGTGGTTCTCAAATTGTTTCAGGGGATTATAAGTCTTCTTGGAACCCCTGAGCATGGGGGGTCAGGGGTAAAGGGAGATGGTGTACAGGGTCTCTCACAGCTCTGCTTTTATCTGCTCTAAATACTGGGATTCATATCAGGTTGTTTTAGGAAGTGTCCCATTGCTAATGCCAAAGTTTGAAAACCAGTGTCTCACTTTGGAGAGCCTGGAGATAAAAAGGAAATTATGTGTCCAGGATATGCTAGGTGTGTGGTCAGCGGTCCCTTATTTCCTGTCCAGTTACAAATATTAGCATAGAAAAACCTTCTTACCTGAACTTACTTTTCAAAAATAAATAAATGCATACAGATGTAGGATTCTATAAAATAAACAAGGCCAGTGAGTGGGCCTTTGGCCACTGACTCTCAAGGCTCCTGGTAGCAGTTGAATCATGAGGCAGAAGTTGAAGGCTCATTTTTGTATCTGGCTCCATGGCTCGCCCATAAGTGGGACTTATCTCCTTCCTGCTTTGTTTCAATTTTCTCTAGGGCCCCCATTCCCATCATGGGCATGCTCAGCATCTATAAGATAGAACAAGTTCATCCAAGAAGATGGAGTCTAGCCTTTATACAGGGAGTTCCCTGGTAGTCTAGAGGTTAGGACTCAGCACTTTCATGGCTGAGACCCAGGTTCAATCCCTGGTCTGGGAACTGAGATCCCACATCACCACTGCACACTGTGGCCAAAGGGTGAAAAAAAGCCTCTATGTAATGTTCTGCCTTACATTTGGGGTGCAGACTTTTGGCTCCCAAAGCCAGCTAGCTACTATTCATGTTTTGGCATGCTGATCAGCAAGTGGACAATAAAGAGATTCTGAGGTATTTGGACAGTAAGCTTGAAAGTCTACAATTGCCCTTGAAACCAATGCTTGATTTGTCAGATTTCTATGCTGTACCAGCTTTCATTCAGTTGAACACGTGAGCTCTATGGATTCTATAAGTGACGTCTCCTGGATGATGTTATCTGTTCACACCAATTTTAAGTGTATGTAAAGGTGATTTGACTGGATGTGTCTTTGGGGTTTTTTGTTTCTGTTTTTATTTTTTTTTTCAGAAGGGGATAAATGAATTGTCATCTCAACATTTGTTTGGTAAAAGAAGCAAATTGGTATGAAACTGTATATTTATGCATGTTTTTTTTTTCCTTTCTGATATCTCTGCCTCTTCCTCTCTCTATTATTAAAGGAAGAAATACCCCTGGGAAGCCAGTGAGAGAGGTTAGTGAGATTCAGGCTCACAGCCATGGCTTCTGTCTGTCTCATCCTGCTTTCTGTGTTTGGCGTTTGTGTAAGACTTGTGTGCGTGCACGCGCATGTATGTATTACACGTGTCATCATCTAAGGATGGTAGTCACCTCTCCACTTGCAGCTCATGAGGAACATTCCTCAAATGTTCATTGCCATTGTCATCACCATGACAACAGGACCAGGGGTTGGGGGAACAGGAACCTCTTTAAAATGGCAACTCTTTGTAGTCCCTAGATTGGCATCCTACAGTTCATCATCTGTTGCCATGTGCAACACATACACAATCTTCAAATTAAATTTAGCCTTGAACCTAACTGATGAGTCATAACGCTTCCTTCTACTCCCAGGACTCTAGCATTTTCTTCCAGTGCCCTTGGTTTTTATTCTTCTGGGATGATTTCATTTTTTTTTCTTTTTTCTGGTTCCTACACTCTTTCTTTCCCACTTCAGCTAACATTTTTTGAGCCCTTACTGTGTGCCAAGGACTTTCTAAACACTTTTCATCCTTTTCATTATTATAATCTTCAGGACAAGCCTATATGAGGTAGGTACTCTTTTAACCCCATTTTATAGATGAGGAAACTGAGTCAATGAAAGGGTAAGCAGTGTATGCAAGGTGATAGAGCCAGGATTTGAACCCAAGCAGTCTGGGTTCAGACCCACACTCTTAACTCTTACACTTCACTGCAACTTAGAAAATGTTTTCTGAAAAGCATATGTCATCTCAACTTGTCCTTTAAAGGGTGCTTTTTTTAAAATTGGCATTTGGGGCCAGATAGAATAATAACCAATTAGGGGGTTAAAAACTGAAGGTTAGTCTTGAGGGATTTTTTTAAATGCCTTTTATGGATAGGGTACAGCATTATCACTGAATGTGGTTCAGGATTTTACAGTGAAAAGCTGGTTCACACTTTGTCTAAATATTGAATTACCTAAAGAAATGACATTGGATGATAAAGTATTGAATGACAGCCCAAGTAAAATAAGATTGTCCTTACTAAGAGTTTAGTGTGAGGGACGTAAGAAGGAAAACTCTCCCATGGATGGAAATAGCGTTTACTATTGTGGGAGAAAGGTGGACAGGTAGAGTGTCCTTATATGAGAATGTTCTGGATCTTTAGGGACAGGATGGACAGGTGGAACCACTGATTCATTTAAACATAAGTAATCATACTGGAAATGCTGCCAACGCCATGCCATGCAAGTCTAATGAATTAAATGACCCTTCATTGTGTTGACACCAGCGCTCCCTTCCAAGGCTTATGGGGTCTGAGGGAGGGAGTGGGGGGTGGGCTGGGAGGAGGAACAGGAAACCTGAATTGGTGAAGCTCAATATTGAATGCTCCAGACGGTTTGCCTTCTTATGTGAGACTTCTTGGGTTCATTCTGATGGTAAGTGCCCTTAAAATTCACTTTAACTTGTGGTAAAAAGTTGCACCATGTTCTTAACCACCATGAACATGTTTCTTTCATTAATGAATTTTAGAAAAGGCCAGCACATAAAATTGAAGTTACCTAAGTATTTGTAAAGTTTACTATGTGAGGTGTGTTGTAGTCCAGTAAGTTTCCAAAAAGCCATAAAATCAAAACAAAGTGATTTTTCTTTTCTTTTTTAGGGTCTCACCTGCAGCAGATGGAAGTTTCCAGGCCAGTGGTTGAATCAGAGCTGCATCTGCAACCTGTGCCACAGTCACGGCAGTGCCGGATCCTTAACCCACTGAGTGAGGCCAGGGATGGAACCCACATCCTCACAGAGACAATGTGGGTCCTTAACCCGATGAGCTACAATGGGAACTCCAAAGTGATTATTTTAATGCTACAAAAATACAGGAGAATGGCTGTTTTTTTCAAAGATTACAGAGACGATGAGCAAATTTCACTGCAATATTCTGGCTTTATTTTGGCCAGTTGAATACTAACCATTTATTTGGGAATGGTATTATTAAAAAACGGAGTGCCAGATTGCTACTGAGGTCTTGGATCTCTGCCAGAAAGTCTCGATTCCAATCACTGCAGCAAACAGTCCCCTGACACAGAGGTGGCGTGTGAGACTCCATGTGTCGCAGTTAGTGCCAACTTGGAAAAACAGACAACTACCCTAATGTTAAATGCATGGTACCTTTCTCTTCAACAAGCCTTGCTTAAAGAATGGATTAAAGGAATACTTTCTATAGACTTATTTTTATGTCAACCTGTACCTGAAGCTAATCACAGATGCTTGAATCCTGCCCATTTTCCAGGGCCTCATGCTCATACTACGAGATTTTCATTTTGACTTGAGAAAAGTCTGTCAGGTAAAATTAATGATCTCACTAATGTTCAGCCTTACACACATGGATAAGAGATCCAGAAGACAAATCTATTTTCTGTGTCCCTATCATAGCACGGTTTTATGCCTTCAGCGGGTTGAACTATGTGATTCTTTGGGGCAGTATTGTCAAAGAGATAGAATTTTTTTTTCTTGCTCTAAGGAAAACCTCCATGAAAAACACTGGAATCATTATTCTAGTGAAGCAGATATTTGTAAACAAAGTAATGGAAGGTCTAATATAGAAAGGGTGAGGTGAGTCAGAACATTCATTTTTCTAGCATAAGCTGCGAGGTCAGGTTAAAGGCCACCTAACATTTTGTGGGCATGTGTGTGGTATATTAAGACTCACAAATCTCTGTTTGACCTGGTTACTTTTTCAATAGCAGACACCCCTAGAACGTATGCCTCTTAAGAGACTCAAGGTTTTTCCTGCCAGTCAGTAACTGAACACCATTTTGAGGAGTCAGAGTACCACTTGGCTATATAACCTATAAATGCATTTACATGTCTTTATCCTTTGAACTGCAGTCTATCTCCTAGCACACAGACTAAAATAGGCACTTTTTGATGATTCTCAATAAGCTGATGAGAAAAAATGATGTCTTTCCTGTTTTACATTTTATAATACATTGTCTAGCTACCAGGTGGACTATACTATAAGCAGATGTGAGTAATGAGAAGTAGTCAGAATTATATTTAGGTTTCAGGTTCTAAGAGCCTTGGGTTTTGTTTTTATTGGTTGCATTCATCACTGTTTAGATTGCATGTAGGAGTTCCCATCGTGGCTCAGCAGTTAACGAACCCAACTAGGATCCATGAGGTTGTAGGTTCAATCCCAGGCCTCGCTCAGTGGGTTAAGGATCCGTCATTGCCATGAGCTGTGGTGTGGGTCGCAGACGCGGCTCAGATCCCACGTTGCTGTGGCTCTGGGGTAGGCCGGCGGCTATAGCTCCGATTCGACCCCTAGCCTGGGAAGCTCCATATGCCACGGGAGAGGCCCTAGAAAAGGCAAAAAAAAAAAAATCACAAGTAAATTAAAATTTGCAGTTAGTCTATTTTCAATTAAACATGAATAACTGTGCAGACTTCCCAGGGTTGCTGAGCAGTCAAAAATAGATATGAGGGAAGCCCCGTAACCTGGTGGCACCACTTACAGGTCTGTGCTCTGAGGAGCACAGGGCCTAGCATGTCCTCCTGTGGTTGCTATGGTTTAGAAAAGTCAAAGATAATTTTTTTTCTTCATGGAGTGGAGGCCAGGCTATTGGCTCACTCTGGAATGAATCGTACATGTGCTTTAAGTTTTTATATTTGCAGTCTCAACCAAAATCCAGAGTGATTTTTTAAAAGCGTAATTAGTCCTCACTGAAACTCTCTGCACTAATAAAGCTCAAAGAGATTTACCAACTTGGTCACCTTAATATAAGTGGCTGAATGGCATTAAACCTTTAATAAGTCTTGACTTGATCTGGTGCCATCACTGCTTAAGTGCCTGCCTATGAATCCTCTTCAGATCCTCTCATATATTTAAAAACGATATGTCTCCTGAAATAAATATTAGACTAGAATACCTGCCCTAGTCTATCTTTAATTTTTATAGGGATTTTAACAATTATTATGGGAGTCTGTAAAGTTGATACATGGCAAGGTACTAATAGCCTAGTAAAGCATTTTTAGTTTCAAAGGCAGCACTTGAATAGTAGAATGATTTACTAATGTCTATGAATTAAAATTAGCCATATAAAAATATGGGACATATATGAAAAGGCAAATCATAAAGTATGTCTCCAGTTATCTTACTCTAGACGTGAATTTTGTCACAGAGTACCCGAGGACGTTGTGCTGCTTTTATGCTCCATGCTGGGGGATTAATGCTGGTCATGTCACACTATTAAAAGACTATTCTGTTAACCCTCATTTAGGAGGAGATCAAAAATGAATTCACAGGATACTGAACCCATGCTATACATGTGGGTCATATTATAATTAGTATAAATTCGCTCTAAAGTAATTTGGAGTGAAAAGTGATGTTTATCCTGAAGCTTCCTAATTCAAATGTTAATGGTATATATATATATATATATATATATAAATTCAAGAGGTTATTTTTCAACCCATGTAAAATCAGAGAGAAACAGTCATCTACACCATAGCCTTAGACGTGATCCGATAGCTTGTAACAGCCTTGAAATGAAGATTTCATGTCGTGGTGATGGTGGAGACGGTAATGGTGATAGCAAAAGGGTGGCGCTGGTGGGAGTGGTTGTAGTTGTGGTAGTTGTTTGATAGTAAAAAAAAAAAAAAATTATAGTACAAGCACATAGTAAATAATCTCCCACAACCATGTGGAAAAGATACATCCCATCGTGAATTATTCCTGTTATGACAGGAATCTTGTGCTTCTCCATGGAATTCTTTTGATATCTATTTACATTGGGAAGATGAGTGCAGTCTTTGACTTTTTTGTCATTTACATGACACTAGTAGCCTGATCTGATATGAGGCTGATACTAACAGTGTGGAATGGCTTCATTAACAAAGCTGTGCTTCTTTCTGGAAACTGGTGGAAAATCAAACCCTGTTGCATATACCCTCAATGCAGCTTCTGTGTTGTCTTCACCTAGAAACGGGGAGGATTTCCCAAGTGGCAAAGGTGACAATATCTGCACCTCGTATAAAGTCTGTCTTTCTCTTTGTTTTCCAGGACACAATGTAGGAAGCCTTTTCCACTTGGCAGATGATTTGGGCAGAGCGATGGAGTCCTTAGTTTCAGTCATGACAGATGAAGAAGGGGCAGAATAAATGTTTTACAACTCCTGATTCCCGCATGGTTTTTATAATATTCATACAACAAAGAGGATTAGACAGTAAGAGTTTACAAGAAAAAAAATCTATATTTTTGTGAAGGGTAGTGGTACTATACTGTAGATTTCAGTAGTTTCTAAGTCTGTTATTGTTTTGTTAACAATGGCAGGTTTTACACGTCTATGCAATTGTACAAAAAAGTTATAAGAAAACTACATGTAAAATCTTGATAGCTAAATAACTTGCCATTTCTTTATATGGAACGCATTTTGGGTTGTTTAAAAATTTATAACAGTTATAAAGAAAGATTGTAAACTAAAGTGTGCTTTATATAAAAAAAAGTTGTTTATAAAAACCCCTAAAAATAAACATATACACACACACATACACACACACAAACTCTGAGGCAGCGCATTGTTTTGCATCCTTTTAGCGTGACATCCATGTGAAATTCATGGCTTTTTTCTTTTCTTACATATTAAAGATAGGACTTCCTCTAACACCACCAAATGACTACTTCACATCGCTCTTTTTCGAGTTGTTGACTTAGTGGGACTAGCTGTGGGTTTTCATTGTATACATCTATATGTCTATAAGTATGTAAATACTATAGGTATATAGATAATTAGATACAAAATTCTTGTTCAAATGTTCTTGCCACTTCCAAATGGAAAGAAACTGCTTCTGGTCATCCAGGCTTACCTGTTTTGGTCTAGAATGAATTTTCCCTGGAACCTGAAGCCAGAGGGAAACCACCACACTAAAACATTGTCTGGGGCTCCAGATGTTTCTCATTTTAAATTTTCCACTGACAATTAGAGTATTGAATTTTTAAGGGACATATGAATGAATACACAGCACTTGCTATGTCAGAGTAATCCTCTGGTTGATATATTCAGCTTCCTGCTGCTGACAATGCCATGGTTTAGACTTAATGATGCTTCAGTCAAAGTCAGCGCATCAGACGGCACGTTGATGCTCCAGACAGGAGGAGGACTATGGTAGGGCTGGAGGGCTATGGACTCCCTGCCAGTCCCTTAGAGGGAGCAGGCCCCTCTTGAAGTAAAGGATTGCATGAATGTCCATAACCTTACAGAGAGATCTTTATAATTACAACTAAATTATTCTTTCCTCACAAACAACAGTGGCTGTTTTGGTTTTCTGTTTTTTAAAGATTTTTTTCCCCATTCCAATGGGTTTGCTGCAAGACTTAATTTAAAACAACCCTTGTGAAAATGTGTAAGATGGTAGCCCCATCACATTGTGATACTGTTAAATATCTACCCAGAAGCCTACGAACCATGTTTTTCTCCTTGGCATTTCTCTACACCTAATTCCAGACAGGTTTGCAAGTGGGAATGCAACTTGATGCAAATGTTCCGAACGGTACTCCAAACCCTTTTTGGTGGCTTAGGCAGGTTAAATAAAAACCCAAACCATTCAAAAAGAGAACACTCAAGAGAACTAACTGGTTGGAAAAAGCTTTATTCTTTCGTTTCACCTTATTAGTCTTTGATTTTTGTTTATCATTCATTCAATAGAGATCACCATGTGACCTATCATTTTGCAAATCTGTTACCTCTTACATCAAGCGTAATTAACTTTTGAAGAGTGGGTTTTGTTTGTTATTTTACTAATGATAATTAACATCAAACATGGCTTCTCATGCTATTTCTACCTCACTTTGGTTTTGGTGTGTTCCTAATAATTGTGCACACCTGATTTCACAGCTTCACCATCTATCCATTGTGTGAACTTTTTCTCTATTTTCTTTTTCCTTCCTGATTTACAAAAGAAAACCCAAAGCTCTAAGGTAACAAATTACATGAAGATTTGGTTTTAGTCTTGCATTTTTTTTCCTTTATGTGACATTGGACTTTTTCTTTACCCAAGGATTTTTGTATTTAACCATGATTTAAAACAAAGGGTTACTTTACTTCCTACTAAGAAGTTTAAGTTTCATTCTAAAATCAGAGGTAAATAGAGTGCTTAATTTTGATTTAATCTTTTGGTTTTATTTTATCTTTTAGACATTAGTTCTGGAGTGAGTCTGTCAAAATATCTGAATAAAAAATGAGAGCTTTATTGCTACGTTTTAAGCATAATTTGGACTTAATTTCGTGTTCTTTATAACCACCAAGTATTAAACTATAAATCATAATCAATGTAACTGAAGCATAAACATCACATGGCATGTTATGTCATTGTTTTCAGGTACTGGGTTCTTACTTGAGTATCATGGTATATTGTGTTTTAACACCAACACTGTAACATTTACTAATTATTTTTTTAAACTTCAGTTTTACTGCATTTTCACAACATATCAGACTTCACCAAATATATGCCTTACTATTGTACTATATTACTGCTTTACTGTGTATCTCAATAAAGCACGCAGTTATGTTACAAAAAAAGTGTTGACTGTAGTATTTTGTTTTTATTTTAATTTACTTATTTTTTATATAGGTAATACTTTCATATTGTTAAAAATGAAGAATCTACAGTGGGTTAAGGATCTGGCATTGCCACAGGCCACAGCTGTGGTTCAGGCTGCAATGGCAGCATGGGTTCGATCCCCATCCTGGAAACTTAGATGTGTAGCAGGTGCAGCCAAATTTTACTAAAAAATAAAAAATTTAGAAAGCCAAACAGTTAAAAGAGGCTGACCACTGTATTCCCACCTCATCTTCACTGCCCTCTGAGCAAATATTGATAATTTCTTGTGTATCCTTCCAAAGTGTTATTATTATAAAAGCAATTACACACATTTTTACTTTTTTCCTTCTATTTCATGGAACATAGCAGTCCATGTTATAAAACCTAGTTATACACCTTGGTTTTTTAAACTTAAGAATGTACTCATTTCAATATATAAAATGCTTTCTCATTCTTTTTTATAGCTGTATAATATTCCAGTGTGTTTGTGTGGAATATTACTTAGGCAGTCCCCTTTGGTGGGATCTATAGCTCGTTCCCCTCTTTTATTCTGACAAACAATTCCAAACATCTCCATTCCATCATTTCACTTGTGCAAAAAATATTTCTATAGACACAGTCATAGAAGTGAGATTTCTAGATCAAAGGTGGTAAGCATTTTAGCTTGAGAGGTATTTTAATTAAAAAGTATATTAATTAACCAGTTTGAAGTTTACACTTTGCTTCTCAAGAGAATTTCTTAACCACTTCTATCACTATTAATGGTACCAGACCTAAAGGGATGTCTGAGCAATAGAAGTCATGCCTAAAATGATGCCTCACAACTGGTTATGGGGTGGATACCCACCTCATACATAGTCATAACCACCACCAGAAGGAGATCCCCTCACCCCTGTCCTGTTCTGCTTCTGCCCTAGCTGCAAAGGAGGCCAGGAAAAGGAGTAGTCACATCAGCTCCTCTAGGGAGGGACTGTCTTTGCCTCTTACCAAGATCCATGGAGAAGAGATCCTCAACAGTGTTCAGATGTTGGAAGTCAAAAGAAATCACAAAAGTCCACTAGACACAGCCTATACTAGTGATTTTGGAAATAACAGGAGATGGTCAACCGATCAAGCATGGTGTTAAATGGTGGGGTGGTAATGCCAACCTAAATACATTGAAAGACTTTCCTTGAAGCCCACATATACCAAAACTAATTTTCATCCTATTTATTTTGCTTTTTTTAGGGCTATACCTGCAGTATATGGATGTTCCCAGGCTAGGGGTCAAATCGGAGCTACAGCTGCCAGCCTACACCACAGCCACAGCAATGCAGGATCCAAGCCATGTCTGTGACCTACACCACAACTCAAGGGAACGCCAGATCCCTGACCCACTGAGAGAGGCCAGGGATCAAACCCATATTCTCAGGGATACTAGTCAGATTCATTTCTGCTGCACCACGGTAGGAACTTCCATGCTCTTTAAATAAATCATTTATCCCCCCGTGCCATGCCCAAACCTGCTCTTGTCTGAAATGCTCAGTCTGGCTCTTTCGATGGCCCTTGACTAGGTAACTGAAGAATCTTCAGCATACCAACCTAGGACAACTGTGTGTGGATGACCCTGAGGAGGGCTTTTGGCTTTCCTTTCCACATTTGGCACAGGCTAGAGGGTAGGGAAATATTTCAGTTAAAAATTTAAATGAATCAAGTTGGCACACATTGTGCACCAACAAGCAGAATGTGTTTAGGAGGAAGCACCAAGACTAATGGATGTGTTCTGTGGAGCTGCAGTGGGATTTCCCTGAAATTGCAGTGCTCTGATGGCGCAATGAATACTAAGGCAGACACTGGCTCACTTGCAAAGACTCTGCCTTCAAATTAAGTGTAGGAAGGGCATGAATTTAATTCTTTCCCCACAGCAGCAAAGCTGCTAGAGTAGGAACCACAAACACATTCTCACATTGCTTCAGAGTTTTGTGGTCTCATAGACCTATGTGAGAACACAAGAGTGGCAACATACCAGGCATGCCTTAGCAAGCAATACTGTGTGAGTGTGTCAAGTCTGGGGATGCTTGAGAGTGGCATTCATATACAGGAAAGATTATGTAAAATAACTTTAGGCTTAGGTTCCATATATGTATGTGTGTACACATGTGTATATGTTTTATATATATTCTGGATAAATTTAGGTCTTTGGTAACTTTTCATTTTGAAATAATTCAAATTTACAGAAAAGTTATAAGAATAGTACGAAGAACCCCCATATACCTTTTTCCCAGATTCAACAATTGTTTACATTATGTCCCACTGACTTTCTTTTTCCTTCCTCTCCCTCCCCTGCTCAGAGTTGACCCCTGAACAACAAAGTGTTTAGGGTGCCGTTTCTCAGCATGGTTGAAAAATCCATGTATAACTTGCAGAGTTGACACTCCATATATGTGGTTCCTCTGTATCTGCAGTACCTCCCCATCTGTAGAGTCAACCAACCTCAGATTGCTTGGTACTATAGTATTTACTATTGAAAAGAATCTGCATGTAAGTGGACCCATAGAGTCTAAACCCATGTCGTTCAAGGGTCAACTGTAGCCTTTTTTCTTCCTGAACCATTTTGAGAGTAACTTTCAGACAACATACCCCTTTGTACTTAAATTGTTTCAAGTACAGTTCCCAAGAATTGATATTCTCTTGCATGACCACATTATGATTATCAAAATTATAAAATTTAACATTATACAAAGCTATCATCTACTCCACAGCCAACAGTCAAACATTGTTAATTGTATAATGATTTTTTTATAGTTATATGTGTTACCCTAGCCTGATCTAAGACCTAATTAACGATTTCATGACATTTAGTCGTGTCTCTTTACTCTCCTTTAATCTCGAACAATTTCTCAGCCTTTCTTTGTCTTCAAAGGCCTTGATATTTTTTAAGAGTATAAGCCAGTTTCCTGCAGGATGTGACTCAATTTGGGTTTGTGTGTTGTGTCCACATGATTAGATTCAGGTATGTGTTTTCAGCAGAAATATGACATAAGCAATGTAATGATGGTCTGTCTGTCCAGTTTGTGCTGATGTCAACTCTGATCAATTGGTGAAGGAGGTATCTCCAGGCTTCTCCATTTGGTATACATTTTTAAAACCTAATTATTCTTCAACCTTTAGGTAAAACTAGAAAACTTAATTTCATATGTACACTGTAGATGACCTATATAAAATAAGAAAAGTCACTTTTTCTGTGTTCCAGTTCAATATAGCCATATAGGGGCCTCCTGAATGCACTTCCTGCCACAGTCACACCAAATCTATAGCTATATACATAACAATTCCCTCCAAAACAAACATCAAAAACTCTGTGTGACTCCTACACATATCAGGCAAATGAAGAAAAAAAACCACATGGAAACAGGTGGGAGAAGCTGAAACAGGATGTTGCCATAAACCCCAACCATGGGGTGACAATGCCCAGCAAGGAGGGAACTCATAACTACCAGCTTCTCCCTGAGGAGAAAAGGGTTTGATTTTCACACCTGGCAACCCAATTTTTAGGAATTCTAGCAGCAACACAGGCCCCCAAAACCTCTAGCTCTGAAAGACAACAAAGCTTATGTCCATGAGACCCGTAAGGCTGCAGTGAATTACCTAAAAGACAGTTCTTAACAGGCTCATGCAGACTCAACAGGGCTAACACTTCAGGGCACAGCATAGAGCCAGCAGGCAGAAACTCCCAGTTTTTCCTTGAAAGAGGCCTATTTTCCTACCTTACTTACTATGTCCCGAGGGGCAGTCTCACGATTTAACACACATCTAGGGCCTGACTGCAATATTCTCCAGAGACCCCAGACACCATTATTTGTGCTCTCCCTCTGCTTAGCTCCTGATCACTGGTATCTGCCAGAAATAAGCTTATGAATACATAGGGCACCCTGGTTTCTGCAGCTACTGCCCAGGGGACACCCCTTGATCATTTTGGTTTGGTAGCCAGTAGGGCCTACACATTGTGCACCAGTCTCTCAGGACTGTAACAAACATATAAACAGTTCTTAACCAGCTAGACCCTCAGGGCCTGTTGCAGAAGCAGCAGATAAAAATGTCCAGTCTTTCCCTGAAAGAGGCCTGCTTGCTTATCTTAATAGCTGTAGACTAGGGAGCAGAGTGCAGTACTCTCCAGAGACCCCAGAGCCAACTGATGCTTTCTTTGTGCTCTGCCTCTGCCTTGCTCCAGGCTGCTCGTATCCCAGAAAGGAGCTCATGCATATGGTCTGCCGCTCTGCTTTGTGTGGCTACTGCCCAGGGAATGCCTCTTGATTGCCTGGCTCTGGTGACCAGTGGGGCTTACATCTATGGGTCTCATATGACTGTAACAAAGAGAGAAACAGTTCTTAACCAGCTATTCCCCAAGTAGTCACAGTGCAGAAGCACTAGACAGAGACAACCATCTCCCAGTTTTCCACTGAAAAAGAAGATCAACTTCCAGTTAGCCTGCTTCTACATACTGATTGAGATCTTCCCCTTTAGGACACTGACAAATCTTGGCACACCCTCAACTACTAAGAGCCACAAGAACACAGAAGTCTATTCAGACAATCACAAAGGTTGGAGAGACAACCCAGAGCTGGGCAAGGCTGAAAAATGTATTCCATCTCCTACACAAACCACTCCTTCAGGACTAATAGAGGTGGAGGTTTTATCTAATGCAAAGATACCAATATAGAGAGTCAATGAAAATTAAGAAACAGAGAAGTATATTCAAAATGAAAGAACAATATACAGGCATACTCTGTTTCATTGAGCTTCATTTTATTGCACTTCACAGATTTTACGTTTTCTACAAATTGAAGTTTTGTAGCAACCCTGCATGTCAGATGATGGTTAACATTTTAAAGCAATGAAGTATTTTTAAGTTAAGGTATGTACATTTTTCATACATAATACTATTGCGCACCTAAGACACTACAATAGAGTGTAAATGTAACTTCTCTATGCACTGAGAAACCAAAAAATTCCACATTACTGACCCACTTCATTGGGTTATTCCATTTATTACAGTTCTGTAACCAAATTGGCAGTATCTCCAAGGTATGCCTGTAAAACCTCAGAAAAGACCTTAATTAAACAGAAATAAGTGATTTACTTGAAAAACTAACAGTTACAAAGATGCTCACTGAGCTATGGAAAACAACACATGAGAAAAGTGAGGATTTCAATGAAGAGAAAATATAAGAAAGTACCTAACAGAAATCACAGAGCTAAAGAATACAATAACGGAACTTAATAGAGGAGGTCAACAGCAGATGAGATGAAGTGGAAAAAGGATCCAAGAACTTGAAGACAGGGCAGTAGAATTCATACAATCAGAGAAGAAAAAAGTATGAAGATAGCTTAAGGGACTTAGAGGTCCATAAAGTGAACCCATATTCACATTAGAGGACTCCTAGAGGAAAAGAAAGGGGCAGTAAACAAATTTGAAAAAAAAAAATGTCTGAAACCTTCCCTATCTTCAAGAAGCAGGCAGATAATCATATTAGGAAGACCAGAGAGTTTCAAATAAGATGAGTCCAAAGAGACCCAAACCAAGACACGTTATAATTAAAGTGTCAAAAATTAAAGACAAGAGAATTTTAAAAGCATCAAGAACAAAGCAACTTGTTACCTACAAGCAAACCTCCATAAGATCATCAGCAGAATTTTTTAGCAGAAGCTAAAGACTATAATGGAGTTTCATGATATATTCAAAGTGCTAAATGGAAAAAAAACCTGCCAACCAGAATACTCTATCCAGCACTGAAGAGTTTCCAGAGAAATAAAAGCACCACTAGACCAGCCTTGAAAGAAATGTTAAAGGGATTTCTTTAAGCTGAAACAAAAAGGTGCCAGTTAATAACAGGAAAATATATGAAAATATAAATCTCATTGGTAGAGGTAAATATATAGTTAAATTCAGAATAATCTAATGTTCCAATGGTGTTGGGTTTACCATTGAAAAATCCAGTATGAAAGTTAAAAGGCAAAAGTAGTAAAAAATAACAATAGCTACACAAATTTGATAATGGATATGTAAGATAAAAAGATGTCAATTTTGACATGAAACACCTCAAAGGATAATAAAAATAGAGAGCTTTATAATGTGCTCAAACTTAAGTTGTTAGCAACTTAAAATAGATTGTTATAAATATAAGATGTTTTATGTAAGCCTTATGGTATCCACAAAGCAAAAACCTAAAGGAGATACGCCAAAGATAAAGAAAAAAGAATTTAAGCAAACTACTACAGAAAAGCATCATAGCAGAAAGAGAGAGAAGGAAAAAGAAAAATTACCGAAAAAGCCAGAAAAATGAACCAAATGGAAACACATCCATACCTATCAATAATTACTTTAAATATCCATGGACTAAATTCTCTAATCAAAACACAAAGACTGGCTGAGTGGATAAAAAAACAAAAGTCACCTACATGCTGCTTACAATAGACTCACTTCAGTTTTTAGGACACACATACTGCAAGTGAAGGGATGGAAAAAGATATTCCATGCAAATGAAAATCAAAAAACAGTAAAGGTAGCTATACTATATTAGACAAAGTAGACTTAAAGGCAAAGCTGTAACAAGAGACAAGGTCATTACATAATAATAAAGGGGTTAATTCATCAAGAGTATATAACAATTGTAAATATACATGCACTCAACATCAGAACATCAGAGTATTAACCAAATACTAAAGGCATTAAGATAATAATAGACAAAAACACAATAATAATAGAGGACTAAAATAATAATAATAGTAGTAGTAGTAGTAGTAGTAGTAGTAGAGGACTTTAAAACCCCGCTCTCACCAATGGATAGATCATCCAGACAGAAAATTAATAAGTAAAGATTGGTCTTAAAGGACATGTTCTATCAGATGGATTTAATAGACATTTACAGAACATTCCATACAAATGCAGCAGAGTACACATTCTTCAAGCATACAAGGAACATTCTATAGGCTATATCAGAGATTAAGTCACGAAACAAGTCTTAATAAATTTAAGAATACTGAAATCATGTCAAGTATCTTCTGATAACAGTGGTCTGAAATGAGAAATTACTGACAAGAAGAAAACTGGCAAATTCACATATATACAGATATTAAACAACATGCCACTGAACAACAAGTGGATCAAAGAAGAAATCAATAGAGAATTTAAGTATCTTGAGACAAATGAAAATGGAAACACAACATACCAAAATGTACGGAATACAGCAAAAGCAGTTCTAAGAGGGAAGTTCACAGCAATAAATGCCTACACCAAAAACAAAGATATGGAGTTCTCTCGTGGTGCAGCCAGGTTAAGGATCCAGTGTTGTCACTGCAGCAGCTTGGGTAACTGATGTGGCACAGGTTTGATCTCTCACCAGGGACTTTCCACATGCCACAAGCATGGCCAAAAAAAAAAAAAAATGAAAGAAAGATTATCAAACAGCCTAAATTTATACCTCAAGAAACTAGGAAAAGAAGAACAAATGATGCCCAAAATTAATAGAAAGAAAGAAATTAGATCAGAATGGAAATAGAGATGAAAAAAGACAACAGAAAAGATTGATACAACTAAGAGCTGTTTTTTTAAAAAGATAAACAAAATAGACAATGTTTAGCTGAGTCACCAAGAAGAAAAGAGAAAGGACTAAAAACCAGACGTGAAAGAGGAGATGCTCCAACTAATCCCACAGAAATACAAAGGATCATAAAAACCTACTATGAACAATTATCCACTAACAAATTAAACAACATAGAAGAAATGGATAAAGTTCTAGAAACAAACATACTACCCACAAAAACTGAATAATGAAAAGAAAATCTGGACAGATCAATTATTGGTAAGGAATTTAGCCAATAATTAAAAAACCTCCTGACAAACAAAGTCCAGGACCAGATAACCTCACCGGTGAACTCTACCATTTAAAGGAGAATTGGAGTTCCCGTCGTGGCACAGTGGTTAACGAATCCGACTAGGAACCATGAGGTTGCAGGTTCCATCCCTGCCCTTGCTCAGTGGGTTAACGATCCGGCGTTGCTGTGAGCTGTGGTATGGGTCGCAGATGCAGCTCAGATCCCGCAATCCTGTGGCTGTGGTGTAGGCCGGCGGCTACAGCTCCGATACGACCCCTAGCCTGGGAACCTCCATATGTCATGGGTGCGGCCCAAGAAATGGCATAAAAGACAAATAAATAAATAAAGGAGAATTAATACCAATCCTTCTCAAACTCTTCCAAGAAATAAAACAGAAAACACTTCCAAAGTCATTTTACAAGGCCTACATTAAGCTAGTAACAAAATCAAAGGACACTGCAAGAAAAAAAAATTATAGGACAATATCCCTGATGAACATAGATGCAAAAAATCCTCAGCAAAATATTAGTAAACTAGATCCAACAAAATATTAAAAGGATCATACACCAGGATCAAGCAGGATTTTTTTCCAGGGATGCAAGAATGGTTCAATATCCGCTAATCAATGTGATATACCACATTAACAAAATGAAGGATTAAAAGCCATATGATAATCTCAACAGATGTAGAAAAAGCATTTGACAAAATTCAACATCCATTCATGATCATAAAAATCTTCTCCTGAAAGTGGAAATAGAGTGATGTTACCTCAACATAATAAAGGCCATATATTACCCCACAGCTAACACCACACTCAACAGTGAAAAACTAATAGCTTTTCCTTTAAGATTAGAAACAAGACAAGGATACCCACTTTCACCCCTTCCATTCAACATAGTAGTAGAAGTCAAACTCAGAGTAATTATGCAAGAAAACTGGAAAGAAAGAAGTAAAATTGTCTCTATTTGCATGTGACTTATTATATATAGACAACCCTAAAGACTTCACCAAAAAACCTATATAGAACTAATAAACAAATTGGTAAAGCTGCAGGATACAAAATCAATATATAAAAATCAGTTGCATTTCTATACACCAATAAACTATCAGAAAGAGGAATTAATAATCTCATTTATAATTGCATCAAAATTATGAAATACATAGGAATGAATTTAACCAAGAGGTAAAATATCTGTACACTGCAAATTATAAGACAATAGATAAAAGAAATTTATGACATAAATAAAAGATAGTTTGTGCTCATGGATTAAAATAATAATTATTATTAAAATGCCCATACTACCCAAAGCAATCTACAGATGCAATGCATTCCCCATCAAAATTCCAATGGCATTTTTCACAGAAATAGAATAATCAATCCTTAAATTTGTACAGAACCACAGAAGACCCTAAATAGCTAAAGCAACCTTGAGAAAGAAGAATAGAACTGGAGGCATCACACTCTCTGATTTCAAACTATATTAAAAAGTTAGAGAAAATCTAACAGTATGATATTGGTGTAAAAATAGTCACATGGGTGTACCCACTGTGGCTCAGTGGTAATGCACCTGACTAGTACCCATGAGGGTGTGGGTTCAATCCTTGGCCTCGGTCAGTGGGCTAAGGATATGGCATTTCCCTGAACTGTGTGTGGGCCAGCAGCTGCAGCTCAGATCAGACCCCTAGACTGGGAACTTTCACATGCCACAGGTGTAGCCCTAAAAAGAACCCCCCCCCAAAAAAAAACACCTATGGATCAATGGAGCAGAATAGAGAGCCCAGACATAAACTCACATATATATGGCCAATTAATTTACAACAAAGGAGCCAAGAATATACCATAGGAAAAGGATAGTCTTTAATAAATTGTGCTGGGAAAACTGGACCAGTGTGTGCAGAAGAATGGAACTAGACCAGTATCTTGCACCATACACACAAATCAACTCAATGTATTAAAGACTTTTAAAGACCTGAAACCATAAAACTCCTAGGAGAAAACATAGAGGGTAAGCTCCATGACATTCCTCTGGCAATGATTTCTTTAATTTAACACCAATAGCAGGGGCGACAAAAGCAAAATTAAACAATTGGTACCACATCAAACTAAAAGGCTTCTGCACGGCAAAAAAAAAAAAAAAAAAACCATTAACAAAATGAAAAAGTAACCAACAGAGTGGAAGAAATATTTGCAAATCATATAACTGACAAATACATAATATTCAAAATATATAAAGAACTTAGACAACTCAATAGCAAAAAAAATACAATTTTAAATTGGATAGGCAATCTGAATAAACATTTTTCCAATGAAGACACACAGATGGCCAAAAGGTACATGAAAAGGTGATGAACATCACTAATCATCAGGGAAATGCAAATCAAAACCTCAATGAGATGTTGTCTCACACCTGATAGAATGACTATTATCAAAAAGACAAATAGTTGGGCCAGGTCACAAAGAGAGCAGTGATCTGAGGGTGTTCTTCAGGGAAAGGTTTGGGGAATAACCAGCAGTGGTCTCCCAGGATGAATTCTAGACATCTTGCTGCTACCAGGAAGATTAGGCTTCCTTTGGGGATAATGGTTGTGGCAGGACCACCTCAGGTCTGATTCTGCTGTCCTCTGATGCTCTTCCCATCCCTGCTCATCCTCTCCTGCCTGGCCCCTCTATCTAGACCCCCCAGTTACTCCTCCCAGAACAAGGCAGTGAACTGTGCATCCATGGACCACACGTTCTCGGAAACATTCTGATACCATATACCATATGAACTATATCCAGTTTTCTGTTCATTTTGAAATCACATCTGTAAAAGCATACATTTTCAATTGGAACCTAAGACTCATCTCTCTAATTCATGAATATGCCCAACTGCTGCAAACAGTTTAAGCACTTTAACGAAACACACACAAATTATTCTAAATTTGGAGTTCCCATCATGGCTCAGTGGTTGACAAATCCGACTAGGAACCATGAGATTGTGGGTTCAAACCCTGGCCTTGCTCAGTGGGTTAAGGATCCAGCATTGCCATGAGCTGTGGTGTAGGTCGCAGACATGGTTTGGATCTGGCATTGCTGTGGCTGTGGCATAGGCCGGCAGCTACAGCTCTGATTAGACCCCTAGCCTGGGAACCTCCATATGCCATGGGAGTGGCCCTAGAAAAGGCAAAAAGACAAAAAAAAATTACTCTAAATTTAACCAAAAAAATATGAAAACCATGAGCTATGTTTACTTCATCATTTCTGTTTAATTCTAAACTTAATAAGCTTCGAAAGACTTACTTGGTAAGGCAGAGTTTCTTAGTGGTATATGCCTGAGGTGTTCCACAGGTGTTGAGGTCTTAAACCTTGCAGTCTTAGGGGTGGCCAGATAGAGCCCGTAACCTTCAGCCTCCTACAGTCAACCAAGGATGCCCTACAATGAAAAATCAATTTCTCATCATTAAAATGGCCATACCACCCAAAGAAATCTAAAGATTTAATGCGATCCCTATCAAATTACCCACGACATTTTTCACAGAACTAGAACAAACAATCCAAAAATTTATATGGAACCATAACAGACCCAGAATTGCCAAAGCAATCCTGAGGGGGGAAAAAAAGGCAGGAAGCATAACTCTTCTAGACTTCAGACATTACAAAGCTACAATAATCAAGAAAGTATGGTACTAGTACAAATACATACAGACCAATAGAACAGAATAGAGAGCTCAGAAATAAATCTGGACCTACAGTCAATTTATCTTCAACAAAGGAGGCAAGAATATAAAATGTAAAAAAGACATTCGCTTCAGTAGGTCGTGCTAGGAAAACTGGAAACATGTAAGTCAATTTAACTAGAACATACCCTCACACCGTGCACAAAAATAAACTCAAAATGCTTAAAGACTTGCCTCTCTTCTCATCTCTGCCATCCTATGTGCATTCGAATTAGCTCCTCATCATGTCTATTCATAAGACTTTCAGGATCAAGTGATTCCTGACCAAGAAGCAAAAGCAAAATCGTCCCATCCCCCAATGGAGTCGAATGAAAACTGGTAATAAAATCAGTTACAACTAGAAGACATTGGAGAAGAACCAAGCTGGGTCTAAAAGGAGCCTCTGCACATGAAGTGGCACACATATTTATGCTGTATGGCAGTCACTTGCATCTTACAATATCACAAACATCACAGCCACAGTTGTATATATCAGGAAATAGGTCCTCTTTGTGTTGGTGTTTCTGCATAGCACTTTGCCTCAGTAATAAATATGTGAAGCCCTCTTGTTGGGGAAAAAAAAATGCTTAAAGACTTAACATAAGACAAGACACCATAAAACTCCTGAGAAAACATACATAAAACATTCTCTGACATCAATCGTACAAATGTTTTCTTAAATCAGTCTCCCAAGGCAATAGAATTAAAAACAAAAATAACCTAATGGTACCTAATCAAACTTAGAAGCTTTGCACAGCAAAGGAATCCATAAAAAAAATGAAAACACCAAAAAGACAACCTATGAAAGGGGAGAAAATATGTGCAAATGATGCAACCGACAAGGGCTTAATATCCAAAATATACAAACAACTCATACAATTCAATCAAAAAATGAGCAGATGACCTAAATAGACATTTCTCCAAAGAAAACATAGGGGATAGCCAACAGGCACATGAAAAAATGCTTAACATTACTAATTATTAGAGAAATGCAAATCAGAACTACAATGAGGTATTACCACACCAGTCAGAATGGATGTCATTAATAAGTATACAGATAACAAAGGCTGGAGTGGGTGTGGAGAAAAGGGAAGCCTCCTACACTGTTGGTGGGAATGTAAATTGGTACAACCACTATGGAAAATAGTATGGATGTTCCTCAGAAAACTAAATATAGAACTACCATTTGATCTAGCAATCCCACTCCTGGGCATATATCTGGACAAAACTACAATTCAAAAAGACACATGCACTGCTATGTTCATTACAACACTATTCACAACAGCCAAGACATGGAAACAACCTAAATGTCCATCGACAGAGGATTGGATTCGGAAGAGGTGGTATACATACACAATGGAATACTACTCAGCCATAAAAAGAATAAAATACTGCCATTTGCAGCAATATGGATGGAGCTAGAGACTCTCATACTGAGTGAAGTCAGTCAGAAAGAGAAACACAAATACCATGACACCACTTATATCTGGAAATTAAGTATGGCACAGATGAACCTATCTACAAAACAGAAACAGACTAACAGACTTGGGGAACAGACTTGTGGTTGCCAAGGGAGAGGGGAGGGAGTGGGATGGAGAAGTCTGGGGTTGACTGATGCAAACTATTACATTTATTTATTATTAATTTTAATAGTTATTTCCCCAAAGCAATTTTTTTCTACTGTACAGCATGGTGACCAAGTTACACATACATGTACACATTATATTTTTGCACATTATCATGTTCCATTATGTGACTAGATATAATTCCCAGTGCCACACCACAGGATCTCATTGCTAATCCATTCCAAAGGCAATAGTTTGTATTTATTAAAACCAAGCGCCCAAGCACTTCACTCCCCAAAATTTTTGGATTGTTTGTTGTAGTTCTGTGAAAAATGTCCTGGGTAATTTGATAGGGATTGCATTGAATCTGTAGACTGCTTTGGGTAGTACGGCCATTTTTACAATATTAAATTTTCCCACCTAGGAACCTGGACTATCTTTCCATTTCTTTGAATCATCTTTAATTTCCTTGATTAATGTTTTATAGTTCTCAGAATGTAAGTTATTCACCTCCTTGGTCAGGTTTATTCCCAGGTATTTGATTTTTGGGGGTGAGATTTTTAAAAGGTATTGTATTTTTGTATTCCTTTTCTGATATTTCATTGTGAGTATACAGAAATGCGACTGACTTCTGAATGTTAATCTTATATCCTGCTACTTTGCTGAATTTATTAATCAGTTCAAGTAGTTTTTGGGTTGAGTCCTTAGGGTTTTCTATATATGCTATCATGTCATCTGCATACACTGACAGTTTTACCTCTTCTCTTCCTATTTGGATGCCTTTTATTTCTTTTGTTTGTCTGATTGCTGTGGCTAGGACTTCCAATACTGTGTCGAATAACAGTGATGAGAGTGGGCATCCTTGTCTTGTTCCAGATTTTAGTGGGAAGGCTTTCAGCTTTTCTTCATTGAGTATTATATTTGCTGAGGATTTATCATAAATGGCTTTGATTATGTTAAGGTATGTTCCCTCTATATCCACTTGGGTAAGAGTTTTTATCATGAATGGATGTTGGACTTTGTTAAATGCTTTCTCTGCATCTATTGAGATGATCATGTGGTTTTTGACTTTTCTTTTGATTGTATGACATTGATTAATTTGCACATGTTGAACCATCCTTGTGCACCTGGGATGAATCCCACCTGGTCGTGGTGTATGATCTTTTTTATATGTTGTTGGATTTGGTTGGCTAAAATTTTGCTGAGAATTTTTGTGTCTACATTCATCAAAGATATTGGCCTATAGTTTTCTTTTCTGGTGGTATCTTTGTCTGGTTTTGGAATTAGGGTGATGGTGGCATTGTGGAATGTCTTTGGGAGTGTTCCTTCTTCTTCGACCTTTTGAAAAAGTTTAAGGAGGATGGGTATAAGTTCCTCTTTGTATGTTTGGTAGAATTCACCTGTGAAGCCATCTGGTCCTGGACTTTGACTTGTAGGGAGTGTTTTTAGGACATATTCAATTTCATTTCTCATGATTGGTCTGTTCAGTTGGTCTATTTCTTCTTGATTCAGTTTTGACAGGCTGTAGGTCTCTAGGAAGTTGTCCATTCCTTCCAGGTTGTCAAATTTGTTGGCTTATAATTGTTCATAGTATTCTCTCATGGTTTTTTGTATTTCTGTAGTATCCGTTATGACTTCTCCTTTTTCATTTCTTACTTTGTTTATTTGGGTTTTTTCTCTCCTCTTGTGGGTGAGTCTGGCCAGAGGTTTGTCAATTTTGTTTAGCTTTTCAAAGAACCAGCTCTTGGTGTTACTGTTTTTTTTTTTTTTTTTTGAATCTCTATTTTATTGATTTCCTCTCTAATCTTTATGATTTCCTTCCTTCTGCTGACTTTAGGGTTTTTTGTTGTTGTTGTTGTTGTTGTTGTTGTTGTTCTTTTTCTAATTCATTTAGGTGTTGGGTTAAGTTGTCGATTTGAGATTTTTCTTCTTTTTAGAGGAAGCCCTGTATTGCTATGAATTTCCCTCTTAGCGCCACTTTTGCGGCATCCCATAGATTTTCAGTGGTTGTGTCATTATCATTTGTCTCGAGGTATTTTTTTAATTTCCTTCTTGGTTTCCTCATTGACCCATTGGTTTTTTAGTAGCATGTTGTTTAGTCTCCATGTAGTAAGTATTTTCTCATTTCTTTTCCTGTGGTTGATTTCTACTTTCATGCCATTGTGGTCGGAGAAGATACTTGAAACAATTTCTGCACTCTTAAATTTGTTGAGGTTAGCTTTGTGCCCCAGTATGTGATTGATCCTTGAGAATGTTCCATGCGCATTTGAGAAGAATGTATATTCTGATTTTTTTGGGTGTAATGTCCCGAAATGTCAATTAAGTCTCACTTTTCTATCGTGTCCATAGGATCTCTGTTGCCTTATTGATTTTCTGTCTAGAATATCTGTCCATTGTTGTGAGTGGGGTGTTAAAGTCTCCTAATGTTATTGTATTCCCATGAATTTCTCCTTTTATGTCTGTTAGTATTTGTTGGAGGTATCTGGGTGCTCCTAGATAAGGGGCATATATATTGACGATTGTAATATCCTCTTCTTGAATGGATCCTTTAACCATTAAACAGTATCCTTCTTTGTCTTTCATTATGGCCTTCATTTTAAAGTCTATTTAGTCTGATACGAGTATTGCAACTCCTGCTTTCCTGTCTTGTCCATTGGCATGAAATATCTTTTCCCATTCCCTCACTTTCAATCTGTATGTGTCCTTTGCTCTGAAGTGAGTTTCTTGTAGGCAGCAGATTGAAGGTTTTTGCTTTTTTATCCAATCTGCCACACTCTGTGTCTTGATTGGAGCATTTAGTCCATTGACATTTAAGGTAATTATTGATAGATACATATTTATTGCCATTTTAAAACTTGTTTTCCAGTTGATCCTAAGTTTCTCTTTTCTTCTTTTTTGGGTTGGATAGTTTCCATTTATTTTATGCTTGAGTACTTTTCTTTGTAGTTTTTGTGAATGTAATGTTCAGTTTTGTTTTGTGGTTGCCGTGTTTTTTTAAGCACATTAACCCATTCCTATATCTGCTTGCTTTACCCTGATAGTCATATATAGGCTCAGACACATTATTAAAATAAAAAAAAGAATCTGTATTTTCTTACTTTCCTTCCCCACATTCTACGATTTTGATGGCTTTTTTTTTTTTTTTTATTTAACATCTTCATGTTTAGATCTGTATGCTGGCTTATTTAAATGTCTGCTTTCCAATTCTGGTTTCCTCCATCCTAATTCTTCTTTTTCCTCTAATTTAGAGAAGCCCTTTCAGTATTTCCTTTAGAATGGGTTTAGTATTGCTGTACTCTTTTAGCTTTTGTTTGTTGGAGAAATTTTTATTTCCCCTTCTAATTTAAATGATATTCTTGCTGGATAGATTATTCTAGACTGCACATTTTTTCCTTTCAGCATTTTAAATATATTTGCCACTCCCTTCTGGCCTATAGTGGTTCTGTAGAGAAATCAACTGATAGCCTTTTGGGGGTTCCCTTATATTTAACACTTTGTTTTCATCTTGCTGCCTTTAGAATCCTCTAACTTTTGCCATTTTTATTATAATATGTCTTGGTGTGGGCCTGTTAGGGTTCAGCTTGTTTGGGGCCCTCTGTGCTTCCTATATCTTGATATCAGTATGCTTTAGATTTGGAACGTTTTCAGCCATAATTTCTTGAGATATATTTTCAATTCCCTTTTCTTCTTCTTTTCCTTCTGGAATTACTATTATGCAGAGATTGACCAGCTTTATATTATCCCATAGATATCTTATATTGCTTTCATGTTTTTTTCATTTGGTTTTCTGTCTGCTGTGCTGATTGGGTGATTTCCATTATTTTATGATTTCCATTATTTTATCTTCCACATCACCAATTCATTCCTCTGCATTATTCATTTTGCTCTTTATTGCCTTTAGCTCAGTTTGTATCTCTGTAAATGAATTTTCTAGTTTTTATTGGCTCCTCCTTATATTTTCTAGTTCCTTTCTAAAGGAATCTGCATTACTGTTCATATCCTCTCTTCATTACTTCAGTATTTTCAATACCTCCATTTTGAACTCAGTGTCTATCAGACTGCAGAGGTCTGTTTCATTGTTGTCTGCTTTAGGTGAATTCTCCTCTTCCTTTAACTGGGAATGGTTTCTGTGCTTCTTCATCTTGTTTGTGTTTTTCTTTTTCTGTGAGTTTGGGGAAGCCAAATTGTAGTCTTGTAAGGCTACATCCATGCAAGAGTACCCCTTTGTATTTTTTTGGGGGGGGTACTATTTACTTTTGGTGTGGGAGTTTGAATATTTGCTGTCTCTTTCTTCGGTGTGAGCAGGCTGTTGTCCCCAGGATGCTCAGTGTGTTTTCAGGGAGAAGGAGGCAGTGGGTAGGGCCAGCAGTCATTGCCTTTTTGTTGGGCTCTCAATAGCATCAAGGACCCGCAGGAATTTTGCACAGGCTGTTCCTAGCTGCAGGGCCCTGCAAAGTTGTAATAAGCTCTGGGCAGATCTTCAAGGTGACCAGAGCAATTGTCAGTAGCAACAGAAGAGTGTGTGAGTTCTCAGGGGAGTGAGAGTGACAACAGCTTGTGTTTGATTCCAATGCCCTCCTCTGAGGTGATGGGAACCACAGGTGGTGCCTGTTCATAGGCCCCTATTGGGAGCAGGCCATGACCACCTCTAGAGTCAGTGATAACTGTGGTGGTTTGCCCCCACCACCTGTAGACCATGCATGAGGCAACCCGTCTCGCTTAGCCCACATATTAGGTGTTGTAAAGGGTGCTCCTCGTTGCAGGATCCTGGAACATAACAGAGACCAGGCGTGTGGGTACTGCCCAGAACATTTGGCAGTGGCAACAGCAGGGCGGGTGTGTTCCTAGGGGTGCGAGAGCAACAACTAGTGGTGTTCTGTCACAATGCCCGCCTCTGTGGCTCCGTTTAGGTGAATGGGGCTGCAAGTGATTTTTGTTCAGGTATCTCCAGTGGCAATGGGCCATGCCAACCTCTGGAATCAGGGATAACTGTGGTGGTTTTCCCCTGCTGCCTGCAGACCATGCAAGCAGCACCCTGTCCCCCTTAGCCCGTGCAGGAGGTGCTGTACCAGTTGCTCTAGTTGTAGGGTCTTGGGAAGGGACAGTGACCAAGTGTCTGAGTGTCACCCAGAGCATTTGGCAGTGGCAGCTGCAGGATGGGTGTGTTCCCAGGGGAGTGAGAGCAACAGCGTATGGTGCTTGGTTGCAATACCCTCCTTTTCTTTTTGGCAACCTCTGAGGTGACTGGGGTTGCTGATGGAGCCCACTCACAGGCCCCCAGTGGTGGCAAGCCACGCCTCCCTTTGGCCTCTGAGACGAACGCTGTAGTCTGCCCCTGTCACCTGTGGATTGTGCGAGAAGCACCATGTTGCACTTAGCCCCCTTATGCCCTTAGCCCACACACTAGATGCCTGGCCACCGGTAGCCTGCACAAGAAGTGCCTAATCTCCCTTAAGTGAGCAAGAGGCTTCTCACTGCCTATGGCCTCTACAGAGCCACCCCACCCTCTAAGCCTGTGGGCATGCACACGTTCCAGTGCAGGGAGTTTCCTACGGTGGCCTGCCCCTCCTCCTCTCCCCTCCCAGACAATGGCACCTTGCTTCTCCTGAGGGTCCAGACCTTCTCCCAGGTTCCCTCTGCCATGGTGTTCCTCTCCTCAGCCCCTCAATGCCATCCCCAGTTCTTTCCCTGGGACTGACCTCCGGAGCCTGAGTCTCAGTGCCCAGCCCCCGCCCAAGCATCTCAGGCTGTGGTGTCCAGGCTGGTCATTGAGATGGTCTGTGTAGCTTTCACTCTGCTTTGCTGTTCTCAGTCCAGCTACTACGCTTTACTTGGTGACTTTGAAGTACCACCAACTCAGCCCATCTTTCATCAGTTAGGTGGCTTCCCGGGAGGTGGGTTCCTTTTCTCCTTCACAGCTCCCTCTAGGGAATGCTAGTCCTGTCCTGATTCCCTTCCTCTTTTTTTCTTTTGTTCTACCCAGTTATGTCAAGAGTTTCTTGCCCTTTTGGAGGTTTAAGTTCTTCTGCCAGCATTCAGTTGATGTTTTGTGTGAGTCATTTTACATGTAGATGTGTTTTTTTGATGTGTTTATGGGAGGTGTGTGCAACCTCTTACTCCTCTGCCATCTTGCTCCCCTCCCCCAAACTATTACATTTAAAATGGATAAGCAATGAGGTCCTGCTGTATAGTTCAGCAACCTATACCCAATCACTCGTAATTGAACATGATGGGAGATAATATGAGCAGAAGAATGTACATATATGTACCACTGGGTCACTTTTCTGCACAGCAGAAATCGATAGAACACTGTAAATCAACTATAATAAAAAATTAAAAGATAAAAGTAAGCATGTAAGTTGTTTTTTTTTTTAATAAATTTCTCTGTATGTCATGGTGTGAAAAGAGTTGGAAAACATGGTGTGGAGGGAATACCTTTACCATCACAAGAGTTGAGGTTACTGGTTCAATACATCCCCATACTAAAACTAAACATCCTAGGCATGTTGGTGGTTTTTATCAGTCAGGAATTTGGCTAAGCTGGGTAACTGTTCTTATGCCACAGGAGGAGAAACATTCAATCCCGTTAAATACTTATGTTGTTAGTATGATAACAGAGAGACTCCCAAGCCATATAGGAAGTTTTTGCATACACTCTTCACACACACTGTGTTCCTGGGTTAGATTTACCCCTTTACCCATGTGGGTACCTGCCAGCCCCTATACTAGGACTAGACTAGGGCTCTCATGGTCCTAGATCATTGGCCTCACTTATGGTCTATGCCAGTCATCTTAAGTATTCATAAAACCCTTTCAATCTCAAAAACACCCTGGTGATCCTACTTATAATTAGGTTGCACCTAACTTCCTTTGATAATAAATGTTTCTCTATTGTTTCTCTATACTATTGGCATTTGAGTTGGGACAAGTCTGCCTTGTGCACATTTCTCCCTCATTTTGTAGTTCTCCCAGTCATTGTGAAGGCAAAGCCAATACAACATGTCTCCAAAGGCCTCACTGGTTCTTTTTCCAGTGTCATAACAGGCTGTGTTCTTTTCACATTCGCCCTGTCAGGCTCCAGCTCTTCGAAATATTTTAATGGCATTAGTTCTTACTGGTGAAATAGTTTTCCTATTTTGTCCAACCCTCTAGTCATTTTCCTGAAGTACTACCCACCACCCCAGGTGAAAACACTGACCATCTGATAACCAGAAAATAGATGTTTTCCACAGGTAGAGGAAGAAGCTATCACCATTTATTCCCATTTGTTTAAGCCTAACATCTGATCTCTTAGTGCATTTTCAGCTTATAGATACTTCTAGTGGATACTGCAGTACATCAACCACATCCCCTCTTGTCTTCAAGGCCAGGACACTCATACCCCACCTTCTGAGAATATCAATACTGATGGCTCACAGCTCTGTCCCTTTCTGGGCACTGCCTTCAGTTATAGGGAACTATCTTGCCCACAGTAACACCACCTCTTGTCGGGGAACAGCCTAGACCAATAGCTGGCTGATGTAATGATCCAAAGAATTATTAGGGAGCTATTCAAGCATGAGTGAGTCCTACCCTATCCTGGACTGTCATCTTTCCCTCCTCCTCCTTCCCCTTGATACTGAGCAGAACATACCCAGAGATCCTCCCTTTAGCACTTAAGAACCACTAAGTTCCCAGTCTTATCAGGCCCAAGTACAAAGTTAAAAACAGTTGATCCTTCCAAATTGCCAGCACTGGTTGGTGCAGGCACACCAAGACCAAAGAGGTAATCCAAAATGACCTAGGTTCATTATGCCATATTTTAAATAAATTAGCATTGTGGGTTTTCTCCCCCCACCCCATGGGCTTTGCTTGGATGTTTATGGGTAAACACCTGCACACAAGGAGAAAAGTCATATAACCTAAAGCTGTGAATCACCTTGTCAATCAAATGATGCAGGACACAGAGAAGGATTCCACTACACCGAAAGACCATCTCTGCCCTCATTGCTGCTTCTGGTTTCCATCCAGAGGGCTGGCTCTCCAGTCTCTTTGGTAGACCATACTTTAGCTTGCTTGCTTTGCTTAATAAAATTTCTGCTGCTTAAAACTGCTTTATGTCTCTCATTTGAGTTCTTTCCTTCAGGGAACAAAGGACCGAGGAATGTGCCATTCCACCAATAACAGACTCAGTCCCCCTACCTCCATGTGGGACAATTCTGAAGGACCAGCCCAGTTTCTGAGCACCTTGCAGGATCTGCTGAAGTCTTAGCTGCAAGCACATCACAGCTCAACTTCTCTGCCCTACCCACTTGCTTCCTTCAGGGGTATCTCCCATTAGTACTCCCTGGTAAACCTTCTCCAGGTGAGCAACTTTCTGCAGATGAGTAGTCCATCTGCAGAGAATACTCCATCTCAGAGGCTGTTTTCAGGGAGCCTAGTCTAAAACAAAGCTGTTCGTTTTACCGGGAAATAGAGTGGCAAAACAAATGAGTAACCTAAGCCATTCTACCTGCTCTCCATCCCGCTGCCCACAACAGTCAGACTGTCCCTTCATCTGCTTCTAGCCACCAGCCTAAGCTTTCTCACTCACTGCTGCATTCTTGTTCTTCAAGGTTTCAACTGTCTGGTCATGTTCCACCCATCAGTATCTTTTCCTCTCTCCATACTGGGCTGAATCATCCTCCTGCTCCAAAGTTTACTCACTCATGGCTGCTTCCATCAAAATGCTTGCGTGTGACAAATGAGCCTATCTGTGAAACAGATAAAGACTCCTGGACAAGGAGAACAGACCTGTGGCTGCCAAGGGGGAGGGTGTTGGGGAGGGATGGAGTGGGAGGTTGGGGTTAGCAGATGTAAGCTATTACACGTGGAAGGGATGAACAACAAGGTCCCTGTTGTATAGCACAGAAAACTATATTCAATGTAGTTGTTAGCTACAACTGTAAACTATGTAACTATGATAAACCATAATGGAAAAGAATATTTAAAAAGGAGTGTGTATATATACATACGTATAACTGAATCACTTTACTGTACAAGAGAAATTAACACAATATTGTAAATCAACTATACTTCCATAAAAATTTTAAAAAACGCTTGTGGGTGATGTGTATGTATACGTGCTTATATTTTTACAAATATCCCAGCCCCCTATGGCATGCCCCATGGCTCACTCTCTGAAGCTTTAATATGTATGCTGCCTTGGTGATCTCATTCAGTCTCAGGACTCTAAGTACCTTCCATATGATGATGACTCCAGAATTTGCACCTCTGGCCGAAACTTCATGACCTCCATATGTGTAGATCCAGCTGACTCCTCAACCCTCTACATGGAGGTCTCATAGTCTTCTTTAACTTACCATGTTGAAAACTAAGCACCCCATCTCCCCACTACTACCACTTCCCTGCCATGATCAACAAGATTCTCAACTCCATCTTTCCAGTGACTCACCCCAAAAACCTTGAAGTCACCCTTGACTCCTCCTTTTCTTTCATACTCACATGCATTCCACTAGCAACTTCTTTTGGTCCTTCTTTCAAAACATCTAGAATCTAGCCACTTCTTTTCGTTACTTCCACTGCTCTGGTTGGAGATGTCATAATGACACTACTGAATCATTACAAAAGTTTTCAGCTGGTCTCCCAAATGCCCCCTTTCCTCCTTTGTTCCATCCTCAACACAGACTTGTCCTGTTTAAGGCATAATCAGATCTGGTTAGTCTTCACCTTAAAACCCACAATGGCTGCTCATTCCAGAATAAAAGCCAACATCCTTCTAGCGGCCTAAGAGGTTCTACACAATCTGACCTGACCATCTCTCTCGTCATCCCTGTTTACTCTCTCCCCTCATTGACACTGCTCCATCCATCTTATTGCCGCTTTACTGTTTCTCAAACACACCAGCCAGTTTTGACCTCAAGGCCTTCCTGTTGGCTGTTTTCTCTGTCCCATATACTATACTCCAGATGCCTGTTTTGCCGGCTTCCTCATCTCCTTGAGGTCTTTCCTCAGAATACACCTTGTTGAGACAAATTTCCAGGTGCAAGGTGGAGCCACTTCTGCCTGGGTGCCATGTCAACAAACTAAAATTTAGATCACTTTGTGTCTCTGTAAATTCTACTCTTGACCAAAAATGCAGTACATCCACTCAGCCAACCCCCGAACACCAAGAAAACTCTGGGCTCTACACTTATTTCCTTGTTCCTTAGTCTTTATCCTATAAAAGCTTCCCACCTTCTGCCCCCTTTTGCAGTTCTCTGGGCACTTGGGAACAGAGCCTGCCTGCTTCATGAACTGCTACAGTTTGTTTGTATCACCTGAATTATCTCATTTAATCATTTTTAACAACCTTCTCAGTCACACCTATCCTAGTCACAATGAGAATTACAACCCCAAACCATTTCCTGACTTTGTTTTCTGTTTTTTTTTTACATTTTTTATTAAACTATAGTTGATTCACAACGTTGTGCCAATTTTTGCTGTACAGCAAAGTGACCCAGTCATTCACATACTTATACATTTTGTGATTCTTATACATTTTGTGCATTAATCTCTCCCCCAGCTAGAACATAAAGTTTGGGAGGGATTTGTGCCAGTTTTGTTCACTATGATACCTAGAGCACCTAGAACTCACTCTGAGTGAATGAACGGACTAGGAAGGAGAGAAGAACACAGGAAATGGATATTTGGGGATGTCATATACCAGCTTTTCTTTGCTGGGCATCTGTCATGTTCTTTTTATGGAGTGGTGTTCAGAGCTCCAGGATGAAAGAGACAGCCCAGGGATGTCCCAGCAGAAGGACAGATACATGACTGCTCTGGACATAAGATCCTAACAGAAAAAAATAAGGGAGCTGGAATTTCATACAAAAGGGGGAAAAAAACTAACTGGGGTTACTTAACATCTTATGTTGAAGAGGATGACCAGTTGTTGACTAGCTCTACTGAGGAAAGAACAACAACAAAAAGAGTTTAAGTCGTAGCTTAAAGATTTTGTAATTATATACAAGGAAGAATTCAATAACAACCACTCTGGTTGAATCCACTGGGTGCAGTAGATTCATCTTCTTCTGGAACTTTTTTAGAGTAGAACAAATTTCCCTTCAGCTCTGGTCCTACATGACAGCACTGTAGGCTGGGTAAAAGCTGAAACAAAAGTGTAAAATTGCTTCATAACCTTCCTTTCCTCTGACCCTCTGACTTCTCATTCACTGTCTTGTTTAGCTGAATGTCTAAGCCTGGACTCTGCACACATTTTATTTGTCACAGAGGATAGGACATCCCACCCCAAGTCATAAAATAGCACCCTACTGTCCGTTGTGACATATTTTTTTCTCAAACACAGGTCGATGTTTGCACCTTTAAATAATGTTAAACTGTTCCTTAAATCTTTCCTCAACCTCCCACCCTCCCATATGTTTCTTTTAAAATTTTTTTAGAATCCTTGAACTGTATAAAAGGCCTAGATGTAGTCACATAAAACCTGACTTATTTATGTATGTACTACATATAAAAATCCATCATACCTTATAACTGCAAAGGAGGTGTTTAATTGTTTAAGGGACTTTTCAAACTCTAAAAGCACAATAGTCTAAACAACTGTATGAATATTCATAAAATAAGCACTTACTGGGTTTCTCATTCAAGCCAGGAGCTTAGGATATGAAGTTAAAAGGTGGTTTGTGTGTGCTCTCTTGTACCTCAGAGTCTATCAGAGAGGCAGCTGAGAAAGCATTGCCATAGGCCATGATATAAGGGTCACACAAGCTCAAGTCACACAAGCCCAAGGAGGGTGGACCAAGCAAATAGGGGGAATCAGGCAAAATTTCATAGAGAAGATCCCTACAATGGATCGAATGATTACATTTGCAAGTACTATGCTAGCATCTGTTCATGTGTTTTGTTTGGAAAAGACCTTTTCAATTAATTTGATTTTCAGGGTAAATTAATGTTCCCTGCAGTGTATGATGGTCATGAAAAGATCCTGCATGGAACTGGCAGCCAGCTGTCTAATAGGGTAACATGCAGTCCAAGGATTATAATTGCCAATTAAAAATTCCCATATTTCTGGTCACATTTAGCAAAGATAATTTAACAGATAAGCATGACTAAAAGCAGCTTGAATCAACCAACAACCCCATCTGAATACCAACTGAAAAGAGCACTGCCGAACAACAAAACACACATAGTAGGTCCTAATTAATTTTTGGTTTGATTTCATCTTTATATAAATAAATCAATGAATTAAATACATAATATATACATGTGTTTGACAGATTTGTATGACTCCCCTTTTATCAAAAAGGCAATGTATTTGGAGCTTTCTATTTAACATAGAAGATCTGCAAACTACAAAAATGAAGCAAAGAAGAAATGATTCATATTAATAGCAAGAATTGTTATGCTAATTTTGAGTTATTTGTGCTCTGTACTATTTTTTGCTTTCTACTGAATAGTCATTATCTTACTCCATGTTTCTCTTGCAAATCATTTGGAAAATACAAATGAAGAAGCTAAATAAGGAGATATGCTTCGACATCTGCATCCTGAAGTGTCAAATTGAAGTGTCGATATTAAGTCCTGCCCAATTCAAAAACAGGTAGAATTACAAAAGCTTCTCTGGAGGAGGACGATGCAGTCAGGAGAAGATAGGTTGGGCTGAAATGACAAATATACCCCACACATTAACAAAAAACAAAAAAGTCAAAAATCATATGATCATCTCAATAGACGCAGAAAAAGCATTTGACAAAGTCCAACATCCATTCATGATCAAGACCCTCGCCAAAGTGGGTATAGAGGGAACATTCCTGAATATAATCAAAGCCATTTATGATAAACCCACAGCAAATATAATCCTCAATGGGGAAAAACTGAAAGCCTTCTCACTCAAATCTTGAAAAAGACAGGATGCCCACTCTCATCACTGCTCTTCAACATAGTTTTGGAAGTCCTAGCAACAGCAATCAGACAAACAAAAGAAATAAAAGGCATCCATATAGGAAGAGAAGAGATAAAACTGTCACTGTATGCAGATGACATGATACTATACATAGAAAACCCTAAGGACTCAACCCAAAAACTACTTGAACTGATTAATAAATTCAGCAAAGTAGCAGGATATAAGATTAACATTCAGAAGTCAGTTGCATTTCTGTATACCAGCAATGAAATATTAGAAAAGGAATACAAAAATACGATACCTTTTAAAATTGCACCTCACAAAATCAAATACCTCGGAATACACCTGACCAAGGAGGTAAAGGACCTATATGCCGAGAACTATAAAATTTTAATCAAAGAAATCAAAGAAGATGTAAAGAAATGGAAAGATATTCCATGTTCCTGGATTGCGAAAATCAATATTGTAAAAATGGCCATACTACCCAAAGCAATCTACAGATTCAATGCAATCCCTATCAAATTACCCATGACATTTTTCACAGAACTAGAACAAACAATCCAAACATTTATATGGAACCACAAAAGACCCAGAATCGCCAAAGCAATCCTGAGAAACAAAAACCAAGCAGGAGGCATAACTCTCCCAGACTTCAAGAAATACTACAAAGCCACAGTCATCAAAACAGTGTGGTACTGGTATCAAAACAGACAGACAGACCAATGAAACAGAATAGAGAACCCAGAAATAAACCCTGACACCTATGGTCAATCCATCTTTGACAAGGGAGGCAAGAACATCAAATGGGAAAAAGAAAGTCTATTCAGCAAGCATTGCTGGGAAACCTGGACAGCTATATGCAAAGCAATGAAATGAGAACACACCCTCACACCATGCACAAAAATAAACTCCAAATGGCTCAAAGACTTAAATACAAGGCAAGACACCATCAAACTCCTAGAAGAAAACATAGGCAAAACACTCTCTGACATCAACATCATGAATATGTTCTCAGGTCAGCCTCCCAAAGCAACAGAAATTAGAGCAAAAATAAACCCATGGGACCTCATCAAACTGAAAAGCTTTTGCACAGCAAAGGAAACCCAAAAGAAAACAAAAAGACAACTTACAGAATGGGAGAAAACAGTTTCAAATGATGCAACTGACAAGGGCTTAATCTCTAGAATATATAAACAACTTATACAACCCAACAGCAAAAAAGCCAATCAATCAATGCAAAAATGGGCAAAAGACCTGAATAGACATTTCTCCAAAGAAGATATATAGATGGCCAACAAACACATGAAAAAATGCTCAACATCGCTGATTATAAGAGAAATGTAAATCAAAACTACCATGAGATATCACCTCACACCAGTCAGAATGGCCATCATGAATAAGTCCACAAATAGCAAGTGCTGGAGGGGCTGTGGAGAAAAGGGAACCCTCCTTCACTGTTGGTGGGAATGTAAACTGGTACAGCCACTATGGAGAACAGTTTGGAGATACCTTAGAAATCTATCCATAGAACTTCCATATGACCCCGCAATCCCACTCTTGGGCATCTATCTGGACAAAACTCTACTTAAAGGAGGCACGTGCACCCACATGTTCATTGCAGCACTATTCACAATAGCCAGGACATGGAAACAACCCAAATGTCCATCGACAGAGGATTGGATTCGGAAGAGGTGGTGTATATATACACAATGGAATACTACTCAGCCATAAAAAAGAATGACATCATGCCATTTGCAGCACCATGGATGGAACTAGAGAATCTCATACTGAGTGAAATGAGCCAGAAAGACAAAGACAAATACCATATGATATCACTTATAACTGGAATCTAATATCCAGCACAAATGAACATCTCCTCGGAAAAGAAAATCATGGACTTGGAGAAGAGACTTGTGGCTGCCTGATGGGAGGGGGAGGGAGAGGGAGGGATGGGGAGCTTGGGCTTATCAGACACAACTTAGAATAGATTTACAAGGAGATCCTGCTGAATAGCATTGAGAACTTTGTCTAGATACTCATGTTGCAACAGAACAAAGGGTGGGGAAAAAATGTAATTGTAATGTATACATGTAAGAATAACTTGATCCCCTTGCTGTACAGTGGGGAAAATAAAAAAATAAACAAAAATATATATATACCCCACAATCTCAGTTGCTAAACTCAACAAAGTTTATTTCTAGTCCACATCACAGTTCAGCAACTAGGCTCCTTCCATCCTCCAACGCCACCATTTCAGAAGTCTTCAAGTTCAGCCACATGAACCAGAAAATAAGAATATATAGAAGGCACATGTGTGAAAGGCACAAATCATTTCTGTTCATATTTCCATTCGGACAGAATTCAATCACAATTTCCCAATTTAACTGGAAGAATGGCTAAGAAATACAATTTTTCTGAGTGCCCAGGAAAAGGAAATGGATTGGTAGACATATAGCCAGTGTTCAACGCAGAGGAAAAGAACCTTAAACACACCTGTTAATTTATTCAGTATTGGATATTATGATTAGGTTCCGAAGTGAACCTACCCAAAATATAACCGAAGCACATTGTTAACAGGCTAAGCCCTCAGTGACTTAAATATCATCTCGCTGGCCATCTTTACCAGGATGAAGGTTAAAATCTCATTATCAGTCATAAAAGCGGGTCTGCATTCTATACATTCATTTTTCATTCAGCAAACATTTATTTTGCCTATTCATGGAAAGCACTATTCTAGGCACTAAAAAACAAAGACACATCTAGTTATCGTTCTCAGTGCCAATGATGAGACTAATTCTTGTCAGACCAAGATAAAAACCAAGGTGTTTTCATGAACTACAGATAAATTAGTGTGACCAAAACAGAGTGAGCAAGACAGGTGCAAAAGGGGCCAAGGACAAAGGCCCTATTTACCTTGCTGACATTTAGGCCTTAAATAGGAATCCATCAAAAGAATTTAAGTATAGGAGTAGCACAACCAGATGAGTACTTCTGAAAGCCAGCTCAGACTGTGTGCTGCACAGAAAATGGATTAGGAGAGAGGACTGTACCTACTACACAGCCACCATTCTTCTGTTATCAAGGACGTTCTGTTGTACACACCTTGACTTGAATGTTTTGACAAGGGGTAATTTTGAAGAGATATAAAATGTGAATCATTAGACAGTCTGGTTTTCAAATTGAAAACTGTTTTTTTTTCTTCTGACTCTATATGCTTATTGTGAAATGTTTAGACAATACAAGAAGGTAAAAAGGCATATTAAAAATCACCCATAACCCAGAGTCTGCTGAAAACTGCTTTTATTCAAGGTACACATTTCCATAACTTTCCCTGTGCATACTCTAAAAGAAATGACATAATGCCACAAACACAGGTGCAACCTGCTTTGTTTGCTTAGCAGTACATTGAGAACGTTTTCCCAAACCAGTAAGTACAGAGTATTCCACTGGTGGATATTCTTTGAGACAGTGTAGGGTAGTGACCAAGAGTATAAGCTCTACATGTAATTGTCTGGCCACGGACCGAGGCTATTAAGTAAAAACTAGCAGCCTTTTTTGGTAAAAGTACAAATATTTATTTTAGGCTTTGAGGGCTCTATTAGGGTTCTCCAGAGAAATGGAGTCAACAGGATATATAGATATAGCAATAGAGATGTTTCTATATAGATTTAGATAGATAAATAGACAGATAGCTATCTCTAGGTAAATATATATAGAGAGAGCTCTAACGATATATCTACAGATATCTAACATCTATCTATATATCTATCTACCTATCTAACTCTCTATGAGGTGGGAGGTTTTTCTTTAACCATCTATACTTTAATAAAAGTTTTTTTTAAAACATAGATATCCCTGCTCCAAGAAGTTCATGGACTTAGCCATCCTTTTTCCAAAAGCCATATTTTTCCTTCCACTATTCGTCCATTCTGCAAATCCAAATTGTGATGCAGCCACTATATCTTTTTTTATTACTCACTGAATTTATTACATTTATGGTTGTACAATGTTCATCACAATCCAATTTTATAGGATTTCCAACCCACAACCCCAGCACATCCCCCCATCCCCCAAACTGTCTCCTTTGGAGACTATAAGTTTTTCAAAGTCTGTGAGTCAGTATCTGTTCTGCAAACAAGTTCAGTCTGTCCTTTTTTCAGATTCCACATGTCAGTGAAAGCATTTGATACTGGTGTCTCATTGTTTGACTAACTTCACTTAGCATGATCATTTCTAGGTCCATCCATGTTGCAAAAAAAATGCCAGTATTTCGTTCCGTTTAATGGCCGAGTAATATTCCATTGTGTATATGTACCACCTCTTCTTGATCCACTCCTCTATTAATGGACATTTAGGTTGTTTCCACGTCTTAGCTATTGCAAATAGTGCTGCAATGAACATCGGGGTAAACGTGTCTTTGCGAGTCATGGTTTTCTCTGGATAGATGCCCAGGAGTGGGATTGCTGGATCAAATGGTAGGTCTATGTTTAGTTTTCTGAGGAATCTCCACACTGTTTTCCACAGTGGTTGCACCAATGTACAATCCTACCAACAGTGTAATACGGTTCCTTTTTCTCCACACCCTCTCCAGCACTTATTGTTTGTAGACTTTTTGAGGATGGCCATTCTGGCTGGTGTAAGGTGGTACCTCAGTGTGGTTTTGATTTGCATTTCTCTAATAATCAGTGATGTTGAACATCTTTTCATGTGTTTCTCGGCCATCCGTATGTCTTCTTTGGAGAATTGTTTATATCTTCTGCCCATTTTTGGATGGCGTTGTTAGATTTTTTGGTATTGAGTGGTAGGAGGTGTTTATAAATTTTGGAGATGAATCCCTTGTCTGTGAATTCATTTGCAAAGATTTTCTCCCCTTCTGTGGGTTGTCTTTTCGTTTTGTTTAGGGTTTCCTTCACTGTGCAGAAACTTTTAAGTTTGATTAGGTCCCATTTGTTTATTTTTGTTTTTACTGTCGATACTCTAAGAGGTGGATCTGAGAAGATGTTGCTGTCGTTTATGTCAGAGAATGCTTGGCCTATGTTTTCCTCTAAGAGTTTGGTAGTGTCTGGTCTTATATCTACGTCTTTAATCCATTTGGAATTTATTTTGGGGTATGGTGTTAGGGAGTGTTCTAATTTCCTTCTTTTCCATGTGGCTGTCCAGTTCTCCCAGCACTACTTATTGAACAGGCTGTCTTTTCTCCATTGTATATTCTTGCCTCCTTTGTCATAGATGAGTTGGCTATAGGTGCGTGGGTTGAATTCTGGGCTTTCTTTCCTGTTCCACGGATCTATATTTCTGCCTTTGTGCCAGTACCATACGGTTTTGATGACTGTTGCTTTGTAGTAAAGTCTGAAGTCAGGGAGCCTGATTCCTCCAGCTCCATTTTTCTCTTTCAGGATGTCTTTGGCTATTCTGGGTCTTTTGTGCTTCCAAACAAACTTTAAAATATTTTGTTCGACTTCTGTGAAAAATGTCCTTGGTAATTTGATAGGGATTGCATTGAATCTGTAGATTGCCTTGGGTAGTATAGTCATTTTGCTAATATTGACTCTTCCAATCCACGAGCATGGTATGTCTTTCTATCTATTTGTGTCATCTTTGATTTCTTTCATCAGTGTCTTACAGTTTTCAGAGTACAGGTCTTTTGTCTCTTTAGGTAGGTTAACTCCTAGGTATTTTTATTCTCTTGGATGCGATGGTAAATGGGATTGCTTCCCTAATTTCTCTTTCTGATCTCTCACTGTCAGTATATAGAAATGCTGTTGATTTCCGTGTATTAATTTTGTATCCTGCGACTTTTCTGAATTCAAGGATGAGCTCTAATGGTTTTCTGGTAGAGTCTTTAGGATTCTCTGGGTGTAGTATCATGTCATCTGCAAGTCGTGATAGTTTTACTTCTTCCTTTCCAATTTGGATTCCTCATATTTCTTTTACTGCTCTGATTGCTGTGGCTAGGACTTCCAGAACTATGTTGAAGAGTAGTGGCGAGAGCGGACATCCTTGTCTTGTTCCTGATCTCAGTGGGAATTCTTTCAGCTTTTCACCATTGAGAATGATGTTCACTGTGGGTTTGTCATATACGGCCTTGATTATGTTGAGGTAGCTTCCCGTTATGCCCACTTTCTGAAGGGTTTTTCTCAGAAATGGGTGTTGGATTTTGTCAAAGGCTTTTTCTGTGTCTATTGAGAGGATCATATGGTTTTTATTCTTCAGTTTGTTAATGTGGTGTATCACACTGATGGATTTGCGGGTATTGAAGGACCCTTGCACGCCTGGGATAAATCCTACGTGATCATGGTGTACAATCCTTTTAATGTATTGTTGGATGCGGTTTGCTAGGATTTTGTTGGGGATGTTTGCATCGATGTTCATCAGTGAAATTGGCCTGTAGTTTTCTTTTGTTGTGGTATCTTTGTCTGGTTTTGGCATCAGGGTGATGGTGGCCTCATCGAATGAGTTTGGGAGTATCCCTTCCTCTGCAGTTTTTTGAAAGAGTTTCAGAAGGGTACGGGTTAGCTCTTCTCTAAATGTTAGATAGAATTTGCCTGTGAAGCCATCTGGTCCTGGACTTTTGTTTGTTGGAGGTTTTTAAATCACAGTTGCAATTTCACTTCTTGTGATTGGTCTGTTCATCTTTTCTATTTCATCTTGGTTTAGTCTTGGGAGATTGTACTTTTCTAAGAATTTGTCCATTTCTTCTAGGTTTTCCGTTTTATGGGCATCTAGTTGCATACAGTAGTCTCTTATGATCCTTTGTATTTCTGTGATGTCCGTTGTTACTTCTCCTTTTTCATTTCCGATTTTATTGATTTGAGTCCTCTCTCTTTTTTTCTTGATGAGGCCGGCTAAGGGTTTATCAATTTTGTTGATCTTTTCAAAGAACCAGCTTTTCGTTTCATTGATCTTTTCTGTGGTTTTCTTCCTTTCTATTTCATTGATTTCTGCTCTGATCTTTATGATTTCTTTCCTTCTACTACCTTTAGGTCTTGTCTGTTCTTCTCTCTCGAGCTGCTTTAGATGTCAAGTTAGCTTGTTTATTTGAGCTTTTTCTTGTTTCCTGACGTGGGCTTGTATTGCTGTAAACTTTCCTCTCAGAATGGCTTTTGCTGCATCCCATAGGTTTTGGAGTGTTGTGTCTTCGTTGTCCTTTGCTTCTAGGTATTTTTAAACTTCCTCTTTGATTTCTTCAGTGATCCCTTGGTTGTTTAGTGCCATGTTGTTGAGTCTCCACGTGTTTGTGGTTTTCGCAGTTTTTTTCTTGTTGTTGATTTCTAGTTGTGTAGTGTTGTGGTCGGAAAAGATGCTTGATATGATTTCAATTTTGTTAAAGTTACCGAGGCTTGATTTGAAGCCCAGGTTGTGATCAGTCTTCGAGAATGTTCCATGTGCACTTGAGAAGAATGTGTATTCTGTTGCTTTTGGATGGAATGTCCTATAAATACCTATTAAGTCCATCTGGTCTAATGCTTCATTCAGGGCCTGTGTTTCCTTATTGACTTTGTGTCTGGATGATCTGTCTATTGCTGTAAGTGGGGTTTTAAAGTCCCCCGCTATGATTGTGTTATTGTCGATTTGTCCTTTTAAGGTTGTTAGCCTTATATATTGTGGTGAACCTATGTTCGGTGTGTCAGTATTTCAAATTGTTGTATCTTCTTCTTGGATTGATCCTTTGATCATTAGGTAGTGACCTTCCTTGTCCCTGAAAATATTCTTCATTGTAAAGTCTATATTTTGTCTGCTATGAGTATTGCTACTCCAGCTTTCCTTTGATTCCGGTTTGCGTGGAATATTTTCTTCCATCCTCTCACTTTCAATTTGTATGTGTCCCTAGAAGTGAAGTGGGTCTCTTGAAGACAGCACATATATGGATCTTGTTTTTGGATCCATTCAGCCAGTCTCTATGCCTTTTGGTTGGGGCGTTTATTCCATTAACATTTAAGGTAATTATTGATATGTATGTTCTTATTGCCATTTTATTAATTGCTTTGGATTTGTTTTTGTTGCTCTTTTTTCTTCCCTTCTTCTCTTGTTCTCTCCTCTTCTGGTTTGATGACTATCTTTAGTGTTGTATTTGAGTTGATTTTTCTTATTTGTTTGTGTATCAATTGTAGATTTTTGGTCTGCAGTTATTTTGACGTTTTGATGTAAGGGTCTATATATATATATATATGAATGAGATTGTTTTAAGCTGTTGATCTCTTAATGGCAAGTGCATCTCCAGTGTCCTGCATTTGTACCCACCTCTTCTCATGATTTCTGATTTGGGTGGTATAATTGTGCATGGATGATTTTGTATCTCTACTGTATATATACCTTTACTGGTGAGCCTTGTCATTTGTGGTGTTTTTGTTTCCTGTTGCGGCCTTTTCTTTCCTGCCTAGAGAAGTTCTTTCAGTATTTGTTGTAAGGCTGGTTGAGTGTTGCTGAATTCTCTCAGCTTTTGCTTATCTGTGAAGCTTTTGATTTCTCCTTCAAATCTGAATGAGAGCCTTGCTGGGTAAAGTCATCTTGGTTGGAGGTTTTTTCCTTTCATCGCATTAAGTATATCATGCCACCTCCTTCTGGCCTGCAGAGTTTCTGCTGAGAAATCTGCCAATAACCTTATTGGGGTTCCCTTGTATGTTATTTGTTTCTTCTCCCTAGCTGCTTTCAAGATTTTCTCTTTGTCTTTAATTGTGGTCAGTTTGATTAATATGTGTCTCGATGTATTCCTCCTTGGGTTTATTTTATATGGTACTCGTTTGGCTTCCTGGATTTGAGTGAGTGGTTCCTTTCCTGTTTTAGGGAAATTTTTGGCTGTTACCTCTTGGAATATTTTTTCTGTCCCTTTCTCTCTCTCTTCTCCTTCTGGCACCCCTATGACACGGATGTTGGTGCATTTAACGTTGTCCCAGAGTTCTCTGAGACTCTCTTCATTTGTTTTCAATCTTTTTTCTCTTTTCTGTTCTGCATCCATAATTTCTACTCATCTGTCTTCCACCTCACTTATTTGTTCTTCTGCCTCCTGTATTCTGCTGTTAGCTGCTTCTAGTGAATTTTTTTCAGTTATTTTATTTGCATCTCTTCTTAAGTTTTATATCCTGTATCTCTTTGCTCAATGTTTCCTGTAAGTTATCCATCTTTGCCTCCAGTTTCTTTCCAATGTCTTGCATCATCTTCAGCATCAACAGTCTAAAGTCTTTTTCCTGGAGGCTGACAATCTCCTCACCTCTTAGCTGTTTTTCTGGGGTTTTTCCTTTCTCCCTCATCTGAATTATAGTTCTCTGTCTTTTCATTCTGATAGGTTTTTAGTGTGGTGACCTTTTTTACAGTTAATATAATTGTAGCCTCTCTTACTTCTGGCATCTGCCCCCCTTTATGGCTGAAGTTGATATGGGGACTGCTCTAGGCTTCCCAATGGGAGGGACTGATGCCTGCCCACTAGTAGGTGGAGGTGATTCTCATCCCTCTGGTGGGTGGGGCTTTGTCTCTGGGTGAGATTAGAAGTGGTTGTGTGCCTTGGGGGGGGCTTTAGGCAGCCTGTTTACTGAGGGGTGGTGCTGTGATCCCACCTGGATTGTTGTTTGCCCTTGGGCTTCTCAGCACTGATGGGTGGGGCCAGATTTCCCAAAATGGCCACTTCCAGAGAAAGGCATTCTGCTGAATATTCCCGAGAGCTTTGCTTCCAATGTCCTTCCTTCACAACAAGCCACATTCATCCCTGTTTTCCCAGGAGGTCCTCCAAGAACTGTAGTCAGGTTTGACCCAGATTCCTGTGGAAACTTTGCTTTGCCCCAGGACCCAGTGCATGTGGAAGTCTGTGTGTGCCTTTTGAGAATGGGGTCTCTGTTTTCCCCAGTCCCATGGAGCTCCTGTGCACAAGCCCCACTGGCCTTCAATGCCAGATGCTCCAGGGGCTCTTTCTCCCCATGCCAGATCCCCACACGTGGAAGTTTGATGTGAGGCTCAGAACTCTCACTCCTGTAGGTGAGTCTTGTGAACTGGTTACTTTTCAGTCTGTGGAGCTTCCCACCTGGGAGGTATGGGGTTGCTTATATCACACAATCACCCCTCCTACCTCTTGATGTGGCCTCTTCTTTGTCTTCTGAAGTAGGATATCTTTTAGAAAGTTTCCAGTCCATTTGGTTGAAGATTGCTCAGCCTTTAGTTGTGAATTTTATTGTTTTTAGGAGAGAAGCTGAGTTCCAGTCCTTCTATTCTGGGACATCTTAATCCCATTTCCAGGGAGAGGTGTTTTAAAGAATTGGCTCACACAATTATGATGACTGGCAAGTTTGGAATTTGCGGGTGGGTGAGCAGGCTGGATACCCAGAAAAGAGCTGCAGTTAAGTCTGAAGGCAGTCTCCTGCCAGAATTCCCTCTTCCTCCAGGGACGTCAACTTTCTTTCACGGACTGATTGGAAGAGATCTACTCATACTATGTTTGACCAAATACATGGACTCCATGGCTTAGTCAAGTGGACACATACAATTAAACATGTCATGGGCCATGTGATCTCTGCTACAATCTGCTCAACTCTGTCCTTGCTATGTGAAAGCAGACAAATTCTGTATGCACACAAACGGGCGTGGCTGTGTTGCAGTAAAACTTTATTTACAAAAACAGGTGGCAGGCTGGATTTGATCCATGGGCTGTAGTGTGTTAACTCCTGCTCTTAGCCACTTTCTAGCTGGCCGACTTTGAACAAGTCATTTAAATTCTTTAAACCTCAATTTTCTCATTTATGAGAAAATGGATAACCATTCTGAATTCAAAGGGTTACGGTGAGAATCAAAAGAGATGCTATTTGTGGAACACCTGGCACAGTATCAGGTGCACATTAAGTGTGCAATAAATCTTCCCCTCATTACTATTATTTATTATCTCCTTACAGAATAAACACATTTATTAAGGTATAACTGATATATAATAAACTGTATATAAAAGTGTATAGTTGGAAAAGCCTTAATATATCTATATACTCATTAAATCATCATCATAATCAAAGATAGTGAATATGTCCATAACCCCGAAAGTTTCATCCTGGCCATTTATAATCCTGCCCTGCCATCCCTTCCACCACGCCCAGCCCCTGCTCCCACCTCCAAGCAACCACTGATCTGTTTTACATCACTATCTTACAAAGTTTTGACTGTCTGCAAACTTGCACTATCAGAAATGATGCAGTCATTAACATCCATGGATGTATCTCTGCATGTGTGTTCAATTACTCCCTTAGGGTAACATGCCACAGGTAATATCACTCATTCATAGAGCATGTTCACTTGATATTGTCATACATGTTGACAAGTTGCGTCTCAGAAAAGTAGCAATTTGCAAAGACTTTCTTCCAACTTATTTTCTTTTTTTTGGAGGGGGGCATACCTGTGGCATGCATAAATTCCTAGGCCAGGGATCGAACCCATGCCACAGCAGTGACCCCAGCAGCAGCAGTGACAATGATGGATGTCTAACCACTAGGCCACCAGGGTACTCCTTGACTTACTTTTTTTAATTACTCAATGAATTTATTACATTTATAGTTATACAATGATCATCACAATCCAATTTTATAGGATTTCCAACCCACAACCCCAGCACATCCCCCCATCCCCCAAACTGTCTCCTTTGGAGACTATAAGTTTTTCAAAGTCTGTGAGTCAGTATCTGTTCTGCAAACAAGTTCAGTCTGTCCTTTTTTAAGATTCCACATGTCAGTGAAAGCATTTGATACTGGTGTCTCATTGTCTGACTAACTTCACTTAGCACGGTAATTTCTAGGTCCATCCATGTTGCAAAAAATGCTGGTGTTTCGTTCCTTTTAATGGCCGAGTAATATTCCATTGTGTATATGTACCACCTCTTCTTGATCCACTCCTCTATCAATGGACATTTACGTTGTTTCCATGTCTTGGCTATTGAAAATAATGCTGCAATGAACATCAGAGTGCATGTGTCTTTGCAAGTCATGGTTTTCTCTGGATAAATGGGATTGATAGATCAAATGGTACTTTCAGTTGTCAAACTGACAGTGTGTCTACATGCTTCCTTCACATTTAAAGTGTCTTACAGATAAGCAGCCCTAAAGAGAATTGACACCTGCAGAGGTGGTGACCTAGAACTTTAATAATGAGAAGAGATGATTTTATTGGGGAGATGAGGGGTCTTGTGGCTAAAAATGCTGTACAGGCTCCATAACCCTTTGGGGAACAAGGTATAAAATTCCAGCCCAGGTGTCTAATTCCACTTAAGCAGCATTCCACCTCTGGAGTCCTGTTGATCCTGCCAGGTCCTGACTAATCTACAAAACCAGCCAGTCACGTTACCAGGAAAAGAGGAGTATCTACCACAGAATGAAGCTTTCAACCTCTTTTGTAAATGCTTGCTAATAAATGTTTCTATGTTTGAGAGAATTTGGTTTAATATTTAACTTCACAGTAATAAACCAGCCACTGGAGCAAGGTTGGGAGGACAGGTATACATAGCCACCAGCTAGCTTTAATATGTTCACTAAATGTCCTTGACATTTGCTGGACTGCCAAATCAGCTTGCATCTGTTTGCAACATCTTTCTTATTCCTGTCAATCTGAAAGGTAGATTACGCCTCATTGTTTTTCTTTTGTATTTTTTATTAATAGTTAGGCTGAGTATCTTTTCATATGGTTGTTGACCATTTGCCTTCTTTGGTGAATTATCAGTACATATCCTCTGACCATTTTTATACTGTGGTATTAAAACTGTTCTTGTTTTTAAGGGATCTTATTATATTTAGGACATTAATCTTCTGTCATACCAGTTGTGTACGTTTTCCCATGTGCCAAATGTTTTAACATTGTTTATACTTTTTTTTCTGAAGTAGTAAAGGTTATCAATATTTTTCTCTATGGTTTTTGGCTTTGGTGTCATTCATCGAAATTTCTCCTGCAAAATTATATAAATAATCACCTAAATTTTCTTCTAAGGGTAAGCATGACTGTTTTACACATTCCTTGGGAAGAAAAAATGCCTAAGAGCTGAAAGTTTAACCGTTTGTAAAAGGTATACAGAGGTTTAAAATTGCCTTTTTGATGGGCCGATAAAGTAGTAAAAATGGGTATTGGTGTAATTTCTGAAATTTAGCCTTCTTGTTTTACAATCTGCCTCTCTATCATCCTTTTGAATAACTAATTCAAAATAGAAAGGAAGGTGAGTTTGTAAACCATGGGAGGCAGAGGGCACAAGAATACAGACAGTGAACCCTAGCATTCGCCACTGAGACACAACCATGCCAGCCTTTGAATCAGAAGCTGGTGACTCTTTCACCAAGTGTTGGACTTTAAAATAAAAAATAAAATAAATAAAATTTTAAGACTAGAAAGAAAGAAAGAAAGAAAGAAAGAAAGAAAAAGAAAAGAAAGAGTTAGTGACCCAAAAAGCAAGCACTGCTTGAGTCACTGTGACATGGGTAGCAACTGATACACTCAGTTGCCAGAAGCCTCAATGGCAAGTTCCTAGCAGCTATGTCCAGGGCCCAGCATCAGTGATGTGATCAGAGCTGCTCATCCCCAGGGATGGTGGCAGCACTGTCCCACACTAGAGCACAGTTCTGCTTGCAGGTTACAGCCCAACTGGAGGGAATGTGAGATTTCTAATCTCTTCTCCAGCTTCGACTAACAAAGGAGGTTTTGTTGCTTGCAACTAAGAAACCTGGATGGGAGAGCAACAGGAACAGGAGTGGCTATAGAAAAAATAGCCTCAATGTAACAGGTGTCTGGATTGCTCTCCCTGGCCTGGTGGACTGGAGGCAGCGAACGTGCACCTCAGCATCAGCCCCTCTTGGGGCTCTTATATAGTGGTTCTTACTGTGCACTGAGAGATGAAAGAACTAGATGGTATCTATCAAGCCGTATCTCCCATCCCCCCAAACCAACCCATCTACAAATGGTCAAATATTGTGAAACTCTTACCGGTTACAAATTAGCGGAGCAGAAAAAGAACCATTCTGTGTCTTAACCAAAGCTGCAACAGCAGCCATTGTAGCAGGAATCAAATTTCCTTGTAATCAGATTAAAAAAAAAAAGTGAACTCTGGAGTTCCCATTGCAGCTCAGCAGTAACGAACCTGACTAATATCCATGAGGATGTGGGTTTGATCCCTGGCCTCGTTCAGTGGGTTAAGGATCCGGTGCTGCCGTGAACTATGGTGTAGCTCACAGATACGGTTCAGATCTGGCATTGTTCTGGCTGTGGTATAGGCCAGTAGCTGCAGCTGCAATTCAACCCCTAGCCTGGAAACTTCCATCGGCCACAGGTGCAGACCTAAAAAGACCAAAAAAAACAAAAAACAAAACATACTCTGTGGAGACATTACACATATTCTGTACATACCTAAAACTGACTGTTTGTGCCCCAAAGCCTTCTTTTTTTTTTTTTTTTACTTTCCCACTGTACAGCAAGGGGATCAAGTTATCCTTACATGTATACATTACATTTTTCCCCCAGCCTTTCTTCTGTTGCAACATGAGTATCTAGACAAAGTTCTCAATGCTATTCAGCAGGACCTCCTTGTAAATCTATTCTAAGTTGTGTCTGATAAGCCCAAGCTCCCCATCCCTCCCACTCCCTCCCCCTCCCATCAGGCAGCCACAAGTCTCTTCTCCAAGTCCATGATTTTCTTTTCTGAGGAGATGTTCATTTGTGCTGGATATTAGATTCCAGTTATAAGTGATATCATATGGTATTTGTCTTTGTCTTTCTGGCTCATTTCACTCAGTATGAGATTCTCTAGTTCCATCCATGGTGCTGCAAATGGCATGATGTCATTCTTTTTTATGGCTGAGTAGTATTCCATTGTGTATATATACACCACCTCTTCCGAATCCAATCCTCTGTCGATGGACATTTGGGTTGTTTCCATGTCCTGGCTATTGTGAATAGTGCTGCAATGAACATGTGGGTGCACGTGCCTCCTTTAAGTAGAGTTTTGTCCAGATAGATGCCCAAGAGTGGGATTGCGGGGTCATATGGAAGTTCTATGGATAGATTTCTAAGGTATCTCCAAACTGTTCTCCATAGTGGCTGTACCAGTTTACATTCCCACCAACAGTGAAGGAGGGTTCCCTTTTCTCCACAGCCCCTCCAGCACTTGTTATTTGTGGACTTATTCATGATGGCCATTCTGACTGGTGTGAGGTGATATCTCATGGTAGTTTTGATTTGCATTTCTCTTATAACCAGCAATGTTGAGCATTTTTTCATGTGTTTGTTGGCCATCTGTATGTCTTCCTTGGAGAAATGTCTATTCAGGTCTTTTGCCCATTTTTCCATTGATTGATTGGCTCCCAAAGCCTTCTTTTGCCAGAGATCCTGGAGGACATTGGAGCTATTTGTATCCAGGGAGCTGGGATTATAATATAAAACTTGCCAAAACATGCACACACACATATATAATTAAGACATCTGGTTACCTTATGTTGAAAATATGACTGATTCTTTTAGCCTCAAAGTATTCATTTCAATATGATATATACCAAGGTATAATTTCTTAGCACAAAAATCATAATCCATTCTTAAAAGACAGTAAATGAAAATATATGAAAAATATGTGAAAAAAATTGCCTTGCCTCGACAAGCAGACCTTTACCACAAACTGCCAGTGATAATACATATTAGATGTTTGGAAAGCTTATGAGAAGATTATTTTCTAATGGAGGTTCTGTTTAGCCCATCCTACCTCTAGGAAATTGACTTAAGGGTGAGGTAATACTTTAAGTAAACAGTTTAGGAAGTCTATCCAAATTACTCAAAGTGCTTTGCAGACATGAGCTAATTCAGCCTTGTAAATAAGTTTGTGTAATTGGATTCATGTCCACTGTTTCCTTTGAAAGTGTTTCATGGATGGCAGTTTGCTGAGGGAAAGGTACTGAAAATCACATAGACCCATCCCCCCCTCAGGGGATCTTTGGGAGTCCTGAGCTGATCCTTGACTTCTGAGGCCAGACTTCCTGGTTCAATCATAATACACCTTCCTTCCTCTCTCTCTCCTGGGGCTTCAAGATGAGGAAACAGCTGGGAGGAAAAAACACCTCGAGGGAAAGGAGGTGATCATTGTGCCTCTTTTAAAAACATCCTGAGACCACACAGACTTGAGATCTTTTGGCCATTACCTCCTCTGAACTTCAGAGATCCTGGGTAGCAATAGTAGTTCACTGAATGGGGATGGTCGCTTGGCTCTGTCCTCTTGCAATGTCTGCCAATCTATTCTTCTAGCACCCTAGTGTGAGATGTCCCTGTGGTGGAGGCTACAGTGTCAGCCCAGATCCCCTCTTCAGGACTGAAGGGTACATCTTCCCAGCTGCTGGCAGGGTCCACTGGTGCTGGCACACCACTCAGTCCCTTTCTGGGAATGACCATCACTCAAAAGTTGCTTTCACATCCAAAGCAATGCCTCCTTCCTGGGCGCAGTCCGCATTCAACCACTGGCCAATGGGAGGCAGGTACAAGGTCCTTGTGCCCTCACCCAATTTAAGACAACTCTGAAGGGCCGGTCCAGCGCTAGAGCTCCCCCTAAGGGTTGTCTTAGGGAGTTGCAACACAATTCGACTTCTCCCTCCATCCAGGCCTGCTACCTTCATTTCCTACCTTCAGTGTAGGTCCCTAGAATACTTCTTGAACTTCCCAGGCACCTCTCTTGTTTCCAGGGAATCTGACCTAAAGCACACCCATTTTAAGTACAAGGCTGAGTTTGGAAGAGTCAAAATGACAGTTTTGCAGGTTTACCTAATTTAGTTCTTTAAAATTTTTATTACCTATAATTAAGTCATCCTTGAGGGAAATATTGACCTTTGACTCATGATTATAGCAGACAGAGCTTGATGCCAAAAAGAGGTTTAGTTCAGGGTTAATAATTATATAACTATAGTAAGGTCAGCAGGTTTAGAGTAGGACATAAAAGTTTGTTCATATATTAATTCCTTAGGGAATGAATGTCAAATGAGACTTTAAGAAAGAAGAAAGGAAAGTAAAATAGATAAATAGATAGATCAATATATCAATAAATACATATTAAGCACCTACATTATAAGCAATGGGGAACTAACAAAGAGGAAAAAAATAATATGACCCCTCCCTTGTGGAACCTACAGTGTACTGAAGCAAAAAAATACTATAAAAGAAAGTGTGGCAGGTTGTAATGGAGGCAATACAGGGTGCCGTGACAGTATATGACAAGAACACATTACTCTGTCAAGTACAGGGCTGGGATAGGAGAGAGAAGAAAAGAATGTCTATATAGGGCAAAATAAACAAGTAACAGGAAGAGAAAAAGAGGACTTTAAGGAAGTTAATCCAAGGAAATAATTTACAAGGCAAAAGAAGGAATTTACAGGAAAACATTCTATTTATAATGCTGAAACTTTGGAAACAATAGGGGAATAATAAAATAGAATATTATGAAGCAGTTCAAAAATAAATGATGGAAGATTACATTCATTTGTGGTAATATGATATGAAATAATACTAAATGAAAAAAGCAGAGATGTCCCACATTCACTGGGTTATAGCTATATGAAAATATGCCTTTATAAACAATGACTTAGAAAACTATGTACCAAAGGAACGAAAATTTAATGTCTCATATTTCCTTTTCCTCCTATTCCCCCTTGGTTGATTATGTCACCTTTCTGGCCTAATTTTTTCACATCTTCTTTTCTCTGTTATGACATCATTAAATATGCATGCACCTGTCTAGAAATGTTTTTAAACCTTTCAGAAATACTCAGAAGTTCCTGCTCTTTACTACAATGAGAAAAAAATGGCAATATCACCTGCAGGAAAGATCAGCATCTTAGACTCTGTAGAGTTTATTTTTTATTTAAAAGGAAGTTGAACATTTTTTTTTGTCTTTTTGCCTTTTCTAGGGCCACTCTCATGGCATATGGAGGTTCCCAGGCTAGGGGTCCAATTGGAGCTGTAGCCACCGGCCGACGCCACAGCCACAGCAACGGCAGGTCCGAGCAGCGTCTGCGACCTACACCACAGCTCACAGCAACGCCGGATCATTAACCCACTGAGCGAGGCCGGGGATCGAACCCGCAACCTCATGGTTCCTAGTCAGATTCGTTAACTATTGAGCCTCGACGGGAACTCCAGAAGTTGAACATTTTGAAATGACATAAATGATATACATATTTTAATAAACAAGAAAGTTACACCCTTTTGGGTAAGTTTCCTTAACAATGTATATAGGATTTCCTGTTATGGCGCAGCAAAAATTAATCTGCCTAGGAACCATGAGGTTGTGGGTTTGATCCCTGGCCTCGCTCAGTGGGTTAAGGATCCAGCATTGCCATGAGCTGTGGTGTAGGTCGCAGATGTGGCTCGGATCTGGTGCTGCTGTGGCTGTGGCATAGGCCGGCGGCTACAGCTCCAATTGGACCCCTAGCCTGGGAACCTCCATATGCCATGGGTGCAGCCCTGTAAAGACAAAAAAAGACCAAAAAAATGTATATCAATGACTTTTTTTTAAGTGCATAAAATGTGATTCAGTAATTCCAGCTCTATACTATGGTGGTAAATGTTTAACAGCTGGATCTCTGGAAGAAAAAGCCTTGACTTTGTATTGTTTGCCAATTTCCATGGTATAAATACTCTGATCATGGCCAATTCTAAATTATCAATGTGACATCAAGAGATATGAAAACATATGTCCACACAAAGACTTGTATGAAAACATTCATGGTATTACTCATAACAGCCAAAAAGTGTGAACAATCCAAATAGCCATCAACTAGTGAATGGATAAACAAACTGTGATATATCCATACAATACTACTCAGCAATAAAAAGGAATGAACTATTGGTACATGCCACAACATGGATAAATGTCGAAATAACCATGCTGAATGAAAGAAACAGGCAAAACAAAAGCATATACTGTATGATTCCACACAATTCTGGAAAATAAAAGTTATGATAACAGAAAGCTAATCGGTGGCTGTTTAGGGATGCGGAGGAGCCACAAGGATAGATTATCAAAGGAAAGGAGAAAACTTTTGAAGGTGATGGCTATGTTCAATCTTGACTGTGCTAAGTGTCATGGGTATATACATATGTCAAAATTCATCAAATATTACAATAGGTACAGTTTAATATATATCAATAATACCACAACGAAACTCATTTTTTGAAAAAAGGCTAAGCAAGATTTTCTGTGCTCCTATCCCCTTTGCTCTTAAAACATTTCCTGTACCCAGCCTGATTTACAATGGCTAACAGTAACATCTTGGTCTGAAGCCTGTCTCAGGCTGCCCATACTCACATTGCCCAACAACCTGGAGTCAACAATTCCCACTTCTCCTGCCCCTTTGCCGTCACTCCCCAAAGAAGCCTTTAATGACTGACTGGGCAAGGGCATGAATGCCCAGCTCCCTATCCTCTTGGCCAGGGTAATTTTGAGGTGAACTGTTAATACTTGTGGGATTAAGTACCAGTTGCTGGATTAACAATGACCACACTGTGAGCTGTCTTTACTTCCCTACATCACTTCTCCACTCTCCCACCCATGTCCATGCATCCAAATAAACTACATGCATTCCAATCCTCGTGCCAAGGTCAGCTTCTAGGGAAGCCCAATTCAGATAGGGTCAAAGTACTGGTGAAGATTTTACCCTAGAAACTTGGAAGAAGAGACTGACCCAAGGATGCGAGTTCTAGGGCACTGCCCCTGAAACCCCTTGGCATTCAAGTACAGTTTGTAAAGCTAACATCTGCCACAAAAACATGGATGGGTGATAAAAAAAACAAAGCATTAAAGGCAGGTAAGTATGATACGTATTACATTATTGGAAGATAATACTGGAAGAGATAGAGAAATTGCAAGAGGAGGAACTATTGGCTTATAGGTTCAAGATATTTGTGTAGATTGGGTTTGGGGGGGGGGGAAGGTAATTGGGTTTTCCAGTTCCTTCTGCCCTTACCAATATCTGCAGCTAACATTTGTTCTTATCAGGCAACTCAACTCAGCCAGAAACTATACTATGTGCTGGGAACACAGCATTGAGGATGACAAATAACATTTTTGCTCTCATAGAATACATACTCTAACAAGGGAAACAGACAATAAACCTAATAAATAAACCCCAAAATATCAGCATGTAACCAATTATTTGCAGAAAATTAAAACTGGATGAGGAGTTCCCATTGTGGCTCAGCAGAAACGAATCTGACTAGTATCCATGAGGATGCAGGTTCAATCCCAGGCCTTGCTCAGTGGGTTAAGGATCCAGCATTGCCATGAGCTGTGGTATAGGTCACAGATGCAGCTCAGATCCCATGTGCCTGTGGCTGTGGCGTAGGCCAGCATGTGCAGGTCTGATTCGACCCTTAGCCTGGGAACCTCCATATGCCGCAGGCACGGCCCTAAAAAGACCAAAAAAAAAAAAAAAAAAAAAGCCTAGATGAGATGAAGGTGAGAGCAGATGGTGTGGCTACTTTAGATTTTAGAGCATGGGTAGACTAGATCATCATTTCACAAATGACTCCCTCCTCGGGGGGGAGGAATTTCCCTCCCCACCAATGTGAGCCATGTGAAGTGACTGGGACAGTGGAGAGAGGGACAGTGTGTGAGTGCAGAGTTTGGGCCTCAGAGCCTTGAAAAATTTCGTTTGCTCATCTGGCAGGTAATCTGGACCCTAGACTGAGATGCAGTGCAAGACTGCCCCACTGATCTGGCAGGACTGTAGATAATGATATGAACACTTCCTATTTTAAGCCACTGAGCTTTGAGGTGGTTTGTTATGAAATACTATTATAGCAACAGGTGACTAATGCCCAGAGAAAGGGAAGTCTCTCTGAGGAGGTGACATTTAAGCTGCATCTGAATGATAAGAGGCCAGTCCCACAATGATCATTCCAGGCAGAAAGTGCTTCCAACATGCATAAAAACATGCAAAGGTGGCAACTGCCTTGGCCTGTTCAAGGAACAGAAAGACAATTTGTAAAGCTGGACCATCCGAGGGGCTGAGCGGGAGGGGTGTGAATGAGCCTGAAGGGAATCAGGCAAAGGCCTGCAAAGAGAGGGTTTTGCAAGCTTGAATAAAGAGTTTGCTTTTCATTCTAAGTACAGTGGTAAGCCACAGGAGGATTTAAGCAATGTAGTGACACAATCACATTGATTTTTAAAAGCTCACTCTGGCTGCTGTGTAGAGAAGAGATTAACTGTGAAACATGCACACTTTTCTGCTAAACCAGGACATACTCTCAGAATCTTCCTCAACACAGAGTTCCTGAACTACTTAACAGAGTTAAACTCTATATGCCAACTTAAATTTAGGCTATGACAGACACCTAGATAAAATACACAAAAGTAGCTTACATACTATTTTATTGATATGCAACAAACCAGCCCAAAACTTAATGATGTAAATCGACAATAATCACTCCTGTGTTCAAAATTTTGCAATTTGGGCAGGGCTTGACGGGAATAGCTCATCTCTGTTCCACATGGAATCAGCAGGGGAGGATCCATTGAGGACTGGAGGATCTGCTTCTAAGATGGCGTCATTTATATAGAGGGCAAATTGGGGCAAGCTGTGGGCCAGAGGCCTTTCAGCCATGTAGGACTCTCCACATGACTGCTTGGACTTTCTCAAAGCCTGGTGGCTGGGTTCTAAGAGTGAGCATTCCAAGAGAACAGGCCCCAATGTGCAAGTGATTGTCAAGCCTCTGCTTGCATCACACTTGCTAATTTCTCATGAGGCAAGGCTAGTCACATGGCCAAGCCCAGAGTCAAAGTGGGAGGGGATACACAAGGCAGGATACTGGGAGGTGTACTCTGTTGGTAGTCAATGACGTAACAAAAGAAAAGCTGGACCAAATCATACTTGAAGTCAACTTTTCAAAGAAACCACTGATTTTAAAAGACTTGCTTTAGGGAGTTCCCATTGTCGCTCAGCAGTAATGAACCCAACTAGTATCCATGAGGACACAGATTAGATTCCTGGCCTCGCTCAATGGGTTGGGGATCCGGCGTTGCCGTGAGCTGTGGTATAGGTCATAGACATGGCTTGGATCCCACGTTGCTGTGGTGTAGGCTGGCAGCTGCAGCTCAGGAACTTCCATATGCAGCAGGTACAGCCCTAAAAGGACAGACAGACAGACAGACATAAATATACTTGCTTCAACACCCAAGGGGAAGAAGGTCCATGAACTTACAACAGGTTCATTTTTCAAAGTCACTTAGTTTTAAATAACTACATAGACTTCTTTTTAGCACCCTGTGAAATTTCATTCATAGTTTTATAAATAAAAATATGTAACATGCTATAAATGAATAACATGTCATGACAGTGGTTATCCATTTTCAAAAAATTAGAAAACATGAGGGATCAAAAAAAAGTAAAAAATAAAGACAAAATCCTCAAGAGCATTTCAAGGCAGATTATCAGACAGTAGTGGGATGTTTCTATCTTTCCTCATGCAAGTTTCACATTTCATTAATTGTAGACTAGATATCAACCCAATGCCTCTTAAGCTTGTAATGTGGTCATTTGTGGCATTAAAAGGGAATATATTTATTTCTCACCCTTCTTTCCCCTCTGTCCTCTTTCTGCAATCTAGCTCTGCATCACCACAGCTTCGCCCATATCTGAGGCAGTTTCTTTCACCTGCCAGAACCATGCTGACACATTGAAGATGAATAGCAGGGAGTCATTTCAGTTTTGGCACCTAGATGACCAGGGGTTTGGCTTTAATTTTTCTGGGCATCGTGTATTTATACCGATTCTAAGTAGACAAAGAGGGAGATTTTCCTTAATTGTGCCTTGCCACTACTGTGACCATGAGCTGCTAACAGGAGACAAGCTAAGCAAAGGCTGGCCAACCCCATGTGGTGATTCAGAGCCCTCTGTACCTCTTATATTCTCTCTTGAAAACAGGAAAGTTGGGACAGTAGGGATTGATTTCCTCTGAGTCAACTGACCACAGGAGAGGACACATTTCTTTAATACTCCCTGAGGGAAATAAATAAGAACATGTGAGGAAAGTGTAGGTTAGGTCAGGGTCCTCTAAGTCTGACACCTTTCTTTTTTTTGGTTGTGCCTACAGCATGTGGAAGTTCTGGGGCCAGAGATCGAACTTGCATCACAGCGGTGACCCAAGCCACAGTACTGACAATACCGGATCCTTAATCCACTGAGCCACAAGGGAATTCCTATTTTGTATTTTCTTAATCAGAACATAATTTGCATACCATGAAAGTACAGAGTTTACATACATAACTTGATGAGCTTCAAACACCATAGTAACTACCATCCCAATCAAGTTATGAATATTTCCAGCATCCTAGAAAGTTCCCTTGTATCCTCCTTCTAGTCAATCCCCCTGCCAGAGGCAACCACTTTCTGGCTTTTATGGCCATAGTTTAATGTGGCCAGTTCTTGAAGTTCATGTAAGTGGAAATACACAATATTTTGTGGGCATGTCTTAGGCTTCTTTTGTTCAACACAGTACCTTTGAGATTCATACATGTTTTGAGTATATCAGTAGGTCATTCATTTTTTAGTGTTAAGTATTAATTGTATGAATATACCACAATTTATTTATTCATTCACCTACTGATGGGCATTCAGGTTATTTACAGAGAGGGGCAATTATGAATGAAGCTGCCAGGAACACTCTTTTAAGTCTTTCTAGTGTACACATGGTCTATTTTACATTCTACAACAGGAGTAGAATTTCTAGGTCATAGGATAGGTCTGCATTTAACCTTATAAGAAACTACCATCCTGCTTTCCCAAGTAGTTATACCATTTTATATCCTCAGCACCTGCCTACCCAAACTTGATATTATGGTTTAGCCACTCTAAAGCTAAAATGGTATCTCACTGATGATACAAAGAATCATTACATCCAAAATCCAAGGAGCCAGGAAGTTGGAAGTGAAGTAAAATGTCAGCCCAAACCCTTCCCATTCAACTTGGATCTGGGTCCAGATCTGCAGCCACACTCAACTGCTGCACACTATGGGCCAACATGAACTTGATATTCCATAAACAAAGGGCTTTGTGGAAAGTTCATATCACACCATATTCAGTAGAAATGAGATACCTCCCAAAACTCCCTCTTCTCCTCCAAATATCAATGCAAATATCCATCAAATAAACATATGACACATAACTCTGATAAATAGCCAGATGGAACACGACTGAAATTTCAATTTCAGAGGACTACCTATAACACCAAAAAAACAACTTCAAGTTCACAGCTGTATTAAACTCATAGGTTTATTACCAGAGGAAAAGCTAAAGATAAGTTGGAAACCCCAGAAGACTATGATCTTCAAACTACAGTTATTGCAGTTCCTGCTGTGGCGCGGTAGGTTCGATCCCTAGCTGAGTGCAATGGGATAAAGGACCCAGCTTTGCTGCAGCTGTGGCATTAAGTCACAGCTTTAGCTCAGATTCAGTCCCCAGGCCAGGAACTTCCATATGATCTGGGTGGAGGCATTAAAAAAAAACACTACATTTACCTCATGAAAATGATTACCTCTTGGTGCATGGAAGTATGTGAGCCTTCATCAGCTTCATCCCTGTGTGGCAATAATCAGCAGGGCCCTCTGTGGATGCACAGTCAATGTTTAGCATAAGCAAGACCCTGTGCTTGCCTGACCTTGGACACAGGTGATTCCTTAAATTTTCTGCCCTAGGCACTCTGCTCGCCTCACTGGCCATGAACAAGAATCAAGCTCTGTGTTAAGACAGTGAGATTTGGGAGAGAGGGTTATTTGTAACCCATTCTGATGGATAAAACACCCCTGCACTGGACTGGAAAGAGGAGCACAGATAAGACTCTAGCACTGGGCCTGACCTTTCTATGACCTGCAGACTCCACCTCTGAAATCACTTCTGGCTTTTTTAGTTTTGACTTTTTGACCATGCCATGGCATGCAAAAGTTTCCAGGCCAGGAATCAAACATGCACCACAATAGTGACCCACTCCACAGCAGTGACAACACCTGGTTCTTAACCCGTTGTGCCGCCAAGGAACTCCTGAAATCACTTCTGGTTTTATTCATAAGGAAGCCATAATGTTTAGGAAAATAAAATCATATTAAGTGACCAAATTAAGTGAACGTACAGATATTCCTATACGTGATAGGCATGGCCAGAGGGGGAAAAAATGAGCAAGTCAACACAACTGTCCCAGGGTCAGGTGATTGTACATAAATGGAAAGCAATCAGGTAAATAGGCTGGTCAAAATTCAGATCAACTGCCTACTCTGCTGTTCTCAGGGCCCATGAAAAGTAGTACAAGTTCATTTATAACATGTACACAGATCTGCCACAAATTACCTTCTGGGGTCAAATCTGGCTCTCCACGTACACAGTGATGGGTATAGGCAGCTCTGTCAACATAAACCGAAAGCCCATAATACTCTTCATTTCACTGCTTTCGATACCTGCCTAAAAGTATGTCGTGTGTCTTCAAAATAATCACCTAGTTAAGTAGCATGTGATACAAAGTTGGATTATTTGGAATCACAAAACTGTGATGAACTCTCCGACCTTTTCTAGAAAATAAAGGTAATTTTCCCTTGCTGCTAACCTTTAGACACCTCATGGAACTGGAAGGATTGGCATATCAGGCAGCCTTATGCTGGGAGCTCACCAGGTGCCTGCAGAGTAGGCCTAATAAAGCCAAGACTGAGCTGGAGACCAGGTGGGTCGGTTAGTTTCCCAAAGATAAAATCTTTTATGGCCACAAAATACACCAACAATTGTGGTCTCAAGACAAATTCTGTCAAATTAGCCACAGAGGAGCCTGGAGAAGCATGTCTATAGCTCTCCACACCTCATTATTGCTAATGGAAAAATGAATCCTAATACTCCTCATCCTGGTTATGTCATTTCTCTGGGGATCTGCCTACTGACATGCCATCTTTCAGACACGGTCTTCCCTAAACCACCACTACTTTACAGCAGACTAAATACCCACCAAAAGGTTCATTTCAGCACAGGTCCCAGGGCACTTTTTATAAAAACTATTAACTTAATTGAGCCCTGTTCCCTGAGCTCTGAACCTAGTCGTCACTGTCCTACATGGCCTCTTGATGTCCCAGAACTCACAGGGCTCAATGAAAATCCAGATGAACACCATCTTCCCCTCACCTGCATGGGTGGTTTCAAGAATGGGGAACAAAAGCCTGCAATCTGGGAGTCCGAGACTCCTCTCTTTCCCTCATTACCCACGTCCATCTTCAAATTCTATTGCTTTTCCATTTCAATGACATTTGCACCCCATCCTTCCTCTCCATTTCCCTTGCACAGCCCCACTCCAGACCTCATCTTCTCCCCCTTGGGTCATTACAGAAGCCTTTTGGCTGTCTGTTCTGTCTCTGACATCTCATGCCCTCCCCCCAATCTTCCTCCCACCCATGTCAGAGTAATCCGTCTGAGACAAAAATCTGATTCTGACACTCCTCTGTTTTGAAAAGTCCAAGTGCCCTAATTGGGTAGCGAATAAATCCCAGAGCCAGGCTCCTGGATTTCCAGATTTCTACACCCATAGCTCCCCTTTGCATTCACACATCACCCATCACAAACTGCTAGTACTTGTTGGACTATGTCACATACTTTCACACTTCCATGCTTTTTCTCCTGTGGGGTCACCAACTGGAAAGCCCTTCCCTTCAAATTCTGCCTGGGGAATTTCTACTCATCAGCTTGAATGTCACTTCTCTGAGGCACTCATCTTTTTCCTTCCTCTGTGAACCCTCTGTACTGGTAAAACTTTCTGACTCTGTGTTTCAGTTATCTTTTACTGCAAATCAACTCCCTTCCCCTGCAAAACATAGTAGATTAAAACAACCACCATTTTATTATTGGTCATAATTCTGTGTGTGAACTGGTTCAGCTCCACAGTTATTCTGTTCTTTGTGATGTCAACCATGTCTAAAATGGCTCACTCATGTGGCTTGCAGGTGGTGTTGGCGATTGCCTGGGAACTCAGCCTCTTTTTCCCTCCTTCATGTAGTTTGATCTTCTCGCAGCATGTTGGCTAAACTCAGAGGGAGGGGGATGTGCCAAGTGAAAAACTTCCAAATCAAAGGAATGTGAGTCTGAATGTCAAGTTAGGACTGAGATGGGAGAAAAACATGACCAAAATGGAGTGCTAGAAGCAATTATATGCAAATAGTACCCATGAGTTGCTTTACACACTCACACACACAAATTTTTTTCAAAAGAATCCTTGTTATAAGAACACTCTAATAAGTAAGTAAATAACAGTGGTCAAAAATAATTTTTTGTTCTAAATAACTTTTTAAAAATAACTAGGAGAAATGGATAAAACTTGCGTGGCATAGATTCTATTGCTCATTAAATATCACACATTTCCCCAACCTCTTCTGAAGCTGGTTTGGGATGAAGTGCATATGCCTTCTGGCCTAGTACAAGAAAGAGCTAGTGGGAAGCCTCCATGCATCCTCCTTCCCTTCTGTGCAGTTGGAAATGAAGAATTATAAGATGGAAGAACTTCAGGATGGACTTTAGCCTGCAACTATAAGTTAACTATCGTTGGAGAGCCATGAAAGAGAGTCAATTCACCTGCCTCAGACTGTGATATGACCAAGAAATATTATCCACAGCCATTGAGTGCTGCAGTTTTGTTACTGCAGCATAGCCTACCCTATTCTGACTATTTTATTTAGTGTTCCCCTTGAAGGAACTGAATATCACATAATAAAAATTATTCATCCTCTACTTAGAAAAGACAACAAGCAAAGTTTTAAAATGTATTTTGGGAGTTCCTGTGGTGGCTCAGTGATTAACGAACCCAACTAGAATCCATGAGGATGCAGGTTCAATCCCTGGCCTTGCTCAGTGGGTTAAGGATCCAGCATTGCCGTGAGCTCTGGTGTAGGTTGCAGATGCAGCTCGGATTCTGTGTTGCTGTGGTGAAGGCTGGCAGCTGCAGCTCCAATTCAACCCCTAGCCTGGGAACTTCCATATGCCACAGGTGCATCCCTATAAAGACAAAACAAAAAACAAACAAAAAAATGTTCCTTTGGCTGTCTGCAATACAGAGTTATGCTTTCCTGCCTAGGAACAAATGATGAAGAGGGATCTAATTAAATAGCCAGCATCTACACTCCCTTGTGAACATTGACTGGACTCACTTATGCAGTGCTGTGCAGAACATGCTGCAATAGCTCTAACCACTGGCAGGAGAAGGTGAGAAAGGAAGGACAAAGGTTATATGAAATAAACAGATAATTCTCAAACCTTATTAAATCAATATCTTCCCCAACCATACTTTTTTTTTTACCATAGCTACTAACAAGTAGAAAATGACTCTCCTGCTTCCTCTTCCCTGCTCCTCATCTAATTATATGAGATATCACCAAAGGGCCAATCAGATAATAAAAGAAGGGAGCCAGAGGAATCCAAAAGCTAGAAAACTGGAGCCTGAATCTTGGGTGGCAGCTCCACATGGGCCATTATTTTATTGCCTGAGACTGTCTGAGATGAGGAACTTTATTTTTTCTATAAGCTGCATTTATTCTCTGGCTTCAAAGGGAACGTCCAATTGCATACTGGTTTCTGGGTCCTCATGAATTTTTTAGTCTGTGCATTAAACTTGAGAAAAAGAACACTTGTTCTTTAGAGTAAATTCCTCTGAAGTGAGCAGTATTTGCAGAAGGCCCATTCTGAGAGAAGCCCTACTTCATCCAGGGAGCAAAATCTATAAAAGGGAAAGAAATCTGCCTCTTTTCTGGCCACGTCCACAGTATATGGAAGTTCTCAGGTGAGGGGTTGAACCCATGCCTCAGCAGCTACCCAAGCCACTGCAGGACAATACTGGATCTTTAATCCACTGCATCACAGGGGAACTCCCTGCCTCTTAATTATTTGCCCTGAAGAGAGGGAGCCAAGAAAATAAATATTCCAACCTCACTCTCCACCTGCCCTTCCATCTGCTGCCAGTATCTCCCACTGGCTGAACCCACCCAGAAGCCAAAGGGCAGAGGAGCCCATGGATGCAGTCCATATAGGTAAGCCTCCCAGGGCTCAGAGTAAAATGAAGAAGGATAGAGAAAAGTCCTGGTGAGACAAATGGAGAATATCCAGCACAGTGACTAAAACTGAAAGGTTACAACGTTAGAGAAAATTTATATTTAACTGAACCAGTATAAGTCACCAACTTACACACACTGATACATACAATGGGCATGTTTAAATTTAGAGGACCCTCCTTTGCACCAAATAGCAATTCTTTTTCCCCCAAGTCAGAACAGTGAAGAAGTGGAGACTAGAAGGCATTTTCTCTTCTTCAGACTATAATGGATGTGGGTGTTGGGCATGTCTCACTAGTACCCAACCAAACAGGAGTCACCACACAACTTTCTTACAGCTTTTGTGCTAAAATGATGCCCTTTAGTGGAGCCGACCAGAATTCATTAAACTTCCTTATCTCTGATCACCTAAAAAGGTGTGGCCCATGGCCCAGTCCTGAACATTCCACACCTTCAGTACCTATGAGTCCCAACACCCCTTTCAGGAGTATGACTGATCAGAGAACACAAAAATGCTGATGAAGGGATCCTTTCTCCTGGGTTCAAAAGCTCATGATTCTACCTCATTCCAGGGTTAAGTTTACCCAGATTGTACACCTCAGCATGTCAGATTCCCATGTGAGTCGGTCAACCCTCCACTCCTCAAATCCCTGTTGACTACTTTCCATGCCTATAAGCTCTCCCCAGTCCCCTGGTTCTTAGCTGCTCCTGGTTCTCTACAGGTCTTTAGTGGCCACATCCACTTCCCTGCCCTCCCTAGCATGCACTGGGCCAGCCTCGGCCCACAATGGTACACTGTTCTGCTAATGAGGTCCCTCCTGTGACTTACTCTCTAAATGCCTCCTTCCTCCACTGGCTTGCACTTGTCCTCTGCTCTACCAGGTTCCCCCCAGCTCCTTCTCCTCAGAGATGCTATCCTTTTAGCCCACATCTCAGTCAGTAATTCTATGCCTTTATACCCCAAATACTTTTCTGGAATCATATGCCTGGTGAGCAGCCCACAAAACTGCTTACTTACTAAGCCAACTCCTGTGAGCTTTGACTGTGTTCTTAGCAGGGTAGGGATGAGAATGAGAAATGTTAAAGGGTAATATTTTTAAAAAATAAAGTAAGATCATGGCTCTCGTGTAAATATAAAATAAATACATGTCAAATATTTTATTTAACTCATTAATTAACGAGGAAGCCAGTAAGACATTACAAATGATTCAAAGGTGAACTCAAAGAGCCATATATATAGGCAGGCAATAAGTAATGTTGAGATGAATATACAAGTAGGTGCAAAATTAGTCCAAAATAAGCTGCATTCCACCAAACACAATTCATCTGCATTTCTGAGGGCAAGAATAATTTGCATTATTATTAGTTTTCTACAATTTAGAGTTATAAAATAGCTCAAAATCAATAAAAGGGGGAGATAAACATGAAGGGTGCTCTAAAAAAGGACATCCAGTAAATTTCTTTGCAAATTTTAAAGTCTTGCACAATTTTTCCTGATAAGAGGATGGCCTCTTTCCCCTTCCATAGGAATTCGCATCTAATATAACTATCAAAAGCACTGTCTGTGATGTTCCAACATGCATTTCTGCTTATGGAGACCAACATATGCCTCCTTAAATCTCAAATTCAATGTGTGCTATAAAATGAATGCTTGTGTCGCCCACCCAAAATTTGTATGCTGAAATCCCAACCCCTCAGTGTGATGGTATTAGGGGATGGGGCCTTTGGAAAGTGATCACATCATGATAGTGGTACCCTCATAAGCGGAGTGAGTACCCTTATAAAAGAGACTCTGGAGAGCTTCCTTACACCTTTGGCCACCTGGGGACACAGCAAGAAGACAACCATCTGCAATGCAGGAAAGAGCTATCATCAGAACCCAACCATGTTGGCATCCTGACCTTGGACTTTCAGCCTCCAGAACTCTAAGAAATAAATTTCTATTGTTTAAAGGCCACTCAGTCTATGGCACTTTGCCACAGCGGCATGAATAGACTGAGACAACAAAGCATGGCAGCCTCCTCCCTTTTGGAACATTTCCACATTGTTATTAAGGGTCCAGTTTTCCCTGGTGGCTCAGCTGGTTAAGGATCTGGGGCCCAGGAACTTCTGCATGCTGTGGGTATGGCCAAAAAAGAGTCTGGTCTGGCATTATCTGAAATCTGATTTAGAAATTCAAATTTTTGGAAGGCGGATCAAGATGGCAGAGGAGGAAGACATCATGCTCACCTTCTCCCACAAACACATCAAAAAAACATATCTACATGTAAAATGACTTGCACAGAACATCTACTGAATGCTGGCAGAAGAACATAAAATGGCAACAAACTCTTGACATAACTGGGTAGAACAAAAGAAAAAAAAAAAGAGATAAAAGGAATCAGGATGGGACTAGCATTTCAGAGAAGAAGCTGTGAAAGAGAAAAGGAACCCACATCCTGGGAAGTCACCTAACCGACAGGGGGATCAGCCAAGATGGAGGGACCTCAAAGTCGCCGAGAAAAGCACAGCAGCTGGAATGAGGAGGGCAAAGTAGAGTAAGAGTCACACAGATCATTTGCACCACAGTCCCAGACACCACAGCCTGAGATGCTCAGGCGGGGGCTGGCAGCTGAGACTTAGGCTCCAGAGGTCAGTCCCAGGGAGAGGACTAGGACTAACAGGCTAAGGAGCGCTGTGCCATGGGCGGGGGAGCAGTATCCTACAGGCTGGGGAGTGGAATGCCATGGCAGAGGGAACCCAGGAGAAGGTCTGGGCCTGCAGGAGAAGCAAGGTGCCACTGTTGGGGAGGGAGAGAGGAGGAGGGCCAGACTTCCACAGGAATCTCCCTGCACACACACTGGGGCTCTCAGAGGGTGGGGTGCCTCTGGTGCAGGCCATGGGTGGTGAGAAGCCACTTGCTCGGGCTATGGGAGACTGGGCACTTCTTGTGCATGCTACAGGTGGCCAGGCACCTCTTGCGTGGGATAAGGGCAGTGGGGCGTTAAGTGCAATGTGGTGCCTCTTGCATGAACTACAGGCAGCAGGGATGAACTGTGGCAGTCGTTTCTGAAGCCAGAGGGAGGTGTGGCCTGCCACCACTGGGGGCCTGTGAGCGGGCTTCATCTGCACCCAATCAGGGGTTGGCAAAAAAAAAAAAAAGAGGGCACCACGACCAAGCACCACATGTTATTGCTCTCATCCTGCCCCTGGCCCTGGAGAGCACACCCCCGCCCCTGCACCTGCCACTGCCAAACACTCTGGGCAGCACCCAGACATGATTACTGTCCCTTCCCAAGACCCTACAACTAGGAGCAGCTGGTGCAGCACCTCCTGCGTGGGCTAAGAGGGGTGGGGTTCTTCTTGAGTAGTCTGTAGGTGGTGGGGGAAAACCACCACAGTTATCTCTGACTCCAGAGGTGGGTGTGGCCCACCACCCTGGGGATCCCTGAAAAAGAACCACTTGCAGTCCCAACCACCTCAAAGGGCACTACAGAGGAGGACACTGCAGTGGAACACCATCTGCTGTTGCTCTCACTCACCTGGGCGCACACCTGCCCTGCTGCTGCCACTGCCAAAGCTCTGGGCAGTGCCCAGATGCTTGATCACTGTCCCTTCCCAGGAACCTATAAATAGGAGCAACTGGGGCAGCACCTCATGTGCGGGCAAAGCAGGAAAAGGTGCTTCTTGCAGGGTCTGCAGGTGGTGGAGGCAAACCACCACAGTTATCACTGACTCCAGAGGTGGGTGTGACCCACCCCACCAGAGGTCCATGAACAGGCACCACTAGTGGCTTCAATCACCTCAAGGGCACCACAGAGGGGGGTATGGTGACCAAACACAACCTGTTGTTCTCACACCCCTGGGAGCACTGCTGCTGCCAAGGCTGAATGCTCCAGGCAGTGCCCACATGCTTGATCTCTGTTACTTCCCAGGATCCTGCAACTAGGAGTGGCCTGTGCAGCACCTCCTGTGTAGGCTAAGTGAGACAGGGTGCTTCGTGCATGCTCTGCAGGTGGCAGAGGCAAACCACCACAGTTATCACTGCCTCCAGAGGTGGGCATGGCCCACTACCACTAGGGGTCCCTGTACAGGTACCACTTGCGACTCCAGTCACCTCAAAGGAGGGCACTGCAATTGAACACTACCTGTTGTTGCTCTTACTCCCTTGGGAACTAACGCACCCTGCTGTTGTCATTGCCAAATGCTCTGGGCACATCAAAAATATGCCTAAGGCTCATTACCACTTCCCAGGGCCTTGCAACTAGGAGTAGCCTGTGCAACCTTCCTACAGGTCCTTGCTGCTGCTGAGAGCCCAGCAACCAGGCACTGACTACTAGCCATACCCTTTGCCTCCTTCTCCCTGGAAACACACTCAGCATCCTGGGGATAACAGCCTGCTCACACCAAAGGAAGAGACAGCAAATTTCAAACTCCCACACCAAAAATAAATAGTAATCCCCAAAAAAATACAAATGGGTGCTCCTGCATAGAAGTAGCCTTCTAAGACTACAGTTTGGCTTCTCTAAACTCACAGAAAAAGAAAAACATAAGCAAGATGAAGAAGCTCAGAAACCATTCCCAGTTAAAGAAACAGGAGAATTCAAATGAACCAGCAAACAATGAAACAGACCTCTGCAGTCTGACAGACACTGAGTTCAAAAGGGAGATAGTGAAAATAATAAAGGAATTAAGGCTGAATATTAAGGAGTTAAGAGCAGATATGAACAGTAATGCAGATTCCTTTAGAAAAGAACTAGAAAATATAAGGAGGAACATAGAAAAATCAGAAAATTCATTTGCACAAACTCAAACTGAGCTAAAGGAACCAAAGAGCAGAATGAATAATGCAGAGGAACGGATCAGTGACTTGGAAGATAGAATAATGGAAATCACCCAATCAGGACAGCAGATAGAAAACCAAATGAAAAAACATGAAAGCAATATAAGAGACTTATGGGATAATATAAAGCAGGCGAATCTACACATAATAGGAATTCCAGAAGGAGAGGAAAAAGGGGATTGAAAATATATTTGAAGAAATTATATCTGAAAACATTTCAAATCTAAAGGAAACTGATACGAAGGGCACAATGAATGTCTTTTGCTGAACAGATACTGACTCAAAGACTTTGAAAAACTTATGCTTTCCAATTGACACAGGTTACAGGTAGGGGGATGCACTAAGGGTTTGGAATGGAAATGCCATAAAGTCTGGTTGCGATGATTGTTGTACAACTATATGTGTAGTAAAATTCATTGAGTAAGTTAAAAAAAAAAAGGTACAGGAAGCACAGAGGGCCTCAAACAAGTTGAACCCAAAAAGAACCACACCAAGACATATCATAATGAAAATGGCAAAAGTTAAAGATAGAGGATTCTAAAGGTAGCAAGAGGAAAACAAAGATTTAATATAAGGGAACACCAAAAAGTTACCAGCTGATTTCTCTACAGAACACTACAGGCCAGAAGGGAGTGGCGAGATGTACTTAAAGTGCAGGAAGGAAAAAACGTGCAGTCTAGAATACTCTATCCAGCAAGAATATCAATTAAAATAGAAAGGGAAATAAAGAATTTCTCCAACAAGCAAAATGTAAAAGAGTACAGCAATACTAAACCCATTCTAAAGGAAATACTGAAAGGGCTTCTCTAAATTAAAAAAAAGAAAGAAAGAAAGAAATGAGAAGAAATAGGATGGAGGAAACCACAACTGGAAAGTGATCACTTAAATAGGCCAGTATACAGATCTAAAAGAGTGAAAAAAAAAAAACTACACTAAAAGCAATGATAAACACAAAGAACAGCAAAAAGACAAACCTGAAGACGTTAAAAAAAAAAAGGCTTCAAATCATATAATGTTGGGAAGGAAAGTAAAAATACACATTCTTTTTTTTTAATAATGTGTCTGAGCCTATATATGACTATCAGGGTAAAGCAAGCAGATATAGGAATGGGTTAATGTGCTTAAAAAAACACGGCAACCACAAAACAAAACTGAACATTACATTCACAAAAACTACAAAGAAAAGTACTCAAGCATAAAATAAATGGAAACTATCCAACCCAAAAAAGAAGAAAAGAGAAACTTAGGATCAACTGGAAAACAAGTTTTAAAATGGCAATAAATATGTATCTATCAATAATTACCTTAAATGTCAATGGACTAAATGCTCCAATCAAGACACAGAGTGTGGCAGATTGGATAAAAAAGCAAAAACCTTCAATCTGCTGCCTACAAGAAACTCACTTCAGAGCAAAGGACACATACAGATTGAAAGTGAGGGAATGGGAAAAGATATTTCATGCCAATGGACAAGACAGGAAAGCAGGAGTTGCAATACTCGTATCAGACTAAATAGACTTTAAAATGAAGGCCATAATGAAAGACAAAGAAGGATACTGTTTAATGGTTAAAGGATCCATTCAAGAAGAGGATATTACAATCGTCAATATATATGCCCCTTATCTAGGAGCACCCAGATACCTCCAACAAATACTAACAGACATAAAAGGAGAAATTCATGGGAATACAATAACATTAGGAGACTTTAACACCCCACTCACAACAATGGACAGATATTCTAGACAGAAAATCAATAAGGCAACAGAGATCCTATGGACACGATAGAAAAGTGAGACTTAATTGACATTTCGGGACATTACACCCAAAAAAATCAGAATATACATTCTTCTCAAATGCGCATGGAACATTCTCAAGGATCAATCACATACTGGGGCACAAAGCTAACCTCAACAAATTTAAGAGTGCAGAAATTGTTTCAAGTATCTTCTCCGACCACAATGGCATGAAAGTAGAAATCAACCACAGGAAAAGAAATGAGAAAATACTTACTACATGGAGACTAAACAACATGCTACTAAAAAACCAATGGGTCAATGAGGAAACCAAGAAGGAAATTAAAAAAATACCTCGAGACAAATGATAATGACACAACCACTGAAAATCTATGGGATGCCGCAAAAGTGGCGCTAAGAGGGAAATTCATAGCAATACAGGGCTTCCTCTAAAAAGAAGAAAAATCTCAAATCGACAACTTAACCCAACACCTAAATGAATTAGAAAAAGAACAACAACAACAACAACAACAACAACAACAAAAAACCCTAAAGTCAGCAGAAGGAAGGAAATCATAAAGATTAGAGAGGAAATCAATAAAATAGAGATTCAAAAAAAAAAAAAAAAAAAACAGTAACACCAAGAGCTGGTTCTTTGAAAAGCTAAACAAAATTGACAAACCTCTGGCCAGACTCACCCACAAGAGGAGAGAAAAAACCCAAATAAACAAAGTAAGAAATGAAAAAGGAGAAGTCATAACGGATACTACAGAAATACAAAAAACCATGAGAGAATACTATGAACAATTATAAGCCAACAAATTTGACAACCTGGAAGGAATGGACAACTTCCTAGAGACCTACAGCCTGTCAAAACTGAATCAAGAAGAAATAGACCAACTGAACAGACCAATCATGAGAAATGAAATTGAATATGTCCTAAAAACACTCCCTACAAGTCAAAGTCCAGGACCAGATGGCTTCACAGGTGAATTCTACCAAACATACAAAGAGGAACTTATACCCATCCTCCTTAAACTTTTTCAAAAGGTCGAAGAAGAAGGAACACTCCCAAAGACATTCCACAATGCCACCATCACCCTAATTCCAAAACCAGACAAAGATACCACCAGAAAAGAAAACTATAGGCCAATATCTTTGATGAATGTAGACACAAAAATTCTCAGCAAAATTTTAGCCAACCAAATCCAACAACATATAAAAAAGATCATACACCACGACCAGGTGGGATTCATCCCAGGTGCACAAGGATGGTTCAACATGTGCAAATTAATCAATGTCATACAATCAAAAGAAAAGTCAAAAACCACATGATCATCTCAATAGATGCAGAGAAAGCATTTAACAAAGTCCAACATCCATTCATGATAAAAACTCTTACCCAAGTGGATATAGAGGGAACATACCTTAACATAATCAAAGCCATTTATGATAAATCCTCAGCAAATATAATACTCAATGAAGAAAAGCTGAAAGCCTTCCCACTAAAATCTGGAACAAGACAAGGATGCCCACTCTCATCACTGTTATTCGACACAGTATTGGAAGTCCTAGCCACAGCAATCAGACAAACAAAAGAAATAAAAGGCATCCAAATAGGAAGAGAAGAGGTAAAACTGTCAGTGTATGCAGATGACATGATAGCATATATAGAAAACCCTAAGGACTCAACCCAAAAACTACTTGAACTGATTAATAAATTCAGCAAAGTAGCAGGATATAAGATTAACATTCAGAAGTCAGTCGCATTTCTGTATACTCACAATGAAATATCAGAAAAGGAATACAAAAATACAATACCTTTTAAAAATCTCACCCCCAAAAATCAAATACCTGGGAATAAACCTGACCAAGGAGGTGAATAACTTACATTCTGAGAACTATAAAACATTAATCAAGGAAATTAAAGATGATTCAAAGAAATGGAAAGATAGTCCAGGTTCCTAGGTGGGAAAATTTAATATTGTAAAAATGGCCGTACTACCCAAAGCAGTCTACAGATTCAATGCAATCCCTATCAAATTACCCAGGACATTTTTCACAGAACTACAACAATCTAAACATTTATATGGAATCACAAAAGACCCAGAATTGCCAAAGCAATTCTGAGGAATAAAAACCAAGCAGGAGGCATAACTCTCCCAGACTTTAGGCAATATTACAAAGCCACAATCACCAAGACATTGTGGTACTGGTACCAAAACAGACATACAGACCAATGGAACAGAATAGAGAACCCAGAAATAAACCCAGACACCTACGGTCAATTAATCTTTGACAAGGGTGGCAAGAACATAAAGTGGGAAAAAGTCTTTTCATCAAATGGTGCTGGGAAAACTGGACGGCCACATATAAATCAATGAAACCAGAACACACCCTCACACCATGCACGAAAATAAACTCAAAACAGCTGAAAGACTTAAATGAAAGACAAGACACCATCAAACTCATAGAAGAGAACATAGGCAAAACATTCTCTGATGTCATCCTTACAAATGTTTTCACAGGTCATTCTCCCTAGGCAACAGAAATAAAAGCAAAATAACCAATGGGACAACTTTTGCACAGCAAAAGAAGCCATTAAAAAAAAAAGGCAACTTACAGAATGGGAGACAATATTTTCAAATGATGCAACTGACAAGGGCTTCATCTCTAAAATATACAAACAACTTATACAACTCAACAGCAAAAAAGCCAATAACCCAATTGAAAAATGGGCAAAAACCTCCATAGACATTTATCCAAAGAAGATATACAGATGGCCAACAAGCACATGAAAAATATGCTCAACATCACTGATTATTCGAGAAGTGCAAATCAAAACTACCATGAGATACCACCTCACACCAGTCAGAATGGCCGTCATTAATATGTCCACAAATAACAAATGCTGGAGAGGGTGTGGAGAAAAGGGAACCCTCCTGCACTGTTGGTGGGAATGTAAGCTGGTACAGCCGCCACAGACAACACTATGGAGGTACCTTAAAAATGTGTACATAGAACTACCATATGACCCAGCAATCCCACTCTTGCGCATATATCTGGACAAAACTTTACTTGAAAAAGACACATGCTCCTGCATGTTCGTTGCAGCACTATTCACAATAGCCAAGACGTGGAAACAATCTAAATGTCCATAGACAGATGAATGGATTAAGAAACTGTGTTATATATACACAATGGAATACTACTCAGCCATAAAAAAGAACAAAATCACGCCATTTGTAGCAACATGGATGGAACTAAAAACTCTCATCCTGAGTGAAGTAAGTCAGAAAGAGAAAGACAAATACCATAAGTTACCACTTTATATCTGGAATCTAATATATGGCACAAAGGAACCTTTCCACAGAAAAGAAAATCATGGACATGGAGAATAGACTTGTGGTTGGTTGCCAAGGGGGAGGGAGTGGGATGGATTGGAAATTTGGGGTTAATAGATGCAAACTATTGTCTTTGGAATGGATAAGCAATGAGATCCTGCTATATAGCACTGGGAACTGTATCTAGTCACTTATGATGGAGCATGATAATGTAAGAAAAAAGAATGTATACATGTATGTGTGACTGGATCACCTTGTTGTACAGCAGAAAATTGACAGAACACTGTAAACCAGCTATGATGGAAAAAATAAAAATCATTATAAAATTTAAAAAAAAGAAAGAAAATCAGATTTTGGGGAATTCCTGTCACGGCTCAGTGGTAATGAACCTGACGAGGATCCATGAAGATGCGGGTTTGATCCCTGGCCTCACTCATTGGGTTAAGGATCCGGCATTGCTGTGACCTGTGATGTAGGTTGCAGATGTGCCTTGGATCCTGCGTTGCTGTGGCTGTGGTGTAGACCGGCAGCTGTAGTTCTGATTACACCCCTAGCCTGGGAACTTCCATATGCCACAGGTACAGCCCTAAAAGGCAAAAGAAAAAAAATTTAGATTTTAACCCCAGTCTAAATCAGAACCTATATTTTTAAAAAGCTTCCAGACCTAAATAAATTGAAAGATATGCCATCTTTATGAATCAGAAGACTTAATATTAACAATGCAATACTCCCCCAAATTATCTACAGATCAATGCAATCTCTATCAATAGCCCAGCTGGATTTTGTGGGGGAAATTGGCAAGTTTATCCTAAAATTCATATGGAAGTACAAGAGACCCAAAATAGCACAGAGTTGCCCTGGCGTTCAGGCCTCACCCAGGCTCCTATGGAGGCTAGAAACTGGTGCCCTGCCCCTCTTCGCCCCACCCCCACCCCATCACCCTCTTCCTGTAACAGATCCTCCCTTGCCCATCCCCCACCTAACGGACACCGTTTCTGGTCCATCCCAGAGCCGGCACTCAGCCACCTGCTGCCAGGCCCCGATCCCAACGGCTCAGGCCCTCCTCATCTCCCACCCTGGGAACGCTCTGAGGGGGCCACAGTCTACACTCCAGCTGCTACCCACCCCGCAGTCCCGCTTCCTCACGTCTTCTCCTTGGCCTTGGCACCCACGCCAGCCACCATGCTGCCCACACCGCCCTCGCAGGTGCGCCAGAACTACCACCCCGAGTGCGAGGCCGCCATCAACAGCCTTGTCACCCTGGAGCTCCACGCTTCCTACGTGTACCTGGCCATGGCCTTCAACTTCGATCGCGAGGATATGGCCTTGAAGCACCTGGCCTGCTTCTTCCTGCGCCGCTCCCAGGAGCACACCAGCCGCGCCCAGGAGCTGATGAGCCTGCAAAACCGGCGCGGAGGCCGCCTCTGCTTCCACGACATCAGGAAACCCGACCGCCACCACTGGGAGAGCGGCCTCAAGGCCATGCAGTGTGCCTTGCACCTGGAGAAGGGCGTGAACCAGAGTGTGCTAGATCTGCACCAGCTGGCCACCAACAAGAGCGATGCCCAACTCTGTCACTTCCTGGAGAATCACTACCTGGACCAGCAGGTCGAGTTCATCAAAGAGCTGGGAGACCATGTTACCACGCTGCGCAGGATGGGAGCCCCAGAAGACACCACTGCCGAGTACCTCTTTGACAAGCTCACCCTGGGGGACAGCAACAAGAAGAAGTGACCCTGGAGTGCCTTCTCCAGAGCCAGGAAGTGACTCCTCAAGGTCACCATGCCCACAAGCACAGCTCAGTATTGCCCTTGCAGAGAAAGTTCACTAAAAAAAAGTTCACCTAAGTTTTTTTCTTCTTGTTTTGTCATTTCTTCCAATAAAGGTACTGACTGCTAAATAAAGATTTCTGGTTAATTCGTGTGTGCAAAACCCTCACCTAGACTGGTATCCAGGAGTCTCTCCACCCAGTCATGCCCCATCCACATGCAGCTCAGAATCTGCACAGATGGAGGGAGGAGGTATTCCATGGGACCCCAGAAAACACAAAATCAGCCGTCCTTTATAAACAGTGTGTGTGAGGGCGGTGAGGATGAGCTGAGGGGGGTGGTCTGGGGCGCTATGGGTGGGTCAATGATGTTTGTAGGTACCAATGTACAGTAAAAATATTATAAAAAAGTCTAGAATTCACCACAGTAAATTGCCTCTGGGGAAGAAATGCAGGGAATGGGCAGGGATGAAAAGAAAGGGGAATTTCAGCATTATCTGACATATTTTAGTTCAATACATTATGCAAATGGTAGTGTTTATTGATTCTCAGTAGCAAGCTGGAGGCCCTGGAAGTCAGCATGGCAGAGTCTGTCATTGACAAGCTCACCCTGGGCTGCAGTGATAATGGGGAATCAGCACTGGGCTATCTTCCCTATAGCCAAGGGGTCCAAACTAAAATAGTAATAATGGTACTTTGCAAGTCCAAGTCTTCTTATTTGCATACTTTCTTTTATTTTTACAAGAACCTAGGAAGTAAGAAGGATAGTTGTTATGACCATGTCTTCATCAGTGAGAAAAAAGGAAGCCACACAAGTAAGAAGTTACGGAATGTGGACATGAACATAGATCTTCTGGTGACATGGGTTTTATCTGTTATCCTACAGGTATACCAATGGGTTAAGAAAGATTGTGTGCCCATCCACACCAAACCAAGAGTTTTCATGCTGTATAGCACAGGGAACTATATATCTAATTACTTGCAGGAGGATAATGTGAGAAAAAGAATGTGTGTGTGTGTGTATATATATATATGTATATATATAAAACTGGGTTACTTTGCTGTACAGCAGAAATTGACAGAACATTGTAAATCAATCACAATAAATAATTTAAAAAAAAAAGAAAGACTGTGTGGGTAGACTGGGAATTCAGCCAGATAACCAGTCGTCCTGGAAGGGAGGGAAATCCCCAACATTTTTAAAGACTGATCACTGCAGTCTCTGCTCTAATTATAGGTGTGCCTTCCAGCCCAGGGTGGGGAGGGCTGCTTAACCTCAGCGCAAATCCTTTTCAAATGAAAGAAGCCTTCATAATTGGGCACAGAATGCATACAACGTAGCAAAGCACCTCCCAGGAAGGCAGTCAACACCTGTACACCTGGATCCCTCTGTTCAGGCTCTCTCCCCCACACAGGCAGCAACACTGCTACCTGAGTTGGCCCTGAATACCTGGGAAGACCTCAGGACTGGAAATCCCCAAAGACTATCTTTCGCTATGAGTGGTTTGTCTTAGGCACAGAGGGGAGGGGGGTCTGCAAAACACACATGTTCTGCCTGCAAATTCAACTCATCAGGACAGAGAAACTGTTTTTGCTATGCACGGGGCACTGTAATCTACGTACGAAACCACTGCCAGTCATGGGCTCTTCACTGGGATTGTGAAGCCGACCCAAGGCCCCCTTTTTATGCCATCTTTCCCTTTTGTGTGATGCAGAGAAATGCCCAGGATGAGGCAGCAAAGTCTACTTAGACCTACATCCTCTCATTTTACCTGAAAAAGAAGTTCCTCACCTGCAAGACTCAAAGATACTTGTGATTATTACACCCCAGTGCCTAGTACAAGCTACTACTTGTAGTGTCACATTTCACAGCTTTTCTTTAAGAATCCCTGGCAGGGAAGTTTAGATACCACAGTAGCTCGATTATTTCTCCCCTTGTTCTTCTGCAGGATGAAAGTGAATGTTCTAAAGCCCTCTTTCCTAGTTCAGTTTTGGGGTCCACAAATAGCCTTTTGATGGAAGTAAGTAAGAAACCTTAAGACTACTAAAGTTTGCCTTATTGCATTTTGCAATGTCTTGACTTTGTCCATTGCTGTGAATCTGCTTATTTTCCCACCTGGGCTGGCCACATACCTCTCAAAAGGGGGTGAGCAAACTTCTTGTGGATGTGTCACCTTCCTGCATACTGTCACAGCCTTTCCAAATCCTTGAAAACCTCACTTTCTTTTCTTTCTTCTTTTTTTCTTTTTTTTTTTTTAGGGCCAGCATCTGTGGCATATGGAAGTTCCTAGGCTAGGGGTTGAATCAGCTGTAGCCACCAGCCTAGGCCACAGCCACAGCCACACCAGATCCAAGCCATGTCTGTGACCTATACCACAGCTCAGGGCAATGCTGGGTTCTTAACCCACTAAGCGAGGCCTGGGATTGAACCTGTGTCCTCATGGATAATAGTCGGGTTTGTTAACCACTGAACCACGACAGGAACTCTGAAAACCTCACTTTTAAGACACAGGAGTGAGCTGTAACTTGGTCTTCCAGGCCTGGAAAATGCCGCCCTGAGACGCACAGCTGGATGATTGCCAGGCATTGGCCTTGTTCAGCTGCTTGGGGGAATGATGTCTGAAATAGTGGCTGTTGCTATGGGTACCAGTGTCTCAGGCAGCGATAATATCAGGACAGACTGAGGGAAAATGATAATAAAATTGATAACTTCATCTCAGGCTCAAACACGGATTCAAATGAACTGTGTTGAATAATTTACCTCTGGGGGGAAAAAATCCTCACTCTATCACAAAAGGAAATTTCTTAATAGATGGTTGTCACTGACAAGTTGTACTTCATTTTCCAGAAAAGGGAAACGTATTTTTTCCCTCAGAAATGTGTGACAAGCAGTACAAAGCACCCATTAATTTCTCCTGAATAGTCTCTACTCTTGAAATTTGTTCATTTCTGATTTTTAAATTCTCCTTTAATTTTTTTCATTTGCCAGCAATTCCAGTTTCTTTTCACAAGCCCAAGAGACATACCTAATCAAGTATTCAGTAGAGGAAGACATTATAACTAACCTTAGAAATGATACTATGCTTCAGCTTTTTAAATAAAATATTTTATTACAAAAAAAATTTTTTGCCACCCTGAGTTCAGCTCCAGAGGGATACTGATGGAAAATTTGCTTCAGGAAACCTGAAGTGAAGAGTGGAATGAGGGAAATTAGCAAAGTTTAGAACACTAGAAAGTAATTTATGGCTTGATTCATTTACTCAAGGAGGAAATAAGAGTGGAATAAGTTACAGTGAGAAAGCAAGGTAGTAATGACTAACATAATAATAATGTAACAGTCTGGTTTGGTTTGGTTATGAATAACAAATCAGAAAAGTGGCTTTTTTAAAAATGGTTTTCATGATATCATTTATGTGTGGACTCTAATAAAAATGATACAAAAGAACTTATTTATGAAACAGAAACAAACTCACATATTTTAAAGTCAGACTTATGGCTACCAAAGGGGAAACTGTGGCAGGGGAGGGTTAAATTGGGAGGATAGGATTAAGACATACACACTACCATATAAAACAGAAAACTACCAAGGACCTACTGTATAGAACTGGAAGGTCTACTCAATGTTCTGTAAAATCCTACAGTAGAAATTGACAGAACACTGTAAATCAACTATAATGGAAAAAATAAAAATCATATAAAATGTTCTATAAAATCCTATATGGGAAAAAGAATGGATATATATGTGTGTGTGTGTGTGTAACTTTGCTTTATACCTTTTGCTTTACACTTTGCTATACATCTGAAAGTAATACAGCATTGTAAAGCAACTATACTCCAATAAAACTATTTTTAAAAAGGTTTTCTCTCTCATATGTAAAACAAGTATGGAAGAAAACAATTCAGGTTGCTAAGGAAGTTTCTTCCATCTCATTTCACTCATTCCAAGTGGTGCATTTGTGTGCGTGCAAAAGAGTGATGCAATGACAAAATATATAAGTAAAAGAGATCTTTTAATAAGTATATACTTTAAAAATCTTAGAAAAATCCAAAGTATAAGAAAAGGTTGTAGCTGAATTTAATTGCCAGCATTTTCTTTCTTAGGGTACATAAAATAATGGTGTCCCTTAAAACTGACGTGTTTGATTTGATAAAATATTTTATTATTCCATTGTACAGGGCTTCTGGTTTTGAGATTATCTTATTTTCCAATATGGCTACTAGAGCGCCAATTACTTACATCAGCATACCAAGAAGAAAAAAGGATAGATATGGATATAGATGTATATACCAGTATAGATATGGATATATAATATATATAGGAGTGGAGGAATATTGGGACCTTTGTGAGGAGGAGGGAAAAGGTTATAAATCTGGGTGCCATGCATGGAGGGTTGATCTTTGAATGAAGGGGTGGTGGCTTACTGTGATTTCTGATTCAGGGGAGCATCATTATGGGAACGTTTATTTTCCTTCAAAATCAGAGGACCCAAAAGCCAAAAGAAAGCCCAGCCAGATTCACCTGCAGATGCATTTGTTTCAACCAATAATGTTTTAAGTAATTTTTACATTTTGGAATAAGTTAAGAGTCGCAGACATGTTGCTAATATAGTATAGAGAGTTTCTGGAAAACTTCACCCATTTTCCTCTGTTAACATCTTACATAACCATGGTACATGTGTTAAAAATAAGAAATTAAAACAAGCACATTGCAAATAACTAAACTCCACAGTACATTCAGCCTTCAGTTTTTCAAGTCCTTTTTTCTGTTCTGGGTTCCAATCCAAGATACCACATTGCATTTAATGTCATATCCCCTTGGCCTCCTCTGTCTCAGTCTTTCCTTGTTTTTCATGACCTTGAGAGTTTTGAAGAGTACTGGTCAAGTAATTTTGTAGAATGTTTATCAGTTTGTATTCATCTGAGGTTTTCTCCTGATTAGACTGGGTTCTGAGTTTGGGGGAAGAATACCACAGAGCTGAAATGCTCTTCTCATCACATCATATCATGATGTACATACTATCCACATGACTTATCACTGGTGTTGTTTACCTTGATCTCTTGGTTGAGGTGGGGTCTGCCAGCTTTCTCCCCTGCAAAGTTATAATTTTTCCCTTTCCATTCTCTACTCTTTAGAAGCCAGCCGCTAAGTCCAGTTCACCCTCAAGGTGAGGGTTGAGAAACTAGTACTACGTCCTGGATGGGAAGAATCTCTCCCCACAATATTTGAAATTCTTCTGAAAGAAGAACTTGTAACTTCTCTGCCATGTATTTACTCATTCAGTCATTTATTTTTATCAGTATGGATTAATGGATATTTACTCAGTAGTTTGGGTTATAATCTAACACTACAGTATTTATTTAGTTACTCAGATTGTTCCAGATCTGACTACTGGGAACTCTTTCAGCTGGCTCTTGTGTCCCTTTGACATACTCCCATCCCTGTGCAGGGTCGGTGGGGCGGGGAGGGCACTTCCTTACTTTTTGGCACTACAAAGATGCTCCAAGCTCATGACGTATTTTCTCTGCCCCAGCCCTAGAATCAGCCACTTGCCCAAGGAGCCCTAGTGCCTTTTAATGGATACATGGTATTTAAAAACTAAGACCTTGGCAAACCAGTGGGTTTTTAACTGGAAGAGTTCTCATAAAATTCTGTAATTCTGGTTTCTCTTTAAAATATTCACTGTCTAGCACACTGGGCTCTGTCCCATGGGACTTTCATACAGAGCTGAGTTTTAGCTGCCATCTTAAAGCAATTACATTCTGTAATTCACCACTGAAGCAATGTAACTTAGGGATGCAAATGTGCCTCTTTATTTATTTAAACTACCTGCCAGGACCTGCTGATACTCACTTTTGTGTTGCTAAACCTAGACTCTCTGTTTCAGGCACCATGGAGAGTGCAGGAGTCAGTAACTTAGGATGGATCTTCTGCCCCAGAAAAAGGAATGATTCCTTTCCCTTAGGATGATATATCTCTGGGCCTCTGATGGTATTTGGGAGATGAAACTTGGGTCCTTGGGTTGTCTGTTTCCTTATTGCTTAGAAGTCTTTTAGCTCAGCTTATAGCTTAATCTACAGGTGTCTCTGCCAGGTTCTTGTCTCCCTGTTGGCCAAAGCACTCAACTTATCACTCTATGTTATGATGAGAAATTACCTTGATGTGTGTGCAAACTTCAACTACATCACCATGTAGGATATATGAAATGTCACAGACGAAAAGGCTCACAGATCAAACTAAGATGCCTTGCACCACACTGTTTACTGAACAATTTAGAACAGTGAGAATCAAAGAAAGAGGGAGAGAGAGTAAGAACTCTAGCTGAGTGGAAGGACCATGCGGTCAGAATCGTGTCATGCAATGTCACAAGTCCATTCTCTCTCTGTTGCTTTAGTTTTCCCCACTTCATCTGGTTGTGAAGACCAGTGATAAAGTATGTAGAGTGGAATATACCCCAGTTCTGTCAGAGATACCAAGGGGCAAGTACTCCTAGTGTACAAGGCAGAGGATAGGTGGGACCAAAATTGTGTGTTACCAATGAGTGGTTGGTCTAAAGAAGTGACAATTGTCATGAATACTTGGTCCTTCTGTCCCTTTCTAATCAGAAGACATATATTCTGCCTACTTTATCCATGTCTATTATGTCTCAGAAGAATTTTCTCAGTTTTGTCTATACTCATTTGTTTTTCTTCTCTATTCCAGGATTTTTTTTTTGGCTGCGCCCAATGCATGCAAAATTTCCCTGGGCCAGCAATTAAACCTGTGCCACAGCAGTGACACCAGATCCTTAACCCACTGTGCCCCGACTGAGAACTCCCAGAATATATTTTTTTTCTTTGTTTTTTTTTGTTTTTTTTTTTTTTTTTTTTGCTTTTTAGGTCCGAACCTGCAGCATATGGAGGTTCCCAGGCTAGGAATAAAATCAGAGTTGTGGCTGCCAGCCACAGCCAAAGCAACACCACATTTGAACCACATCTATGACCTACACCACAGCTCATGGCAACGCCAGATCCTTAACTCACTGAGCGAGGCCAGGGATCAAATCCACATCCTCATGGATGCTAGTTGGGTTTGTAACCCACTGAGCCACAACAGGAACTCCTTCCCAAAATATTCTTCAACAGCAAACCAACGTTTCCCTATACAAGCATCTTCTAACCTGTTCTTCAGAGATGAAGTGACCCAGACAGGTGTCATGAAAGTTTTTCAGGGTATTATTAGGTTCATTCCCATCATGGCTCTGTTGACCTTTTTTGCCCACCTTGATTATCATTCAGAAACCTGCTCAGGAGCATAACTAGCTCACAATAAAGGGAGTCACGACCCCATTTTCTTTAAGGACCTTGATTCCTTAGCCCCTAATACTTTGAAAAAATTATTCTCTTTAGCAATCTGGAAAGAAAAAAGTTCTTCCTAAAAAGGGCATCCCTGCCTAGTTGCCCTACCTTTCTACTGATCTGATATCTGGAGTGGACTAGGTCCATGAGGCTCTTTAGGCAAGAAGTGTAACGGCAAGAAGTTGATTTCATAAGCTAAGAATAAATGGAAAGTAACTCTATGAATATATAGGGTGCAGACATAGATACAGATGCAGGGAGTTCAGGAAGTCACTAGAAGTTCACTGAATAGCTATTTACAAGACCAAAAAAAAGAAGAAGAAGAAGAAGAAGGCAGTATGGGATATAGTTCTGAATAATCAATATTAAGCAGTCATTAAAATTATGTTTTCTCAGGCAAGCTCAGTCTTGCCCATTAGGAGAGAAGATCAAGCAGTGGCTTAAGACCAATAAATCCAGAGACCAGTGAAGAACAAGAAAATTCATCCAAGCTCTCAGATACGGGTATAACCAGAAAGGTGTCTTTCTGTTCCTAGGGTGAAGACACACTATGGGCTTTACAATCAATCAGCTGAGTTATTTTCTCTCACAATTTGTTCTGGAAGGATCTTTTCCTCAGAAACAGAACTTGCTCTAATCAGAGAGAACCTTTGTCATCCTAAGCATCCTAAGATGGACCTACTGAGGAAAGGTGAAAAAGAAGACTAAAAGCCTGATGTGTTTGGGATCTGTCCCCGGTCAGGAGAGTCCTTTGGCAAGCCTCCTTGGTTAGGTACAATCCAAGATACAGCAGTCCTTTGATGCAGAATTCCCCCTAGCATGGGGGACTCAGTGAGGGCAGGACTGGTCAGGGCTCCTGTGGACTCCATTAACAAGAGTCAAGGCCCTTGGGAGAGGGCTCCTAAGGCACTGAACTAACTGGATTCCAGATATCTTCTGATGTTTTCAGGGACACCCACACTAGGGGCTCACTGTTACTCATCAATCTACATCTTATTGAAAATAATGGGAGATCCATTGTGGCTCATCAGGCTAAGAATCTGACTAGTATACACAAGTATGAGGGTTTGATCCCTGGCCTCGCTCAGTGAGTTAAGAATCCAGTGTTGACACAAGCTGCGGTATAGGTCACAGATGGAGCTTGGATCTGGTGTTGCTGTGGCTATGGCATAGGCTTGCAGCTGCAGTTCCAATTCCAACCCCTAGCCTGGGAACTTCCATATGCTGTGGGTACAGCCATAAAAAGCCAAAAAAAAAAAAGAGAGAGAGAGAAATAAATGATGTCACAAGAAAGGGGCTTATGGAAGGAGATGAGAGGGTGCTTGCCCCTCAACAAGTCCAGAAAACCCACTTAACCTAACTGACCTGTTCATGGCAGCAAAAGGAAAGTAGCCCTCAAGGGAAAGAAGTTTGGGAGAAAAAGAAAACACCCAACTTATTTGAGGTAGTACGAAGAAAAGTGGATACCTGAGGGTGCCAGAAAGATGGAGAACCCAATAATCATCATAATCATTATGGTCCACTCATAAAGGTGCTAAACTGGCAGAAATTCATGCTCTGTCTAGGAGGACTTCACATTGAACGAAGTAACTTTAATGCCATAAAAATAAAAGTTCTTTTTTTTTTCTTTCTACTCACTCTTCAAGGATGTGAATGTGTATGGAAAACAGGGTAAAGAAGTGAAGGGAAGAATATCCCACTGATTGAAAGGCCATTATCTAAATCATTCCCTGGAAGACGGTTAGCTTGAAGGTGAACCTTGCAAGATGAGGACGAGCTGGCCCGAGAGACGTGAAGGTGAAAACCACAGGACGTAGACTTCCAAGCCAGGGCTGTGGGCACTGGGGACAAAGGTCAGAGAGAGAGAGAGCTCCTCTGCTGTGATGAGAAGAAGTGTAATTCAAGGTGAGATGATAAAGGAGCAAATATGGAGGGAAGCCTGAGGCCAGGCATACAGTTTTCATGTTCAAGTAAAAGGGCATTTGAAGGAAACAGAAGATTTGGATCCAGGCTGTGGGAGCGGGGTGATAAATCCCCTCTTGGACAAACCCTGGGTTAGTAAAGGCGCCCAGTGCCAGCTGTCTCGTGTGAATAATAAGATATGAAACTAATGATCCTGTGTTTGAAAAGGCAGTGAGAGCATACTCTCTAATCAGGCAAGTGGCATGAAAAAGTTCTCTATAAGGTCTTGCTGTCCTTTTGCTTTTTAAACCAGGGTTTGACTATTGTTTCAATTTGCTGCTTCAGAAAAGTAACAAGTCCAGATGTCAAGAATGTCAGAAGTGCCAGAACATCAAAGCCCTGGGCGGTGCCGGCACAAGTGTTTTAGAGCAACATCAAAGAAATGCAGGGCTTATACCCTTCCGCCCAGAGAAAGAACATCAGACTCAGCTCTGGCATTTTTTGCCTCTCTTCAAAAAAAAAAAAAAACTGTTCAACGTTTCTGTCAGATATTTGGAAGAAAGAAGTTTATCAGGAAGCCCTGAGGCTGAAAAGATGACAGTGTACCTCATTCAGTCAATCATTCCCAGGGAACACCTGTGTGTCAAGACGGACTCAAGACGCAATGGCAAGGTTATGCGGTATGGCATTTACCCATCGGCTAGTCTACTAACAAAACATGACCACCCTCCACCCTCCCCAGATCTCCACATTTCTATAAGCAGATATGAAGTGGGGTCCCCTGGAAATCCTCAACTCTAAACCTGACAGCGTCCCCATCATTGTCTGCCTTGCCTCCACCAGCTCTAAAGTCAAATTGCCTTTTCTCTCTCCTCATGTTCATTACTGCAAGAACCACCCCCACCCTCAACCCCTGCCTGAGTTTCCCAGGGCACACCGTCAGCCTTCACACTCTAATCCTCAAAGGGTTGCACAGTTCCCATTCCTGTCCCCTTCTCTCACCCCAACCCAACTTTTGAAATCCTTCCCTTGTGCTATCTGGAACTCATGAATGGTTATCAGCATCATTCCCCATGTTCTCAACCTCTCTCTTGAACATTCTCTTCACCTTCTAGCTCTAATCGCAACCTGGGATTTCCTTAAGGACACTGCTACCAGTATAGCCCTCTCAAGTAAAGGTCATGTTTAAACATCACACACATACTACCGGACCTGACAGTAAAGCAGACATCCTCTTTCCTTGCTGACACTTCCAGACCATCCTTCCTCTGGTCCCTGCTCCCTTAACGTCCCCAGTTTAGAAAGTTCCCTTGTGGTAAAGTGAGTTAAGGACCGCATTGCCACTCTGGTGGCACAGGTCACAGCTTCAATGCAGGTGTGACCGCTGGCCTGGGAATGCCCACATGCTATGGGTATGGCCAAAAAAAATCGCCCAGTTTAGAATTTAATGTCATCACATTATGCCCTCCGGCCCCCTCCCTTGTTATAGTCATTTAGGGGCCTCCACCCCACATTGCTGGGATACTTTAGCTCCAGGCTGCTGGCAATCTTCTCCAGTGTTAGCCCTGTTCTAATGCCTGGCCATGTCCATACCCACAGAGATGATCCTTCCACAACCTGGCCTCTGACTTTCTTGTTTCTTCTCCACCCTGGATCTTGTCCTCCAATCTTTTCAGTCACTCTGTTGCTATAATCACATTACAGACCTTTTCATCCAAGAAAACAGTCCCCTTTCCGTAATCTCTAATTCACATCTAAGACACCCTGATCACCACCTCTTTTTTTTTATTAATCAAGAAATTTATTACATTTATGTTTGGACAATGATCATCACAATCCAATTTTATAGGATTTCCAACCCACAACCCCAGCCCATGCCCCCACTCCCAAAACTGTCCCTTTGGAGACTGTAAGTTTTTCAAAATCTGTGACTCAGTATCTATTCTACGAAGTTCACTCTGTCCTTTTTTCAGATTCCACATGTCAGTGAAAGCATTTGATACTGGTGTCTCATTGTCTGACTAACTTCACTTAGCATGATCATTTCTAGGTCCATCCATGTTGCAAAAAAAATGCCAGTATTTCATTCCGTTTAATGGCCGAGTAATATTCCATTGTGTATATGTACCACCTCTTCTTGATCCACTCCTCTATCAATGGACATTTAGGTTGTTTCCACGTCTTAGCTATTGCAAATAGTGCTGCAATGAACATCGGGGTAAACGTGTCTTTGCAAGTCATGGTTTTCTCTGGATAGATGCCCAGGAGTGGGATTGCTGGATCAAATGGTAGGTCTATGTTTAGTTTTCTGAGGAATCTCCACACTGTTTTCCACAGTGGTTGCACCAATGTACAATCCTACCAACAGTGTAATACGGTTCCTTTTTCTCCACACCCTCTCCAGCACTTATTGTTTGTAGACTTTTTGAGGATGGCCATTCTGGCTGGTGTAAGGTGGTACCTCAGTGTGGTTTTGATTTGCATTTCTCTAATAATCAGTGATGTTGAACATCTTTTCATGTGTTTCTCGGCCATCTGTATGTCTTCTTTGGAGAATTGTTTATATCTTCTGCCCATTTTTGGATGGCGTTGTTAGATTTTTTGGTATTGAGTGGTAGGAGGTGTTTATAAATTTTGGAGATGAATCCCTTGTCTGTGAATTCATTTGCAAAGATTTTCTCCCATTCTGTGGGTTGTCTTTTCGTTTTGTTTAGGGTTTCCTTCACTGTGCAGAAACTTTTAAGTTTGATTAGGTCCCATTTGTTTATTTTTGTTTTTACTGTCGATACTCTAAGAGGTGGATCTGAGAAGATGTTGCTGTCGTTTATGTCAGAGAATGCTTGGCCTATGTTTTCCTCTAAGAGTTTTATAGTGTCTGGTCTTATATCTACGTCTTTAATCCATTTGGAATTTATTTTGGGGTATGGTGTTAGGGAGTGTTCTAATTTCCTTCTTTTCCATGTGGCTGTCCAGTTCTCCCAGCACTACTTATTGAACAGGCTGTCTTTTCTCCATTGTATATTCTTGCCTCCTTTGTCATAGATGAGTTGGCTATAGGTGCGTGGGTTGAATTCTGGGCTTTCTTTCCTGTTCCACGGATCTATATTTCTGCCTTTGTGCCAGTACCATACGGTTTTGATGACTGTTGCTTTGTAGTAAAGTCTGAAGTCAGGGAGCCTGATTCCTCCAGCTCCATTTTTCTCTTTCAGGATGTCTTTGGCTATTCTGGGTCTTTTGTGCTTCCAAACAAACTTTAAAATATTTTGTTCGACTTCTGTGAAAAATGTCCTTGGTAATTTGATAGGGATTGCATTGAATCTGTAGATTGCCTTGGGTAGTATAGTCATTTTGCTAATATTGACTCTTCCAATCCACGAGCATGGTATGTCTTTCTATCTATTTGTGTCATCTTTGATTTCTTTCATCAGTGTCTTACAGTTTTCAGAGTACAGGTCTTTTGTCTCTTTAGGTAGGTTAACTCCTAGGTATTTTTATTCTCTTGGATGCGATGGTAAATGGGATTGCTTCCCTAATTTCTCTTTCTGATCTCTCACTGTCAGTATATAGAAATGCTGTTGATTTCCGTGTATTAATTTTGTATCCTGCGACTTTTCTGAATTCAAGGATGAGCTCTAATGGTTTTCTGGTAGAGTCTTTAGGATTCTCTGGGTGTAGTATCATGTCATCTGCAAGTCGTGATAGTTTTACTTCTTCCTTTCCAATTTGGATTCCTCATATTTCTTTTACTGCTCTGATTGCTGTGGCTAGGACTTCCAGAACTATGTTGAAGAGTAGTGGCGAGAGCGGACATCCTTGTCTTGTTCCTGATCTCAGTGGGAATTCTTTCAGCTTTTCACCATTGAGAATGATGTTCACTGTGGGTTTGTCATATACGGCCTTGATTATGTTGAGGTAGCTTCCCGTTATGCCCACTTTCTGAAGGGTTTTTCTCAGAAATGGGTGTTGGATTTTGTCAAAGGCTTTTTCTGTGTCTATTGAGAGGATCATATGGTTTTTATTCTTCAGTTTGTTAATGTGGTGTATCACACTGATGGATTTGCGGGTATTGAAGGACCCTTGCACGCCTGGGATAAATCCTACGTGATCATGGTGTACAATCCTTTTAATGTATTGTTGGATGCGGTTTGCTAGGATTTTGTTGGGGATGTTTGCATCGATGTTCATCAGTGAAATTGGCCTGTAGTTTTCTTTTGTTGTGGTATCTTTGTCTGGTTTTGGCATCAGGGTGATGGTGGCCTCATCGAATGAGTTTGGGAGTATCCCTTCCTCTGCAGTTTTTTGAAAGAGTTTCAGAAGGGTACGGGTTAGCTCTTCTCTAAATGTTAGATAGAATTTGCCTGTGAAGCCATCTGGTCCTGGACTTTTGTTTGTTGGAGGTTTTTAAATCACAGTTGCAATTTCACTTCTTGTGATTGGTCTGTTCATCTTTTCTATTTCATCTTGGTTTAGTCTTGGGAGATTGTACTTTTCTAAGAATTTGTCCATTTCTTCTAGGTTTTCCGTTTTATGGGCATCTAGTTGCATACAGTAGTCTCTTATGATCCTTTGTATTTCTGTGATGTCCGTTGTTACTTCTCCTTTTTCATTTCCGATTTTATTGATTTGAGTCCTCTCTCTTTTTTTCTTGATGAGGCCGGCTAAGGGTTTATCAATTTTGTTGATCTTTTCAAAGAACCAGCTTTTCGTTTCATTGATCTTTTCTGTGGTTTTCTTCCTTTCTATTTCATTGATTTCTGCTCTGATCTTTATGATTTCTTTCCTTCTACTACCTTTAGGTCTTGTCTGTTCTTCTCTCTCGAGCTGCTTTAGATGTCAAGTTAGCTTGTTTATTTGAGCTTTTTCTTGTTTCCTGACGTGGGCTTGTATTGCTATAAACTTTCCTCTCAGAATGGCTTTTGCTGCATCCCATAGGTTTTGGAGTGTTGTGTCTTCATTGTCCTTTGCTTCTAGGTATTTTTAAACTTCCTCTTTGATTTCTTCAGTGATCCCTTGGTTGTTTAGTGGCATGTTGTTGAGTCTCCACATGTTTGTGGTTTTCGCAGTTTTTTTCTTGTTGTTGATTTCTAGTTGTGTAGTGTTGTGGTCGGAAAAGATGCTTGATATGATTTCAATTTTGTTAAAGTTACCGAGGCTTGATTTGAAGCCCAGGTTGTGATCAGTCTTCGAGAATGTTCCATGTGCACTTGAGAAGAATGTGTATTCTGTTGCTTTTGGATGGAATGTCCTATAAATACCTATTAAGTCCATCTGGTCTAATGCTTCATTCAGGGCCTGTGTTTCCTTATTGATTTTGTGCCTGGATGATCTGTCTATTGCTGTAAGTGGGGTGTTAAAGTCCCCCACTATGATTGTGTTATTGTTGATTTCTCCTTTTAAGGGTGTTAGCAGTTGCCGTGTATATTGTGGTGAACCTATGTTCGGTGTGTCAGTATTTCAAATTGTTGTATCTTCTTCTTGGATTGATCCTTTGATCATTAGGTAGTGACCTTCTTTGTCCCCTAAAATATTCAGTGCACGTGAAAGTCTTTTTTCTCTTTTTTGTTCCACATCCGTAATTTCCACTAATCCCTCCTCCACCTCACTTATTCGTTCTTCTGCCTCCTGTATTCTGCTGTTAGCTGCTTCTAGTGAATTTTTTTCAGTTATTTTATTTGCATCTCTTCTTAAGTTTTATATCTTGTATCTCTTTGCTCAGTGTTTCCTGTAAGTTATCCATCTTTGCCTCCAGTTTCTTTCCAATGTCTTGCATCATCTTCAGCATCAACAGTCTAAAGTCTTTTTCCTGGAGGCTGACAAACTCCTCATCACTTGGCTGATTTTCTGGGGTTTTTTCTTTCTCCCTCATCTGAGTTATAGTTCTCTGTCTTTTCATTTTGATAGGTTTTTGGTATGGTGACCTTTTTCCAGATTACAGAGTTGTAGCCCCTCTTACTTCTGGCATCTGCCCCCCTTTATGGCTGAAGTTAGAATGGGGGCTTGCTGTAGTCTTCCTGATGGGAGAGACTAATGCCTGCCCACTGGTAGGTGGAGCTGATTCTTATCCCTCTGGTGGGTGGGGCTTTGTCTCTGGATGGGATTAGAGGTGGCTATGTGCCTAGGGGGTCTTTAGGCAGCCTGTTTACTGAGGGGTGGGGCTGTGATCCCACCTGGATTGTTGTTTGCCCTGGGGCTTCTCACTGCTGATGCTGATGGGTGGGGCCAGATTTCCCCAAAATGGCCACCTCCAGAGAAAGGCATGCTGCTGAATATTCCCAAGAGCTTTGCTTCCAATGTCCTTCCCCCACAACAAGCCAGAAACAAGCAGTTTTGAAGCCACTGTGTATAGCATATTTTCCCATATCCTATTAGCTAGAGAAAATCTTAAGGCCAACCCCAGAATCAATAATGGGAGAGGAAGAGCCAGAGCCTGATGCACTGTGAATTATTACTGGAACAATCTACTACTTCCTCCAGCCTCTAACCACTCATACTTCATCCCAGTTCTCACTCTCAGCTGATAACCTTGCTTCTATTTCACTGAAAAAGTAGAGACTGTAAGAACTTCCACACACTTCCACCTACTGTCATAGCTCCCACCCACCAGCATTTGGGTGCATTTACTCTACCCCCTTTTCTGTTAGAATAACCTGCCATGCCTCAAAGGCTAACCCCTTCATTTTTGCCCTCGAGCCCATCCCTGCTGGTCCACTCGAGGCCTTTGCTTCTGTTTCTTATCTGGAGTTACACATGCCATACAGTAATCTGGTGGCTTGGATGGGCTGCATGGTCTAAGGTGGCCTCATTCTCTTTTTTGCATCATCATTTTCTCTTTGTTGTATCATCCTTTTCAGAATAAAACCATGTTATCTTTTCTCTCACTCTAAAACATCCCTCTTATCACCCTCTGGTAATGCATCCATTACAGATTCATTTTTTTGTTCTCCTTCGAAGCCAACTTCCTCCTAAGTGCTCTCCATACTCACAGTCTCCATTCCCTCTCCTCCCAACTTCTCTAAAATCCATGCCTATTGTGCTTTCATGTCCATAACTCCGCCCAAATCAATTTTGTCAGTCTTCATTTTACTCCATACTCATAAATCCAAGGATTAATTCTCAGCTTTCATCTCACTTGAACACTTTCTTGAGCTGATTTTCAGTATATTGCACTCTCCTAGTTTTCTTTTTATCTCTATGGCCTCTCCTTCCCAGTCTTCTGCCACTTTAGTGTTCCTCAGTTCCTCTTCATCATCTCCCTGACAGCTTAGGGTTAGAATGCCCCAAGGCTCACTTCTTAAAGCTTCTCTCTCAGCTATGTATATGCACTCCTTTGCTGAGCTCATCAATCACATGAATTTAAAATGCCTTCTATGTACTGGTGATCCCAAATTTACAAGTCCAGTCTACTCTTCCCTGAACTCCAGACCCATGTCTACAAATACCTACTCAAATTCCTTACACTTGACATGTCACATAGAATTCCTCATATTTTCCCCAAAATCTTATCTATGGTCTTCTCCATCTCAAATTATATGGCAATTTCCATTTTTTCAGAACAAAAGCCATGAAGTCATCTTTAACTACCGTCTTTCTTATAAATCCCACATCAAAATTATGACTGCATCTTAGCTAAAACATCCATGCATTCAGACTCCTTCTCACAACCTCCACTCATATCCAACCTCCCACCCAGGTTACTGCAGTGGACTTTTCTTTTTAAATTGAAGTCTAGCTAATTTACAATGTTGTATTAATATATGCAATACAGCAAAGTGATTCAGATATATACACATACAGACACACACATATAGGCACTCAGTTTTATGTTCTTTTCCATTATGGTTTATCATTGGATATTGAACATAGTTTTCTGTGCTATAAAGTAGGACCTTGCTGTTTATCCCCTCCACCTATGATAGATTACATCTCTCAGTAGACTCTTAACTCATCTCCCTGCTTCTGCCCTTGTACCCTAGGGTCTATTTTCAACATAGCAGCTAGACTGAGCTTTTTAAAACGTAGGTCAAATCATGTCACTCCTCTGCTACAACAGCCCTCACAGCTCTTACCACCTGCCTGTCCCATCGCTCTAGCTTGTTTATTCTGCATTTACTTCCTACCACTCTCCTTCTGGTTCATTTCACTCCAGTAACATTGCTCTATTTCTCAGAGATCTTGGATCATCCTTACTATCATTACTCTAAAGTCTTTTTCATGTAGGCTGCTTTTCTCCACTTCACTTATCTGTTCTTCTGGGGTTATGTCTTGTTCCTCCATCTGGCTCATATTTCTCTGCCTGGTCATTTTGTCTGGATTTCTTTGTGGTCTCCTTTTTGCAGGCTGCAGGGTTGTAGTCTCTCTTGCCTGTGGTGTCTTCCCCCTTGTGGGTAAAGTTGGTATGGAGGCTTGTTGTAAGCTTCCTGATGGGAGGGACTAGTGTCTGCCCACTGGTAGGTGGAGCTGTATCTTGTCCCTCTGGTGGGTGGGGCTTTGTCTCTGGGTGTGATTAGAGCCATCTGTATGCCGGGGGGGGGGGGGGGGGTCTTTAGGCAGCCTGTTTGCTAATGGGTGGGGGTGTAACATTGCTAACATTATGATGCAATAATATATACTAAACACTTTGAAAATACCAAAATTTAAGAAGAGAATTACTAATTAACAAACTGAAGAATAAAAACCATATGATCATCTCAATAGTTGCAAAGGAGGCAAGAATATACAATGGAGAAAAGTCACTTCAGTAAGTGGTATTGGGAACACTGGACAGCTACATGTAAAAAAATGATATTAAAATATTCTCTAACACCATACATAAAAATAAACTCAAAATGGATTAAGGACCTAAACGTAAGGCCAGATACTATAAAACTCCTAGAGGAAAATATAAGGGGAACACTCTCTGACATAAATCACAACATCCCTCTTTTTTTTTTTTGCCTTGCCTGTGGCATGTGGAAGTTCCTGGGCCAGGGACTGAATCCACACTACAGCAATGACAACACTCGATCCTTAACCTGCTGCACCACAAGGGAATTCAGCAATATCTTTTTTGATCTACCTCCTAGAGTAATGAAAAATGAAAATAAACAAATAGGACCTAATTAAACTTAAAAGCTCCTGCACAGCAAAAGAAACCATAAAAAAAAAAAAGTCAACCCACAGAATGGGAGAAAATCTTTGCAAACAAAGCAAATGACAAGAGATTAATAGCCAAAATACATGAACAACTCATGCAGCTTTATATTAAAAAAATACAACCCAAGCAAAAAATAGGCAGATAATCTAAATCGACATTTTTCCAAAGAAGACAGACAGATGGCCAAAAAACACATGAAAGAGTTCCCATGTGGTTCAACGGTAATGAACCCTACTATATCCATGAGGACACAGGTTCTATCCCTGGCCTCGATCAGTGGGTTAAGGATCCAGCGTTGCCATGAACTGTGGTGTAGGTTGCAGACATGGCTTGGATCTGGGGTGGCCATGGCTGTGGTGTAAGCTGGCAGCTGCAGCTCTGATTCGACCCCTGGCCTGGGAACTTCTAAATGACACAAGTGTGGCTCTAAAAAGCAAAATAAATAAATAAATCAAACACATGAAAAGATGCTCAACATCACTAATTATTAGAGACATGCGAGTCAAAACTACAATGAGGTATCACCTCACACCAGTCAGAATGGCCATTATCAAAAAGTCTACAAACAATAAATTCTGGAGAGGGTGCACAGAACCCTACATTGTTGGTGGGAATGTAAATTGATGCAACCACTATAGAGGACAGTATGGAAGTTCCTTCAAAAACTAAATATTAAACTACCTTATGATCCAGCAATACTACTCCTAGCCATCTATCCAAAGAAAACCGTAATTTGAAAAGATAAATGTACCCCAATGTTCACTATTATTTATAGCAGCATTATTTACAATAGTCAAGACATGGAAGCAACCTAAATGTCCATCAATAGAGGAATGGATAAAGAAGATATGGCACATACATACAACGGAGTATTATTCAGGCAAAAAAGGAATGAAATAATACCATTTGCAGCAAAATGGATCAAACTAGAGATTATCATACTAAGTGAATTAAGTCAGGGAAAGACAAATATCATATGGTATCACCTACATGTACAATCTAATAAAAAATGGTACAAAAGAGCTTATTTATAAAACAGAAACAAACTCACAAATTTTGAAATTAGTTACAGAAAGCAGAATCATGGGGACAGAGAGGGGTAAATTGGGAGGCAGGGGTTAACATACACACTACTACATATAAAACAGATACGTAACTGTATATCACAGGGAAGTTTACTAAATGTTCTGTAATAACCTACACAGGAAAAAAGAATGGATATATGTATATGTATAACTGATTTACCTTGATATAAACTTGAAGTTAATACAACATTGTAAATCAACTATACCCCAATAAAACTTTTTTTAAAAGGAACAGAATTGCTATTATTTTGCTTTTTATACTTTGGATAAATTTTATCTTAACTCAGTAGGTAACAGTCATCAATTATCTTTAATTCTCTTAAATGGACCAGAGCACTGCAGTTATCTATTTTGGCATAGTAATTTCTTGGAGGACTGGCTACTTCTAAAACAATGCTCTGATCACACTGAACATAACCCCCATCCACCATCTTGGGCTTTTTCTTTCCTGCTTGCAGAATAAAATCCTCCCTAATTTTGCCTTCAGGCATTATGCTTTCTTTACCAGTTTAGCTAGGTCTGGAAGAAAGGGCATGACTTAGAAAAGGATGATATGAGGGGTGAGGAGAAACTGCAACAGGAGGTCTTTCAGAAGTCTTTCAGAAAAAGGTTGTAGAGCAATTTGGCTCGGCTAGAGGAGCAAGATAGTATAGCAGGAGTATGGCAAATACATGCAAAGTGCCAAGTTTTGAATTATCATAAAACAAGATCAAGCCCTAGGCACACCAGATGTTCAAAAGAATACATGAAACCAAACTAAATTTGACAACATGAGAAGACTTGGTTCTTGTATTTATTCCTCCTACTGAATCACTTCTTTTTCATTCTATATTCTGTGTAAATTTAAGAAACTGAGCCAAATAGATTTATCTAATTTTAATAGTTTCATTGAGAGCAGAATTCTGGGAAATTCCTGTTGTGACAAAGTGCAAACAAATCCGACTAAAATCCATGAGGATGCGGGTTCGAACCCTGGCCTCACTCAGTGGGTCAGGGATCCAGAGTTACTGTGAGCTGCAGTGCAGGTCGCAGACATGGCTTGAAACCTGTGTTGCTATGACTGTGGTGTAAGCTGGCAGCTATAGCTCCGATTCGACCCCTGGCCTGGGAACTTCCATATGCCTTGGGTATGGCCCTAAAAACCAAAACCAAAACAAAACAAAACAAAAAACAAAAAAAAAGAGAAGAATTCTGGTTTGTTGGATTGTTGATCTGCTATTACATCTCTATCACACCACTTGCTCAATGGTTATTTATACCTCATCTACAGCTCCCAGACATTAAAATGAAAGGTCTTGAAACTTATGGGAGAAATTTAGAGAGAGGGCTCTCTTTATCTTGTGAGACAGACAAGGGCACTGTTTAGTTAACCTTTCTTATGAAAGAGTTCAATGAAAACAGCCAAATTAGAGCCCTGGTCAACCACAGCTAATGATGGGCTCTGATGATAGGTGCTCTTGGATAGACCTGAAAGTGATGTCCTGAGAAATGATTACACTTCTGCTCAATAAGCCAAAGATGTATCCATTAAAAGCTGAACAGAAAGGAAGAATAAAGGTGGAGATGCAGCCTCTTGATCAGTGCAGATATTTGACCTCTTACTCTCAGTCATGATCTCCAGCCTATCTTTCACACTCCAACATATGATTGTGATTCTTCAAGTGCAGTTTTAGACACAAAGTCTTGATTGGTGAGGCACTTGTGATCTTAGAAAGATGCACTCAGGTATGAAAAACTGAGTAATTCTTTAAAAAGCTGTATGTAGTTTTTAGGACTACACAGTATTCACTCATTCAATAACTATTTCTGAGGACTTCATTTTGATCAAGGACTATGCTAGACACCAGATGTTCTGTCCTCAAGATGAACATACTTCAGTTGGAGAGATCAGTGTTAAAAGTGATAGATAAATGCTATGATAGAATGAAGTACACATGGAAAAGTGGAACATTACCTTGTCTTGGGAGTGGTGGGTGTCCTAGAAGCTTCCTTAGGTGTGATGATACACAAAAATAATTTTGAGGACCAGATGTTTAGGAGAATAAACATTTTAGATAGAGAGAGTAGTATGAGCCACAATGGACTTTTCCATGTTCAGAGTCAAGGTTGGGGGCGGGAGGATAGGGCAGAGAGTAAGGAAGAGAAAAGATACTGGAAAAGAAGCAGGACAGATCAGAGAAAACCAGGAAGTTCAACTACCCAGTTTTAATCACATGTGAAAGGCAATGGAATGTCACTGCTGAATTTTTTTGAGTGATCAGATTTTCCCTTCAGAGCACAGACAAATGTGCGAGATGAAAAAAGCATCTGAGTGTAGATGAAGCTGGAGGCCTGAGATCTAATCTGAGATTAGTAGACTTCTGGAGAAAATCTGGAGAAAAATAGTAAAGGCTCAGCTGAGACAGCAGTGAAGAAGAGAGGAGGGAGGGACAAAGAGGAAATTACAGTTCTTGGTGACCAGATGGGCAGCAAAGGAAAGAAATTTTCTTTTTACAACCGCACTAGCAGCATATAGAAGTTCCCAGACTGGGGGATGAATTGGAGCTGCAGCTGAGGCCCACCACAATGGCGGTTCTGAGCCACATCTGTGACCTATGCCACAGATTGCAGCACCATGGGATCCTCAACCAACTGAGGGGGCCAGGGATTGAACCCACATCCTCACAGAGACTACGTCGGGTTTTTAACCCACTGAGCCACAATGTGAACTCCAAGAAAAAAATTTTTAACAATAATGCTTGGATTTCTAGCTTTGGGCATCTTGGTAGACTGTGACATCATTGTTAGAGAGAAGAAACACAAGAGAAGTAATGGGGACTTTGGGAGGAAAGGCAGGGGGGCTTATCCCAAGTTAAAGATGCCATGGAAGGTGTTCCATCTAGGTGGGACTGTAAAGAGAATGAAATGTGGTAATCATATATTTAGACTACATGGAATTAAAGGTGAAGGGTTAACTCTCCCACACCTAACCCCCTACTATCTTTGTATATCCTGCTTTCTTCCTTATAGAAAAGGCCTCTATATGAATGTTAGGAAGATGAAGAGAGAAAGCCTCATGCATGGCATGGAAGGTGGGTGAGGTCTGGAGGAAAGGCAGGGATTTGAAGAGAGAGGGGAAGAGACAAGGGAGTTCAGGGAGCAAACAGAGAAACAACAAAGGTAGGATACTACTACCAAGCAAGCAAGAGAAGAGGGTTCAAGGAGTAGAAAAGAGGAAAATAAGCATTACCAAGAGGATGGTGTTGGATTTCCTAACACATTTATTCTCTGGATGGATGCTGGGGAGTTTAGACTTTAAAGCAAGCAGCAAAAAGAAGCCACAGTAGGGAGTTCCTGTCATGGCTCAGTGGTTAACAAACCTGACTAGCATCTATGAGGACGTGGGTGTGATCCCTGACCTCACTCAGTGGGTTAAGATCTGGTGTTGCCATGAGCTGTGGTGTAGGTTGCAGACACGGCTCAGATCCTGCGTTGCTGTGGCTATGGCGTAGGCCGGCAGCTACAGCTCCGATTTGACCCCTAGCCTGGGAACCTCCATATGCCAAGGGTGCAGCCCTATATAAGCCAAAAAGAAGCCATAGTAGGTGTCTGAACAGAGGAGGACTATTTTAAGATTCAAATTTTAGGAATATGGTCTGGAAAGAGCATCCATGAGAAAAAGTAGGCATAAGTGGAGGCAGAGATCTGTTTAACAGGTGGTTGGGATCTTCCAGCACCTGCTGTGCTTTGTAAAGGGGAGAGGATTTCCCAGAGGTTCTGCTGGCATGGCTCTTCCATGTTAGGAATATGACAGCCCTTGGGCAGCTGGGTTGAAAAACATCATGCAATCTCTTCCTTCAAAGGAGCCCTTCCATAGCTTATTCTTCCATAGCCCTCTGGAAGAAGCAGGAAGATATCCATGAATATTTTTCCCTTTAGAGAAATACAGAAGCAAATAAAAATAAAGCTTGTGGTAATGACTATTTTTTACCCAATTACACATGCATTACTAAGTGTCACAAATCCCATGAGCTGGAAGGTGTGATTTTCTGAGTTGGTTGCTGAGTTGAGATTAGAAGAATTGCTCAGTGTTGATAACACTGTTGGATGTTGCTAATGTAATTACAGTTTCCCAGACTGGACTCAGAAATTAAGGTTCTTGTATTTTCTATTTCCCTTTCCATTTGGGGAAGAGACTAACAATAAAAATGTACAAACTTGCTTGGTTTGACTTTACACCCAGTTTTCATGACATTTTTATTGAGTCTTATCGTGAATGGATTTTTTTCAACTTGTCTTTGAAAATGCCATTTACACAGAGAGTGAATGGACTTAATTTGTTTAGTCTTGTAAAATGATGCTTATAAGTGTGCCATGATAATTCAGCAAATATATCACGTGAGGGGAGATGGTATGAACAACTTAAAGAATTATTCATAGTCTATGGGGAACAAAAATGGATAAAAGTTAGCTAACAAATAGGACTGAGATGTTAGAGTAAAGATTGATGTAAGGCATTCTTATTAGCTATCCCATTAAAACAGTGTTAATTTAGAGAATTTCTTTGTGTCACCAGGCTTTATTGCTGCTGCTGTGGTTGTTATTTAAGTATATATAGAACTGGCCCAACACAACTAATGTAAATTTTTCCTCTATGCTTTTCCAAGCATCACTGACACTTGAACTTTAAATGAATTTTTGCTTCAGAGAATTACAAAGTACCATTGTATGATTTAGTATGTTTCCCATTTCCCTGTCCCTTTCCACTGTCTTTCTTCTAAAACAATCTGAAACTTCCTCATTCATTATTATTGTGTGTGTTGCAACTGGTGATAACCTAAATTAACTAAATTTTAAAATACTTTGTAAAGGAAATAGAAATTATCAAAGAAGCAACTATTTTGTTGTACTTACTGTTGTTGATAAATGAATGAAATATTCTTTAAATTCTATAGTGTTTTACAACTTCCAAGTTTCACACATTTGACTTCATATAATCCCATGATAACCCCTTTTTCCCCACTACCCCTAAACTGCCCCTATCCCCTTCCCTCTCCCCACTGCTAACCAACCTCTGGACTGTTCTCTATGTTTGAGATTTTCGAGAAGCAACTGTTTTAAGTGGAATTTTTAGGCATGCAAAATTCATGAATAATCTGAGATGCTATAAGCAGGTACAATGTATTCAGCATCTCCAAAGTGCTCTCATGTATAACCACTCATGGAAACTTGTCACTTAACATTTGAATCAAGCCATAGCATAGCATGGTCAAAATGGCTAAGTTAAGGAAAAAATGGCAACTATGTGTCCTTAAACATGGGAACCCTATTTTTCCCCCCTTAGGTCACCTTCAGGTACCAATTTTCCGTGGAATGGACCTTGAAAACATGGGGAAGAGGAACTTTGGGATAAGTTCTGGCTCGGGTATTTTCTTTTAGGGAAAAACAACCAATTAATGTAAGTAATGTTTTCCAGTTATGCACTACCCAGGGAGGTGAGGCAGTATAGAGTTTGGAATATGACTTCCTGGGTGATCCACTTGCTGGGTGGGTGACCTTGGAAAACTTAATAAACCTCAGCATCCTTATCTGTAAAATGGGAATAATAATAGTATTACCCCACAGGGCTATTGTATATGTAAAACACTTTACAAGCAGAGAGCAGAGTAAAAACTCAATAAAGGTTAAAAAAATAATGATAGAGAAGAGCTTGACACCTAGCATTTTATCTTTTGCATAAATATAACATATGGAATATCATAAATTTAAGTAGTTCCAATTATAGTTCTAAAACCTTCTACAGTCTCACTGAAAATAAGTTAGTGTATGGAAGTTTTTGGCACACAAATGAGAAACATCTAATTGGCCCTTGCTAGAGAATTTATGAACTGCAATGCAACTCTCTAAAACAGTGACAGCAGCAATGTTATTAAGCCAAGCGAGCCTCCTTGGTGACATCACAGTGTCCAACCTCCGTGGTGGAAAGAGATCCACAGTGCTGCATCCAGCTCTGGTGGTTCAGTTTTGTAGAGGTCAGTGATGCATGGAACAGTGTGGAACATAGAAGTGCATGAAAATCCATGTGATATGAAAAACCAAGAAAATAAATGGAATTCTAGCCTGTAGAAAAGGATGACCCAGAAGCTATTCAGAAACATCAAAAAGCTGTCCCAGGTAAGAAGAATGGGACTTGTTCAGGAAGTCACGAGAAGCAGTGGGTGAACATTATATGTCATTTTGCACAAAACATCTGGTAATGAAACGGGTTGCTTCTTGAAGTAGCAAGAACCCATTACTAAGAGAGTGTTTAAGATTCCTTCTCTGTATGGGAAACTTGAATGATATTTTCTGGATCCTAGGGCCTAAGATCTCTTTTTGCTCTATTTTAATTCTAATTTCATTTTAATATTGAAAATGGGTTCTCAGATGTTGTCTCTTCTTCCAAAGCCTCCATGCAGTATGTGCTATCACTGAGAGATGCACATACTGTCAGCCTTTTCTGTGCCAACATTACCAAGATATTTTTTAACAAGAGGTTAATTAGAATCTCTTGGAGAATCTCATAAGATTTGAAACTTCTAATGCTTCAGTTAACATTTTCCATCATCTCATTTTGGCTTGGTGTTAAAAGGAAAAGAGGTGCCATTTCATGGAAATAACAGTTCCATGAAGACTAAAAATCCTTCGAGTAGGAGACATGTGCAGTCTGTTTACATTATTTTATACTATTTGATCCCTTAGCGGAGGGAGTAATATCACTATTTCCATTTTACAAACGAGGTTCTGATGAATTCTCATCTGAGTACAGACCTTCACACTCCAAATCCAGTGCTCCTTCCCTTGGCCCTCACTCACTACTTCAAACTGTTTAGTCAACATACATTAGAGGACCAGAAGCACAGATGAAAAGCCTTGCCAACGAAACTCAGTTATGAAAGAAAAAAAATACCAGGTAAATGCTCTGCCAAAAGTCAAGCTCAAAAGGAAATATGGAGCTGGAAATTCAATAAGAGAAAATCGTGGGGAGATTTTCTGACTAAAGCACATAGGGATTAATTAAGGAAATAAAATTAGTTAACCTAAAGGGTCAAGGCTTGGAAACAATATACTGGAGTCAAAAAGAAAAAGAAAAAAAAAAGAATCTGGGAGTTCCTCTGTGGCACAGCAGGTTAAGGATCTGGCATTGTCACTGAAGCAGCTTGGGTTGCTGCTATAGTGCAGAATCGATCCCTGGCCCAGGACCTTCCACACGTTGCAGATATGGCCAAAAGAAATTTTTTAAAAAGAAAGAAAGAAAAAAAGAATCTGAAAAAGAATAGGTATATGTATATCTACAACTGAATCACTTTGCTATACCCTGAAACTAACACAATACTGGAAGTCAACTATACTCCAATAAACTTGTTTTGAAAAAAAAGATATGTTTTGGATCTGGAAAACTAAGAGAATGCGGCTAAAGTGAATGGACACAGTGAAGGAAGAATGAGATCCACGGAGGACAATACTAAAATCAGTTGGGGCTGAAGCCTCACAGGCAACAGTAGGAGTATCAAGACAGGCCAAAGGCGAGATAAAGAAAAGAACACTCCTAAGTGGCAAAGCACCATTAAACAAAAATAAAACGACACAAGAAGACAGCCATGAGAACCAGAACCTGTATTAAGAACAATACCGTTGCCTTTGCACATTGTTTCCCATGGGGTCAAAATTCTATTTTTCTTTCTTTGGGCTGAGTTTCTTCCCACTATGCCTCCCTCTGAGCTCTCCAAAAGGGAAATGCAGAGGGTGTGAAGGGGATGAAAAGTCAAGCTGCATATTTTTAATGCATTCCCAAATGCCACTGAGAAAGCTACCAGAGCCTACTTGGTATGTAACATATATTTTAAAACTGCTAAACCGTGATAGTCATGATGATAGCACTAGCTGGCACTGGTGGGGAAAGGACTGTGAGTCAGAGCTGGAAAAAAATTAAATATCAGCAGCTTGCCTCACATATTTGATTTTGTAGAGTGTTATGAGTCCATATTTAAAACTATATCATGTTTTTTGAAATTGATATATTGAAAAAGAACTTTTAGACCCTTAGATTAAAAAAAAAACAAAACCTCCCCATAACTACAGTATTATCATATATATTAGAATGAGGAGAACAGTGCTTTTGAACCTGCTTCAGCATCTCATGCAATACACACAGACTGCCACAGAGATATACAGAAGCTCTGAATCAGGCAGCTTGATCTACCCTGGGCCACCCCATTAAATATGTGCTCTAGAAGCCACTTCCTCCCTAGGGAGCAATGTCCTCAAAAAATGTCCAGAACAAAGTGACTTCTCTCTGACATTGACATCAGGCATTTTCTTGGCAGAGAAAAGGTGAGTATAGATACAAAACAGATAGAGGAGGGAAAAGGGAATGGAAGGAACATGAGAGAAGCTGTTTTGTGACTCAAAAATGTTACTAGCTATGGAACCTTCGTTAAACTCTCTAAAGCCTCAGTTTTCTTAGCTGTTAAATGGGGATAAAGATAGTACTCATCTTAGGGTAAGAACTAAATGGCATAACATATGCAAAGCATTTAATGTGATGTCCAGCATTACATTTAGTAAATGCTCAATAAATATTAGATATTACAATTAGTGTCATTCCTTTGCATCTACCTTTGCCTCCATTCATCTTTACTTTTTTCAAACATTTATTGAATGCCTACTATATGCCATGCACCGGGCTGGGTTCTGGGGATGCAGATCTGTCTAAGTCAGACATCTCTCTTCCTCTGGAGACCTTACAATGTAGTAGAGAAGGCATACTACAGAAATTAACTATTAAATTCATCATTTAATTACATCTGTGATAAATGCTGTGAAAGAGAGGTCCCAGATGCCAGCAGAGAATATAACCTGATCTAACCAAGGGTTTCCTTCAGGAAGTAAGTCTCAAGCTAAATTCCGAAGGATGAATAAAAATTAACGAGAAAGGCCGGGGGTGTAGCTTGGGGTGAGAGACGGAAACGGAAGAGCACTCCAAAGAGAGGGGAATAGCATTTACGAAGGCTTGGGCAGGATTTACAGAAAGCAGATAATTGACAGTTTCTGTTACTATCACTACCTGTTGCCTTATTTTAATGTAAGCACACAAACCTAACTGGTAACCCCCCAAAAGAAAAAGACAGTAACTCCCAGTCATATTCTTCTTGCTGGGAGCAATAGCCAGAGCAAATTGGAATGAAACCTTTGTTTGCCCATCCTAAATCCAGCACTCTCTTTTGTCCAGAGGGAAAGAAGTGATCAAAGGCCAGTCTAGAACCCAAAACCTGAATCTATTCTGTGGGTTAAGATATACAAAGAGGTTTATAATTCAACTTTATACATAGTTCTACATCTAAAAGTTCGAAGATGACAATCACATAGACGGAAGTATTATACTGACTACTGAAAAGTCTTCCATGCAGAAAAGAACCAAAATAATAAATGGGACATGTGCCAAGCATGCCTTGTGCTGTTAGAGTTAATGCTGCTAGGATGTTTATATTATACACTTCATCTTTAGGGCTCTAAGATTTGGTCATAAAATCTCTTTCCAGCTGAAAGATGGCATATAAATAAGGTCTCTGCTTAAGGGCTGAATTGCTCTGTTGCTCCTTTAAACTGTCCTTTTGTGGGATACAACTCTGGGTGACTTCTTTAACATTACGTGACACTACCACCCACTTTTAACCCTTCATGCTTAGGAAAGGTGATCCAAAGGCCCCTTTTAATGGCTGCCTAGAACTTAAAAAATGGGCAGAAAATCAGACATTTCTGCCATGTGACCAGAAAATCAGACATCTGTATAATGAGAAAAAATTATATTGTGATCAGAGAATAATTTTAACACAAAATTCCTTTGAAATATTTATTCCCACTCTGGTCTGTAACATATTAAAGCTCTGATGATAACATGACACACAGCTAGCCCAGGAAAGAGAAAACACAATAACTGTCTTAAGAAAAATTCAGTATCAATCATATCTCTTCTTCAAAATCTAGTTCTTATCCAATTAATTCAAGATGAAAACCAATATTAGTGAGGATTCTTTTTCATTCATTTTGCTGATTCGGTTCATTATTGACCCTCTGAGACTGGGGCTGCAATTTTGTTGTTATTCTTTTTCTTTTTTTTTTTTACTTTTAATTCTGAAATAATCATAGACTCACAAGAAGATGCAAAAATTGTCCAAGACAATATTCGTATCACCTCACCTTCCCAATGGTGACATCTTACATAACTATCACGCATTATCAAAACAAGGAAATCAAATGTCATGAGACAATTTACTAGACTACAGATCTTACTTTGATTTTACCAATTTTTGTGTGCACCCATTTTTGTATGTCTACGCATAATTCTATGGCATTTTGTCACATTTATGAATTTGTGAAACCACCATCACAATAAAGATACAGAACCATCGCCACAAAGGAACTGCTTCGTGCTTCCCCATTTCTAGTCACACCTCCTTCCCTTTCTCCTTCCCCTTCCCTCACCAATGGCCACCCTTTATCTGTTCTCCATCTCCATAATTTTGTCATTTCAAGAATGTTGGGAGTTCCTGTTGTGGCTCAGCGGTTAACGAATCTGACTAGCATCCATAAGGAGGCACATTCGACCCCTAGCCTTGCTCAGTGGGTTAAGGATCCGGTGTTGCCATGAGTTGTGGTGTAGGTCACAGATGTGGCTCGAATCCTGCATTGCTGTGGCACAGGCCAGCAGCTACGGTTCCTATTTGACCCCTAGCCTGGGAACCTCATATGCCACAGGTATGACCCTAAAAAGAAAAAAAAAATGTTGTATAAATGGAATCATGATGTAGACTTTTTTCTCAGACTTTTTTTTTTCACTCAATGCTATGATCAGAATGCTGCGCCCCACCTCCCTAGATTCATATGTTGAAATCCTAATCCCCAAAGATGATGTTATTAGGAGGTGGGACCTTTGGAAGGTGCTTAGATCATGACAGCGAAACCCTTATGAATGGGATTAGTGTTCTGAAAAAAGACACCCCCCCCAGAGCTCCCTCACCTCTCCCTCCATGTGAGGACCCTGCACCCTGCAAGAAAGCTATGAACCAGGAAGGGAGCCTCCACCAGAATGTGACAATGCTGGTACACTGATCTTAGACTTTCCAGCCTCCAGGACCATGCAAAGTAAATTTTTGTTGTTTATAAGCCACTGAGTCTGTCCTATTTTGTTATAGCAGCCAAACAGACTTAGGCACTCAACATAATGCCTTTAAAATTCATCCAAGCTGCTCTGTTAGTAGTTCACTCCTTTTTATTGCTGAGTAGTGTTCCCTGGTATTAACACACCATAATTTGTTCAACTACTGGCTTGATGAAGGACATTTGGGTTGTTTCTAGTTTGAGGCTCCTACAAATAAAATATTTATGAACATTCATGTATGGGCTTTTGCATAAACATGTTTTCATTTTTCTAAGATCAATAAATACCCAGGTATGAAATGATTGCTCAGTTGTATGTATGCTAAGTTTAAGTTGTTTGCTAAGTGCAAGTTGTATGCTAACTTTTGTTTGGCTGCACCTAGGACATGTAGAAGTTTCCAGGTCAGGGATCAAACCTGAGCCACAGCACCAACCCAGGCTGCTGCAGTGACAACACTAGATCCTTAACCCAATGTGTCACAAGAGAACTCTGCATGTTTCATTTTTTTAACAAAACAGCCATACTGCTTTCCAGGTGGTTGTACCATTTTACATTTCTGCCAGCACTGTATGAAAGATTCTGTATCTCTGCATCCTTGCCAGAATACACTATTTTCAGTAATTTTTATTTTAGCCATTCTAATGTTGTGGTATCTCATAATGAATTTAATTTGCATTTCCCAAATGGCTAGCAATGGTGAATAACTTTTCATGTGTTTATTTGCTACCCATATATCTTCTTTGGTAGAGTTTAAGTCTTTTGCCCATTTTCTAATTAGATTTTTTTTGTCTTTTTTTTTAAATGTTGAGTTTTAAGAGTTCTTTAGGTATTTTGGATATGTATCTTTTGTTGGATAGTTGATTTGCAAATATTTTCTGCCAGTTGGTTGGCTTGTCCTTTCATCCTCATTACAGAGTCTTTTGCAAAGTAAAAGTTTTTAATCTGATCAAGTCCAATGTGTCTTTTTTTCTTTTGCGGATCATGCTTTTGGTATCATATTGGGACTGAAGTTTTCTTCTGTGGACTGAAATGCTACCGTTAGTAATAGCAGATACCATGTATTATACACTGACCAAGGGCTGGGAACTGTGCTAAGACCTTTATAAACATTTGCTAATTCCTCTTTACCTCAGCCCTCTGAGGTCCACATGATTAGCTGCATTTTTACAATTGAGGTGACTGAAGCTTAGCAAAGTCAATCATTTGCCAAAGCTCCCATAGCAGGTAAGTGGTCAATTCTGATTTCCAGCTCAGGAATATCTGACTCCAAAATACAGCAATGATAAGGAATTGGGGGGGATGGTTAGGGAATGTTCATAAAAATAGAATTTCCTTAGTATTTGGGGAAGGACAGAAGGGGTGGGAAGAACTGGACTTAACCCACCCAGCCAAAAGGTGCAAAGAAGGAGCAGCTCCTAGGAAGCACCAGTAACCAAGGTGAAGTTATTAGCATTCACCTGGGGTAGAAACCATATGACCCCGCAATCCCACTCTTGGGCATCTATCCGGACAAAACTCTACTTAAAGAGGCACGTGCACCCACATGTTCATTGCAGCACTATTCACAATAGCCAAGACATGGAAACAACCCAAATGTCCATCGACAGAGGATTGGATTCGGAAGAGGTGGTATATATACACAATGGAATACTACTCAGCCACAAAAAAGAATGACATAATGCCATTTGCAGCAACATGGATGGAACTAGAGACTCTCATACTGAGTGAAATGAGCCAGAAAGACAAAGACAAATACCATATGCTATCACTTATAACTGGAATCTAATATCCAGCACAAATGAACATCTCCTCAGAAAAGAAAATCATGGACTTGGAGAAGAGACTTGTGGCTGCCTGATGGGAGGGGGAGGGAGAGGGAGGGATCGGGAGCTTGGGCTTATCAGACACAACTTAGAATAGATTTACAAGGAGATCCTGCTGAATAGCATTGAGAACTTTGTCTAGATACTCATGTTGCAACAGAACAAAGGGTGGGGGAAAAAATGTAATTGTAATGAATACATGTAAGGATAACCTGACCCCCTTGCTGTACAGTGCGAAAATAAAAAAAAATTATTAAAAAAAAATAAAAATAAATTCTATTTCATTCAAGGGAAAAAAAAAAAAAAGAAACCACCAAAGAAGTCCCGATTGCAATCCAGCATTTTCACCTCCAATGAGAATGAATACATTTGTCCTTCCCACATTCGTAGGTTTTGATTCCCAGCAAACCTAAGAAAAGGAGGGTCTTTGCCCAGCATGAATGAGAATGGAATGCTTTCTCCTCCATCTTGAATTTAGCCTGAACTGACTACAGTGAAGGAATTCCCTGTGGAAGGGAGCAGCCTCTCCAGAAGTTGACTGCATATTTTGGAGAAGAGGTTGAGAGAGGAATTAGTAACGAGGAGAATGAGGCAGTCGTGGATAACCCAGCTATGGCACTGTTCCTACACCAAGAAATCTAAAAGTGACTTGGCTCAGGAGCCAAGAGACTGTGGAATTTGTATTCATTTTACTGTGTAAGCAAACTCCTACAGTATCAACTGAGGGATGTGAAATTAGCTGACCTATGCTGATCCTAAATAATTTGAGTAGGAACCTGCCTTAAAATGTAAGATAATTTTTACAGAACAATGGTTCTCAAACTGTAGTCTCAGGGCTGGCAGCCTTGGTACCACATGTATGTTAAAGATGCAAATTTTCAGACCCCACCCTAGATCTACTGATTCAAAAAACCCGGGGAGGAATTCCCCCTGTGGCTCAGCATGTTAAGAACCGGACATAGTCTCTGTGAGGATGCGGGTTCAATCCCCGGCCTTGCTCAGTGAGTTAAGGATCTGGCTGCAGCATAGGTCACAGACGTGGCTCAGATCAGGCATGGCTGTGGCTGTGCTGTAGGCTGGCAGCTGCAGCTCTGATTTGACCCCTACCCTGGGAACCTCCATGTGCTGCAGGTGAGGCCATAAAAAGAAAAAGGGGGGGGAAAAAAAACCTGGAGATAGGACCCAGCAGTCTGGGTTTTTCAAAGTCTTCTAAGTGACTCTGATTCAGGCTAAAGTTTAAGAACCCCTGTAGTAGAAGGAGGTTTATAATGTATTTCAGTTAGGACTACATATAAAAGGTAAAAATCAAAATACTAGTGGCAAAACATGCCAGACTTGTAATTATATGTAGAAGAAGTCTAAAGGTGTTTATCCAGTGCTGGCATGGTGGTACCACAAAGCCACGAAAAACCTAAGCTCTGTCTTTTTGTTTTACCATCTTCAGTACTGGTTTTCATCCTCAAGGTAGCCTCATAGTCCAAGATGACCAATTTAGCCTTAGCTCTCACACCTCACACTCAGAGCGGCAGGAAGGAATGAAAGGAAAAGACAAAAGGGTATCCCTCCCAAGTGAGTCAGTGACCTTTAAGTGAAAATCCCACACATTTCCATTTCACTGCCCAGAACTTAGTTACATGGTATAGCCATCCACAAAGGAGGCTGGGAAATGTGGCCTTTAACTTGATATGGGGCAGACTGTGAGCACCTTGAATATAATGAGGGTTCTGTCACTAAGGAAAAGGGGAGAATTGGTATCAGATGACATCTAGAAGCCTCTGGCGCAAATCCTTAAGATGCAGATGGGACAATTCTAGAAATTTGGAAAAAAACACTTTGGAATCAGCCAAAATCTTAACATTTCTAAGCTAATCTTCTATTCAAGGCAGTAATTGTTTTGGCTTTTTGGTACAAGTCTCTGTTCACAGATGATAAGTATCAGGATCTTCAAACATACGCGAAACAAGAGAGAGGTTGTTTGTAATGTCTTATACCATTTACCTCCCATAAGATGCCAGCTATGGTTCTGAAAGTTTCAGGACAAATGTCCTTTATTTGATCACAACAGAAACAGACAGTTAACTTCCCCCAAAGAGAATTTGGTTCAAATGAGCTTTTCTGACCTATTTTTGCAAAAGAAAATCCCAGCCCTCATTCCCAAACTATACAATAACTTGGATTTACTGGTTCCCATCCTCAAGTTCTGCACAGAACATGGCTCCTAAGTTTTGCTTTCCCCAGAATGGAGGTGGGAAGTGAAGGAGGCCAGCCCAAAGAGGTGAGACACACCAAAGAATCCATGCCCATCAACATCTCTGAAGTCTTAGGTTCTCAAACTTCAGGTGAATGAGATTCACTTGGGAAACTGGTTAAAAATGCAAAGTTCCAAGCTCTAAGCTAAAAAATTCTAATGCTACAGAAAAAGAATAGAACCCAGGAATATGTGCCTTTTTTTTTTAATTCCCCTGTTGATTCTGATGGCCCTTTGAGAAACTCTTAACTGTCTAACAAGTACCCAAATGTACATGATACTGCAGCAGGCAACATACGGAACAAATTCATTCAAAAGCTGATGCTTGCATCTTCCCCAACATCCAGCAAACTTAAAACAGCTGGTTGATTTTATGAAAAAAAAGATCAAATCAGCTGTTTGACAGCATTGTTTGGTAACTTTACTTAAAACGGGCAAGTCGGGAAATTTCTCCCTGCTGAGAGCCCACCATTAAGGAATGCCAGCTCCAAGCAACAGCGACAAGGATGCTGACACCGTTTGATCAAAGACAAGGGCTGGCCCCAAATCTCAACATGAATCCTGGGTGAACCTGGACCCTACTGCTTCCAGTATGAGATTACATCTAAGTGTCCTTACAGCTCTAACAAACTGCAGTTTTACTTTGAGGTCTTCAGACAAGGGCATGCTGCCGTGTGACACTAGTGAGAAAGCACGGAGGGGTGAAGTCTGGACATCCCAAAGGAAGGACGAGGAGGAGAGGAAGGAAGGGCAGGTGAAGAAAGGGAACCTTTGGCACAAAGCTGCTAACTCTTCCAAAAGAGAACGCACAGCACACAAGCACACACATGCATGAACCCTCATTATTATTTTTCAACTCCCACCTATGTGGATCAGCTGCTGTTAAGCCCCGCATTGCTGACATGAGTCCAAAAAGTATATGCTCTAGTCTAGCCAAGATTAGAAGTTTTGCTTTGTATTAACACCAGCTTCCAACTAGGATTTCACTGCAGCAAAAATGACAGATGAGGGGAAAACACCCCACCCTGAGACCTACAGTGGTGTTTAATATAGGAGATGTGCTCCATCTACTGGTGCAGATGACAACCACACAGAGAGATGCAAACCACAGACAACAAAATAAAAGACATCAATTTTCAACTGGATTGTGGCCGTTTGGATTTTAAAAAAGGGAAACACCTTTTCTTTTTAAGAATGAACGAATGAGGAGAGAAAGGGATGAAATTTACAAAGACAGAAGCTACGCAGATAAAAGAGAAACAAACTAGATGGAGACACAATGGGAGAAGCAGCATAAAAAAACAGGGGAAAATGTGCCCAAATGGCAGAACTCTAAGAAACAAGCTATTTGGGAGTTCTCGTCATGGCGCAGTGGTTAACGAATCCGACTAGGAACCATGAGGTTGCGGGTTCGGTCCCTGCCCTTGCTCAGTGGGTTGACGATCCGGCGTTGCGATGAGCTGTGGTGTAGGTTGCAGACGCGGCTCGGATCCCGAGTTGCTGTGGCTCTGGCGTAGGCCGGTGGCTACAGCTCCGATTAGACCCCCAGCCTGGGAACCTCCATATGCCGTGGGAGTGGCACAAGACATAGCAAAAAAAAAAAAAAAAAAAAAAAGAAAAAGAAAAAAAGAAACAAGCTATTTGGTCATCATTTTAACACAGAAGCTTCAAACAAAGCCCCACAAGCCTAGGAAATAACATGCTATAACATGTCATCTTTTAGAGTCTTCATTTAAATTATTTTGAGGAAATATTTTGTAGGGATTTTCTCTACATTGACACAATCGACTTGGGTAATGCTAAGTCTTAATACAGATTCATTGCACATTTTGATACTGTCTGGGGACATACAGACAATAGTGCTGATGCCAGAAGTTCACAGCAATTTGGGAAAGACTGGAGGGGTTGAGACATGACCAGCCCTATATGCGCCTCTTGTGCATATAGTTGGTCTGTAATGACAACTGTTACTTCCCAGACCTGTCACTGTTTCCAGTTATGATTCTTAGGCTTCTAAGGATCTGACACCTTTGTTTCCTCAAACAGCTATGTACTTTCTGAGGTGCTCATGAATATTTGACTATCATTTCTCATTCATGGGCATTGACAGCATCTGTCTACAAAGCATTCTAGAAACAGCTTTTCCACTTTTCAGAGACTTGTCTTATCAAGGGGTCCTACAGCCTCTTAGAATGAAGAGACAAGAAAAATAACATTTACTGAGCATCTACGAGGCACCAGGCTGACTGCTTCAGAGGTTACCCATTGGATCTTCATCCCTGCTCTGTGGCGGTCTTTCAACTATTTTGCAAATGTCAAGACAAAGGCTCAGAGAAGCAAAATAACCACCCCAATGCTAGTGACTCGTGGTTCTGAAAAGCTGACTGACCAAGTGAATTGTAGTGTGTGGGCTCTCTCCTACAGCATGAGGATCTACCATATAATATAAGCCTAATATAAGCCTGTGTTTCTCAACATGAGAAGCTGCTTCAGGATCTCCTGGGGTTGGCTGTTCAAAATGCAAATGCCAGAGCCTTAGCAGATTGACTGAATCAAAACCACCACTGGTGGAGCCCTAGAATCTGCATTTTAACAACTGTCAGGATGACTCTGATTCTCATTAAATTTGGGGACCACCTGATAGAAGCAAAAAAAAAAAAAAAGCTGAGATACCAAGGGCATGGCTTTAGAGCTAACAGTGTAACAGAGGTTTTCTCTATTTTTCACAGTTCAAGTTGTTGTGGTGCCAGGCAAGAATGCTATTACTTATCATCTGGTTAAGCTACTCAGATTTTCTGAGCCAGGGTACTTATCCATAAAATGGGAATCATAGTTTCTGGTTCATCTGGTTGGCATGAGGAGTAATCTATGTGAAAACACTATGCAGATTCTAAATGGCTCTGTGGCAGGTTGTTAAAAACAGCTCCCGGTCCTCCTCTGACCTCCACATCCACATCAATGCAATATTCACGTTGCTAGTCTGCCTATCAAGATGTGAAGTACTATCCTCCATTCCTTGAATCTGGGCCATGTAATTTGCTTTGGCCAATGGGACAATAGCCAGTATGACCCAGGTAGAGGCTTTAAAAGCCTTTGCAAAGTGGGGACTGTCCTACTGCTGTACTTGAGATCCTGAGGTCACCATGTGACTGAGCCCAGCTATCCTTTTGAAAGATAAGAAATTGCATAAAGAAGAACCACAGTCATGCAGCTACCAGCCAACTGCCAGACAAGTGAGGCTATTCTGGATAATCCAGCCACCTGCTGACTCTCCAGCTACCTGTAGACTCATGAAGGAAATCAGCAGAAATCAAAAGAGCCAGCCTAGACCAGAAGACCTGCCCAGGCAGTCCAGCAAATTGTGAGCTAAATAAAGGACTGTCAAAGCCCCCAAACTTGGGGGAAGCTTGATATGCAGCAAGAGCTAACTGATACAGACTCTATGCACACACTACCAGTTAGGTCGTCTAGTGTTTTGAGCCTGGCTTCCGTGGTTTTCAACTATGCTGCCCAGGGGGCAGACAACAGATGATCAGACATTATTGTGCAAATTTTCAGTTAAGCTCTTTCATCACATGGGGATAATGCCCACCAGAAAGTGCTTTACACTGACCAAAGCACATTCTGGAAGTGACAAGGGGCTAAGAGGAAAAAACCCCTCCCTATTTCCCTCTCATTGTTTCTAGAAAGGCAGTTCAGCAGCCTTGTGCAGAAGGACATATAACCTAAATCTTATTCAAGCCTACTGTCAATAATAATCTTCTGGTTCCACAAATGCATGCATAATCTGCTGCCTACCATCCCATGTGCACTCTTTGAATGCCCTGCTGCTGGCACCAAGATAAATGGCTTCATCAAAGTCAGCCATGGAGGCTTACAACCTGTTGAGGCAGAAAAGCTTCCTGGGGGAGCAGAAACGTCCTAATGCCCAAATCAAGCATCCTCGCTGCCATATGAAGCATTACCGTGCAGAATACATTAAATAAACCTATAATGGTGAACGGGGCAGAATTGTGCTACCCAGGCTCACCCCGGGAGTCTTTATACTGTGATCAAATTCTTTTGATAGGCATTTTCAAAGTGTATTGTTCCTCTTGCTAAACATGTTTGGCGAGAGAAGACTCATCATCTGGAAACATCATCTGAGGAGCCTCATTCAGTGGAACAAGGTGAAAGGGGGTTCTGTCAAAGCCACATGCTGCAATGTTAAAATTAAGTATAAACAGAGAATTTTAAACCTTCCCTCAAGAGAGTCAGAGATTGTGCAACGAATGAATACAGCTGTCTCACCATCCATTTGACATACAGCAAGTTGCAACGTGCTCTGGGGGTGACTATTTACAAGGCTGATGTACCATATTCAAATCACATACTCATTCTGCACCCCATCACAAACACATACACGTGTGTGCACTTTATTACATGGTTATAGTGCTATTGTTGGTTGAAGATAACCACACATCCCATTTTCTTAAATCTACCTCTAAGCTGTACTAAATGAGGGGGGATGTCTCAGATTGCCACTGGGTAAGCCCCAAATAAGGCTCAGGCTCCTTCTGCTTATTATACACTGGCTCGAATATGTTTATTTGTACTGGAGAATTTCAAATGCCTTCTTAAAAGCCTAACAGATATTCTGAATATAATTTGGAGTTTTAAGCTTCACTCAATAAATCAAACTAAGTCCACATAAATGATCACCATTAGGTCTATTAATATGAGTTCTAGAACCAGGATATTGTAGGATTTTCCTCATACCAGATTCAACCACCATTAGACCATAGTTAGTTAACAAAAAGCTTTTATTTGGCCAATGGATTAAAACAACTAACTGAGGTTGTGTTGGAAATATTTAACTGCTGGATACAGTCCTTGGTTGCCGGTGATCCAAGTACCAAATGATGAAGGAATTGCATAACCAGTAGAGAATGAAGAAAAAAAGAAGCCATCATATAAACACAACCAAAGAAGAGAACCATGCAAATGACAAGCCATGAAGATGGATGAGCTCTCTTCAGGACAGGAAAGTTATAGAGCAACAGGAGAAGATTGCCAAGGACAGAACCTCAAGGATCACCAATGTTAAAAGTGTAGGCAGAGCAGGGGACTGAGAAGCAGTGGCCAGAAAGGTGAGAAGACAAGTTGGAGTTGTCTTTATCACCAAACCCAAAGAAAAGAGTGTTTCAACACAAGGAAGATGCCAATACAGCCAAGTATGAAATGAGGGGAATGGACTTCACTGGATTTGAGAAGAAAAATTATTGGTGACTTTGGCCAGAGCAGTTTTCATGATAGGGTGAGGATAGAAGTGAGACTGTAGTTGGTCAAAGTCCATAGTAGGTAGGAAATGAAGACTTAGCTTTGAAATGCAGGAGGGAATGGGGAAAAAAGAAGAAGCAAGTGAAGGAGGATGGGATGAAAAAAGCTTTAGAAAAGGTTTAAGTGTTTTTCGATGTTGATAGGAAGGAGGGACATCTCTTCCAGCCTTATAAGAGGAAATGAGAGAGAAGGGTGCAGCTGCAGAGATATCTGCAGGCCTGGCAGGCAGAAATGTTGTGTGTTCCCACCTAATGACTTTTTTTTTCAAGGTGAAGTAGAAACCACGGTACCTCTGCAGAGACTGGAGAGGTGAGGGAGAGACCAGGGGTAAGATAAGAGTGGAGAAGATTTCAAATAGTCACTATGGAAGGTAAGAAAGATGGAGTTAACTATGGAAATATGGAGGGATTTCTAGGCACCATGGAGGGTGGCCTCAGGTGGAGTTGGACAGCCTGGATTCATGGTCACGCTAATGGTGTAGTTTTGTCCAGCAGTGCCCAGCTGTCTAGATGGAAGCAAAAAGCAGAAGTTGTATCCACACCAGAAAAGAGTTTGGGTGCATGTATTCCATGGAAGGGATGGAACAAAGATGTTAAGGATCTTGGCAAGAGAGAAGTTAGACTGATGGACCATAGAATATAAACTAGATAGATAAGGGGAGATAGGAGGAAGCTGATATTAGGTAAGGAGAAATTAGTCAGTCAATTGAGGAGAGCTTCCTTGAGTTTGACTAACAAGTGTGGTGGGAGCAACTGAGTGAGGGGGTAAACTGTGTGAACACAAGGTGTCTAAGAGCGGCAAGTTCCAGAACAAGGCCATGGAGTGGGTAAATGGAGGGGCATGTATGGGAAAATCATGGAAAAAGAGAAGATGAACCACTTGAAAGGATAGGGGAGTCATGCAAGTGGTTTGTTGTCTACATGGAAGGGGAAGTTCATAGGATGATGGCAAGATTGGGGTGGAGAAGAAACAATGGGCAGTCACTGACTAAGGGAGGGTGACCAGAAAGCTGGAAACTGACAGAGATGAGGAGATTTAGGGAGTGGCACAGTTATGTAGTGAGTCTCAAAAACCCAGAGGTGGTCTAAAAGGAGCATGAAGAGCCAGGTAAGGACCCGCACCACCGCCCAGCCTGATACCCATCAAGTGAGAGATGGAGCACCTCCACTTGAGAGACCCATGGGGACAGAGGTTCAGTGAAGGCTGAGGGGGCAGTGAGCCAGGACATGAGAAGTTTATTGTCGGGTAGGAGTTGCACGTGGTCCAGTAGAAAGGGTAGAGCATGAGTGCAATGGCAAGATAACTGGAAGGATTCAATACCAAGGAAAAGAGGAACCAGAGAAAAGGAGCTTAGAGGGTTTGCCTGGCTACAAGGTTTTCGAACAGACCTCAGCTTTCCTCTGTGGCTGGGGACAAGTGTCAGGGCATTCTACAAACAAAGCTCTAAGGGTAGATGTAAATAGCTTAAAGCACATGAAATTGCTACTCCTCACTATTTTTTGTCTTTTACTTCCTATTTTATCTGAATTATCATACATTAAAAGTGACTCTTTTCCATGTACAGTTTAATTTTAACACGTGTATGGATTCATGCAACTATCACCATTATCCAATAAAAAACACTGCCATCACCCCTGTAACACTCTCTCAGGCCGCCCATTTGCACTCACATCCTCCTGCACCCCAGCCCCTAGCAACCACTGATCTGCTCTATAGCACTATGGTTTTGTATTTTTGAGACAGTTATATAAACAAAATAATCTAATTCTTGACATTGGCTTATTCCCCTCATTATGATGCCTTTGAGAGTCATGCAAGTGGTTTTGGGTGTCAATAGTGCCTTCTCATGGCTGAGTTTACTATTCACTATTTTCAGTTTACAAAAATGACAGCATCATATGGTACAACCTAAGGGTATCTGCATCACTAAAGGGAAGGATTTTTTTAGCAGTGACTTACTGCTAATTTAAGACCTTAGTAGATGGAGCTACAAGCAGAGGTGGTAACTTTGGTAACTCTCTCAAGTCATCACATCAGGGAGCACTCATCTCCAGCTCCATGCCACATTCTGCTACCCAGGGCAGTTACCAGCGGGAGTGCAGGAGAGGAATGCCCACTTCCCAAGAACAGACGTCGAGCTGTTTCTTGACCACTTAGAGCCCAGAGGTGAGAAGATGATCCATCTGGAAATGTGGGACCAAGAAAGAGGGCTATGTGGAAGTAAAGACAGAGGTATGGGGGGCAGGGGGACTAAGTGCAGGTCTGAGTCGAATCAAAGAAACAGAAGGTGACAGGAGACTGCAGGCGATGAGATCAAAAGAAGAAAAGCAAAAAAGCAACAAAGGTAAAACCTCAGAAAGTGCCTCATATCAGAAACAGCATCTTCTTTTCCCTAGGAAAGGAAGTGCTGCTGCCCCCAAAACCAATTATAGTGGCAGGAAAGGGAAGGCATGGTGCACAATAAGGAGAGAAAAATGACTGTAAAGCACTTTGCAAAAATAAAGAGTTATATAAAGTCCCAATAATAATAAATCACCTTGCCTGAGGTATGAAAACCTTAAAATAACCTGAAAAATCAAAACGTGGAGGAGCAGCAGAAGGCATGGATGAGCTTCCAGAAGGTTTGTATGCTTGCTTTAAATTCCTCCCCCTCAATTCTGCCAGCCAGGCTCTTTAAGAGCAGTCCTCAGTCAAGTTGTGGGATGAAAATGTGTCTAGCCCCTGTTTAAACCTGCCACCCCCACTCCATTCCCACCCCCAGGTCCATGAGAGCAGGGCACAGACGCTGGGGGAACTGCTTTTCTGAATCTGGTATCTGCCTTCTTGAATACTGATGCATCTGTTTGTGAAGGTTTTCTTTTCCTTTTGTTATATAAAGAGAAAAAGGGTGAAAAAAATAATCTTCATTCCTAGAAAAAAAAAAGACATGAAAAATAGGTCTTTCTGAATTCCTAGTACTGGAGCTCTGTTCTTTATATATCTACTCATTCCATTGTTAAATAAACCCACATATTTAAGGGTGACACATTCTCTTAACTAATGCCTTGTCAGGCCCATGCGCCTTGCTAAAAATGGACCTTGATGACTGCTGTTTCCATTTTTTTCTAAGAAATAAATTGATTATTTTTATCCTGCTTCCCTCTATCACCACTCACAAGGAAATGGTTATCTTTTCACACACACACACACAAAATTTTAAATAAACTGAGTGCTCAGCTGCGGATGAGGTGGGAAGTATTCATAAAAACATCTGTATAAGTCACACACACATCTCCCTGTGCTGTGAAAATTGGCTTTAAATTTGGAGTAAAAGCTCTTCTGCAGTAAAACTGTTTTCCGTTTAACCTCTTACAGTATTATGTGCATCCTAACGTCTTACTTTGTGCAGACCTGAATGTCCCCCAGAAAATAGATAATTTAATAAAAGTGGGTGATATGAATCATCCAGGGACAATATGAATTATTATCTGTAGATAATTCATTATGCACATATTTCTAGTGAGATTCTTAAATCAGCAGGGCTTCTTAATCAGAGACTTTCAAATTTTGTCTGTAATAACTAGAGACTTGACCCATAAATCAGCAAATAGGCCAGCAGGCTCACCACATGCTTCACATTTCTTCTTGGGAGAAAAAGACACTTAATTATCCTGAGGTCAGCGAAGAAGGGAAAAATGAACATGAAAGTTGTTGGGGGTTTTATAGCAAAGTATAACTAATTTCAACATTGTCTTCAAAGTGAGCTCATGAAAAGAAGACAATGAAAACATTCCAAATCGAATTAGGTGTTTTATAAAAAGAAAGATGTTTTAAATGTTCACAGGAACGATCTTACCAACCAACCCTGCCTCTCATTCCCACTAAGACCCTTGTCTCAAATTTGAGGACTTTTTCTTCATGTTTCGTGTTACCAGTTTTGCAAATTAAATTTCTAACATGGAAGGCATGGATAATGAGGCTGAATGTAAGGATGAAAATATCTAGTCATAGACTTGGAACATAAGACTTATTTTAATCAATATAAACAATGTTTATAAGAGAATCAAGTTTATCCTCTATTTCGGTTATCTTTTCTTACCCCTACTTCACTAGAACCTCTCACTTATTACCCTGCCCTCTTCCTGCCCCTTAGGTCTTATTCTTTTACCTCCCGTGGTAAAAACCTGCACTCCCTGAAGGACCCTATATATCAATCTCAAAGTGCAGTGTGAAGCTGACGAGAAACTCCATGGGATAAAGCCCCAGAAGACTTGAGTTCAAATCCCAAGGCCCCTTAGCACCATACCATGTTGTGGTTGGTACAATGCTCAGGTACCATTTCCCTGGCTGCTGCGCTAATCTCCGAGCTGCTCTAAGCATAAAGAGCTGCTCACAGCTGTCCTCTTCTCCAGGAAATTGCTCTCCAACAAATGGGGACCCCGTTCTCCCAGGAGATTAAGGCCCCCTCCCCTCCCATGACCAGCTGTAACTGACTGGCAAAAAAGTACCAGAGGCCAACCATCTCAAGGGTGGGATCAGGCTGCCATCAGCCTGTAGTCCATTGTAGCTCCCTTCCCCTGCCATCTGTGGCTTCCCTTTTCCCCCTTCTCCTAGGAGCATTTAATTCAAATAGCCATGTGAAAAACAATCTCCGCTTCAGGCTCTGATTTTAGGGAATCCAACCTAAGATGCGCTGAGACCCTGAAAACTCACTTGGCGTGTCTCTCGGCACCTCCCTCACATGCAAAGATGATAATACACATCCCAGGAGATTGTTGTACATGTTAAATGAGAACACTGTGCAAAACGCTTTAAGCTACTAAAGTGCTATTTGAATTTAAAGGATTATTATGACCTAATGTAAACGTAAGACAATGGGTATGTTACTTTTCCTGTAGATGGAGTAGAGGGGAGCTGAGTGTATTTCCTTGATCAAAGAGCTTCTTCATTTGGCTTGTGGTTTCTCCTCTCACTTCACTGTGTCTCCACTGCTGGCTCCTACTCCTCAGCCCAGCCTTTATCACAGGCCTCCCCTTTCCATGCCTATGACACGTTGAGGTTCTCCATATACTGAGGACCAGAGCCCTCAAGCGCCATCTCCACCCTCTCTCTAGAACCAAGACCCACATTTCCTAGTGTCTATTTGGCAATTGTTTGTGGATACTGGTAAACATCTGACTTCACACTGCCAAGCAATACTGTTGATTCCTCACCTCTCAGTGTGCTTCCTCACCGCTGCCCACCTTCCCCAACAGCTGCCTTCCAGAGAGGTGCTCAAGTCAGAACTCAAGGGATTTATATTTTATTCCCTTCTTCTTACACCCCTTATGTACATCCATTAGGAAGCTCTGCCAACTCTTCCTCCAAATTCCACTCCGCCCATTCTCCACTTCCACTGACATAATCCAAGTCACCATCATCTCTTACCTGAAGCACTGCAGCCTGACAATCCACTCTTCTCTAAAATCTCAAGGTCATGTCACTGACCTACTTAAAACCTTCAAATTGCTTCCTACTGTCCTTAGAACAAGCTCCCTCTGGTATCTCTCTCTCTTTCTAGCTCTTCCTCTTTAGTCTCCCCCTTTCTTCTCTATTCTCCTTCTCCCTCCTTTCCCTCTCTCCTACTTCTTCTTTCTCTACCCCCCTTTTTCCCATTCCCTCCTTCTCTCATCTGATACACACACACAATCACATATACATACATACAATATCCCAGCCACATCACTTTCTCTTTGTTCTTTGAAAATCCCAAAATAGTTCTTGCCTCAGGGCTTTCACATTTGCTCCATCTTCAGTAAGGAATGTCCTTTCCCAAACTTGTATGGCTGTCTTCCTTTTGTCATTTAAAGTTTGTTTTGGTCTTCCAACTTAAGATAGTCACCCAGGAGTTCACACCGTGGCTCAGTGGCAACAAACCCAACTAGTATCCATGAGGACATGGGTTCAATCCCTGGCCCTGTTCAGTGGGTTAAAGATCCAGCATTGCCCTGAACTGTGGTATAGGTTGCAGACGTGCTTGGATCTGGCATTGCTGTGGCTATGGAGTAGGCTGGCGGCTACAGCTCTGATTGGACCCCTAGCCTGGGAACCTCCATATGCCAAGGTTGCAGCCCTAAAAAGACAAAAAAATAAATTAATTAAAATAAAACAGTCACATCACTCTATTTTAACTTTCTGGAAATCTTTTCTCATATACTCTTTCTTGTTGAGTCATTCATATGTGTATACCTGTCTTCCATACCACTCTCGTTCCATGAGAGCAGAGATCTTGTTTGTTTTGTTCACAGCTTGATCCCAAAGGCTCCATACAGTGCCTGAGAGACAAAGTAAGTGATCACTAAATGCAGATTTTGGATGACTGATTAATGGATGGATGGATGGATGGATGAATAGAGCACTGAACCAAAGCTTGGGTTCTAGCTCAGCTATAGCACTTGCTAGCTGTGAGAACTAGGGAAAGTTAATTGACTGTTTCAAGGGCATTTGGGATGGGCCTTGTCAGACAGGTACTAAAGTAAAAGAGGTAACTGGGGTTTTAGCCTCCCAGAGGGCAGTGAGGCCCTGAAACCCCCTTCTCCTGGGTCCTAGACTCACCCTGCAGCACACATAGTCAATGCTTAATCATGGGGTAAGGTGACCAATCATTCTGTTTTGCCCAGGACTGAGGGTTTCTTCGCACATGAAACTTTTGGTACTAACTCTGGGAGATAATTAGGCAAAGCAGGACAGTAGGTCTCCCTCCTACAGGGTAAGGAGGAACACCTTCGGCAGCACAGAGAAACCTCAGTAAAGAAAGCAGCATCTGAGCAGCAAGAGAGGTCACAGTGCTGAACGGCAAATGTCCTTGGATGGGCTTTAACTTGTGTTGGGCTGTATTACTACTGTTATTTTACTTTTTAGTTTGAAGAAAGTTTCAACTAGAGAAATTAGCAAGAATAGTACAAAGAACTTCTATATACTTTTGACCCAGATTCAACAGTTTTTAACGTTTTGACATATTTGCTTTGTATTCTCTTTGTCCTATTTTTTTTTGGACCATTTGAGAGCAGACTGTATCTTTATGCTTCTTAACTCCCTAATGTTTCAGTGTGTATGTCCTAAGTACAAGGATATTCTCTTATATGACTGTGACACAGTTAACAAATTTATAAAATTTAACATCGATGCAATACTTTTGCTTAATCAACAGTCTATATCCCAAACAAATCAATTGTCCCAACAATGCCTTTATGATAAAAAAACTTACATTCTAAGATCCAGTCCAAGATCACTTACTGCATTTAGTTATCATCTGTCTTAAGTTTCCCTTTGTCGTTTCTGATATTGACATTTTTGTAAAGAATATGTCAATTATTTTATAGACTGTCCCTCAAGTGGAACCTTACTGATTTTTTTCATTCTTATTTTTTAGAATGGGAATAATACCATTTACCTCACAGGATCAAATAATATTAATTCAAAATCTTAATTTAAAGAATAAGATAGCATTTGATATATGCCAGCATGTAATAATAGGTCAATAAATAATGGATATTAGGGTAACAAGGAAGAAAGAAAAAAGTGGACTTTACAAGATACTTCTCTGTGGAAGGATTTTAGATTTTAATAACATATAAAAGGGAACCATTGTAAATTAAGATAATGTTATAGATTGAGGCCTATTTATATGTTAGTTGTTTTTTTATTCATTTTGTGAATATTTATGAGTATTAAGAATGTGTCTAGAAACCTCAGTTAAGTTTCTTCTCCCATCTCAAATTTTATGGTTTCATCAGTAAATAAGAGTTATTAATAATATTTTAGAATAATTTTTGATATTATAAAAGAATATAGATCTTTAAGCAGTTTCAAAACTAGAAAGGTCTATACAAATATAAATCAATGTTTATATACTTGATAATGATATTCAGTGCCAGGCCATTCAAGTAGAATTTGAGAAGCAAGGGACCAAAAACCCTTACTGCGGATGACAAAAATTGTTATTTAAAATAGACTCATGTACATGATTTTTATACCAAACTAAACTGTTGTATCCCCACTGAAGTACATGTTTCATGGAAAACAAGGGATGGGTTTATGAGGGTATATGGAAAGCACAGCAGAATCACGTGACACTATGAAACTGTTGAAAAGTCAAGGCAAAACTAAAGATGAAGGATTTGGATTTCAGGATGTGACCATCAGAGCTATACAGTGTAGAGGAGATGATAGTAGTGAACTGACAGCACTTGAATTAGATTCAACACATGTTTTAAAGACAAAACTTCAAAAGCCTTGCTATGAGCTTGCAGACAACACATCTACCTCTACAAGACCCCTACAAATTTTTTTTTTCCTGGAACTCAAGGAAAGCAATCATATAACTTTTTCTCTCCACTCCTACCCAGCATTTAGAGCTAGAAGACCTGGGTTCAAAGTCCAACATTCCAGCTGACTATCTGTGTGATTTTGAGATATCTAAATTACTTGTCTAAGTGTATTTTCTCATCTGGAGAATAATACCTACCTCACAGAATTGTTATAATAAAGTAATTCTAAAAGTGTGGTTGCAGAAGGGCAGCTGCATCATCACTGGTGCACTTGAAATCCAAATTCTCGGACTCCATCCAAGATCAACTGGATCAAAAACTTTGAGGGTGGGGCCCAGATATAAGTACTTTAACAAGCCTTCCAGGTGATACTAGGCTGGCTAAAGTTTGAGAATCACTGTTATAATGGACTAAATGATATAATGTATGTAAGTAACTCTGACACAGTGCCAGATAGCTATATCACAGAGTAACTGCACAATCAGTGTCGGTTCGCTCCTCTACCTCTCCCCCCCTACACAACTCAAGCAACACACAAACTCATGCATGTGCATGCAGGTACATGTGCGTGCATACATATACACACCAATCGGTTACTGGGATACTATACCTGAATGAAAACACTATCCTTTCAAAATTATATACACTAAGAGCTGGAAGTAAAACTATAAAACTTGATATGTTTCAACACAATTAGTAATGCCATAATTCTTACTTATATCTTGTCTATTTGATAATGGAGAAAAAGTCCATCAATAAATATTTGTCAGAGTTCACCTATGGCATATTGGGTTAAGGATCAGATAAGTGATGGCCCTTCAGCCTTGGTTCTAAAATAAAAATGGCCTGGAAGGTACAGCAAGCCCCAAATGGACAAAAAGCACAAGATACTTATTGTATGCCGCTGACATTTGCAGGCTACTTATTATAACTTAGCTCACTGATACAGCTTCCAGTTAGCATTGTTTTGGAAGCTCAATCCAGGATAGTAAAAAAGAAAAAAAAATTCTTTGGATTGATAAGGAAAAATATTTTTTGGCAGGTGATTACACTTTACTACGCAGAAAAATCAAGAGAACTTCCATATAAATTATTAGAATAAGATGGATTGACAAGATCACTGGACATAGAATACAAAAATTAACAGATTTTCTATACCACAGAAAAAGTTAGAAAATATAATTTTTTAAAAAGTTCCACTTAAATTAGCAGCAGAGATAAATGTTTGTAGGAAAAAAACTAGCAAAAGATGAGTAAGTCCTCTATGGGAAAATTATAATACTCTATAGAAACACATCAAAGAAAACTCAAATAGAGAAATACAGCATATCCTGATTTGGAAGACTCAGTATTGTAAAGGTGTCAGTTCTTCCCAGTTGGATCCATAGCGCCAAAGCTATTTTAATCAAAGACTCAACAGGGTTAGTGTGGGATGTGACAAGGTGATTCTAAAATTATATAGAAGATAATTGACCAATACCCAAAAGGAGAAAAATTAAGTGGGAAGATTTTCCCTATTACACATTGCCTTATTTAATGGCTATAATATTGAAGACAGTGTGCTACTAACAAAGAAGTATACATATATACTTTGCCAAAGAGGAAATTAAAATGGCCATAACACATGAAAAGATGCTGAACCTTACAAAAATTCAGGAAAATACAAATTAAAGCCACAAAGATACCACTTTTCTCACACAAGCTTGGCAAAATCAAAAAGTCAGCTAATAACAAGGGTTGACAAAAGTGTAAAACAATGAATACTTTTATCTGCAATTGGTAGAAGCTCATCAATTTTGGAAAAGTAAAGTGGAATCTGCACATATCTATGACCTAGCAATTCCATCTCTAACTATATGCCCCAGAGAACTTGCTGCATATGTATCAGGGGATATAAAAAGAATGCTTATAGCAGTCTCATTCCTGAGAGCAAAACACTGAAAACAACCAACTCTCCATCATCAGTGAAAAGATCATTAGACTGAGACATATTCATACAATGGGATACTCGACAACAGTGGACATAAACCAATTACAGCCACATGCATCAATGGGAATGAGGCTCGAAGATGCAAAGTTCAGTGAAAGGTCACCAAAGAATGCATCCAGCATGAATCTAATTGTCTCTCATTCCAATCATGGAACACTAAGCAACATATTCTTAAGAGATATATTCATGTGTGGTTACAAAAACTATAAGGCAAATGAGCTAATTATCTATACAAAATCTAGGATACTGGTCACCTGAGGGTTCAGGGACAACATCTCCGGGAAGTTTCTAAGATAATGCAAATGTCCAACTTCTGAAGCTGTGTCCATAAATGCGTACTTTATTAGTACTATTTACTTTGCATGTGTACGTTTTACACCCTTATGTGTATGATTATTTCATAATAATTTTAAATTAATGGTCATAACCATATGTATATATAAATTTTATACATAACTACTATACTGTATGTAGGAATAATAAGATACATTAAAAAATATTTTTTTAAAAATGAGTTAGAATAGTCTTTTGATTTTGTCCATAGTCCCCCTAAATACTTCTGTTATCAATTTGTAGAAGTTTAGTTTTATGTTCTGAATAGCTTTTCATGTGTTGCTAGTCATGATAGCTTCATGTTACCTAATTTTCTCAAGACTGATATACACTCCGGGTTATGTATATTATTAATGACCGTAGATGTATATTAATTTTCCAATGATCTTTATTTCAAAATTTTGGATTACTCCTTGTCAGATTTCATAATATTGTCACTATTTTTACCTCATAATATGACTGATGAATACCTAGTTTTTAGTGTAGGAAGAGTGTCAGCTCCTCCATGTACTTATATTAGCCTTGGTATTTTCATCCATCTGAAAATTCTTTATAAGAATCTCTTGAAGCCTTTATCAGTGTCTCAAGAGTTCATTTAAACTTCTTATTATAATCTGTAAATCTCAACTAAGCTTACAAAAACTGTTTCTACAATCTACCACTATCTAACTATTCCAATGTATAGGAGCTTAAAACAGTAATTTAGTATCATTATTATTGTTAGATATCAACATTTTGTGAGTTAAGAATTTGGACAAGACACAGTGGGAATAGCTAATCTCTGTTTCATGGTGTTTGGGACCTCAGATGAGAAAACTTGATTTTCTGGGAGATGGAAGAGTAGAGCCAGCCAGGCATTCCTGCCTCCAGACAGCTTTTCTATTTGGCTAGCTTTGGTGTCCTCAGAGCAGGGTTGCCCCAAGGTCCTATAAGTGCGTTGCAGACACTACTAGACTTTTTATAAATGAGACTCATAACTGGCATAACGTCACTTCCACCATACACTATTGGTCAAGTAAGTCACTAAGGCCAACCCTGATTCAAGTTGGAGGGCAATTACATTCTACCTCTCAGGAGCAGAAAAGAATCTGCAGTCATAGGTAGTCTTCCATAGAAATATACCACCAAAAGAGAGCCATTATAAACCCCTTCACTGTGTAGAAATCTAAGTCTTCACCCAGAAGTGGCACGTGAAGTTCTCATACATGACCCAGTAAAAAACAAAAAAACAAAACAAAAATAGTGTTAGTCACTTATTAAACAGTAGCAAAACAGTAGCAAAGCTTGTTTCCTTTCTTTTTTGATAAAAATAAGTACAATTAGAAATTCTTGCACTCCTAGGAGGCATAACTCTCCCAGAGTTCAGACAATCCTACAAAGCTAAAGTCACCAAAACAGTATGGTACTGGCACAAAGACAGACATATGGATCAATAGAATAATATATAGAGCCCAGAAATAAACTTACATCCCTATGGTCAATTAATCTTAAACAACAGAGGCAAGATTATAGAATGGGAAAAAGACAGTCTCCTCAGCTAGTGGTGCTGGGAAAACTAGACAGCTGCATGTAAATCAATGAAACTAGAACACATCCTCACACCATGCACAAAAATAAACTTAAAATGGCTTAAAGACTTAAACATAAGACATCATAAAACCCCTAGAAGAGAACATAAACAAAACACTCTCTAGAGTAAACCGTGTGAATGTTTTATTAGGAGTTCCTGCTGTAGCACAATGGGATTGGTGACATCTCTGAAGCACCAGGACACAGGTTCAATCCCTGGTCTGGCACAGTGGGTTAAAGGATCTGACATTTCCACAGCTACAGTGTAGGTCACAACTGTGGCTTGGATCTGATCCCCGGCCCAGGAACTCCATATGCCACAGGGTGACGAAAAAAGAAAAGAAAAAAAGTTTTATTAGGGCAGTCACCCAAAGCAATAGAAATAAAAACAAAAATAAACAAATAGGACCTAATCAAACTTAAAAGCTTTTGCACAGAAAAGGAAACCATTAAAAAAAAAAAACTAAAAGACAAGGCACAGAATGGGAGAAAATAGTTGCAAACAATGCAACCAACAAGGGATTAATCTTCAAAATATATAAACAACTCATACAACTCAACAACAAAAAAGCAAACAAGCCAGTTGAAAAATGGACAGAAGACTTAAATAGACATTTCCTCCAAAGAAGCCAGATGGATGGCCTCTAGGCACATGAAAAGATACTCAACATTGCTAATTATTAGAGAAATTCAAGTCAAAACTATAATGAGGTACCACCTCACACCAGTCAGAGTGGCCATCATTAATAAATCCACAAATAACAAGTGCTGGAGGGGGTGTGGAGAAAAGGGAACCCTACTGCACTGTTGGTGGGAATGTAAACTGGTACAACCACTATAGAGAACAGTATGGAGGTACCTCAGAAAACTAAATATAGAACTACCATATGATCCAGCAATCCCACTCCTGGCCATATACCTGGGACAAAACTATAATTCAAAAAGATACATGCACTCTAAGTTCATAGTAGCACTATTTACAACAGCCGAGACAGGGAAACAACCTAAATGTCAACTGACAGATGAATGGATTAAGAAGATGTGGCACATATATACAACGGAATACTATTCAGACACAAAAAAGGACAAAATAGTGCCATTTGAAGCAACATAGCTGCAACTAGAGACTCTCACACTATGTGAAGTCAGAAAGAGAAAGACAAATATATGATAACACTTATATCTGGAATCTAAGATACAGCACAAATGAGCCTATCTACAAAACTGAAACATACTTACAGACATAGAAAACAGACATGTGGATGCCAAGGGGAGTGGGGAGGGAGTGGGATGGACTGGGAGTTTGGGGTTAATAAGTAATCTATTACATTTAGAATGTTTAAACAATAAGATCCTACTACACAACACAGGGAATTAAAGCCAATATCCTGGGATGACCATGATGGAAAAGAATATTAAAAAAGAATGTATATACATGTAACTGAGTCACTTTTCTGTACAGCATAAATTGGCACAAAATTGTAAATCAACTACACTAAAAAAAAAAATAAAACAAATTCCTGCATTCCTATGGGGGCACCCACTCCTTTCCAAATATAGACAGGCATTATGGGTGCTTGAAAGAGGCAATGATCACAATGAACTGAAAGATGTGAATTGATGAGGTGCTATGGCTCCACAACCCATGCAGCTGGGTTGCACAAATTTGAATGTTTGAAGTAAGTACTTAATTGGCTTCCAAATGCCAGTCTCTTGTTTTGCTCACACAGTGGCCTGGCTTTGAGTGCTGGACTGGCTGCTAGGTGCAGCTTTAGCCATCCTGCTGCTCACTCTGACAGGTGGATGGGTTACCTTCATGAAGCCAGAGGCCCCACAGCTGCTAATAGTAATTATACTTGTCAGCAATGCATTCCCCTCAGGAAACTCCTGCTGCTTCATTAGGGCTAATTGCCAATAGGCAGTGCAATTTCCTAGAAGAGGAGGGGACATAAACCCACAGGGAGTTGACAGAACAGCTGTGTGAGCTCAGAGAAGCCAGATGTGGCCATGTGCCATTAAAGTGTAGCTAGGCTGTTAAATTCATTCAACCCAGTCCTGGAAACACAAGAACATCAAGAATTTGGTGAGGTAGGTCAAAATCTCCAGCTTTACTCTCCTACTAGCTTTTGTGGAAAATATGAACACCACTTGCTGAACTTCTACTCCAAAAATACATTTCTTTTTTTGGGGGGGTGCCACACCCATGGCATATGGAAGTTTCCAGGCTAAGGGTCAAATCAGAGCTACATCTGCCAGCCTATACCACAGCAACACCAGATCCAAGCCACATCTGCAAACTACACCACAGCTTACAACAATGCCAAATCCTTAACCCACTGAGGGATTGAACCCACATTCTCATGGATACCAGTCAGGTTCATTACCAGTGAGTTATAACAGGAACTCTGAAAATACATTTCTTACCTTAATACAGGGCGTGGGGTCTGAATAATTTCCCTACAGCTGGTTTCATTAATTATTTGTGTACCTACAACGTGTCTATATCTATGCCCACAGTCAGGGTACAAGATGGGAGTCAGATCATATATAGGGTCTTGTTAAGTTAAAGCACTTCAGTTTTCAATAGGAAATGAAAAGCTATAGAAGCATCATGATGTTACATTTAAAACTATTGGTCTATTTACTATGTTGACAAAAGATTACGAGAGAGCGAAGGTAAAAGCAAGAATACCCATAGGGAGGCAACTTCAATAAGCCAGGCAAGAGATGATGAGGGCTTAGACCAGGGAGGTCATGGGGAGGTAACAGGAAGTGAGAGGATTGGCAGATGGTCAGAAGGTAGAACAGACAGAATTTCTTGATGGACTGAGTGTGAAGCAAAAAAAAAAAAAGAGAGAGAGAGAGAGAAAGAGAGGAAGGTAAATGACTCCAAAGTTTTGGCCTGAATAACTCCCCAAAGGATGGAGTTGCCATCAACTATGATGAAAAGGCCATGAGTAGTAGAGTGAGAGGAAATCAGTAGTTCAGTTTGGAACAATGATTTGGAGATGTCTCCTTGACATCCAAATGGAGATGTCCAATATGCAGCTGGACATGTTTGTCTAGAGTTAAGGAAAGAGGTCTGGACTGCATGCAAATTTTTGAGGCATTGATATGTGCACAGTATTTGATTATTTAAAAATTAAATGATTCACCACAGGAATGAGTGTAGTTAGAGGGAAGAAAATGACTAAAAACAGAGCTCCAGAACATTCTACCACTGAGGAAGCAGGGAGAAAGGATGTGCTGGCAAAAAAAACCTGAGAAGAAACAACCAAGGAGAGAGGAGAAGACCCGGGGCATAGTATTTTGAAGCCACACGAAGGAAGGAAATGTGATTAATGGATGAGGAATACTCAACTCTGTCTCATAATGCTGACAGATCAGGTACATGAAAACTGAGAGCTGACCACTGGACTAGCATACAGGAAACTCTCAATATTTAAAATTAGATTTTTAAGATTTCCCATCATGGCTCAGTAGTTAACGAATCTGACTAGCATCCATGAGGAGGCAGGTTCAATACCTGGCTTCGCTCAGTGGGTTAAGGAGGTGTTGCCATGGGCTGTGGTGTAGGCTGCAGATGCAGCTCGGATCCTGCATTGCTGTAGCTGTGGCACAGGCCGGCAGCTACAGCTCCGATTTGACCCCTAGCCTGGGAACCTCCATATGCTGCAGGTGTGGCCCTAAAAAGCAAAAAAATAAAAAATAAAAAATAAATAAATTAATTTTTAGTAGTTTTCCCTATCGCCATCTTTTTTTTTTTAATGGCCTCACCCATGGCATGTGGGTGCAGTTCCTAGGCCAGGGACTGAATCTGAGCCACTGCTCTGAGGCCAGATCCTTAAGCCACTGTGCCACAGCAGTAACTCCTCTGTCTCAATTTTTAACATCAGCAGAACATTTACAATGCTGATTTGGGAGAGAGTATATCACTCCCTTATAGAGTAATCTAGTTCTAATATTGTTTTTCCCCCAGATTTAAAAAAAATGATAAATAATGAAAGTAGAAAATAAAAGCCTCCTTTAATCAGGGTAGGACTTAAGAAGTAGAGGTGAAAAATGTGTTGCACATATTAGATAAATAAGCAGAATGGCCCACTTGTCTGGCTTCAGGTATAAATTTCATCACATCTCCTGATAATAGCTAAATGTCTTGCTATAACCTGTACCTCTTCACATTTGCAGAACATCTCTCTTAGCACCTCCCCAACATTCCAAATTTGTCTGAGCATCCTCAAGGCCTCCTTAATCCAAAGTTGAAATACTGCTTCCAGAAGTGTACTATCTAGAGGCTAAAAGACTGGATTCTCAAAATATATTGCTTGATTCCAATCCTAACTCCACCTCTGTATTAGCTATCACTAGGTATGCTGCCTAACAAATAAGTGTTAATTACAACTATACACACATACACACTGCATGTGACATGTGGCCATGTAAGTCCCTGTGACTGCACTACTGACTCTGGGTCATGGTGGGGTCTGTTCCATGTATATTCTTGACCTAAGGAGCAATCTTAATTTGAGAAATGCCTCCTCTTGAGGAAGACAAGAGAAACTAATCCACACTATGAAAACACTTTGAAAGTTTCTGCTTGGATGTCATATCCATTCACATTCCTTTGGCTAAAGTAGGTCACACGGTACAAGTTCTACCATTAGTTCCTCACTTCCCCGTATGTATGTGCTGGTCCACATATCAAAAAGTAGAGCCTACTCCTAATCCCCTTGAATCTGGACTGACTCTCTGAACTTGCCTCAACCAAAAGAATGTGGGAAGAAGTGTCACTTTAGGATTTTCTTTTTTTGTTTGTCTTTGTTTGTTTTTCAGGGCCAAACCTGTGGCATAGGGAAGCTCCCAGGCTAGAAGTCAAATCAGAGCTACAGCTGTCAGCCTACACCACAACCACAGCAAAACAGGATCTGAGCCTCGTCCGTGACCTACAACACAACTCAGGGCAATGCCAGATCCCCAACCCATGAGCAAGGCCAAGGATCGAACCTGCACCCTCGTGGATACTAGTCGGCTTTGTTTCTGCTGAGCCACGATAGGAACTCCTCACTGTATTTCAAGCCCAAGTCTTTTTTTTTTTTTTTTTTTTTGCTTTTTAGGGCTGCCAATGTGGTATATGAACTTCCCAGGCTAGGGGTCGAATCCAAGCTACAGTTGCCAGCCTAGACCACAGCCACATCAACGCAGGATCTGAGCCAAGTCTGCAACCTACACCACAGCTCAGAGCAATGCCAGATCCTTGACCCACTGAGCAAGGCCAGGGATAGAACCTACATCCTCTTGGATACTAGCCGGATTCATTTTGGCTGCGCCACAGCAGGAACATCCTCACACTCAACTTCGAAGAAGGCTGGCAGCTTCCACCTATTCTGTTTTAGAACCCAGCTGGCATGCTGGAAGGCATTCCACACTGGACTATGGAATGAATAGAATCCCCATGAAGGGTGGACTTGGACAACAGACATATGTGGTTGCCAAGGGGGAGGGGAGGGGAATGGGATAGACTGGGAATTGGGGGTTAACAGATGCAAACTATTGCTTTTGGAATGGATAAGCAATGAGTCCTGCTGTAAAGCACTGGAATTGTATCTAGTCACTTATGACAGAGCATGATAATGTGAGAAAAAGAATGTGTGTATATATATGTATGTGTGTGTGTGTGTGTGTGTGTGTGTGTGTGACTGGGTCATCTTGCTGTACAGTAGAAAACTGACAGAACACTGTAAACCAGCTATAATGGAAAAAATAAAAATCATTAAAAAAAAAGAATCTACATGAAGGGAATTTCTGAAGGATGAGAGGCCATAGCGGACATTCCAGTCTCAGCTAGATCCAAGTTTATGTGGATGCAATCAAGACCCCAAGACCAACAGAAGAATCTCCAGCTAAGCCCCAGCAAAACCTTAAGACCATGAGAAATAATGAAGTAGTGTTTTAAGCCGCTAACTTTTGGGGTAGTTTTGCAAGAACATCTAAGTGGAGTGCATTGGTCAAGTCCTAAATCAATAGAGCAGGGAAAAATACTTCTCCCTTGAAGGTTTGTGGAGAGGAAAGTGAGTATTTTGTAACAATAGTACAACTTAACACAGTAATCCCTTGGTAACATTGTCAACTACTTCAGCAGTCTGTGTCTAACCTGCTGATCTGGAAATGGGAGTTGATTTTTAATTGTAAGCATCTCATTAGATTGTTGTGAGGGTTAAGAAAGTTAACAGGGTTCAATAAATAAAAGCATGTGATACACTGGAATAAAATTTTAGATATTCTTTGTTCACTCCCTAAGAGGCATCTCTTCATGCTGGTAGGCTTTGTGGCACCCCTGGTCATTTGCAAGCTGTGACTCACCTAAGACCAGATTTCTGCAGGCCACAGATACACTTCAAGGAAGAACAATGCAACTCTAGCCGATTATTTATCTCTAACCAGGTTCACACGCACATGCTCACTTATTAGCCCCAAAGCACCTTTTGTCAGGAAAGACCTCGAGCCTGGGCCACACACACATTGGGTCAGAAACAATCTTTCATCCACCCACACGACGGGCCTAATACTGGACCCCAATCACCCATCAAGCCTTCTTCTCTTGGGAGTCCCTGCCCTGGCTCAGCAGAAATGAATCTGACTAGCATCCATGAGGACGCAGGTTCGATACCTGGCCTCGCTCAGTGGGTTAAAGATCTGGCATTGCAGTGAGCTGTGGTGTAGGTTGCAGATGTGGCTCAGATCTGGTGTTGCTGTAGTGTAGGGCAACTGCTATAGCTCCAATTGTACCCCTAGCCTGGGAAGCTCCATGTGCCAAGGGTGTGGCCCTAAAAGACCAAAAAAAAAAAAAAAAGGCTTCTCTTGTGGTAGTGAGTCCCTTTGGGATCTTTCATGTCCTTCCCAGTGTCAAAATGCCATCAGGACCATTTCAAACTGAGACAGAGGTCACAGACTCTTTTCTCCCAGGAGCTTCTTTGGTCCCTGAGAATATTTACCCATCTCCTCCCTCAGAAACAGCTCTGTATTGTACCAAGTATTGGGAGAGAGTTTTTGCCAGAACCTAAAATGACAATGGTAGTTATTATTGGATAGGGAAATTTCACCTGCTTTTTTCTTTTCTTCTCTTTCTCCTTCTGTAAGACTATTTTGGGTAGTTTTGTTTTTTGTTTTTGTTTTGTTTTGTTTTACCATGAGAATGTTTTATTTTTAACTGGAAAACAGTAAGTCAAAAGAGAAAAAAAATGTGATAGCTTTAAAAAAAAATTTCTTCCCAGTGGTGTCTCAGTATTTAAACATGCAACTCTATTTAATTATGCAAATTTAAGGTTAACAAATTCTCTGAAATTCATGACATGTTAAGTTGATATTGAAGTCCTGACCTACTGAATTAGAAGAAAGCCCAATTCTTTTTTACCAAACATTTCTAAGTATCTCTAGAGATGCTTATCAGCATCTTTAAATCTATCTTTATAGTTCCTCCTATTTTACATGCAGAACAGAACAAATCTTCCTTTCTAAAGCCCAGACCCTGGCAGAATAGAGCCACCTGTAAAGACTCTGGTTCCCTTCCTCTGTGAAGACTTGTCCTTCAGAGTTCCCGTTGTGGCACAGCAGAAATGAATCCAACTAGAACCATGAGGTTGCAGGTTCAATCCCTGGCCTTGCTCAGTAAGTTAGGGATCTGGCAGTCCCATGAGCTGTGGTATAGCTTGCAGACGCAGCTTGGATCCTGTGTTGCTGTGGCTGTGGCTAGCAACTGTAGCCCTGATTCGACCCCTAGCCTGGGAACCTCCATATGCTGAGGGTGCAGCCCTAAAAAGCACACGTCACACACACACACACACAAACTTGTCCTTAACTACAGCGAGCTATTTTAAAGTGTAGATTTTATTACTACTGAGGCAGTATATGATGAGTCCAATAGATCAGAAGACAATTACCACTGAAAAGATAGTTGCTCACAGATACCAAGAGGAGAGGACCCACCATACCACACAGAGAACTAGGGTTGATCAGGAGAAGGAGTGAGGGAAAAATGTGGGCAGAAGTTTTTCTTGTGGTTTCCATGGAAAGGAAAAGACAAGGCAGGGTAAGTAGGTTTAGGATTGGCTAGGTTGAATAGTTTCTATAGGCTCTCAGGTGGAGGGGCTGTCTTGAGTTGCTTGATACCAGGCCCTAGGGCGATTAGAGCAGGTTGATATCAGGCTAGAGTATAAGAGCTAGAAAGAGCAAGTGTGGGCTCTGGACAGGTCAGTTTGCACGTGAAAGGTTGTTTGCCATCTCTAGGAATTAGCTGGCCCTGGGAAGAACAATTTCTCCCTGGTCACCTATCATTGAGGTCCCAGAGGCCAGCCAATCAACAATAGAGAAAATAAGAAAATACAGTTAATACATAAGCCTTTGCTAGGGACCATCCTGATGCCTCAGTGGTGGAAGGCTGGGAAGCACTGTCCAATTCTGCCCACCAAAAGCACAAGCACTCAAGGTTCTCAGGTCAGAGGCCCCCATTCCATATACTGCACTTTTTTTTAAGAAATCTATTTCTTTTTCTGAATTAGAACTGAACTTATACTGTTTCTAAGCATCTCTTTGTCTTTTTTTGTCCCTTTGTTTCCTCCACTAGACTCTGGTTTCCAGGAGGTGAGGAGAGAGACTTCCTATTCACCCTTGCATCTCTAGATACACACAGACTGGTTAATACTTAGCTATTTCTTTGGAGTTCCCCTTGTGGCTCAGCAGGTTAAGAAACTGACTAGTATCCATGAGGATGCAGGTTTGATCCCTGGCTTCATTCAGTGTGTTAAGGATCCAGCTTTACCATGAGCTGTGGTGAAGGTCACAGATGTGGCTTGGATCTTGTGGCTGTGGTTGTGGTGTAGGGCAGTGGCTGAAGCTCCGATTTGACCCCTAGCCCAGAAACTTCCATATGCTATGGGTGTGCACCTAATAAGAAACAAAACAAAATACTTAGCTATTTCTTAAATAATTTAATTAATAAATTCAGGAAATAGGATATCTGGGGGAAATATTTGATAACTATGTATATTTCTCTATCTCCACTGTTTATGACGCTTGAAATTTTTCCCACCAAATTTAAAATACGAAAAAAATTGTTTTCTAAAATTCATGCTGACTCCCTTCCTGGACCAGGACTTATTTATTTATTTATTTATTTGGGGGGGGGGGCTGTGCTCACAGCATGTGACAGTTCCCGAGCCAGGGATCAAACCCAAGCCACAATAGCAGTCTGCACCAGAGCAGTGACAATGCCATATCCTTAAGCCACTAAGCCACCAGAGAAGTCCAGGACTAATTTTTTAAACAACTTTATTGACAGATAACTTACACACTATAAAGTTCACCCATCCAAAGTGTACTAATTCAATGATTTCTAGTGCATTCACAGAGTTGTGTACCTATTACCATAAGCATCCCTAGAGTCAGAAGCATTTGGTTACCAAAAAAAAAAAAAAATTAGACCTTCCAATTGAGTAAGTCAGTAGTCCGACATCAACTTAGCATGTCACGGAGTACAGGAAATTTGAGAAGCAACCTTAAGTCTGCATAATAAAACAGAGTTGCATGTTTAAACATGGAGATACCACTGTGGTGGAGGGGGAAGACTTTTTAAAAACCCTCACATTTTTTCTCCTTGATTTATTGTGTTATAGATATAAATAATACATTCTACAAAATATTCTGAGAAAAGGAGAAAGCAAAAGAGAGGCGAAAAAAAGAGGTGAAATATCCTATCAAATTATAACTAGTTATCACTGTAGGTCCTGGCAAAAGCTCTCTCTTCAACACTTGGTACAACACAGAGCTGTTTCTGGGCAGGATATGGGTAAATATCCTCAGGGACCAAAGAATCTCTTGGGGGAGAAGATACTGTGACTTCTGTCTCACTTCTTTCATGGTTTTAAATTATCCCAGTGGGAGTTTTTCAGCAGGAAGGACTACATTTCAGGAAAAATAGAGATGAAGGAAGGTGCACTGGAGGGAAATTGGTGAGAGAGGTATAAAATAGGAGGAGGAGGAAAGGAGATGTGATTTATATCTATCATCCATAAACTTTGAGGGAAAGCTTGGGGAAAGAATAGGTTTTAAAGAAAGGCAATGTATAAGTTAAAATGCTCATATATTGCTGGCACTAAAATGATGCAGCCACTCTGGAAAATAGTCTGATAGTTCTTCAAAAGGATAAACACATAATTATCAAATGACCCAACAAAGAACTGAAAACAGGTGTTCAAACAAAAACTGGTGCAGTCAACCACTGCTCTGATTTCTATCACAAGATAAGGTTAGGCTGTTTCAGAACTTCACATAAATTGATTCATACAATACATCTTTTTTTTTTTTACAATATGTACTCTTGATTCTGGCTTCTTTTGCTCAGTAAAGCATTCTTGAGATTCATTCATAATGGTGCATGATCAGAAGCTTGTTCCTTTTCACTGATGAGAAGTTTTCCATTATATGAATATACTGTAATTTGTTTATCCATTCTCCTACTGATGGAAATTTGGATCATTGCTAGTTTGGGGCTATTATGAGGAAACCTTAGGAATGTTCTTGTGCAATCATTTGTGGACATTACTATAAATTTCTTATTTTTTTAAAGTCTCTTTGCATATGCAGAGTTGTCTCATTATGTAGTCTCTCTCTTTGCTTCATCAATCTTAGCACAAGGTGGAAAAAGAGCCAGAAAGAAACAAAGGAGAAGGGCAGGCCCTGCTCAATTCCCCAGAAAGCTCACCACATCCCCTGGAAAGGTAGGCCATGTGTTACAGGGAATTTATTTAATACACACATTGAATATCATTGTATAAAAAGCAAATGATATATTTTTAAAATATGCCCTTCATTATAAGGTGTTCCATGCTAATGAAAATTAAAAAAAAAAACTAGCATAGCAATAATATATCAGAAAAGAGACTTTATAATAAAGAATGTTACAAGAGACAAAGAAGGACACTACACAAATGATCAAGGGATCAAGCCAAGAAGATTTAACAATTGTAAATACATATGCACCCAACATAGGAGCACCTCAATATATAAGGCAACTGCTAATAGTCATAAAGGGAGAAGTCGAACATTATAATAGTGAGGGACTTTAACACCGAACTTACAGGAATGGACAGATCATCTAGATAGAAAATCAATAGAAACACAGGCCTCAAATGACAGATTAGACCAGACAGACTTAATTGATACTTATAGAATATTCCATCTGAAAGCAGCAGAATATACTTTCTTCTCGAGTACACATGGAACATTCTTCAGGACAGATCACAAGCTGGGCCACAAAGCAAGCTTTGGTAAACTCTAAAAAATGAAATTATATCAAGTACTTTTTCTGACCACAATGCTATGAGAACACAAATCAACCACAAGAAAAAAACTGCAAAAAACACAAACATATGGATGCTAAATGATATGATACTAAACAACCAATGGAGCACTGAATAAATCAAAGAGGAAATCAAAAAATACCTAGAGCACAAATGACAATGAAAACACAGAAATCCAAAACCTATGGGACACAGCAAAACCAGTTCAAAGAGGGAAGTTTTTAGGAATCCAATCTCACCTCAGGAAACAAGTAAAACCCCAAATAAACAACCTTACCTTACACCCAGAGCAACGAGACAATGAAGAACAAACAAACCCAAAGTTAACAGAAGGAAAAAAAATAATAAAGATCAGAACATAGATAAACAAAGATGAATAAAACAACAGAAAAGATCAACAAAACCACAAGCTGGTTCTTTGAAAAGATAAACAAAACTAATAAACCTTTAGCCAGACTCATTAAGAAAAAAAGGGAGAAGGCTCAAATCAATAAAATTAGAAATGAAAAAGGAGAAATTACAACTGAAAATACAGTAACACAAAGGACCATAAGAGACTACTACGAGCAACCATATGCCAGTAAAATAAGAAGAAATGGACAATTTCTTACAAAGATACAACCTTCCAAGACTGAACCAGGAAGAAACAGAAAATATAACAGACCAATCACAAGTACTGAAATTGAAACTTTGATTGAAAAACTTCCAAAAAGCAAAATTTCAGGACCAGATGGCTTCACAGGCGAACTCTATCAAACATTTAGGGAAGTGTTAATACCTATCCTTCTGAAACTCTTCCCAAAAATTGCAGAGGAAGGAACACTCCCAAGTTCATTCTATGAGACCACCATCACCCTGATACTAAAAGCTGATAAAGACACCACAAAAAAAATTAAAGACCAATATCATTGATGAACATAAATGCAAAAACCCTCAAAAAAATATTAGCAAACCAAATCCAAAGATACACTAAAAAGATCGTGCACTGTGATCAAGTGGGATTTACCACAGGGATACAAGGATTCTTCAATATATACAAATAAATTAATTGACACATCACATTAACAAATTTGAAGAATAAAAACCATATGGTCATCTCAATAGATGCAGAAAAAGCTTTTGACAAAATTCAACACCCATTTTTTATAAAAACTTTCCAGAAAGTGGACATAGAGGGAACATAACTCAACATAATAAAGGCCAGATATGACAAACCAACAGCTAACATCATTCTTAATGATGAACAACTGAAAGCATTTCCGCTAAGATCAGGAAAAAGACAAGGATGTCTACTCTCACTACTTTTACTCAACAGAGATTAGGAGGTCCTAGCCACATCGATCAGATAAGAAAAAGAAATAAAATGAATGCAAATTATAAAATAAGTAAAACTGTCACTGTTTGCAAACAACACGATACTATACATAGGAAATCCTAAAGGTTTCAGACAACTACCAGTGCTCATGAATGAATTTGGTAAAGTCACGGGATACAAAATTAATGCACAGACATCTCTTGAATTCCTATACATTAACAATGAAAGATCAGAAAAACAAATTAAGGAAACAACCCCATTTACCATCATATGAAATAGAATAAAATACCTAAGCTAAGAAAAACCTACCTAAAGAGGCAAAAGAGGAGTTCCGTCATGGCTCAGTGGAAACAAATCCAACTAGGAATCATGAGGTTGCAGGTTCAATCTCTGGCCTTGCTCAGTGGATTAAGGATCTGGTGTTGCTCTGAGCTGTGGTATAGGTCAAAGATGTAGCTCAGATCCAGAGTTGCTGTGGCTGCGGCATAGGCTGGCAGCTGTAGCTTTGCTTTGACCCCTAGCCTGGGAACCTCCTTATGCCACAGTTGCAGCCCTAAAAAGGAAAAAAAAAAAAGCAGCAGCAAAAGAAAACTACAAAACACTGATGAAGGAAATGGAAAGTGACACAAACAGGTAGAAAGATAGACAATGTTCTCGAATTGGAAGCATCAAAAACAGTCAAAGTGACTATATTACCCAAGGTCATCTACAGATTCAATGCAATCTCTAACAAATTACCAACTGCATTTTTCACAGAACAAGAACCAAAAATGTTTAAACTTGTACAGAAACAAAAGAGACCCTGAATAGCCAAAGCAATCTTGAGTTTAAAAAAAAAAAAAGGGAGGAGTTCCCCTCGTGGTTCAGTGGTTAATGAACCCAACTAGTATCCATGAGGAGGCAGGTTCGATCACTGGCCTCGCTCAGTGTGTTAAGGATCTGGCATTGCCAGTGAGCTGTGGTGTAGATCACAGACGAGGCTCAGATCCTGCACTGCTGTGGCTGTGGTGTAGGCCTGCAGCTACAGCTCTGATCCGACCCCTAGTCTGGGAACCTCTACATGCTGTGGGTGAGGCCCTAAAAAGACAAAAAGACCAAAAAAAATGGGTCTGGAGGAATCAGTTTCCCTGACTCCAGACTGTACTACAAATCTCCAATCATCAAAACAGGATAGTACTGGCACAAAAACAGACATAGATCAGTGGAACAGGATAGAAAGCCCAGAATTCAACCCACGCACCTACAGCCAACTCATCTACAACCAAGGAGGCTAGAATATACAATGGATAAAAGACAGTCTCATCATTAAGTGGTGCTGGGAAATCTGGAGAGCTACATGTAAAAGAATGAAATTAGAACATTCACTTACACCATGCACAAAAATAAAATCAAAATGAATTTAAGACCTAAAATTAAGGTCAGATACTAGAAATCTCTTAGAGGAAAACATAGGCAGAATACTCTTGGTCACAGCAGTATTTTTTTGGATCCACTTCTCAGAATAATGAAAACAAAAATAAAAATTTTAAAATGGGGCCCAATTAAACTTAAAAGCTTTCACACAGCAAAAGAAATCATTAAAAAAAAAAAACAAAAGATAACCCACAGAATGGGAGAAAATATTTGCAAATGAACCAACCTACAAGGGATTAATCTCTAAAACATACAAGCATCTCAACTAGCTTCATATCAAAAAAAAAAAAAACAATCCAACTAAAAAATGGTCAGAAGATCTAAAGAGACATTTCTCCAAAGAAAACAAATGGCCAAAAAGTACACAAAAAGATGTTCAATATCACTAATTATTAGAGAAAGGCAAATCAAAACTGCAATGAGTTATCACCACACACCACCTAGAATGGCCATCATCAAAAAGTCTACAAAATAAAGGCTACAGAGGGTATGGAGAAAAGGGAACCCTCCTACACTGTTGGTGGGAATGTAAATTGGTGCAACCACTGTGGAGAATAGTATAGAGGTTCTGTGAAAAACTAAGTAGACATACAGATGGCCAAGAAACACATGAAAAGATGTTCAATGTCACTCATTATTAGAGAAATGCAAATAAAAACCATGATGAGGTACCACCTTACACCAGCCAGAATGGCCATCATCCAAAAGTCTACAAACAATAAGTGCTTGAGGAGGTGTGGGGAAAAAGGAACACTAGTACACTGTTGGTGGGATTGTAAATTGGTGCAAGCACTGTGGAAAGCAGTATGGAGATGCCTCAGAAAACTAAAAATAGAACTACCATTTGATCCAGCAATCCTACTCCTGGGCATCTATCCAGAGAAAACCATGACTGGCAAAGACACATGTACTCCAATGTTCATTGCAGCACTATTTACAATAGCCAAGAAATGGAAACAACCTAAATGTCCATCAACAGAGGAGTGGATCAAGAAGAGGTGGTACATATACACAATGGAATATTACTCAGCCATTAAAAGAACAAAATACCAGCATTTTTTGCAACATGGATGGACCTAGAAACTATCATGCTAAGTGAAGTCAGCCATACAATGAGACACCCACATCAAATGCTTTCACTGACATGTGGAATCTGAAAAAAGGACAGACGGAACTTCTTTGCAGAACAGATGCTGACTCACAGACTTTGAAAAACTTATGGTCTCCAGAGGAGACAGTTTGGGGGGTGGGGGAATGTGCCTGGCCTGTGGGATGGAAATCCTATGGAATCAGATTGTTATGATCATTATACAACTACAGATGTGATAAATTCATTTGAGTAATAAAAAGAAATGGGAAAAAAAACTAAGTAGAAAACTATCATACGATCCAACAATCCTACTCCTGGGCATCTATCCAAAGAAAACCATAATTCAAAAAGATTTGTGCACCCCAATGTTCACTGCAGCACTATGTACAATAGCCAAGACATGGAAGCAACATAAATGTCCATCAATAGAGGAATGGATAAAGATGTGGTACATATATACTATAGACTATTACACAGCCATAAAATAGAATGAAATAAAGCCATTTACAGCAATATGGATGGGCCTAGATATTATCATACTAAATGAAGTCAGAGGAAGACAAATATCATATGAGAACACTAATATGTAGAATCTAACAAAAAATGATACAAGATAACTTATTCACAAAACAGAAAAATACACAAAGATTTTAAAACTAAACTCATGGATACCCAAGAGGAAACAGTGGAGCGAGGGATAAACTGGGAGGTTGATTTGACATATATATACTACATATACAAAATAGTACAAAATTATTTTATTTTATATATAAAATAGTACAGCACAGGAAAAGCTACTCAATACTGTGTAATAACTTATATGGGAAAAGAATCTGAAAAAGAATGGATATGTGCATGTGTATACATGATTCACTTTGTTGTGTACCTTAAACTAACACAACATTCTAAGGCAACTATACTCCAATAAAATTCTTAAAAATATAAAGAAATAAATATGCCCTTTATTATAAAAAAATTAGCAAAAAACATACCTAACTTACACCACATCTTTAACATATATTCCAGGTATGCAGAGGTTTTAGTTTCTACTTTCTTTTCCCTGTTTAATTCGAATTTCATATGAGTATGCATTATTTTATAATCAGAAAAACAAAGATTTTTTAAGTCCATTCAATGTAGGTGAATATCTAAGAACATGTCTTCTCTCCCTCAAAATCACAATTATGATAGAATTTAATGATATCAAACACTATATATGTATATGTCATATGCATATATACATGAGATATATGTATATGATACATATGTATAAATATAAAGAAAAATATATTTTAGCAGAAAAAATCTTCAACAGCCTAGAAGTAAGAATAAAACATCAAATTATGGCCCCATTACCCTCTTCCAGAAGAAAGAGCTAAGATATATCCCCAAATGATTAGTATAATAACAAAAGTACAAACAGCAAAGATATTTAAATTCAAGAATCAAAATAGGTTTTTATTCATCAGACAAAATCAGAGAATCTGAGGCGCAGACCATTAATGATCCCAGCAGCTTCTCAGCAGACGTTTTGCTCCTGGGTGTTGTGTGAAGCCCAGCAGGCCTTCTAGGTGGTCCAGCAGGCCTCACCCAGAATGCCCTCCAGGCCTAGGCTTTTCTTCCCACTGCCTTGAGATTCTTATCCTCTTCAAGTCTCCTGGCCCTGCTGCTTCCATCGAACCCTCTAGTTCCTGTGCCCCAAGCACTGACTTCTCGACTGCCTGCCAAGTTTGACTTATTAATCCCACTGGGAAACAGTTTAAAGACCACCCTCCATGTCGCAGGACACCAGGACATTTCAGCAGTGGCCTTCCAGAGGTGTCTCCCCTCTGTCTCAGTGGTCTAACCTAATATGCTAGCTTAAGTGGTGGGGGTTCTATGCCCTCTAGGAAGAGAGTGTTTATGACAGAGCTATTTAAGGGCCAGGAAGAGCTTCCAGTGACAGCAGGCAGGCAACCACCTCCTCTGTTTATGATTTGTCCTGACTCCACAATGTACCCTCAAGGGTGAAGATTCTAAAGCACAAAATCATGAATAGCAATTTTTTAGCTGCTGCTGGCACACAACTGAGAATTGACTTGGTTCTCACTATGGAGCCAGGATGTGTCATGCTTGGAAATGCTATTGCAGCAGTGGGGTGATCTCATTAAAATCATAAAATAAACTAAAGCAATCAACACTGCTGCATCCTTGGATAGCTGGAATAAGGCAGGAGTTCAGAAATTGCTGGTAGGCAAAAAGTTCCTTTTTCATGTGGGGGAGAAAGGACCTCGGCTCTTATTCTTATGCTTGGGGGTCTGAATGCATGCATATCTGCCTAATCACACACCATGCTCTTTTGGAACTTACATGCAAAAAGTAATCAGCCTTGATACATTAAAAAGTCAGCAGCACCCAGCAATTTTCATCATTGGTATATACCCAAAAGAAAAGTTTATGTATTTTCATGAAGAGACACGTGCAAGAATTTTTAAAGCAGTGCTAGTCATAAGAGCCTCAAACTGGGAACCACAAAATAATCATCAATAGGAGAATGGATAAAACAGCAGTGAGAATTAATGATCTTCAATTTTACACATAATACAGTTGGATCCCACAAGCATAATACTGAGTGAAAGAAGCCAGATACAAGAATACATACTATAGTATAACATTTACGTAAAGCATGCAAATGCTACTTTAATATGCTGTTAGGTGTCAAGATAGAGGTTACCCATGGAGGCATGTGGTGACTATGCAGGAGGCATGAGAGGGTTTCTGAGGTGCTGGACATGCTCTGGTTTTCAATCTGGGGGCTGGTTTCACACGTATATCAATTTTTGAAAACTCACTGAGCTATACACTTATGATCTGTGCACTTTTTTGTATGCATATTGTAATTTAATAAGAACTTATTTGACAGGCATTAAGTTTCAGTTAAGCAAGATGAATAAGCTCTGGAGAGCTGTTGTTGACATTGTACTTCATAGTCAATGATGTATCAGATGCTTAAAAACTCGTTGAGAGTAGATCTCATGTTAAGTGTTCTTACCACAATAAAGTAAAGTTTTTAATCATTAGAAAAAACTCTTAACATCCAATTGTGACAGATGCCAAATGACCGTAATTTGCAGTGAAAAAATCTAGAGTAGAGGTGAATGGCTGCATGACACAAGGGTGTGTTTGTGGCCATACTTACTGAGGAAAGAACTTTGAAAAGCAGAAAAAAAGGGAACAAAAGGGAGTTCCCGTTGTGGCTCCGAGGGTTAAGAACACGACTAGTATCCATGAGGATTCCAGTTCAATACCTATCCTCAATCAGTGGGTTAAAGATCCTGCGTTGTGGTGATCTGAGGCATAGGTCACAGGCACAGCTCGGATCTGGTGTGGCAGTGGCTGTGGCATAGGCCTCAGATGCAGCTGCAATTTTAACCCCAGCCTGGGAACTCTCATATGCTGCAGGTATGGCTGTAAAAAAAAAAAAAAAAAAGAAGAAGAAGAAGAAAAGTAAAGAAAAGGAAATGATAAAGTGTGTCAGGTTTCAGTATGCTCCTTCTTGGAGAAACCAGAGTACACCAATGCAAAAAATGTCTCACACCAACAGTTTTGACTGGGAAAAAGAAGGTCACATGTCCCTGCAAGAAGTAACCAGCCCATTGAATTTCTTCTCTCCACTACAGGTCATAAACAATATCATTATGCTCTTATTCTAAGAAGCAGTAAGAATTTTAAAGCAATTTCTTTCTCTTGTTTCTCATGTTGATAACTCTCTGGCTCCAAATCCTCAGAATGGAAGAGGACAATGGGTCCACTGCTCAACACCCAGACACCCAACACACTGGTCCAGACATGCTCGGGTGAGAGTCCTCCAATACAAGGACAGAGGAGACAGGGGAACTGCTTGGTCACGAATGCCTCCCTAAGACATTGTACATGACAACAGATTTACATGCACAAGAGAAAATCTTTGAGGAGAGTGTGACAAAGATGATGAGAATCTAATTAATTTTTCCTCCTGAGAACAAAAAGAACTCCTTGGAAATAAGTTGGGTACCTTTGTAGCTCACCCCATCTTGACACTAAAGCATCATTTCTCACACCTCCGGGTGCTACAAATCCCACAGGTCTTGTTAAAAATGCAGATTTGTGGGTCTGGGCTGAGGCCTGAGATTCTGCATTTCTAGCAAATTGCCAAGCGATGCTGATGTTGCTGATCTGAGGACCACACTTTGAGTGACAGAGTCCTAAAACAGGGATTCGTTAATGATCATAGGGGCCTGATAAAATCCTCTTATTGATATTTTCAGGGTATTTTCTTTTTAGTATACACGAATAATCTCAGAAGATAAAATAGCATCTTCAAAGATATGAAGATGGTAGAAGTGGACACTGATGGATGTAGGACAGAAGTGGGAGAAATACTATTTCCTGTATAGTATTTGTATTTTGTGATTTGTGAGCCATGTGAAGGTATACCCATTTCAGGAATTAAATAAATAAAATTACAACAGGAAGAAGAAAAAAAAACACCAGAATTCATCTATTGTATCAGGTTTGTTCCTAGGAGGTAAAGCAGGAATCAGTATAATGTGTCTCAACATCTTAGATCTGGGCCAGTTTCCATGACTAATAACTGAGGGAAGGCTGCATATTTCAATGCGAGCACATATCTAGGATATAATTCATCAGCAAGATAAAGATGCCTGTTAAGGCTACAGCTCCTTCCAAGTCGTGGCTTTTCTGGCATTAAGCACAGTAAAGCAAAGCTGTTAGGCTCAGAAAGAGAACTAACATATGCATGTCACTCAAGTCTGAGCAGGAAAATAGAAATTTCAGTGGAGGGTGGGGGGATCCATCCTTTAATGGAACAAGATTTTCAAATACATTGTTAGACACTGGTTTGTTAAACTTATGATTTATTCATAAATAGAAACCAACTTAAAAGTGTTTATAATTGTAGGATATCTACTAGTAAACTTTTTAATGAACTACGGTATATAAAAAAGTGCACAAATCATAATTCCAAAGTGAACATACCAAAGAAAAACAATCAAGAAATAAAACATGATCAGAAGCCTAGAAAACACCCATTATGTGCCCTTCCAGTCACTAACTCCCACCCCAAAGTAACCTCTATTTTGACTTTTAATAGTTCAGTAGTTTTGTTTGATTTTGAGCATTATAAGTTGGAATCATACACTATTTTAAGACTTTAATTATCACCTCCATGATACCCTTAGCTAATCAGAAAATTGTACATCTTTACTCAAAAAAGGTGGCCATGAGTATCTGACTAAGTCACTGATCAAAATACAGCCCTAAACCACGGTGCTTTTTCAATAGAGTTGCATGAGAGAACACTGCGCCCAAATTACAATACCTCCCTATAAAGGGACACATCCCAGGACAGCATCTTTATCTCCATTCTCTTTCCAAGTCATCAATTTTAAGTTACCAAGTGACCCAGAGGCACTACAGATTCCAGGCCTGCAATTCACTTCAGAGTCAGGAAAAAGAGTGGAGACGATAAATCTTCAGGCTGTCAGCAAACCCTGAAACAACAATATCCCTGTTAACCTCGTTAGAGAGAAATTCCATTCTCTTAACACTCTGGGGAGGAGAGACGATGCAGCCCCTGAAATTAGATTATCTGCTCTGCTAGTGTATGATATGGCAAGACCAGGGATGACTTCATCTTGGATTTAGCAGGTGCCTAAATGGGAAACCTGAGGCATGTCTTCTGGGTGAGGATACTCTGGGCAGGAAGATATATTAAGTGGCACAAAGATGACTTCAGATGAAAATGCTATAAAGGCAACTGGTAAAGTTGTTGACAGAATGCAGGGAGACTTGGAGATCTAGTTGTGTGGTATGGATGTCAGGAACCAGTGCTATTTATGACCATACACAGGATACTGGATACCAAAAGGAGAGCAGCGTCTTTACTTTTCCCCCCTTTTCCCTCAGAAAACCTCTCTGGCTGAAGTCTACCTCACTTCATGTCAAACCAGCAAGACTGGGGGTTAATTGCTATGGGGAAAGATGTGAAGAATAAGAAACCATTTTAACATAGTGTGAGAGATGGAAGCTTCGTTCTTGGTCCACGATAAAATAGTTATGACACTAGAATGTAAAGATTTAATACCAAATGTTTACCCATGTAAAGTCCCTTTATAACATCCATATGTACACTGGGGAGCCTGACATCTTGATTAAGTGACAGACATATCCCATCTTACTTTTGGTCATTAGAACCTACTGGTGGTGGCACAAGGCCATAAAAGGAAGCTGTGGCAACTTACAAAGCTTTTGGTCAACAAACATTCTCAGGGAGTCCATTTAGCAGTTGACAAAGATTGAAGTACATACCCTGGTCTTAGGAAATTCGCCATCGGGGTGGAAGATGAATATTCCCTGGGAGTTTCTTAGAAATGCAGAATCTCAAGCCCTTCCCACCTCTGGATCAGAATCTGTATTGGAAGAAGGCTCCAAGATGGTTTATACCCATATTTAAATGGGAGAAGTTTTGAGCTTAAATGACACACTAAGTCATTCTCGGTCATTCTCAAGCCTGCCCACATGTTAAAACGTTCTGAGGAATTCATAAAGTCCTTGCTCCCAATAGAGTGCTAAGTCACAGGAAGACCTGGGGTTGGAGCATTTCAGGCACAAAGCACAGCCAAGGCAAAGGCCGTGAGATAGGAACAATCTCACCAGGGACAATAAGTAGGGCTTACTGATGGAGAGAGTGGTGGCAGTTGAGGTCAACAAGAAAGGCCATTCCAAACTGACCATCAGGCCTTCGGAACTAGGATGGATTTTATTGGACAAGAAGCCATTGATGGGTTTTGAAAAGAGACTAGTTTGCAAGCATTCAGTATAAAAAAAAAAGTACATAAGTCCTGAGCTACTTTGGGATGGTGTTTAATAGTTTGTTTTTGACTCCCTTATCCATTAACAAAACAAAAAAAATCCTTGCAAAACTGAGAGAAGTTCATCTACTAACGTAGTGTAGCAACCAAAAGTTTGTTAGGATAACAGAATTCACAGAGGAAAATAAAGTAAACCCAAAGGTTGAAGTCCTTGTCTGCTGTTGCAAGACCAGTTAATCAGTGAGAGACAGAGTGTGTGAAATAGAGCGAGAGATACCCGCCTCCATGGATTATTTACAAGAGAGCATAGAGACTGGATCCTCTTCCCAGGTGTCTTCTTGGGCTGCTCCCTCTCGCTCCTCCAGCAATTCCCCTAATAAGGTGTGGGGGGGGGCGTTGTTTGTTGGCTGTGCCAGCAGCTTGTGGAAATTTCCAGGCCAGGTATCAAATCTACACCACAGCAGCAACCCTAGCTGCTACAGTGACAATGTCAGATCCTTAACCCACTGCACTACAAGAAAACTCCCTCTAAGTTTCTGCCAGACCCCTGACAGAAGTCACTTAACAACAGTTAGGCAAACTGTGAGTACAATCTGTGTACATGGCTCTGGTCCTCATCCAGAAATGAGCCTGCCTCATTTCCCCCTCAAAAATCACAACACTGCAGAGTTCCTATTGTGGCTCAGAGGATTAAGAACCCGATTAGTATCCATGGGGATTTGGGTTTGATCCCTGGCATTGCTCAGTGGGTTAAGGATCCAGCGTTGCCACAAGCTGTATCATAAGTCACAGATGCAGCTTGGATCTGGTATTGTTGTGGCTGTGGTGTAGGCTGGCAGCTATGGCTCTGATTCAGCCCCTAGCCTGGGAAATTTCCATATGCCACGGGTTTGGCCCTAAAAAGATCAAAAAAAAATAAAGTCACAAATCTGCACTGGGAGATGACAGCACAAAGTCAAAAGAAGTGAGGAGATGGGATTAAGATGGCAGAATAGGAGTTCCCATCATGGCTCAGTGGTTAACAAATTTAACTAGGAACCTGAGGTTTCGGGTTCGATCCCTGGCCTTGCTCAGTGGGTTAAGGATATGGTGTTGCCGTGAGCTGTGGAATAGGTTGCAGACGCGGCTCGGATCCCGAGTTGCTATGGCTCTGGCGTAGGCCGGTGGCTACAGCTCCGATTAGACCCCTAGCCTGGGAACCTCCATATGCTGCAAGAATGGCTCAAGAAAAAAAAAGGCAAAAAGACAAAAAAAAAAGATGGCAGAATAGAAGGACTGGAACTCAACTTCTCTCCTAAAAACAACAAAATTCACAACTAAAGGCTGAGCAATCTCCACTCAAATGGACCAGAAACCTTCAAAAAGATGTCCTACTCAAGAAGAAAAAGAGGCCACAGCAAGAGGTAGGAGGGGTGATTTCATGATAAAAACAACCCCATAACTCCCAGGTGGGAAGCTCCACAGATTGGAAAGTAACTGGTTCAGAGATTCACCTGGAGGAGTGAGAGTTCTGAGCCCCACATCAAACTTTCACGTGTGGGGATCTGGCACTGGGAGAACGAACCCCTGGTGCATCTGGCATTGAAGGCCAGTGGGGCTTGTGTGCACGAGCTCCATGGGACGGGGGAAATGGAGACCCCATTCTTAAAAGGCACACACAGACTTACACGTGCACTGGGTCCCAGGGCAGAGCAAGGTCTCCATAGGAATCTGGGTCAAAACTCACTGCAAATATTGAGGGACATCCTGGGAAAACAGGGGTGAATGTGGCTTGTTGTGAAGGAAGGACATTAGAAGCAAAGCTTTCATGAATATTCAACAGCATGCCTTTCTCCGGAGGTGGCCATTATGGGAAATCTGGCCCCACCCATCAGCACTGAGAAGCCCCAGGGCAAACAACAATCCAGGTGGGATCACAGCACCACCCCTCAGTAAAGAGGCTGCCTAAAGACCCCTCAGGCACACAGTCACCTCTAATCTCACCCAGAGACTAAGCCCCACCCACCAGAGGGATGAGAATCACCTCCACCTACCAGTGGGCAGGCATCAGTCCCTCCCATCAGGAAGACTACAGCAAGCCCCCATACCAACTTCGGCCACAAGGGGGGCAGACACCAGAAGTAAGAGAGGCCACAATGCTATTATCTGTAAAAAGGTCACCACACCAAAAACCTATCAAAATGAAAAGACAGAGAACTATAACTCAGAGGAGGGAGAAAGAAAAAACCCCAGAAAAACAGCTAAGTGATGAGGAGATTGTCAGCCTCCAGGAAAAAGACTTTAGACTGTTGATGCTGAAGATGATGCAAGACATTGGAAAGAAACTGGAGGCAAAGATAGATAACACAGGAAACACTGAGCAAAGAGATACAGGATATAAAACTTAAGAAGAGATGCAAAATACAATAACTGAAAAAAAAACTGACTGTTAGAAGCAGCTAACAGCAGAATACAGGAGGCAGAAGGACAAATAAGTGAGGTGGAAGACAGATGAGTAGAAATTATGGATGCAGAACAGAAAAGAGAAAAAAGATTGAAAACAAATGAAGAGAGTCTCAGAGAACTCTGGGACAACGTTAAATGCACCAACATCCATATTATAGGGGTGCCAGAAGGAGGAGAGAGAGAGAAGGGGACAGAAAAAATATTCTAAGAGGTAATAGTCAAAAATTTCCCTAACACAGAAAAGGAACCACTCACTCAAATCCAGGAAGCCCAACGAGTACCATATAAAATAAACCCAAGGAGGAATACATCGAGACACATATTAATCAAACTGACCACAATTAAAAGCAAAGAGAAAATCTTGAAAGCAGCTAGGGAGAAGAAACAAATAACATACAAGGGAACCCCGATAAGGTTATCAGCAGATTTTTCAGCAGAAACTCTGCAGGCCAAAAGGGGGTGGCATGATATACTTAACGTGATGAAAGGAAAAAAACTCCAACCAAGATGACTTTACCCAGCAAGGCTCTCATTCAGATTTGAAGGAGAAATCAAAAGCTTCACAGATAAGCAAAAGCTGAGAGAATTCAGCAACACTCAACCAGCCTTACAACAAATACTGAAAGAACTTCTCTAGGCAGGAAAGAAAAGGCCGCAACAGGAAACAAAAACACCACAAATGACAAGGCTCACCAGTAAAGGTAAATATACAGTAGAGATACAAAATCATCCATGCACAATTATGCCACCCAAATCAGAAATCATGAGAAGAGGTGGGTACAAATGCAGGACACTGGAGATGCACTTGCCATTAAGAAACCAACAGCTTAAAACAATCTCATACATATATATGTATATATATATATATAGACCCTTACATCAAAACGTCAAAATAACTGCAGACCAAAAATCTACAATTGATACACAAACCAATAAGAAAAATCAACTCAAATACAACACTAAAGATAGTCATCAAACCAGAAGAGGAGAGAACAAGAGAAGGGAAGAAAAAAGAGCAACAACAAAAAAAAGATCCAAAGCAATTAATAAAATGGCAATAAGAACATACATATCAATAATTACCTTAAATGTTAATGGAATAAACGCCCCAACCAAAAGGCATAGAGACTGGCTGAATGGATCCAAAAACAAGATCCATATATGTGCTGTCTTCAAGAGACCCACTTCACTTCTAGGGACACATACAAATTGAAAGTGAGAGAATGGAAGAAAATATTCCACACAAACCGGAATCAAAGGAAAGCTGGAGTAGCAATACTCATAGCAGACAAAATAGAGACTTTACAATGAAGAATATTTTCAGGGACAAGGAAGGTCACTACCTAATGATCAAAGAATCAATCCAAGAAGAAGATACAACAATTTGAAATACTGACACACCCAACATAGGTTCACCACAATATACACGGCAACTGCTAACACCCTTAAAAGGAGAAATCAACAATAACACAATCATAGTGGGGGACTTTAACACCCTGCTTACAGCAATAGACAGATCATCCAGGCACAAAATCAATAAGGAAACACAGGCCCTGAATGAAGCATTAAATCAGATGGACTTAATAGGTATTTATAGGACATTCCATCCAAAAGCAACAGAATACACATTCTTCTCAAGTGCACATGGAACATTCTCGAAGACTGATCACAACCTGGGCTTCAAATCAAGCCTTGGTAACTTTAACAAAATTGAAATCATATCAAGCATCTTTTCCGACCACAACGCTATACGACTAGAAATCAACAACAAGAAAAAAACTGCGAAAACCACAAACACGTGGAGACTCAACAACATGCCACTAAACAACCAAGGGGTCACTGAAGAAATCAAAGAGGAAGTTTAAAAATACATACAAGCAAAGGACAATGAAGATATGATACTCCAAAACCTATGGGATGCAGCAAAAGCCATTCTGAGAGGAAAGTTTACAGCAATACAAACCCACCTCAGGAAACAAGAAAAAGCTCAAATAAACAAGCTAACTTGACTTCTAAAGCAGCTCGAGAGAGAAGAACAGACAAGACCTAAAGGTAGTAGAAGAAAAGAAATCATAAAGATCAGAGCAGAAATCAATGAAATAGAAAGGAAGAAAACCACAGAAAAGATCAATGAAACGAAAAGCTGGTTCTTTGAAAAGACCAACAAAATTGAGAAACCCTTAGCCGGACTCATCAAGAAAAAAAGAGAGAGGACTCAAATCAATAAAATCGGAAATGAAATAGGAGAAGTAACAACGGACATCACAGAAATACAAAGGATAGTAAGAAACCACTGTATGCAACTAGATGCCAGTAAAATGGAAAACCTAGAAGAAATGGACAAATTCTTAGAAAAGCACAATCTCCCAAGACTAAACTAATATGAAATAGAAAAGATGAACAGACCAATCACAAGAACTGAAATTGCAACTGTGATTTAAAAACTTCCAAGATGGGAGTTCCCGTCGTGGCGCAGTGGTTAACGAATCCGACTAGGAACCATGAGGTTGCGGGTTCAGTCCCTGCCCTTGCTCAGTGGGTTAACGATCCGGCGTTGCCATGAGCTGTGGTGTAGGTTGCAGACGCAGCTCGGATCCTGCGTTGCTGTGGCTCTGGCGTAGGCCGGTGGCTACAGCTCCAATTCGATCCCTAGCCTGGGAACCTCCGTATGTCGCGGGAGCGGCCCAAGAAATAGCAAAAAGAAAAAAAAACTTCCAACAAACAGAAGTCCAGGACCAGATGGCTTCACAGGCAAATTCTATCTAACATTTAGAGAAGAGCTAACCCGTATCCTTATGAAACTCTTTCAAAAAACTGCAGAGGAAGGGATACTCCCAAACTCATTCGATGAGACCACCATCACCCTGATACCAAAACCAGACAAAGATACCACAACAAAAGAAAACTACAGGCCAAATTCACTGATGAACAGTGATGTAAAAATCCTCAACATTACACTAGCAAACCACATCCAACAATACATTAAAAGGATTGTACATCATGATCAAGTGGGATTTATCCCAGGCGTGCAAGGGTTCTTCAATACCCGCAAATCCATCAGTGTGATACACCGCATTAACAAACTGAAGAATAAAAACCATATGATCCTCTCAATAGACACAGAAAAAGCCTTTGACAAAATCCAACACCCATTTCTGAGAAAAACCCTTCAGAAAGTGGGCATAACGGGAAGCTACCTCAACATAATCAAGGCCGTATATGACAAACCCACAGTGAACATCATTCTCAATGGTGAAAAGCTGAAAGAATTCCCACTGAGATCAGGAACAAGACAAGGATGTCCGCTCTCGCCACTACTCTTCAACATAGTTCTGGAAGTCCTAGCCACAGCAATCAGAGCAGTAAAAGAAATATGAGGAATCCAAATTGGAAAGGAAGAAGTAAAACTATCATGACTTGCAGATGACATGATACTACACCCAGAGAATCCTAAAGACTCTACCAGAAAACCATTAGAGCTCATCCTTGAATTCAGAAAAGTCGCAGGATACAAAATTAATACACGGAAATCAACAGCATTTCTATATACTGACAGTGAGAGATCAGAAAGAGAAATTAGGGAAGCAATCCCATTTACCATCGCATCCAAGAGAATAAAAATACCTAGGAGTTAACCTACCTAAAGAGACAAAAGACCTGTACTCTGAAAACTGTAAGACACTGATGAAAGAAATCAAAGATGACACAAATAGATAGAAAGACATACCATGCTCGTGGATTGGAAGAGTCAATATTAGCAAAATGACTATACTACCCAAGGCAATCTACAGATTCAATGCAATCCCTATCAAATTACCAAGGACAGTTTTCACAAAACTCAAACAAAATATCTTAAAGTTTGTGTGGAAGCACAAAAGATCCAGAATAGCCAAAGACATCCTGAAAAAGAAAAATGGAGCTGGAGGAATCAGGCTCCCTGACTTCAGACTTTACTACAAAGCAACAGTCATCAAAACCGTATGGTACTGGCACAAAGGCAGACATATACATCAGTGGAACAGGATAGAAAGCCCAGAATTCAACCCACGCACCTATAGCCAACTCATCTATGACAAAGGAGGCAAGAATATACAATGGAGAAAGGACAGCCTGTTCAATAAGTGGTGCTGGGAGAACTGGACAGCCACATGGAAAAGAAGCAAATTAGAACACTCCCTATTACCATACCCAAAAATAAACTCCAAATGGATTAAAGACCTAGATATAAGACCAGATACTATAAAACTCTTAGAGGAAAACATAGGCCAAACACTCTCTGACATAAACGACAGCAACATCTTCTCAGATCCACCTCTTAGAGTATCGACAGTAAAAACAAAAATAAACAAATAGGACTTAATCAAACTTACAAGTTTCTGCACAGCAAAGGAAACCCTAAACAAAACGAAAAGACAACCCACAGAAGGGGAGAAAATCTTTGCCAGCGAATCGACTGACAAGGGATTCATCTCCAAAATTTATAAACACCTCCTACCGCTCCATATCAAAAAAACAAACAACCCCATCAAAAAATGGGCAGAAAATATAAACAGACAATTCTCCAAAGAAGACATACAACTGACCAAAAAACACATGAAAAGATGGTCAACATCACTCATTATTAGAGAAATGCAAATCAAAACCACTAGGAGGTACCACCTTACACCAGCCAGCATGGCCATCATCCAAAAGTCTATAAACAATAAGTGCTGGAGAGGGTGTCTAGAAAAAGTAACCCTAGTACACTGTTGGTGGTATTGTAAATTGGTGTAACCACTGTGGAAAACAGTGTGGAGAGTCCTTGGAAAACTAAACATAGAACTACCATTTGATCCAGCAATCCCACTCCTGGGCATCTATCCAGAGAAAACCACAACTTGCAAAGACACATTTACCCCGATGTTCATTGCAGCATTATTTACAATAGCCAAGACATGGAAACAACCTAAATGTCCATCGACAGAGGAGTGGATCAAGAAGTGGTACATATACACAATGGAATACTACTCAGCCATTAAAAGGAAAGAAATAATGGCATTTGCAGCAACATGGATGGACCTAGAAATTTTCGTGCTAAGTGAAGTCAGTCAATGAGACACCAACATCAAATGCTTTCACTGACATGTGGAATCTGAAAAAAGGACAGACTGAACTTCCTTGCAGAACAGATGCTGACTCACAGACATTGAAAAACTTATGGTCTCCAAAGGAGACAGTTTGGGGGGTGGGGGGATGTGCTTGGGCTATGGAATGGAAATCCCGTGAAACTGGATTGTTATGATCATTATACAACTACAAATGTAATAAACTCATTTGAGTAATTTAAAAAAATAATATTAAAAAAAATACCATCCAGCCCAGTTCTCCCCACTTCAGAGATTTAGAAACTGAAACCCAGAGCAGTGAACTTATTTTCTGGTCAAGATGTAAAGCTAATTAGTGACCAAATCCAGTCTAGAACCCAGGTCCTCAGTGAAAATGCCTGTCCCTCAAGGAGTACCAAGTCCCTTCTTCATGAGTACCATTTGCCTTCAGAAGGCCTGGCACCATCCCACCCCAAGAGCCTACAGCATAGATGCACGTCCTCGTCCCTTTCCGTGGAGCTTCTGAGTATCCCAAGGATTCTCCCTAGAGTCAGCACAACCCCAGGAAACACATGTCAATGTCAGAGGACTCTTTGAGAATGTAGAGTACAAAGAACCCTCTGCTGGTGGGGAAGTTTCAGGGGCTGCCCAATTTCGGACCTGAGCCGTTCCAGCAGAGCAGCAGAACACCCAAAGGAACCAGAATTTGCAAGACCCTTCAAAGAAGTGGCTGCCAGCAAAAGAAGGTCCCCCAGGACTCTGCATATCCCCATGCTACCTAGGATAACCCTGGACCCCACAAACAAGGCCCAGCAATCAGCATGCAGCCCGTCAGCCTTCAAAGGATGTGAATGTAACGACCCCCACAGTGAGGCAATTCTGGGCAAAAGCAGTGTGACTGGATGCCTAGTGCAGGAACCACTCAAAGTCCAGTTCCTCAGCACCTACTCTAACTTTTGCTGCATAATCAAGCCACAAAACTTTCATGGCTTGAAATAACAAGCATTTATTAATTCTCCTGATTCTGTGGGTCAGCTGAGGGCTATTTCAGTCTGGGCTGCCTAGTACAGTCTAACTCAGCTGTCTAGTAGTTGGCAGGATGGCTGGTCTAAGGGGCCACAACTGGCAGGGCTCAGGAGGCATCCAAGAGGCCAGCCTAGGCTTCTTCACACAGTAGGCAAGAGCACCAAGGAAGGGCACACTCTCAGGGGCAGGAGCTATTGAAGATTCTGTTTGGATCATATTGATTACTGTCTTACAGCCAAGTCCAGGTTCAAGGGGTATGAAAGTAGACCCCAATTCTTGATGGGAGGAGCAGTAAAGTTAACTTGCCAAGGGTGTATGGACAGAGACAGGAGGAATTTGTAGCCTTTTGCAATCAACCACACTGTGCTGGAAGAGATGCCCTCTAGGAGCACTTGGTCCAGAGTCCTCCAAACATAAACCTCCTTCCTTGCCCCATGAAAAATACAGTGCTTCTCATCCCTGCTTTCCACAGTCACTTGCTTTACCTCTTAAGTAACTGGGGCCCACAGAGATGTCACAATACTCCAATAAAAATAGCTAGCGCTCCATATTATCCCAGGATGTATCAATTTCATCCCTGCACTAGTTGTTTTTATTCTCAGGATCATTCATGCATACAACATGTATTTGTCTCTCAATTAAAGATTTGTTTTTTTACGGGACAGTTTTACTCAGAGAGCTTGCTTGTGGGCAGTGACTTTCTGCCCAACAGCAACAGTGCAAATTATATTTAGCAAATCAACATGCTATAAGACAGTAGTGGACAAAATTAGAAATATAATGCTTGGCTGGTTGTTTATTGCTTGTATTGTATATTTTTAACACATCATCGTGTGGATGTTTAAAGGTCAGGATTGCATTTACACTTGAGTTGTCTAAAATAAGAAAGCCATACGCAGGAAATTCAACAATGTATTTTCCTGTGCACACTCTACTTTTTTCTCTGGCCAAGTCCTAAAGTACTTGGAAAACACACAACTGTGCGTGCATCCTGAAGTACGGGAGTGAGATGGTGCCAAGGAGGCTGCAATTTTTTTAATGTTGCAAGTTGCTAAGACTTATTAGGTTCTCATTGGTACTGGTTGACATTCAATGCATTTAAATTTGGCAAGACCTAATGTTGGTATTCCTTCTTGCTATATAGGTCTAGAATTTTGTAAAATAGCTCAGTCAAACGCAACCCATTTTTTCCAGTCATAAAAATAACTAGGGATCTGTTCCAAATGCTAATCTCCTTTCCTAAGTAGTTCTCCAAGCAATCTCCAAGCAACATGTGAATTTCCTCTCCTATCCAAAGCATCCATGAGATGTATTCACTGCCCTTGCAAGTCATCTGTAGGTGCCCCTAAGTGTGTGCATGGAGATAAGTGTGTCTGCATGGTAGAATTTTTTTTCTTTAGACGTAAAGTTACATGAAGTCCCAGCCTCTTTCCAAACACATCCTCTTTCTGGACTAAGCTATGTCATTAATGACAGAGGGGTTGCCAAATTTTTCCCATAAAGGGCCAAATAATAAATGGATTTAGGCTTTTCAGGTCACAGGGTCTCTCACAACTAAACTCCGCAGTCATAGTATGAAAGCTGCCATAGACATGTGAAAATACATGGGTGTGGCTGTGTCCCAATAAACCTTTATTTATGGACATTAACTTCCTCATATAATTGTCACATGTCATGAAATCCCATTCTCCTAAAATAATGTTTGCAACTACTTATATATACAAATGTCATAACCTCTCTCAGGAAAAGGTCGGGGAAAGGGATAAATTAGGAGGTTGGGATTAACACACTACTATATGTAAAACAGATAATCAGCAAGGACCTACTGTATAGCACAAGGAATTCTACTAAATATTCTATAATAATCTATATAGGAAAAGAATATATAAAAGAATGGATATATAATATATTTATGTTAGGAATAACTGATTCACTATGCTATACACCTGAAACACAACATTACAAATCAACTATGCTTACATTTTAAAAAAGAAAAAAACAGAATGTAAAAAAAAAAAACCCTCTTATTAGTTTACACACTCCAGACGTAGTGCATTCATTAATGGAGCAATCTTCTGACAAAGGAAGCAGAAGGTCCAGATGTGATCTCTCCCATGCCATTTTGTTATTTCTATTTTCTCTATGAACACATTTCTCTAAGAAAGCTAATTTCTTTTTTGTTGTTGTTTTGTTTTTGTTTGTCTTTTGTCTTTTTAGAGCCGCATCTGTGGCATATGGAGGTTCCCAGGCTAGGGGTCTAATCGGAGCTGTTGCTGCTGGCCTACACCAGAGCCACAGCAATGCCCGAGCCATGTCTGTGACCTACACCACAGCTCATCGCCGGATCCTAACCCACTGAGCAAGGCCAGGGATCGAACCCGCAACTTCATGGTTCCTAGTGGGATTCGTTTCTGCTGCGTCACAACGGGAACTCCTAGGAAAGTTAATTTCTTAAAATTTTAAAGCAATCCTGCTTTTATATAGAACCGCAGGGAAGAAATACTTCTTTGTGACTATCTTTTTAAGTAAAGATAAAAGCCATTTGGTAGCAAATTAGTCTTCCCTTTGCTTATTTGCACATAATTTTCTAAGTTTAGGTCTTTCCTTTACCTTATTTACTCTTTCCAAAGTTTCACATTTGTCTGATTGACTTGACAATGATCTGGGAATTGTCAACATGAGCAATAAATCACTAAGCTGTGGGAGAAAACTCATTCTGATAATGGCAGCTTATTTCTCCATTCCAAAATCAGCCAATTCTATCCTTCAAGACCTTCCATTGTACATTATAGTTCTAGCCCTATATTGTCTTTAATTATAGTACATCATAAAGACCTGTGTTCAATCTGATCCTTTTTGATTTTCCAATTTAGATCCTAAGACGTGAATAAAATCAATGTCAGCATTTTGACAGCAGTAGTACTTCAGACTTTGTTCAGAGTTTTTTCTTATGACTTCTGTTGCTCTATATTCTGATGATACATAGAGAATGTTTTACAGCGTTTGCATTTATCTCATTGGATAGAATGTTTCTGTCTGATACAGAGGAGGCTAGGTACTTCCATGTCCAGATAAAACTGCTCCACAGTCCATCTCACTCCAGATGGACTAAGCAGGTCTAAAGAATCTTTTCATGTTATTTTGCCGTCCGATGCCTTACGACATTTTGGGTAAAAATATTATGCTGGATTTATTTAGAAGAAGCTTTAACTTTCTTAAATGGCTCTTTGAATACTAAACCTATTTGATTGTCTTTTCCCATAGTCAAAGTGACATGACATCAATCTATTTTGAGTGGTTGAAGGCTCCCCTTGAGGTACTTCTGCTCAGGTATTATTTACATCCTTTTTCGTTCCTGTGTTACCAAAAAAACAATTGCATGAATCTCTATTTTTCAGTGTAAGCCTTTTCCTTCTTCAGGTTAGCCATGAATTCAATTCAATTCAATTCAGTGACTTCTGGGGATGGACTGGGCCCTGAGTTTGGTGCCAGATATTGTAAAAAGTACAAAGTGGAACATGCCCACTCTCAAGGCATTTACACTTACCATGAGGAAGAATATCTCAAACCCTAATAACTACTAAATGGAGTACTGTATGTGGACTGGGTTTTTTTGTTGGTTTTCTTTTTTTTTTTTTTTTTTTTGTCTTTTTAGGGCCACACCCATGCCACATGGAAGTTCCCAGGCTAGGAGTCGAATCAGAGCTGTAGCCCCCGGCCTACGCCACAACCTCAGCAACACCAAATCCGGGGGCCATGTCTGAGACCTACACCACAGCTCATGGCAACACTGGATCCTTAACCCATTGATCAAGGCCAGGGATCGAACCTGTGTCCTCATGGATACTAGTCGGGTTTATTACAACTGAGCCACAATAGCAACTCCTGGACTGGGTTTTAGATGGAGGGCTTTATTTTTTTATTTTTTATTTATTTACATATTTTGTCTTTTTAGGGCCGCACCCATGGCATATGGAGGTTCCCAGGCTAGGGGTTCAATCAGAGCCCTAGCTGCTGGCCTACGCCACAGCCACAGCCACGCCAGCTCCAGGCCCCATCTGCAACCTAAACTGCAGCTCACAGCAATACCGGATCCTTAACCCACTGAGCAAGGCCAGGGATCAAACCTGTGTCCTCATAGATATTAGTCAGATTCGTTTCCGCTGAGCCAGGATGGGAACTCCAGATGGAAGTTTTTAGATAATGGAGAGAGTACTTCCTACAGGCCCAATAGCATCTACTTTAAGTTTTCTTCATTGTGCATATTAAAATACTGCCACTATTATCCTCTTCGTTCTGATAAAATGAGATAGCCTCTTTCTGCTTTGAGTACAAACTACGCAACTTTAGATTATGAAATTAAAAATGCTTTTTACTAGGAGTTCCCATCATGGCGCAGCAGAAAGAAAACTGGGTAGGTCACAGACTCAGCTCAGATCCTGTGTTGCTGTGGCTGTGGTGAAGGAAAGAAGCTGTAGCTCTGATTCAACGCCTAGCCTGGGAACCTCCATATGCCACAGGTGCAACCCTTTAAAAAAAAAAAGCAAAAAAAAATGCTTATTACCTACACCAACCAAATTTATTCAGTACTCTGGTGGGGGTGGGGGGAGGCTAAAAAAAAGGATGCTATTTGAGACATGACCAATTTTCTGTTTTGACTTTATCATTTTGGACAGTCAAAAATTTTCTAATTATGAAGAAAAGCAAATCCAGTGAACTGAAGAACTAGTGGAACTGATTTTTGGAATCAACAATTTTAAATTATTTGGCTGAAATGACTGCTCAGTTCAAACTAGGTCCAGTTTGGTTCAGCCAGACACAGGCATGGGCAGATTAAAGCTGTGTCTAGGAAAGCAGAGGTGCAGTTGTTAAGGACCAGAGGTCAGAGAAGGTAAGGGGTTTAGGAACTGAGAAAGCAATCAATGCCTGGTAGATGTGAGATGTGATCGGGGCAAGAAGTGGTCCCAAAGACTAGTGGAAATATCAACCAAAAATGTAAACCAGAGACCCCAAAGGAAGACATTCTAAGGGACTGAAGGAAAAGAGCAATTCAGCAGAGAATCAAAGCAAAGGTGAGGAAAGGCCTTGAAAAAAAGAATCAAAAGCTCATCTGTCTTCACCTAGGACTTTTTACTCTCTTCCTACAAAACCTTGGGCCACACTCCTGGACTGTCCAAAAGGGCTGAAGATTATGGACAACCGACTCCAGTAAAGAAAAAAAATTAAAAGGATTGTAGTTCCCTAAAGCTGAAGCTAAAGGAAAACATTCTTTCATGTCGCTTCTTTAAGCGTATCACTAGACATATTTTTTTAAAGACAGAACCATTATTAAATTAACATTTAATTTAGCAAACTATGAAGTTTCACTATTTGGATTAAGCTTCTGCTAAGGATGGATCCTGATACTCCTGAGAATGGACATGAGAGTAATAATAAAACAAGTACTTCAAAGTTCAGTTCTCACTCTACTTATATGGCCAATTTCAGAACATGAAATAGTTTTGTATTTTCTTCCCCCCTTCCAAGCTGGCACTCTTTCTCTTCCCTTATAAAGGACTTTACGTGAGAGTTCTCTGATAAAAAAAAAAAAAAAAGGTACCACTGGAACATAGCCCATCAGCACCAGCTCAGCCCTGAAGAATTGTATCTACAGATCACAGTGAAAGTGAAAAGAGGAGTTGGTCCCATGGAAGGATCTAATGGACTGGCAGCTGTCAGTTCACTGTTTAAACACTTGCTGTTCCCTCAATGGTGATTTTTTTTCCCCCAGAAGCTAGCTCAAACCAACATATGACCCTTCTGTATAATCTATATAGACTGTTGGTTTACTGCAGAGCACTCAAAATTGGAAATACAAAGCTTTCTTTGAGTGTTAAAACAAAACAGCTTCTGACTTGCTCTGAAAATGCACATTGTGGAGATTCTTATCTTGATGGGCCTTTGATTTCAGGCCAAGCTTAGAGGAGGATGGTCTAACAATAAACCAGCAAAGCAGCTTCAGTAGTAAATGCACATACGGTTGCTCAGAGAATGTGGAGATAAAATCCAAAAGAGAAATTCTCCCAGCAATCTGCAAACCAATAAATTCCACTCCTCCACCTCCCCCATGATGAAAATGAAAGCACAAAAGAACAAGCCTCCTCCTTGTATTAGTGAGAGTAAGTCATTTTCTTTCTTGTAAAAAAAAAAAAAGAAAAGAAAATAATACTTGCTGGCTGCTTCTGATTATTTTAAAAAACACATACTGATAGGTGAAAATTAGAAAATACCCATAATCCTACCACTCTACAATAATCTTTTTTTCTTCTGTAGACATCTATACTCAGTTTTTTCAAAATGAAAGTTTTATCACACTGGGTGTACAGTTTTGTAAGAACAAGTTATTCCTGAAAAGGTAGTGAAGGTCAGGTGAATCTTAGAAAAACATCAACTGTGAAGGTTAGTTGATGACAACAGTTCTCACTTTACTGATATACTTTCTTCCATGGCTTCTGCCAAATGTAATCCATCTTGCAGGATCAAAAGAGACAGTGACACTTGAACAAAGGAAGAGAAAAATCAGTCGAGCTAAATGCACAGAGAATTGGGGCAGAATCAAATGCTAGTCTTAGCCTTTTGACAGTTCCCTTATGTTAATCACCAAAAAAATTTGTGAGCTTCTCATTTCATCCTATTCTACCCCAAAACCTATCTAACTCCGCCTTATCTGGGCACCCAAACGTTCGTGAATCCAAATAGAAAATATGCTCTAGAAGGAGCTGGCTGAATCCAAATAAATGTCCATGGGAGGTGAGTATGTATGTATTACAGTACAAGTGTGTACATGTGTATTTTTGTGTGCATGCACACCTATGTGTACACATTCATTTGTAGTAAACACACCCAAATGAAGGCATTTTAGTTTCCTGAAAGGCGAAACTAAATAATCATGAACTAATTGTGATTAAAAAAAAAAAAAAACCTGGAGTTCCCGTCGTGGCGCAGTGGTTAACGAATCTGACTAGGAACCATGAGGTTGCACGTTCTGTCCCTGCCCTTGCTCAGTGGGTTAACGATCCGGCGTTGCCGTGAGCTGTGGTGTAGTTTGCAGACGCGGCTCGGATCCCGCGTTGCTGTGGCTCTGGCGTAGGCCGGTGGCTACAGCTCCGATTCAACCCCTAGCCTGGGAACCTCCATATGCCACGGGAGAGGCCCAAGAAATAGCAACAACAACAACAACAACAAAAGACAAAAAAAAAAAAAACCCTGCCATTTACAAGGTACTAAGCTCTGTGCTAGTAATTCTGCTTGCCTTATCAATCAAATTTTTTTCATGATTACACTATTAAAACTGCCCTAGAACTCCTTTCCCTTACCAGACTCTACCGTATACTTTTTGTCATGACTTAACATCTTTTAATATACTTCATAATCTACTTATTTGTTTCATTGTTGCTGTTGCCTTGTTATTGTCTGTCTCTTTCCCATGTTGTCTGTTTTGTTCACTGGTGTAACTCAAGACCCTTGAACAGTTTCTGGCACATAGTAGGAGTTAAGTAAATATTGGTTTAATAAATGAATCTATGAATGCATTACTTCATTTCTACAACAACACTTCATGACTGATATTATTATCTCCATCTGAGAGAAGAGGAGGTTGCAAAAATTTGCCTGTGGTCACATGTCTGGTAAGTAATAAAATTTGGTTTTGAAATCGAATTTCTCAAGACTCCAAATCTTGTACTTTTCTTTTTTTGGCTGTACTCTTAGCATGTGCAAGTTCCTAGACCAGTGATCAAATCTGTGCCACAGTTGTGGCCTGTGCTACTAGGGGACTCCCCAAATCTTGTACTTGGAAGAGTGGTCCCTAGACTTGTGCTGTTCCATGAACTGTTTGTTATGGCTGAGATAAGTGAAATTGGGATTAAGTATTTGGAAAACATTTATAACCATTTTACATTGCTGCAATATCCAAGAAAGAGTACATTGGTGGACTTCTCTCATCAAGCAGGGTGTAGACCAGCTTGGATGTTTTCACATTCACCTGGCGAGTTATTTGTGGTATAAGCCATACATAAGTCATGCACAGTAAGACCCCATGCCAAAGGTCATATTTTAGGATTACTTTGTCACCTGTGTAACTCTAAATTGTATAAAATTCAGAGGCAATTTAGGCATTTCATTCTTTTAATAATTTCTATATTTTTATAATTTGTAATCTTTTAACACTTATTAAATTAATGATGTAAATATTAAGGCTGGATTTTATTTGTCAAAATAAGCTTTACTGGACTTTTCTGTCAAGAAGACAAACCATTTTTGCTTTCAGCAGTACTAGTGAACCAAACGGTGCTGATCAAAATGAGTGCTTAAAAAATGAAGACCAAAAGGAGACTGTACTAGTTTTATTCAGAATTATTTTCTTTCAAATGGTCAGTTCAATTTTGCAGTCATCACTGACAGTAAAGTGCTTAAAATAATGTATTAACTGTGGAGATTTTTTAGCTGAAAGAAGCAATAAGCATATCAAAATGTAAGCAACATTTACATGCCAAACATAAATAGGTTCACAAGGATGATTCAACATATGCAAATCGATTGATGTAATACACCACACTGACAAATGGAAAAAAAGACATAAGATCATCTCAATAGACACAGAAAAAGCAGTTGACAAAATTCAATGTCCATTCATGATAAAACTCTCATCAAGGTGGGTAAAAAGGAACTATAACTCAACATAACAAAGGCCATTTATGACAAATCCACAGTCAATGTAATATTCAATGATGAAAAGCTTAAAGCCTTCCTGGTTAAAAAAAAAAAAAAGGAAGAAAGAAAGAGAAAAAAGAATTGCATCCAAAAAAATCTTAAGAATGAACTTAATCAAGGAGGTAAAAGACCTATATGCTGAAAACTACAAACAGTAATAAAGAAAACTGAAGATGATTTAAAGTAGAAAGATATCCCAATGCCCTTGGATTTGAAGAATACTGTGAAAATGACCATTCCATTCAAAGCAATCTACAAATTTACTGCAATCTCTCATCAAAACATCCATGACATCTTTCACAAACTAGAACAAATAGTCTTAAAATTTATATGGAACCTCAAAAGACCCAGAATTGCCAAAATAATTGTGGGGGAAAAAAAGCTGGAGGTATAACCCTTCCAGATTTCAGATGATACCACGATGATACAATAAACAAAAGAGGGTCATATTGTCACAAAAATAGACATAAAAATCAATGGAACAGAATAGAGAGCCCAGAAATAAACCCATGCACCTATGGTAAAATAATCTATGACAAGGGAGACAAGAACATACAATGGAGAAAAGACAGTCTATTCAACAAGAAGTGTTGGGAAAGGCAGACATGTAAAACAATGAAACTAGAACATTCTCTCAGACAATTAACAAAAATAAGCTATAATGGTTAAGAGACCTAATTTAAGATGTGATACCATAAAATTCCTAGAATAAACATTTTTTAACATAAATTGTAGAAATTTCATAGGAGAAACATTCTTTGACATAAACTGTAGCAATACTTTTTATCAGTCTCCCAAGGCAAAAGAAATAAAAGCAAAAATAAACAAATGGGACCTAATTGAATTTAAAAGCTTTTGTACAGCAAAGGAAACCATCAACAAAAAGAAAATACGACCTACAGAATGGAAGAAAATATTTGCAAAAGATGCAACCAACAAGGGCCTCATTTCCAAAATCTATAAACAGCACATACAACTCAGTAACAAAAAACAAACGACCCAATCAAAAAATGATCAGAAGACCTAAACAGACATTTTTCTAAAGACATATAGATGGCCAAGAGAGATATGAAAACATGCTCAACATCACTAATCACAGAAAGGCAAATCAAAGGTACAATGAGGTATCACTTCATACCAATCAGAATGGCCATCATCAAAAAGTCCACAAATAATAAATGTTGGTGAGGATGTGGAGAAAAGGGAGCCCTCATACACTGTTACTGGGAATGTAAATTGGTGCAGCCACTATGAAGAACACTATAGGGGGGTTTGTAAAAAACTAAAAATAGAACTACCATATGATCCAGCAATTTCACTCCTCAGCATATATGCAGAAAAAACAACAACTCTAAAAAGATACATGCACCCCAATGTTCATAACAGAACTATTCACAATAGCCAAGACATAGAAGCAACCCAAGTGCCCATCAACCACTGAGGGCTTAAGAAGTAGATATATATATATGTGTATATATATGTGGATATTATATATATACATACACATATACACACATATATACAAAGAAGCATATTCACATACATACATACATACACACAGACACACACACCGCCCCAGAATGGGCTAGTTTACAAAAGACTCATGCAAAATTTAAAAGCTTCCCAAGTGTTCTCCACTACAATGCTACAGTATTAAAAAATAGTTAATAGCAATTTTTAGCATATGTACAATTTCAATATAACAGAAATATTAAGGAAGAATTGTTTTTTCTACCTCATTGCTGAAAACGAGACTAGCCCTGCACTGTATAAAACTATGAAGACGAATGTTTCATATGATAAAGTACTGTCAGCCAATGTGATTTAAAGTTTAGATTTCCAGTAGAAGTAACATTCTGATGGCTCAGCTGCAATTACAGGAAAACATTCTGAGTAGTTACTCAGATTAAGGTATCCCCGGAATGTAAATCAGTGCACTTACCTTCATCAAGAAAACCTTGCCATGAAAATAATGCCAGCTGAGCTGAACTAAACAGTGTGCTTATTGATGTGGTAAAATCTGAGAATTACATAAAGCTAATGTATTACATTTCAGATTACTCTCTATATTTTGTGATAACATATAAGTTGAATATAAACAATGATTATTGCATCCTGGGTATGATGATAATCAAGAGGAAAGCTCTACTGAGAATGTCTGAACTACAGAATAAACTCTCAGTGTTTCTGCAAGATAAGAAACCAGTTTAACCCAACTTTTTAAAGATACGAATTAGTTTGATACTTTTGCGTTATATTTTTAGTACATTTAGGATCTAAGTTCTGTACTTACCCCATGCAACGACATAGTACCACGCAGATTTTTCAATGGCAGACAAGATCTGAAAACCAAAAGTTAGAACAAAGGTTTTACATATTTTTATAACATATTTCATAATTTAACAATTATCGTTGACTTAGATAAGGATCATGTTAGTTTCAGGTGTACAGCACAGTGATTGAGTTATGTATGTGTGTATATATATGTGCATATGTATTTATATACATATGTATACATATTCTTCAGATTATCTTCTGTTATAGGTTATTATAAAATACTGACTATAGTTCCCTGTACTATATAGCAGATAAAACTATACAGTTGATTATCTATTTTATATATAGTAGTGTGTGTATATTAATCCCAGCCTTCTAATTTATCCCTCCTCCCAACATTTTTTCCCTTTTGGTAACCATAAGAACCATAAGTTTGTTCTCTATGTCTGAGTCTCTTTCTGTTTTAGAAATAAGTTCATTTGTATCTTTTTTTTAAGATTCCATACATAACCAATATAATGTGATATTTATCTTTGTTTCGCTTACTTCGCTTAATATGATAATCTCTAAGTCCATTCATGTTGCTGCAATTGTCATTACTTCTTTTTTATGGCTGAGTAACATTCCATGGTATTTTTGTACCGCATCTTTTTTTGTTTGCCACAGTCATGGTATGAAGTCCCTTCAAAGATACGCCACAGCAGTGACAATGCCAGATCCTTAATGGCTAGGCCACTAGGAGAAAGCACCACCTCTTCTTTATCCATTCATCTGTCAATAGACATTTAAGCTGTTTCCATGTTTTGGCTACTGTAAATAGTGCTACTATGAACATAGGGGTGCATGTATTTTTTGAAATACGGTTTTATCCAGGTATATGCTAGGAGTGGAATTGTAGTATTACATGGGTTTTTTTTTTTAATTTTTATGGTCTTTTTGTTTTATTGTATCTCTACAAAAATATCAGTTTGCTATGGGCTGAAATTTTTTAGTATTTAATAATTTACTGCAGATAGCTCGAGAAGCACTGCCCTGACTCCACTTGGGGCCCATCCATGTTGGCCTACCAGGGAATCTGCATCCATCTCAATCCTTTAGATGCGGGCTGGTGCAACTCACTCAACTGAATCCTAGAAAGTATGGATCAAAGGACTTAGCACAAACTGTTCCCTGGCATCCATGCACTCAAGCCTTTTTAGATAGACTCAACTGCCTGACCCTCTGAATTCCCCAGATCCCCTGCTAGGACCCCCAAGCCAAAAGAAACCATGACAGAGTCATTCAGGGTACTGAGAAATGCTGATGAAAATATCCTTTGTTTTCCTTTAGGAACATAGAAGGAATGCACTGGGGTGAGGCAGAGGAGTTAAGCTCAAAAGTTGACAAGGAGAAAAATTATAAGAATAGAGCAGAAATTATTAATTGTAAGGAATCTTGTCACCAGGAATCAAAGCGAGGCCAGAGACGTACTGGGCCTTGGGAGAAAGGTTTGACTTCTGCTTCCAGATACCACTAGCAGAAGGAGCCCATCAACAAGCCTTTGTCTCCTTGGGGAAATGCTCAGAAATTTGATAACAGATTCTCAACACTCCAAACAATGTACACAGAAAAAACAAATCCTCAATAACTGCACACATGAAACCTCTAACTTTTGTATTATGAACCAGGCACTTTATAGGAATCAACCCTTTAATCCTTACAAGCAGCCAATGAACTCAATATCTTTAGTGGTATTTTACAGGTGAGATAAGTGAGACTCAAAGAATTCAATGAAGTTACTGACCCTCTAGTCCATCTTCTTTTCTCTTACTATGTCATCATCCCCCTTGGCTGCCCCCACCCCCCTTTTCCTACATTCTGCTGATCTTTCACAACCCAGACTAGACCTGTGGTTCTCAGTTTGGACTTCATCCAGGAATCACCTGAGGAGCTTTGAGAAAGCACTGATAGCTGGGTGCCACTCCCAAGGGGCCTGGTTTTAAGTGATCTAGGATGTGGCCAATTAAATCATAATTCCTTAGCTTTTACAAATCTGAAATAATTCTAATGTTTACCCCCAACTGAAGACTGCTGGCCTGAACAGTATCACAGCTAAGTTAGATGCCCCTTTTTTGCGAGCCCATGGCACCTTATCTTTATTCAGTCATTCATTCATTTTTTTATTAAATTTAACTTCATGATATTGTTATTGCCTGTTGCCCACTGTAGACTTTAAGCCAATGAAGGCAGGGACTTTCCTGTTCATGTTTTTTCATTTATTCATATTCACTAACTTAGAAAGTACTTATTAAATATCCACTAGGAGTCAGGCTCTGCACTAGTAGCTGGGAACACAAAAGTAAATAAGGTGCCACATGCACTCAAGAGTTCAGTGAAGGAAACAGAAAATAAGAAAACAATGTAGGCCAAAAGACCAAAAAAAAAAAAAAAGAAAACAATGTAGTGCCATGTAACAAACAACCTAAACTTAGTGGCATGTGTTGTGTGTCCCAGTCTAGAAGGCCAAGCTCTTTCCACAGCTTGCCACCAGCTGCCTCTTGGGTGCGCCTCACCTAGGAGTGCAAACCAATGATGCAGTCCACTCTCAAGAGGTTGCACCTGGGGAGAAGGTTTTGAAGAGGAATAAAGACTATTTGGGCAAGGGAGTCTTACATCCTGGGTATCTTTACCAAAATCGGCTGTATAAGGTGTGTGCCCCAGTGCAAAATGAAAATGCACATAAAGCAAGGGAAAAGCACTAAGGGTCCTAAAATATAAGGCTTGTTACTTTCTTCCACAGTCCACAGTCTCTCTCAACTTGCCATGGTGCTGTTTATTTGCTATTTAATGCCATTCTAAGTAAAGAAAAATTAAAATTTAGAATTATTAGCATGAATTTTACCATTCATCTTTACATAGTGCAATGCCAGTTTTAAACACAAATGGGAGTTCCCATCATGGCACAGTGGTTAACGAATCCGACTAGGAATCATGAGGTTGCGTGTTTGATCCCTGGCCTCACTCAGTGAGTTAAGGATCTGGCGTTACGGTGAGCTGTGGTGTAGGTCAAAGGATGCGGCTCGGATCCCACTTTGCTGTGGCTCTGGTGTAGGCCGGCGGCTACAGCTCCGATTAGACCCCTAGCCTAGAAACCTCCATATGCCGTGGGAAGCAACCCTAGAAAAAGCAAAAAGACAAAGTAAATAAATAAATAATAAACACAAATATAAGAGATTTCAACTCATATGCAGAATCACCAAATTTATATCATTCCTATTTTACAACCAGTATATACATCTGCATTCCATTCTTACCAGAACAATAGAAAGCCTGCACGAAAATTAATCATTTCTATTTCACTTCTTATTATATGCACATTCTACCAATCCTCTCTACCTACAACTAAAAGGAATAGGAACTATGTCTTTTTTGCTTTCCTTCTATGTCTTCGTTAGCAAAAGTACTTAATTAATAGAGGAAAGGATATGATGGGGTTCCTTGGTCATTGGAACTTGCTTAGAATTGCCTTCTTTCTGCATTTGAAGTATGTTCTAGTTCAAATGGGAAGCAAGCCCTCTCCAGGATGTTAGGAACACACTGACCTGGTACTTGCTTTGAGCATCACTCAACTCCCACACAAGTCAGCCCAGCAGAATTCTGCGCCCATGGGGCATTGCAAAATCCATCTGCTAAAGATATGGCAATGAGCAGGTGAGATGTATCATATAGGAGATACAATGTATTTCCTCTGCCCATGTGCATGTCCTTGTCCCATCAGACTTCATTCACAAAACACAAGTTGTAAAATAGAATTATTAAGAATTTCAAGATAGTAACAGCAGAGCATTAACTCAAGGGTAGAACCCTTCTGAGCACAGTCCTGTATGACTACACAGGTAACATGCCCATGAAACCGGCCCTGACCCAGAGTTTGGTCTAGAAGGGTTGGGGAGTTGGCTTTCAATGGACACAAGCTCTCAGTGGGCGTACTTCCTTGGTCCTATGGACTCCTCACCTCCTGGTGAGGGCTGTGACCAAAAGAGAACCCAAGTGGGATCCTCCAGAAGGCAGGTTCCAATGCAGGAGCCCTGTTTCTTGCACAGAGGTCTAAAGACAAAACAGATGGTAGCTTCTACTCCAAAAGAAAAGAAGCAAGAGTGACAGGTTTGGCGATAAGAGAAGGATTACTGTGTCCTCAACCACACACATCGTCCAGATTTAATACATACTCATGAATAAATGAATGCACATACAGCCAACAGGCATGGCTGAAAGCATGTGTTTGGAGGAAATGATACCTGACTTACACCGGGAAGGCAGACCTACACTCACAGCCAATTCCCCCTCCTGTTCATTATGTGTGCCCTCATTGTGTACCATTCATCCTATGCTATCACACCAAAGTACCACCAAAGCACCATCTTTTGTCTTCCTCTTTACATATACAAATCATCTTTTTAATTACCCAAACTAACAAAATACTGAGCTTTACACTTTCTTGCCTCAGTTATGTTTTTCATCATTATATTCCTTCTTCAACCTTGAGATTTACTTTTCTTCAATTGCATTCCCCACATCTGGGCTACAAACCATTCTGTTGATACAGCAAATGCATATGATAAGGGAAATGTGCATCTGTTTTAACTCTCTAAAATGCAGGCAAGATTTGACCAAACAAATCACTAGACCATTGAAAAAGCCACTTTTTTCACTGAATAGATTCATGCAGAACTAGTAACAAGTTCCTTCAACAGTAAGGGGAAAAAAATGCTGCACACCTGTATTTTTTTCCTGATGAACTGGGCTGAAATATTTGAATCCCATTGTACACATTTTTTCAATTTGGTTAGGACAAAGAAAATGCTTAAAATACCCCACCACCAAAGAAAAATATCCATACATTTGCTGAAAGAAAATGACTAACAAACTTGGAACTATGAGAAGAATGAGACATATCATTTGCCACCTGCCCTGTTCACGTTCACAGGTCTAATAGGGTGAATAAATAATGCCTCTGGTTTCCCTTTTTATTTTGATTATTGTGTTTTGACCAGGTACCCTGTACTTGGTCTCCAAAATCTCAGTGCATGCCTGTGAGTACCTAGCCTTTAAGAAGAAAAAATAACATTTTTCCTACTATACTTTGATACCTTCAGAAACTCTCACTTCACTTTCATGACTGAATTCTCTCAACCCTGGGCTTTTTTCTTCAAAAAGGTAGGTCATGGTTTGCAGACTGAACTCTTGTCTAGTTCACATATGTAGTTTCCATTGCCTCCAACATTTCTAAGGCAATCTAATCAATAGAGATAATCCTGGATTTTTAAAAGCTATGCTAATTGCTCTAATTCCCTTTATTCACTAAATCCTTCTTTATTTCACCCTTCCTTAGAAGAAAATGGTAATTTTTCTTTAAGAATCAATAAACTCTCCTGGAGTCATTAAAGTTTCCAGAAAAGGCTGTCAGGTAAAATTTTTATTTTATCTTAACTTCTTTCCATATTCATTGATCCCACTGGCTCAAAGACACAAAAACAAGACTGGATCTGAAAAAATAAAATACTTCCGTCAGAGCACAAAGTAATTAGTTAGCCAAATTAGTACAAGTGGTTGGCCAATTTTTGATGCAGAGAAGGCCTCAGTCACGATTTGTTGATTGACTGATGTTTAAAAGACAAGTGCCTGAGGGGAAATTTGAAAAATTCCTATCATTGTATCCCTTCGAACTGTATGAAATACATGTTTTTCTATAAATCATTTTCAAAATATGTTGTGTCATTTTCATGTTTCAGAGAAAGGCAATTTGGACCAGTTCTCCAGCAATTTGTGAGGAAATTTGACTGACAACAAAGCAGCATACAGCAAATAGCATTCACAAACATTTAGCAAAAAGTAGCTGCAGGTCAGCCACCTTACTAGGAACCAGACATGTAAGGACACATAAGATTGAGTCCTTCTAAAAGTTGACAGTGAAGTGGGGGAAACAGTGGTATCAATCATAATCCTGAGGAATTCCCGTCATGGCGCAGTGGTTAACGAATCCGACTAGGAACCATGAGGTTGCGGGTTCAATCCCTGGCCTTGCTCTGGCATTGCCATGAGCTGCAGTGTAGCTCGCAGTCGCGGCTCGGATCCCGAGTTGCTGTGGCTGTGGAGTAGGCCGGCAGCTAAAGCTCGGATTAGACCCCTAGCCTGGGAACCTCCATATGCCGTGGGAGCAGCCCTAGAAAAGGCAAAAAGACAAAAAATAATAATAATCCTGAAATGTTCAGAGTTGCAATACAGGCATGTAGAACAGAGTAGAACAGGGACAGAGAGGCCCAACATCAGTAAGAGGAGATTCAGTAGAATGGTTGAGACCAGGGGCTCTGAAGGCAAATCAGATTTTAATCCCAGATCTGTGATTCACTGTGTTATCTCGCATGCTCCTTTTTTCAGTGCCTCGATTTCCTCCTCTATAGTAATGATAATAATAGTACCTATCTCATAGTTATCGTGAAGAGTAAACAAGTAACTTAGAAAAGTGTCTGGCTTTGCTTTTGGTTATGGTAATGAGTGCAGAAGTTGATTGACAGCTGCTGCATGCCAGAAACTCCCATCCTCCTTTTCAAAGACAACATATGATGATTTGTGATCTCTTAGCCCAGCAGGACACAGGGACCATGCAAGCTTTAACTGGTCAGGAATGAACTCTTTGGGGTTGTTACCCTGTTTGCTGTCAAGATGCTGAGAGAATGTTCTTATAAAGATCCAAGAGCAGTGGCAAGTGAGTGCTCCTTTTCAGATCTTGCCCAGGAAAGAAAAAAATTTAAGTAACTAGAGAGAGTTTCCTCTCTAGTTACTGCTAAGCATCAAACCATGGCCAACACAGCAGCAAAGCCCATGCTTGGCTTCAGTTCTACGCTGAGGACCCTTCTATTCACTTTGGCTGATTACAGCATTGGAAGAGGGCAAGAGCACACAGGTAGAAACTACTGCTTTAAGACTTCCTTTTGACTAAGATTTTGTCAGAGACAAGATGGTGGAGTAGAAGGACCTGAGCTCACCTCCTCTCACAAAAACACTGAAATCACAACTGCTGAAAAACCATCAACCAAAAAAGATATTCTACATCCAAAGACAAAGAAGCAGCCACAATCAGACAGCAAGAGGGGCACTTTTGCAAAACAATCAAATTGTATACCCACCCACAACCTAGAAAATAATTATATTGCAGAGGTTCTCCCACAGTAGTAAGAGTTCTGAGCCCCACATCAGGCTCCACAGTCTAGGGTTCTGGCATCAGGAAGAGGAGCCCCCAGAGCATTTGGCTTTGAAGGCCAGCAGGGCTTGAGTGGAGGAGCTCCACAGGACTGGAAAAAATAGAGATTCCACTCTTGAAGGGTGCACACAAGATTTCATGTGCACTGGGACCCAGGGCAAAGCAATGGACTACATAGAAGCCTGGGCCAGACCTACCTGCGGGTCTTGGAGGGTTTCCTGAAAACAGTAGGTGTTCAATACATGGAACAAGTACTACTAGAGTGCATAGGAAAAAACAGCTTGAGATTGGCACTAAAAGTCTGGCTCAGTTTAGAATGTAGACGGCTTGTACATTGCTTGTATTACTCAACTATTGCTGCAGTAATGCTATGTAACAAACAACTCTGAAAATGTTAGTAGCTTATGACAACAAGCATTTATTTTCTAACTCACAGGTGAGTCAGCTGAGGTTTGGCCTATTTTGGTTCAATTTTGCTGAACCTGCTTGGGATAAGCTGGGTTTGGCACCAAACTACAGACCAGCCCTGTTCCACATACCTTATTCTGGGACATGCAGAGCTGCCTGTGTGGAGCATACACTTCCAGGCATGCATTTCTCTTGACAATAGTTAAAGCCAGAGAGGGGGATCCAAGCCACATAAGCGTATTTCAAGCCTGCTCAGATCACATTAGCCAAGATTCCACTGACCAACACAAGTCAATGGGAAATATGCTGAGCTAACATTATGGCAAGAATTGAAAAGTCACATGGCAAAGTTTATAGATAAAGAATTCTATTCTAGGGAGAGTGAAGAATTACAAACAATAATCCAATCTATATGTTTGAGAGTTTTCATTCATTCTATACACTAAAAGATCCATGAAAGATATTAAAGAAATGAAATGACTAGATCTAAATTTTGGAATGTTCATCCTGGTGGTTATATGGAATGTCAATGGAGGGCTTGGAGGCACTGGGACAAGTGCTTCTAGTTCATGGACTGGACCATGAGCATGGACCATGGTTAGAATGTAGGATTGTATGAAGAGGATAAATGGGGGGGGGGGGAATGATGAGTTAGGATTGCTAACTAGATGGGGCATGAGTGGGAGGGGTCAGGGTTGGTGAGAGAAAAAAAAAGGTAGAGGTTATTTAGAAGTTCCTCAGTTTTGGGAGTTCCTATTGTGGCTCAGTGGAAACGAATCTGACTAGTATCCATGAGGTCACAGGTTTGATCCCTGGCCTCAGTGGGTTAAGGATCTGGCGTTGCTATGAGCTGTGGTGTAGGTCACAGACACAGCTCAGATCCCACTATGTGGCTGTACCATAGGCCAGCAGCTACAGCTCTGATTCGACCCCTAGCCTGGGAACCTCCATATGCCGTGGGTGTGGCCCCAAAAAAAAAAATTTAAAAAAAAAAAAAAAGAAAGAAAAGAAAAGGAGTTCCTGTCGTGGATCAGTGGTTAACGAATCCGACTAGGAACCATGAGGTTGTGGAATCTGGTGCTGCTGTGGCTCTGGTGTAGGCCGGCGGCTGCAGCTCCAATTCAACCCCTAGCCTGGGAACCTCCATATGCCATGGGTGTGGCCCTAGAAAAGATTAAAAAAAAAAGTTCCTCAGTTAGACAACTAGAAGGTTGATGAGGTTGATGATGGTACATCCTGAAATAAGTAGGGTCGTAGAAAGAGCAATTTTTTGAGTAAGGGTATGTAGGAAGATGGTCAATCTAATTTTGAATGCTATGGTGGTTTTGTAATACAGCAATTTGCCTAGATTCATCTCTATTTTCCAGAATTCCTTTCTCTGAATGTTTCTAATTAAGGTTAGTCACAGAGACATTTTGTATGAGATGAGGTGATATTGTTTTGTTATATTTGAAAGGTCAGTGCAGGGTCCCCAGGTGATATTGCAGTTCATGCACATTGTCACTTTGTGTTTGTTCACCTGGTTGGGATGGGGTAGCAGCTGGGCCTGCAGGTACCCCCCCCCCCACCTTATCTACCTTTTGCTCCTCTAATTCTTGAACCCAGTGTATAATTAACTTCATAGCAAAAGATGCCAGCTTCTCCTGTAAAACACCCATCATCAAGATTGTAGGGATAGTTGTGACAGACTGACATGGGCTCTAGTCCTTTCTATGGGTTCCTACTGGTTCTTGATCCACCCCATTTTACAGCCATCTTCCCTTCCTCATTGCCTGCCCTGCTGACTTCAAGCTTCAGAATCCAATGTTGAGACCACAGCCTACAGAAATGATTTACTAACTCCTAAAAGTGCAAAATATCAATTCCCTTTAAGAAATCATACATATGTGCTTTCCTAATGGTTCTATGTCTCTGATGAAACCCTGACTAATGATACAAATATGTTGACTCTGTGATGCCTATAGTAAATCTGTGCAGAAATAAGAAATATGGTCTATACTTAGAAAAGTAGGCAGAAATGTAGATTTGATAATATATTTGGCTAGGAAGTAGGAATTGATGATAGAGGCGTAACTGCATTTCATTAGAGACTGTATAAAGTAAAAAGGGAGGAGTTTCTGCTGTGGTGTAGTGGATTAAGAATTTGACTGTAGCAGCTCAGGTAGCTGCAGAGGTGTGGGTTTCATCCCTGGCCTGGCACAGTGGTTTAAAGGAACCCAAATTGCTGCAGATGTGGCTTGATTTCAATCCCTGGCCTGAGAAATTCCATATGCCACAACTGTGCCCACAAAGAAAAGAAAAAAAAATTAAATAAAGTAAAAAGGGAGAATTCCAATATTGAAGGATCTGGAAGAAAGAGAAGAAGAATCAGATAAAGACAAGCAATAATCAAAGGGATAAGCAAGAGATCAGAAGCAAGGGATGGTCTGGAAGCCACAAGATGAAGTATTTGAGAAGAATGGGCTATTCTGTAAGTGTCTCAGCCCTGCATGAAAGTCAAAGATAATGAGATGATGATTAAAGGTCAGTGACTTCCAGAATTAAAAGGGCCACAGGAGGTGGAAATGGCTTTGAGGAAGAATCTGCTCTCCAAAGCTTGGTGGAGATCAAGGAATAGATTAGGCAACCATGTTTCAGGGTTGGGAGGGATGATGACAATGTCAAAAGAAGATCTCCTTAGCATGACAGCAATTTGAGCCTATTTATATTCAGAGTGGAGGAAGCAGATTAGAGATCAGGATTCCAGAAAGAATGCAGATAATGATTGTAGTAGGTGCTATGACCCACATATGACGAAGCACCCACGTAGAGAAGTCAGCCTTGATAGAAGCCATCAGAGACAGTGTTTTCCTCCAAGGCAGGAAGGAAGGAGGGACAGGTAAGTTTGTCAGTGTATAGGAATTACTTGATGAGCATCATCTCCTTACTGAACTAGGAACCGTATCATTTTATCTGTTAGGGCTTTTTTTCTAATCCGCTTAAAAGCACTCTGCTCACACTTCACTGTGAGCCTGCAGGACCATGAGCATCTTCTCTAATTTGCACAAAGATGCTACACAGGCCAGCACTGGTGCTGTCTTAACTCTGGCTTCCAAGGAAACTGAAAAGCATATTTCTGGTTTTTAATTTAGGGATATGGGAGCATAGGAAAGAGTGTTCCAAAGATTCTGGGAAGTTAAGAAAGCAAAACAATTATTCTCTCTTACTATCTAAAGCTAAAAGGAAGGAAGATTTGAAAAGATTTGAAAAGAAGATTTAAGCAGACATTAGGAAAATAAATAGAAATTAAGTAAAATGATTTCTCAGCAATGTGAGCACTTGGAGAAGTTGTAACTAAAAAATTTATAATTCATTCATTCACTTAATTATTCAACAAATATTTATTAAGTGCCATGTGCCAGGTACTATTCTAGCCACTGGGAATATGGTGGTGAACATGAAAATAATTAATACAGGCATTCTAGAGATGGTGTTAAGATTATGATAAATGTTCTGAAAAAAATGTTGCAGGCTTAAGGGATTGAGAGTAATGGAAATAAATAATGTAAGCTTAGACGGGATTTTCAGGGAATGCCACTCAAAGGAAGTAATATTTGAACAAAGCCCTGATTACAGTAATGGAAAAAGCTACATAAAGTTTGCTCAAAAAAGATGTTTCAGGCATAGATAGCAGTAAGTCCAAAGTCTCTGAAGAAGAAATGAGCTTGGTGTGTTTGAAGGACACCAGAAAGACCTCTGTGACTTGTAAGAGTTGGCCTGGTGAGGGGAGGGAGCAATGGTAGAAGATGGGCGGGCCTAGATCACGGAGGGTCTTGTAGGCCATGGTAAGGAGATGACATTTTATTTTTAGTGGGAGGAAGTATGTTACAGAATTTTGAACAGGATAGTGACATGATCTGATGGCTGGATGGAGCATTAACTAGTAGTAGAAGCAGAGAGACTAGATCAGAAGGGATTACAGTAGTTAAGGTGAGAGATCCAGCAGCTAGAAGAGGATCTGAGCTTTAAGAAGTTGTGTTAGTTCGGGCTGCTATAACAAAATATCAAAGACTGGCTGGCTCAAATGACAGATACTTCTTTCTCATACTTCTGGAGGATGGGAAGCCTAAGATCAAGGTACTGGCAGATATGGTTCTTAGTGAGAGCTTGCTTCCTGGCCTATAGACAGCTGCCATCTCACCGTGGGCTCACAAGATCTCTTCTTTGTATATATACAGAGAGAGAATTCTGGTTGCTCTTCCTCTTCTTCTAAGAACATTAATCCTATTATGGGGGCTCTAATTTCATGACCTCATTGAAATATAAATACCCCCCAAAGGCCCCATCTTCTAATATCATCAAACTTGGGGTTATGCCTTCAGCACATAAATTTTAGGGGAAATGCAAAGATTTAGTCCATAAGAGAAGTGGCCATATCATAGACATAATTTGATGGATTAGATAAGAGATGTAAGAAAAAGAGAAATTGGGAGTTCCCATCATGGCGCAGCAGAAACGAATCAACTGGGAACCATAAGGTTGAGGGTTCAATCCCTGGCCTCACTCAGTGGGTTATCCGGTGTGGCCGTGAGCTGTGGTGTAGGTCGCAGATGCGGCTCAGATCCTGCATTGCTGTGGCTCTGGTGTAGGCCGGCAGCTGGAGCTCCGATTAGACCCCTAGCCTGGGAATCTCCATATGCCGCAGGAGCGCCTCCCCCCCAAAAAAAGAGAAATTGAAGATAACTCTTAGGGGTGTGGACCTAAAAATTTGAGGGAATTATGTGAGTAGTATGCTGGGAAATGTTTAACAAATGTCACTCTTGGAGGAAAAAAAGTCCTTATTTGTAGCATTTGCCAGTCTCTAATAGTGTAAATACTTCTTTCATAGCTGATTTTGAGTTATCAACTTGGCTTCACCAAACAAAGCGTTGAGAAGAGATGCTAACTTTTGAATATAGTACTTTGACAATTTATCTTCAATGTAAAGATAAAAAGAATTGCAAACCCTAAATTTTAACTGACAGGTTTCATTTTGATTTTTTTAATAGTGTGGGTTTGCAATTCTGAAACTTTTCAATGTGTGTTGTAGGATTGAGCAAATGAGTAAATATACTTATAATATTGGTAGCCAGGTGTCTCAACATTGAAGAAAGGAGATGTAAATATGGATTAGGTAAAGACGAGGAAAAATATTTTGATGGTAAACTGGAATGAACTCCAATTCTTTCATAGCTCTGTCCACTGCAAGGGAAACACCACAATAGCAATGAAAACATCTAGCAGCAAATCTTGGTTTCTAATTATCATTTTTCTCTCAAAGGAATCAAGAATCTTTAGAAAAATGACTGATTCCAGGGCTAGGACATAGAAAGTGTAACATGAGCCTGACACACTAATTTGTGTGTGTGTGTGTGTGTGTGTGTGTATGTGCCTGTACCAGAAAGTAAGAAAGTATTCAGAAAATTATGGTGTGCATCAAAAGTACAAAGGAGTCAGCCTGAAAAGGATGCCACTTGCCAAATCTAGGCTAATTTAACATCCAAAATATATTATGATAGCAATGAATTATAACTTACTGAATAAAAGAAAAATCTATAGATAGACAGAAAGACAGATAGGGAGAGCTCTTTCATACATGCTAATACCAACTAATAAATTTAGATTCAATACTGACTTCAAAAGCCATCATTCTGCACCAAGAATGGAATAAACTAACATTACATGCTTTCTTGGTATGACCGAGAAAGATACAAGATCAGTTATGCAATATTCCTGACGAAAATGTATAAAATGAATCAAATCATAAGCAAGCATCAGATACACCCAAATTGAGGCATGGTCAAAAATATCTGGCCTCTATGTTCTAAAAATTTCAAGATGACAATAGTAAAATAAAAGCTGAGCAACCACACCAGAATAAATGAGACTAAAGAGACATAAAAATAAAATGAAAGGCATAGTCCTGAATTGGCTCCCAATTCAGAAAAAATATTATACAAGTCACCATTGGACAATTGGCAATATTTGAATAAAGTGTGTTGACTAGATAATAGAATCGTATTGTTTTGTTTTGTTTGGGGCCACACCCACGGCATATGGAAGTTCCCAGGCTAGGGGTCAAATCGGAGCTACAGGTGCTGGCCTACACCACAGCCGTAACAACACAAGATCCGAGCTGCATCTGCAACCTACGCCATAGCTCATGGCAATGGCAGATTCTTAATCCACTGGGTGAGGCCAGGGATCAAACCTGAGTCCTCATGGATACTAGCTGGGTTTGTTACCACTGAGCCACAACGGGCACTCCTAGAATTGTATTCTTATGACTTGTGATCATTATAACATGGCTGTTGCAAGTCAATGTCCTTTTTCAGGAAATATACACTGCTGAAGTATTTAGACATGAAAGGGCATGATGTTTACAACTTGCTCTCTACTGAATAAAGATACATATTGTAAGAGAAGGAGACAGACATAGAGGAAGAGCAAGAAGGAGTAGGAGGAAGCGGGAGGTCAGTGGAGAAAACGAGAATAATGAAGCCACTGTGGCAAACTGTTAGCAATTGGTAAACTGAGTGAATGCTATAAGAGAGATTTGTTCTACTCTTTCAATGTTTCTGTAAGTTTAAAATTATTTTAAAATAAAAAGTTAGGAGTTCCCACTGTGGCACACTGGGTTAAGAATCTAACTGCAGTGGCTCCAATTGCTTCAGGGGGCAGGTTAGATCCCTAGCATGGCACAGGTGGTTAAGAATCCTGCGTTGCCACAGAACTCGATCCCTGGCCCAGGAACTTCCATATGCCTCAGGTGTGGACCTAAGTAACATAAAATAAAAAGTTAAAAGGCAAGCAAGAGAGACCAACTATGTTAAAAGCCACTTGAGAACTGACCTTTGGATTTAACAAAACAGAGGTTATGAGCAACCATGACAGCAGACATTTCAGCAGAGTGCTGGGGAAGAAAACATAATCGGGATCTGTTGAAGAGGAAGTGGGAAATTAAGAAAGCAGAATCAAGGAGTTCCTGTTGTGGCACATCAGGATAAGTATCTGGCATGGCCACAAATATGGTATAGATCACAGCTGCAGCTTGGATTCAATCTCTGGCCTGGGAATTCCATGTGCCACAGGTACGGCCAAAAAAAAAAAAAAAAAAAGAAAAGAAAAAGAAAAGGAAAGCAGAATAAAGAAAGAACTCTTTGAGGGAATTTTGCTTAACTAAATGGGAATACCTGGTTGGGGGAGGGATGTTTTTTAGGTGTGGTTTTTGTTTTGTTTTTGTTTTTTGTTTTTTTAAGCCCACACCTGTGACATATGGACGTTCCCAGGCTAGGGGTTGAAATGGAGCTGCAGCTGCTGGCCTACACCACAGCAACGCAGGATCTGAGCCGCATCTGTGACCTACCCTGCAGCTCATGGCAATGCTAGATCATTAACCCACTAGGTGAAGCCAGGGATCGAACCCACATCCTCATGGATACTAGTTGGGTTCGTTACCGCTGAGCCACAATGGAAACTCCTAGAGTTGGTTGGTTGGTTGTTTTTTTGTTTGTTTGTTTGTTTGTGGGTTTTTTTTTTTTTTGGTCTTTTTGTCTTTTCTAGGGCCACACCCATGGCATATGGAGGTTCGAGGCTAGGGCTTGAATCGGAGCTATAGCCGCCAGCCTACACCAGAGCCACAGCAACGCAAGATCTGAGCCATGTCTTCGACCTACACCACAGCTCACGGCAATTCCGGATCCTTAAGCCACTGAGCGATGCCTGGGGTCAAACCCGCAACCTCATGGTTCCTAGCCAGATTTGTTAACCACTGCACCACGACGGGAACTCCTTTTTTAATATAAGACATTTTAAACAAGTGATGGGTATGTTTTCACGATGATGCATTAGGAAAAGAAAAAGGGATAATGCATGACAAAGGGATAAATGACAGATGAAAATCACCGAGAAGGCACAGGGGGATGAGATCCAGTGATAATCAGACCACCTGATCCTAGTAGGAGTTCAGACACCTCAAGCAGGGTGTAGGAAGAGTACATGAGTAGAGCTGCAGCTATGATGATAAGGGGTAGAGAGATGGAGCCATTCTCTTCATTCTGTTCCTAATAATTCAGTGTAATTCAAACTGAGAGTACCAGCTGAGCATGATGTGGCAGGAAGGGGTGTTGAACACTTGAGGACAAAGAAGGTATTTGCTAATTTTCTCAAAAGAGGGAGTGAATTAACTACTAAATGTACTGGAATTTCTGAGTGATGCTGAGAGTCCACTTATTAGAAATGTAATGTATCAACTCAGCAGAACTCTACAGCCAGTGAGGAGAACTAGGTAATTCAGTATCCTGCTCCAAACAAAAAAGCTGGACTAAACATTTTTAAAGTCTTCTTAAAAGCATCAAGTAAGTAACAAAATTGTGACAAGAGACTAATCTTAGAGGAAACTCAGGAAGGTGACAGCAGCACAGCTGCTTTTGCTCTAGGGGGCTGTTGTTGATCCTGCCCAGGCAGCTGACAGAGTGAACTGTGTTTTGAGAGATTCTCAGGGCTTGGAAGATCAAAGTTAAGAGTCCAGGGTCTGTCAAGGGTAAGGATCATGGTAAACCACTCTAGGAGTCAGAAAAAGCCAGAAGCAAACCTATCATGAACTTGAAGGCCAGACTCAACTCATACAAGAGAATCAGAAAAGTAAGTTTCTACCCTAAAACTGACTTGAGTGATTCTGAATTGCGAATGCCCCTATGCCCCTGGCAGTAGCAAAGAAAATTCCCAGTGGGGGAAATTATGCCTTCAAGTACAATCTGAAGTACACAATCAGGAGTTCCCTGGAAGCTCAGTGGGTTAACGATCCAGCCTTGTCACTTGTCACCTACTGTGGCTCTGGTTACGGCTGTGGCATGGATTTGATCCTTGGCCCAGGAACTTCCACGTGCTATGGTGCTGGGAAAAAAAAAAAAAAAAAAAAAGGAGAAAGAAATAGGAAAAAAAAAATGAAGTACACAATCAGGTCCTCCATTATGTTACCCTTGCCTACCTTCCCAATAATCTCTTCTGGGCCTTCCCCTCTCTATGTCCTGTCCCCACTGCCCATGCAGTCTTCCGTGGACTCTTGCAGATTCTCTTCTGCTTACCGCATTTCCTAGTTTTCTACCTTGGCTTAAGTCATCGTCTTTGTCTAGAATTCCCCTCCCCCCACCTTTTTTTTTTCACTGAGCTATAACTGATATATAACATATTAGTTTCAAGTTTACAACATAATGATTTGATATTTGTATATATTGCAAAATGATCACAACAAGTCTAGCTGTGTAACATCCATCACCGTATTTCATTACAAAATTTTTTCTTGTGATGAGAATTTTAAGATGTACTCTTTTGGCAACTTTCACATATGCATTATAATACTATTAACTATAGTTACCACACTAAACATTACAACCCCAGGACTTAATTATTCTCTAACTAGAAATCTGTACCTGTTTGAACACCTCCACACATCACTTTTTTTTTAAACAGTGGCTTAAACAAGATGTAAATTTGTTTCTCTTTCATTTAATAGTCCAAGAGTAAAAAGTCCAGAGCTAAAGATACAACTTCCACCTCTCTGGAGTTCCCGTCATGGCGCAGCAGAAATGAATCAGACTAGGAACCATGAGGTGGCGGATTCGATCCCTGGCCTCGCTCAGTGGGTCAAGGATCTGGTGTTGCCATGAGCTGTGGTGTAAGCTGCCAACACGGCTCAGATCCTGTGTTGCTGTGGAGGCTGGTAGCTGTAGCTCTGATTCAACCCCTAGCCTGGGAACCTCCATAAGCCATGGGTGTGGCTCTAAAAAACAAAATATTTACAAAATAAAAAAATAAAAATTCTGACAACTTCCACCTCTCCATCCAAAACAAAAAGCTTTGCACCTCCCATTTCTCAGTCAGCCATCTTCCCCATTATTTCTGCCCAAGAAAGCCAAGTTCCTTCATAGAGTCTACCTACTCAGTTAACTCATCCTGGCACCAAACTCAGTCTTTTTTTTTTTTTTTTAATAGGGCCTCACTCATGGCACATGGAGGTTCCCAGGCTAGGCACTGAACAGGAGCTGTAGCTGCTGGCCTATACCACAGCCACAGCAATGCCAGATCCAAGCCGAGACTGTGACCTACACCTCAGCTCACAGCAACACCAGATCCTTAACCCACTGAGAGAGGCCAGGGATCGAACCTGCATCCTCATGGATGCTAGTCAGATTCGTTGCCACTGAGCCACAGCAGGAAGCCCCCCACCCACCCAAAGTCAGAATGAATCTGTCCCATCTTTGTTTCTGCATTTGTCATTTGATTCTAACATCTTCTGTTGCATATTTTTGAAGTATGTTTGCTTCCTCCCTGAAATTTTTTGAGTCTAGAGAGGGCAGACATTGTGTCTCGTCCACCTCTGCATTCTCTGCACCATTAGCTTTGCTCTGTGTGTGGAGAAGGTGCTCATAAATGTTTGCTGACTTGAACTGTGACAGCTAGAAAAATACCTAAGCCAAGATTTAAAGTTACAGATCTTCTCAATCCAGTAATATTCACTGGTTTTACCCAACTTTGAAAAAGTTACTTTCAAGGTCAGGAAAGAGGGAATAATCTGCCCGTTTTATGAGCAGACACAAAGATTAGGTTTGCTTTTTCCTTTTCAGTTCTCTTAACATTGAGCTGATTGATGGAAGGTGGAGGGAAGTAATAAACCTTTATTCAGAGAACTACAAAACCCTCTCCAGCAGCTACCTCCTTCCCTCTCTGGAGATCGATGGGGCCACTATTATGAAACATACAGCAGAGGGATGTTTTTCTAATCCCTCTGGTACTCATCTACATCTTAACTTCTTGATGAAGATACCACCCTCTAGATAGAACATGTCTTCAAGATAAGCAGGCCACATATATTTTGAACTCTTCGGTTTCTTAAAGAGAATAGCAGCTTACAAGGAAAAATGGACTCTTCCTTTCAGGGCAATGATTTTCCAGCCTTAAAGAGGAAGCATACTAGGCCAAACTAAGTAGAAATTTTAGAAATAAATTTGTCATAATATTTCATACCATAGCACTCTCCTGTTCTTTATCTCAGCCGGCTGATCAAGAGGGAAGCCAAGGGAAGCCAAGGGAAGGCTTACACTCTGGTAAGCTAGGTGGCTCTCTGCCTGGCATGATGCCACTGGAAGGGCCTCAGAGTCCATTGACATCATTCCTGCTGGCTGGGCACAGGTCTTGTTGCAGTTATCTCTCGCTGCAGACCAAGCCTTCCTAGAATTGAGTGACTTAAAACCACTTAAAACAGGTATTCCTTTGCACTCTTCTGTGGTCTGGCAGGGGAGTTCTTTTTGCCGAGGCTACTTGCTCTGTTGAGCTCACTCCACGTCTGGGGCAGCCTCGTGGCTCAACAGGGCAGGATGGACTACGATGGCCTCACGCACATCTCACAACTGGCTCAGCCTGGGCTGACATGCGTGCCTCTCACCAACCAGCAGGCTAGCTCAGGCTCATTCCCATGGTGGTATCAGGGGTCCAAGTGCAGCAAGAAGGCAAGCTCTAGCACTTGGGCTTTCAAGTTTCTGCTTGGGTCAGGTCACTGGGTCACAGAAACAGCCCAGATGCAGGAGGTGGCAAAATAAAGGGCACCTCTGCATGGAAGGATCTGCAAGGCCATGTCAAACAGGGGCACACATACAGAGATGGGAAAAATCTGTGGCTGTTTTTGCAATATTCCACACACAGGCCCTAGCCTCTACCGCCTTTTCCCATGTGGATTATTTCTCCTTGGTCACTCTCCCAGAAGGCAACGGCAGAAAAACAAGTGCCTGAAAACAGAATGGGGTACCGACTGCCTTTCATGGAGCCCTTTCAGGTTGGCGACTGTTTGGGTTTGCTGCAAGCCGCCTGGGAAGGCAGTCAAAGCAAACACCTGGAGGAAAGAGATAAAGCACATGCTGGGGGTGCAAAAGATCCACCCAGGTCTACTGGTCCAGAGGGAGAACGGGGTAGGCCGTGTCACCCATTTCCTGAGAAGTGGATGGCAGAGGGGGCAAAAAAGGAGACACGGAGGGCCCAGGCTGGCGGGGGGCAGGCCTCAGCTCCTCCCTCCCTCAGCTCAGGGATGTCAAGAAACCCCAAAGCCACACCTCCTGGGAAAGGGGGCAGCGTGGCTTAAAAGGTAGATGGTTGCACACAGAAACTTCATTTTAAAAAGAGTAGTTTTAGGAGTTCCCGTCGTGGCACAGTGGTTAACGAATCCGACTAGGAACCATGAGGTTGCAGGTTCGGTCCCTGCCCTTGATCAGTGGGTTAACGGTCTGGCATTGCCGTGAGCTGTGGTGTAGGTTGCAGATGCGGCATGGATCCTGTGTTGCTGTGGCTCTGGCGTAGGCTGGTGGCTATAGCTCCGATTCGACCCCTAGCCTGGGAACCTCCATATGCCGCGGGAGTGGCCCAAAGAAATAGCAAAAAAAAAGACAAATAAAAAGAGTAGTTTTAACATTTTACATTTAACATTGAATTCAGGCGTAGTTTCAAGCATATGGGAGAATTGCAAAAACATGAATAGTACATAGAACAGCTGAGTCACTGTTAACATCTTGCCTCATTTGCTTTATCATTTGTATTCTCATTCATTTTCTCTCTTGTGCATTCTCTTCTCTGTACGTGTATATATACATACATATATACCCTCTCCATTACTCTCAAATTACACACACACACCCCTATGTGTGTATATATATGTGTGTGTGTGTGTGTGTATCTCTCTCCATTACTCTCAAATAATTATACACACACTCGCCTATGTATTGTGTATATATATGTATGTATACACCTTGAACCTTTTGAAATTGCATTACATACACTGTAGCTCTGCACCCTAAATACTTCGGTATATATTTTCTCAGTATGTATTCTCAAATACCTTTTAAAATTAAAAGAACAAACACTGAAGAAGCGCCCCTCTGTCTTACCATAGGAACCCCAGGGCTCTACACCACAGTGCTCAGCTGGGAAAAGCCCTCTCCCACCTGCTCTCCCTTCTCCTCTGAGGCCACAATACCCTCCCCTCCGTCACCTTCTAGAAGGGCAACACAGCAAGAAGAGAGGAGTGAGGAATAGAAAGAGACAGGGAGAGACAGAGCATTTAGCCTCAAGAGAAGTGAGAAAGGAGCAAAACATTCATGATTACTCCTGAGAAATCAAAAATTTTTGGGGTGGGTGGGATTGGGCGAAGGACACTCAAAGTTGTTTATTTCAAAGAGCGATGGGGAAGAAGAAAGCATTATACTGAAAAGTAATGTATGGGGCTGTTAGAAGACATGGACAGACACCCCAAAGACACATTCTCCACTTGATTAATTTGCTTAAGACTGACTTGCATGGATGTCTTGGGAAGCCTTAAAAACCAGAGGCATCTCAGCGGTACACATTGAAACTGTATGTCTTTTCTCCTAGAAACATTCTAGCATCATTTTCCTCATTTTGAACGAACAAGCCCCCTTGTTGTCAGAAGCAGTACAGCCCAGCTGGGAGGTTCTTGGCTGTGGTTTGCTGGCCTCTAGTGGCCAAGAAGGAATGTCCCTGCTCCTGGCACTGCTGGCTTCCTTGTGGCTTCAGTGAGGAGAGGAGGTTGGGGACAGGGGGTTATGCTAAGTGTCTTAGCTATTAACCATGTGAAGAGCTTCTTGGTACACTGGAGGCTGCTTCTTTACCCAAACTACCATTTACCTGGATAAGAAATATTCTTTAGCCCACAACAAATGATGGAGGGAGTCTTCAGGCCCCCACTCAAGTCCCTTGTTTATACACTGTAGAGAATGTTCTAAAGATAACATTAGCCTTCCAGTTTCTCTGAAGAAAAGTGCAAAAATAGATGGCAGGCAAGATATGTTTAGAGCAGACTCGTAAGCATGTGAGGAAGAAAATCAAATGGAAATAATGTAAGCCAAACAAATTGGTAAACTCTAAAGTATATACATATACAACATTATTTTTGGAAAAAAATCAGTGATCATGTGGCCTCCATAATAGTTTCCTGGACAACATTTGCAACTTCTCCAAGCTTCAGCTTACCCACCTGGAAATAACGGTACATCCCCCATGTATGTACTGCCAAAATTACATGAGTCGATAGGTGAAGAGCTTACTTTACTTTTTACTATGCAGGATTGACACTTATTAAGGTATCATAAATTTAGCTATTATTTTATTGTTTTATTCTATGATTCTCTAGGAGATACAGTCCCATCTTCAGTTTTATAACAGACCAGGGGAATCTTTCCCTAAATTGAAATTCTACTTCATGGAGTTCCTCTCGTGGCTCAATGGTTAATTAACCCGACTAGTGTCCATGAGGATGTGGGTTTGATCCCTGGCCTTGCTCAGTGGGTTAAGGATCCTGTGTTGCCGTGAGCTGTGGTGTAGGTCACAGATAAAGCTCGGATCTGGTGTTGCTATGGCTGTGGCATAGGTCACAGATAAAGTTCGGATCTGGTGTTGCTATGGCTGTGGCATAGGCCAGCGGCTACAGCTCCGATTCGACCCCTAGCCTGGGAACCTCCACATGCTGCGGGTGTGGCCCTAAAAAGAAAAAAGACAAAAGAAAAAAAAAAGAAAAAGAAATTCTACTTCACAGGTTATACAAATCTTTCAAGTACATGTTGATCCCACTTAATTACCACAGCACCTAAAATTCCTTATACAGTCCTAAAACACATGGAATTCTCATTCTTCTAAGGGCAAAAATATATCTGGATGGCCACTTGATATGAAGGTACCACAGAAAGGATCTAAGTGTACATACTTTGAGTGGGTTGACAAAATGGATTCTAAAGCCCTTTGTATGCCTAAAATGTTGAATCTCTGACCTGCTTTACTGCCTGCAAATCATGAGTAGAGGTAGACAGCAGAAGAGAACAGAGACACCTCCACACAAGCTCATGGTTGACCCCACTCCACACTCTGGAGGAAAACTCCATTCTTTCCTCCTCAGAGGTGGGCACACCAGTCCCTCCCAGTCACACAGGGATGCTCTTGGAAAGGCCCAGAGGCTGCCCGAGGCAGCAGTCTCCCTTCCAGTGCTCTGTGCCAAGAATGCTTTCCAAGTGGAAGAAAGATCAACATCAAGCTGAAGTAAATCAATATCGTAAGGTTTTGCAGCATGACTAGAAAAACTAAGAGAGACCTAAGTAAATAATTGATAGTGAAAACTGGTAAGGATGATTAGGATGTCAATCTGATTTTTGCCTGATATAATATTATAACTTCTTAGTGTTTGGGCAGAAAATAGTACAAATAATGTCACATACTTTGTCCATTCCATCCGACAGCAACAGAGATAACAGAACCCTGGGATTAGCATGCAGAGGAAGAAACCATACATGTTTCTACTGGGGCATAGAACCTACACATACTTAATTCTTTTTTGTGTAGGGCTAGAATAACAAGTTGGTGAATTAACTGTAGTAAATAACAATAATGGGCCATAAATTGCTAAGAATCCATCGCTATAAACCAGTAACAGTCTGATACATAAGACATTTTTTTTTCTTCTGGTCGTGCCTGCAGCATGTGGAAGTTCCCAGGTCAGGGATCCAACCCAAGCCACAACAGTGACCTGAACTACAAGTAGTAAGGACGATGCCAAATCCTTAACCTGCTGAGCCCCCAGGGAACTCTTATACATAAGATAGTTAGAACATGCAATTACATGGCAAAAATACAATATTATCAAAATAGTTCATGTTTGTTAGCACTTACGGAATACCAGATGCTATGCAAAGTGCTTTTTATACATCATCTCATTTAATCCTTTAGACATACAGTATATTATCCCATTTTAAAGATGACAATGGGGTCCTTAAATAATTTATCTTTCTTCTCTTCATATAATGTGACACAATTTACATTTAAACACTTATTTGTTTGGGTATCTGATTGATGTCAAACATGAAACTGCAACGTATGCTTGCCCATGGTCATGCAACGTTGGGAAAACCTGCTTTAGGAACTGTTAAGTTTTGGATCTACTGCATAAGCCATACTGGGTCTGCTAAAAAATATAGGGCTAAGGCAGCCATTTTCAAACCATAAAAACTTGAGATCACTAACATGGCCAAATAAGATGTCCTTCATTCATATCCCCTCTCAACAATAATAATTTGGCATCTATCCATGGACAAAAGTGCCTTTGTGGGAGCTGTGTGATCCAGCACCATATGACAAGGGACTCTAGAGGAATATCATTTACCCATGCATCAGGTAATAAGCAACAGACCTTGGTCTTGGCTGTGGTTCCTGCAGTAGCCTATGAACCAGCTCCAATACCTCTTGGCCATAGTTCAGGATCCCCTGGAGAACACAGTATTAGACAATCATCCATGACCAAGAGACCCTTTGTGGAAGTCCAGGCTTCCAGTAGAGAAGTTCCAGCACACCACTGGAGCAAAAACAAAAACAAAAACACAAACTTGGATGCATTGGAGAGGGTAAGGAAAACAATCTGACTTTATCTGCATCACCCCTTCCCAAAGTGTCACAGCTCAGTGCCAAGAGAAACCTCCTGAATATATAATCCTTCTAGCAAGGAGTTTAGGTGAGTGCTCACCTTCCCAAACTATGTGGGATGCTGCCAAGGAAGCCTGTATCTCTCTCTCATCCCATCAAGGCTACAGAGTTCCCCCCTACCTGACTGGGGGTTGGGAAAAGACTGAGAAAGCAGCTGATAGGACATTCAGGGGGCATTAAAGGAGTATATATCATACTAACGGCATCAGGGACTCCATCAAGAAGCCCGCCCAAGAGCATGTGCAGAATTCCCCAAAGGGCCCACAGGTACACCCAGCACTCTGTGCATCACTCACACACACCCCCATCCCATGGCCAACTACCTATTTAAGCTCCCAATCCACAAGACCAAGCTTTGAAAGATGGCTATTGAACATGCACAGAAAGTCTGCCCAACTTTGCAGGCCAGGAAGAGGCCACAAAAAAGCTTTAGCTCTGCTTTTGGGAAAGCAAAGGGGAGGCTGTCACCGCTTGGCTTAGTGCATTGCAGAAGGGATAGAAGGCATACAAGCTTAAGAATTTTGCCACAAGAGGGAGCAGTAATCAGGAGGCGAGTGCATCCACAGAGGTTTAGGAAGACCTGAGAATCGTTAGCAGGGCTGTCAGAAGGTATATCTCTCCCAAAGGCAGTCAGTAAAGACTAGAGGAAGTGACTATTGCTTCAAAAGGGAAGAGAGCAATGCCAGACTTAAAGGAACATGAAAAATTAAGGATATATGACACCACCAAAGGATCACAATCATCTTTCAGTAACCAACTCCAAAGACATGGACATGTGCAATTTACTTGATAAAGAATCAAAACAATAATATGGCATTAGTAAGTCCTTACTTATCAATCATTAATATAAAGATAAAACATATGCTTTAAATTATTCAATCAAAAGGCAAAGAGTAGCTGTATGGATTTTTTTTAGAAAGACACAACTACATACCGCCTACAAGAAACTCACTTCAGGTTTAAGGACACATATGGGTTCAAAGTGAAAGGATTAAAAAAGACATTGCATGCAAGTGGAAACCGAAAGAGAGCAGGAGTAGCTATACTTATATGTAAGACAAAATAGATTTTAAGCCAAAAGTTGTAACCAGAGACAAAGAAAGTCATTATATAATTATAAAGAGGCCCATTTTTCAATAGGATGTCACAACCATAAATGTATATGAACTCAACATTGGAGCACATAAATATATTAAGCAAACACGAACAGATCTGAAGGGAGAAATAGACAATACTACAATAATAGTAGGGGATTTCAACACCCCACTCTCAACAACAGATAGATCATCCAGACAAAATCAGTAAGGTAATACTGGAATGAAACTATACTTCAGAACAAATCGACCTAATATACATACACAGAATACTCCATCCAATATCAGAATATACATTCTTTTCAAGTGTACACTTAACATTTTCTGGGATAAATCATAAGTTAGGCCACAAAACAAGTCTCAGCAAAATTAAGAAGACTGAAATCATATCAAGCATCTTTTCTGACCACAATGATACAAAACTAAAAATCAGTAAGAAGAAAACTGGAAAATTCACAAATACATGGAAATTAACACACTTCTAAACAAACAATGGGTCAAAGAGGAAATCAGAAAATATCTTGAAACAAATGAAAATGGAAACACAACATACCAAAACTTATGGGATATAGCAAAAGCAGTTCTAAGAGAGGGAAGTTTACAATGATAAATGCCTCATTTCAGAAAAAAGAAAGTTCTTAAATAACCTAAGTTTACACCTCAAAGAACTAGGAAAAGAAGAACAAATTAAGCCCATAGTTAGTAGAATAAAGGAAATAACAAAGATCAGAGCCAAAATAAACAAAATAGAGACTAGAAAGACAATGGAAATGATCACCTGGACTAAGAAAAAAAAAAGAATACTCAAATAAATAATATCACAAACAAAAAAACAGACATTACAAGTGATACCACAGAAATACCCAAGATCATAAGAGGAGTTCCTTTGTGGCACAGTGGGTTAAGGACCCAGTGTTTTCACTGCAGTGGCTGAGGTTGCTGCTCTGGCATGAGTTTGATCCCTGGCCCCGGAATTTCCACATGCTGCAGGCATGGCCGAAAAGAAAAAAAAAAAAAATTCTTAAGAGACTACTATAAACAATTACATGTCAACAAAATAGATAACCTACAAGAAGTGGATAAATTCCTAGAAACATATATCCTACCAAGACTGACTCATGAACAAAAATAAAATCCGAACAGATCAATAACAAGTAAGGAGATTGAATCAGTAATCAAAAAATCTGTCAACAAAGAAAAGCCCAGGAGCAGATAGTTTCCCTGGTGAATTCTACCAAACATTTAAAGAAGAATTAATTTAATGTCAATACTTCTCAAATACTGACCAAAAATTGAAGAGGAAGTTAGACCCACCAAACTCATTTTACAAGGCCAGCATTACCATGATAACAAAACCAGATAAGGATACTACAAGAAAACTATAGCTCAAGACCTAATTAATACAGATGTAAAAATTCTGAACAAAATATCAGCAAACCAAATTCTGCAGTACATTAAAAGGATCATACAAAATGACCAGACAGGATTTATCTTTGGGTTGCAAGGATGGTTCACCTATGCAGATCAATAAATATGATATGCTACATTAATAGAAAGATAAAATTCATATTGTCATCTCAACAGATGCAGAGAAAGCATTTGACAAAATACAGCACCCTTTTATGATAAAAATACTCAAAAAACTAGATATAGGAAGAACACACATAACCATAATAAAGGCCATATATGATAAAGCCACAACTAACACTGTAACTCAACAGTGAAAGGTTAAAAGCTTTTCCTCTAAAATCAGTAACAACACAAGGGTGCCCACTCTTACCTCTCCTATTCAACATAATACTGGAAATTCTCGCCAGAGAAATTAGGCAAGAAGAAATAAAAAGCTTCCAAATCAGAAAGGAAGAAGTAAAATTGGCTCTGTTTGCTGATGGTATATATATATATATATATATATATATATATATATATATATATATATATATATATGTATATGTATATGTATGTATATGTATATATAATCCTAAAGACTCCAAAAAACTGTTAGAACTGATAAACTAATTCAATAAAGTTCCAGATTACAAAATCAAAACAAAGAAATATCTGAAAGATAAATGAAAGATAAATAAAGAACACAATCCCATTCACAATAGAATACTTAGGAATAAAAACAATCAAATACTTAGGAATAAGTTTTACCAAAGATGTGAAAGACTTGTACATTGAAAACTCTAAGTTTTTAATGAAGAAGACACAAAAGAGATTCCATGATTCTGGACTAGAAGAATTAATATTGTTAAAATGTCCACATTACCAAAAACCACATATAGATTCAATGCAATCTTTATCAAAATTCCAAGGGCATTTTTCACAGATATGGAAAAAATCTTAAAATTCATATGGAACCCCAAAAGACCCCCAAGTAGCCAAAACAATCCCAAGAAAGAAGAACAAAATTGGAGGTATCACACTTTCAGGTCTTAAACTGTATTACAAAGCTATAATAATTTTTTAAAATATGGTACTTGAGGAAAAATAGACAAACAGACTAAGGAAATAGAATCAAAAGCCCAGAAATCAACCCAAGCATATATCAATTAATATTTGAGAAGGGAGCCAAGAACACTCAATGGGGAAAGGATAGTCTTCAATAAATGGTGATGGGAAATCAGGCTAGGCCCATAAGAAAGATGAAATTGGACCCCTATTTTGCAACACTCACAAAACTTAATCTGAAATAGATTAAAGACTTAAACATAGCACCTGAAACCATAAAACCCCTGAAAGAATGAAGTTCATGTTGTGGCTCAGCAGGTTAAGAACCCAACATAGTGTCTGTCAGGATGTGGGTTCAATCCCTGGCCTCATGCAGTGAGTTAACAATCTGGCATCACTGCAAGCTGCAGTGTAGGTCACAGATCAGCTGTGATGCACTGTGCCTGTGGCAGAGGCTGGGAGCTGCAGCTCCAATTCAACGATTAGCCCAGGAACTTCTGTATGCCCCAGGTATGGCCATAGAAAGAAAGAAAGAAAAAAAAAACTAGAAGAAGAAATAGGGAAAAATCTCTTGACATAGGTCTTGGCAACAATTTTTTGGATACAACATGAAAAGCACAGGCAAAAAAAGAGAAAATAAATAAGCAAGATTATAATCTACAAAATGAAAAGTCAACCTACTGAATAGAAGAAAATATTTACAAACCATATGTCTGATAATGGGCTAACATCCAAACTATGTAAGGAACTCATACAACTCAATAACATAAAAAAAGAAATCTAAAAATTGAGTAGAGGAACTGAAAAGACATTTTTTAAAAAAGAAATACAAATGGCCACTGGTACATGAAAAGATGCTCAACATCACTAATTATCAGAGAAATGCAACTCAAAATCACAGTATCACCTTACACCTGTTAGGATAGTGATTATAAAATATACAAAAAATAACAATTGTTGACAAGGATGTAAATAAAAAGAAACCCAGAGTTCCTGTTACGGCAAAGCAGAAATGAATCCAACTAGTAACCATGAGGTTGCAGGTTCAATCCCTGGCCTTGCTCAGTGGATTAAGGATCTGGTATTGCTGTGAACTGTGGTGTAGGTCTAAGATGCAGCTTGGATCCTGCATTGCTGTGGTTGTGGCCAGCAGCTGTAGCTCAGATTGGACTCCTTGCCTAGGAACATCCGTATGCCACAGGTGTGGTCCTAAAAAAAAAAAAAAAAAAGGAAACCCTTGTGTGCTATAGGTGGGAATGTAAACTGGTGCAGCCACTAAGGAAACCAGTATAGAGGTCCCTCAAAAAATTGAAAATAGAACTACCATATTACCTAGCAATCCCACTAATGAGTATATAGCCAAAGGAAATGAAATCAGGGTCTCAAAGAGATACCTGAACCCCCATGTTCAATGCAGCACTTTTTACAATAGCCACGATATGGAAGCAACCTAAATATCCATCAACACATGAATGGATTTTTTAAAATAATGCATACACAGGAGTTCCCTTTGTGGCTCAGTGGTTAACGAATCCGACTAGGAACCTTGAGGTTGTGGGTTCAATCCCTGGCCTTGCTCAGTGGGTTAAGGATCCAGCGTTGCTGTGAGCTGTGGTGTAGGTTGCAGACTGGGCTCAGATCCCGTGTTGCCATGGCTCTGGCATAGGCCAGTGGCTACAACTCTGATTTGACCGCTAGCCTGGGAACCTCCATATGCCAAGGAGGGGGGCCTAGAAAAGGCAAAAAGATTTAAAAAAAAATTATACACGTATATTGTACACTCACACAATGGAATATTATTCAGCCATGAGAAAGAAGGAAATTCTTCTATTTGCAACAACATGGACTGATCTCGAAGGCATTATGCTAAATGAAATCAATCAAAGACAAATATTGTAAGATTTCATTTATATGTGAGATCCAAAAAAGCTGGACACATAAAAGCAGAGTAGAATGGTGGTTGCCAGGGGCTGAGAGGTGGAGGAAATGGGGAGGTATCAGTCAAAGAGTACGAATTTCCATTTATAAAATGAATACATTCTTGGGAACTAATAAACCGCATGGTGATCACAGCTAACAATACTGTAGTATATACTTGAAAATTTCTAAGAGAGTTAAATCTTAAATGTTCCCACCACAAAAAAATGGTCATTATGTGAGGTGAACTTACCAAAATGTGGTAATCATTTCACAACATCTAAGTACTATCAAATCATCACATTGTAAACCTTCAATTTCCACAATGCTACATGTCAACTATATCTCAATAAAGATGAGGGGTAGGGAGACTTAAGAAATCAAACATGAGGAAATGATCAAATGAGATTTTTACAGAGCTGCTAGATCAATGCTAGCAGCCATCTACATTCAGATTCTCTGTTATAAGTGAAAAATCAGCCCCATTTTTATTTAAGCTGCTCTAAAACAGGTTTTAGGCTACTTGCAGCTTAAAATATTCCTGATGATCTCCCCTTTTTTTTTGAGGGGGGGGGGGCTTTTGTCCTTTTAGGGCCTCACCAGCGGCATATGGAGGTTCCCAGGCTAGGGGTCTAATCAGAGCTATTGCCACCTGCCTAAGCCTCAGCCACAGCCATGCCAGATCCAAGCCACATCTGCAACCTACACCACAGCTCATGGCAACGCTGGATCTTTAATCCACTGGGCGAGGCCAGGGATCAAACCCACAACCTCATGCTTCCTAGTCAAATTCGTTTCCACTGTACCACGACAGGAACTCCTTTTGTTTGTTTGTTTGTTTGTTTGAAGGACTCTCCTTTCCCCAGAAGAGCCACAACTCTTGTTCAGAGACTCACATGGAGAGGAGTCTGGAACACTGATGTGAAACAACCATACCATAGAGTTCCTATGTGGTCAGGAAAAAAATTCTGTAAGTTAGGAAACTAGAGAGCTCTCTGCTCTATGTGCATTTAAGACTGGGAGGCAGGGAAGGAAGAAGGAAGGGACAAGGACATCCTAGATCAAAGCTTAGGATTGGGCTCTAAAGACTGTGAGAGTTGGAACTCCCAGGTCTACTCTAAAACCTCTAAGGCATCACTAGACTCAGCATATAAACTCTGAGGAGTATGGAGCAAAAGAGATAAGAGGGAGAAAAATACAAGGGAATGTGGAATTTACCTGGAGATGAGGAATTTACTCTCTGGTTGTCTGGCTTGACTGGTGTGGGCGCCAATGGGAGTTGCGACAAGGAGGGGTCCAGCTTGGAAACAGGAAGAGAGAGCAAGCGGGAAGCCTCATAAGCAGGCATCCAGGCGCCTAAGACCCCGGAAGCATCCTCATCGTTTGCACGTGTGAGGCTGTGAGGCGAGCCCACACGCCTGTGCACATCTCGCTAAAGACTGGCCCCACCTGGACCCGCTTGGATTCTTAAAGGGGCCTGGACCGCAAAAACGTGGAGGAGACTCCCTCCTGACCCAGTCAGCCTGAGCAGAAAGCAGGGGAGCGGTCATTTCCACCCAAAGGGATGCTGCCCAGAAAAACAATCCAGGCTCAATTATGGACCAACCCCGTCCTCAACAATGGTAACCTCTTGGTGCACATGAAGCTTTGGATTCCTACTCTGCTATCATTCTGGTGTCACTTGAACTCTGGATCGGCCTCTGCAGAGTAGTAAACATGTTACTAGATACTAGTTCTGATTGCTCCTGCCTCCTGTTTTAACCAGAACTGAGGGTGTTCAGGGCCCCTCCCCCATTTCTGTGGTTCCATAGAGTGTGGCGTTTAGGTATGGGCAGAGCTCACATGGACCCAGAACCACAGGCTGAGAAAAGGCCTTAAAGGCAGTCTCCTGTTATCCAGATGAATCAACTTGAGGCCCAGAATTGTTACAAAGCTCTTCTGAGTGAGAGCTGACAGTATGCCTCTCTGCAATGCCACACTTCCAGGCCATTCCGCCTCTCCTGGCAGGAAAGGGTCCTTGTTCAGAGTTTTCTCAAGGGCCCCTTATAGGGTTGCACCAACCCATGGTTATAGGAAGCGTTGGTGCTTGGGGACTGTCAGTACTCCATGTCAGTGCAAGTGACCCCTTGGGGGTGGCAGCAAGGACAGAAATCAGTCAATTAACTGAAAGAAGGAGAATTGACAATGCAGTCATTGGGAAAACCATTTATTTCCCTTGCTGCTGGCTTCAGATAAGAAGCATAGACACAATCACCTAAGGCAGGAGTGCCGCTTAATATTTTTTCCAAGTGCTTAAATATTACCACTTAGTGGTAATATACCTCTTTGCATATTTGTAAGAAAACAAAATAGAATGTATTACTGAGTTATTAAGCCACATTGTGTTATAAGGGATTTAAATAAATTTCATATTTTAGTCTGCCAATTATATTATTTCTCTCCAGCTTCTGAATATAATTAATTAAAACAGTAATGGGTCTGTGATCAAAGTTTATATTAATATTTAGATTATTAAAGTACTGAGAGAAAATGATTTTCCACAAAAGGCATTTTTACTTAGTAAATTGAAAGAAAAAAAGAAGTAGAAAATAACAGAGGTTTCTAACATAAGCAATTCAGAGGATGAGTTCACATAATCAGAAATACATTAATAGTTGTGGGTGATTATTTGCAAAAAGGACTGCAATAATTTCCCCTCTCTCTTCATGCCCTTGAACATTTCCCTCCCACGCTGAGTCTTGGCTTGCCCACGTGACTTGCTTTGGCTAATGGGACAATAGCAAATGTAACATCAGCAAAGACTTGAGAAGTATTTGCACATTGCTCTTGGGAGTAATCATGAGTATGTGAATGAGGCCAAGCTAACATGCTGTATGATGCGGGACACATGGCCAAGTCATCCCCTGCCTCACCTGACATAGAGCCAACAAGCAAACATGTGAAGGAGGTCATCTGGGATGAGCCAGCCTCAGCTAAGCTTATCCAGACCAGAAGAGGACAGCCTTCCAAATAATAAATTATTTTTTCATTATTATTTATTTATTTGGCTGTACCTGCAGCATGCAGAAGTTCCTGGGCCAGGGCCGAAACCCAAGCCACAGAAGTGAGAATGCTGAGTCTTTTAACTGGCTGATCCCTGGCCTCACTTGATGATCTGGTGTTGCCATGAGCTGTGGTATAGGTTGCAGGTGTGGCTCAGATCCTGCATTGCTGTGGCTGTGGCATAGGCCGGCAGCTGTAGCTCCGATTCAACCCCTAGCCTGGGAACTTCCACATGCTGTGGGTGTGGCCCTAAAAAGCAAAAAAAAAAAAAAAAAAAGTTTTCTAAAAATTATCTTTTATGGGAGTTCCCTTCGTGGCTCAGTGGTTAACGAATCCAACTGGGAACCATGAGGTTGCGGGTTCGATCCCTGGCCTTGCTCAGTGGGTTAAGGATCCGGCATTGCCGTGAGCTGTGGTGTGGGTTGCAGACGTAGCTCAGATCCCGTGTTGCTGTGGCCCTGGTGTAGGCCGACAGCTACAGCTCCAATTGGACCCCTAGCCTGGGAGCCTCCATATGCCATGGGAGTGGCCCTAGAAATGGCAAAATAAATAAATAAATAAAAATAAATTATCTTTTATGCCACCAAGTTTGGAGTGATTTGTAGCAGGAGCTGAATGTGATAAAAAGCTATCATCTTTAAATATTTCATTTTTAGAGAAAAAGGAATTAAATGATTTATAGCGCCTTTCCTCTGTTCCATTTCCACTAAAATTTATTAAAAGGATTGCGTACACTCATTGCCTCCACTTCCTTTCTCCTAAATATCCTTAAACTCCAATTGGATTTCTGTCTGCTCCAATCTCCTGAACCTGCTTCTAGAACACCACTCTCCACCAGGCTTACCACTCTTGTCCCTTTCAGTCTACTTTCTGACTCTGCCTCTCCATCTCTATTTCTAAAAGATTGAACTTCTGGGTCTTCTCTATTTTACAGCATTTCTCTGTATAACTCATCCTGTCCCATTGCTTTAAATGCCATCTGTACACTCATGGCTCCCATCTTGACATCTCCAACCCTGCCCTCTTATGAATGACAGGTTCCTATAGCCAATGGCCTACTAGACATTTCTACATGGATATGAAACTTAACACGTTCAGAATAGGACTCTTAATGCCCCACCCTGGACTCCTAACATTCTCCTCCCACCACTTTCCTAGTACCAATTACTGGCATCCTCAACCAGTTGGCCAGACAAAAGGATAAAAATTGTCCTTAACTTTTCCCTTCAGGTACATTTCATTACAAACAGTGTTAGTTCTACGCCTAAAAGATATATGTGCATCTTTTTCTCTCCACCTCCTGTTAACGATTTAGTTCAAAACACCATCAATTCCTAAGCTACACTCTTCCAATCAGATGATTCCAATCAGCTGTGGTTCTGAATATAGTGCCTCTATATGGTCAAATAAATAGAACTTTTTGCACCTGGTTTATAGCTCCTGACAACAAAATTGTTTAACTTCTCCCCATCAGCACAGATAGTCAGAACCCATTTGCCTTTACAGGTAGGGACAGCAGTATGCTTGAGCATACTCAGGATTAGGTCAGCTCTCCAGTTCTCTGCCATGAGAGTCTAGGGAGTGCTTGATCATTGTGATTTCCTATAGACTATCATACTGACATAGTATAATCATGACTTTTTTTTTTTTTTTTTTTGCTTTTTAGGGTCATACATGAAGCATATGGAAGTTCCTGTGCTTAGGGGTCAAATCAGAGTTTCAGCTGCCAGCTTACACCACAGCCACAGCAACACAGGATCTGAGCTGCATCTGCAACCTACACCACATCTATGGCAACACTGGATCCTTAACCCACTGAGCAAGGCCAGGGATTGAACCTGCATCCTCCTGGATCCTAGTCAGATTCATTACTGCTGAGCCACAATAGGAACTCTCAATCATGACATTATGTTAACTGGGCCCAGTAAACAGAAGACATAATAAGTAAGATATATGTATGCCAGAGGGTGAGAGAAAAACAGCAAGAAGATTCAGGAACCTGCTCCATCATTTAAGTTTCCAGGGGTCCAGTGGTCTGGAGTATGTTAGGAAATCACCTCTAAATGAGATAAGCTTCTTCTCCTTATATATAGCCTTCCAGGACAAAGAGGCACAGTGACTTCCATGACGAGAGAGGCAACATTTTGTCATCCTTCTCAAACCCATTAAGTAGGACCTGGAGCGAGAGAAGACTCCAAGGTAAGTCAAGGCTGTAGTGCTAGTTATCCAGCTACTTGGTCCTTGGCTCTCAACTGGCCAGATCAGAACTGTGGGCAGACAGAACTGCATGGAGCCTCCAGCAGGCCTCATTAGGAGAAACTTCTACCAACAACTCCCCATCTGAAAAGCAGTATCTGGCTTGCTACTAGGCCATGGTAGAAAATGAATGCCTGACTAAAGTAACTTCCCACCATGAAATTGGTGTAATTTTATGCACATTATCATAAAACTGGATTGCACAGCAGCATTCCATTATAAAATGGAAATGATATATACAAGACTAGACCCAAGCGAGTTCAGAAAAGACACAAACTGTTCAAGCTGTGGCTCACATTCCCATGGTACCTGCTCCTATTACTCTACCATATGACCTTTAATCTACACTTATAGCCTCATAGGAAGTTCCCTCTGACCAGATAACAGAAGAAATAAAAACCTCAGGCCTGATTTATGCAGATGAACTGCATAGCATGCTAGCAGCAACTAGAACTCAATAGCCACCTAAACGTGGGTGGCCTAGAAAGACACTGGTGAAAGGAAATCTACCCAGAGGGCCCAACTTCAGGTTATAAATCTGGCGGTCCACTTCCTCTAGCCAGAGATAGCCTAAGACAAGGATCGACATTAATTCAAGGTAATTATCTAATAAATTTGTTGGGTGTTCAGAGACTTGGGAAGAATAAAATTAAAATACTGATAGACCCTGATAGAAGATAATATAAGAAAGTGAATATCTATAGATATAGATATCAATATCTATGACTGGGTCACTTTGCTATACACCAAGTATTGGCACAACACTATAAATCAACTATAATTTTTTAAAAGTTTATTGGAAAAAAACTGATAAGGTGTACAGGAGAGAGAGATATATGGATGGATTTCTCAAAATGTAAAGAAATTTTGAAGATATTTACATCCCCATAAATGTCCACGAGAGGTCATTTCTGTCAGAGGTGGTCCCAGTAATTAGGTCCACGAGGTAACCTGTCCCATGGATATTTGTCAGTCTCTTCCTCCAGCCACCTTCTTCTTAAGGACTAGGAGTGATTACAGCTTTCAGCTGTTGCTAACTCTAGGGCTCTGCACCATCTTTGTTGGTTTCTATGAACCTTGATCTAACCAAAACATATAGGTGGGCAAGATACTGGTTATTCCCTAATTATCCAATTTCCATGTGCCATCTGTATTTTATAGGGAACTTGACAGATATAAAATGCAAATAAACTTTTAAAAATGCTTTCAGCTATTTAAAGTCTTGGAGACATGGATAAGTTGCATGGGCTCTGTAAACCTTGGGTTACCCTTTGGAAAATGAATACCTTCCTTAGAGTGTTATGTGGAGTTTAATGTTGAATGCATAGTTCCTGAATAGTTAAAATTCAGAAAGTGGTGTTTATTATTATTAGTCTTACTAAATGAAATAAAAGGAACACTGAATGAACTTCTGCCATGGTTAGCAGATATGTAATGTACCTTCATGAAAGACCATCCTCAATAAATAGCAATCATCACCGACACTTGCGAAATATGCTAAATATTTTGAGGGAAATGCACTCTTAATCACCTTACAGTCCTTATCGCCTATACTCTTCATTACAAACACATGAGGAAGGCACGCCTGAGATCCCCATTTTACATATGAGGTTAAGCAACTTGCCCAAAATGATACTGCTGCTAAGTAGCAAACCTGGGATTCAAATCCAAGTCCAATTCCAGAGTGAAACCATCAGCCACTGTATTATACTGCCTTCGTATCAGTTCAAAATATTAATGATCCAGCAATTCCACATCTGGGTATTTATCCGAAGGAAATGAAAATACTAACTCAAAAGATTATCTGGAGGTCCCGTCGTGGCACAGAGGAAACAAATCTGACTAGGAACCATGAGGTTGCAGGATTGATCCCTGACCTTGATCAGTGGGTTAAGGATTCAGCATTGCCATGAGCCATGGTGTAGGTCGCAGACGTGGCTCGGATCTGGCGTTGCTGTGGCTGTGGTGTAGGCCAGCAGCTGTAGATCGGATTAGACACCTAGCCTGGAAACTTACATATGCTGCAGGTGCAGCCCTAACAAACAAAAAGACAAAAAAAAAAGTTATCTGCATCCTCATGTTCATCACAGTATTATTTACAATAGGCAAGACATGGAAACAACCTAAGTGTCCATCAACAGATAAATGGATAAAGAAATTATAATATATATAGACACATAAAATGGAGTTTCAGTCAGTCATAAAAAAGAAGAATATCCTGGCATTTGCCACAGCATTTTAAGGATCCGACACTGTCCCTGTGGTGGCTCAGATTCAATCCCTGACCACGGAACCTCCATATGCTGCAGGTGTAGTCGCACACACGCACACACGCACAGACGCACACACAGGAAATAAGGAAATCTTGTCATCTGTGACAACAGGGATGGACCATGGCGGCATTAGACTATGTGAAATAAGATGGATAATGACAAATACCATATGTTCTCACTTATACATGGAATCTAAAACAAAAAAAGTAATCATAGATACAGAGAACAGGGATAGGGTGGATGAAATGGTAAAGGCGGTCAAAAGGTACAAACTTCCACTTATAGGTCCTAGGGATGTAATATACAGTAGGATGACTGTAGTTAGTAATATTGTGTTGAAGTTCCTGTCATGACGCAGCAGACACAAATCGGACTAGGAACCATGAGGTTGTGGGCTCGATCCCTGGCCTCACTCAGTGGGTTAAGGATCTGGCATTACCGTGGGCTGTGGTGTAGGTCACAGATGCGGCTCAGATCTGGCATGGCTGTGGCTGTGGTGTAGGCTGGCAGCTGTAGCTCTGATTAGACCCCTAGCCTGGGAACCTCTATATGCCGTGGGTGTGGCCCTAAAAGGACAAAAGATAAAAAAAATTTAAAAAAATTTTTTAAATATTTTGTTATATTTGAGAATTGCTACAAGAATAGATCTTAAAAGTTCTCATCACAAGAAAAAACTTTTGTAATGAAGTACAGTGATGGATGTGTTAACTAGACATTGTGGTGATTACTTCACAATATCAACAAATACTGAATCATGTTGTACACCTGAAATTAATGTTATATGTCAATTATATCTCAGGGAAAAGAACATTAACACACGTTGACAAGTCCACTGGTGAACATATATCCACTGTCTTGCACCTCATCTATACACCTCCCCAGACTGGCTCCAACACCTGGCTTCCAAGTCTTCACCTGCCTCACTTCCTACCACTACCAGCTCTTTTATCAGTCTGATGATGAGGGCCAGGTTTTGGCCTCCATTGCACCTGCTGCAGTGGGAGTCATAGAGCTTAAGCCCCCAGACGCCTGACTTAACCAGAAACACAGAGGCTAGGTATGGTTTCTCCCACCCCTCTCAGACTTGGAGGTACTGCAGCAGGAAGTGTGCAATGTAGCTCCCCCGAGCCATTCAGAAAGGCTAGGTGACAGGGCCCTGTAACACTCCATATGGTGAACTCTGGCCAGTGAGAGATAAGAGACAGGAAGAAACCAGCAGACTCATCCCTTCCCCCTCCTCCTTCCAATAGACTGTTCCCAGGAGCAGGAGCAGCAGCTCAGAGCAGCCTGTCTGGGGATAAATCACATGACCAAGAAATCAGCTACATTTTTCTCTTTTTAATACATCACCTTGTATTTGCTTTCTCTGCTTCCTTGCCTTGCTGGCCCTTTGCCATCATTTTTGCTGCCCTCAGATTGTTCTTCTCAATTAGGGTGACAGATTATCCAAGTTTCCCTAGGACTATGGGGACATAGTCCAAGGGACAGTCAGTGCTAAAACATGGAGTCCCAGGCAAACAACACTTTCAGTAAAGCATTAGGATTTAAGCATTAAATGGAGCTCCATGGAGTTCCCATCGTGGCTCAGCAGAAAACGAATCTGACTAGAATCCATGAGGACACAGGTTGGATCCCTGGCTTCAGTGGGTTAAGAATCTGGCATTGCTGTGTGAGATGTGGTGTAGGTTGCAGACACGGCTCGGATCCCATATTGCTGTGGCTGTGGTATAGGCCCCTGGATAAAACTCTGATTCAACCCCTAGCCTGGGAATCTCCACATGCTGGAGACAAAAAAAAAAAAAAATGAGGCTCCGCTTTCTAAAGAATCCTAGGTACTGCAATTGGGACCAGTAGACTGAACCATGGGAGTGGATCATCAGGCTAGGATTTATTGTCACTGGAGCACTCTTCCATGACTTGGAGTTTAACTCCTGGCAAGAGTTAAAGACATACAATCTTTCTCACCTCCAGATTCTTCAGACCCACTGGCTGTTAGTCCCGGCAGGCCCTTGTTACTAGCTCCAGAGTGTTACACTGTTCCCTTGGGCTTCCTGACACCCGCTGCACTTTGTAAATCATCCCTTTCCTTAAATTAATTTGACTATACCATCTGTTTCCTGCCAGGGCCCCAGATATGCTTAGAATATATTTGGAACTCTTTCCCAGAAACCTTAGTTAGGGGCACTGAGTGGCTAGGGGACAGAAACGAAAGGAAACATTTCCAGTGTACATTTTTGAATTGAGAACCACGTAAAAGCATGACTTATTAAAAAGAATATTCCACACTTTTGCACATTTTTAATGGCCAAGTTAATTCTCCTGGGAGTGGGGGTCGTGTAGAAGGGAAATGCTGTGGCAAGTGATATTATAAACCTTAAAGATGTGACATACTATTTCCACTTCTAGGAATTTATCCTCAGAAAATAATTGAAGATACAAAAATTCATGTACAAGAAGGATTTGTTGCAACCTTTCCTGATGTAAGAGAAAATTTTCTAAAAATGTAAACACTCACCAATAGGGGCATTTGGAAAAAAACACATGACAGACATCTCTGCAGCCATTAAAGACTGTGCCTTTAGAAAAATTTTGAAAAATTCAGGAGGATCTCATGATACAATGTTAGATAACAGAATGCATATAATTTTATAAAATATATGTGTAAATATTATCTATTTTACCAATTAAGTAACCTAGGTAGAAAATAATTAAGACTTGTATGTGCTCAAGGTCATGGGGTTTATGAATTTGGACTTGGCCGGGGTGGTGGTGGGAGGAGCAATAAGTAACAGAATACCCAATTTAAAGGAACAAACAATAGAATCATTTCATTTTCTGAGAGATCTGATGGTAGGAAATCCTAGGGTCAGTCTGACAGCTCAATTATGTCATTAAGGACCTGTATTATTTCTATCATTTCACTCTGTCACCTTCAGTGTGTGAGCTTTTTGTCCTCAGGCCTGTCACCTCAGGTCATATGAAATCACTGCTGCAGCTCCAAATGTCACATCATCACAGGCAATGATCAAAGCAGGAAACCTTAGAAACCAACTGGGTCATATCAGGTGCTTTGTCTGGGCCAGCTCTTTGGGGGCCATGATCTAACCCAGGGTTTTTCCAAATATATCTGCACTGCATAATGAGCTGTCTTATCATGATTCTACTGTTCTTGCTTAAACGACTTGAAACAAAACCAGAAATAGAGTCAACCTGTTAATGACTTCTCTTCATCTGTAAAATGAGTAGGTTGGGCTAGATCATCTCTGAGGTCCCTTCCAGCTCTGCCTAGCTCTGATTAGGGAAAAGGCTGGCAGAAAACACACAGAATTATAAATTGTGGCCAGTGTTGGATGCTAAGATTTTCATTTTCTTCTTTATAATTTTCTTTCTTGTCCAAATTTTCTATGTGTTATTTATGAGAAAATATGTGATTTTTAATATCATAAATGTTCTAAACTAGAAATCTTTTTTTTTTTTTGTCTTTTGTCTTTTTAGGGCTTCACCTGCAGCATATGGAGGCTCCCAGACTAGGGGTCTATTAGGAGCTATAGCTGCCGGCCAATGCCACAGCCACAGCCACGCCAAATCCAAGCCACATCTGCAACCTGCACCACAGCTCATGGCAACGTCGGATCCTTAACCCACTGAGTGAGGCCAGGGATCGAACCCACAACCTCATGGTTCCTAGTCGGATTCATTTCCGCTGTGCCACAACAGGAACTCCAGAAATCTTTTTAGAATTAACTTTATAAACCTAATATGCACTGTTTTTCTTTTAGTGTGTCTGCCAACAAGTTAGCTTGTAAGACCTATTCCCATACTTTGACCATCCTCATATAGGTGTAAATGTCATCGGCAGTTACAGTTAAGGACCTTTCAGTAAAATAGTAGACATGGGTGATGGTGGATAGTAAGCAAGCTATTTCTTCTTATATGAACTCTGTTACCTTAATAAGTCAAATTCCTTCAAGAAAGGAAATTCATAATGCATTTAACTGCATGCAAAACTTAGTTATGAATCACAGGATTGTGAAATAATCACACCTAGATTTATTTACAAAATACTCAGAACTGCATACTAATCTTTGTACTTTCTCATGGAACCTGAGCTGCCTTTCAACAAATTCTAATGTCTTTGGGTCAGATGCACCTCACAAATTCCTTAACATTTGTGAGACACTGACACATTTAAAAAAAAAAAAAAAAGGTGAGTTAATAAATTTTTATTGGCCACAAATACTCTTAGCTAATTTTCCTATAGGGACACACTTCATTCATTTTTCAGAAGATACCTGACAAATACCCACATTAGAAACACCAGTTTGTCTATAAGTCATTCTTTCAATTAAAAATGATGCTCCCGGGAGTTCCCGTCGTGGCGCAGTGGTTAACGAATCCAACTAGGAACCATGAGGTTGCGGGTTCGGTCCCTGCCCTTGCTCAGTGGGTTGACGATCCGGCGTTGCCATGAGCTGTGGTGTAGGTTGCAGACGCGGCTCGGATCCCGCGTTGCTGTGGCTCTGGCGTAGGCCGGTGGCTACAGCTCCGATTGGACCCCTAGCCTGGGAACCTCCATATGCCGCGTGAGCAGCCCAAGAAATAGCAAAAAAGACAAAATAAAATAAAATAAAATAAAATAAAATAAAATAAAATAAAATAAAATAAAAATGATGCTCCCTACAAGAAAAATAAAAGGTATTCAAATAGGTAGGGAAGAGGTAAAATTGTTATTATATGCAAATGATATGATACTAAATCTAGAAAACCCTAAAGACTCCACACAAAAAGTACGAGAACTGATAAATGAATTCAGCAAGGTAGCAGGATACAAGATTAATGTATAGAAATCTGTTGCATTTCTTAATACTAACAATGAAATGTAAGGCAATCTAAACACATAATCTGTTTTAAAATCACATCAAAAAAACAAAAAAACTTAGGAATAAACCTCACTAAGGAGAAAGACATGCTAAGAACTATAAAACATTAATATAGGAAATTAAATACAATTCAAAGAAATTGAAAGACAGCTAATGCTCCTGGACTGAATTAATATTATTAAAATGGCCATACTACCCAAAACAAACTACAGATTTAATGCAATCCTTATCAAACTACCCATGACATTTTTCACAAAACCAGAACAAATACTCCTAAAATTTATATGGAACCACAAAAAACCCAGAATTGCCACAGCAATCCTGAGAAAAAGAACAAATCATGAGGCATAATGCTCTCAGACTTCAGACAATACTACAAAGCTTTAGTAATCAAAACAGCATGGTGCTGGCACAAAGACATACAAATCAATGGGACAGAATAGAGAACCCAGAAATAAACCCACATACCTATGAACAATTAATTTTTGGCAAAGGAGGCAAAAATAAATAATGGGGAAAAAGTCAGCAAATGGTGTTGGAAAGTTGGACAGCTTTAAGGCGATCAACGAAGCTAGAACACACCCTCACACTACACACAAAAATAAACTCAAAATGGCTTAAAGACTTAGATATAAGATGAGATACCATAAAACTCCTAGAAGAAAACATAGGCTAAACATTCTCTGACATAAATCATACCAATGTCTTCTTAGGTCGGTCTTCAAAGGCAATAGAAAACAAAAACAAAAACAAAAAGGACCTAATCAAACTTGTAAGATTTTGCACAGGAAAGGAAATCATAAATAAAATGAAAAGACAACCTATAGACTGGGGAAAAATATACGTAAATGGTGCAACCCATAAGGGCTTAATTTCCCAAATATACAAACAGTTCATACAATTCGGTAGCAACATCAACAACAGAAAAATGAGCAGGGCAGTTCTCGTTGTGGCTCAGCAGATTACAAACCCAACTAGTATCCATGAGGATGCGGGTTCGATCCCTCAGTGGGTTAAGGATCCTGCATTGCTGTGAGCTGTGATGGAGGCCGCTGATATAGCCTGGATCCCATGTTGCTGTGGCTATGCCATAGGCCTGCAGTTGCAGCTCCAATTCAACCCCTAGCCTGGGAACTGCAATATGCTGCTAGTGTGGCCCTAAAAAGCCAAAAAAAAAGAGGAGAAAATCTAAATAGACATTCCTCCAAAGAAGACATACTGATGGCCAAAAAGCACATTGCAAAGATGCTTATCATCACTAATTATTAGAGAAATGCAAAGCAGAACAGTGAGGTATCACCTCAAACCAGTCAGAATGGCCATCATTAGGGAGTTCTCTTGTGGTGCAGTGGGTTAAGGATCCAGCGTGGTCACTGTTGTGGCCTGGGTCACTGCTATGACAACAGCTTTGATCTCTAGATCAAGAACTTCTACATGCTGCAGGTGTGATCAAAAAAAAAAAACAAAAAACAAAACCAGAAAGATCATCATTAAAAAAAATCTACAAATATAAACTCTGGAGAGTGCGTGGGGAACCCTCATACACTGTTGGTGGGAATGTAAATTGGTGGAGCCACTATGGAAAACAGTATGAATCTTCCTCCAAAAAGTAAAAATAGAGTTACCATATGATCTAGCAATCCCACTCCTGGGCATACACCCAGACACAGCTACAATTCAAAACGAGACATGCACCCCTATGTTCATAGTCAAGACATGGAAGCAACCTAAATGTCCATTGATAGATGAATGGATAAAGAAGATGTGATACATATATATATATATACAATGCAATATTAGCCATTAAAAAGAATGAAGTAATGTCATTTACAGCAACATGGATGGACCTAGAGATCATTACACTAGGTGAATTAAGTCAGAGAAAGACAAATATATAACTTATACGTGGAATCTTTAAAAAAAAGATACAAATGAACTTATTTACAAAACAGAAACAGACTCAGACTTCTCAAACTTTTGACTATAACATATACCACACTTAGAATTCCATTTTTTCAATTAAATCAATCTATTTTTAGTTTCAATAAAACAAACTTATGGTGGCCAAAGGTAACAGATGGGGGAGGTGGGAGGGATGGATGGGGGTTTGGGACTGGCACGTATACACTATTGTATATGGAATGGATGGTCAATGGGGACCTGCTATATAGCACACGGAACTCTACCCAATAATCTTAATAACCTATATGGAAAAAGAATCTGAAAAAAATGGGCATGTGTGTGTCCATAACCAAATCATTTTGTTGTACAGCAGAAATTAATACAACATTGCAAATCAACTATACTTCAATAAAACTTTTAGAAATGGGGGGAAAAGGAATGAAATAATGCCATTTCCAGCAACATAGATGGACTTAAGAGATTATCATACTAAGTTAAATAAGTAAGAGAAAGACAAATACCATATGACATCACTTCTACGTGGAATCTAACACAAATCAACATACCTACCGAACAAAAATAGACTCACTGATACAGAGAACAGACTTGTGATTGCCAAGTGGGGAGAGAAATAAGAAGAGAATTGGGAGTTTGGAATTAGTAGAGGAAAACTATTACATAGGATGGATAAACAACAAGGTCCTATTGTACAGCACAGGGAACTATTTTCAATATCCTGTGATAAATGATAATAGAAAAGAATATATAAAAGAATATATACGTATAACTGAGTCACTTTGCTGTACAGCAGAAATTAACACAACATTGTAAATCAACTCTACTTCAATAAAATTAAAAAAGAAAAAAACTGGTGTTCCCTGAGCAAAGTAGTTGATTTGATTTGTAGCACATACAATCCTACAAGTCCTTTTCCTTGAGACAAACATCACATCTGGTAATATAGCGTTACACCCATTTCATCATACAGACTGTTAAAAAGATGTGTTCAAAGTTGAAAATTTAATAAAATTAATGATTTTTACTACATATTCTAGGATATTTTGGTGAAATTCCCTTTTTTGGTGCAGCTGTGTGGACATGAAGGATACAGTAGCTATTACTACAGTTTGGTGTCAGTGACTTAATGTGTGTTAAGGAGTCAGCAGTTTTACCCACCTTTGCTTTTGTACCGTCAATGAAATGGCAACACAGAGAAGAAGGCAAAATAAGTTTTAGTATTATTACAATGACTTCCTGTGCCCTCTGAAAATATCTTGGGGACTCCAGGAATCTGCAGCCCACACTTCGTTGAACCACTGCTTTCAACTATGGACAGGCAAAATTTAATTCAAAATAAACAGTAAATAAACAAAACAGGAAAACAAAATCAGGACAAAAATTAATTATGTGTATAAATCAACAGAGTAAAAAATAAGACCCTTGATCCCTTAAATAAAGAAATTCTACACTGTCTCGAGTAAAAACAAATGAAAGGACAATTAGGATTCTTATACATTTTTCTTAACAGTTTATTTTCCTTATTAAGCAATATTCTATCATCTTATCAAATTTTCCAGCACACACTATTATGCTAGTTTGTTACATTTTTCTCCCTGCCCTATTTCTACTTAGCTTCAAGAGTTTCTTGAGATCCAGAATTATATATTATTCATAATTGAAACCGATGCTTGGCACATAGTAGGTGTTCCATAAATGTTTCTTTTAGTGAGTGAACACATTTATCAAGAGAGAAACCATGAGTTTTTAAAATTAAAACTGTATAAAGCTAGTTGAAATAAGCTAATATATCATTTTATTCAGAGGCAGATCTGTTTAAATAAATCATCTAAACACTTGTCTATGCTGAATTCTTGAACTCTTGCCAATTAAAGAGAATTTTGACCAACGTATCTGGTAATCACAAAATTACTTAGTCACTCTATTTTTCTCTATTCTCATTTCTGATTCTGTTGCCTATCAAAAGCAGAATGTCTGCAATGAAGAAGAGAAGTATGGTGACCTGGGTGTCTAAGTCTAGTTTCAGACTGTCAGAATGATTTTTTTGCCACCTAATACACACTGAGTCTAAAACACCCACACATAAGCCAGCACAAATGCACAGAGGTAGGGAATTTCCCTGTGGCACAGCAGGTGAAGCATCCAGCACTGTCACCACACGTAGTTTTGTTCCCTGACCTATGAACTTCCACATGCTGCAGACACAACCAAAAACAAACAAATGCACATAGGTATACAAATGCCACAAAATATGAAGGAGTGGAAAAAAGGCATATGACAAATGCACTAGAAGATAAAAGAGGCGTGTGTATGCATATGTGTGTTTAGAGGTGTATAGTGTGGTTCTTAGATCGGTTATACTATCTACTCTAGATTTTTCTTTAATTTTCTCAAGCAATTTTAAGAAACTGGAATGGACAGTAGAGGTCATTGGTCCAATTCTACCGATTCATAAATAAGAAAAAAAACGCCAAGTGAGCTGAAGTACAACTCAAAGGACAATATATAAAAACAAAAGTAACTTCGTTGATGTTTGGGGTCCCCTCTAAATGTCCATCACCCTCACATATTTTATGTGTGAGTGAAGATTCTGAGATCATGTCTACCATGATCCAAAAATAGCGGAATTGGTTTTTCCTAGATTTGCTTTGAGTCATCATTAATGTCTGGCCAGTTGTTTATAAATAAAGCCATCTCTGTGATCAAATCCCCATTTGAATAATTTTTGAAACCAATCATTTCAGGTTAAGATACAGCTATGTAGCTTACATAGTTGCAACTTTGAGAGGGTTTCTAAGGCACAGGGAGCTGGTAAAAGAGAAAAGGTATTATAGTGGAACCTCATCACATATTATTTAGCTTATATGAATTAAACAAATACATGTGGCAAAAAAGAATAAAACAGAGAAATAGTAATATAAATATTATTTGAATCTATTTAAATTAAAACAAATTACTATTTAAATTTTTAAATATCAGGTGATTCTGACCATTACTTCACTAAGAATACCTTCTAGGAAGAAAGAGCATGATACATGAGACATGAATCTGATGTCCTCTCAATTGATCTCTGGATGTAGCAGCTAAATGAGGGTCATTCTTTCAACATTTATTGAGAAATCACTATGTACCAGTGCTGTTCTAGATTCCAGAGATACATCCATAGGCAAGATACATATGTTCACTTAGAAAATATTAAAGAGCTCATGCTCTCATGAACCTTATATGAATATTGGAGAGAAACCACAATTAACAAAGAAATTCCTAATTTCTCATAGAGATGAGTTATATGAAGAAAATGAGTTATGGGACAAAAGACAACTGATGGGACTGATGAAGAATGGGATTTCTTGAGAAGCTTGGTCAGAAAGTCCTCTGGGGCTAAGATACAAAAGATGAGAATAGAGCCATGTGAAAAAACACATGGAATGACCGCTCTTAGCAGAAGGAACCAATAAAGGCCTTGAGAGGGGATATGTAAGATGGGACAGTGACCAAAGCAGAGTTGTACAAGATGCGGTGAAGCAGTCAGCTAAGGTCTGATCATAAATGCTATTGGAGATTTGTTTTTTTATTTTGAAATAATTCTAGACTTACAAAGGACCTGTCTAGATAGCACAGAAAGGTCCTATGTACACTTTGCCTGGACTTCCCTAACATTAACATTTACATAACCATGGTACAATTATCAAAAGTCGGAAATGAACATTGGTACAATACTATTAACTAAGTTACAGATACCATTCAGACTTAACCCATACTAATGCCCTTTTTCTATTCCAGAGTCCAATCTAGGATTCCACACTGCATTTAACTATCATGTCTCCTTATTCTCCTCCATTCTCTGACAGTTCCACAGTCTTTGTCTAAATGACCTTGACAATTTTGAAGAATACTGGTCAGGTATTTGGGGTTGGGTTTTCTGAAGTTTTCTCACAATTAGATTTAGGTTATGGATTTTTGAGAAGGAGAACACCAAGAGGAAGCATCCTTTCCACTGCGTTATTATCAAGCAGTATTTATCAATGTCTTATTACTGGTGATGTTCATCATGGTTACTTGGGTAAAGTGGTATCTACCAGGTCTCTTCACTGTTAAGTTACTTTTTCCTCCCTTTCCACACTCTACTCATTGGAAACATGTCACTAGCACCAGGTCACACCCAAGGGGAAAAGGAAACAAGTTTCACTCCTTAGAGTACAAAAGACACTGGGAAGGAATCCCTAAACGAAAAGACAACCCACAGTATGGGAGAAAATTTTTGCAAGTGAAGCAACTGACAAGGGATTAATCTCCAAAATTTACAAATAACTTTTGCAGCTCCATACCAAAAAAACAAGCAACCCCATCAAAAAATGGGCGGAAGTAGTTCCCGTCGTGGCTCAGTGGTTAACGAATCCGACTAGGAACCATGAGGTTGCAGGTTCGATCCCTGGCCTTGCTCCGTGGGTTAAGAGGCTGGCGTTGCCCTGAGCTGTGGTGTGGGTCACAGCCGAGGCTCAGATCCCGCGTTGCTATGGCTCTGGCATAGGCTAGCTACTACAGCTCCGATTGGACCCCTAGCCTGGGAATCTCCATATGCCGTGGGAGCGGCCCAAGAAATGACAAAAAAGACCAAAAAAAAAAAAAATGGGCAGAAAATCTAAACAGACAGTTCTCCAAAGAAGACATACAGATGGCCGAGAAACACATGAAAAGATGTTCAACATCACTCATGATTAGAGAAATGCAAATCAAAACCACACTGAGGTACCACCTTACACCAGCCAGAATGGCCATCATCCAAAAGTCTACAAACAATAAGTGCTGGAGAGGGTGTGCAATAAAAGGAACCCTATTACACTGTTGGTGGGATTATAAATTGGTGCAACCACTATAGAAAATGGTATGGAAATGCCTCAGAAAACTAAACATAGAATTGCCATTTGATCCAACAGTCCCACTCCTGGGCATCTATCCAGGGACAACCATGACTTGAAAAGACACATGTACTCCAGTGTTCATTGCAGCACTATTTGCAGTAGCCAAGACATGGAAACAACCTAAATGTCCATCGACAGAGGAGTGGCTAAAGAAGATGTGGTACACATACACAATGGAATATTACTCAGCCATTAAAAGGAACGAAATACTGGCATTTTTAGCAACATGGATGGACCTAGAAACGATCATGCTAAGTGAAGTCAGCCATACAATGAGACGCCAACATCAAATGCTTTCACTGACATGTGGAATCTGAAAAAAGGACAGCCTGGACTTCTTTGCAGAACAGATGCTGACTCACAGACATTGAAAAACTTATGGTCTCCGAAGGAACCACTTTGGGGGGTGGGGGGATGTGCTTGGGTTATGGGATAGAAATCCTGTGAAATTGGATTGTTATGATCACTATACAACTACAGATGTGATAAATTCATTTGAGTAATAAAAAAAAAGAGGAAAAAAAAAGACACTGGGAGTTCCCATCGTCATGGCTCAGTGGTGACAAACCCAACTAGGATCCATGAGGATGTGGGTTCAATCCCTAGCCTCACTCAGTGGACTGAGTATCTGGCATTGCTGTCAACTGTGGTATAGTTCACAGACATGGCTTGGATTTCACATTGCTGTGGCTGTGGTACACACAAGCAGCTGCACCTCTGATTTGACCCCTAGCCTGGGAATTTCCATATGCCATAGGTACAGTCCTAAAAAGCAAAAAATAAAGGCATTGTGGACATGTTAAAAGCAATACAGTAATTAATAATTTTTTAAAAGAAACCTTGAGTCTATGAAAATATTGTTTTTCCTTAAACTGAAGGTGCATTGTATCATTTAGTAGTATAATTAGATTATTTTAAAATGTATAGATAGAGTTCTCCCTGTGGCTCAGCAGGTGAAGGATGCAGCACTGCCACTGCTGTGACTCATGTTGGTGTTGTGGCACAGGCTCAATACCTAGCCTGGGAATTTCCACATGCCACCAGTGTGGCCAAAAAGACAAAATAGTGTACAGAATATTGTGTTTGTACACACAATATTGTAGTGTGTTTATGTGTGTGAGTTGGGGTGGGGGGAAGGAGAGAGGGAGAGAGAGAGAGAGGTTTATCCTGCTTAGTATTCTCTGGGGTTCTTAGATATGTGGTTTGGTGTTTGTCACTAAACTTGGAAAATTCTAGGCCATTATTCAAATAGTTCATCTGCCCCGTACTTTCTCTTTTCTTCTCCTAGAATTCCAGTTACATATATGCTAAATCATTTGATATTGTCCCACTGTTTTCAGATGTTCTGTTATGGGTTTTTTTTAAATTATGTTTTGGTTGGGGTGATTATTAATTGACCTATCCTCAAATTCAATGATTCTTTCCTTTAGCTATATTGAGTCTACTGATAAGCCCATTAAAGACATTCTTTATCTCTATTACTCTGATCATTATTACTACCATTTCCATTTGTTTCTTTCTCTTTTTTTTTCTTTTTCTTTTTTCTTTTTTCTTTTTTCCAGGCCTGCACCCATGGCATTTGGAAGTTCCCAGGCTAGGGGTCAAATTGGAGCTGTAGCCACTGGCCCATGCCCACACCATATCCGAGCCTTGTCTGCAACCTACACCACAGCTCACGGCAATGCCAGAACCGTAACACATTGAGTGAGGCCAGGGATCAAACCCATGTCCTCATGGACACTAGTTGGGTTTGTTACCTCTGAGCCACGATGGGAACTTCCCCCATCTTATTTTCTCAACATGTGTCATATGAGTCTAAGTTTGATGATTGCCTGGACTTCCGGGAATATCAGAAGTCATATTACTCTTAATCCTTTGTATGCTCCAGATTTTTTTGCTGAAAGCCAGATACCTTGCATAGAATAGTAAATATTTTTATGCTTGGACATGACCATGCCTGTTCTTCTGCTAGGCCTTTAGTAGGGAGGTTTGAATTAACCTGGATGAAAGATTTGTTGTTGCTATGGTTACCCTTCGAACACCACAGGCTTCAAATTTCTCTAGTAATATCTTCTATTTAGGACGTGGGCTGGTTTGCCAGAGTTACTTTCTCAATAGCTCCTCATTTAGCCTTGGATTTTCCATTTGTGCTATTCCGCACCAAGTATGCATCTCTTACAGCTCCCCCAGCTCTATTCCACTGTTTTTTTGTTTTTGTTCTGCTTGTTGACTTACGGTAAGGTGCAGGAGACAAGAACATCTTCCAATGGTCTGACTAAGCCTCCATCCTAGGGTAGTGCTGGGTCTCTGACTCTCCAGGGCCTGGCCTTCATAGGTGCTCTCGATTCTCTATCTATAGCTTTAGCCCACTGCATATTCTTGCCTTTCCTTCAGAAGTAAAGCTTTTTTCCTTCTGTCTTCCCCAAATACAATGGGTTTTTACTAGTGCCTTAAAATAACTGGGTTTATTGCTCTTTCTCCTCCAAATATAGGCTTTTCTTCCATAGGGAAAGTAAGGAGGAAGGTTTGAACAGAGTTTCAGCAGTGGCTGCTTTATCCCCCCCACCAGGCAACAGCCTGATGGAGCTTTATCAGGATTCTCCTTGGTCTTCCATATAAATCCCTGGTGGAGTTTGTGAAGGAAAATCCTACAAAAGGATGAAGTCTTTAAACTAGCCAATGCTTGGCCTTGAGCAATTCATGAAAAACATTGGGCTGAATCCTTTTACTGGCTTATATGAAGTCAAATAGCATCTGCCTGACATAAGCAAATGTTCAGGTCCTCTATCTCCTGGCAGGAAACCTGACTTGCCTCAGATTTGGGATTATATGATTGCCCTATAACCTCAGTTCTCTGATTTATTCAAGAGAAGTCATTAATTTGCTGTTTGTCCAGCTTTTCCTTGTGGTATGAATAGGAAAGACTTTCATTCCATTGTTCTATATCTCTAAGCTAAAACCAAAAGTCCTTATTGGAAGGTTCTGAGCAATGTAGTAATGTGATTGCATTTATATTAAAAGCTCACTATGGCTATTATATAGAGAATGAATTGCAGGGGTCTGAGGAGAGGACAATGGAAAAGTAGAGAAACCAGATAGAAAGCTATTGTATTTGTTTGAATAAAACATGTTTCCAGCTTGGATTGGCTGCTAGCAGTAGAAATGGGAAGGAGTAAGTATTTCAGGACATGCTCTTGATATGCATAGTGGAAAAGATTTGGTGGTAGAGGGGCTATTAATCAGGATCTAGTTAAGAGACAAAAACCACACCAATAATTTGAACAGGGAAAATTTCATATAAATATTAACTAGTAACAGGGGCTTAACTACTAAGAAGAGTGAAGCTAACTGTGCAGGAATGGCAGATGAAGGAAGCAGCCACTGTCTACAGGGCTTTGGGAGAGAGGAAATCAGCCACTGTCTGTACGGCTTTGAGAGAACAGCCAAAGAAGAATTAAATTTAGAGGAAGGAGGGCACCAATTCAGAAATTCAGATCTGAGAGGACAAGATGGCGGAGGAGTAGGGGGACACGCTCGCCCTCTCCCACAAACACAACAAAAAAAGCACATCTACAGAATAAATGACTCGCACAGAACAGCAACCAATCGCTGGCAGAAGAACCTAAACTCCAATAATGGCAAGAAGTTCGTGACATTACTGGGCAGAACGGGAGAAAAGAGGAGAGTGAGAGAAGGTGAATCCGAGCGGGACAGGCGCTCCTAAAAGGGAACTGCGGAGGAGAAAGGGATCCCGCACCCTGGAAAGTCACCTACACGGGGGAAGGATCAAACGAACCGGAGGAATCACCAGATGCAGAGAGGAGTGTAGCAGTAAGTTGGAGTACGGAAAAGCCGATCAAGAACCGAACGGACCATCTGAACTACGGGCACAGTCACCAAAAATTGAGACGCCTGGGTGGGGGCTGGGCACCGAGTCCTCGGCTCCAGAGGTTAGTCTGCGAGAACACGGGCCGGGGGGGCGGGGCGGAGCAGAAACTGCTTGGAAGGCCTAAAAACCATTTGACGGGGCAGAGACTGCCTGGGAGACTAGAAAACAAAGCTGTCGCAGAGGAAGGGAGCAATACTCTAGGGGCAGGGAAGTGGAAAGCCGCATCAGAGGGAAGATGGGAGAAGAGCCTGGTCTGCTCCCGTGCTGGGGAGGGGAGAGAAGAAGGGGTGGGTCCCCATAGAATACCCCCCACGCCACAGCAAGCTTACAGGCCCGCTAGCTAGCTGAAAGCTGTGCTTCCCAGTGCATCCCCTCCCCCCACCCCCACCACCCGCTACGCTCTCGCCAAACCTGGGGCTGCCTGCCATCCAGGAGGGCTGGCCTCAACAATTGCCTGAAGCCTACCACCGCAGGGGCTGTCCCTGCACAGGCCTGCTTGCCCTTTGGAGGGGCTACACTTCTGCAGAGTAGCACCAAACACCACCAGCCCCCGAGAAAAGGCCTGCAGCCCAGAAAAGCTAGAACAAGCCTAGCCAGGCCGTGAATAGATCTGCCTAATTCCCGGACGGTTTTTCTGAGTCGGGCTGCCCTGGGGAGGAGCCTCTTGGATTTCCAGCGGCCCTGCTACATGCCCAAGCCCCCAGGGGGTGCCAAGCTCTAGAGGATCAGCTGCATAGGACTGCCAGCTCCAGGCAGGACCCCCTGCAGCCCAGAAAAGCTGCAACAAGCCTCGCCGAGTCGGGAAAAGATATCAGACAGTTTTTCTGAGTCAGGCTACCCCGGGGAGGAGCCTCTTGGGTTTCCAGCGGCCCTGCTACCCGCCCAAGCCCCCAGGGGGTGCCGAGACCTAGTGGACCAGCTGCATAGGACTGCCAGCTCCAGGCAGGACACCCTGCAGCCCAGAAAATCTGCAACAAGCCTGGCCGAGTCGGGAAAAGATCTCAGACGGTCTTTCTGAGTCAGGCTGCCCTGGGGAGGTTCCTCCTGGGTTTCCAGGGGCCCTGCTACCCGCCCAAGCCCCCAGGGGGTGCCCCACTCCCACAGGATATCTGCTCAGCACCACCAGCCCCCTGGAAGAGCCCCTGCAGCCCAGAAAAGCTGCAACAAGCTTGGCCAGACTGTGAAAAGATCCGCCTTCATTCTCAGGCCGTCCTTCTGAGTTGGGCTACCCTAGGGAAGAGCCTCTTAGGTTCTCAGTGACCCAGATAGCTTCTCCAGCCCCCAGGGGGTGCTGCACTCCTGAGGAACAGCTGCCCAACACTGCCAACCCCCTGCAAGAACCCCACAGCCTAAAAACACCAGAGCAAGCTCTGCATGACCAAGTGAAATCTGCTACCATCATGGTGTGGACCTCCCAGTCCTGTCTGCCCTCAGGAAGCCCTCCTTTGCTTCAAAGAAACACTGTTAGCCCCATCAACACTCCAGAAAAGCCACACTGCCTCAAAAAAGATTGACCAACAATGCCAGCCCTCAGGAAATATTCCACGGCAGTGACAAGGCAAACACTGCCCAATAATGGAGAGTACAACTCCCTCAGGAGAAAGAAAACAACAAGCAAGATGAAGAAGCTGAGAAACCACCCCCAGTCAAACCAACAGGAGAACTCACCTAAAACAGTCAACAATGAAACAGATCTCTGCAGTCTGACAGACCTGGAGTTCAAAAGAGAAATAGTGAAAATACTGAAGGAATTAAGAGAAGATATGAACAGTAATGCAGATACCCTCAGAAAGGAACTAGAACATATAAGGAGGAGCCAAGAAAAACTAGAACATTCATTTGCAGAGATGCAAACTGAACTAAGGGCAGTAAAACCCAGAATGAATAATGCAGAACGAATCAGTGATATGGAAGATAGAATAATGGAAATCACTCAATCAGGTCAACAGACAGAAAACTGAATCAAAAAACTGGAAAGCAATATAAGAGACCTATGGGATAATATAAAGTGGGCCAAACTACACATAAGAGGAATTCCAGAAGGAGTAGAAAAAGATAAGGGGATGGAAAATATATTTGAAGAAATTATCGCTGGAAACTTCCCAAATCTAAAGGATACTGGGTTCAAGATACAAGAAGTACAGAGGGCCCCAAACAAACTGAACCCAAACAGACCCACACCAAGACACATCATAATAAAAATGGCAAAAGTTAGTGATAAAGAGAGGATCCTAAAGGCAGCAAGAGAAAAACAGAATGTTACCTACAAGGGAACCCCCATAAGAATATCAGCTGATTTCTCTACAGAAACACTACAGGCCAGGAGGGAATGGCAAGAGATATTTAAAATGCTAAAAGGAAAAAATATGCAACCTAGAATACTCTATCCAGCAAGAATATCATTTAAAATAGAAGGGGAAATAAAATTTTTTTCCAACAAACAAAAACTTAAAGAATACAGCAACACAAAACCCAGGTTAAAGGAAATATTGAAAGGGCTTCTCTAAACCAAAAAGAAAGGAAGGAAAGGGAAGAAAAAAGAAAAGAAAAGAAAAAAAAGAAGAAGAGGAAGAACTAGGACTGAGGAAACTGCAATCAGAGAACAGTCACTCAAATAAGCCAGCGTACAGATTTAATCATGAACATGCTTCAAACAAAATAAAATTAAAAAAAAAATTAAAAAGTCATCAAAACCATAAAATGTGGGCAAGGGATGTTAGGAAGTAAATAACTCTTTTTGTTTGTTTGTATGTTTCTCTTCTTAATTTTAATGTAGTAATGAAGTGTTTGAATTTACAGGACCATCAGGCTAAAACACACAATTATGGGAAGGGGTTAGCATACTTAAAAAACAGGGCAACCACAAGCCAAAAGCAAATATTGCATTTGCAAAAAAATGAAAAAAAAATACACTCAAGCAGATAATAACAGGAGACCATCCAACCAAAAAAAAAAGAAAGGAAGAATGGAGACCCATAGAATCAACTGGAACACGAGGTTCAAATGGCAATAAATAATCATCTATCAATTATCACCTTAAATGTCAATGGACTGAATGCCCCAATCAAAAGACACAGAGTGGCTGAGTGGATAAAAAGGCAAAAACCTTCAATATGCTGCCTACAAGAAACTCACCTTAGGACAAAAGATACATATAGATTGAAAGTGAAAGGGTGGGGAGAAATATTTCACGCCAATAGACATGACAGAAAAGCAGGAGTCGCAATGCTCATATCAGACAAAATAGACTTTAAAACAAAGACATAAAGAAAGACAAAAAAGGACACTACTTAATGATTAAGGGATCCATCCAAGGAGAGGATGTTACTATCGTCAACATATATGCCCCAAATACAGGAGCACCCAGATACATACAACAAATATTAACAGACATAAAGGGAGATATTGATGAGAATACAATCATAGTAGGAGACCTTAATACCCCCCTCACATCAATGGACAGATCCTCTAGACAGAAAACCAATAAAGCAACAGAGATCCTAAAGGAAACAATAGAAAAGTTAGACTCAATTGATATCTTCAGGACACTACATCCAAAAAAAGCAGAATACACACTCTTCTCAAATGCTCATGGAACATTCTCAAGAATCGACCACATCTTGGGACACAAAGCTAATCTCAATAAATTTAGGAGCATAGAAATTATCTCAAGTATCTTCTCTGACCACAATGCCATGAAATTAGAAATCAACCATGGGAAAAGGAAAGAGAAAAAACCTACTGCATGGAGACTCAACAACATGCTACTAAAAAACCAATGGGTCAATGAGGAAATCAAGAAGGAAATTAAAAACTACCTTGAAACAAATGATAATGAAGACACAACCTCTCAAAAAATCTATGGGATGCTGCGAAAGCAGTGCTCAGAGGGAAATTTATAGCAATACAGGCCTTTCTCAAAAAAGAAGAAAGATCCCAAATTGACAACTTAACCCTCCACCTAAATGAATTAGAAAAAGAAGAACAAAAAAAGTCCTAAAGTCAGCAGAAGGAAGGAAATTATAAAGATCAAAGAAATCAATAAAATAGAGACTCAAAAAACAATAGAGAAAATTAATAAAACCAAGAGCTGATTCTTTGAAAAGGTGAACAAAATTGACAAACCCCTGGCCAGACTCACTAAAAAGAGGAGAGAAAGAACCCAAATAATCAAAATTATAAATGAAAAAGGAGAAATCACAACGGATACAGCAGAAATACAAGAACCCATAAGAGAATACTATGAACAACTCTACGGCAACAAGTTTGACAATCTGGAAGAAATGGACAATTTTCTAGAATCTTACAGCCTGCCAAAACTGCATCAAGTAGAAACAGACCAACTGAACAGACAGATCACTAGAAATGAAATTGAAGAGGTCATAAAATCACTCCCTAGAAATAAAACTCCAGGACCAGATGGCTTCACAGATGAATTTTATCAAACATATAAAGAGGAATTGGTGCCCATCCTCCTTAAACTCTTTCAAAAGGCTGAAGAAGGAGGAATACTCCCAAAGACATTCTATGATGCCACCATCACCCTCATTCCAAAACCAGACAGAGATACCACCAAAAAAGAAAACTATCGCCCAATATCATTGATGAATATAGATGCAAACATTCTCAACAAAATCTTAGCCAACCGAATCCAACAACATACCAAAAAAATTATACACCATGACCAGGTTGGGTTCATCCCAGGTTCACAAGGATGGTTCAACATATGCAAATCAATCAGCATCATACACCACATTAACCAAAAAAAAAAAAGCCAAAAATCATATGATCATCTCAATAGACGCAGAAAAAACATTTGACAAAGTCCAACATCCATTCATGATCAAGACCCTCACCAAAGTGGGTATAGAGGGAACATTCCTGAATATAATCAAAGCCATTTATGATAAACCCACAGCAAATATAATCCTCAATGGGGAAAAACTGAAAGCCTTCTCACTCAAATCTGGAACAAGACAGGGATGCCCACTCTCACCACTGCTACTCAACATAGTTTTGGAAGTCCTAGCCACAGCAATTAGACAAACAAAAGAAATAAAAGGCATCCATATAGGAAGAGAAGAGATAAAACTGTCACTGTATGCAGATGACATGATACTATACATAGAAAACCCTAAGGACTCAACCCCAAAACTACTTGAACTGATTCATAAATTCAGCAAAGTAGCAGGATATAAGATTAACATTCAGAAGTCAGTCGCATTTCTGTATACCAGCAATGAAATATTAGAAAAGGAATACAAAAATACGATACCTTTTAAAATTGCACCTCACAAAATCAAATACCTCGGAATACACCTGACCAAGGAGGTAAAGGACCTATATGCCGAGAACTATAAAACTTTAATCAAAGAAATCAAAGAAGATGTAAAGAAATGGAAAGATATTCCATGTTCCTGGATTGGGAAAATCAATATTGTAAAAATGGCCATCCTACCCAAAGCAATCTACAGATTCAATGCAATCCCTATCCAATTACCCAGGACATTTTTCACAGAACTAGAACAAACAATCCAAACATTTATATGGAACCACAAAAGACCCAGAATCGCCAAAGCAATCCTGAGAAACAAAAACCAAGCAGGAGGCATAACTCTCCCAGACTTCAAGAAATACTACAAAGCCACAGTCATCAAAACAGTGTGGTACTGGTATCAAAACAGACAGACAGGAGTTCCCGTCGTGGCGCAGTGGTTAATGAATCCAACTAGGAACCATGAGGTTGCGGGTTCGGTCCCTGCCCTTGCTCAGTGGGTTAACGATCCGGCATTGCCGTGAGCTGTGGTGTAGGTCGCAGATGAGGCTCAGATCCCGCGTTGCTGTGGCTCTGGCGTAGGCCAGAGACTACAGCTCCGATTGGCCCCCTAGCCTGGGAACCTCCATATGCCACGGGAGCGGCCCAAGAAATAGCAAAAAGACAAAATAAAATAAAATGCTTATTTCAAAAAAAAAAAAAACAGACAGACAGACCAATGGAACACAATAGAGAATCCGGAAATAAACTCTGACACCTATGGTCAATTCATCTTTGACAAGGGAGGCAAGAACATCAAATGGGAAAAAGAAAGTCTATTCAGCAAGCATTGCTGGGAAACCTGGACAGCTGCATGCAAAGCAATGAAACTAGAACACACCCTCACACCATGCACAAAAATAAACTCAAAATGGCTGAAAGCCTTAAATATACAACAGGACACCATCAGACTCCTAGAAGAAAACATGGGCAAAACACTCTCTGACATCAACATCATGAATATGTTCTCAGGTCAGTCTCCCAAAGCAACAGAAATTAGAGCAAAAATAAACCCATGGGACCTCATCAAACTGAAAAGCTCTTGCACAACAAAGGAAACCCAAAAGAAAACAAAAAGACAACTTACAGAATGGGAGAAAACAGTTTCAAATGATGCAACTGACAAGGGCTTAATCTCTAGAATATATAAACAACTTATACAACCCAACAGCAAAAAAAAAACAATCAATGGAAAAATGGGCAAAAGACCTGAATAGACATTTCTCCAAGGAAGATATACAGATGGCCAACAAACACATGAAAAAATGCTCAACATCGCTGATTATAAGAGAAATGCAAATCAAAACTACCATGAGATATCACCTCACACCAGTCAGAATGGCCATCAGTAATAAGTCCACAAAGAACAAGTGCTGGAGGGGCTGTGGAGAAAAGGGAACCCTCCTGCACCATTGGTGGGAATGTCAACTGGTACAGCCACTATGGAGAACAGTTTGGAGATACCTTAGAAATCTATCCATAGAACTTCCATATGACCCCGCAATCCCACTCTTGGGCATCTATCCGGACAAAACTCTACTTAAAGAGGCACGTGCACCCGCATGTTCATTGCAGCACTATTCACAATAGCCAGGACATGGAAACAACCCAAATGTCCATCGACAGATGATTGGATTCGGAAGAGGTGGTAATATATACACAATGGAATACTACTCAGCCATAAAAAAGAATGACATCATGCCATTTGCAGCAACATGGATGGAACTAGAGACTCTCATACTGAGTGAAATGAGCCAGAAAGACAAAGACAAATACCATATGATATCACTTATAACTGGAATCTAATATCCAGCACAAATGAACATCTCCTCAGAAAAGAAAATCATGGACTTGGAGAAGAGACTTGTGGCTGCCTGATGGGAGGGGGAGGGAGTGGGAGGGATGGGGAGCTTGGGCTTATCAGACACGACTTAGAATAGATTTACAAGGAGATCCTGCTGAATAGCATTGAGAACTTTGTCTAGATACTCATGTTGCAACAGAAGAAAGGGTGGGGGAAAAAATGTAATTGTAATGTAGACATGTAAGGATAACCTGACCCCCTTGCTGTACAGTGGGAAAATAAAAAAAAATTATTAAAAAAAAAAAAGAAATTCAGATCTTATTGGAGAGGGTGGGGCTATAGCCCACTGGACGGCAGAGAAGTTTGCTGAGGTGCCCCAGGCTTAGGATGGTAAGCAATAAACCAGGGTCTGAGTGTCTGAGAAGTTCACGAGAAATCTGCCTGCTATGATGCTGGCAAAACTCGTTAGTTTGTAAATTTGGTAGTAAATTCTAGGTGGATATGCCTATATTCTGACCCAGCAATTTCACTCCAAATATTTACTCAAGAGAAATAAAATATATGTCTAACAAAAGACATGAAAGAACTTTCTGGAATGATGGAAATACTCCCTATCCTGATCATTGTGGTGGTTACATGTGTGTATACATTTGTCAAAACTCAGTGAAATTTACACTTAAAAATTAATGTTGGGGGAGTTCTCTTCTTTGCGCAGTGGTTAACAAATCTGATTGGGAAACATGAGGTTGCGGGTTCGATCCCTGGCCTTGCTCAGTGGGTTAACGATCTGGCATTGCCGTGATCTATGGTGTAGATCACAACGTGGCTTGGATCCCGCATTGCTGTGTCTCTGGCGTAGGCCGGCAGCTATAGCTCTGATTAGACCCCTAACCTGGGAACCTCCTTATGCCACGGGAAGCAGCTCAGAAAAGGCAAAAAGACAAAAAAAAATGTTGGGGAAGAAAAGGGATATTGGAGATAGAAAAAGAGAGAAGAAAGTTTGGAATAGTTGTCTCAAATTTGGAAAATGAATTTACCAGAGAAATATAATAAGATTAGCCAGCAGTACTGAAAGCCTAGTAGAGATTTGTGGTAACAAATTTAAATTGAGAGTCCTCAACAGAGGTTGTGTAATTTTCTCTGGCCAGTTTCAACTTCTCCATCATTGATGTCAAGTAGAAGAATAAGTGGCTGTAACCAGCATTAGAGTTTTGCTTGGGGAGCATGAGAGGGAAAGGGCCAAGGGAGCTAGGGGTGTTGGCAAGAAAGAAGTGATTTTAATGAACACCCAATGGATTATAAGCTGAGTATTTAAAGATATAAAAAGTTTGTTTTGCATAGCATGGCCTCAAATACCAGCCAATCATTTCATCTAGTGCTCAAAAGAAAATTAGCCATCCCTCCCAATGATAGAGGGGGAAAATGTTTGTTTTGATTATAAATGGTAACTGCATAAGGAATTTCCAATGGTAATCTTGACTTTACATGATTTCTCCTTACACATTAACTGGAAAACCTAACCCCAAAGAAATACATGACTCTGCTAATATACCAGGGGTCCATCATCTACCCCTTGTTTCAAAACAAACCACCCTAAAACTTAGTGACTTAAAACAACAACCATTTTATTTGTTCATGATTCTATAGGTCAGCAATTGGGGCTGGGTTCAGCAATATGGTTCTTCTGGTGGCTTAGCTGGGACTGAGTGGTGTAAGAAGGCCCCCTCACATGTCTGGCAGTTGGTGTTGGCTGTTGGCTTGCCCACTCATCTCTAGCTGACTGGCCTAGCCTTGTACACATGGAAATGGGTTTTTAGAGCAACAAAATGAAAGCTAGGCACAAGCCCTTTACTAGCATCTGCTTGTATCACATTTGCTGCTGTCCCACCAGCCAAAGGAAGCCATATGACCAAGGTTAGTGTCAATGGGATTGGCAGGAAACTACACAAGGGCAGACAGGGACACATGGTGCATGGAGGGCCAATACTTTAATTGTCAATGGCAAGGTGATTAGGAGCAGTGCTCTCTTTCTGCAGCCAGTAAATAACAGCTAAAACTAAACAGAAAAGCAAACCACTTTTCAGGAAAAACAATCATTTTCCAAAGAGTATTATAACCTAGTCGAGGATGTCTGCAATTTTTCTCAATGTCATAAAATTCTAAAGACAATCAATTTGAAAAATGTACGTGTCATAGTACATTTCAGGAAAAGAGAGGTCATACCATTAGATGATGATAGTGTTTTAGCAGCTTCGAAAACTTGTTAACTTGGCCCTTATGCTTTGAATGAGTATATTTGTAGACAGGAGACTGAACCATATGACCTTTAATGTTCTTTTCCAGAACTGAGATTTTTATGATAAACCATTTAGTAATCAGTCTATTATAGCTCATTCTATCTTGGCTGAGAAAATGCCCCTTTTTTTCTTATAAGCACATTCACATACGCCTCTGCATAAAGCAGAGCTCTGAGACAAATGACAGTTCTGTTTCATAATATTTGTCTCCTGACAGAAGAGGACCAGCTCTTGAGTTATTGCCTCATTAGTGAAAATAAAAATCATTGACAACTCCCAGAATTATGAGAATGAAAATATTGAAACTTTGGTTTATAAGGGCTCTGACTTTCATTTTTCTTTGAACACTAGAAACTTACATTTCTCTACCCCTATTCCTAGATCAGTGTAAAGGCTGTAGAGGAAATGTTGAAGTTTAGAAGTAGAAAAAAAAATCAGGTGTGGACAAAGAAAAAAAAGAAGTAATCATTATCATGTTTCATAATGATTATAAGTGAAAATACAGTTTTCATTGTTCTCAAAAGAATACCCTCTTATCATTAAAATTCTTATTTCATGTAATATCATGAAAAGAGAGCTTTGCTGACCCAGAATTAGATCCCCAAATTTTTTATTTGCTCTGCTGTCACAGTAAAGCTTTGGAAAATTGTAATTGCCTGAGTACCCAAAGGTTATGGATCAATCACTCAGCGTGCCTGTCATGCAAACTTGCAAGTCTGAGAATACTCAGAGAGGCTGGGGATCTTTTCTCACCAAAGCAAAATGGCTTATTGTTAGATCTGGAGGAAAAACAGAGGGAACGGAAAATGCTATTGAGTGTACTTAGTGAGAAACATCATTTATATCTGACAGTAGCACAATTTTAATAATGAGGCCAGCAGGGAGAAGACAGAGAGCAGGAAAGACCTTATAAGGAGAGCTCTGCTCAGCGAGCCAGCTCAGCTGGTATGAAGTGGACCCAGAAGTCCACAAGGGAAAAGAATATTATATTTTAAAAATGCAGTGTGCAGCATTTACTTTTATTTTTAGAGGAAAAATGTTTGAGAGTCGACCCTACCCAGTGACTTCATCACAACTTTATTCTGGCCAGCTAAACTGTCTTGGTTAGACACATCTGAAGTCTTCTTAAATTGACTATATTTTTGTCAATTATTCCAATATTTGATATCATCCTTTAATAAAAGGAAATTTCACTTTTGCCAGAAGTTAGTATTAGGGCGAATCACATGGAATTGCCAATATTCTACTATTTTTGACCCTAAAACTGCACCTTCATACGGTTTAGCTTCCTATAGTACCTATAAGCAATTATTATATGATAGATTTGGCATTTTATACTTGGGAGGATAGGATGGGTTATTTAATAAATGGTCCTAGGATTATTAGACAAGCATTTAGGAAAAAGTAAAGTGGAATCCCTACATCGATCCACAGACAAAAATTAATTCTAGGTATTACTATTTAGTTAAATGTTAAAATGACAGAAAATAAGAGACTTTGGATGAATACTTACATAATTTGGGAGGGTACGCAAAGCATTTATCCAAACAGCCTAGGATGAAGCCTTAGCAAATTTAAATATGATTTTTAAATGCCAAAACATCAACATGCATCTTTTTAAAACTCTGTAAACAACATTAAAGCACAATTTTAAAACTGGATGAGATATTTGCAACATAAATGGCAGAAAAGCTGAGACTCCTAATATCTAAAGAACTCTTAACTAGCAACAGGCAAGGTATCAACACTCCATATAAAAATGAACAATTTCTGAAAGGAGACACACAAATCCCAGGAAAACTCACAAGGGACAATTGAAAACATTATTGAGATATCAAGTGCCACCTTTCAAATTAATAAAGTAAAAAGAATGGCAACACAAGCAATGGTAAGAATACAGGAAAATAAACATTCTTATGCATGGCTAGAGAAGTAGGGCTAAATTCATGCTTTCTAGAGGTCAATTGGTAATTTGCGTCAAAAATACTCAAACTCTGCATATCTCCTGAGCCCACAATTCCACCTTTTGCCAGTCATCTTAAGGATAAACCCACAAGTGTATCTGAAGTTACATGTGTATGTCATCACAATGAAAATTTGGAAACTAAATATCGTAAAATAATGGAATTGTTCAAAATTCATGACACATACCAAGGAAAACACTATGCCAGGGATAAAAAACACATTATGAAAAATATTTTTAGGCATGAAGAAACTATGCTATTAGATGAAAAGAAAAAAAAATCAGGCTCTAAGTCAGTATGTGCACTGGACAACCCACAGTAAGGGATCTGATTCACACAGTGATTTGATTTGGATACAGGAGCCCTGGTGCCTTATTTCCTGGTCTTGGCAGATCACTGATACCCAAGAGATGCATGATGATGATGATGTCAGTACCTACATGGAACATAATGATATCCCAATTTAACCTCCTTCTCCAGAGCAGGGGGAGTGGATTTTCTAGAATCGTTCTGACATAGTTCTAGGTTGTCACGGCAGTGGCAATGTAGGCAGGGCCAAGATAAATCCAACTTTTTGTGGCCTGGTTCAATAAACACTTATTATTATCCCAGGTGCACCTTCTCCCTGTCCCCAACACTTTTTTTTTTTTTTTGGTCGTTTGAGGGCCGCACCTGTGGCATACGGAGGTTCCCAGGCTAGGGGTCCAATCAGACCTGTAGTCACTGGCCTACACCAGAGCCACAGCAATGCAGGATCCAAGCCGCGGCTGTGACCTGCACCATAGCTCACAGCAACGCCAGATCCTTAACCCACTGAGTGAGGCCAAGGACTGAACCTGCGTCTTCATGTATACTAGTCAGATTTGTTTCCACTGAGCCACGATGGGAACTCCCCAACACTTTTTACTCCCTTTATCCTGCTTTTTACTTGGTTCTCCATATACATCACCTTCCAATACTATCTATAATTTACATATTTGTAATTTTTATTATCTGTCTCCCCCTACTGGTATGAAGGTAGAGGTTTTTGTCTGTTTTATGCTTCACTGTATATGCTCAAGACTTAAAACAGTACCTGGGAAGTAGCTGAAAGGAATCTGACTAGTATCCATGAGGATGAGGGTTTGATCCCTGGCTTTGCTCAGTGAGTTAAGGATCTGGCATTGCCATGAGCTGTGGTGTAGGTCACAGATGTGGCTCAGATCTGGCATGGCTATGGCTGTGGGGTAGGCCAGCAGCTGTAGTTCTGATTCGATTCTTTTTTTTTTTTTTTCCCCACTGTACAGCAAGGGGGTCAGGTTATCCTTACATGTATACATTACAATTACATTTTTTCCCCCACCCTTTCTTCTGTTGCAACATGAGTATCTAGACAAAGTTCTCAATGCTATTCAGCAGGATCTCCTTGTAAATCTATTCTAAGTTGTGTCTGATAAGCCCAAGCTCCCCATCCCTCCCACTCCCATCAGGCAGCCACAAGTCTCTTCTCCAAGTCCATGATTTTCTTTTCTGAGGAGATGTTCATTTGTGCTGGATCTGATTCGATTCTTAGCCTTGGGACTTCCATATGCAGTGGGTGTGGCCCTAAAAAGCAAAACAAAACAACAAACCAAAAACCAAAAAAAAAACAGCACCTGGTACACAGCAGGACCCAAAAAAACTATTAATCAGACAAGTGAATGAAGAGAAGCTCATATTTGCTGTCTATGTACGATGTATCTATACATCAGGCACCTTAATTCCATTAGTTAAGGACAGCTTTTAGGAAAAAAGATCACAAAAGAACAACATGAGGGGTAGTGGAGATTCAACCTCTATGCCTTGCTTATGGTTGTAAGGGTGATAAGACTTGATTAGAGATAAGTGAGCCAAATATCTCTTTTTAGGGCAGCATCCACAGTGTATGGAAGTTCCTAGGCTAGGAGAAGGTTGGATCGGAGCTGCAGCTGCCGACCTGCTCCACAGCGACAACATCTGCAGTCTACACCACAGCCTGCAGCAACACCAGATCCTTAACCTACTGAGCGAGGCCAGGGATTAAACCCGAATCCCCACAGACACTAGGTCGGGTTTTTAACCCGCTAAGCCACAATGGGATCTCCCCAGTGTCTTTTGTTGTTGTTGTTGTTGTTGTTGTTGCTATTTCTTGGGCCGCTCCCGCGGCATATGGAGGTTCCCAGGCTAGGGGTTGAATCGGAGCTGTAGCCACCGGCCTACGCCAGAGCCACAGCAATGCAGGATCCGAGCCGCGTCTGCAACCTACACCACAGCTCACGGCAACGCAGGATCATTAACCCACTGAGCAAGGGCAGGGACCGAACCCGCAACCTCATGGTTCCTAGTCGGATTCGTTAACCACTGCGCCACGACGGGAACTGCCCCAGTGTCTTTTTAAGGTAACATGCAGAGCACCTCTTTCTCCCCACCAACTGTCCCTGTGAGACACTCCCCACTGAATCAACAGTGAGGACCCCAAAGTGAGACAGCTGAGAAGACCCCTTCATTCAATCTACTCTAGGTTTACAGCTGATAAGCATTTCTCCAATAATTCACAATTCTGCATACAGGAGCAAAGGAGTATGTGACAAAACATACTCTGAATTACATCGGAATTACACTGAATTACATCTCAATGAGGAGAATAATTGCAATACCAAGCAGACATTCACAGCGGTGGTCATTTCTAATGGATTTTTTTTAATCCATATTTTTTGACCTCACTACTTAGAATCCTTCTTTGGCCTTCTATGTTAAATTCATCATTTTCAGAAGGATTGTCCTTTCACCCTAAAAAAGACTAGTTCAATCAGACTTCATAATAATGTTCATTATATTTTCCCGCTGAGCAAGATCAGCTTTGAGCATTGGGTAGAAGTGAAGTTTAAGAATGTATGTTCTGCCCTCCTTCCCTTCTCCCCATGTTATGTGCCATAGCTCCCGGCTTTTGCCTCTTTGCTGATCATTAGTTTGAATGTGCCTACAATGAAGCAAGCCTTCATTTTTATGCTTTAACAAAAGAAAAAAAAATATGACTCCTCCTGCAAGTATAAAACCGCCAGGTTTCACAACATGAACAGGAACTTCAAAATTATTGCCAGTTCCTTACATGCAGATAATTCTTCCAGAATTACAGTTTTTCCAGTCCAAATTATACTTGAAAAACTACCAGCTCCCTAGAATAAACTCTATGCAATGTCCAGCTCATACCCCTTAATAACAGGAAGAACACTGCTTCATATTTCTCCCTAGAAAGGCAATGCTGTCTAGTTGATAACAGATCAGAGTTGACACCGGAAAACCTGACTGTATTTATGATTCTACTCTTAGAGGCTGCATTTTGGGTTTTTTTGCTTTGTTTCTCATCTCTCCCCACCGCTCCCTCCCTTCTTAACCTCTCTCTCAACCTCTCTCTCCCTGCCCCTTACTCCCTCCTAAAATGAAATACCTGTTATATTAAAACTTAGAGTACTAAGCGATGATGACAATATAGAGGAAGTGGACCTTTCCTATGTTGCTGGTGGAAGTATATAAAACAGCACAATTGCTTTGGCGAAAGGTTGGCAGTTTCTTACAAAGTTAAAGCATATGTCTAACGTATAACCCAGCCACTCTGTTCCTAAGTGCTTACTCAAGGGAAATGAAAACATATGTCCACCAAAAGACATAAGATGCCAGAACAGCATTATTCATAATATCCCCCAACTAGAAACTACACAAATATCCATCAAGAAATGAATGATGTACAAGTTGTGGTAAGTCTGTACAATGGATTACCACTCTGCAATAAAAAGGGATGAACTGCTGATATATGCACTAACACAGGTGAATATCACCAACAACATGCTGAGTCAAAGGTAGACACAAAGGAACACATACTATATGGTTTTCATTTACATAGTTTTCATTTACATAGTTTTAGAACACATAAAACTAAACTATGGTCATAGAAATAAAATCAAGAGTTCCCTGGGGTCACAGGGATGGCAATGGTGTAGTAAGATTGCTTTAAAGGGGAATAAAGGAACTTCCTGGTGGAGTGGAAATGTTTTACATCTTCATTGGTGTGGTAGTTTTTAGGCTGCTAATATTTGCCAAAATTTACCAGACTATATACTTAATATCCATGCATGATATTGACTATAATTTATATAATAAAATTGGCTTAAAATTTCAGACTGGGGTCTAAACAAGGGCTTAGAAAGAAAATTTTTTGCCAGACTACACAGGTAGATCGTCTATCAGCCCCTCTGTAAACTCACCAAGTGATAGGCTGGAGGACTGTGGCTGAATCCAGGTCTATTGGTAAAACTCCTGCTATCTGCTTCCATTACATTCAATACCCACAGAGTGCTTCAGTCTGCAAGATAATATGGTGGGCATTATTGGAGACAAAGATGAATAATTCAGAATGTCTACTCTTGATTTATTGCTAATTTTTTTTGGCCTAGTGGTGATTAAAAAAAAACAAAAACAAGGGCCATGCACTTAACTAATTACTATAAAATAAAGACTATTAAGTGGATAACATAGGACCATGCTTAATGAATACTTACTCAATACCTGGAAACATCCCAACAGCCTATTGGAGGTCTTATTTATATATGATTCCTAAGCACTCTGGCAAGAATTTTGAGGGATGCTTTGCAGCCCAAAAATGGGTTAGCAAACACTGGTTAAGACACTTTTAAGAAGTTGGAATGGGGTTGCCTTCCTTCCCCTAGGAAGGTGGCCAGCAATGTAGAGAACAAGCCTAAGAGGGTGATGAGTCAAAGGGTGGCACCTACTTAGAGATACAGGGATGGGAATGATGGAAGGTAGGCAACAGAATTGTCAAGATCAGGGCTGCACAAACAGTTTCACATGGTCTTGGTCTAGGTCTTTATTAAAGGGAGATGTAAAACTGAAAGGGCACAAAATCTCAGATTATCATCAGAATAGATAATTTCAGTGATTTCATACAATCAAAGTTTCTTTCTTCCTCCCTCAAAGTGCTATGAAAACAAGCAGGTTTAGGCAGTTCTCCTGAACCTCTGCCCAAGTGATGACTCAGGGATCTAGGTGCTTCCATTTTCTGACTTCAAGGTAGCTCTTGTGCTATCTAGCTAATAGATGAGGAAACAAACATATGAACAATTGTGTGGAATATTCTGTAGGTCAGGCTTGGACGTGACATACATCAATTCTGTCCACATGTCATGGACCAGAACTCAGTCACATGATCCCACTTATTTTTCTTTTTGGTTGCTCCCACAGCATGTGAAAGTACCCAGGCCAGGGAAAGAACCAGGTCCTTAACTCACTGAACCACAAGAAAACTCCGCATGATCCCACTTAGATGCAAGGATGGCTGAGAAATTTAGTTTAGCTGTGCTCCCAGCATAGAAAAGAACCAGATTGGAACACCAACAGTCAGGACCACAGCAAGGCTACTTACTGAGCAATTCAACAACTACAAATTTTCAGTGTTCAACTGCTCAAGGGCAGCTGAAAGAAATGACATAAAATTGGAGTGAGGGTAGGGAAGGTAGGTAGCACTCCAGAAAGTGCTATGTTCCTCAATGGGAATAAGTGAGCAAATCATCACAGTTGAAACCGTAAGAGCAGCCCTTTGCCACAAATGTCAGGTGATCCAAGAGCCCAAAAAGAAAAACAACAGAGGTCTGGGGTCAGAGTAAATCTGCCAAAGACATTATAAAATGATCCTCATGCTTTCAGGAACCCCAAGCCTGGAATTAGCACATTGTTCAGAGCAGGAGGAGACTGAATTAGGTCAAGTGATTTAAATTGTCAGTTGGTATAGCTTCAGAAGTTTCACTGATAGCTCATACATTATTAGTTGGGGTCTTGATTTTTTTTTTTTTTTTTTTTTTGCTTTTTAGGGCTGCACCTGTGGCATATGGAGGTTCCCAGGCTAGGTGTCAAACTGGAGCTACAGCCACCAGCCTACGCCACAGCCACAGCAAAGCAGGACCCGAGCCATGTCTGTGACCTACACCAAAACTCACGGCAAAACCAGATCCTTAACCCATTGAATGAAACCAGGGATTAAACCCGAAACCTCATGGTTCCCAGTCGGATTCGTTTCCGCTGCACCACGACGGGAACTCCGGGCTCTTGATTTTTTGCCTTTGTTTATATAGACTCAAACATGAGGGACATTTCCTCACAAGTTCAACATAGAAGTACCACATGACCTAGCCATTCTACTTCTGGATATATACCACGAAGAATTAAAGGCAGGGACTCAAATGGCTATCTGCCCTCCCATGTTCATAGCAGCATTATTTTTTCTTACCACTGTACAGCATGGTGACCGAGTTACACACACATGTATACATTCTTTTTTCTCACATTACACGTTCCATCGTAAGTGACTAGACAGAGTTCCCAGCATAGCCGCATCATTCGCAATAGCCAAAACGTGGAAACAACCCAGAGGTCCATCAACAGATGAGTAGATAAAGAAAATGTAGTATATATGTACATTGGACTATTATTCAGCCTTAAAAAGGAAAGAAATTCTAAAACATGCTACACCATGGATCAACCTTGTAAACAGTAGGTGTGAAATAAGCCAGACACACAAAAAATATTCTATGATCCTACTTATATGAAGTATCTAAGATAGGCAAATCCATAGTGATATTAAACAGAATAGAACCTACCAGGGGCTGTGTATGTTCAGGCGAGGGGAGTTACGGTTTAATAGGTACAGAGATCATGAAAAAATTCTGGAAATGAACGCAACAGCAAAAAAGCCAACAACCCAATGGAAAAATGGGCAAAAGACCTGAATAGAAATTTCTCCAAGGAAGAGATACAGATGGCAATAAGCACATGAAAAAATGCTCAACATCCCTGATTATTAGAGAAATGCAAATCAAAACTACCATGAGATACCACCTCACACCAGTCAGAATGGCCATCATTAATAAGTCCACAAATAACAAGTGCTGGAGTGGGTGTGAAGAAAAGGGAACCCTCCTGCATTGTTGGTGGGAATGTAAGCTGGTACAGCCACTATGGAGAACAGTTTGGAGATACCTTAGAAATCTATACATGGAAGTACCATATGACCCCGCAATCCCACTCTTGGGCATCTATCTGGACAAAACTCTACTTAAAAAAGACACATGCACCCGCATGTTCATTGCAGCTCTATTCACAATAGCCAAGAGCTGAAAACAACCCAAATGTCCTTCAACAGACAATTGGATTAGGAAGATGTGGTATATATACACAATGGACTACTACTCAGCCATAAAAAAGAACGACATAGCGCCGTTTGCAGCAACATGGATGGAACTAGAGGCTCTCATAATGAGTGAAATAAGTCAGAAAGAGAAAGACAAATACCATATGATATCACTTGTATCTCGAATCTAATATACAGCACAAATGAACCTTTCCACAGAAAAGAAAATCATGGACTTGGAGAACAGACTTGTGGTTGCCTGGGGGGAGGGGAAGGGAGTGGGATGGATGTGGTGCTTGGGGTTAATAGATGCAGACTATTGCTCATGGAATGGATTTACAAAGAGATCCTGCTGTGTAGCACTGAGAACTAGGTCTAGATACTTAAAACGCAGCACGACAATGGGAGGAAAAAATTATGTATACATGTATGTGTAACTGGGTCCCCATGCTGTACAGTGGGGGAAAAAAGTGTGTTGGGGAAAATAACAATAAATAATCAACTTTAAAAAAATTCTGGAAATTAACAGTGGTGATAGTTGGATAAGTTGTGAATGTACTTAATGCCAATGAATTGTGTACTGGAAGTAGTTAAAAGGGTAAATCTCATGTTTTGGAGATTTTTACCACCATAAAAATATTTTAATGAAAGCATAGGCTCTATAATAAAGAAACAAATACTGTGCTAAAAGCCAGACAGAGAAAGATTCCAGTTGGTAAATGTAGATGGGAAGAATGGAGAAAAGCTTCATGGAAGAGATAATTACATCAGCCAGGCCTTGGAGAACATCAAGTTGGAGATTAAAAACAAGAGCAGAGAGGATGGACATATTCCAGGCAGTGAGGAAATGTAAGCAAGGGCAGGGTCAAAAAAGTATGTAGCAGAGTTCCCGTTGTGGTTCAGTAGATTAAGGACCCAACGTTGTCTCTATGAGGATGTGGGTTCTATCTCGGCCTTGCTCAGTGGGTTAAGGATGAGGCATTGCCACAAGCTGTGGCATAAAGTCGCAGATTCAGCTCATATTTTAGTTGCTGTGGCTGTGGTGTAGGTCTCAGCTGCAGTGCCAATTCAACCCCTAGCCTGGGAACTTCCCTATGCTGCAGGTGCAACTGTAAAAAGAAAAAAAAAATGTATGTAGCATATCTAAGAAATGGTGATTTGTCATGTTTATTCACTATACCTCCCGCTTTCCTTTTTTGGGGAGCTGACACTCACCCCTTTGAACTTAGTTAGGCAAGAGCTGGTTCCTCCCTATTCCCAAATGCCAGGCCAGGGGTCCCCAAGTGAGCTTCAGCAAACTGCCACTTGGCTTACTATGAACAGGCAAAACCCTCAGGAACATTTCCACTTGGTTCCTACCAGAGAAGTTTACATAATTATATAATACACACATTACCTTTTTCCTGGAAGAGTCATTGTGTTTCAAGGGATTTTTGTCCACAGAATACGTTTATATATTGTCAGACACATGGATGGATATTTTTTTCTTTTTTTGTTTTTTACAGCGGCATCTGTGGCATATGGAAGTTTCCAGGCTAGGGTTCAACTTGGAGCTACAGCTGCCAGCCTAGACCACAGCCACACCAACCTGGGATCCAAGCTGCGTCTACAACCTACATCACAGCTCACAGCAACACTGGATCCTTAACCCACTGAGCAAGGCCAGGGATCGAACCTCATCCTCATGGATACTAGCTGGATTCGTTTCCGCTGCACCACGAAGGGAACTCCCTGGATGGATATTTCTGAAGTGCTAATTAAAATCTTTTCTCCCCTCTCCTTTGTTTTTTCCTTATCAAGCAGGTAGCTGAGTGTGTGCCTGCTGCCATAAGGCAAGAATGCAGCAGGGTGGTCTTTTGCTGTGGTTTTGGTTTTTAACTGCAGTGTAGTTGTCATATACCATTACAGTAAAATCAGACAAGGTAGTTGCTGAGAACCTTAGAAAAGTTAGGCACGGCTCTTTTCTCTAGGCAAGGCATCATTTTAATTCTCTTAAAATCGTAAGATAGAAGTTTCTGAACACCAATAGTCAGGTTTCCCAATTTATGTCTGGGGAATTTTAACTTTTTATTCCCTATCCAAGACAATTCTCAGTGACATCAGGTAGTGTATAACCTGCAGAGTTTCCAGCTTCTTGCTCAAGATGACTTCATCATCCCTCTGCTGAACTTCCCTGTATCACAAGCTGCTGTAGCTTATCTGGCCTCGGGAGTAGATGGACCTCACTCCACAGCCAAGGCCTACAGGCCTGCCTGGCACACTGTTTCAAAGATGGGAGATGTCCTAATCACTTTATTCCTTGTCCTGGGACAGAAGTGAAGGGCTGAGGAGGCAGTCAAACTGGCCACCGTGCTTCATCCCAGGGCAGTCTCTCTCTAGTAACATAATTTCTCAGCACATATTTTCTTTTTTCTTTTTAATGGCCCCACCTGTAGCATATGGAAGTTCCTGAGCTAGGAGTACACATCAGAGCTGCAGCTGCCGGCCTACACCACAGCCGAAGCCATAGGGGATTCTAACCATGTCTGTGACCTACACCACAGTTCACGGCAAAGCCGGATCCTTAACTCACTGAGTGAGGCCAGGGATCGAACCTGCATTCTCATGGATACGAGTTAGGTTCTTAACCTGCTGAGCCATAAAGGGAACTCCTCAACACATATTTTTATAGTAGAAAAATCAGAGTGTAACCCAAGTGACCAAAATTAACAGCACCAGTAAAGGGCAAATGGACATGGCTTGCCTCGAGATGAGACAGCCTAGGTACACACCTTAGCTTGCCTGAAAGATAGCTCCTGGTAGCTTTCAGGGAATTTGGGAGTCTCCTTGTAATTAGTGCTCTTGGTAGGAAGATGTACCCTCTCTACATCTGCTTCTTGAACTTCACTGTGCTTACCGATCACCTGGAAATCTTGCTCAAAATCAGATTCTGGATCGGTAGGCCTGAGGTTGGGGCTCAACATCCTGCATCTCACAAGCTCTTAGACGGCTTGGGTGCTGCAGTCTTAGAGCCAAACTTGGAGCAGCAAGGTTGTAACGCAGTGGTTCTCCAAGTGTGGTCCCTCAAGTGTAGACCAGCAGCAGCAGTGCCACCTGGGAACTTGTTAGAGATGTAAATTCAAAATTCCCAAACCCACCCCACCCCCCACAAGCTATTTAAGTACTCAGTCAGAAACTCTAAGCATGGGGTCCAGTCTAGCCGGGGCCAGGACTAGGATTAGGCAAAACTGAAAGAGGTTTTCTTAGGGTGGGGTGGGGGGTGGGAGTGGAGTTGTGCAAGGGCAAGGTCAGCACCCAAGAACAATTCCTGTCTTCCAAGCCCTCCAGGAGTTTCTAATGAAAGCCACAGTTAAGAGAACCTTTGTTTCCTTTCTTCTCAATTAGCTCAGTGAGCTAGCAGCCTAATTGTATTTAAATTATTTGGGTCTCAGCTCAGATGCACTGAATCAGAACCTTTGGGAGTAGAAAAAAATCTTCATCTGGCCCATAAAGGGATGTGAATGAGAATGCTCATCAAAGAGCTGTTTGTCCTGGGAAGGATTTGGAAGAGAAAAACTATGTATCAATCATGATACACTGAATAAGCACAATGTGTGGAGACATACTGCAGTTAGCGGCAAAGAGCCAGACATACCACAGAGAAAAGTGACAAGGGCACAAAAGCAAAGCAATGGATGAAAATTGTAAGAAACACAATTTAAAGCACAACACCATTCGTGTAAATTTAAAATACACATTTTTAAAAATACACTCTTTTTCAGCAAAGATCCATGAACAGAGAGAATACCTGAGGGGAAATGCAATGAGAATGAGGACCAAGGATAAGGCGGGGCAAGGGGGAGTAGATTGGCATATATAGTAGATTGTTTGCTTAAGCAGACAAACAAGATGAAAGAGAAGAGCTTTGCACAGATGGAGGTGCCAACGCGCTCTGAACTGGGGAATATGATTAACTCAAGGGCAGCACGAGGTCCACTAGTTGGCAGAGTGTATAGCACTCTGTTGGGCTGCACCCCCATAGACCTACAAGGCCTGCACTTTCCCAGCTTCAAGACTGAAGAAACAACCTGGAGTCGGTGACAGAGACATCAGTGGTTTAATGGGCAGGGGGACTTACATGTCTGAAGCAAGGTCCCGGAGCAAGACCCCCTTGTGTGCGGAACATGATGGACAGGACAAAGCAACGCTCCTCGCTTCTGGGGGAAGGGGAGATGGCCAGTTACAGGGAAAATGAAGTCAGGTTGGCTCATTAGTTACCAGGGAAACCAGCGAGGGGCACGCCCCTCACCACCCCTTTGATAAAAACACTCACCAGCTGGGGCCCAGGGTGAGGACACAGGAAGGTTACACACACAGGCTATAGGTGAATTAGGCACTGGTCAAGCAGGGGATGAACAGAGAGCAAGACTACAGCCATCTTGAGTGGCCTGAGCACAGACAGTCTCTGCAGGAGTCAGGAAATTCATTGAAAACAAGAATGCCAGAAGAGTCTTCTGCATACCTCTGACATCTTTAATTCCAAAGTATTTTATTTTCTAGCACTTTTGTGATTTGGCTGCCACATAATGTTTCAGTCACCTTGCCTGACTCTTTGCAATCCAGCAACACAGTAAATGTCATAATGTTTTCCTCTCCCAGATTTTTATTCAAGCTGTGTCTCCTGCCTAAACACGCTTTTTATCTCTCTTCACCTAGGTAACTGGTATTTAGTCTTTATAACTCAGCTCAGGTGCCATATCATCGGGAAAGTGTTTCTGACCCCTCCAGCTGCGTTAAGTTGATCCATTGGCTTTTACAGCACTGGATTCTTTGGTCATGGAGTATTATACTGAAATCATTGATTTTGTGTTTTTAAAGCTCTCCACCCCTGAACTTGCTCTTAGCGCCTTTTCTTCCTCAATGCCTGTCGATATTGTACCTGCAATTCAATAGGTTTTGAAATGTGGTATGATTCACCCATAAAGCAGGTGCGGGAGGGCTTAACCAGCACTTACATAAGACCTGTTCAAAAAGCACTTAACCAGCACTTGAGAACTAAATTTCAGAGAAGGATAAGGTGGAATTTCACTATAACGACCAGCAGCAAAATCAGCCCTCTGTAGTCACAGGGATCCGTCATGGCTCCCTGTCTGAACAGGCCAAGATCTGAAGCAGGAGTCTGCAGTTCTCCCTGTGACTGGTTGGCAAAAGATTTCCATCCCTGCCTGCTACTGCCATCTCCAGGGGACTAGTTGATTTTCATCCAGCTGCAGGCCTCCAGCTGCTGGGAGAAAGTCACAGCTCTGAATGAAAATCCCCTTCATCAGTGGTCTGAAAGATAGCTCATTCTTCCCTTTTCTCTTTCAGGTCTCTGAGACAGGTGTTGCAGACCCTACGTTTTCCAGCCAGGTAGAGACCAGAAGACTATTTTACACTGTTTCCTCATCTACATCAAATAATTTCTGAATGTATAGTGTTACATGGTGGGTTGATGTAGAAAATTGGAATGCTCATGCCTTAAAATATTCAAAAACCCTCCATAGAGAAAACGTTTGCAATCATAGCCATGCTCCCCTCTGACAGAAAGGAAAATAAAAGTTTTATTTAAATTGGTTATGCCCGTTGCGCAGCAGAAACAAATCCGACTAGAAACCATGAGGTTGCAGGTTCGATCCTTGGCCTTACTCAGCGGGTTAAGGATCCGGCGTTGCCGTGAGCTGTGGTGTAGGTCTCAGACGCGGCTCAGATCTCGAGTTGCTGTGGCTCTGGCATAGGCCAGTGGCTACAGCTCTGATTCGACCCCTAGACTGGGAACCTCCATATGCCACGGGAGCAGCTCCAGAAAAGGCAAAAAGACCAAAATCAAAAATAAATAAATAAAATAAAATGAATTTTCCTCCAACATTGCTAATCATCAGGGAAGTGCAAATCAAAACCACAATGAGATATTACCTCTCATTTCTCAGAATGGCTATTATCAAAAAGAACACAAAAAAATGCTGGCAAGGATGTGGAGAAAAGGGAACCCTCACATACTGTTGATGAGAATGTAAGTTGGTGCAACCACGCTGGGAAAAACAATACAGAGGTTTCTCAAAAAACTAAAAATAGGAGTTCCTGTCGTGGCGCAGTGGTTAACGAGTCCGACTAGGAACCATGAGTTTGCGGGCTCAGTCCCTGGCCTTGCTCAGTGGGTTAATGATCCGGCGTTGCCGTGAGCTGTGGTGTAGGTCGCAGACGCGGCTCGGATCCCGCGTTGCCGTGGCTCTGGCATAGGCCAGTGGCTACAGCTCCGATCCGACCCCTAGCCTGGGATCCTCCATATGCCGCAAGAGTGGCTCTAGAAAAGGCAAAAAGACAAAAAAAAACACCTAAAAATAGAACTACCATGTGACCCAGCAATTCCTCCCCTGGGCACATATCTGAAAATAACAAAAACACTAATTCAAAAAGATACATGCACCCCGATGTTCATAGCAGCATTATTTACAATAGCCAAGGTGTGGAAGCAGCCTAAGTCTTCATCAATAGATGAATGGATAAAGAAGACTACATATATATATACACACACACAATATACATACATACATGCATACATACATATATATACACACATACACAATGGAATAGTACTCAGCCATAAAAAAGAATGAAGTATTGCCTTTTGCAACAACATGGAGGGTATAATGCTTAGTGAAATAAGTCACAGAATGACAAATACTGTATGATATCACTTATATGTGGAATCTAAAATACAACAAACTAGTAAATATAACAAAAAAGAAACAGACTTGCAAACCAGTGGTTACCAGCAAAGAGAGGAAAGGAGAAAGGGGCAAAACAGGGATAGAGAACTAAGAGGTACAAACTACTATATATAAAATGAGCTACAGGGATATATTGCACAACTCAGGGATTATAATCAATGTTTTCTAGTAACCATAAATGGAGTACAACTTTTAAAATTGTGAAACACTATATTGTATACCTGTAACATATAATATTGTACATCAACTACAGTTCAATTAAAAAAAAGTAAAATGAATTTGCCGCCTCCAGAATTTTCTTCAGTACATCACTATTTTTCTAAAAGAGTCATCATAAAGTTTTGTTTTGTTTCATTTTTTAACAGACCAAATTATACTTGCTTAATGATAGGAAAACACAATTTGGTAAAATATAAATCCAATTGGCTAGAAAAACCTTTTCTATTGTCTGTAAGGTACTGTCTCAGAAGAAGTCAGATTATCAAGGGAAAAAATTGGGATACTCATTAGAACAGGATTTCTCAGCACCCAAACTATTGATATTTGGGGTGGGATCTTGGGGGGGGGGGGAACTATTCCATGCATTGTAGCATGTTTAGCAACCTCCCTGGCCTCTAGCCTCCCTCCAGTTGTCAGTGGCACCCATCCACCCCCTGTCATCAGCAACCAAAGTATCCCAGAGCTCTCCTGTGGCCACAACCAGTTAAGGATCCAGCTTTGTCACAGCTCACAGCAACACTGGATCCTTAACCCATTGAGCAAGGCCAGGGGTGGAATCTGCGTCCTCATGCGTGCTAGTCAGATTCGTTTCCACTGAGCCATGACGGGAACTCCTCTTGCCTTTTCTCAGGAGCATGTTCTACTTTTTTCTCTGGTTTGCTGAGCAACCCCATATGCTTCTAATAAAGTCTTTTTTTTTTTTTTTACCTGTAAGTGTGTAAGAGTCAGTTGCTTGACTTCCAAAGGAAAAAAACCTTACAGAAACATTATTCAGGAGACTTCGAATTTGTTAAGAACCCAAACTGTAAATTGTCTTTCCCATCAACTGAAAAGAGGCTGGGTAACTCCTCTTTTGAGAACAGGCAGAACATAGGAGGCTGATCAGAGAAGAGGCAGAGCTGGTAGCAAAGGAGGCCGTAGACTGCAGAGCCATGAAAAGAAAATGAAGCTGCAGTCCGACAATCAATCAGAGGCAATTTGAGAAGCAGACAATTTTCCTTAGCAATTACTGTCTCGAAGACTATGCATCTAGACTGAACTGTGAGCAGTGATTCAACCATCCCAGGATCCACGAGTGTGGACCCAAAAATAAGGGAGAAATGACACAGGAGGAGAAGTGAGGACCTCATTGACATAATTAATCTTTGTATTGCCTTATGTTCGACTTTCAGTAGCTAGTTTGATCCAGTGAACACTAGTGACCATTGCAGTCAAGATATTGTTGACAGAGTTGATAAATCAGACAAGGGTGACTTCCAACAATATGCTACCTTAATAGGTCTCATTTCTTTTGTAGTTACCTTATAAAAGTAGGACGTGAATAAAACTTATTTTGGATTCCCTAGACTTCTGCAAGCCTATGCATCACTGCAATCTAAAAATGTTTCATTGGATTGCATTTTCTCTCTTCAGCACCTATTACATGTACAGCTAAAAATTCACTGCCTCCGATCACTGAATGTTAAGATAAAAACTTTCAGATCATCAGCAGCTTCACTGACCTGATTTTAACAGGTCTTAAAGTCACTTTCAGTTGACAAAACTTTTTTAATTACAAAAAGCTACATTTTTCCCAATAAATGAAATGTCAAATGTTTTGAGATTGCCTGAGGCAGACTTTTTAAAGTGTTGTGGGTTTTATTTTTTTTTTAACTCTCAATTCGTGACTGATTCAGGGACATTAAAGTCCTTATGTATACTGTCATCACCCCCTCATCTTTTTCAACAATTTTGTCCTAGAGTCAGCCTAAAGAAGGCAAGTTTTACTGTCACTCTTTAAGAATGTCACTAAGAAGTCATTCTCTTTTTCTGAGATAGCTAACTCCATGATTAGTCGTTTTATGGGGAAAAAAATCTCCAGCTTAGTCTTTTGATTGAATGCCATGCGTTTCTAAAGACATTAAGAGAACAAGAGCAAATCAAGAATGCATTTAGATTTCAGTATTTTTATTACAAAATATATTGCAGTGGGTCTGGACTCAACAGTCATCAGCCTTTTTTTGTTTGTTTACATCCTTAGTATTTGTTTATCTTACAACTGGAAGTTTGTATCTTTTAACCACCTTCATCCAATCCTTCCATTCTTCACCCTCTGCCTCACTTAACCACAAATCTGATCTTTGTCTATATGTTTGGTTGTTATTTGGTTTGGGGAGTTGGTTTTTTTTAAAAAAATTCTACATGTGAGATCACAGGTTCATCTTTCTCTGGCTGAGTTATCTCTGAATTTCATTTTGTATAACGTTCCCAAGGTCCATCCACGGCATTGCAAAGAGCAGAATTTCCTCTTTTTTTTGGTGCCTGAATAGCATTCCAATTCCATTGAGTGTGTGTGTGTGTGTGTGTGTGTGTGTGTGTGTGTGTGTGTGTGATATTTTCTTCATCCTTGACCTGCTGCAGCACACAGAAGAGTGAAAAGTGAGTGTAGGATTTCCTGTTGTGGCTCAGTGGGTTATGAATCCAACTCATACCCATGAGGATGTGGGTTCAATACCTGGCCTTGCTCAGTGGTTTAAGGATCCAGCGTTACCACGAGCTTCGGTATGGGTCAAAGACGCAACACAGATCTGGCACTGCTGTGGCTGTGGTGAAGGCCAGCAGCTGCAGCTCAGATTCAACCCCTAGCCTGGAAACTTCCATATGCCGTGGTATGGCCCTAAAAAGAAAAAAAAATAAAACAAAACAAACAAAAGTGGGTGTAGAGCTGAGAGACAATAGACATCATCTGGCATAGGAAGAGTAGGTTTAGCCTATAAGTTTTCCATTGCTGTGTATGTATCAAATTATCACAGATGTAGTACCTTAAAACAACCTACATTTAAAACCCATAGTCTCCATGGGTCAAGAGAGCAGACATGGTATAAACGGCTCCTCTGGTCAGGGTCTCACCAGTCTCACCAGACTGATCAAGTTGTTGGCTAGGTCCTTGTTTAAGGTCACATGGTTCTGGGCAGAATTCAATGCCCTGTGGTTGCAGGACTGAGGTTCCTGCTTTCTAGCTGGCTGTTGGCCAAGGGCTGCTCTCACTTCTGAGAGGTTGTCCACAGTTTCTTGCCATGTGGCCCTCTCATAATATAGCAGCTTGCCTTTTCAAGGCAGCAGGACAGTCTCTTTATCTAGTCTTCTGATACTAGAGTTTTATATAATGTGATATAATCAAGGGAGTGACTATCTCCTCATATTTGCATAATATTATTGGCTAGCGGCAAGTCAGAAGTTTCACCCACACTCAAATGGAAGGGATTTTTCAACAGTGTGACTCACTGGAGGGTCACCTTAGGGTGTGTCCTCCACAGCTAGGATATACAGATGCTGGCACCAGCACTGCATAACGTTGGTGCTGGATTCTTTTTTTTTTTTTTTTTTTTTCTACAGCTGTATCTGCAGCATATGGAAGTTCCCAGGCTAGGGGTCAAATCAGAGGTGTAGCAGGGGAGTTCCCATCGTGGCACAGTGGTTAACAAATCCGACTAGGAACCATGAGGCTGTGGGTTCAATCCCTGCCCTTGCTCAATGGGTTAAGGATCCGGCGTTGCCATGAGCTGTGGTGTAGGTCGCAGACTCGGCTCGGATACAGCATTGTTGTGGCTCTAGCGTAGGCCTGTGGCTACAGCTCCGATTCAACCCCTAGCCTGGAAACCTCCATATGCCGCGGGAGCAGCCCTAGAAAAAGGCAAAAAGACAAAACAAAACAAAAAAAAAAGAGGTGTAGCAAGCCTAAGCCACAGCCACAGCAATACTGGATCCAAGCTGCATCTGCAACATAACCTGCAACTTGGGAAAATGCCGGATCTTTAACCCACTGAGTGAGGCCAGGAATTGAATCTGCATCCTCACATAGACTATGTCAGGTCCTTAACTCACTGCACCACAATGAGAACTCCTGGTGCTGGATTCTTATGACCATCATGTCTATGGATAATTCCTTAACTTTCTGAATCTTGATATCACTCTTGCAAGATTTAAAGAGTGTGGAATTCATTAGCTGAACCCCTCTCATATGCTCCCTCATCATTTCTTTAGATAATAACAGGAGGGAGTATTTCCCCCCTTTATTTTCTATAGTAGTTCCTCCAATGCTAAACAAAATAGAGGATCTCTCCCAGAGAGAAAAGTGTCTTCTTGGATGCCCATTTTTTATATATCTTCATCTATTCAGGTCTTCTTCTAGAACATACTGTAAAGCGTGGTACTTGTATTCATAAGACTTGCATGTTTTTGTTAGTTTTTTATTAGTCGAGAATCTCAGATACTGGAGTTCCTGCTGTGGCTCAGTGGGTTAAGCATCAGGAGTTGCCTCTGCAGCAGCTCAGGTTGCTTGGGAGGCACAGTTTTGATCCCTGGCCTGGGAAATTTCCCATGCCGCAGGTGTGGCCAAAAAATAAATTAAATAAATAAAATGAAATAAATAATTAAACTTTCAAATAACCTATAAAATGTAACTTTCTCCCTTTCTGCTTAACTATATCCAATTTGGCTATTGAGCCTCTAAGGCAGTTAGCAGTATAAAACTGGCTCTTGGAGTTTCCGCTGTGGCACAGTGGCTTAAGAAACTGACTACAGTGGCTCAGGGTCACTGCAGAGGTGTGGGTTCACTCCCCAGCCCAGCACAGTAGCTTAAGGATCCTGAGTTGCTAAAGCCAGAGCATAGGTCGCAGTTGCAGCTCAGAGTCAATCCCTGGCCTGGGAACTGCCATATGCTCCAGCTACAGCCACTAAAAAACAAACAAAAGAAAAACAAGCAAAAAAAAAAAAAACCATTCTTGCCAATTTGAATGAACTCAGCCATTTTCGGCTTGAAACTCAGACTCTTTTGAGTAGCTTAGTATACCCAAGGCCTTCTCCTCAGAAATAAGTTAGGGTCTTTCTGAGCAACTTATTACAAATCGGACTTTAATATGAAGAGGGTTCTAAATACAGAAGTCCAATCTTTTACCAAAATTCATCAAAATTTAGCTTTCTAATCTGATCTTTGTCAATGAGTTCTAGCATTCATTGCTTAAGTCCATAATCCCATCGTGGCCTATGGTCACCAAGACACAATTCTGACTCCTCTTCCTCCTACCCCCAGGCACCCTCAGGCCTACTGGTACTCTCTCAAACTCTCAGAGGTTTAAAAACACTCAGCTTGGGAGTTCCCGTCATGGCTCTGTGGTTAGCGAACCCAACTAGCATCCATGAGGACAAGAGTTCAATCCCTGGCCTTGCTCAGCAGGTTAAGGATCCGGCATTGCCGTGAGCTGTGGTGTAGATTGCAGATGAGACTCGGATCCCAGGCTGCTATGGCTCTGGCGTAGACTGGTGGCTACAGCTCTGATTGGACCCCTAGCCTGGGAACCTCCATATGCCATGGATGCAGCCCTAAAAAGACAAAAAGACCAAATAAATAAATAAAGACCTAAATGTGAAAGGTACAACTAAAACAACAACAACAACAGCACTCAGCTGCATTCCCCACAGCAGGGTGACAAGCACGAGGCTGACATCAGGGACATTTGCTGGGGGTCCTCTTTTAGTGTTGTTGCCTCTGCTCTGGAGCCTTGACAAATGCAAAGCTTCTCCTAGAGGCTTGCAATCTCCTGGCTATGTCTGAGATGTGTGTCACACTTCCTTCCCCCCTCAAACTCCCCCAAAACACATCAATGGCTTGCATCACTCCCTACCGCCCTCCCGCCCCAGATCCATTCCTGAGACGTGGGGCCAGTCCCCAGTACTCTCTTAGGGACACTTGCTGATCTCTAAATCTGTCATTTCCCCTCCAAGTTGCACTCTGTCTGCACCCTAATAGAATCAGTACCTGGTCTGGGGCAGGAACTGCTCTTAAATCATCATGCATTCTTACCTACCTTGTTGGTTTTTCTTTCCTTTTTTTTTTTTTCAGGAAAGTTCCTGGGCCAGGGATCAAATCTGAACCACAGCTGTGATCTATGGCATAGCTGTGGCAATGCCAGGTCCTGAACCCACTGTGCCACAGTGGGAACTTCTTACCTTTTTGTTTCTGGATAAACCTCTTGCTCTACTTCACTTAGGATGCTATAAAAAGAGTGAGATGGGAAAAAAAAAAGTTCGTTGAAAACTCTAAGGCTCTTTAAAAATAAAAGGTTATATTTCAACTAATGTCTTCATAACAGATAGTATCTTCTTAATTTGAACTTACTATTCTCCAAACTTTTAGAAAAAAAGGAAAAACGAAGCGGTTCACAATTAATGATTTTAAAATCTGAATTTATACAGTTGTTTGAACATGATGTTCTTTAACAAAATACCTTCTTTCTCTGGGGCATGATTCCCTTCTGCAGAAATTTGCATTAGCTATAATAGCAGCTGATTTTTCTTCTAGGCATCAAAATGAGTTTTAGGCTTCATTTTTCTTCTTGTGTCACACATAATTAGTTATAAGACAACTTCCTAAAAAACTTTGACCACACTATTAACATATTTGGGTCACAGCCCCAACAGTCCATGGTTTTTGAATTAAAATGAAGGGGGAAATGTGGGGCATTGAACTTGAAATCATAAATAAGGTGGCCGGTAAATATCAAATGGACTCTATGAGTTGGGGAAGCTACTCCTAATCCTTTCTCACTCTTGATGATGTATCAGGCTATTCCTAGGGTATTTGGACACACATTGCTTGATATTTTATGCCTCTTCCTTCTACTTTGAATAGTTTTACCCTCATATAATCTGATTTTTAAAAATCAACTTCAGCCACTGCTGTGGCTCAGCAGTCAATGAACACTACTAGTATCCATGAGGACGCGAGTTCAATCTCTGGCCTCACTCAGTGGGTTAAGGATCTGGCGTTGCCTTGAGTTATGGCACAGGTCGCAGACGCGGCTCGGATCCCGCGTTGCTGTGGCTGTGGTGTAGGCTGGCAGCTGTAGCTCCAATTCGACCACTAGCCTGGGAACTTCCATGTGCTGCAGGTGTGGCCCTAAAAAGACAAAAAAATAAATTCATTAATTAAATAAAAATCAAATGCAGCCTTAAAGAAAAATAAAGTATTACCATAAAGAAAGTGCAGGGAAAAGAGAAGGGCTAATTGTATCTCCCTGCTACACTTTGATGATGATACCCTATAATAATTTTTGGTTCCATTGGAGGTTGAAGACGCTGAGGAATTTATTCAGCTTCTCCCATTACTCCTTGCCTGAGAATTTTCCCTAGAGCCATCACATAGCTTTTGTAGTGCTAGAGAAAGACCTTGGCAGAAAAAAAAAAAAGTAGAGCAAACAGTCCAAACACTAAGAAACTAACAGACAAAAAAAGGGAGTTCCCTGGTGGTTCAGTGGGTTAGGGATCCAGTGTTGTCACTGTAGCAGCTTGGGTCACTGCTATGGTACAAGTTTGATCCCTGGCCCAGGAACTTCTATGTGCCATGGGTGTGGCCAAAAGAAAGAGTAGAGATATACAGACACTTTTCAGTTGGAAGCTACAGCTTACTGGCAGTGGCCATAGCTTCAAGTGACTCAGGTAAGCAAAGAGGATATTGGGCAGAATATCAATGGCATTTATTATATTAGATACCCTCTCTCCCCTAATTGCTCCTGGAACTGTTCCAAGGTCTCCAAACAAACCTCTGATCATTTTCAAATTTAATTTCTCCAAACATATTTCTCAGAAACTCAGGAGAGCCACAGTGAACCCCTACTTCCATGAATTTTCCCAAGTAGGCATCATACCTGAACAACAGGAAAAGTGTTTTTTATTCTATTTTTATATGCAAGTTGTACAGGAGGAAATGTGGCTTTAAAAACTCAACGTTGAGGATTTCCCTGGTGACTCAGTGGGTTAAGGATCCAGCATTGTCACTACTGTGGCTCTGATTACAGCTGTGGCACATGTTTGATCCCTGGCCCAAGAATGTCCACATGCCATGGGTGCAGCCAGAAAGAAAGAAAGAAGGAAAGAAAGAACAAACAACTCAAAGGCTGAGATTTCCACTCTTAGCCATGATGGAATAACTGTACTCAACATAGTCTCTCACTGTAAACAACAGTATAACTGGTCAAAATATACAGGATAATAATTTTTGGATGTTGGACAACAGGCAGTACAGGATCATAAGAACATAAGGAAAAACAAACAAATAAAGTAAATCACATAATCACTTCAGTTTTCTGCCTAGAAGCCATTTCCAGACTGTGAGGCAGAATTCCAAGTATAGCAGAGAGGTATGGATGAATCCAAGAGACAAAGTGTTCAGGAAGACTTAAAGGGCTGGAAATTGTGGAACCAACTTAGAGGACCAGGGAAGAGGGAGATGTGCAGAGAAATAGCTCCAAAAACAAATTGAGGGGTACCATTGAATCTGTGCTGAATACTAGGATACACACTCATTGAGTGAAAATACTTGATGTAAGGGCAAAAGAGAAATTAGAGCTACAACCTGAATAATTCCCAGAAATCACACAGGACTTTGAGATATTTAAATTCTGGGCATTTAGGAGTTCCTATCGTGGCTTAGCGGTAATGAACCAGTCTAGTATCCATGAAGATAAGGGGCTGATCCCTGGCCTCCCTCAGTGGGTTAAGGATCTGGCATTGCCATGAGCTGCAGTGTAAGTCACAGACACGGCTTGAATGTGGCATTGCTGCAGCTGTGGTGTAGGCTGGCATCTGTAACTCCAATTTGACCCCTAGCCTGGGAACCTCCATATGCCACAGGTAAGGCCCTAAAAAGCAAAATAAATAAATAAATAAATAAATAAATAAATAAATAAATAAATAAATAAATAAAAATAAATAAATTCTGGGCAGCTAGAGAAATTTCATGTTGAACATCCAGACTTTCAATGAAAAACTCAGAGAATTACATTTCAATTAGAGAGGCTAAACTAGCCCTTGAGTAAAGGCTATTCTAAATCCACCCTAATATAGCTAAATACAAGTTTCAGTGGGATTAAGCTAATCTATAAGTAATTTAAATGCCTGCTAGTAAAATACTCAAATTCTTTAAAGAAAAACAAGACCTAGCACCCCAAAATGTAAAATCACAGTGCTCAGCAACCAATCAAAAATCATTAGACAAAGAAAGAGGAAGATATGATTCATAACCAGCAGAAAAAAATCAGTCACCAGAAACAGAAATGACAAAAGTGGGAGTTCCCTGGTGGTCTAGTAGTTAGGATTTAGTGCTTTCACCACTGCAGCCAGGATTCAATCCCTGGTCTGGGAACTGAGAGATTTCACATCAAGCTGCTGCACAACATAGCCAAAAAAAAAAAAAGAGAGAGAGAGAGAGAGAAAGAAATGACAGAGATGACTTTAGTGGGTAAATACTCTAAAAGAGCTGTTACTACTATGTTCAAGTATTTAAAGGAAAACATGAGCATAGTGAGAAGAGAAATGAAAAATATAATAAATATCCAAACAGAATTTTGAGATGAAAAGTACACTCTCTGAAATGAGACATTATAGCAACTGAAAAGAAATGGGACAAGTTGAATCCATGTAACAAAGGGACTAGTTCATTGGAAGATAGTGCTGAAGGCTTCACAAAGAATGCAACACAGATGTCTGGTCACTTGTGATGGAGCATAATGTGAGAAAAAAGAATGTGTACATGTATGTGTGACTGGAAGAAAATTGACAGAACACTGTGCAGCAGAAAATTGACAGAACACTGTAAATCAGCTATAATGGGAACAATAAAAATCATTATAAGTTTAAAAAAAAAACACAAAAAATGCAACACAGAAAGATAAAATATATCAGAGAAAATATATAAAGAGTCCTACAATTCAACAAGAAAAAATGCAAACAACCCAACAAAAAAATGAGCAAGGGATCTGAATAGACATTTCCCCAAATAAGATGTACAAATGGCCATTAAGTACATGAAAAGCTGGTAAACATCATTAGTCATTAGGAAAATGTAAATCAAAACTGCAATGAAATACCATTTCACCGGATTAGGATGATTATTATCTCTCTCACACACACAAACACACACACAAACTGAAAATAAGTGCTGTTGAGAATGTGAAGAAATCGAAATTGCAAACCTTGTACATTATGGGTGAAATGTACAATGTTACAACCACTGTAGAAAACACTTTGATGGTTCCTCAAAAAGTTAAACATAGAATTACCATATGATGCAATAATTCCATTTCTCAATATATACCCAAAAGGATTAAAAGCAGGGACTTAGATATTTGTTTCTGCTTATGCATTATTCACAATAGCCAAAGAGTATATGAACCAAATGTGTATGAACAAATAATGGATAAACAAAGTACAGTGTATACGTACAGCAAATGTTATTCAGCCTTAAAAAGGAAGGAAATTCTGATATGTGCTACAACATGGGTGAACCTTGAAAACATTATGCTAGGTGAAATAAGCCACATGCAAAAAAACAAATATTGTATAATTCCACTTATATTGGATATCTAGGATAGGCAAGTTCACAGAGAAAAAAGAAGACTAGAAGTTACCAGGGGTTATGGAGAGGAAGTAATGGAGAGTTATTATTTAATGGATATAGAGTTTCTGTCTAGGATGATGAAAAATTCTGGAGATGGATGGTGGTGATGGTTGCCCAGCATTGTGAGCACAATGCCACTGAATTATACACTTAAAAGTAGTTAAAATGGAGTTCCCTGGTGGCCTAGTAGCTAAGGACTCAGAATTGTCACTGCTGTGGCTCAGGTTGGGTCTCTGGCCTGGGAACGTCTGCATGCCATGGGCATGGCCAAAAATACACAAGTAAATAAAAACTAAAATAAAATTATTGTGGAAAAAAAGGCGTTTCTGCTGTGATGCAGCAGATTAAGAATCTGCCTGTAACAGGTCAGGAAGCTAAAGAGGTGCAGGTTCAATCCCTGGCCCGGGAACTTCCATATGCCATGGGTATGACCATAAAAAGAAAAATAAATAAAAGTAGTTAAAATGGTAAGTAAATTTTTTGTTACGTACATTTTCCTACAATAGGGTGTCAGCAAGAAGATGAGAGACATAGAAAATAGATTGTGAAGTTACATAATATGTCTGATAGACTTAGAGAAGAAGAGAGGAGAAAGGGGAAAATAGCAAAAAGGGCAATATGTGAGGAAGTAACATCTGAGAATTTTCCTGTATTTAAAGAATTGAGTCCTCACTTTTCTTTTTTTTTTTTTTTGCAGTGACAACATTGGATCCTTAATCTACTGCACCACAAGAGAACTCCAAGTTCTCACTTTTTAAAAAAGGGTACACTGAGTACCAGGCAGAATAAAGATAAATCACCAACCAGATACATGCATATCTCATTGTACTTTGCTTTGCTTTACTGCACTTTGCATTTGTGTTTTTACTAATTAAAGGTATGTAGCAACTTTGCATTGAGCACAACTATTGGTGCCTTGTTTCTAAGAGCATTTGCTCCTACCACTTCTGTGTCACATTTTGGTAATTCTTGCAATATTTCAAACTTTTTCATTATTATATTTGTTATGGTGATCTATGATCAGTGATCTTTGCTGTTACTACTGCAAAGAGATTACGTTGCTGAAGGCTCGGGTGACAGCATTTTTGTCAATAAAAAAAAATTTTTTTGGCTGCCCCACAGCATACGGAGTTCCTGGGCCAGGAATCAGATCCAAGCCGCAGTTGTGACCCAAGCCACAGCTGCAGAAACACTGGATCGTTAACCCACTGTATCGGGCTAGGGATCAAACCCATGTTCCAGTGCTCCCAAGATGCTGACAATCCCATTTATCTTATCTGAGGCTAAGAACCTTAAAAGGAGAAATCAACAATAACACAATCATAGCGGGGGACTTTAAAACCCCACTTACAGCAATAGACAGATCATCCAGACACAAAGTCAATAAGGAAACACAGGCCCTGAATGAAGCATTAGACCAGATGGACTTAATAGGTATTTATAGGACATTCCATCCAAAAGCAACAGAATACACATTCTTCTCAAGTGCACATGAACATTCTTGAAGACTGATCACAACCTGGGCTTCAAATCAAGCCTCGGTAACTTTAACAAAATTGAAATCATATCAAGCATCTTTTCCGACCACAACGCTACACAACTAGAAATCAACAACAAGAAAAAAACTGCGAAAACCACAAACACGTGGAGACTCAACAACATGCTACTAAACAACCAAGGGATCACTGAAGAAATCAAAGAGGAAGTTTAAAAATACATACAAGCAAAGGACAATGAAGACACAACACTCCAAAACCTATGGGATGCAGCAAAAGCCATTCTGAGAGGAAAGTTTATAGCAACACAAGCCCACCTCAGGAAACAAGAAAAAGCTCAAATAAACAAGCTAACTTGACTTCTAAAGCAGCTCGAGAGAGAAGAACAGACAAGACCTAAAGTTAATAGAAGGAAAGAAATCATAAAGATCAGAGCAGAAATCAATGAAATAGAAAGGAAGAAAACCACAGAAAAGATCAATGAAACGAAAAGCTGGTTCTTTGAAAAGATCAACAAAATTGATAAACCCTTAGCCGGACTTATCAAGAAAAAAAGAGGACTGAAATCAATAAAATCGGAAATGAAAAAGGAGAAGTAACAACGGACATCACAGAAATACAAAGGATCATAAGAGACTACTGTATGCAACTAGATGCCCATAAAACGGAAAACCTAGAAGAAATGGACAAATTCTTAGAAAAGTACAATCTCCCAAGACTAAACCAAGATGAAATAGAAAAGATGAACAGACCAATCACAAGAAGTGAAATTGAAACTGTGATTAAAAAACCTCCAACAAACAAAAGTCCAGGACCAGATGGCTTCACAGGCAAATTCTATCTAACATTTAGAGAAGAGCTAACCCGTATCCTTCTGAAACTCTTTCAAAAAACTGCAGAGGATGGGATACTCCCAAACTCATTCGATGAGACCACCATCACCCTGATACCAAAACCAGACAAAGATACCACAACAAAAGAAAACTACAGGCCAAATTCACTGATGAACAGTGATGTAAAAATCCTCAACATTACACTAGCAAACTACATCCAACAATACATTAAAAGGATTGTACATCATGATCAAGTGGGATTTATCCCAGGCATGCAAGGGTTCTTCAATACCTGCAAGTCCATCAGTATGATACACCGCATTAACAAACTGAAGAATAAAAACCATATGATCCTCTCAATAGACACAGAAAAAGCCTTTGACAAAATCCAACACCCATTTCTGAGAAAAACCCTTCAGAAAGTGGGCATAGCGGGAACCTACCTCAACACAATCAAGGCCATATATGACAAACCCACAGCAAACATCATTCTCAATGGTGAAAAGCTGAAAGAATTCCCACTGAGATCAGGAACAAGGCAAGGATGTCCGCTCTCACCCACACTACTCTTCAACATAGTTCTGGAAGTCCTAGCCACAGCAATCAGAGAAGTAATAGAAATAAAAGGAATTCAAACTGGAAAGGAAGAAGTAAAACTATCACGACTTGCAGATGACATGATACTACACCCAGAGAGTCCTAAACACTCTACCAGAAAACCATTAGAGCTCATCCATGAATTCAGAAAAGTCACAGGATACAAAATGAATACAAAGAAATTGACGACATTTCTATATAGTAACAATGAAAGAGCAGAAAGAGAAATTAGGGAAGCAATCCCGTTTAGCATCACATCCAAGAGAATAAAATACCTAGAAGTAAATCTATCTAAATCTACAGAGACAAAAGACCTGTACTCTGAAAACTGTAAGACACTGATGAAAGAAATCAAAGATGACACAAATAGATAGAAAGACATACCATGCTCGTGGATTGGAAGAGTCAATATTAGCAAAATGACTATACTATCCAAGGCAATCTACAGATTCAATGCAATCCCTATCAAATTACCAAGGACAGTTTTCACAAAACTCGAACAAAATACTTTCAAGTTTGTTTGGAAGCACTAAAGACCCAGAATAGCCAAAGACATCCTGAAAAAGAAAAATGGAGCTGGAGGAATCTGGCACCCTGACTTCAGACTATACTACAAAGCAACAGTCATCAAAACCATATGGTACTGGCACAAAGACAGACATATACATCAGTGGAACAGGAAAGAAAGCCCAGAATTCAACCCACGCACCTATAGCCAACTCATCTATGACAAAGGAGGCAAGAATATACAATGGAGAAAGGACAGCCTGTTCAATAAGTGGTGCTGGGAAAACTGGACAGCCACATGGAAAAGAAGCAAATTAGAACACTCCCTAACACCATACCCAAAAATAAACTCCAAATGGATTAAAGACCTAGATATAAGACCAGATACTATAAAACTCTTAGAGGAAAATATAGGCCAAACATTCTCTGACATAAACGACAGCAACATCTTCTCAGATCCACCTCTTAGAGTATCGACAGTAAAAACAAAAATAAACAAATGGGACCTAATCAAACTTAAAAGTTTCTGCACAGTGAAGGAAACCCTAAACAAAACGAAAAGACAACCCACAGAAGGGGAGAAAATCTTTGCCAGCGAATCGACTGACAAGGGATTCATCTCCAAAATTTATAAACACCTTCTGTATCTTAATCTCAAAAAAACAAACAACCCCATCAAAAAATAGGCAGAAAATATAAACAGACAGTTCTCCAAAGAAGACATACAACTGACCAAAAAACACATGAAAAGATGGTCAACATCACTTATTATTAGAGAAATGCAAATAAAAACCACTAGGAGGTACCACCTTACACCAGCCAGAATGGCTATCCTCCAAAAGTCTACAAACAGTAAGTGCTGGAGAGGGTGTCTAGAAAAAGGAACCCTAGTACACTGTTGGTAGGAATATAAATTGGTGCAACCACTGTGGAAAACAGTATGGAGAGTCCTCGGAAAACTAAAAATAGAACTATCATTTGATCCAGCAATCCCACTCCTGGGCATCTATCCAGAGAAAACCATGACTCGCAAAGACACATGTACTCTGATGTTCATTGCAGCACTATTTGCAATAGCCAAGACATGGAAACAACCTAAATGTCCATCGACAGAGGAGTGGATCAAGAAGATGTGGTACATATACACAATGGAATATTTCTCAGCCATTAAAATGAAAGAAATACCAGCATTTTTAGCAACATGGATGGACCCAGAAATTATCATGCTAAGGGAAGTCAGCCATACAATGAGACACCAACATCAAACGCTTTCACTGACATGTGGAATCTGAAAAAAGGACAGACGGAACTTCTTTGCAGAACAGATGCTGACTCACAGACATTGAAAAACTTACGTCTCCAGAGGAGACAGTTTGGGGGGTGGGGGGATGTGCTTGGGTTATGGGATAGAAATCCTGTGAAATTGGATTGTTATGATCATTATACAATTTGCATATGTGATAAATTCATTTGAGTAATAAAAAAATAATACAAAAAATAATCTTGTAGAGGCTGAAAAAAAATTTTTAAAAAATAGTAGTGCAGGTTACTTTCCACATCAACTTGGTTAAATGAAATCATAGGGCAAAAATTTACCTCAAATGTGTGTAGATATATGAAGTTCTCCTATAAAGAGGAAGTAGATATTTTGAATAATTATGTCATCTACCACAGATATGAAAACAATATTGAAAAGATGACAATTTTTCCAAAATAGACCAGTTAACTTGATGCAATTCTTAAAAAAATTCTAACATGTTTATTGCTGCTGTTGGAGGTGGGGGGATTTATGTTTGTATAAATACTCAGCTTTGGTTTCTCTCATCTGCTGTGATTTTTGCAGAAACTGAAAAACTGATTCTAAAGTTCTTATCATGGTACACAGAACCAACAATTGCCAAAAGCCATTTTAAAGAAGACAATCAAGGAAAGGAGATTTTCTTTATGAAATACCCCTCCTCATTATAAAACTATATAAACCATGAGATTGGGACAATGGGACAGAAATAGACTCAGCAATTTTACTTCTAGGAATATAGTGTAAAGATATTATTACATAGATGGTTACAAAGAGATGCTAAAGAATTTCTATCTGTGATTTGAATTACACTACCTGTAACAACATAAAATTGGAAATAATCCATATTGCGTAAATAGTTTAATGAATGAATAATTTGTGGTACATCAAAAAGGAGAAGGCTAGGCGTTCCCTCTGTGGCTGAGCGGGTTAAGGATCCAGCATTGTCTTTGCAGGAGCTCAGGTCACTGCTGAGGCGTAGGTTCAATCCCTGGTCCAGTGCAGTGGGTTAATGATCCAGCATTGCTGCAGCAGTGGTGTAGGTCACAGCTGTGGCTGGGATTTGATCCCTGGCCTGGGAATTCCATATGCCTAGGTGCAGTCAAAAAAGAAAAAGCTAGAATGCTATTAAGTATTTAAGTGACCCAGATGGAGTTCCCATCGTGGCTCAGTGGTAAACGAATCTGACTAGGAACCACGAGGTTGCAGGTTTGATCCCTGGCCTTGCTCAGTGGGTTGGGGATCCAGCGTTGCCGTGAGCTGTGGTGTAGGCTGCAGACTTGGCTCAGATCCCGAGTTGCTGTGGCTCTGGCGTAGGCCGCCGGCTACAGCTCCGATTTGACCCCTAGCCTGGGAACCTCCATATGCCGTGGGTGCAGCCCTAGAAAAGACAAAGAGAAAAAAAAGAAAAAAAAAAGACCCAGAGCTGCTTTTATCAATATGTATAAATGTCAAAAACATACTATAAATATAAAAAAGGAAGTTGCAGGATCCACACTTAATAGTAACATTTATATAAAGTTTTTTAAATGCAAGAACTAAGACATATTACATTTATTAATACCTATATTAGTTATGTTTATACATGTATGGAGTTGTAATATTTATATTATGTATAATATATAATTCTGGAAGATATAACATTTTGGCAAATTCAGGATAGTGGTTAACTTGAGGAGGGAGAGACAGAGATGTGCTGGTGGGGTCAATACAGACAGCTTCATTTGCCTCTGATATTTCATTACTTAGAATGTATCTGAAGCAAATATGGCAAAATGTTAACATTTGATAAAGCCAAGTGTTAGGTTCACAAGTATTGTTATTTTAGTTTCCATAACTTTGTATGTTTACAATATTTAAGAATAAAATATTTCTAGCACCTAGCAAATAGTCATTTAATGTTCTCTGCTGTATGTATACGTCCAGACATCTACTATGCATATACATACAAATATACAAGTTTGTGGGGCTTTTTTTCTTTTTTAGGCCACTCATGCGGCATATGGAAATTCCCAGGCTAGGGGTCGAATTGGAGCTTCAGCTGCCAGCAAACATCACAGCCACACAGCCATGGCAACACAAATCTGAGCTGCCTCTGTGACCTACTCTGCAGCTTGCAGCAGCACTGGATCCTTAATTCTGACGGAAGCCAGGAATCAAACCTGCATCCTCACAGAAACATCAGTTCCTTAACCTGCTGAGCCACAACGGGAATTCCTAAGTTTGTGTTTTAAACAATATTGAGGAGTTCCTGTGGTGGCTCAGTGGAAAGGAATCTGACTAGTATCCATGAGGACACAGGTTCAAACCCTGGCACTGCTCGGTGGGTTAAGGGTCCTGCATTACTGTGAGCTGTGGTGTAAGTCGCAGATGCAGCTCTGATCTGGCATTGCTGTGGTTGTGGTGTAAGCCAGTGACTACAGCTCCGACTCAACCCCTAGCCTGGGAAGCTCCGTACGCTGCAGGTGCGGCCCTAAAAAGACAAAAAAAAACTAAAAAATAAACAACATTGAGCTCATTGACTCTATAGTACTTTGTTACATCGAATTTTCAGTCTGAGTATCATAGACAGCTTTTATGTTAATGCATTATATATTTTAAATAAATGCTTTAATTGCTTATAATATTTCATTATATATTTGTATCATAATTTTAAACCAGTCTTATACAGTCATATATTTGTTTCCAATATTTCAACTGTCATAATCAAAACTACAGTAAATCTTGTTTAATAAATTTCTGTTCAATTATGTGATTACACTTATAAAAATTCAAGATGCTTAGATAAAATAAATGTACTTTTTTAAGCTTCAATACATATTGCCTAAGTTGTCCTCCAGAAAAATCTATTTCAATTTAAACTTTATGTATGCCTGAGGTTGTGTTTTTCTCTGTTTAGTATTTACCAATTTTAACAATCTTTATTATTCAAAGATCCATTTTGGAAACCTTAACTTCTCAACTGACAGACGGCAGCCAGGGCTGTTTTCCACAAACTCATTGTCCTAAGAGAGCTATGTTTGCTTAAATGTAAAATTTCTCAACAAACTAATTATAAATTGCATTTTGTGAGTGGTTAAGAAATGTGACATATCTTAGGAAAATATTGACTATACCCTTGAGGCCAGTGCTATATATTTTACTACAGGTATTTTGAGCTCTGTAGAAAGTACACACGGAGTTGTCACTGCTGTGGCTCTGGCTAGGGCTGGCATGGGTTCGATCCCTAGCCTGGGAACTTCCGCTCACCATGGGCATGGACAAAAAAAAAAAAAGTGTACAGTGACTCGTCCTAAAGTCTAATTAGTCTAATTGGAGAGGGAGATTAAAAGGTTGAGACAAGTAATCCGGAGCAGAAGTTTCTTTATTCCACTGGTAATTTCCTGCTGTTACTTGAAATTGCCTTGAGTGCTTGAGTGCCACTTCCCCTTTCATTTCTAACAACAGACCAGTGAAAATTAAAATTGTGTTCTAGGTTTTGGTAAATGTGGGCCTCACCCTTCCAGTTTCTGGTTTGACAAGTACTGTTGGGATGCAACAAAACAAAACAAAACTTTAACCATGTCAACATAGTGCCATACGAAATAAGATACAGAAGAGGTGGCCTTGGAGGATCATATTAAAGTTAACCCTTATTACTAATTTCTTATTGCCTAAGAGATTGCTTAAGTAAAATAATTTTAAAATACTGTAAGCACAAAAATTACATAAATATGTCCTTTAACTCACACTGTAGAAATTTTTTTTCTCCTTTTTTGGCCACACTGAAACATATGGAAGTTCCCAGGCCAGGGATCAAATCCGAGCTGCCAGAGAGACAACACTGAATCCTTAATTTGCTATGTCACAGCAGGAACTCCAATCATATTTTTTTTAATTGACATGAACTTACAGTGATATTGATAGACAATTAATTAGTTGTTATCTAATTATCATGAGAAATACTTCTTAAGATCAATTATTCTAAAACATCATTTCAGGCAGGTGATCCTGTATCACTATTAGGCTTACCTACATATGACAGCAACTCAAAAAACATTGCTTAAACCCAATTGAAGTTAATGTCTCTCTTACATACTAAAATATAGGGCTTATCTCTCACACTCTGAAGTACGTATGACTTATCTTGGCCTCCAGCTTACTAGCCATTTTATTCCTCATCTTTCCCAATCAGCATAATGTCACCAATGTGATGGGTCAATTTGGTATTCTGTGGGACTGCCCATATCTGTTAGGAGTGTCATATTACAGAAGACAGGCAAGTTAACAAAACCTTGTGGCATATCTGTAAATACATATGTTTGCCTATTTCAGCCAAATTAGGGCTCTTTCTTTCTTTCTTTCTTTTTCTTTCATTTGTCTTTTTGTCTTTATAGGGCCGCTCCCGTGGCACATGGAGGTTCCCAGGCTAGGGGTCTAACAGGAGCTGTAGCCGTCTGCCTACGCCAGAGACACAGCAACACCAGATCCAAGCTGTGTCTTCAACCTACACCACAGCTCACAGCAATGCTGGATCCTTAACCCACCGAGCGAGGCCAGGGATGGAACCCACAATCTCATGGTTCCTAATCAGATTCGTTTCCACTGCAACATGACGGGAACTCCTAGGGCTGTTTCTGATCCTCTTTACTGACTGGGATAGAAAAAAACATATTTGTCAAATCAATCGCTGCGTATCATGTACCTGACAACATATTAATCTGCTCTAACACAGATATCAGGTCTGGCATGGCTCTGTGGATGGGCCTATCATGCAGTGGATGGTCTATGATCATGCCTCAGGATCCATCCACTTTCTGCAGGGGCCAGACTAGCAAATTAAAGGATTCATGACATCCTTTTAGATCCTCAATAGCAATAATCTACACCATCGCCTAGGATACAATATTGCTTTTGAGTTACTACTTTGACTCCTGGGGATGAAGGTGAGGAAGTAAAGAGTAGAAGAAGGATTGTATTTCATCCACTTGGTCTTCCCCATTATAATAATTCTTAGCCTACACATAGGCCCAGCATCAATGTGGAGGTTAAATCAATCGCCAGGTATACCTATCACAATTATATAGTCAAAGATTAGGAAAATCGGGAGTTCCCGTCATGGATCAGTGGTTAACAAATCCCACTAGAAACCATGAGGTTTCGGGTTCAAGCCCTGGCCTTGCTCAGGGGGTTAAGGATCCGGTGTTGCCGTGAGCTGTGGTGCAGGTTGCAGACGTGGCTCAGATCCTGCATTGCTGTGGCTGTGGTGTAGGCCGGCGACTATGGCTCCTATTGGACCCCCGGCCTGGGAACCTCCATATGCTACAGGTGCAGCCCTAAAAAAAAAGGACCAAAAAAAAAAAAAAAAAGGAAAATGGTTACCAAGTGGATCCACTAAAAAAGTAGAGATAGGAGTTCCCTGATGGCTCAGTGGGTTAAGGATCCAGCATTGTCACTGCTGTGGTGAGGGTCACAGCTATGGCTCAAGCTTGATCCCAGGTCCAGGAACTTCTGCATGCCACAGGCAGTACAAAAAAAAAAAATTTAAAAGTGGAGACATAGTAAGCTAGACTTTGCCCCCCCCCCCCCCCCCCCCCCCCCGCCACATACCTCTAGTCTAATAACAGGCTGTGATGATGCCCTGAGTTCCTGCATATCAGTATCATCTAAGAGCCTTTGTCCAATCATCTACAAATGTCTGCATATTTCCCCTTCCCAACCATAGGGAAGCTAACCTAATTTTTCTTCTGTCCTTCTAGGTTCTTGCCTGGACCACACCGTAATAAGAGACAGATAAACAGGAGAAACACAAGCAAAAGTTTAATAACATGTATACCTCCTGTACATACGGGAGCTACCCAGGAAGAATGAATAACTCCCCTAGATGGCCCAAGCCACCACCTTAAATACCATCTTCTGCTAAAGACAAAGGTTGTTGGCAGTGGGGGAGCCACTTATGCAAAGTGACCAGGAAAAGCACAGTAAACAAGGGTAACATGGTTACGTAGATGTAAGTTGTTGCCTTTTCCATTGATAAGAGTTCCCAGAGATTTAGTCATCCTGCTGTTCCTGGAACAGAGAAACTATAAATGAAGATTTCCCTTGTAAATGTCTGTTACCAAAGGATAACTTCTTTTGCTTTCACAGATGCCTCCCCATCCCACCCATGTTTCTTAAAAACAATCAGCTCAAGATAATCCTTATGCTAAAGAGGCATATTTTGGGGATTGGAGATTCTGCTCCCCTTGAAGACCAAAGAGAACAAGATCAAGGAAGTTATACTGAGCATTTGTTGTATAGGTAAAGCACAGTTATTTCCCTTACACAGAGCAAAGGGAAGTCCTGGAGCAAAGTCAGGTAACTTGTACTGAGCAGACAAATGCTGATTGGTTAACTCAGATCTTCCTTTTCTAGAGCCATACTAATAGAAACTTCATCAAGTTTAGGTTTGCTGACATGGGCTTAGCATGAGCGACTCCATCTTGGGCCAAATCTGGTTTCTCTAACACTGGGAGGCCAAAATCTTTTAGGTGCATCCCCCACACATCCTCATCCCATGTGTCAGATTTCCAGGTAGCCCAAAAGAGGACTCTGACCTTGGCATAATAAATTGTCCCAGTTGAGCATTCAATCATTTTTGAAGGTCTATGAATATATCTATTAAATCTTGAGTTTTGTCTTCAGCTTTTTTGGCTTTTCCACTGCAGGAGATAAGGGCTTCTTTGTAAACTACCAAAGAGGCCTTCTGGTCTTCTCACCCATTTTTCAATTGTTTACAAACTGTCCTCAGTTTTTCATTATCTCTCTGTAGGGTGTCACTGAAACTTATTAGCAATCATAAAATTCCACAATTCCATTATTCTTATATGTACTGCCAATTCCCCCATCACCCTCCATGCATCCACCCCACCTACACACACACACCTCACCGCCGTCACATCACTCCCACTCAACATACCCAGACTTTTCAAATCCTCGTACCAGGTTGAACATTCCCCTCCCATCAGAACCTTCTCCCAAATCACCACCAGTGTAAGTTTTAACAATCAGACCACAAGATTAGGCCAGGCATTGTCCATATCCTACATAGTACCCAGGATGGCATCCTCATTGCCAAACAGGTGGTAAGTGACCAGTCACCAATTCCCAACCTGTCTGCTGCTTTCTCAAACCACTTCTGGTAACAACTGTATCAGTTCAGGTCCCCTGGGAAGCAAGTAGTGCTTAAAAGTTCATTGGGATTATTTGACACTTGGAGGAAATGAAAAAAGAGGAAGCAAAAGCAAAAGAGCAAGCCTTTAAACTGCGATGCAGATTAGACCCCTATGAAAAAAATGGAGGAGAAAGGAGAAGCAGACAGAGAGTGCCTCAGGCTGTGATGCAGATCTGACAAAGTCTCCGCCAACCCAGTAGGGACCTCAGAACAAAGACTGCCTGTTAGTGAATACCTATGTTGGGCAGAAATGGCTAGGACTTTATGGTCACAGGATGCTCAGTCACAAGAGCAGGGCCACACAATTATGTTCTGAGGCTCCTTCTGAAGACATTGAATTTGGAGGCTGTCAGCTGACTGAGCTGTATGCAAATGATGAACAAGTTCTCTCTTAAATGAAGATACAAGTGGCACATCTTGTTTTCCATAGCAGTGGAAAACAACAGATGTCTACTTCGTTTTCATCAGTAATAAGAATATCTTCTAGGCTAAACGAGTAAATTATAGAGACTTCTATAGTCGTGGTTTTTTAAACAAAACTGCTCTGCCTACAACCTCCACAGAAAGAAAAGTAGAAAAAAAGTATATAATCAATATTATTAAGCACCTATTTTTAGATGCTAAACAAGGTGCCCAGTAGCAATTTTCCTTAACATTTACACCAATCATTGCCCATGGCTATACTCATCCCCAAGGGTGGACCATCCCACACTACTGACAAAACTGAACAGAACAAATGCTACCACCTTCCCTGGCTCAGGTTCAGATTCACTCTAGTCACCTTTCTCCCCCGACTGTGTTTTTCTGAATTTATGTGTGGCTTCTCCCACTCCTGGTTCTGCTTAAGTGCTCACTGGGTGCGGACGTGGTACCTTTTCGGTGAAGGAGCAGCTGAGGTGACTCTGGCACACACCCTTGGCAATGGAAAAGCCCAAGAAAGGAGTCAACACTGAGAAGAACGGTCATATTAATTTGAAGATGACGAGGCTGGGTGCTTCTGTGGCACAGTCTAAGAGGCACCTTTTAGTGCACTAATGAAAGCCTTTTGTGAACCACAGGATTTGTCAATTAGGCAGATCAGATTCTGATTTGATGGGCAGCCAATCAACGGAGCTGACACACCTGCACAGTTGGAAATGGAGGATGAAGATACAATTGATGTGTTCCAGAAGCAGACAGGAGGTGTCTACTAAAAAGGGAACCTGCTACTTTACTCCAGAATTCTGTTCCTCCAGACCAAGAAGACAGTCTTAATTAGAAAACCACAATTTGGTTCCACCACATCTGACAGGTACAGTATAGTTTTCTCTGTTTTTTCATTTTCCCCTTCCCCATTCCTTTATTATACTAAAGCGACTGGTGTATGTGCACAAGAACACTGAATTTTTTTACCTGAATGGCCAAGGGTCTATTTCGATCAACATGAAATGCAGATGGGATGGGGAAAAAATACTGGTTCTGTGAAAATACCCCCTTTCTCCATTAGTGGCAGGCTCATTCAATTTTATCTTTATAATCTAGCAAGTTATTTTACTCTCACTGTTTAAAAAAAAGCAACATAAAGGAGTTTCCTGGTGGCTCAGTGGGTTAAAGATTCAACATTGTCACTGCTGTGGCTTGAGTCCCTGCTGTGATGTGGATTCAATCCCTGGCTGGGGAACTTACTATATATGCCATGGGTGCAGCCAACCACCCCTCCCCAACAACAAAACAAACAAACAAAAAGTGGAAAAAAATGAACAACATAAACATCCTGGCATATTTGTTCTATTGGAGAATTTCAGTGTTTTTCATTTATCATTGTAAAACCAAGGACAAATTTATAACTTTTTTGTACATAGCTATTACATGTAGGGCGATCTGTCTTTAAGTAGGGATCAATTTAAAAGAAATGAATCCTAGATAATTTTCCCTTCAAGTCAAGCATCTCGTTTAAATAAACTTCTTGTTTAAAATGAAAAAACAAATTGTGTGTGACTTTGGCTGATACAGGTTCTGACTTCATCTCTGGGTTTCTTCTCTTTCTGGCTACACCTTAAATTTGCTGCTCATTTTCAGTTGGTTTTCCTTCTTGGCTCCCATCCCTCAGATACAGTGATCCAGACCTTGGTCCATTTCCCGACCCATACCCTGGTACCCTCAGGTCTCTGCTCCCAGTCATGAGAGTAAAACCCCATCTTCAGTCTACACAGGGGTTATCTCTGCTTGGTCTCCTTCAGTGAGGGAGCAAGAAAAGATAAAATAGCCAGGCAAGATAGATATTGTTACTCCAATTTACAGATGAAGAAACTGAGGCCCAGAGAATTTAGGTAATTGCCAAAATCTGCTATATTGCACAGTCAGGTGTCCCAGCTGTTGCTAAGAGACATTATTTAAAACTTGGGAAATAAGGGGAAAATTGGATTACCTGACTTTTCAATGCCATCTTAGAATGGTGACAGGATCACCTGGGGATTATCTGGGAGATGTATCTGTATGCAATTGTCATTTACTACTAATTAAGGGCTCAGACTCTGAAGTTATATGGTAACTTTTATGTCCAATAGAAATTACAACCCCAAAGTTACAGTTTTGCTGTCCTTTGGACATTAACCAGTTTTGTCTCTAACTTATTTCACACTGCCTTTCCTTGTGGACAACAAATATGCCAGTCATCAAAATGTTCTTCGAACCAGTGTTACCATCTTATTGAACCCCTCATTAATGAGTTGAATAAAATCATTAACATATGTCCATCCTGTATTTGTATGAGAGCTGTGTTTTTGTTTGTTTATTGGCCACATTCATGGCAAGTGGAAGTTCCCAGGCCAGGGACTGAACCCATGCCACAGCAGCGACCAAAGCCACAGTAGTGACACCACCAGCTCCTTAACCCACTGCACCACCTGGGAACTCTGAGAAGCATGTTTTTAATTTTGGAAAATCACTCTTTGACACATGATGTTTGACTTCAAAGTCTTTGTTCTTTCCCTACATTAGATGACCTTTCAAGAAGGGTATGCCAATATATATAGGAAGAGGAAAAGAACTGTGACCCTATGAGGTTAATTTTCTCTAGAAATGAGAGAGAGAGATCTTACGCTGCTTACCTCTGCTCATGTCAAGGATAGGCCCCCATCTTGGGCCATATGTTTAAGAAGAGTTTTCCTAGTGATTTCTGAGAGAAAGAATAGCTCAGGCACATGGACCGTGAGATCGGCCTAAAAAACTGTTCCTGAGATTTTTGAAACCTTGAAACAAAGCCTTAGCATTTGAAACAGAGGTTTGGAATCTTCTATGAGGGCTCTTTTGCTTTGGGAAGCCTTTGGGAGACCTAAAAGCAAATCCAAGATCTTATTCTGGAATGGACTATGAAGAGCGAATCTACTCTGCATCATCCAAAAATGTGTCTTCCTTGTGTAGAGGGTGACACTCTGAGTTTATGCTACTTTATGTCATGGTAACTATTGTTGCCTTGCAAGACACTGGACACCTTCTACTTCCAACACATAGAAGTGCTAGATAAAATATGGGAAAAGAAAATGAAACATACTTGACCTCAAAAGCAAATCTCTCTGTGTCAGAAGAACAAGGAATGTTAGAATCAAAGCAGTGAGAAGGAGGAGTTCCCTTGTGGTGTAGCAGATTAAGGACCTGGCATTTTGACTGTAATGGTTTGGATCGATGCTGTGCCAGTTTAATCCCTGGCCCGGCAACTTCCACAAGCCACAGGTGTGGCAGGGAAAAAAAAAAAAAAAAAGCAGTGAGGAGGAATTGAAGCCAGGAACTTTTGGAGTATTAGGCCTGAAGACAATTCAAAGGCTGTGCTATGGACCCAAGAACAGGACTGCAGTCTAGATTAAAGGAGTCAGTCAAATCAAGAAACCAGACCTAGGGAGTTCCCATTGTGGCACAGTGGAAACAAATCCAACTAGGATCCATGAGGATGCGGGTTCCATCCCTGGCCTTGCTCAGTGGGCCGGGGATCCGGCGTTGCCGAGAGCTGTGGGGTAGGTTCCAGAGACAGCTTGGATCCTGAGTTGCTCTGGCTGTGGTGTAGGCCGCCAGCTACAGCTCCAATTTGACCCCTAGCCTGGGAACTTCCATATGCCCTGGGTGTGGCCCTAAAAAGCAAAAAAAAAAAAAAAAAAAAAAGAAGAAAGAAAAGAAAAAGAAACCAAACCTAGGCTTTCTAAATAAAGGTGAGCACTAGAAAGAGGTGTCCTTGGCCTTAGAGAGTAGAAGTAGAATGTATAGAAGCAGGATGCCCATCTTGGGACACGGGAGAAAATAGAGCTACTGCAAGAAACTGGAACCCTAACCTTTATCTCTGCCTGGGCGTGGGTACAAGTTTGAACAACCTTAGAGTCTTCTCTGCTGAGAAACTTAGTGGAAACTGAGCTTGAATCTGTGAATTTTGCAAGGCCAGAGCAGAGACAAATATTAAACCATCCAATTGCAACACCTTCTCATCCAGGGCACACAGAGGACCCTCATGGAAGATAATTCCCACTGAAAATGAGCTCACAGCAAAACAATTACAAAGTACATGAGGACATTCTCTGCCCAGAGGGTCTTTTCTGAGTGATGCAGATAAAGAAGTCATCTGCAAGGAACCACAGAGAAATCTAATAGGTGTAGGTGAATCATCCTCTCCTTTCCCCTTATTCTTAATGAGCCTATTAAAAAGGAACCCTGGAGTTCTCGTCGTGGCTCAGTGGTTAGCGAATCCGACTAGGAACCATGAGGTTGCGGGTTCGGTCCCTGCCCTTGCTCAGTGGGTTAACGATCCGGCATTGCCATGAGCTGTGGTGTAGGTCGCAGATGCGGCTTGGATCCAGCGTTGCTGTGGCTCTGGTGTAGGCCAGCAGCTACAGCTCTGATTCGACCCCTAGCCTGGGAACCTCCATATGCCGCGGGAGCGGCCCAAGAAATTGCAAAAAGACAAAAAAAAAAAAAAAGGAACCTTTGCTTGTTTAAGCATTGGAAAGGGTTGTACCTTGGTTTGGGCACCACCAGAAGTTGATTTTGAGACAAGCATTTAAATGCAAGCAGTTCATTCAGGCTGCACAGAAGTCATCTGTAGGTGGGACATGTCACAGGGAAAGCAAGGCAGATAAGGTACATTTTTAAGCCAGCTTCTATGAGGGGCACCTGGAGCTTAACTTTACAAGGCAAATCTGGAGAAATAGTATAAAATACATACCTCAGAATTATCCTACCCAAGGGAGGCCAGAGCTGGGGGTATTAATAATGAGATATAATTTATAATGGGGGATAATAATTACAGTGAGAGTTTGGGCTCAGGACTAATTTTCAGAGAGTTCGTTCTCTGGCACTGCTGCCCTGCTGCACCAAGCAGAGTAATTTCAGGAAAAACAAACAAACAAAATACCAAAAAAAACCTTTAGACACAGAGATGCAGCTGCTGGCCACTGGAAGTCAGAGAGAACACAATGAAATGATGAAGATGGGAGGGCAATAGATCGGGCACTGAGAATAGCAGCTACAAACAACTTTGGACTGTGTCTCTGCCTTTTTGTTCCCTTTCTCTGGGGTGGGGGGGGGGGGTGTGGAGAGAGTACAGGCCGACTATGGAGCCCTTTCTCGGGATCACATTTGTAAGTTTGTTTTTCCTCTTCTGACTCTCTTCTAGTCCTGGGAAGCCTTTATATAGCTTTACATGGAGCTGATTGATTTGGTCTTCTGCCAGATGTTTCTGTGTCTACCCTGAAGCCTTCAGGGCCTTGGCTTATATACCCAAACTGATAAGGATGGAGTAGGATATTTACTCAGGCAGTTGTCTAAGACCCAACAGGGGACCAGAGAGGGAAACCTAGGGAACTTTGGGAGATTATTGTAAGTTAATAATCACTCAAGCCGTCAGAATGAAGCAGTTTACCAAAAATAAAAGCACGAGATATACCTCAGGTCATTACCATTAGGACCAAAGGCAGGGGTTTAAGGACTGCCCTTCTGCTGATGTGAATAAGCATCTTGACAGTCATAGTTTGACCTCACAGGGTCAAATATTCTGTTACTGGATACCAAGGAGGAGCTAGTGAAGAAAGAAAGAGGAAGAGTTGGTCTTTTACCACTCCCCACTTCCCTTGGATTATAAAAATGTAGCCCACCTAATCCTTGGGGCAGAGCCTCCTTGCCTGCCCGCTTGCATCTCTCACATGTGTCTTAATAAATGTATTTCCTGCCTGTCACTTGGTCTCACTGAATTCCTTCTGTACTGAGGCACAAAGAACCTGAACCTCAGTAAACCCAGACACTGGGTGAGTGAAAAACCATGGGTTCAAGTCCCAATCTGGGTCTGGGTTCTAGATACATTCTAGTCATAAGTGTTGTCAGTTTCAAAACCACTCAGGCTCTTGTGATCCAAAATCTTTTCTCACATAAATATCCGTTCTGCAAAGGGTTTCAAAAACATATTTTGGAGCACAAAAGTAAATGATTCTTTTCTTTCTGCTCCTTTTCCTAAGGGGAGTGATGTGGGGTTATAAAGGAATAATGAAAATCACATTAAACTTCAAAACACTCTTCTGCTACAAGAGATATGGTATATTTTTGTTTTCTATAAATCACCTTAAGTTCTCTTTTGAGTCTTCATTCCCACTGGACAGATGATCTCAATCATTATTGGGACAACTCCTCTCTTGCTGTTACATCAGAATCCAAGAGTCTTAAGGAGAAAAGGGGGAAAAGCCTATGCAATGAGGAATTTGATCTTGCCAAAAGAGTGGTCTCGTCATTGTCCTGGCTCTCTGAGGGGTTTCTAAACACTTGGATATTCCCCGTGATAGGAGTGTCTTTGTCATGCATAGTGAGTGCCTTGGACCACACCTGATATTTTATGTTAATGAGGTGACTCTGGGGCCAGCCACACTGGAAAGACTAACTAGAGAGGTGATAGGGAGCTTGGTGGGGGGGGATTCCGTTCAACCTCATGTCAATTAATTATACATACATAATGAAGCCCCAATAAAAACTGAATAAACAAAGCTTGAGTGAGCTTCCCAGATTGACAGTATGCATGGAATATTGTTAGCATCCCGAGGACACAAAGAACTTGAGCCTCAGTAGGTCCAGTGAGTGATTCTAATTTAAAAACTGTGGGTTCAAGTTCCAGTCTCGGTTCTGGCCAGGTTCAAATCAGAGGTGTTTTGGTTCCAAAATCACTGCCTCCTCTCTTCATCTCCAAAAGTATTCATGGTAACACTATTCCTAATAGCCTCAAACTGGAAACAATGCAAATATCCATAAAATGTGGAACAGATAAGTCAATTGTATAGTCATACAATGGGATATTATACAGCACCAAGAATGAACCAACTACATGATACATGACCAGATGGATGAATCTCACAGTGTTGAATGAAAGAAACTAGAAATGAGCATATAGAGGAGGATTTGCCACCCTAAAATGTATCCTTGGGATAGCAATTGTGTTGAGTGAGTTATTTTCTGAGAAATAGCGGACCTGGAAAGGGTTCTAAAAACCAAGGAGCAGTTGCCCTTTTGTAAGAGACATTAACATTTGTAAGGGAAATCTCCATTTGTAAGCACGTCTCCAACTCTGTACCTGAAAGAGGAGGATGACCAAATATCTATAGAGACCTATCATTGGAGAAGGCAATGATTTAAATCGGTATCACAGGAGTTCCACTCATGGTGCGGTTGTTAATGAATCCGACTAGGAACCATGAGGTTGTGGGTTCAATCCCTGGCCTTGCTCAGTGGGTTAAGGATCTGACATTGCCGTGAGCTGTGGTGTAGGTCGTGGACACGGCTCTGATCCCACGTTGCTGTGGCTAGACTCCTAGCCTGGGAACCTCCATATGTCGTGGGGGCAGCCCTAGAAATGGCAAAATAAATAAATAAATAAATAAATAAATAAATAAATAAATAAATCCATATCACAAACACCCTTGTTTATTGTGCTTTTTCTGGGAACCTCCCATAACTGACTCTCAGCATCCTCTTTTGTGTTTAGGTGAGGATAGTATTTAAGGGGAGGGCTTCAGCCATTTTGGTGAATTACTCAGTTTTCCAGGGTCTCTCTCATGTCTACGTGTTAATAAATTTTTGTTTGATTGTCTCTTGTTAAACTGTCTCATGTCAATATAACTTTTAGACCATTCAGAAGAACCTAGTAGGGTAAAGGAAAACGTGTTCCTTCACAATAAATACAAACTGTATGGTTTCATGTACATAAATTTTAAAAACAGGTAAAACTAATCTAAAGTATTTAAGTAAGGACAGTAGTTGAATTATAGCAGAATTTGTGTGCCCAAGATATGCCTCTTTAGCATCAGGATTATTTTGAGGTGGCATATTTTTGAGAAAAAGTAGATAAGGGAGAAGCTCTAAAATCAGAATTTACTCTTTTGGGAGGGAAATTTACATTTACCAGTTTAATCTCCATTTCTAAAGTGTCTCTCTCTCTCTGTACTGGGAAGAGGAGGATGACTCTACATCACAAGGAATTTTCATCATGGAAAAGGCAGGAATGTATATTTGCTAACAACCTGTGTTTTTTTTTCTGGTAACCTTCCATAACTCGTCTCCTTATCCCCTCTTGAAGATGGTATCTGAGGTGGTATCTTGGGCAATTTTAGTGAGCTTTACTCAGTTTTCCTGGATATCTCCCATTTACACAGGAAGGATACATATTAATAAACTTTTTTTTTAATAGCCACACCGGTGGCATATGGAAGATCCTGGGCCAGGTATTGAATCCCAGCCACAGCGGTGACCTACAACACAGCTGTGGCAAAACCATATCCTTAACTCACTGCTCTGGGCCAAGAATAGAACCTGTGCCTCCACAAAAACCTCAGCTGCTGCAGTCAGATTCTGGTTTTTTTTTTTTGGTTTTTTTTTCTTTTTTTTTTTCTTTTTTTCTTTCTTTTTTTTTTTTCTTTTAAGAGTCACACCTGTGGCATATGGAGGTTCCCAGGCTAGGGGTTGAATCTGAGCTGCAGCTGCCAGCTTACACCACAGCCACAGCAACCTGGGATCCGAGCCATATCTGCAACCTATGCCTCAGCTTATAACACCAGATCCTTAACCCACTGAGGGAGGCAAGGGATGAAACCCACATGTTCACAGAGACTACATCAGGTTCTTAACCTGCTGAGCCACAATGGGAACTCTTAAAGTCAGGTTCTTAACCCACTGTGCCACAGTGGGAACTCATAAACTGTTTTTATTAATTTTTTTTCTTGTTAATCTGTCTTTTATTACAGGGAGTCTCAGCCAAGAGCTCAGAAGGGTAGAGGGAAATTTATTTTTCCTCCCTTAAATGGTTATTCAAGGGGTAGTGACTGAAAGTCACTGAAAGAATGTGAAGGAAGCCTTCTGGGACTCTGGAAATAGTCTCCTTCTTGATCTGGATACTAGTTGCATGTGTGTTCACTTGGTGAAATTTTGTAGAACTACACGCTTATGATTCGTGCATTTTATATATTTCAACTAAGTTTACATTAATAGGAGTTCCTGCTGTGGCTCAGCAGGTTAGGGACCTGAGATTGTCTCTGTGAGGATGCAGGTTCGATCCCTGGCCTCACTCAGTGGGTTAAGGGTCCGGCCTTGCCATAAGCTGTGGCATAGGTTGCAGATGTGGCTGGAATCCGGTGTTCCTGTGGCTCTAGTATAGGCCGGCAGCTGCAGCTCCGACCCCAGCCTAGGAATTTCCATATGCCGCAGGTATGGCAGTAAAAAGAAAAGAAAAAAAAAAGTTTACATTAATATGGTATCCTGCTCTCCCTTTGCCATTAGGGCCACTTCTCTTCAGTGAACTGAGTTTAGAAAAAATTCCAGGATGGGAGGTATCCTGGACTGACTTGTGCCCACGGTGCCAAACTTGTTCCAGTTTGTCCGGGACTTTCCCAGTTTTTGTACTGAAAGTCCTTCCACATGCCAGGAACTCCCCCTTCCCAAGTCCTAGACAGACTGGGAGAGTTGGTCAGCCCATTTCTGTCTACAAATATTATATAAATTTGAGAAGGAGAATGCAAAGAATTAACTCATTTTTCTGGAATGGGGGAAGGAAGAACATACATTATGCTGCCAATAAATTATTCCACCACAATACCTACAGTTTACTCAACCCCATAATCGACAAATGTGCCATCAAAGGCACACTACATCATTTTAAAAGTCAGAATCTACATTAACTTAAAGCTCAGGTCACACACACACACACACACAGAGAGAGAGAGCTCACACACAGAGAGAACCATCTGAACCTAGATCCAGAGGGAGATATTCAGTTGGAAAGTTTACTTTTAAAAAGGTCAAGTTATTCTCCCTGAAGTTCCTGTAGACAAGTGATTGTAGAGATAGAGGCCCCTTGAGATCTAAAGGAAATGCTATTATAATACATATAAACCTTCATGCAACTCAGCTGTGACATTTGATACCAGAGAGAATATGACTGAAAATACACAGCACCACTCTGGCTTTTCTCAAATGCAAAGGGAATTGTCAGAGACAACTATAACTTGCAAGGACAAAAACCAAAACATGTGAACTTCCATTTATAGTTCAAAGGATGAACATCCTAGATGTGGGTGCTAGGGGTAGGCTGCAAAATCGCTACCAGAAATATTGAGCTCAGTCTTGGCCAAACATTTCCAAAATGACAAGCCAGAGAAGAGAGGACCCAGTTTAAACGAACTTCTCAGTCAGTTTAGTCCCTTAAACAAGGTATTGTTCCTTTAATGTCTTCTATTGCTCAGTGATTAAAGAGGCTCCCACACCGCCCTGATTAAAAACATTTGCTGGGGCACATTTCTCCAATTCCAGTTCTGTAGCACTTAATGTTCCCTCCAAAATTGCTTTGGGGGAGAGCAATCTCATGTCAGGGAAATGATTTCAAAATGGCTTCCCTACAAGGGCTGAAGGAAATTCACACCTTCAATCCACAGATGGCAAAATACCAGGCTTTAGATTGCTTTTGGAAGTACACTAAATTCCAGAAGCCTGATATCAAGTGATGTAATCTTTACATACATACACATTTAGTCTTTAAAACTATCATTTTAAAATAGATGATTACCAATATCCTACAGCACAATGTACTTTTTACCCAAGTAAACTATTTGCAGGGTGTGTTTGGTAAGGATTAGCTTTTATAGAATATCTCCTTTTCAGAGGCAATACTTTAAACTTTTGCCTTCATAACTTTTTGACACACTTTGTATTTAAATCCTGCATGCTCGCAAACGCTGACCTCAAAGGGACCCCATTCAGGTTTACAGGTCATTTCTGTCTGGTCCCTTCCAGTACTCTGCACATCAGGCACATTTCCCTCCACTGGACAATCTCTCTGGATTCATGTGTGAAGGGGAACAGAATTTGCCACCCCCAAATATTTGGCATATTGATTATTTGGGGCTGATCACTTTTGAGAGACTTCAGACACAGGAGAAGCTCTGAAAACAGAATAGAAGCTGCCCTTTTGTGAGACACATTTACATTTATAAGGAAAATCTCCATTTGTAAGGATGTCAGTCTCCAGCAGTAAGGGTAAGATGACTCTAGGAAGTCTCTAGAACCTGTCATCAGTACAGAAGACAGGGACTTGAATCTATGTAACAACCTTACCCTCGTTTATTGTGCTTTTCCTGCTAGTCTCTCATAACTGGCTGCCTTCCAATTCCCCCCCCCCACCTCCCCAACGCCTGTAACACCCTCCCATGTCTTAACTTGGAGATGGTGGCTTGGGCCATTTCAGGGAGTTAGTCTTCCTGTGTCCCTCCAATGTATACAGGTGGTACCCATGTTATTAAACTTATGTTTGTGTTCCTCTTGTTAATCTTTTATAACAGGGGGGTTCTCAGCCAAGAACCTAAAAGGTAGAGGGGAAATTAGTTTTCCTCCTCTACATGGGCAATGATGTGGATTAGGACAGTTTGCTTGGCCTGTGTCCACCTGGGAACTGACCCCTCACAGCTTTACACATGTGACTCTAATTCTTCACTCCAACTGTATCCTCTAGCAAAAGCCATAGCTTAACCCAATTCCGGGGAGCAACATTCACATACAAGGGGTGCCATTCAATTAGAGTTGTATGATGTCTAGGTCCTGTCTCACACTCCAGTTCTTTTTTTTGGGGGGGGGGGTCATACCCGCGGCATATGGAGGTTCCCAGGCTAGGGTTCGAATCAGAGCTACAGCTGCCAGCTTACACCACAGCCACGGCAACACAGGATCCAAGCGGAATCTTTGACCTACACCACAGCTCATGGCAACACCAGATCCTTAACCCACTAAGCAAGGCCAGGGATGAGAACCTGCGTCCTCATGGATACTAGTCAGATTCGTTTCCACTGAGCCACAACGGGAACTCCTCATGCTCCAGTTCTCTTTCTGTTCACCTGAAATGAAGATTGGTCTCTTGCTCACATTGTCCTTAAAGCCAAGGTCTCCACGAATTTTTGATTATTTACCCTATCAATGAAAAGTTTTTTTAATAAAAAGATTTTTGATCACGGTCCCCAGTATAAATATATATACATATATATATATAAAACAAATATATACAATACTTTTATAACACATTACATGTACCCACAAACAATAAAGAATTTTTAAAAGCTTGAAATACAAAATAAATATGTATAGAACTTGTAACAATCTTTGAAATCCTCAGAAAAGAAGGCCTTTATAATGCAGAGCACATAATGATGTTACAACATTAGTACAATATCCTTAACAAGAAGAAAGGAAGATTTGCTGCAGAAGGTGGTGAAGGGCAGAGAGAGAACCAGAGTAGCTGAGTGTAGGTGAAGCAAAAGCATGACTTCTTATCTCCAACGTGAACTTGATTGTCAAAGACCTTCAGATCTTGGCTCTATAAATCATCAGCTGTGGGACTTTGGACAAGTTACTGATCTCTCTGAAGCTCGATTTCCACATTTGTAAAGTGAGAATTGCAGTAGAAACCACTTCTCAAATTTGTTGTGAGACCAGGAGACTATAAGAAGAACACATGAAAACATTTTTTTTAAGACTAATGATGCCTGGAGTTCCTGTTATGGCTCAGCGGAAATGAATCTGACTAGTATCCATGAAGACACAGGTTTGATCCCTCCTCACTCAGTGTGTTAAGGATCCAGCATTGCCATGAGCTGTGATGAAGGTTGGCGACATGGCTCAGATCCCATGTTGCCATGGCTGCGGCATAGGCCAGTAGCTGCAGCTCTGATTCCACCCCTAGCCTGGGAACCTCCATATGCCGCAGGTGCTGCCCTATTAAAAAAAAAACAAAAAAACAAAAAAACAAAAAAAAAAACTAATGTTGCCAATCATTTGGACCAGTGTTTTCTCGGCCATTATCTCCCAACAGAGATAGGTAGCTGAGACACTGTATCACAGAATTGTGTTCCCACAGTTTTTACCCTTCCTCCTCTCTCTTGGTTGAATATTTAGAGACATTGAACTGAGGTTAAATGTCTTTTTACCCATTACGACTGCTTTCATGAATTTTAATAATCTGAATTATATAATCCCACCAAGCCTTCTCCTTGCTAAGACTAGAAGAGATACAACTCTCTTCCAGCTATTTTGGTTAAATATTTTCCGGTATATTTTAGGATTGTTAAAAAGAAAAATACATTAATTCACTAATCAAATAAATATTTATTGAACATCCACTGAATATTGTTATAGGTACCAAGTATAGAGCAGTGAACAAAATAGACCAAAAGACCCTTAAATTTCATGCCAGTGTAAATAACTATAAAAATATAAATTTCTTAAATCTGTTTGACTTGTCCCAGAACTTCTTTTTTGAAAGGTCATCATGTCCATTGTCCAAATTAGGAGTTCTCTTATGGTGTGGGGGTTTAAGGATCTGCATTGTCACTGCAGCAGCTTGGGTTGCTGCTATGGCACAAGTTTGATCCCTGGCTCGGGAACATACACATGCCTCGAGCACAAACTATTTTTTAAATAAATTGATGTTTAATTTGTATTTAGACAATACAAATGAATGAAGGTATCTTTAGTGCTAGAGATAGCAGAATCTGGGATAGATTTGTCACTTGAAATGAACATCAAGAAAATAACATAATTATTCTCTGATGGTTAGGACTGGGTGCTTTCAGCACTGCAACCTGGGTTCAATCACTGGTCTGGGAACTGAGATCCCACATCAAGCCTTTGCATGCCACAGAAAAAAAAGTTTTAAAAAACTATACATAAAATCACAATAAATTGAACATACTGAGCAGAGAAAGAAAAATCTTTGTGATAATCACTAATTTTTCATTCTCTTTTAGGGTTTATTCGAGGTATTCCTTTGTGGCGCAGCAGGTTAAGGATATGGTATTGTCACTGTAGCGGCTTGGGTTGCTGCTGTGACATGGGTTCCATCTCTGGCCTGGGAACTTCCACATACCACAGGTACAGCACTCCCTACCCCCCCCACCCCTGGCAAAAAAAAAGTTCATTTTATAAGGTAAGGAGAGAGGAAATATTATCAGGTATTTAGAATATATTATGAGCTCTAAATTCACATTAAATATATCTGAAAGAGAATAAAGAATTTGGAAGTAACATCAGCAATAAAACAACCATATTAAAAAATTATAATGGTGCATGAGTTTTCTCATATTTTCAGTTATTAAAGTCACTGTGTAGTTGTTTTAATCAACTTTCAAAATCAAGTTTTTGACAGGGCACAGAAGTTCTGCTTCATTGCTAGTTATGAATACTCTTGGAGCATTTATACCAATGGTATCAAAACTAGCAAGGGATTTAGTTCCCTGGTGGCTCAGTGGGTTAAGGATCAGGTGTTGTCACTGCTGTGGCACAGGTTCAAGTGAAGGCACTTTCAAAAACAAAACAAAAATACTAGCAAAAGTTCAGCTGCAATTTTTTTCATGGGAGGAGATGTCCGATTCCTTTTTGAAAATGAGTCCTTTGATTCCGTATGATACAGCAATCTGAGGGTGTCAGTTTTCTATTTTGCTGGCCCTCTGCCTTCTTTAAGTCGCTGGCTCACTTTATGGAGTGGAATTAAGAACCTGTCTGAATCAATAAGCATTTGCGACAGAAAGTGCTAGTTTTCCCCCAACATCTACTTTCTCTTTCTTCTAAATAGAATCTTAGCTAGACACAGCCTTTTCAAAGGTCAGCAAAATCTTGAAAAGCAGCTCATGGGTATTGCAAGCAATAGCACTGGGGCAAATTAGACAGATGTACTAGATTAGGAGTGTCTGCCGCTTCTTGCTACTTTTAGCTAATCCTACAGAGGGATGGACCCCAGTCAGAGCTAGCCAGACAGCAACCATAAATGGAAGAGAGCACAGCTCTGTCAAGAATCATTCTTTGTCTATGGCCTGTGATTTGAGAGTCCCACACAATTGAAAAAACCAACTGCTTTCTGCAGCTCCACGATGAAGCAGTTTAAAGAGGCAGCACAAAAAGGAAGACTTAGTGAGAGATAATACTGTGGCTCCTCAAGGACCTTTCTTCTCGACCAGTAAATGAGCAGAGGTAAAAAGCAGAGAGTCAACCCTTTGTATCCACAGGTTCTGCATCTGTGGATTCAATAAACCTCAGATAGAAAATATTTTGGGAAAAAAAATTCTGGGAAGTTCCAAACAGCAAAATTTGATTTACTGCACTGACAAACATTTATGTAGCATTTACATTGTAGTTATAACTATTTACATAGCATTTATCTTGTATTAGGTATTAAAAGTAATCTAGAGATGATTTAAAGTATATGAGAGAGCAGTTCTCACTGCAGTGCAATGAGATCAGCAGTGTCTCTGCAGCACCAGGACACAGGTTCCATCCCTGGCCCAGCACAGTAGGTTAAAGGATCTGCACTGCAGCAGCTGCAGTGTAGGTCACAACTGCAGCTCAGATCTGATCCCTGGTTTGGGAATGCCACATGCTGTGGGGCAGCCAAAAAAGGAAAAAAATAAAAAATAAAAATAAAACAAAAAATTACTCTCATTAGGAGTTCCCTTCATGGCTCAGTGGTTAACGAATCCGACTAGGAACCATGAGGTTGCAGGTTTGATCCCTGGCCTTGCTCAGTGGGTTAAGGATCTGGCGTTGCCATGAGCTGTGGTGTAGGTCACAGATGCAGCTCAGATCTGGCGTTTCTGTGGCTCTGGTGTAGGCTGGCGGCTACAGCTCTGATTCAGTTCCTAGCCTGGGAATCTCCATATGCCGCAGGTGCGGCCTTAAAAAAAAAAAAGACAAAAACAAAAACAAAAATCCACTCTCATTAAAAACTAAATAGGAGTTCCCACTGTGGCCCAATGGAATTGGCAGCACCTAGGGAGCACTGGGACATAGGTTCTATTCCCAGCCCAGCACAGTGGGTTAAGGATCCTGCAATGCCACAGCTGTGGCTTAGGTAGAAACTACATCTCGAATCTGCTCCCTGGCCCAGGAACTCCATATGCTGTGGGGTGGCCAAAACAAAAAGGAATCTGACTAGTATCCATGAGGATTCGAGTTTGATCCCTGGCCTCCCTCAGTGGATTAAGGATACAGCTTTGCTTCAAGACACGGTGTAGTTTACAGATGCAATTCGGGTGTAACTTTGATCTGGCTGTGGTGTAGGCAGGCAGCTGCAGCTCAGATTCAACCCCTAGCCTGGGAACTTACATAAGCCACAGGTGTGGCCCTAAAGAGAAAAGTAAATAAAAAAATAAATAAGTACCACAGTGGGAACTCCAACTATGCCATTTTATATAAGGGAGTTGAACATCATAGATTTTGGTATCCTGGGGGGTCCTGAAACGAATCCCCCTCAGATACTGAGGGACAACTCCATTAAGGACGTCAACCTCCCACCTAAATCTATTAAGAAAAGCTTAGGGGAGCAGCCATCAAGTTGAATGAGAGGAAGACGAGTCAGCACAGAGAACAGTGAAACAGTAAGAGTTTGCCTGGAAGAGATCTTGGGCTGTGATGACTTCGATTTTTTAAAAAAAAAAAAACTTGAGTTTCTTTTTGTTGTTGATGTCTTTTTACATTTCTCTCTCTCTCTTTCTCTCTTTTTATTTTATTTTATTTTATTTTATTTTTTTTGCTGATCCCATGGCATGCCGAATTTCCCAGACCAGGGATTGAACCCAAGTCACAGCAGTGACCTGAGCTGCTGCAGTGACAACACTGGATCCTTAACCCGCTGAGCCACAAGAGAACTTCTCTTTTTTTAAAATGACTATTTTATTGTTGGATCGTCCTTCACCCTCCGGAGCCATGCTTGGGGTTACTCTAACACTCTGTCTCTTCATTACCAGCCAAGGAGAGGGGCTTTCAGGTAGGGCATAGCTGCAGACCTTCTTGAAGGACTTGGGAAGTAGGAAACCATCAGCATTCTCTGGAATCAGGATCACCCCACTGACAGAATAGAAGAAGGGGGTTTCATCTGCCAGGGCCTGGGGCCCATTGATGAACACGGCCACCTTGCAGTTTGGCTGCATGCCACTGATAACATCATGGTACCCAGGCAGTCCTGAGGCCAGGTGGATGTGCATCCTTCCCCAGCAGGACAGACCTCTGAGCAGGATGGATGGCCAGTGCTACCAGTATGTGCCATGAATAAGCATTATGTGTAGGGTCTGTGGGGTCTCCAATGGCATCACTTCCAACTCAAGTACTTGCAGGGAATGACTCAGATGGGCCCAGGCGAGAGGGCACATGCTGGGGTCCCCCGACTGCTTCCCATTGGTGTCTACCACTTTCTGCACATCTTCAGCTGAAGAGCTGTGTGACTAGAACAGCTGGGACAGCTGCAGAATGGTGCACAGGGGCAGGAAGGCTTTGGGCCTCATGGGTAGCCCCAGCTCCAGGACTCCATGAAAGGATATAGGACCAAGCCTTGTGCACTTGCACATCTTGATCTGGTTTGTGGGGTCCCAGAGATCTAATATTCCTGGGCTCTGCCGCTTCCAGTCGCCTTCCTCCAGATAAGTTCATGGCCAAGACAGACTCCTCCTGACTGGCTGCTCATTACCTCTCTATGTAATTGACAAGCAGCAAATAGAACAGAAGCCTATTATTAAGTGTTACAGGGAATCTGAAAGCCAAAGAAACCAAAAGCCTTGCAAATGCCTATGATTATTAGATTCTCTGTAGGGGAGGAAAATTAATTTTCCCTTTAACTTCCTTTTGTGTGTGTGTGTGTTTTGTTTTTGTCTTTTTTTTTTTAGGGCCACACCCACAGCTTATGGAGGTTCCCAGGCTAGGGTTCAAATTGGAGCTGTTGCTGCCAGCCTACGCCAGAGCCACAGCAATGCCAGATCTGAGCCATGACTCTGACCTACACCACAGCTGGATCCTTAACCCACTGAGCAAGGCCAGGGATCGAACCTGCAACCTCAAGGTTCCTAGTTGGATTCATTTCTGCTGTGCCACGACAAGAACTCCAATTTTCCCTTTAACTTTCTGAGTTCTTGGCTGAGACACCCATGTAATAAAAGATCAGTTAACACAATAACAAGTTTAATAACATGTACTTCCCTGTATATATGGGAGATACACAGGAAAACTAACTCCCCCAAATGACCCCAATCGTCCCTTAAATACCCATGGTTCACTTAAAAAATATGCACAACCTAAAAGTTGAGAGTTAAGTTTTATTTAGGGCAAAATGAGAACTATAGCCCAGGAGGCAGCAATTCAGATAGCTCTGAAAAACCTCTCCAAAGTAGCGAGGAATGTTAGTATATGTGCGATTTTTGTGAAGGGGGGTACATGCCACCAAGCACACCTTTTCACAGAAGGTTGTTGCTAGTCTCGTGAAAGTTTCTGCTAGTCATGAGTAGCAGATCTCCTCCTGAAGGATTTTAGTGATTTTCTAGATATGAGGAGATATAAGAATTGGACTTGTAAAATCTTCTCCTGGCGTTCCCACTGTGGTGCAGTGGGTCAAGAATCCAACTGCAGTGGCCTGGATCGCTTTGGAGGTCCATGTTGGATCTCTGCCCTGGTGCAGGGGGTTAAAGGACCTGGTGTTGCTGCAGCTATGGCATGGGTTGCATCTACGGCTTGGATTCAGTCCCTGGCCTGGGAATCTCCGTATGCCATGGGTGCAGCCATTAAAAAAAAAAAAACTTCTCCTGAAAATATCAATGTGAGGACCTGTTCTGCCAGTTTTTCCAGAGCACAGAGTGCCTAACTCCTGATCTCCATCCTGAGCTACTTTCAAGTGGTATTGAGGGTCAGCAGCTACAGTGGCTCATGATTCAAACCTTGATAGACACAGGTGGCAAGTGCCAATCTCCAGTTCACACCACCTTCAGCTAAATAAAAAGATGGGGCTGGGAGTGAGGGTGGGGAGCAGGGGCAATCAGTTATGGCAGGTTACTAGGCAAAGCACAGTAAACAAGTGTATGGTTATGGAGTTCCTGTCATGGCGCAGCGGAAATGAATCTGACTAGGAACCATGAGGTTGCGGGTTAGATCCCTGGCCTCGCTCAGTGGGTTAAGGATATGGCACTGCCATGGGCTGTGGTGTAGGTCACAGATGTGGCTTGGATCCTGTGTTGCCATGGCTGTGGTGTAGGCCGGCAGCTGTAGCTCCGATTGGACCCCTATCCTGGGAAACTCCATACGCCTCAGGTGCGGCCCTAAAAGGACAAAAGACAAAATAAACAAATAAATAAATAAACAAGGGTATGGTTGTTAATACAGAATCAGGTCATTTAGGTCCGTTAGGTCATTTAGGTGATTACCTTCTCCATTGATGCCAGTTTCCAGATATTTAGAGTTATCCTCTTCCTGGTACAGAGGGAGACATCTTTACAAATACAGATTTCCCTTATAAATGTAAATGTCTCTTACAAAATGGTAACTTCTACTTGGTTTTCAGAGCTTCTCCTGTGTCTGCAGTTTCTTAAAAATCATCAGCTCAAAATGATCCTTATGCCAAAGAGACATATTTTAGAGTGGCAAGTTCTGCTCCCATTTACCTCTAAACAGTGTTAAGCTCCCTAAACTGCTCAGCAGGAAACAGCCTGTGAAAGCTGAACAATCCCCAAGAAAGGCCCACTGCAGATGTGGCCATAATAAACAATAGAAGTGAAACTTCCAGAGAGTAAAATACTAGTGGTATAGAGGAATAATGGACAAGGGGTTCCTTTAAGAGAGCAGAGCCAAAGAATCTCACATGAGCTAATGAATTTAATGCAACCCTAGGATCAGGAGCTTTGGCATTTCCAAGCCAGTAGGACTCTATAATTGCCATGAACTGATGACTGCTGAGTGGTTTCACTTCTCCCTTTCCAGTATCGATGTTTCTATTCTTATCCCCTTGCTCCTACTCCACTATTATGCCGTGGATCGGACACATCACTTGCCTTATTTTTTATACATTTCAGGATCCCAAGGAGACACAGCTGAACTTAATGTGGGATATCACACATCACTCAGAGATCCTGGACTTTGAAATGTATGTAGTTTAGGGGAGGAAAAATCATTTTCCCTCTCTCTCCTGCAGAAGCTTTAATAACATGAATACCTCTTGTACACATGGAAAAGATCCAGGGAAACTAATTCACCAAAATGGCCCTGATCCACTACCATCTTCAGTTCAAGACCAAAGAAGGATATTGGGAGAGCGGGGAGGTCAGTAGTGGGAGGTGACCAGGAAAAACGCAGTAAACAAGAGGAAGGTTGTTACGCAGATGTAAGTCTTTGGTTTCTCCATTGATAACTTTCTAGAGTTTTAGTCATCTTCCTTTTCCTGGTACAGAGAGGGAGACACCCTTACAAATGGAGATTTGCCTTATACATTTAAATGTCTCTTACAAAAGAGTAACCTCTGTTTTCCGAGCTTCTCTTTTGTTTCTTGAACATGACCAGCTCAAAATAATCATATTTTGGATGGCAAATTTTGCTCCCCTTCAGTGGTAATGGGATTGTACTTGAGAGTTCTCTCCTATGGCAATACGTATGTTTTCTGTATGAGAAGAGAAACACACATTGATTGTGTAGCCAGAATAGCAGAATGGCAGAGCCCAATAGTTTTCCCCAGAAAACTATTCTTCTTCTATTATCATAATAGATTTTTGAGTTGAGCCCATGGCCACCTAAAATAAAAACATCATTTCCTAGTCTCCTTTATAATTAGATGTGGTCATGGAACTAAGTTTTGGCCACTGGTATGCGAGAGGGAGTGATGTGTGCAACTTCCAGATTATGCCATTAAAAGGAAGGCCCTTAGGAGTTCCCACTATGGCACAGGAGGTTAAAAATCCCACTGCAGTGGCTCAGGTCACTGCAGAGGTCCAGGTTCAATCCTCAGCCTGGCACAGTGAGGTTAAAGGATCTGGAGTTGCCACAGCTGCGACTTGGATTCAATCCCTGGCCCAGGAACTTTCACCTGCGTCACGTGCTGCCATTAAACAAAAAAACAAAAAACAAAAAACAAAGGAAGGTCCTTAAAGGGAAGGTACATGCCTTTCTCTTTCCTATTTTCCATTAGTTGGAATCTGGAGGTGGTGGAGAGCCACCTGGGAGCAGGAGACAAAGGCAGCATGTTAGGAATAACAGAACAAGATAGAAGGTGCCTGATTTTCTAATACTATAGAGCATCATGCTAGCCTAGACCTTTATAGGAAGTTTTATTTCTTTGTTATACACAGTCAAACATATCTTAATAAGTAATTATATATCATAATCTAATTCTAAAAATCCAGAAGAAAATAGGGTATTTTTCAGCTTTGTGTTAGAATGACTTCCTCAGCTTTGAGCAATATGAAATATGAAATAATTCATGATCATATTGTGAATAATTACATTAACGTTACTCAAATTTATAAGGAAGACATCCAACTCCATTGTTAAGGGAATGAGCAGTCAATTAACTTTTAAGGAAATAAGGATGGTAAAGGAAAATAACTTGAGAAATGTTTGTCCTATACATATATACCCATCAAAAAAGTGAAAATTAGGTATTCTCTTGTGGTGCAGTGAGTTAAGGATCTGGCATTGTCATTGCAGCAGTTTGGGTCACTGCTGTGGCACAGATTCAGTCTCTGGACTGGAAACTTCCACATGCTGTGGGTCCGGCCAAAAATTTTTTAAAAAGTGAAAATTAAACTAATCTAGAAATTTCATTTTACAGATAATAATTACATAAGCTAATGTTTTTTGTGGAACTACTTCATGCTAGGCACTATGCTGAGTGTTTTATATTTACGTGTTTCGTCTCCACAGCTTTTTATATAGGAGAAACAACTCGACAAGATCACGTAACTAGAAAGACCTCTGAGCAAGATTTCAAATCCAAGGGTGTCTGACATTAGTCAGTACTCTCAACTACTCAACTACATGGCCTCTCATGCCAAAAGAGCAACACTGTTAACACACAATGCTGGAAAGACTGGTAAAGTGACTTTCTCATCCATTACTGTCCGATTGGCTCTCGGGAACCTCACTACCCTTTTCTCGCCCTTCGTGTCACAGGAAACTAAATTTTCCCAGTTCAGGAGTTCCCGTCGTGGTGCAGCAGAAACGAATGCGACTAGTATCCACGAGGATGCGGGTTCAATCCCTGCCCTTGCTCAGTGGGTCAGCGATCCTGCATTGCCGTGAGCTGTGGGGTAGGTCACAGACATGACTTGGATTTGGCAGTTGCTGTGGCTGTGGTGTAGGCCAGCAGCTATAGCTCTGATTCGACCCCTAGCCTGGGAACTTCCATATGCCGTGGGTGCGGCCATGAAAAGCAAAAATAAAAATAAAAAAATAAATTTTCCCAGTTCCTTTGTTCTCTGGCTTCTGGGTAGTTTTTCCCAATGGACAGTACTTGGAGAAGATTGGAGCGCAGAAGATGGAAGAGTCCAAAATGTTTTTCTCCCTCTCTCTTTCTGTTTCCTATGGCATCTCTTCCATGGATCAAACTTGTCTCAGACCAAAAATCTTCCTTGATGATCCCAGCTACTACTGGAGAGTTCTAACCAGGCAGACCCAATTATGGTTCTAATTCCTTTCAGGTGGCCCTGGTTTCTGCATTCTGATAATACCACCTCATCCAAGTGCCCCTCAATCCCCAAAGGTGGCAGAATCATTCTGCTGCTGCCAATCTCTGGGTTATTTCATGCCGACTTCTTAGCTTCTTCTATTTCTTGCAAAGTCAGTTTCCTGTTTTATTTTCACTCTGCTAAAAATACGAGAGTTGTTTTCATGGTTTTTGCTGGAACCCGACTTACAATACTCCCTTCTGGGGATTAAGAACAATAATGATGATCATATATGTTGACTGAGTTTTCTATGCTGAAAAGTGTATCCCAAGGGAATAATTTAACAGAAAAAAACAAAAAAAATTGTGCATTGGTGTCTCTTTCAGCATTATTTATAAGAAATTGGAAATCACCTAAAGGTCCAATATTGGAAGAATAGACTAAAAAATTGGGGTACATAACACAATGGAATAATATGCAGCTGTTATAATTATTGTACCAGTCAGCTTCTGCTAGATTATGCTGCAGTACCAAATAAGCCGTAAATTTCACTGATTTGTTATAGGTTTATTTCTCACTCATTTACCTATCTTTTGCAGTTCAGCTGTAGTTCTGCTTCATCCCAGGACCCAGCTGGAAGGACTAGCTCCATGTTGGGCTCAAGGCAGTAAGGACAGAGTAATAGAAAGCTCTTAAAGCTTATTCTTTGATGTGAAATATGTCATTTCTTCTCAAATTCCACTGACCCAGGGAAGTCACATGACCAAGCCTGATACCAATGGGACAGACACCACTTCTGTAGGGAGGCCCACCAGGAACTGGTTCTGTAGAGATGGCTTGAGAGGAAAGGGACAGCAAATATTTTCAACAATAGTAAAATCTTCCATAATAATGAAGACTATGAGGATAACATGGCAAATATTTGATATAATGATAAGTAAAAACATACAAAAAGACTTTATATATACTAAAATCCATTTTAACCTGCTTCCAGGGCATATGAAGTTTAGACGGGATCATAGGATTAAGTTCTAATGCATGACACTATCTATCAGGAGATAGTGTTGCAGGAAGTGGGACCCCTTGCAGAGCCTGAGCATGGGCTCTTTAACACTTGGAAAAGAACTGTCAAAGGAGACACAAGAGCTGACAAAGCGAGACACTTTATTGGGAAAGGGTGCTCCGGTGGAGAGCGGCAGGGTGAGGGAATCCAGGAAAACTTCTCTGCCATATGGTTCCCACTATCAGGTTTTATGAGAATGGGGTTAGCTTCCGGGTTGTCTCTGGCCCAGCATTCATCTTGCCCAGTCCGTACTTGATCTGGCCCAAGGTCCTTCCTGGTGGCATGTGCACTTCTCAGCCAAGATGGATTCCAGCACCAACCTAGGAGGCTGGTTGTCTCCTGTCTCCTATTGGCCTCTCCCAAATCCTCCTGGTTAGTCTTCAGGGCAGCACCACACTCCTTATCAGAGCCTCCTGTTGTCAGACAACTCATGCAAGCAGCTATGGTCTGGCCTGACCAAGGTGGGTGATTTCAGTCAATAGTTCACTTACAGTAGTTAGATCCCACAAGCTGAGGACTCAGTCCCATAGGACTGTTCCTTTCCTCTCCACTTCATTTGCCAATCTCAAGTCCACGTTGTTATCTGTGCTTCTGAACAACTGGCTATAATTTGGAGGTCCCTGTGACACCCTCCTTGGGTTTGATTGATTTTGCTAGAGCAGCTCACAGAATTTAAGGAAACAGATTACTTACTAGATTACCAGCGTATTATTTACTTAGTAGATTACCAGTGTATTCTCAAAGATGTAACTCAGAACAGCCAAATGGGAGAGATATCCAAGTGCAAGGTATGGGGAAAAGGCACAGAGTTTATATACCCTTCCAGGACATGTCATCCTTTTAGAACCTTCACCTGTTTTACCAACCTGGAAGCTCTCCCAACCCTGTCCTTTTGGGTTTTTATGGAGACCTCATTAAGTTGGCACAATTGATTAAATCACTGGCCATTGGTGATTAATTCAACCTCCAGCTCCTCTCCCCTCCCCACAGTGTGGGGGATGGGACTGAAAGTTACAACCCTCTAATCCCTGTGGTTGGTTACCTTGGCAACCAGCCTCCACTCTTAGGGGCTTTCCAAAAGTCACCTCATTAGCATAAACTCAGGTGTAGGTGAAAGGGGCTTATTATGATTAACAAAAGACACTTTTTTCGCGTTCTTATCATTTAAGAAATTCCCAGGGTTTTAGAGCTCATTGCCTAGAATAGGGAAAAAAACCAAATATATTTCTTATTTATAAATCATGTTAAAAAACAAAATTCAACTGAGTAAAATTTAAAGATCTTAGGGCTTTATTCAATGATTCACAGATTGGGCAGCATCCCATTTAGCAGATAGAAAGGAGCTCCAAAGACCTGCACAAAATGGAAGACTTTCACAGGCACAAGGAGGAGGGAAAAGGAAGTTATTGTCTCCCAAGAGCTGATTGTTTCAGGCAAGGTCACCTTTCTTTGGGGGACAGCAGGGGTCTATCAGGCAGATTACCTCACTAGTGGTGACCAGGTAATTCCAGATTGACTAGGTTGAAATTCTTTTTCTGAGAGCGGTTGAAATTGCAGTTAGGTTAGATATGAAATCTTGGTTTAGTGCCCTGGGCTTAGCACAAGTGACTTCATTTTGGGCATGTTGTCTCCTTTTTAACAATCACAATGTCACAAGGACTCACTCTCATGTACTCTGATTTGCCATTTCCCAGCTATTCCCTCCCAATTGTATAGGCTGATGACAATGAGTCAGAAGATTTTACAGTGAGAAGTTAAGGAAAAGCACCCTCTGACTGGGAGCACAGGATTTGAGAGTCAACAAATGATCTTTTTAGATATGAAAAGGATAAATACTTTTAATTCTCCACATAATTTCTCCTTGGTAAAATTGAAATAATGATAAAATTTGAATATTTATTGTTTATAACAACATATATTCACTCCTTTTTGTTTTTTTGTCTCTTGTCTTTTTAGGGCCGCACCTGCAACATATGGAGGTTCCCAGGCTAGGGGTCCAATCAGAGCTGTAGCCGCCAGTCTACACCACAGCAATGCCAGTTCCGAGCTGTGTCTGTGACCTATACCACAGCTCACAGCAATGCCCGATCCTTAACCCACTGAGCGAGGCCAGGGATTGAACCTGCAACCTCATGGTTCCTAGTCGGATTTGTTTCCGCTGCGCCACGATAGGAACTCCATATATTTACTCCTTTTCATTATGAGTTTATACAGGACCTTCTTCAGGACAATCTCCTCAGACAACTGTCTCCTTCCTATAACTTTTTCCAGCTTTCACTCCCCCAAACACCTTGTTCAGACCCATAGTTTGTAGAACACCAAAGGCATGCACTATGACTTCATTTGCTATGCTCCATTATGCTTATTTGTTTATATGACATTTTTCTCCAAAAGACTGGGAAATACCTTAAAGCCAGGGACTTTGTCTTATTCATCTCTGTATTCTCAGAACCTGGCTCAGTAAACTTATGTGGAACAAGGAATGAATTCCTACAGCTGTGAATAAAGGACACTGGCTGTTTCTGGTGTTCCTTGCAGAAGGTCCATTGTATTGGGGAAGGGAAGGCCCAAATTCCCATCTTGGCTGGACCTATTATTACCTTGGGCAATTCACTTAATCTCAAGTTTTATCTGTCAAATATCTCTTTTTACTATTCCATGTTTACTCTGAAAAGGAAACTGTGTCGTTCAGCAAGACCTCAAGACTATCTGGGAGAGAAAATGTCTAAAACAAAAGTCATTTTGGGGGGGGGCTGCAACTGCTGCATATGGAAGTTTTGGGGCCAGGGATCAAACTCGTGCCACAGCAGTGACCTGAGCCACTGTGGTGACAATGCCAGATCCTTAACCTGCTGAGCCACCAGGGAATTCCAAGAAGCCCATTGTTTATGTGTTTTGAGGTGTTGGCTGTAATCTTCCCAATAGCAAAGGTTCTCAGTTATAATATTTTGTAAGAATTATTAGTCAATAAATCATTTACTTTTGGTGAGAAGGTATTTAAATTTTCCCTTGGTGCATACTCATTGTGTCACTAAGGTTCTCCAGGTTTGTTTCTTTTTGTAGAATCAAATTAATTTGAGATGCTTCTTGAGCCCTTAAGCCTTGAGCATTTATTTTGTGTTGAGCACTAAGCACTAGCAAAGATAGGATTCATTTTATTAATACAGAGTATAAATATTTTCGGTCACTTTGCTTTCCCTATATTCAGTCATGGTCTTGAATGTTCAAACAATTCATATACTCGTTCATTCAGTATATCAGTATATCAGTTTAGGTTCTTTTGTTTGCAAGCAACAGAAAATTTATCCCAAACAGGCTTATGTAAAAGGAAATGTATTAGTTCATGTAACTGAATAGTACAGAGGATAGAGCTGGTTTTAGGTACTATATGTTGCAAGAGTTCAAATGAGGTCCCCCAAATCTAGTTCCTCTCTGTATCTTTCTCTTTCTTCATCTCTCATTTCACTTCCTTTGGGTTGGTACCATTCTTTAGACAGGAGTTCCCACTGTAGTCATGATATAGCTATAGAAACTCCAGATCCTCTAAACACTCAGAAAAAAAGTGAGAATGTCTTCCCTGGATATTAAGAGCCTCATTGCATCTGACTGGCTTTGCTTAGGTCATGTACCCACCCTCGAACAAATTATTGTGGCCTGAGGAATGTGAGGCTCTAAGTAGCCAGAGTACTGTGATAATCCTTGGAGCTGGAGGTGGAGGCAACTTCACTAAAGGCAAGTACACTTAAAGAGAAGAGCAGTTTCCTTCATCCACCACCAAGAGAAATCTGAGACAATTACTAGAGAAAGGGTTGGTAGGTGCTAGATAAGTAAAACCACTCAGTCTAGTATACATAGGTTTACCATACACTATACAGAGGTCTTAGATTAGGTTCTCTGGCACTAGATTTTGAAATGAATAACTGAGTGCAGAAGGTTATTGAGAAATTCTCTTGGAAAACACACCTGTAAGGATATGAGGAAAATGAGACTGGACAGAGGGAAACACTGATCCAGGATGAGGTTGCAAACAATGCTTCAGCTTGCCTCACATGGAGCTCTGGAGCTGGAATGGTCCTTTAGAGTTGACCCAAATTAATGCAAAGATGCCAAGCCTTTATATTTCCACATCAGCCAGTCATTGGTTGTGGGCCATCCACTGGGAGAGTACATAATTTTTGTGAGGCAGACCCTTGAAGACAAAGGCAATTCCCAGGAAGGGATATAGATAGCAGCTCTTGGGAACCAATAGCCCCAGTAACTTGGGGATAGGTAATTTGTCCTGAAGGGGGGAATTTTCTGTACCATTGCTGTCATCTCAGTGAGGTCACTCGATATGAACGCTTCCTTTTTTTTTTTTTTTTTCTTTGTGCCTTTTCTAGGGCCGCTCCTGCAGCATATGGAGGTTCCCAGGCTAGGGGTCCAATCAGAGCTGTAGCCGCCTGCCTACGCCACAGCCACAGCAACGCAGGATCCTAGCCGCGTCTGCAACCTACACCACAGCTCATGGCAATGCCGGATCCTTAACCCGCTGAGCAAGGCCAGGGATCGAACCCACAACCTCATGGTTCCTAGTCGGATTCGTTAACCACTGTGCCACGACGGGAACTCCTCTTCCTTTTTTTTTTTTTTTTTTTTTTTTGCTATGTCCAGCTCATGTGGAAATTCCTGGGCCGGGGATTGAACCCATGCCACAGCAGCAACCAGAGCCACTGCAGTAACAATGCTGGATCCTTAAACCACTGAACCACAAGGGGACTCCCCATATGAACTCTTCCTAATTCACCTACTCACTCATTCTCTTCTACTTGCCTAGCTACAAATAGTGTTTTCCTCTCCCATTTTGGAGGGGTCCCATCCACCATTATCCACCCACTGGAATTGCATCAAACCTACCTTGCTGGCTCTCTAGAGAAGAGATTTTTTGAAAAAAAAAAATCTATTTGTGATTCTTTCAACTCGCAAGTTGAGGAAGGTGGGCTCTGTCAGCCTGTGCATGATGATTCTCCTACAGCACAATTGAGCTTATCTAGCATTAAGGAAAAGTCATAATACATTTATTTAGAAGTAAATATGGAGCATATTTTCTATTCGAAATGGACTTTTGAGGAAAAGAAATTAGAGATTATTTTGTACTGGTTTAGAGAACTGGCCCCCTAAATGTTTTTATTCCTATTATTAATCGACTTTGATTCCAAAGAAGAAAAAAATGTTGCATCAATTGTAATGAAACTCTTTCTTCTGAGAGAAAGGTTGCCACTCCTGAGATGACTGCCTTGGTAGAGATGATCCAGTGGGGAGCTGACCACTGGATAAGGGCATTGGTGTTTAGGAGTGGGGGCTAGCAGAGAAAGGGATCATCTCTACCAAGGCAGTCATCTCAGGAGTGATCCTGGTAACTGGCTGGAGTTGCTGAGATTGGTATACTATATGCATCGATTTCAGGTGATGGCCTGGGACTCAACTCTATTCCTCTGGCTTGTTCCAGAAGGAGTCCTGATGAGTATAGGTGAGTCACGTTCCGGGAGGAGCACTAACCCATTATTCATCACGAGATACAAAACTCCCAAGTCAAAGAATTTGAGATGTCAAACAGTGAGCGTGTCCTGCCCTGGGTCCAGGGGCAAAGGATGCGGGTGATGGGCAACTGCTGTCTCTTCCTGCTTTGTCCTTTGCACTTAATTAATAATTTTCCCCCCTTTTAAGTGTCTTTATGTAAAAGAGCTCAATTCTATGGTTCGTTGTAGTTATGATAGGGAAAGTGAGAGTAGGTAACCTTTAGTTCTTCCAGCAAGCTAAGAAGGCATTCTGACACACTCATTATTTAGGGTACTGGCCAGTGCAGGGGAAAGTGTTAAATAAAGGTCAGGTGGGAAGTAAAATAGATTATAGGGGAATTTTAGATTATGAGGAATTGGAGTTCCCTTTGTGGTTCAGCGGTTAACAAGCCTGACTAGGTTCTATGAGGATTTGGGTTCAATCCCTGGCCTCACTCAGTGGGTTAAGGATCTGGTGTTGTCGTGAGCTGTGGCGTAGCTCGCAGACTCAGCTAGGATCCTGCGTTGCTGTGGTTGTGGTGTAGGCCGTCGGATGTAGCTCCGATTGGACCCGTAGCCTGGGAACTTCCATATGTCGTGGGTGTGGCCATAAAAAGCAAAAAAAAAAAAAAAGATTACGAGGAATCTCTTTCCCATTGAGGGTCACCAAATTGCAAGATAAAAGTAAATCAAGAAGTGAAAATTAGCATAATTTAAATATTGTATTTTAGTACAGATTTATCTGAAAGTGGTCCTGAAAATTCATGCTCAATTGCAGGCAAAAAGATAACTGGAACCAGAGATCTGCCCCTCTTCCAGAGTGGTGAGTTGTACTCAAGCTCACTTCCCATAGGACTTCCTTCCCTCATGGGAAGATTGTAATATCTCATCAGCCTCGGGGCCCAGACAATGCCTAGAAATAGCTGGAACCCCAAATTCAGATTTCCTGGCACCAAGTAGCCTGTCCCTAGTAAGGTTCCTTGTAGGCTTGCTCTACAAGAAGGCACAGCAAGTGATCCTGTCAACAGAACTGATTAGCTACTAGCCCAACCCACCACCTACAGAAACTAACACTGAGCCATATTATGGCACCGTTTCTCAAGGAGACCAGCCAGCCACTTGGACAAATTGATTACTTTGGATCCCTTCCATATGGGGTGTGTGTGTGACTGTGGGGCAGTAATTCATTCTCTCCAGAACTGATTCATACTCTTGTTATGAGTTTGCTTTTCCTATCCACAGTTCCCCCAGCAGCACCACCATTCACGAGTTTACAAAAATGTCACCTATTGATGTGGTATCCCACACAGTATTGCCCAAAACCGGTGGACTTGTGTTACTGCAAAGGAGTTGCACACGACTGTGAAAATCACAGGACTCATCACATAACTCATCACTCATAAGCAGACAGCCTAGTGAAATGGCTCATTAAAGGCCCAGCTAACTTTTTAGCTTTTAGACCATACTCTGCAGAGTTTGGGTGACTTGCTGAGAGGGAGCCCTAGTTGGTGCTGTGAATTGCCTCTATTCTTTTTTCTTTTTTTTTTTTTTTTTTTTTAAGAGCTGCACCTGCGGCATATGGAAGGTCCCAGGCAAGGGGTCTAATCAGAACTGTAGCTGCAGGCCTACACCACAGCCACAACACCAGATCTGAGCTGTGTCTGTGACCTACACCGCAGCTTGCGGCAATGCTGGATCCTTAGTCCACTGAATGAGGCTAGGGATTAAACCCACATCCTCATGGATACTAGTCAGGTTCTTAACCTGCTGACCCACAACAGGAACTCCGAATTGCCTCTATTCTCATCACCGTAAGTGACCGTGGGTGAGATCAGAAGTGCCGCCCAGCTGAGCCCAACCCAAATCACTTAACTTATTGCATAATGAGCAAATGAAATAGTTATTGTTTTAGACAATCACGGTTTTTTTTTTCTTTTTGCCTTTTCTAGAGCCGCACCCGAGGCATATGGAGGTTCCCAGGCTAGGGGTCTAATCGGAGCTGTAGCCGCCAGCCTATGCCAGAGCCACAGCAACACAGGATCCGAGCCGCATCTGTGACCTACACACAGATCACAGCAAAGCTGGATCCTTAACCCACTGAGCAAGGCCAGGGATCCAGCAACCTCATGGTTCCTAGTCGGATTCGTTAACCACTAAGCCACGACGGGAACTCCTAGATGATTATGTTTTAGAGAGGTTTTGTTACATGGCAATAGATTGCTAACAGGTGAAGTCCATAATATCTGAAATGGTACATTTGTCTGATACAGCTGAAGAGAATACATTCTATCACATTCTAAAGAAAGCTTCTAGGCCCTTGCCTAAAGGTTCGTCAAGAGGTGGCAAAACTGGTTCTGTGACTATCACTCAACACTTCCTCCAGCCTAAATAAGAGAAGACTAAAAGGGAGGCTTTTCATTAGTTATCATCTTTGAGAGAGTGTTGTAGATTTTTCGCTCCCATTGGGGAAGGCTAAGCCAAGTAAGGGGGGATTCTGAGAGCTGCGTGAGGAGTGTCTTCAAGATGTATTCCTTTGCAGATCCTTGATTACTGAACTGCTGCTGTAGGTCCAACCTACAGAGAGAATTGTCTTTTCTTTTTTTTCTTTTTGAGGCTGCACCTGCCACATATCAAAGTTCCCAGGCGAGGGGTTGAATTGGAGCTGTGGCTGCAGGCCTCCGCCACAGCCACTGCAACGCCAATTCTGAGCCGTGTCTGCGACCTACATCACAGCTTGTGGCAATGCCAGATCCTTAACCCACTGAGCGAGGCCAGGGATCAGACCAGCATCCTCATGGCTACTAGTCGGGTTCTTAACCCGCTGAGCCAGAAGCAGAACCCAGCGAATTTTAGGGAGGGCCAACCATGTATCTTTGTAGAGCTGTGCTAACACAGACACTGCTGCTTGCTTCTTGCCAGAAGAATTTGAAGGCAGGAAGCTTGCTGAGCAGCAATGACAGGGTAGCATGTCTGTTGTTCAGCACGGCCAGGATATGTGGGTTTCCCACAGACTGACTTTAAGAGAAAGTGAAAAAGCTTGAGCTTCTTGCTTGTACCCTGCCAAAGGATGAGGCAATACCTGAAGCAAGAAGTTCTGGGTATTCTACAAGAGGCAGGAACTAAGTTAGAGAAGTTTGATTCCAAATCAAAGAACTATGCCCTGAGGAAGGTGTTGAAGAATCACACGCACCTGATGAGAAAGCCAGCATTTGGATGCCTGTCACAGAGAAGGTATTGACAGCCTAGAGAGGACTTAAACAGCATCAAGTGTATAAAAGACAAGGGGCTGAGAGATGCCAGACAAAAGAAAGAGCATCATTTGTGTCCTAAGATGTGCTATCAAATCTTCCCAGTGGGAGCCTAAGAACCCCCAAATGAAACCGGGAGAGAGAGAGAGCTGATTTTAGACATCTGTCATGTCCAGAGACGACAAAACTATCTTATGATTGTATGTCTAAAGCAACAATTTACCCACTTCCATTCCCACCCACTTCTTCTCTAGAGAAGAAACTGGTTAGCAAAACAAGGGAGGAGAAACAGAAACCTGAGTAACAGAAAGCTTCTTTGAACTGGGAGAGAGAAGCAATAATCTAAAAATCAAGGTCTGAGTTTTGATTATTTTATGGGGCTGCCGATTATCCTTCCAAGCTTCTTTTCTAGTCACAGGATTTTTAGCTAGGTATAAGACTGCTTAGAATAGGACCCCATTTCCCAGTCTTCCCTGCAGGTAGATAAAATAATACAATTAAGTGATGTTAACAACCCATGGGTAGTGCCCTGAAATGAAATCAGTAGGCCTTCCTTTTCCTAATGACTGGAATGTCCCACCATGTGTGGGTGTGTGACAAGAGTTAATGGCCCCCTTTCTGACCATATCCAGTTTCTAAAATGAATGATTCTCAACACTGGAGCTGCTCTGCTTCAGGATATGGGTCAAGTTCAGGTCTGCTCTGTGTCTCATTCTCATTCCCAGGCTGCAAGAGGTCTGGAAGCTCTCGGCAGGGCAGTGGCAGTTCCTTTCCATAGCAGCAGTCAGATGCAGTTTGCAGCTTTCCCCACACTTGCAGACACAGCAGCTCAAGCCTCCCTCATAGACACCAGCAGCAGCAGATACTGCTTCCTTCTCAGAGGAAGTACTCAGAAGTTTGAGTTTCGGCTCCACAAGACTCCTTGTCTAAATAACTACATCGTAATAACAATAATAATCCCGACTGCTTTCCTTGGTTCCACTAGCTCTAGGCATAGTAGCTGCTTCCTGTAGTTGCTACCTCAGCAATATATTAGTTCTCTTCCTGCTGTGGCACAGGGGGTTAAAAATCTGACTGCAGCAGTTCAGGTCACTGCAGAGGTACAGGTTTGATCCCTGGCCGTGGGCAGTGGGTTAAAGGATCCAGCATTACTGTAGTGTGGCTCGGATTCAATGCCTGGCCAGGGAACCTCCATATGCCGCAGGTGTGGCCATAACATTAAAAAAAAAAGTTCTGGAGTTCCCGTCGTGGCGCAGTGGTTAACGAATCCGACTAGGAACCATAAGGTTGCAGGTTCGGTCCCTGCCCTTGCTCAGTGGGTTAACGATCCGGCGTTGCCGTGAGCTGTGGTGTAGGTTGCAGACGCGGCTCGGATCCCGCGTTGCTGTGGCTCTGGCGTAGGCCGGTGGCTACAGCTCCGATTCTACCCCTAGCCTGGGAACCTCCATATGCCTCGGGAGCGGCCCAAGAAATAGCAACAACAACAACAACAAAAAGACAAAAGACAAAAAAAAAGTTCTTTTCTTGCCTTTTCAGTTATCTAATTATTAATTCTTTACATTAAATTCTATCTGTGAAAATAATTGCGGTGGTTTGTTTTCTAGGATCACCTGGACTGATTCATTGGACTAAATCCCATGACTGTGAGACTCCCCTCAATAATTGTCTCTTTGATACAGTATCTTAAGACATCCTGCCCCCAATATCTGTCACTCCTCTCTGTACTCATTTCTATCCTAGAATTTACTGTGCTGAACTGTCATCACTGTTTTTTTCTCACACATCTCCATCCTAGGCCAAGAGATCCCTGCGGTCAGAGCACATCTGTTTCCCCAGTACCTGGCACATAGGAAACTCTGGAAAAGAGTTTGAATGAGTAAGTTAACGAGCGAGGAAAAATACAACAGGAACAGACGCAGTTATCTTAGTGTGAGATTTAGAGGGCTCAAGTAGTGCCAAAATGAAAGAGAAAGTTAAATGTTGATGTGAGAAACAGAAGGGCTGTGGTTGCCAGCTGTGAGCCCAGCTCTCAGGACACAGCAAGCGAACCGATAACAGGATGAAGGGGCAGCTAAGATTTTGCAAAGACTGCTAGGTGACAGGGAGAGTAGGAAGAAAAGGGTCGGACAATTCCCAGGGATTCCAAAGTGTGTGGGTAGCTCGTGCTCTAGACGGATGACCAAGCCTTAAAGGACACCTCCCACTTCGTCACGGGGTCCCGCCCAGTCCTTTCCCGGGTTTCAGTCCTGGTTTCCCCGCCCCGTGCCTCTAAAGGAAAGAGGTAAAACACGGAGAACTGGATCCTATTTCAGGGGCTGTTCCAGGCATGCGTACTCGTCCGCCCGCGCGCAGGCGCAATAACTTTCGCTGTAACATGATGCCCATTTCCGATATGGGATAGCGTTTGCTCTGCAGCCAGCTCAGGGTACCCTCATTGACCGCCTTTCCTGTGGGCCCCGCCCTCCGGTTGCTGTCGGGGGAAGCCTCGCGAGATCGCCATCTTTGTGCCTGGCGAGCGACGGCGCTCGACGGGAGCCCTGAAGCCGGAGGTTCGCTTGCCAAGCTCTTGCTGAGACCGGATCCAGGAAATACGAGGCGGGCCTCGGTGGGAGGGGCCGACTGAGGGAGGAGGGAGGAAAGGGGGCGGGGGCGGGGGCGGCGGCGGCGGTGGCAGCGGCGGCGGCGACGGCGGCAGCGGCGGCGGCAGCAGCAGCTCTCACCGGATTCGGGCCCCGAGCTGCACGCACCCAAGGGGGGTCTGGCGGGGAAGCGGCGCCGGACCCGGACCCCCCGCGGGAGCAAGAGTCTGGTGTGAGGGCTAGGCGGCGGCAGCGGCAGACGGGAAGCAGCGGCTGCCAGGTGAGTGTCCGCGAGGAGGCCCGGCACCTGCCCGGGCTGGAGCGTCGGGGGTGGCCCCTGGGGTCGTCCCGTTGACCCCGCTCCCGGGCAGTGCGCGTGGGCTTGGGCGTGTGCCGGACTGCGGGTGTCGCGGGGTACTGGATCGGTCTGGGGCTGGGGCTGCGGCGGACTCCGGGAACTGCGGGGCTGCGGGAGGTCTGCGCAGGGCCTGGCGCGCCCGCGCCTGCCCTGGACGCCCCAGGAGGCCGAGGAGAGAGGGAGTGGCCGGGGGCCTGGATTGACTTTGGGCCCCCCTCCGCACCCCGAGAAGAGGGAATGGTGTCCTTCCTCGCCGGACCCTGGGCATTGTAAAGAGTGAACCTCTGTGGGCTGCCAAAACGTTTGGGAATGAAGATTACCAACACCCAGGTTGGGGTTGTTGAGGGCGTTGAGTGACGTGGGGAAGGTGGTAGTAATAGTAATAATTGCTCTGGAAGAGGTTTGTAAGTGGTTTTTGGCAGGTGTGGAGTAAGGCGAAAATGTTGTCGTTCGTTTGAAGAAGATCATACAAGCTGTCCTCTGAGGTCCAACAACAGATTAGAATTATTTCCAGTTGAAGTTCTATAGTTAGTACTGTGTTCCAGCTCATTAAAGTGCCTGCAAGCAGGATTTGGGGTTCTGGGATGCGGTTCGAGGTGGGTTATTAATAAGCTGAATATAAAGCCAGAAGTTTAAACTGTTGATGCAAAGCATTTCTGTCTTTACTGAAACGTATTTTATTTAAGTTGCTTAAGAAAACTTGTCACCTTTCGTCCAGACAGGGCTTGTCAATTCCATGTGTTCTTAATTGACATTTGTCAATCAGACAGTAATTTTGGCACCGTGCTGTATTGTGGTTTGTAAAAGAACAGGTATGAATGGGAAAGAACAATTTAACAGACTAGCTTCTTTTACACACTTTTTCATTTTGGAAGGATAAGGGGATTTATTTTTTTGCTTTGCAAATGTTTTACAATAATAGAACATTAAGAAGGAACAAACATTTTGATTAAGAAAGGGCTTTTGAGAGGAGAATTCAATTTTTCATATTATTAGACATCATCACCAATGGTTTAGTTTTGTAATAGCGTCTTTTTATGAATACTGGAAGAATGCAAACATATACACATAATTTTAAACTAATGTGTGATGTGAAGTTTTTCAGTTTTAGTTCCACCCAACTCCCCCACCCCACTTAATCAAGGGAAAGACTTTAATGAAAGTAAATATTACATAAGTGATTTTCATCTTAACATTTGACAGAACATAATAATCTGTGTTCTGTCACTGAATTTTCTTCCACATGTTTTTTTTAACACACTTTCAGCACACACTCTACAGTTTGTGTTGGAGTAAAAAGAGCTAATGTTGAGTATTCAGGCACTGGGCTTGGTGGGTTATGTATGTTTGCATTAATCTCATAGCTACCCTGTGCTAAAGATAGTGTTATCCCTGTTGTACAGATAACGACACTAACCTCCAGTATTCTTTAGTAACTTGCCTAAGCAGGTCATATAGCTGGGAAGTTGTGGAGCCAGAGCTCAAACTCAAACTCATGTGTGTCTGATTCTAGAATATGTGCTTTTTCTACTATACTCTGCATAAGTGTGTGTGCCGATGAATACAAATTTTATGAAAATGGAAATTTTTGTTACAAAGAAATCTTTTATTTCTTTCGGTAATCTCGAAAGCTTTCTGTGTCCTTGGCTGAAGGTAGTCTCTGGTTTTTTTTTTTTTCTTTTCTTTTCTTTTCAAATGTGTCCATCTTCTAGCCAGAGGTAACATTTTAGTGAGGAACATCTGCTGATTAGTGAGGATTCCTAATAGCCAGTAGTGACCTATCTGAAATTCAGATGTTGTCAATAACTTTGCCTTCCTTTCATCATGCCCAGGAAACTTAAGAGATCAAACATTTTGTTTATTCTGGTCCTGAGTAGTTTTTCAAATTACATTACTAAAATAAAATACAAACTATATGGATTTTAATTTGCTTTATCATAACTTGGAGGTTTACACACACATACCCACCCACCTCCTCATTCACCCGCCTACCTTCTCCAGCAAGTGGAATATTTGATAACAGATGCTGTTTTTCTTTTCTTTAATGTAGTACAGAGGTTTTGGACCAGTTTGTGGTTTGTAGAAAATATGGCAGCTGTTCTGGGATCCAATCTTTCATGGGGCTAGAGAGTGAAAGACCTTCCCAGGCTGTATCTGAGATGTTGGTGTAACAGTGGAAACTGTCTTGCCATTCCATGGCAGTTGGTCACTTTTGAGCCCCACTGGTCTCAGCTCTTGCATCTTTGATGTGCTGCTGAACTTGCTTATCTGGGCATTATATCTGTTCAAGAGGGAGTTCAACTGGAAGAGTAGCCACTGAAAGATGAACTTTAAAGAAAGAATGCTAAGTGCACTCATCCTCTAGCAGGTCATTTGGTTAGGTTTACCTGTCAAATTAATTATGCCTGGCTAGAAGTTCTGGAAACATGGGCATATGAGGCTGGAGGAAAAAGTCCTGTCTCCTTCAGGACCCATCTGCATTTGGCTTACGGAATTTGGAGCTTTGCTTGAAATAAAATACTTTGAAGTCCTCATGGGCAATGTTTGGTGATGAATGAGCAAGTTTTTCCTAATAATTATACTTCCAAGAAGGGGTTAACTATATTCCTTATTTGTGAAGGTAATTACTCATGATATTTGGGCTATTGGGGGTGCAGAAATCAACAAATGATAATGTAACTGAGTGGTCACCAGGTAAATAAAAAAGCCTTTTTGAAATGATTTATATTGCCACTATATAAAAAGGCACCAGGGAATTGTCTCACGTTTTTTTAGAAGTTTATTTTCATACTTTCTGCATAATAAACCTTGGTTTATTACCATGACCAGAAATGTTAATTTGTCTGAAAGTGAAATAGCCCCGATGAAATGTTTGAAACTGTCAAAAGGAGTAAATCCTAAATGTTTAAGAACATTTACTGTAGTTTAATTCATTAGCAATTGTATTAATTTGACCCCCCAACATTCCACTTTCCTCCTGCTTCAAATGTCTCACCTTTCCCTCCTCTCTTTCTGACACTGTTCTGCTGGTACCTGGAGCCGTCCCTTAGTTCTTAGTTGACACTGAATTCTTTGACAGAGTGAATGACAACAAGGAAGGCAACCGAAATTCCTCTAAGTGCTCTAGGAGCTCAAGAGGAACCTAGACAAGACCCTCTAACCCACTTCGATTTTCCTTGCAAAGTAGTCAGAGTGAGGGAGGCAGTTGTTTCTCTTTTCCTTCTCTCTCCTGAGCATTGAGGCGGAAGGTTTGTAAGAGACTCCATCTGCTGCAGGAGCAGCCATGATGGTTCCCTTATCTTCTTCTGCAGCCCTCTCCAACCCCCACACTTTTTCCTTGCTCCTTTTAGCTGCCCTCCCATCCTTCATCCTTTCTTGCCTTCTTCATCCCTTGATCTCCCTCCACTGCAGCTCTGCCTTTTTGTCTGAAGCCTAATATGCTGCCCACCATCCTCTTTCATTCCTTTCCTCCTGCTGGGCTTTGATCATGGAAGCCTGGGCCTGTGGTCCTAGGGGAGCTCAGACTCCCAGTTAGGGGAGTGAAGAATTCTTTTTTTACTTCCAAAGCTGAGTGGAGCAGGGATAGTTGCTTTTATTCTAAGTCGAATGCTAAATGGGTTTTCCCAAAGAAATATTGCCCATGCAGGTTTGGTATTTTATTATACTTCTGTATAATAAAATAACTTATGAGTTATAATAAAATAACTTAGGAGTGTTTAAGCTTCAGTGGACCAGGTTGGAAAGCTGGCTATCTTTGTTTCCTGGGAAGGCAAGTTCTGAGGTTCTAGTAGATGATTAAAAAAAAAAAAACCAGCTTGTGCCTCAGAAGCTCTTGGGGGCTGAGTGCTTTTTGTTACTCACTGGGATGGTAGGGAGTACACTTTTAGCTTTCCAAAGTGATGCGTACTATGTGGGTCAGATGGCTCTTCTGGGAGATAAACTGATAGCCTTTTTAGATGGTCAGTGAAGAATTTCTGAATTTAGGCGCAGGTTTTGAAATACAGTTGAAGTTCAGTCTATCCCCTGTTAATGTTTGTTGTTAGAGCAGGTGTTAGAGTGTTGTGGAAAGAACAGAGTTTTTCTTTGTCACAAAAGGAATATCTTGTTCCGCTACTTCTTGCTGCTGTTTTGAAACTTTTCAAGGGTATTGGAATTCTTGCAGCTATTTTACCCAAGTTTACTTAAAATGGGCAGTGTATTTTTTTATCAAAAGATTTTAAAATAAAGTTTTATTAGGTTTTTGTTGAAGTAACAAGCAGTTACCAATGTTTGTATTGTTCAAACAATTCAGTGAGGGATTTCAAAGTGATAAAAGTGAAGCAAATGCATTTAAAATTTGTTATCCATAAATATGTTCAGTCTTAGCTTGGTTGAACATATTCCTAATAAAAGGCAAGACAAGCCTTTTTTTTTTTTTGTCTCCAAACCACTTTTGTCTTAAAAATGAATTTGAGGAAGTGCCCTTTGATTATTTTAGCAGTTTAAAAATTATTTAATTACACGGAGATTGCATTGGTTAAAAATATAATCTCCAGGGGTAAAATGCTCAAATGTTCAAATCTTACTTTTGACACTAACTAGCTGTGTGATCTTGGGAAAGTTGCTTAATCTCTGACCTGTTTCCTCATTTTTGAAATTGAAATAGTGTAATGTCTACCTCATAAGATTTTCATGAAGACTAAATGAGCCAGAGAATGTATAGTATATAGACCATGCCTAGCAATGGTAAATGCTCAAAAAGAGGTAGTTCTTTTTGTTATTATTACTTCGTCAGCATCATTATTAATGCTGCTATTACTACTTTAACTATGTTCTGATATGATAGCTGTTCTGTTCATATGTGTGTGTGAAAATATATTTATTTGGTAGTAGTTTTTATTTTATTTATTTTACTTTTTGTTTTTTTGCCTTTTCTAGGGCCGCACCCCTAGCATATGGAGGTTCCCAGGCTAGGGGTCTAATCACAGCCGTAGCCGCTGGCCTGCGCCAGAGCCACAGCAACGCGGGATCCAAGCCGTGTCTGTGACCTACACCACAGCGCACGGCAATGCCGGATCCTTAACCCACTGAGCAGGGCCAGGGATCAAACCCGCAACCTCATGGTTCCTAGTCAGATTCATTAACCACTGAGCCATGACAGGAACTCCGGGTAGTAGTTTTTAAATGCAAGGTTTTGGGAGGGCCAAGGAGACAAGTGTATTAGTTGTTGGATGCATCCAAAATTGGCCATAGTGTAGGAAGTACATAAAATATTAAGCTAATTGTTTTCAATAACACCATTTCTATTATGTTGGGTTTAAGGAATTGTGCCACTTTGACATTATGAGGAAAACTGGATTATTCGAGTGACCACAGGTTCTTTATTAAACTTTGGTTAACTATCTTGGCATCTATAAGGCCATAATCTGTGTAGATGGAGCCTTAATTTCTAAATAATTATAAGACTTTCTTTTTAGAAGTCAGCACTGTTTTTCCACAGAAATAGTTTCACATATGGCCTTCAAATTCCCAGGCCAGCGCAGCATATCTGAATTTGCAGACTGATAGTACTACCAAACTAGTTTCTATGTATAACAGTGTTTCAACGAGAATATGCACTGAGTGCATCAGGTACTGAAAGATTATAAACACAATCTTGAAGATGGAGTAGTGGGGTCACATTCCTTCGCAATTCTAGCAAGGACTCCCAAGCCTTGGGCAGAGGGCTTTTTTCTCTGCTAGAGGCTAAGGACAGGGTGAGTAGTAGGACCTGGTCTGTAGAAGGCAAGAGCTTTTCCCAGGCTTGGCTCCTCAAAAGGCTGTATGGTGGTGTCATTGCCCTCAAATCTCTGTTCTAATGCTTACAGAACTTCTCATATCTAAAATGTAGATGTAAGGTTCTTGGGAGGGTTTTCTATATACATATGTGTGTGTGTATATATATATATGTGTGTGTGTGTAAGACATATATTTATACACATATTTACACACACTTAAAGTACTTAAAACAGCACCTGGGAGTTCCATGGTGGCTCAGCACGTTAAGGAATTGGCATTGTCTCTGCTGTGGCTCTGGTTACTGCTATGGTATGGGTTTGATCCCTGGCCCTGGAACTTCTGCATGCCATGGATGCAGCCAAAAACAAATAAAATCACCACAGCACCTGACCCATTGGTAAGTGCATAAGAAATGTAATATATATATAATATTTCCCATTGTGGCACAGCGGAAATGATTCTGACTAGTGTCCATACGGTTGCGAGTTCTATCCCTGGCCTCGCTCAGTGGGTTGGGAATCAGGCATTGCTGTGAGCTGTAGTGTAGGTCGCAAATGCAGCTTGCGGTTCAGATCCTGTGGTTTTTTTTTTTTTTTTTTTTGCTTTTTCTAGGGCCGCACCCTCGGCATATGGAGGTTCCAGGCTAGGGGTCTAATCAGAGCTGTAGCCGCTGGCCTATGCCAGAGCCACAGCAACTTGGGATCGGAGCCGCGTCTGTGACCTACACCACAGCTCACAGCAATGCCGGATCCTTAACCCACTGAGTGAGGCCAGGGATCGAACCCGCAGCCTCATGGTTCCTAGTCGGATTTGTTGACCACTGAGCCATGACGGGAACTCCTGGATCCTGTGTTGATGTGACTGTGGTGTAGGCCAGCAGCTGTAGCTCCAATTTGACCCCTAGCCTGGGAACTTACATTTTCTGCAGCTGTGGCCCTAAAAAAGAAAAAAAGCAAAATAAATAATTAAATAAATGTTATGGATATTATTATTATTTTATTTTTTTAGCCACATCTGTGGCATATGGAAGTTCCTAAGCCAGGGATTCATTCTAAGCCACAGCTGCAGCAACTCTGGATCTTCAATCCACTGTGCCCGGCTGGGATTGAACTTGCATCTCAGCAGTGACCTGAGCTGCTGCAGAGACAATGCCAAATCCTTAACCTGCTGCACCACAGTGGAAACTCCTGTTTTATATGTAATATTAAGCGTAACTGTTATAAGACTGCTGGAATACTCTTCTCTAGTTGACTGTCCACTGCCCATATCTCTTGTACTTGAAGAGGATTAATTTCCTCCCTTTATAACTTTTCATTTTCATCCCTGCTTAAAGTAAGCATCTTTTTTTTTTTTTTTTTGGAGGCTTTTCTGGGGTTTATTTTATTTACTAATATTGGAGAAATAGCATTTAAAGAGTCCCTCTGGGAGTTCCTTTGTGGTGCATTGGGTTAAGGATCTGGTGTTGTCGAAGCTATGGTGTGGGTTCAGTCCCTAGCCTGGGAGCATCCACGTGCCTCGCGTGTGGCCAAAAAAAAAAAAAAATTAAAGAATAAAGAATCCCTTCTGTGAACGTGCCTCCATCCTCTTTTTAGGCCTTTTAGGAATGTGGAGACACATGGCTTGAAGATACTGATTGGACATTTGATTGGGTCATAATTGAGGTACAAACTTTTTGACTTTCGGTAGTTCCTTGTAAGTCATTTCTTTTTAAATAGGCAAAAAATAGTAGAGTTCCCATATACCATTCACCCACGTATACATAACCATGGTACATTTGTCAAAACTAAGATGTTAACATTGGCATATTACTGTTAGCCAAACTACAATTTTGTTTGATTTCACTAGTTTTCCCATTAATGCCCTTTTCAGTTCTAGCATCCAATCAAGGACACCATGTTGCATTTAGTTGCTAGGTCATTTTTAAATCTTTAGTGGATAAGTTTCTGTGGTCACAAAACCATTTTCTGGTTTAAGCTTTCTGCAGGTCCTCATGAGGGCAGGTATTTCCCCTGTGGATGGCAAGTTCAGGGATTCATCTTGGCACTAAAGTTTATAGTTTGAAATAAAAAGAGAGAGTCCTATGATAGAGGAAAGAATGCTTTGGTGATAGGGTGGAGACTAAGCCATTTTTATAATTTAAAAATATGTTTTGGAATTCTCTGGTGGTCTAGCATTTAAGGATCCACTGTTGTTGCTGCTGTGGTACAGGTTTGATCCCTGGCCCTGGAAACTTCCTCATGACATGGGCTCAACCAAAAAAGAAAAAAACATTTTTCAACAAGACTAAATGGGTTGTTTTGTGTACTGTTCACTTTCAGTGCATTTAGCTTCAGAATGACAAGACATTCTTTTCAAAATATTAAAGATATATAAAAAGCAGGAGTTCCCATCGTGGCCCAGTAGAAATGAATCCGACTAGGAACCATGAGGTTGCAGGTTCCATCCCTGGCCTTGCTCAGTGGGTTAAGGATCTGGCATTGCCATGAGCTGTGGTGTAGGTTGTTGACGTGGCTTGGATCCTGTATGGCTGTGGCTGTGGCTGTGGCCGGCAGCTGTAGCTCTGATTCGACCCCTAGCCTGGGAACCTCCATATGCCGTGGGTCCGGCCCTAAAAAAAAAAAAAAAAAGCATAAAAAGCATACTTTGTATGGAATATAGAAGCTAACTGGAATGAATTGGAGAAAGTTTTTTAGTACTTAAAATTCTGATGGAGAAATTAATATTAATTTAGTACAATAATTTATTACTAATTTAGCACATTTGTTTATATGTATTGTCTTCAGTTTGTGGTCATGGATTTTTTTTTTTGCCTTTTTCAGGGGTGCCATATGCTACAGGTGCCATTGTCATTCCAAATTATCACATAGGCCTTAAGTTTGATGTCATGGTCATCATTTAGTCATCAGAAAGTTATCTGTTAGGTTGCATATTATGAACTTTACTTTAGAAAATCTTATCTTTTCTGCCCCAGAAATAGCTTTTGGCTATTAAACGGATGGCAAAGAAATTAATTTTGAGTTGGTAACATTTGGATGAAAATGTTTTAGTTGAATATGGTATGTAATGAGGGACACTGCCAGTAAACACACACTTTTGGGGGGTGGAAACCCCCTAGAACTTACAGAAAATTGACAGTGGTGTGAACTTAGTTAAATAACTTAGATTGTTCTGCTTATCAAGAGCTGCTTATGACCTTGGACAAATCACCCAACTTGAAAGGACCTTGGTTTCTTTGTAAAATTAGGAGATTTGACTAGATGTATGGATCTGTTCATTTATGAGATTTGAAAGGTTTTTTTTTTTTTTTTTTTTTTCTCTTTAGGGCCACACCTGCGGCATATGGAGGTTCCCAGGCTAGGGGTTGAATCAGAGCCATAGCCATAGCCACAGCAACACCAGATCCGAGCCGCATCTGCGACCTACACCACAGCTCACTCAATGTCAGAACCTTAACCCACTGATCGAGGCCAGGGATCGAACCTGCATTCTCATGGATGCTAGTCAGGTTCGTTAACTGCTGAGCCACAACGGGAACTCCTGAAAAACCTTCTTATTTAATAAAAACCTATAAGATTAAGCTGCTTGTCTTTAAAAAAAAAAAATTTTAAAAACTGTTTATTCTGTAAGAATGTACCCCTAGTCCAGAGTTAACTATGTTTAAAAAATTTGGGGCAAAAAATTTACAAAAACTTTTTCAGTGCAACTAATAAAAGTGATATCTGTAAAATTGGCCCATCATTAGGTCTGTCTTAAAAAGTTCAGATTCTAAAGCGTTCCTAAGGCACAGTATTCTGGAAGACAAATGTGCTTCCATTGGTGCTGCATGATGTATGAAGCATCCATGACAAGCACCTTCCTCCTGATACTGCGGGGCTGTGAGTATAGAATCAGACATAGGCCCCCAGGGTGGCATGGAACTCTGTGTTAAGCTGCTTGTCTTGAATCTTTATGTATCAATACTAGTCACTAAATCTAGATATAAATCAGTTTATCTTTTGGGGTTCACATAGTTTCAAACGAATGTTATTGTATGCTTGAGAGTCTCTGTTTGACAAAACTATCAGTATTTTTTAGTTATTAGCATGTTGTCTAATACTTGCTTTTTAAGTTTTTGTTATTTAATTTCTGTGCTTTGACTTGAAGCAGTAGATTTCAGGCTTTTTGCTCTCATATCCCCTAATCAATTTTGAGAAACAGATACTCCTTCACACTTAAAAAATGTATTAAGGAGTTCCCATCGTGGCTCAGTGGTTAACGAATCCAACTAGGAACCATGAGGTCGCGGGTTCGATCCCTGGCCTTGCACAGTGGGTTAAGGATCTGGCGTTGCCGTGAGCTGTGGTGTAGGTGGCAAAACGTGGCTCGGATCCCACATTGCTATGGCTGTGGTGTAGGCTGGCAGCTGCAGCTCTGATTGGACCCCTAGCCTGGGAACCTCCATATGCTGCAGGAGCAGCCCCAGAAAAGGCAAAAAGACAAAAAAAAAAGTATTAAAATTTAACGTATATGCAGAAAGTACACATCAGTAGCGAAGAGTTTAATGGATTTTCACACATTGAACATACTTTTGTACCAGCAGCCAAATCAAAAAGTGAACGTTACTAGCCACTTAGAAGCCCCTTTGTGTGCCCTTTTGATCACTTAGCTATCCCCCAACCATTTCCCTGACTTTTAACATCAAAGATTACCTTTGCCAGATTTCCATTGTGGCTCAGTGGTTAACGAACCTGACTAGTGTCCATGAGGACAAGGGTTCGATCCCTGACCTCACTCAGTGGGTTAAGGATCTGGCGTTGCTGTGAGCTGCAGTGTAGGCCAGCGGCTACAGCTCTGATTGGACCCCTAGCCTCAAAACCACCATATGCCGAGGATGGGGCCCTAAAAAGAAAAAAGACACAAAAGAAAAGATTACCTTTGCCTACTTTTGTATTTCATACTAATGGAATCCTACTGTACTCTCTTGTACAGCATTATAAATGTGAGATTTATCTATATTGTATATAGTTTTTGACTATTCTCATTACTGCTTGTATTTTATTGTGTGAGTATATCACTATGTATCATTCTGTTGTTGATGGATATGTAGGTAGATCTCAGTTTTTGGAGAATGTCTTTGTGACTTTGGAGTAGGCAAAGATTGTTAAACAGGACTTTTTCAATGATACATATTATTTTAGAGTTATGACTAGAGAGAGTGAGGAAACTGCCTTATTTTAATATGGTCATCTGTAAACTTTTTTAAAATGTTAATATGTAGTAAAAACCTTTTACTCTGTAAATCCAGGGAAAGTGTCAGTATTTATAACTAGATCTAGGTGATTGAAGTTTGTACTTTTATAACTGTTTTTGGTGGAATTCCTTCAGGAACATGTCATGTACTTCCTTGCCACCCCCCTCCCTCCTTCCTTTTATTTTGGCTGTGCCTCAGACATGTGGAAGTTCCCTGACCTTGCTCAGTGGGTTAAGGATCCGGTGTTGGTGTTCCTGTGAGCGGTGACAAAGCCAAATCCCTAACCCACTAGGCCACGAAGGAACTCCCTTCCTTGCCTATTTTGACTTGCTGATTTGTAGTAGTTCTTTACTGTATGCTAGAAATTTGAGCAAGGGTGTGCTTTTTCTTTTCTTTTTTTTTTTTTTTTGTCTTTTTTGCTATTTCTTGGGCCGCTCCCGCGGCATATGGAGGTTCCCAGGCTAGGGGTCGAATTGGAGCTGTAGCCACTGGCCTACGCCAGAGCCACAGCAACGCAGGATCCGAGCCGCGTCTGCAACCTACACCACAGCTCACGGCAACTCTGGATCGTTAACCCACTGAGCAAGGGCAGGGACCGAACCCGCAACCTCATGGTTCCTAGTCGGATTCGTTAACCACTGCGCCACGACGGGAACTCCTGCTTTTTCATTTTTAATGTGTCTATTGATATCAGAATTCTTATTTGTAATGTAATCTGATTTATCAGTATTTTCCTTTATGTTTAAGCTAGGCATCACTTTCAGTTTAAAATATCCTTTTTTGTCCCAAGGTATTAAATATATTGTCTCTCATTTTTCAGAAGCCTTATTGTTTTGGCTTTTACATGTGGGTCCAACATCAACCTAAAATTGGTTTTTGTGCATTGTGTGAAGAAGAGGGCAATTATTTTTTCCCACATGGAGGGCTAATTTTCCCAGCACACTCTCTTTTCCCTACTATTGTCAGGAATAAGCTATCTCTTTGTGGTTGTGTTTCTAGAGTGTTCTGTTGCCCTGGCCTTTGCACTGATACCACACTGTTTCCTTTACTATAGCTTTATTGTAAATCCTGATGGTCAGTAGAACATATTCTTCCACCTTTGAGAGCATCTTGGCTATTCTTGGCCCTTTGCACATTTATATGAATTTTAGTATCATCTTGGAATTTCTCACATATCACACATACAATGACACAAAATATTGATGGATTTTGATTGAATTTGCATTTTAGGAGGAATTGATATCTTTATCATATTGCTTTCTAATTCTTGAATATGATATACCACTCCATTTATTTAGGTCTTCTTTTTAATTTTTCTCAGAATGTAATTTTCTTCGAAAACATCATTCATAACTTTTGAGGGTTTTATTCGTATATATTTGATTTTTTTCTTACTCTGTTTATTTTTTAATGATTTTTATTTTTAAAAATTTTTTTTTAAACAGTCTTTTTTTTTTTTTTGGTCTTTTTGCCATTTCTTGGGCCACTTCTGCGACATATGGAGGTTCCCAGGCTGGGGTCCAATCAGAGCTGTAGCTGCCGGCCTACACCAGAGCCACAGCAACACAGGATCCGAGCCTCGTCTGCAACCTATACCACAGCTCACGGCAACACCGGATCGTTAACCCACTGAGCAAGGGCAGGGACCGAACCCGCAACCTCATGGTTCCTAGTCGGATTTGTTAACCACTGTGCCACAACGGGAACTCCCCTGATTTTTATTTTTTCCATTATAGTTGATTTAGTGTTTTGTTAGTTTCTACTGTACAGCAAAGTGACCCAGTCACACATACATATACATTCTTTTTCTCACATTATCCTCCATTATGTTCAATCACAAGTGACTAGATATAGTTCCCTGTGCTATACAGCAGAATCTCATTGCTTATCCACTCCAAATGCAATAGTTTGCATCTCTCTCTCTCTTTTTTTTTTGTCTTTTTTAAGGGCCGCACCTGCAGCATATGGAGGTTCCCAGGTTGGGGGTCGAATTGGAGCTGTAGCTAACAGCTTACACCACAGCCACAGCATTGTGGGATCCGAGCTGCGTCTGCAACCTACACCACAGCTCACAGCAGTGCCAGATCTTTAACCCACTGAACAAGGCCAAGGATCAAACCGAGTCTTCCTGGATACTTGTCAGATTCATTAACCACTGAGCCACGATGGAAACTCCAATAGGTTGCATCTCTTAACCCCAGACTCCTAGTCCATCCCACTCCCTCCCCCTCTGCCTTGGCAACCGCAAGTCTGTTCTCCAAGTCCATGAGTTTCTTTTCTGTGGTAAGGTTCATTTATGCAGTATATTAGATTCCAGATATAAGTGATATCATATGGTATTTGCCTTTTACTTTTTTTTTTCTTTTTTCTTTTTTTTTGGTCTTTTTGTCTTTTCTAGGGCCATACCCGTGGCATATGGAGGTTCCCAGGCTAGGAGTCCAATTGGAGCCGTAGCCGCCAGCCTGCGCCACAGCAACACCAGATCCAAGCCACATCTGCGACCTACATGGCAACGCCGGATCCTTAACCCACTGAGCAAGGCCAGGGATCAAACCCCACTCTCATGGTTCCTGGTCAGATTTGTTAACCACTGAGCCATGACAGGAGCTACTGTCTTTCTCTTTCTGACTGACTTCATTTAGTATGAGAGTCTCTAGTTCCATCCCTTTTGGTGCAGATGGCATTATTTTGTTCTTTTTTTTATGGCTGAGTTGTATTCCCTTGTGTATATATACCACAACTTCTTATTCCATTTATCTGTCTATGGACATTTAGGTTGTTTCCATGTCTTGGCTGTTGTGAATAGTGCTGCAGTGAACACATGGATGCATGTATCTTTTTCAAGGAAAGTTTTGTCCAGATGCATGCCCAGGAATGGGATTGCTGAATCATATGGTAGTACTATATTTAGTTTTCTGAGATACCTCCATACTGTTTTTCATAGTGTTTGTACCAATTTACATTCCCACCAACAGCGTAGGAGGGTACCCTTTTCTCTACACCCTCTCTAGCATTTGTTATTTGTTGACTTATTAATGGTGGCCATTCTGACAGGTGTGAAGTGGTACCTCAGAGTACTTTTGATTCGCATTTCTCTAATAATTAGTGATGTTGAGCATTTTTTCATGTACCTGTTGGCCATCTGTATATCTTCTTTGGAGGAATATCTATTCAGGTCTTTTGCCTGTTTTTCATTTGGGTTGTTGGTTTTTTTTTTGTTTGTTTGTTTGTTTGCTGTTGAGTTCTGTAAGTTGTTTGTATATTTTAGCGATTAAGCCCTTGTCAGTTGCATCATTTGAAACTATTTTCTTCCATTCTGTAAGTTGTCTTTTTGGGTTTTTTTTATGATTTCCTTTGCTATGCAAAGGCTTGTCAGTTTGATGAGGTCCCATTGGTTTATTTTTGCTTTTATTTCTGTTGCCTTGGGAATCTGATCTAAGAAAACATTTGCATGGTTGATGTCAGAATGTTCTGCCTATGCTCTCTTCTAGGAGTTTTATGGTGTCTTATGTTTAAGTCTTTAAGCCATTTTGACTTTATTTTTGTGCATGGTGTGAGGGTGTGTTCCACTTTCATTGATTTACATGAGACTGTCCAGTTTTCCCAGCACCAGTTGATGAAAAAACTGTCTTTTTCCCATTTTATATTCTTGCCTCCTTTGAAAAAGATTAATTGACTGTAGTTGTCTGGCTTTATTTCTGGGTTCTCTATTCTGCTCCATTGGTCTGTGTGTCTGTTTTGGTACCAGTACCATGCTGTCTTGATTACTGTAGCTTTGTAATATTGCCCGAAGTCTGGGAGAGTTATGCCCCCTGCGTGGTTTTTGTTTCTCAGGATTGCTTTGGCAATTCTGGGTCTTTTGTGGTTCCATATAAATTTTGGATTGTTGGTTCTGGTTCTTTGAAAAATATAATGGGTAATGTGATAGGGATTGCATTGAATCTGTAGATTGCTTTGGGTAGTGTGGCCATTTTTATGATACTAATTTTCCAACCTAGGAGCACGGAATATCTTTGCAGTTCTTTGAATCCTCTTTAATTTCCTTGATTAATGTTTTATAGTTCTCAGGATCTAAGTCTTTGACTTGCTTGGTCAGGTTGATTCCTAGGTATTTGATTTTTTGGGGGTGCAGTTTTAAAAGGTATTGTGTCTTTGTATTCCTTTTCTAATATTTCATTGCTAGTATACAGAAATGCAACTGATTTTTGAGTGTTAATCTTGTATCCTGCTACTTTGCTGAGTTCGTTGATCAGTTTGAGTAGTTTTTGTGTGGAGTCCTTAGGGTTTTCTGTATATAGTATCATGTTATCTGCATATAGTGACAGTTTTACCTCTTCTCTTCCAATTTGGATGTTTTGATATTTTTTGACATAACTTTTTATAGACCTCATTTTGTTTATAAAATTACAGTGGACTTTTACATATCAACCTTGTATCTAGCAATTGTGCTAAACGTTTATTACTTTTAGTAATTTATGTTTAGACTCTTGGTTTTTCCTTTCAAATTCTTATACCTTTGTTTCTGTGTTGACTAGTGCTTAGGTTATAATGTAATCTAAGTGAATAGAAGTTGTGATAGATTGCACTATTTATTGTCTGTTTCTGTTTTCAAAGGGAAAACTTTAAAATTTCTCTCTTTTTTGGCCACACCTTTGGCATGTTCCCAGACCAGAGATTGAACCCAAGCCACAGCAGTGACAATGCCGAATCCTTAACTGCTAGGCCACCGGGAACTCTGACATTTCTTCACTAAAAATGATACTTGGTATAATTTTTTCCCAGTTACTCTAGTAAAGTGTTTCATTCTGTTCTTAGTTTGGTAAGAGCTTATATCATGAATGGTACTGGATTTTACCAAATGCTTTTCCTACTCTTTTTTTTTGTCTTTTTTTTTTTTGCTATTTCTTTGGGCCATTCCCGCGGCATATGGAGGTTCCCAGGCTAGGGGTTGAATCGGAGCTGTAGCCGCCTGCCTACGCCAGAGCCACAGCAACGCAGGATCCGATCCGCGTCTGCAACCTACACCACAGCTCACGGCAACGCCAGATCATTAACCCACTGAGCAAGGGCAGGAACCGAACCCGCAACCTCATGGTTCCTAGTCGGATTCATTAACCACTGCGCCACAACGGGAACTCCTCTACTCTTTTTCTTTTTTTTTTTTCTTTCTTTTGTCCTTTAAGGGCTGCACCCGAGGCTTATGGAAGTTCCCGGGCTAGGGGTCTAATTGGAGCTGTAGCCTCTGCCTACACCAGAGCCACAGCAATGCCAAACCCGAGCTGCCTCTGTGACCTACACCACAATTCATGGCAACGCCGGATCCTTAACCCACTGAGTGAGGCCAGGGAGCGAACCCGCAACCTCATAGTTCCTAGTCAGATTCGTTTCCGCTGTGCCACGAAGGGAACTCCTCCTACTCTTAATGTGATATTATTTTGCTCCTCAAATCAAATTTTATTGATTGATTTCCTAATGCTAAATCAGCTTTACATTCCAGGAATAAACCTAATTGGTCATTATCACATTTTCCTTTTACTTTATATAGGAATTTTGTATTTTTGTTCTTGAATGAGATTGACCTCTAATTTTGTTTTCTCGTCCAGTTTTTGTGGCCTTGTAAAATTAATTAAAGAATATGCCTGTTCTTTCTTTTCTTTCTTTCTTTCTTTATTTATTTTTGTCTTTTTGCTATTTCTTGGGCCGCTCCCGTGGCATATGGAAGTTCCCAGGCTAGGGGTCTAATCGGAGCCGTAGCCACCAGCCTACGCCAGAGGCACAGCAACACAGGATCCGTGCCGCGTCTGCAACCTACACCACAGCTCACGGCAATGCCAGACCGTTAACCCACTGAGCAAGGGCAGGGACCGAACCTGCAACCTCATGGTTCCTAGTCAGATTCGTTAACCACTGTGCCACGACGGGAACTCCTCTTTCTTTTATTTCTTATTAAATTTATTTAAGCTTAAGGATCCAATGTTGTCACTTCAGTGGCTTGGGTCACTGCTGTGTCATGGGTTTGATCCCTAGCCCGGGAACTTCCACATGCCATGGGCATGGACAAAAAAAAAAAAAAAAAAAATCCCCAGTTAACCCATTTCTTCTACCCCCACCTCTTGCAGTCACAAATGTGTTTTCTGTGTCTATAAGCTTTTTTTTTTTTCAAAGGTTGTGCATATAAGAGTGATCATATGATGTTTTCTTTCTCTGACTTTTTTCACTTACTATAATGCCCTCGAGGTCCATCCTTCTGGTCACAAATGGCAAAATTTCTTTCTTTTTTAAGGCTGAATAAAATTCCATTGTGTATACATACCACAGCTTCCTTTATCCATTCATCCATTGATGGATACTTAGGTTGTTTCCATATTTTAACTATTATAAATAATGCTGCAGTGAACGTGGGAATACATATATATTTCCAAATTAATGTTTTTCTTTTCTTTTTTTTAACAGTAGCAACTGTGACATATGGAGGTTCCCAGGCTAGGGGATCAAGTCAGGGCTGCAACTGCTGGCCTGTGCCACAGCCACAGCAACCCCAGATCTGAGCCGTCTCTGTGACCTCCACCATAGCTCGTGGCAATGCCAGATCCTTGAGCCATTCACTGAGCGGGGCCAGGGATTGAACCTGTGTCCTCATGGATACTGGTTGGGTTTGTTACTGCTGAGCCACAATGGGAACTCCTCGCTTTGCTAGTCTTTTGTTGAGTTCATCTATGTTCATCAAGGATACTGGCCTGTAATTTTCTTTCCTTATGTTATCCTTGTCTAGTTGTGATATTAGCCTAATGCTGGCCTTATAAAATGAGCTTGAAAGTTTCCTCTCCTACTTTTCAGAGGAGTTTGGGAAGGATTTGTATTAATTCTTTGAATGTTTGGTAGAATTCACTGGTAAAGCTGTTTGGTCTTGGACTCATGTTTGTTGGGTGATTTTGTTACCGATTCAGTCTCCTTCATAGTAATTGATGTGTTCAAATTTTCTGATTTTTCATGATTCATTCTTGGAAGTTTGTATGTTTGTAGGAATTTATTCATTTCTTCCAGGTTGTCCAATTTGTTGGTGTATAATTGCTTATTGTAGTCTCTTATCCTTTGTATTTCTGTTTTAAGGGCTTGTCAGTTTTGTTTGTTTATTTTCTTTTGGCTGCTACTTGCACTACAGCTGTGGCAGCGCTAGATCCTTAACCTGCTGCACCTCATGGGAACTTCGTATTTTTCTAACTTCTTAATTGGGGGTAGTTAGGTGTTAATTTGCACCTTTATTTCCTTCCTAACATATGCAGTTAAAACTATACATTTCATTTTCAAGTATTGTTTTACTTGTGTTTCATAATTTTTTTTTCTTTGTGTCTTTTTTAGTGCTTAACCTGCGACATATGGAGGTTCCCAGGCTAGGGGTCTAATTCACGCATAGCCTCCAGCCTGCGCCACAGCCATGCCAGATCCGAGCTGCGTCTGCAACCTACACCACAGCTCATGGCAACACTGGATCCCTAACCCACTGAGTGAGGCTAGGGATCGAACCCGAAACCTCCTGGTTCCTAGTCGGATTCGTTTCTGCTGTGCCACAACGGGAACTCCTGTGTCCCATAATTTTTGATGTGTAATAATTTAATTACAACTTCACAACATTTCCTAATATCCATTATAACTTCTTCTTTGATCAATGGGTTATTTAGACATGTATTTCTCTCTCTTTTTTTTTTTTTTTTGGTTGCGCCTGTGGCATGTGAAAATTCTTGGGCTGAAGATTGAACCCGCACGACAGCAACAACCCAAGCTACTGCAGTGACAACACTGGATCCCTAACTAGCTGAACCACATGGAAACTCCACATATATATTTCTTTTTTTTTTAACTTGAAATATTAATTTTCTCAACTATGTGGAGTTTTTTTATTTTTAAAAGTTTTATTGGAATATAGTTGATCTACAAGGTTGTGGTAATTTCTGCTATACAATAAAATGATTCAGTTATGCATATACATACATCCATTCTTTTTCAGATTCTTTTCCCATACAGATTATCACAGAATATTAGGTAGAGTTCCCTGTGCTATACAGCAGGGCCCTGTTGGCCACTCATTCCATATACCACAGTTTGCATATGCCAGTCCCAAACCCCAGGTCCATCCCTCCCCTGAAGCTTTCCCCTTTGGTAACCATAAATTTGTTATCAAAGTGTGTGAGTCTGTTTCTGTTCTGCAAGTAAGTTCATTCGTATCCTTTTTTTAGATTCTACCTATAAGTGATACATGATGTTTATCTTTCACTGTCTAAATTCACTTAGTATGGTAATCTCTAGGTCTATCTATATCGCTGCAAATAGCATTATTTCATTCTTTTTATGGAGGAGTAGTATTCCATTGTATATATTTCTTAATTTCCAGTAATATAAGAATTTTCTGTGTATTTTCTAATTGTTTTCTGGCTTGGAGAACTTTCTTTTAGTGCCTTTTTAAAAAAATTTCTTGGAATTCCCATCGTGGCGCAGTGGTTAACGAATCTGACTAGGAACCATGAGGTTGTGGGTTCGGTCCCTGCCCTTGCTCAGTGGGTTAACGATCCAGAGTTGCCGTGAGCTGTGGTGTAGGTTGCAGACGCGGCTCGGATCCTGCGTTGCTGTGGCTCTGGCGTAGGCCGGTGGCTACAGCTCCGATTCAACCCCTGGCCTGGGAACCTCCATGTGCCACGGGAGCGGCCCAAGAAATAGCAAAAAGACAAAAAATAAATAAATAAATAAAAATAAAAATTAAAAAATTTCTTGAGATCTTCTTTATTACCTAGCATGTGTTCAGTTTTTGTAAATACATAAAGAAAAGAATATATTTCGAAGTGTTCTGCTTATTCCCATTGATCAAGTTAGTTAATTATGTTGTATTGTCGTTATTGATTTTTCTTTTTGCTTTTTCTTTCAACTACTGAGAGATATCTTAAAGTCTACCACTGTGGTATTAACATATGCATATTTCTCCTAGTAGTTCTGTCAACTTTTCCTCTAAATGTAGTTTGAGGCCATGATGTCAAGTGCATATAAATTTAATTATGTTGTTCTGGTGAGTTAAACATTTTATTGTTCCTTTTTTTTTTTTTTTTTTTGGTCTGCGCCCGTGGCGTATAAAAGTTCCCAGGCTGCAGCAATGCTGGATCCTTTAATCCACTGTGCCAAGCCGGGGATTGAACATGCATCACTACAGAGACAACACCAGATCCTTAACTCGCTGTACCAGAGGGAACTTCCCCATTTTTTCATTCTTGAAGTGACTCTTTTAACTCTAGTCATGCTTTTTCTTTGATGTCTGTTTTGTCTGAAACTAATTTAGCTATACCATCTTTGTTTTGGCTAATGTTTGCATTATGCATTTTTCTATCCTTTTACTTTCAACCTATCTTAAGTGTTTAGACTAGTCTCTTGAAAGCAACATATATTTGTAGATTTTTTTTTTTTTTTTTTTGCTTTGTAGGGCCACACCCACAGCATATGGAAGTTCCCAAACTAGGAGTCAAATTGGAGCTAAGGCTGCTAGCCTATGCCACAGCCACAGCAATGCCAGATCCGAGCCAACCTACATGGCATCACCAGATCCCTGACCCACTGAGTGAGGCCAGGGACTGAATCCCCACCCTCATGGATACTAGTCGAATTTGTTTCTGCTGCGCCACAGCGGGAACTCCCTATTTTTAGATTTTTAAAGTTTTATTTATTTATTTATTTTTTAATTACTCAATGAATTTATTACATTTATAGTGGTACAGTGATCATCACAATCCAGTTCTATAGGATTTCCATCCCACAACCCCAGCGCATCCCCCCACCCCTCAAACTGTCTGCTTTGGAGACCATAAGTTTTTCAATGCCTGTGAGTCAGCATCTGTTCTGCAAAGAAGTTCAGTCTGTCCTTTTTTCAGATTCCACATGTCAGTGAAAGCATTTGATGTTGGTGTCTCATTGTATGGCTGACTTCCCTTAGCGTGCTAATTTCTAGGTCCATCCATGTTGCTAAAAATGTTGGTATTTCCTTCCTTTTAATGGCTGAGGATTACTCCATTATGTATGTGGACCATATCATCATTAGCTACACCTCTGTTGATGGACATTTAGATTGTTTCCATGTTTTGACTGTTGCAAATAGTGCTGCAGTGAACATCGGGGTAAATGTGTCTTTGCAAGTTGTGGTTTTCTCTGGATAGATGCCCAGGAGTGGGATTGCTGGATCAAACAGTAGTTCTATGTTTAGTTTTCCGAGGACTCTCCATACTGTTTTCCACAGTGGTTACACCAATTTACAATCCCACCAACAGTGTACTAGGGTTCCTTTTTCTAGACACCCTCTCCAGCACTTATTGTTTGTAGACTTTTGGATGATGGCCATTGTGGCCAGTGTAAGGTGGTACCTCCTAGTGGTTTCTATTTGCATTTCTCTAATAATGAGTGATGTTGACCATCTTTTCATGTGTTTTTTGGTCAGTTGTATGTCTTCTTTGGAGAACTGTCTGTTTATATTTTCTGCCTATTTTTTGATGGGGTTGTTTGTTTTTTTGATATGGAGCGGTAGGAGGTGTTTATAAATTTTGGAGATGAATCCCTTGTCAGTCAATTCATTTGCAAAGATTTTTTTCCCATTCTGTGGGTTGTCTTTTCGTTTTTTTTAGGGTTTCCTTTGCTGTGCAGAAACTTTTAAGTTTGATTAAGTCCTATTTGTTTATTTTTGTTTTTACTGTCGATACTCTAAGAGGTGGATCTGAGAAGATGTTGCTGTCGTTTATGTCAGAGAGTGTTTGGCCTATGTTTTCCTCTAAGAGTTTTATAGTGTCTGGTCTCATATCTAGGTCTTTAATCCATTTGGAGTTTATTTTTGGGTATGGTGTTAGGGAGTGTTCTAACTTCCTTCTTTTCCATGTGGCTGTCCAGTTCTCCCAGCACCACTTATTGAACACGCTGTCCTTTCTCCATTGTATATTCTTGCCTCCTTTGTCATAGATGAGTTGGCTGTAGGTGTGTGGGTTTAACTCTGGGCTTTCTATCCTTCTCCACGGATCTAAATTTCTGCCTTTGTGCTAGTACCATATGGTTTTGATGACTGTACCTTTGTGGTAGAGTCTGAAGTCAGGGAGCCTGATTCCTCCAGCTCCATTTTTCTTTTTCAGGATGTCTTTGGCTATTCTGGGTCTTTTGTGCTTCCAAACAAACTTTAAAATATTTTGTTCGGGAGTTCCCGTCGTGGTGCAGAGGCTAACGAATCTAACTAGGAACCATGAGGTTGTGGGTTCGATCCCTGCCCTTGCTCAGTGGGTTAATGATCTGGAGTTGCCGTGAGCCGTGGTGTAGGTTGCAGACGCGGCTCGGATCCCGCATTGCTGTGGCTCTGGCGTAGGCTGGCAGCTACAGCTCCGATTAGACCCCCTAACCTGGGAAACTCCATATGCCACAGGAGTGGCCCAAGAAATGGCAAAAAGACAAAAAAAAAATTTTGTTCGAGTTTTGTGAAAACTGTCCTTGGTAATTTGATAGGGATTGCATTGAATCTGTAGATTGCCTTGGGTAGTATAGTCATTTTGATAGTATTAACTCTTCCAGTTCAAGAGCATGGTATGTCTTTCCATCTATTTGTGTCATCTTTGATTTCTTTCATCAGTGTCTTATAGTTTTCAGAGTACAGGTCTTTTGTCTCTTTAGGTAGGTTTACTCCTAGGTATTTTACTCTTTTGAATGCATGCTAAACGGGATTGCTTCCCTAATTTCTCTTTCTGCTCTTACATTGTTACTATATAGAAATGTCATCAATTTCTTTGTATTCATTTTGTATCCTGCGACTTTGCCAAATTCATGGATGAGCTCTAACAGTTTTCTGGTAGAGTCTTTAGGGTTCTCTGGGTACAGTATCATGTCATCTGATGATAGTGATAGTTTTACTTCTTCCTTTCCAGTTTGAATTCCTTTTATCTCTTTTACTTCTCTGATTGCTGTGGCTAGGACTTCCAAAACTATGTTGAAGAGTAGTGGCGAGAGCGGACATCCTTGTCTTGTTCCTGATCTCAGTGGGAATTCTTTCAGCTTTTCACCATTGAGAATGATGTTTGCTGTGGGTTTGTCATATATGGCCTTGATTATGTTGAGGTAGGTTCCCGCTATGCCCACTTTCTGAAGGGTTTTTTCTCAGAAATGGGTGTTGGATTTTGTCAAAGGCTTTTTCTGTGTCTATTGAGAGGATCATATGGTTTTTATTCTTCAGTTTGTTAATGCGGTGTATCATACTGATGGACTTGCAGGTATTGAAGAACCCTTGCATGCCTGGGATAAATCCCACTTGATCATGATGTACAATCCTTTTAATGTATTGTTGGATGTGGTTTGCTAGTGTAATGTTGAGGATTTTTACATCACTGTTCATCAGTGAATTTGGCCTGTAGTTTTCTTTTGTTGTGGTATCTTTGTCTGGTTTTGGTATCAGGGTGATGGTGGTCTCATCGAATGAGTCTGGGAGTATCCCTTCCTCTGCAGTTTTTTGAAAGAGTTTCAGAAGGATACGGGTTAGCTCTTCTCTGAATGTTAGATAGAATTTGCCTGTGAAGCCATCTGGTCCTGGACTTTTGTTTGTTGGAGGTTTTGTAATCACAGTTTCAATTTCACTTCTTGTGATTGGTCTGTTCATCTTTTCTATTTCATCTTGGTTTAGTCTTGGGAGATTGTACTTTTCTAAGAATTTGTCCATTTCTTCTAGGTTTTCCGTTTTATGGGCATCTAGTTGCATACAGTAGTCTCTTATGATCCTTTGTATTTCTGTGATGTCCGTTGTTACTTCTCCTTTTTCATTTCCGATTTAATTGATTTCAGTCCTCTTTTTCTCTTGATGAGTCCGGCTAAGGGTTTATCAATTTTGTTGGTCTTTTCAAAGAACCAGCTTTTCGTTTCATTGATCTTTTCTGTGGTTTTCTTCCTTTCTATTTCATTGATTTCTGCTCTGATCTTTATGATTTCTTTCCTTCTATTAACTTTAGGTCTTGTCTGTTCTTCTCTCTCAAGCTGCTTTACATGTAAAGTTAGCTTGTTTATATGAGCTTTTTCTTGTTTCCTGAGGTGGGCTTGTGTTGCTATAAACTTTCCTCTCAGAATGGCGTTTGCTGCATCCCATAGGTTTTGGAGTGTTGTGTCTTCATTTTCCTTTGCTTGTATGTATTTTTAAACTTCCTCTTTGATTTCTTCAGTGACCCCTTGGTTGTTTAGTGGCATGTTGTTGAGTCTCCACGTGTTTGTGGTTTTTGCAGTTTTTTTTTCTTGTTGTTGATTTCTAGTCGTGTAGCGTTGTGGTTGGAAAAGATGCTTGATATGATTTCAATTTTGTTAAAGTTACCAAGGCTTGATTTGAAGCCCAGGTTGTGATCAGTCTTCGAGAATGTTCCATGTGCACTTGAGAAGAATGTGTATTCTGTTGCTTTTGGATGGAATGTCCTATAAATACCTATTAAGTCCATCTGGTCTAATGCTTCATTCAGGGCCTGTGTTTCCTTATTGACTTTGTGTCTGGATGATCTGTCTATTGCTGTAAGTGGGGTTTTAAAGTCCCCCGCTATGATTGTGTTATTGTCGATTTGTCCTTTTAAGGTTGTTAGCCTTATATATTGTGGTGAACCTATGTTCGGTGTGTCAGTATTTCAAATTGTTGTATCTTCTTCTTGGATTGATCCTTTGATCATTAGGTAGTGACTTTCCTTGTCCCTGAAAATATTCTTCATTATAAAGTCTATATTTTGTCTGCTATGAGTATTGCTACTCCAGCTTTCCTTTGATTCCGGTTTGTGTGGAATATTTTCTTCCATTCTCTCACTTTCAATTTGTATGTGTCCCTAGAAGTGAAGTGGGTCTCTTGAAGACAGCACATATATGGATCTTGTTTTTGTATCCATTCAGCCAGTCTCTATGCCTTTTGGTTGGGGCGTTTATTCCATTAACATTTAAGGTAATTATTGATATGTATGTTCTTATTGCCATTTTATTAATTGCTTTGGATTTGTTTTTGTTGCTCTTTTTTCTTCCCTTCTTCTCTTGTTCTCTCCTCTTCTGGTTTGATGACTATCTTTAGTGTTGTATTTGAGTTGATTTTTCTTATTTGTTTGTGTATCAATTGTAGATTTTTGGTCTGCAGTTATTTTGACGTTTTGATGTAAGGGTCTATATATATATATATATATATATATATATATATATATATGAATGAGATTGTTTTAAGCTGTTGGTCTCTTAATGGCAAGTGCATCTCCAGTGTCCTGCATTTGTACCCACCTCTTCTCATGATTTCTGATTTGGGTGGCATAATTGTGCATGGATGATTTTGTATCTCTACTGTATATATACCTTTACTGGTGAGCCTTGTCATTTGTGGTGTTTTTGTTTCCTGTTGCGGCCTTTTCTTTCCTGCCTAGAGAAGTTCTTTCAGTATTTGTTGTAAGGCTGGTTGAGTGTTGCTGAATTCTCTCAGCTTTTGCTTATCTGTGAAGCTTTTGATTTCTCCTTCAAATCTGAATGAGAGCCTTGCTGGGTAAAGTCATCTTGGTTGGAGGTTTTTTCCTTTCATCACGTTAAGTATATCATGCCACCCCCTTTTGGCCTGCAGAGTTTCTGCTGAAAAATCTGCTGATAACCTTATCGGGGTTCCCTTGTATGTTATTTGTTTCTTCTCCCTAGCTGCTTTCAAGATTTTCTCTTTGCTTTTAATTGTGGTCAGTTTGATTAATATGTGTCTTGATGTATTCCTCCTTGGGTTTATTTTATATGGTACTCGTTTGGCTTCCTGGATTTGAGTGAGTGGTTCCTTTCCTGTTTTAGGGAAATTTTTGGCTGTTACCTCTTGGAATATTTTTTCTGTCCCCTTCTCTCTCTCTCCTCCTTCTGGCACCCCTATAATATGGATGTTGGTGTGTTTACCGTTGTCCCAGAGTTATCTGAGACTCTCTTCACTTGTTTTCAATCTTTTTTCTCTTTTCTGTTCTGCATCTGTAGTTTCTACTAATCTGTCCTCCACCTCACTTATTTGTTCTTCTGCCTCCTGTATTCTGCTGTTAGCTGCTTCTAACAGTCAATTTTTTTTCAGTTATTGTATTTTGCATCTCTTCTTAAGTTTTATATCTTGTATCTCTTTGCTCAGTGTTTCCTGTAAGTTATCCATCTTTGCCTCCAGTTTCTTTCCAATGTCTTGCATCATCTTCAGCATCAACAGTCTAAAGTCTTTTTCCTGGAGGCTGACAATCTCCTCATCACTTAGCTGTTTTTCTGGGGTTTTTTCTTTCTCCCTCCTCTGAGTTATAGTTCTCTGTCTTTTCATTTTGATAGGTTTTTGGTGTGGTGACCTTTTTACAGATAATAGCATTGTGGCCTCTCTTACTTCTGGTGTCTGCCCCCCTTGTGGCCGAAGTTGGTATGGGGGCTTGCTGTAGTCTTCCTGATGGGAGGGACTGATGTCTGCCCACTGGTAGGTGGAGGTGATTCTCATCCCTCTGGTGGGTGGGGCTTAGTCTCTGGGTGAGATTAGAGGTGACTGTGTGCCTGAGGGGTCTTTAGGCAGCCTCTTTACTGAGGGGTGGTGCTGTGATCCCACTTGGATTGTTGTTTGCCCTGGGGCTTCTCAGTGCTGATGGGTGGGGCCAGATTTCCCATAATGGCCACCTCCGGAGAAAGGCATGCTGTTGAATATTCATGAAAGCTTTGCTTCTAATGTCCTTCCTTCACAACAAGCCACATTCACCCCTGTTTTCCCAGGAGGTCCTCTAAGAACTGCAGTGAGTTTTGACCCAGATTCCTATGGAGACCTTGCTCTGCCCTGGGACCCAGTGCACGTGTAAGTCTGTGTGTGCCTTTTAAGAATGGGGTCTCTGTTTCCCCGAGTCCTGTGGAGCTCCTGCGCACAAGCCCCACTGGCCTTCAATGCCAGATGCTCCAGGGGCTCTTTCTCCCCATGCCAGATCCCCACACGTGGGAGTTTGATATGGGGCTCAGAACTCTCACTCCTGTAGGTGAGTCTCTGTGCACCAGTTAGTTTCCTGTCTGTGGGGCTTCCCACCTGGGAGGAATGGAATTTTTTATATCATTCAAACCCCCCCCACCACCTCTTTTTTTTTTTTTTTTTTTTTGTCTTTTCTAGGGCCGCACATGGCATATGTAAGTTCCCAGGCTAGGGGTCAAATCAGACCTGTTGCTGCTGGCCTATACCAGAGCCACAGCAACGTGGGATCTGAGCCACATCCGCCACCTACACCACAGCTCACCACAATGCCAGATCCTTAACCTACTGAGCAAAGCCAGGGATGGAACCCGCAACCTCCTGGTTCCTAGCCGAATTCATTAACCACTGAGCCACGACGGGAACTCCCTCCCCTCCTACCTCTTGATGTGGCCTCCTCCTTGTCTTCTGGCGTAGGGTGTCTTTTTTAAGGTTTCCAGTCCACTTGGGTGAAGATTGTTCAGCCTTTATTTGTGAATTTTGTTGTTCTTAGGAGAGAAGTTGAGTTCCAGTCCTTCTATTCTGCCATGTTAATCCTATCTCCATATTTGTAGATTTTTTAAATAAAGTTCTGTAATCTTTCTCTTTTGAACATTTAATCCATTTATATTTAATATAATTACTGACATTTCGAGATGACAGCATTATATTTTTGTCCCACCTGTTCTGTATTTCTTTTTCTCTTGTTTATTTGATTATATTTATATCATTTTTCCTTTATTGATTCAAATATCACATTCATTTTAATTTTTTTCTAGGGGCCACACCCAGGGCATATGGAAGTTCCTAGGCTAGGGGTCGAATTGGAGCTATAACCTCTGGCCTATGCCACAGCCACAGCCATGCCAGATCTGAGCTGTGTCTGTGAGCTACACCACAGCTCACAGCAGTGCTGCATCCTTAATGCACTGAGTGAGGCCAGAGATTGAACCTGCATCCACTTTTGTTACTGCTGAGCCACAATAGGAATACCTTCACTTTAATTCTTTTCATGATTGCCCTAGCACTCACAGCATGTATATGTCAGTTATCAAAGTTTAATGTTGATTGATAACTTTTATCTTCTTCTTGGTTGACGCAAGAAAACTGAAACACCATTGTTCCATTTACCCATCTCCTGACATACATGCTCTTGTCCTCTAGCTTAATATTCTGTATATATATTTTTTTACAAAATGCTCTCCTTGTTTAATGTGTATCATTTAATGGGTTTGGAGATAAGTTTCTGTGCATATTTTATACAGTCAGTGTTTCACTAGGTTTTTCACATGTTAATTTAAACTTTAATGGTTCTTTTCATGCCTTTTTGCATTTGTGACCTTCCATTTTGCATCAGTTTTCTTGTATGATTTTTGGAGTTCTGGTGGATGTATATAAACTGCTTTTATTGGTTTGAGACTATATTTCTTTTTTTGTTTTTGTTTTTGGCTCTCTGGCTGCATATGGAGTTCCCTGGCCAGGAATCATATCTGACACCACTGCTGCTGCAATGCCTGAGGCATCGTTAGAGCCTTTAACCCACTGTGCCTGGCCAGGGATTGAACCTGTGACCTGGTGCTGCTAGATGCATCTAATCCTATTGCTGCACATTGGGAACTCCTCATTCTTGGTGATTATTTTCTCTGCAGTGGAATACTAGGTTAGCAGTTGTTATTTCTGTTCCTTAGAGATTCCATTACACGTTTTTTAGCTTCTGTTTTTCTTGTTGAGAGTTAAGGTATCCATGTAACTGGTTGTTTCTTTGAAAGTTATCTTTTCCTTCCTCAGGATGCTTTTAAATTTTTCTTTGTTGGTTTTCAGCTAGAAACTCATTGAGATTCTTAATGTGGTTTGACATCTTTCATCATTTTTGGAATTTTTCAGCCATTTGAATATTGCTTCTAGCCCATACCATCTCTCCTTTCCTTCTGGCATTCTAAGAAGTGAGTTAGACCTTCTCACTGTATCCTCATGTTTCTTATCCTCTCTTCGTTCTGAGCTTTTTCCCCCGACCTGTCTCTAATTCACTGTCTCAGCTATGACCACTGTCTGTTAAACCCGTTCATTGAGTTGTTAATTTCAGTTTTTGTATTTTTCAGTAACTTAATTATTCTTTGTTTTTTTATTTTTATTTTTGCCTTTTTTTTCATCTTTTGAGGGCCGCACCTGTGGCATATGGAGGTTCCCAGGCTAGGGGTCGAATCGGAGCTGTAGCTGCCAGCCTGTGCTACAGCCACAGCAATGCCAGATTCAAGCTGTGTCTGCAGCCTACACCACAGCTCACAGCAATGCTGGATCCTTAACCCACTGAGGGAGGCCAGGGATCGAACCCACGTCCTCATGGATGCTAGGCAGGTTCGTTAACCACTGAGCCATGACAGTAACTCCTCTTTGTTTCTTTTTAAAAATCTGATATATTAATTTTTATGGTTTCTAGTTCATTGCTGAGATTTTTAAGTTTGGTTTTCATCTTCTTGAATGTCGTATGTATGATTTAAAATCTATGTTTTGTAGTTCCAAACTTTGGAATCTGTATCAGTCTCTCTCTTCCTCTCTCTCTTTTTTTTTTTTTTTTTTTTGGTCCTTTTAGGGCTGCACCTGCAGCATATGGAAATTCTCAGGCTAGGGGTTGAATTGGAGCTGTAGCTGCAAGCCTGTGCCACAGCCACAGCAATTCTAGATCCGAGCTGCATCTGTGACCCACACCATAGTTTACAGCAATGCCAGATCCTTAACCCACTGAGTGAGGCTGGGGATTGAACCTGCCTCCTCATGGGTACTAGTTGGGTTTGTTATTGCTGAGCCATGACACAGGAACTCCATCTATGAGTATCTTTTAATTGTTTGTTTTTTTTCTGTGACTTTTGATCTTATTCTCTTGTCTCCCCATGTGCTTGGTTGTCTTTCGTTGTGTACTGGGTGTTGGATTTGAAAAAATAACTTGAGAAATCATTTGAGACAAGGATGATATCTTCCAGGAAGGATTTTTGCAGGGGTGTGGCAGGGAGTGGCATCTACTTGAGGGAATCTAAGATTACTTAGTCTAATCTCAGCTTTTTTTTGTGTGCCAACCAGATGATTCAAGGCCACATTGCATTCAGTGTTTGGACTGTTTAATTTCCAGTTCACCCATATTTCTAAGGTGTAGCCCTTAGGTTTCTAACCTGAGGGTTGGAAGGAGGATTTTCCTTTTGTCCTTCAGGGTCTGTCTGTCAAATACAATTTAACTTCTAGTTTCTTCTGGATTGCTGGGGTCATCTCTCTGAATTCCACTCCTTTAATGGATCTGAAAGCACTATCCTGTTGGTTCTTTGATTCTTTAAGAAAGCCATTTCTTGTATTTTTCCCAACTCTATTATTTGTCTTTAGTGGGAAAGTTTGTTCATGTTGCCTAATGTGGCATAATCAGGAGAGTGCTTCCTATTGGCTCTTTATGGCAGAATATGATTTTGTCATGTTTTCTAGGACTTCAGACTCAGCCCCTGGTTTTCTTTAAGTTTTGTTTTATATAGCTGTACTCACCTGGATAATTTTGTACATTTTAATTAAAAGGTTATATAGTGTATGTATTTAATTATAAATAAATTGTTATCTGAATACTCAGCAGGATTTTATTCTCTTCAGCCTTGGGCAGCTTCTAGCCTTGATAATGGACAGATATATTGTGTTTAAGTTTCAGCTAAAAATAGTCTCTGGAATGACTCTTAGAACATGAAATCCCTCTTAACTGCTATTGATATTGGAGTGTACAATGTGAACTGATTTAATTTTTTTGGCTACATCCTCAGCAGGCAGTAATTCCCAGGCCAGGGATCGAACCCTCGCCATAGCACTAAGCAGAGCCACAGTAGTGACAGAGCTGGATCCTTAACCCACGGAGCCACCAGGAAACTCCTCAACTAAGTTTTTTTCCTTCCTCTCGTAGAAAGGAATGCTTTCCTAGTTATACTGTTAACATCATGACTTTGTCTTACTGTACCTATATGTAGATATAATATATATCTGTCCTTGTGAAATAGAAAAAAAGGAGTTAGTTCTGCTGAGATTCCTTTTTGCTGCCATATGAAAGCTCTTAGACAACCTCTTGAATGAATATGGAAATAGGACTTAATAGAGGTCAGGTAACTTGTCTGTGGCCCCACACCTGGTGAGTGGCTTAAGTTGTCTATGACTATTACAGTGTTTTATTTCAGTTGTTGTGGCCAGTTTAAGCTTGTCTATAGACACTCTTTGACCTTCCAATTTTGTCATTTTGTGCTTTCTTCTTCCTGTATACCATATAATATAATCACCTCATGACTCATCCTAAAGCTTGAGAAAATTGGGAGATTACTCCTTCATATCCCATTCTCACTCCCCCTCACCACACCCCCTTTCTGGAATATGGTCACACCAGCTCTGGAATTTGCCACCTCTTCCCTGTTGGAAAGCTTGATTTGTCACTAATCCTTTCTCACCCTACATGTGCAGTCAGTCCCTTTCCCTCTCTTTAGACATACCTCAGTTTTTCTTTTTCTTTTTTGGCTGCACCTGTGGGGCATGTAGAAGTTCTCAAGCCAGGGATCGAACTTGTGCCACAGCAGGGATCCAAGCCACTGCAGTGACAGTGCAGGGTCCTTAACCTGCTATGCCATAAGGGAACTCCTAGACATGCCTCAGTTTTTCTAATTCTAAAAAAGATGGCTCTTTCTAATACACTGTCCATCTTTTTGTCACTCTTAGGGTTCAACTCACACTCTCTAGCTTCTTTTCTCAAGTATCTTTTGTAATTCTGTTGTTCTTGCTTTTCTAATCACTCTAAATAAGATCCTAGCCAAAATCTTGTTTGCTCAGATCTTGGTCTTAGGGAGAGGAAAAGGGTCTGTTCCCAGCAGTAGAGTCGTGTTCCCTTTATGTCTGGTGGTGCCTTTGCTTCTGAATGGTGCTCACATCTCATTTTCAACATCTTTGTAATGAAAACCGTGAACAGTTATCTTACATTAGGACTGTGAATCTCAAAAGCCCCTTATTTACTTCCCTGGTATTCAGTTACTGCATGTTTAAAGGTATGCAGATGCTGCCTCCTCAAATTTGCTAATACTCCATTTTCTCTTGATAATTTTTTAAAAAAATTCCCTATCCATTCTTTTCTTGGAGGTTCATTCATTAGTTTTATGCCCCATCTCACTCACAAATCTGTCATGCTTTAAAATATTGATAAAAATAAAATATTGATAAAATCGTGAGTGGTACCAGTATCTTTTGCATTTCTTCTTTCAGACCTTTGCATTTTTCTCCTTCTTTACCATTAAAATCCTGCATCTTTTCTTTTGTCTACTTTGATTATTTTTCTTCAGTAAACTTAATTTACTTGAATCCATCTCTTCTCTGAATTCTTTGTTATCAGGGTATTTGTTATTTTTCAGCAGCTCAAGAGTAAGCTTTGAGATAGGGTATGGGAAATTAAAAAAGAAAACAGGACATGGGCTTTATCCTTTTGTTTTATTACTTATTTCAGGGCCTTGCATATAAGATTTCATTAAATATTTAAGTTATATTTAATATTATAATTTGTTAGAAATTATGCTGATAATTACTAAATAATGTAGTTATTGAATCATAATAGTAATAGTAATTGATGTTTAAATATAATGATTTTGACTCTTTAAGGATTTTATTCCTGGACTGCTTTAAGAACTCTTTGAGTAGTTTCATATATTCAGCTTCTTTTTCTGTGGTCTCTGAACAAAAGAATGAAAACAATTAGTTTTTTGTTTTTTTTTTTTTTTTTTGCTTTTTAGGGCTGCACCCATGGCATATAGAAGTTCCCAGGCTAGGGGTCGAATCAGAGCTGTAACTGCCAGCCTATGCTACAGCCAGAACAACTCAGGATCCAAGCCATGTCTGCAACCTATCCCACAGCTCATGGCAACACTGGATCCCGGACCCACTGAGCGAGACCAGGGATCTAGCCGGCATCCTCATGGATACTAGTTGAATTCATTTCTGCTGTGCCACAGCGGGAAATCCGAAAATTATTAGCTTTTAAGTATTATTTTGAAAATGTTGTTTTTTCCCTCCTTAAGAGACTCTTTAGTGACTCCTAGTTGACTGTGTCCTTTCCTATTCTTTTCCACACCCACAGCATATATAAGTTCCTGGACTGGGGATTGAATCTGAGCCACAGCAGTGACGGGTGCCACAGCTGCATCAACACTGGGCAGGGTATTAAACCAGCACCACCACGGAGACAAGCTGGATCATTAATCCACTGTGCCACAGTGGGAACTCCCATGATTGTTTTTACTTATTTATTTTTATTTTTTTGCTTTTTAGGGCCGCATCTGCGGCATATAGAAGTTCCAAGGCTAGGTGTCCAATCAGAGCTACAGCTGCTGGCCTCCACCACAGCCACAGCAACTCAGGACCTGAGCCGCATCTGCGACCTACACCACAGCTCATGGCAACGCCTGATCCTTAACCCACTGAGCAAGGCCAGGGATAGAACCCAAGACCTCATCGTTCCTAGTCAAATTCATTTCTCCTGCGCCACGACGGGAACTCCTGATTGTTTTTATTTTTAACTTTTTATTTGTGAACAATGTATACAAATAAAAGGTTCAGTGAAGCTTTATGCCACTATCATCAATATTTCACCATACTTATTTCATCTTCTCCATACCTATTTTTTTTGCAGAGAACTTACAGCATATCCAAGACATTATTTCATCCCTAAATGACATGTATGTAAAACCACACATATTTTTACATAACTGCAATGTAGTGTCATATACAACACACCTGATAATGATTGCCCAGTTGCATATGTAATACTTAGTCCATGTTCAAGTTTCCTTGGTTGTCTAAAAACATTTTTTTGTCTGTTTGATTCATGAGAGGATTCAGGTGGTGGCAGCCCCATCCCTTCATGAAACCCCACTTTTCACCCAATGCTTTTAGCATTTATTGATTTCCATTGCATGGGTTAGTTATTAAAAGTTGCAAAATTATGAGTGTTTTAATTTAGTCACTTCTGCTATTATTATCTGACACTTCTCTCTGGAAGAACTTTTTCCTCATTTACTAAGGCCACTGGGTTAAACTGAAATATCTAGTCAGTTCTTGATTTTAATATCCTCTACGGGGGAACAGAAGACTCTACTTTTTTTTTTTTTTTAAGTTAAGACTCTTTATATTATTTCACTAGGCTTATGATAAAGTACATATCTTCCTTCTTGAGAAACTTAAACTTATACCTGAATGGTAGATTAGCGATTTTGTGGGTTGGGCTCTGGAGAGGGCCCTCCCAGTCCTGAATGAGCAGTTACAATTCTCTTGAGTGTGTACAGAGGAGTGTGGTGGGACAAAGAAAGGAAACATATATCCCCTTTAATGTTGGGCCTTGTACTGAGGGTGTGGTGCTCACTTGGGATGTAGAAATTTTTTGTTTTTAATCACTTTACAATTTTTAATTTAATTCATCTATTTCTTGGCCATACATGCAGCATATGAAAGTTCCTGGGCCAGGGAGTGAATCCAAGCTGCAGAAGTGACTGGAGCCACTGCAGTTGAATCCTTAACTCACTGTGCCACAGCAGGAACTCACCTCAGTTTGTTTTGGAAATTTTAAACATTCTTCTGCTTTACCAGAGAATAAGTCAGACTCAGTATAGAGTCATTTAAATTTAAAGACCTAAATAAATTTAAAGACCTGTGGTACTTAAAGTGTCCCAGCACTGTTTTGTAATCAAACTCATTAAATTTAATGTCTAATATATCATGGAAAGCCGCAGGGACCCCTGATGCTTTGCCAGAGATGCATCTAAAGTACCTGTTAACTTTCCCTGAAGCCACAAACCTCAGAAAATCTTTGGCCATCATCTCTGCTGTTGCCAGCTCTGCCTTAGGCACTAGAGGTGACTGATTGGGAAGGGGAATAGGGTGATTCAGGCAGTCGGGTGAACTTTTTGTTACTAGTGATTGAATCTAAACTTCATTTATTGACATTTCAGGTAGTAAGGTGTACAAATGACTGCTTTCTTTTTTTGATCATCTTTTATTTGTACACTGTATCTCTTGCTCTTATGGTCTTCCTTAAACCTTTCACAGTTTCAATCTTACCTCTTTAGTCTTCCATTTATTGAGGGCAGCATCTTCAGCCTTTTCTTTGTTTTTTTTTTACCTTGAATTGTTGTTGCGTGTCAAACTGGTCAAGGCATTTTAGTTGAAGTTTCACCATTTGAAACATTGGAGGTAAGGACTGTTAATCTCTGTATGTGTCCTATTTTTTTTTTTTTTTGGCCACGCCCGTGGCATGCAGAAGTTCCCAGGCCAAGGGTTGAACCCGTGCCACAGAAGCGACCCAAGTCACCACTGCCATGACAATACTGGATCCTTAACCTGCCATAGGAGAACTCCAAATTAGTTCCTAAATAAGTCAGAGCTTTTGCAAACTTTTTTTTTTTTTTTGGCTGGCCCACAACTTAGGGCCACACTAGATCCTTAACCCACCGAGAGAGCCCCGGGATAGAACCCGCATCCTCACAGAGACAGCATTGGGTTCTTAACCTGCTGAACTGCAAATGGGAACTCCTCAGTTCAGTTTTTTGAATCAATATTTAACATACTATGTGTGAAGCACTCTGATATTTTCTCTCTCTTTTTTTTTTTTTCTTTTTTGTTCTTTCTCTGGGGCCTCACCCACGGCATTTGGAGGTTCCCAGGCTAGGGATCTAATCAGAGCTGTAGCTGCCGGCCTACACCACAGCCACAGCAGCGCCACATCCGAGCTGCATCTGTGACCTACACTATAGCTCACAGCAACGCCGGATCCTTAACCCACTGAGAAAGGCCAGGGATCGAACCCGCAACCTCATGGTTCCTAGTCGGATTCGTTAACCACTGGGCCACAACAGGAACTCCTGATATTTTCTCTTATGTTTCTTTTTTCTTAAATGCTTGTCACCACCCAGTAAATTTATTATACGGTTTACTAATAGGTCACACCTCACCATTTGTAAAACACTCTCCCAAGTAATCTCTAAGTAATAAAATGTGAAGATGATCTGCCTCTGGCATGTATGTTACCAATAGATTGCCTATCTGTCTTTTTAGATAATGACATTTAAGAATTGACCCAGGAGTTCCCGTCTTGGCGCAGTGGTTAACGAATCCAACTAGGAACCATGAGGTTGCGGGTTCAGTCCCTGCCCTTGCTCAGTGGGTTAAGGATCCGGTGTTGCCGTGAGCTATGGTGTAGGTTGCAGACGTGGCTCGGATCCCACGTTGCTGTGGCTCTGGCGTAGGCTGGCGGCTACAGCTCCGATTGGACCTCTAGCCTGGGAACCTCCATATGCCGCGGGAGCGGCCCAAGAAATGGCAAAAAAAAAAAAAAAAAAAAAGAAGAATTGACCCAGTAAAGACCCTGGAACACCTCAGCCAGAGCAAATTAGATGCCCAGTTATTTGAAAGTCCTATATTTTGTCATTTATACTAAGTATTTAGTGTGCAAAGACACTGTAGCTCATAGAACAGGTTTGGTGTTCTTTCTCAAAGTGTAAATTTTATAAAGCCTAGAGGAAAACAAGAAGTTGATAAACATTAGTTCAGGTGCTAAAAGTGGTAACAAACACTAATGACTTTTATAGGCATTTAGGAAGGGGAGAAAAATGTTCTGATTCAAGTTGATGGGGAAAAGATTAACATCAATGTGGGATGGATTTTGTATTGTCATATCAGAGATCGTTAAAAGCTATATCACATGGTTCAAAATAGCATTAATGTAGGTGTTCATACTTGAAGTTCATTTTAAGGGTACTGTTTAAGTGAGAAATTAAAAAATAAAAATTATGGTTAAGAACTAAAAAAAATATAAATAGGATATATTATTTTAGCTCTACTGTGGCTTTAAAAAGAGATTGAGTCTGTAGATTAATTAGAAACTTGTATGTCTGAAGGCTCTGACAGAAGCCAGTTTTTGCCCTAAAATGATAAGGTTAACATTGAATTACTAGGTTTACCAAGAATGAGGATAGTTTCTAAATGATGGAGAGATAGAATACTTATCTGTCAAAATAAGCCAGTAAGGCCACAATTCTATATATAAATTGCTCTTCATGGAATAGAAATGGGTTATACAGTAGCATTTTTTTTTTTTGTCTTTTTAAGTTTTTTTTAAGGGCTGCACCCACAGCACATGAAGGTTCCCAGCCTAGGGGTTGAATTGGAGCTGCTGGCCTACACCACAGCCACAGCAATGTCAGATGCATTGCGACCTACACCACAGCTCACAGCAACGCCAGATCCTTAACCCACTGACCAAGGCCAGAGATCAAACCTGCAGCCTCATGATTCCTAGTTGGATTCTTTTCCGATGTGCCATGATGGGAACTTATACAGTACATTTTTTTTAAAGCTATGTACTATTTTGGCTATGCAGTTGAAAATTTTATATATGCTTGGTAGGCCTGGGCTTAATCCTTTCTTCTCTAGATAGAAGGGGGACTCAGGATGATAAGTCACAACCAGATGTGCTTTAGAAGCCTTAAGAAAACAGGCGGTGGACTGTTTGTCTTTCTGAACTGCTACTCTTTTCTGTGGGATAATTTAATTACTGTAGAAGATATTTGTGACCTAAAGGAAAAGAAAAATGTGATGATACTTGGGAAAGAACCAGTTGTCCTAAAAGTGTGGTCTAGCATCCTGTCTGCTGTTACTTTAAGACATCAGAAGTCTATGAGTTTTTGTCATTTTTCCATGTTGAGTTTGGAAGTTTATTAAGGGATAACTTAATCTCTTCATTTTGTCAGATTTCCAGTCTACTGAAAAGAATGTACTTTCAGAGCTGGAGATGTGAATAAAGAGTCCAGTGCCAGTTTTGAGGTAATTTAAAACATTTTAAGAAAAGAGATGTAATTTTTTTAATGGTTTTAATTTTTTTTAAAAAATCGAGATGATAATACAGATAGTTCCCTTCTACCTTGCACCCAGTTTCCTTTATTATTAACAGCTTACATTAGCATGGTACATTTGCTGCAATTAATGAGCCAATATTAAAACATTGTTATTAACTAAAATCTATACTTTATTCAGATTGCCTTAGTTTTTACCTAATGTATTTTTTCTCTTATAGGATCTCACCAGGATACCATATTATACTTACCGTCATGTCTCCTTAGCTCCTCTTGGCTTTGATTGGCTTGCCTTGTTTTGATGACCTTGTCAGTTACGAGGAGAACTGATCAGGTATTTTGTAGAATGTCCCTCACTTGGAATTTATCTGATGTTTTTCTCATGGTTAGACTAGTTTTATGGGGTTTTGGGAGGAGGACCATAGAGTGCCATTCTCTTACATTATATCAAGGGTACATACTATCATCATGATTTTTTTTTCTTTTTACGGCCATACCTGCGGCATGTGGAAGTTCCTGGGCTAGGGATCAAATTGGAGCTGCAGCTGTGGGCCTATGTCACAGCTACAACAGCAACACCAGATCCGAGCCAAACCTTCACTGAAGCTTGTGGCAGTGCCGGATCCTTAATCCACTGAGTGAGGCCATGGATCAAACCTGCATCCTCACAGAAATGTCAGGTCCTTAACCCACTGAGCCACAATAGGAACTCTGTGATTTATCACTGTTAATGATGCCTCTGGTCACCTGGCTAAGAACATGTTTGTCAAGTTTCTCCCCTGTAAAGTCATTCTTTTTTTGTAAAAACTCCATTCTGTGCTGTGTTGTTTGAAAATAAGTCACTAAGTATAGTCCACACTTAAGGAGTGGGAAGTCGTGCTTCATCTCTTTGAGGGTGTTCTACATAAATTATTGGGAATTCTACATGGGAGATTGTCTCTTCTCCCCCGTTTATTTAATTATTTAATCATTTCTTTGTGGGCTTAGCAATATTTATTTTATATTTGTTTTATATTTTGGGTCATAATCCAGTACTACCTTATTTATTTTGTTGCTCAATTTTTTTTTTTTGTCTTTTTGCCTTCTCTAGGGCCACTCCTGCGGCATATGGAGGTTCCCAGGCTAGTGGTCTAATCGGAGATGTAGCCACTGGCCTATGCCAGAGCCACAGCAAGGCGAGATCCAAGCCACATCTGCAACCTACATCACAGCTCATGGCAATGCTGGATCCTTAACCCACTGAGCAAGGCCAGGGATCAAACCCTCAACCTCATGGTTCCTAGTCGGATTCATTTACTACTGAGCCACGACGGGAACTCCTGCTCAGATTTTTTGTTTTGGCCATTGGGAGCTCTTTTGGTTGGCTCCTATGTCATTTTGATATGCTCTCATCTTTTTTTTTTTATTTTTATTTTTTAGCATTTTCTTACTTTATGGTATACAAGGTACAACATACTCCAGGCTCATTCTATATATCCCCTGTTCCAGTTCTAGAATCAGCAATTTCTGCACAAAGGCCAGATTTCTTTTTTCTTATTTTTTTTGTTTGAGTGTACCTGTGGCATTCAGAAGTTCAAGGGCCAGGGATTGAACCCGAGCCACAGAAGTGACAGTGCTGAATCCCTAACCTCTAGGCTACCAGGGAACTCCCAGATTTCTTTTATTAGAGAATGGTATTGGAAATCAAGATCTGGGTGCTAGGCGTGAATGTTACTGCTAGAGTTTCAGCTTTTCTAGTCCTCTTAGCTGAAATTCTGTGTATATATGCATATCTTGTATATTTATGCATATCTGTAAGTATTCCTATGCATCCATTTCTGTATATCTGTCTATCAATATTAGGGTAAACATGAGTTCATACTGATGTCTCTAATCTGTCACCACATAGGTCATTCTAGCCTCCTCCCCTGGCTAGTCTGTGACCTCCCACTTCAACAGTGAGAAACCTGGTTCCCACCATTCACCATCCATTTACTTAATTGTTCAGTCCCAGTGTACATGCATAGTTGTATGAGTTTCATTAACCTGAATCTCCCATGAGTAATAATATCAGAATTTTTTTTTTTTGTCCTTTGTCTCTTTAGGGTGGCACCTACAGCATATGGAGGTTCCCAGGCTAGGGGTCGAATCAGAGCTGCAGCAGCCGGCCTGCACCACAGCCACAGCAACTCAGGATCCTTAACCCACTGAGCAAGTCCAGGGATTGAACCTCACGGATACTAGGCAGATTCGTTTCCACTGAGCCATCATGGGAATGCCCAGTAATAGCAGAATTGTTAACCTGTACCCCATGGGAAGCAGGTTTATCAACTAGAGTACAATGCTTATGTACAGTTCTTTTTGCCTGTACTCTTACAGACTCCACTCATTTCCAAAGTTATTTAGATAAGCAGCTTTCCCCCTTATCTCTTTCAGTGATACTGTTTCCTACATTTGTAATACAGTTAGATTCTCTCATATTGTTCTCATTCCTTCCTGGGATCCCCTGACCTTCTAAAAGATTTTTTAAAATTTGTATACTTTAAGGTTTGCTCTTTGTGTTATAAAGTTCTATGGGTTTTGACAAATGTATAATGTCATGAATCTACCATTATAGTATTACACAGCATAATTTCACTGACCTAAAAATCTCCTTTACTTTACCAATGAACCCCCCCTTCCTCCACACAAACCTCTAGCAACCACTGATCTTTTAACTGTCTATAGTTTTTCCTGTGACAAAATGTTCTTGAGACATTAAAAATTTTTTTATTGAAATGTAGTTGATTTACAATGTTGTGTCAATTTCTGCTACACAGCAAAGTGACTCAGTAATACATACATACATATATAGTTTATCCATTCTAAATGCGATAGTTTGCATCTACTAACCCCAAACTTCCAGTCCATCCCATTCCCTCTCCCTCCCCCTTGGCAACCACAAGTCTGTTCTCTGTGATTGAGTCTGTTTCTGTTTTTTACATAGGTTCCTTTGTGCCATTTTTTTGTCTTTTTAGGGCCACACCCACGGCATATGGAGGTTCCCAGGCTAGGGGTTGAATTGGAGCTATAGCTGCCAGCCTATACCACAGCCTCGGCAACATGGGATTTGAGTCGTGTCTGTGACCTACACAATAGCTCATGGCAACACTGGATCCTTAACCCACTGAGCAAGGCCAGGGATCGAACCTGCATCCTCATGGATGCTAGTCAGATTCATTTCCACTGAGCCACGACGGGAACTCCTGTGCCATATTTTAGATTCCACATATAAGTGACATCATATGGTATTTATCCTTCTCTTTCTGACTTACTACTTCACTTAGTGTGATAATCTCTAGTTGCATGCATGTTGCTGTGAATGGCATTTTTTGTTCTCTTTTGCGGCTGAGTAATACTCCATTGTGTATATACACCACATCTTCCAAATCCATTCATCTGTCCATGGACTTTTAGGTTGTTTCCATGTCTTGGCTATTGTGAATAGTGCTGCTGTGACCATAGGGGTATATGTATCTTTTTGAATTATAGTTTTGTCTAGATATATGCCCATGAATGGGATTGCTGGATCATACAGTAATTCTATTTTTAGGTTTCTGAGGAACTTCCATACTGTTTTCCATAGTCGTTGTGCTAACTTAAATTCCCAACAGTGTAGGAGGTTCCCTTTTCTCTACACCCTCTCCAGCATTTATTATTTGTAGACTTTTTAATGATGGCCATTCTGACCAATGTGAGATTGTACCTCATTGTAGTTTTGATTTGCATTTCTCTAATAATTAGTGATGTTGAACATTTTTAAAGTCACTTTTTTTTTTTTTTTTTAAGGGCTGCACCTGTGGCATGTGGAGGTTCCCAGGCTAGGGGTTGAATCAGAGCTGTAGCTGCTGGCCTACACCACACACACAGCAACACCAGATCTGAGCCATATCTGCGACCTAGAGCTCATAGCAATATTGGATCCTTAACCCACTGAGCAAGGCCAGGGGTCGAACCCACAACCTCATGGTTCCTCGTCGGATTCGTTAACCACTGAGCCACGACGGGAACTCCACGACGGGACTTTTTAAAGGAAACCTTTGAATTCTCTAACCTAGATAACATTTTTTTCCCAACTGTCAGCTCATTCTTAATTGAACAAAATATTTCTAATAAGAATCAAAGCTTCCCCATTTCTTTTTTCAGATACCACTTAATAAGGTCATTAAGCTTTGTTTATATTTTAATATCCTACCTCTGTGTTACCAACTTCAGAATTGGGAGGAGATCCCAAGTACCTTTATTTTTATTTTTGTCGGGAGGTCAGTAGGGGAAGGCAGGAAGTGACACATGTTATGTCCTGTATAGGGGACAGCTGGTAAATGGATACTCCCTTATGGGGAGAGTGTATTAAACTTAAATTTAATCTGAACTTGCTTTTATTTGTTTCTGGGGGATTATAGTTAACGTTAAAATGCCTTTGGTGACTTAATATGAGTATTTTGGTGTGTAGCCTATCTCTTTGGTGATAGAATATGAGATGGGTACAGTGACTATGTGACTATTTCAAAATGGTTTCCACTGTAAGGAAAATCCTGTAGAAATTATTTTGAATGCTCATTTGGGGAAATAATAATTATCATACTCCTATATCTCACTTATTTTTATTCAGTAGCATCCCTACACATATGCACAAAAAATTCTGAAATTAGAATTCTTACTCCTACAGTAAAATATCACTTGTTATGCTTCAGTATCAGTCACTTCTTGTTGCTGCTTACCTTGAAGAATTCACAGTCTGATACAGAAACTCTTCTGTTTTAAAGGCATATTTTGTTTTATAATGTCTTTAAGAGTTATGATATCAAAATCTTACCATGTAGCTTACAGTACAAGAGAGTAATGGTTTAAAGCATACACTTCAAGTTTGTATCCTGGCGTTGCTGCTTGTTAACTTTGTGACCACAGGCAAATTATTTACCCTCTCGGAGCCTTACATTTCCTCCACTTGTAAAATGTGGATGATAGTATTACCTCTCCCATGGGATGATAATGGGGTAAATGAGATAATCCCCATTAGCACAGAGCCTGGTACACAGATTTGGCTCAATAAATATGATCAAAAATCAAAACCTTGACTGAGAACCTCCAAAGCAACAAGAAAATGGATGAAAGTTCAAAGGTTTATGCTATTATACATGTTTCTGTTAAATAGTTATTACTTGGACAAGACTAATCAAAAAATGAATGGTTCTTTTATTTTTTAAGTCGTCTCAAGACAAGGCTAGCTTTTCTTCAAACTGGGAAATACTTCATCAAACTTAACATGCTAGCTGTGCTTGTCAGCCTGAGATACTGTTGCTTCTCCTGGGGCCACTTGGGGGTGCTGCTGAGATTTTACAGGAGGAACCAGCTTGCTAAACACTTTTTCACACATGGGAACAGGCTTGCGTGATGAATTATTGTACCCCAAATTACCACATCAGTAGCATACTGTTGAGACATACTAGACTAGACTATTACGTACAGTACTATCTTTTTTTAAATTTTTTTATTACTCAAATGAATTTATCACATCTGTAGTTGTATAATGATCATAACAATCTGATTTCACAGGATTTCCATCCCACAGTCCAAGCACATCCCCCCACCCCCCAAACTGTACTATCTTCAAACCTCTCTGTTGAACGCAGTTCAGGTATCACAGGCCCAGCAAGTATACCAGTGAATGAAGCAAGGCCAGGTGTCACTATTTGGAACACCAGAGGGAGTGTGAGGACTAGGCAATCTGGAAAGCATGTGTCCTTTCTAAACGGGTGAGTGATGCCTCAGCTTCAGCTGGTTGTTGACTACTGTTGCTAGATCTTCTAATTTGTCAGAGAAAAGCTAGATACTCATATTTTTATGTAAAATTCTCCTATTTTAAAGTGTGGCTCAGCTTTTTTTTTTTTTTTTTTTGCTTTTTTAAAATCTTTTTGGCTCAACTTACAAAGATTTTTTTTTTTATTATAGTTGATTTACACTGTTGTGTCAATTTTTTTTTTTTTGCACTTTAGGGCCACACCCATGGTATATGGAGGTTCTCGGGCTGGGGGACGAATTGGAGCTGCAGCTGCCAGCCTACGCCACAGCCACAGCAATGCGGGGTCTGAGCTGCGTCTGCCACCTGCACCATAGTCCAAGGCAGTGCTGGATACCCGACCCACAGGGATCGAACCCATATGCTCATGGATACTCGTTGGATTTGTTTCCACTGTGCCACAACAGGAACTCCTGTCAGTTTCTGCTGCACAGCAAAGTGACCCAGTTATACATATATATATATATATATATATTCTTTTTCTCACATTATCCTTCATCATGTTCCATCACAAGTGATTAGATATAGTTCCCTTTGTTACACAGCAGGATCTCATTGCTTATCAACTTTTTTTTTTTAATATGCCAAAGCCAAACTGAGTGGATTGGTGGGCTGGTTTTGGCCCATAGACCATTGATTTATAACCTGTGATGTAATTATTTTAGGAGGTGAGCTAAAATTTTGGCAGAGGTTAACAGTCAGGGCCATAAGAGCCCTGTATATTTGCTGAGCTCAGGAAAGACTCTGGAAACAAAGCACTAGGTGTTGAGGTCATTGTTGCATCAGAGCAGAGCTCTAGGTAAGCTTCCTTTCTGGTTGGGAAGAGGAATTATTTTGAGAAGAATCCCAGTGCTGGTATTTTGAGGAACAGATCTCACTGTGCCTTGTGGTGCCGACACTCCTGAATTAGGAGGGTAGCTGCACCACTAGAGATAGCCTCAGAGTGACTCCACTGCTAAGCATACCGTCCCAGCCCCCAGTTTCCATACTGCCTTCAGAAATTAGGAGTCCCACAAAGCTAACAGGCAACAAAAGGCTCAGCCTTACAAGTTCTCCTGGTTTATGTGGCTTCAGAAATGTGTGGCAATTGTAGGGTATATGCCTTCAGTATTTCGTCCTTCTTGATCTAGGGTTACTGCCCACACAGTCCACAATGTACAGCTGTGGCCATCTGTGCTTTAGTAGTGTTTCATGGGGGTTCCAGGAGTTTGGTCACTTCCTAGCTTAGCCAGTGCAGTTCAGATATTACTTGAGTCCTTTGCCTGTTTTAAGGTGTCAAATCATAACTCATCACTTTAATATTATATAAAAAGTGGCAGCCAGTTATAATATTGTTCAGAAACAAAGTCTATGTATTTTGCATAATCGTTGAATGAATTAATATATATGGACAAAATAGATTGTTTTGATTTATTCAAACATTCCCGTTCAAATCTGTGAGATCCTATATGACAGTGTTTCATTTTATTTGTATTCTATGGGATTAAATACAAAAACACAGTGTACTACTTTACTGTAAAACTTTGTTTTTTGAAGAAGCAGATTCATCTTATTGACTGGAATATTTTCTGTTTATAAACAGTCTTTCTTAGCCTCCCAGTAAGCAGAAAAATGAATTTTTTTTTTTCTTGGCTGCATCCACAGCACATGGAATTTCCTGGGCCAAGGATAGAACCTGTACCACAGCAGTGGCAATGCCAGATCCTTAACCCACTGAGCCACAAGAGAACTCCAGAAATTGCTTTTTAAAAAGTATTTTAGTATTTTATTTTTTAATTTTAATTTTAATTTTTTCTATTTATAGTTGGTGTACAATGTGCCACCTTCTGCTGTATAGCAAAGTGACTCAGTTATACATATATATACATTCTTTTATTTTTATATTATTTTCCATCGTGGTCTATCCCAGGGGATTGGACATAGTTTCCTGTGCTGTAATACATTAGGACCTTATTGTCTATCCGTTCTAAATATAATACTTTGCATCTACTATCCATTTTTTTCATATTCTTTTCCCATATAGGTTATGATAAAATATTGGGTAGAGTTTCCTATACTATACAGCAGGTCCCCATTGACCATCCATTCCATATACAGTAGTGTGCATATGCCAATCTCAACCCTCCAATCCATCCCTCCCCACCATCTGTCCACTTTTGGTAACCATAAGTTTGCTAAAGTATAGTTGATTTACAATGTTCCTTTAATTTCTGCTGTACAGCATAGTGACCCAGTCATATATACACATAGATTCTTTTTCTCATATTGTCTTCCATTATGGTCTGTCCCAAAAGATTGGATATAGTTCCCCGTGCTATATAGTAGGACTGCATTGCTTATCCATTCTAAATGTAATAGTTTGCATCCACTAACCCTAAACTCCCAGTCCATCCCGTTCCTTCCCCATTCTCTTCCCCCTTGGCAACCACGAATTCATTCTCCATGTCTGGATGAGCCTGTTTTCTAGATAGGTTCATTTGTGCCATATTTTAGATTCTACATGTAAGTGATATCATATAGTATTTGTCCTTCTCTTTCTGACTTATTTCACTTAGTATGATAAGCTCTAGTTGCATCTATGTTGCTGTGAATGGATATTTAAAATTTTTATACTCATCAGAAAATTAAGTTTAAGAGTGTTTTATATCATGAAGTACTTAATGATTATTCATGTCAGTTGGTGCTTATGTGACTGAATGTTTATATGGGGCAGAGTGCTCATCACTTTCAAGATTGCTGACATAATCCCTTAAGAAGAATATGTTTTTATCAGTTTAGATTCCTACTTGCTGTGAAGAGTAGGTCTACTATTAATCTTTTCAGGTGGTAGCCATATTTGTGTGTGTGTAAGTGTTTGGCTTTCATTTTAAAACTTTTTTTTCTTTCTTTCTTTTTTTATTTTTATTTCTTTATATATATATTTTTTCTACTGCACAGCATGGTGACCCAGTTACACATACATGTATACGTTCTTTTTTCTCACATTACGTGTTCCATCATAAGTGACTAGACAGAATTCCCAGTGCTACATAGCAGGATCCCATTGCTAATCCATCCCGAAGGCAACATTCTGCATCTGTTTACCCCAAGCTCCCAGTCCCTCCCACTCCCTCCTGCTCCCTCTTGGCAACCACAAGTCTATTCTCCATGTCCATGATTTTCTTTTCTGTGGAAAGGTTCCTTTGTGCCATATATTAGATTCCAGATATAAGTGATAGTGTATGGTATTTGTCTTTCTCTTTCTGACTTACTTCACTCAGAATGAGAGTCTCTAGTTCCATCCATGTTGCTACAAATGGCATGATTTTGTTCTTTTTTATGGCTGAATAGTATTCCATTGTGTACCTGCATGTTCATTACAGCACTATTCACAGTAGCCAAGATATGGAATCAACCCAAATGTCCACTGATAGATGACTGGATCAGGAAATGTGGTATATAAAGCTGCTTTTTAATGTTTTTCCAAAGGCAAGTATTTGTAACCATTGAAAAAAAAAAAAGCCAGCGTTTTTCTTTGAGCTCTGTTTCTTGTATGTCCTAAAAAAGCTTATTTGTACAAGGATTCTTTCCTCCCCTCTCAGCCCTTCAACTCCCACACACCTGTAACCACCTGTTTGGATGATAAACTGATGAGGGGTGGAAAGAAGTGAAAGAAGGGTGCTCATCATCACTCTGCTGGGAATGTCCTGGATACCTACCAATGGCATAGTGGAAAGGAAAGGCTTTGCAGGCTTGGATTTGAGTCAGGATTCTGCCATATGCACATCCTATGAGTTTATTTTCTTATTTGTAAGATGGAGATGATTATAGCTACTTTTCCGGGCATAGTTGTTCAGTAATGGTAGCTGATAATAATAATAGTGATAAAATTAATAGTAATTTTTATCTCAGTAGCACGAGGTTCTAAAAGCTGATTAAGCTAGCAGAGAGCTAGCAGTTGTCAGAAGCTCTGAAGTAACCTGTGGAGCCTAGGATCTTGATACCTGAAACATCTTTCTTCTTGTTGACCTTTGTGACCTTTTCTTCTTTATCATAAAAAGACAACTGAATTGCCTTTATATTTTTTTTTTGTATTTTATAATAGCATCTTCTTTATTTAGAGTTAATGGTTAAAAAAAGATTGATTCTATCATATAACAAAGAGAGATCTCTCTTTTTTATGTAGGCTTTGATCAGGAAAGAGTGGATCTTTTTTTTTTTCGCATTTTTTCTTTTTTCTTTTTTTTTTTTTATTTTCCCACTGTACAGCAAGGGGGTCAGGTTATCCTTACATGTATACATTACAATTACATTTTTTCCCCCACCCTTTCTTCTGTTGTAACATGAGTATCTAGACAAAGTTCTCAATGCTATTCAGCAGGATCTCCTTGTAAATCTATTCTAAGTTGTGTCTGATAAGCCCAAGCTCCCGATCCCTCCCACTCCGTCCCCCTCCCATCAGGCAGTCACAAGTCTCTTCTCCAAGTCCATGATTTTCTTTTCTGAGGAGATGTTCATTTGTGCCGGATATTAGATTCCAGTTATAAGTGATATCATATGGTATTTGTCTTTGTCTTTCTGGCTCATTTCACTCAGTATGAGAGTCTCTAGTTCCATCCATGTTGCTGCAAATGGCATTATGTCATTCTTTTTTATGGCTGAGTAGTATTCCATTGTGTATATATTACCATCTCTTCCGAATCCAATCATCTGTCGATGGACATTTGGGTTGTTTCCATGTCTTGGCTATTGTGAATAGTGCTGCAATGAACATGCGGGTGCACGTGCCTCTTTTAAGTAGAGTTTTGTCTGGATAGATGCCCAAGAGTGGGATTGCGGGGTCATATGGAAGTTCTATGGATAGATTTCTAAGGTATCTCCAAACTGTTCTCCATAGTGGCTGTACCAGTTGACATTCCCACCAATGGTGCAGGAGGGTTCCCTTTTCTCCACAGCCCCTCCAGCACTTGTGGATTGATTAATGATGGCCATTCTGACTGGTGTGAGGTGATATCTCATGGTAGTTTTGATGTGCATTTCTCTTATAACCAGCGATGTTGAGCATTTTTTCATGTGTTTGCTGGCCATCTGTATATCTTCCTTGGAGAACAGTCTATTCAGGTCTTTTGCCCATTTTTCCATTGATTGATTGGCTTTTTTGCTGTTGGGTTGTATAAGTTGTTTATATATTCTAGAGATTAAGCCCTTGTCAGTTGCATCATTTGAAACTGTTTTCTCCCATTCTATAAGTTGTCTTTTTGTTTTTTTTTTTGGGTTTCCTTTGCTGTGCAAAATCTTTTCAGTTTGATGAGGTCCCATGGGTTTATTTTTGCTCTAATTTCTGTTGCTTTGGGAGACTGACCTGAGAACATATTCATGATGTTGATGTCAGAGAGTGTTTTGCCAATGTTTTCTTCTAGGAGTTTGATGGTGTCCTGTCGTATATTTAAGTCTTTCAGCCATTTTGAGTTTATTTTTGTGCATGGTGTGAGGGTGTGTTCTAGTTTCATTGCTTTGCATGCAGCTGTCCAGGTTTCCCAGCAATGCTTGCTGAATAGACTTTCTTTTTCCCATTTGATGTTCTTGCCTCCCTTGTCAAAGATGGATTGACCATAGGTGTCAGGGTTTATTTCTCGGTTCTCTATTCTGTTCCATTGGTCTGTCTGTCTGTTTTGATACCAGTACCACACTGTTTTGATGACTGTGGCTTTGTAGTATTTCTTGAAGTCTGGGAGAGTTATGCCTCCTGCTTGGTTTTTGTTTCTCAGGATTGCTTTGGCAATTCTGGGTCTTTTGTGGTTCCATATAAATGTTTGGATTGTTTGTTCTAGTTCTGTGAAAAATGTCCTGGGTAATTGGATAGGGATTGCATTGAATCTGTAGATTGCTTTGGGTAGGATGGCCATTTTTTTGCAATATTGATTTTCCCAATCCAGGAACATGGAATATCTTTCCATTTCTTTACATCTTCTTTGATTTCTTTGATTAAAGTTTTATAGTTCTCGGCATATAGGTCCTTTACCTCCTTGGTCAGGTGTATTCCGAGGTATTTGATTTTGTGACGTTGAATTGCCTTTGTATTTTAAAGACTTGAAATTAAGGTGGAGAAATGAATAAAAACCACTCTTTGAAGCCACTAGGAAAGCTTGAGTTAAGCCTTTGGGTGCTTCAGAAGCTCTTTATTGCCAATGATAAATAGCCGTCAAGTATTTATGGTTAGCCCCTCAAATACTGAGGAATCATTTCCTGGTAGCAAATATGTTATTATTTCTATAAATATCGGCAGATTTGATTACCTAAGTTCATTCTTATTAGATTCAATGAATTGCCTTTTTTTTTTTTTTTTTTGTCTTTATAGGGCCATACCCGCGGCATATGGAGGTTCCTGGGCCAGGGATCAAATCTGAGCCACAGCTGTGATCTGTGTTACAGCTGGGGTAACGCTGGATCCTTAACCCACTGCACCGGCATTCAAACCCTCACTTCCACAGAGACAACATTGGATCCTTAACCTGCTGCACCACAGTGGGAACTCCTTCTGGCATTTATTGTTTGTAGACTTTTTGATGATGGCCTTTCTGCACACGTGAGGTGGTACCTTGGCATTTCAATTTGCATTTCTCTAATAATTAGCAGTGCTGAGCATCTTTTCATGTGTTTTTTGGACCATCTATATGTCTTCTTTGGAGAAATGTCTATTTAGATCTTCTGCCCATTTTTCTTTTTTTTTTTTTAATATTGAGCTGCATGAGTTCTTTGTGCATTTTGAAGATTAATCCATTGTCAGTTGCTTCATATGCAGATATTTTCTCCCATTCTGTGGGTTTTTTGTTTTTGTTTATGGGTTCCTTTGCTGTGCAGAAGCTTTTAAGCTTAATTAGGTCCCCTTTGTTTTTATTTTCCTTACTCTAGGAAGTGGATCTGAAAAGATATTGCTGTGGTTTATGTCAAAAAATATTCTGCCTATGTTTTCTTCTAAGAGATTTATAGTATTTGGTCTTATATTTAGGTCTTTAATCCATTTTTAGTTTATTTTTGTGTATGGTGTTAGAGAGTGTTCTACTTTCATTCTTTTATTTGTAGCTGTCTAGTTTTCCCAGCACCTTTTTTTTTTTTTTTTTCTTTTTAGGACTGCACCTGGAGCACATGGAAGTTCCTGGGTTAGGTGTTGAATCAGAGCTGTAGCTGCAGGCCTATACCATGGCACCACTGGATCCAAGCCACATCTGCAACCTAGGCTGCAGCTTGCAGCAACACCGGATACTTAATCCAGTGAGAAAGGCCAGGGATGAAACCTGTATCTTCATGGACACTATGTTGGGTTCTTAACCCACTGAGCTACAATGGGAACTCCCTTTCCCCCTGCCAGCACCACTTACTAAAGAGACTGTCTTTTCTCCACTCTATGTTCCTGCCTCCTTTGCCATAGATTAGTTGACCATACTTGGGTCAGTTTATTTCTAGGCTTTCTATCCTGTTCCACTGATCTATATTTCTGTGTTTGTGCCAGGACCATACTGCAGCTTGTCATAGTCTGAAGTCAGGGAGCCTGATTCCTCCAGTTCTGTTTAGCTTTCTCAGGATTGGTTTGGCTATTCAGGGTCTTTTGTGTTTCCACACTAATTTAAAAATTTTTTGTTCTAATTATGTGAAAAATACCATTGGTAACATTGCATTGAATCTGTAGATCGCCTTGGGTTGTATGGTCATTTTGACAATACCGATGCTTCCAATCCAAGAACATGGTACATCTTTCCATCTCTTTGTGTCATCTTTGATTTTTTTCAAGAGCGTCTTATAGTTTTCAGAGTACAGGTCTTTTACCTCCTTTGGTAGGTTTATTCCTAAGTATTTTATCCTTTTTGATGTGATGGTAAATGGGATTGTTTCCCTGATTTCTCTTTCTGACCTTTTATTGTTAGTATATGTAAAAATACAATAGATTTCTATATATTTTGTATCCTGTAACTTTACCGAATTCATTGACAAGTGCTAGTAGTTTTCTTGTTGCCCCAGTGTGGTAGTCACGACCAACTACAAGTGACTGCTGAGCACTTGAAATGTTGCTAGTCTGAATTGAGATTTGCTTTAAATATGAAATACCCTAGACTTTAAGGACTTAGTTTGAAAAAATATTTAAAGTATCTTATCAATGACTTTTATATTGAATTCATGTTAAAACAATAGTATTTTTGATATCTTGGGTTAAATCAAACATATTGGAATTAATTTCACCTGTTTCTTTTTACTTACTGTAGCTGCTAAAATGTTATAAATCACATTTTGGTACCCTACCAGCTGTGAAACCAAAAATGTCTCCAGGTATTGTCAGATGTTCCCTGGGGCAAAATTGTCCTGCAGGTGTGAACTACTGTTCTAGAGACTTTAAAATATTCAGGATAATTATTTAATATTTCATGTCTGTTAGTTTAAATCTGGTTTTGTTTTGTTTTGGTTTGGTTTTTGGCTGCACTTGCAGCACGTGGAAGTCCCCTGGCCATGAATTGAATCTGCACCACGCCATGACCTGAGCCACTGCAGTGACAGTGCTAGATTCTTAACCCGATGCACCTCCAGGGAACTGCTCTTTTTAAAAAAAATTTTTATAGGAGTATAGTTGATTTACAGTCTTGTGTCAGTTACAGATGTACACCAAAAAAGTGAATCAGTTATCCGTGTGTGTGTGTACACATACACATATCTTTTTTTTTTTTTTTGTCTTTTTGCTATTTCTTGGACCGCTCCTGCGGCACATAGAGGTTCCCAGGCTAGGGTCAAATCGGAGCTGTAGCCACCAGCCTACGCCAGAGCCACAGCAACGTGGGATCTGAGCCGTGTCCACGACCTACACCACAGCTCACGGCAATGCCGGATCGTTAACCCACTGAGCAAGGGCAGGGACCGAACCCGCAACCTCATGGTTCCTAGTTGGATTCGTTAACCACTGCGCCACGATGGGAACGCCACACATTTTATTCAGATTCTTTTCCCATATAGGTTTTTATAGAATCCTTTTTTTTTTTTTTTTTTTTTTGCTTTTTAGGGCCGCACTAGTGGCATATGGACAGGCTCGGGGTCTAATCGAAGCTACAGCTGCTGGCCACAGCTACAGGCAGAGCAATGCGGGATCTGAGCTGCATCTGTAACCTACACCACAGCTCACAGCAACGCCAGATCCTTAACCCACTGAACGAGGCCAGGGATCGAACCGGCATCCTCACGGTTCCTAGTTGGATTCGTTAACCACTGAGCCACCGCAGGAACTCCATTTTATAGAATCTTGTATAGAGTTCCCTGTGCTGTATAGTAAGTCTTTGCTAGTTATCTGATTTATACTTTGTAATGTGTATATGTTAATCCTAAACTCCTAATTTATCTCTTCCCCCTACATTTCCCCTTTGGTAACCACAAGTTTGATTTTGAGATCTATCAGGCTGTTTCTATTTTTTTATTGGACAGCACTGCCTCAGTGCTTTATTGGTGACTTAGCAAGGTTACTTATCCAGTTAGGACCTCTGTGTCTAGTGCAAATTATAGATCACCTTACAGTGAAAAAGGTAGGTAGTGTTTGTTTTGATTGGAAAAGTGGATAATTCAAACCTTGTTTGAGAAAAAAGTTAATTAACACTAAGGACTTTGAATAGTTTACATTTTATTTTATTTTATTTTGCTTTTTAGGGCTATACCCACTGCATATGGAAGTTCCCAAGTTAGGGGTAGAATTGGCGCTGCAGCTGCTAACCTGCACCACAGTCAAAGTAACACTGGGTCCGAGCCATGTCTGCAACCTACACCACAGCTCATGGCAAGGCCAGATCCCTAATCCACTGAGCAAGACCAGGGATCGAACATGCTTCCTCATGGATGCTAGTCAGGTTCATTACCGCTGAGCCACAATGGGAACTCCTAGATTGTTAATATGGTAGAATAACTTAGCATTTCAGATTTGGGATGCTTTTAAAGGGGCAAACTAGAAAAATATACCCACTTATTAGGTAGCCTAAACCTATTTTTCATTTTTCCTAAGCACTTGCAAATCATTACATAGGTGATCTCTGATCCCCCAACATTTTATTGTGGGGCAGGGGTATGCAGAATATATGGGGCAAGGCTTGTCTAAAGGTTCATCCATATATTTTCTATCTTACTGGATAGATTGGTTTAGTATACTGAAATTCATTCTTCATTATTTAACAAACATGTGAACAGGTACTAGGTGAGGCTCTAGAAATGCAGTGGTGGACAAAGGATAATCCCTGAGTAGAACTATAGGTTTTCTATTTGATTTTTGTCTTTCTTTGGCCTTCTATTTGGAAAATAATTCCAGACTTGTAGAATTTGCAGGAATAACTATAGTACAAAGAATTCTGTATACCCTTTAACCAGATTCATGTATTATTAACACTTTTCCTGTGTTCTTTTTAAAATTAGGTATAGTTAATTTACAGTATTATGTTATGACATTGGCTTTTTTTTTTTTTTTTTTCCTGGCTTTTTGGCTTTCTGGCTTTCTGCCTTTTCTGGGGCTGCTCCCGTGGCATATGGAGGTTCCCAGGCTTGGGTTCGAATCGGAGCTGTAGCTGCCGGCCTCCACCAGAGCCGTAGCAATGCGGGATCCGAGCCTCGTCTGCGACCTACACTACAGCTCACGGCAACACCGGATCCTTAACCCACTGAGCAAGGTCAGGGATCGAACCAGCAACCTCATGGTTCCTAGTCAGATTCGTTAACCACTGAGCCACGACAGGAACTCCTGACATTGGCATTTTTAAGACAATATTCTCACCTTCCCACTTCCTGCTTTTTATTTTTAATAAAACATTTCTCATTGAGGGGTTTGTCTTTTTTCATGAAGAGTTTCAAATTATGTATTCCTGACTGGAATATTATAAAGTGATATGTTCTTCTCAGGATTTCACATCTGGAGGTGTATACTGTCCATCTGTTCCTCATTGGTGATGTTTATTTTGATTAGTCAGTCAAGATATTGTTTGATTTATCCATTGTGTAGGTAAATTTTTCCCCCCTTGCAAATTATAAGCAGTTCTTTGGAGAGACACTTTAAGTCCATTCATATAGCCTACTCTTCATTTAAATTTTCCCGTAGATTTTTTTTTTATTTTTATGGCGGCACCTGTGACATATGGAAGTTCCCAAGCTGTATCTGTGACCTCTGCTATAGCTTGTGGCAACATTGGATCCTTGATGCACTGCACGAGGCCAGGGATTGGATGCACGTCCTCACAGAGACACCATCAGGTCCTTAACCTGCTGAGCCACCATGCAAACTCCCTTCCCCTAGATTTAGCATCCGTTGATGATTTTCTTTTGAAGCAGTCTGTACTGCAATGGCTCCAAAATGATGATTTTTTCCAGCTCCAGCACTTCCTACACACATTTTCCCATTGAATTCCATTGTAAGCAAAAGCCCTCCCTTCTCCTTTATATGTATATTTGTGTATTTAACTATATATCATTGGACATTTATTATGTGTAAGAATTTATGGGTTACTCTCTTCTACAGGCCTATAATTCATTACTGTCCTTAATTATTTTGATGCTCAAATTATCACAGATTTGACCAGTGGGAGCCTCTTGAAGCTGACTCTTAGGTCCTTATAACAAGCTCCCATCATTTTTTGAGTACTTATCCACTCTCTGGCATAACACATTCTAGGTGGAACTACAGTTCCACATGAAATACCTTCAGACACACAGGTGGCTTCATTATAGTACGTTTGGTGCCCATATGAGGATAAGCACAGCCTACTGTGGAAGCAGTGGAGGGTCCTTGAGCCCAGTGTAGGTGGAAAAGAATTATGGTAGCAGGACCAAACGGGGGGGGGGGGTGGGGATGGCTGTCAGTAGAAACCTTAGAGGATGGGGTACCACCATTATTGACGTATAGAGGATCATTATGGCTTGAGGAAGCAGCAGAAGGGAGGAAGACAGAGAAGTAGCTCAGGTAGATGGATGATCATGGGCTAATGCCCTGAGAAGAGACCGCATGGGACATTAATGCACAGGATCTCACATGGCTCTGTTGAGATCAGAAAAACAAATACTCTGGCTGTGATGTCGGGGAAGATAAGCCCTGAGGCATGAAGAAAAGCAGGAAGTTGCTGGTATAATGTTGATAAGAATTGTATTCAGACATGCCCTGAAAATAGTAATGCTTTCTGACTTAATACTCTTTGCCATTTAAATTTTAGTATAACTCTACAGTTATTTCCACTTTAAACATGAAGCTTCAAAGAAGTAAAGGTTGAATATATTTCCTAGATACTACTAAATGGCAGAACCAGGGTGTAAGCCATAACCCACTTGATTTAATATTCTAGTTTAGTTGGTTGGGCCAGAATGGGAAGTTAAGGAGCATACCCTGGCTTCTAGTTTTGTTAACTGAGTAAACAATGGTAACATTCATGGAGAGAACACAGTGTGTGGCGAAGGGCTGTGGTAAGGAGTTCCCTTTTGTACATATTTACTGATATATTTGGGTATATCTAGATGGTGCTGTGCAGTAGGCAGTAGAGTCTGTGTGTCTGGATTCTTGGAGAGAGTATGATGCTTAAGATAGTAATTTGGGGAGTTCCCGTCGTGGCACAGTGGTTAACGAATCCGACTAGGAACCATGAGGTTGCGGGTTTGATCCCTGCCCTTGCTCAGTGGGCGTTGCCGTGAGCTGTGGTGTAGGTCGAAGACATGGCTCAGATCTTGCGTTGCTGTGGCTCTGGCGTAGGCTGGCAGCTACAGCTCCGATTTGACCCCTAGCCCAGGAACCTCCATATGCCGCAGGAGCGGCCCAAGAAATGGCAAAAAGACCAAAAAAAAAAAAAAAGATAGTAATTTGGGAACCATCAACTTTTTAATGTCATTGAAGCCTTAGAAGTAGATGTCATCTTTGGGCACAAGGATGTAGAATGAGAAGAGGAGGCAGCTTGGGGTAAAAACCAAGCAAGCATTAATGTGACAGGAGAGGTGGGAAAAAACCAGGTTAATGTGATGTCACAGATGCTTAAAAAGGGAAGGAATGATGAGTAGTATCAGATGCTGCAAAGGTCATGGGGCATGGGGACCAGAAGATAGATCCTTTGGATTTAGCAGAGAGATGTTGAACAGAGTATTTTAGTGGAAGAGCAATATAGCCAGATAGGAACAGACTAAGGAATGAGATGCAGGGAACAGAATGGTGGAAGCTGGCCAGAAAGCCTATATATATGTGCATATTGGAAGTTATCTTTATTCTCTTCCCATATTTTGATTTTTTTTCTCCAGGTTTGCTAGATACCTTCCATGTTGGTGTTTGGAAGTCATTAAAGCAATCCCTAATAGATAGTTTTACCTGTGGCTAGAGTTTTATACATAGGAGCTTTGTTGCCACTTTATAGACACAAAGAGTGTACATAACTCTTGACAGTCTTGGCTTGGAAGGAAGAAGAGAGAGCTAGATGCCCAGTAAAAGTCAACAGATTGCATGCAAAATGAAATTTCTTGCTTATAATAAAAGTCAAATTTGAGATTACATGGCTTTTTTTTTTTTGTATTTTGCCTTTTCTAGAGCTGCTCCCGCGGCATATGGAGGTTCCCAGGCTAGGGGTAGAATCGGAGCTGTAGCCACCGGCCTATGCCGGAGCCACAGCAACGCAGGATCCGAGCCGTGCCTGCAACCTACACCACAGCTCACGGCAACGCCGGATCGTTAACCCACTGAGCAGGGCAGGGACCGAACCCGCAACCTCATGGTTCTAGTGGGATTCGTCAACCACTGCGTCACAACGGGAACTCCAAGATTTAAAGTTTTGGTGTGGGATGACCCTCCCTTATGTGTGCATGTGGTTTAGACATGTATCTTATAATCTTGATTTCTATGCATCTTATGAAGATGCAGGTGTTTACTTCTCAGTGTTAAAAATATTTGACCATCTCATGAGTGTTCATAGCAGAAATAAGAAATTATGATAGACACTATAAATTTTCCCCTTATAAAAAATAGGAAGTATAGATTAAAAATGGATCAGTTAATTGGCCCTTGGCGTTGCCACTTGATTTATGATTTCATTATTATTTCACTAAGTGCCTAATTTGACTAGTACCACTGAGATGGGGGTCACATTCCTCTACTTAAACTCTGCCCCCAGACCCTGGCATCTCCTGTGCCAGTTGTATCAGAACTAAGTGAAAGCCTATCTAGACAGGTCTGGCTACTGATGGGCCACCAGCATCGTCTTTGAAAACAAAGGAGTCCGTATTTCTACTCTGGTTTGCCCAGTTGTTTCATTTAGACATTGGGTTTCCATTACTCAGACTTCAAATTCAAACCTTTTGGCTTCACAGTACAGGGAGAATGTAAGGCAAATAGGACAGGTTTGATTTGTAGTGTTCTTATAAATTCATTTCAAACATCAGAATGACTAGCCTACTTCAGAGGACTGATGTGATAGCCCTTAGGAAAACATGAGTGATTTGATATACATAAGTAGGATTTCTCAAGACTAAAAAAATAAGTTGCCAAATTACAATACTCTGTACTTTTAATTTAGCTGCTGCTCTTTTTTCTAAGTATTAAAATGGAAGTGAGGGAGTTCCCGTCGTGGCGCAGTGGTTAACGAATCCGACTAGGAACCATGAGGTTGCGGGTTCCATCCCTGGCCTTGCTCAGTGGGTTAAGGATCTGGCATTGCCGTGAGCTGTGGTGTAGGTTGCAGACGTGGCTCGGATCCCACGTTGCTGTGGCTCTGGTGTAGGCCGGTGGCTACAGCTCCGATTCAACCCCTAGCCTGGGAACCTCCATATGCCACGGGAGTGGCCCAAGAAATTACAAAAAGACAAAAAAATAAAAAAATGGAAGTGAAATTTTGGTAGGTTTTTTTTGTTGTTGTTTTTAGACCAGTTATTTGCTATATTACATCAGAAAAATCTTTGGCTAGGTAGATTTTTTTCAGTTTTCCAGCTTTAGAATTTGGTATAATTAATTCAGATGTTTCTCTTTTAAGGTATTGATGGTTTCTATTTGAATAAAGTGAAATGTGTAATTAAAATTAACCATATTTTAATTTCTTTTAATAGAAAATGACTGGAGTATTGGAAGATCATTACTATTGGAAGGCTGGTTAGCAACGATTTACTGAGAGAAACTTGACCACCATTTGCCCTGGCATGGCGCAAAGCAGTCCACAGCTCGATATGCAGGTTCTCCATGACCTTCGACAGCGTTTTCCTGAGATTCCAGAGAGTGTGGTGTCTCAATACATGTTACAGGTAGATTATCCACCCATAATAGTGATAGTAAGTTACAGTTTTCCTTCTTAGAGTTGGATTTATGTTGTGGTGACTAGAACTCAGTTAAGTTTTCTTATTTATGTTGGGACATTTAGAGGAGCATTTCTCAACCTTGGCACTGTTGACATTTTGGGCTGGATATTTGTTGTGGGGTCTGCCTTGTGCATTGTAGGATGTTTAGTAGCATCCCTGGGCTTCACTCACTAAATGCTAGTAGTATCCCTGCAGTTGTGACAACCAAAAATGTCTCTCTGGGAGACAAAATCTCCAAATCCCAAGGTAGCCAACATCTCCCCTATTGAGAACCAGTGATTTAGGAAAAAGAATAAAGTCATTTTGAGGGTTGCTTCATCAGTCCCTAAATGCTGAGAATTTAATTTTGAATCTCAAATTTATCATAACTTCCTAGACTGTATACTTTTTTTAGCCTTATTTTTTTTTAATTTTTAGAAAAGTTCTCTCCCTTTCTTACTATTTTTCTAGTGGGTAAATGCTTACAAATAGCTAATTTTAAGTGTAAGGCCACTTTCTTTAGTTTAATCACTTTACTTTTGTTTTCTGTTGAAATCTTTCATCTCTGATAGACTGTGTCTTCCCACTCAAGGGGCAACAGAGAAATATACCTAACACTCGCCCAGTTGAATTTTGCATCATCCTTTACAGAATCTCAGTGTGTTTGGGGTTATGACATATCCCTCGTTGGTTGACTTTTGGGGTCAGCATTTCTCTCCTGCCCACTGGACTTTCTCACACAGACAATTAGTTCAAACTCTACCTTCTGCATTATATGTAAGCTCTCCCTTACAGTGTGAGCTGCTCAGGATATAATGTAAACCTGTATACAGTTAAAGTTAATTGCAAATGGAGACATCAGTGGTGATAAAAGATCACTCTTCAGTGGTGATAAAGGAGGTGCTTCCTTTGTGTTGTCTGGTTTTTGTGCTATAGCTTGTCTTTATTTTTTCTAACATACATTCCTTGTCTAAGTTTCCACTCTTTGACCCTAATTTGGTCTCTAGTAGAGCAAATGTACTTCCCGCTGGAGTGAAACCAAGCATGCGTGAGGCTTCTAGTTTAAACCACTTTTCTAAGTTATCCTAGGGCCCCACCTAGCTCTCACCTTGGTTTTATTTATCTGTTTATTTATTTTGTTTATTTATTTTTTGTCTTTTTGTCTTCTTAGGGCCGCACCTGCAGCATATGAAGGTTCCCAGGCCAGGGGTCTAATCAGAGCTGTAGCTGCCAGCCTACACCACAGCCACAGCAATGCCAGATCTGAGCTGAGTCTGCGAACTGCACAACAGCTCACAGCAATGCTGGATCCTTAACCCACTGAGCAAGGCCAGGGATTGAACCCGCAACCTCACGGTTCCTAATCAGATTCGTTAACCGCTGAGCCACGACGGGAACTCCTCTCACCTTGGGTTTTTGTTTTTTTTTTTTTTTTTTAATTTTATTTAGCCCTCTGTTACCTGTATTTTTTCGTGGTGTAGTGTCTTCATCTTACTAAATTGAAGAAATGGTACTTTAAATTCAACTCACTGGACATTTGTTGATAATGTACATTGTCCTAAATCTTTTAATTTTTTGTTACTTTAGGATCAGTGTTATTTATCAGTATGGGGACTTTAATGCCTACTGGCTTCGGAAACTTTCTCTGTTTACATTAAAATATATTTGACTCAGTAGTTTGCCTTTTTTTTTTTTTGACTGAGTTATATAGTTTATTTACATTACTGTGTTTCAGGTGTACAACAAAGTGATTCAGTTATATATATATATATATATATTCTTTTCCAGATTCTTTTCTATTATAGATTATTAGAAGATTTTGAATACAGTTGCCTGTGCTATACAATAGGTCCTTGTGTATCTGTGTTATGTATAGTAGTGTGTATCCGTTAATTCCAAATTCCTAATTTATCCTTCCGACTCCTTCCAGCAGTTTACATTTAATACACAAGCCTTAAAGTCTCTCTCTAGGCCATCACCCCCCAGTTTAGGATCACTTTTTAGGGTTATGATGCTTTTTTGCCTCTGTCCTTTCATGAGTATTCATGTATCTAAAAATTCTGACTTTTTTATCCCGCAAACAATTTTGATTTCTTTATTCGTATTTACTGTTTGATAATTTTTTATCCTTTTTTTTCTTTTTAAGATATTTGGCAGGTGAAGTAGGATATTTGAATTGAATCTATTCTCTTTTTTAAAGCTTTTTTATTGCTGTGGCTCTGGCGTAGGCTGGTGGCTACAGCTCCGATTCGACCCCTAGCCTGGGAACCTCCATATGCCACGGGAGCAGCCCAAGAAATAGCCAAAAAAAAAAAAAAAAAAAAAGCTTTTTTAGGGCCGCACCTGCAGCATATGGAAAATCCCAGGCTAGGGGTTGAATCAGAGCTGCAATGTACACCGCAGCTCATGGCTACACCGGGTCTTTAACCCATTGAGCGAGGTCAGGGATGGAACCCGCAACCTCATGGTTCCTAGTCAGATTCGTTAACCACTGCGCCACGACGGGAACTCCTGCTTTTGCTTTTTTTATATAAAGCACTTTTCCTTAAAATACATATATAGTAATATGTATATACGTGCATATCTATATATATATTTATGAAATACAGAGGTCATGATAATTGGAAACTAATAGATTATTTCAAAGGCAGTGAATAATTGTGTTTTAGGCCAGTAAAATAGTTCTGAATTCTATATATTAATGGAAAACTACCTTATAGTACCTTAAAATTTTAAAAAGAGGAAACCTTTTATTTGATTACTGTTCATTAGAACATATAAAATGTCAGTTTGCTATTTAGTATCTTTGTGTGTGTATGTAACAAAAAATTCACATCTTTAATTTTGAAAGCATACTAAGCTGCCTTTGAGCAGGTAAAAACTTTTGAGACTGTTTGAGTGTGAATGAATTTCATTAAAATGGTCAGGACCTGGTTTTGTGTTAAATTACCATAAGTTTGGCAAAGTCACCGAACCATAATTCAAAAAGTGGACTGATTTATTTGTTTAACTTGATCTTTCATGATGAAATAGACAGTTGAAGTTATAGAGGCCTGACTTTGGTTAAGAGGAAAGTAAAGGCTGCTTTAGAATTTTTATTATTTGGACTCTAGTAATTTTATTATACTTTTCTTCTCTTTGGGGTTTTATTGCCTTTTGAAAACTAACATTTGGTTATTTTCATGTTTATCAATTTAAATATTAATGATGGATATTACTTATACTTGTATATTACAGCAAGTGTGGTGAATCCAAGATTAGCCCAGCATTTTAATTTGTTGAGATGCAACAAGTGTAAAATGAGTCCTGGATTTGGAGTCAGAAAAGTTGGGGTTGAGTCACAATGTTCATTAGTAGGTACTTTACATTTCTGTAGCTGTAGCAGTAGTGGTAGTACTAGTTACATGAGCTAAATGTTTATAAAATAATATGAATCATTTGGGATCTCCTTTTCAGGATAGATGACCATAAAGCTTTTTGTGTTTAAAATACTGTTCTCTACTTACTCTATGACAGTTGTATTTACATAATTCTCTGGCAAAGCTTGCTTCCACTGTTAGGATTTGTTAATTTTGCTCATGTTACTTTTACCATTTTTCCCCCTAGAATAACAACAATCTTGAAGCCTGTTGCCGAGCCCTTTCCCAGGAGAGTAGCAAGTACTTATACATGGAATATCATAGTCCAGATGACAACAGAATGAATAGAAATCGCCTTTTGCATATTAACCTGGGTATCCATTCTCCGGGTAGCTACCACCCAGGAGATGGAGTGCAACTTAACGGTGGTCGAACACTGGTACATAGCTCAAGTGATGGACATATTGATCCACAGCATGCAGCAGGTAAACAGCTGATATGCTTAGTTCAGGAACCACACTCAGCTCCAGCTGTTGTGGCTGCTACTCCCAACTACAATCCATTTTTTATGAATGAACAGAACAGAAGTGCAGCTACTCCTCCATCACAGCCACCTCAACAGCCGTCTTCCATTCAAACAGGAATGACTCCATCTGCTATGCAAGGGCCTTCACCACCGCCGCCGCCACCTCCTTCATACATGCACATACCTCGGTATAGTACAAATCCAATTACTGTTACAGTATCCCAAAACCTCCCTTCTGGACAGACTGTACCAAGAGCTTTACAAATTCTTCCACAAATTCCAAGCAATCTTTATGGGTCTCCTGGTTCTATTTATATTAGACAGACATCTCAGAGTTCATCAGGAAGACAGACTCCTCAGAGTACTCCATGGCAGTCCTCACCACAGGGCCCAGTGCCTCATTATAGCCAACGTCCTTTACCTGTTTATCCACATCAACAAAACTATCAGCCTTCTCAGTATTCTCCCAAACAGCAGCAGATCCCTCAACCTGCTTACCATTCACCACCTCCTTCTCAGTGTCCTTCACCCTTCAGCTCTCCACAGCATCAAGTACAACCTTCCCAGTTGGGCCACCCTAGTTCCCATGTCTTTATGCCACCTAGTCCTTCAGCAACTCCACCCCATCCATATCAACAAGGACCTCCTAGCTATCAGAAACAGGGAAGCCATTCAGTAGCCTATCTCCCATATACAACATCTAGCTTACCCAAAGGATCCATGAAGAAGATAGAAATTACAGTTGAACCCTCTCAGAGATCTGGGACAGCAATTAATAGGAGTCCTTCACCTATCAGTAATCAGCCATCTCCACGGAATCAGCACTCGTTGTACACAGCCACCACGCCACCTTCAAGTTCTCCTTCAAGAGGGATATCCAGTCAACCAAAACCTCCATTTAGTGTTAATCCCGTGTATATTACATACACACAGCCAACTGGACCTTCTTGTGCTCCGTCACCATCTCCTCGGATGATACCAAACCCAACTACAGTTTTTAAAATTACTGTAGGCCGAGCAACAACTGAAAATCTTTTAAATTTAGTGGACCAAGAAGAGCGTTCTGCAGCCCCAGAACCTATTCAGCCCATTTCAGTGATACCAGGCTCTGGGGGAGAAAAGGGAAGCCATAAATATCAGAGAAGTTCTAGTTCTGGATCAGATGACTATGCCTATACACAAGGTAATTTTAGCCCTTTTATGAAATTTAATGTTTGTGGTGAGGTGGCAATCTCCTATTCAAAATAAAATAATTTATATTTAATTTTAATTAAATATTTAATATTTATTAAATATTGGGCAGTACCATTACTATTAAGAAAATGGTTAAAAAAATAGGGTTATTGCTTCGAATCATCTACAGACTATTTTAAAATATAAAGGTATGTGGATGATAATAGTGACCCAAAAGCCTTTTTTTTTTTTTTAGGAAGAACATTTATTGGGAGAAAAATATAGAGAAGTGAAATGAGTATTATCAAAAATACAAACTATAGAGTGGGAAAAAAGAGATTCACGGAGGGTGGACTAAAGTTTATCAAAGTGAAACAATTTGAATATTTTTTAAGAGAATGGCCTGAAGGGTATAATGATCTTTATAAGTATTGTATGTTTATAAGAAATGGGATTGACAATGAAGAACATTTTTGGATTAGTGTATAGTGAACCTAACTAAGTTTAAGGAGAATAAAGTATTTTAAAAGTCTGTTTCAAGTTATCTAAGAATGTAGTACTCTTTTAGTATATAAGAAGGGAAGTAATTATGATTGTAATTCATTAGGCCTGGTTTTGAGCCTGTTTAAAATGCACGCAGGTGTATAGTTAAAGAGAATCTTAGGGAAACTAAGGACATTAGAACAAGAGGAATGTATAGGTGATGTCATTTTGGCAGATGTTGGAAGAGCTAAATTAAAGCAGATATGAAGGTAGAATAGCCTTAGAAAGACAGATTCAGTGTCAACTGAAGTTGGATGACAGGGTTCCTCAAGGGTATTCCATGTATTAGCAATGCATATAGAAATTTTCCAGTCACTTGTTCAATGTTATTTTCTGCAATAACTTTATCTGTAATGCTGTAGCCTTGCTGTTACATCAGCGAGCAAGGATGGAGAGGTTAGCAAAGCAATTGAAACTTGAGAAAGAGGAGCTAGAGCGATTGAAAGCTGAAGTTAATGGTATGGAGCATGACCTGATGCAGAGACGGCTCCGAAGGGTCAGCTGCACCACTGCGATCCCAACGGTAAGTAGGATGGATTAGGATGCAAGGATGGGAAGGTGTTCATGTTGGCTGTCCAGGCCATTTGTTTTTATTTTAGATTCTGTTCCTAGAAGAGTTTGGGTTTTGTTTTTTAAACAATGGATGAAGGACTTTTGCCGCCTTGTCAAAATAATTTGAGTTTTATTTTTTTCTCGTGTGAATTCCATAGATTCATTGGTATTTTCAAATAGTGACAGTTTGTACTCAAGGCCTAGCATCTCTTTCACTATAAATTGCTTTCTGTCAGAATAGAAATGAAAAATACACCTTGACCAAATATTTTATAAATTGTTTTCATGTATTCATTTATTCTTTTAAGCATATTATATATATATATTTAAACATTTAAAAGTTATTTGTCTAAGTACATTAAATCACATAAGTTAGAACAAGATTAAGGTACATTTTGAGAAAGTGTTGACCATAGAATATTGTAAAGCAGAGCAGTTTTGTTAAGTGTAAGTAATTGTAGAAACTGAGATAATAGTGTTAACGGTGATCCTAACGGGAACTACTCTAATGAAAAGATTCAGGTAATACATTTTTTAACATGTTGGTTAATATTTGTGAGTTCTAAAGTTCGTGAAAAATTCTGAAAATTTTGAAACCAGTGTCCTAAAATACTGTGACATCACAAGCTTTCTGTGATCCAACCTATTATCATTTCACCTTTGAACATTCATTTATTCAACAAGCAGTGTTCACAGTTTATGAGTGTGGTTCTATGTTAGGTGCTTAGCGTATACCTGCTAGTGGGAGAAATAGATCCATCAAGAGATAACTGTAGGAGTTCCCATTGTGGCACAGCGGAAGCAAATCTGTCTAGCTTCCGTGAGGATGCAGGTTCAGTCCCTGGCCTTACTAAGTGGGTCAGGGATCCAGCTTTGCCGTGAGCTGTGGTATAGGTCGCAGATGTGGCTTGGATCCCACGTTGCTGTAGCCGTGGCATAGGCCGGCAGCTCTAGCTCCAATTCGACCCCTAGCCTGGGAACTTACATATGCCACAGGTTTGGCCCTAAAAAGGAAAAAAAAGATAATACTGAAATACAGTATGGTAAGTGCTGGGTCTGCTCACAGTTAATGAGAGTTCATACATCAACTAGTTTCTCCGTGTATACTTACTTCACTTTGCTCTATCACATTATCTTTCTGTTGGAGTGGTTTTCTGAAGCTCTGCTTTTATAAATATTGTCTCTTCTTCAGGGTTCAACTTAATCTCTACTTTTTCATGGAATCATTCTTCATGTTCCTGTTCTGTCTAAACTGAGGGTGATCTCTGAGTTTACAAGTTTAGAGAAGTTAGCATATATGTCAGGCCTCTTGCAGACAGCATGTCTGTACCTATACCCTCATAGAGGAGTTTTTAACTGAGGTTCATGGCTTCAAAGGAGGTCTGTGAGTCCCTAAAATTATATGCAGAGTTTCATATGTGTGTTTATATGGGAAGCAGGTCTGTAGCATTCATTTGATTTTCATAAGGCTATTAGAACTTCCTTTTCCCTTCAATCTAATAACCTTAAGAAAATCAGTATTTAACATAACTTAATACTAAATGGTACAGTACTACTATATAGGCATAGAGGAAAGGGGAAGGCATTACTTAAAACATGTGAGAAATTACAAAGCTATCTAACTGAAAGATGATACCCCACTTGAAATCTAAATTATATCCTCTAATTGAGTGAATATACCAAAGATCATAACCCCAAATGGGAATCCGCCAGTGGATATTGGGCATTTTGGAGTCCTTTAGATACTTGTAGATTATAAACAGATCTTCCTAGTATAGAAGACATTTTCTCTAAACATATATATGTATAAACATTGTTAACCAACCTCTTGCTATATAATAACCCCTGCTAAAGCCCTATTGATTGATTTCTTTGTTGTTAGAAGTAGAGAATTGTCTAGGGTAGGATAGATTAGTGCTTCAAAATCCCCCAGATTTTACATGAGAGCTTTCATTGATGAGACTTCATTAGAAAAAGAAGGCAGTTAGTGAAACAGCTGACCTAGGCTTTAACTTATTTTTCACTTTTTATTAGAGAATTTCAAAGATGCATAGACTCGACAGAATACTATAGTGAACTCTTATGTAGCCATAATCCTTAGAGATTAGTAGCTCATATGGGTGATAATATTTGAGATGAGAAATTTGTGGCTCCCTTTTGTTTCCACTGCCAGGCCTAGAATAAAATAGAGGACTAATAGGATTGCTTGCCTGAAGAACAATTATACATGGTGGTTAAGACATGGGCTCTCTATTCAAATGTGAATTTGAATCGTATTTCTGCTACTTTTGTGTCACTCACATATCCTTGAATAAGCGACTTTCTTTATGCTAGTTTTCTCATCTATAATATGTATCAGTATTTACCTCATGGGACTTTTGTTAGAATTAAATAAGATCATATACATTAAATAATTTATACAATGCCCAACAAATAGTATTTTTACAAAATGTTGTTTACAAGACACTGGAAAAACCTGCTTGAGATATATACACATAACACAAATCTAAAATATTTTGCACAATTTTTATTTCCTTTTAACTTTAGGAACATCTGTAATATAAGGGCATGTATTATGTAGGAAATTAAGAAATAAAGCGTTTAGTCAGAATTCACTTTTTGTTTATAGAGACCCATTCATGGGTGTGACATAAAAGGGTGGTCACATAGGCTCTGAAAGCCAGAATAGCTCTGTACTCACTGGTTCTAACTTCTCTGCCTCTGATTTTCCCTATGTATAAAAGGAAATTATAAGCAGTACATTTTAATATTACTGTCAAGATAAAGAGGCAATATGTGTGAAGTGGATGCTCAGTAAATGGCTTTCCGTATCATTGCCCCACTTGTGTGGGGTTATACAAGAGAATTGAGTTTTTTCGCTACTAAACACACATTGCCTACTTTAAGTTTTAAATTAATTTATTACCAAGTAGTGTATAAAAAATTGGTTAGAGGAGTTCCCGTCATGGCTCAGTAATTAACGAACCTGGCTACTATCGATGAGGACACGGGTTTGATTCCTGGCCCCGCTCAGTGGGTTAAGGATCCAGCATTGCTGAGAGTTGTGGTCTAGGGCACAGTTGCAGTTTGGATGCCTCATTACTGTGGCTGTGGCTTAGGCTGGTAGCTGTAGCTCTGATTCGGTCCCTAGCCTGGGAACTTCAGTATGCTGCGGGTGCAGCCCTAAGGAGACAAAAAAAAATTGGTTCGAAACCCATGTTTCTCGTGAGACTGGAATGCATTTTTATGACCATCTATATGTGCAGTTGCAGAAGCTTAAAGGAGCAGTGAAATAATCTTTCCAAGGAGGGCAGAAGTGACAGATGCGTAACAGCCATCATTTTTCTCAATCTGCTATTGGCAAAGTATTGTATAAAATGCTGTAGGAGGTCCTCTCTTAAAGAGATGTCTGTGAAAAGTCAGAGATGTACCCAGATGCATACTTGAGGCCAAGCATGAAAGAGTATCAATGGGCTTCAACCTTGGTCTCTGAGATAACTTCTTAAAAGGCGGGAACAGTTGACTTTAGGTATTTCTGCCACCTTTTATAAACTCAGAAATGTCGAATATAAACATCCTGGTATTTTACAAAGAAGTCTAAATTATACACAGCCACTCTTGAAACCCCTTCTCCCTGAAAGGACAGCATACAAATTATAGTAACATTTCCAAACTTGGCTTTTTTCCCTTAATCAGAAGCTATGAAGAAGGACATAAGAATCTTACAGATAAATTGTTAGTTTAGGGAGTTCTACTGTCTTTGGAAGTGAGCAGGTTGATGAGAGCTTTTTTATTCTTATTGTTAAAAGCAAATGTACAGTAGCCTCTTGAGCATGAAGTGTATTATAATATTTCCACACTTAGTTACAGAGCTTTACTATTCCAGGACCACAGTGGCTGAAACATTCCCTTCTCCCTTCTAATTGCATAGGAAAGGTTTGCTCCCTAAGGTGCTCGACTTTTCCAAAAATTATGCAAAGAATAGGTTCTTGCAGTTATACTCTTAGGAAGACAGCATCACTCGTTGAAACCTTTGAACAAGTGCTTTATCTTTAATATAATTACTCATGTTTTGAACTTTTAACAATAATATTTGACAGGGTGCAGGCATTTTACATGCTAACATAACATGGTTCGTCTGAAAAAAGAAAAGCAGTCTGCAATAAGTATTTCTCAGTGATGTTTTTGTTGCCCTAGCATTCTAAAGGATTGTAGCTTTTATTATATTCTGCGTCTTATATCACTTTTTAAAAACTTTTGACAGCTGCTAATTTAATGGGCATTCCCAGTTATTCTGATAATATGTCCTAACATAACATCTTGCATTATTAGGAATTAAGATAACCTTTTTTTTTTTTTTTTTTGCTTATTTTCCTTCACTTTTATATTTAGTTTTTAACAGGATAGGATTTTATTCTGTATTCCTATCAGAGCAGACATGTTTTACTTCATGTAATCGAAATTACCTTAATAACTGGAATTCCCGTTGTGGCTCAGCCGTTAACAAACCTGACTAGCATCCATGAGGATGCAGGTTCAATCCCTGGCCTTGTTTGAGGATCCTTGTTGAGGATCTGGCGTTGCCGTGAGCTGTGGTGTACGTCACAGACGCGACTTGGATCAAGATAGAGAAATCACCTTAGTAACTAAGTTGATAGCTGGGCTGTGCTGAAAGCTTCAGTACCCATGCCTCTGGAGTCTAAACTTTTTTTTTTTTTTTTTACTGTACATATATGGCAATAATAAAGACATTTGGAAAGTTGAGGGAAATAGAGGCTTCCCAAATGCATGATTTAACTCTTCATATTTCAGTGTCTCATGTAGGCCTAGGGAGTAGAATGGATTAGAAGGAGGAAACAAAGTTGGAGGAAGAATAGAGTCCATTTGTTCCTGGAATTTTCATGTAGTGGATTAATTGCTTCCTTTGATCTAGGAAAAAAGAAAGATTTCTATAAAAGTTTATATAGAAGACTCCTTTATAAATTCTGGCTCTACCGATTACAAGTTTTTCTTACCTTGGCAAAATTATGTAACCTGTTTATGCCTCATGTTCCTCATGTGTAAATTGGGGATGATATCAGTACTTACCTTGAAAAGATGGTTGAGAGGAAAGAATGAGAGAATTCTGGTGAACATAGTGCCTGACACTCAAGTATTAATTAAAATTAGTACTATTGTAATTTTTACCAGTGTGGATAAGATTATAAAACCAACATTGCTTGTTTAAAAGGTTGATTCCTAAAGTTTCCCTTACCATGAAAATGTAAAATAAATTCTCAGTGCTCTGTGATTAAAATTGTAGTATTTGTATGAGAGAACATAGTATATAGTATTATAGCCCCACCACCATTATATGCAGAAACGTTGTGGCCATATTTATAATCACCATTTTTCCTGAATATTCCTTGAAAAACATAATATACGGGAATTCTTAAACATGCCCTCTTAGGGATTAAGGCCTTATTCTTGGTAATAACCAATCAGAAAAATTAACATGAATAGCAGTTCTTAAATGTTGGGCTTGATAATGACTTTCCCACAATTGCTATTTTGGGTCCTTTTTTACTAGCCTGAGGAAATGACAAGATTGAGAAGCATGAACAGACAACTCCAGATAAATGTTGACTGTACACTGAAAGAAGTTGACCTCCTTCAATCTAGAGGTATAGACTTGATTATTTGGTAAACCATAAGTAATAGTGTGGTGTTTTAAGCTGCTTAAATAGCAATCATTTTGGTTTTACAGATAAAATGGATAAAAACTAAAAAGATCACAGTCTTGGTAAGGAGATCCCTCCACCCCATGGTCATAGATCAGATTTGGGTGATGAAAAAATAGTTTTATTTTGGCAGTTTCATCATTAGGGTCTTACCATTTAGACTTTTGTTGTTACTCTGCATTTATCCTCTTTTGTTCATTTACTGTGAATATTTTATAAAGTGATGGGTTTTAATTCTAAAAGTTAGTAAATTCATATTATGTGTAGTCAACTGTAAAAATAGAGATCCCACATTAGAACATTAGATTTGTTTAAAAATAAATTCCATATGCTGCTTTTAATATTATGTTACATGAAAACATTCAATTATTAGGGTTTTTTTTTTTGCTTTCTTATAGAAGTGTACTACAGTAGAAGCTCTCTTAATTGACTTTTTGATTTATGCAGCTCACCAGGTTAGAGATATTCTTCATTTCCTCTGTATATATACTGACTGCCACTGCACACTCCTGTCCAAGAGGCTGCATTCTGGCATGTCCTTGTACTATTGCTCCCCTTAGTTGAATTGTCTGCTTACCAAGAGTAAGTTGTGCCTGTTTCCAAACCTATTTATGCCAGTCTTTAGTTTAATGTTTTTAAACTGACATGAATGCAGGAGAAGCTGCTCTTTATATAAAAACCAAAGGCAAACACTAAAAAAAATAGAGACTGTGAATTAGATATGTGTGAAAACAACTGAAAAGAGTTAAGGAAGAAAATCATAAAAATCTAAGAGGATTGTATTCTCAAATATTATTAAAGTATACTTTTTGCTCCATTTTCAAAAACTCAAAAGCAAAAAATTATAGTTCAGGGGTCAGAAACTAGTCTGCACAACTTAGAATAGATTTACAAGGAGATCCTGCTGAATAGCATTGAGAACTTTGTCTAGATACTCATGTTGCAACAGAAGAAAGGCTGGGGGAAAAATGTAATTGTAATGTATACATGTAAGGATAACCTGACCCCCTTGCTGTACAGTGGGAAAAGAAAGAAAAAAAAAAAACTAGTCTGCTACCTGTTTTTATAAAGTTTAGTGGAACATAGCCACACCCATTTGCCTACATATTGTTTGGGGCTGCTTTTGTGTTTCAGCAGCACAGTTGAGGGTTTACAACTGTATTACAGGTCCACAAAGCCTAAAATTTTTACTATCTGTCCCTTTACAGAGAAGTTTGCCCACCCCTACTTTAGGTCATAATAATGGGTGTAGTTTATTTACGAGAGACAATATAGAAGTCTATCCAGCAGATGTATAAGAAAAGGTCTTGGTCCAACCATTGTCGCTCAGCGGAAATGATTCCGACTAGGAACCATGAGGATGTGGGTTCCACCTCTGGCCTTACTCAGTGGGTTAAGGATCTGGTGTTGCTGTGAGCTCTGGTGTACGTCGAAGACTCGGCTTGGATCCACCATTGCTGTGGCTCTGGTGTAGGCGGGGGGCTACAGCTCCAATTCTACCCCTAGCCTGGAAACCTCCATGTGCCACAGGTGCGGCCCTAAAAAGACAAAACAAAATATTGCTATATGTTTCATTATATTTAAAATATTAAGATGTGTAATTTTTATTAACAATTCTGTGTTTTAATCACCCCCCCCCCCACCAGCACCACTTACCTTTTCTTAATTATGGTAGCCAAGAGAGCTTCTACTGTATTTTAAAGTACCCCATTGCTGTTTTAAGGCAGGATTTAATGGTAGAAGCAAGGGAACCCAAAAGATACCCAACTTGTATGTGGTAGAAACAAACTTCCCTGTGAAAGTTGAAGGATCTAGTTGGGTACCTTTAAAGTTAGTTTCAGAAGCTGAGTCACTGTACAGCCTGTAAGCTTGAAGCAAGCAAGAATTACTGTGCATCATGTGGGGGTTATACAAACTGTTGCTACTGTATTAGAAGGTTGTATACATTTTTTTTTTGCTTGTATGTTCTTTGAAACTAAACAAACACTGAACATTTGGTTAGGATATAGTAAGTCGTATGGGATCTAGAAATTAGTTCACCAGGTGTAACTAAACTAATTGAAGAAATACATATGCAGCATCTTAAAGTATAAAAAGTTTTAATAAGTCAAATAGTATTGTGGCTTTCATGAGCCATCATAGGAATTATTTTAAAATAGTATAGCCAGGGAGTTCCTGTTGTGGCTCAGTGGAAACGAATCTGACTAGCATCCATGAGGATGCAGGTTCGATCTCTGGCTTAACTCAGTGGGTTAAGGATCCGGCGTTGCTGTGAGCTGTGGTGTAGGTAGCAGATGTGGCTCGAATCCAAGTTGCTGTGGCGTAGGCTGGCAACTACAGCTCTGATTCGACCCTTAGTCTGGGAACCACCATATGCCACAAGTGCGTCCCTCAAAAGACAAAAAAAAAATAAAATAGTATATATCCAAATGGATAAAAGCATTTGTGTAATCGGACCTGCAAGGGAAACCACTTTTAAAGTTTTGTAGGTGAAAACCTGTGCTTTGGTCTCCATTGGGCAACAAAGAGCTTCTTTTGGTGCTTAAGCATTTCTACATCTCCTTTCATAAGGGGTCCAAATATATCCATTTTGTACTAAATTCTACTCTGAGTTTCCAATCTAAACTTTTAAGTGAGAGAAGGAATCTGGACATTTTGTGGGGACATTTAAGTTAATGCAAATCATTGCATGATTTGATGAATTGCAGCTTTATTGTTGGTTTTGGTGGGGAAAACTTTTTTTGGGGAAAAATGTTAGGTCTAGAAATCAAGATAGCCAAGCATGGATATAGTTTAAAAGCTTAACTGAAATGGTGCAGAACAAGTACATTGCACTGATAGGTTTACAGATGTGAAAGTAGGACCCAAAAGCTGGCACTGGATCAGAACTGACCTTGGAGGAGTCGTGGTAGGAAAAGGGGCTGAAACAGACCCTATAATTTAAGGTTCTCCTTTCCTTGAAGATAGGTTATCAGCAACCCATAGATGAGTCTAACAACTCAATTAATCTTCATAAATGTCTATGTTTCGCTTCTTCCATAGTTTAATTTATAATGGATAAAACTTTAAGGTAAATTATGAAAAACATAAAAGTGACCTTTCTCATGGTTTGTTCCTTAAAATCAAAACAAATAGAGAAAACAGTTCAGTCATCCTTTCATTTCTCTTCCTCATTTACCTCCCTGTATGTCCCACATGCTTAAGCCTATGTAAAGAGATGAGCTTTATACTTTGAAAAATATCCCTTTAGGTGATAGAGGCAGCTACTCGTGTGGTAGTTGGCTTGGGTCTTTTCTCACAATGGTAAAACAGTTCCAGTGGGAGGAGGGTAGGATAGTATAATGAATTTTGAAAACCTAGAAAGTAGTTTCCCTACTTATATGTTTTATTTTCCTGTTTTCCTTAACAAAGAATTCAAATAACAGGAGTAAGAGGCCTAAATGCTTGCTGATTTTATTTTCTTTCTAGGTAACTTTGATCCAAAAGCCATGAATAATTTTTATGACAACATAGAACCTGGCCCAGTGGTACCACCCAAACCATCCAAAAAAGGTGAGTAGGGAAATGTCACAAACATCATAGAAATAAAAAGCAAAGTTCTTTGAAAGTTCACCAGAAAAGCACTGAAATTAATAATTCCTAGGGTTATTAAAATGGGATGTACAAATTTATTTTTTAAAAAAGAAACTGGAGTTCCCATCATGGCACAGCGGAAATGAATCCGACTAGGAACCATGAGGATGTGGGTTCAATCCCTGGCCTCACTCAGTGGGTTAAGGATCTGGCGTTGCCATGAGCTGTGTAGGTCGCAGATGTGGCTTGGATCCTGTGTGGCTGTGGCTCTGGTGTAGGCCAGCAGCTGTAGCTCCGATTGGACCCCTAGCCTGGGAATCTCCAGATGCTGGGGTGGGCCCTGAAAAGCAGGGAAAAAAAATTAAGTATATAATATACTATTTCAGTTGTTTAACATTTTAATTTTACTCCGCATTATAAAAACTAATCATAAAAGATAATTCTTACAAAATGCGAAGTTTGATCTGCAGTTGATTTAAGATTATTGAATTGACAAGCCACAAAAGAATCCTTGTGTACTGAACAGGTGAGCCTAACATTAGATAGGGACTGAGTGTTTTTTCATCAAGGAAAAAGTAAAACCTTTATAGCCAAGATTTGGATGAATCATTTTGAATAACTATTACATTATTTCTGTGTAATATTAAATGTTTTGATTTTTATGTACCAGATGTTCAGTTGGCATTTCAGAATGTTAAAAAAAAATCATTTTCTTCCCCGTTCCTATAATTCAAGACTGAGCTAAAGTATGCATTTTTCATAGATTGATCATGAAGAGATACAATAGTGGGGAATGCCTTACTTTAAAAAAAAAAAATCACCTAATGGTGTAGTAATCACCAAATCTATCAATTCTGCAAAAATATTATATGACCTACGTTACTTAAATTTTGGTTGAACAGCTTTTCTGTTCAACACTCAGTACAGAGTGTTTTAAGTATTTGTTCTTTTCAGTGTTTAATAGTACTATGGATGTTTCAACTGATGTGCATTTAAAATAGCCTACTGATTTCTAAAAATGGTACAAAGACGAATCCTAGTAGATGACTACCAACTACCAGATTCGGCACTGTGGTAACAATGTATGCAGTTTCAAAATTGAATGTCACTGGTTTTATATGTCATTGATCATTTTAACCATTGGGATTAGATATATTAAGTCTCTAAATTGATTGAGTATATTACTCAGGAAGCATTACCTTGTAGTAATCCAGTTAATAGATGTAAGAGCTGTCATTGAGGAATCACTGTTTAAGGGAGTGCATAGAACAGTTGTTAACTGGGGAACAGATGACCAAATTGATGAGAAATAATGGACAATATGTCCACTATGAGCCACCTTATTAGCATAAGCTCTAAAGTATTGTCTGAAAGGGCCCACCATAAACACTCCTATGACTTGAGACATTTCCAGATTTTAGAGGTTATCTTACAGGAGCTAGAACAAAGCTAGACCTCTCCTTGGGCAAGGCCACATTCTTTACTATATAGCAGTTAAAGCAATGCTTAGAAGAAGGGAATCTGGAGCTTTAAATGCTCATATAAGAAAATCTAAAGTCAGATCTAAAATTCTCTCTTAAGAAACTAGAAAAGAACAACATACATAAAGGAAGTAATAACAGAGAAAAGTTATCAAAGCCAAAAGTTTGATCTTTTAAAGACATAAAATCCATAAACTCTAAAGTTGACTGATGTAGGGAAAAAAAGAGAAAACCAAATTGACCAAAATCATAAATGAAAAATGGGTTAGCCATTGAAACAACAAGGGAAATGTAGTGAACATCTTTATGCCAATAAATTTGACACCTTAGATGAAATGGACACATTCCTTGAAGAATATAGCCTACCAAAACTGAAAACAAGATGAAATAGATACATAGCTATTAGTATTTCCTAGTAAAGAAATTGAATCCATTATCAAAAGTTTTCCCACAAAGAAAACTCCAGACCCAGATAGTTCCACTAGCGGGTGAATTCTATCAGATGTTTAAGGAAGAGGGAATACCAATCGTACAAACTTTGAGAAGATAGGAGGGTAAGTTTCCTTTTTTTTTTTTTTTAAATGGAGCCAGTGGGACCCTGATTCCAAAACCGGCCAGGTATTACCTACCTCCCCAAAAGAAAACAAAGTTACAGACCAGTAATCCTCATGAACACAAAGGCAAAAAAAAGACCTTATAAAATATTAACAATGTAAACCATGTCCAAATTGGGTTTAGCTCAGGAATACAGTATTAACAAAGTAAAGAAGAAAAAAGCATATGATCATTTCGTTAGATAACAGGAAAAACATCTGACAAATTCAGCAGCCCTTCTGGATGACATTATTATTTGCAGATAAAATCTAAGGATATTTTAAAAACAAGTATCGCAACTATTAAGTGAATTTCACAAGGTTTTGGGATATAAGGTCAGTATCCGAAAACTGTGTTTTTTAACATATTAGCAAACAATTGGAAAATGGAAAATAGCTAAAAACATATTAATAACTTTAATCAGGAATGTGTACCTAGACAGTGAAGAACAAATATCATGTGTTATCACTTATTTGTGGAATCTAAAAAAAGGGATACAAATGAATTTACTTGCAAAACAGAAACATACTCACAGACTTTGAAAATGAACTTATGGTTCCCAGAGAGGAAAGCTTGAGGGGAGGTATGGACTGGGCTTTGGGATTGGCATATGCACACTGTGGTATATGGAATGACTGGCCAGTGGGGCCCTGCACAGGGAACTCTACCCAGAATTCTATGGTAGTCTATAGGGGAGAAGAATCTGAAAAAGAATGGATGTATGTATATGTATAACTGGTGAATCACTTTGTTGTATAGCAGAAATTACTACAACCTTGTAAATCAACTATATTCCAATCAAATTTTTAAAAATAAAGAAAAAGGAAGATAAATTTAAAAACTTAATGTATCTAGCTTAAGAAAATAAACACTGCCAAAAGAAATTAAAGAGGACTTAGAATAATAAACCATGTGATTAAATTGGTATTTGTTAAAATACCTGTTCTTTTCATATTGATTTGTAGACACAATGCAACTCCACTAAGTTTTTTTTTTTTTTTTGGTAGGAATTTATAAGCTGATTATAAATTCATAGGGAAATGCAGGAGAGTTAGAATATCCAAAACAATCTTGAAAAAGAAGAGCAAAATTGAGTCTTATGTTAACCAATTTTAGAACTTTCTATAAAGCTACAGTAATCACAGTGTGGTACTGGCATGGGGGTGAAAAAAGTAAGATAATTGGAACAAACTAGAGAGCCCAGACACAGACCCTCACACTGACAGTTGATTTTTGACAAAAGCACCAAAGCCACCAATGCAGAAAACGTCTTTAACAACTAGTGCTGGAAGGACTGAATATCCATATGGAAGAAAACAACTTTTGATCATTACCTCACACTACAAATATAAGAGCTAAACGACAAAGCTAGAACAAAACATAGAATGTCTTTGAAAATTAGGTATAGATAAGGATTTTTAGATGGGACAAAGGAAGCAATGAAAAGAACAAGTGATAAATTAGCTTTCATTAAAATTCAACACCTCTGCTCATCAAGAGACACTATTAAGAAAGTAAAAAGCCAGCTACACACTAGGAGAAAATATTTGCAAAACAAGTCTGGTATAGAACCAGTATACAGAATACGTAGAGAACTTTTACAACACAGTTTTAAAAGGGGCAAAACACTTGAGCAGACACTTCACAAAAGAGTCTATGTAATTGGAGAGTAAACACATGAAAATACTCAATTTGACTAGCCATCAAGGAAATGCAAAATAAAACCCTGAGGTAACACCTCATACCCACCAGAATGGCAAAAACTCCAAAGAGGGAAGATATGAAACGTTAGGATAGAGCCATCAGAATTCTTGTGTGTGTATATACACACATATATCTTGTGGTACCATATACTTAGGTTATAAAAGTAAGTAAAATGTAAATAACTGGAAGAATTGGTTTATTGGTTACAGTAAATGTCTTGGAGTTATGTCTTGGAGTTACTACAGGTACACGGTAGAAATCCAAGTGGAATATAGATGTTTATCTGAATAATAAGTGTGATAATTAGAGAATGAGATAAAAAACAGAAAGGGAGACAGAAACAGTTTTGGACTAGACTTTGTAGTTAAGCAACACAGTCTGCGTGTACCGGCCTCAGCTGGTTCAGAAAGTCTCCACCTCCCCTACCCTGTCCCGTCCCCAACATTGGTAACTCATAGTTGCAAGAGCACTGACCTTGGACTTTGCTGTCCTATGACTTGGATGCCGGTCCTGGATGTCCTGGCCACCTGATCCTGTTTGTGCACCATAGAGGTGATCAGTCCAAATATTTAGCTTGTATGTTTTACAGGTTTGTGTTAAAAGTCAGTGAGGAGGTATGTGATGCTGTAAAAGTGCTTACAGATCTAAGAAATAGAACTTTTCCTTATTCTTTGGAGCCTAAGATGTTTACTGTGCTAATGGAGTGTTTAAATGCCGAAGCACCATCTTGGGATTGTGGAGCATTGAATTCCAAAGGTCGGTTATACTAGGGGACTGCTTATGGGCTCAGAACTGATGAGGACATTCAATATCTTTCTTTGGTTCTTAAGGGTAAATAATAGAAAGTCTGCCGTTTTTGGCTTTTGCTTAATACAAAACACTATTTACTCATTTAAAGAGTAGTCTAGCAAGAAACTGGTATGCCTGCAGTCCATGCTGTGAAGTATCTACTAGGCTTTTGCACACATAGGCGACTGGAATTTACAAAATGATTTGGGAGTATGTGTTATCAGTACATACATAGTAGTCTGAGTTGGTTCTGATTTTTCAAATACTGCTGTTTCTTGTTCTTTAATTATTGCTTAACTAGGGAATTGCTGAAGTATAATCTCTCAAATTTTGCTTTCATATTGACCTTTAATTATTATCACTGTTTATACCCCTAACCTGCTAGAAAGTAGGAAACTTGTGAAAGCAGGCATTTATTCCAAGTAATTAAGAATGGAAAAAATGTTAAGAGCCACTGCTCTGTATAGGTTGTAAAAGCATATTAAATATGGCACTTGCCTTCATAGGAGGACTGAAGTTAGCATGAAGTAATAAATACTCAACTGTGTATATCCTATGAAAGATCCTTGTGAGCCTGTCCGTTTTAATGATCGGCTTGATCCCTTCTTCCTTGCTTTGCTTCTTCTCATGCAGACTCGTCAGACCCCTGCACAATTGAAAGGAAAGCTCGAAGAATTAGTGTAACCTCCAAAGTACAGGAGGACGTTCATGACACCCAGGCAGCAGCTGCAGATGGTTTGTATTTGTGTGTCTGGAGTTTGTGCAAAATGTCCCAACACATGTGTTAACCCCTGTCGGGTTATACGTAAAAGTCAACTTTTTATTCCTTTAAAAAATTACTCTCAGAGTTCTTGTTGTGGCTCAGCAGTAGCGAATCTGACTATTATCCATGAGGATGTGGGCTCAGTCCCTGGCCTTGCTCAGTGAGTTAAGGATCCGGCATTTCCGTCAGCTGTGGTGTAGGTCGCAGACACAACTCAGATCTGGCATGGCTGTGGCATAGGCTGGCTGCTATGGCTCTGATTCATACCCTAGCCTGGGAACTTCCATATGCCACAGGTGTGGTGGCCCTAAAAAAAAAAAAAAAAAATTACTCTCTATTGAGTTTCTAAGGCTTTCTGTCCAGTAGAAATACAATTAGAGCCACATACATAGTTTAAAATTTTCTCTAAAGGAGAAATCAATTCACTGTGAAATCAATATAAAATTATAAATGAGGTTTTATTTTACATTCTGTATTTCATACTAAATATTTGAAATTTTATACTTAGAACACATCTCAATTCAGAGTGGCTGTATTTTAAGTGGCTAGTGGCCACCATATTGGACTCATACCTATAAGATAATTTCCTATTAAAATTAATCCATTTATGGGAGTTCCCATCATGGGTCAGTGGTTAACGAACCCAACTAGTATCCATGAGGATGCAGGTTTGATCCCTGGCCTCACTCAGGGGGTTAAAAGATCTGGCGTTGCCATGAGCTATGGTGTAGGTTTAGTTGCGGTTCGTATCTGGTGTGGCTGTGGGGTAGGCTGGCAGTTATAGCTCTGACTTGACCCTAGCCTGGGAACCTCCAGATGCCGTGGTGTGGCCCTAAAAAGACGAATATAGTTTTAAAGGAAAAGCCTATTTAATTCAGTTCTTTTTTGTGTACAAATATATTTCCCATAAGGCATGAAATATCTTTGCTTTTTAAGTATTTCATAAAAAAGGAAAGGTTTCGGAGTTTCCGTTGTGGCACAGTGGTTAATGAATCCGACTAGGAACCATCAGGTAGTGGGTTGAGGATCCGGTGTTGCCGTGAGCTGTGGTGTAGGTTGCAGACACGGCTCAGATCCCACGATGCTGTGGCTCTGGTGTGTGCCTGTGGCTACAGCTCCGATTGGACCCCTAGCCTGGGAACCTCCATATGCCATGAGAGTGGCCCTAGAAAAGGCAAAAAGACAAAAAAAAAAAAAAAAAGGTTTCAGGCGTTCACACTGTGGGTTAAAGGATCCAGGATTGGCACAGCTGCAGCTGTGGCTTGGATCTGATCCCTGACCCAGGAACTCCATATGCCACAGGGTAGCCAAAAATGAAGAAACAAAAGGTTTCACATCTTTAAATCAAAATGAAAGCAGACATCTAAAGTGTCTTTGGGGTTTTAGGTGCTTCTATTTACACCATACTTCCCTATGATGAAATCAGCAGTGTCTTCTTTTAGGACCAACAGTAAATTCTAATTTAGGTGCCTTTTGATAAGTTACTTCAGAGTGAATTATTATTCCAAATTAAACTGTTATGGTACTGAAGGGTAGCAGAATATACCACCCCAAAATATGTCTCTTTGGCATCAGGATTATTTTTTGAGAAACTGCAGTCACTAGAAAGCTCTGAAAGCAGATTAGCAGTTGCCTTTTCATAAGAGACATTTTTATTTCAAAATGCCTTTGTAAGGGTCTCTAATGACTAAATCACCAGAGAGACTCACAACTTCCTATAACTGGTCCCCCCTTCCCCCACACCTTTTGTTTTTAGCTGCAGGTGGTATTTAGGGTGGTGAGTTGGGCTATCTCAGCAAGTTACTCAGTTTTCCTGGCTCGCTCTCATGTATACAGGAGCTATACGTGTTAATAAACTTTGTTTTTCTCTTTTTAATCTTTTTTTATTACAGGGGTGTCTCAGCCAAGAACTCAGAAGGGTAAAGGAAAAAAATTTTTCCTCCCCTATGGTAAAACAGTGAAGAGAGTCCCCAGGTATCTTGCATTAGTTAGGTTAAAAGAGGATTTCCAGTTATTTATGTAAGGTTAGAAAAAAAATTTGAAAACACTTTTCATATGAAACATGGGCACCACCACAATCTCAAAATTGAAAGCTATGATTGGAGTTAGCACAGAAAGATGGAATGTAACAATTTAGGAGTTTAACATCTTAAATTACCTGACTCTGTGATAAATTCTTCATAAAATAATAAGTCCCCTGCCCTAGCAAAGTATAAAATTGAGTTTTAGAGCCTATTAAAAACGAGCAGCAGTAAGAAAAGAACAAATTTAGTATTTTGTTACTATGAGTTGAGTAAGGTAATGGCTTGATCACTGTCATTCAATCATTGCAGAGTAAATTTTGTTAAAGCCTCTATGTGACTTAATGATCTCTTCTATTCCAAGAAAAGGAATGAATATTTCAGCCAAATGGTCATACCATGGGAAAACTGATTAAAACTCAGTGTACTTGAGTTAAAACCAGATTGGCAGGGGCTCTTTCCAGGGATACCTTAGAGCCCAAGTGAAATCAGTTGTGAATCTTCTTAACCAACCTGGGGAAAGCCAAGGTCATAAACTTGTTCCAAAAATCCATAGAGTCTCGTTAGGAGCTACCCAATATATAACATAGTGAAAAGGTTAAGAACAAGTGTCATTAATTGGCCAGGTAAGCAGGTCCCGCTTAGTGATAATGCCAGTAATGTTAGCTTGCATGGTATTGGTTTCTTTCTTAAATAAAAATTCTTAAGGGTCATCCAGTTAGAGCCTAGGAGTAATACATTTGGTTCAAAAGCAGTTATCAAAGTAATTAGTACACTGGCCTGGTGTCCAGCATCTTGAATCAGCTGTCTACTTCAAATGTGTCTTTTTGTCATCTTGTGTAGTGCTGGTCTTGGTCAGTTTCAGGTGTCAGGAACAGGGGTTGCATATGACATCTTCCAACGTGGCTGTGAAGAATCCTTTAATCGAGTATGTTTTCCAGTATGCGTAAAAGCTCATAGTTGCTCCTATCTTTATCCAAAGATAGATTACTATGATAAGCTAAAGAAACAAACCTTACCATAATTAACAGAGTAAGTAACAAGGAGCCATCTCAGAAGTGAGTCTAGAGCAGTACATAGAAAAACCTTAAAGACAACAATACTAGAACTTAATGTCCACTGAAACAATTTTTTTCCCTCTAGAATTACCTTCATTTCTGCTGAATATAGCCAAATTAAGACTAATTATTTGCAAAGTAAGCCTGGTTTCAATAAACTTGGCCTGATTATTAGGTAAGTGTAATTAATCAGACAGCCTCTTTTAAGTTAACTGTGCTGGATACTTTATAAGGAATCTTAATTTCAACATTTGAAAGGCCTCTCAGGGCCATGAAAGCTACACCAAGGGCTTGCTGTCAGATTCTGACTGGGATAGCTATTGATTTGGTTAGATTCCCCTCTTCTGAAGGGCCCTAAAATATCAAGAATCCTGTACCTTTCTTATTCACCTCATAAGCCTGCTGAAAACATAGGATTCCAATTTCTTAGAGGGATCAGGTAGAGTGAAAATATGTTTCAATTCCACTTAACAAGGTAAAATTTACCAAACTGCTGTAAGTCAGCTTGAAGGGGAAGGATTTCCTTACATCTGAAAAACAGATTAAAACAGAGTAGTATTTCAGACCCCAAAAAAAAAAAATTCATTCATCAGTAAGTCCTACGTGACTAAATTCTTGACCTTATTCTTTCGTTAACAGTTTTAAAAAGCCATGAGGTTTTCCATTAGAATTTTTTAATTTCTTACCCAGTTCAGTGGCATAATCCAACAATTATTAGAAACCTGTACTTATCAAAAAGTCCTTTCTATGAATCTTCTTGAAGAAGAGATTAGACAGGCTCTGATCTTATTAGTAAAACAGTATCTGTCTATGAATGACAAAAGACTTTAAAAGGTATTGTTAAAGATCAGATTACAATACAAATGACAAAGAAATTTGGTTATTGCTGTGGCATACAACATTTTAAAATAATAACTAGAATTAGGACTGTTAATTTTGCTAGTGTGTACCAGATTTTTAGGAGTTCCATGTAATTTCTAGAATAGCTACGTTATAAATATCTATTCATATAATTAACCTGAAAAGGTTTATCACCACTCATTTGACAAAGTTGCCCGTGTAACTTAACATACTAGATAAGTTTTATATCTTTAATAAGGAGATAAAACATTTCTCTGGACATATTCCAGGGGACTTTTGGAAAACCTCAAAGTTAAGCTACAGGTCAGATGAATTCCAATTAGAATATCGAGAATTTTGTCAAGAATAATAAAAAGGTTTCAAAACACTTGGTCAGAAACAGGATCATGGGTCACTGTGGAGCAGTACTTATTCAGTTAACCAAAGTGACAATAAAAGATTTCAAAACCAAATTTAGAAAGTTATAACAGGAATTCCCGTCGTGACGCAGTGGTTAACGAATCCGACAAGGAACCATGAGGTTGCGGGTTTGGTCCCTGCCCTTGCTCAGTGGGTTGATGATCCGGCGTTGCCGTGAGCTGTGGTGTAGGTCGCAGACGCGGCTCAGATCCTGCGTTGCTGTGGTTCTGGCGTAAGCTGGCAGCTACAGCTCCGATTCGACCCCAAGCCTGGGAACCTCCATGTGCCGTGGGAGCGGCCCAAAGAAATAGCAAAAAGCCAAAAAAAAAAAAAAAAGTTATAACAGATTGCTTAAAATGTAAAGAATCCACAGTCTTATCAAAAGCACATTAATAGTCTCAGAAAACTTTATACTCTTAACAGAAAACCAGATTCAGGTTTTGTACTTCTTTTCCTTTAATATTAAAACTCATTTCCTCAAATTTAATCTAATCTTAGTCCTGACCACCCATTAGACTTCCTTTCTAAAAACATTTTTCTCACAAAACATCTACAACTTCCTGTATTTTTATATTAATCGGTCCCTTATTTCTTCCCCATTTATAAATGACCAGCTTTACAACAAATTATCTTAGTCCCTTAACAAAACTCATTTTTATTCCTTATACCTTCCTTTTCCTTGCATAAAGATATTTTTCTTATTACTCTTTAGTAGTTTTAATTACATTTTAAAATTAGAATTCTTAGCCTTCAGAACCTTAATTTCTAGCAAAAATGAAAAAGCAAGTAATTATGAGCTATTTGCCAGTCAGGAAATGCTGGTATGTCCCAAGATGAATATATTCTAATAATTTCTAATTTCTTTTCTTAGTGGGTTGTAAGATGTGCACAACAAACCCAAACATCTTTAGTTTTTCTCTAATAAGAAGACAAAAATAGGTAAATTTAGCCTTGTTCAGCAATTACTGTTCTAGTATCTTATTTGGAAATGATCTGGATATTAAGTGAATTCCCATCATTTAGCAGTTTGCAGTTATGAAATATCTGGAGAAAATGTTCTAAGTACAGTCTTAAAACATAATTATTCCTAAAGAGTTCACCTAAAAAGTCTTGTTTAATTTACTTAAGTTTTAGCATAAGTTTTCTTATTCACAAATAACAGGAATAATAAGATTTTATTTGATTTTATAGTTAATGCTGATGGCTCTTCAAGTCTGTATTAATTAAACAAACTTGTTTTCATTCATTACAATTACTGTTAGATCACGTGGTCCTAAAATTCATTTTGTTTGGTTTGCTTTTTTTTTTTCTTTTTTGCCACACCTGCAGCATGCACAAGTTCCCCCTGGGCCAGAGATGGAAGCTGAGCCACAACAGTAGCAACATGGAATCCTTAATCCACTGAGCCACCAGGGAACTCCTGGTTTGTTTTCTTTTATATTTCTGAGTATTTATATAAGCCACTTAAATAGAGCTCTTTTACAAGTTAATTTTGGCAATACCACACATCTACAATACACACACACACACATACACATATATATATACATATATATATATGTATATATATATACACACACATATATACAAAAACAGTGACCCAGTAGTTCCCATTCCAAAATTTCAGCCCTGAATTAGGTACAATAATACAAAACCCACCATTGCCCAAAGAGGCTGGATTCAAATTGGATTTCTGGCAGATGAAATAAATAAAGGCCACCTGTTTAGATAGTTGAACCCTTTTTACTAATATTTATAGAGAAGACTCTCAAGATTTGTATTTGTTTTTAAGGAGTCTTTTTTCCGACTTACCTGGCCTCCCTTTGTTGCTCAGGCTGATTCCTTCCTGAAATTTGCATTTTAAAAAGATGGCCTAGATAAGCATTTCTGGAGAAGACCCGATAAAACTTTTGCATCTCAAAGGCATAGGTGGGAGAAATCCAAATTCCTCCTAGGAGGACTTTGTTCCCTTAAGGCCAGATTTTCCCCCCCACCCCAATACTACAATCTTTTTAAGATAAATACGGGAGGTTTAGGGGAATGGTAAAAGGATTGTGAACTTTGGGTTGTTCCTGGGGTCCTAGATTTGTAAACTAGATTTGTAAAACAAGGACAGCTCTTTTTTAATTTCTCAAAGAATTGTGTGGCCACCTTAATGATATCAAAGGGCAGACATACCCATCCACCTATGGAGGAATGTTTTTCTTTCCCTCATTTAATTTAGAGAGAAGCCCTCCCCCCCGCAAAAGAAATTCATCAGACTCTGAATATCAAGCATATGGTCAGTTTACGTCAAAAGTGGCCTCTGATCTTGATCATCCATTTGCAAAAACTTTTGAGGATCCTCCCTGAGTTTAACAAATTATGACAGTTCAGCCTTGATCTGAAAAGGCTCGCCTGTCATCTCAGGTGGTCCCACTTCTAAAGGTAACCATTTAATAGTCTCTTCAGAGTGGAAAGACAATTTAGACAGGATTGCTGGAATAAGTGTTAAAGGAAGGAGAGAGGGGAACAATAGTTACGTCAACAAATATTTCATTGAGGCTCTTTGGGAATTTTGAAAGCTTCTGGGTCTTGTACATACTAATTAAAATAGGTACAGTATTTTAAGATGAGAGCTGTCTAAAATGTTAAAAGAGGAAAACCACTCTTGTTTACAGTAGACCTGTGGTCTGGGATCCAGGAGACTGACATGGTAAGTCCTTTGGAGGGCTACTGATTCCCATCTTGGTCATTTTACTCCCCAATTATGTTAAGGGCTTGCAGGCATGCATAAATCCAATAGGTGGCTGTCCATCTTGAAGCTGTTTGACCTGAGGCACAATTTCCCTTCATTAATTTGGTAGTCTAATTCGGATATGAGGTATGTTCTGAACAACTTTCTGGGGACATTGTGGTTAATCAGACATGTGCTACTTCTGAGTCTAGCTCCCCAGTGAGTTACCCTTCAGTTGGTTTAGTTCTTCTATGGGTCTTGGTTTCTCCCTATGACAGTCTAATACTGCTACAGGTGATGGAAGCACCAGATCAGTCCTTATCTCCTGTATCGCCACAACAGCACTATTTACTTCATTGTTTATAGTGGGGTTTCCTTGTTAGACTACTGCATGTCACAAGGATTGATCCTCAGACTCTAACACTGGGTTCTCAGTCAGCCAACAATAGCATGTGGATGGAAGGAGCAAATGTCCCTTGTTCTTAGGAGCTGAATAATTCCGTCTCTTGTTTCACACCAAAAGTTATTTTTAAGACCATAGAGAAACGTGTTTTTTCAGTTTAAGCCAATTTAACAAAAACTCAGGCACCTATGTTCCCCTGCATCTTCTGCCCAGGTCCCAGTAGATCCTTGCCTAGGAAATGCACCAGTGTCCCTTGAGACCCCAAGTCAAATAAAGGACCATCAGTTAAAAGCAATGAGATCCAGATATCAAAAGAACTCACTGGAACACCTGAGAAGTACCAAGAAGCCGGGGTAGGGGGTTGCTCAGTGGCCCCATACTGGTACCGAGTGTTGGTTCGAGGGGTGGACGCCAGGTGTCCTCTGGTGGGTGTCTCTGAAGTCCTGCCAGCAACACCATGTATATGTTAAGCGAAAAAATTGATCAGTCTTTCTGAGAATGAAGTGGAAAATTTTATTTGGGCCAGCCTGAGGATTATAACCTGGGATTTAGTCAGAAAGCTCTGAAAATAGAGGTCAAAGCACAGTTTTATTGGTTTTTGACACAAAGGATATGCTTAAATGACATATTGGCAGTTTACACAATCCAGAACTGGATGTATAAAGCAAGTAGGGGGTCATCTAGACCCTTTACAAGATTAAGAAGGAAGATTATCTTCTAAGAAGGTTTGGTTGCTACAGTCACACCATATACACTAAGGGAAGGGAGGAGGCCCAAACTGGAAGTGAATACTTTTATGTTTATATTTTTCTTGCCCTACCTTAAAATATGAATTTTTATTTCTTTAAGTCGAAAGATACAAGGTGGATGATAATGGCAATCAAAAGCAATAGTTGAAGCCAGAATAGCAAGCCCATCTCCTTTTTATAGTCACAGGAATAAGGTGAAAAATTTAGGAGTTTTCTCTTTTGTAAGGCTAAGAGCACTTTCCTGACTGAGCCTGAGCCTTATGCCTGCAGTAGGGTTCAGGGTCTCAAACTCAGTTGTCTTCATTTCTGGAGGAATATTCACACCAGTCATTTGTCTTAAAGACCAAATTATAAAACGGGCATTTCCAAAAGAAGGTGTGCTTAACCCCACAGAGTGAGTGATTAAAGCTTCCCCAGGTCTCAGTTTCTTTTGTCACTTGCTTAGGAAGCCTGCTTACCTTAGATCTTAATCTCATTTGTAGTTTGTAGGATTTCCAGGTTTCCAGGTAGGTTTTCCCAGTCTGCTGGCCTTGCTTCACATGCTAGGGTGAATTTCATCTGGAGCTCTTGAGACTTCTTTCTAGTCGTTGACCCCATTTTCAATAGGGACTATTCCTAAAAGGCAACTCTAGAAGTAAACCTAACTCTAAAAGCAAAGAGCCTTTTTGAGCACAAGGCCAGCAAGAATGAAGACCAAGGAGGAATATCTTTCAAGTTTTATAACTAACGTTTAAAGACCTTTTAATGCCCAAAAGGTGGAGAAGAATTAAGGATAGAAGATAAGCCTTTATATCAAAGTAACCTTTTATTATCAAAAGATAATCTTTTGTATCTTTTTTTAGCCTTATGCAAAACTAGAGTCTCTTTTAACCATGCTGGGAGAAACTGTTTTATGAACTGTCATGCCATTTAAAAATCATTATTAGTAAAAGCACACAAATTGTGGAGCTGAAGATCTCATGGAAGAAGGCACACATTTAATCAGATGTTTGATATAAGTATGACTAATACTATGGGGGAGTCACAAATGGACTAAGGTTGTGAGGGAAATTTTAGGAGGTAGAATTTAACATGCTGTGTAACATTTCTCCTTTTTTTTTTCTTTTTTTTTTGTCGTTGTTGTTGTTGCTATTTCTTGGGCCGCTCCCGCGGCATATGGAGGTTCCCAGGTCAGGGGTCGAATCGGAGCTGTAGCCACCAGCCTATGCCAGAGCCACAGCAACGCAGGATCCAAGCCGCGTCTGCAACCTACACCACAGCTCACGGCAACGCCGGATCCTTAACCCGCTGAGCAAGGCCAGGGATCGAACCCACCACCTCATGGTTCCTAGTCAGATTCGTTAACCACTGCGCCGCAACGGGAACTCCACATTTCTCCTTTTTTAAAATATTTGGCTGGAATATACCGTAACTATTCACCCAGAGATAATAAACTAGGAAGGTAATCTGTGTTGGACTTCTCCCTGTTTCTTATAGCTGAAAAGTAAATCGTTTATAACAAAATACAGTATGCGTCATAAACTTACCATTTGGTTCTTTTTCTCAGAGCATCCAGGTGGCTCCAAACAGAGTCCTCGGACACAACCCCGAGATGAAGACTATGAAGGGGCTCCATGGAATTGTGACAGCTGCACCTTTCTAAACCACCCTGCACTAAATCGCTGTGAGCAGTGTGAGATGCCACGGTACACTTGAATTCTGAGGAGTCTGCACCTGGTTGAGAGTGAAACTTGGAGCAACCCATTAGAAGAAAAGGAAACCTCGGGAATCTGTTCCATCTGCCCAGGCTTTTCATTTCAGATTATGTGGGGGTGGGAGGGGGGAGGAGGAATGACACTGCAGCCGCTTGTGCTCACTTAAGGAAAAATAGGGAGGGTTTTTTCCACCCCTTTCTTAACTCATAGCAGTTAGGGATAGAAAAGGATACTTGAAATCGGGAAAGGATTCACTCCTGAAAGAATGTACATGGAGAAGTCAAGAGCTCTTAATGTTACTGCTGAGTGACCCTTATTTTATAAACTATAACTTTGAATCATGGTATAACATGTTACAGTTTATGCAGACAAACTGTGAACTGCCAGAGCAGACTTACCTGGTCACAGCTCTCTGGAAAACCCAGGCTCCCCAGGCTTCTTCCAGTGGCTTCCTACTCAAGAGAAGGACAGGGAAAAGCAACCAGAGGATGATTTTGGGGGGAGCAAAATAATAAGGGTATTTGTAATTGCTGCTTTTTTCAGGGGTAATTTCCAACACACAAACAAGATGTTTTAAAATGTGATTTGTAGCAGGTCAGGAATTAGGCATATCATGCCCTTTTTTCGAAAGTACAATCAGAGGTGATAAGAACCCTTTTGCTTGTACAGTGATTCATCAAGCTACATCAACACTGGTAACCAAGACCTAATTACGCTGCATAATATATATTTTACGTTACTGCATGCTTTTATTAGGCCACTGGTTTTTAAAATAACCAACAAGTCCTTACAAATTAAAATTTCATGAATGATCTTCTCATCAAACTGCGCTTTGCAAATAGCACAGTGAATGTATGCTGAATGTAAATCCATTCCGAAATCCACTTGGAATCTTGAGCTCAGCTGTGGTTCTATAAGAGATGTTCGCAGTCCATAAATTAGCCTTTTTCTTTCCCCTCCTTCCAGTTTATGACAAGTTCATGATGTTTACAGCACAGATAATACTTTGTGCCATAATCCTAATGTAGCTGAAAAAAATCAATATTAGCTGTTCAATAATGATGTATTTGCACATATGTTAATAAACCAGTGTGTGAAAAATTATAGTTGGCCAATATCATAAAGTTGCACACTGCATTATTTGGGGAGGAAGAGAAGGCGAGTCAAGAAATATGATTAAGAGAAAGGTAAATACAAAGGACTGTGAAACTAAGAACTTTTAAAATATACTGTATTCAAATAGTTCAGGTGATACTAAGGCACTCCTTTATAAAACTAGAACTTTAGGGTGTAAATAACTGAAGAGATATAAAATCATTTGACTCACTAAGGTGCACCACTGGAAAATTATTAATAGGACGTTAATTAAGCTCTTTACAATTGTTGACTTTTCATCCAAGCTCAAAATTGGATTTTTGACTCTTCACCTTATTTGGGTAAAATATAAAGAGCAATAAAATTGGTAGATTTCCTAATCCTAAAGGATTGTACCTGAGGTTATAACTTGAGGAGTATCTACTCTCCCAAACTAGGTGTTCCCCTACATGCACTTCAAGCTGTCATTGTATGCTAATTTAGCAGTCATCTCTGGCAGACCTGGAAAAACAAGCTGCACTTAATAGCATAATGAAACCAAAGGCATAATAACTCATCACAGTTTTCCATCAAAATCATAATTTAACATTGTACCTGCAGCTTTGAAAACATTTTTTCAGATGTAGAAAATGTCCTGAAAAATATCCACTTGTCTTACAAAGTCAACGTGGCTGTGTAATAACACTGATAAAACATCTCTCACACAATAACTGTGGTAAAACTGTGAAATTAAAGGTGAGAAAGCAGATGGGCTTAAAAGCATTGACCTGAAAACATTCATTCTTTAAAGGTTTGTTATAGCAATGGTGTCTGTCAGTCGCCAATAAGTCTTATCAGTCCTACTGTTCTGTAATATGCCAATGCCTTTGCCTTTGTATGGTTTCATATCTCTTTAGTGATGGTCAACCCCACTTGGTATTAAGTAACAATTTAGGGAAAAATATATATGTATATATATATACTGATGGATGTTCTAGCTAAAGGTTTTTACCCAGTATTCTTAGTGATATGCTGAAGTGGCAGCAATTAACTTGGCAGTTGTCAGTTGAGAATGAAAGTAGCATGTATGAAAGCAGTTTGATGCTTTATTAAAACCATGTAGATGACTTTAGAACTATTGCATGAACATACATCCAGATTACTGAACTGTTATCACACAGTAGATGCATGGTTCCAGTCCTTTGGTGATATATCTAGTAAATCATTGTTTTCACCTGCCAGGAAAAATGAGAAACCAGTCTATTTGATAGGTATGGAGGGTGGGGTATGAGACATCAGAGACTGATTTTTAAGAAAGTTTTGTATGTGTTCATTTCTGGTTGTGCACAAGTTTCATACGCTGACATAGGCTGTATTCATTTTTAAAATAACCAACATTCTTTGACACTGATCAATCTGATATATTTAACTGTGTCCCATGTATAGACTTCTTGCCTGTGATCAGTTTGAACAAGAATTCAGTCAACTTTCAAGATACCTTTTCAAAAGGATCTCCCGGTAGGACTGATATGTACAAACAATTGGCATATAAATGGTAGATAGAAATTGGATAATGCCTGCCTGCTGAGGTGCCTGTACTTTTTGAATCAGTTGGTGCACTTCTCATTTCTAGTAAAGATTTTTTTCTTAAAATACAACTAGTTTGATGTATTTGGTAACATATAGACCTGACTATACATTTTACATTATTTCACGTTTTGTTAACTGGGTTTTTAGAAAACACCTTTACCATTTTTTTAAAGTACATTGGCCCTTAAATTTTGGAGCACGTCTTAAATGTTTAAAGTGGTAATGGAGGAGCCAGAAACTGTCTAAGCATTGTAAAATGTTTAGAGTAATGACCTTGTTTTGAGAGAGTGTAGAGGAAGGGCGTTTTAAATATACAAAGGAAATGCATTGTAAAAAGGTAGTTTTAGAGCAGATTAATGATGGTGGGGAAAGTGTTGCTAATTTGTCTATTTCCCTGAAAAAATAGGAGTGTGATGAGCAGTTTAATAATTTTTAAGGAGCTGGTCTCAATTTTAGTACTTATAATTATTATAAGAAATCATTGTTTCCTTAAATTTTGTCATTGCTTTGTCCCAGTTATCTAGGGTTCATATTCCAACTTTCTGTGGCAACTCAATTTTACATAGTATTTTAAGGTAATTGTAATGTCTTTGACAGTATAAACAAAAAGCAAGAATATTAGGCATAGAAAAATTGTCCTTCGAAAATATCAATGATGTATCCTGGAATGTGAAGATGTCCCCTTATAGTTTAAATTGATTTATTTTAAAATCATAATCATTGTTTAGACTTTAAATGAGTCATTATATAGTGTCTATATATCCATAGAGAAAGAAAAATGACAATTGAAATGTTACTTTAAAATCGTAATAAATTGGGCACTGTCTGTTGCACCACTACTGTATCTTTTTGAAAGAATTAATATTTTCTTATTGTAAAAGTTAATTCTGATGATGATTTCACACTCACCAGACATCCATTTTTTTCTGTATTATTTGCATCCCCAAATATTTAATACAAATAGATTTTGCATGACTTGGGCATTCAGAGATTAATAGAACGATGACTCAGTTTTAAGTTCTAAAGCCATGAAAAGTTGCTTTGAGACTGAACAATTCTGAATTCTTATTTATAATGACACCCAATATCCATGTTTCCCTACTGTAAAAGAATTGATCAGTTTCTTCACCAAAACAGCAAGAACTTATTAAATCTTGTAAATACCATGTCTCTTTTAGATTGCTGTGTTATGCTGTGAATCAAATTATTTTGAGGTGAAATTGTACAAAGGCATTTTAAAAGGCTATGCATGCATCGTACCTCCAAACAATACATACTCGGAAAATCAAAGATTCCTGCAAAATAAATCAATAAACTAAAAGCAAACACTACATTCTGCATCTTTTCTGTGTAGTTAGAAATGATTTACGATATCAAACTCATCTTAGTTCCAACACATTTGTATCTCTGGACAGAAGTATGCTGTCTCAGAAACCTCATCTTTTATTATATTTCCGTTTCTCTTTTAGGAATGTAGTAATGTCAGATTTGGGGTATTAAGTATTTGTACATTAACATTAAAATTGGGTAGAAGTAAGCAAATTTCATATGAAAGGTGAGCTATGTTAAGAGTTTACATTTTTCATTCCATATGTTACTGACCAAAGAATGGGTGATTTTCTTTTTTCACCTTTATCTCATCTGTAGCTAATTTTTTCAAAGGGAACTCATTACCTTCCTCATGCTAGGGTCTGCAGTTAGCTTTCCCATCTTGTGCACAGAAAACACCACAGATGAATTATGGTAGATAGCCCTTTCAATGATTAAGCATACTTCAAGTCATTTCTGCTACAGTTTTAATATGTGAAAAAGTGTAAACAGGTACAGAAGAATGCTACAATCCCCCATTTCCTCATGACCCAGATTCCAAAGTTATCCACACACAAACAATTTCATTCACCACCCCCACTATTATTTTGCAACAAACCCCAGACATCCTAGCAACTCATTCGTAAATAAACTTTTTTTAACATAAGTACCATATATCACACCTTATAAGAATATATATCAGATATCCAGTGTTAAATCTCCCAAATGGTCTCATAATTTTTTGTAAGCATGTCTTCTTTATGGTCTTAATAAAATACTTGAAATTGATGTTTAACATATTAAAGCCACATATATATTTTCTTCCACTTTCAGAAATTATAAGGAAACGTTGCCTTATCAAATACTGGCAAAGTCAATAATACATCTTAGTGTAAAGTCATGCATAGAAAGAACAAAGATAACTGAAAATAGCATGTGTACGTATATTTTATTCTTGTTCTCCACTTCTTACCATTTCCCACAACCTGTGTTGTCCCTTTTAAACAACCTATTTTAAAATAGAAAATTATTTTAAATCTGGTTTCCATAATAGTCACTCCTTATGCTGCTCATTTTGGTAGAGAGGCATCTGTCAACACTATAGCATCTACCTGTAACCCCACTACCCAGATAGTAATTTAAAGTACTGACCCCCTCAGTTTCCCACACAGAAGTGTTGGGGGCTGGTGGGTGTAGGGCATCCAGTGTTTGTCTCCCAGCCCAGTTCCTCCAGAGACTTCCTGACTTGCCTTTGACCTGCTGGCCTTTGGGATACTCCAGGTGGTGGTTCATGATGGAGGTTTCAAAGGTTTTCACAGGGTACATAATATGTGGGTGAGATTTTGGTTTGTCAGTTCCACACTCTGAGTGGACAAACCATCTCACTTGTCCTGCCTCTGGAAGAGCACTGGATATGCTTTTGACTAGCTTCTCACTACATTCCAGTCAAAGAATAAGACAATGCAGGGAGAGTCAGGTGATGCAGCCTCACTTACTACAGTTTGGCGTTGTGCTTGGGAAACGAAGTGGTACTTCGTGTATTTTACATGAATTCTTTATCTATTTACTCTCTTGGGACTGAATCTGTTTTGAGGTAGGAACCACTAAGATGACCATTTCTAAATCCCATTCCCCAGTTATGATTTCTTTTAAATCACTAAAGATAGTCTGCTTTGGGTATACATAATTCAAAGACATTTGGGGTTGGAGGAGGAAAGAATTGGATTAACATTGAAATTGCTTAAATTCTCTATACACTTTCACGACAAATCAAATGGTCATAGCTAGCAGGGGTACTCCTATTTCAAGATTACCATTTCTCTTCCCAAATTCTACCGAAATAACTAGTGAAAACATTTTTTTAAGAGAACAGGGAAGGATATCCGCAGGGAGTAGGAAATGACAGGATGCAGATGGGGGATGTATTGAGGGCAGTAGCAACAGCAGACAGTTCCAGCTGCCCATGAAGGTCAACCTATAAATCATGTCTATGGAACTGCTCAACAGAGCCCATGAAGACCCCCAAATTCTGAGCAGCAGGCAAATGGATCTGTGTAGGGCAGAAAGCATGAAGACTGGAATTTGCCTTATGTCTCGCTTGCACCACAGTTGACTAAGTAAGAAGGTATTTAATGCAACTGGTTGGGCCACATTATGAAGGAGCTTGATGCACCCAGTAACTTCAAGTTGCCACATAAACATGGAGAAAATACTTGCTTAGTCTAGATTCCAGGGAGCAATTTTCAACTCTGCAGTAAATACCTAAAGCAGTACCCACTGTTGCTTGCCTATTGAGTGGCTAGAAACAAATGCTTAGCAAAACACTGAACTTCTCTGTCTTCCCTAAACTCTGTACTCGAGTAATTTCTGATCAAGAAAAAGCTACTGAAGCAGGAAACTTAATGCTTTCTTTTTCATTAAGGATTAGAAGATTTAAGTGACATGACCCATACAACCTTTTTAAAAATTCCTTAAAAATCAGTGAACATGGAGTTCCCATCGTGGCTGAGTGATTAACGAATCCAACTAGGAACCATGAGGTTGCGGGTTCGGTCCCTGGCCTTGCTCAGTGGGTTAACGATCCAGAGTTGCCGTGAACTGTAGTGTAGGTTGCAGACACGGCTCGGATCCCGCGTTGCTGGGGCTCTGGCGTAGGCTGGTGGCTACGGCTCCGATTAGACCCCTAGCCTGGGAACCTCCATATGCCGCGGGAGCGGCCCAAGAAATGGCAAAAAGACAAAAAAAAAAAAAATCAGTGAACATATGGAAAGATTTAGCATTGTAAAATAAGGACTTCATTCTACAGAACTAGAGCAGAAGAATGAACTGATTTTTAATTTTAATTCCCAAATTTATAGCTATGTTGTATCTTTCAAAAAGATTAATCAGATGAGGGATGGTTGTTTTCAAATGAAAACTAATATTTATGAAATTCTACACTACAAATATAGGTAGACTTCACAAAACTGAATCAATAGAGAAATTATTCTACAATTAAGAGTAAAGAAAGAGTTAAAGAGCTAGCACATAAGAAATAAGAATGTTAGATGGAGGAGATGCAATAAGGAATACCAGAAGGAACTAACACAGCAGATAGTGGAGAAGCAAGACATACGGAAGAAGAAACATGGGTATGGGAAAGTTTAAAAATATAACCTATCAAGCTAAACAATCAACAAAGATGACACCAGAATTCTCTTGAATTTTTATGTAAAAGTTGAATAAATCTAATTTTGACATGCAAAACAAAGTAAATACTATAATCAGCATGGTTAAATCTCCATATAATAAAATTTTGTATTTGATCTGAACTAAATGTTTTCTCATATGTCCACCAAACATTTCCAAAAAAAGAAAAAAATATAAAGAAAACCTCAATTTTTAAAAGTTATACAGGCCACATTTAATGATGATATTAAATCTTTAAAATTTATTGAATGAAATCAAGCCACCTGACAAAACAAAAACTCTTCTAAAGCTCTTGATTAAAAACTGGAATTAAAAATGATTCAAGGAGTTCCCGTGGTGGTGCAGTGGTTAACGAATCCGACTAGGAACCATGAGGTTGCGGGTTCGGTCCCTGCCCTTGCTCAGTGGGTTAAGGATCCGGCGTTGTCATGAGCTGTGGTGTAGGTTGCAGACGCGGCTCGGATCCTGCAATGCTGTGGCTCTGGAGTAGGCCAGTGGCTACAGCTCCGATTCGACCCCTAGCCTGGGAACCTCCATATGCCGAGGGAGCAGCCCAAAGAAATAGCAAAAAGGCAAAAAAAAAAAAAATGATTCAAGTCAGATTTAGTTCAAGCCAATCCTCAACACAAAGTTTTAGCAAAGATGTTATCTCAAACTAAAAAGGCTTCCAACTCCAAGAAAACGGAGCAGAATAAGAGTGTCTTTTACTAACATTTTAGAGAATGCATCTGTTGAAATATTTCTAGATGCAAATAGATTGGCCACACTTAGAACAAACTGCACAAAGAAATGATAATTCAGAACTTGACAAAATCCATTTTCAGTAGTAGATATCTTTGTGCAAACTCTACCAGTGAAAACTCAGAGTTATCTATACTACAAAGAAAACACACAGTGTGTTTAATATAGTCATTGTCAAGAATCCTTATGAGCTAGGGAGCTCCAGGAAAAGAGCGGCATCAGAGGTCTTCCAAGGGTATGCTGATGTGTAACATACACAAAAAAAGTGGTTTTAGAAGCCAGCAGCATGAGAAAAAACATGAGTATACACAAAGGAGAAAAACTACCTCTGCCATACATGTGGAAAGATATTCACCCAATGTAACCAGCTGAAAACTCATGTTAAGGAGTCATATTGGTGAGAAGCCATATAAATGTGAATCATGTGATAGAGGCTCTGCTGAAAACAGCCAGGAACTCATCCATAGTTGCAGGAACTGTGGTGAGAAAAACCTCTGCAAGTGTGATATATGTGTCTGACAACTTACAACTTCTGCAATTTCAATATTCACACATGGAGAGAGAGTGAGGAAAGAAGCCATGTCTAAGATAGGAATGGACAAAGGTTTGCCCAACACAACACATTGACCTCTCACAGTTTCAGGTTTAAAGAAGCAAAGTCCTATAGATGTCATTTCCCCAAGGAGGCATTTGCTGTCTGTAGTTCTCTAGTTCTCCTATCCCACATACTCCAAACATGCAGGGGAAAACTATAAGTAATCAGTGAGAAAACTTGAGCTCAAAACCTTTCCAGCTCATCAAAAGGAAAGGCCATTTATTAATATGAAAAGATGCTCCACTAATTATTAGAGAAATGCAAATCAAAACTACAATGAGGGTGTTCCCGTCGTGGCTGTGGTTAACCAATCCGACTAGGAACCATGAGGTTGCGGGTTCCATCCCTGGCCTTGCTCAGTGTGTTAAGGATTCAGCGTTGCCTTGAGCTGTGGTTGTAGGTTGCAGACACAGCTCAGATCACGAGTTGCTGTGGCAGTGGTGTAGGCCGGCAGCTACAGCTCTGATGAGACCCCTAGCCGGGGAACCTCCACATGCTGCAGAAGCGGCCCTAGAAATGGCAAAAGTACAAAAAAAAAAAAAAAAACTACGATGAGGTATCACCTCACACCAGTCAGCATGGCAAATGTTAAGTCCACGAACCATAGAGGCTGGAGAGGGTGTGGAGAAAAGGAAACCCTCCTACACTCCTGGTGGGAATATAAACTGGTGCAGCAACTGTGGAGAACAGCATGGAGGTTCCTCAGAAAACTAACTATAGCATTACCATATGATCCAGTAATCCCACTCCCAGGCAGGTATCTGGAGAAAATCATAATTTGAAAAGATACATGTACCCCAATGTTCATTGCAGCACTATTTGCAATAGCCAAGACATGGAAGCAAACTAAATGACCATCAGCAGAAGAATGGATAAAGAAGACACAATGGAATACTACTCAGCCATAAAAAAATAACGAAATCATGCCATTTGCAGCAACATGGATGAAACTAGAAATTCTCATACTAAGCGAAGTAGACAAATACCATACGCTATCACTTGCATGTGGTATCTAAAATATGATACAAATTGGAGTTCTGGTGTAGCAGAGTGGGTTAAGAACCCTACATACTGTCCATGAGGATATAGGTTCCAGCCCTGGCCTCACTCAGTAGGTTAAGGATCCAGCATTGCTGCAAGCCAAAACATAGGTGTTGGATGTGCCTAGGATCTGGCGTTCCTGCGCCTTAGTCCACAGCTGTAGCTCCAATTCGACCCTTACCCCAGGAACTTCCATATGCCACAAATTTAAGAATCATAAAATCCAAGTCCATTATGGAATAGACAAAACTCTAGATTCCACTATTAGATTTCATCTGGAAACGTCCTGTATTGGAAGTTACGGATTTGAGGCTTATATGACTTAACCAGGTGATAATCAGTCTCCTCCATCAGATACTGTTTTGTGGTTAGCTGTAAATAAAGTTAATTGGTGGGGGGGGGGGGGACAGATAAATAAGTGAGAAAGAGAAAGTTGCTTTAACATCTCTGTTAGTAAACAAACATACCATACCTCTGGTAAAACTTTCTGCATCTCCAGTGCAGAACGCTTGTTTTGACTTTTCACTTTGAACTCCAGATGTACACATAGCTCTTGAAGAAAGGAATGACTATGGCAGCAATTTTTTTTTCCCCGCACCTGCAGCATATGGAAGTTCTCAGGCCAATGATAGAACCCGTGCCACAGCTGTAACCAGAGCCACAGCAGTGACAACACCCAATCCGGAACCAGCTGAGCCACCAGGGAACTCCAGGCAGTATTTTTAAAAATAGCACTATTTTCAATTTTTTTTTTAAATTTGTTTCAAATTTATTTTCAAGTTGCATTCGTTCTGTTTCTATTTTGCATTTTACTATTGCCTTTCATTTATTTAAGTAGAATTTATCTTAAAATGTATCAACATATAATCTATTCATGATTTTTTTTTTAATTTTCATTTTTGTCTTTTTAGGGCTGCACCTGTGCCATATGGAGGTACCCATGGTAGGGTTCCCATCATAGCTGTAGCCACTGGCCTATACCACAGCCACAGCAACACCAGATCTGAGCCAGGGATCAAACCCGTGTCCTCATGGATACAAGTCGGGTTCGTTAACCACTGATCCATGATGGGAACTCCCCTATTCATGACCCATTTTTGACCTGCAAAATTGTTATTTTTCTCTCCTCAAAATTTAAGCAAAAAATTTTTTTTTGTTTTGGTCTTTTTGCCTTTTCTAGGGCCGCTCCTGCAGCATATGGAGGTTCCCAGGCTAGGGGTCGAATCAGAGCTGTAGCTGCCACCCTACGCCAGAGCCACAGTAACGTGGGATCTGAGCTGCATCTGCAACCTACACCACAGCTCATGGCAATGCCAGATCCTTAACCCACTGAACAAGACCAGGGATTGAACCCGCAACCTCATGGTTCCTGGTAGGATTTGTTAACCACTGAACCACGACGGGAACTCCATGAAATTCTTAAAAGAGCCCAAGAGTGTCGCTGTTGGTAAGCCCCTTAGACCAATATGTCAACTATGGGGGGAAAAAAATCAAATTCCGTACCTCTGACTAATATATTTGTGCTATTTTTCCTCTTAACATATTGAATTGGAGACAACATTTCTAATAAAGTATAAAAGCTTCTCATAAAAACTGGAAAACTATATAATTTTTTAAACTTTTATTGAAATATAACAGATATGCTTATATAGAACTTTGTATTGTGGAGGAAAATGAAGAGCAGTGTTTGTGATTTGAGATAACATTTTCAAAATTAGTTTAAAATAGGTATTTTGTGTTTTTATCTTGCCAAAAGACAGTTTCAAAATTTAATCCAACTTATTTTAACTTTTTTTTTTGTCTTTTTGCCTTTTCTTGAGCTGCTCCTGTGGCATATGGGGGAGCTGTAGCCGCCGGCCTCCACCATAGCCACAGCAACGCGGGATCTGAGCCAAGTCTGCAACCTACACCACAGCTAACGGCAACGCAGAATCCTTAACCCACTGAGCCACAACGGGAACTCCTCAACTTATTTTTTATCTTCAGATTTGCTGAAGATAAATATATTGTTTCGAAAATGTGAGAATTCTGTTGTATGTCCGCTATGCGCTTTTAAAAGTGAATATAGGGAGTTCTTATGGCCAACAAACACATGAAAAAATGCTCAACATCGCTGGTTATAAGAGAAATGCACATCAAAACTACCATGAGATATCACCTCACACCAGTCAGAATGGCCATCATTAATCAATCCACAAATAACAAGTGCTGGAGGGGCTGTGGAGAAAAGGGAACCCTCCTGCACTGTTGGTGGGAATGTCAACTGGTACAGCCACTATGGAGAACAGTTTGGAGATACCTTAGAAATCTATCCATAGAACTTCCATATGACCCCGCAATCCCACTCTTGGGCATCTATCCGGACAAAACTCTACTTAAAAGACACACGTGCACCCGCATGTTCATTGCAGCACTATTCACAATAGCCAGGACATGGAAACAACCCAAATGTCCATCGACAGAGGATTGGATTCGGAAGATGTGGTAATATATACACAATGGAATACGACTCAGCCATAAAAAAGAATGACATCATGCCATTTGCAGCAACATGGATGGAGCTAGAGAATCTCATCCTGAGTGAAATGAGCCAGAAAGACAAAGACAAATACCATATGATATCACTTATCACTGGAATCTAATATCCAGCACAAATGAACATCTCCTCAGAAAAGAAAATCATGGACTTGGAGAAAGACTTGTGGCTGCCTGATGGGAGGGGGACAGAGTGGGAGGGATCGGAAGCTTGGGCTTATCAGACACAACTTAGAATAGATTTACAAGGAGATCCTGCTGAATAGCATTGAGAACTTTGTCTAGATACTCATGTTGCAACAGAAGAAAGGCTGGGGGAAAAATGTAATTGTAATGTATACATGTAAGGATAACCTGACCCCCTTGCTGTACAGTGGGAAAATAAAAAAAATAAAATAAAATAAAAATGAATATAGGGAGTTCTTGTTGTGGCTCAGCAGGAACCATGAGGTTGCGGGTTTGATCCCTGGCCTCACTCAGTGGGTTAAGAATTCAGCGTTGCCGTGAGCTGTGGTGTAGGTCACAGATGTGGCTTGGATCTGGTGTTGCTGAGGCTGTGGTGTAGGCTGACAGCTACACCTCTGATTCAACCACTAGCCTGGGAACCTTCATATGCTGTGGGTGCAGTCCTCAAAAGATTAAAAAAAAAAAAGATTATAAATATCTAAAAAGGATTTACTAAATATAAACTTAATGCACACTGCAAATCCCTTGTTTTCTGGATCTGATGCATTATTCTACATAAAGCATGGGAAATTAACCTCAATTATAATATTTTGAGCTATTGGGCAAGTTTAGATTTGTCTATAAACTTTCAAATTTTTTTCATGTATTAAAGCACAGCATTTGGTGGTTGTACTTTCAGAGTAGTCCTTTTCCTTACTCAATCGATATAAAAAATTTAGGATTACCTGGTATTAACTACTACCCTTCCCCTTTATTCCTTGCTCCTGCATTGATTTATTTCGCTGCTTGATCTTTGGTCATTAAGTAATCAGTTCCACAAACTCAGTTCCTATATTGCTGACAAAACACCCTTGTAACATTATTTCTTATTTCTGTTCTGCATGACATGGTTTATTTATTTCCTAGTTAGTTTTAAACTATACCTGTATTAAAGTTAATGTATTTTCTATTAGTATTGATTCCTTTAATTTTAATTTTCTGTTTAGAGGTCTAAGTCATAAGACTCAATTAAAGAAGGTATAATAAAACCACTCAATTCCTGTAAATTGTAGAGAACTTCATCCTTGAACAGCACATTCAACATTTTCACCATAAAGTGCCACTAGAAAGAATAACTTCACTTAAGAAGGAATTTGAAATATTGCCTTTGTATAAAACACATTGAACTTAGTATTTAACTATTTACCTAACAAGTCTAATGATACTTGTTTCTTAAATATGCTGGCTTTAAATAAAATTCATAAACTTATAAAATGCTGAACTAATCTATTCTAGCTTGAATTCAACAAGAACCTATTAAAACAAATACTACAGTAAAAATGTGGAAAATGTAATACTAAGTGCTTAGGGACCTTCCCACATTGCTAGGGATCGATTGGGCAACATTTAATCAAAGTCCAAATATGGGTCCCGTTCTAGGAATTGTTTTCGAAACACATCATTAGACAAGTGTGCAAAAAAGCATGTATCAGCCAGTCAAGGAACGGTTTGCCACAGGGAAACATTAGAAACAAGTTTCCACTAATGGGATTGGTTAAATAAATTATGAAAGAGCTGTATGATATTTTAAATTTTTGTCCAAAGTCATATAATTTCATTTAAATAACGTCCAATTGATGGAATTAAAAATAATTTCTATACCTTACTTAAATAAATATTCAGAATAATCACAAGTATCAAGAAGTCTAAAGAAAGGAGATTGGCAAAGATGGCAGAGTAGGAAAACCCTGAGCTCACTTCTCATGGGCACACCAAAATCACAACTAATTTAGAGAAAAACTATAAATGAAAAAGACTGGATCCTACCAGAAAAGATCTTCTACAACTAAAGACATAATGAAGAAACCACAAGATGAGTAGGAGGAGTGGAGCCAGTATAGTCAAGATTCAAAGCCCTGGGTGGCCAACCCTTAAATGAGAAGATACAATTGCAGAGGTTCTCTCCAAGAAGCAAGGAGTCGAAACCCTACATTAGGCTCCTCAGCCTGAGGGTGCTGCACCAGGAATCCTGAAAATACTTGGCTCTGAATGCCAATGGGGCTTACTTTTCAGCAGTCCTAGAGGGCTGTAGGAAATAGAGGCTACACTTTTTTTTTTTTTTTTTGGTCTTTTTGCTGTTTCTTGGGCCACTCCAGCGGCATATGGAAGTTCCCAGGCTAGGGGTCCAATCAGAGCTGTAGCCACCGGCCTACGCCAGAGCCACAGCAACATGGGATCCGAGCTGCGTCTGCAACCTACAACACAGCTCACGGCAACGCCGGATCCTTAACCCACTGAGTAAGGCCAGGGATCGAACTCACAACCTCAGGGTTTCTAGTTGGATTCCTTAACCACTGAGCCACGACAGGAACTCTGAGGCTCCACTTTTAAAGGACCAAAACCTTGTACACTCTGGGACCCAGGGTAGAAATAGTAATATGAAAGGAGCCTGGGTGAGACCCATGTGTTGATCTTGGAGAGTCTCTTGGAGAGGCAGGAGGCAACTGGCACTCACCCTGGGGGACATGGACACTTGTAGTAGCTATTTGGGAGAGCTTATTCTACCATGTGGACACTAATGCTAGCAAGTGCTATTTTGAAATCCTCCCTATAGATTATTACACTCAGCCCTGTCCTCACCACTCAGCCTGTAGGCACCAGTACTGGGGCGCCTCAGGCCAAGTAACTACCCAGGCAGGCACACAGTCCCACCCACTAGCATACAGGCTGCCTTAAGACCCTTTGAGCCCACAGCTGCTCCTGGATGTGGCCCTGCCCAACACAAGACCCAGGACCCAGCCCCACATACAAATGCACACACTAGATCCAGGAATGTCAGAGCCTTCTGGCCAGGGACCTTGGGACCCAGCCCCACCCACCAGTGGGCACGTACCAACCAATCCTGCCTATGAGTGAGCCTGCTCTAGCTGTGCTATCAGGTACCAAGACCAGGCAGATACAAGCCTCATGAAAACTGCAGATCCAGCCCATCGCCAGCAGCCAGCACCAGCCCTGGGACCAGCTAGAACCCAACCCAGCCTAACAAGTAAAGTCTGGGACACCCTGGACCCCACAGCCAGCTGTGTCAAGAACTGGCCCCAACCACCAGTGGTTTGAAACCAGATCTGGGACCCCTGAACCCTGTAGCCAGATCCTAGAACTTAGCTCTGCCCACCACTAGGCGAGCATTATCCTTAGGGCCCCCCAGGATTGTGCAGCCAGTTACCTTGTGACCTGCTACAGCCAAACAGCAGCTGGCAGCCTCCACATCGATCAACTAGACCATCCATGCCTACCAGACTTCCTGTAAGTTATCCTCATAAAACAGAAAGACCCATGCAGCCCACATAAGGGGCACCCCTAGAACATATAGCTCGTGCCAGAGCAGAGTACCCTGCTGGAATACATACGACATCTACAAAAGGCCACTTTTCCAAGGTTGGAAAACATAATCAGTCTTCAAGATACACAGAAGTAAAAATAGCAAATTAGGCAAATGAAGTGACAGAAGAACATGTTCCCAAAAAACGAACAAAGGAGTTCCCTGGTGACACAGCAGGTTAAGGATCCACTTTTGTCACTGCTGTGGTGTGGATTTGATCCCTATCCCAGAAACTTTCTCATCTTGTGGGGCATGGCAAAAAGGAAAAGTGACAAAAACAAAACAAAACAAAGGAAAAAAAGAAACAAGATAAAAACCCAAAAGAAGACCTAAGTGACATGGAAAAAGACAATCTATCTGATAAAGAGCTCAAGGTAATGACTGTAAAGATGACCAAAGAACTCAGGAGAAGAATGGATGAACACAATCAGAAGTTTGACAGAGTTAAAAAAGAAAAAAAAGAAGTTGGACAGAGTTAGAAGATACAAAGAAGAACCAAACAGAGACGAAGAATACAATACCTGAAATGAAAAATACACTAGAAGGAAGCGACAGTAGATTAAATGATACAGACGAACAGATCAGTGAGCTGGAAGACAGAGTAATAGAAATCACTGAAACTGACAGGAAAAATAAAAAATGAGGACAGTTTAAGAGACCTCTAAGACAACATCAGGCATACTAACATCTGCACTACAGGGGTCCCAGAAGGATAAGAGAGGGGGAAAGGGACAGAGAATATATTTGAAAATATAACAACTGAAAATTTACCTATCTTGGGAAAAGAACGAGATACCCAGGCCCAGGAAGCATGGAAGATTTCAAACAGGATCAACCCAGAGAGGATCATACCAAGATGCACTGTAATTAAAATGGCAAAAATTAAAGAACGAACATTAAAACAGCAAGACAAAGAAAGAAGCTAAAGGACTTCAGCACCCTCAAACCAACTCTATGAGAATTGTTAAAGGCATTTTACTAAGCCAAAACAAAAGGTTACAACTAGAAACATGAAAATTATGCAATGCAATACACACTGAGATAAGATAAAGGTAGTAAATCAATTATGTACAAAGCTAATAACAAAGTTCAAAGACAAAAGTTACACATATATGTGTGTAGATATATGGTTATATCTCTATGTAATCTATAAGAGATACACATGCACACATGCAAAAGGAATCCAAACATAACACTAAAGATAGTCATCAAAAGGGAAGAGGATCTAGATCAAGATGCAGAGCAGGAGGATGTAGAGTTCACCTCTTCACACAAATACATCATGAATACAACTACAAATGGAACAACCCTTATAGGACATCAACTGAACGCAGGCAGAAGAACTCAAACACCTGAAAGAGGGATCTCCGCATAAGCAGGTAGGATGAAAGGAAAATAAATAAATAAATAAAGAGGTGGAAGTGGGTTGGGAGCTGAAGGAGAGGTTGCCACACCTGGTGGAATTCCCTCACCAGCAGGGAGACCAGCTGGGACAGTAAAGGGGTTTCAGAGGCTCAGAGGAAAGCAGGACAGAATGAGATCTACAAAGATGTTCCGTAAAACCACGAGTGCCCAAGCCTGAGATGCACATCCACAGATGCAAGTGGGGGCTGACTGCTAGAGCATGGGGCTTGGAAAACAGACCTGGGGTTAGGATAGCTGTTGGCTGTGTGAGACAGCCTGGAGGAGTGGGAGGGCAGAACACTGCAACTGAGAACGTTCAGAGAGGAGGCCTAGGCCACCATGGAGGCTAAGCACCACTGTTAGGTGGTGTGCAAGGGGCAGGGCCACCATCACAGTAACCTTCCTCACAAACATCCCTGCCTCTGCAAGCTCTTGGGGAAGTACCTACCTGAACTGGACTGTGACCCCTACTGCAGACCCTTATCCCTTTTGCCTGGAGCAGGCCTGTGCACACCCTAACCATTGCCCCACTCCCCTCCATAAAAGGCCCTTTTGTGCTCTGATCTTGGCCCTGCCCCACATCCCCCATGGATGCCAATCGCCATCCTGCACACCTCCGCTGCCAGCATCTGCTGCCTCCAAAGCAGTTGTCAGCCGACCTGCTCCATCCCATGAATCTACTGCCTCTAGAGCAACTGCTGGGGGGTTGCTCACAAAGAGAAGTAGAGCTAAAACCATAGCTAAGCCCCAGGGACCTGATGAGTAAGGAGAAGAGCTAAAATTTCTCTTTCTGTCTGTGACAATCACTGCTTTACACTTCCACTGCTGGCCTTATAAATACAGTGTTGTGGAATATCCAAATGGATAACAAGCAGTCCGGCAGCTGAAAAAGCTCTGGCTTTAGTAACTGTAGGCTTTGTGGGTATGTACACATGGAGGTCAGAACAGGCCAGAGTCTGAGCTGCCTCCATAGCACCCAGGTGCCTGAATACTGCAGCCCAGAGTCCTGACTTCAGCAGATCTGCTCTGGTGGCCAGGTGAAAACAATGCCTAAGAGACAACAAAGCCAATTACCAACATACTCATGGTCAAGTGAGGCCGAGACCAGTGCCAATAACAGTGTACATTGTGTGCCCAGACAACGGGTGAAAGAGCAAACTCACAGGTGAACAGCTCCAGCAGAGGAATACTGAGGGGCTCCTCTACCAGTGAGAGTTATGCAGTCCCTCCTATCTCACACTGCAGATCAGAAACACATCTCAGAAACAGATCTGAGGCTACTGCTCAAAGAACTAGGGAGCAGATGCTGCCCCTTGTACGGCTGTAAAAACAACAGAGCAAATAGGAGGCCCCACTCAATATCCAGTGCAGGATCTGGTTAACACCACATCAGTTACCTCCTATCAAGAGGATAACAGCCAGGATACATTGAGGAAAGAGGTGGCAGACATCCCAAGTGAAAAAAAGCCCTCACACTAAGATAACTATTAAACTTAGACAGGCTGCCTAAAGCCATACAGAGCTGACAGCCACCTCTAAACATACCCATTGACAAGGCCCCGACCACCAGATGCATAAGACCTAGCTCCACCCATCAGTGGGAAGACACCAGCCCCTCCCATCAGGGAAGACACCAGAAGCAAGAATAACCAAAACCCTGCAGCCTGTGGAAAAGAGACCACAAACATAGAAAGTTAGACAAAATGAGGTGACAGAGAAATATGTTTCAGATGAAGGAACAAGATAAAATCCAGAAAAACAACTAAATGAAGAGATAGGCAATTTACCTGAAAAAGAATTCAGGGTAATGAGAGTAAGGATGATCCAAGATCTCAAGAAAAGAATGGATGCACAAATCGAGAAGTTACAAGAAATGTCTAACAAAAAGCTGGAAGACTTTAAGAACAAGCAAACAGAAGTTCCTGTTGTGGTTCAGTGGGTTAAGAACCTGACTAGTATCCATGAGGATGTGAGTTTGATCCCTGTCCTTACTCAGTGGATTAAAGATCTGGTGTTGCCACAACTGGCAGCATAGGTTGCAGGTGCAACTCGGATCTGGCATTGCTGTGGCTGTGGCATATGCCAGCAGATGCAGCTCCAATTTGATTCCTAGCCCAGGGAACTTCCATATGCTACAGGTACAGCTGTAAAAAAAAAAAAAAAAAAAAGGACAAGCAAAGATGAACAACACAATATCTAAAATGAAAAATAGACTAAAAGGAATCAATAGCAGAATAATTGAGACAGAAGGATGAATAAGTGAGATGGAAGACAGCAGAGTAGATACCGCTGCCATAGAAAAAAATAAAGAAAAAAGAATGAAAATAAATGAGGACAATCTAAGTGACCTGTGGGATAACATAAAACGTACCAACATTTACATCATAAGGGTACAAGAAAAAGAAAAGGAAAGGGCCTGAAAAAATATTCGAAGAGATTATAGAGGAAAACTTTCCTACTATGGGAAAGGAAACACTCACTCAAGTTGAGGAAGCACAGAGAATCCCATACAGGATAAACTCAAGGAGAGACACAGCAAAACACATACTAATCAAACTGACAAAAATCAAATACAAAGAAATACTAAAAGCAACAAGGAAAAGTGACAAGTAATATAAAAGGGAACCTTCTTAAGGTAATTAGCTGATTTCTCAGCAGAAACTCTACAGGCCAGAAGGAAGTAGAATGATATTTAAAGTGATGAAAGGAAAGAAATCCTGCAACCAAGAAAACTACCCAGCAAGGCTCTCATGCAGATTCAAGGGAGAAATAAAAAACTTTACAGACAAGCATAAGCTAAAAGAATTCAACGCCATCAAACACTAAAGGAATTTCTCAAGGCAAGAAAATTACAAATGCGAAAACTCACCAGTAAAGGCAAACATAAAAGAAAAGTAGGAAATCATCCACAAATATGGTATCAAAACTAGCAATCATGAGAAGATAGGATGAATGCAGAATATTGAAAATGCACTTGAAATTAAGAGACCAGCAATTTAAAACAATCTCATATATATAGAGAATGCTATATCAAAACCTCCTGGGAACCACAAACCAAAAAACTACAACAGACCCACTCAAAAGAAAAAGGAAACCAAATACAACACTAAAGATAGTCATCAAATCACAAGAAAAAGAAAAGAAGGAGTTCCCGTTGTGGCGCAGTGGTTAACGAATCCGACTAGGAATCATGAGGTTGCGGGTTCGGTCCCTGCCCTTGCTCAGTGGGTTAAGGATCCGGCGTTGCCGTGAGCTGTGGTGTAGGTTGCAGACGCAGCTCGGATCCTGCGTTGCTGTGGCTCTGGCGTAGGCCGGTGGCTACAGCTCCGATTAGACCCCTAGCCTGGGAACCTCCATATGCCGTGGGAGCGGCCCAAGAAATAGCAAAAAAAACAAAAGAAAAAAGAACTAAAATAAATCCAAAACTAAGAAAATGACAATAAGTACATACATATCAAAAATTATCTTAATTGTACATGGGTTAAATTCTCCAACCAAAAGACATAGACTGGCTGAACAGATAGAAAAACAAGACCATATGTATGCTGTCTACAAGAGACCCATTTCAGACCTAGGAACACAATAAAAGAAATATTAGAAATACAAAAGAGCTTAAGAGACAACTACAAGCAACTATATGCCAATAAAATGGACAACCTAGGAAAAATACACAAATTCTCACAAAGGTACAACTTTCTAAGACTGAACCAAGAAGAAATAGAAAACATGAATAGACCAACCAATCATAATGAAATTTAAACTGATTTAAACAAAAGTCCAGGACCAGTTAGCTTCACAGATGAATTCTATCAAACATTTAGAAAAGAGCTAACACCTATCTTTCTGAAACTCTTCCAAAAAACTGCAGATGAAAGAACTCCCAAGCTCATTCTGAGTCCACCATCAACCTAACACCAAAACAAGACAAAGACATTACAAAAAAAAAGAAAATTACAGGCCAATATCACTGATGAAAATACACACAAAAATCCTCAACAAATTATTGGCAAACCAAATCTAGCAACACACTAAAAGGATCACAAACAATAATCAAGTGGGATTTATCCTAGGGATATAAGGATTCTTCATTATCTGCAAATCAATCAATGTAATTTATACATTAACAAACTGAAGTATAAAAATCATAGTCATCTCAATAGATACAGAAAAACTTTGAGAAAAATCCAACACCAATTTAAGATAAAATCTCCATAAAGTGGGCATAGAAAGGAACCTGCCTCAACATAATAAAGTCATATATGACAAACCCATAACATCATTTTCAATGGCAAAAAGCTGAAAGCATTTCTGGTAATAAGACAAGGATGTCCACCTTCACCACTTTTATGCAACAAAGTTTTGGAAGTGCTAGCCATGGCAATCAGAGAAGAAAAAGAAATAAAAGGATTCCAAATTTGAAAAGATGTAAAACTGTTGCTATTTACAAATGACATCCTATACATAGAAAATCCTAAAGAAGCTATGAGACAACTGCTAGTGGTCATGAATGAATTCGGTAAAGTTGCAGAATACAAAATTAATACACAGAAATCTCTTGCATTCCTATACACTAACAATGGAAGATCAGAAAGACAAATTAGGGAAATAATCCCATCTACCATCACATCAAGAAGAATAAAATGCCCAGGAATAAACCTACCCAAGAAGGCAAAAAACAAAAAAAAAAACAAAACCTGTACTCTGAAAACTACAAAACACTGGGGAAGAAAACTGAAGATGACACAAACAGATGGAGAGATATACCATGCTCTTGGATTGGAAGCATCAACATTGTCAAAATGATTGTACTAACTCAAGACAATCTACAGATTCAGCATAATCCCTGTCAAACTACCAATGGCATTTTTTTTAACGAACCTAAACAAATGATTTTTAAATTAGCATGGAAACACAAAAGCCCTGAATAGCCAAAGCAATCACAAGAAAGAAAAATGGAGCTGAAGGAATCAGGCACCCTGACCTCAGGCTATATATTATAAAGCTACAGTCATCAAAAAAAGTATGGTACTGGCACAAAAACAGAAATATAGATCAGTTGAAAGGATAGAAAGCCCAGAGATAAACCTATGCACCTACTGTCAACTAATCTATGACAACGGAGGCAAGAATATACAATGGAGAAAAGACAGTCTCAGATTTCCCATGTGGCACAGTGGGTTAAAAATCCAGCATTGTCACTTCAACAGCATGGCTTTGATCCCTAGCCTGGGAACTTCTACATGCCATGGGCACAACCAAAAAAAATAAATAATTAAAAAGAGAGAGAGAGAGAGGGGGAGAGAAAGAAAAGACAACCTCTTCAATATCTAGTTCTGAGAAAACTGAAGAGCTACAAATAAAGAATGAAATTAGAACATAATCTTAGACCATACACAAGAATAAACTCAAAATGGATTAAAGAACTAAATGTAAGGCCAGATACTATAAAACTCTTTTTTTTTTTTTTTTTGTCTTTTTGCCTTTCCTAGGGCCACTCCAGCGGCATATGGAGGTTCCCAGGCTAGGGGTCTAATCGGAGCTGTAGCCACCGGCCTACGCCAGAGCCACAGCAACGCAGGATCCGAGCCGCGTCTGCGACCTACACCACAGGTCACGGCAACGCCAGATCCTTAACCCACTGAGCAAGGGCAGGGACTGAACCCGCAACCTCATGGTTCCTAGTCAGATTCGTTAACCACTGCACCACGATGGGAACTCCTATAAAACTCTTAAGAGGGAAACATGGGCAGAACACTCTTTGACATAAATCATAGCCATACCTTTTTAAAATCTACCTCCTAGATTAATGATAATAAACCAAAAATAAATAAATGGGACCTCATTAAACTTAAAAGTTTTTGCACATCAAAGAGAACCATTAAAACAACAATGACAACAAGAAGACAATGAACAGAATGGGAGAAATCTTTATGAACTGACAAGGGATTCATCTCCAAAATATATTAACGTCTCAAAGATTTACAGCGAAAAACAACCCAATCAAAAAATGGTCAAGAGATCTAAACAGCCATTTTTCCAAAAAAGATAAACAGATGGCCAACAGGCACATGAAAAGATGCTCAGCATCACTAATTATTAGAGAAATGCAAATCAAAACTACAATGAGATATCATCTTACACTGATCAGAATGGCCAGCCATCATCAAAAAGTCTGCTGGAGAGGGTGTGGAGAAAAGGGAAACCTCCTACCCTGTTGGTGGGAATGGAAATTGGTGCAGCCACTATGGAGAATGGTATGGAGATTGCTTAAAAAAAAACAAAATGTGGAACTACCATATAACCCAGCAATCCCACTCCTAGGCAACTATCCAGAGTAAACCAAAATTTGAAAAGATACATGCACCCCGATGTTCATTGCAGCACTATTTACAGTAGCAAAGGCAGGATGCAATCTAAATATCCCTTAATATGGAGTCACCATTGTGGCTCAGAGGTAACGAACATGACTTGTAACCAGGAGGTGGGTTCAATCCCTGGCCTCACTCAGTGGGTTAAAGATCCAGTGTTGCCATGAGCTGTGATGTAGGTCACAGATGTGGCTTGGCTCTGGCATTACTGTGGCTGTGGCATAGGTTGGCAGCTGCAGCTCCAATTCAACCCCTAGCATGGGAACTTCCACATGCTGCAAGGATGGCCTTAACATGAAAAAATTAATTATTAAATAAATGCAAATCAAAAGTACTATGACTTACCACCTCACATCCGTCAGAACAGCCATCATTAACAAGTCAACAAATAACAAATGGTGGAGAGGGTGTGGAGAGAAGGGAAGCCTCCTACACTGTTGGTGGGAATGTACATTGGTACAACCACTATGGAAAATAGTATGGATGTTCCTCAGAAAACTAAATATAGAACTACCATTTGATCTAGCAATCCCACTCCTGGGCATATATCTGGACAAAACTTTCCTTGAAAAAGATACATACACCCATATGTTCATTACAACACCTCTCACAATAGCCAAGACATGGAAACAACCTAAACGTCCATCAACGGATGAATGGATTAGGAAGATGTGGTATATATACACAATGGAGTACTACTCAGCCATAAAAAAGAAGAAAATAATGCCATTTGAAGCAACATGGATGGAACTAGAGACTCATACTAAGTGAAGTTAAGTCAGAAAGAGAAAGAAACACCATATGATATCACTTTTATCTGGAATCCTATATACTGCACAAATGAACTTTTCCACAGAAAAGAAAATCATGGACTTGGAAAACAGACTTATGTTTGCCAAGGGGGAGGGAGTGGCATGGACTGGGAATCTGGGCTTAAGAGATGCAAACTATTGCATCTGGAGTGGATAAGCAATGAGGTCCTGCTGTATAGCACAGGGAACTATATAATCTAGTCACTTGTGATGGAACATGATGGAGGATAATGTGAGAAAAAGAATGTATATGTATGTGTGACTGGGTCACTTTGCTGTACAGTACAAATTGACAGAATGCTATAAACCAACTATAATGGTAAAAATAAAGAAATATCCATTGATAGAGGAATGGATAAGGAAGATGTGGTACATATATATAATAGAATATTAATCATAAAAAGGTGAAATGCCATTTGCAGCCACACAAATGAAATTAGAGACGATCATACTGAGTCAAGTCAGACAAAGATAAATCTCATATAGTATCATTTATATGTGCAATCTAATAAAAATGATACAACAGAACTTACTTATAAAACAGATACAAACTCACATATCTCAAAACCTACCCTATTACTATAGGGGAAACCATGGAGGGGAGGGAGGAATTAGGAGGGTGGGAAAAACACATACACACTACTGTATAAAATAAATGATTAACAAGAACCTACTGTATAGCACAGGGAAATCTACTCAACACTTTGTAATAATCTACGTGGGCAAAAAATAATGGATATATATAACTGATTCATTTTGCTGTGCATCTGAAGCTAACACAACATTGTAACTCAACTACACTCCCCTAAAATGAAAAAAACAAAGAATGCCGTTTGCAGCAACATAGATAGACCTAAAGATTATCATACTAAGTGAAGTCAGACAAAGATAAATATCATATGAGATCTTTATTTTGTGGAAGTCTAATAAAAAAAGACACAAAACAACTTATTCACAAAACGGAAAAATTACGGGAGTTCATATCGTGGCACAGTGGTTAACGAATCCGATTAGGAACCATGAGGTTGCGGGTTCAATCCCTGGCCTCACTCAGTGGGTTAAGGATCTGGCGTTGCTGTGAGCTATGGTGTAGGTTGCAGACGCGGCTCGGATCCCGCGTTGCTGTGGCTCTGACGTAGGCCGGTGGCTACAGCTCCGATTAGACCCCTAGCCTGGGAACCTCCATATGCCACTGGAGTGGCCCTAGGAAAGGCAACCCCCCCCAAAAAAAAAAACCAGAAAAATTAACATAACTAAAAATTTCAAAGCCAAACTTATGGTTACAAAAGTGGAAACACTGGCAGGAGGCATAAAATAAGAGGTTGTATACACTACTGTATATGTAATGGATGAGTAACAAGGACCCATTCACTGTATAGCACAGGGAAATCTACTCAATACTCTGTAGTGACCTATATGGCAAAAGAATCTGAAAAGGAATGGATATATGCGTGTAATAAATATCTATCTATGTATATATATAGATATAGATATATATATCTCTAACATTCACCTTGTTGTACATCTGAAACTAATACATTTTAAGTCAACTATATTCCAATAAATTTTTTAAAAAATCAAAAGGTGAGAGAAAAGAACTAACAAACAAGAAACAACAGGAAAAACAGGAACAAAACAACTTACGAAATGGCAATAAACATATACCTATTGACAATCATTTTTTAAATGATTTTTATTTTTTCCATTATAGCTGTTTTTTTTTAATGATTTTTATTTTTTCAATTATAGCCAGTTGACAATCATTTTAAATGTAAATGGACTAAATGCTCCATTCCAAAGACATGGAGTGGCTGAAAAGATACAAAAACAAGGCCCCAGCATATGCTCCCTACAAAAGACTCACTTCAAATCTAAAGACATACTAACTGAAAAAGAGGGGGTGGAAAAATGTATACTATGAAAATGGAACTCGAAAGAAAGCTATGGTGTCCACTGACAGAATGGATAAACGAAATATGGTCCATACATACAATGAAATATTATTCAGCCTTAAAAAGAAATTATGACACATTCTACAACATGGATGAATCCTGAAGACATTATGTTCATTTAAAGGAGCCAGTCACAAAAACTCAAATACTCTATGACCCTGCTTATAGGAGGTCCCTAGAGGAATCAGATTCATAGAACCAGAAAGTAAAATGGTGGGTCCAGGGGCCACACAGGAGGCATTTTACAAGATTAAGAAGGTTTTGGAGATGGATGGTGATGATGATTGTTCAAAACTATGAATGTATTTAATACCATTGAACTGTACAATTAAAAATGGTTAAGATGGCCAAAAAAAAAAGGGTAGTAATACCTGTATCAAAAAAACAGACTTTAAAACAAAGAAGGACATTACATACCAATGAAGGGATTAATCCAAGAAGAAAATATAACAATTGTAAACAAATAAGTACCCAACACAGGAAAACATAACTATATAAAGCAAATATTAACAGACATGATGGGAGAAAGCAACAGTGACACAGTAACAGTAGGGAACTTTAACACCCCCACTTACATCAATGGACAGATCATCCACACAGAAAATCAAAGGAAATGGTGGCCCTAAATGACACAGACCAAATAGGGACTTCCTAGATAACTTTAAGACATTCCATCTGAAAGCAGAATACACATTCTTTTTAAGTGCCCATAGAACACATTCTCCAGGACAGATCAAACAAGCCTTGGTAAATTTTAGAAAACTAAAATCATATTAAGCATCTTTTTCAGTTCCCATTGTGGCACAGCGGAAATGAATCCAACTAGTATACATGAGGATATGGGATCAATCCCTGGCCTCACTCAGTGGGTTGGGGATCCAATGTTGCCGTGAGCTGTGGTGTAGGTCGCAGATGTGGCTCAGATCCTGCATTGCTGTGGCTGTGGTGTAGGCCGGCAGGTGTAGCTCCAATTTGACCCCTAGCCTAGGAACCTCAATATGCCGAGGGTGCTACTAAACCACCAATGAATCACTGAAGAAATCAAAGAGGAAATTAAAAAATTCCTGGTGACAAATGTAAATGAAAACACAATGGTCTAAAATCTATGGATGCAGCAAAAGCTGTCCTAAGAGGTGAGTTTATAGTGTTACAAGCTTATCTCAGGAAACAAAGAAAATCTCAAACAACCTAGGCTTATACCTAAAGGAGCTAGAAAAAGAAGAACAAAACTCATTGTAGAAGGAAATAAATCATAAACACTAGAGCAGGAATATATGAAATAGAGACTAAAAAACAAGAAAACAGATTAAACTAAGAGCTTGTTCTTTGAAAAGATAAATAAAATTGACAAGACTTTAGCCAGAATCATTAAGAAAGGAGATTGCTCAAACTAATAAATTCAGAAATAAAAACATGAGAAGTTACAAATGATGTCACAGAAATACAAAGGATCACAGGAGATTACTATGAACAACTACATGCCAATAAAATAGCCTAGAAGAAATAGACAAATTCCTAGAAATGTACAATTTCCAATGAATGAATCAGGAAGAAATAGGAAATGTAAACAAACCAGTTATCAGTAATGAAATAAAAGCAGTAATTTATAAAAAAACCCTCCCAACAAACCAAATCTAGGGCTAGACAGCTTTACATATGAATGGTACCAAATAAGAGAAAAATTAAGATGTATCCTTCTCAAACTATTCCAAAAAATTGCAGAAGGAAATGTTTCTGAACGCATTCTATGAGGCTAGCATCACTCTGATACCAAAACTAGACAAAGACACCACAAAAAAAGAAAATTATAGGCCAGTATCACTGTGGACACAAATGCAAATATCCTAGCAAACTAAATCCAACAATATACATTGTAAGGATCATACACTATGATCAAGCAGGATCAATCCCAGGAATGCAAGAATTTTTCAATATCCGTAAATCAATCAGTGTGATATAGCACATTAACAAATTAAAGAATAAAAATCCTATGATTTTCTCAATAGATGCAGAAAAAACTTTTTTGTGTGTGTTTTTGCCATTTCTTGGGCCACTCCCGCAGCATATGGGGTTTCCCAGGTTAGGGGTCGAATCGGAGCTGTAGCCACCAGCCTACACCAGAGCCACAGCAACACGGGATCCAAGCCGCTACTGCAACCTACACCACAGCTCACGGCAACTCTGGATCCTTAACCCACTGAGCACGGCCAGGGATCGAACCTGCAACCTCATGGTTCCTAGTCGGATTTGTTAACCACTGAGCCACGACGGGAACTCCCAGAAAAAGCTTTTGATAAAATTTAACATCCATGGAATTCCCTAGTGGCTCAGTGGGTTAAGGATCCAGTGTTGTCACTGCTGTGGCTCTGATTATTGCTGTAGTACAGGTTTGACTCCTGGCCTGGGAACTTCTACATGCTTTGGAGGCAAACCTTCCCCTTGCCCCCCTAAAAAAAAATTCAACATCCATTTATGAAAGAGGTCTCCAGAAAGTGAGTATAGAGGGAACAGGCCTCAACATAATAAAGGCCATATATGGTAACCCCATAGCTAATATCATCCTCAACAGTGAAAAGCTAAAAGCATTTCTTCTAAAGTCAGAAACAAGACAAGGATGCCTGCTCTCTCATCACTTTTATACAAGGTAGTATTGGAAATCTTAGCCACAGCAAATAAGAACAAAAAAAAGGAATCCGAATTGGAAAGGAAGTTATTACAATTGTCACTGCAGATGACGTGATACTATACACAGAAAATCCTAAAGATGTCACCAAATAACTAGTAGAGCTCATCAAAGAGTTCAGTAAAGTAGCTGGATATGAAATTTATTTATTTATTTATTTATTTTTTGTCTTTTTTTGCTATTTCTTGGGCCGCTCCTGCAGCATATGGAGGTTCCCAGGCTAGGGGTCCAATCGGAGCTGCAGCCACCGGCCTACACCAGAGCCACAGCAACGCTGGATCCGAGCCGCGTCTGCAACCTACACCACAGCTCACGGCAATGCCGGATCGTTAACCCACTGAGCAAGGGCAGGGACCGAACCCGCAACCTCATGGTTCCTAGTTGGATTTGTTAACCACTGCGCCACGATGGGAACTCCTGGATATGAAATTTATATACAGAAGTCTGTGGTATTTCCATTCGCTAAAAATGAAAAAGAAATTAAGCTATCTATCCCATTTACAATTGCATTAAAAAGAATAAAATACCTAGGAATAAACCTATCTAAGGAGGCAAAAGACCTGTACTCAGAAAAGTATAAGACAGTGATGACAGAATTTTCTTATTGCTCAGCAGGTTAAGCATTGTTACTGCTGTGGCACAGGTTTGATTCCTGGCTCAGGAACTTCTACATGCTGTGGGCTAAAAGTGTAAGACCTTGATGAAAGAAATAAAAAATGACACAAACAGGTGGAAAGATATACTGTGTTCATGGATTGGAAGAATTAGTATTATTAAAATGACCATACTACACAAATCCATGTATAGATTCAATGCAATCCTTATCAAAATTCCAAGGACATTTTCCACAAAACTAGAACAAATGATTTTAAAAGCTTTATGGAAATGTAAAAAACTGAGAAGAGCCAAAACAATCTTGACAAAGAACAGAGCTGGAGGTATCACTCTCTCTAACTTCAGACCATATTCCAAAGCTATAGTAATTAACACAATTTGTTACTGGCACAGAAACAGATCCACAGGTCAATGGAACAGGATAGAAGCCCAGAAATAAACACATACACTTATGGTCACTTAATCAAAATGTTTAAAAACAAAGAGGGCAAGAATACACAGCATAGAAAACACAATCTCTTCAATAAGTGGTGCTGAGAGAACTAGAACTAGACAACTACATATCAAAGAATGAAATGAGAACATTTTCTCACACAATATAAAAAATGAGTTAAAAAATGGATTAAAGATCCCAATATAAGACTAGAAATCCTGGAGCTGCCGTCATGGTGCAGTAGAAATGAATCCGACTAGGCACAATGAGGTTGCAGGTTCAATCTCTGGCCTCGCTCAGTGGGTTAAGCATCCAGCTGTGGTGTAGGTCAGAGACGCGGACCAGATCTAGTGTTGCTGTAGCTGTGGTGTAGGCTGGCAGCTGTAGCTCCAATTAGACCCCTAGTCTGGGAACCTCCATATGCTGTGGGTGCAGCCCTAAAAGTTTAAAAAAGAAAAAAAAAAAAGAAGAAATGACTAGAAATCCTAAAACTCTTCGCATAATATATTGAAGAACACCGTTTGAATCTTTCTCCTAAGGCAAAGAAAACAAAAGCAAAAATAAACAGATGGGATCTAATTAAACTCAAAAGCTTATGCAGAACAAAGGAAATCATTGACAAAACAAAATACAAGCTACTGAATGGGGGAAAATATTTGTAAATGATATGTCCAATAAAGGGTTAATATCCAAACTATACCAACAACTCACACAACTCATCATCAAAAGAATAAACAACCTGTTTGAAAAACAGGCAGAAGAACTGAATAGACATCTTTCCAAAGAAGACATATAGATGGCCAACAGACACATAAAAAGATATTCAACATTGCTAACCATAGGAGAAATGCAAATCAAAACTACAATGAGGGGAGTTCCCATTGTGGTTCAGGGGGTTAAGAACCCTACATAGTATCCTTGAGGAGACAGGTTCGATCCCTGGCCTGCTCAGTGGGTTAAACATTCAGCATTGCTGTAAGCTGCAGCAGAGGTCACAGGTGTGGCTCAGATTCGACCCCTAGTCCAGGAACTTCAATATGCCCTAAAAATAAAAAATTATATATATATATATACACACATACACATATATATGGCATATATACACACACATACACAATGGAATATTATTCAGCCAAAAAAAGAATGAAATAATGCCATTTGCAGCAACATGGATGGATTTGGAGGACATTAGGCTAATGAAATAAATAAGAGAATGAAAAATATTATGTTACCACTTTTATGTGGAATCTAAAAAATAAAACAACATTGTGAATATAACTAAAAAGAAGCAGATTCCAAGTATAGAGAACAAAGTAGTGGTTGCCAACAGGTAGAGAAATGGAGGAGGAGCAAAACACGTGTAAGGGGATCTATAGGTGCAAACTGCTATGAATAAAATAAATATTCAGCAAGGATAGAGTGTACATCACAGGGAATGATAGGCAATATTTTTGTAACAAGAAAAACTGAGTATATTCTATAAAAATTTGAATCACTATGTTGTACACCTGAAATATGATATTGTGAATCAACTATACCTCAATAAGAAAGAAGGAATAAAACAAGTCTAAGGAAGAATGAAGAGGTGATGTTGTACAGGAGCATCTTGAATTAGCAATCTGTGAGAAACAATTATAGGATCTATACAGATAATCTAGAAAATTATAACTTCCCTAGTTTATCAGGTCTTGACAATTTTACTCATTTTTTAAAAAATGTATACAGAAGTTTTTTGTGGGGGGCTAGACATAAAAGGTAAAATCTGTACAAAATATTTCTATTTTAGAAGTAGAATTTGTACTAAACATTAAGAATTTAATAAATAAAATAAATGTGTCACTTTTTTGGCTACACCCATGGCATGCGGAAATTCCCAGGCCAGGGAATGACCCTGCACCACAGCAGTGACCTGAGCCATAGCAGTGGTAACACCAGATCACCAGATCCTTAACTCACTGAGCCACCGGGGAACTCTAAATGTGTCTTTCTAAGTCATCGACATAGCAAATGTGAGTAACTCTCAGGACTAACATTTAGGTACAAAACTCAGTTTACCTTCTGAAGCGCCGCAATGAATGGAATGGTATATTAACACCTCAATTTGTGTACATGCTCTAGAATAACCATATTCCTCCAATTATAAGCACACACATGCTACATTTTTTATGCCACACAAATTCTTATGACAATGTTTTGTTTTTGTTTCAAGAGTGAGAAATGGAGTTCCCGTCGTGGCGCAGTGGTCAACGAATCCGACTAGGAACCATGAGGTTGCGGGTTCGATCCCTGGCCTTGCTCAGTGGGTTGACGATCTGGCGTTGCTGTGAGCTGTGGTGTAGGTCGCAGATGCGGCTCGGATCCTGTGTTGCTGTGGCTCTGGCATAGGCTGGCAGCTACAGCTCTGATTCGACCCCTAGCCTGGGAACCTCCATATGTCGTGGGAGCGGCCCAAGAAATGGCAAAAAGACAAAAAAAAAAAAAAGAGTGAGAAATGGCTGAATTTTAATGGTTAAGGATTCTAGCTGTGGAGGTAGACTACCTGTCCTACCTACAATCTATTTGTTGTGGGATCTTCTAGACTTTGTCTCATTTCTCTCCACCTCAGTCACCCCATCTGTGAAATGTGGACAGTAATAGCACTCTACCGTCTCACTGGTTTGCTGTACAGATTAAATGAATCTGTATGTGTGAAGCACTTAGAGTAGTTCCTAGCACATTCTAAGTGCTACAAAGCTGGTAGCTATGATTATCATTGTTATTATTACTATTTTTAAACTGTCATTATTATTACAAAATATATGACGCAAACTGAGAAATAAAGGTACAAAATGTTTTACAAACAGATGGAAACTTCAATATAATACCTTAAATAATGGATAAACCATCTATAGTAGGTCAATGAAGAAACAACTGAAACAACACTGTAAACCATGTATACTAACAGACACATAGAACATGCCATCCAACAACAGCAGAATGCACTTTTCTCAAGTGCATGTGGAACATTCTCCAGGAGAGACCATATGTTAGGCCACATAGGTTTCAATACATTTTGAAAGAGTAAAATCATACAAAGTATCTTTTCCAACCATAATGTAATGAAATTAGAAATCAACAAAAGAAGGGAAAAATAAAAATTCACAAATATGTGCAAATTAGGCAGCTCCTTATTTATTTATTTTTTTGTCTTTTGGGGGCTGCCCTGTGGTATATGGAAGTTTCCAGGCTGGGGTTCAAATCAGAGCTGTAGCCACCGGCCTACGCCACAGCTACGGCAACGTGGGATCTGAGCCACGTCTGCAGCCTACACCACAGCTCCCGGCAACACCAGATCCTTAACCCACTGAGCAAGGCCAGGGATCAAACCTGCGTCCTCATGATGCTAGTCAGATTTGTTTCCACTGAGCCATGGCGGGAACTCCAAGCAACTCATTCTTCAACAACCAATGGATCAAGAGAGAAATCACAAGGGAAATTAGAAAACACTTAGAGATAAATGAAAAAAAAAAAAAAACACAACTACCAAAACTTTTGGGATGCAGTAAAGGCAGTGCTTAGGTAGCAATCTACAGCTATAAATACCTATATTAAAAAAAAAAGATCTCAAATTAATAACCTAACCTTATAATTGAGGAAACAGAAAAAGAGAGCAAACTAAATTAAAACTAGTAGGAGAAGGAAACCATAAAGACTAGAGCAGAGATAGAGAATAGAAGCATAAAAGCTAAAACAGAACTTTGCTCTTTGAAAAAAACACAATTGACAAATCTTTAGCTAGATTGACCAAAAAGAGAGAGAAGAGATAACAACTATCTCAAATTAAAAATAAAGTGGAAACATGTTACAGAAAAAAAAAGGATTAGATGAGAATGCTAATACTGCTCATCAAAAATTAAAGTAAATGAAATGGACAAATTCCTCAAACAGCCAAGTTACCTAACTGATCCACTAAGAAATAGAAAATCTCGGAGTTCCCGTCGTGGCTCCGTGGTTAATGAATCCAACTAGGAACCATGAGGTTGCAGGTTCGATTCCTAGCCTTGCTCAGTGGGTTAAGGATCTGGTGTTGCCGTGGGCTCTGGTGTAGGTCACAGACATGGCTCAGATCCCTCATTGCTGTGTCTGTGGTGTAGGCCGGCAGCCATAGCTCCTATTAGACCCCTAACCTGGGAACCTCCATATGCTACGAGTGTGGCCCTAGAAAAGACAAAAAAAAAAAAAAGACAAAAAAGAAATAGAAAATCTTTATTGCTTAAATGTTTTTGCTTGTTAAAGGTCTTTCATCAGGAGTTCCGATAGTGGCTCGCTGGTAATGTAACCGACTAGTATCCATGAGGACTCAGGTTCAATCCCTGGCCTCCCTCAGTGGGTTAAGGATCTAGTGTTGCTGTGAGCTGTGGTGTAGGTTGGCGACTCGACTCGCATCTGGCATTGCTGTGGCAGTGGCGTAGGCTGGCAACTACATGTCTCATTGAACTCCTAGCCTGGGAACTTCCATATGCCATGGGTGCTGCCCTAAAAAAAAAAAAAAAAACAGACCGACCAAATAAATAAATAAATAAAGGTCATTTATCAAAAACCTCCCCCATAAGAAAATTCCAGGCTTCAGTGGTTAAGTCTACAGAACATTTTTTTTTAAATGAGAACTGCAACATTTCAGGTTCTTTTTTGTTATTTTTTTGTTTTTGTTTTTGCCATACCTACAGCATGTGGAAGTTCCCAGGCCTGGATTTGAGCCAGGACGGGAACTACAGGAAAATTTCTGAGAAATGCTACAACAGATAAACATGAAAACATGTTACAGAGTGAAATAAGCCAAATATAAGATGACCAATATCATATGATTCCACTCATAAGAAATATCTTGACCAAGCAAATTAATAGAGACAGGAAGCAGATTAGGTGTTAAGGGAGCTGGGGGAAAGAGAAATTGGAGCCATTGCTTAAAGATTACAGAATTTGTTTGGAGTGATGAAAAAGTTTTGGAAACAGTTGGTGCTGATTGCACAACACTGTGAATATAAGTAATGCCACTGAATAATTTGGAAGGATGGAAATAACATATATGCACTACTGTATAAAATAATTAACAAGAACCTACTGTATAACACAGGGAAATCTACTCAATAGTTTGTAATAACCTATATGGGGAAAAAAGAATAGATATATATATCTGATTCACTTTGCTGTATACCTGAAAACGAATACAACTTTCTTAGTCAACTATACTCCAATAAAAATTTTTTTTAAATGGTTAACATGGCAAACTTTATCTATATTACCATAATAAAAACCCAACAAATTAAAACTATGGGCCTCTATTTTAAAAACACAAATAATCAGTCCCCCCTTCAGAAATTCTGATTCAATAGCTCTCAAGAGTGTCCAGAATCATCATTTTAATAAGTCACTCTTGGGAGTTCTTGTTGTGTCTCAATGGAAACAAATCTGGCTGGCCATGAGGACACAGGTTCAATCCCTGGCCTTGCTCAATGGGTTAAGGATCTGGCGTTGCCAGGAACCGTGCTGTAGGTTGCAGGTGCAGCTTGGATCCTGAGTTGCTGTGGCTGTGGTGTAGGCCAACAGCTACAGCTCCAATTTGACCCCTTGCCTGGGATCCCCAATATGCCATGGGGGTGGCCCTAAAAAAACAAAAGTCACTCTTCCCCTAACTGATGCTGACATAGGGTGTCCTAAGATGTCATTTTCAAGAACGGTGGTGTAGTTCCACTCTTGTAAGTATCACATGGGCCCCTTCCTCCATGAGGCTGTTATCTTTAGCTTTTACACCTAAAGTTCTTATCTGAACCTTAGAAGGAAAAATCTTTTTTAAAAAATAAAAAATGGTAATTTCCCACCATTATATCAGACTCTGTATGTTCAGAAGAGCAGAAAGTGGCAAATGATGGTCTTTTGATGTCTGTTTCCACCGTTATGGTATATTGTGCGCTCTCAACAAAGACAAAGGTTTTTCTGCCCCAAAACTTCTCAGAGTCTTTAATACAATGATATACACCAAAACGCTCCAAAAAGACAGGGGTACAGGAATCTCTAAATGCTTTTGATTATGAATCTTATTTCTTCTTGGTTAATACTTGCAGAATGTTCTATGAAACACTATTTGGGGCATGCTGACCCATATAAATATAACATACACACATATGATATTTTCAAAAGTATATGTATCATTTCTGTTCCAGAATAAGTCAGTTAGCACTTGACATCTTTTCCATCCCTTCTCTACTCCTCCTCCTATTACAAGTGCTTGAAATTTTTATTTCCCATACAGCCTTCCACTAAGGCAGTGACTAGATGCAATTTAGGGTCAGTCAATTCACATATTTGGATGTCTGAGGAGAGACAAATTATCTTGCAAGAGAGATGGCTGATAGTTACTAACAGATAAGATTTTTTGCAGTGGCCAGATTCCGCACATCACTATTTAGACCATAGCTTTATGGGGAGAAGTGTGTGGAAACTAGATGCTTATCTGGAGTCTCCTGGACTTTCCTCATTTCTGGATCTCAGTTCCTTCAGTGTGATCTGAAAAGACTATGGCAACTCCCCCCACACACCCCCCACTCCAGACATCAACCCACCCAGCCCTCCCAATGACTACACAAACAGCTAATTCTCTATACTAAATAGCTTTCCATTTGGTATAACTAGAGTGGTTTCCATTTCAAAATGCACTGGTACAATTTCATTATGTATAACTTAAGTACATAGGCAATATCCTTTTAGCAATTAACCTGTAATAGAAAACAAAGGTTCTTCCCTATTACAATTCCCCACTGTCAATGTCTATTTCACAATCTTGTGGCGAAAGGGATGACGCTTGCTTTGGCTACTTACTGCTGAACAGAGGTGACAAATATTCCTTACAATATTTAGTCTGTAGTAACATTTTTTTTTACTTTTTTTAAAAATTGAGGAGTGCCCTTTGTGGCTCAGCAGTTAAAGAACCCACCTAGAACCCAGGAGGATGTGGGTTCAATCCCTGGCCTCACTCAATGGGTTAAGGATCCAGCATTGCTGTGAACTGTGGTGCAGGTTGCAGACACGGCTCAGATCCTGCATTGCTGTGGCTGTGGTGTAGGCTGGCAGCTGTAGCTCTCATTTGACCCCTAGCCTGGGAACTTCCATATGCTCCAGGTGTAGCCCTAGAAAAAAAAATGAAGTATAGCTCATTTAGAGTGTTAATTTCCACTGTACAGGAAATTGACCTTCTCATACATCTATATATTCTTTTTCAAATATTATTTTCCATCATGTTCTATCCGAAGAGATTGGTTACAGTTCCCTGTGGTATACACAGCACCTGATTGCTTATCCATTCTAAATGCAATAGTTTGCATGAACTAACCTCAAACTCCCAGTCCATCCCTCTCCCTCCCCACTCCTCCTTGGCAATCACAAGTCTATTGTCTATGTCTCTGAGTCTGTTTCTGTTGTGTAGATAGGTTCGTTTGTGTCATATTTTAGATTTCACCTGTAAGTAGTGATTATCATATGTCTTTTTCTTTCTGCTTACTTAGTATGAGAATCTCTAGTTCTATCCATGTTGTTCATGTCATCATTTCACTCTTTTTATGGCCAAGTAGTATTCCATTGCATAAGTGTACCACATCTTTCAAATCCCTTCATCTGTCAATGGACATTTAGATTGTTCCCATGTCTTGGCTACTGTGAATAGTGCTTCAATGAACATAGGGATGCATGTATCTTTGCATTATAGTTTTGTCTCGATATATGCCCAGGAGTAGGACTGCTGGGTCATGTGGTGGTTCTTTTTTTCTTTTTTGTCTTTTTGCCTTTTCTAGGGCTGCTCCCTCTGCATATGGAGGTTCCCAGGCTAGGGGTCTAATCGGACCTGTAGCCACTGGCCTACTCCACAGCCACAGCAACGCAGGATCTGAGCTGTGTCTGCAACCTACACCACAGCTCACAGCAATGCCGGATCCTTAACCCAGTGAGCAAGGCCAGGGATCGAACCCGCAACCTCATGGTTCCTAGTCGGTTCATTAACCACGGAGCCACGACGGGAACTCCATCATGTCGTAGTTCTTTAGTTTTCTGAGGAACCTCCAAGCTATTTTCCGCAGTGGCTGCACCAATTTACATTCCCACATGCAGTGTAGGAGGGTTCCCTTTTCTCCACTCCCTCTTCAGGATTTGTTATTTGTAGACTTTTTAATGATGGTCTTTTTTTGGTCATGCCCAAGGCCCATGAAAGTTCTTGGGCCAGGAATCGAACCTGTACCACAGCAGTGACCCAAGCTGTTGCAGTGACAACACTGGATCCTTAACCTGCTGTGCCACAGGAGAACTCCCCTCTTTCCTTTTTTATCTACAGCTATTGAAATTGATGAAACCCCTTAGCACTTTTGTTGTCTAATTTGTGATTGAACTTGGGGTTTAGGTTCCCATTCCCAATACATATACCAAGTTCCTGTGCTATTTGTTTGAACAAAATTAAACAAATAGGTTGACCATTCTCCACCTACAATGAAATTACCATCTACTTCAGTTGGATAGACAGACCTGTTGGAGGTAAACTCACAAACAGAGATTAGTATATTGCCCAAAGTTTTAACATAATTGACAACTGCTAGGTCTTTTAGAGCATTTATAAGTTCTCTTGCCTGGGCAGACCTGGAATGGCATATCATACAATATTGCAAAGGGGCTTAATTTAAGCCTGCTTCTGGGAGCCAATAGTCTTTAGCAGGGTAACTGGCAAGGCCTTTATCCCAAGTTAAATTAGTCTCTTGACATATTTTAGCAATGTTTCTTCTTAACATACCATTCATTTTCTCATTCTCTCCTGTTGCTTGTGGTCTCCAGAATGAATGTAGTTTAAATGCCTTAATCCAAATCAGAGGATAGTTTCCTTAAGTAGGGCTTTAACCACTTCAGAGTGTTTTTCTGCCCAGGTGGGATATGATTCCACGCATCCTAAAAATACCATCTACAAACACTAGGTTTCTGAAATCCTGCAGTTCAAGGCATTTGAATAAAGTCTACTTTCCAGTCCTCAGTGGAGCAGGTTCCTCTGCGTCGGTTCCCCATCTGGGGAGGTCCAAGAGCAGACTTTGAGTTAATTTTATCACAAATCATTCAATTCTGGGTGACTCACTGGATGGTCTTTTGGATGTTAGGCCCCATCATATATTTTTGAATCCACTGTAAGATGGCATCTCTCCCATAATGGTACTATTATGAATGTGCCACAGTATTGAGTCCAGGATGAAAACAACTGTGCACTACATTTCCAGCCAGGGGGAGGTGTGATCAAGAGTGAAACCCCATTCTTTGGCCCTCTCCTTTCCCTTTTCTGAAAACATTGGGTGGTATCTTGACAAGTCAATTTATAGGAGATGTGATCCTTTTGCTTCAAAGGATATTGTTTAGATTAGGGCTCCCAGAGTCCCCCAGTCCCACCCGCCTTTTTTTTTTTCTTTTTAGAGCCTCACTGTTCTTTATGTAAGTTCCCAGGCTACGGGTCAAATCAGAGCTGCAGTTGCCAGCCTACGCCACAGCCACAGCAATGTGGGATCTGAGTCTGTGACCTACCCCGCCACAGCTCATGGCAACACCAGATCCTTAACCCACTGAGTTGAGCCAGGGATAGAACCTGCATCTTCATAGATACTAGTCAGATTTGTTACCACTGAGCCATGACAGGAACTCCCAGAGTCCCTTTTTAATGGGATTCATACTAGCCCTCCCTGCAGGGAAGTTAGTGCACTTCTAGTCTTACATTTGTAGGGGGGTTGGGGGCAAGGAGCAGGAAGAGCTCTGTTCCTTTCCTGGGGTTTCCATGAGTGCCACCTGTAGGCTTAAACCATGATCTGGTGGGACTCTAATTTCAAGCTGTTCTGATGAAAAACTTCTAGGTGAGGTCTATCGGAAGTTTATCAGCTCATTCCTCACTGTCAATTTTACCTGAGGCTCCTGTGGGTAAATTGGAATTAGGTGCCTCAAGCCCAAGGGAGCCTCTTTATTCAGAGTGTTAGGCTCCTGTCTTTTATTGTTTTTCATCTTATGCATTAGCCTAGGGCAATCTGTTTTCCAATATTCTTCCTCCTTACAGTGAGCACATTGTTCCTTCCCCAATGGTGTCCTACATTTTTCTTAAGGTTACTTTCCTTCTGGGAAACTGATGATACTGCCAGAAAAGTGGCATTTTGTTTTGCATCTTCTTTATTCTGTCATTGCTACTTGGTGAAGACTTTGTGTGTGTGTGTGTGGGCTGCACATGGAGCGTATGGAAGTTTCTAGGCTAGGGGTCAAACTGGAACTGCAGCTGCTGGCCTACACCACAGCCATAGCAATGCCAGATCCAATAGGTGTCTACAACCTACAGCACAGCTCACAGCAACACTGGATCCTTAACCCACTGAGTGGGGCCAGGGAAAGAACCTGTGTCCTCATGGATATTAGTCGGATTTGTTAGCACTGAGCAACAATGGGAACTCCTCCTTGTTCAACACTTTAAAAGCAGCATCTACCAATTGCGAAGAGTTCACTCCTAAGGCACCATCTAATTTTTGCAACATTCTCCTGATAGTACAGGTTCTCTTGCATAAATGAACGACTTCCTCTTATGTGACTAGAGGTCATACATCTTAAAAGTGTGCCACCACTCTTTTACTCAATGTTTTCTTCAATTGAGCCAGATGAAATTATTTGGCCTGTTTATTCCCTCTGCCGCAAATACTGAATGAACTCAAAACCATTTTAAGTAGAAAGTGATATCATGCTATTACATAGGAGTTATATAAGATGTCACCACTGGGGTGGGGGAAGCTGAGTGAAGGGCAATGGGACTCTGTACTACTTTACTACTTACCATGAGTCTACAATTACTCCAAAATTTTAAAAGTTTTAAAAATGGTATCAAAAATTTGTATAAACATCAAATTATATTCAGTACCCAAAACATAACCCTGTTTTCCCAAGTGACTCACTGAATGCCGCATCCACACTAGATCTTCTCGTTTTCACAGGGTGGCTACAAATGCTCATTTAAGAAAGAGTGCTCTGGGAGTTCCCATAGTGGCTCAGTGGTTAACGAATATGACTAGGAACCATGAGGTTGCAGGTTCAATCCCTGGCCTCACCCAGTGGGTTAAGGATCCAGTGTTGCCGTGAGCTGTGGTATAGGTTGCAGACGCAGCTCAGATCCTGCATTGCTGTGGCTCTGGCGTAGGCCAGCAGCTACAGCTCCCATTAGACCCCTAACCTGGGAACCTCCATATCCCGTGGGTACAGCCCTAGAAAAGACAAAAATAAATAAATAAGAGTGTTCTGTAATGCTGACTTTGAAAAATTTAAATTAGACCTATGTGAGCCTCATGTTAATACAGTGGAATCATAATCTAATTTCCATTTAATTTGTAAACCTAATTATAGAGATTTCCTCAACACACCAAAAATAACTATTTCATCACTTCTTTATCAGTCATAAGGGTTTTTTAAAACTATACCATTACTCCAACCACAAAAAAGGATAACTATGTAACATGATAGAGGTGCTAGTTACCACTATAATAGCAATCATATCACTATATACGAATTAATCAAATTAACATGTTGTACCCCTTAAATTTACATAGCATCACATATCCAGTATATTTCCCACTAAAAATATTTTTTTAAAGGAAAACACTTTCCTTCATTAAAAAAACTGACATTAAAATTTGCATGTACTTGTGCTATTGGAGATGTGAATCTTTTTCACATCCTTACAAACCTATAGTAATCAAAATATGCTATTGGCATAAAAAAAGACACACAGATCACTGGAACAGAAAACAGAGACCAGAAGTTAACCCATGCATACGTGGTCACTTAGTTTATAACAAAAGAGCCAAGAGTATACAATGGGAAAGACAGTCTCTTCAGTTAATGATGTTGGGAAAACTAGACAGCTATACTCAAAAGAAGGAAACCAGACCACTACTGTACACCATGCATAAAAATTAATTCAAAATTGATTAAACATTTGAATGTTAAGACCTGAAACCATAAAACTCCTAAAAGAAAGCAAAGCTGGTAAGACTCTTGACATTGGTCTTGGCAATGTTTTTGAATTTCACACCAAAAGCAAAGGCATGAAAAGGAAAAATAAATGAATGGGACTACATCAAACTAAAAAGTTTCTGCAGAGCAAAGGAAATTATCAACAAAATGAAATGGCAATCTGTTGAATGGGAGAAAATATTTGCACATCATTTTTTTGATAAGGGGGAATATCTAAAAAGAACTTAAGGAACTCATACAACTCACTAGAAAAAACCCAAACAATCTAAATTAAAAATGGGTAGGCCTGAAAGATATTTTTCCAAAGAAGACCTAGCCAAAAGAAACATGAGAAATGCTCAATATCAGGGTTCCCATCGTGGCTCATCAGAATCTAATCTGACTAGTATCCATGAGGACACAGGTTCAATCCCTGGCCTTGCTGAGTGGGTTGGGGATCCGGTGTTGCTGTGAGCTGTGGTATAGGTCACAGATGCAGCTTGGATCTGGCATTGTTGTGGCTGTGGCATAGGTTGGTGGCTGCAGCTTGAAATTTGACTCCTGGCCTGGGAACTTCCATGTGCCACAGGTGTTGCCCCAAAAACACGAAAAAGCTCAATATCAGTTATCAGAGAAATGTAAATCAAAACCATAACGAGATATCCCCTTCTACCTGTTAGAATGGCTGTTGTCAAAAAGACAAGAGATAACAAATGTGAGGAGCATGTGGAGAAAAGGGAACTCTTATGCACTCTTGGTAGGAATGTAAATTGTTACAACTACTGTGGAAAACACTATAGAGGTTCCTCAGAAAATTACAACTGTAACTACCATAACCCAGCTGTTCCATTTCTTACTATTATCTGAAGAATATGAAAACCTTAATCCAAAAATATATGCACCCTTGGAGTTCCCATCATGGTGCAATGGAAATGAATCTGATTAGGAACCATGAGGTTACGGGTTCGATCCCCGGCCTTGCTCAGTGGGTTAAGGATCCAGCATTGCCATGAGCTATGGTGTAGGTCGCAGACGTGGCTCAGATCTGGCATTGCTGTGGCTGTGGTGAAGGCCAGCAGCTATAGCTCTGATTAGACCCCTAACCTGGGAACCTCCATATGCCGTGAGTGCAGCCCTAAAAAAAGACAAGACAAAAAAAATATATATATATACACATATGCACCCCTATGTTTGTTGTAACCATATTTACGATATCTGAGATATGAAAACACTTAAGTGTCCTTTGATGGATAAACAAATAAAGAAGATGGAATGCTATTCAGTCATAAAAAAGGAAATTTTGCCATTTGTCACAACATAGATGAACCTAGAGGGTATTATGCTAAAAGAAATGTCACACAGAGAAAGATAAATACTGTATGATCTCACATGTATGTGGAATCTTTAAGAAAAAGAAACCCAGACAAAACAACCCAGTTCATAGATACAGAGTACATATTGGTGGTTGCCAGAAATGGGGTTGAGGGAGGTAGGTGGTGGGTCAAATAGGTGAAGGAAGTCAAAAAGTACAAACTTCCAGTTATAAAATAAGTCAGAGGGATATAATGTACAGCATGGCGACTATAGTTAATATCGCTGTACTGTGTATTTGGAAGTTGCCAAGAGGGTAGATCTTAAACATGCTAATCAGAAGAAAAAAAAAAAACCTTGGTAACTATGTATGGTGATGGATTTTAACTAGATTTACCACTGTGATCACTTTGCAATATACAAATATCCAGTTGTTAACTTGCACAACTAAAACTAATATATGTCAATTCTACCTCAACTTAAAAAATTACAGGAACTTATGCTATTAGCAATGAGAAGCTCTGTCCATTCATAGGGAAACATAGGACACCAAAAAGATGGACCCTTTCTTAGATTGCTACTTTTACCCAGAATCATTTTGTGTGCCGTGGGAAAAAAAAATTCTTGCAGACCATGCCTTAATTCCCCAGTTGGAAATTGATTCCACAGTCTCTCCCCCAGGGAGCTGAATGAAATACATGAAATAATGTGTATTATAGGTATAAAAGAATGTTTGGGAGTTCCTGTTGTGGTGCAGTGTAAATGAATCTGACTAGAAACAGTGAGGTTTCAGGTTCAATCTGTGGCCTTGCTCAGTGGGTTGAGGACCTGGCATTGCTGTGACTGGCACAGGCTCGCAGCTGTAGCTATGATTATACTCCTAGCCTGGGAACCTCCATCCGTAGCCCTAAAAAGCAAAAAAAAAAAAAAAAAGTTTATGTTTCATATGCTATCACTTAAAATGTGTCTACTTTTAAGGACTTTGAATTGTTTCACAAACACACACACACACACACACACACACACACACACACAAAAGGTTACAAAACTCTAGCTGAAGTTCACAATTTGAAAATCAAACTAAAGGAGTTCCCATTGTGGCTCAATGGTAACAAACCCGACTGGTATCCATGAGGATGCAGGTTCCATCCCTGGCCTCGCTCAGTGGATTAAGGATCCGCCGTTGCCATGAGCTGTGGTGTAGGTGGGTTCAGATCTCGCACTGCTGTGTCTGCGGTGTAGACCGGCAGCTATGGCTCTGATTCAACCCCTAGCCTTCCAATTTCTATATGCTGCAGGTGTGCCCACAAAAAGCAAAAAATAAATAAATTCAAACTAAAAATGACTGTAATTCACAGGAGGAGACTGAAATAAACTTTGGAAGCAGAGAAGTTCACAACTGTGTGAAGTTAGGACTTGCCAATGGACTGCCTTTTTTTTTTTTTTTTGGCCTTGAATCCAGCAGGTGAAATTTCTTGGGCCAGGGATTGAACCTGCGCTACAGCAGCAACCCAAGCTGCTGCAGTGACAAGGCCAGATCCTTAACTTGCTGCACCACAAAGGAACTCCCAGACCACTTTTTTATTTTCCTGAGTTTGGTGTAACTCACAAATGAATATTTTGACAAAAGCATCTGCTGATCTCATTTCTGACCTCTAGACCTATGCTGGGGGATCTCAGTGTCTCACCTCTAACAACAGGATGGAACTAGCTCATCTCTATCTCAGAAAGTTGATGAGATTGTTTTCTACCCCAGTTTTGTGAGGATTTGGTCTTTAAGGATGTTTGTGTAGAGCATGATACCTGACGAATGGGTCCTCTAAGATTGCTGGAATTTCAGTTGATGGATGGATTGTTGTTTTATTCACTTTTTTGACTTTTTAAACCAATACGGATGACAGAAATTTATTCCCCAATCTTCCAAGGCCCAGTGCTGCTCCAAAGGATTAGATTTCACTCAGATCTCACCCTACTACAACTAAATAGAAATTTCTGAATTGTAGGACCCAGGAATCAGTATTTTAATAAAATTCTCTAGGTAGTTCTTATGTCTAGCCAAGGATTAGAACCATTGGACTAGACTAGCCCCTTGACTTTAAAATATGTGAGCACTAGGATTTTGTCTTCCTGACATACTACCTACTTCAGTGAAACACCCGAGATCCAGTGTGCATGAAATAATTGTCTTAACAATTTGACTTGCCCATCCCATGGGAGTGGGGCTCTTTCCCTGTGAGACTATTTTTTTTGTCCCCACCCCCCATATGGAAGTTCCTAGGCCTGGATCAGATCTGAGCTGCAGTTGTAACCTACACTGCAGCTGCTGCAACGCCAGATCCTTTAACCCACTGTGCCAGGCTGGGGATCAAACCTGCATCTTGATGCTGGAGAGATGCTGATGATCCCGTTGTGACACAGTAGGAATTGACCTTGTGGGACTTTTGAGTTTATCCTCATTAGGAGTGATTCACAGATTTGGTTGAATTGCACTTGCACATTCATCAAAATATATTTGGTCTAAAGTACCCTTAAGTCAATAACCTCTTTTCAGCTCTGACAAATTTTGTGTGGCTGTTTTTGGCACAAGAAAGTCAAATTGGAAGAACTCTGTCACACGCGCACACACATACACACACACGGGCTTATTTTCAATTTCAGATTCAGAATTCCAGCTTGTTTTCTGATAACCTATTATTGGGAGTGCAATAAACACATTAACTTTGCATGATGGACAGGCTTTCCATGTAGAACATTCTAAATTCTTTCTCTAAGAAAACATAAATGAGCATTTTGGATGACTTGAGGCTAGAACTTAAATCTTCTGGTAGGTAGATTTAAATAACACTTTCCTTGCACCTAATCTTAATTTCATCCCCTGCATTGTGCACTGCTGTGGTGCAACTTTAAGACAAAAAAAAGCAAAACTCAACCCATGTCCTAAAGATGTTTTATATATTCATATACAGTGTGTACATTGCCTGGCAAATAATAAATTCTTTTTTTTTCTTTTTTTGACATTTTTTTGGGCCGCTCCCACGGCATATGGATTTCCCAGGCTAGGGGTTGAATTGGAGCTGTAGCCACCGGCCTACACCAGAGCCACAGCAACGCGGGATTCGAGCCGTGTCTCCAACCCACACCACAGTTCACGGCAACTCTGGATCCTTAACCCACTGACCAAGGCCAGGGATCGAACCCGCAACCTCATGGTTCCTAGTCGGATTTGTTAACCACTGCGCCATGACGGGAACTCCCAATAATAAACGCTATTAAGACTGAGTCAATGAGAAGAGGGGGCTGCTGGGAGTAGGGATGAAAACTGACAAGAGTCTTATTTTATGAATGAACAATGGGGCCACTGAGAGCTATTTTGTCCTAAGGGAAAGAGCAGCTTGTTACAGCAAGCCCGATGCAACTGAGGACTGAAAGGAAGTGATGGTTTTGACCCTATTGTGAGAATAACAGAGCTGTGTGGTAGTGCCAGAGAAAAGGTGGCTTCAACCTCCAAGGAGGTGTGTTATGCCCTGAGAACAAAGCCTGCAGGTATAAGCTGAACCAAGCACAATGTTCCTAGGCCCTAGCATCCTTCTCTGACATTATTCTCTTACCAAAAAAACACAGAGGGAACAAGGATCCCATGCCTTTTCTTAGGAGCATAACCAGTGGAGACATTTTTAAATTATCAGGAATGAACAAGAAGGCACAGCTGAGAAACTGAACTCCAATACAATGGAGGTTTAGCACTAAAATCCCAGCTCCTCTAGCCAAGACAGCCTTCTCCACCAGAATTGTAGACACATGTAGAGAATCCTGGGATCTCCAGATATACTTGGCTATACAGTCTCCTAATTGTCTGGCAGGATTCATTTTCTACCTCTTCCTCTTAGTTCTAAAACCCCCTAAGTTCTAGTTTATGGCATGTAAGTGTATGCTTCTGTTTGTGGTATACATGAGGGTTTCTGTTATTTAATGGAAAATTTTAATTCTCCACACTATTCCAGTCTATTCCAGAACCCCTACCATATTACCATACCAGGGATTTTACTGATATTCTATAATGCAAAGTGAAAGAAAGAATATATCAGATTTGAAAATAAACATACATGTGTAAATAAACCTAAGATTAAGGGGAAAAGAGAGGTAAGTGTGTGTGTGTGTTTTCATGCCACCATTCCAATTTTCAGTGGGCAATGACCAGGTGTCTTATAATTGAACTCAACTCTGACACAATCTACCTGAAGACAGCATCAGATCCCACCAGTTAATGGCTCAGTGCTACAAGACTATGCCCCCCACCCCACACACATGCTTTATATGCCAATCACAAGTCCAGGTTGTCATCTGTGCTTCTGACTCACTGGTCATAGATCAGAGGTTCCCATAACCCCCTCCTCAGGTTCAATTAATTTTCTAGAGCAGCTTACAGAACTCAGAGAAACATTTTACTTACTAGATCATGGGTATATTGCAGAAGGGTAGAACTCAGGAACAGCCAGATGGAAGAGATGCACAGGACAAGGTATGGGCACAGGGTGTGGAGTGAGGAGCTGCCATCCTTCTCCAGGTGCACCACTCTCCCGCATCTCTGCATGCTCACCAACAGGGAAGCTCTCTGGACCCTGTCCTTCTGAATGTTTATGGAGGCTTCGCTACTTAGAGGCAGGATTGATTAACTCATTAGCTACTGGTGACTGACCTCAATCTCCAGCCCCTCTTCCCGGCCCAGAGATCTGGGGGTGGGACTGCAAATTCTAACCCTCTCTTCAACCCCTCACAGCATCAGGTTGATTACCCTTGGCAATCAGCTCCCATTCCAGGCGACAAAGGGGCTTTCCAAAAGTTATATTAACATAACAAAGACACCTTTATCACTCTCATTACTTAGAAAATTCCAAGGGTTTTTTTAGGAGTGTTGTGCTAGCAAAGGGACAAAGACTAAATATATATTTCTCATAATAAATTATAATATTGCAGGTAGCAAGAAAAGATTTTAATGAGAGAAGACAATAAGGGATTGTTTCCTTAAGAAATTAATAGTACATAAAAGTACATAAATTTTAAATGTACAGCCTGAAAACTCTATCTGTAGACTGTCATGTAACCATCAACCACATCAAGATATGGAGTATTTCCAGCACCTAGAAGGTTGATTTGTGGCCTCTCCATGTTGGTTCTCCCTAACCATCATTTTTATTTATCATCATAGACTTATTTTGCACATTTTGAACCTTACATAAAGGAATTACACAGCTTGCGAGGGAAGGGGGGGGCGGTTCTGTTGTGGAGAGAAAGAGTTTCTAACTAAGGTTGCTACAGCCCAGATGATTGTGGGATCCAGACGCAAAAAAACCCCACCAAGACAAGTAAATGTAGAGTAGAGGAGTTCCTTTCCATCAAACTCACTCAGGGAGTATTCTCCTATCAAAAATGCCAGCAGGGAGCTCTAAAACCCTTCTCATTGCAGCTAAGGAAAACGCTCTGCTTATGTGAAAAGACAGATTTAGTCATAAACACAGTCTCATCGAAGGAGAGTGACACAGATCTATCTTCAGAGGCAAATGAGATCAGGAGAGGCTAGAGTGATTAAGACAGTTGCTGTGAGGTGTGAGTAAGACCAAGAATCTTTTATAATCAGGATGTCCACTCTGTATGGGTGAGTTCCCAGGGTTTAAGACAGAGCTGGGTATATTGAAGCCATTCAGCAAATATCTGATCAAAGAGTGCTGATTAAATGAATAATGAATAAGATTGAAGGAAGACTTCTAAAATAATTGTCATATTATATACCCACCACCTAGAAAGTGGAAATAAGCATACAGACAATGGTACTTGTTTCTATGAACCTTCAGATTTTCTTTTTAAAAATATTCCAGTTCTTTTTTTTTTTTTAGGGCTGCACCTGCAGCATATGGAAGTTCCCAGGCTGAGGGTCAAATATGAGCTGTAGCTGCCAGCCTCTGCCACAGCCACTCGGAATGTGAGCCACGTCTGCAACCTAACACCACAGCTCATGGAAATGCTGGATCCTTAACCCACTGAGCTAGGCCAGGGATGGAACCTGAGTCCACATGGATACTAATCAGACTCGTTACCAATGAAAACTATGAAATATTATGAGCACAATTCCTTAATTAGCTTTGAAATACCTAATAGCCCATCAGTTTGTTGGCTCAATTTTGGGGGCAGATTTTCCTAGAAAAATGTTTAACCAGTATTATTTATTAAATGGATAGATTTGGGTATCATCTTACCACCTAAGTATTTTACTATCAGAAATAGAATTGTTCTACAATTCGTAACTGTCAAACATGATGAATTCTTGTATTTAAATAAGGCCGTAATTAAATACACTGTGGTATTCTGGAACAGAAAAAGAACATTAGAGGAAAAAAACTAGTGAAATCCAAATAAAGTCTGGAGTTAAGTAGCCATGTGCCAGTACTCATTTCTTTTTGACAAAGGTATCATAGTTATATAAGATGTTAACATTGAGAAAAACCAGGTGAAGGGTTTATGAGAACTTTAATAACTTTATAACTTGTCTTTTTTTGTCTCTTGGTCATTTTCAGGGCCCCACCCATGGCATATGAAGGTTCCCAGTCTAGGGGTGCAATTGGAGATGTAGCTACCAACCTACACCACAGCAACTTGGGATCCAAGCTACGCCTGCAGCCTACACCACAGCTCACAGCAACACTGGATCCTTAACCCACTGAGCGAGGCTCAGGGATCCAACCTGAAACCTCATGGTTTCTAGTCAGATTCGTTTCCACTGATCGACAATGGGAACTCCCGGGCTTTCAATTATTTTCGCTAATTTTGCTTCTCCACTGGCTCCTTACTCCTCACATATACTTAGGGCTTCCCCACCCTTAAATGCTCTGATCTTTTCACAAATAGCTTATAATTTACAAGGGAAAATACTGTAGCTTCAGTGTGGAGAAATTTTGCAGTCACTACCCTAAATGAGTGATCAAAGTTACCATCACCAGTAATGTGACAAACCAACATTGTGTGGCTCTTATTAGGATATCAGGAGAAGGAAGCATCACTCATGTGGTGTTCTTGCCCAAACTGTACAACTAAGCTGAATCGTAGGTAAATATTAGAGAAACCGCTATTAAGCAACATTCTACACAACAATGTCATCACAATATCAATGTTATGAAGACAAAGAAGGCAGAAGAAGTATTCTGGATTAAACATGACAAAAATATGTGTGAGGTCCTGGATTTGCTCCCAGACCAGGAACATTTGCTATGTAAACATCATTATGAAAATTGACAACATGTGAATATGGACCATGGGTTAGATAACGGTGTATCAAATAATTTTACTCATTTTGAAAATCATAATGTCTTTTGTAAGAGAATGGCTAATTCTTAGGAAATACATTCTTGAACTACTAAGAGGTAAAACAGATGATATCACCAATGTACTTTGAAATTCTTCAGAAAGAAATATGTGCATATATGTGTGTGTACTTATGTATATACACACAGGAGAACAATAAAACAAATGGAGCAAAATGGTTTTGAAAGTTTAAAATTAGATTCATATGAAAAGTTATGCCTCTGCAAATCTTCCGTAATTTGAGTTCAAAGTTGGTTTTTGGGGGGTTTGGGTTTTGTTTTTTTTTTTTGTCTTTTTTTTTGTCTTTTTTGCTATTTCTTGGGCCGCTCCTGCGGCATATGGAGGTTCCCAGGCTAGGGGTCGAATCGGAGCTGCAGCCACAGGCCTACGCCAGAGCCACAGCAACGCGGGATCCGAGCCGCATCTGCAACCTACACCACAGCTCACAGCTGAGCAAGGGCAGGGACCGAACCCGCAACCTCATGGTTGCTAGTCGGATTCGTTAACTACTGCGCCACGATGGGAACTCCTTTTTTTTTTTTTTTTTGTCTTTTTAGGGCCGCACCCGCAACATGTGGAGGTTCCCAGACTACAAGTCAAATAGGAGCTGTAGCCGCCAGCCTAAACCATAGCCACACCAACTTGAATCCGAGCAATTCTCAACTCACTGAACGAGGCCAGGGACTGAACCTGCATCCTCATGGATGCTAGTCAGATTTGTTTCTGCTGAGCCATGACAAGAAGTCTTGAGTTCAAAGTTTTGAACTGAACACATGTATCTTCTCTCCATCAAGACTATTAAAATGATAGTAAAGGAGGAGTTCAGATTGTGGCACAGCAGAAATGAATCCGACTAGTATCCATGAGGATGAGGATGTGGGTGCGATCCCTGGCCTTGCTCACTGGGTTAAGGATCAGGCATTGCCGTGAGCTGTGGTGTAGGTCGCAGATGCGGCTCTGATCCCGTGTTGCTGTGGCTCTGCCTTAGACCGGCAGCTATAGCTCCGATTAGACCCCTAGCCTGGGAACTTCCATATGCCACAGGTGTGGCCCTAAAAAGACAAAAAATAAAATAAAATTTAAATTTAAAAAAATGATAATAAAGGAATCATTTTAAAAAATGATAATAAAGGAATTTAAAAAGTACAAACCTATAACTTGAAGTAAACAGAGTAAGAGTCACTGAGGGACAAGCGATCACAACAAATTTCTGGAAGACATTAAGAGAGGACTGATGACGACAATAGATGAGAGTAACCACTGCGCCACGATGGGAACTCCTACTATGAACAATAGTTCCTGGGATGGCACAGTGGAAACAACTGTGGTGTAGGTCACAGATGCAGCTTGGATCTGGTGTTGCTGTGACTTTGGCGTAGGCCAGTGGCTACAGCTCCAATTAGACCCCTAGCCTGGGAACCTCCATATGCTGTGGGTGTGGCTCTAAAAACCAAAAAAAAAGAAAGTTCATTATGAGGTGCGCAGGTCTTTGACTATCTACATTGAGTAGCACTGAGAAAAAAAATTAAATGCCAACAAATTACATAACTTAGAAGAAATGGATAAATTCCTACAAACACACAACCTAACAAGACTGAATGATAAAGAAATAGAAAATCTGAACAGGCCAATTACTAGTAAGGAAATTCAATCAATAATAAAAAACCTCCTAACAAACAAAATCCAGGACTAGACAGTTTCCCTGGTGAATTCTACCAAACATTCAGAAAATACCAATCCTTTTCAAACCTCCAAAAATATAAGAGGAAAGAACACTTCCAAGCTCATTTTATTAAGCCAGATACCAAAGCCAGACAAGGACACTACAAGAAAATAAAATAGACCAATATCCATGATGAACATAGATGCAAAAATTCTCAACAAAATAATACCAAACTGAATGCAATAGTACATTGAAAGGATCATACACCATAATCAAGAGAAAATTATCCTTGGGATACAGGTATGATCAGCATATGCAAAATAATGAAGTGATGTACCCATATGAACAAAATGAAGGATAAAGTCATGATCATCTCAAGAGACTTAGAAAAAACATTTGGCAAAATTCAACATCTTTTCATGATAAAAACTCACAACATACAAATGAATTTATTTACAAAACAAACAGACTCAAAGATTTTGAGATCAAACTTAAGAGTTATGAAAGGGGAAACATGGAGGAATGGTATAAATTAGGAGTTTGGGATTAACATACAGACATTACTATATATAAAATAGATAAATAACAAGGACCTACTATACAGCACAGGGAAATCTCAATATTCTGTAATAACCTACATAGGAAAAGATTCTGAAAAAGAATGGATATATGAAGCAACTCATACAGCTCAACAGCAAAAAAGCCAATCGACCAATGGAAAAATGGGCAAAAGACCTGAATAGACATTTCTCCAAGGAAGATATACAGATGACCAGCAAACACATGAAAAAATGCTCAACATCGCTGATTATTAGAGAAATGCAAATCAAAACTACCATTAGATATCACCTCACACCAGTCAGAATGGCCATCATTAATAAATCCACAAATAACAAGTGCTGGAGGGACTGTGGAGAAAAGGGAACCCTCCTGCACTCTTGGTGGGAATGTCAACTGGTACAGCCACTATGGAGAACAGTTTGGAGATACCTTAGAAATCTATACACAGAACTTCCATATGACCCCGCAATCCCACTCTTGGGCATATATCCAGACAAAACTCTACTTAAAAGAGACACATGCACCCACATGTTCATTGCAGCACTATTCACAATAGCTAGGACATGGAAACAACCCAAATGTCCATCAACGGATGGTTGGATTAGGAAGATGTGGTAATATATACACAATGGAATACGACTCAGCCATAAATAAGAACGACATAATGCCATTTGCAGTAACATGGATGGAATTAGAGACTCTCATACTGAGTGAAATGAGCCAGAAAGACAAAGACAAATACCATATGATATCACTTATACCCGGAATCTAATATCCAGCACAAATGAACATCTCAGAAAAGAAAATCATGGACTTGGAGAAGAGACTTGTGGCTGCCTGATGGGAGGGGGACGGAGTGGGAGGGATCGGGAGCTTGGGCTTATCAGACACAACTTAGAATAGATTTACAAGGAGATCCTGCTGAGTAGCATTGAGAACTATGTCTAGATACTCATATTGCAACAGAACAAAGCGTGGGGGAAAAAATGTGTTCATGTAAGCATAACTTGATCCCCATGATGTACAGCATGGAAAAAAAAAATGAGAATCCCTTAGAGAAGTAACACATGAAGACAATGTCAAACTCCATGAAGGAAAGGCTGAGAAAGAGGGGCTGGGTATCTATTTGCCTAGAAATAATATATATATCAGGTTTAGAAAGAGGGGAAGAAAAAACTCTGCTTTATTTTTTCCTTTTACATTCATTTATCATCTATTTATAAATTTTTAACACCAATATTGTTCCAAATGCTGAGCTGGGAACTTAGGAGACAGCAGTGAAAGATGTGGAAAGAAAGTCCATACTCCTAATAAAGTGAACATGTTAATGAAAAAAAAAAGAATGGATATATGTATACATTTAACTGATTCACATTTCTGTACACACGAAACTAACACAACATTTTAATTCCACTATATTCCAATAATATTTAACAAAACATTTGAAAATAGGAGTGCTGGAGTTTCCATCACGGTGCAGTGGAAACGAATCTGACTAGGAACTGTGAGGTTTTTGGTTCAGTCCCTGGCCTTGCTCAGTGGCTTACGGATCTAGCATTGCCATGAGCTATGCTGTTAAGACACAGACACGGCTCAGATCTGGCATTGCTGTGGCTGTGGCATAGGCCAGCAGCTGTAGCTCCGATTTGACCCCTAGCCTGGGAACCTGCATATGCCACGGATGAGGCCCTAAAAAGCAATAGATGAACAAATAAATAAAAATTTTAAATATGGAGTTCCTGTCGTGGCACAGCAGAAACAAATTCGACCAGGAAATGTGAGGTTTCATTTTTGATCCCAGGCCTTGCTCAGTGGGTTAAGGATCTGGTGTTGCCATGAGCTGTGGTGTAGGTCACAGATGCAGCTTGCATCTGGCGTTGCTGTGGCTCTGGCATAGGCCAGCAGCAACAGCTCTGATTAGACCCCTAGCCCTAGCCTGGGAACCTCTATATGCCATGGCTGTGGTCCAAAAAAAAAAAAAAAAAGATTTTTAAATAAGTAAATAAATAAAATTAGGAGTTCCATGGTGGCTCTGCAGGTTAAGGATCCAGCATTGTCACTGCTGTGGCTCAGGTCACTGTGGGTTTGATTACTGGCTGGAGAACTTTCACATGCCACAGCCAATAAATAAATAATATGTAAATAAATAAATGGGGAAAAACTCACAACAAATTGGGTATAGGGGGAATATATCTCAACATAATAAAGGTCATATATGACAAGTCCACAGCTAACACCATGCTCAAGGATAAGAAGCTGAAAACTTCCTCTAAGATTAAGAGTAAGACACTGATATCCACTCTTACTACTTTATTCAAGGACTGAAGGTCTTACAACACTTAGGTAAGAAAGGGAAATAAGATATCCAAATTATAAAAAAGAAGTAACATTCTCTGCAGATGACATGATATTGTATATAGAAAACCCAATGACTTTACCAAAAACTGTTTTAACTATCAGTTAATTCAATAAAGTTGCAATACACAAAAAATCAGTTTTGTTTTCAAACACTAACGATGAACTATTAGAAAGAGAAATTTTATAAACAATCACATTTACATAGCAACAAAAATAATAAAATATTTAGGATTAAATTTATCTAACGTGGTAAAAGATTTATACACTGGAAACCATAAAACATTAATTAGAAAAGACACAAATGGGGAGTTTCCGGCATGGCTCAGTGGTTAACGAATCTGACTAGGAACCATAAGGTTGCAGGTTCTATCCCTGGCCTCGCTCAGTGGGTTAAGGATCTGGTGTTGCCGTGAGCTGTGGTGTAGGTCACAGACGCGGCTCGGATCCCGCGTTGCTGTGGCTCTGGTGTAGGCCAGTGGCTACAGCTCCAATTAGACCCCTAGCCTGGGAACATCCATATGCTGTGGGTGCAGCCCTGAGAAAAAAGACAAAAAAAAAAAGACACAAATTGAAGGATTTATGTGTTCATTCATTGGAAGAATATGGTTAAAATGTCCACACTGTAGTTCCTATTGTGGCTCAACAGTAGCAAATCTAACTAGTATCCATGAGTGTGTGGGTTTGATCCCTGGCTTCACTCAGTGGGTTAAGGATGTGCTGTAGCCATGAGATGTGGTGCAGGTTGCAGAGGTGGCTCAGATACTGCATTGCTGTGGCTGTGCTGTAGGCTGGCAGCTACAGCTCTGATTCAAACCCTAGCCTGGGAACTTCCATATACTGCAGGTGTGGCCCCAAAAAGACAAAAAGAAGAAAAAAACAGAAAAGAAAACTTCACACTATGCAAAGCAACCTACAGATTCTGTGCAATTCCTATTTTAATTCTAATAGCATTTTTCACAAAAATAGAAAAAATAATCCTAACATCAATAAGTAAGCACAAACAACCCAGAAAATTTGAGGCAATCTGGAGAACAAAGCAGGAGGCATGACACTTCCTGATTTTAAACTATCTTATAAAGCTATAGTAATCAAAACAGTATTGTATTGACATAAAAACACACACATAGATCAATGGAAGAGAATACAAAGCTTAGGAACTCCCTTGTGGCACAGTATGTTAAGGATCTGGCATTGTCAGCACTGTGGCATGATTCTGAGCTCTGGCCCAGGAACTTTTTTTTTAATGGTCTCTTGTTTTTGCCATGTAAATTGGTGCAGCCACTATGGCAAATCATATGGAGGTTCCTCAAAAAATTAAAAATAGTACTACCATATTATCCAGCAATCATATTTCTGGGTATATATCCAAAGAAAATAAAATCACAACATTCTATATTCCTTTCAGAAACATATGAGGCATGACAGGGAATCCAAGTGGGAAGGGAAAAGCTCTCTTACATGCACTGCTTCTTTCATGGTGGGGGTCAGGAGGAGGAGAGGGAATCTTTCCCAGAAGCCTCCTGTAATTTCTCTTCTACTGCAATGACCACAGATGACTCCAAAGGGCAATTCTGACTGCAAAGTTGGCTGGATAAGTGAAGATTTGGCATTTTCAGCCTCTATGCAGAGATAAGCAAGGAAGAAGCCTGGAGATGGCAGTCAACTAGGGAGTCAACAGAGTCTGCCGTAAGCCAGCTCCCTGGTGTTAACAATGATGAAGAGGGGTCCTGAGAAAAGAGATGACTTGTAGCAATTTAGTGTTATGGCCAGAATCAGAACTAGAACTTTTTTTTTTTTTTTTATTGCTTACCAACATATGTGCCTTTAAAAGTATCTTCAACCCAGATAATGGTTTTTTTGTACTGATGTTCAAGTCCTTGGTATGGGTTGTTCTGAGGCTCAAGTTTACCCCATCCTTTCCTCCACTTGGCTGAGCATCAAAATATACAGGGGTCTTCCAATGACTTCTTTGGCTAAAACTGTATAGGTGTTAGATTTTACTACATCACAAACTACTACAACATTCTAGCTTAGAGCCAGCATTTATTTCGCTCATGATACTCTTGGTCAGCTGGATGATTCCGGGCTGGGCCGCCTTGGTTGATCTCACCTGAATTCCCCCATGCACCACTCATGCTGGCAGCTGGGTGATCTAGGAGATGACTTCACTTTTACATCTCGTATATGGATGGAGGTTAGCTGGGGAGCTATGGAAGTGACTGGGCTATGTGTTTTATTGTCCTTGGCAGACCAGATCGGGCTTCTGTACATGGCAATCACAGGGTTCTATGAGGTACAACAGAAATCAAGCCACAGTGTGCAAGCACTTTTCAAACCCGATTGCATCACATTTTTTTGAGGGTTCTACTAGCCAAAGCAAGTCATGTGGTCAACCCATATTCAAGGGGCAGATAGACTACTCCTTGTGAAGGGAGGCAAATAATCATGGCCATGTTTGCAATCAGCCACAGTTCAAATTAGATTCCTATAGCTTATAATCAACTACTGATAAAAACTATTTTTCATTTTTAAATAGTGTTAATGTGGAATGTTTTTATAATCATTTCTCATTGGCATAATTGCATTTAACTAGATAGGCAAACTTTACAAGAAATGTATTTAGAATTGATAAACCAACAGTGACTTCAACCTCCTACTGGTATTTAACAGGGTAATCTCATTTTCAAGCACTTTGGAGAGGATCTTCAATGATTTCCGAGACACATTGTGTAACTACGTATTTTGTGTGCTGAAACTACTTCCTTTGTAAAAGTGGCTGGTAATACTCTCAAGTGCTTTTCTGCTTATAGGCAAGGAGGGACAGTTCTAGAAACTGCTGTTTGTGGAGAAGACAGTAACAGCTCACATCCTGTTGCAAAAGAGAGCAATTTTGAGTGTCATACTTGGAATACGTTTTACCAGAAACACTGCAGGCTTAAATTTAAAACCCCTTCTAAGGCAGGAGAAGTGGCTCAGCACATATTATTTAATCTTCCAGCTCAGTAAAACATTCCTACTTCCTCAAGCAGTGATGAGGCCATTTGGAGCCCAGAATGACCAGACAAATGGGCAACATTAGTTACCACTGCTTCTCCTCAAGAAACATTAACTAAAATGTCCTTTTAAAGTAAAGCATCTGGACCTATTTATCCCTGTTTCACAGTGTGAAGGGGGTTGCATCCTAACCAGAGGACTGCATTAAGATGCTGAGTATGTATCAACAACAAATTCAGGGAGTTCCTATTGTGGCTCAGTGGGAAAAAACCCAACTAGTAACTATGAGGATGTGGGTTTGATTCCTGGTGTCACTCAGTGGGTTAAGGATCTCGCATTGCTGTGAGCTGTGATTTAGGTCACAGATGCGGCTCGGATCCGGTGCAGCTGTGGCATAAGTTGGTGACTGCAGCTCCAATTCGACCCCTAGCCTGGGAACTTCTATGTGCTACAGATGTGGCCCCCAAAAACAAAGAAAAAAAATTCAACAAGGAGAGAAATGACCATCAGTATCTCTCTTTCCTGAAGACTTAGAACTCTCAGTCAGTGTCAATCCGTGTTTCCTTACTTTAGAGTCTTTTCGAATTTTCTAAGGTGAAAAGTTGCCCGTAGATAAGATTCTTCAGAAACAAAATTTCATGTGCACTGAGCCTTTCCCTGACTCCCTCCCTCTCTCTCTGTCTCTCTCTCTCTCTCTCTCACACACACACACACACACACGCCTACACACCTGACCAAACTCCTGAATAAATGCTGACTTCTAACAGGCCTCCTCATCCACCCCACCCCCGACCCCCCAGAGCTGGCAGTTCCTTTTTCAGGGCCAATACTGAATCTCAAAAAGTTTTCCAGTAGTGAAATGACATCTTAGCAAGGTAGGAGGTAGATTGGCAGCTGGGCTGAAAATAGCTGGGACTTGTTAGGCCAAATAAATTGGGCCTTGTTTCTCTTTGACATGTCAAGGAGAAAGTTAATTGCAGGAGCTGAGCACTGCTGGAGTAGAAAGATGACCACTGCAATCACTCCTGGGGCCAAGGAGACCTCCCCAGTTACACACTCGCAGTAAGATTCCTAGGGCTGAAAAAGGGAGGGTACACCAGGGAATAAGTCCTGATACTGTTCCAGCACCCTTTGCTCTGGAATTCATCTTTGCTACAAAATGCACATGCATATTGGGGAGGGTCCTGTGTCTAACCAGGTGTCAGAAATAAAACAAGATAATTGGCCAAAGGAAAACAAAGACCAAGAAGAACTGTCCTATATAAGTGAGTTAAATCACCTCTGTTGAGCTCCTCACTCAGGGGGATGCCCGCGTCCTTACTGCTCTTTAGGGTGTACCTTATTTCTTTGCTTCTGACTTAAACTATTTCTCTTTGTGCTCTCCCACATGTTGTACTATGATGCTAACAATAACTTCATACCTGTTTTCATGGTCTTTGCCTCCTTGATACATTCTTGCTTTCAACAGGGGCAAGAATCAGGTCAAATCTGCTTTTCGCCTCTAGCTAGTTTAGTGGCTAGGATTCCTGATGTTTAACCAGGCTGCCCAGGTTCAATTTCTAAGTCAACAATTAAGATTTGGCTTCACCCCATCACTCACTGCTGTCCCTCCAAGATCGTTAGGTTCATGTTTAGAAAACTGTTAGAGCAGCAAGATTGGGATAATTTTTGCTGTGTAAAAAAAAAATTAACCCCTAACAGCAAGGTTTAACAAAACAATCATTTCAATGCTCATGATTCTGGACGTAAAGCAAATCATGTGGCCAAACCCTGAGTCTGTATACGTAGGGACTAATGGTGTGGACACAGAAAGGTGGAAAAAAAACTGGGGCTCATGACTGCAGCCATCTACTACTTTATCTGTGAGTTCCTTCAAAGCCTGTGGTGTGAAGATGACAGCACTAATGGCCTGAACCTGGCCAGAAACCAGGTTGGGACTTGAACCCATGGGCCGTCACTTGAACACAGCCAAAACCCAGATTGGGACTTAAACACACAGTTTTAAATTGGAACCACTCCCTGGTGTCTGAACTTAGTGAGATTCAGGTTCTTCATGCCTCCATGCAAAAAGAATTCAGCAAGAGACAAAATGATTGGCAAGAAACAGATATATTAAGATAGGATGCTTGTGAGAGATGCAAGTGGGCAGGCAAGGAGGATCTGCCCCCAGGATCCCAGTGGGCTACAGTTTTATCATCCAAAGGGAGTGGGGTGGGCAAAGACCACCTCTTCCTTTCTGGGAGTAGTAGCTCCTCCCTGGTATCTGGTATCCAAATCATCAGCAGGGTGGTCCTTAAACTCCTGCCCTAGGTCTGAACCTGAATGCAGGCCTCATCCCATCCCCCAGCCAATGAGCTGAGGAAAATAAACTTGCCTCCACAAGTCAAGCAAGCCTGCTTTGTTCTGATGGCTTTCTGGAGCAATTATTAACTTACAGTGGGCTCCCAGAGTTTCCTAGGTTTCCTTCTCTATCTATGGTCCCTTACTGGGACTTATACAACTACCTGTGCCTATTCCATCCCTATCAGTTGGATTTTCTATGGCCCCAGTGATTTTTTTTTTTCTGCATTCCTATATATGTAAGACATGACCAATCTTTGAATAAATTTAATAAGGAGGCTAATCAAGGATAGGAAAGTATGTATGTTGTTTTGATTTTTATTTAAGTTGGCTTCAATTTATGCTCATTTTTCTACTGGCAAGAGTTTAGTGTTATATAAACCAAGAGAACTCATCTTGTAGACTACAGAAATGTTAAGTAATCATGATCACCACGTGTTATCCCCTCAAACACCACTGTTTATAGACCTACATCCACAAGTACCCATATACATTCATTTCTTGTTTACAAATTAGTTCTCTACTCACACAAAGGAGACCACATAATTATTTCAAATATAAAAGAAACACTTTTTTACTCTTTTTGTCCATTATTTCGTCACTTCAAAACACTCTAATTAGATTACTCATTCATTCCAAAAATAGTTATTTGGCCTATTACATCCAGGCAACACAGTGTCATATAAGATACTGGTTTTCCCAGTTGTTCTCCCCTCCCTCCTGGCGACTTACTCATTCAGCAAATATCCACTGAGTATATTTTCTATGCCAAGTGCAATTATAACTCTGCATATCAAACTCAATGGAAACAATCTAAATGTCCATCAAAAGATGAATGGATTAAGATATGGCATATACACACAATGGAATACTACCCAGCCTTAAAAAAGAATAAAATAATACCATTTGCAGCAACATGGATGGAACTAGAAACTCATACTAAGTGAAGTAAGTCAGAAAGAGGAAGCCAAATACCACATGATATCACTTATATCTGGAATCTATACAGCCCATATGAAACTTTCCATAGAAAAGAAACTCATGGACTTGGAGAAGAGACTTGTGTCTGCCAAGGGGGAGGGGACGGGAGTGGGATGGACTGGGATTCTGGGGTTAAGAGATGCAAACTATTGCATTTGGAGTAGATAAGCAATGAGATCCTGCTCAGCACAGGGAACTCAATCCACTCACTTATGATAGAACATGATGGAGAATAATGTCAGAAAAAGAATGTATATATATGGGGACTAGGTCACTTTGCTGTACAGCAGAAATTGACAGAACACTGTAAACCAACTATAACAGGAAAAATAAAAACCATTTAGATTTAAATTTAAAAAATCAAGCTCATATATGAATCAACAAATATGTACTGTGTGTCAGTTATGTGCCAGGCAATATGCTAGACAGAGCTGCAAGGCTGAGAAGAGCTCAGGATTCTTTACTTTTTTTTTTTTTTTTTCTTTTTAGAGCTACACCCGCCACATACTGAGTTTCCCAGGCTAGGGTTCTAAATGAAGCTACAGCTGCTGGCCTACACCAGAGCCACAGCAACACAAGATCCGAGCGGCATCTGTGACCCACACCACAGCCCAGAGCAACGTCGGATCCTTAACCCACTGAGCGAGGCCAGTGATCGAACCCGCAACCTCATGATTCCTAGTCTGATTTGCTTCAGCTGCACGACGACGTGAAAGCCCTACTTTCTGGAGTCTACAGTGGACTTTGACAAACAGACGTTAGTCCAACAACAACGACAAAAAAAAAAAAACACACACACACACAAACATAAGTATATTCAATTACAAAATGAAGTAAGACATAAGTAGAATAAGGAAAAAGAATACAACCTGCACTAAGGAACCAGAAAAGTGATGCTTGAGAGATGAGAGGCCTAGGAAAAGTGGGGAGCAGGATGGGCAGGGGAAGAGGCAAGAGGAGAGGAATCCACTGCTAAAGCCACAGCACACAAAACGGCTCTATCGCTGGAGGAACACATCCCAGTACCAGAACTGAAAGAAGGGCAGGGGTAGACAGATGGAGGTGGGCAGTAGGGGATGAGGGGGTGGATCATGCTGTTGAAACCTATGGTGCCCTCCTGGGTACAAAAGCCTTTCCGTTACTTATTTGCAGGAAAATGGCTTCAGCCTTGGAGACCTTCCCCGAGTTCAAAAGCACAGTTGCTAAGCAGGTAAGGGAGGGAATGCAGAGACAAAGGAACAGGCAAGAATCTATTAGTGCAACCATTAAAGCAGGCTCCTGGTTCCTCCTTAAGGACTATGCATAGCAACATCTTCGAGTTCTTCTACAGGAACTGAGGCCCCCAGGTGGAGTACATACAGGTGCAATACCTAACTTCAGGCAGAGTGCAAGATAAATGAAGCACCGCCCACTTCCCTCATCAATCACTAATCACGGAAAAAGTCACACACCCTGCAGCTCTCATCCCAAATACTGCCTGTAAAAACCTCTCCGCCAAGCCATCAGGGAGTTTGGGATCTTAGAGCAGGAACCAACTGTCTCCCTGCTTGGCCCTGCAATAAACCTTCCTCTGCTCCAGACTTCAATGTCTCGGTTTGTTTGGCCCCACTGTGCGTTGCTCATGTGAACTTGCCGTAGGTAACATTGTGAAGGGCTGAAGGTCATGATCATTGTATGGGCTTTTAAGATAAATGAGAGTGACTGAAGAAGTTTAAGAGGGAGGAGTTCCCGTTGTGGCACAGCGGAAACAAATCCGACTAGCATCCATAAAGATTCGGGTTGGATCCCTGGCCTTTCTCAGTGGGTCAGGGATCCCGTGTTGCCATGAGCTCTGGTGTAGGTCACAGCCATGGCTCAGATCTTGGGTTCCAGTGGCTGCGATGTAGGCCAGCAGCTACAACTCTGATTCAACCCCTAGCCTGGGAACTTCTACATCCTGCGGGTGTGGCCCCCGCAGTTTTTTTTTTGTCTTTTTTTTTTTTTTTTTTAGGGCCACTCTCAAGGCATATGGAGGTTCCCAGGCTAGGGGTCGAATCGGAGCTGTAGCCCCCAGCCTACGCCAGAGCCACAGCAACGCGGGATCTGAGCCGCGTCTGCCACCTACACCACAGCTCACAGCAGCGCCAGATCGTCAACCCACTGAGCAAGGGCAGGGACCGAACCCGCAAACTTCATGGTTCCTAGTCGGATTGTTAACCACTGCACCACGACGGGAACTCCTCAAGTTGGTTTTTAAAGTGATTGCTCTGTTAGGTGAGAGAAGAGGTCAGCACGGTGGATGAAGGGAGAGGAATAGGAGAAATCCCTGTGGAGGAAGTTCAGGTGGGAGTCTGGGCTGGGGTGGTGCCAGTATAAACGGAGAAAAGGAGATGGATTTTGGATTTATAGGAGGTAAAATAACAGTCTCTGGGATGGGTATGCGCAGGCTGAGGGAGAGAGTGGTATGAAAGCTGACTGACTCCAAGATACCCAGATGGCTCAATAATAATACCTCTAGTAAGGTTTCTAGGTATGATCTGCACCCAATACCAATGTGTGGATTTCCCCACCCCCACCCCTGACCCAGCAATTCTGACAGCAGCTGGGTACCGTGTAAGACAACGCAATTCCAACACCATGTACCTGGAGACAGGGTCACATCCCACAGCAAAGGGCTCAATCCCACAAAACCGCCCCCCACTTCACACATCAGCACAAATCTCCCATTTGTTACCTGTGCTCCTGACCCACAGACTATGAGTCAGAGCGTCCCACGACCTCCTCCTCAGGTTTGCTTAACTTGCTAGAGCAGCTCACAGAACTCAGAGAAACATTTTACTTACCAGGTTACCGGTTTATTGTAGTTAGGAGAGAACTCAGGAACAGCCAGAGAGAAGAGATGCACAAGGCAAGTCTGTGGGAGTTGCCATGCCCTCTCCAGCGCACCACTCTTCTCAGTCTCGCACAGTTCACCAACCTGGAAATTCTTGGAACCCCGTTCTTTTGGGTTTTTAATGGAAGTTTCACTACCTAGGCCATTGGAGATGGCCCGCCTCCTCAAGCCCGCCTCAAACTCCAGGGTCTGCCTCCTTCAGAGATCTGGGGGTGGGACTAAAGGGGCCAACCCTCTTATCACCTGGTTGGTTCCCCTGGCAACCAGCTCCCAGGTTTAGGCACTTTCCTAGTGACCTTATTAACATAACAAAAGACACCTTTATTACTTTCATCCTAGGAAATTCCAAGGATTTTAGGAGTTCGGTACCAGAGAAGGGAACAAAGACCAAATGTATATATAGCTCATTGAAAATGACAGTGTCAGAGTCCCCATCGTGGCTCAGTGGTTAATGAATCCGACTAGGAACCATGAGGTTGCAGGTTTGATCCCTGGCCTCAGTGGGTTAAGGATCTGGTGTTATGGTGAGCTGTGTTGTAGGTCGAAGGACGCGGCTCGGATCCCACTTTGCTGTGGCCCTGGCGTAGGCCGGCGGCTACAGCTCTGATTAGACCCCTAGCCTGGGATCCTCCATATGCCGCAGGTGTGGCCCTAGAAGAAGACAAAAAGACAAAAACAAACAAAAAAATCACAGTGTCACACCCAACTTGTTAGAGGTGGAAGCAAGGCACTTTCTTCCGCATGAGAATTGCGAAGGCACTCCATCAAGTCATTCAGGAGATGTACCAGTTAGTTTTTACTAGGTCATAAACCATCCCCAAAACGTAATGGTTTAAAACAACAATCGTTTATTCACTCACAATTTTGAGGTCTCACGATTAAAACTGCTTGTATGAGTGGTTTTTCTACTGCTGACCTCCAGGCTCAGGCCGATGAGTGCAGACAGCTGGAAATACAGCTAACTAAGCGTCCTCAGCTGAGGTGACCTAGTCACTGTTCCACCTGATCTTCTGGTCTTCCCGAAAGCAAGCCTGGCTTCTTTCCATGGTGGTCTCAGGGCTCCAAAGAGTAAGGAGAGAAGTTACTCCCAAAGAGCTAAGGCTTTTCAAGCTGCTTCTTGCATTTTGTTTACTTTTGTCCCACTGGACAATGCAAATCACATGATTTAAGCCCAGAGTCATTGTACAAGAGGATCACTCCGGGGCATGGATAAAGGGAGCTGGGACCGAAGGGGAGAAAATAATTGAAACAACCTGCCACACGTGATTTCATTATTTTAATTATGAATGACTTGAAACGTGTGGGAGGATTTCCTATGATCTCAGGGATTTATTTACATTTATGAATCAATACATTGTTATTGCCAGCTAAAGAAGGTCACTCATCATCCAGCTGTATGAACATTGAGCTGTATTTTTTTCTTTTTTGGCCACCCCGAGGCATATGGAGTTCCTGGGCCAGAGATCAGATCTGAGCCAAAGTTGTGACCTAAGCAGCAGCTTTGGCAATGCCAGATCCTTAACCCACTGTGCTGGGCTGTGTCCCTGTCCTCCCCAAACACCACAGATCCCTTTGCTTCACATCAGGAACTCCAAAAGATTGAGGGTTTTTTTTGGGGGGGGTGCTTTTTAGGGCTGCACACGCAGCATATGGAGGTTCCTAGGTTATGGGTGGAATCCGAGCTACAGCTGCTCGCCACAGCAATGCCAGATCCAAGCAGTACTTATGAGGAACAGTTTATAAGAACAACTCACCTGTTGTGGCAAAATACAGGATCTATAGAGGTGATGATCCTAAAACCTGGTGCTAGCTGTGGTGATGTAATGTGTGTCCTTAGTAGTCAAGATTATAGCATAGAGTTAGTTGACGTTCATCCCTTTGATGGATTGCCATCACTTTGATGCATCGATTCCCTAGCAGACTCTCCAGCCCTTGCTGGTTTTTTGCTTCTAAAGAAAAACCTTTGAATTATTTTTTAGTCTCCAATCTGTCATATTTGACTCAGAGTGCTGCTGGGATCACTATACATTTGATTATGTCAGCTTTCGATTGTAAAAATACTCTTTCTTTCTGACATAATGATTGTTTCAGTCAGCTGTTAGTATGTAATTGACAAAATACAAATTTTCTGATGCATACAATAAACACTGATTTTGCTCACATGTCTGTGGGTCTGCCGGGGAGTCTATAGATATAAGCTCATCTGAGTCAGCTCCATGTGTATCTTGTTGTTCTTCATCCATAGGATTAAGGATTTTTCATTAAGGACATCTTTTTATTTATTTATTTTTTTTGGCTGAGTTGCAGGCACGCGGAAGTTCTGGGGCCAGGGTTTAGACTTATGCCAAAGCAAAGACCCAAGCTGCTGCAGTGACAACTCTGGATCCTTAACTCACTGAGCCACCAGGAAACTCCAATAATGACTTATCTTTTAAATCTACTGGCCACACCCGAGTTTCTGGGTTGATTGGCTTGCTTGTGTTTTATTTACTTTTTTATTTTTATTTTTTGGTCTTTTTGTCTTTTTAGGGCTGCCCCCGTGGCATATGGAGGTTCCCAGGCTAGGGGTCTAATCGGAGCTCTAGCCGCCGGCCTACGCCAGAGCCACAGCAACGCCAGATCTGAGCCGCGTCTGCGACCTACACCAGAGCTCACGGCAATGCCGGATCCTTGACCCACTGAGCGAGGTCAGGGATCGAACCCGCAACCTCATAGTTCCTAGTCGGCTTCGTTAACCACTGAGCCACAACGGGAACTCTAGTTTGCTTGTGTTTTAATTTGCCTCTCCGCTCTCTGCATCCCTCTCCCCACACACCTGTGTTTAAAATCTGGTTTTTAAAAAGTTTTAAGACACAGTAGCTGCTTTCTTTGACTTTTTATTTCCAATTTTTAAAATGATTTTTTAAAAGATAGCTTTTCTTTTGTCCACTTTGTTTATGAAATGTATTAGAGACATTTTAGTGTGTCTATTATTTCTATACTTGTCAGTTGCCAGATTAGGTGGGTAAGAAATTTGTTCACTAAAAGTAATTTATCAAGTGTATGACTCACTGTGCCCTTTTTATTCCAACTATATCAAGACACTTTTTCCTTTTCTGTATTATTAGTCACAGAGGATAGATCACCTTCTGTCCTTAACTTTAAATGAAAGTTCTAGCTAGACATTTATCAAACACCCCAGTACTTTCAAAGGCTGTTCAGGCTATTTTGCCAGTTATCTGAGAAGCAATGGCCATGAAAAGAAGCTCTGAAATCTCCCCAGAGAATCAGTGATGAAAAAATGAATTACTCCTAAAATAGATAAATCTTCTGTGGTTGATGGGATAGGAATTTGCTAATTTAGGGTCACCTACTTAGGTACAATTACATATACTTAATGGATTACTAATAAATATTAATGGCAGAAGTTACTGAAGTAGAAAATAAAGACTTGCAAGTAAATATACCTGCAAATATTCACCATGACAACTTTATTGAATAAAAGTGGGCCACATTTCTAGGAAGCAAGTTGTGTCATACACTAGACTGTGGAATCAAAGCTAACCCAGTAGGATTTCAGGACATGTGGCTGAATTACATGTGACCACCTACTATCCCACTATCATTTCTTGGTACCATGTCTGAACGTGTACATCACCCAGCTTTTGGCCTCAGAAATACATATGGCAGGACAACAGTTAATAACTCCTCAGGGAGTTCCCACTGTGGCGCAGCGGAAACGAATCCGACTAGGAACCATGAGATTGCGGGTTTGATCCCTTGTCTTGCTCAGTGGCTTAAGGATCTGGCGTTGCCATGAGCTGTGGGGTAGGCTGGCAGCTACAGCTCTGATGAGACCCCTAGCCTGGGAACATTCATGTACCGTGGCAGGTGCAGCCCTAAAAAGCAAAAAACAAAACAAAAACCTCCTCAGGAGTTCCCACTGTGGCAAAATGGGATTTGTGGTGGCACAATTGGGTGGAGGATCAGGCATTGCCACAGCTGTGGCATAGGTTGCAAGTGCAGCTCAGATCTGATCCCTGGCCCAGGAACTTCATATGCCAGAGGGCATATGAAAAACAGAAAAATAAATAAATAAATAAGTACCCCCTCCCCAATAATGATCAGAGGAGAGTCAGTGGTGCTAAGAAGTCTGGTAGCATGGTTAAGAGTATTGGCTATGGAGTCTGACATACTTGATCCTGTGTCTCGGTTCTGGTCCTCACTTGCTCTTTGACCTTGAGCAAATCGTTCAACACCCCTGAGTCTCCTCGAGGGATTCAGGGATCTTGTCTTTCCTGGGGAAGATTCTAGTCCTAGGATAAGCCTCCTTGAGCACCACTCTACCGTTGCCCCTCCCTGCTCCTGCCCACCAACAAAGCCTCTGAATTTCCCTCCTGGGGTGTTTGCAGGGAGCAGAAACTGAGTCTCCCTCCTGGTGGAGACTTGGGGCTCTGTGCCTTTTCTTTCCTCACTCACTGCCCTTAGTTGCATTTGTGTCCCCTCTCTTGTCCCTTCTGCCTTGTGAGAACACAGTGAGAAAATGGGTGTCTACGAACCAGGAAGCAGGCCTTCTCCAGACATCGAATCTGCTGTTGTCTTGCTCTTGGACTTCCCAGTCTCCAGAACTGTGAGAAATAAATATTTTTTTTGTTCAAGCCACCAGTCTATGGTATTTTTGTTACCATAATCTGAATGGACTAAGACACTGTCCAACCACAACCCCCTCCACAGACTTGCAGAGTTAATCACTATGCTGACTTTCATGTTGATCGCTCCCTTGCATTTTTTAATGGTTTTACTACCTACATATGCCTAAAAAAATCACATAGCCTTTGGGATTTCCTCTTCAGCGAGGTGCTTGTTCCATTCTTCTACCTGTCTTTCTAAACTAGGTTGTCTGCCATTTTCTTATTGATTTGGAGGAGTTCCTTTACATTCTGGATACAAGTTCTTGGTCATATATATTATTTGTCCACTTTCTGACCAGCGTTTTCATTTACTCTTTCTGCTGTTATTTCAGCAGTTTCATTTTCATGAGGCCTTGTCTTCTAGTGCCATCATGGACTCCATGCTGGTCATTGCAAAAGAACAATTATTTCTGGTGGCCTACAAAGGCCTAGAATGGAGGAGCTTTGTGGTCAGACACTTCAGAGCACTTCCTGTCTAGATTGCATCTACTAAGTTCAGGGCTTGAGGGACACAACTCACTAAAACTATGATTTCGGGGGCTACACATCTGCATGAAGCAGGCATGTGCCTACTGCTCAGGGAGTCTTCTCTTTCTTTCTTTTTTCCTTTTCTATTGTCTGCCCTGTGGCATATGGAGTTCCTGGGCCAGGGATCAGATTTGAGCTGCAGTTGCAACCTATGCTACCGGTATGCCAGGCTGGGGATTGAGCCTGTGTCCCATAACTGCAGAGATGCCACAGATCCCATTGAGCCACAGTGGGAAACTCTTTCATTCTTTCTTCTTCTCTAGCTGCTCAGAGCCAAGGCAGGCTTCTCTGTAGTCTCCTGAGGGAGGGACTAAGGGAGTAGGTCCGGTTCTTAACCAGGAGGTACAATCTTCTTGGGTCCTTCCATAATGCTGGAGAATCACTTTTATTTTGAATGTGTCCTCGTGCTGGGAAGTGTGAAGCCCATTCATCTTTGGTGCTCTGATATCTTTTATCTCAGACTACAAATTGCCATCCTCAAACTAAAAATTAACCTGGGAGGATAAATAACAAGATCCTATTGTATAGCACAGAGAACTATATTCAATATCCTGTGATAAAACATAATGGAAAAGAATATGAATAATAATATATATATGCATAATTGAGCCACTCAGCTGTAAGCAGAAATTAACACATTGTAAATACATAAAAAAAATTAACTTGGGAGTTCATTATTGGTTTTTTTGCTCTTCAATATTTTTTTACTTTTTGACTGTGTTCATGGCATGTGTAAATCCAGTGGCTAGGGACCAAACCTACACCACAGCAGCAACTCAAGTTACCACAATGATAATGCTGGGTCCACAATCCCATATGCCACAAGAGAACTCTAGCTCTTCAATACTTTTAAGATATTATTTCAACATTTTCAGTGATAAGGTTGACCAAATAACCCGATATGGTAAGTATGGCCACAAACTAACTGCAGCTCTTTCTACCAAGAGATGAAATCTATTTTCCTTTTGATTTGCTTTGACCAACAGAGAGATACAGAGGTGACACTGTGGGACTTCCCAAGCCAAGGCCTCAAGAGGCCCTGCAACCTGTCCTTTTGGAACCCAGCCACCATGAAAAGTAAAAACAACTTAGGTGCTCTGGCTGAGAGCTTTAGATAACTTGTCAGATGTGTGAATGGGGTGGATTGGGGCCAGCTAGCCCCCAGCGAACTTGTCATCTGACTTTAGGCCCATGATTGATCTAAGCAAGGTCAAAAGAAGAACTAACCCCAAAGACCCCTGGCCAAATTGTTGGTCCATATATTGTGATCAATAAAATTGTTTGGGGGCAAAGTTTTGGGGGCAGTCTCTTATGCAGCAATAAATAACCCATACACATAGCTCACCAGTTATTAAAACTACAAGTACCCTAAACTGAAATCTTAATGCTAAAAAATCAATAACTTTTTGTTATTCATTATTTTGAGAAAATATTTATGTAAAATTTAATAAGTATATTCTACTTAAGTAACTAAATATTTGATAGCAGAATTGGATTTTAATCATTTTCTCTTTTCCTTTAGAAAATGTTTAAGCATACATAGTTACAATGGCCAAGTCCATTTAGATATACTAAAGTCATCTGTTTAATAAAGCGGATAAGAAAAACTCCACCTTCCTTTCTCTAATCCCTTCTCCAAGGGGACTAAAATTAGCTCCACTAAAAGCAATTTTAGAAACAAAATTCATTATTCTTTGTTTTTGTCTTTTTGTCTTTTTAGGGCTGGACCTGTGGCATATGGAGGTTCCCAGGCTAGGGATCTAATCGGAGCTGTAGCTGCTGGCCTACACCACAGCCACAGCAATGCCAGATCCGAGCCACGTCTGTGACCTACACCATAGCTCACTGCAAGGCAACGCCAGATCCTTAACCCACTGAGCGAGGCCAGGGATTGAACCTGAAACCTCATGGTTCCTAGTCAGATTCGTTTCGCTGCGCCACAATGGGAACTGCAAAATTCATTAACTTTGCTCTGGCTGTGGTCTAGGCCAGCAGCTGCAGCTCCAATTCGCTCCCTAGCCTGGAACTTCTGTACGCCACAGCTGTGGCCTTAAAAAGGAAAAAAAGTTCTTATTTTATAGAAAAAGAATTCCATTTAAAATGTACTTTACCCAAAAGATACCTAAGGAATAAATTGTTAAAATTGTCGGCTCAACAACTGTTTGATGATTAAAGGAATTTAATCCTATTTATAGCTTATTAACATTTATAACAATCTATCGTGATTGTCTTTTCAAAGTATATCCTTTGTCTCATACAACTGCATGTGGAAAATGTTTGAAAAATATTTTATAAATTGGAGTTCCCGTTGTGGCGCAGTGGTTAACGAATCCGACTAGAAACCATGAGGTTGCGGGTTCGGTCCCTGCCCTTGCTCAGTGGGTTGACGATCCGGCGTTGCCGTGAGCTGTGGTGTAGGTTGCAGACGCGGCTCGGATCCCGCGTTGCTGTGGCTCTGGCGTAGGCTGGTGGCTACAGTTCTGATTCGACCCCTAGCCTGGGAACCTCCATATGCCGCGGGAGTGGCCCAAGAAATCAAAAAGACCAAAAAAAAAAAAATTTATAAATTAAGTTAGTCACCATTTTCCAGATTAGTTGTGTTTTATCATATTTGGATGCAAAAGTGCTTATGGTGCTTAAAACATATGATCAAAGTTCTGGTGGACTGTAGCAATAAAGAACATTTTCTTAATAACTTTGTAAAGCTCTATAGGTAAGAAGCTAATGACAATAATAGAGTTTTAAGAGACTTGCATGATATTGAGATAATGATGGTATAAATACAAAGTACAATTTGTCTTGGTCATATTTGTGGATTGCTATTAAGAGATTATTTATTTATAATTTTCTAGAACCACATAGGTGAAAAAAGAATAAAAAGAGGAAGAATAAAAAAACAATTTGGTTGGTATTGGGGAAAATAATGGGTGCACAATTTTGCATTGGAATTTGGTTGATTCTATAAGGTCCAAGAGTAAACTATGAACACAGATGTTTAAAAAAGCTTTTTTTTTTTTTTTTTTTTGTCTTTTTGCCTTTTCTAGGGCCGCTTCTCATGGCATAAGGAGGTTCCCAGGCTAGGGGTCTAATCAGAGCTGTAGCCACCGGCCTACGCCACAGCCACAGCAACTCGGGATCTGAGCCGCATCTGTGACCTACAGCACAGCTCACGGCAAGGCTGGATCCTTAACTCACTGAGCAAGGCCATGGACTGAACCCGCAACATCATGGTTCCTAGTCAGATTCGTTAACCACTGCGCAACGACGGGAACTCCCTAAAAAAGCTTAAAAAAAGAAAATAGGCTTTAACTATGAAGAGCTTTATGATTGAATAAATTTAGAAGAGTATATAAGGTACAATTGGCGAAGATATTTCAGTTTTTAAATGGTTAAATGTAAAATTACAGATGATGAATAACGTTATCTATAAATCTGAGTTTTATCATTAGTGGAAGTCTAAGGAAAATCGAAGCTTCGGGAAAGTGTAAACAGGTTGATGGCTTCGCTCAAGCCTTCGGTTTTTATGATTTTAACATGAAGGCATTCTGGACACTGCCTCTATTACTACATTACTTTCATGTAATTATGATGGCTGAAGCCAGTACCCCAGCCATTTCTGCAGTATAGGCTGATGGAAAGGAAGCCTACCTGAGAAAAAAGAAAAGCCTGAACATTCTCTTATACCAGACACAAAAATAAACTTGAAATGGATCGAAGCTCTAACATAAGGCTGGATACTATAAAACGCTTAGAGAAAAACATAGGTGAACGTAAATCAAAGCATATCTTTTTTTTTGGGGGGGGGGGCACACCCAAAGCATGTGGAAGTTACCAGGCCAGGGATCAAACCTGTGTCATAGCAGTGACACAAACTGCTACAGTGACAATGCTAGATCTTAACTATCTGTGCCACAAGGGAACTCCAGCAATATCTTTTTTGATCCACCTCTTAGAGTAATGAAAATAAAAACAAAAATCAGCTAATGGGAACTAATTAAACTTAAAAACTTTTACACTGCAAAGGAAACCATAAAAAAAAAAACCAAAAAGACAACCCACAGAATGGGAGAAAATCTTTGCAAATGAAGCAATTGACAAGGGATTAATCTGCAAAATATACAAATATCTCATACAGCTCATATCAAAAAACAATCAAAAATTGCTCAGAAGATCTAAATAAACATTTCTCCAAAGACAGATGGCCAAAAAGCACATGAAAAGATGCTCAAGATCACTAATTATTAGAGAAATGCAAATCAAAACTACAATGAGGTATCACCTCACACCAGTCAGAAAGGCTTTCATCAAAAAGTCTACAAACCATAGAAACTACCTTGTGGCGCAGAGGGTTAAGTATCTGGTGCTGTCACTGCAGCATTCCAGATCGCTGCTGTGGTGCGTAAGTTTGATGACTGGCCTGGGAACTCTCACATGCCACAGGAATGACCAAAAAAACCCCCAAAACCTACAAACCATAAATGCTGGCTAGGGTGTTGAGAAAAGGGAACCCTCCTACACTGTTGGTGGGAATGTAAATTGGTGAAACCACTATGGAGAACAGTATGGAAGTTCCTTTAAAAACTAAATACAGAACTACCATATGACCCAACAATCCCACTCCTGGTTATATATCTGGAGAAAACCATAATTTGAAAAGATACATGCCCCCCAATATTCACTGAGGCACTATTTACCATAGCCAAGACACAGAAGCAACTTAAATGTCCAACAGAGGACTGGATAAAAAAGGTGTGGTACAGAGTTTCTATTGTGGCACAGCAGGTTAAGGATCTGGTGTTTTCATTGCTGTGGCTCTGGTTACAGCTGTGGCTCGAGTTCCATTCCTGTCCTGGGAACTTCCTCATGCAATGGGCATGGCCAAAAATAATCAAAAAAGGTATGGTACATATGTACAACAAAATTCTACTTGGCCATAAAAAAAGAGCGAAGTAATGCCATTTGCAGCAACATGAATGGACCAAGAAATTATCATACTAAGTGAAATAAATCAGATAAAGACAAACATCATGAGATCATGAATATGTGGAATCTAATAAAAATGATACAAATATACACACTACTATTCAAAAAATAGATAAGTAGGAGTTCCCATTGTGGCTCAGTGTGTTATGAACTGGACTAGTATCCATGAGGATGCGGGGTCAATCCCTGGTCTCACTCAAGTGCGTTAAGGATCTGGCATTGCCATGAGCTGTGGTGTAGGCTGCAGACACAGCTTGGATCCCTTGTTGCTGTGGCTGTGGTGTAGGCCAGCAGCTAAAGCTCCAATTTGACCCCTAGCCTAGGAACTTCCATATGTCACAGGTGCGGCCCTAAATAGCAAAATAAATAAATAAACAAAATATATAAATAAAAAGGACCAACTGTGTAGTTCAGGGAAATCTCAATGCTCTGTAGTGACCTATATGAGAAAAGAATTTGAAAAGGAATGGAGGAGTTCCTGTCATGGCTCAGTGGTGAACGAATCTAACTAGGAACCAGAAGGTTGCGGGTTCCATCCCTGGCCTTGTTCAGTGGGTTAAGGATCTGGCGTTGCCATGAGCTGTGGTGTACATCACAGACGAGGCTCAGATCCCACATTGCTGTGGCTCTGGCATAGGCTGGCGGCTGCAGCTCTGATTAGGCCCCTAGCCTGGGAACCTCCATGTGCCGCAGGTGACAGCCCTAGAAAAGACAAAAAAAAAAAAAAGGAATGGATATATGTATACATACAACAGATTCGCTTCGCTGTACACCTGAAACTAACACAACATTGTAAGTCAACTACACTCCAACGAAATTTTTTAAGAAAAAAAGCCTGAGTGTGGGAAACAGCGCCACCTAGGTATTGAATTTGCTTCTAACAAGCCAGCTTTTTCAGAGGTCACTAGGTTCTATTCCACATTACCTTGAGCAAGCCAGTAACAGGTTTTAGACTACAAGTAATAGACTTTAAAAATATAGGGGGAGACGTCAAAAAATATTACAAAGCCATGGTCATCAAAACAGTGTGGTACTGGTATCAAAACAGACAGACAGACCAATGGAACAGAATAGAGAACCGAGAAATAAACCCTGACACCTATGGTCAATTCATCTTTGACAAAGGAGGCAAGAACATCAAATGGGAAAAAGAAAGTCTATTCAGCAAGCATTGCTGGGAAACCTGGACACCTATATGCAAAGCAATGAAATGAGAACACACCCTCACACCATGCACAAAAATAAACTCAAAATGGCTGAAAGACTTAAATATACGACAAGACACCATCAAACTCCTAGAAGAAAACACAGGCAAAACACTCTCTGACATCAACCTCATGAATATTTTCTCAGATCAGTCTCCCAAAGCAATCGAAATTAGAGCAAAAATAAACCCATGGGACCTCATCAAACTGAAAAGCTTTTGCATAGCAAAGGAAACCCCAAAGAAAACAAAAAGACAACTTACAGAGTGGGAGAAAATAGTTTCAAATGATGCAACAGACAAGGGCTTAATCTCTAGAATATACAAGCAACTTATACAACTCAACAGCAAAAAAGCCAACCACCCAATGGAAAAATGGGCAAAAGACCTGAATAGACTGTTCTCCAAGGAAGATATACAGATGACCAGCAAACACATGAAAAAATGCTCAACATCGCTGATTATTAGAGAAATGCACATCAAAACTACCATGAGATACCACCTCACACCAGTCAGATGGCCATCAGTAATAAGTCCACAAAGAACAAGTGCTGGAGGGGGTGTGGAGAAAAGGGAACCCTTCTCCACTGTTGGTGGGAATGTCAACTGGTACAGCCACTATGGAGAACAGTTTGGAGATACCTTAGAAATCTATACACAGAACTTCCATATGACCCCGCAATCCCACTCTTGGGCATCTATCTGGACAAAACTCTACTTAAAAGAGACACTTGTACCCGCATGTTCATTGCAGCACTATTCACAATAGCCAGGACAAGGAAATAACCCAAATGTCCATCAACGGATGGTTGGATTAGGAAGATGTGGTAATATATACACAATGGAATACGACTCAGCCATAAGAAAGAATAACAATGCCATTTGCAGCAACATGGATGGAACTAGAGACTCTCATCCTGAGTGAAATGAGTCAGAAAGACAAAGACAAATACCATATGATATCACTTATAACTGGAATCTAATATCCAGCACAAATGAACATCTCCACAGAAAAGAAAATCATGGACTTGGAGAATAGACTTGTGGCTGCCTGATGGGAGGGGGAGGGAGTGGGAGGGATCGGGAGCTTGGGCTTATCAGATACAACTTAGAATAGATTTACAAGGAGATCCTGCTGAGTAGCATTGAGAACTATGTCTAGATACTCATATTGCAACAGAACAAAGGGTGGGGGAAAATTTATACATGTAAGGATAACTTGATCCCCTTGCTGCACAGTGGGAAAAAAATAAATTAAAAAAAAATATATGGGGGAGTTCCTGTCGTGGTACAGCGGAAACGAATCTGACTAGGAACAATAAGGATGAGGGTTCGATCCCTAGCCTTGTTTAGTGGGTTAACGATCCGGCATTGTGGTGAGGTGAGCTGTGGTGTAGTTCGCAGATGTGGCTCGGAACCTGAGTTGCTGTGGCTCTGGCGTAGGTTGGCGGCTACAGCTCTGATTAGACCCCTAGCCTGGGAACCTCCATATGCCTCGGGTCTGGCCAGAGAAAAGGCAAAAAGACAAAAAAAAATCTATTAGACAAAGCAACTAACTAGCAGTCACATCTCCCTGATTATGAGTAAAGAGAAGTGAAATATGCATCCATAATGGGGAGGAAAAAAAAAAAACCCAGTACAGGTGAAACTGGATAAACTGTTCAGTTTCAGAGCTTGGTTCCCTTCCACAGCAGGTGTTAATCATTTCGATCGTCACACTACCATTTTATTTTACCCATATCTTTGTGGTCTTTTAAACACATGTTTGGTAGGCAACAAATTTCAACCAATTTTATTATTTAGTGCTTTCTTTCAACTGTAATGAACTTGCGTCTAAAAAAGAATAAAACAGGTCTTGTGCCTGATTTGAAATCCAATATAATTGCAATGATCTTTTCCCCTTGGTATTAAACAAATCTAGAATTGAGACTTTTCTGCCTTTAATATGTAATTATAAATATCGTGGGCTGACAGCAGTGGGATTATATATTAAGATTTGCAGAAGGTTGTATATCACAAATAAGACAAATAAGTATCTTTTTGAGTTACTGAGTTCATAACAAATGACTAAGCAAGGATATATTTTCTAACACACATTATTTTTTCTGAATACCGATGTTTTATGTGAGGTGCTTGAAATAACTGCCAGAACAGAAGATCAGAAAGATTTCAGCCCTTTTAATTGGAAATGGTGTCAGAATAAACAAAATTACACTAATGGACAGTGAGAGATGGACTTAGATAAATATAATCAGGAGGACAAAACACAATCTTTTTATCATGAAACATTTTAAGCATACAGAGAATATAGTGAATACACCCATACCCACCACTCAGTCAAAAGATTTTGCTATTATTTGCTTTAGCTCTTAATTTTTTAAGAAAAACAACTTTCCAGGTTCCAGTGAAGCGTCTTGACCTGATTCCATGCTCTGCTTTTCAAAGGTAACAATCATCTTAAACTTGGTATCTTTCATCCCATGCAAGTTTCATACATCGAATTCACCAGTATGTATCCATATACATGGTCATTATTGTTTTGCATTTAAAAAATTTTATATCAAGTTTATGAACATTCAAGATCTATGAAAATACCACCTTAAAAATCTGGGGAAAAAATGAAAGTAAACACAGGCATTATTTAAGACTCCGGATGATTTTCTAGTCTTTTAACTTCTTTTACTTTCCGATTTTTTGAAGAAAAGTATTATTCTCATTTTCAAAGAATTTGACCCAAAAAATTAATGGACAGAAATGCTCATTTTACAAAGACCTCCTTTGGCTGCTGAGAAACCAGTGGTGTAGAGAGTGACGTTGCAAATATTCACTAGCACTTGAATCAGATTTACAATTAATTGAAGAAGTGGGTGACAAAGACCTATCTGTTTCCTCCTGTAAACACTGTAGTAAAAGGAAAAGATGTGGTGGTAAATTAAAGGCTTAAAAGTTTAACATGAGTTTGGGAAGAAAGCTGATAAACAGATGAAATTAAACTTTCAAAAAAATTAAGAAACAGCATAGTTAGAAAATATTCCACTTAGGAAGAAGTCGTTGCTGGTAATCATGGTAATATATTTTGTTGAATATGTTCAGAAGACTACCTCCTTTATATCAGTATTTTCCATCCTTTTTTTTGGGGGGGTGCACCCATGGCATGTGGAAGTTCCCGGACCAAGGATCAAACCTGTACCACAGCAGCAACCTGAGCCACAGCAGTGATAATGTCAGATCCTTAACCAGCTAGGCCACCAGGTAACTCCTATATCAGTATATTCTACTGGACAGACCATGAAAATTGCTGGGAAGATAAATAGAAGCCCAGATCTTCTATTTCATCATAATCTTTTATGTATCAGTGACAAAAGCCATTTTTCTTTTTTCTTTTTTTTTGTCCTTTTAGAGCAGCACCTGCAGCATATGGAGGTTCTCAGGCTAGGGGGTCTAATTGGAGCTGTAGCACCAGCCTACGCCAGAGCCACAGCAACACCAGATCCGAGCCGCATCTGTGACCTCCACAGCTCATGGGCAAGGCCAGATCCTTAACCCATTAAGTGAGGCCAGGGATCGAACCTGCAACCTCATGGTTCCCAGTTGGATTAGTTTCTGCTGCACCATGACGGGAAGTCCAAAAGCATTTTTCTTATTTCCAATATTAAGATACTTGAAAAACAGTGAAAGTGAAATTCAAATGAGAAAAGTTTATTAAGCTCCATTTTTCAAAGAGCAAATAAAATTTATTTCCTTCAGAGGGCTTGTTTCAAGGACTACAAGCTCACATCCTATCAGAGACTGGTCATTTTTTTTTTTTTGGTCTTTTGTCTTTTTTTTGAGGGCCGCACCCATGGCACATGGAGGTTCCCAGGCTAGGGGTCTAATCAGAGCTGTAGCCACCGGCCTACGCCAGAGCCACAGCAACGCAGGATCCAAGCCGAGTCTGCGACCTACACCACAGCTCACGGCAACACCGGATCCTTAACCCACTGAGCAAGGCCAGGGATAGAACCCGCAACCTCACGGTTCCTAGTTGGATTCGTTAACTACTGCACCATGATGGGAACTCCTGGATTTATTTTAAATAAATGCAAACTACAATTACATTTTTATTGAGATATAATTCATATACCATAACTGGACTTCTTTAAAGTGTGTAATTCCGTGTTTAGCATATTCATAAAGTTGTGCAATCATCACCTCAAAAGAAATCCTGTCCATTAGCATTCAGGTGCCATTTTCCCTCCCACCCCCAGACTCTGGCAGCCACTAATATACTTTCTGTCTCTATGGATTTGTCTCGACATATCATACAATTGTAATCATAAAATATGTGGCTGTTTGTGTATGACTTTTTTTACTTTGCAGTTTTCAAGGTTCATCCATGTCGTAGCATGTACCATACTTTATTTTTATATCTCAACATATTCCATTGTATGGATATACCACCTTTCATTTAACCATTCATCAAGTAACAGACATTTGGCTCTTATGAATAATGTTGCCATGAACATTCAAGTACAATGGCCTGTGAATTTAAGTTTGAAAATTTTAAATTAGTTTTCTAAATAGTTAATAGGTTAACGTGGTTCAATCTTATATATACTAGCAATTTACATGATTCAAATACATAACACACACACATACATATATACACACACACCTTTTTTATATACATATAAAAGTTTTTCCCCACTCCTGTCCCCCACATCTAATCATTGCTTTCTGTTCCAGTTATAATCTTAACATTATAAACACTGTTAATAGTTTATTTATGCATCCTTCCAGAATAGGCAAAATCTCAATTTTCCCTCATTTTTTAAAAATGGAAAGGTAGCAAATTTATGTACTCTTCTGCATCTTATTTTTTCACTTATCCTAGATGTTCACATATGTAAGTTTCTAGACCGTGTCTTCATTCTTTTCTAAAGCTGTATGTTTGACATTGTATGGCTATATCACGGTTAATTTAACCAGTCTCCTTTTGATGAGTGTTTTGAGGATGATTTTTTTTTTTCTTGGCTGTGCCCACGGCATGTGGAAGTTCTTGAGCTAGGGATCGAACATATGTCACAGCAGTGACCCAAGCCGCTGCAGTGACGGTACCAGATCTTTAACTCACTGTGCCATAAAGGAAATCTGTGGATGATTTAAATGATCTGATATTTACAAAATTCACTTGTAAACTAGTCATATAATAAGCAACCAATGAGATAAATAATATCAGGTTTAGTAATAAGCAATAAAAGAAGCTATTTAATTTTAATGCTACACAGGAAAATTGAAAAAGGCCTGAGGTAGTAGTTGTTATCATCGGTCAACTATTATGCCATCAGGTAAAATTAGTTGTCTGAAATAGAAAGAAAACTGGTAAATAAACATATTGGTCTAGTCAAACAACTTGTGTTTTAACCTATCCTCTGCTTGTCAGAATATTTATGTTTATAGATCCCAAATTTAATTAATCATTTTCACGAAATCTGATGACAGGGAAATATCTCCAGAAGTACTTGTGAGAGTTTGATATTTAACATTTTATACTCTATGATAAGACTAGAACTAAGGTATGTGCCTATAGGTACAGACCAATTAAATTGGTTTTAAAAGTCACTAAGGGAGTTCCCGTTGTGGCGCCGTGGAAACAATCTGACTAGTATCCGTGAGGATGCAGGTTTGATCCCCGGCCTCGCTCAGTGGGTTATGGATCCAGCGTTGCCGTGAGCTGTGGTGTAGTCACAGACATGGCTCGGATCTGGGGTTGCTGCGGCTGTGGCGTAGGCCAGCCGCTGTAGCTTCAATTCGACCCCTAGCCTGAAAACTTCATATGCTGGGGGTACGGCCCTAAAGAGCAAATAAATAAAAATAAATAAATAAAAATAAAAGTCACTAAGTTTTTGAGTTCCCTGGTAGCACCAGGATCTGGCATTGTTGCTGCTGCGGTGCAAGTTTGATCCTTGGCCCAGGAACTTCAGCATTGCATGGGTGTGGAAAAAAAAAAGTCATTAAGTTTTCCACTAATTATCTATTATGTGACCTTATGGGTTGTTAGGTTGCAAGAACAGATCAACTGTACCTCATTATTTGAATATTATTAGTTAAAACTAGCTATTATAAAGTTCTAGTTAAAAAATAATTTTTGGAACCCTGTAGACTGTTGAATGTAAAGCCACTATGGAAAAACAGTATGAAGATTCTTCAAAAAAATTAAAAATAGCACTACCATATAATCTAGCAATCCCACTTCTGAGTATATATCCGAAAAACTGCATTATTCACAATATTATTATTCACAACATTATTATTACATTATTCACAGTATCCAAGATATAGAAACAACCCAAATGTTCACTGACAGAGGAATGGATAAATAAAATGTGGCATATTCAAATAATGGAATCTTATTTGGCTTTAAAAAAAGAAGGAAATCTTGGAGTTTTCTTGCGGTTCAACGAGTTAAGGATCTGGCATTGTCACTGCAGCAGCTTTGCTCTCTGCTATAGCACGGGTTCAGTCCCTGATCCAAGAATCTCCACATGCTGCTGGTGTGGCCAAAAAATAAAAAAATAAAGAAAGAAGGAAACCCTACTATTTGTGACAACATAGAGGGACTTGGAAGACATGTTAAGTAAAATAAACCAGACACAGAAAGACAAATAGTGCAATGATCTCAGTTCATGAGTGGAGTCTTAAAGTTAAATTTGTTGAAATAGAAAGGAGACTGGTGGTTAGCAGGGGCTGAAGTCGGGGGGGGGAAGGGAAGTTGTTCAATGGATAAGAAGTTACAGTTATACAAGATGAGTAAGTTCCAGAACATAGTGCCTAGAATTAACAATATAGTATTGCACACTTAAAATTTTGTTAGGAGGGTAGATCTCATGTTAAGCTTCTTCACACATACACACACACACAGCAAAGGGATACAAGGAAACTATTAGAGGCAATGGATATGTTTATAACCTTGATTGTGGTGATGGGATACTGGATATATGCATATGTCCAAACTAATCAGATTATATACATGAAATATGTGCAATTTCCTGTATATCAACTACATACCTCATTGAATCTATAAAAAAATAGCAATTTTTGCATTTCTATTTACTATTAGGTAGACACTATGCAGTAAATACTACCTACTCTACTGCCAATGCTGTTAGTTTCTGTGCTATGACGTCTTTTTTTTTTGGTAGTTCCTCCTAAATACAGCTACCACTCTTCATTTCCACATGATACAAAATACCCATAAACCAAAGAATTGAGCTTTCGGCATTTCAAAACAAACACTGAAAAAATTCTAACACATTACTACAGAAGAAAAATGCTTTACTCATGTTACTGATTACCCGGAGAACAAAAGATTGAGGTGTTCACTATTGAGTTCAGAGAATGATTTCATACTTGACTCCACCAACTAACCCAGGTAGAGAGGAACAGAAACAGAGAGTGGAACCAGTAGGTCATGGTTAGCCTTGACCGCAAGACCCTATTGATAACAACTGCTGACCTCACCAGGGTATTTTCTGGATGCTGAGATGGACCAGTGTAGTCTTTTCTAACAAAGTGAGTAAGATGCTCATCATTCCAGAAACTAGTTCTTCGGCTGTTGGTTAATTCTTCAGAGTGTGCCTGATCAAGTGCTAACAGCTGAGTTTCACGTTTCCTGAAACATCTTTCTCAATTTAACTTTGATCTAAGTTCTAGTCTGTAAATGAGAAATGGAAGTAAGAATGAAGGTCAATTAAATTTATCATTAAATATCAATGCATACAATTTCAAACATTTATAAATGCGGCAATTTATAGAAAAGGAACATAATCATATTATTTGAACAGTGATTTTCACAATTACTTGCACTAACTCAACCTACCTTGGTAGAAACATAATTATGTTTAAAAGTATATAAAAGTAATAATTTCATAATGTCTTTCTATAATATTTATGTCACTGAAGTGGCAGCTGCATCAATAAAACCCAGCAGATTCAGTAATTTAGAAATAGCATAATCAGAACTGCAAATGCAAGCTACTACTAATTCCAAAAAGACCATTTTACTTTAATATAAATATTTTCCATCTTCAGCACTGATAGAAGAAAATAATGATAAGGTGATATTTTCCTATTTGTAGAAAAACCAAAATTTTAAGATATTTTAATGATGACATTAAGAAACTTAACTAGGTAACTTTTTACAACATATAACACTAAATTTTGAGAAATTCTTGGTGAAACAGTAAAATCTTTTCCTTAAAAAAAATTTTTTTTTTGGTCTTTTTTGTCTTTTTAGGACTGCACCCACAGCATATGGAGGTTCCCAGGTTAGGGGGTCTAATCAGAGCCGTAGCCGCCGGCCTATGCCACAGCCACAGCAACAAAGGATCCAAGCCGAGTCTGTTACCTACACCACAGCTCACGGCAATGCCGGATCCTTAACCCACTGAGCGAGGCCAGGGATCGAACCCAAAACCTCATGGTTCCTAGTTGGATTTGTTTCCGCTGCGCTAAGATGGGAACTCCTTTTTTCAGTTTTAATACAACAATAAACAGAGATAACTTTGCCATCTCAAATAGCTATTATAATTGCTTATTAGCAGTTGAAATATACTTGGATAGAAAGAGACTTGGCTTTTTTTTTCTACTTATGTTTTTTAAATTTTTTTTGACATCCCCTCAAAAGGATCCTAAATGTCTAAAATTATGTTGAAGGAAAAATAACCTTATATGGACTAGTGCTTGTATTTGAAAAAATGTTTACTGTAGTATTCCAGTTTTTTCTTTTTTTTAGCATATAAAAATAAAGTATAATAAATTATAGTCACAATAAAGTACATTTTCTTTTATTGATATAGAACTTATACTTAAATTTCAAAAGTTTGCTCTTTAAGAAAAAACTTCTTCTGGTAAATAGTATGCATAATTATTACCCCAAAATGTATACAGCTGTTTTCCCCCAAATATTTATACATACAGTGGCCTATATAAGACCAGCCCAGTTATACCTACTGAATACAATGTGGTCTTAATTTATAAATGGGCTACCCTCCGTATATAAAATATATAAGTATGTATGTTACACATATAAAGTAAGAAATATAAAAAGGAGATATGAAAAGAAAAAAGAAACAGAAAGTGTTCTTCCCTATAAGATCCAGGCAGAAATTTGGTATGATTAGTGAGAACGTGTACTCAATTTATAAATGGCCTACCCTGCGTATATAAAATACATAGGCATGTATGCCTATATATACAAAGTAAAAAATATAAAAAGGAGAGATGAAAGGAAAAAAAAAAGGAAAAAGTGTCCTTCCCTATAAGATTCAGATAGCAATTCAGTGTGATTAGTGAAACCATATAAAATACATGAAGAATTTTCAGTTTTGGCAAATACATTTTAGAAAAATGCCTAAGCTATGAGAGTACTAAATTTCCATTTTAAGAATTTAGTAGAGGTTTCCACTTAAACATTCAGTGAAGATGTTGTGGTCTCCCTAACATGCAGAAAAAAAGACTTTTTCCACAGAAAAGAAACTCATGGACTTGGAGAACAGACTTGTAGTTGCTGAGGGGGAGGGAGTGGGATGGACTGGGAGTTTGGGGTTAATAGATGCAAAGTGTTGCCTTTGGAATGGATAAGCAATGAGATCCTGCTGTATAGCACTGGGAACTATATCTAGTCACTTGTGATGGGGCATGATGGAGGATAATGTGAGAAAAAGAATATATATGTATGTATAAATATAAATATATATATATATATATATATATATATGAATGACTGGGTCACTTTGCTGTACAGTAGAAAATTGACAGAACACTGTAAAACCAACTATAACGGAAAAAATAAAAATCTGTTAATGACCAAAAAAAAAAAAAAAAAAGACTTGGTTAACAGTGGGGGGAGGGGCAGTCTGTTAAAAGGAAACAAGCAAAAAGTCACTCATTTTTAGCTGGTTAGTCTTAACTCCTTAATCAAGGGTATGTAGTACAAGAATCAAATACTGGCCCATCAAAGTTTGAATATGTGTGAGAAAAGATTTCAATGGACAGGATCTGGGTTCTTCCTAGATCTTAGAGGGAATGAGGCAGGAAATGATGGCAAAAGAGGGGCTCAGCCCTAAAGGTGGTTGGTCAAATTTTAACCACTGATATTAAAAAACACACCAAATGTTTCTATATCATTCTTTCTGCTGCATTTTCTTTATTTCAAGCCACAGATCTACTTGGAGGGTCATGCAGCAAGTGGCTTATAAATAAAATCAGAGTCTATGAATAGTGTCATGACACTAAAAGACAGAATTGCTGGATTCTTTCAATAGGTAAAGAATTCGCGTCTTTGGAATCCATGAGTCGGTATTATTTATGGCATACCTGAATGGGGACAAAAATCATATGTCAATAACAATATACATGCAATTCAGGAATTAAAGCAACAAAGACTATTCAGTCACTTATTGAGCTAGAAATTACATGATTCCTAAATATTGCTTCACAGTTAAAATGCAACAAACATAACTGGGCCACTTCCCAAAGTAGCAAATGAACACTACTGTTAACAGTAACCAAAGCAAGCCATTCCCATTCTTCTCAAATCTCAGCATATGTTACCAAGAGAGATCCTAAAGATGGTAACCATATTCATTTGGGAAGCCTAGGAATTGGGACACTTAATGTATCCTTGAGCTTAGAGATATGCTACGTATCCTAATTTCTAATTTTAGACCAGGGCTTTCCATACTGGTATCAAAGAGGAAAATGGAAGGAGAAAAAAAAAATCACTGAAAACATTCAGCTGCAATGGTTTTTTTCCCTCCCTTTTCCAGACAATCATTACGCAGGCAAAAAAAACTCAGGATAAAGAAAAAAAATAGAATTTTTCCTAAAAGAGCATTTAAGTTTTTAAAAATAAATTTAAATTACAGTTCTTCTGGTGAATATTTGGACTTTTTCACCAAATATTCCCAAGAAACAGAAAGAAAATAAGCATATGCTATTTCTGTATAGATTACGTATACAGAAGCCCTTTAGTAAGGTGTACGCACAAACAATACCAACATAAGGTATGGTTATTATGGAGGCAGAAGATGTGAATGAATTTATCATGAATATAAAGAATATAGAAAAAGGTAATCTAGTCTTAAATTCTCATGCAAATTGATAAAATGCAAATTTTATCATTAATTAAAAGATAAAGTTCTGAAGTAATTTTCATTCCATTTCTGCTGATGTAAATAACTTTCATTCCATGTAGACAATACTTTGGTGATTATGTTAAGCTGATTAATGCTTGTCAAATTTCTACAAACAGATGTTCCCCCATCAATAAAAAGTATTACATTTTAGCCAGATTGTCTTAAGAGAAATAATTTATTTATTTTTATTTATTTTTATTTTTTTTTGTCTTTTGTCTTTGTTGTTGTTGTTGTTGCTATTTCTTGGGCCGCTCCCGCGGCATATGGAGGTTCCCAGGCTAGGGGTTGAATCGGAGCTGGAGCCACCGGCCTACGCCAGAGCCCCAGCAACGCGGGATCCGAGCCGCGTCTGCAACCTACACCACAGCTCACGGCAACTCTGGATCGTTAACCCACTGAGCAAGGGCAGGGACCGAACCCGCAACCTCATGGTTCCTAGTCGGATTCATTAACCACTGCGCCACGACGCGAACTCCCAAGAGAAATAATTTAACACTTCCTAGTTAGGAACATTTTTTACATGTTTCACTTTCTTGGCAACATATGAAATATATCATTTCCACCTAGGCCACTCATTTGAAGAAAAACTGAGCTATCCTAAGGAACATCTTCCAAAAATTATTATATTTAATACAGGTTATACAATATGTTTCATAACATATTGAGCAATTTTATTCTTCTAAGAATATTCAGAAGTTAATCGGCAAAAAATGGTAATTCAGTTTGAATTTCAACCCCAATTTATTTCAGCAATAATTTTCAAAAACTTCAGTTCCCAAAATGTATTTTTTTAACTAAAATAGAAGTGACTATGAATCTCCCCCAGTTTTAGAGTTTTACAGAAACTCTGACAGACTCTTGTTGCAAGTCTAACCAGAAATGACTTGTGCAGCAGACTTTCATAAGTATGAAAAACAACTTATGTCCTTTTCTTTTCTTTTTTTTTTTTCTTTTTAGGGTTGCACCTGTGGCATATGGAGGTTCCCAGGCTAGGGGTCGAATAGGAGCTACAGCTGTCAGCCTACACCACAGCCGCAGCAATGCCAGATCCAAGCCTCGTCTGTGACCTACACCATAGCTCACGGTAACACCAGATCCTTAACCCACTGAGTGAGGCCAGGGATAGAACCCGCATCCTCATGGATACTAGTCGGATTTGTTTCCACTGTGCCACAACAGGAACTCCCAATTTAGGTACATTTGAAAGCCAATTTAGTTGGATTCAAATGCAGTAATTTACATGTCATCTGTCACTCTGAAAGTCTTTTAAATTTAACCATTAACAGTAGTATTTTTACTTGTGCTTATTGTTGCAGCTAACAGCAGAAAGTAGTCCCTCAAAGGAATCATCAACTACTGAAAATAAGAGGATAAAAACAGAGTCACAGTCCTTATATCTGACTAGCCCCAAAGATTAATTGGTCTAGCTAATTAGACCTTTAATGGATTTTCCAGGCTCCCAAGAACAGGAAAAAGGAAAAACACTGAAAAATACACAAATACATTAATGCTAACTAATAAATTGTCTAATTTAAAGAGGAACTGACCTGAGAGGTACCTTGCTCCGATTAACATTACCATGCTACTCACTATAAAAAAGCCCAAGGGTAGACTACAGAAGATACTAGGGTCACCTGTGGTCATCCAAGTAGGAGGGAATTCCAGTCAAGCAAACCAAAAGAGAGACACATAATTACAATATTTGTGTTAAGAATCACATGATAGCAAAACAAAGTTATAAAATCATATATTCATAGAAGCTAGCAAAGAGTTATCACTTCAAATTAAAAACAGAATCAATATTGAAGGCTTATGACAGTTCACAAACAATACAGACAGCATTCCACAAGTAGCCAAGAACATAATGCATAAAGACCAACATAAGCCTTCTACTAGCAAAGCCAAAGAAAGCTGATGGAGAACTTTTTGGGAGGCTGTTGATTTTAGCCTTCTTTATTCTTCCCCAAAAGCTGCTAAGTGAGCAACCCAATTCCCCTCAAATTCAAATTACAGATCCAATGTACCTGAATATTAATGTTACTATAATTTAAAAACTAAATCGTAGGAATCTATATTTCAAAATATTGCCTTAGAACACTTTTTTTTATATTTTCTAACCTCAATTCTCTCAGAAACACTTCTTCTAAAGAATATTCCATATATATGTATATATTGAACTTAAAAATTATAGGAGTTCCTGCTATTGCACAATGGGATCGGTGGCATCTTGACAGTGCTGAGATGCAAATTCGATCCCTGGCCCAGCACAGTGGGTTAAGGATCCAGTGTTGCCACAGCTGCAGCTTAGGTTGCAACTGTGGCCCAGATCTGATCCCCGGGCTTGGGAATGCCATATGCCACAAGGTGGCCAAAAAAGAAAAATAAATAAATAAAAATTTTGTGTCTAGAATATTTAACACTTTTTCAAAAAAAATGTTGTCTTGGTGGGTTTGGAGTACAAAGCCATAAAGTCATCATTTATTATAAGCTCTCTCCAAAAAATATAAAACCCCCAATCACTGAATGTATGTTAAAAATCCTTTATAATACATTTAAAGAAAGCAAATACAATTGCTTAAAAAATGGCAGAGTGTTTTGGAAATTAAGCGAACATAATATTCTTCCCATAAATTAAAGCAATTTAAAGAGGATGAGAGACCAAGTAGCAATTCAAATACCCTTTCAAGATTATTAAAATAGGATTCTGTCTGTATTGCTATTACCATAGAGCGTATTGCTATATCATATGGCTTATGTTGCTTAGGGAATACAAATAGCATTTCACTAACTGAATATTACTATTCCATGCTTATTATACAGTTTAGAGAGTCTCAAAATATTATACATTAGATTGCTTTTCATAACTCTACTCAAGATTTTTTTTTTGTCTTTTTGTTTTTTTAGGGCCACACCCACAGCATATGGAGGTTCCCAAGCTAGGGATTGAATTGGAGCTACAGCTGCCGGCCTACATCAGGATCCAGAGTCACATCTGTGACCTACACCACAGCTCAGGGCAATGCCCGAACCTTAACCCACTGAGCAAGGCCAGAGATCGAACCTGCAACCCAATGGTTCCTAGTTGGATTCGTTTCCGCTGTACCATGGGAACTCCTACTCAAAATATTTTTCAAACTTTGACTTAAATCTGCTGCAGTCTAATAGATAGAAAAACAAAGCTTGAAAAATTTAAAGCTCTCAAAAAACTTAATTACTTTATAATCAATGCTAATAGCAGAAACCAAAGAAATCGTATAATTTTCTTTTATCAACTTTTCCTTGGCATTTAAAATTCACTGACAAGGTGAGGTAAGCAAACAGAAAAAATGATCAATTGGTTTTGTTGGAATTTTGCAAGTAAAATTATAACCTCACCTGCTAGTAAGGAGAAATGTGTGTATGGCACTGAGGTTGGAGCTGGGGGGCGGGGTGGGAACACAGGAAAGATTGTGCCATTAAAAAAAAAAATCCAACTAGTCAAAGAAACCATTTTAACTCAAATTTGCCTGAGCCATTAAAGGCAACGAGAAAATAAATCAGAGTGCACACCTGTTATATCTTGCACAGCAACTAGCACTGTGCTACAAAAATACCTATGATTGAGAAGTCTATTTTATGTTTTAGGGTCATTTGTTTGTTTATTTATTTATTTAGCGTTTTAGCACTGCACCCATGGCATATGGAAATTCCCAGGCTAGGGGTCCAATCAGAGCTGCGTCTGCAACCTACACCACAAGCTCATGGCAACAAGGATCCTTAACCCACTGAGGCCAAGGATGGAACCCATGTCCTCATGGATACTAGTTTCGTTAGTTACTGCTGAGCCATGACAGGAACTCCTGAGTTTAATTATAAAGAGTCTCCAAACTGCAAACAATCTTAGCAAGAAAGGCCTTGCCACTCTCTTAGAAAGGTAAATCTCTGAAAAAAATATTAGAAGAAAATGGGTATGAAGCTTATTTAGGAGAATAAACAAAAGCTTCAAATAGGAACATCTGGGACTGAAAATACAGACCACAGTGGCCTGCGGTAGATGATACCAGAAGCTTCTCCCAAAAGCCAAATACATTACAAGTGGTTCTATACTCACTTCGGCCACGGTTCCATTCATTATGTTCCAAACCTTGCATTTAACAAAGGATTAAAATATATGCCACATTAAAGGGATATTTAAGGCCATTTCGCTATTAAAGGCAGCTCAGGGCTATCTGCAGCAATGCTGGATCCTTAACCCACTGTGTTGGGCCAGGGATTAAATCTATGTCTTGACATTGCAGAGACAATGGCATTTTTAATTTACTATGTTTGGTACTTTTCTTCCTCTGACTCCAATGAATTCTCATAACATACACTCACTAAGAACTTGGAAGCAGTCTAGGAATTGATGAAATACATTCCGAAATTAATGTAGCTTTTGGTTGGTTCAGGTCACGAAGACAGCCCCCCAAAAAGGCATAGTCAGACACGGAGAGGAAAAAAGAGTCTAGCTGATTTTTTTTTTTTTCATTAAGAAGAAACTAGAAATAATTTGGCTCTTAGAAAACTATCAATCGAAGTACCAGGAATCAACAAATAAGGAAAGATAAGGCAGGATGGAGTTAAGTATATCAACCTGATAATTTACATTTTATGTGTAGAATTTTAAAAGTGTTTTCAAAATGTTAGAAACTATGACCATATACTAATGCTTTTATTTAGAGCAGCCTTGCTAAGCATAAATGGTCATATACTTAAATAAGCCATTAAACATATTAAGACAAAGTAGCAATAATAATAAAAACATTTTTACCACTTTCTGAAGACTGAGTTGTAACCCAACCCATTGACTTCATCACGGCTTTCTTCCACGTAGAATAACGGATTTCACTTTCTGGAAATAGAGGGTAGGAAAACCACTCATAAGAAAGGTAAGATGTTCTAAGTACCATACTTAGGTTCACTCATCATTCTTCTTCTTTTTTTTTAAATGATTTTTATTATTTCCATCATAGTTAATTTATAGTGTTCTGTCAATTTTCTTCTGTACAGCAAAGTGACCTAGTTACACACACACACACATATATAATACATTCTTTTTCTCACATTATTCTCCATCATGCTCCATCCATCACAAGTGACTAGTTATAGTTCCCAGTGCTATATAGCAGGATCTCATTGGTTTCCATTCCAAATGCAATAGTTTGGATCTACTAACCCCAGACCCCCGGTCCATCCCACTTCCTCCCCCTCCCCCTTGGCAACTACAAGTCTGTTCTCCAAGTCCATGCGTTTCTTTTCTGTGGAAAGTTTCATATGTGCTGTATATTATTTTCCAGATATAAGTGATATCATATGGTATTTGTCTCTTTTTGATGCACTTCACTTACTATGAGAGTCCCTAGTTCCATCCACACTCAATATTCTTAACAAATTATTACGTGTATTCAAATGATATTTATTACATGTATTAAAGTTTGGAGCTTTACCAGGACTCCAGAATATCTTTTTTTTTTAAACTCTGATTTGGGAAAATATGGGTGCTACTGATGGCCAGTGATTAGGAGAGAAGCTTGCTTGGAAGTTCGAGGGAAATTCAGCACAGCTTGCAGGATGAAGGGAGTTAGGGAGAAGGGCTATGTGCTAAGATCTGGCCATTCACAAGCAAGTGGTGACGAATTAGAAAGGGGAATTCCATTTGATCTGTTTTCTCTTTTGAGGTGGCAGAGGAGCTTGGGACATAGGGAAAGGTATGTTATAATATGGAAAGACTAGGAGGAGAATTATTTTTGGTCAAAGGAGTTGACAAATATTGATTTCTCACAAGATTCAAATTGCAGTCCTGTGAGAAGAGATGTCTTATTATTTATTTATTGATTGATTGGTCTTTTTGCCTTTTCTAGGGCTGCTCCCTTGGCATATGGAGGTTCCCAGGATAGGGGTTGAATCGGAGCTGCAGCCGCTGGCCTATGCCAGAGCCACAGCAATGCAGGATCCAAGCTGCATCTGTGACCTACACCACAGCTCACGGCAATGCCTGATCCTTAACCCATTGAGCAAGGTCAGGGATCGAACCCGCAACCTCATGGTTCCTAGTCGGATTTGTTAACCACTGCGCCACGACAGGAACTCTGAGAAGAGATGTCTTTAAAAGTGGAAATCCACAATGAGAGGACTAAGCGCATATGCACACTGAGGTATATGGAATGACAGGCCAACAGGTACCTGCTGTATAGCACAGAGAACTCTACCCACTATTCTGTGATAATCTATGTGGGAAAATAATCTGAAAGAGAATGGATATGTGTATATGTATGACTGGGTCACTTTGTTGTATAGCAGAAATGATCACAACCTTGTAAATCAACTATACTTCCATAAAACTTTTTTTAAAAAAAGACTAAACAAAAATGGGCACTGGTATGTACACATATGCTGCACTCTTCCTAATGATAGGAAACTGCCCTTTCTTTTTTTAATTTTAATTTTTATTTTTGTCTTTTTTAAGGCCACACTGTGGCATATGGACGTTCCCAGGCTAGGAATCCAAGTGGAGCTGTAGCCACTGGCCTATACCACAGCCACAGCAATGCCAGATCCGAGCTGCAACTGTGACCTACACCACAGTTCTCAACAATGCTGGATCCTTAACCTGCTAAGTGAGGCCAGGGATCAAACCCGTGTCCTCATGGATGCCAATAGGGTTCATCAACCACTGAGCCAGGACGGGAACTCCTGATGCTATTTTATACACAGGTTTTAAGGAAGTTTTAAAATGAAATTCATTATATAAAACCTTATTTTTATACTCAATATTTCAATATTTTTTTACTGAATTTAATTCAAGAGATGCATGCATCACAATACTTTAATAAAGGTATTGGTCACTTTAATAAAGGTATTGTGTCTTAGCTTTGTTAGGATGGTGAATCAAATATTTAATGCTCATTTACAGAAGTTGTTGCTGCTTTTGTCAGGCTAGCCCTGCTACGCTTAAAAGTTATCAGAATGTCCCTTAGCATAGTTAATCCTGTCCTAAAACTGGTCTGCCCCACCAAAGATGGTCAGATGTAGACATAAGAAGTCTGTGGCTGATACAACTCTCTTCTCACTGTCAAAAAAACCTATGCTGGGAGTTCCCTAGTGGCCCAGTAGTTAGGACTTGGCACTTTCACTGCGTAGCCCAGGTTCAATCCTGGATCTGGGACCTGAGATTCCACATCAAGGCACTGCATGCTCTAGGGGAAAAAAAAGGTTATACTAACAAGCTAGAGTTGACTGTGGCAGAGTTATCCTTGTACATGAAAGGACTGTAAACAGCAGAAGTGAATGGTAAAAAGGTGATTTTGAAGTTTTTCTTTTTTTAATAAGGAAAGAGAGTTACTTGGTGGCTTAGAGATTAAGGATCCAGTGTTGTCACTGCTGTGGCGTGGGTTTGATCTCTACCTGGGGAATTTCCACATGCTGTGGGTGTGGCCAAAAAAAAGAAAAAAGAAGGAACTATTTCACTCATTCACACACATTTAGTGTAGCCCAATGTGCTTAGTAGCTAAATATGAAACAGTAGCATTTGCTACTATCTTATTTAGTTTCTTCTTCTTCTTTTTTTTTTTAGGGTCGCACCCATGGCATATGGAGGTTCCTAGGCTAGGGGTCCAATTGGAGCTATAGCTGCCGGTCTACGCCACAGCCATAGCAACGCCAGATCCAAGCTGCATCTGCAAACTACACCATAGCTCATGGCAACACTGTATCCTTAACCCACTGAGCAAGGCCAGGGATTGAACCCGCAACCTCATGGTTCCTAGTTGGATTTGTTTCCACTGTGCCATGACGGGAACTCCCTTATTCAGTTTCATATGAATAAACCGAAAGGCAAACTCTCTTTCATTTTGCACAGGAAACTTTTTTTTTAAGGGCCATACCTACAGCATACAGAAGTTCCCAAGCAAGGTGTCGAATCAGAGCTATAGTTGCCGGCCTACACCACAGCCATAGCAATGTGGGATCCCAGCAGCATTTGCAGCCTATGCCTCAGCTTGCAGCAACCCCATATCCTTAACCGACTGAGCGAGGTCTGGGATCAAACCCAAGTCTTCATGGATATTGGTTGGGTTTGTTACTGCTGAGCCACAATAGGAACTCCTGCATGGTATACTTTAAAAAGTACCCTCAGCGTTGATCTGAGGTTCAAACCGCTCCACTGTGACAGCTGACAAGTCCTCAGGGTCAAGACTCCAAACACCAACTCCTTCAGCAGCTCCTGCTGCCATGGCAGCTCCCAGGGCAGTTGTTTCAGGCATGGAGGGCTTCACTGAAGGAAGAGAGCTCCATCAGTATCTTTGCAGTTACATATGCCTAAAACACACTTCTTCCAAAGGATGCATTACTCTTGGAGTTTAAAGAAATGAAGACTTACTAACCTACTGGGATATATAGAATGTCTGCTTGGAGCTGCATGAGAATTTTGTTGTTGGTCATCCCTCCATCTACCTGCAGGTGTCTGAGTGGCATTCCACAGTCACGGTTCATGGCGTCCAAAATCTTATATAAAGCAGTACAATGAACATAATTAAAGAGGTTGGTCTTTCAGGGCCCTCCTTGATCTGATTACAACCAAACATTTCTCTGTGCTCACCTCTACATCCAGCCAACCCAAACCACTTTATTTTGCATTCTGATTTCTTGCTACGATGCCTATGTTGTTACTACTGTTTTCTTTGCCTAATATGTACCAATCAGTATCCCCCCAACTGTAAAATTCCCAGTGCTTGGCAGATAACAGGAACTTAGAAAGGAATGGCAGCTGGAAAAAGACCAAAAACTTACATTTATTAACTATTTAGTAAATTCACTATAAAGTCTTGAATAAATTTCAAGCATTAACATACAATTTGTTTAAGAGTAACAAAAGTGGTATAAGTACAAGGAAAGGGCCCCTATTTATTACCTCTCGGGTTTGGAAACAAACAGCTTCCAATGCAGCAAAAGCAATATGGCATCTATTGGTGAACTGAGTAAGCCCACAGATGATCCTAAAAATATATGCAAAGATTTTTAAGATTAGAGTGGAATAAATGAGAAATGTCCTAACTATGGAAAGGTTGAATTTGGTAGTTAGAAATGTGCAGGTAGAAAAATAGGCATTAAAAAAACAAAACTGGACATAAACATTAAATAGCTCAGAAAGTACTTATAGTCTATAGTCCTGCACTCCCATATGGAAAAATTCATGATCTATCTGAATAGATGACAGTAGTATAAAATCCAATCAGTATTTATCTAGATGATGTCCCTAACATGAATGTGAATATGGCAAGGGCTTACTGTCAGATTATTTATAACTTCTTGGAATTTAAAGGTTCTGAAATTATACTCTCCAGGTAGAAAAGGCTTCCTCAATATTTGAAAATAGAAAACTATTAACATATAAGTTATTGGCTAATATAGTAAATAAATCAAGACCAACAAAAGCATACCTTATTTTCAATTCTTACCCTCTTGCACTAGGCTCCCAATATGGTGCATACAGCCCTGAAAACGCTGGGACGAAATAGCAGCCATAAGAAGTACCTACTTCTTTAGCAAGTTTTTCTAGCATTAAAAACAAAACAAAAATTGCTCTAATATATGCTACTTATTTTAGTCAATAAATACACATGTTTAAAACATTAGGACAGGGGTTTTGGTTTCCTATTATTTAGTACAGCAAAATGTTCCTAATTATAGCAGAATATGGGGAGAAACAAAAGCAGCTTTTTCCACACTGAACACCCTCCACTAAAACATAACCCACCCAGCCCAAGAAATAAAGGAGCTGGATTAAGATATTTTGGCTCATTTCCATGATTTTTAAGGTTGTTAACCAGCAGATGAAGAAGTGGCCTTCAGTGTGTTCCTAATTGGGAATGTCTTCCCGATTGTCTCACTTTTAGGTGAAATTAAACAAGTAGATGAGAGTGGGTAGGGAGTTCAAAATAATTACCCATCATCTGAAAATAGCCATATCAATACTCTGAAAATAGCTATATTAATTCTTAAATTATAGGAACTGGAGTTTATTTTTTTAATTAAAACTCCGTGGCATGTGGAAGTTCTGGGGCCAGGGATTGAACCTCTACCACCGCAGCAACCTGAGCTGCTGCAGTGACAATGCTGGATCCTTAACCCACTACACTACAAGGGAACTCCATACTGGAGTTTTAATTCTTACTCTAAGAGTTCTTTCTCATCAGATAAATTTAACTGCAGATTCTGACAATCTTTGGTGCTCAGCTTTACATTTGGGCAATTTGTATACCCTGCCTTGCCAGTTTATTAATAACCTCCACTAATGATGTCAATTTGTTGTTTTATAAATCTACACAAAATAGTCTTATAGGTAAATCAAATGCAAATAGGGATCAATCAAAATCAATAGGGATCCATATAGTTTAATGTCACATATGGGGCAAAGTAGAAGTGTTAACAGGTTGCACAGGTAAAATATATAAAATTTTCAAGATTCTAACCCTTTGTTAGAACATACTCACCAATTTCCTCAGAGGTCTTTATAATTCCAAGATTGTCTCTTAGCCAGCGAACAACAGCACCAGCTATAGCTACCGAACCCTATGGGGGAAAAAGAAATTTGAGAGAAACTATATGTTATCACTATAGAGAAAGTTTTTTTTTTTTTTTCTTTTTACGGCCACACTCATGGCATATGGGAAGTTCCCTAGCCAGGGGTCAAATCAGAGCTGCAACTGTATGCATATACCACCGTCACAGCAACACCAGATCTGAGCTGTAGCTGTGACCTACACCACAGCTTGCAACACCATATCCTTAACCCACTAAGCGAGGCCAGGGATCAAACCCACATCCTCATGGATACTAGGTCAGGTTCTTAACCCACTGAGCCACAATGAGAACTTAGAGAAAGTTTTTGAGCATAACTTCAATGTATGACACTACCAGATGGAAAAAAAAAACTGAAAAAAATGTCAACTCTGGGACTTCTACAAATATCATAACTTAGGTCTTCTAACACAAATATAGTTTTATCTAGGTCATTATAGAAGTTCTTCATGAGAGAGAAGAGAGCCCTCCAGTACACCTTTGGACCTACCCCTGTAGGTAGACATTAATGCACTGAGCAATTTGCTTCTTGTACAACTGGTCTACCTGTTGCTAAACTACTGAGGTATATTATCATCCAGAATACATTCCGATCTCATCCACAAAGTTACTGGGAGAGCCACCCTGAAAGTTTTTTCCAAGCGCATTTGCCATATCTAATAGTATATTAAATCTAGCAACCACAACAAAAAAGTGAGCAAAGAAGCTAATGAAAAAGTAATTATTCTTGACTACAAAATCACTAAGGGATGGGGTGGAGAGGGATGCACAACTATGGCAATAAGGAAGAAAACAGACAATTTGGAGTCAGATGAACTGGGCTTGAGTTCGAGTTCTAGTTCTTAATTGCCTTGTGATCTCAGGCGTACTGGTTAGGCTTGCAGAGACTTCATTTATTCACCTATGTCATGTGGTGACTCTAACAACAGTTACCTAAACAAACTACTAAATACAGGAAGTATACGGGAAGGTTCTTACTGAAAGAAGTATTAGCTTCACCAATTCTTTAAGTGTTAAAGAGTATCAGCTAAATTCCAATGATTCATGTATGGATAAACAACATGTAGTATAACCTCACAATGGGAAATATTTGGCCATGAATAAATGCGAAATTTTGCTACGTCATGGATGAACATTACGCTAAGTGAAAGAAGTCAGTCACCAAAGACAACACATTGTATGACTCCATTTATATGAAATGTCCAGAATAAGCAAATCCATAGAAACAAAGAGGAGATTAGTGATTGCTGAGGATTGGGGTAACGGAGTTACTTTTGGGGATGATAACATCCTGGGGGGAGTTCCCTGGTGGTGCAGCAGGTTAAGGACTTGGTGTTGTCACTACTGTGACTTAGGTTGTTGTTGTGGCACAGGTTTGATTCCTGGCCTGAGGAACTTCCACATGCTGTAAGTGTGGCCAAAAAAAGAGTTCAGAGTCACCCGAAACCAAAATATCAGGTGATATTAAGTGAAGGAAGTGGAGTGTACTTTTTTGTTGGTTGCTTCCCTGTACCCAATTCAGTGAATTAACTACAAATGGTTACCCCTACCTGCCATTAATTTTCAGGATGTAAACAAACGATATGCTGACCATACTGATACATTCTATCATTCACAGCTGCTATGAGAACAAGTCACTATATGCTTCTGCAAAGTTGGCAGAACATCACAGTTGTTCTTTTTATACAGTGGATTTTCAGCTATAAAAAATTATTTGAGGAACAGATTGATATCACTGTGCAAATACAACCAGACTTTAATAATGGGAGAAAAGACAATTTAGCAAATACCTGACAAAGGACTATAACACAATGCCTCCTCCCAAAAAAGAAGTTGCTAATATACTTCCTAACTTTGATACATTATATAATTAGGTACATGGTTGGACTATCAAGGAGAACTAAGTATATTTTTTGCTTTTGGAGATAATTCAATTCTTAAACATCCTTTGGAAGCAAACAATTCAGAGATAGTAGTTGCCAAAGACTAGAAAATATAAAGGATTTTCTAGACCAGTGCTATTTAATAGAAATTTAATGTAGGCCACACACATAATTTAAATTTTCTAGTTATCATATTTAAAAGGTTACATTACATTTTGCTTAACCCAATATATTAAAAATATCATTACAACAATCAGTATAAAAATTGAGATCTCTGTTACATAATTCTTTGAAATTGGTTATGCATTTCACAGTTACAGCACATCTCAACTCTGACTAGCCACATCTCAAGTGCTTAACAGTCAGGGTAGTGGCTACCACAGTGGACAGCATAGTTCTAGATTTAAATGGAAAAACAGATGTTCTTTCTCCATAACTCTAAAATAGACTCTGGATCTACATGGCATCTAACCAAGAAATGTGCATATTTTCAATGGTTTTAGGTGAGTAAATAACGAATTTTCAAAAGCTACTGAGCTAGAAGTCTAGATGAGTGGTCCTATGGCTACCAGCTAGTGTAAATTTATATTTTGGGAAATCAAATGCTGATGTACCTCATTTCTACAGGTCACTAGCCTGGGAACCTCCATATGTCATGGGCATAGCCCATAAAAGAACAACAACAACAAAAAAAGATTCAATATAAAAGATGGTTTGAAATTAGTATATAATTTTGGTATCGGGACACAATACTTGGTATAGCTTTTAAAAATTCATAAAAATAGAGAAACCTCCAAATTCACAAAAGATGTGGTGGTCTTCTCAATCCAGAGGCAGGAGATAAAGTGGAAGATGGTATAATACTTTGAAGATGGGCAGAAAGATAGAGTACAGGAATGGAAACCTAAAATGATAGATAGAAGGTGACTGTCTACTTGATATCAAATAAGTTATTTTCAATTACATCATAAATACAAAGACTCAATACTTCAGCTCATCAACTAAAAATATGAATCAACCCTTATGCTAAATCATGATCCACTGGGAAAGCTGCATACAAGCCTAACAGTGGCTCTCTAGAGAAAAACGTAAGAGAAAGGAGAGGGTAAAAAGAAGAATAAGTTCAATGATAACCAGACAAGAGAAGTAAATTATGCAAAAACTAAACACATAACCTGGAAAGACGAAGGCTAAGTAACAGGCTATGAAGAAAGATGAGGTTAAAAATGAGTAGATCATGGAGTTTCCGTCATGGTGCAGCAGAAATGAATCCAACTAGGAACCATGAGGTTTCAGGTTCAATCCTTGGCCTTGCTCAGTGGGTTAAGGATCCGGCATTGCTGTGAGCTGTGGTGTAGGTCACAGATGTGGCTCGGATCTGGCATTGCTGTGGCTGTGGCGTAGGCCAGCAGCTGTAGCTCCGATTAGACTCCTGGCCTGGGAATGTCCATATGCTGTGGGTGTGGCCCTAAAAAGCAAATAAATAAATAAATAAATAAAATAAGGAGATCTGATGTCATGTCATGTCGTAGCAGGCAAACCTACTTTCCCTCAAAAGCTCCTTGACATGAATGCCATTGCCATGGAAAACAGTAGATATTTCAGGATGCAAGAGAGTTGTATTTTACAATGCAGTTATGGTTAAAATCAGTAAGTGTGGAAAAAAATGTAAAATTAAGGTTACCCTTAAGTTGCTTCAAATTAACAATTAAGCATAGTAAACATAATTTTGTGTATGCTACAGTAACATGTAACATTATATATATAATTTATACTTTCCTTAACTTCTACCTGATTACAAATGCATTCTTTTCTTCTTTTTCAGGTGTGGCCACGGCATGTGGATTTGGGCCAGGGATCAAATCTGAGCCGGAGCTGCAACGTATGCCACTGTTGCAGCAACGCTGGATCCTTAATCCACCACGCCAGGCTGGGGATTCAACTGGTGCCGCCACAGAGACAAGCTGGATCATTAATCCACTGCACCACAGTGGAAACTCTTTAAATTTTTAAAAATCTTTTTTGGCCATGCCCATAGTATGTAGAACTTTCCAGGCCAGGGATTGAACCTGGGCCACAGGAGTGACCCAAGCTGCTGAAGTGACAATGTCAGATCCTTCCTAAACTCACTGTGCCACAAGAGAACTCCTCTATAGCATTTCTAACTGCAAAGAAAGGAGAACAGGAACACAGCATTGAATTGAGAAACCATTATTTCTGAAATATAATCTGAATCATTAATACTTCAGTAACAAGTTTGGGAATTAAAATTAAAGGCTCTCACTCAGAAAGTATACTTTCCAAGAAAGTAGATTACAAAGGTTCATGAACAATGTTTATAGGCTGTGACAGACAGATTTTTTTTTTTATTTAAGGGCCATACCTGCAGCATATGGAAGTTCCCAGGCTAGGTGTTGAATCAGAGCTGCAGCTGCTGGCCTATACTACAGCCACAGCAACAATGGATCCAAGCTGCATCTGCAACCTACACCACAGCTCAAGGCAACGCTGGATCCTTAAGCCACTGAGCAAGGCCAGGTATCGAACATGCTTCCTCATGGATACTAGTCGGTTTCATTGCTACTGGGTCACAATGGGAACTTCTGGATTCTTAATTAAGGTGGCCCCATGATCCTCACCTCCTGCTGTTCATGTCCTTCTGTGATCTCTTCCCCTTGAGCAAGGTGGGATCTATGACTTGCCTCTGACCAAAAGGACATGTCCAAAGGTGATGGGAAGTATGTGATGATGTGTATGTGACTACATTGCCATACCTGTTTTCTGGACTCTTTCCCTCCTTTGCTGGCTTTAAGGAAGCAGAGGACCATATTAGAAGTTGTCACATGGGAAGCAACTGCAGGTGGCCTCTAGAAGATAAGGGTAGCCTCTGGCTGACTGCTAACAAGAAACTGAAACCCCCAGTCCTACAACCACAAGGAACTAAATTTGGCTAATAACCTGAGTAAACCAAGAAGCAGATGGAGCCTCAGATGAAATTGTAGCCTCAACCGACATCTGGACTTCAGCTTCTTGAGAACACGAGCAAAGGAAACAGCTAAGATTTGCCTGGACTCCTGATGTGTGGAAACTGAGATAATAAATGGGTATGGTTTTAAGGTGCTTATATCTGTGGTAATATTGTTATGCAGCAATAATTAACTGATATATGAGGCTTTTACCTAAAATGGCTCAAAAGGGATGACAAACTCCAAAAAGGAAATCTTAACACTCTAATCATAAATCATACCAAAGAGATGAGAAAAGGATACTAAAAAAAAAAAAAAAAAAAAAAGGAAGGATATAAGGATCAATTTTTGAAGTACATATTTAATAGACAAAAATGGCATAACATAGGATTTGGCACGTAAACAATATTTGTTGAGTGTCTACTACATGCCAGACTCTGAGATAGAGTGGTTGGTGAACAAGGCAAACAGGTACTCTGGCCTCAGGGAACTTATATCCTAGTGACAGAATGGAGGAATAAGGAAGTCTCAAATCCAAAGTAAACTCAAATTCATAATCATATTCAAGGCCCCCCAAAGAATTTTGTTTTGTGAAATAATATTTAGAAAAAGATGGTGAACAAGGAAGGGAGAAGCACAACTTGGGGAGGATAGTGCACACATGACAGAAGGAAGACAAAACTACTGATTGTTCTATTTTGCTTCAATTATCTTCCACTACTAAGAACATTTTCCAACTTGAAAGAGTGGGACAAACTTAGGCAGTTTAATATGAGTTTAAAGTCTCATAAACACCTGAAGGATCATGTGTCCCAATTCCTTTTTACTAATAATGAAAATAGGGACCTAGAGATGTGAAAATGTCAGACTTAGATGAATCACATGCCAGGGGGTAGGGAGAAAAAAGAAGAATTTTCTTGGTGAAGAAAAAGGGGTAAATATCCCTATCAACAGAGATGGCTGAGTTTGTACTTGAAAAATCAGGTAACAAAATGTAAAAAGAGAAAACCACAATAGCACATGTTAAATAGAGAACAGTACTGACGTCAACAAACAGAAATGCATGACTGAGTAGGATCTGAGGCCACAGGCATGATAGATTCTGATTCATTTTTCTGTGTGTATGTATGTATGTGTCAGAGAGCAGGAATGGTGGCCTGAACTGACTCTTACAGAGGAAAGGAATCCAAAGTGTTTTCTGTAGACCAAGAATATCATCAGTGCTTGAAGCTAGAGGCTAGGTGGTACGCTCTTGCTTGTTTAGGGATGATGGAAAACAAGCAACTGTCTACTTGCTGACTAAGGATATTGGCTTAATGGGAAATGAGATCAGAAGGGAAAATTCCAAAATACAGGAAGAAATCTATTATTAAAACATTAGCCATAGTGTTGGGAAAACAGAACAGCTACATGCAAAATAATCAAACCAAACTACTTTCCCACATCATATGCAAAAACCAACTCCAAATAGATTAAAAACTTTAACAAGACCTGAAACCATAAAACTCCTAGAAGAAAACATAGCAGTGTGTTCTTTGACCTTAGATCTTAGCAATATTTTTTGGCTCTGTCTCCTCAGGCAAGAGAAACAAAAGCAAAAATAAACTAAAAAACATGGATGGACCTAGAAAGCAATATGCTATGTGAAATAAATCAAAGAAAGAAAATATAGTATGATGTCATTTATATGTGGAATCTAAAAACTAAAACAAATGAACAAATATAATAAAACAGAAATAGACTCAAAGAAACAGAATCAAATGCTAGTTGCCAGAGGGGAAGGGGGAAAGGGGATGAGTGAAAAAGATGAGGGAGATTAAGAGGTACAAACTTCCAGTTATAAAATAAACAAGACATGGTGATATAATTAACATAAAGCATTGGGAATATAATCAATAATACTGTAATAATTTTATATCATGACAGATGCTAACTAGACTTATTGTGGTGATCATTTTGTAATGTATAAAAACACTGAATCACTATGTCGTACACCTAAAATTAATATAATATTGTAAGTCAATTATACTTCAATTAAAATTGGTTAAATTAAAAAATGTATTTTTGATAAATTAGATATTACTGCATCTCATATGCTAGCTTGCAGTTATCACTTCTTTTTTTTTCTTTTTGGCCGTATCTATGGCATGTATGTAGAATATCCCAGGCCAGGGATCAAACCCACGCCACTACAGTAACCACAGCCACAGCAGTGACGAGGTGGGATCCTTAACACACTGAGCAACAAGGGAATTCCAAGTGTCACTTTTAGTAAAAATGCATGGAAGGGAAAAAAATGACGTTAGTCAACAAAATGTAACAGCTAGAATAGAATTCATTCTACTCTGACAAATGTGCTAAAAGTACTCAGAGGTAAATTAACATATGATTACAATTAAAATCTCATGAATTACAAATCAAAAGAGAAATAAGACAAAAACACACACAAAAAAATAGCCAGTTAAAGATTCTAGAAATTACTGAGTGAAATTAAAAAAATATAATAGATGAGATAGATAGACCTTTCTTTTTTTTTCTTTCTTTCTTTCTTTTTTTTTTTTTTTTTGCTTTTTAGGGCCACACCTGTGGCATATGAAGTTCCCAGGCTAGGGGTCAAATTGGAGCTACAATTGCTGGCCTATGACACCACAGCCATAGCAATGCGGGATCTGAGCTATGTCTGCAACCTATGCCACAGCTCATAGCAAAGGCAGATCCCTGACCCACTGAGCGAGTCCAGTGATTGAGCCTGCATCCTCTTGGATACTAGATTAATTTCCACTGCACCACAACAGGAACTCTGAGATAAACCATTGAGTAGACAGAGATAATACATAAATTAGTATTTCCATACATGGTATTTATACATGGTAATGAAAAAGAACGAAACAATAACTATATCTAACAATACAGATTAATCTCCCAACTATAAAGCTGAGTGAAAGAGGACAGATCAAAGATTGCATAATGTATTAGTCTCTCTCTTTTACATTTTTAAGATATAACGAATTAAAAACATGTAAAACTAAACTCTGGTGTTGCACATTTAAGTGTTAGGACTATGTAGAAAAGAAAGTGACTATAATAAAAGTCACGGCAATTGTTACATAGGGGAAAGGAAGGAGGCTGTGACTGGGAGAGACACAGAGAATTCCTGGTAGTGTGCTGTTTCCTGACCCGGGTGAGGTCACACTAGTCTTCCCTTTGGAGTTATTTGTTAAGCTGTACATTGATGTTTTATGCATTTTTTGTATATATCTTATATTTCACAATGAAAAAGTTTTTGTCTCGTCTGTTTTAAAGAGAGAATTTGGCAAGGTAAGGTAGATACTGAGAAACTCACCAGGGATGCAGCACAGAGAAACAAAGAGATTTAAAAAATATAAAAGGGCAGTAAAGAGACATGGAGGGTGGGTTGGAAGGTTCCAATATCCATAAAATAGCAATTCCAGGAGAGGATGGAGGTAATGGCTGAGAAGCAATATTTGAAGATAACTGCTGAGAATGTTCCAGAACTGAAGACAGACTTGTATCCAAGTACCTAACAGAATAAGTAAAAATAAATCCAAACTCAGGCACATCATAGTAAAACTATGGAACATTAACGATAAGGATATAATGTTAAAAACTTCCAGACAATAAACCAGATTATCTATCTACAAAGGAGCCACATTTAGAACAGAGCAGCAAAGGGCTCATCAGCATCAAAAAATGGCCAGAATGGGTGTAGAAGAGATTTTATATCCACCCCAGAGAGAGAGCAAAATAAAGACACACCAGGAGTTCCCATTGTGGCTCAGCGGAAACAAATATGAGTAGTATCCATGAGGATGTGGGATCCATCCTGGCCTCGCTCAGTGGGTTAAAGGTCCAGCGTTGCCCTGAGCTGTGGTGTAGGTCACAGAGGTGGCTCAGGTCCCTCGTTGCTGTGGCTGTGGTATAGGCCAGTGGTTACAGCTCTGATTCGACCCCTAGTCTGGGAACCTCCATGAGCCACGGGTGTGACCCTAAAAAGACAATAAATAAATAAATAAAGACACACCTAAAAAGAATAGTCTCACTACCTCAGATTCTATGAAATATGAAAGGCTGTTCCTCAGCAAGAAAACTGGGCATGAAGGCGTCTCCTGGTGGCTCAGCTGGGTAAGGATTCATTGCAGTGGTTCAGGTCACTGCTGTGGTGTGGGTTCCATCCCTGGCTTGGGAACTACCACGTGCTGCAGGCACAGCCAAAACAAAAACAAAAACAAATAAAAAAAATAAATAAAATCCAAAAGGAATTCCCACTGTGGTACACTAGGTTAAGGATCCAGCTTTGTTTCTTAGTTAGCAAGGGTTTGATCCCTGGCCCGGCACACTAGGTTAAAGATCTGGCATTTCTGCAGCTGTGGAATAAGTTGCAGCTTCAGCTCGGATTCATTCCCTGGCCCTGGGAACCTCCATATGCCGTGGGTGTGGCCCTAAAAAGACAAAAGACAAAAGACAAAAAAAATCTATCCACTACTAACATAACACTAACATACGAGGGGTGTGTGTGTTGTGGCTGAGTTGCTAGATTAGTAGAAGGGTGTGATATATGTGAGATGCAGTGAAAACAACAATGGGCTTGGGAGATTGGAGCCCTGAATATTCAGATTTACAAGGAAGGAAACGGCACAGTGGGGCTGCCTAGGTATCTAGACTTTGATGTCTAATAACCTGGATTTGCACTGAGGACTGGCTGTCAAATTACCTTGGCCATGCGATTACAATTTCACTTGTCTTCTTCATGTATAAAACAAGGGCTGGGTGTAGCGAAGCCTGTTGCCATTTAGTCTGCTTTCCCTCTCTGCTTTAAAATTCTATGAAACTAAAGAAATTACATAAATTGAGACAAAATCATAAGGCGTATTTGTTAGGTCTCCAGATGAGACAAAACTAGAAGAGAAACAGAGTCAAGAGTGAAAAAGAGGAGTTCCCATTGTGACTCAGCGGTAACAAACCCAACTAGGATCCATGAGGACTCAGGTTCGATCCCTGGCCTCACTCAATAGGTTAAGGATCTGTCACTGCCATGAGCTGTGGTGTAGGTCACAGACATGGCTCAGATCTGGCATTACTGTGGCTGTGGCATAGGCCAGCAGCTACCATTCTGATTGGACCCCTAGCCTGGAAACTTCCATATGCCCATGGGTGTGGTCCTAAAAAGATAAACAAACTTGGTTTCATAATTCATTTGAAAAATAGCTAGTAGATATCTTAATATATAATCCTGGACCCAATTATATGATGGGACTATTAGACTAAATTAATGAACTCTCAGGCTATAGTAGCCAAAATGTTTATGGTCACAGAGGCATAAACTACACAATGGGCATACTCCACTTTACTGATCTTCACAGACAGTGAGTTTTTTGCAAATAGAAGATTTGTAGCAAGCATGTGTTGAGCAAGTCTATTGGTGCCATTTTGCTAACAGCATTTGCTCACTTTGTGTTCCCGTGTCATATTTTGGTAATTCTTGCAGTATTTAACACTTTTTCATCATTATTATATTTGTTAAATGACCTATGATTAGTGGTTTTGGGTGTTACTTTGCAATTCTTTTGGGGTGCTACTAACGGTACCTATATAGAACAGCAACAATAAATGTTTATGTTCTGACTACTCCAGTGTTCCCCATCTCTCTCCTTCTCCCTCTCCTTGGGTCTCCCTATTTCCCAAGACACAACAATATTGAAATTAGGCCAATTAATAATTCTACAATCACTTCTAAGTACTCAAGTGAAAGAGTCTTATGTCTCTCGCTTTAAATCAAAAGCTAGAAATAATTAAACAGAGTGAGCTAGGAATGTCTAAAGCTAGGACAGGCCAAAAGCTAGGCCTGTTGCACCAAATGCTTAGCCATATTGTAAATGCAAAGGAAAAATTCTTGAAGGAAACTAAAAATTTTACTCCAGTGAACACATGATAAGAAAGTGAAACATCCTTATGTTGCTGATACGGAGAAAGTGTGAGTGGTCTGGACAGAAGAGCAATCCAGCCACAACATTCCCTTAAGCCAAAGCTTAACCCAGAGCAAGGCCCTAACTTGATTCAATTCTATGAAGGCTGAGAGATGAGGAAGCTTCAGAAACAAAGTCTGGAGCTAGCAGAGGTTGGTTCATGAAGTTTAAGGAAATAAAAATCAACTGTTTCTGTAACATAAAAGTGTAAGGTAAAGCAGCAAGTGCTGATGTAGAAGCTGCAGCAGGTTATCCAGAAGATCTGGCTAAATTAATTAATTACAATGGCTACACTAAACAACAGATTTTCAATGTAGACGAAACAGCCTTAAAATGGAGGAAGATGCCATCTGGGACTTTCACAACTAGTGAGAAGTCAATGCTTGGTTTCAATGCTTCAGAGGACAAGCTGATGCTCTTGTTAGGGGCTAATACAGATGGTGACTTTTAAGTTGAAGCCAATGCTCACTGACCATTCTGAAAATCCTAGGCCCTTAATAATTATACAAGATCTACTCTATCTGTGCTCTATAAATGGAATAAGAAAGCCTGGATCACAGCTTTACAACACGGTTTACTGACTATTTTAAAACCTACTGTGGAGACCTAATGCTCAAAAAGGGATTCCTTTCAAAACATGACTGCTCAATGACAATGCACTTGGTCGCACAGATGACTTGATGGAGACATGCAATGAAATTAATGTTGTTTTCATGCCTGCTAATGCAACATACATTCTGCAGCCCATGGATCAAGGAGTAATTTTGAATTTTGAGTCTTATTATTTAAGAAATAGATCTTGTATGGCTAGAGCTGCCATTGATGGTGAGTGATTCCTCTGCTGGATCTATTCTGAGCAAAGTATATTGAAAACCTACTAGAAAGGATTTGCAATTCTAGATGCCATTAAGAAGATTTGTGATTCATGGGAAGAGGTCAAATTTACATTAATAGGAGTTTACAAGAAGTTCATTCCAACCCCCATGGATGACTTTGAGGGGTTCAAGACTTCAGTAGAGGAAGTAACAAGAAATAACAAAGTATTTAGAATTAGAAGTGGAGCCTAAAGAGGTAACTGAATTGTTGCAATGTCGTGATAAAATTTTAACTGAGTTGCTTCTGTGATTTTCACTAGCCTTGAATGTTTGTCATATTGGCTATACTAACTGAAATGTACTTACTTCTAATGCATAATATACTGGTTTGTCTCTGCCAAGTTTGTAAGCCACGGTAGTCAGAAGGCCATGTTCAGAAAATACACACTGCAGGAAAAAGAAAAAGATTTTATTAGTCAGGAAAACAAAAAGATACCATAAGAATATTTCTAAAGCAAAACAATCTAGGTACAACATAAGTCAATAAATTAAAAATTAGAAATTAGATCTTTTTTTGTCTCTTTGTCTTTTCTAGGGTCGCACCCACGGCATATGGGGGTTCCCAAGCTAGGAGTCTAATCAGAGCTGCAGCCACCAGCCTACGCCTACGCCAGAGCCACAGCAATGCTGGATCCAAGCTGTGTCTGTGACCTACACCACAGCTCACGGCAATGCCAAATCGGCTAGGGATTGAACCCACAACCTCATGGTTCCTAGTCGGATTCGTTACCCACTGAGCCACGATGAGAACTCCTAGAAATTAATTCTTAAAAGCCAAAATTACCCATATTAAGAAAAGTACACTTAAACAGTACAAAAAGCTTATCCTTTGTTCCAAATTAGGTTTGTATAAAGAATCTGACATGGTCCTAGATGATACCCTATTAATACAACTAAAAGCACACATATAAAATTCAAAGAACCTAAATGTTTCTTACAAGAACAATTCAAATTTAGTGATTTTCATAGTTTTTATTGAGCTCTAAACTCTGATAAAAATTAAATAAAAGCTGCTGATTCAAAAGTAACTTAAAAAGCAATTTTTTTGTTGTTTGTTTCTTTTGCTTTTTAGCGTTGCACCTGCAGCATATGGAAGTTGCCAGGCTAGGGCTCAAATCAGAGCTGCAGCTGCCAGCCTATGCCACAGCCACAGCAACGTGGGATCCAAGCCTCATCTGCAACCTACACCATAGCTCATGGCAATGTCAGATCCTTAACCCACCGAGAGAGGCCAGGGATTGAACCCACACCCTCATGGTTACTAGTCGGATTCTTAACCTGCTGAGCCACAACGGGAATGCCCCTTAACGGCAAATTTTGTTGAAGTATTACTCATATCAAGTTAAAAAGACTTCCATTAATCTTTTAATTTGAAAAAACAAACCAACCAACCAACCTTACGGCCAGTGTTACATAATAAGAAACAGCCTGTTCCATACCTAGAGTTGGGGAAGAATGAATAGTAGGACAATTTTATTAAAAATAAATGATGAAACATTAATAATACAAAAGTAACATTTAACTTAGTACAATAAAATTAAAATTTTAGAAAAGTTCCAAAAGCTAACAAACATTATATACTCTTTTAGGAATAATGTTTTAAAGAAGACTCTAAAAGAAAATGTATTTAGAGCAATCTTTTTTTTTTGTTTGTTTGTTTTTTTGTCTTTTTGCTATTTCTTTGGGCCGCTCCCGCGGCATATGGAGGTTCCCAGGCTAGGGGTTGAATCGGAGCTGTAGCCACCGGCCTACGCCAGAGCCCCAGCAACGCGGGATCCGAGCCGCGTCTGCAACCTACACCACAGCTCACGGCAACTCTGGATCGTTAACCCACTGAGCAAGGGCAGGGACCGAACCCGCAACCTCATGGTTCCTAGTCGGATTCGTTAACCACTGCGCCACGACGGCAACTCCACTTAGAGCAATCTTAATGGAAATATGCAAGTATAGTATTTGGCGCTTGGTCAGTCATCACCCAAGCTGTGTTTATAAAACACCACTGAGTTACAACAAATCCTAAATTCAGTCACAGCTACATTGCTACTAATTCATGTGGAGCGGAGTAAGAGTAAGGGCCATTCAGCAATGGGGCTGGCCAGCCTAGCTCCATGATAAGTAGAGTCACAAACTTCTGACATGAAGAAGGGGCCAGGTCCAGGGTGTGGGGTAAGTGTAGCTTGACTGGACAGGAGTGGCCTAGAGGGAAGATTCTTTCAGGCCTCGCTTCCCCATTCTCTGTGCAGGACAGGGTGTTCTAACAGTGGTGGGAGAGTCACAGTCAGTCAGCACGTCACACAGCTGCCATGGAAGAAGTGAATTTATATTGTGGCAGCCTTATCAGCATAAGCTTTGGAGCCTGCCATAAGCCGGTGCTTGGACATGAATGGTTTTGACTCGATTCGGCAAATAAGCAGTCCAAACTGCTATCAGGAAGGATCATGTGGCAACAGTTCTCAACTGAGTTGGCTGCAGACTGTCACCATTGGCTCTCAGCTGTCCTGCCTGAGCTTGGGATTCCTCCCCATGGGCCATGCTGCAGGGCTCTGTGACATTCATCCAGGCAGGTGGTAGAACGGGAAGTGCTCAACCCTGGGGCCAGCAGAGAGGGTCCCAGCAGATGCTATCACCAGTCAGTGCTAAGTCAACAAACCCCTTCAATTGTGTCTATCTTGTGGAGCAAACAGAAACCGTGGGCAATTTTTTCTGAGAAACATTTTCCCAGGCATTAGTGTTGTGAATCAGAATTAACCTAGGACTATCTAACTCTTCTGGCTTGATTCTAAGCCTATTTGATGAGCCGTTAGCACATTTGGGGAGCATGGGACTAAAGAACAACTCAGTTTACACTAGGTACTGGTAATAACATATTCACAAATTTGAACACATAAATTGCTATACCTTTTTACTTCTGCCACGCTGAAAAGGCTATATAAGTCAATCTCCTTTAATAAATATTTATTAAAGTGGGAGTTAATGATCTGTTACACACTTTTTTTTTTTTTTTGGTTTTGGTTTGTTTTTTAGGGCCACACTCGAGGTATATGGAGGCTCCCAGGCACAGGAAATTGGAGCTGCAGCTACCGGCCTACACCACAGCCACAGCAATGCCAGATCTGAGCCGTTTCTTCGACCTACACCACAGCTCATGGCACTTCTGTATCCCTAACCTACTGAGCAAGGCCAGGGATTGAACCCGCATTCTCACAGATACCAGTCAGGTTTATAACACACTGAGCCACAATGGGAACTCCCTGCTCCACTTTTTAAAGGAAAAATCTGTACTGATTTAGTCCCCATATAAACATTCTGTATACTGAATGGTCGTGTACAAGTCTTAAAGTACAAAATTGATGCAGAGGCTCAAGGCACTTAATAAAAATGAATTCTTAAATAAGCATACTTAATAAGTAATTAATGAGCATTATCAACATATGAAAAGACTCCCTTGCTGTATTTAGGCCACAGCTTGCAAAGTAGTATAGAGGCAATTACATTCTTCTTAAATTTTTATTATTTTTTTCTTTCCCCTCGTCAAACATATATAGAGCTCTCAGTATTTAGGTGGTCTATGTATTTTTCCTCAAGACTGTACTGTGTTCAAATACCACAGAAAGATATCTGACTTTTCTAACTCCTGGGAAGGTAAATGTCATTTGCCATCCTCTGTGGAGAGGTGTGCCATAGAGGGTGCACCAGGGGAGAGTGAGTGGCTGTGGCCAAAGCTGTGAAGGAGGCAGAGGGCTTCCTCTATTACCTCTAGTCAGGGCATCTGGGGAGAGGAGGCACTTAAAGCACAAACTCAAGAATGGAAACACAAAATTCCCCAAACTTGGCAAGATCCTGTTCACCTAACAAACTACCTACTTCACTCATTGATCCTGGATGGTTCCCTTTCTGCAAAGCACAGTCTTTCTGTTTCTCTTTTCTACCCACCCATAGCTCTTTTGGCCGTTTGTGATCTGGCTTTCATCCTGAGCATTCTAGCAAAGCCTCACTCTTGGAGGTCACCACTGAAAACTGAATATCTAAGTACAATGGTCTGTTCTCACTCTTACTCAGCCTCCAAGACCTTTTTGTAGTATTCTGCACTGCTAACCAAGCCCTCCTCTTAAACAGCTCTCCCTGAATCTCTATGTTAATGACTAACTACATTCTATTTGTCTGAATTCTCCATCTTCCTTCTGAATATATCCTCTACCTATATACTTTTTCTTGGTCATTTCCTCTATTCTTACTGCTTCAAAAATCACTGAAGTATGAGAAATTCAAAATCTCTACTTTTCTTTCTTTTTTTTTTTTTTGTCTTTTTGCTATTTCTTGGGCCGCTCCTGCGGCATATGGAGGTTCCCAGGCTAGGGGTCGAATTGGAGCTGCAGCTACCAGCCTACGCCAGAGCCACGGCAACGCGGGATCCGAGCCGCGTCTGCAACCTACACCACAGCTCACGGCAACGCCGGATTGTTAACCCACTGAGCAAGGGCAGGGACCGAACCCGCAACCTCATGGTTCCTAGTCGGATTCGTTAACCACTGTGCCACGACGGCAACTCCCAAAATCTCTACTTTTCTACTATATCCCATTTCTAAATGTGTATAATGTATAGCCTACTATACTAGTACCACGAACATGTCCCAAACAGAAATTCCTCTACTTGGACCCATTCCCTACTTTGGCTAAGAATAACCACTGGGCCCAGGTGACTAGGCTCCATAAGTCCTTCCTGTCTCTTGTCCCTCTGCACCTCTGCAGTGCCATGGACAGCCACCCACATCTCCCTCTGTCCTCACTCATCTCAGTTCCTTTTTTTTTTTTTTTTTTTGGTCTTTTTAGGGCCCACCTGTGGCACATGGAGGTTCCCAGGCTAGGGGTTGAATCGGAGCTATAGTTACCAGCCTACGCCTCAGCTCCAGCTATGCCAAATCCGAGTCACATCTGAAATCTAGCCACAGCTGACGTCAACGCCAGATCCTTAACCCATTGAGTTAGGCCAGTTGTCAAACCCGAGTCCTCAAGGATACTAGTCAGGTTCATTAACCACTGAGCTATGACGGGAACTCCATCCTTTTCAGTTCTTGTCCTTGATATTTTTTGTTTATTTGTTTGCTTTTTGTCTTTTGAGGGCTGCACCCATGGCATATGGAGTTCCCAGGCTAGGGGTCCAATCGGAGCTGTAGCTGCCGGCCCACACCAGTCATAGCAATGTGGGATTCGAGCCGCATCTGCGACCTACGCCACATTTCACGGCAAAGCCGGATCCTTAACCCACTGAGTGAGGCCAGGGATCAAACCTGCATCCTCATGGATGCTAGTCGAATTCTTTACCATTGAGCCATGACAGGAACTCCATCATTCTCAGTTCTTGTCCTTGATACTGAGATGTCATAGTGGCCTCCTTCATGCCCTCTTTGCCTGGAGTCTCCTAACTTTAACCCAGGATCACCATATTACTAATGAACAGCTCCAGTCATCGATGAACACCAGCTCATGAACCTTCAGAAGTGTCCCACTGCCTTCACAAAATAACTCCTCTGCCTGAAAATTAGGGTTTCATGACACCACCCTAGCCTTATTTTCCCACAACCACTCCGCTACCCGAATGTTGTCTACATTCTCTAAACAAGGTCTTCCACTTCTCTGTTTGCATCTTGGTTCAGTGTTCCATACATTCCCCAGCATCACTCATTCCTTTTTGTTTGTTTGTTTTTTAGGGCCACATCTGCGGTATATGGAGGTTCCCAGGCCAGGGGTCCAATCGGAGCTACAGCTGCCAGCCTACACCACAGCCATAGCAACACGGGATCTGAGCTGCATCTGCAACCTACACCACAGCTCACAGCAACACTGGATCCGTAACCCACTGAGCAAGGCCAGGGATCAAACCCGCAACCTCATGGTTCCTAGTTGGATTAATTTCTGCTGCACCATGAGGAGAACTCTCTCTCTCTCTCTCTCTCTCTCTCTCTCTCTATATATATATATATATATATATATATATATATATATATTGCTCATTCTTCAAAACATCTCATTACTAACCATCTTTTGTGACTTTTCTCCCCTCCCTTTGAAACCCAACAGCAGTACTTTCAAGTTTCTTATGACACTTAAATTCTGATTTATAATATGGTGAACTGTATATCTGTGTTCTTTCCCCTCAGGAAGAGAAACATGAGCCCAAAGATCTTACAATTTGCTCTTTCTCTCTTCCAATCTGCAGTGGCTGCAGAGGTACTCAACAAGTCCATCCTAATTTAAATTCATCACGTTAGGACTGGGCTGCAACCTACGCAAATCCTTTAGCCCACTGCCTTGGGCTGGGGTTCGAACCTGTGCCTCCACAGAGACAAGCTGGATCATTAACCCACTGCCACAGTGGAAACTCTGGCATAGTGTATTTAAGCGGGAGGGGAGTATAAAGAGAAGGAAAATGTGGCAACTTTATTGGGCACCTCCTTTACGCTCTATAGTGCGTTATGTTCTTAACAAATAGAGATAGCATCTGATTTACTAGCATTAGTGAACCTGGCAGAGGAGGGAAGAAGTGGGTGGAGGGGAGAGTCTACTTTTCTATCATTTCTCTTGACTCCTGACTCAGCTACCTAGAGCCCAGAATTCAAAGATTATGTTTCTGGACCCACAGTGACTCAAGCTCTCCTTAATGGTAACCTCAAGATACCATGACCTACAAAGAATTTTCCTATGTCCCCCTCAACCAAAAATTCTCATACAAATAATGTCACACTTTTGCATGAAGACTTCTGACCCTGCTAGAACTACAAGAACTAAAATGTTAGACATCCCATTATTCATAAAAAAAGAACATAACCACTGAAGCTAACATTGATGAGAGAATTAGAAAATCATCAAGAAAAGAACAATAAAACGTAGATGGCCTCCTGGTGGGTCTATGGAAATCTTCCACAGAGAAGATGGTAAAGCATAGATGTTAAGTGCCCTGGCTAAGTCGAATCGGCTGGATCTGGGTGCAAAGACTGCTTCTTTCACTTACAAGCGTAACCCTTCTGAACATCTGTTTTCTCATCATAAAGTGTGAATCATATTACTCTTAGATATGGGGCTTGTTATTGACTCTGCATATATGATTAGTAAGACGATGAGATTAGAAAGAAAATGCACCAAATCTCTACTTCCATCATTCCTTCTGCTTCTTGTAGGAGAAACTCCAGATAATGGGGAGATTGCACGGTGGCAGGGAAATAACATTGAAAATCCCACAAAAATGACTTTGCAATTAGCGAGAAAGTCTAGGGCAGGAATAATTTGTTGAAAATTGTGTTTAATGATGGCTGTCAACCTCCCCCAAAGGCAAGTATATTTTAAACCAACATTTAGTTTCTGGATGGGAAAGGTACTGAATTTTATAAATTAATGTTTTCACCAGCCTCATCAGTTTGCTTGCTTATGGCATAGTGTATTTTTTTTTTTTTTTGGCCACACCCATGGCTTTGAAAGTTCCCAGGCCAGGGACTGAATCCAAGCCGCAGCTGAAACCTATACAAATCCTTTAACCCACTGCCTTGGGCTGGGGAATCAAACCTGCGCCTCCACAGAGACAAGCTGGATCATTAACCCACTGCACCACAGTGGGAACTCTGGCATAGTGTATTTTATGTGAAGGAGATAAAGAAAACAAAAGGCAAAAAGTCTAAATATCTGTATTGGAACTCTTAATTTTCAGAATGGATGAACTTCAAAAGCTTTTCCTCATTCAAAACACTAAAGGGGAAAACAAACCAACAAAACACCATTGGTTTTTCAGGTCTGTTTCTTTCTTTCTTTTTCCTTTTTCTTTTTTTTTTTCTTTGTCTTTCCTTGCCTTTTCTAGGGCCGCACTAGCGGCATATGGAGGTCCCCAGGCTAGGGGTCTAATCGGAGCTGCAGCCGCCAGCCTACGCCACAGCCACATCAACTAGGGATCCGAGCCATGTCTGCAACCTACACTACAGCTCACAGCAACGCCAGATCCTTAACTCACTGAGTGAGGCCAGGGATCAAACCCGCAATCTCATGGTTCCTAGTCAGATTTGTTAACCACTGAGCCATGACGGGAACTCCTTCAGGTCTGTTTCTTAAACTCACGTGTTTTTGGCTTGTCCATCCTGGAAGCACATTTGTCCCACCAATGCAGCAGACTGGTCACCCAAACACTGAAAATATACATGACAGAAAGAACAGTGACTGAGACGAAATTATTAGTTTCCTTTTTAGAAGAACCATAAGATTGATTTTCCCTTCTTTATTTATGAAAGAATGAATTGTCTTATGTTCTTTGCATTGCCTCCATTAGGCCATTTTCCCAGTTAACACTCCTAGCCGGTATAGGATGGGAGAGGTAGAATTTATTGATTTTAAAAATTCTCAGTATTCCACACTGTGCCATACAAAGACAAGAATCAGCCAATCCTGCTGCTCTTACTTATTGGCCATCATTAAGGATGGAGCAGATCGATGAAGGAATGCCATAACATGGAAGGGGATAGGAGTGGGGAGGTAGCAGGGAGATGTCTACTGGTGAAACTTACCCCAGATATTGGCACACCTTCCAAGGCCCCAGCTTTCTAATAAAAGTTTAAAAAAAGGGTTATGAATAATCACAAACTTGGCTCTGTGAACATAGTTGCAACAGGAATAAACACAAATAGCAACATGCCAGAGCATGTGGGCAGACAAAACAAGGCAAGTGTTTCAACTACATGAGGGGTTCAGAGAGAGAGACATTAGAAATATTTCTAGAATGACAAGAGACCTGGACATGAAACAGTTGACTGGGTGTCAGCAGACATGTGTTCTGCTCCTGGTTAGTCACCGAGCAGGCCACTGAAATTTCTCTATGCCTCAGTTTATATATCTACAAAATGGGCCTGGGCTTTTATGAATGCCAAATGCCATGAGCTCTTTGCTATTACTGCTGTTATTAAGAACAGATTACACTATATCCTTTAAAATGAAAACATAAATAGCTATCACACCAGTACAGAACATGCTTATTTTTGGAGGGCTGTATTTTACCAACTGTTCTTCCTACCCAAACTGCTCTTAAGAAACATGACAGTGTTCAGGTATTGGGTATTTGTTCATAGCCAACATCATTCTTCAAGTTTTGATCAGCAAGAGTTAATCTATGTCATTAGTAGTGTTTTTTATTTTGATCAAGTATGGCTAGAATCTCAGGGAAAAGATGAGAGTTAACTGGCTGACTGAAGACTTAACCAATTTTAATTTTTCAATTTTAATTTTTAAAGAAGTTTATAGTAATACAAAACAATTTGTGTTGGTATTAAAGAATTAGGGGGAATGAATGTGATCCTTAAAACATGTATAACGTACTAGGAAGAACACCAAACAAAAGCTTTGGCCCAACCTCTCAGTCTGCCATTTGTTTTGTTTTGGTTTTTGTTTTACAGCCACACCTGAGGCGTATGGAAAGTTCCCAGGCTAGGGGTCGAGTTGAAGCTGCAGCTGCCAGCCTACACCACAGCCACAGCAACAAGGGATCCGAGTCGCATCTGGAACCTATGCCACAGCTTGCAGCAATACCAGATCCTTAACCTATTGAGCCATAACAGAAACTACTCAGCCTGCCATTTGTGAGCCTGTATCAGGGCCTCTGGAAGCTTCAGGTTCCCTGTCTGTTATAGTGAAGGTATGAAGAGAAGCCACCTCACATATCTATGATCACAGAATAATAGCATATGTGTGGAAACCCTTTATAAAAGAGAAAATACTCTCTAGAGAATGGATTTTATTTCTTTCATGCTTTCTGGTTAATTCAAGGTCTGTCTTTTTATATACTATATACAGTCCTAGAGAATCTGAACCTGGATACTAAGTGAAGGATAAGCTTCATAAAGGGCTGAAAGTGAATCAGGAAACCTAGAGGCTGGCTATCTTAACGTAGTTAAATATTGAAAAAAGACTTTGCTTATACTACTGAAGTTACTATCCAACTACAAGCAGGATCAATTATGTGTGGTCAGGCACGGGAAGTGCTCCTTTATCTTCACAGGAAGGGCGGGGGGGAGGTCTCTGGAGGATTCCTGGGAATTTCCTCTGATGAAGCATGCAGAAAAAGTGACAGTGCATTTCCAGCTAACTGGTCTGAAAGGCTGGGCAAGAAAGATAACATTTAAGATAGATGTTTATGACATCTAAAAACTACATCTAATTTTCCAATTAAGCTAAAGCCCAAAGCACGTCACAACTGTACTTTATAACGAGGTCCACAGAATTTCTCACTACCTTAGTTTTTTATTTTGAAACATCACTGTCTCATGGAAGACTTAAATGAGATCACGCTTTAAAAATACCTAAAGCTGGACTAGAGCTTATAATAATTTGGAGGGTCATGGAAGGTTCTAGATAAATCTGTTATCTGTAAGTGGACTTCTGCTTATCTAAAACTAAATGGAAATGCACTGTATCTTTTCCAAATGAATGGGTAGCATAATTGGTGGGCAACCTACTCACCAGGCTATGAGAGATTTTCTATAGTCAGCAAGGGGGAGAGAGGGGGACAGAAGCATAATATTTTAAATGCAAGAGAAAACAGGCCAATTAAATGTTTTTTCAACCATCCTCTGAAACTGTTACTCAAGTATAGCTTTTTCTTCTCCAAACCAAGTCAGTTTACAGATAGCTCCGAAATTATCAAAGCACTTTTTAAACTATAAATAAGCAACAACAACTATGCTTCCCTTAAAAGATCCGATGTGGCCTTCAAAGGCTTGATTGCAATTTAAACATTTACTAGTTTTTGCCTAAGCTTTATCCAGAACACTTTGTCTTCTATTGTATTATTATAACAAGAGATTCTAATGCTTTTCATGAAATGTCAAAACATTTTTTTTCAATTCATCCTACACCTTTCTTAATTTTTACCATAAATTCTAGATTTTTGAACTGAAATACCCATTCAAGTCCTCCAAGAGGTTTTCATCCATGATGTGTAATCAGAGATATTCAGTGATGCTAAGTGTACTTTTTGCTGAGACTACTTCTTCTGTGGGTTTCAATGAAAACAACAGTAAAAATATCCATGATGAAAATCAGTTTAATTAGCAATCACAAGAGACTCTTCGCTTTTGGTTTCTTTGCTAAAGTTTTGCTCAGGCTGATAAAGAATCTAATATGAGACATGGTTTGGCCATTAAAGGAAATTCAACAGAAAAAGAATACCACTAACATGTGAAGAGACCATCCTATAGATTAAAAGCAGGCAAGAGAACTACTAAACAGATTATTTGGATTAAAGAATAAATTGGCTCAAATATTCCCTGCTACCCTCTTCAGTGAGATTACCAGATTATCTGAAAAATATTTTACAATACTCAAGGACAAGCCATTTAAGTTTATAAAATCAGCTGGTAAGTAGGACTCAAGAATTTTTAGTTATAAAACTATTTAAACAATACTAAATTCTTCTTTCATACTGCCAACATTCACAAAAAAATCATAGGTCTCAAAATATAAAATGTAACACAAAAGACTTTTGAATTCTGAGTAGTAAAGCTTTTTTTAAGATAAAAATTATTGTTTGTTTTTTTTTACCATTAGGCCATAGATCTCAGAAGAACTCCGAACATTTGGAAGAATTTTCATTGGAATTTCAAAAAATCTGAAAAACAGTAAGGTAAGATTGGGTATGCAACTATTTTAATTTTTTTTCGCTTTTTTTTTTTTTTAAGGCTGCACCCACAGCATGTGGAAGTTGCCAGGCTGGGGGGGGGAGGGTCAAGAGATGATTAGATTAGGAAGATGTGGTTTATATATACACAATGGAATACTACTCAGCCATAAAAAAGAACAAAATAATGCCATTTGCAGCAACATGGATGAAACAAGAGACTCTCATCCTGAGTGAAGTAAGTCAGAAAGAGAAAGACAAATACCATGTGATATCACATATCTAGAATCTAATATACGGCACAAAGGAATCTTTCCACAGAAAAGAAAATCATGGACTTGGAGAATAGACTTGTGGTTGCCAAGGGGGAGGGGGAGGGAGTGGGATGGATTGGGAGCTTGGGGTTAATAGATTCAGACTATTGCCTTTGGAATGGATTAGCAATGAGATCCTGCCGTGTAGCACTGGGAACCATGTCTAGTCACTTATGATGGAGCATGACAATGTGAGAAAAAAGAATCTATACATGTATGTGTAACTGGGTCACCATGCTGTATAGTAGAAAACTGACAGAACACTGTAAACCAGCTATAATGAAAAAAATACAAATCATTATATAAAAAATAAAATAAAATAAAAGCTTCTTGTAAAAGAATATATAACACTGAGTTCCCACTAGGGCACAGTAGGTTAAGAATCTGACTGCAGTGGCTACGGTAGCACAGAAGTGCAGGTGTGATTCAGCCCCACACAGTGGGTTAAGGATCTGGCACTGCCACTGCTGCTGTGTAGGTCACAGCTGTGGCTTGGATTCAGTCCCTGGCCCAGGAACTTCCTTATGTTGTGGGGGCGGCCATGAATTTTAAAAAAATTTACGAGTTCCTGTTGTGGCTCAGCAGTTAATGAACCCAACTAGGATCCATGAGGAGGCGGGTTTGATCTCTGGCCCTGTTCAGAGGGTTAAGGATCAGGCGTTGCCATGAGCTGTGGTGTAGGCTGGCGGCTACAGCTCCAATTTGATCTCTAGCCTGGGAAACTCCATACGCCATGGGTGTGGCACTAAAAAGACAAAAAAAAATAAATAAATAAATAAAAAGAGAATATATACCATAGACTTGCATATTGTAGTTGTAATATCAACAATTTTAAAGTTTGGTGCTCCAGTGACAACTGAAAACAGTATGATTTAGGTGATACATAGGCAAGACACTTGGAAAACTTAATTCTTAGGGCAAAACACAACTTACTCGCAGAGTTCTTTATCCCATTCCAAAGAATGAATGTTGAAAAGCATTGTCCTGCTTGCATTTGTTACATCTGTACAATGGACACCTCCATTGGCTCCTCCTGTCAAGCACTAGATAGAATGGAAAGGACATATTAAACATGTACTTACGTGCAGTGTAATTTACACTTTGTCAAGAGTCATAATCAGCAGCAGAGCACAAAAAGCAGGAGAATGGAACATTTTAATTACTTAATTCTCTCCTTTCCAGCAGTGTCCAGTAGAAACATAATGTGCACTACATATGTAATTGAAAATTTTCTAGTAGCTACATCTAAAAAGTATAAAGAAGGAGTTTCTGTTGTTGATCAGCTGGATAAGAATCTGACTAGTATCTGTGAGGATGCAGGTTTGATCCCTGGCGTTGCTGTGAGCTGCAGTGTAGGTCACAGATGTGGCTTGAATATGGCGTGGCTGTGGCTGTGGCGTAGGTTGGCAGCTGTAGCTCCGATGTGATGCCTGGTTTGGGAACTTTCATATGCTGCATGTGTGGCTCTAAAAAAAAAAAATTAATAATACTATATGCATTTTTAAATGCAGTATATCCAAAATATCCTTTCAATATTAAAAATTATTACTGAGACATTTTACCTTCCTTTTTTTGGTACTACTAACTCTGAAATAGAGTCTGTATTTCACACTCAGGCATACCTTGATTCGGACTTGCCACATTTCAAATGCTGAATGGCCATCTGCAGCTTAGTGGCTACCATGTTAGCACAGTTCTAGTCAACCGATCATTAAATAATCAGTTTTGTTTCCATTCTCTTTATCTTTCAAAGATGCAGAGTCTTATTAAATTTAACAAGGTGAAATACATTGAAATGCCTGCCTCTTAAGATCTTGCTGAACCCTGTGTTGCTGCTGTTTGTTCACGTGTGTGTGTGTGTACAGGTGTGCACATCTTTTGGAATAACAATTCTCACTTTGTTGTCCTTGCACAGACCCATGCACATATTCTGAAAGCAGAGTTTTAAACAGATTTCTTCTAAGCAACTGGCTAGTGGAAAAGGCTAGTGGAAAAGAAGTACAGTTGACCCTTGAGCAACACAGGTTTTAATTGTGCAGACAGGTGTATTTATAGGTGGATTTTAAATAAATACTATGGTACTATATGATCTGTGGATACAGAACTTCTAACTATGGGACTTTAAGTATCCTTGGCGGGTCCTAAAACCAATCCCCAGCAGATACCAAGGGACCGTAGGGACTATATGACAGGCAAGAGATAAAGGCTACTTAAATCTGCCAACTGCTCTGCTGGAGTTCCCATCGGGGCTCAATGGAAACAAATCTGACTAGTATTTGTGAGGACGGAGGTTCGATCCCTGGCCTCACTCAGTGGGTTAAGGATCCAGCTGTGGTGTAGGTCACAGATGTGGCTCAGATTTGGTATGGCTGTGTTGTAGGCCAGCAGCTAAACTCTGATTCAACCTCTAGCCTGGAACTTCCATATACCATGGGTTCGGCCCTAAAAAGACATACACAAAAAAATTTGCCAACTGCTAATTACATAAATTAGTTATTCTAAAGATAATACACATGAGATATGATTTTGGTAATCATCTGCCATTTTTACTGAAATAATGCAAGAAAAAAGAAAGGAAGTAGGCATAAATGCCTCTTAAATAGAGGCTAAAAAATGTTCTGCTGTTTCTTGGAGTTCCCATCATGGCGCAGTGGTTAACGAATCTGACTAGGAACCATGAGGTTGCAGGTTTGATCCCTGGCTTCGCTCAGTGGGTTAAGGATCTGGCATTGCCGTGAGCTGTGGTGTAGGTCGCAGATGCAGCTGTGGCTCTGGCATAGGCCGGTGGCTATAGCTCTGATTAGACCCCTAGCCTGGGAACCTCCATATGCCACAGGAGCGGCCCTAGAAAAGACAAAAAAAAAAAAAAAAGTTCTGCTGTTTCTTGAGTGGCTTTCCATTTCTTTATTTTCTTTTTTGGCCTTGCCTGCAGCATGTGGAAGTTCCTGGGTCAGGAACCAGGGATTGAACCTGTGCCACAGCAGCAGCCCAAGCCACTGCAGTGATAATGCTGGGTCCTTAACCAGCTGTGGCACAAGAAAAATCCTTGGGTGGCTTTTCTTTTCTCTTTCTTCTTAATTTTTTTTGTATTTTATGGCTGCAGTTGTGGCATAGGGAAGTTCCCAGGCCACAGATGCGACCTACACCCCAGCTGCAGCAACATGGGATCCTTAACACACTGCGCAGGGCCAGGAATCAAACTTACACCTCCACGTTGACTCAAGCCACTGCAAGTTGGATTCTTAAACGACTGCCCCATGGTGGGAACTTCTGTGTGGCTTTTCTTAATGATTCTGTCAACTAAAAGTATGAAACCCTGAGTAGAAAATTGATAGGCAGTCTAAACAATTTTTCTATATGCACATGATAATTAGACATACCCAAATAAGCCATGAATCAACGGTCCCAAAAAGAGCTCTCTCTTCTTCAACTGCTTTTTGAACTTTTCTCACATTGTCAAGGAGCCAACGAAGTTTCACTGCACTGAAATAAGTGCTAAGTGGAAGGCCTGTCTTGGACTAAAAACAGATATGAAAATCAGCCAGCAAGTTAAATTCTTAACAGTTTAAAATAAAATAAAACACCAAATTAAAACCCAACAAATCACAAAATATTCAATGGCCCTAAAGGCCATCCCACAGTATCATGGATAAAAATACTTTTCCAATCTCATGACACAGGAAAACACTTTCATGAACAAAGATCAGAGTGACATGTTTGCAGTTCAAAGAACATCCATGTAGCAAGGTAAAGAGAAAATTAAATGACACAATGCCCTAAAAATCTAGATAGTTGAGACTCAGATGTTAACTTTTGTGATGTTACTATTATATATATAAAGCCTAGTTCAAAACTCTTTAATTTTATATTCTGTGAAAGTGATAAACTATTGAAAATTACAGAATATATTGAATCAAACTAATGACCATAACCAGAAGATTATTTTAAAACATATGAACCAGCAACAATATATTTATGCGTGTAAAAACAAATAAATACATATTCAATACACATACATATTCAAATAACACAACAAAAATTAGTGGAGAATAGAGTTCAAAGTTATGCCAGATTAAAGGAACATAAAGTTATTTTACTTAGGAAAGTAGTTGCAAGAGTTCCCTGGTGGCTTGAGGGTTAAGGACTCAATGTCATCACTGCTGTAGTTCGGGTCACTGCTGTGACACAGGTTTGATCATTGGCCTGGGAATTTCAAATGATGTGGAAGCAGCCAAAAAGAAAAAAAAAGTAGGAGTTCCCGTCGTGGCGCAGTGGTTAATGAATCCGACTAGGAACCATGAGGTTGCGGGTTCGGTCCCTGCCCTTGCTCAGTGGGTTAACGATCCGGCGTTGCCGTGAGCTGTGGTGTAGGCTGCAGACGCGGCTCGGATCCCGCGTTGCTGTGGCTCTGGCGTAGGCCGGTGGCTACAGCTCCAATTCAACCCCTAGCCTGGGAACCTCCATATGCCGCGGGAGCGGCCCAAGAAATAGCAACAACAACAACAACAACAATAATAAAAAAAAAAAAAAAAAAAAAAAAGCAGTTGCCAGTTGAAATATGTTGTACACATGAAACATAGGATGTTATAAACCAATGTTAATGTCAAATTAAAAAAAATAGTATATATTAAAAAAGAAAGTAGTTGCCTAAATTCAGCAAATACACTGAACACAGGGATGGTGAAGTGAATAAAGGTTAAAGGGTAAAAATGAAACCCAGATGGGCTTATCAATCTTCCATGAGAATGGATCAAGTTCAACTCATTTTCATTAGTATGTTAAACACTATATTTATAAGGGCTAGTGAAAGTAAAGAAAATATGTACATCAAAATAATGCAACTCTCTTCCTCCTTGATCCCTATTCTCATTTATCACCTAACTACAAAAAGTGATCCCTTTTCCTTTTAATTTTTTATCAATATGATTAGTAACAAAGCTCAAACCAGGAGTTCCAGTGGCACAGCGGAAACAAATCTGACTAGAAACCATGAGGTTGTGGGTTCCATCCCTGGCCTTCCTCAGTGGGTTAAGGCTCAGGTGTTGCCGTGAGCTGTGGTGTAGGTTGTAGATGCAGCTCGGATCTGGCGTTGCTGTGGCTCTGGTGTAGGCCAGTAGCTACAGCTCCAATGAAATGAGACCCCTAGCCTGGGAACCTCCATATGCCACAGGTGTGGCCTTAAAAGGTCAAAAAACAAAAAACAAAACAAAACAAAAAACAAAAAAAGCTCAAACCAGAGGATTTAATACTTTAATGCAACCTTTTTTTTTTCTTTCTTTTTTTTTAAAGGCCGCACCTGCAGCATATGTAAGTTTCCAGGCTAGGGGTCAAATTGGAGTTGCAGCTGCCAGCCTACACCACAGCCACAGGAACACAGGATCTGAGCTGCATCTGCAACCTACACCACAGTTCATGGCAATGCCAGATCTTTCACCCATTGAGTGAGGACAGGGATTGAATTCTCATTCTCATGGATACCTAGTCAGGTTCTTAGCCCGCTGAGCTACAACGGGAACTCCTTTAATGCAACCTTGTAAGTTAAGAATCTTAACTCAGTTTTCTAGCTTCCCTAAGGGGTATAAAAAGATCAGTGCTCAAAAATAATAAATGCAAATAACTTATGGGAGTATTCTTCTTCGATTTGCGGGATCAAGGGTCATCTCACAAACCAAATAATGAGACAGCATATAAATATCTCGTTTTCATGATTTAAGTAGAAAGCATACAAGTTGACTACAATAGCTTTGGAGAGAAAAACATGCATCCCTCGAAGCAATGTGCAGCTGAATGCAGCAGTGAGGGTAAGGGCAGGTTGATCAAGAGAATAGAGTAGGAAATGGGTAAGGGTATATGCAGAATAAGACTGAAGTTATTTGTCTGGGTGAGGGTAGTGGATGGTTTGTTAGATTGCTCCAATTTATGGGATTTGAGCACTAGTTTCAGAACCAAGAACCCCAAGAAACTGCCATCTAAGAGGCTCACTGACAAATACAAAGGGAATAAACCAAAAATCAGAACTTCCCTTTGAAGAGTAGGAGAACTCGGCTTTCACTGTGCTAAGAAAAATACCTCACCTGTTTCAAAAATGTTCTCTCTTCATTTAACTAAAGAGAGATCTATCACATAAGGATTGAAATTAGGCATTATTCTTATCAGCTTCTTCCTATGAGGAAAGTAGAAGAGCAGCTCAAATAAAGGATGGCGTGTCTTCTACTTTCTCTCCCTGAATCCAGATGCTTAAAAACTCAAAATCACCTGGAAATTTCTTTGATAGACAGTAGGAAATAGGAGAGAAGGATTTGAAAAGCACAGCTGAATTAGAGGAAGCACTAGGTGAATCAGAGAAGCGCTCTTTGGGGAGAACAGTTTAAGCCACTGAGGGTGGTAAACCACTGGGATCTCATACAATCCCCTTCAGTTTATCAACCTGGAATGCTATTCCTCCAATGCACCACAAGGCCAGGAAAACAGAAAGGTAAAGATTTGAGTTGACCTCAATTATCTTTAGAGAAATAGTCTATAAAATGTATCAAGTATGTATTGTGCAATAAGATGTAAAGCTTGGCGAAAGCGCCAAATGTTTTTGTTAAACAAGCATTTTTATAATATACTTTTGAAGAGAGCTCTTACCTTGACAAAGTTATTATTTCCGGGAATTCTTTTACTAAGAGTCTCAACGGTAGACTGGGTTCTTAGGTCAAGCCACACTATAGATCAAAATATATGAAAAACTTCATTAAAAAAAATCAGATCTTAATGAAATCACTGCCAAGGACAGGAGACCGATTAGTTTCTATAGGCAATTAAAATGCTATAGCTTTCAAAAGATAGAAATTAGAAAATTAGAAATGAATGGGCATATTGTTAGAAGAGAGAATACATTTATGAGGAAATATTTAAAGCCCCTATGCAAAATTATAGACCAAATTAAGAGAAAAATACATACCTCAGGGTGCTTATTTGATATCCTTTTTATAGAAAAAAATGAAAAAAAAAGTTTCGGATATGGATTTTCTATGCATACATGAGTGCAGAGAAAATCTAAATGCTATGAAAGCTAGTTGTCAGGGCAAAATGCACAACCCAGGATCACCATACCACGTATGAAGCATGTACCTGAGGAAAACTTGGGAGCAATTTGTGACAGTAGAGAACTTGGTACTATTATAGAGGGGAAAAAATAGGATTCAGTAGCTCATGTACAAAATGTTGTTCTACACTGTACGTTTTCAAAGTACTAGAATTCACAACCATTACCAGAATTATCTGAAGGTCACCATTCTTTCTCCAAGCTAGGTTGCAAAAAATAAAACAACTCCCCATTTTAACATATTAATGTTACTTTTAGCAAAAAACTCTAGACTACTTTCTGCGCCCCCACCCCCACCCCCCCGCAGGAGAAAGTTGTGTGCTGCTCACGACAGAAGGCTTGAGAAAGAGAAGCCATTAAATAGTATATATGTGGGGGAGTTCCCATCCTGGTGCAGTGGTTAATGAATCCGACTGGGAACCATGAGGTTGCGGGTTCGATCCCTGCCCTTGCTCAGTGGGTTAACAATCCGGCGTTGCCATGAGCTGTGGTGTAGGTCGCAGATGCGGCTCGGATCCTGCGTTGCTGTGGCTCTGGCGTAGGCCAGCGGCTACAGCTCCGATTAGACCCCTAGCCTGGGAACCTCCATATGCCGCAGGAGCGGCCCAAGAAATGGCAAAAAGACAAAAAATAAATAAAATAAATAAAAAATTAAAAAAAAATAGTATATAAAGTGAATTGTACAAAGTCAACAATAAGATCACCTGAGCTCTATTTGTCAGATTTCAGTTTGGTACTTAAACGTTTATAACTTTTAATCTGTTAGTGGTCACTTGATATTTTTAGGCCCTGACTGTGCTCAGATGCCTCCTGAGAACACTCAGGCCCACAGTCTATTTAAAGAGCACCAGGAGATTACACAGCCTGCTCACTACACATGTGGGTGCTGGCCGTTATGGTCTAGTTTGGTTCCCCTTTAACTCTACTATTCCTTTTTCATCACTTAAAAAGCAGTTATTTCCTGTAGTGAATTTTAATCAATTCTTTTCAGTTACTTAAACCAGCCTTTCCCTTGAGGGCCACTTGTGCTTGATTTTGACAGTGGCTACTTTGCACTGTCAGATTAATTACATCAGGGACTTCACGAGGCTATGGTGGTTTCTAGAGGAAAGGAAAAAAAGGGCAAGAAAAATAAGCTCATCATAGCCAGGGAAACAGGAAGCAAAGAGCAAGACCATGGAAATACATGGCCTGGTGATTGACATCTGTATTTTCTGCCTGCCATCCTTTTCTCCTGCTGCTGAGAGTAGTGTCTCTAATCCTCTTTAGAAATGACCCCCTCCCCCCCATCGTCAGCCATCTTGGTTTGTCTGAGCTTCAACACTAACCCCAGCTCCAGTATCAAGTCCCCAGGGACTGGTTCAGGAGGGAGCATATGGTCTCAACAGCCCAACTGAGATTAGTGCTCAGTCCCTCAGAGTTCTTGACACAGAGCGGGTAGTGTGTAGCTGGGGCCTGCTGCCCTCCTGAAGAGAGAGCCCATCAGCCACGTATGGAGCCATTCCAGAAGAGACAGGCTTATAGGGGAATGCAGGCAATATTGTCTAATTCGGGAATCAAACAGCACCTGAACTAAGTTACTCTTAGAATTCCATTTTTTTTTCTTTTTTCTTAGTTGGGGTTGAATTTCCTATTACTTGCCCTGTGACTGATACAAGCCATTAACTGCAGCCACATGGAGCTGGCAAGATCTCCCATGTGCAGGGAACAAGGGCAGTCTACACAGCAGCAGTCTTGTGGAACCAGAACAAAAGCGGACCTTCCTCATAGGCAAGAAACCCCAGTAAGTGCTAAGGGCTTAACTGGAATGCTTGGCAAAAGTAGAGGAATTTGAGGAGTTCCCGTTGTGGTGCAGCGGAAACGAATCCAACAAGGAACCATGAGGTTGCGGGTTCGATCCCTGGCCTCCCTCAGTGGGTTAAGGATCTGGCATTGCCGTGGCTGTGGAGTAGGCTGGCAGGTGTAGCTCTGATTCTACCCCTAGCCTGGGAACCTCTATATGCTGCAGATGCAGCCCTAAAAAAAAAAGAAAAGAAAAAAAAAACAAAAGTAGAAGAATTTGGGAGAAAAGTTTTAAATCTATGATAGGTAGAATTAACAAGCATGTTCCAAACTATAGTGGGCGAGGGGATTTAAATCAATGCAGTTTCAATTACCTACTTTTATGAAAATGAAATAAGATGGATTAGAATGGAAAATATCAGCATTCACTGAATTCAGTAAGTATTGACTTGAGAAATTTTGTTTTAGTTATTATTCTGGTTGGCTGAATCATGTGGTCAAATATATTTCTTACCAAGGGACATGAAAACCACTGCTCTAGGCTTTTTCTTTAATGACTCAAAGCATTCCAGATCAGTCATCTTCTATGTTTTAATGGATATACAAATCACTAGGGCGCTTAAAGATAAACCCCACTCCCAGAACTTCTAGGAAAGTAGGTCTGGGGAGGGGGCCCAACTCTCCTTTAACAAACACTGCTAGACTCAAACAATGGTTCTGATCCAGAAAGCACACCAGAACCACCTGAAAAACTTTGAAATCATGCATCCTGGTCCCTACATTGCAGGATTCTGGTTGCAGGTCTAGGCAAAGAAGGCCTGAGTCTTTCTACCTGTGTCATTCAGTGTTACACTAGAGCTTGCGAACCTCTGTTTTAGGGCACGTCTTTAGGATACTGAATCTCTTCCAATAATTAATTTAAAAACAAACTAGGGGAGTTCCTGTTGTGGCTCAGTGGTAATAAACCTGACTAGTATCCAGGAAGATGTGGGTTTGATACGTGGCCTTGCTCAGTGGGTTAAGGATCCAGTGTTGCTGTGTGCTGTGGTGTAGATCACAGGCGTAGTTCGGATCCTGTGTTGCTGTGGCTGTGGTATGGGCCGGTGGCTGCAGCTCCAATTTAGCGCCTAGCCTGAGAACTTCCATATGGCGTGGGTGAAGCTTTAAAACAACAACAACATAAACAAACTAGGAGTTCCCTGGTGGCCTAGTTAAAGAACTGGCTTTGTCACTGCTGTGGCACAGGTTTGATCCCTGACCTGGGAACCTCCTCATGCCTCAGGCATGGCTTAAATAAATAAATAAATAAATGCAAACCAAAGACAAACTGACAATCCAGTGGCTCTTGAGTCCCAGTGGCTCTGTGACTCTATTGCTCTTTCACAAGACTGCTTAAACAACTAGGAGCTATACTCCTCACTTGAAAGCTTCCAAGTTTCCACACTGGTATCCACAGAATGAGCCCCTCACCAAAAAGAGTCACATTACTGGGTGTGAAATCTATGTCTTCTAAATTTGCCACCAACAAGCTATGTGACTCATGCAAGTCCTGTTACCCTTCGTGGCCTGGGTTTCCAGAATATAAAATAAGGTAGTTTGGACTAGATGGTCTCGAAAGTCCCTCTCCTTCCATTATTCCATGATCACAGAAGGCTGGCATAATATTTGCTTTATTTTTATAGCCCAAGAGTTTGAGGCAATTAGAATACATGGAATGAATTAGTAAAACTGCCCAGGAGAAAAATGTCAGTGGTCCATTCACTACCAAGCAATTCACAAATACTCAAAATTAATTGAATTAAGAACCAAAAAATATTAGAAAACTCATTAAAGAAGCTAAGATGGCAGAATTACATTTGCAGAATAAGAGAACAAAAGCCAAAGAGAAGAGCCCAAGCTGGAGGACTAAGCCCCATTGGGAGGTAATTTCTGAGGATAATTGAAAGAAGGGCCAGATCCAGAACCAGCAGCAACGGTCAATTTCCACCCATGTGTCTTCAATTTCCCCCAACATATCTGAGTCGGAAGGCAGGGAAGTGAGAAGAGCCAGAGCACCAATACCTGAGGAAGTGCCAGCAGCTGGAACTGAAGAGCCAGAGAGAACAACGGCAACTGGATCTGAAGGGCCAGGAGAAACTCGAGCAGCTGGAGCATTAGGAAAATAAGGGCAATTCATGCTAGAGATGGCCAGATCCAAGGTCTGCATCCTCTTGCTGACCATTTAGGAGGTGGTAGGTTACGTGGGCAAGTTCACTGGAATGAACATTTTTCTACACATTTGAGTATAGAAAAAGAAGAGAAGTAGGAGGGGAATAGAGGCACTCCGGTCAGTCTCTGGTTCAATTGCATTTCTGTTTGGACAAAAACCAGGTAAATACCTGCTTCTTGTTCAGGATGACTCTCCCCTACCTGGCCATGTATCTGCATCCCAGTTAGGAGAGTGGCTCAGCTGGTTATCGACTGCTCATCCAACCACTGAATTGGAAGGCTGCGTGATACAGTGAGTGAGCATGTCCCCTAAGGGACGTCTGGAAGGAATGCTAAGGAGTCTGCCTGCTACAATCTCTGCTGGGGCCACTTGCAGGAAGACGTAGGAGGGCTGTTTGGGGAAGGCTCGGCTCCCATAAAGCACTTCCCTGGAAGGGTGGCAGGAGGTGAAGTCCATCTCTACAAAGAGGAACAACGTGTCTAGAGAACAGGGAATTCCTAAGTTCCACAGTGATTTGGAAAAACATGAGAAGGAAAATAGAGACCAGAACACCATGCAGCCTGTTTCTAGAACACATGTCCCTTATATAGAACAAATATATTAGATGTAAATGGTTTTGACCATCAAATGAATAGTTTTAAAAAAACAACTGAGGTTATCTGAACTTTTAATCAAATAAATTTAATTTAGTTCGTTCTGGAAAACAAATTTTGAGGTGTGAAGAAAAATGCAGTTGCCTCAAAGCCCATGGACCAAGGTTAGTTTAGTAATGTAAGAACAGTATAGAGGGGAAAAAAATCATCTTTAGGATATTAAAAGTTTGCATCAGTTTTGTTGAGTCACGACAATAGATCAAAATGTATGCTACAAAAAATGAACAAACACACTAATCTGTATTATTTTCAGTTGACTAGAAGCAAAGGCAAATAACACATGTATTCTGGATGGTTCGTGATGAGGTGCTACTGGCCTGACAAAAAGTGAGATCAAGGTAAGGTCCCAGGTTATAGAACACACAAGCGCTGTTGACAGTTACACAAAGTGGTTTGCCCTGCAAGAGATGTTAAATCAAGTAAACCAGATTTAATTGCTGCGTGTTACCATTAGCCAAGTAATGCTACTAATTAATCTGGTTAAGACGTCACTTGCAAAGGGGAAGAAACTATCGACGACGGTCCCTCATAATGACATTTTCAGAAATCAGATGGGGCCGGAAGGAAAATGGAGAGTTGGGGAGGTGGTGAATTAAAATATGTATGTCAAAATGTGGGGGCTGAAACCTATTTGAGCTCTTGGGTGTATTACTGCCAAAATGCCAATGGCTGACATGAATGTGCGTGATCCCAGGTAGGCTCTGCATTTTCCATAAGAACACCCATCGGGTATAAACCAGCCATTTCACCTGGCAATCCTGGACTAAAAAAGGCCATCAGCCAATTCAGAGCAGTGGCCATGTTGTGAATACTCGCTGAAGCCTTCTAGTCAGCCAGGCACTGTTTTAAGTGCTCTGCATGTACTAACTCATTGTACTTCAGCTCAAGATTCTAAGGACCACCCTTGAAATTTCTCCAGCTTCACTGTCAAGGGAATAGGCATAGAATGGTAGCAAATGGAAAAGGCAGAATTTGAACGCAGAGTCTGAATCCAGAATTAAACCTCCATGATACAGGTACAGATAGGATGAATTCAATCTTAATTAGATATGAAAAAAATACCTCAAATATGAACTTCAGTTTCTTTTCAACTAGATGTATGGCTTTCCAAAAAAAAAAAAAAAAAAGGAGTTCCCGTCGTGGCGCAGTGGTTAACGAATCTGACTAGGAACCATGAGGTTGCAGGTTCGGTCCCTGCCCTTGCTCAGTGGGTTAACGATCCGGCGTTGCCGTGAGCTGTGGTGTAGGCTGCAGACGCGGCTCGGATCCCTCGTTGCTGTGGCTCTGGCGTAGGCCGGTGGCTACAGCTCCGATTGGACCCCTAGCCTGGGAACCTCCATATGCCGCGGGAGCGGCCCAAAAAATAGCTAAAAAAAAAAAAAAAAAAAAAAAAGACCAAAAAAAAAAAGAAAGAAAATGTGTAATAAGAGATGTGAAAAAATGAAAGTGGATTTTTTTGTTGTTGTTGATTTGTTCTGGCTGCACCCATGGCGTGTGGAGGTTCCTGGGCTAGGGATCGATCAAACCTGCTCTGAAGTTGTGACCTGCACCATAGGTGCAGCAATTTAAGTTAAATTTAAGTTAAGGTGCAGATCCTTAACCTGCTGCACCACAAGAGAACTTCTGAAAATAAGTTGGTCTTGATAAAGCTGAATACTCTAGGTTTCACGAAAGTAAAAAATATCCTCCTTTCCAAAGAAAAACAATAAAAATAAAACCACATCTTTGTTGTTTAAGGCCAAGTGTGCTCAGGTGTTTTAGGTGGTTTGCCATCTTATGGTTTTCTTCCATGCTAATATTCTAAAACAGTTTCAGAAAAGATAAATGGATTGAACTCAAGTTTCCTTCAGATCAACATATGACTATCCAGGCTTAATCACTGGCCCAGGGTTAACCATGTGTAAAAATTAAAAAAAAAAAGGGAAAGAAAGAGGATGACCAAGGTTTAAAACTGCCACGCTCTGCATAAAAAGTGTCATAGAGAACTTTAAATCCAACACCTCAGAAGAAATGTTGCAATACTATTTATATAAGGAATAATGATTCAGAGACACATCATTTTTGTTGGTGGTTTTCTTTAGTATACTAAAGGTCTCAAATCAGTGACTCTTGCCTCCATGGGTATTAGTCCTTATTACAAATAATATTTTCATATTCAATCATGAATTGTGCTCTACAGGAAGCTACCAGTTTGACAGTCATATTGCACTAGGCTAGCCACACACACCAATCAACTTCGATGGTGAATGATGAAACCTGGACAAAAAGTGGGAAAACAGTTGCGCTATCCTAGTTTGGCCAGAAGGTTCCACTGGCAGCATCAGTGAACTGTGCATATAAACATACTAAATATCAGCGATTCAAGCCTTTTCCCACTTGACAAATGAACCACCTATATAGCCTTGTGCTTCTTCATCAGCTTTGTAAACCCAAATCTTTTCCTCAATACTACTTACAAGACAGCAAAGTCTGTAGACCATTAACAAAAGTTGGTTTTGGAAAGAAATGGCTTAGAAAAATGGCGGGGAGTGGGGTGGAGGGAATTCTTTGGAAAATACTGATGAAGATAGTGCTAAGGGGGAAGTGAGAAAAGTGCCAGAGGGACAGAGAAAACTGACGATAGACAATGGAGTCCCCGGTAGCTCAGTAGGTTAAGGATCTGGGGTTGTGACTGCTGTGGCTCCGATTACTGCTGTTGTGGGTTTGATTCCTGGCCTAGGAACTTTGGCATACTGTTGACACAGCCAAAAGAAAAAAAAAAAAAAGATAAGTCAAAGGCCTGCTTCAGATCCAGGGCTACAAAGCCACTGCTGCTGCAAGGCCATCATGGCAAATGGCTGAGTCATGGCATAGTGACGGGGAAGCAGGGAAGCATTTTACCTCCATTTTAGATACCAAAGCAATGTGCACCTCACTCACCACAGAATTAACACACAGATTCTTTTTTTTCTTTTGTTCTTTAGGACTGCACCTGCAGCATATGGAGGTTCCTAGGCTAGGGGTTCAACTGGAGCTGCAGCTGCTGACCTACACCATAGCCACAGCAACTTGGGATCTGAGTTGTGTCTGCAACCTACACCACAGCTCATAGCAATGCTGGATCCTTAACCCACTGATGGAGGCCAGGGATTGAACCCGTGTACTCATGGATACTAGTTAACCACTGAACCATGACGGCAACTCCACACAGAGATTCTAAAATAAGACAAAACTTCTAAAACAGGCCATCTGTGCCTCAATGGATAATATTAAAACACTTCCTACTCTTTTAAGTGTACCGTTATAAAACATGTCAGTTGACAAACACACCTTTATTGCAAGGAAGAACAAAGAGCCTTTCTCAGTCTTCACCAAGCCTATTTCAGGTCTACTAATAGGCCCCTGAAATTCTCTTCTCTGTTACTGTACTGGGGGTGAGTGAGCAGAATGCATATTAAGGTCCCCTGAACCATAAAAAAAAGGTCCCATAAAAAGCAATTAAAAAAAAAAAAAAGAGGAGTTCCCGTAGTGGAGCAGTGGTTAACGAATTCGACTAGGAAACATGAGGTTGCGGGTTCGGTCCCTGCCCTTGCTTAGTGGGTTAACGATCTGGCTTTGCTGTGAGCTGTGGTGTAGATTGCAGACGGGGCTCGGATCCAGCATTGCTGTGGCTCTGGCATAAGCCGGTGGCTGCAGCTCTGATTCAACCCCTAGCCTGGGAACCTCCATATGCCGTGGGAGCGGCCCAAGAAATAGCAAAAAAAGACAAAAAAAAAAAAAAAGAAATGTAGACTGCCCCTCTCATTTGCTTGTCTGCTCAACAAGTACTGCTCATTAGTTATATAATTTACTAAGGGAGAAAATGAAGAGGAGAAGGATAGGCCTAGAGTGACAGAGATTTACAAAAGAAAGGGACAAGGAAGGAAGAAAACACAGAGACAGAGGGGAAAGTAGAAAACCCATAGGCTATGATATAAGCAAAGACAAAGAAGCTCAAAGACATGTCAAAATCTGATTCTGTTTCCACCAACCCCACCTTGTGCTGTTTTAAGGCATAGAGGTTTAAGATTTAATATTGCATCGATATTCTCAACTGAAGAGGTGCATGCAGATAGGATACCTTAGTGTTTTCCTGGGTGAAATTGGAGGTAGACTCTATTCTTGTCATTACTTAGTGGCTTCTTTTCCCAGCTAATTACTCCTCTGTCCCCCTTTTCTATTCCCTTTCTCTGTCTAGCTTCCAAATTCCTATCCATAGCTTCTGTGTCATAAAGGCAAGCATGATGCCTGCCTGGTCTGTCACTACATGCCTAGAGGTCATCACAGAACCTTTCTGCAGAAAAACACCTGAACTCATGTTGAATAAATTAATTTTACCTTCATTCCTATAGTGAATTCAACTATAAGCTGAGGCTATGTTTTTGATTTTTAAGTCTAAATTTTGAATAATTTCTTTACAACAGAGCCACAGCTTCTAATTGTCCAGAAATGAGCTTCGATTGCATGCTTAATACTCACCTTGTTCAAGAAAGCCATTTTCCTCCCTGTTGGCACTCCTTAAATATTACTTAATTTCCTTCTGTTGTCTCAGGCTAAAAATCTGGCAGTCCTGTATGCCCTATTTAATTTCCAGGATACCAGCTTTATCTTTACTCTGAAAGGTCTTGCCAATTTGTCCCTCCATGCTTACTGTTCTAATCCCATCAGCTCATTGGCAGTCTCAATTTACGCCTTACTAGATTTTACTGCAGTGACTTTGTCTTTTTTCTTTTTCTTTTTTGCTGTTTAGGGCCGTACCTGCAGCATATGGAGGTTCCCAGGCTAGGGACTGAATTGGAGCTACAGCCACCAGCCTACACAACAGCCAGAGCAATGCAGGATCCAAGCCGAATCTTCAACCTACACTACAGCTCGCAGCAATGCTGGATCTTTAACCCACTGAGGGAGGCCAGGGATTGAACTTGCAACGTCATGGTTCCTAGTTGGATTCATTTCCACTGAGCCACAACGGGAACTCCGAACCTTGTCCTTTTTAATATAATTGCTTACATATTTAGATTTCAATACTTTGTATTTGTCTTTCCTTCCTGTTTCTATTTTTTCTCTTCTTGCCTTCTTTTAAAAAATTATTCCATTTTCCCTCCTTATAAGCTTGTTAATTATATATTATTTTACTCTTTTACTGCTTACCTTAGAGATTACAACATGAATCTTTGACAATACCAGGACAAGACACTTTAACCTCAGCTATCCACACTCCTTCCTTGTACTACTGTTGCCATGTAGAACTTACAATTTTAATATGCTTTGAACATCACAATACATTATTATTTTATACAGTCAAATTCATTTAGTTTGGCCTCCATATTTACCCCTTCTAGGGCTTTGCATTCCTTCCTGCACTGCCAATTTTCCATCTGAGAGCATTTTTTTTTTTTTTTTTTTGGCCGCACTTGTGGCATACAGAGGTTCCCAGGCTAGGGGTCAAATTGGAGCTGCAGCTACAGGCCTACACCACAGCCACAGCAATGCCAGATGTACGCCGTGACTGTGACCTTCACCACAGCTCATGGCAACGCCAGATCCTTAACCCGCTGAGCGAGGTCAAAGCCAAGGATTGAACCTGCATCCTCATGGGTGCTAGTCAGATTGGTTTCCGCTGGGCCACGATAGGAACTCCTGAGAGTATTTTTTCCTTCCACCAGAAAAACACTATTTAGTTTTACTTTTAGTAGAAGTTTGCTGGTAATGATTTCTATCAGTTTTTGTTTGTCTTTGCCTTTATATTTCATCTTCATTTCTGAAGGAAATTCTCACTAAATATAGAATTCTTGGTGGAAGTTAGTGTCTTTTAGCTGTTTAAAGATTTCATTCTATTGTACACTTTGTTTCCACCTAACAATCAGCTGAAAGGTTTAGTGTTGTTACTCTCTTGAAGATCATACCCTCTGGCTACTTTAAAATTGTTTTCTATCTTTACATCTCAGCATATGTTCATGTATGGCTTTCCGTGTATTTATTTTGTCTAGGGATTACAGTGTTGCTTGAATTTGTGGCTTGATATCTTTCACCAGTTTTGAAAATCATTATCACCTCTCTTTTCTTCTGGGTCTCCTATTACAACTATGTTGAGCAGTCTTATCTTACCCTATATTCTTCTTAGATTATTTTCTGTATTTTCTAAAGCTCTGCCTCTCTGTGCTTTGGTCTGGATACTTCTGATCGCACATCCTGTTCACTAACTCAGCTGTGTCTAATATGGTGTAAAACTCATCAACTGAGTTTAATATAGTTCTAGAATTTCTATTTTTAAATTTCTGATTCTTTGCTAAGCTTATCAATCTTCTCAATGAATTCCTTAAACATGTAGACCATGGTCATTTTAAAGTCAGATAACTCGAATATCAGGATTTCCTATGGGTCTGTTTCTAATGTCACTTGTTTCTGCTGATTGTCAGTCATTCTTATTTCGAATACCTTATATTTTTTAATAGAAAACTAGAAATTGTATATGAAGAACTATACAGATAATTTTCCTCCAGAAAGGGCTCACTTTTGTTTCTGAAAGGTAGTTAGCTAGGAGCATCAGCAATCTCAGATCATATTAATCCAATCAGGTTTTTAATTGTTTGAAGCTGGGCTTTAATTCCTGTAGGGGTTTGGCATAGTTCTGCTTTTCTTCTAGGATTGGTCTTTCACAGTTCCAATCAAAAGTATGGGATGTTAACAATATTCATTTCCACCCTTGGTAGCTTCTGACTTCATTTTTTGCCTTTCCATGAGCCTATGAAAGTTCTGCTTAGCCTCTCAGATACTCCTTTCAGAATCTATAGCTATATCTAGGGGGAAAAAAGCCACCAAACTCCAGGCTTACCTCTTTGGGCTTTCCTTCTCTCTTGGATCTTGGTCCCATAGAGGAATTTTTCCCAACTACTCTAGCTGTTCTCAGCAGACAAGTACATTTAAAATAACCCAATCCACCATTGTGGGAAGCTAAACTCCCCTTTATTACCCATTTTGTCCCATGTTGCCCAGTCCACGACCTTCAGTGCCCTCTAGATGCTTACTAACCCCTATGAAAACACAGGCTTTGGGGATGGAGAGGTTTACATCGAAACTGGTTTAACATCTACTTATATGGCATTAGACAAGTTATATAGCTTTTCCACAACTCATTTACCAAAAAAGGCTGTAAAATTTGCATCAGGGTCATTGAGATTAAATAATATGGGTAAAGTGCTTAGCACAATCTCTAGAAGACAGTAACAGCACTTAGCACTTATTGATCATTATTATCACTGCCAGTTGTGTTAAAACTAGTAAATAGGGAGTTCTCTTGTGGAACAGCAGGTTAAGGATTTGTTTTGTTACTACAGCAGTTTGGATCACTGCTCCGGCACAGGTTTGAGCCCTGGTCTGAGAAACTCCACATGCTGCAGGCGCAGTTAAAACAAACAAACAAACAAACAAACAAAAACAACAGGAGTTCCCATTGTGGTGCAGCTGAAATGAATCTGACTAGGATCCATGAGGTTGCAGGTTTGATCCCTGCCCTTGGTCAGTGGGCTAAGGATCCCGAGTTGCTGTGGCTGTGGTGTAGGCCAGCAGCTGTAGCTCTGATTCAACCTCTAGCCTGGGAAGCCCTGCCAGGGTTTTGGCCCTAAAAATAACAACAAAACAAAACCAAAAAACCCCAAAACCAAAAAAACAAACTAGTAAACAACTCATCTTACGCTTGAATCTGATCAGATGCTTCACTCTTTGGAGAAATATGTGTACACGTTTTCAGTTTCATAGCTTGCTCACACTATCCTCCAATTCTTCCTTAATATAATCCTTCAATACAGTCTTCAAGGCCTAAAATGGATTTCAACCTTCCCCAAAGGTATTCCAAAACTTTAAAATCCATACTAACATGCTCTAACTCCTATTAAACTTAGCAGCAATTTATCAACTATTCCTTATTTTGTGTTAGTCTCCTTCTAAAACTAGGTTATAAAGTATTTACAAAAACAGTCAACAATTCACATCCTCAGTAACATTATCTACCATAGTGCCAACACATGAGAGGTTCTCAAAACATGTGTGTGGTTCAGTATAGAAAAAATGTTCTTCACATCTTACAGGTACAGTTTGAGTTAATGCTGCGCATAGAATGAATGGGGTGCAGAAGGACACAGGTAAAGAAAAAGAAATGAGTAAATAAGCACATCACAACAAGTTTTTCTGGTAAAATATTTACTCAAATCCTTCACTGTAAGTATAATTTCAACTAACCTAGTTGCATTATTTTAAAATGACAACTCGGAAGTCTAAAAGTTGCATTTTTTACAATCCAAGGTTTAGAGCTTAACAGGAACTTTGTGGTTCCTGTGAATAGCCCCTTCCTTACACAAGAGGGGTGTGGGCGTGGAGGAGTAAAACCTTAAGAAGTTGGCTAACATTGGTCTGTGAAAACACTCTCGTAGGCATTAGTCATTGAAATTATAATACTGTGCTTACATGCAAAATGAGCTGTTTATGAGAATGAGAATGAAATAAAATTTTAAAAGCTGTACTTTTGTGTAGGAGAACCCTTGGCTGCAATTCTTTGACTTTTTTTGCTTCTCTGATTTTTTAATCACAAATACAGAAGACATACTCAATGGTTTTTTTTATAACACAACATTAAATACTTAATTTTTATAAAGGCTATTTCCAAAGGATCCATGCTACTCTTACAAGGCACCTTTGTAGTATATTTTCTGCCTGAGTATCACTTTCTTCCTACTGATACTAAAGTAACGGTAAAATAAAAATAGCTAACTCTATAAATTGTTCCATCTCTAACAACGTCTCCTTCACAATCCACAACACGGTGTTCTATTGACAAAACAATTGTGCTTTGCTATTTGTGACAGAATGATGCCTTTTAGAGATTTAGAACAAAATTTTCCTTATAGCAAGGAAATTCAGTCATTCAGTGCTCAATTGTCATGTGGTACTAAGAGTGAGGCTAAATTATACCCATGCTTATTCACATTTAATAAGATATGATATCTCACTTATAACTGGAATCTAATATCCAGCACAAATGAACATCTCCTCAGAAAAGAAAATCATGGACTTGGAGAAGAGACTTGTGGCTGCCTGATGGGAGGGGGAGGGAGTGGGAGGGATCGGGAGCTTGGGCTTATCAGACACAACTTAGAATAGATTTACAAGGAGATCCTGCTGAATAGCATTGAGAACTTTGTCTAGATACTCATGTTGCAACAGAAGAAAGGCTGGGGGAAAAATGTAATTGTAATGTATACATGTAAGGATAACCTGACCCCCTTGCTGTACAGTGGGAAAATAAAAAAAAATTATAAAAAAAAATAAGATATGATATCTAATACTGATATATTTGGGATTGAGCTTTTGAAGCCCTGCTGAAATAGCAAAGTTTACAGAAAGAGCTAAAATTTCTAGATTTTACTTTCATAAACTCAACTGAATGGATTTGAATTCCTAAATGGGAAAAACAAGCACACAAGTACTTTATAGAGAGACAAAGAGGGGACTGGGAACTTCTGTAATCTTGAGTTTTGAGGGAAGGAGGTGAGATCTTTCAGGCATCAGAAACCACAGGGATTATAAAAAGTTCTGGCAACTCTGGCTCATTTGCATGACACGAAGAATCAGGAATGGGAGGGCATACAAGAGTTAATTCAAGATGAAATCTGAAAATGGTAAATATATAACAACTAATTCCTTAGAAGACTCTTCTGCCCAACCCACGAGATTATAGGAAACATGACTACACGCTTCTGTAGCCAGATATTTCCATATGACAACACCTGCAAGGGGAGAAAGGCCTTGCATTTGATGTCCACGCACAACAGCTTACCTACGGCATTGTAGAGAGGCTCTCCAGTTAACTTGTCCCAGACCACAGTGGTTTCCCTCTGGTTACTGACACCGATAGCTTTAAAGAGAAAGTTAAACAGAAAGAAGTTAGGAAAAAAAAGCATAAATCTGAGGATAGTTCTCATTGTTTGTAAAAATAATGAAGTTTTATTTTTATTTATTAATTTTTGGCTACACCCACAGCACGTGAAAAGTTCCCAAGCCAGGGATTGAACCTATGTCACAGCATAGACAATGATGGATCCTTAGCCCACTGAGCCACCAGGGAAATCCTTTCTTTGTTTCACTTTTTTTTTTACAGGCACAACTAAACCTAACAACTTGAAAAAAACCTTTGGAAGTATTTGTACTGGTGCTGAGTTTATTTGCCTTGAGTAGCCCCAGGAAAAGAAACATCCAAAGTCAAGTGTTTCTTTTTCTTTCTACAGACTCCTTCCTTCCTGCTTCATTACCAGCACACCTTGACATGGATCCAGATCAATATCCAAATGAAAGGCTTTTATAAGGCGGGCTGCATTGTATAAAGGGAATGCAATGACTTCCCAAATTTGCAATACCCAATTTATCATGCTGAGGAGACCAACAACAACCTCATTCATTTATTTACTAAGTGCTACAAGAAATTTCCCTCCATGTGTGTGCACACACACACGCCCACATTTTAAGAAAACAGCCAGATGAAATCCCTTCATTCTGGGCAAACTCATATTATGGTTCGTTAGAAATTCAGTTTTCTTTGTGAATTTTAATAATATGTCACAAGACATAAGAGTTTCAATCAGGTACAGGTATAGTATGTGATAGCAATTACATCATACTAACGTACAAGTGCTCTAGTTACCGTGAGTTATTATACGTAAAATACTAATCCATCCCATCTTATTAATTCAGCCTGATTCAATTAAATTGGAGGTTCTCAGAACTGGTTGCCCATTAGAATCCAGTGGGATTTTTAAAAATACTTAAGTTACCTGGGGTGTGATTCAAGCATTGATATTTTTTTCTTAAACTCCCCCAGGAGATTCTACTGTAGTTGAACACATTAGGCTAAAAGATCAAACTCTTCCAGAATTTAAGATTAGGGCAGAACCTTCAAAACTATAGAATTAACACTCTTATGCTCAAATCTCTGGAACTGACTGCCATGCAACCTGAGACAGAGCTTCTAGTGACTATATACTTGCTACCTCTCCAGGCAAACCGATCTCCACTGTCCAGCTTTGCTATTAAAAACAAATCCCTGGGAGTTCCCTGGTGGTCTAGTGGCTCAGACTCGGCGTTTTTACAGCTGTGGCCCAGGTTCAATCCTTGGTCTGGGAACTGATATCCCACATCAGGCCACTGTATACTGTGGCCAAAAATTAAAAAGAAAAAAAAACCCTTTTCCTCATTTCTTCCACCTATTCATCTTTGCTATATTCTTTGGAGATAGAATAAAGTTAATCCTTCTTCTGCATGTCAGCCTTTCACACTTTAAGCAGTTATTTTGTCCCTCTAGTCTTCGCTTCCCCTGTGAAGGCTAAACAACGCAATTTCCTTCCACTGGCCCTGCCTCCACATGGCATGGTTTAAAGTCCCTTCATCACCTCTCTTAGGAACATGTACCTCTCTGTCCATACTACTCAGGCTGTACACACAGAATAAAACACTATAGGAATGCTTGGACCAGCAGAAAGCTGAGGGGGATCAGCAGCTCCCTTGTTCCAAATTATCTTTATCCAATGCAGATTGACTTACTTCATTTTACACATTTTCCAGAGGTACAAGAATGAATCAAATTCTACTATCAGGAAACTTAAAGGTGTAGGATAAGAGGAAGAGATTTTTTTTTTAACAGAAGATAAAGAATTATATGAATAAAGGAGGAAAAGAGAATGTGGGGGACAAGGGGGCCAGAAATCAACGGGACATGGTCTTAATTGTTGTAGTGACAGGAGGGGATGGGATTCATATTCAGGTGGAGGAAGGGGGTAAGAGATCCAGACATTAAGTACAGGGATAGGAAGGTGAAGAATGAGGATCCCAGAGCCTCAGCTTTCTCTGTGAGGTAGCACACAAGGCTGTCTGCTGAAATGGGGATTGCGCTATGCAACAGAACTCAGGCTCTGAAGCCAGAGCTCAGCTTCAAATTCCAACTCCTCTGCGTCCAAGTAGCGTGACCCTAGGTCTTAGTTTTAGCTTCTGTAAAATGGAGATAAAAATAGTTTCTACCTTACAGGATTAGAAAAAGGAATCCCTGAGTTAATGCACATTAAAACAGTGCCTGGCACATAGTAACCACTCAATAAATGTTACTTACTGCTGTCATTCACTGTTGTCATTATTGTTATACAGAGAGTGGAGTACCAGTCACAGAATCCCCCCCCCCCACAAAAATGGGAGGGAGCTAAGCAGGACCCATAAGGGAATCCCGCAACAGCACTGTGGGCACAGCAGAGGCCAGAGAGCTCAGTCAGTCCTTGGCGCAATGGTTGTTAAGGTACAGTATTGTGAACACTGTACGTGACAGCTTGCCAATGAAGGCTCACGGTGAATTCATGGTCCACTAAACTCTACTATTCTCCCCCAGCCCATTAGTGTTCCATTAACTAGCTGGCTGCTTCCTCAGCTGAAATCCTTGAGGTCCTCTTCTACGCCCCTCACACCACCTTTCTTTATTGGCTCATTCTTTGTATTCTGAACTTTACTGGCTCATTCTAACTGGCATAGAGAACATTATCTAGAGCTATTTCTGTCTGATTCACTGGTCACAGGTTCCACTCTAACCACTCCTTCTTCCCTATCTTAATTCAGTTCCTTCGTGCCAAGTAAAATTGCTTTTCTTGCAGACAATCAAAGTCCAGTAAAACAGCATCTCAGGATTCTCTTCCAGCCACAAACACATGTCTGGTACTAGTTTCTCCTGACACAGGCCTTAGGCAGTGCCTCTGAACTTCTTCAACATGCCAACTTCTTATCATTTTTACCCTAAAATCCTCCATGCTTTTCTGTTTCTTAAAGAAAATTTTTTTTCTTACTGCTAATCCAAACACAGGTGCTTTTTCTTAATAGTTCCCAATTTTATTTTATTTATCTTATTTTTTATTTTTTGTCTTTTTGTCTTTTTCTAGGGCTGCACCCACATCATATGGAGGTTCCCAGGCTAGGGTTCCAATTGGAGCTGTTGCTGCTGGCCTACACCACAGCCACAGCAACACCAGATCCGAGCCACATCTATCACCTACACTACAGCTCATGGCAACACCAGATCCTTAACCCATTGAGCAAGGTCAGGGATTGAACCTGCAACCTCATGGTTCCTGGTGGGATTCATTAACCATTGAGCCACGACGGGAACTCCCAATAGTTCCCAATTTTAATTCCCTCCTTCTCAGAATAACATTCGGGTTTTATAATTCTCCATGCTAGTTCACCTGCCATTTAAGAGCATCTGAAAGTGACATGCATAAAGTATATATTTCCTGGCCTTGCAGTCTTCTGGCTGCAGATACTATAACCACTAGCACATATAAAGCTTAATGTACTACTGGTGTATATAGCAGTTTCATGCTTCACTCATGTATTTTTTTTTCAGGGGATGTTTTTCTCAACACTGACTGTCACTAGTAAAATCAGCCTCCCCTCCCAGACATTTAAAAACGAGAGTAATTTTACTAGCTAGTTAAATGCTATATTTGAAATCTAGTTAAATTTTGCTTAATATTACCTGTGACAAGTTATAATCATAGTTAAGGAAACAGACCTGGTGGGAAAAGGCTTTGGAAATACTACATAATGTTATCATTGCTGTCTTGGTAGAATTATGGATGACATGCATCCTTATTGAAAAATAAAATCATAATTTATAATTGGAACACATTTCTGGGAAAAAACCAACAAACAACCCCTCCCCCCCGTAACACCCATAGCAAAATAACAGGAACCCCAGAGCAAGGCTCTGGGACTACTAAGAGAGCCATGCAGGAAGAGGTATAAAGCTGTGTGTGTGTGTCTGTGTGTGTGTGTGTGTGCTTGTGACTGTTGCATATGGAAGTTCCCAGGCTAGGGGACAGCCACAGCAACACCAGATCTGAGCCACGTCTGTGAGCTACACCACAGCTCACAGCAACGCTGACTCCTTAACCCACTGAGTGAGGCTAGGGATTGAACCTGCATCCTCATGGATACTAGTTAGGTTTGTTACTGCTGAGCCACAGTGGGATTTCTGGTATAAAGCTTTTTAAGAAAGCAGTCTCTGGAGGATGTGTGCCTGTGGCAAGTTATAACGACTGCAAATGAGATGTGACCACTGCTAGGAGGTTTGTTCAGAGAAAGAGTACCTCTCTGAGACTGCTGAGAGTCTGAGAGGTGAAGGAAATGTGTGGGTATGTTGGGTAGGGGGAGGCAGCGGGTGTAGGGGTTTCTCTGTTCTCTAAGAGAATGAGAGCTACTATCTAATCACTGAGGAGTTTAGGCTCTCAGCTTTGTAACAGTGTATGTTTGTTTTGCTTGTATCATATGAGAGAGGATGAATGAGAGTATCTGGTATTGTAACTCTTTATATTTGGTATTTCCTTCAGTCCAGTGACAGGCTCTCCAAGAAGGAAAGAAGCAGCCTATTTACTTGTCTTGGGCACATGTGAGCTGTTCAACTGGAAAGTGAACTTTAATTTTGGAGGCATTGTTCATAGGGACCTGAAATCAACAAATTAACAGATGAGAACGACTAAAACCAATGAAACTGGAATGTGCAAAAGAAATACAACCAGCTATGATGAACTCAATGATTGTTTAGATAAGACAATAAATGAATCATTCTCCAGCTGGAAAAAAAAATGCATTGATCTGCCACAATGGAACTAAAAACTGAAGTGGTTTTTGAGATTACCACCAGTGTGGCTCAAAAGAGCAATGGACCAGAAGACAGGGCAGCTGTGCTTTCATGTTTTCTGCCACTAAATAGCTACATGACCTTTAGTAGGTCCTTTCCCCATCATCTGCAGCCAGGTCTAGGTGATGGAAGATCCCTTACAGCATCAGGGTTCTCTGATCTGCAGTTCTACAGAGGCAAGCAAAAGCTTGGCCCTAGGCAGTGCCAATTCAATAAATTATCAGGGAAAAAGTATTTAACATAACTGGCCTGGTATGGAGGAGCTTGTGGATCATTTTCTTTCTTGGCCATAGTGGTTGAGAAGGCAGTGCTGGGTCACTTTGGTTCAGGTATAGGTTTCACACTGGCCAGACACAGAAGAGTGTAGAGCAGAGAGCTGTGTGTTCAGGATTCTTACAGACAGGGCAAGTGGAAGACAAGTCACTTGGACTGGAGTTACGTGTCATCTTCACAATGACAAGAGAAAAAAAGAATGGCACCTGAGTAGGTCCAAAAAGCCAACACACTGCAGCCTACCCTACCTGTAAGGGAGGTAGAATGAGGTCAAAATCATGGGCAATGGCTCTGGAACATATGTTGAGACATGGCATTTAGCTACTTTTAGCTATTTAGTCACTGGTAATGGACATTTTGACGAGAGAGTGTGCTACTGAATGCCTCTTACATGTTTACATTGGTTAGAATATGAAAGCTGTGAGGATAATTCAAGGAAACTGACCAACAATCACTTTGACACACAACTCATCTAAAACTTAGTGAATGGAACTCTTACGTTAGAAGTACTTCATTTAGGAGTTCCTGTCGTGGCACAGCGGAAACAAATCTGACTAGGAACCCTGAGGTTTCGGGTTTGATCCCTGGCCTTGCTCAGTGGGTTAAGGATCCGGCATTGCTGTGACCTGTGGTGTAGGTTGCAGACACAGCTTGGATCTGGCATTGCAGTGGCCCTGGTGTAGGCCGGCAGCTATAGCTCTGGTTAGACCCCTAGCCTGGGAACCTCCATATGCCACAGGTGCGGCCCTAATAAGACAAAAAAAGACACACAAAAAATAAAATAAAGAAGTACTTCATTTACATGTAGGGATAAACTGAGGATAGGATATAAAAAAATTGTTAATATCAAGTCATACATGGGTCTTTCTTGCTGTCTTTTGATTTTAAGGCTGCACTTGCGGCATATGTAGGTTCCCAGGCTGAGGGTTAAATCCGAGCTAGCACTGCTGGCCTACATCACAGCCACAGCAATGCCAGATCCGAGCCACATCTGTGACCTACACCACAGCTCATGGCAAGGCCGGATCCTTAACCCATTGAGTGAAGCCAAGGAACGAATCTGTGTCCTCATGGATACTAGTTGGGTTGTTTCCACTGTATCACAACAGGAACTCCTGAGCCTATCAATTTTAGACGACTGGGTTATTATTTTTTTTTTTTCTGTCCACACTGCTCTACACAGCAACCAGGAAGTTGTTTTTAAATTGCAAGTCAGATCCTGTCATCCCCTATCATCTTGCTTAAGTTCCCTGTAACACTAAGAATAACGTCCAAACTCCTAACTGTGGCTGACAAGGCCATATCCACTTCCCAGATTTCAGTTCCTACTGACATCCCTTACCCACCCTGTGGTGTAGGTTGCAGACGTGGTCACCACAGGGTGGATAAGGGGTGTCAGTAGGAACTGGTCACCCTTCTTTTACTCTATTTTTGATACGCTGCTCTTTCTGATCCAGAAATGGGCCAAGCTTACCCCTACCTCAGGGCCTTTGTACGTGCTGCTTCCTTTTCCTCAAACATGCTTCCCTCAGGTATTTATTTGCATGGCTGGCACCTTTTGGTCCTTGAGCCCTCAGCAAAAGTGTCACCTCCTCAGAGAGGCCTTTTCTGGCCGTCCAATCTAAAGCAAGCCTCTCTAGGCACACTCTACCATATCACTCAGTTTTAATTTCCACGCAGAATTTATCTGCTCCTGAAATTAGCTGGTGTTTGTCTGTTCTCACTGTTGGTCTCACCCTCACCATAACAAAAGCTTTGTGAAAATAGGGACATGATCTTCCTGTTTATTGTTATAGTCTCAATTCTCACAAAAACACTTGACACTGCACAGGCACTCAAGTATGTGATGAACGAAGGAAAGAATTTGATTGAGACAATCACATATAGAGTAAAATATTAAAGATACCTTTTATGTTGGAAATATCAATATTGAGCTGTCCAAGTTTCTCACAGGTTTTCTCTATACACTCATATACAGAATTCAGAATTTCCTTAGGGTCCTGTTCCACCCATCTTTAAACAAAAGAATGCATTTGGTTAGTCCATAAGAAAGCAAAACAGATATAATTTATTTCTCTAGAGATGTACACTTATGAGGGTGTGGCTGCACAAATGAAAGAAAATCACATAAGCAAAGCACATCCAATATTCTGAGGAAATGATTTATAAGAAAGTGTATTTCCCTTACACTTTTATTATTCCTCAGACAGTAATTAAACATTTGAAAGATGGTCATACCAGGCCACGAGTAGCAAATATTCCACCTATTTTTAAGTCAAAATCCAGTAAGACATTCCCCAATTCTTTCTTTTGTCTTTGTGCCTTTTCAGGGCTGCACCAGAGGCATATAGAGGTTCCCAGGCGTGGGGTCGAATCAGAGCTGTAGCCGCTGGCCTACACCAGAGCCACAGCAAAGCAGGATCTGAGCCACGTCAGAGACCTACACCACAGCTCACTGCAATGCCAGATCCTTAACCCACTGAGCAGGGCCAGGGATCTAACCTGCATCCTCATGTATGCTAGTTGGGTTCATCAACCAGTGAGCCACGATGGGAACTCCTCCTCAATTCTTTATATCCTGTGGTTTTGATTAATTCTGATAAACTCTCTTCTTATTTCTCTAGCCATTAGTCATTTCTTTTTTCTTTCTGGCTGTACCCAAGGCATGTGGAAGTAGGTTCCCAGGCTAGGGAATGGAACCCATGCCACAGCAGCAAATCAAGCTGCTACAGTGACAATGCCAGATCCTTAATGTGCTTACCATAGGGAACTCCTATCTAATCTGTTTAGAAATGACTGATGAGGGAGTTCCCATCATGGCTCAGCAGTTAACGAACCCAACTAGTACCCATGAGGATGAGGGTTCGATCCCTGGCCTCACTTAGTGGGTTGAATGTTGCCATGAACTGTGGTATAGGTTGCAGATACAGCTTGGATCTGGCATTGCTGTGGCTGTGGTGTAGGCTGGAGGCTGCAGCTCCAATTCGACCCCTAGCCTGAGAACTTCTATATGCTGTGGGTGTGGCCCTAAAAAGGCAAAAAGACAAAAAAATGACTAATGAGGAGTTCCCTTGTGGCTCAGCAGGTTGAGGATCCAGTGTCGCCATTGCTGTGGCTTGGGTCATTGCTGTGGTATGGGTTCCATCCCTGGCCTAGGAACTTCCATATGTCTTATGTGCAGCCAAAAAAAAAAAAAAAAAAACAGACTATATATATATATAGATATTATTCTTTCGATGCATTGATGTATTTCCTTATTTATTTATTTATACATTTATTTTTAATTTTATTTTTTGTTTTAGGCCTGCACTTGCTGCATATGGAAGTTCCCAAGCTAGGGGTCAAACCAGAGCCACAGCAATGCCAGATCTGAGCCGCATCTGTGACCTACATCACAGCTCACGGCAACGCTGGATCCCCAAACTGAGCAGAGCCAGGGACTGAACCTGCATCCTCATGGATACTAGCCAGATTCATTTCTGCTGCACCACAATGGGAACTCCCCACTTATGTATTTATTTATAAGGCAAGACTAATTCTAAAAAGTCAAATAAGCATGCTAAGCTCTTTTATCATTCTCTGTTCTAAAATATTTTGTTAGAATTTAGGGGGAAAATCTTAAATTCCCTGCAGTAACTATTTCAAGTAGACAAGTAACTGGTCCAAGTTTTCAAACTCAACCCAGGGAAATTGTGGTTAAGGTACAAGGACCTCAGAAGGATAAAAGGTTCATAATAAATGACAAAGAAAAATACCTGGGAGAAACAAATGGTGACTGAGGAAATTCAAAAGTAGAAGTGACACAAGTTAAAAGAATCCTACACTTTCTCTGGAAAGTAGCAAGGGAATTCCAAATGCCGTTCTTTTCTGCCTTCCTCAGGCCTGCCCAGCATTCCTGAACTTTGAGCTCTGACTCTAAGTAATTATTTGGAAAAATAATTTATTTTTCCAAAAACCCAATCTCTTGCCACATAGTTCTAATTTTCACCCCTCCAAGACTAGCTATACTTTCTCCAAACTGCACTGGATCAGGCCTGTGGATGGTCATTCTAATGCCAGTAACATATCAATAGCTTTTTAAAAAAATTTAAATATAGCTGATTTACAATGCTGTGCCAATTTCTGCTATATAGCAAAATGATCCAGTCATACATATATATATATATATATATATATACATATTCTCTTTTTTTATATTATTTTCCATCATGGTCTATCTCAAGAGATTGGATATTCAATAGCTTTTATTATTAAACAAAGGAATTCTGTAAAACACAACAGTACACTTTATTTATTTATTTATTTTGTCTTTTTGCCTTTTTCTTGAGCCGCTCCCAAGGCATATGGGGGTTCCCAGGCTAGGGGTCTAATCGGAGCTGCAGCCACCGGCCTACGCCAGAGCCACAGCAACCCGGGATCTGAGCCACATCTGCGACTCACACCACAGCTCACGCCATCGCTGGATCCCACTGAGCAAGGGCAGGGATCGAACCCGCAGCCTCATGGTTCCTAGTTGGATTTGTTAACCACTGCGCCACAATGGGAACTCCAAGAGGACACTTTAAATGGAAAATTTAGTAAGATTCTACTTTTTTTCTTTTCTCACTTTCAATCAAAGTGAACACAGCAGTTTGTGGAGTTTTAACAAATGTATATATGAAACTAACCGAAACCCTAGTCAAGACATAAAACATTCCTATCACTCCGGAAAGTTCTTTTGTGCCCCTTGCAAGTCAATCACACACTTTACAGGCAACCACTGTTTGAATTTCCATCACCCTAGATTAGTTTAGCCTCTTCTTGAATTTCAGATAGAGCCATGCAGGATGTGTTTTTTTGTGGCCGGCTTTTTTCACGTTCTATGATATCAAAGAGAGTCAACCATGTTGTTGCATATATCAGGTCACTTTTTAAAAACTGCTGGAACAGTATTTCATTGTTATTGTTCTACGTTTGGCAGACATTTGAGGGGCTTCCAGTTTGGGCTATGACAAACTAAGCTGCTATAAACATTCATGGAAATAAGTCCTTCTATATACTTTCTTTCCTCTTGGATAAATCCCTAAGAGTAGAATGCTACAGATGCATATTCATTTTATAAGAAACTGCCACACAGTTTTTCAAAGTGGTTGTATCATAAATATTAAATTTAAAAAAATACTGTATAATACTTGTATACATATTATATAATACATATAACATATGTAGTAGTATCACAATTACTACGTATGAACATTATTCCCCAAAAGGATGATTTTAGTGTTAGATGATAAGATATAAGAATGCTTTTTTAAAAACAGATCTTTATTTAAAAAACCCTTAGGGAGTTCCTGTCGTGGCTCAGTGGTTAATGAATCCGACTGGGAGCCATGAGGTTGCGGGTTCCTTCCCTGCCTTGCTCGGTGGATTAAGGATCCGGCGTTGCCGTGAGTTGAGAGGTGTAGGTTGCAGACGTGGCTCGGATCCCGAGTTGCTGTGGCTCTGGCGTAGACCTCCGGCTACAGCTCCGATTAGACCCCTAGCCTGGGAACCTCCGTATGCCATGGGAAGCGGCCCTAGAAAAGGCAAAAAGACAAAAACAAAAACAAAAACAAAAAACCCACCACCACCACCAACAAAAAACCCCTTACACTCAAATCTGCAAGGCAGCAATTTGGCAGTGATGGAGACACAGAACTAAATGACTTCAAGGTCAATGCAGAATTTCTGATATCTAATACCCCTTTGCTTTATTATTTTATTATCCCTACCTTTTCTGTCATCCAATTCCTAAGCCATAAATCATAATTTGCTGAGTTACCAAGTTACTGCTTCTTTTCTTGACTAATCCTTCAAATCTTCTCAGGCGGGTGTTTGGTCAAGTTTACAAAGGCATAGGGCAGGTGTGGTGAGATGGACTAAGAAACATGATATATCTTTACATATTAAATTAAGAAACCTACCCTTCTTTTGGAAACTCTTGTTTTAGTTCTACTTGATGATGACTAAGTAGTTCAGCTGTTTTTGAGTTGAAAACCTGAAAAAAAAATACAGCAATATTAGGGTAAAAATGCAGGTAGAGAGCAAAGACAGTTAATAAGTTATTTTGTGGGAGTTCCCGTCATGGTTCAACGGTAATGAACTGCTGAGGACATATCCATGAGGATGCAGGTTTGATCCTTGGCCTCACTCAGTGGGTTAAGGATTCAGGGTTGCTTTGAGCTGCTGTGTAGGCCAGTAGCTGCAGCTCCAATTCTACCCCTAGACTGGGAACTTCCATATGCCATGGGTATGGCCCTAAAAAAAAAAGTTATTTTGTAACTGAAGTTCTTAGTCACTGATAGAAAAAGTCCAATCAGATGAAATGCTATATAAGATGTTCCACTTTCTCTTCGGATAGAATCATGTAAGTTATAAAGTAGCTTCTGCACTAACTTCTGAGATAAATAAAATCTATTAAAGTGAAAGAGGCAATTCCTTATTCTTAAAAAAAATGGTTACAGAGGTAGGAAATTTAATACATCAACCAATTGATAGTATGGATTTCTTTTAGAGAATAGGGAAACCAAGAATAAAGAGAGCTTGGTGGAAGTTTTCATCCTGCAGCCATCTTGGATGTGGAGACAATAAGAGTCACATATGCCTAGGCAGGGAAGCATGCTATGTAAATTCTTTTGAGGGAAGTGCAACAGACACATCTAGCTCTTATAAGAGTTAAACCAGGAGTTCCCATCATGGCTCAGTGGTTAACGAATCCGACTAGGAACCATGAGGTCTCGGGTTCGATCCCTGGCCTCGCTCAGTGGGATAAGGATCTGGCATTGCTGCGAGCTGTGGTGTAGGTTGCAGATGCGGCTCGGATCCCACGTTGCTGTGGCTGTGACGTAGGCCAGCGGCTATAGCTCTGATTCGACCCCTAGCCTGGAAACCTCCATATGCCACAGGTGCGGCCCAAGAAATGGCAAAAAGACCAAAAAAAAAAAAAAAGAGTTAAACCACGTCAGCAGGGGAAGAAGTGCATGGTGGCATCAAACTGAGTGCTCTCTGTGGCATGCTTATCATGAATTGCTAACCCCTGATTATAAAACATTAAAACCAAAGGATGACTTAAAAATTATATATATATACACACACACATATACATAAAAAAGAAAAATAAATAAATAAAACCAATGGAAGAAAGCTACCAAAGAAGTACAATATAAGCATTTACAATTTTAACACTAAAACAACTTTTTTTGGGGGGAGGTGTTCATATCCGAAGCATACAGCAGTTCCCAGTCTAGGGGTCTAGAGCTGTAGCTGCCACCAGCCTACACCACAGCCACAATAAAGTGGGATCTGAGCTGTGTCCGCGACCTATACCACGGTTCATGGCAACGCCAGATCCTTAACCCACTGAGCACTGGGGATCAAACCTGCATCCTCCTGGATATTAGTTGGGTTCATTACCTGCTGAGCCACAATGGGAACTCCTAAGACAACACTTTTCCAAAAGTTAGCAAACTTTTAAAAAATATATTGTCTGTCACCTGGGTCTACCTAGACTTATCAAATTACTTAGTCTTTAAGAGTAAAGATTCATATTTTAATTAAAATTAACTTCCAAAATCACTATAATTGCAGCAGGAAGGTCACATCCAATTAGTTAAGAAAATGTTTCCAGGTCTAGGTTTACTGTGGGAGGAAAATTACTCACTGAATGAAGACTAAGAAAGAGAAAACAGGAGTTCCTGTCATGGCGCAGTGGTTAACGAACCAGACTAGGAACCATGAGGTTGCGGGTTTGGTCCCTGCCCTTGCTCAGTGGGTTAACGATCTGGTGTTGCCATGAGCTGTGGTGTAGGTCGCAGACGCGGCTCGGATCCTGCGTTGCTGTGGCTCTGGCGTAGGCTGGTGGCTACAGCTCCGATTCAACCCCTGGCCTGGGAACCTCCATATGCCGCGGAAGCGGCCCAAGAAATAGCAACAACAACAACAACAACAAAAAGACAAAAAAAAAAAAAGAAAGAGAAAATAATCAGGGAAAACACGTGGTAGGCTGGCTTGCTACTCCCTCTCTCCCCCCCCACACATCACATTTTTTGGAGGACATGATAAATATAATGAAAGAAAGAAGGCAAGTTCTCAAGTCCTTTGAGGAGATAAAATGTCTTACAGGTCAAAGGTTAACTTGACACATCATAAATAAAAGGCACTGGGCAGATGCCCATGTAGTATCCTGGTAATTTACAACTTGACATTGGGTCATGTCTCTAAGATGTCCACTCTATCTGACCTGTTTTATGGGCTGTAGTATCTCTGGGGCATAGAACAGTGCCTAACATAGGGTTGATAATAAGTATTTGTTGAATATCTAAAAACCATGGGTCGGGAGTGCCGGTTGTGGCACAATGGAAACAAATCTGACTAGGAACCATAAGGTTACAGGTTTGATCCCTGGCCTTGCTCAATGGGTTAAGGATCTGGCAACGCCATGAGCTGTGGTATAGGTCACAGACGTGGCTCCAATCCTGCATTGCTGTGGCTGTGGTGTAGGCTGGCAGCTGTAGCTCCGATTATTGGACGCCTAGCCTAGGAACCTCCATATGCTGCAGGTGTGGCCCTAAAAGACAAAAAAAAAAAAAAATAAAGCTATGGTCTATGAGGTACTTATTAGGAGGAATAATTATCAAATAAAATGGGAAATGGTTATGTGGCAGAAAACCTCTAATAGGAAACCACAGTTGTATAATTTTTCTTCATGTTACTGCTGCCTCTAGAGTCTACTCAAGTCCCCAAAAGGCTCTGGGATGAGAAACAAGGTGTGTCTTTTTGTTGGGTGGATTTATAAAGACCTCAACAGCAAACCTATGGGATTATATAAAGAGAAGATACCTCTTCCATCACTTCCTGGTTTTAATTAGGTTAACTGCAGGATCCTCACACTAAAAAGCGGCTTAGAAGGCCTTTGGAATGGGCACGGAAAAGTGAAGGAATTTGGTAAATGCTAGGTGCCGTATTAGAGTATGACGTCATCTGATCACACAGCATTTGGATGTAACAGGGTAGAGCCTGGACCACTCTACTTCTTTAGAGCTCTGAATCTGAGGAGAAAATGCGTATCACCTTTAGGTATTTAGGATTTGACACTTTGTATTACTCCCAAGTTTGTGGGACACTTTTTTTTTATTATTATTATTAAAGTATAGTTGACTTACAATGTTGCTGGTTTCAGGTACAGCAAAGTGATTGTCATTTTTTTTTTTTTTTTTTTTGCTTTTTAGGGCTGCAGGTGCAGCATATGGAAGTTCCCAGGTAGGGGTCAAATCAGAGCTACAGCTGCTGGCCTCCACCACAGCCACAGCAATGAGGGATCTGAACCGTGTCTGACATCTACACCACAGCTCCTGGCATTGCCAGATCCCCGACCCACTGAGTGAGGCCAGGGATCAAACACAAATCCTCACAGATATTAGTCAGATTCCTTTCCAATGCACCACAATGGGAACTCCAGTCATGCATATATTTTTTCAGATTATTTTCCCTTATAGGTTATTATGAGCTACTGAATATAGTTCCCTGCGCTACAGTAGGTTCTTGTTTATTTTATAAATAGTAGGGTGTTTCTGCTAATCCCAATCTCCTAATTTATCCCTCCCCACCCCCTTTCCCCTTTGGTAACCATAAGTTTGTTTACTCCTCTGTGAGTCTGTTTCTGTTTTGTAAATAAGTTCATATTGCACTTTTTTTAGATTCCACATATAAGTGATATCATATATATCTGTCTCTGTCTGACTTCACTTAGTATGATAATCCCCAGGTTTACCCTGTGGAATGTTTCTTTAGATTTAATATTTTAGAATCTGCAACTTCCTTAGTGTGGCACCATCCAAAAGAAATATAATGCAAATGGAAAATGCAAGCCACATATTTAACTTTAAATTTTGTCAGAAATTTTCACATGTAATGCTCTCATACTGAGCTCTAAAAGACTAGATAATACTGACAAACAAGGTTAACCTCTGGGTTCTCTAAGTACCAATGCAGTGCTTTTCCAGGACAAAATCATACTGAGACGAATGAGGACTTTTGCATCACCCACGAAGTGGCAGCGGATACAAAGAGGTTGTCTGACATAGGGCTATAAGTGCTATAAAGGGGAGTAAGGACACTCAACCCAGATGTGTGGGGGTCAGAGAGGGGTTCTCAGAAGAGGTAACTTCCAGGCTAAGATTTAAGGTAGAAAAGAAGGGAGTCCCTGTGGAACTGGGAACAGTGGGGGAAGTTAAGCTGAGGCCAAGAGAGCAGCTATTTATCTGCAGAGATCCAGATAAGTTGCCCAGAGGGCCCCCCTTGGGGGCCAGCAGCAGAGGGGATGGGATGATGAGGTGCATTGCTGAGAGATATTCAACTGACTAGAGCAATCATATGCTTCAAGGGCATGAATGCATATGCCCTTGATGCATATAAGGAGTGACAAAAAGAGATGAATACTCGAGGATGACAGGTTACAAGTTACAAGTTAGGACAGGTGGTATTTATAAGACAAAGTAGGGGAAGGACCTGTAGTTAAGGGACAGATGGGGTAAGGAGATTGCAATTTTCATTTTAGATAATGTGTGTTTGAGGTGTAACACAGAAAAGTGGAGACACCCAGCAGTCAGCTGCTTATGTTTTAGGTCATAAGCTTAAAGAAAGAGCTCCACTGTAGGTCCTGCTGTGGTGCAATGGGATTGGCTGCGTCTCTGGAGAGCTGAGACGCAGGTTCAATCCCCTGCCTGGCACAGTGGGTTATGGCTCTGGTATTGCCACAGCTGTGGTGTAGGTCACAACTGTGACTTGGATCTGATCCCTGACCTGGATGCTTCCACAGGGAGCCACAAAAAAGAAAAGACAAAGCTCCCTTAAGGGTACAACCATGCAACTAGTAGATAAATAAGTCCTGGAGAGCTAATGCACAGCATAGTGATTATCGCTAATGGTACAGTGTCATCAACTTCAAAGTTGCTAAGAGACTAGATCTTCATTGCTTCCACTACAAAAATAAATGATAATAATGTGACATGATAGAGCTACGTGGATAATACTCTGGTGGTAATCATATTGCTATTTACAAATGTATCGAACAACATGTTGTACACCTTAAATTTGCCTAAATTATGTTAATTATATATCAATTAAAAATAAAAGGAACAGATCCATTCTTAGGATTTCATGTGGTCCAGAAAGGCAGTTGAGAACTTCATGGTTGGTGTAACAGGGAGGCAAAGAGCACAGGCCTGGGAGAGAAGGGGCTGGGGGTCAAGTCCAGCCCTGCCGATGTCAGCTGTTTGACTTTATTTATTTATTTTTTTTCTTTTTGCTATTTCTTGGGCCGCTCCCACGGCATATGGAGGTTCCCAGGCTAGGGGTAGAATCGGAGCTGTAGCTGCCAGCCTGCGCCAGAGCCACAGCAATGCGGGATCCAAGCCGTGTCTGCAACCTACACCACAGCTCACGGCAACGCCGGATCGTTAACCCACTGAGCAAGGGCAGGGACCGAACCCGCAACTTCATGGTTCCCAGTCGGATTCGTTAACAACTGCGCCACGACGGGAACTCCAGACTAACTTTTCTAAGGCTTGACTTTTCCAGGACTAAGAGGATTAAATAAAATAATGTATAAAAAGTATTTTGCACAGGGCAGGCACATAGCATGTGCCCAAATGATGTTACCACTACTGTTGTGGCTACAGCTGCTACTATTTTTTATTACTGTTACTATTATTACCACTACCACCAGCAGAGCAAATAGGTGACAGGATTCAAAATCATTTCTATATTCAACTCTAAGCCCAAATAATGTTAGTTTCAGACTGGGTTTTTTTTTTTTTAAAGGTGTGGGGAGGCAACGAAAAACTGAAGAAAGAGAGTTCCCACTGTGGTGCAGTAGGTTAAGGATCTGGTGTTTTCTCTGTGGCAGCGAGGGTTAGGTCACTGGCCGGGTGCAGTGGGTTAAGGACCTGGTGTTGCTGCGGCTGTGGCGTAGGTCAAAGCTGCGGCTCGTATTCCATCCCTGGCCCGAGAACTTCCATATGCCACTGGTATGGCCACAAAAAAACAAAACAAAACAAAAAGCCGAAGAAAAAAGTTAACATAGGAAAAGAATTCAGCATAGTACAGGCATACAGCAAAAACCTAAAAGGTGTTACTACTGCTGCTGCTGCTGCTACTACTATTGCTACTTATTGTTATTGTTATTGTTACTTTTATTACCTATAAGCAGTAGAATTAGAAGTCACTGGTTCTTGGAGTTCCTATTGTGGCACAGCAGAAATGAATCCGACTAATATCCACGAGGATGTGGGTTCTATCCCTGGCCTCACTCAGTGAGTCAGGGATCCGGCGTTGCTGTGAGCTGTGGTGTAGGTGGCAGATGCAGCTTGGATCCCGCGTGGCTGTGGCTGTGGCTGTGGCATAGGCCAGCAGCTGTAGTTCTGATCTGACCCCTAACCTGGGAACTTCCATATACTGCAAGTGCGGCCCTAAAAAGCAAAAACAAACAAACAAAAGCCATTATTTCTTTTTTTTTCTTTTTACAGCCATACCTGCAGCATACGGAAATTCTTAGGTGAGGGGCTGAATCAGAGCTGCATTTGTGACAGCTTTTGGTAACGATGGATCCTTAACCTACTGATCAAGGCCAGGGATCAAGCCCACATCTTCATGCATACTATGTCAGATTAACCCCACTGAACCACAGTGGGAACCCCTAGAAGTCATTAGTTCTATATTCACCACTATGCCTAGATCATGATCAATTCCACATTTGGAGGAGGAAGAGAGTTAAAAAAAAAAAATCAAACAAGGAAATTTTTTTTAATCAAAAAATGTTGGCAGCTACAGCTGGGATTCAACCCCTAGCCTGGAAATCTCCATACGTCACAGGTGTGGCCCTAAAAAAAAAAATGTTGGAAAAGGACTTTCTAAAACAATGCATATCTTCTGTCTCAGCAGAAGGGGAGTAGTGGAGAGATTACTTAATAAGGACTGCTATCCTTATTAAATAACTGTCTTTAAGGCTTGCCTTGCTCACCCAACTCAGCCATCCCATCATAAACATACATTCACTTCCCTCCCCAAGGTGGCTTCCCCACTAGCCTACTCATGACACTCAACTTTACTGTGTGATAAGACATTTTTCAGGAATGTAAAGTCCCTCTCTAAAATACTATGATACCATGTACATTTGCAGAACCTAAAATAAAAATACTAGCTACAAATATGTTACATTGCAAATCTGACCACAAAAGCCTAAAAATGGCAGCTTCCAACAAGCCACAGCAGTAGAGGAAACACAGCAAATGGCATTCTGTTTTTCTTAAAAAATGAAATTGTATTAGAGAGCTGATAACATAATCTAATATAGCTACAGCTGCCGAATTCAACTTTTCCCAAGACCCCACAAGCTTCCCCTTTCCACGCTTTCAATCCAAGTGTTCTGGTCAACACACTGAGTCCTGTAGATCTCTCTGTTCATCTAATGAGCACCAACCACACGCCAGAGGCTGTGTTAGGCTTTGGGGAGGGGGAAGCAAACTATTCTGCTCCTTGAGGAACTCAAAAGCTCTCTTAACACTTAGGCTTGTGACAGACAAGAAGACAAGAGAGGGTGGTAGCTCTCTCACGAGAACATGTTTCTGCAATTTCCGTCATGTGATAGGCAAGAACATAAACCAAGAAAACAAACTAGGGTGGGGGGAAAAATAACACAAAAGAATCATAATTACAGTTATTATAAAGGGGGCCTCATTCCAACTATGAGCTAAATTAGTTTCACCAAATTTACTGTTCATTAGTTCCCGGCCCCTAATGGGTGCTCAATAGTTATGTGTTGAATAAAGGAAAGCAAGCAAGCAAGCGGAAATCCATTTCTAAACGTGGAGATCTCTAAGTATGATGAACCAACCGGAGCCAAGGCAGTGTTTCTTGCCAAAACAAGCATGGAGCTACAATTCTAGTCATTCTTCATAAATGCAGGCTATTGGAACAAAATGATTATGCAACCATTATCCACAGTGACTACACCTAAGCACTGCCCAGGCCCTCCGCTTAATCTGAGTCACAAGATGATCAAGACCAGCAGTACTTATTCAAAGGCAACATTTTTTACATATTGTGAAACCAGTGTGTAAGTATGTTTTTCTTGGTGAAGACTCATTTGTGCCCATAATCAGAACTGGTAAGTAGCCTGCCTAAGCCTCCCATCTTCCCTCTATGGTATAGGCCATTCCACATTTAAGGTTCTGCTTCTATGAATTCAACCATGTATCAAAAATGTAAAAAAAAAAAAAAAAATTCCAGAAAGTTCCAAAAAGCAAAACTTGAATTTACCCTGTGCCTGGCAACTATTTACATAGCACCTGTGTTGTATTTACAACTACCTACTTGGCATTTATATTGTATTAGGTTTAAGTAAACTAGAGATGGTTTAAAACATATGGGAGGATATGTGTAGGTTATAGGCAAATACTGCGCCATTTTATTACAAGGGGCATGAGCAACCTAGGATTTTAGAATCCACAGGGGTCCTGGAGCCAGTCCCCCAGATATCAAGGGACAACTGTACTCAGGTAGCTGGTGAGCCTAAGGCAGGAAGAGTTACCAGGATAGGCTTTTGACTAGATTTAAGCTTAGTTCCACCAGATACTCTGCAAGCTTGGGCGCACTCTTCAGCATTGTCTAATCACCTGGGGCAAGGAGCTTAATAATACAACCTACATCACAGTTGTTATGAGGATTAAATGAGATAATCCTGGAAAAGCCCTCATGGAAATACCTGACACACTTGAAGTCACAACATATTCCACGCCTTCATTTTTTTTTTTTTTTTAAACAGTCAACCTAGCGGGTAAAAAAAAAGTTACCAAGTCAAAGAAGGAAGTTGACTGTTTAAGCTGACGCTTTTGTCTTATAAAGAAATGGCCCCTCCTTTAAACCTGTTACACTAATTCTCTTTCCAAGAAGTTCCTGCTCTGCAATCTGGGTAAACATGTGCCAAGCCCAGTTCACTTTCCTATCAGACAAGTTTCCTATCAAATTCTTCCTTTGGTACAAAACATGTGCAATGGGTCCCAAGATTAATTCTTTGACAACTAGAGGAAGAAATGAACATACTCTAAAACTAGCAATTAAGTAATCAAACATAACCAAGTCAAAGCATTTTAAGTTTCTTTGACAAGGTAAAAAAAAATAATCAGAATTAAAATTCAGTTGACCTATAAAAATCTAGTTGACAAACATATATAAAGTGCTCCCTGTAGGAAAAAAAGGTGTTCATTTGTCATGTTGACCCAAATATTTTAAGGACTACAAAGATGAACAAGTCCTTAAAGAGGAGGTTCCTGCTTTCAAGTACAACAGATATATAATAACACAAAGTGGGTGATAAGAACTACGAATAGAGACATAAAATACTACAGGAAGGGTAAAAAAAATTCTAAGGATTTGAGGAAGACTTTGACTAAGAGATGGCAGTTGAGCCACTATTTGGAGGTAGAATAGAATTTCAAGAAGCAGAAGTTTCCGCTGTGGCACAATGGGTTAAGAATCCGACTGCAGTGACTCAGGTCACTGCAGAGGTGCAGGTTGGACCCCTGGCCCAGAGCAATGGGTTAAGGATCTGGTATTGCCACATCTGTGGTGCAGTTTGGCACAGGTTAAAGCTATGGCTTGGATTAAATCCCTGACCTACGAAATTTCATATGCTGCCATGTGGCAATTAAAAAAAAAAAAAGAATTTCAAGAAGCAGATATGGGATAAAAGGGAGGAGGCATTTCCCTTGGGTGAAAGAACATGAATAAAGAAATGTTGTGTCCTTTATGGGAGAAAGCCAATATAGCTGACATAGAAGATGGGAAAATAAAGTTTAGAGGTTATTGGTCTTGTGAAAGTTGAATTAGATATGTAAATGTAGTGAATAATGGTCAGGAAATTATTTTAATACTTTTCACTTTATAAGCTTCTTTGTGACAGTTCTTATCTGCTGTATTTCTTCCTGGGAAGGTAAGCAATTATTTTTGAGTCATAATTACAACGTGGACTAGTTGGCTGGAAGAACTCCTGGGAATCACCTAGTGACTGAAGCACTTATTCAGCAAATCTATTATCTATATTTTTCAGGGAGTGGTTTAGCAACCTCTTTCCTTATAATCAAGGGGGTTGGGAGTGGGGAAACACCTTCCAAAACGATTCCCAAATTTTTCTCTACTTCACACAGGATCACTACGTCTTCAATCTACCTCTGAAGCTTTCCTTCACAGCTGTTTCTCAAGGAGCAGGAAACTTGATGGGTCAACTTTTATTTTGTGTGTGTTTTTTTTTTTTTTAGGGCTGCACCCACAGCACATGGAAGTTCCCAGGCTAAGGATCGATTCAGGAGCTGTAGCTGCTGGCCTATGCCACAGCCACAGCAATGCCAGCCACAGCAATGCCGGATCCAAGCCACGTCTGAGATTTGCATCACAACTCATGGCAATGCCAGATCCTTAACCCACTGAGTGAGGCCAGGAATCGAACCTGAGTCCTCATGGATACTAGTCCGGTTCGTTACCAATGAGCCACAATGGGAACTCCTTGATGGGTCAAATTTTAAGCATCATTCTATAAGCAGGATGGGAATCTTCTGCATTTGCACCTTAGCTTACACACTGAGATCAAGCTACAGCAAAACTGAACCCAACTGCTATTTATTTATTTTAAAATTTAATTTTTGTTATGGCTACACCTGGGTATATGGAAGTTTCTGGAGCAGGAATTAAATCTGAGCTACAGCTGTGGCAACATCGGATCCTTAACCCAGTTCACTGCAGCAGGAACTCCTGAACCCCATTTTTTTTTTTTTTTTTTTGCTTTTTAGGGCCATACTCAAGGCATATGGACGTTCCCAGGCTAGGGGTCCAATTGAGGCTACAGCTGCCAGCCTATGCCACAGCAACATCAGATCCAAGCCGCATCTGCGACCTACACCACAGCTCACCACAACGCAGGATCCTTAACCCACTGAGTGAGGCTGGGGATTGAACCTGCAACCTCATGGTTCCTAGTCAGATTCGTTTCTGCCGTACCACGATGGGAACTCCTGAAACCAACTTTTAAAGGCTAATGTTGTTTACATCATACGCTGAACCACTGATTCCTTCCCCACCAATGCAGAAAGATGCCTCTTGGGCAACAGAAACTGAGGTACCAGGAACATGCAGTAGATAAAGACTGCTGGATGACAAGGACAACAACAGTAAAGAGTCAAAAGAAAAACAAGCACAGCAAGGCTGGCAACAAAAAAGGAAACCTACAAAGTTATGAAATATCTTACCCACTTTCATTGAGGGCAAAGGCTGTATAAACTAGAGAACAACTGCCACATTTGGTTTGGCCCCTACAGTGCTTTATGAACTAGTTGCCAACATTTGAGGACAGGAAGATTTTACTGAAAACTCTTGGAAGTACCAGCTTTTCTTAAATAATTCGAAGATCTGGCAACATGGGGCTAATGTTCCTGCTTGGCTGTACCCCTGAGCCTGAGTTTGCTCTCCCTCCTCTACCTGCCTGGTCCCTGCAGGCATCTGTATGGGCAAATCTTGAATAAGGCTTCAAAATTCAACCCACAGTTAGTCAGCATACACGTCTCAATGCTCTTTCTTAATTTGGAAAGATGGTAATGATGATTGAGTATTTTACATATTAAATCCAGTTAGGCAAACTTTCTTACTTATGATTCAGGATTACTTTCCAAACATTTATATGAAAATCAAGACAAAGTGAAACCTGCCCTGGGTGATCATATGATAAACAATATAAGAGACAGGAGAATTACGTCTTGGCAGCTCAAACCAGGGTAGGTCATTAAATACCATTCAAACTAAAGCTTGACTGAAGGCTTTCACTTCAGACAAGAGAAACAAGTATCAAAACCAAGGTACAAATTCAGGTTTCAGCTAAATGGTCACAGAGCTTTCAAAATATATACCGTGTATATACACTGTATATACACGGTATACTAAATAATGCATGAAAACATGATTTGAGGCAAAGAAGTGAAGAGAGAGCTAAGTAATCATTAAATATTTACATCAACTTGCCAGGTTAGTCAAATGTCCATTGAAAGCATGGGCTCTTGGAGTTCCCATTGTGGCACAGTGGTTAATGAATCCAACTAGGAACCATGAGGTTGCGGGTTCGGTCCCTGCCCTTGCTCAGTGGGTTAAGGATCCGGCCTTGCCGTGAGCTGTGGTGTAGGTTGCAGACGCGGCTCGGATCCTGCGTTGCTGTGGCTCTGGCGTAGGCCGGTGGCTACAGCTCCGATTCGACCCCTAGCCTGGGAACCTCCATATGCCGTGGGAGCGGCCCAAAGAAATAGCAAAAAGACAAAAAAATAAAAAATAAAAAAAAGAAAGCATGGGCTCTTAACCAACAATCGTTTATTTAAATTATTTTTAAAGTACCTTACTGAACTCAGTGCTAGATCACTGTAAGAGCTAGTTTTTTAATTGCACAAAACAATTTAATCAGCAGAGAGTCACTTAAACAGCACTCCATTATGTCAAAACTCTGTCATACATGGTAAATAAAAAAAAAAATTCCCTGTCAATTTAAGCTGTGAAGCGAGGAGAGGACAATCATCTTTGTAATGCGCAAAGTATCAGAGCTAAAATTGACAAATCCTCGAGATTAAATTAAGATTCTGGTTAAAGCAGTGTAATCTGACTCTTTGCCAAAGTGTTCGGCCACTCTCCCCGCCCTCCTCCTAGCGTTCTACCTTCTGCAGTTTCTGGGGAGAGGAAGATAACGCATCATCACGCTAATACTACATTCGTTCTACTGCTCCAAAGGACGCTGGGTTAGGCTACCACAGTCGTGACACAGCTTCCCCCCCACCCCCGCCCCCGCCCCATCCAAGGACGTCCTGCTCCCGGCAGGCCAAATGCTTCTGGGGAAGACTGCAGCAGCGGTCAATGTGGCCACCTGTCCCTGGCTGCAGGCGGGCCGCTCTGCACGGATGTTCGGCGAGTCCTAGCTTCCTCTGGGGTAGGAGTCCCTCCATTAGTAGGGGACCCGGCTCCACAATCAAGGCCAGGGCTGCTCAGCTCAGCTGCGGGGGTCGCGAGAGGCTGTGTTCCCCCAGGCCCGGGCGGAGAAGCTCCAGCGTGGCAAGTCCCGCTCTAGGGCCCTTGGCCTCCTTCCCTTGCCTGGGGGCCAGGGCTCTGGGTCGTGGGAAGAACGGGACGGCGACGCGACATCCCGCCCCACGGTCCCAAGGCTCCCGCTCAGGTTCAGCACCTCTTCAAGTGCAACCCCCGGCTCACCAAAAAGCGCGTCGAGCTGGTGCCCTGGTCCACTGCTCCCACCAACGGTCCCAAAACTGCTTTATTCGCGGCTGCCATGAAACCAGCTTGGGGTCGGCGAGGAATTGCAGCCCGTTTCCTTGGTGACGGCGGCGGGCGGAGAGTAGGGCGGCGAGTCGGAAGGGCCAGGCGGCTGGCGGCAGTAGATCGATCTGTTCGCGCTCCAGGCAGCCCCTTTACCGACTCAGAGCCTTTACCCCGCCCCTCCAGCCCAGGCCCCGCCCCCACCCGCGTTCCCCACGACTCCGGGGGCGGGGTTGGGGCAGGGGCTGTCTGCCTGGCCAGCCAATTACCGAATGCGGAAAGAGAAGCGCTGTTCAGACAATCTGAGGCTAGAGAGACCTCACGGGGGCGGGGCCAGGGCGCGGCGGAGGCGGTGGCCCGCGCGGTAGGTCACGTGGGCCAGGGAACCCGGCGGCAGAACCATCCTGCTGCTGGGCCGGAGGCGGAGGCCGGTGCTGCCCTTTGGCAGGGAGGGTCAATGGCCCGGGGAAAGGGCACAACCCCACCCACACCCTGGGGTTTCCTCTAGCGGCTGGGTCCCAAAGGGCAGAACTGCTTGTTCCTCTGGTGGGCTGTGCAGAGCACGGCGTGAGTCACTCTCCGGACCAACCCTGCCAGGCCTTCCCGCGCTTCCCACGCCCCGCCCACTTCCCCCGTTCCCCGCTCGAGATCAGAATAATCCCCCTCTAGAGGGACTGACCCTTTGTAGGGTCACATTCAGGAGCAGCGCAAATCTTTTGCCTTTGGAGGCTTTTCAGGGACAAGGAAAGCCTAAGTTCCTTCGGTTTAGCTTTTAGGGGAAGCCCTCAAAATCACCCTCCCCAGGTCATCAATTGACCACCCGCGAAGATTTACCGAGGCACCTCCTTGTCCTGAAGCGCCCTTGCTCCTAGCTTGACCTGACTCTGTGTCTCCTCCCTCACACGCTATTTCCTCGCCATAGGTTAAGTGCTCTAAACAGCAAAAGGAAAGAAAAGAGGCCTTCTCATTTGACCTTGAATTTACCTTGCCAGGATTCCTTTGGATCCTGGAACTATGAATCTTGTTCCAGAGTTTGAAAACCCCTGGCAAGGTTGCAGAGGTTTTCAAACTCTGGAACAAGATTCACTGTGATGAGTGGTTTACAGAACAGGGCCGGGCATATGTGTGGGTGTGTGCACATGCATTTATTTATAATTTATATAGTTATATATTCATTTTTTCATGTATTTAAAATGCTTCCAAAACAATATTTATCCTTCTTTGCTATACATTGTGAACTTATTTATACTATTGCATATCATTTTTTAAAATGCTGGTTGGAAAATCACTAAATTGACTTTGTAAACCAGGCCCTATCAATATCAAAAGCATTGTACTATTCCCACTCTCACTTTTTTTCCTGTTCCATTACTCCAGTCTCTGTGTTCTGTAACATCATTTCTATTTTACACCCTCTTGCTTTACCCAGCACCACCTCGCTTATTTATCTCTGTGTTTATAGTTTTACCACTTTTGCTCTGGAAGCAAATTTTCTTTTTTCTTTCTTTTTTCTTTTTTGGGCTTTTTAGGGCTGCACCCGAGGCATATGGAGGTTCCCAGGCTAGGGGTTGTATCAGAGCTGTAGCTGCTGGCCTACTCCACAGCCACAGCAATGCCAAATCAGAGCCATGTCTGCAACCTACACCACAGCTCACAGTAACGCCAGATCCTTAACTCACTGAGCAAGGCCAGGGATTGAACCTATGTCCTCATTGATACTAGTGAGATTCATTTCCGCTGAGCCAAAATGGGAACTCTGCAAATTTTCTTATGTTCTGTCTAGAAATCAAATTGTGGTGTTCCAGATGAGGCCTACTTATGGGGATGCTGAATTTAATAACTAAGGATAAACTGGCTTGCTTTCAGATAGGAGTGCAGATGGATCAGTATTTCTGAATTTTCTGGAGAAGACACAGGCATACAGGCGAATATAAAGCAACTAGGCTAACTTGCCCCTAAACTCCCTGAAAAACCTTAATTGAACGATATAGATAAAGATTTCCTTGACTCAAACTAGCAGTAAAAAGAAAGCCACCTAACCTAACACATGGATCCAATTTAAAAAAAAAAAATCCCTGCTCATGTTTGAACTTTTACACACTTTTGACTCTCAGATTCTGACAGAACAGCAAATTATGTGTTCAGCAGTATTGTGTGATCAGAATTCAGAAGCTTCAAAATAAGTAGGGCTAGATATACATGAATGATTCTGAAATTTATTGATTCTGTGGTTCCTGCAATAGTTTGTGTTCTGCATCATCATTCCTTTTACCAAAACAGAACTTAAAGCCATTGAGGAAATGTGACTTATGCACATCTCATCCTGAAGGAATATGAACTTTGACCCCTTCTTGTCTTAACACAGGCATTTAGAACATCTGCCCAGTGATCCAGATACTTAAGATACTTATCAGACCCTTACTCTGAAATAACTCATGATCCCTTACAGACAAATATTTCCTTTTGATGCCAGAAAGACGTTACTGGAATTTGGGTTCTTTTTCACACAGCTGAAAAATGAACGTCAAGAACACACAGACAGCAAGCAAGCAAAGTCTTTATTACAGGAAAGCAAATAGCTCCCAGGACAGCTGGGAAGGGGGAGAAGAGCCCCCCTCTCTATTGTCTTATAGGGGTTTTATCCCTTAAAGATGGGGGGAGTACCAACATGGGGTCCAGGAAGATGTGGTTTTCTCCTATTGGTCTTGCCCAATTACCTATATCAGTCTTTGTCCAATAGGGGCCTTAGGGTGGAAATGTCCCATAAGTCTCAGGGTTTCTTTGCCCATTTCTTCTTGTAAACTGAGTCACAGGGGGGTAGGGATTAATGTCCATCTGGGCATAGGTACACTCCCTACAGCAAACAAGGCCTGTGGGGGTGTTACTCCCTGGAGCCCTTCAGCCACAAATGTTAATCAATAGCCATATCAAAGAATGTGTGGAAACCCATGCTCCTACACTGACTACCTGAGTTATTATTCTGCCTCACTTTCTTGTGTTGAGTCAGTTGCAAGTCTTGAACAACCTTGTGGCTTTTGCCTTTATAAGCCCCTGACCTTTTCTTCCCCCTAAAAGAACCTTAATCTGTGCCTCTTGAATTGCAATTCTTAAGACTCCAAACAAAGCTCACTGTTTTGCAGCCTTGATACTGACTTTTGATACAAAGGGAAGGGTCTTAAATGGAAGAATCCAGCCCAGCCTATCTCAGTTCCACACTTTAAATATTTACTCTGATTCTCTTAAACTGATTTGCTCTTATCCTTTTGGAATTATCCCTTTTGCCTGCCCTTTCTCATACCTTCAAGCCCAGCTACAGTCTACAAACTCAAATCTGTATGAATGTAAAAATCAAACAATGTATATTCTGATTCCATTTTGCATACTATAATTGAGAAAAAGTTGGAATTAACCATTGAACTGTTGTTGAAAAATTAATCAATAGTCAATCTAAGAAAGAAATGGAATATTTTATCCTGGCCAACCTGAGGATTATAACCCAGGAGACAGTCATTTAGAAAGTTCCTGGGACTGTTAGAGGACAAAGCAGAGTTATCTAAGTTTTTGAGACAAAAGATGATCTGTCAAATGATGTATTAACAGTTTACACAATCCAGATCTGCATGTAGAAAGCCAGTAGTGGGGCATCCTCGCTCTACAAAGTTAAGAATGTACGCTATCTCCTAAGGAGGTCTGGTTACTACAGATGCACAATGCACACCAAAGGGGAGGGAGGAGGACCAAACAGGCAGAGAATAATTTTTTTTTTTTTTTTGTCGTGGATGTTCCTCCTGGGCCAGGGATTGAAGCCGAACCAGAGCAGAGACAATGCCAAATTTTTAACTGCTAGGCCAACCAAGGAACTCTAGAGAATAATTTTTTTTTTTGTCTTTTCTATGGCCACACTCGCGGCATATGGAGGTTCCCAGGCAAGGGGTCCAATCGGAGCTGTAGCCACCGGCCTACACCAGAGCCACAGCAACGTGGGATCCGAGCCATGCCTGTGGCTTCCACCACAGCACCTGGCAACGCCAGATCCTTAACCCACTGATTGAGACCAGGGATCGAACCTGCAACCTCATGGTTCCTAGTCAGATTCGTTAACCACTGAGCCATGATGGGAACTCCCCGAGAATAATTTTATTTTTAAATTTTTCTTGTCTTGCCATAAAGTATGAATTTAATTTTATCATAACAATGGTGTCCAGAGTGCATAAGGGACTTGTCTGAGACCAGTCAGCCCTCTGTTGTAGAACCAAGACTAGAATTTCCATCTTGTGACAGAAGCATAGTGCCCTTTGACGGCAGCTTGAGGGAAAGGAAGCTGAGGAAAATTAAGAAGAAAAATGGATAAAAGAAGGTAGGATGCTGATTTACCTTGATCTCCCCAACACCCATAGAGATTTGAAGGCAAAGCATTCAACACTTGATCTTCCTGAACTTGACTCACACATTGCCTCCCATGGCAATCTCTTGCTTGTTGGTAAAATAGGGAAAAAATGTCACTAACAGGGGAGGGTTAATGTGAGACTTAAGTGACATAATGCCTGTGAGAGCACTGTACCAGCAGTACAGTTGAAAAGCAAGATGAAAAAGCATCATGAAAAGCAAGATGTAGTCTCATTGGCAAGTCTGTTTCCACCAAAGAAATCTGGAGGTGAAGACCAAGGTCCCTCATGCAAATGATTTAAGTAGCTTGAGTCATCAAAAGCTCACTATGATGATTTCTGACTGTTAGAGCAAGAAATCAGTGTTTAACCCCCCCCCCCCACACACACACACCCTGAGGATCTCGGGGTGTTTCACTTATTCTTCCTCTAGTTTTTCTTGTACTTTTACACAGAATTCATATAAGCAAAAAGGCTATATTTCCTTAGGGAATTTTTTTTCCAGTAATGCTTCTTGATCTTTTCATATGTACCTGACATTTTTTCTGGCCTAGTTTATTTGTTAAGCTAGCCTTTCTTTAGTCTCTTCTTGCTATTTTGAGTTACTTGGGTATGGATTGATCTAGACATGCAAGGGATAACATGGAAAGTTATGATGGAAAAGATGATAATAGTAGCACTGGCATGCATTTTATGAGACTGGGATGATTTAGGCAGATATATGAAATGATTTGCCCAAGGTAGCAGAGGACCTTAAAGTCAGATAAAAAATTCAAGTATACCTGATAAAAAAAAATAGCCAAATTGGGAGCCTTCCCCTCCCCTCCCACCAGGGAAACGGACAGTCCACACACATGCATGTTAATAATCTAAGTGTAACCACCCAAAATTATGTATCACTTTATGCAATGTGACAGTTGTAACAGAGTTAGAATATGGCAATGATTTCTCAGTTTACCTACATCAGAACCACCTAGGGGACCTGTTGATGGGTTCCCGACTCCAGAATTTCCGGTTTAGTAGATGAGTTCTCACAATTTGCATTTTTTTTTTTCTTTTTTAGGGCTGTGCCCAAGGCATATGGAAATTCCCAGGCTAGGGGTTAAATTGGAGCTGCAGCTGCCGGCCTATGTCACAGCCACAGCAATGGGGGATCCTTAACCCACTGAGCGAGGCCAAGGATTGAACCCTCATCCTCTTGGATCCTATTTGCTAAGCCACTAAGGGAACTCCACAATTTGCATTTCTAACAGGTTCCCAGGAGATGCTGATACTTCTGGTACAAAGACCACACATTGAAAACCACTGTACTGGCATGCTAGAATTTCTACTTTTCTAGGATTTAGCAAAACTGTGAGGTATGAGAAATCTGTCTTAAGACTAACATATACACACTACTAGATATAAAATAACAAAGACTGACTGTATAGCACACAAAACTCTATGCAATATTCTGTAATAACCTATATGGTAAAAGAATCTGAAAAAGAATGGATATATGTATATATATAACTGAACCACTTGGCTGTACACCTGAAGTTAACACAACATTGTAAATCAACTATACTCCAATGCAAAATAAAAATTAAAAAAATTAAATAAAGGGGCTTTCCTGTTGTAGCGCAGCAGAAACGATTCCGACTGGCATCCACGGGGATGTGGGTTTGATCCCTGGCCTCGCTCACTGGGTTAAGGATCTGGTGTTGCTGTGAGCTGTGATGTAGGCCAGCAGCTGCAGCTCTGATTTGACCCCTAGCCTGGGACCTTCCATATGTCGTGAGTGTGGCCCTAAAAAGACAAAAAAAAAAAAATTAAATAAAAATGTCCATCTGAGGAGAAAAAAAAACACAATATAAACTTGTATTTTGGAATACATTATGTCAAAGGCTGCCATGTTAATGTCGTTGGTATAAAATGGTAACCTTTCTCTTGATAAGCAGAGAAAACTCATTGGTTACACATTGCCATTTCCTGTGGCTACTCTACTTTCACCCACCCAAATTAGTTACAACTCACTCTGTCCCTTCACAGATGCAGAGGAGACTGGACTTGGGCCATGTGACCTTCATGGTCAGTAGGATGTTAGCAAGCATGATGAAGGCAAAGACTTAATAAGTGCTTGTACAAGTGGGCCCTGCCCTCTTGGATCTGAGCTGCCGTGCTGTTAAGAGAGCCAAATTACCCTATTAGCTGATGAGAAGCCACGTGGAGGAGAACTGTGGAGTTCTAGATGACCAACACCAACTTTCAGATATGGGAATGAAACCATCTTGGATACTTCATTCCCAGCAGAGCCTCCAGCTGATTGAAGCTGCTCAGTGAGTGACCTAGTTGCATGGGCAACCTTAGCCAACACCACCTAGAGCAGGAAAACCACTCAGCTACACCTCGAGTGTTCACAGAGTTAGGAAAGGTAATAAACAGTTGCTGGTTTTAGTGACTTGGTTTTGGAGCAACAGAGAAATGACACAATAGGGACATTTTAGTGTGATCTCTACTCAGAGAATCGAATTCTTGGACATACTTGGGTTACCATAAAGACACTGGCTCTTTTGGAAAAATCAAAGTATGAGCCTCCAGGTGTTTTCTCATTTTCCAAAACCTTGCTTCTGATGCAAGTTGAGAAGTTTCAACCTGAAATCCTGTTCCTGCTAAGGTTCTGGGGAAGGGATAATACATGAAATGTCCTTAAGGTCTTAGTTGGGTCTGTTAAAGGCATGGTGGTGCTTAAGATGGGACCACTGTCACTTTGGTTGTTTTTATTTCCTTCCCCCAGTATCTCTTTGGCTCTCTAGTCTCACATTCCTCTTATTTCCTTCAAGCTTTCTCTTTTGTGTGCGTGTTTGCCTTTCCCTTTCCATATGCCCAACTCCAAGCCTGAGACAAAAATTTTTACTTTTGTTCCTATTTATTTTCTGCTTTTTGCCTCTATACATAGAGATGTAAAAAATATGAATACTGACAAAAATGAAGCCAAAGTAACCATAATTATGTTAAATACTGTGTTCAATTACGTTCATGATTATAAATCATGCATTACATTTATAATTATGGGGCAATGACTTTTCAAGTGCTCCATTCATACATTCATATCATCCCCCCAAAAGAAAATTGATTTAGTGCCTTTCTGACAAGTCTTATAGTGGTCACACAATATATGCTGAATTAATGAAGGGAATTCACTAATTTCAATGAGATTACAATCATTAACTTGCTGATTTTTTGGGGGGAAAAAAGTGTGCCCTTGAAAAGAAAAGGTAACTTTACAGTTTATTTGGTTAAGCTCCCTATTTAAACTTGACTAGGAAAAAGAATTGGAGGAAAGTCTATCATTTATTATTCAGTGGCATGTAAGGAATGGAGAACAATGATCTTAATTGAAGTATATTTGTGATTCTTTCAATGGCAAACTCTATTCATGTTTGAAACATTCCACCGAAATAATCTGTGTCTTTGGGGATTTTTTTTTTTTCAAGAGCCATGCCTGCAGCATATGGAATTTCCCAGGGTAGGGGTCCAATCAGAGCTACAGCTGCCAGCCTATACCACAGCCACAGCAACGTGGGATCTGAGCCACGCCTGTGACCTACACCATAGCTCACAGCAATGCTGGATCCTTAACCCAGTGAACCAGGCCAGGGAGTGAGTCCTCATGGATCCTAGTTGGGTTCATTACCACTGATCCACTACAGGAATTCCTGGGGATACCTTTTATGTGTGAAGAAACATATGGATTTTTTTTGTGTGTCTTTTTACCTTTTCTAGGGCCACTCGCTCGGCATATGGAGATTCCCAGGCTAGGGGTCTAATCGGAGCTGTTGCTGCTGGCCTACACCAGAGCCATAGCAACTTGGGATCCGATCCACATCTGCGAGCTACACCACAGCTCACGGCAGTGCTAGATCCTTAACCCACTGAGCAAGGCCAGGGATAAAACCCTCAACCTCATGGTTCCTAGTCGGAATTCATTAACCACTGAGCCATGACGGGAACGCCTGGATTTTTTTAATTTTTAAGAATTTTAAAAATTTGCATTTCTTGGCTGGACCTGCAGCCAAAATAATTAATCTAAGTTGCTTTTCCAAAGTCACTCAAATGTAGGAAGTTGGTCACATGTGTATCTTAGGAATTTATTGCTATTTATGAAAAAAAACCTCAGTTATTAGCCAACCTATAATGAATCAACAGTATTATTTTCCAAAGATACTATAAACATATAAATATTCTATATACTAAAAATTGATCTATCACTGAAAAAATTCTGGCCTTTTTTCAGAGTTTACTTTTTTCTTTTCTTTTCTTTTTTTGGCCACCTGTGGCATGCAGAAATTTCTGGCCCAGGAATCAAATTCACATGACATCAGTAACCTGAGCCACAGCAGTGACAACATAGAGTCCTTATCCACTAGGCCACCAGGGAAACATTCTTTTTGTAAGCCACTCTCCCAAGGCCTCATTTCTCACCAATGCACATACCTGTTACCAATCTCTCTATGTTACAGAATGAGGAATTAAAAATCTTAGAGAAACACCAGATGCTGGTGAGGATGTGGAGCAAGTGGAACACTTGTTTATTACTGGTAGGAATGCAAAATGGCACAGGACTTTGGCGTACACTGTGGAAGTTTCTTACAAAACTACACAGACTCTTACCATACGATCCAGCAATCATGCTCTATGGTATTTACCCAGAAGAGGTGGAAACTTATGTCTACACAAAAACCTGCAGCAGGTATTTATAGCAGCTTTATTCATAACTGCCTAAACTTAGAAGCCACCAAGATGTCCTTCAGTAGGTGAATGGATAAACTGTGGTACATCCAGGCAATGGAATTTTTTTTTTTGTCTTTTGTATTTTGAGGGCCACACCTATGGCATATGGAGGTCTTCAACCCGAGGGTCAAATCGGAGCTCTAGCTGCCGGCCTACACTACAGCCACAGCAATGTGGGATCCGAGCTATGTCTGCAACCTACACCACAGCTCATGGCAACACTGGATCCTTACCCCACTGAGCAAGGCCAGGGATTGAACCTGTGTCCTCATGCTGCTAGTCAGATTTCTTTATGCTGAGCCACAGTGGGAACTCTGGCAATGGAATATTATTTAGCGCTGAAAAGAAATGAGCTATCAAGCCATGAAAAGACGTGGAGGAATCTTAAATGGACATTGCTAAGTGAAAGGAGGCAATCTGAAAAGGCTACACAATGTATGATTCCAACTATATGACAATCTGGAAAAGGCAAAATTATGGAGACAGTAAAAAGATCAGTGCTTGCCAGGGGCTTGTGGGGTAGGGATGAGTGGAGATGAGCAGTCAGAGCACAGAAGATTTTTAGGTCAGTGAAACTACTCTGTATTGATAATGATGGATAAATGTCATTATATGTTTGTCTAAATTCATAGAATGCAAACACTGAGAGCAAGCCCTAATGTAAACTATGGACTGTGGGTGAAAATGATATGTCAATGTAGATTCATCGGTTGTAACCAATGTACTGCTTTGGTGGGAATATTGATAATGGAGGAGGCTGTGGGTATGTGGGCAGTGGTCATATGGGAGTCTCTATCCATTCTACTTAGTTTTGCTGAGAACCTAAAACTACTCTTTTAAAAAATCGGTTTTTTAAAAACCTGTAGAAATAGTTTTGGTAGATACGAATGGTTCTGTTTCCTACTTACCCTCCTCAGCTAACTGTCATGTTACCGGGCATTTAATATTTTGGTTGAGAAATCACCACTCTTTCCCTCCCAATGCTATTTCAATTCTTTGGTCTCTACCTCCTTTATTTTTGACCACATTTCCTGCATTGGTATGTTTCCTTGATTATATAAAATAAATTTTATTTGAATTATTTTTAATTATATTTAAATAAGCTTATTAATTTAATTTTTTTTCTATTTATGGCTTCTCCCATGGCATATGGAAGTTCTCAAGCCAGGGATTGAATCTGAGCCACAGCTACGACCCAAACCACAGCTGCAGCAGCACCAAATCCTTTAATCCACTATATGGGGCTAGGGATTGAACCCACACCTCTGCAGCGAGCTGAGCTGCCACAGTTGGACTCAACCCACTGTGCTACAGGGGGAGCTCCTGAATTTAATATATATATATTTTAAAGATAAGGCTATTTTAAACATTTGATAGAAATTGGGAGAGTTCTCCTGTGGTGAAGTGGGTTAAGGATCCTACATCGTCACTGCTGTGGCGAGGGTTGCTGCTGTGGCAAGGGTTCGATCTCTGGCCAAAGAACTTCCGCATGCTGTGGGTATGGCCAAAAAAAAACTTGGCACTACATGAAATTACCATTTTTTTGTCTTTTTAGGGCCGCACCCGCAGATTATGGAGGTCCCCAGGCTAGGGCTTGAACCAGAACTGTAGCTGCTGGCCTACACCACAGCCACAGCAATGCTGGATCAGAGCTGTGTCTGCTGTGACCTACACCACAGCTCATGTCAATGCTGGGTCCTTAACCCACCGGGCAAGGCCAGGAATTGAAGCTGCATCCTCATAATTACTAGTCAGATTTGCTCTCTGAGCCATGATGGGAACTCTGAAATTACTAATTTCTGGAAAAAAGCAGGTTTTTTCCCCCTGCTTTTAAGAATAGGTGGTCACTGGAGTTCCCATTGTGGCTCAACGGTAATGAACCTGACCAGTATCCATGAGGATGTGGGTTTGATCCCTGGCCTCACTCAGTGGGTTAAAGGATCTGGCATTGCCTTGAGCTGTGATGTAGGTTGTAGTCGCGGCTCAGATCTCAAGTTGCTGTGGCTGTGGCTTAGGCTGGCAGCTGCAGCTCCAATTTGACCTCTAGCCTGGGAACTTCTATATGCTGCAGGTGCAACCCTAAAAAAGAAAAAAAAAAAAAACTCACACACACAAAGAATAGGTGGTCCCCAAATCTCTGCTCTTCAGGAAAATTTCAAGAACACTTTGTCCTTCCATTTTCAAATATACCTCAACCACTCCACTCCTCTTCATGCCCTTTCCCCTAATTGCTGGTTAATGACACTACAATCCACAAATGGAAATTTTCTCCTTATAGTTCATGTCTGGCTGCCTGGAAATGATGGTGATGTCACAATCATGGTTAGGCAACCTGGCAAAAGGATCCTGGTTAAAGGGAAAATACATTCTATCTGTAAATTAGTATTTGTGCAATGAAGAAACCGTAATTTTGTGTAATTCTCCTGTCATGACCCCCTCTTCTTTTGGATGGGGTAATACAATATCTCTGCCTATTAAAGAGAACTTGCTTTGATTTTGTGCCAATGTCCAAACACTTTGGGATGCTTGCTTATTTCACAGGTGACAGGGTCCATATTGCTTCACCCTGTGGAGATTTCCAGCCTACCAGTCTCACAGATATGGACACCCCCATTGACATATATGTGTTCAGAAATAGAGAACAGAGTGATCACTTTTAACTTATGATTCATAGCCCCGTGGTTATGAAACTTAAAGACACAAGCCCCATTCCAAGGGTTTGGTGCCTTCTGTGGTAACCTCAGTGAAGTAATTTGCAGGAGAACAGATTTTCCTCTATGATTATTATTTGGGAGTTTTCTCTGCTCACAAGTATAAGAGAGCTTCTTATGTGGATTGTATTCAGGGAAGATGATATTTTCAGTCTTTTGATACCCCCATCCTGTTAATTCTATTGAAAAAAATTTTTTCTAAAGAAGGAAAGGCTGGGAGTTCCCGTTGTGGCTCAGTGGTTAAGAAACCTGACTAGCCTCCATGAGGACTCGGGTTCGATCCCTGGCCTTGCTCAGTGGGTTAAGGATCCAGTGTTGCCATGAGCTGTGGTGTAGGTTGCAGATGCAGCTTGGATCTTGGATTGCTGTGGCTGTGGTCTAGGCCGGCGGCTACAGCTCAGATTTGACCCCTAGCCTGGGAACCTCCATATGCCACAAGTGCGGCCATAAAAGACAAAAAAAAAAAAAAAAAAAAGAAAGAAAGAAAATGAAGGAAAAGCTGAAGTTCCCGTCATGGCTCAGCGGAAACAAATCTGACTAGGAACCATGAGGTCGCGGGTTTGATCCCTGGCCTTGCTCAGTGGGTTGAGGATCTGGCATTGCCATGAGCCGTTGTGTAGGTCGCAGATGTGACTCAGATCTGATGTTGCTGTGGCTGTGGTGTAGGCTAGCAGCTGTAGCTCCTATTCGAACCCTAGCCTGGGAACTTCCATATGCTTCAGGTGCACTCATAGATAATAAAAAAAAGAATGCCATTCATTGACTATCATCACCATGCTGCACACCCCCGCATGAGCCATGCTTTCACAACCGGAAGTCTGTACCTCCAGATCTCCTTCACCCATTTCACCCCCCAACTTTCCTTCCTCCTATTAACCACCACACTGTTCTCCATATCTATGAGTTTTGTTTTGTTTTTCTTACTTTTTCTTTTTTTGTCTTTTTGCCTTTTTGCCTTTTCTAGGGCTGCTCCCACGGCATATGGAGGTTCCCAGGCTAGGGGTCTAATTGGAGCTGTAGCCACCGGCCTACGCCAGAGCCACAGCAACACGGGATCCAAGCCGCATCTGCCACCTACACCACACCTCATGGCAATGCCATGTCCTTAACCCACTGAGCAACGCCAGGGATCAAACCCACAACCTCATGGTTCCTAGTCAGATTCATTAACTACTGAGCCATGACAGGAACTCCTGTTTTGTTTTTCTTGATTCCACATATACATGAGATCATGCAGTATTTTTCTTTGTCTGACTTATTTATTTATTTTTTTTGCCATGCCCATGGGATGCGGAAGTTCCCCGGGCCAGGGATTGAACCCCCGCCACAGCTGCAGCCTGAGCCACAGCTGTGACAATGGTCATATCTTTGACCCCTGTACCACCAGCAAAGTCCTGTCTGACTTACTTCACTTAGGATAATGCCCTCAAGATTCATCCACATTGCCACAAATTATAAGATTTTATTCTTCTTTTATTAATATTTAGACCAGTGTTTTTATGGCTTTACAGTCCTGAGTCTCTGAGTTAAAATTTTGATCTTTTCCAAAGGTATGTAATTCAAGTTGTAGCAAACTGGAGGTTTTCTTAGACTCAGTCCTTTAAAGATACCACTCTCCTGGCCTTTGGCCTTTGCTCATAGCCCTTCTTTAGCAGTATTCCCGTCTCCCTCCATGCCCCCATTGCAGTCTGTAGCATGTCATTGCAATAACGGTTTTCAGTGTTTACTCCTTGAATCTAAGTGCTTGCTTAGTCCCCATCACCCTGGGTCTACACTTGATCAGGTGACTTGTTTTGGATAAGGGAGCAATAATAACTCTGATGTGAGCAGATACTCAAAATGAACTTCTTCATTTGGGCCAGGGCTCTTTAGCTGCTCCTTTGGTAGTCTTCAAATCACCATGTGGAAAAGACTGGGCTAGTCTGTTGGAGGATAAGACACCTCATGGAACAGAGAGAAGTCACTGCTACCAAGAGTCTACTAGAAAAACCAGCTAAATAAACACTGGACATGTGAGTGAGGCTATCCTAGAATGTTCAGCCTCAGCCCACCCGGCCTAGACCAGAAGAGCCATCACACATGTTCCAATCATCACAGATAATCCACACAACTATGAGCTAAATAAAATCTTTTGTTGTTCTAAGCCCTTAAATTTCAAGATGGTTTATTATACAGCAAAAGCTACATGATACACAGTCTCACATGCAATCAGTTTGATTTTCTGTCAGTGTGAGGGAGTACCAATCACACAACTGTTTACCCATCTTTCCTCTTCAATACAGAAAACATCTTAGTCCAGTTCTTTAGTTACAAGGAACAAAATCCATTTAAGTTAGCTAAAAATAAAACTCTGTGTGTGTGTGTGTGTGTGTGTGCGCGCACGCACGCACATGCATACAAGTGCATATGCTAAGTGGGAGGTAAGGGATGGTTTTAATGACAAAACACAACTTCTTAAATACATGTCCTGCAGCTCAACCAGGCTTTATGTTTGGTGGTACTGGAAGACTCTGAGAACTGAGTTTACACTAATCTTTTTTTTTTTTTTTTGTCTCTTTGGGACTCCTCTCAGCAACTCTTTGAGCATCTGTCCTGTTTTCCTACTTAATTTCGAAGGCTGGCTTTCTCTGTCTATTTAGCAAGTTCCACAGAGCTCCAAATGACATCCCAGTCTCCAAGTCTAGAGGACTCCATCCCTTATTAATTATAATCTTCTTCAAATACAAACCCTCAAAAATTGATTAGCTCAACTCATTTCCTGCTGCTTATAAGTAAACTTCCCTTTTATCAAGTGATCACCCTGATCTAGTCAGCATGGGTGACACAGGACACTGTGCTTCAGGCTGTGGCAGCAAGGGTGATGCTTTTCCTCACTGCTGGTTGTGTATTGGCTATGATGACTCTGCTCCATGTTTATTATTTTCTTCCTTGGTTTAGTATGATTGCTTGTTCTTAGGCATGTTTATCTCATGGTGATGGCAAAAGTGCAAGAGAACAAATGGAAATGTGCAAAGCCTATTAAGGCCTGAGCTTGAAACTGTCATACTGGCACTTCCACACAGATATCATTTATCCATACAAGGTACATGGCCAAGCCCAAAGTCAAGGGTCAGGGAAATCCATTTCACCCATGAGGAGACCATGACAAGTGTTTGCTTGCAGATACAGCTGAAAAATTGGGGTTAGTAATGCAACCTTATCCACTTTTCCCATCTTCATGTCCTTGATCTGTGTATCTTTGGAACAGCAGAGATGGTAGTGGTGGTGGCTAAAGGTGAAGATCAGGAAGAGATGGGTCTGGGGCTAGAGGAACTAACTTGTCTAGAAGGATGGCTTCTAAGATTATCAGCAGCCAAAAGGACATAGGGATATGGTACATATGGGCTTGCTCTGGATCAATGCTATTATTCTAGGAAATTCAATATGGTACCATAGGTGCAATCTCTAGGCCATGACATGGCACTACAGGTGAGGGCCAGCCAGGTTGTTCAGGGCAGAGCTAATGGGAAAATGACTGTGTACATCAGGAAAGCAACAAAGATATATAGAGGAGTTCCCGTCGTGGCGCAGTGGTTAACGAATCCGACTAGGAACCATGAGGTTGCGGGTTCGGTCTCTGCCCTTGCTCAGTGGGTTAACGATCCGGCGTTGCCGTGAGCTGTGGTGTAGGTCACAGACGCAGCTCAGATCCCGCGTTGCTGTGGCTCTGGCGTAGGCTGGTGGCTACAGCTCCGATTCAACCCCTCGCCTGGGAACCTCCATATGCCACGGGAGCGGCCCAAGAAATAGCAACAACAACAACAACAACAACAACAACAAAAGGACAAAAGACAAAAAAAAAAGATATATAGAGAAATATGTGTGACCAACATAGAACCATCAGAGTCAAGTTGGCAGCATAACAGCAAGCACTGGCCCAAAGCTAATAGCACAAGACTATTCAGGCCCCAGAAGGTCTGCTTTGGTCAGGCTTGGCTAGGGCCTGAGATGAAAGGTTATTATTGAAGGTCCTCAAGGCCTGGCAAGGAAAAAAAAAAAAAAAAACAAAAACAACCCAACGTGGACTAATTCTGATAACTCGCAACGCTTTTTCTCTCTTGTGCATCCACTGTATCCAGCCCCCAACTTGCAGCTATAGATTATCATGATCCACTTTGTCTGGTTCTTAATGTGTCATGTGTGGATCATGTGAAAAATTATATTAAAATTAAGAAAAAAATTCAGGGAGTTCCTGTCATGGCTCAGCAGTTAACAAACTTGACTAGCATCTATAAGGATGTGGGTTCAATCCCTGGCCTGGCTTAGTGGGTTGGGGATCTGGTGCTGCCATGAGCTGTGGTGTAGGTCTCAGATGCAGCTTGGATCCCTTGTTGCTATGGCTGTGGTGTAGGCCAGTGGCTTCAGCTCCAATTGGAACCCTAGCCTGGGAACCTCTATCTGCCACAGGTGCAGCCCTAAAAAGACAAAATAAAAAAATTCAGAGCAGGCTCATACCCATAAATTTGGTTTTTTAAGGAGTAGATATCAGGGTAACGAAGTCAGAAGACCCAGTTAGTGTAAAATGATGGTAGGAAGAAGAGGCAATTAAAGTAAATCATTAGTAGGGGTTTACGCTGATAGCCCCAGAAGAGGCTCCCAATACAAGCGAGGTACTAATGGTGGAAAAGAGGCTGTGCTCTGACTGTCAGCATTAGGAGAAATGGGGGAGGAGCTTGTTCCGAGCACTTAGGGGAAGAAATGGACATTGGCCAAGGAGCAGTGGAAACTCTTTAAAACTTCCTCATCTCTGAATTCAGAGGAAGCTCCTATTTATTTTTGCAGCCTCATCCCCCATAACTTCCCCATGTGTACTCTAACTACTGCCAAGGAGCCACTTTCTGTTCCCCAAAGATATCCTGCTCCTTCCCTATTCTGTGCCATTGACTGTGCTCTTCTTGCCATCTAGGATGATGTCTTTCCAATTTTTTCTTATTGAATTATTCCCATCCTTCAAGGCCTCTCTCCAATTCCATTTCTTCTATGAAATGGATTCCTCAAGAATATATGACCCATTCTTACTTTAACTCCTAGAAAACAGATCACAGTCAGCCTTGTATAATGATTTTTCCTGTGCTTATTTTATCCATTCTTTTCCTCCGCTTCTCTTTGTGTTAGTTATCTATCGGACATTCTATGTTTTACCTGGACCTATAAAGATGCTTGTTCTCAAAGTCTCTGCCCTCAAAAGACCAGTTAGTCTAGAGGGCTATGTACACAGATAAATGGGAATTGAAGCATGTGGTAAAGACTAAATAAAAGTAAGCGTAAATATTATGGACCCTCTAAGAAGGGAACTCTAACCAGCCTTCTAGAGTCAGAATCCTGAAGGTAAAGGGCAGAAATCATTCAAGCAGAGTTAGCAGCATGTGCAAAGACCCTGGGATTACTCTCAAATTGCTGTAAGGATCAATACATTAAATATTTATCTTTAGATCTTGGTAAATTAATAACCAAAATGTACTAATTACAGAAAAATGTACCTATTGTGTCATATCTTCTGGTAACCTTCAATAAGCTATTATCCATTGCAATTTATAAATGAGGAAACCAGGCTCACGGTTTAAATGATAAACCCAGAATCGACAGAATTCAAAGTAGCAGAGTAAGGGTGACAACATGGATTTTCTGATGCCAAATCCATGCTCTTTCCTCTATATTCTGCCTCTCAGATCTGGCTCCTCCTGATTGGAGGGAACTGGGCAAAAGGTCAAAGAGACACTGCAGAAGAAAAGTCAGGAGCTGAAGGATAAATGACATAGTTTTTGCCCAAGACTAACTCTACTTAATAAAGTATACAAAATACAATATCTAGTTGGCAAACCAAAGGGTCTTAATTCCTTCCTACGTTCTCCTCTACTTTCGATGGTTGACACTGCCTTGCACCGTGACAGTAAAAAGGGTGGAGGTGAAGAATGACCTCTAACCTACTTAAAGAACTGATGTGGATGCAGTAATGGAAGCCAACAAGAATGTCATAACATTCAAGTGTAAAGAAGTATTTTAGAATTGCACAAATCATCTGACTGAAATTCTAACCTCAGTACAAGTGACATCCCAATGGTGACTTTTTTTTTTTTTTTTTTTTTGCTTTTTACAGCCATACCCGCAGCATATGGAAGTTCTCAGGCTAGGGGTCAAATTGGAGCTGCAGCTGCCAGCCTACACCACAGCCACAGCAACTTGGGATCCAAGCCCTGTCTTCTGCAAACTACACCACAGCTCCTGGCAACGCCAGGTCCCTGACCCACTGAGCGAGGTCAGGGATGGAACCTGTATCCTCATGGATACTAGTCAGATTCGTTTCTGCTGTGCCACAATGGCAACTTCCAATGGTGCACTTTTTAAAAGAATAATAGGATATTACTATATTCTAACTCAAAACAAAGATTTACTTCATTTCCTCTTAAAAATATAGATGTGCAGGTAGTTCTCTTGGGGCACAGTGGATTAAGGATCCAGTGTTGTCACTGCAGCAGGTTGGGTCACCGCTGTGGGAAAAGTTTGATCCCTGGCCTGGGAACTTCCACATGCTATGGACATGGCCAAAAAATACATGTGCATATATATATGCATGTATATTTGTATCTGTTTACATTTAAGGAGGTAATAAGGGTAAAATCTAACAAGAGGGTGTAATTCCAAAAATTCTGGTCTCTACAGAGATCAGCATTGCCACCCTCAGTAAAATGTGAAAACTGCAATTACCAAGTAAGGATACTGCAGCCTTAAATTAAATGTAAATTGCTCCCCTAATTAACAGCCTTGAATCATGGAATATTCGTGTTAGATGAAACCTTGGAAATCACACCTCATTTTCTATGTTAACAATGAGATTCAGGAGTTCCTGCCATGAGGCAGTGGGTTAACAATCCAAGTGCAGCAGCTCAGGTGGATATAGAGGTGTGGGTTTGATCCCTGGCCTGACACAGTGGGTTAAAGAATCTGGCATTGCCACAGCTATGGCATAGGTCACAGCTGCAGCCAGGATTCAACCTCTGGCCCGAGAATTTCTATATGCCAAAGTGTGGCTTTAAAAAAAATTAGATTTAAAATTTGCTGGTTATCCTGGGTAACATTTTTTGGGGGATTTTCGTATATGTGATGTCATTTCATCAAGGAAATCTTGCAAAGTAGACATGACAGATAGTATTCCAATTTTACAAATAGGAAAACGAAGCTCAGAGTTTAAGCCTTGCTTATTAGCACAAAGGTAATAAATGTCAACTTTTGTGCTTTTTCCTATACCATGTGACCCTTTGTGAATTATTAATCTGATGACATGACAGTTAAAGAATAATAATAACAAAGAAAAAACTGGCATTTCATTGTTTTCTGATGCAATGCAATGAGGAAGTGGAAAGGGTTCTAGATTGGAGTTTGAAACTTATGTGCAGCAGTTACTGGCTGAGTGACCTTTGGGCTAAATGCTAACATGTGTTCATCTTAGAAGTCACAAGCCTGGAACTTGACCTGTCTACCAGGGTTGGTATGAAGCTCAGATGAGATAAATGATGAGAAAATGCTGTGTAAACTACAAAATGTTAACTGATTATATGGTGAAAACAAATTGTGGATGATCCATGCTTCAGAAATGTAGAGGATACTAAAAACATTACCTTTTTTGCTACTACTCTAATGAGGGAAATCTGTAACTTATAAAGGAGGATTTGACAAAATTAATGGCAGAAATGATAATCCTGAACATGAGAAGAAACATATGTGCTCTCGTTTAGGAAGACACTATAATAAAGGAGGTATTCCACAAGTTAATTACAGAGTCACTACATTACCAATTAAAATCCCAACAGCCTACTTAACAGAATTTGATTACCTGTAAACTTTTTATGGAAAAACACTCAACCAAGCAACGTTTTTACAGAAAAAAGGTAACAGTGTAAGATTTACTTTGGAAAACTTTAAAATGACTGTCACAATTTTCTAATACTACCTTCAGTAGAGAAAATAAAATGATGAAGTAGAATAGATATAAAAAGAAGACCAAAACATTTTATGATGGCACTATATGGCAAGTCAAGTGACACAAAGTAATAAAAATGAATACTTAATAAATGTGCTAAAGAAAATGGATAGGAATACAGGGAAAAATTTATAGTAATATATATCACATTCTAAATGACATCAAATTAAAGAATTAAATATTCAAAAGCCATCTATGAACAAAGCTAAAAGAAAAGAGAATCATAAATCTTAAATTGGTTGTGGAAAGGAGATAATTTCTTGATAATTAAACTAAAAACTATCCATGGCAAAATGAATAAAATAAGAAATGAATTGTTTTCTCACAACAATGAATAATAAAATGAAAACAAATGAGAAAGATATTTGTACTTGATATGTAGGAATGGAAAATTTAGACCCAAAATATGTAGTTAAGAGAGATACTGGTTTATGAAGGCAAAAACTACTTTCTAATGGAAGCATGGTCAAAGAATATGAACGTACAGTTATGTAAGAAGAAATACATGTAGTAATCAAACATTATTCAAAGGTTAACCTCCTAGAAGAATTTAAAATTTTGTGAATTGGAGCAACTATAAGGTGTCATTGTAACTATATATAATTAGTAAAAATAAATCAATTAAAATAGGTCATTGATGACAGGGTCGTGGAGATAAAAGATATTCTTATACAGTACTAATAGAATGTGTGAAATCTTTCCCAAAGAAACACTTTAAAAGGAAAGAAAAAGACCATTTTGGTAGTTCCCATTGTGGCTCAGCAGACATGAACCTGACTAGTATCCATGAGAATGCAGGTTTGATCCCTGGCCTCACTCAGTGTGTTAATGATCTGGCACTGCCATGGGCTGAGGTGTAGGTTGCAGATGCAGCTCAGATCTGGAGCTGTTGTGGCTGTGGTGTAGGCCAGCAGCTGCAGTTCCAATTTGACTTCTAGCCTGGGAACCTCCATATGCTGCATGTGCAGCCCTAAAAAGACAAAAAAAAAAAAAAAAGGAAAAGAAAAGACAAAGACCATCTTGTACAAAGACATTCATATTTGCATATCTTATTCCAGTCAAAACTGGAAAGTATGCGAAAAACTGCTGTGGAGAAATTACTAGACAAGGTGTGATATGTATGGGCAAGAGATTAATATTCTCGTTAGAAGTGACAAATGTTAGGACCATATAAATATATGGAAACAAATATATAAATTAATGTTGGTGTTCCCGTCATGGCCCAGTGGTTAACGAATCCAACTAGGAACCATGAGGTTGCGGGTTCGGTCCCTGTCCTTGCTCAGTGGGTTAAGGATCTGGCGTTGCCGTGAGCTGTGGTGTAGGTTGCAGATGCGGCTCGGATCCTGCATTGCTGTGGCTCTGGCGTAGGCCAGTGGCTACAGCTTCAATTCGACCCCTAGCCTGGGAACCTCCATATGCCACAGGAGTGGCCCAAGAAATGGCCAAAAATAAATAAATTAATTTATTAATGTTAAGTAAAACAAGTAAAGATGTTTATACCAGCCTTATAAAACTGACAGTATAACAGGAGGGTTCAAAGGAAACCTGTTGCTAAATAACATTTTTTTTCTTTTTAAGGCCACAGTTGCAGTACATGGAAGTTCCTGGGCTAGTGGTTGAATTGGAGCTGCAGCTGCAGGCCTACTTCACAGCCACGGCAACACTGGATCCAAGCTGCATCCATGACCTACACCACAGCTTGCTGACACACTGGTTCCTTAACCCAGTGAATGAGGCCAAGTATTGAACCTACGTCCTCATGGACACTATGTCAGATTCTTAACCTGCTAAACCACAACAGAAACTCTCCAAATAACAAATTTTATTTATTTTTTAAATGATTATTTTTTTCCATTATAGCTTGTTTACAGTGTTCTGTCAATTTTCTACTGTATAGCAAGAGGACCCAGTCACACATACATATATATATACATTCTTCTCTCTCACATTATCATGCTCCATCATAAGTGACTCGATATAGTTTCCAGTGCTATACAGCAGGATCTCATTGCTTATCCATTCCAAAGGCAACAGTTTGCATCTATTAATGCCAGATTCCCAGACCACCACAGTCCCCCCCTTTGGCAAACACAGGTCTGTTTTCCATGTCCATGATTTTTTTTCTGTGGAAAAGTTCATTTGTGCTGTATATTAGATTCCACATATAAGTGATATCATATGGTATTTGTCTTTCTCTTTCTGACTTGACTTAGTATGAGAGTTTCTAGTTCCATCCATGTTGCTGTAAACGGCATTATTTTGTTCTTTTTTTACAGCCAAGTAGTATTCCATTGAGTATATATACCACATCTTCTTTTTTTTGTTTTTTGTTTTTTGTCTTTTTTCTATTTCTTGGGCCGCTCCCGTGGCATATGGAGGTTCCCGGGCTAGGGGTCGAATTGGAGCTGTAGCCAACGGCCTACGCCAGAGCCACAGCAACACGGGATCCGAGCTGCTGCAACCTACACCACAGCTCACAGCAACGCAGGATCGTTAACCCACTGAGCAAGGGCATGGACCGAACCCGCAACCTCATGGTTCCTAGTCGGATTCGTTAACCACTGTGCTATGACGGGAACTCCCTATACCACATCTTCTTAATCCCTTCATCTATCAATGGACATTTAGTTGTTTCCATGTCTTGGTTATTGTGAATAGTGTTGCAATGAACATGCAGGTGCATGGGTATTTTTTAAGGAAAATATTGTCTGGATATATGCCCAAGAGTGGAATTGCTGGGTCATATGGTAATTCTATATTTATTTTTCTGCAGTACCTACATACTGTTTTCCATAGAGGTTGTACCAATGTATGTTCCCACCAACAGTGTAGGAGAGTTCTGTTTTCTCCACACTCCCTCCAGTATTTGTTATTTGTGGACTTATTCATGATGGCCATTCTAACTGGTGTGAGGTGGTACCTCAGAGTAGTTTTGATTTGCATTTCTCTAATAATCAGGGATGTTAGGCATTTTTTCATGTGCTTCTTGGCCATCTGTATATTTTCCTTGGAGAAATGTCTATTCAGATATTTTGCCCATTTTTCCATTGGGTTGTTGGTTTTTTTTTTGCTGTATAAGTTGTTTGTATATTTTAGAGATTAAGCTCTTGTCAGTTACATCATTTGACACTATCTTCCCCCATTCTGTAGGTTGTCTTTTTTTTTTTTTTATGGTTTCCTTTGCTGTGCAAAAGCTTGTCAGTTTGATTAGGTCCCATTGGTTTATTTTTGCTTTTGGGAGACTGACCTGAGAAAACATTTGTAAGGTTGATGTCAGAGAAAGTTTTGTCTATATTCTCTTCCAGGAGTTTGATGGTGTCTTGTCTTATGTTTCAGTCTTTAAGCCATTTTGAGTTTATTTTTGTGCATGATGTGAGGGTGTGTTCCAGTAAATAATTTTTAAATGAAGATTTCTCTTCTCATTTATTTTGGTTTGACTTTATTTTATACCATGTATTAACATAAAAATATGAAAATACATTAAAAAGTCAGAGATGGGGAGTTCCTGTTACGGCACAGAAGAAATGAATCTGACTAGTATCCATGAAGATGTGGGTTCAATCCCTGGCTTCACTCAGTGGGTTGGGGACCCAGTCAGCTGTGGTACAGGTTGCAGACACGGCTCGGAACCCACATTGCTGTGGCTGTGGTGTAGGCCAGCAGTTACAGCTTCAATTCAACCTCTAGCCTGGGAACTTCCACATGCCATGGGTGTGATCCTAAAAAGACAAAAAAAAAAAAAAAAGACAAAAAAGACAAAAAAAAGAGAAAAATCAAAATAAAATGCTTTGTATCACTTATAAGATTAGTAGTACATTAAAAATATATGATGATAGCTTGTGATGGTGAGAATGTGGGGAAACAGTCATTCCTATATTGTGTTGGGAGTGTCAATTGACAGCAGTGAATTCTAGAGGGAATTTGCAACAACTATCAATCATTTAAATGCACTTTTCATCTAGAAATCTCACTGCTAAGAATTTAACCTAGAGATATACTTGGAAAATTTCTTCAAAGTATGTTCAAAAGGATTTTGATTACAACATTATTGTATAAGAAAAAAAAGAAATCGCTAAAGCACTGATTAATTGGAAACTGGTTAAATAAACTGGGATATTCTTCTTTTTTTTCTTTTTATGGCCACACCTGTGGCATATGGAAGATCCCAGGCTAGGGGTCAAATTGGAGCTGCAGCTGCCGGCCTACGCCACAGCCACAGCAACACCATATCTGAGCCTCATCTGGGACCTACGCTGCCGCTGATGGCAATGCTGGAACCTTAACCCACTGAGCAAGGCCAGGGACCTGCAACCTCACAAACGCTATGTTGGGTTCATAACTCATTGAGCCACAATGGGAACTCCTTGGGATATCCTTCAGATGGAGTACTATAAAACAACTAAGAATGAGGATTGTGTACATTAAATTGGGAAAAGATAAATTAAGAGAAAAAAAGGTACACAATCATGCATGGCTCTGGATATATATGGAAAACACACACATACACACACATATTATGAATTCTAGAAGAGAACACAAGAAACTTTGTGTAGGACTTGCCTCTGGAGAGAGAGATACGGAAGAAGAAATAAAAGGAAATCATTTACTTAAGATCTTGTCCCATCTGTACAGCACGGATTTTCTAGTCATTTAAATCTATTACGGATATTTTGAAACTGTCATCAGAGTTTATGTAGGTTGTGGAGTCATGGGTCAACATTTTTTTTAATGTATCTTGTATCAATTTTTATACTTCTCTGTATATTTTCTTTATATTTCTCTGATAAAAAGAATATTGTAACTTATATATGAGTTACATTCATGTGAAAGGCCCTGGGAAAATGTTCATGGAATTTTATGTGAAAAAAGCAAGTTGAAAAAGTGAAATTTTCCATTAAAAAAATCTTGGGGAAGGATAACTATCACATTATAACTTTGGAAGGGCAGGATTAGTAAAGAACAGAAAATCTTTTAAAGAGAAAAATCCAGGAGTTCCCATCGTGACTCAGCGGAAACGAATCTGAGTAGCATCCATGAGGATGTGGGTTCAATCCCTGGCCTCGCTCAGTGGGTTAAGGATCCGACATTGCTGTGAGCTGTGGTGTAGGTTGCAGATGTGGTTCAGATCTGGCATTGCTATGGCTGTGGTGTAGGCCAGTGGCTGCAGTTCCGATTCAACCCCTAGCCTGGGAACTTCCATATGCCACAGGTATAGCCCTAAAAAGACAAATAAAATAAAAATAAAATAATAAAAAAAAATCCAATTGAGTAAAAAAGATTAAAAATATCACCAAGAAGCCATATGGGACCCATGTTAGTTTCCTATTGCTGCTGTAACAAATTACCACATATTTAGTGGCTTAAAGCAACACACATTCATTATTGTACAGTTCTGAAGTCAATATTGCCAAATGGCTCTCACTGAGCTTTAAGTCATGGTATTATCAAGGCTGCCCTCTTCCTGGATGATTCAGGGAAGAAATCCCTTTTCTTGCCTTTTCCAGCTTCTCGAGGCTGCTAGCATTTCCTTGATTCACGCCATCTTCAAAGTCAGCAATGGCCAGTGCAGTCTTTCTCATATTGCATCACTCTGACCTTCCCCCTTTTCCATATTTAAGGACCCTTATGATTATACTGGGCCCACTGAATGAGCTAGGAAAATTTTCTCATCATAAAGTCAGCTGAGGAACAACCTTAATTCAATTGGCAACGATAAATCCCCCTTACCATGGGATTAGAACATGGGACTGCTCAAGAAATTAGAACATGGATGTTTTGGGGGAACTATTATTCTGCTTACCACAAGACGTGAGGACAACAGCCACTTCTGGGAGTAGAGAGGGATGTTCCTAACATGAGTGAGAGGAGCTGGAATACTAGTGATTTATCTGAAAAGGCTGAAGGTTGTTTTATAAACTCACACTGATAGTACCTCAGTCTGGTGTCTCCTGAAGGAAAACTTGTTTTTATGCTAGTTTGGTACTTGAGATGAACCTGGGAAGGAAAGAGGACTCCCAATTCTTTAATTCCTTTATCTTTCCCCCCTTCCTTTTACTAAAGATATATTTGCTGGCCCTATGTCTGCATCAGTGCTTTTGCCCTTTTGTGGAGTCCTTTATTCACCAACACAACCACATTCTTAGTGTGAAAATATGCTGCTACAGTGCTCTGTCCTTGGCACACTGCCTGAGAAAGTTCTACCACTCACAAGAGCCCTTTAGTTTTTTTTCTTTCTTTGGCCGCCCTGTGGCATATGGATCAGATTCCCGGACCAGGGATCAGATCCAAGCTGCAGCTGCAACCTATGCTGCAACTGCAGCAAATGCCGGTTCTTTAACCCATGTGCAGGGCCGGGTATGAAACCTGCACCCTGGCACTCCAGAGAAGCTGCTGATTCCGTTAAGCCACAGTGGGAACTCCATGAGTTCCTGCTAAAGCACCCTTATCATGATCACCCTTCACTGACAAAAGATACAAGTTAGCAACCCTTATTTGAGGTACATACGTGACACACCCACAGATACACATACACAAAATTTACTCTCTAGGTTTAGGTGGGGGAAAAAAAGGAAAATACAATTTGACTTGAAATAGAAAGCCCATGTACAATTCAGGAGTAAAAGTTAATTTAGGGATAATATGAGCAATTGCTTCTGTAATTAAAATCATACTGTTTAGGAACATCAATTCTTTTCTAAGGGACTGGGTGCGCATTTTATAATTATATAATTATAAAATTATATAATTTCTCCAAGCTTAATCTTTCTTGCTCATTGTGTGGGATTAGTAGTATCCAACTCTGAAGTTGAAAATGAGGGTGAAAAAAATCACCATCTGAAATGGAGGTAATAGGAATCAAAATGGGGGAGATGAAACATGAACAGGAGGGAGTTCCTGTCGTGGCTCAGTGGTTAACGAATCTGACCAGCATCCATGAAGATGCAGGTTTGATCCCTGGCCTTGCTCAGTGGGATCCTGTGTTGCTGTGGCTGTGGCTGTGGCTGTGGCTGTGGCTGTGGTGTTGGCTGGCGGCTACAGCTCTGATTCGACCCCTAGCCTGGAAACCTCCATATGCTGTGGGTGTGGCCCTAAAAAGCCCCCCCCCCAAAAAAAAGAGTGATCTACTTAGAGAGGTGGTATGGATTAGGAGGGAGGTTAGGAGAAACTAAGCCAGAACTTGTTTTTTGGCTGCACCCATGGTGTATGGAAATTCTGGGCCAGGGATCAAACCAGAGCCACTGCAGTGACAGCACAAGATCTTTAACCCACTGGGCCACAAGGGAACTCCCTAGGCCAGAACTTAAGTGTAGGTCTTTGAACTTCCAGTTCCAGAAGTTTTACTCTTTAAAGTGGATATAAAATGCTGATTAGTTGCATTTCAGAGGGATAGGCAAATATTCAAGCCTGAGGTGACTATCCAAACAGGACAATCCCTCCCTGTTAGCAGAAGATAGGATTAGAGTCTCCTATTTAGGAGGCTACTTCCTGAATTTGCTCTACCTGGTATTAAGTAAAGGTAGGGGGCCATAGCAGGATCTCAGAAAATATTCACTTGCTGCTCCAGTGTAATATTCTTTTCAACCTGGTTTAAAAGTGAAAAATACTTGGAATTTCCACTATGGCACAGCAAGCTGAGGATCTGGCATTGTCTCTGCAGCAGCTCGGGTTGCTGCTGAGGTGTGGGTTTGATCACCAGCCCAGCACAGTGGGTTAAAGATCCAGTGGGTGTAGGTCACAGCTGTGGCTCAGATTCAATCCCTGGCCCAGACTCCATGGTGGTTGGTTACCAAGGAAATCGTATCAGGAGGATGAGGGTTGAGGAGGGGTTGGATTGGGATAAGGAGTGAAAGTTAGGCATGGCTTTGGGCTTGTCAGTCCAGGAAAAGGCCACTGAGACACAATTATTGTGTCATTTTCAGGGCAATATAAAGAGCTTCTTTCATCTGCATGGGGTATCTGCAATGCGGCTCTGGGTGTTGGGTTTGGGGATGAAGAGCGAGTATACGCTTGCCTTTCTTTGAGCAGGCCTGCAGGAACATTCCTGTTACCTCTGCTCCTTTCTCCTGTCTCCTCCCACTCTACCCATCAAGAGGAAAGATGCAAAACAACAAAGTCTACTTCGGTTAAACTTAATAAAAAGCCAAGTACCCTTGCATGGTTAGCATGTTATCGAAATATGTTGGTGCTTCTGATGACGTAACCTGGATGGGTTATGTACTCTGCTTGTGAAAGGCACAACAAAGAAAGGTACTGTCTTCAATGGCAGCTGTCACTAAGTTGTACCCCTATCTTTTTTCCCTCTTAACTCAAAGAGTGACTGTATATCAACTTGTCCATTGACATTGGAATCCAGGAAAAAGGGCACATCAAGAGAAAGATAAAAGAGTTTTCATTCTGTTACCATCTAAAGAAGGTCAACTTTGTGACTTTTATAAAGCTATTTCCTGAGTTAATGGAAAAATCTTTAGCATTAGAAGATTAATGGTGCCATGCCTTTTCCCCCTCAGGTTTACGTCATGACTTACTTATCTTTCTGGTCTCTGTGTTCTGTGCTTATTGTTATTTTAAGTTTGCACTGTGCTTATCCTGACTACAAATCAAAGCTAGTTAAATGTCTTTCAGCACAGGAAGAATGTATTGAGAAATCGCAAGTCACTGCTCTGTTTACATTTCTATTATAAGGGTTGAATATTTGTGTGGTTTTGTTTGTTAGTTTGCTTATTTGTTTGCTTTTAGGGCCGCACCTGTGGCATATGGAGGTTCTCAGGCTAGGGGTCGAATTAGAACTGCAGCTGCCAGTCCACGCCACAGCCACAGCAATGCAGGATCCGAGCCTCCTCTGTGACCTACACCACAGCTCACAGCAACACTGGATCCTTAACCCACTGAGCGAGGCCAGGAATGGAACCTGCATCCTCACGGATCCTAGTTGGGTCCGTTAACTGCTTAGCCACAAAGGGAACTCCTGAATATTTGTTTTAAATAAAATGTTATTACTTTCAGTCACCTCTTTTAATGAAAGTCATTTAATGAAGCCATTTCAAAGCTATGAGATGATGAAAATTGTGTCTATTTCTTATTCTATGTTATAGTAGAAATCAAAGTTCAGTCAATTCCCTAACTTAATAAAGACCTAGAGGAGTTTCCTTGCAGCTCAGCCAGTTAAGGATTCAGCACGTTGTCAGTGCTGTAGCTATAGTTACAGCTGGGATGTGGGTTTGAACCCTGGGCCAGGAACTTCCACATGCTGTGGATGTGGCCAAAAAACCAACCAAACAAAAAACAAACTATATTTTGTATTCTTTATTGGGCAATATTTAAGGAATTTGTTACTTGTCTTTTGGAAAGTAAGAGGTACTTATAGAAGACCAAGTAGGTAGTAGGGAAGTTCAAAACCTTATTTTTTTCCTCACTTTTTCTTTTTAGGGCCGCATCTGTGGCATATGGAAATACCTGGGCTAGGGGTTGAATCAGAGCTGCAGCAGCTGGCCTACACCACAGCCACAGCAATGCTGGATCTGTGACCTACACGGCAGCTTGAGGCAACTCCGGGTACTTAACCCACTGAGTGAGGCCAGGAATTGAACCCACATCCTCGTGGAGACTATGTAAAGTCCTTAACCTACTGAGCCACAATGGGAATGCCCCAACAACTTAATTTTAAGGCCATAGCTTATTATGAATGACTTTGAGCACTGGATTGATCTGAATCACCAGTCTCATTGGATTTATATATATTTTTTGTCTTGTTTTTTTTTTGGCTGCGTCTGAAGCATGTAGAAATTCCAGGGCCAGGGATCAAACCAGTGCCACAGCAGTGGCAATGTTGGATCCTTAACCTGCTGTGCTACCAGGGAACTCCTGATTTGAATTATATGAATTGCACATGAATTGAGGGAATGGGACCTATAAAACTAACAAGGAATATTCAGTATACTAATTAGGTTCTGCGAAAGGACTCTGGAATCAGACTGCCTGGGTTCAAATCCCAGCTCAGTTGTCTACTGCACTTAGACTAAGACTTAGACTAAGTTACTTAACCTCTCTGTGCAGCATTTCACCATCTATAAAATGTGGATGAAAATAGCACCTACCTCATAGAGTAGTTATGATGATTAAATTACCTAGTATATGAAGAGTACTTAGAAGTTCTATGTAAGTGCTGTTATTATGCTGACTGGTTTTAAGGTTAAAATTGGTTAATTATCAATCCATTAACAGAAAAACTTGCCACATATCATGCTTGAATTGGTTGGATCATCAAGAAGAAAAAGAGAAAGATAAAAATACCCCTTATGGATGACTACCCAAACCATCTACCCACATGGCTTACTGTCAGCTTTCATTAATGTGTCTTTACTCCTCCATACTTCACTGTCTTCATCAACATAATTTATTGCCTCAGCAGACTCTCATCCCAGAAGATAATGTTTGCAAATAACTTTATGGCTCATTCTGGGAACTTTCTGAAAGACACATCACATGCCCAGACTCTTTTCATTCTTTGCCTTGAAAATCCTCACCTTGCTATGTCTACCAATCCTAAAATTGTGATATTGTATATCACAATTCCTACCTAATCCTAAATAAGATTCCTCATTGAAAGGCCTTCCTTAACCCAGACTTCCAAATCTTATAAATATCCTGACTTTCCCCTCCCCACCCAAGTTTATGTCAAGGTTGTTCTATTTTACTGCAGTAAGAATAAACTCAGCTATGTCTTGTCAACAAGACACTTTGGTAATATTTATGGGCAGCCAGTATTCCACATGGATTGGTGAACTCTGGAACTAGAATCAGAGGTATAAAGACACAGCTCTGCTACATGGGCAAGTCACTAATTTTCAGATGCCTCTTCCGTAAAATGTATGTGTAGAAAATACATATATATATATAAAAGTTCCCACTACAGTCTGTATTAAAGAACAGTTAATAAACATTTCTTACATTACCCTTCATTTTGTTTTTGGTTGCCTGCTGGGGAAACAACTACACTGTTAGTCTGGTCAAGCCATCATCTCTGGGTAAATGCTCCTTGGGCCCTAGTAAACCACCTTATAAATGCAGCCAGTGTGAACTGAAGAGCCTGGAAGAATGAGGACACATAACACTAAGGCAGGAGATAGATAGGTACCAGGCTGAGCAACTGGAATCTGTCTCCTGTGGACAGACACTTCAAGATAAAGATTACGGCAGGAACAAGGAGGAGCTGAGTCCTGCTTGGATAAAAGATAGAGAGATCACATATTTCTCATTCTTGAGGTCAAGGAGACCTCTGGAACTACACACTCACAGAAAGGTTCCTCAGAGGTCAGAGAAGGGAGGGGTGCCGGACCATTGTACATCCTATCAATTTCCTAGCAACCCTGGTGCTAGAATCCATCTTGGCTAAAACATGCACACACACACACAGGGAAGAGCTCTGAGTCAGGCCAAATGAGGGCTCAAGGCCAGACAAATCAAGATGATTGGGCAGAGGAAGTCCAGAAGGACGTCCTCCATACAAGTGATTTAAAGTACCTCTAAAGCACATGATGCTCTTTCTCTTCTCTTTCTTTGTCTGTGTCTCTCCCCACCCACTACCCCCCAACCATCGGAGCGCACCTGAGCTTTCTCAGTGTGCATCATCCCTCTTAATAAACACTTTATTTGCCTCATTACTCTCAGTCTCTTTGCTGAATTTTTTCTCCAAGGGGACAAGGACTGGGGACCTCCATCAAGCCTGCTGGCCCTTGTGGTCTAGTGTTTAGGGTTCAGCGCTCCCACCCCACAGCCACCTGAGAACAACACTTGTTCCTCCCTGAGATTCCATAGATTTCTGAAGGGAAGGCACTCAGGGCCCAGAGCAAAACATTATACTGTTTTTCCCGATAGAGAGCTAATAGCTGTTTTAAAACCTTATGGTGGAGGGTTAGCGTTGAAGAGGACCAGCACACTCAGCTCCTTGTTCCCCAGAACCTGGTGGGTATGGGGAGGTGTGCTACATTGCTTAGGCCTTCAACACCTTGCCTACTGACTCCTCTGCTCCTCCTTTCTCACTTCCAGTGCCAATTATTGATATATTGACCCTAAGGTCCAAATACATCCTTTTTGACTAATGGGGAAATGCGTCTGGACCTTTAAAACCTTCTTCTTTTACCAGCTGCACAATGTTAAGCTTTGTCAGTAGAAGGTGCTGGAGAGACACTGTGGGAGGAAAGGATTTTGTGTCATTGTCTACTGTGCTTGCTCAACAACTCCTGCAGGATGCTGGGATGCTGGTTTTCCCTAGTACGGGGAACTTCCCCAGCACCCAGCTCCCACAGCACACAGAAGCCAGCAGCATCTAGCACCCAGAAGCTTCCCTTGGCACTCATCTTCAGAGGTTTTATAGCAGAGAACCTTTTGTGAGACACCTCCCTGTAAGCAGCTTCCCAGGAATCCTAGAAGATATTTTTCCCCCCAGCAAGTTACAGAGTTGGTTTCCAGCCAAGTTCTACTGGTGTGACAACATAATGACTCCTCTGTCATTCAGTGAGTGATGGCTGTGACTTGTCAGCTAGGTCTGGATCTCAGTCTTCAGGGGAGGAGTATCTTCCTTGGGCACTCAATTTTGGGTCTAGGAGTGGTGGCTTCTTCTATATCTTCTATCACTATATTCTCTAGAGTTCTCTTTACTAAGCAATCCCTCATTACCCTAGCGTCCTGTGATACTAATGATTCTCTAAAGAATTTAATGGCATTTTAATTTATCTGTGAAATACCTCTTTGTATTTTCTGCTTATCAAAAAACTCCACTTTACTGAAGTATGATTGAGCTATAAAAAGCTGTACATATTTAATGCATACAACTTGGTGAGTTTGGAAATAAGTATGTATCCATGAAAACCATTATCACAACCTATGCCAATCACCTCCAACAGTTTCCTCCATTGTTTTTTAAATTAATTATGTGATAAGAATACTGAACAAACTTTATCCTCTTAGCAAACTTTAAGTATACAATGGAGTATTGCTAGTTACAGGCACTATGCTGTACGGTAGGTGTCCAGGACTTACTACCTTGCACAACTGAAACTTGGCACCCTTTGACTAATGCCTCTCTATTTTTCTCCACCCACTCCCATACTCTCTACTTTTATGAGTTTACTATTTTAGATTTCTCATAGAAGTGATATAACAATCTGTGTCCTATGAGTTTCTTATTTCATTTAATGTGATGTCCTATGGGTCGTCTGTATTGTCACAAATGGCAGATTTCCTTCTTTTTAAGGCTAGATAATATTCCACTGTAAATGTATACCATATCTTTTTTATCCATTCATCCCTAGATGAACATTTAGGTTACTTTCATTTCTGGGCTATTGTAAATAATGCTACAGCGAACACGGGAGTGCAGATATCTCTTGATATCTGATTTCAATTCATGTGGATATATACCCAGAACCGGGACTGCTGGACCATATGGTGTTATTTCTATTTTTAATTTCTGAGGAACCACCGTGCGTTTTTTTATAGAGGCTGCACCAATTTACATTCCAACAAATAGTGCACTAGTGTTCCCCCTTTTTTTCTATACCTTTGCCACTTGTTATCTTCTGTTTTTTAAATAATAGCCATCTTAACAAGTGTGAGGAACTATTCCACTGAGGTTTTGTGTTTCCTTGATGATTAGTGATTGAACATATTTTCATAACTTGGCCATTTGTATATCTTTCTTCAAGAAATGTCTATTCAGTCCCTTTGTCCATTAAAATTTTTTTTATTGAAGTATAGTTGATTTTCAATGTTGTATTACTTTTTGCTATACAGCAAAGTGATTCAGTTAAACATATACTACATATTCTTTTCCATTATGGTTTATCACAGATATTGAATATTGTTCCCTGTACTATACAGGAGGACCTTGTTGCTTATCCATCCAATATGTAATAGTTTGCCTCTGCTAATCCCAAGCTCCCAATCCTTCCCTCCCCCACCACCTGCTCCCTTGGCAACCATAAAGCTGATCTCTACATCTGAGTGTGTTTTTGTTTCATAGATATGTTGATTTGTGTTGTATTTTATTCATTTAAATTTTTCTTACTTTTTAATGATTTTTTTCATTATAGTTGATTTACAGTGTTCTGTCAATTTTCTACTGTACAGCAAAGTGACACAGTCACACATATATATACAATCTTTTTCTCACATTATCCTCCATCATGTTCCATCATAAGTGATTAGATATAGTTCCCTGTGCTATACAGCAGGATCTCATTGCTTTAGACCGCTCTGCCATCCTGACGGTGGGCAGGATCTCATTGCTTATCTACTCCAAATGCAACAGTTTGTATCCGTTAACCCCAGACTCCCAGTCCATCCCATTCCCTCCCCCTCGGCAATCACAAGTCTGTTCTCCAAGTTCATGAGTTTCTGTTCTGTGGAAAGGTTCATTTGTGCCATATATTAGATTCCAGATATAGGTGATATCATATGGTACAAAGAGACAAATCTTTCTCTTTCTGACTTACTTTGCTGAATATGAGAGTCTCCAGGTTCCTGCATGCCGTTGCAGTCATTTGCCCATTTAAAGAATTGTGTTGTTTTTGGAGTTACCACTGCGGTGCAGAGGGTTAAGAATCTGGCATTGTCTCTGAGGTGGTGTGGGTTTGATCTCTGGCCCAGAGCAGTGGGTTAAGGATCCAGCATTGCTGCAGCTGTGGCATATGTCGTAGCTGTGGCTCAGATTTGATACCTGGACTGTGAACTTCATATGCCGTATGCGTGGCCAAAAGAGAAATAAAAAAGTGTAGCTTTTTTGGTATTGGGTTATAAGAATCCCTTATATATTGTATATATTAAGCTCTTATGAAATACATGACTTGCAAATATTTTCTTCCACTTTGTAGGTTAACATTTTGTTGATGGTTTCCTTTGCTGTGCAGAATCTTCTTAATTTGATGTAGTCCCGTCTGTTTTTGTTTTTGTTGCTTAAGCTTTTGCTGTCATATCAAATAAATCATTGTCAAGACCAATGTCAAGAAGGTTTCCCCCTTTGTCTTCTTCTAGGAGTTTATGGCTTCAGTCTTTTAAGTCTTTAATCCATTTTGAGTGAATTTTTGTGTATGATGTAAGATAAGGGTCCAACTTCATTATTTGCATGGGGATATACAGTTTTCCCAACATCATTTATTGAAGAGGATACCTTTTGCCCATTGTGTGTTCTTAGCACACTTGTCAAAGATTAGTTGACCTATATATGTAGGTTTTTTTCTGGGCAATTTTGTTCCATTGGTCTGTATGTCTGTTTTTATGCTATGACCATACTATTATGATTAATGTAGCTTATTAATATATTTTGAAATCAGTAGGTGTGATGTCTTCAGCTTTGTTCTTTTTTGTTCTTTTGTGGTTCCATATAACTTTCAGAATAGTTTTCTTCTATTTCTATAAAAAATGCCATGTGAATTTTGATAGAGATAGGACTGAATCTGTAGATACTCTTGTATAATATGGATATTTTAACAAAAATTCTTCCATTCAATGAACATTGAATGTCTTTCCATTTATTTTTGTCTACTTTTTTAATGAATATCTTACAGTTTTCAGTGTATAAGTCTTTCACCTCCTTGGTTAGGTTTATCTCTAAGTATTTTATTCTTCCTGATGTTATTGTAAATGGGATTATTTTCTTAATTTCCTTTTTGGATAGTTTGCTGCTGGTGTTTAGAAATGCAAGTGGTTGTTTTACGTTGATTTTGTATCCTGTAACTTTCATGAATTTATGAGAGCTAACAGGGTTTTCTTTGTGTGTGTGTGTGTGTCTGTGTATAGTCTTTCAGGTTTTCTACATGTAAGATTATGTCCCCTGCAAACAGAGGCAATTTTACTTCTTTCTCTCCTTTTTGGGTCCCTTTTATTTATTTTTCTTGCCTAATTGACCTGATTGGGAGTTGTAGCTCTGTGTTCAGTAGAACTGTTGGGAGTGGGCATCCTTGCCTTATTCCAGATTTTAGAGGAAAATCTTTCATTTTTTCACCATTGAGTATGATGTGAGATTTTCATATGTGGCCTTCATTGTTTTGAAATAAATTCCTTATTATTTGTTGAGGTTTTTTTTTTTTTTTTTTTTTTGCTTTAGAGGGCCTCACTCACAGCATATGGAGGTTCCCAGGCTAGGGGTCAAAGTGGAGCTACAGCTGCTGGCCTATGCCACAGCCACAGACACAGCAATGCAGGAGCTGAGCCAGGTCTGCGACCTAGACCACAGCTCATGGCAATGCCAGATCCTTAACCCACTGAGTAAGGCTAGGGATTAAATGCACAACCTCATGGTACCTAGTCCAATTTATTTCCGCTGTACTACTCCTATTGGTTGAGTTTTTTAAATCATGAAAAGCAAGTGGAATTTTGTCAAATACTTTTTCTACAACTACTGATATTGTCATGTGGATTTTATCCTTCATTTTGTCAATGTGGTATATCACATTGATTGATTTACCACGATTTACCATGACCATGATCCCACTTGGTCATGATGCATGATGTATTATGCTTCTAATGTGCTATTGAGTTCAGTTTGCTAATATTTTGTTGAGAATTTTTTCATATGGTACTCGTTGTGCTTCTTGGATTTGAGTGAATGATTCCTTCCCCATGTTAGGGAAGTTTTTGGCCATTATCTCTTCAAATATTTTCTCTGGCCCTTTCTCTCTCTCTTCTCCTGGCACCCCTATAGTATGGATGTTGGTGTGTTTAAAGTTGTCACAGAGTTCTCTTAGATTGTCTTCATTTCTTTTCAATCTTTTTTCTCTTTTATGTTCCACGTCAGTGATTTCCAACAACCTGTCTTCCACCTCGCTTATTAATTCTTCTGCCTCCTGTATTCTGCTGTGGGGACCTTCGAGTGAATTTTTTTTCAGTTATTGTATTTTGCATCTCTGCTTATTTAATCCTTATTCTATTTCTTTGTTCAATATTTCTTGTAATTTACCAATCTTTGCTTCCAGTTTATTTCCAAGATCTTGAATCATCTTTACTATCATTAGTCTAAAGTCTTTTTCACGGAGGTTTGTAATCTCCAGATCACTTAGCTGTTTTTCTGGTTTTTTTTTTTCTTGTTCTTTTATCTGAGTTATAATACTCCGCCTCTTCGTTTTGTATTTTTTTAGTGTGTTGTCCTTTTTGCAGACAATAGGATTGTAGCCTCTCTTGCTTCCTGATGGGAGGAACTGCTCCCTACCTACTGGTAGTGCTTATCCCTCTGGAGCAGTGGGGCTTTGTCTCTGAGTGTGATTAGAGGCGACTGTATGCCTGGGGGTGGGTCTTTGAGCAGCTTTTCCATTTTCCTTCTGTTACTGATTTCTAATTCCACTGTGGTCATAAAAAAACACTTGGAAATATTTCGATCTTCTTAAATTTGTTAAGACTTACGTTGTGACCCAGCATGTGATATATTCTGGAGAATGTACCATAAGTGTTTGAGGAGAATGTGTTTTCTCTATTAGACGGGAACTATCTCTATTTAGGTGTTTTGCTAATGGGTGCATATATATTTATAGTTCTATTTTCCTGTTCAATTGACACTTTTACTATTATGAAATGACTTTTGTTTCTTGTGACAATTTTAACTTAAAGTATATTTTGCCTAATATAAGTATAGCCACCTCTGCTATCTTATCATTTGGTTGGAATATCTTCTCCCATTCCTTTACTTTCAACCTATGTGCAACTTAAATCTCAAGTGAGTCTTTTGTAGAGGGCAGATCTTATTTCTTTATATATTCAATCTATTTTTTGACTGGTGACTTTAATCCAATTATATTTAAAATAATTAGGACTTACTATTGCCACTTTGTTAATGATTTTCTTTCTGTCCTGTAGTACTTTTGTTCCTCTCTTCCTCTTTAGCTGTCTTTCTTTTTTTTTTGATTTTTAGGGCTGCACCCATGGCATGTAGAGTTTCCCAGACTAGAAGTTGATTCAGAGCTGCAGCTGTTGGCCTATACCACAGCCATAGCAATGTGGGATCCAAGTTGTGTCTGTGACCTACACCACAGCTCATGGAAATGCCAGATCCTTAACCCACTGAGTGAGGCCAGGGATCAAACCCTCATCTTCATGGATCCTAATCGGATTAGTTTCTGCTGTGCCACAACCGGAACTCCTGCTGTCTTTATGATTTTATTTTTCAAAGTAATATACTTTGATTTTTTAAACTTTTACAATTTTTTAATTTGATTTACAATTTTGTGTCAATTTCTGCTGTACAGCAAAGTGACCCAGTCATAATTTTATATACATTTTCTCATAACATCTTCCATCATGTTCTATCATAAGAGATTAGACATAGAACTTTGATTACCTTTAATCACCTTTTTATTATCTAATGCAGGTTTTTTCTCTGGTTTTTTTTTATTATTCAAATGAATTTATCACATCTGTAGTTGTATAATGATCATAACAATCTAATTTAACAGGATTTCCATCCCATAACCCAAGCACATCCCCCTACCCTCCAAACTGTCTCCTCTGGAGACTCAATGTCTGTGAGTCAGCATCTGTTCTGCAAAGAAGTTCAGTCTGTCCTTTTTTCAGATTCCACATGTCAGTGAAAGCATTTGATGTCGGTGTCTCATTGTATGGCTGACTTCACTTAGCATGATAATTCCATCATGTTCTATCATAAGAGATTAGATATAGAACTTTGATTTTTTTTTTGTCTTTTTTTGCTATTTCTTGGGCCGCTCCGGTGGCATATGGAGGTTCCCAGGCTAGGGGTCTAATCGGAGCTGCAGCCACCGGCCTACGCCAGAGCCACAGCAACGCTGGATCCGAGCTGCATCTGCAATCTACACCACAGCTCACGGCAACACTGGATCCTTAACCCACTGAGCAGGGCAGGGACCGAACCCGCAACCTCATGGTTCCTAGTCAGATTCGTTAACCACTGCGCCACGATGGGAACTCCAGAATTTTGATTATCTTTAATCACCTTTTTAATATCTAGTGCAGGTTTTTTCTTTGTGGTTGACGTGAGAATTGAACAGAATTTCTTATTGTTATAATAGAGTATTTTGAGTTAATAAGAACTTAACTTTAATCACACACAGTCTCTCTACACATATACTCCTTCCCTTTTCCCCCTTTATACCATTAATGTCAGTATTTTTTTTTTCTGCACTCACAGCACATTGAAATTCCTGGGCCAGGGATCAAATCTGAGTTGGAGCACCATGACCTATGACATAGGTCATGACCTATGACATGACCTATGACATAGCTGCAGCAATGTCGGATCCTTAACCTACTGCATTGGTCTGGGGATCAAACTGGCACCTCCACAAAGATAAGCTGGATTATTAACCCACTCTACAGAGGGGAATCCTACTTCTTTTTATATTGTGCATCTATTAATAAATACTTGCAGTTACAGCTATTTATTTATTTACTTACTTATTCTCTTTTTAGGGCCGTACCTGCAGCATATGAAGGTTCCCAGGCTAGGGGTCAAATCAGAGCTGTAGCTGCTGGCCTACACCACAGTCACGGCAACACAGGATCTGAGCCGTGTCTGCAGCTTACACCAGAGCTCACAGCAACGCCAGATCCTTAACCCACTGAGCAAGGCCAGGGATTGAACCTGTGTCCTCATGGATGCTGGTCAGATTCATTTCTGCTGAGGCACGATTGGAACTCCAGTTATAGTTATTTTAAATGCTTTTGACTTTTAACTTTTACAACAGGCTTAAAAGTGTTCTATGCACCATAATTATAGTATTACATTATTCTGTACTTGCCTATATATTTACTATTACCAGGAAGAGTTATACTTTTATATGCTTTTGTGTTGTTGTTCAGTATCTTTCATTTCAAGTAGAAGAACTCCTTTTAGCACCTCTTGTAAAACACGTCTTGCGGTGAAGAATTCTTTTTTTTTTTTTTTGGTCTGGAAATTTTTACCTTTCCTTGACTTTTAAAAGACATTTTTCCAGGTATAGTATTTCTGGCTCATAGTTATTTTCTTTCAGCATTTTGATTATATCATCCCACTCTTTCCTGGACTGCAAGGTTTATACTGAGAAATCTGCTGATAGATTTATGGGGGTCTCCTTGTATGTAATGAGTCACTTTTCTCTTGCTGCTTTAAAAATTCTATCTCTGACTTCTGACAATTTACAGGCATACCTTGGAGATATTGTTAGTTTCATTTCATGACAATAAAGTAAATATTGCAATAAATATATTTACACTATACTGTATCTATTAAGTGTACAATAGCATTGTGTCTAAAAAATGTACGTACCTTAATTTAAAAATACTTTATTGCTGAAAAATGCTAACCATCATCTAAGCCTTCAGCAAGTGGTAATCTTTTTGCGGTAGTAACATCACAGATCACTGATCCCCATAAGAAATATTAAAAAAAAAAAGAAATACTGTGACAATGACCAAAATGTGACACAAAGACACAAAGTGAGCAAATGCTATTGGAAAATGGCACAGGTAGACTTGTTCTATGCAGGGTTTTCACAAAACTTCAATTTGTTAAAAAAAAATGCAATGTTGGTGAAACACAATGAAGTAAAGCACAATAACACAAGCTATGCCTGTAATTATAATGTGTATCAGTGTAGGCCTCTTTATGTTCAACTTGTTTGCATCCTTTGGCTTTCATGAATCTGGATGTCCATTTTCCTCCTTAGACTTTGGAAGTTTTCAGTCGTTATTTCTTTTAGTAAGCTTCCTGCCTCTTTGTCTTTCTAGGATTTTTGTGATACATGCATTGATATGAGGGCTGGGATCTCATATTACACCATCTTGTTGATGTCACTTCTCATTAATGATTCTTTATATTGGAGTTCCGGAAATGAATCCAAATAATATCCATGAGGATGTGGGTTCGATCCCTGGCCTCGCTCAGTGGTTAAGGATCTGGCATCACCATGAGCTGTGGTGTAAATCACAGACATGGCTCCGATCTGGTGTTGCTGTGGCTGTGGCATAGGCCCACAGCTGCAGTTCCAATTCAACCCCTAGCATGAGAGCTTTCATATGCCATGGGTGCAGCCCTAAAAACAAAGAAATAAAAATTCTTTATATCAAATTCTATGTTCTTTTTCTTTCCTGAAGTGACTCAGACTAATATGCTTCCCAAACCATTTCTCTATCTTTATTCTTTTCCTTTAAGTTGAGACCTTGTCCTAAGTATTTGCTATATTCCCCAGTAGAAATAATTAAGTCACAGCACCCATTAGTCTCTTCTGAAGCTTTGCAGATTTTGAAGTTTTGGGGTACTCCTAATTTCTTTCTTCATGTCGGTGGCATGAAGAAGCTCCTGGCCCAGGGACTGAGTAGAAATCAGAGCCCCAGCAGTGACAACACCAGATCCTTAACTCACTGAGCCACCCAGGAACTCCCCCTCTCAATTTCAATATGCTTTTCTTTTCCTTGTACTTACCACTGCTCCAGGGCAGATAAACTCAGACTCTGGTAGTCTTTATTACAGGAAAGTGGTCATAAAGAAGGGGAACATAAAGAGTGATGAGCTCTGGCTGACTTTCTAGAGAACTTAAATTCAAACACAAACTGCCTTCACAAAAAAATTTTCTTCCAAAAGTCTAAAAGAGACAAAAGATAAAGGCCTACAAGAGAAATCCATTTTTCTAATACATACTTTAATTTATTGGGAAGTAATACCTTTGTTTTATAACCTTAAAAGAATGCTTGCCTTCTCTCAGCCCTAATTTACATTACAAAGCATGCCACATTCTTTGATAATAACTGGTGACAATGATTGCAATCTTTTTCCTCACTGAAAAGTGTGTTTATCTTCTAAATTTAAAAAATTTCAACTTTAAGGAATAAAACAAATTACTAACAAAAAACATTTAGAAATGATTAGAATTTATTTCTAAAATTGCTTCCCCTTTCCATACTAACTTTTCAGTTGGTTGAAGTTATTTTTACATTCTTTTAACCCACAAGGCAGCTGCTTTTTGACCATGTCCCTAATTCTGTTCATTACTTCTGAGTCTTTTGCACTGATTCCAAAACACCAAATGTAATTGAACATCTTTAAGAATACAATAAATTAATTTACTGCAGGACAAAAACACTGTATTTTTCATAGCCTTATTTTTTTTTTTAAGGGCCTCACCTGCGGCATATGGAAGTTCCCAGGCTAGGGGTTGAATAGGAGCTATAGCTGTCAGCCTACACCACAGTCATAGCAAAGCCGGATCCGATCTGCGTGTGCGACCTGCACCACAGCCCACAGAAACGCCAGATCCTTAACCCACTGAGCAAGGCCAGGGAATGAACCAGAGTCCTCATGGATACTAGTTGGGTTTGTTACCGCTGAGCCACAGCAGAAACGCCTTTCACAGCCTTATTAAACTATAACTGACATAGAATGAAGTTCACATAAAGTGTACAATTTGATGTGTTTTGTCATATGAACACACTGGTGAAATCATCACCATAATCAAGATAATGAACATTTTATTCCCAAAAGCTTCTTCGTGCCCCTTTGTAATCCTTCTCTCCTGTACTCCCTGTCTCATTTCTCCAGGCAATCATTGATATATTTTTGTTGCTATTGATTAGTTTGTTAGAGTTTTATGTAAATGAATATGTACTCGTTTATGCTTTTTTTTTTTTTTTGGTCTTTTTGCCATTTCTTGGGCTGCTCCCACGACATATGGAGGTTGTCAGGCTAGGGGTCGAATCGGAGCTGTAGCCGTCAGCCTACGCCAGAGCCACAGCGACTCGGGATCGGGATCTGAGCTGCGTCTGCGACCTACCCCATAGCTCACGGCAACGCTGGGTCCTTAACCCACTGAACAAGGCCAGGGATCGAACCCGCAACATTATGGTTCCTAGTTGGATTCGTTAACCACTGAGCCATGATGGGGACTCCAATGCTTGGCTTTTTTTTTTTAAACACAGACTCATCCATAATGTTGTATGTATCAGGAGTGCATACCTTTTTATTGTTTAGTACTATTCCATTGCATGATACATCATAATCTTTTAATTTATTCACTTGTTGATAGACATCAAGGATATTTCTAGTTGGGGTTATTACAAGTGTAACTGTAAAGTATGAACATCTGTATACAAGTTTGTGTGGATATTTGCTTTTATTCCTCTTTTATTGGGCAAATAACTAGAAGTGGAATGGTTGAATCATACAGTTGGTATGTTTTTAACTATTTGATAAACTGTCAAACTGTCTTCTGAAGTGACTGCACCACTTGACATTTCCACCAGAAATGTATGAGAATTCTACTTGCTCCACATCCTCACTGAAACTTGGTATAGTGAGTCATTTTTAATTTAGACATTCTAATAGGTGTGTAGTAGTAGTGCATTATTATCTTAATTTGTGTTTTCTTAAACTAATGATGCTGAAAATCTATCTATGTGCTTATTTGACATCAATTTATCTTTGGTGAAGTGTCTATTCAATTTTTTTTTTGCTTATTTTAAAATTGGGTTTGGGAGTTCCCTTTGTGGCTCAGCGGTTAACAAATCTGACCAGTATCCATGAGGATGCAGGTTTGATCCCTGTCCTTGCTCAGTTTGTTAGGGATCCAGAATTGCCCTGAGCTGTGGTGTAGGCTGCAGATGCTGCTCGGATCCCATGTGGATGTGGCTGTGGCTGTGGCTGTGGCATAGGCCGGCAGCTGTAGCTCTGATTTGATCCCTAGCCTGGGAACTTCCGTATGCCACGGGTGTGGCTCTATAAAGAAAAAAAAATTGGGTTGTTTTCATATTATTGAGATTTGGGAGTTCTTTATATTCTGAATATTAGTTATTGATCATATATGTAATTTATATTTTCTCCCAATCTGTGTCTTGTCTTTTTACTCACTTAACAGTATTTTTTTTTGAAGAGCAGAAATTCTTAATTTGGCTGAAGCCTAACTTATCATTTCTTTTTATGTGTTATGGTTTTAGTGTCATATACAAGAAATCATTGCCTAATTCAATGTTACAGAGATTTTTATTTCATGATTTTCTAGACATTTTGTAGTTATAAGTTTTACATTTATATCTCTGACTCATTTTTGTTCATTTTTGTGTATGATGTGAGGTATGGATTGACATTTGCTTTTTTGCATATGGATAGCCAACCATTTCTGCCAAATTAGTTGAATAAACTTGTCTTTCTGTGTATTGCCATTGCACCTTTGTCAAAAATCAATTGACCATGTAGGTGTGGGTCTGTCTCTGGTTCCCTATTTGATCAATTGACCTATTTTTGAATCCTTGCACTAATACCAAGTACAATTTTATAATGTCTTGAGGTCAAGTGATATAAGTCCTCTAACTTTTCCCCTGTTTTTGAAAGTTTTTTGGGGTATTCTAGGTTATTTCCATTTCTATGTAAATTGTTCAATTATCTTAAGATTTATAAATAATCATGCTGGGATTTTAATGGGTTGCTTTGAATCAACATCTTCACAATAATGAATCTTCCAAGCCATGAACATACTAAATCTCTCCTTTTATTTAGGTCATCTTTAATTTCTCTTAGCAATATTTTTTCATTTTTATAGTTTTCAGAGAATTGGTATCAGACATTTTTTAGTCAGATTCATTGCTAGGTATTTTATGTATTTGATGCCCCAGTAAATATTATTTTTACCATTTCAATTTTCAATTTTTCATTGCTACTACAAAGACATAAATTTATTTTTGTATATTGATCCTGTATTATGCCATGTGGTAAACTCACTTATTAGAGTACCTTGTGATTCTATAGGACTTTATCACATAGAAAAGTATGTCAAGAGTTCCCTGGTGGCTCAGTGCATTAAGGACTAGGTATTGTCACTGCTGTGGCTTGGTTACTGACATGGCTCTGGCTTGATCCCTGGCCTGGGAACTTCCACATGCTGTGGAAGTAGACAGAAAAAAAACACACAAAAAACAACCCCAAAACTACCCTTTTTCAATTACAAGCTGAAATAAGATGTGTTTCCATACTACATAGTGATAGCAGACACTCAGGAAGAAAGTAAGTGGAAATGGAAATTCAATGCTCAGGAGACAACTTCAGGTTTGAAGAAGTCAGACTTTGATCATTTTACTTTTTGATTTAAACAACAAATTAAACCTATTTTGTAAGGAAAGCATAAATAGCTCTTCTTTCAATGGCATTATTTATATTTCTATTCTAAGAGAAGGTAGTTGGTATGTGTACACACACACACAGAGGAATGTAAGAACACAGTGAAAGTAAAATAAGAAAAGAACTCTTTATATCAACTGGTGTACCTCATGCTGAAATCCTTTAAATTGAACCTAGGCCCTCTGAAATTCAAAGGTGGTATCTTCTTATAGGTTAAAAAGACCATCAGTATTCATAGCATTGTTCACCTTCAACTTTTTTTTTGTCTTTTTGCCTTTTCTAGGGCCGCTTCCTCGGCATATGGAGGTTCCGAGGCTAGGGGTCTAATCGGAGTTGTAGCCGCTGGCCTACGCCAGAGCCACAGCAACGCCAGATCCAAGCTATGTCTGCAACCTACACCATAGCTCAGGGGAATGCCAGATCCTTAACCCACTGAGCAAGGCCAGGGATCGAACCCACAACCTCATGGTTCCTAGTCGGATTCGTTAACCACTGAGCCACGACGGGAACTCCCACGCTCAACTTTTAAGATAAGTCTACTTATTACTGGCTGTCCCATGAGCTCAGGAATACTTCAGCTTTGAGAATACATTCCAACTATTATGATTCTTTTCTTTTTCTTTCCTTTTTTTGTCTTTTGTCTTTTTAGGGCTGCATCCGCGGCATATGGAGGTTCCCAGGCTAGGGGTCTAATAAGGGCTGTTGTTGCTGGCCTACGCCGGAGCCATAGCAACACCAGATCTGAGCCACGTCTGCGACATACACCACAGCTCACAGCAATGCCGGATCCTTAAACCACTGAGCAGGGCCAGGGATCAAACCCACAATCTCATGGTTCCTAGTTGGATTCGTTTCCGCTGCGCCGACGGAAACTCCTTCAACTATTATAGTTCTTATTTCTTATTAAATTGCAAGGCAGAATTAAACCTCCCTAGGAAAAAAATAGTGGTTCCAGACATACCTGGTATTTATAAACAGAAGCTTGTGGGTGAAGACCATGTCTCCTTAGTTTATCAGCAATTCAACACTGCATTTATAGACAAATTAGAGTGGCCTAAAAGCTAGAACTTAAAGAATTATGTTGGCCTGATGTAGCTGTGGAGCCATTGTCCTATTCTTTTTCTTTTCCTAGGGATTTTTTTTAACTTTTCAATGATATATTTGTTAATTCACATAACAGTGCTTTTAGAAAAGGCGTGATATACTGTCTCAGGATCTGCATGAAGGTTTAGGCTCAGTAGGAACAAGACACTACTATGATGGCTTCCTCTAGATACATCTCTCCTCATGTCTATAGCAACTCACTTTTCACAATGTGAAATGAGCTCCCTCCGAGAGACTTATGTGAACTCTTTGTGCTTTAGTCATACTTGACTGTTTTATTGGGCACAGATCCAACTGTAGGCAAGGATCATGATATTTTTAAATCTTAAGTTTCATCTCCTTTGAATAGAATGAAATCTCAGCTACCAGAGCACATTAATTAATACAGCAGTTTATTATGGATGACAGCTGCCTATGTCAGTCTGAGATCTTATGACTCATATTTTCCTTCAAAGGACTATTTCTTCAAAAATTTAATATTTATGGAGCAGCTAAATTTCTCTGCTCAAAAGACCATTAGTAGAATGACAATTTAAAGAGGTATTAACAAGATAGCATATTTTGAGCTCTGGTTTCAGATTGACCTAATTTTTTTTTTATTAGAGTATAGTTGATTTACAGTATTGTGTCAATTTCTGCTGTACAGCATAGTGATCCAGTCATAAATATATATACATTCCTTTTCTCATACTCTATTCCATCATGGTCTATCTCAAGAGACTGAACATAGTTCCCTATGCTGTATAGTAGGACCTCATTGCTTATGCAAACTATTACAGTTAGAACAGATTGACCTAAATTTAAATCTTGGCTTTATTACTTACCGGCTGTCTAATTGTGCCTAGGTTTCCTCATTTTTTATAAATGAGATATGACTAGTATCCAACTCATGGGACCACAGAAATGAATAAATGAAATAAAAAGATGCAAAGAACTTAGTTTATCAATAATTATGTGTGGCTGATATCAGTGTTATGCCTAACACAGGGCAAGGGCTTCGGAAATTAGCTTTTTGCCTCAGATTAAAACCAGAACAATGGGAAAGTTTTCAAAGGAGTATAGCACTTTCAAAAAGAGGAAAATTTCTGATTTTCCTGAGAAAATAACAACAGGAAGTAGGCTGCTGTTGTTTGGCAACCTTGGTCCTCTGAGGATGATTGTCATATCTTTCTTTTTTCTTTTTTTTTTTTTTTTTTTGTCTTTTTAGGGCTGCACCCGTGGCATATGGCAGTCCCCAGGCTAGGGGTTGAATCAGAGCTGTAGCTGCTGGCCTACACCAGAGCCACAGCAATGTGGGATCCGAGCCACATGTGCAACCTACACCACAGCTCATGGCAACGCCGGATCCTTAACCCACTGAGCAAGGCCAGAGATCGAACACTCGTCCTCATGGATACTAGTCAGGCTTGTTAACCGCTGAGCCACGACTCCGTGGCTGTCATATCTTAAAGTCATACCTTAATCAGGATCTCTATGATTGTCATATCTTAAATCATAGCCTCCTTTGCTCCCTCTTGAGGTCCCATCCAACATGGGCTTTGTTCAGTCTTTTAACACAAAAAGTTTCTCTCAACTCTGAACCCATAAGCGTGTTGTTTTCCCTGCTCAGTTTCTTCACTCCCAAGTCTCAGCCTGGCAAACTGCGTCTTATTAAAGTCTCATTAGTAAAGTCATTTCCTGGGAAGATCCTGACTGCTCAGGATGAGGTCAGGTTCCCTCTTATTATCCACCGCAAATCACCTGTATTTCTTCTTTTCTTACATTTTCACAATTGTTGTTTCCTGTTAGGATCTGACTTTCACATGATACCAGAAACCCCCTGATCCTAGGGACCTCTGGCTCTACTTTTCATGCCTAACACAGGGCCTAAACAAGAAAAGCTTCTCAAAGGTATTTGCTGAAATTATAAAGGTGAGACCCCATGATCAAGAGTGCAACCTGGCCAGCATATCTAGTGTATAAGTGTCACTATACAGCCACCCAAAGGTGTATATATTTGTTTAAAACTATAATTTTATTTTATTTGCTCACTATGTGGTGTGTCAGCAACTTGGGCTTGTGTCAGAAATGTGAGTCAGCTGGATAGTGATTTTCCTGTTCTTGCTTCTGGTCATGCATGTGGCTACCGTCATCTGTTGGGTTGCCTATGGCTGGATGGTCCCAAACAGACCCATTCACACATCTGGAGTTGATACTGGCTGTCAGCTGGGCCTCTGTCTGCTTTAAACTTCATCATCAAAGAAATTAGCCTGGGGTTCCTCACATGTCAGCTTCAGCATCACAAGAGGTGAGAAAAGAAGCTTCAATGTCTCTTGAGGGCTAGCTTGGAATTAGCATGGCATAATTTCTGCTGCATTCTATTGGTTAAAGCAAGTCACAAGTGCACCAATATTCAAGGGGTGAGAAAAGAAACACTATCTATTGATGGGAGGAATAGCTACACTGCAGAGTATGCCAAGACTTATATTGCAAAGGGTATGCATTCAGTGGTAGGAATAATTTTTGTGGTCATCTTTGCAAACAGTCTACTATATCCAGATGCAGCAGTCATGCAAAATTAGCCTAATTACCTGGAAAGTGAAGGGGCACACAAGATAGAGAGAAGTAAGTTTATACCTGACAGGAATAAGCTACATGATAAATACATGCCTGGACTCTGAAGTGAAGGGGAGAAAACTTTGTAGACAGAGAGGGGTCTTCTCATAGAGACCAAGGGTGGAAAGGTCATTTGAGGGAGTAGCCAATCATTTTACAGAGTAGAAGCCTAAAAGAGAGAGGTTAGAAAGTGTTGCAAAGACTGTACTATAAACAACGTGCCAATATGAAATAACTTCTGATGGAGAGGAGGAAAAGAAACTAGAAAACTGAGAGGAGAGAGCCTTCAAACCATTCCTTGAGGTTTGGTTAGTAGCCCCTGAGGACATCCTTTTATAGCACAGGGTAATGATACATGATCACTGTGATGATGCCAATTCATCAAAAACAATTCATATTTAAGGCTGTCTGTTAAATCAGTACTTTAGCGAAAATTTCCATCAAATACAGTGACACCTATGGTTTTAATTCATAAGGGATTAAATTATTTGGAAAAATATTCATAGAGAAAACATTTATTCTACAAATCTGGTAAAGAATTGGAATGTTACCATTTTTTGGCCACCCTCAAGGCATGCAGAAGTCCCTGGGCCAAGAATCAACCTGAGTAATCTGAGCCACAGCAGTGACAATGCAGAGTCTTTAACCACTAGGCTACCAGGGAACTCCACTATTGTTCTATGTACTTCTTTATCTGGTATGTCTTTTTTTTTTTTTTTGTCTTTTTGCCATTTCTTGGGCTGCTCCCGTGGCATATGGAGGTTCCCAGGCTAGGGGTCTAATCAGAGCTGTAGCTGCCGGCCTACGCCAGAGCCACAGCAAAGCGGGATCCAAGCCGCATCTGTGACGTACACCACAGCTCATGGCAATGCCGGATCGTTAACCCACTGAGCAAGGCCAGAGATCGAACCTGCAACCTCATGGTTCCTAGTCGGATTTGTTAACCACTGAGCCATGATGGAAACTCCTGGTATGTCTTCTTTAGTCCAGGAATAAATGATACACGTGAGAATATGATTTATGCCACTGGAGTTGTACAGCACACCCAGGTGCACACTAGTGTACAATGCACATAGCCATATTTGGAATAAACGTCCTTTCACAGGGCCATTACAAACCTCCACATAACATATGTGGAGTCCAGAAAATTCCATGATATAGATTGATAGTAAGGGCTTTTCTTGAGTCGTAGTCCAACCAAGTGTGCATGAGATAAGTCTACACTCATAGGGCCATCATTTATTTCTACATTGAACTTATGAGGAATCCAAAAAATTTATGATTTAGAATGTGATGGGGTGGCACTCACTGAGTTATGCAGTACACCTTACCGAACATGGAATAAATCCACATCTGTGTGCCCATTAATTACCACTACATTGAGGATATAAGTAACCTAGAAAGATTCATGGTCTAGACTGTGGTGTAAATTACACCCAGCACTACACAAAATACGTCTGCTTTCATGTGTCCTTCACTAGCATCCACACCAAGCATGGAGAAATCCAGAATGAACCATAGCATAGACTGGGATGTGTTCGGAACTCCTAGAGTTGTGTTCACTCATCTATATATGGATTTTTTTCCTACCTTCATGTGGCCCCCAGTTACTACCACACTGAATATGCAAAGTATCTAGAAAGACTCATGCCTAATATTTGCATGTTAATTGCACTCCTTTAGTTGTACACTGTCCCAAATGTACATGGAACAAATATACTTTAATATGGCAATCACCTACCTCTACCTAAGCATATGTGGAGTCAAGAATAACAAGTACCATAAATTTTGATGTGAATGGCAACACATGAGTGTGAAGTGCATATAGTGCTTCATGGCATATGTTTACTTTCATACCACATCATTTCCCACCACAGAAGCATATGAATTGTCCAATATGACCAAGGGCATAGATTGCAATTTAAAGAGCCCTTCTGGATTTAGTGCACTAAACCATACATGAAATAAGTCTATTTCTACGTGGCTATCCCTTAGTTTCACTTTGAGCATATGAGGAGTCAAGTAAGAACCATGACTACGGTTGACTATGACATGAAAGGTATGGTTTAATGTACAATGTACACTGTCATTCAGGAATAAGTTTACCTTATTGTGGCTATCAATTGCCTCCACAATGAATATGTGAAAAACCCAGAGAAGCTATGGCATAGACTGCGATGTGAACTGCACCTCTTCATTGTGCAGTGCACTCAACTATATACGGAGTAAGTCTACTTTCTACTTACCACAACTTTAAGATCGGAAGATTCTCAAAAACACCAGAGACTAGACCAAATAGTCAATTAAACCCATTCAGTTGTGCAGTGCATGCTTATATACATTGAATACATCTGCTCTCATGTGGTAATCTCTTACTTCCATATTGATCATATAGGGAGAACAGAAAGGCGTATTGTAGGTAATAGTATATGAATGGCACCCTGTGAGTTCTGCAGTGAACCCAAACTACAAACAATATTTCACTTTTATGATGCCTTTAGTTCCTATAACATTGATCAGATGAGGAGTCCACAGGTATCCATGTTACTAAACCATTGTATGAATGGCATTCCTTGAATATGCAGGACAAAGAACCATTCATGGAAAAAATCTAGTTCAACAAAACCATCATTTTCCTCTATATTGGGCATATGAATAGCCAGGAAAGATCCATGATATAGACTGATATGGATGGCAACTTTTGAGTATATAGTGAACACAATTTTTCATGGCGCAATTCCCCCCTTTTTTTCAGGGCTGCACCCATGGCATATGGAAGTTCCCAGGCTAGAGATCCAATTGGAGCTGTACCCGGAACCTACACCACAGCTCACGGCAATGCTGGATCCTTAATCCATTGAGCAAGGCCAGGGATTGAACCCTCATCCTCATGGATACTAGTTGGGTTCATTACCACTGAGCCACAATGGGAACTCCTGTCAGTTCTTGAAGAGTACAGTATATTCGACTGTAAGTGAAATAAATCTAAACTTAGATGACCATCACTTACCTCCATATCAGCATATGAAATGTTCAGGAAAAACTATGGAATTTACCAGTAAATGGCAATTCTTTAATTGTACAGTGTATCCGAAAGTACAAGGATAAATTTGTTTTCATGTACACATCATTAACCTCTATATTTAACAAAAAATCCATTTATCCTCTATATTTCAAAAAATCCATAGCACAGACTAGGATATGATTAGCACTACTTGTATTTTGCAGTGCACCCCAAAGTACATGGCACAATCTAAATTCATATGGTCAGCACTTACTTGCACATTGAATATATGAGAAATGAATAAAGTCTAGTGGCATAGGCTGTAATATGAATAGAATCCCTTAAGTTGTGGAGTGCACCCACATTTATTTTTATGAGATCATCACTAATGCCACACTGACCATATGAGAAGTCCAGAAAGTAACATGGTATATACTGCAATATAAATTATATCAACCGAGTTTCGCAGTCTATCTATGAGTACTTACCTCCATTTTGAGCATATTAGGAGCCCAGAAAGAAATCTGGCATGGACTGTGATGTGAAAGGCATCCTCTTGGTGTGCAGTATCGAATATAGAATGTCTTTTATGTGGCCATCTCTTACCTCTGCTGAGCAGATAGAGTCCAGAAAGAGCTGTGGAATAGAGTAGAATATGAATGGTCTCCTTTCAGCTTTGAGTTCACCCACTCATATGGAATGACTACCTTCATGTGGTCATCGCTCACCTTCACACTGACTATAGAAGGAATTAAGAAAGTCTCATGGACACGTGCACCCGCATGTTCATTGCAGCACTATTCACAATAGCCAAGACATGGAAACAACCCAAATGTCCATCGACAGATGATTGGATTTGGAAGAGGTGGTATATATACACAATGGAATACTACTCAGCCATAAAAAAGAATGACATAATGCCATTTGCAGCAACATGGATGGAACTAGAGAATCTCATCCTGAGTGAAATGAGCCAGAAAGACAAAGACAAATACCATATGATATCACTTATAACTGGAATCTAATATCCAGCACAAATGAACATCTCCTCAGAAAAGAAAATCATGGACTTGGAGAAGAGACTGGTGGCTGCCTGATGGGAGGGGGAGGGAGTGGGAGGGATTGGGAGCTTGGGCTTATCAGACACAACTTAGAATAGATTTACAAGGAGATCCTGCTGAATAGCATTGAGAACTTTGTCTAGATACTCATGTTGCAACAGAAGAAAGGGTGGGGGAAAAATGTAATTGTAATGTATACATGTAAGGATAACCTGACCCCCTTGCTGTACAGTAGGAAAAAAAAAAAAAAGTCTCATGGCATAGACTCGTGACATGACAGGTGCTCCTAGATTTGTATAGTCCTTTCAACCATACATAGACTAAGTCTACTTTTATGTGATACTAATTCACATTCACATATGGGTAGCCTGAATAATTTATGGTGTAGACCATGACAGAAATAGCATCCCTTCAGTTGTTCAGTGTAGTAATCTGCACATGGCAGATCTCTTCCCAATATTTATCCATTTTTTCCTTCCATGAATTTTAAAGTTTTGATTCCCTGAATTTTATCCAGGTAAATAAATACAAAATGAAAGTGTTTCTCAGCCTCTACTCTACCTGTCACTATGTAATAAAGTTCTAGGCCATGTGCACAATGCATGAGAAACTTCCCGAAAGTGTCTTTACAGTGAAGTGGATATTCTTCTCCCTTCCCTCTCTTTCTGCAAACTTGGATGAAATTGTGTTAGTTGAGGTTAAAGCAGTCATTCTGGGACCTGAGGCAGAAGCTGCATATTGAGGATAGTGGAGTAAAATACTCTAAAGGGCATGGACCCTTAATGATTGTAGAGTCACTATACTAGCTCTGGACTGTTCCTTCTGACTACTCACTTGAAAACTGGTGTTTTCTTCATGTCTCAGCGGTTAATGAGCCCAACTAGGATCCATGAGAATGTGGGTTTGATCCCTGGCCTTGATCAGTGGGTTAAGGATCCGGCACTGGCATGAGCTGTGGTGTAAATCTGATCTGGTGTGCTGTGGCTGTGGCGTAGGCCAGCACCTGTAGCTCTGATTCAGCCCCTAGCCTGGGAACTTCTATATGCCTCAGGTGTGGCCCTAAAAAGCAAAACCAACAAAAAACAAAACAAAATAAAACAAACCCATCTTACTTAAGCCATTGTTAATTCAGGATATGAGTCAAACATAGCCATTCCAAATCCTAACTGTAATGGTTAATTTCAAGTGCCAATTTGACTAGGCTATAGTGCCCAGTTTCTTGGTCAGATACCAGTTTAAATGTTGCTGTAAAGGTTATTTTTCAGGTGTAACTAACATTTACATAAGTAGACTTTGAATAAAGCAGATTACTCTCCATAATGTGGGTGGGCCTCATCCAATCAGTTGAAAGACTTAAAAGAAGAGAATGAGGTCCACTCTAGAGGACAGAATTCTGCCTTCCAAGAGCTTTTGAACTGAAGACATCCACTTTTTGCTGAAATTTTCAGCCTGTTAGTTTACCCTGCAGATTTAGGACTTTCCATCCCCTGCAATCATATATGTAAATTATCTTCTCTCTCTCTCTCTCTTTTCTGTTTCTCTGAAGACCTCTAGTATACTAATTCAGTTTCCAGTCTATTTAAGTTTAGTATATTCTTCTTTTATAGGATAATGAAAAATTAAAAAATTACCAGATTTTGTAGAAACCAGCTATAAATTAACAGTGCGAATTTTGGTCAAGCCACTTTATACCTCCAAAAGTAAGTACAAATAGGTAATAATTAGGTAATAATACTCTCTACATTTATCACCAAGAACAAACATTTGAGAACAAAATAATTGTATTTTTCTGGCAAACAAAGGTATTTATGAAAGCATCTTTTTAAATGGCTGCACTCATGGCATATGGAAGTTCCCTGGCCAGGGATTGAACCCAAGCCACAGTTGCGACCTACCCCACAGCTGCAGCAACACGGGATCCTTAACCTAATGCGCTGGACCAGAAACTGAACACACACTTCCACAGCAAACTGAGCCACTGCCATCAGATTCCTAAGCCACTGAGTCACAGCAGGAACTCCATAAGCACTTTTAAATATTGTAAATAAAATTGTTAAAATTATAAATAAATATGAATGATCATTATTTTTGACATCTAAAACAAGTCATTTATTAACTATCAGGTAAAACAACTTATTACACAGCTATTAAACAGCTAAAAAGAACAGACTTTGTAGCTTATAAAGAGAGATTACTCCATTTTCAAGGGCTTCAAACAAAATCTGAAATGTATGTTGGTAAAACACCACTCATGGCTGGGCTATTTTATCTGGTTATTGGGTTGAGTAGAATGGGAAATTACTATACTGGGTGCTCATGCCCAGTTGCCCACCATCAGGATTTTAAAGGGGTTATGGAAGTCCTGTCAAAGTTGTATACAAAGAGGCCTGCCTTTTCCACCCCTACCTGTGTCACTGGATCTTAGCATCAGGAATTTACTAGCTCATAGAGTATCTCTTGTGTTTGACCCCAAGGGTAGCCTATGTTTCCAGCCTATTCCTGTCACTTATCTTGGTTATGAAGAAGCTACTTATAAAACAAAACAAGGAAGTTGCCGTATGGCTCAGCGGTAACTAGTCTGACTAGCATCCATGAGGACTCAGGTTCGATCTCTGGCCTTGCTCAGTGGGTTAAGGATCTGGCATTGCTGTGAGCTGTGGTGTAGGTCGAAGACGAGGCTCAGATACCGCATTGCTGTGGTTGTGGTGTAGGTTGGCAGCTGCAGGTTCAATTCAACTCCTAGCCTGGGAACCTCCATATGCCATGGGTGCGGCCCTAAAAAAGCAAAAACAAACAAAAATCCAAAGCGAAACCAAACAAAAGAAGTGCTCTTCTTTTTTCTTTGTTGATGTATTCCATATATATAACTCTCAGTATTTGGAGTTTTGCCTCACTGTCTTTGTGGCATCCCCAAACTCCTTTAGTTATGAGGATTTGATTACCTCTGGCTTAAATCTCCCCAACTCGCACCAGCATTTCTTTTGCTAGCTCCAGTGGTTTCTGCCATCAACATCTTCCTAGTTCTTCACTTACAATCTTCCTCCCTATGCCACTGTGCCATCCTCAAACTGATTATGCACTCAGCACACTAAAGCTCTTATTCTCTTGCGTATCTCATTCTTTGACATCCCTTCCAGGGCTATGCATTTTTCTTACCTACCCATGCTCTTAATACCTCCTAAGCACACTCTCTTTTGCAGGGGAAATCTAGGTGTTAGCTTGCTTAACCTTAGGTATAATTGGCACTCTTGTTCTTTAGGCCATTCTTGCTATGAGAAAAAGGTCAAGCGTCATCGCTTGAAAAATGATATTTATTTTAAAATTAAGTTTTTTTGGGGGGGAATAGGTAATATATATTGTACAAAAGCATAAAAGCTTCCCTGGGCATCTAATTCTTTTACCTGGAGGTAACCCAAATCCCCAGTTTCATACGAATTCTTTCAGAGATGTTCCAGTATTTAAAACATACACACACACACACACTCGCACAGAAGCATTTTGCACAAACATTATGCAAGCCTTTTTTCACTTAACAATATATCTTGAAGATGCTTTTGTATCAGTACACATAGAGTAGCTTCACTTTTTTAAACAGATACATTATGTACTGTTATATAGATGAACAATTATTTTACATATCCAATTCCTTATTGGGGAACACTTGGGTAATTTCCAATCTCTGGCTATAATGAAAAATGCTGCACTGGATATCCTTAAACCTACGTCATTTCACACATATGTGAAGTTATCTCTATGATAAATAAGAGGGAAAATGCTCAGTCAGAGGGTTTGTGTAATTCTTTTTTTTTTTTTGCTTTTAAGGGCTGCACTTGTGGCACATGGAAGTTTCCAGGCTAGGGGTCAAATCAGAGCAACAGCCACAGCAGCTTGGTATCAGAGCCGAGTCTGTGACCTACACCACAGGTCACAGCAACGTTGGATCCTTAACTCACTGAGCAAGGCCAGGGATCGAACCAACATCCTCATGGATACTAGTCAGGTTCTACAGGGAGCCGAGGAGATACAGGAGGCCAAAGAAGGGAACTAGCTTGACGGCACAGTTCTGTAGGCAGGGTTTCTAACCGAGGAAAAAAAGCCTACCTGCGGGCACAGCTTCGAGGGCAGGTTTAGAAATAGGGAAAAGGACTTACCCAGCAGCACAGTTCCGAGGGCAAGTTCTAAAAATAATGAGGCTCACCTGCTAACCTAACAACAATGGCAACAATAACAAAACGAAGTCTTTGCACAATAGTGCAAGAATAAAAATTGCTTCTTGGAAAATTCAGTCTTTCCTGTTATTTACTTATTACTCAGCCTTTTCTGCTATTTGTTTGTTATTCTTTGTTATTTTTCTATATTGTCATGATTCAATAAAATTGGAACAAAAATTGGAATAGTAATAAAATAATAAGTTTCACCTTGGTGAAATTCCCCCTATTCAGATCTAATGTAAGCAAAAACAAAGTGTTCATTGGTTTGTTACAAGTAAAAATAGGTTTTAGAGTTAGGTAATCGTGGAGTGTACAATAGGTTAGAATAGGTTAGACACACATTATTCTTGATGGAAAAATAATAATCTTGCTTTTAATAAGTTTTGTAGGGGGCTTTTAAGTTTTATGAAATTAAGTTGCTCTGATATAAAAAATATTTTCTCATACTGTTCCCTGACCATAACGCTTTGAAGTTAGTACCCCAAGCTTTAATCTAAAAAATGAGTTTTTGTAAATGTTAAATTCTTGTGCTTGTGACCTTTCTAGTTGTTAAAGATTAGCTTAAAACAATAACGGGTGGCGCTTGCTAAGAATAACCACAAGACGTTTTATATCAAATTGCCTTATTTTTATATAATGATTTTTCCGCATAATGTTTTGTACCCATTATAATTTTGCATGATGCATTGTATTTGTTAGTTTTAATTAAAATTCTTAGAACACAATGTATATCTACTGTACCATGTAGTCTAAAATTTAACCTTTGAGAATATGATCTAAGCACTGTGATGTAAGTTACAATTAAGCACACAGAGACAAAGAGGCTGTCTCCGTGTGCTTCGCCAACACTGTCCATCCCCGGAGGGGGTACCCTGGCTGCTGGAGCTGGACTCCGGCAAGGTTGGTTACCACTGAGCCATGACGGGAATTTCTGTAATTCAATTTTTTATAGATATCTCTGAGCATTTGCGTAAGGGAAAAATGGAATCACTTTCTAGTTCCAATTTACATTTTTCTGATCACAGTCAAGTCAAACATCTTTATTCAGCAAATTTTATAAGGACTTCGTGTCGATTGCTACATGTGATATCCAGCTACAGTCTGAACAAATTCTCCATCATTCTAGAATCCCTCTTTTCTTCAGTGTCCACTAAGGGAAAAGTGAAGAGGCTTGGTGCTCTTAAGCTAAAGGGTCCTTAGTGGTGAGACCCTAAATGGTACAGCACCACCACAGCTTATGTCCTCTGCTTCTGATTTCCTCTCTTCTTTTTTTTTTTTTAAATCATTTTTTTTGGGGGGGGGGTGTGTGCCACCGCATATGGAAGTTCCCAGGCTAGGAGCTGAATTGGAGCTGTAACTGTCAGCCATCCCACAGAGATGCCAGATCTGAGCCGTGTCTCTGACCTACATCACAGCTCATGGCAATGCTGGATCCTTAATGCACTGAGTGAGGCCAGGGATTGAACTCATGTCCTTAGGGACTAGTCGAGTTTGTTACCACTGAGCCACAATGGGGACTCTTGATTTCCTCTCTTCTGATTCATTGATGGTTATCTCAGTTTTCTCCATCCAAGAATTATGATATTTTTAGCTCCTTGAGGATGGAGGGCACTAGAATTTCCTGCTATGCATCCTGGCTGGCCAGAGTTTTTAGGCTGTGTTGGTCACTCAGAGAAGCAGAACTATGTATGTATGTATGTGTGTTTTACATACACACACATGCACATATAATTTGTGTACTAGATATAATTTGATTACTATAATATCCATATTATACATCACCTCTATATTACATGTTATACATAGTATATATATTTTTTTCTCTCACTGCATTTATTTTTATTTTTAAAATTTATTTATTTATTTTGCTTTTTATGGCCACACCTGTGGCATATGGACATTCCCAGGCTAGAGGTCGAATCAGAGCTGCAGCTGCCGGCCTGCACCACAGCCACGGCAATGCCAGATCCGAGCTGTGTCTGTGACCTATGCCACAGTTCACAGCAATGTCGGATCCTTAACCCACTGAGTGAGGCCAGGGATCAAACCCATATCCTCATGGATGCTAGTCAGGTTCCTAACCTGTTGAGCCACAGTGGCAACTCCTAATTTAAAAATCTACATAAGGCTGTTGATGCTGGAGTGTGAAGGCTTCAGGTTGGCAGTTGGGAAGGAAAGAAACATAAAGGAGGAAAGACAAGAAGAAGCTGGAACCTGTGATGTTGAGCCTGAACCCAGGAGGGTAGACAGGAACCTGTTAGTCTCTCACAACCTTTGAGGTTAGGAGTGTCCCAAAGGGGAAGCTGGTACCTCTTGCCCAGAGTTAAACACACACCTGGACTGGGAGTCAGAGAAGCTGGCGGCGAGTGTGACAGAGGCTGGAAGGGCCATGGGCCCTGCTGCTGCCACATGCCAAGCAGGTGATTCAGCAGACAGGTTGACAGGTAGTGCCAGTGCTGCTCCAGTCGCTCACGCCTGACTCCAACATTTGGAATCAAAGAGAAAAGGACTGATGTTCTACTTCCACCTTCTGAGTGATGTGCAGGATGTCTCTTGATGCCAGCTAAACTGGAACTATGCAGGAAAGTAAGTTCTGGGAAATGTCGTTACAGCTTCGTTGACACAATACAAATCCTCCACATGCTTCCAAAGGAGTCTTGTCATCCAGGTTTACGCTCCTGCATTTGGAGACCTGCACCAAGCTGCTGATCATACTTAAGCAGCTTTCCCACCAATCCTCATCTTGGGACCTCATCTGTTAGTTTTTACTGTGCACCAAACCAGTGCAACACTTAAACGTTTATGATTTCTGATCTCTTATGATTCTGGGCGCCAGGTGGGCAGTTGCTCTTCTCTGATCAGAATCTGTTTGGAGACCAAGTGGTCAGGTATTCATAGCAGTCAGGCTGTTGCTCAGGTGGCTTTGGCTGACATGGCTTATCTCTGCTCCAGTACATATTATATCATTAACTCAAATTGTCCTGGCTCCACCCTTTGCTGTAGAGCAAAGGTCTCTAGCATTCTTCCACGATTTTATTTTATCTTTTTGTCTTTTTGCCTTTTTCTAGGGCCGGTCCCACGGCATATGGAGGTTCCCAGGCTAGGGGTCCAATTGGAGCTGCAGCTGCTGGCCTACGCCCAAGCCACAGCAACTTGGGATCCCAGCTGCGTCTGCGACCTACACCACAGCTCACGGCAACGCCAAATCCTTAACCCACTGAGCGAGGCCAGGGATGGAACCTGCAACCTCATGATTCCTAGTCGGATTCATTAACCACTGAGCCATGATGGGAACTCCCTTCCACGATTTTAAATATGCATCCAGTTTTGGGGTCTTGGCTGGGGTCTCACATAAGCTCATCACCTGTCTTCTCAAGTTCTTCTTTTTCAGTACTCTTGTGGTTATCCGGTTTCCACAAAGCCATTGCAAGATGGAGTCTACAGTCTTCCACAGATGGTAATGCCCACACTCCATGAGAATTCTGCTCTTTCTGATTCGTAACGCTACAAACCCTCAAGGTATCAATATGCCATCTTGTTCCCTGGACTCCTAAAAATACCAAACCAGGTGCTTTTTACATGCAAAAGTGGGGATATGTAGCCTCATCACTTGTATTTTTGTTTTATCCACTGTATTGGTCAACTTATGTGGATGCTGTAACAAAGTGCCACAGACTAGGTGGCATAAAAAAAAGAAATGTACTAGCTCACAATTGTGGAGGCTAGAAATCCAAAATCAAGGTGTCTGCATGCTTAATTCCTTCTCAGGCCTGTAAGGGAAAGATCTGTTTCAGGTGTTTTCCCCTTGATGGCCATCTTCTATGTTTTTCTTTTTTAAAAAAGTGAAGTATAGCTGATATACAATGTTGTGTTAGTTTCAGGCATACAGGAAAGTGATTCAGATATATATATATGAAAAAATATGTTATATAACATATTACATATGTATTATTTACTTATATACACATATGTATAAATACATATATATATATACACATAATACATACACACACACACACACACACACATATATATACATTTTCAGATTCTTTCCCTTTGTTATTACAAAATATTGAATATAGTTCTCTCCTAGTTATATTTTATCTCCTGGGCATTGACGTGGTCTGTTTGTGCCTCTGGGCCAAAATTTCCTTTTTTTTTTTTTTGTAGTTGGTTTTTCTTTTTTTTTTTTTTTTGTCTTTTTGCCATTTCTTGGGCCGCTCCTGCGGCATATGGAGGTTCTCAGGCTAGGGGTTGAATCGGAGCTGTAGCCACTGGCCTACGCCAGAGCCACAGCAACGCAAGATCCAAGCCGCGTCTGTGACCTACACCACAGCTCACGGCAACGCCGGATTGTTAACCCAAAGAGCAAGGGCAGGGACCGAACCCGCAACCTCATGGTTCCTAGTCGGATTCGTTAACCACTGCACCACGACGGGAACTCCCAAAATTTCCTTTTTATTTTTTATTTTTATTTTTGTTTTTTTAGGGCCTCGCCAGCAGCATATGGAGGTTCCCAGGCTAGGGGTCAAATTGCAGCTACAGCTTCCAGCCTACACCACAGCGACAGCAAGGCCAGATCCGAGCCGCATCTTCAACCTACACCATAGCTCATGGCAACACCGGATCCTTAACCCACTGGGCGAGGCCAGGAATCGAACCCACAATCTCATGGTTACTAGTTGGATTCGTTTCCGCTGTGCCACAACAGGAGCTCCAACATTTCCTTTTTGAAATAAGCTCCTCAGCTTCTGTCTACAGGCTGTTTTCCCAATGGTAAGTCATGAGTCCCAGGGCAGAGAACTCCTATCTGAGACAGATATCACGCTGTTCTTTTTATTGCCCAAAGGTGTATTTGTACAAACAGAGTCCTTCTGACTTTTCTTACTCACTAATATATCAGGTTAGCCTGAATTCCAGCTCAAGTGAAGCCTGGAGTCATGGTTCAACAAGGCACACTAGGTCCTCCCTAGTGCGAGTCTCCTCCCTGATTTCTTGGCAGCTCTTCTTTTCCTTCATATTCACCCTCAACCTCATCTTCCCCAACCTCTAGGTCTCTGTGCTTGAACTACAGTGAATTAGTGGCTACTCGCTTAATGTGCATCGGCTCTTACATCTCCTTAACTTTACCCATGCCGGTCTTTCTCCTTGAAATACTCTTTTTACCAATTTCTACCTGGAGATTTTTTTCTTCACTATTCATGACTCAGCTCAAATGTTTACTAACCTGCTGAATGTTTCTCAAGGTTTTGGCCAACATTAGTTATTCTAGTAGCATCTTTTAAAATAATTTTCCTACAAAAGTATTTATGGTATCTAACTTGCAGCTATTTATGACTCAACCTTGGCAGTCTCTAACTGGGAAGTCAAACACAGACAATTACCTGATGGTAGGGGCTATCTCCTAGCCTCTGGCACTGGGGATAAGGTCAAAAAAATACTTAGAATGTAAGTGATCAAATGACTGAACAGATAAAGAAGGAATGATGCAGAAGACAGGACAGCATGTAGGAGGTAGATGGCAATGTGATAGCGGAGGGCATGGAGAAATGACAAGTGTTGCCCTAGATCTGGGAGTGACATGTTATTTCAGAAGACTAAGAAGGGGATCTGTTGGAATCCTTGACTTCTTGGTCAACATGCTTTGATCAAGGTGCATTTGAGGAGAGGAGGTACAGTTCCTGAAATTGGAACCTGTCCCAGGGGCTCTCAGGTCTTGGACCTCCTGGAGGTTTGAGGATGTCTGGATAGACACAGATCTGTGCCTTGTAGCTGTGTATTTATAATAACAAATGAGGCACTCAGTACACTGAGTGGTAAATAATAGAAAATAGTTCTAGCTTTGAACTGGGCAGCTATAAGGCAGCTATGTATGGAAATGTGTATGGTACACTTATGTAAACAGTTTTTGCCTGGCGTTTTCCCTATTCCCTGAACTTAGATAACATTGTATTTTATATATGGCAATATTCCAGTCATTTTTAAAAGACTTTTTAGAAGAGATGTAGGTTTACAGCAAAGTTAAGCAGAAAGTATAGAGATTTTCCATTCACTCCCTGCCATCACAATGCTTATTTCCCCCACTTTTTTTCATACATAAACAAAATATATCCTCAAGCTAGAAACCTCAAATAAGCAAAAAGGGAGGGGGTGGAAAATTCTCCTATATAACATCTTTTAAAGATAACCACTGTTAATTTTTACTATCCTTATGTAGATAAGCATTTTTCTTAATAATCTTACTTACAACACAACTGAGAAGAAAATAACTTTTCTCATACACTATAATTTTTTTTTTTATTTTTTGTCTTTTTAGGGCCACACCTTCAGCATATGGAGGTACCCAGGCTAGGGGTCGGATCAGAGCTAGAGCTGCTGGCCTGTGCCATAGCCAGATCTGAGTTGCATCTGCGGCCTACACCACGGCTTATGGCAATGCCAGATCCTTACCCCACTGAACGAGGCTAGGGATTGAACCTGCGTCCTCATGGATCCTAGTCGGGTTCCTTAACCCCTGAGCCATGATGGGAACTCCCATACACTATAATTTTTTAAAAGACTTACTCTCTTTTGTACAAAAGGTAATTCATGTACAAAATATCAATTGTAAAAGTCATCAAAGGGTAATAGCTTCTTCCATACAGTCCCAGATATAATGTATGTATTTAGAAGTGTATTCACCCCCCACATTATTCAGCATTTTGTTTACTTACAATAGATCTTAGAGATCTATTACATTTCAGCTCAGTGAAATTTTCAATACTTTTGCTAGGTGGGCAAGAACTATTAAAGTCAGAGATAGCCATTTTTGAGTAAAATCAATTAAGACTATTAAGCAATTAAACAGAAGCTGATGCCTTCTGAATGATATGCAGAACTGCTAATAGGAGGCACAGAGAATGGGGATTAGGCAGAGAATAAGAACTATGGAGTGGACAGTAGGGAACTGGCCAGATGCTGGGGAATGGTGGGCAAGAAGTTGCCCAGTTCTACGTTGTTTAACACGACACACAAAAATAAGCTCAAAATGGATCAAAGGCTTAAATGTAAGGCTGGATACTATAAAACTAGAGGAAAACATGGCAGAACACTCTTTGACATAAATCACAGCAATGTCTTTTTGGATCCATGTTCTAGAGCAATAAAAATAAAAACAAACAAATGGGACCTAATTAAACTTAATGCTTTTACACAGCAAAGGAAACCATCAACAAAACAAAAATACTGCCCACAGAATGGGAGAAAAATCTTTGCAAATGAAGTGACCAATAAGGGACTGATCTCCAAAATATATGAACATATCATGTAGCTTTATCTTTTTTTTTAGAGCTGCATCAGTGACATATGGAGGTTCCCAGGCTAGGGGTCAAATTGGAGCTATAGCTGCTGGCATACACCACAGCCACAGCAACGCAGGATCCAAGCCACATCTGTGACCTACACCACAGCTCACGGCAACACCAGATCCTTAACCCACTGAGTGAGGCCAGGGATTGAACCTGCAACCTCATGGTTCCTAGTTGGATTTGTTTCCACTGCATCATGATGGGAACTCCATCTTGCAACTTTATATTTAAAAAAATGCAATCAAAAAATTGGCAGAAGATTTAAACAGATGTTTCTCCAAAGAAGACAGACAGATGGTAAAGAAGCACATGAAAGATGCTCGACATCACTAATTATTAGAGAAATGCATATCAAAACTACAATGAGATATCACCTCATGCCAGTCAGAATTGCCATCATCAAAAGGCCTATAAACAATAAAGACTGGAAAGGCTGTGGAGAAAAAGGAGCCCTTCTACAGTGTTGGTGGGAATGTACATTGGTACAACCACTATGGAGAACAGTATGGAGGTTCCTCAAAGAAACTAAAAATAGAAATAGCATGTGACCCAGCAATCCCACTCTTGGGCATCTATCTGCGGAAAACCGTAATTCAAAAAGATAGGTGTATCCCAATGTTCACTGCAGAACTATTTACAATAGCCAGTACATGGAAGCAATCTAAATGTCTATCAACAGAGGAATGGAAAAAGAAGATGTGGTACATATATACAATGGAATATTACTCAGCCATAAAAGGAAGGAAATAATGCCATTTGAAGCAATATAGATGGATGTAGAGATTCTCATACTAAGTGAAGTCAGTCAGACAAAGACATATTATTACCTTGCTTATTATGTATGGAGTGTAAAAAAAATGATACAAATGAATTTATTTACAAAACAGAAACAGACTCAAGGATTTTGAGATCAAATTTAGGGTTATCAAAGGGGAAACATTGGGAGGAGAGATAAATTAGGAGGTTGGAATTAACATATATACACACTGCTCTATATAAAATAGATAGCCAACAAGGACCTACTGTATAGCACAGGGAGGTCTACTCAATATTCTGCAACAACCTATATGGGAAAAGAATCTGAGAAAGAGTAGATATATGTTTATGTATGACTTACTCACTCTGCTGTACACCTGAAACTAACACAACATTGCAAATCTGAGATACTCCAATAAAATTTAAAAAAGAGAAGTTGCTCAGTTCTAGCTGGGAAGAGAGGCTGCAGGGGAGAATGGGAATGGCTGAGGGCAGTGATGAGAGATAAGAAGGGAAGGAGAAATTCATGGAGAACAATGGAAATCTTAAAGAATCTCTGGTTTTCTTCTACTTTGCATGCATAAAGGAGAAATTTCTGCCTGACGGCAATCCTCAAGTTGCACTTTGTAGCACATCCTCATGGCCTATTTTCTGTCCTAGTTGGTTTTGCCTCTTGCAATCTTCCTTCACACAGAAGGGGGGCCCTGATATGAGGGGACTCTCAAGGCTAGTCTGCACTGATAGGTTCCCAGGAGGACAGAGACAGACCCCCCAACCCCCAAATGTGGCTGTTCACCTTGGAGAACTGCTGTGGACACCCTTTCCCAAAATGTGGATGCTCAAGTTGGGCAGGAAACAATGGCCTGTGGAAAAAAACTGCCCACATAGATTAAACTCCTACAAGGATTAACTCCCCTCTGTCATGGGACCCAACCCCCTCTCCCCTTTTATTTATTTATTTATTTTTGCTTTTTAGGGCTGCACCCATGGCATATGGAGGTTCCCAGGTTGGGAGTCGAATCAGAGCTGTAGCTGCTGGCTTACACCACAGCCAAAGCAACGCAGGATCCGAGCCGCATCTGCAACCTACAGCACAGCTCACGGCAATGCTAGGTCCTTAACCCACGGAGCAAGGCCAGGGATTGAACCTGTGTCCTCATGGATGCTAATCAGATTCCTTAACCGCTGAGCCATGATGGGAACTCCCCTACTATCCCTCCCTTGACCTTCCCCTCCTTATTCGTTGTTCTGCCACAAGTTCTGGCCATGCACTCCATCCAGCCACAGATTGCTGCCACAGATCCTTTAGAAGCTTAGCACCTCCTCACAGTCTTTTCCTTTCTCATGCATAACACCAGGGAGCTTCTCTGTGTGATAAGCTGAGACTGACCCTCAGGGATAAGAGGGCCAGTGGGAGAAGACAGACAGGGAAGAGTGGCAACTTAAAAAGTTTGACATCATCAGTTACAGAACAGGATTTTCCCTTCCCTACTTTCTTGCTGCTACATGCTGTTGCCCACTGAGGGAGGGCTTTCCTGCCCCTTAAGTCCCTTGTCTTCTTGCAGGCCCCCTCTACACTGCTTTGGTCTGGGAAAGGCAAGAAGGTGCAATCAGGACTTGGGAAGGGAGACAGAAAAGATGAAAGTGTGGCAGGAAAGTAGAGTCAGAGTCAACAGCAGGGTCTGAAGGAGGTGAGGGAGAGGGGACAAGGGAGGAACACCATGGTCCACAGGGAGGCAGTTCCTTGAGAACACATGGAAAGAACAAGTGGGGTGCCTGCATGTTTATGCTTTTTCCTAAGTAAAAACTTTTTTTTTTTTTTTTGCTTTTTAGGGCCACACCCACAGCATATGGAAGTTCCCAGGCTAGGGATCAAATCAGAGCTGCAGCTGCCAGCCTACACCACAGCCACACAGGATCCAAAACACATCTGCAACCTACACTACAGCTCACAGCAATGCTGAATCCCCAACCCACTTAGCAGGGCCAGGGGTTGAACCTGCATCCTCATGGATACTAGTCAGATTCGTTTCCACTGTACAACAATGGGAACTCCTGAATAACCTTTTGTTTCTGGTGGAAGAGTCTCCCATTGGCTGGAGAAAGGGAGTTCCACTTAGGAAAAAGAGTTTATGTCTTGGTAGTTAACATATAAGCCTGTTTTAGTGGATTGAGTAACAATACCATGGCCGTTATTTTTAGAAAAAGGAAATATACCCCAAGATGACTAATTTTTGTGGTGGCGAGTGCTAAAGGAAATGGTTCTATTGTCACACTCATGATTGTTCCAGTGCCCCGGTCTTCTCCAGGAACAGGTGTGCTCTTTGATGGGTGTCTGTCATATGCTCAGTGTGACAGAGACCACATCATTTTCCCATCTGCAGACGCAGCCACCACATCCTGATCTTGAAAATATGAAATGTAAACTGAACTATACTCCTTTTAGGACTCTATTCTTAGTGACTTATGTGAATTAACTTCTTGCCTAAATTTCCATATACTTAAAAGTTTTTTCCACGCATGCTTTTGCTTCTCCTTGAGAAAACGAAACAAATAACCAAGGCCTTTTGATCACATGATATTTCATATGCAAATAGGCAAAAGTATTTGTTTCATATATTTAAGTAGTTATTGTTCAAAAAACAATTACAAACATGCCAGTTATAGGTATATTTTAATTTTAGGTTCTTCTCATTAGTGTTTTTAATTAGGGGATGTTTTAGCAAAATGGTTTTGAAATCAGCTTGGGTTAAAATCCTAGTTCTATAATTATTATCTCTGTGTCCTTAAAAGCTAAGTAACCTGGACTTCTTTTGTGGCTCAGCAGGTTAAGGATCTGGCACTGTCACTGCAGTGGCTTGGGTCACTGCTGTGGCACAAGTTCAATCCCTGGCCTGGGAACTTCTGTATGTTAAGTAACTTCTCCCTGTTTCTGTTTCTTCATGTCTAAAATAGGGCTAAATAAAATAAACTAGGGCTAACACGAACCCTGTTGGGAGGATTAAATCAATTAATACATTTCGAGTTCTGAGAATGGTTTTTAGAATATAGTAAGTGCTCATTAAGTCTTAGTAGTTGTTATTTAAACCCAAAATAGTTCAATAGAAGGCAAATGACTTGATGTAGTGGTAAGAGAAAACTTAACACTAAGAATGTCTGGATTTGGGAGTTTCCCTCGTGGCACGGCAGAAACGAATCCGACTAGAAACCATGAGGCTGCAGGTTTGATCCCTGGCCTTTCTCAGTGGGTTAAGGATTTGACGTTGTGAGCTGTGGTGTAAGTTGCAGATGCAGCATGAGTCCTGCATTGCTGTGGCTGTGGTGTAGGCCAGCAGCTGTAGCTCCGATTTGACCCCTAGGCTGGGAAACTCCATATGCCACTGGTGCAGCCCTAAAAAGCAAAAAAAAAAAAAAAAAAAAAAGAAAGAAAAAAATGTGAGGAAAAACCAGGGCATATGTTTCCAAAGACAAAATTCAAATTTTCAAATGAAAATTAAAAATTTGGAAACTTGGCTCATTTCACTCAGTATGAGATTCTCTAGTTCCATCCATGTTGCTGCAAATGGCATTATGTCATTCTTTTTTATGGCTGAGTAGTATTCCATTGTGTATATATACCACATCTTCCGAATCCAATCATCTGTCGATGGACATTTGGGTTGTTTCCATGTCCTGGCTATTGTGAATAGTGCTGCAATGAACATGCGGGTGCATGTGTCTCTTTTAAGTAGAGTTTTGTCCGGATAGACGCCCAAGAGTGGGATTGTGGGGTCATATGGAAGTTCTATGTATAGATTTCTAAGACAAAGACAAATACCATATGAGATCACTTATAACTGGAATCTAATATCCAGCACAAATGAACATCTCCTCAGAAAAGAAAATCATGGACTTGGAGAAAAGACTTGTGGCTGCCTCATGGGAGGCGGAGGGAGTGGGTGAGATCAGGAGCTTGGACTTATCAGACACAACTTAGAATAGATGTACAAGGAGATCCTGCTGAATAGCATTGAGAATTTTGTTTAGATACTCATGTTGCAACAGAACAAAGGGTGGGGGAAAAAATGTAATTGTAATGTATACATGTAAGGATAACCTGACCCCCTTGCTGTACAGTGGGAAAATAAAAAAATTAAAAAAAATAAAACAACAACAACAACAACAACAACAACAAAAACAAAAAAAAAGAGTTCTGTGCCAGAAAAGAAAAAAAAAATTTGGAAACTTGATCCACTATTGCGAAATGCATCAGCATTTTGGAGGGCCACATAACTCAGTGGACAGTATTTTTTCAAATGACTGATGTCTGGTGTTGCAAAATCATGCATGAGCAAAGGATATACTCAAAGTATAAGTTACCTTATACCTATCAGAATGGCCATTATCAAAAAGATAAGAAACAACAAGTGTTAGAGAGAATGCAGAGAAAAGGGAACCCTCAAGCCTTGTTAGTGGGAATATAACTTGGTATAGCCACCATGGAAACAATATGGAAGTTCCTTGAAAAATTAAAAACATATATACTGCATGATTCAGCAATTCTACCACTGAGTATTTACCTGAAGAAAAAGAACACTAATTTGAAAAAATACATATATTACTATGTTCACTACAATATTATTTGCAAGAGCTAAGATATGGAAACAACCTAAGTGTCCACTGATGAATGAGTGGATAAAGATGTGTATTTTTGTGTGTGTGTGTATTACAAAATACTACTCAGCTGTAAAAAAAAAAAATCTTCCTATTTGTGACAACATGGAATGACCTTCAGGATATTATGCTAAATGAAATAACTCAGATGGAAAAAGACAAGTATCATATGATTTTACTTATATGTGTAATCTAAAAAACAAAACAAAACCCAGACTCATAGACACAGGGAACAGACTGGTGTTCGGCAGAAGGAATGGAGGCTTCAGGAGGTGGCAGAATGAATGAAATGGATCAAGAAACACAAGCTTTCATCCTAGCCATAGCAATCAGATAAGAAAAAGAAATAAAAGGTATCCAAATTGGAAAGGAAGAGATAAAACTGTCACTATTTAAAGATGACATGATACTTTATATAGAGAACTCCAATACTCCACACAAAAATTATTAGAATAAATGAATTAAGCAAAGTTGCAGGATATTACTAATTTATACAAATCTGTTGTATTTCTTTACACTAACAATGAAATAACAAAAAAAGAAAGTAAAAAAAAATCCCATTTGGAATTCCCACTGTGGTGTAATGTGATCAGTGGCATCTCTGCAGCACCAGGGCCCAGGTTCGATCACCAGCCTGGCATAGTGGGTTCAAGGATCTGGAGTTGCTGTAGCTGTGGTGTAGGTTGCAATTGCAGCTCAGATCTGATCCCTGGCCCAGGAACTCTATATGCTGTGGGGCAGCCAAACAAAAAAAAAAAAAAAAAAAAAGAAAATCCTATTTAAAATTGTGTCAAACAAAACAAAACAAAACAAAACAACCATAGGAATAAACTTAACCAAGGAGATGAATTACCTATATGCTGAAAACTATGAAACATTGATAAAATAAACTGAAGATGATTCAAAGAAATGGAAAGCTAGGAGTTCCCATCATGGCTCAGCAGAAATGAATCTGACTATGAACCATGAGGTTGCGGGTTTGATCCCTGGGTCACTTGGTGGGTTAATGATCCAGTGTTGCCATGAGCTGTGGTGTAGGTCACAGACATGGTTCAGATCTGGCATTGCTGTAGCTCCGATTAGATCCCTAGCCTGGGAACCCCCAGATGCTGCAAGTGCAGCCCTAAAAAGCAAAAAGAAAAAAAAAAGAAAAAAGAAAAGCTATCTCATACTTTGGGATTGGCAGAATTAATATTGTTAAAATGGTCATAATACCCAAAGCAATCTATAGATTTAATGTTAAAATATCCATGGAATTTTTCACAGAACTAGAACAAAAATAATATTAAAATGTATATGGGACCACAGAAGACCCAGAATTGTCAGAACAATCCTGAGGAAAAAGAACAAAGCTGGAGGCATAACCCTTCTACACTTCAGATAATTTTACAAAGCTACAGTAATCAAAACGGTGTGGTATTGGCACAAAAATAGACATATAGACCAATGGAACAGAATAGAGACTCCAGAAACAAACACACACTGATGGTCAATTAATCTTTGACAAAGGAGGCAAGGGTGAAAAGACAGTCTCTTAAGCAAGTAGTGTTGGGAAAGCTGGACAGCTACATGTAAATCAATGAAATTAGAATATTCCCTTACACCACATGCAAAAATAAATTCAAAATGGCTTAAAGATTTAATAAAATATAAGACATGACACTATATGACTCCTAGAAGAGAGTAGAGAATGGCAAAACATTCTCAGACATAAATATTTTCTTAGTTTTCCCAAGACAAAAGAAATAAAAGCAAAAATAAACAAGTGGGACCTAACCAAACTTAAAAACTTTTGCACAGCAAAAGAAACCATTAATAAAATGTAAAGACAACTTACGGAATAGGAGAAAATATTTGCAAACAATGTGACCGACAAGCGCATAATACCCAATATATACAAACAGCTCAAACAACTAAATAACAACACAAAACGACCCAATCAAAAAATGGGCAGAAGATCTAAATAGACGTTTCTAAAAAGAAGACATACAAATGGCCAATGTGAAAATATACTCAACACTGCTAATTATTAGAGAAATGCAAAATAAATCCACAATGAGCTATCACCTCACAATGGTTAAAATGGTTATTGTAGAAAAATCTACAGGAGTTCCCACTGTGGCTCAGTGGTTAATGAATCTGACTAGTAACCATGAGGTTTTGGGTTCGATCCCTGGCCTTGCTCAGTGGGTTAACGATCCGGTGTTGCTGTGAGCTGTGGTGTAGGTCCAGACGAGGCTTGGATCCGGCATTGCTGTGGCTCTGGCATAGGCCTGCAGCTACAGCTCCGATTTGACCCCTAGTCTGGGAACCTCCTTATGCCGCAGGTGTGGCCTTTGAAAAAAAAAAAAGACAACAAAAAACCGAAAACAAAAAAACACCTAAAAATAGAGGTACTATATGACCCAGCAAATCCTACTCCTGGGCATATATCTGGGAAAAATGAAAACTCTAATTTGAAAAGATACATACACCCACAATGTTCATAGTACTACTACATATAATAGCCAAGACATGGAAATCACCCAAGAGCCCATTGACGGACTATTGTCTTAAGAAGATGCAATATGTATGTATGTATGTGTATATACACATATACACACATTCAATGTAGTGTTACTCAGCCGTAGAAAAGAATAAAATATTGACATTTGCAGTGATGTGGATGGACCTAGAGAACATCATACTAGGTGCAGTAACTCAGACAAAGACATATATTATATGATAGCACTTATATATATAATCTAAAAAATAATACAAATGAATCTATATACAAAACAGAGACAGACTCACAGACATAGTAAACAAACTTATGGTTACCAAAGGGGTAGGGGAGGAGGAGAGTAATAAAATAGGATAAAGGATTAACAGAAACTACCATCCATAAAATAGATAAGCACAAGGATTTACTGTACAGCACAGGAAACTTTATCCAGTATCTTGTAATAACCTATAATGGAAAATAATCAAACATATATGTATCTATATCCATGTGTCTATATCCATGGATATAGATACATATATATAACTGAATCACTTGGTTATATACTTGAAACTAATACAATATTATAAATCAATGATACTTCAATTTAAAAACTGCAAACTTTCGGTTATAAAATAAATAAGTCAGGGGTATATAAATTACAACATGGGGAATATAGTCAATAATATTTAAGTAACTTTATATGATGACAGATGGAAACTAGACTTATTGTGGTGATTATTTTGCAATGTATACAAGGGTCAAATCACTATACTGTAAACCTGAAACCGCAATTTTGTATGTCAATTATACCTCAATAAAAAATGGGAAAAACTTAAAATTATAATATAGACCAGTGGATTTTAATGTAACAGATTATAAGTTCATTGATATGGTTTCAGATTGCACATTATGAATAACCTTTAAGAAATTACCACTTGTTTGCATCTATTGCGCTTCAAATCCCAGTCCTTCCCACACCCTCCCCCTCCAGTTAGGCAACCACAAGTCTGTTTTCTAGTCCATGAATTTCTTTTCTGTAGAAAGGTTCATTTGTGCCATTTGTTAGATTCCAGATAGAAATGTATCCTATGGTATTTATCTCTCTCTTTTGGATTTCTTTCACTTAAGATCAGAGTTTCTACAGATGCAAACTCAGCACTAGGAGTGATATAGTAATGAGATCCTGCTTTATAGCAAAGGGAACTATTTCTAAGTTACTTTTTTTGGAATGAGATGGAGAATAATGTGAGAAAAACATGTATATTCATGTATGACTGGATCACTTTGCTGTTAAGGAGATATTGAGCACTATAAATCAGCTACAATGGAAATTAAAAATGATTTAAAAAAAAGAAGAAATTACCACTTGTTAGGTTTTGGTGTCACATCAAAAAGGATGGCCAATGTTCATTACAGCACTATTTACAATAGCCAAGACATGGAAACAACCTAAATGTCCATCGACAGAGGAGTGGATCCAGAAGAGGTGGTACATATACACAATGGAATATTACTCAGCCATTAAAAGGAATGAAATACCAGCATTTTTTGCAACATGGATGGACCTAGAAACTATCATGCTAAGTGAAGTCAGCCATACAATGAGACACCAACATCAAAAGCTTTCACTGACATGTGGAATCTGAAAAAAGGACAGACTGAATTTCTATGCAGAACAGATGCTGACCCCCAGACATTGAAAAACTTATGGTCTCTGGAGGAGACAGTTTGCGGGGTGGGGGGATGTGCCTGGGCTGTGGGATGGAAATCCGGTGAAATCAGATTGTTATGATCATTATACAACTATAGATGTGATAAATTCATTTGAGTAATAAAAAAATGGAAAAAAAAGAACTTAATAGTTGATCACTAAACATTTATTTCTACTCCCTAAATTTAGGCCATGTAGGATTTACTATGGGGGAAAAAAAAAAAAAAAAGATGGCCATAGGAGTTCCTGTTCTGGCACATTGGAAACGAATCCAACTAGGAACCATGAGGTTGTGGGTTCAATCCCTGGCCTCACTCAGTGGGTTAAAGGATCTGGTGTTGCTGTGAGCTGTGCGGTAGGTCACAGACGCGGCTCGGATCTGGCATTGCTATGGCTCTGACGTAGGCCGGCAGCTTTAGCTCTGTTTTGAGCCCTAGTCTGGGAAGCTCCACATGCTACGGGTGCGGCCCCAAAAAGCAAAAACAAACAAAAAAAGCACACACACAAAAAACAAAAAACAAAACAAAACATATCCATAATTATCTGAAAAGCCAATTAAAATACCTTTTCCAACTGCTTATTTCTGAGAGGCTCAATTTTCTTCATACGCTTCAAGTTGAAGTATTTAACCCCCAAAATATATCAGAATGCAGAATCTGTCTTCTACAAGCCAACATTAGAGAGATTTATAAAAAATAGAAAATGATTCTTCTCATTAGTATTTTTGGAAATAATTTTTTCTTCAAAACTATGTCATTTATAATACTACTTAATGGATCTATTATTGTGATTCTTAAATGAGTTAATAAATATTAAAATTTTTCTTAGTTTTAATTTCTATTATGGAAAATATTTCATAACCCACCTAAAAAAATGCTCTTTGGCCTCCACTGTACTTTTTAAGTGTGTAAAAGGATCCTGACACCAAAAATTCGAGAACTACTACTTTGGACCATGATTTCTGAACACTAGAATGGCTGAACACTAGAATCACCTGTAGAAATTTTAAAGAAACACCAAGGTGAAGTTCCTACTGTGGCCCAGTGGGTTAATTAATGATCCAGCGTTGTCTCTGTGACAGCGCAGGTTCCATCCCTGGCCTGGGAACTTCCATATGCAATGGCTGTGGTCAAAAATGGAAAAAAACAAAACAAAACACCAAGCCAATGCCTGGCCCCACCCCAGGTAACTTAAATCTGACTTTCTGAGTTTAGAGCCTGGGCATTAACATGTCTGTATATTTTCAAACTTCTCAGGTGATACTAATGTACGTCCAGGGTTGAAAACTATTGCCCTAGTGTACTGTTTTCTAAATTTATCCAATCTTAAGAACCATATGAGATGGTTGTTAAATGTTCCAGGTCCTTCCTTAGATCTAATGAACCAAATCTCTGGGGAAAGTGGGTGGAAAATCTGTTTAAAAAGCATCTTTGATGATTCTTAAAAATGAGACAATTTTGGGGAAAACTACACTATTTTCTTCCCAACACCCTCATTCTTGCCACAGCAGTGACCCAGTCGGCTACAGTGACAACACCCGATCCTTAACCCACTGCACCACAAGAGAACTCCTAACCTCCTCATGCTTTTTTTCTTTTTTTTTTAATTTTCAATTTTTTTAAAAAATTTTTTAGGACCGTACCCGCAACTTATGGAGATTCCCAAGTTAGGGGTCAAATCGGAGCTACAGCTGCCAGCCTATGCCACAGCCACAACAGCATCAGATCCGAGCTGCATCTGCGACCTACACCACAGCTCAAGGCAATGCTGGATCCTTGACCCACTGAGGGAGGCCAGGGATGAAACCCACAACCTCATGGTTCCTAGTCAGGTTCATTTCCTCTGTGCCATGACGGGAACTCCATAACCTCCTCATTCTTGATTGCAGGCTGGCTAAGGCATTACTAAAAAAGGCATTACTCAATGAATTCAAACTACAAAGATTACAGTACACATTTTTAAATTTCCCCTGGAAAATTACCTATTCATATGAGATTCTGCATGCAGAAATGACTTTGAATTTTAAAGGAATTGGCTTTTTGATGAGGGACATTCTGACCAGAGTGAGGTCATGCCTCACTGCAGTTTTGATTTACATTTCTCCAATAGTGATGTTGAGCATTTTTTTTTCATATGTCTATTGGCCATCTGTTTGTCTTCTGTTTTCTGCCCACTTTTCAACTGGGTTGTCTTTTTGATATTGAGTTGTATGTGCTGTTTGTATATTTTGGATATTAACCTCTTGTGGGTCACATCGTTTGCAAGTATTTTCTCCCATTCTGTAGGCTGTCTTCATTTTGTTGGTTTCCTTTGCTGTGCAAAAGCTTTTCATAAAAAAAAATCTACAAATAGGAGTTCCTGCTGTGTTGCAGTGGGTTAAGGATCTTAACCTGTAGCCACAACATTGCTGCATCAGTGGCGTGGGTCACAGCTTCTGTTTGCCTTCGATTCCTGGCCTGGAAACTTCCATAAGCCATGGATGTGGCCGTAAAAATGTCTACAAATAATGAACACTGGAGTTCCCATTGTGGCACAGTGGAAATGAATCTGACTAGGAACGATGAGGTTGCAGGTTCAGTCCCTGGCCTCCCTCAGTGGGTTAAGAATTGTCATTGCCATGAGCTGTGTTGTAGGTCACAGACGTGGATGGCCTGGGCGGGCAGCTATAGCTCCAATTCGACCCCCTAGCTTGGTAACTTAAAAAAAAAGCAAAAAACAAACAAACAAAAATAATAAATGCTGGAGAGGGTGTGGAGAAAAGTAACCCTCCTACACTGTTGGTGGGAATCTAAGTTGTTACAACCACTATGGAAAACAGTATGGAGGTTATTTCCTACTATGTGATCCTGAAATTTCTCTTGGGCATGTATCTGGAGAAAACCATAATTCAAAAATATTCACGCACTTCAATATTCCTTGTAACACTGTTTACAATAGTCAAAACATGGAAGCAACCTAAATGTCCACTGACAGATGAACGGATAAAGAAGATGTGGTACATGTATGTATATGTGTGTGTGTATTTTTTTAATGGACAATTACTCAGCCATTTAAAAAAGAATGAAATAATGCCATTTGCAGCAACAGGGATGGACCTAGAAATTATCATACTAATTGAAGTAAGCCAGACAAAGACAAATATATGATATTGCTTATACGTAGAAACAAACAAACAAAAAGGATTCAATGATATTATTTACAAAACAGAAATAGACCCATAGATATAGAAAACCAATTTATGGTTACCAAAGGGGAAAGGGGGGGGATAAATTCTAAGTTTGGGATTAACATATAGTCACTAATATGTATAAAATAGATGCACCACAGGACCTAACCACATAGCACAGGGGACTATACTCAATAAGGGGAAAGAATATGCAAAAGAAAAAAATGTGTAACTCAATCACTGTGCTGTACATCTGAAACTAACACAACATGGTAAATTATATTTCCTTTAAAATGAAAAAGATCATAAAAATTTTTAAAATTCAAGGAATAAAGACAGTGTAGTTAATTATTTGACAAGGTATTATTCTTGTATGGTGGCACTTTTCTCCCAGGCCACTCAAGTTTCAAAATTTTGTGGGAAGTACTTTACACATTTGGGATGGGCAAGGTAATTTTGCATAGGCAGCTGCTTCCTCAGCCCAAGTGTTCAGAGGGACATAAGTCAGATGACTGGCAAGAACCAGTTCTTCTTGATTTGACTGTCTTGGACCTAGGATAAAAGCTTTGTAAACACAACAATTTCATTTCCTCATGAATTTTAAGAAGGCAAATAGACCTAAGGAGGGGGTCAAATGGACTACCTTGGAGTGCTAAGCAGAAAGTAGTTTATAGGAATCACAGTGGAGAAGTGAAACTTGCCTGAGAGAATACCCTTAAATTCCTACTTTTTATCTTTGGGTAAAACAGGAAGAAGGCACAGTCAGTATTCAATAGTAATTTCCTGTCTGCAGCACCACAGTCATTCTTTTTTATGGTCAAAGCAATGTAGAAATGACTCAACTATGAGTGAGTGGAGGCAGAGATCGAGTCATATTTTTATGAACTAAATGTGTAATGCCTGGCTCATAATAAATGCTAAATAATAGCAGTGATCATTTGTCCAGAACAATGTCAAAAGGTGCAGAAATATTAATAATATTATGTAGAACATTTCTTTAATATGACTTGTTTTCAACAAGACTCACATTGAAAATTTGTAAAAAACCTATGAGAAAAACTAAGTTCAGCCAGAAAAGATAACTGTAAAGATGCAAACAATAGTTTCCTCAAAAAACAAAACAAAAAAAAACAAACAAATAAAACAATAGTTTCCTCTGGGATTGGAAATGAGCAGGTTAGAGGCAGAAATTTTTCCCTTTATAATTTTCTTCTATTATATTTTTAAACCCAGGGCAGCTAGTTTATAGACTTTTTTAATGAGAAGTTTAAATATTGAATTACATAGTCATACAACTGGAGATCTAGATGTGAGCTTGGAGATCCTTCTCTTCCCTTCAACTATCAGAATAGTTCCAGTTTCCTCTTCACTATTATGTGCAAGTGGTAGGTAGTATTGGAAAGCCCACAATTCTCTTCTTCCATCAAGGGGCAGAATCTTTTGAATATGGGCTGGCCACGTGATTTGCTTTGATTAATGGGATGTGCTTCGATAAATGGGATATTTGCAAATGTTACACAAGAAGAATCTTGAGAAACACTAGTTCATTGGGGCCTGCCACTTGGGTGTTCTTGTCACTTTTTTACCTATTCATGATGAAAGACAAGGACCCATTCACCTTCATTGCCCTAGCCGACCACTGGGCATGTTAGCAAGGACAAGTGGGGCCAGTCAGCCCCCATCTGATTCTCCAACTGGTCACAGACACATAAGCAATCCCAGATGACATCTGCCCAGGCTGACTTGGACCAGAAGAACCCTCCTACAAAACTGTGAGCTAAATCAATGGTTGTTGTTTTAAACCACAAAGTTTCAGTATAGTTTATTACCCAGCAAGTGTTACTGATACTATCTCAGAATTAGGATTTCACTGCTCCAGTCAAGTAAGTTTAGTCAATCTTTATAACAAACCATTGTTTATACACCTTGATTCAAACCCTTTCCCTAAATGAACTGCCTTCTTTGTCTTCACTCTGTAGATCTATCTCTTTGACAATATCCTCAATTCCTTCATCTCTTCATGACCAAAAGCTTCCTTTTCTAAACACTTGAAATAGGTTTTGTATCTGTTAAATATGCCAATGCTAGTTTTTAAATTCTATTGGAAATGGTTCTGTAGTTTAACACAAGAGAGATTAGTGAGAGTTAATCTACAGTAATTTTACAGAAATATGTTAATTTTTTCCTTTCCAATTTTGTAACTTTGATATGTGCACAACACTTAAAAGCCTTTGCTTATCTTCGTAGGTATATGTCCAATTTCTGCCATTGTAATGTTGATTTCTAAAGGGTAGGAGCTCTTCCTCATCTCTCTGGTAAAGTGTTTTGTACAGAACCTAGTATATAATACAGAAAGAATAGTGCTCTGGTTTTGGAGTCGGAAAAACCTAGGTCCAAATCACTGCACCTACTAGTTGTGTGACCTTGGATAAAAGAAGTAACTCTTCTGAAAGCCGAAATTTCTTTATGGTAAAAAATAATTATGCTTACTTTATATGGTTATTTTGAGGATTAAGTGACATAAACCAAAACTTCTAGTCAGTGCTGAACACACAGCAGGCATGCAGCACATAAAGACTTTTCCTAAAAAAAAAAAAGCCTCTTATTAAGATGAAGAACACAGGTGCTAAACCTGCTACTCAAGGTGTGGTCCCACACATAGGAGCAGCATTGTTACTCCCTGGGGAATTTCTGGAAGTATAGAATGTCAGGCCCCACCCCAGAACTACTGAAATTGGTGATTCCTCTATAGGTCACAGGTGGAGAAGCACGGCCTTAAAAGACCTTAAAGTAAAGCCAAGAGGTCTGTAAATTGATTTGACATGATATCTGGGCAATTAAGCACTTAAATCCACTGGATTAGATTTTCAGCTGATCTCATTAGTTGATTGGAATTTCTGATAATGAGCCCCCCAAAGAAAGTTTGCATCATTACACTGCATCATAGTAACTCCTCCAAGGGAGTTGAGAGAAAGGATTTCTTTCTTCTCTAAACTTAATCGATTAATTGATTTCTACTAAATGTGAATGTGGAGGAACTTGTAGGTTATAAACTTATCTTGAAAGGTTTTTTTTTCCATTAGCCTCCAACATTTTTATTTTCCTTCCTAGGAATTAAAGAGCAAGGGAAAGAGTTACAAAGAAATAACTAGGAGTTGCTGAAACAAAAGTAGCTTTTTCTGTGTGTCTTTTTAGGGCTGAACTCTTGGCATAAGGAAGTTCTTAGGCTAGGGGTCAGAATCAGAGCTAGAGCTGCCGGCCTACGCCTGGGCCACAGCTACAGCAACACCAGATCCAAGCCGAGCCATGTCTGTGACCTACACCACAGCTCACGACAATGCCTGATCCTTAGCCCACTGAGCGAGGCCAGGGGTTGAACCTGTGTCCTCATGGATACTAGTCAAATTTGTTTCTGCTGAGCCAGATGGGAACTCCAAAACTAGCTTTTGAATTTATAGTCCAATATACACATTGCTTGAATTTTACTCTATGGGGACTGGAACCAAAGGAGAGTTTGATGGGGCCAGTAGGAGACAGAGAAAATGTCTACCCCAGAAGACTTTCCACTAAGGGAGGAAATCTGGAGAGTTAGGGCTCAACGGCACTATTTTCACTTCCCTGTTGCTTTGTGAAATAATGTTACTGGACTGAAGTTCTAGTTTCTTCTCCATAGGCCTCATGTGTCCCTGGCTGCTGTTATAAACATGAGTCAGTATGATGGCATGATAAAAATAGAATCAAGGGGGGAAAAAAAAACTAGAAAGAAGCATTCCAAAGAGAATGTCAATTTTTAAAAATCTGGGACTTTGTCTGAGGTGCTAGAAACGTCTACTTGGCTTGCTTCAGAGTATATAGTCACTCTTCCTTCAGAAATCTACCCAAATTATAGTTTGGTGGAATTAGATCTCACAAAGATTATGCCAGTTTAATTTTTCTAGGCTTGTTACCTTTGGGCCATGATCTAAGAGTTGTTCAGTTGGCTCTCACAAAGGACTTCTGTGAACTTCTAACGACTGCTTGGTGATAGAAACTAAAACTTTCATTACAAGTCTGGGTATAGAGCAATATTTAAACTGCTTGGGACCTCCACCTTCCAGAGTCACTGTCCTAAGTCAGTCAGGTCTGGGGAGAAAGATGCATCTGGGGAGCCCCAAATCCCTTTAAGTTTTATTATGCTCATTTTTTTGGTATTATAGTTCAGTTATCTAAAAATGCAGAGACCAGGATGCTAAGGAGAATGGAGTCCACATCTTTTCAAAAAATTCAATTTCAATCTTTTGGTTTAATATATTCTTTTCATCTAATTCTGTCCTCTAGGGAGGCATGAATAAGAAGGAAAAATAAAAGATTCAACTTTTCCTTTTCCTTCATTCTTTTAAAAATCCAAAAGGCAGACAGAAAAAAAGGATAATGAGAGTTGAGTTTGGGATTAAAACCGATGCATGAAAATTGAGATTCTCCACAAATTTGGTTCAGTCTTTGGCCTCCTAATCTTAATGGAAATAATTTATTTTGAGACTAAAGCAGAGTTCATGCAAAGACTCGTTTATGTGATTTGCAAATAGGTAAACAAAGTGCATCAGTGAAAGAGAAATTCTCAGCTGCTCCATCTAAGGAACGGAACACTTTTTCTCTTCAAGACCAATTTATGGTGGAGGAAGTGAAGAATTATCTTGACTTGAGGAGCAAGTGTCTCTGTTTCCCAAGACCTGGACATCAGACTAGGGGGAGAGATAAGAGGGGCAAAGTGTATAAAGATGGGTGAAAAGAAACAAAAACTTGTAGCATAACTCTGTCAAGTGTTTCCAAGGATAACTTCTTTTAGAATTAAAGACAGAGGTTTCGGTTTCCCTGTTAAAAATTTGTGATAGATCTTTAAGACAGAGAACATTATAGCAAAGATGGACAATGAGAAAACAGAAACCAAAACAGTTCACCAGACTGCTGATTCCTTAAGCTCTCAGGTACTTGCTTTGCTACCCTGATTAATGCCAGCTACAGGGTAAGAGCCAGCAAAGATGAGCTATTCTATATACGATCCTTGGCCTTAAAATGAAACCCATGGGATTAAATTCAATTTGCCCCTTTTATATCATATTTCAATTTTGAACCATTTTTCAATGGAAAGAATTTCAAAATGCTTCAGAAACTTTACAAATGCAGTGATCGTATTATTTGACGCTGAAATGAAAATCTCTCTGAGGTGGAAAATGGGAGTTATTCAAGAGCAAACAGCATTCATTACAATCAATTATATTCTAAATAACAAAATCTCTGGTGCGCAACAAGCCATTATAGCGTCATAGGAATTTGGAATGTTGTACTTAATAAAGCAATTATAATCTGTCATCCTGTCCTCAAGATAAGCAGTACTGCCTCGGAGTTTACCTTATGTATTTCTTTGGTATAAATTAGACCCAGTGAAGTAAAATCAGGAATTTTTAAATGTCATGTTAATTTTACCCTATGGAATATGGACCTAAACTCTAATATGTTCATGTTAATTTTTATAGAATATTAATTAAAATTAATATTCTGCAGAGGAAATGCACTAAAACTTTACATATAATATTGTAATTGTATACGCATGAAATAGTGATTATAAGAATGCTTAAGATAAACTATGAAAAATTAATATGGAAAAATAGAATCATATTTTTAAGGGATGTTATGTTATACATTATTATGAAAAAAGTTTATTTTTATACCATTATGTACTATCATAAGGGCAATAGGGCTTTGGTTTTATTCACTAAAGGCACAAATAAAATTCAGTTATAAATGCTCTGGTCTATTGAATTGACTTGGGCATTATTGACTAATTGTAGAGATCAGGAATAAGGTGGAATTAGAAAAGACTTCAGGGTACTGAGCTTGGGTAATGCTATAAAGATAAGTAAGAATGTGAATTTTGGGGTTGAAAGATTAAAGATTTGGCCTTATTTATATGAAGCATTCAAAGATGCACAAACGAAAATCTGGAGGTCAGAGGAGATACAGATTCCCAGGCCATCCAAAAAGGATATTGGAAGGTGTGGCAAGTGATGAGTTTACTAAGAGAAGATACTGGGGGGAAAAAAGCAAGAATCTCAGTTCCAGGAATATAGATTGTTGAAAGGAAACAAATGAAAGCACTTAGAAAAGAGAAAGTGAAGAGGCAGGACAACTAGTAGTTTGTCATGACATCAAATTAGCTGGGTGGTGGTAGGGAGACCATCCTAAAAGAGGGGTGGCATCAATAAAGAGCTGAGCAAATACATTAGTACTGGAATGTCCATGCATTGGAAATCTATGTAGTTACTAAGAAGGATGAGGTCAATCTGCATGTACTGACAATGAAAAATTTATACAAAAAGATATGGGACAAAACAGCACACATAATATCCTATCATTTGTATACAGAAGAGGACATATGTAAACATTGGACTGATGCACTAGAAAATGATAATCATAATAATTGCCTCTGGGGAGGATCCTGAGGACTGAAGAGCAAATGAGGAGAGAGGTTGAATTTTCACTGAAGACTTTCACTGTAGATACTTTTTATCATGTGGATGAATTGTTTTAAAATAAACTATTAAAAAAGGGATTACTGAATAGTGTCAAATGCTGTAGAAATGTTAAAGAGGCTAGAGACTGAGATAAAGGTCATTACACTTGATGACTAAGGGGTATTGTGAACTTTGAGAAAGTAGGTTCAGCTGAGTCATTTGATGTTGTGAGAGAAAAAACATATTCTAAGTGGCTAGGCAGCACACTTCAGGAAGACAAAGAATTTACCCTGAAATAGTTGAGGTTTGATGGAATAAAGTTGTGAACTGATCAGTTGTGTGTATGTGTATATACAAATGCGCACATATATTTAATACATACATATATACCTTTCTCCAGTTATGGGAAAGGCAATAATGGATTTTATTTGGAATTGGCAATTGCCACGCAGGACATTAAAGAAAGACAAACTGTTGAGAAATTTGAAAGCCCTGGTAAGAGCACTTGGAAATAAAGACAGGGAGGACTGCGTGGGGGGAAATCATGAGGACTGAGGGTGAGCTAAGTATGGATGACATCATAATGGGAATAGCTTGGAGGAAGTTTTGACACCAGGAGAGGTAATTGAATAATATCCATTTAGAGGCATAGCCATCCACCAGATTGATAGAAAATCCTATTGTGAGATCTCAGCTACAAAGGATGTAATTCTGCTTTATTATAGTAAGCAAAGAGAAAGCAGTTTAAAGCCAATTTCATACGCTCAAGTCTTATAAAAAAGCGAACTTGATATAGTGCCAACTTTTGATTACAGAAAATATTCGCTGAAAAGGATGAATTCCATTAAAATGAGTAATTTAAGAGATAAAAGAGTGAACATAGTAAAAATTCTGCATATCATGTTTAAATAAAACAATAAACGCAAATGAACCTAACCTAGAGGAGATGGAATCACCCCATAGTGGTTATAGCATGGCCCTACAGGTGGGCTCTTATGGAGTGAGTGTTTATGGAGGTAAGTAAGACCCACTCTAGGATATCCACAGTATATCTGGTTGTGGTTGAACCTACACTAGAATGAATGAAACAATATTGAGCCCTGAAGTTGCTACGACCTCTTGCTCAGAGCTAAATTCTTTCTTAAAATTTTATTTTATTTTTGGCCATGCTCACAGCATGCGGAAGTTCCTGGACCAGGGATCAAATCTGCACTACAGCAGTGACCCAAACTACAGTAGTGACAACAGAAGATCCTTAATCACTAGGCCACCAGGGAAACCCTCACAGCTGAATTCTTGATGGGCTAAAAAAGCCAGGAGACATCCCTGGGCTTGATTTTAAAGGATTATACTGCAAATGGAACCTGCCCCTGGGGCAATGAGTCTGGTTGTTCTAGTGGTAGCAGGTTAAGTCAGATTTCAGACAAATTGAGAAACTGTGTTATGGCTCATAGGTGGGAACCTGATTTTTTAACTGGATCTAAGAAATGTTCCATGAAATAATGCAAAAAAATTAAAAAATGGAAAAAAAAAAGTCAGTACACTTTTAATGGTATAACTTTTCAAAATAAGTCATAGATCAAAGGTAAACAAAACAGGAGTACCTCCTTTGGTGCAGTGGGTTAAGAATCCCACTGCAGTGGTTCTGGTTGCTGTGGAGGCATGGGTTCAATTTCCTGCCCAGCTCTGTGGGTTAAGGGATTGGCATTGCCACAGCTGTGAGGTAGGTTGCAGCTGTGGCTCAGATTCAGTCCCTGGCCTGGGAACTTCCGTATGCTGCAGGTGCAGCCATAAAAAAAAGGTAAATAAAAGATATCCATTAAGTAGAAATGTTTACATATTCAGAGTTTGGAACTTAGCTTTGATCAGAGTTAGGTAGCAAAAAGTACCAGAGGCGGATAATTATTTGGGGCAGGATTATTCTTTGTTGGTTTAATTTAAACAAGCAAGGAAAACTAGCTAAATTATTTTGAGAACTCTGTTTAGAGTTTTTCTACTTTGGGGCAAGAATAACTGATCTATTTGCAGACAAACTTCTCTGTCCTCCAGGAAAAATATATGAGCTATAAAAATCACACAAAATTAAATATGACTTAAAAATGCTATTTTTAAAAAGTAATACATATACACGGTAGAAATTTCAAAAGGATACCCCATGTGAAAATTAAGACTCATTTCCAAAAGGCAACTGCCTTTTTCTAGTTCCTTGTATATCCCTATAGAAATATGCTATGCATCAGCAAATATATGTGCATATATATATATTCCTTTAAAAACACAAATTGGAGAATATTATATCTTATATGGTATTGCTAAGTAATGTAACTTTGAAATCTATTCCTTTTTAAAAAAATTTTATGGCTGCCTCTGTGTCATATGGAAGTTCCTGGGCCAGGAATTAAATCCGAGCCACAGGTGCTTCGATGCTGGATTGTTTAACTCACTGCTCCAGGGCCAGGCCAGGGATCCAACTCATGCTTCCACAGTGAACTGAGCCACTGCAGTCAGATTCTTAACCTAATGTGCCAGGGCAGGAACTCTGAGATCTTTTCCTTCTGTTAGACATAAAGCCACTTTACTCTAACAAATGCATCATTTTCTATGGTAGGGATATACTCTCAGGTATTTAGCCAATATCCCATTTATGAATATTTTTTCCTAGCTGTTTCTTTTTTTGTTTTGTTTTGCTTTTGTTTTGTTTTCTTGGTGGTGCCTTCAGCATGTGGAAGTCCCTGGGCTAGGGCTCAAACCCGCACCACAGGAGTGACAATGCTGGATCCTTAACCTGCTCAGCCACCAAGGAACTCCTTTGAGTTATTTCTTAATGCTGCGACAAATATTTTTTCACATGTCTTTGTGCACAGGTGCAAATATATCCAATGGCTAAACTAAATATATCCAATGGCTAAATTGTTGAGTACAAGTGCTTGAATATTTAAAATTTCAGAAAAAATCTTGGATACTGATAAATTGCCTTTTTAAAATGTTTATAATCTCATTAATAGTGAATGAGACTGCTTGTTTATCCACAAACTTGCCCACTCGTGTACTAACACCTTTTTTACTTTGGTTAATTTGAAAGAGAAAACTGTTTTCATTTGCATTTTTAAAAATTATGAGTACAAGTGAGAAATAATACTTCTTAAAAATTATAAGTTAATGATGGAACTGGGAATTCACTAAATCATATATGACTTTGGCTCTCTTTTGGGAGAGGGGACCAAGAGAATTGATTGTTAGAGGAGTCAATTTATGTCGAGAGGGTTCTTACATAATGTGTAGCAATAAACTATTTTAACAAGAGACAGTTTCATAGATAGGTTTCATTTTTCGAAAAAGGGGAAGAAACACCATTCTGTGGCTCTATGTGGGTTTGGCAGTTATTGCCTCCCCCTTCCTGGGACTTCCCACTGTTCTTTAGCACAAATCAAACTTGAGCAAAAACAAGTTTTTCCATAGGATCAGTTATAAAAAAACCAGCAACTGCGATGATCAGCTTAATGACCAAGTTTCTTGGTCTTACCAGTGAAAAGTAGACTCACCAAAGGCTTGTGAACATTTCTGGCAAAAGCACTGGCTGGCTTGTTCATCTCTTATATGGTCAATCGTTGTGTTTCTGCGGGACCAAAGGCACAGACTGGTTAGTGAAGGTAAGCAAAGGAGGCAACAGGCTCTCTGACTATGAACTTTTTCTGTCATTTCTCTTCTTAAACGTTCTTCACCCTTTATCATCAGAACTCAGCTCCCGCCTCATGACATCTAAAACGCTCTTCTCATTTACCAAATTAGAGCTGAGTGGACATGTAAGTAAGCCTTCAATGGAGTTATACAATAAAGACAAATGAAGCCAAGTACTCTCTTTCTCTTACCTCATTCTCACATTCTGAGCATTTCTAAAATTTTCTTTTTACCTAAATTTGACTGGTCTGATCGAAGAGTTGTTTAATTTATTCAGTCCCTGTTCACTAACTGCTACACAGGTTTAGCTTTTGTGGGTTTTTTTTAAAGGCCTAAAAACCTAAGCAGAATTTGGCAGGGGCAGAGTAACTCTTAAATCTGGTCCCAAAGATGGAGTTTTAGAGATGACTACAATCACAATAAATCCCAATTGGATTTGACTCTAAATTATTCATTGGATGAGCCAGTGATAAGTGTTCTTCTATGTGGCAAGACACACTCAAAGTGAACGTGTTCTACAGTGATGTGCTTTTTGAATTGCCATCTGGGTGATTTGGGGCAAGTCTCCCTATTGGTATTAAAGATAGTATATACACAGGTGGGCTTCTGTTTGAATTATCTTTAGACCTGATCAAACAGTCTTTTTCTTTTTTGTGTGTGTCTTTTATTTTATTTTATTTTTTATAATTTTTTTATTTTCCCACTGTACAGCAAGGGGGTCAGGTTATCCTTACATGTATACATTACATTTTTTCCCCCACCCTTTGTTCTGTTGCAACATGAGTATCTAGACAAAGTTCTCAATGCTATTCAGCAGGATCTCCTTGTAAATCTATTCTAAGTTGTGTCTGATAAGCCCAAGCTCCCCAAACAATCTTTTTCTTATGCACATATCCCTACACTTGAATATCAACTTGCTTTGGCCAGAATATTCATACTGATATTTTTAAACAATTTCTTGTGTAGGTCAGTGTAAGAAGATCGTGTTTCTGAGCTTGAGAAGCCTCTTGGAGCAGTAGAGTATATTTGAAAATTGTGTAAAACATTCATATTATAATAGTAGTTTGGGGCTGTATAAGCATAGTGCACTAACTTTATTATCTCAGAGTAAAGCGATGTTTTCAAGATTTCCTTCAAGTTACTGAAACATTTCCAAACACATACCTAGTGATTATCTCAGATATGTAAGATACTGTCCCTCTGAGCTCTTCAAAACATGATAGAATGTAAATTTGCCTTCATTAACTAAATCTAGTTACTTCCCCCATTTTTATCTTGTGAAGTTTCAAACCTATATAAAAATGGAAAGAATAGTACAATGAACACACATTTCCGTCATGTAGATTAATTAGTTTTAGCACTTTGCCACATTTATTTTCTCTTCTGCTATGTCTCTGTGTGTGTGTATGTGTATATACACACAGGTTTTCTTTCCTGAACTGTATGAAATTATATTGTTTGCTTTAGGACACATCACTTTCAAATCCTTTAGAGCCTGTATCTCCTAAGTAAAAGGGCAGTCTTCTACATGATTATAATGCTAAGGAAATTTAACATTAATACAATACTATTATCTAATATACAATCCATATTCAAACTTCCCCAATTATCCATATGTCCATTAGAGTTTTTAGTTTTTAAATTTCAGCATTAAATCAAGTATCTTGCAATGTATTTGGGTGATAGGCCTACAATTAAATAAATGTTAATGGCAATAGCCATAATTAACAATGATTAACAATTATAACACCAAGGAAATTTAACATTGATCAATACTACTATAATTTTCTTATTTTTTTAGTCCCCACATTTTGTGTCAAAATTATTTACATTATGTTAATATGAAAAACAAAGACCTTCTGACTTATTAGCCATCAAATGAGACTTCTAGAAATTAACTTGTTAATTAAGAATCACTTCGGGGGGGATAAATAAGTAGTTTTGGATTAATATATCCACATTAATGTACATATATATAATAAATAATCAACAAGGACCTACTGTATAGTACAGGGAACTCTACTCAGTATTATGTAATAACCTAGATGGGAAAAGAATTTGAAAAAGAATGGATATATGTATATGTATAATTAATTCACTTCGCTGTATACCTGAAACTAACACAACATTGTAAGTCAACTATACTTCAGTATAAAAATTGAATTAAAAAAGAATCACTTCATATTTGACAGAAGAATCAATAACCTCAGTTATATATTTTGTAATAGGAACTGAAAATACAAAGTAAGAGATTGTTTAGAGCTTCCATCAACAAATACCACAAAATATCAAATAATAGGAATATAATTCAAGGTATATGATTAGTGCATGTAAAAAAAGCACATGTATTTTCTAAGTTAAAGGTCAGGAAAATGCAGATGCTTTTTTATATAGAGAGAGCCTTCCTAAAGCAATCCCTTGTTTTGGGTAAGAATCTTATATAATCCACTTGGAAAAAAAAATGTAATATAGATTGTGTTACATTATCATATAATGAAAAAAAATCCTAACTAGATTAAGAACAAAATATGATCTTTTAAAAACACATCACTCATCTGCGGAATCTAATAAAAAATACAAAAGAACTCACTTATAAAAGAGAAACAAACTCACAGATTTTGAAATCAAAATTATGGTTAGGAAAGGGGAAACTGTATGGGGGGAGGGAGATAAATTGGGTGCCTGGGATTAACATATACACACTACTGTATATAAAATAGATAAGTAACAAGGACCTACTGTATAGCACAGGGAAGTCTACTCAATGTGCTATAATAACCTATAGGGGAAAAAAGAAATGGATATGTTTGTGTAAAACTAGTTCACTTTGCTATACACCTGATCTAATACACCACTGTAAATCAACTATACTCTAATAAAACCAAAAAAGCCCCACAGATTGGAATTAAGGCCTCTAAAATTTAGATTGTAGGGGAAATAAAGAGATAGATGAAATAGAGCATTTTGAGGATGGTGGTAGTAAAAAATAACATTTCTGATATATCATCAACACATCATCTTAAGAAGAGTATTTGTGTGACCCTCAAATTTGAGGCAAAAATAAATGTCCTCATCTGATTGGAAAATTAAAAAATAATAGTGTGTTGAGAAATGTCAGTAGACACAATTAATCTCAGACATTGATGACAAGAGAATAAACTGGTCCAAGCTACTTGAAAGGCAATTTGCAGAAGATGTGATTTAGAAATTCATCTTCTCCAAATCTGGCCTAAGGAGACATTCATGTAGGCCTATACGGTGATTACACAGAATATAAAAAAGAAAAAAACCCTCAACATCTACTATGAGAAATTATTTGCTAATGTAAAATGTGCCTGTAGATGTACTTTTTTCTAACTATTAAAAGGAACATCTGTATAAGCAGACCTGCTGATAGGAGGGAACCCAATGGCACTCCAACTAGCTAGGCTCCAGATCTTTTACAGAACTGAAGACAACACTTTCCTGTTCTTATTACTATGAGTTATGTCCCGTGAGGCTGGCAGGCAGCCCCATCTCACTGCATCCATTTTCGTGCCTCTGTGGAGGTCTTTGCAATGTTGCAACCCAGCTTCTCAGAAGCCTTAGTTCATATGCTTGCAAAATGTCCTTCCAGAGACAGAATCTGTTTTGCCACCCATCACTGCCTCCCAATACTCCATCTACTTTTGCTATTGCCAGTTACTCCACTATTTAAAGGACTATCCAAATGACTTATTTTACCATTTAGGGTAGCAGCTGGATTTTGCGAAAGTCCTATGCAATTCTGATAAATATATTGGGGTAGGAGAGAGAACTTAGAATTTCTATTTAGGGCCAGGGATTTTGAAGGGATGGCCAGGGGCTCTGAAATGTGGAGATGGGAGACTTAAAAGGGGGTGGGTGGTGGGACAGGTAATGGAAAGGGAACCAGAGCTCTCAGGATGAAAGAAAGGCATAAATGCCTAGGGTGCATGGATTTCGGTAAGAACTAGGAGTTCAGCATGGCTGCTGGGTCTTGTGGGAACAGGCAGCGATGAGGTGAAGGCAGATAAGAACCACATACCACAAGGGCCTAATATGTGTGGACTTCATCCTGGAGGTAATGAGGAACTGTTGAATTTATGTAGGGCATTTGCAATATTAAATTACTGGGTGGTTGTAAAATTAAGGTTGAGATGTTGCCCGGCTAAAGCAGTGGGAATGGTTAAGAAAAATGTTCATATGGTTAGATTAAAAGAGCAGAGGATAAATTATTTGTATGTCGGAAAGATATATGAACATTGATACACAACTGGGACATACGTGTAGCCCTGTGGGGTGGGCATTAGTTGTCTTGGAGCTTTTCTTTCTGTATTTCACTGTACCTTCTTTCATTTGCCAAGTGTTATTTCTTTTTTCTTTTCTTTTTTTTTTTTTTTTGTCTTTTTGCCTTTTCTAGGACCGCTCCCACAGCATATGGAGGTTCCCAAGCTAGGGTTCTAATCAGAGCTGTTGCTGGCAGCCTACACCAGAGCCACAGCACTGCCAGATCCGAGCTGTGTCTGTGACCTACACCACAGCTCACGCCAACTCGGGATCCTCAACCCACTGAATGAAGCCAGGGATCGAACCCACAACCTCATGGTTCCTAGTCGGATTTCTTTCCGCTGCACCACAACAGGAACTCTGCAAATGCTATTATTAAGTGGAGTTTGGGCTGGTTCTCTTTTCCTGGAAGGACTCATTGCTTGTCATGACTGATATTAAACTGCTCTCAACTATGCAAGAGTATGATCTGCTCTTAAAAATTTGCAGTTAGTAAATTTGGACTTGAATCTTGACTCTAGTACTTATCTGCCCTGCGTTGACCCTGGGAAGGTCATGTGTCCTATCTTCACCTCGATTTTCTCATTTGGAAAACCCAGATTATGATAACATCTAACAGTGCAATGTCGTTGGAATATGAGGGGTAGTGTTTGGAAAGCACCCAACACAAGTGCCATTATTATGTTCTAACCTTCTACATCTTTTCCACTTAAGGACAGGCGAGTCAAAGCCTGTGGGTCAGATTGGTTCCCCTGTCTGTTTTTGTAAATAAAGTTTTATTGGAACACAGCCATAGCCATTTGTTTACATATTGTCTGTGGCTGTTTTCCAGCTATGATGGCAGAGTTGTGTAGTTGTGACAGAAAGCGAAGACAGTTAAGTATTTGGCCATTTACAGAAATAGTTTGCTGATCCTGAACTTCAGCTTTTCCAAACGTTCCCTCTTATAAAGTTCTTCCCTCTTTAGTTTTTCTTTCTGAATCCATACTTGTGTTGTTTGAGTGTAAATTAAAAGTATGTCTATGTACAAAATCATAACAGTTTTCTGAAAAAATGACGTAAATGTTAGTGTAGAAGGCAGAATTTATATTACAATTTTTTCCCTGAAATCCAAGTAAATGATTTAATAATGCGCTGCACTTTAGCACATACTTAAGTTGTGAATTTGCACAAGAGTTAATTTTGGTATTCCCCTGTCTGGTAATGATTAATGGAGGCTAAATTTGCCTAGAAAATCTTATCCGCAAATGTCCTTGAGAATCTTTTCCTTCACACTTAATCAGTCATGGAGAATTCCAGATATAGCTCTATCTTTGTCTCTATATTTTCTATGATGAGAAAATAAAGTTCAAGTGATAAAATGTTTGAACAAATGAAGTAATCCATTAGCATAAGTTTTACTGTCTCAGATGAAATTCAGTCAAATATGTTAACATCTGTTTGAAGCATATCTTTTATGATACCTTTGAAGAGATTGACATCTTCTAAGAATTTTACAATCACTGAAATTCATTAAGAAAAATGCCAACAATTTAAAAAATAAGCCCAAGTAACTTTCCTTTAAAATGTCATGGAGTTCCCATTGTAGTGCAGTGGAAACTAATCTGACTAGTATCCATGAGGATGTGGGTTCAATCCCTGGCGTCTCTCAGTGGCTGAGGCCGTGAGCTGTGGTGTAGGTTGCAGATGAGGCTAAGATTCCACGTTGTTGTGGCTGTGGTGTAGGCCTGCAGCTGCAGCTCCGATTCCCTACCCTGGAAACTTCCATATGCCGTGGGTGTGGCCCTAAAAAGCAAAAAATAAATAAAAATTAAAGATATGATATGTAACACTATTTTCATTCTGGTGGTAAATTAAAAGGTTTTTTTTTTTTATAAAGATCAAATGAGCTATATAGTGCAGAGAACTCTATGTAATATTCTGTGAAAATCTATATGAGAAAACAATCTGAAAAGAATGGACGCATGTACATGTATGACTGAATCATGTGGTACAGCAGAAATGCTCACAAAATTGTAAGTCAACTATACTTCAACAAAACTAACAAAAATGAAAAAACAGATTACCAAGAATCTGCTGTATAGCACAGGAAAGTCTACTCAAGAGTTTGTAATAAACTGTGTGTGAAAAAAGAATGGATATATTTATATGCATGGCTGATTCACTTTGCTGTACACCTTAAACTAGTACAACGTTGTAAATCAAGTATACGCCAATAAAATTAAAAGGAAATAAACACTTAAAAATAAAAAATAAAGATCAGAGGAGCTAATATATGTATAATTTTTGTTTGACACATTATTCTGCATAGCTTGAGAACAATCTTACAAAAGCTGCCTTAGTGTGCTCTCTGCTGCCCTCTGCTGCTAACTTTTAGAAATTGATTTTGATTCTGAGTAATGTTCACTTCACTCTGTCCTCTTAATATAGTCAATGTTAAGTCCTCAGACTTAATATAGTTCCCGGACAATATTAAAGTTTGAGGAGCCCCTATACATAATTAAATCCTGCATTCTAAGTTTACAGATAAGAAGCTGAGTCTCTGAGAGGTTAATTGGCATGTGAGTGTTGGCTTTGTTTTCTGACTGTCAGTGTTTAAATGCCTGATGGCTTTGCATTTATTACTTAACTTTGACACCTATAAATTAAGTATAATTAAGTGTAAATTAAGTACTATCTACAGTTTAGAGTTTTGTGCATATCCATTGATTTACTACATAAAAAGCACTTATAATAGAATCTGGGTTGTAGCTAGTACTAATGTCAGCTCTTTTATAGACTTGCCATTAACTAGACAGCTAATGACAAGGTCAGAGCTAGAATTCTGATCTCTTAACTATCAGTTCAAGATTTTTTTTTTGCCTTAATGAATCTAACAACTCAAATTTACCTTTGAATGTAGATTTTTAAAATATGATACGGGAGTTCCTGTCGTGGCGCAGTGGTTAACGAATCTGACTAGGAACCATAAGGTTGCGGGTTCGATCCCTGGCCTTGCTCAGTGGGTTAAGAATCCAGCATTGCCGTGAGCTGTGGCATAGGCCGGCGGCTACAGCTCAGATTAGACCCTTAGCCTGGGAACCTGCATATGCCACGGGAAGCGGCCCTAGAAAAAAGGCAAAAGACAAAAAAAAATGTGATATGTTCACCCTTGAAGCTCTTGCAGTCCTTACAAAGTTAGGGACATTGCAACTTTTGTTGGTGCTCATTCCTCCTTGTACTTATTCAAGGCAGGTTTCACACAAAAATTATTATAAACAAAAGTTCCTCAATCCCCACAATATTAAAACCTACATCGCACACTTGGGGAGATGATTCCACTGTTGACTATAACTAACACCTCTAATGAGCTCCCTGCTCAAACACTCAGTTTACTGCATGTCAGACTCAAGAGAAACTAAATTAAACCCATCAGCTCTTTCCCTTTTTCCTTCTCCTCTTCTCCCCTTCTCCCCATTTTGATCAACAATGGTGGCATTTGCCAGCATGCCTAGTCTCAGTTACTTCTGACTCCTCTTCTTCACTTCCAAGCCTAGGAATCATAGTCTCTCAAGTTCATCACTTCTCTGTGGCTATTTGTTGATATTTTGGACAGCACATACGTAGATCATTGGGTCATCCCAGAAAGTTTTGTTGGACTGTACTGGTCTAGATTTTTCATTTGCTTCTCCCGGACTACTGCTGTCCAGCTTCTAAAAGGCAACTGCTCTAGTGTCATCTCTTCTCGCTTTGTGTATTACATTTGAAAAAGTCATTTACTGTTGTTTTAGTGAAATTTGGGGGAAGGAAAACCCAGGTATATGCCTAATCTGTTATTTTTCCTGAAAATGTTTGCTTTTATCTACCTCAATGTGATCTTGCTTTTGAGCTCATATGCTGAGTAATCACTGTCATCCAGGCTCATTTCTGTCACTTCAGGGGTCCTTCCTATTTGGGCTTGCTTCTAAGTTCCAGCTCACTTTTATAAAGCCATAGGGTCATCTGGGGATGTGGGGAGAGGGGGCAGCCGGTTTGTAGCCGTCATCATGCAGTCTCACTGGCATCCATGGTGACTTCTCGTCCTTCACCTGGCCCCTGGCTAACAGTCTATAAACGTCATGTCTGCAGTCTTCCCATGCCAAATTGAAGTATTCTCCAGGTGTGCAGGCTCTGGGCAGCCAGCTGGTATGGAAGCAGACTTTGTGAGGCAGCCTCAGGCCTGTCCACCCAGGCATTCCACGTGGTTGGCTTTCCTCCTGCTCTCATACCAGGCTGTGTAGGAGAGAAGTGAGACTTCTTGCTTCCTCAGGTTTTACATGGGAGGTAGGGCACAGCTTCTCCTACTCTTGGTTTCTCAAGTCTATCTGGAACCATACTGTTTCCTACCACAGAGGATTCCATCTGAATGGGAACAGCAGCTGCTGGCCTACACCACAGCAACACCAGATCCAAGCAGGGTCTGTGACCTACACCATAGCTAATGGCAACACCAGATCCTTAATCCACTGAGTGAGGCCAGGGATCCAACCAGAGCCCCTCGTGGTTACTAGTCAGGTTGATTACTACTGAGCCACGATGGGAACTTCCCACTGAGTCTACTGCTGATAAATAAATATTATGCCTTAAATCATTCAGGGTTATAGAGTCTGATATTTCAAAGCTCAGGTCAAGGTATCTCAAAAGCCATTTCTCTCAAACTATGATTTCTGCCAAGAGTTTTTGAAGTCTATTTACAAACTCAGAAACAGAGATGTGGGCGTTCCCATTGTGGTGCAGCAGAAACAAATCTGACTAGCATCCATGTGGTTGCGGGTTCAATCCCTGGCCTCGCTCTGTGGGTTAAGGATCCAGCATTGCGGTGAGCTGTGGTGTAGTTCGAAGATGCGGCTCAGATCTGGCATTGCTGTGGCTGTGTGTAGGCTGGCAGCTGTAGCTCTGATTGGACCCCTAGCCTGGGAACCTCCATATGCCATGGGTGTGGCCCTAAAAAGACAAAAACAAACAAAATCCCCCCCCATAGAGATCTGTGTCTCTGCTCCGGTTTTCCACAATAATATTCTGAGGTCTTGAAGGTGCTAAGCCCTAGCTCCAGCCTGGGTAGGGTGGAGTGAGAAGGTTGTGAAGTAACTGCATCAGTATTAAAACTTGCTTGGTTTACTATCTTTTTATGAATATAAGATTTTCCTTCTCCCGTGGATGTTCAGTTTGTTTAAGAGCAGAACCATACTTAATGAAGTTTTTTCAGGAAAGAAAATTTTCTTACCCTTTTAAGTATGTCCAGCATACAAGAATTACTTTGCAACTTTGTTGAAGATCTTTAACTTTGTATCTTTATGGTACATGACAATGCTTGGAATATGGTAAACATTTAAATAATTGATACTTTTTTCAGGATATTTTAAAAATTACAGTTGATTTACCATGTTGTGACAATTTCTATTGTACAGCAAAGCAACCCAGTCATAAATATATATATGTGTATACACACACACACACATTCCTTATATTACCTTCCATCACAGTCTATCCCAAGAGATTGGATATAGTTCCCTGTGCTCATTGATTATGCAAACTATTACATTTAGAATGAATAAACTAACCCTAAATTCCTAGTCCATCCTACTCTCTCCTCCCTCCTGCTGGCAGCCACAAGTCAGTTCTCTGTGAGTCTGTTTCCATTTTGTAGATAGGTTCATTTGGGCCATAGTTTAGATTCCGTATGTAAGTGATATGCTGTTTGTCCTTCTATTTCTGACATATTTCACCTAGAGACTCTCCAATTGCATCCATGTCACTGCAAATGGCATTATTTCATTCTTTTTTATGGCTGAGTAGTACTCTATTGTATATATGTACCCCACCTTCTTTATCCATTCATCTGTAAATGGTCATTTAGGTTGTTTCCATGTTTTGGCTACAGTGAACATAGAGGTGCATATACCTTTTTGAATTGTAGTTTTTGTCCAGATATATGCTCAGGACTTAGACTGCTGGATCATATGGTAGTTCTATAGTTTTCCAGAGTAGCTGCACCATTGTACATTCCCACCAACAGTGTAGGAGGGTTCTCTTCTCTCCACACCCTCTCCACCATTTGTTATTTGTGGACTTGTTAATGATGGCCATTCTGACTGGTGTGAGGTGGTTTAGTTTTGATATGCATTTTTTCTTTTCTTTTCTTTTTTTGTCTTTTTGCCTTTTCTAGGGCCGCTCCCTCGGTATACGGAGATTCCCAGGCTAGGGATCTAATCGCAGCCTAGCCACCATAGCCACCGGCCTATGTCAGAGCCACAGCAACGTGGGATCCAAGCCACATCTGCAACCTACACCACAGCTCATGGCAATGCCGGATCATTAACCCACTGAGCAAGGCCAGGGATCAAACCTGCAACCTCATGGTTCCCAGTCGGATTTGTTAACCACTGCACCACGACGGGAACTCCTGATTTGCATTTTCTAATTAGTTATATTGAAGTTTCTTCTTGTGCCTACTGATGAATAGATCTTGGAATAATTCCAAAAGAGGAAATAAAACATTGAAAATACAACTGAAATGAATATACTGATTATATTAACTTTACACAATTAAAAACTTAACTTGGCAAATGACTACATAAATATAAGAGAGATACTAAAACAAGAAAAGGACCCTTGGGAATAAAATAATCCTTTTCTAATTTGACTTGTCATTCTCAGGATCAAGTTGATGGGTCTGTTTTAGAAGCCCAGCCCTCAAGGCCAAAGAGGACAAGTTCTCCTCGCTGTTGTCTGTTCTGCCATTGCCAGGAATGTCATGTGTTCCTTTTTTAGAAAATGCACCTGCTGGTTTCTAGCCTATTCTAACCACTCCAGAGTGCAGTGACAACTGCTGAAGGGGTAGGGGAAGGTGGAGGAAAAGCTCTCTATCAGGAAAGCCCCTTGGTAACTGCAGCAGATGTAAACACAGTTACAGGGACATTTCCAGGACATATTCTGCAAACTGCCAAGGACAGAGCAAGATAGCCATCCTGGGCAGCAAAGGTAGATGAGGCATCATGGTCCTTCATGATGGGTTGATAGTGAATTAATTTCATACCATGCTATTGCTATTGGATATTTATTCAAGTTAAGTTTCTTTTGATTCCCTCCTAAATACAGCCAACAATGTTCGTTCCCAGGGATAAAATACAAAGATGAGAAGATACAGCTCTTATATTCAGTACAATCTGCCACAAATTTCATTTCTAGAAAAAATAATTCAACGATCTTTTTTTTTTGCTTTTTAGGGCCACAGCTGCAGCATATGGAAGTTCCCAGGTTAGGGGTCGAATTGGAGCTACAGCTGCTGGCCTAAACCACAGCCATAGCAACATCAGATCTTAGTCACGTCTGTGACTTACACCACAGCTCACACCAACGTCAGATCCTTAACCCAGTGAGCAAGGTCAGGGATCGAACCCACAACCTCGCAGTTCCTAGTCTGATTCGTTTCTGCTGTACCACAACGGGAACTCCATTCAACAATCATTTATTGGATTAAAACAACCTAGAAAATTCAATTACACAGAAAACCCTATTCCCTGAACATCCTTTTATCTTTTTTAAATGATTTTTATTTTTTCCATCATAGCTGGTTTACAGTGTTCTGTCAATTTCCTACTGTTCAGCAAGGTGACCCAGTCACACATACATATATATATTCTTTTTCTCACATTATCATGCTCCATCATAAATGACTAGATATAGTTCCCAGTGCTATACGGCAGGATTCACTTTTTTTTTTCTTTTTTTGGTCTTTTGTCTTTTTAGTGCCGCACCCACGGCATAAGGAGGTTCCCAGGCTAGGGGTCCAATCACAGCTGTAGCCGCTGGCCTATGCCAGAGCCACAGCAACACCAGATTGGAGCCGTGTCTGTGACCTACACCACAGCACACACCAACACCGGATCCTTAACCCACTGAGGCCAGGGATCGAAATCTCATGGTTCCTAGTTGTGTTTGTTTCCGCTGCGCCATGATGGGAACTCCAGAATTCATTTTTTTTTTTTAATAACCTAGTATCTATGCTGCTTCTCCAGTGTGTAGCTCATCAACCACTCTCCATTTCCTTTGGGGCAGAACACAAACACCCTTGCCTGACTCTCAAAGCCCTTCAGGATCCAATTCCCGCTTATTTTCCCGGCCCTTTCTGCTGATGCTCCATGTTTTATATATGCCAAACAGGCCTTATTATCACATTCTCTTGTAACTCTCCCTAGGGATGGAATTCTTCATCTTCGGTTTAGCTGAAATTATCACCTTCTCTGGGACAAACCCCATCACTTCTTCTCCTTCACCCCAGGTTGTTAATTAGAGGCACCTTTTCTGTACTTGCTTCATACCCATCACTATTATTACCCTCAGTGATAAATATTGGAATTGTTTATGCCCAGTTAATTTTATCCAATAGTAAAACTTCTCGAAGGATGAAACTGTGTCCACTTCGTCTTTATACTTCCAGCACATTCCAATGCCCTGGTATACAGCAGGAACAGAATGAGTAATGGCTTGGGAAATGAATGCAATGAGCTTATTTATTTTCCTTTACTTTTTTGCTATACCAGTGCCAATTTTTAAAATTCCAATCTTCTTCTCCCTTATTGTTACTCCCTAAGTCTCTTCCAGAATGCTGTCAGAAGGGTATCTCAGTGGACTCGCCTACCAGAATGACATCTACTGGAACTGTACATCTTGTAACGAGCAGGTAGTTGAGGAAAAAGAAGAGACTGAAGCCACAGCTGCTACTGCTCTTTACTATTCCCCTGTGGACAAAACGCAAGTCCGAAGTCTCTATGTGAGCTGCAAATCCTCTGACAAGTTTATTTCTTCAGTGCATTCGAGAGAGAGCCATCCTAGCAGAAATCCGATGATCACGGTATTGCAAGCCAATCCCAATCCTGTGTTCGAAAGCCCGAACTTGGCCACAGTTGAGTTATATAGAGATCCCAGCAGAGAGACCTACCTGGTTCCTCCTTCCTGCAAGAGTATTTGCAAGAATTACAATGACTTACATATTGCAGGGGGCCAGGTGATGGCCCTTAATTCAGTGACAACGGATTTTGCCTCCGAGGGCAGTTTCGAACATGGCCCTTTGCTGAAATCGTCTGAGATTCCTTTGACCATGGAGGATTCCATTTCCACTCAGCCCAGTGACTTGCCACCAAAACCCATCCAGCGCTATTCATCCTACTGGAGAATCACCAGTGTCAAAGAGAAAAGCAGCCTGCAAATGCAGAAACCTATTTCGAATGCAGTCCTGAATGAGTACCTGGAGCAGAAGGTGGTGGAGTTATATAAGCAGTACATTATGGACAATATGTTCCATGACAGCTCTCCTACACAGATTCTGGCATCTGAACTCATTATGACAAGTGTGGACCAAATTAGCATTCAAGTCTCTAGAGAGAAGAATCTGGAGACCTCAAAAGCCAGGGATATAGTCATTAACCGTCTGCTACAGTTGGTGTCAACTGAAATCAGCACACCGAGTCTCCATATTTCTCAGTATAGTAATGTGAATCCATAGAGAGAATGCTTCTATTCCTTTTGCTCAACTCCTCAAATCTTAGGCAACAATCATTCACTGACTCTGAGAATGTGCAGGAGGGTTGCTAAGGGGAGTCATGAACTGGAGAAACAAAGGTCTGCTGGAGGTCAGGTGTGGATTAGGAGGGAATCTGCTAATAATAACAACACATGAAGGAATGTGGGGAGAGGAACTGTAATGACTTCAAAGCGACGGTTGGATAGCAACAAAGCAAAAATAAAAACGATCAGAAAATAAAACATATGATTCCCTTAAGGGAACAAAGAAATTGAAAAAGACACACCAAAGAAGAACATGCACCATGGCAAAGCTAGAAGCCAAAGGTTTCAGGGTAAGGAGTTAAGACTACGTTTGCCACTCAAGTAAATTCCTCCAAGTTGTTTCTCCTTGAGGGAAATGGACTGTGAAGGCTGCTATATTTGGGTAGAAAGACAGGTTCAAACAGGTTTCAAAATATGTTTCTATCTCTTTTCTCTATCCTGTAACAGATGACTTAAAAATATATTCATAAATATTAAAATAGTAGCTAATGGCAATTGTGTTTTTATTTTTTATGATTACTTAGCTACAAAAGAGCCACTCAACTCTAATTCTGTTTATCAGGTGAGATGAAGTTTTCTAAATGGAAAATACCACATGATGAATATTCAACTATTGTTTTATTTTGCTGTGTTTTGTTTTCTGGTTAGTACTAAGCTTCTAAAGAAATTATGGATGTTATTTCTCCCATTTTAATATATTCTTTTCTTTTTGGCCACACATGTGGCATGCAGAAGTTGCCAGGACAGGGACTGAACCTGCACCACGGCAGTGGCAATCCCAGATCCTTAACCCACTAGGCCACCTGGGAACTCCTTATTTTTCCCGTTTTTTTTTCTCTTCCTCTTCTACATGCCCTCTTGACCCTTCTGCAGCCAGGAAGGGGTCTTTTTGGTTTCTCTTATAAGCTCTAGGGTCTCATGATGTCAAATTCTGTAAATTCATGAACTAGGATGGTAGCTTCATGAGAGCCTGACTGCTCTACTCTATTCCTCTAGCTCAGGGCTTGGCAAACCATGGCTCATTGGCCAAATCTAGCCTGCCACCTGTTTCTTTTATTGAGATATAATTGACATACAACATGTTAATTTCATGTGTACGCTGTGATTTCCTATTTGCTTATTATTAAATGATTACCACACTAAGTTGGGTTATATCCCTTTTGAACTCCCATAAGCTAAGAATTTTTTCAACCACTTTAAAATGGAAAAAATAAGAGCTCCCACTGTGGTGCAGTGGCTTAAGAAACCGACTTCAGCAGCTCGGGGCCCGAGTTTGATCCCTAGTGTGGGGCTGTGGTTAAAGGATCTGGTGTTGTCTCAGTTGCGGCATAGGTCACAACTGTGGCTCAAATTCAATCCCTGGCCAGTAACTTCCATATGCTGAGGGTGTGGCCACTGAAAAAATAATAAAATGGCAAAAATAAAAACAAGAGTATTTTGTAACATGAAAATTGTTATTCAAATTCAGTGTCAATAATATAAGGCTTTAATGGAGCACAGCCACACCCATGTGTGTATTCTTTATGGATGTTTTCACAAAGAGCAGAGTTCATTAAATGTGACAGAATATGTGGCCACTGAAGCCAGAAACACCATCTCTCCTTCCACAAAACAATGTGCCAACCCTGTTCCACAGCACTGCCCTGCCCTGCCCATACCACAGTTGTTTGACTTAGTTTCGCTTCCTTGAGGAAGCTGACTCTGAGATGGAGGCTGGCCAGCAAGTTTACTGGGGAGTGTTGGGTACAACCTCTATAAGGGAGTCAAGAAAAGAGAATTGGTTTCCACCCAGGCCTCGGGAATCTCAAGGAGCTCTGGGATTGGGATGGCCCTTCAAAATGGATTCAAATTGAAATGGGAGGCTTGGCTTTGGTTCTCTTGCTTGACCACCAGGGGGCGTAACCTGAGGTGAGGCAGTTCAGGGAGCCTTCAGCAGCCAAACTCCTAACAGCTGTTGGGGTAATGAGTTCCTCACCCAGGAGGAGGAATGTGGGAAGGGGACAAACAGCATCCTCTCCATCTCTATTTGTAGAATGATTCTCCCCGCCAACATGTAGAAAACATGGAGAGAACCCGGTTTTGAAATATTTATTAAGAAATGTCACTTCACTGTTTTAAAACATATCATAATAGCCACTAGGTACTAATTGCTTGCCATGGTACCTGGCACAATGTCAGGCATTTTGTATGAATTTTATATAATTCTTAGTATAACCTCAACAAAGGGTGCCTATGATTCCCACCCCTCCTCCCCTTTTTTCCCTTAAGGCTGATGAGCCACTTGGGCTCAGGGAAGTTAGGTAATTTGCCCAAGGGCACCCAGTGAGTGGTGGAACTAGATTTTAATTCAGTTCCATTTTACTTGAAAAGTCCTGGTTCTTAATCACTACCACCTGCTCTCCTGTTGACCACCTTATTTGTCTCGTTAAAGACTGGTTTTCTACTCCAAGGGAAAATAACTCTACCATTATGTTACTTCTTTTCTTTATAGTGTTCTGTTTGCTGGTATTTATCTGCTTATCTTCCTCCCTCTGAAATTGAAGCTTTGACTTATTCATGTTTTTCTCCATGTCCTAAGCAGTATTTGCACAAAGTAGGCAACCAATTAATACATGTCAAAGGGCTAAACAAGTTTTGGCAACATTGGCTACTGCATCTGATGGTTGAAATTAAAAACCCATCAAAATGAAAAACAGATACTTCTGACTAGAAAACAAGTGCTACTGAGAGTTCCTCTTCAAGAAGAAGACGGAATAGATGAGATTAATTTCTTATAGCAGGTTAGTCAATTGTATAAAATGTATTATAATACTATCACAGATGTTTTCGCCTTTGATTGAGAAATTATTTGTTAGAAGTCAGTGGTTTCTTGTTTTTTTGTTTTTTTTCAGTGAGCATTTATTTGATGCTGCTTTTTTGGAGCACTGTGTATTAAACGCATGCAAAGACGACACCTATGTATGTGTGCCACACACAGAGGAGTAGGCCCTTATCTCTGAAAGCTTATCATGTTGTTAGACCTGGCAAATAACTCAGGAACAAGTAACAAAACCACTTGGCAAAGAACTTGGCTAAGTGGCACCAAAGGGGATACAGTTATCAATGGTTGCAACACAAGTATGGTTAAGTGCTGAAAAGATGTATTAGGAGGTATCAGTGGAAGAGACCAAAGCAAGTAGGGACTCCAAGGGGAAATGAGGGTTTAAATTACTTTTGAAGAATAAGATAGGAGGTAGACAGATGGATGGGAAAAGTTTTCCAAGCAGAGGCGTGAGAGTGGAATGACAGTCAATGGCTAGAATTGGAGTTGAAGGAATGCATGAGTGGATTAATTTTCTATTACCATTTTAACAAACGACCATAAAATTTGTGGCTTAAAACACCACCAACTTGGAGCTCCTGTCGTCACTCAGCAGAAACGAAACTGACTAGTATCCATGAGGACATGGGTTCAATCCCTGGCCTCGCTCAGTGGGTTAAGTATCCAATGTTGCTGTGAGATGTGGTGTAGGTCACAGACTCGGCTCAGATCTGGAGTTGCTGCGACTGTGGTGTAGGCCAGCAGCTACAACTCTGATTGGACCCCTAGCCTGGGAACTTCCATATGCCCTGGGTGTGGCCCTAAAAAGACAAAAAACAAACAAAACCATCAACACATCATCTTACAGTTACAGAGGTAAGAAGTCCAAAACCATTCTGACTGGGCTTAAATGAGGGTGTTGGGAGGTTGGCCTACCTTATGGAGGCTCTAGAAAAAAAAATAGATTTCCTTACCCTTTGCAGCTCCTCAGGGCGGCTTCCTTCCTCAATTCATGACTGTACACCACCCCACCAGTGGTAGCCATCTGTGTCTCCTGCCTCCCTTTTATAAGGACCCTTATGATTACATTGGCCCCACCTGGATAATTGAGGCTAATGTCCTCTTGCCAAGATTCTTCAATTAATCACATCTGCAAAGTCCTTTTTGCCTTGTAAGGCAACATATTCACAGGTTCCAAGGATTAGGATATGAATATTTGCTGGGGCAAGGTAGGGAGGGGGACATTATTCTGTCACAGACAGGATCTTTTTTTTCCTCTTGATTGTCCACAATTTACCTCTCCACTATCAATTCTCCTTATTCAAGATGAACACGTCCAGGAGTTCCCGTAGTGTCTCAGTGGAAATGAATCTGATCAGTATCCATGAGGACATAGGTTCGATCCCTGGCCTCGCTCAGGGGGGTTAAGGATCTGGCGTTGCTGTGAGCTGTGGTGCAGTTCACAGACGCGGCTCAGATTTGCTGTGGCTGTGGCTGTGGCGCAGGCCAGTGGCTACAGCTCCAATTCGACCACTAGCCTGGGAACTTCCATATGCCACGAGGGTGGCCCTAGAAAGATTAAAAAAAAAAAAAAAAGATGAACAGGTCCATGTTTGCTTACATATACAAAATAGTTTGCTTCCTTTTCTGCCTGCTGTCATCCCACACAGTATATCTTGTTTTGTTCAAATACACTAAGCCACTTTTTCTTTTGCTCATTTTAGACATCCTTTTTTGGACTCTAATTATATATTTTTCTTTCTGTCTTTTAAAATATGTTTCTTTTTTCCATTACAAAGGTGATACTTGGGAGTTCCCATCATGGCGCAGTGGAAACGAATCCGACTAGGAACCATGAGGTTGCAGGTTTGATCCCTGGCCTCGCTCAGTGAGTTAAGGATCTGGTGTTGCCGTGAACTGTGGTGTAGGTCGCAGACGCGGCTCGGATCCCGCGTTGCTGTGGCTCTGGTGTAGGCCAGCGGCTACAGCTCTGATTAGACCCCTAGTCTGGGAACCTCCATATGCCAAGGGAAGGGCCCTGGAAATGGCAAAAAGACAAAAAAAAAAAAATCCAAAGGTGATATTCACTTACTCTAGAAAATTTGGTTAAGTTTCATTCTTGCTTAAGTTTTACTTATTTGGATAAGCAAAGTAGAAAATATCGCCTTTAATTCCTTTTCTTTTTATGGCCGCATCTGCACCATATGGAAATTCCCAGGCTAGGGGTCGAATCAGAGCTACAGCTGGAGTCTGTTGCATAGCCACCGTAACACGGGATCTGAACCACAGCTTGCAGCAACACCAGATCCTTAACCCATTGAGCGAGGCTAGGAATCAAACCTACATCCCCACAGAAACTATGTCAGGTTCTTAACCCCTTAAGCCACAACAGGAACTCCTCACCAATAATTCCTCAATCCCCAAATATTCATAGTTAACATTTTAAGTGAATTTCTTTCTCCATATACTGTTATTTTTGTTTTTCATTTTTGCAAGTAGTGATTATGTTATCTTTGAATAAAATACTGTATCTTTTGTTTGTTTTACTGACACTGTAACAGAGGTGAAAGTTTTCAAACTAATAGATTTGCATTATTCACCTGTGGATAATCTCAGTTTTTTGCTTCCCTATACACTCTTTGATAATAAGTGATGTTTTATGGACATTTTTTTTTTTTCTGTTGTAGAGCATTGGGCCAATATAATCAGGAAATTTTGTATGTTAATAACAAAATCTCTGAGTTGTGTTAACCTAGAATTTGGCATTCAATAAACATAATTTGGATTATTTTCCTTTTATATTGTACTTGTCCATACTGAAAACCACCTGTTATATTTTTATCCAACACTTTAAATTCAACTAAATCCAATATTTATTGAGTATGAACTGTTATACAAAGATGAGCTTCATAGTCCCTGTTTAAAAAAGCTCATTTATGTAGTACAAAACCTATTAAGCAAAGGCAAACTAAGTGTAATAATACACGTGCAATGACTATTTAGGGTGTATTGAATCATTTTTCTTTCAATTTATCCCAGTTGAGTATCTGCAACCTTTGCTGATCTCTATTTTCTTAGTTTTGGATCCTCAGGCATTATAATAGGGTTATAACTAGAATCTTCTGTACTAAACACTCTGAGAGGTGAGGGAAGGGGTAGAGGTGCATTACTTTCATTTATGGACTTTAGTAATCAGCCTTGGCTTTGACTTTGACTTGGCCTTAATCGCAGAGTTCTCATGATGTGTGGCCATTGCACATTTGTTACTGAAACCTCCCCCTTCCTTCCCACAGCCCTTATTTCTGTCTTCCTGTTCCCAGTGTCTTGCCAGGAACAACTCAAATGTTGAAGGGAATGAGTTCAAGTGGAGAGTCTTTCAATATTTTGCAAGAGATCTGCAGAGAATCCTTGTTCAAGATTTTTTTGTGATTCACTAACTTTGGGGATTAAGAGGATGAAAAAAACAAGGCTAAGTGTGAGACTAGTTTTTACAAATTTTCTTTGGTAGGCTTATAGTTAATTTTTTCCTCTTGAAAAATAAAGAAAAAGATCAAAGTTCAGGGAGTGACTATTTCAGCTCGAATTGCAAGATGAATTAAAAGAAATTTTGTATATCCTAGTCAGAAGAATATTTTGATTTAGCAGATTATTTTAAGTGAGATGAAGCGCTGGTTGGAGGAAAAAGAGATTTCCTTGCCTCTAGAGTTCTGCATGTGACTCGGTTTCTTAATATTAGTGTTCAACTTGGGGGCAGCAACATGAATTAATGATTGCATGTGGGAAGAGTTGATCATTTAGAAAGTACATGGGTTAAGGAATTTGATCTTCAGCTGTGTTGGAGTTTTTGGCATCCAGTGTCAAAAACCCGAGTGGTGAGTCCGTGATAGAACTGTGTATTTTCCCAGGTTGTATGAACTCTTGATACTTTGATCCTGAGAGTATAGCATCTATGTCCATTCTTTGGTCCTTTCAGAATGTCTATCTAACATACTTTACTACACGTGTTGTGCTAAATTAGTCTGTGAATCCTGCTGTTTGCAACTAAGAAGCCTGGTAAACACAGGAGGTATTTAAGAGAGGTTGAGATAAAGTTGAAATGGAGTCATTTTACCACTTGCTTCAGAAACAAGGGACAGTGGTGTGGTTAGAAAGAGAACTAGAGCTAGTATTTCAAAGCTGCCCGTGGTTCAAAAATGGCATCAGGAAATTTCTGCATGATCTCAATGGGTTGTTTACAGTCTAACTGGATAATACGTCAGAGTGCGTTGCCATGGCACTGATGTCTGTAATGGAATGACAATCATGGCATGTTGTAGATTAAGAAAATGGCTGCAAAATACTGTTTCCCTCTATCCATGCCTTTTGGTAGTGTACTCTTACAATCGCTTTAGCCAACAGGACATTAGCAAACATTATGTAAACATTGGCTTGAACAGCAGTAGTACAATGGAGCTTGCCCTCTTCCTGCTTTTGGAACTTGGCTGCCGTATGAAAAATCTGGGCTAGGCTGCTAGATAACAATGGGTATATGGGCTAGTAACCTCCACTGACCCTGCCTAACACCAGATATGTGAATGGGGACCTATGAGGCCACCCATTCCCCAGTTGGCTGATCTGACAACTGACCATAAATGCACGAGCAAGTTCAGCTTGCTCCATTTTCTGGCCCAGACAGAAAAATCCCCAGCAAAGTCATGAATGAAATAGGTGTTTTAGACCACTAAATTTCAGGGTGGATTATTATGCAGCTAAAGCTAACCGATATATATCAAGAGTTTAGAGGTTTCTCAGGCACCATTGCAACTAAGACAGGGCCAAGTTGTCAAAAAACATGTCAAAAATTACATCAGCCAAAATTTTAGCAGCAGATGCTATCAGAACACATAGGAATGGGACGAGATCAATACCATAGTATAGACTCCACCTTTTCCCCCCAGTGCAATGAGGCAGAGTAAGACCTATAGATTTCTTAGAAATAACAGTAGATGCAAAGAAAATCTGAAATCTTGGTTCTTCCAAATGAAACTCACTTTAAATCATTAGACTTAATGAAATTTACCAGATTGGACTAAAACTTAAATTTATTCTATTTGTGGGGTAAACAAAAGTATACAAAATGAAAGAGTTAGTATAAGATGACCCCACATAGGCAAGATAATATTTCTATAAATTATTAATTTCCATGTAATTTATGATCATAAAAATTAATGTGTCAAATATTAATTATAATAAGAATGTTTAAGTGACTTACAGTATATAGAATTTGGTAAATTATTTTGCAAAATTATCTAAAATGCTATTTGGGAAGATTATGTAATAGTGTAGAAAAATATTTATGATGTCATATTAAGTGCAAAATTACAACATAATACTGTATATCCAGTATGACTTGTATTTTTAAGATAAGTCACCTTTGCATAGAAAGTAGGCTGGAGGAAAGGACATTTAATATTCAAAATATGTAATGGGTAATGAGACTAGACATGACATTATCTTTTTATATTTTCCAAGTTATCTTTAGTGAAAATAAGCTCTTTATAATGTTGATCTTGAAACATTTAAATTGAATTATATGACTTTTAAAGTTTCTTCTAGGTCTCAGAGTCAATGATTCTAAGAATTCAAAGCTATTCACTGAAAAATGGTTTCATGACATTTGATGCTTGTGCAATAATTAGTCATTTCTGGTTTTTTTTTTTTGTGTGTGTGTGTGTGTGTGTTTTTTTTTTTTGTCTTTTTAGGGCCAAGCTCGTGGCATATGGAGGTTCCCAGGCTAGGGGTCAAATTGGAGCTGTAGCCTACACCACAGCCACAGCAGTACCAGGTAAGAGCTGTGTCTGCGACCTACACCACAGTTCATAGCAATGTCAGATCCTTAACCCACTGAGCGAGGCCAGGGGGCCAGGGATCGAACCCACATCCTCCTGGTACTAGTTGGGTTTGTTAACCGCTGAGCCAGAATGGGAACTCCTATTTTTATTAAAGCCAGTGTCAGAGTTCCCACTGTGCCACAGTGGGTTAAGAATCTGACTGCAGCAGTTCAGGTTGCTGAGGAGGCACAGGTTGGATCCCACCTGGTGCAGTGGGTTAAAGGGTCCAGTGTTGCTGCAGCTGTGGCATAGGTGGCAGCTGCAGCTAGGATTAAATCCTTGGCCTGGGAACTTCCATATGTCATAGGTACAGACAAAAAAAAAAAAAAAAAAAAGCCTAATAATAAGAGTGTCACTAATAGTCAAATAACAATTTATTATTGGCTAGAAGAATCTACCTTTTTACGATGACTCTTGCATTTCTGAGTCATAGATAATAATCATTAATTCTTGCTGGTATTGTGGGATATAAATGAAGACTAAACTTCAAGACAAAATGGGAAGCACAACAATTATAGTGCCTCTCACTTGAACAAATGTAGACTCACAACAGAGCTACACATGTATAGAGGGGAGAGAAATTATCTTCTAGAAACCCAAGCCAGAGAAGAGAAGCTTCAGGTTTCCAAGAACCAAAGAACCAAGAACCAACTAATTTTTTGGTAGACTGTGTGGAAGTTGTTTTGTGGCAAAAGAATTCTGGCAAACAATGTGATACTGTAGACATGGACTTGTTCATTTTTCTTTTTAAGAATCATACATTTTGATTATTATTTATGAAATGAAGGAAGACTCTCAAGGGAAATGAAGTAGTAGAAGAAGTCAGTTACTCTTTCTTACCTCACTAAGAATAGAGGGTCCTTTAGATATAAGTACTTTGAAACTTTAGTGCAACAATACAGGAAAGTTCATAGGAGAGGAGCATACAAATGTGTGTGTGTGGGGGGAGGGAAAGAACATGATCGTTTATTCTCAAATTTATAGCTGTTCAACATGTGACCCACAGACTTCTGCTGGTCTGCAAATTATTTTTAGTCCCCAAATAGTCTTAAGTTCATGCACAGGCACTTGGTATAGGTTTGTCTTACTGGCTTATATTTATTTGTTCTGAATGCTCCTTAAATGTGAATACTATCTTCAAAGCTAAAGTGTACACTTGTTAATTCAGGGGCCCTTTCTTATCAATCTTTGTATGGTCTCCCAATTACTCCTCAGATACTCCTGGAGCACTTAATGTACCAATATTTCTTGGCACTTTGTTAACTCTGCTTTGTGTGTTGCCTTCTGATAAAGGGATACAAAAAGCCTAGTGCAGGTGGCCCAATGTTTTATTATAGGTTTATTTTAAAATTATCTAGATTTTCATTAGAGCCACTTTTCCTCCTAGTGACCCAAGAATCTTTCAGATGGAGGGGTAATTTCAAATGACTGCCATCTCACTGTACTCAAAATCACCAGTGCTTCTCAGGGACCAAGGCCTTTGGAATCAGTTTCAGATCTTTGTGATTGATAGTAGGTTGCTACAATTCACAGCTGCTGCAACATGAATTAATCATCTTCTGTAGTTTTGTTACTGTGTCAAATTCACTGTGATGCTTTCTCTCTTCAAAATAAGGAATTTTCCAGGAGCACCTCAGTCTCATGCAAATACACTTCTGACCACTCGTTCCAACAATTAGCCAGACATGGCTAGACAGGTTTGTATCCCTGACTGCTTTTCATCTGGTGCCAGGAATATTACTGCTGCTGCCTTGTTGCTGATATGACTACTATCAGTACAATAATATTACATATGTATAGATAGCACTTTACAATTTATGAAGGAATTTCCAATCAGTGAGCCTACCCCATCTCTAAAACCCATGAGGTAGGTGTTATCATCACTTTTGTGAGAATTTTTGATTCCCACTTTCAAGGCCATTGTGATGATTGTAGATATAAAGAAAAGATGACTGAGAGGAAAAGACAGAGAGAGGGGTGGCAGGAAGAGAGTGGTTTTCTCATCGGCAGAATCTGATGGAGATTGAAGAAATAAGAATGAGATTAAAGAAAATGCGTGCTGGTAGATCTGTGCTCCTGTATTGCTAGATATTGGTGAGGTTTAGGAAGGTGAGGCAGAAATTGTTTCAGTAACACAGCTGTGGGTTTTCTTCCCTTCCTCCATCTCTTCTGCCATTCAGTTTCCTGAAGATTATCACACCAGGAAGCAAATATGATGTAGGTACAGATACGGTATTTCACTTTTCCAATGGGCAAAGGGAAGGACCACTACTTAAATATGGCACATTACTCAAATGCAAGGAGAATACAATTTTTGTGGCATTGGAGAAAAAGAAGTGAGAGAATCTGAAAGAAGAGTGGGTAAAATCAAAGAGTAATTAAAATTGTCAGCTTTTATTAAATGACTCAGAGAGGTTAAGTGATTTGCTGCATAGCATACAGCTATTAAAAGATGAAGCTGAAGCTGAGATGTGAACCAAAGTGTGTTTGGTACCAAAGATGATCTTCATCCCACAAAATAGCACTCTGCCTCATCTGACAGGTTCAACAGCATAATACTTAGAGACAGAACCAAGACAACTCAGGCATCTAATCTTCCTCATAGAGCTGAGATTCCAGAACACACAGAGAACAGAGTCAGAGTCTTGGGTTTTGAACTGAAAAACAAAGCCAAGGTTGTAACTTAAGAGAAAATATTTGGAAGATTATATAATTAGTAAAAGACAGTTTTCTTCACCTCTCAGCCTAGATACAGATTCATAGTCTGGTCAAAAGGTAGACAAGTTCAGGAGTTCTTGTTGTGGCTCAGCAGAAACGAATCTGACTAGCATCCAAGATGCAGGTTTGATCCCTAGCTTTGTTCAGTGGGTTAAGGATCTGGCATTGCTGTGAGCTGTGGTGTAGGTCACAGACGTAGCTCGGATCTGACGTTGCTGTGGCTGTGGTGTAGGCCAATGGCTACAGCTCCCATTCAACCCCTAGCCTGGGAACCCTCCATATGCCTTGGGTGTGGCCCTAAAAAGACCAAAAAAAAAAAAAAGTAGACAAGTTCAGAAAACAGGACAGAGTTTGAACATCAATGCAGTTTCTGAAAAGAGGCCCTTTACCCTGACTATCCTTAACAAAATCGGGCCAAGTCCTTGTGGGACAGGGAGACTTGAACCCTAAGAACCCACTAAAGAATGTCTTAGGTTTATATTGCCAGTTACATTCAAAAGATACCATTGGTTTCAAGCACCATGTACTTAGCTTTAATAAAGGATGCAGTGCAAAAAATCGGCATCCATACTGACAGTACGATAATGGTCTCACAAACTCTCAGGTATGACTTCCAATGTCTTTAATTACTCCACGCAGACATTAATCCCTTGCAAGGTCATGAGAGATGAGACTGAGTATATATCGACTACTTCAGATCAGGGATGCTCTGGGGTATCAGCAGTGTTTATATTTTTATAGTGCTGTAAACCTTTCAGGAACACACAACTAGATTCCATCCTCCAATGCTTCTGAATCTCATCAATCACAGATTATGCTAAACAATGAACACTTTCAATGACCATATACTGTTTCCCCATATATCAGTGCTCAACACATAGGCAACCTCAATAGGACCCTTTTCAAATTTTGAATCTGGTATATTCCTATACATTTTTTGAGTTAGTGGTACAAAGAGTTAGACCATGGGTCAAATCTTCAAGCATCTTTGAGATGAGGGAACTTTTATTATCCACCTATTAATGGCATGTAGGCAGATGTGCATGAGATACCTCTATAGCAATAAATTATGAGCCACATATAGGACAGACCAGTAGCCAAGAAGACTTGATAGTCAACCCACCTGAAAAGGCCTTGCCATTGGCCAAAGAAGATGTAGCAGCGACCTGTGTAGACTGATGACTAAAGAGCAGAGTAGAATGAAGAGGGGAATTAGAACATGCCAGAATGGATATGTGATGGCTATACACAGAGGATGACCCTCATCCCTCATGCTTAAATTTATGAAAGCCCATTGCCTAATGTATAGATATAACCCCAAGGGGAAAAATTGATATATGTAAGAATTAGTTTTAGCCAACTGGTAGGTTGTTGGGTTTCAGTAGATTGAAATTATTGGCCTCAATTATTTATCCTCCATTTATCCATGACTTTTGCCATATAACTTGTAGCTCTTTACACAGAAGGCTGAGAGCATACTTCCCTACATGTTGGCTTTGGATATGAAAATATGGCTTGCTTTGGCTAATTGTGTGTTGGTGGAAATGAGAGTTTCCCAGTTTCAATCCCAGGCCTTGAGAGCCCCAAATGTTTCTGTGTACCCTCTTGAGCCTCTACCATGACCATGAGAAAAGCTTCCTCAAGGCAGCTGCTGCTCCTTCTATCTGAACTCCAAAATATGCACAGATGGGGTAGAATATCCCCCAGCCATGCCTAGTAAGACCTGCAGCTTTAAATAAAGCCATCCAGCTAAACTCTGTTTAATTCAGCTTATAAATAATGCTTATTATTGTATACCACTGAGATTTTGAGTTTTTTCCTTATGTTGAATTATTTTGGCAATAATGACATACAGGAATGCAGAACAGAAACTGCATTCGGTCTCAGAAAAATAAGTTAAAACTTTTAGCACACAAATTTTTGTGGACTGAGATTTATACCTGACATTTCAAAGTTTTAGGAAAATAAAAGAAAGAAAAATACATGAAAAGATGGTCAACATTATCACTAATTAGGAAATGTAAATTAAAGCCATAAAGGGATGTCGTTACGTATCTATCAGATGACTGAAATAAAAAAGAATGGCAATACCAAATGCTGGCCAGGATGCAGAGAAACTGTATCATTCATACCTTACCAACTGAAATGTAAAGAGATACAGCCACTCTGGAAAACAGAGCTAAAACTGCACTTACCATATGTATTAATTGGCTGAGGTTGCCATGACAAAATTTATTTTCTCATAGTTTTGGAGGCTAGAAGTCCAAGTTCTGGTCACTTTGGTTTCTGGTGAGAGTTCTCTTCCTGACTTACAGATGTCCACCTTCTTAGTATTTTCTCACATGGCCTTTTCTCAGTGCATGCATAGGGAAAGTGAGGAAGAGACAGAGTGCAAACTCTCTGGTGTCTTTTTCCTGTAAGGACAATAATTCTATAGTTATCAGAGCCTCACTCTTATGACCTCATTTAACCTCAATTATTTCCTTATTCCAAATACAGCCACACTGGGAGTTACGACTTCAACACATGAACTTTTGAGGGGATGCAAATATTCAGTCCACAACACCATACAATCTGGCAATTTATTTTAGAGAAATGAAAACATTTTCATACAAAAATTTGTACCAAATGGTTATAGTAGCTTTACACATTACACATTAACTATCATTGAGGCTCCTAAGAAATGTGCCAGAGAAATACATTAACTCTTTAATACCAACTAATGTTCTTAAGCAACATTTCTCCCTATGTTGTGAATCAGCCCCAGAGATCCTCTTTGCCATTCTCTTGGGAGTCAGATCTAGTATAATGGCTGAATAGATAATTTTTGAATCTCTCTCCTCTCAACCTCACTCACCACTTCTCATCATCTTCCTGAACTGTTCAGAGGCATGTGGAGCTTCAGAGCCAATGAAATAATAAAAATTCCATCAAAAGCCTCTGTCTCCTCTGGTTTAGAACACCTTTCCAATTTTTTTTCCGGAGGCCATTTCTTCCCTAACCAAACTACTCCTCTAATAGGTGTCCTAAGGGAGGCAGAGAAGAGGGGAGAGGGTGTCTGCCACCATTTCTGGTTCATGACAAGATATTACAAATCATCAATGCCCTTGAGCATTTCTAATCCTTGAGGATTTCTTAATCCTCTATATAACGTTATTTGTTATTTGATACTGATTTCTACTAGATCCTTTCTTTGAGATATTGGGCCAATATATTTCACGGATTGTCAGTATTCTTCATATACTTCATTCATTTGTTCATTAACCCATCTATTCATTCATTTAATCAATTTGGATTGGATTCTTCCCAGGTTTCACACACTCTCCTATGCATAGTGTTGGTATAGTATATTGAGCAGGTTCAGGACACAGAGAGTAAATAGGTAAAACAGATGTAAAAAAAATTACAAATCATAAAAAGTGTTACAAAGGAAAGAAGCAGAATGCTCTAACACCAAATAATGAATGTTCTGTGAGGGTTAATTTGGATAAGGTGGCTAGTTTGTCTAAGAAGAAGATATTTAATTGATTCCTAAAGTATAAGAAGGTAGGTATGTGGTTATTCAGAGATTTTTGGAAAAAATTACCCTCTTTCAGGGAAAGGCAATGTGGTACATTGGAAAAAGCAAGGGCTTTGGGATTGAATGAGGTCAGTTTGAAGATTTCTTTAGCCATTTATCTGCTGTGCAGCCATAGACATTTTGGTAACACTTATGAAGCTTGGTAGATAATAATACTTATTAGTATTAATTTGGATGATTAAATGGATAATTCATATAACACATATTATTCTTTATAAACATCAATTCCATAAATCCTCCTAAATAAAGGAATCACTTTTTAACATGTTTATAAAGGAATTTGCAATTTGTATCTATAGTATGATTTACATGTGCTATGTACCACAACAGTTAAATATCCTGACTTCATATGTAGAAAATTGAAAGTTAGACAAGTTTAATGGCTTTCCCAATGCCACACTAACAACACAGAGAGTAAGTATAAATCTCCTAGTTCAGTACATCAGCTCCCAAGTTCCCTTAACACAATAGGTAGAATTGTGAGCAAAGTGAGAGCTGCAACAGCATCATATTCATCTTCAATTGCATTGTGATAAGCCTGGCACATAAGATGACTCAATAGTGTTTGAAAACTAAAGTGTGAATACTTTTACCCCTTCTTTTCCTGAAATTTTTTTCACAGTAAATTTTTGAAATATATATATATATATATATATATATATATATATATATATATATATATATATATATTTCATTTTATGGCTGAACCCACAGCATATGGAAGTTCCTGGGACAGGGATTAACTCCAAGCCCCAGCTATGACCTACGCTGGATCCTTTATCCAGCTTTGCCAGGCTGGTGATTGAACACACACAATCAGATTGTCTCCACAATCAGATTCTTTTTTTTTTCTTTTTAGGGCCACACCTGTGACATATGGAAGTTCCTGGGCCAGGGGTCAAACTGGAGTTGTAGCTGCTGGCCTATTCCACAGCCATGGCAACACCAGATCTGAGCCGCATCTGTGACCTACACTGTAGCTTGCAGCAACACCGGATCCTTAACCCACTGAACAAGGCTCCTGGAATTTTTACAAAAGAAAAAAGGGAGGAAAATGTTGCAAAAAGTCCATTTTGAATGAAACCAGGAGACAAATAAGCCTCAGACTCCAAAATACATTATATTTATATGCATTTATATATATTATATTTATATATATTTACATAAGTCTACAAGAGGAAGCTGAGATTGAGCAAAATGTACAGAAGGGAGTGAACTCAATAATGAGAATGGTGAGAGGAACTAATAATGGAAGCCCTTAGAAAATGCCAGAAAGGGAAGTGAGGGGCTTATTTGGATGTGCTAAAGCAGTAGACATTATTTGTAACCATAAGTGCAGAACTGGGCCATCTGCCCAAGTGGCAGAAGCTCTCAAGTCCAATTTGGGTCAGAGAATTAGGGGAGTTAGGGCTACACAGATAATCACACAGATGCGACATAACTGCAGGAAGCAATCTGTCTCTGTGGTAGCAGAGGAGAAGCCTTTGTTTTGTGAAGCTTCCCTTGCCCCTTATCATTGCCCTCACCCCTTCCCACCATAAAAATGTACTGGAAATAGCTGATCCATGAAAATATAACTTATTCTTATGAGTAATAGAAAAGAAGCAAGTATAAAGACACCATGTAAAAAATGTCTTTAGAGCAATAAATGTAACCAATACCTGAAAACATTCACCAGAAAAATGTTGCATTAGGGAGTTCCTATTGTGGCTCAGCAGTAACAAACCTAACTGGTATCCATGAGGATGTGGGTTCGGGTTTGATCCCTGGCCCTGCTCAGTAGGTTAAGGATCGGGCATTGCCGTGAGCTGTGGTGTAGGCTGCAGAGGTGGCTCAGGTCCCACGTTGCTGTGGCTGTGGTGTAGGCCAGCAGCTGCAGCTCCAATACGACCCCTAGTTGGGGAAACTCCATATGCCGTAGGTGTGGCCCTAAAAAGAAAAAAAAAATGTTGCCTTGGAACCAAGGAAAACTGTGACTAAGGGACATAATTGGTTCCTGCTCCATCCCCTTTGCACGCACAGTTCCAGAACACACTGATGGCTTTTTGCTACAAGCTCCTGTGGCTTCATGACAGCTTCCTCTGGCTGCCCTTCCCACATGTGAGGCAAGGTTGCCAAGAGTTTATGTCCCCAGGGGCACAAGTCAATCAATAATAGGCTCACCCTTTGGAAATGTGAGGGGCAATTCTGAGATGTGTTCTCCATCTTTATTACTCAACCCTACCTGGGATCTTGATAGAGTCACAAAATTTAAAACCTGCTGAACAAGAATTTGTATGGTCGGATTTCCCTCTGTGGCTCAGTGGTAAGGAATCCGACTAGTATCCATGAAGATGCGGGTTTGATCCCTGGCCTCGCTCAGTGGGTTAAGGATCTGGCGTGGCCATAAGCTCTGGTATAGGTCACAGACGTGGCTCAGTTCTTGCATTGCGTGGCTGTGGCCGACAGCTGTAGCTCCAATTCAACCCCTAGCCTGGGAAATTTCATATGCTGCAGGTGTGGCCCTAAAAAAAGCAAAAAACAAACAAACAAACAAAAAACAAAAACAAAGAAGAATTTGTATTTTTTTTGGGGGGGGGGGCACTTTCTAGAGCCACATCCACGGCATATGGAAGTTCCCAGGCTAGGGGTCAAGTCAGAGCTACAGCTGCTGGCCTATGCCACAGACACAGCCATAGCCATGTGGGATCCGAGCCATGTGTGCAACCTACACCACAGCTCACGGCAATGCCAGATCCTTAACCCACTGAGCGAGGCCAGGGATGGAACCCACAACCTCATGGTTCCTAGTCGGATTTGTTTCCACTGTACCACAATGGGGACTCCAAGAATTTGTGTTTTAAATAGATCCCTAGGTGATGTGTATGACTTTAAAACTTGACAATCACTGTTATACACAGAGGACTGTTATATCTAGAGGACTCTAGCAGGATAGGGACCCACAGTCCACAGAAATAACCTGCTTGTTAATGTACTACATACTGGCTGCCATCTCTTCTTGGTCTCAGGTTCACATCAGTGTTTCTTAGGATTATCTGCCAGATAAACAACTTGCTCTTACATCCTTGTCTGAGGAAATTCAATCTATGACGGTGAACATTTTGCCAATAATTTTAAAAAAACAATGAAAGCAATTGCCACTCTGAAGAAGAGTCACAAAGAAGGAATATATTACTCAGGAAGAAAATGACAAGACATCACAAAGATAATTGAGTTGTCAGAACATGGCAGAGTATCAGAAGAAAAATCACTGAATTTCAGAAATAAAGATGGAACTAGAAGAAAAGCAAGAGATCGCAGATATGATTAATGATATTAGAATAAACAGGGGATAAATGGAAGATAGAAATGAAAATAGTAATCCTAATAAAGCAGAAATAAAAAACATAGTTAAAAGAGATTAGAGAGAAAATAATAGTTATAGAAGACAACCAAAGGAAATCTAACATATACATAAGTAAAGTCCTAGGAGAAGAAAAACAAAACATGGAATGGGACATTGTTTAAATATGTAATAAAAATCTTTCCTTAAACAAAAGATAATCTTTACACTGTGTCCTAGGAAGAAAAAAACTTAGAATGGTCGCATTAAAACATGTCCTGGTAAATTTTTTTTTTTTTTTAGGGCCACTCTCAAGGCATATGGAGGTTCCTAGGCTAGGGGTTGAATCGGAGCTCCAGCTACCAGCCTATGCCACAGCCACAGCAAAGCCAGATCCGAGCCATGTCTGTGATCCATACCACAGCTCACAGCAATACCAGATACTTAACCCACTGAGCAAGGCCAGGGATCGAACCTGCATCCTCATGGATACTAGTCAGATTTGTTTCCTCTGAGCCACAATGGAACCCTATCCTGGTAAATTTCTCAGACCTTAAAGATAAATGAAGAATCCAAATTTGAAAATCTTTACTAATATACACTCACCCAGAGCCCAAATACTTTTTCTCACGTGAAAATTCTCAAGTACAATATGAAAATTATTTTCTAGTACAACACCTATAAAAAATATATATAGGAGATTCATATATATATATATATAATGTGTGAATCCATTGGGCAATCAGGCAAAAAAAAAATCAAGTCACTGAGACTGGCCTCAGATATCTCCGTAGCATCACTCCTGGCAAAAAGACAATGGTGAACTTCCTACAAGATACTCAAGGAACAAAAGAATGAACCAAGGATTTTATATCTAGCCAAGCTAGAAACAGAAAGTAATTATGAATATGCAAGAATGCAAGGGGTATTTTTGTCATAAGCGCTTCTTAAGAAAACTATAAGAGGATAAACTTCAGCCAACTGATAAACGACTAGATAAAGGACTAGTGGTGAGCACCAAGTATATTTTAAATGCAGAGCTAAGACTAAAACACATGTGGGGATTAGGAAGACATGATAATATAAACGCTGTATTTCCAAGCAATGTTTGAAATAATGCACTTAATGTGAGAAGAAGGGAGAAATTATGTTTTTTGGACTGCTTTAATAAGGAGTCAAATGTATTATTTTGGACTTTCAAATAAAATCATACAAGTATAAACATAAACAACAATGTACAAAGATAAGCATCGAGGAGTTCCCGTCGTGGCACAGCAGAAACGAATCTGCCTAGGAACCATGAGGTTGCGGGTTCGATCCCTGGCCTTGTTCAGTGGGTTAAGGATCTGGTGTTGCCATGAGCTGTGGTGTAGGTCGTGTGTTGCTGTGGGTGTGGTTTAGGTCGGCAACTTCAGCTCTGATTGGACCCCTAGCCTGGAAACCTCCATGTGCCACAGTTGCAGCCCTAAAAAGACAGAAAGACCAAAAAAAAAAAAAAAAAGAAATAATTGGTGAATGACAAGAAGGAAAGGGAGGAGAAAAATGTAAATGAGTTTGTCTTATTCATAAATTTCATATGAATAATTGCTTTGAACAATCAATTTTTTTAGTATAAATGTACCAGAATGTTCTTAGTACAAAACTATTCAGTTGCAATGCACTAGAGAATACAATTTGGAGGTGTAAATATGACAGTGTAATTGAGACAGAAATGATTTTATGAATAGACTGGAGTTTGTCATTTAAGTAGCCTTATATGAGATTTAAACCACAGGGCTCCACATTGCTGAAAGGATACATAATTAAAATAGCTTTATCATGCAAGCATTTACTTCCATAAAAACTTATACACAAAGTAGTTGTGAAGTAGATTGTTACGATACTATAAATTTTCCTTCCAAGGAAGAATAAACATCCAGGTAACTAGATGGAAGGGTTGTATTTGCCACTTATGAGTAGCTCGTTATTATAACAATTGTGCTCATTTAGAACATGCTGTAATGATCAACCTCATACAATTACTTTGAGCTAAGTTATCTCATGGAAAGAAGTACTAAAAGAGTAAAGGCCTTTATTTGTAGAACCCATAACTAATTTCAAATTAGTGCTAAAGAAATCCATAAAATCATTGCATAAGCAGCTAACCTGGATACCTCAGAACATTCAAGGATAAACACTTCCATTGAAAGAAAATTCTTGCTGAAAATGTGCTTTATAAAATTTTCTTTCATAGTGTTTTCTGCTTTCTGGAGCAGGCAATGATTTATGAAGTTATATAATGGGCCAAGAAAACTCACTAAGCTAGTGACTTATAGGCACAAGAAGTTCTGAAGCAGCCATCTAAGGCATCATATTTGACACACTAATTATCTAAATTGAGAGAAACTTTCCTCATCCATATATTTAATTAGTATCAGTCCATATACATCTACAGAAAGAAGAATTGATTAGAGATCCTCAAACTTTCAAATGCGAGAACTCCCTTCTAAGCATCGAAACATTTTAAGATCCACCCAGGTCGAGAAAACGCATTACTGCAAATTACCAGTATGGATTCCATAGTGCTATAATCGCTATCTACTATTTTTGCTGGTCAGCATCCCTTCCCTTTACTTTGGTCACAGTACCCCAATTTCCCTATGGTAAACCATCCCTCCTTTTCTACTCAATCCATTCATTTTGGATGATTTTGATTCAATTCTTATCTCCAAGGGTGGGCATATAACTCAAGCCTGGCCAATCAGAGCATCCCATTTCCTTGGCCACAGTAATTACTTCAGAATGGACATGGGCTAAAGAATTTGAGATGGACTTTGAACATCTGTTGAGATTGTTGAGACTGAGATAGTCCCTTTTTTTCCTGGACTGTTAGGATTTGCCTATATAAGCCTTTAGCTTTTGGCTAACACCTTCACAATAAAGTAAGCATGAGAATAAAGCTTAATAACAGGAGAGATAAAACTGAGATATTTAAAGAGATGGAGTAATATTTTTATGGTTTGGGCCCCACAGCTATTCACACCTGAATTTACTCATATACTTTCAGATATATGAACCTTTAAATATTATTTTTAATTTGAATTAGGTTTCTCTTACTTGAAAGAGTTCTCATAAATGCTTTGAGATGATATTTAATTTTATTAATTCCAAAAGCAATAATACATAAAATATTAGCACAAATATTCATGAGACCTATTGTTTAGTTAATGAGAAATTAACATGCTGTGTGTTTATGAACGTGAAGACCTTTTGCAATTAACTGCCACAAGGGGTCAGAGATCTATGGGTTTGTAATCATTTAAGCTAAATTTTGGAGGTCATATAGATACAGATTAAAGTCACGTTTATACAACCAAAGCGTAGAGTAGAAGATGATTATCTTGAAAATCTAGTGGGGCTTAGAAAGTTAATCAACACTGCATTTTCTTTCTCAGTCAACATAGTCTCAAAGTCAAATATGGCTTGCATCTAAAAAATATGCACTGCAGTTAGATGGTGTTTTACAGTGACTGAAAGTATTCCAGGAAATGCACTATAATTTTATTTTAGCAGGCATAATATTTAGAACTTCAATAAGCTTACAAGGTATTTTTCATTAAAATAAAATAACTTCATTCTCAATGTCGACTTAGAATGAATCATGAGAATGTTACATAGCTATAGCTTTTTCTTTTTTTTTTCAAGCATTGCTTTATTACTCTGTAAATTTGTCAGGCAAATCTACTGCTTTCCAGGTGCCTCCAAACACATTATTTCAATGAATTCTAACAGTTATTCTGCAAGGAAGTAAACTAGACGTTAGTGACATTTCGTTGAGTTCTATGGTGGGTGATGCATAAGCACATATACATGTTTTAATTTAAAGTAACACTATAAGGTGAGTATTACTATAACTATTTTATACATAAGAAAATTGGGGCTCAAAAGGTAAATAAGATGTTCTAGTTCACATATTTAATACAAATCAAAGCTTGGATAAATACAAAATTTTCAGAACTCAAGATCCTCTATGTTTGACCTTGTTTTGTACTTCTAATAGACCTAGGTAGGGTCTATGTGTTTGAAGCAGAATGAATGAATGTAGCTTTGTCTGACTGACGAGTGTTGAGGACTGGCATATCTTAATTTCTTGCCTCTATATTGACTTGAATTATTGAAAACAATCATCTTTATGTGATTCTAGTCTACCTCAATGGATTCAATCAAGACATTCTTTCCTTCCTCTTTCTTCCTTTCCTTCCTCCGCTCTTCCTTCCCTTCTTGTTCTTCATTTTTCATTCTCCTCCTCTTCCTTTCCCTCCCCCTCCTCCTGCCTCTCTGCCTCCTTCTCCTTTTCCCATGGTGGTGATTTGGTGGAGGGCAAATCTTGCTTGCTAACTTGCCAATTTTTTATTATATTTCTTAGTCTGACAAAAGCGACTTTTAAAAAAGCTCACTTTAAAGATTGCATTTTGGAAACTACTCAATTATGCCACTGGACATACTGATCTAAAAGGGCTAATGGCAAGGTGAAAAACTAGAATAGTTCTGAAAGTCTTGAAGAAAACGATGTAGCGATTCTAGGTATATTAAAGAAAAAGTGATGGGGAGTTCCCGTTGTGGCGCAGTGGTTAACGAATCCGACTAGGAACCATAAGGTTGCAGGTTCGGTCCCTGCCCTTGCTCAGTGGGTTAACGATCCAGGCATTGCCGTGAGCTGTGGTGTAGGTTGCAGACGCGGCTCGGATCCCGCGTTGCTGTGGCTCTGGTGTAGGCCGGTGGCTACAGCTCTGATTGGACCCCTAGCCTGGGAATGTCCATATGCCGCAGGAGCGGCCCAAGAAATAGCAAAAAGACAAAAAAAAAAAAAAAAGAAAAGAAAAGAAAAAGTGATGGAAATCAAAGGGAATCGAGGAACCTTGAGATAGGGAAATAAAACCACAAAGTCTGTTCCTTCTATCTTGTCCAAGCTAGGTTCCAAGACTAGCTATTTAAATACTGCTGGATTTTGCTAGTAATTTGAAATATTCTTCTTGACCTCATTCCAGATGGGTCTTGTTGCTCAGTGAGGTCCTGACTTCATTCCAGGTGAGTCTCATTCACAAGGCAGGTGACAATAGCTAGCCTGTGATAGACTCTACTGTCTAGGTTTTCTGCTCACAAACAAGAAGAAATCGCAAAATTGGATAATCTGCTGAAGTTCATACCATGACTCTCCAGTGGGATTTCCTACATGACTGTTCCAAGTGGGCCTCAAATTCGACATAGTTTAAACCTGAACACATTATCTCTCCTTTTTTTAAAAAAATGATTATCTCTCCTTTTTCATATATCCTACTTTCTTGGCTTCTAATTTTTATTAATGCCACACCTTTGTCAGTTATACAGATGGCACAGCTAATTCATATTTGTCTTTGCCCATTTATTTTCCACACTCTAGCACTTATGTAATCCTGGAGATTACGTCTTTCTTTTTTAAAGACTTTATTTTTTCTTAAGATCAGTTTTAGGTTTACAACACAGTTGTGAGGGAGGTACTGAGATTGCTCATATATCCCCTGCCCTTACATATTCATTGTCTCTCTCGCCATCAATATCACTCACCAAAATGGTACATTTTTATTTTTTACCAAGGATAAACCTATACTGACACATCATAAACACCTAAAAGGTATAGTATACCTTAGAGTTAACTCTTGGTGTTGTACATTTTATGGGTGGAAACTTAGATTCTTGATGTTATATCTTTCTTCTTTTCTAATATATGCATTCAGTGCTATAAATATCCCCATAAGCAGTGTTTTCATTGCATTCTACAATTTTGATAAGTTGTTTTCCATTTTCATTTAGTTCAAATATTTTAAAATGTCTCTTGAGGCTTCTTCTTTGACTTGGGTTATTTCAAAGTATGTTGCTTAATCTCTATACATTTTGGGATTTTCCAGTTATCTTTTTTTTACATTTTAAAAATTATAGTGGATTTATGATGGTGTGCCAATTTCTGCCTTACAGCAAAGTGACCCAGTCATAATTCATATATATATATATATTCCTTTTCTTATATTATCTTCCACCATGTTCTATCCCAAGAGATTGGATATAGTTCCCTGTGCAGTACAGTAGGACCTCATTACCTATCCATTCTAAATGTAACAGTTTGCAACTACTAACCCCAAACTCCCAGTCCATTCCATTACATCCCCTCTCCCTCTTGGCAACTACAAGTCTGTCCTGTATGTTTGTGAGTCCATTTCTGTTTTGTAGGTAGGTTTGTTTGTGCCATAGTCTAGATTTCACGTATAAGTGATACCATATGGTATTTGTCTTTCTCTTTCTGACTTCACTTAGTATGAAAATCTCTAGTTACATCCATATTGCTGTAAATGGCATTGTTTTGTTCTTTTTCTGGCTGAGTAATATTCCATTGTGTATATGTACCACATCTTCTTAATCCCTTCTTTTGTCTGTGGACAGTTAGATTGTTTCCATGTCTTGGCTACTATGAATACTGGTGCAATGAACACAGGGGCACATGTATTTTTGAATTATAGTTTTGTCCAGGTATATGCCCAGGAGATGGATTGCTGGATCACATGGTAGTTCTATATTTAGTTTTATGAGGAACATCCATACTACTTTCCAGACTGGTTGTACCAATTTATGTACCCACTAACAGTGTAAGAGTGTTCCCTTTCTCCACACTCTTTCCAGCATTTGTTAATTGTAGAGTTATTTATGACATCCATTCTGACTGAGGTAGTGTCTCATTGCAGTTTTGATTTGCATTTCTCTAATAGAGATATTGAGTATCTTTTCATGGGCTTACTGGCCATTGGTATATCTTCTTGGAACTTTCCAGTTATCTTATGTAATTTCTTTCTAGTTTAATTTTAATGTGATCTCAGATCAGACAGTGCATGATTTCTATTCTTTTAAATTTGTTAAGATGTGTTTTATGGCCCAGAATGTGGTCTGTCTTGGTGACTGGTTCATGTGAGCTTGAAAAAAATATGATTTCTGCTATTGTTGTAAGAAGTAGTCTTAAATGTCAATCATATCCAGTTGATTGATGGCTTTATTGAATTCAACTATGTATGTCCTTACTGATTTTTCTGCCTGCTGGATCTATTTCTGAGAAAGACAAAGGTGTCAAAGTCTCCAACTATGATAATCAATTGATCTATCTTTCCTTGAAGTTCTAACAGTTTTTACCTCCTGTAGTTTGACATTCTGTTGTTAGGCACATACACATTAAGAATTGTTATGTCTTCTTGGACAATTGACCTATTCATCATTATATAATGTCTTTTTTTTTGTCTTTTGTCTTTTTTGTTGTTGTTGTTGTTGCTATTTCTTGGGCCGCTCCCGCGGCATATGGAGGTTCCCAGGCTCGGAGTCTAATCGGAGCTGCAGCCACCGGCCTACGCCAGAGCCACAGCAACTCGGGATCCGAGCCGCGTCTGCAACCTACACCACAGCTCACGGCAACGCCGGATCGTTAACCCACTGAGCAAGGGCAGGGACCAAACCCACAACCTCATGGTTCCTAGTCGGATTCGTTAACCACTGCGCCACGACGGGAACTCCATATAATGTCTTTTTAAAATTTCTGATAACTTCCCTTGCTGTGAAGTCTGCACTGTTTGAAATTAACACACCTACTGCTGCTTAGTGTTAGCATGGTGTATTTTTCTCCATTTATTTCAGCTTTTTTACTTGTTTAAATTTTTTTAACTTCATTGTTTTACAACATTATATAAATTTGATATATTTTGACTTCTGTATATGATACAATACAGCACAATCACCAACAAAATTTAGTTTCCACCACCATATTGTTGACTCCCTTTATTCATTTAATCTATATGTATCTTTATATTTAAGGTGGGTTTTTTGCAGATAACATACAGGTCTCTTTCTTTAAATTGGTGCATTTATATTCACTGAAATTCAAAGTAATTACTGATATGTTGAACAAATATCTACTATGTTAATTACCTATTTGTAGTTTTTGCTCCTATTTTTGTCTTTCATTCTTTTTCTTCCTTTTGTGGTTTTACTTGAGCATTTTATGTGATTCCTTTTTTTTCTCCTTTCTTAGCATATAAGCTATATTTTTTCAAAAAACTTTTTAAGCGGATGCCCTACAGTGTGCAGCATAAGTTTTTAACTAATCCAAGTCCACTGGCATAACACACTATACTACTTCAAGGTAATGTATTTTGCAGTAACAAAATAATCCTAATTCCTCCCACTTGAATCTTTTGTCATTGCTCTCATTCTTCTCATATATGCATGTATATATGTTGCTATATGTAGTTGGCATTATTTTGAATAAACTGTTATCTGTTAGTGCAATTAAGAATAAGAAACTAAAATTTTAAAAAATTTTACTTTTGGAGTTCCCATTATGGCTTCGTGGTTAATGAATCCGACTAGAAACCACGAGGTTGTGGGTTCGATCCCTGGCCTTGCTCAGTGGGTTAAGGATCCAGTGTTGCCGTGAGCTGTGGTGTAGGTCGCAGATGCAGCTTGGATCCCATGTTGCTATGGCTGTGGCGTAGGCCAGCAGCTGCAGCTCCAATAGACCCCTAGCCTGGGAAACTCCATATGCCGTAGAAGTGGCCCTAGAGAAGGCAAAAAGACAAAACGAGAGAAAACAAAACAAATTTTACTTTCACTTATTTCTTCTTTGATGTTCTTTCTTTCTTTATGTAGATCTGAGTTTCCAACCTGTATTATTTTTCTTTATCCTAAAAAAAACTTTTTAAAAACTTTTTCTGCAAGGCAAGTCTAATAACAACACATGCCCTCAAGTTTTGTTTGAGACAATCTTTCTACTTCATTTTTAGAGGATAATTTGGTAAGATACAGAATTCTAGGTTGTTGTTTTTTTCTCTCTTAACACTTTAAATATTTTACTCCACTCTCTTCTTGCATGCTGGTTTCTGAGAAGTTGAATGTAATTCTTTCTTTGTTCTTCTACAGGTAAATTATTTTTTTCCCTCTGTCTTCCTTTATGATTTTATCTTTGATATTCTATCATTTGAAGATAATATACCCGGGTATCCTTTTTTTTGGCATTTATCTTGCTTGGTGTTCTCTGAGCTTCCTGAATCTGTGGTTTGGTGTTTGACATCAATTTGGGGAAAATTCTCAGTCAATATTGTTTCAAATATTTCTTCTGTTCCTTTCACTCTTTCTTCTCCTTCTGAAATTATGTCTATGTTACACCTTTGGTAGTTGTCCCACAGTCCTTGGATGAGAAAGCATTCTATAGTCTTATGATTAGATATCAATCATTTAGTGAGCCTGTGCCTCTGTACTGTGAACTTCAAAAGTGTTTCTCAATATTTTTCTCTCCCCTTAGGTGGGACAGTATGGTTAAAGTGGGCTGAATTTGGGTATTTCTCCTCTCCCATTTCTTTTCTATTTCTTTTCTCCTTCACCCAAAACTCTTGTCTCTACTTCTCTAATTGGCAGCAGTGGACAGAGGCTGAGTTTCGGTAACACATTCACTTTTCTGTCTCCTCAACCTTGGGAGCAGTGGCAAAGTTTGTCCCGTGTCCTCTTCTCTCTTTTGAATCCAAAAGGAGTCACTGATATTTTAGTCTATTCAGCTTTTCACTTGTTAATGAGTGACTTCCAAGCTCCTTACATGTGGACCTTGAAACTGGAAGTCATTATGTCTCTTTGTATTTCTTAAATTTGGACCATCCTTCCCATTCCCCTTGCTGATGTCCTGGTTTGAAGTTTCATCATTGGGCTATAATAGCCATCTTGTTAGTGTCCATCTGATGTTTCCTCTAGTGCAACCTCACATCATTTTCAAATTAATCTCAAATGCAACTGACATTTTCTTTTCTCTTTCTTACTCTCTCTCTCTCTCTCTTTTTTTTTTTTTTTTGCTTTTTAAGGCCACACCTGAGGCATATGGATGTTCCCAGGCTAGGGGTCCAATCAGAGCTACAGCTGCAGGGCTACGCCACAGCAACATCAGATCCAAGCTGCGTCTGTGACCTACATCAGAGCTCATGGCAACACTGGATCCTTAACCCACTGAGCGAGGCCAGGGATCGAACCCACAATCTCATGGGTCCTAGTCAGATTCATTTCCACAGTGCCATGATGGGAACTCCCCATTTTCTTTAACTAGAGTGCCCTCACATTCCCAGCCCTGGTTAGTTCTGAAGTTACTTCTTCTTTCCCTACGCATTGTTGCACTTTGGACAGCTTTTTAAGACAGTTATCTTATTATTCTGTACATTTATATTATTTGTGTACGTCTCTCATTGTCCCTGCTAGACTGGGAGTTCTCTGAGGAAAGGGGTTATTCATATTTGTAATCCTCACAAGGGCTCTTACATTTAGTTTATGCTTTTTTGAATGAAAAGTGATGAAATCTTAGGTTTGGAATACTTCTCTTATGGTGACCGGAAAATTAGAGAACAGTTGTGTGTATTCATTTTGACCTCTATTTTGAACCTCTTTTAAAACACTAACTTAATTTATGATTATTAGTTAAGGAATAGTAAAGCATTTGTCTTTGTTCTTTCTGCTATTAAGGCACTGTTGAGGGCTGCTTTTAAAGCATGGAGATAGATAGAAGGCAGAGTTCTCTAATATTTTAAAATTTAGATAGGTACAGTGTAAATCATTTCTGGAGGTGACATAGTACCCCACTGTAGTACTGTATCTGAGAGGGTTGTTAGATGAAAGTAATCTTTTCTAAACTCAAAGTGACATGGGAACAGTTAAGTCTGATTTGTGAGCTACTGAAGTGTCATCTTTTATTCTTCTCAAAGACCTTAACAACTTGAAGGTGAGAACAAAGAGAAAGAAAGAAATGGAGGCTCATTTATTTTTCTTGATGTAGAAATTGATGTTCATCAAAATCTCTTGAACAACTTGCAATGATACAATTGATGGGTCATAAAAATGTTCACAGAGTTTTGACATATTGGGTCACATTTTAATTTTACTTCTGGTGGATTTAGGGATTCAGCTCTCTTTCTGTGGATGGGATTGTGCCCCACAAACAGAGGTGGTATTAATGACCACTCACTTGTACTACAATCTGCCATAATTTCCTAGATATGTTTCCCATATTATTTTATTTTGAGTGTATGAATTTAATCTCAAATTTTGTTTATTCATAAAATATTTTTCCTCACTAAGGGACCAGAAGGGGAAAAAACTCACTTCATAAGCTCTTCTAAGAACTGAAACATATCTGCACTTCTGATGGAACTGGATAGTGCTCTGAACTGCAGAAAATGAAAATGGGGAAAAAAAACTGAGATAGTATGACAAAATATTTATTATGCTTTTTTAAATTGTAACTGCATGATGGAGGTCATTAGTATTTTCTTACCATTTCAGACATAATTATCATAAGGAAGTCATTTGTGGGGTTTTTTTTTTTTTGGTATCTACTTTTTCTGTTTCTTCATTAACTTATCCACCAAATATTCTGAGTGCTGCTCTATACCAGGTAGAGCTCTGGGTGCTGACATTCAATGATGCCTTCTTAATTGATGGGGTGACACCTCCACTCCCAATGTCATCTTTACCCACTACACAATATCCAGCACTGATTATGGAGGCTAACATTTTATCTTCTGCCTGTTTTTACAGTGTTTTGCATAGTATACTGGTGACAAGGTGATTTTCAGAAATTTATCATGATGTGAAGACATGTAAGCCTGATGCAAACTGAAGTTAATTTTATCCATACCAGTGGGGCAGCTACTTCAAATAAAAGTTTCCATGAAGATTAATACAGTAGTTCTGTTTCAATTAAGAATGAACCTCTGTAAGAATAAACAATGGAGGAAAGATAGTTTCTTCAATAAGTGGAACTGGGAAAACTGGGCAGCTACACATAAAAGAATTAAATTAGAACATTCCCTAATACTACATACAAAAATAAACTCAAAATGGATTAAAGACCTAAATGTAAGGCTGGATACTATAAAGCTCTTAGGGGAAAACATAGGCAGAACACCCTTTGACATAAATCACAGCAACGTCTTTTTGGATCCACCTCCTAGAGTAATAAAAATAGAAACAAAAATAAACAATGGGACATAATTAAACTTAAAAGCTTTTGAATATGAAAGGAAACCATTAACAAAATGAAAAAACAACCCACTGAGTGGGAAAAAAATCTTTGCAAATGAAGCAACTGATAAGTGTTCCTTCTCCAAAATATACAAACATCTCATGCATCTTTATATCAAAGAAATCAAGCAACCCAGTCAAAAAATGCTCAGAAGTTCTAAACAGATATTTCTCCAAAGAAGACAGACATATGACCAAAAAGCACATGAAAAGATACTCAACATCACTAATAGTTGAAGAAATGTAAATCAAAACTACAATGAGGCAACACCTTACACCAGTCAGAATGGCCATCATCAAAAAGTCTACAAAAAATAAATGCTGGAGAGGGTGTGGAGAAAGGGAACCCTCCTACTCTGCTAGTGGGAATGTGGAGAGCAGTATGGATGTTCCTTAAAAATCCAAATATAGAACTACAAAATGATTCAGCAATCCCATTCATGGGCATATATTTGGAGAAAACCATAATTCAAAAGGATAATACACCCCAATGTTCATTGCAGCACTATTTACAATAGCCAAGACATGGAAGCAAACTAAATGTCCATCAACAGAGGAATGGATCAAGAAGATGTGGTACATATACTCAATGGAATATTACTTGACTATAAAAAAAGAACAAAATAATGCCATTTATATCAATATGGATGGACCTAGAGATTGTAATACTAACTGAAGTCAGAGAAAGACAAATATCATATGATATCACTTATATGTGGAATCTAAAAAAAAAAGACAATACAAAATATCTTATTCACAAAACAGAAAAAGACTCAATAGTTTCAAAACCAAACTTATGGTTACCAAAGGGGAAACAGTGGGGTGAGGGATGGATTGGGAGGTTGGGATTGGCATATGCACACTACTATATACAAAATAAACTGATGACAAGGACCTACTATATAGCTTAGGGAAATCTATTCAATCCTCTATGATAGCATACATGGGGAAAGAATCTGAAAAAGAATGGATATATATGTACATGTGTGGCTGATTCACTTTGCTATACACCTGAAACTAACACAGTATTTTAAGTTACCTATACTGTATTTTATATTTTAATAAAATTTATTTTATAAAACAAAAAAAAAAAACCCACTCACAGATGTTGAAATCAAACTTATGTTTACCACAGGGGAAACTGTGCTGAGGAGGGATAAATTAGGATGGGAATAACATATACACACTACTATATAAAATAGATAATTAACAAAAACCTATTGTATAGTACAGGGAAATTTATTCAATAGTTTTTAATAACCTATATGGGAAAAAAAGAATGGATATATGTATAACTGATTCACTTTGTTGTATACCTGAAATTAATACATTGTCAACCATACTCCAATACTTTTTTTAAAAAAGAATGAGCCTCTTTATGATAGGACTCATGTCTTATTCCTAGCAGCTGTTTCACTAGTATTGAGAATGGAGTTCTTGGTTTCTTTCTCAGAGGGAACATTTGTTAGCATGACAGCTCTCACAATGCATTTTAGGAGTTGGAAAATTTTAGTTTATTCATATATATGAACAAGTAGTCGTCTTTTATATACCTTTTGTTTGAGTACTGAGTTTTCATTATTTTTCCCTCCTGAGGTCACCTGGAAGAAATAAATACCTCTGTCCACAAACTCCACATTTTATTTTGTCTTTATAAATAGCTGTTAACTGACTGATTGTAAGAAACTCAACTAATTTGACCCCCTTTTATCCCTGCCTGAGTGGTTTTTTTTTTTTTTTTCTTTTGAGAAAGCTGATCTGATCATATATTTATTCAGCTTTAAGTTTCCAATGGCTTTTCAAGGCCCACCTTAGTTAGAGGACCACCTCTGACTGCCCTTTTACTCCCCCTTGAGAGCCAGAGGCAACATCTCTGTCTTCCTCACTTAGATTTTGAGCATGTTGAGGGCAGAGATAATGTCCTGTTTATCTTTGCCTTTCCAGCACTGAGCATGTTGCTTGGCAGTAAATAGGCAACAATTACATTTGCTGAACTGAGTTAAACAAATATACTGGAAGTTCCTAGTGAAGTCCTGAAGAATTTTATAGGAAACATTAAATTCTTTCTATGTTTTATGAATCTGAACCTTTTCAGCAACCACTTGTGACTTGGTAGCATGTTCTTAGTCCAAATAATAAGTCATCCTATAGTAATTCAATGAGTTCTATGTTTTTTAACTCTTCATAAAGCATAACTGATCATTTACTATGTGATAGATTTTAGAAGATATAACACAATTATCAGATAACCCTCATCTATATCCATTTTGTCCTATTTATCCTTCCCAGCATCTATCTACAAAACAGAAACAGTTTACAGACATAGAGAACAGACTTATGGTTGCCAGGTGGGAGCAGGGAGGGAGAAGGGTGAACTGGGAGTTTGGGGTTGGTAGGTGCAAACTATTACATCTAGAATGAATAAGCAATGAGGTACTACTGTACAGCACAGGGCGCTATATCCAGTCTTGGGATAGACCATGATGGAAAATAACATGAGAAAAAGAATGTGTGTATGTGTATATATACATATATTAATATATGACTGGGTCACTTTTCTGTACAGCAGAAATTGGCATAATATTGTACCTCAACTACAATTAAAAAAATAATTTAAAAAATATGAAATAAGTGAATTTGAGGCTGTTCTTCCCTGGGCAAGTCCTTCCAAAAATATATTGTTTGAAATGGATCTTTTGAGCTCAGGATCAATCAGAATTTTAGCAAATCTCACAATAAAAGTGGAATCCAAAGGAAGTCTACCTACTTGCTTTTCTCCACAGAAGGAGAGATAAGTGAACTTCCTAAGGGCTCTGTGTTCAGAAAAAATGATTTCTAGATGGTAGCTTGTGGAGCTCGCTTAGTGAAAAAGTGTTTCTCAGACAAGGCTTTACTGTTAAGTCACCTCACCTTTCTACTTTCATCTCCCTTTTTCCCCTGCTCACATTTTTCAGAGTTTCTCTTGACCCCTTTGACATCTAATTCATGCAGCTCTATACTGTATTGAATGTTCTGTATTGTATCTTTATGCTGTATCTGTATATCGTATTCTCTATACTGTATCTGCATTGTAATACTCTATACTATATTGTATACTCTGTACTGTATATAGGCCACTCCCCAAACCCTAATAGAGCTAATACATTAATGGACTGATGGATTATTTGAGATTTCACACTTTAAAAAGGGCTTCTGGACAAGAAAATACTCTAGACCAAAGCTGTGGTACCTCCACTTGTGGATATTCAGGCACTGCAGCAGAGTAAACGGAAAGAAGATTTCACATGTATCTCAGATCACATCACAGAGGCATGGGACTAAGACAGCTTTTTGCTTTCACAGACATTATGGGAGACTCAGTGTGAAGTAAAAGATGAGAGGGTCTATTAGACATTCCCGATTTGCGAGTTTATGGTATGGCTTTATAAACTGTGCTCATTGGTACCTAGGTATTTTGTGGAAGATCTTCAGAGGTCATCAAGATGATAACAGGGGGAGACCAAGAGAACAAGTAGGTTTGTCTCTTCCCTGCCCCCCGCAAGTGAACTAATAATAGTTGATTATTAATAATTATATTAATGCCATCTGACTAATACTAGGTTAATAGTATCACTATCTTTTAATAAACTGGGCTTTAAATTAAGTTTACTTTTATTTCCAAAAAGTTTTTTGGCAACTGCTATTTAAGCGCACACACTCTGTGCCCAGGAATCCTCAGTTAAAATGTAGATGACTTTAAGCAAAAACCTATTCAGTTGTCACTGGTTCAAGGGGCATTAGTTATCAGGTAGCTAAGCCTTGAAATGCAGCGGGTAGGGTTTTTGGGAGAATGCACTGCAGGGATGAAACATTTTGTTATGGAGACCAGAGAAATAGAAAAGACAGAGGCATAAAAGCGAGGATGATTAGAGGTGTGATTAAGAAGTGTCAAAGACAAATTTGCCTGCTTCATGATTTGGCCTATCATGGACGCTGCCAATGATGCTAGACTTTAGGATTTCAGAACTTAGAGCTATATCACCTGTGTTTTGTTTAACCACATTTGATATCCTTATAGCACCCTGATTGTATTTGGATGATAGCTCATTCCTTGCCTCACTACAAATACATACCTCTCAAATTATTTTGAAAGATTATACCACTACAGGAGCCCAAATAGCAAGCAGAACATGCTGAATTCTTGTTTCTAATTTTTTACCATTTCCAGTATCTGCACTCTATGCCATGTAACTTTGCATGTCCTTTAACTGAAAGAGGAATATACTTCCATGCTCCTTAATTTTGAGCTTGGCCACATGACTTGCTTTGGTCAGGGGGATGCAGGTGGAAACAACATGGTACCGTTTTGAGTTTAGAACTCATGAGGCCTCCTGTGTTCCACTTACCTTTGTGCTCCTGTCATCATTGTGAGAAGTCCATGGTCCAACTAGTCTGTTGATCCATGGAGGTCGAGAGATGCGTGGAGCAGACCTGAATCCAATCCTCAATGTGGAGCATCTAGTTAAACCCAAATAAGATCAGCTGAGCCACCCCAGCTTAATGTGCAGACAAGTGAGAAAAAATGTCTAGCTTTGTATGCCATCAAGATATTGTGATTGCTTACTATGCAGCAAAAGCTGGCTGATACCATAGGTAAGAACCTGAGTTTTCAGTCAGATGGATCAGAATTTGGGCAACCTCCCTAAAGATTCATTAGTCTCATCCATAAAACATATGTAATTATAACTATATCACAGTATTACAGGCATTAAATTTAACAGTATATGTACAGAGTTCCTGCTGTGGCTCAGCGGGTTAAAGATCTGACCTAATCTTCATGAGGATGTTGTTTGATCCCTGGCCTGGCTCAGTGGGTTAAGGATCTAGCTGTGCTGTAGGCTGGCAGCTGTAGCTCTGACTCACCCCTGCCCTGGAACTTCCATATGCTGCAGGTGAGACTGTAAAAAGAAACACAAAACAAAATCAGTATATGTAAAATACTAGGGAGAGTTCCCTTCATGGCTCAGCAGAAACAAATCTGACTAGTAACCATGAGGTTGCGGGTTTGATCCTTGGCCTCGCTCAGTGGGTTAGGGATCCGGCATTGCTGTGAGCTGTGGTGTAGGTCACAGACGCAGCTCAGATCTGGTGTTGCTGTGGCTGTGTCGTAGGCCGGCAGCTACAGCTCTGATTCGACCAGCTCTGATTCGACCCCTAGCCTGGGAACTTCCATATGCTGTGGGTGCGGCCCTAAAAAAAAAAAAAAAAAAAAAAAAGAGGAAAAAAGATAAAATACTATGGAGAATGCCTCACTATTAATATTACTATACTTAAAGATACAGTGATACTTTGGCACTCGAAAATGCAATGAGGAAGGAGACATGCATTTATTTCAAAATGGGGATTGGATATTAGAACATATTGTGGTTTAAAAAAAGGCATTTATTCTGAAACGTGGGGCAGATAAATCCTCTCTCTTTAGTTTAATGACTGTGAAACTTCACAAATTTACTCTTTGGGGAGATGAATAACAGGCTTGAAATAGCTTTCTGCTAAAGGAAAATAAAAACATAACTTTACCAACATCACTTGGGATATAAAGTGCTATTAGTCACATGCTGTAGTTAGCACATTTGATTTGTTTGCGACCAAGAGTTCATGTGAATACATTTGAGATTTATTTTGTAATTTTGAACATGCCAATATAAAACAGCTTTTTTTTTTTTTTTTGCCCTTCCATTGCCATCAGGTCAAATAAATTGACTCTTGATGCAAAGTTGTAACCAGGGTTGAAATTTACCTGTGATTGATGGTGAAAGTGTTGACTAGCTGCACCACCTCCCCCCAACCCCTTCTTGTATATTACATCCTGGTCTGGGGCCTGTTTTGTATAAAATATTGAGATACTTACTCCTCCCTGCTCCTCACATGCCCTTGAAAGTGAAGAAAAACACTTGATTAAAATATATTTCTCATTCTTGAGTTTTCAAGTACACAGTCTTCATATATTATTTCCTAACTATTTAGGAAGTCAATTGGTCAACCCAGGTTTTAGCACCCAGTCCAAGTTTTCTTTCAGGGACTTAGAATGGATACACAATGCCTGGAGTGGCGCTGCCCTCCTGCCTTACTGAGGAGTTCCCCTTGTTGAACTGCCATTCCCACAAAGAGAAAGCCCACGGGGGAATGGCAGTAGGACAGTGAGCAGCTGTGAAAGGCTTTATGGTTGCAATAAAACCAAAATGTGCTAGATTTGTCTTTGCTTTTTTCATGCTGGTGTTTTCCTAATGAAACTAGTAAAAAGTGCTTAGGACCCTTTTTTTTTTTTCACCTTTAAACACATGCACGTGAGTTGTGCAACGTGGGTAGATCACTGTACTGGTTTGGATGCCTCTAAAAGCTGTCCCTGAGATGGTGATTTGGGTGCCATAGTTTACTGGATAGTGACCCCAGGAGGCATGGTAAGGGAGTTAGGAAAAGAGAGGAAATAAGGAGTTCTCGTCGTGGCGCAGTGGTTAACGAATCCGACTAGGAACCATGAGGTTTTGGGTTCGGTCCCTGCCCTTGCTCAGTGGGTTAAAGATCCGGCGTTGTCATGAGCTGTGGTGTAGGTTGCAGACGCGGCTCGGATCCCGCGTTGCTGTGGCTCTGGCGTAGGCCGGGGGCTACAGCTCCGATTAGACCCCTAGCCTGGGAACCTCCATATGCTGCGGGAGCGGCCCAAGAAATAGCAAAAAGACAAAAAAAAAAAAAAAAAAAGGAAATAAAAGGGACATTCCTGAGCATGGGAAACTGGAGCACAATCCTGCTGGGACCCCCTGAAAAACCATGTGGAACACAAATCAGAGTTGTCCCACTGATAACCAAGGTATTTTTATTCCTTTGCGCCCTGCCCTCTGAATTGAAACTGGTTCATGGGGGTGTTAACTTCCAGGCATTTCCAGCAGGCAGGCAGGACTCATTTCAGGCACTAGAAATAGATCTCTGGCAGAGAGAAGGCCTGGACTGTTGAACTACTCACCTGATCTGCAGGTGATGGCTGGGGTCAGCAGAAAGGAACGTTGGTGAATTTGCCAAGAGTGTTCACCACAGGCACTGGAGGGGAACACTTGTTTCCTCTATTTTTATTCAAAGTTGAAAAGAAACAAAGTTTCTCATGTGACACGAATTTTGGATATAAAATATTTTTGTTTTAAAACATGAGTTTAAAGAAGGAAATATTTGCATTGTCCTAGTCTAGTTTCACAAGGGTTTTTAAAATTTTCTAAATTAAACACTTTTGTGAAATAGAATCATAAAGCAGAAGGCAAGAATTTTTTCTTACAGCCAAAAGTCAAATGAAAAAAGTTCATTTTACCTTCAAGAACAAAGATTTAATAAGGCTTTTATTTTATTTTATTTTTTCCCCCATTTTATGTGCCTCCTCCTAACTTTAGGGATTTTTGTTGCTAATTGTTACCACAAGATGTCACTCTTTTACCAGCCTAATTCCGATATACTCTGCATCATTTAAGACTACTTTTCTGATGTTTCTTCAACAGCTTATTGAAATACATCCACTGAAATTGTCAAAATTTTTCTGGTAGATGAAGTTAGATGATTTCATTTGAATAAAGAGCAAATCACAAATGATCTGGTCATTTCTCTCATAATCTACAAACTTCCAGGGATTTTGAAGTTAACCGCCCTCCCCCCCAACACCCCGCCCCAGCCTCAATACATACTGGGAAGATATAATTATCATGGTTCAGCAAAATATTTTGCTTTTTCATTATTTGCTTTATTCTATGCCTTTAAGATTTATGAAGCCATCCTTTAACTCAACACTTCTGAAATATTAAAAAATATAGCCCCAGATGATGTTTCTGGAAAATTCCTTTAGAATTTCTATTTGGTTAGCAAAAGGTGAATTCTTATGAAGCCTGGATATTCATTACAAAGAAGCTTCAGAGAATTATTAACTTTCAGGCAGAAGCTAGACTTGATCACAACTATGCAAGTGTGACTTCACTGGGTATGAGGGAGGAACTCTTAAGTTTACAGTCCATCTCCCTGGTGTTTTCATTCAGAATCCACTGGTGATAGCTGCTTTGTATTTCCTGTACCTATAGGGACAAAGGAGTTTACTTTGGTATATAAAAGCCCCCCATGGAAAGAGGCTCGGGTTTTGTGAACATTTGATTTAATCACCTCATTGTTTAGAACAAATACCTTCCCTTTGAAATGCATATGACATGGGACACCGATTTGCTTTTCTTTCTAAACAGAAGGAAAATCTTTTGGAATAAGACAAGGTGAAATGTGCCTTGATGGCTCATACTGAGCCAGTATGACAGAGAAAAATGATCTGTGGGCATCAAGCTATACCTAGATACCATGCTTCTCTCTGCCATTCCCTAGCTGGGTACATTTGCCTAGTTATTAGGGCTTTTTGTTTTTTTCTTTTTGGCCATGCCCGAAGCATGCATAAGTCCCTGGGCTAGGGAGCAAACCTGTGCCATGGTAGTGGCCAGAGCCACAGCAGTGACAATGCTAGATCCTTAACCCTCTGCACCAGCAGGGAACTCTTAGTTAATAGCTTTTTTTTTAACCTCTCTCTGAGTCTCCATTTTCCTCATCAGATGTGTGTTTAGCAATAATCCTCCCAGGGTAGTTTTAAAATTAAAAATTCTATTACTATCTTATTGCTGTTGTAAAAAATTACCATATATTTAGTGGCTTAAAACAATACAAATTTATTCTCTTACAGTTCTGGAGGCCAAAAGTCCAAATCAGTTTCACTGGGCTAAGGTCAAGGTGTCAGCAGGCCTGGTTCTTTCTGGAAGTTCTAGGGGAGAATCTATTCCTTGCCTCTTTCAGCTTCTAAGAGTATGTCAGAATTCAATGCCTTCTCTGGTTCATGGATTCTTTGTCTTCAAGCAGCGTAACATTTTCAAATCTCTGGTTGAATCTTTGAAACCGAGCACGGCCCTATGGGGCTCCTGGGCGCAGAAGCCTGTGTCCCCCATTTCTTGTTCTTAGAAAATGGGCCTCATTCAGCCTCCACGGCTTTCCCTGAGTTCCTAGGGGCAGGTTCAGACAGGTGCTGATGGGGAAGGGAAGAACAGTCAAGCAACAATAGTATAGCCTTGGGGCAGGATCCTGATTCCCTCTCAAGGAAAACGCATAAAAATATAGGCATCCTATACACCTAAGAGAAAAGTTGTATTCCTTATGCTTCTTTTAGAAATGAATACTTTAAAACTAAACAGTTTAGAGTCCTTCCTTGTCCTTCACCCTGACTTAATTGCAGCCTAAACACAATCACTCATAAGCTAAAGATCAGGCACCCGGAGCATAATTGACTGTGGGTTAAAGATTATTAGCACATGATGTTTTTCAGGAACCTTCCTAGTTTGTTCTAAATCTCTGATCAATATGCGCTTTTTGCAAGTACTGTAATTCTAGGCAATAACCCAGAAGACCACCGCCATGATCAGGTCGAGATCTCCTGACTTCAGTTTTGATGACTAAGATTCCCCCCCAGAGAGAAGAATGCATGTTTGTCCCTATCCTGATTCCTATCTGAAAACCTGTTCCTCTCCTTTTTATTATACAACTCCTCACAATTCTTTCCAATGGGGGGCACAGTCTTTAAGGCATTTGCCTGCCGTGGCCCCCTTTGTCTGACAAAGCAATAAAGCTATTTTTTTTTTTTCTCCTTTTACCCAAAACTCTGTCTCTGCATTTCAATTCAGCACCTGTGGAAAGAGGCTGAATTTTGGCAACAGCTTCATGGTTGCCTTTTCTCTTTTAAGGACTTTTTGATTTCATTAGACCCACCCAGGTAATCCAGGATAATCTCCTCATCTCAAAATCCTATATTTAATCAAATCTACAAATATCCCCTTTGCCATGTAAGTAGCATTCATAGGTTCCAGGGATCAGGACCTGAGGGAGCCATTATTCAGCCAACCACAGAAATATTGTATGTAAATGCCCCACCACTGACTAGGTACTCAATGAATAGAACTAAGTTTATTATCATTGGATGTGAAATATTAATTTAGCAGTGTGGTGCTTTGTCTGTGAATGACTCAGTGATAGAAGGACGTTTTTCGCATTCTGGGTATAGTGGAAGGACACAGGCATTTACTTTTCTTCAATATCTACTCTGGCAAGAGGTCGATTTAAAAGAAAAATAAAGCCATTTAAGTCAGTCCTCAAATATAGTGTATAGAATAAGTTGTGTATTTCCTCTGTTGAATTGAATCATTTTCATTTTCTCTTTGCTATTGCAATAAAAAGAAGTCAGCTTATTTTTACAGATCAACATCTAACTTACTGGTCAGCAAAAATACTGTGTCTTTATGTGGCCTTTTAAAAAAAATGTGGCCCTTTTTTTAAAGGTACTTTCTGTTGTTCTTCGAATCAGGCTGAAAAAAAGTTATGCAGGGCATTGGATGTCTGTGACATGATTTCATAAGGAAAAACCATTTGTGAATCTATGGAGGAAAAATTCGATAAAGATATAAAGTTTTCATCTCATTTTCATTTCATATTTGTCATATCTTGTTGACATTTTCTGTGTTATCTAATCTTGAACATACTTGAAGATATTATTTAAAAAAATAAAGGACAACATTTTGTCAGCACTCCAACTTATGCAGAATAATTATATTGAAGAGACTATCATTCGAATACTTCAGTTTTGTATTGAGTTTAAATTACACATTTCGTCAATATGCAATTAATTGAAGTAGAGACACCTGTGAACTAATGTCATCAAATCAAGTGTCTAAGTAGAATGTACACTTAAGTGAAGTGGCCTCTCTTCCTACTTTCACATATTACATATTAAGATGGCAGAAGAATTAAATGCTGCTCAATTAAGAACAAACCATTTAGTAGATTGCAGCCTTTGGGAGGCACAGACAACAATTTTTTTTTTTTTTCCCACTGTACAGCAAGGGGGTCAGGTTATCCTTACATGTATACATTATGACAACAAAATTTATTCCAGGTAGGTGAGTATGGCATTTTCTTGTGTCCCCTGAATGCCCACTTACATGTGAATTTGCCATCTACACACTTTTCATTAACTATTTAATAATAACTAGGTGAGGAATTCCCTGGTGGCCTAGAGGGTTAAGGATCCAGTGTTGTCACTGATGTGACTCCAGCTGTGGAGCTATGGTGTGGGTTCGATTCTGGGCACAAGAACTTCTGCATGCCATGGGCATGGCCAAATATATATATATATATATATCAACCAGTTGCTCAAACTCCCTAGATTAGTGGTTTTTAATATAAAATTCAGATAAAATGGGATTCAGTGAAAACTGCTGAATGCCCTGAAATTGTGTGTGTGCATGCACACTTTTTTTTTTTTGCAATGTCGTCGAAATTACCAGTAGATAGCCAATATCATTTCTTGCCTTGTTCGTGTATTATAAATACAGATTTTATTCTATCTGGAAGGTGCTTGGCTAAATAGCACATGTGCCTATTTTCACACTTCTAGCTAGGGTAGTCCAATGAGAATTAGATGTAAGTTCTTGGTGAGACTTTGAGTCTCCTTAAGAATAACTAGATAGCAAACATGTGTCTTTCTTTTTACCTTTCCATTTGTCTCCCTTTTTACTACCTGGAATATAGATGTGACAGCTGGACCTCTGGCAGTTAACTTGGGTCTTTTAAAATATCAAGTAATTATATTGTTTTTTAATATTTTTTTTTACTGAGGTAAAATTTCTGTATGATGAAACATTCAGATCTTAGGTATACTGTTCAGTAAGTCTGAGCAATGCATATCAAGACCCACAGTATTTCCATCGCCCTGGAAAAATCCCTCGTGTTCTAGGTTCATCCTCACATCTCATCTAAGAAGCAACTGTTTCTTTCATAGGTTATTTTTGTCTATTTAGAATTTCACATAAAGGGATCATACAGTATGTACTCTTCATCTGGCTTCTTGCACTTAGCATAGTATTTTTGACATCACATTGTCATGTATCAGTTGTCATCTTGGGCAGTTAGACTGCTATAACAAAAACACCATAGACTAGGTGGCTTAAACAATGAGTATTTGTCTCTCACAGATCTGGAGGCTGGGAGGTCCATTCTAAGATCAAGGTCCCAGCAGATTTGATGTCTGGTGAGAACCGTCTTCCTAGTTTGCAGACCAGTGCATTTTTGCTGTACCTTCACCTGGTCAAGACAGAACATCTCTCTCATGTCTCTTTTTATAAGGACACTAATCCTCCTCATGAGGATGCCCCTCATGACCCAACTATCCCCCAAGGGCCTCGTTACCAAGTACTATCACGCTGGGGGTTAGGGCTTCAACAGATGAATGGAGGGGCACAAACATTCAGTCCATAGCTATAATTCATTCCTTTTTTTTATTGCTGAGTAGTATTTCGTGATATAAATATACTACAGCTTCTTCATCCATTCTTCTATGGATAAATATCTAGCCTGTTTCCATTTTTTAGCTATTATGGATGAAGCTTCTACGTACCTGCATATACAGGTTTTTATATGGACATACAGTTTCACTTCTCTTGGATAAATAATGGGGGTACAATGATTGGATCATAGGATAGATAAATATTTATTTTAAACCTGCCAAACTGTTTTCCAAAGTGGCTGTAAATTTTTACACTCCAATTAGCAATGTCCTTGCTAAGATTTCGTGTTGTCAATATTTGAAAAAATGTTAGTCATTCTACTGAGTGTATAATGATATTTGATTGAGTTTTTAATTTGTGGTCCTCTGATGATTAATGATAAAGAATACTTTTTCACGTGATTATTGGACATAATGCAATGTTGGAGTGGAGCGAGACCTTCAAGGGACACATTCTAATAACAATAGTCACTCACTTATACTGTTTTTAAAGGACAATGGATATGGTAACTGTTTAATGGGATTTGTGAACTTTGAGGAAGAATTGAAATGCTCTGGAGAATACTGGGGCCTTGAAAAGATCTGTACTGGAACAGGAAAGAGAGAAGACAGTTGGAGCTACTAGAGGCCAGAAACAGACTTTGGGGTAAAAAAAAATGAGAATTCCAGTGGGGCTTTAACTGAGTTTTTTAATGAAATTTGTGGTGTAAATGAACGTTCTTCCATTCATCATACCAGTTTTAGGAAAAACTATATTATTTACTTGTGCAGGAGTGGGAAACTACTGTTAGCAGACTATATCTGGGCTGCCACCATTTTTTTTTTGGTGAATACAATTTTACTGGCACACAGCCACACTCATTCACATACATATTGCCTGTGGCTGCTTTCATGTTACAATGGCAGAGTTGAAGAGTTGCAAAAGACATCAAAAAAGTCTGCAAAGTTGAAAGTGTTTACAACCTGGCCCTTAACAGAAAAAAAACTGTCAACCTCTGGAGAACTATGGGGTGGGGAATGGGGAGCTGCAATGAAGGGCTAAGTACTGAGTCAATGTGGGAGAGGGGTGATGATTTTTGAGGCTGGATCCACAGGTTTCAAAGTAAAGGAAGTCTGAAACCTGGCTCTGCAGCAAAATATTTGAAGGTGTACTGAATGATATGGCAAGGAGATGAACAAACAGTTATTGAGCTTCTTTTTTCTTTTTCTTCTTCCTTTTTGCTGCTATAATTGGCCATATGAAGAATTTAGATTGATATAGTTGCTACCTCCCTAAGCTAGATGATATTGATGTGAAGGTACATGAAAAATCATGTGGTCAACAGAATAAGAATGCTAAACAATAGCTAGCATTGAAATAAATACTTTCGCAGACCATCTAAATCCCTTTGCTCTGACTTCATGTTAACTAAGCAATTTAAAAAAAATCAATTTCTTGAACTCATTCATGGATTAGAGAGCAAACACAAATATATGCTTTTTGACCAACTATAGCTCCTTCTATGAAACAAAATCATTGACTCCCTGATTCAAAGTGGTTTCATGTGACCTTGGAGGTGTGAGCCTGCATTCTTTGGTCTTAATCTTTCTTAAGCAAGCTAACCAGTAAATATTAAAATTTAAGAAAGGCCCCAATGGCTAGCAGAAAGTCTATAGCATTGGAGTCAAATAGGACAGGGTTTGAATCTACAAAGTTTACTAGTTCTGTGACTTGGAGGAAGTGATTTCACCCCTCCGAGCCTCCCAGTGTGGTTTATTCTATCAAATGAAGTAGTATACTGAAGCCCTTAACTTAGTGTCAGACTAGAATAAGCACTTTATAAACAAAGTTCCCTTCTTTATCTTCTATGTATAGGGTTGAAAGATCAGACTGAACAAAGGGGCTATGGGCTGAGGCTTGCCCCCCTCCTCCATTCATAAGTTGAAACCCTTACCAGCAGTGCGATGGTACTCAGAGCAGATGTCTATGGGAGGTAATTAGGTTGAAATGAGGTCATGAGGGTGGGGCCCTCTTGAAGGGATTAGTTACCTTATAAGAAGAAACAGTGGAGAGTCTCTCTCTCTCTGTGTACATGTGTGTGCACACACACAAAAAGAGGTCATGTGAGCGCATGGTGAGATGGTGGCTGCCTACAAGCAAAGAGAAGAGATCTCAGAATGAAACTGACCTTGCTAACACCTTGATATTGGACTTCCCAGCCTCCAGAGTTGGAGAAAAATAAATGTCTGCCGTTTAAATCACTTAGTCTGCTATTTTGTTGTGGCAGCCTGAGCTAAGAAAAACTGTAACCCAATGAACCCCAGTTTTGAAAGCTCTCCTGATTGGCCCTTATCTCTACCCCTAAGGATTTTATGGTGGTAATTTAAGGAACTATCTCAATAATTTGTACTTTTCATTGTCTGAAAGAGGGACCACTCACCAGCTATTCACTCTCTTGTCATTCTCTACTGACTCAGTGTTTTCTTTATCTTTTGAGATATTTTAAGCCATTAAGAGTTACTTTAAATTTCAAAGAGTTGAGCTGGGCTGGTTATTTGTGGGTAGAAAGCCTCAAACTGTAGGTTTTTGAAAGTTCAACTAAAGGTAAGAGTGGTGTCTGGGATAAGGATATAATGTATTGAGAGACTTAAGTGGGTTTTTTAAAAAGAAGAGACTTTTTTTTTTTTTTTTTGTCTTTTTGCTATTTCTTGGGCCGCTCCCGCAGCATATGGAGGTTCCCAGGCTAGGGGTTGAATCGGAGCTGTAGCCACCGGCCTACGCCAGAGCCACAGCAACGCGGGATCCGAGCCGCGTCTGCAACCTACACCACAGCTCACGGCAACGCCGGATTGTTAACCCACTGAGCAAGGGCAGGGACCGAACCCGCAACTTCATGGTTCCTAGTCGGATTCGTTAACCACTGTGCCACGACGGGAACTCCAGAAGAGACTTTTAAAATTTATTTATTTATTTATTTTTGGCCATGCCTTTGGCATGTGGAAGTTCCCAGGCCAGGGAGGGAACCTGCACCACAGGGAACCTGCACCTAGAACAGTGCTTGCAGAGAGTAGCTACCCTGTAAGTATTTTCAGTGAAGGAATGAATAATGAAAGATGCATTTGTTTTGGGAAGAGACATTGTTCCTAACATTAAATACCAGATAAAAAGTTTTGGGATTTTTTTTTTTTTTTCTAAAGGAATTGAATGAACAAATTAATGCCTTTCATATGGCAAAAAGCTTCCTTTTGGCCTTTTGTCACATAAGTTCTTGCTTAATAATGAGAAAGGATACATTAAAATATTTTAGTGCATTGAACATAATTTAGGAAAATGAGGCCCATACAGCTGTACAGCGCCCTGTGTTTAGAAGGGCTTGGTTTAATGCTTTACTGTTGCCATCTTGAAATTGTTAAAATTTCTAAACAAGGGTTCTTATAGTGTCATTTTGCAATGGACCCTACAAATTATGTAGCTAGTCATAGAACTGAGTTTCTATACTACAAGGCCATTAAATACTAACTTATTATTAAGAACAGAGTTAGAGGAACTAAAGAAATATAAATAAAAATGAAAAATTTTCAATTCTATAATTTGTTAATTATGACTACATTGGCCACATAAGATAGCTCTAGATGACCTAGATGTCTCTAGAAATAGGCAGACTGTCCCATATAATAGGAGAAAGGAAACAAAAAATGACACAATTTTAGAAATAATAACATGACATGATGTTTTGCATGGTGACAACTTTGCCAATGTGCCCTAGCCTTCTTTATTGAGGCTTATAATTTAAAAGAGAAAAAGTAAAGTAAAGGGGGAGTTTAAAATGGTATCTCTGACTGTAGATCCTCTAATGTTCCCTCAAAAAATATTCTGATGAATGTTCACACATTACAGCTAAAAAAGGAGCTAAGAATAAAGGTGAACAGATATGCTATTCCCAAAATCTGGAAGAAATTTCTCATGATGCTGTGGCTTATGAAACTGGATAAAGAAAATCAAATCCTTACCCATGCTTTGGTTCATTAGGCAGAACAACCCAGAAAGAAGACAGGAAGACATTTTATTCCTCTTGCGCCATAGTCTGAAGCCTGAGATCCAGGATCTATACCAACAAGGAACGTGGGTGGGCGTTCATCTACTAAAAGAAAAAAAAGAAATGTAATGCATCACTAAACGTAACACATCACTATTGTTCCTTAGTCTGGGTTTTTCAATTATCAGTTGTCTAAATGTACTGAAGGCAAGAACACATAGTTATCACTTTAAAACTGGACTTTGTAAGAAATGTTGAAAATTGCTGAATGAAGACAACAGCTGTGTTAGCAAAGTTAAATCAAAAATTAAAATGAAAATAAAGGAGATCGACTTGATTTCTGTCTTAGACAGAAGGGCCATCTCAGAGTAACTGAGAGCAAAGCCATATTCTATAGAACCAACTGGAAATACTGGCAAAAGATGGTATGGTTTTTGTCATTATCATGATCTCATTCTGTCTTATGATGGCTTCAGAATCCTGAATTCCATACAGGCCTTGTGATATACCTCTTATTTCCAGGTTGTCCTGTGTTGGGGGTGAGGCTACCAACACCCAAGACTGAAATGGACAACACATCTTAACCAAGGATGTCAATGAGTTGTGCTGGTATGATCTCAGTCTGAGCCTGTCTCCTCCTCTATTCGATAAGAACAGCAGAACTGCCACACAGTTTCATTATAAGGATTATATAAACAAAATATGTACATAAGTATTATGTTTACATATAAACTTTTGGTAGGAGAATAGGTGCTTGATAAACGCAAATTTCCTTCCCAATTTACCTTTCCTAAAGTACCATTTCTTGTAGGGCTTTCCCATGGATAACATTTTATCTTTCAAATGTTTTCTGCTAAAATTAAAGCCAATTTGTTTACTTTTAATACTTAGCAACTTTATATATTCTTAAAGTTTCAATCAATGTAATTTTCCCTTTGAATCACAACTTTCCCCAGGAATTACATTTTTAAGCATTCTAAAGTATATATAAAGGCAGTATTGCTCTGTGTTACCAGGATGGACTCAGGAGTCAGACTTCTTTCTTCCAACCTTGCTACTTATCATTAGTTGTGAGAGATACTGAGTACAATTCTGGTGCCAATTCTGACATGTTGTTTTTTTTCCCCACATCAAGCAATTCTCTGATACTGGCTGGGTATCAGCATCAGATTCTACAGGTTAAGGGTTCAGTCCTACAAGACTGCACCCTCATTCCCACTACAAATGCCAATCACAAGTCCAAGTTGTCACTTGTGTTTCTGACCTGCCAGCTGCAGAAGTTCCAACAATCCCTTCCTTGGTGTTAATTAATTTGCTAGTACAGCTCATAGAATTCAGAAGAAAAATTTTACTTACTAGATTATTTGTTTCTTGTAAAAGAATGTAACTCAGGTATAGCCAGATGGAAGATACATAGGGCAAGGTATGGGAAAAGGGTGCAGAGCTTCTGTGCTCTGTGAGCACGCCACTGTCCTCAACCAGTAAGCTCTCTGAACCTGATCCTTTTGGGTTTTTATGGGTGCTTTATTACATAGATATGGTTAGTTTAATAATTGGCCATTGGTTACTGAACTCAACCTCCAGTCCTTCCCTCTTCAGCAGTCAAGGGGATGGGATTGAAAATTAAAACCCTCCCACCACAAGGTTGGTTCCCTTGGCAACCAGCCTTCATTCACAGGTGCTTTTTAAGTTACCTCATTAACATAAACTCAGGTGTGGTCAAAACAGATTTGTTATGAATATCAACACACCTTTATCGCTGCTCTTGTCACTTAGGAAATTCCAAAGGTTTTAGGAGCTCTGTGCCAGAAACAGGGACAGAGATGAAATATATATATTTCTTATTATAAATCATAATGTCACATGAGAAAGTCATTTAATCTTCTGGTACAAATATGGATAATGGTCATATCACCTTCACAGGTTTAATTGTGAGGTTATGCGACTTAAGACGTATATTCTTCAGAGCAGTTTCTGGCATAGAGTAAGCTCTCAGTAAACATTAGCTATGATTTCTTTCGATCTTTTTTTTTTTCCCTAGGGCCACACCCATGGCACGTGGAAGTTCCCAGGTTAGGGGTCAAATCTGCAATCTACACCATAGCTCACTGCAACACCAGAGCCTTGACCGACTGAACAAGGCTAGGGATCGAATTCGCATCCTCAGTGATATTAGCCAGGTTTGTTACCACTGAGCCATGAGGGGAACTCCTATTATTTCTTATAGAAATCACTCAATAAGAAAACCCAAGTATAAAAGTTTCACTTTCTTATGAATGGTCTCTGTTCCCCATATATTAGTAAATTCGCTAGGTATTTAAATCATTTAGTGTGGACCGGCATCACCAATCCTGGGTCATTTGGAAATAGTTTAATAAATACATTTACAAATGATTAGACTGAAAATAGGAAAGCTACAAAAGGTGTGAAATATTCCAGGGCTAGTAAGTAATGAATGCTGTTACCACCCTTAAGCCTTAAGGTGTGAGGGAAGGGAACTGTTATTGGGACTTGGAGTCAAAAAAGGCAGTGTGGAGAGGGCAGAAGGGTAATGGGAGCTCTGGCCTTTGCTGGAGAAAAGTAGCCAAGATTGGGTGACTGGGCAGAGAGGGAGCCAGGGGACTGAATTCTCTCACTTCTTCACCTCCTTCCTGCCAGTACCCTCTAGTGACCAAACAACCTGAAACTAAAGGGAAGCAAAGCCCACTGATGCAGTTCATCTGAGACCCTCCTGGGTCACAGCAGGGTGGAGAAAGGGGAAGAGTGGGTACCCTAGACAAATGGAAGGTGCCCAATGTTATAATCATGTTAATCCTTCAACTTAAAATTCTGGCAGTTTCATAAAGTAATCTGATTCTTTAGCAAAAAACTTATTTTTGTGGCAAAAAAATCCTTCGTATGAGGCTAATCTTTATTGAAATGGGTAATATTTCTACAAGCTCTGTATCTGTTGACTTGTGTTAACTTTATGATTTGTATTGGGGTCAATGAGTCTTTTAAATGGAGAGATTAGGTTTCATGGAAAAAATACTATTTAATTATATTAATTAATTTATTTTTTGGCCATACCTGCGGCATATGGAAGTTCCTGGATAGGGATTGAATCTGAGCCCCAGCTGTGACCTACGCCACAGCTGCAGCAATGCTGGATCCTTAACCTACTGTGCCAGGTCACAGATTGAACCTGTGCCATCGCAGAGACAAGGCTGGATCCTTAACCTGCTGTGACACAGCAGGAACTCCAAAAAAACACTATTTAAACCACAGTCAGCCATCTCACATACCTGTCTTTGGTCATGAGAGGGATAAGGCTCAAGATTTGGTTGGGCTTAGTCCAGTCCACTTCCAAAAACATAAAGATTCCATATAAGCTACATCATCTATGTGAATGAAGACTTATGAAATGCAAAATGATACATGTGCAATGTGATCTTTGAAGACTTTGATGTGCTTCTAACATCATGTATACCAAAGGATTCCTGTTCTTTATTCTGTTGCTTCTTGTTCACAAAGACACCCCTCATAGCTTCTCATACACATTCTTTTGAACTGAAAAGGCATGATTATCATTTCAAAATGCAGCCTCCCCTTCTACTTTACAGGTTTTGGCATTAACTCAGTTCCTATTAGGGAGAGTCTGGATAGATCCCTCCAACTCTTCTGCTAACAAAGTGGGTTCCTAATCTGAGTTCACTGACAGCCTTCTTTCCTGGCATGGTCCCCTTCTTGCAATTGGACCAGTAATGGGCAAGATGATATTGCTGGTTTTTACTGCTGAACTTCCTTTGGATTTCTGAGGTTCAGCTTGCAAATTTAATAAGAAAATTTGCTCTCACCCAGTCACCCTAACTCTTACTCATTTCTATACCTACTCAATCATTTTCCAAACTTTTTGAAACAACTTAAAAGTTTCCCCTTCTTCATGTCTCTGATACAATAACGGAAACTGAAACCTAAAAAATTCTCTTAAAAATACATAAATCCCTCCCATGCTCCTGTTGAAAACTATTTCCCATGTTTCTCTTTATCTGGTGGATTACTGTTGTCGTTTTACAGCAGGCTGTTGGGAGTTTAATGTTAAGTGCTTCATTAATAATGCTTTGTGCTTTAGAAAAATTTGAAACAGATAAATCTTGACAGTGAACAGAACTTACTTGTTTTATTCTTTGTGCTTAACATCACAGAGAGCAGTTTTGTTTCTACTTCAAGATACAGAAAAGCAGGATTTTTACAAACCACAGCCACAGAGACAGAATTAATCAGTGGAAGTATAAAAATGGTTTTACAATTTAAAAATAAATGTATGCATATAACTGTAATAAAAGGATTAAAAATCGCTACATTGAGAGAAGGGGAAACAAAGAAAAGAAACCCTAATGTTTTCTGGGAAGGATAGGGCAAACTCACGTGTAGTTAACAATAGAATTTATACAGAAAATAATTAAAATGGAAATTTTCTATTTTGTTCTTTTTAGGGCTGCGCCTGTGGCATATGGAATCTACGAGTCAAATCAGGGTCAAATCGGAGCTGCAGCTAGGGCCTACACCACAGCCATGGCAACACCGGATTCGAACTGCATCTGTGACCTAGGGTGAGGCTTGTGGCAGTACTGGATCCTTAACCCACTGAGCCACAATGGGAACTCTTGAGAAATTTTTAGATAAATAAATAAAATAAAGAAATTTATTTTTGCTTTCCTTATTTGAAATTAATTTTTGACTAGCATTTTGGCAATATTTATCAGTAATTCAGTTTCCATTAAAAAATAGCCTTGACTCTTTTCTCTTCAGCCTGATACTCTGAAACATTATTACTCTAATTCATATGCCATCAAAACTACTGGGTCTTTTCTAATATTTCCAACATCCCTCCTTTCCCAAACCTGTTCTTTCATCTATACATACAAAGCACCAGATGCAATCTTGAATCTGGTAGGGAACTTAAATGACATTAGATCAACCTTATTTCCAAATTAAAAAAAATATTTTGGCAACATCTCTGAGAGATGACCAAACAGTGTCTGCCTGAATACTTTCAGTTAGGGAAGCTCATTCTTTACTAGGTGTTCCATTTTATTTGTGTTTAATTGTTAGGCCTTGTGTTGAGCAAATATCTGCCTTCCTATAAATTTCTAGCTACTGGTTCTAAGAAACAGCTGGAACATCACAGGTTAACTGCTTTTTTCTTCCACATTAGATAATCTTCAGACTTTGAAGATCAATATTATGTTTCTCCAATACCTGTATGTCTCTCAACTTTTCTTCGTGTAAAATGATTTCCACATCATTCACCATCTTAGCTGCTTTTCTTGAGATACATTTTAATAGGTGAAAGTTCTTTAGATGGAGCATCTAGCAATGCATGAGAGGTTTGGGCTATATTCTTACCAGTACTATTAGGCTTCATGATTATAATACTATATATCTATCCATGTAGGCTAAAAATTGCATTTTTATGTTTTTTACTGGACATATTTTTTTTCTTTTAAGGGCCACATCTGTGGTATATGGAGGTTCACAGGTTAGGGGTCCAATTGGAGCTATAGCTGTTGGCCTACACCACAACCACAGCAACATCAGACCTGAGTCTGTGGCCTACGCCACAACTCACAGCAATGCTGGATCCTTTACCCAGTGATTGGGGCCAGGGATTGAACCCGCATCCTCATGGATACTAGTTGGGTTTGTTACCGCTGAGCCAAAACAGGAACCCCTGTACATATTCTATTATGAACGTCAACCAAACTCAGGATTATCTAAAACCAAACATCTTTTTCAAATGCCCTGAAGCCAAATGTGGTCTTCCAGTTTAAATTTAATTTTTTTTTTTTTTTGGCCGTGACTTAGGCATATAGACGTTCCTGAGCCAGGGATTGAACCTGTACCACAGCAGTGACAATGCTAGATCCTTAGCACACGAGCCACCAAGGAACTCCTTTTTTTTCTGGACATTCTAAACTTTAAAAATAAATTTTTGATACCTATGTGCAGGATTTACTAATTCTCTTTTTAAAAATATCATTTGGGAGTTCCCGTCATGGCGCAGTGGTTAACGAATCCGACTAGGAACCATAAGGTTGCGGGTTCAGTCCCTGCCCTTGCTCAGTGGGTTAATGATCCAGCGTTGCTGTGAGCTGTGGTGTAGGTTGCAGACGCGGCTCGGATCCCGTGTTGCTGTGGCTCTGGTGTAGGCCAGTGGCTATAGCTCCGATTGACCCCTAGCCTGGGAACTCCATATGCCGCAAGAGTAGCCCAAGAAAATGGCAAAAAGACAAAAAAATAAAATAAAATAAAATAAACATATCATTTGTTCCAACCCAATATTTTGGATTTGTATTATATGTCACTGTATTAGTTTCAAACATCATGGCATCTGGAAATCTGAAAAGCATGCCTCCAATAGCCCCTTAATGTGAAAAGCATATCACTAGAGGCTTGACTTTGGTAGAGATCAATATATTAGTAATGTTTCAATAGTAATCTAGAAGATTTTAAATGTCTATAACTGATAATCAAAAATATAATAGGCAAACAATCAGTATTCACTTATTCCACTGATATTTCTGAGTGCCTGTGATGTATCAGGAACAGTGCCAGGTCTGGAAGACTATCGGAGTAACAGATCACAATTTGTTCACAGTCTCTATCTGTGCCTTTGTGTATTCTGAATGTGGACATAGCTATATGACTTCCTTCAGCCAATGCTATGATAGAAGATGTGACACAGGCAGAAGCTTTAAAAACATCTGTGTAGGAATTTCCCCTGTGGCACAGCAGGTTAAGGATCTGACTGCAGTGGCTCAGGTTGCTATAGAGGTGTGGGTTTGGTCCCTGGCCCAGCACAGTGGTGTAGGTTGCAGCTGCAGCTCAGATGGATCCCTAGCCTGGACACTTCCAGGGCTGAAAAAGGAAGAAAACAAAACAGCAAAAACAAAAAACAAACTTCTATGCAATAGAGCTTGCTCTCTCTTGCTGGTCCTAGAAAACTTGAACTTCCACCATGTGAATAAACCAATAAACCCACACTAGACTGCTGGAGATGTATAGATCTGTCACCCTTGACACTCCAGCCAATAGTCCAGCACAAACTGACCACTAGCACCAACTGCCAGGCATGTGAGTGAGACCATCCCAGACGAACTGGCCCCTAGCAAACCTGCCATCTGACTATAACTGTTTGAGTGAGCTCAGAGGAGACCAGCAGAAAAACTGCCCAACTGAACCTAGCCCAAATTTTTAAATCAAATCATGTAATCAGAAGCTAATAAGTGACTGTTGTTTTAACCCCCCAAGTTTAGGGGAGACTTTTTACACAGCAAAAATCACAGTGGAAAATATATCAGACACAGTCCTCGGCTTCATGAAAAAAAAAAAATCCTGGTAAGACTCTTATTGGATATGTTGTCTGTTCTTTTTCTTTCTTTCTTTCTTGCTTGCTTGCTTGCTTGCTTGCTTGCTTTGCTCTTTTTAGGGCTGCAGCCCTGGCATATGGAGGTTCCCAGGCTAGGGGTCAAATTGGAGCTGTAGCCGCTGGCCTGCACCACAGCCCCAGCAATGTGGGATCCGAGCTGTGTGTGTGACCTATACCACAGCTCACAGCAACGCTGGATCCTTAACCCACTGAGCAAGGTCAGGGATCAAACCCGCATCCCCATGGATACTATTCGGATTCGTTAACCACTGAGCCATGATGGGAACTCCAGATATGTTGTTTTTCAATTTGTCATCATTACTCATATCCATTCCCTTATCCATGTGATTTTTCAGTTACTCCCATTAGACACAGAGCATTCTTTCCAGCCTTGGCCATGTAATTTGTCCTGGCCTATGAAATGTGAGGGGAAGTGACAGTGCCTTAAGAGGCATCTGTGTTTCTACCCACCCTTCTGTGCTTTTGGACTACGAGAAGGAGGAGATGAAGGCCATATGGAGCTCACCCGAACCCAATGTGTGGTATGGCACCAAGCCCACCTGAGGCCAAGCCCTATCAGCTAGCCCTCAGCCAAAGTGCAAAGGTGTGAGCAAGGAGAAGTCATGTTTGTTTAATGCCACTGAGTTTCAGGATGCTTTGCTATGTTGCATTTGGGTGGTAATATCTAACTGATAGAGTGGAGTTATTTAAAGATATTTCGAAGTCAACAGTATCATTTAAACAAAGTTACATATTAGAACAAATTACTGGTTGAATTTCATCTACAAATAATCTTTTACCTTAGGAAAAATTAAAATAATAGTTATTCAACTACTACTCAGACAGAAATCATGGGCCACTGCAACATATGGGAACTGTACAACAGCAGCAGCTTTTAATTTTGTAGTTGTCATATTTTGAGGACTAAAGAAATCACTATCACTACTATGACTGTTACTCAAGGCTGTTCCTAGGCACCTTCAGTATCAGCCGACTTGTCCTTTTCCCCCTTTATTATGCCAAGGTAGAAGGTGCTGGTGAAAGTGTTAATCATAGATGTAAACAAAATATCCACTAGAGATATTTGCCCTTAGTAAGGGGTTTCTCAAACATCAAAAGACTTTGGTACTCAAAGCTGAGTTATGTTAAAATAATGGTCTGGAATGGAGTGTGGTTTATACAGCAGGATGGACCACCTTCTTTCTGTTTAAGTCACAAAAACAGAGATTGCTTCCATCCAGCCTGTATTTCACATTGGCTCTGCTGGTACACAAGAACCAGGAAGAGAGTGTTTTTGTTTTAAATTGTGGATTCACCAAAGTCTGATATTTTTGTAAATCATAATAAAAAATTCTTAGATGTTGCAGCAACGTAAAACTGCTATAAAGGCTTTTATTTGCTTGTTCTTCAGTTTTTGTACCTAATCTTGTGAACAGGCAACAAACAATTCACAGCCTGGGACCAGCCTGGGGGCTGTGCTCTGAGTAGTAAGAAATTGTGGAGGAGGGGGTGGGGGATGGTAGAGACAAGCTCTGTTTAATTTTTCTTTTGGCAATGCCAGAGCCATCTTGCGATCTCAGACAAGCAGGAAGTGGTAAGCATGACGGTATCATTGTTTAGAGGCTATCACTATTCTGTATAATAATATTCAGTAATGAGAAATAATGAAATAACACCATATTCTGGCAATCAATATGACTGTCATTTTTTAGTATAGTAATACATAAGAGGGATGAGTTAACTTGTCAAATACATACTGAGGATCTACTATGTACAAGACTCTGTCCTAAAAGCTAGGAAAATATCACTGTATGAAACAGATGCACCTTGGTCCTTCCAAAGCTTATGTTGTAACAGGAATTCTTCAAAATATAGAATCAGTTTTGAACGGACCCTGCATTTTTGCCATACTGCTGTTAACACCAATTTGTGGTAAACCTCATCAGCTTTATCACAATTAATTCTTGGCTTTTTTCTTTCGCAACAATTTTTTATTTTTTTATTTAATTTATTTGCTTATTGCTTTTTACGGCTGCACCCGTGGCATATGGAGGTCCCTAGGCTAGGGATCAAATTGGAGCTATAGCTGCCTGCCTATACCACAGCCACAGCAACGCAGGATCTGAGCCATGTCTGCGACCTACACCAGAGCTCACGGCAACGCTGGATCCTTAACCCATTGAGTGAGGCCAGAGATCGAATCTGCATTCTCATGGATACTAGTTGTGTTCATTATTGCTGAGCCACAGGGGGAACTCCATGACAATTTTTTAAACTGCATGGGTGATGTGTACTAATTTCCTGACCTGAGGGTAGAATTTTGGAGTAGTTGTCATTTGCCTTTTCCAAGCAAATTTTTAAATAATGTGAAATTGCTGTACAGTAGAAATTGACAGAACACTAAACCAACTATAATGGAAAAAATAAAAACAATTAAAATAATAAACTAAAATGTTAAACTTGAATTGTGAAGGTGTCTCTGATCAATTCTTTCATTTCTATTAATAGGACTATGTCCTCCTCTCCCTGAAATCTCACCGTGGAAAAATGAGGACAGGAAGAGAAAAAGACTACTGATTTGTACATGCTTGAAAATTAAAATCACAAAACAGGAAGCTCAGGTTACTATTTGCAACAGTCAAACATTAACTACAATAATTATTTGTAAGTATCAATCTACACCATGGCTCCTAGAGAATATATTTATAAAATGAATTATCCTGAGAGCTGCTAGTGGATAATAAATTGCAATGGAAATGGAAATGACCTGGTTCAGCCATCAACAGCATGGCAAGCACGTGCAAATCCCAGATTTGTCATTTAAATACAAGTTGACATGCTGGGTATTAATGCTGAGTAACTTGGAGCAAATTACTTAAGTACTCTGGGTCTAAGTTTCTTTATCTGTGAGAAAGAAATAGAAAAGTACCTTTCACATGGGTTGGCATCAGGATGACATCATATTCTGTGTGAAGTGCTTAGCACAGTGCCTGATACATATTAAGTGCTCAATAACTATTAGTCATTATGGAGGGGATTGAGGCTATTGTGTCAACCTAGGCTTTTTTATTTTTTATTTTATTTTACTTAATTTTATTATTATTATTATTGTTATTTTGGTCTTTTTTGTCTTTTTAGGGCCACACCCACGACATTGGAGGTTCCCAGGCTAGGGGTCTAATCGGAGCTGTTGCTGCTGGCCTACGCCACAGCCATAGCAACGCCAGATCCAAGCCATGTCTGTGACCTACACCACAGCTCAGGGCAACGCTGGATCCTTGACCTGCTGAGCATGGCCAGGGATCGAACCCGCAACCTCATAGTTCCTAGAGGATTCATTTCTGCTGTGCATGATGGGAACTCCAACCTAGGCTTTTTTTTTAAATTAAAGTATACTTGATTTACAATGCTGTGCCAATTTCTGGTGTACAGAAAAGTGTCCCAGTTATACATACATATACATTCCTTTTCTTATATTATCTTCCATCATGGTCTATCGTTAAGAGCCTGGATGTTCCCTGTGCTATACAGTAGGACCTCATTGCTTATCCATTCTAAGTGCAATAGTTTGCACCTACTAACCCCAAACTCCCAGTCCCTCCCACTCCTACCCTCCTACCCCTTGGTGGACCTAAGCTTTTGCATTTGATCTCCGAACATTTTTAGAAACAGCTATCAGAAATAAGTTCCTCTGCTGGTTGTCCAGGTACCAAGTGAACTAGGGTGACAATTTTTAGATTCCTGAGGGAATGCCTATCTGAGTTTTTAAATACAATTATTTCAACATAAAAGCACTAAAAGAATCCTAATTTCATCATTCTACCAAGTATCAGTAACAATCTTTTCAGAAGTTAACAAAATGAAGAGTGGGTTCAAAGCACTCAATGAAAGATCGGCCAAGTTTCAAGAAGCAGATTCTAAAGGTCATGAATTACTGGTCAGAGAAAGTAGACGCTTTTACTGATTTCGAGAGCAGAATGTTCTCTGAAGACATTTCCTCCTAACCTGTTCAGCTATTTCATGCCCCTTTACTGCTACAAACTGCTACTTCAAACACGGCTTAGCAGGGTCAGCTTGGTACCTAAACCTGTCTTCTGAAGAGCTCACATTCTAGAAGAGACTGTTCCTTCTTGGCACCGACTAAAATAACTTGATGGAATTCTCCTTCTCCAAAACGTCACATAGTCAAACTTTATTTCTGCAGAGTTCGGAACTCTACAAGCCCCACCTTCTGGAACACTGCTCTGAATACAAAATAATGCTCACTTTAATAAAAATGTGCTAGCTACCACTAGGTACACATTTAGAAATAAGGCTATTACATCATTCTTAGAAACAAATAGATCCTGGAGACTATCATACTATTAGAGTATCATAGTTATTTGATACCAAGCATTATCATTTAAAAAATAAAAGCATAATCTCTTCTTTTGTAATGGTAGGAACTTTCACTATTTCCTTTTTCCCTTGAATTTTAATTCCATCTCTATCACATAATTTTATTCTATATTTCTCCAATGCAAAAATATATGTATAAATCAAAATTTATTTTTTAAAGTTCCCATGATCATTAATCTTTGGGTTTAAAAAATTCTTATTTGATCATCTCTCAATTATTATTAAAACACAATTAACCAAAACACTAGAAATATAGCACATGATTTGATAAATAATTGTTAAACATTAAAAGTAAATATTTGCTACAAGTGCACTGCTTGATGAAATGGCTAAGGTTTTTTTCTTAATTCATTTATATTTCTGGATGAATGTTAATTCCATAAAGAGGTAGAATTCAACATCAAGTCTATTTCTATTGTTTGCTTTTCTAGATATAAATACTGATAAACCTGCATATAAATAAGTACATGGGAAGAGAAGGAATTTTGTTAAAGGTGTAACACTTAATTCTTTTTTTTTTTTTTTGTCTTTTTGCCATTTCTTGGGCCGCTCCCGCGGCATATGGAGGTTCCCGGGCTAGTGGTCGAATCGGAGCTGTAGCCACAGGCCTACGCCAGAGCCACAGCAACGCGGGATCCGAGCCACGTCTGCGACCTACACCACAGCTCACGGCAACGCCGGATCCTTACCCCACTGAGCAAGGGCAGGGACCGAACCCGCAACCTCATGGTTCCTAGTCGGATTCGTTAACCACTGCGCCACGACAGGAACTCCAACACTTAATTCTTTTAACTCCTCTGAATTACATGCCAAATACATGGTAGTCATATGTCATCAAAAATAAATTTTAATAATCTATTAGCTGACAACTCAGGAACTCCCACTTTGTTAAGAACAAAAAACTGGAAACCAGCTGTCACGCTAAAGGATTTGTTACCTAGTCATTAGACTCATTTATTTTCCCAAGAGCAATGCTAATATTTCAATTATTCTTTTTTTGCACCCAAGATATTTTAATACTCTGGACGACAGGTACTATAGTAATATTTAGAATGCGGGAGCAATAAAGTGATAGAATTGTAGTTCTGCAAAGACAGGCTGAAAAGGTCAGTATCATCAGATTTAAGTAAGGGTACATAAGTAAGTTAGGATCTGGAAATTGATTTTCTTAAAGTTCTTGGTGCTCATATAACACTTGGAAAGGCTTTACATATTCCCAGTATAACCAAACCCAGTCTGAAGACTTATGCAGACAAAATGGCAGTGACAAAGCCCCCATCCTTTTTAATGACACTTGTAATATTTGAACACATGCTCACTGTAAAAAAATTCAGATGATATAGAAGTATGCAGAGTAAAAAGCAAAAATCCTCCTTCGTCTTCCCTCAACCCTAATTCCTTTTCCGTAATTTTCTATATATCTTTACAGACATTTTTGGTCATTTTCCTATATAGAGAGGCGAATGTTTTATTTTACAGGGAGATCTTGTGCTGGTTCATCAATAGCCCCTTAAGATAAGTGAAAATGTTTCCCTTCTATTTCACTATACCCCTGGAGGAGTCTATCTTTGGTTGGTTGGCCTAGAAACAGACCTTGAGATGAAGATTCATGTGCAAGTGATTTATTAAGGAACTGTTCCGGGGGAAACTGATAAGCTACTGAGGGAAGCAGGGCAGGGAAGGGTAAGAAACTAAGCATAAAACAGAATCTTTTTTTTTTTTTTTTTTTGCTTTTTAAACTGTATATCTTGGAGCTATTTCCATGTTCTTACCTATGTATCTATCTCACTCTTAAATAATTAGTCTTCCAGTATTCCACAACATAGATGTACCAGTGCTTATATAATTTTTATTGAGGTTCCTAAATGGGGAGATTCCAAATTTTCACTTTTAAAAGCAATTCACAAAACATCTATATTTCTTTGGGAACATATATGATTATTTTGTAGGAAATATTATTAGGAATGGAATTTGCTAGGCTCAATTTACTTTAAATCTTGATAAATGCTATCAAATTGGCATTTTAAAAGGCTGTAACAATATCACCCCACTGTCAACATGTAAGAAAATTCTCCTTTTTCCCCAATACCTTTGCAAACTCTAAAGTTATTCATATTTACTATATTTTAGGGAAGGTGATACTATAACACCAGTCAAAATTACTTGTGAGGCTATGCCTTTTTTTGGTATACTTACTACCCATTTAGATTTGGGGGGTCATTTCTGTGGCATATGGAAATTACCAGGCCAGGGATTGAACCCATAGCCACAGCAGTGACAACACTGGGTCCTTAATCTACGTCATCAGGGAACTCCTAGATTTTTAAGGTAAGCCATCTGTTTATGTCCTTTGCTGATTTTTTTTGTTACATGTTTGTCATTTTCTTACAGTTTTTAGGACTTTTAAAATATTATGGATGGGCTCAGGCCCGTGGTGCCGGCAGGATGGGCAAGTGTTGCAGTCTTCATACTGCTGGGAAGCTCCGTAGCCACTGATGGGACCAGAAGTGGCAGGGTAAATAGTACAAGAAAGCCCATTTGGGCACAGCCCTAAAGGCCAACCCTTTTGGAGGTTCTTCTCATGCCAAGGGAATTGTGCTTGAAAAAGTAGGGGTTGAAGCCAAACAGCCAAATTCTGCCATCAGGAAGTGTGTCGGGGTTCAGCTAATCAATAATGGGAAAAGAATTAGAGCCTTTGTACCCAATGATGGTTGTTTGAACTTCATTGAGGAAAATGATGAAGTTCTGGTTGCTGGATTTGGTCGCAAAGGTCATGCTGTTGGTGACATTCCTGGAGTCTGCTTTAAGGTTGCCAAAGTAGCCAATGTCTCTCTTTTGGCCTTATACAAAGGCAAGAAGGAGAGACCAAGATCATAAGTTTTGAAGGTAAAAGCAGGATAGTAATACATTTTCTTATGCCCTCCGCCCCCAAAATATTATGGATTAAAATTCTTTCCCATTTTGAAAATATTTGAATACCTTTCACCTAGACTTTTTTTTTTTCTTTTTAGAGCCACACTCACAGCATATGGAGGTTCCCAGGCTAGGGGTCGAACTGTAGTTGTAGCCGTAGGCCTATGCTACAGCCATGGCAATGCAGGATTCGAGCTGCGTCTGCGATCTGCACCACAGCTCACGGCAACGCTGGATCCTTAACCCACTGAGCAAGGCCAGGGATCAAACCCACAACCTCATCGTTCCTAGTTGGGTTCGTTTCCACTGTGCCACAACAGGAACTCCTTCACCTAGTCTTTTGCTCACTGTTTAAATTTGCTTATGCTCTCTTTTGTGATATAAAAGTTTTCCATTTTTATGGGACAAATTTAATCAACCCTTTTTGATGTTTCTGTGTTCACTGTATTATAGGTTTAGGCAAGTCTTGTATTTTTAGATAGGTAACTTAAATATCCTCTAAAAACAAGAATAATTGTTGAATTTTATCACATTTTCAGTACCTATTAAAGATGATCATATGCCTTTCCTCCTTTTTTCTTTTGGTACATTGTATTTCATTCTCACACTTTGTAATGTTGAATTATTTTTGTTCTTGGGTAAACTATGTACTTTTAAATGTATTACTCTTTTAATACATTGATTTGATAATGCCTTATTTATGTGTTTGCATCTATACTGATATGAGTTCTTTCTCTTTCTCTCTGTGTGTGTGTATGTAGGGGGGTGGGTATCTGATTGAACTTAATACCTGTCTTATACTAAGCTCTTAGAAAGAGTTTGGAAGCTTCTCATGGATTCAACATTATTACTTTGTTGAAGACATTCTTAACCTCTTCCTGAAAGCTATGTTGGTTATTATTTAGCTCAGTTATAATCTGGTTTAGAGTGCTTCTCAGTCTACAGTTGATTAAAACTACAAATTAGAACACAGAGTATAGTGAATAAAGATTGCTGAGGGAGGGCAAGGAAAGAGATGAATAGATACAGAAACATCAGTAGCAATAGTAAATGACCCTCCAGTGTCCTTTCTTGAGCTTGCTAGAGGTATATAAAAACAGAGACAAAATCAGTAATGGGGAGTTCCTGTCATGGCTCAGCAGAAACAAATCTGACTAGAATCAATGAGCATGCAGGTTCAATCCCTGGCCTTGCTCAGTGGGTTAAGGATCCAGCATTGCTGTGAGCTGTAGCGTAGGTCACAGAGGTGGCTCAGATCTGGCATTGCTGTGGCTGTGGGGTAGGCCAGTAGCTATAACTCCGATTTGACCTTTAGCCTGGGAACCTCCATATGCCATAGGTGCGGACCTAAAAAAGAAAAAGACAAAAAAAAAAAATCAGCAACGGAATCATAGTCTTGGGCCATCAGCACTATGACTTAGGCACCCTCCTCCCACTGCAATAATGCCTAAGGGCATTTTCTTTAGTTGCATATTAATGTTTTCAAATGTTTGTAATTATGGATTAGAATCACGAGAACATTTATACTATGTTCACTATGAAGAGGACACTTAAAAACTTACTTCAAATGTCAAAGACAGACAAATATCATATGATATCACCCATATGTGAAAACTAATAAAAATTATACAAAAGAACTTATTTATAAAACAGAAAAAAACTCACAGATTTCAAAATAAAACTTATGGTTACCATAGGCGAAACCATGGGGTGGGAGGACAGATAAAGTAGGAGGATGGGATTAACACATTCATACTACTATATATAAAATGGATAACTAAAAGGAGATACTGTATAGCACAAGAAGGTATACTCAATGTTTTATCATAACCTATATGGGAAAAAAGAATGGATATATGAATATGTATAACTGATCTACTCTGCTGTACATCTGAAACTAATATAACATTGTAAATCAACTACACTCCAATAAAAAATTTTTAAACACCCCAAAACCAAAAACCAAATTTACTTCAAAATATCTAAAATTTAACAAAAGCTGTGGTGTTTGCAGAAGCATTTTTTGTTTATTTGTTTGTCTTTTTAGGGCCGCCTCCTGTGGCAGGTTCCCAGGCTAGAGGTCTAGTTGGAGCTATAGTTGCCGGCTCCATGCCATAGCAATGTGGGATCTGAGTAGCATTTTTGACCTACACCACAGCTCATGGCAACGCCAGATCCTTAATCCACTGAGCAAGACCAGGGATCGAACCCATGTCCTCATGGATACTAGTGGGGTTCGTTAACCACTGAGCCATAACAGGAACTTTTGCAGAAGCATGTTAATCTACTTGGGTTTTGAAATTTAAATTTAAATGCTATCTATATCAGCTGCTCGCTCTCAAGCTTAGCCGCACATCAGATTTTATTTCAGAAAAAAGCCTTGCCTAGGTCTTCCTCTGAGATTCTTATCTAATGGGGATTCTTATCTAATGGCAGGGCACTGGTGTGTTTTAAAAGCTTCCCAGATGATTTTCAAATGGAGCCAAGGCTGGAAAACACTGCCATTTGAATAGACAAGTGGTTCTCAACCAGGGGTGGTTTTGCTACTCCAGGGGACATTGACAATGTTTGGAGACATTTTTGATTGTCACGGCTGGGGAAGAGGGCTTTTGTTATTTAGTGAGTAGAGATCAAGGATGCTACTAAACATATTACAATATACAGGACAGTCCCCAACAATAAAGAATGATCTGCTCCAAAATATTTATAGGGCTCAGGTGGAAATACTCTGACCTAGTCCTAGCTCACCCTCACTTTTCATGTACCACCAATTTCCAATCTTGCTGATTCCACCGACTAATCACTGCTCCAATCAGACTCCCATTTTTCTAGCCCCACTACCACCATCTCAGTTTGGGCCAGCATCTCCTCACACTTTGATACCATGAGGGTCTGATCTCCCTCCCTCCAGTTTTGCTGTCCTACATCTCATTCTCAACCTCATGGGCAGAGTGATCATTTAAGACACGATCTTATCATAATTTCTAACTGAAAGACTTCAGTGGCTTGGTCGGCCATCAGGGTGATGACCTAGTCCTTAACAGGGCACACAGAGCTATAGTGAAATTGCTCCATTTCACCTTTCAGAGTCTTATCTCTCACCAGTTTTTTTTTTTTTTCCTAAATGCTAAATTCAAGACAACTAAATGGATTTGAATCCCTTTAAGGTTTTTTTTTCCCATTCCCGAAGTTACTCTTTATGATACTTGGAAAGCCACTATTTTCTTTGGCCTGGTTAGTCCTTTTCTCTCTTTTGAGTTTGGGTTTAGAGGGGAACCCTGACTGAACCCCCATCCTGGATTGAGTGGCCTTCCCAAATCTTTCCATAGCAGCAGGTTATTCTGTCAGAAAAGCGAATGAGGTCCCTTACTAGATCCAAAATGCCATGAAGACAGAAATGGTTGACTTTTTGATCATTGCCATATCTTTCGAGCCTTATACAATTCCTGGTTCATAGTCAGTTTTCAATGTTTAAGCATTAAATTTTTAATTGTGTAATGGAGGAATGAATCATATATACTACTTGGTTTCTTAACATTCTAAATGAAATATTACGCTACTCATGTTATCTTTTTAAGTTAGAAGAGTCTACTTTCTTATAGGAACATTATGCTACTCAATTGTATTAAAATAAAATAGAATTTCTTACTGAAAACAATTTCTAAATTTCCATTTAAGGTAAACATCTAAGGTAACAGAAAAGCCAATCAAACTTTCAACTTAGCAATTAACAAAAAGTGAATAAGCTCCAAATAAACTCTTCACTGTTATATATTTCAGAAGAATATGTAAAATATATTTTTTGTCTATAGTAAAGGCATTTCACAACACTTGGCATATAATAGGTGCTTGTTAAAGATTTATTGAAGGCTGATCAGAATGCGTAAACTATGACTTTGAAACAAATTAATTTTCATGTGCAAATTTTGAACTTAAAAACTTATTTTGAGAAATGCTTCATATGTGAATTCTTCTGATATTAATTGTTATATTCTGTAAATGAATATAAACATGCTATCAATAACATTCTTTGTCTTGTTACTTATGGAATATTAGAATCTAGCAAAACATATTTGCAATAAAGATTCAGATTTTAATTGACAGAGTTAACTCTGAAACTTTGGGCTTCTTGAAGGGTGGACCTGACTATACAGTAGTTGGAAAGTTATTATAATATAGACTATATTTCTCCCCTAAACTTATCTAGCTACAGAGTATACATTTCAACATGGCTTAAATTATGTTTATACACATATTATTACATGCATAAGATGATAAAGTAAATTTTCTATTAGCTGTTGACATGCAGAATTTTATTTGTATATATATTTTCCTATTTCTATTTTTCTAGAAGTGATTAATTAGTGCTCCAGCTATAAAGCTTCTATTTTCCTTGTCAATGACAATCTCAAGGCCTCTGAGCTGCCTCTCGTTTGACCTTGGTTTAAAAGCACAAAGAATAGCAACCTTGAAACTGGCATCAACAAGATTCATTCTACAGAAACCAGATGCGACACAATAGAGAAAAACCACACATTTAATTTTAAGGTTTTTACAGAAATTGCTCTCAATATTTCTTCTTTGAAGACTTTTAAGTGCAAACGTCCTTCGTTTCACAAAGGGAAACATTGCCATTCTGCTATTTAACACTGGCCAAAGGAGTCATTTGGAGACCCCTCTGCATTCTTCCATTTGATGGACACATGGCAGCAGGGTCCACACAACCCTGGGAGAATAACACAGCCGGATGAGACATTTAGCTGTGAAGCTTTCATTGAGCAGATCCTAAATATTAAAGCAGGCTGAAAAGCATTTCATTAACATTTGAACAAGAAGGTTATGAAACTGTAATAGAATCATGTAGTTCAAACAGACATGCATACATTATTTTCTACTTGAAGGAAGTTGTTTTCCATTGCCTTACACCAGTGTTCATTTGAGGGTGCTGTGCCATGGCCGTCCTTTGCCCACAGAATTAAATGCCTCCTTGTTTCTCCCTTTTGAGGTGAGAATACCCATATTAAGGACGGAAGCTGTCTGGTGAAGTGGGGTGGCAGGGCAGTGCATGAGGACTGAGTTGGGAACTTGTTTCTGGTTGTTAATCTTTTTTTTTTTCTATATCATTATTACCTAACTAATCTCCTAAGATTAAAGCACACTTTATTAAGTTATTATTTGATTATCATTTTAAGATATGCTATAAGTATCTCCAAAGTGAAACTAAAAAGTCGTCTTAACAAAATACATGAACATATCATCCACCCTCTCATACACTGTCACTGTTTCCCTACAGGTAAATAAAATTATTCATACTTAGATATCTACATTAGGAAGAGTTATACTAAAAACATGGATAACATATATACAAAAGGGTTTAAATTGCTGAATATTAATTTCAAAAATGAAAGAAGTACAGAGAATCTTTATTTTTCCTTTGTTCAATGGTATGCTGATCAATGTTGGCTCCTGGGAAAAGAAAAAAAAGCCCGGATTTGTAGTGTTTGTAGTGTTTGTAGAAATACGTGATGTAAATATTCCCACCATGGCCTATTCCAAGCTACTGCTGAGATGTCACTGAAGGCTAGAATTTGGAACAGCCGGGGGCGGGGCTCATGCACACCATGGGCCTTCTCTGGTGGGTGTTAGCTCTCCATTGTCTTAATGTCTTGCATCTGTCTCTTGCCTTCCACTTCAACACATAATTCAGATCTTTATTACTGCTTGCCTACGACGTTATAACATTAGGATGTCATCACTGGTTTGCCCTCTGTATTTTTTCAGCACTCACTTGCTTTTATCGGTCAATTAATAAAAATCACACTGAGGCTCTTCCCAGGGATAAGCACTTTGGATATGGAGAAACATAATTCATGGTCACTGCTCCCACATTGGTTATAAGTTAGCTAGAGAGACAAACACACACATTCCAGAAAGTCAAAGTTGCAAGAGCCAAAGATCTGAGTGGTTCCAATTCAAATTGCTCTAGGATTTCAGAGGTAGAATGTATGAGGTTGGTATGCTAATAGTTAAAGACAAATGTGAAGAAGTTTTCCAAGGTAAAGGTCCAGCAAACCTCTCTGCTGTGAGTGTCAGTTTCTGATCCACTTATTCCTTTTGAAGACTTTTCCGCCTTACAAATGGGAATCAGGGCTTATCTCCCTGTATAAATACTGAAAATACTAAATACATGATTTTTTCCCCCAGCATTCTCTGCAGCTAGGATATGGATAGGTGAGCTATGCAGAACCCAATAGGTACACCCATCCCAAAGTTTAAATCCAGAACAGGTGCACAATAGTAAGCATGACTTAGATTATATTTTGCAGATAAACAGTAGTTGAAGCAGCAGCACCAGTGCTAGCCTTGTTGAAGGAGCCATAGAGACCATGATGCTGATGTTAAGACTCAGGGCTCTATGTCCCAGTGTGAAGTGTGGTGATGGTGTGAGTTTTGAATCCAGTTTTTTAACAGCACACATACTGCTCTTGCAGGAGTTATGGAATGGGATGGGACAGTGGCCATGTTTTCCACACAGCCTCCATTTCCCAGTCCAGGTTTACTCACTTTCCTTGTTATTCTATTATGCTATGAGCTAGTCTCTCTTTCTTGCAACTAAGTAATCCTGATGGATATTTCAAGGCAGGGAGGTTTTACCAGCAAAATGAGCAAAGAAGTCAAGTCAGGAGTCACATCACCTAATTGCTCCAAATATTTCAATAGCTAAAGAGGTGATAAAAGATAAATTCTAACTTACGTAGTCTACTTTCTGGTCCCCCCTAACTACTCAGTTGATCTTAAACACACTGTGAACTATACCATGACAATCCCCCCTCTCTACCTCTGCTCATTCAGTTTATCCTGCCTGGAATGCTCCCTTCTCCTCGCTGAGTCTAATTAAATCTTACCTATTTGTAATACCTAACTAAAACGTTGTTTTATTTGTCAAATCTTCCTAGACTACCCTGGACCATTAAAATCTTTCTCTTCTCTGTTTTATCAGAGCACTTAGCGGCATTACCAATGATTTATAATGAATATTTTACTACTTTGGATGGTAATTTGATATATCATTCAGTAAATATTCACTCCTTACCTCTCCACTGTAGGTAGAGAATGCTTCTTCCTCTAAGGATGCTGTTCTTTTTTTAAAAATATAAATTTTATAGGAGTATAGCTGACCTACAAAGTTGAGTTAGTTTCAGGTGTACAACAAAGTAAATCAATTATACATATACATATATCCATTCCTTTTCAGATTCTTTTCCCATATAGGTTATTATACAATATTGGATAGTTTACCCTGTGCTATATAGTAGGTCCTTGTTACCTATCTATTTTATACATAATACCATATATATGTCAATCCCAACCACCTAAATTATCCCTTCTCCTCTGCCTCCACGTTCCCCTTTGGTAACCCTAAATTTGGTTTCAAAATCTCTGATTCTATTTCTGTTTTGTAATTCTTTTGCATCTTTTTATTAGATTCCATTATATAAATGATATCATATGTTTGTCTTTCACTAACTTCATTTAGTATGATAATATTTAGGTCCATCCATGTTGATACAAATGGTATTATTTCTTTTATTGTACCACATCTTCTTTAGCCATTCCTCTGCTGATGGACTTTTAGGTTGTTTCTATGTCTTGGCTATTGTAAATAGTGCTACGATGAACACTGGGGTGTTTGTATCTTTTATTTTTCATTTTAAAAGTTTTATTGAAGTATAGCTGATTTAAAATGTTGTGATTATTTCTGCTTTACGACAATGTGATTCAGTGATACATGTACACACATACATTCTCTTTCAGACTCTTTTCCCACATAGATTATCACAGAATATTGCGTAGAGGTCTCTGTGCTATACAGCATGTCCTCATTGGCCAATCATTCCATATATCTCAGGGTGCATATTCCAATCTCAACCCCCCAGTCCATCCCTTCCCCCACACCACCTGTCCCCTTTGGAACCATAAGTTTGTTTTCAAAATCTGTGTTTCTGTTCTCAAAGTAATTTCCTTTGCATCTTTTTTTTATATTCCACATATAAGTGATATCATATGATATTTGTCTTTCACAGTCTGACTAACTTCACTTAGTATGATAATCTCTGTTGCAAATGGCATTATTTCAGTCTTTTTATGGCTGAGTAGTATTCCGTTATATATGTGTAGCACATCTTCTTTATCCATTCCTTTGTCAGTGGACATTTAGATTGCGTCCATGTCTTGGCTATTGTAAACAGTGCTGCAATGAATACTGGAGTGCATGTATCTTTTCAAATTATGGTTTTCTCTGGATAGATACCAAAGAGTGGGATTGCTGGATCATTAAGGATGTTGTTCCTGACCATGTTCTTGCCTTGGCCAATGGAATGTGATCAGAAGCCTTAGTGTGTACTGACGGTTTGGCTTCCCTCTTGGGCTCCAGGAATTCACCATGAGAAGATTATGCCCTTATTACCTCCTAGAAGGGCATATCTGAATTGAGTTTGGACCCAATCAAAACAACCTGCCTTTGAGTGAAAAAAATGCTTGATGTTTTATATCACTGAGATTTTGAGGTTATTATGTAGCCTTATTGCAGCAATTGCTGATATACTATCTTTCACTTCTACATTTTCAGTGTTTGTGCCTTCTTATTCTAACTAGATTATACATTCTTCACAGCATCAATCATGCTTTATCTTCTTTGGTACACTCACATCCAGAACAATGAAGGAGTGATGTGTTTGGTAGACATATGTTTACTCACTCACTCATGAATGTTTATTAAACTTCTACTCTGTTCTATGAAGCCACTTTTCCAGATGCAAAGATGAAGATACAAGTTATCTTTTTTTCACTGAAAGATTACATAGGCTAAACAAGAAAATGTTGTAAATATCGTGGATAAATGTAATGATAGAGGAGTACTTCCCAGGGGAAGGACAGTGATGAGTAAGTAGCTCACTCAATTTAGTACGGGGTTGCCCAGTAGACATAGTGGGTGGTAACATGTGAGCAAAGGCTTCTTGGAGGAAGCAAAATTTAAACAGCGTCTTAAGGGAGTTATCCAAATGCAAGATGAAGGACATTCCAGACAGTGGAATGAGAGAGCCTGGCATGTTTGGGAAACTGCAAGTAATTGAGTGAAGCTTCAACTTCCATTTTGTTTGGGGAAATGATCTAACTTTCAAAATGCTTACCAAGCATTTTCTGCTTAAGAAGGTTCATTAGATATATCAGAAACAAGGAAGTGTGAAGCCTCCTGCTTTGTTCTTTCTCAGATTGCTTAGGCTATTTGGGGTCTTCTGTGGCTCCATGTAAATTTTAGGATTGTTTTTCCTAATTTTGTAAAAAATGCCTTTGGAATCTTTTTTTTTTTTTTTTTTGGTCTTTTTGCCATTTCTTGGGCTTTTCCCGCGGCATATGGAGGTTCCTGGGCTAGGGGTCGAATCGGAGCTGTAGCTGCCAGCCTACGCCAGAGCCACAGCAACTTGGGATCCGAGCCGCGTCTGCAACCTACACCACAGCTCACGGCAATGCCGGATCGTTAACCCACTGAGCAAGGGCAGGGACCGAACCCGCAACCTCATGGTTCCTAGTCGGATTCGTTAACCACTGCGCTACGACGGGAACTCCCACCTTTGGAATCTTGATGGAGATTGCACTGATCTATAGATGGCTTTATGTTTTATGGACATTTTAACAATATTAACTATTTTAATCCATAAACATGGGATATGATTCCATTTATTTGTGTCGTCTTCAATTTTTTTCATCAATGTCTTATAGTTTTCAGTGTAGAGATCATTCCCCTCTTTGGTTAATTTACTCCTAAGTATTTCATTGTTTTCAGTGCTGTTGTGAATGGGATTGTTTTCTTTACTTTTTTAGATTAAAAAAATGTCTTATGGCAATCGGTGTGTAATTCATTTCACCAGGCACACAAATCTCACACCATGATGCAAAGAGATATTCTTAGAGCCACTGTCACTGTATAGAATGAGGAGGCTTCAAATAGAGCAGTTTTGATTAGGCCCATGGAAGAAATATGTCTTTAAATAATAATAATTGCTAATACTATTGAGGTCTTAGCAGTGCTTGGCAGTGTTTTCAGTACTATACATATGTTATTTCATTTAATCATCACAGTAATCCTGTAAGATAAGTGCTATTATTATTCCCACTTAGATGAAGAAACAGAGACAAAGAAAGATTAAGGAACTTGACCAAGGTCACATAGCTAGTAGTGGTTAAGCCAGATGCAAGGCCAGTCTGATGCCATCCTCTCTTCCCTACTGCATCCAGAATTAGGGTAACTTGAACCTGAAAAGAACTGCTTATGTCAAAATAAGGTAGGGTTATACTCAAAATATGGCTAGTGTAAAGATAAAAATATTTAAATAACTTAATATCCATTTGAAAGGGGGAAAAAAAAAAGAAAGAAAGCTTTTACCCTCTACTGCCTCTCAGAAAGCTGAAGAAGGGCAATTTAGACCTGAAAATGACTGATTAAATTCCTATCATCCTATAACAAATGAAGAACCCTTTCCATTATTAGTGAAATGGCTAAAACCAAGGGTCGTGGCTGAGAATACATGAATGTTTACACAATACAGTGAAAAATTTCTCTAAAGTAGATACAAGGAATCAATTTCAGTATCAGTTTAGTCAAGAAACTAAATTGAGATTAATCTGAAGTCACACATTTTGACAGAATTGCAAATGATCTAATTTCCAAGACCTGAAATATTCTTCTAGGGATGATTAAATAAAGCATGCACTATTATTTTTAAAGTACAATTATTAACTTTTATTTTATTTGATTAGCACATATCAAGGACATGATGCTTTTCATATTGCTATGGAGCTGGGCTAGAAAACTTGAAGACATGTTTCCAGATTCTTTAGTCCAACTGTTCTCAACAATTTTTTTTTTTTCAGTCTCAGCAATCTTATGAGTAAACATTCTCCTATGTGAGTTCTTGGCTCAGTCATTACAACATCACACTGCTCTTTCTTTCCTCTCTCAGGGAAGTTTGGCATGCAAATTCAGGAGTGATGTTGTAATAGGAACAAACTTAAATCCCTTCTTGTGTTTCTAAGAAAATACATCACTCATGGGCAATATGTCTTGTTGGTGTACATACTATGCCCTTTAAAGCTTTTTCTCATATCCCAAGAGTGGAATCTTAGAAATTGTATTTCTCACACTCTTGTGAACAGTTTCAATTAGATTTCATCAATGAGAAGCACGTGTGTGATATTTGAAAGCTGGAAGAGAAGGGGAAACAGTCCATTGCCATATTACTCTCCCAGAACATCCTGACAGAAAATGAGAATCTGAGTTTCCCCAGATCAACTTTTCATTGTCTCAGCCTACAAATAACCATTTTTGCTCACAGTCCATTGCCCACATCTAGTCGGTTATGGCTTTGCCCAGTTACAAAATGGCCAGGAAATATAGGTGAAAACATAAGTATTTGGTAAGAATTAAATGTCTGTGCAACAGGGGTGGTACTCTACGTATTTGATATATTTATATTCAATGTCATTTTGGATCACTGTTGAGGCCAAAAAGAAAATAGAAAGGTGTAGGCTGGAAATGCACATGAGCTCTTGAATCAAGACAATCAGGTAAAAACAGCGGTTGACAAGAGTTAAGACTTAGTAGGTGAAGTTAAGTCAGAAAGAGAAAGACAAATACCATAGGTTATCACTTATATGTGGAATCTAATATATGGCACAGATGATCTTATCTACAAAACAGAAACAGACAATGGCCAAGCAGAGCAGACTTGTGGTTGCTGGGGGGTGGGGAGTGGGATGGACTGGGAGTTTAGGGTTGGTGGGTGCAAACTGCTATATTTGAAACGCGTGGGCCATGGGGTCCTATTGTATAGCACAGGGAACTGTGTGTAATTTGGTCGCTTCATTGTACAAAAGAAATTGAAGAAACATTGTGAATCAACTGTACTTTAATAAAAAAGATAAAATGAAGATAATTTAAAAAAAGATTTAGTGGGTAAGAAAGAGCAGGAAGCTGGGTATGGTGGAGGGAGGAGGGCATGAGCCAGGATGGTGTCACATCTCTCCAGGGAGATCCAAGAAGTCAATGATAGTTGACTGGGAAGAAGCCAAAATAGGAGGAGTGAATCTTATAAATAAATCTTAGCTGATGATCTGGACCGAGGAGATATCTGTCAGTGTTCCTGATTTATGTGAGGTTGTAGAAGAAGATACCTTTTTAAATGGCCATGACAAATTGAAACAATGATCCTTAAAGAAATTTTTTCCAAAAGGAGAGGCCTCTTTTTAATATTACAGAAGTTGCATAACCTCTTTATTAAACATTCAAACAACAAATAATCATGTGAGGTAGAAAGTGACCGACCATCTCCCATATAATCCTAACCCCAAGTGGTGTTGTTGATAATGGATGTTATATCTTGCACATATAAATAAATACATGGATAAGTATATACTTATCTAAATATAGACCACATATACTATTTTATAATCTATTTTAAAATATTACATCATTACCTCTTTTCCTGGCCATTACATATGGCTCTACCTCACGCTTTTCAAATATGATAGGATATCATACTCTGAGGATTACCATAATCAATTCAGCTAATCCTCTGAAAATAGGCATGTATCTTGTTTTGTTCTCTTTCTATTACAGAAATGTAGGATAAATTTCTAGAACCAAAATTCTGGGGTGAAAGAGTATGTGCATTTATATTTATATATGTACTAACTATTGCTCTTCAGAAATACTGCACAAATTTGTACTTCCACCAACAGTATATAAAAAGTGAATTGCATTTTTAAGGAATATATTCTATAAGGTTCTTATACAAGGATCCATTCAATCAACAAAATCAACTTTGTAGAAATTTAGAACAATTAATGGAAAGTAGAAGTGGGAACTCAGTAACATTTATGATACATCAGAGTCACATTTTCCACAGACCACATAAACAGGTGAGCTATGACTGGCAAAGAATCTTCCAAGAGCCTGAGGGGTTGGTGAGGGAAATTTGGAATCTGTGTTTTGCTATAGTTGCTTTCTTCTCAAACGAAGGAAGTACTATCTTTAGAATTTCCATTTAAGTCATGGAGGTAGGGACTGAGGGGTCCTGAACTTTAGGAAAGCAACAGTGGATTTTATTTGCTAAATATGTATGATACTGTTGTGATATTTTTACCACCTCCACTTTGTGAAGGAGGACAACAGTTATTGAATCAATTAAGAAAATGACAATCTTTTGAGATATTCCACCTATTTTAGAGACAACATATTGTATACTTAGGCAGCTTAGTTCCTTAAAGTAATTTCACAACTTGGTAGTGTTAGAACAAAAGTCCAACCCAAAGACTTCTGATGATAAATCCAATGCTCTTTCTGGGCTGTCCAAACCTGATTTTGAATTTATTCTAACATTTTTTTTTTGTCTTTTTAGGGCCAGACTCACAGCAATGGAGGTTCCCAGGCTAGGGGTCAAATCAGAGCTATACCTGCTGGCCTATGCCACAGCAACAGCAATGTGGGATCCGAGCCGTGTCTGCGACTTAAACCACAGCTCATGGCAACGCCAGATCCTTAACCCATTTAGTGAGGCCAGGGATCCAACCTGCATTATCATAGATGCTAGTCAGATTTATTTCCCCTGAGCCATGATGGGAACTCCATTTAATTATTTTTTAATTTATTCTAAATTTTGGTTAGTTGTTCCCATCGTGACTCAGTGGAAATGAATCCAACTAGTATCCATGAGGATGCAGGTATGATCCCTGGCCTCATTCAGTGGGTTAAGGATCAGGCATTGCCGTGAGCTGTGGTGTAGGTCGCAGACATGGCTCAGACCCACGTTGCTGTGGCTATGGTGTAGGCCGGCAGCAGCAGCTGCGATTCTACCCCTAGCCTGGGAACTTCCATATGCCACTGGTGTGGCCCTAAAAAGCAAATAAATAAATAAAATAAAACAATAAATTTTGGTTAGACCATAAAATATTCTATTGTGATTCTTTGTCTCAAGCATGAAATCCATGTGTTTATTTAGATTAAAAATTATACTTTATCCAAATGTTACATGAGATTTAAAAGTTATCAGACTTCTTTACTTTTCAGAGAGATTTCAATGGATTTCTCCTTTAAATACCAGGAATTTGAAGCTAGAAGTATAAAAATTTTGTAATGTTACATAAAAATTTCCAAACTCATGATATTCAAATAGGTTCTAAACTGAATGCACACTATCTTCCTATCATGGGACTATTTTTCTCATTTTTCTCATATCTGTTCTGGTAACAAAGGTGATTAATAGTACATTCCTGATATTTTCATAGGCTCACCTTTTACAATATTTTTTTCACAGTAACATGGGCTTACTCTCTTGTCTCATTTTCCTTTCTTATATTCCCTTTTTTCTTTGCTACATTAAATTTCTCTAAGAACTGACTCTAGCGTTATTTCATTTCTTTATGTAACATCACTAGCCCATTTTAAATCATTAATAACATTGTAAAGGCACCTTGTCATTATACCTAGAGAGAATGTAATAAATAGGTTAGAGAGTGTCTAACTGCAGTCACAGAGAACGTAGACTGGCTAGTACTTCAGAGTGGGGAAACCCCTTAGAGAACTCTGTATTGGGCTGTAAGCAGCTTAAGGAAACACACTGTATTTTAACACCCAGTCTAAAATAATGCCAGGAACTTAATAGGAAATCTATAAATATTTGTTGAATGAATGTGGTTATTATGCAGGTTACTTAACCTCCATGACCATGAGCGCTGTACAGCTTCACCACGGTATTATAGATAACTGATTACCTATTCCCAGAGACATATGTGTATGACAATTCTGTCTGTTGTGATCTTAATCATCATTTTATAATACTTTTAGAGTTCCTACTGAAATCTTATATTTTCCTTTTTGTTCTATTGTTCCATTCGTAGGCATTGTTGAACAGAAACATAGGTGCATCACGAGACATGTAGAAGAATGCTCATAACAACATTATTCTTATTACCACCCTTACTTATTATTCTTATTCCTGGAAACGACCAAAAGTAAGAGTCATATACCATTATACTTCCTAAAATATTGACTTGGATTAATCAGAACAAATAAAGCATTCAGAGGCTTTGGTATAAGGACACTTTTTTTTTTTTTAGCATTCATTCAAGATGGCCCCTGAATAAGCTTTCAAATTTTTTGTTTTAGCAAAGTGAATTTTCAGTACAGAATGAGATAAGTCTGTTTATAAACACTACTGAAAACATCTCGACAGTAAGTGGTTGCATTTCAATGGTTGCTCTTTATGATGGAACAATATACAAACATATAACAAAGTTTATACAGAAAATCATTGCAAGGAAACCCAAAAATTCTCTGTATGTAGTATTTTCTAAAGTTTTTTTTTTTTCCTTACTCAGTGAATGTAAATTTAGGGCAAAGACCAAAACTACATCTGTTAATGAAATTAAAATTGCTAAATGTCAACATTTTCCCCAAAAGAAGTCCTTGAAAACATTCTCATTTCTACTAGTTCATTTTCTCATTATCATAGGTGGGAAAAAACGATGGCATAATTCCTAGTAACCAGAGGTGGATATGTATCATATTACTAATGGTGGTACAAAAATAGATCTGAAGAACAGATTTTCCCTGAGTTAAATACAAAAATATCCCTTCATCATTTTGGCCAAGAGTTACTGTGCATTAATGCATGCCAGCTATCATTCTAGGATCTAGAATTTTTGACCAAAAATACCTGTTTGTTCGAAGAGAAAGACAACCAACAGATAAGTAAAAAGTACATTATAGTATGTCAGGTAGTGATAACATTATGGAGACACATGAAGCAGAGTAAAAGAGTTAAGAATGGGTGAGGATACGGCATTTGGGAAGAGGAGTGAAGGGAGGGAACAGTCAAGCCTATATATAAAGAATGTATATATACTTTCCAGGCAAGAATTCCAGTATAGCTGGCAAGCCTTCAGTAAAGAGAGTTCTAGGCAATGAGGTAAGTGAGTTAGCCAGGATTCAGTGCTATAGAATGAGAACTATGCATGGAATACTGTGCACATGTATGTATATCAAATTAAAAAATTAGAATAGAACTTTTGGTGATACTATCAATCCCAAATGGCCAACAGAATAATTGTTGCACTAGCTACCTCATTTCTGCTGAGTTTTCCAAATATGGCTTTGGGACTTAGGGTAGGCAGCTTCTGAACACGGTTCCCAAAGGCTCCCTGTCTCCTGGTATTCACAGTTTTGAATAATCTCCACCCCATGAATGCAGACTGAACCTAGTGACATGATTCTAAGAGGGAGAATATGGCAAAAGTGATGGAATGTTATTTCTGCAATTAGGTTCCAAGATGGTGGCTTGTTTCTTGCTAACATGCCTCCTCTTGTTGGCACTCTCTCTTTCTCTTTCACTTGCTTGCCCTGATGAAACCAGCTGCCATATTGGGAAATGCTCTTACAGAGAAGCCTATGTGGTGAGGAAACAAGGGAGAGCTGTAGCCAATAGCTTGTGAGGAACTGAGACCTCAGTCCAAGTGTCGAAGAGGAATTGAATCCTGCTATAACCATATGAGTGAATTAGGAAGTAGCTCTTTCCCAATCAGTGCTTGAGATGACTTTAGCCTGTGGGAAACTGAGAGCTAGAGAACCCAGTTAAAGCATGCCTGGATTCTTGTCCCATAAAAACTAGGAGACAATAAATGTTTTTTTTTAAGCCACTAATTTTTGAGACAATTTATTATACAGTAATATATAATATAAAGTTGCAGATCTGTTTCTACATTGAGTACTCAGGGGGAAGTTTTCTGTGCAGGTTTAGCATTCTTATGTGTGTTATAGAGACAGGAGAGGGTTTTAAAGACCGTTTGGTGAAAATAGTATTTGCTACTTTATTTTTTTGGTTTTATGGCCACACCCATGCCGTATGAAGTTCCCAGGCTAGGGGTCGGATTAAAGCTGCAGCTGCCAGCCTATGCCAGCCACAGCAATGCCAGATCTGAGCCACATCTGCAACTTACACCACAGCTCATGGCAACACCAGATCCTTAACCCACTGAGTGAGGCCAGGTATTGAAACCGTATCCTCATGGATACTAGTCAGATTTGTTACTGCTGAGCCATGATGGGAACTCCTGTATTTGTTACTTAAATTTTTTTTTCTGCACCCATGGCATATGGAATTACCTGGGACAGGGATTGAATCTACACCACAGCAGTAACCAGAGCCATAGCAGTGACAATGCCAGATCCTTAACCCCCTGAGCCACCAGGGAACTCCAAGTATTTGCTACATAGAGTTGAAGCTTATTTAGTTTTCCCAGATGGGAGAAATATGAAAATCATGATACTTTTTTTCCCTCTGTCCTCACTCACTTACACATTTCTATTAAATCATTTCGTGCCCAATGCCCTGGGACTTACAAATTTTAAGAGGAGACCTAAGAACATCCCTCAATATATATGAATATTTATTACAAATTGCATATATATATGGCTATGCTAATATTTTTATATATAGTATAATGCAGTTACAAATTTAGATGCTACAAGAGGATGAGTTGGAAAATATTACCTTGAAGAAGACTGCTTTAGCTGACATCTACTCAATCCTTCAGTTCTCAGCTCAGTAATCACTTATTTGGAAGTCCTCCTTCTTCCAACCAGGTCAGATCCTCTTTCATAGACCTGTAATTCATTTTTGCCCTGAACACTTATCTCAACTTGTGATTATGACTATACATTAATTGCCAGAGTTATTTCATTAATCTCTGTTTCCCGATAAGACTAAAACTTCCATGGTTGCAGGGAGCACCTGCACTTTTTCTCTTAAGTATATTCCCAGAAAGGGACATAGTCCCTGGCACAGAATATGAACTCAGTTTGTGGAATGAATGGAGAAACAATTCTCATTACTCTGTTTCCCATTTCCGAGATCTAAATCTCCAGCTGTCAAACTAAGAGACCAAATCTTCCCATGGGGATTTTGGAGACCCATTTAGCTCATTTGGGCTCTTCTGGTATCTCTTCTGTCATTTCATGTTGATGGTTCAGACTGTGAGCTTCCTCATATTACATCCACTGGAATCCTTCAGTGTTGATGCTTGGTCTGAATTGGATTGTGAACCTCATTGTAAATGGGTCAGGTTGAAGGTCATTCTGACTTCCTAAACCAACTTCTCTTAGCCCCAATCTTGTTATATCTACATTTTCACCCACTCTGACTCTATTTAGAAGTATGCCATGTAGAAAGTCACAGTGTTATACTACTTCAGAGGGATCCCAGGAGAATTAAATGATAAAATGAAAATGAAAAACACCTTAGATATTGTAAAACATTATTCAAATATTTGTTCCTTTCTTTGTAGCATAAAGCAGTTTTCTTCCTTGAGAAAAAAAATATGATGAAGTGATTAGGACGTACATTGTTGGAAGTTTTGCAATTCACTGCCCCTAAAAATAACTGATAAAGAAATCAGGCAAATAGGCAGGCTTACTTGCACAAGCTATCCAGCAAAGAAGTAATTTTTCTTCTGAGCCAGATAAAAGTAAACCAATGTTTACTGATTCAGCTGTTGCAATTAGACATCATCAGTTTGGCATGGATTAACTGTCAGCTTCTAAATCCAGCACATTTAGCTCCAACTTCTTCATGAAAGGCGCTTAGGTGAGGCCCAGATCTTCTGTTTCAAAAGTGATCAGAAATTAAACCTAGAAACAAGTTTGGAATATAGTGTACTAAGATGGAAGACTGTAATGTACTGGGTCTGAAGCAATAATTTTGAGAGTTTAGTGTGAAGAGGTTTCACTCAGAGATCTTGTTAAAACTCGGATTGTGGGGTCCCATCCCCAGAGATGCTAACTCATTGGTCCCGTGAATCCAGATTTAAAACAAGCTGTCATGTGATAGTCAATACTGCTCATCTGTGACGCACACATTGCGTAGCACAGATCTAATGAATAAGGGTTTTTCTAAATATCAAACATCTCATGTAGCTTTATATAAAAAAACCCAACAATCCAATCCAAAAATGGGCAAAAGATCTAAAGAGACATATCTCCAAAGAAGACAAGACAGAGGGCCAAAAAACACATGGAACAGATGTTCAATATCACTAATTATTAGAGAAATGAAAATCAAAACAATAATGAGGTACAACCACAAACCATTCAGAATGGCCATCATCAATAAGTCTACAAATAACAAATGGAGAGGGTGTCGAGAAAACATCTTACACTGTTAGTGGGGATGTAAGTTGGTACAACAACTATGGAACAGTATGGAGGTCCCTTCAAAACTAAAAATAGAACTACCATACGATCTAGCAGTCCCACTCCTAGGCATCTATCTAGAGAAAAACGTAATTTGAAAAAAATAAATGCACCCCATTATTCACTGCAGCACTATTTATAATAGCCAAGACATGGAAGCAACCTAAATGTCCATCTACAGAGGAATGGATAAAATAAATGTGGTATATATATATATACTACTCAGCCCTAAAAAGAATGAAATCATGCTATTTGTAGCAACATGGATAGATCTAGAGATTATCATACTAAGTGAAGTAAATCAGAGGAAGACCAATATCATATGATATTACTTATATATGGAATCTATTAAAAATTATACAAAAGAACTATTTTTAAAACAGAAACAAGTTCACAAATTTCAAAATCAAACTTACAGTTACCATAGGGGAAACTGTGGGAGAGAGGGCATAAATTAGGAGGATGGGAGCAACATATACACACTACTGAATAAAATAGATAATTAGCAAAAACCTACTCTATAGCACAGGGACATCTACTCAATAGTTTGTAATAACCTATACGGGAAAAATAATGGATATATGTATATGTAGAACTGATTTACTTTACTGTACAGCTGACACTAATAAAAAAGTGTAAGTCAACTATACTCTAACATAATTTTTTAAAAAATAAATGATTTTCTGCCCAGTGTGATATACTCTAAAATCTAACAAAATTAAACAAAACAAGTGTTTTTCTGCCCAGTGTGATATATTCAATTTATAACCCAATTTCAGTTCCATGAAGATAATATTTTAAAAGGTTTATGTCCAAAAATGTGTGAAATACTTCATTTATGGTAATTTTCTATGTGGAAATAGCAACATATGATCTACCTAAGGGAAAAATGAAATAAACAACAATAGGTAATCTTTGGTTATTTACAGAAATAAGATATAATTTGGAGATAGAAATTATATCCCTATTCTTTGTCAGACAAAATCTTGAATGTGAGTGAAATAGTTTGTAGGCTTACGTGAAGAAAGTCATACAATTTTAAATTCTCAGGGTTGGGATTTAAAGTTAAATAACATGTAATCCAACTCCCTTAATTTATAGACAGTGACAGGGAACTATGCCCACTGAAGATGAATGACACGAGGTCATACAGATAATGAAAGGCAGGCCCAAGTCTTCTGGCTGTATGTTAAGTATGCTTTCCATCCAATAATTCCTTTCTTGCCAGAAAAGAGTAGGTTACACATCTGGTTGGAACTTTTTCTTGGCCTCATCAATGGCAAAGGTTATGATTTATGAAAAGCTTGCTTCTCTGTCACTTTATAAAACATTCTGGCATTTTATCAAATCATCAAACATAGAGTTACCATATGACCCAACAATTTTACCCTTAGGTTTATATAATCATTCCAAGAGGAATGAAAACATATGTCCACACAAAAATTTGTATATGAATGTTAACAGCAGTTAACATGCATGAATAATAACAGTTATTCATAGTGGCCAAAGATGGAAACCCAAATGTCTATCAGCAGGTGAATGGATAAACAAAATATAGTATGCCCATATAATAAAAAGGAATGAAATACTGATATATGTTACAACATGGACAAGCTTTGAAAACAACATACTTAGTGAAAGAAGTCAGTTACAAAATACCACATAGTATATGATTTCACTCATATGAAATCCCAGCACAGGGGGATCTATAGGGTCAGCAAGTAGATTAGTGGTTTCTTAGGGCTGAGATGGTGAAGGACAGGGCAATAGGGGAATGCTAGCTAAAAAATATGAAGTTTCTGGAGAAAGTTCATTACAGTGGCATAGAAAGATCCCAAAGTCACCTCCTCCCATGAACACAACAAATATACAACTGTATATAGAATAACTCCCCTGGAGAAATACCGAAAATTTGGATGAACAAATCCTCCACAACAAAGGGTAAATGAACAGCATTGAGATGAGTGGGAGAGGGAGAGATACGTTATCACAAGGAAGAAGCAGTGTTCCAGCTGCAGTGATCCACAAACAAGAGGAATCACAAGGTATGGATATTTTCCCTGAGGAGCAAGGGATCACAATGCCACACCAACTCCTCAACCCCTAGATCCTACAGAGGAGAAATGAGCCCCCAAACACTGGGCTTCAAAAACCAACAGGCAAAATGCTCAGGAAAACTACAGAACTGCATGAAACAGAAGACCAATTCTTAAAGAGCTTGAATAAAGATTCACTTGGCCTGAAAAACAGTGCAAAAACACTAGATTTAAAAGTTCTAGGATGAAGGTAAAAGGGATTCACTTATTAACACTGAAGCAACTTCTATAGAGGTAAGAACCAGTTGAGATGCTACCTGGGGACTGAGTCATTGGTTGGACCCATTTATGCAACCTCAGCCTACCTTGCCAATACAAGCACTAGTGGGTGCCATTTTGCAATTCTCTATCTAACCAGTTCATGACAGTGGATATATGCTACAAAAAGCCTTGCCCACTGCTACACACCAGCTGGGCTTCACAGCTGGCCAAGCTATAACCCTGCCCACCAGCACCTAATGGAAGATACCACAAGGCCCTACAGCTAGTTCAGGGGTATCCCTGCCCTTTAGAATTCTGCAGCAGCTGCAGTGCTGCCACAACAGGAGGTCACATGCAGCCTACATAAAGGACACTGCTTGAACACCTGGCTCTGGTGGCCAGGTGGCATTGTGCTTCTGAGCCCCACAGGACATCTCCTAAATCATGCCACTCTTTCTGGGAGAGATAGCTGATATACCTAATAAAGAGAAACAAACACAGAGAATTAGACAAAATGAGGAGACGGAGGAAAATGTTCCAATCAAAAGAATAAGACATAGTCTGAGAAAAAGGATTAATCAAAACAGATAAAAAATATACCTGATAAAGAATTCAAAGTTATGGTCATAGAGACGCTTACCAAACTCAGGAGGAGAATGGATCAATAGACTGAGAACTTCAATGAAGAGATAGAAAATATAAGAAAGTACTAAACAGAAGTTACAAATGAACTGGAGAATACACTAGAGGTGTTTTAAGGGCAGACTGGATGAGGTAGAAGAACAAATCAGTCAGCTGGAAGATAAAACAATGAAATTCACCCAGATAGGGTAGTCAAACTAACATAAAAAACAACTGAAAAAAGTAAAGAAAACTTAAGGGACCTTTGGGACAACATTAAACAGAATAATATTCACAATACAGCGATCCCAGCAGGAGAAGGGAAAGAAACAGTCAAAAAATATTTGAATAAACAGTGACAGAAAGCTTCCCTAATCTGGGGAAAGAATCAGACATTCAGGTCTAGTAAGCCAAGAGTTTCAAATAATATAACACAAGATATACACACCAAGAAACATTATAATTAAAATGGTAAATGTTAAGAATAAAGAGAAAACCAGCAAACAAACAAACAAAATATGTACAAGGGAAACCTTATAAGGCTACCAGCAGATTTTTGAGCAGAACTTTATAGACCAGAATGGAATAACATGACATATTCAAAGTGACAAAAGGAAAAAAAATTCTAACTTAGAATTCTCACCCCAGCAAGGTTATCATTCAAAACTGAAGGAGATATACAGATTTCCCATCATGGCTCAGTGGTAATGAATTCAATGAGCATCCATGAGGATGCAGGTTTAACCCCTGGCCTTGCTCAGTGGGTTAAGGATCCAGTGTTGCCATGAGCTGAGGCGTAGGTCTCAAACACAGCTTGGATCTGGTGTTGCTATGTCTGTGGCATAGGCCAGCAGCTACATATCCGATTTGACCCCTAGCCTGGGAACCTCCATATGCCCTGGGTGAGGCCCTAAAAAGAAAAAAAAATGAAGGAGATATAAAAAATTTCACAGCAAAGTAAAAGCTAATGGAGTTCATCATTTCAAACCAGCCCTATAAGAAATATGAAAAGGACTTCTTTAAGCTGAAAAGATACTGTGATAATTAACAATAAGAAAACATATGAAAGCAAAAATCTCACAGAAAAGGTAAATATATAATAAAAGTAGTGGATAAATCACTTATCAAGTAATTACGAGGGTTAAAAGAGCAAAGTAGTAAAAACAAATAGGACTGCAATAATTAGATAAGGGATGTATAAAATAAAAAGATGTAAAATGACACCAAAAGTATAAAACATGGTGAGGGGTGGTAAAACGATAAAGCTTTGGTGTATGTCCAAATTTAAGTTACTAACAACCTAATAGTACGTCATACGTGACTCTCACAGTAACAACAAGGAGAAAATGTAAATAACACAAATTAAAATGAGAAAGGAATATAAACTTAATATTGAAGAAAACCACCAAAGCAAAAGGGAAAAGAGAAAGATAAAAATAAATGAACAGAGAGGAACAGCAATAGCTAGAAAACAATGAGCAAAATGGCAATAAGTTCGCACATACCAATAATTACTTTAAATGTAAATGGACTAAATGCTGCATTCAAAAGAGATAGAATGGCTTAATGGATTAAAAAAAATGTCCCTTCTATATGTTGCCTACAAGGCACTCATTTCAGAGGAAAGGATATAAACAGACTAAAAGTGAAGGGATGGAAAGAGATATTCCACTCAAATGAAAATCAAAAGAAAGCTGGAATAGCTTTACTTATATGAGACAAATAGACTTTAAACAAAGCTTGTAATAAAAGACAAAGAAGGGCATTACATAATGGTAAAGGAATCAATCTAGTAAGAAGATATAACAATTATAAATGTCTATGTACATAACAGAGGAGCACCAAACTATATAAAGCAAAAATTAAGAGACTTAAACAGAGAAAGTGAAAGCAATACAACAATAGTGAACTTTAACACCCTATTTACCTCAATGGAAAGATCATCCACACAGAAAATCAATAAGGAAACATCAGACTTAAAAGACACATCATATGAAATGAATTTAATAGATATATACAGAATATTCCATCCAAAAGCAGCAAGATATACATTCTTCTCAAGTGCACATGGGACATTCTCCAGGATAGATCACATGTTAAGTAACAAGACAAGCCTCAATAAATTTGAGAAGACTGAAATTATATCGAGTATCTTCTACCACAATGACATGAAACTAAAAATTGATCACAAACAAAACCACAAGAACATGGAGGTTAAACAATATGCTACTGAACAACCAATGGGTCACTGAAAAATCAAGGGAGAAATAAAAAAAACAAATACCTAGAGATTAATAAAAACAGAAATACAGCATACCAAAATCTGTGGAATGTTAGGAAGAGCAATTCTAGGATAAAAGTTCATAGCAATACAGGCCTACCTCTAGAAATAAGAAAAATCCCAAATAAAAACTAACGTTATATCTAAAGGAACTAGAAAATGAAGAACAAAGCTCTGTATTATGAGGAAGAAGGAAATAATAAAAATCAGGGCAGAAAAAAATGAAATAGAGACTGAAAAAAATAGAAAAGATCAATGAAACTAAGAGCTGGTTCTGAGGGTGGGGATTAAGATGGCGGAATAGAAGGACTGGAGCTCAACTTCTCTCCTAAAAACAACAAAATTCACAACTAAAGGCTGAGCAATCTTCAATCAAAAGGACCAGAAACCTTAAAAAAGACATCCTACTCCAGAAGAAAAAGAGGAGGCCACATCAAGAGGTAGGAGGGGCGATTTCACGATATAAATAACCCCATACTTCTTGGGTGGGAAGCTCCACAGACTGGAAACTAACTGGTTCACAGAGACTCACCTATACGAGTGAGAGTTCTGAGCCACACATCAAACTCTCACGTGTGGGGATCTGGCATAGGGAGAAAGACCCCGGAGCATCTGGAATTGAAGGCCAGTGGGGCTTGTGTGCAAGAGCTCCACGGGACTAGGGGAAATGGAGACCCCATTCTTAAAAGGCACACACAGACTTTCACGTGCTCTGAGTCCCAGGGCAAAGCAAAGTCTCCAAGGGAATCTGGGTCAAACCTGACCGCAGTTCTTGGAGGACATCCTGGGAAAACAGGGGTGAATGGGGCTTGTTGTGAGGGAAGAACATTGAAGGCAAAGCTCTCGGGAATATTCAGGAGCAGTGCCTTTCTCTGGAGGTGGCCATTTTGGGAAAATCTGGCCCCACCCGACAGCCAGCCTGGGAAGCCCCAGGGCAAACAACAACCCAGGTGGAATCACAGCCCCACCCCTCAGTAAACAGGCTACCTAAAGACCCCTCAGGCACACAGCTGCCTATATCCCATCCAGAGACTAAGCCCCATCCACCAGAGGGATTAGAATCAGCTCCACCTACCAGTGGGCAGGCATCAGCCCCTCCCATCAGGAAGCCTACAGCAAGCCCCCATACTGACTTCAGCCACAAGGGGGGCAGACACCAGAAGTGAGAGAGGCTACAACTCTATTATCTGGAAAAAGGTCACCACACCAAAAACCTGTAAAAATGAAAAGACAGAGAACTATAACTGATGAGAGAGAAAGGAAAAACCCTATAAAATCACATAAGCAATGAGGAGATTCTTAGCCTCCAGGAAAAAGACTTTAGACTGTTGATGCTGAAGATGATGCAAGACGTTGGAAATAAACTGGAGGCAAAGATGGATAACGTACAGGAAACACTGACCAAAGAGATACAAGATACAAAACTTAAACAAGAAGAGACGCAAAATACAATAACTGAAATAAAAAATTCACTAGAAGCAGCTAACAGCAGAATACAGGAGGCAGAAGAACGAACAAGCAAGGTGGAGGACAGATGAGTGGAAATTACAGATGCAGAACAGAAAAGAGAAAAAAGATAAAAAACAAATGAAGAGAGTCTCAGAGAACTCTGGGACAACATGAAACGCACCAACATCTGTATTATAGGGGTGCCAGAAGGAGAAGAGAGAGAGAAGGAGACAGAAAAAAATATTCCAAGAGATAATAGCCAGAAACTTCCCTAACATGGGGAAGGAATCACTCACTCAAATCCAGGAAGCACAACGAGTACCATACAAAATAAACCCAAGAAGGAACACCCCGAAACACATACTAATCAAACTGACCAAAATTAAAGACAAAGAGAAAATCTTGAAAGAAGCTAGGGAAAAGAAACCAATAACATACAAGGGAACCCTGCTAAGGCTATCGGCAGATTTTTCAGCAGAAACTCTGCAGGCCAGAAAGGCGTGGCATGATATACTCAACGTGATGAAAGGAAAAAACTTCCAACCAAGATGACTCTACCCAGCAAAGCTCTCGTTCAGATTTGAAGGAGAAATCAAAACCTTCTCAGATAAGCAAAAGCTGAGAGAATTCAGCAACACTAAACCAGCCTTACACCAAATACTAAAGGAACTTCTATAAGCAGAAAAGAACAAGAGAAGAAGGAAAGGAAAAAGAGCAGCAAAAACAAATCCAAAGCAATGAATAAAATGGCAATAAGAACATACATATCAATAATTACCTTAAATGCTAATGGACTAAACGCCCCAACCAAAAGACATAGACTAGCTGAATGGATACAAAAACAAGACCCATATATATGCTGTCTTCAAGGGATCCACTTCACTTCTAGGGACACATACAAATTGAAAGTGAGAGGATGGAAGAAAATACTTTATGCAAATGGGGATCAAAAGAAAGCTGGAGTAGCAATACTCTTATCAGACAAAATAGACTTTAAAATGAAGAATATTTTCAGGAACAAAGAAGGACATTACATATTGATCAAAGGATCAATCCAAGAAGATGTTATAACAATTTTAAATATCTACACACCCAACACGGGTTCACCACAATATATAAGGCAACTGCTAACAACCTTAAAAGGAGAAATCGACAATAACACAATCATAGTGGGGGACTTTAACACCCCACTTACAGCAATGGACAGATCAACCTGACAGAAAATCAATAAGGAAACACAGGCCCTGAATGAAGCATTAGACCAGATGGACTTAATAGATATTTATAGGACATTTCATCCAAAAGCACCAGAAAACACATTCTTCTCAAGTGCACATGGAACATTCTCTAAGATTGATCACATCCTGGGCTACAAATCCAACCTCAGTAACTTTAACAAAATTGAAATCATATCAAGCATCTTTTCCAACCACAACGATATATGACTGGAAATCAACAACAAGAAAAAAACTGCAAAAAACACAAACACGTGGAGACTCAACAACATGCTACTAAACAACCAATGGATCACTGAAGAAATCAAAGAGGAAATTAAAAAATACCTAGAAGCAAATGACAACGAAGATACAACACTCCAAAACCTATGGGATGCTGCAAAAGCCGTTCTAAGAGGAAAGTTTATAGCAATACAAGCCCACCTCAGGAAACAAGAAAAAGCTCAAATAAACAAGCTAACTTTACATCTAAAGCAGCTCAAGAGAGAAGAGCAGACAAGACCTAAAGTTAATAAAAGGGAAGAAATCATACAGATCAGAGCAGAAATCAGTGAAAGAGAAACAAAGAAAACCATAGAAAAAATCAATGAAACGAATAGCTGGCTTTTGGAAAGATCAACAAAATTGATAAACCCCTAGCCAGACTTATCAAGCAAAAAAGAGAGAGGACTCAAATCAATAAAATTAGAAATGAAAAAGGAAAAGTAACAACGGACACTACAGAAATACAAAGGATCATAAGAGACTACTGTATGCAACTAGATGCCAATAAAATGGAAAACCTAGAAGAAATGGACAAATTCTTAGAAAAGTACAATCTCCCAAGACTAAACCAAGATGAAATAGAAAAGATGAATGGACCCATCACAAGAACTGAAATTGAAACTGTGATTAAAAAATCTCCAACAAACAAAAGTCCAGGACCAGATGGCTTCTCAGGCAAATTCTATCAAACATTTAGAGAAGAGCTAACACCTCTTCTGAAATTATTTCAAAAAATTGCAGAAGAAAGGATACTCCCAAACTCATTCTATGAAGCCACCATCACCCTGGTACCAAAACCAGACAACGACTCCACAAAAAAAGAAAACTACAGGCCAATTTCACTGATGAACATCGAGGCAAAAATCCTCAACAAAATACCAGCAAACCACATCCAACAATACATTCAAAGGATTGTACATCATGATCAAGTGGGATTTATCCCAGGGATGCAAGAGTTCTTCAATATCCACAAATCCATCAGTATGATACACCACATTAACAAACTGAAGAATAAAAACCATATGATCCTCTCAATAGACAAAGAAAAAGCCTTTGACAAAATCCAACACCCATTTCTGATAAAAACCATTCAGAAAGTGGGCATAATGGGAACCTACCTCAACATGATAAAGGCCATATATGACAAACCCACAGAGAACATCATTCTCAATGGTGAAAAGCTGAAAGAATTCCTGCTGAGATCAGGAACAAGACAAGGATGTCTGCTCGTGCCACTACTCTTAAACATAGTTCTGGAAGTCCTAGCCATGGCAAGCAGAGAAGTAAAAGAAATAAAAGGAATCCAAATTGGAAAGGAAGAAGTAAAACTCTCACTATTTGCAGATGACATGATACTATACCTAGAGAATCCTAAAGACTCTACCAGAAAACTGTTAGAGCTTATCCACTAATTTGGCAAAGTCGCAGGATACAAAATCAATACACAGAAATCGATAGCATTTCTATATACTAACAATGAAAAAGCAGAAAAGGAAATTAGGGAAGCAATCCCGTTTACCATCACATCCAAAATAATAAAATCCCTAGGAGTAAACCTACCTAAAGAGACAAAAGTCCTGTACTCTGAAAACTATAAGCCACTGATGAAAGAAATCAAAGATGACACAAATAGATAGAAAGACATACCATGCTCGTGGATTGGAAGAGTTAATATTATCAAAATGACTATACTACCCAAGGGAATCTATAGATTCAATGCAACCCCTATCAAATTACCAAGGACATGTTTCACAGAACTTGAACAAAATATTTTAAAGTTGGTTTGGAAGCACAAAAGACCCAGAATAGTCAAAGACATCCTGAAAAAGAAAAATGCAGCTAGAGGAATCAGGCTCCCGGAATTCAGACTATACTACTAAGAAACAATCCTGAAAACCACATGGTACTGGCACAAAGACAGAAATATAGATCAGTGGAACAGGAGGGAAAGCCCAGAATTAAACCCACACACCTACAGCCAACTCATCTATGACAGAGGAGGCAAGAATATACAATGGAGAAAGGACAGCCTGTTCAATAAGTGGTGCTGGGGAAACTGGACAGCCACATGGAAAAGAAGGAAATTAGAACACTCCCTAACACCATACACAAAAATAAACTCAAAATGGATTAAAGACCTAGATATAAGACCAGATACTATAAAACTCTTAGAGGAAAACATAGGCCAAACCCTCTCTGACATAAATGACAGCAACATCTTCTCAGTTCCATCTATCAGAGTATTGACAATAAAAAGAAAAATAAACAAATGGGACCTACTCAACCTTAAAAGTTTCTGCACAGCAAAGGAAACCCTAAACAACACAAAAAGACAACCCACAGGATTGGAGAAAATCTTTGCAAGTGAATCAACTGACAAGGGATTAATCTCCAAAGTTTATAAACACCTCCTACCGCTCAATACCAAAAATCAAACAACCCCATCCAAAAATGGGCAGAAGATCTAAACAGACAGTTCTCCAAAGAAGACATACAGATGGCCAAAACACACATGAAAAGATGCTCAGCATCACTCATGATTAGAGAAATGCAAATCAAAACCACTCTGAGGTACCACCTTACACCAGCCAGAATGGCCATCAGCAAAACGTCTACAAACAATAAGTGCTGGAGAGGGGGTGGAGATAAAGGAAGCCTAGTACACTGTTGGTGGGATTGTAAATTGCTGCAACCACTGTGGAAAGCAGTATGGAGATGCCTCAGAAAACTCAAAATAGAACTACCATGTGATCCAGCAATCCCACTCCTGGGCATCTATCCAGAGAAAACCACGACTCGTAAAGACACATGTACTCCGATGTTCATTGCAGCACTATTTGCAATAGCCAAGACATGGAAACAACCTAAATGTCCATTGACAGAGGAGTGGATCCAGAAGAGGTGGTACCTATACACAATGGAATATTACTCAGCCATTAAAAGGAATGAAATACCAGCATTTTTAGCAACATGGATGGACCTAGAAATTATCATGCTGAGTGAAGTCAGCCATACAATGAGACACCCACGTCAAGTGCTTTCACTGACATGTGGAATCTGAAAAAAGGACAGACTGAACTTCTTTGCAGAACAGATGCTGACTCACAGACCTTGAAAAGCTTATGGTCTCTGGAGGTGAGACAGTTTGGGGGGTGGGGGGATGTGCTTGGGCTGTGGGATGGAAATCCTGTGAAACTAGATTGTTATGATCATTATACAACTATAGATGTGATAAATTCATTTGAGTAATAAAATAAAATGAAAAAAAAATAGAGCTGGTTCTTTGAAAAGATTAACAAAATTAACAAACTTTTAGCCAGACTAACCAAGAAAAAGAGTACTCAAATAAATAAAAGCAGAGATGAAACAAGTTACAACTGATAGCAGAAAAATACAATGGATCATAAGTCTTTTAGAGTGCTATGACGAACTTCACCAAAAATTGCATACAATCTTCCAAGATGAATAATGAAGAAATAGAAAATGTGAAAAGATTAATTACTAATAAGGAGATTTAAACACTAGTCAAAAATCTCCCCCCAAAAGCCCAGGGGTTCACCAGTAAACTCTACAAAGCATTCAGAGAAGATCTATTATCTATCCTTTTAAAACTCTTTCAAAAAACTGAAGAGGAAGAAAAGCCTCCCAAACACATTTTTTGAAGTCAGCATTACCCTAATACCAAAACCAGACAAGGGCACCATAAATAAATAAATAACTAAATAAATAAAATTATAGGCCAATATCCTTGATGAAGATAGATGCAAAAATCATCAAAAAATATTATCAAACCAAATCCAACAATACATTAAAAGGATGATATACCATGATCAAGTGGGATTTATTCCAGGGATACAAGTATGATTCAGTATCTACAAATAAATCAACAAGATACACCACATTACTAAAACAAAGGATAGAAATTATATGATCATCTCAATACATGCAGAAAAAATACTTGACAAAATTGAACATCCATCTATGATAAAAACTCTCATCAACATAGGTGTAGAGGGAACATACCTCAATATAATAAAGGCCATATATGACAAACCCACATCTATCATCATGGTCAGTGGTGAACAGCTCAAAGTTTTATTCAACATAGTACTGAAAGTCCAAGCCATGGTAATCAGGCAAGAAAAAAAAAAGACATGCAAATTGGAAAGGAAGAAGTAAAAAGTAAAACTGTTACTATTTGTAGATGACAAGAGACAATACATAGAAAACCCTAAAGACTACACCCCAAAAAAACTTTTAGAACTAATAAATGAATTCAATAAATGTGCAGGATAAAAAATCAATATGTAGAGGTCTATGGCATTTCTATACACTAATAACAAATTACCAGAAAGAAAAATTGAGAAAACAATCCCATTTACAATTGCACCAAAAAGAATAAATTACCTAGGAATGAATTTAACCAAGGAAATGAAAGAACTATACACTGAAAACTCTAAGACACTGATGAAGGAAAATTAAGAAAACATAAATAGAAAGATATTCCATGTTAATGGAATATTTCTTAACATGCCTATAGTACCCAAAGCACTCTACACATTCAATGGAATCCCTATTAAAATTCCAATGGCATGTTTTTAAAGAAAGTCCTAAAATTCATATGCAACCACAAAAGACGCCAAATAGCTAGAGCAATTTTAAGCAGAAATAACAAAGCTGGAAGCATCACTCATCCAGATTTCAAAATATATTACAAAGCTGCAGTAATCAAAACAATGTGGTCCTGGCATAAAAACAGACATATAAACCAAAGAAACAGAATAAAGAGCCCAGAAATAAACTTATGTATGTACAGTCAACTCAGCTTTGACAAAAGTGCCAAGAGTACACAATGGATAAAGGACTGTTTTTTCAATAAATGGTGTTGGGAAAAGTTGATCTCCACATGCGAAAGAGAGAGAGAGAGAGAGAGAGAGAGAGAGACAGAGAGAGACAGAGAAAGAAAGAAAGAAAGAAAAGAAAAGAAAAGAAAAGAAAGAAAGAAAGAAAGAAAGAAAGAAAGAAAGAAAGAAAGAAAGAAAGAAAGAAAAGAAAGAAAAGAAAGAAAGAAAGAAAGAAAGAAAGAAAGAAAGAAAGAAAGAAAGGAAAGAAAGAAAGAAAGAAAGAAAGAAAGAAAGAAAGAAAGAAAGAAAGAAAGAAAGAAAGGAAGGAAAGGAAAGGAAAGAAGAAAAGAAAAGAAAGAAAGAACTTAAACCTAAGACCTGAAACCATAAAATTCAAATAAGATAACATAGTGGGGAAAGCTTTTTGACATTAGTCTTGGCAATGATTTCTTGGATATGACACCAAAAGCACAGGTAATAAAAGCAAAAAGAGACAAACTAAAAAGGGTTCTGCAGAGCAATGGTAACAAGAAATGCAGTTTAATTTGCTTTTACAGTCCTCCCAGCCTTTTCTTTAATCTGGCTTCTTTGTATTCATCTTCCTTAACTGTCATATTAATTTCTCCATTTCCCTCACACTTCCCAAATCTTTCCTTCTGTTTGATTATACTGTCTGTCATCCTACAGTAGCAATAAGCAATATAAATGTCTGATAACCTCCTTGGGCATCTCCTTTAATAATCAGACACTATGATTTACTTGAAATGGAAATATCAAAATTATGGAGTTCCTGTCATGGTTCAGTGGGTAGTGAATCTGACTAGCATCCACTAGGATGCAGGTTCAATTCCTGGTTTTGCTCAGTGCGCTAAGGATCCAGTGTTGCCATGAGCTGTGGTGTAGGCAGCAGACGCGGCTTAGATCCTGTGTTGTTGTGGCCGTGGCATAGGTGACAGCTATAGCTGTGATTTGACCCCTAGCCTGAGAACCTCCATATGCCACAGGTGTGGCCTTAAAAAGCAAAAAAAAAAAAAAAAAAAAAAGATGGCTTTAAATTGATAAATTTGAACAAATTATCTACCTCTTAATTCAAGATTCTGTATTTTGAAAAACATCTGCATATTATTTCTGTATCTCTTCTAAGAGATATTTATCCCACATATTGTTGGTAATACATTTTATGAATACTTAACAGTTTATTACTATTTAAAATATTTGACTAAAAATCTTCAATCTTAAGAAACCAATACAAAAGCCACACACATGATTCTAACATTTTACAACTCTAACTTATAGGAAAACTCCTGTCGTGGTAGCCAGAAAGCTATGGCCTCTACATCAATAGATTCTGGTTTGATGTAATAATGAACAAACACTTGGGTAGGGAGCAGGAGCAATAACCCCATTTTTATTTCTAGCAACTTTAAATCCTTTTCTAGAAATGTCAGGAGCTGGGTGACAGACATTAGAGAACAATAGCTCAATTTTCTTTGAACCAGTTTCTTTTGAACAGGTGTCGTGTAAATATTAGGAGGCCAAGTAAACAGGTATCAATAACATATATGTGTGTGTATGCATGTATATACTTAACGATATTACTTCTAACATTTTTCAAAGAAATTAAAGACAGTTAATTTTTGCTTTGATGTGATTGGTAAAATGAGAGTAGATACTAAAAGGCAACTGTCAAATAAGTTTTTATTTTTCCATCATCTTTATTATCCTTAGCAGTATTTAGAGGATTAAAAATAGAGATTTAACAAATATCTAAACTTAAATTCAATCCCAAAATGTATAGTAATGTGAATAAAAAAACATGCCTTTCAGTGCAATTTGTTTACTTAAATATTTTGCCATTTCCTCTTTCCAAGCAAATTACCAAGTATGCTATTTTCTAACTAGTTTTATAAACTTTATTAATGTACCAGTGTCACCTAGTTTTTATAAATAGTTCATGAGATCAGCTAAAACTAAACAATGTAATGGGCAGACTTTTTTAGCCCTCAAATCTCATCATGAATTGTCAGACTTTTACAAATAACATGAAATCCAAGAGAATAATTAAGCCACATTTATACTGAATTATATGTTAATGTAAAATCATGCATAGTTGTGTGTGGTATTTCAACTTTGATTATATATAATTATCTGAAATTAGAGGACAAAAAAATTATTAGACATCATTTATCTTTAAAATCAAAGAAAACCAGAGATATCCTATTTTAAGACATTCTTAATTCTCATTTTCCAATCAGCAATGTTTCTCAAAATTTGATATATGTTAAAATCACTTGGGCCATTTCAATGATGTTAATGCCAGTTTTTTATCTTAAGTAATTTCTTTTTTTATCTTAAATAATTTTGCTAGAAAAATAATTACACTTTGAGCACCAAACCAAGAACCTTGCATTAGTAGGGTCATAACAATTGAATCAGAGTGTGTGGAGATAGATTTTTTAAACGATTCTTGGTGTTTCTAATGTAAAGTTGGGAAAAACTGATGTAAAATACATAAAATTTTAGAACATGAATTTTACTAGTATAAGTTTTCTTAGATGACAATACAGGCTACTGATAATTTTTCCTTTCAAATATACTTTGTTAAAGGTGTTAATTTGGAGACGTTCCATATGGATGTCCTTTAAGTATACACAAGAAATCTTTGTACTATGACTCAGTAAACATGAGTTAACATATAAATGCATATTTGGAAATTTATTAAGCTGCTTTTCAGATGATTTAGGTAAATAGGTAGATTTTCACTTTTGATAGAAGACTTCAAATCAGAGAAAATCTATTATGCAACTATTAACTTGGCAGTGAGCAGCCAACTCATTTTTGTTAATATTTAGTGCAGGGGTGAAGAACACAAGCCATGAGAAACATTTCATATGAGAAGGATCATGGTGTGGAGAAAAAAATGTGTTCTGAGGGCAGTCTCAGAGTAGTGCTCCCCCCTCCCCACTTTCTAGATACATTACTGGGAAATTTATTTATAATCTTGAACTTCAGTTTTCTCATCTATAAAATGAGATACTAATATCACCTTTTCTCTCTGGGTTCAGCATTGGGAGGGTCATGCAAGACTGTAAGTAAGCTGGAACTATAACAAAACATACAGACTAGTTGTTTCCATCACTGAACTAGCTGGATGATTCATGTAGATAACAGATTTAGGGAACATATTACCTGCTCAATACTATTATTCTACTTCTCACATTAGTTTTTAAAAATCCTTTTCTTGATTATGAGTCTGAGATGGGTATGTCTAAGGTAACAAACATCAATACTCTGGCCTAAGAGATGAAAAGTGGCAGCAGAATATAAAGAACAAGTTACTTATATTGCTGTGTGCTGCTAAGCAATGTTAAACTTTTTTTATTTTTATTTTTTGTCCTTTTGTCTTTTTAGGGCCGCAGGTGCAGCTTGTCCAGGTTCCCAGGCTAGGGGTCCAATCAGAGGTGTAGCTGCCGGCCTACTCCAGAGCCACAGCAACGCAGGATCCAAGCTGCATCTGCAACCTACACCACATCTCAGGGCAATGCCAGATCCTTAACCCACTGAATGTGGCCAGGGATCAAACCCGTGTCCTCATGGATGCCAGTCAGAGTTCGTTAACTGCTGAGCCACGACAGGAACTCCAGCAATGCTAAATTTTAAACCAATTTCTGAGGTGAAAATGTGGGCCTGCGTAAAATTTTGAGGAGGAAAATATCTGATTGCAGAACTCAGGCTTTAATCATGACAACTGTAAATATTATTAACTATATCAAATGCTCATTGAAAAGTTAAAGCAAAATAACGTATTTCATTCTGGTTCTTTGATTTATCTGTGGCATCTTTAGAGAGAATATCAACTGAAAGGCAATTACCTAAACGATGACCTAGTTATTCTCATCCTTTAAATACCAAGGAACATGTATCCCCTTTGTATATACAAATAAGAACTTTGTGATGGGAAAAATATGAACCTAACTGGGTTAAATGAACTAAAAGGGAATGAGTTATTTTAAATAACAGAACCTGAGTTTCCACTGTGGCACAATGGGATTGGCGGCATATTCGCAGCGCTAGGACACAGGTTTGATCCCCAGCCCAGCATAGTGGGTTATAGGATCCAGCACTGCTGCAGCTGTGGCAAAGTTCACAACTGCAGCCTGCATCTGATCCCTGGTGGGGGAACTCCATACGGTAAGGGGCAGCCAAAAAAAAAAAAAACAGAACCTAAAAAAAGTCTACAAACAATATCATTCTGGTAAGGGTGTGGAGAAAAGGGAACCCTCTAACACTATTGGTGGAAATGTAAATTGGTACAATCACTGTGGAAAACAGTAGGGAGGTTCCTCAGAAAACTAAACCTAGAACTACCATATGATCCAGCAATGCCACTCCAGGGCATATATCCAGAGAAAACCATAATTTGAAAAGATAAATGCACCCAAATGTTCACTGCAGCACTGTTTACAATAGCCAAGACATGGAATCAAATCAACTTAAATGTTCATCAGGAGAGGAATGGATCAAGAAGGTATGGTACAGTATATACAATGGATAGTACTCAGCCATAAGAAAGAATGAAGCAATGCCATTTGCAGCAACATGGATGGACCTAGAGATTTTCATGCTAAGTGAACATCATGAACTCCAAGGGAAGAGTTTCAAAAAGGAGGAAATAACCAACCAATTTTCTTTTTTTGTCTTTTTAGGGCCATGCCCACGGCATATGGAGGTTTCCAGGCTAGGGGTCTAATTGGAGCTGCTGCTGCTGGACTATGCCACAGCCACAGCAATGCCAGATCTGAGCTGCGAATGGTTCCTAGTCGAATTCGTTTCCGCTGTGTCGTGATGGGAACTCCTTATGCAACCAACTTTCAAAAAATTTTTCCAAAAACTGCTATAAGACAGACCTCTACTGTACTTATTCAAGGCTGTTATGGCCCACTTAATTTTTCTTTCATATCACTTTTTTAAGGTTTATAACTTTAATTTAAAGATGTGATTATTTAAGTAATTCTGCCTCTCCACTAGAATGTAATCTCTATAAAGGCAATAACAATGAGCATTTTATTTAACATTACCTAGCTGATAATGAATATTTGTCTGATGAGCGTTTCTTACCAGTGCCTGGCAAAGAGCTTGGCTAAAAGTAGGTGTTAAAATATTAATAGAAGAAATGCTTAATCAAGATGAGATAATGTCAGTGGATGTAATAATGGAAGTCACTGGCTATCTCACTGGAGGGATTCTGGTAGAGAAATTGGGATGACAGCTAGAAAAACAGAATAGGTGAACGAGAAAGTGAGAGATGAGAACTCAGGAAACAAGTGTAGACAATTCTATTGAGAAGTTTGGTTGAGAAGAAAGAGAAGAGGTCATAGCTAGAAAGCAAAGTAGAAGTGAAGGAGGCAGAATGGTATTTTCACCATTCAAAAAAAATTTAACTATGATATATCAATTTGTATAGCTCCCTCTTCTGTCCTAGAAGTTACCTTTTTCTCTTCCAAAGTAGGAAGAACCTGATTGCTTATGTTAGTTAGTTTTAGAAGTTATGCCACTCAGCATCTCCTTCGTGTCCTTTATAATAACTGATGAAAATGACACAAGACACCACAGGTAGCAAACTTACATCCTTTCTCAATGGAGACATTGCAATTTGAGGTAGTTATATATTAGAGGTTCTAGAATAGGGTGTAGGTAGTTCTCTCTGAAGGGGTATATTAAATACCCTGGGGCTATGACATTTATTCTCTCTTCTCTAGAATTTAACCATCCAAAAGCCCTAAACGCTTTTTCTTTTCACTTGTAGTAGATAGGCTGTTACGTCAGTATATTTGAGACTGTTTTACATTCTCCAGTAGTATTACATTAAAAGACTCATTTGAATTTTCAGTAAATCTGAAGGTAATTGATTATATTTACATGAATAATTTCCATGAGTCTCAAGCTGAAATCATGACCATAGGGTAAGGAGGAAAGGAGACTGTCTTAGAGTTATTTTCTTTTTCTATTTCAATGTCTTACTAATTTTGAAGCTAAAATCTATTTTTTTTACTACCTTAGTTGTTAAACATTCAGTGTGAAATATTCCTAAGGGTGGAAATTATCTGTGGAACTCTAAGAATACCTGAACATAGCTAATACCTCATCAGGTGTGAAGTCCGTGCCTGCATTAGTTATAAATTAAGCAGGCAAGACCCGGCTGCAATAGTATCTGACCTGTTTGGAATGACTCAAATTCTGTCTTTGAGGATTATGACTATTTTATATTCCAATAATGTGAACCATCTTTAGCTATCTTTTGAGTTTATTCACCTTTGCTACTTTTTAAAAGGATATATTCTTCAAATATTTTCCTTTGCAATCAATCATGACTAGCAAACTTTAAGGTGAACACCATAATAGCTGTAAGCTCAGGCTGGTTTCAACTTCACTTAAATTATTTTCTGAATTGCTTATGTGTCTTGCCAGCCATGACTGTTCCCCTTCAAATACTGTTACTATTAGACTTTCTGCTTTTAGGGTATGGAGACATTAAAGCTATAGGCACTATTATAACAACAATTTTAGTAAACATATTTAACCTTCGCTCCAAGATTTGTCAATGATGAATGTGAATTTTATCATTTTCTTTCTTTTTTCTACTTTCTCCAGTGTTGTACAGTTCAAAGATAGAGATTACGCTACTTGCTACCAGCATGTCCTTGAATGAGTTATTCCAATGAATCTCATTCTCTAAAAATTAAGAGGTATAATATCAACCTCATGGAATTTCTAAAGGAAATGATGTGTACAAAATAATTAGAACTTGGCTCCTGAAAAGTATTAGGAATTTCATAAACACTTAAGATGGATTATTTCCTGGAAAATAACAAATGTATGCTTAACTGTTTTACTGATTCTAAAATAATGTATTCTCAATGTAGAAAGCTTTATAAATAGAAAAGCATAAATTAGAACCATCTGTAGAACCACCAGACAAATAAAATTATTATTAATATATCTATGCATTAAATACAGAAAAATAGGTAAAGCCCTAAGACTCAGAAACTAGCACTTGTGTTCAATATATATATACTATCCATATACCTATACATACATATATATCATATATATATATATATGTAATTGGCATTATATATATGTATGCACAGCAAAATAAGATGATAAACTATGCCCTTTAAAATATCTACGGTTATCTATATGTATATCTCCATACATATAGATGTAGATGTACTATAAATACATCTATATCTTTACCTATATCTTTAAGGATAATATGGTTTAAACCTCCAGGCAAGCCTTTTTGTGGAGATTAAAGGTTTTCTTCTATCAGGAGTACTGATTTGTTCAAACTAACACCAGTGGGTACTACTCACAGCCTCGTGCAAGTTCTAACATCTAAGTAACAGGCATATTCTCCTCTCCTCTCTTGACAATTTAGAGAAATAAAAGGGCTCTCTTATTGTGGTGTTTTTGTCTAGGTGTTTTTATACAGCCTATAATATTGGAGGTAGGCAGGACAGTGTGAGGAGTATAATTGCTTGTGGCTGCAGGTTTGCAGTGGGGTAAAGAGAGCATCAACAGGAAATAGATCTCAGCACTGTAGGCACTACTATATTTCCCACATCCGGTGTGCTTGCTTTGGCCAATAAGAACTGCACCGGTGTCTGCTGTGTATGGGAACCTTGAGTCTCAATAATCTGTTCAGGGGCACCGGATTCATGACATCAATTATTTGGCGTTTTAGAGATATCTGCCGCTCATTTTTGCTGTATTATCTCAGGTAGGTTATGTCACCTATCCGAGCTAAAGCTTTTTTTTTTTTTTTTTAAATCAAGACTCTTGCTTGCAAGCGATGGTAATTTAATATAAAGAGGTGTACATAAAAAGGAAATGTAGTGGCCCTAGGATGATATGAAGATAACTAACATCTGTTGAGAACTTTCTATTGGCTGAAGCCCATTTCAATTATATTTGCTTACTTAAGATGTCCACAGTTGTATACAGCAGATATTATTATTATCGCCATTATATAGATAAGGAAACTGAGGCACAGTGTAATACTCAAGGACATGTAGTTAATAAGTATGAAGCTGGGACTCACATTGATAGCAGATGCTCAACAAATAGTAGCTGTTGAATAAACACATGAAGAGCCAGAAAGTGATGAGTATAAGTAGATGGCTTGGTTGGAAGTAATAAAACATTTATGAAGCCAAAAGTGTGATTTTCATATGATTCACTTAATCTTATTTCTCTTTCATGGTTAACAGTGGCATCCTTATCCTCATCTATCTCTGGCTTCTGGTCACCTGACAAGCCAGTGAGTGAAGAGATCTGTGTCATTACTGGGATTAACACTTTAAGCATGCTCTCTAGATGGGGGATAGTCTAATCTTATACATGACATGATCAGCATAGGAATTATCCAATTGCTATGTAATTGCCTTTCTTTTTTTCCCTTTTCTTTTTATTATAGTTGATTTACAATGTTCCTTCAATTTCTGTTGTATAGCAAAGTGACCCAGTCATACACTTATGTACATTCTTTGTTTTTCATGCTATCTTCCATCATGTTCTAACCCAAGATATTGAACATAGTTCCCTGTGCTGTACAGTAGGACACCATTGCTTATCCATTTCAAATATAAAAAAGTTTGCACCTACTAACCCCAAACTCCCCATCCATCCCACTCCCTCTCCCGCCAATTCCCCATCCTCCACCCTGGCAATGACAAGTTTTTCAATTAGAGATTCTCATACTAAGTGTTTTCTTTTCTTTTTAGGGCCATACCTGTGGCATATGGAAGTTCCCAGGCTAGGGGCCCAAGTGGAGCTATGGGCCTACGTCACAGCTGCAGCAACACCAGATCCAAGCCGCATCTGCAACCTATGTACATTTCAGCTTGTGGCAAAGCCAGATCCTTAACCCACTGAGTGAGGCCAGGGACTTGACCCACATCCTCATGGATATTAGTAGGATTCTTAACCCTCTGAGCCACAGTGGGAACTCCCATAATTACCTTTCAAAATGTATTCGAAGTACAAAGACTTTCAATAATGACAAAACTATGTGCTGAGTTAAAAACAGCCAAGGGGATCTGCTTCTACTCATAAAACAATCTCTGTATTTCACTCAATATTCTTACCTTTTTATGCTTTGCCTTCTTTCAAAAGGAATTTGAAGTGATTGAGACATCTTTTAAAGTTGCAAGTCTTCTTCAAAGAAGCCCACCTTACAGATACCTAATCTAGAATACAAAATAACAGAAAGTTATCATAAAGTCAAACTAAAAAGTGTATGCACTAAATGTATTAAAGAGAAACAATAAAAACCAATTATAGTAGAAATGTAAAGTTTCAAACAAATCAGATTAAACTATTCCAAGGGGAAAGATAAACTTCTTTATCTCAATTATAATGATTAACAAGAGTAAGAATTCTCTTACAATGAGTAAGGTTCACTACTGCTATAATTTATTGAATGACTCCTGTAAATTAAGTGTTTACCATTTGTTCACTTAACCAATGCTTTTTAAAAGTGCCTTTTATGTCCCAGGCCCAGTTCTAGGTGCTAGGGTTACAAAAGTGAACCAAAAAGGTAAAATTTCTTGTCCACAAAGAGTTTACCTTTTAATGGGGATGCAGAAAATAAACAAGCTAAAGAGGTGAGCTACAGAGTATGTTAGATTGCAATGATCTTCACAGCACTACTAAGAAGTGAGTTATTACCTCACATATCAGGAAAGGAATGTATGAACAAGCTTGCCAATAATTTTTTGTCATCTCTTCCCTTGCCCAAAGGGTATGCTCACCCCTTTGTTGATGCAGTGAGTATGTAACATGCCCCATCAGGAGGGATTAGGGCTGCTACAGGGCTGTGGCAGGCCATGATGTTGTGACACCTTCTACCTACCCATGGTAGAACAACTTATGGTCCTCAGAGTGAGGACTCAGATTCAAACTTGCTATATTTGGACAACATCTGGACATAGCAAGTTTGAATGTGAGTCCTCGTTCTAAGGGCTAAACAGAAGATGGTAAGAGAATCTTTAAATGAAAAAATGGGATTGAAAAACTTTCTGCTGGATTGGGCGGGTAGGAGAATGTGAATATTTTTGAAGGCCAGACTCAGTGGTGTGGAAAAGGTAACAGAAAAGTATGTAAAACTAGGTAACGTATAATAGAGGAATAAATACAGAGAGCTATGGAGATAAAAAAAAAAAAGGAAATTTAACGATGTCTGAAGCAACCATGGGGCCCTCCATGGCACTTAAAAACTGTGAAGATTCGAATTATAGGAGGGAGAGAAAAAATGAGAAAAGGGAACAGAGTATGCAGAGATGAAGTAGGAAGTGAAAAGAGAGTCAGCACTTTAATTTGACTGTAGGGTAGAGAATTTATTTGGATTAGAGGCCAGTAAGAATGGGAAAGCAGGCTAGGGACAAGTCATGAAGCTCCTAGAATACCACAGAAATTTTAACGAAATAATTAAATTTAGTCCTAAAGAATTATATTAGAGCAAATTTTGTTTTGAAATATTATTAAAAATAAAAAAGGAGTTCCCGATGGCCAACAAACACATGAAAAAATGCTCAACATCGCTGATTATAAGAGAAATGCAAATCAAAACTACCATGAGATATCACCTCACACCAATCAGAATGGCCATCATTAATAAATCCACAAATAACAAGTGCTGGAGGGGCTGTGGAGAAAAGGGAACCCTCCTACACTGTTGGTGGGAATGTAAACTGGTACAGCCACTATGGAGAACAGTTGGGAGATACCTTAGAAATCTATCCATAGAACTTCCATATGACCCCGCAATCCCACTCTTGGGCATCTATCCGGACAAAACTCTACTTAAAAGAGACACGTGCACCCCCATGTTCATTGCAGCACTATTCACAATAGCCAAGACATGGAAACAACCCAAATGTCCATCGACAGATGATTGGATTCGGAAGAGGTGGTATATATACACAATGGAATACGACTCAGCCATAAAAAAGAATGACATAATGCCATTTGCAGCAACATGGATGGAACTAGAGAATCTCATCCTGAGTGAAATGAGCCAGAAAGACAAAGACAAATACCATATGATATCACTTATAACTGGAATCTAATATCCAGCACAAATGAACATCTCCTCAGAAAAGAAAATCATGGACTTGGAGAAGAGACTTGTGGCTGCCTGATGGGAGGGGGAGGGAGTGGGAGGGATGGGGAGCTTGGGCTTATCAGACACAACTTAGAATAGATTTACAAGGAGATCCTGCTGAATAGCATTGAGAACTTTGTCTAGATACTCATGTTGCAACAGAAGAAAGGCTGGGGGAAAAATGTAGTTGTAATGTATACATGTAAGGATAACCTGTCCCCCTTGCTGTACAGTGGGAAAAAAAAAAAAAAAAAAGGAGTTCCCTTCATGGTGCAGTGGAAACAAGTCTGACTAGGAACCATGAAGTTGCAGGTTTGATCCCTGGCCTCATTAGTGGGTTAAGGATCCAGTGTTGCTGTGAGCTGTGGTGTAGGTCTGGCAGCTATAGTTCCAATTGGATCCCTAGCCTGGGAATCTCCATATGTCAAGGGTGTGGCCCTAAAAAAAAAACAAAAGAAAAAAAAAACAAACAAGACATATTATCTTTGTTGTAATAAATATTTTGGGTAATCTTTCCTCAAATAATAATCACATTTCAATGGAAAACTGATGAATTTTAAAGCATTCTTATAGGGCACGTAAAGCATCCGGTAGGGTCATAAGAACCAATTTCACTGTTGGTCACAAGATATCACTGTATATGTTTTTGTTACTCTGGCTTCCAATTTTATTTTAAATTATAGTATCTTAACACATACATATTATTCCTTAAACATTTTCATGGAACTTAAATGAAAGGTGGCCTTATTTATATTCGAAATGCCACCTATACAGCATTGAATAGGGTTTTTTTCCCAAAGGGCACTAAGAGATAATTAACTAATCAGCATAATTCATTAAGTGGTAAACCAGTACACTGTATTTTATTCAGGATTTCACCTTGATATAATAATAGCACTGACCCTCAATACCTGGAGAGAGCAGCACTTAACTGGAAGAACTGCTAGACTTCTTCTAAATTCTAGAAAGTTAAATCACTTTTTAAATTTTATTTATTTAAAATTGAAAACTTTTTTTCCCCACTTTTGGGGCCACACCTGTGGCATAGGGAGGTTCCCAGGCTAGGGGTAGAATCAGAGCTATAGTTGCAGGCTTACACCACAGCCACAGCACTGCCAGATCTCCCACCCACTAAGCAAGGCCAGGGATGATACTAGTCAGATTCCCTTCTGCTGCACCTCAAAGGGATCTCCTAATCTTTTTATATTATTTCAAACTTTCTGTGGTTTTATCCATTTTTAGTTATATTTGAGGACAAGATCACTGTAAACATAGGTCATAATGTTAACCTTAAGGGTACTTAAGGCCTTAAAATGTTTCAGGCCCAATAACCTTCTTGATGTTTTTACTGCGGCAAACAGTACTACTTGCCTACCCAATGCCCATTCCCCTCACCAGTGTTGCTTGATGGCAAAGCACAACTTATATAACAAAGGCTGATAGAGACCATTAATGCAACTTATTGACCAAAGACTGCAGTCTGAGTCTCATCTCCTGTTTCTTCTCATTTGCCAATATTCTAGCTACAATGAACTTTTTGAACTTCCTGAGATATGTCATCTTCTTTCATGTCTCTTTGTGTTTTCAGATGCTGTCCCCTCTACATGGAACATGCTTCTTCAACATCTTAACTTGGCTAAATCTTAACCGTCTTCAAGACCCAGCTCAGGCTTTCAGTACTTCAGGTTGGGATGGGTGGTCTGAGTATGTGCTATACAATCCCCAGTGCATAACCCTCTTCTAGCATTGAGATTATTTAATAAACAGGCATTTAACAGTTATTATGTGCCAGGAACTATTCTAACTGCTTCACATTTCTTTCTTTTTTTGTTTTGTTTTTGTTTTTTAGGGCTGCACCCATGACATATGGAGGTTCTCAGGCTAGGGGTCGAATTGGAGCTGTGGCCACCAGCCTATGCCACAGCCACAACCAATGGGATCTGAGCTGTGTCTGTGACCTACACCACAGCTCACAGCATTGCCAGAATCTTAACCCACTGAGTGAGGCCAGGGATCAAACCCTCACACTCATGGTTCCTAGTCAGATTCATTTCCACTGAGCCACGATGGGAACTCCTGCTTTGAATTTATTAACTCCCTTAATTGTCCTAATAACCTGTGACACATATGCTACCCCATTATTATCACACTGTTTTATAACTACTGGAATTTTTGTTGATCTCCATTCTACTACAGAGCCTGGATTATGTTATCGTCATTTATGAGCCTAGCACAGTGCCTGAGCAACAGTAAGTATTCAATATAGCCTTGCAGAGTGAATATATTTGTTTATTAGCTATACAAAAAGTTGTTTAGAGTTAGGTTTAGATGGGATTGGAGTAGAGGGTCAAGAGTAGGCTAGTGCATGTGGTTCTGAGGGTTAAAGGAAGAGTAGGATGCATGCCAGAAGATCCTTTATAAACAGGGGATCTCACTTAGGCTCTGGCTCCTCAAAAGGGCAACAAACAGGAAGAGGGAGCAACAAATGAGAACAGCAGAAGAAACATGAGTCTTATCTATTTCAGTTTTGTCTAGTATCATCTTTGAGAACAAGACTGAGGAATTCGAGGCCAGGGAGTTATATTTCCTAGGTTGCCAGGGGTTCCAAAGACCTGCAGTCCATAACCAACACAGAAGTTTTAGGTCGAGTGAACTAGATGCTACTTTCACCCTTTGGTGAGATGGTAACTAATTTGTTGAAAAGTTTCACGTCTTTCCCATCATTAAAGACTTCTGGGAATGACCTTGTACCAACTCCCTTAATAGACCATTTCAGAGTTTGTTCTTACTAGTAGCTAATTTCAGTTTCTGATAAATTTTTGAGCTAATGTCTTTAAATAACTTTTGTAGAGATAGAAAACAATTGATCAGCAGGTTCAATAAATTCTCCATATTTGCAGAGGATGTTTTCTTGAGCTCTTATAATAGGGAAGACCACCGACTATTCACCTATAAATTAATAGCAGCTCACATTTATTTTCAATGAGGCACTCACTCCACTTTGCATGGAAAAGATCTCATTTAATCCTTACATGATGGTGTGGGTTAGGTACTAGAATTAACCTCATTTTTGTGTATGAGAAAACTTAGTCACAGAGAAGATAAGAAAATTGTACAATTTGCCAAATGAATACATGATTAATTTTTCCCTAATTCTTACCACCTCCATCCTTAATGAAAACAGAATCACTGATTAGGGTCAAAGATCATACTGGCTCTGAGAATTTAATTATTTAAAATGATGATGTCTGAATCCCAAACCCAGATATTCTCCTGTGTAAAGAAATGTCTTCCTATAAAGAGTGGGGATTAGTCAGCCTGTTATTAAATTTTTAAAATTTTTAATGATTTTTATTTTTTCCATTATAGCTGGTTTACAGTATTCTGTCAATTTTCTATTGTACAGCAAGGTGACTCAGTCACACATATATATGTACATTCTTTTTTCTCACATTATCATGCTACATCATAAGTGACTAGATATAGTTCTCAGTGCTATATAGCAGAATCTCATTGCTTATCCATTCCAAAGGTAATAGTTTGCACCTATTAATCCCAAATTCCCATTCCATCCCACTCCCTCCACCTCCCCCCTGGAAAACACAAGACTGTTCTTCAAGTCCATGATTTTCTTTTCTGTGGAAAGGTTCATTTGTGCTATATATTAGATTCCAGATATAAGTGATATCACATGGTGTTTGTCTTTCTCTTTCTGACTTAACTTCACTTAGTATGAGAGTCTCTAGTTCTCTCCCTGTTGCTGCAAATGGCATTATGTCATTCTTTTTTATGGCTGAGTAGTATTCCATTGTGTATATATACCACCTCTTCCTAATCCAATCATCTGTCCATGGACGTTTGGGTTGTTTCCATGTCTTGGCTATTGTGAATAGAGCTGCAATGAACATGTGGTTGCATGTGTCTTTTTTGAGGAAAGTCTTGTCTGGATATATGCCCAAGAGTGGGATTGCTGGCTCATATAGTAGTTCTATATTTAGTTTTCTGAGGTACCTCCAAACTGTTTTTCATAGTGATTGTACCAATGTACATTCCCACGAACAGTGCAGGAGGGTTCCCTTTTCTCCAAATCCTCTTCAGCATTTGTTATTTGTGGACTTATGAATGACCATTCTGACAGATGTGAGGTGGTACCTCATAGTAGTTTTGATTTGCATTTCTCTATATAATCAGTGATGCTGAGCATGTTTTCACATGCTTTTTGGCCATCTGTATATCTTCTTTAGAGAAATGGCTATTCAGGTCTTTTGCCCATTTTTCCGTTGGGTTGTTGGCTTTTTTGCTGTTGAGATGTATAAGTTGTTTGTCTATTTTAGAGATTAGGCCCTTGCCAGTTGCATCTTTTGAAACTATTTTCTCCCATTCTGTAAGTTGTCTTTTTGTTTTCTTTTTGGTATCCTTTGCTGTGCAAAAGCTTGTCAGTTTGATTAGGTCCCATTGGTTTATTTTTGCTTTTATTTCTGTTGGTTTGGGAGAATGACCTGAGAAAAACATTTGTAAGGTTGATGTCAGAGAATGTTTTGCCTATGTTTTCTTCCAGGAGTTTGATGGTGTCTTGTCTTACATTTAAGTCTTTAAGCCATTTTGAGTTTATTTTTGTGCTTTGTATGAGGGTATGTTCCACTTTCATTGATTTACATGCGGCTGTCCAGGTTTTCCAGCAATGCTTGCTGAAAAGACTGTCTTCTTCCCATTTTACATTCTTGCCTTCTTTGTTGAAGATTAATTGACTGTAGGTGTCTGGGTTTATTTCTGGGTTCTCTATTCTGTTTCATTGGTCTGTCTGTCTGTTTTGGTACCAGTACCACACTGTCTTGATGACTGTGGCTTTGTAATATTGCTTGAAGTCTGGGGGAGTTATGTCTCCTGCTTGGTTTTTGTTTCTCAGGATTGCTTTGGCGATTCTGGGTCTTTTGTGGTTCCATATAAATTTTTGGATTGTTTGTTCTAGTCTGTGAAAAATGTCAAGGGTAATTTGATAGGGATTGCATTGAATCTGTAGATTGTTTTGGGTAGGATGGCCATTTTTACAATATTAATTTTTCCAACCCAGGAGCATGGAATATCTTTCCATTTCTTTACATCTTCTTTACTTTCCTTGAGTAATGTTTTATAGTTCTTAGCATGTAGGTCTTTCACCTCCTTGGTCAGATTTATTCCCAAGTATTTGATTTTTTGGGGTGCAATTTTAAAAGGTATTATATTTTTTATTCCTTTTCTAATATTTCATTGTTAGCATACAGAAATGCAATTGATTTCTGAATGTTAATCTTATATCCTGTTACTGTGCTGAATTTGTTGATCAGTTCAGGTAGTTTTTGGGCTGAGTCCTTAGGGTTTTCTATATATAGTATCATGTCATCTGCATACAGTAACGATTTTACTTCCTCTCTTCCAGTTTGGATATCCTTTATTTCTTTCGTTTGTCTGATTGCTGTGGCTAGTACTTCTAATGCTATGTTGAATAAAAGTGGTGAGAGTGGGCATCCTTGTCTTGTTCCAGTGGGAGGGCTTTCAGCTTTTCTCCATTCAGTATTTTACTTGCTGTGCTATTATTAAAATTTTTTAGCAGCCTCTCCAGATGTTGTTTGTCCAGGAATTAACTGAACTTAACTATTCACTTTTAACATGGGGGTGAGTTTAGTCATATTGTAAGAGTGTTTATCCTTGGAAATGCAAATGAAAACAACAGTGAGATACTTCAAACCCACTAGGATGGCCGTAATGAAAAGAAAGATAATACCAAGTGTAGGTGAGGATATGGAAATATTAGAACTCTCATACATTACTGGTGGGGATATATAATGGTACACTATTTTGGAAAATAGTTTGGTGGCTGCTCAAACAGTTAAGCATAGAGTTAACATATGACCAATGAATTCCACCTCTAGGTATATACCAAAGAGAATTGAAAATACGTATGTACACAAAATGAATCCATGAAAAGTTCATCACAGTATTATTTGAAATAGCCAAAGGAAAGCAACAACTATAATGTCTATAAACTGATGAATGGACAAATAAAATGTGGAATATTTGTAGAATAGAATATTATTCATCTACAAAAAGGAATAAAGTACTGATGCATGCTACAATACACAGATAAACTTTGAAAATATTATGCTCAGTGAAATAATCCTGTCACAAAAGACCACCTACTGTATGATTCCATTTATATGAAATATTCAGAATAGGAAAATCTACACAGATACAAAAAAGATTAGTGCTGGCCTAGGGATGGAAGGATGGGGGAAATGGTAGGAGACTACTAATGGATATGAGGTTTCTTTTTGAGGTGATGAAAATGTTCACAAATTGTTTGTAAGACAGAGACACAACTCTGTGAATATACTAAAAACTGAATTGTACAGTTTAAATTAGTGAATTTATGGTATGTCAATAAAACTGTTTTAGAAAATAAGAGTGTTTATCCACATTACTCCCAATAACACCTGTTAACATTAGGTCATCTGATGGCTTACCATGGCAGTGATATGAGAGTTTAGTTGTATTCTGTTTTCAGTAAATCTCACTTCAGTTAGTTGTTGGGCATGAAGTAAAACAATAAAAATAATTACCAGTGGGGAGCAGGTAGCCTGATGTTCTACTTGGATTGTAGAAGCATCAGCTCTTCCCTTAGTAATGCAGAGAGCTGCCCTGTCCATAACTGGATTGTCATTAAGAATTCAAACCAAGAGGAGGAAGATGTTGGGAAATGTTCATTCTTCCATCTTTCTGCCCATGAGATAGCCCCATGCCTTAGATTCTAAAGCTTAGAAGCTTAATTTGTTTTCCCTTGACCCAAGGTCAGCAAAGGAATAAGTAATGCCAAGAACTGATTTTAAGAAGGAAACTTCATCTCCAGGGAATAAGATCACAGAATTGGCCTAACAACCCCCTTATCCCTCAACATACATCCCAGACATTCCCCAAAGAATGGCAAACCATTCTCACGACTTTATCTTATCAGTCCATAGACATCCCCTTGAATATCAAGACCTCTTGTTCTTAATATAAGCCTTTCTGAATGTAAAAAAGATATGGGAAACATGTTTATACTCACACTTGTATGTAACCCAACTTCAAATCAGTGGAATCTCAAAGGAGAAAATGCATCAGCCCAGCGATGAATCGCAATTACATTTTACATCATAGCTGGATAACTGAATGGCCTTTCTCCAATTCAACAGTTAACATGAAGAGTGGGAACAGTTATCTAGCTCTGGGTGAGCAGGATGGAAAGCATGAGAGAAGAAATATTCACTGCATTTTGAATGTGTGCAGAATATCCCAGGTTTTCTAAAAGGAATACTCTGACAAGAAGTGGATGATAGTAGGTTACCCTAAGTGGTGGCACCCCTTTGAGAATTAGTGCCTCTTGAAGTCAAAACAATAGTGCTTTATTAACAATATGTACCCAGAACTATCCAGGTTTTTTTCAGAATACAGATTAAGTGTCTCACGAAATAAATATGGTGAACATTGAATTTTTTGCCATGACTTTCTGTGTTTATTCCTCCCCTGTCCTAGAACTGCTGGATGCTAATTTGAGAAATGCTTAACTGGAGAAATATCTGGAAGGTAAATTTATTGGGATTGTTGATGGCTTAGGTAAAGAGTGAGAAAGAAGGTGAAGAATCACAAAGAATCCTTTATTTTCTGTGAAGAGACTGACCTGTGCAAAGAAGCCTGAATTAATTTTATAAGAAGATCAGTTCACCAGAAGATAGTCTAATGCCAGTGGGTGGCATCTATGTGGAAAGAAAATAGATTTATCATTTGTGGAATACCGTTTCTCCTCTGGTCTCCAAATTGATAATTTACATAACAATTTTCTTTAAATATAACAAAGATATTTCTGTAAAACATAATTATTTGAAAATAACATGCATCACTGCAGAGGAAGAAAACATTTTAGCAGTGAAAAGGTTCAAGAAAAGGCTTACTATTTCACCTCCCTTGGGAGTGGTGTAGACAAGGCCTCTCAAGATTTAAGGTGCTGGGAATCACTTGGGGATCTTATTAAAACACATATGTTGATTCAGGAGTTCTGGGTTGGGGCCAGAGACTGCATTTCTTAAAAACTCCTAGGTGATGCTACTGCTGGCCTGTGGGCCACACTTGGTAAAGCAAGGATGTAGAGGAAGTCTCAATCTATTTTTGGTCATGAAATCAATTTCATGAGTTGTTAGAGAGGTTAAAAATAGATATAAAATAGAAAAAGGGGGGAAACATCTGAATTCACCGCACACAGTAAAAATACTGTTTGATAGGAATTTTGTTTCAGTTTGGTACAGTTATGATCCAGTTTATATGCCCTGTATCATAATGTATTCTATGTCTTTTTTATCCTGGGTCTCAACACTGGAAAGCTATGATTGTGGAGGAAACTTGTATTAACAGATTATCCTAGGTAAGTACTGAGGTTCCTTCCTACTTTGAAATTATAAAAGTCTGTGCAATCTTAGGTTTCTTGTTCAAATCTCTTACTAGCATTCACACAATATTCAAAGAGGCTTGAACATTGTCGAATCCATTAATTTCATCCTTATACGGGGAACCCAAGATGTTGAATGCTGCAAAGCATTACGTAAAGGTGTGTCATTTCCCCATGGTTAGTGCTATGGTAAAAAAAAGCTTTGAGTTAGTTCCTGTTTCCAGGGTGGATTTTTGGTTCTTCTTTCTGTTATTGTTTTGATGCTGGGGTCATTTGTTTAATTGCAAGGGGCTGTTAACATTGATTTGTGAATTATAGGCTAAGGTATTTGGAAGTGAAATAAGAACCTAAAAGAGTTCATGTCATTTCCAAAGTTACCTTGTTTACAAGGTCATAATTCGAATTCTAAATAAATCTGTTTCATTATTTGTTAACTGAACAGAGATTGCATTTGAAATTCAATCAAGATACTGTGTCACTTTTCTTGTTGCTGTAATTTATAATTTGTACCAAAAATATCTTACTGGGAAAGATTATAGGCTTCCCAAGGGTACAAGTATGTCTATGAACACACACACACATACATACTGTTTGTAAAATTTAGTGCTGGAGCACAGCAACTAAGGCCAAGCTAAAAGAGCTGCAAATGCTTTTTTTTTTGTCTTTTGTTTTTTTAGGGCCCCATCTGTGGCATATGGAGGTTCCCAGGCTAGGGGTCAAATCAGAACTGTAGCTGCCGGCCTACACCACAGCTACAGCAACGCAGGATCCAAGCTGAGTCTGTGACCTACACCACAGCTCATGGCAATGCCAGATACTTAACCCACTGAGCAAAGCCAGGGATGGAACCTGAGTCTTCATGGACACTAGTCGGGTTCGTTAACCACTGAGCCATAATGGGAACTTCAAGAGTCGCAAATAATTTAATGAGGCATTTTAGTTTGGAGTTTTACTATGCCAATAGTTAGGAGGCTAAGTTTGCTTGCCTGCGTAGTCATTAATTTATGATATCTCTTGTTAGCATCTGAACTGAAGGAGTTAGAGCCGACCATGCCAGTTCATGTGACTTCTCAAAAAAAAAAAAAAAAAAAGCCTGATACTATTTGAATTATGTTAATTACATGGAGTTCCTTCCGTGGCTCAATGGAAATAAATCTGACTAGCATCCATGAGGACGCAGGTTTGATCCCTGGCCTTGCTCAGTGGGTTAAGGATCCGGCGTTGCCATGAGCTGTGGTGTAGGTCGCAGACGTGGCTCAGATCCAAGTTGCTGTGGCTGTGGGGCTGGCCGGTAGCTATAGCTTCAATTCGACCCCTAGCCTGGGAACCTCTGTATGCAGTGGGTGCAGCCCTAAAAAAAAAAAACAAAAAACAAAAAACAAAAAACTGAATTATGTTAATTACAAAAGTAGTGGATACTATGTTTTAAAAAGCATACAACAGCCACTATTTTTGTATTTTATAGTTGTTTTCCTGTATTACCAGATAGTTTTTCATTTAAAAACATGAACTGTTGTTTCCAATAACGCATTGGGTAAAATCAACACAGTATTTCCTTCTTAGCTAAAAAATAACTAAATCCAAGTCCAATCTGACTACCAATGCTAGAAACATTTAATTTGATCTTCAGGCATTTCAACAATATCTGATCGATGTGATGCAGAAAATGGAGTTTGGGAATTCTAGCTACTCAAGCTCAAAATGAAGCAACTTTGGGGAGAAATACAATTAACCAAATGCTCTCAATAACATCTGAATGGAACTCAGAAAATAACTTCTCTTAATTCCTTTTCAATTATTCAACTGCGTTCTTATGTTCACCTACAAAGTCCATACTCAGCTGGGTGCTAAGTGTATTAGGAAATACAGCATAAATACAAACTCAGTCCTGTCTAGAAGTCTCTTTCAGCTCGCTTTTCTAAATTGCTAGAATTTCAGAGATGGAAGGTCAAATGGATATAAATTCAGTTCAGTTGAAGAAATCTGCATGTAACTAGTGGTAGATCCTGACATTCTCTTTTTACTGAGTTACATTACTATTTGGCATATTCTTAATGTGGTTAAAAATAAAATTAAGTGTAGACTATGTTCTAAGGGACCAACAATTAACAAGCTAGTGACTGTTTTCTATTTACATTTCAGACGCTCAAGCTAATTGTTTACATGCCAAGCTATGCCTTGATTACCAAGTCAGTCAGAACACATTACAAAAAAGTGGGACTGCTGTTGTAGGCTTGAACTTCACAAGTTTCACATTTCATATCAGTGAAATAAACTGAGTCAATATTTTTATAACATACTGATCTCATCTGAATATATAGCTCATTAGAATTATTTAGAGTTGGACTTTGGATAGAAGGATATGTCATGGAAATGTAGAAGCGAGGCCGAGTAGTTATGCTGTGAGCCACACAGGAAGTCCATGTCATGGAAATGTTAATTGTCCCACCCCACTTCAGGCAACGGCTAGTCCTTGAATGTGGTATACATACCTGTACCATAGCTGTAGTGTTTCCCTTAGGATGATATGGTATTTTGAATTTCACTTGTTATTTTGAATTACAAAAAGAAATGGAAGCAGCGAGTAAATTTAGGTAGATATCACTAATAGTACTTCTTCTTTCAATGTATTACTAAAGATGATGTGGTGATTATAAGTGGACCAGGTTTGATCCCAAGAAGCATGCTGGTCAATGAAACCAAGCCTTCACTTCAGTTAAGGGTCCAAAAATAAGGTTAGAATCAACTGGATCTAAATTACTGTCTGAAGTCTAAGACTCCATGAAGATCAATAAACAATTTTCACAATCACTGCCACACATTTTTAGCTAATTTGAATAATAAATACCATTTACAGTATCACAGTCTTTCAGTGACCTGGCACAAAGGTGTAAAAGTGCTAAAATGTTTTGTTATGAGAAGGTATCAGTGGTGAAGAGATTTGAGATAGTGAATCCTTTCAAATAATATATTTATAGGTGTCTAAGTAATAGATTACCTGGAACTGTGTGTAAAGGAATACTTTAACATTGAAAACATTCAAAGCTAGGAAGGAGAAATCCATATGTAACAGTTCAATGCCAAGATCCAATCACTTTATGTAACTGTTAGATAAAATTTTTAATATGCTAAATATTGCTAAATATATAGAAAATATATTTCTTTTTATTTTTTTTCTTTTCTCATTGCCATCTAATATTATAGAAAATAGATTTATCTTTTTTTTCTTTATCTTTTTAGGGCCACACCTCTGGCATGTGGAAGTTCCCAGGCTAGGGGTCTAATTGGAGGTGTAGCTGCCAGCTTACACCAGTCAGAGCAACTAGGGATCCAAGCTGTATCTGCGACTTACACCACAGCTCATGGCAATGCCAGATCCTTAAGCCACTGAGCGAGGCCAGGGATCCAACCTGTGTTCTCATGGATACTAGTCGGGTTCGTTACCACTGAGCCACGACAGGAACTCCAAGATTTCTTTTTACTCTGCTTTTTTTCTCTTTTCTCACTGTCATCTTGGTGCATAACAACTATACATGCACTGTATATGTAAAAATAATGATTTTTCTCTTCTCCAAAAGTGATTTCTAAGGGTTTTTTTTTTTTTTTCAGTTGCAAGTCATATTCAAGATGGGAAGGAAGCAGTGTAGAACTTGTTATTTTCAAAATTTCCCAGTCATAATTAATTGGAGAAATGCCACTTTACCATCCCTTACAAGAAAAAAGAAGTAAGAAAAGAAAAATGGTTTACATTTATCACTACTATTTTCCAGGTATTCTAAAAGAGGCATTTTTTTTCCCAGATGAAGGGTGTCCACACATACACACAAACTGAACTGTTAGTCGGATTTCCCTTCAGCACAGTAGTTCAATATGGCTGAGCAAAATGTTCACAGTAAAATCCCCTAAGCAGATCCAGAATACTAAGCCAGTATGGATTTAGCAATGGTTCCTTAATCTTTGAGGGAAACGCAAGAGCAAAAGGTAAATCAGGAGTCTTGTCAAACCATAAAGTTTCACCTACTTTTAAACTTTAAAATGACAGAAAATATGAAAGTGACATGTTCAAAGACATCCAAATACCCACTTGTTGAATTGATTTATTATTTTCTCATTTGCTAGAGATGAAGAAACTGAGACACAGAGACTATTATTAACCAGGTCACGGGGCCTGAGCAGTGCCAAGTCCTGACTTAAAGTTAGTGTCATTTCTTCCAGGATCATGGAACTAGAGGAACTGAAGATGGAAAGAGAGTGAATAAAATTCTGTGCAAGACACTATATTTTAGACAGTACTGGGGCATATGTAAATGTCTTTTGCAGAAATAGGAAGATAATGCTGGAGTGGAAATTATATTTTTTTTTAAGGTTGGAATGTATCCTCGAGGATGAGGTAGGTATGAGGGAGGTAATAAAAGGCCAAAATCAAACCTGGCAAAATCTCTGTGTGTTGAAATAGTATCCTGTAATGTGAAGTAAATAAAACAGAAAATAGACCTTGATCATCCTTGGCCTGTTATCTGAAATGAGTTCATTACTAGTTATCATTTACACAAATTAATTCACATCCCTAACTTTTTCTGGATTATGAAGGTTATTCCACACTTACTATACTTTTGCAGAGATCCGACAACACAAAGAAAGTAGTTTTATGCTATTTTCCCTTAGGAAGATAATTATAAACTTTGTACATCCCTCTCCATTTGTATTCTTTTAAAAGTTAACCTTAGCCTTGTACATGTTGTTTTGTTTAGTGTCCTTGTGCCTGGTTTTAATCTTAAATAAAGGGACAAGAAATGCTACTTTTTTTTCCAAAGGGGAAGAAATCTGAAAAGCCACTTCAAGAAGCCCAAATACTGCAATAGTTTTATTCCACTTCATGAAACCTCTCCTCAAAGCTTTGATTTGAGCTAACAAGGTTATCAGATTGTATGTCTATTGTTCTGTTATGACTTCCTTGGCTGGGTTCCGGCAGTAAACAGTGCTGATGTGATGTTTTGTTTGGGCGGCAGCATAAGAAGGAGAGGGAGGAGGAGGGTCTATGAAGGGGGGACAGGGTCACAGAGCTGTCAAGGCCTTTCCAGTGGTGAAGCTGTAGCAACTGCTACCTACAGTCAATTTTAATCAGTGCCTCAATGTGCTGACCTTAGGGCCAGGTCCCCTTTGAAGGCCTGGAAATGGGGACTATAACTCTGTATGCTTTGTTCTTTTGAAGTGAATGCAGAGAGCAGCCAAGAGAAGAAACAGAATGAAAGAGGGCGAGGAAGAAGCAGCAAGAGAAACAATGAATCTGGTCAAGGTAAAAGGAGCTCGGGCCTCAATTCAGCACTGACCTATTTTTCTGTTAATTCTCTATTCGCATATCACTCACCACATTGTTCTAGATAAATCCTTCATGGGATGAAGGTGATTGTATTTAGCAAAAGAGTTTAAATACAACATTGTATGAAACCTTATCTAATCAGCTAATGAAAAATAAAAAAGCATATTTGTTCATATCTCCCCAAGGTTCTTAGTGTCCTATTGCGTACCTTTTGTCTTTGTCAAAAATCAAGTCTTCGCAGTGTGAATAAAAGAGGTGGTTGAGTAGAAGCTAGGTATTTCAGAAACCTCTTTAGGTATCAATACCTGGTTTTACTAACAACCCTAAAGGACAATTGTTACATACATGATGTATCAGTTTCCTATTGCTGCTATAACAAATTATCACAAACATAGTGGCTTAAATTAACACAAGTTTATTCTCTTACAATTCTGGAGGTCAGAAGTCTGAAATGGACTAAAATCAAAGTGCTGGCAGGGCTGTGTTCCTTCTGGAGGACCCACTGGACAATCTTATTTCTTGTCTTTTCCAAATTATAGAGGCTGCTCATAGTCCTTAGTGGTATCTTTCCATCTTTAAAACAAAGAATGACCAGTGGAGTTGTCTTTGGTTCTGACTTTGCTTCTCACTTTCACATCTAAGTGGTCCTTGTATTGATTACATTGGGTCCATCGAGTTAATCCAGGATAATCTCTTTATCTTAAAATTGGATGTTTAGAACCTTAATTCCACCTGCAACCTTTATTATACCCTGCCATGTAACGTAAAATGTTCACAGATTCTGGGGATTCAGATGTGGACCTCTTTGGGGAGGGGTGTCAGTATTTTGCCTATCATGCATGATATTGACAGAATTAAGAGGTAATTTTATGATACTCATAAGCTAAAGTTTTTCCATACAATTATTGAGCTATTGTCAGCCCAACTACGTCAGTTGTTTATCAAGATAAACAGGTATTGGTAAGGAAGAAGCCATTTACAGAAGTCAGTCTCAAAGTAGAAACCTATAACCTATTGTGTACCAATGACCTGCTGGGTATAAGGTATGTGACATGATAATGACAAACACATACATGTCCTCACAAGATTGATTTGTCTATTCATAACTAGAAAGGTAAGCATTTGCTTAAATTTATATTACTTTAATCTTTATTCAAAATATCTAAAAAGGAAGAGGCAGCCTTTTGTCCAAAGGCATTCTTCTTTCTAGGAGCTACTGTAAAATCAAAGGGTTTGGTTATATGACGAACACACTTGATTCTTCTTTTATTCCATCAACTATTCCAAAGTATAATGTAATTTATCTGTTTATTGAATTGCTGATACAAAATTTTACCTCAGATTAATTAAAGACTAAATTCCAATGCAATGTGCTTATCTTCAATTGTTGAGGTAGTTCCTTAGAAGTGTCAGTGAAGTATTCTGAGACAGATTTATGCTGACAATTTTGAGGTAGAAGCTGCTGCCTAGACTAAGGTAATAGACTCTTAAGAAACAACACTGGTTTTTGTCCTCTATCCTTCAAACTTATCTTTTACGCTGAGTGACTTGGCAAAACACAACTTTTTAGCACAATATACATCTGCATGATCTGATCCTTGTCAGAAATTTCTCTGTAGACTTTTATCCCACCACTTTGTACTTCACACTCTGCTTCCCAAATTCATATCAGACTTCCTATTATTCTCTGCACAAGTTATGCTGTGTCAAGCTGCTCAGCCTTTCCTTGTTTGTTTCTTCTCCTTGGAACACCTTCTCTAGTTTCTTCATTTGGCTCATCCCCAGACATATATCAAAACTTTACTTAGGTATGGTTTTTCCTGAAAAATTCCCTTAAGTCCACAAACACTTCTTGGGTTGTGGCTCCCCTCATTTCTTTGGGGGGGAGCCACACCTGCAGCATATGGAGGTTCCCAGGCTAGGGGTCCATTTGGAGCTGTAGCCACTGGCCTATGCCACAACCACAGCAATGCTGGATCCAAGTGATGTCTGCAACCTACACCACAGCTCATGGCAATGCCGGATCCTTAACTGACTGAGTGAGGCCAGAGATCGAACTGGCGTCCTCATGGATGCTAGTCAGGTTCGCTAACCACTGAGCCACGACAGGAATTCCTCCCCTCACCTTTAGTGTTTATCCCTTCTTGTCGTAATCTCTTGCTTTCCCAGCAATCAGGAAGGAAGTCTGCACGATATTTAAGATATCAGGGATGATTTACCAGCAAAACCCGTATACTCCTGACTGGAGGAACAGAATAAAGGAGATTCTGTAGCTGGATGGAGCTATGACTCTCCAGTCTGGTCTTCAGTCTCTAAGAGACCAATGAGATCATGTCTGTTCTCCCTGACATCAGAAATGTCAGGGATCCAATCTTCAGATTTCTAGCTTGTACTACCTTTCTAAGATTGTTGTGTCCTTTAATTATTATTGAACTTTATCTTTCAACTTTCAAGTAAGTTCTTCTATATTAGAATTGGGTCCACAGATTGATCTTCATAGCTACTTAAAAATTGGGTCATCTCTTCTTTCAGCCTAATTTTTTTTTTTAAAGTTGGCAATATGAGTCATTTTAGTCTATCTAAAGTTTTTCCTAGAATTTATAGAATACAGACTTGCTGAAGCTTAGGTAGAAGCAGTTTCCAAATCTGTCTATCTAAACTCATCTCTTTTATTAAATGGCATGTTTAATTGGAGAAAATCCCTAGAATATATCACTGGTTTTGGATTTTCCCCATGGCGATTAACATGAATCTTATAATGAGACTGCTTTTACATGGTCATCAGGCTATTAGCTAAATTCGATGATAATTTAAGTGCTTCCTTGAAGGCTAGGACTGAGTGGAAAGTGAACAAGCTGGGATATAACTGGTAACAACTGATAAAAGCCTTGGTTATTCTTAGCTTAATTATAATTCCCTCTCTTTGGCTAAATATATACTCCCACACTTGTTGAGGCCAAGTGATGGAATTTCTATCTCATGGCCACAAGAACATACCAGCTTCCCAGAGTAACTAAGGTATGAGAGAGAGTATGTACTTACTTCTATTAGTATGCACCAACCAATGCTAGCAAGACTATGGGGTGAAATTAGATCCAGGATGGGTCTTCTCTTCTGCCCTTCTAAGCCAATTAGTGTGAGGAACAAGTATAAAAAAAAGGCCTCTGTGTGTGTGTGTGTGTGTGTGTTTGTGTGTGTGTGTGCGCGCGCACGAGTATAAATTCTTCTGTTCTGCAAAGGCACACCTGACATAAAAGAATCTGAAAGAGATCTATAACCAGCAGTGCAACCCAAATAATAGTTTTTAATTATATAAAAAAGTAAATAAAATGAAAACTGATTTACGAAAACTGACTCAGGTTAGAGGTGGTATAGAGAAAAATGCTTTGTGTTCAAAGAAACAAATATAAAGCAAGTGAAGCTGAAACCATTTATGAAATTAAATTTTGTGGAATTTTTCATTAACCTTAGATGTGTGAGAGTTAAAGGCTGTAAGAAATCTCTTCAATTATTAAAAAGCATAATTGATTTTTTTCATTCAAACTTGTCTTTGCTGCAACTGTACGAGGAATTTTGTAGTCTTACAGCATACTCAAGAGCAATGAGAACATTTCACCTAAATTGAAAATAAAAGCTTTTATTTAGGGGAAGCATTAAACCCTGCTGGACAGCTGACTGTTACAAAGCTCTTTTTTTTTTTTTTTTTTTTTTAGCCCTTGGCAGTGAAATAGGAGATCTTTAGAAGGATTGAAATTTTCACTATGGACCTAAGAGATGTCTCTTTTACACAAGCCTGGGAGTCAAGTTCAGTCATCTTGGGAAAATTTAAAGACTCTACTCTTTAAAGAATGGACTATGGGGAGCAGAAAGAGGCAAAGCATTTTGAATTCTGAGAATTAACTTCATGTAATAAAATTAAAGCTGTTTAAATATGAAGGTCAATAGGCAAAATTCAAGCCACTTCAATGAAAATCAATCACAATAAAAATGCAGCAAAGTCTAGTCTTTATGGTATTCTATCAACTAGAAATTCCTATTAATGGGTTAGATCACTAAAAACTGATATCCTCACTAGTGGCCTTGAGGCTCTGAAACACCCTGGAAGCTTTCCCATATTAACAAAGAAAGATGAAATTATTTCAGCATCATTTGAACATTAAACAAATTTTGTAGTATTTAAACGCTTTTAAAATTGAGGACTCAAGTGTGGCACAAAAGCATAGCACCTTCAATTTAACAGATTATTCGACTAATGAGAAATAAGTTCCTCTTGGCATTTATTGTGTGCACCTACAATATGCAAGAAAATGTACTAGGTTTTGTAGAAAGCTAAAATAAGAAGAGGACAAAGCCCTTCAGCCCTTTAAAATCTTATGAGACAAAGATATGTACACAGATAACTGCAATAAAATATTTTTAATAAATGTATTAAGATATGTGTAAACCACTGCTGCAGAATCTCAGAAATGAATTAAGAAGAACATTTTATTTATTTTTTATTTTTTTGTCTTTTTGCCTTTTCTAGGGCCGCTTCCCACGGCATATGGAGGTTCCCAGGCTACGGTCCAACAGGAGCTGTAGCCGCTGGCCTACGTCAGAGCCACAGCAACGCGGGATTCGAGCTGCATCTGCGACCCACACCACAGCTCATGGCAATGCTAGATCCCCAACCCACCGAGCAAGGCCAGGGATCGAACCCGCAACCTCATGGTTCCTAGTCAGATTTGTTAACTACTGAGCCACGACAGGAACTCCAAGAAGAACATTTTAAAATAACACTGCTCAGTACAGACAATGGTAGCGATGTTGCAATACTTCATGTGAAGAACATTATCTCATCTACCACAGTAGTTCAGTTTTGCCTTGAGTTGTAGACTAATAAAACCCTTAGATTTATAATTTAACATCTGATATTTTGTGTTAACTCCTTGAAGGGAGGGACCAGATGTTTCAGTAAGGGGATATCTGTAAGTTAATCAGATCTATTTTATTTCCAGAGAGATTTTCTGATCAGTTGTCTACACAGGTATTCTCTTTCTCTATGAACCACTGAACCTTCCCAAAGCTGTAAACTGTTTTTAAAAGAGGCCAGTATTCCCAGATGGAGGAAGGATCATCTTCAGTCATTGGCACACAGTATCTGTGTACCTCCTTTAGAATGTTACTATAAGCACTCAAGGAGCATCTCTAAAGTAACTCTGTATACCTGGCATCTGACATATACTTAGTCATATTTCTTATGAGTTTATGTTTTGCTGTACTTCTGATGAATAATTGGAAATGTTTAACCGTTTGAGTAGGTATGGAAAATTGTAATGCCTGAGCTATGTCTACATTCTAATTTTCTCAATTTGTCATTGGAGGACTTTTTTTCCAACAAAAGTACTTATTAGTTGCCAGGAATTTCCTGATAGTCTGGTTCATGGAAAGAAGGTTCCTATGTTATTGCCAATGGATGTGTTATATAGTCTATCATGATCTTTGTTTGGTGTCTATTGAAAATGGTGATGGATATTATGTCTAAGATATGATTTAATTTTTTTTGCTATGATTTCATGTTCATCTGTAGGCTGCTTACTCTCTATTGGCCCTTAGATAGATACTCTGCCCGTTTCTGATCTACTTTCTATGCTGCCAGGAGTCTTACTACTGTAAATGAAATGAATTTCCTGGGTTACTTCACTGGATGACTTTAGGTTGAGTTTGGTCACAGGAAAGATCAGAGATGGGGAGAAGAAAGACAGCAAGGTCAGGGTATTTCTTCTTTGCATCATCCCTGCTTTGGCTATGGTTCTGAAAGTAGCTGTATCTCTCCGCATTTGTTGGCACAGATGTGCCACATCTCCCCATCTCTTCCTTAATTCCAACCTTTCTGAGCTGTTTCTTTCCCTGAACTTTTAGCCCTAGAGGTGGTAATGGCTTTCCACTGTTACTAGTTTCTGGGTGCCTCATTATGCCTAATCTACCCTCTTAACTCTGTATTAAAATCTCTTAATTTTGAATCTTGTGGGGTAAATTTCTCACTGGGATCCTGACTGATAAAACTTCTTTGAGAAGTGTTTTAATTCTCACGAAGAAAACATTAGGTTTTTATAAGAATCTTATTTTCTATAAAACAGAACTTGATTTATTTAGTATTGTTTAGTGTTGCTAAATACTAATACTAAACATGATTGTTTAGTATTCAAATGCAAGATATTATAATAAGTAAGGTTAACAATCAACCATCAGGAGACTCTGGGAGTTATAAACAGTCAGACTTGCTCTCTTGGGTTTTGTTATAGACATCATTCTAGTTTTGCTACATCTAGTCTCATCTAGTCTTTTAAATCCACATTGATGCCAGGAGCAAGCAAGTAAATTAGACATGGAGGTAATCATGTCATTCCTTTGGTCAAAACTTTTTTTTTTTTTGTCTTTTTGACTTTTTAGGGCTTAGCTCATGGCGTATGGAGGTTCCCAGGCTAGGGGTCTAATCAGAGCTGTAGCTGCCGGCCTACACCACAGCCACAGCAACGCCAGATCTGAGCTGTGTCTGCGACCCACACCACAGCTCACAGCAATGCTAGATCCCCAACCCAATGAGCAAGGCCAGGGATTGAACCCACCACCTCATGGTTCCTAGTCGGATTCGTTTCCACTGTGCCAGGATGGGAACTCCTCTTTTTTTTTTGGTCAAAACTTTTTAAGGGCTGCCCATCATTCCCAATACCTCCAAGGTACTTCAGGACCTGCTTGCTGCCTACATAGCCAACATTATATCCAGACACTACTCTTGTCACACTCAGTGAAACCACTTAGAGTTTTCTAAGCACGCTCTACTTCCCTATGCCTCTATAGTTGGAACATTCATCTTATTTGTCTGGCTGCCTAATTCTCTTACATATTTGCCCTGCTTTCCTAAGATAGATTTAAGGGTTCCTTTGCCTGGGCTTCAATGGTTCTTTGTAGACTTTTCCATTATAATATTTATTTATTTATTCATTGCTTTGGATGGGGCTGCACCCATGGCATATGGAGGTTCCCAGGCTAGGGGTCGAATCGTAGCTACAGCTGCAGGCCTTCACCACAGCCATAGCAACAAAGGATCCGAGCTGCGTCTGCAGCCTACACCATAGCTCACGACAAGGCCAGATCCTTAACCCACTGAGTGAGGCTAGGGATTGAACCCGCAGCCTCATGCTTCCTACTCAGATTTGTTTCCACTGCACCATGATGGGAACTCCTATAATATTTATTTTAGATTACTGAAATCATTGGTTCATATGTCTGTCCCTCTAAAAGACTGTAAGATTCTTGAGAGACCCTTTATCTTTTTGTCATTGAATTTCTCCCTAGCAATGTCTTACACATCATTAAAATCTGATCAATCAGTGATTCTCAATCTTGGTTACATGTTAGAATCACCCTGGGAGAACCTTTAAAAAATTTTTGATGCTCAGGCCTTACTTCGATCCAGTTGAATCAGAATCCACAAGGATGGGCCCCCCTGCGAGAATATTTTAAAAACTCCCCAGCTGATTCCAACATGCAGCTAGGGCTGAGGACTATGATAAATAGTTGCTGAATTAATGAATCAGTAAATGTTAAAGGAAATTTAGAACAAAGGAAGGAGTACACTAGAATGTTAATGGTGATTTTCTTTGGTGAATGGGATAATTTGCTAGCTTTGCATTCTCTGTACTTTTATTTTCTAGATTTCTTACAATGAATATGTATCATTTTATTCTTAGAAAAATTAAATGTATCATTACCTGATTTATCTATTAGCACACTGAAAGCCAAATGTTTCATAAATCATGGTATTTGGGGATTAAACCAATGATTTTACTTATAAACCTTAGACAGATCACCTGATACGTGTGTGTCTGTGTGTTCAAGAGGTTAAAAGGACAAGTTCCTGGAGTCAATGACCTGGTATTGCTCCATTCTCTGTATTTACTGTTCAGTTCCACTGATCCTGTACAAAAGACATTTATTCTAGGACTGAGGAGACAGTTTTAAATAATGAACATCATCTTACTGCTTTTATATTTTATTCCACAAACAGGAGATGGTAAACATATGTCCTTTGCTAGGCAGGACTGTGGGATTTGGACAAAAATACTTACATGCTGAAACAAGAGAGGAAAACACTGTAATGATAGTGACACTTTCATCAGCCATTTAGACCTTAAATAACTGCAAATATCACCTTTTTCCCATCTAAGGAAATGATAGACATTGTAAGTGGTGGTGAGGGATGAAGACTGCTGTGTCTTTATGAGATGAAAATGGCTGATCTGTGATGATGTGCTTTAGGGACAGGGAATAGTTGCTGTTCAACTTCTGTAGAAGGGGTGTGGTTTGGGTCACAGAGCTCAGTCCTTGGGCATAGGATACCGTTGTAGAATGCAGGGTCACCTTCTGCTTTCTTAAATATGCCTCCATTAATAAGTCTGTAGTGTACTAGCCTCTTTTTTGATCAGATCATCTTAGAGGTTTGGTGGTAGTAGTGATGATGTACTTAGTATAACAATTTTTCTGAGTTCCATTCATAGACTGTTTAAAGAGAAGTACATCCTTCTGTTTTATATGAAGAAACCATGACCCTTAGAAAGGGAGTAAACATCTTAAAGTTGCCTAATAAATTTCTGGCAGTATTCTGGATACTGAAGTACCAGACCAGGCTTTCTTGACAACCAACATTCTTCCTAGGCAGGGAGTGAGGGCACCAAGGGTCACATGCCCCTTGGGATGCTATGGCAGGTACACAGGTGGTATGTGAACATGCCCTCTTTCACTCAGTGGACCATGTAAGGAAGGAAGATATCTGTCGAGGCTCCATCTGTTCCTTCCCCAAGGTGGATACTTACTTAACAGTAACTCCTTAATTTTCATTTTTACAATCCTTAAGTGTATCATCTTCCACAGGTACCATCTTAGAGCTAGTATAAAGAATAAAACTGAGGCCAAAAGCCACCAGTGAGAGCATATGGGAGACTTTCTCTCCCTTCTATATTTGTGAGGTATGTGTGCTCTGGTTCATCGTTTGAGACGCCAACAAAATAAATTACAGAGGTGTTTAACCTTTCTTAATAAGCGTTTAAGGAGTCTCACAGCCTTAGCCAGATAACCTACTGCAGAAGCAATGTCTACATACTCATATTGAAAGAAACAATTTTTCTCTAACATTAAGAAACATGCATAGAATACCTAATACTGTACCTAGAACAAAATAGGCATGCAATAATTGTAGTTACTCCTAATATTTTACAATTAATCAGTTATCTTTTGAAGAGTGGCAACAGTGAATGTGAACTAGTTTCTCGTAAACACTACATATTGGCAATATTATTTAAATGATGACTTATAGACATTTCAAGTAAAATCCACAAAATCTGAGGGGAAATTTCAAGGATGGACATCAATAGAGAAAAGCTGTGGTGAAGGGTTTTTCCAGAATGTGGATGAAAAATACTTAAATCAGCTCACAGGCTTCAAGATAAAAATCAACTAGATCCCTTTAGGAATCTGAAATTCAAGAATGGAGTGGGGCTACAGGTCAAAGACAATAATTTTTCTGGAGCTCTGAGTTGAATGTATTAGTTGAATAGTTTTGTTTCTGTCCCACAATCTAAGGTAATCATAGTTGCTTTTTTTCATACAATCTTTATAATTGATGAAAACTAAACAGATCAACATTTTTTTGTCTCCTCCCCCTCATTTTTCTCAAAGATTTCAAAAGTTTTATGAGTAAGTTTACACTGTCACAAGAAAAACTCTTTGGCAGTCAAAAACTGAAATGATGATCTTTATTATTGTAAAAGTGATTTATATATAATTTGAGCCAAGGATTTTGGGTTCTGTAGCTAGCATTAGGTGGAAACTAACTGGAGTGCTTTTATATACTCAGAATATTTTCATGACAATGGTTTTAAAGGAAATAAAGTGGATGTCTGGGTCTTCAGTAAAGCACATCAAAGCTACAGAGAGTTAGAAAACCATGAGAGATCATTGCATGAGTAAGATACTTTTAAAAATAAAGATAAAACAGCTGAGGGTCAGTCTATTCTTTTGTTTGTTACATGTATAGCAACTTAGCTGATGTTGTGGGCTAGTAGGAACAAGGGCAGTTAGATGAATCATTGTGGCCTAGAAAATGGATTTAAAATAAATTGTTAAGAAGAAAAAGTCTGGTTTTGGTTCTTACATGTGTTTGCATCCTGAATTTGGGATTTAGTGATATGAAATGTGGAGGATACAAAAGCGATTAAGAACCAGTCCCTGATCCTAAGTTGTTTACTGTTTAGAAAGAAAGTTAAGGCAATATTGTGTTATCAATGTATCCTGCTTGACTAGCTTAGTTGCAAAATGAGGTTACATTTCTTTTAAATGTCTAACATAATTGTCTTATATTCATTAACTTCTGAGACAGTGCTAGGCATTGAATAAATGATAAATATACCTAGGTTTTCTCAGGATGAAATGAATTTAGAGGTTTATCATGTATCTTCTAATATATTGCACATTATTCTTCTTGAGTAAAGCAATGGTAATGAAATACTTAGGGGGGAGTTTCTTAATTTTCCATCATATCAAAAAGAATAAAATATGTAGGAATAAACCTACCAAAAGGAGCAAAAGACCTGTACTCTAAAAATTATAGGACAGGAATTCCTGTTGTGGCTCAGCAGAAACAAATCTGACTAGTCTCCATAAGCATGCAGGTTCAATCCCTGGCCTCACTCAGCGGGTTAAAGATCCAGTGCTGCCATGAACTGTGGTGTAGTTCACAGATGCAGCTCAGATCCTGCGTTGCTGTGGCTGTGCTATATGACTGCAGCTACAGTTCCCATTCAAATCCTAGCCTGGGAACCTCCATACTCTGTAGGTGCAGCCCTAAAAAAAAAAAATACAGGGAGTTCCCGTCGTGGCGCAGTGGTTAACGAATCCGACTAGGAACCATGAAGTTGCGGGTTCGGTCCCTGCCCTTGCTCAGTGGGTTAACAATCCGGCGTTGCCGTGAGCTGTGGTGTAGGTTGCAGACGCGGCTCGGATCCCGCGTTGCTGTGGCTCTGGCGTAGGCCAGTGGCTACAGCTCCGATTCAACCCCTAGCCTGGGAACCTCCATATGCCGTGGGAGCGGCCCAAGAAATAGCAACAACAACAACAACAAAAAAGACAAAAGACAAAAAAAAATACAGGACACTGATGAAGGAAATCAAAGATGACACAAACAGATGGAAATATCATGCTCTTGGATTGGAAGAATCAATACTGTCAAAATGACTATACTACCCGAGGCAATCTAAAGATTCAATACAATCCCTATCAAATTACCAAGGACATTTTTCACAGAACTGGAACAAAATATTTTAAAATTTGTATGGAAACACAAAAGATCTTCAATGGCCAAAGCAAATCTCTCTCTCTTTTTTTTTTTTTTGCTTTTTATGGCCACACCCATGGCATATGGATGTTCCTAGGCTAGGGGTCAAATCAGAGCTACAGCTCCCAGCCTATGCCACAGCCACAGCCACAGCAATGTGGGATCCAAGCCACATCTGCAACCTACACCACAGCTCATGGCAATGCCAGATCCTTAACCGAGTGAGGCCAGGGATTGAACTCACATCCTCATGGATCCTAGTTGGGTTATTTAACCACTGAGCCACAAAGGTAACTCCTGCCAAAGCAATCTTGATAAAGAAAAACGATATTGGCAGAATCAGGCTCCCTGACTTCAGACTATATTACAAAGCTACAGTCATCAAAACAGTGTGGTACTATACAATTACCAGAAATATACATCAATGGAAGAGGATAGAAAGCCCAAAAATAAATCCAAGCGTCCATACCAACTAATCTATGACAAGAGAGGCAAGAATATACAATGGAGAAAAGGCAGTCTCTTCAATTGTGGCACTGGGAAAACTGGACAGCTACATGCAAAACAATGAAATTAGAACATTCTCTAATACCATATGCAAAAATAAACTCAAAATGGATTAAACAACTCAACATAATGCCAGATATAAAACTCTTAGAGGAAAACATAGGCAGAACACTCCTTGATATAAATCAAAGCAATATCTTTTTGGATCTACCTCCTAGAATAACGAAAATAAAAATAAAAATAAACAGCTGGGACCTAATTAAACTTAAAAGCTTTTGCACAGCAAAGGAAATCATCAACAAAATGAAAAGACAACCCACAGAATGGAAGAAAATCTTTGCAAGTGAAAGACCAAAAAGAGATTAATCTCCGAAATATACAAACATATTATACAGCTTTATAAAAAAAACAAAACAACCCAATTAAAATATTGTCAGAAGATCCAAATAGACATTTCTCTAAAGAAGAAAGACGGCTGGCTAAAAAGCACATGAAAATATGTTCAACATCACTAATTATTAGAAAAGTATAAATCAAAATTGCAATGAGGTATCACCTCAACCTGTCAGAAAGGCCATCATCAAAAAATCTACAAACAATAAATATTTGAGAGTGTATTGAGAAAAGGGAAACCTCTTACACTGTTGGTGGGAATGTGAATTTGTGCAACCACTATGGGAAACGTATGGAGGTTCTTTAAAAAACTAAAAATGTAACTACCGTATGATCCAGCAATCCCACTTCTGGGCATCTATCTGGAGAAAACCATTAATTTGAAAAGATACATGCACCCCAATGTTCATTGCAGCACTATTTACAATAGCCGAGATATGGAAGCAACCTAAATGTCCATCAACAGAGGAATGGATCAAGAAGGTGTGGTACATACATACAATGGAATATTTAAAGAAATGAATACAATGAAAGAATGAAATAATGCCATTTGAAGCAATATGGATGTACCTAAAAATTATCATATATGTGAAGTAACTCAGAGAAAAGACAAGTATCATGAGATCATTAATATGTGTAACCTAATAAAAAGGATACAAAAGAACTTACAAAATAGAAACAGACTCAAAGATTTCAAAAATAAACTTATGTTTACCAAAGGGGAAATGGTGGGGGAAGAATAAATTAGGAAGTTGGAATTAACATACACATGTTATTACATATAAAATATATAGGTAACAAGGACCTACTGTTGAGGATAAGGGAATATTCTTAATACTGTGTAATAGCCTATGTGTGAAAAGAATCTGAAAAGGAATAGATATATGTATAACTGATTTACTGTGCTGTACACCTGAAACTAACACAACTTTGTAAGTCAACAATGTTGACTTCAAAAAACTTTTTTTAAAAAGATCAGACCGAGATATGGAAGCAATCTAAGTGTCCAACAAGAGATGAATGGATAAAGATGTGTTATGTAAATACCCAGTGGAATTATTTAGATATGAGAAAGAAAGAAAGAACAACATGGATGGACCCTGAGGGCCTTACACTAAGTGAGATAACTCATTCAAAGACAAATACTATATGTTCTCACTTATATGTGGAATCTAAGAAGGTCAAACTAGTAAAAACCATGAAAATGGTCATTAATAGGTGATAAGAGATGGGAAGGTTAAGATTGATGTTTTTTAAGGGCACAAATTTGCAATGAGGAGAAAAAAATCCATAGAGAACTACTGCAGAAATAATGAATATAGATAAAAATATTATTCTATAATTAAGTAACATGGTAAATATGGCTACAATGATATATTACAATATATGCAAATGTATTAAAGTAACACATTTTACACCTTAAATTTACAATGTTACATGTTGAAGATATTCAATAGAAAATTAAAGAATAAGTACACACAGCTCAAAAACAGAGAAAACAAAATTGTCAGTGTATCACTCTTATAAAACCCAATAAGAAAAAGGCAACGTTTTTATTATCTGAAAATATAATATCAATTCTATGATAAGACTGTATCTTTTCCCTTAAGTTTTATATTTTTTTAAAGCAACTGCTCCTTTCCAAATATTTTTGTCTTCCTATGTTATGGTCAACGTTTTATTCTATTTAAGGTAGCTTATTTATAAACAGTCTATGTGATCTTAATTAAATTTTGAATCTAGGATTAACTGATGAAATAAAGCTCCATATCACCTGAATGTGCCTTTTCATAATTTCATTGACATAGTGAGACAAAACAAAGTATAAATAAGCAGGGAAAACAATCAAAACAGGGAGAAAGACTAAGGAAGTTTCTTTTTCTTTTTTCTTTTATTTTTTTTACCTAGACAAACCTGAATATGCAAGTATTTAAAATCCACACAATTCTTTGTCTTACAGCTTTTTGTTCAGTTTTCAAATTGTATACTCTTCAAAATGAATTTCAATGAACAAAATATGTCTTTTTTCCAGTTTTATTGCAATATATTGATTTCAGCATATTGATTTCAAACACTTACAGATTACAAAATGGTTCTCACCATGGCTTAGTCAATATCTCTACCATGTCACATAATTACCATCTCTTCTTTGTGATGAGAGCATTTAAAATTTACTCTAACTCAGAAAAGTAAAAAAAGAACTACCATATGATCCTGCGATCATACTCCTGGGCACATATATAGACAAAACTTTGATTCAAAAAGATACATGCACCCCTATGTTCATAGCAGCACTATTCACAATAGCCAAGACATGGAAACAACCTAAATGTCCATCAACAGATGAATGAATAAAGATGTGGTACATATATACAATGGAATATTACTTGGCTATAAAAAAGAACAAAATAATGCCATTTGTAGCAACATGGATAGGCCAGAGATTAACATACTAAGTGAAGTCAGACAGAGAAAGACAAATGTCATATGAGATCACACATATGTAGAATCTAAAAGATGGCACAAATGAACCTATCTACAAAAGAGAAATAGACTCACAGATGTAGAGAACTGACTTGTGGTTTCCAAGATTGAGGGGGTTGGGAGAGGGATACAGTGGGAGGATGGGATTAGCAGATGGAAGGTGGTATATATAGAATGGATAAACAACAAGGTCCCATGGGGAACTATATTCAATATCTTATGATAAACTATAATGGTAAATAATATTTATTTATTTACTTATTTGCTTTTTAGGGCCACACTCTTGGCATATGGAAGTTCCCAGGCTAGGGGTTGAATTGGAGCTACAGCTGCCGGCCTACACCACAGCTCACAGCAATGCAGAGCGAGGCCGGGGATCAAATCTGCATCCTCATGGATACTAGTCAGATTTGTTTCTGCTGCACCACAACAGGAATGCTGAAAATAAAATTTAAAAGAATGTATATGTATATATATGTGTGTGTATACACACACATACACACACACACACTTAATGTGTGTATATATATATATATATACACACACATACATTTAAAAGAATGTATATATGTGTGAATCACTTTGTTGTAGAGCAGAAATTAACACAACATTGTAAATCAACTATACTTCAATTAAAAATTAAAATAAACCTAAGATTTACTCTCTTAGCAACTTTCAAGTATATGTAATATTAGTTTATTAGCTACAAAATGAGCTATATATATTCAGAAATATTATGACATATATGTTGAGAAGTATTATGACATAAAGTAATTCCCAACTTCTAATCTTCTATTTTTCATTATTTACCATAAAATGTCATGCAAATAGGTATTCTTAAAATCATGAGTAAAGAAATAGGATATTTACTAATTTTGCATTTTCAATTACAAGGTTTCCTTCAGTAAGCAAAACATGTCATTTGTTTTCTAACACCTTCAAATTAACTAGAACATATTTAGATATTAATAATCTAGTACAAAATATAGTGGATAATTTCCCCACTCCTTAGACAAAGGATAGATTGCTAAAGGGAAGTAATAAAAATTAGCTTTAATTTAAAACAAACTTTAAATAGGCAGTTACACAAGTAAATAAAAATAAAACCACTGAATTAATTGCAGCCTTTAGCATCTTAATTATTACAAGGTGGTAGTAAATATTTGCTAATTGAGTAGAGTGCTATCACTTTAGAAAAAATATTTTATTCAGTCATTTTATTAACCCCTTTGATCAATTAAGTATTACCTTGATATAACTGGCCATGTCCAGAAGTAATAATTATTTTTTAATGAAATCTAGGTGAATAAGTTCAGGTTTAAGGAAGCCTGAGGATGCATTTAACCAAAAGTAAATAAATTTAAGGGCTCCTGAGAAGAAATGAAAAATAGAACAAAGAACTTTAGAAAAGGGAATTACTTATCACTCACAAATATTAGAGCTTGATTTGTGGGGAGGGTTTGCAAATAGTTGAACACTACTATGTCTTTAGATTCAGGTGTTTTCTTGGATCAGATTTACTGTATATAAATTATCTCAAATTTTCTTAAGTGTGTAATTGTTGAGTAGAGAAATAATCTGCTGTCAGTATATTTGATTTTGTTAATATTTAATATTTCTACTCAAGTTTACATTTATCTAGATTTACCATTACTTTGGATTATTTGGGAAAGACTAATGAACTCTTAGCATGGTCTGACTTCGGAAGGTATCTGATTCTTATGTGCAATTGGAAGCACATCTACATTCACACTGTAACACTGGGCTATGGGAGAAATACACTTGATTCCTGGCTACAATGTCTCATTTATAACATGAGGACAGAAAATCTTTCTTCTCTCACCTGAATTTATGCACTGCAATTAATGACAAAAAGAGAAAAACAAAGAGGCCATCTGTTTATATGCTTTATCCCTAATACATCTTTTTTTGCCTTAATTTTCACTAGGTGGATCTTTATGGGGTTGTAAGGGTAGATCAAAGGATGCCCTCTCTTTTGAGGGCCATTTGGATGACTCCACAGATTGTGACCCAGGATATGAATAATCCACATAAGGAGCAAATAAGTGGTTTAATGCAGGACTCAATAAACATACCTGACTTCTACTACTCCATTATTTTAAAAACAGAATAGTACCTGGGCTGAAGGACAGTGTAGCAAAAAGTCCCTTAATAAAACCCAAAGAACAAATTTACAACAAATTCATTCAAACAATTATTGTTCTTTTATACAAATGACAAGTTTGAGGTTAGTGTGACATTATCTATGAAATACTGCAAAATCTCTTGGCCTTGAAAGGTAGGTCAACATGCTGCCAGCTTTGGGTTACCTTAGTAACTAATAGAATAAGGCCTTGTGAGTATTTAGTGACCAAGGAAAGTGGAAAGACATTGAGATGTTCTAAGTGGAACTGAAAAATTTTTTCATTGCATTAAACTGGTTTCTGTTCTTTCCTCATTTCCTAGCTTTCAGAAAAGTTAAAGAGGTTTTGAAAATAATTTGATTAAAATGTAAGAGAAAAATTATTATCAGGAAACCCAAGGCAAATAATTGTGCTTCTGACATAAATGGTAGTTTGTATAAAATCCTGACCTTAAATTCACAAATAGAAAATAAGTAACATAGAAGAGATGACATAAAATGGTTGAGTTTATTCGTGACTGCATTTTTAAATTTTGATAAGTTCTTTCATTTAAAACCGTCAAGATACCACTTTCCAGTGATATCTTGGTACAACCGGTTATCCTGAACATCATTTTAGTGATTATCTTTGTATAAATCATTAGCCTGAATAGAATATTTAGAATTGTTAGTGACTGGGAATTTGTCCAGTTCAACACACTTCCCCCCCACCCCCCAGGCACTACTTAGGTTAAAGAGGTCATCAAGTTCTTAGGGAGTGAGCAAGGGTAAGAAAACTCACTATTTGACAATTGCTGTGTCTTCCCTCTACCATGTTGCCTTTTTAATATCATCATGAAACATATCAGATCTGGCCACTGAGTTATGTCAAATGCCAACCAGTGGAATGACTTTTTTTTTTTTTTGGTCTTGTTTCTATAGCACATTTGCTTTCCTAGTATGACCCCAGCAAAACAAAAGAGAAACTAGGCTTCAAAAAATAGCTCAGTTTTTGTTCTTCAGAATTGCTTTGGCAATTCTGGGTCTTTTGTGGTTCCATAAAAATTTTTGGATTGTTGGTTCTAGTTCTGTGAAAAATGTAATCGGTAATTTGATAGGGCATTGAATCTGTAGATTGCTTTGGGTAGTATGGCCATTTTTACAACATTAATTTTTCCAACCCAGGAGCATGGAATATCTTTCCATTTCCTTTTTTTTTTTTTTGGTCTTTTTGCCATTTTCTTGGGCCGCTCTCGCGGCATATGGAGGTTCCCAAGCTAGGGGTCTAATCAGAGCTGTAGCTGCCGGCCTAGGCCAGAGCCATGGCAACGCGGGATCTGAGTCGCATCTGCAACCTACACCACAGCTCACGGCAACACCGGATCCTTAACCCACTGAGCAAGGCCAGGGATCAAACCCACAACCTCATGGTCCCTAGTCAGATTAATTAACCACTGCGCCACGACGGGAACTCCATCTTTCCATTTCTTTACATCTTCTTTACTTTCCTTGAGTAATATTTTATAGTTCTCAGCAAATAAGTCCTTTACCTCCTTGGTCAGGTGTATTCCCACATATTTGATTTTTTGGGGTGCAATTTTAAAAGGTATTCTATGAGACTGATTTATGAATGTTAATCTTATATCCTGCTACTTTGCTTAATTTGTTGATCAGTTCAAGTAGCTATTGGGTTGAGTCCTTAGGGTTTTCTATATATAGTATCATGTCATCTGCACACAGTGACAGTTTTACCTCTTCTCTTCCTATTTGGATGCCTTTTATTTCTTTTGTTTGTCTGATTGCTGTGGCTGAGACTTCCCATACTATGTTGAATAACAATGGTGAGAGTGGGCATCCTTGTCTTGTTTCAGATTTTAGTGGGAAGGCTTTCAGCTTTTCTCCACTGAGTATTATATTTGCTGTGGGTTTGTCATAAATGGCTTTGATTATGTTAAGGAATGTTCCCTCTATACCCGCTTTGGTAAGAATTTTTATCATGAAGGGATGTTGGACTTTGTCAAATGCTTTTTCTGCATCTATTGAGATGATCATGTGGTTTTTGACTTTCCTTTTGTTAATGTGGTGTATGAAATTGACTGATTTACAAATGTTGAACCACCCTTGTGAACCTGGGATGAATCCTACCTGGTCGAGGTATATGATCTTTTTGATATGTTGTTGGATTTGGTTGGCTAAAATTTTGTTGAAAATTTTTGCATCTAAATTCATCAAAGACATTGGCCGATAGTTTTCTTTTTTGGTGGTATCTTTGTCTGGTTTTGGAATTAGGGTGATGGTAGCATCATAGAATGTCTTTGGGAGTGTTCCTTCTTCTTCAACCTTTTGAAAAAGTTTAAGTCAAAGCAATTCTGAAGAACAAAAACCAAGTAGGAGGCATCTATCTCACAGATTTCAGGCAATATTACAAAGCCGCAGGCATCAAGACAGTGTGGTACTGGTACCAAAACAGACAGAGAGACCAATGGAACAGAACAGAGAACCCACAAAAAAAACCCAGACACCTTTGGTCAATTAATCTTTGGCAAAGGAGGCAAGAATGTAAAATGGGAAAAAGACAGTCTTTTCATCAAATGGTGCTGGTAAAACTGGATGGCCACATGTAAATCAATGAAACTAGAACACATCCTCACATCATGCACAAAAATAAACTCAAAATGGCTGAAAGACTTAAATATAAGACAAGACACCATCAAACTCCTGGAAGAGAACATAGACAAAACATTCTCTGACATCAACCTTATGAATATTTCCTCAGGTCAGTCTCCCAAAACAACAGAAATAAAAGCAAAAATAAACCAATGGTGACCTAATCAAACTGACAAGCAAAGGAAACCAAAAAGAAAACAAAAAGACAACTTACAGAATGGGAGGAAATAGTTTCAAATGATGCAACAGACAAGAGCTTAATCTCTAGAATATACAAGCAACTTATATAACTCAACAGCAAAAAAGCCAAAAACCCAATGGAAAAATGGGCAAAAGACCTGACTAGAAATTTTTCTAAGCAAGATGTACAGATGGCCAACAAGCACATGAAACAATGCTCAACATCCCTGATTATTAGAGAAATGCAAATCAAAACTACCATGAGACACCACCTCACACCAGTCAGAATGGCCATCATGAATAAGTCCACAAATAACAAATGCTGGAGGAGTTGTGGAGAAAAGGGAACCCTCCTGCACTGTTGGTGGGAATGTAAGCTCGTACAACCACTATGGAGAACAGTATGGAGGTACCTTAGACATCTATACATAGAACTACCATATGATCCAGCAATCCCACTCTTGGGCATATATCCGGACAAAAGTTTCCTTGAAAAAGACACATGCACCTGCATGTTCATTGCGACACTATTCACAATAGCCAATACATGGAAACGACCCATATGTCCACTGATAGATAATTGGATCAGGAAGATATGGTATATATACACAATGGAATACTACTCGGCTGTAAAAAAGAACAAAATAATGCCATTTGCAGCAACATGGATGGAACTAGAGACTCTCATACTAAGTGAAGTAAGTCAGAAAGAGAAAGACAAATACCATATGATGTCACTTATATCTGGAATCTAACATATGGCACAAAGGATCCTTTCCACAGAAAAGAAACTCATGGACTTGGAGAAGAGACTTGTGGTTGCCAAGGGTGAAGGGGAGGGAGTGGGAGGGACTGGGAGTTTAGGGTAAATAGATGCAGAATGTAGCCTTTGGGATGGATTAGCAATGTGATCCTGCTGTGTAGCACTGGGAACTCTGTCTAGTCACTTATGATGGAACATTTAATGTGAGAAAAAAGAATGTATACATGTATGTGTAACTGGGTCACAATGCTGTACAGTAGAAAAAAATATAAATAAAGAATAAAAAAATAGCTTAAGTAGGAGTTCCCGTCGTGGCTTAGTGGTTAACAAATTCAACTAGGAACCATGAGGTTGCAGGTTCGATCCCTGGTCTTGCTCAGTGGGTTAAGGATCCAGCATTTCCGTGAGTTGTGGTGTAGGTTGCAGAGGTGGCTTGGATCCTGTGTTGCTGTGGCTCCAGCGTAGCCCAGCAGCTGTAGCTCCGATTAGACCCGTAGCATGGGAACCTCCACATGCCGTGGGTGTGGCCCTAAAAAAGGACAAAAGACAAATAGCTTAAGTAAATAGAATTTATATATAAAATTCACTTGTTTTAAGTGTACCACTCAATAGTTTTTAGTATATTTACTGAGTTGTGCAATCACAATTACAACTTAATTTTACAATAGTTCCATTTCCCCCATCCTTGTGCTGTAAGCAATCACACCCCATTTCCACTTCCCATACCAGGTAAACACCAATCTATATTCTTTTTTTTTTGTCTTTTTTTTAGCTATTTCTTGGGCCGCTTCTGCGGCATATGGAGGTTCCCAGGCTAGGGGTTGAATCGGAGCTGTAGCCACCGGCCTACGCCAGAGCCACAGCAACGCGGGATCCGAGCCATATCTGCAACCTACACCACAGCTCACGGCAACGCCAGATCGTTAACCCACTGAGCAAGGGCAGGGACCGAACCCGTGACCTCGTGGTTCCTAGTCGGATTCGTTAACCACTGCACCACGATGGGAACTCCCAATCTATATTCTATTGATATAGATTTTTGATTTTGGAGTCTTCATATGAACGGAATCATATATGGTCTTTTGGGATAGGTTTCTTTTACCTGGCATGTTGTAGCACATATTAGTACTTCATTCCTATTTATTGCTGAATAATATTTCATTGTATGCATGTGCTACAATTTATTCATCAGTTGATGGACATTTGGATTATTGCCACTTTTTTGCTTTCATGAATAATGCTGCTATGAATATTCATATACAAGTTTTTGTGTGGATGTATGTTTTAATTTCTCTTGAGTAGATACCTAAGAGTTAAATCGCTGGGCATTATGGTACCCTTATGTTTAATTACATAAGGACATGCCAGACTGCTTTCCAAAGTGGCTACAGCACTGTACACTTCCCCCAGCAATGTATTAAGGTACAGATTTCTCCACATCTTTATTATTGCTATCCTAGTGGATTTAAAATGAAATTTTAGGAATTCCCATTGTGGCTCAGTGGAAATGAATCTGACTAGCATCCATGAGGATGCAGGTTTGATCCCTAGCCTTGCTCGGTGGCTTAAGGATCCATTGTTGCAGTGAGCTGTGGTGTAGGTCACAGACGCAGCTCAGATCTGACATTGCTGTAGCTGTGGCGTTGGCCGACAGCTACAGCTCTGATTTGACCCCTAGCCTGGGAACCTCCATATGCCATGGGTACAGCCCTAAAAAAATAAACCAAAAAGACAAAAAGTGAAACTTCATTATGGCTTTGATTTACAGCTCCTTGATGGTTAATAATACTGAATATCTTTTTCATGTACTTATTAGCCATCTGTATATCTTCAGAGAAATATCTATTTAGATCCTTCACATTTGGGGGTTACTTTTCTATTGTTGAATTTTAAAAGCTCTTTCAATATTCTGTACGTAAGTTTCTTACTAGGCATACAATTGCAAATATTTTCTCTCAGTTTTATAGGCTGTCTTTTCATTTGCTTGATGGTGTCTTTTGAGGTACAAGGTCTATGGAGGGGATTACAGACTTTGAATGTAATACATTGGGCATGGTATTCCATTTCCACAAAAATTTTGTGTATAAGTTTTATACCAATGCTTTACAAATGGCCAAAAATGTAGCAGTTTAGAGCAACACAAATTTACTGTTTCATAGTTTCTATGAGTCAGGAATTTGGCACATTTCAGCTGGGGTCCTCTGCTCAGGGTCTCAAAAGGCTGAAATCAAGATGTTGGCCAGCTGCCTCCTCATATGGAGACTTGACTAGTGATATACTTTTTAAAATCTTCCTCATATTATTGGAAAAATCCATTTCCTTGAAGTTCTATGACTGATATATTTCTTTTCTTGTTGTCAGTCAGTGATGGCTCTCAGATCCTAGAGGCCACTCTCAGGTCCTTATCTTGTGGACCCCTCCACAGGCTAGTTCACAACATGAATATTTACTCCTTCAAGGGCAGGGGAAGAATCTTTCTCATACTTTGAATCTGATTTCAAGAAGGGCCAAATCTCTCTTTTAAGAACTCATCTGATTAGGTCAGGCCCATCTAATTCAAAATCAACTGGTTAGCAACCTAATCATCAGCGTTATATCCAACTATATTCATGGGTTCTGCCCATACTCAGGACTATAAAAGGGTACATCCACCAGGGGGTGGGAATCTTGCAGGGCTATTTTAGGATTCTGCTTACTACACCCTGAAAAGGTAACTTTTCTACTACATTTCGATATGGAGAGATTTATATGGGAAGTATCTTAGTTATTTTACTTGTGATTTTCACTCCTATTTAGAGTAAAACAATATAGTAATATTGAGTTTTTGTACATGAATTGTTATATTCCTATTTTTGTCCTTGAGAAAACAAAAAGTTAAGAGTGAACAGTTAAATGAAAGATTTTTAAAATATACCTACTAGGTCCAGTGGTATTGAAACAGTAGTGCTCTCAACAAATGTATTTATTTGAAAATCCATTTTAAAAGCAAAATATTTTAAATTTAATTTTTCAAATATTTATGCTAAAATCAAATTTCTCCCCCCTATTCCTACTCCTTTCTCATGCCTGCTAAACAAACAAGGAATGGAGTCATTTGCTTATATGGTCTCTGAATAAATGAGAGTAAATATTAGTGGCAAAAGTAATTTTGAATAGTGCATAATACTATTTATAGTATTGTTGCTTTATGTAGTATATTACTTTTAATTTTTCAATGCTCTGTGGCTTTAAACAACTACAGAAGCTTCTGATAGCTGAATCTTCATGACAAAATAAAAATCCCTTTGCTTTTTCTTGCTTAAAGCAATTTGGTTGATAACACTGAATTGTATAGTTGAAATTTGCTGAGAGAGTAGAACATAAATATTCTCACCAAAACGGGGAAAAAACCTGTCACTGGTTGCAGATGACATGTTACTACAAATAGAAAGTCCTAAAAATGATACCAGAAAACCTAAAGAGCTCATTAATGAATTTGGTAAAGTGGTAGGATACAAAATTAATACACAAAACCTCTTGTATTTCTATACATTAATAACAAAAGATCAGAAAGAGAAATTAAAGAACAATCCCATTTACCATCACATCAAAAAGAATAAAATACCTTGGATTAAAACTACCTAAAGAGGCAAAAAACCTGTATTCTGAAAACTTTAAGACACTGAGGAAAGAAATCAAAGACAACACAAAGAGATGGAAAAATATATTATGTTCTTGAATTGGAACAATCAATATTGTCAAAATGGCTATACTACCCAAGGCAATTTAGAGAGTCAATGCAAATCACTAGTTGCATTTTTCACAGATCTAGAACAAAAAAATAAGTTTGTATGGAAACACAAAACACCTTGAATAGCCAAAGCAATCTTGAGAAAGAAAAACTGAGCTGGAGGAATCAGTCTCCCTGACTTCAGACTATACTACAAAGCTACAGTCTTCAAAACAGTATGGGAATGTCACAAAAACAGAAATATATATATATATAACATAGAAAGCCCAGACATAAACCCACACATCTATGGTCGGTTAATCTACAAAAAAGGAGGCAATAATATCCAATGGAGAAAAGACAGTCTCTTCAATAAGTTGTGCTGAGAAAACTGGAAAGCTACATGTAAAAGAATGATATTAGAACATTCTCTAACAAAATACGCAAAAATAAACTCAAAATGGATTAAAGACCTAAACATAGAGCTGGATACCATAAAACTCTTAGAGGAAAACACAGGCAGAAGAGCCCTTGGCATAAACTGCAGAAATATCTCTTTGGATCCACATCCTAGAGTATGGAAAATAAAAACAAAAATAAAATAATGGGACCTAATTAAACTTAAAAGCTTTTGCACACAAAGGAAAGCATCAACAAATTGAAAAGACAAACCATAGAATGGGAGAAAATCTTTGAAAATGAAGCAGCCAACAAGGTATTAATTTCCAAAATATACAAATATCTCATATAGCTCTATATGAAAAAATAAATGACCCAATCAAAAATGGGCCGATCTAAATAGACATTTCTCCAAGAAGACATAACAGATGGCCAAAAAGCACATGAAACTTGTTCAACATCGCTAATTATTAGAGAAGTGAAGATCAAAACTACAATGAGGTATCACCTCCCATCTGTCAGAATGGCTATCATAAAATGGTCTACAAACAATAAATGCTGGAGAGGGTGTGGAGAAAAGGAAACTCTGTTGGTGGGATTGTAAATTGGTACAACCACTATGGAGAACAGTATGGAGGTTCCTTAAAAAACTAAAAACAGAACTGTTGTATGACTCAACAATCTCACTTCTGGGTATATATCCAGAGAAAACCATGAATCAAAAAGATACATGCACCACAGTGTTCATCGCAGCAGTATTCACAGTAGCCAAAACATGGCAGCAATCTAAATGTTCATCAACAGAGGAATGGATAAAGAAGTGGTACATATATACAATGGAATATTACTCAGCCATAAAAAACAATGAAACAATGCCATTTGCTGCAACATGGATAGACCTAGAGATTATCATACTAAGTGAAGTATAAACCAGAGCAAAGACAAATATCCTGTGATATCACATATATGTGGAATCTAAAAAATAATACAAATGAACTTATCTATAAAACAGAAATAGATTTACAGACTTTGAAAAAAACTTATGGTTATCAAAGGGGAAATGTGTCAGGGAGGGATAAATGAGGAATTTGGGATATATAACATAGATATATAACATAGATAATATATATTATATATAATATATATAGATTATATAGATAATATATATAGATTATATCTATATAATATATATAGATAATATATAACATAGATAATCAACAAGTACCTACTGCATAGCACAGGGAACTCTACTGAATATTCTGCAATAACATATATGGGAAAAGAACGAGTATATGTATATGTATATGTATAACTGAATCACTTTGTTGTACAGTGAAAACTCACACAACATTGTAAATCAAGTATACTCCAGTATAAAACAAAAATTAAATTGGGAGTTCCCATTGTGGCTCAGCAGAAATGAATATGACTAGCATCCATGAGGATGCAGGTTCGATCCCTGGCCTTGCTCAGTGGGTTAAGGATCTGGCGTTGCCGTGAGGTGTGTGTTGGTCACAGACACAGCTCAGATCTGGCGTTGATGTGGCTGTTCAGTTACAGCTCCGATTCTACCTCTAGCCTGGGAACCTCCATATGTCGCAGGTGCGGCCCTAAAATTAAAAAAAAAAATTAAATTGAAAAAAAAACCTCCAAAAAAAACAAAAGAAAAAGATAACTGTGTGAGGTGACAGATGTGTTAAATAATTAGATGGGGGAGGATTCTTTCACAACATATAGGCATATCAAATCACTATTATGTACACTTTAAAATTAAACTGACAATTTTATTTGCCAATTATACCTCAATAAAGCTGAGGGTTTTTTTAAAAGTAATTTGGGCTGTGGAGTGGGGTTCAGGGCTATGAGTCACAGCTTGAGTCAAGGAAGAAATGTATCATGACTGATGAACTGGTGAGATTGTCCTGCCAGTTGAGGGAATGGAAGTATTCTGGAAAAGAACTCAAGCTATACCCATTACTGTGGCGCAGACCTATCTGAACGCTTTTGTTGAACCTGTGACATGACCAAATACGAGTCTACTTGTAGGGGTTGCCAGAAACTTTTGGAAGAGAACTCATTTGAAGGCACTCGTCTGGTTTTTTTTCCCAGATTCGGGTTCTGAGGTAAGAGTCTAAGCTCAAGTAGCTTAGATAGGAAGTGCAAGTAACATTGGTAAAGGAATGGGGTTATAAGACAGGACAGGAAAGGTAGCCAAGACATTAAACCAACTACCTCAGTGGGCACCTGGATCTGAACTCCTCCAGAAGACAGCTACCCTCACTCAGAGCTGGTGAGAGGTGAGGGAGCTGGGAAGTTTATGCACCTATCCTGAGAATCAGTGGTTGAGGGTGCTTCCAACTGGTGCTATGTTTCTTCCTTACACTGGGCAGACTATAAGGCATAGGGATATAGATATATGTAGTTGGAAGTCTACAGCAATTTACATCAAGGTTTGGGGACATGGGACACTGACAATATCTGTTATCAGTTTAATCTAGTCTTATGTGCTCAAAGGCAAGAGGAACACTCTGCATTTTGCTTGAATCCCATTCTCCCACTTGGATACTTATGTAAGTACAAAAGTGAAAGAATGCTGAAGAATGCTAAAATGAAAGAAAGCTATTTTGTTAAACCTCAGGAATAATATACGGATGAGAAGTAACCCTGCTTTAGAACCCAGCTTAACAGAACCCAGCTTAACAGAGGAGAAGTAACCCTGCTTTAGAACCCAGCTAACTTCTCCACTCAGAATAGCATGTTCCTGGTAGAGCCTTGTCTCAACCTGAGAGTGAATTTACTTTTGAGCACATCACTCTTGTGGTTTCTTATCCTGGAAAAGTGGGTCAGGGCAACCACATTTCCATAGACTAGCGAGGCCTGGGAAGATGACCTACGCAACAAAATATTTACAGCAGCCTCACTCTGTTCACCCAGTTCTCTCCTATGTCCACTGTGCTCTGTTTACCTCTGTCTCTGTTTGTGTATGTGTTTCTGTTTCTGCTCCATTTCATCTCCTGTGGATGACTGGGAATAATATGACAAGAACCAGCTTGCAGATTACATTATGAGATGTGTGATCAGAAGCCATCAAAAAGAAAAGAAACCCTCTGTCTGCCTATTCATAGATACATCCAGTAATCCTTTCAAGAACACAAAGCAGTGGGTTTAATCACTCTATATTTTTTGTTCCTTTTGAATTTTTGGATTGAATCGTGTGTCTCAATTAGAGAGAACTAGGCAGATTTCAGTCTAGCTGTTCGTTTATCTGCAATAGTACTTTGGGCTATACGCCATGCTGTATATAAATATATAATCTCCGTGAGCTCTTACCACTGCCTTTGAATTTTTTTTTTTTTTTGAGACTGATGCTTTGTCCTCTATTCTCATGTTTTCCACCATTAGAGGCTTTCAGTTACAGAGTGAAGACCTTCTACTGCAATGTTCCTCCCAGCAGGCTCTGCCACTCAAGGCCCTTGCTGATGCTCATGTCCTTGGCATTTACTGTCTAGCTTCCATAGATTCCAACAGTCTTCCTTTCTGTCTGGGCCACTGCGAAGAACAAGCCAGGCTGCTAACATTTTGAAAACCAATGCCTGTTATTCTCATCTGAGTAAGGTGAGCCCAAACCTCAAGGAGATCAGACTTGACTGCTCACTTAGGGTGAGGGTAGATTTGGAAAATGAAATATATTACTTGTGTATCTATGATGAGTCTTTTGTGGAAATTAGACTCCAGTTACTCCTCAGAAAGTTAACTTGCCTTACATGCATGATTCAGTTGGTTGGATTTTCACCAAGGCAAATTTTAATCTTTCCATCTTACAGATTAGGAAAATGAGACCAAGAGAGATAAAACAGTTCAACTCAGTTTGCCTGCCCAGGAAGTAGGAGAGCTAAGATGAGAAACAAAGCCCAAGTTCTCTGTACTGTTTTACCCCATTTCTCCCAAAGATAGCTTGCCACATCTTTTAAAAATTTGGTTTTTTCTTGATACAAGTATATACCGTGTTTTGAAGTATTTTACAGTTTATGAGTTGGATACATTATGACCTTAAGAAAAAATGTGAGAACTATTAAGAACTAATTCTTAGGGAGAAATATGTAAAAATGGACTGTGTAAGAGTTAAGTAAAAAAAAAAGGTAAAAATATTTTTACCACTATGAGCAGGAAACAAATCCATAAGGAGCCAGATCCATGACTTTCTGGGTCTGAGATGTTGCTGGTCAATTACTATTGAAAGTCAGATCATTTGTTGACGATACCCTTCAGCCCACAAGAAAGATTACATTGACAATGACTGCTTTTGGGACACAGAGTAAAATTAACTTCTAGGTTATCCCCGTCAAGGACCATTAAGTCCTGAACTATGAGGGACACTGTGAACAAGTCATATTTTAACCTCCCATGAGCACACAGCAGGCAGATTTCACCCCCTCTCCTCCCTTCAACAAATCTGACCTTCACTGAAATTTATGTGAAAATGAAAAGGGAAAAGAAAGCTGTGGCCCTGCCAAATTCTGACGATGTTACTCATTTTAATTACTGGTATTTGGAAATTAAATGGCCTAGGGCTTGTTCGGCAATTTGTTTCAGGAAAAAAATGATTTAAGCAAGCCACACAGTCCCAGCATCTTTTTACAGCAGGTGTTGAACAAGGCGTTCATTTTTCTTTTTACAGAGTGTCCTTGTAAGCATAATAACAATTAGGGAGCAAGGCCTTCACATGGAAACCTGAGGCTCGTTCTGACATTCTTCCTTCGGCTACTTCATTGCTTATAGTTTCCTTCAGCCAGCTTTGCAAACACCTGCACTTGAACGTTTCCTTTAAATAATGTCATGCTTTGAATACTTTTTTTTTTTTTTGGTAAAGGTAAAGATTTTAAAGAATAATATGAAGAGTACTTTAAAGTTAATTCAACTGTTTTTCCTGTCTTTGTGTTTTATTCTCTAGCTCTGGCTTTAGTTAAAACGCCACTAATACAATAAATTGAAGCAGTTTAAAAGAAGGGAAGGAGGTGCTATAAATGGAATTTGATTTGAATACATGTTTCTATCATTGAAATGGCCCACCAGCTCATATTTTTATGTGTAATAGGTCATGCTTGGTCTATACTGTAAAAACGGCTTTTTAAAAAGCTTGGGGAGTTGTATGTGAAATCCTCCTAAACACCAACTGGTTTCAGATCTCTTTTTACCTTTTAATTGACTTTCCTCATTCACTCTAAAAAGGTACTTAAAAAACTTAAAATGCTGTTTTTTACTACCCTAAGATTTGCTAGTAAACAATTGTGTATCTCTGAAATGAAACATGAACATGAGCTAAAACAGAATTTCATCTTTTAATACCAGCATGTATTTACTCACAAAAATTCTCAAGATAAGATGAAAATAATTTATTTTGTGGATGTGGTATATATAACTATTACACATTATACTGTAACACTTATATGCTATGTAGTCTTTTATGAAATTATGACACAGTGGTGGTGGCTGATAAGAATCAGTTATTGACACTGAATCAGGTGGTAAGGGGATTAGCTAAATTGAATCAGGTGGGAGGTGTCTAACACTTTTTTTTTTTATAAGAGAGGGCTTCTATGTCTTGGCCTTGACTTTTCTGACCATGAATTGAAATTATGGTCCCAAGTCTTAGATCCTTTAATTGCATCTTTGCAGCTATAAAAGCAGAAAAAAAAATAAAATCAAAACCATACTAATATTACTTTATATTAAATTTAGGATTACCTTTTGCTAGTTTAGTGATACTCTATGCTTTCTTTTAGGATGCTTAACACATTTTAAAGAATTTGATGTATTGGAGAACCTGACATGTGAGTCGATTTTAATTTGAAATAGTGAATATTAGACTTGTGACTTTAACCTGAAAGTATAAGATAATCTCACTGAGTTTATAAGATTATTTGAATAAGTGGTTTAGATCTACTATATTAACGTTTCTGCTTTATTTGATTCATAGTAGAATTGTTCTGGCAGGCTTTTGAGGAACTTGTGAGAATCAGATATATTAAGTGTGTAAATATAGATTAAAATTATTAAGGGAATTTACTTAAGTAAATGTGAGGTTAATTGTTAAGGGTAATTTAATCTATTAAATGTTAGCCAGTGAACATCAATCAAATAATATGTATCAATGATTATATATAGTTTTAGATTAAAAGCCCTAGATCTGCAAGCAGTATAACAAGATTTGTAATTGAACTTAGCTGCCTGAGAAAATCTGGATTTTTCATTTTTAACCGTACCAAAATATTCATTAAAATATATGCAGCCACAAAAATTGACTTTTGGGAACAAAAAAACCTACCCTCAAATGTTTCACAAAATCAAACTAAGATTCCCTATATGATGAGTATTAATTTTCACACTCATAATTACATTCCAAGTTTTGTGAAGACAAAGGATATATTTAAACTTTTTCTACATTCTCCCCTTTACTCCAAATACCTACCACCTCCTATGAGGACCTAAGTGATGTTCAATGTAGATGTTTTCCAAGACTGCTATTTTCAAATAATCAAATGAAGATTATCACTTTTTGCAGTGTGTGATGGAGAAAGTCAGTTCAGTTGAAAAGCTACTTTTGCTGAAAATCAGTTTTGAGATGAAATTGAGACAACTGAAGTTTTCCACATAGGGGTTTTATACAGAGGGCCACAGACCAGATGCTAAGAATTCTGAAGGTGACTCTCTTTCCTCACCATCCTGAGACTTTTGAGTAACAAGAAAAATTGGAAACAATAGGGGGACACAGAATAGGAGGAGAGAAAGACATGCTGCCTTAGATGGAAAATTGGAGTAAATATTCTCTCAAGCTCTTTCCAACTTGGATATATCTTAATGCAAAGGAAGAAGGTGGGCCAACAGCACTCTTAAGTGGATATTAAGAAAACTGAGGCACTGAAAGTTAAGTAACCTGCTCAAAGTCACCCAGTTAGTCCAGCAGAGCACTGGGACCAAATCCAGGCAGCCTCCCCTTATCTGCCTCAATATGTTATTGGTAAAAGATTTATTGAATAATTACTATGGAGTAAATGGCAGGTGGTAGTAAGCTCTCTGAAGAAAAGTAGAGCAAGCTAAAGGGGATAGAGAGGGTTAAGAGCAGGAGGAAACACTTTTAGATATGTTGATCATAAAAGATAAAAGGGGATGACTGGAGATCTGAAAGAAGAAAAGGAGAGGGCCATGTGACAATCAGGAATAAAAAGATCTAGGCAGATGATCCAGATAGATGGATCTGCCAGTTCAAGGCCTCCAAAGTGGGAGCAGGAAGAAGGAGTTTCAGGCATTGCAAGGAAGCCAGTGCAGCTAAGGGAAGTGAACAGTTAAAGAGCAAGAAATTAAGTCTCAGAGGGGGCCAGGGACCAAGTCACGCTGAACCAATAGACCATGGTAAAGACTTTCTTTCAAAATAGTGATAGTATTTCTATCTCTCAGTTCTTGACTGTGTATTTTAAGGAAATGCATGACATTTATTAGGGAGTCTATAAATAACTAGAGAAGAATGCAACAGGAAACTTCTTGAAGTTAATGCCATGTGAAGACAGGGTGACATGATTAGTAGCTATGACAGCAGAACTAGAGTTCTTGGGGAAATTTGGACAAATCATATTTACTGAGAAAATTAATGTTAGTGACACAAAATCATCGATTTATAAGTAAAGTTAATGATTCATTCATAAACTGCATTTTATTATAAATAACTGAAAGTGATAAAGTGATTAAGAATTATTTAAAGTTGATTTCAACAGAAGCTACTCATCTATAAATATAATAATAAAGTACATTTAAAATTGCTTTCTCTATTACTGTTAATATTATCTTCAAAATTCCATTTATCTGAAATTTTAAAATTATTCTGTGTGTTTCTAGGCTCCACTTTCTGACAAAAACCTAGATTCCTTCCGATGCTAACATGTGGAATTTCTCTCCAGTCCTTCTCAATAGTGGGCTAATTCTATTCCTTAAAAAGCCATTTGCCACAATGACTGGGGGTAGGATTATTAGAAGGGAAGGGCCTGGCTGCTAAATATCCTGCCCTCTGAGGGACAGTTCCTCACAATGAAATGTTCTATTCCCAAATGACAATAATACTCTCATTGAAAGCACTACACACATTTGAGATTCTTTTTACTTTACTAAGGAATATGAATTTTAGTACCTAATGAAAATCTAATAATGCAGATTTCCTGCCCAACATTTTACTAATTTTAATAATTTTATGCAGCCTATTTTAAGCTGCCTCACATCAGTAGCTTCTTTTAGTCTTCCATCCAATCAATTACAAAATGGAGTGCTTTTCTAGACCAGATTATAGGAATACTAGTACTGGAAGTATTTGTTTGATCTGGTTGAACAGCCATTTTTATGTATGCATATATTATAAAGCTTCATAGAGAAAGGTAAATTCATTCTATTTGAAAAGGTCAAGCAAATATTTACAATGTGATTCCATCACGAGCAATATATTTTTATCAAAAAATGAAGAATCCAGGCACATGGTAGATAAATATGTGTAGCCATTTGTTTTCTAATGGCTAGAGTTCTGATGCTTTCTGCCTGATTGATTAGTAGTTGAAACAGATTGGCAGGTATGAAATGGATGATTAGACACATTCTATATAGGGATTAATATTTAACATCCTTCAACCTCTGACCATTAGTATAATTTCCCAACATGTCTTCCTCAGGTTTTACAACTTACAAGTCCATAATGGGTACCATTTTCATTTATTAACATGCAGAAGAATACCTCATGAGCATATTTTCTTGACCTTGATTTTTTTTTTCTTTCACAAATTGCCAACGGCAGACAAAGTAATTTGTAGAGAGATATTTCATGTCAAGAGATGTAGCAAGGCTGAAAGGCAGCTAAATCAGTTTGGTAGTTATCTCAATAGAACTTTTTCTTTGTTTGGGGCTTTAGATTTTAGAAAGCATTTTCACCCACGTTGCCTCCATTCCATCTTACTGCAGTCCTATAAGTCTGGTAGCACAAATACCATTGCTAGTAAATATTGGTTCTAAGAGGTAATGTACAACAAATGTACTACTAGTAGGTTAAGTGATTTCCCAGAGGTCATTCAGCGCATAAGGATGAGTTGGACATAAGATTTTTTGATTCCCAGCTGATTCCTTCTGTGTTTTTTAGTTTCGTCACTGAAACAAAGAAAACTGGGCTTAGAAACCCTGCACTTTGTATTTGTATACACTCTGGATGAGAGTGTTTGCACCCAAAACCAAAGATTACTGGTAATATACCGGAGTGAGTAAAAAATTTTTAAGCAAACTTTCCTACTTTCATTTGACCATTTAATGCCTTAAACTCTGTCTTAAATAAAAATGAAAGCTCATGTGTACATACTTGAGAGAATACAAAGGACCTGTTTAAGTTTTGTGATCTAAAGGGATTTAAAAATTAAAAGCCATGAAAAGAGTTCATGATTTCAGATGGGTTGACAAATTACTAAGAGGTCAGTAATAGTCCACGGAAGATTTCTTTGGGTGAAAAAGGAAGGTCTGCAGAAAAGATGGCCTCATATTCAGTCTGGATGAGTCAATTTATTAAACAATATAGCAACAAAACAGAGTTATTTTTTCCCAGTGGATGGTAAGTATCTTTTTATTTTCTTTTTTAATTTTTTCAGCTGGTAGTTTGGCATCCTAATAATCCCAGTAGACCCATTAGATATAAATGTATAGTTTGATTAAGCTATTTGTTACAGATACTCCTTTTCAGAATACCATGCTTAATTCCTTTGCTTAAGAGAATTATATAAATGTGTCCCTTGAAAATGAATATTAGTTTCTCGGTGGGAACTCATAATATATAAAAAGCAAGCAAAATTCAAGTTTTAAAAAATATATTAAAAAGTATACCAACATATTTGAGGAATGAAGACACAGCAAGAATGCAAGGACAGGTATAATTTAAAGAATGAGCAATTTCACAATGATGTTTAATTTTTCTGAACATTAAAACATGGGTTTTCTTAGTAATAAAATCTCAGAAGAGGTCATTACCCTGGGAAATTATTGACCATGTGAAGTTAATGGACCTCTCCCTTGCCTTGGGCCCTGAAACCTTTTAGCTAGTCATCCATCAATCTTGGAAAATGCCTATACCAGGATCATTAATGTGCAAGAAAGTTGAGAAAAGAATGATGTAGGAATAAAAAATATATGAAAAGGATACAAAGTTTACATCTAAGGAGTCATGATTAGGAATTTTTACAGAAATGTTCTATCAAGCTAGTATGGAGATTTCCTGTGCCTGCCTGCCTCTCTCTCTCTCTCTCTCTCTCTCTCTCTTTCTTTCTCTCTGTAGATCTATGTTAATTCAGAAAAGTGCAAAGACAGTTATTTGGATTAAATCAGTTCTAGGAAATGGCAGGGCAAGGAAAGTAGAGGTGGTAGGAAGGGGTGAAAGGGATAGGAGGAGGACCTGGGAGAGAAATGCAGCTTTTGATAAAGGAAGAAGTAGCAAAGTGGGATGCACACCCCAGCCAACATCTTTTTAGAGTTATTTCCCCACCACTAGATGTTTAGACAATATGCTGTAACATTAGGAACTAAAGGAGCTAATCTCATCTTGCCTACTACATCCCTGAGATTTGTGTTTGTTGAATTTTTTTGGCCACACCCACAGCATGCAGAAGTCCCTGAACCAGGGATTGAACCTGAACCACAGCAGTAACCCAAGCCACAAGAGTGACAACACCAAGTCCTAAACTGCTAGGCCACCAGGGGACTCTGATCTGTGTTTGCTTTTAGTAAATGATTAAAAATTCCATTTTAATAGGCCATTTGGGGGGCTTAAAAATGCATGACACCAGCATTTTCAAATTACTTATTCAGGTCAGCCTGAAAATTCCAAATGGCATTCAAAATGCTTCTCAAAGTAATTTGTTATTTCCCATGTTTTACACTTACTGTTTTATGTTTAATGGGAAAAAATTAACCTAATAAGAATTACTGTTATTATATTGAAAAACTGAAATGTAGAATGACTGATGGCTACAGTTCAATTAAAGTCCTTGAATAAATCCTTTTTATTCTCATTGGGAAAAGACCAAAAAGGAAAGGCTCATGTAAAGCAAAAATAACAGTTAAACAGCCAACATTTATTGTCACTTACAAAGGGCTTATGACTGTGCTAAGAAATCCTGAAGGCATATAAAACATGGTACTTGCCCTTGGGCAGCTCACAATATGTTTTGCTAGGAATGATTAACATCCATAAAATAATGATGAGAACAGGCTAATATTGGGAATTGCATAATACACTAGAGAAAGTGAAAGGAGGGGAAGGTCAGTGAAGGCAGAGTGGAGTGGGCTTGTGGGACCCTTGAAGATGGGTGGAATTTGAGTCTCTCAGGAAAGGAGGAAGAGTATTCCAATCAAGGGCTAGGATGAACAAACCTACAAGCATGTTTTATCTGTGGAGATGCTATAGATACCAGAATGACCAGAACCAATTGTATATGTAGAAAAGTAAGAGGAAATAAGTTTAGAGAGGTAAACATAGGCAATACAACTCAGCTGAAAGCACATGACAGAAACTGGCAACCTCAAGTCACACTCAGTTTCTGCCAAATACAGGTGGGTTGTGATGTTTTGCAAGTCACTGCCCACTCTGAGTCTCAGTTTTCCCATCTTAAAATTATACAGTGGCTGAAGATTAAATACAAATATGTGAGCTCATACATATCGGCCTAATTCTTACTATTATGGAAAAATGGCATTGAGCAGAAGAGCTGACTCTATGAGGTGAGACATTTGTTGAGCAGGAAAGAAGCACAATTATAGCAGCCCTTAAGAAAAATTACTCCCATTAATGACAGGACAAGGTGGCTGGATGGAGACCAGACTTGGGAAAGCAAGCCATCAAACTACTGTACAAGTCTCAGGCTGACATATCAAATTTTGGATTATGGCTACAGCAAGGGAATGGGGAAGAAGGATTGGACTCTAAGTTCTGGAATATTTGTCATCATTTTGGATTTCCCCATCATAGATGTTTTAATAGTATATGAAATACACCTTGTACAAAGACCCTATTTAAAAACAGATGGACAATATCTTGTGATAAACCATAATGGAAAATAATATTAAAAAGAATGTATATATATGTATAACAAGTCACTGTGCTGCACAGTAGTAATTAACACAATGTAAATCAGGTATTCTTCAATTAAAACAGAACAAAACCCAAAAAGGTAGATGGAGAGGTAACCTCTTTAGTGCTATAAGTTGATGATATTATTCTCCTCTTAAATTGTAGACAATAATTCAAATTAAATGCATTTTATTAAGCTTGTATATACAAGATATGATAGGCACTAACTCACACAGAATAGAAGGAAGAAATATTTTCCAATCTCAGGGTAAGCAGTAAGTACTTTGTTTATATCAACACATACATGCAGACACACATACACAGTGTTTAATAGTATTGACAGCTCCGAAGTCTAGTAATAATTTGAAAGATAAAGTTCTAAAGCAGACAGGAAACATTAAATGGCATGATATAACACACACGAGTATTAGCTGTGAATAAATTTCCTTTGTTTTGTTGAACAAACAGCTGAAATAATTTCACTAATTATAAGCAGTCAACCAGTGTATCAATTACCAACCAGTGAAATTACAGAATGCAGCAATCACTTGCCTTTATGGAGATACACAACTGTTTTGTGTATTTTGAAGAATGTTTGAAGAAACACCTAATTTTATGTTGAGTAGTGAAATCCCTTTAGATGTATGAGAAACTAACTATATTAGAGAATATTTGTATTCTAATTCCTATTTAGCATTCCTATTTAGTGCTCCATGAGCGCCTAGGTCATGAGCAATAAAGTGCAATGGATACTTATGGTACATTTTAGGGGTTTGAGTCTTAAAAAAACTATCAGATGAGGAATCAGAAGACCTGGTTCCGAACACTACTTTCTGGCCCTATGACTGTGGTTGAGAGTTTTGTGCTTCCCACAAAGCAAATATTATATTTAAGAGTTCTGGGTCTGTTGCATGAAGACCAGCTATACCCATGAAGTATCCCTCATTTTCCTTATCCCAAGTATCTAGGTATTTATTCCAATTTCATGACAAACTAGATTACAGAGATGAATGTGGCAGAAATATGAGCAAAATAACTTCAAGGAAGAATAGAAATGTCTTTTAAGATATTTTCTTTGGCAAAGAACACCTGTGACCCACTGTTCTTTTTAGATAAAGCCACCTGTAGCATCTCTGAATTGACATTTCTGCAAAGAAGATGCACAAATAGCCAACAGATATATGAAAAGGTTCTTAACATCACTAATCACCAGGGAAATGCAAATCAAAACCACAGTGAGCTATCACCTCACACCTGTTAGGATGACTATTATTAAAAAAAGATGAGACAACAAGTGTTGGCAAAGGTGCAGAGAAAATGGAACCCTTGTGCACTGTTGGTGGGAATATAAATTGGTACAGCCACCATGAAAACAGTATGGAGTTATTTCAAATAATTAAAAATAGAACTATAATATGATCCAGCAATTCCACTTCTGGGTATATAACCAAAGGAAGTAATATCAGAATCTTAAAGATACATCTGTACTCCCATGTTTATTGCAGCATTATTCATAACAGCTGAGATATGGAAACAATCTAAGTGCATGGATAAAGAAAATGTGGTATACATATACAATGGAATACTTTTCAGCCCTGAGAAAAAAGGAAATCTTGCCAATTGTGACAACATGGATGAATCTGGAGGACATTATGTTAAGTGAAATAAGCCAAATGGAGAAGATATATGGTATGATCTTATTCATATGTGGAATCTAAAAAAGCCAAACTCACAGAAGCAGAGAGTAGAATAGGTGCTGCTGGGGGTATGAGGGAAATGGGGAGATGTTGGTTAGTGGGCGCAAATTTGTAAGATGTGTAAGTTGTGAGAATCTAATGAATAGTATGGTGACTATAGTTAATCATATATTGGATGCTATACATTTTTTTTGCCTTTTTTTTTTTTTTTTGCTTTTTAGGGCTGCTCCTGAGGCGTATGAAAGTTCCCAGGCTAGGGGTTGAATGGGAGCTGTACCTGCCAGCCTGCACCACAGCTACAGCAACACGGGATCTGAGCAGCATCTGAGACCTACACCACAGCTCACAGCAACGCTGGATCCTTAACCCACTAAGCGAGGCCAGGAATCAAACCCACATCCTCATGGATACTAGTTGGGTCTGTAACCTGCTGAGCCATGACAGTAACTCCAAAGAGAGTGAATCTTAAGTGTTCTCACCACAAACAAAAAAATGGTAACTATGTGGGGTGATGGATGAGTTAGTTAACTTGGTTGGAGTAGTCATATACACATATATCAAATCATCAAGTTGTACACCTCAAATATATACAATTTTAATTGTAATTATATTTCAATAAGGCTTTCTAAAATTTCTGAAAAAAAGAGAAATTTAGCTATGAAGAAATGACAGATATGAGGCCTACAGATATTTTAAAGATTAAATCTGAGCAATGCTATCCAGGCAGACCATTTTTTTTTTCTATTCAATTCCAAGAAAAATAAGTAGAAGAAGGCCTTCAATTTCTCTGAGAATTAGTAATTATTACAGTAAGAAAAAAACTAAAATGGAAGGGCATAGTTTATAAAACACATGTATGTTATTTACAGAAAAGCTTTCTTGTTTTAATAACAAGAGTTCCTGACCTGATAGGTGTTTCCTTTCATAATCTTTTCATTTTATTTTTTGGCCCTGCCCATGTCATGTGGAAGTTCCCGGGTCGGGGGTTGAACCCACACCACTGCAGTAACAATGCCAGATCCTTAACCGGCTGTACCACAAGGGAACTTCCTTTTCTAGTCTTTTAAAACATTTCCTACCTATGGTCAATTAATCTTTGACAAGGGAGGCAAGAACATCAAATGGGAAAAAGAAAGTCTATTCAGCAAGTATTGCTGGGAAACCTGGACAGCTGCATGCAAAGCAATGAAACTAGAACACACCCTCACACCATGCACAAAAATAAACTCCAAATGGCTGAAAGACTTAAATATAAGACAGGACACCATCAAACTCCTAGAAGAAAACACAGGCAAAACACTCTCTGACATCAACATCATGAATATTTTCTCAGGTCAGTCTCCCAAAGCAATAGAAACTAGAGCAAAAATAAACCCATGGGACCTCATCAAACTGAAAAGCTTTTGCACAGCAAATGAAACCCAAAAGAAAACAAAAAGACAACTTTCAGAATGGGAGAAAATAGTTTCAAATGATGCAACTGACAAGGGCTTAATCTCTAGAATATATAAACAATTTATACAACCCAACAGCAAAAAAGCCAATCAATCAATGGAAAAATGGGCAAAATACCTGAATAGACATTTCTCCAAAGAAGATATATAGATGGCCAACAAACACATGATAAAATGCTCAACATCGCTGATTATAAGAGAAATGTAAATCAAAACTACCATGAGATACCACCTCACACCAGCCAGAATGGCCATCATTAATAAATCCACAAATAACAAGTGCTGGAGGGGGTGTGGAGAAAAGGGAACCCTCCTACACTGTTGGTGGGAATGTCAACTGGTACAGCCACTATGGAGAACAGTTGGGAGATACCTTAGAAATCTATACATAGAACTTAAATATGACCCCGCAATCCCACTCTTGGGCATCCATCTGGACAAAACTCTACTTAAAAGATACACATGCACCCGCATGTTCATTGCAGCACTATTCACAATAGCCAGGACATGGAAACAACCCAAATGTCCATCAACAGATGATTGGATTCGGAAGAGGTGGTATATATACACAATGGAATACTACTCAGCCATAAAAAGAATGACATCATGCCATTTGCAGCAACATGGATGGAACTAGAGAATCTCATCCTGAGTGAAATGAGCCAGAAAGACAAAGACAAATACCATATGATATCACTTATAACTGGAATCTAATATCCAGCACAATGAACATCTCAGAAAAGAAAATCATGGACTTAGAGAAAAGACTTGTGGCTGCCTGATGGGAGGGGGAGGGAGTGGGAGGGATCGGGAGCTTGGGCTTATCAGACACAACTTAGAATAGATTTACAAGGAGATCCTGCTGAATAGCACTGAGAACTTTGTCTAGATACTCATGTTGCAACAGAAGAAAGGGTGGGGGGAAAAAATGTAATTGTAATGTATACATGTAAGGATAACCTGACCCCCTTGCTATACAGTGGGAAAATAAAAAAAAATTTTAAAAATTAAAAAAAAATTTCCTTTTATTTTTAGCTGCAATTCTCATTTTACCAGTTCTTACTTTTCACAGACTAATTGCAATACCATATCCTACTTATAGAATTCATAATTCCTACCACTGTCTTTAAAATGCATTTAAAATATGAATATCTAGCTTTCTCCAAACTGCAAGCAGTTTAGACACAAAACAGATACTCTACAGAAAGGAAAGAGCAATCTTTCTATCATAGCATTTTGTCCACTTGCCATCGATAAATGTAGATGGAGAACTTGGAGTAAAACCACTGCCTTCCTAATAAACATTGGCCTACTTGTGAGAAAACACCAAAGAAGTCACGTTAGAACAGGTGTGAGTTCAAAATTTATCTCATTAAAGGGAAGACACTGTAGGCTGATGCCTTGACTGATCATTTATAAATAGTGTGACTGAGTGGGAGAGAGAGAAATCCTGTCATCCTTGCCTTCTATATTACACACTGCCATTCTGTCAAGTCAAATCTAATATAAATGAATCACATTAATCAGAAAATGTGAATTTTTACATGACAAGCTAAAGGGGCATGCCATTTCCAATTAGATTAGTGATCTAAAATTAGCTCCTGACACAAGCAAGTATACATGGTCAATTTGCCTGCCTGAAACTGAAAATTAAATAAGACATATTGGATAATAGATAGCCCTAGAGGGGACATGCAGCTGTAATTCACTCATGTTGCTCAGCTGGTGTCACAAGCCACCAAAGAATATTCAATCTTGCGCTCATTTTGAGATGTATTTCACTCATGAAAACACTTGGATCAATTGCTCATTGATTTTGTTCTGTGAATCCAAGGGGGTGAGTACAAGGGAGGATGTTCTCTGTTGTTTCCATAGAGAAGTAAATTGAGATGGTAAAGGAGAATGGTGCACTGACACATCAATAACTCATCATTGATATGTATCAGTACATTTCAAATTGAGAAACAAGTCTTCATACAAACACACTTAAGCTTTCTATACCTTACTATGTCCAGTTTTACCCTATAAATGATATACCCACCTCACCCTGCTCACAGATTGTTTCCAGTCTTGGTGAAAGTAATTTACATAAATGGGGCTTGAAGAATTGAAAGTATTTTTCATGCTGTTACTATAATTATTGTTACTTCAAAATGGACCTAAGCGTCATTTCTGCAAAATTTACTTTGTAAATTGTATATATTTGCATCTTCTATATATCTGATGAGATAAAAATGCACAATTAACAAAGTCACTTCAGCAGAGTTCCTGTCAATTGCTCTAATGTGAATAATGATCATTTACCAGATTAAGGTTCTGTGTCTTGATCTCAGGCTCTAGAAGCAAAATGCATGATGCATGAAGTTCTGGAAGAATTTAGGTTCATTTTTTAAAAGACTATTTTTTAGAGTAGTTTTAGGTTTACAAAATTGAAAGTACAAAGATTTCATATATACCTGCTGCCCCCCCCAACATGTATAGGTTCCCCTATTTTCAAAATCATCGACCACTCATTAGAATGGTACACTTTTTAAAAACAAGGATGAACCAATATCGACACATCATAATTACACACAGTTCATTGTTTACCTTAGAGTTCACTCTTGGTGTTGTATATTCTGTGAGTTTGGATAAAAGTATAATGATAGATGTATCATTGTATATCATATACAGAGTATTTCATGGATACATGTATCCATCATTGTATATCATACAAAGTATTCTCATGGCCCTAGAAATCCTCTGTTCTCTGACTATTCATCTCTCTCCCATTTCCCCACTCCTCATAATTGCTAATCTTTTTATTGTCTCCACAGTCTTATCTTTTCCAGAATGTCATATAGTTATAATCATACAGTATGAAGCCCTTCTATATTTGCTTCTTTCACTTAATAATATGCATTTAAGACTCCTCCATGTTTTCTCATGGTTTGATAGCTCATTTCTTTTTATTGCTGGGTTATATTCCATTGTCTAAATGTACCGCAGTTTATCCAGTTACCTACTGAGGAAGATCTTAGTTGCTTCCAAGTTTTTGCAGTTATTAATAAAGCTGCTATAAGTATCCGAGTGCAGGTTTTTGTGTGGACATAAGTTTTCAACTCCTTTGGGTAAATACCAAAAAGCATGGCTGCAGCATTGTATGGTAAGAGTATGTTTAGTTTTGTAAGAATCCACCAAACTTGTCTTCCAAAGCAGTTGTACCATTTTTCACTTCCACCAGGAATTTCTAAGAGTTCCTGATGCTCCACATCCTCAACAGCATTTGATTTTGTTAGTGAATATGGCTCATTTTTACAATGGTAGAATAGACTTTTAGTTAAAAGCAACAAATAATTATAGTTGATAATCACAGTTCTTTGACCAAATACTGTTAAGTGGTACACATATGTTCTCTCTAATGTTATCTCACACACTTACATACAAATGTTTTATAAAAGAAACTAATATAGCTCAGCAAATCTGTCATGAAGTGAATGTATTTTAAATTTGCTTTGTTTTCCAATTGACCTCTATACTTTTGAGGAAAGCCCACTGGATCACAAATGTAATAAAGAGCATTAAGAATGAAGCAAGTCAGAAAATAGGTAACAATTTGAATTATTTGTTTACAAAAAGTGGATACCCAAATGGGCAAAAAGTTTATGTAAAAATTTTAAACATTTCTATTCATCTGAGAAATGCAAATTAAAACCTCAATGAGATACTACTAAATGCTTGCCTAAAATTAAGGATACTGACAACACCCAATACTGGCCAAGATGTGGAACAACTGGAACCTCAGACACTGCCACCAGGAATACAAATTCATTCAACAACTCTTGGAAATATTGGTCAATATCTACTAAAGCAAGATATAGTGTTGACCCTATGACCTAGAAAATGCAGTCTTGGAAAATGAGTGCAAAACCAGGTATGAAAATGTTCTTAGAAGCTTTGTTCATAATAGTCTCAAACTAGAAACAACTCAAATGTTCATCAACAGTAAAATGCATAAACAAATTGTGGTATATTCATTCAGTGGAATAGTACTGTGCAATGAAAAGGGTGAACTACTGGTACACTCAACGATGTGGGATTTCTATTACAGACATGATGAGAACAAAAATCCAGATATGAAGTAGTAGATTTCATTTATATGAGTTTCAATAATGGGCACACAAAATGTTCAGTGATACAAGTCAGCAGAGTGCTTCCCTCTTGGAGTACGGCATGAGTGGTAAGGTCATGAGGGAACTCTCTGAGGTATTGGAAACATTCGATATCTTGATCTGAGTTGTGGTTACCCTGGTGTATGTATATGTGTGTTTGCCAAAGTTCATGGAGCTGCAAATTTGAGATGTGCGAGCTTAATTCTGTATATTTTATACCTCAGTACAATTTTTAGAAAGAATTAACAAATCTTTAAAACCACACATTAATTTCTGACAAAGCACAAAGTATTAACAAAGAAGTGAAATTTCCAGCATTATCATTGAGCCATACTAAAAAGATGTCAAAACAATACTTGGAATGGTTAAGTTCATATAGTTTTTAAAACACTGTCAATTTGAGTATTTCATCCTTGCATATGCTTTCCCACAAAAGCTTCATCAATTCAAATAGACCTGCCAAGTGCTTCTGATGTCCTTGAAACATTTCAGTCCCCATTTAACATCATTTAAAAAAATATCTTATTGATAAGAATACTGGTTTCTCTCCAACAAATTTTTATGTGTATATACTGTATTCAATTACATAAACCTGGGCAACTACTTGCAGGATTGCTGAGTGGAAAATGAGACATATAAACAGATTTACAAGGTAGAGATTTTCTCTTTGTACACTGGAGGCATGATGCAATTAGGACATAGCATTATCTGAAAACCAAATGCTCAATAAGGATGATTAATTTGTAGATGATGCTAATTGTTCGCCTCCTTATATATGGTTGTATCAAGTGCTGTCTGGAAAATCAAAATAATGCATCCTGAGATTTCCAAAATATAGGCCATTCCTTGAGTTCCATAATAAAATAAGGTATCAAGAGACTAAACCCCTGGCTCTAATAGCACTGGAGACTGTCAGGACAAATAAAGGCAAGCGTCCTTCCAAATACTGATTGCTTATGGGTAGAATTTCTTATTTTACTCAGTCTATTTGTTCTTATGTTTAGAATTCTAAGAAATTTCTCCTAAGAAAGGGATTCCAGTACTTCATTTAACTTATTCTTTTTCTTTATAAGCATATTAAGGCCCTATTATTGACCAGTCTCTATACGCTGTAAGGTTGGGTCTCTCTCTCTCTCTCTCTCTCTCTCTCTCACACACACACACACACACACACACACACACACACACACACACACACACACACATTTGTAGGCCTAGGGATGTACACCTTGAGAGTAGCAGAGGCGCTTCACATTGTGGATAACCCCTGGGAGGTCTGCAGTGAGAAGGGATTAGACATGGAAAATTGGTGGGTACATTGACTTAGAGAAGGGAGAGAAAGAAGAGGATCATATTCTAGTGATATGCCAAGTGGGAGAAGTACTTTTAATCATTAAAAAATCAAGCTTTTCACACTCACTGATTATGCCGTGACCTTCCAAAAGTGCCAAGAAGGAGTTGACGCAAATATTACTTCATTTTAAGATGAGGAACCTGAAACAAGGAAAATAAGTGTTCACCCACAATGAACACATAAACCGAGACCCTGAAGATGCTGAGTTCTTGAGCTCTCAGCACTGCTCATAAATTACCCTGGGGGAGCTCTAACTTTGGTTTCAGGTACAATTAAGATTTTTAAATAATTTTTTTTAGTACACAGTACATTCTTACATTTCAAGACTAAAATGATTTAAAGGGTCTACAATAAAATCCTCTCTTCTATTTCTGTCCCTCAGCCACTCTGCTCACTTTCCCAGAGGCAGTCCCTGTTATCAGTTTCTTGGAGTTCCTTCCAGAGATATTTAATACTAATGAGAGAAAATACACAAATGCACATACACAAAGATCTTCAAATTTTACACAAATGGCCACATACCATTCACATTACTATGTACCCTGTTTGATTTTGTGCAAGTATTTCATGGATATCATTCTAGATCAGCAGTATCATTTTTGTATGTGCTATTATTTATATATCACTGGTATCATCTACTTTTCCACTTTCAGGAGAACTATGTGGTGAATTAAAACCACATAGAAACTGGGTTTACATAGATCATGGCTCCATCATCTAACAACTGGCTTTGAGATGTGGACAAGGCACCTAACTCTCTGAAGCCAGTATGGTCTTCACTCAACCATACTGGCTACCCACTCCTCACAAGGTCGTTGTGGCAATTCTAAGAGCTTGGCATTGGGAGCCAGGTAGCTTGGCTAACTGAATATCAATAGGATCTCAGGCAGTTATTTAATCTCTCTCAGACTCATTTTCATTTGTTCCACATGCACTTTCATGGGTAACCACAAACAGCAAAGTTCACAGATCTTGAGTACTGACTGAATTATCGAAAAAGAAACATATTCACATTTTCCTCATGTAGGTCAAATAATACATTACAGAAACCAAGAAGCCCACACTTGTGCACTTAGTTACTATACCCTCTCCAAAGGTAACATTACTCTGACTTCTAATGTCATAATCTAGCATATTTTGAATTTTATATACGTGGAATTAAGAGGTATATATTTTGTTTTCTAGTTTCTTTTGCTCAATTTGTTTTGAGATTCATCCATACTGTTGAAATAGTAGTTCCTCATTGTCATTGCCGTATAATATCCTATCATTAGGATTTTCCAGAAATTATATATTCATTTTACATAATGAATAAATGTTAATGTGTTTTGCATTGTTTTCATATTTTATCTTTTATTACGATGCTGCTTTAAATGTTATAGTACATGTATGCATTTGTTCAATTTCTACCTAGGAGTAGAAATGCTGGGTCATAGGGTAAGTTTATGTTCAGAATACTCAGTAATTGGTGGTACAGGTTTAAGTTTCAATCAGGGTTTACATTTGCAAGTACCAGAAACCAATTTTGGCAGATTTAAGAAGAATGAATTTATTGAAAGACCATTGAATAGGTCATAAAATCAGTGAGGGATTTGAGAAATAGGTTTAAGAAGAGGCAAGGAGAAAGGGCCGCATGGATCAAAACACAGCCAGTATTACACTATGAAACTAGTATCAGGAGAACAATGTTTCAGTCATGCTACATACCAGACCTCATAGTTTGCACAGTCAACACTGAACTCTCGCCCACAGACTCATAATCCTTCATTCCCTTGGCTGTTATTGCCAAAAAGATGTGCCTCGCTCTCAGCCTCTTTGCATCTCTAGGTACTGACTCGAAGTCTGGTGTGTGCACTTCTGAAAGGCCAGGCCCAGGTCACATGTCCAGGCCACAGGTGCAAGGGAGCTGGAAAAGTGATGCATAAGGGGGGCACTTTCCAAACAGAAGAAGAGAATAGGGTGTAGATATTGGGCATAAAAACCTGTTTATAAGACTATTTCTTCCTAAGTTAAATATCTGGAAAAAAACACAAACAAGTATTGATCTCCTTCTGTAAGGAAATAAAACAACAACTGAAGTTCAGCTCCTCCAAAACCAGAGTTTTTCCTTGACTACATAGTTAATAAATATGACATGAGTATTAATTTTTAACACAGATTTGGGGTTTCTAAATAATTTTAAAAGATTTTATAGGTTCTAGAAAGCAGAAATCCAATATTAGAATGTACCAGAGATCTTTTTTATAATGAAGAAAAATACTTTCTTCCTCCATGTTTTATCATAGGTTTTGAATATGTGCATACATGGCTGTACTCACCATCTCTCTGAGGCACATATTGCCTTGGAGTCACTGGTCCCAAAACCACTAGGTATAAATTTAGATGATCTAAGGCCAGTTCTTTTCCTCTCTATACTCCTTAACTTCTGAACAATAAACCTCTTTTAGTCTCTCATTATCTTTCTCTTTTTACCATTCTATGTTTTCTTCTCCTGATTCCTCTGACTAATGGCCTCATTCAACTGTGGATCCTCCTGGAAACTTTATTCCATTGTTTCCACCAAACTCCTATCCATCTTAAGCTTTGGGGAAAAAAATGCTCTCTCTCTTTTTGCCTTAACTATAACTAGCCCTTCCTAAGACCCCTACTTCCCTCCCAGCCTTAGCTCATTTTAGTTGAGGCTTCTGGGTCTCTCACACATTGAGCCATGAATCCAAGAAGTGAGTTGGTATTTCAATGCATTGTCAGTGTTGCTTCTGGATATTGCTTTCCCATCCTCTTGTCAAATCGCATTCTCTTTAGAATTCACTACAACTAGTACTCCATCCTCAAGCCCCTCTAATTGTGGCCAATCCACTAGCCACCTGGTTATCCATTCCCAGTCATCCTCTCCTAGCTTAATTCTAGGCAATTTTAACACTCATGGAAATATATTATCCTTAATGACCTTGCAATTCCTTTATCTTCCCATTCAAAAGCTCATGCCCTGAATCTTATCAGTGCTTAGAAATTGCCCCACTTGCACACCCCACTTTCCAACCACAACTTCACTCTACTCAATTTAAAATTTTTCACACAGGATGCTTCCACACGTTTATTGCTTCACTCTATTCAATTTAAAATTTTTCACACAGGATGCTTCCACACATGTTTACTGCCTCTGAATTGGGTTGGCTTCCCAGTACACCTTCTAGTCATTTTACTCAGCCTTGGTCAGCTCTGTTTTCCATTCCCATCAATGAATATCCCAAAATGTACCCAAAGTCCTTCCCCCAAACAACTGCTGTTTTCATTCTAAGCAGATGACCTTGCCTTTCCATCAGTGGAAAAATTGAGGTCATCAGGGGGGTCTCAGTCAATTTCTCTGTAAACATATCTATATTCATTGGTTCTTACTTTGTTTGCTTCCCTCTAGAAGTCTGTAACATCCCTTGCCAGTTCAAGGCCAACCTAAGCTGGTGGCCCAGCTCCCTCTATATCTACCCTGTCCTTGCTCTGTCAGTCATCTCTTTCTCAGCCTCTTTATTGGATCCTTGCCTCAGTCTATAAACACCTGAAGACTTTTTCATTTTAAAAGGCCCTGACACCTGCATCCTATTCAACTATCATCCAGCTTCTCTCTGTTCCTCCACTTTCAGATCTTTGGAAATCATAGAAAAGCTGGCTTTCTTGAGCTTTTCACCCCAGTTTTACCCCTTGAACTCTGAAATCTGCCTTCCTCATTCCTCTACTGAAACTCTTTCCCCTAAGAAACATAATGACTTGATTGCCTACCATACATTTCCCAGTCTTATGTAATCAGACTTCACTCTGTCTTTGCCACTGCTAACTGGTTTCTCCTTTCAAAGTGTAATCTTGTTTTCCTCCTGATAGCACTACTTGTTCATTATTGTTTTAGTCTATTTCAGCAGCTATAACAAAATACCAGTCTGCGTCAGTGAAAAACAAGAGAAATTCATTTCTAACCATTCTGGAGGCTGCAAGTCTGAGACGAAGGTGCCAGCACAGGTAGGTGAAGGTCCTCTTTCAGGCTGCAGACTTCTCATTGGATCCTCCCATGGTGGAAGGGGGAGGGAACTCACTGAAGCCTCTTTTATAAAAAGCACTGATCCCATTAGTGAGGGCTCCACTCTTGGGGCTCAAGCACCTCCCAAGCACTCCATCTTCTAATACTATCACCTTTGGGGGTTAGAATTTCAACATGTAAATTTTGGAGGGACACAATATGCAAACCATAGCAATTAAAGAACATTTGGAAAATGTATGGAAGTACAAGAAAAATAATATCACCTGTATTGGCACTAACTGGTGATAGCACTAACTGGTGATATAGCTGCTAATATTTTGAAGTTTATACATTATACATAGAAATAGATATAGATATATAGGTATGACTGCATCACTATGTTGTACAGCAGAAATTGATACAACACTGAAAATCAACTAAACTCTAAAAACAAAAAAGAAATAGATGTAGATATATGCAGGCAAAATTCTGTACAGCGGCTTTTTCCTGCTTTTTTATAACATTATATATAAAACATTATATTGGGCATATGTTCCCATATCTTTAAATATTTTTTTAAAATGTGTATAAGTACTTCATAATATTCTATAAAGTAGATGAATTGTCATAGGTTAGTCATTTCTGTACTATCAGATATTTGACCCATACTTATAATCTTTTCTATTATAAATTCAATTATTATATACATCCCTGTACATAAGTCTTTGGCAATTTCTTTGGGATTATTTCATTAGAATAAATTATTGAAAAATAATTACTGGGTGCAAGGGTGTATATATTTTGTAAGTTTTACTGCACAATGCTGAATTGACTGCAGAAAGTTATAGTGATTGGTGTTCTCACTTGAAATGACCATGAGTACTTCTTTTCCTTTTTTGGTCTTAAACATGTCTGCTCTATTTCCATTATAATGTCCTCTGTTCTATTTCCTGATAATAACCTCTTCTGGTTCTCATTGTACTTCTTTGTCTTGTGTGTGTGGTTTTTTTAATGCCCTCTTTAGGAATTCATCTTCCTATAAATACCCTCTAAAATTGATGTTCCCCATACTTATATCCTTAGTCCACTATCTCTCTCACTTATTCCTCAGGGTTATTTATTCTATTCCAATAGTTTAAACTTCTTCCACTAGGCAGAAGATTCCCAAATAGAAGACAGCAGATCTGGCTTCTCTCCTGAATTTTAGATTAACATACAGAACCATCTGTAGTCCATCTCCTTTTTGTTATCTGACAAATGACCTCCAAAACAACCTGTCAAAAAGATGAGATGGTAGAACAACCATTCCAACTTGAAAACTAGAAGATATATTTGCCTTTTCTCTCTTGGTCAATCCCACCACTGCAGCCCTCATCACAAGGGGAGATTTTCAATTATTTGCCATGAACCTGAGTAGAGAGCATACTAAATATAAAACTATTTTCACGTTCCTTATTATTTTTCTTATTTAAGAGAGAAACTTTTGGTGGATTTTGTTATTGGCAGAAGTTAGTTAGGGCCAAAAGTGGGGCTAATGCTTTTATTTGTGACTCTCAGTCCACAGTAGTAGTCTTTTCCTTGAAAATTATGTTCTATCCTGTGTGAATAAGCTTTTTAAAAATCAGAAAAACATACAGGATATTCAAAACATAAAATCATACTACTTGTAAGCTGGAAAGCACAATTGACACATCCAGTTGAATACTATGATTTTGTCTTTTAGCAGTCTGAGAGCCAGAGATGGTTCATGGCTTTCTCAAAGATGCATGTTTAGTTGGCATCAGGTATCACTAAAATCTAATTTTTATAACTCACACTCCAGTATTCATTTCACTACACAAATATTTCTACATATTCTTTTTTTTTTCAAGGGCTGCACCTGTGGCATATGGACCAGGCTAGCAGTCAAATTGAAGCTGCAGCTGCCAGCCTACATCACAGCTCACTGCAACGCTGGATCCTTAGACCACTAAGTGAGGCCAGGCGTCGGACCTGCATCCTCATGGACACTATGTTGACTTCGCAACCCATTGACCAAAACCGGAACTCCTATTTCTACATATTCTTAATCCTTGTCCTCTGAGAAACTCTGCAAACAGATACTCATGCATAAGTAACTGCTGGAAAATCCTTCATATCATAGCTTTTAGAAAATCATAACTAGGTTTTCACTATGATATTCATAAGCTCTAGCCCCTTTGTGGGCTACTTCCTCCATAGAAAACTATTAAAATATATTTTATGACTACACTGGCATAAAAGTAATCTAGAATACATTCATTATTATATTTTCATTTTTCTTATTAGAAAGAAATTAAAATACTTTTGTGGACTCCTAAAAGTATTGTGGGTCTTTGACACTGTGCCTACAGTGCTGAGGGAAAAAATCAGTCCTGTTTATAATGCATGGTAAAGATTCACAGAAGTCTTGCAAAAAGAAAAGCTATTTACTTCTGTTTTACTTAATGTTTCCAAAATTTTTGCTCAGAGGGTCCTATTAACATCTCAAAGATCACTAGTATTCTATAAAACATGGTTTAGAAAAAAATGTTCTCTGCTTTCACACTGCAATGATACTTTGCAGAAAAGAAGAGAGTGATGCAAAAATCAAGTTACTTTTTTTGGCCATGGTTGAGATCTCTGAATTAGCTGTAAAATACTCATAAAAGGCTTTCAAGATGTTTTATACAGCAGGGAAGCACATCAAATTTTCACATATGGTTCACATTAATGTATGGAAGAGTTGACAATTATGTTTCATTGACACATCTTTCTAGTACATGGGAATGGTAATACACCATTAACTCATGCTTTTGCTTCTTAAACTAATCAAATAAAATTAGAATGTCTATAAAACTAGATTTCCAACTCATTTGAAGAAGATGGATAATAGAAACTTCATGAATTAGAAATAAGACAGCAGTAATTGCATATGGTGACTACTTTTAAATGCGCCTGCATTCTCTATGCTTTCATGATTCTTTTGACACATTGATATGGAAAAATCAACTAGTATCTCATGTCCTTAACAACTGCTAATATTCCTTTTAAGAAGAACAGTTTCTGGAGTTCCCCGTCATGGCTCAGTGGAAACGAATTTGACTAGTATTCATGAGAACATAGATTTGATCCCTGGCCTCACTCAGTGTGTTAAGGATCCAGCGTTGTGGTCAGCTGTGGCGTAGGTTGCAGATGCGGCTCCGATCTGAACGTTGCTGTGGTGTAGGCTGGCGGCTACAGCTCCAATTCAACCCCTAGCCTGGGAACCTCCATATGCCATGGGTGTGGCCCTAAGAGACAAAAAAGAAAAAAGAAAAAAAAGACAAAGGTTTCTTATGAGGATCACCAGGGAAATTTGAGGCATTATCTGAGGTCTGGAATGAGAGTCACCCCTGAGAATCCAGAGAAATATCTCTTTTCTCAAGGGTAAAAGTTAAGAAATAGATGCCATTTTTGGAGCTATATACATCCTGTGATTTTAAGCAGTTCGGTTCACTTCAACAATATTCACTGAGTGCCTTTGATGTGCTAGGTACTAGGCACAAAGGAGATACAGCTTCTGTGGATGAAGAGCTCAAATCTAATATGTACACAGCAAAAAAATTTTTTTTTGTCTTTTTGCCTTTACGTGAGCCACTCCCGCGGCATATGGAGGTTCCCAGGCTAGGGGTCTAATCGGAGCTGTAGCTGCCAGCCTACGCCAGAGCCACAGCAACTCGAGATCCGAGCCACGTCTGCAATCTACACCACAGCTCAGGGCAACGCCGGATCGTTAACCCACTGAGCAAGGGCAGGGATTGAACCCGCCACCTCATGGTTCCTAGTCGGATTCGCTAACCACTGCGCCACGACAGGAACTCCATACACAGCAAATTTTAATACCACATAGTGAGAGGTATGCACAGGATGATATGGAAGCATATGGGAGCAGCAAAGAGAGATGCTTATGGCCAGCCGGTGAAACAAAGAAAAATGAAGGGTGAGGTGGTAAATGGGCTTAGTGAGGGGTGGAAGAGGAGCAAAGGACAGGAAACAACTCCTGAAGGAAGCAGTGTTTAAAAAATAACATACACTCTGTTTCATTTTACTAGTATGAACAAAGTAAGTAAAATAACTTGGAACATGCAGGCAGCAAAATTTCATTTTATTTATTCATTTATTTTTTAGTTTTGCCTTCGTACTTTTATATTTATTTATTTATTTATTTTTAAGTTTCTCCAGGCTTCTATTATGAAACACTATTTTTAGTTTCTCATATTTTTGTGGAAATTTCTTCTTTGAGATTTAGCTGCATCCATTTGACCTTGGCCTAGAGGTAATACACAATTTAGAAGAGTTCGCATTACTAGGGCAACGCTAATGTTTAATTTTCAAACGTATATGTAAATTGGTAAGCTGGCCTAGTGAATCTACAGGACACATAACCCTGCCTACAATTCACTGTTCTTTTTTATTTATTTTTTAATTTTTAACTGTTATTTCCCCAATACAATTTTTTTTCTACTGTATATCATGGTGACCCAGTTATGCATACATGTACGCATTCTATTTTTGCACATTATCATGCTCCATCATAAGTAACTAGACATATTTCCCAGTGCTAAACAACAGGATCTCATTGCTAATCCATTACAAAGGCAATAGTTTGTATCTATTAACCCCAAACTTCCCAACCACCCTACTCCCTCCCTCTCCCCCTTGGCAACCACAAGTCTATTCTCCAAGTCCATGAGTTTCTTTTCTGTGGAAAGGTTCATTTGTGCCATACATTAGATTACAGATGTAAGTGATATCATATGGTATTTGTCTTTCTGACTTCACTCAGGATGAGAGTCTCTAGTTCCATCCATGTTGCTGCAAATGGCATTATTTCATTCTTTTTTATGGCTGAGTAGTATTCCACTGTGTATATATACCACAAATGGACAAGTTTCATTTTATATTTAGCATATAAATTGAAACTGTAGACATGAGAGAAACAAAGAACTGTTACAAGAAAGCTGATTTGCTTGTTTTTTTTTGTTTTTTTGTTTTTTACTTTTTTTTCTCTGTCTCTTCAGGCACACCTGTGGCATATGGAAGTTCCCAGGGTAGGGGTCCAATTGGAGCTGTAGCTACTGGCCTACACCACAGCTAATTAACTTGTTATGTGTAATTTTAAGCTTAAAATCTATGACAGCGTTGAGGAAGTAACCATATTACCATTAGAAAGCTAAAGTCAATAGCCACTATGAGTATTTTAACCTTTCTAGAGTAGTAAAACAGTTAGCATTTTTATGGTGATCTAGCTGTCTCAGGTAGAGCCCCCTCATTAAGATCAACTGTAGTGCTTGCTAAGGATGAAGATTTCTAGCTCCACCTACAGATTGAGACTCTCTGGAGATAAGAAATTACAAGCTTTCCTAGAGATTATTATGTACACTAAGGCTTGAGAACTTTGACTCAGAGGATGCAGACAGCAAATGTTGGAGAAAGGAAGTAATAGGCTTTCTTAAAACTCAATTGTGAAGCAGAGCTTGCCTTGAGGCTTGCCTGGTTGAAGGCAAGAAGTAGTTCTGATTTAACTAATATTAGTCCTGGTTAGAAGAAATCTCAGTAAGAAGGAAACTTCTGGGAACACTCCAGCTGTCCATTCAGCAGGAAACCACTACCATGCTCCTTGTCATTGGTCCTAGTTTGAGCACAGAATGGATTCAAGAATAATGATTTTTACCCTGATGTTTTTATTTTTACCTCTTGTCTTTTCTGAGTGTCTTCATCTTATCTTACTGCTTTAAGCATCTTCTATATGCTAGCTCCTTGCAAATATATATCTCTAGGCTGAACCTCATTTCTAACTCCAGATTATTACCTGCTCAACATCTCCTTTCAGATAGCTAGTGGGCCTTTCAAAGTTAACATGTCTAAAATGGATCGTCTAGTGATCTTCCACTAAACATGCTCTTCCCATAGACAGACTGACCCCTTCAACTCAGTTCATGGCAACTTTGTTCTTTGTTGGTTCAGGCCAAAATTCTTGGAGTCAAACATGACTTCCCTTTCTACCACATATACTATCCAATCTTCAAACAAATGCTCTTAACTTTGCTTTCAAAATATACCCAAGGTATGATCACTTATTAATCCTCACTGTTACTATTCCAGTTTGAGTCCCTAGCATCTCTTATATAGCTTATTGCAAAAGCTCAATGATCTGTCTGTTTCTTTCTTCTCAAGTTCCTTTTAGAATATTCTCAACATGGTAGTCAACATGACCCTGTTAAAATATTATGACAGATTATAACCACTCTTGTGCTCAAAATCCTCCAAAAGGCTCCTCACATCATTCAGTGGGGAAAAAAACAACAACAAAGTTCTAATAATGTTCTACAAAGCCTTGCATGATCTGGTCCTTCTTTCCAACCTTATCTCTATGTTTTCCCTTTTTTACTCTTTTTAGACACACTAAACATTATTTCCTTTAACATAGCTATCCCGATCTCTCCTTTGTATATGCTTTTACAGCTGTCTTAATAATTTTCCTGGGATATTTGCAAATCATCCTATAAGTCTTTGTTCAAGGCCATTGTCTCAATAAGGATACAGAATATGGCAAAAATGATGGCATGCCATTTCCAAGATTTTGGCTGCAAAATTGCTTAGCCTGTATTGTTCTCTCTCATTTTCTCATTCTGATGAGGCAAAATGCCAAGTTATGAGCTGTTGTATGGAAAGACCCATTCAGCAAGGAACTGAGAAAAGCCTCCACCAATAGCTAGTATGCTTTGGCCTTCAGTCTGACTGCCTATGAGAAGGTGAATCCTTCCAACAATCAGAGTAAGCTTGGAGGCATACACTTCCCCTTTGGAGTCTTGAGATGACTACTGCCCTGGCAAATACCTTGGTTAATTGCAATCTGAGATATCCTGAGCCAGAGGACTCACATAAGCCATTCCCAGTTTGCCGATCCATAGAAACTATAAGACAATTAATGTTTGCTATTTTAAACCATATGTTTTTAGGGTAAATTGTTACTCAACCATAAATAAAAAATACTGTAGTCATATAGTAAAATGTATAATTGCATAAAAGAGTATCTTTTTAAGGAAACATGAATTATTGGTGATAAATGAGTGGTAATTTTGAATGAGGGCCTATGTTCATAGTAACATTTATCATTTATTCATTCATTCCACAAATATTTTACTTAGAACCAACTTAGTGACAGGCAGAATTCAAGATGGGAAAACTGTTTAATCTAATAGAGTTTGTATAATGCAAGGTGAGGATGATGGGGACAAACACCAGGTCCAGAAATAAACGATTAATAGTTTAAGGTAAAATAAAACTGGGTTACAATATGTAGATAGATTGGCAATGGGGGTGGGACACCACTTTTGAAGGTCTCTTGGAATGTGTAACCACTAAATTCAGAATTCTCTGACTGATGAGAAAGATTAGGTCATGGGAAAATCTGTGGGCAGAACCTTGTAGGCAGAAAGAATTGCCAACGCTGAGCTGGGAATAAGAAGGGTATGCAGCTAGGGGTTGGATTATGTACATTTGGATTTTATTCTAAAGGTCATAGAAGGCCTTTATAGAATTTAAACAGAGGGTAGAACATTATATTTTAAATGTTTAGATTGTCACTCTGGTTTGTGTATACAAAAGGATTATGGTGGTGGATAGAAGGTTAAGGAAAGAGAGAAAGTTAGGGGACAATATGGGCTTAGTTACTTTATGGGCAACGGGGCACTGAGCCAATACGTTCTTGCAGAAGGGGAGACTGTGAGACTGTGGCAGATTCACAAGTGGGTCTTAGTCTTTGTCAGTATAATCTGAATGATTGGCAAATTGGTTCGTGCATAAGGTGATGTTAGGGGAATAAAAAGAAGTCACATTTGCAGGCAACTTACTTGTTCTTAGGACAGGGTCAAGTTTACTTCTATTAATCAAAAGAACATTTAAAGATATATTAGACTTGGGTTTTGTGCAAGGAACAACTCCTCTTGCTCAAGAAGAAAATGCAACTTTGATGTTTTTAAAACAGCTGTTAGCATTTTTGTGTGTGTGTTCATAAGTAAGATTTTTATGACCTTGAAGACTAGTTTCACAGCACTATAAACCAATTAAATGTTAAACATAGTGTCTCTTAACCTTGGTAATAAGTATTCCACATAGAAACAATTCTTCAACTCCCTTTATGCTAATTAGGACTCTAAGTAAGAAACAAATTATAAGAAAAGATATACTCAGTTGACTGGCCTTATCAACTGCCATGAAAAAGAAAGAAAATGATGAAATGTGTCACGGGATGGGAAAGTTGAAATGCTTACAGCTATTACTTTGACAAACTGCTAGCTTGATGCTGACTCACAGTCTAAAGGGTTAGGGAAAACTGGGACAAAAGAGAGGCAAAGTAAGAAGTGGGCACAAACATTCCAAAGAAAGTAAAAAGAAGAAAATAAAATATGTGACATATTAAAAACGACTTTTGAGGCGTTCCCTTGTAGCACAGTGGGATAAGGGTCCGGTATTGTCACCGAAGCAGCTTGGGTTTGTATTATGGTGTGGGTTCAGTCTCTGGCTTGGAAACTTCCACATGCTGTGGGCATGGACAAAAAAAAATGATTTTTGAACCAAATAGAAAATAAGCAATTTTTTATTTGACCACTAAAAGAACCATTTTATGGTTAATTTTAAAAACTGATATATATCATACATAACAAAAGTCCATAATTTGTAACTGTACTGCTTGATGAATTTTTACATAGTAAATACATCCATGTAAACAACATTTATATCAAGAAATTGAATCTGTAGATTGCTTTGGGTAGTATAGTCATTTTGATAATATTGACTCTTCCAATCCAAGAGCATGGTATGTCTTTCCATCTATTTGTGTCATCTTTGATTTCTTTCATCAGTGGCTTGTAGTTTTCAGAGTACAGGTCTTTTGTCTCTTTAGGTAGGTTTACTCCTAGGTATTTTATTCTTTTGGACACGATGGTAAATGGGATTGCTTCCCTGATTTCTCTTTCTGATCTTTCATTGTTAGTGTATAGAAATGCTGTCAATTTCTGTGTATTAATTTTGTATCCTGCGACTTTGCCAAATTCGTGGATGAGCTCCAACAGCTTTCTGGTAGAGTCTTTAGGATTCTCTGTGTACAGTATCCTGTCATCTGCAAATAGTGATAGTTTTACTTCTTCCTTTCCAATTTGGATTCCTTTTATCTCTTCTACTTCTCTGATTGCTATGGCTAGGGCTTCCAAAACTACGTTGAAGAGTAATGGTGAGAGCGGACATCCTTGACTTATTCCTGATCTCAGAGGGGATTCTTTCAGCTTTTCACCATTGAGAATGATGTTTGCTATGGGTTTGTCTTATATGGCCTTTATTATGTTGAGGTAGGTTCCCACTATGCCCACTTTCTGAAGGTTTTTTTTTTTTTTAATCAGAAATGGGTGTTGGATTTTGTCAAAGGCTTTTCCCGCGTCTATTGAGAGGATCATATGGTTTTTATTCTTCAGTTTGTTAATGTGGTGTATCATACTGATGGATTTGTGGATATTGAAGAACTCTTGCATCCCTGGGATAAATCCCACTTGATCATGATGTGCAATCCTTTGAATGTATTGTTGGATGCGGTTTGCTGGTATTTTGTTGAGGATTTTTGCCTCGATGTTCATCAGTGAAATTGGCCTATAGTTTTCTTTTGTTGTGGTATCTTTGTCTGGTGTTGGTATCAGGGTGATATGGTGGCCTAATACAATGAGTTTGGGAGTGTCCCTTCCTCTCAAATTTTTGAAATAGTTTCAGAAAGATGGGTATTATCTCTTCTCTGAAAGTTTGATAGAATTCGCCTGTGAAGCCATCTGGTCCTGGACTTTTGTTTGTTGGAGGTTTTTTAATCACAGTTTTAATTTCAGTTCTTGTGATTGGTCTGTTCATCTTTTCTATTTCATCTTGGTTTAGTCTTGGGAGATTGTACTTTTCTAAGAATTTGTCCATTTCTTCTAGGTTTTCTGTTTTATTGGCATGTAGTTGCATATAGTAGTTTCTTATGATCCTTTGTATTTCTGTGATGTCTGTTATTACAGATTCAATGCAATCTCTATCAAATTATCAAGGACATTTTTCACAAAACCCAAACAAAATATTTTGAAGTGTGTTTGGAAGCACAAAAGACCCAGAATAGCCAAAGACATCCTGAAAAAGAAAAATGCAGCTAGAGGAATCAGGCTCCCGGAATTCAGACTATACTATAATCATCAAAGCCGTAGAGTACTGGCACAAAGACAGAAATATAGATCAGTGGAACAGGAGGGAAAGCCCAGAATTAAACCCACACACCTACAGCCAACTCATCTATGACAGAGGAGGCAAGGATATACAATGGAGAAAGGACAGCCTGTTCAATAAGTGGTGCTGGGGAAACTGGACAGCCACATGGAAAAGAAGGAAATTAGAACACTCCCTAACACCATACCCAAAAATAAACTCCAAATGGATTAAAGACCTACATATGAGACCAGACACTATAAAACTCTTAGAGGAAAACATAGGCCAAACCCTCTCTGACATAAACGACAGCAACATCTTCTCGGATCCACCTCTTAGAGTATTGACAATAAAAACAAAAATAAACAAATGGGACCTACTCAACCTTAAAAGTTTCTGCACAGCAAAGGAAACCCTAAACAACACAAAAAGACAACCCACAGAATGGGAGAACATATTTGCAAATGAATCGACTGACAAGGGATCAATCTCCAAAATTTATAAACACCTCCTACCGCTCAATACCAAAAATCAAACAACCCCATCCAAAAATGGGCAGAAGATCTAAACAGACAGTTCTCCAAGAAGACATACAGATGGCCGAGAAACACACATGAAAAGATGTTCAGCATCACTCATGATTAGAGAAATGCAAATCAAAACCACTCTGAGGTACCACCTTACACCAGCCAGAATGGCCATCAGCAAAACGTCTACAAACAATAAGTGCTGGAGAGGGGGTGGAGATAAAGGAACCCTAGTACACTGTTGGTGGGATTGTAAATTGGTGCAGCCACTGTGGAAAGCAGTATGGAGATGCCTCAGAAAACTCAAAATAGAACTACCATTTGATCCAGCAATCCCACTCCTGGGCATCTATCCAGAGAAAACCACGACTCGCAAAGACACATGTACTCCGATGTTCATTGCAGCACTATTTGCAATAGCCAAGACATGGAAACAACCTAAATGTCCATTGACAGAGGAGTGGATCCAGAAGAGGTGGTGCATATACACAATGGAATATTACTCAGCCATTAAAAGGAATGAAATACCAGCATTTTTAGCAACATGGATGGACCTAGAAATTATCATGCTGAGTGAAGTCAGCCATACAATGAGACACCCACGTCAAGTGCTTTCACTGACATGTGGAATCTGAAAAAAGGACAGACTGAACTTCTTTGCAGAACAGATGCTGACTCACAGACCTTGAAAAACTTATGATTTCTAAAGGAGACAGTTTGGGGGTTCGGGGAAGAGCTGGGGTTGTAGGATGGAAATGCTATAAATTTGGATTGGGATGGTCATTGTACAACTATAAATGTAATAAATTCATTGAGTAATAAAAAATAAAAAGAAGAAATTGAATAACATCAGTACCCCAAAATTCTGCAATCCTGGTTATTACCTGAATCCCTGAGGGTAATCACAATGCTGACTTCTAATGCTCTATACAACACTTAATTATATATAAATGAATCATACAGTAATTACTCTTATATACCTTGCTTCTTTTATTCAATATTATTTCTTGTTGGAAATGGCAACACACTCTCATTGTTGTATGGTATCTTCCGGTATGAATGTACTGCAATTTATTGATCCATTCCATAGTTGATAGATATTTGCATTTCTTCCAGATTTGGCTATTATGAACAGTGTTGCTGTGGATATTCTTTTGCTTACATGTCTTTGGGGCATATATGTGAGAGTGGAGAAGCTGGATTATAGGTTGCACATGTTTCATTTTAATAGATAATGCTAAATTATTTTCCAAAGTTGTTGTACCAACTAACACTCTTACTAACAATGTTTGGAAATTCCAGCTGCTCCACATTCTTTTCAGCACTTGGAATTGTTAGGCTTCTTAATTTTAGCCAATCTAGTAGGAAACCAAAGAAAACTACGATATTTGAAGCAACTGATGAACTGTAAGAAATGAAATTATAGTTTACCTTAATGATAGGAACATTCCTTTTTAAGGTGTCCGAGGCTGATGGCATTCAATCCATGGAAAAGTAAATACTAGTTGACACAAGAGTGAATAATATTTTCATCACCATAATAATGTTTTTGGTATTCATCTTTTACAGTCTTTACACAAAGCATGAAAACTTAAATATGACTACAAATTTGGAATGAAAACTTTAGCAGCCTCAACAATTCAAAATGAAGGAAAATTGATGATAGGTGAGAAGTAGAAAGAAGAAATAGAAAAAAGAGAGTATCTCACAAGGTAGGTAGTAGAGAGACAACAGTTAAAATCTAATAGGGCATGAAACATAGTTTATTGTGCCTTATTTAAAGCTATAAAAGCAAGCAATACAAAAACATAGGGAAGATAAGGGGAAGGTAGAGTTTTAAATATATTATCGAAAGTTTAAAAGGGATCAAAAGAAAACCCTAAAGTTGTCATAACTAAGAAAAAATAGAAGAGATAGGGAATTGAGGTTAATATTATTGAATGAAACCTACATTTTTTCATAAAAGGTTGTAAATAGATATAAAGTTGATAAAGCAAGAAGTAGATACATAGACATATTAAGTTATTTAGGGTTACTAAGATAAATATCCAAAGAACTAAAAAAGATTAAAGAGAATGCTCCTGGAAAATACTTTGAAGGTATGATAAATGTTTGCCAGGTGTAGCACTTTAATATAAAAGAATGAAGTTTCAAAAGTAAGAATTATCTGGTGAGATGATCAACACTAATCCTCTCAGTGGGAATGATTTCAGCTTTTACTTTGGAGAAAGGAGAAAGAAAAAAGAGAATTATAAATGATGCATTATGAGATCCAGAATGTTTTCTTCAAAATTCTATTCAGTTTGAAAACCTAAGACAGGTAACACATCCAGAAATGCAAGTAGAATGGGCTGGCTTTCCAATCTCTTAATTTTCTAGGTCAATTTGTAGTTTATACTGCTTTCAGATAAATCTCACTGTCAATCTGATCTTGTCACCTTCTGTTAAAAATCTCTAATGTCTCCTCATTGCCTATTCAATTAAATATTATATCCTTACCTTGATGTTCTAGGCATAGAATAATATGGCCTCAATTTACGGATTACCAGCTATTTGATTGCATTACTGGTAAATAATAACATGGGAATTTAAAATGAGGCAGCATTGACTTTGAAGCCTGTGCTCTTTCATCCTATACCATACAGCCTCTCTTGTGACACACAAATGTACACAAAGAGACATATAGAAGAATGGGCATTACAACATTTCCCGTTAGAGCAAAAAACTCAAAGCAATCTTCATATGCACTAATAGAAGAAATGATTAGCAAATTGTGTAAGGTCATATAGTACAAGGATCAGAAAAGAGTTAAATAATGAACTGGATGTATGTTCCAAAATGAATAAATTGCCAAAGCAAAATGTTGATTGAGAATAGCTACTTGTTGAAGGTTATACACAATAGGATTGTTTATGTAATGTTTAATAATGTACATATATTATAAAGAAATAACAAAAAGGAGTTCCTGCTGTAGCACAGTAGGTTAAGAATTTGACTGCAGTGGTCGTAGCTGCAGCTTGGATTCAATACCTGGCCCAGGAACTTCCATATGCTGTGGGTACGGCCATTAAAAAAAAGGAAATATTAACAAAAAGAGTATTAGGGAGAATATAGGTTAAGATCAGGATGGTAATTATTTCTATAGAGTGAGTGCAAAAAATTGAATTGAGAAGGGTACAAAGGAGGCACCAACCGGAAAACAATGGAACAAAAAATTAACATGAGTATATGGGTAATTACAGATTTGTCTGCCTTCTCTGATTGTTTAAAGTAATACATAAAACAAATGTATAGGTAGAAAAATAAGTGGAAAGATGTATAACAATACTGTTTTAAATCTCAGGGTGATGACATTATAGGTGATTTGTTGTTCTCTTAGCTTATTTTTCTTAATCTTCAAAAATAGATATTTTTTACTTCTGGTTTCTAGTCCAACATATAAAGAGTTTGGAAATCATCACTTCCAAGAGAAAAATGCTTATAAACAAACTGAAATACCACAACTCTTCTTATATCTATCAGACAATTGAGGTCCCAGGGTAAACTACTGCCCCAGAAAGTAGTAACACACATCATACATGGAATCACAGTTTAGGAGGAACGCAGCTGGTACATGAGCTTGGTAAGCTTTAAGTGTTTCTACTGAAAGAATAGCTACATAATTGCTAGAGACTGAGTGTGGACTAAATTGAGAGATACAACTTCTGGGGCCCAGTCTTATAGAGACTTCCATACTTTTAAGAGTGTTAACCCCTAGGAGCCTAACCAGGTCGGGGGCAGGAGGGTGGTTAGTGGGAGTAATGAATTTGAAATAAGTCCATAGCATTCTGCTCTCCTCAATTTTAAACTATTTTGCCAGAGCCTAACCCACTTAGATTTTACCATGGCCTAACTGATGTGGGGGAAGGGAAACACTCAATGCCAGGTCCCCCTAGCCTTCCTGTTTGACCTAAGACACTCCCATACACTGTACCTCTAATGATAAAACTGACAATGATTCCTAAAATAAGAACTCTAAATAAGCAAACTAAACTTGAGAATCAAATAATTAAAAAGAAAATGCTTAAATCTTGTCCTGCAAAATCCATAAGTATAGTTTACTGTCAAAATTTAAACTTCTAGGCATTATGTAATAAATGAAGTTTAAATAATCCATAAAAGTAAATAATTTCTAAGAAAAAAATCAAATTGTTATGTTTATTATATTTTTGAGGAATACATGAAAGTTTTCCCATCTTACTCTCATAATTTAATAATCATCAATTCACTAAAGATTGAAACCAAATATAACATTATAAAATATTTGTTCTACTCCCATATTTTATCACCACATCAATTTGGCCCCTACATAATAACAGGGGCTTACAGCTGAAAGAACTGTAAATCTCAGACCCAATTTAAGAAGTCTCTAGGGAAATCCAAAGATAATAGGGAGGACAAAAACAAGAAAAGTAGATGACACAATAGTCTCTGACACCACAGCTAGAGCAAACAGTAAACATCCCAGCCAGATACACATGAAACCTCTCACTAAATGCACATCTATCTCAGTTTTTTCTATTCAATCTATCATGTCTATTTTTTTAAAAAATTACAAGACATGCTAAAAAGGAAGACAAAATATGAAGAAATAAGATAAACATCAGAAGAAGACTCAGATATAGCAGAGATTTTAGAATATCAGGTTGGTAATTTAAAATAACTATGGTTATGGGCTGAATTGTGTCTCCCCAAATTCATGTCAAAGTCCTAATTCCTAGTACCCCAGGATGTGACTGTATTTGGAGAAAGAACCTTTAAAGAGGTGATTAAGATAAATGAGGTCATTAGAGTGGGCTCTAATCTAATATAACTGGTGTCCTTATAAAAAAAAGAAATTAGGACACAGACAAGCACAGTGGGATGACTATGTGAAGATATAAGGAAGATAGCCATCTAGAGTCCTGAGAAGTAACCAACCCTGCTAACACCTTGATCTTTGATTTTTCGCCTCCAAAACTGTGAAAAAAGAAATACCTGCTGTTAAGCCACCCAATCTGTGTGACTTTGTTATGGCAGCCTTAGAAAACTAACACAATGATTAATATGCTAAGAGCTATAATGGAAAAACTGGACAACATGCAAGAACACATGGGTAATGTAAGCAGAGAGATCAACACTCTAAGAATGAAGCAAAAAGAAATGCCAGGAATGAAAAACACCATAACAGAAGTGAAGAATACCTTTGATGAACTCATCATTAGAGTGGACACAGCTAAAGAAAGTACTGTACTTAAAAATATGTTAATAGAAATATCCAATAGAAAAGCACAGAGAGGAGTTCCCTTGTGGCTCAGCAGGTTACGGATCTGATCTGGCATTATCACTGCTGAGGTTCTCATTACTTCTGTGGCACAGGTTCAATCCCTGGCCTGAGAAATTCCTCACGCCTTTGGGTGTGGCCAAAAAAGAAAAGCATAGAGAAAAAGAATAGAAGAAATGGAACAGAATATTCAAGAACTATGGGACAATTATAAAAGCTGCAACAATATACATAAGAAACATAAGAAGAGAGAAAAGAATAGAACATTTGAAGTAATAATGGCTGAGAATTTTCCAAAATTAATGACAGACACTAAATAATAGACCCAAGAAGCTCAGAGACTATGGAGCAGGAAAAACACCAAAACTCTACACCTATGCATATATGTTAGTTTCCTAGGGCTGCCATAACAAAGTACCATAAACTGAGTGGCTTAAAACAATAGAAGTTTATTGTCTTATAGTTCTGGTGGGTAGAAGTCTGAAATGAAGGTGTGAGCAGGGAAACCTGTAGGGAAGTACTTCATTGCCTCTTCCTAGCTTCTGATGGTTTGCTGGCAATCTTTGACATTCCTTGGCCTACAGTTGGATAACTCCAATATTTGCCTTTATTATCATATGATACCTGTGTATCTCTGTGTCTTCACATACTTTTCTTATAAGAACACCAGTCATATTGGATTAGGGTCTCATTCTACTTCAGTGTGACCTCATCATAACTTAACTAATTACACCTGCAATGACCTTATTTCCAAATACATCCTGAGGTGATTAGGATTTCAACATATCTTTATTAAGGGGGAATGACAGAATTCAACTCATAATAGTCTACCATATTCAAACTGCAAAAAAAGCAAAGACTGAATAAAATTTTGAAGGAAACTAGAAGGGAGGAGGACCATCTTAAACATAGAAAAACAAAAATAAGAATTTTATTGTATTTCCTTTTAAAAACCACATAAGAAAGAAGAGAATGAAATGGTTTAGTTAAGTTTTGAAAGAAAAAAAAACAACCGATCTCAAATTCTGTACTGTGCAAAATTATCCTTCAAAATTGAAGGAGAAATAAAGATTTTCCCAAATAAAAATTGAGGGAATTTGTCACCAGTAGACCTGTCTTTCAAGAAATGTTAAATTATTCACAGAGAAGGAAAATTATATAGGCCAAAAACATAGATCTATATAAAGGAAAGAATATATGAGGGCAAAATAAACTCTTTTGTTTTAGTCTTAGTTGATCTAACAGATAATAGTTCATTCAAAATAATAACAGCAACAATGTATTTGGTAACTAGAGCTTATGATAAGTGAAATGAACAACAGCAGTATAAGGGACAGGATGGAGAAATTGAGCACACTCTGTTATAAGGTAGCTGCACTATCCATGAAGTGAATAGTGGTATATGAAAGTATATTAGATTAGTTGTACATGTACACAGAAAACTCTAGAGCAGCTACTAAAATTTTTTTGAAGAAGTGTAATTGATACACTATGAGAATAAATGGAATCATAAAAATGCTCAATTAAAACCCAAGAATAAGAGTTCCTGCTGTGGCACAGTAGGTTAAGAACCTGACTGCAGTGGCTCAGTTCACTGGAAAGATGCAGTTTCAATTCTCAGCCTAGTGCAGTGGGTTAAAGGATCCTTCATTGCTGCAGCTGTGGTGTAGGTCACAACTGCTGATAGCATTCAATCCCTAACCTGGGAACTTCCATACACTGTGGGAATGGCCATAAAAAGTAAAATATAATAAATAATAAAATAAAACCCAAGAATGCAGGAAAAGAGTGGAACACACACACACACAAAGAAACAAAGAACAAGGACAATTTTAAAAATAGTTAAAATATGTTAGATATTAATCTAACTATATCAATAATCACTTTAAATGACAAAGATCTAAATACACCAAATAAAAGATAGAAAATATTGGATGGATTAAAAAGATAGGGCCCAACAAGATGTTTTCTACAAGAAACCCACTTTAGAAATTAAGATATAGATAAAAGTGAAGAAATGAGAAAAATATGCAATTTGAACACTAATCAAGAGAAAGCTGGAGTAGCTTCACGATTTTCAAAGTACACTTCAGAGCAAGGAAATTTATCAAAGATAAAGAAGGGCACTGCATAACTGTAAAGGGGTCAATTCTTCAAGAAATGGAGAATTCAATTAAGGAATCAACAATCCTTAATATGTATGTACCTAACAAAAGAACATCAAAATACATGAAGCAAAAACTGATCGAACTATAAGGAGAAATCCACAAATCCAGAATTATAGTTAGAGACTTCAATACTTCTCTTTTAGTAATTTAGAGATCCATTAGATACAAAATCAGTAAGGATATAACTGAACTGAGCAGCACCATCAATCAACCAGATTTAATTGACATTTATAGAATATCTGGCCCAATATCAGCAGCCGAATATACATTCTTTCAAGTTCACATGGAACATCCACCATGACGGACCACATTCTGGGCCATAAAATACAACTCGACAAATTAAAAAAATAGAAATCATACAGCTCACAATGCTATTAAGCTGGAAATCACTAACAGAAACACACCTAGAAAACCCCCAAATATTTGGAGACTAAACAACATACTTCTAAAAATAAACATTCTCATTTTACAACAGGAAATAAATAATAATGCTATTTAAATATATAAACCAGTGATTCACCTTCTTAGAATAAAACATATTTTCTTCTAACAATCAAGAGGTATTTTCCCCTTCTCCAGAAGAAGTTAAAAGCTGTAATTTAAGTTTCTCCAGGCTTATATTATGAAACACTATTTTTAGTTTCTCATATTTTTATGGAAATTTCTTCTTTGGGATTTAGCTGCATCCGTTTGACCTTGGCCTAGAGGTAATACACAATTTAGAAGAGTTCACATTACTAGGGCAATGCTAATGTTTAATTTTCAAACGTATATGTAAATTGGTAAGCTGGCCTAGTGAATCTACAGAAGGACACATAACCTTCCCTACCATTCACTGTAGAGAACTGGTTATATGCCATCTAGATATAAGCTTGATTGGGAACTATAGCCCTTCTGTGTGCCCAGGCAAAAATGAAATAGCTTGATGGACACATATGATTATTTCTGCCCCAGAGAACAAATATTATAGAGCTGAAATAATAACTTAATGTCTATATTCTATTGTGCTCAATTGGTTGCAGAATCCCAAACTATGGTCAGCCATATTTTCCTTCTTCTGAGTTAAAACTAGCATGTCAGAGGTGGATAAGGACTCAGAGAGGAAGTCGAGAAACCAAGTAATGGCCTCTGTCTTGAATGGATAGCCAGATGATGAATATCTAATGAAGGTCATTCTCTAAAAAAAGTATTCATTTATATTTATTACAGTTAAAGAATATGAAATCAGAGATTACAGGACAAGACCAAAGTTGCATATTGTAGATACTGAACTAGAATACCAGTCTTTTGGTCTCCTAGCCCAATAACTGACTTATCACTGACCTAACTTTCCAAGATGGACATACAATGGTCAATAAACAACTGTGTTATTTGGGAAGAGAGACATTGCTTCACAGTGTACTTATGACAAAACCTAATTTAAGTCACTCCTATACACTGTTACTCCAATGCTAAAACGGACTCTAATTCCTGAAATATGGACTCTAAATAAGCAAACTATACTTTAGAATCAAATAATTAAAAAGAAAATGTTTAAATCTTATCTTGAAAAATCTTTAAGTATACCTGGTAGGTTTATTGTCAAAATTTAAGCATCTACCCATTATTTAATAAGTGAAATTTAAATAAAAGAAGTCATCCAAGTTAATAACTCTTAAGAAAAACCAAATTAGCTTTATCATATTTTTGAGGAGTACATGGAAAATTTCGCATTTTACTCTCATAATTTAATAATCTAATAATCACACTGGGTTATGTAGGTTGATTTTTTTTTTCATGGTCTTCAGGGTTTTTCTGATTTTCAAAGAATAAAACCCTTTGCCAATTAAATATGGTACTATTAAAGACACAACTTTATTTATTGGTCTCATTTTTTAAATCATGTAGAATGTCATTATTGGTAAAATTATCTTCTTCAGTAACAGAGACCTAAACTCTTTGAGGATGAAAAATAAATAAATAAATAAATCTTTTAGGATAAGTCAAAATGGGAATAAAATAGAAATTGGAAGCATTTGCCATGAAATGGTAAAACTGATAAGGGCTGTAGAGTTCTCTTACTCCAGTCTTTTAATTCACACTTTTTGTTTGTTTGTTTGTTTTTTAGGGCCTCATCTGCAGCATATGGAGGTTCCCAGTCCAGGGGTTGAAACAGAGCTACTGCCACAGCCACAGTAATGCAGGATCTGAGCCACGTCCGGGACCTACACCACAGCTCGCGGCAAGGCTGGATCCTTAACCCACTGAGCAAGGCCAGGGATCAAACCGGCATCTTCATGGGTATTAGGTGGGTTAATAACCTGATGAGCCACAATGGGAACTCCCATAATTTACACATTTATATATACATTCATTCAACAAAATTTTAATGCCTTCCATGTATGGTACACTGCTCTAGATGCTCAAGAGAGAGCAGGGAACACAATAAACAAAATCTCTGCTTTCATAGGGTTTATTATTATAAGGGGGGGGAGTAAATATATACTAAACTAAACAAGCAAAATAAATAGCATGGCAGATGGTGATATGTAACCTAGAGAGTCAGAGAAGAAACGTTTGCAGATTTAGATAGGTGTTCTGGGAAGTCCTCACTATATCCAGTCTCTTGGGATAGACCATGATTATCTTCCAATAATATGAAAAAAAGAATGTGTGTATATATGGGTCCCTATGCTGTATAGCAGAAATTGACACAACACTGTAAATCAACTATTGTCTAAATAAATAAATAACTCTGGAAAAAAATTTTAAAAAGTCATCAAAAAAGAGAGAAAGGTCTTTAATAAAGCTTTGAAGGACAGTGAGCCATGTAGACTGAGGGAATAAAGATTTGAAGGACAGGAGTTCCCGTCGTGGCACAGTGGTTAACGAATCCGACTAGGAATCATGAGGTTGCGGGTTCCGTCCCTGCCCTTGCTCAGTGGGTTAACGATCCGGCGTTGCCGTGAGCTGTGGTGTAGGTCGCAGACGCGGCTCGGATCCTGCGTTGCTGTGGCTCTGGCGTAGGCCGGTGGCTACAGCTCCGATTCGACCCCTAGCCTGGGAACCTCCATATGCCGTGGGTGCGGCCCAAAGAAATAGCAAAAAGACAAAAGACAAAAAAAAAAAAAAAAGATTTGAAGGACAGTGAGCCATGTAAACTGAGGGAAAAGCATCTCAGGGAGGAAGAACTCAATACCAAAGAGGTTAAGTAGCTTTTTAAAGGTCAAAGAGTATTGGGACCAAATACCCTAAATCCTGGCTTGATTTTTTTATAATATACTATTATATTGATGCCAAATTAATTATCATCTAACAGTCATCTATTTTATTACTAAGCTCATATTTATGTCTCACCATATGTGTGCAGAGCATGGTACTAGATTCCTTTGCAGAGGAAGGAGAACTTTGCTCTTTTATGAATTTTCACATATAGTATGTCATTTAATCTCTATGGTGGCCCTTTGAGGTAGCTATTATTATCACTTATGGACAAGAAAATGGGCTCAGTTAGGATAACTAACTTGTCCCCAAAGCCAGTTGCTATTAAGTGATATAATTAGGATTTGAACTCAGTTGACCTACTCAGAAACCCATGAACTTTCCAACATATCATTTTGCTTACGTTGAACTTTAACTTTCCCATGCACATGTGAGTTTTATGTTTATTTTGCTGTCTGTTTTACATGGAAAAGTAGCAGACAATAACTTCAAGGAATTTCATATTTACATCACTTACAAGATCAAATTAAGTCCATCAATTTTTATTTTTTAGGGCCACACTGTGGCATATGGAGGTTCCCAGGCTAGGGGTCCAATTGGAGCTACAGCTGCCAGCCTATGCCACAGCCACAGCAACATCAGATCCAAGCTGCATCTATGACCTACACCACAGCTCACAGCAATGCCAGATCCTTAACCCACTGAGCGAGGCCAAGGATCGAACCTGCAACTTCATGGTTCCTAGTTGGATTCATTTCTGCTCTGGCCATGATGGGAACTCCAGTCCATCAATTTTTATTTGGTCCTGCTGTGCCACAACAAAATTCCCCAAACCTGTCAATTATTTGTTGATATACACAGATGGAATTAAGTTATACCCAGAATCAGTCAGGAGTCAATTCAGCCTGGAAAATTGGATGTAGAATTCTAAAACATAGCTCAGCCTGTTTCATCCTGGGTCTTTTCTCCTTCCTAGCTTCTTTCTGTTCTTGATGATTTAATTTAAATTGTACTACTAATTTGTGAATTGGTGATATATTCATACTGTCTGAAATTCAAAAGTTCCAAAGGGCATGTGATTATCTCCCCACCACTTTGTTCCCCAGCCACCCAATTCTCCCCAGAGGAAATGGATTTTTTTGGCCCAATTTCCTCTATTTCCTTCTTAGTGGTATATTATGCAAGTACATTCAGCTTCTATAATGTAACTGGAATTGCAAATTGGAGTGAGGCCAAGAGAAACAGGATGTGACTGACACTGCTGCCAGCTCAGTAGATGAAAGTCACCCAAAGAGAAAATAACTCACACTTTGCTTAATTTAGGACTCCTCTCCTACATTTTACACACTGCCCCTCAGATTAATCTTCCTAGAGTACATCTCCAATCATATCAAGCACCACTCAGTCTTCCAATGATCTCTCAGTTATCTGTTCCACAGAATCCAAACACCCAATATGGAATTCATTGCTTTGTGTTTCTTATTTATCTGTAGCTTCTCCTTTTTACTCTACCCTCCAGCAGCTACGGTGAAGTTTCATTGGCCCTCGACATGAATTAGTACTGTACTACCTGCAAGACTCCAGATTTTAATGCAATCAACTGACTTTTTCACTTTAGAAACCATCTCAGGGATGAAAATCCTCCCCCTGGGTGATAATTTAGTAGTTTAAACTAGAGGAACTAGAGTGACCCATGGTACTGGTTTTCCTAGACTGTGGGGTTGTTCATGATGTGGGATTTTTTTTTTTTTTTTTTTTTGCTAAAATCAGGAAATTCCCAAGGAAACCAAAACAAGTTGGCCACCCGACTTGGGGCACTGGTAAGAATGCTGCTTCCAGGGGTTTCCAATATACTGGGAGAACAACATGAACTCTTCTTGCTCTCATTCTTGGACACTGAGGACAAAGACAGACACAACAAGTATGGAGTAGAGAGTTATGGTCCTTGAGGAGATGACATCGCCATGCTTTCTCCATAAAAGAATATGGGAGCTTTGCTGCTGTAAATGATGTTCTTATGCTTGGTCTGATCCCCAAGAACTACCTATTCTTCCAAGCATTCTTTCTCTTTGGCAATAAGTGATATGAATGCTGCGTTATCCTCCATCACTTACCCTGGATCATACTTAGGCAAAGAGTGTAGGTATGAATACTCAGGCCCCACACATATTTCTTTCACTGGCTGGCTGAGCCCATTCCCCAGCTGCTCTGAAAATTAGCCCACAGCTGCCCCCTTCTCTGAACAAATGTCCTCATTGCTCTTTGCCTAAGGAGAGCTGCCTCATCCAGGAAGTTACATATCCTCCATGCCCCCACCAGAGCCACTGGCCAATGACTGACTGACACAAGGTTATAAAAATTGGCCCTCTTACCTCAAGGTGTAACTAACCAATTCATGCCTCAGAGTTCCCTATGGACCAGGTTGAAACAAATTCTCCAGCTGAGACTACTCCCTTGCTTAGCTTTCTTCCCTTGCCCTATTCTTCTCCCCTCACTTCTTTCTCCTGAAAATACCCCTTCAATATGCCACTTGATAGGGTAGTGAGATCAACCTGATCTGCCCAAGACTTTTCCAGTTTTAGGACTGAAAGTCCCACATCCTAGGCAACGCCTTGGTCCTGGGCAAACAAGGATAATTGGTCATGCTACACTTGAACAAGAATCTCTGTTTCGGGCTCTGCCTCTAAGGAGTCTGATCTAAGGTATCAGCTTGCATCATGTATAAACTAGGGCTGTGGATCTGCCATAACGTGTTAGATAGTGGGATTGGTGGTCTGGTGTTAAGTACTATGCAGGATGCCATTGGTCCATAGTGTGGTTTTGTGTCGGTGAAAATAAGGCACCCCTCTGGTCTGCAACAATCCCAATGGCATCTGGCTTAGTAAACTGCGGTTGCCTTTTTGTGGAGAAAAGGGCACCCTTTCCTTGGGGGAATGCAATCCCATGCTAGGGTGCCTGATTTTGCAAGAGAAGTACAGGCTGAGTTTCTGGGCTTGGTGCCTTTGTGCAGTATTAAATGGCCATAAGTGGTAACCTTGGAGTAAAGCAGTTGCTGCCGTGACCCAAGAGGGTAGCCCTGATCCATGTTCTATTTTCTCTACATCTTCCCTCTACATGCCATGTAAATGATATGAGTAGCAAATTCACATATGCAAAAATAATGAACTTTGCTTGGCTCCGCTCTCCATAAAAGGTAAAATGGAGATGTACATGATTCATTAAGTCAGGAGACAACTAGTCTAGGAAAGTCAAGGTAACCACCTACTCCCTATAGATGAGAGCATGAATTCTATTCTGGATATTTTTCAGGGAAGCTCAAAACTTACAAACTCTTTGCTCCAATTTCTATAAAGGAATATAGTTAGCACCACTTCCTTGACCATGATTACTCTGGATTGAATTACTAACATTACTTAAACTTTTTAAAAACCACTGACAACCTTTAACATATTTGCCATTAAATCAAAACAGAGACCTACTAGCATTCTCAGACAATGTTTACTTTTTGGTATGCTGCCTACAGGACTCAAACAACAGCAACAAAAACAAAAGACATCTTTTAAAGTAAAAAAATGTTTAATGACCCAGGAATTAACCAGGCCATGGGAGAAGTGAACTTTGCTTTATTTCCTGTTGAGCTTTACAGAAAGAGTTAGTCTTTGCCAAATGTCTTTCAAAAGCTTTGGGTTAAAACCATATTCAGTAATACTGTAACTGGGTCATTACCCACACAGGGCCAGACCAGTGTTTCAAAATGGATTGATCCAATCTCATGGACAGTTAAAATCGGAACTCCCCTGATGTCTCCCAAATTCATACTGGCTGATGGGAGTTATTTAACTTGTGGCAGTGGAGGGAAGAGAACTGACTGAAAGAATCACTGTCCAGTGTGTCAGGAAAGAGTGGCAAGATCAGACCCATTGGAGAAATCTACAGAAAGCACAGAGGGAGGGCCCTGAACTTGATAAGTCATAGAGAATGCAGATACTTCTTATATAATATCCAGGTGAATATGAGACCATTTCCCCTGCTCTCTGGATAATTTAATATTCCAAAAATTTTGCCAAGACAGTAAATTATAGGGAAAAACTGAAAGCAAGGCAGAGCTGCAGTCATTTTAGCTTCTTACAGTGTTTTCTTCCTCCCAAGGATGGTTACTCATCCTCACTGTCTCCTTTTCTAGTGGAAAACCCAGTCTCTTCTAGAGAGACTCCCCAGCTGATAAATGCTTTCCAGTGTGATTTTCCTTGAGATCATTCTCTTGATGAGAATTCACAAGCTGAGGCAGACTGTCATCTGCAATTCCATTCTTCCAGGATTAGAGAGTATTCACTCACCTCACCCAGTTGCTTGCTTTATGAGTGGTATTCCTCTTCCCAACAGGTAAATCATACTGCAGTTCACTTCAGACAATCAGACCTACCCAGTCCTAGCCCCATCATTCAGGCCACCATCAACTGCAAAGGCAAACAGCTCCAACCCTCAGTCTGCTCTAGTTCCCTTGATTTTATTTTTATTTATTTATTTACTGTGTTTTTAGGGCTGTGTCCCCAGCATATGGAAGTTCCCAGGCTAGGGTTCGAATCAGCTGCAGCTGCCCACCTCAGCTCAGGGCAATGCCGATTCCTTAACCTACTGAGTGGGGCCAGTCATTGAACCCACATCCTCATGGATAATAGTTGGGTTCATTACCACTGAGCCACGACGAGAACTCCAAATTCCACTGATTTTAAATCTGCTCCTGCTATCTTATAGAAGAGGGCCTAAAACCAGAGACGTGGTTCTGTTGATTTTTATAGGCTACTATTGTTTTTTAAGTTCTGAACTTACTTCAGAGAGAAAAGTCTACAGTTATAATGTCCCAGGATTTCCAAGTCAAAACATCTGAGTACAAACCCTGACTCTGTCACTTTGGGTAATTCTTCAATTTCCTTGCACTTCAGCGTCTTCAAATGTAAAATGGGGTAGTCAATACAAAATGCTTACCATTATGTCTGAGTCACAACAAGTGCTTTAGGTATATTTCCCAGAATCTTAATCACCATCTTTGATTCACCAATTTTTACTAATCCTTGCTAAAAAAGCTCAAGTATGTTCTTAGGGAAGGCATCTCTGATGCCCCTCTGATATGTCCATATTGCATCATGTGTTTAAAACCTAAACACATATATATGGGGTATCTTACTTATGCCAGACCCTGTACTAGGCACTAGACATGTAACAGAGAACAAATCGACATTTTCTCTGTTCTCATAGAACATATGGTCGAACAGGGGAGGCCACAATTAAATACCTAATTACTCAGAAGAATGCAGAGAGAGTGACCACTACCTTTCTCTATATCTGCCAGTGTGTACCAAATATTCTATTAGACACTTGTGATTGTATATTAAATACAGTAGATGTGCTTCATGCTCTCAGCATGTCTGGTAAGAAATAAGACAAAGCATCAGAAAATTAAAATGCATTTCTGGGAGTTCCCATCACAGCTCAGTGGTTAATGACCTGACCAGTATCCATGAAAATGCAGGTTCGATCCCTGGCCACGCTCAGTGGGTTAAGGATCTGGTGTTGCCTTGAGATGTGGTGTAGGTCGCAGACACAGCTCAGATCCCTTGTTGCTGTGCCTGTGGCATAGGCCAGCAGCTACAGCTCAGATTCGACCCTTAACCTGGGAACCTCCATATGCCATGGGTGTGGCCCTAATAAGACTAATTAATTAATTAATTAAAATACATTTCTGGGAATAGATTAGAAGGGCTATTAACCTAGAACTGGTGGGTCTTAGTGCCTAGCACATTACCTGGTATACAGTGGGCACTCATCAGATGTTTTGGAAACAAATGAGAGAAAAATTTTTGCTAAGACCACCTACGTATTTCTCCTCTCTGAATTTACACCTTCCTTATGTAAGCTACTTAACCTCAACCCATATATTGAAATGTTATTTGACATAAAAGGCATATTTTATCTATTTTTATATTCAAGATCATAAACATCATTTTCATTAACAATCACAGCTAAAAATAAAATAAAGGAGTAATCAAAATTGCATCAAAGTTCTAAATTTTATCAAATAGGAAAGACAGTGCCAATTTCTAAAACATAAGGGAAGGAAAGGAAAAAATAAACTTCAATTAAGTTATCACTTTTTATAATGTTTTTCAGCCCTTTTATCTTTTATTCTCTCAAATGAATGGGATGCTCCCTAAAGGTCCTCTCTAATATAATCCTGTATCTATACAGGAGGCATAACCAGCTAATGAATGACTTGGAAAATAATAATTTTTGTTGCTTTCCAGTAACTATGGGCCCAGGAGGCTGTGAAATGCAGTGCCCAAAGACCCAGATTCTGAAATCAGATGGCCTGACCTAGATTCCTTACAGCACTTCTAGCTAGATTCCTGATCCTAAAAGGACGAAATGAAATAATCCAAGTATTAGTGCTTTGCCCAGCATGCAGTAAATGTATGCTAATGTTGGATACCCTCATTATTATTAGCCACGCGAATCATCAAGAAAAAAAAAATGGGACTACTTTGACCACTAGATGATTCCATCTATAACAACAGAGTCAAATCTTTAAGTTTAATGATTTCCAAGTGTGTTAGAATCCTTTAAGAAGCCACAGATTGTACGATACTAAAATTTTAGGCACGGTATAAAGCAAGCACAGATAATTCATAATATGAACAATCGCTACTTTCTGTCTTTTTATTTTCATTTCCAGCTAAGTGCTGTTTTCTTTCTATGCTGCTATCTGAATAAACACTTAAATTAAAATAAATGAAAGAGAAATTCTCAGGGCAGCAACCATGTCCGTGATTAATGCAATATTGTGTTCCCCCTTTAACATAGGTGAAGACATCTCTGAAAGCCAGGATTGATGGCAGCAAGAAACAGAAGATGTACTTCAACTGTACACATTTCCCAAATGATCAGCTTTGCATGACCTTCATATAAAACACAAAGGTGTTTATTGGCCTTGTGCACGAGTGCATCTCAAGCAAGGCAGCTGCCTTTCCTCATGGTACAAGTGAAAGGTTTTAGATTAGGAAGCAGATGAGGTTAAATTACTTCATTATTTACTCATTGGGGGAAAAATCAATTTCTGGAATATACTCCTATTGACCTGACTGGCACCGACCACGAGCATAAGTAATCACAACCCTAAAATAAATATCTGTTCATACCTTGAAAAGACACCGACACTAACCATTCTCCTTTATGCATTAAGGGTATCAAATAGCCATGCAAACCAGACTCAAGGCTAATGGGCCTCTTTTTTGAATATGTCACTAAAATGGGATGGTGAAAATTCTGCTTATTCTGTCCTGACCTTGTAAAATTCACACATTATATGATCAAGGCTGTGTATTTCCTATTTCCAGTTAATACTAAGAATATTATATTGCCAGACAGTAGTTAAACAAGCAAACATCACCGAAACCAAAAAGTAACACAATTACACCAAGGAATAATGTATTCACATCCAATCAGCTAGAAATTATAGTGTAGTACAATATACATAAAAAATTTTAACCTTAACCCCTAAGGAAGGATTCACAATGACCCAATCCTACTTTCTTTCTCGTAGAAATTTGAAGATACTTTTCCTTCCAGGTTTGTCCTTTAGCAAGGATGTCCTAAGCTTCCATCATGTTGAATTTAGCCTTGCAAGGATTTTTAATTAACAGCAGTGATCCACAAGCCATGATTTATATGCAAGAAAGATGCCCTATTTTATCTTCTTTCCCCAGGCTATGATATATGGATGCTTCTAATAAGCAAAAGATAAAACTGGTTTGGACCAAAAAGCACCTATTTTCTCGAAGATGCACATTAAGACTGCAGCTGTCAGCAAGAGAATAAAGTAGAGCCCGGGTGACAGAAAATATAAAGGAAGCAGAAAATGATCAAGGTTTAATTTACGTATTTATGATTACATACTAATTCTTTTTCTAGAAACACTAATTTTTAGTCCAAATAAAGCACTATATTTAAAAAACATAGTTTGGTGAGGGATTATCTGAAGAATTTTTAAGGTTATGTGATGCTATTTTAAAGAATCTTAAATTTACTCCTTCGAGTTCATAATGTTCATGAGGATATACACTTTTTGCAGTGATGTTGCTGTAGCCAAAAATATGTCAGTATCTCTTTTCTGATATAATCCTGAGACAGTGGTATATTCTTTTGAATATACCTAGTGTTGAAAAATCATATTTAGTACTTCTATTGAGACTCTCTAGTCCTCTAGCTCTGCTGTAAATTAGCTGGTTGACCTTGTGCTGTCATTTAATCTCTCTGGGTCATGATTGTGCTACATTACTGTCAAGGGTCTTCCCAACTATAAAATTGTACAATTTTGTGACTAGATATTTGGAAACAGCCAGAAATCAGTGTTGAAACTGGAGAAATATCATTTTATATATTTGGAAAGAGAAATTCTTACAAAGTCATTCATTCATTCAACAAATATTTTTTGAGTGTAAAGCACTCTCTTTAGTGTTGGAGACACATTAGTTAACAAAATAAAGAGCTCTGTCTTCATGGAACTTGAATTCTAGATGGATGAGATAGACTAGACAATACATGCAAGAAATAAATCAATTATATAGTACTACAATATATTACAGGGCAAGTGCAATAAAAAAAATAAAAGTACAATGAGGTATGGAGTATGGGAAATGCAGTGGTTAGGGGCTGGGAAGGGGAGAGCAGATAGTAATACTTTTTTTTATTTTTTTTAGGGCCAGACCCATGGCATATGGAGGTTCCCAAGTTAGGAGTCAAATTGGAACTGTAGCTGCTGGCCTACACCACAGCCACAGCAACACCAGACCCAAGCCACGCCTGTGATCTACACCACAGATCACTGCAATGCCAGATCCTTAACCCACTGAGTGAAGCCAGGGATCGAACCTACATCCTTATGCATACTAGTTGGGTTCATTACTGCTGAGCCACACTGGGAACTCTGCAGATGGCAGTATTAAATGGGGTGGTCAGAGTTCCCATGTGGCTCAGCAGATTAAGGATTCAGCTTTGTCACTGCTGTAGCTCAGGTCACTGCTGTGGCATGGGTTTGATCCTCAGCCTGGGAATTTCTGCATGCCACAGGCATGGCCAAAAAAAAAAAAAAGTGAATTTCAAAAAATTTAAAAAATACATAAATAGAACAGTCAGAGACAATCTCATTAAAAAGGTGAGGCTCATGCAAACTTGAAGGAGATGAGGGAGTTAGCTGAATGATATCATGTGGAAAAATTGGCCAGACAAACTGTACAGCTAAAGAAAAGGCCCTGAGGTAGGATTATGTGTATTTTGTTTGAGAAAAAGCAAAGCCAGTGTGGCTGGAAATGACTGAGCCTAGAGTAAGTGGTAGAAGAGGTGAGAGATATAACAGGGCTGATTATGGGAGGCCCAATGGGTGGGCCATTATAGGGACTTCAGCACTTAGTCCAAGTGAGATGGTAGCAGTTGCAAAACTCTGAATGGAGGGATATTCTGATCTGACTTACATTTATAGAGGATCACCCTGGCTGCTACGCTGAGAATATTTATAGGGGAACAGAGATGGAAGCAGAGACCACGCCATTTTGCTGATGTGTTTTGTAAAATGAAGCTGATACCAAAAGGATTGCAACAGTGTTCTGCAGGAAATATGTGGGAAGAAGTGAATAATTTCAAATATTATCTAGGTTTATGAATTCTGAGTTTGTCACCAAATCAGTTGCAATACATCTTCACTTTCTATAGTCCCAAGATATTCTGCTTAGGCTAATAATACAACTTTCAGAAGTGAAGATAATGATCACTGTTCAAAACTATTATTAGGTATATAATCCAATCTTAAGCTTATAGCATTTCAAGGGGTAGGAGGTCACTTATTCAAAATTGAAAGATAATCATTCATTGTATTCTCATGTCTTTGAACAACTAGAAAGCACCCTTCCCAACTCTTCAAAGTATTTGCTATTGTCTTGCCTTATTATTTTTATTACTATACACTGCCTTTCTCCAGTCTTATTCAATAAACATTATGCCTACCACCATTCATTTCAGTTCTGGGAGGAAATTAGTAAGACCTCTGCATTACCTATTAAAGCAATTGTTCTGAATTTAATTAACAATGTGATATTGGTGCCCTACTGGTACTTGTGAGAGTATGACCTTGAACTCACAATTGCTGAGTGACTATCACAAGTAACTTGTCTGAAAAATACTCAGTACATTTTTTTAAGTCTAAATTAATACCAAAAAAAAGAACTTTCTACAAAGATGGAATTATTCTTTATCTGAGCCATTCAACAGTAGTACCAGCTACAAATGGCTATTGAGAACTTGAAATGTGGCTAGTATGACTGAGGAACTGAGTTTTTAACTGTATTTAGTTTTAATTAATTTAATTTTAATGTAAGCAGCATCATGTGGCTAGTGGGGCTAGTGGCTACTACATGGAAGCTCAGGTCTAAATTATCAATTTTTAACTCTCCCAGACTTCAAGAAATACTACAAAGCCACAGTCATCAATACAGGGTGGTACTGGTACCAAAACAGACAGACAGACCAATGGAACAGAAGAGAGAACCCAGAAATAAACCCTGACACCTATGGTCAATTAATCTTTGACAAGGGAGGCAAGAACATCAAATGGGAAAAAGAAAGTCTATTCAGCAAGCATTGCTGGGAAACCTGGACAGCTGCATGCAAAGCAATGAAACTAGAACACACCCTCACACCATGCACAAAAATAAACTCCAAATGGCTGAAAGACTTAAATATACGACAGGACACCATCAAACTCCTAGAAGAAAACACAGGCAAAACACTCTCTGACATCAACATCATGAATATTTTCTCAGGTCAGTCTCCCAAAGCATTAGAAACTAGAGCAAAAATAAACCCATGGGACCTCATCAAACTGAAAAGCTTTTGCACAGCAAAGGAAACCCAAAAGAAAACAAAAAGACAACTTTCAGAATGGGAGAAAACAGTTTCAAATGATGCAACCGACAAGGGCTTAATCTCTAGAATATATAAACAGCTTATACAACCCAACAGCAAAAACGCCAATCAATCAATGGAAAAATGGGCAAAAGACCTGAATAGACATTTCTCCAAGGAAGATATACAGATGGCCAACAAACACATGAAAAAATGCTCAACATCGCTGATTATAAGAGAAATGCAAATCAAAACTACCATGAGATACCACCTCACACCAGCCAGAATGGCCATCATTAAGAAGTCCACAAATAGCAAGTGCTGGAGGGGGTGTGGAGAAAAGGGAATCCTCCTGCACTGTTGGTGGGAATGTCAACTGGTACAGCCACTATGGGGAACAGTTTGGAGATACCTTAGAAATCTATACATAGAACTTAAATATGACCCCGCAATCCCACTTCTGGGCATGTATCTGGACTAAACTCTATTTAAAAGAGACACATGCACCCGCATGTTCATTGCAGCACTATTCACAAAAGCCAGGACATGGAAATAACCCAAATGTCCATCAACAGATGATTGGATTCGGAAGAGGTGGTATATATACCCAATGGAATACTACTCAGCCATAAAAAAGAATGACATCATGCCATTTGCAGCAACATGGATGGAACTAGAGAATCTCATCCTGAGTGAAATGAGCCAGAAAGACAAAGACAAATACCATATGATATCACTTATAACTGGAATCTAATATCCAGCACAATGAACATCTCAGAAAAGAAAATCATGGACTTGGAGAAGAGACTTGTGGCTGCCTGATGGGAGGGGGACGGAGTGGGAGGGATCGGGAGCTTGGGCTTATCAGACACAACTTAGAATAGATTTACAAGGAGATCCTGCTGAGTAGCATTGAGAACTTTGTCTAGATACTCATGTTGCAACAGAACAAAAGGTGGGGTAAAAAAATGTAATTGTAATGTATACATGTAAGGATAACTTGATCCCCTTGCTGTACAGTGGGAAAATAAAAAAATAATAAATAAAAAAATAAAAGAAATAAAAATAAATTATCTTTTTTTTTTTTTTTTGCCAAACCCTCAGCATGTGGAAGTTCCCAGGCCAGGGATCAAATGTGAGCCACAGCAGCAACAATGCCTTAAACTCTAGTCCACCAGGGAACTCCTAAATTCTTATTCTATATTATGACAGACTGACCATGAGACATTCCTATTCAGTATTGTCCTAGTATCTCCTAGAAATGCTTCTCTTGAATGTTCTTTGATATTATGCCACAGTCATTCATTAAGGAAATTTAAAAGCAGCAGCCCTATAGAATCGAATGCTATATTCACAGAAAGGAAGTTATTCGGAGCACTGATAATTGTGTATTACTTTGGTCTCAGTACTAGGAAAAGGTGTGGTTGTTCTAAAAAGTCTGTATGATGTAATTTATTGTGTCAACATCTTTAGATTTGCTTCAGGGGAGCACAGAGCCAAAGAGGTGGTCCATTTCTTGGAAGCACATACAATGTAGATCCTCTTGGGCTGTGTTCTGTGTGCTTATTTTACTTTTAACCTCTTTGTCTTATTTTTTCTGTTCTTATACCATCTTTGCTGATTTTCTTGCTTATTTTAGATGCAGACTGGTAGTGCTATATTCATTTCTGTCTTCCACAAACAAGCAGGACAAAAATAAATTAAAACCTGTCTTCTTTTGTGGAAAACACAACCTCTTTGTTCAAAGTGTTGATTTCTCAAGACTTCATTCTCATCATTACTTTTGCTTCTCTAAATTGTTTCCAAATTCTACATATTTCATGTCAATTGTTGATCTCATATGAATTCTATGACACTCAAAAACACTCTAGAGATGAAAATAAGAATAGAAAGAGGATAATATTATATATAAGTTGCTGGATTATGGTTTATTCATGTCAATATTATGCTTGCTATGTTACTAAGAAATTTTGCTATTATAAAATTTTCATATACACTTATGCCTATGAAGACCTTGAGCTATACTGAGAAGTTATGTCCCCCAGGATTGAAATCATAGATATTTCTTTTACAAAAGAAACCATTTAGGAAAATGTACAAGAGTGCTTTAAAAAATGAATATTCACAACACCTTTGAGTCTATGATTTGGTGATCATTAAGTAAAATTAACTATTTCTTACCTGTCCTGGGTTGAGTTTATTTTACAATTATTCTTTTTTAAAAAAACAAATCTCTACTTGGCTTTGTCTTCAGAGCCAAATGGTAAACAAATGGATAAACTCTGTTATGTGGTTTCTGTCATTCATGTTTCTGATGGTTTGAAAAGCTTAAATCAGTTACTTTGTTCCCCGGCTCCATGAAAACTGTTTCTCACATGGAAAAATAGCTATCACTTGTTGTGCTAATTTATGAGTCTGAGTCAGTGCTGAGCAAAGGGCGAGAAGGTGCTTGCTGTTTTAGTGGAATTCTTGCTCTAGTCCCATTTCGGCAGTTTGGGCAACATTTTGTCATTACCTGCCAGTGAATCGAGAGGCGGCCACATTTGAGTAAAAGGGAAAAGAAATTAAGGTTTTGTATATGCAAACCATAACACCTAATATCATACATGAGCTTTGCCATATTTGGATGGGTACACAGCACTGCTGTTAATGGGAAAGGTGATCCTCCTTTTACCAGAACCACAAAACCACTTTTTATTCTAGTTACTGAGGCAAAGTAAAAAAGAGACATCTCAATTTTTGAAATTGCCTATTCATCCACTTAGATGTAAATTACTACTCAAGCAAATAACTTGGAAGTCAATTTGTCTAACATCAAAAGGAAATGGGAACAAATGGTAATTAAATGGTAATCTAAATTCCTCATACTAAAAAACTACTGTTTTTAAAAACGATACTGTTTTACAGTATCCTTTGATTTATTTTATATTTATTTGCAACTGATCCTTTTGTTATATGAATTCTATAATTTTGACTAAAAAATGTACAACAAATTATAGTCCTTTTCTTCACATTGCAAGGACAAGATTCAACTGAATAGCTAACTCTTAAATAATTAAAGAGGAAAGTAGGTCAATGACATGTATTAAATGACTAGCTCTGAAGATAGCTATATCAGCTATTGTGATTTTAGAGATGCCTCTCAAAGATGTAAAGTTATTAAGCCATCTTCAGATCTAGTCTTTTGCTTCATTTAAATGTATGGAATTGACCTCAAAGATTATCCTCATATTGAATTAAATATTAACTTGGTTATGCTTCATCATTTAATATATGACATTTATATTTCAAGATAGAAAATAACTTTTATTGATTTTAAAATTTTAATTACAATAGAGCTTCCTAACAATGTCTCCTTGAAACATGGTAATTACCCAGACACTCTTATCAACCGTGAACTGTATTACATTTGGACCCACTTAAAAATCATCCACTTGAAGTCATGCCCCTCTTATTCCACTCTTTATAAAAGAGAACTACCATAAAAGAGTTAGTCTCCATATTCTCACCTCCCACTCTCAGACTTTTATTCCCTCTACTCTGAAAAGGTTCTTATGAGGATCATCAGTAACGAACTACTTAATACCAAGCCCTATGATTAGTTTTCAGTCCCCACCTTCCTTGACCTCTTAGCATCATTTCACGGTTGATGAGATTCTCTTCCTTGAAATCTTTCCTTCACTTGTGTTTCCAGAATTTCCTACTGCCTCACTGGCTTGCTCATTCTCAGTATCATTTGATAACACATCTTTCTATTCCTAAACTCTGAATAATAGAGTGACTTAGGGCATAGTCTTTCTCCCTCTTTGTTATCCACACTCTAGCCCTAGGTGATCTCATCCAGTCCTGTGACTTTTAAATAATATTTACATGGTGATAACTCCAAAATTTATATCTCCTTCCCTGATCTTGATTCCAAACAATAGATATGTATATGGAACAACTTGATATTTCTACTTGGATTAAGAAGCATAACTTTAAACCCCCTCCCAAACCTACTGCTTCCTCATTGTTTCCTGCTTTATATAGTAACTCTGTTTACCCATTTTCTCAGTCTTAAAACTTAGGAGCCAGCTTTAATTCTTCCATTTTCCTTCTACACTTCTTCCAGTCTATTATGAGCACTGTTGAGTCTTTCTTCAAAAATGCATTCTTAATCAGACCACTTCTCACTGATTCCACTGCACTGAGATAAGACTTTTACAGTGCTTAGCGTAGAACTTGCAAAACATCTTTTTCTTTTAGACTCCTACCTAATCCATCTGCAAATCCTATTAACCCTACTTTGGAATATATCCTGAATATCATTGTTTCTCATAACTATCACAATTACCACTCTAGCCAAAGTCTTCCTCATCTCCAGCATGGAATATGGCCATAATCTCCTAACTGATCTCCCTCTGCTCCACTTTCATGCTTTATCCCCTACAGTGCAGAGTAACATTTCAAAAACATAAACCATATTAATTACTTCCCTATTTAGAACTCTTCATTGGGTTTCCAACACACCAACATTAAAATTCAAAGTATCCACTATGATTTGCAAAGACGGACACAATCTGGGCAATGTCTGCTTCTCTAAGTGTTTATCCTACTACTATCCTTTTACTCTCTCTGCCTGAGTCACACTGACCTTCTTGCTAATATGTAAGCACATAGGTCTGACCTTGTTTCAAATGTTATAGTTGATATTCCCTGTACTTATGATGCATATTACCACTGAAATTCACATGGTCACTTCCTCCTTTCATTTAGGCCTGAACTGTTAACTTCCCAAAGAGATTCTCCCTGCCTACCCTATCCCTGAATTTTCACCAAAAAGGCTGACCTAATGGAATCAGACCAACTGCACAGAAGCAGCTGACCTGGTGAACAGCCATCTGATGGAAGACCATATAACCTTATAGATAAAGCTCAAGCTCTGCATACAGATATCATAGGTCCAGTGCTTAGCAAAGCACCAATAATCAAATAACAATGGATCTCAGCTTCCTCAACTACAAATGAGAAACAAAATTAGGAGTAGATATTATTGCTGTGAATGAATTGATAAGGATGAGGAGACAAGATGGCAGAGTAGGACTTGAGTTCACCTGCTTTCACAATACACCAAAATCACAACTAATTGCAGAACAATCATCAATAAAAAATAATGGAACCTAACAAAAAAGATATTATACACCCAAAGACAAAGAAAAAGCCTCAATGAGACAGTAGGAGGGGCACTTTTGTGATATAATCAAATCCCATAACCACTGAGTGGGTGACTCATAACCTGGAAAATAATTATTTTGCAGAGGTTCTCACACAGAAGTGAGAGTCCTGAGCCCACATCAGGTTCCTCAGCCTGGGGGTCTGGCATCAAGTGGAGTAGCCTCCAGAGCATTTGGCTTTGAAGGCTAGTGAAGCTTGAGTGCAGGACCTCTTACAGGACCAGGAAAAACAGAGTTCCTACTCTTTGAGAGTGAACACAAGGTTTCAGGTGCACTGGGACACAGGACAAAGCCGTGACTACATAGGAGCCTGGGCCAGACTTAGCTGCAGGTCTTAGAGGGTTTCCTGGGGAGGCAAGGGTCAACTGTGGCTCATTGTGGAAGCAAGGACACAGATGGTAGAGGCCTCAAGGAATATTAATCAACATGAGCTCTCTTGAAGGTCACCATTTTGGCTCCACTCAATAGCCTGCAGGCACAAGTGCTAGGGGTCTCAGGTCAAGCAACCTATAGAGTGGGAACACAGACCCACCCATCAGCAGGCAGGCTGCCTAAGGTCATCTTGAGCTTACAGCTGCCTCAAAACACATCTCTTGTCATGGTCAAGATAACAGAGGGACAAGACACAGCTCCACCCATCCGTGGGCAGGCACTAGTCCCTCTCACCAGGAAGCCTGCACAAGCCACTGGACCAATCTCACCCAACAGGGGGGCAGACATTAGGAGCAAGAGGAACCACAATCTTGCATTTTTGTGGAACAGAGGTAACAAACAGAGAAAGTTAGACAAAATGAGACACAAGAGAAATACATTCCAGATGAAGGAACAAGACAAAATCCTAGAAAAACAACTAAGTGCAGCAGAGGGAGGCAATCTCCCTGAAAAAAAATTGAGAGTAATGACAGTAAAGATAACCCAAGATCTTGGGAAAAAAAAAGTGGAGGCACAGAACAAGAAGATACAAAAAAAATGTTTAACAAAGAGCTAGAAGATTTAAAGAACAAACAGTGATGAACAAAACGAAAAATACACTAGAAGGAATCAATAGCAGAATAAAGTGAGTTGGAAGATAAAATGGTGGAAATCACTATGCAGAACAGATTAAAGGAAAAAATAGTGAAAATAAATGAGGATAGCCTAAGAGACCTCTGGAACAACGTTAAATGTAACAAAATTTGCATTATTTGGGTCCCAAAAGGAGAAGGAAAAAAGGGTCTGAGCAGATATTTGAAGAGGTAATAGCTGAAAACTTCCCTAACATGGGCAAAGCATCACTTACTCAAGTCCAGGAAGCACAAGTCTCACAGAATAAACACAAGGAGGAACACCTCAAGACATAATCAGTTAAACCAACCAAAATTAAAGACAAAGATGACATACTGAAAGCAGCCAGAGAAAAGCAACAAATAACATACAATGGAACCCCAATAAAGTTATAAGCTAATTTTTCAGTAGAAACTCTGCGGATCAGAAGGAAGTAGCACTATATATTTAAAGCAATGAAAGGAAAAAAATCTACAACCAAGAAGTAAGAAATCAAAAGCTTTACAGACAAGCAAAAGCTAAGAGAATTCAGCACCACCAAACCAGCTTTACAAAAAATGCTAAAGGAATTTCTCTAGGCAGAAAAAAAGGCCACAAATAGAAACAAGAAAATTACAAATGAGGAGGCTCACTGGTAAAGGCAAACACATAATAAAGGAGGGAAAACATCCACACACGAATATGATGTCAAATCCAGCAATCATGAGAAGAGGACAGTACAAATGCAGGATATTGGAAATGCATCGCAATTTGGAGACCAGAAAATTAAAACAAACTTGTATATACATAACCTGCTATGTCAAAACCTTGTGGTAATGCAAACTAAAATCTACAATAGATACACACACAAAAAAGAAAAAGCAATCCAAACACAACACTAAAGATAGTCATCAAATTGCAGAGAAGAGAACAAAAGAGGAAAGGAAGAAAAAAAGACCTGCAAAACAAATACAAAACAACATAATGGCAATAAGAACATACATATCAATAATTACCTTAAATGTAGATAGATTAAACACTCCAACCAAAAAGACATAGACTGGATGAATAGATACAAAAGCAAGACTCATACATATGCTGTCTACAAGAGACTTACTTCAGATCTAGGAACACATTCAGATTGAAAGTGAGGGGATAAAAAAGGTATTCCACGAAAATGGAAATCAAAGGAAAGCTGGAGTGGCAATACTCCCATCAGACAAAATACACTTTAAAATAAAGACTGTTAGAAGAGAAAAAGAAAGATGCTACACAATGATCAAGGGATCAATCTAGGAAGAAGATATAACAATTGTAAATATACATATTGAGCACCTCAATATACAAGGCAAATGCTAACAGTCATAAAAGGAGAAATCAACAGTAACACAGTAAGAGTGGGGGACATTAACAACCCACTTACATCAATGGACAGATTGTCCAGACAAAAAATCAATAAGGAAACACAGGTCTTAAATGACATGTCAGACCAGATGGACTTAATTGATATTTACACATTCTATCTGAAAGCAGCAGAAAACATATTCTCTTCAAGTGCACAGGGAACCTTCTCCAGGATAGATCACATGTTGGGCCACAAATCAAGCCTTGGTAAATTTAAGAAAACTGAAACCATATCCATCATTTTCTCCACAACACTATAAGATTAGAAATTAACTTTAAGGAGTTCCTGTTGTGACGCAGTGGTTAACGAATCCGACTAGGAACCATGAGGTTGCGGGTTCGGTCCCTGCCCTTGCTCAGTGGGTTAACGATCTGGCGTTGCCGTGAGCTGTGGTGTAGGTTGCAGACACGGCTTGTATCCTGCGTTGCTGTGGCTCTGGCGTAGGCCAGTGGCTACAGCTCCGATTCGACCCCTAGCCTGGGAACCTCCATATGCCGTGGGAGCGGCCCAAGAAATAGCAACAACAACAACAAAAAAGACAAAAGACAAAAAAAAAAGAAAAAAAAAGAAATTAACTTTAAGAAAAAAAAACCAAGGGAGTTCCCGTTATGGCGCAGTGGTTAACGAATCCGACTAGGAACCATGAGGTTGCGGGTTCGGTCCCTGCCCTTGCTCAGTGGGTTAACGATCCGGTGTTGCCATGAGCTGTGGTGTAGGTTGCAGATGCAGCTCGGATCCCGCGTTGCTGTGGCTGTGGCGTAGGCTGGCAGCTACAGCTCCGATTCGACCCCTAGCCTGGGAACCTCCCATATGCCGCAGGAGCAGCCCAAGAAATGGCAAAAAGACAAAAAAAAAAAAAGAAAAAAGAAAAAAAAAACGAAAGAAAACAAACACATGGGGCTAAATAGAATGTTACTAAACAAGCAATGGATGCTAGAGGGAGCCCCAGAAGGAGCGTGACAGGCAGGTCCCGACCCGTTGGAGATCATGCAGCGAGTCTCTGGCTCAAATTGCCCTCCACCTCCGAGCAGTCTCTGGATTGCTGCTGCACCACCCTCACCCCCAGCTCTCTGGAGAGACTTTGCAGGCCTGCGAGCTTGCCCACGCATCTCAGCCCACGCTGCAGTCCTCGGGCTTGCAGAGATGTCTGCCAAGCCCAAAGCCGGCTTCATGAACAAGGCTTCTTGGCAGATCCTGGCCAGTGGTTCCACTGATATTTCCCCCAGATTACTGGATGAATCTCTAAATGTCAAATACTGAACTCCCGAAGAGAGTTTCTGGGCATGCAGATTCCACTTCTCCACTTTTTCGAGGAAGCTGAAGAGGAACTGGCTGAGATGCCTGAGGTCTCTGGCACGGGCAGCACCTGACAGGTCTGGGCACCTGGTGAGGCAGGGAGGGCCACAGCTGGGGACACCACTGAAACTTGTGCCTGGACTAGTTTATTCAGCTGTTTTCTCGTTGATTTCCATAACTTCTGGACCTATCAAGTGAAATCTCTTAAAATGATGGGAAACATAGAGCTATGAAATAACTAAGCTGCAGAATACCTTAAGAAATAATTTGTGGAGAGATGGGAATAAGATGGCAGAATAGAAGGACTGGAGCTCAACTTCTCCCCTAGAAACAACAAAATTCACAACTAAAGGCTTAGCAATCTTCAACCAAATGGACCAGAAACCTTAAAAAAGATATCCTGGAGTTACCGTCGTGGCACAGTGGTTAACGAATCCGACTAGGAACCATGAGGTTGCAGGTTCGGTACCTGCCCTTGCTCAGTGGGTTAACGATCCGGCGTTGCCGTGAGCTGTGGTGTAGGTTGCAGACACGGCTCGGATCCCGAGTTGCTGTGGCTCTGGCGTAGGCCGGTGGCTACAGCTCTGATTAGACCCCTAGCCTGGGAACCTCCATATGCTGCGGGAGCGGCCCAAGAAATAGCAACAACAACAACAACAACAACAACAAAAAAAAGATATCCTACTCCAGAAGACAAAGAGGAGGACACATCAAGAGGTAGGAGGGGCAATTTCTTGATATAAACAACCCCATACCTCCCCAGTGGGAAGTCCCACAGACTGGAAACTAACTGGTTCACAGAGACTCACCTACACGAGTGAGAGTTCTGAGCCACACATCAAACTACCACGTGTAGGGATCTGGCACTGGGAGAAAGAGCCCTGGAGCATCTGGCATTGAAGGCCAATGGGGCTTGTGCACAGGAGCTCCATGGGACTAGGGGAAATGGAGAACCCATTCTTAAAAGGCACACACAGAGTTTCATGTGCTCTGGGTCCCAGGGCAAAGCAAAGTCTCCAAGGGAATCTGGGTCAAACCTGACTGCAGTTCTTGGAGGACACTCTGGGAAAACAGGGGTGAATGGGGCTTGTTGTGAGGGAAGGAAATTGGAAGCAAAGCTCTCAGGAATATTCAGCAGTGTGCCTTTCTCTGGAGGTGGCCATTTTGGGAAAATCTGGCCCCACCTGTCAGTCAGTGCTGAGAAGCCCCAGGGCAAACAACACTCCAGGTAGGATCACAGCATAAAGACAGTAAACAGGCTGCCTAAAGACCCCTCAGGAACACAGCCACCTCTAACCCCATCCAGAGAAAAAGCCTCACCCACCAGAGGGATAGGAATCAGCTCCACCTACCAGTGGGCATACATCAGCCCCTCCCATCAGGAAGCCTACAGCAAGCACCCACACCAAATTAAGCCACAAGGGGGTCAGACACCAGAAGTGAGAGAGGCTACAACTCTATTATCTATAAACAGGTCATCACACCAAAAACCTATAAAAATGAAAAGACAGAGAACTATAATTCAGATGAGGGAGAAAGGAAAAACCCTATAAAATCACATAAGCAATGAGGAGATTCTCAGCCTCCAGGAAAAAGACTTTAGACTGTTGATGCTAAAGATGATGCAAGACATTGGAAAGAAACTGGAGGCAAAGATGGATAACGTACAGGAAACACTGACCAAAGAGATACAAGCTATAAAACTTAAACAAGAAGAGACGCAAAATACAATAACTGAAATAAAAAATTCACTAGAAGCAGCTAACAGCAGAATACAGGACGCAGAAGAACAAATAAGCATGGTGGAGGACAGATTAGTGGAAATTACAGATGCAGAACAGAAAAGAGAAAAAATATTGAAAACAAATGAAGAGAGTCTCAGAGAACTCTGGAACAAAGTTAAATGCACCAACATCTGTATTATAGGGGTGCCAGAAGGAGAAGAGAGAGAGAAGGGGACAGAAAAAAATATTCCAAGAGATAATAGCCAAAAACTTCCCTAACATGGGAAAGGAACCACTCACTCAAATCCAGGAAGCACAACGAGTACCATATAAAATAAACCCAAGGAGAAATACACCAAAACACATATTAATCAAACTGACCAAAATTAAAGAGAAAATCTTGAAAGAAGCTAGGGAAAAGAAACAAATAACATACAAGGGAACCCCGATAAAGTTATCAGCCGTATTTTCAGCAGAAACTCTGCAGGCCAGAAGGGAGTGGCATTATATACTTAACGTGAAGAAAGGAAAAAACCTCCAACCAAGTTTACTTGACCCAGCAAGGCTCTCATTCAGATTTGAAGGAGAAATCAAAACCTTCACAGATAAGCAAAAGCTGAGAGAATTCAGCAACACTCAACCAGCCTTACAACAAATACTAAAGGAACTTCTCTAGGCAGAAAAGAAAAGACAACAACAGGAAACAAAACTTCCGCAAATGACAAGGCTCACCAGTAAAGGTATATATACAGTAAAGATACGAAATCATCCATGCACAATTATACCACCAAAATCAGAAATCATGAGAAGAGGTGGGTACAAATGCAGGACACTGGAGATGAACTTGCCATTAAGAGACCAACAGCTTAAAACAATCTCATATACATATAGACTCTTATATGAAAACTTCAGAATAACTGTAAACCAAAAATCTACAATTGATACACAAACAAATAAGAAAAATCAACTCAAATAGAACACTAAAGATAGTCATCAAACCAGAAGGGGAGAGAACAAGAGAAGAAGGGAAGAAAAAAGAGCAACAAAAACAAATCCAAAGCAATTAATAAAATGGCAATAAGAACATACATATCAATAATTACCTTAAATGTTAATGAACTAAATGCCCCAACCAAAAGACATAGACTGGCTGAATGGATACAAAAACAAGATCCATATATATGCTGTCTTCAAGGGATCCACTTCACTTCTAGGGACACATACAAATTGAAAGTGAGAGGATGGAAGAAAATACTTTATGCAAATGGGGATCAAAAGAAAGCTGGAGTAGCAATACTCTTATCAGACAAAATAGACTTTAAAATGAAGAATATTTTCAGGGACAAAGAAGGACATTACATATTGATCAAAGGATCAATCCAAGAAGATAGAACAATGTTAAATATCTAAACACCAAAAACAGGTTCAAAACGATATATAAGGCAACCGCTAACAACCTTAAAAGGACAAATCGACAATAACACAATCATAGTGAAGGACTTTAACACCCCACTTACAGCAATGGACAGATCAACCTGACAGAAAATCAATAAGGAAACACAGGCCCTGAATGAAGCTTTAGACCAGATGGACTTAACAGATATTTATAGGACATTCCATCCAAAAGCAACAGAATACACATTCTTCTCAAGTGCACATGGAACATTCTCTAAGATTGATCACATCTTGGGCTACAAATCCAACCTTGGTAACTTTAAGAAAATTGAAATCATATCAAGCATCTTTTCCAACCACAACGATATATGACTGGAAATCAACAACAAGAAAAAAACGCAAAAACCACAAACTCGTGGAGACTCAACAACACGCTACTAAACAACCAATGGATCACTGAAGAAATCAAAGAGGAAATTAAAAAATACCTAGAAGCCAATGGCAACAAAGATACAACACTTCAAACCCTATGGGATGCTGCAAAAGGCATTCTAAGAGGAAAGTTTATAGCAATACAAGCCCACCTCAGGAAACAAGAAAAAGCTCAAATAAACAAGCTCACTTTACATGTAAAGCAGCTTGAGAGAGAAGAACAGACAAGACCTAAAGTTAATACAAGGAAAGAAATCATAAAGATCAGAGCAGAAATCAGTGAAAGAGAAATGAAAAAACCACAGAAAAGATCAATGAAACGGAAAGCTGGTTCTTTGAAAAGATCAACAAAATTGATAAACACTTAGCCAGACTTCTCAAGAAAAAGAAAGAGGACTCAAATCAATAAAATTAGAAATGAAAAAAGAAAAGTAACAACGGACACCACAGAAATACAAAGGATCATAAGAAACTACTGTATGCAACTAGATGCCAATAAAACGGAAAACCTAGAAGAAATGGACAAATTCTTAGAAAAGTACAATCTCCCAAGACTAAACCAAGATGAAATAGAAAAGATGAACAGACCAATCACAAGAACTGAAATTAAAACTGTGATTAAAAAACCTCCAACAAACAAAAGTCCAGGACCAGATGGGTTCACAGGCGAATTCTATCAAACTTTCAGAGAAGAGATAATACCCATCTTTCTGAAACTATTTCAAAAATTTGAGAGGAAGGGACACTCCCAAACTCATTCTATTAGGCCACCATATCACCCTGATACCAACACCAGACAAAGATACCACAACAAAAGAAAACTATAGGCCAATTTCACTGATGAACATCGAGGCAAAAATCCTCAACAAAATACCAGCAAACCGCATCCAACAATACATTCAAAGGATTGTACATCATGATCAAGTGGGATTTATCCCAGGCATGCAAGTGTCCTTCAATACCCGCAAATCCATCAGTGTGATACACCACATTAACAAACTGAAGAATAAAAACCATATGATCCTCTCAATAGACACAGAAAAAGCCTTTGACAAAATCCAACACCCATTTCTGAGAAAAAAAAAAAAACCTTCAGAAAGTGGGCATAGTGGGAACCTACCTCAACATAATAAAAGCCACATATAACAAACCCACAGCTAACATCATTCTCAATGATGAAAAGCTGAAAGAATTCCCACTGAGATCAGGAACGAGGCAAGGATGTCCACTCACGCCACTACTCTTCGACATAGTTCTGGAAGTCCTAGCCATGGCAAGCAGAGAAGTAAAAGAAATAAAAGGAATCCAAATTGGAAAGGAATAAGTAAAACTCTCACTATTTGCAGATGACATGATACTATACCCAGAGAATCCTAAAGACTCTACCAGAAAACTGTTGGAGCTCATCCACGAATTTGGCAAAGTCGCAGGATACAAAATTAATACACAGAAATCGGTGGCATTTCTATACACTAACAATGAAAGAGCAGAAAGAGAAATTAGGGAAGCAATCCCGTTTACCATCGCATCCAAAAGAATAAAATACCTAGGAGTAAACCTACCTAAAGAGACAAAAGACCTGTACTCTGAAAACTATAAGACACTGATGAAAGAAATCAAAGATGACACAAATAGATGGAAAGATATACCATGCTCGTGGATTGGAAGAGTCGTTATTATCAAAATGAGTATACTGCCTAAGGCAATCTACAGATTCAATGCAATCCCTATCAAATTACCAAGGACATTTTTCACAAAACCCAAACAAAATATTTTGAAGTGTGTTTGGAAGCACAAAAGACCCAGAATAGCCAAAGACATCCTGAAAAAGAAAAATGCAGCTAGAGGAATCAGGCTCCCGGAATTCAGACTATACTATAATCATCAAAGCCGTAGAGTACTGGCACAAAGACAGAAATATAGATCAGTGGAACAGGAGGGAAAGCCCAGAATTAAACCCACACACCTACAGCCAACTCATCTATGACAGAGGAGGCAAGGATATACAATGGAGAAAGGACAGCCTGTTCAATAAGTGGTGCTGGGGAAACTGGACAGCCACATGGAAAAGAAGGAAATTAGAACACTCCCTAACACCATACCCAAAAATAAACTCCAAATGGATTAAAGACCTACATATGAGACCAGACACTATAAAACTCTTAGAGGAAAACACAGGCCAAACTCTCTCTGACATAAATGACAGCAACATCTTCTCGGATCCACCTCTTAGAGTATTGACAATAAAAACAAAAATAAACAAATGGGACCTACTCAACCTTAAAAGTTTCTGCACAGCAAAGGAAACCCTAAACAACACAAAAAGACAACCCACAGAATGGGAGAACATATTTGCAAATGAATCGACTGACAAGGGATCAATCTCCAAAATTTATAAACACCTCCTACCGCTCAATACCAAAAATCAAACAACCCCATCCAAAAATGGGCAGAAGATCTAAACAGACAGTTCTCCAAAGAAGACATACAGATGGCCGAGAAACACACATGAAAAGATGCTCAGCATCACTCATGATTAGAGAAATGCAAATCAAAACCACTCTGAGGTACCACCTTACACCAGCCAGAATGGCCATCAGCAAAACGTCTACAAACAATAAGTGCTGGAGAGGGGGTGGAGATAAAGGAAGCCTAGTACACTGTTGGTGGGATTGTAAATTGGTGCAACCACTGTGGAAAGCAGTATGGAGATGCCTCAGAAAACTCAAAATAGAACTACCATTTGATCCAGCAATCCCACTCCTGGGCATCTATCCAGAGAAAACCACGACTCGCAAAGACACATGTACTCCGATGTTCATTGCAGCACTATTTGCAATAGCCAAGACATGGAAACAACCTAAATGTCCATTGACAGAGGAGTGGATCCAGAAGAGGTGGTACCTATACACAATGGAATATTACTCAGCCATTAAAAGGAATGAAATACCAGCATTTTTAGCAACATGGATGGACCTAGAAATTATCATGCTGAGTGAAGTCAGCCATACAATGAGACACCCACGTCAAGTGCTTTCACTGACATGTGGAATCTGAAAAAAGGACAGACTGAACTTCTTTGCAGAACAGATGCTGACTCACAGACCTTGAAAAGCTTGTGGTCTCTGGAGGTGAGACAGTTTGGGGGGTGGGGGGATGTGCTTGGGCTGTGGGATGGAAATCCTGTGAAACTAGATTGTTATGATCATTATACAACTACAGATGTGACAAATTCATTTGAGTAATAAAAAATAAAAAAAAACAAGCAATGGATCACTGAATAAATCAAAGAGGAAATCAAAAAATACCTAGAGACAAATGAAAATGAAATCACAATAATGTAAAACCTATATCTTGCAGCAAAAGCAGTTATAAGAGGGAGGTTTATTGCAGTATATTCTTACCTCAGGAAATAAAAATCTCAAACAACTTAACCTTATACCCATAGCAACTAGAGAAAGAAGAAGAAATAAAACCCAAAGTAAGTAGAAGGAAGAAAATCGTAAAGATTAAGGCAGAAATATATGAAGTAGAGGTGAAGAAAACAATGGAAAAGATTAATGAAACTAAAATCTGGTTCTTTGAACAGATAAAATAAATCGATAAACCTTTAGCCAGACTCATCAAGGAAAAAAGGGAGGGCCCAAATCAATAAAATCAGAAATGAAAAAGGAGAAGTTACAACTGACATACAGAAATAGAAGAAATCATAAGAGACTAATACAAGCAAATATATGCCAATGAAATGGAGAGCCTAGAAGAAAAGGACCAATTCTTAGAAATGTACAATCTCCCAAGACTGAACCAGGAAGAAACAGAAAATATGAGCAGACCAATCAAAACTGAAATTAAAACTGTGATTTTAAAACTTCCAACAAACAAAAGTCTATGACAAGATGGCTTTACAGGCAAGTTCTATCAAACATTTAGAGAAGAGTCAATACCTATCCTACTGAAATTTCCAAAAAATTCCAGAGGAAGGAACAATTCCAAGTTCATTCTATTAGGCCACCATCACCCTGATATAAAAATTAGACAAAGATTCTACAAAAAAAGAGAAAATTACAGGCCAATATCACTGATGAACACAGATACAAATATCCTCAACAAAATACCAGCAAACCAAATCCAATAACACATTATTAAAAGGATCATATACTTGGAGTTCCCATCTGGCTCAGTAGTAATGAACTCGACTAGTATCCATGAGGACACAAGTTCAATTCCTGGCTTTGCTTATGGGGTTAAGGATCTGGCATTGCCACAACCTTTGGTGTAGGTCACAGACATGGCTTGGATCCCACATTGCTGTGGTTGTGGCATAGGCTGTTTGCTATAGCTCCTATTTGATCACTAGTCTGGGAACTTCCACATGCCATGGCTATGGCCCTAAAAAGACAGGAAAAAAAGGATCATATACCATGATCAAGTGGGATTTATCCCTGGTATGCAAGGGTTTATCAGTATGTACAAATAAATCAGTATGATACACCACATGAACAAAATGAAGAATAAAAACCATATGGTCATCTCAATAGACGAAGAAAAAGCTTTAGGAAAAATCCAACACCCATTTATGACAAAAACGCTCCAGAATGTGTGCATAGAGGGAACAAATCTCAACATACTAAATGCCATATATGACAAACCCACAGCTAACATCATACTTAATACTAAAAAGCTGAAAGTATATCTTCTAAGATCAGGAATAAGAAAAGGACATCCACCCTCACTACTTTTATTCAACACAGTCTTAGAAGTCCTAGCCACAGCAATCAGAGAAGAAAATGAAATAAAAACATCCAAACTGGAAAAGAAGTATTAAAACTGTCACTGATTGCAGATGACATGATACCATACATAAAAAATTCTATAGACACTACCAGAAAACTACTAGAGCTCATTAATTAATTTGGTAAAGTTGTAGGATACAAAACTAATACACAGAAATCACTTGCATTTGTATTTACTAACAATGAAAGATCAGAAAGAGAAATTAAAGAAACAATCCTATTTACCATCACATCAAAAAAAAAAAAAAACCTAGGAATAAACCTACCTAAGCAGGCAAAGGACATGTACTCTGATAAGCATAAGATATTTATTAAAGAAATAGAAGATGACACAAAGAGATGGAAATCTATACTGTGTTCATGGATTGGGAGAATTAATATTATTAAAATGAACATAATACCAAAGGCAATCTACAGATTCAGTGCAATCCCTATCAAATTACCAATTATTTTTCATAAAACTAGAACAAAACTTTTTAAAATTTGTATGCAAATACAAAAGACTCTGAATAGCCAAAGCAATCCTGAAAAAGAAATATTTAGTCAGTTATGATGGAGCATGATGGAGGATAATGTGAGAGAAAAAGAATGTATATATGTATGTGTGACTGGGTCACTTTGCTGTATAGTAGAAAATTGACAGAACACTGTAAACCAGCTATAATGGAAAAAATAAAAATCATTAAAAAAAACAGAGCTGGAGGAATCAACTCTGAATTAAGGCTGTAATGCAAAGCTACAAGCATTAAAAATGTATGGTATGGGACACCCTATAAAGCCCATCGATTGGCACCTATGGCCAAGTAATCTACAACAGAAGAACCAAGAACATACAATAAAGAAAAAACAGTCTCTTCAATCAGTGGTGCTGGGAAAACTGGACAGCTACATATAAAAGAATGAAACTAGAACATTCTCTAGGAGTTCCTGTTGTGGCTCAGTGGGTTAAGAACCTGACTAGTATTCATGAGGATGCGGATTCAATCTCTAGTCTTGCCCAGTGGGTTAAGGTTCTGGCATTGCTGCAAGCTGCAGTGTAGGTCGCAGATTCGGTTCAGATCCCATGTGGCTGTGGCTGTGGTATAGGTCAGCAGCTGCAGCTCCAATTCCGACCTCTAGTCTGGGAACTTCTGTATGCTGCAGGTGTGGCCTTAAAAAGGCAGAAAAAAAGAATACTCTCTAACATCATACACAAAAATAAACTCAAAAAGGATTGAAAAACTAAATGTAAGACTGGATACTATTATACTCCTAGAGGAAAAGATAGGCAGCACACTCTTCAACATAAATTGCAGCAAGATCTTTTTTAATCCACCTCCTAGAGTAATGAAAATAAAAACAAAAATAAATGAATGGGACCTAATTAAACTTAAAAGATTTTGCACAGCATAGGAAACCTTCAACAAAATGAAAAGACAACCCACAGAATGGGAGAAAATCTTTGCAAACGAAGTGACCAACAAGGGATTAATTTCCAAAATATATAAACAGTTTTTGTAACTCCATATCAAAAACAAACAATCCAGTTAAAAAATTGTCAGACTATCTAAACAGACATTCCTCCAAAGAAGACATACAGATAGCCAAAAGCACATGAAAAGATGCTCAACATCACTAATCATTAGAGAACTGCAAATCCGAATGACAATAGCCATCATCCAATAGTCTACCAACAATAAAAGGTAGAGAGAATGTAGAGAAAATGGAAATCTTCCTACACTGCTGGTGGGAACATTAGCTGGTACAGACATTATGGAGAACAGTATGAAGTTTCCTTAAAAATCTAAAAAGAGAACTACCATATGACCCAACAATCCCACTCCTGGGCATATATCCAGAGAAAAACATAATTCAACAAGATACATGAACCTCAATGTTCAATGCAGCACTATCTACAATGGTCAAGACATGGAAGCAACCTAAATGTCCAGTGACAGAGGAACGGTTAAAGAACATGTGGTACATATATACAGTGGAATATTGCTCAGCAAAAAAAGAATGAAATCACGGCATTTGCAGCAACATGGATGGACCTAGAGATTATCATACAAGTAAAGTATGTCAGACAGAAAGAGACAAATATCATATATTACTTATATGTGGAATCTCAAAAAAAGATACAAATGAACTTATTTAAAAAACAGAAATTGACTCACAGACATAGAAAACAAACTTACAGTAACCAAAGTGGAAAGGTGGTGAGGGATAAATTAAAAGTTTGGGATTAGCAGATATAAACTACTATATATAAAATAGATAAAAACAAGGTCCTCCTATATAGCACAGGGAACTATATTCAATATCTCATAATAAACTGCAATGAAACATAAAAAAGGAGTAGGTACTAAGGGAGTGAAATTCATTGTCACAGCCCACTACAACAAAATAGCTAGAAAAGGATACAAATGGGGAGATTATCACTATAAAGGTTAACTTCTTCCTGACTCACTAGGAGTTGTGTTAGATTTACCACACAGATAAGGAACTTGAGTTTTAGGATCCCTCATATTATAGGTTCCTTTCAAGCCCTACTCTAATTTTCTGTGCATATAATTTTATACATAATTTTGTAATCTTTGTTCTAAGGCACCCCACTCCTATGCCATAGTTTAAAAGTTTTAGATGTTAAAAACCCTAGATCTCCTCTGATAGTATCACAGTTTCCCTTTGATTAATATGTAGGGAAGTCTTCTACCTTTCTCTATGAATTTACCTGATTCTTGGCTCTAAATACAGATATTTGCTCTTAAGAGGGCAAAAACATTAGTGCTATCTTTGGTGAGAGAGGCTTTCTTCTCAGGTAAGTAGTGAGGTTCTCACAGGTGGGGATGCTGACCTGAGGAGGTAAGTATGAGACCACCTGCCTCCACTAGTCATCTCATGTAAGCAACAGCACACCTCTTCTCTCAACCATAAGCTACCAGAGAAGGTGAGAGACGAGAAAGGACTGAGGCATATAATGTTTTCCTTATATGAGAAACATTAAGTTTCCTCAGGATTCTAGAAGATGATGGGATAATTATAGAAAGATGCAGAGTTCAGGTTAAAAGGAATATTCATCAGGCCTCTTCCTAATTAGGGAATGTAAGAATCTGTTTTCTTCAGACCAAAGAAAAGTTTACAAGTCATTTTGTTTTTTCCTCTTGCCTGAGTGCTCCTGCCTCTCAAATCTTCCCTGAAGAAGCCTCATGTAGGGCACAATTCCATTTCCAACATGGCTGAGGGTCAACACAGAATCGGCATCAGATAACATTAGGCAGGAGGTATTGAGAGACACTTGCCTGGGTCCTGGATCGTGTTAGTCAAGAAAGTAGATGTTTACAACATAATGTGGTGGTGCCAGAACTACTGAGTGCTTTATCTCTAGTGAGAGGAATACATGTATTCTTTAAGAGTGTGTGTGTGTGTGTGTGTGTGTGTGTGTGTGTTAAGCATTAATCAAGGCACATATACCCTGTTGCCTGGGCCTAAGGGTGGTAACTACTCTCAAATCATCTGGCAAAATGAAGAAGTTAGCTTATCATGAAGCTATGCCCAACCATGGACCATGTTTCTTTATATTTGCTTTCACTTTCTGTCTCACTACTCCCTTCTCTCACTCTTGATGCTTGAGAATGCAGGCCTCTATAAAGTATTAGCAATAAACATTTGCTTAGGTTTTATTTTCGGTGGAACCCAGGATAAATTAAGTTACTCTTCAAAGATTCCTAGAAATAGTCTCATGAGCACATTAACAGATTTTTTTTCAGTTCCCTGGAAAGAACTTATTTGGACTAGAATGAATTTAAATACCTGTTCTCACTTCTCATTGTTTGAAAATTGAGTCAACTCTCATATTGTTTCTCTGTCCTCACAGATACTATCAACATTTTTTTTTTTAGTTAACAGTTACTGAAGGCTTACTATATGTTAGCCTCCATGTGTTAAACACCTTGTTTGCATTATCTCATTCAATCCAGATTATAACCTTACCAGATAGATACTATTATCTTTGTTCTATGGATGATGATGTTTAAGCTTGGTTAGGTCAAAGCACTTGCCCAAAGTCACTTGTTTGAGGACATACAGCTAGTAAACAGTAGAAGTATGACTTAAACCTCATTTCTGTATCCAGAGTTTGCACTCTTAATCCCTGTGCCAAACTACTTCTCTGGGATAGAAACTTCTCTCACTTTCTTTAGCACTTGAATCATAATGATCTTCCCGACCTTTTCACCAACCACTTGGTATCATAGATCCTTACTCTACATTGTCTCCTCATAGCTTTAGCTGACTGTGCAATAGTCACAAATTGAGGCTTATCATTACTCAGAACTATTCTCACCCAAGATGGCCAATTTCAAATTTTCCCTGCTGACAACAACCCACTATCCTGCTACCTATCCCACATGTTTCTATCAGATGTGTATTTTTCTCTATCATTTTAACCCAACACATCTTATTTCAAAACAACTCTTTTGGTTTTATATTCTTCACTTTCCATTGGGCCCACCTTGCAAATTATCAACCAGAGGATGTACCTACCACCTTATTTCTCTCCTCTTGATACTAAGCTGCTAAAAGCTATTTAGGTTGAAAAGCATAAATGTCTCATTAGCTGGGCCTTAAATGCTTTTGAGTCATTTATTTGTTTTCAAAATATTTTTCCGTTGTTGTTTTTACCATGATTATGTAGTGTGTCAGGTGCTGGCAATTCAGAGGTGAAAGAAGGAGTTCTGTCTTCAAGTAGCTCACAAATAAACAGTAAATTGTATTTGCCTTAGTCTTCTTTTAATAGCTGTGACTTAGTGTGGTTCAGAAAAACATGATTGGAGAGAGTGATTTGGTCACTATATTTGGTTCGAAAAGTGTCCCCATTTAAACTGCACCTAAACAGAGACTATAGCCTTTTACCGAGGGTCATGCCAGCATCATTCTTTTAACATATCCTTCATTACTATCTTGAAACATAACTTGCTTTCCATCATATATGCTCTTTCTCCATCAAACCACGCATGAGGAATCCTCTCAGTAGGTGCCACCTCACTGGTAAGTGCTCCAGGTCAGAATCTGGAGGAATAACAAAATCTCCCAAGCAAGTTGGAAAAGAGAAATGTGTAAAAACAAAAGAGATGTTCAGAGAGTAAATATATGACACAGGAGACTACAGAAAGCTGAAAATCAAAGTTATTTTATAAAGAGGGAATGTCAGTTGGACTTTTCAATTAGGAGAACACTGGAGATCTTTTCTAAGCATGTTCAGTAGAGTGGGAGAGGTAGCAGCCAGTGGGCAATGGGACAAATGGGACGAATGGAAACTAATGGGACGAATTTGAGATGTTTGCAGTGCACACAGAAGGAAGCTGAAAACATGCTTGGAATTGGGTTAATATGTTTACATGGGTTATAAAGATCCTGGAATCAAGAATATGTAAGAATTGGCTCTTGGAAAATATATACAGTTTAGAAGGGTATGAAGATTTGAATTGTAGTGAAAAATAACGTTTAAGGCAAGACTTAAAGGGAGTTAAGCCTGCAAAGGAGACTGATACAGTGAGGCTAATGAGGCCGTCATGAAAATGAGGTCACTCCATGAAATGGAGAAGAGGTTCCAAAGGGAGAGTAAGTAAAATTGCGAAGTTTTGTAGGGAAGACATCACATAGTGAAACATTTATTTAATTTTAGCAGTTGGGAGGTCATGGGGAAGCTCTGTAAAGCAGTTTCAGTAAAGGAGAGCTGTCATAAGTCAGAACATACTTTGTTGAGGAAGTAAATTCATTGAGTGTAGATGACTCATAACTTTTTTTTTTTTTTTTTCAGTGAACAGGAGAAAGGGTAACTTGCCTAGAGGAAAATTTAGGGCCAAAAGAGAGATTCATGTTTGATTTTCATTTGTTTATTGCTTTTAAGAAGGAAGATACAAATAACCTTTTAGGGATCTAAGTGATTGCATGGAGAAGTGAACTAATCAAGTAAACTAAGAAAGAAGGAAAACATGAAATCCATAGCACAAGGGCTTTGTACTAGATTGGCGAAAGAGAGAAACACCTCATAAAGTGAAACTAGAGCAAAAAGGTAAGGTTGACACAGATACAAAATAAGTGGATACATTTGTTAGGAAGAAAGACAAGAAAGTTGTGGGAGGCCATGTCTTTTGGGTTCAATATCTTGGCAGTGGAAGAGCAGCCTGGAAGAGATGGTCTACCTTCTGCCTTGTCAACTCGCCTCAATTTCTTTCTTAATTTTTTTTTTTTGTATTTTGTTTTTTTAGGGCCACACCCGCAGCACATGGAGGTTCCCAGGCTAGGGGTCTATTGGAACTGTAGCCACTGGCCTACACCACAGCCACAACGACACCAGATCCGAGCTACATCTGCGACCTACATCACAGCTCACAGCAACGCTGGATGCTTAACCCACTGAGCAAGGCCAGGGATCAAACCTGCATCCTCATGGATGCCAGTCAGATTCATTTCTGCTGAGCCACGACAGGAGCTCCCCTCTTTCTTTTTCTTTTTAAACTCTTTTGTTTGTTTGTTTGTTTTCTGTACCAGGGGCATGTGGAAGTTCATGGGCCAAGGATTGTTCAATTTCTTGATAGCAAATGTTCTATATATTTTAATTTTACATTTCCAAAAACTGAAACTAAAGCTTCACTTAGCCCTCCAGAAAAGTGAAACATAATGGAGTCTTACTACGTGACAGAGAAAAAAAAATAACACGATTTGAAAAATCAAGAGAAACAAACCTTACTTTAGCTGTGAACTTCAGAGGAATCTTGGCTTTATGAGACTTAAAGACTGGCTTTGGCTAAGGACAGGGCATGAGACTGTGAGGAAGACATTCAAGCTGGCAGGCTATTGGTATCAGAAAAGCCTGCCATCAAAGCTTTAACCTGAGGGCTAAAGTTCAGAAATTGTTCCAGGCTGGAGAAGCGTCACAAAAATAGAAGATTTGGGTGCTGGGAATGACATCAAGGCAATGGGATGCAGTTAACACAGTGGTTGAAAAAGAAAGGTAATGCTTTCCTAAAAAGAAAAAGAACCCAATGACCAGGACAAAGGCAGAATTATAGCTGGTAACTTGAGGTTAAATGTTAAAATAGAACTTATTAAAGACTCAATAATGATAACCTAGTGGTTCTCAATCATGGAATCGCCCAGGGAGCTTTAAAAACCATTGAAGGCTACGTATCACTCCAGGAGAGTTTTATCTAACTGGCCTGGGAAGAGGCCTGGACATCAAGATTTTTTACCAGCTTCCTTAGATAATTCTAATGGGGAGTTCAATTGAGAACTGTGACTCAAACCACAATCTGTCCCAGAGGTGTCCCTTCTCTGGAGGGAATCAGAGATGTCTTAATGTTCCTAAAATTTTGAATTGCCCAGATAAAAATTAATTTAATCATTTCTCTGCATCCCTCCCCACCCCCAGTGCATGCTCTCTGGTTTTCTATGAATCCTCAAGTGATTTAGGCTCAAAACAAGCTATCTGCTTCTAACACAAATTTTCCAACTTGATATTCCTTCTCAGCCCTTTCTCTATCCTATGATAACACAAATGCTCATTTGACACTTTTTCTTGAAAACTTATCCAGTTTTTCTTTTCTCCTTTCCCAGCGTGACCCATTCTACCTACACCATGAGTAGTTCAAAACCTGATTAACTATTATTGCATGAATTATATCAATAGTTCCATATCTGATCACTCTGCCCTCCCTCAATGTTTATCCTCCAAACAATTCAACGTATATCTTCCTGATATACTTGTCTTCATATTTTCCAGGTAGCCTCAAGAGTTCTATTATCTGTTGAAAAAGCCTCACTTTGACATTCAAGGTCTTTTCAGTAGACTCTGTTGATGCCTCTTCCAATATACTCTCAGCTGTCCTGGGTTCACCTGAAGCTGCAGAGGGAGACAGTCCTCAACCTGTTGTCCAATTTCGGGAGTTCCTGTTGTAATTCAGCAGGTTAAGAACCTGGCATAGTGTCTGTGATGGTGCTGATTTGATCCCTGGCCTTGCTCAGTGGGTTAAGGATCTGGCATTGCTGTAAGCTGTAACGTAGGTCTCAGATGCTATTTGGTGTTGCCGTGGCTGTGGCATAGGCCTCAGATGCAACTCCGATTCGACCTCTGGCCTAGGAAAGTCCATATGCTTTAGGTACAGCCGTAAAAAGAAAAAAAAATTTTTTCCATGTCAAGCTCCTGTATTTCTCCTTCTCTATCTGAAGTCTTTTCCCAGCAACGTGGAAGTTTGACTTGCTGCTTTCAATAGCAACCCAGAAGTGTGGCAGTATAGTAACCCTTATTTCTCACGCCTCACCCAATGCAGAACAAGATTTCAAAGATAAATGCCCCAGGTTTCCCCTCCTCCAGTGTATTAATTCTGCACTGTGCTCCACATGGTTTACTAGGGGAATCCTTAAAGGGATTGGGCCCCAATTGCCCACAGAGGCAAGCTGCCCATCGATGAACCCTATTTCAGTGCTTTTCTCCCTTCTCTTTCTCGCTTCCTCATTTACTTTTCTTGAGAGTAATTCCCAAATAAACCACCTGCATGCACCTAAGTTCTTGTCCCAGGGTCAGGTTTAAGGGGTATCCAAACTAAAACTGCCTTTGACTAACCTGACCCAAATTACCCTTAAAAACACTCCACATCAAACTGGAAAACTTGAAATTCCCAGAAAATCTTCTCATCTCCAACCAATATTTATAGTATCTCCTTCCTTAGAAAATCATTTCTGCCCATTAAAAGAATATCACCTTCCTTAAAAATCAACTCACATTCAGCATCTATGAAATTAAGTCCAGTGTCCCCAAGATCAAGGAGCTCTCTGGATTGTCTTAACTCTCATAGTTCTTTGTGTATATTCTTTTTTTATTGGACACACACATAAATCATAAAAGGAATCATAATATAAATGTGCTATTCAAAGTTGTGGATACAGGTTCAATTCAAAATGAAGCTTTTTTTCCCATTTTTTCCAAACAAGCAAATTTGAAGAAAAATTGATTATTTAAAAAAATTGAAACAAAACAAATACAAACTATTATCTAATGTTCTGCAGATCACAGACACAACTTCTTAAGAGAGAAAAAATAACAAAGTTTACCATTATTACCAATAGACTTCATTGTGTTTGGGGAAAATTTTAAATTTCTAAAATAAATAAATACTAAGTTATAGGTTAAATATAGTTATTACAACTATAATGGTTAATATACTAAATAATAAGGATGAATACCATTATTATAATTCTGCATTTTGGTAGATACTTCTATATTTGACCCATTTTCCATAGATTGGTGGAAAAATAAAACACGAATAAAACATGATTTGAAGGCATTCAATAAAGAATAGGACATTACTTCACTAGATCTATGTAGAAACTCACATTTCCTTTGAAAAAAAAGAATACAGTTTTGTCTCCAAAGATTGATTATCCCTTAGCCTTTGGGAAAGCATTAAAATGACATATACACACTTCTAGGTACAGTTAAGATCAACAGTTCTTTCTTTCTCGTCTCATAATATACTCAATCTTTTATGCAGTGTTCTCAAAATTCTTTTTCAAATAGGATTCAATCCAGCAAATACGTGTTGAGAGTCATATATACAAGGCCTTGTGTTAAGCTGGGAGGAGTTACAAATGTGAATATAACAAGATCCTGGCCCTCAAGGAGTTTGCAGGTACCCCGGGCCAATTTCTTTATGACTGAGGTTTGTATGAAACTAGCTCTGTTACTAGTGTGAAAGATTAAAAAAAAAAAAAAAAAAAAAACACAGCATAACTGCTAGAGGCAAAACTTGATTAATTCTCCTGTTTTATGTCCCCTAAGAGTCAATGATTAAGACAGAGAAAAGGAGATCCTAGAGACTTTTACTTCCAAGTCAATTTTAAATAGAGAATTCAAATTTAACCAAAAGAATAGAAATTTGTTCATCATTATGCTTTTGTAATAGAGTACCTTTAAAGACTTAATGTCATTTGCAACTAAATAAGCTCTTAATTATATATGACACTCAACAGATGGCTAGAATATACATACTAAAAAGTGAAAATCTGTCTAAGACTGAAAAAAAAAACTCTCTTGTATTAAAACAGAAAAAGAGGAGCTCTGTTGTTAAATATGCTGGGAGGATAGAAACAGACAATAGTTGCAAAATTAATAGGAAACACTGGTTTTCTCAAGGCTATGCAACAACTATCCCCACCCCCTGGCCTGATTCAAATTTTTACTCTTTTCTTACCAGTAACTCCCAGGTACACTTCACTATTTCAATCACTGGGGATACCTAACTGTTAAACTGTTAAACGCCCGACCCACTTGCTTCCCCATCCCACCTCAGAAACACTAACCAGTTTAGGACTGATCCCCACTTCACTGAGACCCTCCCTCCACTAAATCCTTTAACAGGAATCCAAACCTTACAAAAGATGCCTCCATCTTCCCTCTCATTGAGAGCAGTGATCCACAGTTTCTCTGGGGTGCACCCTTCTCACTTCATTGAGGCGATAAATATGATTATGTCAGACTCTAGGTTTCTGTCTGGTAAACTTTGGGGCATTAGGCTTTAACAGCACACATCTACACATAGAATAACAAATATTTAAGTAGCAATACTAACAACAAACCTCAATATACTCTTCATAGTTGACCTGGGAGGTAAAACGCTTCTTTAAATTATTTTAAAACTTTGTGTGATTCATCCCTTGGAAATGAGTTTAGGGATGAGGGTTCTCATTCCCTTCCTCACTTCCTTCCTCCCTTCCCCCTTTCCTTCCTTCTTTTCCTCCTCCTCTCCCTTTCTCTCTCCCAGTAGTCTTTGATGGTAAATACATTGATTGCAGATCTGAATTTGGAAGTAACCAAATATTATTTGGACACTTACTTGCTTTACACCTCTTTCCATCCTTGTAAAATATTGTTTAAAACTCTGAATTTCTGTTAGAAAAAACACTTGCTTTTTTTTAATACGATGACTCCATTAGTCCTTCAAATGTATTCATTACTGACATTTTTGCATAAGTAGGTGATAGAAAGGTATAGAGTTTCTCTCTATGGTAAAATGTGATCATGTATCCTTGTTCATAGATAGTGTACTGTTGCCCATCTATTTTCCTATCTACCAAGATTTTCTCAATGATGTACCTAAATAGAAAATTATAACCATTACATATTTATTTTTATTCAATATATTATCTTTTCTCAAAAATAATTTGAATTGATAACCATTAGTTTAAACCATTTGAATTGTCCAGTCACCCATCAGTGAGATAAAAGGCTCTGTTGTATTTTAAAAGACTCTGTTAATCTGCTTACCTGTGCTTTTAGGACTCTCAACAACCTTAAGTCACTCTGTTCCCCACGACCTAAAGCCATGAAAATGGCTTAAATTCTTAAATTTCTTAGAATTAAATTTGTATTAATGTGAACTGGATTATTATACATCAAGATGTTAATTGTAACCCCCAAAGCAACCATAAAGAAAACAATTTTAAAATGTATCATAAAAGAAACAAGAAGGAAATCAAAACAGTACACTAAAAATACTATTAAACACAAGAGAGTAAGGGATGAAGTGGGGAGAAAAAAATATGACATATAGAAAACAAAAAGCAGAATGATAGAGATAAGTCCTTCTTAATCAGTAATTCTATTAAATATAATTGGATTAATCCATTTGTATTAGTGGGTCAATTAATTGAAAAAATACAGCAATTATAAAAAGTATACTTCTAACAGTAGTCTCCAAGATATGAAGCAAAAGCTAATAGAACTGAAGGAAATATAGAGAGTTTAACCATAGTAGCTGGAGAATTCAATACTTCACTCATAGTAATGACTCAAACAACTAGATAGATGATCAATAAGGAAACATAAGACTTGAATAACACTATAAATCAATAAGACCTAACAGACATATACAGAGCATAACTTCCAACAACAGCATGTTACATATTTTTTTAAGTACACATGGAACATTCTCCAGGATATACTGCACATTGGGCCAAAGAAGAAGTCTCAATAAGTTGTTTTAAAAAAAGATGAATTCATACAAATACCTGTTATGATCACAATGACATGAAATTAGACATTAATAACAGAAGTAAATCTGGAAAATTCATAAATACGTGGAAATTAAATAGCATTCTTAAACATAAAATGGGTAAAGGGGATCACCAGAGCAAGTAATATATATTTGAGATGGATAACAATGAAAGCACAACATAGCAAAACTTAAGAGATGCAGCAAAAACAGTACTAAAAGGGAAATTTATAGATTTCAACATAAATTCTTACATTGAAAAAGAAGAAATATCTCAAAACAATGACATAAATTTATAACTTAAGGCATCAGAAAAAGAGTGAACTAAATATAAAACTAGTAGACAGAAGGAAATAATACAGATTAGAACGAAGATAAATAAAATAGAGAATAGAAAAATGATAGAATCAATGGAACCAAAACTTGGTTTCTTCAAAAGAGGAACAAAATTGACAAACATTAGCTAGACTAAGGACAAAAGAGAGTAGACTCAAATTACTAAAATCAGGAAATATAATGCAGACATTACTAGAAATCTTGCAGAAATAAAAGGACTATAAGAGAATACTATGAATGATTATATACCAACAAGTTAAATAACCTAAATGGACAAACTCCTAAATACACAAACTACCAAAACTGACTCAACAAGAAACAGAAAATCTATAACAAGAGTTTGAATCATCAAGCAAACAATTTCCAACAAAGAAATGGACCACATGGATTTTCTAATAAATTCTGTCAAATATTTAAATACCAGTTAACACCAATCCTCAAACTTTTCCAAAAAAGAAGGGATTACTTCTAAACTCATTTCACGAGTATTACCCTGATACCAAAATGATATGAAGACATCACGAGAAAACTACAGACCAATATTCCTTATGAATATGTACACAAAAATCCTCAACAAACTACTAGAAAAATTAATCCAGCACTAAGTTAAAAGGATTATTATAACCATGCCCAGTGGAACTTATCTCAGGAATATAAGGGTGATTCAACATATAAAAATCAATTAATGTAATATATCATAAATAGAAATGAGGTGAAAGACCACCTCAAATATTGAAGAAAAAGCACTAGGCAAAATCCGGTAACCTTTTATGACACACACACACACACACACACACAACCTCAACAAACCAGGAATAGAGGTGGAGCTACCTCAATTTGATAAAGAGCACCTATGAAAAATCCACAGCTGACATAATGGTGAAAGACTGAAAGCTTTTACTGTAAGATCAGGAATAAGCCAAATATGTCTGCTTCCAGCATTTATATTCAACAGTGTACCGGAAGTTCTACCCAGGGCACTTAGGCAAGAAAAAGTGATGAAAGATATCAAAATTGGAAAGAAACGAGTAAAATTATCATACTAAGATCATAGCAATGATATAACCTGATATACAGAAAACCATATAAAATAATTTAAAAAGCTATTTCTCCTAAAAAAGAAAGTTGCAGGATATAAGATCAACATAAAAAAAATTAACTGTTTTTCAACAAAGAGAAAAGACTTGTGGTTGCCAAGGGCAAGGGGGTGGGGAGGGATGGAGTGGTAATTTATGGCTAGAAGATGCAAATTATTATATACAGAATGAATAAGCAAAGAGGTTCTACTCTATAGCACAGGAAACTATATTCAATATCCTTTAATAAACCAGAGTAAAAAAGAATATGAAGAAGAATGTATATATATTCATTCAGTTATACATATATTCCTATAATTGAATCACTTTGCTGTATAGCAGAAAGTAACGCAACGTTGTAACTCAATTCTACTTCAATAAAAACATCAACTGTATTTCTATAAAACTAGCAATGAACAATCTGAACACAAATTTAAGAAAATTCCATTTACAATAGTACAAAGACGAATCAAATACTTACGCATAAATTATAACCAAAGAGGTGTGAGACTTATCCAATGAAAACTATAAAACATTTATGAAAGAAATGAAATTTCCATCAAAATTTAATGCCTTTTTTCTGCAGAAATGAACTAATTTTAAAATCTGTATGGAACTGCCAGGACTCACAAATAGAAAAACAGTCCAGAAAAAGTACAAAGTTGGATGACTTTACATTTCTCGATTTCAAAATGTACTACAAAGCTATTTTAACAAAACAGTATAGTACTGCCATGAGAATAGCCATATAGATTAGTGGAATAATACTGAGAAGCCAGAAATAAACCTTTATAAATACTGATTTTCAACAAGGGTGCCAATACCATTCAATGCGGAAAGGACAGTCTTTTCAACAAATGGCGTTGGGAGATTTCCACCATGGCACAGTGGGCTAAGAATCCTACTGCAGCAGCTCGGGTCACTGCAGAGGCAAGGGTTCAAACCCTAGCCCTACACAGTAGGCTAAAGGATCCAGCATTGTCTCAGAAGCTGCAGCTAGGATCCCCTAGCCACAGAACTTCCATGTGCCTCAGGTGTAACCATTAAAACAAAACAAGTGGTTTGGGGATAACTGGATATCCACGTGTAAAAAAATGAATTTGTACCCCTATCTCATACCATATAGAAAAATTAATTCAGAATGGATCAAGGACCTAAATGTGAGCGCTAAAACTAAATATATATGTGTGTGCATATACATATATATATTCTTCAAAGGATATATATATATATATATATACATATATATATATATACATATATACACTTTGTGACCATAGATAATTAGGCAGTGGTTTCTTTTTTTTAAAATTACTCAATGAATTTTATATTTATAGTTGTACAATGATTATCACAATCCATTTCTTTAAATTTTTTTATTACTCAAATGAATTTGTCACATCTGTAGTTGTATAATGATCATAACAATCTAGTTTCACAGGATTTCCATCCCACAGCCCAAGCACATCCCCCCACCCCCCAAACTGTCTCACCTCCAGAGACCATAAGCTTTTCAAGGTCTGTGAGTCAGCATCTGTTCTGCAAAGAAGTTCAGTCTGTCCTTTTTTCAGATTCCACATGTCAGTGAAAGCACTTGACGTGGGTGTCTCATTGTATGGCTGACTTCACTCAGCATGATAATTTCTAGGTCCATCCATGTTGCTAAAAATGCTGGTATTTCATTCCTTTTAATGGCTGAGTAATATTCCATTGTGTATAGGTACCACCTCTTCTGGATCCACTCCTCTGTCAATGGACATTTAGGTTGTTTCCATGTCTTGGCTATTGCAAATAGTGCTGCAATGAACATCAGAGTACATGTGTCTTTGCGAGTCGTGGTTTTCTCTGGATAGATGCCCAGGAGTGGGATTGCTGGATCAAATGGTAGTTCTATTTTGAGTTTTCTGAGGCATCTCCATACTGCTTTCCACAGTGGCTGCACCAATTTACAATCCCACCAACAGTGTACTAGGCTTCCTTTATCTCCACCCCCTCTCCAGCACTTATTGTTTGTAGACGTTTTGCTGATGGCCATTCTGGCTGGTGTAAGGTGGTACCTCAGAGTGGTTTTGATTTGCATTTCTCTAATCATGAGTGATGCTGAGCATCTTTTCATGTGTGTTTCTCGGCCATCTGTATGTCTTCTTTGGAGAACTGTCTGTTTAGATCTTCTGCCCATTTTTGGATGGGGTTGTTTGATTTTTGGTATTGAGCGGTAGGAGGTGTTTATAAATTTTGGAGATTGATCCCTTGTCAGTCGATTCATTTGCAAATATGTTCTCCCATTCTGTGGGTTGTCTTTTTGTGTTGTTTAGGGTTTCCTTTGCTGTGCAGAAACTTTTAAGGTTGAGTAGGTCCCATTTGTTTATTTTTGTTTTTATTGTCAATACTCTAAGAGGTGGATCCGAGAAGATGTTGCTATAAGAATAAAAACCATATGATCGTCTCAATAGACGCGGGAAAAGCCTTTGACAAAATCCAACACCCATTTCTGAGAAAAAAAAAAAAAAACCTTCAGAAAGTGGGCATAGTGGGAACCTACCTCAACATAATAAAAGCCACATATAACAAACCCAAGCTAACATCATTCTCAATGATGAAAAGCTGAAAGAATTCCCACTGAGATCAGGAACGAGGCAAGGATGTCCACTCACGCCACTACTCTTCGACATAGTTCTGGAAGTCCTAGCCATGGCAAGCAGAGAAGTAAAAGAAATAAAAGGAATCCAAATTGGAAAGGAATAAGTAAAACTCTCACTATTTGCAGATGACATGATACTATACCCAGAGAATCCTAAAGACTCTACCAGAAAACTGTTGGAGTTCATCCACGAATTTGGCAGTCGCAGGATACAAAATTAATACACAGAAATCGGTGGCATTTCTATACACTAACAATGAAAGAGCAGAAAGAGAAATTAGGGAAGCAATCCTGTTTACCATCGCATCCAAAAGAATAAAATACCTAGGAGTAAACCTACCTAAAGAGACAAAAGACCTGTACTCTGAAAACTATAAGACACTGATGAAAGAAATCAAAGATGACACAAATAGATGGAAAGATATACCATGCTCGTGGATTGGAAGAGTCGTTATTATCAAAATGAGTATACTGCCTAAGGCAATCTACAGATTCAATGCAATCCCTATCAAATTACCAAGGACATTTTTCACAAAACCCAAACAAAATATTTTGAAGTGTGTTTGGAAGCACAAAAGACCCAGAATAGCCAAAGACATCCTGAAAAAGAAAAATGCAGCTAGAGGAATCAGGCTCCCGGAATTCAGACTATACTATAATCATCAAAGCCGTAGAGTACTGGCACAAAGACAGAAATATAGATCAGTGGAACAGGAGGGAAAGCCCAGAATTAAACCCACACACCTACAGCCAACTCATCTATGACAGAGGAGGCAAGGATATACAATGGAGAAAGGACAGCCTGTTCAATAAGTGGTGCTGGGGAAACTGGACAGCCACATGGAAAAGAAGGAAATTAGAACACTCCCTAACACCATACCCAAAAATAAACTCCAAATGGATTAAAGACCTACATATGAGACCAGACACTATAAAACTCTTAGAGGAAAACACAGGCCAAACCCTCTCTGACATAAACGACAGCAACATCTTCTCGGATCCACCTCTTAGAGTATTGACAGTAAAAATAAAAATAAACAAATGGGACCTACTCAACCTTAAAAGTTTCTGCACAGCAAAGGAAACCCTAAACAACACAAAAAGACAACCCACAGAATGGGAGAACATATTTGCAAATGAATCGACTGACAAGGGATCAATCTCCAAAATTTATAAACACCTCCTACCACTCAATACCAAAAATCAAACAACCCCATCCAAAAATGGGCAGAAGATCTAAACAGACAGTTCTCCAAGAAGACATACAGATGGCCAAAACACACATGAAAAGATGTTCAGCATCACTCATGATTAGAGAAATGCAAATCAAAACCACTCTGAGGTACCACCTTACACCAGCCAGAATGGCCATCAGCAAAACGTCTACAAACAATAAGTGCTGGAGAGGGGGTGGAGATAAAGGAAGCCTAGTACACTGTTGGTGGGATTGTAAATTGGTGCAGCCACTGTGGAAAGCAGTATGGAGATGCCTCAGAAAACTCAAAATAGAACTACCATTTGATCCAGCAATCCCACTCCTGGGCATCTATCCAGAGAAAACCACGACTCGCAAAGACACATGTACTCCGATGTTCATTGCAGCACTATTTGCAATAGCCAAGACATGGAAACAACCTAAATGTCCATTGACAGAGGAGTGGATCCAGAAGAGGTGGTACCTATACACAATGGAATATTACTCAGCCATTAAAAGGAATGAAATACCAGCATTTTTAGCAACATGGATGGACCTAGAAATTATCATGCTGAGTGAAGTCAGCCATACAATGAGACACCCACGTCAAGTGCTTTCACTGACATGTGGAATCTGAAAAAAGGACAGACTGAACTTCTTTGCAGAACAGATGCTGACTCACAGACCTTGAAAAGCTTATGGTCTCTGGAGGTGAGACAGTTTGGGGGGTGGGGGGATGTGCTTGGGCTGTGGGATGGAAATCCTGTGAAACTAGATTGTTATGATCATTATACAACTACAGATGTGACAAATTCATTTGAGTAATAAAATAAAATAAAATGATATACATATAAATGGTCAATGAATACATACAAAGATTCTTAGCATCATTAATCATTAAGAAAATATAAATAAAAACCATTATGCAATACCAGTTTGCACCCACTAGGATGCTGTAATTAAAACACTAGGATGCTATAATTAGAAAGGAATGAAACAAACAGAAAATAAGAAATGTTGGTAAGGATGTAGAGAAGTTGTAACCCTCATAAATTGCCAGTTCTGTGAAAGCAGTTTGGAGGGTCCTCAAAAAGTTAAATTTAGAGTTATCATATAACCCAGCAATTCCACTCCTACAGTATATACCCAAGAAAAATGAAAACATACATTCAAACAAAAATTTGAAAAAATAATGCTGATAGCAGCATTATTCATAATAACTAAAAAGTAGAAAAAACCCAGGATCCATCAATTGAGGAGTGGATAGAAAATATGTGGTACATTTGCACAATGAGATAAATTTGGCAATAAAAAGGAAAGTAGTACTGGTGTATCCCACAACATGGATGAACCTTGAAAACACCACAGTAAGTGAAATAGGCCACACACAAAAGGCTACATATTGTATGATTCCATTTATATGAAATGTGCAGAACAGGAAAATTCCCAGATACAGAAAGCAGATCAGTGTTTGCTAGGGTTTTGGTGGGAAACAGCAATGTGGAGTGACTGCTTAATGGATTTAATATTTCTTTGTGAGATGATGACATTTTCTGGAATTAGATACTGGTGATGGTTGCACAACATTGTAAATACACTAAAAGGCACTGAATTACACATGAATATGGTTGGTATATGCAAACTACTACATTTAGAATGGATAAGCAATGAGGTCCTACTGTACCACACAGGAAACTATATCCAATCTCTTGGGATAGAACATGGTGGAAGATAGTATGAGAAAAAGAATGTATACATGTGTATGACTAGGCTACTACACTGTAAAGCAGAAATTGGTACAACACTGTAAATCAACTATACTTTAATAAAAATAATAAAGTAAAAAATGGTTAAAATGGTTAATTTGTGTAATATGAATTTTACATCAATAAAATGAACACCTTTGAGTAATATTTTTGATAGACTGTAATTATTCGACCCAATGAGAATTACTGTTATATTTTGGTGCTCCAAATGAGAACTCTAGGTCAAGAACACTTCTTTTAAAATATAGTAAACATAATTCATATGTCTCAAGACGAGCTGCTTATTACAAAATGATAGAGAGCTCAGGCATTTGTTGTAAGTCCTACAGGATGGGTGGTGGGTGGCAGAAGCAGGGGAAAGGAGGATAATTAAGACTTTAAAAAGGCATAACATTTCATTTATCAGATAGAATAGCTTATTTATTTTTATACTTTGGAACATATTCTATGCTAGAGATGGCTGCAACTCCAAAAATCCATTTTCTCCTTCTTTCCTAGTAATAGAACTTCTGATTTTTAGCAGAGCACATGGTTGTGCAAAATAAAGACTACTTTTCTTAGTCTTCATTTTCAGCCAGGTATGGCTTTGTGACGAAGTTCTGTTCAATGATACATAAAGAAAATGGTGGCATGTTAGCTTTTGAGTAAACAGGTTTAAAGAAATCATTTACCACTTATTCTTTGTCTCATTCATCTTCCTGATGGCTGGAATGTGAATTTGATGGCTGGAGCTACAGAAGGCACATTGACTGTAAGCAGTAGGCTAACAGTCACAGCGGAGAAGGAAGATAGAAAGATGTGCATGATGGGTCCTTATTGAACATGGAGATGTCTTAGCAGCCAAGATGTTTCCATCTCCAAACTAATTATAAATGAGATATAAGTGAACTCCTTTGTTTTTCAAGGTACTATTACTTTGGATTGAATGACTGAGTGCCACAAACAGACAAACCTAAACTTATCCAACTAAGGCTTTAATAAGAGACATGGAAGAGAGACTGAAATTATTTGACCATTTCAAAAATTTTAAAGTGAAATGAATTATGTATTTCAGAGAAGATAAACCCAAGGAAACAACATGAAGCAAAATCCTGATAGATATTCAGTCACTGCCATGGGAAGAAGGGGGAAAGTATCAAATGCTGTATTTAAACATAAGACACTATTTGGCTGGTCTCTTAAGTACGCATTCTCACTGAAGTTACTAAGAAATCTAAATTGTGTCAACAGTATTGTGATGGTAGAGTACTCCAAAAGATAGAAATCCACTCAACTTAGGCTGGATTTACTGCCTTTCAAAATGTATGTGTGACTCTTGCCAATATATAAAACTCCTCAAGCTACTATAATATCAGTGTGAAGATAAAACACAGAATCACCCAGAAAAAAAAAAATCATATGCCTAAGAACAGGCTCTTCAGTCTCACTAGCAGAAATGTGAAAGACATAACCCATTCTATAATTCTACTCTGCCAGATTATTTGTTGTAGGATATTCACGAAAAAATTTTCTTTTATGTCTGCAAATGTAAGAAAAAGGGAAGTGAGGCTTTTTAAAATTGATGTATAGGTGATTTACAATATTGTGTTAGTTTCAGGTGTATAGCAAAATGATTCAGTTACATTTTTTTCCAGATTTTTCCATTATAGATTATTATAAGATATTGAATATAGTTCCCTGTGATATACAGTAAGTCTGTGTCGCTTATCTGTTTTGTATATAGTAGTCTGTATCCATTAAGGATATATTCTTTTTTTTTGGAACAAGTTACATTTTATTTTTTTAATATAATGATTTTTATTGTTTCCATTATAGCTGATTTACAGTGTCCTGTCAATTTCCTACTGCACAGCAAGGTGACCCAGTCACACATACATGTATACATTCTTTTTTCTCACATTATCATGCTCTATCGCAAGTGACCAGACATAGTTCCCAGTGCTATACAGCAGGATCCCATTGCTTATCCATTCTGAAGGCAACAGTTTGCATCTATTAACCCCAAATTCCCAGTCCCTCCCACTCCCTCCTCCTCCCTCTTGGCAACCATGATTTTCTTTTCTGTGGAAAGGTTCATTTGTGCCATATATTAGATTTCAGATATAAGCGAAATCATATGGTATTTGTCTTTCTCTTTCTGACTTACTTCACTTAATATAAGCGTCTCTAGTTCCATACATGTTGCTGCAAATGGCATTATTTTATTTTTTTATGGCTGAGTAATATTCCATTGTGTATAATACCACATATATTCTTAATTTATCCCTACCCCCTCCCTTTCCCTTTGGTAACTGTAAGTTTGTTTTCTATGTCTGCAAGTCTGTTTCTGTTTTATAAATAAATTTATTTGTATTTTTTTAGATTCTACAAATAAATGATATATAATATTTGTCTTTCTTTGACTGATTTCACTTAGGATGATATTCTCTAGGTCTATCCATGTTGTTGCAAATGGCAATATTTCATTCTTTTTATGGCTGAATAGTATTCCAGTGTGTGTATATGTGTGTGCCCCCATATACATATATATCACATCTTTTCATCTTCTTTTTTCTTTGTCTTCTGTCTTTTTAGGGCCACACCCCCAGCATATGGAGGTTTCCAGGCTAGCGGTCAAATTGGAGCTACAGCTGCTAGCCTAAACCACAGCCACAGCAATGCAAGATCCGAGCTGCATCTGCAACCTACACCACAGCTCATGGCAATGCCGGATCCTTAACCCAGTGAGTGAGCCCAGGGATCGAACCTGCACCCTCATGGATCCTAGTTGGGTTTGTTAACCACTGAGCCATGAGAGGAACTCAAATATCACATCTTAAACCAATTGTCTGTTAGATGGGCACTTAGGATGTTTCCATATCTTGGCTATTGTAAATAGTGCTGTCAACATTGGGGTGCATATATCTTTTTGAATTTTGAGTTTTCATCTTTTTCAGATATATGCCCAAGAATGGGTTTGCTGATCATATAGCAAATCTATTATTTTTTAAGGAACTTCCACACTGGTTTTTTGTTGTTGTTGTTGTTGTTGTTTTTGTCTTTTGTCTTTTTTGTTGTTGTTGTTGTTGCTATTTCTTGGGCCGCTCCCGCAGCATATGGAGGTTCCCAGGCTAGGGGTTGAATCGGAGCTGTAGCCAACGGCCTACGCCAGAGCCACAGCAACACGGGATCCGAGCCGCGTCTGCAACCTACACCACAGCTCACGGCAACGCCCGATCGTTAACCCACTGAGCAAGGGCAGGGACTGAACCCGCAACCTCATGGTTCCTAGTCGGATTCGTTAACCACTGCGCCACGACGGGAACTCCCCACACTGTTTTTGATAGCTGCTACACCAAGTTACATTCCCACAAACCGTATAGGAGGGTTCCCTTTTCTCCATACCCAAGCGAGATTTCCTTTTTTGTGTTAAAATACAAATTGACACTCATAAACTATATAAAGAAAAAGTACATTAGTTTGACATCTCCTTAAATGGTGATGGTATTGTCAACTTACCTGACTTCTTACCTCTCACACTCTATCCCAGCCACATGTGTCTCTTTTCAGTTCCTTGAACATGTCAAGATGTTTTCCACTTGAAGGTTTTGGTCTAGCTGTATGTTCCATCTGAAAGCCTCTTCATTCCTCTGTCAAATCCCATGTACCCTTCAGGGCCTCACTTAAATATGACTTTCAAATAAAGTATTTCCTGAGACTCCTATATTGAATGAAATAATCAACAGAAAATGCTTAGCAAAGTAAGTGTAATACAGTAAGTGCTCAATAAAAATCTGCTTAGTGAATAGACTGCTATTGTTTAGTAATGCAAAACAAGTCAAACAAGCAGGACACATTGAAAAATACCCTTGTTGATGGAGCTTGAATTTTCAGACATCTGTATGTGCACAGTGTCTCAGTGATTTCAGTAAAGATTTAAATAAAGTATTTATGCATAAAACCTTTTAATTATCTTATGTGAGTTAACTGCTCATATTTGGGCAAAAGATTTTGTTTAATTCATCTTCAAAATGACTGTTACAGAAAATTCTATGTTATCAGTTTATGTTTCAAATGTGCATCACACTATTTGTAGGAGCATCGTGGCACATGCAAGTGTGTGTGGAGCACTTGGAGCAGGAATAGTCAGCTTTTATGGTAATAACACACACCTGCAAGGCTACATAAGAACTATAGTAAAAGACCTTGGGATGAATGGTGCCATGATATTGATAAGTTAAATATAAAAGGTATACATTTGATAGGAAAAAAGTTTCTTTTTCACTCTTCCTTCCTTCCTCACTTTCTCTTTCTCCCTTCTTCTTTCCTTCCTTCTTTCTTTCTTTTTGTAGCAGTTGTTAAGCAAAGTTTAACATTTTTCAATCAGGTTTTTACTTGGTGATTACTGACAAAGAAGGAAAAAGGTTTTGGGCCCAATTAATTGGTTTGTTAATTGGCTGGATAATGGAAAACAGAATTGGGACTTCATTGTTTTTTCTTTTTTGTATTAACTAGGAGAATGCTATAGATCCCATTTTAAAAATATAATGTTGTGATTCATCTAATCCACAAAACTGATTCTGGACCTGAGCATTATATTTATATTCACATGTATGAGGGGGAGAAGCAATTTGAGTTGCTTTGAAGTCTCCATGGAAGTGGTTTAGTGGGCATATCAGGGATAAAATTGGGAATTACATTTGAAAAGCAGAAGAGTGGTGAATGGGTTGAAATATGGGGTTGTTTGCCTATAAAAGGTAAAATTACATATAAGAAATATGCTCTCTGATATCTGGTAAAGACTAGGCCTAACAAAGGATGATGGTATTTCCATGATCTGATTAAAATAGGGTTGCCACTTGGCAACAGAGCTGAGTTTTCAATTCAATTGGCCCTCCAGTTTTGAAATTATATGATTTTTGAGGTGAATATTTAAATAAGAAATTTTCATTATTTTAACTTTTATGCTTAAAGTAGGATCTTATTAATATTTCAATGCTTTAATATTTAAAAGGAACATAATGCAAGTTTGTGTAAAATGTAACTTCATTGTGTGACAAATAGGCAACATGCTTGGGCTGTAGGCAGCCCTAGATGGTATTGTTCATTGCTTCCTCTCACTGGAGAGAGGCTCACATAGCCATGTCTCATTGACATCAGGCTTGGCCGTGTAACTTGAAATGCTCGTTCCTGCAGTAAAATTATACATCATGACACTATTGAAATTAGAAGTAGCCATGTGACTTGCTTTAGCGAATAAAGTATGGATAGAAGTGGTGTCAGTTCTAAGGAGAAAATTTATAATCTTGTGGATCACCTTTTATTACCTTCCCCTGTGTCACAAAACCAGCAATGTTCCAGATGGAATTTGCTCTCTCAACTCGAATGTTAGAGTGAAGATAGCATGAAATGGCATCACAGTCCACCCATATCATAAGCAGGAAACACACCTTTGCTCTCTCAGACCACTGAGTTTACAAGTGGTTGTTATACGGCATAACTTAGCCCAAATGGACTGGCTGATATACTTCCTAAGATGAAGAAGATACTGCTCACAAAAATGAATAAAATGTGATTTGCATTTTTAAGAACCTCATTTTTATAATAAAGACATCAAGATAATTACAAAACAATATGTTGAAAGCTAATAGGATATGTAGAAAGCACTATAATTATACTGAAGAAATATAAATCCTACTTAAAGTGTTTAGGAAAAAGAAAACAATATAGGAAACAACACTGAATTTGAAATTTGGAAGGCTATGTAAGAGTTCATAGATTTTTTTTTTTAAGGAGGACATTATAGAAACAAGTATCACGTTCAATAGTTTAGAGGAATAGCAAGAAGCATGACATATTTTGAGGATGTGTAGTATCTATGATGGCATCCATAACATCAGGGAAAGGTTTAAAGATGACGAAGGATCTTATATACCATGTTAGGGAGGTAGTGAAGATCCAGGCAGATCAGAAGTTGAATTTTGTCTCTGCCATGAAATATTCTCCCCATGAAAAAGGACATTGCTTTCTTAATCTGTACAATGGGCTAAGAAACACCCAGCTCATAGACCTTGTTTGGAGAGCAAAAGTATCTGATGCACAGTAAATCTTAATGGGATGTGTTTGGAGTGTTTTTTAAGCAATGGCTTGATGGGATCAAAATCATACTTTAGAAAGATCACTCTGGAAGCATTTGGAAGATGAACAGTGTAGGGGGATGATGACAGGCAGGGAGGCCAGTTAGGAGTTCATTCACTGCTATGAGAGATTATGAGGACTGAGGCTAAGGCAGTGATAATACCTGGCTTGTCCCCTTTCTTCTTATGAATTCCATACATGTCATGTGTATATATCAATGCTCTCAACAGGGCAGGAAATCACAAGAGAACCACTTGCGTTTTCTTGGGGTCCCAATTTTCCAAAGATGAATGATGCTGAACCTGTGCTAATCACCCTAGTACAGGTATTCAACCCTCACTACTGAAGACCATGTATTTTGGTACTTTTCAGGGTCTAGGTTACTCTGCCTCACCCATGTTTTAAGTCTTACCCTTCAACACCACTCCTGTCCCATCCCCTTATCACTCTGCTAATCTAATAAATCGATCAGTATTAATATGATAATGGGATAAAATATTTTCATTAATTACAGTTTCCAGGTTTGCTTCCATCTGTGCTTTCTGAAGACTTTATTATCCCCCAATATTACTATGATTATTGTTATTATAATTATTATTACATAATGAGTATGACTTTGGGTTTTATTTTTAAGACCAATGATTCTCAAACTTAGCTGCTCATTAGAATTACCTGGGGCACTTCTCAAAATCTCCACGTTTAGGTCACATCTTATACTAATTAAATCAGAATCTCTCAGAGTGCAATCCAGTTCTCAGTTATTTTTCAAACTTCCCAGGTGATACCAAAGAGCAAAAAATTTGAGAAGCAGAGATTTATGGAGTGATTCGCAAGCTTGAATGTGCATACAAATCATCTTGGGGCTCTTGCTCAACAGCAGATTCAGTAGTTTTGAGGCAAGGCCTGAGATTTTTGCATTCCTAGCAAGCTCCCAGATGATGCTGGCATTGCTGGTCAGAGGACCACACTTTGCATAGCCAAGATTTAATGAACCATTAACAGCTCTATTATAAAACCATTTTAGGACATTCTAAAGACAACATTATTATTTGTGATTATCAAGGAAAATTTTTGTTCTTCCCTTTCACTCCCAGGGCTACATTTGGACTTTTGACTAAGTATGTGCCCATTGTTCAACCATCCTTTTTACGTGATAAGTAACTGATCAAATGTTCATCAAAAGCCAATGCGCTTTACTTTAATAAAACTGAGATTTGCACATATGAAACACGGTACTACACAATTTACCCTTTTTTATAGGACTTAATGGCCTTGGTATATGAAAGGCTATGCTGTACTGACCCTTAATTAAAGAACTTTAAAAACATACCAAGTAAACCAATGCATAATTTTAATTAAGAATGTTTAATTTGAATTTAATAGATGCCATACAAGGTAAACTCATTTAGAATGATCTTTTCTGTCTGAAAAGGAAGTACTTATTATGAGATTAAAGTTCATTTGCTGAATTAAAAGATGTCAGTAACACAAAAGTTACTTCACTCAGTTTTTGCACAGTAAAGGAAACCATCAATGAAATTAAAAGACAACCTACTGAATGGAGAAAATACTTGTAAACTGTATGACCCATAAGGGGTTAATATCCAAAAATATAAAAATAACTTACACAACTCAATATAAAAAAATCCAATTTAAAAATGGGTAGAAAACCTAAACAGACTTTTTGCCAAAGTAGACATACAGATTGCTAACAGGCATTTTAAAAGATGCTCTGGAGTTGCCGTCGTGGCGCAGTGGTTAACGAATCCGACTAGGAACCATGAGGTTGCGGGTTCAGTCCCTGCCCTTGCTCAGTGGGTTAACGATCCGGCATTGCCGTGAGCTGTGGTGTAGGTTGCAGACGCGGCTCGGATCCCACGTTGCTGTGGCTCTGGCGTGGGCCGGGGGCTACAGCTCCGATTCAACCCCTAGCCTGGGAACCTCCATATGCTGCGGGAGCGGCCCAAGAAATAGCAACAACAACAACAACAAAAAAGACAAAAAGACAAAAAAATAAAAAATAAAAAAAAAATAAAAGATGCTCAGGGAGTGGGAGGGATTGGCAGCTTGGGTTTATCAGACACAACTTAGAATAGATTTACAAGGAGATCCTGCTGAGTAGCATTGAGAACTTTGTCTAGATACTCATGTTGCAACAGAACAAAGGGTGGGGAAAATAAATGTAATTGTAATGTATACATGTAAGGATAACTTGATCCCCTTGCTGTACAGTGGGAAAATTAAAAAAAAAAAGATGCTCAACATCACTAATTATTAGATAAATGCAAAGCAAAGCCATAACGAGGTTTCATTTCACACCCATCAGAATGGCCACCATTAAAAAGCCTACAGATATAAATTCTGGAGAGGATCTGGAGGGAAAAAAAAACCCTCCTACACTGTTGGTGAAACATAAATTGGTGCAACCACTATGGAAAATAACATGGAGGTTTCTCAAAAAAAAATCAAAAATAGAACTACCATATGATCCAGTAGTTCCACTCCTGGGTACATAGCTGATAAAAATGAAAACACTAACACAAAAAGATAATGCACCCCAATGTCCACAGCAGCATTATTTATAAGATAAGGAAGCCGAGATAAGGAAGCAACCTAAGTGTCCATCGACAGATCAAAGTGTAAAGCTGTGGTACATATATAACTTGGAATGTTACTTGGCCATAAAAAGAATGAAATAATGGCATTTACAGCAACATGGATGAACCTAGAAACTATCATACTAAGTGAAGTCAGACCATGAAAGAGAAACATCATATGATATCACTTACATGTGGAATCTTAAAAAAAAGTTACAAATGAACTAATTTGCAGAACAGAAACAGACTCACAAACTTTGAAAAACATATGGTTACCAAAGGGGACATGTGGGAGATGGGATGGACTGGGGGTTTGGGACTGGCGTATGCACACTGTGGTATATGGAATGACTGGTCAATTGGGACCTGCACAGGGAACTCTACCCAATATTCTGTGATACAGATGTGGGAAATGAATCTGAAAGAGAATGGATCTGTGTATATGTACAACTGAATCATTGTGTTGTACAGCAAAAATTATCACAACTATACTTGAATAAAACTTAAAGGAAAAAAAATCAATTGGAAAAAAGATGTGATATACGTATACACATATATACACACAAAATATATATATATAAGAATATTACCCATAAAAAAGAATGAAATTCTGCCACTTGCAACAATGTGTATGGGCCTAGAGGGTATTATATTTAATAAAATAAGTCAGACAGGAAGATAAATACGTTATCGCTTATATGAGGAATCTAAAAAAATTACACAAATGAGGAGTTCCCATCATGGCTCAGTAGTTAGCGAACCCCACTAGCATTCATGAGGACACGGGTTCAATCTCTGGCCTCGCTCAGTGGATTAAGGATCCTGCGTTGCCATGAGCTGTGGTATAGGTTGCAGACACGGCTCAGATTCCGTGTTGCTGTGCTGTGCTGTAGATTGGCAGCTGCAGCCCCGATTCAGCCCCTAGCCTGGGAACCTTCATATGCCGAGGATGAGGCCCTAAAAAGACAAAAAGACCAAAAAAAATGTACACTAATGAATATATATAACAGAACAGAAACAGACTCAAAACAAAACAGAACAAACTAGTGGCTACCAATGGGAGAGGCAAGGAAGGGAAAGGCAAGATAGGGAAAGGGGATTAAGAGGAACAAACTATTATGTATAAAATAAATAAGAAACAACGATATATTGTACAGCACAGGGAAATATAGCCAGTATTTTGCAATTACTTTAAATGGAGAATAATGTATAAAAATACCAAATCACTATGGTGTACATCTGAAACTAATATTATAAATCAACTATACTTTAATAAAGAATATATAAACACAATTTTTAAAAGTTACTTTGCTCATACACACAGTTCTACATACCAGAGAAATGTCAAATTATATTTTGTTTACATTATAATACAATACTTCTAGTATTAGCGTATGTTAGCAGAATTTTTATGAAAAGTTTAGTTTCCTATTTGTGTGTCCTTTCTTATACATGGAATGCTTACTTCAAATGCTGCTGAATGGTTATTAAAATAACCTTCAAGGTCTGATCCCTACTTGCACCTTTTATTTCACCCATTAGAGCCCAGCTGGAGGAAGGTTATAGAAGTGGCAACAGACAGCTTCTGCTACCAGCCTATAAACCAAACTCCACCATCCTTGATCTTGTTATCTCCAGGTGACTTCTGGCTAAGGCCCTGGCATACTCCTTTGAGTTATACAATTTCTAAAGAAACACACACACACAGAGTCCTAACCATTTTATGCTTAATAAACTGTTGACCAGGAGTTTGCAGCTCAAGGTATCAGGGGGCCCTAATTTGTACATTTATGTCTCCTCACAGAATCCTATTAAAATGACAAAGTAAATGACACAGATGAGACTAGAGCTTTGATAAGCAAACAATCTATGGGACAGAGATTTGGATAGATTTTTGGAAGATGGAAGGGAGATAGAGTCACACTGATAAATAAATGAGGGCAGAGGAAAATTTAACCCAGGAAACATACAGGTAAAAGCTACTGAGAAGGCTGGAATTTTCCACCTGGCAGAGCCCTGAGAGAGGCTCCCAAAGCAGAGAGAGCAGGCATAGGAGCGGGAGTGCATTGCTGGATAGTCATTCAGGTGATGATTAGTTAAGGAACTGTCCATGGACTAGTTTGCTCAGCCAACAGGAGAATGAAAAGAAATTCCAGAAAGGCAGGTGGGTACAATAGACTGAAGAAGAACCAGGCTACATCATTCATCACCTACCATGTCATGGGCACTGCTCTTGGCACTAGGGACATAGCAGTGAATGCCTTGTCTTTACTCTCATAGAATGTATATTCCCACAAGAGAGACATATGAGTGAGAGAGAGACAAAGGCCCAAGAAGAAAAGTAAAGCAACCAACAGGGATAAAGAGTGACAGAGGTGCTATTTTAGACCTGGCAATCAGGCAGAGAGGGGCTTTCTGAGGACCTGACATGTGAGCAAAGCCTAATGGAAATGAAAAGAATGAACCATGTGATTGCCTGTAAGAGGAGGTGGAACAGTCCAGATGAGGGAAGTTGCAGTTGTGAGGAATATCAAGGAAGCCATGTAGTGAGAGCACACGAGTGAGGGAGAGGAATTAGAGAGAGCCACAGCCAGTTCTGTAAGATTTTAAAAACAAGGTCTTATACCACTAGACTGTTCTAAGTGTGAAAGAAATGTACACAGTCTTACCACTTTTTTTTTTAGCCACACTTGTAGCATGTGGAGGTTCTCCCGTCAGGCATCAAATCAAAGCCACAGCTTCAGCATATGCCACAACTACGGCAATGCTAGATACTTAATCCATTGCGCAGGCCAGGGATCAAACCCTCGACATCTCAGAGACAACACCAGATCCTTAACCCAAAGTACCACAGCAGGAACTCCCTCTCACTTATCTTTAGGCATCACTCTTTACTTGGGGAACTAGCTGTAGAAAGAGAATGAATGGAAGCAAGAGAGCAGTGAGGAGGTAATTACAAGAGTTGATGTCAAAAAAGATGGTGGTTTGATCCAGGGTATGGTAATGACAATGGTGGGGAAATGCTGGATCTGAGATACAATTTGAAGGGAGAAGTGATAAAATTGGCTACTGGGTCAGATGCAGGATATGAATCAAGGATAACTCACGTTGGAACGAGAGGTCAGAAGGCTTCAGAAGCATGTCCCAGCAATGTAGTTTGAGTACCTTGATCCAGCCATGCCTCAAGCCTCAAGAAGCCTGTGCGAAGGTTCTAGTTTTGTTTAAACTTCTTCACGTAGATTAAAATCCTAAGAACCTGTGCTTAATGTCAAGGTCTTTAGAAATTCCCCAAATATACATGCAACGCTACCATCACTACTTTTGCAAAAAGTTGTGTCTACCTGGCGATATTTTGTTTTACTGGTAAATATCGTTGGGTTTTTTTCCCAATCTGTCTATGAGAGGAGCTGGTAACACTGTTGAATAAAGGCCCAGTCAGGACAAATCATTATCCAGTTGCTGGGTAAATGTTCTTGCCTGCTTCTCCCACTTGAGATTTATTTATCTAAAGAAATGAACATCATGGGACATAATGGTAACATCATTTTCAAAGATGAACAAGCTCAGCAGAAGAGCCCTGAGGTAGTTATTGTTTCACCTCAACTCATTCCCATATCAAATGGGATTGACCTCAGGGCAGCAAATTAAGGAGGCTGAGCTAGGAAATCCTCTCTCAGAGGTCTCTTATTCCTTGCCCTCTATCTTCTTGCCTGTACTTCTAATTCCAAGGCCAGGTGGGTGGATGGTTGGTTCCATGCATGCAATCGCTTTTTTCACACTCAACGTGTTTTGCAACACCAGGAAGACTGGTGGGAACTGGGGGCAACAGTCAACCTTGGGGGATGGAAACTAATGGATAAATACTGCTCTGACTTCTTTTGGGTGGGCCATTCCTGGAGGCATTCTATTTCTCTGGTGGCCCTGGTAAAGTCACTCCTGGTGCTCACAGCAGTGACCTCAGTAATGCACCTGGATATTGGTCTCCCCTCCTCCCCAGCTTCACTTTTCCTGCATTCTCACCACGACTTCTTGGGATCAGTTCCCCCAGGCTATGCACAGTCCCCACCTAGTGCCCTGTTTCAGAGAACTCAAGCACGTGCGGCTTCTTTTTAACAACACTGCCACACACATGGGAAAAACATCAGTTTGCAAATAAAAGCTTCGGTTTTCTTTATCACCAGCATCTGGCTCCACTGCAAAGAAATTCATCTCCATCCATCCCTCCATTTCTTGTTCTTCTTATGTTTGGCACTGTGGGCTCAGAGAAAGCAATTAGATTGTACAGCCCTACTAATGTTAGCTGCATTTACCTCCAAACTTGAATGACTTATTATCAACTGTAAGACTCCTTATCTCAAATGCATTTATATGTATATGCACAGAGTTTCAAATGCACAAATTTGATTTAGTTGGGCAATATATCACTTCACAAAGTTTCATGCTTCTGACTTGAATAAATTACAATCTGACTGTAATAACTCACATTTATGAGATATTGTTAATCATTTCATACACACTTTGTGAAGTAAACACAGATAATATATTTACTCTCATTTTCAAGATTATCAAGCTAGAAACTGCAGTGGTATTTGGCAGAAGGGACCTAGGGTCTTTCCACCAGGGCTGCCGAGGTTGTTCAAATCCACTCAGTCACAGGAAACGAGAAAAGGCTGGGCAACGTAGTGAAGTTAAAAGCATGTGTAGATGTGGAAGAAACTTCACTCTGTTTCAGTAAGTGGGTGTTTACTGAGTGCCTTGAAAATGCCAGGGAATGTACAAATGACTTTAGGTGTGATGGTTGTGGGGAGTGAGTCATGAGGAGGAGGTTAAGGAGAAAAGAAAGCAATTTCCTAGGAGACAGATATTACCACAGTTCCAGTACAGGGGGAGTCTGTAACTAAAACTACCACCACCATTAGGGGACAGAGCAATATGGACCAGCAGAGCAACGATTTTCAAACTTACCGGTCAAATCCATTTTAATAGCTTGTTAAACAATTGGGCAATCATTTTTAAACCTGTCGGGCAACTAAATTAATAAATTAGATAATTTGATCAACAGCTGGTATTGGGACATATTCAAAATTGGTAGATGCAGCAACATAAATTGATTTGACGGACGTTTTTCCTTGAGCAGACTGGTTGTTTGACTGACTTAGAAAGCTGACTTGAGAACATTTCAGAATTACTGTGAATATAAGAGTCATTATTCCAGCTCAGCAGCTATGTGACCCCTAAGGCAATGGATTACCTTCTTTGTAGCTCATCTGAAGGAAATAAATAATGATAACTTGATCTTCTGTAGGAGTTTCATGAATCAGCAGCTAAAGCCTATTAATTCTTCCATAAATAGAGCTTCCAACATTCTGGGTCTTGGAAAGAAAGAGGAGGGAGGCTATTTCTTGGATTTTATCAGGCACTATTTTTCTACAATAGTGTTTACCCAATACCTACATTGAAAAGTAGGAAAACACTATTGTTACTTTCTGTCACCTGTTTACTGAAGGAACCAAATTCTGAGGCATTCCAGCTCTTTCAAGCCTGGACTGAAAATTCACAGTCAGGTTTCATATCTTCATGCCTTTCCAGGTCAAGAGCAGCTTGCTGTGCAAAGGTCAGTTTTACAATTTTACCCGGCTATATCCCCACCTGTACTTCACTCCTCCATCCTTTAATGAAAACTGCATTACTTTGAAGTTGAAGGTTGCATTCAGGCAGGAAAAGCAGCTTTACTCCCACCCTGAGTTGGAACAGATAATGGATTCTGCAGAGCAGGTGTCCAATTGACCAAGGTCACCGAACAATGACTCAGTGTAAATATCCAAATTGCAGTTGTGGACAAGCTCAGCACATAACAGGTGCAGTTAATGAGTGTCTTTTTGTCTAGCTGTCACAGTGGCCTGAGGACATGGAACAAATCAAACGAAGAAGGCTGTGCCTGACTTAGAAGGTTATGTCTTTACCAATCCTATGGCAGCCAGCAGGCTGGCAGAACTTGATGCAAACCTCTGCACTTGTTTGGACAATTTTGTTACTCAGGAGCTATTTGTTCAGGGGGAAGAAATGGAAGTGGAAAGATGAAGTTAGTTTTCTCCTGACATTTCCAAGGATGAATACTTGTGAAGGACAAAAAGGCAAACTCTCCTTAGAAAGAGTCAATCCGAAGAGCCTAGAAAGTCCTTCAGAGTTTTGAATACAAGATGGTAACTTCAAGAAAAGCACAAGTAAGAAAATCAGAAGACTGCTCTTGGAAAAGACCAGGAATTACAACCAATGTATTATAAGTTCATGGTTCTCAGCACTGCACTGAAGTTTCAATCTGGGACAATGCCTGAAAGTCAAAGTCAAAGGCATCAAGTATGTGTGAGCTATAGAAGATTAAAGTCACAAAAAAATTGGTATAGATGATTAAAGTCACAATCCTAATTGGTTATTAGGATTAAATATATATATAGCTTATAAGATGAGTTTTAGAAAAGCCCTTAAATTGTGCATAGCTAGGATACATGTATTAAAATAGTTTATAGCATTTTGTTCTAGTTGCAGAGTGGAAAAGGCTAGCATAATGTTAAATTCTTCGCTCAGTGTTAAATCATTAGACAGTGAATGAGTGGAAAGTTCTTGTGAACTTGAATGTTAAGTTCCTTTATATTTTCAACTTAGTGAAGAGGTCAGCAAACATTTCTGTAAAGAGCTATACTGAGAGAGAAATAAGAAGAAGAACCCTTGAAGGACTTAGAACAGGCTGATCACCTGTGGTCTGTAGAACTGTTCCCTATTTCACAAGTGTGAAAACTGAACTTAAATGACTTGTTCAATGTTATACCTTTAGAGTGGAAGGGCCCAAACTCAAAGCCATGTCTTTTGACTGTTAATTCAAGTTCTCTTGTAACTTTACCGCAGCACCTGTAGCACACACTTAGAAGAGGCTGATCACCTGTGGTCTATAGAACTGTTCCCTATTTCGCAAGTGTGAAAGCTGAACTTAAATGACTTGTTCAATGTTATACCTCTAGAGTGGAAGGGCCCAAACTCGAAGCCATGTCTTTTGACTGTTAATTCAAGTTCTCTTGTAACTTTACCACAGCACCTGTAGCACCCTGCATAAATAAATAAATAAATACCTCAAAAAAGCTCCTAGTCTAGCAGGGCTTCCTAACTTCTCTTCCCTCCAGGCTCAGTGAAGCCACAGTCCCTCTGAGTTGAAGGCAGGAGTTACAGTCTTCTCCTTCTCTAAAGATATAGTTGGCCAACAAATGCATTTTCAAACACTTTCTGCCAGATGTTATTCTAATCACTAGGATACAGCGTGGATGATTCCTTTCCCTCAGGAGACTTATACTAGTTGGGGGAGACAATCAACAAGCATCAAATAACTAAATACACCAATCACATCAGATTATGATAAGCATTAGGAAAAAAAATGGAGTAACAGAATAAAAAGCAACTAGCACCGGCAACCTAAAGAGGGGACTAAGATAGGTGGTGCTTTTCAGGTAGGTTGGTTGGTGGGTTCATCCAACAGTAGTAACAATACCCAAAACAGTAGCTTGAATATTGGAAATGGCAAATGATGACAAGGTAAATGAGATAACATTTCCAATAGATACTATTGCTATGGACCAGGTGACCCTTCCAGTGTTTTGAATCTGGGCCATGAAATGTGGACATGCCGAAAAAAATGAGACGGCTTCAGGGTGGAGGGTGAGGGTGGGCTTCTGGAGGAGAGAGGGAATAATGGTGTTGCTGGGGTAGTACTACCTAACTCTGAAGTTATCCCACATTATCTTTAAAAGGACGAGGTTAATGGCTGATACATCTAACACTTATCATGTACCAAGCAAACTTTTTACATGAATTAACTCAACACAGGAGGATTACATCACAGAGACTATTGTCCATGTTCTACAAAAAAGGAAACTGAGGCACAGGTGGCTTGAGTAACTGTCTTGTGGAAGGTTAATAATGCCTCCGATGAGGGCCATGTCCTAATTTGCAGTACCTGTGAGTATGGTAGCCTACAGGCAAAAGACTTCCCAAATGTGATTTAATTACCATCTTTGAGATGGAGAGGTTATTCTGTATTATCTGGGTTTGCCCAATATAGTTATAAAGACCCTTATAAGAGACAAAAAGAAGATGGAAGCAGAGGTAGGAGTGATGTGGCCAAGAGCTAAGGAATGCAAGCAGCTTCTAGCAGCTGAAAAGGCAAGAAAAGAGATTCTCCTGTAGGGCCTCCTACAGAAGGAATGTCACCTTGACTTTAGCCCCAGTGAGACTGATCTCAAACTTCTGGCCTCCAGAACTGTAACATAATAAATTTGTGTTTCCTTAAGCCAACTAAATTTGTGGTAATTTGTTACAACAGCAATAGGAAACTAATACATTGCCCAAGGCCCTGGGGCTATAGAGTATCAGGGCCAGAATTAAAATCAAAGCAATCTGGTGCCAGCATGGAGATTTAGACACTGTGTAAGACGACCTCTCGAGGCAGAATAAAATTTCAGGTTGAATCCAAAATAAGTGTCTCTGAGCTTTTCCACTTATGCTTAGAATTCCAGGTCTCAGAGAAACTTAGAAAGAGGGAGGGAGAGAAAGAGGAAGCCAGGGGGGTGGGAGGGAAATAGCTTGGATTCTATACCAGCTAGTATATACCAGTCCCCTTCCCTGTTCCATGACTTCAGTCATGGAGCCAAGAGATAATGAAATAAACTTCCCATTTGAGAGATGAGGAATTTGAGGACTAAAGGGGTTGTGGTTTCGGGTTGATCAGATGGTTGGTGAAACAATCAGCTAGTTACACAAGGGGCAGGTGATGATGTGGGAATTCCCAGTGATCTTAGTGCCTGCAAGGAACTCAAGGAAAGAGGGCTGGGTGGCAAGCGAGGACTAAAGGATCCAGGCTTTCTGAAACCTGTTTCTCATGATTTGCCTAGGAAGAGTGGGAGAAGAAATATTAATTGCACGTCTACCCAATGTAATATCTCTAGAAGAATCCAAAGTTCTCACTGTAGCAACCTTTTAGCCCCTTGTTATGATTATATTCCCAAATATTAGCCATTTTATAAGCTGGATGCTGCCTCTAGCTCTCTAACACGACACCTACGACAGAATGAGTGCTCATAAATATTGCTTGAATTAAACAAAAAGCTTATGATAGCATCTTTAGACCAATGATGTTTCAAAATTTAAGACGCATACAAATCCTTTGGGTACTTCGTTAAAATGAGATTCAGAGTCAGAAGGTCTGGTTGGGGCCTGAGATTGCGCATTTGTATCAAGTTCCCATAGGATGCTGATACTGCTGGTCCACAATCTATATTTTTCAAGGTCTCTGAAAATGAGACCTTCCTATCCACATACAAAATAAAAGTCGTACAAAGTTTAATCACTTAATTAAAGTTTGCAAAATAGCATAGAAATAGATTTTTCCTCTTTTCGGTGCCACTATCCTCCCAGTAAAGGGAGCAAATTAGTGCCAGGGTTTAGTGAAGAGAGTTGGAACAGTGCCCCCAAATACCTTCTCCCTGCGCTCTGCCTTCTTCCTCTCATTGCACTCTTCCCTCCTCCAGGAACTCCCACGCCTCCGCTCCTCTTCCATTTTCAGCCTTTAAGAAGCATCTGCCCCTTTTGAACCGCCGAGGTCACAAGCGAACACGCCCGAGCGCCGCGCCCCTCTCCGCGCCTTTGCCCAGGCGGAGACGGCAGACGCGCGTGCGTGCGCGCTCAATATAAATAGATCGCAGGCGGCCGCTACTGGACAGAGCCGGGCTACCCGCACAGCGGGCCATGGCGGGCGAGGACCATCAGTGGCAGGGCAGCATCCTCTACAACATGCTCATGAGCGCAAAACAAACGCATGCGACTCGGGAGGCGCCCGAGGCACGGCTGGGGGGCTCATGCTGGGGCTGCTCCTGTGGCTCGGAGCCCCCGGTGGGCAGAGAGGGGCAGCCGGGTGGACCGGCAGTGGCGCTCCTGTACCGTTGCTGCTTTTGCGGTGAAGACCACCCGAGGCAGGGCAGCATCCTCTACAACATGCTCACGAGCGCAAAGCAAACGCAGGAAACTCCGGAGGCCCCCGAGGCACGGCTCGGGGGAGCATGCTGGGGCTGCTCATGTGGCTCCGAGCCCCGGGTGGGTAGAGAGGAACTGCCCGGTGGGCGGGCCACAGTGCTCCTGTACCGCTGCTGCTTTTGCGGTGAGGAGCACCCACGGCAGGGGAGCATCCTGTACAGCTTGCTCACCAGCGCAAAGCAAACGCACGTGGCTCCGGAAGCTCCGGAGGCGCGGCCGGGGGGCTCATGGTGGGACCGCTCCTACTGCGCACAGAGACTGGGAGCCAGAGAGGAGCTGCCTGGCGGGCGGCCGGTGACGCTCCCATACCGCTGCTGCTTTTGCGGTGAAGACCACCCACGGCAGAGTGGCATCCTCTGCAACATGCCTATGAGCGCAAAGCAAACGCACGTGGCTCCAGAGGCGCAGCCGGGGGCCCCCTGGTGGGACCCCTCGTGTGCCGCGCAGCGGCGGGTGGCCCTCAAGAGCCCACAGGTGGTTTGCGAGGCAGCCTCGGCGGGCCTGTTGAAGACGCTGCGCTTCGTCAAGTACTTGCCCTGCTTCCAGGTGCTGCCCTTGGACCAGCAGTTGCTGCTTGTGCGCAGCTGTTGGGCGCCGCTCCTCATGCTAGAGCTGGCCCAGGACCGCTTGAACTTTGAGACGGTGGAGACCTTGGAGCCCAGCCTGCTACAGATGATCCTCACCACCAGGCGGCAGGAAACAGAGGGAGATGAGCCGCCTTCGCCCCAGCCCCCAGTGCAGCCACACTTGGTACTGCCGTCGGAGGCCGAGCATCTGCCATCGGTCGCCGAGGTCCAAGCCATCAAGGGCTTCCTTGCCAAGTGCTGGAGCCTAGACATCAGTACCAAGGAGTATGCCTACCTCAAGGGGACCGTGCTCTTTAATCCGGGTAAGGGCGCCGGCCTTGGGCTCCGGTTTTTCTCTGCTCCTAAATGCATTGGGTAGTACCTCCCTGTGGAGCAGGCACGAGTTAGGGAAGTGGTGGGGCACACGTCAGGAGTCGAGACTAACTCAGCAGAGTTGTGCAGCTTGGGAAGTCATTCTCGTGGGTGCGGAGCTGCCAGCAGGCTGGGGGGGGGGGGGCGTTATTTGTTGAGGTTTGTACTTAATCTCTCTACACCTTACTGTTAAGACAGAGAAGTCTGCTTTCAAGGGACATGGCTATTCCTTCTGTTCTCATCTTTTAAATCCAATAGCAGAGCTTCAAAACAAAGTTCCTTCGCTGCAAATTCTGCCATATCTCTTTCTGAAACTCAGTTCTGAAATTTGCTAGAAACTTTTTTGTTGGAGGAAGTCTGTGAAGGCTGGCAAGAAAGGAAACGTGCTAAGGACCCATAGAGAGACCATGCCCTAGGGACATTGTCAGTCAGGAGGCAGGACTTGGTGGTTCCCGCCTCTGCCTCTGAATGGTCATTGTAATGGTCCTCGGCACCTGGACTATCATCACTCAAGTTTCTGTATCAGGCTAGCAGAGGGGTAGGAAGAAGACTTGTGAGGGATGCAAGCAAGAGCACTGTATTTCAGAGCTTGAAGTTACCCTAGAGACCTCCTAACCAATCCCCTCTGCCCTTCATCCTTCATCCCATGGGCAGGTGAGGTAGTCCAGTCCCAAGTGACCCTGCTCCAAAATAAGCACGGGTCTCCTGGGCCCAAGGGGATGTGGGCTGCACCACACTTTCAGGTTGTCTGTTGGCTGCTGGCCCCTCTGCCTCACACAGTACAACCAGATCACTGTAGAACATCTCCCTGGACAACCCAGCACCTTGTCTTGAGTATATCCTACTACTAGAGTCATCTTCCACCCGCAGCCTTCCAAAAGGCTCACAAACGGGCAGGAAGTTTCCAGGCGGCTTGAGTTGGGATAGTTTTTATCATGCTCCCTCCACATCCTTTTTTCCTAACACCGAGAGTCTTGGGGTATGTACTTGCCTCCTGCCTAGCCTTTTTGAAGGTGTAGAGAGCAATATCTAATGGGATAATAATTCATCCAGAACTCATGCTTCAGGAATTAGAGACCTCAGCTCATCCCAGTGATCATTATAGGTCGCTTTTTGCTTACATCATTGTTTTCCAAACTTGCTTCCTAGAAGTTCTGATTCAGTAGCTCTGGTCCAGGGTCTGCACATCGGCATGCATGATAAGTGCCTCAGGTGTTTCTTAAGATCATTTGGAAAATGCTGTCTTCTCGCTCCTTCAGCCTTGTTATTAGACATCTACCATGAGCTTTGTTCTGTTGGAATAAAAAAGGTAAGACAGTGGCTCAGCTTTCAGAAATTTACATTCCACTAGTTTCCCTCTTTTCCTCCGCCCTGCTTTGCATCCCTTATTCTTGCTCTGCTTTTCCAAATCCTTTCTCAGGTGAGTTTAATCTCGGATATACCTGCTTTGGGGAAAAAGTAATGCCTGCTAACTGTGTGGCTTTCTTTGCTGTTTATCATTTTGTACCCCCTGATCTTTAAACATTTCTGTCCCCCCTCCTATGGAGTCCATCTGTCTTTTCTCTTTCCTGAATTTACTTTGAAGGCAAATCTTTTGGGGGGGGGCACTTTCAGTGGATGATGGAGAAGGAGGAGTGTGTGGTATGAAAGCAGAGAAAAGTGGAGTTCACAAGGTGAAATTTTAATAAGCCGTGAATCTAGACCTGGTGGAGTCTTTCAATTTCTGGTAGTTTCACGCAAGCCTCTTCTTACCCTCATGAATGAAATCCCAGTACAATAAAATTGCATATCGAGTATGGATAATGAGCTGTAGGTAGTAAGAGATGTTAATGTGTGGACTTGGGTAATCAGAATTGGAATATGGATTAGAGATATTTTATTCTCACTGATCAGATTTGCTATTTGCCTATAATAGAAATGACTCACCTATTGCCATGACTTGTTTAAAGAACACTGGTTAGCTCTGTTATTCTGTGATGATCAGCATGGTGCTTTTAAAATACTTTTCTGTTGGATTTTGTAGAAAAAAGAAAGGAAAATGATTACAATCATGGGCATCATTTAAACAATGGTAAATTGGTAATTACTTAAATACAAGTTAGAGAATTTTACCATACTATGATTATCATGGAGGATCAAAAGACTTTTAAAAGCAGCCTCTCTTTACCACCTCTTGCATAAAACTTAGAGGCATTTAATCTTTCCTGCATTGTACTTCATTCCATTTTACTTGGGTATCACACTGTACTGCAAGAAGGTCATGCATTCTTTATTTGAAAAGTTACTTTTGTACCATGTTGCAATAGATGATGTTTTCATGCTTACTTTTTAACCCTTTAATGGATGTAGGACAATGCTTTCAGAGACTGTTTACTTTTTAAAGAGCCTTTTGGAATGCTCATTAAAATCACTTTTTTTTTTTTGGTCATTTTGGGGCCGCACTCATGGCATATCAAAGTTCCCAGGCTAGGGGTCGAATCAGAGCTACAGCTGCTGGTCTACACCACAGCCACAGCAATGCTGCATCCAAGCTGCGTCTTCGACCTACACCATAGCTCAGGGCAACGCCTAATCCTTAACCCACTGAGTGGGGCCAGGGATGGAACCTATGTCCTCATGTGTACTAGTTGGGTTCATTACTGCTGAGCCATGATGCAAACTCCTGAAGTCACTTTTTAAAAAACCTTCCCTGATTTTCTTTTCTGTGGAAAAGATCCTTTGTGCTGTATATTAGATTCCAGATATGTGATATCATATGGTATTTGTGTTTCTCTTTCTGACTTACTTCACTCAGGATGAGAGTCTTTGTTCCATCCATGTTGCTGCAGATGGCATTATTTTGTTCTTTTTTATGGCCGAGTGGTATTCCACTCATCTGTCATACATGTAAAAAATTGAAAGAACACTGTAAACCAGCTATAATGGAAAAAAATAAAAATCATTATATATATAAAAAATACCTTCTCTAATACAGAAATCATGGTACAGTGGGCTTAGCTGGTGCCATGAAGTTTACCAGCATGGGCTGTAATTAGTACAATGGTGGGAAATTCAAGGGAGGATGCTAACATAGTTGTCACCTGGCAATACCTCTTGCCATTATCCTAAGGCCTGTTTCCCACAGGTGAAAGATAAAGTGCACACTTCTTAAAATAATTTTAATTTCTTGAGATGTGCACAGACAGTGAACCGGAGCAACTATTGATTAAACTACATTCTAATGTCATACTGAATTAAGCGTGCATTTGTTGGCTCAGGGTCAGCAGTTTTTAAATGTGAGAATACAAACATAATGAATATTAAATAAGAATAATTACACGATGTTTCCTTCTTGGAAGCATTGCTTCTGAAACCTTAGAACTGGCTTGGTGCTTTATTCTTGCTGTAGAAAGAACTTTTACCAGGAAACTTGAGTGCTTTTTTAATTGAGGAAGAGGGAACAGAAATGGGTATATTTTAAAAGCTAGCCAAGGGCTCTGAATGAGCTGTGTCTAACAAAGTTTTTTTTTTTTTCTTTTCCTCCTCCAGACCTGCCAGGGCTTCAGTGCGTGAAGTACATCCAGGGACTTCAGTGGGGAACTCAGCAGATCCTTAGCGAACACATCAGGATGACACACAGGGGGTACCAGGCCAGATTTGCTGAGCTGAACAGTGCCCTTTTCCTGCTGAGATTCGTCAATGCCAATGTCCTTGCTGAACTGTTCTTCAGGCCCATCATTGGCACTGTCAGCATGGATGACATGATGCTGGAAATGCTCTGTGCAAAGTTATGAAGGCATGCGGGCCACCCAAGTACAGGAGCTGTGAGCAGAAGAGTGTAAAATAGTGTAAAATAAACTTTCTTATTATTTTTACATGCCTGGTATTTTTGTATTCGGTGAAAGAAAAACTTTAGTTATGGACAATTAGGAAAATCCTCTGTTCCATACTGTTTCAATGTGAAGGAAAATATTTGCCAACAGGTAACACATCTCTGTACATCTTTAAGGAAAGAGCAGGGGGCTACACTAATAGGCTATTTTCATAAGGTTAGCCACTCTTTCCACTGAACCTGCCAAAATCAAATTTACAGCATCAAGTTATAATGGTAAGGTGTTACCCACTAACTTGATTGTGAAAAGGCTCTTCAGGGTATAAGTGAGGCTTCAAAAATATTAAAAATCATATTTAATATGATGTCAACAACAGTGACTTCATAGGTTGATTTGGCTCTACATTGCCACTCACATCTGCTGTGTGGAAGACCGTCTTTGTGCAAAGTCAAGTGTAAATCTGTGCCTATAGAAGCACCTGAAAGTAAAGGAGATTTTTCAGTCTTAGTTTGGGATTTTTCTGTACAGAGTTAAGCAAGAAACTTATATTCTATAAGAAGGCACTATAGTTCCAGAAAAATCAACATCATTATAAACCCCCAATTATATCTCACTTTTTAGATACATTATATACAGAACTGTCACATTGAACGAGCATGGTTTGAAATATAAAATGACTTTATCGTTGGCTCCTGCTGCCCCTTTAAATGCAGTCAGTAGAACTAGTTCTTCCTTGTCCCCGGATAAAATTTAGGGCACTCAATGTTTATTCACTTATAGGTAACAAATTGCCCATAAATGATTAATACATCTAGTCCAGGCTAATAACCCATCACATGGAGCCTTGAACTTTCTTCAGTGCAAATCCCCTTGGCAGTCTGGGAAATCCTATGGGCATCTTCTCAGGAATCAATCTATTAGAATAATGCAGCAAATAAATAGGATTACAAAGAAAATTAACGATATCAAAATACAGTATTAAAATGTTAAATTCTTAAAATATTTTGAAAAGTAGTATACATGCCTCTTTATCAACACATTAAAAAAAACTGGTGAAAGGTCTAATATCTACCTTAATTTTAAGGCAGTGATTAATGTAATTGACATGTCAAAATAATTACATCTATAATGTGATAGGAAAATATCTGAGATTTCCATTAGTGACTTTGTTGGGGGGGGATCCCAGGATCACCACCCCACTCAGGGATTTGCTAGAAGGTCTCATGGGCCTCAGCCTATAGCTATGTTCCAGGCTAAGAGTTATTATAGAGATGTGGTCAGGATATGAAACCAGACTATAAAGGGAAAAGACACAGACAGAGTCTGGAGGAATCCATGTGCAGGGTTCCTTTTGCTCTCTCCTTCCCAGGAGGGGTTTCAAGCAAACTCTTCCTCAACAATAAAAATTCAGCAACACATGTGTGATATTTCTGCCCAGGGAAGCCCTTTGAGGCTCAGAGTTTAGGGTTACTATGGAGGATTGATCACATGGGTGCCCTTTACCTGGCTTGTGGCAAAATTCCAAACATACTGGAAGGAAGTAGGTGTTCAACACAAAACCCGTTGTTTGCACAAACAGTCTCATCCCAGTGAGCCACTTTTGATGTAGAGAAGGGCAGGAACTGTCCCCAGATCAAAGTTCCCAGATGTCAGCCAAGGGTCAACGTTGCAAGCAGGTCATTCTAAGGATAGCAGTCTCTTGCTATGCTAACTCATCTTCACAATCCACTCACTTGGCCCTTGGCCAATGAGTCTTTATAGAATTATGATAAGTAAAACCCCACACATAACAGTGAGGCCAACCTGCAGAAGTGATTTCAGTTGTGCCCTATACAGGTCCTGGGTTTCCTCCCTAACTTTCTATAGGAACTCTTTTGGTTTGTTTGTTTAACCTAGCTGGAGGCATCAATTCAGGCTAGCTCTGACCAATAAGATGAACCTGACCTGAAGCCTCCCAGGGCTGAGGCAGTGTCACAATGGTCAGGCCACACATCCAAGAAGTACAATCCCCAAAGGCACATGTGTTCCTGGAAACAAAGAGTTTATGATATTGGGGCACCCCATGTAGGATGAGCCTGGGCAGGCAGTACAGGGTCACCGGGCCCCCAGTGTGGCTTCCCACTCTGGTTCCTCCTGATCCAGGGCTCTCAGTCCGGTCCCAGTAATTCAGTTCCATCCTTGCTTTCAGAGGGATGACCTGTTGTGTTCTATTCCAGAGAGTTCTGTCAGGGACACTGGTTCATCACCTACTGGGTGTGAAGTGCATTTGGAGGTGTTATGCAGGGAGCTGGCTTGCCCCTGCCTCTCACAGTCATGGTCATAAACTTTCTGGGTTTGGTGGTCTATCTGAATCCAACATGCTCCCACAGCAGCTTGCGGAGGCAGCACAAAGAAACATTTTTCTTCAGAAGGGGCGGAAAGCTTCTAAAACAAGAAGTTCTGGAAAACAGCTCATTAATGAACACCTGTGCCCCTGTTCCTACCCAGGTGCCAAGGTTTTGAGTTTTTTTTCCCCCTCAATTGTTAAAAAATCTGTGTGCCACATTCACTAATCCTAACTTTACAATTCTTCCTAATCATTTCTTTTTTGCCCAGACCTTTTGTCTCCAAGAGAGACACAAGCATTTTCACAGAATAACATTTTTACAATTTAACCAAAAAGACATATCATATTTAGGAAATGGTCAGGGCCAAATTGAAACTGAGCCCCCCTAAAACCAAGTTCTTTTGCCAAGTTTAGGATGAATTTCTCTACACAAAACTTTATTCCCTTGCTTGTTGCCTCTGACCTCAATTCTGTGCTAACTGAACACTAATCAACCAGAGTTAGATAAGTAAAACTGCTATTGTTAGTAACATCATTAATGTACTAAAATTGCTATTATAGAGCTTATCATGAATGTACAAATTCAGGTTGTTTCTCCAGGGCAAGATGAGCTCACAGACCCCAGAGTCATGGGCTGCCTGGCCAGAGACTCATAAACCAGAACCATCCTGGCTCCAGAAACTATGATTCAGGAATGTCACAAGATGATGATTAAATCTTAATCTTTTTGTTCTTCCCCTTTAAAACATCCTTAATTCAAAGACCAAGTCAGAGTGGATGTGAGACTTGTCTCCCACTCCCTTGCTTGGCACCCTACAAATAAACTTTTACACCCACTGTCAGTCTGGCTTTCTGCACATGAGCTCTTGCCTGTAGCAAAAGTCTGATTTTTCAATATATAAAACAAATGGATTTACATAACCCCTCCTTCCCCCATGCCTCTCATCTTGATGTCTTTTTTTTTTCTTCTGTATTTTTAGGGCTGCACCTGTGGCATATGGAAGTTCCCAGGCTAAGGGTCAAATTGGAGCTGCAGCAGCTGACCTATGTCACAGCCACAGCAACGCTAGGATCTTAGCCGCATCTGCAACCTACACCACAGCTGACAGCAGTGCTGGATCCCTAACCCACTGAGCGAGGCCAGGGATAGAACCTGCTTTCTCATGGATACTCGTCTGGTTTGTTACCATTGAGCCACAACGGGAACTCCCTTATCTTGATATCTTGATCATTCATCAGGTGATCAGCCTAGAAAAGATCAACCCCTTTCTGAAGACTGCTACATTGAATGGTCCAAGGGCTGCCCTAAGGCGTGTGCAGCAGGAGAAAGGTGAAGGAAGTAGTCAGGCTGTCAGCCTGCTGCTGCAAACTGGAGCTAATCTGGGAAAGCAGAACACAGGTCAGCAGCAGGAAGACAAAGAGCAGGGATTTCAAAGTCTGATCTGTCAGGTGCGCGGAGGGCTCATATTCCTCATGAGCGCCCTCCCACACACAACTTATGGCTTTCAGTGGGAATCACAAGTTAGGAACACAACCAAGCTCTGTCCAGCAGCAGCTCTATTTCAAATGGTCCCATTGGAGAACAAGCCCTTACCCTTGGTCCAGCCAGCATCTGGATGTGCATCCAGCCAGTCTCAGAGCTAAGAACACAGAGAGGTGTCCTAAATGTTCAGCAGCTCCAGAGTTGGAGTCCCATTCACTAAGCCTGTGCCTGCTTTCAGCAGAGAGCATTTCAGTGCTAACAGTGAAACAGCCTAGAGCAGGCAGTATCAGGTTTTAGCTTGGAGTCAGGTCCAGGCAATTAAGATCTGAAAATTCAGTATAGCAAAAATGCCAGCGGCTTTTCCTCAGCAGCAGCCGAGCCCCTGTAGGGCTAGGTGCCTGTGACAAAGTGACAAGCAAGTCTTTCCCAAGCACTTTTCACCTTGTCAGTCTTAAGAGTCCAAATTGACCCAGGCGAAAATACACACATCGGAGAGGAAAATCATGAGCACCTAAGGGTCAGAAATCTGATTTTGCAAGAGCTCATTAGCAAAATAAAAACTGCTGTGTCAAAGTCCACATATGTATTTTCATCTGGAAATTGGTTATGTTTTTCCCACGGACTCCAATAGGCAAAATCATAGCCAAAAAACCATCAGTTACAGAGATTGTTTGCAACACAGAGAGTTTTACATTCCAATCTGGCCACCTGTGGCAGAAAGCAAGAGCACTGTGTCCCATTAACAATTTTTTCCCCCAGGAGTTCCTGTTGTGGCACAGCGGAAACGAATCCGACTAGGAACCATGAGGTTTCAGGTTCGATCTCTGGCCTCGCTCAGTGGGTTAAGGATTCGGCGTTGCTGTAAGCTGTGGTGTAGGTCACAAACGTGGCTCAGATCCCTCATTGCTGTGTCTGTGGTGTAGGCCAGCAGCTGTAGCTCCAATTAGACCCCTAGCCTGGGAACCTCCATATGCCTCGGGTGTGGCCCAAAGAAAAGGGAAAAAAAAAAAGATTTTTTTCCTTGCTGCTTTCCCTGGTTGCCATAACCCTTCTAGCTTTATGAAGTTAACACCATGGAACGTTTTACAACAGTTTTTATCCTACATCCAGATGCAATAACCACAAAACGCAAAGCTGTGACTTCAGATTACTTTTCTTTCTATTTCAAGTTTACTCAAAGCCCTAGAAGCTAATTCACCATTTACACCATTCACATCCCAGCTGCCAGGAGAATGGAGCTGGAGGGCAAGGGGAGGGGGAGCTGCAGAAGTGGCTTGGCTCAAGAAAGGGCTAGAGTGGTTTTTTCTTTCTTTTTACCTCTGGTTTATCTAAAGACTTGCTCCAGCCCTGGCAACACATTTAGCCTTTCCCCTGCTCCCACTTAGAGGAGGGAGCAACTACAAACTCACTTCTATGTTTGGGTCCTTTCTCACCCTGAGCAAAGGAGGGACAGAGAAAAATAAGTCATCACCTGGGCTGCGGCTATTTTTTTCCTCACTTTAGCCTGCATGACCAAAAGCAGCCAGGGGGATGCAGTGAGTCAACTCTAGGGATGGATCTATCATGCTGACATTTTGTAGGAAACTTCTACTTCTGATCACAAACAGCCACTCAGCCGATGCTTCATATTATGGGCACCTCCACAGCCATTCACCCACCGGGGTTTCAGCATTCCCAGCCCCTCTCTCTTTCTTTACCCCGAAATAACACTGTAGCTAAGTTTCAGTGGGCTGGAGTCATTCTAGTAAATTCCACCATTGTGTTGGAAGTCTCCAAAACCATCCCACATTCAAATATCTGCTAGATGGACTCACAGCATTTGCATGTAGTTGTAATCAGAGCTGAGATGATGCAGTGAAAACAGTTGGATCAGAAGGGGGAAAAAGACACAGATGGAGTCGGGTGGAATCCATAAGGCTTCATTATAATCTCTCTCTCTCCCCCATGAGGAAACATTCAGGGAGCACTCTTTCCCCTTCATGCCCGCCCCACCCCATCCATCTCCAATAAGAATTAGCAACATGTACAACACTTCTTCCCAGAGAAACCCATTCGAGACTCAGTGCCAGAGTTTTTAGTAGGGGCTGGTCACATAAGCACCCTCTACCTAGCTTGTACCAAAATTCCAGACTGCAGCAGGAAAGCAGGTACTCAGCATAAGCCACTTTGTTTGCACAAACAACCTAGGTGCAGTGAACCCTTATCTCTTAGGGAAGGGTAGGAACACTCCTGATATCATACTTCCCAATTTAGCCAAGGGTCAGGCTTGAAAGCAGGCCTTTCTAAGGATAGCACTCTTAAGCTTGCTATGTTAACACTTTGCTGGATAGACACGGCTAATACTACTGTGTTGTTTCACTTCTGTGTTGTGTACATTCATAATTCAAGGAAAGACTAAAATTCAGTTAGATTTTAATGAAAATAACTATGTAACTATTTTTTCCCATTCAAATTTGCTGCACCTCTGATTACTACCCACTGGCTCCTCCAACAGAGGGGAAGTTCGTTGACTACTGATTCAAAACCACCTAAAGTTAATAGCTCATTTTTCCCAGGCTGGGACTTTTCCAACTTAAATGCCTACACTGGGAAAGCAGAGGCTTCCACCAGCCCCCCACTTTGTAGTTATGGTCCTGCTTCCCTATCTTGCTGCATTTGCAGGTGTCCACAGGGTTGGACCACATGAAGGAGGAAGAGGTAAAGTGAGAAGAGATCCCACCTGGCTGATGCCCATCTGCGTGATTTTTTTTCCTGGCCATGGCAAATGTTTAGAGTTAACGCCTCTTCCATGGGGAACTTGCAGAGATTATTTGGAGAACTTCCTCCACATTTCTCTCATCCCTCATCTCTTGGTATCTCTCTCCTGCATGTATGTGTGTGTATATATACATATATATATATCCCTTCTAGTCTTGCCTTTCCTTGCTCAATTCCCAGACCTTACTCTTTCTCTTCAGCTCTTTCTACTAAGTCTTTTCATCCCACCAAGCAACTCTTTGGGGCAGGATGTAAAATAAACCTATGGCAGCATGTGTGTTAACTCATGCTCTGGAGTTCTTGAGAGCTCTCTCTTGCTCTTTGTGGGAAACACATAGCTTTTGCTTTGGCAGACTTTGAGAGTCAGCCTGCCCAACCCAGCCACCTGTTCTATACTCTGCTATCCAGTGTTCTGCCTAGCCTGTCTGTTGCCTTTTAGATTTCCAGGTGAGAGTCAGACATGAATCCATAATGCAGTGGACAGACATGAGCCTTCCAAGTTGTCTCCTTCAAGTCCTTTTGTTGACTTGAGTTGAAAGGGGAAGTACCTGTCACTCTACATTTGCTTTGCTCTCAGCACATAAATGGTACTCCCAAATATTTCTTTCTCTTTTCCAAATTCCATACTTTTGTGATATGTATGAGGGATTAAGAATCAGGTAAAATTTACAGTTCTTGCATGGTGATTTTAAACGTCATTCAGCATCTTGTTTTCTTTGTGACTTAGCAGAAACTTGAGACAGAATCGTATTTTAATATCCAATTACTAGTGTGCATTCATTAACATTCTTCTCTAAACAGGTGAACTGTAAGTCTAGAGAGGGTCTTTTTTGGTACACATGATTATTTCAATCTTTGTTTCAGTTGTATTAAATTTGACCCTCACCTTCTTTTTTCATTTTCCTGTTTAAAAATTCTTTTTCTTATAAAGTAATAAGGGCAAAGTGCAAAAAAAAAAAAAACTATTTAAATACTCCACACACACTGTGATGGGCACATTAAGATGGCAAAACCTTAGAAACGAAAGTGTTGACTGGCAAGGCAGCACTGTCATGAGAAAGCTCCAAATGTTCTCTCATCAGGTGATGGATGAAAGTCCACATTCAGCACAGGAAAGGTGGTTCTATGGTTGAAGTTTATACTTCACAAAGGTACTGATACTATCTGTAAAGATTAGTTGGGATATTATAATACTCTTCTTTTAAATTGTAATACCAGCTATAATGGAAAAAATAAAAATCATTAAAAAAATAAATTGCTAATACCAACAGAGAAGTTCACATTTAAGTCAGAATTACTGAATTAGATTTCCTTCCTTCCTTCTTTCCTTTCTTCATTCCTTCCTTCCTTTTGATTAATAATACTAGTCATTAAGAAGAAGTGCAGTTTGTCTGAATAAATGGCAGTTTGTCTCTGCTGAAGGACAAAAGACCTCTTGGATTAATCTTTTTAGAGAATTTTGATCTGGATATAAGGGGTTGGTAGAATGACTGAGATGGGGAGCAGGTGAGGAGGCCTGACTAAAGGTACAAGAAGGTCTTTGGATAGAAGCCGTAAGAACCTGAGTACCAGCTTAGAAATTCTGAGTTTTTGTAGTGACCTCACTCTTCCATTGCCCTCTTTTTCTGTCATTGGTTGATGGTCTCCCCTGTAGCACTGTGATTTCTTTTCATTTTGACTTACTTTCATCTTGCAGTTAGGTAAGGTATGATGAAATGAAGTATAATGAACTATGGCCACTAAAGTGAAGGTGATTGAGATACTGCTCTAAAGAGCAATATATCAATAAATATACAAATTCTTTAGAATTGTAAATTTAGGCATTGTCATATAAGTTACTAAGTTATATGTATTAATTGAAGCTACCATTTAGTATTTTAAAGTAACAATAGCTGAGAGTTGGCCAGAGTTGTTCATTTCTTTTTACAGAAGTCTGTACTTTTGTAAAAAGATCAATAGTGATCAATAGTGCTGAATTCAACTTTTTTCTACTCTTGTCATGGGCTTCTATAAAAGTAATTGGTGAAATCTAACCCTGAACCTAACGGTTTAGGTCAGAAAAATCACATCAAACCATGTGCCAAATTTTAGAGAAAACCAAAAGTTCTGGCAGATATTTTAAGAGTATTTTAAGTGATTAGAGAAAGAGGCAAAGTGGTCTACAGAAAACAAAAATGTTTAAAAATAAGTAGGACAGATATAGGAAGGTAGCCAATAGCAGAGGATGGGGTACAAAATAAGCAGGAAAGGGGGTAAATAAATTCATAATATAAAATGTCAGATTTACCCCAAATAGTCTATATTATTATAATGTTTTACTCCTAATACATGTATACCAAAAAACCATAGGTATTTCAAGTAAAAGAGCTAATGTTTACTGTACCAAGCTCTATTTTGAGCGCTTTTCAAGAAGTCTATCTTTCCATATCCTTACCTCTATTAGTTAAATCCGTACTATCTTCCCAGATGAGTTAAGTGAAGGCTCAGTGATTGGGCATCTTTCTCAGGCCCTCATCACTAGCATAAGGCATCTGAGTTACTACCACCATACCACTGTCTCCAACTGAGCTACAGAAGCTAAACAGAAGTATATTTGTGACACTTTATAGAATACATCTAATACACCTTATTTTAGAACCCAGGACCTGAAACTACCTTCGGTTTTTGGCTGTGGGTAAATCTGATGGTTCCTATGTTGCCATTGTATGGTTACAATGGACACATTTTCCAAACCAGAAATTGAGACCCAAGGTATGACAAATAGAGTTGCAGATTTTGCAGGTTTGTAGACATGTTTATATGAAAAATCTTATGATGATATAAAATTTAAAGTACATTTAATTATATGTTTAACAAGTCACCTTAACTGAAAATAAAAATAAAGTCACATGAAGTATGGTCCACTTGGAAAATACCAAACATATGGTTTTGTAAAGCATACTTCTCTCCTTTATAGCCACATCTTTTTGGACCAGTCTTTATCCTTACTAATTTAGTCCCAATCCTTGTTTAGCTAAGCACTTTGAAGCTATTTCATGCTTCAGTGAAGAAAGGTAATTAATGTTAGGATTTTGACATTTAAAAACACACTAGAAGTTTTAATAACATTGATATAATTACAATGCTTTAAGTGGTTCTCTCTTTCTTACGTCCACAATGTAACTGTAATAGAGTCTGATGCTACTATTATCACTGCTTTTTAAACTATAAACAAGGAAATTTCCAATGTGGAAAATGAATCCTAATTTAAATTAGGCATAAAATGTAGAATATTAAAATACAAGAAACCTTGCTTCCTTTGCTCCCTTTCTTTCCAATACGAAATAAAAATGATTACTTTTAATTAGCCCTGACCCACTCATGCATATATCTGGTTATATACTAGAAGTTATTTATTTGGGTACCTTACAGGGAACAACATTTAAGATGTGGATGAATGATAAATCCTTCTAATCACTTAAATGACTGACTGAATTGGTGGTTCCATAACTAGAGAATGGTATTTCTCTCACTGTCTGTACAAAAAGAACAGGACAGAAAAGAAAAAATAATTCACTGATTTGCAGACAGTTTCGCTATTTAGTCTTATAATTTTTTCCTGGAAAAAAAACTTTTTTTAGTTTTATAATTATTATCATAGTATTATGGAGTCTATATGCAGACTGCAGATATTTATATTTATGTGAATTGGATTATTTTTAGGAGGTAAGGGATAGTCTCTTTGCTTCACCATAGTTCATACTACTACTTATTTTCATATATATTCCATTTTACTCATGTGGGTTATCTTCTGGGCTTCTAGGATTGTTGAGAATTATTACTCTTGATTGAGAGGATGAAAGACAACATATACATGATATATTGACCATTATATTAAAAATAGAGTTCCTGTTGTGGTGCAGCAGAAATGAATCTGACTAGTAACCATGAAGTTGTGGGCTCAACCCTGGCCTCACTCGGTGGGTTAAGGATCCGGCATTGCTGTGAACCATGGTGTAGGTTGCAGACATGGTTTTGGGTCCTGCGTTGCTGTGGTTGTGGCATAGGCTGGCAGCTGTAGCTCCGATTCGACTCCTAGCCTGGGAACCTCCATTTGCCACGAGTGCAGCCCTAAAAAACAAAACAAAACAAAAACAAAAACAAAACAAACCTTGGACATCTAAATTAGACTGTGCCACTTAGTCACTTCTTGACACTTAACTCTAAATTCTTTGTCTTGGTTTGTGCTATCACAGGCACATCCTATAAACATTTCCCTTTTGCCAGTGGCACAATGTTGATTTCAACAAAAGAAAAACCTTAAGGGACATTGTCAGGCACTAGCAGTAGGAAGACACTTTGCTCCCAGATCTGGTCTTCCTTTCTTATTCTTTAGCGTAGGAACCTAGTAGCTCTCATGGATCAGCTCCAGTCAGCTTCACTCTCAGGTGACATTCTCCCAACTCAATGGCCCACCAGCTGTGATCTGTGCCCTCTGGCAAGTTTCTTTGACCATGGAGGATGCTTGTTCCTGTCTTCTTCCAAGATGTCTGAACTGTGGTCTAGGGAGGGCCCCCTGCTAAGTTTCTTTTCTTACATTGTCAACTTTCCTAACCCTAGACATTGTAATTGCTTATTTTAGGACTCACCATCCCTAGAGGCTTTACTGTTTTATTTTACTCCCTTTAGTGTTTAACTCCCTTTTATTTGTTATTAATTTTTTATGTTAATCTTTTCTATTCAAATTACTGGCACTGTTTCTGTTTCCTCACTAGACCCCAAAGTATATAATGAACAACCAAGGTCTAGAGAATTTCATTCTAGATAAGATGCACCAAAAATTCTTATAGTCAGGTTAACAGTGTTCTAGGATTTATAAATTGAGGCATAATCTGTTATATGCCAAGTTTCAATTCTGTGTGCATAATTGGGGTCTATTTCTTCATGTTATTTGATATCAATTAACTCTAATGAATACTAAAAGGCTGACTTTCTCATGAGGAGAAAGCTGAAAACCAGGACCATGAATTTGCAGCCTAAGATATCTGAAGTTATGCTGAGTAATGATTTGAAGAAAAGTCAGTCTCCAAGGATGCACACAAGGTACAAAGAAAACCATGTAGGTGGGGCCTTTCCCTCAGTCATTATTTAATGCACATGCCAACAAAAGGCCAGGAAGTTACAACCGGGTAGATTGGGTGTCCTTTGTTCTCAAAACATTTTTTTCTTTTGGTATATAGGTAAGGATTTGCAGATCAATAAGCATTTTGATTTCAGCCTGCAATTACATTCTTTTTGCTTGAGTTCCTCTGAGTTATGCACAAGGCTTCCTGTTCTGATGCAGCTTTCTATTTGTTTTTCTGCTCTGATTTCAATGTATGCTGATGGCAAGTTAAATTATGAAAAACCTAGTCTTTAATTCCATCAAGATGTGGATGTTGAAGAAAGGTAAAGATACAAATTAGATGGTACTAGGAAACTTGAGCCTCACTCTACAGGAGAATACGCCTATAATTTTTTGGGGGGGAGTGGGGTCCTGAATAAAAGTTGAATGTATGACAAAAGGATGCATGTAAGGCAGTCCTGTAAACTTATCTGCTGACAGTTTGTATGAAGATTTGACAAGAAAATTTCATTAATAGGACCAACAATATAAACAAAATTTAATAAGTGGTAAGACTGCTTTCCATATTAAGATAGCAACTTATACAAGGAATTTCCCCCCTCAGAATGGTAGGGGTTGTGTGAATTCAGGCAAGGACTTTAAGCAAGTGACTTCAGAGTTCAATTCAATCCAAATAATACATATTGAGCCTCTATAATGTAAAACCTACTGTACCCTCAAGAAGCTTAATATTTGATGGGTGGACAGACAGTTCATCCTGAAGTATTCCATTTATTGATGCTTTACACCTAAACAATAATCCACAACCACTGTATTTTGACTGTGATTGGGCTAGAAACAAGCCATTTTCATTTCTACTTTCCTTATTCTTCTCTCTGCAGTGCACCTTGAATTTTTATCAATGATTTTACTCCAGCCAAGGGCAAAGTAGAACAGGAAGTTGAAAAATTCTGAGAAAGTATATAAAAAGTTTGACTATTTGTTTGAAAATATTTATTTTCCCATACCCATTTTTTGTTTCACCAGTAAATGTCCTTTGATAACAGTGAACTGGCAAATCTGTGAAAGACGCAAACCTTACTGTTAGACAATTTAGACTGAATAATTCTGACCAGGCTGTGTTGATGGCATTTTTACCATCATCAGCTCCTTCTTAATACAGGACATTTATTTACTTAACAAACACTTACTTGGCATGTATATGCCAGACATCAATATTCCCAAGGCTAGATTATTTGCCCAAACCTGGGGAGGCAAAATCTTGTAAGAGGCAAAATCCTATGAGAGGCTATTCGTTGGTTAATACCTCTTTCCTTCAAAATACAAATGTGCCAAAGGTTAATACTGCCCCCACCGTATTCCAGAGGTATTCATTTCATTTAACAAAATAAAATATACATTAGAGGAAGCAGTTTTTAGAGATTTTAAGGATGGTAAAGCTTTAAAGTCTCTTCTCTTGACCCTGAAAATGCACAAGTCACCAATTCAGATCATCAGAAAAAAAGTCTACCTCATCTTTGGGATATCAAAACCCACTTATAAAAAACAAGTCAGGAGTCTCATGTTCTATCTACTGAGCTATCCAGGCAACTATCCATGGACAGATGAATGGATAAAGATATACATACAATGGAATACTATTCAGCCTTTAAAAAGAAGGAAATCCTGCCACTTGTGACAATGTTGATAAGACATTTTGCGAAGTGAAATAAACCAGTCACAGAAGGACAAACATTGCAGAATTCCACTTAGATGAGGAATCTAATATAGTCATACTCATAGGAGCAGAGAGTAGCACAGGGGCTGCCAGGGGCCGGGGGAAGAGGTAATAGGGAGTTGTTCAGTTGGTATAAAGGTTCAGGAATGCAAGATGAATTAGTTCTAGAAATTGCTGTACAGCATCATGCCTATAGTCAATAATACTGTGTTGTGTACTTAAACATATACTGATGATAGATTTCATGTTAAATGCTCTACCCACAAAAACAAAACAAAAACAAACAAAATCCCAAAGAGACACAAGGAAACTATTGAAAGTGATGGATAGGTCTACTAATACCTTGGTTTGGTGATGGTTTCACAGTTATACATGTATCTCAAAACTCATCAAATTGGATATGTTTAATATGTGCATTTTTTTGCATATTAAAAAACCAAAACCAAGTCAAAACACAGATCAACAAACATTTCTAACCACATGCCATTTGTTGTAGTTGAGTTCATTTACACATTTTAAAGGTCTAACACTTTTCTAAAGAATGCTTCTGCTTTTTGAGTCTTTTCTCATGTTGCCTCCATCTTCCCAAAATTCCATCTGATAATTAAAATTCTGTCTACTTTTCAAGGCCATTTCAAATAATTCTTTCTCCAGGAAACCATTTTATCTATCAAACCAAGATAAGTTCTCTTCCACAATACTTCCCGCCTTTTGTTTTTTAAAGTTTTATAATATGCAAGATTGCAATAAGAGTCAACTACTACTTTTCTCTGATTCTTTTCTTTAGTTTTCTCTAATGTATTAGGAAGACATCATATTTTTTAATTAACAAGAGAGGGTGGGAAAGTGACTCAGATTATACTTCCTAAAAGATGCATATCATTTCTCTACTAAATTACTCAAATAATGAGGTCAAAATGAACTTTATCACTGGAAAAGCACAAAAGGAAAGTGGAAAAACCTCAGAGATTTACACGCTCAATTGCACCCAGCCTCCATGCCACATGTGGAGCACCAGTTTCAGGAATCCTTCCCTACTTAGAATGTGGAGAAGTTTGATGAGGCTGCAGAGTAAGGAATCCCCCTTCCTCACAGTAGAAATCTTTTTTGTATAGTGGCAGTCACCAGGCACCCCCCACAGACATCTCTTCCCAAAACTTTTCAGAGCCCTGAGAGCAGGTGGCAGCTGAAAGCAGACAAGGTAGGGAATCTTTCCTTCCCATGGACCAGGACAACAGCCTTGCTGGCTCCAGTGCCACAATCTACCCAGTGCGGAGAGGTTCTCCAATGTTGCTCTTCAAGGCCAAGAAGATACCTTGGCAACATGGGGTGGTTCCCCTCCCCCTGCCCAGCTCCCCATTGAACCTCATGTGCTTGAGAGAGGCTCTCCCCCTCTCTCAGTAGAAAGGAACATCTACTTTCCTTCATTTTCTTTTCTCCAATTGTGGGGATTTATATCAAGTAAGAGTTCAACTAACTAATGAAGAACAGAAGGAAACGTTTAGCCCATTATAACGCTGATGCAGGAGAGAGGAGGAATCAACATTTAATAAAATTTCTTACACACAAAAATATATATCGTTGGAACAGAAAAAAACTGTTATGGTTTTCCACGCCAGCATCAAGTTTCTCTCCCTTAAAGCATGCAACCGTTTTCTGAGGAATTACTTCTTCCTTATTGTATACAGTTTGGTGGGCTATGAACAATGACTCTTGTCTTCCTGCAACTAAGGGGTAGACATGTGATCCAATCCAAACTAGCCTAAATCTTGCACAGAGAAATAAAGACCAACAGTAATTGCATTCCTCCCTGGTGTGGGGGATGGGGGGTGGGGGGATGGTCTGATTGTCCCAACTGTCGATTCCTGCTTGATAGCTTTAAGGACAGCCTTGGTTCTGGCTCCTTTCAAAACCTAGCCCCTGATCGTTTTCCACATAAACTCTATTTTAACGTTAGCAAAACGGGATTATTTTTGGCACTTAAAACCAAAGACACTTCATTATATAATGGCGTAACTCAGAAAAATAAGCCTGAGAATGCCAACTGATATCTCAAGTATATTAAGCCCTTATTACCAGGTCTGTGGTTTTGCTTGACAATGTAACAAGATTAAGCACCAAATATATCAACATTAAGTACATAAGGGAATCTGCTTGTTTTTGTACGCCTCACAGAAAAAAAAAATCTGCAGCATTTGAAAATATTTTGTTCACTTCAAAGAGATCTGACAAACAGTGCTTTGGAATGGTTCTAAACCTCAGGCATAAACAAACTAAATGATGAAAACATGAATTCCTCCTCTCCCCTTTTAGATAAGATTGCTTACAGTAATAATCACTAGTGTAGCTAGGGATAGAGTCAACCATACACTGTCTGAATGGAAGGCCAGAACAATTTGTTCCATATAAAATTTATGCCATTAGCTGAAAAGTATGTACTACTGTGAAAAAATAATTTCCTTTAAAACATTTATAGGTGAGAAAAATATACAAGCTAACAATTTTGGAACAGATTCACTTATTAATGTACTTTATCATGTAGAAGTTTGAATGCCAGTGTGCTTTCCTATACATGAGCCAAGTGCTTTATGACTGAAGTTTCTTTGCTGGTTCAAGTAGGTAAGAGCCTACATGAGCAAAATAAATTAGAAAATAACAAAAACCATTTTGAGAATATGATAACATTGCAACATAAGCCCAAACAATGAAAATCAACTATAATAAATGTTACTCTTAAAGATTCCTGAGAGGGAGTTCCCTGGTGGCCTGGTGGTTAGGATTCAGCACTTTCACTGTTGTGGCCCAGGTTCATTCCCTGGTCTAGGGGAGAAAAAGAGATTTCTGAGGGAAGATACCACCTCTTTGGAGATCATCATGCTATTGCCTGTCACTACCGTGAGCCCAACACTAGTGTCCTGCAGTAATGGAATAGATTGCTCTTTCTTACATGAGGACCAGATTCAGATTACACAGCTTCCCCAGGCTTCAGGTTCATGTTTGCAAAAAGAAAAAAATAGACTTTTATACTTTTATAAAATACTAGAACTACACCTACTGAGGCAAGAACTCCCACCTATCACAGATACTAGGAACAGAGACTGAGAAAGAAGATTCAACTCTCCCATCTCATGCTAACTCCCAGGCTTAAGATAGCTAAAATGTTCTACACAGTGAAATTTTTGCAAGCTGACTTCTCAAAAGCCACCTATGTGGTTGATGTGACTCCACTCTACACTAGTGAGTGATCCTTATGGCAGATCTTAAGTCAGCTGGAGCCTGATTTAGTTGTACTTCACTTTGGTTTTGTAACTCTATCTTGTGGTTTGCCTTATTAGCTGATAATCAGCTGGTAATCTGCCATGCAAAGTTAGTTGATTAAACACTAATAGCTACCAGTGTAGATAATGTGCAAAGTCCTTTGTAAACTTTAACAAATATAACCCTGAAAGGTATATTATCTCTGACATATAGTTTTTTTTTTTTTTAAGGAAGGCTCAAACAACAACAAAAATAAATGAATAAACCAAACCAAACAAAAACAAACCTATAGATACAGAGAACAGAGTAGTGGTTATCAGAGGGGAAGGAGTGGGAGTGGGGGAAGCAAAATGGGTAAATGGGTCAACTATATGTTGACAGATGGAAACTCAATTTTTGGTGGTGAGCACACCATAGGGTATACACAAGGAGAAATGTAATGTTGTACACATGAAACTTATAAACCAATGTTACCTCAATTAAAACAGTAACCAGTAAAGGAAAGCTCAGAGGAAGCTGTCTGACTGAGGTCACACAGACAGTAAGAAACGGAGATCTTATACACACATAGACTCCAAAACTGTCCTTATCCTTTACAATGTTACCTATGTAAAACTTTCAATCATTTCATTTCATTTCATTCAGATGCAGTAAACAGATAATAGAATAAATTTTAGACCCAGACAACTAGAGCCTTAATCCTATCTTAGCCTCTTACTTGAGCGTGATCCTGGGAAAGTAAGGTAACCTCACCTCTCAGTGACTCAGTTTCCTCATCTGCAAAATGGAGATAGTAACAGACATCACCTTATAGAGGTGTTGTAAAGATCAAGAGCGTAAATGCACACAAGGCTTTTGGAACAGTGTTTAGCACACAAGTGCTCCATTGCTTCATAAATGTTAGCTCTTAATATTCCATATGTGACTACTGGTGCTACCATTTCCCCTTGTCAATCCTGATCAAGTCTAGGATTCAGAGGGCACCGTTTTAAAACTCTATGGTGTTGCTTCCTTGAGACCTCATACTGATCAAGTAGTGTTAATTGCGTGGCCAACATCAAATTAGGCAGATGCAGGAAAAAAAGAGCAGCATTAAGAGAGCAGTTTCACTCTGCATAAAGAATTTCTAGCTGGGGTCAAGTTATAAAAAGAAAAAGGTATGCCTAAATGGATGACTGGCTGCCCACAAAGAGGCCTTACTGGATGGAAGTGACTGGGTAGTTTCATCACTGCCCAGCCCCTGGCCCTCTTCAGTGCAGGCTCAGAAATCCAAGCTCCTTGGTGACTCTTTTAATTATCTCTCCCCACCTAACACAGTCACCCCAAAACTTCGCAGCTTTAACCAACAGTAGTCATTGAAGTAGGAGGCCGCTCAGTTGGGTGGTTCTGCCTCACCATTTCTCACATGGTTGCAGTCTACTGGTGGCTGAGATAGGAACAGGGGGGGGTCTAGAGTAGCAGGAGGCACTTCACTCTCTTCCTGTAGTCTCAGGCCCTCTCCGTGTGGCCTCTCCAACCTAGGTGCCTCAGGATAGCTGGGCTTCTTATTTGATGTTCAGGGATCTACAGGGCGAGTGTCCCAGGGAAAATAGGCAAAAGCCTTTCTTCAGGTCCCAGAGTCATGCCTACTGTATCCTCAATGTCCAGGCAGTGACAAGCGTCTGCCCAGCTCCCACTGCAGAGTACCTAGGCCCCACCTCTCCATTAGAAGAAAGTCAAAGCATTCATGCTAATGTTTTAAATCCCCACAGTGCCCCAGAGCTCTTTGCATGCAGGATGGGTCCAAAATGCATAGGGCTATCATATAAAATTGAAAAGCAAATTTATAATTAGAAATAAAATTGCCCAGCAGATCACATACAAAAGCCAGATTGACACGCCCTTTTTAACATACTAGACAGGCCATGCTAGATGCCAAAATACCAGAATGTCAAGTGCTGAATATGGAACAAGACAAGAAAAAAACCAACATGTTTGAAATGTTTATTATCACCAGGAGTTCATCTCCTCACTATTAGGGAGCTCATGTTGGCCTGACCAGGCTTTTGTTTTCCCAGAAAGTATTGCATGGAAGGCACCAACATTTGCTTACCTGTCCCCCTTACCTAAATTTTCTTTTGCCAATTATATTTCCTCCAAATTCAACCTTTTTTTTTTTTTTTTCTGACCATGCCTGGGGCATGAGAAGTTTCCCGGGCGAGGGACTGAACACGTGCCACAGCAGTGACAATGCTGGATCCTTAAATGTTAGGCCACCAGGGAACTCCCTCAAATTGAATATTTGAAAAACATTAAGGAGTTCCCATTATGGCTCAATGGAATCAAATCTGACTAGTATCCACGAGGACACAGGCTCGATCCCTGGTCTTGCTCAGTGGGTTAAGGATCTGGTGTTGCCATCAGCTGTGGTGTAGGTCACAGATGTGGCTCGGATCCTGCATTGCTGTGGCTGTGGTGTAGGCTGGTGGCTATAGGTCCCATTCGACCCCTAGCCTGGGAACCTCCACATGCCACGGGTACAGCCCTAAAAAGACAAAAATAAATAAATATAATAATAAAAATAAAAATTTTAAAAACATTAATATGCTATCCACTATGTTTTGCTATCTTGGGATAAGTGTCTCTTTAACATGCCTTTCCAAATCTTTGTGCGTAGAGGACTATCTTACCTATGTGACAGGTATGAATCTCAACCTAAAATTTAGTCACTTAAGAAATAGTCAGTTGTTGATTTCTTGAAACCAAATTAAAACTGACCTCCAGGGCTAAACCCACAGAGCCAGTGAGACATTCAACCCTAATCATTCTTCAGCCTTCCTCTCTCCCACTTTTGGCCTCAAACCCTGGGTCTAGTGTCGATCTCTGAGCTGCTCATAGTCTTAATGCCCCTCTCGGTTACTTCTCTGTTATGCTTGAAACAGGAATCTTTGGCAAGGCTGGAAACTACATAGTTCAAGTCTAGCTTCATCTGTATTCTCGCCAGCTCGCTGCAATACTGCTGCCAAAATGTGTGCTGATCCTAGTTATGATGGAGACAACTGTAAAAGTCTGAAAATCATAAAAACATAGATATTCTGCACTCCAATTACTCTCCAAATATCTGCAATTTCACACTCCTTTTTAAAAAAAAATTAGGTCTGGTATCAAACCTGCACCACAGCAGTGACCTGAGACACAGCAGTGACAACATTAGATCCTTAAACACTAGGCCACCAGAGAACTCCCACATTCCTTTTAAAAAATTTTATTGAAGTAACATTGGTTTATAATATTTTGTAATTTTCACATATACATTGTATTTCTACTTCTACATACACTCAAAAATGCTTATCATCAAAAATTTAGTTTCCACCCATCACCATACAGTTGATCCCCTTTACCTATTTCACTGATCCCTGTCTCTCATGTTACCCCTTACCCTCTTGTTACCATTACTCTGTCCTCTGCATCTACATGTTTATTTTTATTTGGTTTATTTTATTTATTTTATTATTTTAATATTTTCTTATTATGTTGTTTTTGTTTGTCACTCCTTTTCATAGAGACAAGTCTTATACCTAAGGAAGAAATTATAATTTCTATAGATCAGGGACTACTGGGTATTTTTCATTCTTCTCTGTTCTGAATGAAAGCTTTTATGACATTTATCCTGTCCCTGATTACCATTGCACATCCAGTGTACATCTAGTATAACAAAAAGAAAAATCTGGATCTTAGAGAAAAAGGGCAGACCACCCAGAGACCCTGGATGTTCAGCTGGATGAAGTGACTGAGTTGTACTTTGGGTTATCTTATTTGAGGAAGAGGGTTACTGTGTTCCATATGTGGAAAAAAGCACAGAATGGATATTTAGTGACAAGAAGGATAAACATTGGAGAGGCTTGCTATCTGTTCACAAATTGAGTCTTTTCTCCCTGAGTACACAGCTAGAATACACCACTGAGTACAACTTCTTACCTTATGTTTAGGTGTGGGCAAATGATGGAGTTCAAGCTAAGAGATGTGAACAGAAGTGATATGTACAATTTCCAAGCTGATGCATACAAGCCAGATCCTTGATGTTCTCCATGATTTTCTCCTCTGCTGGCTTGATGCGGAGGAGCACAGTTGTCTTGGAAGCCATTTTTGGAAGCTGAAGATTTTATTCAGTCCAGGATGAAGATATAGGCAACATGAGGGTTCTTAGCAGTTTCAGGTGAGTCTCCATGTGTTTGTAAGTACGAATTTATTCAACATGCTTGGATGTGTAAGAAATATTCATTTGTTATTTTATTTAAATAAAATTAAACCTGAATCCAAATCTAAACTCCATCCCACCAGGCTGTTGGGGAATGCATTTTTAGCTTTTATTAAGGCTTCAACACAGTCTCTTCAGGTCTGGCAGTTCTGCTGCTTCCTAGTCATGTTTGTGACTCATATGGTGAGTCTGAGAGCCCCTGTGCATGAGACCCAGACTCCTTAAGCTCATCACAAGCCATCCCTTAAAGGGCTGTCATGTCCCTGCTCTCACCAGAACCCTCAGCTTCTTGTCTCTGTCTAACGTCAGTCCCAAATCTTTACCTTTCTCTTTCTCCTTCTTTCCCCTCTTCAAAAGCCATCTCGGAGTTCCCGTCATGGCGCAGTGGTTAACAATCCGACTAGGAACCATGAGGTTGCGGGTTCGGTCCCTGCCCTTGCTCAGTGGGTTAACGATCTGGTGTTGCCGTGAGCTGTGGTGTAGGTTGCAGACGCGGCTCGGATCCCGCGTTGCTGTGGCTCTGGCGTAGGCCGGGGGCTACAGCTCTGATTCGACCCCTAGCCTGGGAACCTCCATATGCCGCGGGAGCGGCCCAAGAAATAGCAAAAAAAAAAAAAAAAAAAAAAAAAATATATATATATATATATATATATATATATAACTAGAATACATAGAAAATAACTACAGTATCTTAGAACTAGCAGAGAGGAAATATTTATGGATTATTCCCTCTAACCATCCAATGTAAGAATTGTTTTTAAAGTATCCCAGATGGCCAGACACCTTCTGTTTGAACAGGTATGGTATCTCACTATTTCTCTAAGAAGTCTATTTTGTACAACTGTAATTCATGGGAAGCTTTGCCTTACATTTAACTAGAATTTATCTCCCTGTGACTTTTATTTTTTGATGCAATCTTTGCTCTCTGAGGCTTCAAAGGAATAGTTTGATTCCAATCAGTTCAATTAATAAATATCATAGAATACCTCGGCCAGGGGCTGAGGTAGGTGCTGGCAGACAATGGATGACACATTTCTCTAGTTTCCTCTTCTGACCTGATAGCTCTTCAAATTCCAGAAGATAAATTTTACATCTTCCTTGATTCTTCTCTATCAATCAAAGACCTCCAGGTCCCCGAACCATAGTTAGATCCTTTATAATCCCAGTCACTTCATTTCTAAATTTGCACAATTAAATAATCTAATGAAAAATTTAATATAAAATGATTCAATGGGGATGTTTCTGCTATAATATTTTTCATCTGAGAACAGACCATCTATATCAGACTTGCTGCAGAAGTGGGAGCAAGAAGTGGTTGAATGGTTCCATAGCTGATCTCCCACCTCAAGGATGTATAAAAAGAGGGAGTGATAAGGAAGAAAGATGATTAGTGGTGATTACTTTGGAGAGGGTTTATGGGGTACTGGGCATTTCTGTATTCCCACAGTCATGTTTCTCTTAGTATTAGGAAACTGAGATAAGGCAGCCAATGAAGAGCTACAAGAGATCCTAGAAATTATCTAGATCAATTTTCTCCACTTATGGACCTAAAAACAGAGCAGCTAAATGACTAAACAAAGTAATTTAATTGAATAAGTGATTTTGTGACAGAGTTGGGAATGGAATGTAGGCTTCCTTATTGCCTGCGACTTGTACTTTCCTCCAATCCACCAGGATGATTATAAAATGTTTTAAAGAGAGGCATAGGGATTCCAGTTTTGGCCCAGTGGATTAAGGACCTGATGTTGTCTCTGTGAGGACGCAGGTTCAATCGCCAGTCTCACTCAGTGGATTAAGGATCCAGCATTGCCGCAAGCTGTGGGGTGTAGGTCACGGATGCAGCTCCGATTAGACCCCAAGCCCAAGAACTTCCATTTGTCACAGATGCAGCCATAAAATATAAAAATAATAAAATAAAGGAAGGCATAGGTGCAAGAGAAAACACAGAGACGTGCAAGTAAAAATGTCTTAGTTTGAATTCAGGCACTGCAATTTACTAGTATATAAACATGAGTAATTGATTAAATACCTTTATTTATTGTTTATTTATATATTTATTTATTTTTCTTTTTATAGCTGCACCTGCAGCATATGGAACTTCCTGGGCTAGGGGTCGAATTGGTGTTGCAGCTGTGGCCTACACCCAGCCATGGCAACACTGGGTCCAAGCTGCATCTGTGACCTATGCCACAGCATAGGGCAGCACTGTATCCTTAATCCACTGAACCAGGCCAGAGAAAACTTTGGGTTCTTAACCCACTGAGGCACAGTAGGAACTCCTATGAAATATCTTAACCTCAGGTTTCCCCATCTATAAAATCAGACAATACCTACTTCAAAAGTTCTTACAGAGATTAACCAAAATTTTGTATATTTTTATACATTTATATATATGAACATATGAACAAAGAACATAAATATATATATTATATATAGGTTATTGTTATTATCACTAGCATTTCATTTAGCATTTCTCTTCATATTTCTTCTTTTTCCTTTTTAATAGCACAGATTTATGTAGAACTTTACTATTTCTAAAGCCTATTCATATGTGAACAACCCCTTGAAGCAAGCCATTGCCTAGATTTATGGATGAAAAACTAGGATCCTAAGATATCAAGTAACTTCTCTAGGTTCACCCAGTGTAATCAGTAACATCAGACTATAAACCAAAATCTTTGTTTTACCTTTTTAGAGCTGTACCCGAGGTGTGTGGAGGTTCCCAGGCTAGGGGTCCAATTGGAGCTGTAGCCACTGGCCTATGCCACAGACACAGCAATGTGGGATCCAAGCCACGTTTGTGACCTACACCACAGCTCACGACAACACTGGATCTTTAACCCACTGAACGAGGCCAGGGATGGAACCCACGTCTTCATGGATGCTAGTCAGGTTCGTTAACCGCTGAGCCACAACAGGAACCCCTAAACCAAAATCTTCTGATTTATAGTTTGGCACCTTTTAATTTTCCTATCTCTCTGTAGCTTTTTTTCCTCCTCATGTATGTGACTTATGTCTCCACTCCTAATGGGACCAGGGCCTCTGATGGCAGAACCATCCACTGAGCATTAATGTGGTTAAATCAATCTTTGAGTTTGGCAGTGTGGGTCTCAACCATAAATTGCCAGAGTAATTTCTGCCCCACTTATTCTGCAGAGAAATTGTGAGGATGCATAGAAAATATAAACATGTGCACATTTTTGTAACTTCTTAAATGCTACACAAATATAGGGGCTCTTCCCCATGACTGGCATTCACTTATTTCTTGCTGACTGAATTATGTGGTTTATACTTCATACTAGAGAAATGACAGAGGAGTCAGATTACCTTCATATCTTTGTTTTGGTTTTAAGAAATAAATATCACCTTTCAACTTTTATCCATCTTCTTCTGAAACATTAAATATTCTAGCCCCAGAAAAACCCCTACGTGATCCCAAATCACAGAGTAAACATTAAGGAAAAAAAGGCAAAGAGCATCCTTTTTTTGTATGTGTGTTTTTAGGGCCACACATGGCATGTGGAAGTTCCCAGGCTAGGGGTCGAATTGGATCTGTAGCCACAGCTACAGAAACATTGGGATCCGAGCCATGTCTGTGACCTATTACCATAGCTCATGGAAATGCCAGATCCTTAACCCACTGAGTGAGGCGAGGGATCCTTGTCCTCATGAATACTAATTGGGTTCCTTACCACTGAGCCACAATGGGAACTCCGGCAAAGAGAATTCTTTTGCATTATTGGGCTCAAACACTTCTCTGCTCTGACATCAGCCATTTCACACCTGTTGTGTGCTGCCTCAGACAGTTAGGTGTGGCTTCACATGCACATTGATTATCTTCCAAAGTAAACTCTAAACTTCTTGAGGGCATGACAATGGTTTTAAATTTCTATTGTTCCTTTCACCCAGTATAGTGCCTTGCAATTCCTAAGGAATTGATTTGATTGTTATTATTGGTGACTTTTTTCTACTTGCTAATTCCTCATGGGGAAATTGAACTAAATTTTGCTTAGGTTTCAAGTCTCAAAGCCTAGAAATTTGCTTTCTATATCTTTGTTTCTCCTTTTGCCCAATGTCCCAGCCATTCATTCAACTGGTCTGGCATCACCATGTTGCACTCTAAGGACTGCACCATCTACCTCTGGACCTGTGGGTGCTGTTCCACTTGGGAGAATGGCAATGGTAGGGACAGAGAGCTGTTTGTATCAGGGAAGAGCAAGAAGCCATTTGGATGCTTCCTGAATCTTGCCACAAAGGCAGACATCTATTTCCTTCATGCCTAAGGCTAACTCTTCTTGTTAGAATTAATAAGCAGTGGGTGCTATTTTCACTTACTTATCTCTGAGAACTTCACCAAGACAAAAATGTGCTCATATCATCCAAGAAGCTGATGATTTGCCCAATAATGTGTGCAGAGAGTTTTCCACTCTGCCTGAGCAAAATTAAAGAGGATTTTTCAGCTGCAGCCTAGGTATGGCTACCTGGCAACTCCCATTGGCATCGTGAATGAAAGAAAACTTATCTTTACATGCTGCAACTAAGTACATTCAATCTCACATTTCACATCTTGGAACTTCAAGTTCATCACCTATGAAAAACTGAAAGTGATAACTGTTCTCCCTGCTTGAGACAAGGTTTATTTTTTATGACTGTCAGATAAGATGATGTGTGGTAAAGCCTTGGAATAACACAGAACACATCCTCCACCTTTGATGACAGATATCAGATTGGACCTGGAAAGAATTTCCTAAAATATTTCCCTCTCTAATGACACCTTTCAATCTGTAGTCCATGGGGGCATGAAGTAGAGTCAGATAGGAAAGATACAATATTTTCAAAGATCTCTTGTCCGCAAGATATAGCATCTGTCTAAATAATGGATTTCTGTACAATCCCAGGAGCAATCTTGCACATTATAGTCAGATCCACTTCATTACCCAGTTATTTTGTACCTTCCCAGACTGTTAGTCAAATCATCCTGCTGCCTAGCAAATTTCTGATTAATCTGGGTTTTACTAATTACCCTGCAGTTACATGGAATGGACTAAACTAAAGTATTCTTGTGCTGTAGTTTTCAAATCAGTTTTCACAGAATCTGTTGCAATGACACTGCATTTGCTTCCCTGATAATGAGTCTTTCCCTAGGAAGAATAGCCAGGAACAGAATTTTAATTCTTGTTCATACAATTTTTTTTCAGGCAAATATTTTTCATCTAGGAAATTAGACATGTTTAAGAAAAGATAAAGATATTTGGTAAAAAATTTAAGGAATAAGGCTCATGTTGCTTATTTCTGGGGGAGAAATAAGGTGTTGGTAAATTGAATTCAACAGAATAATAAAATAAATGCTAAGGTCAAGCCCTAAATTTAGTTCCAAACCTCCAAGCCTCTGATGACTCTCTTCTAAGAAGCAACACTGCCACCTGGCTGTGTAAGATTGAGAAGCTATGCTGATGCTTTCCTTTTCTAACCAAATCCTCCCTTCAATTCAATCTACTTCCGTATTCTCTAAGGAGAACTCTGGAATTCTGGAAGATTCCTACAATAATCCCAAGAATACAATGTGTAGGGCACAAATAAGAATGGGACAACTGGAAAATATCTCGAAAACTATCTAAAGTACCATTTAACATTCATGAAAATGAAGCTCAGTAATAGTAATACTAATAGTGCTACACTACAGGTCTTAAAAATTGAGGAAGAAAAGATTGGAAAGGGTGTATTAAAGCAAATGCAGAGAAATAAGTAGTTAGAGGGAAAATGAAGAAATCAAAGAGAGATGTTGGTGAGAACAGTATAGTGAAAATTAAGACAACTGGGAAGATGTTTAACTAATACTTAACACTAGAATGAACAGGCCTTGGTTCTTGGTTATAGTCTTAGAGGGTGATAAGGAAGAGGAATGATGTCTAGGTTTCTGACATTAGTAACAGGGTAGATACTACGACCATTTACTGAAATGAGCCAGAAGGAGATTTTGGTTTGGGGGAGAGCCCATAAATTGTTTTGACACATTGGGTTTGAAGTGCCTACAGTGAGTCAAGGAGATTGTTCTTTGACAATTTTTCTAAAAGGTCTTTAAAATGATCAGATTTAAATCATTTAAGGTCGGTTTTCAGCTATTGGTAGAAATGAATTATTCTCCTGTTGTCAATTAAAGGACACAGCATTATCTTCTGATCCAAGGCTAAGGTGGCTACTGTAAAAGACTGAGAAGGATGGACAGAAGTCTAGGATGTGTATAGAGAATGTCAAATAAATATTTTGGCAGAAACCAATTAGGAGATTATGGGAAAAAGAAATGAGTATTTATTAAGCTTTCACTATGTGCTTATTTCTCAGCATAGTTATTATGTTAGATCATTTTCCTTAGCCTTAGAAGACAGGCACTATTTCTTCATTTAACATTCACTATTGGTTAACTACTATATCATTCATCCCAGAGTTTATCATCATTTCTTCAGGAAAGTCATCTTTAACCACTATACAATGATCATTCTTCTGTCATTAACTTCAGTGGCACCCTGTGACCCTCTTTTATTAGATGCATCTACCTATTAATTATTCTATATTTATTGTATTTTTCAGGTTAGTATAACTTATGCTGTTACAACAAACATTCCCTAAATATTAGAGCCTTAAAAACATTTTTTTCCTCACACTATGTATTCAGAGAAAATCAGCAGGAAGGTCCTGCTTATGGTAGTTACTTCGGAATTCATGCTGACAGTAGTTCCAACAGCTTATGACGTTGCTTTCTCGATATGTATTTTCATGATTGCCACACTAGGGGAAGTTATGGCTTGAGAGGCAAGCACTGGCAACTAAATGCCTCTTTAGGTAAGTGACATATAACCATATTTCTTTGAACAAAGCAAGTTACAGGGCAAAATCTAACTTTAAAGGGGGAAGGGAAGTGAAAACTCTTATTTGCACAAAGTAGAGAAAGTGAATATTGGCAAATAATAATTTCTACCCTACTCCACTTTTCCATTGGACTCTAAGAGTATTTATGTTTTATATCAATCCCAATCCCCTAGTGTAATAACCTATGTGGGAAAAGAATATGAAAAGGAATGGATATATGTGTATGTATAGCTGATTTACTTTGCTGTATGCCTGAGATTAACACAGCTTTGTAAGTCAACTATATTTCAATAAAATTAAAAAACAAAAAGAAAAAAAAGAGTGTGTTTTGTTCACCTTGGCATCCACTAGTATATTGACTGACATGTGGTAGATACCTCCAAACTACTTAGTAAAAGAATGAAAGTTTCAAAGCTGATATACAGATCCAGACTGTCTCCAAAACTGATGTTCCTTCCAGTCTACCATGCTAAGCCACATTATTATACATTGTAGTGTTTCATTTCCATCTCTATAAATTCCCTAATGTACAGTTAGCTCTCAAAGTTGTTTTGGGATTTCTAAATCTTTTTTCTTCCAAAAGGTATGTATATTCATTATTATGTGATGATAGAAACATGCATTTTCATTCCTTTCAAATTTGTTTTAATTTAACAGGTCATCTGAGATTTTCAGGATAATAAGCTGAGTATAGATGATGCAAGATATTAGAAATAAGATAAATGAGATTTTAATAAAAACTACATGAGAAGAGCTGTGACATACAGACATCAAAGTCCACCTAAGAAAAAATGATATTTTGTCAAGGTTTCAGAAATAGCTCAGAGGCCAGGTTGGTCAAACAGTTAGTTACTTTAATTAATTACTTTATTAGGCTAGCAAAGTCTAATAAGTAAGAAAATAATGTTGCCAGGACTAAGGTATTTTACAGTTATCATTTACCAAACATTTATTTTCAGTATCGACTCTATTTCAGACATCTTTAGGCATTGGCAGTATGCTCTTCTAAGTGCAGATTTCTTTCTCAGACTCATTTAGTGAATGGCAAGTATTTTATTATGTCCAGATGGTGCGTGGGTTAAGAATGGTGGCTAGGGTCAGGACAAGAGTGGTCTTATATGACATGAAAAGGAATATGCATACTGTCTTGATTCACAGTTTGTGATTTTAAGCATAAGAGTCACAATCTAACTTGTGTTGTATAATGATGACTCTAATGTGTGTGTAAAAGATGGATTGGATGGGAGCATGATTGGAATCACAGATAATAGTTGAGGTTATTCACTAATGTGGGGAAGAAATTAAGAGACACAAAATAAAGCATTAGCAGTGGAATATGGAGGATAGGATGAATTTGAGCACTATTATCAAGTTGTGGTAGGTTGAATAATTGTTCTCAATTTTTTACTTCCCCAAAATAATTACATATATACATTCATCTTTATGTTGGGCAACATGTACTTTGATGCCACTTTGACATTAGGCTTGACATGTGACTTGTTTGGCCAATATAATGTTAGTGGATATTATGTGAGCAGAGCCTTGGCATATAATTGCTCTACTTGGCTTTGACTTTCTTGGGCTCCATTGATGTGCCATGAGAAAATCTACTCCCTAGAAAGTTGCTATCCCTTCATCTAGGGCCTCAGAATGAACACATTTGGGGTGGCCCTAAACCAAATCTGGAGAACCCAGCCTAAAACAGAGTCATCCAGAAAAAACCCAAAGACCGCTAATTTTGAGAATATGTTTGTTGTTGGATGCTAATACATTTTGGGGTAGTTTGTTATGCAGCATTATTTTGGTGATAGACCACTAAGACTAAATGTCTGAGGGAGATATAGGGGAGTAATGGTGATTCCTAGCTTTCTGGAATGGGTAGCTGATAGCATAGTTGTGGTATTCTCCTAGGAGAAAGAAAAGCGGAGAAGAATGTTGGTGAAGATAAAATTATTAGTTTAGACTTGGGCAGATTTCATTTTAAGTACTTGACAGATATCTAAATGGATGTGTCTTATAGGATTCTACCAAAGACATCAGAGTAGAGGGGGTAATTATGCAAGGCATTTATGCAACCAAGGTCCCTGTATTCCAGGACTTATCTCATAGGACATGATGTTTAGAAATTTTGGATTTTTTTTTTTTTGCCTTTTAGAGCCCCACCCGCAGCATATGGAAGTTCCCAGGCTAGCTGTCAAATTTGAGCTACAACTGCTGGCCTACACCACAGCTACAGCAGCACAGGATCCAAGCTGTGTCTGCAGCCTACACCACAGCTCATGGCAATGCCAGATCCTTCACCCACTGAGCAAGGCCAGGGATCAAACCTGCATCCTCATGGATCCTAGTTGGATTCGGTAACTGCCGAGCCATGAAGGGAACTCCCAAGTCTGGAAATTTTGAGTTGAGAAGTATCAGCATTCAGACAGTGGCTGAAGCCATAGGAAAAAACGAGGTCTTCCAGGAGTGATTATACAATGAAAAGAGAGGAGAGACAAAGATACTAATGCTAAAGGATGGGATCCCCAAATTGAAGACCACAAGAAGAATGAGAAGAAAGATCAAGAAAGATGGGAGTAAAACTGATGATGAGTATAATTCCAAAAACAACCAGGGAGAGTATTTCAAGCACAAAAGGGTAACCAATCATGTCAAATGCTGATCAAAATGTGCTTAGAGTTAAAAGACTAAATAGCATAAAGGACTCATTTTAAAAACATGTAGGATTAACTTAAATTCACTTTAAATCCAATGAATTTTCAATTGGAATTTGACAAAGTAATTTTAAAAGCCATGTGAAAGAATAAATATAGAAAATAGCTTAAAAATATTGAAAAAGGGCAAAGAGGAGGAACTTTACCTACTCCATTTTGAAATGTATTTTAAACATTAAATCATTAGAACATTTTTATATTGGTGTCACAGTAGACACATCAATAAAAGAAACTCTCGTGTGAAAAAATTTTTAAGATGGAGAAATGGTTGCACACAAAGTTATATATAAAATGCACAACTCAATGTACAGAGCAATCAATGATATTAGAAAAATATAAATTGTAATATATTTGCAAAGTATTATTTTTAAAAAGAAAGATACATGTTTTATGGCACTTTATTGCAATTCTGTAATATATATTATTATCATAAATGTCTGTATTTCTGAAAGGAAACATCAAATTGTTACCAATGATTGAACTGTTAATAGCTAATTGTTATCTTTTGGTGATAGAATTATACATGATAGTTCAATTTCTGTATTAAACTTTTGAAATTTCAAATCTACTATAGTGGACATATATCACTTTTATTAAAAATAGAAAATGGTAATTATGTGGGGTGACAGATATGTTAATTAGATTATGATGATTATTTCACTGTGTATACATATATCAAGACATTGTTGTACGCCTTAAATATACACAATCTCTATGTGTATCTATGTGTATCTCTATCGCCTTAATTAAGTTGGAAAGATAAACATTATATTTTAAAAGCCCAATAAATTTATCACCCAGGAGATCCCTAGTGATAGTGGTGAAAGTAGAGAAGTATAATGAACAAATACATTGGGAAGTGGTAAAAATGCAGGAGTTGATAGATCAGTGTAGACTTGGCTTTCTGGTTAAAAATGAAAATCTTGGAGTTCCCATCGTGGCGCAGTGGCTAACGAATCTGACTAGGAACCATGAGGTTGTGGGTTCAGTCCCTGGCCTTGCTCAGTGGGTTAAGGATCCGGCGTTGCCCTGAGCTGTGGTATACATCGCAGATGCAGCTCGGATCCCGCATTGCTGTGGCTGTGGTGTAGGCTGGAGGCTACAGCTCCGATTAGGGAATCTCCATATACTGCGGGTGCAAAAAGGCAAAAAGCCAAAAAAGAAAAAAGAAAAAAAAAAGAACATCTTTATTACAAGAGTAAATGTGATAGCATTCAATGTCTCAAGATTCTAGCCAGAATATCACAGAAGAGCAGGTAATTAAGCAAGGTCTTTGAGTAGCCAGTGTTGCTACATCAAAGCAAATACACTCAACTCACAGGATAACCATTCAAGTCATTCACAAGAAACTCTTGATTTTAATTTGGTATGCTTCTAAAAAATCTGGATATCTAAAAAATCACATTTGCTGATCATTTAGAAGTGGCAAACAGGAAGGAACTGCTAGAATTGTGAGATACATAAACAATAAGTGAAAGGGCAAAGAAACTATGAATAGCAGGAAAAGAAATGAATCATTTCAAGATATTGATGTTGGCCAATATCAGAGTTGTAATTCAGTTAACTATGATGGAAATGGCAGAGCCATGAATAAGAACATTGGCAACAGGGATGGAGAGGATGAAGATGTATTTGGGAAGTATAATTGGTGGGACTTTTTCATTTGTGTATGATGGTATATTAGTTAGGGTTCTCCAAAGAAACAGAAACAAAAGGAGATTTTATATATACATATAATATACGTAATTACTAATATGTATTATAGTACATATCCATCAAGCCTAGCAAGTCTCAAATTCACAGGGCAAGCCAATAGGGTAGAAACTCAGATGTTACAGTCTTGAGTCCAAAATCTATATAACAGAGCAGGCATACTAGAAACTCAGACAGGGTTTCTATGTTGCAGTCTTGAGGCTGAATTCCTTCAGGAAACCTCACTCTTTATTCTTGAGACCCTCCACTGATTGGATGAGGCCCAGTCACACTATGGATGGTAGTCTGCTTTACTCAAAGCCTATAGATTTAACTATTATTAACAACAAAAATATACCTTCACAGTGGGCATCTAGACTGATATTTGACTAAACAACTGGACACCATAGCTTAGCCAAGTTGGCAACCAAAATTAAGAGCTCTGAATAATAGGGAGGAATCTAGATTTAGAAATGTGATGCTGCCACTAACTGAGATAAAGAATATAGGAAGAGGAGGAATGAGCTTAGAAAAAAAAAAAAAAAAACATGTGTTTGTATTTTTTTCACAATGAGTTTGCAATATCCTTGCATCAATAATAGTTGTATTATGTTTAAGGCTTTGGTGGGTAGTCAGGACTTGGGATAATAGATGTGAAAGTTAGCAGCAGATGGTTCATAGATAGAAATGGAGGAATAGATGAAGTTACCTGGGAATGGTTATGGGGAGGAAAAAAATAGTGGATCAGATAGGATAACTTGGGGAACACCAGTGTTTAAGGGCTGATATAGAAAAGGAGACGTCCACTGAGGAAATGGAGAAAAAAGTCTGAGAGGTAGAAGAACCAGGACAGGGAAGTATCTTGAAAACTGTAGCAGAGACACTGCTATGTTCACCAAATCCAATTGTATATTCCTTCCTCTTAGGCAGAGGGAAAGCACCGTTTTTCAGACCCTTGAGGATAACCAAGGATATTTGGCTAGCTTCAGACAATGAAATGGGAGAAAAAGTGATGGGTTTAGCTGAATCAGAGAAAAGCCTGAGACTCTCTGGCCACTCTTCCTTGCCTCAGTGAATAAGAAAATCCCAGAGAGAACCATCAAATGTCCTTCTTTTCCCCATACCCATTGAACATGTAGTGTTGTTGAGAAATAAACCTTTGTTGGGGTAAAACACTGAGATTTCAGGATTAATCTGTTACTCTAACATAACCAAGCTCATCTTGGCTAATATAGAAGCCAAGACAGGAGCATATTTTGCCAAGGAGAGAATAGTCACAACAGTTCTATATGCATCAGTGGTGTTCCAAAAAAAGGGATCTTTCCATAGATTTCCCAATGTGGAATTATTAAACCAATAAGTCCAAACACTTAGCGGGTTTCAATTATAACAGTCTGACAGAGAATCTGCATTGTCCTTTCGGATTTAGCTAACAAACGTGCTCATCAGATCACTAAAATGTAGAGTTAACTTGGACTGGAAATTGACAAGTTCCACACATACATACACACATCACAGCATATCATTCCCGTAGTTTGGCTTGAAATCTTGAGATGATGATATAAATTCTGATTGAATTATCTTCGCCTCAGTTCTCCATTTGTTTTTTCAAAAAGAATGGTCTTTACTATTTTCCCCTTAGTATAAGAGACCCCAGTTTATAAACAACTTTTATCCTATATAGTTATAAAGTTGAATGTTTATAGTTTTGGATGCCCTTTCCCACGTGGAAAGAAATGATAAAGGATGATTAATTTCCCAGGCCAGACCACACAGTCTATTTAACCTACAAAGCAGCCAGATTAGAAATACATATTATTCCAGGACATAATTATGACCTCTGTTATTGATTCTAATCAATCAGAAGCAAACTAAATGTCATTTTGCATAAGGTACAACAATTGAGTCAAGCAAGAAGCTGGGCCAGATATATATGCATTATACTTGCAAAAGGAGAATGCCAGATTCCAAAAATACATTGATGTAAAATAAAAGAAGTCCAACTGGCCCAAATGCACACATCTAATTATAAATGTCAAATATTTGTATAAATAAAGATGAAATTTCTTCTGAAGCTAATAATTATGACATAAAATGTTCCAGCTGGGAAAAATTAAGTTAAAAATCACTTAAAACTATAAAATATAAATGAAAAAAATGCTTTGATTATGTAGCATTTCCAATGTATTCTGGTCCTTCTTGCATATATTACTTTCAAAAGAGATCATGAGAATCTTTTTTTCTCAGACTTATAAAAATTACATTAGGAGGTATCCTCAGATGCCAAACAATTCTTAAATCTTACTTACTCCAAGATGTGGTCCAATCTGAGTTCCTCAGTTCTTCACTGCCTAGCTGTTAACCGACAAAAAATAAAATATCTCTCTCCTTAATTACCTCATTTATCCTATACAAAAGGGGAATGAAGTATTAAGACTAATAATTGTTTCTGATAACCATGGCTAGTATTTTAACAATATTTTTAAACTTAATATTAATGGAAATCCTATAGTGTTTGAGGGACTACAGATGTGACAGATTCTCTCAGAAGGTTATTTTTTCTCCATTTTAGTTTTTAAGTGTTAAGGTTATCTATAGACCCCATATTCTTGCTGTATTAAATGTCAATTAATTCTTCAACATGCAAAATGTCTTGATAATAAATAGTTAATGCGAACATAATGCTTATGAGTTCATGGGCACTGCACTGACTGCCTTATATTTAATGCTCAAAATAATCATATAGTTAAGTATTATCGTTACAATTTTACAGATAAAAAAGGCACAAAGAGGTTAGGTAATGCACCCAAGGTCATACTACTAGTAAATGGTAGAGCTGGAAGACCAGGCATCTGGTTCCAGAATCTCATGCTCTTAAGTACTACATATTGCCTTCCTAGATGGTGTGGGATAAACATGCTCCAGAACTACATTACACATCATCAACTATCAAGAATTTATCCTCTGACATAAATTTTCTCTTTGTTAATCTGCCATCTGGAGAGAGAATAGTCTATGGGTAAATTTTTTTTTTTTTCATTTTGTAGGTGAAATAATCATACGCCATTTCACTCTTTTTTTGTAAAATATTTGCTTATATTTCCCATTTAAAAGACTTCCATAACATGTATAATTGGAATTTCCTGTGCCTTTTAAAGTTTATTTTTCTTAACCTTTAAAAATATTTTATGAGTAATATGAGCTCCTTGTGGAAAACAACATAAAAAATTAAGGTGTGAATTGCTTGTAACCACTGCTCTCAATGTTCTTATTAGTGTACTTCCACTGCCTAATGAAGACCCACAAAACTCAGCATCTTGACAACCACTTGTTCTCACCAATCTCCAGGTTGGTTGAGGGGGTTCTGCTCCATGTTATAGCTTGGCTAGGACAAGATGAATGACTGGGACTTTTTCTAATGGTGATGGTAGTTTTTAAAAGGGAAGTGGATCTTATAAGTGCTGTCACAGAATCATCTTGCTTTCACTTCCAGTAAGTTACAAGGGCAAGTCATAGAAGAATATGTGCATTATTGCCCATGTGTGTTAAAAACTGAACGTATTTTTGTAGCACATCTACATACGACAAAGCCTCCAAAAAGCCTCGAATCAGCTTTAGAATGACACACATCAGATTGCTGATTGTGGCTACTTTTGAAGAGGGGGCTGAATTTTGGGGCAATGTTACAAGGGAAGAGACTGTGATTTATTTGCATTAGAATTTTTTAATGCTCAGAGGAACTTCCTCTTTGCCTATTTTTTTTTCTGTGTTAGAATTTTTTATAAGAAAAATATATGCACTACTATTAGCTTTGTCGTAAAATATTTAAATATGCCTGACAACAGAAACGGTAGTAGTGTATTACTCAGATAAAGTAACTGCTAACTGATGAAACAAAGAAAATCTGAAATCTGAGTGGCTTAACACAACAAATGTTGATTTCCTGAGGACATAAAATCTAAGGGGGTCAGCAGAGGCTCACTGCTATCAGGTAACTCAGAGATCCAGAGGGGGAATCTTTCACGTATGTAGTCCCTCTTTGCATCACGTGGCCCCAGGGTCTCCATGTTTGCTGCTGAATGTTAGAGAAAACACAGAGCTGCCATACTGACTCTCACATGACTTGGTCTGGAGGTGACAAGCATGCTTCTACTAATGTATCAGTGGCAAGGGTTAGTTCTGACTATAAGGGGATGGGCATGTAGTTTCCTCAGGAGCCCAGGAAAGAGAGCAAGACAGAATATGGATAAGTATTCACAGTTTCTCCCATAAACTGCTATATAGTATGCACTCAGTGAAGACCAACCATTACAACTGGTTATGACAGCAATCCTCTTAGTTTCTTGGAGGAGTTTCTGAGGCCAAATTTACCTTGAAATTCACCAATATTTTTCTTGTGTATACTATGTACGAGATGTTTTCAAATGTAATATTTCATCTAATTTTCAAAAGTACCCTGTAAATCTCACCAGGGAGGGCCTTCGACAATACCTTTCTGCATTGCTGATCTCAATAACCTATATAATCTCAGGAGGCTGGGAATTTTCTCGTACCTTCTGGTGCATGGTACAAATCACAGCTACCACCACCCTACTGAACATACATGAACACCTGAATAGGTCCCTTAAAAACCAGCATTTTCCCCTGGGACAGATACAGACAAGGATCATTAGGAGGATGGTCAGTGACTTTTCCTCTCTACTCAAAGGTAGTGTGTGTGCCAAGGTATGATTTTCCACCTACAAGAAGAATTTCAAGATGGGTTTTCAGGAATTAAGCCTCAGTAGATATTTGTTTACACAATGATTTCCTGGGTCCTTTCTCATTTACTACTTAGAAGGAAGACTGGTTTTTGACCACTTAACTAAGTTCACTCAACAGTGTGTGGATTTAATGGGCAGATTCAAATAAGACATCCCATTCAAAATCCTATTACAGGGAGTTCCCATTGTGGCTTAGTGGGTTATGAACCCAGCTAGTATCCATGAGGATGTGGGTTCTATCCCTGGCCTGGATCAGTGGGTTAAGGATCCGGTATTGCCATGAGCTGTGGTGTAGGGTGCAGAAACAGCTTGTATCCTGTGTTCTGGCTTGGATCACGTGTGGCTGTGGCTGTGGCTGTGGTATAGACCAGCATCTGCAGTTCCAATTCAACCCCTAGCCTAGGAACTTCCATATGCCACAGATGTAGCCCTAAAAACAAACAAACAAACAAACAAACAATACCACCCTCCTCCAAAAGACCCCAAAACAAAACCCTACTACAAACATCAGGGTTGTTTAAAAAAAAAGTCCTCTATATGGACTTTTATAACCCCCAAGAGTTGGGTTATAAACCAAGGCCCCATAGATCCCACACCAGAGTCTACTTATCAGTTGATTTGTCAAAAAAAATTTTTTTAAAGTGTGGCAGAGAACGGATATATGTACATTATAACTGATTCACTTTGCTGTGCACTTTAAACTGACACAACACTGGAAGTCAACTATACCCTTTTAAAAAGGGTAGGGGAGGCACCAGAGAGGTTGAGGAGGTGTCTAAACTTCACTGTCTGAACAATAACATGGCAAGGGCAGCTGCTATCACAGGGTCCATGGTGAAGCAGGGGATCCACAGGGTGTCAGGATGTGCCAGCTCAGGGACGAGCAGGGGACTGGGGCTGTGTGTCCCTCTGGGAGCAGAGTGCAGCCTCCAGAGGAGGATGCAGAGAAGAGCTGACTAGCAGGCTGGGTTCCAGCTTGGACAGGAGGGCACACTGGGGAAGACCCAGGGGAGGGCGCTCTGATGCAGGAAGGTGCTGGGATGGCGCAGTCAGCTCCCAAGGAACCCTGGGGCAAGGGGCAGGAGGGTCCTAGGGAGACAAGCCCACAGAAAGTCTTCACATTGTATGTGATTCTCACTCTCACCTTCCTTCTTTTGGCTGCTTTTAGTACTTTGGACACAGGGTCCTTCTTTTCAGGGCTTGAAAGCTATTACTGAGCAGCGAGAAGAGATGTGAATTAATAGATACAAGGTCGACCTCAGACTGGGAAAAGTGCAACAGTGTGAGCTCTGGAGGAATTCAGACAAGGCTCTAGCTCTATTGGTGGCTCTGTCACTTTACCAGCCTTGAGAACATTACAAGCTCTTTGTTTGCCAAGTGAGCTGGATGAGCCTCATCTTGTAGAACTACTGGAACATATGTAATATATGTAAAGCACCGGGAACAGTGGCTGGCAATGTTTGGGTCTTTCATGCATGGGTATTATTATTATGCTTATTTTTGTCCTGGAAGAAACTACCCTCATCTCTGGGAATTTTTCAATTTATCCGGGAGATGTGAGAGGCTGTGCAGTTCTCTAGGACGAAGGAAACTGAATTAACCAAGCAGCTGCTTAGCAAGTAGCCCTAAGTAAATTTTCCCTCTTAGAGAATATGTTATTTAATTTTAAGGAAGGGGTTTCACCAGGATGCAACGCACACCTCGTAGAACGTGTATCAAGGATCCATAATTTCCCTGCTTCGCAACAGCCCTCCCCACAAAAACCGTCTATTTTCATTTATTTTAAAACCACCAACATCCAGCCCCACTTGGTTTTGCCAGATTACAATCAAGATAACCCCATTAATCGAGCAGACTTGGGCTGCCCCAACTCAGGGCCCAGGGTGCCAGCACAGTGGCTTTCTGGCATCCCGCCACACAGGAACAGTGTCTTCTCAGAGATAAAATGCATAAAAAGTGTGTGCACTGTGTCCACCTGCACAGGAAGGTTAACTGGGCACTTCTATTCTTTCCCTAAATTGAGATTCTCTGCTTTGTTCACAATCCCAAAGTAACTGTTTAAGGGCAATTTCTCATTCCAGGTTTAGCCTGTCAACTGTGAGGCCCACCACCTGAGGGGCTGGCCCCTGTTCACTATTATTACAGCCTCACCTTGCCCAGTATACAGCTAACTCAAATTACCTCCCAAGGAGCGATGTGCAAAATCCCAAACCCCGAAGTGCCTTGGATAAGAGAATTTATACTTCACTGCCCACATCTGAACTCCTGCCCCACATCCTCACTGCTTTTCCTTGCTTGTCTTTCACATGTCAGAGTTCATCGCATCACCCTCCTTATATGATAACTGCTCTTGTACCCTAAACATCTGCAGATAGGTAGGTGTAGGGTCTTCTTTATCTTCGCATCACCACTACCAGCCTAGAACTTTCCCAAGAGCAGATGCTCAATTAACAATGGGAATAAATGTGGCACTGAGCAAGATGTAATTTATTACTATTTAATTTGATCTACAGGAGTTCCCACTGTGGCTCAGCCATCACGAAACGGACTAGCATCCATGAGGACGAAGGTTTGATCCCTGGCCTCGCTCAGTGAGTTAAAGATCTGGCATTGCCATGATCTGTGGTGCAGGTTGCAGATGTGGCTTGGATCCAGTGTTGCTGTGGCTGTGGTGTAGGCTGGCAACTGCAGCTCCAATTTGACCCCTAGCCTGGGAAATTCCATATGCCATGGGTGCAGCTCTTAAAAGACAAATAATAATAATAATAAATAATAATAAAATAATTTTATCTGCATTCTTCAGTCAGTTAAGGACATCTAGGTGTGTATCTTTGAATTTGACCAAAAAAAGAGACAAAAATGACTAAGACAACCCAAAATTTGACTAAATTTTACTTTCTTTTCAATTATTTTAAAACCACAGCATTCTTTCACATTTCCAAGAAAATTCCTATTCCAAAGCCATATTATCTTGTTCTGAAGCCCCAAAAGATGCAAGGATTTTTCAAACTGTACTACATAATACCAAAACTCTTACTCTTAAACCTAATAAACAACAACAAATGTGTGACTCATGTCATTTATAAATTTGAATTCTGAATCTACACAAGCATTCTATTAAAAGAAACATTTGAAAAGTATCAGTGTATAACAGGAACACAAAGATATATATTACGATCTTTCCAGCCCCCCTTTAGCCTCTCACTACTTAACAGGTTGGCAGCATTTATCAAACACAAAGTGAAGGAACTGCCTTAGACCTCACTAGGGGCAGGAGGTATTCCAGCGGCCTTGGAATGCCCACGGGCCTTGGAACGCGCACGGGCCTTGGAACGCGCACTGGCCTTGGCAGCAGCACGGGCTCTGGCTGCCATTTTGGCTTGGGCCCTCTCTTCCTCATCTCTCAAAGCCTCTTCATAATGCACTGGGAAGGCACTGGGGACTGTATCATTGACCTTGGCCAAAAACTCCAGGACTTTCATCTTGCTGGTTTCAGTGTGGGCTTTGGGGCCCCATAAGAACTCATAGCGAGGAGGATCACTGTTGGGCACCTGGCGGTACTCCAGGTACTTTTCCTGCACCAAATCTTCAGTGATGAGCTTCCTGGGCTCCCCCAAGATTAAATGCTTCTTTCCATCGTAGACGCCCAAAATATTCAGGAATTCCCAGATCTCCTCCTCAGAGGCGCGGTTGCCATTCAAGAAGATCACACCCAGGAGGGGCATCAGAAGCCCATTCTTAGGAAGCCCCCAGCCACCGCTCAGAGTCCCATCATCGTTGAGGTCTAGCTTGCTGACAAGGGTATAGGAGTGACCATTTGGCTTGACTTCCTTCAAGTCAAGGCCAAAGACCAGCTCCATGCGCTCAGCGGCTCTCCTGAGGATCTCAGGGAAATGCAACTTATACTTTTTGTTGACAAGCTTCAGCATGTCAGACTTTATGATGGGCTCCTTCATTTTATATCTCTCTAGCAGGAATTGCATCAACATCCCCACCCTCCTGGTCAGAGGATCTGTGTGAGAGCTCTCACTGGAGGTTGAGGCTCGGGAGAAATTTCTACTTTTCTGAACTTGGCTCTTGGCACCTACATCAGATCCTGGGCGTGAAACCCTTGCATCAGGAGAGCCAGTGGCTGGGGCTCTCTGAGGCTTGCCAGCAGCAGGGGTGCTCAGCCGAGTACCCCCAGAAACAGGAGAGGGGGACTCAGGGGACTTTATCTCTGCTGAAGTGGCCTGAGCACCCCTGAGACCTTGGGTCTCACTCCTGACCCGGCGGCGTTTCTCACGTGCACGGAGCTTACTCTTCTGACCCCGAGGCATGACTATGGTCAGGGACAGTGGGCGGGATAGGAGGTGATGCTGGAACCTGGAGGAGGGAAGATGAGAGGGTGTGAGCAGCTTCAGCAGGGAGGTACCACTCTGACTTTAAGAAGGCTGCTCTGCAGGTTTCCTTGAGCTTACTGCTCTAGGCACCCACTGGGCTCTTGTTCTTGGTCAGCCTGTCCTCTGAGAACCCAGTGTAAGAAGTGAGAGTGAGTGAGCCTTAGGTTAGTGCCTGCCAGTCCTGCCTGTGGCTAACTGCAGTGACATCAGGACCGGGTAGTATGGGGCCCCTCTATGTCCCAAGGATCCCCTTGGTTCGCAAATAGCACTGTGATGGGAGTTCCCATTGTGGCTTGGTGGGTTAAGAACCTGACTAGTATCCAATGAGGATGCGGGTTCAATCCCTGGTCTCACTCAGTGGATAAGGATCCAGCATTGCTGTGAGCTGCAGTGTAGGTCACAAACGTGGCTTGGATCGGGTGTGGCTGTGGTGTAGGCCGGCAGATGCAGCTCTGATTCAACCCCTAGCCTTGGGAACTTCCATATGCCACAGGCGCAGGCCTAAAATAGCTAGCTAGCTAGCTAAATAAATAAGTAATGAATAAATAAGTGAATAAATAGCATTGTGCTGCCCTAATGGTAACACCTCAAAGCTCCCTGGGACCACAAGAAGGAACTGAGTCGTGGACACTGCAGAGTGAGCAGTGTTGACAGTTTTGTGGGGCCTTCTCTGTCCTTTACTCATGGGTCCTCAGCCACTCAGAGTCCTTATCTTGTCTACACTGAGTCTGGGACCCTTCCTTCTGCTGACTGGTGCTGCACCTTCAGATGACAGCTCTCACCTCCCTTAGATCTGATACAAAGAAATAACAGCCTAACAACCACGCTCTGAGCCTTCATGGGCTGAACTCTATTACTCCTTCTATTTGGTGGAAGGACGGAACATGCTATTTCCAATCATCATTCACAGTCCCCACTCAGACTCATGGGAGGATGTGGGGGCTCCTTTCTTTTGAGTTGAGGACTTTTCCTCATAGTAAGGCCCACAATTCCCCAAGACCCAAATGCCTCCAGTTTGGGTAGGATTAAGAATATCTCAGGATGCCTCCCTCTTCTGACTCAAGTCTACAAGCCTGAGACCAAAGCTCTCAACTCCTTGAGTAACTAGAATTCAGGGGCTCTACACCTGGCTCCCTTGCCTGGGGACTCCCAGATCTGACAGCAGGGCTGCTGCTTTGCGCAGCACCCTAATTTGAGGAGAGATCTGCTTATTATCAATGATAGTCCTACCTTTACTCCTTCTAGGGCCAAGACTCCCACCTATGCCTAAGGAGGTTGCCTCATCTATCTGTCTACCTATTTACATTTCACATCCATTAACTTATATATTTTGTAACTGGCAGTTTGTACCTCTTAATCTTCCTCACCTATTTCTCCCCTCCCCCACCAGCCTCCCGCCTGACAATCACTTGTTTGTTCTTTGTATCTATAACTCTGTTTCTGTTTTGTTGTTTGTTCATTAGTTTTGTTTTTCAGATTCCTCATATAAGTGAAATCAACCAGTATTTGGTTTTATCTGACTTATTTCACACTAGCACAATACCCTCTAGGTCCACTGCTGCCTTTAGCCAAAGATCTTTTTCCACCAAACCGCCCTCCATCCTCGGGGTTCGCTTGGCCTAAATTACTCCAGGGTACTGCAGGTCTGCCAGCAGGAGAGGGCTCTGTGCAGGTCTGAAGGTCCCATCTTTTCACCTATTAGGGACAAGACTACTTTCTTTGAGCTCCCTGGTGGCCTAGCAGGTTAAGGATCCCACGTGGTCACTTCTGTGGCACCGGTTCCATTCCTGGCCCAGGGGAACTTCCACACGCCCACGGGTGCCGCCAAAAAAAAAAAAAAAAAAAAAAGACTACTCCCTTTGCCTAAAGAGGCCGCTCCCTTTAGGGAAAGGTACTCCCCAAGTCAAGGCTCTCCAGACGGCAACTACGACAGGACAGGCCTTAGAGCTCAGATCAGGGCCTCACACTGCCGGTCGATCGCAATCACAGGGGCGGGATGTGGGTGAGTCACCCGGGGTCGGGGTGGGAGTGGGGGCAGGGAGAGTCCCTTCAGGGCACACTCAGGTCCCTCCTTACCTTGGTTCTGAAGAGTCTTGGAAAACGACCCCGGGCTAAACAGACGCCAAGTCCACGAGCTGATTGCCTTGCCCCCTGAGCGGAAATGGGAGGGGGAGCGCATCCGGTACTGCGGGGTCTCCCGGGGCTGACGGCAGGGGTGGGAGGCGGGGCTCTGCAGAACCCCGTCCTTTAGGTCCACGGTGCTCACTCCAGGTCTTCCCCGAGACCTCTATCAAGACCGGGGATTCCTCCCTCTAAATGCTTAGTCCTCCAGATCCCAAACAAAGCCCTCGCCTCTCGGAGCTGGTAGTGGGGAAGCCGGGGGTGCTGCTCTGTGCACCTCCTCCTGACGAGAGAGCAAGACTTTGTACCTCCCTCTCTAGGACAAAGTCCTCTCGTTAGCACTGAGCTCCACATCTTGATTCTGGTTATGGCCAAGATACTTCCCCCTGTAGAACTGAGGTCTGATCCTATTAGATGAGGCCCTTCACTCCCTGAGACCACATAGGTGGAAGGAGGGGATGACTCAGGGGTGCCCTCATGGGTCTCCCGGGGCTAAGAACAGTGCAGAACTCCATTTGGCCTCCTCTGCTTTGGCGGGGGTCGGGGCGGGGGGGTGCCCTCATAACTCTCAGGGTCTTCACACGAATTCTTATCAGGGCCCAGGTCCCACCGTCTGCAAAACTGAGGCCACGCCCATTAGACTGAGGTCCTCAATTCGCTGAGACTTTCCAGACTGGAATCAATATGGCACCTCTGCCCAGAGTTCCCTGGGGATGACAGCACTGGAGATTTTTCTGGGGCCTCTTTTTATGCTGTGCATGCTACCCTTAGCCTACATTCTGGTCCTCACCTTGACATATGATCAGTCCTGTAACTCCCCCATGTGCTTTCCTGAAGCTACTTGTCTCACATCAAGTTCTGACTCATGATAATTCCAAGCTGGAAGTCAGGGTGATCCTCTAAGATCATAGTCCCTCCGGACCTCCAAGAACAAACAGCAGGGATGCAACTCTATAGACCTCACTGTTCTGGCTGAGTCCTTCTGTGAGTCCTCACTCAGGATCTAAAAAAGCCAGACACTCCTTCTATTTAGTAAAGGTCATCTCCTTAGTCTTTGCAAAACCCCTATATCTGGGGGTGATCGTCTCCTCAGTTCTTATTCATGGGGGTCTTCCTATCAGCTTCTGTTTTCTTGATTAAAGGCTTCCTGAGAAATGCATATTTCTGCAAAACTTGATCTGTTACTGTATTTCAAATCTTGCAGAAAATGGGTCTCTGTCCCAAAAGTGATGTAAGATGAAGAAAATGTAGAACAAATCAAGGAACCCAGGACAAATGTTATGCTATTAGAGGGAAGAAAAGCTCATATAGTCCTTCCCTTCACCAGCCAGACTTAGGGTAGCTCTAAAATATTTACTTTCTACATAGAAAGTTAGAGCCAGGCAATTTTTATGAGCCCCTGATCTTTTGAGGGTATCCAATTTTGCATATGTGGATGGTTTTATTGCACTGAGCATTATCTCTTTCTTTCCTTTGTATGTCTTATTTATTTTGTAATTTATATGGCTTTGGGTATGTATTCCAACCCACTGTTTTGGTCACAGAGTTCTTTTATCCCTCAGGGTACATTTTTGTTGTTTTGTTTTTGCTTTTTAGGGCCGTACCCAGGGCACATGGAGGTTCCCAGGCTAGGGGTCAAAATGGAGCTGTAGCTCCTAGCCTAGGCCAGAGCCACAGCAATGCCGGATCTAAGCTCTGTCTGCTATCTACACTACAGCTCATGGCAGCGCTTGATACTTAACCCACTGAGCGAGGCCAGGGATTGAACCTGCCTCCTCATGCATACTAGTCAGATTTGATTCCACTGAGCCATGTCCAGAACTCCCAGGTTACATTTTGGAGGCATAGTGGAAACTGAAGTAACAGATTAATGGTCAGCCCCAAGCTGGAAAAAGTGGAAAGGTGTTAGTTCTGGACAAATTCGGACCAGGGGTCTACTCCCAGCCCTGTCACTTATTAGCTGTGTAAACTTGGGTCTATCACCAAGCTCTGTGAGTGTCAGGTGAAGTGGGTTTGTTAAGCTGTATCTTGTAGGTCTAGTGGCATGCAATTAATGTATATAAATAAAGCACCTGTTACAGTGCTTGGCCTACACTGAGACTTTACACAATATCTGTTTTTACTATGATTATGATTTTTTTTTTTGTCTGTTTGCTATTTCTTGGGCTGTTCCAGCGGCATATGGAGGTTCCCAGGCTAGGGGTTGAATCAGAGCTGTAGCCGCCAGCCTATGCCAGAGCCACAGCAATGCGGGATCCGAGCCGTGTCTGCGACCTACACCACAGCTCATGGCAACGCCAGATCCTTAACCCACCAAGCGAGGCCAGGGACCGAACCCGCAACCTCATGGTTCCTAGTCAGATTCGTTAACCACTGAGCTACGATGGGAACTCCCGATTATGATTATTTTGACCCCAGCTGATACCACTCACCATGATGGAATTTTTAAATCCAGGACAGATATCAGAGAATATGTGGCACTCTAGGACATGGAACACCAAATCAGTCCAAAATGCTGTTTACAAAGAATATCTAAGTAAATTTCCCCCAATAAATCATATTTTTGAGCATGGGCTTGATTTTCCAACAGAATAAAATTAAAATCTTCAAGGATTTGGTTCCAAGATTAATTCTTTCTTCCTTTCAAGCTGCCCTTTCATCTAGACAGCACTTCTCTTCATTAATTTCACCATCATCTAAAATCTACACCTCTTCCAGACCTTGCAGGATTACAACCAAAAAGTCCTGCATTTGGGAGTTCCCATCATGGCTTAGTGGTAACAAACCTGACCAGTATCCATGAGGACTAGGGTTCGATCCCTGGCCCCCTCAGTGGGTTAAGAATCCAGTGTTGCTGTGAGCTGTGGTGTAGGTTGCAGATCCAACTCGAATCTGGCATTGCTGTGGCTGTGGTGTAGGTCAGTGCCTATAGGTCTGATTCAACCCCTAGCCTGGCAACTTCCATATGCTGTGGGTGCAGCCCTAAAAAGACAAAAAAAAAAAAAAAAATCCTGTATTTGAATGCCTTCTTAATAGAATGGACTCCGACTCCTCAACCCACAACAAAGAGTGTCAGTCCATTGGTTTCTGAGTTTCCAATTTCAGAGTACTATCACCTTTATTCACAGAAACTCCTTGGAGATGATGTGTGTAAAACACCTAGGTTGTGTGCTATGTCCACATGCACTGGGACAGGAGCACAGGACACATTTCAGCCCGGCCCCAGATGGAGACCTCTCTCTGGTTTACCCATAATTTGAAAGCAACTGTTAAGTGAATTTTTCCATTACAGATTTAAGTTTCTCAACTCTGAGACTGACCATCAGATGGTCTGGCCTGTGTTCAATGTTTCCAGGGCCTCATTTAGCCCACCACACAGCCTAACTTAAAATTATCTCACACTGCAGGACTTTTATTGTCCTCAACGGTCAGAGAGACTTGCCTCAGGGCATTGACCCTAGACTCCTTATGAGGAATCTCTCGCCCCTCCTTCATATACCTTATTTTTATTACTTCTTTAGATCTTAGCTGACCAGCTACTTTTTATATGAGTGCTGCTTTTCAACTTTAAAACTCTATATGCAAGGGTTGTGTTGATTTTTCTTAGCATTCCCAGTACCAGCCAAAACCTTCTGAAGAGCAGATGTTAAATTAATATTTGGACAATTCAGGAGCAAGTGTGCAAGAAGTCAAATTTATTGACTTCATTTCTCCTACATTCTTTTTTTTTTTTTTTTGTCTTTTTGCCTTTTCTAGGGCCGCTCCCGTGGCATATGGAGGTTCCCAGGCTAGGGGTCTCATCGGAGCTGTAGCCACTGGCCGACACCACAGCCACAGAAACTCCAGATCTGAGCTGCGTCTGCAACCTACACCATAGCTCACGGCAATGCCAGATTCTTAACCCACTGAGCGAGACCAGGGATCGAATCCGAAACCTCATGGTTCCTAGTCGGATTCGTTAACCACTGAGCCATGATGGGAACTCCTCTCCTACATTCTTAAATAAGCTAAGCCAATCCAGGTACATACACTTCAATTTTACAAAGAAAGACTAAAAGGGACAAAACAAACCAAGAAGTGAGTACCTCAACATATTTTCTGTATCTCATGATCACACAGATTTTACTGTGGAATAATTTCCTTTTTCACAAAAATACATATTCCAGTGTAATATTATCTTACTCTGAATGACAAGAAATAATTCAAGGATTTCCAGTTTATATTTACATAATACCAAAATTCTTATTTTTTAGGCTCATAAGAAACTGAGGAGAATGCTGTGGGGCTCCTGGACAAACAAGATTTTCTGGGTCCCCCATATCTTGTTTTTAGGAAATAGGCCTTATTCAGCCTCCTTGACCTTCCCTGAGTTTCAAAGGGGCAGGTTCAAAAGGTTGCCAATCAGGGAAGGGAGGGCATGTGGAGACAAGGGAGGAGCAGACAAGGAACAATGGTGCAGGCTTGGGGCAGGGTCCTGGTTCCTCCTCAGGAGATAATACCTAACTACATCTTTGAGCTCTTCTGCAGGACTAAAACCCCCAGTGAATGGAAGATGTTAACTACTTGAAGCATTCTTCATTCCAGACAGAAGGTCACATTTTGAGAACCACTGAAGCCTATCAGGAGACCACCTGAAGCCTGATGATCTCTAGACTGAAGGAATGCAGGCCCTGCAGGCTCCCTGATCCTTATCAGCAACCCCGCCCCTTGAACTCTTGGCTATAAGAATCCTCACAAACCTCCCCAGGTGGGGACACAGTTTTTTTTTGAGGGCATTAACTTGCTGTGGCCCCCTTTGCCCGGCAAAACAATAAAGCTATTCTTTTTAATTTTTTTTGTCTTTTTAGGGCCACACCCACAGCATGTGGCGGTTCCATTGGCCTATACCACAGCCACAACAACGCCAGATTCGAGCTGCATCTGCAACCTACGCCACAGCTCATGGCAATGCCGGATCCTTAACCCATAGAGCAAGGCCAGGGATCGAACCCATATCCTCATGGATACTAATCGGATTCATTAACCACTGAGCCACGATGGGAACTCCTCCCCCTCGTTTTTTTTTTTTTTTTTTTTTGTCTTTTTAGGGCCACACCCGCGGCATATGGAGGTCCCTAGGCTAGGGGTCAAACCCACATCCTCATGGATACTGGTTGGATTCGTTAACCACTAAGCCACAATGGGATCTCCAATAAGGCTATTCTTTTCTATTGTCCCAAACCCTGTCTCTGAGATTCAGTGTGGTCTCTGTGCATGGAGGCTGACTTTTGGCATCAATGACCTCTGATCAATGTATGAGCTGTTATTTATAAACTTAGATTCTGAAGCTCAATAAACCTTTGGTTGAAATGAACAACATTTAAAAAGAGAAAAAAAGAAAAATCTCCAATTTGCACTTACTTTATGGGAACACAAACATGTTACACATTGTGTTCTCAGGAGCCCCATCTTGGCGCACCACTAATTGGAAGATTGACAGCTTTCTCTAAACACCATGTGAAATATTTGCCTCAGACCTTACTAGGGGTCAGGGGAACTTTGGGACATGTCCTGGAGTGCGCACTGGCCATGGCAGCAGTACAAGCCCTGGATGCACCTCTGGCTCATGCTCTCTCTTCCTCATCTCTCAAAGCCTCCTCATACCAGGAAAAGGCAATGGGCAGGATATCATTGACCTTAGTCAAAACTTCACATAGTCTTTTATATACCTCTCTATATATACCTCTGATCTATAACTATAGCTATAGTCCATCTTGGAAGTACCCATATTAGTTTACAAAGATCATGCTCATTCTTTCTGTAACTACATAGTATAGTACTCCATTGTTTTTTCAAACAATATATTTATGGATATTTAAGTATTTTCATATTGTTGTGGGTGTATCCCCAGGGTAAATTTCTTAAAAAGTAGAATTACTGGCTCAAATGTAAATGCACATTTAGTTTTGTTATATATTGCTTTTTTGTTATATATAATTCTGTATGGTAACATTCTGAGAATTTCTACATCAATGTTCTTTTATTTATCGCTTTTTTTTTTTTTTTTTTTGCTTTTTAGGGCCGCAGGTGTGGCTTATGGTGGGAGTTCCCAGGCTAAGTGTTGAATCAGAGCTAGAGCTGCTGGCCTACACGACAGCCACCATCACAGCCACCCTGGATCCAAGCTCTGTCTGAGACCTACACAGCTCATAGCAACACCAAAGCCTTAACCCACTGAGTGAGACCAGGGATCAAACTTGCCTCCTTATGGATACTAGTTAGGTTCATTTCTGCTGAGCCACAATGGGAACTCATTTATTTTTAAATTTTATTTATTTATTTATTTATTTTTGGCTGTACCCATAACATGCAGAACTTCTTGGACCAGGGACTGAACTCAAGCTACATTACTGACAACAACAAATCCTTAACCACTAGGCTGCCACGGAACTCCCTACATTAAGATTTTTTTAATTTTTAAAAATTTTTTTTGCTTTTTAGTGCCACACTCGTGGCATATGGAGGTTCCCAGACTAGGGATTGAATCAGAGCTAGAGCTGCTGGCCTATACCACAGCAACACATGATCTGAGCTGTGTCTGCAACCCATACCACAGTTCATGGCAACAACAGATCCTCAACCCACTGAGTGAGGCCAGGGATCAAACCCACAACCTCATGGTTCCTAGTTGGAACCTGCTGTGCCACAATGGGAACTCCCTACATTAATGTTCTTAAGCAATACTGGGATTAAGTAATATTCCTAAGAAATATAATAATGTTATTTTGTATTACCTTTACTTGGTTTAAACATTAAGGTTATACTTGCTTCACTAAAAATCCTTTGGAAGTTTTATTTTCCATGCTCTTTATGTGACAAAATTTATGTGACGAAATCCATAAATTTGCAATATAGTGAATCATGTGATCAACACTTTAAGTACTCATTTCCTAGCTTCAACAATATCAACATATGCCAATCTGTTTCATCCATATCCACCCCACCCTACCCCCAGATTATTTTGAGGCAAAAATCTATAGCAACATTTATCATGTATTTTTAGAAGGTAAAGTTTCTAATTACAACTGTAAGGACACTATGGTAGACAGAATTCCAAGACGGCCTCCCAATCCTGGCTCCTGGTGTACACACACTTTCTCCCAGGTAATTAATCAAATACTAATCAAGGCACTGCTATGAAGGTATTTTGCAGATGTAAAAAGTAACTTGTTTTTAAGATAGGGAGATTATCCTCCATGTGCCAGACCTAATCAGGTGAATCCTTAAATGGGGCAGGACTTTTCCTGGCAAAAGATATTCAGAGAGTTAAAGAGATTCAATGTAAGGGAGGTTTACCATTGCTGGCTTTGAAAGTGAATGTGGCTGCATAGTAATGACATGAGAGTGACATGAAATTGACTGTTGGCCAACAGCTAGCAAGAAAAATGAGCAGAAGAAGAAATGCTTCTGAACTCATTCAACAAAGCTAGTATCACCTTGAAACCAAAACCAGGTAAAGATATCACACAAAAAACAAAATTACAAGCTACTATCACCAATGAACATAGATGCAAAAGTCCTCAACAAAATATTAGCAAAGTGAATTTAACAATATAGCAAAGGATTGTACACCATGATCAAGTGGGATTATGCATATCAGGAACACTGGTTAACAGACTTTTCGACCATAGAGTGAAGAATTGGCTTCAGACTTCACTAGGCGTGAGAAGAATGGCTGGATATGGCCTTGGAGCGGCACTGGCCATGGTACCAGTGCCAGTCCTGGCTGCAGCTCTGGCTTGGGCCCTCTTTTCCTCATCTCTCAAAGCCTCTTCATAATGCACTGGAAAGGCACTGGGGACCGTATTATTGACCTTGGCCAAAAATTCCAGGACTTTCATCTTGCTGGTTTCAGCGCGGGCTTTGGGGCCCCACAGGAATTCATAGCAAGGAGGATCACTGTCGGGCACCTGGCGGTACTCCAGGTACTTTTCCTGCACCAAATCTTCAGTGATGAGCTTCCTGGGCTCCCTGAAGATGAAGTGCTTCCTTCCATCATAGAGGCCCAAAATATTCAGGAATTCCCAGATCTCCTCCTCAGAGGCGCGGTTGCCATTCAAGAAGATCACACCCAGGAGGGGCATCAGAAGCCCATAATTAGGAAGCCCCCAGCCACCGCTGAGTCCCATCATCATTGAGGTCTAGCTTGATGACAAGGGTATGGAGTGACCACTGAGCTTGACTTCCTTCAGGTCAATATCAAAGACCAGCTTCCATGCGCTCAGCAGCTCTCCTGAGGATCCTTAGACTTTTTTTTGACAAGCTTCAGCATGTCTGCCTTCATAATGAGCTCTTTAGTCTTATATTTCTGCAGTGGGAATTGCATCAACATTCCTGCCTTCTGGGCAAGAGGGTGTTTCAGTAAGCTCTCAGAGGAGGCTAAGGCTTGAGACAACTTTCATTTTCTCATCTTGGCCCTATGACACAATTTTTCAGACTTTATGCTTGAAATACCTGAGAAGTAATGATGGTGGATGGGGAACTCTGAGGTTCCTAGGAACATAAGTAGTAGGGAACAACCTTAAAACAGGAGAGGAAGAGAAAGGGAACTCTTCCCTGCTGCAGTAGTTTGAGCAACACCAAGATCCTGAGTCTCACCCCAGGCCTGGTGGTATTTATCACTGAGTTTACTTTTGTGACCTCCAATGAAGATGTCTGTGATCAGAAACAGCTGGCAGGAGTGTGAGTGATGCTGGCACTTGGAGGGGAGAATGAGATGGTGTGAGGACCTTCAGCAGGAAGATTCCACAGAAGTTTGAACCAAGTCCATTTGCAGGTTTTCTTGAGGGCACTGCTCCAGGAAACCACAAGGATCTTGTTCTGGTCAACCTGTCTCTGAGAACTTAGTGGAAAAAGAGCAAGCCTTTGGCTTCAGCCTACCTGCCCTTTTACTGACTAGGGTGACAGCATGGTTGGTAGTGGGGACACTTGTGTTTCGCAGTGTAGGGGGTCCTCTATGTTTAGCTTTATGATTATCATGACAACTCTCAGCAAGGCATGGAACTTCTCCTCTCTGCTACTCTAAAAGAGAAACCCCAAAACTCCCTGGGACCCACAAGAAGGAAGTGAGAGGGGCATTTCAGTCTACCACTCTTATCAGCAGGCACCCAGCACTTAAAGCCTTGTGGATACCTCTCTGTCCTGAGCTTGTTATGTCCTAAGCCATCATTCAGAGTCCTCATTTGGATGCCATACAGGGTCACAGACTCTTACTTCTGCTGCCTGGTGGCTGGACCTTCAGACCAAGGATCTTATCTCCTTCCAGACCTCATGTAAAAAGTGATGTGCATCCATGAAAGTAATACTTGATAAGCTAGGTGTCATTCCATTAAAACTTCTCCTCTGCAAAATACACCATCAAGGGAACATGAAGATGAGCTACACTCTATGAGAAAATATTTGCAAAAGGCATATCTGATGAAGGTTCTTATGCAAAATATACGAAGACCTCTTAAAATTCAACAAGAAAACCAACAGCCCAATAAAAAATGGGCAAAAGATATAAATAGATACCTTACCAAGGAAGATATACAGGTAGCAAATAAGTATATGAAAAGATGCTAGCATCACTATCATTACAGAATTATAAATTAAAATAAAAATGAGATTGTACTACACAATTTTAGAATGATAAAAATCCAAAGGAAAGTCTCATTTGTGCTGTGTATTAGATTCTAGATAGATCCTGCTGTATAGCACTGGGAACTTTGTCTAGTCACTTATGATGAGCATGATAATGTGAGAAAAAAGGATGTATATGTGTATATGTAACTCGGACACCATGCTGTACAACAGAAAATTGACACAACACTGTAAACCAGCTCTAATGAAAAAATAAAATAAAAATCATTACGAATTCTAAAACAAAACAAAACAAAACCCAAAGGAATGATAACACCAATGCTGATGAGCATGTGGATCAACAAGAACTCTCATTCACTGCTGGTGGCAATGCAAAATGATATAGCCACTTAGGAAAACGTCTCAATAAACTAAAGATATTCTACACTGTTGGTGGGAAGGTAAAATGGTCCAACTACTATGGAAAACAGTATGGAAGTACCTCAAAAATTAAAAATAACAAATGGTATCATTGGCAATCCCACTACTAGGTATACATCCAAAGGAATTGAAACCAGGGCCTTGAAGATGTATCTGCACTCCCATGTTCATTGCAGCACTATCCATAATAGCCAAGATATGGAAGCAACCTAAAAGTCCACTGTCAGATAAAAGGATTAAGTGTAAAAGTACATACAATGGGGTGTTCCCGTCATGGCTCAGTGGTTAAGGAACACAACTAGTATCCATGAGGACTCGGGTTTGATTCCTAGCCTCGCTCAGTGGATTAAGGATCTGGTGCTGCCATCAGCTGTGGTGTAGGTCGCAGGTGTGGCTCAGATCTGGAATTGCTGTGGCTGTGGTGTATGCTGGCGGCTACAGCTCCAATTTGACCCTATCCTGGGAACTTCCATATGCCATGGGTGTGGTCCTAAAAAACTAAAAAAAAAAAAAAAGATACATACAATGGAATATTATTCAGCCTTAAAAAGAAGTTAATGTCTCCAGTTATGACAGCATGGATGAATCTAGGGAACATTATGCTAAAGTGGAATAAGCCAGACACAGAATGACAAATACTGCATGGTCTCATTTATATGAGAAAACTAAAATAGTCAAAGTCAAAGAAGCAGAGAATAGAGTGGTGGTTGCCAGCATGTATGTGGAGCGAGAAAATGAGTAGGTATTAGTCAAAAGTTATAATGTTTCAGTTATGTCAGATAAGTCCAAGCACAGATCTTATAGTTAAGAATACTATATTGGACACTTTCTAAGAAGTTAAATCTTATGGTAAATGTTATTATCACGCAGACAAAATAAAAAGGGTGGGAGGAAACTTTTGGAGGTAATAGATATGTTTATGGCGTAAACTATGATGACAGTTTCACAGGAGCATACTTATCTCCCAAGTGATCAATTTGTATACTTTAAATATGTGCTGTTTTTTGTATGTCAATCATACCCGAACATATTTTTTTTTTTTTTGGTGCACCCAAAGCATATGTAAATTACAAGGCCAGGGATTGAATCCAAGCTGGAGCTGTGACCTACACCACAGCTGTAGCAATGCCATATTCTTAACCTGCTGTGCTGGGCCAAGGATCGAATTGGTGCCTCCACAGAGATAAGCCAGATCATTAACCCACTGAGCTACAGCAGGAACGCCAAAAAAAAAAAAAAAAAAACGTATTTTTTTTTACTAACTAAATATACTCTTACCATATGAGCTAGTAATCATTCTCCTTGCTATTTACCCAAATGAGTTGAAAATTATGCCCACACAAAAACCTGCACTCAGATGTTTATAGCAGCTTTACTCAATTGCCAAAGCTTAAAAGCAACAATTTACCTTTAGCAGGTAAATAGATTAAGTAACAGAACATTGTTCAGTGCTAAAAATAAATGAATTGGAGTTCCCTTCTGTGGCTCAGGGTTTAACGAAACTGACTAGCATCCATGAGGATGGTGGTTCAATCCCTGGCCTTGCTCAGTGGGTTAAGGATCTGGTGTTGCCATGAGCTGTGGTGTAGGTAGCAGATGCAGCTTGGATCCTACTTTGCTGTGGCTGTGGTATAGGCCAGCAGCTACAGCTCCTGTTCAACCCCTAGCCTTGGAACCTCCACTTGCAGCCCTAAAAAGACACACAAACACACACACACAAATAAATGAGTCATCAAGCCATGAAAAGATACGGAGGAAACTTAGATGTGTGTTATTTAGTGAAAGAAACATCTGTAGAGGCTACCTACTGCGTGATTCCAAATACATGACATCCTGGAAAAGGCAAAACTATAGAAAATGTGAAAAGACCAACAGTTGCCAGGGCTTGGGGGCAGGGAGGGATGAATAGGCAGAGCATGGAGAATTTTAAGGGTAAAGAACTCTGTATGACATTATAATAGTAGATACAAGTCATCATACATTTGTCAAAACCCAGAGTGTACAGCACCAAGAATGAAGTCTAATGTAACTACAGACTTTGCATGTTAATGATGTGTCAGTATAGGTTCATTGCTTATAACAAATGTCCCACTCCAGTGGGGGGGGGGTGTTGATGGTGCAGGAGGCTGTCTATGTGTCAGGGAAGAGTATATATGAGAACTCTCTGTACTTTCTGCTTCATTTTGCTGGAGTGAAACCTAAAATCACTTTTAAAAATGTATATAAAGTGAATTTTTATTTTTTTTTAATTTTTTGCTTTTTTGGTCTGCACCTATGGCATATGGAAGTTCCCAGGCTAGGGATCGAATCAGAGCTATAGCTGCCAGTCTACGCCACAGCCACAATATGGGATCCGAGCTACATTTGCCAGCATACACTGCATCTCACAGCAACACTGGATCCTTAACTCACTGAGTGGAGCCAGCAATCGAACCTACATCCTCATGGATACTAGTGGGATTTGTTTCAGCTGTGCCACAACAGGAACTCCTGCAGTGAATTTTTAAAAAGTGTGTGTTTGGTGGTGGTTGGCTCAGCTTCACACCCTTCTCTGGGGATTTAACTCTTGATTGCAGGGCAGGACTAGTTTTCCCCTCTATCCACGAGTGGGTGGGCCTCTCAGTCCTGAGTTTTCTTATTTTGACTCTTGGCAGGGTCTGGAGCTCCCCTCTTTCCTTTTCGCTCTTTAGGGCCACACCTACAGCACATGGAGGTTCCCAGACTAGGAGTCTAATTGAAGCTACAGCTGCCAGCCTATGCCAGAGCCACAGCAATGCCAGATCCGAGCCGTGTCTGTGACCTACACCACAGCTCACGGCAATGCCAGATCCTTAAACCACTGAGCGAGGCCAGGATCAAATCGGCAACCTCATGGTTCCTAGTCAGATTTGTTTCTGCCGCACCACGATGAGAACTTGCCTGTCCTCTTTCTTGACCTGAGGATATTCAGAGAAAGACTTTTATCTCCCTGGGATCCAATAGGTAGAGGTGAGGGTGGCCTTATTCGGCCATACCGGCCATGCCGCAAGTGACAACTGTATCAAGCAGGTTGAGATCATATGATGGTGATCCCACTTGGGGTTCTGACTCAGTAGCCTAAACCTGACTCATGTGAAGGCCTAAGATTCCTACCTCTGCTGACGTGGGATAGCGCCCTCAAAACAAGCTCCTCATTTTCTGTTATCCCTGAGGATACAAGGCCATCTCTGCCTGACAGCTACACCTGGATCTGTCATGGCAATAGGGAAGATTCCATGAGGTCTTGACAGATATAGGTTTGGTGGTCTCTGAACTCTTCGGGGTGCTCACCTTCCTCCTGGCACACCTTGGAGATCATACCTCTACTGACCTGAGTTGGCCAACCTCAGACCAAGGTCTTCACCTTCTTGACCTTTCAAGTGGAAATCTGGTTCAGCCACATCCTACCAAGGCTGTCTTGGGATGCTGAGTGCTGACAGCAGGGTCAGGAGTCTATGGGCTGCATTCTTGTGGGGTAGGGGGTAGGGTGGCTGCTTCCTTAATTCCTCCTTTAGGGTCCTCACCATCCTATGTGGCAGAGACTGGGACTCTCCCCTCTTTGGATCTGAGTTTATCCTCTTAGGAGAACTCAAAGGCCCTGAGGACTCTGAAAAGTAAGCTAGGGCATATTCATACTAACAGCTGTGCCTACTATGTTGCTTTGCCCAATCCTCCTATAAGGGAACCTTCATCATGGCTCTTGTTTCTTGATTAAAGGCTTCCTGGGAAAGGCCACATCCTTGCAAACTCTTAACCAGTTTCCCTGTTGCAAACCCTTCAGAGACTGGGTTCCCCACCCCAGAAGTGATGTGAGATGGGGAAGCTGTAACACAAGGCAGGATGGATGTGCTGTCAAAGAAATTAAAAAACATTGATCTATTCCTTCTCTTTACCAGTCAGACTTAGCCTTTTATGTAGCTTATGTTTGAAAAGATTTATTTCCAAATGCAAGGGGCTGTCCAGCACGATTTTCTGAGCCCCTGATATTTTAAGGTTGACTCTGGATATGTAGATAATCATACTGTCACTGAATATTATCTCTCTCTGCTCTATTCACACTTCTCAATTATTTCAATATGCTCACTGCTGAGGTTATGTATTCCCATCCAGTGTTTTGGGCACAGAGTCCTCCTTTTTATGCCCAGAGATACATTTTAGAGTAGTGATAAGTAAGGTGAATAAAGAAACACAAAGTTGGCCTAGGCTGGGAGAAGTGAGACCTAGTTCCAACCTTGTCACTTAATAGCTGTGTGAAATTGAGTACACTACCAAACTCTGTGAGCCTCAGTCTTTTCAACCATGAAATGGGTTTGAGAAGCTATGTTTTGAGATGGCCAAAAAGTATATGAAAAGATACTCAACATCACTAAAAGTTAGAGAAATGCAGATCAAAACTACAAAGAGGTATCACCTCACACCAGTCAGAATGGCCATTATCATTAAGTCTACAAACAATAAATAATAAATACTAGAGAGGGTGTGAAGAAAAGGGAACCCTCCTACACTATGGGTGGGAATGTAAATTGGTACAACCACTATGGAAAACAGTATGGAAGTTCCTTAAAAAACTAAGTACAAAACTATCATATGGTCTAGCAATCCCACTCCTGGGCATCTATCCAGAGAAAATCATAATTTGAAAAGATACATGCACCCCACTGTTTAATGCAGCACTATTTATAATAGCCAAGACATAGAAGCAACCTAAATATCCATCAGCAGAGGAATGGATAAAGAAAATGGGGTACATATATACAGTGGACTATTACTACGCCATAAAAAGAATGAAATACTGCCATTTGAAACAACATGGATGGACCCAGAGACTATTATACTAAGTGAAGTAAGTCAGACAAATATCGTAAGACCACTAATATGTGGAATTGAATAAAAAGTGCTAGAAAAGAACTTATGCACAAAACAGAAACAGACTCAAGGACTATGAAACCAAACTTATGGTTATCAAAGGGGAAATGTGGGGAGGGATAAATTGGGAGGTTGGGATTAACATATATATATACTACCATATCTAATATAGATAAGTAACAAGACCTGCTGTATAACACAGGGAAATATACTCAATACTGTGTAATAACTTATGTGGGAAGAAAATCTGAAAATGAATGGATATATGTTTATGTACAGCTGAATCACTTTGCTATACACCTGAAACTTAAACACAACATTGCAAGTCAACTATACTCCAATAAAATTTTTTAAAAAGAGAAGTTCTGTCTTGGGGATTGAAAGAATGTATATAATGCCTATAAAGTACCTGGCCCATTGCTTGGCCTATACTGATACTTTAAAGGATGCCAGCTCTTATTATGATTAATTTGTCCTCTGAAGTTTCAACTAACTACACCAAGATTTAATTTTCAATCCAGGAGATGCCAGAGAATAAGCAGGGCTGTAGGACAAAGAAACACCCATAAGGTAAAATCCTTATGCAAGGAAAAATCCTTAAGCAAGGAAAACTAACATTTCCCCATTAGAGTATGTCACTCAGTGTCGACATGAGGTACACTTGCTCAGTAGATGCAACACAAAGCTCTAAAATATGTTTAAAGAACCAAATATTTACCTCCCTCTCAGGTGCCTTTCTTTATAAACCACTCGCACTTTGATCCATTTAGCTAGCCACAAATTTCTAGACTTTGCCTAGAGTTTGCCAAGTTGCATACAACCTAATTTGAATGATTTTTTTACATCGGAGTGATCTCAGGCTCCCCTAACTAGGGCAAAGAGAGTTAGTCGGTGGCTTTTGGGCATCCCACTTCCAGGGAGTACCACCCTTGTATTTCACAAACTCCCTGGAGATGACGTGAGTTAAAAAAAAAAATCTCATTTGCACAGTGTTCACAGGCATGGGGACAAGAACACAGGACCCATTCCATTCTAGCCTCAGGTGATTTCACTCTGATTTGTCCACAATCCCCAAGTATAGGCTGACCTTGAAGATACTGCCAGTTTGGCTCTAGACCACCAAAATAAAGAGTGTATCACAATAAAGTGAATTTTTTGGTATCCCAGTGTTATTGTAAAATTTGTAATATACTATACTATTAAGCATGTAAAACCATTATGTCTAAGACCAAAGTCCACATCTTAAATAAAAAATACTTTTTTTTTGCTAAAAAATGCTAACCATCATCTGAGCCTTCAGTGAGTCCATCTTCTTGCTAGTGGAAGATGTGACAAATTGCAAGAATTACTGAAATGGGACAGAGGCATGGAGTAAATGCTGTTGGAAAAAAATGGTTCTGAAAGACTTGCTGGAAGCAAGGTTGCTACAAAACTTCAATTATTATTATTTTTTTAAAAAAACAGTATCTGTGAAGTACAGTAAGGCAAAGTACAAAAAAAAAAAAAAAAAGAGGTGTGCCTGTAACTGGTAAGAATAGTTTCCCATTCCAGGCTTTGTCTTTCAACTTTGGGACCCACCATCAGAGAATGTGGTCCCTGCTCACGATGATCACAGCCTTATATAGCCCACCATGCACCTACCTCATTACCTCCCACTGAAGGACTTCCGTTTTCCCACTGAAAGACTTTATTTTCCCACTGTTTTGCATCAGAGAATTGACATTTGGCAGCTATCGGGCTATGATCCTCCTTTCTTATCCTGTCTTTTCATTTGTCCTTTGGGTCTTAGAGTATATATCACCATTTTCCTTACATGATCACTGCTTCTCAACTCTAATTTTATGGTCAGCAGCTAGGTCTTCTTTTTCTTAGCTCTCCCAGCACTAGTATGGAGCCCTCTAAGAGCAGATGCTATGTTAATGTTTGAGGAATAAACAAGCCTATGTGCATAAGGTCTACTTTATTATGATTTAATTCTACATTTTTGAATTACCCAAGCATATACTGTTTTTATTTTTCTTTTTTGGCTGCCCTAGGGCATATGGAGTTCCTGGGCCATAGATCCTATCTGAGCCACCGTTACAACCTAAACCACAGCTGTGGCAATGCTGGATCCTTGAACCCACTGTGTTGGACTGGGGATCAAACCTGTGTCCTAGTACTATAGAGACATTGCTGATCCCATTGCACCACAGTGGGAACTGCCAAGCATATACTGATATTTTTATCAACACAGAGTAAAACAGAGTAGGAAGCCAAATACTGACCATCTTACTTTTTCTTTTGGTCTTTTTAGGGCTGCCCCTGTGGCATATGGAGGTTCTCAGGCTAGGAGTTGAATTGGAGCTGTAGCTGCTGGCCCACGCCACAACAATGCGGGATCCGAGCCGCATCTGTGACCCACACCACAGCTCACAGCAACTCCAGATCCTTAACCCACTGAGCAAGGCCAGGGATTGAACCTGCATCCTCATGGATCCTAGTCAGATTTGTTAAACAGTCAGCCACGAATGGAACTCTACCTTTTCTTTATTTATTTCACATACTTTACTGCTTAATTTTTTTTTCACATTTTCAAGGAAATGCGTATTGCAAAGCCATGGTACCTTGCACCAGTTTACAAAATAAGATGGAAGTTTTCTAAATTTGTTTTACAAAAGAGCAAAACTCTTACTCTTTAACCCAATGAAAAACAGTAAATGTGACTAATACAATTCATAAATTTAGATTATAATGCTAGCTAAGTAAACCTTCATTTACAAGTAACATTTGAAAAATAGCAAAAAATAAAAACACAGATATATGTCCAAATTCCCCATACAGGATGAAGAGGAACACAAAGGTATTACACACTGTTGTTCCCTCAGTGACCTGGACCACTGAACACTCTCTTCAACCACAAAGTGCAGAATCTGCCTCAACTTCAGTAGGTGTGGGAGGAGCTGCTGGATAGAACACTGGAACATCCCCTGGCCATGGCATTGGTGTCAGCCCTTGCGGTAACTGTGGCTTGGACTCTCTTTGCCTCATCTCTCAAAGCCTCTTCATACCAAGACTGGAAGGCACTGGGGACCGTATTGTTAATCTTGGCCCAAAACTCCAGGACTCTCATCTTGCTGGTCTCAGCATGGGCTCTTGGACCCCACAGGAACTCATAGCGTGCTGGATTGCTGTTGGGCACTTGCCGGTATTCCAAATACTTCAGCTTCACCAAATCATGGGTGATGAGCTTCTTGGGCTCCCCAAATATGAAGTGCCTCTTCCCAGCGTAGACCCTCATCTTATTCAGGAATTCCCAGATCTTTTCTTCAGTGGCACAGTTGCCCTTCATGAAGATCAGACCCAGGAGATTCATCAGGAGACCTGTCTTGGGAAACCCCCTGCCACGACTGACTGTCCCATTGTTGGGGAGGCCCATTTTGCTGACAAGGATGTAAGAATGCTTGGTAGGGTCGACTTCCTTTAAATCAATGCCAAATACTACCTCCATGCTGAAAGAAGCTCTTTTGAGGATCTCAATGAATCGACTTTTGTACTTTTTATTAATAATCTTCAGCATATCTGCCTTCATCACGGGCTTTTTCCTTTTATACATGTGCATCAGGAACTCCACCAATATATTCGTTGTTTTGGTTAGACGGTCTCTTTGAGACTGCACAATGGAGAGAGGGGCCTGAGAGGAGCTTTGCTCTTTCCCAATTTTGCCATTGGCTCCTTTGTATGATCTTGTGTGAGAAACACCTGCAGACAGAGTGGTAGTGGACAGATCTCGCTGAGGCCTCTTGAGAGTGCTGTGTGACTTAGCACCAGGCTTTCTCTGACTCAGAATTCCACAAGGAGGTGAAGGTGAAGAGGAGAATGACTCTTTCTTGGTTGCAATGGCCTGAGCACCCTTCAGACCCGGGGTCCCTCTTGGGGCCTGGTGGTGTTTCTCAGGGGTATTGAGCTTATTCTTCTGACCCCGAGGCATGGTGATGGTGGTCAGGGACAAAAGGCAGGAGTGCAATTAGGACAGTGGGTGATCTGGGCAGAGAGGAGAGAGGATGAGTGTGAGTGCCTGCACCAGGGAGGTACCACTCTGACTTTAAGAAGACTGTTCTGCTGGTTTCCATGTGGGTGCTGCTCTAGTAACCCACAGGACTCCTGTTCTAATCACCCCATCCTGTGACAATTCTGCAGAAATAATTCAAGTGAGCCTCAGGCTGCAGCCTGTTAGCTCTGCTTAGTGCTTTCTGGGGCTGAGAGCAGCAGTGGGTAGTGAGCTCTCTTTATTCCAGAGTATGAGGTCCCTTCAGTTCACACTCAGGAACATCATATCAAGTTTGGGCAGAACCTGGGCCCCCTGCTCTGTACTGCTCTAAATTTAGACCTCAAAGCCAGGTCCTCATCTTGGGATACTTAAGAAATGAAGGGGAACCTCAGCCCACTGCCCCTGCTGGTTGGTGGCGGGGGGGGGGGGGACACCCACAGCTGATAGTTCTATGGGACACTGTCCTGGGCTCGTCGGGGTCCTTGGTCCTCAATCAGAGTACTTGCCTTTGTTCTAGGTAGGGCCTGGGGCACCTGCCTCTGCTGATCTATTTCTTTTCAAAGACTGTAATTCCCCTGATAACATCAAAAAGGAAGGAGAGTTCATAGACACCTGACTTCCATGTGTGGGCTCCTCAGTGCTGCCAACAAGAAGAAGGGCACTCTGTGTTATCTCCTCTTTTTGTGGCTAAGTGGAATCATCATCATTCTTTAAGGGTCCTCCCTCTGCAGAACTGAGGCCACTCAGTCCAATATCCTCACCTCTCTGGGACTCTCCAGACAAAAATGAGGGGAGTGCCTCAGCTTGACAGATACTCTGGGTTTCTACTGAGAAAGGGGGCAGAATTTATGAGACTCTATTTTTTAGAGTTGATGTTCGCCTTGGTCTTCACTCAGGTCCCTGGTTTTAACTCTAGGTAGGACTTACAACTCCTCCCTGTGATAACCTGGGTAGTCCAGCCTCAGACAAAGCCCTCATTTCCCAGAGTTCCTAGAATGCAAAGTCAGAGTCCTACATCTATGACTACCCCCAGCTGGAGCCTCCCACAAGTAACATAGGGACACTGCTTCGTGATGCCATCCCTAAATGGGGAGAGATCCCCTCATTGGTACTCAGGGCCCTCACCTTTACTGCAGTTAGGTCCTAGTATCCTCCATCTACAGGACAGTAGCTACACTCTAGACCAAGGCCCTTCCCTCCCTGAGATCTTCTAGGAAGAACTCAGTCTGACTGCTCTGCAGGGGATTCCCAAGGCCTACAGCAACAGTGAAACTTAGTGCGGCCCCATTTGCTATGGGCTGAGTGATGCCCTCTTGGTCCCCATTCCAAGTCCAGACCAGTTATGGGAATTTGCCCTTGACCAGCTTCTGGCTTTGCCCCCACATAAAAGTCCGCACTTTTGCGGAAATCAGGATGACTCACATTTGACCATGCCTGCTCAGGGTCTCTAATAGCTAACAGCAGGGGCGAGGTTCTGCGGTACTCAAGTGTGCTGGTGCCAGTGGTCCCTAGGTCTGCATTCAGGGTCCCCATGTTGATATCTATCAGGGGCCTGGAACTCCTACTTTTACTAAATTGTGCCCACAGTCCTCCAAAGCTTTACCTCCTTGAGCTCCTAGGGGTGAAGTCAGGGCCTGCTATACATGATTACGCCCCCTGGAGCATCCCAGAACGTTGTGATTCTTTGTATTGCGACCTCTACTGGAGAGAGGATTCCTCACCAGCATTCAGCCTCCCCCCCCCCCCCCCCCCCCCCCGCCCCTCACTTGACTTTAGTTAATACCTGAGCTTCCTTAATTTGCAAAATCAGGACGAATCTCTTAGATCAAGGCTTTGGTCTCTCAGACTTTCCAAGCAGAACTCCGCCTTACAGCTTTGCTGGGACCCTCTGCTGCTGATCACAGAGGCGGGACATTGTGGGGCCACCTTTGTTAGGGAAGGGAGAAGGGGAATAGTCCCTTGAATCCACATTAAGGTCCTCACCTTCACTTGAGATCAGCTCTGGGAATCCACCCGCTGCCGAACAAACGCTGCCGTGCAAAGCAGTCCGAGCTCGAGCTCCTCGCCTCCGAAGCGGAAGTCTGAGAGTCACTTCCGGCTATGGCTGCCCTGCTCGGGAACTCTGAGGGCTGACAGCAGGGGCGGGGCTCTGCAAGCCTCTATCATTTAGGGGTCGACGGTCCTCCCCGTGCCCTCTATCAGGGCTGGGGACTCCTCTCTCTAAAGACAGAATTCTCCAGCCCCCAAGCAAAGCCCTCGCCTCCCCAAATCCCTAGTGGGAAAGCCGAGGGCGCTGCTCTGAACACCTTCTCCTAATGAACGGCACGCCACTGTGAGCCTCCCTCTTTGGAGCAGATCCTCTCGGTAGCACTGAGCTCCCCACCTTGACACCGCTTATGGCCAAGACTTCTCCCACCCCCTTACCCCCCCCCCAACAGAATTGGGGGCCCATCCTGGTAAACAAAGTCCTTTTCTCACTAAGACCAGACAAGCAGAAAAAAAAAGGTTTCTCATCCTTACAGCTCTGCCTAGGGCCCCTGGTGGTTAAGAATAGGGGCAGCAGTTTGTAAAGCCCCCTCATTTGTGGGTCTAGTGATAACTCCTCATTCAGGGTCCTCACGTTGCTCCTGACCTATCAGACTCGAGCCTCCCTCACAACTATCACTCTGCTCAGGTCAAGGTCTGTTTGTTCCTGAGACGTCCCAAGTGGAAATCTGGTGGAATGAGCCACATGAGGCCAGGGATGTTTGGGTCCTGAGAAATGACAGCAGGGTGGGCTCTCTGTGGAATACCACTCTTTGGGAAGCAATGCTCCCCACAATTCCTCATTTAGGGCCCTTAACTGACTTTCTACTCAACCTGAGATTCTCCCTCTACTGAACCGAGGCCACTCTTCTTAGACCAAGACTTTGACCTCACTGAGATCTATAGGGAGTATGCAAGTGGGAGGTGGGGGGCTCAATCTGACCTCTCTGCCTGGGCATTCTAGGTATGAGAACAATAGGCCTGTCTCTGAATGATCTATATTTTGGGGTGGTTGTCTCTCCAGCCCTGATTCTTTTGGGGGGGGTATCCTCATTTTGTCTCTCTCTTGGATTAAAATTACCTGCCTAATACCACATCCGTGCAAACTCTTGAGCAGGGTCCCTAATGCATACCTTATAGTTTCATGTCCTGGACTTGATGTGAGATGGGAGAAACACAATGTAAGTCAGGGGGCCCAGGACAAGGGTGGGCTCCCAGGGAAAAATAATGCTGATCTGTCCTTTTAATAGCCAGAGTCACTTTTGTGACTTGTTTTAATTGATGTACAGGCATACCCTTTTTAAAAAAATCATATTTCCCTAAACATGCTTCAGAGACAGTGTTTTATTACAAATTCAAGGGTTGTGGCAACCATGCATTAAACATGTCCATGGGCATTTTCCCAACAGTGTGTGTTCACGTGAGGTCCCTGTGCCACATTTTGTCAATTCTTGAAATATTTCAAACTTTCATTATTTTGTTATGGTACTTTGATCAATTATCTTTGTTACTGCCGTAATCGTTTCATATTTTTAAATTAAGATGTGTTCATTGTTTTTTTAGATATTGTTTAGAGAGTGTACAATAAGATGAAGAACTTTTATAAGCATTGAGAAACCCCCAAATTCATGTGACTTACGTTATTGCAATATATGCTTTATTGTAGTGGTCTGGAACCCACCCCACAATATCTGATGTATGCCCATACTTTTAAAGGAAAGGAGCAGTCCAGGATGGTTTTGTAATTCTCTGAATGAAGTTACCCAACACTACTTATAGAGTTGTAGTGGTTTTCTTTTACTTTTTAGGGCCACACCCGTGGCCTATGGAAGTTCCCAGGCTAGGGAATGAATTGGAGGTGCAGCTGTTAGCCTACCCCACAGCCACAGCAACATGTGATCTGAGCCACGTCTGACCCACTGAGCGAGGCCAGGGACCAAGCCTGCATCCTCATGGATACTAGTCAGGTTTGTTACTGCTGAGCCACAATGGGAACTCCAAGATGATCTTATTATCACTGATTATCATCTGTTTCTCCTTATTTCTAACTTACTGATGTGCTCTTCAATGCTTTGGATATATTCCAATCCAGTTATTTGTTCACAGAGTCCTTATCATTAACCCAAGATACAGTTGAGTATTAAGGAACATGAGCTCTGCTTTAAACCAAGAGGAGTTTCACAGTGTGGGACCTAGAGGAATTCAGATCTCAGGGTCTAATCCCAAGTCTGCCATTACCAGTGTTATCTAGCAAGGGCTCACTGTCTTGATGTGCCAATACTATGGCACTGGCCTTTGAGATAACAACTTTATTGTAAGGTTGATTGGCAAGGAGACAGGAGGCAGGGCTCTTCAAATCTGTTTCCTCAATCCAGGGTTAGAGTCAAATTTAAGGGTTGGGGGCAATTTTAAATTTAGAAGCTAATTGGCTAGTCGTGAATCAATTATGTAAGCTACTCATGCTGCTGGAAGCCAGACTCTTCCCTTATTGAAGAACCTCACTTCATAAAGGTCTCCCGTGGCAACATTTCTACTCTTTGAGTTGCAGAGACTGAAGATTCTTGGTTTTGAGATCACCCTGGGAACATGGGTTCCTTCTTGCATCTGCCCAATGCTGTCTCTAAAAGTAACTCAAGATTTGACTAAACAACAGCCTGTTTTAAGAGGGAAAAACCAGTTTAAGCTGATTAGTGTTTTATGTGCTGTTTTTGATTCCCCCTTTTTCTTTGTACATTCCTCAATCTTTAGGTAAATCAGGTATGGCCCCTCTAGCTGCCTCATTATGATGAAGGGGTTTGGATTTTTAAAAGAGTGAAATAGTTTGCATTTTAACTGCATTTATTTGTAAGCATTTATGAGTCCCACCTTGCACTCTTAATAAGCTCTGGGCAATCATCATGCAGTGGGGGATGATGATTTTTAAATATAGAAGACAGACAATAAGGACAAATCTGTTGAGTCAAAGGATTAACCTTAAAACACACAGAACTGTGACTCCTAATTTTAATGGTCCTTCAAAAACAGACCTTATTTCTTTGGCAGTCTATTTAAACCTATTATAGTATCTAATTCTTCTATAATATATTTGTAAATTGCAGTAACAATACGAAGAAAGTGTCTCATATAACATTTCATAAGGGCCCAATTGGAACTTGCTTCCAGGGCCTACTGTTACCCTAAGCAGAACAACTGCTAAGACCTGAAGTTGGTTTCTTAACACTTGAGCAACTGTATTTATGGTCTCATTCATCTTTTCAATTTTTCCTATAGACTGAGGTCTCTACAAACCACACACTTATTAACTACTCTATTTCAAGGGCCCTAGACACCCCTTGAACTACAGTGGCTATGAAAGCTCCTCTGCTGTCACTCTGAAAGAGGCAACCACAAATGAGAAATTTCTTGTAGTGAGGCTTTTGTTACCTTGGAAGTCCTGTCCAGCATGGAAAAGCTTCTGTACATCCTGTGAAGGTGTCCACAAATACCAGTAAGGATCTATCATTTCTTATGGATCCTGGCACAACAGCAGAGTCGATCACCTCCTGGGTTTTGTCGATCACCTCCTGGGTTTTGTTTTGTTTTGTTTTGTTTGTTTGGGGTTTTTTTTGGTCTTTTGTCTTTTGAGGGCTGCACCCACGGCATGTGGAGATTCCCAGGGTAGGGGTCGAATCAGAGCTGTCGCTGCCAGTCTATACCAGAGCCACAGCAACACCAGATTCGAGCCGCATCTGTGACCTATACCATAGCTCACGGCAACGCTGGATCCTTAACCTACTGAGCAAGGCCAGAGATTGAACCTGCAACCTTGTGGGTCCTAGTTGGATTCGTTTCCACTGCACCACGATGGGAACTCCAACCTCCTGGTTTTGTCTTTTGAGTTTTCACCCCTTTTATTATTGGGGTGGCTGGGTTTTATGATTGCTTCTGGCACAGGTAATTTTATACTAGCTTTTGGATGGTCCTTTGCGTTTGTGACCGAACAACACATTTTGTAGACAGTGATAGGTTATGTGCCTCCCATAAAGCGTTCCTTGATGTCAAGGAGTAATAAATTTTTCCCTTAAATGCTTGGGTATAAGTACTAAGCCCCGTTCACTGTAAGTCTAGTCTTCTTTGGTTGTTTGCAACTAATCACCGTCTAAGCCTCGAGAGTCAGCATGAAATCCCCAATTGTCTGCTCCTAGATCCATTTCTGCATAAGAAAGCTTAAACAGGGGCAGGTCCACACTTAACATGAGTACTAGAGCACTAGAACCTGTTTATGTTTATTTTTTTTCTTGCCACCGACTTTGTGACCCCATCAGCCAAATTACTTCTTTTTTAGCTATTTAAGTATCAGTTTTTTGGTGGCCTGGGCACTTCTGACATGGTAACAGTCTAGTAATGCCAGTATCTCCTCTGAGTGTTTAATATCTTTCCTTCCTGATGTCAGCAGACATCTCTTTGGCCATATGGCCCCACATACATGCATGAAAGAGAAGGCATACTTCACATCAGTATATATGATTACCTCTTTCTTAGCTCCAAGTGTGCAGGGCTCTTTTGAAGACCTCTGCCTTCTAAGCAGACACACCTGGAGGAGGGCTTCTGCTTCCATGATTTTCTGATGAGTTATTATTGTATACATGGCCTTTAGGACTCCCATGTCCACAAAGCTGCTCCCATTATCAACATTCCCAGACCTGGATTTTCTAAAAACTCGTCAGTCAGGTCAGGTCAGCTAGAGTAGACCTCAATTAGTTGTAGAGTATAAAATGCCTTATGGCATACTGCTATTTAAGAACCTCACAAAGAATCTGGCCATGAGTCCAAAGTTATGAATCCTTAATGCAACAAAACCTAGCCATTCTTAAGAATTCTCAAAATTGCCTTCTGTTAGTGGGTACAGCTACACTAGCTAATGCTTCCCCTTTGATCCGGCAGTAAGTTTTGTCCTTTTGATAACTCGAATCCTAAGTATTTGTGCCTTTTCCTTAGAGACTTTATATCCCCAGTCTATCAGAAACCTTCAACCACAGTATTTTGGTCCACGGATTCCTTAGTTCTACTAGCAATAAGCTCATCATAGTAAGACTGCCTCATTTAATCAGCAATCTTTTAAGTCCTTGGTTAGGGCTTTCCTGAAGATGGTGGGGGTGTTTTTAAATCCTTGTGGTAGTACCATCCAACAGTATTGTTCTTTTATATTAGTTTCTGGATTGTTCAATGCAAAGGCAAACAGTCTCTGGTACTGAGGACTTAGAGGTATATAGTAAGAGACATCTTTTAATTCCTGAGCTATAAATCAGCACAAGTCTTCAGATAAGGTCATAAGTAATGTGTAAGGATCTAGCACCACTGGATGTACATCCTCTACATTTTGGTTAATTGCTCTCAAGTCCTGTACAAAATCATAATCTCTGGTCCCAGATTTTTGTACCAGCAGGACTAGAGTGTTATATGAGGATTGACAAAATTAGATTAAGTTGATATTCAAGGAAGGTGGTTATGAGAGGCTTTACACCTTGCTTCACATGCCTCTTTAAAAGTTATTGCTTTAAATTTTGGAGTCTTGGTGCTTGGATGGACTTTTACTACTATCGGGTCAGCTGTCTTGGCTCTTCCTGGCCACTCATCAGCCCAATTGAGCTCTGCAGTTGGCTGACTGATTTCTTCCATTGTAGTGCTCAAAATAGCTTCTTGGCCAGCAAAAATACCCAAGTGCCTAGACTAAGCTAGATGTCAACCAGCAATCTTACCAGAAACTCAAGGTCTGCGTGATGCAGCAGTGTTGGCTGCACCTGGAAAGAAGGAAAGCACCAGTATTTGCCAATCTGTGGCCCAGAGTACACTTTGTTCCTTTGTAGGAAGCACCTGGGTATGCTAGAGGCTTGACCCTCTCAGTTTAGCTTCTGGAAAGACTTGGCTCTACGGGTTCCCTGGAGAAGCCACTGAGAAGACTGGACAGTCTCAAAGATGACTGACTTGGATCTGAGGGTTCAGTTTTTCACTGAAAAACTTTCCATTAGAGATAGCTGTCACAAACTGTAGCTTGAGAGTCACATGTACTACCCAGGTGCCGAGAAATTGTCCCAGCAGTTCCAAGACTGTAGCCCATTTAGTCCAAGACTCCTTATAGTTTTTCCCCTTGTGCTGAGGGCAGGCTTGCCTATCATAGAGGGTCCTATGAAAGCCCACGCTCTGTCTCACTCACCACCTTCAAAAACTTAACCGATAAGGAGGAGGGTAAAAAGGGTGATTGTATCACCCTGAAGAAAGCAAAGCAAGGAAGCTCTCAGTCAGAACTGAGTTTTAGACAGAAATTCAGGAGTATACATATGGAAGTACCCAAGACCTCACTTGCTTTCTGAGCATGTTGGTGTTTAATCTTTCTAGTAGCCGACCAGAACATTTTCTCTCTCCAGCAGAGATCATAAACAAGCTAATCTAAATGTCTGGGCAATTTACAGGTGGAATACATTCAGCCCATGGCCTCTAGGTAGCCCACAGCCTTTAGCACCACCCCCAGTGTTTGTTTCTCCTGCCAATCTTTTTTACCATCACATGCATATTTATGTGCGCACACACTTAAAAGTAGTTCAGTGCTAATTCCCTGCTAGTCTAGCTCATACAGAAGAGGATTACAATTTTCACTGAAGAAAAACCAAAATGTGTCCAATCGTATACAATTTCTCTAACCTGAGCACAGAGTAAGTATGTTCTTGTGTGGGGGAAAATTTTCGTGCTTTACTCTCCTTCATTTTTCCTTTACCCTCTCACTCCAAGTGGTGTGGTTTGTTTCATTGAGAATCGACACATGTAACAATACCTCTGGGCAATCATATTAGGCAGGGGTGAAAAACTGTATCACCTCCATAAAGCAAGGTTTCCAGGCCAGGAGCAGTCTTTTATTTCCCAAATCAGATGACCCTCATTAACATTAGGTTTAATAAACAGTTTTGTTACAGCCATCTAAGAACCAACTCGTATCAGAGAATCCTATAAAATATAACAGTAAGACATAGACAATCAAATGCAAAGAAATCCAAAAGCCTGGGACTTCAACCCAGGGTTCTAGACTCAAATCCAGTGCTTTGAGAATCTCAGCAACTCTACCTTTCATACTATATCTCTTAGGGGAGGGACACTAACCCACAATCCAATCCGTAAGACTCTAACTCAACAAAACAACTCTCCTAGGTGGGACTCTAACCCACAGTTCTGATGATATTATTAGACAGTTTAGGTATAGGCATGTTCTAACAAAATTACTCACCCCAAAGATGTCTGATCCAGGAGGTGTTTCTTTTCTTAAATGTGCAGGTAGCCCAAGAAATCCGGAGTGCCATAGTGGAGAAGCAGGAACCAAACAGCTGACCTCTTGGACAAATTCAATCAAGGTGGTCATTCAGGGTCCATGGGGATGGCCCACACTCTGCCAGGACTCGAGTGCCTCAGGCAGGCGGTCACTGCTAGTGCACAAGGACTCACTGCCCAATGCACACAGAGGCCAATGCTATGGCAACAGTTTTTGAGTAAAGAGCTTTACTGCCAGACCAATGCACTAGGACACAGGAGGCAAAGCTCTCAAACCTCTCCTCAACCCCGCAGTGAAATTTAAGGGGTTTGGGGAATTTCAAACTTGGAAGCTCATTGGCTAGTCTTGAATTAGTTCACATAAGCTACTCATGCTGCTGGAAGCCAGATGTTCCTTATTGAAGGGCTTCCCATTTTGTAAAGGGCTCTAGTGGCAACATTTCTATGCTTTGAGCTCCACAGACTGAAGATTCTTGGTTCTGAGGTCATCCTGGAAACCTGGTTTCTTTCTTGGACATGCGCAGTTCTGTCTCTGTAAAATAACTCAAGCTTTGGTTAATCAGCAACCTATTTAAGGAGGCAAAACCAGTTTAAGCTGGTCAGTGGTTTTACGTGCTATTTCACTAGCCCTGTGAAACTGAGCACATTACCAAACTCTACGACGAAGACATCGCAATTAACCAAAATTCTGCATAGCAAGGACAATCATATAATATCCACATCAGAGGATATAATATGTAATATGCTTATAGGAGGTTTTTCCCAGTTGGAAACAACTCCAAGTACTTAGAATTTTTGTCAGTGACCAATATTTTCCCTCCCAACTACCCTTTCATCTAAATAATCATTATTTCCATTTATTTAACTCCTAACAAAAATCTAGAGCTTGCCTAGAATTCGTCAAATTACATACGAAGTAAAATAATTGCATATCCTTTTAATGGAGAGGTCTCTGGTTCCCCCAACCCAGGATAAAAATGACCACTCCAGTGAATTCTGAGTTCTCTGAGGTCCTCTATCTGAGGGTCTGGCCCTGCTCATCACTGCCAAAGTCTCATCTAGCCCACCGGGCAACCTCACTTAAAATTACCTCTCACTGAAGGATTTGCATTCCTAAGGCTTCAAATTGCCTTGCCTCAGGCTATTTACACTGGATTGCTTTCTGCTCCAACCACCTCCCCTCTTTACTCATACCTTTTACTTGTTCTTTAGGTCATAGGGAGTATCTCACCATCTTTATGTAATGGAGGCTCCTAGACTCTAAGATTCATTGGGGGCTAGATCTTGTTTTTTGTGGTTGTGGTTGTTTTGGGGTACTAGGATGAAGCCTTCCAAAGTCCTCATTCTCTATTAGTGACTGGGAAATAAGAGAGTCATAATGTGGTATAAATCATTAGAATTTATTTATCTTGCACTTCTGAATAATCTAAGCAAATCCAGGTATGTAACCTTTACAAGAAGAAATGCGAGAAGGAATTAGGTAACCCCCAAATTGACAATCTTTTCCTTATTTATTTATACTCTTTCCTTATTGATTAAAAGTATATAAAGTGCCTACTGTATACTATGCATTCTGCTCAGGCTACAGCCACAAATAAGACAAAATAACATGGGATCGAACCCATGTCCTCATGGATACTAGCTGGCTTCATTACCACTGAGCCATGATGGGAACTCCTAAAAATTTTTATTGAGGTATGAGTGACATACAAAAAGCTATGTACATTTAACGTATATAACTTGATGAGTTTGTAGACAAATAGCCATGAACTATCAGTATAATGTATGCCATAAACATATCCCTTACCTCTAAAAATTCCTCCTGCCCTCTTTAACTACTTAATTTTCTTGGGGGGGGCAAGAATGATTTATGAAACATCCATCTTTTCAGCAAATCTTTAAGGATCCAGTATGGAATTAAGTATAGGCTCTATGCTATGCAATAGATTTCTGGGAATTATTCACCTTATATAACTGAAAATTTGTGCCTTTTGACAAACACTTCCCCATTACTCCTCCCAGCCCCTGGAAACCACCATTCAACTATGTTTCTATCAGTTTATTTTTTAAAATTTTATTTATTTTTATTTATTTAATTTTTTGCTCTTTTTTTTTAGCGCTACACCCACAGCATTTGGAGGTTCCCAGGCTAGGGGTCAAATTGGAGCTACCGCCACCAGCCTACACCATGGCCACAACAAGGAGGGATCCGAGCTGTGTCTGTGAACTACACCACAGCTCACGGCAACGCCAGGTCCTTAACCCACTGAGCGAGGCCAGGGATCAAACCTGTAACCTCATGGTTACTAGTTGGGTTTGTTTCCGCTGCGCCATGACAGGAACTCCAGTTTTACTATTTTAGATTCCTGATATATGTGGTATCAAGTATTCGTCCTTCTGTGTCTGGTTTATTTCAATTAGCACAATGTCTTCTAGGTCATCTCTGTTGTTACAAATGACAAGATTTCCTTTTTAAGGCTTTAAATATCAGTCCATTGTATGAATATACCATATTTTCTTTATCCATTCACCCATTAATGGACATTTAGTCTGCTTCTATGTTGTGGCTACTGTGAACAATGCTGCAATAAATATGGGAATGCAGATAGCCCTTGGATATCCTAATTTTAACTCCTTTGGATAGCTACTCAGAAGTGGGATTACTGAATCATATGGTAATTCAAGTTTTAATTTTTTGAGAAATCTCAAAATACTATTTTCCATAATGGTTGCACCAGTTTATATTCCCACAAACAGTATAAAACAGTTCTCTTTTCTAAATGCTTGCATTTAGCTTACTCTCTACTTGCTGAGAGAGCAAGACAATTTTATTATGGTTATGGTAAGAGCACTTAACATCAAATCTACTCTCTTAAATTTTTAGGTGCATAATATAGTATAATTAAATATAGGCACAACGTTACACAGCAGAACTCTAGAGTTTATTCATCTTGCATAACTGAAACATTATACCAGGTGAAAAGCAACTGCTCATTTTGCCTTCCCTCAGCCCCTCTGTGTTTCTGTGTTTGATGTCCCTAGATCCCTCCTATAAGTAAAATCATGCAGTATTTGTTCTTTCATGACTGCCTTATTTCATTTAGGATAATGTCTCCCTGGTTTATCCATGTTGTCCCATATAACAAGATTATTTATTTATTTATTTATTTATTGCTTTTTAGGGCCACACCCGTGAGATACGGAAGTTCCCAGGCTAGGAGTCGAATCAGAGCTGTAGCTGGCAGCCTACACCACAGCCATAGCAGTGCAGGATCCGAGCCTCATCTGTGACCTACACCACAGCTCATGGCAATGCGGGATCCTTAACCCACTGAGTGAGGCCAGGGATCAAACCCACATCCTCATGGATGCTAGTCAGTTTTGTTATCGCTGAGCCACATCGGAAGCTCCCATGATGATTATTTACCACTCATTAAGAGCAAGTGGATCATCATAAAAGTCTTCCTTCTTGTCCCCTTCATGTTGAGTAGGCTGAAGAGAAGGAAGAGCAGAGTTGGTCTGGCTGTCTGAGGGGTGGCAGAGATGGAAGAGGTAGAAGTGGAGGAGGGAGAGGCAGGCACACTTGGTATAATTTTATGGAAATACACTGTATTTTTTGTCTGACGTTTTTGCTTTTTCAATTCTCTAAAAAAGTTTCTATATAGCACCAATCCTTTTCCCACTGTTTGCTATATAGTTTTAGTGCCCGTGTCATAGGAGGGTCTGCGTCATCTTGGATAATCGGAACTTTTCTGCCAGATTATTTAATGTCCATTTTTTTCTTGGCCCTGCTTCTTCACATCTCCTTCCTCATCATCTGGCACTGGATGGGAAGCACTCATTTCCATCAAGGCATCTTCTGTTAATTCCTCTGGTGTAGCGTCTAATTAACTCTTGAATTTCCCCAAGATCCATATCTTGGAACCCTTCACCCTCCACCTTTTTTGCCTCATCCCCAGTCTCTTTTATGATTTCTTTGATTCACCCTGTTGCAAGTCCTGTGAAGTCATGCACAATGCCTGGACAATTTTCTTTTTCTTTCTTTTTCTTTTTTTTAGGGCCATATCCATGGCGTATGGAAGTTCCTAGGCTAGGGATCAAATTGGGAGCTGCAGCTGCCGGCCTACACCACAGCCACAGCAACATGGGATCTGAGCTGTATCTATGACCTACATCACAGCTCACGGCAATGCCAGATCCTTAACTCACTAAGTGAGGCAGCAAGGCCAGGGATTGAGCCCACATCCTCATGGATACTAGTCGGGTTTGTTTCCACTGAGCCACAATGGGAACTCTCTGGACAATTTACTTTAGCAGGAATTTACAGTTCTAGGCTTATAACTTTCACATTTTTTTTTCTATAACAACACTGGCATCTTCGACGGTATAATACTTCCAAACTTTCATGATCTTCACTCCATCATGGTTCTCTTCCATAGCATTGACAATCCTTCTCAAAGAGCATCATGTGTAATGAGCCCTAAAGGTCCCTAGGATCCCCTGATCTATAGGCTGAGATGTTGTGTCTGGGGACAAGCAGACCACTATCAAGCCTTCAGTGTTGAACTCATGGGGTTCTAGGTAGTGTGGGGGGCACCTTCCAATATCAAAAGAAATTTGAAAGGCAGTCCCTTACTGGGCAGGTACTCCCTGACTTCAGGGAAAAAGCATTGATGGGACCAATCCAAAAAAAAAGGGTTCTCCTTGCCCAGGCCTTCTCACTGCACAAACAAAAGAGTGGCAGCTGATGTTTACCTTTTCCCCTCATGGCTTGGGAGTTAGCAGCTCTATAGTTAAGGACAGTCCTGATCATAAACCAGACTGCATTTGCACAAAACAATAGCATATCCCTTCCTGCTTTAAATCTTGGTGCTCACTTCTCTTCCTTACCAATAAATATCTTTTGTGGCATTTTACCCCCAGTATAGGGCACTTTGATTTGCATTAAAAACCTGTTCAGGCAGATCTCCTTTCTCCTCAATGACTTTCTAACAGCATCTGAGAACTTATGTGCTGCCTCTTGACGGGCAAAAACTGTTTCTTCTGTTACCTTTTGTTTTGTTTTGTTTTGTTCTAGAGCCAAACCCTTGGCATATGGAAGTTTCCAGGCTAGGGATCAAATCAGAGCTACAGCTGCTGGTCTACACCAGAGCCACAGCAACATGGGATCTGAGCCGCATCTGCCACCTACACCAAGGCTCATGCCAATGCCAGATCCTTAACTCAGTGAGCAAGTCCAGGGATTGAACCTGCATCCTCATGGATACTTGGCGGATTCTTTTCTGCTCTGCCACAATGGCAACTCCATTCTGTTGTCTTGACACTTTTTATTTTTTATTTTTTTGTCTTTTTATGGCTGCACCCAAGGCATATGGAATTTTCCAGGCTAGGGGTCGAATCAGAGATACAGCTGCTGGTCTATATCACAGCCAAAGCAACACCAGATCCGAGTCACATCTTCTACCTATACCACAGCTCACAGCAACTCTGGGTCCATAACCCACTGAGTGAGGACAGGGATGGAACACACATTCTCATGGATCCTAGTCAGTTTCGTTAACCACTGAGACACAACGGGAACTCCCTTGACAGTTTTTAAAGCCAAACCACTTCTCAAAATTATCAAACCATCCTTTCCTGGCATTAAATTCTCCAGCTTTAGATCCTTCATCCTCTTTTTGCTTTAAGTTGTCATATAATGACTTCACTTTTTCTTAGATCATGTTAAAGTCTATAGGTAAACTTTTCTTATAGCCATCCTTGACCCACATAAAAACTACATTTTCAATATGAGATAATGAGGTATTTTGCAAAAAGTGCAAGGTTTTCATACCTGCTGCTCTAGTTGCAGTGACAGCCTCATGAATTTTTTCTTTTTTAACAATGGTCCTTCTGCTGGATTCATACATCTTGAAATGGTGGCATCCGCAGCTGCAGGCCTCAATTTACAGTACACATCAATCAATTCAACTTTTTTTTGTGCTGTTATGACTTTTTTCTGCTTCTTGCGAGCACTTTCAGCACTACTAGTGGCACTTTCTATGGGCCCCGCAGTGTTATTCATGGTTTATGATATAGTATTAAACACAATGAGAAATACTGGAGAACTATGAGAGATCAGTTTTTACTGAAATATACCATTTATTAGCGAAACTGTGCCCCTGAGAATGATTAGTGTCACATGGTATCTTAAGCAGATATTCGGAACACTTGAACTCAGTGCAATAGCAATGGGAGGGAGCTAGGAAATTATTACAGTAGGATAGTGTGTACTATGAAGTTATGATTTAATACTGTATCTTTATTTTTATTTTTTGGCCACTCCTGAGGCATGTGGAAGTTCCCAGGCAAAGTATCAAACCAGAACCACAGCAGTGAAAATACCAAGTCCTTAAGCAATAGGCCACCAGGGAACTCCCTAATACTGTATTTTTACATTCATTTATATTTCTCTTGTTTGGGGATGGTGCTATGCATGGTCTGTAAGTGTGTATATGCATAAGTTTTGATAAAACTTAACTTTTTATAATAGATTTTTGTATATTTTATGGTAGTAAGTGATAACATAGACTAGACAAATTTTATGCATTTACGACATACCTTTTTCCTAATTGTTTGCTATTTCTAGGCTATGCGGTACATCTCTTTCTTAAAATGGTCCCAAATCTCTAAAACGTTTCCCAAAATATTTACTGAAAAAAGTCCATGGACCTGCAAATTCACATTTTTGTTATTCAAAGATCAACTGTATACTCTGAAGTGGGATTGCTGAATCAAGTGGTAGTTCTAGTTTTAATCTTCTGAGGAACCTCCACCATCTTCCATAGTGGCTGTATCACTTTATATTCCTACCAACAGTGTACAAAAGCTTCATTTTTCTCACACCCTTGTCAACACTTGTTATCACTTGGCTTTTTTATAATAGCTATCCCAACAGTTATGAGATGATATCTCATTGCGGCTTTGATTTGCATTTCTGTGATGATCAGTGATGCTAAGCACTTTTTCATATATCTGTTGACCATTTATATGTCTTCTTTGGAAAAATATTCAGATGCTCATTTTTAAATTGAGCTACTTTTTATGTATGTATTTATTTATTTTTGGCTTTTTTTTAGGGCCGCACTCGCGGCACATGGAGGTTCCCAGGCTAGGGGTCTAATCAGAGCTGTTGCTGCCAGCTCATGGCAATGCCGGATCCCTAACCCACTGAACGAGGCCAGGGATCGAAGCCACAACCTCAGGGTTCCTAGTCAGATTTGTTTCCGCTGTGCCATGATGGGAACTCCTGAGCTACTTTTTAAATTAATTTGTTATTGAGTTACATGAGTTTATTATTTGGATATTAACTATTTATCAGATATATGGTTTGCAAATATTTTCTATTTCACAGGATGCCTTTTCATTTTGTTGTTTCCACTGCTGCACAGAATCTTTTTAATTTGATGTAGTCCCACTTATTTTTCCTTTTCTTGCCTGTTTTTCTGTTATCAAATCAAAAAACAAAAAATATTACCAAGATGAATGTCAAGGAGTTTTCCCCCATGATTTCTTCCAGGAGTTTTCTGGTTTCTGGTTTCATTTTAAAGTCTTTAATCCATTCTGCATTTTTTTTTAGTATCATGTAAGGTAAGCAGTCAGTTTAATTCTTTCACATGTAGATATTCAGTTTTCTCAACACCACTTATTGATTGAGGATACTATCCTTTCTCCATTGTGTATTCTTGGTGCCTATGCAAACCGTATATGCATAGGTTTATTTCTGGGCTTTATTCTGTTCCACTGGTCTGTGTGTTTGTCTTATGCTGGAATCACAATATTTTGTAATACAGTTCGAAGTCAAGAAGTGTAGTGCTTCCACCATCTTTTCATTTCTCAAGATTACTTTTTCAGTCTTTTGTGGTTTCATATGAATTTTAGAATTTCTTTCTATTTCTTTGGAAAATACCCTTAGAATTATGATAGGTATTGGATTGAATCTATAGATCACTTTGGGTAGTTTAGATATTTTAATAATATTAATTCTTCCAATCCATGCACTTGGGACATCATCCCTTTCATTTGTGTCTTTTTCAATTTCTTCTATCAGTGTCTTATTGTTTTCAGTGTACAGATCTTTCACCTCCTTAGTTAAATTTATTTATAAGTATGTTATTCTTTTTGACATATTTTAAATAGAACTGTTTTTATTACCTCACACTGGTCAGAATGGCCATCATCAAAAAGTCTACCAACAATAAATGCTGGAGAGGGTGTGGAGAAAAGGGAACCCTCTTACACTGTTGGTGGGAATATGAACTGCTACAACCACTATGGAGGTCAATATAGATGTATAGAGATTACTTTAAAAATTAAATATAGAACTACCATATGACCCAAGAATCCCACTCCTGGGCATATATATGGAGAAAACCATAATTTGAAAAATACATGCACCCCACTGTTCATTGCAACACTATTTATAATACTTAAGATATGGAAGCAACAAAAATGTCCACTGACAGAGGAATGGATAAAGAAGGAGTGGTGTGTATACACACACACACATAAAATGAAATATTACTCAGCTATAAAAAGAATGAAATAATGTCATTTGCAGCAACATCATACTAAGTGAAATAAGTCAGAGACAAATATGTGGAATCTAAGTTTTAAAAAATGATACAAATGAACTTGTTTACAAAACAGAAATAATAGACACACAGATTTCGAAAACAAATTTGTGGTTACCAAAGGGGAAATGTTGCAGGGGTGGGAGGATAAATTAAGAGTTTGGGATTAACATATACACACTATTGTATATAAAATAGATAACCAACAAGGACCTACTGTAGAGCACAGGGTACTCCACTCAATATTCTATAATAACCTATATAGGAAAAGAATATGAAAAAGAATGGATACATGTAAATGTATAACACTTTTCTGTACACCTGAAACTAAGACAACATTGTAAATTAAGTATACGCCAATAAGATTTTAAAAAATACACAGAACTGTTAACTATTTTCAGAAAGTTTGTTGTTAATGTTTAGAAATACCACACATTTTTGTGTGTTGTTCTTGTGTCCTGCAACTTTACTGAATATATTTATTACTTCTAACATTTCCCAGGGACATGGAACATTCACCTCATGCCCCATCCCCAACCTACGGAGGTCACAATCTCTCTTGGTACTAAGCTGTGCCGTTCCTGCTTGAGGGAGGAGCTGATGCCAATAAGTCAAATTGCTGTTCTGACTCATTTCAAGCACCACTGATCTAGGTTTTATGTTCACTTGTGGTACTGCAACTTCTTAATTGGATTCTAGATCTTTTATAAAGGAATTGTGTTACTTACATAATTTTAGTTTTTTAAAAAAATTTATTATAGTTAATTTGCAATATTCTGTCAAAACAGGGGCTGGGAATCTCTATTCCACCATATTGCTGATGTCACTCAGCCAAGACCCTTTTATTTCTTGATACCAAAAATTTTAATTCAGTGTTCATTCGCACTTGTAAGAAAATCCCAATTCACATGATATGTTATCTTGTTCTGGGTCACACAAAAAGATTCAAGGACTTTTGATTTGTTATACAAAATACCAAAACTTTTATACTTATACTGAAAAACAGCAATAAATGTGTGATATACATTGTTCATAAACATGGATGGTCAAATAAACCTTCAATTACAAGGAATAGTATTTTAAGAATACCAAAAAGAAGCTGCAAAACAGAAAAAGATAAATCTCCCAGTTAATCAAGCAGAGCAAGAAAAAAAAAGACAACATATAATGTGTTCCTTTCAGCTCCACCTTGGCGGTCAACTACTTATACTATTTACCTTTCCTTTCAGCCACAAGGTAAAGGATCTGCCTCAGACTTCCCTAGATGTGAGAGGAGCTGCAGGACTTGGCCATGACCATAGTGCCAGGGCTGGCTGCAACTCTGACTCAGGCTCTTTCTCATCTCTCCAAGTCTCTTACTTCATCCTGGGTTGGAATTCAGGACTTCGAAGGGCTGACAGCAGGACCCAGATCCTACAGGACCTCAGTTTGCTGGTATGTGCTTCCTTCATTTCTTTTTAAGGGGCTTCACATTTGTATCTGACAACTACTTCTACTGGCCTGAGATTGCCCCTTCTAGACCAAAGCTCTCAAGTCCCTGACAACTGAGACAAAGAGAGAGGAGATGCTCAACTCAGTGAGGCTGCCTGGAGCCTTCTGGGTTTGAGAGCTGGCAGGGCTAGTGTCTTTGTAACACCCAATATTCTGGGATGTTGCTTGCTCCAGTCTTGATCCATGCGTGTCCTCATATAGGCTCTTGTCACTTTGATTAAAGGCTTCTTGGGAAATGCCACAGCCCTGAAAACTCCCAAGCAGTTTCAGAGCCTCAGTTCCATGCCTGGGAGCAATGTGAGATGGGAAATCCAGAGTGCAAGTAAGGGGCCCAGGTAGTAGGCTGTAAAAGAAATAAAACATGTTAATCTATTCCTTCTCTTAACCAGACTTCTCTCAAGTAACTAACAGATGAGCTTTTTATAAAGAAAAGGCTAAGATGATTTTTAAAGACCCTGATTTTTTAAGCTTATCTGAAATCACATATGTAGATGATCCTCTTGTCAGCAAATAACATCTTTTTTCCCTTTACGCATAGATCACCTTTATTTTGTGTTATTTTTGCTTTGGCTGTGTATTACAATATAGTAGTTTGAACACAGAGTCCTTTTTATTGCTTGAGATACATTTTGCAGTAATGAGAAAAAAAAGTGAATCAAGGGACACAAGGCTAGCTCAGGGTTGGAGGAGTGAAAGAGTGTGGGTTTTAGACTAACTCAAATCAAGGGCCTATTTCCATCCCTGTTGCTTACCATTCATATGAACTGTGTCCCACTATTAGACTCCAGGAGTGAGCATCAGGCTCTTTAGCTGTAAAGTGAGTCTGATAAGCCCTGTCTGGCAGGACTGGTGGCATGTGGGTGGTAACTGTAAAGCATCTGCTGCAGTGCCTAGCACACACCATACTTCTTCCTCCTCATGACTGTTGGCTGCACTTTCGAACCACAGGTTTTACCTCCCTTATGCATGATGTAAGAGAGCCCGGCCCTGAGTGTCCCAGAGCTGATATCAAAGGGTGGGGTATGACTCCCTGGTCCTCTCTATTCATGGATGGGAAGACCCCTCGGGCCTCACTCGAGCTCCTTGATTTGACTTCTAGTGGGGTCTGGTGCTCTCCCTCTTCTTGACTGGAGGCCTAGCTCCTCAGAGTAAGACCCACACCTCCCTATGATCCAATAGGAGGAAATAAGGGTGGCCTTATCTGTCCACACCTGCCCACGTTCTCACAAGAATAAGCTGTAGCCACTGGCTGAGGACTTATGACAGATGGTCCCACTCAAGAGTCCTAAATCAGGGTCCTAAATTTGACTCCTAAGGCCTAAGATTTCTCCCTCTGTTGACATGGGACCACCACCCTCAAACCAAAACCCTAGCTTCGCCTCGGTGGGAACTGATGTGTCCTTTTGCCTGACTTCTGTCTGGGGCCTCCTAGGCTGACAGTACAGAAGATTCTGTGGCTACTGCTGACATAGCGTGTGTTGCCACATTCTTCACTGTCATTACTCTGACTGCTGGCACAACCACCTGGACATATTCCCTGTCTTGACTTAAGGCTTCTTCCCACATACTGAGGCCCCCCATTCCCTGAGACACACCTCCACCCCATTCCCTGAGACACACCCTTTATCTGGCCACAATAGCCTGTGATCACCCAAGGCTAACAGGAGTGGAAGGAGTATGTTCTGCCCCAACTATCACGAGGTGAGTGGTCTTTTCCAGTCCCCAGGGTCCTTACCTTGGCTTCTGGCTCAATCTGGAAGTCCTTCTGCTGGGCTGTGGCAGCCCCCTTTAATGAGGTTCCTCACTTCCAGGAGATGCTCTCAGAGGAATTGATTATGACTCATCATGTTGCCATGCCTAAACGACATAGTCTCAGCCTGACAACAGGGACAGTGCTTCACATGGCCCCTTTTCTGGGAGGGATTCTTTCATTGTCATTGTCATCACATTCACTCGTATTAGGAACTGGGTATCCTTCCTCTGCTGAATGAGGCCTCCCCCATTAGTCAAAGGACTTTAAGTCCCAGAAACCATCCTTCCTCAGGAAATAAGGAATAAACTTAGCCTGAAAGCTCTGACTGTGGCCTCCCAGGGCCAACTAGGGAAGTGGGACTTTTAAGGATATACCTATTTTGGGGTAATTGGCTGACACAATCCTCATATGGGACTTTTACTTTGATGCTGTCATGCCTGGGATTCCACTCTCTGATGAACGACCTGCCTATAAACCAAGATCCTTAGCTCCTCAACACTCCTCAGGCAGAAGTCAGAGGGCACTTGATCATGCTGGCTCTTGCCTATGATTCCCAGGACTGACAACAGAGGAGGGATGAGGTGTAGCACTGTTGGCTGTGGGTTGAGGGAGTTGCTGTGTCTTCACTCTGATTCTGCAACCTTCCTGGGACTCCTTTCTCTGGTGGTCTGAGGCTGTGGCCCTCAGACAAAGTTCTCACCTTTTTGGGACCTGAGTTAAAAGTGTTAGGTACAAGCAGCCAGAACTGTTCTGGACCTCATAGGGTTGCCAACGGGGATGGGACTTTATGGGGTCCTACTGTTCTGGCTGGCTCTTTCCGTCAACCTCATTCAGGTCTGTCATCATCATTTCTATGAGACTGATCCTCTTCTCTATCCTTAGACCAAATTTCTTATGCCTTCAGAAGGCTGAAGAGTACGTGAGGTATGCTTAGCCTAACAGCTCTGTCTGAGGTCCTCTCTGTTGGAGAGCAGACAGGACTAGTGACTCAGTGACCCCTCCCCCCACCAAATTCCAGGGTGTTGGTCTCCTCAGCCCTCCTACCTTGGGCCCTCATCTTGGTTTCTGTCCCTTGAAATAAAGGCTTCTTGGGAAAGTTCACCTCTGCAAACTCTTGAGCAGGTTTTTCTCTTCAAACCTTGCAGAGAATGGATCCCTGTCCCAGGAGTAATGTGACCTGGGGAAGTTGTAGCACAAAGGAGGATTACCAGTCCAGGTGGTGGCCTGTCATGGAAGAAACAGTACATGGATCTATATTTTCTCTTCATCTTCCAGATGAAGTTTCCCAGGTAATGTGTGTTCTGGTAGATTTACTTTCTATAGGGAAGAGACTGTAAGGATGGTTTTGAGAGCCCCTGGTCTTCGGTGGTTATCTAACACCACAAATGTAGGTGACTATACTGTCACCGAATATTGTCCTTTTTACGTATTTATTTATAACTCTCAAATGTTTTTGCTCTGGCTATGTATCCCAATCTGGTAGTTTGAGCACAAGGCCATTCCTTGGATCACCTAAGACAAATTTAGAAGTACTGAGAAAAAAACTGAAATAAGAGACACAGGGTGTGTCACAAGTTGGGAGGGGTAGGACAGAGTGAGCTCGGCAATAATTCAGACCAGGAGTCTAGTCCCAGCCCTGCCATCTGCTAATCCTAGGAAGTTTGGCACATCACCAAACTTGAACTCTGTGAGCCTCAGGCTTTCTACTGTTAAGTGAGTTTGCTAAGCCCTGTCTTGTAGGACTGGTGGAATATATGTAATGTATGCAAAGCATCTGTCACTGTGCCTTTCTTGTATTGAGATATTAGGGAACAGCAGTTATTGCTATGATTATCTCGACCTCAGATGTTACTATCCATCCAGGTGGAACTTTTTTTATATATATCTAAGAGATGTCAGAGATATGCAGCTTTCGAGCCCCAAAACCTTCCCCACCAGCCTGAATTCTGCTTAGCAATTACTTAGAAAATTAAGTTACATGTTCTCTCCACCCTCTCTTTACCCTTGCCTTTCATTTGTTCTTCTTAAAGTAGAGAGTATCTCACCCTCTTCCACATGACAGCTTCTCTAAGAAACTCTAATTGCATGGGCAGGGGTTGGGTTTTTGTTTTTTTGTTTTTGACTAAACATTCCCAGTACAAGCATGAAGACTTCTTAAGAGCAGATGCTCAGGTAATGTTTGTGTAAAATAACAGTCATGAACAAGTCATTTGCTGTGATTTATATTTTCCAACATTCTGGAAAAACATAAGCAAATCTGGGTATATATCTTTTACATTTTTAAACAAAGACTAAATGGAGTAAAGAACACCAAGACCTGACCAACTTTTACTCTATCTATCTATCTATCTATCTATCTATCTATCTATCTATCTATCTATCTATCTATCATCTATCTTCTTATCCAAACTATTTTACTGCGGAGTTCTTTTACATTTCCAAGGATATTCCTTTCCTAAAGCAATGCTATCTTGTTCTGGATCACAAAAGTGATTTAAAGATTTCCAATTTGTATTTCAAAAAACAAAACTCTTACTCCTAAATCTGGCAATCAGCAGTAAGTGTATGATCCATGTCATTCATATACTTATATTCTAAATCTAAATAAACTTTCTGTTGAAAGGAACACCAACTGAAAAATGCAAAAAAAAAAAAAACCCAAAAGTCAACAAGTTATTTATGCATAAAAGGAACACTGGTTAACAGCCTTTTCCAACCACAAAGTGAAGAATTGGCCTCAGACTTCAATAGGGGCGAGAAGAGTGGCTGGATGTGGCCCTGGAGCGTGCACTGGCCATGGCACCAGTGCCAGCCCTGGCTGCAGCTCTGGCTTGGGCCCTCTCTTCCTCATCTCTCAAAGCCTCTTCATAATGGGGTGGGAAGGCACTGGGGACTGTATCATTGACCTTGGCCAAAAACTCCAGGACTTTCATCTTGCTGGTTTCAATGTGGGCTTTGGGGCCCCACAGGAATTCATAGCAAGGAGGATCACTGTCGGGCACCTGGCGGTACTCCAGGTACTTTTCCTGCACCAAATCTTCAGTGATGAGCTTCCTGGGCTCCCCGAAGATGAAGTGCTTCCTTCCATCATAGAGGCCCAAAATATTCAGGAATTCCCAGATCTCCTCCTCAGAGGCGCGGTTGCCATTCAAGAAGATCACACCCAGGAGGGGCATCAGAAGCCCATTCTTAGGAAAGCCCCAGCCACCACCTGGATTCTCATCGTTGGGGAGATCTAGGTTGCTGACAAGGGTATAGGAATGACTGTTGGGTTTGACTTCCTTCAACTCTAGGCCAAAGACCAGCTCCATGCGCTCAGAGGCTCTCCTGAAAATCTCAGGGAAATGCTCCCTATACCTTTTGTTGACAATCTTCAGCATTTCTGCCTTTTTAACGGGATCCTTCATTTTATACTTAAAGAGCATGAACTGCACCAACATCCCCACCTTCCTGGTTAGAGGATCTTTGCGAGAGCTCTCACTGGAAGTTGAGGCCTGGGTGGAATTTTTACTTTCCTCAACTTGGCCCTTGGCACCTACTTCAGATCTTGAGCGTGTGACACCTGCAGCAGCACTGGTCGTGGCTGGGGCTTTCTGAGGCCCATGAGGAGTGCCAGCAACAGAGGAGCTTGAAGGAGCATCTCCAGGAGCAGGAGAGGAGGAGGAAGTGGTCTCTTCTTCCCCTGCTGTAGTGGCCTGAGCATTAAGACTTTGGGTCTCACCTCGGTTGCGGCGGCGTTTCTCACGAGCACGGAGCTTACTCTTCTGACCACGAGGCATGATGGCTGTGGTCAGTGACAGCAAACAGGAAATACAAGCCAATGGGCAGGTGATTTGAGAACCTGGAAGAGGAGAATGAGTTGATGTGAATCCCTTGAAATAGGGAGATTCCACCTTGGCTTTATCAAAGGCTACCTCTGCAGGTCCCTGAGTGCATGTCTCTAGGAACTCACAGGCTCCTGTTTTCCTGGTCAGCCCATCCCCATAGAGAAACCACAGAGGGCTTAGATTGAGATTTACTCTGCTCCTATCAGCCCTGCCTTGGATTTACTTAGGTGACAGCAGGGGCTGGCAGTAGTGCCCTCTGTATTCAGGCTCCTCTTAGTTCATCTTCAGGATTATCAGACCAATTCTGGGCAGAGCCTAGAAATCTTCCCCTCAACTACTCTGAAGGTTATATTTCAAAGCTCCTTGAGATCCAGGAGAAGGACATGAAGGGTGCCTTAGTCTGCTTTCCTGCCAGAGAAAACACAGTGCTGAGCACTCAAGAGATCCTTTCAGTGCTGAGTTCATTGGGATCACCCTTTGAAGTCCTCACCTTTGCTCATTATAAGGCTCAGCATCACTCTCCATTTGCTGACTGGTTGCTACACCTTCACACTATGGATCGCACCTCCCTTAGACTTGATATAAAGAAGTGAAGGGGATGCTCAACCTTACAGCCCTTCCCTGAGATTTCTTGGGCTGAAATCAAGGGGTTAGGGTGGATGCTTTCATGTCCTCTCTATTCAGGGACAGATGGTCCCTTGAGTCCTCACTCAGGTACCACAATTGGGCTCCTGGTAGAGAAGCTCCACTTTTTCTTAAACTGATGCCTATGTGACAGTAAGACCTAGCCTCCCTGTTTCCCAACAGAGAAGTGAAGATAATCTTATCTTCCCAAATGTGGTCTCCCAAGAATGAAAGCTGTTACAGGAAGGATGATGTCCTTGTGATCCTGCACAAGATCCCAACTCAAGGTCCAAATCTGACTCATGATGGGGTCTCAGATTTCCCCCTCTGCTGACCTGGGACAACTCTCATCAGATGAAGACCTTCACTTCTCTGTTGGCACATAATGGGACCTGACAGGCACTTATGCCTGACATCTATCCTTGAGGTCTCCCAAGGACAGGAGAGAAGATTTTTTGTAGTTCAAATGGTGCACTGTGGGACATTCCCACAGTCCTCAAGGTTCTCACCAAGACACCCAGCATAACCTGAAATCCTCCCTCACTGATATGAGGTTGCTCCCTGTGACCTGTCCTCTCACATCCCTGGGATGTCCTGAGACGGACTGAGTGCAACCCATGTCAAAATGTCCAATTCACCCAAGCCTGAAAACAGGGCTGGTGCTTTATAGGGCCCCATTTTTTCTGGGAGGGGCCTCCCAACCTCACTCAGTGTCACAACCCTGCATCCTGTTGGGGACTAGACCCCTGTGCTGAAGTGGGCTTAATCCAACAGACCAAGGCTTTCACCTCCCTGAGACCAACTCCAGAGGTAATGAGGGGGCACCAGAGCTGCCATCTCTGCCTGGGGCCTCCACTGGTGAGTTTGTGATTACCAGGTGTAGCCCGCAATTCCCTTAGTCACTAGAGGGGAATTTAAGTCACTCTACATCCGTCTACCTTGCCTCGGCCCTCCTAGAGCTGAGGACAGAGGTGTGGCTCAGCGTGGCCCCCTTTGGGGGAAGAGGTCTTAACATTAGCACTCTGGGCCCTCATCTAGGACCCAGATCTCCTCCATCTGTAAGATCAGGGCAACTCCCATAGACCAAGGCCTTCTCTTGTCGGCATGGAAACATTCCAGGCCAAATTCTAATAGCTGTGCTGGGGCCTCCCTAAGGCAGATTGCAAAGGCAGGGTGTGGTTGAGTCACCTAGGCGGAGTGGGGGTGGGTGCGAGGAGAGACAATCCTTTCAGGGGACACTCAGGTCCTTACCTTGGCTCCTAACCAGTCCTGGAAAACCAACTTGGGCCGCACAAACGCCGCGTCCACAGGCGGATCGCCTTGCCTCCCGAGCGGAAGTGGGGGGAGCACATCCGGCGCTGCAGGGTCTCCCAGATCTGACGGCAGGGGTGGGGGCGGGGATCTGCAGAACTCTGTCCTTTAGGTCAGCCATCATCCCGGTGCCATCTATCAGGGCTGGGGAATTCCTCCCTCTAAACACCGATTCCTCCAGCCCCCAAACAAAGCCCTCGCTGCCCCAAGTTTGTAGTGGGGAAGCCAGGGGCGCTGCTCTGAGCACCTCCTCCTGATGGGAGGGCAAGACTATGAGTCTCCCTCTTTAGGACAGAGTCCTCTTGTTAGCACTGAGCTCCCCACCTTAATTCTGGTTATGGCCAAGACTACCCTCCACCCTACTGCACCTACCCCTGTCTGCCATGCAGAACTGAGGTCTGATCCTGCTAGATGGGGCCCTTCCCTCCCCAAGATTGCACAGGTGGAAGGAGGGGACAACTCAGCTGAGCTCTCCTGATCCTCTGGGGCTAAGAACAGTGGAGAACTCCATTTGGCACCCTCTGCTTTGGGGGGGGGTCCCCTCATAACACTCAGGGTCCTTTCCTTGGCTCTTGCTAAGCCCTATGTTTTTTCTTTGCAGATTTGTGGCTGTTCCACTAGTCCAGGGTTCTCACCTCCATGACACTCTTCAGGGAGACTGAGGGGGTGGCTTTATCTCAAATATCTGTCCTGGGCATATCAGGGTTGACAGCATTGGGGGCATTTGTGGAGCTCCTCTCAGAGGTGACTGGTTCCCTCAGGTCTTATTCAGATAACTGACCACTTGAGAGACTCTGCTCTCTGTTGACCTGAGGCTGCTCCCATCAAATCAAGGTACTCACCTTCTGGAGACCTCCAACTGGAAGGATGAGCCACATCCAGCCGGGACTGTTCTGAACGTCTAAGGGCTGATAGCCTCGGCCAGACTTTATGGAGGCCTGCTACTTGGGCTGGTCCTTCTGTCATTCCTTATTCAGGGTCCTCGTCTTCATCGCCATCAAAGACTGCGACTCCTTCTACTGACCTCCTTTTACTGTTTGTAGGCCAAGGTCTTAAGTCCCTGAGAAGCCTGAAGAATAAGTGCGGGGTGCTCAGCCTGACAGCTCTATCTGGGGCCCTCTAAGTCTAAATACCTGTTTATGTATGGTCCCCTACATTCTGGGGCATTGGTCTCCCAAGCCTGATAACACTGAGGTCCTCTTGTCGGTTCCTGCCTCTCGAATTAAAGGATTCCTGGGAAATGTCTCACCCCTACAAACACCTGAGCAGTTTCTCCCTTACACACCTTGGTCCCTGTTTTAGGAGTGATGTGAGGTGGGGAAACTGAAGCCTAAGGCAGGAGTTCCAGACAGGTGGTGTGCTGTCAGGGGATAAAATATGCTGCTATTTTCCTTCTCTTCACCAGCCAGACTTAGAGTCTCATGTAAATTCTATTCTGATAGATTTATATTTTACGGGGAAGGGGCTGTCCAGGATGATTTTGTGAGCCCCTGATCTTTTTAGGTTATCTGACACTGCATGGGTAGATGATCATATTATCACTGAGTATTAGCTTTCCTTTTTTATTCATGCCTGGCATTTATTTTGGTATTCATATTGCTCTGGGAATGTATTCCAAGCCAATAGTGTGAGCATAGTTTTTTTTTTTTTTCTTTTACTGCCTGAGATGCATTTTTAAGAAGAAAGAGGAAAATTGAATATAAGAAACACAAAGTGGGCCTCAGGCTGGGAAAATTGGAACAATGTGGGCTCTTGACTAAAAGAGACCTGGAGTCTAGCTTCAAACCTGTCCCTTATGAGCCGTATGAGCTTGGCCACATTATGGAACTCTGTGAGCATTAGGCTCTACATATGCAAGGTGGGTTTGGTAACCTCTGTCTTGTAGAGCTAGTGGAATGTGGTTAATACGTGTTAAGTGTCTGGCACAGTGACTGGGCTGTACTGAGACTTCAGCATGGCATTTATTACTCTGATTAATTTGGACCCGGATGATACCACCCTCCCTGCTGGGCTTGTTTATGTTTTTGTTTTTAGCTCCAGCATAAGTCAGAAAATATGTAGCATCCTAGAATAAGTAAAACCCCAATAAACCAAAATTCTGATTAGCAAGAAAAATTAAATAATATTTTCATAATGCCTGATAAATTGTTCAGTATGGGTATAAGGTACACTTCCCCAATTAGATGCACCACAAACCCCCTAAATTTGTGTCAAGGATCGACAGCTTCCCTCCTTATGAGCAGCCTTTTCATCTCAATCACCCTTGCTTTCAGTAATTTACTCATTACCCCAAACCTATAACCCATATAGAGTTTGTCAAATTCTACACGATAACTTAATTTGAATGCCCCTTTGATGGAGCGGCCTCTGACCCTCTCAGCCCAGTACAGAGGGTGCCCAGTGGCTTCTCACCATCTTGCTTCAAGGGAAAATCACTCTTATTTCTCAGAAACTTCCTGGAGACAATGTGAATAAAACATGTAATTGGCATATTATTCACCTGTGCTGGGACAAGAGAACAGGACATGTTTCATCCCTCCCACAGGGGATTTTTCTCTGCTTACAATCCCAAAATAACTGGTAAGGGCAGTCTCCTATTCCAGGTCTAGTCTTTCACCTGAAGGACCCACCATCTGAGAATCTGGGCCCTGCTCATGATGATCACAACCTCCTCCAGTCCACCACGCAGTTAACTTAAAATTAACCTCCCAATGAAGGACGTGTAGTTTTCTAAGGCCTAACACTGCCTTTCTTGCTGAAACTCTCTTCTGGAACCTCCTCTCTTTTGCCTGTCCTTTAGATCTGAGAGATAATTGCAATATCTTTTTATATGAAAGCTGCACCTAACCACTTAGAGTTTATGGGCAGTGGCTTGATCTTTTTTATTTATTTTTTTCTTTTTGTCCTCAGTACAAGTATGGAACCTTCCAAAGAGGAGATGTTTTATTAATATTGGGGGAATTAAAGAGCCAGTAAACAAGTAGTCTAAAGTATTACAATTAATTTATCTTATAGTCTTGAATAAGCCAAGTAAATCCAGGTACACATCTCAATGTTACAAAAATGAAGACTAAAAGGAGTAAGGCAAACCAAGAGATAACCACCTCTTACCTTTTTATTTTTTCTTTTTTCCATGATCCCAACTATTTTAATACAAGATTCTTTCACATTCCAGGAAAATACGTATTCTAATGCTATATTATCTTTTCTGTAGTTTGCAGGAAAAAATTCAGGGATTTGTGTTTTACTAAATATCAAAACTCTTTTTTTTCCCTGCTATTTTAGGGCCTCACTTGAGGCACATGGAAGTTCCCAGGCTATGGGTCGAATTGGAGCTACAGCTGCCAGCCACAGCCACAGCAACACCAGATCCAAGCTGCTTCTGCAACCTACACCACAGCTCATGGCAACACCGGATCCTCAACCCACTGAGCGAGGCCAGGGATCGAACCCACATCCTCATAGATCCTAGTTGGGTTGGTAAACTGCTGAGCCATGAAGGGAACTCCTTAATGTGAAAACTCTTGTTCTTAAACCTGATGAACACCAAGAAATGTGGGACTCATGGAATTCAATAGCTTAGATTCTAAAGCTAAATAAATCTATTAAAAGGGACATTTGATAAATACCAATAAAGCTATGAGTTACCCATATTGAACAGGAAGACAAAAAGCCATACACTGTCCACCTTTATTCCTACTCTGACCCTCTACTATTCAGAACACTGACTTCCCACTTCAAAAACAAAGTGGAGGAGCACCCGTAGCCTTCACTACCCATAGAGGAAGCTGATGGCCATGGCCCTGAAACACACTCTGGCTGCAGCGCTGGCTTTGGCTCTCTCTCATCTCTCAAAGCCTCTTAATAATGGCACAGGAAGGCAGTGGGGATGGTATCTCTGACCTTGGCACAAAACTCCAGGACCTTTGGTTTCAGCCTGGGCTCTTGGACCCCATGAGAACTTACAGTGTGGAAGATTGCTGTGATGCACCTGCTGGTACTCCTGTTATTTTAACTGTACCGATCCCTGGTAATGAGCTTCATGGGATCCCCAAAGATGAAGTGCCTCTCCCCATTATATTCTGCTCTTTTCAGACTATCTCCTCAGTGATCCAGTTGCCCTTTATGAATATCAGGCTCAGAAATGTCACCAGGAGGTTGATCTTCTGCATGCCCTTTACATAACTCAGCTTCTCAGCTAAGGTTAGGTCTAATTTTCTGACAAGAGCATAGGAGTGGTCCAGTTCCTTCACATCAACCCCAAAGAGCAGCCCCACATGCTTGGAGGCTCACCTAAGGATCTCAGGAAGTGAAGGGTTCCTTATTTTTTAGACATTATTCACAATGTCTGATGGGCTCTTTCATTTGATAACTGAGCACCAGGAAACTCACTAGCAAAACCACTTTCTAGTCTAGAGGGTGTTTGGGCAACTTCTTAGTGTCTGGCAAAGCTGTAGCATTCTCTGACTTTGTTCCTCTGGAGTGACCACTGGAGTTCTCAACTGATATACTTGATAAGGTGCCTGTGAACACTCCTGGCTTTGGGTCTTTGGGTATCCCTGTGGGCCTGAAAGCACTGCTCTTGTGTGCAGCACCAATGCTTCTGATACTGCAGCATGGTTCCTCTTGTTGGTACCAGTAGGTGGGAGTGTGGGTAGGAGGTATAGCAATGGGGCACCACAGGCTAAGGAAGAGGAGGAAGATATAAGTGGTAAACTCAATTTTGTTTGCTATGACTTAGGCCATCTCTACCAGACTTTCCCTAAGGGCAGTGTTCTATGACCTGACATGTCCCCTGTCCTGTTTGTTCCATAATTACTTGAAAAAGGAACTGGGAAGTTATTTCACAGCACAGAAAGCCAACCCAGTTGGAGACTTCCTAGGGCTCACAGTAGGGCAGGCAGAACGGGCTCTACTGGGTGCCCCTGTTCTAGAGTGGGTGCCCCTCAGTCTCCACTCAGGGTCCTCACTATGACTCATAAAAGTTCCTGGGACACTAACTCTATTGACCTGAGACCATCTTCCTTCAAGTTGAGGTCTTCATCTCTCTGAGACCCCTATGAGGAAGTGAGGAGACATCTCATATGGTCACCTCTGTCTGGGTCTTACCAAGGTCTAGAGCAGAGCCTTGACTATGGGGATATTCTCTCTTCTAAGGTGGGTTGTTCCCTCACTGCTCATGCTGCTTTCTTACCTTGCCTCCTGATGGAGTATGGAATTCCTCTCTGCCCGACTGGGATCATTCTCTTCAGACCTTACTTCCTTGTGATATCTGAGGAGACAAAAACACAGCACAAAGAAATACAGGATTTGTTTTTTATAATATACAGGATGCTTGGCAAACCTACCTGAGGGGGAAGTGAAAAACCTCAGCTTGAAAATCTGCTTGGGCCTCCCAGATCTCACAGGCCTCTGACGTTCCTCTCTTGCGGAGTTATATTATTATTCTCAGTTTATATAGGAGGTACTTAGAGAAATCATGGCACTTGGTGAAAAGCAAGTTTGAGGGCCCACAAGGGACTTCTGGGGAGGGAGTGACAGCAATGAGGGAGGTAACAGAAGACTGTGCCTTCATGTCTTGCTGATACATTGTTACTGGGAATCAAATATACCCCTCAGTCAGCCGTGGAGTGGTGTTTACATCAGTGTTTTCAAAAATAACGCCTGTGAAATTGTATTAGGTGCTATTTAAAAAGGCAAAGCATTTAAATAAAGTTGAAGAAGTTTTAGTTACTAGTTTTACTTTCACTGCAAGCCTTCCCAAAGCCCTCAATATACTACTTTGCACTGAGAAACTCCAAGAGGGATGATACAGCATGGTGAGTTTTCTTAACATATTTGACCATGAAAAGTATGTCCTTCTGTCATTTTTTTTTTTTCATACTAAATCTTAGGTCTTCAGAATAGAACATTTTGGAGGTGCTGTCTATGATGTGCTTGGCAGATCCTCAGCTCCTGTTTTTCTGAATGTTTTCAGTGAGAGTTCAGTGGCCCTTGGATGGGGCAAGAATATAAACAGGGACATTTTCAAAACAAAATGTCTGCTTTAGTGCCAATAAGGATGATATTTAAAGTGCAAGGACCTTAATAAGTGACATGAAATATCAGCTCATGATACTTTTCCAAAATTTCAATTTAGAGTCAGCAGGATGTAACCACATCCAAAACTTGCTTGAGATGCCTGATCATTGAGAGACATACTCTTAAGGTCATGTTAAATGAAACTGGCACAACATTGTAAATCAACTATACTTTAATAAAAAAAAATACACGTCATCCTAAATTTCCCAAAGAGTAATACTATATTAAGGCTATTTAAAGGAAAATAGATGCATATTTTCTCAGCACCCAAACCTCCAAGGGGGAAAATATACCAGAGCGAGTCCGGCTGTAGGGAACCTGATCAAAAAAGGGTGTAGGGAGTTCCTGTCATGGCTCAGTGGTTAACGAACCCGACTAGCATCCATGAGGATGTGGGTTTGATCCCTGGCCTCACTTAGTGGGTTAAGGATCTGGCATTGCTGTGAGCTGTGGTGTAGGTCACAGATGCAGCTTGTATCCAGCATTGCTGTGGCTGTGGTGTAGGCCAGTGGCTACAACTCCAATTGGACCCCTAGCCTGGGAACCTCCATGTGCCATGGGTGTGCCCTAAAAAGCAAAAAAAAAAAAAGTGTGAATACAGGGTAGATGTTCAGGCTCAGAGGAGAATAGGAATGATTAGAAAACACAAGGGAGCAGTTCCGTTTGATGAACTGTCCTGACTTAGTGGAAGTGGCAAGGGAATGTGGCAATAAGGAAGCTACACAAGTACCTGCAATTCATCCTGCAAGTGGTAGTGTACTGTGTCTTTCAAAAGACTTGATTCTGGACTCCACCAGATGTTAGGATTGAGATTATTGGTGTTCTTTCTGCTATTCTTACAATAATTAGTTCAGAAACTGGAGCAGGCCATGTTCTTACAGAAAATACACATAGTAGATCTATCTGGGAAAGACAAAGGCAAGGAATAGAGACAAGGGATCAGAGCAGTGACCTGGAGATGAGTGTAGAAGACCAGAGGGGTGCAGCTGAAAACACATCCATTTTCCTCTTTACAGTTCAAATAAATTTGAAAACTAAAGCAATTTCCTAGGCAAAGCTATAATGCAAGCCCAGTCTTTATCTTGTGATTTCGACTTAGGGTATACTGGTAATTAGAAGTGTGTTGATCTGATCAACTTACTTTCTTAAATGCTGTATTTCAAAGGATTTTAAATAAAAGAGAAACAAGATGGTAACTCAAGATAGTCGACATTTAAAAAAACAGCATATGAGTAACATATTTAGAGCTATATTAGTGCATCTCCTGGGTAATTTTAGTATTCATTAGTGTCTTTATCTCTCAGTGGAATAAAACTCATGACTGTCATTAATATAGTGTTTTAGCCATGTTCTAGCTAATTAATAAAGATATTAAATGTAAACATTTCTGAAACCTGTGCCTCCAGCATATATTTTTGCAATGCCTCTTCAATGGGATTTTAGTATTTTAATATTTCCCTCTGTATTTGGATATGTATAAGATTTTAAAATATTATAAAATTATTCATCAGGGAATTACTAAAAATCTTTTCAATTGAAAACACATCCTTATAGGAGCCATAGATATTGGGAAACAATTTCAGCCATATACCATTCTTTCATTACAGAGCAAGAAACTGAGAAATAAAAACATTTCAATCATATGATATCACTTTATCTGGAATATAATGTATGGCACAAATGAACCTTTCCATAGAAAAGAAAATCATGGACATGGAGAACAGACTTGTGGTTTCCAAAGGGGTTGGGGAGGGAGTGGGATGGACTGGGAATTTAGGGTTAATAGATGCAAACTATTGCCTTTGGAATGGATAAGCAATAGATCCTGCTGTGTAGCACTGGGAACTATGTCTAGTCACTTATGATGGAACATGATAATGTGAGAAAATAGAATGTGTACATGTATTGGAAAAAAAAACTCAATCAATGATTAAGTGGCTTATCAGTTTCTCCAAATTTCAGTTTAGTTTTAGAAAAATCATCCTTATGTTTCTTCTAACTGGTTTTTCCATTGCATTATAAAAATCCATTCAAAAATATTAATGTTTAATGTGATCATTATAGAGAAGTAGGAAAACAGGAACAGCACAAGGAAAAACAACAATAACAATACAAACTCCACTATTCAGAGACATCTGCTATTATCAAACTAGCCTTTTTATTTGTTATTAGGCAATTTTGGAAGACTCTGAAGAAAAATCTCAGCTTGGCGTACACAAACCACCTAGTGAACAATGGCAAAATCCTACCACCTAGTTAGTTCCTTTCAGTTTGCAGATGGGTCAAGGAACTCAGCCCCAAGTAAAGAATGCTGCTCTTTAAATGATACCTCCCTACTTTTCTTCATCCAATGACTATATACTGCTTTGATTACTGCAGGGCTTTGCTTAAGCCACTGACAATAACTTTTCTTTTAAAAGAAGAACCCTACAGAGAAAATAGCTTAAAAATTGCATAGGATATTCAGAGAGCAAGAATAAAGGGAAACAAAAATCCACCATCAGGATTTGAACATCAGGCTTTGTTGGTGACTGACATGTAGAATATACAATGTAATTTTTCTCCAGATTTTAACATCTACTAAATACTCAATGACTAAATGGCCTATATATGTTAGACATTTATATAATGGGTTGGATTTAATGTGAAATTTGAAAGACTACATTTTTTGGGCCACACCCACACATGCAGAAGTTCCTTGTCCAGGGATTGAAACTGTGCCACAGCAGCAACAACACCAGATCCTTAACCCGCTGCATCACAAGAGAACTAACTAATGTGACATTTGCAACTAAAAGCTAGTGGTCTAGATCATGTGTCTGTAATCTAGAATGATGGGGTCTTAAGTTCTGGATTTTATCAAATGTGTATCCAAGTCCAAACTGATAGAACCAAGACTTCCCTGGCTTTTAGTTCTTCACTGAAGATGAATAAATATGCATGCTATTTAAAGAACAAAATGGAGTCCACACTAAGAGTCATAATAAAAAAATTAAGTATTCTAAATCTAGAGTAATATCAAATGATCAACAAAAGTTACAAAGACATTACAACATAAAGTAATAAATGTGTTGAAATTAAAGGAGAACTGTTTGAAGTAGAGCTCTGTTGAAATTAAAGGAGTTATGTGCTAAATTCAGAGTCCATTCACACTTAGAATGAACATTCATGCTGCAGAGAGTGACACAAATGATGTAGGGGAAAAGTGAATTTCTGGTTGTTGGAGCAAGTGGGGTGGGAAATGAGAACATCAGAAGCGAACAAAACAATAGGACACTGGGGAAGTGGTAGGTTCTTTTCAGTTTCTCAGCATTGGATGAGGCAGATCAATAGGCAAAAGAAATTGTGAGTTCTTAAAAAGGATGGGTTCCATTCCCCACATAATCAAAATCCAAATCACTTGGGGAGTTTATTGAGAATACAGATTTCCAGGCCCACTGCTACTCCTAAATCTAGATTTTAAAATAAGAAGCCTCAGTGTGATGAGAAGCCAAATTTGGAGCCATTCTGTTACCCACACTGATGCCTTGTCAGCATTACACTTCATTAAAAAGTGTAAAACTTTTAGAAATTAACTGTGACTATTTCCCAGAAGGTATAGTGTTTTTCATTTAAATTCAAACATATTAATTTAAAGTCCATAGATATTCTAGAACTTCTATGAAAATTTTTGGTGATCTTTTTCAACTGATGGGTTTTCCTCCAGTAATGAACATTTTTTAGCTGGCTGTGGACATTTATTAAAATATAGGCCTCAAACTGTCCAAATTGTGACAGGATGAATAAAATAAGAATGGCTCAAAATGTTACCTGAAACCCTGCTAGGGCACTATTAATATTTACAGCTTTTTGGTAGGTAAGAATAAAAACAACAGGTTTTTGGTCACATATAATATTCTTTCCCCATTCCTTTTAAAGCCTTCTCCATATATTTATTAACCTCTTTTCACTACTATCCTTATAATTAAGTTTCTTTATGTTCTCACACTTACAGCTGAAAGCAGTACCTGTAGGTTATATGTGTAGGTTACATTTCAGTTATTACTTAATTGTTCATGCATTTTTCCCTCAAATAAATTTCCAGGAGGAGGAGCACAGATTTTACTTAATAACCAGAATATTTAAAGTTAGTATTTTAAGTGTAGTAGACTCTCAAAAATGGCTCACCCAATAGATTTTTTAAAACACTGAATTTTCTCAATTGAGAAAATATATATACCTGTGCTGTTCAATACAGTAGCCATCAGCCAATGTGACTATTCAGATTTAAATGAATAAAAATTAAATATAGTTTAAAATTCAATTCTTTGGCTGCACTCTCCACATTTCAAGTGTACAACAGTAACATATGGTTTTCATATTGGACAAGAGAGATACAGAACAGGTCCATTAATGTAGAAAATGCTATTAGAAAATGCTGACCTATAAAAATCCTTTTCCCTTCCTCCCTCCCCCCTCCCTTGTCTGTCTGTCCTTCCTTCCTTCTTTCCTTTCTTCCTCCCTCCCTCTTTCCTTCTTTCTTCCCTCTCTATTATTCATCATTCTTTTAATAAATATATATTAGATATCTTCTAATGGGCTAGACTATTTATGTTAGATGTATACTGGTGTGTAAGACTGTAATGATCCCTGCCCTCAAGGAGTTGATGGTCCAGCTAATAAGCTATTTAGTGTGTGCATATTGCAATGACTGTATAGCATTTATTAGAAAAACTTACATCCATTACTTTGACTATATTAGCAGTTTACCTATGTTAACTACACTAATCTTTAATAAACTATCCTATGATGTAACTGTTCATTTTACAGAAGAAAATACTAAGTTACAGGAAAGTTCTGACTCAAACTTAACTAGGCCATACTATCACATGGGATGGTAAATATTTGTAATGTCATCATTAAAAATGTTGTTTATTCAGAATATAGAGCACATGTAGTTGAGTGGGTTCTCTGTTCTTGTTCATTCAAACTTTCAAACATTTATTAAATTAACACTATATTAGGGAATACATGAACACATCATAAAAATATCCAAGTCTTGTCACCAAGAACTTTATAAACCACATGGGAAATAGAGATGTAGATAATAACAATACAAAGTAATAAATGCTTTATTGCAAGTAAGAAGAAGAACAAATCAGGTATCATAGAATATTTTGTGGTGATTAGGCAAAGTTTAAGTGAGGAGGTGGCACTTAATTTTGGAAAACAATATAAGAAAGTCTTTCTGAGAGAGAGAGAGAGAGAGAGGAAAGACCTTGGCATATTCTGGAACACACCACAAGTCAAAGATCAATCCTCTTTGATGGTTATGATGAAAAAGATAAGTTGGCTACCAAATCCTTGATCCTGGTTTGCAGTTCCAGTGACTATTTTAGATGTGTGCTTTTTTTTTCCATTGGGCAAATTTTTCTTTCTTCTTCCTTTCCCTTTCTTTTCTTTTCTTTCTTTCTCTGATACCGAAGAGTTTCACTGCTCTAAAAAGCTCCCTATGCTCCAACTATCCCTCTACCTCTGGCAGCCACTGATCTTTTCACTGTTTCTATGGTTTTGCTTCTTCCAGAATGTCACATAAGTTAGAATAATAAAGTATGCAGGCTTTTCAGATTGGCCTTTTTTCATGAAGCACCATGCATGTAAGTTTCCACCATATTTTTTCACGATTTGATACTGCATCTCTTGTTATCACTAAATAACATTTCATTGCATGATTGTATCACAATTTATTTATCCATTCATCTACTGAAAGATATTTTGGTGGCTTCCAATTTTGACATTTCCAAGTAAATCTGCTATAAACATCCCTGTGCAGGATTTTATGTGGACATGATTTCCATTGCATTTGGATAAATTAATTCTAAAGAACACAAATGCTAAAATATGGAAACTTTGTGTAGTTTGTAAGAAATTTTCAAGCTATATTCCAAAGTGGCTATACCATTTTGCATCCCCACTGGCAGTGAATGAGAATTCCTGTTGCTCCATATCCTCACCAGGATTTGATGTGGTCAGAGTTTTAGATTTTGGCCATTTTAACAGGTGTGTAGTAGTAACTCATTGCTGAATTAATTTGCACTTCCCTAATGACTTATGATGTGGGGCATTTTTCACATGTGCCATATTTGCCATCTGTATATCTACTTTAGTAAGCTCTTTAGATCTTTTGCCAACTTTTTAATTGGGTTGTTCATTTTATTCTTGTTGATGATGTTTAAGGGTTCTTTATATGTTGTGAATACAAGTCCTTTATCAGGTGTGTTTTTGCCATATTGTCTCCTTGGGTGTGTCTTCTGTTTTCATTCTCTTAACATAGTGTCTTTTGCAGAGCAGAAGTTTTTCATTTTAATAACATTCAGCATATCTATTTTTTTTCTTTCATGGATTATGCTTTTTGTGTTACATCTAAATCAATGTCAAATCTAAGGCCGCTTCTGTTATCTTCTAGAAGTTTTATATCTCTCATTTTACATTTTGGCCTGTGGTTCATTTTGAGTCAGTTTTCATAAAAGATGTAAGGTCAGTGTCTAGATTCATTTTCTTGAATGTGAATCTGCAGTTGTTAAGTCACATTTGTTGAAAAGACTATTCTTTTCTACTGGATTGCCTTTGCTCCTTTGTCAGCAATTAGTTGCTTATATCTGTGTGGGTCTACTTCTGTGCTCTTTGGTCCATTAAACTGATGTGTCACTTCTTTTGACCATACCACATTGTCATGATTACTGTGGCTTTAGAGTAAGTCTTGAAGTAGAGTATTGCCAGGCCTCCAACTGTGTTCTTTTACAGGGTCGTATTTTTTATTGTGGGTCTTTTGCCTCTCCATATAAACTTTAGAATCACTTTGTTGATATCCACAAAGCAACTTGTTGGGATTTTTATTGGGATTGTGTTGAACCTATGGATTAAAGTAGGAATAACTAACATCTTAACAATATTGAGGTTTTTGGTGTGTGGTTTTTTTTTGTTTTGTTTTGTTTTTTGTTTTTTAGGGCTACATCCATGGCATATAGAAGTTCCCAGGCCAGGGATCAAATCAGAGCTAAAGCTGCTGGCCTATGCCATAGCCACAGCAACAACAGATCCGAGCCTCTTCTGCGACCTACACCATAGCTCGTTGGATCCCCGACCCACTGAGCGAGGCCAGGGATTGAACCCACATCCTCATGGATACTAGTTGGATTCATCTCCATTGCGCCACGATGGGGACTCCCAACAATATTGAGTTCTCCTATCCAAGAACATGGAATATCTCTCCACTTACTTAGATATTTGATTGCTTTCATCAGTTTTGTAGTTTTTCTTATGCAGATCTTATAAAGTTTTGTTAGACTTATGTTTTATATTTTTTTGCTGCTAATGTAAAATGGTTGTGCTTTTTATCCTCAAATTCCAACTGTCCATTCCTGGTTTACAGGAAAGCAATAGACTTTTGTATATTAACCTTGAATCCTGCACCCTTGCTATAATTGTTTATTAGTTCCAGAAGGGGGGTTTTTGTTCAATTTTTTTGAGATTTTCTATATGGACAGTAGTATTATCTGCAAATATAGACAGTTTTATTCCCTCCTTCTCAACCTGTATACATCTTCTTTCCTTTTCTTGTAATTTTTACTGCATTACACAGGACTTCCAGTACAATTTTGATAAGGAATAGTGGGAGGGGATAAACTTGCCTTGTTCTCCATCTTAGGGGGAAAGCATCTAGTTTCTCACCATAAAGGAGGACGTTAAATACAGTCTTTTGGTAGATGTTCTTTTAAATTTTCCCTCTATTCCTAGTTTACTGAGAGTTTATCATGAAATGACGTTGTATCTTGTTGAATATTTTTTTCTGCATCTATTAACATATCATATGATTTTTCTTCTTTAGCCTTTTAATGTAATGGATTACATCAGCTGACATTTAAATTTTGAACTACCCTTGAATACCTGGAACAAAGCACATTTGGTTGTGGTGTATAATCCTTTTTACACAGTGTTGAATTCAATGGCTAATATTTTGCTGAGGATTTTTGAATCTGTGTTCATGAGAGATGACTGGTAGTTTTTCTTTCTTATAATGTCTATGCCTGGTTTTGGTATTAGATAATGCTACCATCATAGAATGAGTTAGGAGGTGCTCACTCTGCATCTATTTTTTGGAATAGATTCTAAAAAATTGGCATCAGTTTTGGTGAAATTCAATAGTGAAACCATCTGGGCCTGGTGCTTTCCATTTTAGAAAGTTATTAATTATTAATTTCAATTTCTTTAATAGTTGTAGGTCTGTTCAGATTGTCTATTTCTCCTTGCGTGAGTTTTGGTAGATTGTGTCTTTCAAAGAATTGGTCTATTTTACCTGTAGAGTTGTTCAAAATATAGTTGACCCTTGAACAGTCTGGGGGTTAGGGGCACTGACCCCTTGTACAGTCAGAAGTCCACACATAACTTTATAGTAAGCCTTCCGTATCCATGGTTCTTCACCTAAGGATTCAACAAGCACTACAGATCATGCAGTGCTGCAGTATTTATTGAAAAAAAAAAACTACATGTAAGTGGACCTATGTAGTTCAAACCTGTATTATTCAAGGATCTACCATATTCTTTTATTGTAATTTTACTGTCCATAGGATCATTAGTGCTAGTTCCTCTTTCATTTCTGATACCAGTAACTGGTGTCTCCTCTTTTCTTTTCTTGATTAACCTGATAAGATATTTTGATCTTTTCAAAGTACCAGATTCTATTTTCATTGATCTCCTTTTTTAATTTTCAATGATATCTTCTCTGATTATTATTATTTCTTTTTTTCCTGCTTGCTCTAGACTTAATTTGCTATACTTTGTTTCTAGTTTCCCAAGGTGGAAGCTTATATTTTTGATTTTAGGTCATTCTTTTTTTCTAATATATGAACTCAATGCTATAAATGTCCTCCTAAACACTGGTTTTATTTCATTCTGCAGATTTTGATAGATCTAATTTTCATTTTAAAATTTCCCTGAGGAGTTCCTATTGTGGCTCAGCAGAAACAAATTTGACTAGTATCCATGAGGATGCAGGTTCGACCCCTGGCCTCGCTCAGTGGGTTAAAGAACCGGCATTGCCGTGAGCTGTGGTGTAGGTTGCAGACATGGCTCGGATCCTGCATTGCTGTAGATGTTGGTACAGGTCAGCAGCTACAGCTCCAATTTGACCCTTCGACCCTTAGCCTGGGAACCTCCATATGCTGCAAGTGTGGCCCTAAAAAGACAAAACAAACAAACAAACAAAAACTTCCCTTGAGATGTATTCTTTGTTCTATGTGTTATTTAGAATTATTTTTTAATCTCCAAATATTCCGCAGTTTCTCAAGTATCTTTTTTTTTTCTTCTTCCTTTTTTGACTGCCCCATGGCATATGGAGTTCCCAGGCCAGGGATCAAATTTGAGCTACAGTTGAGATCTACACCACAGGGGTGGCAATGCCAGATCTTTAACCCACTATGCCAGGCTGGAAATTGAACCTACATCCCAGCACTTCAGAGATGCTTCAGATCCTGTTATGCAATGGTGGGAACTCTTCAAATATCTTTTTTTTTTTTTTTTCTTTTTAGGGCTGTACCTGCAGTGTATGGCAGTTCCAAGCCTAGGAGTCAAATGAGAGCTGCAGTTGCTGGCCTACACCATAGCCACAGCCATAGCCAATGCCAGATCCAAGCCACATCTGCGACCTACACTGCAGCTTGCAGCAATGCTGGATCCTTAACCCACTGAGTAAGGCCAGGGATTGAATCAGCATCCTCACGGATATTAGCTAGGGTCTTAACCTGCTGAGCTACAATGGGAACTCCTCAAATATCTTTAACTGATTTCTATTTTAATTCCATTGTGCTCTGAGAGCATATTTTAATGATGTCTATTTTTAAAAACTTGTTAAGGTGTGTTTTATGGCCCAGAATGTGGTCTACCTTGGTGAATGTTCCATGCAAGCTTGAGAAAAATGTGTATTCTACTGTTTTTGGGTCAAGTATTCTATAAATGTCATTTGGACCCAGTGCTGTTCAGTTATACTATGTCCTGACTGGTTTTCTGCCTGCTGTATTTTTTGATTACTAATAAAAGTGTTGGGTTCTCTAGTTATAATAATTATCTATTTTTCTTCACATTTAACAGTTTTTGCTCTATGTATTTTGATATTCTGTTGTGAGGTACATACACATTAAGGATTATTATGTTTTATTTGGAATATCAACCCCTTTGTCATTATGCAATACACCTCTTTATTTTTTATTACTCAATGAATTTATTACATTTATAGTTGATCATCACAATCCAATACACCTCTTTATTAGTGATAGTTTTCTTTGCTTATGAAGGCTGCTTTGCTTAAAGTTAATATAGTTACTCTTTCTTTTGATGAGTGTTTGCCTGGTATATCTTTTCTCCATCCCTTCACATATATTTAAAGTGAGTTTCTTGTAGACAAAATCAAGTTTCGTCTGGTTTTTTAATCCACTTTTAAAGTTTTTTCAATTAGTGTATTTAGATCATTCACACATAAGGTGGCTATTGATATATTTGGATTAATACCTACAATATTTGTAACTGCTTTCTATTCATTGCCCTTTTTATTTCTGTTCTTCTATTCCACTCTCTCTTCTTTTTTCTGGTTTTACTTGAGCATTTCATTTTTTTCTCCTGTCTTAGCATATTGATTATACTTAAAAAAACTTTAGTAGTTGCCCTAGAGTTTGCAATATATATTCACAACAAATCCAAATCCACTTTCAATAACATTATATTGCTTCACAGATAGTACATTTACCTTATGACAGAGTATTATCAATACTCTTCCTCTTCCCAGCCTTTATGATATAGCTGCTATTCATTTAGCTTATATATAAGCTGCAACCACTGAAAACTTTGTTGCTATTATGATTTTGAACAAACTGTTAACTGTTAGATGAATTAAGAATAATAAAAGACTATTTTACTTTCACTTATTACTTCTTGAACATTCCTTTTTTTCCCCTTTATGTAGATCCAAATGTCTGACCTATATTATTTTCCTTCTCTCTGAAAAATTTCTTTGAACATTTCTTGCAAGCAGGTCAACTGGTGACACATTTCCTCAATTTTTGTTTGTCTGAGAAACTATTTCTCGTTCACTTTTGAAGGATTTCTGCTAGATATAGAACTCTAAATCATTTGTTCAGTACTTTAAATATTTTACTTTATACTATTTTGCTTGGGTGGTTTCTGAAGAGAAGTTCTATTTAATTATTCTTATTCCTCTGTAGGTAAGGCATTATTTTCTCTAGCTTCTTTAAAGGTTTTCTTTTTGTCCTGCATTTTCTGCAGTTTGAATATTATATGCCTAGATATTGATTTCTTTTCTTTTCTTTTTTCTTTTTGGTATTTTCCTGTTTATTGTGCTTTGAGCTTCCCAGATCTGTAATTTGGTATCCATCTTTTATTTTTGGAAAATTCTCAGCCTTTAAAACTTCAAATATTTCTTCTATTCCTTTTACTTTTTCTTTTCTTTTGGCTATTGATACTACATATACATTATATTTTTTTAAATTGTCGCACAGTTCTTGAATATTCTGTTCAATCTTTTTCATTCTTATTTCTTTTCTTTTGTATCTCAGTTTTGGGAGTTTCTCTCTTTAAGCTCAGTGATTCTTTCCTCTAAGAATTAATCCATCAAGTACATCTGTCATTTCTGTTACAATGTTTTTGTTGGTTTGTTTGATTTTTTTTTTTTGTCTTTTTGCCAATTCTTGGGCCGCTCCCGAGGCACATGGAGATTCCCAGGCTGGGGGTTGAATTGGAGCTATAGCTGCCGGCCTATGCCAGAACCACAGCAATGCAGGATCTGAGCCGAGTCTGCAACCTACACCACAGCTCATGGCAATGCCGGATCCTTAACCCACTGAGCAAGGCCAGGGATCAAACCCGCCACCTCATGGTTCCTAGTCCGATTCGTTAACCACTGAGCCACGAGGGGAACTCCTGTTACAATGTTTTTTGATATCTAGAACTTTCTTTTGATTCTTTCTTAAGAGTTTCCATCCCTCTGCTAATATTACCTATCTTTTCTTGTGTTTGTCTACTTTTCCTCTGAGGACTCTTAGCATATTATTCATAGTCATTTTAAGTCTCAGTCTGATAATTCCAAACTCTCTGTCATACCTGAGTCTGGTTTTGATACTTTGTTCATTCAGACTGTGCTTTCTGTCTTTTAGTAAAACAAGATTTATTCTTTTGCTGTTGTTGAAAGCCAGACATGATATATTAGGTAAAAGAAACTAGGTAGTGTGAAGTGTTGATGTGGCTAGGAGGTAGGCTGTGTTTACTTTATGTTGCAATTGTTCTGTCAGAGGCTAAAATTTCCTCTAGTGTCCTTGCTTTTCCACTCTGTTTGTCTCTCTAGTTTGGAGGGAAAGAGTTTGCCTAGGTTCTCGATTCTCTGATGAATTTAAGAAGAACTGTTGATTTTTACCTTGAGAACAGCTCTTTCCTTGCTGAAAGTACTCCCAAGCTCTTTACATGTCAGATCTAACACTGAAAGTCAGAACCATTTCTTTTTTAACAGCAGACTTTCTATTCTGACTTAACAGTGGTTTTCAGATGCAAACACTTTTTGTACTTGACCTTAAATTTCCAATATAATTCCAACTATCTGCATTCTCCAATGAATTGTTGATTAAGTTTAGGCCTGCTGTTGTTGAGTTCTGGACAGCCAATGGCACATCTCAGTCTTTGAAGAACCTATTTGACTTTAATACCACACTGAATTACTTTGAAATCCTCCACCTCCAAAAGTCTCCCAGAATTTGGCAGCATTAACTACCTCTGGCATTGGGAACAAAGGGATGAGCCTTTGAGTTTTCAGTCAGCTTTTTAATTCTTTTGGTCTTAATCATGACCATATAACCAAGATTTAAGGAAGGTCTGAAAGCTCTTGCTTCCATTTGAAACTACAAAGTGCTGACCTTGGAATGAAATGGAAAGTCATTTTCTGGCCTTGTTTTCTCTATTATATTGTGTTTCCAAAGAGTTTGGGCCTCACGGCAAGAGGTTTTTGCTATGGAATGAACTGTGTCCTCCTAAAGTCATATGTTAAAGCTCTAGCCCTCCATGAGACTATACTGGAGATAAGGAAGGCCTTTAAGGAGGTGATAAAGGTCAAATGAGATTATAAAGGTAGAGCTCTAATCTGATAGAACTGATATCCTTATAAAAGAGGAAAAACACCAGGGATCAATTTCCCCTCTCTCCCCTGACCCCTGCCTTGTGAGGACTCAACAAGAAATTGGCCAACTGCAAGCCAGAAAGAGAACTCTCACAAGAAACCGAACCATGCCAGAACCTTGATCTTGGACTTACTAGCCACCAAAACTGTGAGAAAATAAATTTCTGTTGTTTAAGCTACCCAGTATATGGTATTTTGTTATGGCAGCCTTAGAAGACCAAGATAGTTCTTTGTTGACTACTGTAACTGGGTTTACTGAGATGTTTCAGCTTTAGAATCTAAAATGGTTGCATCAATTCCAATTGCTTTCTTCTCTCAAGTACTACTTTTCAGTATAGCAATGTGATTTTATGAAGATTCCATGGCTTTGTGGCCACTTTTGGTTATTAAAATTTAGTTCAAATTAAAGGATTATTTTTAAAGTTATTTTAAATCTCATCTTCTTTCCTTATCCTCAGGTCAGGCTTGAGTGGCAGTCCTGACTAGGGGATTTGAGCTGGAAGGTACTGGCAGGGTCTGGCTCTGAGATACCTATCTCCTCTGTCGTCTTCTTCTTTTTTTTTTATAGGGCTGCACCCTCAGTATATGGAAGTTCCCAGGCTAGGGGTCCAATTGGAACTACAACTGCCGGCCTGTGCCACACAGCCACAGCAGTGCAGGATCCAATAGGCATCTGTGACCTACACCACAGCTCACGGCAACACCAGATCCTTAACCCACTGATCAAGGCCAGGGATCAAACCTGCATTTTCATGGATACTAGTCATATTTGTTTCCATTGCACCACAATGGGAACTCCTCCTCTGTCTCATTAAAGCATAACCTTTTCTGTGGCTATTCCTGCTTCTCCAGTATCTACAGGCTGAAGATGCCCTCTGTGTGGCAGTGTTCAAATACTGATTTACTCATTGGAGATACATGTAGGTTCTTCATGGGTCTCCAAGAAGCCTCTCTACTATGTTCTTCCCCAACAGAACAGGCCTCCATGTAGCAGTACATCCTATAGCCTCTTGTTGCTAAGTTGCCTCATCTGGTAGCCAGCTTCCTTGATTGTTCTATTAGCAAAACTGCTGAAGCCAGGTAAACTTGGCAGAGACCACTGGAAATTCATACATTTTCCCATGCCAAAAGGAGGGAATTCAGATTGCTCCAGTGCTTCTCTCTCTTGCCAACTATCCATGTATGTTTAATCCTATTCTTCCTTCTCAGATAAGCACTCAAATGAAATCCTAAACTATGTTCAAGAGTTTTATTTACGTCAAAGAGATCTTTAGGAATAAAGAAGACTCTTTAAAACAGGGACCAATGAATGGGGTTGTGAACTCATTTTGTAAATATTATCCTCTAATTCTTGAATTGTTATTGTTATTCAACTTGCACAGGCTGAATCTTTTATTCATTGAATATTTATTGAGCACCCAAGGTGTGCAACACATATAAATGAAAATGTCCAAAATTGTACATGCCCTGAAGATACCTAAGGAGAGCTAAAATAGATACATAAATATTTTTAACATCAAGGTAAAAGACAACAGGCAATACAATACAGTTTTCAGAGAGTTCAAAAAGGAAAAAGTAACTCTATTTTGATTTACCCAGGAAGACTTAGAGAACAGGAGATTTGAGCTGAGTAGGGGTTGTATATTCAGAGAAAGAAAAGATATTCTATATTATAAAACAAAAACAAACAAAATGCTGAAATGGAAAAACACTTCAAATTGTTGGGGAAAATATATGTATTAGCGTATTCTTCTTTGATGTTAAATATTGGAAGTGGAAAGATACTATAATAAAAAGAAGGCAAGTTCTTAGTAATAAGAACTAATTAAGTAGTTGGATTTTTCCACCTTTAAGCAAGTTCATGTAGCACTTTGCACAGAGTAGATACTGAAAAAGATGTTTTAGCAGTTTGAATGCTAAATCATAATTATACTTAAACTTCTCATTCTTTTCTACTAAATTAATAGACATTAGAATAAAGTTTTTAAAAGCAGCTTTACATCTTTTTATTTTTTCCTAATTGATCAACTATTCACTATTTATGTCTAGCCACCATGAGAAATACAAAAATTATAACATAATCTCACCCTACCAGGAGCTTAAATTTTACCTTTTCCTTTCCTTGATTTGTTTTTTTTTTTTTACACAGATAGCAAAATAATGGACACCAATGAGTCTAATTCAATTATAATTTATTATTAACCACATCCCCCTACTGTTGCTGTTATTCTCACTCCTTTCATTAAGAAAATGTAGTAATTATTTCTTTTTTGTTGTTGTTGTTGTTGTTGCTATTTCTTGGGCCGCTCCCACGGCATATGGAGGTTCCCAGGCTAGGGGTTGAATCGGAGCTGTAGCCACCGGCCTACGCCAGAGCCACAGCAACGCGGGATCCGAGCCGTGTCTGCAACCTACACCACAGCTCACGGCAACGCCCGATCGTTAACCCCCTGAGCAACGGCAGGTACCGAACCCGCAACCTCATGGTTCCTAGTCGGATTCGCCAACCACTGCGCCACGACGGAACTCCTAGTAATTATTTCTGACGTAATGTTAACCTAAGTTGTTTCTAGTGGTTATTACTGGAAGAGAATTGTTTTATTTTGGTTCTTTTGACATTGAGAGCTAAAAAATGACTTTGAATTTCTAACTGGCATATTTTTTTTCTCTGTGATTTCTATGAATTTTCATTGACTACTTTTATCAAGTATATATTATAGCCTACATATAGTTTCATTTCATTTTCAGAATGAAACTGCTAATCAAACTGTTCTTCTCATTTCAAAAATGAAGACAGGGAGTTCCTGACGTGGCTCAGTGGTTAACGAATCCGACTAGGAACCATGAGGCTGCAGGTTTGATCCCTGCAGTGGGTTAAGGATCTGGCGTTGCTGCGAGCTGTGGTGTAGGTTGCAGCCGTGGCTGGGATCCTGCGTTGCTGTGGCTCTGCTGTAGGCCGGTGGCTACAGCTCCAATTAGACCCCAAGCCTGGGAACCTCCATATGCCGCAGGAGTGGCCCAAGAAATGTCAAAAAAGACAAAAAAAAAAAAAAGATAAAGTAGGTATAAGAAACTAGGTAAAACAAGATCCCTTTATTACAGAGATTTTAATTGTAGCCAAATCTCTTACATCAGCTGTTCCACTTTATTTGCTCTAGCCTTTCTTATTGATCAATGTGGGCAAGATATGTTTGAAGAAACATACGGTAGACAGAGGCCTGTTAGAACAGTCCATTCCTCAGCATAAAATAACCACATCCTATTTAACAATACACATGCTTCCTGTAGATGTCACTATACCCTTATAATTCTTCTCAGTACAGTGACTTATTCCTTCCCCTTCACATGTGCCTCCCTACTTCTGATATCAGGAATGAATAGTTGAAGAGATGCTGAATTTCTGTTTTCTAAACAGAACTGAAAGGTGAGATTTCTCAGAATATAAAATATAAAACTGCAAATCATGAGGTCTCTCTCTCTCACACATACAAACACATGCACAGAGACAGACACACAAAGACAAAAAGGAGTACTTTCAAAGGTAGGTAATTATATTTACCACCTTTGTTTCATTAGTCATTTGGATAATCTTTCAGATTAGAAGTAAGAATCTAATATAAGGCACAAATGAATCTTTCCACAGAAAAGAAAATCATGGACTTGCAGAATAGACTTGTGGTTGCCAAGGGGGAGGGTGAGGGAGTAGGGTAGTTGGGGAGCTTGGGGTTAAAAGATACAAACTATTGCCTTTGGAACGGATTAGCAATGAGATCCTGCTGTGTAGCACTGGGAACTATGTCTGGTCACTTATGATGGAGCATGATAATGTGCAAAAATAGAATATGTACATGTATGTGTAACTGGGTCACCATGCTGTACAGTAGAAAAAAATAATTGTATTGGTAAAATAACTATTAAAAATAATAATAATAATTATAAAAGAAATATTTTAAAAAAAGAAAAAAAAGAAAAAAAATAAGATCCAACAAAAAATGTGACCACTACCTCTCTTTTCTTCTTCATTTATAAATGATCTGTAAAATCCTTGCCTAAAAATAAACAGAATCATATTTCAACAACTGTTCTCTCATAAGATCAGAGGAGTTGAATGAAATGGAATTCTTATTTTTAAAAAGAATATTAAAATGATGCTCTCATGATTAATTAACGGCAGAAGAAATATAAACAAAGATGTCTAATTTTAAGGATAGGTTTTTGCTTTGGCAGCCTTCTGCTCTGAGAACTAGAACTGGCAAAAGATTAAAAAAACTGGGCATGACTGATTTGTTGTCCTCTCTCCACTCAATTGTGTGACTTATCAGTTAACATACAGGTTGAGATGTTACGTAAAATATTCATGATAGTGGTCTAAGAATTTCAGGGGAGCTGACAGCTGAATTATAACCAAAAACTGCACCTATTTTTTTGTTTATTGGGCAGTCATGTCCCCCTTTTAAAATTTGGGCCTAGGAATCACTTTACCACAGCTTGTAAGTATTTCAGGTGGGAAGAGAAGAATACTCAGAAGTGACTTAGGTGTCTTACTAGGCCGACAAGGTCATCCCTAGCCTAACTGCAAAAGGCAGATCTCCCCCAGTGAGTGAAACATAGCCAGAGCTGAAGCAGTCAGTGATCTCAGCTTTTCAAAGGCAAAGAGAGTTGGAGAAAGGGAGTGCCAGTTAATTAAAATCAGCTTTTCAGTTAGGAAAGGGAATGTCCAGGTTATCCTCTGGTTGATGCTGACTGCCAAAGGGCACAGCTCAAAAAATCCTCCACTGGATCAACAGGAGGATTATGGAGTCATATCCTTCTACACATAGGCCCAGAAGAGAGAAAAAAAATTAAAGAAGAGAGAAAAAAAATCAAAAGTCATGTAGTTTGGAAGAACCATGAGCGAAAAGGTAAGAAAATTAAAAAAAAAAGTAAGGTGTGCAGAAAGGAAAAATCTCAAATAAACCCTACCAATGGATATGGATTTGGGCAAAAGTCAATAATAGCAAGGCATAATTGGAGCCAAGAGTAGCCACTGCCAATGCTATTAAGGCCTTGCATTGTATCTATTTGTAAATATGCTTCATACTGCTTGTTAGTGACTCATTAGAGGACTAAAATAGAATTTTATTCATCTTGGTTCATCCCCCCCACTGCCCTCACCCACAGGACCTAGAAAATCATCTGTCACCTAGTAGATTCTGAAAGAAACATTTATTTATTAAATAAACTAATATAAGCAAAAGATATACAGTGGGAAAGACAAATAGAATGTACATAGCTCTTGAATGCTGTAAATAAAAAAGGACAGAATGTCAAAAAGTAGTTTGAATATTTTCAGTTTAGAGATTGTGAAAATCTCGGTGCTACTGTCAGACACTGGGAATGCAGAAGATAAATTCAATTTGTATACAAGAGATTCATTTTCTTTGAGTGTATATAGAAATAGTCCATATTTTATGGAGAAATATAAAATAAACTAGGTTTAAATCTGACTAGCTGGAGATACAAGATGTTAGGAAAAAGGCTGGAGAGGCATATTAGGGATTCCTTGGGGGAGAGAACCCATTTAAAACTTCAGAATGACTGAACTTCCTGAGGAAATGTGTATAGCACATTACATGCATGAAGAAGGTCAAAGCCTAAGGATTTGGGGATATCTGGAGTCAGCAGGTGGGAGAAGGTAGAATGAGAGCTAGCTGAAGAGAAAATGGTGTTATATTAGCAGAGAAAAGAAACATCAAAAAGGAAACTATATACAATAATGAATAAAAAACAATAAAAATTAAATGGATAAATAAAAAACAGAAAATAAAGCTCTTTCCTAAAGGCAAAAGACTTGTACTTTGAAAACTTTAAGACCCTGATGGAGGAAACTGAAGATGACACAAATGGAAAGGTACATCATGTTTGGATTGGAAAAATTAATACTGTCAAAATAACTCTACTACCCAAGGCAACCTACATACTCGTGTAATACCTATTAAATTATCAATGGTACTGTCACATAACTAGAAAAAATTAAAATTTATATTGAAACACAAAAAACCCTGAATAGTCAAAGCAATCTTGAGAAAGAAAAACAAAGCTGGAGGAATCAGGGACCCTGACTTCAGACTATACTACAAAGCTACAGTCATCAAAACATTATCAAACTGGCACAAATAAACAGAAATATAGATCAATAGAACAGGATATAAAGCCCAGAGACAAACCCATGCACCTATAGCCAATTAATCTATGACAAAGGAGGTGGGAATATGCAATGGACAAAAGACAGTCTCCTCAATAAATGGTGCTGGGAAAACTGGACAACTATATGTAAAAGAATGAAATTAGAACACTCTCTTAAACCATACACAAAAATAAACTCAAAATGGAGTAACGACCTAAATGTAAGGCCAGATACTATAAAATTCTTAGAGCAAGACACAGGCAGAATACTCTTTGACATAATTGCAGCAATACCTTTTTGGATCTGCCCCCTAGAGTAATGAAAATAAAAACAAAAATAAACAAATGGGACCTAACTAAACTTAGCTTTTGCACAGTAATGGAAACCATCAACAAAATGAAAAAAAAATACAACCCACAACATGGGAGAAAATCTTTGCAAAGGAAACGACCAACAAGGGATTAATCTCCAAAATATATAACCATCTCGTACAGCATTACATTAAAAAAATGCAATCAAAAAATGTTCAGAAGATCTAAATACACTTTTCTCCAAAGAAGATAGCCAGATTGCCTAAAAGCACATGAAAAGATGCTTAACATCTGTAATTATTAGAGAAATGCAAGTCAAAACTATAATGTTATCACCCCACACCAGTCAGAATGGCCATTATCAAAAAGACTACAAACATTAAATGTTGGAGAGGGTGTGGAGAAAAGGGAACCCTCCTACACCGTTGGTGGGAATGTAAATTGGAGCAGACACTTTGGAGAACAGTATGGAGGTTCCTTAAAAAACAAAACATAGAACTACTGTATGATCCAGCAATCCCCCTTCTGGGCATATATCCAGAGAAAACCATAATTTGAGAAGATACATGCACCCCAGTGTTCACTGCAGCACTATTTACAATAGCCAAGACATAGAAACAACCTAAAGGCCCATCAACAGAGGAATGGATAAAGAAGATGTAGTACATACATATACTATGGGATATTACTTGGCCATAAAAAAGAGTGAAATAATGCCATTTTCAGAAATATGGATGGACCTAGAAATTATCATACTAATTGAAGTCAGACAGAAATACAAATATCATATGAGTTCACTAATATGTGGAATCTAATAAAGAATGACACAGGAGAACTTGTTAACAAAACAGAATCAGACTAAAATATTTTGAAACCAAACTTATGGTTACCAAGGGAAAACATTAGGGGGAGGGATAAAATGGAAGGTTGGGAATGACACATACACACCACTATATAAGGAATGGATAAGAAATAAGGACCTACTTATAGCACAGGGAAATCTATTCAATACTCTGTAGTGACCTATATGGAAAAAGTATCTGAAAAGGAATGGATATATGTGTTATGTACAACTGATTCACATTGCCGTACACCTGAAACTAACACAACGTTGTAAATTGACTATACTCCAATAAAATTTAACAAAGGAAATTTTTAAATTTTAAATTGAAAAAAACCTCTCTACTAATTTTTTTCCAACAGGTCTTTAGTTGCCTAAGAGATATGCCCTACTATTACTATAAGCATAGTAAGTTAGATATCTGACAGTTCTCCCAGAAAGGAGTTGAGGGGGTGGTGAGTGGGCTAAGTGGTGAGGAAATGGAAACCACATATATAGGCAGAGTGTGTAAGTGTGTAAATGAAATAGCTCTTAACAGATTGATTGTGTAAGGCCAAGGTATATGGAATCTTTTTTCTTTTTTCTCACTTCATGGTCCTTTGCTTTCTCCATGTTTGAACTAGAACTGAAATCAGACTAACTTCATATGTAAATAGGTGAGAGAGGTAAGGAAGATATAGCACCAAAATATTTACGTATGATTTTTACATTAAGAAAAAACAAATATTTATTTCCAGGTTTTTATACCTCATTTCTCCAGGAAGCAGGGGTGGGTGGGGAGTGTAGTATGGGCTATTCTGAGTCTTTTGAAAACTATGCTCCTCCTAGAGGAAAATGCATATTCACACCAAAATTTACCTGAAACTAGAGAAGATCTACAAATTCCTTCCAAAGATCCCAGTATAAGAAGCCCTAATTTAGCAAACAACCTGCAAATTCATTGACTTGATGCTTAAAGTGGGAAAAACATGGCAGGATGAGGAGTTCTTAGTCCTAGCTTCACTTCTCCCAGTTCAGCTGTGTTATCATAAAAAGACACTATGATCTTCTTAGAGGACAATTTTCTTCTTTACAAAATGAGGTCATCAGTCTAAAGCATCTCTTAGGTCCCTTCTAGTAAAGCATATTACATGCTATGTTTCTACTTTAAAAGCCAATAAAGAATATCATCACTAAATTAATTTTCTACTTGTATGCTTACATTTCTTCTCACAAAAAGCAACAGACCATTTTATAGATTACGAGATGCACACTTCAATTTATGCTTCCCAGATATTTAGAAGATAGGTGCTAATTGCATTTTAAACCCCCATGTGAACACCAGCTGCTCTTAAATAATTTTTGGTCTGAGTACAACTTTTAGATCTTTCCTTATTCTTCTACTAATTTTGAACTCTTTTTTTAAAAAAAGATTGGAGATAGCGTAGGAGCTTGGAATACACTCACAGCAGGCCATTTTCACCAGGGGAATGATCAAATTTAACTTCTTAGGAAAGTTAGACCATTGTTTCTTTTGAACATTTTGAAGTTCTTCTGCAAAACAAGAATTGAAAGAAGTCAAACAGGCTTCTTTCCAGAAAGCAAGAGCTAGTAACAGGAGAGTGACAGGGTCAAATGAAGGTGCTCAAGAGTACAGAGCAAGAGAAAAGGGGGTGGAACACTCAGAAGTGAAAGGAGAATGAGGACACGACAAGCTAGCTGTATTTCTTCTCCACTTGAACTGTGCATATGGGTATTCCAGGAACGGCTGCTTAAGAATGAACACAGGGCAGCTTTGTCTCCAGGTGAGAGTAATGAATCTTTAGATTTTTGGAATCCACATCTGATAATTTTAGAGGAAAAGGAAAGAAGTGTTATCTGATTGTTCTCAACCTAAATTTCTCCTTTAGAGTCATTAAGCAAAAATTTCAAGATGGCATCTATCTTCCAAACAAACACTTTTCTAGAACCTTCTAAAAGAGGCATTTGGGGCAAATATAGTTTATGAAACTTAGCAGGACAGGATGATTATCTGTATGGCTAACTTCTGTGATGAGAATATTTAAGTTCTTCAGTTTATTCTAACGAGCACCAGAATTTTTAGAATGTATTTTGAAAAAGAGGGGAAATACTTGAATATGTGAAAGTCAACAACAGAACACTCTTATTCCTAAACGCTCTTTCAAAAGCTCATCAAGAATCACATAATGATGGATTAAAAAGTACTAAGGCTTGAAGTCAAACTGCATGAGAGAATCAGGAGAACTGCACCCCTGAACTGCCACTTGATTTTAAAACTTGCCATAATAGCTTGCAAAAAGCTAAGTCAGTAGTCATGGAATGATACTGCAGAGATAGCAAATAATAACCGATTAGATGATTTTTAACCAAAAATTAACCATAATTAGATTCAACAAGTGTTTACATGCACATTTTCTTTTTTTTAATTTTTTGATTGATTTACAGTGTTCTGTCAATTTCTATTGTACTGCAAAGTGACCCAGTCATACATATATATACATTCTTTTTCTCACATTATCCTCCATTATGTTCCCTTACAAGTGGTTAGATATATAGTCCCCTGTGGTATAAAGCAGGATCTCATTGCCTGTCCATTCCAAATGCAAGAGTTTTCATCTACTAACCCCCAGTCCATCCCACTCCCTCCCCCTTGCCCCTGGCAAATGCGAGTCTGTCCTACATGACCATGATCTTTTCTGTTTTGTTAGATAGATCATTTGTGCCATAATTTTAGACTTCACATATAAGTGATATTATATGGTGTCTGTATTTCTGACTTAATTCACTCAGTATGAGAATCTCTAGTTCCATCCAAGTTGCTGCAAACGGCATTACTTTGTCCATTTTTATGGTTGAGTAGTACTCCATTGAATGTATATATGCACCACTCTTCCTAATCCATTCATACATCAATGGGCATTTAGGTTGTTTCCATGTCTTGGCCATTGTGAATAGCGTTGCAATGAACATACAGGTGCATGTATCTTTTTCAATGAAATTTTTGTCTGAATTTATGCCCAGGAGTGGGATTGCTGGGTCATATGGTAGTTCTACATTAGTTTTCTGAGGTACATCCATACTATTTTCCATAGTGGTTGTAGCAGTTTATATTCCCACCAACACTGTAGGCCTTTTCTCCACATTCTCTCCAGCATTTGTTATTTGTTGATTTGTTAATGACAGCCACTCTAACTGGTATGAGGTGGTAACTCATTGAACTTTTGCTTTGCATTTCTCTAATAATTAGTGATGTTGAGCATTTTTTCATGTGCCTGCTAGCCTTCTGTATGCCTTCTTTGGTGAAATGTCTATTTAGGTCTTGCACCCATTTTTCAATTGTTTTTTTTTGTTATTAAATTGTATGAATTTTTTTGTATATTTTGAAGATTAAACCTTTGTTTGTTGAGTCATTTCTAAAAATTTTCTCCCATTCTGTGGGTTGCCTTATCATTTTTTTAATGGTTTCCTTTGCTGTGCACAGACTTTTGAGTTTAGGTCTCATTGGTTTATGTGTGTCTTTATTGTTCTCATTCTAGGAGGTGTATCAAACAAGATGTTGCTGTGTTTTATGTCTAAGAGTGTTCTGCCTATGTTTCCCTCTAGGAGTTTTATAGTGTCTGACCGTAGATTTAGGTCTTTAAATCCATTTTGAGTTTATTTTTGTGCATGGTGTTAGACAATGTTCTAATTTCATTCTCTTACATGCAGTTGTTCAGTTTTCCCAGCACCATTCATTTATTTTCTTTTTTTATTACTCAATGAATTTATTACATTTATAGTTGTACAATGATCATCACAATCCAATTTTATAGGCCTTCCATCCCACAACCCCAGCACATCCCCCCAACCCCCCAAACTGTCTCCGTTGGAAACCATAAGTTTTTCAAAGTCTGTGAGTCAGCATCTGTTCTGCAAACAAGTTCAGTCTGTCCTTTTTCCAGATTCCACATGTCGGTGACAGCATCTGATGTTGGTGTCTCATTGTATGGCTGACTTCACTTAGCATGATAATTTCTAGGTCCATCCATGTTGCTAAAAATGCCAGTATTTCGTTCCTTTTAATGGCTGCGTAATGCTCCATTGTGTATATGTACCACTTCTTCTTGATCCACTCCTCTGTCGATGGACATTTAGGTTGTTTCCATGTCTTGGCTATTGTAAATAGTGCTGCAATGAACATCGGAGTCCATGTGTCTTTGCGAGTCATGGTTGTCCCTGGATAGATGCCCAGGAGTGGGACTGCTGGGTCAAATGGCAATTCTATGTTTAGTTTTCTGAGGACTCTCCATACTGTTTTCCACAGTGGTTGCACCAATTTACAATCAATGGTGTACTAGGGTTCCTTTATCTCCACCCCCTCTCCAGCACTTATTGTTTGTAGACGTTTTGCTGATGGCCATTCTGGCTGGTGTAAGGTGGTACCTCAGTGTGGTTTTGATTTGCGTTTCTCTAATCATGAGTGATGCTGAACATCTTTTCATGTGTGTTTTGGCCATCTGTATGTCTTCTTTGGAGAACTGTCTGTTTAGATCTTCTGCCCATTTTTGGATTGGGTTGTTTGACTTTTGGTATTGAGCGGTAGGAGGTGTTTATAAATTTTGGAGATTGATCCCTTGTCAGTCGATTCATTTGCAAATATGTTCTCCCATTCTGTGGGTTGCTTTTCATTTTGTTTAGGGTTTCCTTTGCTGTGCAGAAACTTCTAAGCTTGATTAGGTCCCATTTGTTTATTTTTGTTTTCACAGTCATTACTCTAAGAGGTGGATCTGAGAAGATGTTGCTGTCATTTATGTCAGAGAGGGTTTGGCCTGTGTTTTCCTCTAAGAGTTTTATAGTGTCTGGTCTTATATCTAGGTCTTTAATCCATTTGGAGTTTATTTTTGGGTATGGTGTTAGGGAGTGTTCTAACTTCCTTCTTTTCCATGTGGCTGTCCAGTTTCCCCAGCACCACTTATTGAACAAGCTGTCTTTTCTCCACTGTATATTCTTGCCTCCTCTGTCATAGATGAGTTGGCTGTAGGTGCGTGGGTTTAATTCTGGGCTTTCCCCCCTGTTCCACTGATCTATATTTCTGTCTTTGTGCCAGTACCATATGGTTTTGGTGACTGTTGCTTTGTAGTATAGTCAGAAGTCAGGGAGCCTCCTTCCTCCAGCTCCGTTTTTCTTTCTCAGGATGTCTTCAGCTATTCTGGGTCTTTTGTGCTTCCAAACAAACTTTAAAATGTTTTCTTCAAGTTCTGTGGAAAATGTCCTTGATAATTTGATAGGGATTGCATTGAATCTGTAGATTGCCTTGGGTAGCATAGTCATTTTGATAATAATGACTCTTCCAATCCAAGAGCATGGTATGTCTTTCCATCTATTCGTGCCATTTTGATCTCTTTTATCAGTGTCTTATAGTTTGCAGAGTACAGGTCTTTTGTCTCTTTAGGTAGGTGTATTCCTAGGTCTTATTCTTTTGGATGCAATGGTAAACGGAATTGCTTCCCTAATTTCTTTTTCAGCTCTTTCATTGTCAATGTATAGAAATGCCATCGATTTCTGTGTATTGATTTTGTATCCTGTGACATTGCCAAATTCGTGGATGAGCTCTAACAGTTTTCTGGTAGAGTCTTTAGGATTCTCTGGGTATAGTATCATGTCATCTGCAAATAGTGAGAGTTTTACTTCTTCCTTTCCAATTTGGATTCCTTTTATTTCTTTTACTTCTCTGATTGCCGTGGCTAGGGCTTCCAAAACTATGTTGAAGAGTAGTGTGGGTGAGAGCGGACATCCTTGCCTTGTTCCTGATCTCAGTGGGAATTCTTTCAGCTTTTCACCATTGAGAATGTTGTTCACTGTGGGTTTGTCATGTATGGCCTTTATCATGTTGAGGTAGGTTCCCTCTATGCCCACTTTCTGAAGGGTTTTTATCAGAAATGGATGTTGGATTTTGTCAAAGGCTTTTTCCGTGTCTGTTGAAAGGATCATATGCTTTTTATTCTTCAGTTTGTTAATGTGGCCAGCACCATTTATTGAAGTAACTATCTGTCCTTCACTGTATGTTCTTGCCTCATTTATCAGAGATAAGTTGACCATAGGTCTGGGTTTATTTCTGGGCTTTCTAACCTGTTCCATTGATCTATATTTCTATTTTTGTGCCAGTACCATACTGCCTTGATGACTGTAGCTTTGTAGTATAGTCTGAAGTCAGGGAGCCTGATTCCTCCAGCTCAATTTTTTCTTTTAAATACTGTTTTAGCTGTTCGAGATCTTTGTTTTCCCATACAAATTTAAAATATTTTGTTCTATTTCTGTAATGAATGTCCTTGGTAATTTGATAGGGATTGCACTGAATCTGTAGATGGCTTCTGGTAGTATTGACTTTTGACTATAATGATTCTTCCGACCCAAGAGCATGGTATATTTTTCCACCTATTTGTGTCTTGTTTGATTCCTTTCATCAGTGTCTTATATTTGTCAGAGTAGAGGTCTTTTGCCTCTTTAGGTTTGTTTATTCCTAGGTATCTTAATCTTTTTGATGCAACAGTAAATGGGATTATTTCCCTAATTTCTTTTTGATATTTCATTGTTAGTGTATAGATATGCAATTGGTTTCTGTGTATTAATTTTGTATCCTGCAACTTTACTAAATTCACTGATGAGATCTAATAGTTTTCTGGTAGTGTCTTTAGGATTTGCTAGGTATAGAATCATGTCATCTGCAAATGGTGATAGTTTTACTTCTTTTCCAATTTGGATTCCTTTTATTTCTCTTTCTTCTCTGGTTGGCATGGCTAGGACTTCCAAGACTATGTTAAATAACACTGAAGAAAGAGGATATTTTTGTCTTGTTCTTGACCTTAGTGGAAATGTTTTCAGTTTCTCACCATTGAGAATGATGTTAGCTCTGGGTTTGTCATATATGGCTTATATTATATAGAGGTAGTTCACCTCTATGACCACTCTCTGGAGAGTTTCTATCAGGAATGGGTGTTGAATTTTGTCAAAAGCTTTTTCTACATCTATTGAGATGATCATATGATTTTGATTTTTCAGTTTGTTGATGTGGTGTATCACACTGATAGATTTGCAGATATTGAAGAATCCTTGCATCCCTGGGATAAATCCTACTTGATCATGGTGTATGATCTTTTTAATGTATATTTGTATGCAGTTTGCTAATTTTTGTTGAGGATTTTTGCATCTATGTTCATCAGTGATATTGCCCTGTAATATTCTTTTTTTGTGCTATCTTTGGTTTTGGTATCAGAGTAATGGTAGCCTTCATAGGATGAGCTTGGGAGTGTTTCTTCCTCTGCAATTTTCTGGAAAAGTTTCAGAAGAGGTGTTGACTCTTTGAATGATTGGTAGAACTCAGCTGTGAAGCCATCAGGTCCTGGACTTCTGTTTTTTGAACATTTTAAAATCACATTTTCAATTTTAGTACTTCTGATTGGTCTATTCATATTTTCTATTTCTTCCTGGTTCAGTCTTGGTAGGTTGTACATCTGTAAGTATCTGTCCATTTCTTCTAGGTTGTTCTTTTTATTGGCATACAGTTGCTCATAGTAGTCTCTCATGATCCTTTGTATTTCTGCAGTGTCAGTTTTAACTTCTCCTTTTTCATTTCTAATTTTATGGATTTGAACCCTTTTTTTTCTTGGTGAGTCTGGTTAATGGTTTATCGATTTTGTTGATCTTTTCAAAGAACCATCTTTTGGTTTTATTTATGTTCTCAATTTTTTCATCTCTATATTATTAATTTCTGCTCCAATCCTGATGATTTCTTTCCTTCTACTAATTTTGGCTGTGTCTGTTCTTCCTTCTCTAGATGTTTAAGGTGCAAGTTTAGGTTGTTGATTTGCATTTTTTCTACTTTCTTGATAAGATTGTATTGCTATAAACTTCCCTATCAGAATTGCTTCTGCTGTGTCCTGTAGGTTTTGGATTGTTGTATCTTCATTGTCATCTGTCTCTATGTATCTTTTAATTTCCTTTTTGATTTCTTCAATAATCCATTGATTATTTAGTAACATATTATTTAGCTTCCAAGAGTTTGTGTTTTTTGCTGTTTTTTTTTTTCTTGTAGTTTATTTCTAGTCTCAGAGCATTGTGATTGGAGAAAATATCTGAAATAATTTCAATTTTTAAAAATTTACCAAGGCTTGGAGTTCTCATTTTGGTGCAGTGGAAATGAATCCGACTAGGAACCATAAGGTTGCAGGTTCAATCCCTGGCCTTGCTCAGTGGGTTAAGGATATGGCACTGCTCTCAGCTGTGGTGTAGGTGGCAGATGCAGCTCTGGCATAGGTTGGTAGCTACAGCTCTGATTGGACCCCTAGCCTGGGAGCCTCCATATGCTGTGGATGTGGCCCTCAAATAAAAGACAAAAAAATCTATTTGGTCTGATATTAACCTGCTTTTCTATAATTTCCATTTGAATGTAATATTTTATTCCATCCCCTCAATTAAGTCTGTATGTGTCCTTAGATCTGAAGTAGGTCTCCTATGTATGTATGGGTCTGGCTTTTGAATACATTCAGCTAGTCTTCTTCTTTTAGCTGTAGTATTTAAGCCATTTACATTCAATGTAATTATGGATAAATATGTATTTATTGTCATTAACTTAAATTTTTTTTGGATTGCTATTTTGGGTCTTTTTTCTTCCCTTCCTCTTTTTATTGTCTTTTCTTATGATTTGCTGATCATACTTATTGCTATGTTTGGCTTGTTTTTTCTTTTTTATGTGTATGGCCACTATAGTTATTTGACTACTGGTCCCCCTTATATTTTGATATATCCATCGATATATGTGCAGAATAGTTTCATCTTGCTGGTCTCAATTTCAAATGCATTTTCAATGTTCTGCATTTGTCCTCTCCTCTTCTCATGCTTGCTAGTTTAGATAGCATATTTGTCAATGGGTGATTTCCTACTTTTAAATTATCTTTGCCTTTACCAGTAAGCTTCTTCATCTTTAATATTCTTGTTTCTTTTTTTGGGGGGGGGGGGGCGCACTTGCGGCATATGGAGGTTCCCAGGCTAGGGGTTGAATTGGAGCTGTTGACTCTGGCCTATACCACAGCAATGCAGGATCTGAGCCACGTCTGTGACCTACACCACAGCTCATGGCAGCACCAGATCTTTAACTTCATTTCTAATTGTGGCTTTTCCTTTTCTGCTTAGAGAAGTTCCTTTAGTAGTTGATGTAGAGCTGGTTTGGAGGTGCTGAATTCTCTTAGCTTTTGCTTGTCTGTGAAGCTTTTAATATCTCCATAAAATCTGAATGAGAGCTTTGCTGGGTATACTATTCTTGGTTCTAGGTTCCTCTTCTTCATCACCTCAAATGTATTTTGTCACTCCCTTCTGCCTTGCAGAGCTTCTGCTGAGAGATCAGCTGTTATCCTTATGGGAATTCCCTTATACACGATTTGTTGCTTCTCCCTTGTGGTTCTTAATATTTCTTCTTTGAACTTAATTTTTGTCAGTTTGATTACTATGTGTCTTGCTATATTTCCTCTGGGATTTATTTTGTATGGAATTCTCTGTGATTCCACTTGAGTGTTTCCTTTCCCACATTTGAGAAATTTTCGGTTATAATCTCTTCAAATATTTTCTCTGGCCCCTTTTCTCTCTCTTCTGCTTCTGGAACCCCTATGATGTGAATGTTAGTATGTTTAATGTTGTTCCAGAGGTCTCTTAGACTATCCTCAGTTTTTTTTCATTCTTTTTTCTTTATTCTTTTCTGTAGCAGTGATTTCCATCACTCTGTCTTCAACCTCACTTATTCGTCTTCTGCCTCCATTAACCTGCTATTGGCTCCTTCTAGATTATTTTTCATTTCAGCTATTGCACTATTCATTTTGTTCTTCAAGTCCTCTAGCTCTTTGTTAAACATTTCTTTTAAGTCCTTGATCTGTATCTCCATTCTTTTTCCAAGATCTTGGATCATCTTTACGATCATTACTCTGAATTCTTTTTCAGGTATATTGCCTATCTCCTCATCATTTACCAGTTTTTTGTCTTTTTGCCTTGTCTTGTTCCCTTTTCTGAAAGCAGCTTCTTTGGCATTTCATAGTGTCTACCTTTCTGTTTATCATCCCTGACAGTTGATATGTAGATGCTGAAGCAGGTGCCCAGTCCTGGAGTTCTCAGGGATGGTAGTGGTTCACATGTACCTCTTTGCTAGGTAGTTTCTAGGGACTGTTCTGTGTAGACATAGGAGCATGTTCCACTCTTCTGCTGGCACTCTCCTTGTTTGGCCACTCTAGAGATCTCTCTCTAATTGTTGCTCACAGGGTCTCTCTGTAGCTGCAGGATGTGTGTTTCTGGCAGCCCCTCCCCCTGACTTGCTGCTGATAGGAGTGCTCTCTGTAGCTCTGCAGATTGGAATGTGGGTTAATGTGCCTCCCTTGGCTCCCTTGGTGTGGAAAGAGTACCACTGATGTGTGAGCCTTCACATAGCCACTGGAAGGGGTCCCATATCTTGTGCTTTTTGCCAGTTGGGAAGTCTGCAGCTCCATCAGAAAGTGGGCACTGGCAGCCCTCTTGTGAACATGGGCACTGACACCAGCAGCTTTTCTGGTGCTGCTTTGCTGGTGTGAACACCTGCAGATTCTCTGGGTGGAGCCAAGGTGCCTGTGTTTTCCCTGATCAACAGGGAGTGGGCACCAGCAGCCTTCTCATGGGAATGGGTACTGCCACGCTGGCGCAAGCCTCTGCAGATTCTCTGGGCAGAGCTGAGATGCCTGTGTCTGCCTGTGTTTTCCCTGCTCAAGCAGGTCACTTGTTGCTGCCACCAGCAGTTTTTCTGGTGCTGCTTGTGCTGCTTTGCTGACAGGAGCCTCTGTAGATTCTCTGGGTGGAGCAAGGTGTCTGTATTTTCTGATTGGCAGGGAGTGGGCACAGTGGCCCCCTCATGGGAATGCGCACTGCATCTCTGGGTGGAGCTAAGACTCCTGTGTTTTCTCTGCTCAAGCAGGTTGTTGCTTTTGCAGGAAGTCGGCACTGCCACCAGCAGATTTTCTGGTGCTGCCCTGCTGGTCAGAGCCTCTGCAGATTGTCTGGGTGGAGCCAAAGCTCTGTGTTTTCCCTTATCTCTAGGTGGCTGAGTGCCACCACCGTCAACAGCTCTTCTGGCATAGATTGGGCTCCACTAGCGTGGGGCCCCATCAGCAGGAACCAGAAACTTGTGTTGTGCCTCCAGGTGGTTACTCCACCTGCTCCAAGAAGTCTGTAGCACTAAGGGTGGGGCTGCTTCTCAGCCATTGCTAGGAAGCCACTATGACTAAGTGGTTCCTGAGCTGAGGCAGGTAATATCCTGCAGCTTGAGAAAGTGGGCGTAGGGAACAAAGCTGTAGTGGTGGATTCTGCTCCTTCCTTCCAGCGCCCACAAACAATGGTGTCTAGTCTCTAAGCCCAACTGGGTTGCCTCTGCTTAGATGCTCTCCATTGTGGTTGCCCTATACTCTAGTCCCTCCAGGCTGTTTCCACATGACCAACCCCAGTTTCTTCCCCACGTTGCCAGCCCCAGCTCCCTCTTTGGGTCTGATCTCTGAGGCCAAAGTTTTAGTTCACAACACCTGTTGGCACCTGCCTATGGTTGCCCATTGTCCATAGCACTGACCATTTGTGGAGGACTATCTCCTTCTTAACTGTATAGAGTTCCTCCTCCATTTTTGGCAGATCACATTGCTGGTGGGGGAACTTCCTGGGGTGCAGAAGCTATTCCTCTTTCCAACTCCCTCCAGGGAAAGCAGGTCCTGTCTCATTTCCTTTCACTTCTTTTTCTCATGTTCTCCTTTCTTCTTTCTTATGTCCTACCTGGTTTTGTAATGCTTTTCTTGTCCTATCATAATCTTGAGGTCTTTTGTCAGTTTTTCACAAATTTTCTGATCGAATAGTTCCACATATAGTTGTATTTTCAATGTATTTGTGGGAGTAGATGAGCCTTATGTCCTGCTACTCTGCCATCTTAGACCTCATCCTTTCCCATTTTCTTGATACAGAAAATATTCACATCTTTTTAGTACCTCTCACAAACTGCTCTGAAAGGTGTAGCTATTTTCTGTCCCTATGGACCATTAACATGGTGGATGGAGACAACTCTGTCAAATTTGCGGAGCTTAGGACAAGAAGACAAAATTGAGGCCATCCCATGACATTAGGTGATCCTCTCAACCTCACTTACATTTTTAGAATTCTAGCTGGACAATATGAAATTCTTAGTAGTTTAAATACAAATTTATATACATAGACTTCAAAGAAATTCTTTCCTCTCTATATTTTGTTCAGTTCAGTCATTAATTCATTCAATTTACAAATATTTATTGAGGACCAACTATGTGCCAAAAATTTATAATTGATTCTTTGGCTACAAAGACAATTAGACAAAATTTTGTGTTGAAGATGCTCAGAGTCTAGTCAGGGAGGTAGACAAGTAAAGAAATATAGGATTATGTAATGAATTTCAATGGACTCACAAAGAGGGAGAATCTAACTTGGCCTGGGTGAGGCGAGCTGATTCAGGATCAATTATTAGCTCACTGATTGAACAGAGCATGGTGCAAATTCAAGACAAAGGCAGTTTGGAAAATATTTGGTGTTCCTACCTCTTGCCCTTGCCTTTTTTATGGTACCTTTAGCATTGTATTGTAATTCTTTCTTTTCATGTCTCTTTTTCCCATTAGACTATAATGCTGTGTAGTTATGTTTTTTAATCATCTTTTATTCCCAGGGCCTACCACTATAGTAGGAAATCAATAAATATTAAAGAACAGGAGTTCCCATTGTGGCGCAGTGGTTAACGAATCTGACTAGGAACCATGACGTTGCGGGTTCGGTCCCTGCCCTTGCTCAGTGGGTTAAAGATCCGGCGTTGCCGTGAGCTGTGGTGTAGGTTGCAGACGTGGCTCGGATCCCGTGTTGCTGTGGCTCTGGCGTAGGCTGGCGGCTACAGCTCCGATTCGACCCCTAGGCTGGGAACCTCCATATGCCGCAGGAGCGGCCCAAGAAATAGCAAAAAGACAAAAAAAAATATTAAAGAACAAATGACCAAAAAATATAAAGAAATTGTCATAATATGGTATAAATCAACTATCTATCCATCCATCCATCATCCATCTATTTAATCTACCCATCTATCTATGGAAACCCATTTCTTACTAGGGAGTCTGAATTCAAGCCAAAATATCATGTAAGATTTCTCCTTTTGGCATTTTAAAATTATACAACCCATTTCCATAATTGAAAAGCTCTTTTTTTCTTACATACTATTAGGGAGAGTCTCTAATTTTACAATAAAGAATAGTGGTATAGCAGGAAAATGTCACTGAATCTTGCATAGTATAGACAAAATTTTTTAAAATATGGATATATTATATACGAAGATAATACTGTTGAATTCTGAAAACAAATTATAATAAGAATATTCCATTTAGGACAGATTTCAACTGTGAACCAGAAGACATGGGTGACAGATTCTGGTACTCTGAGATACTGATGATACGACTACATGTGGAGTGGCAGGAACATCAGAAAAGGAGACAGAAGTTTTAAATTTTTAATTGGAAGGGACAAAGGCAATTTCTCTTCCTCCAGTAGAACTGGTAGAGTGGAATGGATAGAATGATTTAAGAAGTTATTGGGAAGCAAGTCTTCAAACAAAGATGAGGCAAGTGGCCATCTAGGGGTCTGTGGTGAGTAGGGTTGGAAAGAAATCAGACTGATAATGCTGGGGAAGTTATTGTAGATTAGAAGAGGTAGAGGTTACCAAAGAAGCAGAGAGGTTAGAAAGGTGTTGGAGTACGGCAGGAGGAGGGGGCAAAGCGCCTGCCTAAGGATTGTGGCACTTGGCAACACTAGACCACAGCAACAGCAACAGGGATATCAGTCATCAGAGGCTCCTGTGTGGTAAGTCAACTTTGTCCTCAGGCTGAGGCCAAGGGCACAGTGGTTACTTCCATAAGTTACAATGCTATTTACTATACAAAGGGGCCTCTAAGGCCAATTCCTCTTGGCACTGGGCTAGGAACCAGGCACAATATGGCAGTGTAGGGCAGCTGGGAATAAAGTCATTACAACAATGGGAGTTCATTAAGAAAGGACTGTGAGTCAGACATTGTTGGTACCACACCCTGATTCCTTCCACTCTTGACTTGTGTACCGCTATGGTCCATCTCCAGGGTGCTTTGCTTTTAATGGTTCTCACCTGAGACCTTCTTTAAAGCATTGCCTGCAGAGAGGTGAAAATACTTTTGAGTTTATGCCCCATTTCACACCTTAAGCCAACTAATGACTGATAGGGTAGCATGAAAGCCCAGATTTTTCGCCTTTTAGGATGTCCAACTCTGAGTCATAATGCAAAGCTCCAGAGCTTGCTGGGGGATCAGACTCAGAGTGGGACTTCACCTGAAATCACACCTTTGTTTGGCTTTGTCTGTTTTGGTCTCCCCATTCCCTTTTCCAGTTTCCTCTTCGGACTACCTCCTAAATAAATCAGTTGCACCTAAATATTTACCTTAGGGTTTGCATTTAGGAAACTTCACTTCATACAACTGATTTTGTAGCCACTGGAAAAAAGGTTGCCTGTATCCCTTTACAATTCTAACATAGAATTAGGAAGAGAATACAATGGGAACACAAGAAAAGGGCATCTCAGACTTCCTGGGAAATCATAGAAGGCTTGACAGGAAAGGTGATGTTAAATATTGATTTTGAAATGAATAAAAGGATTTCCCAAATGAGATGAGAAAGATACCTTTTATCCTGAAACCTATCTATTTATCAATGGTGAAAATAATACTAACATCTATCTGGAGTGTGTTATGGTGCTACACTAAGAATGTTACATTTTTATTTTAGTCATTAGATTAACAAATATAATCCTGATACCCATTCACATATGAGGACTCCAGAAGGTTGAATAATTTGTTCAAATCATATAGAAAGTCACCAGAAGACCTGGGATATGAACACAGGTAATTTGACTTTAGGACTCGAGTTTTGATCACTTTGCTATATTGCCTTCTTGATAAACAACATTAAGAGCTGTCTTCAATCTCATTTCCTCTAGTGTCAAGGTTATGGTTTTCTTTTTCTCATTGATCCCTTTTAAACCCACTCATGATGAAAATAATGTTTAATTCATATGTGGTTCTGTGTATTAATATTTTAAATGTTATGGGGAAAAAAAAGGAAAATAAAAATGTGTCTGACTTTTAGGAGTCCGTCATTCGTAACAGTAGTAGAAAGAAGATGTCCCTAAATTTTTAAAAGGGAATTGTATTTCAGGACAGAAACAGAGAAAGAAGAGTTGTATTTCAGAATAGGGAAAGAAGAGTTGGAAAGCTAGAGGGAGGATCTCTGAACTTGGAAGGCCAGAGTTCCTATACTTCAATGTGACCTAATATAATACTAGAAGCAAAATACTGACAGGTCAATGCAAGTCTTGAAAGACTTTTCATTATTATTACTCTGAAGTTTCACTCTTTTCTAGCCTTCTCAATTACTTCATAGTAACAGTAATTAGTCCATCTTTTTAAAGCAATTTAGCATAGATGAGATTATTATTTGCAATATCCTTTTCGTCTTTGTTCTATATAACTGGAGATGCTTGATTTGTTAGACTTGTGTTGATATTTATAGACATTCAATGATCCCTTATTTATAAAGGCCAATTTGTCCCCTAACCTCTATCAGCTTTCATCCTATAATCCTGTGATTTTTTCTTTAGATGTTTGACACTATATGTATTCTATTTTTTATTTCTGTGGTTATATCTGTCTTCCTCACTAGAGTGGAAACTCAGTAAGAATAGGGATTTTGTTTTGTTCATCATTGTGTTTTCTAACATCTTGAGAAGTGACTGGTTTATATAAGGTACTCAATAAATATTTGTCAAATCAAATAATTAATGAATAATGACTGTGCCTAAGGATAACACAAAACACCAGGAAAGGAAATGCCATGCTTTCTTAAAACTTACCCTAAATCCTGAAATTACTGTATAGTAATGGTAGGTAGGGAAGCATTATGACATAATGGAGGGAGTAAAAGCTTTGCCCTATTTAGCTTGTTAAAATCTTAATTTAAAACCTTGACATTGAGATTTATTAGCTGTTTGGTTTTCAGAAGATTTTTACCACTTTTATCATAAATGTTTTCACTTGTAAATGAGAATAAGAATGACTGCCTCATAACATATGTATAACACAGAGATGTTTGTCATTCATTAAATTTTAGTTCCCTCTTGTTACTGGAAGATGCAGAGACAAACTTTTTTTTAGAAAGGAAGTTCACTGGCTAAGAATTTTGAGAAGTTGACCAGGGGTTAGAATAACTGATTAATTAAATTAAAAATACAACAGGCTTTTCGAGAAATAGAAAATTACTCCATGGTTACCAAGGTTATAGTGAATCTGTTCTTAGTAAAATAGAATTTTTTCCTATATTTGTCACATCTATAAAAGCTTCCACATACTTTAGATATCAACAAAAGTCAAGGATCAAGTGTTTTATTATTGTTTTAAATTTTTACTATTTAGTAATGAGTCAAGAGTAAATAGCAAAAGGTAAAGATTACTTATATTCTGGGCACTATTAGTGAGACATTATGTGCATCTTACCGATAATGGCAGTGAGGCAAAGTTCTAATTTTGCTTCGATAAAGATCAGAGTAAGTTTAATGTGTATGCTTATTCTTTTTTTTTCTTTCCTTTTTCTTTTTTTCATTTTTTTTACTACTCAAACGAATTTATCACATCTGTAGTTGTATAATGATCATAACAATCTGATTTCACAGGATTTTCATACCACAGCCCAAGCACATCCCCCCACCCCCCAAACGGTCTCACCTCCAGAGACCATAAGCTTTTCAATATCTGTGAGTCAGCATCTGTTCTGCAAACAAGTTCAGTCTGTCCTTTTTCCAGATTCCACATGTCGGTGAAAGCATTTGACATTGGTGTCTCATTGTATGGCTGACTTCACTCAGCATGATCGTTTCTACGTCCATCCATGTTGCTAAAAATGCCAGTATTTCGTTCCTTTTAATGGCTGACTAATATTCCATTGTGTATATGTACCACCTCTTCTGGATCCACTCTTCTGTCAATGGACATTTAGGTTGTTTCCATGTCTTGGCTATTGCAAATAGTGCTGCAATGAACATCGGAGTCCATGTGTCTTTGCGAGTCGTGGTTTTCTCTGGATACATGCCCAGGAATGGGATTGCTGGATCAAATGGTAGTTCTATTTTGAGTTTTCTGAGGCATCTCCATACTGCTTTCCACAGTGGTTGCACCAATTTACAATCCCACCAATGGTGTACTAGGGTTCCTTTATCTCCACCCCCTCTCCAGCACTTATTGTTTGTAGACGTTTTGCTGATGGCCATTCTGGCTGGTGTAAGGTGGTACCTCAGTGTGGTTTTGATTTGCGTTTCTCTAATCATGAGTGATGCTGAACATCTTTTCATGTGTGTTTTGGCCATCTGTATGTCTTCTTTGGAGAATTGCCTGTTTAGATCTTCTGCCCATTTTTGGATGGGGTTGTTTGACTTTTGGTATTGAGCGGTAGGAGGTGTTTATAAATTTTGGAGATTGATCCCTTGTCAGTCGATTCATTTGCAAATATGTTCTCCCATTCTGTGGGTTGCTTTTCATTTTGTTTAGGGTTTCCTTTGCTGTGCAGAAACTTCTAAGCTTGATTAGGTCCCATTTGTTTATTTTTGTTTTCACAGTTATTACTCTAAGAGGAGGATCTGAGAAGATGTTGCTGTCATTTATGTCAGAGAGGGTTTGGCCTGTGTTTTCCTCTAAGAGTTTTATAGTGTCTGGTCTTATATCTAGGTCTTTAATCCATTTGGAGTTTATTTTTGTGTATGGTGTTAGGGAGTGTTCTAACTTCCTTCTTTTCCATGTGGCTGTCCAGTTTTCCCAGCACCACTTATTGAACAGGCTGTCCTTTCTCCATTGTATATCCTTGCCTCCATTGTCATAGATGAGTTGGCTGTAGGTGCATGGGTTTAATTCTGGGCTTTCCCCCCTGTTCCACTGATCTATATGTCTGTCTTTGTGCCAGTACCATATGGTTTTGATGATTGTTACTTTGTAGTATAGTCTGAAGTCCAGGAGCCTGATTCCTCCAGCTGCATTTTTCTATTTCAGGATGTCTTTGGCTATTCTGGGTCTTTTGTGCTTCCAAACAAACTTCGAAATATTTTGTTTGAGTTCTGTGGAAAATGTCCTTGATAATTTGATAGGGATTGCATTGAATGTGGAGATTGCCTTAAGTAGTATAGTCATGTTGATAATATTGTGGTAAACCTGTGTTGGGTGTGTAGATATTTAACATTGTTATATCATCTTCATGGATTGATCCTTTGATTGTTATGTAATGTCCTTCTTTGTCCCTGAAAATATTCTTCATTTTAAAGTCTATTTTGTCTGATATGAGTATTGCTACTCCATCTTTCTTTTGATCCCCGTTTGCATAAAGTATTTTCTTCCATCCTCTCACTTTCAATTTGTATGTGTCCCTAGAAGTGGAGTGGGTCTCTTGAAGACAGCACATATATGGGTCTTGTTTTTGTATCCATTCAGCCAGTCTATGTCTTTTGGTTGGGGCGTTTAGTCCATTAACATTTAAGGTAATTATTGATATGTATGTTCTTATTGCCATTTTATTCATTGCTTTGGATTTGTTTTTGTTGCTCTTTTTTCTTTCCTTCTTCTCTTGTTCTTTTCTGCCTATAGAAGTTCCATTAGTATTTGTTTTAAGGCTGGTTGAGTGTTGCTGAATTCTCTCAGCTTTTGCTTATCTGTGAAGGTTTTGATTTCTCCTTCAAATCTGAAGGAGAGCCTTACTGGTTAGAGTAATCTTGGTTGGAGGTTTTTTCCTTTCATCATGTTAAGTATACCACGCCACTCCCTTCTGGCCTGCAGAGTTTCTGCTGAAAAATCTGCTGATAAACTATTGGGGTTCCCTTGTATGTTACTTGTTTCTTTTCCCTTGCTACTTTCAAGCTTTTCTCTTTGTTTTTAATTTTGGTCAGTTTGATTAATATGTGTCTTGGGGTGTTCCTCCTTGGGTTTATTTTATATGGTACTCGTTGTGCTTCCTGGATTTGAGTGAGTGGTTCCTTTCCCATGTTACGGAAGTTTTCGGTTATTATCTCTTGGAATATTTTTTCTGTCCCCTTCTCTCTCTCTTCTTCTGGCAGCCATATAATACGGATGTTGATGTGTTAAACGTTGTCCCAGAGTTCTCTGAGACTCTCTTCATTTGTTTTCAATGTTTTTTCTCATTTCTGTTCCGCATCTGTAATTTCCACTAATCTGTCCTCCACCTCACTTATTCGTTCTTCTGCCTCCTGTATTCTGCTGTTGGCTGCTTCTAGTGAATTTTTTATTTCAGTTATTGTAATTTCCATCTCTTCTTGTTTAAGTTTTTTATCTTGTATCTCTTTGGTCAGTGTCTTCTGTAAGTTATCCATCTTTGCCTCCAATTTATTTCCAATGTCTTACATCATCTTCAGCATCAACAATCTAAAGTCTTTTTCCTGGAGGCTGAGAATCTCCTCCTTGCTTAGCTGATTTTCTGGGGTTTGTCCTTTCTCCCTCATCTAAGTTATACTTTTCTGTCTTTTCATTTTTGTAGGTTTTTGGTGTGGTGTCCTTTTTCCAGATAATAGAGTTGTAGCCTCTCTTACTTCTGGTGTCTCCCCCCTGTGGCTGAAGTTGGTGTGGGGGGCTTGTTGTAGGCTTCCTGATGGGAGGGGCTGATGCCTGCCCACTGGCAGGTGGAGCCGATTCTAATCCCTCTGGTGGGTGGGGCTTAGTCTCTGGATGGGATTAGAGGCAGCTGTGTGCCTGAGGGCTCTTTAGGCAGTCTCTTTACTGAGGAGCAGTGCTGTGATCCCACCTGGGTTGTTGTTTGCCCTGGGGCTTCTCAGCAGCTGACTGACAGGTGGGTCCAGATTTTTCCAAAATGGCCACCTCCAGAGAAAGGCATGGCCGCTGAATATTCCCAAGAGCTTTGCTTTCAATGTCCTTCCCTCACAACAAGCCACATTCACCCATTTTCCCAGGATGTCCTCCAAGAACTGTGGTCAGGTTTGACCCAGATTCCCATGGAGACTTTGCTTTGCCCTGGGACTAAGAGCACATCAAAGTCTGTGTGTGCGTTTTAAGAATGGGGTCTCTGTTTCCCCCAGTCCCATGGAGCTCCTGCACACGAGTCCCACTGGCCTTCAATGCTAGATGCTCTGGGGCTCTTTCTCCCCATGCCAGATCCCCACACCTGAGAGTTTGATGTGGGGCTCAGAACTCTCACTGCTGTAGGTGTGTCTCTGTGATCCAGTTAGTTTCCAGTCTGTAGAACTTCCCACCAAGGAGGTGTGGGGTTGTTTATATGGTGAAATCGCCCCTCCTACCTCTGGATGTGTCCTCCTCTTTTTCTTCTGGAGTAGGATATCTTTTTTAAGGTTTCCGGTCCATTTGGGTGAAGAGTGCTCAGTCTTTAGTTGTGAATTTTATTGTTTTTAGGAGAGAAGTTGAGCTCCAGTCCTTCTATTCCACCATCTTAATCCGTCTCTTGTGTATGCTTATTCTTAAAGCCTCTCTAGGAAAGATGCAGTTCTATATGGAGTTGGGGCTCTGTGCTGCTCTAGCCTATTAATGATGTAATTACAGATGCATATAGGTTACAGATGATGATGCCTTGGAAGACTATGGAAATAAAGGCATGATCATGGTAGTATGGCTTTGGAGCTTAAACCAAGCCAAAATGCTCTGAAAAATAGGACTTGGGATTGAATTGATGCCAGGAGAAGTCGTGATAAATAGAACTGCAAACAGAGATAGGTTGGCAATATTTATCTTCAGCTAGTTCTGTGCTAGTGGATTTTGAGGTATATAAATGAAAAGAAACTAAATTAAAAAATTGGTATTTAACTTGGAAGTCAACATTTATTCTTATTTTTATAATTTGCTTGAGGCTTGTTTTAAAGACTATTTTTGTTGTCACATATGTTCATAAAAGCAGTGACTTATATTTAACTAAACAATAAGTCATCAAATGAACCTCATTAACACAATCTGTACATATTTAAGTTCTATAAACATGATAAAATTTCGAAAGGCTTAAATACATTCACCTCATCCTAAAGGGATTAGGCTATATATAAGGTATGCTAACTTTGCTTTTGGAAACAAGAGATTCTTTGTGCTTATTACCTTGTTATATGACCAAATATTTAATAATTAAGAGTGTACTGTCTGATTGTGTTCATCTTTTCCTATTCATTCATTTGTTCTTTCATTTATACATCATGCAGCAAGAATCTGTGAGCCCCTATTATATGTCAGGTTTTGTATGAAGTACTAGAGATACATTATGAGGTAAGATGTGGTCCCTGCCCTCAAAACCCCCACATTTTAGGGAGAGAGACAGGCACCTAAACAATTAGTCACAGAGACACAAGTGTACATAATGCCTGTGGTGTATCTGCATCGTGTCAAACTAGAAAAGCTAAACCTATGTTTCTCAGAACTCACTTCTCTGTATAGGTTCAGACTAGAGTGGATTAAAAAATATATACTGTGGGAAGTAATAAATAAAAACGAAAAGGCAATTGACAGAATGGAAGAAGACATTTGCAGTGAAGCAAATGAGAAGAGATTAATTTCTAAAATATACAAAGAGCTCATATGGCTCAATAGCAAAACAACAAACGACCCAATCGAATAATGGGCAGAAGACCTAAATAGACATTTCCCCAAAGAATACATAAGGATGGGCAACAGGCACATGAAAATGATACTCATTATCACTAATTATTAGAGAAATGCAAATCGAAACTACAATGAGATAAACCTCACACTGGCTAGAATGACCACCATCAAAAAAATCTACAAATAATAAATGGTAGAGAGAATGTGGAGAGTAAAAAACCCTCCTACACTGATGATGGAAATATAAGTTGCTGTAGCCAATTTGGAGAAGAGTATGAAGGTTCCTTTAAAAACTAAAAATAGAGCTACCATATGATCTAGCAATCCCCTGCTGGGTATATATCTGGAAAAGACAAAAACTCTAATTCGAAAAGATACATGTTACCCAATATTCATAGCAGCAATATTTACAATAGCCAAGACATGGAAGTAACCTACAGGTACATTGACAGAGGACAGGGTAAAGAGATTGTGGCATATATACACAATGGAATATTATTCAGCCATTAAAGATAATGAAATAAAGAATGCCATTTGCAGCAATATGGATGGATCTAGACACTATCATATTAGGTGAGGTCAGACACAGAGACAAACATATGATATCACTTACATTTGGAATCTAAAGAAAAAAGTCACAAATGAACTTATAAAACAGAAATAGACTCACAGACACAGAAAACAAACCTACAGTTACCAAAGAAGAAAGGGGGAGGGATAAATTAGGAGTTTGGGATTAACAGATATACACTACTATATATAAAATAGATAAACAACAAGCACTTGGTATACAGCACAGGGAACTATATTCAGTATCTATAACCTATGAAGGAAAATAATCTGAAAGAGTACATAACATATATATATATTTCTGAAACTAACACATTGTATATCAACTATACTTCAAATTAAAAAAATAGTACATGCCCTCTAGAGAGTTGATATGTTGCTCAAATAAAATAACCTAGGCAAAAGAAAAAAAAGATAAATATTATATGAGATTTAGAAGGCAGAATTAAAACAGCTGCCATCTCCATTTTATTTATTTTTTTATTTATTTATTTTTTTGTCTTTTTGTCTTTTGTTGTTGTTGTTGCTATTTCTTGGGCTGCTCCCGCGGCATATGGAGGTTCCCAGGCTAGGGGTCTAATCGGAGCTGTAGCCACCGGTCTACGCCAGAGCCACAGCAACGCGGGATCCCAGCCGCGTCTGCAACCTACACCACAGCTCACGGCAACGCCCGATCGTTAACCCACTGAGCAAGGGCAGGGACTGAACCCGCAACCTCATGGTTCCTAGTCGGATTCGTTAACCACTTCGCCACGACGGGAACTCCTGCCATCTCCATTTTATACTTTAAAGGTCAGTGTAGGGCAAGAGGCTCTGCTGCAGCTCACTTAAGCTTCTCTGTGAGTTCCCAGGATTGGTATGGGGCACTAGCTGGGGCCAGAGTTCTTACAGCTTCTTCTTCAACTACTCCAAATCCCAAGCTAGAGGAATGTTGAGCGGCTTGATGATAAGCACCAGCTTCTCTTGCAGGACACCACCCAATGTCAAAGTTGGAAGCTTGAGACAGTGAGAAATCAACCTAGGTTCTAGTAAGTTCTCATTATCATTATTTCAAGATCAGTTTCACAGATTCCACTTTGTCCTTGCTTCCTTAAATTTTCTCTTTTGACTGACTTCTCTGCAGACTTCAAGCTTCAGACACAAAAGTAACTGCCTCACAAAGACTGTTCCAATAATCACGTAAAGTAAAATCCATTTATGAAATCCCTTGTCTGTCTGTCTGTCTGTCTGCCTGCCTGCCTGCCTATCTATCTATCTATCTATCTATCTATCTATCTATCTATCTATCTATCTATCTATCTATCTATCGCTTCTTCCCCCACCCGCCACGTGCTCTCTCTCTTCTCTTGCCCCTCCCTACAGGTTCTTCTCTTACGGAACACTGATAGAAACACGGGCATATATATTGAGTACTATAAGATGAAACGGGAGTGAGTGATTAATTTTTCCTGAAAGGGAAAGAGTTGTCAGGGTAAGGGAAGAGAAATTTTCACTAAAAAAAAAAAAATATTTGAGCTGGGTGAGAAGGATGAATGAAGGTTTGTTAAATGAATAGCAAGGAGAAATTTATTTCACCAGATAGAAAATGCCAATGGGTAAAGACATGAAGTTGGGGATCATAGAGCTTATTAGGGAGATGATGAGAGGATTAAACTTGAGTGTGGGGAGCTGGGAAGTAGAGGAAGAGATGTAATATCAAAAAGAGACAGGGAATGAGCAGGAAAAAAAAAGAAAGGGTACCCAAATTGTGAAGGGCTATACTTGAGAGATAGAGGGGAGTTATTAATAAAGTTCACTGAGAAAATGACATAATCACATCTCTTACATATAAACTATTTAGTCAAGTAAACTAAACTGTTAAAGGAATATATTGTTTGCTTTCCTCACCACCCTTTATTTTCAATAAAGTCTGAAGAAATATTTTATGATGATGTAACTCCTTACATTTACTTAGTCAAATACCATCATCCAGCTTCTTTCTCAATAAAAACACCCTGAAAGGTAGAAAGTGATATTGAGCTCCATATAGCAATCTGCCCATAATGGGTACCTATTTGATATAACTTCAAATATATAGGAGATGGCACAGAGCCACAGTTCCCAAATTGTGTGCCAAAGTGTCACAGGGTGGCAGAGCAAACTTACAGGAGCTCCAAAGGATATCTTTACATTTTCGAGGTAAACTCAGTGATACTTGGAGGCTAGCAGGTAGATTATGTTCATTTTGATGATGTCATATATTTGCAAAGCTAGCATTCTGATAGTTGTGATAAAAAGCAAGTGCTGTGCAAAAAAATCAATGTGGAACAGGAAATGAAGGTGTCAGTGTCTGGATTATAAAGTCTGAGAAGTTGTACAGTGACCAACAGACATATACATCCCATTGGTAAATAATTGATTATTTAAATTTTTTTCAATTTATAAGTATTATGAAGTATAAATATAAATATTATTCCAAACAGCTACTAAGTTGTGAGGATATAAATACTTATTAAGTTCTTTGGAGGTAACTGCTTAGCAAACAGAACTATTAGGCACCTTTTTTTTTTTTTTTTTGGCCTAGGAAGCCATGAAAAAAAATTACTGAGAAACTAAGAGCACCATGAGCCAAGAAAATTTGGGAACCTCTGTTAAAAAGCCTATAAAACTGCAAAATATGTGTGGCATAAGACAAAGTTGGGGCAAACATTTCAAACTGATCCTTGCAGGATTCAACATTTGGCCTAAAGTTGCTATTGTATGCCATGATTGCAGCATCCTATAGGAGCATGAATATTTCTCTGCTTGCCTAGCTTTTGATAGTAACTCTGGCTGTGAGCCCCTTATGTCACATTTTCCTTGGAGCAGAAGCCATGTGGAGAAAGAATAGAAGATTTCAACAATTCAATGCACCAAATTTTGACATTGGCAAAGTGAAGTGTATTACTGAAAAACTGCAAGCAACTAAAGCAGCTGCTGCTCTACTTTCCACCTGATGCAAGTGGAAATATTTAGGGTAGTTTCTACCCTTCTGCATGGCCATTTCCTACATTAACAAATATGTATTACATTTATAGTCTTTTGCCTTCTTATAAGCATAAACGTTTTGTCCATCATGACTGGAATTCCAGATGTCTGTTCTTTTCAATAATGTTATTGGTTTTTAGATAAGCAATGATTCTCCAGAGCATTAGTTTTGCTTCTGTTTGCATTTTTTTTGATTGTGTCCACTTGAAGAGGGTGCAGGCAAGCTGCTAATTTTTAATGATATCCTACTAATAAAATGTGAATAACTACTTGCTTACTATGGACCAGGTACTTTTCTAAGTATTTTTATAAACATAAGCATTTAATCTTTATTGCAACACTGTGGTATGTATATTATTTTTATCCCTATTTTGTGGATGAGGGAACTGAGGCACAGAAAGTTTACGGAATTTTAACAAGGTGACTCAGGTAATAGATGATAGAATCAGTTTTATCCCACAATTGAACGATGCCTGGACCACCATCTTAACTACTGTGCTAAAATGATTTCCTGTTGCGCCAGAATTTGGTAATGGTTTTAGAAAAGTCATGTGGTTTAAATCTCTCAGTATTCCAGAGGTTCAGAGATGCAAAGTAATGTCTCAAAAGCTCCAAGGATAGCTAAAATGGTGGAATCAAAGTTCTGTCTCCCAATACTGTGCTCTTTTGGCTGTATCAATGGTTTCTGAAATGGGATGAATTAAGCCAAACTATAAGAAGTTGCCACTATTTGACCGCTTTTTCTTCAAAATCACACACTCATACGATTCTGCTTCAACAATATGATTCATTGGAAATAGTTTCTCATACTAAGTAAGTTAGAAAGAGAAAGACAAATACCATATGATATTACCTCTATGAGGAATCTAAAATATGGCACATATGAACCTATCTTCAAAACAGAAACAGACTCAAAGACATGGAGAGCTGACTTGTGATTGCCAAGGGAGGGGGGGGAGTGGGATGGACTGGGAATTTGGGGTTGGTAGATGCAAACTCTTACATTTAGAATGGATAAGCAATGAGGTCCTGCTGTATAGCACAAGAAGCTATATCCAATCACTTGTGACAGAACATGATAGAAAATAATATGAGAAAAATTATGACTGGGTCACTTTGCTGTACAGAAGAAATTGATAGAACACTGTAAATCAACTATAATAAAAAAGTAAACTCCAAAAAAAAACCCCCAAAAAATATGATCCATGATTGGCAGAAAATATTAGAAATCCTATTAATGTCTATTCTTAATTTAAAATAAAGATTAAATTCAGCTTTATGAAGTTTTAATTTTTTGATTAATAATGTCCCCTCCTCACATGTCAGTGTCCTGCCCACAGACCGTCAGTGAGGTCCATGAGGAATGAGTTGTAGTTCTACACCGCAGAAAATAGAGAGCGGCAACTACATCACTTTGCTTGCTTCTACATATTGTACCTTTTAATGATTCATTCATCTTTCATGTTACTGGATATTACCAATATGAGTAAATATCTAAATTATGACATTTAAATAACAAAATGTTTGCAATAGTTTATAGCGAGGTGGAAAATGACCATGAAAATTACTAATTACTTTTTCAGAAAATGGAGAGGCTAGGTTATTCAGAATATCTTTCAAGTGAAAACAAACTAAAGATATCAAAGTGCTGTTAGGTGAATACAAAATTACTGGACAAAAATCTAAGGGAACATGAGAATACAGAAAGCCAAAAACAACAACGAATTTCCTTTTTTTTCCTAGGCATTTATCAGCACCAGCTAACTTGAGTTTTTTCTTTTAATGACTTAATAGGGAAGGGGGTGGGTAAAAATTACAAAATTTGGTGCCCATCTTAGTTGGGAATTATAGAAGACCTTCCTTCTATTTTGAACTGGGACCATTTTACTCAGACTAAGAGTAAGCTTGTTTCTCTCATGCCAATACCACAACTGCTGACCTTTTGTTCCCCTTTAGTATTTTAAGGACACGATGTATTATCTTCCGGCTTGTCCTTTTTTTTTTAATGCCATCATTTTTATCTTTGTTCATCTGTACTTTTATCTCTGGATGCTTTCAAGATTATTTTCTTCATTTCTGATTTTGAACAATTTGACTATGATGTGTATTGGTAGTTTAATATTTCTTGTCCCTGGGGTTCACTAAAATTCTTGATCTATGGTTTATAGTTTTTCTTTTTTATAATCAAATTTGGAAGAATTTCATCCATTACTTTTTAAAATATTTGTCCTATTCACTTTCTTCTCCTTTGTGCATTCCTACACAAATATTTGGCCACTTGTAGTGTCCATAGCTCAGTGATGCTCTACTTTTTTTTAGTCATTTTACTCTTATGCTTAAGTTTGCATAGTTTCTACTTCTATGTCTTCAAGAGCACTGATCTTTTCTTCCGCACTGAGCACCTACTCTGCTGTTAATTATATCTAATATATTTTTCATCTAAAATTGTTTTTTATCTCTAGATGTTCAATTTTAGAGTTTTAAAATATATTCTATGTCTATCCTTAACATGCTAATGATCTCTATCTTCTTAAACACATGGAATACAGATAGTTATCATAATCATTTTAATGTTCTTGTCTACTAATTTTATCATCAATATCATTTCCGTTTCTGTTTCCTTTGCTTGATTTTTCTCCTCATTATGAGTCACATTTTCTGATTATTTGCATGCCTAACAATTTTTTTTATTGGATACAGACACTGAGATTTTACCTTCTTGTGAGACAGAAGAAAGTAAATATTCTTCAGATTTTTTTTTTCTGGACCATAGTTAAATTATTTCAAAACAATTTGACTTTTAAGTTTTATTTTAAAGCTTTATTAGGTAAAACCAGCTAATTTTTCTCCCCTAATCAGGTACTAAGTTACCTTGACTACTCTACCTGATGCTTTAGGAATAATTAAGGTTTTTCCATTGTTTTGTTGGGCACATGAACTGTTCCAGGCCCTGATAGTTCTTTTCCTAGCCTTGAGTATTTGCTCACACACATGCTCACCAGTGTTCAGATAAGAAGTGGAGGGAAAACCCTGTGTAGACCTCTGGAGCTCCCTTATTAGCAGTTTCTCCTCCCTGCAATCTTTAACCACCTTTACCTCCAAGGATTTTAAACTATATCCTCAGCTAAGAGAGAAGAGAGGCTCTGTTTGGGTCCTCCTTTCCTGCAGTGCAGCCCTGAAACTTTCTCCAGGCAGTGAGTTTGACTACTTCATTTATTTCTCTACCCTCAGAGATCACTTGCCTCACTGTCATGCAATATCTGAAAACTGTTCTATCATATATTTTGTTCAGTAATTTAGTTGTTTGAGTTGGGAGGGTAAACTAGCCATGAACATAGCTTGAATATACTTATTATATTTTCTAAATACTCATAATTTTTAAAATACCAATAAGAAACATATTTATTTATTTATTTGTTTATTTATTTTGCTTTTTAGGGCCTCACCTATGGCATATGGAGGCTCCCAGGCTAGGGGTCTAATTGGAGCTACAGCTGCCAGCCTTTGCCACAGCCACCGCAATGAGAAACATATTGATTTTTATTTTTACTTATTTATTTATTTATTTATTTTGTCTTTTTTTGCTATTTCTTGGGCCGCTCCTGCGGCATATGGAAGTTCCCAGGCTAGGGGATGAATCGGAGCTGCAGCCACCGGCCTACGCCAGAGCCACAGCAACGATGGATCTGAGCCGCGTCTGCAACCTACACCACAGCTCACGGCAACGCCGGATCCTTAACCCACTGAGCAAGGGCAGGGACTGAACCTGCAACCTCATGGTTCCTAGTCCGATTCATTAACCACTGCACCACGACGGGAACTCCAGCATATTTATTTTTAAAAACCTGGTAAGTTAAAGGTAATAATCAAGTATGAGCCCTAGAAGAGAAAAATAATATAATCAAATTTAAGAACTTTATGAACAAATTCACCAGAAGACACGGTTAAAGAGAAAATTAGTAAATTGTAGATAATTCAGAAGAAATTATAGATGCAGGGTCTATTTGCAGGGCAGATTTTCTATTTAGGTGTAAAATATGAAAAAAAGAAGGGCATGCAAGGTTGTGTGTGAAGGTTAACATACATTTAACTACAAAGTCAAGAAGAGAGAAGAAAAAGAATGTGGTACAGCCAATATTTGAAAGTTTAAAGACTGAAAAAATTCTAGAACAGAATAAAGACATCATTCAACACACAAAGATGATGAATTTTTCAATGGATAAATACTGGAATTCACAATTAGACACATCAGACTAAAATGCAGAACACTAAAGACAAAGGGCAGATATTAAGAGCAACATATTAAAAACAATCAAAATCATAATAGAATGACTTCTACAGAGAAAACACAGACAGCAGACACAGTGAAATTATATTTTTGTGTGTTAAGAGAATTTAACTGCTAACCTAGATTATATCCAGGGAAAATAACTTTTAAGAGTATGATTAAAATAAAGGCATTTTCAAACAATGAAACAAGTAAATAAACACAGGCGAGTTTACTAACAGCAGATTCTAATTTCCTAGATAAATTCTAAGAAAGTTACTTCAGAAAGAAGAAATGTAATGTCAGACAGAAGTTCTAAGATACGAAAATAATGAAAACGGAAAAAAGTGGTAAATGTGTGGTTAAATACTGAATGGTGACTAAATAAATAATAATAATTATGTCTGTGTCTCATACAATTGCAAATTAGAACTAAAATGCAGGCAAATAATAACATGTTAGGAAGGGTGTTAGTGGAATTAAGTTGTATTAGAGTACTCAAATTTTCCAGGAAGAAGGTAAAAGCACTGATCAATTTTATACTTTGATGCAATTGGTAGATTATTGTCATTTCTAGGATAACAAATAACAACAGAAATAATAGACTATAATTTTTAAGTGAGTTAATGAAAAGCAAAGGAACAATAAAGATATTAACACACACATCTCCCAAAGAAGACAAGAAAAGAGAGAAATGTAAATGAAAAATAGGTGGGAAAAAGGTACGAAAAACGTGGGTATATCCAATTCCATCTATCAAGAATGTAGAGAATAGGGAAACCTCCTATAGTGTGGTTGGGGATGTAAATTGGTGCAGCCACTATGGAAAACAGTATGGAGGTTCCTCAAAAAACTAAAGATAGAGTTACCATATGATCCAACAATCCCACTACTGGGCATATATCCAGACAAAACTCTAATTTCAAGAGATATATGCACCCCTATGTTCATAGCAGCAGTATTCACAATAAGGAAGACATGGAAACAATCTGAATGTCCACTGATAGAGGAATGGATAAATAAGATGTGGTACATATATACAACGGAATATTAGTCATAAAAATAATAAAATTATGCCATTTGCAGCAACATGAATGGACCTAGAGATTATCATACTAAATGGGTTAAGGATGTGGCAACTGTCACTGCAGCAGCTCCAGTTTGATCCCTGGCCTACCACAGGCGTGCCCCCCACCCCAGAAAAATCTAAAAAAAGAATGGATATGTGTATGTGTTAGTTCACTCTGTTGCACAGCAGAAATTATCATAACATTGTAAATCAACTATACTTCAATAAAACTTAGAAAAAAATTACACTGAACTAGATATATTAGCTTCACTAATTAAAAGGCAGATTGGCAGAATGGAAAAATAACTAAATTCAACTATATGCTGTTTTTAATAAATTCATCGAAAACATAAAGTTTCCAAAAGTTTGAAAATAAAATAAAAAATAAATGAGCATGCAAGTACCAAATTCAAGAAAAGCCAGTACCTGTATTAACATTGCATGAAATAGACTTTTAAAGAAAAGTCATTTTTCACTAGGAAAGGGTCACATTATTATAATAAATGATGTACTTGTGACAAGGTTATAAAAATAATATATATATATATAATATAGGTTTAAAACATGTAAAGCGAAAATCAATAGGAGAGAGAAAGTAAGCAAAAATATAATCATAGTGAAAAACTTCAAAATGCATTTGTCAAAAATTGATAAAACAAAAAACATCAATATAGACTTAACTACAATTAACAAATTTTACCAAATGAAAATATATAGCACTTGTACTCTAGCTGCAGAACATTCATTTTTTTCAAACACAAATTTTTAAAAAATTGAACATTTTGTGCCATATTTTTTCCATTACTTTCAAAGGTTTGACACCACACAGAGCATACAATTAAATAAGAGATCTTTAACAACAGTGACAAAACAAAACTAAAATACTCCCATATGTTGGGCAATTGAGAAAAAGGTTTCTAAACCCACTAAACCAAGAATAAAACTGTAAATAAATTTCTAAAATATTTTGAGGTAATAACAATTAACACTTCAAACCAAAACAGGTGAGACCGAGCCAAAGAATATTTAGATGGGAAGATATAATTTTAAATGTGTATATTATAAAAGGAGAAAATTAATGAACTAGATGTATATCCAAAGAAGTTAGAACAGCAAATAAACTCAAATAAAACATGAAAAAAAGGAAAAGAGAAGAAAATGATGGAGCAGAAAACAAACAATGTTATCAATGAAATCAAAGTTTGGTTCTTAAATTGACAAACCTCTAGAAAGCTTGACCAAGGAAATAAGAGATCAGGTAAAAATAAATATATCTACTTAAATCACACATTATCACTTCAATCAAAGTATTAACAATATGTAGAAAAATAACTACTTTTTGAGAAAAAAACCTACTATAGAGAGATCATTTTAATAACGAGTATTTGGAAAATCTTCCTTTGATATGTGGGGTTTTTCTTTTCTCAAAATTATATCACCTATACAAATCCTCCTATCTTCATACTTAAAAAACTTCCAAGAGAACTTTGAATCATCAGTAGATAGAAAATTTTTCTACTCACTAAATGGCAATGCCACCTCCCCCTTCCTCTCCATTATGATGGCTAAAAATGTCCCCAGATATTCCAAGATGTCTGCAGGGGAGAAAAACACCCCTGAGAACTACTGAGCTACAATATAATGTTGATTTCAGCACTGTTTCTAAAAACTAAAAAAGAAAAAATAGAAATAATATAAACATTCCCAAATAGGAGTGTATTAACAAATTGTTACAAATTCACAAAGTGACATACTATTTAGTCTCTAAATAATTAGGTTAGAGAAGAATATACAGTGATGAGAAAGACCTTTCCCATATATTAGGGGAAGCTGTTACATTATAAAACATTTTGTATAGTGTGTGTTTATGTATCGAGAAAAAAAAAGTTAATGGGCAAATGTAAACAGTACTTCTCTTTTTACATGAAGTCAAAACTATGTTTTGCTTTTTTTGTCTATATTTTAAAACATTCTGCAGTTAACAGTGCATTACTTTTATAATAAGAATAAAAACAATATGGTTTGCTGTTGCCTCTAACTTGAAAGGGACTTTCCCAAAGTTATGACCAGAGAAAGAGCTACTTTGAGGGAGGATATCAATTTGCAGTTCCAGTCAAATCATACTACCACAATAGCTGCTCACAATGTCTAATCATAAACTGATTTTTTTTCCCATTTTTTGGGCCGCTCTTGCAGCATATGGAGGTTCCCAGGCTAGGGGCTATGTAATTGGAGCTGTAGCCGCTGCCCTACGCCAGAGCCACAGCAAAGCAGGATCCAAGCCGTGTCTGCGACCTACACCACAGCTCAAGGCAACGCCAGGTCCTTAACCCACTGAGCAAGGCCAGGGATCGAACCCGCCACCTCGTGGTTCCTAGTCGGATTTGATAACCACTGTGCCATGACAGGAACTCCAATCATAAATTGATCTTAATTGGAGATGATATTCTGGAAGGTATAGGCTGAACTTCTAGTGAACTAGAATGTTATGCAAGTTGTTTAACTCTATGCTTTCCTGCCTTCTTGCCTATGTTCATCCCTTTCTTTTTTCTGTCTTTTGTCTTTTTAGGACGGCACCAGCAGCATATGTAGTTTCCCAAGGCTAGGGGTCGAATCAGAGCTGTAGCCATCAGCCTGCGCCACAGCCAGAGGAACACAGGATCTGAGCCACATCTGCAACCTACACCACAGCTCACAGCAATGCCAGATCCTTAACCCACTGAGCAAGGCCAGGGGCTGAACCTGCCTCCTCATGGATACTAGTCGGGTTCGTTAACCACTGAGCCATGGCGGGAACTCCTCCTTCCTTTTGTAAAATAAAAAACTGTCTAATACCTTCTTGGTTCTTTTCCATTTTCTTCTTGTTTCTGAACAATGTAAAGCACAAGAGTCTCCTTCATTGGGGTTTTGCTCTCCCAGCAGACAGAAATGAAAATCAAATTGAGGATTTAAAAAAATTATCAAAAGATCCATTTTACCTTGAACCTGAAAAACAACAGTGAAGAGTACATACTTATGTCTACAACAAGAACACACCTAACATGGGATGTGGATCACATAATACCCAAGCTAATCTCATTTACAGCAAGTTTGCTTCTTTGGTTGAACACTTTTTTTTTTTTTTGGCCTTTCAGACATTTTGCAAATATTCATTCATATATTTCCTCCTCTAAAATTTGCAGCCAGACCATAAGAGCAGAATCCATTATTCGACCCTGATTTTATTTAGCAATGACTGGATCTATGTTTCCTTCAAATGCTCACAATCACTGCTAACTGCATTCTGAGAGCCCTGGTGGGTCTGACTATTTAATCATCTTGATTTCTCAGGCGATCATCTTAGCCCTTATTTGCCATAACTTCCTCAAGGTTTGCTTGAATAGCACCAGTTCTAACAGCCCCTAAAGATGACTATGGGCTATTTAATTACGAATTGAAAAATTGAGCCTGTTAGCATGAAGTAAAGAGCAACAATTCCCTCACCTGTATCTCCAAGGGACACACAAATCTTTAAATGTTGTGTGGGAGGCCTCCACATGAATGCAATATATACTGCTTCTAAAACCAGAGCTACCCCCAAAGACATTTAAATCAAACTGCACTAACATTTGGTTTTCCATAAATCAAAATCTTAGACGCTGTGTTTAAAGGGCCATTTGCCTTTTAAAGGGAGAACTTTAATGAAGGAAATAGAGTAATTTTAAAAATTGCTAGCTTCATCTGGAAACACTCCCTTGATAACCCCCTCATACATTTATTCTCATGACATACCTTTTCAGCCCAGGAGACACTAACCTATTTTGGATAACTTGTAAATCTCTTTCCTTGGGAACACTGACAAGATGACTCTTGATATTTAGCAAAAGGCTACAGATCTTGGATTGAACTGAGGCAGACTTACTTTACCTTCATCAGCAACGTGCAAACTTACTTCAATGCTGAAATATCATCAGTGCCCAATAACAAGCTTTCCCAGTCTTTAAATTGATCATCTAACAAAGCAAAACAATTAAAAAAAAAAACAAACAACGAAACTTTTGCCTGAAAGACTCAGACTATGTGGTTTGATCATTGTTAAAATTTATTGGAACAGATTCAATTTTATTCTTTTTAAAAAGTGGCATACCTCTAAATGCCTATTAAAAAGTAATAAACTCATTGCTTAAATATTTTTCTACATTTCACCTTCACCTCCAAGCAACTTCCAGGAAAATCTGAAGAACTGTAGCTGCCTTGGCTGTTAATGAGCAGTAACTTGGACACTCTTCCTTAGCACAGCACATTTTGATAGTGCCTTTGATGGTGGTGGCAAGTTAAAGAACAGATGGGTAAGGAGGATAAGAGGGCCCCTGCTTCGACAGTGTTAGCCGAGGCAGAGATATCTAATGAGTGACAATACAAAGCACATGGCAGCTCTGGAGCTAATTCTTGCCCTAGTGGAAAACCTCTTCGCAAATACATCTGAAGATGGTTCAACTTCTTGCTCCACATTTCTCTTCTTCTGGTTCATTTCATTTTCACAGTAAAATAGAGTTGGGGGACTGAAGCCAAAAGAAAATGAACAGGAGGAAATGGCATTATAGGTTACAGTGTGTACATTACTCTCTTTGAATACACTTCTCACAACTGGATGGCTTGGTAAACAGTGATTTCCAAAATTAATTGCATACAGATCATCTGGGGATCTTAGGAAAATTCAAATTCTGATTCTACAAATGTGGAGTGGGGCCTGAGAATCTGCACTCCTAATAAGCTCCCAAGTGCTTCGGCAGCTGTGGCTGGCCTGGGGACCACCCTTCAAATAACAAAGCTGAAAAGGACCTTACCCCATTAAGAGTCTGAATCCCATCTAATGCCAAACTATTCAGTACAGGCATCTCTCCCCTATAATGAGAATAAAATAAAATTATAGACTGAATAAATCTAAAATCAAGGGACATTTATAAGTGTGCTCTCTCCTTTCATTCACAACTCATTTAATCTTAATAATAACTTCCAGAGCTAGGGAAGATTAGCCCTATTTCCTGGGTAAGAAGACCGAGGAAGTGTTAAAGAGTTGGCCCAAATTTACAGGTCTAGAAAGTGATGGAACAACATTTTGCACTGATTTCATATCTTCTCATCCAGCTGCTTTGTACAGCATTTTATATGATTAAAAAGGCTTTTAGATTCACAAACACGTTTGATCCTCATGATATTTGTCCGGTGAGAAAAGTATGATAGACCCTATTATCCTTATTTTGTAGATGGGGAGAGTAAGGCAGGAAAGATTAAACAGTGTGGCAAGGTCCCCCAGTTAATTAGCAGCAGAACTAGAGCTGTCACTGAGTCCTTCTGATCCCCAGTCTTTTTTTCTCTTTTATCATTATTGTGCTACTCAAGAGTAATCAATTTGTAAACTACAATGAAACAACAACAACTAGAAATAATGCTTCAGAAATTTCCAACAGGAAAAATCAGCATTACTTAAAAACTAAACTGATTAAAATAACTTTGAAATAGGGGATATGAGCATTCAGCTTTCATTTCACTTTCAGAGCTCTCAAAACATACATTTCCAAGTTTCCTAAATCTATGGTGATATCCCAGGTGGGCAGATAAAGAGAGGGTACTGATAATACTCCTCAGAGATCAAACCTTAATAGTTTTTGTAATTACCTTATTTTCATTCTCATACTTTATACTAAAATATGAATTGCTTTTATTGATTTTAAAGGCCTATCTTGGGCTGCTGGAAGTAAAACCCACTTCAAGGGAATCTGCTTCATTTCTCTTAACAAAAATAATATCCATTTTATTCCACAGATATTTTAATTCCTATATCTTCAATCTTTCTCGCAACTGGCTCTTTTCTAGCAGTATTTAAACATGATTATATTTTCCCCATAATAAAATAAAAGACTCTCCTTTTAACTCACGTGTTGCATTTCTCTCCTTTTCTCCAGAGGCAAACATGTTTAAAGATCTGTCTATATACACTTATCTCCCTTTCTCTATTGTACTCCTCAGCCCACTGGAGTTCAGATTCTGCCCTCATCACTGTACTGAAAACGCTATCCCTAAAGTCATTGATTACCTACATATTAGTTAACACCATGTGCTCACTTGACTTTCCAGCAGCATTTGATGAGTTTACTGCTCCTTTCCTTTGTAAAATGCTCTTTCCCCACTGGCTTTGTGAAGCTAAGGCTCTACTGAGTTTCTTCCAACTTTCATGCTTATTTTTCTCAGTGTTCACTGTGGATTCCCTTTTATATTTCAGTTATCATTAATTCAACAGATATTTATTGAGCCGTACTCTGTTCCTTTTACTATGCTAAGTACTGGGAATGAAATTGTAATTAAAACATATATTGTCTCTACTCTGCTGGAGCTTCCACTCTAACAGGGAACAGGCCAAATGAGTCAAGAACCTGGAAAAGGCTTCTCCAAGAGAATGATGTTTTAATGGAAATCTAAAGAGTGAGCAGCAATTGATGAGGCAATGAGAAAAGAAAAGAACATTCTATGCACAGGGATTGGATGCAGAAAGACCCTGGGTCATGAGGATCAATGGTCATAGGATTAGACTGCAAGGGTTGTAGAGACATGGAGGATTTTGCTTTTTCCTACAGGCAGCACTGAAATGTTTTAGGTGGTAGAAGGATGTGATCACATCTGTATTTCCCACAGACATGGAAGATCATCTGGCTATAAGATAATGAAAAACTGGAGGATGCAAGGGTGGATCAGAGCAAATCTCGCAGAGGTAATCCCTGTGGTCCAACATATAGATGATTGTTTTATGTAGGCTAATAGCAGCGAATTTAGAGAAAAAATTGTTGGCTTAGTTAAGAGGAATAAGGGAGAAAAAGAGTTTAAAAATGGCTCATGGAATAAATTATCCTTGAATAATTGGCATGGGAATGAATTAGGGGAGTCTAGACAGTTTAGGAGACAAATGGTAGTGCAGGAAAATGGGCACCATTTCCATTATACAAGAAAAGGAGAAAGAATAGTGAGGATACTGGTAAATTTGTCAGTTTGAAGGGAAGAAGGTGAATGTGTTCCCATTTGATAATTTCTATGTTTACCATAAAGAGAGGTAAATTTAACTCCTGAAACTGAAAAAGATCATGGTAAGGTGCTAAGTTAAGTGGGAAAAATTTGAAATTGCATTTGAAAATAAGGATGGACAAACTTTAAAAATTCCTCACCAATGGTTTTCTTATCCCAAAGATGACAGTAAATTTTTCATGAATGAAAAACCTTCATGCATCATGCAGAAAACCATCACTCTCCCCACTCTTGAAAATTCTAACTCAATTTTAGGAGAAACACTGAGGTAAATGTTTGATATTTATATTAACATTGGGATCAATACATGATATTTATTGGGATAAATGCATAACAACATTTTTCTTTCTCTGCTATACTGAGGTTGGCATCTAGGGAAGAATGGCACGCACATGTCAAGCATTAAAATATTTATGTTGATTCAGTTCTATGGGGCCACATAAACTGAAGTTACAAAATGTTTGCTCAAAATGAATTTTCCTAGGAGGGCAGTTGAGCATTGACAGAAGTTACACAGATGAAATCTGGCAGAAATTCACCAATACCTCCTTAATAATGAAGGGAAAGTTCTGAAGGTGAGGGTGTGCTCTGGGAATGATTTTTGCTGCTGAGTTCAAGAGCAATCAAAATGTTCATAGTCAAATTCCAGAAGTAACCCAGTGAAAAAGGCATTAGGGTGACCACATCACGTATTTGCCATGGGGCAGGGATATTTGCCATAGAAAGCTTGGGGCTCTCATTAATCATCACACAGAGAGAAGAATCTATATAAGGACAGCATTCCACACAACTCTTATATTCTTCTTACTTTTCTGTGGCTGCCAAAGCATTGAAATGTCCATCGTCTGCCCTTTCTCTAATGTGCTACTTGGGCTGTAACTGCATCTAGGGCAGTCTAATGGCCTCTAGGGGTTGAGGAGGTGATGCAGGAGGAATTCCCCCACCAGGCCAAGAAGAAACAGTTAGAATTGCATGGAGAATGATCAGCAGAAGTCCAAAACCGAGTTAAAGGAAAGAGAACACAGGAAAAGATGCAATGAAAGAGTATAACTTTGAAAGCATTGGTTACAAAAAACAAAAGTAAATAGAAAGCATATGATATTTGTTCACAGTACTGTTTAAGAAAATATGACCATAGGAAATAAAAGCTAGGACATAATATATGGTAAGAAAGGAAGTAAAGTGGAAATTAAAAGAATGTTAAATATAAAGCTTAGTAAAGAAGTGGAAGTTATTTAATACATCAAAGACCTGCACTGGAAATAGCTCTGAGGAAACTTGACACTGCAAAATCATTAAGGTGGAGGAAAACTTGAAGAGTATTTTCTATTAGGTAGAGGTGAAATGTTTAAGAGGTAAACATTATGAGACATTATAAATGTGGAAGCCAGAGAGCAGAGATTCAGCAACAAAGAAAGTCATTATTTCTAAAGAACATATCAAAAGAAATGGAACAGAAACAGTAACAAAAGATGTAATAGGAGAAACTTTTCTTACAAAGACAAAGACTTGGATGTTTTGGATGAAAATGAGAACAAAATAAATGTTTGGAAATTTTCCTAAAATATATGATTTTAACACCTTGGAAGAGAAACTTAAAAAATATTGACTGCATTTCATTTTAGGTATTATTTGATCTAGAATTTATTGCTATGTATGAACTGGAGTCAAAGCCAACTTTTGTTGGCTGGTAACACCTGGTGACAAAAATGCTTTCATTTGTAAGTATAAACTTTGATTTCCATATGTAAACTAAAATAAGGGCAATAACAATCATGATCTCACTTATCTCAGCATGATTTATGAATAAAGAAGTTAATAAGACAACCCTTCTTTTTGATTATAATAACCTTTGTACTACTTTAGTCAAGTGCATATATTTTTGGATGACGTTTTAATCCAGAACCTGACACTTATGATATTCTTGTTAATCTAACAAGCAACTGAGAAATTGGCAGCAGCAAATAAATCATAGTTTGAGGTGCATAACTAACATAATACATGTACATTGTATACTACGTATATCTAAGGGAAGAACATCAAGATATTAAAAAGATTCTGCTCAGCAACAAGATTAGGGGAACTTAGCCATTTGGGTCACTTTCTGCCTTGTCCTCTACTTCTAACAAAGAGGCCTCAGATCACCGCTTAAGTGCCTTTTCTCAATTAGAGTATTCTGTGAAAGGGTCAGAAAATAATATAAAAATATTCAGCTTAATTTCTCTGATTAAATGAAGAGCCATCTGGAAAAACTGGCTAATGACAGATTTTTTTTTCCAAAAAGCAGGTTCTTGATGTTTTCAGCTTACAATTAGTTATTCTGTGGTAAAAAAAAAATCAATCCCTAAATATCAGTGTCTTATGACAACTAATATTTACTTTCACTCTTGTTGCATTTTGGCTGTGGTGTCTGAGGCTCTACTCCATGTGTTGTCTTCATTTCATGATCCCTTCTGAAGGATCATAGAACATGTATTTCTCATCTCAGAGAGAAAAGACTGAAACACACAAAGATTTTGTTTCTGCTTTTACTCAGTTGTAATGTATAACCAGTCCATGGGCATTATGTTGCCAAATCAAGCCATGTGCTCAAACCTACATCAATGGGGAAGGAACATACGCCCTTCTCATGTGGCATTTCTGAAAATATCATGGTAATGGCCAGGGATGTATATTCCTCTTACAGAGGGGGAGAGATAACTGGGAAATCTACTACTATACTTAGCAAAAGTAAATGTGAGGAAAGATTGAAGGTCCTAATATAGAAATAAGAAGGTAAGGGTAACATCAAACTCTTCTCTAGTAAAAAATAATACTTTAGACAAAAAAATGCAACTATGTATTGTCTATAGAATGACAAGAAAAACAAAGTCAGAGAGGTTTACAGGAACTGGTAAATGTTAGCAAATGTTAGCAAAAATAAACCATAAAGTCGGCCACGCAAATGTTAGCTAAAATAAACCAGAGAGTCTAACAAAGTAGAACATATTTTATCATACCAACAAGTCAGTGGAGAAAAAAGACAAACGATCAACTTATTTGATGTACAAAAACCCCTGTACTAAATTGAACACATTTTTAAGAATAACTATTTGTAAATTAAGAACAGAAAGATAGCAACAGAGCATGATAAAGTATACATGTTTCAAAACAGGAGCTAACAGCATCTTAAATATTGAACACAGAGGCGATCCCACTAAAGTCAGAAACAAGATTAAGGATACCTTCTATCCCTAATGTTTTGCAATTTTCTTCCAGAATATCTACCCACTGTAATATATTAAGGGAAAGAAATGAGGTATAAATACTGGAAAGGTAGGGGGGAAAAATCACTGTTTTAAGAAAATATGTACGTGGAAATATAAGAGAAAAAACTTAAAAAACTCTTAGAATAACAATAAATCTCAACAAAGCATCAGGTTATAAAATAATTACACAAAAATGAATACAACTTCTATAATAATAATTAAAATATAATAAAAACAAGATCCTTTATTAACAATATGGTATGAGTACCCACTGAATCCACAACCACCTTCTTAAGCAAGCATCCAAAGCAATTTGCCATGCTTTATACTACGTGCCTACATTTCCCTGTAGACAGAAAATGTGATCAAAGTTGTTTCTGGACCCCAAAGCAGTCACACATAAGACAGCCAAGAGCCTGGGCCTGCCAAAATGAGGTGATCTTTGTTATCTCTGAACCAACCAGATTATGTAAATTAATGTGAACACACCTAGGGATGTAATCACTGGAACACCTCAGAAACTGAGACACACAACAGAGAGAAGGAAATCTGCATATGCCAAAAGGCAGAAGGTGTTTTGAATGAGAGAAGAGAAGCAGAGAAGGGGAGGAAGATTCAGGCAGAGAAGCTGAGCTGGAAGGGCTGAGTCACTTATGCAGTGCGCTGGTAGAGCTGTTTCACCATGCTATTTGGTCACTCTTCTATTTACAGAAAGCCTGATTGGAAAAGCCATGAAAATGTGGAAATAGAACTAAAAACAGAAGGCATTTTGAATGTAGAACTATGTCTTACAACCTAATATTGCCAAACGCAGATGCCATCTGCAATAGCAACAGAAAATATTAAAAACCAAGTAAAATGTCTATCAATAAAAGACCTATCTAAAGAAAAATTATAATATTTTAACTTTAAGAATAATTGAACAAATGGAGAATTACATAGCAAATCAGAGAAAATTCAATATTCAAAGACGTCAACTGGACAAAAAATAATTCATGGCTTTAAAATGCAATTTTAGGAGTTCCTGTAGTGTCTCAGCAGTTAACGCATCCCACTAGGAACCATGAGGATGTGGGTTTGATCCCTGGCCTTGCTCAGTGGGTTGAGGATCTGGCATTGCCGTGAGCTGTGGTGTAGTTTGCAGACGCGGCTTGGATCCCACGTTGCTGTGGCTCTGGCATAGGCCAGCGGCTACATCTCCAATTAGACCCCTAGCCTGGGAACCTCCGTGTGCCTCGGGAGCAGCCCTACAAATGGCAAAAAGACAAAAAATAAAATAAAATAAAATAAAATAAATAAAATGCAATTTTAATCAAAATACCAATGGGATATTTAGAAATGTGACAACTGTTTGAAATTTCCTCTGAAAAGTTCCAATAGATGATCTACTTCCAGGAATATATATTAAAGAAATACTCAGATGCAAGACATATGTATGAGGATATTAATCACGGCATACTTTAAATAGCAAAATCTTAAAAAATATGTGTAAATAGATTGTTATATACATACTGAGGGAAACAACAATGTCATTATAATGCTATTGTCAAAAACAGGTAGTTACATTGGAAAATGTTCATGATATATTTAAAATTAAAATTAAAGAGGTCTGTATATTAAGTACACACTTTTTAAAAACTATCCATCTATTGGGAATAGTCATCACTCTTTATAGTCCCAAGTATTAAGGCTGCTAATTACATTGTAGGTATTTTATTTTTTAATTCACATATTTTTTTAATTTTCTAAAATGTCTCCAGAGAATATGTATTATTTTATAGTAAAATAATACATGCTACTATAATGTAACAAAAAGACCAAACCAGCAACAAGAACCTGAAACAGATAGTAGCAAATAGTAGAGCCAAATAAATGTCTGTAGAATGAATGGCCAAGATAATTTTGAAAAAAGACACTTGTGCTGACAGATGGTGAAGTTCATGCTACAAACAACATACCATTTTAAAATCACAATAATTTACCAGTGAAATGAATGTAAAAGTAATCAGTTGGTTGAATAATATAAAAAGCTCAGCAACAAACCCAATATAAAATATTTTAGCACATGACATATGTAATATTTCTAGTGAAAATATTCAACGAGGAAATAGACCACTATCCCCTAAGTTGTTATGAAACAATTGGTTAAAATATAGGGGGAGAAGATAAAAAGAATTCTATATCCTATGGTATGAAGCACCATAAACAAATATAACAAGAAAAGACAGATTAAAAAAATTTGCAACAATTTTAACTACCTTAATGTATACAGGTTTTTCTTTTGTTTTGTTTTGCTTTTTAGGGCCACACTTGTGGCATATGAAGTTTCCTAGGCTAGGGGTCGAATCAGAGATACAGCTGCCAGCCTATGCTACAGCCACAGCAAGGCGGGATCCAAGCCATGTCTGAGACCTACACCACAGCTCACAGCAACACTGGATCCTTAACCCACTGTTAACCCACTGAGCAAGGCCAGGGATTGAAACTGCATCCTCATGGATGCTAGTCAGGTTCATTACTGCTGAGCCATGATGGGAACTCTTGTTTGATTTTTTTTAAAGAAAAAAGCATACTTATAAAAATTGGCTATTGGATTTAGAATATCAGTAAACAAATCGCAATGGAAAAAAACACAAGTAGATAATAATAATACATTATTAAATTGAAGGAACACAAATTGTAACACTACTATCTAATTTGTGCCTCCAAAAGGCTTTTTTTTAAATTGGTAACTCTATCATCTAGGGTGAATCATATATGGGATTAAAATGGCTATATTTTTCTGGGAGGTAACTGATATATCAAAGGCTTAAAATATGACCTAATGATTTAAGTTCTAGGAATGTGAAAGAATCAAAGATTCAAACCAAGATTTATGTACAAGTGTGTTCATTATGGTGCTGCTTACAGTAGCACAAAAAACTGGAAACAACCTTAATGATTTACATAGAGAATTAATAAATTATTTCTATGATATACACTACCCTAAAATCACATTTTAGAAGAGGATTAAGAGTGAAAATGCTTACACTATATTATCAAGTATAATCTCTGAATAAAAATATCTACTATATGAACCCTATTTCTCTAAGAAAAAATATGTGTTTGCGTGTACCTAAGAAAGCTCTGTGAAAACAATGGGACACCAAATTGCTAATGCTTATCTCTGGTGGTGGGACTAAGGAGGTATTTTATCTTCTCTTTACTTCAGTTACACCTATCCTCAAATATCTTTAAATAAAATATTTAAATTCATAATATAAACTAATTGTTATATTTCCTCATTTCAGGGAATTTCTACTGTGCCCATTTTTTCAGGAAACATTCTCATTTATAACATTCTTCTTAATTCCAACCCACCTTCTCTTCTCCTTCACACACTGTTTTATTGGGCTACGTTTCTTACAGACTGCATTAAGGTTCATTACAGTCTATCTTCTTTTTAGCTGTAGCCTCCTTAAATGTAAAGGCTATGCAAAGTCGGTGGCTTATATTCCATTACTTTTGTGTATAAACTGTACATACTAAGTAAATATAGGTTGAATGAAAGAAGATTACAAAGTGCACAAACTGCATATAGATCATTCAGGCACTGAGTAAACTAAAGAAGCTGATTCATTCTTTATGGCTAAATTGAGTTACTTTGAGGAAATGTATCACCCATAAATCTAGGAAAAATAGGTTATCTCTCTCTCTCTTTTTTTTTTTTTTAATGGAGATAACACTGCTGACAACTTGACTTTTTGTTTTCTTTCTTTCTTTTTTTTTGTCTTTTTTTGCCATTTCTTGGGCCGCTCCCGCGACATATGGAGGTTCCCAGGCTAAGGGTCGAATCGGAGCTGTAGCTGCCAGCCTGCGCCAGAGCCACAGCAATGCGGGATCCAAGCCGTGTCTGCAACCTACACCACAGCTCACGGCAACACCGGATCCCCAACCCACTGAGCAAGGCCAGGGATCGAACCCGCAACCTCATGGTTCCTAGTCAGATTTGTTAACCACTGCGCCACGACGGGAACCCGGGTTATCTCTTTATTTATGTTTCTACAACATCTAGTATATTTGTTTATAAAGATTATCATATTAGTTTTGTGGCTGTCTTTCTTGAGATTGTGATTTCCCATTTCATTTGTCCTCATATGTGTGGCATCTATAGACATTTGCCCTATCATAGATGCTCAAAAATACTTTCGGTTTGAAACCGCTTTAATGAGGTAGGATTTACAGACAAAAAGTTGTACATATTCAATGTATACTTTTTTTCATTTTTTAAAGTTTTATTGAAGTATAGTTGATTGATAATGTTGTGTTAATTTCTGCTGTACAGCATAGTGACCTAGTCATACATATACATACATCCCTTTTCTCATACTATCTTTCATCATGTTCTATCCCAAGAGACTGGATACAGTTCCCTGTGCTATAGGACCTCTTTGCTTATTCTCAATGTATACAACTTGATGAGTCTGGAGCTAACTATACACACTTAAAACAATCATCATAATCTAAGCCATAAATATATTTATTATCTGCAAAACTTTCCTCCATTCTAATTTATTATTAATATCATTATTGATAAGGACACAACATAAGATCTACTCACTAAATTTTTATTTTTTATTTTTATTTTTTTTTGTCTATTGTCTTTTATTGTTGTTGTTGCTATTTCTTGGGCCGCTCCCGCGGCATATGGAGGTTCCCAGGCTAGGGGTTGAATCGGAGCTGTAGCCACCGGCCTACGCCAGAGCCACAGCAACACGGGATCCGAGCCGCATCTGCAACCTACACCACAGCTCACGGCAACACCGGATCGTTAACCCACTGAGCAAGGGCAGGGACCGAACCCGCAACCTCATGGTTCCTAGTCGGATTCATTAACCACTGCGCCACGATGGGAACTCCCTCACTAAATTTTTAAATGGATGACAGTATTGTTAAATATAGGCTCTATGCTGCACAGTAAACATCTATGACTTATTCATCTTGTATAACTGAAACTTTGTATCTTTTGATTACACATCCTCACTAACTCCTCTCCCTGGCAACCACCATTCTACTCTCTGATTCTATGAATTTCACTATTTTAGATTTCTTATATAAGTGGAATTATGTAATATTGTCCTTCTGTGTCTGCCTCATTTCACTTAACATAGTATCCTCCGGGATGACCCACGGTGTCACAAATGGCAGGATTTCCTTCTTTTTATTTTTATTAAAAAAAATGTTTTTCCTACACCATAGTGGTATATTTATGACTATCAGTGAAGGTACATTGACACAACATTGTCACAAGTCTGTAGTTTACATTAGCGTTCACTCTTGGCATTGTACAAGGTATGGATTTTTTTTAACTTTTTTTTATTAAAAATTTAAAAATTTTCTTAAAAAATTAAAAATTAAAAAAATTTATTATAGTTTATTTTAGTGAAAAATTAACATTTATCTTTTTTTATTACTCAATGAATTTATTACATTTATAGTTGTACAATGATCATCACAATCCAATTTTATAGGCCTTCCATCCCACAACACCAGTGCATCCCCCCACCCCCCCAAACTGTCTCCGTTGGAAACCATAAGTTTTTCAAACTCTGTGAGTCAGCATCTGTTCTGCAAACAAGTTCAGTCTGTCCTTTTTCCAGATTCCACATGTCAGTGAAAGCATCTGATGTTGGTGTCTCATTGTATGGCTGACTTCACTTAGCATGATCGTTTCTAGGTCCATCCATGTTGCTAAAAATGCCAGTATTTCGTTCCTTTTAATGGCTGAGTAATATTCCATTGTGTATATGTACCACCGCTTCTTGATCCACTCCTCTGTCGATGGACATTTAGGTTGTTTCCATGTCTTGGCTATTGCAAATAGTGCTGCAATGAACACTGGAGTACATGTGTCTTTTTGAGTCATGGTTGTCCCTGGATAGATGCCCAGGAGTGGGACTGCTGGGTCAAATGGCAATTCTATGTTTAGTTTTCTGAGGACTCTCCATACTGCTTTCCACAGTGGTTGCACCAATTTACAATCCCACCAATGGTGTACTAGGGTTCCTGTTTGCACCAATTTACAATCCCACCAATGGTGTACTAGGGTTCCTTTATCTCCACCCCCTCTCCAGCACTTATTGTTTGTAGACGTTTTGCTGATGGCCATTCTGGCTGGTGTAAGGTGGTACCTCAGTGTGGTTTTGATTTGCGTTTCTCTAATCATGAGTGATGCTGAACATCTTTTCATGTGTGTTTTGGCCATCTGTATGTCTTCTTTGGAGAATTGCCTGTTTAGATCCTCTGCCCATTTTTGGATGGGGTTGTTTGACTTTTGGTATTGAGCGGTAGGAGGTGTTTATAAATTTTGGAGATTGATCCCTTGTCAGTCAATTCATTTGCAAATATGTTCTCCCATTCTGTGGGTTGCTTTTCATTTTGTTTAGGGTTTCCTTTGCTGTGCAGAAACTTCTAAGCTTGATTAGGTCCCATTTGTTTATTTTTGTTTTCACAGTCATTACTCTAAGTGGTGGATCTGAGAAGATGTTGCTGTCATTTATGTCAGAGAGTGTTTGGCCTGTGTTTTCCTCTAAGAGTTTTATAGTGTCTGGTCTCATATGTAGGTCTTTAATCCATTTGGAGTTTATTTTTGTGTATGGTGTTAGGGAGTGTTCTAACTTCCTTCTTTTCCATGTGGCTGTCCAGTTTTCCCAGCACCACTTATTGAACAGGCTGTCCTTTCTCCATTGTATATCCTTGCCTCCATTGTCATAGATGAGTTGGCTGTAGGTGCATGGGTTTAATTCTGGGCTTTCCCTCCTGTTCCACTGATCTATATGTCTGTCTTTGTGCCAGTACCATATGGTTTTGATGACTGTTGCTTTGTAGTATAGTCAGAAGTCAGGGAGCCTCCTTCCTCCAGCTCCGTTTTTCTTTCTCAGGATGTCTTCAGCTATTCTGGGTCTTTTGTGCTTCCAAACAAACTTTAAAATGTTTTCTTCAAGTTCTGTGGAAAATGTCCTTGATAATTTGATAGGGATTGCATTGAATCTGTAGATTGCCTTGGGTAGCATAGTCATTTTGATAATAATGACTCTTCCAATCCAAGAGCATGGTATGTCTTTCCATCTATTCGTGCCATTTTGATCTCTTTCATCAGTGTCTTATAGTTCTCAGAGTACAGGTCTTTTGTCTCTTTAGGTAGGTGTATTCCTAGGTCTTATTCTTTTGGATGCAATGGTAAACGGAATTGCTTCCCTAATTTCTTTTTCGGCTCTTTCATTGTCAATGTATAGAAATGCCATCGATTTCTGTGTATTGATTTTGTATCCTGCGACATTGCCAAATTCGTGGATGAGCTCTAACAGTTTTCTGGTAGAGTCTTTAGGATTCTCTGGGTATAGTATCATGTCATCTGCAAATAGTGAGAGTTTTACTTCTTCCTTTCCAATTTGGATTCCTTTTATTTCTTTTATTTCTCTGATTGCTGTGGCTAGGGCTTCCAAAACTATGTTGAAGAGTAGTGTGGGTGAGAGCGGACATCCTTGCCTTGTTCCTGATCTCAGTGGGAATTCTTTCAGTTTTTCACCATTGAGAATGATGTTCACTGTGGGTTTGTCATGTATGGCCTTTATTATGTTGAGGTAGGTTCCCTCTATGCCCACTTTCTGAAGGGTTTTTATCAGAAATGGATGTTGGATTTTGTCAAAGGCTTTTTCCGTGTCTATTGAGAGGATCATATGGTTTTTATTCTTTAGTTTGTTAATGTGGTATATCATACTGATGGATTTGCGGATATTGAAGAACCCTTGCCTCTCTGGGATAAATCCCACTTGATCATGATGTATAATCCTTTGTATTATTGGATGCGGTTTGCTAGTATTTTGTTGAGTATTTTTGCATCGATGTTCATCAGTGAAATTGGCCTGTAGTTTTCTTTTTTTTGTGGTATCTTTGTCTGGTTTTGGTATCAGGGTGATGGTGGCCTCATAGAATGAGTTTGGGAGTATCCCTTCTTCTGCAATTGTTTGGAATATTTTCAGAAAAAGAGATGTTAGCTCTTCTCTAAATGTTTGATAGAATTCGCCTGTGAAGCCATCTGGTCCTGGACTTTTGTTTGTTGGAAGTTTTTAAATCACAGTTTCAATTTCAGTTCTTGTGATTGACCATTCATCTTTTCTATTTCATCTTGGTTTAGTCATGGAAGATTATACTTTTCTAAGAATTTGTCCATTTCTTCTAGGTTTTCTGTTTTATTAGCATCTAGTTGCATACAGTAGTCTCTTATGATCCTTTGTATTTCTGTGATGTCCGTTGTTACTTCTCCTTCTTCATTTCTAATTTTATTGATTTGAGTCCTCTCTCTTTTTTGCTTGATAAGTCTGGCTAGGGGTTTATCAATTTTGTTGATCTTTTCAAGGAAGCAGCTTGTCATTTCATTGATCTTTTCTATGGTTTTCTTCATTTCTCTTTCACTGATTTCTGCTCTGATCTTTATGTTTTCTTTCCTTCTGCTAACTTTAGGTCTTGTCTGTTCTTCTCTCTTGAGCTGCTTTAGATGCAACGTTAGCTTCTTTATTTGAGCTTTTTCTTGTTTCCTGAGGTGGGCTTGTACTGCTATAAACTTTCCTCTTAGAACGGCTTTTGCTCCATCCCATAGGTTTATGGAGTGGTATGTCTTTGTTGTTGTTTGCTGCTAGGTATTTTTTAATTTCCTCTTTGATTTCTTCAGTGATCCATTGGTTGTTTAGTAGCATGTTGTTGAGTCTCCACGTGTTTGTGTTTTTTTGCAGTTTTTTTCTTGTTGATTTCCAGTCGTATAGTGCTGTGGTCGGAAAAGCTGCTTGATATGATTTCAATTTTCCTAAAGTTACCGAGGTTGGATTTGTAGCCCAGGATGTGATCAATCTTAGAGAATGTTCCATGTGCACTTGAGAAGAATGTGTATTCTGGTGCTTTTGGATGGAATGTCCTATAAATATCTATTAAGTCCATCTGGTTTAATGCATCATTCAGGGCCTGTGTTTCCTTATTGATTTTGTGTCTGGATGATATGTCCATTGCTGTAAGTGCAGTGTTAAAGTCCCTCACTATGATTGTGTTATTGTTGATTTCTCTTTTTAAGGTTGTTAGCAGTTGCCTTATATAATGTGGTGATCCTATGTTGGGTGTGTAGATATTTAACATTGTTATATCTTCTTCTTGGAGTGATCCTTTGATCATTAGGTAGTGACCTTCCTTGTCCTTTAAAATATTCTTCATTTTAAAGTCTATTTTGTCTGATATGAGTATTGCTATTCCAGCATTTTTTTCCTTCTCATTTGCATGAAATATTTTCTTCCATCCTCTCACTCTCAATTTGTATGTGTCCCTAGAAGTGAAGTGGGTCTCTTGAAGCCAGGACATATATGGGTCTTGTTTTTGTATCCATTCAGCCAGTCTATGTCTTTTGCTTGGGGCATTTATTCCATTAACATTTAAGGTAGTTATTGATATGTATGTTCTTATTGCCATTTTATTCATTGCTTTGGATTTGTTTTTGTTGCTCTTTTTTCTTCCCTTCTTCTCTCGTTCTCTCCTCTTCTGGTTTGATGACTATCTTTAGTGTTCTATTTGAGTTGATTTTTCTTATTTGTTTCTGTATCAATTGTAGATTTTTGGTTTGCAGTTATTCTGAAATTTTGATGTAAGAGTCTATATATATATATGAGATTGTTTTATGTTGTTGTTCTCTTAATTGCAACTGCATCTCCAGTGTCCTGCATTTGTACCCTCCTGTTCTCATGATTTCTGATTTGGGTGGCATAATTGTGCATGGATGATTTCATATCTTTACTGTACATATACCTTTACTGGTGAGCCTTGTCATTTGCGGAAGTTTTGTTTCTGGTTGAGGCCTTTTCTTTTCTGCCTAGAGAAGTTCCATTAGTATTTGTTGTAAGGCTGGTTTAGTGTTGCTGAATTCTCTCAACTTTTGCTTATCTGTGAAGGTTTTGCTTTCTCCTTCAAATCTGAAGGAGAGCCTTGCTGGGTAAAGTAATCGTGGTTTGAGGTTTTTTCCTTTCATCACGTTCAGTATACCATGCCACTCCCTTCTGGCCTGCAGAGTTTCTGCTGAAAAATCTGCTGATAACCTTATCGGGGTTCCCTTGTATGTTATTTGTTTCTTTTCCCCAGCTGCTTTGAAGATTTTCTCTTTAATTGTGGTCAGTTTGATTAATATGTGTCTCACTGTATTCCTCCTTGGGTTTACTTTATATGGTACTCGTTGTGCTTCCTGGATTTGAGTGAGTGGTTCCTTTCCCAAGTTAGGGAAGTTTTTTGGCTATTATCTCTTGGAATATTTTTTTCTGTCCCCTTCTCTCTCTCTTCTCCTTCTGGCACCCCTATAATACAGTTGTTGGTGCGTTTATCATTGCCCCAGAGATCTGAGACTGTCTTCATTTGTTTTCAATGTTTTTTCTCATTTCTGTTCCACATCTGTAATTTCCACTCATCTGTCCTCCAACTAGCTTATTTGTTGTTCTGCCTCCTGTATTCTGCTCTCAGCTGCTTCTAATGAATTTTTTCAGTTATTGTATTTTGCATCTCTTCTTATTTTTTTTTTTTCTTGAGTTTTGGCCTTTTCTAGGGCCACTCACATGGCATATGGAGGTTCCCAGGCTAGGGGTCTATTCGGAGCTATAGCTGCTGGCCTACACCACAGCCACAGCAACTCGGGATCTGAGCCATGTCTGCAACCTACACCACAGCTCATGGCAACACTGGATCCTTAATGCACTGAGCAAGACCAGGGATCGAACCCACAACCTCATTGTTCCTAACCAGATTTATTAATCACTGCACTATGACAGGAACTCACTCTTCTCACGTTTTATATTTTGCATCTTTTTGCTCAGTGTTTCCTGTAAATTATGCGTCTTTGACTCCAGTTTCTTTCCAATGTCTTGCATCATCTTCAGCATCAACAGTCTAAAGTCTTTTTCCTGGAGGCTGAGAATCTCCTGATCCCTTAGTTGTTTTTCTAGGGTTTTTTCTGACTCCTTCATCTGAGTTATAGTTCTCTGTCTTTTCATTTTTTATGGTTTTTTTGTGGTCACCTTTTTACAGATAACAATGTTGTTGCCTTTTTACTTCTGGTGTCTGCCCCCTTTGTGGCTGAAGTTGGTATGGGGGCTTGCTGTAGGCTTCCTGATGGGAGGGACTGATGCCTGCCCACTGGTAGGTGGAGCTAATTCCTATCCCTCTGGTGGGTGGGGCTTTGTTTCTGGGTGATGTTAGAGGCAGCTATGTGCCTGAGGGGTCTTTAGGTAGCCTGTTTACTGAGGGGTGGGGCTGTGATTCCACCTGGATTGTTGTTTGGCCTGGGACTTCTCAGCACTGATGGGTAGGGACGGATTTTCCCAAAATGGCCACCTCCAGAGAAAGGCATGCTGCTTAATACTCCCAAGAGCTTTGCTTCCAATGTCCTTCCCCCACAACAAGCCACATTCATCCCTGTTTTCCCAGGAGGTCCTCCAAGAACTGCAGTCAGGTTTGACCCAGATTCCTATGGAGAATTTGCTTTGCCCTGGGACCCAGTGCACATGAAAGTCTGCGTGTGCCTTTTAAGAATGGGGTCTCTGGTTCCCCCAGTCCTGTGGAGCTCCTGTGCATAAGCCCCACTTGGCCTTCAATGGCAGATGCTCCAGGGCTCTTTCTCCCAGTGCCAACTCCCAACATATGGGAGTTCGATGTGGGGCTCAGAACTCTTACTCCTGTAGTAGAGTCTCTGTGAACCAGTTATTTTCCAGTCTGTAGGGCCTCCCAACTGGGAGGTATGGGATTTCTTATATCATGTAATCGCCCCTCCTACCTCTTTGTGTGCCCTCCTCTTTGTCTTCTGGAGTAGGATATCTTTTTGAAAGTTTCCAGTCCATTTGGTTGAAGATTGCTCAGCATTTAGTTGTAAATTTTGTTGTTTTTAGGAGAGACATTGAGCTTCAGTCCTTTGGGATTTCCTTTTTTTAAAGGCTGCATATTATTTATTTGTATTTATATACCACATTTTCTTTATCCATTCATCTGATAGATACTTAGGTTGCTTCCCTATCTTGGCCATTATGAATAATGGTGCAGTGAACACAGGAGTGCAGCTATCTCTTTAAGATCTTAATTTCAATTTCTTTGCATATATACCTAAAAGTGGAATTACTGGATCATATGGTAGATCTATTTTTAATGTCTATTAGACCTTTATACTGTTTTTCTTAGTATCTGCACCAATTTACATTCCAACCAAAAGTGTATAAGGTTCCCTTTTCCCCATGCCCTCAACAACTTATTTTTTTATAATAGTCATCCTAACATATGTGAGGTGATTATCTCATTGAATTAAATGCTTTTTAAAATAGTGAATAGATTTAACTGTGGAAAGAAGACTATGGAAAACGGCAGTAGTATTACAGAAAAGTAGAAAGGATCCTGGGGCTGTAAGATCTGAGTTTATCCTCTTCTACAAATTGTCACAGGACCTCGTGTAAGTCATCTCTCTTCTTCTATGTTAAAGGAGGCATTTGGATAGATGATTTTTAAAGCTTCTTTCAACTTTGAAAATCTAGACTCCTAACAAGGGGTTTAACATCACTGGATAGATATTAAGATGGACCCTGGGTTTGGCGTTAGATTTTTCCATTTGTTTTGTAAGATTTTCTTTCCTAGAGTGGGATTTCCCCCTAGTCTTGGAACCCAAACATTCCATCTATCCAACCTGTTAGAGAATGAAATTGATATTTTGACACTGGAAATAGGAAAATGCTCTGATATGAAGTTCTTAAATATTGAAGGAGTGTGGCCAAAAGGAAGTAAGTATATATATATACTTAGTGGAGAAAGTCCGAAAAGTCCTATCAGCTCTTAAAAGAAGCAGTGTAGAAAGGCAATACACTCTTTCCACAGTTACAGAGAGGTACTTTTTTCTAGAAATAGGCTAACTTAAAATATAACTTCTATCATCAAATGTAACTTTCAGGAATATCCACGTATCAGAAAGAATCAACACTCTCTCAAGGTAAAATGCAATGTGTAATAAACTCTCACATTAGCAAATATCATTTTTCTCTCACTGAAATGTCAAAGATAAATTTGCTGAAGTTTTACACAATCCGGATGCCCTTGAAAACCATGTCTATGGCTGAATGCAGAGAGCAAAGCAAACAATGGCTGAAGTCCATAACATTATTGAAAGCATCCTAAACTTAAGTGATCCCAGTTTCAATAAGATTTTCCTCAATCAAAAGTGTTTTTCCAGTAATTCTTTCCCTGAATCAAGAGAAGAAATATGACTGTCCTTGATGTTTAGCTCATTGCTGAGGATGTTATGTTCCTTAGGCTCAGTCTAGCCTTCCATTAAATTAGACTAAGTCTCTAAAATAATTTCTCTTTGAACCATCTTTTCAACTTTAAAAAAGGCATTGTAAAATTTTGGTGGAAAATGTCTTACATGTGATAAGAAATGGATGCTATTTGAAAATTTAGCTACTTTCCTTCTTTTTTTTTTTTGTTGTGTCTTTTTAGGACTGTACTTGTGGCATATGGAAGTTCCCAGCCTAGGGGTCCAATCAGAGCTGCAGCTTCCAGCCTACACCACAGCCACAGCAATGTGGGGTCCACGCCATGGCTGCAACCTACACCACAGCTCATGGCAATGCCGGATCCTTACCCCGCTGAGCAAGGCCAGGGATGGAACCCACATCCTCATGGATATTAGCTGGGTTTGTTACCTCTAAGCCACAATGGGAACTCCTAGCTACTCTTTCTATAAGATAAAATACAAAATCTCATTTTTGTAGAATACAAAATTAGATTTTTAAAAATGTTAAAATGAGGCAGAGAGGGTTTCAAAAGACTTAACTTTGTAAATGTTAGAAATTGGTTTAATATTTAAAATATTTAAAATATTGGTTTAATATTTAAAATAACACTGCAGTATTCGTCCATTCATTATACAATATACATATAAATATATATATATTCATACATAAAAATATATAAATACAATTAAAGGATAAGCTCAGCATGTTTACCTTTGTGTACTTCCTACTGCTGACCTCTGTGTATGTTACATGTGCATGCACACATGCCTGCAATTATTCCTTGAGTATATCATTATATGACTCAGTATCTTCCCTGTCTTTTAAAAAATACATTTCTCTCTTTGAGTATATATATTTGCCTCTTTTTCCTAGGGTTTTTATTTTTCCTACCTCCCACTCCTATCTTTCTTTCTTGTTTGGTCAAATTATAAATCAGGCAGGCTCCGGCCTATGGTCAAATCCAGCCCATTGCCTGATTTGTGAATAAGGTTTTATTGGAACCTAGCCATTCCTAATTTGTTTACATATTGTCTAGATGTGCTTTCGTACTACAAACACAGAGTTGAGTATTTGTAACAAAAGCAATAAGATATGATCTGCAAAACCTGAAATATTTACTATGTGGCCCTTTACAGAAAAAAAATGACTCCTAATATAGGTGGTAAGAATATCTTTGAAGAGTTCTTTCTTTTTTTTTTTGGCTTTTTGCTATTTCTTTGGGCCGCTCTCGCGGCATATGGAGGTTCCCAGGCTAGGGGTCGAATTGGAGCTGTAGCCACTGGCCTACACCAGAGCCACAGCAACGCGGGATCCGAGCCGCGTCTGCAACCTACACCACAGCTCACGGCAATGCTTGATCGTTAACCCACTGAGCAAGGGCAGGGACCCAACCCGCAACCTCATGGTTCCTAGTCGGATTCGTTAACCACTGCGCCACGATGGGAACTCCTGAAGAGTTTTTGTTTATAATGAAGGGATGTGGACATCAGGGAAGTTTCTAAAGAGAAGCTTCCTGCTAATACTTCCTAAAGGGAAGAACTGTTTCCATATATTGAAAGAGATTGCTTTAAGCAACTCCTTTTAAATTCCTGGTAAGGTATATCTGAGAGTTATAATCATTCTTATAGGAAGTGTATTCCATCAATTAAATCACAAGCTGTGCTTTTTGTTATTTTCCAGTGTACCTAGCAGGCTCGCAGCAGTACTATTGTTAGAAAGGGCAAAGGAGAGATCCTGACTTATTTCCTATACCTTTGAGGGCCTGCTTTGGTCCTCTACCAACTATGCCCCTACATAGGGCGAGGGGTTTACTTGGAACTCAAGTCTTCTCATTGACAACTCATTCTAGACCACATTTCAGCTTCCAAGGTATAAACGGGCTTTTTAAAAAAATTATCATTATTGGTTACATGCATTTTAAGGTGGACACACTGCTGATGTGTGTGCCCCTAGTTGTCAGAATTGGCTTAGGAGTAGCTGTTTGCAGAGGAGGTGGGGAGATGGAGGATGGATGTGTGTGTTCACACGAGTACATATGTGACCCCCTTTGGAACAGAGCCAAGGTGAGGGGAAGGAAAGGGGCTCAGGCTGGAGACAGTCTTTTCTTTACTGCTCAAGGTAGGAGAACAGAACATGTATTATTTCTCTGCTAGCCTGATTTACAGCTTTCTCTGGGACCCACAAATTTTAGATGTGGCTTGGCCTAACAGATTGCCTTATTTAATCAAGGCTGTTAAAGAAACTCTGCGAATTGATTTATGATTTGAAATTATGGAGTGCTCTAAAAATATTATAGTTATATAATTTTATGTATAACTAAGGAGTTTTCCTAGTTGCTGCAAAATATTTAATATACTATGTAAGTGTGTCGATATATAATACATATTATGAATCTAAATACCTGAATGCAATGATTATCAGACTTCAGTTTTCATTAAAATTAATGAGGAGTTACCATCGTGGCTCAGTGGTTAACAAGTCCGACTAGGAACCATGAGGTTGTGGGTTCGATCCCTGGCCTTGCTCAGTGGCTTAAGGATCCAGCGTTGCCTTGAGCTGTGGTGTAGGTCGCAGACACGGCTCGATCCCGCGTTGCTGTGGCTCTGGCATAGGCCGGTGGCTATGGCTCCGATTAGACCCGTAGCCTGGGAACCTCCATATGCAGGGGCAGCAGCCCAAGAAATGGCAAAAAGACCAAAAAAAAAAAAACAAAAACAAAAAAACAAAAAAAAGAGTGTTTATTTAAGATGTTGTCAGAAATCCTTCAAGTCTTGGCACCTAGCTCAGATGCCTCAATAACTACCAGATTTGTCTTCTGTTGTATGGCACCTAGCTTTAGCTGAACTAGTCACCTGTTTATTCCTATCTGTTGGCATTGGAATCATGTGATTACACCTATATTCAGTTGCTTCTCTGACTCAGGAGTGGCTCTAGTTGGATTTTTTTTCTCTTGGGGAGAGATAAAAGGTGCTAGGAGGCCCTTCCTGGGAAAATAAGAACCTAACATACTCCAAGTACAAGGTCAATTTCCAAAGGCCAACCAGTATTCCCCACAGATGCACATCTGTATCTGGAGTTCTCCCAGATATAAGTCTAAGGGAAGTCCGAGGGCTTTCCCACACGTCTACTATGGCTGATCGTTGGATCATTTTGTGCTCTAAGTTTTTTTAATTGTCTGAAACATAAATTTTATCACTTGTGACCATAAGTGCTTTATCTATACGCTACTTTTGACAACATTTCACCCTTGGTAAATAACTCTTGTAGAGTACATGGGGCTTTTCTCCCAAAGTTTGATACATGACCATTGTGGCACTGGGCACATACAGAAATCCAAAGTTTTCATGAATAGGTCATTTGATTCTACTTGGAAATAGAACTTCAGCACTTCAGTAAGCTTACAAAAAGAAACATTTATAGATAAAGCAATCTTTACACTAATTTTCTTTGTGGTAATGTTACCCAGGTGGCTCTAAAGAGTTAATGCACCTTGCTGTGTCCAACTTATACTAGCGAGGTGCTGAGGAACAGGGGAGTAAAGAGCCCAGCATCAGCCCAGTTAAGTCAGCATATCTGCAGCAAATCAAACACCCTTGCTTATGTAAGTTCTGAAATACCTATGAGTCCTTCTGTTCAGAGAATTTACAGCTTAGAGGATGAACAGACTGTCTTACAACCTAAATATTTGGTTTTCAAGCTTTATGTTTAAAATTCCCACTTGCTTAGTTCTGACAAAATAGCCGCACTATATAACATGTATATATCCTCTCTTTCAGATCTGCGATGATCTGCAAATTATGCTTCAGCTTCTTGTCCTATGATTGTATATAATGGCTATCATCTTAATTGCTGTTAATATAGCATTGACAGTGCAAAAAAATTCTATAATAGATAAAAATTAATTATTTAACCCCCTACCTCCTGCATTGTTCAAAGTGGGGCCACTGTCCTGATTTTCTGATTCCTATGGAAAATTTGTTTCTTGGAGTTCCTGCTGTGTCTCAGTGGTTAACAAACCTGACTAGTAACCATGAGGTTGTGGGTTAGATCCCTGGCCTCGCTCAGTGGGTTAAGGATCTGGTGTTGCCGTGAGCTGTGGTGTAGGTCACAGACGAGGCTCAGATCTCGCATTGCTGTAGCTCTGGCGTAGGCTGGCAGCTTCAGCTCCAATTAGACCCCTAGGCTGGGAACCTTCATATGCCACAGGTTCGGCCCTAGAAAAGAAAAAAAGACAAAAAAAAATTGTTTCATGTTTAAATAGGAGCATACTCAATAAAGCAGCCCTGAAAGCATAGGAAAATAATAAAATACCAAAACTGTAAAAAGTGATTCCTCATGGGGAGGGGAAGAGTGGGACTTGGCGGAATTTGAGACAAAAGTAGGAGGGATATATCTTGCTATATATTTTTAAATGTTTTGTTTTTTAACTTATAACTATATTATATATTCAAAGACTAAATTCAAAAATTAAATAAAGAAAAGCAGTTGATCCAATTAAAAACTGGGCAAAAGTCCTCAACAGACACTTCACAAAAAAAAGATAACTACATGGCTGATACAGATATAAAAAGGTGTTCAACTTTATCCATCATTAAGAAAATACCAATTAATACCATAATGAGGTGCCACATGTCAAGTAAAATAGTTAAAATAGAAAATGATGTGTTGATAAGGATTTAAGAGTAACTGGAATTTTCATATGTTGTATATGGGAGTGTGAAATGGTTTAGCCATTTTAGAAGATTGGCAGGATCTCCTAAAACGAGTATATGCACATCTGATGATTCAGAAATTCTGCATACGTGCACCAGAGATATGTACCACAATGTTTGTAGAAGTACTGTTTATAATTGTTCCAACCTTTAGAAACCATACAAATATTCATCTAGAGTTGAATGGATAAATTGAGGAACATCCAAACAATGGAATATTATATATTCATGAGAACAAATATTCTATAACTTTATGCATAAAATGGATCAGATGAATCTCACAAATGAAAGAATCCAGATACAGTGTATATTGATTGATTCAGTTACTGTGAGGTTAAAAACCAAAAAAATAAAATAAAGAAAAAACAGGAAAAAAAGCACAAAAACCTATATAGTTAAAGGTAAAGATAGTGCTTCCCAACTACCTTGCTGGGAATGATCACATGCTGCTTCCATGGCTATGTTGAGCTTTGAAGACACATCAAGTTTTGGTATGTGTACTTTCCTACATATAAATTACTCATAAAACACAGTGCACCTTAGAACTGTGTGATCCAGGATATAAAGAATTATTCCAGTTCTAGCCAAGTGAATTTGTCAAAGCAATCCATAGTTTTCCAAAGCCAAAGAACATACAGTTATAGAACGTACTTTCTGTTTGGAGCATCAACTATAACTCAAGATCCAGTCAGAGCTCAATGAACTGTGAGCAAGATTTCACGGGATTGTGGCAAAGTTGCTTCTGGAAACCCATAAGCATAAATCCACAAGTTTATTGCTCAATAAGTGCTCACTTCATTGTGCACTGAAATGATCCCTGTTAGGCTGGTTTAGAAAAGCAAACTTTAAAAAGGAGAAGGGGTAGCATGGAAACTGAGCTTGCCAAAATTGAGTCATCAATTGCTAAAAGGTCAGAATTTGGGAGCTGCCAGCGCTAATAAAATGAAAAAACCTATTGAGGAGGAAAACTTAAGCCCCAACCTTGATGAGACCTGTACTAAAACCTACGATCACCCGTAGATATCTGAATTACTGGCAGAGGCACTAGAGCTCATGAACTACACACCTAAGAGCTTTACCCATGCCTTAGCATGCCCAGGGAGAAATAATGGCTTGTCTCCTCCATATGTGTGATGCTCAGCCAACCACACTGAAAGCAAATGCGAGGCTGTCAGGTTCACTGGGAAGACAACATATGTTGTTCTCGCTTTCATTGGTTCCCACATTGTGTTTCCCAATGAATAAGCAGTTGGGGCAGAAATGTTGATAGGAAATGATTAAATGGTCAGGGGTCTGCCAGGATTGGCCAAACCACACCACACAGTGTCCAGTGTGATAGTCACTATGTGCCTATTAAATGTAAATGAAATAAAGTTCACATCCTTAATAGCACTAACCACATATTAGCTATTGTAGTGGATATCTCAGACTATAGGATATTTTCATCCTGCCAGAAGTTCCATTTGACAATGCTGCCTTAGACTAAAGATCAGAAAACTAAGTCCTGTGAGCTGAATCTAGGCTGCCACCTGTTTTTGTGAATCAAGTTCTCTTGAATCATTAATTTATGCATTATCTCTTGCTGCTTTTGTGCTAGAATGACAGAATCGGGTAGCTGTGATGGAGACCAGCCATAAAACCTAAGAGGTCCACTATATGGCCCTTTTCAGAAAATGTTTGTTGACCCCTGCTTTAGACTATCCTTGATCATGGCTGTTTAGACACTTTGCATTAAAATAAAATGCTCATAGACTTCATGGAAATACCAGAGGTATTCAATTCTTTCACTTAAGAGACCACAAGACCATTCCTTCAGGCTCCTGACAGTAACTCGAAATGTGAATTAAGGGACCTACTTGACTCCTAAAAAATCTGCTTAGTTGCAAGGAGAGACCGAGTCCCTGGGGAAGAAACTCAGTTCCATCACTGAGCACCTTCCTTAGTGTGGAGGGAAGCAGGAATAACACAAATCTGCCCCCCATGCACTTTCTGTTAATTAGGAAGACAGAGCAAATTGCTTGCCTACTGTTTTTAGCCTCTGTCCATCAGAGCGCCTAGAGATCTGCTACGCCATAAGCACACATTTATCAACAATGACCCAGAGATGCTGCTTCCTGCATATATGGTGCTGGGGTAGAGATGGTAGTGGCCATGGTGCCCCTTTCCCCTAGGCTGATGCAAGCCTGAAGGAATCTTAGTTCAGGTTCCCCGAGAAACAGACACAAAGCTGAGGATTTAAGTGCTAGAAATTTATTTGCTAGGTGATTCTGGAACAGGAGTGGGGAAATTGGACAGGGAAGGGAAGGAAGCCAAGACAGATTGTGTTAATGAGCATATTATTTCTGTGGGCAGCTGTGGTTCAGTCCCACTGGGGATCTCCCGGAGATGGCGTAGAGCACGGCTCAGGGTTCTCCCACCTAAGGGGCCAGCAAGCAGGTGTTTATCCACCAACTCCCATCTGCAACAGCTGAGGGATGCTCCCAAAGACATCAATTCCACACCCTCCCCTCCTCCCACCCACACAATGAGGGCCTGTCCTGCACAGGAGCTAAGTATGTGCTTGTGGCTAGAGAAAGCCCTCAGGAAGAGAGTTACAGGCGCTGGCGGCAAAAGAAGTCAGCCTCTGAGGTGCTCTGTCTGCATTGGAGTGAATCAGAGTCTCCCAAGAAGTGGCGGAAGGCAGCGCTGACCCCTTCACAGTTTGAAGGTCCTGTCAGCTTCCGATGACTCCAGATGCCTGGCACTGAGACAATGCTGGCAGCAGCAGAAGAAAAAGTAGCTGCAGCCTCTTTACTGACCCTATCTCCCTCGTTTACCACTGTGTGCTGGGCAGAATGCCAGGGATATGGTAGGTACTTAGTGTATGTTTATGAAATCAATGAGTCATTGAACATTGTTCAGATTTTCTCAAAAATCATTGAATTTAGTTGTTGAAAAAAAATGTTTTTAAAGGGCTAGAACTGCAGTGCATTGGATTTTATTCAACAACTAGGCTATGCCAGACATACCACATTATTTTACTTTGCAAAGTTTAAACTCAGTTTGATTGTCAGCTCCCATCTTGCTGATCTAAGGGATCCTCAAGCCTGCATGGTCCCTTGAAGAGGTTCTCTGGGCCCACGGATTTTGCTGGAATCAGTACCCCAATTTCTCAGTTCCAGACTCTGAGTTAAATAACTCTTCTGGTCTCCAAGGTCCTGGTAAATAGCTGTTGGGCAGGACTTGACGCTTATAGAACAGAGGCATCAAACCACTGGTACCTCCTAGTCCAGAGCAATCACATTCCCTCAGGGCTGGCTACTTCCCTCTCAGCTCATCTCTTCATCTAGACTCTTAAAGCTCAAGCCTATTCCCACCAGAGATTTTGGCCACAAGGTGGGATTGCCTTCAAAGAACACAAATGGTCCCAAGGCAAGGCCTGGGTATGTTCTTGGAATGAAGAAAGGAAACACACAACAAGAGCAACTCAATTATCCTTGTAACAGGTTGTAGTCTCCAGAAACTTATCCCAAGATGAAGGTTAGAGTATAAGATATGTACTAAGGAGCAACTCATGAAGGAAAAGGGGGAGAAAGCATAACTGGGCAGAGGGAAAAGCTGGACTGACATGCAGATCCCACAAAGCCTTGGTCAATCTGGTGAGCAGCTCTGCAGTGAGTATTGCCTATCGGAGTTGAGGTCAAAATGGCTGAGACTTGCTACTTCCATCTTGCTCAGTCACAAAGATATCTGCCTTGGGTGAGGCAGCTCTGAGCAGCTGAGGCTGACCCTGAAGGAGTCGACAGCTGGAGGCTGCCTGCTGAGCACAACGCTCACTGTCTCTCCTTGGATGGAGATCTATGTGGCACATTTCCACAATCTTGCTGCAGCAAGATGAAGAGCTCTGTCCCCTAGATATACAACAAGATAAAAATATCTCTTATGTGTACAGCACTCCATATTTTAAAAAGATTTTTCACATAACAACATTCCATTTGGACCCTCACATGTACAGCAAGTATTATTATTATTACCATTTTATAGATGAGAATGCAAAACTGAGCCATGGTCATTGGCTTGTGATCAAATGGCAGAAATGGGCGTCCTAGTCCTGAGGGTGAAATCCTGTCCACAACTTATTTTCATAAATGGTTTTATTGGATCCATATAATTTGTTTATGTACTATCTCTGGCTGCCTTCTTTCTGCGATGCCAGAGTTGAGTAATTGTGACCGAGACTGCCTGACCCACAAAGGCTAAAGTGTTTACTATTTGGTTCCTTACAGGCCATGTTTCATCCTTCCTGCTGTTCTATATAGCCCCTTATTTAACTATGAAGCATGGGGTTCTCATTGTGGCTCAGCAGTAACGAACCCAACTAGTTCGTTACTGGTTCAACTAGTACCTCTGAAGACACGAGTTCAATCCCTGGCTCTGCTCAATGGGTTAAGGATCCAGTGTTGCCATGAGCTGTGGGGGCAGGTCACAGATGTGGTTTGGATCTGGCATTGCTGTGTGTGTGGCGTAGGCAGGCAGCTGCAGTTCTGATTCAACCCCTAGCCTAGGAGCTCCTATATGCTGTGGATGCAGCCCTAAAAAAGCAAAAAAAAAAAAAAAAAGATAAGACTGCATTCTCACACTTCCCTGGGGACCAGCCGGTAAGGAATATGAGTCTACTATAAACAGACAAGCCTACATGGCATGAGTGGCTGAGACTGTGGTCAATTGGAGGGATAGTTGCTATTCAGCTTCTATGCAAATCTACAAGCCATAACAAATTTTCTTCTTTTGCAAAATACCGATTTTTTAAAACAAGTTGTGTTTTTAATGTGAAATATAACAGGTTTAAGTGTCGACTAGAAACAAAAAACAAACAATGTATGAGGGCCTATGTTGATATATCTCTGGGGCATTTCCCTCATCTCTGTTCTATGGAGAATCTTGAGAAGATGGATACAACCTGCTAAACATTAAAAAGATGAAAAACAGCCCTGAGAGTTGAGATGTCCCAAGGCATATAAACAGAATCTATACATAAACAATGATCAGACATAGCCACAGAGGCAAGGACACTGCCTCAGTCAAGTGACTAAATAACCCCCACTTCTGTGCAATATGTGCTTCTTCACCACCACCAACTCTAGCATTGGTTTAATTTTCCTGCCTCTGAAATAAAAGTTATCAAGTTTGCAAAGTTATCAAACTTATTCCTAATCACCAAGTCACCCCCACTTTCTGATGCATCTAGTCCAGAAATGACCACTTCCTCTTTGAACCCTCCTTAGAATCACCTAGCACAAATCCAGTTCCTCATGGTTCCTCCGATAGGTGCTACATATCAGAGCTACAGCCAGTGAAGTATTCCAGGTGGTCCATGGCTGGTGAGTTTCAACAAAAGGAAAAGCTTCACAAAGTTAGCATTTGAGGTTGGTCTTGAAAAATGTGGTATTTAGTCAATGAAGATATGTGGAAGAGTGGGGTATAGGATAGGGCACAGAAAATGAGGTGGCAGAGGACAGGATTCATCAGGGAATCATGAGACCTATAATATGTCCAGAATTCAGGTTACAAGTAAGGTAGCACAAGAGAGAAAAGCTACAAGGGTATGGGGGGAGTCACACTGCAAAAAGCTTTGTCTTCCAGGTCAAGGGTATTGACAAGCCATGGGGAGCCCCTGAACGTTTTTGAAAAGAGAAGTGGGATGCTCAGCACTATGCACTAGCCCATTAGGACTTCCCTGAATCTCCCTATGGGCAAATCCATAGTGAAGTACTTTCCGGAGATTGAAAAATCACTTAGCCCTCTTGGAAGGAGCACTAAGAGGGGGAACTTGGCTTAACAACAACAACGAAAAACCCTCACAAAAATCCAGCTGCTAGTAATAATTGACTATTTCGTCTTTTGATTTGTGTTGTTTTGGTGAGCCCCAGAATAGCAGTTTAAAGTGTTTAATTGGTTTTCCTCTGTTCAATTTTATTAAGCTGTCCCGGGCTCTTGAGTCGGCAAACTTAGCATTTTTTTTTAAAAGCTGAGCTTGCTTTCTCTAGAAGATTTTCTTGCAGTTTATTCAGCTTAACTTCTCATATCTGATGCTGAACACTCACCAGCTGCTGGGCATGCAGGAAAAAAAGAAAAAAGGTCTCAGTAATGGCATGTGAAGTTTTCTATTTTGCCTCAGAATATGTGCAGCTCAAAGAAAAACAGTGTGAACAAGTTTCCCTCTGCTGTTGGACAATATGCCCAATAATTAACTTATTGTGAATGCCTGAGGGTCTCACCGTCTTCCACAGCATGCAATGATAGAAGCAAGCAGCAGGCAGGGGCTCAGGAGAAGCAGGCAACATCACTGCTCTGCTACTGACCGTCTGTGTGATCATGTGTATAATGATTTTGATGACTGACATCCCAACATCCACTCCTTCTGAGTGATTACTCCGAATCAAATGATTACTCACAACCCTGGTTGCATACCAAAATCACCTCTGCCACTTGCTAAGGTTTCACATACAGTTAATGAGATATAGCCAAGGAGGAAGGCCTCTGGTCTAGGCTAATCATTGTTCTGATTATTTGGATAATCATTTCATTGTTGGTAATTGATCAATGAGACTTAATAGCAAAGGATAGCTATTTTCTTTTCTTTTTTAGGGCCACACCTGCCCCACGGCATATGGAAATTTCCAGGCTATGGGTCGAATCGGAGTTACAGCTCTTGTCCACAGCCACAGCAACATGGGATCTGATCCATATCTGAAACCTACACTATGGCTTACTGTGGCTCATGGCAACACCAGATCCTTAACCCATTGAGCAAGGCCAGGGATTGAACCTGCATCCTCATGGATACTAGTCAGGTTCATTACCAATGAGCCATGATGGGAACTCCACTAATTCCTACTAATTGCTTATTCTCTCAGCCTTTGCTACATAACAAACCACCCTAAAACTTAGTGACTTTAATCCGGAACTTATGATTCTATGGGTTGGCTGCCAAGTTCTTCAGATCTGAGATGATACAGCTGATCGGTGCTGGATTTGCACAGGTGCCTGTGATCAGCTCGATGGATGACTGGTGACTGGTTGATCCGGGATGGCTTCATTCAGATTATCTAGCTACAGGGCTACATAAGCATTGTTTCTCCTCTCCAGCAAGCTACCCTGGCCTGTGTCATACAATAACAATGTTCAAGAGCAACAAGTGCATTTCAAGTTTCTGCTCGTGTTCTGCCCAGCAGCATTTCGACAGTCAGAATAAGTCACATGGCTGAGCCCAGAGTCACTGTGGAAGGAGACCACCCAAAGCATGTGGGTACAGGGAGGCCTGAACAAACTGGTAGCCTCTATGTGCGAGATAATGTTCTAAATCCCCTACACACAGTAATTCATTTAATCCTCCCAAAACTTGGTGAGGCAGGCAAAATGTACTCATTCCACTTTACCGTGGAGGAAAATGGGACACAAAGAGGTTAAATAATTTGCCCAAGGAAGCTAACACGGCTACTAAGTGGCAAAACTGCTATTTGAACCCAGTCATTCTGGATGTGGAATTCATGCTCCGAATCACAGCGCTTATAACTGAGGGATATAAGGAACGCTATTCCTCCACTGAGAGGGAGATACAGGATAAGACACTCCCATTCTTTTCCTGAATATTGTCAAGTGCAGATGGAGGCCTAGTGCTGGGGAAGTCCTCTTGCTTATACTTAGAACCAAGTGAAACTCCCACAGTCAGAGCTCCAGTACCCTGTGGTGGAGTCCACCTTGCTTCTTGTTATGTGAGATAGTGCAGCTCCTTACTGTATAAACCAGGGTGAGTAAACTTTTCTGATCTCAGCACTTAAAGTGTTTTAAAATTTCAATGGCTAAGTTGCATACCTTTCCTGGCCTTAATTTCTTCATGTATAAAATATAAGTCTTGAATTAGGTGATTGCCAAAAGTGTTTCCACTATCAACATTTATGATTTTAATGACACTTGATAAGGGCAGTAATTTGCTGATTATGGCAGAGGGTCTATATACTAGCAAAAAGCTTAACGCCTGGCAAATATTTTGCCTTGTTTTTGTATTATTCTTATATTGCTGCTATAAGAAATTACTACAAACTTAATGGTTTAAAATAACACAAATTGATTATCTTCCAGTTCTATCCTTTGGAAATTCAGCACTGATCTCAGTGGGACTGGAGCCTCTAGGGGAGAATTAGTTTCCTTGCTTTTCCAGCTTCAGAGACTGGTGTCATTCTTTGTCTTATGGACCCCTTCCTCCATCACTGAGTTCAGCAAAGGGAGACTGAGTTCGTCTCACACCACATCTCCTGGACCCTCCTGTCATCACACTTCTCTCTGACCACAGCCCACAAAAGTTCTCTGCTATTAAGGAATCACTTGATTAGACTGGCTCCACTGGGGAATCCAAAAAGATCTTTCCATCACAAGGTCTTTAGCAAATCCTTATTCATATCTTCAAAATTCCCTTTCACCATGTGAGGTAACATGTTTAGCTTCTGGGCATTAAAGCACAGGCATCTTTGGGGGACCCATTGTTTTGCCTACTACAGTTGTCTTGGCAAATGTGTTTACTGAGCATTACAGTACATGTATAGTGGCATTTTAAATCTTAAAACTATATATATATATATTTAATATTCTGCAATCATTTATTTGGGTTTAGAATCATCTTCTAAGTATCAAAAGTCTCACTGGGATGGGGGTGGGGCTGTCTGAGCATTCACTGGTGTGCTTCTAGATGCTTCCCACTGGGCATTATGTCCTAGAATACTTCTGGAGTGACTTTTGGTTACATATTTTTTAGAAAATGAACTTCAGTCCATTTTTTTAGTATATTTATATATATAGTCTTGCAATATACAAACTTAGGATTTTTAAATTCCCTCTATATTCATGATTATTTCCCTATTTTCCATTTCTGATTGTGTGTATTTCTCCTTTCTTTTGTTTTTATTGATCTGGCTTGCCGAGGACTGTATTATTCTGTACTTTCAGACATGGAACCCTTAGACTTATCCATCAGCTTGGGGAACTGGTTGACACCCCTGTTGTCCCTGGGCTGAACTGACCCTTCCTGGGACAGCAGGCAAACAGTACAGGGGAGCCACAGTACGGCTCCAGGGCCAGGAATGGAGCTTCACTTGGCAGTGGGAGCCAGAGGGTCCAACCAGGCAGGCCAGGCCCTGTGGATGTGTCAGAGATGGCTGGTCATGTCACTCCCAGGACCTCAGTAAGCTACAGAAGAGACCCACTGAAGCTTTAACCAGAAGCTTTCTTGAGGCTGTAGGCTCCCAGAATAACCCTTTCTCACATAATAAACTCTGTTTCCCTGTTACTTCATTCTTTCTGGCCCAATCTTCCCTAGACCTGACTTTATAGTTGCTGTCTCCTTTTCTAATTCTTGTTTACTTCGTTTGCATGTGAATATCAAAGTTTATCATAGGATGGGGAGAGGGACTGTCCGCAGTTTCAGACTTTCTGAATCCCTGTTGTCAAACTGCGTTGTATCCTCAGGGCACCCCACTTTGGGAATCACAGACATGCAGAATATTCCACCATTCTGCCCAGTTCTTCACCCTTTCCAGTCTGTTTCTTCAATGTCTCATTTTTAAAAAATATTCTTTTAAAAAATATGATTCAAAATTCTAATCATGGAGCTAACACAAAATCTTGAAAGTACCTGAGAGCACAAAGAAAACTGTAAAATTATCTAGAACCTATTATCTAAGGTTAAGCACAGCACCATTTTAGTATATTTCCTTTAAAATCTATGAACACAATATTTCTGAAAAAATGAATTCACACTGTATGTATATATCTTCATTATCTTCTCTTTTCACTTACCACTAAAGCATGAACTTGCAGAAAATATGTCTTAAATTTAATGCCTACACAGCTTTCCATAAAGATAGGACTGACATGGTTTACTTAACGGATCCCTTATTTTTGGACATTTACACTGCTGCTAAACTTTCACTCATCAAGAGCAAACATTCAGGAGTTCCCGTTGTGGTGCAGCAGAAATGAATCCAGCTAGTATCCATGAGGACGCAGGTTTGATCCCAGGCCTCGCTCGGTGGGTTAAGGATCCAGTGTTACTGTGAGCTGTGGTGTGGGTTGCAGATGCGGCTCATATCTGCTGTTGCTGTTGCTGTGGTATAGGCCAGCAGCTGCAGCTCCAGGTTCAGCCCCTAGCCTGGGAACTTCCATATGCCATGGCTTCAGCCCGAAAAAGAAAAAAAAAGAAGAGCAAACGTTCATTCACAAATATTTGTACATAAATAGTTGGGCACAATCTTTAAGATCAAAATGAAGTACTGACTAAAATCTTGGGTTTTTTCTTTTTTGGCTGTACTTGGCAGTATGTGGAAGTACCCAGGCTAGGGATCAAACCCTTGCCACAGCAGCAACACAAGCTGCTGCAGTGACAACACGGGATCCTTAAACTGTTGTGCCACAAGAGATATCCCTAAAATCCTGGGGTTTAGAGTTAGATTTTCTAGAAATGGAATTTTACCCCCTTTTAAATGGAATTATACCCCTTCTCAATGTGCACTATCAGAAACCTCTGGCAGGCTAGTGAAAATGCTAGTTCCTAAGACCTCAAGCTACTTAGCGAAAAATCTGTGATGAATATTGAACTTCTGTACTTTTAAAGAAGTTTCCATAATAGTGATACACACTCAGTGATCTGTGATGCCACTTCCAACTTTTTCTTTTCCTGAACTTTGTTGACACTTAAATGTGATGGCCCCTAATTCAATCTGATATTCCTTAGAATAACCTTCTGGCAGAATAAAAGGAAAAGCAAGATGGAAAAGATACATATAAAAGATATGGAGCCACTTTCTCTGTCCTACTCACCAAATGTGTCCAGTTTCTTTCTTAGAGGCTAATTCTTCCTACCCTGTCACCTTAAATCAGAGCAGGTATTTCTTTAAGGATTTCTAAAAATTAAAATGCATGTATTGGAGTTCCTGCTGTGGCACAGTGGGTTAATGAACTGGCTTTGTGTCTGTGGAGGTGCCGGTTCGATCCCTGGCCCAGGGCAGTGAGTTAAGGATCTAGTGTTGCTGCAGTTGTGGTGTAGGATGCAGCTCCAACTTGGATTCAACCCCTGGCCTGGGAACTTCCATATGCTGTGGGTGTGGCCAAAAAATAAAGAAATAATAAAATAAAATGCATGTATTAAAACCAGATGTGTGAGTGCGTGCATGTATGTGTCTCATTCTGATAGGTGATTAGAAGGAAGCTAAATTTATTGTGTGTTCATTATGCACCAGGACCTTCTTAAGTGATATATCTACTCTAGCTTACAATGTTTCAGCTTTATGGTAGTGAAAAACTCTGCTTCTGAATTTTGATCTTTTTCAGGGCTAGTGATAATGTGGTCTAATCCTCTCTTGTGATGCTGGGTAGCAACAGCTCCCAGTCAGCCTCGCAATCATGGGGGAAACAACCTATACCCTCAAAACCATTCTGTACCCATACAAGCATTCTGTTTTTCACTCTCAGTAGTAAATAAATTACATGAGATATTCAGCACTGTCTTATAAAATACTCTTCGTGTAAGTGATTTTGCCAATACAAGTGCTCTGGACATGTTTAAGGTAGACTAGGCTAAGCTAGGATATTTGGTAGGTTAGGTGTATACAATGCATTTTTGACTTACAATGGGTTTATTGGGACATAACCCCATCATAAGTCAAAGAAGATCTATCTATTTATCTACTATCTACCTATCTGGCCCTCAGTAGCCCTAAAAAGTAGATATTCTCCCCATTCTGTAGATGAAGAAACAAAGCCATAGGAGGTTAAAGGTTAAACAATTTAACCAAAGTCTGGCAATTCATAATAAATGATAATGCATGGTTATAAACATAAGATGTGAGTCTAGACTCTTTTCTTTAAACCCACTCCTATCGGGTACCATTATAATTTCACTTCTGTATAAACAATATTAAAAATAGTAACAGCTACCACTTATGACATGCTCACTCAGTGCTAATCACTATATCCACTGACATTTCATTTGATTTTCACAGCAAGGTTCTGAGGTATTATTTAGGAAACCAAGCTCAGAGACATGAACTGATTTTCCCATGGGTACACAGCTAGTAAGTGGCAAAACTAAAATTCTGCCTATATCTTGCTGACTCTAAATCCCAGAGTCTTAACCACTGCTTTATTCCAACAGTAAAGAATATCTTAGGAGATGAAAACGTCTTTGGTATATTAGATTATTAGCAGTAAATAATCTTGTTTCACTTAATATCAAAGAAAGAACTAACGAGAATGGCAGGCAGAATTGGTCCCAGAAGAATAAAAATGGCTACAGGGGAAGTGGTGAGATGAGTTTTGTATAGACACATTCCTGACACTGGCGTCTATGCAGAAGGCCCTCAATCTGAAGATACTGCTGAACTCTGAATAACCAGTTCAGAAAAGCCACTGCCCTAAAACTGGACTTTGAAACCAATTCCCATTTTCATATCGTGGTTTCTGACATCTGAGCCCACCCCTGGAAATCCCGCTATCTCAACAAGGCAAATATGCCCTAGGCTCAACCCTGCTGGGGTCATGGAGAACCTCATTTGCCTAAGCAAAACCCTTTAAGAAAAGGTTTGGCCACACAAAAAAAGGAGCCAGATTCTTGGAATCAGCCATTTAGCATGGGAAAAATGTTTTCCAATCACACTTAAAGGGTTTTTACTCTCCTCCTCAAAGCCAATAAAAAAATAAATAAATCAGGATATTTTAAAGATGCATACAGTACACACAGTATTGTACCACTGATTGCTGTTTTTGAGCTAAATCATCTAGAAGAAAGGCAAAACAAGAATTGAAGAAATGTGTTTTCTACACCGAGCACTTTATTTATATAATTTTTTTATTTTCCCACTGTACAGCAAGGGGGTCAGGTTATCCTTACATGTATACATTACAATTACATTTTTTCCCCCACCCTTTCTTCTGTTGCAACAGGAGTATCTAGACAAAGTTCTCAATGCTATTCAGCAGGATCTCCTTGTAAATCTATTCTAAGTTGTGTCTGATAAGCCCAAGCTCCCGATCCCTCCCACTCCCTCCCCCTCCCATCAGGCAGCCACAAGTCTCTTCTCCAAGTCCATGATTTTCTTTTCTGAGGAGATGTTCATTTGTGCTGGATATTAGATTCCAGTTATAAGTGATAGCATATGGTATTTGTCTTTGTCTTTCTGGCTCATTTCACTCAGGATGAGAGTCTCTAGTTCCATCCATGTTGCTGCAAATGGCATGATGTCATTCTTTTTTATGGCTGAGTCGTATTCCATTGTGTATATATACCACTTCTTCCGAATCCAATCCTCTGTCAATGGACATTTGGGTTGTTTCCATGTCCTGGCTATTGTGAATAGTGCTGCAATGAACATGCGGGTGCACGTACCTCTTTTAAGTAGAGTTTTGTCCGGATAGATGCCCAAGAGTGGGATTGCGGGGTCATATGGAAGTTCTATGGATAGATTTCTAAGGTATCTCCAAACTGTTCTCCATAGTGGCTGTACCAGTTGACATTCCCACCAACAGTGCAGGAGGGTTCCCTTTTCTCCACAGCCCCTCCAGCACTTGTTCTTTGTGGATTTATTAATGATGGCCATTCTGATTGGTATGAGGTGATATCTCATGGTAGTTTTGATTTGCATTTCTCTTATAATCAGTGATGTTGAGCATTTTTTCATGTGTTTGCTGGCCATCTGTATATCTTCCTTGGAGAAATGTCTATTCAGGTCTTTTGCCCATTTTTCCATTGATTGGTTGGTTTTTTTGCTGCTGGGTTGTATAAGTTGTTTATATATTCTAGAGATTAAGCCCTTGTCGGTTGCATCATTTGAAACTATTTTCTCCCATTCTGTAAGTTGTCTTTTTGTTTTCTTTTTGGTTTCCTTTGCTGTGCAAAAGCTTTTCAGTTTGATTAGGTCCCATGGGTTTATTTTTGCTCTAATTTCGACTGCTTTGGGAGACTGACCTGAGAAAATATTCATGATGTTGATGTCAGAGAGTGTTTTGCCTATGTTTTCTTCTAGGAGTTTGATGGTGTCCTGTCTTATATTTAAGTCTTTCAGCCATTTTGAGTGTATTTTTGTGCATGGTGTGAGGGTGTGTTCTAGTTTCATTGCTTTGCATGCAGCTGTCCAGGTTTCCCAGCAATGCTTGCTGAATAGACCTTCTTTTTCCCATTTGATGTTCTTGCCTCCCTTGTCAAAGATTAATTGACCATAGGTGTCAGGGTTTATTTCTGGGTTCTCTCTTCTGTTCCATTGGTCTGTCTGTCTGTTTTGATACCAGTACCACACTGTTTTGATGACTGTGGCTTTGTAGTATTTCTTGAAGTCTGGGAGAGTGATGCCTCCTGCTTGGTTTTTGTTTCTCAGGATTGCTTTGGCGATTCTGGGTCTTTTGTGGTTCCATAGAAATGTTTGTATTGTTTGTTCTAGTTCTGTGAAAAATGTCATGGGTCATTTGATAGGGATTGCGTTGAATCTGTAGATTGCTTTGGGTAGTATGGCCATTTTTACAATACTGATTTTCCCAATCCAGGACCATGGAATATTTTTCCATTTCTTTACATCTTCTTTGATTTCTTTGATTAAAGTTTTATAGTTCTTGGCATATAGGTCCTTTACCTCCTTGGTCAGCTGTATTCCGAGGTATTTGATTTTGTGAGGTGCAATTTTAAAAAGTATCGTATTTTTGTATTCCTTTTCTAATATTTCATTGCTGGTATACAGAAATGCAACTGACTTCTGAATGTTAATCTTATATCTTGCTACTTTGCTGAATTTATGAATCAGTTCAAGTAGTTTTGGGGTTGAGTCCTTAGGGTTTTCTATGTATAGTATCATGTCATCTGCCTACAGTGACAGTTTTATCTCTTCTCCTCCTATATGGATGCCTTTTATTTCTTTTGTCTAATTGCTGTGGCTAGGACTTCCAAAACTATGTTGAAGAGCAGTGGTGAGAGGGGGCATCCCTGTCTTGTTCCAGATTTGAGTGGAGTGAGAAGGCTTTCAGTTTTTCCCCATTGAGGATTATATTTGCTATGGGTTTATCATAGATGGCTTTGATTATATTCAGTAATGTTCCCTCTCTACCCACTTTGGCGAGGGTCTTGATCATGAATGGATGTTGGACTTTGTCAAATGCTTTTTCTGCATCTATTGAGATGATCATATGATTTTTGACTTTTTTTTGTTAATGTGGTGTATGATGCTGATTGATTTGCGTATGTTGAACCATCCTTGTAAACCTGGGATGAACCCAACCTGGTCATGCTGTATAATTTTTTTGGTATGTTGTTGGATTCGGTTGGCTAAGATTTTGTTGAGAATGTTTGCATCTATATTCACCAATGATATTGGGTGATAGTTTTCTTTTTTGGTGGTATCTCTGTCTGGTTTTGGAATGAGGGTGATGGTGGCATCATAGAATGTCTTTGGGAGTATTCCTTCTTCTTCAACCTTTTGAAAGAGTTTCAGGAGGATGGGCACCAATTCCTCTTTATATGTTTGATAAAATTCACCTGTGAAGCCATCTGGTCCTGGACTTTTATTTGTAGGGAGTGATTTTATGACCTCTTCAATTTCATTTCTAGTGATCGGTCTGTTCAGTTGGTCTGTTTCTACTTGATTCAGTTTTGGCAGGCTGTAAGATTCTAGAAAATTGTCCATTTCTTCCAGATTGTCAAACTTGTTGGCATATAGTTGTTCATAGTATTCTCTCATGGTTTTTTGTATTTCTGCTGTATCCGTTGTGATTTCTTTTTCATTTATAATTTTGGTTATTTGGGTTCTTTCTCTCCTCTTTTTAGTGAGTCTGGCCAGGGGTTTGTCAATTTTGTTCACCTTTTCAAAGAACCAGCTCTTGGTTCTATTAATTTTCTCTATTGTTTTTTGAGTCTCTATTTTATTGATTTCTTCTTTGATCTTTATAATTTCCTTCCTTCTGCTGACTTTAGGACTTTTTTGTTCTTCTTTTTCTAATTCACTTAGGTGGAGGGTTAAGTTGTCCATTTGGGATCTTTCTTCTTTTTTGAGAAAGGCCTGTAGTGCTATAAATTTCCCTCTGAGCACTGCTTTCGCAGCATCCCATAGATTTTGAGCGGTTGTGTCATTATCATTTGTTTCAAGGTAGTTTTTAATTTCCTTCTTGATTTCCTCATTGACCCATTGGTTTTTTAGTAGCATGTTGTTGAGTCTCCATGTAGTAGGTTTTTTCTCTTTCCTTTTCCCATGGTTGGTTTCTAATTTCATGGCATTGTGGTCAGAGAAGATACTTGAGATAATTTCTATGCTCCTAAATTTATTGAGATTAGCTTTGTGTCCCAATATGTGGTCAATTCTTGAGAATGTTCCATGAGCATTTGAGAAGAATGTGTATTCTGCTTTTTTTGGATGTAGTGTCCTGAGGATATCAATGAAGTCTCACTTTTCTATTGTTTCCTTTAGGATCTCTGTTGCTTTATTGGTTTTCTGTCTAGAGGATCTGTCCATTGATGTGAGGGGGGTATTAAGGTCTCCTACTATGATTGTATTCTCATCAATATCTCCCTTTATGTCTGTTAATATTTGTTGTATGTATCTGGGTGCTCCTATATTTGGGGCATATATGTTGACGATAGTAACATCCTCTCCTTGGATGGATCCCTTAATCATTAAGTAGTGTCCTTTTTGTCTTTCTTTATGTCTTTTGTTTTAAAGTCTATTTTGTCTGATATGAGCGTTGCGACTCCTGCTTTTCTGTCATGTCTATTGGCGTGAAATATTTCTCCCCACCCTTTCACTTTCAATCTATATGTATCCTTTGTCCTAAGGTGAGTTTCTTGTAGGCAGCATATTGAAGGTTTTTGCCTTTTTATCCACTCAGCCACTCTGTGTCTTTTGATTGGGGCATTCAGTCCATTGACATTTAAGGTGAAAATTGATAGATGATTATTTATTGCCATTTGAACCTCGTGTTCCAGGTGATTCTATGGTTCTCCATTCTTCCTTTTTTTTTTTTTTTGGTTGGATGGTCTCCTGTTATTATCTGCTTGAGTGTATTTTTTTTTCATTTTTTGCAAATGCAATATTTGGTTTTGGCTTGTGGTTGCCCTGTTTTTTAAGTATGCTAACCCCTTCCCATAATTGTGTGTTTTAGCCTGATGGTCCTGTAGGTTCAAACCCTTCATTACTATATGAAAATTAAGAAGAGAAACATACAAACAAACAAACAAAAAGGGTTATTTACTTCCTAACATCCCTTGCCCACATTTTATGGTTTTGATGACTCTTTTTTATTTTTTCTTTTTAATTTTATTTTGTTTGAGGCCTGTTCATGATTAAATCTGTATGCTGGCTTATTTGAGTGACTGGTCTCTGATTGCGGTTTCCTCAGTCCTAGTTCTTTCTCTTCTTCTTCTTTTTTTTTTCTTTTCTTTTTTCTTCCCTTTCCTTCCTTTCTTTTTGGTTTAGAGAAGCCCTTCCAATATTTCCTTTAACCTGGGTTTTGCGTTGCTGTATTCTTTAGGTTTTGGTTTGTTGGAAAAAATTTTTATTTCCCCTTCTATTTTAAGTGATATTCTTGCTGGATAGAGTATTCTAGGTTGCATATTTTTTCCTTTGAGCACTTTAAATATCTCTTGCCATTCCCTCCTGGCCTGTAGTGTTTCTGTAGAGAAATCAGCTGATAATCTTATGGGGGTTCCCTTGTAGGTAACATTCTGTTTTTCTCTTGCTGCCTTTAGGATCCTCTCTTTATCACTAACTTTTGCCATTTTTATTATGATGTGTCTTGGTGTGGGTCTGTTTGGGTTCAGTTTGTTTGGGGCCCTCTGTGCTTCCTGTATCTTGAACCCAGCATCCTTTAGATTTGGGAAGTTTCCAGGGATAATTTCTTCAAATATATTTTCCATCCCCTTATCTTTTTCTACTCCTTCTGGAATTCCTATTATGCATAGATTGGCCTGCTTTATATTATCCCATAGGTCTCTTATATTGCTTTCCAGTTTTTTGATTTGGTTTTCTGTCTGTTGACCGGATTGAGTGATTTCCATTATTCTATCTTCCACATCACTGATTCGTTCTTCTGCATTATTCATTCTGGTTTTTACTGCCCTTAGTTCAGTTTGCATCTCTGCAAATGAATGTTCTAGTTTTTCTTGGCGCCTCCTTATATGTTCTAGTTCCTTTCTGAGGGTGTCTGCATTACTGTTCATATCTTCTCTTAATTCCTTCAGTATTTTCACTATTTCTCTTTTGAACTCCAGGTCTGTCAGACTGCAGAGATCTGTTTCACTGTTGAATGTTTTAGGTGAATTCTCCTGTTGGTTTGACTGGGGGTGGTTTCTCAGCTTCTTCATCTTGCTTGTTGTTTTCTTTCTCCTGAGGGAGTTGTACTCTCCATTATCGGGCAGTGTTTGCCTTGTCACTGCCGTGGAATGTTTCCTGAGGGCTGGCATTGTTGGTCAATCTTTTTTGAGGCAGTGTGGCTTTTCTGGAGTGTTGATGGAGCTAACAGTGTTTCTTTGAAGCAAAGGAGGACTTCCTGAGGGCAGACAGGACTGGGAGGTCCACACCACGATGGTAGCAGATTTCACTTGGTCATGCAGAGCTTGCTCTGGTGTTTTTAGGCTGTGGGGTTCTTGCAGGGGGTTGGCGGTGTTGGGCAGCTGTTCCTCAGGCGTGCAGCACCCCCTGGGGGCTGGAGAAGCTATCTGGGTCACTGAGAACCTAAGAGGCTCTTCCCTAGGGCAGCCCAACTCAGAAGGACGGCCTGAGAATGTAGGTGGATCTTTTCACAGTCTGACCAAGCTTGTTGCAGCTTTTCTGGGCTGCAGGGGCTCTTCCAGGGGGCTGGTGGTCCTGAGCAGCTATTCTGCGGGATTGGGGCACCCCCTGGGGGCTTGGGCGGGTAGCAGGGCCACTGGAAACCCAAGAGGCTCCTCCCCGGGGCAGCCCGACTCAGAAAGACCATCTGAGATCTTTTCCTGACTCGGCCAGGCTTGTTGCAGATTTTCTGGGCTGCAGGGGGTCCTGCCTGGAGCTGGCAGTCCTATGCAGCTGATCCTCTAGAGCTTGGCACCCCCTGGGGGATTGGGCAGGTAGCAGGGCCGCTGGAAATCCAAGAGGCTCCTCCCCGGGGCAGCCTGACTCAGAAAAACCATCCAAGACTTAGGCCGATCTATTCACGGCCTGGCTAGGCTTGTTCTAGCTTTTCTGGGCTGCAGGCCTTTTCTCGGGGGCTGGTGGTATTTGGTGCTACTCTGCGGAAGTGTAGCCCCTCCAAAGGGCAAGCAGGCCTGTGCAGGGACAGCCCCTGCGGTGGTAGGCTTCAGGCAATTGTTGAGGCCAGCCCTCATGGATGGCAGGCAGCCCCAGGTTTGGCGAGAGCGTAGGGGTGGTGGGGGTGGGGGGAGGGGATGCACTGGGAAGCACAGCTTTCAGCTAGCTAGCGGGCCTGTAAGCTTGCTGTGGCGTGGGGGGTATTCTATGGGGACCCACCCCTTCTTCTCTCCCCTCCCCAGCACGGGCGCAGACCAGGCTCTTCTCCCAGGTTCCCTCTGATGCGGCTTTCCACTTCCCCGCCCCTAGAGTATTGCTCCCTTTCTCTGCGACAGCTTTGTTTTCTAGTCTCCCAGGCAGTCTCTGCCCCGTCAAATAAATGGTTTCTAGACCTCCCAAGCAGTTTCCGCTCCACCCGCCCCCCCAGCCCGTTCGGGGTCTAACCTCTGGAGCCAAGGTCTCGGTGCCCAGCCCCCATCCAGGCGTCCCCCGGCCCTTTCCCGGGGACTAACCTCTGGAGCCGAGGTCTCGGTGCCCAGCCCCCACCCAGGCGTCCCCCGGCCCTTTCCCAGGGACTAACCTCTGGAGCCGAGGATTCGTACACCGAGCACTTTAAAGAAAGTTATGATTAAGGTAAGTAGAATTGAAAGAGGTGAGGGAATATTGATTGTCATAAAGTTAATGATCACAACGTGTGTTAGAGGAGATGGTTCAAGGAGAAGACAAAGATGTCAGAGCAGAAACAGAGCTCTTGGGCCACTTACAGGTGGTACTTCACAAGTCTTAGGGCTTTCAGTTAAGTATTCTGTTTATTCTATATTTCACATAACTTTTTTTTTGTCTTTTTAGGGCCACACCTGCAGCTTATGAAGGTTCCCAGGCTAGGGGTTGAATCAAAGCTACAGCTGCCAGCCTGCATCACAGCCACAGCAACGCCAGGTCCCAACTGCATCTGTGACCTATACCACAGCTCACAGCAACACTGGATCCTTAGCCCATTGAGTGAGGTCAGGGATCAAATCTGCATCCTCATGGATGCTAGCCAGATTCGTTTCTGCTGAGCCACGACAGGAACTTCTCACATAGCTTTTTAAGCAATATGTAAGTAGTTGGATGAAGCTACTTAAAGTTTCATAGAAATTCAGGTTTTCCTACAGGTAAAATTCCCCTCACTACTAGGTAGTAAAGTGTGGAGTGTTTCACAAAATCAGACAAAAATTAGCTGGTGGCTGCTTGTGGTTTTGTGGTCTTAGATTAGGCCATCTCTGTGAGACCAAAAGCCTCCATGGGTAAATAGGTTTGTGCGATTTTGACCAAAACTGAACAATTCAGCACTTCCCCACAAGGATCAGAATTCTGGAAACTACCTTCCATATCTTGTCAGGAAATAAAACATCTTGTGGACTGGTATTAGGCCAACTTTTTCAACCATGGATGTCATTTTGAGCAAGAATGTTGCACCTAAATGGCTTCACAGACCATTTGATACTACAAAAGCAAATTTCATGAGAATTGCTGGAAAGACTGGCATGACTTTAAATGAAAATCCAGTGGTTTGATGTCTCTTTTCAAAAATTTAATACTTAATCCTTCCAAAGTAAAATATATGGTTTTAGCCTTGCAACTGATACTATTATCGATAGAGAGTAATCTAATGAAATGAACACTGGGTTCTACGGCAAGCTCTACAATTGCATATTTCCAGAGGTGTTACTTGATGTGGTGGCTTTATTTTTTTTTATTTTTTTTTTTTTTTTTGTCTTTTTGCTATTTCTTGGGCCGCTCCTGTGGCATATGGAGGTTCCCAGGCTAGGGGTCCAATCGGAGCTGTAGCCACCGGCCTACACCAGAGCCACAGCAACGCGGGATCCGAGCCGCGTCTGCAACCTACACCACAGCTCAGGGCAACGCCGGATCGTTAACCCACTGAGCAAGGGCAGGGACCGAACCCGCAACCTCATGGTTCCTAGTCGGATTCGTTAACCACTGTACCATGACGGGAACTCCGATGTGGTGGCTTTAAATGATGCCAATTTATCTAAGCTGGAACTGCATTTCTAGTAATTTCTTTCCCCAGGTTAGACTGGCCGCAAGAGAAATGTGTATGAGATTTAGGTGAAGCAGCAGCCAGCTCTGGAGGTCAGTGCAGCGCCCCACGCACTGTGCAACTCACACACACTACTGCTTATCTGCCAGTTCAGCTTGCTGGCACCAGCAGCCACCAGCTCTCAACTTCTTTGGCTGCTGTACCTCTTGCCCTTCAGTTTCTCTGTCTTGGCCAGGCACATGTGTAGCTCAATGATGAAGGGCACTGTCCATCAAGGTTGGAGGTGGTGAGAGATAAACACCAATTGGTCCCAGTGGGTTCCAGTTTGTTTTTGAAGGTTCTAATTTGTGCTCATGCTCCTTTACCTCAGATCTAGCTTTTCTCCCTGACTGCTAGTTCTGCTAACCTGCTGTGACTTCAGACTCACCACCAGACACGAAAGCAACAGCTTTATGTAGACTCCTCCACTAGCTCTCACAACTGCTCAAGATCTAATCCGTATAATAAAGCCCTTATCTGATGTCACTCAAAAGGGTTCTGCTTCTCTAATCAAACCCTAACTAATACAGTTGATGTTATAGAGCCTCGGTTACTTCATCTGTAAAATGGAACAAGGATACTAGAAGACATTAGTTTCTCTTCTCCAATAGATACCAAAAATTTTAGCTTCTGTTAACAGTCTCTGTGATCAGTGTGACAAAGGTGGGAGTCCTTCAAAACTCTATTAAAATGTTCTTGAATGTATGATCATTATTACTATAGAGAATGACTGCTCATTGAATAAGTGGTTACTATTCCTATCATAGTAATAGCTAACATTTAGAGTACGTACCATAGGCAGACACTGTAATTTACTGACATAAATTAATCTGACTTAATCCTAAAAATAACCCTACAAGGTAGGTAATGTTCCATTTCGTAGATGAGAAAAATGAGGCTGAGGAGGGACAAGTCAGTCAGTAAGTGGCTGAGCTTAGATTCTAATTCAAGAGGTAAGATACAGAGGCCAAGTTCCCATGCTTTCTATAGAGAATAACATCCCTGAAAACATAGTCTCTGTTCTCAAGAAGCTTACCATGTAATGGGAAAGAGAGTCAAGTTTATTATAATTCAGCCATGAAATTCTACCATATTTGAATAGATAACAAGACCTACAAATCAGACAGGGAGGTCTAAATGAGTTTATATTAGAGCTGAACTATGAAAGACAAATTTGGATTTACTCAGAAGAAAAGGGAAGGAAGTCCATTCCACGCAGCTAAAAAGGCATGAACAAAAGCTTGGAGATATGAAGTAGCTTGTCATGTTGAGGGATTTTCTGAAATATCCTGAATATTTAAGAGTGGTCAGAGAAAAAGATATGAGTGTAAAGGGAGAGAATGAGAGAAGCAACGTCAGCAAAGGAAGAAGGGGTCTGATTTCTGTGCACTAATCTAAGTTGTCATAATGCTATGGGGATTAAGGCATTTTTTTTTTTTTTTGAGCAGAGTGACACTGTCAGATTTGCATTTAATAAGCCTCAAGATCTCTGGCAGCAGCTTAGAGGATGGTCTGGCATTGGGAGAGAATGGATACAGGGATAACAGAAATTGGATGCAAGGAATGAAGAAATGAGGAGGTGGACTCTTCTAAATCGAGAGGCAGTGTGAGCCTGGAGAAAATGAATTGTAGCAGTCTTGTCCTTTCATGACCTCAGCCCAGGTCATGAAGGCTTTAGCTGCTTACTGAGCTCTCCTTGTCCCAAGACCCATCACTGGAAGGTGGTAGGCATCCCTTGAGATTACTCAAAAAAACACTGCCAGTGTCCAAACTGTATGAGACATGATAACCTTGAATTGGAAAACCTCTTGGTGCATTGGCAAGTGAGCCATGAACATTTTCATTGCAAGCTTTTCCATAGGACATTATGGATCCTAACTACTGAGAATCAGTACTTAGAATGAGAAGGGCAAGTAGTGCAGTGGAAACGTAGGCATGGCTCTGATTTCTGAGTCCACCATTATATTTAACCTAGCTGAGTCTCAACTTTGTAATATGTCGAGAGCTTAGTAAGTTATACCTGCAGCATTACTCAAAGGATGAAATCAGCTACCACATCTTAAATACTGAGGTTGTTACCTCGCACTTAAGAAGCCAGCAAAAAATAATAGTCTCCTTTCACCTTTCCTTACTTTTCTTCCTATTTCTGTGGCACCATCCATATGTGGTAAATGATAGCTATGTGTCAATATCACACAAACATATGCTAGAAGGAAGCTAACCTTATTGAGTGCTGAATGTGTAATGATGGTGCTAAATATTCCACATTGTTTCAATTTTTAGAAGGATGTGTGGTTCTGACTTTCATGTGAAGTACGAGTATTAACTTCCTATCATCTGAATAAAATCTTCCATGCTTAATCACATTAACACTGAAATAAAAGTCAGAGAAGAATCAGGACTTTTGGTCTCAACTAAAAATGATTTTGAATTCAAAGGTTAAAATCTCAGGATAATATACTGAAATATACAGTCTATATTTTAATTACAGGACTCGTATTTAGTCTTCTTTTTCTTTAAATACTCCTGTAATGTTAAAAGGAGGAACTTGTTTTATAAATTTATATTAAAAATATTCAGTTCACTCTGCCCTTGATGTAACAAATCCAAAACCCTTCTGGCCATGTTGGTAGTCTCCAAGCTCCTTAGGACTAAAATTGACAGCTGAACTCTGCTCAAGGGAGCAATGGGAAGATTAATGTTACTTTGCATTTTTCCCAATCACAGCATTTCTATTAGATTCATAATAATTGACCCTTGTGTGTGGATCCTCCACTTGGGAATCACTGACGAATTAGTGGCTCGTAAAATGGCACCTGCTCAATTGTCCCTTAACAACAAGTGCAATAAAAATTGCCCAAATTCATAAATGTGATAGAAAATGCTGCCATAATGATTATAATGGATCTCCTTAGGTCTGTGGTATTTTATCTGCTTCCCTAAGAGGTTTTTTTTTTAATCTTCCCTTCATATCCTTAACTGAAAATATTTTAAAAGTTTGATGTAAAGCCATAAAATAACACCATTTGGTATTAAGTCAATCTTCCCTCTTAACCCACTCTACAGTGACTAGGCATTTTAATTAGTGCAAATCTCTTTTGTCCATGAGTAATTTTAATGAGTGTTTTGGCTGTGCTCTTTTATATGGCTTTAAGCTTGCATATTTTTATCCTAAATTTTGCTTTCATCCCTAAGTGAAATCTGGTTGATTTTCAAATGAGAACAGGAGTATCTTGGGGCCATTTTGCTAAGTTACTCAATGTGTTTGGGTTCCTGAGGGAAAGCACTGTAGCAGAGGGAGTTGTTTGTGTTCAAAATACAATTAGTCACATAGCAAGTCCCAAATAACAGTGGCATCTCGGGGCTATCTTTTTTAGTTGAGTACTTTCACTTTACTTCATAATTTTTCTTTTAATTATAGCAAGAAGGAGATAGGTCAAAAGACATGTGCACCAAAAGACATGAACGAGAATGTACACAGCAGCACTATTTGTAATAGCCCCCAGACTGGAAGCTGCCCAATGACCCCTCAACAATAAAACAGATAAATACATCACTGCATAATCTTAGAATGGAATACTATAGAGCAATGAGAATAAATAAATTATAACTACTCACAAGTGTCAGGATAAATAACAGCAATAAAATGTTGAGTAGATGAAGGCTGACACAAAAGAGTACACATTGAATTTTTTTTTTTTTTTTTACTTCTACCAAGTTCAAATTCAGAGAAAGTAATTTATGGTTTTAAAACAGTGGTTTTATCAGGGAGGGGGACTGTGATCACATGGGTGCATGTGAGGCTTTTAGGTATTATTCTCTATCTTGATATGAGTACTGGCTACATAGATATATTCACTTTATGGAAATTCACTGAGATTTATGCTTATGATTTGTGTACTTCTCTTGATATAAATACACGTATTCAATAAAAATTAAAAGTGACCATGCAGGAGTTGCTTTTCCATTAGATAAGTTGTTTCTTGTTCACGAAGCATATGAGAAAGCATAAGAAATTTCTAGCTGAGAATAATGACCGATGAATATAGGAGCAATTTGGGCTTACATTTAGGCACCAGAAAACTCATCAGCAAGAGTATAAAAGTGAAGTTTAGTCATAAAACTGAAAATACCCCTCGCTCAATAAGCCAACAATTATATACGAATTGCCAAGTTTATACTGCCCAAATTAGGTACCTCCCATTGCTCTATGGCAGTAAATAAGCATGTTAGGAATGAATAAACTGTTGTCAGTTGGGCAGGGACCTTTACAAATATTCCTTCAAAGAGGGGTCTGCCATCTGGAAAGGAGGTTTACAGACTCATCACTGCATGAGCGTCTATTAAAAGGACACGTGAACATGAGACAATGAGGGAGAATAAATCCGAGCATTCTGCACTCACCTAGCCAGAGTATAAACCTTTTCACCAAGTCCAAACGTTGCAGCCCTCCTCAGCCCACCATTAAAAGTCCTAATGAAGCTGAGTCCTAAGCATAAAGCACACAACAAAAAAGAAGAGTAATGCCTCCTGCTCAAAGGACAGTGAGTTTCACATGAACTAGGATAATAATCACTGATCTTAGATTCTTCTCTATGTGGATTTAAAATAAAACACTTTCAACACTACCTCTTAATTTAAGAATTAAATTTGAATTGTATGTTTCACTTAAAAGATAGAATTATATCTTTAGCACTGAGGAGGAAAGAAAAACAATTCAAAATCTTGATGTTACAAAAATAAAAGTGTCCTATAATTACACTCATACCCCTGCCCCCAATCCCCAACAGAATTCAGTGGCAAAGTGAGGCTCTGCATAAAATACGGCTCTCTGAGAGCAAGGAATTTAATCAGCATCCACACCTTTTACCTGCAGTGAGCTGGCTTTCCTATTACTCCTCCTGGTGCAGCAAAGATTTTTTTTTGTAATATACGACATTGCTCAAGCTCATCACAGCCCTTTGTTGATGCTGCCACCACAGATTCCCAAGTGGTCATTCCCTGAGTGATATTTTTCAATAAATTTCTTCTGTTGCTTCTAGAATTCTCAGCACCTCAAGGAGAATGTGTATGCTCTCATCTCAGGTGTGCTACATACTTTAAATTCCTCTTAATCATGTGGTCAACAGAGAGTGAAGGATATTTTGGGAAACATCATAGCAAGTTATACACTGTATCCTTTAAATACATAACTTACGTAACTGTTTAAGGAAAAATGTAAAATGAAAAATTCCACAGCCATCTCTATAAATGAAACCATTAATACCACTGGTGAGCACTCCAAAATAAGGTTCAAGCAATCTATAATGCACCTATCCAGGGAAGCATGCACAAGGTAGTTGAAGACACTTAGCTTGATTAAAACTTCCAAGCTCTTTATTTCCTTGTAGCTGTCAAATGTTTAGGGCACTTCAATTGTTACATTTTTTTGACACCCCCCCCCACAAAGACAACTTTTTTAAAGCTACCTAATTTCAGAGTGCTTGACACATGGTGGAATCTTACTACATGGCTGAATGAATGAATGAATCAATGGTTGAATGGATAAACAAAGGATACAATGGATGAATGGGTGGGTGGATGGATGGATATATTGATGGACTGGGGAATTAGCTATGCATTAACAATTAAGTTATTTCTTTATAAGCAGGCTTTCGCAATTTATAGTAATAGAAAAATTGTCTGGAAGTTCATACCCTTTGACCCCATATCCCCCTCCCTCAAGCTGCTAGCAACTAGCATTCCAATTTCTGCTTCTATGAATTTGACTATTTTATGTGTATATATATATATATTTTTTTTTTTTTTTTGAGGGCCTCAGATGCAGCATATGGAAGTTCCCAGGCTAGGGACTGAATCGGAGCTACAGCTGCTGGCCACACCACAGTCACAGTAATCCCAGATCCAAGCAGCATCAGCTCACAGCAACGCTGGATCCTTAACTCACTGAGCGGGGCCAGGGATCGAACCTGAAGCTATATGGATACTAGTTGGGTTTGTTTCCACTGAGCCACAACAGGAACTCCTCAATTTGACTATTTTAGATTCCACATACAATTAGGATCATAGAACATTTGTTCTTCTGCATCTTATTTCGTTTCACACAATATCCTTCAGTTTCATCCATGCGGTTGCAAATGACTGGCTCTCCTTTTTAAAGGCTGAATGATATTTCATTGTGCATATACCTTTTCTTTATCCATTCATCTATTAACGTACATTGAGGTTGTTTCCATATCTTGGTTATTGTGAATAGTGCTACAATGAGCAAGGGAATGCAGATATCTCTTTGAGATACCGATTTCAATTCCTTTGGATAGATGCCCAGGAGTGAGATTGCTGGATCATATGGCAGTCCTATTTTTAATATTTTGAGGAACCTCCATAGCGTTTTCCACAGCAACTACATTTTACATTCCCAAAAACCACATACAAGTGTTCTGACTTCTCCATAACTGCCATCACTTTTTGTCTGTTGTTTTGAGGGTTTTTTGTCTTATTTTTTTATTTTTTTTTTGTCTTTTTGCCATTTCTAGGGCTGCTACCATGGCATATGGAGGTTCCCAGGCTAGGGGTCTAATCAGAGCTGTAGCCGCCGGCCTACACCAGAGCCACAGCAACTCGGGATCCGAGCTGTGTCAGCAACCTACACCACAGCTCATGGCAACACTGGACCCTTAACGCACTGAGCAAGGCCAGGGATCAAACCCACAACCTCATGGTTCCTAGCCAGACCCATTAACCACTGAGCCACGACGGGAACTCCTGTTTTATTTTTTGATGCTAGCCATCATAACAGGTGTGAAAATCTCACTGTAGCCTTTATTTGCATTTCTCTGGTAATGAGTGATGCTAAGCATATTTTTATATAGCTATTTGTGTGTCTTTTTTGAGGAATAATTATTTTTGAGGTTCGAAACTTCTTGGAATTACATAACTTATGTTGTTTGTTAAGACTTCCCCTTTTAGGAAAAGGAGATTTTGCTATATCTACCTGGTATTCGTTTTAACAACCTTGAATACATAGACCAACCAACATCATTACTCATCTCAAAAACATCAGATTTTAGAAAGAGCACATGCTTGCTGTTGTGTACTTTCTCTAACCACTAACACTGTCTACTTAATAAAACCATCCATGATTGATGGGTACATCATTTAAGTATAGGTTAGCAAGGCTAATGTGTGAAGATCATGGAAATCTCTACCAATACATTAGAGTCCTATTTACATCATCAAAATCAGAATTTCTTTCTTGTTTCTGTGTCTAACTCAGTAAGATTGCTTTTCCTTTTTACAAACATGGGGTTTATCATTGTTTGGGGGGAAGTACTGTCATCAAGTTAGTCAGGAAGGATTTTGCAGTTGGTTTTTATCTCCAGATAAACAAGTCTATCTTCTGAAACATCGTATCTAATTGGTTTAGATTTTTCCCTTTGTTTCTCCTGCTGCTTCACAAACAGTTTTGCAGTTCTAAGAAAAATCAATTACAATAGGAATCTTAGGTTTTCTGTTTTTGCTTCTGCTAGGGAAAAGTTGATTATTTAAGAGTTCAGAAAGCAGGTTCAATGTTGATCTTCAAGGTTTATTTGCATCAATAAGTAAATGCAAAGCAATCCCAGCAACCATAAAATACTCTTGCCACAAGATTTTTTATAAAGACATTGAGGCCCAAGTGTACAATACATATGCATGATAATAATTACTAGGAATGGTTAGTTCCAGTGTATAAGGCTTTCATTGTAAAACCCAATCCCTCAGTGACCATCCTTTAACTTCAATATGATAATTAGATTAGGCAATGGATGACAAGTAATATGAAAGATGTTGGCTACCATTAGTGAACAACTGACTGTTATTAGACAAAACCTGGCAAAGAACAGTAGTCATGTTTGATTCGGTTCTTTAAAAATTATCCAGTCTTTAATTTAAAGCAATCTGCCAAAAATGCACAGACAGACAACCAAGGGATTATCAGTCCTCAACACACTTTTGTCCAAGAATCAGAAAGAACTTCTCAGCACAATATTTATATCCACTGGGCCCTGATCAGTAAATTAATGATGTAGGAAGTCATTTCATGTTACTTTCTTTGAGATGGACTGCCAAATCACAATTCAAAGCAATATGTTTTCTGCCAGTTGAAAAAATAGAAGGGTGTTTTGCTCTGATTGTAGTTTGGTTTTGTTCTATTAGGAGCTCCATTCTGCTGCTGTTCACTCATTATTAACCTATGATGGATACTATTATACAGTTGCTATATGTGCACTTATTTTCAGTGAGGAGCAACTCACTGATAGCAATCTGACAAAGCAGATCTATTAGGGTATCATTTGTTGTGTGTGAATGTCTATAGAATAGACAAAGGAAGAGCAGGTATGTTCTGAGAAATACTAGTGCACTGCCTCATTATATTATGTATTAACCTACCTATGGATCACTGAAACAGGATACAAAGACCAGAAATAAACACACAGCCTTATGGTCAACTCACCTTTACAAAAGAGGCAAGAATATACAAAAGAAAAAAGACAGTCTCTTTAATAAATTGTACTGGGAAAATTGGACAGCTACATGTAAAAGAATGAAATTATAACATTCTCTAATACCACATATAAAATAAACTCAAAATGGATTAAAGACCTAAATGTAAGGCTGGATAACATAAAACTCCTAGAGGAAAACATAGGCAGAACATTCTTTGCCATAAAGTACAGCATTATCTTTTTTGATCCACCTTCTAAAGTAATGAAAATAAAAACAAACAAACCAAATGGGACTGAATTTAACTTAAAAAGTTTTGCACAGCAAAGGAAACCATGAACAAAACAAAAATACAACCCACAGAATGAGAGAAATGAAATGACAGGGGATTAATCTCCAAAATATGAAATCATCTTGGAGTTTCCTTCGTGGTTCAGTAGAAACAAACCTGACTAGTATCCATGAGGATGTGGGTTTGATCCCTGGCCTCACTCAGTGCATTAAAGATCTGGCATTATTTTGAGTTGTGCTGTAGGTCACAGATGCAGCTCGGATCCAGCACTGCTGTGGCTGTGGCATAGGCTGGCAGCTGTAGCTCTGATTCGACCCCTAGCCTGGAAACTTCCATAAGCTGCAGGTGTGGCCCTAAAAAGCAAAACAAAACAAATAGAAATTTCATTCGGATATATATATCAGTTAAAATGGAAAGAAGATCTAAGTAGACATTTCTCCAAAGAAGACAGATGGCCAAAGAGCACATGATAAGATACTCAACATTTCTAATTATTAGAGGAATGCAGATCAAAACTACAATGAGGTATCATCTCACACCTGTCAGAATGGCCATCATTAATAAGTCTACAAACAATAAATGCAGGAGAGGACGTGGAGAAAAGGAATCCTGCAACACTGCTGGTAGGAATGTAAATTGGTACAACCACTATAGAAAATAGTACAGAAGTTCCTTAAAAAACTAAATACAAAACTACCATATGATCCAGCAATCCCACTTCTATGCATCTATCCAAAGAAAACCATGACTTGAAAAAATACATGTACTCCAGTGTTCACTGCAGCACTATTTACCATAGCCAAGACATGGAAGCAACCTAAATGTTCATTGACAAAGGAATAGATAGAGAAGATGTGGTACATATATACAATGGAATATTAGCCACAAAAAGGAAAAAAATAATGCCATTTGCAGCAACATGGATGGACCTAAGTGAAGTCAGACAGAGAAAGACAAATACCATGATATCGCTTATATGTGGAACTGAATTAAAAATGATACAGAAAAACTTACTTACAAAACAGAAACAAACTCACAGATTTCAAAATCAAACTTATAGCTACCACAGGGGAACCTGTGGGGGGCGGGGGCGGGATGAATTAGGAGGCAAGTGATAACATATAAATAATACTATATAAAATAGATATAATTAACAAGAACCTACTTTATAGTAGAGTGAAATATACTCAATAGTTTTTAATAATCTATATGGGAAAAATAATGGATATATATATAACTGATTTACTTTGTTGTACATCTGAAATACAACATTGTAAGTCAACTAAACTCCAAAAAAATTAAAAGAAAACAAAAAACCACATATATGATTCAGATTTGTAAGATATCTGGGGTATAGCAATTAATATATTAGGAAGTAATATGTATTGATTGTTTATTGAATGCAGTGTTTGCTGAGCAGTTACATAAATTCCATTTGAGTCAGCCCTCATGTTAACCCTAGGAGGTAAATTTTAACCTAATTTTAAAATTGTTTATGAAAACACAAGTGAACAAATATATTTTAATTATACATTTCCATGATTTTCCAAATGTATGGAAACTATACATTTCCATAGTTCCATAGACTGAGCACAACTATGAAAGTAGCAGCCAGATCAAGAAACAGAATATGATCAGCATTGCAGAGGCTAACATCCTACCTCCTTTCCATCACAAATACCTCCCCTTCAAGGAAACAAATACCCTTACTTCTTACAGTAAATATTTGTTTTGCCAGTTTTAGTGTTTTACATTAAAAGAATCATAGGAGGGAGTTGCCTAGTGGTTAAGGCTAAGTGTTGTCACTGCTGAGGCTTGGGTTACTACTGTGGCACAGGTTCGATCCCTGGCCTAGGAACTTCCACATGATACAGGAATGGCCAAAATAAATACATACATACATACATACATACATACATAATCATGGAATTTGTACCCTTCTGTTTTCTTTCACTCGACACCAGGTAGGGGAGGTTCATTTATGAGACTGAGAGAAGTTGTAGATAATTCATTCTTATCACTATCCAGTTTGTCCACTGTATGAATACGGCATTATGTAGAGACAAGGTTTCAATATGTTTAGCTATGAAATTCACTATTCTACATATTTCAGTCTCTAACAGTAAAAGAAATGTTGTAGGCATTAAGCACTTGCTGGTTGTTACAGGTTGCTCCTGACATGGCATTTTCAAAATGCTGGTCCAGTTTTTGCCTTTTGTTTTAAATGCAGCAACAATGAATCAATATGACAATTAATCAATAAAAGAGACACAGAGAAATGGTTGGGTAGTGTTTAATTTCTAGGACAAATACTTTATACAACCATATGTACACTAAAAATGAGGGATTGCTGTGCAATTACATAGCTCTTGTAACAGACTGCAAACTCTGTGTCTATGGCAATGTGTGTATGTATATATATACATAACACACACACGCACACACACATATCTGAGGTAATGCATCCCAATTACCACAATCCACTTCCAAGCCATATCTATTTAGAGTAACTAAATTAACTGCTTCCTCATTACTTGCATATGCAAAACTATCTGTTAGCTGACTTAATTGATAAAGCAATGAAAAGTGACCACTGAGTCCATTCATTTAACAGTTAGATGGATTTTTATCAAACTATTTATTGTGTACCTACCCTATGCCAGGCACTTTAGTAGATGCAAACATGCCATAGCCCAGACATTTTACATTTATTAATCAAAAAATGTAACTGAGTGGGTAATTTGTGGAGGACATTGCATTAACGCAATAGAAGATATGATAGGAAAAAATTGTGTTCCTGCCCTAAAAAAACTGAGAAAGAAAATGGAAATTATATGTATGTATACATAACTTAAAGGACAATATCATGCCACTCCTTTCTGGCCTGCAGAATTTTTGCTGAAAAATCTGCCAATAACTTTATTGGGGTTCCCTTGTATGTTATTTGTTTCTTTTCCCTAGCTGCTTTCAAGATTTTCTCTTTGTCTTTAATTTTGGTCAGTTTGATTAATGTGTGTCTCGGTGTATTCCTCCTTAGGTTTATTCTATATGGAACTCGTTGGGCTTCCTGGATTTGAGTGAGTGGTACCTTTCCCATTTTAGGGAAGTTTTCAGCTATAATCTCTTGGACATTTTACACAGAACTTGAACAAAATATTTTGAAGTTTGTTTGGAAGCACAAAAGACCCAGAATAGCCAAAGACATCCTGAAATAGAAAAATGCAGCTGGAGGCATCAGGCTCCCTGACTTCTGACTATACTACGAAGCAACAATCATAAAAACTGTATGGTACTGGCACAAAGACAGGCATATAGATCAGTGGAACAGGAGAGAAAGCCCAGAATTAAACCCACACACCTACAGCCAACTCATTTACGACAAAGGAGGCAAGAATATACAATGGAGAAAAGACAGCTTGTTCAATAAATGGTGCTGGGAAAACTGGACAGCCACATGGAAAAGAAGGAAATTAGAACACTCCCTAACACCATACACAAAAATAAACTCCAAATGGATGAAAGACCTAGATATAAGACCAGATACTATAAAACTCTTAGAGGAAAACATAGGCCAAACACTCCCTGACATAAATGACAGAAACCTCTTCTCAGCTCCACCTCTTAGAGTAATGACAGTAAAAACAAAAATAAACAAATGGGACCTAATCAAACTTAAAAGTTTCTGCACAGCAAAGGAAACCCTAAACAAAACGAAAAGACAACCCACAGAATGGGAGAACATATTTGCAAATGAATTGACTGACAAGGGATCAATCTCCAAAATTTATAAACACCTTCTGCAGCTCCATACCAAAACAACAAACAACCTCATCCGAAAATGCGCAGATCTAAACAGACAGTTCTCCAAAGACATACAGATGGCCAAAAAACTCACGAAAAGATGTTCAACATCACTCATGATTAGAGAAACGCAAATCAAAACCACACTGAGGTACCACCTTACACCAGCCAGAATGGCCATCAGCAAAACGTCTACAAACAATAAGTGCTAGAGAGGGGGTGGAGAAAAAGGAACTCTAGTACACTGTTGGTGGGATTGTAAATTGGTGCAACCACTGTGGAAAACAGTATGGAGAGTCCTCAGAAAAGTATAAATAGAGCTACCATTGATCTAGAAATCCCACTCCTGGGCATCTAACCAGAGGAAACCATGAATTGAAAAGACACAAGTACTCTGATGTTCATTGCAGCACTATCTTCAATAGCCAAGACATGGAAACAACCTAAATGTCCATCGACAGAGGTGGTACATATACACAATGGAATATTACTCAGCCATTAAAAGGAATGAAATACCAGCATTTTTAGCAACATGGATGGACCTAGAAACGATCATGCTAAGTGAAGTCAGCCATACAATGAGACACCAACGTCAAGTGCTTTCACTGACATGTGGAATCTGAAAAAAGGATAGACTGAACTTCTTTGCAGAACAGATACTGACTCACAGACTTCGAAAAACTTATGGTCTACAAAGGGGTGGTGGGGGGATGCACTGGGGTTGTGGGATGGAAATCCTATAAAATTGGATTGTGATGATCATTGTAAACTACAAATGTAATAAATTCATTGAGTAAGAAAAAAAGAGTTGTCAGGAAAAAAAAGGACAGTATAAGCTCAGTGTACTGAGAATACAGAGTTTGTGAAACAGGGAGCCAAAGAGAGTCAAATGAGATTGGGCTAATCAAAAGGAAGTCAAGAAGAAAGAAGTATTTTGTGATGAATTATAAGAGCAAGCATTCTGAGTAGTCTGGCTTATGTCCAATTTACAGCTGGAAAGGAGCAGGGACTTGTGCCCTGAAAAACCCTTCCCTTCTCTGATTTCCCTAGTCTGCAGCAATTTTCCTTGCTCTTATATCCTAGAGCACTTGAATTCTGTATCACATGATTTAGAGCAGTTCTCCATTGCTTGCTAATTGTGTCAAGAATCTTGATTCCTTAAATTGATTATTATCTCCTTGAGGGCACAGAATTTTCCACAGCATTCTGTGATCTTTTTTCTTTTCCTTCCTTACTTCCTTCTTCTTTCTTCCTTTTTCTTTCTAGTTGATTTACAATGTTGTGCCAATTTCTGCTGTACAAGGCAACCCAGCCATACATATATGTATATTCTTTTTCTCATATTATCTCCCATCATGTTCTATCCTAAGAGATTGGATATAGTTCCCTGTGCTATACAGTAGGACCCCATTGCTTATCCATTCTAAATGTAATAGTTCGTATCTACCAACCCCAGAATTCCATTCCATTCCTCTCCCTCCCTCATCAGCAACCACAAGTCTGTTCTCTATGTCTGTGAGTCTGTTTTTATTTTGTAGATAGGTTCATCTGTGCCATATTTTAGATTCCGCATATAAGTGAAATCATATGGTATTTTTCTCTTTGTAACTTACTTCACTTTAGTGTGAGGATTTCTAGTTGCATCTATGCTGCTGCAAATGGCACTATTTTGTTCTTTTTATGGATGAGTAGTATTCCATTGTATATATGCACCACATCTTTTTTTTTTTTTGTCTTTTTGCCATTTCTTGGGCCACTCCCGCAGCATATGGAGGTTCCCAAGCTAGGGGTTGAATCAGAGCTGTAGCCACCGGCCTACACCAGAGCCACAGCAACGCGGGATCCGAGCCGCGTCTGTGACCTACACCACAGCTCAGGGCAACGCTGGATCCTTAACCCACTGAACAAGGCCAGGGATCGAACCCGCAACCTCATGGTTCCTAGTCGGATTCGTTAACCACTGTGTCACAACGGGAACTCCAGCACCACATCTTCTTAATCCATTCATCTGTCAATGGAAATTTAGGTTATTTCCATGTCTTGGCTATTGTAAATAGTTCTACAATGAACATGTGGGTGCATGTATCTTTCTGAATGAATGTTTTGTCTGGATATATGCCCAGGAGTGGGATTGCTGGATCATATGATAGTTTTATATTTAATTTTTCAGGAATATCCTTAACTGTTTTCCATAGTGGTTGTGCCAATTTACATTCCCACCAACAGTGTTGCTCCCCTTTTCTCCACGTACCTCCAGCATCTGTTATTTGTAGACTTATTAATAATGGTTATATGACCAGTATGAGGTGGTACCTCACTGCAGTTTTGATTTGCATTTCTCTAATAATTAGTGCCACTGAGCATCTTTTCATGCGCCTCCTGTCCACCTCTGTGTCTTCTTTGGGGAAATGTCTATTTAGGTCTTACCATTTTTCAATTGGGTTGCTTGCTTTTTGTTGTTGTTGAGTTATATGAGTTGCTTGTATATTTTGGAGATGAAGCCCTTGTCAGTTGCATCATTTGCAAAGATTTTCTCCCATTCTGTGGGCTGTCTTTTCTTTTTATGGTTTCCTTTGCTGTGCAAAAGCTTTTGAGTTTAATTAGATCCCATTGGTTTATTTTTGTTTTTATTGTCATTATTCTAGGAGGTAGATCAAACAAGATACTGCTATGATTTATGTTAAAGAATGTTCTGCTTATACTTTCCTCTAGGAGTTTTATAGTATCTTGCCTTAAGTTTAGGTCTTTAATCCATTTTTTTAAACTTTTATTGAAGCATAGTTGATTCAAAAGGCTATAATACTTTCTGTTGTACAACAAAGTGATTCAGTTATTCACATACGCACATTCACTGTCTTTCAGATTCTTTTCCCACATAGATTACTGTAGAATATTGGGTAGAGGTCTCTGTGCTATAGAGCAGGTCCCCATTGGCCAATCATTCATTTTTCAATATCTCACACTGTGTTGTGACACCTACTTGAGTAGCCAGAACTTGTGATTTAGTCTTTAAGATGCAACTTCTTTCCCTTAGAAATGGATCTGCTTGTGCTTCACTCTATTGAGGCCACCACATTAGAGAAGCTATGATATGAATGTAAGGATACAAAAAAAGGTCTTAATTTCAACTATTCTAAGATAATGTTAGTGACTGAAGTTAAAGTGGCTTGGGGGAGGGGGCATTTTATATTTCAAGTAATGAGTCTCGCTTAGATGCAATATATTACCCTGTGTGTGCTTAAAAAAATAATAGATTGGAGTTCCCGTCGTGGTGAAGTGGAAATGAATCTGACTAGGAACCGAGGCCAGGTTGCAGGTTTGATCCCTGGCCTTGCTCAGTGGGTTAAGGATCTGGTGTTGCTGTGAGCTGTGATATAGGTCACAGACAAGGCTCGAATCTCATGTTGCTGTAGCTGTGGTGTAGGCCAGAAGCTGTAGCTCCAGTTCGATCCCTAGCCTGGGGAACCTCCATATGCCTCGAGTGCAGCCCTAAAAAGCAAAAAAAAAAAAAAAAGATTGGTTTTCCACCTAATGAAAAGATGAGTTAGAGTATGTAAGTAGAGGAAAGATTTTTCAACAGTGTTACAAATTGAATATGCAGCCCACCCAAAAGGGGAATGATGAAGATGGGGGGGGGGGGGCGCCAGAAAGTATCCACTGCCAATAATCTGCAACATGAGACTACAGTGGAGGCTTTATTTGCATACATAGGGTATATCAGGGTACAACCTAGAGCCCTGTGAATATTTATAATGGACATATTCCCAACTAATGTATATTTAAGTTAATAAGTATTGTGATGGGTATACAACTTTATGGTATAGAAAGCCAGCATTCTTCTTCCTTTTATAAACTTCAGTTCATCTGTTAAGCACTGGGATCCACACAGGCAATTCCTGCTGGAAGAATATATTTGATGCTTTTATGGCAAAGAATAATTATGAAAAATCATATAAACTAACATTTTTGAAACATTTTCCTATATTTTAAACTGGTATAAAATGTAAGTTTTTAAAAAGTTTATTTTTGCTCTTATTTCTGCCTTTAGACTTTTTCATCTAGATGTGCATCTGTTAAAAATATTCTATTTTTGGAGAATACATTTTATTTATACCTTATGAGGAATAACTTCTCATACTGAGAAAGATGTATTAACACAAACAAGTATAGAATTCATTCTGAATAGTCCAGCCTTTTGTTAGTAACTAGACATCCTGAATCCATAATATGGTTTTAAGCTGTTATACTGAGAAAAACTTGCCTCTCTATTCATTGCTTTTATTTCAGTTGTACAGATCATTTAACATCTGTAAATTGTTCACTAAGACAAAAATCTGGCTTCACCATTTTACCGAAGTAGAAAAAGTCACTTGACCTTGATTGTTCTGTTCATGCCAAATGTCTCTCAAAGGCGAATTTGCAAAACACCACTACTCCTGGTTCTATTTAATGTATTATCTCTAATTGACAATGACATTCTATGCTTTCATGCTTTTTATGCTTTCATGATTTCTTGAAAATGAAAGTAAGTTGTCCACCTTTTTGTAAGCAAATGGTTTTTCTAATTCCTTGGATCTATATGAGTTACCACCTAGAGGATAGTTTATAAGTTATCTTTATAACCTAATAATTTTCAAGTTTGTCATTTTCATATCTAAAATGGATTTAAAATATCATCATTTCTCATATAAGTAGAACAAGTTCAATATGAGGAACTTAATTACTGACCTGAAACACATGGTGGGGGGGGCAAAACAAACACTTTGAGAAAGCAATCTGTCATGATTTTTAATACCTCTAAATGCAAGTTGGGCCACCGATGCATTACTGTTTTGGTAATTTAATACTTGCCTTTTTGCCTCTAAAAGATGTAGACACATGTCTGTCACTATAATTACTATCATTTCTTAACAACGATTATATACAAAGCCCTCTGCTAGCCTTTGACCAGCACTGAGAAAGCTATAGAATTATTATTCAGAAACAGTCTAGGCTTCAGACACAAAAAGAGATGCAAAACACAAATAAACATCAATGAGTTAGAAGCAGCTCATTCTACCTGGGATAATCAAAGGGTTCTATCTATGAAAAAACAAAACCAAACTTTTTAAACAGAAAAGATCAGTTCTTTAAGAATCTACTCTGACTTACATAAAACTACTCATAAGACAGCAGATCCAACCCGCCTGGCTTTGATATTTCCCTTGAATAACTCCTCACCCCTCCAAACAGATTTCGATGCTAGTTTGGTCTGTTTTTGTTAGTATCACTCAGGTTGAAAGAGGTTGTGGATGCAGTCAATGCTTCTCAGTAATTAAGAATTACCTGCTACAAAAGCAGAAAATCATCATGTAGAAGGGAAGACTGAGATCAAAGTTATGGAAAACAAGTGAAAATAGGTATTCACGTAATATTTGTGAAGGAAAGATTCCTGACTTGACACCATGAACATATTTAGGTACATTTTAAGTCATGATTTGGAGACAAACAGAAGGTCTTTGAGATCATTTCCCATTATTCAGGCAGGATTGCCATCCAGCAAGACATGCACAGGTTCTGCCACCAGTGTTGCCTCATCCAACAAAGATTTTTTTTCCAAGTCTCTAATCTCTTCCCTAACATCCAACACACACACACACACACACACACACACACACACACACACAACCAATCACAGGTGTGTGTGTGTGCTTCCCTCTCTCTCCCTTCTTTTCTCCCTTCCCCTCTCTCCCTCCCTCTCCCTTCCTCCCTCCGTCTGTCTCTCCTTCCCTCCTCCTCCCTCTCTCTCCCTCTGGAAAAAGAGGAAATCTAGTTACAATGGCATCAAGCATTTGAAAGAGGTAAAAATGTTACTATAGGCAGAAGCTGGCAAGAGGAAAGTTATGAAAATTTTCCCTTGGGTTGATGGACTAATTATAAAGAAATGAGATTTTAATTTTTAAAAGCATCCCTCAAGAATGCCACTTTTTCTTTGTCCATCACTGTCTGTTGATGGGTCTCATTCATTCTAGTCAATTAGTGGCTCTGATCTTTATTTAAAATAATCATGTAATATGAATTAATAGAAGTACCATGATTTTAAGGGATTTTTTTTGGGGGGGTGGGAGGAGAGGATTAGACTTCATTTTTCACATGGGCATACTTGGAGTTAAAAGAGAGCATCATTTTTTTCCTTGCCTGCTACACTTGTTTTGTTTTGTTTAGGTTTTTGTTTTGTTTTGCCATGCCTAAAGCAAAGTTTCCAGGCCAGGGACCAAACCCATGCCAGAGCAGGGACCAGAGCCACAGCAGGTGATGCTGGATCCTTAATCTGCTGTGATATGAGGGAACTCCTACATTTGGGATTTACATAGACTGTTTATTGGTGGGATGATGGGAGTTTAATTCACACCAAGTTTCTTCACTGTGCAGCATAAGACCACTACATACATCCCTGCCTCATGGCCCATGGTCACTGTATTAGGAGTACTTGTGGGAGGAGTGACATTGTCATTCTGGTAATGGAGAAGTAGCTCCTATTGGACCAACCTTTCCACAGAAAACACCTGAAACTCTGGACATAATATAAAAATTGACCTAAAGTCAATGGAGAATAACTAAAATCAGACAAATATTAAAGAAGAGTCTACACTTGGAAGCAGAAAATGGAATGGGGGAATTCTTGCCTTTTACAGCTTTTTGCTGAGGGCAGCCTAAGTTAATCCCAAGCAATGTGGCTAAAACTGGCATCTGGAAAGTAAGAGAGAAACATCAAAAAGGAGAGACTCAATGAAGGGAAATCCAAATTCTGCTTATAAGTACTACCCTGCACGACAGTTCAACTGCTCTCTGACCTATGCAGGTGCTAGGCAAAAGTCCAAACAACTAAGCTAAGGCAAAAATAACTGAATGAAGATCTCAGGGCTGCTTACTAAGGAGGAAACAAAGTTTGGATTTCAAGTCCAGCCAAGTCAAGTGCCTATTAAATATTTTTTAAAAATCAATATTCTTTGAAGTAACATAAGAGAATCAAGAGTCTGAACATCCTATTTTTCATAATGTCCACCATGAACAAAAAGAAAAATGTGACCCAAGCTGAAAAGGCAATCACTGCACACTGACCACAAGACCAGACCTTGTACTTAAGAGATTTTAATTGACTCTATTATTTAAAATCTGATTTGTTCATATATTTGGGTTTTCAAGCATTTTTGTTATTCTCTCCCTTCTTGGACTCTTTCAGATCATTTCACAGCTTCTTGGGAAAGCAGTTTTAGGTTTTCCTGAAGATTAGATATTTTGTCCAAGAGCCATCATCACACTGTGAAATAAAAGTTTTAGGGAGCTTACTTTTTTGTTCCTTTTTTGAGAAAGTCCCCAGGTGAAGAGACGAACCTGTTCATATCTTTACGAGGTGCTGCCAGATCCAGAGGTTATAACTTCAGAGAGAGGACTGGCTTCTTCTGGAGGTGACATGGCGGCTTCATTGGCTTGTGTACACGGTCCATTCTCAATGAATTCATGAAGTTCTTCAGCCTGGGCAGAAAATCTTCTGGCTGCCTCTTGTTTCTTTAGAATATGTTGTCTCTTCATTACAAAAACAACCAAGGTAGCATATAGCAGAATCTCTAAGAAAAATTGCAAGATACCTGGAGCTTGGATCAAATACTTGGAAAACACTAACAAAGCAGCATATATTTTTTACAGGACTACCTGGAAAGCCAATTTTATGGCAACCAGCACACCATCCATGACTCCAAAGGGCACCTCAGCTCTGCCTCTTACTGCCAGTATCCTGTGAGCCAAAACTGATCACAGAGAATCTTATAGAATGTTCTGATTCTAACCCAAACAAGTGCCTGGCAACAAGGACAGATTACTGGTGGAACTGGAAGGAGACAGTTAGGCTCTGTTAAAGAGGTCCCTAATTTTGCTCTGCTTCCCATACAAATAGAAAGTCACATTATCTGTATAGTGCATTTAGCATTTGGAGAAGTAGAAAGGGCTAACTGCAGCCAGAGGAGGCCAGCCAATGAATTCAGACCACACAAGGCCGCACCTGGCCTTACAACAAACCTGAGTCAAACCAGTCCCATGCCCAAACACCTTTGAGCATTCCAGGGCACAGTGGGCATGCAGGCTATAGTAGAGGATGCATGTGACCACATCTATGGGGTAGGCTCATTCTCCTGATCTAAAGTTTCCTTGTACTACGTGGAAGCCTGGTCTTGCTTAGTCTCACCAAAGTTACTGAGACCTGCTTTTCTTTTCTTTTTTTTTTTTTTTTTGGTCTTTTTGTCTTTTTCGAGGGCCGCACCTGTGGCATGTGGAGGTTCCTAGGCTGGGGTCGAATCAAAGCTGTAGCCGCCGGCCTATACCACAGCCACAGGAATACCAGATCTGAGCCACGTCTGCAGTGAGCTACACTGCAGCGCACGGCAATGCCAGATCCTTAACCCACTGAGTGAGGCCAGGGATCGAACCCACAACCTCATGGTTCCCAGTCAGATTCGTTTCTGCTGTGCCATGTCGGCAACTCCTGAGACCTGGTTTTCAATTTTAAAGACTAGGGAAAAATCAACTGGAACCTGGCAATGTCTTAAAATTTCAAGAATTTTCTGAGAAGAGAGTTTGTTTTTTTTTGTTTTTTTTTTGTTTTTTTTGCCATTTCTTGGGCCACTCCCGCGGCATATGGAGGTTCCCAGGCTAGGGGTCGAATTGGAGCTGTAGCCACTGGCCTACGCCAGAGCCACAGCAATGCGGGATCCGAGCCGCGTCTGCAACCTACACCACAGCTCACGGCAACGCCGGATCGTTACCCCACTGAGCAAGGCCAGGGATCGAACCCGCAACCTCATGGTTCCTAGTCAGATTTGTTAACCACTGAGCCACGACGGGAACTCCTGAGAAGCCAGTTTTACCCTGCTCAATCCAAGTGTCCTGGAAGAGGCTGACTCAGTGACCCAGGCTCCCCACCTCCCCTCACGTGGCACTGCTATTTTCAGGACGTGCTTTGCAAGGTTGAGCTGGGGACAGTCTCCACTCCACTGAGACATCTTCAGAACTGTGGGCATTCTTCCTAAAAGGGAGCTAGTCCTTCTTCCAGATGAATTTGTCATTTTTAAATTTTTAAAACTACATCTCACACTCCTAGTATTTCTCTGGCAACCACAGACTCAGCCTCCTTGTCCAACATTTGGGACTGCCAGAATGACTCATCCCCAATGCTATTATTATTATTTTTGTTGTTGTTGTTTTCATCCCCAATACTTTTACCATGAGGAAACAGTAGTTTTGTCAGCCAAATCCCTTCTGGGAGTCTTAGAGGGTGCTAGGGTTTGGGCTGCAGGTTCCCCCATGGATGTGGAGATTAGACACTCTGATCAAAGGAGGAGGTAGCCAAATACCTAAGGAAGTGAATTTTTAAAAATTGAGAGAACATTACATAAGTCACATGTGTTCAACATTATATTTCTTCTTCTGTATACATTACAGCATACTCACCACCAAAAATTTAATTTCCATCTGTCACTATACAGTTGATCTTCTTTACCCATTTTACACTTCCCCCCTCCCCCTCTATTAACCGCTACTCTCTTCTCTATATCCACCTGTTAGTTTTTGTTTGGTTCATTCATTTTTTTTGTTTTTGTTTATTCCACATATGAATGACATCTTATGGCATTACTCTCTCTCTGCCTGACTTACTTCAGTTAGCATAAAGCCCTCAAGGTCCATCCATGTTGTCACAAATGGCAAGATTTCATCTTTTTATGGCTAGTTTTTCCTTTTAATAATTGATTTTCAAAAGAAATTTTCATTTTAGAGTTTGTAACTTGTTTTGGAAAATAACAAATTCAGTCATTGTTGGAATTTAAAAAGAGAGACTGAAGAGGATTTTAGACAGAACTCTTTTAATTGCAAGTTACAGATACATAATTAGAAGTAGCTTAAGTCAAAATGTGGATTTGGGGTACAAATATTAGAGGCTCAGAGAATGCAAGAACAGCAGGAACCAGGGAATTCCCCTGGAGCCTCAAGTCAGAAGCCACTTTTAGGAGTCCCTCTGTTTCTTGTTCTTAATTCTAAAGCTAAAAAAAAAAAAAGCCTCAGGGTGTCCGTGGGTTGGCTCTACCTTCTCAGGTTTCTGTGTGTTGCTGGAACATGGCTGCCAGGATCACCAGTAGACAAAGAATTTCAATCAGCTACTACAGCAATGATGAAGGTCATAGGAAGGTGCTGTGGAAGTTTTCCTAAGGAGGTCCCCTCATCTATGGGAAGTTATTAGGTACCTCTTCAATTGCTTCTACCTTCCCACCTTAAGTCTTGCTTGAGAATCTGAGGCACTCATAGGTTTAGAGCCATCAGCAGAAGCCACAGGATTTACCAAAATATTTTTATGCAACCACTGATATGTACATTTATATTCCCTGAAAGGGGCTACACCAAGGGAAATCTAGAGTGGCTGCCTATGCAGTGACACCTCAGCCTAAAATCTAACGACTTGGTAAGTCAGAAGCAGTGGTTCTCTGGAACACTGAGAGAATCCTGAGGCCATCTCTGGTGTCAGTAAGTGTGAGGTGACCTTGCCCTATATCTGTGGATTGCTTATCCTTGTACCTACGGCATGCCACTGTGGTGATTCTGTGGTCATGGATAGACAGTGGCACATAGAGAGAGTCTGAAGTGGAATAAGTGTGGTACACTGGCAAGGCAGTGAAAAAAGTAGTCTGACTGGCAGGGATAGGGGACATTAAGGGTTGCTTAATATGTCTATGTAAGCAACAGTAGCCAGTCCATGTCTTTGCTCTTGGAGATAAGAACAATGACCTAGAATTAAACCAGCTCATTGACCTGGGCATATCCTTCCAAATCACTGATTTAGGCATCTATCAGGCCTTTGATCAGATCTGTGTTCAAAAGAAATCTGTTATATCTTAATGAAGATTTAAAGAGCATCTTTGATAATCCAGTGTTTAAGACAGTGCATGCAAATGGCAGCTAACAAATATCTGTAAATGACTAAACAGATATTCTAGGGAATGAAACCTCTGTCAGGCTAAAGAGCTAATAATGATGACAATAATGGTATTAGCAGGTACCAAGTATTACTCTGTGCCAAACACTGAGCTAAACAACTACATGAATTATCTCATCTAACCTTGCCAACACACCTAGGAGCTAATTAGTTCTGTTACTGTCCTTGTTTAGCATATGAAGAAAGTGAGGCACAGAAAGTTTCAAGAAATGTATAATATGTAGTTTATGTATACTTTTGGTTACTTGGTCAATTAAGGTTGAATAATAATTAAAGAGCATACTACTCTAATTAAAGAGCATACTACTCTAATTAAAGAGGATATTACTAATCACCACTCCAAGAGTCATACATGGGTACACATCTAAAAATGGACTTCCCACATAACCATTCCACTAGATAAGACTGGAATCTCCTAAAATTGTGCTTACTGAGAATGGAACATTCATGAAGAAACTGAATGAAATCACACACACACACATGAAAAACCAGAGGACAAGTTCTAAGAGTTGTGAGGGGATGGTGGGATGCTAGTGGGACACAGGTTATTTTTTTAAATGTCAGTAGAAACTTCTATGAAGAATGCTTTTGAAGCAGAAATGAAATGACACTTCCCTGCAAAGGCATTGGAAAGAGCATAAACCACGCAGCTGAGTCACGTACTGCAAATTCCAGCTGCAGCTCTGAATCAAAAGGCAGCTTTCTGGTACACAAACCAAAGATATGTTGGGAAAATATAGGTCTTTTCTGTTACATCCAATGGCAACTTCAATTAGCAGTAATGTCATAATTAGCCACAGAATTGAGTAGAGAAGGTTGAGCTGTCATTGAGTGAGCACCCCAAGGTCCTTATGGGCACATTTTATAAACAGAATACTAAAGCATTGAAAACTAGCTTGGTTACAAGGAATGGAGACCTAGATTCACTCGACTTGAATAGTCTGTGCTATCAGAGATGACAGATCTAAAAGCACACATACAACACGTGTGACAAATGGTAGAAGTGATAAAATGTATGAAGCGTTTCCTCATTAACGTACCTCCAAGCTTGCTGACAATACTTGATCGTTTTCTCTCAATGTGGATTAACTAGGCCAATATAAAGGAGGCCTAGCACCAAGGGACATCATCTAGGCCCCAGGGCAAACAGGGACAGATATTTTGATCATCAATGTTTTCTACTGAAAGATTTGCAATCAAAAGGGGAAATGATGGGGAAAATCTGCACATATTGAGGTAGGGGAAATCACTCTGGCTTATATATGTTTTAACTTAAAACTGTTCTGACCAAAGCAGCCTGTTTTGTGGCCTTTTGGACATGTGTCATACATTTGTGTTGGCCACTGAGAAGAATGCATTTGAAAGTCAAAATGGAGTAACTATGGTTCAGACATCCAAGGTAAAACTAGGTGGCCATTGCAGATGTGATTTCAGACACATTTCTGTATTCTTGAGAACTTGAATTTTCTGAGCTGTGCCAGATTTAGATGCTACGAGCCATTCTCAAAGCAGTGTCTGTTGACAGCTGGTAGCTGCAACCTTATGTTTTCAAAGACTCTTCTTGTAACTATTAAGTTTAGACAATGAAATTGTTTTTGATCAGGTATTAATAGAAAAAGTAGATATGCGTAGTGGTGAAGAGCTCCTGTTATGTATATGTCCATGCTATATCAGAAGTTAAAATATACTTAGGAAAAATTAGACTACTGGCTGTAAGTCTCCCTTTAGTGCCAGTTCCAGACTGGGTTTCGGGTTTATTCTCCTGAATTCCTCAGGGAACGAGATCTATTTTGTCTACTGAAGTTCTAGTTGTCACTCCTACTTTGAACTGGGTCTGCTGAACCAAAATGGTCAAGGGATTGAGTTCTTAATTATACAAGACTGGGATACAGAACTTGGAATTTGGGAATTTTCCTAATTTGGTGTCCATTCCACAAATTGAGACTGGACTACAGCCCCTTTCATCAGGAAGTACCCAGAGTGGTCACTGCCTGGTTCCATGAAAGATGTGGGGAAGGTTGAAAGAAAAGGGGGGATGGAAACCAAGTCCCCCTAAAACCAAGTTCCTCTGCCAAATTTATGATTAACATCTCTATCCAAAACAATTCTTTCTTTTTTTAACAGCTATTCTCCTCAAGATTGAAGAGTATTAAAGAAAGGGGAAATTGAAACCAAGCAGGACCCTGTGGGGCTACTGGGGACAAAAGCCTGTGTTCCCCTTCTCTTGTTTTTAAGAAATAAGCCTCACTCAGCCGCCATGAGCTTCCCTGGGTTCCAAAGGGCAGGTTCAAAAGGCTGCTAATCAGGAAAGGAAGGAGATGTGGAGACAAGAGAGGAGCAGTCAAGGAACAATGGTGCAGCCTTGGGGCAGGGTCCTGGTTCCTCCTCAGAAGATAACACCTAACATCATCTTTGAGCTTTTCTGCAGGACTAAAACTCCCACCAAGTCGAAAATGTTAACTACCTGAAGCATTCTTCATTCCAGAGAGGTCACAGTTTGATAACCTTGAGAGCCACAGAAGCCCTCAGGAGACTGCTTGAGGCCAGATGATCTCTATAATGAAGGAATGCAGGCCCTGCAGGCTCCTTGATCCTTATCAGCAACACTGCCCCTTAAATCACTGCTTTTAAGATTCACAACCAGTATCACCCCCAACCCCGGCCACCACTGGGACACAGTTTTAAGGGCATTACTCCCACTGTGGCCCCCTTTGCCTGGCAAAGCAATAAAGCTTTCTTTTCTGCTTAAAAAAAAAAAAATAGAGAGGACATAGATTTACGCAATTGCATTGCAATCCACACATGAAACTTCCTGCAGTGATAAGTAATGACTTCAGTACATATTTTTGCCTTCCATACAGCAAAGTCTTTGAAGGCTATGCAGCACAAATGAGAGGTATCTTTACTCAAGCTTCGTCCAGTGTGGTTATAAGGTCACAGATCATTCAGTACTTCTCTCACACTAACCTGAGACAATTCTAGTCTCTCCAATTTAGCAATTTCGTAGTTTCACAGATTACTCTAAATCAAGGACCAACAGCTTTTTTTCTCCGTAAAGCCCCAGATAGTAAATAGTTTAGGCTTTTCAGGACCTATACTGCCTGTGTTGCATATTCTTCATTGCTTCTATTTTTAAAAACCCTTAAACAAATGTAAAAAACTTTCCTAGCTCAAGGGTCATACAAAAACAGGCCACTCGCTGGGCTTGGCCTTTGGGCCATAGCTGTCCATCCCTTTACTAAACCAAAGTGGATGTATGAGTGAGAAATGTGCAAAGAAGTGTGTACATAATTGAACACACATATACGCCTTCATGTACTCTTTAAGTACATGAACTTGTTTATTCTCTTTGCCTTCAGAAAATAAATTCCTCCTGTGCAGAGACTTCACTACTACTTTTTACAATTCTCCAAACCAGCAAGAAATGAATTCTACATGCAGTGGTTCTCAATAAATACAGACTGACAGTCAATTATAAAGAAAATAGCCTACGTTAAAAGACCATGGCCAGAGAAAATGTCAGTTTTCCTTTCTCAGGAGAAAAAAAATGATAATTCTTTCTTTATATTTAACATCTAGGGATATGCGATGTTTAATGTTCGTCTTTGTGTACCTGGTAATACTATTATCATCATTAACATCAATACTACTATTTTAATGTCTTATAAATTATGGTTTTCAAAACACTTCCTATATATTATCCCATATTAGTCTTGACATCAGAAATACTATGAATTTTCGGGAGTTCCCGTTGTGGCACAGTGGTTAACGAATCCGACTAGGAACCATGAGGTTGCAGGTTCGGTCCCTGCCCTTGCTCAGTGGGTTAACGATCCAGCGTTGCCCTGAGCTGTGGTGTGGGTCGCAGACGTGGCTCGGATCTGGCATCTGGCATTGCTGTGGCTCTGGCGTAGGCCGGTGGCTACAGCTCCGATTCAACCCCTAGCCTGGGAACCTCCATATGCCGCGGGAGTGGCCCAAGAAATAGCAAAAAGACAAAAAAAAAAGAAATACTATGCATTTTCAATGATAATATTTTTACTTTAGGACAAAAACATTAAACAGATTTCAGAAGCTCCAAATTTCCCAAAGGCAAAATTTAGCTAGACTAACAGCTCAAAATCTACCATTTATACATGTAATCTACTATTTGGCATGATAAAGAATTAACAAAGAAATATGAAAGACATGTTTATTTTTTTCTACACAATTGTCTAATTTGATCAAGGAAAAGGATTGAAAATTTCACAGGAGAAAATATAAATAGGAACTAACTTTCCATTTTATGAATCTTTTTTTGGGTTTGGGGAGGTTTGGGGGGTGTTCATAACTTGACTGTAGAATCTGGTCCAACTTTTCTGCCTCTGGGCTTTATTTATTTATTTATTATCACTGCATCAAAAGGCCATGTATTCTCATCATGCATTCTTAAAAACTACTGCTGAGACATTTTTACATTCAGTACTATAATAAACATTTTATTATTGGACTCCAGTGTGTTCTCCTTCTCTCTACAGGTACCTGAAGTTATACACCACTAAGAATAAAAATAGAGTCTTGGTACGGAAAGTTTTTATTTACTACAGTTCAAAATGCCAGCATTATGAGATAAGCCATCATACTAGATGTTGACGACAGAAGTCAATATGCACTATCTCGTTTGCACTCCACAATTTTTCATACTATTTTTCATAGTTGGGGCATGCACTTATCATACACCTTCCTTCCAATCACCACCTTATTCCACTTATGCCTTCAAAGGCAATTTTCAAGGTTGAGAAATGAAAGAGGTGAGACAGTGATACGGCAAATATGTCCCATTGCCACTGGCCCCTTGTGCTAGTTCTTGATCTTGTTTTGGTGCCAACTTAACCAATGCATCCTTTTACCTAATTCTATACTCTGAAAACTCATCTGTCTCTTTTCCTTCCTCTGTCCCCAAAGGTACATGGGAATTACTTTTGTAATATGTATTTATAACCATTTTAACAAAAGACAAGTTCTCAGTTGCTTCCAAAATTATATCTAAAACACCTGTTTCTTGGAGTTCCCAATGTGGCTCAGCAGGTTAAGAATCTGACTAGTATCCATGAGGATGCAGGTTTGACCCCTGGCCTCGCTCACTGGGTTAAGGATCCAGTGTTGCCAAGAGCTATGGTGTAGGTAGCAGACACAGCTTGGATCCTGTGTTGTTGTGGCTGTGGCATAGGCCAGCAGCTGCAACTCTGGTTCCACTCCTACCCAGGAACTTCCATATACTACAGGTGCAGCCATAAAAAAACCCAACGAAAAACACATACTTCAAAGTTTTTCATAATTTTTTTGTTTTAAAAAGTGAGATATAATTGACATATAACATTAGTTTCAGATATCCAACATGGTGATTAGGTATTTACATATACTGAAAAATTCTCACCACAGTAAGTCTAGTTAACATCAATCACCATACAGTTATACCATTTTTTTCATGTGATGAGGACTTTTAAGATCTACTCTGAGTAATTTTCAATGTTATTAACTATGTCCATACACTAAAGCCCCATGACTTACTTATTTTCTAACCTTTAACCACCTTCACCCATTTCATCTAAGCCCTACCTCTGGCAAGGTCTTTTATGATTTGATGCTTCTTAATACATAGCTAAGTTAATACATTTCTATAAATAAACTTGGTAAATCTTACATAAAGTTCATTTTCAGAGAGTAGTTTCACTATCAACTGTTGATACTGTACATATGCTGAGTTCAGAATCTATTAGGGGAATGAAAACCAAATAAACTAATAATAGTCTTTTCCCATGGAGTCACCCATTCGGTACCTATCAGGCATACGTAGGATAAACATATATGAGATCATTCTCTCTTCTATCTCTTCTTTTCCTTTCTAAAGGTGACCTCAATCAGGGCCATGGGTCCATTCCAGGAGTTGTAACTTCAGATTCTTCAGAATGCAACATTCACAAGTCATCATCATATTTTTCTTCATGATGACAACTATATAGCTTCATTTTAATGTGCTATTATACTAACAAAGTTCTCTCCTTGTTTTGTCTAACTAGTAAATGTGAAGAACATCTTGCCACATTTATCCAAAAATAATCTTTTCTACTTGTTGGTATGGTCACCTCACCAGCACCTGAAGGATTCAGGTTTATTCTTCTTTTATCGACTTAGCTCATGTGTTTGCTTTTCCAGGAGCCCTCTTCTGCACTTATTCCAGTCCTTCAGAGCCCAGCTCGACATTGGCCTTCTTAAACTTTCTGTTTCAATTATCTACCATTGCATAACAATTTATCTCAAATTTAGTGGCATCAGATAACAATATTTATTTTGCTTGAGATTTTATGGGCCAGGAATTTGGGCAGGGATGACCAAAGACAGAGAGTTTTCATTCTACAATGACTGGGGTCTTGGCTGGGTGGTTTGAATGGCTAGAGATCATGCAATGGCTCAATCTGGGTCCTATGTCTGAAATGCCTGAAGTCTTGGTTCCGGCTGCTGGCTGTCTTGTTTTTTTTTTTTTTCTGTCTTTTTAGGGCCACACCCATAAGTTCCCAAGCTAGGGGTCGAATAGGAGCTGTACCCGCTGGCCTACACCACAGCCGCAGCAATGCAGGATCCGAGCCACATCTGCAATCTACATCACAGCTCACAGCAATGCTGGATCCTTAACCCACTGAGCGAGGCCAGGGATCGAACCTGTGTTCTCATGGGTGCTAGTCAGATTCGTTTTCCACTGAGCCAGGACGGGAACTCCTATCTTCCCTATTCTTCATATCATATTTGCTGGAGTGGCTAAGTCTAAAATGGCTTTTTCATTTTCGTGTCTGGTGTGTGCACTGGGATGGCTGGAATGCTGAGGCCAGCCAAATAGCTCTTCGTGTAGCCTTTCCATGTGGTTAGTTTGGACTCTCTCACAACATGGAAGTCTTAGGGTATTCAGTATTCTTTCATGCTTCTCCCAGAGCATTATGTGTAAAACAGCAATGAAAATAGTGGTCAAAGATATTTCTAAAAATGTAACTGACAAAGGCTCTGATCTTGAATATATTTTTAAAAACACTTTAAGTCCCTAAGAAAAAGAGAGACAACCAGATAGAAAAATGAGTAAGATAATTGAACGGTACTTCACAAAAAAGGATTACATAATGGCTAATAAACATATAAAAGAGGTTAAGTCTCATTAATCAACAGGGGAAGGCAATGTGAGCACAGTAGGATATCACCAGTCACCCATGAGAATGGGTAAAATGAAAAAGACAGAAACCACCAAGAGAAGATGAGAATGTGGAAAAGCTGCAATTGTCATACACTGTTGGGGATAAACTGACCACAAGCACTGTGGGAAAAAGCCTGGCATTATCCACAAAAGTTGAGGATGTATATCCTCTATGACCAAGTAACTCAAGTCCTTGAAAATAAATACACCACACCTATACACCCCAACGCCGTGATTTTCACAGACCTAACGCTGAGCAAGAAACAATATATGCTATATAATTCCATTTAAATATAACTGAAAAGTCTTCAAAGCTATCTACAGTGTTTAAGAATTCTTGAGTAAAACTATAATGAAATACAAGGAAGCAGGGAGCATATGAGTGAGGATAATGGTTACTTTGGAGGGAAGGAGAAATAGTCGTAAGAAAAATGAGAGTGACTTCTAGGATCCAGTGATATTCCATTTCTTGGACTAGCTGGTGATTACATGGATGTTTGTTTTATTATAAATTACTTGGCAGTACATTCGTGCTTTGTGCACTCTAATAAGTATGCTCTATTTTATAAACTAAAAAAATAAAAATAGAATTTTAAAAAATTCTTGTTTTTGTCTGGATTGGGGCCACACTTTATTTTATTATCTTCTGAGTACAGTCTTCCTGGCCAGCTAATTGCAAGAGGTTCTTACAGGTGGAGAGGGAGCAGAAAGCATTCTAGTTTAGCTGGTTTTCACTGTGAAGTCACTCTTATCAGTTGCCATAAAACCAAGCTGCATCCTAAAAATACGTCTTGTTTCCATGATTTGCCACGGAGCCTCAATTGCTTGGTTTCTCTGAACTAACTGAATTCAGCAAGCAGCAGGGCCTGGGAGGGGGCGAGGAGGAGAATTCTGCTACCACCTCCATCTTCCTTCTTCTGCATTCTGTTTAGCTTTTGCTCTTCAGCATGTGTTCCTCACCCTTGGTAAGTGTATTTTCTGTAAGTGATTTCTGAGAACTGCAGCAGAGGCAGCCACACTCATATCAGAACACAGACAAAAACACACACCTGGTGGTAAATTTCATCTGGGTGGTTCTTAGTGGAAGCATAAGAAGTCCTTTGTTTAAGACCTTTCCTGACCACTGAAAATGTATCTTATTTTTTCATTTAGTTAATTCTATCACAGAGAGAAATTTTTAATTTACTTTGATAAGTTTATATACAAGAAAAATGCGATGTATCTAACATCAACTACTGTATCTGATCAGCAAACAAACACATATCTTTTTTTCTCTTTATATTTCTTGCAGGTTTCTTGTTGAAAATAAGCCAAACTGAGACAGTGAAGGATTATGTTTAGAACATTTGATTGTTTTCCTTTTCAAAGAAAAACATGGTCTTTAAATCCTGGTGATAGTAAAATATCAGGTGCCCAAAAGGAGGAGAGTTAATGTTAAGACCTTGCTCTGCTTGGAGATTCTCTTGCCATACATTATTGCCTATTTTGTCTAATCTTTTCCAAGGTGAACTCCAAAATTGAAAAACTTTTAATGTAAATGTTGGACTGGTGGGTCATGTTATCCCTTTGATTAACTCCAGGGTGTAATGAGAAGAAGCTATTAAAGAGGGCTATTTCTACCTCACAATACTTGTCAGAACCAATGTTTTGTGGGAGAACAAACATCTACATGCTGCTATGAGTGGTGGTTTAACAGTGAAGCTGTGATGCTTCCACAAATGGTTCCCTTTTTTTTTTTTGTTTGGTTTTTAGGCAAATGGAGGTTCCCAGGCTAAGGGTCAAATCAGAGCTACAGCTGCTGGCTTACACTACAGCCACAGCAATGTAGGATCCAAGCCACATCTGGAACCTACACCACAGCTTAGGGCAAGCCAGACCCTTGACCCACTGAGCGAGGCCAGGTTTCAAACCTGCAACCTCATGGTTCCTAGTCATATTCGTTTCTGCTGCACCACAATGGCAACAAATGGTTCCTTTTGAACTTGCCAGTCTGCAGTGATTTTAACCAGTTCTACCACACCAGCTAATTAAGTTGTGGTTCTTAGCCCTATTGTTATGTGAACTTGGCCCATATAGGAGAGTAAAGACTTAAGGGTGTGGGCTCTAAAGTCAGAGCAAGTGGGTTTAAATCCCAAGTCATGTAATAGATGCTAACTTTTTCTCTGAACCTCAGTTTTCTCACCTGTGAACCAAAGAAAAAGAAAATATGTTTTATGGATGACTGAGAGTATTTAAATAACAGTACATAGTGCTGTGTAGCACTGGGAACTATGTCTAGTCACTTACGATGGAACTGGATACTGTGAGAAAAAAGAATGTATACATGTATGTGTAACTGGCTCACCATGCTGTATAGTAGAAAAAAAATTTATTGGGGAAATAACAACTGATTAAAATAAAAAAAATAAAATAAAAAATTAAAAAAATACAGTACATGTATGTATATCTTTTACCATGGTGTCTCACACATAGTATGTGCTCAATAAATATTAATTATTTTTTCTAATATGATTATCACAATAAATTGATTTACTGTGATAATCAAGCCCATATAACAGTAAAACTAAAAAATAACAACCCCTAAACCCAATATGGGCCTAAGGGCCAGCAGAGAGTCAAGCCCCATGAAGGATCTAAGATTTTACCCTCCCTGCAAGCTAAAAGGGTGACCTGCTACAGTTTTGTGGATGTTGGCAAAAGGCAAGAGACTCCTGAATCAGATACAAAGGACTGATTTTTCATTCATTACTCCAATCACAGCAGGTAGCAAGAGCACCATACCTGTGTCAATTCCCTCTGCTTCCTCCCCTGTCTCCAGAGGGCAAATTGGAGCATGTCAGGTGGATGCCTGTTTGCAGTCAGTTGGCAAAACAGGAGGAGCCCTGTGCTTAGGTACTCCCCATCTCTTAGAGGGGGGTGAGAGCAAACTTGGCCAAACCTGGCCCCAATGGAGATGTTATCTTTCTTATTCTTGATAGTTAGCAAATCTTCCCTCTTCCCCAGAGGGGGATAGTATTTCTATTGCCCAAGACTGTTGGCTGACAAACATCCTTAAAAAGAAAGCCCAGAACAAAACATGTCAATGCCTCTACTCAGAAGATGTGCAGGTGTCTGAAAGAAACATGAAAAACTGTCCCCTAAAAAGACATACAAAGTAGGTTTGAGGAGGAAATAGGTTAAGAGGACAGGATAAATAGAATCACGTGGAATGAAACTTTTTCTTTGATACCCTTTTTACTGATGTATGACATACACATAGGAAAATGCATGTATCATAATTACACAATTCAATCAACTTTGAAAACTGACCACAACCATGTAAACAGCACCCAGATCAACTAACAGCTGATTTCCAGTTTGCAGACTCCCTGCACTCCCTTCTAGTCACTAACCACTCCCCAAAGGTAAATACTATTGAAGGGTAACCAGAAGGTAACCACTACACATAGATTAGCTCTGTCTGGTTTTTTTTTTGTTTTTTTGTTTTTTTGTTTTTTGTTTTTGCTTTCTAGGGCCACACCTGAGGCATGTGGAAGTTCCCAAGCCAGGGGTCAAATCGGAGCTGTAGCTGCCCGCCTACACCACAGCCACAGCAATACGGGATCCAAACTGTATCTGCAACCTACACCACAGCTTATGGCAACGCCATATCCCTGACCCACTGAGCTAGGCCAGGGATCGAACCCACATCCTCACGGATACTAGTCAGATTCATTTCCACTGTGCCATAATAGGAATTCCAGCTTTGCCTGGTTTTGAACTTAAGTGGAATCATAGAAAATATATCTTTGTGACTAGTTTTATTTATTTATTTTACTCAGTAATGTGTTGGTAAGATCTACCTATACTACTGCATTATTTTCCATGGTTTAATTTCTGTGTAATATTCCATTCAATGACAATACTGCATTTATCCATTATACTGCTGATGAACATTTGGATAAGTCCTGGTTTTAGATTATTATAAACATTGCTGCTATGAACATTCTACTACGTGTCTTTTGGTGAATACATGTTGGCGTCTGTGTTGGGTATTTATCTATGAGGATAAATTATGGCCTGAAAAACAGTTAAAGAGTTAAAATATGCTAATGCCAAGCCCTGCTCTGAAATAATCATTTCTCCTGGTTCTTTATTATTTGCCTGCAAAGAGTACATCTGCGGCAGCTCAAAACAACATGCCACTCTACAACCATGATTAAAATAAAAGGGTTTTTAGAAACCAGTTTAAATTAGACATTCTCAGCAGCCTATATATGAAGTTCTAATTAAAATATATTCACATTAAGACTCCATTACTTTAGCACTGCTATTCACTTTTGCTGCAAAACAGAGGCAAAGATAGACTTGAGGCGTTTGCAGTGTGCACACCCATAAGTAGAACAGACAAAACAGAAATGGAAGCTAATATGGAAAGAAAATGCCAGTGACAGAAAGTTCCAGTCACGCCAGAAGAGAAGCTTAAGAAGAAATTGGTATGAATATATTCCATATATTTGGAATACTCAATTGGCTACGTAAGCAAATGAAATGGTGTAAAAAGAGTGAGTTTACAGGTTAGATTCATTGAGCCCAAGGAAAATAGCAGGTAAAAGCATTAATCCACAGAAGCAGTTCCCTAAAAAGAAAGATTCTATCTGCCAGAATATAGAAAAATCAGGAAGTTTAAGAGTTGTACCCAAATCCAGCACTGCAGAGAGACATGAAAGGCAAATGAGAAAGCCATAAAGGGTAGAAATCAGGCCAGGTCTCCAAGGACATCTTTAAGAAAGAAAAAAAAAAAAAACCCACAAACCACACGTATTGCTTTACAGGACAAATGCAGGAAACTAGAATCTGAGGAAAAAAGAAATGTAACTTGCAAAAGATAACTGAAAAGTATACTGATAAGAATTCATTAAATATCCAGAGCAAATGGATCATACTGATGGAATTGACTGAGGAATCCAAGGAATCTATTCAGCTAGTTCTTTTTTAAGTTTTAATGTTTCCTCACTGCCTCACCACATTTGGTTTCTCTTTTGAAAAGATGTGGGGAGGAAATTTTCAAAGAAAAATGGAAAAGAAATAACTTAAGCAGAATGAATTTCAATCACCAAGGCCAGTGATGGGAAGGCCTTTCCCAGACTGGGGACGCTCACTGCAGCTTACAAATGGGCTGGCATGAAGGAGGACAGAGAGAGGCACCACACATGAACATTTTCTCTGTAGCATCTGAGCAGTTACTGCTTAGAGAATGGGACTTTTTTTAGTGTAGATTCAGTGGGAACTCTTTAAATAAATCATAAACTTTAATTTTTGAATTTGTATATAATTTATATTTACTGAGAGTAATATGGGTTTGCTCTAAAGCATTGGTTTTCCAAGTGTGGTCCCTGGATGCAATGTGAGCATCACCTAGGAATTTGTTAGACATGCATACTACTGCTTGGGCCCAGCCATCAGTTTTAACAAGACCTCCAAGTGATTCTAATTCATGCTCAAGTTTGAGAATCAGTGCTCTAAGGCATTCAAAGAATTCAGAAAAATGAGTAAACTCATTCATAAATTCCATTCACCAGCACCCACTTCTTTGGAGGTAACTTGGTTACCTGGTTTGGACTATGACCTAATATAGCTTTTTCTAGGATTTCCAAATATCCACACTCAAGGAGACATTGAGATACAACTATATTGCAAACAGATATATTAGCAGATCTTTTTTGGCTCTTGCTATCTCTGGCTGGTATTCTGCAAGATATACTATCTCATAAAAGGTGAAAACTCAGTCTTGTTCTTTGAATTTCAGAAGCCTAATTCTAGCATAAACTAAGGATGATGACTTGGAGCAAACTTTCTTTGACTCAAGCGAAGATAAGACTTCCTAGGCTGAGGGCAGAGGAGAGCGAAGAGGGGAAGTGATGAGAGATTACAGATTCGTGTGTCCTAAGAAGGGGTTCTGTGCCCTCAACTCCCACCCCAGCCTTCAACCAAGCCCCTGGCTCAGGAGGATTAGGGTGTAGAAGCCCCTGGATTTTATGACTACTTTAGATGTCTCATATAAGTGATATTTATTGTATTTATCCTGTCACGAATGGCTTATTTCACTTAGCGCAATGCCCTAAAGGATCATCCATGTGGTCATACATGGCAGAATTCCCATATTTTCTAAGGCTGAGTAATATTCTATTGCATGTATATATTTTATTTTCTTTTTTCTCCCCTAGGTCTTCAATTTCATGGCCCAAAGTTGTCTGCTCATTAATAATCACGATAATAGTCATAATGTAGTTATTGTTATAGGAGACATATAAAATAGTCAAATTCATAGACTTATAGACTCACGGAATGGAATGGTTGTTGCCAGGAGTTGGAAGAGGAGAAAAGTGGAAACAGAAATAGAAAACTGGGCGTTCCCGTCGTGGCGCAGTGGTTAACGAATCCGACTAGGAACCATGAGGTTGCAGGTTCGGTCCCTGCCCTTGCTCAGTGGGTTAACGATCCGGCGTTGCCCTGAGCTGTGGTATAGGTTGCAGACGCGGCTCGGATCCCGCGTTGCTGTGGCTCTGGCGTGGGCCGGTGGCTACAGCTCCGATTGGACCCCTAGCCTGGGAACCTCCATATGCCTCGGGAGCGGCCCAAGAAATAGCAACAACAACAACAACAACAACAAAAAAAAAAGAAATAGAAAACTGAATCTTATGTTTCTTTTGCATAGTTAGAAACATAATAGCCAAAGATATTTGGAAAAGAAGGAAATTGGGGAATTTACCTTACAGATTTAAAATGGGCTTCTAAAATTCAGTTTTCATATATTATTAAATATCTTATTAGTATTTTTAATATGATATTCATGAATTAATTTGATATATTTTTGAGGTATGTTTGAAAATTCATTTTTTAAATTGATATATAATTTACATAAAACATATTAGTTTCAGGTGTACAACATAATGATATGTGTAATATCCATCATCACACATAACTATATTTTTCTTCTTTTGTAATGAGAACTATTAGAATCTACTCTCTTAGAAACTTTAAAATATGTAATGCAGTATTATTAACTATAGTTACCATACTATACATGACATCCTCATTAACTATTTTATAACTGGAAGTTTGTACCTTTTGACAACCCTTACCCATTTCTTCCACCCTTCATCCCCTGCCTCTGGCAACCATCAATCAATTCTCTATACAATTTAGTGTATTTCTAATATTCACTCTAAAATCCATTATCATGGTATACCTCTTATTTAGATTTTCTTTATAGCCTTCAGTATTTTTTCCTAAAATACATTTTGCACAACTACTTTTTAATCTTAATCATAGGAGGTTTTTGAAAATAGTCTTTATTGCTATTGTGAGTAGGGTATTGTTTCCATAGCAATTTTTTTGTTGTTCACTCAAGAAATACTTATTGATCAGTGGTATGGGTCCATTCTACTTGAAAGTGGTTATTTCTGATGCATAGCAGAGCTTTAAGAGCTTCAGTATTTTTACTGTATATCTGGCCATTTTATAGGTTTCCTAATTAGTTTTATAGTTTTGTGGGTGGTTCTCTTGGATTCATAGTGTCTGTAAATTTTCATAATTTTTTCTTTTCCTAATATTTTTAGCTCTTCTTACATTTTAATATCCTATTACACTGGCTAGGCTTTCCAGAACAATGTTGTGGAGATAATGAGCATTCTTGTCTTGTTCCTACTGGTAATGAGAATGCTGTTCAAGTTTTCCTGTTAACTATGATATTTACTATAAGATACTGGTAGGTACTTGTTCTCAAGTTAAGATTTTTATAATCTTAGAATTATTAAGAATTTTTATTGGGAAAACTTTTTGAATAGTGTCAACATAACTTAGCATCTAATAGAAGTAATATGATTTTCTCTCTATTCTGTTAATGTGATTATATTAATATAGTTCTTAATATGCATTATCCTTGCATTCCTAGACTGACTCCTTGGATCTAATATTTTTTCACTCCAGTATTTTTTTTTGGCAAAAGTTTTAATTAAGACTTTACATTTATTTTTGTAAGATTGGCTTATAAGGTCTTATAAGATTTGAATGTCAGGTTTATGCTAGCCTAGTAGAATATACTAGCAAGCTTTTCATCATTTTTTACGTTCCGAATTTTTTTTTTTTTTTTCGTCTTTTAGGACCACACCCGCAGCATACGGAAGTTCCCAGGTTAGGGGTCCAATCGGAGCTGTAGCCGCTGGTCTATGCCACAGCCACAGCAATGTGTGGTCCGAGCCACTTCTGCGACCTACACCACAGCTCACTGCAATGCCAGATCCTTAACCCACTGAGCGAGGCCAGGGATAGAACCCACGTCCTCATGGATGCTAGTAGGGTTCGCTAACCGCTGAGCCACGACGGGAACTCCCCTGAAAATTTTAAGTAGAAAAAATATTTTCTGTTGTTGATGAGACTGGTAGAACTGACCCATGAAACTAATTGGGCCTGTTAACCTTTAGAAGGCTGGTTATTTTCATTACTTTCTTAATATTTTATAGCTATTTACCCTTTCAGTCTATCTTTGTCAAGTTTGGTAATTTATATATATATTTTTTTAGGACATTATACTTAATATATCACATTGCTTTCTCCCAGGGTGCCTTTAGTTCTTTGCAGATCAAGTCAGTGAAATGAGTATACCCCACCCAGATGCAATGCTTTCTTAGTTCAATCATATACTATATATCTCAATAAAAGTTTTGTTTCAGTCATATCTCCAAAGAAAACAGTAAATTTGGTCTTCCTCCTTCTACTCTAGCAAAGTTAAGAGGTCCGCCACTTACAGAAGAAAAAGACCAGAGGACCATCACCAACATCTCATCTTCATTCTCCCATATTCTCATGCTAAATAGTGCTCCCCCCTCACCTCAGCAATCTTTCAACTCATTTCTACATTGCAATACAGTAACTTCATTGTCGTATACCTATACATGCTGCAGTGCCTAGCAAATAGTAGGGGATATTTAAATACTTGCTGAAAATGCAAGGGTAAATTTAAAAACTTAATTTACCCTATAATCAAAAGGGAAAGAGACCTCCTTTTCCCTCCCCCTTAGAGCATTCCCCAGAGAAATATAATGCTTGTGAATTCTTTCTCCAACTTTTTGATATATATGCAAATCTTTGCAAGGGCTAGGTAAACCCTGTGTCAGCATTACAACTAAGGAATGTTTTTTTAAGGGTCTAAAAACCATCTCTTTGAAATGTAAACCTTAAGAAAGACAGTGACCCTATTTTTCTGTTACCTTCAACGTCTAGCCTAGGTGCCTTTCTCTGAGCTGTAAACCATTTGCTTCTCATAGAAATAAGAGAAATTTTAGTATTCCTTTGGATAAAAGCAATTAGCCAAAAAATGGCAGCCTCAATTACCAGATGAACTTTGGATGAACTATGAAAGAATGCATAGCAAAGGGTGCTGTTAAGTTCTCTTATAAGAAGACAAGTTACCATTAATATAGTGAATATGTTATCTAATGGATTTTAACTGCTCGGCTATATAAAAGAATGGGATTTCTTTCTATTCTTATCTGATTTCCTATGAAGAAGCACATTGTACTCTGACTTAATGCTTTTTCAAAAAATACAATCTGTTTTCTTTCTTTTCTATATTCTGTGGAGAGGATTTTGGGGGTTGATAGGATTTAAAATTTTCCCCAATAATGGAGAAAAAGGAAGAAAAGAAAGGAATGAAAGCAAAAATAAACCAGAATAGGAAGTAAGCAAAGGAAAGGAGGAAAGAAGGGAGGGAGAGAGGGAGGTAGGGGACCTCCACTATGCTACAGACACAGCAATGTGGGATCCAAGCCACATCTGCAACCTACACCACAGCTCACAGCAATGTCAGATCCTTAACCCACTCAGTGAGGCCAGGGATCAAACCTGTGTTCTCATGGATTCTAGTCGGGTTTGTTACCACTGAGCCACAATGGGAACTCCCTTGATTTCTTTATTAAGGCATAGAGAGACCATGTATGTCTTGCCTGATTTTTCAGCAAAATGCTTTAAAAAGAAATGGATTATGTATGAGCTGAAATAATCCTTTATTTCAGAGAAAATTTTGATGTTTGGAATACAAATTCCATAGGAAAGTCTGTGATTTGAGGAATTTGAGAGATAATTAGAAAGAATACCCCTAATAACCTATATTTTTTTCTAGTAGTCGATTACTTAGTAGTAAGTAGAAATATTTTTATTTATTTAATTTTTCACTTTTTAGGGCTGCTCCCGCAGCATATGGAAATTCCCAGGCTAGGGGTCAAATCAGAGCTGCAGTGGCTGGCTTACACCACAGCCAGAGCAATGCCAGATCTGAGTCATGTCTGCGACCTACACCATAGCTCAGGGCAATGTCAGATCCGTAACCTACTGAGTAAGACTGCGTCCTAGTCAGGTTTGTTACCACTGAACCCCAAAAGGAACTTAATGAAATATTTTTTTTATAATTTTTTTTTATTTTCCCACTGTACAGCAAGGGGGTCAGGTTATCCTTACATGTATACATTACAATTACATTTTTCCCCCACCCTTTCTTCTGTTGCAACAGGAGTATCTAGACAAAGTTCTCAATGCTATTCAGCAGGATCTCCTTGTAAATCTATTCTAAGTTGTGTCTGATAAGCCCAAGCTCCCCATCCCTCCCACTCCCTCCCCCTCCCATCAGGCAGCCACAAGTCTCTTCTCCAAGTCCATGATTTTCTTTTCTGAGGAGATGTTCATTTGTGCTGGATATTAGATTCCAGTTATAAGTGATAGCATATGGTATTTGTCTTTGTCTTTCTGGCTCATTTCACTCAGGATGAGAGTCTCTAGCTCCATCCATGTTGCTGCAAATGGCATGATGTCATTCTTTTTTATGGCTGAGTCGTATTCCATTGTGTATATATACCACTTCTTCCGAATCCAATCCTCTGTCAATGGACATTTGGGTTGTTTCCATGTCCTGGCTATTGTGAATAGTGCTGCAATGAACATGCGGGTGCACGTACCTCTTTTAAGTAGAGTTTTGTCCGGATAGATGCCCAAGAGTGGGATTGCGGGGTCATATGGAAGTTCTATAGATAGATTTCTAAGGTATCTCCATACTGGTCTCCATAGTGGCTGTACCCGTTGACATTCCCACCAACAGTGCAGGAGGGTTCCCTTTTCTCCACAGCCCCTCCAGCACTTGTTATTTGTGGACTTATTAATGATGGCCATTCTGACTGGTGTGAGGTGATATCTCATGGGAGTTTTGATTTGCATTTCTCTTATAATCAGGGATGTTGAGCATTTTTTCATGTGTTTGCTGGCCATCTGTATATCTTCCTTGGAGAAATGTCTATTCAGGTCTTTTGCCCATTTTTCCATTGATTGGTTGGTTTTTTTGCTGTTGGGTTGTATAAGTTGTTTATATATTCTAGAGATTAAGCCCTTGTCATTTGCATCATTTGAAATTTTTATTTTTAAATCAAGTGACAAATTCCTAACCATGTCTTCAATGTTTTCTACAAATCTATTTTTTAGGGATAAAGAAACTCTTTTTTTTGGTCCATAAAAGACAAATGGCCATTTATACTTATGAGTTATTTAGGAAGAACTGGGAAGAAAACTCCCACTGTTCTTGCTACCTCACACTTGGTCCTTTCCAGTGGGTCAGAAATCTGATTAGAGAGAATTGAGATAAAGACCCCAGCTCATGGTTGGCTTTCCTCTTGGTCTCCCTCGAATAAGCATGCTCACAAGCAAAACAATTTTTCTCAGGAGTTCCCATTGCAGCTCAGCAGGTTAAGAACCCGACTAGCATCCATGGGGACTTGGGTTTGATCCCTGGCCTCACTCAGTGGGTTAAAGGATCTGGCGTTGCCATGAGCTGTGGTATAGGTCGAAGAAGCAGCTCAGATCTGGCATTGCTGTGGCATAGGCTGGTGGCCACAGTTCAGATTCGACCCCTAGCCTGGGAACCTCCATATGCCACAGGTGCAACCCTGAAAAAAAAAAAAAAGACAAAACAAACAAAAATACAGTTTTTCTCAAAGCCAAGGCACATCCACTTGTTACTTTTTCTCTCATCCTTCATGCCAAGTGAGGTTTGAAAATTTTAATTAAACAGATATTTATTTGTTGCCCTTCTATGCCCATCAAGAATGCAAACTTCTAAAGACAAAGATTATGTCATTTTATTGACTATGTTTATCACAGACACTAGCAAAAACTTTTTATTCGTACTTCATGTACATAGTACAAATCTGTTGGATGCTGGATATAATCCTCTCATCCTACGTTTAGTTAACTTAGACTTTTGGCTGGCCCTTAAATATTCTCTAGGGTTTCCTACTGTCATGCCTTTGTTATGCTGTTTCTTCATTCAAGGCTCTTTCTCTTTAATTCCCACCAGTGGTCTCATTTTTTTCCTTTTTGAAATCTTACTGATCCCTCAAGGTCTAATTCATCCTCAGACATCCTCAGTGATTTCTCTCCTAATAAACTCAACCAAATATGCTCTAATCCTATACACACTTGTAGCATTTTTTTCAAAAATTTCTCTGAAGGGGGAGTTCCCACTGTGGCTCAGCAGGTTAAGAAACTGACTAGTATCCATGAGGATGCAGGTTCAATCCCTGGCCTTGCTCAGTGGGTTAAGGATCCAGCATTGCCATAAGCTGTGGTGTAGGTTGCACATGCAGTTTGGATCTGGTGTGGCTGTGGCTGTGGCATAGACCAGCAGCTTCAACCCCTAGCCTGAGAACTTCCATATGCCATGGGTGCAGCCCTAAAAAGACAAAAAAAAAATTTCTATGAAGGAATTTATCATGTTTCAACTTATATTTTATTCAATCACATGCATACTTTCTCCGTTCCTTTTGATTACAATTTTTCTAAGGCTAAGGACTATGTTTTAGTTATGAATCTTCAAAAGCACCTGGAACATAGCAGATGCTTTAAAAATGTTTTTCTACTGGAGTTCCCGTTGTGGCGCAGTGGTTAACGAATCTGTCTAGGAACCATGAGGTTGCAGGTTCGATCCCTGCCCTTGCTCAGTGGATTAAGGATCCGGCGTTCCCTCCCATGAGCTGTGGTGTAGGTCACAGATGTGGCTCGGATCCCGCATTGCTGTGGCTCTGGCGTAGGCCAGCGGTTGCTGTGGCTCTGGAGTAGGCCGGTGGCTACAGCTCCAATTGGACCTCTAGCCTGGGAACCTCCATTCGCCACGGGAACAGCCCTAGAAAAGGCAAAAAAAAAGACAAAAAAAAGAAAATGTTTTTCTACTGGCACTGCTGGCATAACTCTATCATTTTAAATTATTTAATCCATGGATTCAACAGCATATATCTTAACTGGTTACCTAAGTTAGCTATAGTCTGATTGATTTATGTAACTAAATAATACGTATTGATTTTAAAACACCAATGACACATATTTAATAATTCATAAAATATGATTTCTTGCATGCTAATTTAAGTTCTGTTTTCCAAGTAAGAAAGTTGTGTAATAATTGTAAGATGACTATAGAGTGGCTACATCATTACTCTAATCATAAGAATCTTTAAGAAATGCAGATTTACTTTTCCAGATTACTGAGAGTTACAGGTAATATGCAATATATGTGTTTAATTTTAAAAACTTAAAGAGAGATATATTATCTAAAATGTGAGAGAATCATGAAAGAAAAAAAATTATTTTCTCATTTGTAAGAACTTCGACTCCTTAAGGCATCTGATAAATATAAAAATGATACTTTCAAAAACTGTAAGAAGATGAAGATTCCTGATTGCTGAAGGTTTTACTTTATTCAAACATGTAGCACCAGATCATGTAAGGAGAATCTTATTCTGCCTAAAGCCTGAGCGATTTGATTTGCTGCTTTCTGTCAGTGTAGAAGTTGACATTTTCTACTCACACAGGTATATTTTTCCAACATTGTAAAACTGTTCAGAAAATGAGCTATGCTTGTAAAATCCTTCTTCCGTCTTATCACTTGGTGATTTTTGGCAATTAACCCCATCTTTTAATGCTAAATCAACCTAAAATGCCAAAAATACAATGAATACTTGTACATATGTCTTTCTAATCAGATATAGGAGTACTTATATCCACTAAGAACTATTCATCCAGAAAATTATTACAATGATTTAAGTGGGTATATTATAAAATTTCAATTGTACTTAAGAACTGCATAATGTTTGAAGCTGCTCTGAGAACTTGTATCCCACAAACTGGTAAAATAACATTGATCTGAGCTGCCTACATGTTCTTTTGTTCACCTTTTAAAACTTATAACAGGGAACCCATTTTCTTTTTTAAGGCTGACACAGTTTATGCTTCATCTTTTGACCTTCATTGAAGAAAGTTTGTTTTCTGTATCATATAATGACATTTGTATACCCAAGCTGCTATTGTGCTATTTGAGGATACTTCATTCAACAAAGCTTTACTGCTGTCAGTCTTGCCTTGTCTTGTCAGAAACACATGGCATATTAGAATTTTAAAAAATTCATAGAGGATTGATAAAGTTACTAAGTACAACATATTAATTTAGGTGTAGGTGGAACCACAAGATATAGGGCAAGAACCTGAGGCTAGTAACAGTGGAGTTTGTCACCATCCCCAGGTCCTAAGAAACAAGGGAGAAGTTATTGGAACTCAGGACATGAGAAAATTATGTAGAGTAGGCTAACTCAAGAATATAATTTGAGAAACAGAGCCAGCCCAAGGCAATGGTGCAGGAAAGGATTGTGGAGAATAAATACCCTATTCTCTTTCTCCTTTCTCCCTTTAGTCTCCCAGAGCTCCCTGTAGGTTAAACCCAACCAGAAGACAGAAGGTACAGGAACCCTGCCAATGTGGCCTACAGGGACATCAGTCAAGTAACAGGGAAGGAAAGAGCACACACCTAGAGAGGAAAACAGCAGATATCCAACAGAGCTCCTATGCTATATACACAGTGAACACCACACCCCCTGACCTTTAATGTTCCTTATAGGCACAGCCTCAATGAAATAAGTCAGTATAATAATGGGTAGGTTAATTCCACCCTTTTCAATACTTGCCTCAATGAACTGGCATCATTTTGTAGTGTTTAATAATTCTCACCTGTGTTGCCGGGTGCTGCTTAATTACCGGAGAGTTTCTATTGAGGATTTTTAGCCATCTTTTGAGTCCATAGCTGTTGCAGAACTTTGGTTACCATGTTAGTTTTGGATTACGATTATTTCCTAAAGTGGAAAAAAAAAGTGAGGCACAGTTAAATCTTGATTTCCTAGTCAAAGTCAACAACACAGCCTAGGAACTAAAATTTTTAGCACCCATCATTTCAACTCTCTCACCTATATTTGCTCTATGTAAATTAACACCCACAAAACTGAATAGAAGATTAGCACTGAACTCTTGCAGACAGGTGGAGAAGAATTATGACACCTGGCAATCTGTGAAATATTCTTGTATTTTTAACTGTGTATTCTTGTGTTTTGGGCTATGTATGGGGCCTTTCCTGAATTGCTTTCCTTCCCTCCGTGGCAGCAATCTCCTTACAACCTTTTCCCTTTGGTCAGAAAAGGGGGGGAAGTGCCAACATAATTAGTATGCCAGAGTCAGTAATACTCCGCTGCCAAATGGCTTCTTTTTTTTTTTTTGGTCTTTTTTTTTTTTTTTTTTTTTTGCTATTTCTTTGGGCCGCTTCTGTGGCATATGGAGGCTCCCAGGCTAGGGGTCGAATCGGAGCTGTAGCCACAGGCCTATGCCAGAGCCACAGCAACGCGGGATCCGAGCTGCGTCTGCAACCTACACCACAGCTCATGGCAACGCCGGATCGTTAACCCACTGAGCAAGGGCAGGGACCGAACCTGCAACCTCATGGTTCCTAGTCGGATTCGTTAACCACTGCGCCACGACGGGAACTCCCCAAATGGCTTCTTGATTCAAATTAATGAAAACATGGCTAGCTGTGTCAACAATGGGGTCCTCAGCACCAAGAGGCCACAGCTCATGTCATGAAGAAGACAGCCCAATTCCACTTCCAAGAATGTGTCACTGAAGAACCTTCCCTAAGATATGGGCCGGGTTTGCTTTCTGATGTGCTTCAGTTTCCTTGGGGATGAGGGGCATGGAGTCTTTTGTGATCACTCTATTATAAAACATTCTTCACACACAGAGGAGATGCACTTGAGCTACTTCCCCCAAGTCAACACAGCTCACCCTAATGAAACACTGAGTATGTGCCAAGTTTTGTGCTAGGTGCTAGTGATAAGACGAATGTCACCCTGCTGACAAGGAGACCAATGCATAAAGAGACAAACACACACAAATGATTGGTCCTTGTGGAGCTCAGAAGAGGGAAAATAGAGTCTTCATTGGAGAGATAAAAGCTGTTTGGGGCTGGATATTAAAGAACGGATGCATATGGCATTCACAGATGGAAAAGTGAGAAGAGGAACTTCCAAGCAGAAGTGATGACTAGTGCAGATTGTGCAATTATTTGCAGTGAGCACAGGACAAGTCATAAAACCGGTAACTTCAGCAGGTAATGAATTACCATAAGTATGTGCTGATATATTGGGAACAGAAATTATTTACCATTTTCTATAAAGTCTCAGTGTCTAGCACAGGACATGATACAGAGTAGGGATTTCATAAATGTTGAAATGTAGAGTCATTAGTGACTTTTTAAAAAAGGTTTTTCAATTTATTTTAAGACATGAGCACACCATCAATTTTGAAGTGACCTGGAGAACTTACAATCTTTACCAAAATGAGTCAGACTACATAAAATGATAATTTAGTTGATAATGAGGGAATGCTGAAGAAACATAATAAGTTAGGATTTTTGATATGTAGGCTCACATCTTAAGTCTAAACATTTGGGATTAGGAGGCATCAATTAATCTTCAGATCCCTGCACATCTTATAGGCAATCATCCCTTTCATATTAATCCATGAGTGCTTTCTGGGGCTCAGTAGAGCTTACTCTGGGACTACCATGAGTTCCCAACTCAGCCTGAGGCCAGCAACAGGAGAGATTACAAAAGTCCCTTAGGAACTGTGCCTGACCTGCACTGTCCATGTCAGAGTTGGCTGCATATTTGAAGACTGTATCAGACATCCTTTGATATATGCAAGCTTCCACCACAGAAACACTCATGTGTACGCATACTGTGTTACATTAGGTGACTGCTTCTTCTTTTGGGACCACAGATGCTGCAGTTTAAGAGCAAGAGGCTAATATTCCTCCAGCTGAAACAAACCTACCAGTCCTGACAGTGACATCAGTAAAATCTGAGACTTCCCTACAAAGAGGAGTGGCATATAGAAAAAGAATAAGCTGTCAGCAATGTGCTTGCTAAGAAAAGCAACAAGCTTGGTGTGTTTTAGAGACTAGGTAATGAGAAGGCCGGAGGAGCAAAATGCAAAGAGAACTGTTGGAAGAATGTTCAATAATGCATTTGCTCAGATCCACAGACTGGAAGCTCTCAAACACTATGGTGCGAACTAAAGATATGCCAAGCAAAGGAAATTAATTATTAACAAAGTCAAGGCAGCACAGGAATCATAAGATTAGTGACTTCAATTTTAAAGTGAAAAAATTACAAATAAACTGTATCCATAATGTAAGAAGAAGCAGTTGTAATTTCATAGCTCCTACAATTCCACCCCACTGAGCACCCAAATTCCTCCAAATTGTCCTCCCACTTTCCCCCACAAAAATAAGACTTTGTTGTTGTTGTTATTAAATCATAAGTTAACAGTTACTTTTGTATTTGAAAGTTCAAGGAAAACTCTTCATTTGAACATGTTATAAAGTCCCTTATAATTTGACAGCATATAAAAAGAACACATAAGGACTAAATTTTTCATAGAAACAATTCAGCGATGTGACATGAATGGAGCAAAAGAATTTGGGGAATTATAGCACAGGTTCTTTAGTGACCAGGGCACAAGGACTGGGCAAGTCCAATGCAAACTGGAACCAAAAAGTAGGTACATCAACTGCTGAAGATTTGCCTGAAGCAGAAAGAAAAGAAATAACTATCCTGGCTTCCGCCCTTGGATTATCCTTCAATCTCTTCTCAGAGCCTTCTACTGGCTGCCCCAACCAGAAGCCATCAAGCAAGGGGTACTGGGAATGTACTGTGCAGAAAACATGCTCACAAATTCTCTGACATTCCCACTACCAGAAGTAGAATCTAATTCCCTTTCTCTTGAACATAACTTGTCTTAGTGACTTGCTTCTAAGGAACTGAATGTAGCAAGTAGAATGCATGATTTCATACAAGAAGATATAGCTTCCACCTTGTTCTCTCCTGTCTATCATGAGAAGACAGGTTCTTTAAGGTGCAATCCAACAGAGGGAATTTAACATAGGGAAATCATTGCAAACAGAAGTTTGTAAAAGACCTGAAAAATTAAACAGAGGGCAGAAATGCAGTCTAGGGATTAGCAATAGCCAAACAGATAGGAATAAAAGACCCGTATAGGTGGTCTGGTGATAGCTCCAGCTGAAGTTCCAGCTGACAGATGGTATGGAGGGCCAGAAAAATGATGGAATAAACCTTTAGATGAGTCTGATCCCAGTATTCAAGACACCTGATGGTGTCACATGAAACAGGAACAAGCTGTCTCCACCAAGTCCTGCCCAAATTTCAGATCCATGAGCAAAATAAATATTGCCATTGCTTGAGCCACTAAGTGGTGTGGTAGGATGTTAAAGAGCAATGGGTAACCCCAACAGGATCTGAGAGCAAACAAGCCAATGACGCGTACAACATTGTTCTTATTTTGTCATTTTTGCTTCAGCTAACATTTAAAAGTCTCACTCAGAGCCAACCACACTTAAATTTTATGGCAATTTTAGATATGTATTGGCCAGTGTTACTGGCAGTAAAAACAATTTTTCAACTCATTAATTCTGATTATATGTCCAAAGGATAAACAACTGTTCACTGAAGATATGGTTTATTTCTCCATTTAGAAGTATTTCCATACAAAAGTGTTGGTCTCCTTGTAAAATATGAAACTTTGAAACTTTAGTTAAGCATGTGAAATTAAATTTACTATCATTTACTATTAATTTGAAATAAAGACTAACTCATTGACTATAGAAATATTTAGCTATTTGAAGAGTCTCACTGCTAAGAGATTAATTTGATAATTGCTTGCAGAACTTGCTTTGTATGTTACCTTTTTAGAGTCATGGGAAAAGATAGAGCCAAAGAAAATGGATGAGAGGGAGAGACAACAGGGAGCAAAGTGTAAGGATCAGGGAGGAAAAAGTGGAAGTTGAGGGCAAAGCAGAGAGAGAAGCACACTGCTGAAGAAGAATGTCGATACAGATCTCCTTTCACAAGCACGCAAATTCAGTGGCCTTTTTACATGATGGGAATGTTTTGTCAGTGGAAGAGAAGAAAATAAACATCCCCATTGTTACATTTCCCAATATGTTTTTGGAAACAACAGATTCTGGGTGGTTTGCTGGAAGACATACCAGATGGATGAGAGAGACCAGACTGCACCACTAACAAGCCATATGACAGTCAGGTCACTCACTGTCTTTGTGGCTTAATTTCTTTAGGAAAAAAACACATGGGTTATACAAGATGATTTCTAAGGTTTATAAGTTCTGACAATAAAATTCTAAAATTGTATGATTTATGGGAAATTTCCTCTTGCCTGAATGGCTCTAGATTTTGATGCTATTCTTAATCCTAGAGCAAAACAAATGTTAGAAGGATAAAACTGATAGATAATGACTTGTCCCAGCCTGATAACCTCCTGCACACCTCACGGTGAATTCTAGAGCAGCAACTCTGACACCAAAACCTAGCTGTTATATTGAATACTGGTGTGGGAGTTCCTGTCGTGGCTCAGTGGTTAATGAATCTGACTAGGAACCATGAGGTTGCGGGTTCAATCCCTGGCCTCGCTCAGTGGGTTAAGGATCCGGCATTGCCATGAGCTGTGCTGTAGGTCAAAGACGCGGCTCGGATCCGGCATTGCTGTGGCTGTGGTGTAGGCCGGTGGCTACAGCTACGATTCGACCCCTAGCCTGGGAACCTCCATATGCTGCGGGTGTGGCCCTAGAAAAGACAAACAAGACAAAAAGATAATAATAATAATTTTGGTTTGTATTCATGTAAAAATTGAGGAAAAACTGTTTTCCATGTTTTTGTACTGAATATTTAAAAAATAAATGGAGAACATAATTAACCACACCCCATTTCCATCCTTTAATATTCTCACATAATAACCTATGAATAAAAATTAGTGAAATTATCTCATACAGTTTGGATTTCTCTGGAAGAAGTTCCTTCTCTTGACACAGAGCTGCTGGGAAGATGGAAGGAAGTACTAAGAAGAGATCCTACAATACACATTAAAGAATGAAAGAAAGAACATGGCAATCAAATTTCTTCCTGGTACTCTTTTCACAGGATAAGTTGATTGCAAACTTATTTATATAGTACAATTATTTTTAATGTATGCCTTTTTTCTTAAGTGCCAAAATAATACAGACTTCTCTACTACATATTACCTAAGAAAGAGATAGAGAACTACCCAAAATAAGTGACTTGTCAGTTTGCTCCAACACCCAGTATGTCTGAAGTTTTCAACATATATATAATTTTTTAGCTATCTCAGAATCAATAAATGAGAAGAGATAATCCTTTGCTTATTAGGCTGCTTCTTTGCCACTTTTCTTGTGTTTATGTCATCTTCCCACTGAAGTATAAGCTCCTTGAGGATAGAAATTGGATCATGCTTCCTGGTAACCTTCCACATACACACTGAAAAGCATCTAGTACTTGTTAAATCTTGGCTACATATATATATATATATATATATATACATACACACACACATAGGTCAGTACATGCTATAAACTGGCTGTCAGAGATACTAGGAATTCTATTCTATTCTCTTAACCTATTTGGTTAAGAGAACTGACAGTGGTTACTTTGTTTTGGGAGGCCTAGTTGGGATCCCTGCAGAACATGGCACTTTCACTTGCACTGGCACAGCCTGGTGATTTCAACAACGCTGCTAAGGAGATGAATAGGCCCTAACTATAAGGGAACACTGTAGTCAAAATGGGCATTAGGAGTTCCTTTCGTGGTGCAGTGGTTAACGAATCCGACTAGGAACCATGAAGTTGCGGGTTTGATCCCTGCCCTTGCTCAGTGGGTTAACGATCCGGCGTTGCCGTGAGCTGTGGTGTAGGTTGCAGACGCGGCTCAGATCCCGCGTTGCTGTGGCTCTGGCATAGGCCGGTGGCTACAGCTCCGATTAGACCCCTAGCCTGGGAACCTCCATATGCCATGGGAGCGGCCCAAGAAATGGCAAAAAGACAAAAAAAAAAAAAAAAAAAAGGGCATCAGACAAGTTTTGCCATAAAGCACTCAGCTACTTTGCATGATACTTACTATGGGTAAAAACATAATACTACTATTAGTAGTAGTGCTTTGGTATGGTGTTTGTACTTCAAATGTTTCAAGATGACTGAGAGAGATGAGTAGCCCCTTTGCTAAAATCCATCCACAAAGACAGACCGGAGTTTAAAACCAAGGACGTTGGCACCAAAGCATCCCAGATACTTGTTTGTCCTGACTGAAAGTTTAGGGAGAAGCAAGGACCTGAGACTAAAGGAAAACACTGTAGACTATTCCAGCATTATCCTCTAGTGAAGCTGATGAGCCAGGCAGATTGATGGGTAAGCCAGCAGTTGGTGAGTAAATATCCATATTAGGCTGCTGTTTCTTTCTTTTTTTTCTAGTTTTTATTGAGATATAATTGACACACAGAACTGTGTAAATTTAAGGTGTATAGCATCAATATTTGACTTACATCAATATTACCAAAGCAAGTTTAGCGAACATCCATCATCTTATATAGATACAACACCTAGAAAATAGAAGAAAAATTTTACTTGTAATGAGAACTCTTAGGATTTACTCTAAGTTTCATATATAACAGATAGCAATATTAATTACATTAATCATGCTGTACATTACATCCCTAGTACTTATTCATCTTATAATTCAAAGTTTGTATGTTTTGACTATCTTCATCCAATATCCTCCTCTACTTTATGGTTACCAAAGGGTATGGCGGGGGGGTCAGGGGGGAGGGATAAATTAGGAGTTTGTAATTAACATATACATACTACTAGATATAAAATAGATAAACAACGGGGATCTACCACATAGCAAGGGGAACTATACTCAAAATTTTTTAATAACCTATAAGGGAAAAGAATCTGAAAAAGGATATAGATATCTATATATATAGTCTATATTGTCATCTATATATCTGAATCACTTTGCTGTACATCTGAAACACTGTAAATCAACTATACTTCAAAAAATTAAAAAATTGAAAAAACAGTAAAAGTGACTTAAAAAAGAAAGACAAAATATATTTTATATTTACCCATAAAATTACCCTTTAGAACTCTTGCTTACTTCCCGTAGAGCTGAGTTTCCATATGGTACAATTTTCTGTTAGAATGATAATCTTCCTTTAACATTTCTTGTAGCACAGATCTGATTAGTAATTCTTTCGGTTTATTTAAAATAATTTTATTTAACCTTTTTAAAATGTTTTCACTAAATATAGAACGCTAAATTGACTCCTTTCCTTCAGCACTTAAAAAAAGAACCACTCCATTGTCTTTTGAGTTTCTACTGTTTCTGATAAGAAGTAATATATCATAATTTCCCTATATGTAGTATGTCTTTTTTCCTTTGGCTGGTTTTAAAGTTTTTCTTTTTATCTTTTGTTTCAGCAGTTTGACTCTGATGTGTCTCTAGTTTTATTTTATTTATCTTGCTTGAAATTTACTGAACTTCCTGAATTTGTGTATTGGTTCTTATTCTTCAAATTTAGAGTCATTTAAAAATTTTCTGGAGTTCCCGTTGCGGCACAGCGGAAACGAATCCAACTAGGAACCATGAGGTGGAAAGTTCAATCCCTGGCCTCGCTCAGTGGGTTAAGGATCTGGCATTGCCGTGAGCTGTGGTGTAGATCACAGATGTGGCTCGGATCTGGCGTTGCTGTGGCTGTGGCATAGGCCAGTGGCAACGGCTCTGATTAGACCCCTAGCCTGGGAACATCCATATGTGGGTGCAGCCCTAAAAAAAGACAAAAAAAAAAACCTTCCAGTGCTGTTCTCTTTTCTCCTGAAAATCCAACCACATATATATTAGTACATTTGATATTGTTCCTACTCAATGACATTCTATTTTCTCTAGATGGTTCATTTTGGATAATTTCTATCAACGTGTTTCAAATTTGCTGTTCCTCTTCTCCATGTCTAATCATTTTGCTCATTTCATATATTTTGTTTTTCTAGCTAAAACAATGTTCACTTTGTTATTTTTAGAATTTTAATCTATTTTTAGAATTCTCTCTCTTGTATAACTCCTTCGATTCTTTCCACCTTATAAACTATTTAACTACTGCAGTTGTTTTACGGTATCTGCTATATTCAAAAATCTGTTATCATCTGTTTGTCTCTATTGACTGTTGCTTGTATATTTCATGATTATTTACATTTTTATTACATACCAAACTTTATATATAAAAGAATATAGATGACTGAATTATATATTTTTTTTAGTTTTATTTAATTTTTTCCTGGAAAGGGTCAATCATTTCAACTAAAAGGCAGTTAGGCAAGGGATATGTAATTCAGATTCCACCAAGAATTGAGTTGAGCTAGGGTTAGAGTGCAACCTTAATTAATTTGATCTTACCTCTAGTTTAAAATAAGGAGTTTTTGCTTTGCTTTTCAGTTCCACCTTCAACTGAGATGTTAATTCTCCTTGCTATTGGTAAGATTTAAGCTAGGAGGGTATTAGCTTGCAACTTTGATTTTTAATTGACCTCTGAATTCATCTCCACCAAAACGTTAATATATGTACACCAGAACATCATACAAATTATCCTCTCCAGCTTTATCTTCACTGAAAACTCTTACTTTCTCTGGTATAATGTTCAAGTCATGAAACTCAAATTCTTAGAAGATAGAATAAAGTGATCTTTCATTTGGAGCTTTTCCAAATTCCAATCTATCTTGCTAGCCAACCATGTCACTAAAAGCTCAGAGGTATTTTCCTTGCCCTACAAAGTCTCTATCATCTCTGTTAGGCCTGCTCCTCTGACCACCCACACTCTCTTGCCTCCAAGTATGGAAGTTAACTGTGGCTCTCTGTTCACCAATGAAGAGTTCATCCTTCTCTGGAATTTGGCTAATTCAGACTTCTCAGCATCCACTGTTATTCAATAGCTTTATATATGTGTATAAACATGATTATTTCACTGTACCCACAGTTGTTTAACTGTTTTTACCACATGGTTGTTCACATCCTTCTACATCCTGATCAAGAGTGGGATGATTAACTCCCTAGATTGTGTGGAAACCTGAATAACAAGGAGACTGATGTATAGTTCTCATGTGAAATTTCACAGATATTTGCGAGGGCCAGTACTGTGTGCCAGCGATAGAGAAGCAGTGGTAGTAAGCCATACCTAGATAGTCAGGACCTGAAACAAGCATTATGAGTCCCCCCATACACCATAAATTGCATTTTAAATATCTACGAGAACGTCTGAAAACTAGGCATTCTCTGAGAGATATGTGGAAATAAAAACAATGTGATCACAGAATATAAGAAGTCATATGTGAAAGAAACTGGTCAGAGTTCTCCAATACTCACATACTTCTTAAAATTTCCCAGACTCTCTTGCAGTTAGTTTCACCATGTGACTAGTTCTGGTGAAAGGACAAAAGCAGAATTTGTATGAATTACTTCAGAAAGGTGACTAATACCCACTCTCTTTTTCTGGTGTACCATTACAGACTACCTACTACAGCACAGGAGGCAAGGGAAATAGTCCTCCATCATTATTATTTAAAGAGAGTGGCCAGGAAAATTCAGACCAGGAATAACAACATTACACCTTACATAAGCAAAATATATATTTTTATTCTTGTAAGCCACTGAGATTTTATGTTTTATTTGTTAATGAAACATAACTTAGCCTAATGTTAGTAAAAATGTGGTATACACTGGTCAGTTCTGGTCTGCAAATTGTTTAAAACCAATCTATGACAAAATTAAGTACAAAAATGGAAAGTTTTTAGAAACTTTTATGGCAAGGGAATGAGAAATTTTATATCTATTGAATGTAAAATTACATCCATTTAGCAAAAAGCAAATTCAGATTTGTACTGTATTTTTCTTAGCTTTATTTTTTAAATTTTCACTCTTCTTGTAATTTATCTTTATTATATTTTTAAAAAGCATTGGTCTGTGATAGACTAAAAATAATAAAAGCTTGTTCTTTCACTACTGAGAGTATGATAAACAATGGCTATTCTATCCCTAACAAACCAAAACAAAAAAAGGAACATCTTAGAATAACCTGAATAACAAAGAAACAAATAGATTGAGAAGTACTAGACATCAGATATTTTACTCTGAAGGTAGGGTATCAAATAGGCCCCTTGCAAGCTAAATGATTCTCATAGAAAGAAAAGGACACTGAATTAACTATTTTTAATCCTGAAATAATTACATACCCAGAATTTCCTAAAATTCTATTTTTTACCTTGAAATAAAATAGCACTGTAGGATAAAAATAAGTTCAATCATAGAGAAAGCAAATAACATGTCAACCTCTCATCTCCCCTATTGGCTTTAAGACTGGGATACTGGTAAAGACAGTCAGATATGAGTTTCCCAGGAGGACATTTCTTGATTAATTACCTTCCTTCTCTCCCACTTCTCCCAAAATGCACCTCTCATCATATGAATACAAGAAGAATGACAGTGATGTTCCTCTGTTCATTTTCATTGTTGATGGCTTTTTTTTTAATTGAAGTTCATTTACAATGTTGTGTTAGTTTCTGGTATAAAATTATACACACACACACACACACATATATATATGTATTTAACATTCTTTTCCATTATGGTTTATTATAGGATATTAAATATAGTTCCCTGTCTTATACAGCAGGACCTTGTTGTTTATCTTTGTTATATATAGTAGTTTGTATCTGCTAATCTCAAACTCCTTATTTATCCCTCCCCACCCTCTTTCCGCATTGGGAACCCTAAGTTTGTTTTCTATGTCCGTGAGCCTGTTGCTATTTTTTAAAAAAAATCATTTGTATCATATTTTGAATTTCACATGTAAGTGATATCACATGGTATTTGTCTTTGAATGACTTACTACATTTAGTGTGACACTCTCTAGATCCATCCACTTCGCTGCAAACGGCATTATTTCACTGTCTTTTTATGGCTGAGTAGTATTCCATTGTGTGTATGTATATGTATATGTATGTATATATATATATACCACATCTTCTTTATCAATTCCTCCATTGATGGACATTAAGGCTGCTTCCATGTCTTGGCTATTGTAAACAGTGCTGCAATGAACACTGGGGTGCATTTATCTTTTCGAGTTATGGTTTTCTCTAGATAGATAACCAGGAGTGGGACTGTCAGATATATTTCTATTTAGTTTTTTTGGGAACCCCCATACTGCTTCCCATAGTGGTTGTACCAATTTACATTCCTACCAACAGAGTGGGAGGGTTCCCTTTTCTCCACAACCTCTCCAGCATTTATTATTTGTAGACTTTTTGATGGTGGTCATTCTGACCTATTGAGGTGATAGCTCATTGAGGTTTTGATTTGTATTTCTCTAATAATTAGTGATGTTGAGCATCTTTCCACGTGCTTTTTGATCATCTGTCTGTTTTCTTGGAAGAAATGTCTATTTAGATCTGCCCATTTTTTGATTGGGTTTTTTTTTTTTGATATTGAGCTGTTGTGTGCTGTCTGTATATTTTGGAGATTAAGCCCTTGCAAGCTGCATTGTTTGCAACTATTTTCTCCCTTTCTGTAGGTTGTATTTTCATTTGGTTGATGGTTTCCTTTGATGTGCAAAAGCTTTTATGTTTGATTAGGTCCCATTTATTTATTTTTGCTTTCATTTCTATTGCTTTGGGAGACTGACCTAAGAAAACATCAGTATGACTTAAGTCAGAGAATATTGTATCTGTGTGCTCTCTCTAGGAGTTTTATGGTGTCATGTTTTACATTTAAGTCTTTAAGTCATTTTGAATTTATTTTTGTGTATAGAGTGTTCCAACTTGATTGATCTACATGCAGCTGTCCAACTTTCTAAATACAATTGCTAAAGGGTCTGCCTTTTCTCCATTGTATATTCTTGCCTCCTTTGCCAAAGATCAATTGACCACAGGTGTGGGGGTTTATGTCTGGGCTCACTAATCAGTTCCATTGATCCATATCGGCTTTTGTGCCAAAACCAGGCTGTTTTTCTTAAACTTATTTAACTTTGGCTGTGCCCACAGCATGTGGAAATTCCCAGGCCAGGGAACGATCCTGCATCACAGCGACCCAAGCTGCAGCAATGACAACACCAGACCCTTAAACCACTGTGCCACAAGGGAACTCTAAGACCACACTCTTTTGATTACTGTAGCTTTGTAGTACTGTCTGAGGTCTGGGAGGGTTATGACTCCAGCTTTGTTCTTTTTTCTCAGGATTATTTTGGCAATTCTATGTCTTTTATGATTCCATGTAAATTTTAGGATTATTTGTTCTAGTTTTGTGAAAAATGTCATGGGTAATTTGATAAGGATTGCATTAAATCTGTAGATTGCTTTGGGTAGTATGGCCACTTTAATATTAATTCTTCCAATCCAAGAGCACGGGATATCTTTACATTTCTTTGAATCTTTATAATTTCCTTGATTAATGTCTTATGGTTCTCAGTGTATAAGTGTTTCATGTCCTTGGTCAGGTTTATTCCTAGGTATTTTATTTTTTTGGATGTGATTTTACTTTCCCTTTCTGGTATTTAATTGAATTTCAGTATAAAGAAATGCAACAGATTTCTGTAGGTTAATCTTGTACCCTGCTACCTTACTGAATTTATCAACTCTAGTAATTTTTGTGTGGAGGCTTTAGGGTTTTCTATATAGAGTCTTGTGTCATCTGCATATGAAAATTTTACCTCTTCCCTTCCAATTTGGATGCATTTCTTGTCCTTCTGTTTGCAGTGGTTAAGACATCCAAAACTATCTTGAAAGAAGTGGTGAGAGTGGGCATCTCTGTCTTGCTCCAGACTTTAGTGGGATGGCTTTCAGCGTTTCTCTGTTGAGTATTATGTTGGTTGTGGGTTTGTCATAAATAACTTCTATTATGTTGAGGTATGTTTCCTCTATATCCACTTTGGCAAGAGTTTTTATCATGAATGGGGGTTGAATTTTATCAAATGCTTTTTTGTATCTACTGAAATGATTGTTTGGTTTTGGTCCTTTCTTTTGGTAATGTAGTATATCATACTGATTAATTTGCATATGTTGAACCATTTTTGTGATCCTTGGATGAATCCAACTTGAACATGGTGTATAATCTTTTCTATGTGTTGCTGGATTCAGTTTGTTAATATTTCATTCAGAATATCTGCATCTATATTAATAAAATATATTGCCCTGTAATTTTTTTGGTAGTGTCTTTGTCTGGTTTTGGTATCAGTGTGATGGTGGCTTCACAGAATGACTTCGGGAGTGTTCTATCCTCTTCAGTCTTTTGGAAAAGTCTGAGCAGAACTGGTAAAAGTTCTCCGTATGTTTGGTAGTATTCACCTATGAAGCCATCTGGTCCTGGACTATTATTTGCAAGGAGTGTTTCTGTTTGTTTTCAATGACAGTTTCTATTTCACTTCTATTTCTTATTTCAGTTTTGGTGAGCTAAATGTTTCTAGAAACTTGCCCATTTCTTCTGGGTTGTCCAATTTGTTGGCAAAGAATTTTTCATAGTATACCATCTCTCTCTTTTATTTCTGCAGTGTTGAGAATCATTGCTCCTATTCCATGCCTTATTTTATTTGGGTCCTCTCTCTTTTCTTCTTGGTGTACCTGGCCAGAGGTTTGTCAATTTTACTTAAAATTTTAAAGAACCACCTCTTGATTTTATTGATTTTTTTCTATTGCTTTTCAGTATTTTATTTATTTCCTCTCTGATCTTTATTATTTCCTTCCTTCTGCTGACATTAGGATTTGCTTATTCTTCTTTCACTTTTTTTTTCAGTGGTAGGTTAGGTTGTTTGAAAATTTTTTTCTTTTTCTTTTTTGGGCCACACCAGTGGCACATGGACGTTCCCTGGCTAGGGGCTGAACTGGAGCTGCAGCTGACGGCCTATACCACAGCTCACAGCAACAATGGATCCCCGACCCACTGAGTGAGGCCAGGGAAAGAACTTACATCCTCATGGATGCTAGTCAGATTTGTTTCCACTGCACCAAAATGAGAATTCCCAAGAGGACCTCTTATGAAAATTGGAAAGTAGAAACAAAACAGAGGCTATTTTGGTCAATACCTCATGACAATCAGAGGGGCAGGTATCTAGTTCCAGGCCACTCGGCAAATTCCCACTTTGTGGTATTTGAAGTTTCTTGGATTCCCCCAGTATTGGCAGCTTTTTCACTTACTCCAAGGCTTCAGAGTTATGTCACAGTGGCTGTTTCTCTGATCCTTCAGCCATGTTCTTCCAAACCTTCACTTCCGTAATTTTGTTTTAATCTCGAACTGCTATATTAAACCCCTTATTTCTTTAATTCTTATAGTGACTTCTAATATTCCTAAACCAAACTGAGAAGATTTCTTAAAATTTCCAAGCAATGGCAACTGTTACCTCCAAAAAAATGTGTTAACATAAATGATGTTAGCAAAAGTTATTACAAAAAATGCATTTTGAATAGTGTGTCACTAGTTATTAAGATACCACAAATGTATTCATATTCTAGACATAGTTACTGCAACAGGCTGAAATATAAGTGAGGCATTTTAAAGAGGCATCCTGACATCACTCTCCCAAATGGGAGTTTATTTCAAATCATGATCATTTGACAACAGATAACACAGTAGAGAGTTAAACCCTATGACATTGCTGATACTTGATCATTTTATTTATTTATGTTTTTGTCTTTTTAGGGCCACTTCCAGTGATATGAAAGTTCCCAGGCTAGGGGTTGAATGAGAGCTGTAGCTGCTGGCCTACGCCACAGCCACAGCAATGTGGGATCCAAGTTGTGTCTGCAACCCACACCACAGCTCATGGCAACAGCAGATCCTTTAACCCACTGAGCAAGGGCAGGGATCAAACCCACATCCTCATGGATACTAGTTGGGTTCATTTCCACTAAGCTGCAATGGGAACTCCAGATACTTGATCATTTTAACCTACAGAAATGTCTTAAGGTTTAACCTAAGTCTATGATAATCTCTTCATTCTAATGGATTTTTAGTGGAAAGTATACCATTTTCCCATACAGGAATCGTGACTTCTTTTCACAGAATCTATTTTGTATAAGAGAGTATTTGCTGAGAGTATGCATGAAGTTGTAACTCCCTGAACTCAGATAAGAAGTCTGCATCTGAACTTAAAGCAGCAGTTCCAGAGTTCCTGTCACAGCTCAGGGGTAACAAACCCAACTAGTATCCATGAGGACACAGGTTCAATCCCTGGCTTCATTCAGTGGGTTAAGGATTTGGTGTTGCTGTAAGCCGTGGTATAGGTCACAGACTTGGCTCAAATCCTGCATTGCTGTGGCTGTGGTGTAGGTCAGCAGCTGTAGCTTCAATTCAAGTCCTAGCCTGGGAACTTCCATACGCCATGCATGCAGCCCTAAAAAAAAAAATTAAAGACTAAAAAAAAAAGCAGCAGTGCCCTCAAGCATAGTTGATTTCACTTTTAAAATATCTATTAGTGTTCAGGGGCTAATGTTAGGAAATTTATTCTTAAAAAATCCTAAGATGTCATCAGATATCTGTTCTATGTTAGGGTTTCTCTATCTTGGCACCATTAACATTTTGACACAGATAATTCTTGTTGTAAATGAGGGATGGGGGGAGGCAGTGGGTGGGAGCTGTCCTACACAGTGTAGAATGTTTAGCTGTATCCAGGCATCTACCCACTAGATGCCAGTAGCACCTCCCAGTTGTAACAACCAAAACAGTATCCAAATTGCCAAATATTCCCCAGAAAGGCGTGGGTAAATCATCCATGGCTGAGAAACACTCTTCTAGATAAAAGATAAATATGATATTGGCAAGAGCTTGAGGTCTCTCTACTATCAGCTTGTATTTCCATCTTGTATTGTACATGTGGTTTCCCTTCAAGATAGACTGAAATCCTCTCAACATTTCAGTAAGGATATTGAATGTTATCAAACTGTTCATGATGTGCAAAAAAAAAAAAAAGATTTTGAGTACATTGGCTATAAAAAATCAAAGAAGTAGTCATGTTTAATTGCTCGGTAGCAATTCAGAGTGAGTTCACACTACATGCTGCTGCTGCTGTTTATTTTTCTTTTAAAATATATATCATTTTAATTACCAGGAGATAGTAGAGTGGGTAACAATAAAATATACTACACAATGGATAAGCATGTAATTAACAAACCTTCCCTTTATTTCCAAATTCAGATATAAACTGCTTCCACCTTGACTCACTGAAGCATAATACACAGGAATTCAAACCAAAACAAAATGCCTAATATTACATCACGGTACCCCTAAAACAACATTTGCTTCAACTTCTATTCTCTCTCCTCTTTTCCTAAACTTTCTCTTATTTTCTGATGAATTTCAGGCTCACCATATCAAACATGTAACACCAACAAGAAAAAGAAAACTAAGAAGAAAATTTTAACAAGAAAAAGAAACAGTGACCTAGCAAGTGAATAGCAACACACTACTAAATGGACCCCCTTAGCTGGTCCTCTCACTTCATCTGTCTCAACTCAGATTCCATTACTAATTCCATTACTACAGTAGTACAGGCTATTGGTGATTCATCTGGAATGTACTTCAGTCCTTAAATTTCACAAGTACCATATAGATAAAATCTAGTCTAACATTTTATTTATTAGACACGTCATTCTAAAATACTATGAAGCAATGAAATTCTGCTGTGTAGCACTGGGAGCTATATCTAGACACTTATAATGGAGGATAATGTGAGAAAAAAAATGGATATATGTATGTGTGACTGGGTCACCTTGCTATACAGTAGAAAATTGACAGAACACTGTAAACCAGCTATGATGGAAAAAATAAAAATCATTAAAAAAATAAGATACTATGAACATAATAAAAACACAAAGTAATCTAGCACATTCAACAGTTCAGATTACTTTCCCTGGAAGATATAATCCTTCTCATAATCTTACTGCTCTTATCACCCTGAGATCTGATACCATTACATAATACCATAATCACCATGAATCTGGTTCATTAGACTAATTAAGAAAACAGTCTCCTTTACATTCAAGTAAATTTATGGAAGGAGGACTCCACGGATTTGGCAACTTTGTCTGCTTAGGAATTCAGTCACAGATATCTTCCTTGACCTTCTTATCCAACCCTCAATATCATGATCTGGACTTCCCTCCATACTCACCAAAGAAAACCTTTATTATGGGAATGTCTAGATTGACAGGAGCTTTATGAAGATTATACTGAACTTGAGTCTTTGCCATAGTATGCACTATCCTAGTCTAAGGAAAGCTCTGAATCAACGATGAGAGAACAATATTTTTATTTATAAATGGAAAGATTAAGAACTATTTAAGGCAAAATATTTAATAACAACACATATGCAAAAGACTTGTCAGATGGGGTGGAAATTATTTCCATTTTAAGAATAAGAAAAATGATATTGTGAATGTGGCAAATATGAACATGATTACACTGTTAATGGGTAGGTGATAGAAGTGGGGACATATACTTACAAATTCTAAAAATGAGTCTAGTGCTATTTCCTCCATATCATGCTGCAACAAAAGTGAATGGAGAAGTATGGTGCAATTGTAAATAAATATTGTATACTTAATAAGATTCCATATAATTCACTCACAACAAAAGAGAAAGAAACATACCATATTTGGATTTCCAAGGGGCATTATCTGAAATAAAACTGAATGAGGTAGGGATCGAACCCACAATTTCATGGTTCTTAGTCAGATTCGTTTCTGCTGCACCACAATGGGAACTCCTGACCTCCCTTTTCTAGGATATCCTCAAGAGGCAGGAAGCCTAAAGAGATTTAGAAATGTCTGCACTGGGTGTTTAGGCCAGTGAGACTAAGAGCTCACAGAGTAACTGTGCCCAAAGGTGGAAAAGAACAAGATAATCTCCATGCATCCACATTGGCATAGAAAGAGCCAAACTGAAGGTGGCTTGTAGTTGGGAGTGGGACTTGGCTATGACTCTTTGGGACCAATGAACAGATGGGAACAAGGACAATTTAGAAGATGCCAATGTGCATAGAAAACTCAGGCCAAAGTCCCTTCCCTATGCCTTGGCAGTATATAATCTCCCTGTAATTAGATTGAACCTTGTGGAAAAAACAGGGATAGGGGAAGAAAGTGAATGAATTAAGATAAATTTTCACTACCCAATGGAAATAAGTAAAATAAATAAAGTTCTTTTACTTTTCCAGCACATCTCAATGCATTGACTCAGATTTTTATCTGTCACCCCAGCTCCATCATAAAACAGATTAGTTTTGCACAGACCACAAAGCTGCAGAATAATAATGATCAGCACATGCATCCATGTCTTTATGTCTAACCCAGAAAATGAGGTCTTTTAGACTGGTATCCATTAGGGAAACTTTATGGAAAACATCATTAATAATTTTGAAAGTTACAAAATGTTTAGTTATTTGTGTGTGTTAATACTGCCAAAGTATGCATGATTAATTTACAAAGTCTCCATCTCTAAAATTATGTTGTAGCATATCTTTAAGAGACGTACTATATCTGTTTGGTTTCCCATCCCAAGATTCAAATTTTTGCAAAGAATGATAATTTTGCTGTAGTTAATGTAAAAAGAGCTTTGCAGTTACAATACTTGAGATGGGGTTATTACACAAGTTTTGGGGCGGATATGATTAAATGAAAGAATGATTTAGGTAGGCCTTTATTCCAATTTGGAGTAGAAGTTAATATATCCCAAAGACTACATTATTCTGTTCGCCTCCATTCTTCACCTGCTTCTTTCCTAATGCATGTCTATAGCATGGTGCTTCTTTTCCATCAGAGTAACTATTCTGTGAAGGGCTGAACCCCACACTAGGCTATAATTCTATTTGGAGCAAGGACCCTGTCTAACTCAATTCACCCTAGTAACTCCAAGCCTAAGATAGTATTGCTAAATGATTTGACACACTCATTAACTGTTCATCTTACCAGTTTGTTTTTCAAATATAGTACTTGGTAAGAAATTTTTCTCCTTTTGCTTGTCTTCCGCCTCCATTCTCTGCTTTTCTGTTCCCTTAGGGGAACAGATATGATGATACCAAACTAATTCCATAAACCTTTTTTGTTTTTCTGAATCATTTCCTTTCCTCTGGGCAAAGAAGTCAGAATAATCAGAGTAAGATGAATGTCTTGTGTCCCTGTCAATGTCAGTTATAGGTCTCTGAAAGCATCTTCATCTCTGATTGCTCTCTCAGGTGTCTTATTAATATGGCCATTTGGAGATGGCACCCATGATGGAGTTGTGAACTTTAATGGTCATCTCAAGGTTGTGCAGCAGGGTTCACACTCTACCGCTTGTCTTAGAAAAGGACAAGAGTTCCCCCAGGGTCCAGATCTGATATTCAAAATTACTTCTGGATGGCTGGCTAATGAGCTAAGAAGAGATCCATCCATACTGATACCGTAACCTCCTTATGGTAGTATATCTATAGAAATTGCTCCCACAGTGAACTCCTTATTATAATGCAGTGGAAGAAGCTGTGACAGCACCTATACCAAGCTGAAAACAGCTGTCTGAAAAGTGAGAAACATAGCAATATCTGGAGAACCAAAGACATATTTATCTGATTTTCTATATGTAATAATAGCATGGTTCTCTACTAAGAGGACCTGGATTGAGTTGGTCAGGTAAAGCATAAAAAACAAACCAGAAACAAAAGAACAAATTTGGCTATTTTGTTCTTCCTACTAAATCACTGGAACGCACCAGATTTGTAAATGCCATATGATAGTGTATATCCTAAAGGTTTTACAATTATATTCTAAGCCCCATAACTCTAATGTTTCTTTTTTCTACTGGAGTTGCTCAGATGTTTGCTCAAATGACCAAAATGAGTGACTAAGTGATGTTTAAGTGAAATATATACATGCATACCTCTATATGTTAATGTTTATCACATCTATTTATCTATATATGTCTCTATACATGTATCTACATATAATCTCCCCAGAAAAGATTTGTGATTTAATTACTACCCCCATGCCTTCCTTCCAATTACCTCCAGGCTGCTAAAGATTCCATGAGGAATTTTTATGATCCCTGTGTGGACCATAGAGGGAACACAACTGTGCCCTCTTAAACAGCTCACTTCACTGCTCCTTAACAACTTTAGTCTGTACAAGGTGAAGCTTTGAAAGGCAGCTGGGCAACACCATCTTCGTTCTAAGTGTTAATTTGCTATCTGCATAATTTAATCTCCTCATTTTAAATACCAAACCTGTTTCCAGAAATTAATTGGTTTTCTTTACTTTTTGGGTTTTTTTAAATTTAGATGTATTAACAGATTTTGTTTGCATTTTAATTTTCTCAGATTTGGCAAGGTCCACATTTCAATTATAATTATTTGGGCTCACCATGGGATTTATATATTTTAAAGATCACATTAACTAGCTCTCAAGCAAAAAAAAAAAAAATAAATTCTATTCCTCATCAAGAGTATTGTCAGGAGTTCCCGTAGTGGCTCAGTGGTTAATGAATCCGACTAGGAACCATGAGGTTGCGGGTTCGATCCCTGGCCTTGCTCAGTGGGTTAAGGATCTGGCGTTGCCATGAGCTGTGGTGTAGGTTGCAGACACAGCTCGGATCCTGCGTTGCTGTGGCTGTGGCGTAGGCCAGTGGCTACAGCTCAGATTCGACCCCTAGCCTGGGAACCTCCATGTGCTGTGGGAGTGGCCCTAGAAAAGGCAAAAAGACAAAAAAAAAAAAAGAGTATTATCAGCAAGCATATCCAAATGACTTTCAGGCAGTTTTAGGCCATTAGTAGATCAGAGAATAGCCAGGACCACAGCATTTTTAATTAAGGACCCACTGCATTGGTGTTAATTTACTCAATTTGTATGACCAAAGATGATTTAGAGCTAAATATACAGATATATAGCCTATGTGCCTCTCTACCCCCTCTCGCTTTCTCAAACACACACACATACACACACACAGTTACAGTCATTAGGAGAAAAACGGAATGAATCTAACCTGCTACTATAAAAAGCACTTTTACTTTAGCTCTGTCAAAAGTTCTTCTCCTGACCCAATCACTTGGGGCTTTCTGGGTTATGTCTCTGGGGTATTCATAGGTGTCAATGTGGTATTCTCCATGGCAACATAGGAAATATCTCTTCCCTGCAGTAAACTCTGCTGCTGAGACCTCCCAGAATGCCCTTTCCTCCCTCAATGGCAGCTACTCTGTGACTGTTGCCACCACCATCCTTCTGCCAACACCAAAGGCCAGGCCTTACTGCCTGTGTTCTGTGCTGCCTGGCTGCCACACATAATATGTCCCTAGCTCTGGAGAAATAATGATGAGTGTGGATACCAGGCAGTGTTGAACTGTAAGCCCACTGCAGGTGCAGGAGGGATCCTTGCCAACCTCTACTTTTTTTTTTGTCTTTTTTTAGGGTTCACCTGTGGCATATATGGAAGTTCCCAGGCTAGGGGTCAAATCAGAGCTGTAGCTGCCGGCCTACCCCACAGCCACAGCAACATCGGATCCGAGCCATGTCTCAACCCATATCATAGCTCACAGCAATGATAGATTGTTAACTCACTGAGTGAGGCCAGGGATCAAACCCGAGTCCTCATGGGTACCAGTCGGGATCGTTAACCACTCTGTCACAACGGGAACTCCCCCAACCTCTACCTTTGTGTCATGCTTTATTACCCAGCAGTGCTCCCTATGCTCTCGATGTCTCTGAGATTGTGAGAAAACTGCCCTTTCATATTTTATCAATTTTCTCTCTCTACTAGGGGATTCAGGTGGTCCATTCAAAGGAAGCAATACATGTCCTACTCTGACTGGTAACAGTATCACCTTTCTCTCTAATAGTAGAAATACCTAGAGTAGGACAAGCGTACTTGTCCAACTCTCTCCTTCCTTAGGATCTGCTGTTTCCCATAAGGTACCTCAGTGCCTAAAAGAGAAAGACTCCTAAATACCTGGGTCCTGAATATCCCAATGCTATCCCACAATAACAGAACCAGCAGACTTAGGCATAAGGTATAACCTGCTTTACCAGAGAGAAATAGTGAAATATGCAAACTGTGTATATATGCATGTGTTTATGCAACATAACAGCATGAGAGGTAGCTATAGTGCAGTAGTTCAAAGCATGGATTCTGAAGCTAGACTACATGAACTCAAATCCTAACTCTGTCACCTACTAGCTCTGTGGGCCTAAACAGTTACTTCACCTGACTATGTCATTATTCTCATCTATTAAACTGTGAATAATAATAGTACCCGCTTCCCAGGGTTGTTATGTGATTAGACAAGCAAATCAATGTAAAGTCCTTAGAACAGTATCTGGCATGTAACAAGTGCTATGTAAGTATTAGTTATGATGGTAGTAATGGTTCTCTTTGAGTGGTGCAATTATTCATCCTGGTCCTCTGGGTGATGGAGATACAGCTGTGACTAAATATACAATGACCTTGACCTCATGGGGAGGGAATGACAATAAACAAATATATATAATTTCAGAAAGTAATAAATGCAGCATAACAAAAACTCAAAAAAAGAAAAAAAGAATACTAATAAAGGGGAAATTTTTAAGCCAATGCCAATGAGAATGCCGTATTTTGTTTTAAAAGAAACAATCATTTTTGTTTCATGTTACCATTTTTTAAATTAAAATGAATTCAAAGATGTAGTTAAAATTTAAAACCCTGGAGTTCCCGTCATGGCACAGTGGTTAATGAATCCGACTAGGAACCATGAGGTTGCGGGTTCGATCCCTGCCCTTGCTCAGTGGGTTAACGATCCAGTGTTGCCGTGAGCTGTGGTGTAGGTTGCAGACGCGGCTCGGATCCTGCGTTGCTGTGGCTCTGGCACGGGCCAGTGGCCACAGCTCCGATTCGACCCCTAGCCTGGGAACCTCCATATGTCGTGGGAGCGGCCCAAGAAATGGCAAAAAGACAAAAAAAAAAAAAGAAACTCTAGAGTTTTCATGTGGTGTTCCATATTTATTTGCTCTTTTCTTGAAAATGTTTTTGCTTCTATTGAAGATTCAAAGCACAGTGCTGAGACCAGCAACCAGCTCCTCATCCTGGTAGACAATGAAAACTGAATTCACCCACCCCCTATCCCCTGTCTTATCCACAGGTTATATTGGTGATATTTGGGGTGCCCTCATTTGATAATACAAAATGAGCTTTGTAAATGTCAATGTCTTACATATATAAAAAGTAGTTTTCTTAAAATACTTGATTTCTATTCAGGGAATTATACTTGAGGCATCCTTTTCACTTACTAAACACCGTGTTGAGTCTAAACTACTATTTCTTTCACATTTTAGATTTGTAATTATTTCTGTCCTCACTGCTTTTAGATGATTTAGAATAAATTTAGAAAAAAATGCAGATGTCCTATTTCCAAATGGGATATTTTAATGTTACCGGGATTTCCTCAACTGAGTATAATCAAACGTATTTCAGAGTATGTTATCTGCATATTGAATTGGCATCCGCCCTAACAAGGAGGGAATTGCTGAGTTCTACTTAGGAAAATTGTCTTCCCCTTTGAGTAAACAAAAAGGCAAGAAATCCTTTAAGTGACTGGAAAAATATAAAATTTGCCTGAAAAAAAAAATAATGACTCAATCTGGCCAAACTGGGAAAATTAACTGTGTTCGTCATCTACCTGAAGCCAATTAATCAGCATATTTGTGTTTCTCAGTTTTCTGCCAATTGTAGCTTTATGATATTATTTTTGACAGTCTACTTACAGGTTATAACTCTTATCTCAATTTCAACTGCATTAACATCTAAAATCTTCAGGCTCCCCAGGAAGAGTGCCTGCTGTGATAGGATGTGTTACTGATTATGTGCTTTTCAGAATTTTTCTTAGGCAAAAGGTGTCATCTACCTAGGTAGAGCCATCCTTTCTAGTTAACAACTTTCATCCACTTTCATCCCAATGTCCTTAGAATTCAATCCCCAACTGGAGCTCTTGGTTATTAGGGAGATGCACTTAGTGCCTTGATAATGAAGAAACATTAAGATTTCTGCTTCATTTTAGGATGAAGAAGGCCATGAAAGAAAAATGATTCTATTCTAACAATGGGGAAAAAATGAATAATTTGAAAAATCATAAATTTTTGAACCCCTTGGAGAGCTGACAACAAGATGAACTTAATTCCAAAGGGTGACAAGCCTCTCTAAGGAGGGAAAAGGACACTAACTTTGTTTTACCTTTGAAAGAACATGGGAAGAAGAGCTGGCATTCAATTACGCTGGTAAGAAGAAAATAGGAAAGATTAATGAATTCTTAAATGCTGAGTATGTGTGAGCATGATAGTCTAAATCCTTGGGAATGGCATACAGGAGATGAGTCTCCACCCACTTGCCAACACTCTTCTAGGAACGTTCCCCACTGCTCACAAAGAAAGCTGGGGTCAGGCATGAGCTCTGAGATACTCTCTTTGTGGTAGAGCCACACAAGGTCTGCTAACATTTGAAGGTTGAGCCAAATGTTAGGAGAAGCCTATATGTGCTCCTTCCAGAAATTGCATGCGTATGCAGGGATGAGCAGTTGCTACTTAGCCAGAGACGCAAAACCTGACAAACACGCCCACACTCAGAACTCCTCTCTGATGTGAAGCAAAGGCATCTGCTAATGGAAAAGGGCAGGAAACCTGTATACATTTGGAATCCAACCAGTGATAGGAGAAGCCACCTGCCGTGGGGGAAGAGGGAGAAAATTGCCCCACTTCACAGTGGGCAAAGCTTGGCTGCTGCTGGGTAAGGAATAGAAAGCCCACTCTTTCCACCCTGAACTGACATTATTGAAAAGCCATCTGCCACTGAGAGAAGAACAGGAAATCCACTTGTGTACAAAAGTTTACACTGATAGCAGAGGTCTCCCACTCCTATGAGAAGGGCAGGAAAATCATTCGTGCTTAAGATCCCACTGATAAAGGGCTGATACATAGGGCATTACAGATGCTGCACTGAGTGGGAGAAAGGGAAGGTCTGCCACTGGGGGAGGGCTAAAACACAGAAAGAGCCACCTTTGAGGCTGAGTTGCACAGGGCATGCTTAAGACTGAGGCTGTAATAGGTGAAAGACATTCCCCTATATCCCCAAGTTTTGTACACTGCCCAGTGTGGAAGAGGCAATGGTTTACAGAAAAACATCCTTCTGTACCATAAGAATGCAGAGTGAGCTGAGAGCTAAGGATGGAGGAGAAACTATACATCACTCCAAGCCTCTCACTAACTACAAAATAGGAGCAGTGGCCCACTGAAGGAATTAGTGAGTTGCTTCCAAAGAATGTGGGGAGGGGAAAATAGTAACTTTGCAGGGGAGAAAGCTGGCAGATCCCACCTCAACCAAGTGATCAAGGTCAGCATCATCAGTGATAAGCCATGTACCTTGTGATATGATGTGATGAGAGGAGTACTTCACCTCTGTGGTACTCTTCCTCCAAACCTATAACCCAATATATATGAGGACAAAAGCTCAGAAAAACCCAAACTGAGAGGTATTCAATAAAATTCTCAACCAGTGTTCTTCAAAATTATATACATAATGAAAAACAAGAAAAGACTAAGAAACTATTACAGACATGAGGAGACTAAAAAGATATGATGACTAATGTAATATGGTATCCTGGACTGGACTAGAACATAAAAGGACATTAGTAAAAAAAAAAAAAAAATAGTGGTGTTTAGTCAATAGTCTCTATGCTAACATTTCAGTGTGTTTTTTTTTGTTTGTTTTCTTGTTTTTGTCTTTTTGCCATTTCTAGGGCCACTCCCACAGCACATGGAGGTTCCCAGGCTAGGGGTCAATCGGAGCTGTAGCCACCAGCCTACACCAGAGCCACAGCAACGTGGGATCCAAGCCGCATCTGCAACCTACACCACAGCTCACGGCAACGTCAGATCCTTAACCTACTGAGCGAGGCCAGGGATCAAACCCGCAACCTCATGGTTCCTAGTTGGTTTCGTTAACCACTGAGCCACTACAGGAACTCCAATATTTCAGTTTTGATAAATGTACCATTGGTATTAACATTAATAAGACATTAACATTAGGGGAAACTGGATGAATTCTATATGTGAATTCTTTGCACTGTATTTGTAACTTTAAAGTTGTTCCCAAATAAAAAGTTTAAATTTAAAAATGTAAAGAAACAGGAGTTCCCGTCATGGCTCAGTGCTTAACGAAACTGACTAGTATCCATGAGAATGCAGGTTTGATCCCTGGCCTTGCTCAGTGGATTAAGGATCCGACACTGATGTGAGCTGCAGTGCAGATCTCAGATGTAGCTCGGATCCCACAACTGCTGTGGCTGTGGCTGTGGTGGAGGCCAGCAGCTACAGCTCTAATTCAATCCCTAGCCTGGGAATCTCCATATGCCATGGGTGAAGCCCTAAATAGACAAAAGACCAAAAAAAAAAAAAAAAAGGAAAGAAATAGAAATAAAGTAATCAACTTGAAGCACAAGGAGAAAAAAATGGAGGGAAAAAATAGTGCATCCAAAAGCTGTGGGAAACCATAAGCCTCATATACATGTAAACGGAGTACCAAAAAGAAAGGTAGAATAGAGCATTAGAAATATTTGAAGATACAATGACTATTTTCCAAAATTGAATAAAAGACAACAAACGAGAAATCCAAAAAGCTCAGAGAATCCCCAGCATAATAAATGCAAACAATCTAAACATAAACTAAAAAGCAAAAATAAAAAATCCTGACATCACTGAGAGAAAAGACAGCATGTTAAGCAGGTCATAGATATGACAACAGATTCCCCATCAGAAAATATGCAAATAAGGCATAATGATATTTTTAAAGTATTAATGGACAAATAAACAACAAAAAAACCCAAATACAGCAACCTAGAATTCTAAGCACAGTTGAAACATCATTCAAAACTAAAAGTGAAATAAAGATTCTTTTTGAGACAAAAGAAAAAGCTAAGAGATCATATTGCTAGAAGACACATGCTTCAGACCTTAAATGCTAACAGGGGAATATCTGAATAACGCAGTATATTTGACAACTTAGACGAACTATGCCAAGTTCCTATGAATGGCACAAACCATCTCTTGAGAAGAAGAAATAAATAATCTGAATAACCCTTTATGTATTAAAATTGACTTTTTAGTCTAAAAACCTTTCTGTAAGAAAACTCTAGGTTCACATGGCTTCTCTAATAAACTATGAAACACTGCAGACAAAGCATGAGGAGGAGGGGGAGGGGCACCTCACTACCTGACATTAGAATTACCATGATACTGACACCTGACAAAGACGTTACAAGAAAAGAACAATATAGAAAAACATTTTTTCCTAAACATAAATCCAAAAACCCTAATACAATACTGGCAAATCAATTTGTACAACATATAAGGTAGATACTAAATCATGACCAAGCAGGCTTTCTTGGGAGAAAGTTTTGTCAACATTAAAAGATCAATGTATTTTACCAGACTAACAGACTAAAATGCTTACCATATGAAAAGTCATTTTACAAAATTCAATACTTAATCATGACAAAATTCTCATTAATTTAAGACTAAAATGTAACTTCCTCAACCTAATGAAGGGGCTCTACAAACATAGCTAACATCATACTTAATGAATGCTGAATTCTTTCCCCCTAAAATTAGGAACAACTCAAGAGTATCTGTTCTTACCTTTTCAACTCAACATTAACTAGAAGTTCTGGCTAGTTCAATAAAGCAAAGAAAAAAGTTATATGGATTGGAAAGGAAGAAGTATAATTGCTTTTATTATCAGATTTCATATTATCTACCCTATCCCTAGGAATCTACCCAGAAATTGATTAGATAAGTGACTTTAGCAAATCCATTGAACAAAAGGTCAACATACAAAAATCAAATATATATTTATGAACTAGTAATGTACAGCTGAACACTAAAATTTTGGAGTTCCCATAGTGGCTCAGCAGTTAACAAGCCTGATTAGTATCCATGAGGACGTGGGTTCAATCCCCGGCCTTGCTCAGTGGGTTAAGGATCTGGCATTGCTGTGAGCTGTGGTGTAGGTTGCAGATGCGACTCATATCTGGTACTGCTGTGGCTATGGTGTAAGCCTGCGGCTACAGTTCCAATTCGATCCCTAGCCTGGGAACCTCCATATGGCCACAAGTGAGGCACTAAAAAGACAAAAAAAAAAAGAAAACTAAAATTTAAAAATACTATTTACAATAGCATCAAAGGTATGAAATGCTTAAGGATACATTTTATAAAATATGTGAAAGATAAACACTGAAAATTGCTAAGTATTACTGATAGAAATTAAAGTAGATCAAATCAAATGGAGATATTATGTTTGTGGATCAGATAACTCAATGTTGGTAAGGAGTCAATTCTTTCCATGTGATCTCTAAATTCAGTGTAATCCTATCAAAATCATGGCAGGATTTTTAGAAAAACTAAACAAACATTATAAAATTTATATTAAAATGCTTAGGACCTAAAGCCACCAAAATATTTTTGTAAAAGACAAAAAAAATTGGAGTACTCATGCTACCCATACAACTATGTACCAGTGTTGTACTGACATAAAAATAAAGGCATAGATAAATGTAGAAAAGACAGTACAAAAACAGACTCACTTTTAAACAATTTTTTGACAAAAGTGTAAAAGTAATGCTATGGGGAAATTTTAAAAATTGCCCTCACTACACGTAAAATCTATCATGAGTCCAAAAATAAAAGCTTAAACAATGAATCTTCTTTAAGAAAACATAGGAGAGAATCTTTGTGACCTTAGATTATCAAATATTTCTTAGACAAGACATAGAAATATGTACTATAAAGAAAAACATGATAACAGGATTTATAAAAAAAAAAACAAAACCCTTTCGTACTTCAAAAAACAAGACACAGACTGGGAGGAAATATCTGCAAAACTGTCTGATAAAGGTCTTGTATCCAGAATATATAAAGATCATTTGTAGTTCAATAATAAAAAGACAAATGAGTTTAAAAATTAGCAAAATATTCAAACACTTCATTAAAAAAGATATGTGAATGGCCAACAAGCAAATGCAAAGATGCTCAACATATTTAGTCAACATGGAAATGCAAATTAAAAGCACAGTGAGACACTGCTACATATTCACTAGAATGGCTAACATTTAAAAAAGAAGAAAAACTAATGAGCATTGGTTAAGAATGTGAGAAAATTGTAACATTGTTGGTTACAATGCAAAATGATTCAGCCACTTCAATCATTTTCTTTAAAATTAACAATACATTTACCCTATGACTCAGCAATCTCACTCCTAGGTATTTACCCAATTTAAAAAAAAAAAAAAGGAACTATTTGTGAATGTTTACAGACGCTTTATTTAGAATAAAAAAAAACCCTGAAAACACCACACATTCAAGTTGTGAATGGATAAGCACAATGTTTTAAATTCAAACAAGAGATCACGATTCACCAGTGACAAGGAATAAAGCACTGCTACATGTAAAATCATGGGTAGATTTCATATTATTATGCTTGGTGAAAAAAGCCAACCACAGTAAGTGTTGCCTGCTTTCATTTCCATTTAAATGACCTTCTAAGAAAGGAAAAAATAAGGGGACAGAAAACATATCAGTGGCTTATAGAGAAGTGGAGTTAGAGGCATGAGGAAAATTTGGGATTTATTAAAATGGTTTAAATAATGGTTTATTTAATAAAATATTTTTATTGTGATCATGATTATATACAAGTATTTACTTTAAAAGGGTAAGTTTGATCATATAAAATTATACTTCAATAAAAGTTAAAAAAAAGTGATCATATCCACCAGAGGGTAAAGCCAACCAGTTTAGTCCTAGTATTTGATTTTGTGCATACCAACAGTGAAATCAAGAATTTCAGGATAGAGAGTAACTTCAAGAATTTTTTTCCCATCATACTAAGTGAAGTCAGAAAGAGAAAGACAAATATCGTATATATCACTTATATTTGGAATATAAATTATGACACAACGGAATCTATCTACAAAACAGAAACAGACTCAGGGTCATAGGGAACAGAATTGTGGCTGCCAAGGGGGAGGGGGAGGGATGGACTGGGAGTTTGGGGTTGGTAGATGCACACCATTACATTTAGAATGGATAAGAAAAGAGGTCCTGCTGTATATAGTACAGGGAACTATATCCAATCTCTTGGGACAGAACATGATGGAAGACAATATGAGAAGAAGAATGTATATATATGTATGACTAAGTCACTTTGCTATACAGCAGAAACTGACACAATGTTGTAAATCAACTACACTTTAATAAATAAATACTTGTTGAATGATGAATAAATTAATACTTGGATCAAGCCATTAAAATTTTTTTTTTCCCTGCCAAACAACAAAGAACTCTTGGATAATACCACAAAATCATAAGATTTGTACTGGAAATGAACTTAGAGATTACAGGTAAGCAAACAGACCTAAAGAAGCTGGAGAATTGTCCAAGAAATCCTAAATCTAAAAGCTGGGGTAGAATGGCCTTCAACATATTCCTATTAGATTTACCCCAAATTGTAAACAAGTGGTCTAAATAAACCTAAGCAACTCTAGGAGCTGATTTTACAAGTCAAATCTTGCCAAGAAACTAAAGTACCATACCATGACTCCAAAACAATGCACTAAAATGTGAATATGATTCTCCAGTTTGGGGAGAGTAACTGTTGTATGTATTTCAAGAATAAGTGCCCTTAAAAGATAAGAGAAATAACAAACGCCAGCTTTTCTCATTTCTCATTAATGTGTTCAAATGGCTAGCTCAATCTGTCAATGCATTTTGCCTAATCAATATTATTACAATATTCCTATTACAACAAAATCAGTGGGGGAGGGCAATGACTGTCACATTGTCTATCTCCGCGGGTTATGAGATTCCAGACTTTTGGATTCAAATACTTTGAAATCTAAAATGTGAACATCAGTAGATGTGAACAGAGGCTACAATCAAGCAGATACAAGATTATTAATTGATGCCCTCCTCCTCCCCCTTCCTTACTCCTGTTCATTTCCATTCCTATCATCGAAGACTGCTCATGTTTACAGAGATGGTCTCTTTCCCTTGCCATTAATAATTAACACATTCTGTACTTGTGTTTGCAGTAGAAACCCAACCAGCGGCTCAAACAATTTTAAAAGTGTGATAGTTAATTTTATACATCAACTTGGCTAGGCTATGGTGTCTGGTTGTTTGGTCAAACAGCAGTCTAGACATTGCTGTGAAGGTATTTTTATATGTGACTAGCATTTACAATGGGAAGACTTTAAATAAAATAGACTGCCCTCCATAATGTCGGTGTGACCTCACCTAATCAGTTGAAGACCTTAAGAGCGAAAGACATTTTTCTTTTAAAAGAAATTCTGCCTCAAGACTACAACAAAGAAACTGCGCTTGAGTTTCCACCTGTTCGCCTGCACTGAAAATTTCTAACTTCCAGCACCCATGATCATGAGAGCCAATTCCTTAAATCTCATCCTCTTTTTGTTTTTTAGTCTCTCTCCTCATATTTCTCTTGTATGTGTGTCTTGTGTATGCTGTTTCTCTAGAGAACCTTAATACAGAGAATTTTTAACCTTCATAAAATAAGAAATTGAGAGGTTATTATTAGTTCAGGATCAGTTCAATGGCTTCATGATGTTATCAGGCACTTGAGCTTCTTTTAGCCTTGTACTCCTCTATCCTTAGCTAGCAGCTGTTGCCCTTATAAACACGGTGGCAAGGTAGTTTTTCTACCATTAACACCATAACTGTGTTCCAGAAAAGAGAAAAAGTTAAACACAGATGATATAGGTAGTTGAATCTATCTACCCTTTTAAAGGAATTTCCCCCAAGTTCCATCTAGCAACTTTCACTTACATCTTATTGGCCACAATTAGTTGCAAGGAAGCTGTAAAATGTAGTTCTTTTAGCTGGGCACATTGCCCAAACAGAGCTGAGGTTCTGTTCTAATAGAAAAGAACAGATACTGAATAAACTACAAGCAGGGTCTGCCACATCCTTTCAGTTCTGTAGATTGCTCCTTAAACTTACTGATCTTCATTTTAGTATAGGAATGTTACTGCCTCTTAGATACTGTTTCAGTCTTCCATTGTTCAAGGACTGTTCATCTTTCCCAAAGATTATCTTCATCTCATCTTCCTCAACTATTCCCTCTACTCCACACATATTCACCTCACGGAATTGACCTTTTATTCAAAGCAGCTGGAAACATGGGAAATAACTAGTATTTCATGGTTAATGGGTCTACTAGAAAACAGATACTCAATATTAAAGATTCAGGGCTGTAGCTAATAATAATTAACTTGGAAAACATTTCACAAAGAAAGAAGGTGCTTAAGTTTAGAGGACATATGAGCAGCTAGAAAATTCATTTCCCAAAAGAGTATTACGATGAGTTAGCTCAAGTCTATTAACTGCTTGAGATCACAAGAAATTAATACATAAGGCACAGTTGCTTATCTCTAGGATATGGTACCACTGGGACTGATTTCTGTCTGTCAGAAATAATCAGTAATTATGGAGACAATACAAAATCAAACAAAGAAACTTTTAAAAATTGCCCTACAGGGGCATATCTAAGAGAGGTAATTAACTTTTTAAAAACTATAAATGAAAGCCTGTGTGGCAGAAGACTATTAAATCTATTATGCACATTCTCTATCTGCAACATTTCAGTATTCATCTTTTTTCTTGCAATGTCACTGCCACTTATCTAGATCAGACTTTCCATATATAGACTATCTGTATTCCTTCTTTTGATCTCACTCCATCCCCCATATCAATACTATTGTGAACTTAAGTATGTCACTCCACTGCCTAAATTCTTCTTATACAGGTCTCTATAGTTTTCAAAATAAAGTCCAATGCTTCAGCTTAATATACAATGATGCTCATCATCTGTCTCCTACCTGCTTTTCTGGGTTCAGCTCCCACTGAACCTGCTTTTCTCACTCTCTAAACACGAAAATAATCCATTTGTTGAATATATATATCACATATAAATATATATTTATTGAATATATATCATATATAAATATATATTCATTGACTATTGTGTGCCAGGCATTGTGCTACAGAGAGTAGTTTAACAATAGTAATCATTTAATACTACTGTCTCATGGTTTTGAGTTTGGAATGACTCAGCTTAGTAGTTTTTGTTCAGAATTTCTCATGCAGCTTCAGACATTTCAATGCCTAAGGTTTCATGTCATCTCCAAGGCTTCCTAACAGATATGTTTGGGCTAGGAAGTCTTGAGCAGCTGGGAGCTGGAAGAGTTAATGTTTCTCAGGTAGCTAGCTCTCCCATTGCTGTGTTTGTTTCAGCAGAGCAGCTTTGCAAGGCTAGATTTCTTACATGGTGGCTCAGGACTTCAGAGGCACATTTTTAATAGACAAGCGGAGGAAGATACATCATCTTTTATGAACTAGGCTTGCAAGTCACATGGTGTCACAGCCACTACACTTTACTAATGAGGCAGTCAAGGCCTGCCCAGGTTCAGAGGGAAGAATACAGATTCAACCTCCTCTTAGAGGAATGGTAAGGTTCTGGAAAGCATTTGGGTCTGGAAACATTGTGGGAGATATTTTGAAAAACACAATCTGCCACAGAAATCTTTCCAGAAGAAGCATCTTGTTTGTTTATACTATGCGTTCATAAATACTATTCTCACTTTAACTGTCTTTGCCTCTTTATGATTTAATTTAGTAACACTCATTTGGTAAAACTTATGTCCAGTTTTTCCTCCTTTGAGAAGAAAACTTTTTTGACTACCACCTCTCACATCATATCCACTGCCAACCCACGCTCCTCCCCTTATCTTGCTTCATTTACGGGCCGTGGATATCTTTCACAATATATTTTGGTAGATGATTTCTTAACTCCATAACCGAACCTAAAACTTTTAAAAGCATAAATCTATGTTCAATTTTCCTTTCTCAGGAGATGATTTAATACTTGTAATAATGTACTTAAATGAATTAACATGAAGACAAATCAGATTGTTAAGAATAATCTGTATCTATGTATAGAAATGCCATAAACTTTTTGCTAGGATTTTAGGTATTCTAGATAGGAAGTGAGAATAACAAATACAAAGGAAAGAGGCAGGGAGGCAGCAATCTAGTTTCTAAATCAAAATTACATGTACTTATTCTAAGTTATGAAAGGATCACTTTACATCAAATTTATGGCTAGGGCAAATAGGCGTGTAAAGTGTTATGTATTTTCTAGCTTAAAGAAGAAGAGGTCCCACTGTGGTCTCACAGTTAATGATCTGGATTGCTTTTGTGGCCTTGCTGGTTAAATCCCCAGCCCAGTTCCAGTGATGCTACAGCTGTGGCATAGGTCACAGATGTGGCTTGGATTTGATTCCTGGCCTGGGAACTTCCATATGCTGTGAGTGTGGGCAAAAAAGAAAAAAGAAATAAATAACTAAAAGGAGAAGAAAACAAACTTTAGTGTGTTTTTTAGTGTGTGTCAGGCAGTTTATATACATTCATATTAAATATAGGTATTACCTCTGTTCTGCAGATGAGGAAACTAATTCTCATAACATACATACGAATAATTGTTTAAGGCACAATAGACACTCTATTATTGCTATACTATTTGTAAATGATGGAATCAGGATATTTGTCTGACTGAAAAATTAACTATTTCTCTGTATTATTCTCTAAGTTTCCATAGCTGTTGATTTCTAGTCTCAAATGAGGTCAAATCTCCAGGATGCCAAACATCTACCTATTCATGGATGTCCTTAGAGAACTTTAAAAATTTTCAACAAAGTAGTTGCCATAGAGGTGGAGAACATCAGAGTCTACCTCTTCTGTTTTTGATCATTTGTTTCTTACTTCTTAAGTTTTTAGGTGCTAGAGTAGAAGAAAAAAATGCCTGGGTGGAGATACTGAAAAAGATTCTATGACCTTAATTATAGATGAAAGACTCTGACAATATAATTATATATTCAATTCTGCAATTCATCTTAAGTGTTACCTGGGGCATTCTGGTTTAGTCTCATTATCTTTCAACTATTTTCTAATATCTCATACTTGTCAACTGGAATTGTAATAATAACATATAGAAATCAGGCACAATCATCTTGGTTTTGAAGGATTCCTTTAAGGTAACACCACTATGGTAATTAAAGAACACTTTTACAAAGAAAATGTTAGATAATTCATTTATAGGATGCAGCTTCCTTCCTGTATGTGACATTCAGTAGCCAATTATCTTCTCCACTTCAAATTTTACTCTTCCTAAATTCTGTAAGATGAGACCACAAAACAACTTAAGAGTGAAATGATTCAAGATATTTTGTAATAGTTATAATCAACACACTACATAATCAATCCAAGCTGGTGTCTTTAAATCATTAGTGTTGCTTGTTAATAATTTCTTCATTTAGAAGAAAATGTAGAAAATGGAGGGAAAACAAGATGGCAGAGGAGTAGGATGTGGAACTCACCTTCTTCCACAAATATATAAAAAAATTACATGTAGAATGATTCTCACAAAACATCTACCGAATGCTGGCAAAATATTTCAGACTTCCAAAAATGTCAAGAAAACCTCCATATAACTGGGTAGGATGGTAGGACAAAAGGAAAAAGAGAGAGAGAACAGAAAAAAGAATCAGAACTGGATCAGCTCTCCTGGGAGCAAGCTGTGAAAGAAGAAAGGAATCCATACACTGGGAGGCACCCTGACTGGCAGGGCAAGCCTCAAGCCTTGGAAAAAAGCACAGCAACTGGTCTGAAGAGGGCAAATCAGAGGGAGAACTGCTCAGATAATTGCTACCACCACCTGCGACCACAACACAGTCTTAGACACTTAGGTGAGAGCTGGGTATTGAGCCTCAGGCTTGGGAGGAGAGTACCAGGGAGGGGACTGGGGTTGCCTTTGTGGAAACAGCTAGAGGGGGCTAAAAAGTGGTGCACCACAGCCAAGGGAATATAGGAGGAGACCTGGGCCCAACACAGAATGTGCCATTGTTGGGGATTGTTAGAGGAGAGGAAGGGGGTGGGACTGCCATAGGAACTTCCTTCTCTGTGCACATGCGGGCTCACAGGGGGCAGGGCACTTCTGGCGTGGGCTACAGGGATGGGTGCAAACCACTGCAGCCATCTCAAATTCCACAGGTGAGCACAGCCTGCCATTGCCTGCCACCCCTACAACCCCATGAACCAAACATGCAAAGAACTTCTCAAACTCCTCCAAAAGACTGAAGAAGGAGTACTCCCAAAGAATTCTATAAAGCAACCATTACCCTAATCCCAAAACTAGACAAAGATACCAACAGAAAATTATAGGCCAATATCTTTGATGAATATAGATGTAAAAATTCTTAACAAAATATTAGCAAACCAAATTCAATAACACATAAAAAAGATCATATACCATGACCTAGTGGGATTCATCTCAATTTCATAAGGATGGTTCACCATATGCAAATCAATTAATGTAATACACAACATTAATAAAAGTCAAAACCCATCATGATCATCTCAATAGACACAGAAAATGCATTTGCCAAAATTCAACATCCATTCATGATAAAAACTCTTACCAAAGTGGGTACACATGGAACATATCTCAATATAATAAAAGTTAGTTATGACAAACCCACAGTCAATACAATACTCAACAGAAAAAAGCTGAAATCCCTCTCACTAAAATCTGGAACAGGGAATTCCTGATGTGACTCAGGGGGTTAAGGACCCAACATTGTTTCTTGATAGGATGCGGATTCAATCCCTGGCCTTGCTCAGTGGGTTAAGCTTCTCATGTTGCTGCAAACTGCAGCATAGGTCTCAGATATGGCTTGGATATGGTGTTCCCACAGCTGTGGCATAGTACTGAAGTTGCAGCTCCAATTCAATCCCTTCCATATGCTGCAGGTGTGGCTGTAAAAAGAAAAAAAAAAACTCAAACAAGACAAGGATGCCACTCTCACCATTTTCATTCAATGTAGTATTGGAAGTCCTAGCCACAGCTATCAGACAAACAAAATAATAGAAGGTATCCAAATTGGAAGGGAAGAGGTAAAATTGTTACTATATACAGATGACATGATTATATAGAAAACCCTAAGGATTCCATACAGAAACTACTAGATATGATAAATGAATTTGGCAAAGTAGCAGGATACAAGATTAACATTTAGAAATTGGCTGCATTTTTGTATACTAACAATGATATATCAGAAAAGGAATATTTTAAAAATTACCTTTAAAATCACATTAAAAAAAAAACAAGAATAAACTCAGCCAAGGAGGTAAAAGACATATGTTGAGAACTGCACCACATTAATCAAGGAAATTAAAAAGGATTCAGAGATATGGAAAGATCTCCCATGCTCTTGGATTGGAAGAATTAATATTGTTAAAACAGCCATACTACCCAAAGCAATCTACAAAATGTGATGTAATTCCTATCAGATTACCCATGACATTTTTCACAGAACTAGAACAAATAATCCAAAAATGTATATGGAAACATAAAAGACCCAAAATTGCCAAAGCAATCCTGAGGAAAAAACAAAGAAAGCAGGAGGCGTAACTCTCCCAGACTTAAGACAAAACTACAAAGCTACAACAACGAAAACAGTGTGGTACTGGTACAAAATGAGACATATGGATCAATGGAATAGAACAGAGAGCCAAGAAATAAACCCAGACACCTACAGTCAATCTTCTACAAATGAGGCAAGAATATAAAATGGGAAGAATGACAGTTTCTTTAACAAGTGATGCTGGGAAAACTGGACAGTTGTATGTAGATCAATGAAACAAGAACACACTGTCACATCATGTACAAAAATAAACTCAAAATGGCTGAAAGACTTAAACATAAGGCATGACACCATGAAACTACTAGAAGATAATACAGGCAAAACATTCTCTAATATAAATCATACCAATATTTTCTTATGTCAGTCTCCCAAAGGCAATGGGTATAAAAACAAAAATAAACAACTGGGACCTAATCAAACTTATTACAAGCTTTTGCAGAGCAAAGGAAATCATAAAAAAAATGAAAAGACAACCCATTGGAATGGGAAAAATATTTGCAAACAATGTAACTGACAAGGTTTTAATTTCCAAAATATACAAACAACTCATACAACTCAACAACAACCAAAAGCCAACTGAAAAATGGGCAGAAGACCCGAATAGCCATTTCTCCAAAGGAGACAAATGGATGGCAAGTAGGCACATGAAAAGATACTCAACATCACTAATTATTAGAGAAATGCAAATCAAAACCACAGTGAAGTATCACCTCACATCAGTAGAATGGCCATCATTAATAAAACTACAAATAACAAACACTGGAGAGGGTGTGGAATACAGGGAACCCTCCTACACTGTTCGTGGGAATGTAGATTGGTACAACCACTAGGGAAAACAGTATGGAGGTTCCTCAGAAAACTAAATATAGAAGTACCATATGATCCAGCAATCATACTCCTGGGCCTCTATCCAGACAAAACTATAATTCAAAAAGATGTACCCCATGTTCACTGCAACTCTATTCACAATAGCCAAGACATGGAAACAACCTAAATATCCACTGACAGATGAATGGATTAAGAAGATGTGCTACATATATACAACAGAATATTATACAGGCATAAAAAAGAGCAAAATAATGCTATTTGCACCAACATGGATGCAAACAGAGATTCTCATACTAAGTGAATTAAGTCATAAAGAGAAAGATAAATACCACACGATATCATCACTTACATGTGGAATATAAAATATGGCACAAATACACCTATTTACAAAACAGAAACTGGCTCACAGACATAGAGAATAGACCTGCAGTTGCCAAGGGATCGGGGGAAGGGAGTGGGATGGATGGGGAGTATGGGGTTGGTATATACAAACTATTACATTTAGAATGGATTAACGACAGTCCTGCTGTATACTACAGGGAACTATATCCAATTCCCTAAGACAGCCCATGAAAATAATATTTTTAAAAATGTAAAGAAAAAAATGGAGAAAAGGAAACATCCTTTAAGTTTTTTCTCTTTATTTGCTAATGCATAGGAAATTTTCCAATCTTTAAAACATTGGTAGAAGTCAATTCTAACTAGCCACAAATAATTGATGCAAAAGATCTTATCATTTCTAAGTTGAAAAATATACTTTTATTAACTAAGGTAATCCTTTTATCTTATGTATGCTAACAAAGCTAATTGAGATTGAGTGTATTAAACCTCTTTCATCTTGCTACAGTACCATCTTTTCTGGCGAAGAGATTATATACTCAACATATTCCTATAGGAGTAAATTATTTGAAAACCAAGAGATCTCCTAATTCCTCAGCATATTCGGTGTACTAATTTGGGGAAAGACAGCAAATCTTTTTCAAATTTGTTGAGAGGATATGAGATCTGACTTTTATAAATGAGAATTATACTTAACAGTTAGAAAAGTTTGATTATCCCATTGATAACAAAGGATCTTTTAAAATACGAATAACCACTTTCGACTTTTTTTCTAAGTATAGATTGTGATGTTTTGAATTTTCCTAAATCAGGAACTAGTCACTCTTTTTCAAAGAGCACCAGTGTCTTTTGTTTTGAAACAGTATTAACAATTCAACTGGTCTCATGAATAAAGCAACCGCCTAAATTTTTCTACTGTGAGTTTCTATTTCTTTTTTTCTTAAAGACAACCATGAAATCAATGCACTAATTACCTTTCCAATACCCTTGTCTCTGAATTTTGTTCCACAAATGCAGCTACATGAAACTACAAGAACAACCAGTGAACTGCTGACTGTTGAATGCCACACTTCTTAGTTACTTCATCATAATTAAATGTCTATTAAAATAGAAAGAAACGTTTTTGTGGATAATTCTTCACTCCATAATTTGAATTCTATTGCTGTATTTACATATTATGCTCCTTTCAGGTAACTTTTCAATTATTTAAAAATATACAAAATTATTGAGAAACACCAATTAAGCTGATTGTTGAGTAAAGACTTATTTGGATGTAGTCCCAGATAATGTCCTTGGCTAATGGGAGGAAGTAAAATGAAGCAACATGATTTCCAGTAAATATGATTTAGTCTTATAATGTGCCCTCAGCCAAAAATACTCTGAACATATGGTAACCCAAGGCTAACGCCAGTATTCAAAATGCATACAGATGTATGTGCGTGTCAGGAAATGCATAGAAAATTAAATTAAAAGTAAGACACAGAAATTTTTTTTTAAATGGTCGCAGCCATGGCATATGGAAGTTCCCAGGCCAATGACTGAATCTGACCCACAGCTATGACGCTGCAGCTGCAGCAACACTGGACTCTTTAACCCACTGTGCCAGGCTGTGGGCTCAAATCCATGCCTCCACAGTGATCTGAGCCACTTCAGATGGATTCTTAAACCACTGTGCCACAGCAACTCCCAGAAACTTTTTTTTTTTTTGGTTAAGTACAATAATTTAATAGAAATGTCCAAAGAAAGCCTTTACAGGTTTTTAGTTGAATTTAAAACAATGCTAATATAGTAGCTTTCTACCTGATATTTTATATATCTATTGAACTTTTCATGAAGTAGTAATTTATCTTTCAGCCCTGACTTTATTTTTTATTATTATTATTTTTTTTATTTTCCCACTGTACAGCAAGGGGATCAAGTTATCCTTACATGTATACATTACAATTACATTTTTTCCCCCACCCTTTGTTCTGTTGCAACTTGAGTATCTAGACATAGTTCTCAATGCTATTCAGCAGGATCTCCTTGTAAATCTATTCTAAGTTGTGTCTGATAAGCCCAAGCTCCCCATCCCTCCCACTCCCTCCCCCTCCCATCAGGCAGCCACAAGTCTCTTCTCCAAGTCCATGATTTTCTTTTCTGAGGAGATGTTCATTTGTGCTGGATATTAGATTCCAGTTATAAGTGATAGCATATGGTATTTGTCTTTGTCTTTCTGGCTCATTTCACTCAGTATGAGATTCTCCAGTTCCATCCATGTTGCTGCAAATGGCATTATGTCGTTCTTTTTTATGGCTGAGTAGTATTCCATTGTGTATATATACCACATCTTCCTAGAGGTAAAGGACCTATATGCCGAGAACTATAAAACTTTAATCAAAGAAATCAAAGAAGATGTAAAGAAATGGAAAGATATTCCATGTTCCTGGATTGGGAAAATTAATATTGTAAAAATGGCCATCCTACCCAAAGCAATCTACAGATTCAGTGCAATCCCTATCAAATTACCCAGGACATTTTTCACAGAACTAGAACAAACAATCCAAACATTTATATGGAACAACAAAAGACCCAGAATCGCCAAAGCAATCCTGAGAAACAAAAACCAAGCAGGAGGCATCACTCTCCCAGACCTCAAGAAATACTACAAAGCCACAGTCATCAAAACAGTGTGGTACTGGTATCAAAACAGACAGACAGACCAATGGAACAGAATAGAGAACCCAGAAATAAACCCTGACACCTAGGGTCAATTAATCTTTGACAAGGGAGGCAAGAACATAAAATGGGAAAAAGAAAGTCTATTCAGCAAGCATTGCTGGGAAACCTGGACAGCTGCATGCAAAGCAATGAAACTAGAACACACCCTCACACCATGCACAAAAATAAACTCAAAATGGCTGAAAGACTTAAATATACGACAGGACACCATCAAACTCCTAGAAGAAAACAGAAGCAAAACACTCTCTGACATCAACATCATGAGTATTTTCTCAGGCCAGTCTCCCAAAGCAATAGAAATAAGAGCAAAAATAAACCCATGGGACCTCATCAAACTGAAAAGCTTTTGCACAGGAAAGGAAATCCAAAAGAAAACAAAAAGACAACTTACAGAATGGGAGAAAACAATTTCAAATGATGCAACCGACAAGGGCTTAATCTCTAGAATATATAAACAACTTATACAACCCAACAGCAAAAAAGCCAACAACCCAATGGAAAAATGGGCAAAAGACCTGAATGGACATTTCTTCAAGGAAGATATACAGATGGCCAACAAGCACTTGAAAGAATGCTCAACACTGCTGATTATTAGAGAAATGCAAATCAAAACTACCACAAGATACCACCTCACCCCAGTCAGAATGGCCATCATTAACAAGTCCACAAATAACAAATGCTGGAGGGGCTGTGGAGAAAAGGGAACCCTCTTCCACTGTTGGTGGGAATGTAAGCTGGTACAGCCACTATGGAGAACAGTTTGGAGATACCTTAGAAATCTATACATAGAACCTCCATATGACCCAGCAATCCCACTCTTGGGCATATATCTAGACAAAACTCTACTTAAAAGAGACACGTGCACCCGCATGTTCACTGCAGCACTATTCACAATAGCCAGGACATGGAAACAACCCAAAGGTCCATCGACAGATGATTGGACCAGAAACTTTTTTTGACCATAAACATTTATCTATAGAAAATTATGACTCAAAAAAAGAATAGTATAGTTATCACGCTTAAATTATCTTTTTTATTAATATCAAAAATTATTTCAGTGTTCAAATCAGAAACTCTTTACAGTAGTTGTCTTTGAAAGGGGACAGTCTTCTTTAAATAATTTTTTTACTATTTTAATTTATATACAATACTTACGTATTACTTTTTAACAGAGTTTAAACCTAATAATGAAGGTAATGTCTTTTCAAACTTCAAAAAAACTTTAAAACATGATTTTAAGATTAAATCTTTTAACAGCTATTCTTAAAAAATGAAGCCTTAAGGGGTTCTGAGAGAAAGTGCTTCAGCTCAATGACCAGTTTATTTAGAGTGAGAGGAAATTTTGTGCACACAAACTTCATTTCTTATGATTTTCTTCAAGACAAAGAGTCAAACTGAGGTGATCTGGAATTTGTGAACAATTAGCAAGACAGCTTTCCCAAAATATCTCTTCAAGTGCCTGTTGTAATTAATTTTAAAATGCTTTCCAGGTTTTGAGTCTTTTAAAATGGTGCAAACATGAAAGAGAAGTTTGCAGCTCAGATGGACTAGGGCCTAGGATAGGTGCCTTAGGGAGCACCAATGAGAACAAAGAGAAGCTAAAAGGGAAAGCACAAGATGACGGAAGATATGTGACCAAGACTGATCAAGAGAAGTCTCCTGCCTTATTTCTCTGTACAAAAACATTTTGTACTTGTATCTATGATTTCATCTCTCTTTTTAGTTTCAGAGGAGGACTTATCCCCCTCCGGCTCTTGAGAATTCTTGGTCCTCTGCACTCTTGTTGCTGCCTTCATCAGCAACTAGACTTCGGTATTGAATATACTCAATTATGAGATCTACTCTATGCATGTTTTTAACCTGCCTGTGAATAGCGACAATGATTACCCTCTTTGGTGTCGAGTCTTGGGCTGTGCCTACTCGAACATAATGGGACAGTAGCAGTATAATGCAAAAAGAAACTTGAGAAGGGCTTCAGTGTTAGTTTGCCCACTCTTGTAGTTCTTAGGGAGCTCTACAACCATTCTTTATTTCAAGGACAGCTATGAAGAAAGCTGGGAATTGAGTCTGAATTCTTCCAGTAACTCCTGTATCAGTGAGAAGACAAGTTACCTTTCTTTAAGAGTCCATGCAGTTATCCTTCAGCATCATCCAAAACTGTCTTTAGCCTGACTCAGTCCCCTGTCAACTCCATTTCTGTTTAATGCCTTGTCCATCAGTATCTGTCCTCCTCTAGGTGGAAACTGAACTCTTGAAGGTTACCAATACCTTTGCCAAATCAAATAGCATGTCAAACTCATTCACTGTGAACTCCCTGGTTTATCTGATACAATTGGCCATTCCTTTATTTTCAACTTTCTCTCCCACTGCCCCCACTTTTTAAAAAAATTACTATCCTCACTTTTCTACTTCTCTACTTCTTTAGTTTTTAAATGGAGCTCTGTGGAAGTCAAATAGGTTTATATATCAGTTATTCTGGTGGGAAGCAAAGGTGTAAACATAGGTATAAATATGCGCCTTTAGAGGCATCGATACCTTTAATCAATTCTCAAATTCTTTATAAGTTAAAACAGGTTTGCTTCTTCACTCATTTACATTTACTGAGAACATTCAATATGCCAGGCCTATTCTAGGCACTAGGGACTGAACAATGATTAAAGCAGATAAAATCTTTGCCCTCATGGAGCTTAATTCTATTTGGGGAAGGAGAAAATAAAAAACAATTATATGCCATATTTTCTGATAGAAGAATGTGCCATGGAGAAAAAAGTAAAGCAAATTAAGGAAAAAGTGAATGGAAAATAATTAGCATTTTACACAGAATGGTCAGGCAGCCTTCTATGGGGAACTGACATTTGAACAGAAGACTGAATAAAGTGAGAAAGTAATCCATTTGGATATATTGGGAATAAACATTTCTGGAAGGGTTGCTAATGTTCCTTGCCTGAGGTAGGAATATACTCTGTGCCTATAGGCAATATTCAGGAGTCCTTATGGCTGATCAAAGTGAATGAGAGGTGAGGATTGGGAAGTAAATTAGAAAAGTACCCAAAGGACAGGTTAGGCAGGCCTAGTAGGTCATGGTTAGACTCTCCAGAGTACCAAGGCAGTTTTGCTTCTTTATCTGAAATTCAGTACAGGAATCCTGTCAGCCTGTCTTAGTTGAATGAGCTTGGGTTTTGGATTATCACACATCTGGGTAACTATTGTGAAATCTTTAGGAAGTTATTGGTTCCAGTTGTAGAATCTTGAGCAAATTGCTTTACCTTTCCGAGTTCCACTTTTCTGATCTTTACGACTGGAATTCAATTACCCAGCTGATAGGATGTCACAACGTTTTAAGTTAAGATAGCGTAAAAATGTTAGTGCTAGCACAAAATGGATGCTCAATAATTGTTCATTTTCTTTTGTCTTTTTGCCATTTCTTGGGCCGCTCCCGCGGCATATGGAGGTTCCCAGGCTAGGGGTCGAATCGGAGCTGTAGCTGCCAGCCTACACCAGAGCCACAGCAACGCGGGATCCGAGCCGCGTCTGCAATCTACACCACAGCTCACGGCAACGCCGGATCATTAACCCACTGAGCAAGGGCAGGGACCGAACCCGCAACCTCATGGCTCCCAGTCGGATTCGTTAACCACTGCGCCACGACGGGAACTCCAATAATTGCTCATTTTAATACCCCTTTACATACCTTCTCTAAGAGAATGCATACATTTCTGACTTCAACTACTCCCTTTATGAATGGATTCTCAGATCTGTGTCTCACGTTCTATCACTGACTTTTCAATAATATGTTTTCTTTCCTCATTTTCAGATGTCTACCTAGATGTTCCAATAACAGGTCAAACAAAAAACCAGCTTTCCCCTAAAACTGCAATCAAAATCTCAAATTGCTCCAAAGTAACACAAATGGATAAAAAGACTTGATGTGGAAATTGCTCAGTGTCAGCTCCCTGATCATTCTGTATCTGGCGTTGCAGATCTTCACCCAAAACAGGTGCATGGTGCTGAGCCCATAGGCTCAAGGAAACCCCTAGGAAGTTTTCTAGAGCACTTTCTCTGTATAATTCCCTCCTTTCTGATACTCTGCTCTGCAATTCTAGCTGCCTCTGTCTCTCTCAACCCCACCTCAACTCAAAGAAACCACCACGCTCTGCCAGGGTTTTCCCTCCTGGCATTATATCCCAGAAAGTGCCCCCTGGCAGAAAGGTGAAGTGACCCCAGAGCTCACTTCATTTGTTTCCCTTTTCTTGGGGACCTCTGAAGTATAGTCTGTTACCCAATGCCTGAAAACTGCTGTTTCACATACTTTGTGCCATATTCTGGTGCTTAACAGCAGGAGGGGAAGTCTGTTCCCAGTAACTTCACAAAGACAGAAGCCCCTTGCTACTAACATAGTAGAAACCCACTGCAAACATTTACAGCACTCAAACATTTTACACGTGAACTGCTTCCGTGGTTCTTAAAAGAAAAATTGTGTGTTAAGAGACGGGACCTGGGGACGAGCAATTTGTCCCAGCCTGAGGCCATCTTTACAGAGACTATACATTCCACTCTGAAAAACCTGCTTGTCTTACCTTTCTGGCCACGTCTCATTCATCCAGCACTGGGATGTTACTGCACCAGGTCTGTTTTGCCCGAAGGGCAGCAAGCCGAAAGCCTCAGTAGCTGAGGTTTGACAAGATGGCGGATCAAGGAGAAAAGGGAACACTCCTCCCAAGCAAGCGTTGCTACTGTTGGGATAACCAATAAAGACGCAGAGGGAATGGGACGTGGTGAGTGGTGATTGGGCAGAGGTGCGCTAATCATCATTCCGCACAGGTGTAAGTAAATAGGCTACAGGCCTCCGCAAGGTCCAAAATGGAAGCGCTTAGCACAATCTGCGGGGGCAGTTTTCAGTCCTCTGACGTCAAAAGGTCGCTCGTGCATGCTTAGTTGGAGGGTCAGTGGTCCTATCCAGTCTTAGCTAGCTCAGCCCACTTGAGACACAGCTGACTTAAAGTTCCTGGAGTACATGTCAGGCAAGCAGAGTATTGTGTAGGCTCCATGCCTCCTGGAGGACATGCAACTCCTTTGGAGCAACAATTAAAACAACCTTGATTAGTTCATCCTCAGGCAGTTGAAATCTATTTGACTACTGAGTACCAGAGTTTTAGAGTACTCAGGCGATACATAGAAGGCATTCAAAAAATGTTTCCATTTCTTTGTTCTCTCTTCTCTTTATTTTCTTCCTTTGGGTCTATGAATAAGCATTATACAAATTTTTTCCACTTTTGAAAGTCCACATTATTTATGTTATTTCATTTTTTTGTTGTATTTTTCATGGCATGATTATTAAAAGATGGCCTTTGTCTTCCATTAAAGTGGCTAAGGCCATATTCCAGCCTTAGCTGTAATTTTGAAAGATAAGCTTGATTTTTTAAAATTCCTGTAATACTTTAGTCACCCAATTCTATTTACATGTATGACCAAGAATGCAACTCCAGCAAAGGGACATCTTTCAGTCTTAGAAAACATGAGTGTTATAGCCCATGTTTTGTATTCACAGTATCAACTTGCCTGCATCTTTAGAATTGGTTTATCCCCTTCACATTATTGCACATAGTCTAGTGCTTGACAAATATGTTTCAAAAGCTTATTTCTCTTATTATTTTTCAGGTCTTAAATCAGGGTCTTATGAAAAGGGGGAAAATGTGCCTGCAATAGACTTAGGTGGTGATTTTCACGTTGTTCACAGAACATTGATATTTAGAGTCCTTTCAAATTCTAAATTGAGACAGTCGTCAAGAACAATAACTCAGAAGAAGCCTCTCTACTGCTAATGGAATTGTTAAGTGTATTGTTTCGAAAATGAAAACTTATGATTTGCACAAAGTTCTCAAATCTGCACTTATGCCACTATGGAATTGCATAAAATAACAGAAAAATGATAGCATGAATCTTTCATACGTGAAGTCGTTATTTTCCTTTCTAGAATGCAATATATCTATCTTCTTACTCACACTGAAGTGCCTCATTCAAAACACAAAGGCAATTGTACAATAATTCTCACTAAGGATGAGATTTTATACAATTGAGTAATATCTACTCAGCGTGAAGTTAATTTATGTAATTTGTTACACTTTAAGATAAAATAATACATGCACATATCTACCATATCCACACTCTTTTTAAAAAACAAAATTTTAATCCTTTTAGAACAATGTCCAGTCACTTTAATTTCACAGGGGTACATATGCTTTCGTTGCAGTCCCATTAGCACAGACAGTGGCTTCCTGCAGGGCAGTACAGAAAAGAAAGAGCAGTTGTGTCCTTTTTATCCTCAAAATTCTCAGACTTTAAATATTTTCAGAGCCATCATACAGACATATAAGTGAGAGAAAAGACAAATTCAAAGGCAAATAAGATAGTTATAGCTTTCACTTTTTAATTTCTTTCTACAATCTGTAGATGCCTTGGATCAAAACAAATAATTTCTTTTTGGTTTAGCTGTAATAGTTCTACATTGTTTCAGAAACTGAACTATCCCATATTGTGTTCTCTCTTAAAATGTGATATTTCGCTAGATTAAAAAATAGAACATACTTTATTTTTTGTTTTTATTTTTGCAATTTATTGGGCCGCTCCCGCGGCATATGTAGGTTCCCAAGCTAGGGGTCGAATTGGAGCTGTAGCTGCCAGCCTACGCCAGAGCCACAGCAACGCAGGATCCGAGCCGTGTCTGTGACCTACACCACAGCTCATGGCAACGCTGGATCATTAACCCACTGAGCAAGGGCAGGGATCGAACCCGCAACCTCATGGTTCCTAGTCGGATTCATTAACCACTGCACCACAACGGGAACTCCAGAACATACTTTGTTTTTAAAGTTAGTTTAAAACCCCATTAAACAACCACTAATGCGTACCTCATCCAGACAAGCATGATTTTCCATTTCTTAGAAGAATTTGAAGATTATCAATCCATTTGAAAACTTCTTACAAACATTTAAACACTGAGTCTTTATTTTTTCATAATTTATTTAGCATCATTTAAAATTTAACAATTTAATATTTTAAAAGGGAAACAATTTACCTCACCTATCAGTTCTTTCATATATACGCACATTTTCATTGTTTTCTGTAATTTTCTGGAAAGGTTAAAAAATTAAAACATGAGGAGTTCCTGTCATGGCACAGTGGAAATGAATCTGACTAGTATCCAGGAGGATGAGGATTCAATCCCTGGCCTTGCTCAGTGGGTTGGGGATCCAGCATTGTCATGAACTGTGGTGTAGGTCACAGAGGCAGCTTGGATCCTGATTTGCAGTAGCTCTGATGTAGGGCGGCAGCTACAGCTCTGATTCAACCCATAGCCTGAGAAAGGCCATGGGCCACAGGTGCAGCCATGAAAAGCAAAAAAAAACCCAAAAAACAAAAACCAAAAAAAACCAAAAGAACACACACAAGCACAAAAACACCTAAGACATGAAACTATGAAACTAATCCAGCTTTGAAGACTCAAGAAAGTCAAGTAACATTAACTCAATATTATTCATTCTAAAATGACTACTTTTGAAAATAAACTATCTTTAATATAACAGTGAATTTTTTAAAACTGAATTTATCAGCGGGTTTGTCTCATGCCATTCATTCACATTTTTATTCAGACTGTAAGAACCTTGGATGTTTTTTCCTCATGGATTTCTTCCTAGGTCCTCCAAATAACTCTATTAAAATGCTTATCATATTATAGGTAATTGATTGACTGCTATTTTTCTTCTAAATGATAAAATTCCTGAAGTTAGGGGAAATGTCTTGCTAGTCATTGTAAACAGGTCCTGAAATACACAACTCTTGTGCACAGTAAAGCATCCCAAGTATTTGTTAAATAAGTGACTATTACCTAATAAAATCCATACATAATTATTGCTGCCTTTTGATTTAGTCTACCATCTGTCTTAATACTTGAAAGCAGCTCCATTTCTTCTTACTAGTCTTAGAAATTCTCTAAGTGATTCTTTTGAAGTTTCCTTTGAAAAGTTTTTGCTAGTATATTTCCTGGAAAGAGAGAAGTCAATGAGAAAAAATGTCGCCTTTCTGAAGCACTGACAATAGTGAAGGAAGGATTTAACCAAAGTTACCTACTTCTCCAGTCTCATAGTAGCGTTCTGTAAAACAAGAAGGTATACAAGAGAGAAACTGTGCATCAGACCTGATTTTAAAAAATCCTTTTCTGGGGAAAATGTATCATCATTGCCCATTAGCACAGGAGTATTAATCATATTACTCTGAAGAGTCATGAAGTCCATGTAATTACCTTGAAAGCAACCACCTGCCATGGGGAAATATATTATCAAGGGAGTTATATTAGCTAGGAGGCTAAGGTGGTAGTACTCACCCATCCCCATCTTCCCACACACCTCCCATTCTCTTCTCTTTCCATCTCTGACTCCACAGTGGTGATCAGAAATAGTCCAAGTGGAAAGTAGGTTTTTAACAATCACTAAGAATTCACATGCTTTTAATCTTGTTGACAAAAAAAACCCCTAAAACACTCAGTGCTTCCCATAAATGTTAATCTATATGTATTAGTTAAGGAACTCCAGAGGAACATGACCAATAGAAGATAGATAGAGATAATTTTTAAGGAATTGGCTAATACAACTATGGAGGCTGGCCAGTAGAAAATCTGCAGGATGAATCATCAGGCTCGATATCCAGGGAAGAGCCAATGTTACAGTTCAAGTCAGAAGGCCATCTGCTGGTGGAATTAATTCTTGCTCAGACTAGATGAGTCTTTTGTTCTATCCAGGCCTTCACCTGATTAGATGACACTCACCCACATTGGGGAGAGCAATGTTTTTCTCAAAGCCACCAATTTAAATGCTAATCTCATGTAAAAAAAAAAAATAAAAACAAAAAAACATGTTCATGGAAACACCCAAAATAGTGGGTACCAAATATTTGGCTACCATGGCCCAATCATGTTGACATATAAAAATAACCATTACATCATGCAATATTTACTGGGCCTTTGTCCTCTAAATTTTCCCCATTGCAAGTATGCACGGATCTGGGTATACTGAAATCACAGGCTACCAATCCAACTGGTCAAAAAGGCCCAGAAGATAATTGATTTACAGGAAGATGCTAAGCTGCCCTGGTGTCTCCAGCTCTTCAGTTTATAATTCTGTTCACTTTTTGTACTTACAAACTGAAATTCCATGTTGGTTTAGACTTCTACTTCCTCCTATCTCTAATCCAAAAAAAAAAAAAGAATAATTAAACAGTACAAAGCTACTGTAAGACAAATACTATGGATTAAATAATCTCTAAGATTCCTCAGAGTTCTAAAATTCTATGAGGGAGGGGGCAAGTATAGAGCCAAGCCAGTCTTTCTTCAAAGCCTGTGTTTGGAGATATTAGTACTTGGGGCAGTGCCTAGAGAGACGGTGTGTTTATAGAAGGAGGAGGGAGGCAGGTTTGGGAAGGAGGTAAAGAGGGAGTAAAAAGATCTGCAGTTCCCAAAAGGTTCAGGAAGAACGAGGGATGAATAGATGAAGCACAGAGGATTTATAGGCAGTGAAACTTCTGAATGATACCATCATGGCAGATACATGTCTATATGCATTTGTCAAACAGAGAACCCTAATATAAACAATGAGCTGTAGTTAATAATAATGTATAGATATTGGGTCATTGATTATAATGTGTACCAGACTAATCAAAGGTATTAATAATGGGGGAAAGTGTGTGTATGGGAAGAGGAGGAGAGAGTATACGTCAAATCTGATTTTTTTTGCTTAATATTTCTGTCAACCTAAGACTGCTCTAAAAAATAAAGTCTATTAATTTTTGAAAAATAGTAACAACTTACATAGGAAAAGAGTTAAATTATGTGTAACTCTAATGTTGAATGTTATATAAGAGTAAAAAATTATGTTTATGCAAAAAAAAATCTTTTCCAGCCTAAACCTGAAGGAATATATTCAGGAAGAGAAAGGGACAGCATCCAAAACTAACATTTTTTTGTTGTTGTCAAGGAATGCCACTCAGGAGATAAAAAGAGTCTAAGCAAAGAGCTAATAAATTTGTTCTTACCACAGTCTAATGAGAAATGGACTTGTGCTAGATTAATGGCAGCAGATCAGGAAGAACTGAACAGATTCCAAATACTGTAAGAGTAGAATGGACCAGGCATGCTGATGGACTGACTGTAGGTATGCAAGAAGCATCCTAGAAGCATGCCAAGGATGACTCTCAAGTCCTTCTTCATCTCATTTTCTAAAAGAGAGGTTGTAAATCAAAAATCCTGTTTATAACAGGTTAATTGTGAGCTGCTTATGAGGCACTGATGTAGGAGTTTCAAATACATTCGCAATATCTCATAAAAATGACCTAAAGATATAAATTCCACAGTCCTATGTATGTAGATGGCATTGGGGAAAAAAAACGATAAGATGGACAAAAATATCTATAGGGGAGAGGAATGATGACAATAGATACAATAAAGCCATTGTTTTTGCTAAGAGAGGAGGAGCTAGTAAAGGAAACTAGGAATGGGTAGCAGAAAAATAAGGGGAAGGAAGACCTTGAAATTGTGATGTCAGAGAGTATTCTAAAGAGAGAGAGTCAGCCATGCCAAATGTTGCATGGAGGTCTGGTAAGAGAAATTGTATAGTGAACTATTTATGCATTCTAGCTGTAGAATTTGGCTTCTCCAAACCATATACCAATTGCACTCCTTACTAGTCACGTGACTTTGAGAAAATAATTTATCCTCACTGCGTCTCAGATTCTACATCTGTAAAATTAGATAAGAATATCATCTATTTCATATGGTTTTTGCAAGAATTAAATGCAACACCTAAATTGCATGGAAGAGTATCTGATAAACAGCAAGGGTTCAATGAACATTAGCTATTAACATCACTAAAAAGTTTTTTTTTTTTCGATTTGGTAATATGGAGGGTGTTAGTGACACAGTAAAGGCAGTGTTGGTAGAACAGTAGAGCCAGAAAGTGGGTCAGAATGGGTTAAAGGGTAAATGTTCTGTTGATAAAATTATTCTCACAACTCTTGGATAAATCTAAGACAAGTGACGAAAAGATACTCAATGCCGCCAGAAGTTACTATTTCGCTGGATATGTGATAACAATTTAGCCCCCATATTAATCACCTCACTAACCATGGTTATTGTTTATGGTTTTTCACTGTTCTTCTCAACTCTAATTTTTAGAGAGTTCCTCTTGGTGTTGAACTAGAATTGGTCTCATAACACCTTCAGTTCAGTGACCTTATGTGATGTGGGGCCAATGTACTATGTAAACCTAATGTATAATAATCATTTATTTCTTAAACATATTTTAACCCTTTATATACATAAGCCATAAACTTTTTTCGTGTCATCTATTTTCAAGGTTCTCAAAAATGCCCATAAGAATCACGTGGGACTAAATATATAGAGATTATATATATATATATATTCTGAATCTTGGGCCTATCAATCCAGTATCTTCAAGAGGTAGGGTCCAGGAATCTGTAACTTAAATATTCCTTTAGCAAATCTAACATACACACAAGTAAAGGAACCACTGATCTGTTATCTATATGACAAACATACTTTCAATGATCCATTTTTTTCTTTTTTTCAACTCAGAGATTCCAGTGTTACCAAGTGTTACTTTTATTGGCACCATTACTTTAAAATTTGGCACTTTCACATTGCAAACATAATACACTTTGCAGAGATACCAATTACTCCCAATCTATGATCATTTAGCAGCTAATTGCAACATACAAGGCCTTGGCACCCAGATGTCATGCGACTGGGTGTGACTACTTGGCTACAAATACTTTTAGTTAGTGCATTTCTCTGCCAGATAGATGTTGTGTCTGGCTGGCAGAGGGTAGTGTGCAGGTAGTTCCCACTGTGTTTTGGCAACGTAGGCAGTATTCAGAGTGAAATTAATTTTACTTCCCTACACCATCAGCAGCTCATAACTCTTACACTGTTCTTTGAATCAGCTGTCCCCAGCTCTTCTTACCAATGGCAAGGGTTGGTGGAAGCTAGTTGGTTGGCTGAAAATCAAAGTCCAACTTGATTTCACACTGAAATTGGCATCACGCTTTCCTTTTGATAAGGAGGGAATTGCTGTAGGCAACCCAGTTTTATTCTTGCTGCTCTGGGCATCTCCTCCAAGGGTATTCTGACACTTTGGGCATGATCCCCAGCATCAGAAAGTAAGACTGAAAACATAAGGGAACCGACTCATTCCTCTTCATATTGTGATTGGTTTTTATTTATGATGCATCATTGAACTAGACCCTCACTCTCACTTGCATCCTCACCTCTCCCTGCCAAGACCAGGGCTAAATTTTTCTGTCTTATATATATGGTAGGTGCTCAAGAAATGTTCACGTGTTCATTCATTCACTTTCCCCAGAGATGTTCCTCCCCTTAGCTACTGTTAGCCCCAACATTTACTTGTAAGTGATACCTTCATGTGTTCCTTTCAACAGGGCTAAGCATCTGGAAATCAGTCTTTTCAGTGTCTTGTCATTGGAACAATATCGACACTTGCAACATTGAGAAAGTATCTCAAGATGGTCCAGGATTTGTCAAGTGGCTACAAGAAGTTATGTTATCCCATGAAATAATTTAAACTTGCATACTGCACCAGCCCTCAGGCAAAGCACTTCTTTTTTTCTTTTTGTTGTGCCCATGGCATGTGGAAATTCCTGGGCCAGGGATCGAACACATTCCATAGCAGTGACCTAGGCCACAACAGTGACAATGCCAGATCCTTAACCCACTGAGTCACATGAGAACTCCCCAAAAGACTTCTTAATACTGCCAGAATCAGTGGTCTTCTTAATAGCTCTCAGCCTCTGGTAAAAGTGAATCCTGAAACTACCTCTGTCGAAATGATTTGTTTTCCATCTTTGTCTTGAGACTGTTTTCATTTTCTGAGTATCTGTCTTCACTCAAACTCTACTTCCAGCTGCCTCAGTTTTAATTTGTGCTTTCTTTGGTATTTGTAGAAATTTCTGATGCCTCCTCTAAGTTGCTCCAGACTGAGGTTGACTTTAAAATGTCTTTTTGCAACAAAATCTTCATTCTCAGGTTCATGTTTTGCATTCTCCAAGCAAACTCTTTCTTTCACAGCTGAAAGTATTTAGGTCCCTAAAGCAATTAGCACCATCTTATATACGTGGTGGATGCTCAAGAAATGTTCATGTGTTCATTCATTCATTCACTCATTCATTTAACAAATATTTATTGAGTTCTACCTATGGCTAAGCACTGTTTTAGGTTGTGAAGTTTCAGCAGTGAATAAAACAAAGTCCTTGCTCTTATACTGTGGTGGGAGAGAGCCAATAAACAAAACTGTAAATATATGTATTGAGTTCTTTTGAGTTATTGGAAAAAAAAAAAAAAAACAAAGCAGGAAAATGGGGACAGTGAATTCTAGGGCCCAAGATCTGCTGTTTTAGATGGGCTGGTCTAGGGAATCCCTGACTAAAATGAGGCAGCAGTTGGGCAGAAACCTGAAGGAAGACAGAATGAAGTATGTAAATTTCTGGGCAAATGTTCCAGGTAGAGGGGAAAATAAATGCCGAGGTACTAAGGGAGCATGTTTAGAGATTGAATGGATGAATGAATATTGAAAAATGAATAAAGTAAGGAAGAGAAACTGTTGGGGACAGATGCTCAAGTGATTTCAATGTCTGTATCCTGAACAATCTCCCCTTAAATGCAAGCAGAATCTTTACATAGCTTCTAACAGACAGAAGATGGCAAAGGTAAGTGGATGTCACTTTCATAGTTACATTATTTTTATATATAAATATTTCATATCTATCTATTTATCATCTATCTATCTTGCTAGCATGCACTAGAGAGACTCTGGTACTGGCCTTGAAGAAGCAAGTTCCTGGGATGTGAACTGCCTGTGGAGAGAGCCATGTGGCAGGAAACTGCAGGTGGCCTCTAAGAGCTGAGAGTCATAGCTCTATAGTTAGAAGGAACCGAATTCTGTCAACAACCATATGAACTAGGATGAGAACCCTGAGCTCCAGATGAGAATATAGTCTGGCCAACACCATGAATAGCCTTGTAATATAGGATCCAGCTAAGTTGTGTCCAGATTCCTGACTCATGGAAACTGTGAGATAATGAATGTGTCTTGTTTTAAGCTACCAAGCTCATAGTAATGCATAGAAAACTAACATGACAACCTACCTAGGTGAGCTAAATAACAGGTACAAAATTTCAGGTTAATTGTCTTATCCGATACCACAAACTTAATAAGAGTAACTAATGTGTTGTGTAGTCAATTTTCTGTTTCTCCTCTTACTGCCTCCCCAGCACCTACACCTACCTAACCCTCATGTCCAGGCTCAGTCTCAGCTCAATAACTAGGACCACATTTTACCTTGTGTTCCATTCTCATCTTTTACTACATAATAAATTATTCCAAACCTTAGTGGGCTAGAAAGAATAGTATATTGTTAGTTCTCATGATTCTGTGCTGAGTAGGGCAGTTCTCACATGGCTCAGTCATATAAATGGTGGGTGAGGCTGGAGTTATCTAAAGGCTCAATTAGGCTGGATATTTTAGACAATCCACTCTAAATGCTGGCAATTGATTGTGGATGTCAGCAAGGAACTAGCTAGAGCTGTAATTTGGGTTCCATGTGAGCTTTCCCATGTGTCTTAGGCTTCTTGTAGCTTGGTGGTTGTATTCTGGGTTGGAGTATTCCCAGGGGTACACATTCCAAGAGGCTATAAGTGGAAATTTTCAGGCCAGGTAAGAACTGAAGCCTTAACTGGAACAGTGTCACTTCTGCCATATTCTATGTCCGTTTCAAGGGAGTGAAAAAACAGACTCTTTTTAATGGGGAAGTGGTAGAGGGACATGGCAGAAAACCATATGGAATAGAAGATAATATTGCAGCCATCTTTGGAAAATATTCTTGGTCACTATAATGACTGAGGGAAATCAAGCTCAACTCTATTCTTATCATAATTGATATTAGAGAGCCTTGAGTTCAACTCATGTCTTTGTCCCTGACTAGCTGTATGATTTTGATTGTTTAACTACCTGAGACTCAATCCTTCATCTATTAAATTAGATAATAATACCGACCTCACTAGTAGTTGTAATGATTAAAGGAAAATGATACGAAAAAGACAAAGCAGAGTTCTTGAACATGGTAATGTTTCTATAAATAATAGTTCTTATTATTACTAGCTTTGTTATTTTGTTCATGCTTTATTTCTAATTCTTATAACTGGAATTTTTTTATTTTTAGAACAGCCTCTTCTAGGATGAATTATGTCATTAGTATTTGAACCGGTGACCTGTCCTGCACCATAATCATTTAGGCACGGCTTTCCTCCTTGGTTATGCCTGTCCTATCTCACCACAGATTATAATATCAATTTTAACCCCAAGAAAAAGGTTGGAGTCCTATTTTCTAGTAGTGGGCTTTCTGGATAGGCATCACCTACCTACACTTGTAGATTTCTGCATGTGGCCTGTTCTGTGATTCTACACTCTGACCCCGCAGGTTTGCATTAGACCATCTGAGTTCTACTGCCCAGATTCAAGTCTGGGCTTGGTCTCAGAGTTTCTACCTGGCCCACTTCTACAAATAAATCTAGTTTTAGATCCTGAATACTTTTCCTGTGTTTCAACCTGTTGGAGGTAGTGTGAGAGTTTGGGTCAGGTTCTGATTCTTCAAACATGGATGCTCTTCAACCGCTTACTCATTTCCCCTAAGTATAGTGTCTTCCATGCCCATCAACTCTCTCTTTCTTGATCCCTTGCTCCCTTGACCTCTCCATCCCTCTCTTTCTCTTCGGTCCCTACTATGACCCATTAACACACCTCTTCTGCAGGTGTGATAAAAATTCCTCTCTTCTTTCTCACCCTCCAAATCCAGAGTGACCAGTCAGTAAGATGGCCCAGAATGTCTAACCACCTTCTATACTTGCATCTAAGAGCATCACTGTATCTCCTTATAAAATCATCTAATGGGATCACTGAGCTTTGATTTCTTCTTGAAGAGATGAGCACAGAGCAAGAATCCATCCTCATTTAACAGCAGTTTAGTTCTGGAGAGATAGACACAACCCTAGATCCGTAATGATTTCCCAAGAGGAGTGCTTTTCACTTTAGCATCTACAGGAAAAGACAATCCTCTAGCAAGTGTGGCAGGTTGATTTATTCCAAATTTGATGTGATGGGGTGACCTAAAGGGAAATAGCACCATGCTCTCACTGCTGGAGATTCACTGAGAAAGACTGAAAAGTGACTTTTACTCTACTAGGAAGCCATTCAGGTTTTTTCTCCCTAAGGTTTGGGGTTCCCATTCCTCTACTAATTAGCTTTTAGGTTTCAGGGCTCTGAAGGAGATGTTTTTATGTGTGTGGCATCATAAGTCTGCCTTATAACAATTTTCCACTGAGAGAGCTTAGGGACCTAAAGATGCAATTAAGCATTCCTATTGAAAAGGTGGTCAGAACAAATCTTTGTTCTTAAGTTTTTAAAAACTATACTAGATATAACTCTACTATTGGGATAGAAGGAAAACAGTGGAGTGTTTTGAGTACTGGAGGGTAGGGACAGAGGGTAGCTGGTGTAGTAGGTGATGGCGAGGAGTATATTAGAAGGTGGAACCCAGGGAGCCTGCTCCACCCTCAGCCAAGAGAGAACTCAGAAAGAGAGATCCTCACTGGGATTATTTTGCTCACTTGGGAAGGGAGTTGGGCCAGTGTCTCCAAGGCTGAAGACAAATGGGGATAGACACGGGAGTGGTTTTCTGCAGCTACAAGTCATAGCAAAACATAATAGCACTGAAAACAGTCATGGGCCAAGAAACCATGGCCTATCATGATTAGATTAGAAATATGGAAGTCTGTTCCTGGGGCTAATTGTACCTTTCAGGGTTGAGATATTGTGCCAGATATTGTCTATTCTGACTGTTGGGCTTCAAGGCCCATTCAAGGATATAGAACTCAAAGACTCTGGCCAAGACAAGAATTACCAGATCCTTATCATCGCCCCAACCATTGTAACGCCCCCTCCCCCACCTTGAGCAAACTGGCCTACTCCTTCCCACCCCTACTAGGAGAGGTATGTGGTCCACTCCTTACCCCGCCCCATAGGGGCGTTATATGCCCCCAACCAACCAGGAATTGTATAAGATCCCTCTTTCCCCAACCAACTAGCAGATCAACAGGTGTATCATAAGACCTCTCCTTTCCCTGGGCTATAAAAACAGACACTACCATGTGCTAGGGTCAGCTCTCCCTGATTATTAGGAAGTCATCCTGCTGGGCCAGCAGCATCTCTCATCTCAATAAACTTTTCTTTCTCTTCATTTCGCCATTCCAGAAAATTATTCTTTCTGGCCCACATGCACAGACCACGACACTGACTCTATCATTTCTACCCTTCTATGTTGCCCCAGAAACAGAAAAACTAGAAATCCATTTTTAGGATCCCCTTGCCTCTCTTATTTAGATGATGCCATGGAGATGGACTTATGTGAAATTTAGAAAATATAATAAAAGAAAAAGCCATTATTTCTCCTCTAGAAGTTGCAGGCAATGGCTGGGCTGAAACAGGCAGGGCTGTGACAATGACTTCTCAACGTCTTCCAGAAATTTCCATGTGGTTCCTATAGACACCTGAGTGGCAGTTCTCTCTGATCCCTGCATTTTCTGCTTCCCTCATGTTAGCTGCACTGTAAAGTTTGTGGAAGCCTCTGTTTCCCTGTATTAAAAATCTCTTCCAGTTAGAAATACCCATAATGATTTCTACCTTCCTGACTTTAACTGTGACTTTATAAAGGAGGTGAAGGGATGTCCCCCAAAATGAATGATACTGGACTTACAGGTGGAGACTGGAGCTGATTTTAGTCAACTTGGGGAAAATAATTAAATGTGACATTATTCATATACCTCATATGCTCTGGAGCAATTCATACTTTCTGTATAATCAAAGTGATATCTATAGGAAATTTAGCACAATTGTTTGAAACATATAAGTGATAATCTGCCATGGCACCTACACATATTAAAAATCTTTTAAAATGTCTTCCTTTACACAATAAACACCAATAACTGAGTTTTGTGCCCTGAGTGGAAATTCAGAACTGTCTGAGTCCAACGAATAGCATAAACAACAACAAAACAGAACTGAGTGTTTAGCTGTCTCAGTTGCAAATATTTCATGATTTAAATAGAGAATTTAGATGTAGGGAATAGTTAGAGATGTAATTAGTCTCTGTAGTGACCAATCTCTAGGTTATTCATCTTTTGACAGTATAATTTTTTTTCAAACCATTCAATTGAAATAGAATCCAGCCTAGCTCTTGGAATGCTAAGTAGATACTGACTTCAGAAACAACTGTTCTATTGTGTTCAAAATGAGTGTTCCCTTAGGCGAAGGGGATTAAGACTACAGACTTCCAGTTATAAAATAAATAAGCCACAGAGATGCAATATACCACATAAGGATGTAGTCAATAAACTGTAATAACTTGTATGGTGACAGATGGTCACTAGACTTACTGTTGTGATCATTTTGTAATTTATTTAAATGTCAAGTCACTATGTTGTACACCTGAAACTAACTTAATATTGTACATTAAATATACTTCAATAAAAAAATGAGTGTACTCTATGATAGCCCACTTTAGCCTTGCTTATTGGATTTTTTCATGGCAAGGCAAATAGGGATATGTGCAGATGTAGACACAAGCAGGCTTTTGTCAGCCATGAGAAACATGGAAAAATCCCAAGAGTGTCTCGACTTGTTGAAAGAAGGGAATATTCTAGTAAAGCCATTTAGTGACTTTGCATTAAAACTACAAATAAAGTGAAGAATCTGTAACATTTTAACACAGAGAGCCCATATCCTGGTAACATTACTTTTGTAATGCAAAAATGTAGCATTAAAACATTTGAGTGAACAGACAAAAAACAAACAAAAAAATGGCACAGCCCACTAAAATCCTCATTCTCCTACTAAGAAAGACAAATGTTCCCTGGTGTACTTCAGGCACCTGTGAGCTTTCAATCTGTCCAATATAATCTAGCCGAACTCAGCAACTTGCACTGTGGCTGCAGCTGCCCAGAGAAATTTTCCTGAGGGGAGCATGTCATTCCCACTGAAGGAAGTATCTGTCATGGTAGACTAGCCATGATGAACGCTCTTTGTGAACTAGAAATCAAGGAAAAATTGACCTTTCAAATTAGTCTTTTAGCCAATAGAATATAACAACTTGCCCTAAAATGCTACTCAAGTATTTACTGTCTTTTATCCAAGTCCTGAACATGTAATATTGCACTGAATTAAACTCCATAAACATTTCCAGAGTTAAATGAATATACCAATGAAAAGAATGTTATCAGAGTTCCCGTCATGGCTCAGTGGTTGATCAATCCGACTAGGAACCATGAGGTTGCGGGTTCGATCCCTGGCCTTGCTCAGTGGGTTAACGATCCGGCGTTGCCGTGAGCTGTGGTGTAGGTTGCAGACGCGGCTCGGATCCAGCAAATGATGAGGGAGAGAGGAAGAGAAAATGGGCAAGGAAAGCTTTCAAGCTGCATTTTAGATGTGACACCTGTGAAAAGAAAAGAGAGGACACTGCACTGATCAGGGAGTGACCACAATCCAGCTCTGACTAGGTTTTAGCTAATCCAGCAGGGAGCTCTGGAGGAAAGGGTGCCCATTAAAGGAGAAATGTTAGGACCTAGTGCCCTTGCCCTTGCCCTTTCTCAGTCATTGGCTTGGGCGCTCAGCAAGTGGGGGACTCAGATCAAAAGCTAAGGCAAGCAGGAAGATCTGCACTTTGCAGCTGAATGAAAAGTTTCCTCCTGATGGAAAATCTGACTGGTGGACCTCTAATGGCTTCCTGATAGCATATCAAACCTTATCTTTGACAAATGAAGACACTGCAGTTCACAGGGATCTTTAAAGCACACAGCAGGTACTAGAACCTCAGTTTTTTGACTTTAGGGATATTGAAACACTGCACTGACATATCTTCTTCAAAGCAACTTTGGGATAATAAGACTTTCTGAGATTCTCCAAATAGTAAAACTATGCGTGATTACAAGACAAGTGAGCGGATAGCTAGGGAACATCAGTATTAAACATACGACAAGTAATGTGTGTGTAAAGAAGATATATGTGTGTGTATAAATAAAAGTCTCATAGGAATTGCAAATAGGTTTCATCTTCAGAGAAAACTTAAATTGATACTGAAAATGTTTTTTAAAATAAAACTATTAAATCAAAAAAGAGAAAAAAAATAAGTCTATACTGATAAATGGTGAAATTTGAGAGTTTTATATTGATAAGAATCCTGATGTCAAATTCAGGTTTAGCAGGAAAAGTGCTATACTTGATTAGTCATGTTTGTACAGGGATAGGAAGTGGGGTGGCAGAATATAAGCCATGTGTTAGAACCTGTTGGTGCTAAAGAAGAGAAAAAGAAGGGATCTTCAAAACTGGCAGAGTTTACCTAAGCAAAATTTGCTTTCTTTTACAATGTTCCATTAGTTTTAGTTTGGTCCAAGCTGAGTGGGTGGGGCTCTGAATACTCTGTTTAACCAGAAAAATCTGCTTTTATCTATTCTAAGTCATGGGCCTTGCCAAACCTTTCATTTAGAAATTTAAAGAGGAAATTCTAGGAGTTCCCACTGTGGCTCAGCAGGTTAAGGACCCGATGTTGTCTCTGCGAGGATGCAGGCTTGATCCTTGGCCTCACTCAGTGGGTTAAGGATCCTGTGTTGCCATGAGTTGTGGCACAGGCCACAGATGCAGCTTGGATCTGGCGTTGCTGTGGCTGTGGCATAGGCCAGCAGCTGCAGTTCCAATTCGACCCCTAGCCAGGGGGAACTTCCATATGCTGCAGGTATGACCATAAATAGAAAAAAAAAAAAAAAAAAAAAGGAGGAGGAGAATTCCATTGCTTTATAATTAAATTTAAAAAAAGGACTTTGAAGATGGCTGAACAAAAAGATCCCAGTCACTTTCAGCTCTAAAATGTCAGTACATATGGCATTCTATCTCTGCACCTGGGGAGAAATGGCCCTGCTTTTTCCACCTGACCCATTCAATATGAGAAACTAATTTTGGAACTGGAGGTAGTTGCAGGCATATTACAGCAGGTAAAGAGCTGCTGACTCTCTTTATGAGTAGGGTCAGATCTGGGAGGAGAGAGAAAAGAATTGAAGGTGCATTTGGTGTATAAGACCATGAAGAATGTGGCAGCTGCTGCAGGAGCTGTGTGAGATAATTGAGCAGAACCGTTGAACTGCACTGCAACCTGCTTTTCCCTTTATTTTTTCAGGTGCTGATATCTGAATATTGAATTTTAAAAGTTTAAATAGAAGAAATTTTATACTAATATGATTTAACAAAGGTTTGATTTACAATTATTTTAAAAGCTGAGGTGACTTCTATTCTTTTATAAACAATGAGCTTCTTGGCACAGCGACTGGCATACAGCAGGCAATAAATATTTTTAAGTGAATGAGAGTATATCTGAGTAGAAATCACATTCATTCTTTAAGTCCCAGCTATTTCCCTTGAAATTGTGCTTCAGTTTAGGAGTTATGGACACAGTAGAAAGGTAAAAAGAGAATAGATGATTAGATTAGATTGAATTAGAAGCAGAAAACATGGGTTGATGTTCCCGAGTGGAAACTATGAGTGGGCCCACCTCTTTACCTTCAACTTCCTTTTGATTCTGATTTCTGAGTTTGAAGATGTGATATGCTTTTGGACAATGAGATGTTATCAGAAGCTTGAAAAAAACACTTTTATATCCCTGCTTATGGTTTTGTCCTTCTGCCATTGCCTAGAGAATGTGCCCGGGTTTATGAGCTGGAAGATAAAGGACACTGATGTAGAGCTAGGTCTCTCCAGTCACTCTAACCAAGGCCATCCTAGATCAGCTACCAATTAGCCAAACCCTAGGCATGTGAGTGAGGCTACTCATGATCAACAGAGCTGCCTAACTGATCATTCCAGAAGCATGAGCAATAAAGGCTCATTTTGGCATGCTGCTACAATTATGTGGTTGTTACACAGCACTGATGTGGCAAAGGATTACTGATATAGTCTAGCTTCAGGATTACCACTTATAATAGCGTAGGCAAGCCTTTTATCTTTGTGAGGCTGTGTATTCAGCTAAAAAATATAAATAATAACATCTTGCTTCACCAAGTTATTATTGTTTAGGTCAAATTAGAGAACATAATAAAACATGTGGAACTTCTTTTCAAAAAGGTAAAATGTGGAGTTCTCATCGTGGCTCAGTGGAAACAAACCCAACTAGTATCCATAAGGATGCAGGTTTGATCCCTGACCTCACTCAGTGAGTTAAGGATCCAGCATTGCCGTGAGCTGATGAGGCTTGGATTCCATGTTGCTATGGCTGTGGCGTAGGCTGGGAGCTGTAGCTCTGATTCAACCCCTAGCCTGGGAACTTCCATATGCCACAGGTGCTGTCCTAAAAAGAAAAAAAAAAGTAAAAAGTAAATGTGCTCCAAATTAAGTTTATTATGACTTATTTTCTTATAATGCAGGCACCATGTAGTCCTTTTTCTCTTTGTATCCAGTGACCATCAGAGGCTTCTCTCACTACCTTGGGCACATCCAGGACACTTTGGTCTCTCTTGTCTGATGAGTGGCAAATTGTGTGTGTTAAATATACATTCTCAGCAGAAGCAAACCACAGCTGCAGAGTTTTCCCATTTTCTGAGAGTAGATGATGTTTTTCTTACGTTGGAATAATGACCAGCTCATCTGGCATCAGTATTATTGCACTATTTCCATTCGGATCCATTTTGACCCATAGTTTCCAAAGCTTCTTCATAAAGGGCTCCTTTCATTATTTTTGGATGTTAAAGGGTCTAAAGAGTCACCAGTGCCAGTCAGTTTCTGATATGCAAGGGAATAATCTATCCCTGAATTAATAAGAGTTCAACACCAAACAAAGCTTATTAGAGTTTCCATCAGTACTTCAAGCACTCTCCTGGATAGAGGGTACGATTTTAATTCAAGTTTAAAATAGTGAAATATATCAAAATACTTTTTTTAAAAAAACCGCAGGATCTCCATTATTACCTCCATGTAACTCCTTGGGGAATCAGAATTTTGGATACAGACCTGAACATGCAGTTTTTCACTGTCCTCTGTTGGGATCACACAGGACTATTTTTATATGAAAAGAGCAAAGTAGAATCATTGAATTTTAGACCCTCAGGGAATTTGAAAGATAGCTCATCACACATGCAAAGAGACTAAGGTCCTAAGTTGCCAAACGCTATTGGAAAGTTTACACAATTAGTGAGAGAACCAGTCAGAATTATCATTTCAGGCCCTTTATTTTTTCTACTATTTAGTGCCACTCTCAGAGGCATTACAGGTGCCTCTTAAAACTCTTTCTGAAATCCCTATTAGTTTTATTTGATATTCTGCCAATTTAGAAATTCACTTGCTAAATTTGAATCTCTAATTAATGAAAAAACAAACAAAAGCAAAATCAGCAAGTGTCCATGAACAATTGTCTGTGGACTTTAGACTCAGCTATAATTTCTCCTCAGAATGAATGAAAAATCTGACTTCTATCATTCTAAACAATCCTGATTTTCCAGATTTTATATTTTTATCTTTGAAAAAACTTTTCTTCCTGAATTCTATGAGGTCACCATCTACTTCTACTCCCAGCCCCCCCACCCTCCACCATATACACCAGCTTCTGTCTTTAGTTCAATTTTATGCATATGCACTTTTCTTTGAACACTCTGTCCATTCCTATGCCCCCTCACTCTCCCTTTCCTGAGGAGATTTCTCACAGATTTTTCACCCGTGGACAAATACTGTCTCCCAAGATCCATTCAAGCCTTCCCAACCAACATTTTGCTTGATTTCCTATAGTTGGAATTCCATGGATACCTCCAGCTCAGCTGATTTACAACCAACATAGTCACTATGCTCCTTTTCAGACAAAGAAATCGTCATTCCCCAGTGCTTGAATCTTACAGTAAGCTTTGAAGAGTTGCTCTCTCCTGCCCCACACATCTGATCTGTTGAGAAATTTTTCTTGGGCCACACTCTGGACCACATGGTTATCTCCTCAAAATGAACTAGTGAAAAGTTCTTACATAGTTTTTCTACCTCTGGTCTCTGCTTTCTGTATGTCATCTAAAACATTCCTTTCATATTAATCTTATGAAAACACTGCAATGTCATTTAGCAAACCTCCACCAATGCTCAAATTGAGACTTTACTTGTCTGTCATGGTGTCTGAGTAGGGGAAGTTAATGAAGACTATGCATTTCCTGGCCCCAAATTCTTTGCTTTCTTATCTGCCACTGATGTAAAAAATAGTAACCCATTGCCTCAGCTAGTCTATTAGGGTAGGAAAACTACAACACTCATAGCAAATCCAACCCATCACCTATTTTCGAATGGCCTACCGAGTGACTTTTACATTATTAAATGATTGAAAAAAAATCCAAAAAGCAGAATATTTTGTGACATGTAAAAGTTATAGGGAATTCAGCATTAACAGAATAAATAAGCTTTATGGTAACACAGTCATACTCATTTGTTTACTTCTCTATGGCTGCTTTTACGTTTCAATGGCAGAGATGAGTAACTACAGCAGACATCATATGGCTTCCAATATATTTACTATCTGGCCATCCACAGAAAAAGTCTGCCAGCTCCTTGTATATATGCCATTCTCTGAAAATGCACCTCCATGGCCACATACATGCCACTTATCCTTGTTAAGGAGAAGTATTCAAAACTTAGAAATACGAAAAAAGAATGACTGCAAGTCATTGTAACGTATTAGTGAAGCATTGTCTGACAGGTCTACCCAAAGGTTATTTAATTTCCTAGAGAATTTACCTTTGTTTGATTTACTGTTTACCAATGATCAGGGCCCGGACTCTGAAGTTACATGTTTACTTATAAATTTCTATTTAGGAGGGAAAACTACTACAAAATGTACAGTTTTATTACTCTGTAGGATATTAACTTTTCATCTATCAGGAAATTCATTCATCATGCCTTTGACTTACTGAGTATCTATATAAATCTCTGTTTTTTAAACTCCTCTTTGAACCATTTTTACCATCCTGCTGCTTCTTGAATTAATGATTTAAATTTTCAATACATATTCTTTCTGTATTTGTATGACTGCCATGTTTTTAGCAATTTGAAAATTATACTTTGACTCGCTGTTTGTGATTCCCTGTGCAAATCTCAAATCTTGGCCTCCAAGACCCATGTCAAATGGCTGGCTCTTAATGTTGCCTTGTGTTGATAACACTAGTTAAAATTGATCCATTCCTCAATGTTTATCTTATTAATGGACATACAACTTCTCTCGTAGACCCTAAGATTTTAAAGTCAGTGAGCATATTTTTGTAATAAGACTGAATTCTCAAAATGCCTTGGTTATGTAAAAACTCATTAAATGCTTGTGGAGTGAATGAGATTAAAATGCACTTAAAAGAGAGATTGTTGTTAAAAAAACAACAACCAAATTGTCATTCTTTGTATTAGAAGGGAAAGAATAGAGAAAATGGTGTAAGGCAACAATACAGAGCATTCTAAACGTTTGTTGGGCAAAAGTTAGGTACAAAATTAAATAAAGAAGAGTCCCTAGGTGACATTGAATCAAGACGATGACAAATTGCCTGCATTTACAGTATTTGGATTTTTTTTTCGCTTAATGTTAGCAAGAATCTTGCACATGATAAGGCAGGTCTCATCTATGTAAATATAATTATCAGCTTCTTATACACTGAACACTGATGCAGCAAATTCCCAATCTGTATACAGCACTGAAATGTGAATTTACTCTGCTCTTATTTCTCCTTTATTCAGAAGATAATCACCTTATGATGATTATTTTTTAGCGATTAGCTTATAATAAAGGACAGTCAAGGCCTCATCAAATCCATAGTTCAAAAATACTTTCTACTTAGTAGTTTAGGTACAGATCTAAGATATCCTAATACTTCTTTGAGCATCTAATATATCCTTAGTGGTGTTTTCACATGTTTGAAACACTTAACTACATATATATATATGTGTGTGTATATATATATCTATCTATATCTATGTATATATATATATGATATTAGAAAAGTATTAAAGCATTGGTAAACATTCAGAGAAGAAAAATTATTTGTAACCCTACCTTTAAAACTGTTCTCAGTTAATCTCCATCAACAAACCTTTGCAGTGGACATTATCATCCTTATATTGTTGATTATGAACCTGAGAATCCAAGAAGCTCTGGATTTCATTCAGCTTGTGTTCTAATAAAGTCAAGATTGTGGTGCTAGAATTATAGTTCAGAAAACATTTGAACTCAGAAAAGACATATGTGCTTTAGCGAAGTCTGCTAGCAGAACCTCCATTCTCCGTATGCTGTCTTGTGATATGCATCATTCTAAGATGACCCTCAGTGATCCCCAATTCCCTAATATATACACCCTTGTGGAATCCCCTCCTATTGGGTGTGGTGTGGACATAGTGACCTGCTTCTAATGACTAGAATACATTCTAATGTGAAGGAATGTTACATCCATGATTAGCTTATGGAGTATTGTGACTTCCTGCTTTCTCTTGCCATCCTAGCTACCTCATTTTGATAAAGTTTGCTACACTATGGAATGGCCCATATGGCAAGGAATGAAGAAGACCTCTATTCAATAGCCAGTGAGGAAATGAGTCACTCAGAACAACCTGGCAAAAAATTGAATCCTGCCAGCAACCATGTGATTGAGCTTGGACACAGACCTCAACTGAGCCTTCAGATGAGACTGCAGAGCCAGAAAACACCTTCACTGGAGTTCTGTGATAGACCTTGAAACATTAGACCCAGATCAGCTGTTCCCAAATTCTCCAGAAGCCAGGAGATAATAAATTAATGTTATTTGAAGACTCTAAGTCTTGGGGTAATTTTAATACAACATAGATAGCTAATATATCCTCTCTATGCACAAACTTGGTATTCCTATTCCTCTTTCCATATAGTTGGTATTCAGATTCATCTCCTTCTTCTAGCAAACTATTACATAAAACAATCTGATAGATTTATTTAATCTAGGTATTAATAACTGGTGAAAGCTACCCTTACTTCACCCGAGCTATTTTCATTTTAATTGAACATGGGCTTTTCAATTAAGCAATTGGATCTCTAGAGTTAGAATTTTAGGCACTACTAAGCCAAAGGGACAGTGGATTTTTATATTTCCCTGCCCGACAGTCAGGTTGTCCTAGAGGGGTTAGAACATCAGGGTGGTTAGTTTCTCCTAAGAGACAAAAGCTGGTTGCTCCAATGCCATAGGAAGTATCAGAGGATTCCCTCTCATTCTCTGTGTTTGGATATACTTGGACTGGCTCCCCTGGAAACACTAAAGACTATGAGCCACATTTAGGCTAAAGGTGGGGGTAGGGTAGGATTTATGTATCAAAATTGGAAGGAGCATTCACAGAATATACATTCATTCATTGGAAGTCCTGAGTGATGTCAAAACGCAGATCTCAAAGAAAAAATGATCCCTGCTTGGCCAACCCAATTTGGAGCTTTCTAGGCACTTCTGAGTTCATGTCATACATGCAGCCATGGCCTTGAATTCCAGAAATATATATTTATCAGGAACTATTGCAGTATTGTACGATTGATTTCAATCAACACTGCTACTTAAAGGAAGACTGGAAATTTCGCACCCATATCCAGAGGAAGCTGGCATCCAATGACTGGTCAATACCAGAGTATAAATGACTGGCATACTTGTCATAACGGGACAACTCTAAAGAACCATCTAAACGTCACAGTTTTTTTATGGCCATACCCACGGCATATGGAAGTTCTTGGGCCAGGGATTGAATCCAAGCCACAGCTGCTACCTATGCCACAGCTGTGACAATGCCAGATCCTTAACCTACTGCTCTGGGCTGGGGATGGAACCTGCACCTCAGCAGTGACCTGACCCATGTCGCCACAGAGATGGTGCCAGGTCCTTAACCCACTGCATCACAGTGGAAATCCCAACTGAGGTCTTTCATGGAACTGCCCCAGAGTCCAATTTTTTCCTCTGATCTATAGATAAAAAATAAATCTATTCCCTGTCCTTAAATCTAGGATAGAGTGGAACAAGGACAGAAAACCACAATTAAAAAAAAATTTGGAAAAGAATGAGAAACAGAGAGATTACTGGTTCATGGAAATTCTGAAATCCTGGCAGGCAACATTACAAAGATTCCATTACTCCACCATCATAAATTGAGGTTTCTGTAATATTGAGCTTTTGCTGAAAAGGACAGTTAAGCCCTAGTTTATTCTTTTTTGGTCCACCAGATTCAGGTGTCAACAGATGCCAAGTTTTGACTTCATGGGTACTGGTGGAAGTGATGGAACACCTAGCAATGGGCCTTTTAGTAATGAGATGAGGAGGACTCCTGCACACTTACAGCATGTTTAAGACCTAGGGGATGGTATAGCTACAAACTGGTAAAATTCCAACAGTGAGGACTATTATCTCAGCTGACCAGGAACTCCTACAGCAGTACAATTTTAGTGAGTTAGCCCACTGGGTATTTTTAACTCGTTGCAGCACCTAGCATTACATAACCCACCTAGATCCTGTCTATGTGTCATATCAATATATGTAAATTTAATATTCACAAAATACTATGTGGTATTATCTCTATTTTACAGATGAAAAAAACTGAGGCTCAAGTAGATTAAAACTAACTTGATAAAGATCCATAAAAACTTGATAAGCTTGAATTGAAAATTGTTTCCTTGAATATAAAACTCATGTCATGTTCCTTATATTAAGCTAGTTTTCATTAAAAATGTGGGACAAAAAGGAGAAGAAAGAGGAATGAGGAGGAAGAAATATAATTAGGAGGAACAGAATGGAATTAGAAGAAAGGAGAATGGTTTTGTGTGTGAGAATGCCAACATAAAATGTGTACTTCCAGCAGTGTGGTGTTCTAGGAACCCTGGATAAGGCTCTCAGTGGAATGTTCAGTATACTATAAATTATTAAACAGAAACTGAAACAAAGAAAAATAAAGGTTCCAAGTATAAGAAAACTGACACTATCTTTGCTCTAAAGAAGTCATTGTGCCAACTTGTCTTTAACCCACAGTAAATAAGGACACTCATTTCCTCATCTCCTGATGACCTCATCAACACTTGCTACATCACTTAACTGGTATCTGTAGATTCATTTGCATTTGTTCATATTTTTGCAAAAAAAAAATTCAAAATTTTTGTAAATGTCAATTCTTCTTGAATTGGCAGTTTCCTCATAACATGAAAGGATTATTTCCACAAACCTCTGCCTTCATCCTTTTATATTCCTTATCCATACTTACTTTTAAAATCACCCACAGAATGAAATAACTGAGCCCAATTTCAAACAAAACTTTGTATTTGATCTGTATGAATACAGATTTGGGCCACTTTCCTTAATGGTGTCTCAATTTAACTGCAATTGTATTCCATTTGGAATCTCTCTGGGGCACATGTGGCATTTTGTTAAGATTTTCAGCAGCATAGCTGCATACAGTTCACTTGATAATACATACTTCTTGATGGAGGAGTTCAGAAAGACTATTTAATTGTACTTTCCACTGTTTGCTACTGTGTACAATAGAGCCAAGTAAGGAAGGTTCAACTTTTCCTCTCTAAGGTGCAGATTTGCATATTTAAACTTTCTGTGGATGCTCTCCCAGTTGCGGCTCAGTGGCTAATGTTTAAGCACATATTTGCATTTGAAAAAAAAAGTTGTGAAAAGGAGGAAAATATACATTTGTTTAATGAAATGCTAATTAGAATTTAACATAGCTTTAACTTTTCCATTCTTCTTCAAAGTGTTAGCATGACCTCTTGTCTAGAGAACTATCTACAATTTGTTCCCAGTGCCAGGGAATTCATGTAGGAAATAACTTGAACTCTATATGTTTTAGGATCTTTTTTTTTTTTTTTTTGCTATTTCTTGGGCTGCTCCCGCGGCATATGGAGGTTCCCAGGCTAGGGGTCCAATCGGAGCTGTAGCCACAGGCCTACGCCAGGGCCACAGCAACGCAGGATCCGAGCCGCGTCTGCAACCTACACCACAGCTCAAGGCAACGCCGGATCGGATCGTTAACCCACTGAGCAAGGGCAGGGACCGAACCCGCAACCTCATGGTTCCTAGTCGGATTCGTTAACCACTGCGCCACGACGGGAACTCCAGGATCTTTATTTATCTACGGAGTGATCCCTGGGGACTTTGCTGATGGAGGTTTGGCATTACTGGTAAAAGGAAACCTTGATATAAAATGTACCTTAGCTAGCTCCCTGTTTTCCTGTAAGCATAGTAGTAAGCACAGTAAGTGATTTTTGGCTAAGATAAGAAAGACCCTTTATGGGGGGTGGAGAGGAAGAAGGAAGAGAAGATTTTCTGCTTATACGTTTTGTGATATTTAAATTTAACGGTATTACTGACCATCAAAGATTAGACACTTTCGTTTAGATACCAAAGGTTGTGGACTTCATGTCTCTCAAAGGCCAACCATGTGGTGGTTTCAAGAAGTGGGACCATATCCCGGACACTGAGGATTCAGTCTTTTGGTGAATCTGTTTTTCTCATTGATTTGGTGGTCATCAGCCTCCAAAGATGACCTCCAAGAACCATGCCTTTTGGAACTCATGCCTCTGTATGGTCCTCTCCCTCAGTCAATCACAATGATTCTAACTGGACTCATTTTAACCAACGGAATGTGGCGAAAGTCATGCTGACTCTTAAGAAGTTCTGGCTGCCTTCACTTTTGCGCTTTTGGGAAACTGGAACTGATATCTGAGACGTCTACTACCCAGTTGGAGAGACCATATGGAGAGACCTTGTGGAAGGGATCAAATGGAGAGCAGAGGCCCTGGACTACATGAGGAAGTAGAGAAACAGCACCTCTGTAGCACTTCAATTTACCCTCCATATGTCTCTTTTTCCATTGGTAATATGACAACAACTGCATGAGATTTCCTAAATGAGACAAGCAGTAGAACTGCAGAGCTGATTCCAGTCAATACACATGATAGATAATAAAAACTTTATTGCTTCAAATCACTGACTTTTGTGGTGATTTGTTACACAGAAATAAAGAACTAAATTAATGCACTTCTCTCTGGCTTCTTTCCCTGTGTCCCTCCTTCCCAACTCTTCCCTTGAACATCAGGGTAAGGTGAGAGGTGAGAGACTGTTGCATTGGTTTTTGCTCCAGTATGTGGGAATTACACATCCATATTTGGCTTTCTGCTGCCCTCACCCCCAAGAACCATATGGACACTAATATAACCTATCAAGTTCATCTGATATGGCATATCGAGTTCATCACCTAAGTATAAGTTTTTTGTTTGATTTTTTCTTATAGCTAATTTGGTGACATACTTAGAAGTTTGAGAAAAAAAATGCTCTTAAATACAACCTATTGAAGTCCTTCCTATAAACTATAACTCAAAGATGTTTAAGCAATATAAAAGATGGAATGAAGAGTTACTACACAAATTTTTATTTACATTGACAACTAGAATTTTAAAATCTAATCTCCAACCTGCTTTCAATAATATCAGCTACCTTTTATTTTCACCTACTATGCACTATGCCTTCTATATATTACTTCTAAACTGTATTCACAATGATCCAGCGACATGGCCTTGCTTTTCTTCCTCAAACACACCAAGCTCATTCCTACCTCAACATCTTTGTATTGTCCTTTGGATAGAAAAGCTGTCAATGCTAGGTCTTTTCCTGATTGTCTCCTCTTGATTCTAGGTTCAGCCAGAATTTTAACTCCTCCAAGTAGCCTTTCATAGCTACTCTGTACATTAAACTCTTCAGGTAGTCATTTCCTATTCCATTCCCCCAGTTTATGTTGTCATTGCATGGATCACTGTCTGAAATGTTCTCATTGACTTAGGAACTTGCTCTATGTGTCACTTTCCAGCAGAAAGTAAGACCCCTAGGTCAAGAATACTGTCTCTCTGACTCTTTATTACATCCCCAGCAACCAGAACAATACCTGACATTAATGAATAAATGAAGCAAGGAAGGAAGAAACTTTTACAACTTACCTTCAAAGATAGAATTATTGTCTACTTGTATTTCAGGTGTGGAATTCAGGGGTAAAAGAGGTCACACAACATGCCCAGGTCTCTCAACTTAAAGTAAATGACTTCAGCTTATCCTGCTGTCCCCTCCAGGGCTTCCATGTTAGGTTAGCAGATAAACAACTCTGTCAAGCACGATCTTAAAGGGGGTCTAGAAAAGACCAAAAGAGATGACCTGAGCCAAGTAAACAGCTGCTTTCCTCTGTCAGAATCTTAAAACAAGCCCTAGGAACATTTCTCTGGTGCTTTTTTTCCCATACATTTTAAGAGATAAATGAGGTCTTTAATGTTTAATTAAATTATTAAGCATCGACAGCTCAAATCAATAGGGCTTAATGGTGTAATGAGTTTACTTAACCAAAAATAACATGTGGCCAAAAGTAGAAAAATAAGGCTGTCTTCTAACACTGAAAGTAGACAAAGTGCTCAAGGAGATCAGCTGCCCAAAGTAGATATTTGCAAATGGATGGCTGACACTCATATTCCAGGCAGTGAGAACAAGGCGTTGCTATATTGCCCGCCATACCTGAAGCTGTACTATTTCACAGGAGGGTGAGCAGCATCTGGGTGTTCAGAAAAAGGAAACATCAGTAATCAGAATTTGTGTCTGTCTTTCTAGTTCTTTGTAAGGAAGAAAGTGCCCAGAACAGAGACGTGGCATAACAGCTAAATCTCAGCAGTGGAGATAGATGCATTATGACACTTGACATTAAATTCTTTCTGCTAATTTTCCTGTTTATGATTCCAATTTTGCAAACAAATTTTAGCTATGATTTGGCTTTCCTACAAAGTGACAAGAACATTCTGTCTACTATTAATAATTGTTATTTGCATTAAAGGCCATTAAAGGCAGTATTATTATTTCTTTTTGGCTGCACTCATGGCATGTGGAATTTCCTGGGCCAGGGATTGAACCTGTGCCACAGCAGTGACCTGAGCCACAGCAGTGACAGCAGTGACAAGGCCAGATCCTTAACCAGTAGGCCACTAGAGCACTCCTGAAGGCAGCTTCTTAAATGCCTGATTAGCATAAGTCTGGACAAGAGAGAATAATAGTTCATAGGTCTGTTAACAGATCTAGGTATAGACAGCTCAAGATCATACTCTCACGCCCTTAACCATGAACACCCATTCAAGTGCTATCCCAGTGGTCCTATCCTGAGCTGACACCCTGAATATGTTGACATTATAATAGAAAAGTTGAATTTGATAACCACAGTACACACCTGAGACTGCATCAATGTGACAACTCACCAGCACTGGAGCAGAGATGCTTAGACATTAAAGGAAGAGAAGAAAACAAAACAAAATACTTATGCCTTCAGTGTGTGTGTGAGAGGCAGTTAAAGTTAATTTTTGTATTCCTTTTTTAAAGATAGAGATTAGAGAGATTGAACAAAGAGGAGGAGTCTAGTTGTTAATTTAGCCAAATTTTAGATGAACATAAGAAAGAAATCAGGGTGCGTGTTAATACATTTGAGTCAGTAGGACAATTGTTGGTGGGGGGGGGTAAGACATTAAGGGTCAACTTCTTTAGGTTAATATTTCATTGTTATTTTTATTTTATTTTATTTTATTTTATTTTTTTGGCTGTGCCCAAAGCATGTGGAAATTCCCAGGCCCAGGGATGGAATCTGTACCATAGCAGCAACCCAAGTCACTGTAGTGACAATGCACTGCCAGATCCTTAACCCCCTAAGCCACAAGAGAACTCTTCATTGTTTTTATTAATTTAAATGCTCTTTTTCTTTTCCAAATAAATGCCTGTAGTACTGTTTTGAGCAATTGCATCCACCCATCCATTTTGGCATTTCCCCAGGTGTGACCTAATACAGCAATAACTGCAAAGTTTTACATAGATGCTCAAAATATAGAATAAGTATGCATCATTAAGAAGTAGCAATACTTACCATGGGCATAGGAACATCTGTGATAAATCAGAAATAAAGTATTTGTTTTAATGCCCTTGGCCTCTTAAAAAATATTTTACAAAATTAAAAAACAATTCTGTATTAGTCCAGCACTTTTCCCACATCCCATAGTGCTCATTTCTTAAAGATGTGATTCTTCTTCTGGTTTTCATGTCACAAGTCTTTTTCCCCAGCAAAGAATGTTTATTTTCAGTTTCCACATTTTTTCTTAATTAGAAGAAGTTAATAGAACCTTCTTAAAACCACTTACTGGATAATACTGTACATGAAAACCCACACATCTTATCTGGGACTATTGTATTCTTAAATGACCTAGCTTCTCATTTTGATCTTCAAGAGACATTTTTCACCTTGTAGATAATCCTTGGTCTCCAAACCAACTCACAATCACATTTATAAATTTCAAAGTAGGGTATCTAACTAAATATAGGTGCATTGTTAAGAATAGATATATATATATTCTGAGACTGAAAGTTTATCCATCTACTATCTATCTATAAATTCATACCAGCATGCCATTTTTGTAAATATGTTCTTTTTCATAAATCTTGTAACATTTTTAGCCCAAGACATACTTTCCCTAATTGCCAGATACACAGAGAACCTTTTATAAATTCAAGGATTTTATGTATTAGTTTTGATATCATAAATGTATAATAAGAAGTATTAAATTGTCTTCCTGTTCTTAATTGTAGAAAATAAAACTGTAAAGTGAAGCATGAAGAATAAAAATTTTCTGAAAATCAGAACACTTTTTATATTTTTCTTATAATGGATATATGCTCATGCATCAAATGGCAAATCACATTTATATGACTATTTCTAGCATTATACTCACAAAGATGGATCTTTGTTATTGTTTTCAGGATTTACTGGCATTGATCAAAAGAAGTTTGCATACGCAACTTATTCACATTGCTTTATTTTTCTTGTTGTTGTTGGTATTGTTTAGTTTACACAAAAAAGTACTTCAAATCATCATATCCTTGCATTTAACCAGTGAAAGAGTAATCTTGAAAGAAAACATCTTACAAACTAGACACATACCCTGTTTATTTTCTCCAAAAATGCACTCCATAAAGCAAGTCCATTTTTAAACCTTTCCCAATATTATACAAAAATATTCTTATGCAAGTAATAAATTTATCTTTAAACATCCAACTTTTTGAAATTTAAAGCAGTCACACCAAAAGTTATCATTGTTAATTTTTAATCTAAACATAGAACACCTTGTGCTTATACAAACTGCTGTTATCATGTGCTCATATACTCTTTACATGGATCTGGCAAATATACTCTGCCATTATGCATTAAATTATGTAAAAAAGTATAATCAGTGCAGAACTTGCCTAGTTTTAAACAATGTTCTTTAACCATCCTCATCTATGTTTATTATATATATAATTTCTTTTTGGAAAAAATTTAAGGCAAGTGCAATCAAAATTACAAAAACACTATCTCTATTGCTAACATATGCAGCATTCATATTTAGTGAGTGATCTCCTTCTCTCTTAAAAACGAAAGTACAAAATGCTAAGTATGTTATACTTGCTACAGTCAGTTATATTGTCTTACCTATAATCCGTAGTTAAAATTGTTAGAAATATCAACATAAAAGTATACTTCTTTAAAGATCTTTAAAGATATCAACACAACTGCTACACCAGCAGGAATCTGCTATCCCCTTCCTGTAATTTCTTGTTGCATGTCCTGTTTTCTCATGAAAATACATAGCTAGATATTCATTCTGATGCACATTTCGAAGATGACTATGAATACAAGGTCACCTCATAGCATGGAACACTTAAGTTGTAATATTTATAAAGTTGTAAATTCACTTAATTCTATTGTGTTTCTATTTCACTTCAGTGATGGTACAGATTCTGTAAAGCAAGAGAAAATTAAAAAAAAAAACCAAACCAACACTTATCAGTAACTGTATTTCTTTTTTCTTTTTTTTCTTTTTTGCTAGTGAAAAGTTTTATTTTATTTTATTTTTTGTTTGTATAATGATTTTTATTTTTTTCCATTATAGCTGGTTTACGGTGTTCTGTCAGTAACTGTATTTCTAAAGTTAGGCTTTGCTGAGGATATGTTATTTGCTAAGCACATAATTTAAATGGAATCTGAAAAAATAAGTTATTTCACAGCCCTGGAAAAATAAAATCGACTAAAAGATAGGGAACTCATAGTAATAACTTTGGTGCTTTCATGGGCTTTTCTTGTGATAGTTGCTGAGTGCAATGCCTCCTCCATTTTTTATGAATAAATAATTCAGGGCTATCACGTAATGGAAAAAATAGGAAATGGAAACAATCACAAAAATTTTATGGGAAAAACAAGAATGAGATGACTCTCTCCTTTAAGATAAAATGCATGTCCTTAAAGAAAAGTGAGTTGAACAGAAACCTGGGTATTTATTTTTAGCCTGTGCCAAAGTGATTCACTGGGTAATTTCCTGATGGAGTGCGCTATCTTGGGAACTCATACAACTGTTTATTTAATGTAGCGCATCTATTGATTAAGGCTGTTTAAATGTAATGTTAGTGTTTTCAATTAAAGTGCACACACCTTACTCATCCATGCACCCATGTACGCTAATTTGGCACACTAAATACTTTATGTGGTCAAAGTTGACTATTTTGAATTGCTGTTGTCCAGAACACATTCTGAAAAATAAATCCAGCTCAAATGGTATATTGTCTATTTTAGTTTAGTGTAGAAATAAAAAAGGCTATAGCTCTCAAATTCTACCCTTGAATATTATTTTTTGATGTTCTAGTATTACAAAACTCTTGGTGGTCAGAGGGCCTACAGTGGCTGTGGAAGTCACTAGCATATATGTGGAAAAACTTAAACCTATTCTCTTGAAACCCTTTGATGTGGCTTGCTCTGCAAAGAATGTATGAAAATAGTTTTTCTTAACTAACAGAAGCCATGTCCTTGAAATTTGCACTTAGGATGAGTGGCATGATTAGTTTGTGACAATCAGACATCAGATAGGACATTCCTCTTAAGAAACAGAAGCTAGCAACCTTATGATTGGTAGTCATTCCTGAATAACAAGGAACATAAGGATCAACATGAGCCCAGTGAGATAAACATATATGGCTGGAAATACTTAGTCAGGAAACTTGACTGAGGTGTGAAATAAAGAACCAACTGGTTTGTCATTGTTGTGTAGCTTATCATCCTTGCAAAATAATGTGAAGAGAATGCATTTGCCATCTCACATAGAATTAACTAAATGTACCGGCACTGCATGGATATAGTCTCAGACTTTACATCATTCATTAGAATAGGGTTCCACAAATAACATGATCATAAAGATTTCCTGGTATTCAGTAGTTTTGGAGTGTGAGCCAATAATCTATGCTTTTAACAAATGCTATAAGCGATTCTAATCCTAAAGGACATTTGGAAAAGTTTTCATTAGAGTTCATCTTTTGACGAATTCATCGTTAAAATGAGGAAAAATAAATAAGTCCAAAAAATTTAGCAAATTTTATATTGATTTATTTTCACACACAATATCTTTGGTATCCCTAATTTTGCTATTTTTCTTCTTTAATGGAAATGGAAGTTACAATAGACCTGTAGTCTCTTAAAAGGAAGGTGTATTTTTAAAGAATACTTGACTATTAGCATATTTTTTTTTCTTCTACAAAGGTACAATTACTTTTTTGAAGTCACATATTTCATGACAGAGTTGGACTCAGTTTTCTTGACCATTTTATTTTCTTTCTTTTTGAGATATTCTCAAATAAAATGTCATTGTCCTTATCATTCAGCTTTTTTCAGGATTTCATTTTGAGTTCTGGTGAACAAACTAAGAGGAGTTATTAAAAAAAAAAGAAATACCCAATTTATGGTGAAATTCATCCATTTCAAACTTCAATTTTGTATTCCAAAGAGTGACAGTGGTTGTAATGACAGAAACAATAAATCCCACAGCTGTGTTTCTCAAAAAGGGGTCCTTGGGCCTCCACATTAGAGTCATTTGTGAAGCATGTTAAGTAAATAGATTCTGGGCCCCACTCCAGTACTACTGGTGTTTGATTTGAATTTCCATTTTTAATGAACTTTCCAGGAAATTGTTCTGAAGTCTAAAATTTGAGACCCATCTTTTTGACTCCAATAGTTTTCAATTCTGGTTTTCTTATAGAAGCATTTGGAGGGTTTATTAAACTAACTATCAAAAGGGGAAAATGCCAGACTAGTTTTCAGCTGAAATTTCTGGGACTTTAGGAGTTTTCAAACTTACCCAGGTGGTTCAAGGTGTACCTAGGTCTTAGAATTGGAAGGATGCTATAGAAGAATTAGCTCATCTCACCAAGCCATTATGTCTCAGTATCAAGTATGCCAAAATCATAATTTCTATTCATACTTTATAATGATTAGCAATAAATTTTCCATTTTAATTAGGAAAAGCATACTGAGACCATTGAAGAAAGGGTTTTCATTCAGAGCCCTATTTTCCTTTCAAGTTCATGGTTGTGTAAATAGTTCTTCACTGGCAAGGACAATAGAAGAACTGAGATATTCCATTGCTTAATTTAAACCAGCTATTGATTTTCATCATTTTATAGTTCTGTTCATCATTTATGCAGGCTTTTGACTTGTCCTTCTGCTCTCTGATTTTTAGGATGTTAGCCTTTTATTGGTTTTTATTTCCCAGAAAGAAGTTAGAAATTGGACTGCCTTAGCAGTTTTTCTATAATGCAGTCATTCACAAACCATCTTGATGACTTTTGCCATTTACCACCTCTAGACTATTATTTACCTATGTTTTTGTTTAAATCATTTAGTATATATTATTCTACCAGAAATAGTATCCATAAAGTCAAGTCTGATTACTGCTTAAGTTTTTTTTTTTTAAATCCTAACATATTTTAAATCAAATACATAACCTCAAATAAAAACTTCCCTCTGTGTACCATGTGAAACCAATATATCACTGGGATAAAAATTCCTTCATTTGGACAAAAAATTGGCTAAATTATTTGTCAAATTTAGATGTTCTCTATCCTTAAGAACTTTACCCCGCCCTTCCCCCCACACACCAGTTTCATTGGGCATTAAACATTGATTGAAAATGAAAGCTTAATTGGGGAATTGATTTGAATTACTTTTATAGGCCACACATACATGTTAAAAATTCCATAGTAATAAGTGAGTGGGTCACCACTTTTTTAATTCTCTGAATATTTGCCTCATTATATGTTTCTATTTTTTAGTAAATGTAGATCTGATATCAATTAGGAATCTTCTAGAAATAAGATGTTCCATGAGTATCAGTCTTTTAATCCCCTGCTAATAATATAAGTGTAATTGAAAGTTCCTGAGAATTATGTGTGTGTATGTGAGGTGCATACAAAATCCCAAATGTTCTTCAACTATCAAGTTCCTTCCTAATATTTTTAATAATGGGTCAGGCCCTATGATTCACAATTTAAAAAACAATATGGAAATTATACACTGAGTCATAATCCATATTACATTTTGCTTTTTCAGTAGAAGTTATTTTTCATAATGAAAAAACCTACTGAAGTACAAATGATTCTATGAAATTTTAAGTATATTAATTACTTTGAAATTCAACTTGAAATAATCTTACAGTTGTAAAAAAAAATTACTCTCCATTTTTCATAATGATTTACCTCTGCTTCATCTTTGATAAATATTTCTTAAAAGGCTGTCCTAAGATATGAATTTTGCCTAAACAGCCCATTTATTCTAAGAGGTTTATGGTTGTTCACATGTTATACTTGTGATGGAAAGATATACCACCATTACCCTCTCCCCAAATAACTTTATTTATCTTAACATAAAATGCAAAGTAAGGCCCAAAACATTTTCCTTTAGAAATAACTGTGCACTACAACTAGGTGCAAATAGAGTAAAAAAAAAAAGATGATTAATGATGTTGGTCACTTTAAAATATTACCTGAGGGAACTTTATTTTAAGGTCCTTACATGAATAGTACCTTAAAAAGAAAGGGATAAAATACCCAGGGAGCAAGAAGTAAAGAAAAGAAACAGCAAAGAGGATTCACATGTAATCATTCCTTTCATTTCTCTTCCTCAAAGAATTTTATGACATGGATGAAGGAGAAGATGCAGAATTTAACTTTGAAAAGATTATTAACCTGATAATGACTTTTAAGAGCTTGAGTTTGTGATTCAAATCCAGTAGTGAAGAAAAAGAGAGGGATTATAATTGGACTAAATTTTTTAACAAGGTTTTTCTTTTTGTTCAGCCAACGACCATTTAAGTTCCTTTCGTCATAATCATAATAGGAATTAAGTCTACGAAATATAAGCTTATACAGACATAAACAGAGAAGGAAAGAAAAGTATAACAAGAGTTGTCAAATTAATGAAGGTACTTACATAGGTTCCAACAACACATTATTTAATTTATTTTCATCTATGATCAGGTAGAAACCAGAAGAAACATTTGTAGCTTAATAAATAATTTAATTTCTTGAATTTCTATGTAACATATAAATTTATTTTTACAGGATATATAGAGAGCATACTCATAGAGAGCAACAGACTTATGAAACGACTATAAAACACAAATTATAATTCAAGTTTAAAATTTCTCATTTTTACACTTGTATTTGTCTATTTTCCTATTGCTAGTCAAAGCAAAACCAAATATGTAATTGTTAAGTATTCTAAGAAAAAAAAAGAGCGCCTCCATCACCTACACAAGTTACATTCTAGATTGTACAAAATCAAAGAGAATAGGCAAAACTAAAGGGAAACACTATGTAAAATGCACTTTTTACTGACTGTAGAACATATCTGAGAGTATCTGAGTTTAAAATTTGACTTGAACACCAGCAGAGGAAAATGACTAAATTCACTTTCCTATTTGGGTTCCCTCAAACTCTGAAAATGTAAAAGTTTGTACAATTCAATAGCAGATTATATGAACATATCCCCACTACTTTGGTGGAAAGAACACACTAAGGAGTCTAGCTACCAGGAGCATATGTTGCAAGGAATATGGACAACCATCCATGTATCCTAACATAGAGATGTCTTCATCCCAGTTGAGAATTAACTTAAAACACTCATATCTGATCTCCCCAAATTTAGTCTCTTCATTGACTAGTAAGGATAGACCCAAATTACTTTGCCACATGTTCATGCACTATGTAGTATGTCATTTTACATTAAATCTTTTTTTTTTTTTTTAATGACCAGCATGCCTTTTGAAACTTAAGGTTATCTGGACTATGAAGACTGAAATTTACACAACATCAATATTACAAGTAATAGTCTCAAGTTCATGTGCAGTTCTTCAGTTTCTACTCACTTAGTAGTAGAGGGAATACCTGTGATGACAGAGTGATTGCCTTTGTTTGTTGTTTGTTTGTTATAAAGAGATTACTTTTCAGGCTGTGGACCCTGGGGGATGTATCAATGAAGGGAATGAGTGGTAGAAAAACAACAGTGCCTTACTTCACTTGAATGAACAATTCAGAAACACAAGTTTGTCACTGAACTCAGAGACTATTTAGAGGATCATTTATTAAAGGCAGAAGGATATTTTTCTTTTTATGTATCTTATGTGTGTATAATGGAGAGATGTTTTATATTCTGAGCCTGGAAGGAAGAAATGATACTTGATGGAAGATTAGAGCTAAATTCCTTCTTTTTAGTCTGGGCATTTTCTATGCATGTGACTGAAGTCTAATGATGACAAAATACATAAGATTAGGATTAGGATGAAGTCATCATCATCATCCTTCTCTTTATTCAAATTTAGTCAGGTTTTAACAGCTCCTTGTGACAGTATCTTAATTACTAACACAGCACAAACTTTCATCTTGCTGCCAAATATGAGTAAAAAGTGAAACTTTAAATTACCACCACCTCAGTTATTTTGAGTTTATTCTCAAAATTTTTCATATTACCCTAAATTTATATCATAAAACCTGAAACTAGCAAAAGCACAGTTGCAGCAAACCAAGCATATAACAAATTCTAAATCTTGGCATAAGAAAACTGGGTCCCTTAGGAAAAACATGTCAAATGGTTGTTTCTTCTACTCCTATACTAAATTAATTCTTCTTAGTTTTGTTGTAGGAAACAGGATTAAATCAAATCATAAAAAAAGTTCAATGAAATAAGGCATCATGCCAAATTGCATGATTTCACATTTCACCCCAACTATCTTTTGAGTAAATTAAAAAATGAGTAAACTCTCATAGTAATTAGTCAACTCTCATTTATTTGGGAATGAACTACTTGTCATCAAAGTTTTTCCTCTCTATAAACCAGGTCTCCCACAAAATTGGGTCGTGTTGGAAGAGGAATTGCTTCTGTTTGTTAAAAGAACAATAATCATCCTCTGAATGACGGCAAGGAATTGCAGCAATAACAGTGCCTGCAAGATATGTGGTTTATCTGAATGTCAGTTTCTGAGTATATGCTCTAAATCCAAACATCAATAGCTTCTTAGATGATACATATCTTTGAGATCCAGAAAACACAGTTTTGCACACATTCACGATTCTCTCTGGAACTTCAAGGGCTTGTATTTCCTTTAATCCTTTTCACAGACTCAAGGTGTCCTTGAACCCAAGTTTAAGGTCTTTTGTTAAGGATAATGCAAATTTGAGAGTTGTTACTTTCTTTGTTCAAAACAATAGGGTGGGAAGGGTAAGTGATAAGGCAAGGTACAGCTCAGCTTCCATTAACAAGCTGCTCCTTTGAGAGAACTCAGTTGCATCATCATTTCTTTGTAACAACCACATATATTGCTAAAATACCCCTTATTGAACAATAACAAAATGTGTCCTAGGTAGGATTGCTAACCCATTTAACAGTATTTCATCTCTTTTAATCAACTATGACAATAATGGGAATAATGTTCAAGCAAATTCATATCAGAAAGAGTAAGGGATTTTCTTCCTCTGTCTATGTATATTCTCTTATTTCCACTCGGTCATTTTACTTACACAATATCTATGGTCTCCTCTGAATTTCAATAAGCTTTCTTCTGGGACTAACGATATAAGCTTAAATTTAAAAAAGAAAAAAAATTAAGCATAAGATAAAAAATGCTTCTTAGAAAAAGGAGAACTAGGGTATCATTCGAGAATCAGAAAATAATTTACAAATGTATGACTTAATGTTTTCCTAGAAATAATGTTCTTAATTTACATAGGCGGGATATGTCAAAGTTAATGACTATTCTAGGATAAACAAAACTTACTTGGAGTTTAGGGTTGGCTCTCAGTTAATATTTGTTCTTGTTATAAAATGCTAAATAATAACGAAATAAAGAAGAAAGCAGTATCAAGGTATTTAGGTCAAGAGTGTTCAAATACATATACTGAGAAAGTAAGAAACACAAAATGGTTGACTGAATAACCAGAAGATTAACTATACAAATAGAGTAGGTTCAGGTCTCATTGTGTCTTGGATTTTTTTTATATAATTGATCTTAAATCAGCTGGATGCATGAGATACAAATTTTTCTCTGCCCATAGAAGACCTAAGGAATGGATTACAAATTAAATAATCAAAGATTTGAGCACCAATATAAAGAGTGGGACGCTCATAGGTAGCAAGTAGAAGTCACATTAAAGAACCAGGTGGCCTTACAATTCCATGACATGTCACTTGGAATCTAAGCAGCAAATGATGAAAAACAGGCAATACAAAACCTTGCACAGGTCCAAGTCCAGAAGCCCATTATTTCCCTCAGCTTGGCTAACATATTCACACTTTCAACTGTGTTTTTTACCACTAGAATATTCTTATCTCCCACAGCTCCCACTGGAAAAAAGAGAAGGATGAAACCTAAGCACTAGGGAAAATACATTTTTTTCTCTCTTTATTGTGAATTCTAACATAACTTTTGTTAAACATAGAGCATGTGAACACATGACAGTTTCCTTCATTTGTTCTCACATGGAGCTGATGGAGGAATACTTGGGAAGAATGTTTCTAAAGCCATAGATAGCCTCTTCTCCATTTTTTTCATTTTCTAAAAATATGACAAAACATTAGAGGAAAAAAAGTTTTTAAGTTGTGAGAATATCAAATATTACTCATCAATCCCTGAATCATGCTATTTATTCAAAGTGCTTAAATCTACACTAAAAATAGAACAAAAAATGTACTCCCAATGCAGCTAAATTAACACCTATGGATGCCTAAAATATGACTGTGGTCTGAATACTTCCTCTACATTTATTCAACACTTCCATCGTGCACTTAAAAAAAAAAAACAAAAACAAAACTAAAACAAAGATATAAACCAGGCCATTGCCATGATTACAGTTTTCTGAGCACTGGGGGAGTCTTGAATACAGTCCAATGAGGTTCACTGCCACCAGTCCCTGACAGGTGTCCATAGTACAAAGTTAAACAATGGCCTTCTTGGATTCTGAAAATAACCAATGTGCAAAGCTGACCTTAAAGTTTGTGTCCGTGTAGCTTCAGGTCTGGTTTGAGAAAATATGACAGAGGTCCAGGGAGAGCATGGGAATAAAGAATAGATTGTAGAGAAGGACCCAGAGTTGTGAGGGAAATAAGCATTTTTTTTCTTTTTTACCAAAGTCAATGCACATCCTAAAGCTCCTTTACCTTGTTACACAAATATGAAATGTTCATATTGTTACAAAATTCTTATAATCATCTCTCATACATTTGCAATTCAATTTTAACCTTCCCAATGAACTCTACTGAAGTTTATATTTTTGTGCGCATAGTCAACTTACATCTTAGTATTGTGACCAAAACTGTAGAATTGTTTTCTCACTATATGGTGGTAGGAATAAACCAAACATACAATAGTCACTACACAAGCCCACAGACAATGGCTGGAATGGAAGTTCCTACAATGAATCACTAGAGTAATGCGTAAGTTCTATTAGCAGTGTTTTCATCACATTGATTTTTTTAAAACTAAAAGCTACTTAGGTATTATTTCCCTTTAGCAATTCTGCCCTCTGCAAGTTCCTTTATGATTGATTTTGCATCATTTTCAACATGAATATGTATTAGCTGCTTATGTCATTGAATTCAAACATAAAGCTAAATGGTAGGGGATGAATTTCCTGGGAGCATCAGCTTACTGTTTCTGAAAGATAGAATTATACAATTAAAATAAAACTAATTCTTTATACAGTAAAATTAATTATTTTAAATACTTTCTCATCTAATTTAAAAACTATTTTGTGTAAATAATGTTTATTTTTAAAATACTGATTTCTGTGGTATTCATATGTTTGACCTCCTGAGTTCTTATATAAACACTTTGATATTATTAAGTGTTGCTTATGTTCACAAACTGAAACCAAACACTTGATTCTGAATATAGCATTGAAAATTAAATACACTGAATTAACATTTAAATACAAGGGGACTCCATAATAAGTTTCACACATTTGTTCTGACTCTTTAGAAAATAACATTTTCTATAATACAAGGTGACAAAACATATTCGATGACACATCCTGTCCTTCCCTTTGGTTTGGAAGCCTTCAATATAAATTTCATTTTGACTTGTGTTAATTCACCCTTTTGAGTTAACTTGCCTGGCATTTGCACATAATCTCATTTGCAGAAAATTATAGAGGGAAAAGAGGAAGTAGAATATTAAACAAAAACAGCCACAAACACATTCATGCCTTTCCGGGAAGTGATCAAATATAGGGCTTGATTTTTTTGTTGTTTTTTTCTTTTTTTTTTTTTTGTTTGTTTCTTTTGTTTTGTTGTGTGTGTTTATATATATATATATATATATATATTTATATAAGGGTACATCAACTCATTTAAAAAACAGAAACAGCACACTCTCCCCCATTTTCATGCCCTTGATCTTCTCTTCTTAGCACTCTGTAGTGGTCACTGTCAAGTGACTAGCACAATTTTGGGTCTGGAGTGTATTCTGACGAGCAGTGAAGTAAATGTTAAGACAGTTAGACCCACCCCCACCCTTTCTCAGAGTTTACACATCATGCCGCCATTAGAAGGGTAGAGGTGGGGAATGAGGCAGGACAAGGAAGAGATTCAGGGCTCTGATTGGCGGGGCCCTCCTATGAACAAGTGTTCTTCTCATCTTTTTTTTTTTTTCCCCAAATGGCAATGCTGGCATTCGTTGCACTGCTCTCTGAAGGCCCACATGGCCCTGCCGATCCTAGGCAGAACCCAAGAGAGGATCCGGTGCTCCTTGTCCCATCGGATAGATTTGTCCAAGCACCCCAAGGAAATGTTAAAAGCAAAAGAAAATCAAGGAAAGGAAATAAAAGCCCATTCTAAAACTAAACTAATGAAGCAAAAAAGGATTTTCTATCTATACATAAGTCTCTTTTTTAAAAAAATGTAAATTTACAAATTCCAATGACATATAAAACAAAGTCAAAAAATGTAATGGTAGGAGACATGATAAAACAGGAGGACACTGATGCTACAAAGAAATTGCAAAAAACATATGTACAAGACCCTGTTTTTCCTCGTGTTCTAGAGATTGTAATCCATGTTTTTAACAGCAGCAGTCGAGGATTTAGTTCCAGGCACTGGACTGCAGACTCCACTCAAACTCCCAGGGACAGAGTGTCCCTTGCTTTTCTGTCACCAAATCACACTGGATATACTGGTCTCCCTTGGCAATAGCGGCAGGATGGCACTGTTTGTGTGGGCCTCATCTGGATTCTGCTCCCTGCTCGATTTTGTCTGTGGCCGCTGCCCGTTGATGAGTGTCATAGGGATGTTACAATAGGTATGCTGATTTCCTATGGAGGTAAGAGGCAGGGTGCCGGTTGGAGGTACGTCGTACTCATAGCTTCGGTAGTAGTGTTTCTGACGCATTTGTGAATGGTACGTGTTGTGAAAGGTGGAACGGAGATCTGGATGGGCAGTGGCTAGAGCGGTTGAGGTGGCAGCAGCCATAGAAATGGCCGAGACAGTCTGCAGCTCCCCGAAAGGCCCCTGCTCACTAACATCTAAAGCCTGCTCGTGCGTAATGGGTTCTATCCTCTTAAAAGGCATTTCATATTGTAAACGTTTCCAGAATTTAGAGTTCAACTTGTTGCATTTTGGTCCATGCCACTTAATAACGGTCAGGAGCTTGATCGTGTGCTTCAGGGCCTCCACCTCCTGGTAGTTCATAATTCCTCGTAGTTCACTGCATTCAATTAGGATCACTTTAATCTCTCCAGTTACAAGCATGTTTCGAAGTCTGGTCTCCAGCTCAAAGATGCTCCAGCCCCTTCTGACTACATAATTTGGGGTCATGACAATAATCAGCCGCTTGCTTTGATCTACACACCTTGCTACATCTTCAATGTATGCTACAAAAGAGAAAAGGGTTTATCAGAACAAGGGAATTGAACATTTGGTCCAGAGCCACAGTAGATTCTCTTTTACACATTAAATGAGAATTGCTGGTTGTTGGGTAAACCCTTGAGAAGATGAAAATAGCCAACGATCACTTTGAATAGAGTATGGGTTTTGCTTCTCTCAATGTTAGAAATGTCTTCCCAGGTACAATCTCTCATTTGGTTCCTTTAAATGTCAAGACTCATGACATGAGATGCTTTATAGAATAATGGAAGTAGCTTCCTCAGGGGTATGGAAACTTATTTTTCATTTGAACATATAATGACATTTCTTTCTTGAGAAACTGACATATGCAGAAGTTAAAATTCTGTCTAAAAATGATGATTACACAGACAGACACAAGAATATGCACACTCTCAAATGAAGACATTAACTTACTTCCAGTTGGAATTAAATCTCTATCTGGTATAAACAACTTATATCCATAATGCTTTTCAAGCATATCAGGTAGGATTTCAAGAGCAAAGCGTTCTTCTTCCCCAGTCTCTTGATTCCACTGGTCAGGATCCACTTTAGTGTATGATAAGTATGCATCATAATCTTTATTATCTGTCAAGAACATTACAGAGTAAAGTTGAAGTTGCTTCTTTACAAAGAAAACAATAGGCTATGAGAACATTCACCTCATTTCACAAGTATCTCCAAATGTCTCACTTCTGGGAGGCCAAAGAAAGAAGTCTTCATTCATTTTCATTAAGAATTCAATAATGCCAAGTATTGTGGAACAAATTGGGGAGTATAAAGGAGTCACACTTTTTGTTGTTATTAAGACAGCAGGAGAAAAAATAATGAAAAGACCAGTGAAACGTTAACTTCCAGCATTTTTGCTGCACATATCATAAACAATTTTGACTGTTTATAAAAGCCACATATTTGGATAGTATGCTCTTATTCTATATAATTGTACATTCACCTAATCCTTCCTTTGGTGATTTTACCCTATTGAAAAAAGGAGAGAAAACTGAAACTGGCTTGACTGTGGAGGAATAGTTTTTAGATTGTGTATGCTGTGTTGATTTTCTGTTGGGGAAGAAAACAAAACCAAATTTGAAATAATTAATTTTTCATTGGGAGCTGGTTCTTAGATTTTAGGACTGAAATTGTTAATATGCTGAATTATTATAGAAAAACATTGCTTTTCTGATTTCCATTTATCTTGGATCTAAATTCCTGCCAAATTATTTTCATCATGTTAATGAGTTTGACTATAAAAATAAAAAATTACAATATAAATGAATGAAACTTAGTTCTAAAATATGATTTCTTTCTTCATTTTCCCCCCTTTTACATGAGAATGAGAAAAAGATGCAAGTTGAATTGAAACATTCTTAAATTTCAGAACAAAATAAATCTGCCATTTGGCATGGAAAATTAAAAACTTCTGGCATATAAAGAATCAAAGATAGAGGGGGCATTTCATGACTGGCTCTGGGTAGCTTTGGGATACTCCTTTTGATTTCAAGGACACTAAAGCTCACTTCTGAAGATTCATAGATGTGTATTCATTTTAGTAGTCTGATCATCTTGAGCCACCTAAAAGTCACTTTATAACTTGGGGAAAACTCATAAACTATTTACTTCACCTAAACTTAACACAGGCATATGAGAAGCTACCAACTCCATGATAATATCCCTGGGGTCAGGGTTGGGGGGAAACCTTTAGCTGTGGAAGCTTTTTCTAAAAGCAGTTTTCATGTTAAAAAAAAAAAGTAATCATCCCAATCATGTCATATTTTGGTATTTGGTATTTTCTTCATTCTTCAACCAGCATATAATTATACATATTATAAATAAAATCAATTTTTATAATATTAATAATTATGTTTGTTATAGCATGCCCACACACATATGCCAGCAGTCTACAGTGGTAAACATTTTACTAATGTAAACACTTCAGCTGATTAATAAATCATAGAAATAGCACTTGATAAAGCAATAATACTGATATTTAATTAAAATGTCCATTTATTAACTAATCACATGAGTATCTATGAGATAAAAATCTTCCTTTGCAATATGGGTCAGTAGCTTCCATCTAGTAGAAGATGTAGACAAGTCAATAGTCTATTTCCAGAGGATTATTGTGTTGCTAAGAGTAGTACAGGCATCACGGACCAAAGAGGTAGCTTTGTTTTTTTTTAAATGAAAGTTGATTTATGGTGTTGTGTCAACTTCTGCTGTATAGCATAGGAACCCAGTCATACATTAAAAAAATATATTTCAAGCCAGATTGCAAATTGTGGAATGATTTCATGCGTATTCATATACTATTTTCTTTCTAGGAGGTTGTTCTCTTCCAATTTTTTACACAGCACTATAAAGTACTGAAATTTGCCTAAATCTGGGATGTGTAATGACTATATCCTCATTCTTTGCCTTTTGTTTTCTGTAGGCTCAAAAGTATTTGAAAACTAGATCAATGTGAACACCAAAAAGAACAGAGTACTTATGACTCTGAAGAGATGTAAACAACTGGTCCACCAATATTAGTAAGTTCCAGCTGGATATTACCTTTGCTAACATGACACTGTTTCTGATTCCCCTGCCTTGTCCATGATATCCTTCTTGCAATCCATAAATGCTGTCATTTTTCAAGATGTTTTCTGTGGACTGTTTCATTTGTCTCTCAACATACTTTCCCTTAAAAATCTCCTTTCTTGTCATGACGTCAACAACCACTTATATGTAGATGTCCCCCTAATTCAGATGTACAAATCCTGTCTTCTTTCTTATGAATTTATAAATTGGACCCTTTAATTTGGATGTTCAGCACATACCTCACATTCAACATGTTCATGACACGTGTCCCATCTCAAGCTTTGTGCTTAACATTTTATTCCACTTAAATTTTAGTAATGTAACAATAATCTCATTTCCTTAGTTTCCAAACTCCAGATGCATGTTCCACTTACCACTTTTCTTTAGCAATAATCTCATAGCCATTCACAGGTAAAAATTCTTTGGATTCTATTTCCATTCTAGGTGCGACCCTACTCTCTTCCCAAGTGTTATAATTATATTTCATTTAATCTCCATTTCCTTATTCTTCTGGACCATTCCACATAGAATCACAAAATTTATTTTTTCAAATCTCACCATTGATTAAGTTTATGGTTGCTTGAAAAATATTTATGGCTACTCATTGTTAAAAAAACCAACAGCTAACTCTGCTGTTTGTTTCCTGTGAATTAGAGTCTGATATCATCATTGAATTGAAGGTGATTTTTTTTCACACGTATCATATTATTGTGCTAACATCTTAATCTTCTTTCTTTGACTGCAAGATCCTTAACTCAGATGTGTGACTAGAGTTTAGCAGATACTCAACATATCTGTTGATTAAATGAATAAATGGCCTCTCATTTTGACATCATATGAGTTACATCTTATAGCCAATGTAGAGATTTTCTCAAGACTTGGGCCATTTCCTAGGAGAGATGGCTTTGGTAATACACACTTTAAGCTGCCTGGGGCTCCTCAAGGAATCACTAGGTACTATAATTTTTCAAAAAAATTTTATTGGAGTGTAGTTGACTTACAAAGTTTTGTTAGTTTGAGATATACAGCAAAGTAAATCAGTTATATATATACACACAGCCATTCCTTTTCAGATTCTTTTCCCATATAGTTATTGCACAATATTGAGTAGATCTTGAACTGTATTTTCTCACTGTGACTCAATGAAAGACCTCAGAGTCCTTGCAGACTTCTCTGAAAAAGTGGTTTTTACACTTAAGCATGAAAGGCAACAATTTGCAGGGCTTGCTAAAATGCAGACTGCTAGGCTCCACCTCCAGAATTTTTAAACCAGAGGAGATAGAATAGGTCCTGAGAATTTGAATTTATGGCATACTCTCAGGTGTTGCTGTTGCTGTTCCAGCAACAACACTAGAGAAATTCTGCTCCAGGACAGGGTATAGGTACTCACAGGTCTCAAAGACATCAAAGAACTTAAGTGAGCTGCCAGGTAATTCATCAGAATACCGCAAAACCTGCACACTGCAGCCTCAGCTTCTTAATAAGAGGTCTTGATACAGGGCATGTACTCTAAATAAATTAGCTGAAAATCTACACTTTCAGCAGAAAAAGGGTAGATTCTTGCATATACTAATACATTTAGTAACCATGTTAAGCTTAAATGAACCTCAGGAGTAAATGGTATGGTCTCAGTCAATTTTCTATCTCTTTATGTCATCTGGATAAATTTATAACATTTAAGCTAATTATCTCCCAGACAAAAAAGGAGTTGATCACATGTAGGTTATTCTGGAAATAAATGTGACTGAAAAGCCCCTTGCAAGCATTTGCAGCAGCTTCCTCCCTCATATCAGTGGAACACTTGATTGATATCTAATTTTTCTTTTTCCCCAGAGTCTCTATCAGTACAGAATTTGGCTAGGCATTTAATTACCTATAGAAACAAACTCGTAGTTTGAAAATTATCAGACTGCAAATACTGTTCCAGATATTATGCTAAATTCAGCAATATTTTCTTTTCTTTTTTTTGGCCACACCTGCAGCATGTGGAAGTTCTTGGAACAGGGATCGAACTGGAGCCAAAGCAGTAACCTGAACCACAGCAGTGACAAGATTGAATCTTTAACTGCTAGGCCACAAGGGAACTCCCAGCAATGTTTTCTGATTCAAAATCATATGCATTCTAAGGTTTCTTCTTTTTTCTCAGTTAACAGCTGAATCTCAATCTTGGGAAGTATCTCTTAGATTTTTTTTTTATATCTATAAGAACATATATTGACTACTCATGTGTATAGGCTTCATGTGACTGGAGAAGATGAAAAATTGAGATTTTTTTTAATAATCATAGAAAAATAAAAATCATAGCAAAAACAAAATTATAAGATTTTTAAAGGATAGGGCTATGATTTTTAATTTTTTTTCCTTTTTCTTTTTCTTTTTTTGGCCACCCTGTGGCATATGAAGTTCTTGAACCAAGGATCAGATCCAAGCTGCAGTTGTGACCCACACCGCAGCTGCAACAATGCCAGATCCTTAACCCACTGTGCCATTCCAGGGATTGAACCTGTGTTCGGCACTCCAGAAACACTGCTGATCCCATTGCAGTGGGAACTCCAAGATTGTGATCTTTTACATTCAACTTAAGTTTATAAACATCTTAAAACTAGTTAGCCATAACAGGGTAGTATGATAATATATTTCTTAATCTGTATTCTCTAATTTTTATTTTCTGTAATTTAAACCCTCAAATATATTTCTATTGACTGCAAAGATGGAAAGAAATTGATGTACATACCCTTTGTAAAAAGCTTCATAAACTCTAACAGAGTCATTGGTTACTCTTTCTGTGATTTTTAAGAGATTCTGACTGTAATGTCCCACAAAACAAGAAAAACATGAATGAAATCATGAAGATGGCCAAATATGATATCTCTTGCCTGTATCCTCTTAGCCATAGTACAGACACAGTCCTGGTCACCCAAAGACCCATCCAATGTCCATGTGTAAGCCCTCCCAGGGACCTGGTAGGGGCCATACCCATCTCTATATGTGGTGATAGGTCCAGCAAGTGAAGACCCAATTGGAGATCTTGAAGTGGATACTTGTCCAAGTGCTGTTCTACTGAACAAGGTACTTGAGGCATTCCTCTCCACCTATAGACCAGGCAGGATCTATGCAAACCTTAGCTCCTGCTAACAAGCCTGCTAACCATGAACCTCACTGCAGACCTGGCAACAGCCTCAAAACTGGCTCCAGCACAGAATGATTATGATTCTGGAGATAATCCCATTGGCCTGGGGCACAGACAGGAGAAGAACTTCACCTGCTAAAATCAGTCTGTAAAGAGGAGAAGAGATTTTGGCTCCTTCATATGCATAGACACCAATGCACTTGTGGATACATGGGTCACAAAGAATAGAGCAAATATAACATAACCAAAGGAAACTGATAAAACATTAGTAACCAAGCCCTAAGAAATGATGATCTACAACTTGTCTGACAAAGAACTCATGTTAAAAAAAATCAATGAAATGCAAAAGAATACAGATAGACAGTTTAACAAAGTCAGGAAAGCAATGTATGAAAAAATAATAAGTTTAATAAAGAAATATGAAATTCCCATCGTGGCGCAGTGGTTAACAAATCTGACTAGGAACCATGAGGTTGTGGGTTCGATCCCTGCCCTTGCTCAGTGGGTTAATGATCCGGCGTTGCTGTGAGCTGTGGTGTAGGTTGCAGACGCAGCTCGGATCCCGCGTTGCTGCGGCTCTGGTGTAGGCTGGCAGCTACAGCTCTGATTAGACCCCTAGCCTGGGAACCTCCATATTCTGCAGGAGCAGCCCAAGAAATGGCAAAAAGACAAAAACAAAAACAAAAAAAACAAACAAAAAAACAAATAAAAAAATATAAAGAAATAGAACTCATAGAAAAGAGCCAAAGAGGAACCCTCAAACTAAAAAATACAATGACAGAACTACAAAATTTAATAGAAAGCTTAAACAGTAAAACTGATCACACATAAGAATGAATCAGAGACCCTGAAGACAGATCATTTGAAATTAGAGGAACGAAAAGAAAAATGAATATAAAAAGAGTGAAAAAAATTTAAATTAAAAAGAATGAAAAAAAAAACTATGTGAATTATGGGATATTATCAAGTGAACTAACGTTCACATTGTGGGAATTCCAGTAGAAGAGACAGAGAAAAGGTACAGAGCTTATTTAAAGAAACAATAGCTGAAAACTCTCCAAATCTTGGGAGAGAGATACAGACTTAAGTACAGGAAACTCAAAGGGCCTCAAGCAAGATCAAACCAAAGATTACTCTTAGACACATTATAATCAAATGTGAAAAGTCAAAGAGAGAATTTTGGCTATCAGTGAATTTCTCTATGGAAACCTTGCCAGTCAGGAGAGAATGGGTTGAAATATTCAAAGTGATGAAAGAAAAAAAAAATGCCAAGCAAAAATACTAGACTCAGAAAAACTGTCCTTCAAAATAAGGGAGAGCTAAAGACACTCTCAGACAAATAAAAGCTAAGGGAGTTCATCACCACTAGACCTGTCTTATAAGAAATGTTAAAGGAAGTTTTTCAAATTGAAATAATGATAGTAAATAATAACATGAAAACATACAAAAATCAATGGTAAAGTTACATATATTGTCAAATTAGGAATAGCATAATATTGTATTGGTGGTGTGTAAATAATGTTAAATTCTAGTATAAAAGTTTTTACAATATATAAAAAATAACTACAGTTACAATAATTATTATTGGACACACACTATACAAAGACGTAAAGTATGATAAAAATAGCAAAAATGTGGGGGGAAGCAAATAAAAATATAGAGATTTTATATGCAATTGTAGGTAAGTTTCTATCAACTTAAAATAGACTTATATCTGTAAGTTGCTTCATATAAGCCTCATGTTATCATAAAGGAAAAAAAACTATGGTATATACAAAAAAGATAAAGAGAAAGGAATTAAAGAACATGAATTAAATCACAAAGGAGGACAGCAAGAGAAGAAGAAGGGAAAAAAATGAATTAAAAGAAAACAATGAACAAAATGGCAATGTAAGTCCTTACACAGCAATAATTACTTTAAATGCAAATGGATTAAATTTTCTAATCAAAACACAAAAAGTGACTGAATACATATAAAAATAAGATCCAACAATATGTTACCTACAGGAGACTCACTTTAGCTTTAAAGACACACATAGGCTGAAAGTGAAAGGATGGAAAAAGATATTCCAAACAAATGGTAACTAAAAGAGAGAAGAATGACTATATTTATATCAGTAAAATAGATTTTTAGTGAAAATCAGTCACAAGAGAACAAAAAGGCCCCTATATTATGATAAAAGGGTCAGTTATTCAAGAGGATATGAAAACTGTAAATATATATGCATTCATATTGGAACACCTAAATATTCAATGCAATTAACCAAACTGAAGGGAGAAATAGACAGCAATACAGTAATAATAGTGGACTTTGACACCTCACTTTTATATTGAATAGATAATTAAGATAGGAAATTAATAAGGGAGATGTGAAGAACACTATAGACCAAATGTACTTAACAGACATTAATAGAATATCTTCCTAAGTAGCAAAATACACATTCTTTTCAATCATACAGTCTGAACAAATCATGTATCTGAACAGTCTTCAGGACAAATCGTATGTTGGGCCACAAAACAAGCCTTAATAAACTTAAAAAGATTGAAACTATATCAAGTATCTTTTTTGGCCACAATGGTATGAAATAAGAAATCAAAAAAGGAGGATATGGAAAAATTCACAAATACATGGCATTTAATATGCTCTTGATCAATTGATGGATTAAAGGACAAAGCAAAAAGGAAATGAGAAAGTATCCCAACTTGAAGAAAAATGGAAATACAAACACCAAAACTTATGGGATGTAGCAAAATCAATTCTTAGAGGAAAATGTGTAGTGATAAATGCCTATATTAAGAGAAAAGAAAGATCTCAACTAAACAGCCTAACTTTATACCTCAAGGAATTAGAAAAAGAATAGCCTAAGCCCAAAGTTAGCAGAAGGAAGAAAATAATAAAGATCTGAGTACAAGTAAATGAAACAGAGCCTAGAGAAATAGAAGAACAAAAGCACTGAAATGAAGAGTTGGCTTTTTGAAAAGATAAATTATACTGACAAAGCATTAACTAGACTAACCAAAGGGAGGGGGTGACTTAAATACAAATTATAAATGAAAAAGGAGATAATACACCTGGCACCAAAGAAATACAAAGGATGTATAAAGGCTACTATGAATAATCATACACCAACAAATTGGATAACCTAGAAGAAATGGATAAATTCCTAGAAATATGTGACTTCCCAAGACTGAATCATGAAGAAATAGAAAATTTGAACAGACTAATAACAACTAAGGAAATGAAGCAGTAATAAAAAACACAAGCCTAGGACTAGATGGTTTCATTGGTTAATTTACCAAATATTTAAAGAAGAATTAATGTAATCTTTCTTAAACTCTTCCAAAGCAATATTGAAGAGGAGGGAAAACTCCCAAACTCATTTTATGAGGTCAGCATCATCCTGATACCAAAGCCAGGTAAGGACACTACAAGAAAACTACATTCCAACATCCCTAATGAGTATAGATACAAAAATTCTCAGCAAAATACTAGCAAATCAAATTCAACTGTAGTTTAAACAGATAATACAATGTGATCAAGTGATATTTACCCCTGGGATGCAAGGATGGATCAACATATGCAAATAAATAAATGTGGAATACCACATTAACAGAAAGAGGAACACAAATTATATGATTCTGTAAATAAATTTAAAAAAAGGATTTGAAAAAAATTTTTTCATTTCATTGTAAAAGCTCTCAACAAATTGTGTAAAGAAAATACCTCAACACAGTAAAGGCCATATATGACAAAACTATAGTTAATATCATACTTGATGGTGAAGAGCTGAAAGCTTTTTTTTCCTAAGATCAGAAATAAGATGAAGGTGCCCCCTATCACCACTCCTATTCAACATAGTACTTACTAGAAGTCTTAGCTAGAGCAATAAGGCAGGAAAAGGAAATAAGAAGCAGTCAATAGAAAAGGAAGAAGAAAATTTTCTCTGTTTGCAAAATATACGCTCCTATATAGAGAAAGACCTAAAGACTCCACCGAAAAACTGTTAGAACAATTCAACAAACTCAGTAAATCTGCAGGATACAAAATCTACATACAAAATTAAGCTTCATTTCTACATACTACCAACAAATTCTCTGAAAAAAAAAACAGGGAAAAATGATATCATTTGTAAGAGCATCAAAAATAACAAAATACAGAGGAATAAATTCAGCAAAAGAGATGAAAGATGTGTACATTGAAAACTATAAGATACAGATGAAGAAATTGAAGAAAACACAAATGGAAAGATATCCCATGTTCATGACTCAGAATAATTAATATTGCTATAATGTTCATACTATACAAAGCTATGTATAGATTCAACACAAGCCCTATCAAAATTCTAATGGCAAATTTAACAGAAGTATTAAAAAATTTTAAATTCATATGGAATTTAAAAAGACCCTGAATAGCCAAAGCAATACTGAGGGGGAAGAGCCCAGCTGGAGGCATCATACTTTCTGGTTACAAAGTTATAGTAATCAAAACAGTATGGTACTGGCATTTAAAAAAAAAAAAACAGACACAGACCCATGGAACAAAATTAACAGCTCTGAAATAGACTCACACATATATAGTCAGCTAATATTTGACAAGGGAGCCAAGAATACTCAATTTGGAAAGGATAATCTTTTTAATAAATGGTGTTAGGAAAACTGGATATCCACATGCTAAAGAATGAGGTTGGATCCTTATATTACTCACAAATTTTAATTTGAAATGGATTAAAGACTTAAGAGTAAGACTTGAAACTGTAAAACTCCTGGAAGAAAACATGGGGAAAAAGCCCCTTAACATTACTCTTGGCAACAATTATTTGGATATTATACAAAAAGCATGAGCAACAAAAAATAAACAAGTGGTGGAGTCCCTGTCATGGCGCAGTGGAAACAAATCCAACTAGGAACCATGAGGTTGCAGGTTTGATCCCTGGCCTTGCTCAGTGGGTTAAGGATCCAGTGTTGCCGTGGGCTCTGGTGTAGTTCGCAGATGCGGCTTGGATCTGGTGTTGCTGTGGCTGTGGCGTAGGCTGGCAGCTACAGCTCCGATTAGACGCCTAGCCTGGGATCTTCCATATGCCTAGGGTGAGGCCCTATAAAGACAAAAAGACAGATAAAAAAATAAAGTGGGACTATCAAACTAAAAAGTTTTTGCACATCAAAATAAATGATTGATAAATAAAAGGCAACCTACAGAATGGGAGAAAATATTTGCACACCATATATTAGATAAGAGGATGGTTAATGTCTAAAATATATAAGGAACTCATATGACTCAATAGAAAAAATGGCAAAAAGACTCAATCCTATTAAAAATGGGTAGAGGACCTGAATAGATATTAGGACATATAGCGGCCAAAAGGTGTAAGAAAAGATGCTTAACATCACTAATCATCAAGAAATGCAAATCAAAAAAACAAGGTACTACTGTTCAGAACAGGGAACTGTATTCAATATCCTGTGATAAACCATAGGATATTGAAAAAAAAAGCGAAAAAGGATATATATGTATAACGAGTCATTTTTCTGTACAGCAGAAATTAACACAACATTGTAAATCAACCATATGTTAATAAAATTTTAAAAAAGTAATGCAAATCAAAGCCACAGTGATATCTCACCTCACACTTGTTAGCATGGTTATTATCAAAAAGACGAGATAACAAATGTTGGCAAGGATGTGGAGAAAAGGGAACGCTTGTGCACTGTTGATGGGAATGTAAATTGGTGCAGCCACTATGTAAAATGTAAAAAAGTATGGAGATTCCATAAAAATTCAAAATAGAAGTACCATATGATCCAGAAATCCCACTTCTGGGTATATATCTGAAGGAAACGAAAGCACTAGCTCAAAGAAATATCTGTACCCCAATGTTCATTGCACCACTGTTCACAATAGCCAAGACATGGAAACAATCTATGTGTCCATCAACGGATGAATGGATAAAGAAAAAAAATATATATATTTATACTACATACATACAATAGAATATTATTCAGTGATAAAAATGAAGGAAACCTTGTGTTTTATGATAATTTCCATTGACCTTGAGGGCATTATGCTTAAATGAAACAAATCAGACAGTGCAAAAGAAATACTATATGATCTCACTTTTAATGTGTAATGAAAGCATTGAATTCCTAGAAACAGAGTAGAATGCTAGTTGTCAGAGGCTAAGTGGTGGGGAAAAGGGAAAGATATTGGCCTAGCCAATAGATAAATAATTGCTAGGCATACATATACAGTTTGGTGAATATGGTTAACAATACTGTATTAATATACTTGAAAGTTGCAGACAGATCTTAAATGTCCCCACTACAAAAGGAAATTAATTATGTTAGGTGACAGATATGCTAAGTAACATTACAGAGGTAATCATTTCACAATATATATGTGTATCAAATCATCACATTGTACACCTTAAATGTACACAATGTTATATGTCCATTATATTTCAATAAAGCTGGGGAGGGGAAAAAAAAAAAACAAATAAAACCTACAAAACCCAATCAATTAAAAAGTTGCTTGGTTACTCGAAGTCAAATAACTAGTCCAGTAGAACTATCTTCAATTTACTGAATAAACTACTACATTTGAGGGGAAAAAAAGTTTGGACTCTGGAGAGTTAAGAAATAATAAAATTAAATACAAATTTAAAATATTATTAAGTTGGCACAACACTGTAAATCAACTATACTTTAATAAATTTTTAAAATAAAGTATTAAGAAATCTTGATGAGACAAGGAAAATAGAGAACCCTACATCAGGAACAAAAAGGTGGTTTAGAAAAATGATAAATAAATATTGTTCTCTTTGACATATGAGAGGGTATTAGTCAATTCCCTTCAGAAGGATCGATAAGTGAAAGGTTCCGTAGACTTTTTAGAACAATAGAACTTTTAAGAAAATGTAGACTGAAGATTTCCTTATCAAGATGAAGGTGGTAGCTATACTGGATGTGGGCTAGGGAAGAGATTTACTGACAGCAGGAATGGCTTGAGATTGACATTCAGGTCTTTGGGAGTTTTTAACTTTTAAACACCTATTGAATAGTCGTCAGATGTTATTGGCAGCTGGCCATTTCTTTTTTTTTATTATTCTCAAATATTTATAAGTCATATATGCAAAATTGACTAGTGACAGATGCCATTATTTAGCAAATGGATTATCAAAATAAGACTGGGGTAGGGCTTAATGATGAATTGTGTATTGCATTTTAAAAGCAATTTTCTATTTTGCATGTAGCATATTAGCACACAATTATGTGATCATTAAAAACTAGTAGTGATATAATTTGAATGTTTTTTTTAAGTCATTTCTTTCCTATATTTCAGATTTGCTTTCATATGCTTTCTTACACTTCCAACATATAATTTTTCAATTAAAAACTTGGTAGAAATAGATGATAGATATTTGAATAAAAAATATTAAGCACATTAATATTTTGATTTCATGATTATTGAATATCTTTGTTTTAGTAAATTCTACCTTTCATGTCAATTCAACCATGGAAACATCTGGTAATTATATTCTAAATAAAGTGGCTTGAATTTTACACTTTGAAATTGTTCTAGTTTACATGTTTTACCTTACTGGACTACTAAAGTCTATAGGCCTCAAATACTGAACTCTGTCACTAAATAAAATATATATAGTATGATATAGTGAAGAAAAAAACCAGAAACCTAGCTTAAATCCTAACTGCCATTAATTTTTATTTTACTCATTTGAGATTTTGTTGCCTGATCTATAAAATAGCAGCTCCCTATAGATGATGTCTAAGATCGAGAGTTTTTAAAAAAATTAAATCATTTCTTTCCTGTATTTTAGATTTGTTTTCATATGCTTTCTTACATTTCCAATATATAATTTGGAATATAATTACCGCTGTATAGCAAAAGCTTGGCCCAAAGGAAGCATTCAGTAGATATTAATTTCCTTCCCTTGTAATCCTTAAGAGAACAGCGGGCAGAGGATAAATGGTACAAGTTTTAATTAAGAGGGTAAGAGTTAGCAGAGTGGCATAGGGAGCACAGGATTTGGGGTCAGAAGGTTTGATTTCTATGACTTAAAAGCTTATGATATTGGGCAAGGTGCACACCAAAATTAACTATAGTTTTCTCCTTCTAGAACTCAAAAAAGCATTCTACCCTGTTCATGTTGAGGCAAATGATCTAATCAGTTCCAGCAAAAAATACTCCCAAACAAACAAACCAAAAACCCTAAAGTGTTTCTAAATGATTTTATAGAAGTACTGTGTTTCACTGATAGACATGAGGACAATAACTCCTGAGACTATTAATAATCGGTAACCTTGTAATTGAAGGAGAAAGAAAAATAAATTCTATGATCTAAGATTGCATAGACACCAATTTATTTCATATCCCTGAAATGGAACAGCTCTTCATATTTTCCAGGATCATTGGGTGGAGATTATTAAAGATTTCTCTAACTCATTTTTTTTTTTAGGGCTGCACCTGCGGCATATGGAAGTTCCCAGGATAGGGATCGAATTGGAGGTGCAGCTGCGGGCCTGCACCACAGCCACAGCAATGCTAGATTTAATCCATGTCTGTGACCTACCCTGCAGCTCTTGGCAATGCCGAATCCTTAACCTACTGAACAGGGCCAGGGCTCAGACCTGCATTCTCATGGATACTAGTCGGGTTTGTTACCGCTGAGCCACAATGGGACCTCCATCTAACTCATTTTATCCAATACCTGTAATAGCTCCCAAAGTTGAACTAGGAGTGATCTCTTTCTTCATCTTTAAAATAGGAATCATATTAGTGATTACAGTGTTCTTATAAGCTTGTGCATCATCATTATGAATAAGCCTGTGTGTCATACCCTATATTCAGAGGATAAAAAACAAAAACAAAACAGTTTGCATTCTGAGAAAAACAAACATAAAGTAGATTCACCCAGTCTAGCACTAGATCCACCCCACAAAATGGAGTCTTAAGACTGTTTCCATAAACTGCTACCTACTCTACCAACATCTACCAATAAAATCTTCAATGTAAGAGAGCTACGGTTGCTGTTTTCTTCTAAAAATAGACTACCTATAATGTAGCAACCTTGTTTTTCTTTAAACATTATTTATACATTTTTATAACGATTTTTATTTTTTCTATTATAGTTGGTTTACAGTGTTCTGTTGATTTTCTACTGTACAGCAAAGTAACCCAATCTCACACACACACACACACACACACACACACACATATTCTTTTTCTCACATTACCATGCTCCATCATATGTGACTAGTTCCAGTGCTATACAGCAGGATCTCATTGCTTATCTATTCCAAAGGCAATAGTTTGCATCTATTAACTCCAGATTCCCAGTCTATCCCACTCACTCTGCTCCCCCCCTGCCCCTTAGCAACCACAAGTATGTTCTCCAAGTCCATGAGTTTGTCTTTTTTCTTTCTTTCTTTCTTTCTTTTTTTTTTTTTTTTGCCTTTCAGGGCTGCACCTGCAGCATATGGAGATTCCCAGGCTAGGGGTCCAATTAGAGCTATAGATGCTGGCCTACTCCACAGCCACAGCAACGCAGGATCTGAGCCCCATCTGCGACCTACACCACAGCTCAGGGCAATGCCAGATCCTTATCCCACTGAGTGAGGCCAGGGATCGTACCCGCAACCTCATGGTTCCTAGTCAGATTCATTTCTGCTGCACCATGACGGGAACTCCCATGAGTTTCTTTTGTGTGGTAAGTTTCATTTGTGCCATATATTAGATTCAAACATTAGTTATATTTATTTTATGGACATTTTTGCAAAGTTATGGAATAATTCTTTTCTTCCTAATTTTGTTTTTGAGCTTTCTGTTCACGAAAGAAATAAATATGGTCAGGAATCTTGAAGTCACAATGCTCTACGAGTAGTAAGCATTCACTAGTAAGTGCTTGTTACTCAAAGAGAAAAGGGCTACAAAAATGATGTGACTGAAATGCCATTTTAGTAAAAATGAAGAAGAGAATAACTAGATCCTGGGATTATGAGGGTAATCTTTAAAAGTTAGGGGGAAATATGAGAGAGAGAAAGAGAAAGGAGGGAGAAGAGACAGGAAAGGAAGGAATACCTTTATAGAAGCTTTTAAGCAAAAGTGGAAGGGAAACCCCAGTCAGAGGGAGGGAGGAGACAAGGAGTCTGATGTTGTTATGGTAACTGTATTTTCTTTCTAATTACTCCAGCCAAGAGAGTGGGATACTGTGTTAGTGTATGGTCAGCTCTAGAGATGGTCCTCTGCCTTTATCAGGCTGGTCAGCTAGCATTTCATTAGAATAAGGCAACATTCTAGAGTCACTACAAATACTTCAACTATATTTCTGATGAAAAGTAGATTCTTCATTAATTAGCACAATGGATGTTAGAAATCAAGTTTCATTGCTAAAATTAGTGGCCTTTTTCTAACCATTGAAGATATTGGAAAAGGAAGCTCCATGTTGAAATCAGTGTTATTCAAGACATATGGATTACTTAACATAATTTAGACACATCCTGCCGCTCAGGTATCTGTGGCCAGTAGCCTGCTCCCTTAGGGAAATTGTTCCAGGTTTGATTCCAAATGGTCCTGTGTTCTGATGAGGAATACTCTCTCTCTCTTTTTTTTTTCCCCAGAAATTAAAATTTACTTCAGAAAGAAGCTGTAACCAAGCAGGATTCTGTGAGGCCTTCCCAGCATGGACCCCCACTCATGTCCTCCACCTGCCTTTTTATCTATGGAAAAACTTTAGTCAAAGAACCAATTTAATAAGAGGAGTGAAAAAATACAGAGAAAAAAGAAAACAGTAATTATCACTCAGCCATTCGACAAAGTCAGGACCATCAGTTCTCAAGGACTATAGATAGTATTCTGAGCCATGACCTTGGAGCTGTTTAGCAGGTGCTGAAGCCCTCACTGGGTGGAAGAGGTCCTCTGTATGCTGCCCACAAGCATGGAGACCACAGACCTGATGGAACCAGAAGGTTAATGACGCTGACTCCCAGTTGCCCCACCATCCACCAGTCAGGAAGATGTCTAGGAGCTGATCATGCCCTGCTCCTCAAAGACTTTTAAGACTCCACACTACCCGCTTAAGGGAGGGGAGCACAGTCCTTGAGGCACGATCCTGCTGTATCCCCTCTTTGCCTGGAAATTAAAGCTACCTTTTCTGTTTCCTCCAACTATGTCTCTGCATTTCTATTTGTCATCAGTGTACGGAGGTAGCTGATATTTCTGAAACAAAGTTAAAAAGTTATATGTAAGAGAAAAGACAATAAAATATTAAAGAAAATGTTGAAAAAATATAAGTATAAACATCTCAGATCATAACACTCTACAATGCTGTTTTCATGCCTAAGTTTTATCTTTCAGTTCTTGTCTATACAGAGACATAGCTATCTGCAAAGCTGATAATCATAGTGTACAAATCTTTTTGTGTCCTGCTTTTCATTTAATACCATAACATTTTTTTATATCACTACCCAGTTGATGAAGAATATTCTTGGTTGTCATTAGATGGTTAGCCTGACCCCACCACTGGACTTCTGCCACATTTCCCTCAGGGGAAACTACCATACGTTTTTGGGAACTCACATTTACACACACACACACACACACACACACACACACACACACAAACACACACACACATGGCACAGAGTTGCATCTTCTCTAAGATCATAGGATAGGTTACATGCTTGCTTAATAATAAATGTATAGGCAGCAGAATTTGTCCTAATTTTCTTTCACTATTTTATGGAATCAAGGTTGCAGAGGAGTAATTAACATTTTCCTACTTCCTAACCATTATAGTTACCTCATTTACCCAACGGGACCTGAGAATTATGTGTGACTGCATTGTTTTGGGTCCATTTTCAACAGCTGTGTTTGTCCAAAGACCAGTATCTCATTCTAACTGGAACCGTGCATGACCAGATTCCATAAGGGTGGCAAGGCTGCAAATGTTAAACTCTTAACAACAGTTGCTTTCTGAGCTAAGAAGGCTTTCTGCTCTGGCAGGCAGTATAAAGAAATGCTTCCCACCACCAAATTGTCACAGTAGATGTGTACTTGGAAAGAAAAATCTGGCCAAGTGTGGAGGATAAAATGGAGGGGTGGAGAATGAAGGCTAAGAAGGAGGTAGGGGAGGCTTGCAAAAAGCATTTGCAATAAAGAGTAAGGGAAAAGTCTATTTTCATGAGATACAATTTCCTGACTAATTGAAAGTAGCAGATGAGGAAGAAGTGAAGCAAATGAGGTAGAGGATGGTACAAAGAATTGAAATGTAAAATGGAGGATGACAAAAAATGAGAGGAGGGGGTGTGTGATTAAAAAGCTTGGGTAGGAACTTATCATAGTGGAAAAAAAAACCAATAGGTTATTGGAAAAAATGATAATAAAACAAGAGAATTGGAAGAAGGACATTTAGATTTAGAAGTCATTCGTGCATAAATAAGTGTAAATAGCATTGTAATATGATGCAAAAAGGTAGGTGTGGCAGAATTAGAAGAGAAGTTCTAAGGCCAGAGTCCTTGGGAAATGATAAAATATAAGGTGTTCACAGGGGTACAAGGAAAGATGTGGACAAACCAAGAGAGCAAAGCATTGATATGTTCTATCTTGGAAAATAGAATTCTTCTGATATAGAATTGATACGGTCTGATAACACCTACTGTAATCACTTGAAAGGACTGACTTAATGTGTCCCAGGTATCAAATAGTCCATCTCCTAGTCTGATACAGTGATGAAAATTTTTGGGATTTGGAGTCATTTAGACCTGGACTTAAATCTTTTCTTCTGGTTGTATGGTTCTCTGAGTATCAATAAAGTAGTTAACACAGCACTTATTATTTAATACATATTCAATACATGGTTAATGAATCTGCTATCATCAATCACCATAGTGCTGACATTACTTCGAAATATGAGTTAAATTTTCTTTCCCTGTTCTTGACCCTCTTTGCCTTTCAAGGGTACTGTATGTATTCTCTTTCAGAGGTAACATGGTAGCCAAGAATAAAGACGACTGAGCAACTTTTGACTTTCAAATTGCAGTTTTTAAAGCCAAGTCAACAATATGAAAAGCTTTGCATCACTCTTTTTTTTTAAGGCCGCACCTGTGGCATATGGAATTTCCCCAGGCTACGGGGGTCGAATGGCGGTGCTACAGCTGCCAGCCTACGCCACAGCCACAGTAATGCAGGATCCCCGACCCACTGAGTGAGGCCAGGGTTCTAACCCATGTCTTCAGGGATACTAGTTGGATTTGTTTCTGCTGCACCACAATGGGAAATCCTGCATCTCTCAAGAGTTATCTCTTTTGTGGAAGAAGAAAGGTCTTGTAGGAAAGGTAGGAAGAATGGGGACTTGATGATGTCAGAGAAATTTTTCAACACTGAAAGAGTAGATATTTGTTCAACCATAATAGCATGTGTAGAGGATCCAAGGGGATGTGACTAAGGTTTAGAGGCAGCTAAACTCTTCAGAATCTTCTACCGTTCAGAACATGACAAATAAAAATTATACTGGAAATTGATAGTTCGGCTGAAACTATTCTTATTCAGAACACAAAATAAATATATTCAAAATAGGGTCAATAGATAAAGTGAGACTTGTTTAGGTAATCTGCTTTTTAAAATATCTTCTACAATGCTAATTGTGCAAACAGTAGATCTTTAGGTTATACTGAACATACCAATTTTTTTCAAAGGCTAAAATAATAGAGCTCAGTGTTTAATAAAATAAAGGCTTTGGAAATAGACCTATATTCAAACCCCATCTTGGCCTCTTACAGTAATACTAGTATTAGTTTCTTCAGTAAGTTACTTAAACTCTTCAGTAAGTTACTTAAGCCTGAGGTGTTTATCAGTAAAATGGAGATTAAAATATTGACTTCAGAATTTTTTGAGGCTTTGCAAAAATGATTTTAAGAATGCCTAGCACTTTGCTTGATTCTTATTCAACAATGACTCTGACGCTGGCAATTTCCTTAGCAAAAAACCCCAAATAATTTGTATAAACAGGAAAGAAAGTTAGAAACAAAGAATAAATAGGCAAACCAGCACTTAAAAAAAACAATCTTGCTGCAGCACAGACTTGACGGTAAAGGGAAGGGGAAAAGGTTAAAAAGAGAGGAGTGCTAGAGTCACTCAATAAATTGCTCCTCTTCACACGTCTGACAATCTACAGCTCTGCCTGTGATTTATGGAAATGTGGTAACATGGACAATTGCTTCATTTTCCTTTGTACCAATTAGAGAAAAATGGACAGTTAGTAAAAAAGATTATAACTTGAGCTCTGGGGTTCTGGATGTCGAGTCGACAAAACAACAAAAACAAAACCCCCAAACAAAAAAGATTTTAAATATTATAAAGAAACCATTACCATCTGCAATATTTATTGTCAGTTCAATATATTGTAAGTCTATATTGTAAGTCTATCTTATATATGAGTCACTTTCAAATGACCAAAAAAGGATAAAAAAAAACTTTAATCTTGAAATAGGCAGTTTATTAAACTCAGTTTTAAGGACCCCAAATTCTTCTTAGATTGTACACATATTCATGGCTGACCAGAGGCAAATAATAATTATTATTTTATGACAACAATATTTATTTATCCAATTTGAATAAAAATGTTAGATGCATTATTATGAAAACAATGTGCTTGTTCACTTTCCTATCTGTTGGTCCCCACTTGGAATAAAAATTAGCCTGTCTGAAAATAGCTAAATAAATAGGATTGAAAAGACCACTGAATGAATTCTGAAATATTCAGTACTGTTTATTATAACTGATCAGTCTAAATAAGTAACAAATTGGGATTCAAACTACTGGGCTAGGGAACACAATTAAAAGAGACACTCCTTACCTATATAGAAATAAAGCTGGACTTTCAATACTGATTACAAGGTGAGAGAGAATGAACACTGTGATAACACTGCAATCAGCACCTGTAATTCACAAGTCCTATTTGGAATACAATTTTAAAAAGGGTAGGTGTTGCTTCACAATTTTCTGAGGCAAATAACTATTGGCTCCAAAGCATTACACATATAATTCCATATAAAAGATGAATTTACAAAATGAACATTGAAAGACTACAAGAGCTGCTGCAAATGGTTATGCAGGTAACTTTTCTTTTCCTTCGATAAGACAAAAGCAGGAAACAAGTAAAAATATTCAGAAAGAACATTAAAAGACGGAACTCATCTTACCTCCATCCAGCTCCTCAGCCCCAAAATGATTCCTGTAGAAGAGCATGATTTCTATCTTGTAACATTTGTAGATGGTTACTAAACAAACAAGCAGCAAAAGGATAGCACCAAGCCCTCCAGCAAGTTCAACTGTATACATCAGCTCTAGAAAAAAAATTACAAGAGGGAATTATATTCACATGTAAAATCATACTTTCAACTTGATTTCACAGTCTTGTGGATGAGATCAGATGTGGGTAATGGATTACCACAACTCTTTCCCTTTCTGCATGAGAATTTGACCTTTTGATAACTTTCTAGCTGTTACCTTGGTAACCAGATAAGGTGGTATGTAGTAACTCTGTTGCTAAGCAACATTGCTTATGGTAAAAATGAACCTATGTTGGTAGATTGCATTTGGACTGAGAGAATTATAAATGCCTGATTGGAAACTATAATTTTGGGATTGCTGGAGTGCAGTAACTCCTGTATATAAATCTACCTCTTGCAGGAATCTTGCAAGCTATGCTTATGGAGTTGATAAAAGAAATATTGGTTCCTCTGGATATGAGGCTTTTAAGTAGGATGGTTCCTGAACTCAGTTCCTGAAGGGTAGTGTGGATGTCACACAGTGTTGGGTGGGCCACCTAATGGGTACTTTCTGCTGGCTCCTGCAAGAAGCAATAATCCTTGTCCTATATCTTTTTGAACAGAGTGGTGCCAATGTTGCTGACCATAGTCTCGGAGGCTGAGTGCTAACTTGGGCCTAAGAAGTAGGCTCCCTAATGGATGTCACACTGGACTATGTTGGTAGTATTTTCCTTTAGCTAAGTTACTTAATTTTTTTCCTTATCTTTTCTTTCTCCCTTTATTAGGTACGCTATTATGTTCTATCCAAAAGAGTAATTTTCTTGCCATTCACTGTATACAAGTTATCTGATTCCTATTGAATGTCTATATTAAAAAAAGAGACAATTTTAGGTATAAAATATGCACTTTTTTTCTCCTTTAGCGCTCATGAAAATCATAACAAAATATAAACACAGATTTTGAAATGTACTTTAACTAAGTGCCTGTGTATGCATGTTGACGTTGATCATCATAGTCCAAATGTTACTGATGGGTAGCCATTGTTCACTGCAGTTGACAATTACCTTGAAAAGTACTATTTTCCTTAATTATCATTAAAGATAAATATTCCTAAAGTTATGGTTCTAAAATAATGGCATTTTTCATCTTGTAATTTACAATCAACCAATGGGTTATCTAGTTTTATAAAAGTTAATGTAGGCTTAGACTGAGAACTTTATTCTTTTTTTTGTTTGTTTGTTTTTTAGGGCCGTACACACGGCACATGGAGATTCCCAGGTTAGGGGTCATACTAGAGCTGCAGCTGCCGGCCTACACAACAGCTACAGCCATGCCAGATCCTTAACCCACTGAGCAAGGCCAGGGATCAAACCTGCATCCTCATGGATACTAGTCAGAATTTGTCTCCATGGAGCCACGACGGGAACTCCTAGACTAAGAACCTTAAATAATCTATGCATTTGCAGTAACAATTACTCTTGCGTTATAAGATCATTCCTGAGATCTCACAAATGGGTGCCACACAATATCACTGATAAATAACATGAAAAATACGTTCGTCATTTTTTCACAAGGACATTTTTGTGTTTTTGTGTGTGTGTGTGATTTTAAGTGATGTCACTTTTCCTGTGACAATTACAGAAAAAAAAAACCCTCAGCCATATTTCTTATTACCTAGTGCTTCATTTCTAATTCAACAGTTTAAAAAGGTAATACATATAACTACTGTTTAACCAAGTGTATTTTTTATGAAAATTAAAAGGGACACAGAAGAAAAACATATAAAAAGTGATTGGGACTTTATGAATTTAAGAACAAAAAATAAAGTGAGTTATTAGGTCTTTTAGAGTCTCAGTAAATTAATATGAAGTATGAAATACCAAAAAGTACCTCACAGGAATTTATATATTTTATATTTATAAATATCGGACAGCTTTATCTGCACAATCTGGTGAGAGACTTCACAAGATAGTTACTACAAAAGTACCAGGAATGAAATATAAAATACTCTTTATTGTTTTGTGAACAGAAAGGATTAGTGGGCAGATAGTTCTCTGGGGTACAATGGGTCTTGTTTTCTCAGGATGTCAGTTAAATTCCACCATACATAGAAGCTTGCATAAGAGGTTAACTTATGCCCACAGACTAATTTATTTACCAGAAAAATCTGATTTAAGTTACACTGCATATAATGTGAGAGATAAGCATTTGGACTATTTTTTTCCCCTCAGATTCACTGTTTTCTAATACGATGCATTAAACGCTTGGAATTTATTACTTTAAAAATGTTGTGTGAGAAAAGAAATAAAAAATAATGCAGAATGCTTAACTTCGACTCCCAAACACTGCTAGTGGACGTGCCCAATGGTACTACTACACCAAAGCATTTATCCAAAGGAAATACAAGCAGATGTTCACAAGAAGACTTGCACAAGAATGTTCAGAGTAGTCTTATTCATAGTAGCCACACCTGGAAACAACCCCAATGTTCATTAACAGGGTATGATGAACAAAGTGCTGTATGTCCACGTGATATATACTCGGCAGTAAAAAGAATGAACTACTGATAGCATGTAGCTTGCGTGAATCTCACAACATTATGTTAGGTGAAGAAAGCCAGACACAAAGTATTACCCTCCATATATTTATATTTAAATCAAGTCCAAGAGCAGGCCAAAATAAACCTTAGTGATGGAAATCACAAAACAGATGCTTTGTGTAATGGGTAATGTGAAAATTTACTGGAAAGGGACAAGAGAGAACATTCTGAGGTGAAAAAAATTTCTGTATTTTTTTTCAGATGTGGATAAAAGTATATACATTTGTCAAAACTCATTGATCTGAACATTTAAGATCTATATGCTTTGTCTTAATTGTACTTCACATCTTCAAAAATATGATTTTTGTTTTTTAAAAAGAGCCATTATAATTTCTAACCTAAGGGCTATGTGGGAAAAAGCTGTAAGGAAAGCTGGGAGTCAGGACAGCTGCTTTGCTGTAGATAAGTGCACAGGCAGGGAATGCTTTTTCCATGGTGTCCCTAAGCACATCCTTTGATTCGGGAGCCATGGCACTGGGCCTGAGCATGCAGTAGGCCTTACAAGCCTCTATCTAGTTGAATAGCTTTTGGTACAATCAAAAACTGTGCCTGAAATGTTATCCTATTAATCCAACAAGCAGAATTCTCATTCTCTTCAGATGGTATTTATAACATTGGTCTCCATACACATTTTTTTTTTAGCTTATAAAAATGGAATATGTGTAAGTTAGAGAAAAATCTTAGGAAAGTAATTCCTTCTTGTTTTTAGAAAAATAATTGCCCCAAAATGAATTATTGCCATTGCTAGATGTCACGAGCCACTCAAAAAACTGTATACATCATCTCGAATACACTATTTACTAGGCTGATCAATAATCCTGTCTAAAATGTAATGAGAAAAAGAGAGCAGGGTTGATAAGGCTTAGTAATTACAGAAATAGTCTTATATCACATGTATACCTCCTTTAAGGTTACAAATATATGAAAAGTTATATATACCTAGAGCATGAGCAATAAAGCAAGAACAATTCTTCTGAGCCACATGTCATTTACTTAATAATAGGGATACCAAAAACCAGTCAAAGAAATAGCATTTACAAAGAGATGATTTACCCTGAGATCTCAACAGTATCTCAGATTTCCCCTAGAAACATCTATAGTGTTATATGCAGAAGCACAGTGTGCTTATAACAAACTTGGAAGTTGGAAAAGAAATGTCTTTCAGCCCTCAATACATACACCTTGCATAAGAATTACTAGGTTATTTTTATGCAAGAGTAATATACATGCTTTCAGATTATAAATGCGTGCAGGTTAAAATTTTTTCCATTTAAGTTTGTCACATTGGTTTATATAGCATGTGTAAATTCCCAAAGAAAACTGTGTATCAGATTTAGTTTCCATATTCTTTCGCTCCAAGCTGGACACATTCATTAATATGAGTGCCAGCCATTATTACTTATATCTTGTGTCAGGACAAAATTACTAAGGGGTTAAATTCTGTTAGAGTAAAAAAAAAAAAAAATGATGGGTGCCCACTGCTATATTTTATCTTTACATTACAATGTGAAAGGTATTGCCCCAGCAAATGTCATTTTCCTTTTGAAATGGGATCTGTCTTTCAGTTCAAGTTCAAGTTGCCTGGAGTGGCAGCATTTAAAAAATAAAAAGATTCCATTTCAGCACAATTCAACATCAGAGGATGGAAAGAGAAAGTGCAAACCTTTGAAAATCTGTTTAGCCTTTGTGTTATTTTGTTAAAGTGATAGACTCTGCACCCTTTAAAGGATTGAGACTGAATATTGAAAATTGTAAAGCAAAATCGCTAGGGCAAAACCTAAGGGAAACCGGCATTTGGTTAAACACAACAAATGAACAAGTGCCAAAGAGTTACATTTAAGGGCACCAGCAGTCATTTAGTTACAGGCAATTAACAATAGTCTGTGGAAAGCTCCAGTATCGGCTAAGGGAAAACACATTGATTATTGCTGCAGTAGTAGACTGCTTTAGCAATAAATTGCTTCAATTTAAAACTAGATTTGCTACAAGCATTTTGAGCAATGACTACAATTTTTTCTTATCAAGACAGTTGGACCACGCAACCCTTTAAAAGAAACAGCTAATTAAAATAAAGCGCATGCCATCCCTTAGTATATTGGATTACATCGCAAATAATAAATGCATTTGGTTTACACTAATCTTGCTGCAATTACCTAGTGTAGTTTGGAATCCTATTTTTTTATTGGCCAGTACCGGGTGTTATTGTTTGCAAACTTTTTCTGTGAGATATCTTTGAAGGGGTATAAGAATTAAATCAAAGTTTATATGTGATTTTGCTTGGAGTATACATTTTGTATCTTTCTCTCTTTCCCTCTCTCTCCCTATGTATATATTCTTGTTTAAAGTATAACTGAAGATTTTAGGTGGCTTATTCTTACATAGTTCATCCTAAAATTGCCTCATTCATAATATAAAGTCCTTTGAAATGCTCTGCCCTGATTTATATGCAGTAAAATGCAAGTTTGTGGGGGAAATTCATGATAGACAATATAATGATCCCAGTTTATTCATTAGCCTCACCAAGTACATTTCTGCCTCTCTCATTGTGTTATAAAGAGCTAAACTTTATAAAGATTTACCCATCCACATAAATTCATATGCATATTTATTTCTCTGGAGCAGTATAACTTATTTGTTCCTGGCAGGAGGATAATTATGCTCAGCCTACAAAGATATTCAACTCAATTCTATAATACATCAATGCAATTTGGAAGCAGTTATAATTTTTTTCTGGTAACGCATTAAGAAGCCGAATTGCTACTCATATAATAGCAAGAAAATGTTTTTAGAGGGTATAAACTAGTATGTAAAGACAGTAGTTTTGCTCTTGCAAAAGTGCTTTTTGGAACAAGGCAGGATATATAATAATAAGAACAATAATAATAACAATAATTAATGAAAATGGTCTCTACATTTAACAGCTTGAACTGTTCAACCAAATGCTTTGGTAAAAGGTTACCTTCAAAGTGGTATACTTTGCTGTTTTGGAAAGAGGTTTTTTTTTTGTTGTTTTGTTTTTTGTCTTTTTGCTATTTCTTTGGGCCACTCCCGGGGCATATGGAGGTTCCCAGGCTAGGAGTCGAATCGGAGCTGTAGCCGCCAGCCCACGCCAGAGCCACAGCAACGCCAGATCTGAGCCATGTCTGCAACCTACACCACAGCTCATGGCAACGCCAGATCGTTAACCCACTGAGCAAGGGCAGGGACCGAATCTGCAACCTCATGGTTCCTAGTCAGATTTGTTAACCACTGCGCCAGGATGGGAACTCCTGGAAAGAGGTTTTTAACCAAAGTATCAAATCAACTTTAACTTAGTGTCAATTAAGAAGGCAAATATTGTCTTAGGTGGGACCTCTATTGAGGCCCTAATTAGACTAAGCTCCCACAAGCCCTTGGATCTGAAATGTTACACATTAACAAACTATTAAAATGAAAAATTAAATGTGAGACTAGAAAAAGAAACCACATTATTCTTTATACAGTTTGCTAGAGCATATCCTTGGAATTTACTTTTTCTCTCCCCAACCAGCTAAGAAGGGTGCTAAGTTACATTTTGAATTTTTTTCCTATGAAGTAGCAAATAATCAATAGCAGTATATATTAAAAGACAACTTAAAATGAATAATGATAATAATCAAACATGAATCCATGAGTTTATATTATTTATAAACAGATTAATAAATTGGAAAGCTCTTCACCAGAGCAGAATGCCAGTTGGTAAATATAGAAGGAATAATAGGGGAGTTCCCGTTGTGGCACAGCAGAAATGAATCTGACTAGGAACTATGAGGTTGCTGGTTCGATCCCTGGCCTCTATCAGTGGGTTAAAGATTCAGCGTTGCTGTGAGCTGTGGTATAGGTCACAGACATGGCTCGGATCTGGTGTTGCTGTGGCTGTGGTGTAGGCTGGGGGCTACAGTTCTGATTCGACCCCTAGCCTGGGAATTCCATATGCCATGGGTGTAGCCCTAAAAAGACAAAAAGACAAAAAAGAATATTTTTTTAAATAGAAGGAATAATAGAGTTAGAAAACCACACTTTTCTGCCATCCTAATAATAATTGACTCAGACAAGAATTATTAACAGGGGCTAAAGTTAATGGGTGAAAGACTGATGAAGAAGGATATTCATACTGCCTTAAAGTATCTTCCTACTGATTATTTAATAATGATTAAGGGAGAAATGGACACAGTCTTAAGGAAGTGACTAAAATTAAAATCACCAGTAATGCCACAAATTAACATCATGTACCTCCTGATATAATGCATTAAGAGAGTGTAATACCATTTATGTAGAATTCCAGCTAGATATAGGTAAATATCCAAAAAGGGGGGAAATAACAGGCAAACTCAAACTGAGGGACATGGTATTAAAAAATAGAATCTGGTTTCTACTCTTTGAAAACGCCAATGCCACGAAAGACATAGAAAGGCTGAGGAATAAACCCAGATTAAGAGAGACTAAACTGACTTCACAATTAAATGTACTGCATAATCCTGGGTGGAAAATATGGTGTAAAGGATACTATGGGGATACCCTTTGGAATGAGAATATAGACTATATATTAGATAATAGCAATCTATCATTTTTAATTTTCTTTTTTTTCTTTTCTTTTTTTATGGCTGCACCCACAGCATATAGAAGTTCCCGGGCTAGGGGTCAAATCAGAGCTGTAGCCTCTGGCCTACTCCACTGCCACAGCAATGCCAGATCCAAGCCATGTCTGTGACCTACACCACAGCTCATAGCAATGCCAGATCCCTAATCCACTGAGCAGGGCCAAGGATCGAACCCGCATTCTCATGGATACTAGTTGGGTTCATTACCACTGAGCCACAATGGGAACTCCCATTTTTAATTTTCTTGAATTTGATAAATATACTCTGGTTTTGTAAGAAAATATCCTTATTTTTAGAAGATTCACATTAAACAATTTAGTTATGATGTCTGCAATTTACTCATGTGTGGTTCAGCAATAATATGTGTTTGTATACATAGTGTTAGCTCTTTTTATTTACCTATCTAGACCAAGAGAGATAAGGCAAATGTGTCAAAATGTTAACAACAGGTGAATCTAGTTGGAGAGGCTATATGGAATTTATTGTACTATTTTTGCAGTGATGTCTACAGGGTTATTTTTTTCAAAATAAAAAGTTAAATAAAAGGTCAAATGGTAAGATCACAATATTACAAGTGTTATTGTAATTAGAGTATGTTTTAGGTTCATTACTTTTGGATTAAAGTTACTCACAGCTCTTCTATTGTAATCTCTACAAAAGCCTTCAGTTTAATCTTCCAAAAACATGACTTCACCTTGGAGTTTTCTTTAGTAATTGTTAGCTGATCTACATTGCTCAAAAAAAAAAAAGTACAAACCCCTTGTGTTGGCATTCAAGGTCCTTCATTCCTTTAACTGAAGGAGCTGATTAACCTCCAGCAGGAATCACCCCTCCAGTGTGAATATAATTTGACATGTGTTTTCCCAATTCGGTACCACCTAGAACTCTCCATTGATCAAAACTCACCAATCCTGCAAGGCAAGGCTAAGAGCTGAACTTTCAGAGAAGCTTTCCCAACTAAAAGAGATTTATTTGCCTCTTTAGAACCTGTATTTTCTGTAGCTTTTTTGATGACTGACCATACTGAATTACCCCACTTAGTGTTGTTCAAGGTTTTACATTATAAACAGGTGCTTTACCTTAGGGATTGTGCTCTGGCTCTTCCTTATGATTGGAATGTTCCTCCTCCAGATTCTATCTGCCTCCGTCTTGGCCTCTTCATGTCTTTGCTCATAGACACTTTCTCAATTCAGTCTACTGACCACTCATTCCAAGTCACAAACCTGTGGCTGTAAATACTTTCCCTTTCTCTCTTTTTCGCTATAGCATTTATCATTATAGAACACAATATTTAATTTTATTATATCTATATACTCTTTTTAGGGCCACACCTGCTACTTGTTGAAATTCCCAGGCTAGGAGTTTAGTTGGAACTCAGCTGTCAGCCTACACCACAGCCACAGCAATGCCAGATCTGAGCCACATATGTGACCTACACCACAGCTCATGGCAGCAATGCTGGATCCTTAATCCACTGAGCAAGGCCAGGGAGTGAACCTACATCCTCATGGATACTAGTTGAGCCATAATGGGAACTCCAATATATTTTTATTGTCTGTCTCCTGGCACTGGAATTTAAATTCCATCAGGGTAAGTTTTTTTTTGTCTATATTGTCCATATTTTTTATTAATTTTATGTAAGTGCCTTGGAAACTATCTGACACATAGTAGGAGCTCAATGAATATGTGTTGAATGAATGAATGACTAGATGACTAAAAATGAACTCAATTTTCTAAAAATAAGTTAAATTTTTGGTGTATTCCTATTCTAAAATTATAAGAATATACTTGTGAGCATTTTCCCAGACAATGTGTTATAAGGCTCAAGCATCTGATGATGTATAATTTTTTTTTTGGGGGGGGGGCTTCACCCACAGCATATGGAAGTTCCCAGAGTAGGGGTCAAGTTGTAGCTACAGCTACAACAACCTACACCACAACCATAGCAACGCAGGATCCAAGCTGAGTCTGTGACCTACATCACAGCAATACCGGATCCTTAATCCACTGAGTGAGGCCAGGCATCGAACCCAAAACTTTATGGTTCCTAGTTGGATTCATTTCCACTGCGTCACGATGGGAACTCCACATGTTATTCGTTATAGCTTTTCTGTGGTGGTTTCTGCATCCTCATGGATCCTAGTTGGGTTCATTACCACTGAACTATTATGGGAACTCCCTGATGAGGTATAAGTATTAATATGCAGTCTATTAATTTGACGATAAAACTTCATTCTATAGAAAAATGGTCAACTTCATAGTACAGATTTTAAAAGATTCTTTCATTCCTAAATCTAATGACAATATCTTTATAGACTTAAAGAACTAGCAAGGTTTTGAGTCACTTGGCATTTAGAAATCAATCATGTAATGTTTTATATCTTGTATATTATTTTTTTCATTCATTCATTCATTCATTCATTTTCTTTTTGTTTTGTAAACCTTAAATGTACAAGGTATAGTGCTTTGAGATCTAGTGATAAAATAATGGATCAAATATGCTCCTTGCCTGAATGGAGCTAATGTGCAGGTGCAGAGTTAGGCAAACAAGGAAATATTTAAAGACAAAATAATAAAAGCTAAAATTTATTGTGCACCTAAGTGTCACTCTGCTAGGCCTTTTATATGGGTATAAGAAATGCTCAACTATAAGAATAATAACAAAGGTGAGCAGCTCACTCAGAGTGTTTGTGTGTGTATGTACATGTTTGTATTTCTGTTGGGACTTTTTACAGAAAGGGATCAGACACTGTGTAGCACAGTACAGAGCAGTGCTTGCAAAGGATTTTGAAAAGTAGTTCGGTGTGCAGTACAGGGAAGTGTATGGTGTGATGAGTGATGGTAGGCAAATTCATGTTCTAATTTCTCAGCTAGAATATAGTTTATCTCTTTTTTTCTTTTCAAAGAAACTAGAATGCACCTTGAAAAATAAGTATTTGATCGAAGGATTCATGGTACCAATTAAGCCAGGTTTCTTAAAATTAGGTCAGAAAAATAGGACAATGATTATCTCTAGTGAAAAATTGACATATATTTTCAATATGTATAATGTAGTTTTACTAATACAGAGAGAGCTTTATCACTGAAAACATTTCCCCTTTGGATTATAAAAGCAATGTTGAAATAGGTCTATGCAAAGACCATAATGTGAGATGTACACAGTATATTAGGTATTTGCACACACACAAACATATAATGTATTCATATAGGCCTCCTTCATCTCTTAGATCTCCTATGACTTAGCATGATGGGGAGAAACCAGACAAAGGAAGATACTGCTATAAAAAAAACCCCAACAAAATGGGCCTCAAATGACCAGCTGAGAAGACAAGACTATTGTGTATCAAAGTGTCAAACTTCACTGATGCCTAAAAGAAAATCTCTTAGAAGAAAAAGTATTTTCTTTCCCTCTACAAGGAATTTCCTTTTCAGCATGTCATACAAACAGGCACAGATGGAATGCTACAAAACGTCTCTGTAGAGAAAATTTTTAGAGTGAAGGTGGCATTGCCATTTTACTCCTTTGTTAAGGGCTGCAGTGTTTATCCTGAAAGCAATCCTCCACCAGAGGATATATTGGCACAGTTAGAAGAATTTGGTCTTCCACTGGGAATGCTTTGGATTGGTCAAAGAACCCAGAACATCTGGACCGCTTAGATAACCACGAGAAGGAAGTGTGTTTTCTACAGAAACATTGAACATTTCTAAAAAAAAAAAAATTATATCATGATTTATAGTATATTCAGTACATTAAGCTGTTGGAAATAGACCTATAAAATATTTTACATATGTAAAAACTGATTGCATTGCAATATATAAAATGGGATGCTTTGATAAACTTCAGAATTTTATATTATTATAATACTTTCCTTCCTTTAGGGTTTTAACATATTTCCTAATTATTGAAAGCATTAGAATAAAATGTGTTCAGCAAAAGCCCTTTCTCTCATGAGACAAGTTTCATTCAAAATTTTGGTGATTCCACATAGCTAGAGACTATTAAGGCAAAAGCAATAATCATTCCATATGCTGTTCATTTCCCTCAATGGAAATAACAGAAAAATCCATTTCTTATCTCTGTTGAATCTTTTGATCACTATCTGTTTTCTGAAAACATATAAATGCTGAGGAAAATAGTGATGTTTGCCTTTCTCATTTTGTAAAGAGATACTAGTCAAGAATTTATCAACATTTGCTTAAGCTTTTTTTCCTTCCTCCCATCAACATTCTATGAAGGAATAGGCATGTTTCAGCAACTACCTATAGCAGAGCCTATCATTCCTTGATTCCTCCTAGGGGAATAGTAAATGGTTCCTTAAGCCACGAAAAAGTTGAGAATAAAGTTGTCGGTTCATGTCTTTTATTTATTTATTTTATTTATTATTTTTTTGTTAATGTCTCTTAGTGGCCAGTGTTGCCAGGATATATGAAGAGCCTATCCTCAATAATGAAATTTCTTTTACCAAAATGCCAATAACACCTGCTTTCCAAAGAGTAAGGCATTATCTTATTGTCTCACTCTTTGAGTTGATTTTTTTTTTTTTGTCTTTTTGCTATTTCTTTGGGCCGCTCCCGCGGCATATGGAGGTTCCCAGGCTAGGGGTCATATCGGAACTGTAGCCACTGGCCTACGCCAGGGCCAGAGCAACGCGGGATCCGAGCCGCGTCTGCAACCTACACCACAGCTCACGGCAATGCCGGATCATTAACCCACTGAGCAAGGGCAGGGACCGAACCCGCAACCTCATGGTTCCTAGTCGGATTCGTTAACCACTGCGCCACGACAGGAACTCCTGAGTTGATTTTTTGTTGTATGAAAATTAGCAGTGATTTAAGAAAATGCAGAAGTCAAGGTGTCCCTTAAAATGCAATGTTTTCTAATATAGACAGACATAAAGGGTAAGCAAGAGTACATTCAAGCAAACAAATTTTAATATACCTTTAAAATGTATAAATAACTTGACTTTGTAGCAGACAGATTAATGATAGGTTTCCTATAAGGATTTTAAAAGTTTTCAGTGACTACATAAAATAGATATATTTTTCTCACATTTCCCTGACTCTATAAAATATGCTTATGGTAAAAAAAATTTGAAAGTCATTTATCAATAAGAAAAATAAAGGTCACATGGAATCAGACTGCCCTGAGATAACCACTATTACTACTTCAGTTAAATTTTTTTAATGAATGTCTTTCTAATATATTAGGTTTCAAGTGAACTTAACAGAGGCAAGTGACCTATAGTTTTAAATGCTAATACTTCAAAACAGTTTATATTTCACCTTTTACTCTGGACAGTTTGGAATACAGTTGTCCAAGGTGGTTTATAATCTGTGTTTTGCTAAGAGTCCTCATGTGTAAACACTTCAGCCTAATTAATTTTTCATTCACATATCTATTTACCTAATCATCATTTATAGATGGCTGGTTCAGCCACGTAAGTCTAGCAGGAATTACCTAACACCAGTGTATAGCTTTTCTCTATATAAATAATGATTACTTTTGGCAACAGTTCACAAATATTCCCTGAAAAAGTAGGTTACAACATAATCCCATTTTAGAGAAAATATGAATTTCAAATTTCTTTTACTCTAATTGCATCGTTCTACAGATGAGGAGACTAAATTGATATGTGAGTAGTTAAAAGTCAAAAATATATTTTAATATTACCATCTTTTATGGGACTACCGAATTGCCAATAATATTAGTTTGCTCAAGAAGACAGCCAATATGGAATTTTATTGTGCAATTTGTAATGTATTCTTTTAAGCTACTTTCAATAGTGAAATATTTAAATAATACAGACAAAGTCATTCATTTGGGGAGCATTAGAAATGCTCCCAAACAGCTGTGGTTCATTACTTTGAAATGGTGAAATAGTATAAACACATTTTCAAGTCATATTCATTTTCTATTTCATACTAGCATTAGAATTCTTTTTTTTTTTTTTTTTTGTCTTTTTTGCCATTTCTTGGGCCGCTCCCGTGGCATGTGGAGGTTCCCAGACTAGGGGTCAAATCGGAGCTATAGCCATCGGCCTACGCCAGAGCCACATCAAGGCAGGATCCGAGCCGTGTCTGCGACCTACACCACAGCTCACGGCAACGCTGGATCCTTAACCCACTGAGCAAAGGCAGGGATCAAACCCGCAACCTCATGGTTCCTAGTTGGATTCGTTAACCACTGTGCCACGACGGGAACTCCTAGCATTAGAATTCTAAACCGATTTAAATCAGGCAATTTATGTATTCTTCAGGTTTTGATAATGGCTTCTTCCATTTAAGTTTCCATGGATTTGGTAACCATTACCAGTTGGTACTCTGAACTGCAGTCACATATCTTAAGGAACTGTAATTTTTATTTTGCAATTATGGGAATTTAAGGAATTATAATTTCTATTTTGCAGTTACAGGAACTTATCTAAAGCTCTGAGTCAACTTTACAAACAATTAAAACTATAAGGAAATCCCTGGGAAGAGCAACCATTTCAATTTCAAGTTTTGCAAAATGAGGTACAATGAATCAAAACGTTGAGAATCTGTAAAATCTGATTAATGGGCTAATATATACTATTAGTTATCAAGGGTTTAATATATTCTTATAAGATCCCTGAATTGTGGCTTAAGGAGAATTAGATAACAAATAATAAAAATGAATAACAGAGATAAAGAGGGTTGCTTTAGGTCACACACAAGTGAAGAGTCAAAAACAAGACACTCTTAAGTAATTCTCCGTTTTTTTCATCACAGTTCACAATTTCTATTCAGTCAATCCTTGTTCATATCAAATTCTAATTCATGGTAATGATTCTTGGGTGATCTTTAAAATACCCTTTTTGTGCTTTCTTAAATATACCACTGAATTTCTTTTTGTGAAGTACAAATGAAATCTATTTTAATAGCATTTAAATATATATTTAATTTAGAGAAATTAACCTCCAGATATATCATTCTTCATAGAACATGTGCTAAAAATAGCCTATGCACCCTAAAAGTAGAGATAGATAGCTAACATATTTTTTACAGATGGCAAATGTAATTCTCAACACTAAAATCTAATGTATGTTACCATGATAATTTATTGGAAATCAACATTTTTTTTTCCTACTATATGACCTGAGAGAGTAGTTAGTATTTTTTATGTGTCATGTCTAATTTTCTCACTTCACTGACCTGGTTGTCAAAGTTTGATAAACAGGGAATTGCTTATTAAAAGTTATACCTTGCATTCTTGACCCAGTTGTGCCATTTTCCAACTGAGTGCAGGAGTGCACAGGCATAAAAATGCACAGCCATCTTCCTTTCTCCAACCATGGGGCTTTAATGCCCCAGGATGGTGACAGACACCCCTCTGGACACAGTGACTCAACTACTAGGGAAAACTAAGTGCTTTGCCCATTGCTGGCATTCAATATATATTTGGCGAATGGGAATGATTTGTTGCTTTTTCATACAACATTATATGGATCATCTTTAACCAGCAGTGCAGTGAGATTTTTTAGCAAGATGTGAGAAATTGTCAGTCAACAGGTTGTCTTGACCTAGAAATAATGAGAATATTAAGGTGGTTCTGAGAAGTGAAAGTGAGTGGTATGTTGCCGGGTAGCAGCCATTGTTACACTATCCTGTTTTGTGATCTTTGATCACATATGTGGAAGTGGGCTATGTGTGTGCCAGATGATACATGTGGGCTTCTTGCAAATATGTTAAACTGAATTAATATTTTTTTAAACTGCCTGTGTATCACTTTGTAAGGCAAAGATCTGAGTTCCAGTGGATTCCCTCTGCTCTCACTATAGGTTTACTTGTGTTTTTGTAAGCTGTTAGATGCTAGGCAGATGCCTATTAAAAATAAACTTTTGAACACATGAGATCTGTTTATCTGGGTTCTGTTACTATGTTATTTTTTTCTTTGCCTGTTTTGCAATCATATCATTGGCCAATATGTGGATGTTCAATTTTCATACTGTGTCTGCCTTTCCTTACTACACATAATTGAAATTTAGCTGAATACTAGTGTTCAAAACAAGAAATTAGCAGTATTTACTGCCTATCATATAAACTTGTTCCTCCTTGGTAACTGCTATTTGCATAGGCTGAACACTAAACATAGCCTATTTGAATAGGCTGATATATGTGTATGTGTCTATATATAGGCTGTTGAGACACTCCTAAGTAGATTTTCTTTTTTAAAAGGAATATGTAGGAACATGTCCAACAATGAAGGGCCTCTTTATTTAAGAGGTTAATTATTTAATAATTGAAGAGAGAGCCCTCTCAGACATATGAGTAGCAAATGTGTTCTATAATGCATAATTTCATTGAATACATGAGGCAAGTAACCTCATTAAGAATAGATGTGAGGGCAATACACTAATGTTCAAATAGGTTCAAAGGTGTTAACCATGTAAAAAGAATGAGGCAATTAGTTAGAATTAGTCCCACTGACTGGCTATATCCCTCTTTCATACCTCTGTCATGGAAACGGTGAATTCAAGAGAGCTATTTGCTTTTCTCCTATCAGATTCTATCAAGTTGATTAGAGTATCATTGTCTAGGTGAAGACCTTGGTATGCTAATTGTGGTCCACAGACCAGCAGCATCAAGCATCAATAAGAAACATATTTGAAATTAAAATCTTGAGTCCTTCTCAGACTAATGACTTTGAATCACTTTTTAACAATTTTCCTAGATGATTTCTGTGTACTATAAAGATGGCAATAACAACAAGAAAGATTGCAAAGTGCTGCTCTAGGAACTTCTAGTTGGCTCTCCAAGAGTGGTTTAGGGGAGCAAATTTTGCCACTTAAAAATGCATCTCTTTGGTATGAGGATTAACTTAGCCTGATTATTTTTAAGAAATAAAAAACTTGGGAAGTCTTTCATGTTTCCTTCATCTTAGTTGCCTAAAATAATTTAAAGGGCCTGTTTGCAAAATAGAGTGTTTTGCTTATGATGAATACTCTTATTTTCACATTATAGTTATGTCTACATAAGTTCTATAAGAATTTGTTCTACTTGGAAAAGGACACAATTGGAAACTGGTTAATATTACCAAGGTTTTGCCTGGAATGTCCCATTTGAGAGAGACATGCATAGACTCGCATATGGCCAGACAACTTTAAAGAACTAAGGTTGACTTTATAGTCAACCAATAAAGCCCTTTGGAAAACAGTCTGTCAGCTTTGTTACAGGGTTCCTAGCAGCTTTACCAGGTGATTATGGAAGGTCACTTCCTGGCAGGTTCAGGAACCTCAGGATACTTTGGGGGCCTCAAGAAGAGAGGAATTCACCCAAAGTTATAGGTATGACAGGTGAGCATGATGGCAAGTCTTTGGCTTGGCTTCCTGGCCTCAAGAGGTGTTTAAAAGTTCAATTTTGAGATTCCTTATTAAACTTTAACCATTCCATTCATCACATTTCTGTGATGAAGTACAAGTTAAAGATATGACAGAAGTACAAGTTAAAAATCTTTATCAAGAATTTAACATTTAGGGAATTCCCATCATGGTACAGCAGAAACGAATCTGACTAGGAACCACAAGGTTTGATCCCTGGCCTCACTCAGTGGGTTAAAGATCTGGCATTGCCGTGAGCTGTGGTGTAGGTGGCAGATGCGGCTCGGATCTGGCACTGCTGTGGCTCTGGCTCAGGCCAGCAGCTACAGCTTTGGTTAGACCCCCTAGCCTGGAACTTCCATATGCTGTGAGTGCAGCCCTAAAAAGCACAAAAGACAAAAGACAAAAAAAATTAACATTTAGTTAGGAAAACAAACAAAATAAAGGGACTCAAGTGACTATGACCATATATAAATTAAATACTAAGAGCTTTGATACACATGGTTAATTCAATACGAATGATCAAAACTGAAGGGCTTATGATTCTTGGCTCTCAATATTGGTTTTGTTGGAGACCATTCCCCTGTTATTGATTAGCTGAAAAATAAGATAATTACAGCTAAGAGTAGTCCTTCTCTTTCCTAACAAAGATGCTGCTTGGATATTCCTATTCACACTGAAGAAGACTGAATAACCAAAATTACTAAAAGGCAAAACTATGTTACGTAATAAATATTGTAGCTGATCAGGAAAAACTGGAATCAATAGACCTTTGAAAAAATAGTCCACTGGTAAGGCAACAATAACTCAAAGTTAACCTCACTTAAATCATATATTCTATACCTGAGGAATAGTTCAAAAGTTTAGTTTTCATGTCTGTAATTTTGGTGACAATTAAATAACCTTGTTGGGATGTACAAATTAAGAAGCTCAAAGGTACAAAGTCACTAGTGTTAGACAATCTGTGCTCCCGGCATTTATAATAGCTTCCAATGTGGTTTTTGTTTGTTTTGGTGTTAGTTATAATCTAAAAAAAAAAAAAAGAATTGGGGTCAGTTTAAATGTCTTACATAATTGAGAAGCAGAGAAGCAAGAAAAATGTTACAGGATAGAATAGAACTTTGACTGCAACATGTCAGCTCTTATCCAAGGATAGAGTTTGTTAAACATGATGGCTCTGATATGGAGATGCTACAGCAACACAAGCAAAGTTCTTTAATATTTTGGCATTGCATAAGCAGAGAAGAGGAATGGAATATACCCTTCCAAAATATGTCTCTTTGGCATAAGGATTATTTAAGGCTGATTATTTTTAAGAAACTGCAGACACAGAAAAAGCTCTAAAAATGGAGTGAAGTTACTCCTTTATAAGAGATATTTATATTTATAAAAGAAATCTTCATTGGTAAGGGTGTTTCCTTTGCTGTACCAGGAAGATGACTCTAAATCTCTAGAAACTCATCAATGGAGAAGGCAGAGACTTCAATCTGCTTAACAACCATACCCTTGTTTACTGTGCTTTTCCAGGTCACCTCCCATAACTAGCCTTCCCACCCCCAACACCTTTTGTCTTTAGCTGGGGATGGTATTTAAGGCAGTGGCTTGGGCCATTTCAGGAGTTACTTAGTTTTCCTGGGTATCTCTCATGTACACAGAAGGTATGCATGTTATTAAATTTATGTTTATTTTTCTCCTGTTACTGTCTTTTGTTACAGGGGGTGTCTCAGCCAAGAACCTAGAAGGGTAGAGGGAACATTATTTCTCTTACCCTATAGCACTGACTTGGTAAAAAGTGACTCTTCTGTGTATGCCTACTCAGTTTTTTAATAGGTCATGGTCTTTTTAGGGCAATGCAGCCATAGACAGAGGTAGGAGGTTTAGATATCTGCACAAAGTTTGGCTTTTCCATATTCTAAAATCAGTGGTCAAAGATGTCAAAGAATAAGCCATAAGAGAACTTTAAACAGTTCTATGGTCTTTACTGTATCTCTTAGCCAATAAATACACTAGGTAAATACTAACAAGGATAGGGGTACATACTACAAAAATAATTCATTACAAGAAGGTATAAGGACTCCACTGGGTCTAAATTCATCTGGCTTTAAAACAATGCATCCTACATGATGTGCACATTAATTACATTACTAAAGATATTCTGAGGACTAGAGAGTTTATTGAGCAAGTCTAATTCCTATCGATTACAGTCTTTGGAGAGAGTGAGAGAGAAAGATTGTGTGTACAAGAATTAAAATGGGTTTGAGGGGGAACAGAGAAAAACTGGATGTTTATCATTAACTAGTGCTAGTCTCTGAGATAGATCCTTTTCTGTTTCCCAAACTACTTCATGATGAATGAATTGTTGTATTATTGTAATCAATATATCTAAACATAACCATTCAGAACAGCGTTGTTAATAAACATTCCTTTAATGTGACAGTTTCAAAGCCAAACATTCCCTAGAAGCACAATTCTACATTAGAAATGCTTAATATCAGTATAATTTAAAAAGCAGATGATGGTATTTCAAAATTATATTGGTTCTTATTTCCTGTTGGTTTACTTTTATGAGTTCCAGATACATAGAAGATTCTTAATAATTATCAATAAATTCATGAAAAAATTAACGAAGACCTCCTTTAGGACCACACATTCAAACTAAAGTAAGTCCATTATTAGGAAAAATTTAGAATTGATGGAACGATATTGCCAAAACTAAAGCTGATCATTTTAATGAAAGATGAATTAGGTTTGAGGGAGTTTTTAATGGAATACATTATGACTGCATCCTAAATTACCCAGAATATCACATAGTTGGAGTGGAAAAATTACGTAATGCCTGCTAACATTTATTGGCTGATAGATGTGTATCAGACATTGTGATACACATTGGTATATATTAGTTTATTTAATCCTCATAGCTGCTCTAAGTGGAAGGTATGATTATTATTCCCATTTGATACAAGAGAAATATGAGGCTCACAGAGATTCAGTGATTTGTCTAAGATAGCACAGATAATAAGCATAGAGTTGGGTTTTGTACAGACAGCCTTGCTTGGGTCCATAACCTTAACCACTAAACTGCTTTGCTCCAGAGAATAAATATGTCTGCACTGTGAGGTCTTCCAGAATTATGGTGGGGACAAAAACCTCAGAGAATGAAGAAGAAATTTAGGACTGCCTGATGGGAGCTAGAGTGGCTAGGCCTGAGGCCAGATCACAGTGCCACTAGGAATCCATCTGAAGAACAGTTTGCATTAGAGAAATGGGAAATGTGAAAACAGAGAGAATATGAAAGGTCAGGGTGTTGGGAGGGAAACTGAAGGTCAGTGTCTGATGCATGTTGAATCAGGTAGTAGCAGTTAGAAACCCAAGCAGAAGCATATGAGTAAAAGATTCAGAGACTTATAGGTAGAATTCAGTCATGCACAGGCAATGGTGGGAACAAGAAAGACACAAGAGTGAATGCTTCTACTCTTGGCTTTGGTTCTTTTTGGAACAAGGGTCTAACTCTCAAGCTTGTCAGGCCAGGGACTGGAGTGAGGAATAAAGGACAGGGAAGTTATACATTAATATGGCCCCATGGCCCTTGGTCTGTATTTCACTGCATGACCTATTTCTCCGTATAATATGTGAAGCAGATTTTTACTGCAATGTTGACATGATCCTAACTGTCCATGTACCTTCCCAGGCTGCAGGAATCAATGACTCTGAATATGACTGCATATTTTCTACCATCAAACTTCGTGGTAGATTTTCAGCCAGTTTTTGTGGAATTAAAGTTTTTTTTTTTAAGAGAAAAAGCTGGTCCAGGACCTACCCTAGCTCAATTCTAGCCAAACTATTTAGTGTAGTACCCTCTTGGCATTAAGGAAGATTCACATAAAACAGGTGCATGATATCTCAAAGAATCCATAGCAGCAATTGGAAGGCTCTGACATCATTGGTATTATGTCAACAATATTGAACTAAAGGTAACAGTGAGAGTTGCCACTGTAGTACAGCAGAAACGAATCCGACTAGGAACCATGAGGATGCAGGCTTGTTTCCTGGCCTCACTCAGTGGGTTGGGAATCCAGCGTTGCTGTGAGCTACGGTGTAGGTCACAGATGTGGCTCGGATCCCAAGTTGCTATGGTTGTGGTGTAGGCCAGCAGCTATAGCTTAGATTTGACCCCTAGCCAGGAACTTCCATATGCTGTGGATGCAGTCATAAAAAAAAAAAGAATAAAATAAAATAAATAAAGGTAATAATGGAGACAAAAAGACTTAAGTTACTGTGGCCAAGCTATGTCCTGGCAACTTTACTTGACAGAAAAATTAATAATTACTGACTTCCAGGATCTGAAGTCATCAAATGCTTTAACATAGCTCTCTATGGAGGTTTTAAAAAAAACTTTGAAGGCCTGTAGGATAGTGAAGCGATTTATGAGTCAATGACAGAACAATATGATTCATAGTGACAGCTTCCAGTTCCTTCTCTGAGCTTTAGTCTTCTGAGCAATAGAGCAACTCATCTGGTGGTTACATAACTGCTAGCATAGTAGCAAATGGACTCTTTTAGGGACCCTATGATCAAAGACCCAAACCTCCAGCTCACATGTGCTGGGCTTTGACCTTCTGAAACTTTCAGGGCTGGTAAACTTGCGGGTATGACATCTGTTAATCAAAAGCCTTTCTTTTTCCCCAAAGCAGGTTGGGACAGATCATTCCACCTGATTATAAGCCTCTCAAGGGCAGGAGATGACAGGCATTGCTGCCTTTGTGAAATGATGCTTTATTTGCTACAGCTCCCTTAAAAGGGAGGCAAACACTAACTGTAAGAGTAGCTTTTGGACTACATGACCTTGAAGGACTCTTTTGTGCTTGTTAGTGCTTTTATTTGGAAAAATTAATATAGTAAAAATGGCCGTACTACCCAAAGCAATCTACAGATTCAATGCAATCCCTATCAAATTACCCATGACATTTTTCACAGAACTACAATAAACAATCCAAAAATTTATATGGAAGCATAAAAGACCCAGAATTGCCAAAGCAGTTCTGAGGAACAAAAACCAAGCGGGAGGCATAACTCTCCCAGACTTCAGGCAATATTACAAAGCCACAGTCATCAAGACAGTGTGGTACTGGTACCAAAACAGACAGACAGACCAATGGAACAGAATGGAGAACCCAGAAAGAAACCCAGACACCTATGGTCAATTAAACTCTGACGAAGGAGGCAAGAATATAAAATGGGAAAAAGACAGTCTTTTCAGCAAGTATTGCTGGGAAGACTGGACAGCTGCGTGCAAATCAATGGAACTAGAACACACCCTCACACCATGCACAAAAATAAACTCAAAATAGCTGAAAGAATTAAATATAAGACAAGACATCATCAAACTCCTGGAAGAGAACATAGGCAAAACTTTCTCTGACATCAACCTTACGAATATTTTCTCAGGTCATTCTCCCAAAGCAACAGAAATAAGAGCAAAAATAAACCAGTGGGGACCTAATCAAACTGACAAGCTTTTGCACAGCAAGGAAAACCAAAAAGAAAACAAAAAGACAACTTACATAATGGGGGAAAATAGTGTCAAATGATGCAACTGACAAGGGCCTAATCTCTAAAATATCCAAACAACTTATGCAACTCAACAGCAAAAAAGCCAACAACCCAATGGAAAAATGGGCAAAAGACCTGAATGGACATTTCTTCAAGGAAGATATACAGATGGCCAACAAGCACTTGAAAGAATGCTCAACACTGCTGATTATTAGAGAAATGCAAATCAAAACTACCACAAGATACCACCTCACCCCAGTCAGAATGGCCATCATTAACAAGTCCACAAATAACGAATGCTGGAGGGGCTGTGGAGAAAAGGGAACCCTCCTGCACTGTTGCTGGGAATGTAAGCTTGTACAACCACTATGGAGAACAGTGTGGAGGTACCTTAGAAAATTATACATAGAACTACCATATGACCCAGCAATCCCACTCTTGGGCAAATATCCAGACAAAACTTTCCTTAAAAATGACCCATGCAACCGCATGTTCATTGCACCCCTATTCACAATAGCCAAGACATGGAAACAACCGAAATGTGCATCAACAGATGATTGGATTAGGAAGATGTGTTATATATACACAATGGAATACTACTCAGCCATAAAAAAGAACAACATAATGCCATTTGCAGCAACATGTATGGAACTAGAGACTCTTATCCTGAGTGAAGTAAGTCAGAAAGAGAAAGACAAATACCATATGATATCACTTATATCTGGAATCTAACATATGGCACAAAGGAACCTTTCCACAGAAAAGAAACTCATGGACTTGGAGAAGAGACTTGTGGTTGCCAAGGGGGAGGGGCAGGGAGTGGGATGAATTGGGTGCTTGGGGTTAATAGATAATTGCCTTTGGGATGGATTAGCAATGAGATCCTGCTGCATAGCTCTGGGAGCTCTGTCTAGTCACTTTTGATGGAGCATGATAATGTGAGAAAAAAGAATGTATACATGTATGTATAACTGGGTCACCATGTTGTACTGTGGAAAATAAAATTGATTGGAGAAATAACTATTAAAAATAATAACAAAAATAAAAAAAATTAAAAAAAGAATAAAATGCTACCAGCATAAATACCTATTTGAAAAAATACTGGAAGCTTTAAGTATTGAAGAGTGCTCTAACAATGTCCACAATTTTCTACTTCATGTTTAGGGAGTCTGAGAGATTCAGAAAAGTTTTTTCAAACAATTTCCTTGATTCTTCACAATCATTTATTTTTTGCAGTACTGGAAGCTTTTGTAGCTATGGGCAACTTAACCTTAGGCCACACTTGCTAAAAATAGCCTGGGGGGTGTTTGACCCTTCCTAGCTGTGTGCCTGTCTGCTGGAAGAGAGCTTTAATAGCTGTATCCTCCTTGGAAACAATTCAGTTTCCTTCTGCTCTCCTTATGATCTCTACTTAACTGTCACTTCTACCTTGTCCTAAGAAGAAATATATGCTCTTCAGACAAAAGATTTTTATGTGTGCCCTATATCTTTTCTACACTACCTCTCTTCTTGAGGAATAATTCAGATTCTTTAATTAGAACATGTTTAAGACAGTGACCAGAATGATGAAAGTATTTTATCCACATGAAAGAAAAGTGAATAAAAAGAACTAAAGAAGTTGAATCTAGGGAAGTAAAGACTCAGAAGGATTATGGTGACTGTCATCAAACTTTTGAAGGGCTATTTTGAGGAAGAGGGATTAAAAGTGAGGTCAAGGCGTAGGGAGAAATAGGGCTGCTTTCTTTTTTTTCTTTTCTTTTTTTTTTGTCTTTTTTTTGCTATTTCTTGGGCCGCTACTGCGGCATATGGAGGTTCCCAGGCTAGGGGTCGAATCGGAGCTGTAGCTGCCAGCCTGTGCCAGAGCCACAGCAACGCAGGATCCGAGCCGCGTCTGCAACCTACACCACAGCTCACGGCAACGCCCGATCGTTAACCCGCTGAGCAAGGGTAGGGACCGAACCCGCAACCTCATGGTTCCTAGTCGGATTTGTTAACCACTGCGCCACGACGGGAACTCCAGGGCTGCTTTCTATTAGGTAGGTTCTTCCAAAGATAGAATTGGCTTCCTTGAGGGGGAACATGATCCAGTATAAGCTGACAGATCACCAGGGAAGATGTTACAGAGTAGTTAAATTATACAACATTTAAGTTGCTTCCAATGCTGAGAAGCTGTTTCTGTTCTTTTATATGTATATTTCTATTCCAAACCCCTTCACTGACTGATTATATGTTAAGCTAGAGAAACAATTATATTCCTTACTAGCTGCTGCTTACTTTTTCCCTCTATTAACATCCCCCACAAAGTAAACTATTTTAATATTGTAGCCACCTTGACAACAGAGGTGTCTGTGTTAATAGCTTTCAGTAACATTATTCAAAGGGAATCTACTGTCCAATAAAGTGAAGGGAACAGTCTTCAGCATTCTCTTTCTTTTGCAACCTCAAAGAGTTCAGGATTAAACATGTACTTTGAAATTAAAATCACTGTAAATTTGCTGAGTAAGAGAACATGAAGAAAGTTTTCACTTAGCATAATGTAAAAAAATATATTTTTCTCTTGTGATGTACATGAAAAATTTCACCAACTATAAGACATGGCTCAAATTTTACAACTGTCTATAATTTCAAACAATCAATGTATGTTTATATATATTTTAGCTCTGTGTGTAAGGTGTTGGGGTTGCTGTGGAATCAGACTTAGTGTAGCAGATGTTATACTCAACCACAACCTACCTTACCTGAATTATTATTCATGAATAATAACTGCATAATAATTCATTAGTGAATTATTATAATTATCCTGGGAAGATATTACCCATATGAAAATTATCCAAGGCAGGGAAAAAGTTACAAAGTACTACAGTGGGGAATCCATTGGACCATAATTCTTACACTCAAGGAACAATCAATCTTTCGATAAGGAGCACAATCTTTGACTTAAAACTATCTTGGTTATTTTTAATTGGTTTGCCTATTTCTAATAATAACAAATAGCATTTAACTAAATCCTTCCTGTGTACAGGCTCCATGCCAAGCTCTTCACATTTACTATGTTCTTTCATCCTTAAAGCACACTGAAAAGTTGATACTATTTTACCAATCTCATATAAGCAGGAAACCAAAGCTTAAGAGGAAGTTATACAGCATTTCTAAGGTTATATAGCTGGTATTAAAACAGAGCAAGGAATCTAAATTTGATTCTAGCTCCTGGACTAGTCACCTATCCACTGTGTTATCTGCCTTGATGGGCTAATGTTAATGTGATTATTTTATTTAGGGTAAATTGGCGTTAAAAAAATTTTTTTTTGCTTCCAATTATTTCTCTTCCAATAAAGGTTCAGTCAACCACTCAAGCTTAGAAGGTTATACTCACCTCGTTTGTGAAGGAGAACACTGGCATGCCGACGACCGTTTCCATTTTCAACATAACAGGAGTAATTTCCCAAGTCACCTTCTTCTACAGAGTCCACAATTAATGAGATGGAAACTTCCTGTTCCCCAAGATGTTCCTTGAGGATTCTAAAATATAAAGCAAAATCGAAACAAAAAACCCCCACACAAACATACACATACATGAAAAAGAAAAAAATTTAGATGAATCTGAATCTGATGTGAAAAAAACTATAGCATCTGTGCTTCAAATTTGTTTATGGGTTGACGCTATCTTAATTAAATTATATCATGCCCTTTTCTTCTTCACTTCTAATAAGGAGGCTTGTCTTTGTAGATGCTAATGAAGCTGCAGTTAATTATCTCTCTTAGCAGGACAATCACACTGTCATAATAAAGAGGTGAGAGAGACCTTGAAGAAAAGTTTACAAACTGCATTCCCTTTAAGAAGAAATATAATGTAAGGGTGAGATAAGAAATTATAATATCTTAGGCTAGAGGACTAATTATCTATCAGGTTAATTTGAAAAAGAAAAGACTAGAAAAGTCCTGAGTTATTTTGATATTTCAGTTGAAACCTCCAGCCTGACTTTTTTTAAAATGGTATAAATCAATATGAAATATGAAATTACAAACCTGTAGACTAAATGTTCTGAAGTGTTTAATTCTGACACATAAAATGAATGGCAAATGCTCACTAACCTCACGGTCAAGGATTTTAACAATCTTTTTAGAGCAAATGGAACTTCAAAGTAGGGCTCCCTTCCCCTGCTTGCAAAGTTTCCCCCTCCACCCTCCTACCTGTTCGGTAACTCCTCTCTTCACAATACTTCCTAATGCAGAATTAAAGAAAAATACCCTTCTAGAACATTCCCTGAGCACCCACGAAAGGAGAGAGGAGGGAAGTTAGGAGGTTTATTGTCCTTCTTTAACCTTAGCATTTCAAAGTGTATAATTATAAGATAATAGTGAAATTTTAAATAGAAAAAAATGGCAGATAAACATTTTAGTACATATTGAAAAATTGCCTATCTGGGCGTTTCAGAACTCAATTTCAGTGTAATATTCTTGTGCATTTGCTGCTAGGAAGAAAATCCCAATAGAAATAACCTTATGTGACAATTTTATAGGTTTTTAATTTCTATTGAAAACCTTTTCCTCTTATGCCTTTTATCAAGTTTTAAAAGTCCTCATATTTAAGAACAAGAATCTGGTTAAAACACTCATATATAACCAGAAGAGGTGATCTTTAGGTGGGAGAATGTTTACAAATTATCAGCATTTTGAGTCACTTATAGCTCATTTACATAATAAGTAATAACTTATTTAATATACTTATTTACATTATGACTAAAAATGAGCATTTGCATCCAAGAATAATTTTAGTCATAACTGAATACCTCAATACTTAAAAGTAAATGAACAAAAATATTATTTTTTTAAAAAAGGCAAGAAGGTTAAGCATTATGCTCTCGAAATAGATATTTTAATGATTACTCTCTATTATTACCATTATATTAATATTTAGACCTTAAATTCAGACTAAAAAAGTAATAAAAACATTTTATATTATTTATCATTTCTATTAAGTGCTACATGATGCCTCGAATATGTAAAACCATAAAAAGGAAACGACAGAGATTGTGTTTGGTTGAGTCTTAGCACCTTGTTAATATTTTCTCTCAACAACAAAAAAAGAGCTCTTATAAACCAAAGGAACAAACCACATTTTCCATATTTGATACTATTTTCTGTCTCATGTTCAGTTTTTTCCTTAGTGAAAAATTCCTTTTTCTCTTAAGTTTTTTTTTTTTCTTTATACAGCTGCACAATGCAGCATTTGGAAGTTCCTAGGTTTGAATTGGAGCTGCAGCTGAGATCTACACCACAGACACTGCAACACTGAATCAGAGCCACATCTGCAACCCATGCTGCAGCTTGTGCCATGCTGTATCCTTAAACTACTGAGAAAGGTCAGGAATCAAACCCACATCCTCATGGATACTAGTTGGGTTGTTAACCCGCTGAGACACAACAGGAACTCCTATTTCTCTTAAATTCTTTGCAAATGGCATTCATAGTCACTTTCTTAACAGCATTTTGTCTCTTTGCCATTAAATGCTGCAATTTTAAGAAATTTTAATAGTAACACCTGACCAAAAAAAAAAAAAAAAGAAAAAGAAAAAACCTCTTATCTTTTAGCTCACATTCTTTTCACCAACAGGGCAAATGTTAATCTTGACTTTCCAAGTTAAAAGAAAAAAAAAATTACTATACCTAATGTCACTTTCCCAAACTCGATTTTCATCCAGATCTTCAATAAACTTCTCTCCTTTCATCCAGTAAATTAAAGGACTGACATCTCCACTGTACCCAAAGAAAGCTCTGCAGGTTAGATTAGCTGAATCGCCTGTGGAGAGAAATGATGGAAATGTGTTATACAACTATTTGTACACTCTTATTTTAGGCTAACTGGAAGGTAACATTTAAATCGCTTCATAGATTTAATGAAACATCTTTCTAAAATAATATTTTTTACATATTTTCTATCTTTGTCAAGTTTATAAAATGTGCTTTTGACAGCTTGAAGATTGGTTAGTTATTTTATAGATGGTTCTTCCATTTAGGTTTGAGAGATGTTTCCACAGGATTAGACTGAGGTTTTGAAATATTGGGAAGGATATCACAGAGGTGCTGTGCCCTTCTCAAAGCATGATATCAGACATTACATAATATTGATAATATAATTTTTTTTTAATGGCCACACTCATGGCACATGAAGTTCCGGGGCCAGGGATTGAATACGAGCCACACCTGTGGCCTATGCCACAGCTGGGACAACACTGGATCCTTAACCCACTGTTCCAGGAATCAAACCCGCCTCTCAGCAGCAGCCTGAGCTTCTGCAGGATTCTTAACCCACTGTACCACAGCAGCGGGAACCACTATATGATTTTTTTAAAGGCAGTAAAACACATTTCTCAGTTCTGAATGTGGGAAACAAAAAGAGAATAAAACCTTTTGATGGGACCAAAATGGAACTGTAAATTCTAGGACCTCCTAAAAATGTTAATAGAATATTTTTACTATGTGAGGAATAGTATTTTAATTAAGGAAACAACATACATTCAGGTAGAAAAGCACATTACAATACAAATAAAAAACTCATGAGAATAAATATTTGGGCTATTTATTAGATTGTAAAATCAATAATACTACTGTTAAGTTGAGTTTCTTTCAATATGCTACTCAAGAGATATCATTGTAATGGTGAATATAGATTGGTTGATTACTTAAGAAGGTAAGTAGAGATCCCTGACTAAAAGGTGGAAATGAATTTAATGCCTGCAGAAAATACAGTGTATTTCTGAACAGGTTATGCAATTTTGCAAACACTTGGTTTTCCCCTAGCCTCGGACAGAATTGGAGAACTGAAATATTCCAGTACTATTGTAGTTTTAAGATCTTTATGCCTCCAAGTGGAGCTAGAAATTGTGGGACGGGACAGAGGGAGAATTTCGGGGCCTACTCCAGCTTGGACTAGGGCAGGTGAACTATCTAGTACTATACTAAAGGCTGAAAACTAGGCCCCACGGACACCCGTATTGGCATCTGAAGTAAAGAAACTTCCTCTATTTGACAAATTCCTGAGAATATTCTAGAGGACTCTATGACTTTATGTTGAAGAGAAGGAAGTTCCTAAAAACTGGAAGCCAAATATACTTAAAAAAAAAAAAAGACTGGCTGCCTCAGTGCTAAGCCATGAGTTAATAGTGAAGATCTCCCAAAACTGTACTTATGAGTGATTCTACAACAGAAAACCAGAGAAAAGCATAATGCACTTAGAGAAGCACTCTTTATAAGTCCTGGTATGGGTAAACCTATATGTAAACTCTATTTTCCAAGTTCCACAAGAAGAATATTCTCATTAGATATAATTAACATTATTGTCTTAATTATGCCCAATGTGTAAGGATATTTCATAACTAAATTCATGTTCTTCTAATATGGCATGATATAGCCTTCTTTTCCTTTTTAATCTTATCTTTACGTCTGAATGTTCTTCAAATAAGTGATTCCTTATGGACTTAGATTCTATATAAAATAGTCATCATCAACTCCTAAGAGGCAAAATGGAGCTCTAAATAGGTTCTTCTAATGTTACAAAACAATTTAAAATCCAGTATTCTTTGCTTTTACATTTTTATAAGAGTGCTAGCTTTTATGCAACTGAACTACCTGTTATAGTGTCAAAATAGTCATAAATTCAATAGTAAATCTCAAAATACTACATGGCGTGATGATTAATATCACATGTCAACAGAATCAACATATATTACAGAGTTTAAAATTTTACTTATCAATAATTTACGCAATACATGTTTTAAGGGATCAAATTCTAGCTTTTAGGTAGGAGTTAATGACAAGAACTCATAAGGAGAAATCTCCAGAAATTACCAAATTTTCCATTATAGTTGTACTAAATTTGGTGGTGGGGGAGGTTGTAAATACTGATCAGGTCATTAGCAATTCAGCCTGACATTACTTAGCAGAGAAGTCAACTGAATCCCCCATTGGGACCTGAACTTTTTTCTTCTGTCACTCTGCTACCTTCCCAGATCAAGTGATTTTCCATCACCTAAATCATAATTTCTCTTACCTATTGGCTTTGTGCTGCCACAATTAGTAAATGGCTCCTGCATCCATGTAAGAAATAATCCACTTTTTCAGTCATCTTTGCTCACCTGATCTTTGACTACCTACCTTGCCTTGAGCTCCAGTACTATGGGTATCTGCAGTGCTATGGAGGCACCTAGGAGAACTCTACTCAGACTTGAGCTGGGCTTGCTGTGGGTGAGAAAGTGGAATTCATGGAAGGGATAAAAGAAGATGGATGGAAAACTAGAAAAGCATTCCAGGTAGAGAGGAAAGAGCATGTGTGAGAGAATGCCAGGGAACTTTTGAGAAAGTAAGTAACTTCTGAGTCGCTGATGCTAAAGTGTATGTGGAGGGTAGAGGTGGGGGAGGATTTGGGGGAGAGCAGAGCACTGATGAGGCCAGAGCAGCAGTAGCCCTAATCTTCCATGTAGGCCATGTTGAAGATTTGGGGCTTCCATTTAAAGGCAATGCTAAGTTGGGGAAAGGTTTCAAGTAGAAGACTCACATAATCACATCTGCAGGCTAAATTAGACTGCAGATGTGATTATGTCAGTATCCAGATAGAAAGATATACTATGTTCTTGAATTGGAAGAATCAATTCAGTTGAAATGACTAAACTACTCAAGGCAGCCTACAAATTCAATGCAATCTCTATCAAATCACCAATGGCATTTTTCACAGAACTAGAACAAAAATTTTTAAAGAAAGACCCTGAATAGCCAAAGCAATCCTGAGAATGCAAAATAGTGCTGGAGGCATTCTGACTTCACATTAACTACAAAACTAAAGTGATCAAAGAGTAGGGTACTGGCACAAAAACAGATATACAGATCAGTGGGATAGGACAGAAAGCCCAGAAATAAAAACATACACCTATGGTCAATTAATCTATGACAAAGGAGGCAAGAATATACAATGGAGAAAAGACAGTCTCTTCAATAAGTGGTGCTAGGAAAATTGGACAGCTACATGTAAAAGAATGAAATTAAAATGCTCTCTAACACCATACACAAAAATAAACTCAAAATGGATTAAAGACCTAAATGTAAGACTGGATACTATAAAACTCCTAGAGGAAAACATAGGCAGAACACTCTTTGACATAAATCACAGAAATATCTTTTGAATCCATCTCTTAGAATAATGGAAGTAAAACCAAAAACAAACATATGGGATTTAATTAAACTTAAAAGCTTTTGTACAGCAAAGAAAACCATAAGCAAAATGAAAAGACAACCTATAGAATGGGAGAAAATATTTGCAAACAATGGGACTGACAAAAGATTAACCTCCAAAGTACACAAACAACTCATATAGCTCCATACCCAAAACCAAAGAAACCAATCAAAAAATGGTCAGAGGATCTAAACAGAAGATCTATTTCTCCTAAGAGGATATACAGATGGCCAAAAAGCACATGAAAAGATGCTCATTATTGCTAGTTATTAGATAAATGCAAATCAAAACTATAATGAGCTATCGCCTAACACTGGTCAGAATGGCCATTAAGAGGTCTACAATCAATAAGTTCTAGAGAGGGTGTGGAGGGTGTGGAGAAAAGGAACCTTCCTACACTGTTGATAGGAATGTAAATTGGTTCAGCCACTATGGAAAAGAGTATGGAGGTTCCATATAGAGCTGTCATATGACCCTGAAATCCCACCTGTGGGCATATATCTGAAGAAACCAAAAATTCAAAAAGACATGCACCCCAATGTTCCTTGCATCACTATTTGCAATAGCCAAGACACAGAAGCAACCTAAATGTCCATTTTCAGAGGAATGGATAAAAAAGATGTGGTACATACATACCAAGGTATATTACTCGGCCATAAAAAGAATGAAGCAATGCCATTTGCAGCAACATGGATGGACCTAGAAATTATCATACTAAGTGAAGTAAGCCAGAGAAAGACAAATATTATACAATATCTTTTATATGTGGAATCTAAAAAAATGATACATATGAACTTATATATAAAACAAAAATAGACCCGTAGACATAGAAAACAAACTTATGGTTACCAATGGGGAAAGGGGGATCAATTAGGAGTTTGGGATTACAGATATACACTACTTTATATAAAATAGATAATCAAGGACCCACTGTATAGCACAGGAAACTACAAGATGAAAGAGGCAGAAAAAGAACATCTATATTTCTATATCTACGTCACTTTGCTGTACACCTGAAACTAATACAACATTGTAACTCAACTATACTTCATTAAAAAAAAGAAATCGCTCTTACTATATTTGCAAATCTGGGATTGGATCAGAGAGAATCAAGAAGGACTGAGAATTTTACAATCCTTTGTGGCCACATAAGGAGTAATCAATGGAAAGATAGGATTATTTCCACATAAAAAGCATAGGTGATAGCAATGACTACAGATTGCTGTGCTTTTTTCAAGGTAATAATTGGAAGCGCTTAAGGCAGACATTACAAGGAAGCCTGATAAGGGAGAAAATATATTTTTTATTTTTATAATTTATCTGTATCACACTGTGTGTATCTAAGGGAGAGAGAGAATTTAAGGAGTTAGAAGTTGCTTCTCAAAACAATCAGGATAGAAAGTCAACTTGAACAGCGATCTGTTATGTGAAGAGATTTTTGAGTTCTTTCTCTTAATTATACCTATTTGTGTGGCTGAACAAAAGGTTCTACTCCTGTTCTTAAGTACAGCTCGGTTTCTCAGGAAAGGACACTAGGAAGCCAGCAGAGTCAATCCTGAGACACCAGTCAAAGTCAGGCTCACCTGAGAATACCCAACTGCCAAAGTGCTAGGGAGGAATGCTGGGTCCATTCAGTACTTTTCATTTGGGAAATGGTGGCTAATCATATGAGTGTCTGTTAGTATCTCTGGCCTTGGACCCCAAGTGTGTATTACCAATGTTTGAAAGCAGAAATAAAGAACTATCACCCCTTCCCCTCAGACTGAAAAAAAAGCAGGAGTTGATAGATGGGGCAGGGTAGGGCCTAGGGAGAGATGTTGGACTCTCACCCAATAAGGGCAGATAGAGATTAGTACACACAATAGGAAAATCAGGAAAATATAATTAGCAAATTTTATTTAGAAAGTTAATTAGGCAATTAAGAAACAGGAATTAGGAAAATAAAAAGAAAATGACTGGGTTTGCACCTTGGGCTGGACATGTCATTACATAACAGGGTTTTAGCATCTGAGTTTTATGAGTAGTCCATCCATGATCTATTTCTTATTCTCATGCTTTTTAGTTTTATATTCTGTGCTCTAAATTCTCCTCACTTCCACCTACTAAACTACTCTTCATCTGTTAAGTCCCAATCAAACAGCACCTCCTCTAAAAGACTGACTTAGTTTTTTAGAAGTCAGTCACTGCCTTTTCTCTTCTCTAGCCCTTGAAACATATCTGTAATTTATCATAACATATTCCTTACAGTAGTTGGTTTGTTTGCATGTCTAGCCCAACAACTAGAGTATTCATTCCCCAAAGGCAGAAATTATATCTATAACTACCTTTGTATATTACTAGGACCCATTACAGTGTCTGGACTATATTAGCAACTCAGTAAATAATTTCAAATTAATTAATAACCTGCTTAATATCTCCTGTACTTTCATTTTCCCTTGGTTCCTTTTTCAAAGCTTCATTAATTAAAGGTTATATGTCTACAGCCTATCTCAACAGGCCAAGTCTGTTTTGTAAACTGGCCTTCAACATTAAATGCAGTCTCCTCATTCAGATTTTAATTCGCTTGTGGGCTAGATCTGGTTCATATCAGCCTGTAACAGTCAACTATTACATTTTCAGAAATTCTGTAAGCAAGTTGTTAAACACAGTCATTATTAAAAATTAAAGTACAGAAACTTATAATTAAATAGACTATATTAAAAAAAGGGGTAATATATATCCCAAACTCTAAACCTCCTATTTATTTTGCTCTATTATTCATCTATAGTATCTGCACAGCAGAAATGCTATATTATGGTGTATTACTGCACATCTCTTCCCAAATGCACATTTAGTGAGATTATGTTGGAAGCCTGCAATTAGCCATGGTGGGAGTATCTACCTCACAAACACTACAAATCAGGCTATGATTTACTGCTTTGTTGATTGCCTAAACTTAAGATAATACAGAGAAAATGTTAATAATGCAGAGTAAACTTAAAAGTGTCATATCTATAGCTGATATACTGGTAATAGCACAAACAAAGTCTTCTGGTATCCAAAAATTACAATCTCATTCAGCAGAGAATTTCTTTATATCACTGATGACCAAATAAAGTTCTGACATATATCTTCAATGTTTTACTCTTACTTGCCAATATAAATGAAAATATCAACCACTTATAAGTCAGAATTACACTTGGAGAACCAATTGTTAAACATTTACCAGTACATTACTTTCTATAAAATTGCTTTTCAGAGATGTTGGTGGCATGCATATTTTTAATACATTTACTGAGATATATTTCACATATCATCAATTTACCCACTTAAAATGTACAATTCGATGGTTTTCAGTATAGTCATATAATTGTGCAACTAGTCATACAATCAGCTTTATGACACTTTTATCACCCTCCCCAAAGAAATTCTGAACCAATTAGCAGTCACTAGCTATTTCCCCCGACACTCTCAGCCCTTGGCAACAGGTCATTTACTTCTACTTGCTGTCTTTATGGATTTGCCTATTCTGGACCTGCCATATAAATGAAATCATATAGAACGTGGCTTTTTGTTTCTGCCTTCTTTTGATTAACTTCATTAATGTTTTCAAGGTTCATCTATGTCATAGCATATATCAATACTTCATTCCTCTTTATGGCGAAATAATATTTCATTGTATGCATGTACCATATTTTGTGTATTCATTCACCAGCTGATGGACATTTGCATTGTTTCTACTCTTTCACTATCATGAATAATGCTTTTTGAACACTCCTGTAAAAATTTTTTGTGTGGACATATGTTTTTATTTCTCTTGGCTATATATCAAGGAACAGAACTGCCACATTACAAGATAATTCTATGTTTGAATCTTTGAGGAATTGCCAAACTGTTTTCCAAAGTGGCTGTACCATTTTACATTCTCTCCAGGAATGCATGAGAGTTTCAATTTCTCTCCATGCTGTCCAACACCTGTTATCTGTCTTTTTTATTATAGCCATTTTAGTGAATGAGAAGTAGTATTTTTGTGGTTCTTACCAGTAATATTAAATGAAAAATTTATTGTTACATATAATTATTATACTAATAACCAGTGTTGTTCAAAATTATAAAACACTATCAAGATAAAAGGGCTTTTATTAGAAAACAGAATGTAATGATCAACACCATAACTAAATGCTTATTTCCTCACTGTTGTGTTATAGACCTGGTGATGTATTTAGAGTTTTAGTTGAGAATTTATAGAAATTAAGTAAATTATTGAAGGCATATGCTTTTTTTTTTTTTAAATATAGCCTTAATACATACTTGTCATTTTGTTTTTGGCTGTTCCTGCAGCATATGAAAATTCCCAGGCCAGGGATCAAACTTGTGCCACAGCAATGACCTGAGTTGCTACAGTGACAATGCTGGATCCTTAACTCCCTGAGCCATAAAGGAATTCCTGAATGCTTATGCTTTTTAAGAAAAACTGAGAAGAATTGCTTCCAAATGTTAAAAAGTAAAAAATATTTTAAACAAGAAGTTAACATAGGAGTTAACACTCAGTGGTTAACGACTCTGACTAGGAACCATAAGGTTGTGGATTTGATCCCTGGCCTCGCTCAGCGGGTTAAGGATATTGCGTTGCCATGAGCTGTGGTGTAGGTCGCAGATGCGGCTTGGATCGCACGTTGCTGTGGCCCTAGCACAGGCCTCCGGCTACAGCTCTGATTATACCCCTAGCCTGGGAACCTCCACATGTCACAGATGAGGCCCTAGGAAAGACAAAAAAAAAAAAAAAAGAAGTTAATATAAATGCTCAAAAATTGTACCAGACTTAACTCCAGGTAATGTATTATCAGACTTAACTCCAGGTAATGTATGATCTGGAAACAAAAATTGGTTTCATATGAAACAATGAAAAAAAACTGGAATTTATTAGAGTTAAATATTAAAATAAAACATATATTATTTAGGAGAACATATATTATTTTACAAATCTGTGAAGGAAAAAGCATTTCTTAGAATTAGAGCTTAGGGAGTTCCCATTGTGGCACAGCAGAAACAAATCTGACTGGTATCCATGAAGATATGGGTTTGATCCCTGGCCTCGCTCATTGGGTCAGAGATCCTGCGTTGCTGTGTTTGTGGTGTAGGCCAGCAGCTGCAGCTCCACGATTCAACCCCTAGGCTGGGAACTTCCATATGCCTTGGGTGCAGCCCTAAAAAGCAAAATAGAAAAAAAGAAGAATTAGAGCTTAGAAATAATAAGAAAGTTCATGAATGATAGATTTGAAAACATAATTAATAAAACTTGGTAGAATGGAAAATAATGCAAAGAAAATTAGGCAATAGAGAATGATTATGAATTTTTCTTTATTGTGTTTGTTATCTAATGGATATCTGAGTATGTTTTCAATTAAAAAGGAAAAACAATACAAGTACATTTAGTGTAGTGCCTAGAAAGGTCAACAGAGATTAATATTTCAGATATTCAAGTTGAAAATAGTCATAGCTAGATTTTGATAGAAAGTAGAGCAAATGCTATTAGTATTGCAATTCTTTTTTTTATTTTTTATTTTTTTGTCTTTTTAGGGCTGCACTCATGGCATATGGAAGTTCCCAGGTTAGGAGTTGAATCGGAGCTGTAGCCGCTGGCCTACACCACAGCCACAGCAATGCCAGCTCTGAGCCCTGTCTTCGACCTTCATCAGAGCTCACGGCCATGCCAGATGCTTAGCCCACTGAGCGAGGCCAGGGATCAAACCTGTGTCTTCGTGGATGCTAGTTGGATTCATTAACCGCTGAGCCGAGACGGAAACTCCAGTATTGCAATTCTTTTTTCTGTCTTTTGTCTATTTAGGGATGCACCAGCAGCATATGGAGATTCCCAGGCTAGGGGTCAGATCAGAGCTGTAGCTGCTAAAGCCTACTCCACAGCCACAGCAATGTGAAATCTGAGCCGTACCTGTGACCTACACCACAGCTCACGTCAACACCAGATCCCCAACCCACTGAGCAAGACCAGGGATGGAACCTTCATCCTCATGGATACTAGTTAGGTTCATCCTCATGGATACTAGTTAGGCCACAACAGGAACTACCCCCCCTCCACCTTTTTGTCTTTTAGTATTGCAACTCTTAATGCTATCATTAACCTTGTTTCTTCCTGCAAATTTCCATTGACTTTCAGGCCAGATTTTATTTTACACTCTCATATATTCTACAATATCATTAGTTTAGTTGAATATGGATTCAGATGTTTTATTTTTTTCTTTGCTAGAGCCAGTGATTCATGAACTTAATGTCCAAAAACTTACCCCGACTCCCCAAAACTAGATTTTGACTCAGCAAGTGTGGAGTGTTCCAGGGATTTTCATGCAAGTGGTTACAGTTAAGTATCTAGTGCAATTTCTTTTTACCTTGGACTCTGTTTAAATTGGAGTTGGGGCTGAGAAAAGCAACAGAATGGAAAAATGTTCAGTCAGGGCACTGAAGCAGGAAGCAAGAATGGGGAGGGTAGGGAAAAGGAAAGAGGGCTCATAATAATGCCAATTGTGGGTAGAAATATAGCTGACTCGGACAAGAAGTAGGGCATACAACTGGGTCACTGATGGCCCAATCCAAGCTACAGAAATATATTAACTTTCCAAAGGAATGTAGGAAAAATATTTGTGTTTCAGTGGAAAGTTACTTATTTATCGATTGCACACCATTTTGAGTTATCAGATTGCAGCTCTTTCACTGTCTGAGCTATTTTTCAACTCTGTAAATTGTAGGTAACTGATAAATAAATTCTCTCATGTCTGGTAGTGATTCTACTTAATTCCCCATCTGCCCACCCCCCCCCAGGCTTGCCCCACCCTTAATCAAGGTAAAAATCAATTTTGTCTCTACTTGGAATTTATTTCAACGTCCCGTTACTCTGTTTAATATGCTATTTTGACTTTACCTTTGACTAGGTCATAACATCTGTCTGTTCCTTTCACATTATATGAGCAAAAACTCTTTAACGTGTTCATTTTAATATCTGTATGAAAGTCATGATTGTACACTTTCTGAAAATTATCTGTTAACAGGAATACAATGCTGGCCTCATTGCTTATTATTGCCATTCAAATAAGCCACACACGATATTCATATATATGTGTTATGTCTCTGTCATTTGCTCAAATACCGAAGGATTTACAAATGTTCTCATTCCTCTTTCTTTTTTCAAATCTAAGAATCAGCAATATAATTTTATCTTTACTCTATTTGAGCCCAAACTATTTAACATGTTATCAAGAGAAACTATCCATCTATTCTACCTTTTGCTCTCTAATTTGCTGTAACATGCAATTTCTGATAAGGTAAGCCTGGCATGTGATTTAGAGTCAAGCACCAAAGCTCTTCCTTATCCTCTTCTATTTTATATTGAAAAACCACCTCCAGTCTGATCTCTGATACCCAAGTGATAACATTAAAACTCTTTCATATACTTAACCTGAAATATAGGAAATTAGCATTCAAATTCTATAGGTTACAGAGAAGAGACATATTAATTTATTTTCCCCCTCATTTCTGTTTGTTTTCCTTCAAATAATAACAGAAAATTTTAAGCCATGGCCTAGGGAGCCACACACATCAAATATATCAGTCAACCAGGGCTGGAGTCCTGAAGATAATGGTATTCTTTCTGTCTCAAATTGATATCTGTAAAAGCTTCAGTAAATTGCACTAAATGCTTCTGTTGCCTTTTTGGCAGAAAGGTGCACTGTCAGCTCAACCTTACCAGTTTCCGAAGGAAGCACTCTAAAATTGATCATAAAAAATCATTTGCTATTTCATTGCTAAAATGAGAACAATGCTTGTCATATAGCAGGCTTTCAAGTAGGCCACAATGTGAGGGGGCCTTAGAGGAAAAATAATACATCTTCCTTCCAACCAGTGGATTCCAATCAGCAGTAGGGACACTTGATACTTAGTACAACCTTCTAATTAGGTATCATTTAGCCATTTCTGAAACTGCTGAGAGCAGAAATTTTTCTCTCCACTAGAGGACACTATGTAACTTAGTGAAAAATAAAAAACTGTTTTTTTTTTTTTTTAATTAAAAGAAAATTTCTTTCCTAATTAAAAAGCATCAGCATTCAGAAAACTTACTAGTTGGAATTAGGAAATAGTAAGCGTTTTGTTCTTAAGATATTGAATTGGGGTATTTTAATTTCATTTGCACCGTTCATCATGGATATTAAAATTACTCTATGGTTAAAGATAAATGTTTTGCCAAAGACCCTCCGTTTAAGAGAAAAGCAAAGTGGTTTACAAAATGTATTTATCTTTTGTCATTAGTTATACTGAATGGCTCCTCTTCCAGAAAAGCTTTATTCAGAAATGAAGAACCTCTCTGTCTCTGTCTCTGTCTCTCCCTGTCTCTTTCTCTCTCTCTCACACACACATCCACACCCACAGAGAGAAAAAGAGAGAGAGGGAAAGAGAAAGTTCCCTTTGCTTAAGCCATTTTACCCAAGTAAGTATTAGGACCTATGCCACATAAGAGTTGCCAGTATTTAACCACAGAGAGTTCTCTGAAAATCAGAGATTTGTTTATCTAAGGATCCCAAAAGAAAGGAAAGAAATGGAAGGGATAGGTTATATTAAGCTCATAGTGGAGGATGTTATTCCTGCAGGATGTAACAACGTCTGCTCAAATTTCAAGGGAACAGAATCACAGAAAAACAAGACATGCACTTTTAAATTTGCTAACCATCATTCAGCTGTAGTGTCAGATTTCCTTATGAAAATGCATTTTATACTATCTCAGAATATATTTCTGTAGATTTTAAGAATAAAACAACTTATTTGGTTTCCCAGTGGATTGCAAAGAGGTTTAAGTAACCACAAATAACCTGGAGTTAAATGACTTAATATACATCCATACTACCATGGTGAGAAAGTGTTCACAAACTGTTAGCAATTATTATTATTACTAGTATTACTATTATGATGGGACTTAAACTTCTCTATAAGTGATAACTTGCAGTTCATGCATCAGGTTTGGCCAAATTTTGCCTTTCAGAAATCTGAGGGCTGCATACAAGAATTTAAATAAAATAGTGCAAATATTACCCAATTAGATGAAGAGAGGCAGTGGCAAATCCCCTCCAGAATGGAGAGGAAATCTCATGCACTTGAAAGGAAAGGGTGTACAAAATGAGCATAATATTACTACATTGTTTTTAGATGGTTCAAAAGTTCTCGTAAGGACTCAAATTGTAGCTCTTGCTGGCTGCCTGCATGATACACAAATTTATGGCATTGTAGGAAAGCAAAACTTGCCACCCCAAAATGTCTTTTTGACAAGTGGATTATTTCAAGCTGCAAAAAATCAAGTCCCAAAGGATGCAGCAAGAAATTTTGACTTTTCCCATAACGGCCTAAACGAATTTAGATAGAGGGCCTGATCCTGGAATAGACTTATCAACAGAAATCTCCGCAAAGTGGGGGAGATTTTAGGCAGGACCTAAAGATCAGAGTCTACTCTGATACCTCCCAGTGTCTATTATCCCTCTCCCTTTTAGTAATATAACCACCAAAGTTTTAGTTGAGTACATGGCTATCCAGCTACAGACTATATTTCCTAGCTTTCCTTGCTGGTATATATGGCCAGATGACAGAGATCAGGCCGATGAGATATGTGAAGAAATGATATGTACAATTTCCCAATCGTCTCCTTTATGATGAAGCCTCATGCCCTGGACTTTATGATTCTCTTTCCTATAGGCTGGAAAGTAGATATGTCAGTGAACTGGTTTCTATCCTATGCATGAAGACAAAATGGTATAGCAACAAGATGTCATGGACTTAGGTCCCTGAATGAAATCATGAAACAGAATCATCTGACCAGTTGGACTTCTCTGTACTGGTCTATATGATGAGAGAAATACACATCTAATCTATTGAAGACATTGTATTCTGGGTTACCTTTGTTACCCAACCAGTGCTTCTAGAAAGTACTCTTTTCACCTCATCTCCCAGGTTGCAGTGGGGCAGGATAAAATTCAGGACACTATATCAACTAATTTGACCTACTTAGTGATGTAGGCAAGAACCACATTTTTCTCTTGCTAATCTCCTAACATTTTCTCGCAATTCCTATATACAAAATGCAGAAACAGGAAACTACAAATGCTCTCTTTGAGAAGGAAAGCATGACTTTAGGAATGAGTGTCCTTTTAAGAAAGGGTTTAGCTTTAACTGGAGGAAAACTATAAGGAATCGACCTAGGTCTTGGTTTACTTAGAGGTAATACAGTCAATAGCATCTGTCCTAAAACACATATAGTACCTTATGACTTAAAGGGTATTTTGTTTTCTTCTTACATGGGGAGGTTGCACTAAAATGAAATGTCCAAATTTAGAGAAGCCCTTTCCAAAAGAAATACTGAAAGGGCTTCTCTAAATTTAAAAAAAAAAAAAGAGGAAAATCGAGGATGGAGGAAACCACAATTGGAAAGCAGTCGCTTAAATAAGCCAGCATACTGATCTAAACATGAAGATGTTAATAGAAAAAGAAAAAAAAACATCAAACTCATACAATGAGTTTGGTGAGGGCAAGGGAAGTAGGAAAAATCAGACTCTTTTTCATTTTTTTTTGAGGATGTGTTTGAGCCTATATGATTATCAGGCTAAAGCAAGCAGATATAGGAAGGGGTTATCATACTTAAAAAACAGGGCAACCACAAATCAAAACCAGACATTACATTCACAAAAACTGAAAAGTATTCAAACATAAAATAAATGGAAATCATCCAACCAAAAAAAGAAAGAAAAGAGAAACACAGAATCAACTGGAAAACAAGGTTTAAAATGGCAATAAATACATATCTATCAATAATCACCTTAAATGTCAATGGATTGAATGCTCTAATCAAAAGACACAGAGTGGCAGATTGGATAAAAAAGTGAAAACCTTCAATCTGCTGCCTACAAGAGACTTACCTTAGGGCAAAGGACACTTATAGATTGAAAGTGAGGGGATGGGAAAAGATGTTTCATGCCAAAGGACCAGACAGGAAAGCAGGAGTTGTGATACTCATATCAGACAAAGTAGACTTTAAAATGAAGGCCATAAAGAAAGACAAAGAAGGACACTATATAATGGTTAAAGGATCCATACAAGAAGAGGATATTACAATCATCAATATATATGCCCCTAATATAGGAGCACCTAGATACCTACAACAAATATTAACTGACATAAAAGGAGAAATTGATGGGAATACAATCATAGTAGGAGACTTGAACACCCCACTCACATCAATGGACAGATATTCTAGACAGAAAATCAATAAAGCAACAGAGATTCTAAATGAAACAACAGAAAAGTTAGACTTAATTGATATTTTCAGGACATTACATCCAAAAAAATCAGAATATACCTTCTTCTTAAGTGCACATGGAACATTCTCAATAATTGATCACATATTGGGGCACAATATTAACCTCAACACATTTAAGAGTATAGACATTATTTCATTATTTCAAGTATCTTCTCTGACCACAATGGCATGAAACTAGAAATCAACCACAGAAAAAGAAGTGAGAAAAAAACCTACTACATGGAGACTACACAACATGCTACTAAAAAATCAGTGGGTCAATGAGGAAATCAAAACATACTTTGAGACAAATTATAATGAACACAACCACTCAAAATCTATGGGATGCTGCAAAAGCAGTGCTCAGAGGGAAGTTCATAGCAATACAGGCATTCCTCAAAAAAGAAGAAAAATCTCAAATTGACAACTTAACCCACCACCTGAATGAATTAGAAAAAGAAGAACAAGCAAAACCTAAAGTCAATAGAAGGAAGGAAATCATAAAGATCAGAGAGGAAATCAATAAAATAGAGATTAAAAAAACAATAGACAAAATTGTATCAAACCAAGAGCTGGTTCTTTGTAAAGGTAAACAAAATTGACAAACCTCTGGGTAGACTCACCAAGAAGTGGAGAGAAAAAACCCAAATAAACAAAATAAGAAATGAAAAAGGAGAAGTCACAATGGATACTACAGAAATACAAAAAACCATTAGAGAATACTATTAACAACTATATGCCAACAAATTAAAAAACCTAGAATAAACAGACATCTTTCTAGAGACCTACAGCCTGCAAAAACTGAATCAAGAAGAAAGAGATCAACTGAACAGGCCAATCACTAGAAATGAAATTGAATACATCATAAAAAAAACTCCCTGCAAATAAAAGCCCTGGACCAGACGGCTTCACAGGAGAATTCTACTAAACATACAAAGAGGAAATTATACCCATCCTCCTTAAACATTTTTAAAAGGTTGAAGAAGGAATACTCCCAAAGACATTCTATGATGCCACCATCACCCTAATTCCAAAACCAGACAAAGATACCACCAGAAAAGAAAACTATCGACCAATATCTTTGATGAATTTAGACCCAAAAATTCTCAACAAAATTCTAGCCAACTGAATCCAACAACATATCAAAAAGATCATACACCACAACCAGGTGGAATTCATCCCAGGTTCACAAGGATGGTTCAAAATAAGCAAATCAATCAATGTCATACACCACATTAACAAAAGAAAAGTCAAAAACCACATGATGATCTCAATAGATGCAGAAAAAGCATTTGACAAAGTCCATCCATTCATGATCAAAACTCTTACCAAAGTGGGTATAGTGGGAACATACCTTAACATAATCAAAGCCATTTATGACAAACCCACAGCAAACATAATACTCAATGGAGAAAAGCTGAAAGCCTTCCCACTAAAATCTGGAACAAGACAGGAATGCCCACTCTCACCACTGTTATTCAACATAGTACTGGAAATTCTAGCAATCAGACAAACAAAAGAAATAAAAGGCACGCAAATAGGAAGAAAAGATATAAAACCGTCACTGTATGCAGATGGCATGATACTATATATAGAAAACCCTAAGGAGTCAACCCCAAAACTACTTGAACTGATCAACACATTCAGCAAAGTAGCAGGATATAACATTAACATTCAGAAATTAGTTGCATTTCTGTATACTAATAATGAAATATTAGAAAAGGAATACAAAAATACAATACCTTTTAAAATTGCACCCCAAAAAATCAAATACCTAGAAATAAACCTGACCAAGGAGGTAAAGGACTTATATGCTGAGAGCTATAAAAGATTAATCAAGGAAATTAAAGAAGATTCAAAGAAATGGAAAGATATTCCATGTTCAAGGATTGGAAAAATTAACATAGTAAAAATGGCCATACTACCCAAAGCAATCTACAGATTCAATGAAATCCCTATCAAATTACCCATGACATTTTTCACAGAACTACAATAAACAATCCAAAAATTTATTTATTTTTATTTTTTATTTTTTTGCTATTTCTTTGGGCCGCTCCCACGGCATATGGAGATTCCCAGGCTAGGGGTTGAATCGGGGCTGTAGCCACCGGCCTACGCCAGAGCCACAGCAACGCAGGATCCGAGCCGCGTCTGCAACCTACACCACAGCTCACGGCAACACCGGATCGTTAACCCATTGAGCAAGGGCAGGGACCGAACCCGCAACCTCATGGTTCCTAGTCAGAACAATCCAAAAATTTATATGGAAGCATAAAAGACCCAGAATTGCCAAAGCAGTTCTGAGGAACAAAAACCAAGCGGGAGGCATAACTCTCCCAGACTTCAGGCAATATTACAAAGCCACAGTCATCAAGACAGTGTGGTACTGGTACCAAAACAGACAGACAGACCAATGGAACAGAATGGAGAACCCAGAAAGAAACCCAGACACCTATGGTCAATTAAACTCTGACGAAGGAGGCAAGAATATAAAATGGGAAAAAGACAGTCTTTTCAGCAAGTATTGCTGGGAAGACTGGACAGCTGCGTGCAAATCAATGGAACTAGAACACACCCTCACACCATGCACAAAAATAAACTCAAAATAGCTGAAAGAATTAAATATAAGACAAGACATCATCAAACTCCTGGAAGAGAACATAGGCAAAACTTTCTCTGACATCAACCTTACGAATATTTTCTCAGGTCATTCTCCCAAAGCAACAGAAATAAGAGCAAAAATAAACCAGTGGGGACCTAATCAAACTGACAAGCTTTTGCACAGCAAGGAAAACCAAAAAGAAAACAAAAAGACAACTTACATAATGGGGGAAAATAGTGTCAAATGATGCAACTGACAAGGGCCTAATCTCTAAAATATCCAAACAACTTATGCAACTCAACAGCAAAAAAGCCAACAACCCAATGGAAAAATGGGCAAAAGACCTGAATGGACATTTCTTCAAGGAAGATATACAGATGGCCAACAAGCACTTGAAAGAATGCTCAACACTGCTGATTATTAGAGAAATGCAAATCAAAACTACCACAAGATACCACCTCACCCCAGTCAGAATGGCCATCATTAACAAGTCCACAAATAACGAATGCTGGAGGGGCTGTGGAGAAAAGGGAACCCTCCTGCACTGTTGCTGGGAATGTAAGCTTGTACAACCACTATGGAGAACAGTGTGGAGGTACCTTAGAAAATTATACATAGAACTACCATATGACCCAGCAATCCCACTCTTGGGCAAATATCCAGACAAAACTTTCCTTAAAAATGACCCATGCAACCGCATGTTCATTGCACCCCTATTCACAATAGCCAAGACATGGAAACAACCGAAATGTGCATCAACAGATGATTGGATTAGGAAGATGTGTTATATATACACAATGGAATACTACTCAGCCATAAAAAAGAACAACATAATGCCATTTGCAGCAACATGTATGGAACTAGAGACTCTTATCCTGAGTGAAGTAAGTCAGAAAGAGAAAGACAAATACCATATGATATCACTTATATCTGGAATCTAACATATGGCACAAAGGAACCTTTCCACAGAAAAGAAACTCATGGACTTGGAGAAGAGACTTGTGGTTGCCAAGGGGGAGGGGCAGGGAGTGGGATGAATTGGGTGCTTGGGGTTAATAGATAATTGCCTTTGGGATGGATTAGCAATGAGATCCTGCTGCATAGCTCTGGGAGCTCTGTCTAGTCAATTATGATGGAACACATAATGTGAGAAAAAAGAATGTATACATGTATGTGTAAGTGGGTCACAATGCTGTGCAGTTGAAAAAATACATATATAAAGAAATTAAAAAAAACTTAAAAAATAGAATTGTAAGTAATGAAACATCAGTATCGTAAAAGTCATTGCATTACCACCATCTTAGTTATGTGGACAGGTTTTCTTATTTTTATATCTCCAAAATATACAAATAGACTTGATGCTAAATCCTGTGTTGTTCTTAGAGCAAAAATAATATTCACCTAGGGATTCATGAGTCACCTGAAAATCAAAAGTCAAATTTTCTCATTATAATATTTCCAATAAAATTGTAAGTTTATCTTTGAAAAAAAAATAAAAGGTCCAATTCCAATTATATTTTGCTATATCTGTATTTTAGTAAAACACCTTTCTGCTAAGTTTCCTAACATTCAAGGTCTTAAGAGATAATTTGGATATACATAAGGCCTGTTTTTAAAAATATCCTTTATAAACTATAAATCATAATCCTTAGGCCTTCAAGATTAATGAAATACTCTTTAGGAAGTTCTATAAGCTTATAAAACATAGCTAGTGTAGGATATAATGAGAGCTCATACATGATGTTTATTCTTTTAAAAGTAAATGAACATTCAGTGAACTCACTTTGTGTTTTCTTCTTTCTTACCTAGAAGGGCTTTTGTTGGTCAGCAGTATATGAGAAATACTCAGTGTAACTGCTGGTGTTTCATATAGTGCTTTCCTATGCTTGTCTCTCTTCCATAGTGGCTTAGTAAAATGCTCCTGACAGTTTTCTGGGCCTAAAACATACGACAAAGCTTGGTTTTTTTTGGTCCACATTTGATAGAAGGAGAAATGATATCAGTTTGAACAATTGAAGTTGAAAATGGGGGGGGTAGTTTCTGTGCTGAGTTAATTAGTAAAAGTTTCAGAAGTTGATAGCATTCAGAGATACTTTCATTACCTAAAAAAAAAATCACATGGATGGACCTAGAAATTATCATGCTAAGTGAAGTCAGTCAGACAATGAGACACCAATATCAAATGCTTTCACTGACATGTGGAATATGAAAAAGGGACACAATGAACTTCTTTGCAGAACAGATACTGATTCAGACTTTGAAAAACTTATGGTTTCCAAAGGAGACAGTTTGAGGGGTGGGGGGATGTTCTGGGATTGTGGGATGGAAATCCTATAAAATTGGATTGTGATGATCATTGTACAACTATAAATGTAATAAATTCATTGAGTAATAAAAAAAAAGAAAAAAAATCATTGTTATTTTCATTTCCAGTCTACGACACTGCTATTTCTTTCAGTTCTTTTCATTCTTGAAAAAGAAATGTTATTTCTCTTTGGAACCTGTATCTCCCTTCTCAGTCTATTCTACTATTGGTGTCTTTAAAAATCAGTTGAAAGTAAACCTGCTATTCTAACTTTCATGTCTCTTTCCTGATCATAGAAACTATGAGATATTTCCCCCTCATGCTTAGAAGTATTTTTATTGTCTCTAAACCCAAATTTTCTTGAGAAGCTGTGACATTATTCTTATTTTTTCCTTCCTTGTGGGGTTCCCACTCTCATTTTATATAATTTTATTCTCCCTCATGGTGTTACCTTTACTCCTGGCCCTTAAACTAAATAAGCATCTTATTAAAACTCACACACATACTTCAATACCAGACAGACTAGTTACTTTTCTGTGAGCTACTGGGAGATTTTCCACATGATTTTTAATCACAACTGCCTTATGTAAGGCTTATGAAATACCAATCTAGAAGGTTTGTAAACGTCAAGATGTCTTCAATAAAAGAGATTGTAAAGTAGCCTGTGAGACGTCAGCATCTAATAAAGGTTATCACTTGAGAACCCCTTTATACCTTTCTGACCTAAAGAAGGTATATTATTTTCTGAAGTCTATTTTTGTGCCTATCGCTGTTATTTTGTGATTTTTAATTTATGTTCTCATATTCACAACTCTCAAGTTAGAAAATTACAGAAGTAAATTAAATTAACTGAATCTTCTTGTCTTTAGGAAAATGACCACTTGCGTCATTCTATAAAGATGAATACTTCCCCCACATATTTCTGGAATCATTCACATTATTGGTCTATTTGTAGTTATATTAATAAGCTTTCTGTTTTCCCCTGACCACTATATAGATTAGTATACCTAATCTATATAGGTAAAACATAGCAATTACTTCTAAATCTTTTTGTAGGAAACCCTGGCTACGGGTTTTTGTTTTTTGTTTTTTGTTTTTTTCTTTTTAGGGCTGCACCTGTGGCATATGGAGATTTCCAGGTGAGGGGTCGAATCAGAGCTGTAGCGGCTAGCCTATGCCACAGCACAGCAAAGTGGGATCCGAGCCTTGTCTGCAACCTATACCACAGCTCACAGCAACACCAGATCCCTAACCCACTGAGCGAGGCCAGGGATCGAACCTGCATCCTTGTGGATACAGGTTCAGATTCATTTCCGCTGTGCCATGGAGGGAACACCCTACTGTGTCAATTTCTGATGTACAGCATAGTGATCCACTCATATAAGTAGGAAGCCCTGGCTACTTTTACATGGCCCAAGATAGAGGAAAGAATAAAGCCATTTGTTTATATCAGGATGATATTTTATAACCTATTAACTCGGTGCTAGCTGTTGGAAAACCCTGTGTTAGAAAGTTAATGCCAAGTTATGCTGATAGGATGTGAGTCCTGAATCAAAGACTGTCTTGAATGAATGAAAATACTCATTGATCTGGTTAACTTGATTAATCCGATACTTTAATTTACCATGACCATGAACTGCATATAGTAAAAAATACAGTTATAGCAAAAATTAAGACAAAATTAATGAAGATATTAAACATAACCAGATTCGTATGAGCAGAAAATTACAATGCTAAAACATTATTTAATTAGTGCTTTTTTTCTACCGCTATTTAGTCAAAACATATGCTCCTTGACTTTCTCATTTGAAGTAAGAGAGAGACACTTAAGAGTTCAGGGATGAAGCTTTAAAGTACTTTTGACACATCTTGGTTACTTCTTTCTTGTCTTCTTTGTATTTGTTTTATTTTCCAAAATTTATGCATGTAAAAATAATGCCTTTGTAATTTAGGAAAATATCAATAATAGCATTAAAATGCCATCATATATTCTACTTCAAGGCAGCACAGCATATCATGCACCATCTTCCTTCACTACTACCTCTTTTCTCCAACAGTCTATAGTCATAGAAGGCTCTTGGAGAAATTATTTTATCTCAGTCAAGATCAGCTTTGGCTCTAACAGTGTTGAGAAAAGTGCAGTTGTGAAGAATATAGATTAGTGATACTCTTTGGAATCACAGTGTTAACATAAGTATTAGAAGAGATATCTTTTTCATCCATAGTTAGGGATTGTGGGTTTTTCCAACACAAATACAATTTTAAAATCAGCTTGGTTGAAAGTGTGTTCATTTTTAGAGAAGCTCTCCCCTTTCCACCAACATCGTACTCCAACAATAGGGGTTTGGTATAGTATGAATGAAACCCTTCCATTAACAGGTTTTTTTTTTTTTTAAACAACAACTAAGATTATATACTCTGTTGGAAAGCTTGCTCTTTTTGGAGAGCCAAAAAAGAGGTATGAACAGTATTTATGCTTTCTCCTTTATTTAAGCCAACACTGTCAGTTCCATTTGTCCAACTACTCTCTTAAATTTTTCAGAGTCTTCTATTCTCACTGTAATAATCAAGACTATTCATCTTAGGAAAATATTGCCTGAAAAACAGTGGAAAGTAGACATACTTTCTTTCAGCATTAGGAATAGCCGTTTGGGATTGGAGAAAGCATAGAGGTAAATCAAGTATTTGTATACATACATGTGAGCCATGCTCTTGGAACAGTTGTGAAGATAAACAAGCTGATTTTTCACCCTACCCTCTTATTTCTATATTACTTCCTTCACTGATCCACTGAGTGCCAGTATCTTCATGAAGTACAGTGACTACCAGACTCCTGACCCTAGCACCCACCATGGCTTGCCATCTTTGAGACTGCACATTATGAAGATTTTATAATGTGCTGACTTGACTATGCTGAACCGCATTTCCCAGAATTCCATTTTCTTATATGTATCCAGTTAGGGTAGGTTACAGGAGAGATTCTCTCACAGTAGTAGAAGAATGGAAACTAGGTAGCAGTCATTTTGAGGTCTGAGTGTGAGTGTGTGTATGTGTGTGTGTGTATGTGTGTTTGTGTATACAGTGTTACTGATGTGCTGACACACTTCATTGACATGGAGTTGCAATTGGGCCTGAAACTGCTCTTTCTCCATGGATCTTCTTCCTCCTGGACCAATGGTATGTGTTTAGCTCCATGATAAAAGGCTCTGGCTCATTCTTTTTGGTAAAGTCAGAGGTAGCAAGAACTTGACATTGGTTTCAGTCCATCCTAGTGGAGTTCAGGCCTGCTCATGCTCTCCTATCCTGACTCCTTGCCCTGTGGACAGCAAGTCCAGCTTATGCTCACTGGGTTCTACCTCACTCTATCTTCTCTTCCTGTCTTCCTACCTGTGACTTTCAAGCTTTAGCAGTAGATGCAGAGATAGCCATGTGGAGACTGCTTAGTCAACTCTCATAATTATGTAAACCAATTCCTCGTAAATAAATAAATTTATAAGTATAAACATATATATGTATATATATATATATATATATATATATATATATATATGTACTTTATGCTGGCTATTTCTCCTTTTAACCCTCTTTTCACACTATGCAATGCATAGATGTATTCATATATATCAATGGCCTTAATGTCTTTACCACTCACATTTTACTGATCTCCAAAGTTAAGTCTTTCACTTCGGCTTTTCTCCTTACATGAACATCTTCATTTGGATCTCCTATGATCATCTCACATTCAGCATGTCAGCAATTTAACTTGCCATCTTTCTCCCAAACTGCTTATCCTTCTGAATTCCCTATTTTGGTAAACATTACCTAATATGCAGTGGGTGTTCAATAAATGCTTACTGGAAAGTTAAAGAATAAACAAACGTGCTCAGGAAAGAGATACCTTCACTATTAAATGCTAAAAGTGAATAATAGCAGCCTAATTCACACAACTAGCTCTTATTCAAATTAGATGAAAGGGCCATTTCAATGAACAAGACTTATCCTATTAACCCCTAATTTCTTTCCTCTAAGACAGCCTTAAATTTTTTTTTTTTTTGGTTTACAGACAATTTAAAGAACTGATGAAAGATAAAGTCCTTGCCCCATCAAGAAAATATTCAGTGTGTTAGCAATTTTAAGGGCCCTTGAAATTCATTCATAGACCCAAGAATCCTAATCTGGTTAAAATTCAATGCTAGAAAATGTTAATTAATTTATATATGAATTATAATTTCACAGGAAGGTGTTGGGGATTCATGCTGCTTTCAGGTATCATTTTTGTCTATTTGAGTTAACAGAAATGAAAATCTTAAGCTGCTTCTCAAAACAAACATGATTGTCCTATTGGGAATTTGAAAAGCAATAACTGAAACGATGATTTATCTGATGACAATAAAATAGCGAAAAGTTTAAACCTGTTAAGGTTTAAATTAGGTGTTCTGTTTAAGATACTAAAGTATCATTTGTGAGGTTTTCCTATCACAATATTTACATAGAATCAGTAAATTCATTAAAAATTGTATGTACTAAAAACATGAAAACTGTTTATTCTATATTGAAAACAGTGGTCACACCAAATGAATGTTCAACCATTCTTTCTCCAGTTAATGGATTACTGATTTTTAGGGAAATGAAATAATTTTACAAACATTTGAATATTAATGGGTTTACCCCGCTTTTGCAAAAGACAAAATAATTTTATTTAAAAGCTACTTCCCTCAGAATGTCCTTATTCTGAAAATGAAATGCAGTTCCATGATGGAGGAAAATGTAAAATCAAAGATAAATACAGTCACAATAGAATATCAATGAAAAATTATCACAGTAGTTAGAAATACATATTTGAGATAAGAAATTTGACATTGAATTCACTGTTTAAGGTTTACCCTATGTTCCAGAGTAGGTAGGGCCACTGGGACAGTATTCACAGCCCCTTTCTTAAATGTCTGTCTGTCAACAAATTAAGCCTAGGTTGATGCATTAATGAGCAATTAATTGGCTGGCAGAGGCATATGGATGGGGATTACAGAAGGGAATCCCTCTAGCTGTGTCTATTTATGGAGAGCAAGATGTGAAATCAGAAAGAAGAAATCTTTGGAAATTTGTCACCTCAAGATTGCAGAATCAGTGTCCCTAGCTACATTAAGAATGTTGTAATACTGCCTCCCAAATATTTCCTTTTTGCGTTCTTCAGCATAAATACTGGAACTTTCATTAAATATGTGTTGCACTAGCATATCTGTATAGATAAATGAATTTTAAGTAAAATAGGGGAAATATCAACCTGTAACCTTAAATGAGAAACTGAAATCTTAAATGTCAAGATAGTTTAAGGCAATGATGTACGGTGACTCCAGTTAACAGTGCCCCCTATAAAAATGTAAGTTCAGATTCTCTGAAAATACACTGTGTAGGCTGAACAAAGCAGGTCCCCAGGCTGATTTTGGTGCTCCAGTCACCAATTTACAATCCCTGTTCCAAAGCATAAACATAATAGTGGAAAACCAGGCCTGAGTCAGCTAAATCTATATTCAAATAGGACTCTACCATTTATGATCTCCTTGACCTTAAGCAAGTTATGCTATTTAACCTCTCAAATATTTTAACTTTCTCATTTGCAAGACTAAGTATAAAAATATTTAACTCCTAGGTTTATTTTGGATATTAAATATATGGACAAGTTATGTAAAGCACCTAGCACATAAATTAGCACAGAGAATAATGGCTTAATAAATGGGGGGGGGGGGTGTTAGTACTAGTGAAACCAATGATACACATCCCTAACAAATATGGTGCCTACTAGGTACCAAGCTGAAATGTATTTCTTAATAAATCAGAACAAATATTCTGCTAACAAGCCCCCACTTACTTAATTTTCACACCATCATGTTATCTTTCCACACACCCACTGTTTCCAGGATTTTTGATTTAGTAGATTGTCTTGTTAAACTTCATTCTGTATTAGTCTCCAGAAGCATTGCTGAACTCATGGTTAACCTATCCAAATGATGAAAGAGCAAGTTCTATACAGTGAAGTCAAAGTTCTCCACTTATTTGCCCTGTTTTGATGAATTTCATCTTGAGACACAAGCTCTCTTTGCCATCTTCTTTGTTCAAGATTTTTTCTCATCTCCAATCTCACTTCAACTTTCTCTCTTACCTATCATTCGATGGCTGTATTTAGAATTTAGACTTGATCCAGCCTGTCCAGAAAAACTTTCTCATGTATTTCCAGCATTTTCCCCCATCATTTCCCAAGTGGCCACATATACATACCTTTGATATATCCTCTAGATATGGTCTAAATTCAACCCATTTCTTCAAGTTCATTACATCTTCTTTTTTTAATCTATTGGTCTTTTCACCAGATCGTAAACTTATATGCAAGCGGGAGTTGCATCTAAATAAAAATTTATGAACTGTACACCCTCTTATTTTAGCTCTAAGGACTCCTGGGACATCATTAGTGATAGTGTAAAAGTTTCAGAGATTAAATCAATAAGGAAACACAAGACATTTTTCCTTGTCCTATGAGGATTACTTTATGCTCATTCAAAAACAAAGATAAACAAACAAAAAACCCTTCAACACCAGAGAACTATAAATGCTGTCCTATTTTCAGGAACTACTTACAGTAACATATTCTTCTCAACAGTGAAAAAGTAACTGTATACCTAAGTAAGAGCATAAGGCAGATAAATTAGAAGCCAAATCTAGGAAACTATATTAAACCACATTTGAGTGAGAAAAGGAGACATGATATATAATCAAAGCCAAAATATTATATTTAACATTTTTAGAACCTATGAGAAACTATGCATAGATCACTGCAAACACTTGTAACTCTGCCTGATGGACTCTCTCTACATCATGTTTCAAATCTGTAAGAGTATGAAGTATGTGTAAACTTACTTAATAAAGGTTTTTGATGTCTAGCAAACTCTTTGAAACGGTCACCAACAATTAATGAAAAACTTCCAAATCTTCACTAGCTTGTTAAAGTCTTTTAGGATACATTACATTGGCATTGGACTCATCTCCTTTCTACTTAAAAAAATTGGGAATTCCCATTGTGGCTCAGCAGGTTAAGAACCTGACATAGTATCCATGAGGATGTGGGTTTTGATCCCTGGACTCACTCAGTGGGTTAAGGATCTAGCATTGCCACAAGCTGCTGTGTAGTTCACAGATGTGCTTCAGATCTGGTGTTGCAATGGCTGAGCTGTAGGCTGGCTGGCAGCTGCAGCTCCAGCTCGACCTCTAGCCGGGAAACTACCATATGCTGCCTGTGTGGCTATAAAAAGAAAAAAAAAATCATATTCTTCTAGGTAAACTATAAGATAACTGAGGAAAATTTCCATAGGTGTTGGAACTCACATTATAAAGCAAACCATCAAATTATAGGCTCTTAAGGGAAGATTTTAATTTTAATCTGAGCCTCCTATTCATTTCTATTGAGTGTGTATAATAATCTTTTGGGTCGGCCTTAGGGAACAGAATACCCCTTCTTAAAGTCTTTGTGAATATAATGATGTCCATCAATGACATCACCAACACATCCATCTGAATGAAACTTATTAGAGGAAGTTCATAGAACTCCACGCCTCAGAGCTTGTGGGGACTAAAGTTTAGTTTGGACTAAAAAGCTTTTCAGTGGATCCTAATGGTGACTACCCCTAAGTTCCTGCAGATAGCCATTTAGGAAAGTGGGACACTCATCCTGAATCAAGGAAGAGCATGGAAGCTTAGACTTTCTTCGGGGAGCAGAGGAAAAGAGGAAAATCTATCCTAAAGCAAAGGCCTGACTGTTATTCTATTAGTGCTAACATCTTTAATGCTATTTTTAATGAGTTGTTTTAAATAGTTCATAAAAAGGAAACTGAGAGTGAAAGGACCAGAAGGCAGCTTATGTATAAAAAGGGTGGTTACCTACAGTATAATGTAGGGACTCCTTTGTCAGAAGGAGGCTAGCATTAAGGCAGCCCTGGTGGTGTTCTGTACATAGGACTCAGAAGGGATTTCAAACCTGATTGTGTATCACTATAGACCAGAAACCAAGGATCTATTTATTTAATAAGCTTTCCTGATGACTCAGGTGCAGAGGAGGCTTTGGAACCTCTGGCTTTTATCTGCTGTGGCAGGAATAAACAAATCTGGGACACGAGAGGCAGTGGTAGAGGACTTCAGAGTGAATGCAAAGCCCAACCCCAGCTGGAACCTGAGCTATCTTGAGTGGATCAGACTAATCATGAATGTGTGATGACTTATATGCCTGGAAATTGTGTCCTAGACTCTAACGGGTGGGCAGATTTTATGAAAAAACTATAGATTGGAATCCTGGGATGGCTAAAATCAGGTAAAGTTGGGATAAGTGAATAAGCTTTGATTTCTCAGTAGTAGGAGTGGCTAAATAGTACAATACAATTTATTAATCTGCATTTTGGAAAATAGGCTTTTTCTCTGGAGGCTACTGAAAAGCTGTTAGCATAATGAATTTGATGGAAATGGTTTTAGTTACAATCAGGTTTTCGGTGAGCATTGCCTTATTCCAGAGTAAGTACTGCCCCATTCAAGAAGTTCTTCACTCTTCAGTCATTGGCTTTACTCTAATCACCGCAGCTTTGCTGCATGAGAGAGGGTGGGCTGGGGCTACTTTGCAACCGTTACTAATTTCTGGCATTTGGTTTCAATGGGTGCCAGCTGATTTAAAGTTATGGCTTTGCTCCCAGTTACAAATTTCTACAAATTGTTAGAGAAGCTGTTTCTCTTAACTCTCAGGTGGGAATGAACTTGGCTGATAAGTGGAAAAGATAGTAGCAGAATAGGTAAAAAAAGCTGAAATTAAACACTACAAAAAATTTGGACCATGAAGTCTTCCTCTGTAACATTCTTATTCTTTAGCTATATTAAAAGTTCTTTAATGATAGGTACTACAAGGTAGTATATATGATATATGCATATATTCCATATGTGTATATATATGTATATACACATATATATATGGAATAAATGACATGTCAAATCAGATGGTCATGGTAAAAATTCAAACAGTTAAGAAAGATACGGAGTTGCCATCGTGGCGCAGCAGAAATGAATCCATGAGATTGCGGGTTCGATCCCTGGCCACACTCAGTGGGTTAAGGGTCTGGCATTGCCGTGAGCTGTGGTGTAGGTCTCAGACATAGCTCGAATCTCATGTTGCTGTGGCTGTGGTATAGGCTGGCAGCTGTAGCTCTGATTAGACCCCTAGCCTAGGAACTTCCATATGCTGCAGGTGCAGCCCTGAAAAGCAAAAAAAAAAAAAAAAAGGTGAAAGATAAAGAGTAGAGAGCTCCTACCCACATTATATGCTTTGGCTTCACTCTTCCAAAGGTGACCACTGAAACAGTTTCTTCTATATATTTCTCAACTAACATTATGCATATACAAAATATGCATATGCATATGTAATTGAATATAAATATGAACATGCACGTGTAGTACATGCACATGTATGTATATGAACACATACAAATACATCCTTTACAAAGTACAAGTTAGACTATATCAGTACAAGTAGCTCTATTTTATCATTCCAATAGTTGGAGTATTCTATTACGTGGATCATAGCTTATTTCACCAATGCATATTTATGAACATTTTTATATTACTTTTAGTACTTATTATTATAACAAGGGCTGTACCCCACCTCTCTGGATAGATATATTTACAGTAAAGTGTAACAAATATTTTGAAATGGGTCATGGATAAAAATAGAAAGTTTGAAGTATAAATTTGAAACTGGTGAACACACGCAAGATAAATGAGAAAGAACAATCTGAAATGATAAAGGTTGTGACAGACGTGAAGTGTGATACCAAAACTTTTCCAATCAGTAATAAATAACAGTGAACCTAAACTATGTATGCTGTACTTAGTTTCTTATTCCAAATATGATTTTTAAGTTGGTGATATAAATAAGCCTACATTTTAGAGTCCTGCATGTAAAAAAGCATGAAGCTATGTTCCATGAAACTATCACTGTTTATTGGCATTTTAAAATCACACACATTTTTTAAAAATGAGATTTTTTTTGTTTTGTTTGATAACTTAAAAGGAGAATTTTGCCTATTAAAAGAAGCAAACAAAATTTATCTTGGATGTATAATTTTGGAAGGTAAATTTGTTATAAGAGAAAATTTGGTTGAAAACTTAGATTGTAAGTAAAAATGCTAGAATCTGTTTTGAGCCAAATGAGGTAGCCAAGCTGAAAAAAATATGTGCCTTTACTTACGAATACTAAGCAGGGACATCCGTTAAAGTACTCAAAAACATTGTAGAACAACTGGTTGCTAGATTCAGATTGCTTCTATTTTTTTAATCTTGCACTTTTGTTACAGCCTACAAAAAAGGGTTGTACTAAACCTCTAGATGATTTGGTGTTTATGTTGGTCTTTGATTCTTTTTTTTGGATTTTTTCTTAATTGTTATTGCCCCAATACAATTTTTTTTTCTATTGTATAGCATGGTGACCCAGTTACACACACATACACATTCTATTTTCACACACTATCATGCTCCATCATAAGTAACTAGACATAGTTCCCAGTGCTACACAGCAGGATCTCATTGCTAATCCATTCCAAAGGCAATAGTTTGCATCCGTTAACCCCAAGCTCCCAATCCACCCCCCCCCCCCGGCAACCACAAGTCTCTTCTCCAAGTCCATGAGTTTCTTTTCTGTGGAAAGGTTCCTTTGTGCCATATGTTAGATTCCAGATATAAGTGATATCATATGGTATTTGTCTTTCTCTTTCTGACTTACTTCACTCAGGATAAGAGTCTCTAGTTCCATACATGTTGCTGCAAATGGCATTATGTTGTTCTTTTTTATGGCTGAGTAGTATTCCATTGTGTATATATAACACATCTTCCTAATCCAATCATCTGTTGATGCACATTTCGGTTGTTTCCATGTCTTGGCTATTGTGAATAGGGGTGCAATGAACATGCGGTTGCATGGGTCATTTTTAAGGAAAGTTTTGTCTGGATATTTGCCCAAGGGTCATATGGTAGTTCTATGTATAATTTTCTAAGGTACCTCCACACTGTTCTCCATAGTGGTTGTACAAGCTTACATTCCCAGCAACAGTGCAGGAGGGTTCCCTTTTCTCCACAGCCCCTCCAGCATTCGTTATTTGTGGACTTGTTAATGATGGCCATTCTGACTGGGGTGAGGTGGTATCTTGTGGTAGTTTTGATTTGCATTTCTCTAATAATCAGCAGTGTTGAGCATTTTTTCATGTGCTTGTTGGTATATCTGTATATCTTCCTTGGACAAATATCTATTCAGGTCTTTTGCCCATTTTTCCATTGGGTTGTTGGCTTTTTATGCTGTTGAGTTTTATAAGTTGCTTATATGTTCTAGAGATAAATCATTGTCAGTTGCATCATTTGAAACCCTTTTCTCCCATTCTGTATGTTGTCTTTTTGTTGTTCCTCCTCCTTAAACTGTTCCAAAAGCCTGAAGAAGAAGGAACACTCCCAAAGACATTCTATGATGCCACCATCACCCTAATTCCAAAACCAGACAAAGATACCACCAAAAAAGAGAACTATAGGCCAATATCTTTGATGAACATAGATGCAAAAATTCTCAACAAAATTTTAGCCATCCGAATCCAACAACATATAAAAACGATCATACACCACGACCAGGTGGGATTCATCCCAGGTGCATGAGGATGGTTCAACATACACAAATCAATCAGCGTCATACACCACATTAAGTAAAGAATGGTCTTTGATTCTTAAATTTGGAATGGTGATTCCTATGAAGACCTGTGAAGAATTGTTTGATGGAAAACAGTTGCTCAGAAATTTTTCACAAGGTATATATATATTTAGTGAGCCTGAAATTGACTGGATAAGTAACCAGAATGATATATACACTGAAAGAGTCACATAATAAAAGATAGAGCTGAAGTATGGTAGCCTTCACTGGAGCTACTTTCACCCCAAATTCCCCAGCTGCTGTGTCATTTACAAAAGATACCATCTCAAACAGTTCATCTTTTGATTTTTTTTTTAAGGAGTTCAACACAGTGGTAAAAATCAAAAATTTTGTAAACTGTAGTTGAAATTTCTATCCTTTAGACATCAAAATGAGAAATGACATTAGGAATTCCCATCATGGCTCAGTGGTTAATGAATCCGACTAGTGAACCATGAGGTTGTGGGTTCGATCCCTGCCCTTGCTCAGTGGGTCAAGGATCCGGCATTGCTGTGAGCTGTGGTGTGGGTTGCAGACGCAGCTCGGATCCCGCGTTGCTCTGGCTGTGGCATAGGCTGGCGGCTACAGCTCCGATTAGACCCCTACTCTGAGAACCTCCATATGCCATGGGAGCGGCCCTAGGAAAGGCAAAAAGACCAAAAAAAAAAAAGTAGTGACATTAAAAGCCCATTTATTGCACATATGTATGATACATGGTGCAGAGAAGAATTCTCAAACTCTATGAAGAATTGTTAATTATCTTCAGGGAGACAAATAAAAACAAACACATAAAACATGACTGGAAGAGGCTGGCTAGCCATTCACCAACTTCGTATACACTTCCTTCTAGGCAGACAGTCAAATAACACTACCAGCCTCCGTTGTAGTTATGTGTAGCCAAATGACTGAGTTCTGGCCAAGGGAAAATGGGCTCAAGTGCTCAATAAAACTTGCAGGTCTGATCTATTAATTCTATTCCTTCTCCCTAAAAAAATCACTTATTTATCTAATATCTATCTGGAATTCAACACCCAGGGTGAATTTGGAAGCCATGTTTTGAATATGACAGAATCTCTATGTTCCTCAGTCCCTAAATGCATGGAATAGAACACTCTACCAACAATCTCTACCCCTAATGGACTTCATTTTATGTGATCCAAAAGTAAACTTCTATTATACTAAGCTCCAGAGAATTTCTTTTTTTCCTTACATTAGAACAGTTATCGTTATCTTAACTGATACATTAAGATAGAGTAGAAACCCAGGTAAGTTTTCCCCCCAAACTGAGCCCCTTTATCAAAAACTCTAAAGCAAAGCTATGAATATTTTTATTACTCATAATAACTTCACTACAGTGAAAAATCAATACTGAGTGTTGAAGAATTCATGGGGATTATGAGTTGTTTGGGTTTCTTAGTTGATTGACAAGCTCAAAATTATACCATAAGTTCTTGGAGTTCCCACTGAGCTGCAGTGGGTTAAGAATCTAACTGTGATATGGATGGAACTGGAGACTCTCATCCTACATGAAGTAAGTCAGAAAGAGAAAGACAAATGCCATATGATATCACTCATATCTGGTATCTAACATACAGCACAAATGAACATTTCCACAGAAAAGAAAATCATGGACTTGGAGAATAGACGTGTGGTTCCCCAGGGGGAGGGGGAGGGAGTGGGAGGGATTGGGAGCTTGGGGTTAACGGATGGAAACTATTTCCTTTGGAATGGACTAACAATGAGATCCTGCTGTGTACCACTGAGAACTATGTCTAGACACAACGCAGCACGACAATAGGAGAAAAAATTATGTATACATATATGTGTAACTGGGTCCCCATGCTGTACAGTGGGGAAAAAAAAGTGCGTCGGGGGACAAAACAATAAAAAATAAATTAAAAGAAAAAGAATCCAACTGCAGTGGCTTGGGTCACTGTTGAGGTGCAGGTTCAGTCCCCAACCCAATGCAGTGGGTTAAAGGATCTGGCATTGCCATAGCTGCACACCTGTGGCTCAGATTTGATCTCTGGCCAAGGAACTTCCATGTGCCATGGGTGCAGCCATAAAAAAAATAAATAGATAAAAACAAAATTATTCCATAAGTTCTAAATAAAGAACTCCACCAGTCATTTTTTCCTAATGATGAAGCCTTTGTATTTTTCCCTGGGGCAATAGGGAACACTAAGTAGTGTATCATAGATCCTTTACATTCATCACTGAACCTTGGGTGACTTATTAAAAGAAAATGAACTTATTAAAATATTCACCAATAGCCTGAAAAAGTTGATCTTTACCACCTCTTGGCATCATTTTGGGTACCCGTGCTTAGAAATCTTTCTGACTGACATCAAAAGAATTGAAAAACAAAAACAATCTCTTACAATTTGTATCCTCAGTTTTATAAGTCTGATGAATTAGAACATTATGATACATGATCAGAGATGTCCTGAAATGTGTGTCAGACCAATTTGTTCTTTAAATTGAGAGATTCACTGTAACTGGATCTCTCTCATGAACCAGTGAAACAATAAGCTTCCGATGGTAGATTATCTTAAAAATAGTTTTAATGTTGAAATAAGCAAAAAAGCCCAAATTGGCTCCATCGTCTGGTCTGCTAGTGTCGAAAGTTGAAGAAACACAGCTATAACGTATTTTCAACACAATAAGTTATTCAAATTGTTCAAATTACAATTTTTTTTTCATTAACACAAAGTGCTTTGTGAATAACAGCTGAATGATACCAAAAATATATTTGGCTGAATATTTCAATTTTCTTGTCCTCATAATTTGAGAAGATAATCTGTAGTGATTTTACTTTAATATTTTTTTGTTTTTATGAGTGGGAGCTGTGACACTTGATTAGGCTATTTTAATAACTAAAGAATTAATAATTTCTTCCCTATTTGTGCTGAAGCTTTTTTTTTTTTTTTTTTTTGCTTTTTAGGGCCACACCCATGGCGTATGGAGGTTCTCAGGCTAGGGGTTGAATCAGAGCTACACCTGCTGGCCTACGTCACAGCCACAGCAAAGTGGGATCCAAGCCGCATCTTAGACCTACACCACAGCCCATGGCAACGCCAGATCCCCAACCTGCTGAGCGAGGCCCGGGATCAAACCCGCATCCTCATGGATTCTAGTTGGATTCGTTTCTGCTGTGCCATGAAGGGAACTCCCTGAAGCATTTTAAATACACAAGTACAACACAGATTATGGGATAGCAGCAATATTCATTGCAGAAAGGAAATTCCTATTCATTGATTAGGATAAGTTATATGCAGGGGATTCCAAGTACTCTGAGAAACATATTTTCATAATTTTGCTTAGGGTACACTCAACTAAAGATGTAAAATTCTAAGAGTAAATCACCAAAACACAGAGTACAGAAAAAAGAGGCTCCAGTAAGGACTCCATACAAATTTTATCTCATGGTTTATATTTTTCATGGAATGCTGCTATAATCCAATTATACTAGGAACTATAATTTTTAACTTAATTCTGGTTTCTAAGTTCTATTAGGCCTACTCCATAACTGCACCTAACCCTTGCTTTTATTTCTACCTAAACTATATTCTGGGAATGGTGATTATCAAAAAATTATTATAGTTATTTAAGTCAGGGGTTGTAATCTGGGTCTTTTTTATTATTACATATTCTATTAACATATTCTATTGACATTAAGTATTAGCAGTGACTCCACAGTCATCATTCCTAAAGATTTTCAATGCTTTAATATGAAATTCTGAATAAGTTTCAATAATAGCTTTAACTAATTTGGTTAGAACTCAATGCCTAAAGGAACCTTCTACTTTTCCCCAAAGTTATTACTGGTTTTTACTCTCTAATCATCTTCATTATGAGAATATGATATGATCAAAGCCTCTGGAGTGGAGAAAGCAGAACACAGGGCAAAACATACCCATAGAGCAGGAGGTTCTGTAAACTAAAAATTAAAATTATTGCTTGCTTCCAGTAAGCATGCATAGCTAAATAAATTACGGTACTTTAGGAAGAAATAACAACATCCAAAAATTTTGGGAAAAGAAACTCTTTCAAAGTTCTTGCTTTTTTTGCCAATGTACAAAATGGCTTTTTTTTTTTTTTTTTTTGTGAACCACTTAGTTAAGCTACAGACAGAGCTAATCTCTTGGACATTTTATTAACTAACTCATGAAGATGCAATTGTTTCACATGCTTAATTTTCCATGTGAAAATTTTCTTTAGAACTCTCTGACAATATAAGTGTTACTTCTTTGAAACTTGCTTAATATAGAATGTCATCCTTCATCCTTAATTATAAAAAAAACCCAATCTTTTAAAATGTTAAGGATAATTTAAAACAAATATTATCAGAAAAAAAATCCCTCTCCTAAGTTAAAAATGTTTAACAAATCACTTGGCATTGGTACCATCTATTGTGAATGCTTGAATTTTTATTGTTACGTATTATAGTATTTTTCAATGATTATAAATGAATTTAGTAGTTTGGACATTTACTGAGTTACTTTGATGTGCCAGGCACTACTCTTGGTGCTTGGGATATATGGAACAGAGCAAAGTAAAACTTTCAGTCCCCATGGGACTTGTATCCTAGTGAAGGATGTAAAACCCAAGAGTGCTGGCAGTAGGATGAGTCTATAATTTTAAATAGGGGGTCAAAATAGGATATACTGTAATACTAACATTTGAGAAAAGACTGGAAGGAGGTGAACGAGTTATCCAGGTGGATATGTTATGGAGGAGCAGTGAGTACCAAGCCCTAAGAAGGGAGAGTGCCTAGCACGTTAGAGAAACTGGAAGGAGGCCAAGGGGCTGGTGTGAAGTAAGGAAAAGAGGTAGAGGTGTGGTCATACAGGGGATAGAGCATTCACTTGGGAAGGGACTTGTATGCCATTGTAAGGACTGTTGCTTACAATGTGAAGTGGGGAGCTTATGAATAGATGAATAATGAGAAGCGCCTCAGACCAGGGTAGTAACAGTCGAAGAAGTGAGAAGCTGTCAGATTCTGCATAATTCTAAAGTTAGACTCATCAGAATCTCCAGACAGGTTGGATTTGAAGCGAGAAAAAAGAAATGTTGAGGATGATTCCACAGATTTTGGTCTGAGCAACTGAGGACTGGAGTCTTGTCCTTGAGACAGAGGAGGCTATGGGTGATGCCATACCATAGAGAAAGTTCAGGGGCTCATTTTTGAATATGTGGTATTTAGGTATATATTCCTAGGGGATGGGTAGGTGATTAGATATGCAACTTTAAAGAAATGTCAGGGCTGAGTACATATACTTAGGAGTTACTGGCATAAAGATGGAATGAGATCATTCATAGAATGAGAGTAGAGAAGGAGACTTTGGCCTGTCAATATTAGCAGGCCAGGGGAACAGGAGTAACCATTGAAAGAAAGTGAGAGAGAGTGATCAGAAAGGTAGGAGAGAAATCCAGAGGTTGTGGCATCCTGAAGCCAAGGGAAGAGGAGTATCATCGAGGATGGGGTCAGTGCTATTCTCAGGTCATTTGAGAAGAGGATGGTACTTTGGCCATTAAATTGATCAACATTGGGGGGTGTCACTGGAAATCACATATTTCATATTACATTTTATATATCATATATACCATATAGAAAATAAGTTAAAGGGAAAAGAAAATAAATAGCCTTTATCTCCAATGACTAGAATACTTTTAAATTAGGTATTAAATGGGTACAATACTACTGTCAATCACAAGATAGGGTACCATCTTCAATATCCTTGACATTTCTGATCCAAAGCAAGTCCACTACAATGATTTTTATGCTTTTTATAATGGCCAAATGTGTTTCTATTAAATTCCTGCAATTAGATAAGTGGCTAAAAATGTTTCTGAAAAACAGGGGTGACATCAATCCTATATCCCATCTTGTTTATTTAAATAGAGTAATCTCATCAAAGTTGCAGAGTACAATGTGATTGAGTTCACCATGCAGTATTTAATTAGAAAATGTTAATTAAGCTTCCTTAATTCAATCTTGCATCAAAGAAATGTCTTTGCACACACAAGCCAGTTCTAAAAGCTCAAGCATAAAACATGAAGTTTGATGCAGGTCATACCCTATGTTACTATATTATGGCACAAGAATGATTCACACTTTGAATTCATAGAAGGCTGAAATTTCCTTTCCCCATTGACAAATGGCACTCAAAAAGCTGTTCTGGCCCAATCCTAAATAGAACAGTAGCCTTAAGGGAACTTGTTGTAAAGTTGTCTAACACTGGAAGTCCATAGGGTTCCTCCATTGGTATATAGAAAATGGAGGAGGCAGAGTACAAATGCAATCTTAAATTATGCCAGGACAGCAAAAGATCCAAAGTAAGTCCACTACAATGATTTTTATGCTTTTTATAATGACCAAATGTACTCCCTCTCCCTGTTAAAAATGTAATAAAATTTTTCTCTTGGGTCTGGACTTTATATGTCAAGTTTCTGCCTGCAGCTAACTTTTATGACTGAATTGCAAAGCCCTGAAAGCAGCATTTAGGCTGAAAATGCTGACAGCTCCATGACTAGAGCAGTGCTAATGATAAGAACGTGAACATAAGGCTGTGCTCGGTAGCCAATGAATTCTTCTATCCTAATAGGATGAACATTATAAAACAAGGAATATAATCAGCTTCATTATATTAGGAAGACAAGGAACAGGACTGTAATGGTACAAGTTCTGCTTCCACTAGGTGCATATGTTTAGCAACATTTAGGGAGGAAATGACAGTCAAAGAATAAATACTTTGAAGAATCAATAAATATGTGGTCCTCTCTCACTGAAAATTTTACCTAACTGACTTTTATTTCAATATTCTAGCAAGTACTGTCTAGTTGATTTGAAAGTACTACAAAATGTTCAGTGATTATGATTTCTTTCTCATCAGATCAGCAGATTTTACTCAAGAATTCCCCACAAACATAAATGTTCAAACCATGGTATTTTCTTCAGGATCTAGTGATTTTCATTTCTGATGTAATATAGTATATGATTAATATAGTATTTATAGCACCATATGATTGTAACATATTCTTAAATAATAATAGTTTAAATGTATGTCACAGAATTCATATAAATTAAATTTACATTAATTAAAATTAATGTTTAGGGAATTCCTGTTGTGGCTCAGTGGAAATGAATCTGACTAGCATCAATGAGGACACAGGCTCAATCCCTGGCCTAGCTCATTGGGTTAAGGATCCAGCTTTGCTCTGAGCTGTGGTGTAGGTCACAGACGCAGCTCAGATCTGATGTTGCCATGGCTGTGGTGCAGGCCAGCGGCTAGAGCTCGGATTTGACCCCTAGCCTGGGAATCTCCATATGCCGCAGGTACAGCCCTAAAAAAGCCAATAAAAAAATAGAGTTTTATTGGAGCCCTGACCATTCATTTACATACTATCTAGGTCTGCTTTTGCACCACAAAGACAGAGGTGAGTAGTTGTGAAAGACACTATATGATATGGTCTGTAAAGCCTCAAATATTTGTTATCTGGTCCATTACAGAAAATGTTTGTTGACCCATGATGTAAGTACTAACTTTATTCCAGTTTATGGGAGTAATTGAACCTCAGAGGAATTAAATAAATTGCCCAATATTGCAAGCTAGGAAGTAGTAGATCTGAATTTAGGACTAGCTCCAAAACTTATGATCTTAATTACCACATTCAATATCTCCCCAAAATGTCTGAAGGTTATCACGTATGCAAAAGTAATATGCGTGTCATAGTGCAGAGAAAACTTGTGTTCAGCAAAACAGGATGATCCTAGATTTACTTAGCTGCATTTTATTATTCAGCTTCAAAGAAATATGATGAATATAGACAGATTATTTCATGGTAAATGACTTCAACTGCTTAGAGAAAAAAACTAAGTCTAATTGTAATCAATTCTATATAAATGAAATAATCTACCACAAGCTCTATTATATACAAATATATTAGAGCACTTATAGCTTTTGCAAGGGTCCCCCTCTATGGAATCACTTATCTCTCACAGTATATAGTATGTAGATATTTCAGAGCTGGGATATCTGAGCTTTGGATTACTTGACTGAGTCACTAAGTAGCTGGTATCATCGTAAATATTTGAACCTAGAACTTTTCCTAGCCAATCACTGCTTTGCATATATAAAAATGAATAAATTATTCAAATATTATATTCTGATCAGTATATATTACAGTTTCTGGTAATATGGATGAGATTTCTAAAGGTGATGAATGAGAATGGAACAGAATCAAAGAAAAGGAAGAACAGCAATAATTTCAGCAAAAGGAAAAAGCAACTGCTGAAAATCTTGTTAGGGTAAAATCAGTGTTCTTATTTCCTTCTAAAAACCCAACCTGTGTCTTGACAGAAAAGAATTCCCAGAATATTCTTTCCTTAGCTCTCAGTGGATGACTCCAAAATAAGGCAGCCTCCTTCTAGCTACACACATCCTCTATGACTCTGGAAATTTAATCAACTCAGTTAGCCTGGCCCCTGACAGCTTCTCTGGGTGGTCTCAGCCCTGTTTATGATCAATTAACCCTCACTTTTGTTTTCCCTTAGGCTATGGGCTATCCGAAGAACTCAACAACAGAAAGTGAATTTTGGAAGTGCCTCAGGAAACTGTCCAGATTCACAGGTCACTGACTGCTGAGAGTATCACAGTCCCTGAGAAGAGGGGAGCTCAGCTGTGAGGAGGAGCACGGGTAGGCGTGAGGGAGTGCTTTGCGCTGAACAAAAGAAAGGTTATTTTCACATGAAAATAGAGGACATTAAACCCAAACTCATGCGGATATCTATTTTTTGATGGTTGTTGCCATATACAATGACCCTGTTTGTGACCATGATTCACAGTGAAACGTTAGTCCTACAATAGGAGATTCCAGTATAAATTTCCCCTTTTTACAAAAGAAACTTCCAAACAAAAACATAGAGCGTTATTGTGGTGTCCCTTTAAAAACTCTTTTAGCCAAAAGAGACATTCAGAGCTCTTTTATTATTCTTTTCAATGATGTTTAAAGAAAAAAGAATCAGGCACTGAATTTCCCATAAAAAGGGAAATGTGACAGAAAAACATGTTGATGGAAAGCTTCAATTCATGCATAAAACTGCTAAATCAACTGATTTTACCAAGAAAGGAAATTTTTTATTCCAGTTAAAGCTTACCTTTGACATGAAATGGAAACATGAAATATTTAGATGTTGTCATCATAAAATGAACATAATTCATTCACCTCTCAGTATTCACTTGAATACCTCACTTATTTTTGTTTAGTATGAATTGCATATTGCATATAGTTCAAGAGATCAGGCTTCATGATCATTTATTCTTTTCTTTTCTTTTTTCTTTCTTTCTTTTTTTTTTTGGTTGAATCAGAGGCCTACGCCACAGCCACAGCAATGCCAGATCCAAGCCACATCTGTAACCTACACCATAGCTCAGAGCAACGCCCGATCCTTAATTCACTGAGAGAGGCTAGGGATCAAAGCTGCATCCTCCTGGATACCAGTTGGGTTTGTAACCCACTGAGCAACAATGGGAACTCCCTAAAAGATTTCTTTTAATATATCTCAATGAAAAAAAAAAAACAACACACGTGTTACATTATACTCAAAACACAGGAAGAAACTTAATCTGGCATAAAAGGGAAGCGTTAATTACATAGGATATTTAATTGTCTTTTGCTGAAATTCTAATGGAAGGAAAGGTAGCTATATTCTGAAATTATAAAGCAAAAAGACATAGCTACAAAGGTATATATCTGTTCATCTTTCTTTTATATCTACACACATGAGTGCATATGTGCTATCATATCATGATCTCATTTTTTAAAGGCATTAGAGGATGAATTCAGGGAAGAAAGAGAAATATTAATAGTATCTGTCTTTCTATCCACTCTTTTCTTAAAAGTATGGCTAAAGTACTTGTGAATAGATGGAGTTTTGAAAACTTCACTCTAGTAATAACTTAATTTTCTAAATTTATTACAGGCATAGCAATCATTCCACCTTTACAACTGAATGGAATAAAGTGAGCTCTTTGAAGAGGCAAATTATACTACAAAATGAAACTAAAAATGGTGTACTTATCTCATGTACAAAAAGAGGCTCTTAGGCATGAAACTATTAATTTTATGTATTTTTAACGCTTATGGCATTTGTCATCTTGGTTTCCAAGCTTGGCACAAAGTCATATAACACTCACCATACACAAATAGCATTAATGTTACCAGAAAAATACTGTGTAGAAATAATTACTAGTGATTTGAATCTTTGTATTAATCAAAAGCTATAAGAGAATGACTTAAAAAAAAGCACCTTGACCACTTATAAATAAAAATAAACTACTTTATAATATTTTAAAAAGAGAAATAGCTATTTTCAAACCAAAGAAATATATTTTTATTCTGAAGTCCCTCCACACAGATGGTATCATTTTGGTGAATATCCTCCTAGGCATCTCTGTATGGGTATAGATTCATCAGGAACATTATGATGATTTTAATCTTTAAAGTTTTACTTTTTAAATTCTCATACAGTGAAATTGGCTTGTCTTTTTGGGGGGGTATAGTTCCATATGTATTAACATACATGCAGAGACATGCAAGCACCAGCATAACTACGTTACAGAACAGTCTATCACACCAAAATTTCCCTTGTACTATTCCTCTAGAATGCCATTCTTTCTCTACTCCTAATCCCAGGCATCCACTCTATTCTGTTCTGTTCCAAAATGTCATATAAGTGGAAGCGTACAGTACGTGATCTTTTGAGACTGGATTCTTTCACTCAGTATAATGTCTTTGACATCCATCCAAATTATTTTTCATATCAGTAGTTTGTTGCTTTTTATAGTTGTACAGTATTCTATCATATGTTTGCACCACTGTTTATTTAACCAATCACCCAAAGAAGGCAATTTATGCCGCTTCCAGTTTTTGGCTATTATGAATAATGCTGCTATAAATATTTGTGCACAGGTTTTTGTGTGAGCATAAGTTTTCATTTTTCTATGGTAAGTACTCTGGAGTGAGACTCCCAGGTCAAATGTTAAGTATATGTTTAACTGTATAAGAGATACAATATGACATTTTAAATATTAAATCAAAGCACAGATATAATACTAAAAAGATAAACAAAAGTCCTCCTCTGTAATTGATACATCTTAATGCCATTTCTGAGAAGTGAAATTCTAGAAAGTTACAGCAAAACAACAAATTGCCTTTTATTCAGAAAGAAGAGAAACATATTTTCCCTCATTATTTAGCTAATAAAAAGGATTATGACTGTAAATGCAAAATCATGGATGGTTGTTTCAGAATTCTCTTCATGGTCACAAAGTCATCTGAAACGTCCTACATCCTCATTAATAACTGAAATGTTTAAGAATGGACTGAGAAAGAGAGGGTGGATTCAGACAATTTGCGTAATTTTTGTTCATATCAATACTTCAAATTCTATTCCTGTATCAATTGCAGTAATGAAGCTACAAGAACAACAAATATAATCCTCTCTAAATTTGTATAAACCTAGTAGAGGAGAGTTGAAGGGAAATCAGTTTCTAATAAAGCAAGCAAAGGGCAGGAAAAATGGGAAAGAGGAAACAGAGTGTGAAAGTTGCTAGAGAAATGACAGAAAAATGGCCATCCTAATTTTATAGTTGGTTTGAGCTTAGGGTTGTAAGGAGCCCATTACGAGGTAGGGCAGCCATAAGACAACTTGATCCATGCCTTCCTCGAGATAGCTTTCAGTACCACATCTTCCTATGGTTCTTCTTGAGAAAAATTTCCATGCCTATTACCTGGCTTGACCAATGACAATAATTCTGACAAAAAAAAACTGTAATGAAACATTCATGTTTTTTGTTCAGTTTTTTATTTCATAAACATTCACTGATAGCTCACAATGTGCCAGGTACTCTTCTAGGCACTGTGGATACATTCGTGGTAAAAAATAGACAAAAATGCCTGTCCTCTTGGATCTGACATTCTCATATAAGTCAGAGTGACTTAGCACTAGACATTTGCATTTTTCCATGATAGTTTTGGTCTAAGCCTTAAACCAAACTCTAAAGTGTAGAAATTTATTCACAAATTATTGAAAGTTTTGACTTTTGTTTAAATAATTTTAAATATCAAAGCTAACTTGGACACACTTTAGACATTTCTCACTGCAAGAACTCACCAACCAGTTTATAATCTCAATAATTTTATGGGTTAATGAATCAGATTCCTTAGATAAGAATGTCTCTGTGAACATGAAAACACCTGTTCATCCATAGCTAACATCTTAGTGATTATATAACGATCATGTCCTGTTTCTAGGTTATTATAATTTGTTAATTCCTCTTTTCAATACAATATCATTGAAAATGGAGTGATTAAAAAGATTCTCTTCTGTGGTTTTGTATTTGTATTTGTATTTTGACCTTTCTACAGGATAGTTCATATTGATGCTAATTTGATCATAATTCGTCATCTTTTCCAGGGATAAACAAGATGGGATGCTGATCCTTTAGGCACTGCTGCTCACCAAGTGGTCCCATGCTGTTAGCAGTACAGCCAGGGCTAATTTCAGATCCTCGTTTTTTTTTTTTGTTTTTTGTTTTTAAAGCATGTATAAGAGTCGCTCTCCACTCATTTTGCCCAAATTAAGGATGAAAGGCAGGTGCAGGCAATACCTCCAGCTACTATGTAGTCCCTATTAAGCAAATAGAAATTCTAAGAGGAGAATATATACATAAGTTGTACTTGTGACATTGATTTGCAGGCCTGTTTTGTTTCCAGAATATGATGACACCAACCAAACCATAAACAGAATGAAACCCTTGACTATATAAAGCCAAAAAAGTATAGTGCTACAGATAGCACAGATGTTAGAAACCTTCCGGCATTATTTGAGAACAAAGCTGGTGCTCTGGTTGTTGAAATGATTAAAAGTCTCCCTCTGTGTCAATTTGGAAAGTCATCTGAGGTGCACGGAGGAGATTGCTCTGTGACTTGCAAAAGGGATGGGTGTGCAATTATTTACTGTGATAATCTGTGGACTGGGATCTCTTTGAGCAATTAAGCCATATTTATTTCTAACTAGAAGTATGGGGTTTTTCTTCTTAGCTTAAGTAAATTATTGATATAAACTTAATTTTTTTTCTGATTAGCAACCTATTTCCTGTGCCAAATTTGTTGAAGTTTCCTGCTATTCGGCAAAACACTGGAAGACAAAGATTGGCCTTTTTGATTTCTCGGTCACTCTGTCTAGTACATTGTACTGTGCAGAGGGTGTTAAAACATATTGGGCTGATCTATTTTGTGGTTTGTTAGTGGAGGATTCTTATTTAGGGATCAGGAATCAAAATATAATGATTCCTGATCCCTATCATGAGTTGTCAGTCTACTTAGGTTCTCTTCGCTCTATTCATTTTATTAGTCTATTTTATCCTATTCACTCTCCTTTGCTGCCATTTTCCAGGGCTGTTCACTCTTCTTTCTACTGCTATTTTCTCCTTCCTGAAAGTAACAGTAAGGACTGTAAGAGACTTGAACCCTATTTCCCCTCCTCAGAGATTCTTTTCTGTGCAGCTTACTATGTATAGTCTTTTTCACTTATGCAACTGGATCCTTGGGAATGTTTAAGAGGATTTCCACTCAGAGTTTGGCAAATACTAGAGTATTGTTGCTGCTAATGGATAAATCACACTGGTGCTCATTTCCTGAAATGTACAGAAGACTACACTTCTTGGCAAATAATCTTCATCTCTATATGACCTAGAGACAAGGATTTTGTCATCAGATCTCCCTCAAAGCTTTAAATTCTCCCTTTTGAGCAGAAGTGATAGCAAACGAGGAGTTCCTTCTGTGACCTACTGGGTTAAGAATCCAACTGTAGCAGCTCAGGTCGCTGTGGAGGTAAGGGTTCAATCCCTGGCCCAGCACAGTGGATTAAGGATCTGGTGTTGCTGCAACTGTGGTGTAGATGACAGCTGCAGCTCAGATTCCATCCCTGGCTTGGGAATTTCCATATGCCATGGGTGTGGCCATAAAAAAGGAAGTGATAGCAAACAAGAAGAAGAGTAACCAACATGTGGGGGCTGACTACAGTGTAATTTAATGTTCACAAAAATATTATGGTGTATGTTATCATTCACACATTGACCATCAAAGTCAGTTAACTCATTCAAGTCAAACAGTCACATAGCCGAAAAGGGCAGAACCAGCTCTGAACTGGCATTGCTCAGTATCTGCTTTCTCTATCATTCCACTCTCCCTTGATCTAATAAAAGTGTCAGATCCTACTCAGGCCAATTGCCACAAATTTGCTTCAATATTTTCCCCATCCCTTCCCGCCCTTTTTCCAGGGACAGGGGGTTTATCCCTGAACTGAAATTTACAGATTTTGGTTCAGGATTGTAAGTATGGGGTTATTTTAGACGACATGTTGTAAATGCCTCCTATACAACTCTAGGCTGTCCCAAATTGGATTTCTAATGGCTTGGAGTGACAATGGTTCTCCAGTTTTAGAGTATATGAAAATTGTAAGAGCACATTCCCTTTTCTGGCCTCCTTCTCAAAGATGTTCATTTGGTTCATCTGTAGCAGGTTTGTGAATGTACTTTGGTAACAAGAACCTCAGGGGACGCTGACGAGGGAGATCCCTTATGTCATTTGATAGTTGAGGTTGTACTGCCTTAAAATCTGTACAGTTCCCTTTATAGTGTGCTTTTACAAGGCAATTTGCTCACATTTATGAAATCATCAGTTTCCTAATATTTAACAATTATGAAAAATTATTCTATCACAGATGGATTTTTAGCATCACTTTGAGGGAACAATAATAGTTAGAAAAGGACTGATTCACACCACCAGGAGGCAGTATATATAAGACAGTCACACCATGTAAACAAGCATTTGACCAGAGATGATTCAAAACCCATTAATTGAAAGCAAATTAATGTGTGGAAGGAAATTGTGGTTCAGAGCAATAACCTTTTAGGGCTAGAATTTATACCTTGCTTTTATGAGACAGTTGGTTCATAGTGTACAATAAGACAGCCCTGACATAAAAGACCGCTATAACATAAAGGGCAGACAAGAAAGGTACTAATTAGTACCTCTCAGTGTCTATCTCTACCTTTATTCATATTGATTTGCAAAAAAGAGACCCATATCATAGGAGAGACAGGGAATGGATAGATTTTTTCTTTTGTCTTTTTTGTTGTTGTTGTTATTGTTGTTGTTGTTGTTGTTGCTATTTCTTGGGCCACTCCCGCGGCATATGGAGGTTCCCAGGCTAGGGGTTGAATCGGAGCTGTAGCCACCGGCCTACGCCAGAGCCACAGCAACGCAGGATCCGAGCCGCGTCTGCAACCTACACCACAGCTCACGGCAAGGCCAGATCCTTAACACACTGAGCAAGGGCAGGGATCGAACCCGCAACCTCATGGTTCCTAGTCGGATTCGTTAACCACTGCGCCATGACGGGAACTCCTGGATGGATTTTTGACATTGCCTTCCTGACTAATGCTAAACCAACAGGAGAACAACCTAGGCTCTAGAAACATTACCATTGGAGCCCAACAATGGTGGACATTCAAGCACACCACCTGAAGACCAAGTAGAATCACACCAATGAAAAGGCAGTAGATACTTGCTGGTGCCCACAGATGCTGAGGTAGAATCATCTGGTATTTCTTTATATACCATATAAAAAAGAGACAGCCTATGGAAAGGGTACTCTTTGGTATGTGATGTCAGTTACTGGCATGGAACAGGGTTGCTACTAACTAAGGTTCATTTGTATGGTTTGGGCTCCTTTTGCCTTCTTGTCCTCCAGCTCATCATCAAAGGTAACCTCCTGAAAAGGTGGGGGCTATGATCAAAGGGCTGTGTTATCTGCCTTAATTAGGGAGAAAAAAGAAAGGAAGCAGAAATAAGTATACATCCCGTTCATGTTCCATATTATTATTCTTCCATTCTTTCTTCCACCTTTTATTTTATAATAGAAACTCTGTTCTCTTGGCAAATATGGGATAGAGCTAGAATTATGCTTTTGATAGTGACATCCAGGTAAGACAAAGTGTTTTGTGATGAAGGCCCTGAATCCATTCTGGCCTAGTTTGAATGTCTGAAATAATGCTGGTCTGTGCTCTGTGTAGGCACATTGGAGTCAGTCATGGCGAAGCAGTTCACTGAGGCAAAAGGGATAGCTTGTTAGCTTAATCTGACAATTAGTTAGAAAAAGAAATGGTGAAAGATAATTTGTAGACAAGACACGCTAGGTACTTGCTGACAACAGATAACCCAGCACTTGCTACAAACTTCCTTCTTATGTGAGACAGGATATTTATAGGCTTTATATTTATATAAAGCTACCTGAGATAACATTCCTCCTGAGGAATGTTTTTCTCTGGTGATATTTAGGATATACCAAATTTATATCATGAATGACCAGATCAAACAAATAACCTGAAAAATCTGAGGAGGGGTTAGAAGACACTACCAATACTGATTCTCTTAAACACCCAACTAGTAGAAGAGTCAATGCATGGTACATGTTCTTTGTTTAGCCTATGGTTGCCCAAATGGTGAGAAATTGTCAAGGAAGGAAAATTGTCAACTTTAGTAACTTAGAAAAAGGTCTCAACTTCAAATTACCACAAAATCAGATGCCTATGTAAAGAACAACAGAAAATGACAGAAATCCCTTTGATTAATTGAACAAAATAGTGTGCCTTCTTATGGCTAGATGGCTTGAACTGGGGTGTGTGGCATTATCTAGGAAGGTATGGGAGTCACTACCACTTTGAGGCATCCAGTTGATACTGGGTATAACACTCTCATATGTTCTTACTGGTTCAGAAAACATCTCTGAGGAAAGCAGATACAAAAAGATGTACATATCTTAACCCACAGAACCTGTGACTATATTACCTCACATGGGAAAAGGGCCTTTGTAGATGTGATGAAGGTTTTGGTCTTTGAGATGAGAGATTATCCTGGCAGACCCAATCTAATCACATGAGGCCTCAAAAGCAAAGAATAATTCCTGCTGTAGTCAGAGATAGATACCAGAAGGGAGAAGGGAGATGAGACATTTTTGGCTTTGAAGATAGTAAAATGAGGCCATAAGCCAAGGAATGTGGGCAGCCTCTAAAGCTGGAAAAGGCAAGGAAACCGAGTTTCCCCTAGCATTTCCAGAAAGAAATTCAGAGTTGTGAACACTGAATTCCACAGTGATTTTATCCCAAAGAGATCCATGTAAGATGACAAATATGTGCTGTTTTAAGCCACTAAGCTGTGCTCATTTGTAATAGCAGCAATAGAAATCTAATATAATTTGCATATAGGCAAATCTCCAAACCATGTTTCTAGTATTCTGGTCACACCTACTCTTTCCTCACTTTCTTCTTAATTACAGAATATCGAGCTTTAGCTTTCTCTTAAAAACTTTTAAATTAAACCAGATAATCTAATCATCCTGAGTTGCAATATGAAGTCTCATGGTTCAGCCTGGAAAACAGGACAAGTTGCAACAGGCAGGAAGCTATCTCCTCACACCTCTCCCGATCCATATTTTCCTGTAGCACACTGGAAAAAAGGCAAATGTCAACTTCAAAGAGACCTCACTTTAAGTTTTGGCTCTGTTATTTATTTCCCATATTAAATGAGCTCTTTGATTTAATATTTAGAAGACTCAGTTTTGTCATCCACAAAAATAAGAAATAATATCGATTATTCAGGATATCCATGAAGATTAATTGAAAGAGCATATGGAAAGTACCTATCAGGGAGTCCTGCACATACTGTCACACACAGTAGGTTGTTAATTATTGCAAAACAATAGAAGCCCTCTAGGATGAGGCAGAAGTTGGAGAAAATGACCTGGTGACTGAGGCAGAATTAGAAACATATAGCCAGAAGGCAAGACACAGTTTCTAAAAAGCACACTCTTTTCAAGCCACACTTTGTTACTATGCTTGGCATTGATCAATGGGCAGAATCCAAAGTGAGGGTTGTCATCAGGAAAGCAGCCCATAAAGCAGCACCATCATCAGTATACAAGGAGAAGGAGGGGCTCTTTCTCTAGGGAATTATGATGAACGTAAGCCAGGATAACTAGAAAGGAGGTGGAAGAGGTTTTCTGGAAGTGGAACATGAAGAGTCTATTAGAGGTGTGACTTGGGAAGCCTGAAGAGGGAGAGGAGATTTAACACCTCAGCATCTGCACCCCATATCCCACAACAAATGTTAAGCCTTCCATTGAATGGGAGGGGCCAGAGCAGCCTTGAAACCCTTGGCCTCAGGCAGGATCCTCTAGGTTGTGCCATCTCCTCCCCCGTCTGTGGGGAACTGGAGGAATCCAAAGCAGAAGAACAAAGAAAAAACTGAACACAATCACTTAAAATTTCTTTTTTCCTTCTCATACTTGTCCTCTTATTTGTCATTAATTTCCTTGACTTTGAATGATGTTTTACACCATTCTAGCTTTTGCTTTCATTATCCAATCTACCACCAAGCCATGACCATTCAGCATGCTGAATATCTTACATCAGTCCTTTTCCAGAATTGATCCTGATTGGCCACCTTCTAAGGCAGCTTCCCTGAGTAGCTGTCATCTTGTCAGTAACTCCTTCTTTATGTCACTACTCTCTTTCACTCCCACAGTAGTTTTTTTATTTCCATAACTGAGCCAAAGAATCCACACAAATCTACTGAAACCACATTTATAAAAGTGTTCCAACTCTTTTGCAAGCACTCAGTGGCAATTAGGAAAGCCCTCACTCCATCCCAATTTCCATTTCTGCCCTATGCAGTGCCCTCCAGACTATCCCAGGGAAGGCTTTCTGTTTTAATTTTTTTTCAGGTCCAACTAAGTTGACAGTTCTCAAACAGTTCATAGTAATCAATAGATAACATATAGTGCTCACCCTGATCATCCACAGAACAGGAGTTGCTCTTGTACCCCTCCTTAAAATCAAACAAATTTTAGAACAGGGAGGGGACTAAAGCAAGAAGCACATAACACTACCCTAATTCTTGCTGGAAACCATCTGATTGCATGTGATAGTTCTATGATGAGACTCTTAGCTTCTGCTGAAGCTCATGGCTCACAAGGCTTGGCCCAGAGCTCCTTGTTCCACCTCAGCATATGGAGTTCCTCTGATGACCTCCACTTTGCTGCTTATCGACAGCACTAACCATCACCAGTCCTTCTACCAAGAAGTGTAGGGACAGTGACTCCCCGCCTCCTTCTTGAAATCTCACAAGGGGATGTGAGCCTTCTGATGTCTTAAACTGAAAAAAGTATTTGCCATGCCACGACGCTGAAATGCCCAGGATATTTCTGGTCACACATTAATCTCACAGTTAGCAAATATATTCTAAGTAGGCTTTAAAATTTTGAAATGTCTCTTTATTACTTAATGTTGTTGTGTCACCCCATAATCACCACTTTTAAGTTCTAGGATAGATAAACTCTTGGGTGCTGGTGCACAGACTAAGAAATTAATATATCAAAAGAAGGCTCTCAAGTGGCTTCCCTTGTCTTGTCCATCCTCTACCTAAGATGGTGCTCATTTTGTGCTCTCCAAATGAACTCTGTATCTACAGATGAAAGAATGAAGAGGATATACAGAGGGTATAGTTTGGGAATTATGAAATCCTAATTGGGTAAATGGAAATATAACCCATATTATTTGACACTCCAGGATGTTGAAAAGGATGTAAAAAATGTATGCAATCACCTCTCCACACTGCCTCCCTTGTGATTTTTGCCAACAAGAACCTGAAATTTCCATTTAAGCATTCCTTTAATTTGATGTTTACAGAAAGTCAGAGTAAGATGTGTTTCCAGAAAATGTAAATCATTAGTCATTTGCTACTATATGTATGTACAATACTTTTTCCAATTGGTCCTCTGGTCAAGAATTGAACTATTCATTGAGTTAGTAGTTCAAACAACTAATACCACAAGAGTGCCAACTATATGCCAGGCATTGTGTTAAGCACTGGAGCAGGGGATCCAGCCAAAGAGGATGATATTTGCTATTTATTATTGCAAGTTTATCCACCATGCATAAAGTTGTCCATGGGATACACTCAAGTGTGAGAAGCACTGACTATTAGGAAGAAAAAGATGCCAAAATATCTGGGGGAAATTAGGGAGTGGAAATTTGACCAATTCCTTTTTTTAATTTCACAAGGTCTTCTGGAAATTATTCTGTGTGGAGTATTGACAAGATGCTTAAAGTTTAGAATTGGAGAATGTATTGCCTTTTAATGGTACACCTTGCTCAAGGTCAAATTAAATCAAATGAAAATTAAAATTCCACACGATGTTACAGTTCAGCTCAGGAGACAGTGACTAGTTCATTCAAGTCACAAGTGATAGGATTATGCTTTGAGGAATTTCTCTAGAAAAGAAAAACTGTAGATCACTAGGGATTTACTTTGTAATAAATTCTCTACCTAATTGTCTATCTATTTATGGCCAGCCACAAGCTATCCTGAATAATAATTCAAAACCAATTTATATTATTTGTTCCACCAGAGGTCATTCCACTAAATAAAGATCAAAAATCTAATAAGCTATCTTAGTTAGGTATTCAGTTTCTCAAACAACATCTAAATTATGAAATCTCCACATCTTAAATAGGTCTTAGTGATGATTTAGAATTGTATGAATGACTCTATTCAGGAGTTTGTTGCCTACAACACCAGAGAGAGATGATAGATAAACATGAAACTAAGGGGAGGCTGCACTATTTTAAAAAGCCAAAGTACATTGTTTATTCTCTCAGTGCTTAGAATTCCAAGAATTGTTATCTCTAGGAAGTTCTGAGGGAACAAATACATTGTTCAAAAGATTTGTATTATAATCAAAATATTATTAGATTTGTATACCCTGTTTATACATACAAGGGTAGAGAGTGCCTCTACAATATTTTAACCAGGACACACATGGGAAAATTACTAATTACACCAATGAAAACGCTAACATTCTGCTGTTAATGCTAGTTAACAAATAATTCTAGCAGCCCATTCTAATAACAGTATGTGAAATAGCAAAACCTCTGTTGTAACTTTGAGGAAAGAAAGGCAAAGTGTTTGTAGGGACCTCCTTTGGAAATTATGACCATAAGGGCAACTCACCACCTCCAGAATTTAGCATAAACTAGGTAATACACACAGCTTTTCATGTTGTCAATGCTGACATATTTTAAAGTAAATTACAGACATTCTAACAGGTGGGGAGGTCAAGTACATGTGAGGAGCAATGCATACTTTATATCCTTTTTTTGCGGATTTCCAAAGCATAATAACCTTATAAAAGGCTCTGAGATATCACACAATGACACCTGCTTAACTCTGTTCAGTTCTAAGAACTCTCAAACCTATTTGATAAGAGAACAATACGTAAGATTAATACTGTTAATATTTTAAGACAGTAGCTCCCAAAATGTGGTCCCTATAGCAGCAGCATCAGCACCACCTGAAAACTTGTTAGTAATGTAAATTCTTAAGTCCCATCCCAGGTTCACTGAATTAGAAACTCTCTATGTGGCACTCAGAAATCTGTGTTTTAATAAGTCCTTCAGGTGATGCTCATGCATGCATACTAAAGTATGAGTATCAGCATCCTGAAGAACATAATTTAGGTTTGACCTAGAAGACTATCTTCTTCATTTATCCAGATCAACTTTTCTCTACTGGGAGATCTATTCCATAGCCACTCTGACTTGTAAGTCCTAATTTATTCCTTGTAATCATATTTATGTTTACGAGTCTTATGGGGGGTGAGCTATAGACATGTAGGTAGTGGAATTTGTAATTTACTTCTGGCCTGCAGTCCATGACAATAAGACAGGAAAAGAGGTCACAATCTAATTAACTTTCTAATTAAGGGAACATGGCCACTTTCTAATTACACTTACAAAGAATAAGACATAGCCCATAATTAGAAAATTACTCTGCTCTATTTAAAATTTGCATTGTGTCAGCTATTCCATCATCATATTATTGTTTAACATTTATTCTGAAATGCAGAATCTATTTTCAAAGCGCCTTGAAAGAGGTTTTATTTATCTCTCACAGTGAAATTGCAAAATAGGTTAGTATTTCACAGGCTGGTACAATGAAATGCAGAAAGTTTATGGCCTTCACACTATATATCATTAACAGAGTTGAGATTTGAGTTCATGGTCTTTTGTAACTACATTTTTTTTTTTTACCCTCAGTTCAGTGGGTAACATTACTTCTCTTACTATTTTTCTTCCCCTGACTTTTCTTTTTTTTTTTTTTTTGGAAAATGCCAAAACTGTTCTCAGTAGCCATATGTAACGACGCAATCACCTGGATACACATCTGCCTTAAAAAGCAAGTAGAATCAGTTCTGTGGAGAGTCTATCAGAATACAATGAATCCGCCACAGCACTCCAAGTTTCTCATTTTGATCTCACTAACCATGTGCAAACACACAGCCAATAATAAATGTCTACCAATAGATACTGTTTCTAACATGCTCTACAGTTTCTACTTCTTAAGAAACTATTTGTACTTCCAATAAGATGCAAAGATGCTTTATGAAAGAAAAAATAATAAAACAAAAATTAGACTGCCTTTTTGTTTTACAACACAAAGTTGAAATTAAACGTGTCATTTTTCACCAAAATATTGTTTCCCATTACTGAAGAGAAGTGATGGGCCTGAGGGTTTCATGCATTACAAATCTCATGTGCTTTAGATAGCTAGTAAATCACTTGTGTTTTGCCTATAGTACTTTCTGCCAAGCTCAGCGTTTATTGCTTACAGCTGAATACAGCCACCTAAATCATCCATCACGTTTTTATAACCAACTATAGCTTTCCTTCTTATACACCAAGGAATTGGCACATTTTAAGAATGAGAATGAGTGAGAGGTGCCTTTACATACTCCAAAGGATTATGCAAGCAAAAAACAGTACATGGATTTTTATAAGGGAGGAAAAATATAATATGTTTACTGATATTAAGAGCAAGAGCTTTTCAAATCATCCATCCACATACCAACCTCACACCTGACTTTCCGTATGATCATCTTCCCAAATGCTTAGATCTTTTAATGTGTGTTACAATGAATGTATATTTAATAGTGAACCAACACTGACCATTTAAAATGCAGGTTGGAAGAAGAAATATCACATCATGGATTCAAAAGCGGAAAACTTTTTTTCCCTCCTTACTATATTTCTTCAGTTTAGTCGTTCAAAATTCTATTGCAAATGGTAATTTTCAAGATCATCAAATCCAACCCTCTCATTTTTACTGGTAAAGATAAGTAAAATGCCTCCTTGCTTATTCTGGCTGCTATATTTCTAACAATCTTACCAGGACTTGCTGGTTGGTTAACACTAGTTGAAGGTGCTATATCTACCTCCTCTCAAATTCTTTCTTAAAATCTTCCCTGGCACCGCTATTCCAGATCTGTTGGGGCATGGTTATCCACTGTGAATGTATATAACAATTGCCCTGGGAGTTTAATAAAATACAGATGCCTGGATTCTATCCCCAGAGCTTTGGATTCAATTTTTCCAAATATGGGGTGGAGCTCAAGAATAGGGATTTTTAAAAGCTCCCATGGATGATTTGAATACGAGAACCTCTTTCTAAAATAAAGAAAAAGCAGAGGAAAAGGGAACATAATCCCTTTATGCTACAGTATTTTGTGTCCTTGTTTTCTCCTCAAATCCTCAATATTTTAGCATAATATTCCTCTTTGTTCATTTAGAGAAATACTTTTTTTTTTCTCACTCAAAGAAAAAAGTACTTTCAGAGGTTATTTCCGTCTATTGCCACCTCGAAAGTGCAGCATTGGATTCACATTAATCCCTGAGCTTTCCAGGAACTTTTAATCAAGTGCTCTTCTCAAAAGGCTTTAGTTTTTTTCTTCTTCAGGACTTCATTTTTTGGAGAAGTTTTAGAACCAAAGCAAAATTGAGAGGAAGGCACAGAGATTTCCCATTTATCACTTACCGCCCCTACCCCCCACCAGAAGTTTTCATCTTTAACTACAGTTGATTACTTTCTCCTTTTCTTGCTCCTCTTCTTTATTATATTTTCTTCTGTCATATTTTTTGGACAGGAATTTAAAAGTTTTCAAAAGAAACTTCCAAAGACAAGTAAAAGAAAGAGGGGCTAATATGAGACTTGGTGATTTTGTGCTCACCATGTCACTTAACTCTCTGTGACCAGTTTGTATAACCTACATCATATGCCGCTAGAACATTATAGTTAGTTATATGTTTTATTTACACTATTAAATTATAAACTCTTGGAAAAAGAGCAATGCATTTTGACTTGTGTTGTTTTACATATCACTCTTCTGAGTAGGTTGTTAAGTACTACCTACTGTGAGATTGACTTAACATAGAATGACATGATTACTAGCTATTGTGAGTTATCTTCAGTCATAAATGAGAAACAGTTCTCAATATATTATAATAATTATATATTTCATACAATCAAAGTTTTTTCAATTTTCCTTATTAGAACTCTAGTTCAAAAAATAGCATCAGTACTGAGATTTCCACCTCTCTTGTGCCATTTTTCAGTTCTCCTCCCTCACATGCTGACACTCTCATTTATGCTTATTTTTAGAAAATATATTTTATTAAACCACTAAAGCTATTTAAAAAGTGAATCGAATAATAAAAAGAATTAAACACCATGACCAAGTGGCATTTATGATAGGTATGCAAATCTGGTTCAACATTCAAAAATCGATTCAAGTAATCCATCATATCAACAGGCTAAAAAAAATCACATGATTGTGCCAATAGATGCAGAGAAAGCATTTAACAAAATTTAATAACCATTTATGATAAAGAACACCAGAAAGTTAGGAATTAAGATGAAATTCCTCAATCTTATAAATAATATCTACAAAAACCTACTGGTAGCATCTTATTTAATTGTATGAAACACAGAGGTTTCCCACTAAGATTAGGAGCAAGACAGGGATGTCTTCTCTCACCACTGCTTTTCAATGAGTAGTAGAAGTCCTAGCTAATGCAATAATGCAATAAGTCAAGAAAAAGAAATCAAGTGTATATCTATTTGAGTTTGTTTCTGTTTCCTTTGTGCCATATGTTAGATTCTATGTACTGGTGATATCATATGGTACTTGTCTTTCCTTTCTGACTTACTTCACTTAGTAAGAAAATCTCTAGTTGCATCTATGTTGCTGCAAATGGCATTATTTTTTCATTTTTATGGATGAATAGTATTCCATTGTATATATGTACTACATCTTCTTAATCTATTCATCTGTCAGTGGACATTTAGGTTGTTTCCATGTCTTGGTAATTGCGAACAGTGCCGCAATGAACATAGGGGTGCATGTATCCTTTTGAATTGTAATTTTGTCTGATTATATTCCCAGGAGTAGGATTTCTGGATCATATGTAGGTTATAGAAAACAGACTTGTGGTTGCCAAGGGAGAAGGGGGAGGGTGTGGAATGGACTGGGAGTTTGGGGTTAGTAGATACAAACTATTACATTTAGAATGGATAAGCAATGAAATCCTGTTGTATAGCACAGGGAGCTATATCCAATCTCTTGGGACAGAACATGATAGAAGATAATATGAGGAAAAAATTACGTATATATAAATAATATGTATATATGACTGGGTCACTTTGCTATACATCAGAAATTGGCACAACATTGTAAATCGACTATAATTAAGAAAAGAAAAAATAATGTATATGTATTTGGAAGCATGGAACAAAACACTCTTTGTTCATAGATGACATGATTGTCTATGTAGAAAATCTGAAAGAACTGACAATAAGACCCTGGATTATAGCAAGGCTACACTGTACAAGGCTAATACAAAAAATCCAACTGCTTTTGTATATACCAGTAATGGACAAGTGAAATCTGAAGTACAAACACATTACCATTTACATTAGCACTCCCCAACATCAAATACTTAGGCATAAATGTAACTAAAATATTTACAGGATCCATAAGAGGAAAACTACAAAACTCTAATGGAAGAAGTCAAAGAATTAAATAAAGGGACAGATATTCCATGCTTATGGATAGGAAGACTCAATATTGTTAAGATGTCAGCTCTTCACGACTTCATCTTTTATCTTTCAATGCACATAGTTAATAGTCAAAGCCATTCTGGGATGAGATTGTCCAGAGAGAATTTAAAAAAGGGAGAAGACAGAAGGGCGTTGGGTAGCTTCAAAAAGTGAGTGGCAATTGTTTGGTTAGAGTAACACAGGTGTACAGAGAACAAAGGCAGCTACTTCATGATGACTAATAAAAGGAAAGCGCTTTGAGAAGGTTAGAGTGACTCATGGTGTCAAATGCCGCAGAGGAAATAATGTGATTAGTGCAAAAAAATATCTCCCCAGGAGTGAGAACTTTTCAATTGAATTTTGATGGTTGAATTTAGACAGCTCTAGGTTGATGATCAAGTGTGATGTCATGCAGGGCTGGGACTAGGATGAGTCAAACGAAGTGCCTAGGGAACAAGATTTGGGGGGTGGGGGGATGTGCTTGGGTTGTGGGATGGAAATCCTGTGAAACTGGATTGTTTTGATCATGATACAACTACAGATGTGATCAATTCATTTGAGTAATAAAAAAGTAAAAATAAATAAATAAATAAATAAATAAATAAATAAATAAAAAAGAAACTCTCAGGGCCATGCTGCTAATCTGGAGAGAAAAGTAGGCAGATAAAAACCCACTAGCCTGTTGCCCAGCCAATGGCCAAGCCCCAGGTTTAGCAGTTAGCACTGGGGAGATCTGGAGGCACACAGATTTTAGGGATTAATTCACGGTGGTGAGTGGCTGTTGCTCCAAGACAAAATGTCAAAGATCAAGATTAGAAGAGGAGCAAAAGAGTAACTGACCTAGGGCAATAGATTCCAGATAAAGTCCCCTTATGTTCTAGTGAACCATATGAAACTGCCAGCAATAGAGACCTACAGAGTGGCAATTTCATATGTTTTAATGTAATAAATCTTTTATTTTCCTCTGCCAAGGCATATGTGGTCTCTGGATCTGAATAGAGTCCAAATTGAAAAATAAGGGTTCTGAGGTACTAGCTGTGAATGTGAATGCTTGATAGTCAAGCAGCTCTTATCATGTGCAAAACACTTTATGGCATGATGTGTGCTTTTTTAAAATCCATATGACTCTAGTAGCATCTTTTCCAACTAGTCTGCAAATTCTTATAGTAGAAGGATATTTCTGGTGCCTCTCCTAGATTCAAAGCTTTACAAAGCTACATTTGGAGCCCCAGCAGGTATATAATCAATTCTTTTATATATATATAATGATTTTTTTCATTATAGCTTGTTTACAGTGTTCTGTTAATTTTCTACCGTACAGCATGTTGACCCAGTTACACATACATGTATAGATTCTTTTTTCTCACATTATCATGCTCCATCTTAAGTGATATATGGCACAAATGAACCTTTCCACAGAAAAGAAAATCATGGACTGGGAAAATAGACTCATGGTTGCCAAGGGGGAGGGAGAGGGAGCAGAATGGATTGGGAACTTGGGGTTAATAGATGCAGACTATTGCCTTTGGAAGGGATAAGCAACGCGATCCTGCTGTGTAGCACTGGGAACTATAATCAATTCTTGATAGGAGATGAAGGAGCTCTAAGAAAGTGTTGTACATACCTAAAATTTAGATTTTCCTTGAAAAGGAGCAACAGTCTTTAGCTTTACATTGATAACACTTTATTTTAGCAATGGCTTGTATACAATATGATAGCTATCTATCTAGCTAAATAGGTAAATAGATAAATATAAATAAGGATACAGACATAAAGATTTGGCTCACTTTATTATTATTCTGCATTTCTGTTCATGTTTTCAGCAGGTTTTAAACCTTTGAGGAAGTTTTCTCCATGCACCATTTGAAATCTGAAAGGTAGTTTTAATTTAGACGTAATTATTTTATTAAAACTCATTGCTTTTCTTATCAGTGAACTCAGGTTATGCAATTTTCAGGCAAAATTATTTCAAGTGAAGCTGAGAGGGGATCCAGATTCAGGTAGTCAATTCATTTACTTTTTGCATAAAAATATCTCATTGCAGAGATAGATTTCTAATTTCCAGCTGTAGTTTTCAAGACTTTTTTCAGTGATTTACATGTTTTCATTGGGCCAGGCAAGCAGTTTATATTAGCTCAAGTGGGGCTACTGGGATGTATTCCTAAATGCTGCTAAAAGAAAAATTATATAGAATAATAAATGTAGTACATATGAACTTTTATGTGCTCATATCTTTGATTACATAATTCACAAATTCTCCATCTTGATAAACTATAAGACACTTAAGGCTGTTTTAGCAACAGTTTATATTCTTTTAGGTGCATACTTTTAGATTCACATGTAGTATGAAATTTATAAGTTTTGTTGCAGAAGAATTACTCTGATTATGCGGGACTGACCCTGAACTGTCTTGGGATGGAATGTCATACATGATACACATGCACCATATTATTTTACCACAATCTGAATCATTTTAACTTCTGATCAACATCTTCTCCCAGACCCTCAGGAAAAACAGATGGATTTCAACACTGCCCACTTTCTTCTGTGAAGTACTTTAGGATGTCTGAAGAGCACCAGGGACTCTAGGCCCTATCTCAAGACTCAAGAGAAAGTGTTCAAGGGAGTAGCTTGAGTGTGTTGATTAGTATTTTCTAAAATCAAATATATATATTTTATATATATATATATATATATTTAACTTTTGTTTTTCCAGCTTTCTTGTTATTGACATATAACATTATATAAGTTCAAGGTGTCCAATATGATAATTTGATACATGTATATAATGTAAAATGATCAGCAATATAACATTAGTTAACATCTCCATCCCTTCACATAGTTACCACTTTTTTGTGGTGATAACTTTTTTTTTTAGCCATGCCTGTGGCATATGAAAGTTCTTGGACCAGGGACCGAACCCATGCCACATCAGTGATTCAAATCACAGCAGTGACACTGGATCCTTAACCCTCTAGGTCACCAGGGAACTCTATGTGGTGATAACTTTTAAGATAAATAAATAAAAGATAACTTTAAAGAACTTTCAAGTATATTTAAATAGGTATTTTTAAGATATAAGAATTAATCAACCAATCTCTCTCCCATCCCATGTATATATGAGCGCACATGTAGGTGTTGTACTTGTGGGTGTATACATACATGAACATACTATCTATACTTTGGTAAGTGAATTCCAGTAGACACTTAGTGTTTGTCCCATTAAAAATTTAATGGGTAAAATTATGCTATGTATATAATAAAATTCATTGAATTAATTTTAAAAAGATTACAATTAAAAAAATTAATGGGTAACGAATCTCTTTGTACACTTACATGAAAGGACACATTTCTCACAGAGAGAAATTTGCTAGATGGAAATCCCTGTACCAATACTATCTTCATGACTCAACAGTCTGGCTACCAGTTCCCAAGTTCCTCTTTGTATTTCTCCACTGTACATAGTGAAGGGCATATTTAGATTGTATTTGTGAAATGGCCATGGGTGTCCTATAGTCTACGAAGACATTTTTTAATAAAAGAGGTATACAATCACCCACACAAAATAAATAGGTACTATAAAGAAACAGTATCTTTCATTCTTAAAAAAAGTTACTGACATTTATTGCTTGGTTACTCTGTGCCAGACAATCTGCTAATGTTTTATGCATAGCATTATTTTGATCATTACTATTTAATGCCATGAAAGTGTATTTCCATTAGATAAGCGAGAAAATTAATCTAATGGTAGAGAAGTCAGTCACTGACTCAAAGTCACAGTTAGTGAGGGTGAGAATCTGGGATTCAAGTGAGGCCATCTGATTTTAGAACCTGGTCAGCCAACAAACCTGCCCTTGGGTGGCTTGCCAATTCTAATGACCAGGTGGAATAACATTCTTCTAATATTTCTGCACTTTGAGCTGAACCAAGAATTAAAATAAAAAAAAAATACATAGCATATGAAACATTTATTCCTAAAATGGCTCCTACTTCGTCAAAAACCTTCCTGCTTTATTTTAGAAAACCCCAATCTCCATGAGGTAATAAATTCACTCAGGTCTGCTCATCTCTGTGGCGGCCCTCAGCACTTAGGTAGCAGTATGTGTGACTCAAAGCATGAAGTAAAAGCCTCAAGAAAGTCTTTGATAATGTTACAATCTTTTCCCTGTTGTAAGCTGTTCAAGCCAGTGAAAAAACCTGAACAGTGTGTGAAGAGAGTCTTTCTCCTGGAAGTAAGTGGAAGACGGCTGTCACTAACTATAGAAACACTTCAGGAGCAATTTATGTAAAGGCAGAAAGTCAGTTTTTTATATCTCAAAAATTCAGAAGGAGGATGAGAGAAGCCTCAGAAAAAAGGTATAAGTTAGATATAATGAGATTCTGTTCCATAGTTTACATGACACAGATGAGAAGAAAATAAGTTATTCATTTTAAATTAGTTAAAAATAATGAGTTAAAAACAATTTTGTCATTTAGTAGTTCCAACTATCTTCTGATTAACTATTGATTTCTCAGCCATTAAAATACCAAAAAGATAGCATCTCAGAATGAAAACTCATAATGGTATATGACATTTAACCAGGCACTCCAGAAGTGAACGGGATTGCCACACGTTTAGAAATTAAAAGGCTCATGTTAATTTTGCATGTTTCCTTTTACTAAGAACAGACTTTGAGAAACAAACAGTTAAATGTGGATCAGCATTTGATGACTGGTTATAATCGAGTTGCTTCTAACATATTTAATCATTAACTGTTATGCTATTGCCTTAATAATTAACTTTTTTATAATGATTTTTATTTTTTCTATTATAGTTGCCTTTTAATTGTCCTGGCTTTTCAACTTCAGGTATTTATTTTGGCCACACCTGCAGCATGTCCACAAGTTCTCAGGCCAGGGATCGAACCTCCACCACAGCAGTGACAACACCAGATCTCTAACCACTAGGCTTCCAGGGAGCTCTTATTGCGGGTGTTTTTTGTTTGTTGTTTTTTTAGATTTTTAAAATCCATAATAGAATTGGCAGGTCAGGTCTTTCACATGTACTCCTTGCAGTCTTCAAATAGGGTCCATGCCATCATTTTTCTCTGCATGTTCCTGGGGCTAGTCTCACTCTAGAACGGAGCTTACCAAAATCCCTTCTCCTCTCCATTCCTCTTGGTAAAACCCCATATGCTCTAGAAGTTCCAGCTCAAAAGTCACCCCATTCTCATGCTCAAATGTGTGATGGCCTCATTTTCTGGAAGACTGTCTCACAAGATTTCTTAATTCTGTACCATAATTATTTCTGCCTGTTGTTGCTTGAAGCTTTTTGTAAGTTTCTGTAGAGGATTGTTTTGCTCATTTCTGTTTCCTTTGGAGAGTTTTCTTGCTCTTGAGGAGCTTAGTTAGTAGTTGCTAAATTGAATAGGGAAAACTGTCACCTCTTGAAAATTAAAGCTAATAAGCATTAAGCTGAAAAAGACATGGCTGTTCATTTGTTGAGATAACTCACTATAAAAATGGTTTATATAAAAGGTAGCTGATGACTTTAGAGGTGCTTCCTAAATATCTTTACTGAATTCTCTAGTTTATCTCCTAAAAACAGAGGAGACAATATCATGAATGCAAAATAAATTCTGATCTAAATCTCTCTAGCAATGTTGGGGCTTTATTGTCTCAAGACAAGGGCGGTAATCTGAACAGAGAAGGGATAAAAGTCAGCTGAAAGGTCAGAACTGGCAGTGTCAGCCACCAGACTCTCAGACTCTAAGAACCTCAGAGTGGGGAGGAACAAACTGAGCAACCTGAGTTGAAAGGAATGCCCCTTAACATTCCTTTCTCTTCTAATTTCCTGTATCAAGAAGGCTTCTGATCTGCAATTTAGTCTCTTTCAATGGGCTTATTCATTAAGAGGGAGTGTGCCCTGTTCAAATGATTGATGCCAGTTATCTTACTAGATTCATCTCCCATTTCATTTAATGAATCAGCACTGTGGTTTATAAATCAGTGTCTGGCAACTTGGCTTGGCATTCATCACTTCTCCATAGCTTGGTCACCCCTAAGTGAGCAGATTCATTTACGTTTTCATTGCTTTAAATCTGAGAAGTGGCCCCTGGGCCTGTGGGAAATTTCTCAAGAGCAGCCTCTGTGTGAGTTTGAATTGAAGCAGACATCTCATGCTAAAATACTTTAAGAACTTAACCATGTTTTAAGAATAACTTGTAATTCTGATTATTTCAGTCCGTAATATTGAGTAGTCAGTATATACATCTTTGCTGAACTAAACTGAACCATTTTCTAGCAATAAGCTAAAGCCGAGAAAGGCTCATATTTTATTATTATTTTAATTTTTTCTTTACCAGAATTGTGGAGGTGTGGGTGGAAAGAGGGAAAAGGAGATGGCTCACAAGAGAAGCAATCAGAACAGAAAAGGGCCCACAGTTCCCATGGGTAGTTGTATGTCAGAGGGTGACCTAGGTGCAAATCAAGGCATGGCTAAGCAGAACTGTGCAAAGACAATGGAGGTAAGCTCAGAGGAGTATAGATGACAGAGAAGGCAAAAAATCTGAGTGACTGCTTTGAACGTGGAACTTTGGAGGAAGTCATAAATATCTAAAGAATGATTCTTTTGTTGTTGTTGTTTTTTGGCTGTGCCCATGGCATGTGGAAGTTCCCAGGTGAGTGATTGAACCTATACCACAGCAGTGATTAGAGCTGCAACAGTGACAAAGTGGGATCCTTAACCTACTGTACCACAAGAGAACTCCCTAAAGAAGGATTCTTAAGATAATTTCACCATGGTGGATTGATTAAAATCCTCCTTACGGAACTCCTTGGTGGCCTAGCAGTTAAGGATTTGGCACTGTCACTGGGTGACTCAGGTTCAATCCCTGGCCCGGGGATCTTCTGCATGCCTCAAGTGTGGCCAAAAACAAAACAAAACAAACAAAAGAAAAACCCTACTTATTTGTATATTTATGAAATTTAATACATAGCAAAATACTAAAAGAGTAAAACAAACAAAGAAAATCTTCCACAGAATTTCTTTCAGGAATCTACATTATTTCAGTGATTTTCTGGAATTGAAATTATGGTGTTTTGTTTTTGTTTTTATCTTTTGGCTACACCCATGGCATGTGGAAGTTCCCATGCTAGGGAATGAACCTGTGACACAGCAGTGAACAAGCCACTGTGTGACAACACTGGATCCTTAACCTGCTGTGCCACAAGGGAACTCTATATGGCTTTTTGTTTCTGTGGGTGCATTAATAGGACTTTTGGGGCAGTGCTATATAATCAGGAGATATTTAGGACTACTTGTTCAGGATCAGCAAAAGTTATCCAGCAACGGCTTAGATAAAAACCTAAGCTAATTGTGCGTTTTCATTATGACTGACTTACCTCATAGACTCAGGATATAAAGGTGCCTGATATTTCAGACAGGAACCCTGATGCTTTTGAAAACACAACTAGAGATATATAGAAATATGGGTCAAGTTGATTTTAAAGTTAGAATTACTGAGAAATGCCTATGTGAAAGATCATTCAGAATTTTTCTTTAGGCAACCTTCCTGCTTCCCCACAAGAAAGTAATAAAAACACAACTTCAGTGGCACATTTTCTTACTGACTTAAAGCAGGATAGCATAATGATGTTACTAGATATTGGGACTCAGATGTCAAATTCCTAACTGTACCTCAGAGAGAAGGCAAAGAAGGGGAAGTTCTGTTCTGCATGTAAAGAATTGGAAGAATGCTCCTGAAGGGCTATCGCGGATGTTACAGTACACCAAGTCTGGAAGGCTAGGAGTTCCAGATTAAGTTATTATGGGAACAATTAACAGTCAAATATTATTGAATAATCTTAGGCTTCATTGGATGAAAGAACATGGGCTAGGAGTTCCCATCGTGGCTCAGTGGTAATGAACGCGCCTAGTACCCATGAGGATGTGAGTTCAATCCCTGGCCTTGCTCAGTGGGTTAAGGATCCAGCATTGCTGTGAGCTGTGGTATGGGTCACAGATGTGGCTCTGATTCTGCGTAGCTGTGGCTATGGTATAGGCTGAAGCTGCAGCTCCGATTCTGCCCCTAGCCTGGGAACTTCCATGTTCCACAGGTGTTGCCCTAAATAGCAAAACAAACAAACAAACAAAAACAAAGAACAAACACAGGCTATATTCTCACTGTCTGCAAAGCTGCTCAAGTCTGAGAAAGGGGCTGCAGAGCCAATTGAAAACTCTGTAGGGATACAGCTGCGATCCAGCTGCTTGAAGCCAGAGAACCCCATATCAGCATGGCCCCCACAAGCAGTAATGGGGGATTCCCTCTGGAAGGTAACTGTATTCTTGCCCTGGCCTCCATGGGTGCCACCTATCCCAGGCTACCTTGTGGACTTTAGCAAGGGAGAGGATGGTCCACATCAACTCACTGGTGGCAGTCTTATATTGTGAGTCCTTTCATCCAGTAATTGCGTCTTCTTGTTCCTTGGAGAGGATTGGAGGGGTCCTCATTAAACCCGAGAGATTTGGCACAGACAGCTCTTTATGTGCTAGGTCCCAGAACTGATGGACTGAATTCTGAAACACATGGCCATTCCTAACCCAAGAGCATCTCCAAAGGCCCTTGAGTAGAATTTAAAGGATGGGGCCATGAGGTGAGAAATAGGAAGTCCTCCTGGATCCATAAATAAACACTGTACCCCTTAGCAAATGACTGCAAAGGCTCAAGGAGGTAGAGAGTATACAGAGTGGAAGAATTTTACTCACCAGAATTTTTCTTATTTTGAAAAGTGTGAGGCTTCTCCCCGGAAGAAGATGAGTGGAGAAGAGAAACTATAGTCCCAAGGGACTACATTCAGCAAGGGGGGCTGAGAGCAAGGTGTGCCAATGCTGAAGAGGAAGGTGTTTAAGGGGAAGGCATTGGAACAGTTTCACTCTTGGTGGGAGAGAGTCAGAGAAATCTGTAGAAGAACTGGGGTGAAGTTTTCTGGGTAATATGCTGAGTAAACACTCCACGCCCCAATTCTGTCATATTGAGGAAATTTGTTTTAACAATCTGCATGTTTTCCCCAATGGCTTCCCTTTGTACTAGGAATAAAATGCCAACCTCTTGTCCTGGCTTGCAAAGCCTTGTTTGATCTGGCCCCTGGCTGCCTCTTCAGCCTGATCTTTACCCGCTTCGCTTCTGTCCAGTCCAGTAAGCCTCAATTCCTCCATATTGCCATGCTCCTGAAGGCCTCAGGAGTCTTAGACCCCTTTGTTCCTCTGCATGGAATGTTCATCTCTAAGATCTTTGGATGGTGCAGCTGTTCTCACCATATTCAGGTCTCAACCCATATGTCACCATTTCAGAAAGGTCTTATGTTACCACTCTGTGTGAAAGTATCCTTTCCCCTAACATTTCCTATTCAATATCCAGCATTCTTCTCTCCAGAGTACTTATCAACACCTGAGAGAATATCCATTTATTTATATAGAGTCTTTCTACTCCATGGAATACAAACTTCCAGGGGGACTGTTTTGTCTTAGTCATCAGGCATCCCAGCACCTAAAAGAAATCATGTCTCATACTCCATCTCAGGACATACAGATTGTGTAATTGGGACGATCCTTCAAGTTTCTGGTATCAGAGACAGGCCTCAAGGCAGACTAGTAATATTCATTTATATTTTTTAAAGTTTAATATAAATTAAAACAGGAGTAAGAATTTCATAAAATGGCCAAAAAGACCACATTGTACTTCTCCTTAAAAAATAAGAGATTTTCCTAGCAGTTACCTTATTTTTTCCTTGCAATTATCCCCATGAGGATGATAGAAGCAAGTTTTGCTGTTCTTATTTTAAAGGCAGGGAAACTAGAGGTACACGATAAGTCAGTGCCTTCATCCAGACCAGAGCATGGCTCTCTTGACATTGGTTCAGTCTACATCCTGTCCAAACTTTTTTTAAACTTTATTGCTTCCTTTTGAAAAAAAAATTGCTAAAGTATCAGGAGAGAGGATTAAGATGGCAGAATAGAAGGACTGGAGCTCAACTTCTCTCCTAAAAACAACAAAATTCATAACTAAAGACTGAGCAATCCCCACCCAAATGGACTGTAAACCTTAAAAAAGATACCCTACTCCAGAAGAAAAAGAGCAGGACACATCAAGAGATAGGAGGGGTGATTACATGATATAAACAACCCCATACCTCCCGGGTGGGAAGCTCCACAGCCTGGAAACTAACTGGTTCAGAGAGACTCACCTGCAGGAGTGAGAGTTCTGAGCCCCACATCAAACCCTCATGTACGGGGATCTGGCACTGGGAGAAAGAGCCCCTGGAGCATCTGGCATTGAAGGCCAGTGGGGCTTGTGCACAAGACCTCCATGGGATTGGGGGAAATAGAGACCCCATTCTTAAAAGACACACATGGACTTTCACGTGCGCTGGGTCCCAGGGCAGAGCAAGGTCTCCATAGGAATCTGGGTCAAACCTGACTGCAGTTCTTGGAGGACATCCTGAGAAAACAGGGGTGAATGTGGCTTGTTGTGAGGGAAGGACACTGAAGGCAAAGCTCTTGGGAATATTCAGCAGCATGCTTTCTCTGGAGGTGGCCATTTTGGGAAAATCTGGCCCCACCTGTCAGTCAGTGCTGAGAAGCCCCAGGGCAAACAACAATCCAGGTGGGATCACAGTCCCATCCCTCAGTAAACAGGCCACCTAAAGACCCCTCAGGCACACAGTTGCCTCTAATCCCATCCAGAGGCTAAGCCCCACCAACCAGAGGGATAAGAATCAGCTCCACCTACCAGTGGGAAGGCATCAGTCTCTCCCACTAGGAAGCCTACAGCAAGTCCCTGTACCAACTTCAGCCACAAGGGGTACAGACACCAGAAGAAAGAGAGGCTACAACTCTATTATCTGTAAAAAGGTCACCACACCAAGAACCTATAAAAATGAAAAGACAGAGAAGTATAACTCAGATGAGGGAGAAAGGAAAAACCCCAGAAAATCAGCTAAGTGATCAGGAGATTCTCAGCCTCCAGGAAAAAGACTGTAGACTGTTGATGCTGAAGATGATGCAAGACATTGGAAATAAACTGGAGGCAAAGATGGATAACGTACAGGAAACACTGAGCAAAGAGATACAAGATGTAAAACTTAAACAAGAAGAGATGCAAAATACAACAACTGAAATAAAAAACTCACTAGAGGCAGCTAACGGCAGAATACAGGACACAGAAGAACGAATAAGCGAGGTGGAGGACAGAGTAGTGGAAATTACGGATGCAGAACAGAAAAGAGAAAAAAGATTGAAAACAAATGAAGAGAGTCTCTGGGAACTCTGGGACAACATGAAACACAACAATATCCGTATTAAAGGGGTGCCAGAAGGAGAAGAGAGAGAGAAGGGGACAGAAAAAATATTCCAAGAGATAATAGCCAAAAACTTCCCTAACATGGGAAAGGAACCACTCACTCAAATCCAGGAAGCACAACTAGTACCATATAAAATAAACCAAAGGAGGAATACATTTTTTTCAGCAGAAACTCTGCAGGCCAGAAGGAAGTGGCATGATATACTTAATGCGATGAAAGGAAAAAACCTCCAACCAAGATTACTTGACCCAGCAAGGCTCTCGTTCAGATTTGAAAGAGAAAGCAAAACCTTCACAGATAAGCAAAAGTTCAGAGAATTCAGCAACACTAAACCAGCCTTACAACAAATACTAAAGGAGCTTCTCTAGGCAGAAAAGAAAAGACAGCAACAGGAAACAAAAATTCCACAAATGACAAGGCTCACCAGTAAAGGTATATATACAGTAAAGATATGAAATCATCCATGCACAACTATACCACCGAAATCAGAAATCATGAGAAGAGGTGGGTACAAATGCAGGACACTTGAGATGCACTTGCAATTAAGAGAACAACAACTTAAAACAATCTCATATACATATAGACTCTTACATCAAAACTTCAGAATAACTGCAAACCAAAAATCTACAATTGATCGCAAACAAGGAATCTCTGGAGAAGAAGTATATCTCATAGTAAATAAGTACATAATCCACCATGAAGGGGGTCATTTGACATCATTCTTGGAATGCTGAAGTCTTCTTAGAACTGATTCTGATTTCCTCTCCATCAAAGAATTTATGATAATTATAATTAAATAATGCTACTGTACAATTAAATAATATAGTTCTACAATTGTATTATTAATAACCATTTCTCTCCATGGTACAATGTAAAGTCTATAATGTCTTGTTTATCACATCACCTAGAATGGTGTAATGCCTTTATTGAAGAATCAATAAGATGTAACAAATTTTGAGGACATATTTATATATTTACACTGTTTTTTAAGCAATTTATGCATTTTATATTTTACTTATTTTCAGAGGGTGTATTATTTTTGTTATTCTTACCAGTTTAGTTATTCTTTTTATTATGCTATGTAAAATATTTAACGGTATATAAGGCTTTCTTCTTTATAAATTTTAGTTGCATAATACACACAATTTTAATATAATGCTAATTCTTAAAGAAAAATTGAAATGTAATAGATAATACTAAATAGTAAAGAGGAAAGCCATACAAAATGGGATAAAGTATGGAATAAATTTCCTATTTGTCTCAGCATATTTTCCATTCCACTTCTCCAGAGGGAGTCACATAATCTGTTTCTTAAGATCCATGATATAATAATCTGTGTGAGTGCGATTGTGTTTAAATATATGTATTTTATTTTGAAAAAAATTATAAAAACAAAAAAATTTCTGAAGTATCAAAAATAAAATTAAGGAGTTCCCGTCGTGGCACAGTGGTTAACGAATCCGACTAGGAACCATGAGGTTGCGGGTTCGATCCCTGCCCTTGCTCAGTGTGTTAAGGATCTGGCCTTGCCGTGAGCTGTGGTGTAGGTTGCAGACGCGGCTCGGATCCTGCGTTGCTGTGGCTCTGGTGTAGGCCGGTGGCTACAGCTCCGATTGGACCCCTAGCCTGGGAACCTCCATATGCCGCGAGAGCGGCCCAAGAAATGGCAAAAAGACAAAAAAAAAGAAAGAAAGAAAATTAACATTAATATTAAATACAAACAAAAACATAACAATCTAGTTGCTTTGGCCTTTTATATATATAAAGTCTGTATCAACTAAATATGCCACTATTTGAAATCCCTGAGATAAGCAGGTCTTTACATATATCAAAAGGGCTATCCTTTTCGGAATTAAATAATACATTCTTGCTCAATTAGAGAAAAGAAAAAAAAGCTTGAACTCATTATGTGGTGAATTTTGATTTTAGCATGTTATAGCCATAGAAGATTAGGAAGGAGTTGGTAACATATATTAGGTCCAATGAAAAGTTATGACAAAAAATAATTATACTGGAGATAGCCCAAAGTGCAGAAAAATAGTCTACACATATCTTATAAATTAGGATGCTGAGGCAACTATTTTCTTTTGCATTTATGATAACATGTGTTCATTCTCTTAAATCCTAACTGGTATAGGTGTACATTCTCCTGCAAGCGTCTGGGCTGCTGTTAGTTGTGAAAATTTGTGACTTCTTGTTTCATATTTTTTAAATGAAACATATTTCTGATCATTCATGATAGTGTGAATTCTTCTATGGTATCTACTGGGTAGGGACATGCATATTCTTTTCTTTTCATTATATGAGATTATTTTAAATAAAAATATGTAGTGTTTGAAAAGAATGAGCAGAATGGATCATATTTGTACAATAAAATTTCAAAACATAAATGTGGCAATAATTTTGCTAAAACATTTTATTTGTATGTTAAACTATAAACAATGAAGAAGCATGGGAGAAGTAACTAAAATGTCGATATAAGGTTATTTTTGTGCATAGGATAAAAATCTTAACTATGTCAAACCAAAGGTAAGGCAGATTTAGATATTAAATTATAATTGGAAAGACTGATTTATATTTTCCTTCAAGGTATTTAACTTTCCTCAGTGACAGAAAGTACAACGCTGGCTGACCCTTTCACATTCAAAATGGCACATAAGTAGCAGATGGAGTCCATATATGCCATCTATATGAATAAGTTATACTTAGATAATTTGTAAGTATTTAGATATATGGTTTTCATAACATTGGTGATGTTTTAAAATGAACCATTTTCCATATTTTATAGAGCCTAAATGTGTTTTTTTCTTAATTTCATGCAAATCAGTTTATATTTAAGGGATCTAAATTACAGGAAGGTTAAGTGACTTGCATGAGGTTAGTCATCTCACTAATAATAAAAGCAGAACTAGAATACTGGCCTTCTAATGCTAATCCTGACACTCTGACTGCTGTACCACTAGATGGTGACCACCTCTCTGAGGATAATTTAGTGGGCTATGGATAGATTCCTTCTGTATTGCAATAGCGCTTATTAAGGCAATGTTTTTTGTTAAGCATATTTCAAACTTGTTGATTCCAAGGACCTCTCATCATTCCTCTGCTCAAGCTCACATGTCTAGATTTTCCTTATCTGCTTTAAATATTAGGGAGATTTCTAAATTGGAATCAAATGAACTTAGCAGGTGTTCCCTTGAAAAGGGTGTAAAATATATTTTAAGTAACAGTTAAGATTCTAAAATCAAGATTCAGTTCCCTTTTGATGTTTAATTTCCCACAAATGAAATTTTCTTTTGTCCTACAGAACATTTTAATATCAGATAAAAACAAAATGAAGACACATGAGAAAATGAGCAGATAAATTCTTACATGCGTCTTTTGTTCTTTTTCCTGCCCATAGGATTCACTACACACACACATACACACACACACACACACACACACACACACACAAAGTATACACACACATATAGGGACAGAAGTTGGAGGATGATAAATTTTACTTTCACTGATGGATATAAAATGCAGATATTTAAGTTTACATAGTAGAGGGAGGGACAAATGTTAAAGGAATAAAGCATGTCTTAACAAACTCACATTGATTATGTTTCTGTGCACTACTAATTTCCTTGAGATGATCCTAACAATTATAGTTTCAAAGCCATTAGAATATTATCTTGCATTTTCTAAGACTTGACCTTTATTTCTTAACATAGAGACATCTGGCTAGAAATAGAGTTTCCTACACCATTACAATGTTCTTATTATTACCACAGTTCTAGCAACTATTTAATGCATGTTGAAATTTTTTTTTCCCACTGTATAGCAAGGGGGTCAGGTTATCCTTACATGTATACATTACAATTACATTTTTTCCCCCAGCCTTTCTTCTGTTGCAACATGAGTATCTAGACAAAATTCTCAATGCTATTCAGCAGGATCTCCTTGTAAATCTATTCTAAGTTGTGTCTGATAAGCCCAAGCTCCCGATCCCCCCCACTCCCTCCCCCTCCCATCAGGCAGCCACAAGTCTCTTCTCCAAGTCCATGATTTTCTTTTCTGAGGAGATGTTCATTTGTGCTGGATATTAGATTCCAGTTATAAGTGATAGCATATGGTATTTGTCTTTGTCTTTCTGGCCCATTTCACTCAGGATGAGGTTCTCTAGCTCCATCCATGTTGCTGCAAATGGCATTATGTCATTCTTTTTTATGGCTGAGTAGTATTCCATTGTGTATATATACCACTTCTTCCGAATCCAATCCTCTGTTGATGGACATTTGGGTTGTTTCCATGTCCTGGCTATTGTGAATAGTGCTGCAATGAACATGCGGGTGCACGTGCCTCTTTTAAGTAGAGTTTTGTCCGGATAGATGCCCAAGAGTGGGATTGCGGGGTCATATGGAAGTTCTATGGATAGATTTCTAAGGTATCTCCAAACTGTTCTCCATAGTGGCTGTACCAGTTGACATTCCCACCAACAGTGCAGGAGGGTTCCCTTTTCTCCACAGCCCCTCCAGCACTTGCTATTTGTGGATTTATTAATGATGGCCATTCTGATTGGTGTGAGGTGATATCTCATGGTAGTTTTGATTTGCATTTCACTTATAATCAGCGATGTTGAGCATTTTTTCATGTGTTTGCTGGCCATCTGTATATCTTCTTTGGAGAAATGTCTATTCAGGTCTTTTGCCCATTTTTCCATTGATTGGTTGGTTTTTTTGCTGCTGGGTTGTATAAGTTGTTTATATATTCTAGAGATTAAGCCCTTGTCGGTTGCATCATTTGAAATTGTTTTCTCCCATTCTGTAAGTTGTCTTTTTGTTTTCTTTTGGATTTCCTTTCCTGTGCAAAAGCTTTTCAGTTTGATGAGGTCCCATGGGTTTATTTTTGCTCTAATTTCTATTGCTTTGGGAGACTGGCCTGAGAAAATATTCATGATGTTGATGTCAGAGAGTGTTTTGCCTCTGTTTTCTTCTAGGAGTTTGATGGTGTCCTGTCGTATATTTAAGTCTTTCAGCCATTTGGAGTTTATTTTTGTGCATGGTGTGAGGGTGTGTTCTCGTTTCATTGCTTTGCATGCAGCTGTCCAGGTTTCCCAGCAATGCTTGCTGAATAGACTTTCTTTTTCCCATTTGATGTTCTTGCCTCCCTTGTCAAAGATTAATTGACCATAGGTGTCAGGGTTTATTTCTGGGTTCTCTCTTCTGTTCCATTGGTCTATCTGTCTGTTTTGATACCAGTACCACACTGTTTTGATGACTGTGGCTTTGTAGTATTTCTTGAGGTCTGGGAGAGTGATGCCTCCTGCTTGGTTTTTGTTTCTCAGGATTGCTTTGGCGATTCTGGGTCTTTTGTGGTTCCATATAAATGTTTGGATTGTTTGTTCTAGTTCTGTGAAAAATGTCCTGGGTAATTTGATAGGGATTGCATTGAATCTGTAGATTGCTTTCGGTAGTATGGCCATTTTTACAATATTGATTTTTCCAATCCAGGAACATGGAATATCTTTCCATTTCTTTACATCTTCTTTGATTTATTTGACTAAAGTTTTATAGTTCTCGGCATATAGGTCCTTTACCTCCTTGGTCAGGTGTATTCCGAGGTATTTGATTTTGTGAGGTGCAATATTAAAAGGTATTATATATTTGTATTCCTTTTCTAATAGTTCATTGCTGGTATACAGAAATGCAACTGACTTCTGAATGTTCATCTTATAGCCTGCTACTTTGCTGAATTTACTAATCAGTTCAAGTAGTTTTGGGGTTGAGTCCTTAGGGTTTTCTATGTACAGTATCATGTCATCTGCATACAGTGACAGTTTTATCTCTTCGCTTCCTATATGGATGCCTTTTATTTCTTTTGTTTGTCTAACTGCTGTGGCTAGGGCTTCCAAAACTATGTTAAAGAGCAGTGGTGAGAGTGGGCATCCCTGTCTTGTTCCAGATTTGAGTGAGAAGGCTTTCAGTTTTTCCCCATTGAGGATTATATTTGCTGTGGGTTTATCATAGATGGCTTTGATTATATTCAGGAATGTTCCCTCTATACCCACTTTGGCGAGGGTCTTGATCATGAATGGATTTTGGACTTTGTCAAATGCTTTTTCTGCATCTATTGAGATGATCCTATGATTTTTGACTTTTTTTTTGTTAATGTGGTGTATGATGCTGATTGATTTGCGTATGTTGAACCATCCTTGTGAACCTGGGATGAACCCAACCTGGTCATGCTGTATAATTTTTTTGGTATGTTGTTGGATTCGGTTGGCTAAGATTTTGTTGAGAATGTTTGCATCTATATTCATCAATGATACTGGCCGATAGTTTTCTTTTTTGGTGGTATCTCTGTCTGGTTTTGGAATGAGGGTGATGGTGGCATCACAGAATGTCTTTGGGAGTATTCCTTCTTCTTCAGCCTTTTGAAAGAGTTTAAGGAGGATGGGCACCAGTTCCTCTTTATATGTTTGATAAAATTCGCCTGTGAAGCCATCTGGTACTGGACTTTTATTTGTAGGGAGTGATTTTATGACCTCTTCAATTTCATTTCTAGTGATCAGTCTGTTCAGTTGGTCTGTTTCTACTTGATTCAGTTTTGGCAGGCTGTAAGATTCTAGAAAATTGTCCATTTCTTCCAGATTGTCCAACTTGTTGCTGTAGAGTTGTTCATAGTATTCTCTTATGGTTTTTTGTATTTCTGCTGTATCCGTTGTGATTTCTCCTTTTTCATTTCTAATTTTGGTTATTTGGGTTCTTTCTCTCCTCTTTTTAGTGAGTCTGGCCAGGGGTTTGTCAATTTTGTTCACCTTTTCAAAGAACCAGCTCTTGGTTCTATTAATTTTCTCTATTGTTTTTTGAGTCTCTATTTTATTGATTTCTTCTTTGATCTTTATAATTTCCTTCCTTCTGCTGACTTTAGGACTTTTTTGTTCTTCTTTTTCTAATTCACTTAGGTGGAGGGTTAAGTTGTCCATTTGGGATCTTTCTTCTTTTTTGAGAAAGGCCTGTATTGCTATAAATTTCCCTCTGAGCACTGCTTTCGCAGCATCCCATAGATTTTGAGAGGTTGTGTCTTCATTATCATTTGTTTCAAGGTAGTTTTTAATTTCCTTCTTGATTTCCTCATTGACCCATTGGTTTTTTAGTAGCATGTTGTTTAGGCTCCATGTAGTAGGTTTTTTTCTCATTTCTTTTCCCATGGTTGATTTCTAATTTCATGGCATTGTGGTCAGAGAAGATACTTGAGATAATTTCTATGCTCCTAAATTTATTGAGATTAGCTTTGTGTCCCAAGATGTGGTCGATTCTTGAGAATGTTCCATGAGCATTTGAGAAGAATGTGTATTCTGCTTTTTTTGGATGTAGTGTCCTGAAGATATCAATGAAGTCTCACTTTTCTATTGTTTCCTTTAGGATCTCTGTTGCTTTATTGGTTTTCTGTCTAGAGGATCTGTCCATTGATGTGAGGGGGGTATTAAGGTCTCCTACTATGATTGTATTCTCATCAATATCTCCCTTTATGTCTGTTAATATTTGTTGTATGTATCTGGGTGCTCCTATATTTGGGGCATATATGTTGACGATAGTAACATCCTCTCCTTGGATGGATCCCTTAATCATTAAGTAGTGTCCTTCTTTGTCTGTCTTTATGTCTTTTGTTTTAAAGTCTATTTTGTCTGATATGAGCGTTGCGACTCCTGCTTTTCTGTCATGTCTATTGGCGTGAAATATTTTTCCCCACCCTTTCACTTTCAATCTATATGTATCTTTTGTCCTAAGGTGAGTTTCTTGTAGGCAGCATATTGAAGGTTTTTGCCTTTTTATCCACTCAGCCACTCTGTGTCTTTTGATTGGGGCATTCAGTCCATTGACATTTAAGGTGATAATTGATAGATGATTATTTATTGCCATTTGAACCTCGTGTTCCAGTTGATTCTATGGTTCTCCATTCTTCCTTTTTTTTTTTTTTTGGTTGGAAGGTCTCCTGTTATTATCTGCTTGAGTGTATTTTTTTTTCATTTTTTGCAAATGCAATATTTGGTTTTGGCTTGTGGTTGCCCTGTTTCTTAAGTATGCTAACCCCTTCCTATAATTGCGTATTTTAGCCTGATGGTCCTGTAAGTTCAAACACTTTATTACTATATTAAGAAGAGAAACATACAGACAAACAAACAAAAAGGGTTATTTATTTCCTAACATCCCTTGCCCACATTTTATGATTTTGATGGCTCTTTTTTATTTTTTTCTTTTTAATTTTATTTTGTTTGAAGCATGTTCATGATTAAATCTGTATGCTGGCTTATTTGAGTGACTGCTCTCTGATTGAGGTTTCCTCAGTCCTAGTTCTTCCTCTTCTTCTTTTTTTTCTTCCTTTTCCTTCCTTTCTTTTTGGTTTAGAGAAGCCCTTTCAATATTTCCTTTAACCTGGGTTTTGTGTTGCAGTATTCTTTTAAGTTTTTGTTTGTTGGAAAAAAAATTTATTTCCCCTTCTATTTTAAATGATATTCTTGCTGGATAGAGTATTCTAGGTTGCATATTTTTTCCTTTTAGCACTTTAAATATCTCTTGCCATTCCCTCCTGGCCTGTAGTGTTTCTGTAGATAAATCAGCTGATAACCTTATGGGGGTTCCCTTGTAGGTAACATTCTGCTTTTCTCTTGCTGCCTTTAGGATCCTCTCTTTATCATTAACTTTTGCCATTTTTATTATGATGTGTCTTGCTGTGGGTCTATTTGGGTTCAGTTTGTTTGGGGCCCTCTGTGCTTCCTGTATCTTGAACCCAGTATCCTTTAGATTTGGGAAGTTTCCAGCGATAATTTCTTCAAATATATTTTCCATCCCCTTATATTTTTGTACTCCTTCTGGAATTCCTATTATGCATAGATTGGCCTGCGTTATATTATCCCATAGGTCTCTTATATTGCTTTCCAGTTTTTTGATTCGGTTTTCTGTCTGTTGACCGGATTGAGTGATTTCCATTATTCTATCTTCCATATCACTGATTCGTTCTTCTGCATTATTCATTCTGGTTTCTACTGCCCTTAGTTCAGTTTGCATCTCTGCAAATGAATGTTCTAGTTTTTCTTGGCGCCTCCTTATATTTTCTAGTTCCTTTCTGAGGGTGTCTGCATTACTGTTCATATCTTCTCTTAATTCCTTCAGTATTTTCACTATTTCTCTTTTGAACTCCAGGTCTGTCAGACTGCAGAGATCTGTTTCATTGTTGACTGTTTTAGGTGAGTTCTCCTGTTGGTTTGACTGGGGGTGGTTTCTCAGCTTCTTCATCTTGCTTGTTGTTTTCTTTCTCCTGAGGGAGTTGTACTCTCCATTATCGGGCAGTGTTTGCCTTGTCACTGCCGTGGAATGTTTCCTGAGGGCTGGCGTTGTTGGTCAATCTTTTTTGAGGCAGTGTGGCTTTTCTGGAGTGTTGATGGGGCTAACAGTGTTTCTTTGAAGCAAAGGAGGACTTCCTGAGGGCAGACAGGACTGGGAGGTCCACACCACGATGGTAGCAGATTTCACTTGGTCATGCAGAGCTTGCTCTGGTGTTTTTAGGCTGTGGGGTTCTTGCAGGGGGTTGGCGGTGTTGGGCAGCTGTTCCTCAGGAGTGCAGCACCCCCTGGGGGCTGGAGCAGCTATCTGGGTCACTGAGAACCTAAGAGGTTCTTCCCTAGGGCAGCCCAACTCAGAAGGACGGCCTGAGAATGTAGGCGGATCTTTTCACAGTCTGGCCAAGCTTGTTGCAGCTTTTCTGGGCTGCAGGGGCTCTTCCAGGGGCTGGTGGTGCTGAGCAGCTATTCCCTGGGAGTGGGGCACCCCCTGGGGGCTTGGGCGGGTAGCAGGGCCACTAGAAACCCAAGAGGCTCCTCCCCAGGGCAGCCCGACTGAGAAAGACCATCTGAGATCTTTTCCCGACTCGGCCAGGCTTGTTGCAGCTTTTCTGGGCTGCAGGGGGTCCTGCCTGGAGCTGGCAGTCCTATGCAGCTGATCCTCTAGAGCTTGGCACCTCCTGGGGGATTGGGCAGGTAGCAGGGCCGCTGGAAATCCAAGAGGCTCCTCCCCGGGGCAGCCTGACTCAGAAAAACCATCCAAGACTTAGGCCGATCTATTCACGGCCTGGCTAGGCTTGTTCTAGCTTTTCTGGGCTGCAGGCCTTTTCTCGGGGGCTGGTGGTGTTTGGTGCTGCTCTGCAGAAGTGTAGCCCCTCCAAAGGGCAAGCAGGCCTGTGCAGGGACAGCCCCTGCGGTGGTAGGCTTCAGGCAATTGTTGAGGCCAGCCCTCCAGGATGGCAGGCAGCCCCAGGTTTGGTGAGAGCATAGGGGGTGGCGGGGGTGGGGGGAGGGGATGCACTGGGAAGCACAGCTTTCAGCTAGCTAGCGGGCCTGTAAGCTTGCTGTGGTGTGGGGGGTATTCTATGGGGACCCACCCCTTCTTCTCTCCCTTCCCCAGCACGGGCGCAGACCAGGCTCTTCTCCCAGGTTCCCTCTGATGCGGCTTTCCACTTCCCCGCCCCTAAAGTATTGTTCCTTTCCTCTGCGACAGCTTTGTTTTCTAGTCTCCCAGGCAGTCTCTGCCCCGTCAAATGGTTTCTAGACCTCCCAAGCAGTTTCCGCTCTGCCCCGCCCCCCCAGCCGGTTCTCGGGGTCTAACCTCTGGAGCTGAGGTCTCGGTGCCCAGCCCCCACCCAGGCGTCCCCCGTCCCTTTTCTGGGGACTAACCTCTGGAGCCGAGGTCTCGGTGCCCAGCCCCCACCCAGGCGTCTCAATTTTTGGTGACTGTGCCCATAGTTCAGATGGTCCATCGGTTCTTGATCAGCTTTTCTGTACTCCAACTTACTGCTACACTCTTCTCCATCTGGAGATTCCTCCGGTTCATTTGATCTTTCCCCCGTGTAGGTGACTTTCCAGGGTGCGGGATCCCTTTCTCCTCCGCAGTTCCCTTTCGGGAGCGCCCGTCCCGCTCGGATTCACCTTCTCTCACTCTCCTCCTTTCTCCCGTTCTGCCCAGTAATGTCACGAACTTCTTGCCATTATTGGAGTTTAGGTTCTTCTGCCAGCGATTGGTTGCTGTTCTGTGCGAGTCATTTATTCTGTAGATGTGCTTTTTTGGTTGTGTTTGTGGGAGAGGGCGAGTGTGTCCCCCTACTCCTCCGCCATCTTGTCCTCCAATGTTGAAATTTTTAATAAACTATTCATTGTTTTCTGAGTCTTTTTCTTCTACACCACTTCATAATGTTTTATGGCTTTCTATAGTCAGAGTGAGCAGGGACCAGCAGGGCAGTTGAAACAAATTCATTCATTATACATGTTTGCAGGTTTTGTTTTTTTTTTTTTCTTTTTGGACATGCTCGTGGCATGTGGAAATTCCTGGGCCAGGAAATGTGCAATCTGGGCCACTGCAGTGACAATGCTGGATCCTTAATCCGCTGAGCCACAGGGGAACTCCAAGTGTGCAGCTTTGCTGAGCAAGTAAACTTTTTAGATTTTGTGTTGGATTCTTATTCTATAATCTGTGGCCTCCATTCTCACCAATGGGCAAGGACATCTCATGTGAGTATCAGAGTGTATCAGTGATAGTACTAGTATACAGAACAGTTCTGCTTAAGGAGCCCAACACACCAATTTTTTCTACAAGCAGACACAAAAGAAAATATATGCTGGTGTGGTGAAGGTGGAGGGACCAATAAATATTCTTAATTCACATCAAAACCAACATTACTTAGAAATTTGATAGTTAAGTTACTGGAATGTGCTGGAGCCTACCGGAACACAATCTGGTTTTATAATTAGAATGAATTGTGTCATGATTACTTCCTCTGATCCTCATGATTACTTCCTTCCAATTGAAAACTATCATGCATGAGAAAAAAAGATGAAATATTTAGTATTGAATTCTCCATATTAGTAGGTCACAATTATACTAAGGTAAAGACAGAGTAATATCTTAAATCCTTCCTAGAGCTCACAAGGTACTCCCTGCCAGATCTGGTCTGTGCGACAGTTCTAAAATCATGTGCAAACAGGCCTTTCACCTTGCTTTCCCAGTTCCAGTCACACTGTCCCCCCTTGTTATTTGGATAATACAAAATACCTCCCACTTCAGTGCACTCTGTCTATATTGCTTTTCCTTCAAACGTCTGCATGGTGTGTTTTCTCATTCCAAATAGGTCCCTAATCAAACGTTGCCAGTATTAGTTTCCTAAGGCTACTGTAAGAAATGATCACAAACTGTGTGGCTTAAAACAAAATAAATGTATTCTCTTTTTGGTAGATAGTTTCATATGTGTGACTGGATCACTGCATTGTACAACAGAAATTGGCGCAACATTGTAAATCAGCTGTACTTTAATTAAAATTAGTATAAATAAATAAATAAATAAAATTGTATGTATTCTAAGACAAAATAAAATGTTAGGGCCTATGGATAACTTGAGAAAATGTATTCTCTCATAGTGTCTGGAGGCCAGAAGTCCAGAATCAAGGTGTCAGTAGGGTTAGTTTCTTCTAGAGGCTTAGTGGAAGAATCCCTTCCATACCTCTTAGCTTCTGGTGGGGGCCAGGAATCCTTGGTGACTGCTTGGCTTGCAGATGTTTGGCTCTGCTCTAATCTCTTCCTCCATCTTCACAAGGCCCTTCTTGTTACCACTTCTCTTGTCCTGTCTCTTGTAAGGACACTCATCACTGGATTTCAGGTCTACTCTAAAGCCAGGATGATCTCAAGATCCTTGGGGTTAACAGATGCAAGCTATTGCTTTTGGAATGGATTAACAGTGAGATCCTGCTGTGTAGCACTGAGAACTATGACTAGATACTTACAATGCAGCATGAAAATGGGAGAAAAAATTATGTATCCATGTATGTGTAACTGAGTCCCCATGCTGTACAGTGGGGAAAAAAAAGTGTGTTGGGGGAAATAACAATAGAAAATAAGTTAAAAAAAAAGATCCTTAACCTAATTACATCTGCTAAGATGCTATTTCCATATAAAGTCACATTCACAGATACCAGGAGTTTGGACTTGGACATATCTTTTGGGTGTCACTATTCATCTCTAGAGAGGTCATCACTGACCACATTCAGTGATAAAATAGCAGTACCTTTAATACATACACTATCACACTCTCCCGTCTAACCCTGAATTATTTTTCTTAATAGTAGCAAATATTCAGAACATTTAAATATTAATTTATCCATATTTTCCTTCTAGAATGTAATCTCAGCAAGAGAGTGCATTTTATTTGGTTACCTGCTGTTCCTCAGCATCTACAACATTACAAGGCATATATAGTAGGTTCTCAGTAAATATTTACTGAATGGCCAAAATGTGGTTGAATACCATTGACTGGAGTTGAAAAATTTATAGTATCTATGATTACACAAAATAAAGATATGGGAATTGTTATGGAAAGAACAATGGCCTCCAAAGACAGTCACATCTTTTTTTGTCTATCTTATTTTACCTGTGTAGTAAAGACATTGCACATCCATTTGCATGCTAAAGGCTGGCTTGGAGATTTGAAATGTTTTCTCTCCCCAAAAGCACTTTAGGTTCTCATGAAATTTGTACACTCCTACTCCAATGGCCTCTAGATTTCTGAAGGTAAAGCTGTCCTTGTCAAATAAAAAATAAGGAGGTCCACATCTTAATCTCCAGAACCTGTGACTATGTCACTTTCCATGGCAAGATGGAATTTGCAAATGTGATTAGGTTAGGAATCTTGAGATAAGGAAACAATACTGTATTTTCTTGGTGGGCCCAATGTTGATCATAAGGATCTCTCTTAGAGGGAGGCAAGAGGGACAGAGTCAGAAAAGAAGGTGTGATGAGGGTGGAGTTGCCATCGTGGCTGGGTGGAAACGAATCTGACTAGCATCCAGGAGGATGCAGGTTCGATCCCTGGCCTCGATCAGTGGGTTAACAGATCCAACGTTGCTGTGAGCTATTGTGTGGGTGGCAGACACAGCTTGGATCTGGTGTTGCTGTGGCTGTGGTGTAGGCCAGCGGCTACAGCTCTGATTCGACCCCTATCCTGGGAACCTCCATGTGCTGTGGGTGCGGCCCTAAAAAGACAGAAAAAAAAAAGTAGAAAACGTGATGATGGAAATGGAGGTTAGAAAAAGAGCATGAGAGGGAAATTTGCAGGTACTATGCTACTGACTTTGAAGATGGAGAAAAGGGTCACAAGCCAAGGAATGCAGGCAGTCCCTAGAAGCTAAAAAAGGCAGGGAAACGGATTTCCCTTTAGAGTCTCTAGAAGGGAACGCAGCCACAATCACATCTTGGTTTTAGCCCTATAAAGCTTATTTTGGACTTCCGACCTCCACAACTCTAGGATAATATATTTGTGTTGCCTTAAGCTACTAAGTTTGTGGTAATTTGTAACATCAGCAATAGGACACAAATAAATTTCTTTCAGAGTCCTAATTTATCTTCAATAGGGAAGAAAATAAAAAAGATAAAGATCCTCTTTAAAAAGGATCATCTGTTTTTATGCTTTTTTAAGTTTTTGAATTCATTTTTAATTTCCTAAGAGTATTAACAAAATGAAAGATAATGTACACCCATACACATTTTCAATATATTTCTAAAGTAAAGCAGAGGTATAATTTGTACATTTTTTTGCAAGGTATATATTCTTATACCACCAAGGCTCATGCATGTTATAGTGATAGTGTCTCTAATCAGCTAAATCTCTAAAATTGAGGCTTAGTTCTTTGAGTACATTACATCAATTGCATTAATAAGGCTAACGTATTCCATCTTGTCTGTCAGTGGATGCATGGAATTCATAAATCAGTACAAGCCATAATATTTATTGAAATAGAGGTTGTCCTCAAACCCTCAGTAGAGAACTATCAGCATTTTACAGCAGCTGAATTCAACAGTGAGCAGCTAATACATAACAATCTGCAGTGAAATATTTATGAGCTTTACAGTTTTCATTTCTCTCTTAATGAAATAGAGGGATGGTTCTGTTTTAGACTGTACAAGTACAGGATCTGATAGACACTGAGGCATGTCAATCTGGCTGGGGAAAAGAAAGAGCACAATTCCACAGTTTATAGTCAATGCAGTAAGTACTAGTGATAAAAATGACATTTTTGTGTCCGTCACACTTATAAATGTACTCTATTCTGAAATGTCGTCTCCAATGATACACACTCCCCTGCCAAGGACAACATTATACTCTCCATTCTACTATAACAGAGACCTCTGAACTATACAACTTCAAATTTGTGATAGTCAGAAACTGTACAGACTAAAAATAAAACACTGAACCATATTCCAAACTAGAAAGACATCTTCATATGAATGAAGTAGACAATTGAGACAATTTTTTTTGAATTAACACAATTACTGCTTTAACCCTCTTTACAATATGAAGCCTGTTCAGGGATTATGGAATCCACTCAGGGCCTGAAGAATGTGGATTTTATATTCCAAATAGTTCCACTAATATTTAGGCTTTTTAACATCTCATTGAATGAATGAAATGGTTTGAGTCATTTTTTTCACACTTTTGAGCCCATTCTTCATGATGCCTCAGCTTGAATTCATTTCTCTACCAACTCTATCTGGACAGATTCTGTTCACCTTTGCAGAAAAGAGTTAGCCTATCCAATGGGGACTGCTATCCTTAGAAGGGCCAGGTTATAAGGTTACCTCTCCACTGGCCTATGAGAACTTAGATTTTGGGAGAGCTACTATCATTCCCTGACAAGTGTGGTTCACTGTGTCTAAATAGTCTATGCAAACAACATGCTTAATGCTGAACATCTGCTTTCATTCTGGGAGGCTGGCATTTTGATGTGCTAGGCAGAGTGTGCTTACGAGACCAGCTCCCAATAAAATCCCTGGGTGCTGAATCTCTAATGAACCTCCCCAACAGACATTTCATGTGTGTTTTCACAACTCTTTGCTGGAAGAATTAAGTGCATCCCATGTGACTCTCCTGCAATAGGACTCTTGGAACCTCATGCCTGGTTTCCTCTGGGATTCACCCCATGCACCTTTACTCTTTGCTGTTCTTGTTTTGTATCATCTTGCCTTAATAAATCATAGCCATGAAAACAACTATATGCTGAGTCCTCTGAGTTGGCCTAGTGAATCACGGAGCCTGGGGTTGGCCTTGGGGACCTCTGGTACAACGTTCCCTACATTCTCAGCTCCAATACCTTCTCCCATTCTTCCCACCCTAGAAGAATCACTCCCTCGACTGTTTTGATCAACCCTATTCATAACACCTGTGTAGCTCTTATGTGATATATTCCAGTTGCTGTGTATATATGTCCATCTCCTCTGAGGACAGGGATCATGGTTTATTCATCTCTGTATCACTGTGTCCTAGCACAGTGACTATAAACAATAAATACTAGTTCAGTTGAACCTTCATTGGAGGCAAAACTTATAAAAATGGAATGGAATACAATTATTGAAATACAACCAAAAGCATGAATCTTGGCATCCTTATATTCTTAACTTTTTATTTTTTATTTATTTATATATTTATTTAATTAATTTTTTTGTCTTTTGAGGGCTGCACCCATGGCATATGGAGGTTCCTAGGCTAGGGGTCTAATTGGAGCTGTAGCTGCCAGCCTACACCAGAGCCACAGCAATGTGGGATCCAAGCTCCGTTTGCGACCTACACCACAGCTCATGGCAATGCCGGATCTTTAACCCACTGAGTAAGGCCAGGGATCGTACCTGCAACCTCATGGTTCCTAGTCGGATTCATTTCCACTGCACCACTACAGGAACTCCTCTTAACCTTTTTAATAACTAAAGATAATATTTTTGCTTAAGCAAACTATTTAGCGCATAAACAGAAATTAGATTATAAAGCAAAATGTGACAATATAATAAAGATCATGTTCTGTCCACACAAAGAGATTTAAGTTTTGAATTTTACTTTCAAAATGGCCTTCATCATGATTTGTAATCAGCAAATAAAAGTAACTGCCATTTTATTTTCTGTACACTTGATCTTCTATGATTAGATATGCACACTTGTAAATCATTACCATTCTACATTTTCCCTTAAATTGATTGCTATTAACTAACTGTCTATTTGGAAAAGGATCATTTTGCTTTAGAGATAGTGACTGAATTTATCAAAAATAAAATTAATAAAGGATACACCTCATAAAATCTTGTAGTGTTTATGTAGTATCTTAAGATATGACCTCAGCAAATTTATGAATAGTTCTGTTTTAAAACTCTGCTTCTTAATAAGTGCTCACAAGTCAGTAATCACCTTGTTAACATTTCTTTTACACTCCTTGAAAAGATTCTACAGCTGTTGTTCATTTTTCACAGCAGACTAAAAATCCAGTTGACTTAATCAGTTTGGAGCAAGAAATATAGGTAGTTATTGCCTGGAATCCTGTATCTGGTTAGAGGTGATTAATTTAACTACGTAAATAAAATTATATCTTTTTACTCAGAAATCTCTAAGATGACAGAGCCAATCTGGTTTCTAGCAGGCTGAATCACTGAGATAGATTAATAAAATTTAAAAAATATATATATATCATGTCATCTGCATACAGTGACAGTTTTACCTTTTCTCTTCCTATTTGGATGCCTTTTATTTCTTTTCTTTGTCTGATTGCTGTGGCTAGGACTTCCAGTACTATGTTGAATAACAGTGGTGAAAGTGGACATCCTTGACTTGTTCCAGATTTTAGTGCAAAGGCTTTCAGCTCTTCTCCATTGAGTATTATATTTGCTGTGGGTTTGTCATAAATGGCTTTGATTATGTTAAGGTATGTTCCCACTATAGCCACTTTGGTAAGAGTTTTGATCATGAATGGATGTTGGACTTTGTCAAATGCTTTTTCTGCATCTATTGAGATCATCATGTGGTTTTTGACTTTTCTTTTGTTAATGTGGTGTATGACACTAATTGATTTGCATATGTTGAACCACCCTTGTGCACCTGGGATGAATCCCACCTGGTCGTGGTATATGATCTTTTTTATATATTATTGGATTCAGATGGCTAAAATTTTGTTGAGAATTTTTGTATCTATACTCATCGAAGATATTGGCCTATAGTTTTCTTTTTTGGTGGTATCTTTGTCCGGTTTTAGAATTAGGGTGATGGTGGCCTAAGGACTCAACCCAAAAACTAATTGAACTGATCAGCAAATTCAGCAAAGTAGCAGGATATAAGATTAACATTCAGAAATTAGTTGCATTTCTGTATACTAACAATGAAATATTAGAAAAGGAATACAAAAATACAATACCTTTTAAAATTGCACCTCACAAAATCAAATGCCTCGGAATACACCTGACCAAGGAGGTAAAGGATTTATATGCCGAGAGCTACAAAACATTAATCAAGGAAATTAAAGAGGATTCAAAGAAATGGAAAGATATTGCATGCTCCTGGGTTGGAAAAATTAATATTGTAAAAATGGCCATCCTACCGAAAGCAATCTACAGATTCATGCAATCCCTATCAAAATACCCAGGACATTTTTCACAGAACTAGAAAAAACAATCCAAAAACTTATATGGAACCACAAAAGACCCAGAATTGCCAAAGCAATCCTGAGGAACAAAAACCAAGCAGGAGGCATAACTCTCCCAGACTTCAGGCAATATTACAAAGCCACAGTCATCAAGACAGTGTGGTACTGGTACCAAAACAGACAGACAGACCAATGGAACAGAATGGAGAACCCAGAAAGAAACCCAGACACCTTTGGTCAATTAATCTCTGATGAAGGAGGTAAGAACATAAAATGGGAAAAAGAGAATCTTTTTAGCAAGAATTGCTGGGAAAGCTGGACAGCTGCATGCAAAGCCATGGAATTAGAACACACCCTTACACCATGCACAAAAATAAACTCAAAATGGCTGAAAGAATTAAATATAAGACAAGACATCATCAAACTCCTGGAAGAGAACATAGACAAAACTTTTTCTGACATCAACCTTATGAATATTTTCTCAGGTCATTCTCCCAAAGCAACAGAAATAAGAGCAAAAATAAACCAATGATGACCTCATCAAACTGAAAAGCTTTTGCACAGCAAAGGAAACCAAAAAGAAAACAAAAAGATGACTTACACAATGGGAGAAAATAGTGTCAAATGATGCAACTGACAAGGGCCTAATCTCTAGAATATACAAGCGACTTATACAAGTCAACAGCAAAAAAAGCCAACAAGCCAATGGAAAAATGGGCAAAAGACCTGAATAGACATTTGTCCAAGGAAGATATACAGATATACCAACAAGCACATGAAAAAATGCTCAACACTGCTGATTATTAGAGAAATGCAAATCAAAACTACCACAAGATACCACCTCACCCCAGTCAGAATGGCCATCATGAATAAGTCCACAAGTAACAAATGCTAGAGGGGGTGTGGAGAAAAGGGAACCCTCCTGCACTGTTGGTGGGAATGTAAGCTGGTACAACCACTATGGAGACCAGCATGGAGATACCTTAGAAATCTATACATAGAACTTCCATATGACCCAGCAATCCCACTCTTGGGCAAATATCCAGACAAAACTTTCCTTAAAAATGACCCATGCAACCGCATGTTCATTGCACCCCTATTCACAATAGCCAAGACATGGAAACAACCGAAATGTGCATCAACAGATGATTGGATTAGGAAGATGTGTTATATATACACAATGGAATACTACTCAGCCATCAAAAAGAACAAAATCGTGCCATTTGCAGCAACATGTATGGAACTAGAGACTCTTATCCTGAGTGAAGTAAGTCAGAAAGAGAAAGACAAATACCATATGATATCACTTATATCTGGAATCTAATATAGGGCACAAATGAACCTTTCCACAGAAACAAAAACCATGGGCTTGCAGAAAAGACTTGTGGTTGGCAAGGGGGAGGGGAAAGGAGTGGGTGGTTGGGGAGCTTGGGGCTAATAGGTGCAATCTATTGCCTTTCAAATGGATTAGCAATGAGATCCTGCTGTGTAGCACTGGAAACTATGTCTAGTCACTTATGAGGGAGATGACAATGTGTGAAGATAGAATGTGTACATGTATGTCTAACTGTGTCCCCATGCTGTACAGTAGAAAAAAATTGTATTGGGGAAATTACTATTAAAATAATAATAATAATAAAAATTTAAATATATGTTACATTATCATTAGACTAACAAAAATGGTGTCTTGACACATGCAGTATTATATTTTAGAATATAGTTTTTTGCCTTGTCCCTTATAAATATGTGATCCAAAGAAGTCTTCAAATTGTTTTACTCCCCTACTCTCAAAATGGTCAATATTAAAGTACTGTCAAATATAAACATAACTCTTTGCCTCAGCCCATGCTGATCAAATGTTCTTTTCCTTTTTGTTTAAAAATTAAGAAAAGATCAGAGTGGTTCCATAAGTCCTGAAAGACCCAAGAGATACATTCAAGATCTCTTTGCACACCAAAATAAACCTGATAGGCTCTGCACTATTTTATTAAACCTATAAATTAATAGATGTATGAGAAGTATGTTTTGGTGAAATAAACAAATTGCGTATTTCAGAGATTAAAGATGACAAGTACAGTAATCTATTTCGATTTTTTTAAACAGATTTTCATTTATATTATCTTCAGGTCAAGGTACTTTAGTGAGGTATTTCCTGACCAGTTTTGAATTACAGAGATTGCATTTGAATGCTGTAGGAATGCCAATAGAATGATCTATTATGCACAGATCAATGGGAAAAAGCATGGGAGCACTTAAAATTATAGAAGCTCATCTACTCTATTGTGTTGGTGGCTTAGTTCCAAATTAAAGATGTGAACATCCGTGCATTAGTACTAGAGCCAGATTTTAAAGACAACGAGGCCAAAGTTGAGTTTAATTTAAGGGCTCTTTTGATTATTTCCTTACAATGTCAAGCTAATTTTAAAACACCTTAGCTACTTCGATGGCCATGGTCAATACTTTGAACCTTTATGGCCTCTTCTAGCCTATGACTCCCGTCCCCCACCCCAATGCAATGCATGGGCTGGGGTGGCCGAGTTTTTACTCTTATTGCTAGGTTGCAAAGAAATAAAAGAGGAGCTAAACAATTGGCTCAATAAATGTTTGGTTTTTATGGAAATATATTTTACATACATGCCTGCATCCACATACTATGTTAGGAATATACTTCTTTGCGGAAGTTTATCCTCCAAGTTAATGCATAGCTTTCAGTAAAGATTGACATGAAATTGTTAATGAAGAAGAAGACACTAGCCTCTCCAGCTAAATATTAAATATTTCCAGAGGTCAGTGGTATAACATGTCACTAACAGTTTGCTCTCATATTTGAAACACCTGCTGTGTATAATTAATAAATGAGACTATATAGATACCTTAAAGAGAAAAGCATCCTTCCTTTATTAAGTACCTTTCATGTGCCAGGCAGTTTACCTATTAAATTTACTTATATTATTTAATTTTAATCCCCCAAACTACCCTATGAGATGATGCCTAAACTAGGAATGAAGGATTAAGAAACTACCCCATAGTTTCTTATATATGTATATAGTCAATTCCTGTAGTAACAGTCCCCAATTTGTTTATGCCTTTTGGTATACTCAGGTTTTGGTAGTACCCTTCACTCTGTCTCTGGGCTTGGCTATTAGACCAATAGAACAACAGCAGAGATTTGAAAAGTGAATGCATTTTTGGACTCGTCCTTTCTTACTGATCTTGGAATCTGTACCACAACACCACTTGACAAAGTTCACGTTAGCCTGCTAGGAAACGGAAGACTACATGGAGCAGAGATAAGCTATACCAGGTGAAGCCTCCCTAAACATCCTATCCAAGCCAATCTGGCAGTTACTTGCAAATGCATGTGTGAGCCCCCAGCTCAGATCATATGTGAGCCTGGCTGAGACCAGAAGAACCATCTAGTAGAGCCTAGCCCAAATTGTCTTCCTGCAGAATCATGAGCCAAATAAACAATTATTGTTTTAAGTCACTAAGTTTTGGGGTTCTTTGTTATTTGGCAAAAGTTAACTGATTTAGTGGGCTGGCTCTGTCCTCATGCCCATCTGTGTCCAAAGACCATGCTCATATCACAAGTAAAAATAAAGAGAAGAGAAATTAGTACTGGGGCTCTTGATTAAATTATATGAAATCATATAAAAGAAAGCCCACTCCAGGTCAGGTCCCAGAGCAAGTAGCACAAATCAGAGTTAAAGTCACAGAAATTTGTTCCATGTGATCTGAATAGTCAAAAAGATGTGCACAAAGCCAAGTCTGCTTTCCGTGATAATGAATAGTGGCAAACCAGATTGCCAGGATTTTATGATTCTAATACAATAGGGTTATGAGATATGGACCCAAATCTCTATGCATAAATATTTTCATTTCAGCTCCCAAGAACCCAAACAAATACTCTTGATAGTTGAGGAGATTCCAAGTAGGAAGAAATGAATAGCAGCCTCACTTTATGTGTTTCTACCCTGGTAAAGTTTTTTCATGGTGATCATCTCATTGTGCAATGTGAATTATTCAGAATATAAATAAGCTTTCTTTTTTCACCTAGGGGACAATAAATTTGACAGTGGAGATGGATTTTAAGTATAAATCATGCTGGAGACTTCATGAATATTCAAATTAAACCAGGTCTGGTTCTGAACCCCACACTCTTGCTCACAGTGTAAATCACTATGTATGTTACTCAAGAGGTCACCCCAAACAGGGTTTAGGAATGCTTTTTCCCTTGGAAAATGCAATTAATTACAATTGTTTTCCTCTAAGGATTTCACATTCAAATTGTTTATTTTCTGGTGTCACTGATGAGCTGACTGGGAAAATGAAACACTTCAGTTTAATTACCAGCTGCAATTACAGCTCGTGTAAAGGTACTTCATCTTACACTCTTTTTATAATTGTCTATTCTTATGATATAATATGCAGTTATATTTGCTGCCTTTCAAAACATTAAGAACACCACTCAATTTCCAAGAAAAATTTAACACAAGATGACTCTAAAATGACTTCAATGTGGCTCGAAGATGTTTAAACACAGTGGTATATTCTGTTTCATCCCAAACCCTTCAGTTTCTTGTACTTTCAATACATAAAGATCATGGAAATGAGAAAAGAGGTAAGACAATTTAGTTAATGACTTTATTAAAGTTAGAGTTTGTTTTAGACCAGAGGTGATATGAAAGCTGAAAGAACTGTCTAGCTCAGGTGTAAGCAAATGGGAGTTTACATGCAGTTTTTCCTCCTTACCAGCTGTGTAACTAAGGTCGTGTTCACTTTTGTAATTTTATTTCCTATCTGTTAAGCTTTCATTTTCAAGAAACAATGTTGGTTCCTAACTAATACGGCTATTATGAGAAGTAAGACTATTGATGCTGATTGTCATAATTCCTAATATAAAGTAGAGAATCAATAAATTTTAGTAACTTAACCCTTCAAGTTCATTATAACTTACATACCAGATAGCATGATATGCTGATAAGTCTGTGGGCTCTGGAGCCATAATTTCTGGGTTCAAATCTTGAGCACACTATCACTATTTTGGAGTCTTGAGCATGTCATTTAACCCCTCAGAGCCTCTGTGAGGCAATAATATAATCTAGCAACTAGGGTCATTTTTAAGACTTAAACAACTTAAGTCTAACAACAATGAAGGAAAAGGTGCCTGGCATAGGAAGCTGAAATGAAATCAATATGATTGATGGTAAAACAATGATATTTTTGTTTTAAATGTGAGCAAAACCTCTAAAGAAGCCTCTTATTTTACCTTCAGTCATATTTTGAATTTGGGGAGCAATGTACTTTAATCCTAAAAACACAGAATAGAGAATAAAATGCAAAATGTAGAAAAGTTTGTGCATTATTGTACCTGATAGTTTTTATCTGAAATAATAGATACAGCCTCTGAATTTGGCTTCTGGACTGTTATTTACTGGGTACTACAATGTTTTTGAATGTTTGGCCAAGGGGCTATGAAACAAGCATGAAATCCATATTAGTGTCAAAACAGATCTGTGTTTTTTATTATTATTTGCCACTTTGATATACAGCTCTGAGACATGGACTTTGTACAGCTGTCATAACAGGAAAGGCAAACAGTTTTATATACACTGTTGATGCAAGATAACCCAGCATATAAAATGGAAAGATAAAATCCTAAATATACCAGTATATCAAAAACAAAATATGAATGGAAGTCCATCATAACATCAACATGGTTTTACTTAACCAGTAATGCAGCATGAATGGAGGCTATTCACAATGGAAATGATTTTACATTGATAGATTTGTAATTCAAAACAAATTATTTGACATTCTATGTTCTATTGATTGGTGCTGGGCTATTCTTGATGTCTGTTATATGAGGCCACATGGAATCTGGACTTGAGTAGAACTAAAGGTGATTAACATTCCACTTTGTCTCACTAGCTCTTAAAAGAATATCAGCCAACTAGAAATAAACACAAAAAAGTCATGCCTGTTTCACAGCCTCTAGGCAGGGAGTGGGTGTGAGGGGCTGTACTGTGATATTTCCAGGACTGAATTTCCATTTAACACATGTAAGCAGTTTTTGCGTCAACTGTGCTATTGCACTCACTACTAGAGTCATCAATATCCCCTTAGCTATGTCCATATAGACGCATCAGGATACGAAATCTTCAAGGTAGAAACAGAATTATGTAGTTGATCAGCAATGCCCTTTAAAAGCAGAGTAAGAAAAAAATGCAGTTTTAAGCAAATTTTTGACAGTTATGGCAAGCTATCTTAGTAGTCAAATGACAAGATGATGTTTTGCTTTTAGCACACCGAAGTGCATATAGATATGAACTCAGAGGAACTTAAGAAGTATTCAAGCTTCACTTGTGACCCTGAAAGAAAGGTTTTCCTATGCAACTTCTGCAAGCACAGAGCAGATCTTTGCTTTATGGGAGAGGGGATGGCTAGAAGGACAGTCACAGAAAAAGCCACACAATGCTGGGAGGCTAGAGAGGACACCACACCATGTGTTGTGAGGCAACTAGATTTCAGATGTAGGTAGAAGATATCGCTTAAAAGGAACATGACTGCTATATCCACATATTTGAGGGAATTTCATGGGGAAAAAGAATTAGACTCAATCTAAACCTGGCCAGTCCTATACCCTGCCCATAGCAGAGATCACTAATAGATTACTGCAGTCCTTCTTGATGAGACTTCAAAACACCTTAGAATGAAATGGTTCCTAACACTCCAACCAACCACTACTAATTGGCATTTTCTCAAGAGAGGAAACCTATCTGTTATCTCAGAAGTAGATACAATTTCTGAGGTGAACTCCACGTGGAATAAACCCAAGTGTCCTAGAGGAGTATTTTAAACCTACATAAAGAAATAAGTTTCTAAGTTTGAAATGTAGAGTAGAATGTTAGTCTCTGGGAAGTGTTTGGGGACAGCCTGGGAAAGGGTTCTATAGGGGATTCATGTAAGGAGTTGTGGTGCTGTAAGGCCACCTAGACAACCTTCAGCTCCAAGGCTGAGGACATATGTGTGGGTCAGAATAACCAGGAATTATTGGGGTAAACAGATACAGAATGAAGCCTTCAGGATGGATTAGCAATGGGATCCTGCTGTGTAGCACTGGGAGCTCTGTCTAGTCACTTATGATGGAACACTTAATGTGAGAAAAAAGAATGTGTACATGTAAGTGTAACTGGGTCACCATGCTGTACAATAGAAAAAAATATAAATAAATGATAAAAAAATAAAAATAAATCAAATCCATACTAAATATGAATAAAACCTGACAACCACTTAAATATAATTATTTTCATTTTCTGCCTTTTTAACGCAGCAAGGAAGAAAGAAAACTATATCTATCATTAATCTATATCTACTTATTACATACATGTGTAGACATATATGTGTCTACATATTCTGAATATTGTATTTTTATCTAATTATATATGATAATTATGGAAGAATTTGTGGGGTTGAAATTTTTTAGTCTATATCAATATAATGGTTTCTTTATATTTGAAGAAAATTTTCATAGACCAAATACCTTAAATATACTTATTACTTTTTTCTCCCTATTTGTTCTTTAAATTAGAAAGAGGGCAATAGTGCATATTTTGCTTCTTGTATCCTATTCCATGAGCAACCATGACAACATTTATTAATCTTTGAGCTTCTCCCCTGCCATTTATTAATGAATAACATCTTGTTCAATGTCACAGGTTTGAGCAGCATGCAGCAAACATTTGTAGAATTTCTTTATGCCCAACAGTGAACATCAAAGCCAACAAATGCTCATTATAGGGTGATCCAAGGAGAACTTTATACAATGAACAGATCTAGAAGGAAACTCTGTAAAACAATGTGCTTGTGTGAGTGTGTGTGTGCACCTGTGTGTGCACTTGCATGACAAAAAAAAAAATGACAGTGTATATTTACTGAAGAAATAAAGGCAGAGGGAACTTGTGAGGCATTGAGAAGTGAGTCTTGACCTACTTGAGCATACCTCCCTTTTACCATTCAGTCAGTAGGTGATATTTGCTACTTCTTTGATATGATCATATGCTACCTAACAAGAGGTAATTAGTTTTTGCATGAAATGTTCAATTTCCTTTGTAGCAGAAAGTCAGGGACATTCATAAAGCTTTCTCTTTCCACCTCTTGCTTTTTCTGCCTCTAATTCCCTACTCATACTCTCGAATTTAGGTGGTGAATATTCCTTCTTTCTTCAAAACAAAAACAGAGTTTGTATTTGATGATTTGGATATGGTGGGTACGAAAGAAATAATTACGTGGGAAATGGTTTTCTTTATATAAGGATGATGCTAGATATTTTGGAGGGGAGAGATAATATGGGCATTTTATCCGTAAGACAGATGGAGCATGACTTTAATTTCATCCTCTATAATCTCATCCTTCTCAGTGGCACATATTAAATCATTTCCACCAAGTATACCTAGAGTACGAAGTTCTCTTAGGTTTTGGAAAGAATCTAATAGCAATAAAATGACACTTCATTTTGTCTCATGACCATGTCTCATACCCGCCTCTGCTACTTTAAGTTCATATACCATCTTAGTTGCGATGCTGATTGCTAATAAAGAATACCACTGGTGGCCCTACAGGCTGACAATGTAATAAGCTATATGAACAATAAGTAAAACTGTGAACTACCATAAATTTAATCTTTGTATATTAATCACAACCAGAAATACACACGAGGTTACTAATACTCTTACGTAATAAAACTAGAGGGTACTCATATTGGAATCTAATATCCCTGAAGGTGGATATAAAATATTTTTAAGTGGATAATGTGGGAAAGGGAGGGGAGAAGTGACTGTTTTATCACTGCTTCTGACAACACATTTTTTTTCTCTCCTTCTTAGAAAGTCTCTCCACTTTCATGACCTAAGTATGCTCTTCTAGGTCAGTTTAATACTTTTACTAACAAGCTAAATTTTCCTATAACAAGATTAAAATATTTGGGTCAGATCCTTATGTCAACGTGCTAGAATTATTTGAGGCTTAGTCTTAACAAAGTTCAAATTCCGTAGCACAATATTGAAGATGCTTCATAATCTGATTCATGTCTATTTTCCCAGTGTCATCTATCATTACACTCATATTAAACTGTAAGACATCTTCCAAACAAGTCTGTCCTTTTTGTACAGCTCAAAGACTTTGTATATACTCTTGAGTCTTCTGGAATTTCATTCCTTTTTTGTCTGTTGGTCAGTTTCTATTCATCCTTTAAGACCCTTCTTTCCTAGGCAATGTAAATCCTGCTTCTTCTAAGCATGGGAGACTTAACCACCTTACTGCTGGAGGGAAAGAACCACACCTTATTCACCTTTTTAGCACTTTGTTCTTTCCTTCCTTAGTCCATTTATTGTATCTAGTTTGATTACATGGCACTTAGCAGGAGCACATACAAACACAATTGAACAACAGCATTTTGCTAGCCAATAAATATTTATGTTCCATGGAGAATGCAGCAGTGAATAAGACAAACAGGGTCCTTGGTCTCTAGGGACACTGTCTCTAATTTTCCACTTGAATTTTAGTTTAGAACCATTATATTTTACTACATTTTCCCCTGGCTCTCAGGCCATTTCCAAAACCCATCTCCTAAATTCTGGTTCATATTGCCCTTGCCTTGACAATCTAAATGGAGAAAACCAGTTTTTCTAGCCTCGTGGCCTGAAATTCTTTTGAACATGATTTTGTTCTCTGCCACTGCATAACTGTCCATAGAGATATGGACATTAGGTGCTCTCAACTTCTACCCTTTGGAACCTGGATTGATTGAGTCAGCCCCATTTAGCTATCTCTTCGAAGAGCCTGAGAGTTGGTAAATGGTGAATCAATACTTGTTCAATGATGGGAAAATAAGGAAATACATTAAATGAATAAATGTTATTTGAACTATTAGTATAATTAGGATAAAGTGTTGAACTATGTGGAAATTTGTATATGATCAATGGAGCTATGATGGGCTTCATAATGATGTAGAGAAACTTTTAACAATGTCATTTATTCTCATCATTTATGGTTTAAATGTGCCAACTTTTCTATTTTAGTTTAAGGAAGGGAAGATGATTATTTCTTTTTCTAATCCTGGCTAATGTGTAAGAGATTATGAAAAATATGCAAAGGTACAGGGATATTTTATCCCCCAAATTTATTCATTGATTTAACAAACCTTAAATTCAGAATAATTGAATTGCAATGTCAAATTCAAAATCAAATATCAGAGGACTTTTTCAGTAAGCCTTACTGTATTGGATTATTTTCCACATATGAATCTTAACAGAGAGCTAATTTAGCCTAAAAAGACTCTCACATTTTAATGGGTGTTGAAGTTAAATGACTGAACATTTGCAAATTATTTTAGGGGAAAGGAAGTTTTTGAAAGTCCATTTAACTACCTCTATGCAAAATATTTGGAAACTATAGCAAAGTACCTTATTCTCAGAATAAGGATTAGACACGCCGATAAGAATTCTTCCAGATTTGATAGATCCAAATACAATTTTTAGGACTTTCTAGACCATGTTTTCTGAATTATTTTACTCAGTTCTGACTATAACATTGTGAAATAGGACAAATACTACTAATTCTATTTTATAAATAATGCTCAGATAAATTAGTGACTTGTCAAATTAATAAAGTGAAAAACTGACTTGAAATTTGAATCCCATGCCCTTAACACATCATCTATTCTTAGGCTGTTATTGATAGCCATTATCTTATGGATATGAGGTCTCTTTTCAACAAAATAAAATGCCCTGAAGAACTCACCCTCTTCATACATGTTATTATAACTTTCATTCATGTAACAACTTTAGCACCTACTGAGCTCCAGCAGAGAAACAGATAGTAGGTTATGAAGATGAGTTAACATGTCCCTTCTTTCCAGAGATTTAGAGTCCAATATTTTCAATAATATGGATGGTGTTATCTACTTAGATAAGATACTTTAAATTGAAACTTTCCATATCATGTGACATAAAAGAAATACTCAAGATCATGTCATGGAGGGTAAACTGATAAAGGCCAAGAGAAATGAGAAAATAAAGGCATATTCTTTAAATCATTTTAAAAATCTTTTTACAAGTTTCACATATTCAGTATTTTTAACTAAAAAATAAAAGAAATGACTATTTCTCAAAGTAGAGAATAGCTAATGCTTGGAACTCTGGGATCAATGATGATATCGTTTTTTTGGTATTTTTAGGGCCGCACCAGCAGCATATGGAAGTTCCCAGGCTAGTGGTCTAATTGGAACTACAGCTGCTGGCCTACACCACAGCCACAGCAATGTAGGATGTTTGCGACCATGTCTGCAACCTACACCACAGCTCACGGCAGCAGCGGATCCTTAACCCACTGAGATAGATCAGGTATCGAACCCGCATCCTCAGGGATACCAGTTGGACACTACTAACCTAATGAGCCACAATGGGAACTCCTGATGATATCATTTAATGAATTTTTTCTTAAATAAAAAACTTAGCTCTTTCAGATGTAGTAAATTCTCAAGTATCACAGCATCCTTAAAAGTCCCATTCCTAAGGCAAACCTTAAAGCCTATGTAAGATAGAAGAACTAAATTCAAATGAAACAGAATGTATTGAAGCTCCTATGATACCGGACTTAAAATGCTGTGTTAAATAGTTAGGTAATAAAGAATGTTTTAGATGCTGCTAAGAAGTCAAGAAATACTGATAAATGTAGTAAAGGCTTTATCAGGAGAAAGCTACTTCCCTCCTATTTCAAAATTAATTTGCCATAAAATTAATCTCTGTTATAACTCCAGAAAGCCTATATGGTATATTCTATATAGAATTTTATAATAGATATATGACTATAAAGTAATTTAATTGTAGTGGATCTGAAAAATGTCCATAAAGGCTATATATCCTGGGATTATAAATCCAGAATTTTACATATAAAATAGGCACATCATTATTCACAATAGCCAAGATATGGAAACAACCTAAATGTCCATCAACAGATGAATAGATTAAGAAGATGTGGTATATATACACAATGAAATACTACTCAGCTATAAAAAGAACAAAATAGAGCCATTTGCAGGAAAATGGATGGAACTAGAAACTCTCATACTAAGTGAAGTAAGTTAGAAAGAAAAAAAGACAAATACCATATGATATCACTTATATCTGGAATATAGTATATGGCACAAATGAATCTTTCCACAGGAAAAAAAAACTCATGGACTTGGAGAATAGACTTGTGGTTGCCAAGGGGGATGTGGTGGGAGTGGGATGGACTGGGAGTCTGGGGTTAATAGATGCAAACTATTGCCTTTGGAATAGACAATGAGACCATGCTGTATAGCACAGGGAACTATATCTAGTCACTTGTGATGGAACATGATGGAGGATAATGTGAGAAAAAGTGTATATATATACACTTTAATATGCAAATTTAATATGCACATCCCATTCTTATCCTCTTAGTCAGTTAGACCCAAACCTTCCAATCATCCACAACAGCTGTTTCACTCACACATACAATTTGTCAGCAAATCCTGTTTGTTCCATCATTGAAATATATTCAGAAACTACCAACACCTACCACCTCTACTGAGTTTTGCTTTCCATTATCTCCTGCCTAGCATGCTGCCTTTTCATGGGACTTCCAGTTCCCAATCCTACCCCTGCAACTGTTTATTCTCTAAATGTCAGTGTGATTCTGTTACAATGAGTAAATTCATGTCTCTCCTCTTCTCAAAACCCTCCAGTGCTTCCCCATATCATTCAGAATAATAAAATACTCTGCCAAGACCTGCTATGATCTTCCCTTGGTTCCCTCTGATTCACCCCAGCTGCCCACTCTCTTTGTCTCTCACTGACTTTCCTCTAGTCACAATGTCTTACTTGAAGTTCTCCCAGCCCCTGGGCCTTTGTACATCTTGTTGCCTTTGTCTGGATTCATTTTTCCCAGATGTAGATGGTAGCTAAGATCAGGGGCAGGTCCAGGTTATGAAGGGCCTGAAGCTCATACAATTTGGAGGATTTCTTTTAAAAAAGAATATGACATTGTGTAAACAAAATTCAACAGATGGCCTTAGAAGTGGTACATATGAGTGAATGGACTAGATTTTTAGCTTTGTTATCCTCATAGTAAATCCATCTCTTATACAATACTACATGCTCTAAATGTTTCAATATACTATCTCATTTAATTTTTGTAATGATACTATGGGGAGAGATATTATTATCCCCATTTTACAGTCTGGAAATCTGGCACAGACTGGTTAAGTAATTTGTCCCAGGTCAAATTGCTAGAAGAGGGCCAGCAGTAAATTTTGAATTCTGCTTGGCTTGGCTCCATGCTTTTTACCACAACATGCATTAAATCTGCATTTTCTGTACTCTCACTGCCTCCAAATCATTAATCAAACACCATCTCTTCAGATGGCCACTTTACCCTTCCCTCCTGTCCCCTCTCTAGCTTCACACCCTCTCTCATTTTTGTTAATAGCATATGTAACCACCTGATATATTATATGCTTCTTTATATTGTCTATCTTCTCCCACTTGAATATATACTGCACTTTGTCTCTGTTATTAAGATATGTATACCCCAATGTCTAGAACATTGCCTGGCATGTAGCAGGTTCTCAATAAAATCTTGTGGAATAAATTCTTCTTCCATATCCAATATCTGAAGTGCAGCTCAAAGACTACACATAAAGGAAAATTAATCATGCACAGCATACTACATTCACCAGGAGTAAGCAGTACATGTTACATCAGAGGTTCTCATAGTGTGGCCCATGGACAGGCAGCATCACCATCTCCTGGGAGCTTGTGAGAAGGACAAAGATGGCCATGGTATCCACACTGAAGGGAAGAGGGTCTCAAGTTACATGTCTTACTAATGTGGATACTCCTCAGAGATAGTTCTTTATCAGATTGAATAACTTGGCAGTGTTTTTGGACAACAAAATGACAGCTGAAATTTTAGTTGAGAAGGTTCATTCCAAAGCAAACTGAGTAAAGGGAGACCTAAAGATGGAATGTGATTATCTTTAGCAGATGGGAAAGCAATCCATTATTTTTTCCCTAATGTGTTTTTTTTTTATCCCTTTATTGTATTCATCTTCACATGCTTCCTGCTAGCTTAAAAAAATCTTAATATGTCCTGGTGATTGTGTTTGGCTAATTTTTTCTATCTTTTTTTCTCTTTCCAGTTCCCAACTTCCTCCTATTAAGAGGAACACAGCTGGTAATGTGGTCCCACCTCAAAGGAAAGATGAATTCTAAAACAGGATGGAAAATCACAGGTGATTCAAATATCCGTTCCAGGTCATGCACTTAACCCTCTCATTTAATTTCCCTTCACTGAGACACTTCCTTTTTTAAGTTTGCAAACATAACCTGCACCTGCAATTACTTGAACAGAAATTAGTCTTGTGCTTTCCTCCTTAGGAACAAAGAAGCATTCAAATGTTTTGCTGACTAAATGCCAACCTTTGTAGACATGGCTGTGAATTGGATTGGAACCCAAGTGTAATTAAATGCATAAAAGGTACTACCCTTGGAAGTGTTTTGTCTTTGGAAATAGCTCATAATATAAATTAGATCCTTTAACTTACTATAAACCATCTTGGGATTGACAGTGTAAAACTGTAGTTCTCAATGTGGGATGATGTTACTGAGAACCAGACTCTATATGGGAACACCATTTTTCTGACCCAGAGAATATTTCCTGGCTATCCACACTGCTTGACTTATTAACTGAATTAAGTAACTGATAGCCCTATTTAAAGACTAGAGGATGACATCCAACAAAAGTCAGGAGATAGAGGGCTTAAGTTACAGCCCCTTACAGTAAGCTTATGTTACCCCTGCCTCAGAATCACCTAGTGGGGCTTGTCAAAATGCAGAGTTCCCACACTCTGGAATCTGAATTCACACTATGAATCTGATTCTCCAGGGAGTGTAGGACCAGGAATACCTATTTTTAATAATTGTTTCTCGTGATACTTATGTACATTCAAGTTTGAGAACCAATGGGAGGCGTAAGGACATTGGCATATCTGGGGAAGTGAGAAAAAGAAGGAAGGCTGGTTATACACACACACACACACACACACACACACACCCCTCCCATATGACAAGTGTTGCCAATATCAAAATTTTGAGTAGAACTAGCTATTGCAATGGAAGAAATACTGACTCTACTCTAGAACAGCTGCTCTAGAGAAAACTTTTCTAGAGAAAAATTCAGACACATATATGGAGCTTAAATGACAGTGGATGAAATCAAGTTCCTGGAGTTCCTGTCGTGGCTCTGTGGGTTAAGAACCCAACTAGTATCCATGAGGATGCAGGTTCTATCCCTGGCTTCTGTCAGTGGGTTAAGGATCCATCATTGCCATGAGCTGTGGTGTAGGTGGTAGATGTGGCTCAGATCTGGTTTTGCTGTAGCTGCAGCTCCGATTTGACTCTTAGCCCAGAAACTTCCCTATGCAGCAGGTAAGAAAAATCAATTTTTATTTATTTTTTACCTAATTTTTATTCTTTTTTAACCTATAGAGACAGTATTTTGTTTTATGTGTGTGTATATATATATATATATATATATACATATATATATATATATTCATTTCCATTATAGGTCATTATAAGATAATGAATATAGGTCTTCTTGTTTATCTTTTTATTTTATTATTTATTTATTTGTTTTTGTCTTTTTGCCTTTTCTATGGCCGCTTCCGTGGCATACAGAGGTTCCCAGGCTAGGGGTCCAATTGGAGCTGCAGCTGCTGACCTACAGCACAACCACAGTAACGCCAGATCTGAGCCATGTCTGCAACCTACACCATAGCTAATGGCAACACCGGGTCCTCAACCCACTGAGTGAGGCCAGGGATCGAACCTGGAACCCCATGGTTCCTAGTCAGATTTGCTAACCACTGAGCCACAGCGGGAACTGCTGTTTTTTTTTTTTCTAAATAATTTTTATTATAGTTGATATATAATGTTCTGTCAATTTCTGCTGTATAGCAAAGTGACCCAGTTCTATACATACATATATATGTATATACACACATACACACACACTATATATATAGTGTTCTTTTTCTCATATTATCTTTATCATATTTTATCCTAAGAGATTGGATATAGTTTCCTGTGATATACAGTAGGACCTCATTGCTTATCCATTCTAAATGTAATAGCTTGCATCTACTAGCCCCAAACTCCCAGTCCATATCCCACTCCCTCCCCCTTGGAAACCACAAGTCTGTTCTCTATGTCTGTGAGCCTCCTTCTGTTTTATAGGTAGGTTCATCTGTGTCATATTTTAGATTCCATGTATAAGTGATATCATATGGTATTTGTCTTTCTCTTTCTGACTTATTTCACTTAGTATGATAATCTCAAGTTGCATCTATGTTGTTGCAAATGGCATTATTTTATTATTTTTTATGGCTGAGTAGTATTCCATTGTGTATATGTACCAGATCATCTTAATCCATTCATCTGTCAATGGACATTTAGGGTGTTTCCATGTCTTGACTATTGTGAATAGTGTTGCAATAAATACAGGAGTGCATGTATATTTTTGAATGAAAGTTTTTTTCCTGATATATGCACAGGAGTGGGATTGTTAGATCAAATGGTAGTTCTATATTTAGTTTCCTGAGGAACCTCCATACTGTTTTCCATAGTGGTTGTAACAATCTACATTCCCACCAACAGTGTAGGAGGGTCCCCTTTACTCCACACTCTCTCTAGCATTTGTTATTTGTAGCCTTATTAATGATAGCCATTTTGACTGGTGTGGGGTGGTACCTCATTGTAGTTTTGATTTGTGTTTCTCTAATAACTAGTGATGGAAATTTTTTCATGTACCATCTGTATGTCTTCTTTTTTAAAAATTTTTAACCCAGTGAATTTTATTGTATTTACAGTTGTACAACCGTCATCACAAGTTAATTTTACATTTCCATCCCAAACCCCCAGCCCATCCCCCCTCAACCTGTCTCCTTTGCAACCCAGAAATTTTTTGAAGTCTGTGAGTCAGTTTCCATTCTGCAAATAAGTTCATTGTATCCTTTTTTTAGATTCCACATATAAGTGATAGCATGATAATTTCTAGGTCCATCCATGTTGCTGAAAATGCCATTATTTCAAGCTCCTTAATTTTTAAATCTCAAATTATATGTTAAGGCATTTGCACAGAGAGACAATGCTTCCATAAATATGGAGTCATGACACCTCAATATTCATCATTATTTGATATGAAGTTCTACACTGGAAATATGTTTTCCAGGAAGTTGGAATGTACTTTTAAGACTTGAACCTTTAAAAAAGTGATGATTTTCCAGAAAGTCTTATTTTACTCTCCAACTTCAAAGTTCACTCTTCAAGGCATTGGTGCTGCTTATGAAGCAAAAACAAGATATACAGTTTCAGTTTTCTCAAGGTGAATAGTCTAGCCTTCTTTAACAGAACTTGTGATAAACAGTTTAAGGGTTTTTTTGTGATAACTACTATCATTCTGAATATTATTTACCAAAACATCAGAATTTATTCAGACTTGTGGTTGCCAAGGGGGAGGGGGAGGGAGTGGGGTGGACTGGGAATCTGGGGTTAATAGATGCAAACTATTGCCTTTGGAATGGATAAGCAATGAGATCCTGCTGCATAGCACTGGGAACTATATCTAGTCACTTATGATGGAGCATGATGAAAGATAATGTGAGAAAAAGAATATGTATATATGTATGTGTGACTGGGTCACTTTGCTGGACAGTAGAAAATTGACAGAATGCTGTAAACCAGCTATAATGGAAAAAAATAAAAATCATTAAAAAAAGAATTTATTCAGGTGTTACTTTGCCTACACAGAATGGTCTATACTTTGAACAGTTTACTGTCACCTTCTGACTAGCTTTTTTTAGTCTCATATAATATAGGCGTCAATATAATGTGGTTCATTAAATTGTGTTTAAAAGTTTAAATAGATATTTGGTGAGGATATAGGATGATCTCCAATGGAAACTAGCAAAAGTTCAGATTTAAAACTATGTTACAGTGTGTTGCATATTTTAGGATGCTTTATATCCTGAAGAAGTGAGGAACTGAAGTGGCTTTACACAATATGTTTCTATTTAGAGTAACAATGATTGCTTTCAACTTGAGACTTCTTGAAATCTCTTATAAACAGTTTGAAGCATTTTGGAGAAATAAAATCAGTCTCAAATATAGGAACACTATTTGGCCATTCAGTCTATTATTACCTTTCACGTGAACAATTACATTCATCACACAGTGGATTTCCCCATTTTCATTTCCCCTTGTGACAACCCATCCTGTACATGGCAGCTAGATTAATCTTCATGAAAGATGCCTCATCTTATCGTACTTATGCCCTAAAGCCTCCAGTGCCTCCCAAATAAAGTTCAACCTTCTCACGCTGCATTCAAGAACATAAACAACCTTTCCAAGTTTGTTTCCTTTTACACTGGACCAAGTCCAGTCAAATTGGTGTGTACGTCATTCTTAAAAAATGCATACTTAATTCTTTTCTGAAGCTGTGCCTTTGGCCACACTATTTCCTATCACCATATCCACACGTCAAATTTCTACCCATCTTTTAAATGTCAAATCATAATATCTCCCCCCCCATGGGAACTTCTCATTCCTTTCACTAACATAAGAGCTATCCTTCTTCTGTAGTACAACATTGTCATTATCTGAATGTGTAATTCCCCAAAGTCAAGGATCTTGTCTTCATTCATTCAACAAATATTTACAGAACACCAGTGGCTTTTAAAGCAATGTTTTAGACATTATGGAGGCTGCCAAGTTGAATAAAATCTAATCCTTGCCTTCCCATTGTCTGGTACAATGTGAGGCATATTGTTGGTACTGAAAAAATATATGTGAAATAAATAAATGAGTAGCCTATCTCACTTTCAATAACAAGTTCTGGATTATAAAACAACAAATTAAATTAATAGGAAGGTCTATTTAGGAAGAAAATCTTACTAGATTAACTTTCAGAATATTTAAATGTTATAGATGCAGACATAAAGAGAAAATTATATTTTAAACACAAAGACAAAAGAAGTTTGAAAATTTTAAAGTCTACCTTATATAAATTAGAGATATATACATTGTTTTACTGTTAATAATTTCTTAATCTTCTATAATTCACACCTGATAAACCCCTAGTTAATTAGTTCTATTCTTTAGCATTATAAGATTAACATGCTAGTCACAAGCAATACTTTTCTGCAAATACTGACCACACATGTTTTAATCTGAATTTCTTTAGAGGCAGTAATAATTAAATATCTTTTCTTGATAATCATGTTACATGATTTCAAATTAATTGAGAAGTAAAGCACTAGATTAAGCATCCAGATTCTAAATGATGCTAAATATAAGAATAATAAATATGAGAAAGTTGAAATTTTAGACTTTATTTTCTGGCTCCTATATGAATGGTTATAACCTAGGAGTTAGATGAAAACTAAGGTAAGTTTGCTTCTCTCTGATACTTAAATGTTGCACACACACACATTGGTGGAAGATTGGATGGCATATTCAACAAGCATACAAAATAATTCAGATTAATGTCAACTTGCTCTTACCAGAAAATGAAGTCCTGTCGAGAGCCATCCCACCTTTCATTATAATTCAACAGAACGCTAGAGGACTAAGAATAAAATGTTTAAGGTATAGGATTATCTGTTCTAATTTGGAGAAATGAGTGTTTTTAGATAACAAAACTTTCCCTTTTGAAAAAGAAAGTCATTTTTTCTGCATCAAATAGTTTCATATATTAAAAAGTCAAATTAACTTTCTAGATAGCTCTAGTCCTATCCATCTCAATAGAAAGAGCCTGAGTTTAGACTCTTAAATGCCATGCTAATGACATGGTCATGTTCTGATAGAAATTTGTCATAAGTAAATGGTGTCTTATAAGTGACCTGGGGAAAATAATGTTCTAAGTAAGGATGTAACTTCAAAATCTATCCTCTGTGGTACCCGAGTCAGAAATAATTGGTTGCTAATGGAGCAATACCAGTTTGGTCTCATTATTATTTTCCTGTATGAATAAGAATTAAGGATTTTTTAAATTTCTGGATGGTCATCTACTCATCATTTTAACTGCCAAATGCTTCTATCTGCAACTATTACTAGACTTTTTTAGTCCTCTTCCCAAACTTCTATACATTAAATCATCCTCCCACAAAAGACAAAAACTTTGTGGCTTTCTCATTAACATCACAATTAAATGATGGTATGGAGCTCTATAGGTTCAAACTTACATTTTAAAGGAAGGGATTGTCCAATAGAGTCTAAGAATTCAAGAATTTCAGTAGAGAAAACCAAATGAGCTGGATAAGAATGGTACTTGGGTATCAATGGAAGACAATATAAAATTGATTAAAATACTGAGTTTTAGAGTCACACTTAGGTTCAAGGGTTGACTCTCATATTGCATTAAAGTCCCTGGAAAATTACTCAGATTCTAATTCACACTCTCTTCTCAAATAAAATGGGAAGAAGAATAGTACTTAGATTTTAAGTAATGCCTATAGAGTACAACAGAAATTGGCACATCATTGTAAATCAACTATACTTTAATACATTAATAATAAAATAAAAAATAAATAATGCCAATAGAATGCTTACTCCAGAAACTGGAATATGGCAAATTTTAGATAAATAGTAGCTTTTGTTATTGTTATCAGTCATTTTCAGATAAAAAGGTTTAGATAGGAAAGGTATTTCCAAGAATGTGAATATTTTTATTTTTATTTTTTTTCTGTTTAGTACTCTACTTTCCAACCTTTCTTTACCTACCCCAGGAGACAACTTTGGCTTTAGTTTGGATATGGCCAATGGGAAGAACTAGCAGAAGAGTGGGAGAGAAAACTATAATTCAAGAAGATACATGCACCCCTATGTTCATAGTGCACTATTCACAATAGTCAAGACATGGAAACAACCTAAATGTCCATTGTCAGATGAATGGATCAGGAAGATGTGGTACATATATACAATGGAATACTACTCAGCCATAAAAGGAACAAAATAATGACATTTTCAGCAACATGGATGCAACTAGAGATTATCATACTAAGTGAAGGAAAATAAAGACAAATACCATATGAAATCACCTATACGTGGAATCTAAAATATGGCACAATAAACCTACCAAGAAAAAGAAACAGACTGACAGACATAGAGAACACACTTGTGGTTGCCAAGGTGGAAGAGGGAAGGAGTGAGGTGAACTTGGAGTTTGGGGTTAGTAGATGCAAACTGTTACATGTGGAATGGATAAGCAATGAGGTCCTACTGTATAGCACAGGGAACTACATCCAGTCTCCTGTGATAGACCATGATGGAAGATAATATAAGAAAAAGAATGTGTGTGTGTGTGTGTGTGTGTGTGAGTGTGTGTGTGTGTGTGTGTGAGAGAGAGACTGGGTCCCTTTGCTGTACAGCAGAATTTGGCACAGCATTGTAAATCAACTATGCTTTGATAAGATTTTTTTTTAAATAAACATATCTCTGGATGTAAAAAGAAAAACAAAAGAAATGGGGTAAAAACATTCATTCTCCCAGCTTTCTGCTGAGCATCCTCTGTTTGGTTTTGTTCCTTTATCAAAGGCCACAAGTCAAGATGAGCAGACTCCTCATACAGCTACATCATGTTCTCTCTCCCCATGAGCCCACTGAGTTTGCCACCTATTTCCAACTGAATATACCCCAATATATCAGAGTCTAAGTATATACTGTTGGTTTAGAAAGCCTAATGTATCCTAGAGAAGCCCACATGTTAAGCAGGAAAAATGAAGATGTACATATAATTTGAAGTAAAGGCATAAAAGTGGACTGACTCTAGGTGGCTTGAAATATGAGGATGAGTTTTAGGCAGTTTTGTAGCAAAACAGCATCTGTGGCTGTGTCACATCTTGTATGGTTTCTTCTGTATGCCACAGAAGCTAGTTTCTCCACTTAAAGGAACTTAGCAAAATAGAATAAAATAGCACAGTCACTCCATTTCTAAAGTCCACTCTATTTTTATAGGCTTCAACAGCAATGTTTTAGAGCAATATTGATATAAGCTCTATGGACTTCTCAGAATTGGCCCAAAGCTAACTAAAGGATTTTAAACTTCAGGTCAGGAAACACATATGAATGTACATATGCGCACACTGACTAGGAGAGCTATAAGATACATGAAAAAAAGGAAGCGGTGGGGGAAAAAAGAAGGGACAAGATTTCTGCTGTGTAGTAATCTGATAGCAGGATCAGCTTTATATAGCTCAAAGTAGTAATGCATGAGCTGGAACTTCCAGTTAGGAAGTTCCAAGGACCCCTAAGACATCCTCTTTATGGAAGTAATCATATGTCCTAAGAGGACTAGAGAGACAGTATGAACTGTTGTTTGAAACTCAGGACGCTTCCCACTTCCCAGGAGAGGGTTCCTTCCTCCCAATTCTTAGCTACATAAATGAGTCCCACAGGGAAGCTAAAATAGGTACAATAATTAAGATAGAGGAGACAACATTAGGGTTTCAAGTTTCCTTGGGACCCTATGGTAGATTCTAATACTTGTGCAAAGGTGCCTCAAGAGCTACTCAGGGGGATGGGTGAGCTAAGCAGACGAGTTTTTAAATGCCAGCTCTGCTTCATTATGAGCTCTGTTTTCATCTATATTCTACACTGGACATCTTTGTAAGCTCTGGTTTAAAGAAAGGATTACACTGCTAAAAATAGTAACAAAAATTTCAAAGTCACTGTCTTTGAATTTTGTCTACATCTATTAGTATACTGTTGAATCCTAAACATTTTGTCCCTTTCTTATAATATATGATGTTAATGGTTGGTTTTACTGAGGAGAAAAAAACTATCCATACACCATGCAGAATTTACATAACTTTACTTTTACATATACTTTTAACTGTATAAATAGTCATATATAAAAGCCCCTTTATATTTATCTAGACTAGTCCTTATATTCCTGCATTACTGTAGGCAATTAGATCATTATGAGGTATTTTGATGGAAGCCAGATCCCAAATATAGTAGAACCTTATCTTTAACATAAGTATTTCGATAAAATATCTCACATGGATCTTTGTCCCAAGTTTAATTAAGATCATATTTGTACTAGAGAATTTATTTAAAGTCTTTAATAGCTCCCCCCTCCTTTGGGAATGTAAGTTTATCCCCATGAGTAGTTAGTTTGTGTGTGCGTTGCATTCAGTAACATAATGAATGCCTAATATCAGCAATAATTACATACTGACAACATGAATGTCTATTGAAAAAAGGTTGCCAGTTTTGTTTTTCAAAGGTAATAGAAGCCCTCATATATGGCAATAGAGCAGTAGAAATCCGATCAGGAAGAACTGAGAGGTAAATGGAATGAAGCTGTAGTACTAAAGCAGTTGAGGAATTTGTAATTCTAAACTAAAAAATACTTTTTCCACTCCATAATGATATATTTTAAAGGTACTTTTTATTTAAACATAGAGAACAAATTTCCCTCCAGCTAACATCCTTTGTCATCTGGTTGCATGTAGTCTAAAGTTATATTTTCTAAGCAATCTGTTTTTTTTTTAATCAAATAAAAGAAGAAAGTATTGTCTACTTACCACTGGACTGCTATAGAGTTCAAATAATATTGTTAAACAAAGTATGCTTAATATAAATTTTCACTTCCTTGCCATAGTATAACTCCATTCATGCATATTAATGTTTTCAGATTTATTTAGGAATCAGTTTACATGATATAACTGTTCTCTTTTTTTTTCAGTTAAGTTGCAGTCAATATCTTAATAAGACTGACATGTAGGCTCAAACTAGACTAATTTGTGAAACTTGTGGTGGTTCAGGTGCTAGCTGTACATGCAAAGTTTTATCTACATACATGGCCATCTCTGCTTAGTCACCAAGAACATGATTAGTTGGTTTCCTGGGTTCATACTAGTTAAGATATTTGTGATACATGCTATTTTAAGGATTTTCTCTAATTTGGCCTTTGGGAAACAACACAAGGCTAAGTCAGATAAAGTACAAATAAATTTATATAATTGATTTGGATACACTATATTGTCTAGTATCACTTAAAGCTACTACTCTGGCTTATATTTTCTCATATAACCAAAGGTTTGGAGTAGATAGTTCAGTGCTTGAATGTTATCTCAGTCGTGCCATTGAGACTCTCTAGTCTCTTTCTTTTTAAAAAGAATTTAATTTAATTTTAAATTACTCGATGAATTTAATTACATCTATAGTTGTACAACAATCATCACAACCAAATTTTAGAGCATTTCCATCCCAAACCCCCAGTGCATCCCCCCACCTCCCAAACTCTCTCATTTGGAAACCATGTGTTTTTCAAAGTCTGTGAGTAAGTATCTGTTCTGAAAAGAAGTTCATTGTGTCACTTTTTAAGATTCCACATGTAAGTATAGCATATGATGTTGGTGCTCACTGTCTGGCTAACTTCACTTAACATGATAATTTCTAGGTCCATCCATGTTGCCACAAATGCCATTATTTCTTTCCTTTAAATGGCTGAGTAATATTCCATTGTGTCTATGCCTCACATCTTCTAAAGATGCTACCAGAAAACTATTAGAGCTCATCAATGAATTTGGCAAAGTCACAGGATGCAAAATTAATCCACAGAAATCAACTGCATTTCTATATACTAACAATGAAAGATCAGAAAGAGAAATTAGGAAAACAATCCCATTTATCATCACATCGAAAAGAACAAAATACTTAGGAATAAACCTACCTAAAGAGACCAAAGACCTGTACTCTGAAAGCTATAAGACACTGATGAAAGAAATCAAAGATGACACAAACAGATAAAGACATACCATGCTCTTGGAGTGGAAGAATCAATATTATCAAAATGAATATACTAACCAAGGCAATCTACAGATTCAATGCAATCCCTATCAAATTACCAAGTACTTTTTTCACAGAACTTGAACAAAATATTTTAAAGTTTGTTTAGAAGCACAAAAGACCCAGAATAGCCAAAGTCATCCTGAGAAAGAAAAATGGAGCTGGAGGAAGGAGACTCCAAGGCTTCAAAGCAACAGTCATCAAAACCATATGGTACTGACACAAAGACAGGAATACAGATCAGTGGAACAGGAGGGAAAGCCCAGAATTAAACCCACGCACCTACAGTCAACTAATCTATGACAGAGGAGGCAAGAATATATAATGGAGAAAAGACAGCCCATTCAATAGGTGGTGTTGGGAAAACTGGACAGCCATATGTAAAAGCATGAGATTAGAACAATTCCTGACACCATACCCAAAAATAAACTCCAAATGGATTAATGACCTAGATATAAGACCAGACACTATAAAACTCTTAGAGGAAAACACAGGCCAAACACTCTCTGACATAAACGACAGCAACATCTTCTCAGATCCACCTCCTAGAGTAATAACAATAAAAACAAAAATAAACAAATGGGACTTAATTAAACTTAAAAGTTTCTATACAGCAAAGGAAACCCTAAACAAAATGAAAAGACAACCCACAGAATGGGAGAAAATATTTGCAAATGAAGTAACTGACAAGGTATTAATTTCCAAAGTTTATAAAAGCCTTCTGTAGCTCAATACCGAAATAACCAAACAACCCCATCAAAAAATGGGCATAAGATCTAAACAGACAATTCTTCAAAGAAGACATACAGATGGCCAAAAAACACCTAGTCTCTTTCTTATGCTCTAATAGGTGATTTTTTTTCCTGGTTTCAAGGCAGATACTGCACTCCTAAACAGTATACCCAAATTTGACACATTTCCTAGAAAGCAGGCTGCTTCCTAGATCTCATTGGCCAGAACTCTGCTCTGGACAACCTAAGCTATTAAAGAGGCTGTGAAATCAAGGACATTACTTTCCAATCTCTATAGAACAGGAAAAGAGGGATGGAAAGGATGTTGAATGAGCCAAACTAGAGTATCCGCTCAGTAAGGAATTATATTAATTATTTTAGCCTCAGGCCAAAAGGTGGGCAATCTCATTTTCCTCTTACTTGGTCCTCAATCTGTGTTTTAGAAACTCATGCTGGTCAGAGCAAGTTGGCCACAGGGGCTCTTATTTCTCTCTGTATTTTTTCAGGGTCCAATTACGATGCCACAACCAAGTAGTAGATATTATTTGTAACCTACTTAGCATTCATTTCTCCACTCTTTTGGTTATTAGAACCCCAATTTCAATCAGGTATCTCCTCAATTCCATGTAGCCATATGTCTCAGGGAAAACTGAAAGGATCCCTATAATTTTAGGATGGGATCATTTGAAGATTAATCTTGCCTATGATTTCTTTTAAACCAGCCTATAAGCCCATTTTGACCTGAAGTGTAATAAGAATTATTCCCAGGGGTAAGGGAGAATTCCTTTTTCTATGGGCTAGCCATAGGAATGTCCCCTGGGCATTACTGGATGTAGATATGACAACTAGGTCAGCCATCTTGTTACTACACTGAGGATAAAGCCATGCTAAGAATTATAGAGCAGAAAGAAAGAAAACACCTGGGTCCTCAATGACCTTGCTTCACTCTGCCCTGAAGCCCACTCCACAGTTGAACTTCCAGTCCAGTGACATCACTTATGGAGTCTGGATTTCTGCTACTTATAGCCAAAATCATTTTAATTCTTAGGAGTTGCCTGAGATTTTGTCCTTAAAAGTTCTGAGAAGTTTCTGTTTATGCTATTACTGTTATCTTTGCTGCTCATATCTCAAATTAAATGGGATTTCCCAGAGACTCATTATATTGTAGAAACACACTATATTCATCCACATATTTAGAGCCATCTTACTACCAAGAATGTACTAAGAAAAAGCATCATACTCCATACTCCTTCCAGTTCAGGGTTTTCCAACCTAGGGAAATAAGCCACAGGTGCACATCAATTGGGAAACATTTCTACAAAATTGGTGAACAAATGGAATTTCACCTGGCATATTATACTGGGACAACTAAGAGATAAGTAATATGAAATGCATTAGAATCTACAAGGCCAACAGGCTATTAAACATACCACTAAAGCATCCAAGGGGATCCTTGAAACTGAACTGAATGTAGGCTAATTGTGCAGCAAATTGAAGACTCCTTGCAAGTCAAAAGCTATTGGGCAAAAGCAAAGAGGAAGAAATAGGCAATGTGTATGTTCCCGCAGTTGCCAAACTATACTTGAGGTGGCATGTAAGAACTTGGTTGCTGAAATGGGGCTTTAATGTTCTCAAATATGTGTGTGTGTGTGTGAGGGAGAGAAAGAAAGAGAGAGAGGGAGGGAGAATATGAGTAATTTTTATTTTATTTTATTTTTAACTTTTGTCTTTTTAGGGCCACACCCCCAGCATATGGAGGTTCCCAGGCTAGAGGTCTAATGGGAGCTGTAGCTGCCGGCCTACGCCACAGCCACAGCAATGCCAGATCCAAGCTGTGTCTGAGAACTACACCACAGCTCATGGCAATGCCGGATCCTTAACCTACTGAGCGAGGTCATGGATCAAATCCGCAACCTTATGGTTCCTAGTTGGATTCGTTTCCTCTGGGCCATGACGAGAATTCCTGAATATAATTTTTAGAGTTTAACCCCCCCCCCTCAATATCTGGTTAACAAGACAGAAGGAATGTTATTAACATAAGGCTACTGTAGGACTTCTTTTACAAGGTGATATTGGATTATTTCCTAAGACACCTGCTTAGTGTTAGATAAACAGAAATGATATGGTAGGAGCAAATGTCAGAAAAAAGAGGGAAAAGGAGACACATTAAAAGCTCTTAAAAAAGTAGTCAGTGTAAGAAAATGCATCATTGGTTATTCAAATAATAAACTGGTAAAATGCTAGAAAATAATGGCTTATATGAATAATGCCCCAAATTAATTTTCAAAAAGATTTTCTTCTTTTGGTTTTATAAGGTATTTGCTGTTTTTATGTCAGAATTGCAATTTGTGATGGTCTGATAAAATTTAAAAGTTGTTAGAAGGTACTCACTTAAAATAGAAGATATGGTACCTAATGTGATTAATTTTAGGGACCTCTTCTAAGAGGTTTAGAGTAAGAGACACTTTTTCTAAGACTCAGTGTGAATACACAAATAAATAACCAGGAAATGTTCATGTGAATTTTCTTTATTATTGAAACTTTCTCAGATAATGCAATTCTTTAGTAAACACTACTGAGTCACTAACAATAGGAAACATATTTTCCACATATTTAGTAGAAGACAAGGGTTAAGAAGGACTAATCATAACACTGACACACAGAGTTAGGAGTCTAGACAAATTTAAATACATGAAAATGTTCATCTCTTGTCTTATCCAAACTCCTGTCAGGTTTCAAGGTTAAAGCTATATTTATGTTTTCTTTTTTTTCTTCTCATAAATGGTAAGGTTATATCTATGAATATTATACTACCTAATTTCAAAGATTTCAAATAGGTTAAAAGGCAATTTATCATCAGCTTTAAAATGGGATGTTAACAGCTTTATAGTTAAATTAGGCTATGAAAAATGGGTAAAGGTTGTCTACAGAAAAAAAAGCTTTTTATGACAAAGATAATTGAACTCACAGAGAGGAAGGTATAACCCAGAATGATTTAGAAAATTCATCATGAAACTGTGTCATTATATTAATTTAGAGAGAAAATCACTTTTTTATTTACCTATCTCTAATGAATTCATCTCTCCATTCAGACAGGCCAGGGACCAGCAAAATGTTAATGATGAACATGTCAAAAGTTGGAATATAACCTTGTCATATTCACTATAAGACTCTCAGCAGTTTGGAACAATTTTCTTGACGTGCTTGAAATCCTCTATGAGAAGATTCTTTTAAAAGCCATCTCATCGAAAGGTAAAAAAGAAATTATTTGGGGAAGTTCCTTTTAGTCATTTTCTAAAATATTTTTTATGGGAGAAATGATGCATATTTATGGTAGAGAATTTGAAATATGAAGAAAAGCATAAAACAAAAAATAAAAATTACCCCAAATTCTACTTTTCCAAAATAACTAACAATTGCTAATATTTTGTTTTATCTTCTCTCACTGTCTTTGAGTCTATAAAATCATTACCTCTGTGTGAACAATTTGGTTGTGTGTCATTCTGTGTACCCATTATGAAGCCCTCCCTAGGCAACCATACTGAGAACCAACAGAAAATACAGACAGCAGCTTCTAATAAATTATTGAAATATTTAAATCATTAAAGTCTGAGTATAAAATGTTTAATATGCTATGAAAAAAAGAGGGGGTGAATATATGAAAAAGAAGCAAGAGATTATGGAAAATCATGAAGCAGATTTAGAAATGAAAATGCTATAATTTTTAGAAATAAAAATGTAATCATTGGATATAAGAATATTTAAAATGATTGATTAATTGAATGTCTAGGTTAAAGGCTAATTACAAACACCTAAAGGAATAATTAGCAATTTGAAAGTTAGACCTGAGATACAATCCACAGTGCAGAAGAAAACCAAAGCGATGGAAAATATAAAATAGGGTTGGAGATATGGAGAGTAAGAAGACATAGCTTATCCTAAGTGAAGTTCCATAAGAAGAGGAGAAAAGTAAATAATGGGATTGACATATACTTGAGGTGATAACATCTGAGAATTTTACATAACTGGTGTAAGACACCAACTCCCAGATTCATGGACACTAATGACGCCATTAATAAAAGGAAATCTATCATTGGGTATGTATAATGAAATTATTTGAAGTTAAATACAAAGAGAATTTTTTTTTAAATAGAGAAGAGACAGAGTACCTCCAAGAGAATATCGTGTAGACTGACAAAGTCTGAGTCAGTAATGAAATTTAAAACGTATGGAATAATATTTCATTGTGCTGAAAAGAATTTAGAACTAAATGTATCATTTATTAATGAAAAATATAAACATTTCAGACAATGAACAGGCTGTATTTGGTACCAACTCGCCCCAACTGAAGGAAACTATAAAGACTTACTCCAGGCAGAAAGAAAATGATCACAGGGGATACACTAAGGTATGATGAGAAAAAGTGTTAAATACTTGGGTATAATCAATAAACAGATTAAATATTTATAAGCGACTATGTGGTAGGATCTGTTTTAAGTGCTTGGGGGTACAGCAATGAATAAACACTGCAGCAAAAATTCCTCCCTTCATGGAGCTTCTCTTCTATAACTATCTAAACAAATACTGAATGTATAAAGCAATAACAATGTGCTGTTAGTGAATTAAAAAAATAAGATACTGAGCAGCAATAATAAAAGTTGAGAGTAGTAGCAGAAATAGTTTTTAAGGTTTTTACTTTGCTCCGATGTTGAATGAAAATGTAGCTAATAGTAAACTTTGATAAGTATATATGTGAATTTTCTAGAATATAATGGAAAGAACAGAAATTAAATACAAAACTTCCAAACTCAATCAGTATGAAGGAAGGAAAAAAGAAAAAGAAAACAACATATAAAAATCTCAGGTAAATAGAAAGCACAAAATACGGTGGTGATGACTCCAAATATCACTACAACTAAAAATGAAATAAAAGTTCCCGTTAACAAATATTTTCAGACAGGAACCAAAAAGTCAAATCCAACTAAATGTGTTCATGAGTGGCATATCTAAATTAAAAGTACACAGAATGGTACATAAACATATTTATATATAGCAAATACAGACAAAATAAAACTGGCTTTACAATATTAATAATGTATGAAATAGACTTTAAAGGAAAAGTATTATTAGAGAGGGCTACCATATAATAATGAGTTCCACCTATCAGAAAGACATATCTAGGATACTTACTGACACTATATAATTATGCATCTAAAAATAGCGTCAAAATATATAAAGTAAAATGTGACATATTGTGAAGAGAAATACACAAGTAGACCACATGAATAAAGAAAGCATTTTCAAAATTCTGGAGTTCCTCTCATGGCTTAGTGGAAACAAATGTGACTAGTATCCATGAGGATGCAGGTTCCATCCCTGCCCTTGCGCAGTGGGCTGATGATCTGGCGTTGCCATGAGCTATGGTGTAGGTTGCAGAGGCGGCTTGGATCTGGTGTTGCTGAGGCTGTGGCATAGGCCAGCAGCTACAGCTCTGATTCGACTCTAGCCTGGGAACTTCCATATGCCATGGGTGAGGCCTTAAAAAGACAAAAAAGAAAAAATTCTCCCAACCACCTTATAAAGAAGGCAAAAATTAATAAATAAAAAAGAAAAGAAAAATCAGCACAATATATAAAATTTGAGATAGACAACCAACATGCTCAAACTAATGAATCCAACAATTTCAGAATGCAAACAATTAAAAAAAATAAAAGAGCCTTGATGTAATACCTCGAAAAAAGCTTTCAAACACACATGGGGCATTAATGACAATTAATAATACACTGAGCCTTATTGCAACTCTATGAATTTAAAAGGATTAGTATCACTAAATAAATTTATCCTAATACAATATTGTTTTTATCTGCGAAATCTTGTAATCCAAAAAAAGGGATAGCTCACTTATTGGAAAAAAGTAAATTACCATGCAGTGTACTGGTAAGGCATCTTAATTTTTCATTGACTGATCATGGCATAATTATTCTATTGTTTATGATTTAGGTTATTTAAATTTTTTACTACTGTAAATACCACTGTGACAAAGCTGCTATTACCTAAGTCTTTGTAAGAATCTAATTATTTTCAGGATTTGAATTGTTAGATCAAGTTTCTCAATTATTAGACCTAAAATTCTCTGTAGGTGTTGCACAAAAGTTTTACTAATATTATTCTAACCAGGAGGATACAAAGATGTCTATTTTACAGTACTTTTGACAAAACTCAGGAAAAAATTGCAATTTTTTTATCACTTTGGTTAGCATATCTTTGATTATAAAATTATTCTTGATGTTGAATACAGTCTTTAAATGTCATTGGTCATTTTATTTATTCTTATTATTTTTTTAATCATTGAATCATGTGCTTTGCTGCTTTAAAAAATGGATTTAAAGAATAATATTTATATTAAAAATTCAATCCCTCATGCCTGCTGAATGTCTATAACCTAGTCAATAACTTTTTTATTTTCTGATATTTGTTGTTAAAAATATTCTTTCTAATGTAGTAAAAATCTTTTGTGAGAACTGTTCTTTTTTTAATAAAAAAATTCTTAGAAAATTTTCTCTATCTAGAGATTTATTAAACATTAAGTTTTCCACATATCTTACGATTTTACTTTTAATATAAATTCCCTATATCATTATATAAAATACACATATATATGTATGTCCATATAAGTGTATGTGTGTATATATATTACATTTATTTAATTCAGGGCCATTTGCCCCATCCATTGACATCTCTGCTCATCTTAAGTGAGACCCATATTGTTCTCTTTTTCCAGCTTTATTTTGATATAATCGACAAATAAAAATTGTATATATTTCATATGTACAATGTGTTTTGACATGTACACTGAAATGTTTACCACAATCAAGGTAATTAACATATACATCACCTCACAGAGTTACCTTATTGTGTTCTAACACAAGATATACTATTTTAGAAATTTCAAGTATTACAATAGAGTATTATTAACTATAGTCACCATGATATCCAATATTTATCCAGAATTTATTCATCCTGCATAACTGAAACTTTGTAGTCTTTGACCAATACTGCCTCATTTACCCCACCCCTCAACACTGGCAACCATTATTTTACTATTTGCTCTGTAAATTTGACTTTTTCAAATTCTACATAGTGAGATCATGCTGTATTTGCTTTTCTTCAAACTATTTCCCTTAGCATAGTGTCTTAGTACAGTGTCCTTCAGGTTCATCCATTTGTTGTAAACTGCAGGATTTCTTATTACACCTGAATAATAATCTATTGTGTGTGTATTTATTAATTCATTCCATTGATGGAAACTTAGGATGTTGCCATACCTTGGTTAGTATAACTAATGCTGCAGTGAACATGGATGAGAGTGCAGATAGCTCTTAAGCCTATGATTGATTGTCTCAAGATATTGTCTAATTTCCTTGTTGGTTTTTTTTTTTGACCCACTAGTTGTTCAGGAGTGTGTTATTTAATTTTCACATAGTTGTGAATTTTTAATTTTTCTCCTGTTATTAATTTCTAGTTTATGCCATTGTGGTCAAAAATATTTTTTGTTAGTTATAGTTCAAGTTTTCCTACTCAGCATGCCCAGCAATAGTTCTGTTCTGGTGAGTCCTGACTCCTATGTATTCATCTGTGTCTTCATTCTCTCTTCACCTCTCTTACAGATCCTTGAAGAGTTGTTCATTTTTCAGTCTGTTCAGCTTTTTTAGTTGTTGTTAGGATGTTCGGGCAACTTCTAAGCTCCTTAAATGTGAAACTGGAAACTAGAAGTCTGTCTTTGATTTTTGACAATATGATGTGTTTCAGTGTCTCACTGAAGTTGTCTTGAGTTTAGCCTACTAGAGGTTTTATGGGCATCATAAATCTAAACATTAATTTCCTTCTCCAGATTTGGAAAGTTTTTCTTCATTATTTCTTTTCCTTTTTCTTTTCTTTCTTTCTTTCTTTTTTTGTCTTTTTGTCTCTTTAGGGCCATATCTGTGGCATATGGAGGTTCCCCCAGGCTAGGGGTTGAATCGGAGCTGCAGTGCTGTAGCTGATAACCTATGCCACAACCACAGCAACTCAGGATCTGAGTCGCATCTGTCACCTACACCACAGTTCACGGCAATGCCAGATCCCCAACCCACTGAGCATGGCCAGGGATCAAACCTGCATCCTCATGGATACTACTTGGGTTCGTCAACTGCTGAGCCACAGCGGGAATGTCTCATTATTTCTTTAAATAAGCTTTCTGACACTTTCTCACTCTGTTACATCTAGTGCTCCCTTAATATATTGGTTTCCTGGATGGTGAGCCATAAGTCACTTATGTTTTCTTCACTCTTTCTCATTCTTTTTTGTTTGTTTTTTCACCCATAGCATATGCAAGTTCTTGGGCCAGGGATTGAATCCAAGCTGCAGTTGTGAGCTACACTCCAGCCGTGGCAATGCCAGATCTTTTAACACACTGCACTAGGCCAGGGATCAAACCCGTGTATTTGCAGCAACCCAAGATGCTGCAGTTGGGTTCTTAACCCACTGCACCACAGTAGGAACTCCCTCCTTTTCACTCTTTTTTTTCCCCCTAACTAGATGATTTCAAATGACTTGTCTTCAAGGTCATTGATTTTTCTTCTGCATGTTTAAGTCTTCCTCAGGGACCAGAGTCATGTCCAAGGTCATCGGGCCTATTTCCAGGAGTGTCCATGGGCCTGGCTTCTGTCTAGTGCCTTGGATGGGTCCCTGGATGGGCAAGAATGCCTCAGACTAGTAGAGGAGTGCTGAAACTAGGTAATAAGACCACTTCAAGCACTGAGTCAGGTCCCAGGACTGAAATACTCCCATTACTCCATCTTTGTAATTGTTTATTGGAAATATATTGACCATATTCCCATTTTCTAGTTTCTTCATCTAAATTAGATGTATTTATGAGGTTAGGTATCTTTTTTCTGTCCCTATCACTCACACATTCTTCCATATATTTTTTCTTTTACTTTGTATTCTGGGGGCATTTCTTCATTCATTCAAATGATTTGTTCAGCTTTCTCTGTTATTTCATATTATAATACCTTTAAATGTAGCCTTTAGATTCCTAATTGCATTTGGTTTTCCTTTCTTCCTTTCTCATTTTGGCAAGTTCTTTTGCATCTCTGCCCTTCATTGCTAAATTTTCTTCCTAGGGCTCCCAGCTTTTTAATTAATAGTGATAGTGTATTCTTACTTCTTTTTGAGGACAACAAGATATCTTCTAAACTTTTAGTGGAAACATACTTTTAGTGGAAACATACTTTCAGAAATATGTTGCTACTTTGAAACTTCAGGAAAATCTTTCCTTTATCTTATAATGTAGAACAATTTTAATAGATACTATTTAGAAAATTTAAGTATAGATTTTTTTTCTTTTTTTCCAAAGAGAAGAGACTTACTCAGCTCTGGTATATGCCCAAAGTGAGTGGGATGTTTTATGGACTCAGCCCTGTATTCTTGGCTAGAAAGTTCACAAAATGGAAATATCTTAAGCAAGCATATCACAATGTATATCAGCACATGTTTGGTGTAACTATTTTAATGGGAAGCTTGGGAAAGTTATACCAATTCCAGCTCATCTTCTACAATGTGACCCTGTGAACTCTCTATTGATAAAATGTTTACCACAGTTTCCTTTGTTAAAGAAGGAAGGTGACTGACATACTGCACAAATGGAAGTGTTTGTTTCACCATGTACTATTGGAATGAATGCTAATAACTTTAATATGTTCCTAAATCCATCACTAAGTAATATTTTGTCATTGGGAGAATGCATATAACAAGTAGGAATACTGAAAACTTAAATCCACAAATAAAAGACTTGCTATTTAACTAATACTCAGTTTACAACAATCATTAAGGAAAATATTTAATTGCCAGAGTCTTTCTTACTAAATTAGTGGGACATACAAAGGTTTTTACATCACAATTAATGTTTAGATGTTCAGAATTAGAAAATCATTCAAACAATAATATACAGTTGATCTATGAATAAGACAGGGATTAGGGGCACCAACCCTCTGCAGAGCCCATAATTCACATATAACTTTACAGTGGATTTTGTGTATCTATGGTTCTGCATCCACAGATTCAACAAACTGCAGATCTTGCAGTACTATCATAAATATTTATTGAAAAAAAATCTCTGTATAATTGGATCTGTGTGGGTCAAACCTGGGTTGCTCAAGGGTCAATTGCACTTTTTTTTAAGAAAGGAGGGAAATACAGTTCATACTGAAGTTTCATCAGGCTCCTTTTTTTAAACAAATTTTTTCATTGTTATTTCCCCAAAACATTTTTTTCTCTACTGCACAACATGGTGACTCAGTTACATATACATGTATACATTCTTTTTTCTCCCATTATCATGCTCCATCATAAGTGACTAGACATGGTTCTCAGTGCTACACAGCAGGATCTCATTGCTAATCCATTCCAAAAGCAGTAGTTTGCATCTATTAACCTCATGCTCCCAATCCCACTCCCTCCCTCTCCCCCTTGGAAACCACAAGTCTAATCTCCAGGTCCATAATTTTCTTTTCTATGGAAAGGTTCATTTGTGGGTCAGGCTCCTTTGTGAGCCAACTGATGAAGCCAATTCATGGCGAGCTTGAGCTTCCTCTTCTCTGAATCCTTGAATATTTAATTACAAAATATACAAGTTGACCCACTGATACATATTTAAATAAGATACATAGGATCTTATTCTACATTGCACATTTCACTTTGCCTCTCCCTATACCCCCCAAAAAGAATGAAAATTTAAGCTATGATAATATGAATCATGCCTCTAATTCATTTAATGTGCTTCCCTGACACTTCCCACAGAGTCCTAAAAAACAGTGAGTCCAAAGTGGATTTCACAAATATTCTATCACTGGTTTCCAATTTTGCATTAAAATTTGCAATTGTACAAAAAAAGTAGTATGGGGGAAATCTTATATAAGCTATGATTGAAAGACCGCGGTAATCAAAGGTCTGGTTTTATTACTTTCTTATATGGTATTAAATAATAAAATTGTACTTCAAAATGACTCCCATAAATCAATTCATTTATGTTATGCATTTGTCTTAAAACTAAAATAAAGCACATTAAAATAGGAATTAAAAGACTTGGGTTTATAGAAGTGACTCTTCAAAATACCAGATTCTTTAGCTTCCTCTTGTCTTTATTCATCAGACCTTGATATTTAGAATAATAATACTTGTTGCCGACTTGATCAAAAAGACAAACACAGATATGGACACTTACATCATGCATCTGTACTTTCTGGTCAGCCAAATGTCTCAGAACATTCTTATACTATTTTAAAAATTATCATTCAAATAAAATGTGATAAACATAATATATATGTATTTTCTATAGATATCTCATAACTCCCTGAGAATATACCCATGTATCCAGTTTAATACACAGTGAGACAGAGCAATTCTATTTAAAATGTGGCTCACAGACCAGAGCCAGTCTATAAATTGTTTCATTTATTTTCTCATGAAAGAAGTATATAAAGTCAGGGTAAACATTTAGTAAATTTTATAGCAATTTGATAATATCTTCTGAAAGAAACAATAAAAATACCTGGCTATTTTTGTGTGTCTTTTTATTAAGTTACTATTTCTAGTTGTTGATTTTTATGATATTTTACCTAAGTGTTGGTCTGTAAGGAATGGAAAATTAACGCAAAACAAAGCAAAAAAATGTGGAACTTAACCTCTGGTAGTTCCAGAAGCACTGGTGTGTTTCATTGCTGTTAGAAACTATTAGAAATGCAAATGAGGAGTTCCCGTCGTGGCGCAGTGGTTAACGAATCCTACTAGGAACCATGAGGTTGCGGGTTCGGTCCCTGCCCTTGCTCAGTGGGTTAACGATCCGGCGTTGCCATGAGCTGTGGTGTAGGTTGCAGACGCGGCTCGGATCCCGCGTTGCTGTGGCTCTGGTGTAGGCCGGTGGCTACAGCTCCGATTAGACCCCTAGCCTGGGAACCTCCATATGCCCCAGGAGCGGCCCAAGAAATAGCAACAACAACAACAACAAAAAAGACAAAAGACAAAAAAAAAATTAAAAGGGTGAACAACTTGTAATACAATGCTTTGTGTATGTAATATTTCTAATATTCTGTTTAGTAAATGGCCTCACTGGTTTTGCTAATCATAGCATAACATTCTAATGAATAAAAGAGACCTAACAAAAGTCTTAACACACAAGAGTAATAGTCAATTTTTATATGTAAAGAAAATACTACTCAGAAGTAAATTTTATAGGGGAAGTTTAAAAGAGCTATTGATCAAATATAATTTCAGCAAAGCCCTTAAAGAGATTTGAGTTAGGAAAATTATAATGAAACAGCTGGTTTTATATTTTATAAAATATCCATAAAACAAGAGAAACAAGTAGCTCGGTTTCATTAGTATTGACTTTTAATTTTTCAACTAAATAATTCAATTTCAAATTAAACAGCTAAAATATCATTATCTATATCAAAAGGGATAGTTTCAATAGTACACCAAGTAAGAATTTTTACTGTGAAAATAAACACCCTTTCTCCTGTCAAACTTTATCTTACTTTTAACAACTAAAAAAGCAAATATATAAACAGAACTGGGAGAACCTCTATTTAAATATTTCTGAAACAAATGTAAGGAATTAATACTAAAATGAAAATGAGAGTCTAGAGGCTTATAACAATTTATTCAAATAAGCAGTTCTATGGCCTTTTAAAGTAAAATCTCTTTTTAATCATTCAGTGTTTAATTAAGAAGTAAATAACCATATTCTAAAGAAGCCTGCCTCTTCCAGTCAACTTAGCTTTGTCAATAGACATGCCATACAGCATCCTAGTAATTCTCCATTTGATCAGTCAGGTTGTAGAACTTCCTTTTGTGTGGAGCATTGTCATTCTGAGTGCAGTTAAATCAGGTTTTATGGTTTAAAATTGCCCTATTAACTTGGTGCTTCCTGCGTTTTCATTAACTCAAAACATATTTGATATCATGATAAGCTCCCTGAAATGAAACTTCCCTTCTGGAATAAGTCATTCTATTATAGCGGATGCTTACCATGGAACTTGGTTTTGAACATTACATTGCTTTTAATGTGCTTCCCTGTGAATTGATGCTTTGGATGAAGCCATACAACACTAGCATTTATAACCATATGCTGTGTTTTAGGCCAAGTCATTTCCCCTCTCCTCTATTGTAAAATTGCGAGGCAAACAATTTTTGAATTCTGAATTACATATCTTTCCAGGAGGCACCTCTGCCAAGTACCTAGATATACCCCAAATTACTCTGCTGCCATACATGGGCAGTGGTTCTAAACTTTAAAGATCTATCATTATCACCTAGGAGAACTTAAAACAGAGCCCTGGACCCATGACAGAACAACAAAATCAGAACCTCTATCAGAGGGGCTCAGCCACGAGAAATTTTAAAAGCTTGGTATGTCTAACTGGGTTCCCATGCTGTACAGTGGGGAAAAAATGTGTTGACTATAAAGTACAACTGAGATTAGGCAGTATTGCCCCAGCACAACAGATATCAAATTTTAGTAGAGGGCTTGTTCATATAGATTTAAAGTTTCAGATTCTGCAAGTCAGGAGTAAGCCCTGACAATATGCCTCTCTAACAAGTTCCCAAGTGGCACTAAGGCTGCTGCTGGTCCAGAGACCACACTCTGAGAACCACTGCTGCCCCAGGGTTCTGAGATTGAGTCAGTCACTTTGAATTCTCTTCGGAGATGATGCAAATTGTCATCCTTGTCGCTGAATATGATACCGCTCCTCTCCCTCCTGTAGGGATTTATCAAGCAGAAGGATGAGGGGGCCTGAGGGAATGAAAAAATCTCATATTGATCCTATTGGCTCCCTGGAGGCTCCCTGAGCAGTTAATATATTCAGAGTTGGATTTAACTGGGTTGGGGGAGACTGTTTTCTGGGTCTCTTAGAACAGCGCTGCCAAGTCAGTGTATTACCAAGGACCTTAAACACACTGGGAAGTCAACTTGATTTTCCTTTTTCTTTCCTCTTTACAGTCGCACTTGCAGAGTATGGAAGTTCCTGGGGTAGGTGTCAAATTGGAGTTGCAGCTGCGGTCTATACCACAGCCACGGCAACATCAGATCTGAGCTGCATCTGTGACCTATACCACAGCTTATGGAAACACTGGATCCTTAACCCACTGAGTGAGTCCATGGACTCACATTTTTGTCAGGTTCTTAACTCACTGAGCCACAATAGGAACTCCTGATTCTCCCTTTCTTAAAAGAATTTCATTCCTTTATTCAACAAACTGGACTCCTGCTATATGCCAAGGAAAATAAAGTAGAACAGAAGAGAGACAAGATCCTTGATTTTGTGGAATTGATATTATATTCAGACTATAAAGACAAAAGTCAACCAACAAAATAAATAAACCTTTAGTTGATTAAAAACAAACAAACAAACAAACACTAGAGAATAGAAGGCAGGATGGATATAGAGAGTGCCTGGCTGGGAACATTGCTGAGATATTTTAGATAAGGTGGTAGAGAGGACCTCATAGTGGTGTGACATTTGACTTGAGATTTGGATACTGGAAAACCAGATATGTGAATATCAGGGGCCAGAGCGTTCCAGGCAGAGGAAGGGTGAGTGAAATGGTCCTGAGGCTGGGCTATGCTGGCTTTCTGTTTGGAACAGGAGGAAAGACTATGATGCCAGAGTGATCAGGAAAGTGGTTAAGATTTGAGAGGCCAGTGGTTCTGTGGGAAACTTGTAGGCCATTATTAGGGGTTTAGATTTATTCCATGAGTGAGAAGACATAGCATAAGAGGGTTTTAATCAAGGGAGTGATATGATTTTCTTCTTTCTTTTCACTATCATTAAATTACTATGTTGACCAGAGAAGTAGCACTAGAGCAGAAGGAAGGAAAGCTAGTAGGTAGAAAATAGAGCATTCTGGGTGAGAGTTGATGGAGGATTAGACTGGAAGAATAGCAGCAGAGACGTTGAGTTAGAGGTCATAAAAAATGTTGGCTGTGGGGTGTAAAGGATAAAGAGAATGGATAATGACTTATGTGTTTGGCTTGAATAAGGGTGGGCGTGTTGCAAACATTAATTATGATGGTAAAAATGGATGGGAAGCCATTTGGGGGACTGAGAAAGTTATTTTAGCTTCAAACGTTATGGTTGCATTGCCTACCAGATTTTCCAGAAGGAGTTTTCTAGTAGTTATTTGAATATATGAATCTTTGTTGAGCAGAGCTGGAATAAGAAATAAATAATTGGTAGTCATAAATATGTAGGTAGTATGAGACTTAGTGAGTCAACATGAGAGTGATCAGACTCAGGTGGATTTATTCTGAACGTTCTACCTGTTAAGAGGTATAATGGAAAGTTCTATTGATTTCCAAAGCCTTCATATATAACTGAGTCTAAGAAAATAGCAGATCCGAGAAAGTGAATAGAGATGATCTTCCCAAGGGTCAAGGAACCAAAATACTGATTAAAAGCAAAGTGCTTTATTCACTCATTAACAGAAGGCTAACTGAAAAGTAGAAAGCATAGTATTATCATAAGGTATCTCTTCAACTGGATAAAGTTCCCTGAAACTTTACTTTTTAGACTACTTCTTGACCTAGCTTCTAGGTAAACATGAGAATTTCTTTCCCATAGGCCCGGTTTTGTGTCTTTACACTTTTCTTTGGAAAAGAATGTTAGAGCTCTCTTTCATCTGAGGAGTTTCTTTCTGGGCAGAGGCAGACGTTTAGCTTGTCCCTGTTTTCCTTCCAAAGCTTTTTAAGAACTTGGTTGAGTTCCAAACTTGATTTCCTTCACCAGCCAATACTTTTCTTAAATATGAGAAAGTTATGTGCAGTCAAAATAGTTAAACTTTGGAAGAGATTTCCCCCAGACATCTACAGAATTTGCATTATTTGAGTATTTAATCTTATATATGGCTGACATTTAAAAATATTTAAATGGCACAAACAAGGGGCAGTGGCTCAAATGACCTTGTTTTCTATAATCTTTACTCCTATGATGATCAAGAGATCACTGACATATCACCCGTGATGATAGATATATCCTATCATCATTATCTCATCATAGGAATAGAAACATATATTCAATAACATGTGTACAATGTCTATGAAATGTTATATATTTCAATTAATATCCTCTTGGTGGAGAGGTACTATTATAGTGAAAATTTAATAAAAAGGTATTATATTTAATAAATATATTTATAAAGCTATTATGTTGTAGGTATGATGATATACTTTAAAATACTTCCCTGTGAATTATGTATCTGTAAATTAATTTTGATTCATACTTAAGGTGGTTAGCACTTTTATCTCCCTAATAAAAAATCTGTGGTTTAGGGAGTTTGGGGTTGGTAGATGCAAATTACTACATTTAGAATGGATAAGCAATGAGGTCCTGCCATATAGCACAGGAAACTATATCCAATCACTTGGGATAGAACATGATAGGAGACAATATAAAAAAATAGCAATAGGTCAGGCAAAAGTTATAGGACTCTCTTGAACTAAGATTTATTCATGCTTAAGGGCATTTTCTTTCTTTCTTTCTTTCTTTCTTTCTTTCTTTCTTTCTTTCTTTCTTTCTTTCTTTCTTTCTTTCTTTCTTTTCTTTCTTTCTTTCTTTCTTTCTCTCCCTCTCTCTCTCCTCTCTCTCTCCCTCTCTCTCTCTCTTTCTTCTTCCCAAGCACAATTCAACAACCAATTCTACTTCCTATCTATTTCTGGAGGTTTCAGTTGAAGATCTTTAGCATCTCAGTCCCTCTGAGATTAATTTTGACAAGTGTTTCCACGAACACCTTCCCAAGGTCATTGGGCTGGTCAGGAAAGCAATTATGGGATATACAAGAGTGGTGTAACTGACCCTGGATAAATCATCACAGTACACTTGCCTATGAAGTTGCTCATTAAAAATCTTTGCCTTCTACCCTAATCAACATCATGATTCTTCTTTTTTATAGCTTTTGTGTGTGTGTATGCTAAATTCTTTCTGCATGCAGGTAAGAAAGTTTTAACATAAAATGGTTCTTTTGATGATGATTCGGTTGAGCAGAGCTATAGTTTTATTATGCAATATATAATGCTTTGGTTTTCAAAAAAAAAGGCATACTTAAAAGCCATTTTTAATTGGCTGACTATGACTGTCTATTGGTCTATTTTTGTATCCAGCTGTCTGTTCTCATGGGATAACTGTGTCAGATTATTTTTCTTCACATTATTACCTTCATTTTTATTTTCAGCCTGGATTTGTAAGCTCTGAGTCCTTACTATCTACTTTCTCCTTTAGCGGAAAAATATATCAAGAAGTATAAGAAAAGTCTCTATTTCTTGCTTTTTTCTATACTTGCCAATTTCTGAATGGAAAAATAGGAAGCCACATTTCAAATATATGAACAACTATAGAGCACACACTCCAGGTCATAGTATTTTAAAATTTTAAAATATTCAATGTTTTAAAATATTTTCAATGACATCTTACTCTGATTCAATCCATTTGGTTCATATACATCTTTAAAAATGTATACTGAATTTTAGATGCAAGTGGTACTTAAAGCTTCCATGATTGTTTTGGTTGTTCTGTCATATATTTGTATTTTTGAATCTTCAATGTTAATTACTTAATGACAAAGAGAGAGTTATGAAAAAAAGATTAAAATGGATCTTAACTAAAAAAAGACAATATGAGAAAAAGTATATATATATATACACACATATATATATGCACAACTGGGTCATGTTGCTGTACAGCAGAAATTGACACAAAATTGTAAATCAACTATAACAAAAAACTAAATTAAAAAATCTACATTTTAAAATGGTTATGTAAGAATTTCAAGTATCTACATCAGAGGTTTTATTAATTCAAAAAAAGATGCTTGAAATAATTATTCATTGATGAAATGACTGGTATTCAAGATGCTCATTTGTCTACACAGATTTTATGGGCTTTAACATGAATGAGGCACAAGCCCTCAGCAAGGCCAGAAGCCTAATACTTTCAGATAAGTCCACTCAGTATAGATCTAAATGCCCTTTGACCTGCTCTCTACTCTATTTCATGGAAGATTCCGTCTTCTGATCTGAACAGAAGGCTGGCTGATGTTCCTCATAATGAACCTCTCTTGCAAGGTAACTAGTAGAAATTCCTATAGATTGAGAGTGAGAACTTAAAGCCCTAAGCTTAATAACTGGTTTTGTGACTATTTGCTACATTTGTCAAACATTGGTACATTTGACAGAATTTGGAAGTCTGGTATAAGGCTTGTGTTAACATTAGCATACCACCTGGTAGGTTGCCATGGATCTCCCACCTGTCTCTAAATGTAGGATTCTAACAGTTTGCTGTAAGAACCTGAAAAGTGCTGAAAGGACAAACTGGCCTAGGTTAGATTTTATAACTGAAGTTAAGAACATTTAAAACATCTACGTGGAGAAATATCAGATTGGTGTAAGTAGGTTTTTAAAATACTTTTTTTTTGGTCTTTTTTGCTATTTCTTTGGGCTGCTCCCGCGGCATATGGAGGTTCCCAGGCTAGGGGTCTATTGGAGCTGTAGCCACCGGCCTACGCCAGAGCCACAGCAACGCGGGATCCGAGCCGCGTCTGCAACCTACACCACAGCTCACGGCAACGCCGGATCGTTAACCCACTGAGCAAGGGCAGGGACCGAACCCGCAACCTCATGGTTCCTATTCGGATTCGTTAACCACTGCGCCACGACGGGAACTCCTAAAATACTTTTTTAAAGTATTAAAATTTTGGTGATTTACTTATATTCAGTCTTTCAAAAATAATGCCTTCTTTTATTTTCAAGTACAGTTTTGAATTTCATTTATAAATTGGATGAGTTTGCTCCAATTTCACAAACACAGAAAATGAATATAAAAAAAGCATGACCTAAACATACCATTCTTAATGCACAGATGAAGTACACTAAAAATAAAGTTGTCCTTTTGTCAAATTTATAATTATACTTGTAAGTGCAGAATGTTAATCCCTATTACTTCTTTTCTTCAGTCTTTTAAATACACGGGCACAGACAAACATCAGCTCTATCCTCTCCTACTGCTAGTTAATCCACAGATTGGTGAGGATAATTTCAACAAGACACAGCAGGCCCTCTTGGAGCAATTGCTCCATATTATATGTATTTTAATGAGGTCAGGATCTCATGCTATGGAAAAAGATATAACTTCCAGTGCACAGTCCCCAACCCCATGTTCTCCCTGCCCCCATGCTTTTTAATGAAGTATTCCCTTGAAACGTTTAGGGAGTATTTTAATTCCAACATTGCATTTATTCATTCATTCACCAAATATTTATTGAGTGCCTCCTGAGAGAATCAGTAGATCACGTCTGATCATAACTATTATTAAGCACAATAAGTAATAAGTGTACTAACTGTAATAATGTAATTAGTATAACTGTGATCCCGATTAAGAAAAAAAGAGTCACAGAATATTGTCTTCTGTTACTGCAACAGTAATTGTTCATTGTTATCACATTGCTGGGATCCATACAACTTACCCCATATTAATAGAGTAATCAGGGTAGTGGGTGAAAGGAAGGAAATTAATTTAAAAAGAGAATCACCAAGAAAGAGTTTTGTGAAAGGAGGTTGAGTTGAAGGAAGAAATAGATGAGGTCCTGCTAACCTTCTCAACGTTATGGTTTTGCACACTCTGGCTCAAACGAATACTGATAAATAAAACACAGTATAATGAAGAAAAGCAGAAAATGGAGTGGCTTATTGGACACTGCATAAGAGAGAAGTATCTTCTGTTTCACACTTCTCATAGTCAGTGCCTCTGGATGGATGATGGTGTTGTAATTTCTCAGTGAGGGAAGCAATGTGTACTGTGAATGTGCACATGCACACATATTCATGTCTGAATATATGCATAATGAAACACTATGAATATATGTGGAATGAAGTACATATGCTAAAAACTGACTTCAAGGTCTGTTGCTGGTTTTTTTTTCCTGTGTTATTGCATTTATAGAAACCATATTGAATTTTAATTACACCAGCTCTCTCATATTTTCCATTATCCATGAGAAGTGGAGTGTTGATCATGGGTAAAATGACTGAGTATAGAATCACCATTCTGAAATTATTTAGAGAATACCCATCTGAATCTCTCAGTTTTTCCCATAAAGATGGAATAATATGTCCCAATTTCTACAGTTAGTGGCAGAGCCAGGAAAAGGACCAGAATGCCATGGATACACCCCCACCTGCCTTATAAGCAGATGAGTTCTGAATGGCTCCCACACTCTGCTGCATATATCTCAGCTTTCTGGTGTTCTAATGTTTGCCCTTTTCCAATTCCAAAATCTTCTTAGAGTCTCAGACCTCATACAAAAATGGCTGGCTGTGTTTAAAGCATTAATCCTTCCAGGAGTACTTCCACCTTAACATGGATCAAAACATGAACTAAAAGAAATAAAACTCTGAACATGGGATGCCAGGTATAAATGAGGATGGGCAGGTGGAGGTAGAAGGAAGTCACAAGATGTTTTCCAAAACCCTTGAAATCATAGCACATGTTCAGTCATTTCCCTTGTCTCCTTATTTGAAAAACAAATCAAACATGATTTATATAACTCAATACTTGTTGAACATCTCACCAAAGTTAAATTCCATTGGTAAGAAATGTGTTTCTGATGATTCATAGCCTTTTATTTTATTTTATTTTTAATTTTATAGTGATTTTTATTTTTCCTATTATAGCTGGTTTACAGTGTTCTGTCAATGAATCATCAGGCATCAGGAAAAAAAAAAAAAGAAATGTGTTTTTAATGAACAGAAAAGCCTCAGAATACTGAGTCCGTTTTATGGGAGGGGGTTCTTGACATTTTTATGAGATAAAATGTTTGAGAATCAAAGTTTCAAAAACATTGTTCAATATATGCCCTGAATCTTGACACATTAATATATGATCGATTCAGCATATCTATATAAACCATGAACTATGTTTCATACGCTGACCTAGGATCTCAAGTATTGCACTAAGATAAGGACACTATTCTCTTGGAAATTATAAAGTGGTTGGAGGGGGGAAGTGGAGCTATAGATAAAAATGAAACAAATAACTAAACAAGTAATTTCAGATGAAGATAACTGAAATGAAATAAATAGCATTGTTAAATAGCATATGATGGGGATTGACTTGGGGCTACTTTGGGCTGGATGGTCAGAGGCTTCTTGGGAAAGATGATATCTGAGTTTAAACCTTTGGAATGAGAAGGTAGAAACCATGAAGCAGAAAAAGAGGTTTCTGGCAACTGAAGGAACAAGAGCTAAGGTTCTAATGTGGGGTAGAGTGTGGTGTGCAACCAGAAAGGGACGTGACAGGAAATGAGATCTGAGAAGGAAGGAGGGGCCAGTTGATACAAGGACTGGATAGTTTGGACTTGATTCCAGGAACTGAGCAGTTTTCAGTAAGAAAGTGTTTCAATCCAATTTAACCTTTAAGAAGTGACTTTTACTGCTGTGTGGAGAAAGGATTATAGAGAACAATGAAGAAGCCTGGAATGAGGTGGTAACAGAAGACCTATGGACAGGTACAGGGCCAAATTTGAGACATAACCACTGTGACTTGATGAATCAGATGTCAGAGGTGAGAAAAAAAGGAAAAATCAAGGATGGCATCAAGGTTCTTGGCTTTAAAAATATTCAATATCTAAATTCTGGTTCGATTTTATTAGATACAGATAATGGGCAAATGTAGCTTTAAAAGCTAAGTAAAATAATTTTATAAAACAAGTGATGTAGCCATTGCTAAAAAGCTATGTCACTGTATAATATTTTTAGTCATTTTGTTTTATCAGAGTTCTGACAATTTACATATATTGTTAATTTTAGTTACAAGCAAGATGTGTGATTAAATTATAAGGATTCCAGACAATTTTTATAAAGGATAATGGCATTAAGCACATATTTTATAGGTTGTAATAAAAGCCATGAATGTTTTAGACATAGGCTTTAAATAAGAGGAATTAAAGAGACATTAAAAAGAAATAAACACTCAAAAAACAGGGAAAGGGATGAAATGTTTTCTGAATAGCACTAAACATACTGCTGTAATTCATAGTGAATCTTAGTGGCAACTTTTCCAAAGAAATCATATAAATTCACCAAAACATTGAAGAGCAACTTTATTTCCTTCAAAGTAACAGAAAGGCACCAAATATATGGCAGTGATAAAATGTTTATGGTGATTGAATACTGCTTTAGCCTCATGAGCTATATACCTAAGAAAAATATGAGACAGAAGGAAATTCAGCAGCAATATTAGACTTACAAATGTTAATTCAATTGCTAACAGATACAATCGTTCTCCCCAAAGTCATTAACTATCTGTCTTTTTATGATCAGAAATCCTTGCATAATATTATGTTTCTCTTAAATACTGAGTCTGATTGAGCATCTCAAATGCTTAATGGTATGTTTTTGTTAGATTCCTATTATGAGCTAGATAGCCAATCCCAAATTTCCCAAGAACACCTTGAGACATTAAAAAAAAAAATCTCAAGAAGATAGATGGAAAATAAATGAAAGGATTTTTTTTCAATAGTTTGCTAAAAGCCCAGGCAAATTAGAAGAATCACTTATCTGATGATAAATGCAAACTCTATTACTCTGGAGGAAATAAATTGTTTCAATCTGTTGAAAAAAATTGTTTCACTACAAACCACTGCCAGAAAGGGACCAAAGAAATGTAATTTTTTCAAAGTTACCAAACATCCAGAATGAGAATATCCTTCTCGTCTACTTTTCATTGTACCTTGCAATAAAAAGTGGGAGTCTAAACCTAGAATACAGCTGCTTAAAAGGAAATCAAGTTTAATAGACACCAGTATTATATATAGATTTCTTAGTTGAATGAGTTCAGGGTTCATAACTGGGCAGTTTGCCCATTGCCTAAAGGGATGATTGCCCTTGGTTCACTTTGCTAACGGTTGTTGTTTTGGGAAACTTTGCTCAGTGACTTGGCATCATGAAACTTTATTTTAGCAATTTCCCATAACCATTAATAAAAAGAAAAGTTTAAGGTGGATTAAACCTCATGCAAATATAATTTCTTCAAAACACCCACCCACACACAAAAGATAAATTCTCTTTTGTATTCTACAGTAGAAAGACACATCAATGTGGATTAAAGCTCATGTGAATAGAATTCCTCAAAAAACAAAGCATAACATCTAATTTTCCAAATTCACTGCTTTAAGAATATGCATAAACAATGAGACAAATAATACACAAATAAAAAGCTACAATAAATAAACATATCCTGAAGTGATTGATTACAAAATAAAGTTTCCTAAGTTATGTTTTTCTTCCTTTGTCAGAAATGGTTAATTATGGAAAGTTTGTTAATGAAAATTGAAAGACAAGTCTATATTTAAAATTTTATTTAGTGATTCAAAATGTCAACATATGAAGCATGAATATATCAGGGATTTCTGATAAAAATTTTGACTTGAGCATTTAAGAATTGATGTCTATAAAAACTACAAAAGGAGTTCTCTTCTGGTGCAGCAGGTTAAGGATCCAGCATTGTCACTGCAATGGCTCGGATCACTGCTATGACGTGGGTTCAGTCCCTGGCCTGGGAAATTCCACATGCCACAGGCACAGCCAAAATATATATATATACTGAAAAAGCTTTAATTCTGAATTTAAGATTAGATTAGAGCAGGGTTAAAGTTGCTTCATAACTCTGATGAATATTGCTATATTTTCTATGTGCTCTACTTTTCTCCATAGAAAGTATCACCTTCTAACATAGTATGTAGCTTATTTTTTTATACATATTGCTCAGAGTCTACGTTCCCTCATTAGAATATCATGTCCACAGAAACAGGAATATGGATCTATTATGTTCACTAATGTAGCTCAGATGCCTAGAAGAGTTTCTGGCACATAGTAGGAACTCAATAAGCACTTGTGGAATCAATGAATGTTCTTTAGTTCTGAAATTTCAAAACCATCACCTCACTGAATAATTTGTACATGAACATTCATACACACATACTGAGTTTAAATCCTATTTACTTCCAATTCCTTTATTATATGTTTGTACTCAGTCAGTACATGATTACAGACTTAAAATATCACAGATCAACACATACTGGGCAAGTATTAAATATTTGTTTTAAATGAGGGTATCACTTAGATATTCAGCATAAATCACAGCAACATCTTGTCTGATCCACGTCCTAGAATAAGGTCAACAAAAACAAAAACAAAAACAAAACAATGGGACCTAATTAAACTCAAAAGCTTTTGCACAGGAAAGGAAACCATTAAAAAAAAACCAAAAAGACAACCCCCAGAATGGGAGAAATTCTTTGCAAATAATGCAGCGGACAAAGGCCTAATCTCTGAAATACATAAATAACTCATACAACTCAACAACAACAAAAACAACACAATTGAAAATGGGTAGAAGACCTAAATAGACATTTCTCCAAAGAAGACATGAGGATGGCCAACAGGCACATGAAAAAAATGTTCAACATCACTATTAGAGAAATGCAAATCAAAACTACATTGAGGTACTATCTCACACTGGTCAGAATAGCCATCAATAACAAGTCTACTACTAGCAAATGCTTTAGAGGGTGTGGAGAAAAGGGGACCTTCCTTTACTGTTGGTGGGAATGTAAGCTGGAAAAAGCACTATGGTAAACAGCATGGAGGTCCCTCAGAAAACTGAATCTAAAACTACCATGTGACTTAGCAATTCCATTCCTGGGCATATATCTGGACAAATCTGTAATTCAAAAAGATACATGCACCCCTATATTCATCACAGCACTATTCACAAAGCCAAGACGTGGAAACAACCTAAATGTCCATCGACAGATGAATGGATTAAGAAGATGTGGTTTGTATACACAATGGAATACTATCCAGCCATAAATAAAGACAAAATAATGCCATTTGCAGCAACACAGATGGAACTAGAGATTCTCATACTAAGTAAAGCAAGTCAGAAAGAGAAAGACAAATAACATATGATATCACTTTTATGTGTAATCTAACATATGACACAAATGAACCTATCTACAGAAAAGAAGCAAACTCATGGACATGGAGAACAGACTTGTGGTTGCTGGGGTGGGGAGGGTAGTGAATGGATGGGGAGTTCAGGGTTTGTGGATGCAAACTGTAACATATGGAATGGATGGGCAATGGGGTCCTACTGTATAGCACAGGGAACTCTGTGTGACTGGGTCACTTTGCTGTACAACAAAAATTGAAGAAACATTGTAAATCAACTATAATTTAAAAAAACAGAAAAAAAATAAAACGAGGATATCATTAAACCTTGATATGAATGCTTTAACAATAGTGTCTTCTGATTAAATAAAGTTTCCAAACAGAGTATAGTAGCCAATGTGACCTTTGGATAGCTTGTATTATAAAACATAAAGATGCTATCTTTGTTAGACAATTGCAGCAAAATGTAGAAACAATTAAGTGATAAGCAAAAAGATTGTTATACTGACAAGCATGATAAAGACTTTGAGAATGTGGAATAAAACCTGATTTTCTTATTCCAGCTCCAAATGTCACAAACACCTATGCAAGGTCTTAATGGTAAAGAAATGGATATTTTTAAAGTCCCATCTGTCTAGTACTCTCAAGGTCCTCTATAACGCTAGAGTTGTCTTCATGTTCTGGAATTCCCATAATTCTTCATATTCTTTTTTTTCTTCTTAACTAAGTAATAACTATTTTTATAAACAGTTAAGTAGAAAAGCTTCCTCTAATCAGCATTAAAACAATAATGCATGACTAATACATAACTTAAAAAAACCTTCCAAGTTAAATCTCAATTTAATTTTGAAAATTCTATGTTGCCACAAAATACTTGGCTGTAATTCAGATTTAGAAAGTTTAAAAGTTTGAAATAATACAGAATTCAGTATATGGACATCATGCTAAGTATCTTGCTTTGCCCTTCCAGATCCATGCTCTGATTACTTTGTGATTGCCACCCTCTAGCTTCTATTCCTTACATCCCATCATCCCCTATCCCCTCCTGGCCCTCCAGGTTCATCCGCTCTCATTCCAATGAGAATTTTCCCCAGCCATAAGAAAAAGAACAAAGGCCCTTCTTACAAGATTTGTATGGATTTGCTGGACTTCCCTACTTAGGACTTCATCTCCTATTCAATGGCCTCTCCATAAGACCATTCTAAGTACTTGTTCCCCTTGTCTGTTACACCCTAGGGATAGTAATGACTCCCTATTAGTATTAACCCTAGGGTACAACACTCTCCTGGCTGTTCTTACCCATTTCCTTCTTATTCGGAATTAGTCTCTCTTTTCACCTTACCTGGTATGGGAGTGCCATCTCCTTCCTGCTAAACCTCTGATTAAATACACATTGACTTTCTCACACTGATGTCCCACCTTAGACATCCGTTATGTTTACATCTCTGTAAATGGAAGGAAGCTCAAGCAAACACTGATGGATCATTTTGGTTTCTCCAATTCTCTCATCCTTCCACATCCTATTTGTTAGAGAGTCCTGTCAGGTTTACTTCAAAATACATTTTGAAATTGTCCTCTTCTTTTTATCTCTACTGCCCCCCCCCCATTTCAGGCTAATCTCATTTTCTACCTGGGGTATTTCAGTTACCTCTTAACTGGTATCCCTGCTTTCTTTTTCACTGCAATAGTCTTTATAAGCTTATTGCCTGCTTTTTGCTCTCCCATCACTTCAGTCCACATATTAAACAAAGGTATCTTTGAAAAACACAGATAATGCAACTTAAAAGTCCATAATGACTTCCCATTTCAATTTGGTTAAAGTAAAAATGCCTTACAGTAGCCTGAAAGGCCCAAGAGAAAAGCCTCTGCTCAATTTTTCACACTCATCATATAAATCTTTCCACCTTTTAGACACACAATTTTCCTTTTTGTTCCTGAAACAAATTGAGTACTTTCTCACCTTAGAGCCTTTGCATTCACTCTTTTCCTTACTTGATACACCCTTCTTCAAGGATTCTCCACATATGGACTGTGCCATCCTTCCTGTCTGGTGTGCTATTATTTCCTTTATAGTGATGATCTGCCATCATTCTATTTATTTGATGTTTTTTTTTTACTGTATATCTCAGCCCAATGAAGTATAAGTTATATGAGGCCAGAGACTTGATCTACATCTCCAGGGCCTAGAATAGCCTGGTTCACTCATCACTCATTAATAGTTATTTGGTTATTGAATGAATGAATGATGAATGAATGCCTTGTCATCAATCCTGCTTCTATTTTCACAAGAGATTTCTAGTCCTAACTTCACAATGTTGCTACACTGTGTCTTTCTTTTCATTTTCTGTGGCCTGAATACTTAGACTGTCTTAGAGCAATTAAAAATGTAATATCTCCCCATGCTCAAGTGTTGGGGTCAATGACATTTCTTCTAAGATACAATGTATAGAATATTCCCCCATGACCAGGCAATGACATCTTATTTATATCACCACAGATAAGCTTTCATATTAATGCCTATGCACCCCTTGTGTCTGGCTTCCTTGCTCAGAATAATGGCTTGAGATTCATCTGTGTTCTTACATGTATCAGTAGTGTGTTCCTTCTTATTAGTGAGTTGTTTTCCCTTGTATGGTCATATCACTATGTGTTTATTCATTCACCTGTTGATGGACATTCAGTTTGTTTCCAGTTTGGGGATATTATGCATAAAATTGCTATGCAAGTTTGTGAACAAGTATTTTGTATTGATATACATATTCTTTTTTTTGTTTCTTTTCATGGCCTCACCCACAGCATATTGAAATTACTGGGCCAGGGATCGAATCCAAGCTATAGCTGCAACATGTGCCATAGCTGTGGCAACACCCAATCCACACACCATTGTGGTGGGATGGGAATTGAACCTGCACCTATTCAGTGACCCTTGCTGCTGCAGTCAGATTCTTAACCCACTGCACCACAGTGGAAATTCCCAATATACATTTTCATTTCTCTTAGATAAAAACTTAGGAGTTGAATGTGGGGGTCATGAAAAAATAGATGTATGTTTAACTTTATAAAAAACTATCAAATTTTCTATAGTGATTTTGTTATTTTTCATTTCCAGCAACAATGTTTAGGTATTCTACTTGGTCCGTATTCTTACAGCACGTGGTATGGTCAGTTTTTAAAATGTTAGCCATTCTAATTGGTGTGAAGTGGGTATTTCATTGTGCTTTTAATTTACATTTCTTTGATAACTAATGTTGCTGAGTATTTTTTAATGTTCTTATTATCCATTCTTATATCTTCATTTGGGGAATATCTGTTTTTATAATGAAAATAATTTCATTGAAAGTTTATTGCAAAATGGCTGAATTTTCGAGTATAGAGCATGCTTATTAACATATTTTAGCTTCGATGAACTGATTACTTGGTTGAGTTGAAGTCTAGTAGCATTCAAAGCATAATGCATTTTATTATGCATTTTAATACTGGAACTTCCTATCCTGTTTATAAGCATGTTTTTAAATTTTCTTAAAAGAAACAAAGGCAGTCTGACTAGTACAACCCATCAATACTCCCATATTGAACTATTTTCATTCTTTTAATTTAAAATTATAATCAAGATTAGAACATCTTATTCTCCCTAAAATACATGCAATATGAAATTGGCACAGCAAGAGTTTGCCACAAATGTGAGAGGAGATAGAGATGGCTCATTTGCTTTTAAAATGGATACAATGAATATAGTACATGTAGGGAAAAATTAACTAACTGGAACTAGATGTTTTTCGTAAGCATTCCTCTCAGCTGGAAATCCTACTATCACATTTTTTAAGATAATAAGAAAGTCCATAAACTGAAAATGCCTCTATTTTTAATCACTTAAATCCTATTTTAATTCTGAATTTGGCAAAGTAGAACAGCTACTCGTGATCCTTAATATCCACGTATATTCGTCAAAAGTGCAAGCTTTTTTTGCTAATCCTACCATGAAAAGACCCCTGATTCAGTATGTTTTTAACAACAACAACAATAAAATTGCTATTGCTTTTCATTTTATTTATTTTTTTTGTCTTTTTGTCCTTTTAGGCCATACCTGTGGCATATGGAGGTTCCTAGGCTAGGGGTCTAATTGGAGCTGTAGCCGCCGACCTACACTGGAGCTACAGCAACGCCAGATCCCAGCCATGTCTGTGACCTACACTACAGCTTGTGGCAATGCCGGATCCTTAACGCACTGAGCAAGGCCAGGGATTGAACCTGCAACCTCATGGTTCCTAGTCGGATTCGTTTCTGCTGCACCACAATGGGAACTCCTGCTATTGCATTTTAACACAAGATATTTCCCTGTGTTTGAGTAGCCAATGCAAGTTGGGAATGTATCATATTACACTCAAAATATTGCATTAGAAAATCACATAATGGGAAGTGTAATTGTGGATACTTCCATGCTGATTTTGGTTTTGGTATGATTTCTTCACTCTTTCTCAGGCTACACACCTCAAACTCATCTCATCTTCTCAGCACCCACATCCAATTGGGACCATTTCTTCAAGGATAGCTTTCAGTTATTTCTCTTTTTATTCCTTCCTCTTGCCAATTACTTCAGTTCTTATAGCTTCTCTCCCTGCCAATCCTCAAAGCTTCCTAATGAACCCTCTTGACCTTCACTTTCCCCACTGTTCATCAGAACTCTACACTGCCACCAGAGCTGCTTTTCTAATCACTCATAATCATCCCTAAAGCATTTACTACTCCATATTCATATTGCCTAACATAAAAGTCCCAACTCTTTGCAAAGGAATAAAAAGGCTTTTCAAATCTCACTGTCAACCTATTCTATCTTCCACATCTTCATTATCCCTCATTTCCAACATATGCTTCAGTCAGACATTTTAATGGATATAAAGTCAACTTTCACATGTCTAGGTCTTTGTTTAGGCCTTTTCCTATTTACTTTGTCAGATAAAACTTTACTTATTTTCCAAGAATAAGTTCAATGAACACTTCAGTGGGACCCTTACAGACTATTTCAGGCAGAATTACTTCTGCCCTTTTTTTTCCATATATGTATTACTGTAGTACTAACTATATTACAGCCCTAATCACATTCTCTTTTAAGTATTGTTAGATTTTTATTTTGTATCCACCAGATCCTACAGTGGGTAGAGGATTAGAGAACATATCCTACTTATATCTCTAGCATGAATTAGTGGACAGGAACTGTGTATTTCTGGCACAGAGTAGAAACTTCATGACTGACTCTTCACCTAATCATGCAATATTCACACATTTAGGACCAGGAGTACATACAAAAAGTGTGTCTATTTCTTCTTTTCTTTCTATTTTCATACCTATAAGACATGTAGATTTAAGTGGAAAAACATGTTTAAAATTTTCTTTTGTTTCAATGTAGCCTTTAAAATGGTACAGTGGTAAACTGTACCATTTAAAAGTGTTAAATTCCACAACAGTTTACATAATCAGTGTATATAAGGGAGCAATAATAAAACTGAAAATGGTTCATTCAACTCTTTTTTTTTTTTTTTTGGCTTTTTGCCATTTCTTGGGCCACTGCCATGGCACATGGAGGTTCCCAGGCTAGGGGTCCAATTGGAGCTGTACCACTGGCCTATGCCAGAGCCACAGCAATGCGGGATCTGAGCCGCGTCTGCGACCTACACCATAGCTCACGGCAATGCCAGATCCTTAACCCACTGAGCAAGGCCAGGGATCGAACCCACAACCTCGTGGTTCCTAGTCAGATTCATTAGCCACTGCGCCACAATGGGAACTCCTCAACTCTTAATGAAATAATCAACCAATCACTGCATCAAATTTTTGGAATGCAATTTCTACATTGAAAGCCAATAAGTGCCAGAACAATTGTGTCCACAGAGAGAAACAGGTTTGTCAGGATCTGGAAAACTGGACAGGGAATGTCCCTTCCAAAGGAGACAGTGATACTCAGCTTCAGCAGAACATGAGTCCAATATTGCTAGCTTTTCAGTTTTTCAAGAGGGAAAATGGATGCCCACAGGAGACCTCTCAATTTCTAAATGTAGCCAGCCACTTGACACAGAACAAGAAACAGTATATGGTCTAAAAAAAAATGTACCTCAAGTCACATAGACCAGTAGCAGCTGAGTTTCAACTTATTTTAAGGATGCTGAAGAAGTTCAAAATTAGTGACCTTTCAAGAGTTCTGAGTCTCTCTGCAAGACAGACTAGGATTCACTGGCATATTATATTATAATAACTATTCTGTTTTAAAGACACAGAAAACATGTTTGCAGTTGCCAAGGGAAGGGGAAAAGGAATGGGATGAATGAGGAGTTTGGGGTTACTGGATGCAAACTATTAAATTTAGAATGGATAAGCAATGAGGTCCTTCTATACAGCACAGGGAACTATATCCAATCTCTTAGGATAGACCATGATGGAAGATAATATGAGAAAAAGAATGTGTGTGTGTGTGTGTGTGCGTGTGTGTGTGTGTGTGTGTGTGTATGTGTGTTTGTATGTATGGCTGGGTCACTTTGCTATACATCAGAAATTGGCACATTTTAAATCAATGTGTATTTAATAAAAAATATTAAGAATAAAGTATATTTAACAAGGGGTTTATGCTCTTGTTTTTATAAATAATTTTAGAAGTTCACAATTACACACACTCAAGTTCCTACAGTTTCACTGTAATAATATACTTTAGCCAGGTTTTATAGATTTTATTCAGGCATAAGGGAAGAAGAAACCCCATATAAATCTGGTTTGGGGCTGCCCCTTCCAATTTCTTGACAGATCTTGATATTCTCCTTGTAGCACCCAAGGACTCACTGCTTTATTGCAACTCCATCCCCTTTCCCTATTAATAGGATGTCTATTCTCTTCGGACTAACTTTGGCTCATATTTGGACCAAAGCAAACAAATTAAACCAACTCACAACAACATGAGAACTGTGGATAAAACGGCTTTAACGTATTATCATTTTCATGCTTATAGGAATATTTAAAGAAAAGCTATTAGATCACAGGCATAAATATCTGAGAGTCATAAGTTACTGGTGTGATTGCCAGATAAAGGACTAGAAGAGGCCTGCCTGGCCCTCTTAAAAATGTAATAGGTAGTAGAAATTTCTAGATGTCACCTGAATATCATTATGATTTTTAAAAATTGCTAGTAATCATTTAAATTCTCTGAGCATGCCATGGGTTATTGGATTTATTCTTTGTTAAAATTCCAGCATCTGTCATCAACTCTCAAAAGGAAATACTGATTGAGAATCTATAGCAATTATTCATAGTCACTGTAGAAACAAGATGGCATCACTGAAAATCGAGGATTCATGTACTATTAAAATAATATTTGTTTCATATTATTATGACTTACTATGCTAGCATTTCATAATCTGTGATATGAAAACAACATATAAGGAGGTATTTTGTAATCTTGAGACAATGTTCAGGTGATACTACCAACAACAACAACATGAATATTATAAGATCTTTAACGGTCTAAGTCTAATTAGCACAGCAGCTATGTTGGCTTATTTTCTTTTTATGCTGTCCACATTATAGCAATATGCTCTACAACCTGTTTCAGGAGAAGCTTCCATTTGTTGCTCTCATAATGCTAATATGGTTCAGGGAAATAGAAGGCTGAGGGTAGAATAGAGGAGAAGGGTCTAGTGATGAATCATTTTACTCCACATGAAAATATCTTCTTTGTCTCATGAAAACTGAAGAGATTTCATTAAGTCCACATGGATATATGTGACCATCCAATTCAATCTTGAGTCCAACTAAGTGCTTCAAGTTTGATAAGACTGCAGATGAAATGTTAAGGGTCTAATCTGCACAGAGTAGATCATTTTACTTTTCAGTTTATTTTATACCATAATTGGGTGGAAGTAATTTTTCACCTACTTTTAAGAATTTGTAACACTTTTACTTATACACACATACATATACACAGTAACATGAAGGTGGTTTTAATTAGATGTGAAAGATTATAGGATAAAACAGATAGAAACCCTTTTGTTATTGGAGCTGAGGGGATCTCTGTAGATTTTCAAAAATTAAAATAAAAAATTCATTTTAGCTAAAACATATCTTTCATTAGTAAATGCAGTAAAATTAATTTTTTGATATTTTTATTGTGCTCCTTCTTGAATTTTTAAAATATTTTTAGTCATAAATTAAAATTCCTCTTAGGGAAAAAACAAACTAGTCCACTGAAGTCATTCATCATCTAATATCCAGTAATGCTTAATAAAAGACATTCTAAATGTTGTCAGTATTATTTTCAATATTTCATGAAGATAAATAATGGTAAATTTAATAAATGTTGCACACAAGAAATGAACATCACCATGAAATGAATGCACTATTTCTTTTCACTTTGAGTGACCTTAGTGAAGCATTTGATATTAAGTGAAATTAAGTATACTTTCAAGTTCAATAATTTTTAATGCTTTATTTAAGGAATGCTACTATAATTTCAGTAGCTAAGAGGGAGCATGATCTATTTTAAAGAGCATGGATCTGGGAATAAGTAAACCTGAGTTCCAATGGGATGCAGCATCAAAGTGGTTGTGTGCTTTGGGCTTCAGTGTCCCATTGTGTAAAATGAGTCAATGGATTCTATCTCAGGTCCCTTCCAGTCTACTACTACATAGGTCTTACTCCAAGTATGTATTCTATTTGCACATTTCCAGCAGGCTGATAAATGTCCATCAATTTTATCACGTATAGCTTTAGGCCATGAATGTTTTCTTCCTTCTTTCTTTCTTTTTTTTTTTTTTTTTGTCTTTTCAGGGCTGCACCCGAGGCATATGGAGGTCCCCAGGCTAGAGGTCGAATCAGAGCTGCAGCTGCCGGCCTATGCCACCGCCATAGCAATGTGGGATCCAAGCCACTTCTGTGGCCTATACCACAGCTCATGGCAATACTGGATCCTTAACCCACTGAGCGAGGCCAGGGATCAAACCTGCGTCCTCATGGATACTAGTCAAATTTGTTTCCACTGAGCCATTACAGGAACTCTCATGACTGTTTTCAAATAACTAGTTTAAGTAGTTGTTTATTATCTTCTTATTCAATGTATGGCCCATGGACCAGCACCATCAGCATCACCTGAGTGCTTATTATAAATGTAGATTCTCAGGGTCTACTCCAGATCTACCCAGTAAGAATCTGTATTTTAACAAGATCCCCATGTGATTCATGGGAACATTCAAGTTTTAGAAGCATGGCTTAGTCCTAGATTCCTTCCCCAAACTGTTGCTTGTATATAGTTTGAAATGCTCACTATCATTTTATAGTCTAAATTTTATTATGAGAGACACATTTGGCTTAACGCACTCGCTTTCAAATTTTAAATATTTTTGGATGAATCACAACTCGTGTGTGGATTTTTTACTCCTTTGCTGTTGATACTAAAGGTATAAAAGTGAAGAGGCTAAAAAAGGTATAAAAGCAAAGAGCATAGAGTACTCCTATGGAAGGGTTTTCTGGCTTCAAATAATAGAATGCTAACCATGGGTGGCAGAGACAAGTGTCATATGAAGGTGGAAAAAAGAAAGTGTGTTCATTCATTTGTTCATCAGCAAAATATTTGTTGAGCACAGTGGTAGATTGGAGGATACGGCAGTGCCCAATCCCTGCCTTCATGGAGATTGTATTTTAGTGAGGGAGACTCCAATTTTAAATGTTACCTTCTAAGTCCTCTCAGTCACATAGAAATGCTTTACACTTTTAATCATGACCTCAGGCACAGCAATCTTAAAAGAACAATACATTTTTCCCCCTGGCATTTCCTATTTTAGGTATTTTGAGATTGTGCCCTACATCCTAGTTTTAATATGCAGGGTTTGTTTCCCATACTTTAGAAAGGAAGACACAAATCTGGTTTTTCATGTTGGCAAAATATTGGCAACAATTCTCATGTTCACATGCTTTCAAATTACAATGCAGATTAAACAAAATATATATGTGAGCAACATGTACTTGGTTGCACACAGCTTATTTGCCTTTGTAAAAAAAATCTGCAGTGTTAGTGTATTAGTGATATTAATGCCTTTTTCAAAGAATATATATTTTGCATATCTTTCATTTATAAAAAGCATAATGGTACAAATGAAAACTTTTTACAAGGTTAACTTATACGATTCCTCTAATAAACATTGAAAAATGTACTAAGAATTGGAATAATGTAGATTTTCATAAAAGTCATCTTTAATAAGTAAAATAAGGATCAAGAATATAATGTAACAGTATCAATTTTATTTAATATCTGGAAGAACATTTTTTAGTAAAGACCTAACTCACATTAGTATGTAATTTCTTGAAAGCTTTTTACAATTTTTCTAATTGCTATTTCTATCGTGATTTATATGTTTCAAATTTTCAGGGGAAGAAAATGAGAAAAAGTTCAGGCTGTTAGTGATTTCCATTGTCACTGATTTTGTATGGATTTGCTAAGCCAATACATCTGGATTTCAGGCCACTCAAAATAAAGAGGAGAAAAATCAGAATTGTCTAATTTGACATGTCCATGTGATTCATGAATACTAAAATAAAAGGGTGATTTTTCAACCAGTCTTGCCTATAATTAAATATGAGTAACTATATTCAGGCAGTAATAATTACCCAATCTCATACCAGCATAGATGAACAAAGACAACACAAAAGCTTCTCTTGTTTAGATGAACATAAACAATTTTGCCCTTGCTTTCAAGGCACAGACCTTACACAGTAATTAGGTTTAAATATAGTTCTGTTGTTTTTAAACAACAGATGGCTGCCATTTTGTACATCTTCCATTTTTATAGAAATATTTTATTGTTGGCTGAAAAGCCCAAAAGGATTTTCATTTATTATTCTGTCTACATGTCTCTTGGTTTGCACAAGAGACTAGCTAAGGAAAAAATAAGCTCTTGAATATGAAGGGTGAAAGTTTGGTAGCTCCCGATCCCAGGATCCACATGGGATTAGTGTCAAGGTTAGAGAACAAGGCAACAGTGGAGGTCAGGCAATTTTTAGGCTGAGTGTGAGTCTTATGATTCAACTAGCAATAAAGTAAAGCAACCATGACCAAAGCCGAGAAAGAGTTTTGGGTTTTATTGTACCCCATCCCCAGAGAGTAATCAATCAGTATTTTTTGAATGAATAAATTATATCCAGTAACACCTTGTGTGAAAGCATAAATCTTTACATTTTCTAATACAAGTCTTTGAAAGCAAGCATTTAAAGCTGTTTGCTCTAGCATCATATAACCAGCTATTAAGGAGCTTAAACACAGTTGCTAAAAAACTCATTTTTTAAAATGTGAGGGTTTACCCTCATATAGACAAAGCCTGAGTCTCTTTTATTTGAGGACTTATATTAGGTCATTATCACTGACCAATATTTGGAGTGTACTCACAACTGATCAAGAAGAGAAGATAAACTGTAAAATAGTCTAAATTACTTTCTCCAAATATCTTTTCAACTATCTTCTCTACCCCAGGCCCCTTTCTTCAATTCTAGGAAGCTGTAAAAGTCTGGAATATAAACTTTTATCTCCAAATGCTGAAAATTATAAAGACAAGGCATAAAGAGAATGCAAAAGTGAAGACAAATTCCTTGACCTCATGGAATTTAAAATCTAGGTTGGAGAGATGGTAAATGACACACTAAAATACAAGGCAGAGTGAGAAATAAATACTGAAGAGTGGGAAAGGCAGGTGAAAATGAAAGGAGTATAAGGAGGAAGCCAGGATTAATTGTGAGTCTGGGGACTAGGAAAGCAACAGCTTGGCCAAAAGAACTGTGACTGGTAAACAGGGGAGGAAGGGCACGCTGGCATCTTTAAAGGCCCTGAGAGCCTGCTATTATCAGGAAACTGCAAGGAGGTTCATGTGGCCAGAATATGAAGAAGGGACAAGAGATGAGGAGAGGCCTAGACCATATCAAGAAACCACATTGAGATGACGCTCTTTATTCTGTAGGCTGGGCCATAGTATTCAATAGGTTTGTGGTAAAAATGTCATGATCGAATACTTATGAAAGTCAATTCTGGTGCAAGTGAGAAAGCAACAAGTTCAGCAATAAGTGATTGAGATCTGAATTAATTTCATTTGAGGATGAAGTACAGGAGAAAGGATAGAGAGGGACTTGGAGAAAGGAAATAATTGTTGATCAAATGGATATGGTGAATAGTAAGGGTAAAGATGTGGGGGTGGCAAATAAGGTAGACTCCAAAATTACTCTGAGTGTTTGGCTTGGTAACTGGAAGGATACTACTTTCATTACATTACTCAAGGAAGACAAAAGAAGAGACTATGTCTTAGTTTATATATATATATATAACTTAGTATACACACACACACACACACACACACACAGACACACACACACACACCATCTATTCCTCAGCTTAATACTTGCTATTCTCTCTATCAGGAACATTGTTCCCACCCCTCAACACACAAGTTAACTCCCATTCATCATTCAGGTCTCAGCTAAAACATTATTTCCTCAGAGAAGTCTTCCCTCTGCACTGAAACAGTAATAGGTGCCCTTACTATAGGTTCTCATTTTACGCTCGACTTCTTTATATATTTGCTTCTTTATTCTATGCCTGTTATCCCAATAGACTGAAAGCCCCAGGCAGGTCTTGTTCATCAGTGAATGCCCTTCACCTAGGGCACTGAATTCATACCAACTTGTTTGGTAAATATTCAATAAGTGAATGAATACCTGATGAGTTTCTTTGTTAATGGGGTGAGCAATGGCACATGACCTGTCTGTGTTTCCCTTTTGCTTCTCACAGGGTAACTATTTCCATCCGAAGCACATCTCACAAAAGCACACCATTCTCCCAACTTCTTTTCCCTCTTTGCTTGTCTAATCATCTAAGGAGATTTCTCTCCCTTAGCTCTTTAACTTACTTGTAAGCTCCCAAACAACCCCAATGATGAAAAAGTGTAGGAGTAATGAAAGTAACAACTAGGAAATGGAAAGTGAATTAGAATATAATGACTCTCTCAAGTTCAAGGCCTTTGAAAATGCCCTTATTCTCTGTTTACAACTCCCACCAAAGTCTTCATCTACCTCCTGTCTTTCTCTAATTAGATCTACTTTCCTTTAGCATCATGCTTAAGGCATAAAATAAAAATCTTAGTGATTTTGTTTAGGTTTCAATTACCCTTATTTTATGGCACTGGTTCTATTATTTTTCCTCTTTTCTAGTTCATTCATTTTATTACTTAAAATTATATTTTCTTGCAGTAAGAACACTTAATACAAGATCTACCTTGTTAAAAATTTAAGTATAAAATACAGTATTGTTGATTATAGGTACAATGTTGTATGGAAAATCGAGAGAAATCCTTCATCTTGCTTAACTGAAACTTTGTCCTTTGATTAGTGATTTCCCATTTTCACCTCTTCCCAATCCTTGGGAACCAGCACTACACTCCAGTTTTTTTTTTTTTTTTTTTAACAACAGGGATTTATTTTCTCACAGTTCTGGAGGCTGGAAGTCCCATATCAAGGTGCCTTTAGGATTAGTTTCTGGTGAGGAACCTCTTCCTGGCTTGTAGAGAACGACTTTCTCTTTGTGTCCTCACATGGCCTTTCCTCTGAATCTATGCACAGAGGGATCTCTGGTGTCTCTTCCTTTTCCTATGAGGAAACCGGCCCTATGGGATTAGGGCCTCACCCTTACGACCTCAGTTAACTTTCATTACCTCCTTAAAGGTTCTATCTCTAAGTGCAGTCACACTGGGAGCCCATTACACTCTGTGACCCTATGAATTTGACTATTTTAGATACTTCATATGAGTGAAATGTAGTATTTGTCTTTCTGCAACTGGTTATTATTTTCATTGCAAAGACACAGTACTTCTTGTGTAGTACAGTAAGGAAAAGTATATTTAAACTGGAAATTTAACCATGATTATAACATTGATTTTTTCAACCATTTGAAAATAATGAAAACACCTTATTTCAAGAGAAAACATTAATGAAGATACAATTTAAAAACACATCAAAATGGACCCCCTTGGTGTGAAGTCAAGCTATTTACAGATCCCATCACAGCCTCCATGTCTTACCAAGACAAGTTCTTCAGCAGTACTTGGTGGAGAAGTTTGAACTACATTATTTCTATAGGAACACATTTCTAGTTCAAAATTTCTGACAACAAAATCTAAAAAAAAATTCTCTGTATAGTGGATTTTTATGTATCAAGAATTATATCCACTAGAACCTTATAAATTAGGATTTTAACTAGATAGAGAGATAAGCCATTGATAACTTAGCATGATGCTCATGTATATTTTAAAATCATATTATTATTGCTTTAATGTTGTTTATGAAAGGGACTTATTCAAATCTTTCACTATTATTCACAATTTTTCTCAGCTTTATTGAGATATAATTGACAAATATCATTGTGTGAGTTTAAGGCATACAATAAGTTTGTTTGACACACACACTATAATATGTATTAACAATTTTTTGGCCTAATTATATACAAAGTTCACAAAGCTCCACAGACTTTTCTTTGAGACATTGTATATGTTCAAATTTCTTATGTTATGAACATAATGACAATTGGAAAATTGCTATTGATAATGAGAAGCCTTATATGCATAGGTCATTCCCGTGTAGCCCTGCAAGTACAGTTATTTTTTGATCAAATCATCTTTACAAAGGAAAAATTTTTTCCAAAAAAGAATAGTTTAGAAGTTATTTACCTGAATAAGCCATTCTTTTAAAAAACAGAGGTAGAGAGGGAGGGTGGGAGAGAGGGAAGGGCGTACTACTGAAGGGGGTCTGCAAATAGTAGGTTCTCATATTTGAAGCTCTACATTACTAGATTTTTACGAGTGCCGCATACACACAATGCCACATACATACAATGTATGTGTTGTACATATGGTTTCCATATTTGTGTATATAGTATTGTATGTTCATGGGGCATACAATTTGGAGACCATAAATATACCTGTTCAAACCTCAACTACTTTATAATTTAAAGTCAGGCCTTGTAGGTATATTTTTAATTATGTTATTTCTCCAGGTCCTAGCATTGCAAAACATACACATGTGCACCTGTGTATGTGCATGAAAACACACACACACACCCCCTGAGACATTTATTAACCCAGATGAACTACAAAGATATCCACATCATCATTAGCCCTATATCTTCTCTAAAGATAGAGGCAGAAGTCAGGTCTGCAGTGTTATTTTGCTATAGCTTGCAACTCTGAAAAAGCACTGATGTCCAAGGTAATGACAGAGATGAATTCAATGAGAGACAATTTAATAAGAACACATATGAGTTGAGCTGTGCTGAATCAAAATATTAAATTTAAATTAAACTCTTTCTTATGTAGTTGGAGTCATAATTAAGTTATAAGCTTTAATCTCTAAATCTAAATGCAATTATGCTAAAGCGACCACACATTGACAGATAAAAGTTCCTCACTACATTAACTCAAATGCAAATTTCTGAGCTACAGAAATACATGGGTTCAGAAAGAGAAGCAATGGTAATTAAACATACCCAGTTGATGAATAAGTCATTGAAACCCATGCTGCTGCTGGAAACTAGCAGAAGGAAAGTGGTGAAAACAAGCTTAAAGAGTCTTTATCCTCAGTGCCATCTCTAGTTGAGCACAGACAACCAACACAGAAAGGAAACAATTACTTAGAGACAAAACATTATGAAAAAAACTCTTTGCCTTATTACTAGCCTTGGAATGTTTCCTCATAAATTCAGCGAAGTTGTAGGACCAGAGTTAATTGTGTACTTACTTGTACCTACCTCCATTAGCATTACTTCAAATCGACATATTTTGAGCAGAGAAAAAAGTTTTCCCCTTACAATATCATCAACTCTTCCATGTGATTTTTTTTCCCTGTGGCCACACCCAAAGGATGAGGAAGATCCAGGGCCTTGGACTGAACCCACGCCACAGCCACAGCAGTGACCTGAGCCACGGCAGTGACAATGCTAGATGCTTAACTCACTTCGCCACCAGCAAACTCCTTCCACGTGATTTAAAAAACAAACAACCCTCCCCAAACCTAGAAACGGCACTGAATAAGTAGCAAGGGGTAAAACTACTCTAAGATCATAGCATCACTGCAGGATCCATTAAAAGGAATTCATGAGGAAATGATAATAACAATGACCCACAGCAATTTCCCACAAATGGAGAAGAGTACTGCCTTCCCTCTGTAACAGTGTTGGGAATAAAGGTGGAAAGTGCCCACTTATCAAGGGCTAAAGCCAAGAAGAGGAGAAACTAATCAGCACTTGGTTTCACTGCTAACCCCCTTTTTTATTCCACCCTCTACTCCAATGGACAATAGAAATTAACTTCTACACACTACACTGAACAAAAAAACATTTAAAATCTTATCTTGAAAGAAAATAAATCAATGCTATTTGAATTCAGTATTAAAGCACAGTAATGAAGAAGCATGTAATGAAGTTAAGGACTTTCTTTCTATGACACTGACTCTGATCACAGACCTCAGAATTTCAAGTGAAAAGATCAGCAGAAGGATACTTAGCTTCGGCATTCTTCACAAAGGATGGCACATACACAAACCCATACACATATGTACAGATGTATACACAAAGAAAACTCATAAATGGTTTGTAATGATGATACAATCATCAAGATATTACATTAATATGTATCCCATTTATGGATGAACACATACTGTCTGAGAAGGTTCTGTCATACCATAAATATCTCATTATCAAAATTATATAATAAAATTGACAATGAATTATTTTTACATTTTAAAATAAAAGGGGGAAATTCCTTTTCAAGGACAGAAAAAATTTGTACTTCAACATGGCCTAAGTCAGAAATACTGTGCTGCATTTTTCTCTTAAAAAGGGAGCTGGAATTGATCGTAGAAGCAAATAGATAAATAGCACAGGTTAAAGTGGTTTGCTCTCTACTATTTATTCAAGACATCACAGTTTCTTATGATTTTCCAAACATTGACCCCAAACTATTGAAGATCAGGTAAGAAAAGAGACATTTGTTTTATTTTTCTTACACTTTTCCTTCCTGTAATGGGAATTCAAACAACAGAGAAGCCCTTCAAAATATCTTCTACAAAGCCTTGACTGGTTTCATGTGCAGATATATTGTAAATGACGGGGTTTAAATCTATAAAACATGGAAGAATTACTTTTTCCACCCTTTCGTTTAGGGAAAATTCATCCCGTGTAACATTATTTTTTTTTGTCTTTTTTTTTTTTAGGGCTGCACCCGCAGCATATGTAGCTTCCCAGGCTAGGGGTCGAATCGGAGCTGTAGTGTCTGCAACCTACACCACAGCTCACAACAACACGGGATCCTTAACCCACTGAGCAAGGACAGGGATTGAACCCGATTTCTTATGGATGCTAGTAGGGTTAGTTAACCACTGAACAACGACGGGAACTCGCAGTGTAACATTCTTTATCTGAACTGACATAGCAACATTTTCCTTTGAAAAACACGGGACATTGTTGGAAGGAAATGGAGTGATTCAAAAACTATGATACACAGTCACACTCATTCAGGTCCATCCAAGGTAGACATATATATTTTTGGACACAATTTTATCTCTGAAAACTTTCATACCTTCCTGCGTAAAATATTTTAAACTTGGAGGTGACACTCATGGTAGCATAAAACCTTAGAAACCATCAGGTCTGCATTCTTTTTGTAGGCACATCTAGTAACAGCCTCAGGAAACAATAATTTTCTTGAACTATGAATGTTGAGATGGAATTACCACTTCCATAGAGCCTCCTATTCTACCCATTCTGTGGAAATTGTCACTGAATTCTACTCTCTCACAAAACAAGATATAAGTCAATAGTTCATTAGTGGATGGAAATGTCCTTTAGATATAAATAGTAGAACTGCAAATTTGAATTAAAAATTTAGATATAAGAGACATGTATTTAATTTTGCCATGGTGTGTGAAGTTGCCAAGTAACACCCAAATACATTTAAAGTACCAAGTAAGATAATAGTGGTAACAGATACCATTTAGCAGGAAAGAGTAATAAAGTACATACTCTCGAGCCAGCCTGCTTAGATCTGAATTCTAATCCTGTCACTTATTAGCTCTGACATTTAGCCTTGTGTGCCTTCATTTCCTCATCTGTATGATGTGGAGAACAACAGCATCTACCTCATAGACTTGTGTTAACCATGAAAAGAACTTGCAGTAGTGTCTGGCATGTAGTGAGCATTCAATAAATATCCAACATGGTTTTATGCTTGACAAAATGTGTTTCACATCAGTATACTGATACTGTACTTCAGCTTTCTCATTATACCATTTGTTTCTTACAATGAAAATTAAGTTGGAAGAAAAATTTTCTTTTCTTTTCTTTCTATTTGAGAATGGAGGAAGGCAGGAAGAAAGATATGTACCACCAAACTTCAGTTTTGACCTCAGTATTAGACCAAAATCTGTTATTTGGTTTCATACTGGGCTTTGGAAGGCTAGATGGCCACACGCCTCCAATTTTATTTCTGGAACCCCTCAGACCATGCTTCATCAATGATTGTGCAGTTGCCATCCAGCAAAATAATGTTAGTCACATAAAGAGGCATGTTATTAGGTTTTATTGTTAAATACTGAATATCCATGTTCAAACACAGCCAAATATTTCAAATGCAACTTTAAAAAAAAAGTCCTTGCAAATCAATCAATGATGACTGATTTAAAATGTTTTATCAATTTCAGATGTAACTTGAAGGGAAAAATCTCTTTACATGATTTGTGTGTTTAAATTTTATCAGTCAGTTGAAATATAGAAGTATATTTATGGGGACTGTGTAACTGCTTTGAAAAACAATTTTGCAGCTCCTCAAAAATAGGACCCAGAAACTCCACTCATAGTACATAAGCAAGAAAATTGGAAACAAGTATCCACACAAAAATGTGTACATGAATGTTTATGGTAACATTATATTCATAATTGACAAAAAGAAGGAAAAAAACTAAACATTTATCAGATTAAGTAAAGAAAATGTGAACTACACATACAATGGAATATCATTCAGCAACAAAAAGGAGTAAATTACTGACACATGCTAACACATGGATGGAAGAACCCTGAAAACATTATCTTAAATGAATGAAGCCAAACACGAAAGGTCACCTACTGTAGGATTCTATTTATATGCAGTGTCCAGAGTGACAAAGTCCTAGACACAGATAACAGATCAGTGGCTGTAAAGGGCTGGGGGATGAGGGGATGGTGAGTGACTGGTAAAGTATACAGGGTTTCTTTTCAGTGTGTTGGCAGATTGAGTGGAAGAAGGACACCATACTCAACAGATGATGAGGGTCTGAGGAGCAGTAGTTCTGTGACCTCTCCATAAAAAGACACCTTCTTTCCTAAAATACACACTAGCTACTGAATTCACAAGAAAATGCATATGATAGCTTGTTTGTGCTGTCTTTCAGACTACCTAATGTTTACAAAGCTCTTAAAGCAATGCCTTGAACATGTTAAGTGTTCTATATGAGTGTCTGTTAACACAAATACAAAGAAAAGAGTCTTTAAAAACAGAGTTTAGAACAAGACAGAGAATGAAATACAATATACCGTTTATGTCTGATATAAAATTAACATTTGTCACTAGGAAAATACAATCGTTAAGCAAAAGTAAGCATACCTAGGAAGACACAGACCGCATTTTATACTCTACATATAGTTGACTAAAGAAATCACCATTTTTGTTACTGATCTCCAGTAAGACACTAGGCACACACAATGGCCTGGCAGGATTTGCACACAGGTTCATGTATCTTAGTAATCACCAGTCAAGTTCGTGATTTATTAGTCAATCAATACTAATGAGTAGCTAGGGAGGGGGGACTGTGGACTGTGGGCTAACACTGCAGCCCTGAGCTGTGCACTGAGTGCTAAAGAGAGCTGAACTGATTCACTTTTCTTTGAAAAGGCAAAATAAAAAGTATTTCTCTGAGCAGTTTTAGTATATATTCAGCAATTTTCTTTCAGCTTAAAATGCATTTGAGAAAGCTTATTAATCAGAAGATTTATGATGTTAGAATCACTGAATCTAAAATAGTTCTTCATTCCTAGGTTATTGAATTCTAAAAGAAAATCCATCATAACACTTGTTATAATAATATAAAAATAAGCATAATTTCTAAAGCATTATAGTTAAACATTGTATACTCTTTGTCTAGGGTTGTGAAATAGCAAAATAAAATTTTTTAAGGTGGTGATTTCAAGAGACTTGGAAGCCTTGATAAACATAATTGAGTTTTTTCTTTTCCTTTAAATTTAGAATGGTTAAACAGAATAAACATAGCAAAGATTTATCATATTTGTAATGATATAAGTCAAGAAGAAGCACCATGCAATAATATTTTAAAAGCAGTCTTATTTGCCTCAATTTTCTTCTTAATTAATGTTGTATAATAGTTTAAAAGATCAGACACCAGAAGTTTGCAGGCACAGTTTTGATCAATGAAGAATACTCACATTTATGAGCCACCATTACCTTATTGTTTTGAAATCACATGGGCACTTATTATTCCTATAGTCAACATTAACTGTTGCCCATTTTGGACAACTGGTATTGCATTAGGCTTAGAAAAATCAATAATTATATAAATTTCAGATAATATAGACTAATTTCCTATACCATTTAATTAGCAATTAATGCTAAATTACCTTGCAACCTATGCTGCTTCTTTAAACCTTATTCAATAGTTACATTGATCTCCCCCATGTTTCCTTTTCCTTTCAGCATTTAGATTATAATTTCCTTTGAAATAATGATAACACTTCATACTTTTCTTCATAGTAGAATATTTTCATCAACAGCATTATTAGGAGCTAAGAGAATAGCTTGCTACACATAAATTGAAATGTCTTCTAAATAAGTGAGGTGAAACGTCTCGTGGTGGTATGGCTGAAAGAGCAAAGGTTTGACAATGGAGTTTGCTAATGTGCAAAACTTAACAATGACAACTATTTATTCATGGTTAGTTGTATATGAACTGATGTCACTCTTGGAAGGTGGCTTAAATGGGGACAAATCGTTCAAGGACATCGAGGATAAAAATATCACTGAAGGCTGGGAATGTTTTAGATTAAAGAACACCAAATAGACATGTTGTTTGAATATGCTGCATGGTTCTTGATTAAATTCTAAAGCAGGGTGGACAGTGAGGAACAAAGAACAGCTGGTGAAATTCAAATGTTCTGAATATTGGATCACAGTATCATAAATTTCTTGAATGGGATAGTTTTATTTTGGCTATGTAGTAGAATATGTTGCTCTTAGAAGATACATGGTAAAGTACAGCTGGCCCTTGAACAACAGGAGTTGGAACTGCACGAGACCACTTGTACGCAGATTTTTTTCTTCTTTTTTTTTTAAGAATCTTTTTAGGGCCGCACCCATGGCATATGGAAATTCCCAGGTTGGGAGTCAAATCAGAGCTAGAGCTGCCGGCCTACACCACAGACACAGCAACGTGAGATCCAAGTCTCATCTGCAACCTACACCACAGCTCATGGCAATGCCAGATTCCCAACCCACTGAGCAAGGCCAGGGATCGAACCTGCATCCTCCTGGATCTTAGTTGGGTTCATTACCACTGAGCCATGATGGCAACTTCACAGAATTTTTTTCAATAGTAAGTACTATGGGGGAGTTCCCATCGCGGCACAGCAGAAACGAACCCAAATAGGAACCATGAGGTTGCGGGTTTGATCTATGGCTTCGCTCAGTGGGTTAAGGATCCAGTGTTGCCCTGAGCTGTGGTGTAGGTCTCAGACATGGCTCAGATCTGGCATTGCTGTGGCTGTGGCGTAGGCCGGCAGCTACAGCTCTGATTTGACCCCTAGCCTGGGAAGCTCCATATGCTGCAGGTGCGGCCCTAAAAAGACAAAAGACAAAAATTAAAAAAGTAAGTACTATGGTACTACATGATTCCAATTGGTTGAATCTGTGGATCCAGAGGAACCTCTGAAGTGATGGAACCAAGGCTGTGGAGGAACCAAGGTGCCAAGGTTGAAGAGAGCTGACTATAAACTGTACATTGATTTTAGACTTTGCAGCAGGTCAGTGCCACTAACTCTTCTGTTGTTCAAGTGTCAACTGTAATTAGAATTGAAGTATCATAATATTTGCAAGTAACTCTAAAATGGTTCTGGGAAATTGTATATATTTAGATATATATATATATATATATAGAGAGAGAGAGAGAGAGAGAGATGGACAGAGAGAGAGTGCAAATGTTAGCAACTGATTCTGGGTGAAAGACATATTGCTAGTCACTGTACTAGTATTGCAATTTTTGGAGGCCTGGAATTTTTCAAAAACATCTGTGGAAAAATGGAAATCTTTCAATATGCCTGCAGTAAGCAAAGTAAATTCATATTGATTATAGTTGCCTCTACGCCAAATATCATAATAAGACAATGTGTGTCCGGTATTAAACAGCCATATCTTAATGACAGTGCATATGCTAATCCTATTCAGAAGGATGTCTTTGGATACTACTAAGCACAAAAACGTTATGCTGAGCCTAAGCAATTTTCAGAATACTTCTATATTAGCCAAATGGGTATTAAACATGTAATTAAAAATGTATGATTATTATGACTTTGCATTCAAGTTTACTGTTGCTATACTGAATATTTTAATAACTTCTTTCCCACAAATAGCACACAGAATGTTACTGCAAGCAAATTCATTTTACTTAGTCTTGTTATAAATTATACCAATGGCAATGCCCTGGCAGCCAAAGAGCTGGGAGAATACAGCCTCTACATTCACATGTAAATAACCACGGATGACAATCGAGGAGCCATTGATATTAAATATTTTTTTTTTTAAAAAAAACACAGAACCTCTGCTATTAACTTCACACATAAATGGAATTGAGAGCTGAGTTGTACCTGTTTTTTAAAAAAAGGAGAACCACTTTGAAGCAAAGGAAGAAAACTCTTCTTGCACTTGCCTTGTTTTATTCCACTTGAGAGCAAAGGCTGTAATGAATGTACCACATAACCCACTGCGTGAAACAAAGGAAACACAAAGGATGGTTTTTTTTCACTTTGCTGTCACTTGAGTGAGTGGAGGGCTCCTTTATTGTAATAGTAATTTTAATTAGTTTCTAGTTGATATTCTTGTCCTTGTTTAGTATCTCATTCTCCAGCAGGCTGCTGAGCTCTGTTCACAGGCAAGAGCTTACTAGGCTAGGGCAAGCAAATCCACTTACTGATGGCATATCATAAAACGGACTCCCTCACAGTGACAGGCCTCTGAGTGATTAATATGTGTGTGTGTGTGTGTGTGTGTGTGTGTGTGCTCCTACCATTGGGTGCAGCCCAGAGCAGGGGCCTACCTGCAAACACACATTTTTTTTTTCTATTTTAATACTGTAGCTACATGTGGAATACACCATATAAGTTGGAAAAAGGAAAGGCATTTTTTAGACCAGGCAAAATTGTTAAAGAAAAACAAAAGCATCAGCATGTGCCTGGTGTCCCCAACCTCCACTTTTTGAGTCCTCCAGCTCTCATGCTGAAGATTGGTAAACCCTCTGCCTTATTGCTCCCTCTATAGGCTGGTCCTTAAAAAAAGACTCAATATCAACAATTCAAATTAAGCAAGGTGGCATATAGTCCATCAGTCATTTGATTTTTACTACTTGCACCTTTTTTTTTGCAAGCTGGAAGTCTGTCTCCCAGGAAGAGCCAGTAAGGGTGTTTCTGCTTTAAAACCACTTAGGTGCCCATTACTTAGAGGCAAAGAGAAAGCACTCCCCTGCATATACAATTCTCTCTCATAGCAACACCCGTACCTTATCTTCTCCAAGTACAAAAATGCAAGCAACACTTGGCAGGTGTGGGGGGAGGAATAAATTAGGAGGTTGGGATTAATAGACACACAACAGATATAAAATAGATGAGTAACAAGGACCTACTGTATAGCACAGGAAACTATACTCAATATTTTGTAATAATCTATAGGGGAAAAGAATCGGGAAAAGAATGGATATATGTCTATGCATAATTAACTCACTTTGCTGTAAATTTGAAACTAAATACAACATTGTAAATCAACTACATTACAATAAAATTTAAAATAAACAAATAGAAGTAGGTTTGGTGTTTTTTTGTATGTGGTGCATTACACACCAGCACAGATTTTTCTCCAAAGTCTGTGTCAGTGATATTCCCTGTACCATCAGTAGACTAAAAAAGCACACAAATAATTTTTTAATACTAGCAAAGTTTAAAATTTAATTTGTTTTTTACCTAATTCATAACATGCTTTGAGGACCTTTATACGTTAAAACTATTATTTACATAATTCAATCACATTACTTACAGAGACATTTAAAGTTGTTTTCATTTCCTTCTCTCATGTATTCACTAAAGACCTATACTAAATTTATGTATTCCTTTGAGAATCATTGCTATTGTGTCTATAAAGTGGTAACACTTATTATTTGTAGTATTTCTCCATTTTCATTCCAGTATTTGTGTCAAGTTTATGTATATAAAATTACATACTATTATTTTGGGGAAATAAAGTTGGTTGCTTCATTGTTACTGCTTTCACTTTATAAAATTAGAAATTGTCTTGATAGCATGTCTTAGACAGATGCAAATGTAGCACAAATTATTTTTTTTGTTTGGTTCATTGTCTAGGCTGAACAGACTAGAACTGTTACTCTTACTAGTAATTGTCTTTTTAGTCTCCATATCAATAAGTGGCAGACAAAAGTCATAGGTAGTATGTAAAACTTAAGAATGTCAATTCAAACATTTAATGTGATAATTGTTAAAAATCACATGAATTTCATTTATATCTTTTACGTTTTATGTTATATTGTTATTATGAGTATTTTAACTTTGATGGCATTAGATATTTCCCGGGATCATAATCATCTTTTATTACAAAGAACATAAATACTGCCACAATGAATTTCTGATTTTCTGCTTGTATTTCAAGAATGACAAAAAAATCACAGAAAAATATTTAGAATACTACAGTCCTTAAAACAGTATTTATAAATTTTATTTGCATAGTTCATAATATTGCACAAAAGATATTCAAGACTGATATAATATTCTTCAAAGCCAAGAGAGGGTAAGAGGGACATTTGAAACCGTCACACTAAAACTAGAAGAACAAAGATCACTGACCTCCTCTAAATTATTTATATTATTAAAATATTCTCTCATATTACCATGATGGGCTGATTTAATCAGTTTAGAGAAAAGAGTTTTGCTTTAAAAAAAATTCTTCTTCTCATCACTTTAGGGTTTGGTCTAAAGCTCTGAGCAATGACATACAGGTTATTTTTCTCAGTGAGATGCACTCCCTTGTGACAGTTTTTGACAAACAACGTCAGGATAACTAGGTGTGCAGGAGTGACACTGAGGGATGATAATGCATTCAGTGTAGCCTTCTGAGCAATTACCTGATCCCAATTAAATTGTGCTGGTACTGCATATCTGAAAAGGCAGGTCAGAAATTGACCTTCATTGTCCATCTTTATCTGGAAGTGAAACCCCTGCTCACTCTGTTTCATAATTACCATCAAAGCAAAATTATTATCAGTTGCTAAGCTTTATACATGCTTCAATATCCTAGAGCATGGATAAACAAAAGCCCTTGCTTTGTTTTGTTTACCACTGTACTGCAATAAAGTAACAAATGGACACTAATTTCCAGACCTAAATCACCAATGACATTAATCATTGATTTCTCTTCCCTTTTTTTCCCATTCATGGCTTATTTAAAAAAAATCATCTTTGATTTTCAAAGACATATCTTCAAATATACTTCTTAAGTAGCATTTTTCTTTTTGGAGATGAATCATCTCAATAGTTTAACTTCTAAAGAATTCTCTTACTCAAATTCAAGGAGTAATTTTTCAAAAGGGGTACATTTCATAGAAATGTTTTTTGATAAGTTTTTTTTTTCCTTTATAAAATGCCAAACTATTTGTCCTAGAAGACAGCTACTTACTGACAATAGAAAGTGACTTTAGTTTCCTTTAAGGAGCAAGTTTAGCATTTATAGTATCATGGGAGCCTGGTTCTCTTTTTATATGTCCACTACACAATGACTTGCATTTAAACGCATGCCTACATTCTAAGTAATTGTTTCGACCATTTGAAAAGTCATTTTTTCAAAGCTCTGAGAAATCTGAACAGATTTGGTCAATTTCAATTTATTTCTCTAATTAATTATATATATATATTTAGATTGCTCATTGATTGGCCATCAACAGTGTGTTTTCTAATCAAGTGGGAAAAAATAGAAACACATATTCATGAAAGCAATTTCTCTTGCATTCAAATATTACAGACAATGGGATATTGCTATTTTCTCAAGACTGGGTTAAGTGCCTGAAAAGCTTCCAAAGTCAAATTACTTGAGACCTACATTTGAGGATGTATTACTATAATTTTCTGAAATAATTATAATAAAAATAATTTTAGGCTGTTAGGTATTGTGTTTACTACTAAACTATAAGATTAACAAACCATAAAACAGATGTGAAAAAATTATATATATGAAATTAAATACATAAAATTTACAGGCAGGGAAATAATAATAGCTAAATTTGGCAGGGGGATTTCAGTGTTAGGCAAGTTCTAAGGGTTTCCTGTGCATTCATCATTTAATCCTCACAGTAAAACTTTCCTTTGACACCACTAATATGCTTATTTCACAAATGAGAAGTAACTGGAGCACAAATAGGTTAAATTATTTATCCAGAGTTACTCCAGTAATGAGTGGCCACCTTGGTTTTTAACCCAGGCAGCCTGGTTCTACAGCTGGGTTTTTGATCAATATACAATAGTGTGGATAATTACTTTTTACTTTTAGTCAATACAAATGCAGCCAAATACACAGAGGCATATCTACCTGATGTGATTTGGGGAACGCTGACAAGCAGCTCATCTCCCAAACTGTTTATCTTTTGTTTAAAATCTCTAAAATTTAGTTTAGTTTTTTTTTTTTTTTTTTTTTTTTTTAGAGAGGGTGGATTGGGATTAGGGAATATTGCCTAATACGAAGATCCTCTGTTATTGTTTGATGGGCACAGAGTTTTACCTAGGAAGATGAAAAAGTCTTGAAGATGGATGGTGGTGATGGTTGTACAACAATGTAAATGTACTTAATGCCACTGAACTACTGAACTGTGCACTTTAAAACAGTTAAAATATATGTTATACTTATTTTACTACAAAAAAAAAAACAGCCTCTGATTTCAGATTCTGAATTCTCATTCTAGATCCATAATTTATTAGCAATGTATATATAAGCAACATAATTTCTCTAAGTTTCAGTGTTTCCTTTTACAAAGTGGGAAGAATAAAGGAACTTACATTCCAGGTGGTTGTGAGTATTAAATAAGAAATCCATGTAGAGTTTATCACAATGATTGAGGTGACAGTTTACAAAAGTTTTTACTGCTTCTATAGAATGAATAATTCATTCATTATGTATTATTTTTATATATGAATTTACTTTAGTATGATAATAGCACCTTGGTATACAATTCCCTCCCCTTTTTTGGACAAGTGAACTGGGAATAGCAGGGGAATACTGAATGGGGGAGCAATCTTAGAATGCCAGTTCCTCTAATTCTCCCTTAACTAGGACTGGCCAGGGGCCCAGGTTTCCTCAAAATCTAAACATGTTAGAACCAGCATTTCTGCAATTTCAGTGAAATCACCTGGAGGGTATGTTAAAAAATGTAGATTCCAGGACCCATCCACAGATACTCTCATCAGCTTGGGCCCAGTTTCTGGATTCTTAAGAGTCACAGGTGAGTTTAATGGAATCACAGATAGACAATTAAAAAAATTCAGTTAAACTTTTTACTTTGAAATAATTGTAGATTCACACAGTTGTAAAGGTTAATACAGAGAGATTCCATTCCATATACCAAATTTTCCTCTACAGTAAACGCTTGTGAAACTACAGTGCAATAACACCCAGGATATTAACACTGACACAATTCACCAATGTTAAGCCAACTGTATTTTAACAATGGATCTAACCATCGCTAATGTCCTGACTGCACATTAGAGAGCTCTACAAAAATAAAATAAAATAAAATAAAATAACCAAATCCCACATCCAAACCATTTAAATTCAGAGTCAGTGAGGATGAGGACTGCCCCCCCCCATTGTAATGCCAGTGAGAGTAATATGCAGCCTAGGTAAGAACTGCTGTTGTACTGTGTTATTCAGCACTCTCATGGATAATTTCAGAGCAGAAGCCAGGCTTGGAGGCTGAAAGTCACCCCAAGTAATAAGAGTGAAGATAGCTCATTAAGTCTTTGTCTTAGAAATATGTGGTTTGCCCATTTTCAAGATTCAGCAGATGCGGCTAAATGGAAATCTAGAAACAGAGGCATTTAAGCTGTTATAGTGGTAAAAGAACTGGCCATTACCCCAAGTGAAATGATAGATTTCCCACGAAACACTATATAAAGTCCATTGTGCTCAGTATAAAGGGTTTAGCAATAATTTTGGCATACCCTCTTTTGTAATTATATATCAATTATTCTACCACTGGGTGGAAAATAACCCCTTTTGAAAATATTTAAATGTGATAATCGAAAACCCATTCTTCATTCCTTTTATATTTTAGGGAAGTAAGCTTTTCTATTCATTGTGCTACATATATTTCAAGCTATGTGCCTAATATGGTACTTAGCATTCGCAATCAAGAAAATCAAGAGGTATGGTTAATAAAATATTATTCCTGCCATAATTTGTAGTAACTATGATATTTTTCAAGTACAAACTACTCCGCGTTTTCTCCTTCCTTTCAGTATTTTGAAATATATCTACCATACAGTACATACTGAATAAATATGGTGGCGGTGTTGGTCTACTTAGATAATGTTAGTGACTACTAAGGAAAATAAATGTGTTGCAGTACAAAGCAGCTATGTAAGCCATTTGAGCACTTGTTCTATCAATCATTTCAAAAAGGCAATATTATCATCAACTGTGAGGCACAATATTAAATCTATGAAATGTCATAATTATTTTTTCAGGTTATATGTCAAATATTGAAATTATCCACAGCCTAAAAGATCTTACAACAACCACATATATAACGATTAAATTACAGGACCGATTAAAACAATAATGACAACAATTACACCTTTAGTGTCTGAAGGTAATATGAAGGGAACTAGGTGGTTTTTTGAAATGCCACATCCTCAAAATAAAATTACGACCCATTGAAGCCTAATTAACTCTTCATGACATTCGTGTCTAATGTAATTATATTTCTTTACTGCCCTTTAGTTTATCTTTGGTCTCTAGGGTAGTTGTTAAAATAACTCAAAGATGGACACTTTGTGCCTATTAACCCCAGAGTACATTTGCATGGAGTAGGTAATTCTCAGGCAGTTAGAATTACTAACCTTTGCATTAGTATCAGAGGAAAACACTGTTGGTTTGCTCTCTTAATAAGTAACAGTAAGTACTTCAGGACAATGTGACACATAGTTTTGTTGTTCTTTTGTTTTCTGTACTGATAATTGCAAATATTTCACACTTGTGTAAATAGATGATTGAGAAATTTGCACTTCTATTTTCAATTTCCTCCCTTCCTCCCTTTCTTCCTTCCTTCTTCCCTTTTTTCCACCTTCCTCTCTTCCTCCCTCTCTCTCCTTCCCTTCTATTTTCCTTGACATATTTTGTAAGATAATTTTCATAGATTCTTTACAGTCTCTTAAATTGGAGGACAGGAAAAGCCTTTGGCCAGTATCAACCTTAAACAATTTTCATTAATTTGGTAGTCTTAAAAGCAACAAGTAATCCCATCAGAAAAAAATGATAGATTAACTTAAATGTTCAGTAATTCCTTGATCCTTGGAGAGAAAGCCTTCTTGATGAATAGCTAGATATTTTAGAGAGAGAGAGAGAAGCAAAAAAAAAGAAATAATAATATATGTTCCACTCTTTGGGTTATTGGTTTCACTGCTTCTTCCATTTGTTTTATTAATCAAAATATTGTATTTTTTCTCACTCCCTTCTGCTATTTTCCATGGTTACACATGCTGAGAAAAGAAAAAGCTCTTTATTTCTGACTTTATTTTTCCTCCTAATATAAGAAATAAAAATTAAAGTCAGAAACCTTCATCATTAAATAAACATTTAACAGCTCTAGCTTTGCCTACAAATATTTGTATCAATATGTCCATTTGATATATTTTAGTATTTTAAAACTATGAATGTATATTTTGTATATATCTTTCTAATTGACTCTCCATTTTAATAACTTTAATGTAGTTAGGAAAGCAAACCTTTGTTCATTAGTTTTACTGCTGTAATATTTTAAAAAGCTAGAGACTAATTGACTCTTTATTTAAAATTATTTTTCTAAAACATATATCACTTGAGTCATATAATATAGGAAACTTACTTGATATTTCTCTTTAGTATGTTGGATATACTTTCCCAGCAGCCAATCAAATGTTACTTAGCCCTTAGACCATGTGCCCTCTTGATAATGGCTTATGTAATTGGAAATCAAATAGAAGAGATTTCATGAAGGAACAGAATGGAAAGAAATAGCTCTCTTAGATAGAACTCTTAATACTTCCCATCAGTTTATAAACCAGTAAACAAAGATTTGGCTGAGATTTACTGTTTTTTGTTTTGTTTTGTTTTGTTTGTTTTTTTTTAGTGATCGCACCTGTGGCATAAGTAAGTTCCTAGGCCAAGGGTCTAGTTGGAGCTACAGCTGCCAGCCTATGCCATAGCCACGCCAGATCCGAGCTGTGTCTGTGACTTACACTGCAGCTCACAGCAACGCCCAATCCTTAACCCACTGAGCGAGGGCAGGGATCAAACCTGCATCCTCATGGATACTAGTCGGGTTCCTTTCCACTCCAGGTTTAGATTTCTAAGAAGAATAATTCTACTGCTAAGGCTGGAGTAAGTTAGAGTTAAACTGATCCTGTAGCTTAAGCTTCCCAAAATATTACAATCTTACCAGCTGTGCAACTGCCTGTCTTTTAACATTTTTCTTACACTTAAAAAAATTATTTTAGTTATGTAGTATGTTCCTAGGGCTTCTTTAACAAAGTACCAAAACCTGTAATGGTTTAAACAACAGAAGTACACTGTCTCAGAGTTCTTGAGTCTAGAAGTCCAAAATCGAAGAATAGGCAGGGCTATGATTCCTCTGAAACCTGTAGAGGAATCCTTCCTTGCCCTTTTGTAGCGTCTGGTATTCTTCCAGAAATCCTTGGCATTCCTTGGATTGCACCTGCATAAACCAATGTCTGACTCTGTCATCACATAGCATTCTCCCTGTGTGTCTGTGTGTCTGTCTCCTTATAAGGACAGAAGTCATAGTGGATTAAGGGACCATCCTCCTCCAGTGTAACCTCATCTTAACTGATTATATCTGCAATGACACTTTTTCCAAATAAGGTCACATTCTGATGTACTGAGGATTAGAATTTTGGCATTATTTTGGAAGAAATAATTCAGCCATTAACAAGTCATGAAAATGATATGTGCTTATTTAACATAATTCAAACAATGCAAAAGCCAGCAAAATAACAAATGAAGGTAATACACTCACCACTCCCCAAACTCTGGAAACAATCATTGTTAAAAGTCTAATGTGTATATCTGCAATTTTCCCCCACATATTACCCTATAGATGAACTAAGTATATGTAATATTTTTTTACAAAAGGTAAGTAAGACTCTACATACTTTTTTCTAAGTTGCTTTTTTCACCTAATTACAGACCACAGACATATTTCCATGTTAGTACAGTAGGAAATAATAATGACTGATAACTGAGGGTCCGATATGTGATAGAATTATTTTAACTGCTTTCCATGAATCATTTGACTTAATAGTTGCAGCAGCCCTATGTTAGTAATCAGATGGATAGGTCTGATTACTATGCCCATTTTATAGACCAGTATCCCATTGCATAGAGAGGTTACATAACTTGCCACAAGACTACACAGATAAGGAAGTGGAAGACTTGGGTTTTTATGCTATAGACTAATGCTAAAGCCTATGATCTTAACCCCTCTCCCCATATTATTCACATAGCATTTCATTTTATAGTTGTCTTTCATTTGAAGGAACTTAAAAATAACAAAGACAAACCTGTCACTTTGTGATGCCACTCAAAGATGATTGCCTTTTTTATGCTAAAGTAAATGCAATGCTCAGATGATAGATTATTTTGATGTTAAGTATCCCTAAAGGATACTATGTTTCCAGATAATTTCATGAACTTAATATTTGTAGTTTCATTTACTTTTAAACATTTATTATTTTACATTTAATGAGCACTTTCAGTGGAACATCAAACTACCAGACACTAGAAAAATAAATTACAAGTCTTTTCTCAAAGTCCTGGTGGAGGAGAAAGCTAAGTGAACAAATAATTAAAAAATAATGTTAGAGGTACAGTAGGAGGTAAAAAAGAGAAAATAATTTGGGGTAGGTTGGTCAGGGAAATCTTCACTAAGGAACTGAAGACTTGATATCTGAGATGAATCTGCAAAAGTTTGCCCAAGTGTCATGAGGTGGACATTGGTGGAGGAAATTAGGGTTGGAGGATTTGGTAGGCAGCTTCTGAAATGGCTCCCAATAATCTCACTTTCCAGTATTTGGATCTTTGTGTAATCTCCTCACCTTCAATGAACCTGGTGGCTTGCTTCTATCCAATACAATACGGTGATGGCATGTCACTTGTGTGATAAGATTACATAATGTTGCGATTCTCTCTGTTGGCTTTGATGAAGCAGCTGCCATATTTGTAAAGGAGTGGCCCATGAGCAAGCTTATGAGGCAAGGAACTGAGGGAAGTCTCCAGGCAACAACTAGTTAGAATTTGAGCCTTAAGTAATTAAACTGCTACAGCTACTGAATGAGCTTGGAAGTAGACCCTTCCCCAGCTGAGCCTTCAGATGAGATCCTAGTCCTGACTGACACTTTGATTGCAGTTTTCAAGGTACCCTGGAGCAGAGGACCCAGCAGAGCCTCACCTAGATTCCTAACCTATGGAAACTGTGAGAGAATAAATATGTGTTAACTCTAAGTCTGTGGTAATTTTTTTTTGTATAACAATAAATAACTAATACAGCCAACTTGATAAGCAGATAGAATTGTGTAAAACACATAGCATGGAGAGAGAAACAAGTGTGAAACATTTTTCTATGCCTTGGTACCCCCATTACATTTGTTGAAACTTAGAGCACAAAGATGTTCAAACTAAGGACTGAGCCTAGAAAGGTAGACCCAGATGTAACCATGGAGGCTAGTCATGCCAAGCTAATGATCTTGGACCTCAGGTGATGTGGTATGGTTGAAGGCTGGAAATAACATAATCAGTTTAGTTTTTGAGGGGAAAAACACTCTTTGAAAGCCACTATTAGAGATATGTGAGAATTCAGGAAGAGAGCCTTTTGGAATAGTGATGGTGCACAGCTGAGGTGAACACAAACCTGAGCAAGTGGGAAGAGAAGACTCAGAATAGAGTTGAGTAGTGTTTAAGAGGTTGACTCTCCAGGTTTTAATGCATGGGAATGTGAATGAGGACAAGATGGTCCAAGATGATTGCTAAGTATTTTGCCACACAAATGAATGCATGAATTTTGGAGCCACAAGCGAGTTTGGGGTAGAAGATGAGATTACTTTGCACAGGTTGAATTTTGATTATCATTGGGAGATGGCTTATGGTCTGTTGATGTATGGGCCTGGAAGTCAAGAAAGAGATCATGGCTGGAGAATATACGGGGAACAGTCAATACACATGAAGAGACACAATTTTCATGGGAAAAAAATTAAAATGAAAAAAGAGAACACAAGACAGATCATGGAATCAACAACATTTAGCAGAGGAGCAGAATACAAAGGACTAGCCAAGGAAACTGAGAAGTCATAGAGACAAAGTTATAGAACATGTCAAGAGGACAGAGGTCAACAGTGTTAAATGCTTTCATGAAGCTCTAAGTGATAAGAACTGCACTGTGTCTGGTGACTTCGGTGAGTTCAGTGAGAATTTACCTACCTTCTTATATATTTCCTTAAAGTTGCAAAATTATTTGAGCATTGTCAGAATTTCAAATGCTTTAGGGTTGTGATATGAGTGATCATTTTAAATGATTCTCTCCCCTCGGTCACAGATATTATTATTATTAGACATTGGTTTTGGTACCCATCATTGGGCCCAGAATAAATAACAGTATTCCATGCTGGGAAATGGCCTTATTCTTCTGATAGCTTGACAAGTTTTTAATCAGCATTGCACCATGCAGAGCTGGAAATAATAATTTGATTTACATGCAATCTATAAGTGACATTATATAACAAATAGTTCTCAGTGGGAGAGAAATATGGTAGGCCTTTCAGTAGCTAAATATTATAGCTTGTCATGCAAAAGTCTCTCCTTTGTTGAAATAATACTACAAAAGTTTATTTTAGTAAATTACATCCCAAACTGGTTATTTGACTAGAAAGGCAAGTCATTGAGATAGATTAAGGTCATTAAATATTGGGCGGGCATATGCCTACATCAGTTTTCCATGTCTCTGTAGGACATGCCAATTATTTTCAGATGCCATAAACTCAAGTACATGTTTATTAGGAGTGATGACAAATAAATAGTGAAGTGACTGCCTCTGAGAAACACCTGCTTGGATGAAGTATTAATGGTATCAAGTTATTCTATGTGTTCTTGATTGATAATTAAAATAACTTCTGTGATTTTCATGATTTTACCTATTTTAAAATAATTGTCCAGAATGTTTTAGGAAGATTAAATCATTTTACCCAGAATTACCTGATTTTCAGTTAACTGTCCATCTATTCAACTATGTCACAAAGTACATATTTTACTTCACCTTCTCTTTACAGGGTCTCATTTAATGAAGCCCAAGCTTAGGCACTAGATCAATGATGCTAAGGGAAAATACATTGGACTTGTTGCTAGGTTTAATTATATACCTTAACTGATCTGTTTGAAGTCACTCTGTAAAGTTAGCTGTTTGATTTTCAGTTCTTTTTTCCTTAGAACAGCTAAAAGATGGCACCAATGATTCATATTTAGTGGGTTAATTGTATTATCTGTCCTCTATTATTTTGAAACCAACCGGCAGAGAAATTGCAATTACCGTATTATACCTGAAGATGTAAAACAAACTCTGTAGTGTGAAAGGACCATGGAGCCAAAGTTAGTGTGGGAAGGGTTGATTCAACATTCAAAGAAAACATGAACATTGCCTTCAAGAATTTCCTTGCCTACAAGTATTCCCAAAGGAATGAGCCCCAGTGAATGAGACTCTTATCTAATTAAAGGAACAGATTTGATGACTTCCCTCAGTAAAACTAATAATTAGAAAGTCTTAATATTGCAATAATTTTGACATCCAATTCCAGTAATTATTTACAATAAAAGCATACAAAAATATTTTAGGTCTATGTAACAAATTTATACACATACATTTAGATTTTCATTTTTGCATATTTTTGACACTGCATGATCAAAAATAAAATCACTTATTAGAAAGTTTAATCTTTATTTTAAAACAAATATTATTTTATATTATTTTAAAATATACTTTCATTCTCAGTTTTTATAGTAGATGTCATTTTAGAGAGTAAATACCCTACTATGCTCTGAAGCATATTTTTCCTAACAGTTTTTTTCCAAATTGTTTTTGCAAGAACATCAGAAATTCAGTAATGATAATCATCTATTTATTTTGGCAAGTGCATGATAATTTATTTAAAATCAATCTGCATTGTGCACTGAATACTTTAGAAAAGATCATGTCTAATTTGATTATATCTGTACCAGCAGTTTGTGATCACATAATAGGTTTTTAGTTAATATTTGTTGAAATATTAACTAGAATCTAGTTTTAAATCCTCACTTGCTCTGATATAATCTACACAGTTATGTTATACTTTTTAAAAATACACACACGCACACACACACACACACACACACACATATCCATTACTTCATCTCTCCATGAAGCTTTCCACAAACGGTGGACTTCTAATGATTGATTGATTGATTGATTGATTTTTGTCTTTTTAGGGCTGCACCTGTGAATTGGAGCTGTAGCTGCTGGCCTACACTACAGCTCACGGCAATGCCAGATCCTTAACCCACTGAGCAAGGCCAGGGATCAAACCTACGTCTTCATGGATGCCAGTCGGATTCATTTCTGCTGAGCCATGGGAACTCCCTTCTAATGATTTAAAGTCATAGTTTGAAAACTGAACCTTAGCATACCTATCATGCTCAGTGACCTATTCTAGACAGCTTTTCTCACTCTTTTTCCCACTGAGTCATATGAGATGAATGGCATGCACATATGCTTCAATTTCATGGCCTACTACATAAGATAGCCTGTGGCTCTAATTCCATTCCTCTTCCTCATGAAAAATGACACATATCAGATTGAAAATGTTTTAGCGCAATATAATTACAGGAATGATTTTTAAAAGATTCTATTTGGTTAAAAATAAATTTAGTTGCTTACAAAAACACACTTTAATTATATATGGCAAGTTCTAAGTGTCCCATTTCATTATAGATATAGATATATCAATACCTAATGAGAGAAAGACAGGTGATCTAATAAAATATGGTGCCATCCTTTAATAGCTCAAAACAATGGATCCTTTATGAGGCACCTAATCTTTTTTTTTTTTTTTTTGTCTTTGCCACACCCTAGGCATATGGAAGTTCCCAGGCTAGGGGTCAAATCAGAGCTGTAGCTGCCGGCCTACACCACAGCCACAGCAACTTGGGATCCAAGCCTTCGACCTACATCACAGCTCACAGCAATGCCGGATCCTTAAGCCACTGAGCAAGGCCAGGGATCAAACCTGCAACCTCATGGTTCCTAGTCAGATTCGTTTCCACTGCACCACAACAGGAAGTCCTAGCCATCCATATTTTAACATATAAAATTCAAAGATATTTTGAGATACAGCCTATTATTATTACTACTTATTCTCAATTATGTATTTCCTAAACATTTGGATTCAAAACCATGGACTTCTTTTCTGAAAAAAAAATGTGGGGAACAAATGCGAATACGAAATACTTTATCTCCAATAGATTGATCATCTGCTTCTTGATGTGTCATATTCTTAAGTTACCTAGCTTTTCTTAAAATAGAACCATGGATAAGAGGTTTTTCATTTTGGATGTAAAGTAGCTACAAGGTTTCTAAGAATAAAAAGATAATTTTGAAAGGAAAATGACACATACAGGAGGATTTTTGTTGTTTCTTTTACTTCCCTAGAGAAAGGATGTTTCAAATGGAATGAGGGAATGGAGTATTGAGGTGCCACAAGGAAAGGTTGGAGTGATTGCTTCTCTGAGAAGTTTCTGGATGCACTCAAAAAAAGATGGAGTATGGAAGTTCCCATTGTGGTGCAACGGAAACAAATCTGACTAGGAACCGTGAGGTTGTGAGTTCGATCCCTGCCTTCGCACAGTGGATCAGTGATCTGGTGTTGCCGTGAGCTGTAGTGCAGGTCACATTGTAGTTTGGATCCCACATCGCTGTGGCTGTGGTGTAGGCCAGCAACTGTAGCTCCAATTAGACCCCTAGCCTGGGAACTTCCATATGCTGCAGGTGTGGTCCTAAAAAGCAAAAAAAAAAGAAAGAAAGAAGATAAAGTTGCCCCCAAACTAAATGAAGCCAAATAATGTAGAGGACAGAACCTAGAAATCCCAAGACTTCAAAGTTAAGGGGCCACACTACAGGATATCTGGGGATAAGACTGAGGACAGAAGCTCAGTGGCTTTGGAAACAGAAGATTCCATATATTAACACATGGATTATAAGGGAGTCAGATGGAGCACTATTGATGATAAATAAGCTTCCAAGAGACTGGAACATTATAGTGTCTCAGCCACTATATGTAATTTTCAAACTTAATGTTAGCTGATGGTGTTTTCTGTTCACCACAACACTTCCTAAACATTGCATTGGATGCTTTTAACACAGAACTGGCTATTGGAAAGCTACATGAAGTCTTAAGCCAAGTGATATTTTCTTGTGGGTGGGGGTGGTAGTGGTGGTTGTGGTGCCTTGTTTTGTTTTCTTTTATTATGGGCATTCCCAACACAAAGGTTACATAGAGTATACGTATGACTTCACTAAGAACATTTTAATTTTTAACATATTGCACTTTTTAACATAAAATGACCTAATACCAAAAAATTACATAATACCTCATTTCAAAGAGAGTTAGGTGAGAGGAATACATTTAGACTGTTCATTATTCAAACAGTTTAAAAATACTTAGAGCAAAATGTTTTCTTTTGTCTATCAATCATGTGGCTGATTGATTCAATACCATACTGCACTCTACAAATGGTGAACAAAGGTAAGGCCTACTATTTTCACTGACAGCTCAAATTGTACTTTGACCTGGCTCAGAAGTCAGAATAATCTTCAGAGTGAGTTTAACAATATCGTCTAAGGGATCCCCTGGAGTAAGGCCCAATCCTATTTAATGGCTTACCAGGCCACTCCTAGTCACAGCTCCTACTTTTATAATTTCATTCCTCTCACTCCCTCCTTCAAGCCCTCCAATCTAGCAAATAAGACTTTGGGCAATTTCCCACCTGTCTCATGTCCTTCATTTCTTCCTGATTTTGCTTATTGTATTTCCTTTGCTCAAAATTCTCTTTAACTTCTTCCCATGATTGGTAAAGTCATCATTATATTTTAGCTTTTAACTCAAATATGAATGAACTTGTCTCTGAACTTTTCCCATATGACTCCAAAAGAAAACAGGGAGGCTATGCGGTCTGGGGATCAAGAACACTGGCTTTAGAGCCATACTTCCTGACTTCAAATCCTAACTTCCTAGCTGCACTGTATATTAACTCTATGGCCTTAGGCAATATTCATAATCATTTAGTGTCTAAAAATATGGAGATATACATTCACTCTTATTTCTGTTAGTGTATATAAAGCACTTAAAAGAGAATGTGGCCCATGGTAATTACTCAGTTAATATTAGCTTTTATATTTATTATTTCCCAAAGAAAAATTAATGGCATCACCAAATGTTCCAATGCACTAATTGCATAGTTCTATTATTGTACATTTTATTGGGCCATAGTTGAATATATTCATGTCTGGTCCTCTTGTTAGATTTAAATTCTGCTGTGTGTGCCCAGAAAGTTTTTTGAGCCTGGAATATATTTGGTGATCAAATGTGTTTACTGAATGATCTGTTTATTATGCTAGCTGCCATGGATGATATCTTTTTAAGAAAAGCAAAGGAAAAACAATATCTTTATGAAGTTTGGAGGCATGCTGATATTCAACAAATACTCTGGTATATGCTTGATATTATGAGCAGTGAAACTAAAGGCATTTAGTGCTCCATATGGTATTACAGTTGCTGATTCTGGCTTTAGAAGTATCTCAAGAGTGCATGACAGTAATTAAATCAGGGAGGTAGTAGAGACAAGGATTATCAGTCTTTAGTAATCAAGTCTTGATATGTGAAACTGTAAAAATCTAACATTAAAATATTCTTAAGATTGGGGAAGAAAAAACCCACCCTCTGTAGCACTAAATTCTGAAAATGGCTTAATTTCTTTTGTAAAGTATCACATTTTACAGTGAAGTCAGATATGGAGATAAATAATCACAGGAAGATATCTAGACACATTTATTCTTTTTATTTATTTATTTATTTATTTATTTATTTATTTATTTATTTTTGTTTTTTTGTCTTTTTGCCTTTTCTAGGGCTGCTCCCACAGCATGTGGAGGTTCCAGACTAAGGGTCCAATCAGAGCTGTAGTTTCTGGCCTACACCAGAGCCACAGCAATGCCAGATCTCAGCCGTGTCTGTGACCTACACCACAGCTCACAGCAACGCCGGATCCTTAACCCATTGATCGAGGCCAGGGATCGAACCCACAACCTCATGGTTCCTAGTCGGATTCGTTAACCACTGAGCCACAATGGGAACTCCCTAGACATATTTATTCTTTAAATGTCTTCTATCTCATACAAAATGGGTTGAGGAGTAATGCATTATTTTCTTTCTCAGTCATTATTACCCGTTTTAAACGTGAGAAGTGATTGAGAAATTATGTAGAAAACCAAAGTGTTTCTATATTTTTTATCCATAGTTTCCACTTCCTTCAAGATAACTTAAACTATACGAAGAAAGACTTTTTCCCCAAACTCTTTTTACACACAATTTGTCTCAAAATGATGTCATTTCAGAGTGACTCAACTGTTAATACATGGAATCTTCCTAATGAGCTAGAATGGTGCACAGGGGAGATAACTGATAGACAGCTCAGTGCATGCAATAAGAACCATCTAAGCAAATAAATAAATATGCATTATTGCCTTCATAAACAAGCCAATGGAATAATGGTACTTTAAATTTTATTGACACAGTATTTGGAATTTACTGTTAATTGGTATGAAACATTATTGCTATATGAAACACTAGCATTCACTCTATAATATCTGTTCCATACTTAATTAGATGGTCTCTGCACCAAAAATCCATAGTGGAGTAAGAGCAAAAAGCCCATGGCCATCCAAGTAGTCCAGTGGCCAAAGCATCAATATGTTTGAATCCTTTCATCCCCTTTTATTCTTTTTATTTTCTATTTTTTTATAGTCAAGAGAAATCCAACTTTTTAATCAGAATCAATTAGCGAATTTTTCCTGATATTTTTTTTGGTTTTTTTTATCATTTATTTATATATATATATATATTTTTTCTACTGTATAGCATGGTGACCCAGTTACACATACATGTATACATTCTTTTTTCTCACATTGTGTGTTCCATCATAAGTGACTAAACAGAGTTCCCAGTGCTACACAGCAGGATCCCATTGCTAATCCATCCGACGTGCTGCATCTATTTACCCCAAGCTCCCAGTCCCTCCAAGTCCCTCCCCTTCATCACCTTTTAACTCTGGAACAGCTACATAATTAAAGCTAGCTTTCTGTGCTTGATTATCCAGTAGCTTCCATCCATCAATTCGCCCCAGCCTTTGCATATGGAGATTACTCATATGGTTATTTCAGCAATTATTTATTAAGGTCCTACTATGTTCCATGTAGTGTTATGCTTCTTTGGCTATATCAGTGAACAAAACCAACCCAATGATTTGTTGCTGTTTACTTAATAGGGTTATCACTAGTGTATAAAATAGATGATTAATAGGAACCTACTATAAATAGCTCATGGGAATCTACTCAATAGTTTGTAATAACCTATATGGAAAAAAAGAATGGGAATATATATGCATAACTGATTCATTTTTGCTGTACATCTGAAACTAATACAACATTGTAAGTCAACCGTACTCTAACACAATTATTTCATTTTATTTTTTATTTTTTTAATTGTTAAAAAGTAGTGACATGATTAATAAATAATAATCTTTCTCTTGTACTCTCTGCTATTAAATGTTTCATGAAGAGGCATTCAATGTACTGTAAAATATCATATAAAACCTTAATGATCCTAGGAACCTTTTTTGGTAATCCTTTAGCTTCTTTTCCCTCCAAGCTTTGGATTCTTTTAACAGAACCTTGCTCCATGCATACAATGAGGGAAAAATTCTTTTTATTGCAAAGAAACACGACTCACCACAGAAAATTATTCATTAAGTTGTGCTTATTATCAAATTTTGAACTTTTATTATTACAAAATTATTTCTCTAAATGATTTTTCTAAAATATTAATATTTCAACATTGTCTGTGCACTGAGCAAAAATTCCTTAAAATGTATTACTATAATTTCTTAGAAAATTATTAGGATTTGAAAATAGAAGCATTTTAACAACATGCTATTTGGAAATTTACATAATGCTAGTTGGCTCCACAAGTGCCAAAATATGCTACCATTATTTTTTTCTGTAGAAAACTCAAATTATAAAAAGAGGAAAAGTAAATCAAGAAACATGCATTTGTCTTTGACATTGTGTTAATTTAATATAAAATAATAGATTAGGAATTTTTTTTTCTGCACTGTGGCATGTGAAGTTCCTGGGCCAGGTATCAAACCCACACCGCAGCAGCAACCCAGGCCACTGCAGTGACAATGCTGGGTCCTTAACCTGCTGGGCCACAAGACAACTCCAAGATTAGGAAGTTTGATGTCCCCAAATAATGTGTATCTTAATCATTACAGGGTGTCAATAGGAAGAAATAATGAAAAAATTCAGTAATTTTACACCCTAAGAACTAGAGTAACCTGATAGTGACCAAACCCACACTGGCATGGCAAAGAGCAGAGACCTTTAGTTTAAGTAGGATTTATACTTGTTTTCAGTGGTCGATTTTTAAGTATGTCCCTAAAGCTATCTGGAAACTCAGAGAAGACAGAGAAGGGTCATTTTCCCCCTGCTATTCATTCTTACTTGGAGCAATGAATTTATCTTTGGCATTTAGCATTTTTGTTGTTTAATGATAGTACCCTATTGATCACGAGGAGTTTTGTTCAGGCAAGAATTCATTACCAAATGCCTTGTGCTGTTAAGGTTTCCAAAATGAGATGAATTCAAAACCATTATCTGTTTGGCTTCCTTCATATAAATGGAGGAGTTACGATGCTGTTATCTTTACATTGAAGAAATAGAACGCTATCTCATGGTAAAGCAGATGTGATGATATGGCTTCCTTTTCCTGCTAGATATTTCCCTAACAACTTCTGACGCATATTTATATAGGCACCTTGATTTCTGGTCAATAATTCCAAGCTGCATCTTACCTTTATTCTATTACATCAGATTGTACCTCAATGACCTTTGTTGGTCTCATTTTCAATTTATTTCTATCAAATTATTTCATTTAAGCAATATTGTCAGATTTCAAAATTCAAGAAAAATGAGTCATTTTAATCACTCTGAAGCAAAAATAGATCACTGTGAATATGCTGAGGTAAAGAGACTTTTATTTATTATGTAATTTAAATTACTTACATGATTAAGCTTTGCTGAGTTTAAGAAGTCTGCACTGGCTAATTCAATCAGCCTGACCAGAAACAGTGAAAACCTAAACAGCAAATCACATGCAAACCTTTTCTAACTTCTTAGTTCAACATGATTTCAGAGTGATAATTACTGAGGGACTGTAAATATGAATCAAGGAATAGTTTCTAAATTTTGTAGTTAAAACAAAGAAGATAATTAAGATTGCTTTCAGGGTAGACTAGAATGTGGAAACAATTCTACGTGATGATAAAAGCTTAGAAGTATAGACAGAGTAATGGCACAGATTTGTATTCTAAGATGCTACTTTCACATCCATTCACAGCTGAACTTGGCAGGTCTCTCCTTCTCTGGAATGAGCATAAACTATTTAAAAGGTTTTCAGAATTTTTTGCATCAGACTTAACAGTGTCACAAGGGGGAAAAGAAACAATAGCAATCAAACAAAACGTTAATGTGAGTTTGCACTAGAAAACACACAAAGATTGCTATTACTTTCTCAACCTAATACCCATACATTTTTTTTTCCTAATTAATGGAAGGTTATGCTCCGGTTCAGCTTATTGCAAACAAGCTCAATTGTTGGAAAAGTAAATAATGCTGAACAGAAAAAAGTACTGGAGTTCCCGTCGTGGCTCAGTGATTAATGAATCCGACTAGGAACCATGAGGTTGTGGGTTGGATCCCTGGACTTGCTCACTGGGTTAAGGATCCAGCGTTGCCGTGAGCTGTGATGTAGGTCGCAGACGTGGCTCAGATCTGGCGTTGCTGTGGCTCTGGCCTAGGCCATAGGCTGGCAGCTGTAGCTCTGATTAGACCCTTAGCCTGGGAACCTCCATATGCCACCATGGGAGTGGCCCAAGAAATGGAAAAAAGACAAAAAAAAAAGACAGAAAAACAAACAAAAAAAGAAAAACAAAAAGAAAAAAGTACTGAGGAAGTGAAGGAACTATTTGATGAGAGAATGTAAGGAACATCTGTGCTTGCAGTGCTGTTCATTCATTCATGCACTTGCAGTAATGAGAAAAGCTGTATTACCTTCCAGAAAAAGAACTTCAGCATTGGCTCTATCGTCCTCAGTGCACTAGGTCTATATGTGTGTTTGGTGTCAATCTGTTCCAGTGGAAAATTAATGCTTACCTTATATAATAGCATAAGAATCAAACAAAATCAACTTTGTAAACAAAGTCAAAAACAGAAAGAGTCATACTAAATGAAGTCAGAAAGAGAAAGACAAATACTATATGACATCACTTACATGTGAAATCTAAAATAGGGCACAGAGGATCCTATCTATAAAATAGAAACAGATCATAGACATGGAGAACATACTTGTGGTTGCCTGGGGGGAGGAAGTAGGAAGTGGGATGGATGGGAAGTTTGGGGTTGGTAGATGTAAAGTATTACATTTAGAATGGATAAGCAAAGGGATCCTACTGTACAGCACTGGGAATTATGTCCAATCTCTTGAGATAGAACATGATGGAACATAATATAAGGAAAAGAATGTATATGTATGTATGACTGGGTCACTATGCCGTACAGCAGAAATTGACACAACACTGTAAATCGACTATACTCTAATAAAAAAAAAATGCCCTCTCCAAAGAAAACAGAAAGATCATCCTATCAATGGCTTTTTCTACAGTAAGTTATTTTAGAAGTCAACTGCATCAAATAGCCTACATTACAATGATATTGATTGAGAAGCTTCTAATTGTAAAGTTCTTAGTGCATATAATAATTCATTCAGTACTCTTTATGACTCCACACACATTAAGTAGGTATGTATATATACATGCTTTGCATATATATGTGGTCACAAAAGAGTGCTGCCAATCACATATATATAATATTATATAATGTATAATTATGTGTTTAAATTAACATATGTATTTTTGTTAATATACATTATATTAATATAGAATATATAGGTAGTTTATTATCTTAGGTGTGGTTATATTACACATGCATTATTTATATACATTCTATATACACATATATACAAAATGATCATCCATAAAGTGTTATTTTTCCAGTTTCAGGTGAAGGGATAAATTCAGAGAAGTCAGTTGATACGATTAAGGTCAGAAAGCTAGGAAAGGGCAAGACAGGAATTGGAACCTAAATCAGGTTCTTTAAGACCTCTGGTCTTCCTCCATGCCACAACCATTTTTCCTGTCAAATTCAGAAAAAAAATGGCAAAGACACAGTTTTTGTATTCATAATCGAGACTAAATATTCATATTTGAAGTGTGACAACAATTTTACAATTACTGATCATTAAAAAAAATAAAAATGTTGAGTATTTTTTAAAGATGACTTCTGGTTGCAATATTGAACAAATCTGCATTGTTTTATAGAAAGCTGTTGCAACAAACCTAACACTGCAAGACATGTGTTTTGGTATTTAAAGGTTTTTTTTTTGAATAATTGGTCTTTTTTTCATCATACACATTGTAACACAAAAGAGTTGGTGAATTGGTTTTAGGAGTGCAAAATGTGGCCACCGCCACCACGTTCTTCTTCAGCCCCAAATATAATCTAACTCTGACCTTAGCTCAATTTACACCACAGAATGGCCACCAATTCTGATAGGTTATATGTTCTTTGAGAATGTAAACATAAATGACCTGAAAAGAAGCTCAGTACCTACTCACCTATATTTCTGTTTCATTTTCTCTAGTCACTTCAAATTCATTTACCTGAGTCTTCACTTTAATTTGGGCTTAAGAAACTTCAGAAAGAAGTATCAAAGGCACCATTTCATCTTAACAGACACATGCTTTTCCTCTTTTTTAAATAATGTTTATGTCTCTTCTATAAGGATACTTTTCCTACTAGCTTCCTAATAATAAGCAAATACCAGGGTGTAAACTCAGGGATCTGTTTCACCTATCACTCTCTCTGGGAAAGACCATATGATTTCAGAATAATAGAAATGAAGTTTTGTGAGATGGATGAAATCAACATTGTGCTAATTAGTAGCTTGTAGATGGTCAGCAAAGAGACATGGAATTTTTCTCCTTGGACCTATGACTACAGAAAATCCCAAAGATGTGATATGCTTCTAGAGCCCTCTTAATAAATAATCCCTCACTTGCAAGATTCAAATGCCAGATCCCAGCTCTTTGTTTTATTTTTATAACAGCTAGAGGAAAAAAATACTGAAATAAACCTACTGATTATTGCTTAAAATGAAGGGCATAAGGTCAGCTGTGTCCTCAAGAAGACTGTTGGCTAGACTGATAATGTTAGTTGGATCTCTCCTTAACTCCCAAATTAAAACTTCTCTAATGATTGTTGACCTGAACATCACTAAAAAGCATCCTCTATGGCAAAATTTGGAATTTTAATTTTTTGAAAACTACATAGACTCTAGAAGATAATCAAAGTAATGTAGATGAATTGTTTGAAATTATGTGATTTTGTTAGTTTAATATATAAACCTATACTTTCTTATTTCAAGCAAAAGCTGATTGGTAGCAATATAAGACAGATATAAGAATGCTAATGTTTAGAATATGTCTCTTTTTCTTTCTTTAGACTATCTCTGTATAGTATTTCTTTCCCCTCAAATTACCATAGAATTACTTAGGATAGAGGGTTGACCTGTCATTATTAATCACTGACAACAGAAAGTTTAGTTCTGTCAGTGTATGAGTTGTAGGTAAAGACTCAGAATGGGAATGAGAGTAGTGCATGGGTGAGGAGTTTGGTACAGCCTTTGTCATGTTGGGGAGTAATGCAGATTTGGGAGTGATGGTTTTGGGGCAATAGCGGGTATATGCAAAATGTTGATTTAGAGATAACCAAGGAGTAGTTTGGAAGGCTGACAGAAGGAGAAGAGAGAGGGGAAGGGAGACTGGTAAAGTCACTATAGTGTAGTCCCAGCAAGGTGACAAGGGTAGCAATGGAAATCGAAGGGCTGTTACAAGCTCAGAGAAACTTATAGGACATAGAACATGAGCGAAGGAGAGAAAGCAGATTATAACATGACAAAAGTTCAAGCTGGGTAAATAAGGGAATGATCAGATTGGATACTGAAATAACGAAGTTCTGAAAGGACTTTGGGGAAAAGATAATGAGTTTGGTTTTTAGACAAGTTGAATTGGAGGGGACAGTGAAACATGGTTGGATGTACATAGTACGAAACTAGATTTGAGGAACAAAAGTTCTAGACACTTGTCTGGGTCATAGAATCTGATTTAAGGGTAAATTTACACAGATGAAAGATTAGATTCTGAAATTATACCAGATCTCCAAAGGAGAAAGCATTTTTTATGTTACAGTGGACTTTTAATGTGTTATGTGAACTGGGACAAGGAGCATGATTTGATGCATGGTGCGTATAAACTGGCTAAAAACTCTTCGCTATGAATTAATATTTACAACTGGCTCACAGCAAGGTGCTCTAAATTTGCAACATGTCATTTCTTAATACCACGATGCAGGAAAGGTCAGCACTTTCTGTAGCTATGACCACAAAAGTATGAGATGATGGCTTAAAAGCAAACATAGATGAGTTTAACAATTAAATATTCAAATAAATACACCCCATATATTTGTTGCATCTTGTGAGTAATCACATGTAAGGAAGCATGACATGTAGCACATGCATTTCCATGGTGATTACTGGTTAAAAGAAAGAGAGTTACAACTTTGGCAGAGAGAATCAATCTTAATGATTGTCATAGCCAAAGGGGAAAAAATATTTAATGAAAAACATACTGGAAAAAAAAAGATATAAGAAATCATTTTTCCAAAAAATCATGATTATCAAACATTTTTGAATATTTTCAGTTACTGATGATAATAAATTTGAGATGCATGCCGATATCCTAAATGTATTATCTTTCTGTTATCCATTATAAGGGCAAAATTAATGAGAAGCATTATCAACCTAACAATCTATTCCAAAGGGGCAGCGTAATGTACAAGAACTAAAAAGGAATTTGGAGTGTGGGATGAGGCTGGCATTTTACTATGTGCCCTTTAGCACATCAATGAACCTCTCAGAAAGTTCCTTCCCTGGTCTATGAAATGAGGAAATACTACTTAATTGGTTTTCTCAGATCTGTGAGGATGAAATTAGATAACATGTAAGAAGTATGTTGATGTTCGGATCAGCTGTTATCATTCTTGTTAGATTATCTGACCAAATACTTTGCTCCATGGCACAATCCAGAGCATTATCTCTAAAGCAAGTACTGATGAGATATATCCTGGAAGAAACACCTGCAGGAACTTCTGCCAGGGCATCTTACCAGGGAAGAAAATTTTATCTTGCTATCCAAGAAGACAAAATATATAACTCTTCAGGTGAACCCTGTTCAAATTCCCATGATTCTCTGCATTGTAAGTGAGGCCTGGAGGAAAGTATTAGCAGGAATAAAATGACACAGACTTACAAGAATGGCTTGTAGGACCATTCTGCCCTAGAATCCTTTAAAATGATCTCAGGCTTCCCTGATGGCTTTAATCAGGCATTACAAGCCTTTTCCATGCTCCACTGAGCACCACAGAAGCTGTTTCCCTGGGTAGGTTGCTAGTCCTGGGTCAGTGAATCTATTTAATACAGATAAAAATCTTGTCCAGGAAGGTGAGCTTCGGGAGGGAGGGAGGAAAAAGGTTTTCTCTCCTCTATGATCTGAAATAGATTCCCAAAGCAGCTGGGAGAATGAAAAACATTAAACAAATGATGAGGCATCAGAGAGCTTGCCCGGTAGTGCTAAAAATGAACAGAGAGTGGATAATATTCACTTTGAAATTTAAATCTCTTAGTTTCTGTGATCTTAAAGATAGCATTCTGAAGGCTGCTTCTGTGTTATGTTGGAAAAGAAGTCATGAATATCTCCTAACCCATAAAATAACCAACCTTCAAAGGATGGAGATTTTGGAGCTGAAATTCTCTACTCATTTCCTCTTAAGTGCATATTGTTACATATTTTGTAAAGGCAATAAAAATGGCTGGATGTAAGATCACTGTGTCCAGAAAGAACCATTGATTATTAGAATGACTCACAGTATGCTAGCTTTACTAAGTTGCCAGTTATACCCACTTTGTAGAAAATTTGATTATTTGATCTTTTAATTTTGGAGTGAATGTATTTATGAGATGCTTTCTGGCTCAGTCATTGGAAAATACTTTTCTGTAACCTTTTCAGAAGTTCATTTTCTGAGCATTGAAAACAAAGTGGACATTTAAAATTTTAAGGATCTTGTTGAGACTTTTATGGCTTAATTTCTTTATCAAATATGTCACGGACCCTATAAGATAGAAGTAGCACACAAAGGTCAGCATGAGATTTAGGTTCCTGGCAGTGCCAAATCTGGACAAACTCAAGCTTTAGTGTAAGCATGTCCCATGACCTACACTGGAGCTCCCTCATACACCCTCTTTTGATGACCTTTTAAGCTTTCTCCATGTTAAAACTTTTCTTTGGTATTCTGCCTCCCTCCAAAATCACTGTCCTTTAGAAGAGCAGTTTACAAAAAATTTGATAATGTACCTTATCCATAAAACAAATGTTACGCATATCCTCAGAATGTGTGAACATATTTATTTACACAATACAAGCATTGGCTAATGTACTAATATGACAAACATAATATATTCACTAAACAGAAATTTAAACAAAGCTGAAGATGAAATGAGGATTAATGCAAAATGATTTAATTTTTATCGTATTCATTGAAAATACAAAACATGTTATTCTGCTCCAGTATGTCATTGGCGTTCTCATTGTGGCTCAGCAGGTTAGGAACCCAACACATTGTCCGTGAGGATGCAGGTTTGATCTCTGGCCTCACTCAGTGGGGTTAAGGTTTTGCTGCAAGCTATGGTGCAGGTTGCAGATGCAGCTTGGAGCTGGTGTTCCTATGGCTGTGGCATAGGCCAGCAGCTGCAGCTCTGATTTGACCCCTAGCCCAGGAACTTCCATATGCCATGGGTACAGCCATTTTGAAAATAAAAAAATTATGTATCAGATATGACCAGATTGGGGATTTTTATGACTGATGAAGAGAGCACTGGAGGTTAGAGAAATAACATTTCTTCTATTTGTTTGGTATTCATCCATGCTCATCTTATTAGTATTATTTTCATACATAGTTTCTTATAGGATTCTTTAAATACCTAAAAGTACTTGACCATTTGGTGAGGGTTAATTTACTTTAAAAAATATAGTATAATAATCAATCCACTTAGCAGTTTCATGGGTATTGCAATTGGTTACACTAAAGTAACAAACAGCCTGTGAGTGAGAATAACTTGGTCAACCTCTCTGCGGGGTGGGACTCCCACTTTTTCTCAAAAAAAGTTTTAATTCACATGTGTGATACATGAGTGGCTAAAGTACAAACCAAATATCCATGAAGGTGTCAATTTGTATTTTAAATATTAGTAAAGCTTAAGATCTTATTTAAAATAGAAATACAGAAATGCACACCATGTTTGTTATGCTCTGATGGGTTATAGTTAGTAATCTTGAGGATGTATATCTTCCATTTTAGAATCAACTCTTTGATATTTGAGTAAAATATCAATGTTTCTTAGTTTTCCTTTTTCTTTATGATCTAGCTGACCACAAATATTTCACTGGTTTTGAAGCACAGTTGCCAAATACCAACCAATTTAGCCTTATGTTCAGAACTAGCCCTACTCTGACTGCTATATCTTTGTGGCCTTATATTGCTTTTTTACCCTTTATTTTATTTAAATTAATTAATTAATTTTGGGGGCTTCAGCCTAAGAATTTTTTTTATTACTCAATTTATTACATTTATAGTTGTACAATAATCATCACAATCCAATTTTATAGGATTTCCATCCCACAACACCAGTGCATCCCCCCACCCTCCAAACTGTCTCATTTGGGAACCCTAAGTTTTTCCAAGTCTGTGAGTCAGTATCTGTTCTGCAAAGAAGTTCATTCTGTCCTTCCTTCAGATTCCACATGTCAGTGAAAGCATTTGATGTTGGTGTCTCATTGTATGGCTAACTTCACTTAGCATGATAATTTCTAGGTCCATCCATGTTGCTAAAAATGCCAGTATTTTGTTCCTTTTAATGGCTGAGTAATATTCTATTGTGTATATGTACCACCTCTTCTTTATCCACTCCTCTGTTGATGGACATTTAGGTTGTTTCCACGTCTTGGCTATTGCAAATAGTGCTACAATGAACATCAGAGTACATGTGTCTTTTCAATTCATGGTTTCCTCTGGATAGATGCCCAGGAGTGGGATTGCTAGATCAATGGTAGTTCTATTTTTAGTTTTCTGAGGAATCTCCATCCTGTTTTCCACAGTGCTTGCACCAATTTACTTTCCCACCAACAGTGTACTAGGGTTCCTTTTTCTCCAGCCCCTCTCCAGCACTTACTGTTTGTAGACTTTTGGATGATGTCCATTCTGGCTGTTGTAAGGTGGTACCTCAGAGTGGTTTTGATTTGCATTTCTCTAATAAGGAGTGATGTTGAGCATCTCTTCATGTGTTTTTTGGCCATCTATATGTCTTCTTTGGAGAACTGTCTGTTTAGATCTTCTGCCCATTTTTGGATGGGGTTGTTTGTTGTTTTGGTATGGAGTGGTAGGAGGTGTTTATAAAATTTGGAGATTAATCCCTTGTCAGTTGCTTCATTTGCAACAGAATGTGGGTTGTCTTTTCATTTTGTTGAGGGTTTCCTTTACTGTGCAGAAACCTGTAAATTTAATTAAGTCCCATTTGTTTATTTTTGTTTTCACAGTCATTACTCTAAGAGGTGGATCTGAGAAGATGTTGCTGTCATTTATGTCAGAGAGTGTTTGGCCTATGTTTTCCTCTAAGAGGTTTATAGTATCTGGTCTTATATCTAGGTCTTTAATACATCTGGAGTTTATTTTTGTGTATGGTGTTAGGGAGTGTTCTAATTTCCTTCTTTTCCATGTGGCTGTCCAGTTTCCCCAGCACCACTTATTGAACAGGCTGTCCTTTCTCCATTGTATATTCTTGCCTCCTTTGTCATAGATTAGTTGGCTGAGGTGCATGGGTTTAAATCTGGGCTTTCTCTCCTTTTGCACTGATCTATATGCCTGTCTTTGTGCCAGTACCATATGGTTTTGATGATTGTTGCTTTGTAGTGTAGTCAGAAGTCAGGGAGCCTGATGCCTGCAGCTCCATTTTTCTTTTTCAGGATGTCTTTGGCTATTCTGGGTCTTTTGTGCTTCCAAACAAACTTTAAAATGTTTTCTTCAAGTTCTGTGAAAAATGTCCTTGATAATTTGATAGGGATTGCATTGAATCTGTAGATTGCCTTGGGTAGTATAGTCATTTTGATAAAATTGACTCTTCTAATCCAAGAGCATGGTGTGTCTTTCCATCTATTTGTGCCATCTTTGATTTCTTTCATCAGTGTCTTATACTTTTCAGAGTACAGGTCTTTTGTCTCTTTAGGTAGGTTTACTCCTAGGTATTTTATTCTTTTGGATGTGATGGTAAATGGGATTGCTTCCCTGATTTCTCTTTCTGATCTTTCATTGTCAGCATATAGAAATGCCATCGATTTCTGTGTATTAATTTTGCATCCTACAACTTTGCCAAATTCATGGATGAGCTCTAACAGTTTTCTGGTTAAATCTTTAGGATCCTCTAGGTATAGTATCATGTCATCTGCAAATAGTGATAGTTTTACTTCTTCCTTTCCACTTTGGATTCCTTTTATCTCTTTTACTTCTCTGATTGCTGTGGCTAGGACTTCCAAAGCTATGCAGAATAGTTGTGGCGAGAATGGACATCCTTGTCTTGTTCCTGATCACAGTGGGAATTCTTTCAGCTTTTCACCATTGAGAATGGTGTTTGCTCTGTGTTTGTCATATATGGCCTTTATTATGTTGAGGTAGGTTCCCTCTATGCCCACTTTTTGAAGGTTTTTTTTTTTTTTATCAGAAATGGGTGTTGGATTTTGTCAAAGGCTTTTTCCATGTCTATTGAGAGGATCATATGGTTTTTATTCTTCAGTTTGTTAATGTGGTATATCATACTGATGGATTTGCGGATATTGAAGAACCCTTGCTTCTCTGGGATAAATCCCACTTGATCATGATGTACAATCTTTTGAATGTATTGTTGGATGCAGTTTGCTAGTATTTTGTTGAGAATTTTTGCATTGATGTTCATCAGTGTATTTGGCCTGTAGTTTTCTTTTGTTGTGGTATCTTTGTCTGGTTTTGGTATCAGGGTGATGGTGGCCTCATAGACTGAGTTTGGGAGTATCCCTTCCTCTGCAATTTTTTGGAATAGTTTCAGAAGGAGAGGTGTTAGCTCTTTTCTAAATGTCTGATAGAATTCACCTGTGAAGACATCTGGTCCTGGACTTTTTGTTGGAAGTTTTTAAATCACAGTTTCAATTTCAGTTCTTGTGATTGACCATTCATCTTTTCTATTTCATCTTGGTTTAGTCTTAGAAGATTGTACTTTTCTAAGAATTTGTCCATTTCTTCTAGGTTTTCTGTTTTATTCGCGTATAGTTGCATATAGTAGTCTCTTATGATCCTTTGTATTTCTGTTATGTCCACTGTAATGCCTCCCTTTTCATTTCTAATTTTATTGATTTGAGTCCTCTCTTTTTTTTGCTTGATAAGTCTGGCTAAGGGTTTATCAATTTTGCTGATCTTTTCAAAGAACCAGCTTTTCGTTTCATTGATCTTTTCTGTGGTTTCTTCGTTTCTCTTTCATTGATTTCTGCTCTGATCTTTATGATTTCTTTCCTTCCACTAACGTTAGGTCTTGTCTGTTCTTCTCTCTGGAGATGCTTTAGAAGTAAAGTTAGCTTATTTGAGCATTTTCTTGTTTCCTGAGGTGGGCTTGTGTTGCTATAAACTTTCCTCTTAGAACGGCTTTTGCTACATCCCATAGGTTTTGGCGTGTTGTATCTTTGTTGTCGTTTGCTTCTATGTATTTTTTTAATTTCCTCTTTGATTTCTTCAGTGATCCATTGGTTGTTTAGTAGCATGTTGTTCAGTCTCCACGTGTTTGTGTTTTTTTTTGCAGTTTTTTCCTTGTTGATTTCCAGTCATATAGCGTTGTGGTCAGAAAAGATGCTTGATAGGATTTCAATTTTCTTAAAATTACTGGGGTTGGCTTTGTAGCCCAGGATGTGATCAATCTTAGAGAATGTTCCATGTGCACTTGAGAAGAATGTGTATTCTGTTGCTTTTGGATGGAATGTCCTATAAATATCTATTAAGTCCATCTGGTTTAATGCTTCATTCAGGGCCTGTGTTTCCTTATTGATTTTCTGTCTGGATGATCTGTCCATTGCTGTAAGTGGGGTGTTAAAGTCCCCCACTATGATTGTGTTGTTGTCGATTTGTCCTTTTAAGGTTGTTAGCAGTTGCCTTATATATTGTGGTGAACCTATGTTGGGTGTGTAGATATTTAACATTGTTATATCTTCTTCTTGGATTGATCCTTTGATCATTAGGTAGTGACCTTCCTTGTCCCTTAAAATATTTTTCATTTTAAAGTCTATTTTGTCTGATATGAGTATTGCTACTCCAGCTTTCTTTTGATTCCGACTTGCATGGAATATTTTCTTCCATCCTCTCACTTTCAATTTGTATGTGTCCCTAGAAGTGAAGTGGGTCTCTTGAAGAGAGCATATATATGGGTCTTGTTTTTGTGTCCATTCAGCCAGTCTATGTCTTTTGGCTGGGCCATTTAGTCCATTAGCATTTAAGGTAATTATTGATATGTGAATTCTTCCATTTTGTTCATTGCTTTGGATTTGTTTTCGAGGCTCTTTTTTCTTCCCTTCTTCTCTTGTTCCCTCCTCTTCTGGTTTGATGACTATCTTTAGTGTTCTCTTTGAGTTGATTTTTCTTATTTGTTGTGTATCAATTGTAGATTTTGGTTTGCAGTTATTCTGAAATTTTGATGTAAGAGTCTATATTTATATGAGATTGTTTTAACTTGTTGGTCTCTTAATTGCAAGTGCATCTCCAGTGTCCTGCATTTGCACCCACCTCTTCTCATGATTTCTGATTTTTGTGGCATAATTTTGCGTGGGTGATTTCATTTCTCTGCTGTATGTATACCTTTACTGGTGAGACTTGTCATTTGTGGTATTTTTGTTTCTGGTTGAGTCTTTTTCTTTTCTGCCTAGAGCAGTTCCTTTAGTATTTGTTGTAAAGCTGGTTTAGTGTTGCTGAATTCTCTTAGCTTTTGCTTATCTGTAAAGCTTTTGATTTCTCCTTCAAATCTGAATTAGAGCCTTGCTGGGTAAAGTAATCTTCGTTGGAGTGTTTTTCCTTTCATTACATCAATTGTATCATGCCACTCCCTTCTGGCCTGCAGAGTTTCTGCAGACAAATCTGCCAATAGCCTTATCGGGGTTCCCTTGTATGTTACTTGTTTCTTTTCCCTAGCTGCTTTCAAGATTTTCTCTTTGTCTTTAATTTTGGTCAGTTTGATTAATATGTGTCTCAGGGTATTCTTCCTTGGGTTTATTTTATATGGTACTTGTTGTGCTTCCTGGATTTGAGTGAGTGGTTCCTTTCCCATGTTAGGGAAGTTTTTTGGCTATTATCTCTTGGAATATTTTTTCTGTCCCCTTCTCTCTCTCTTGTCCTTCTGGCACCCCTATAATATGGATGTTGGTGTGTTTCACGTTGTCCCAGAGTTCTCTGAGACTCTCTTCATTTCTTTTCAGTATTTTCTCTCCTTTCTATTCTGCATCTATAATTTCTACTTATCTGTCCTCCACCTTGCTTATTTGTGATTATGCCTCCTGTATTCTGCTGTTGGCTGCTTCTCGTGAATAACAATATATCTTGTTTGATGTTTACCTTTTTTCAGTCTCTGTTTTTAGAACTAATTTTCCAGCGGGGGAAAATGTGTAACTAACAATGTTTCCAGCAATTACCAAAAAATTCCAAGAAAATGAAGACATCCTTTTGGAAAAAATTATAAATTTTATCCTGATGAAATTCTTAGGTTTGAAGAGACAAAGATCACAAATCTAGTGCCCCTCACAGACTCTGCCTCTTTTAGAGCTTGGGATGGCAGTAACATCTTATCCTCCCATTATGTGAATGCCTAGTCCCACTCCAGAATGAATGCATGAAGGATCCCAACTGAAAAAAAAATCACAAGTGGGGGGAATTGGCCCCTAGATTGACGTGTGTCACTTTCAGTAGGAGGTAAGGCTTCCAGAAAGATGCTGCCTTAGGTTGAATAATGCCTCCTGCCAAGATGTCCATAACCTCATCAGTTGAACCTGTGAATATATTGTGTAACATGGCAAAGATGGGTGAAAGTAGCAGATGGAAGTGAGGGTGGAAATCAGCTGACCTTAAAAGAGGGAAACTATCCTAGATCTTCTGAGCCCACTGTAATTATACGGATTCTTATAAGAGGAAGGAGGATGCAAGGAGAGTCACTGTGAGAGGGTCACAGCATGAGAAAGACTCAAGTGGCCATTGCTGGCTTTGATGATAGGAGTCAAGAGCCAAGGAATGTGGGCTGCCTTCAGAAGCTGAAAAAGGCAAGGAAGCCAATCCCCGCTAGACCCCATAGAAAGGGAAACAGGCAGGTCAATACCTTTATTTGAGTCTTGTGAGATCTACTCTAGATTTCTGACCTTTCGAAATGTGAAATAATAAGTTGGTATTGTTTTAAATCACTATGTTTGGGGTAACTGTTAGAACAGCAATGGAAAACTAATATTCACTTTAGAAGAATGATTTAATTATAAGGAATGTGGAACAAGAAGAGAAAACAAGGACGCAATCTAAAAAAGGCTCATTGTGGAAGACATAAGTTAGGTAGGTGCTTTCCCCTCGGCATCTGGGGGACAAAATGGCCATAGTTATCATACAACCTTAGGTTTCCCCTTCTTTCATTATAATCTCTACCCTACCCTCCAGTTTTTGATGGTGCCGAGACCAAGGAAGAAGGAAAATAAAAAGAAGTAGTGACTTGCCCTTCTCTAGCTGAAACCACTGATATTTGGAGAACACTGAACACTAGGCTGAAAGGAGATGTTTCTGAATTAAGTCACTGATGAGATACCTTATCAAGGAAATTATGCATCTTTGAAAGAACTACTATTATTGACTAAATTAGGAAGTAAATTTCCAGACACCATCTGCTGCAGATATTGATTAATTTTCTTGTTCTTTGACTGCAACTCAGCAAGGCAGCAAGTCAGCAAGGTGTAGGGCTGGAACTCGCTTAGGAGGTCCTTCTGTTTAACACTGGTCACTTTTGATGACTACTGTGACATCATTGTAACTTATCCAGAGGCAGCTCTGACCCACAAATGAGGGTACTTATGTGTGTGAAGGCATGTGTATATAATGCAAATTTGTGTTAATGGTTAATTCCCTTTCTTTCACTTTTCCATTTATTTAAATGACAATGTGTCCATGACTATTTGAAGAAACTGTCAAATCCTTCTGTTCCCCCAGCTTGATAAATAATGTGTAAGGCTTGCCATTTTCCAGCTAACAACACTCTCTTCTTTCTTCCTGTGCCTATGACTTCTCCTAATAACAGGGAGAAAATAAGAATCAATAACAATTTCTTCAGACTATTTTATTTCTATTTTAATGTTTCAAATGACATTTCAGGCAACTGACCTAGCAATGACCTTGGAGATTTAGATGAATACATGGTCAAACCTGTTTCAACTGGCAAATAAAGGAGGTTTGTACTCGCCCTATGCTCATTGGGCTATACATATTGTAGAATTTCATCATTTATTAAATAACATGAATATAATTAGCTGTTATACCAATGTAACTGATTTACCATTAAATTCAAGTGAAGCCTGGTGTGTATCAATGTCGATGATTCTGCTTAGAGAAATAATCCAGGAGAGAGATAACATAATGGCTTCCTCATTCTCATTTGGTATGTGGTGTTACTTACAGGGTGATACAAACTTTGAGAAAAGATTTTCAGACTTTAATATTCATGAATAGATTTACTTTAAAAAGAGCATATGCCATGAAGGTATAATTGTGTTTTGTGGTACCCCAATGGGGTCTTATCCTATTTCATGGAGAGATTTTTAATTATATTTAATATGATCTGATTTGTATTAAAAAAAAACCTTCAGGTTATTTGCTGAAAGTCAGTTGAAAACAAGTACAAGGAAAAATATGACTGTAACTAGTCACATATAAAGTTCTGAAGGTCAGGAGTCTGATTCAGAGAATGAATCTAAATCTTGAATAGAACTCCAATTAGTTAAATCAATTTATGTGATTGGATTAAATCTCTGGAGCTACTTTTCAGCTACTGTTCACTCAATAAACATATATTGAGCAGTTATTTGAGCCAGGAACTGAGCCAGAAGCTGAGAATACTAAGAAAAGTTAGAAGTAATCATTTTTTTAAACAAATTTCCAGTCAGACAGAAGAAAAAATCCAAGAAAAGAAAGAATTGACATGCAGTGATATAAATGCTATAATAAAGGCTTCTTCAAAGTGCTAGGAGAGCTCAGAGGGAAAAATTATTAACTTTTCCAGGTGAAAGAACCATAAATAAAGTAGCTTTTGAGTTTGGATTACTTTCCTCCATCTCTTCCCTTCTCTTCTCTCCCTCCCTTCTCTGGGCAAGATAGCTTTAATATAAAATTAACAGAAAAGCAAATTCAGTTCCTAAAATATATTCAGGAATGTACTTGGAAAATTCATGCTATTGATTTTAGGTGGGCTATTACAATTTTGACTTGGGAAGTTCTGGAAACCATTGTTAAAAGGGAAAATCGGGTGGGTGTCACTATTGAGTACTCATGACACAAAGAAAGATCCATTGTTTGGGGGAATTAAAACTGTTTTGAGCCTGAGTTTTGCTGAGGAGACATTCTCCATGGTGTAGTCACAAAGATGTGGCAGAAAGATATGATAAGGTTCATTGTAAGAGCCTGGCAGAAGGAGAAATAAGTCAGATGGAACTTACAGGACAAGTAACAGTTATCAGGTAGGAGCAAAGAAAATGCACATTCCACTAAAGGAAGGAGTATGTGCTGTTTTTTGAAAGTTCACAGCATTTTTATTTAGTTTGGGAGTGTAAGGGCATGAAAGGAGTAGATCAAAGGGAAGTGCCATGAGTTTATGCTTGAGAGGAAGGTTAAGGTGATAATGTGAAGGGTCTGAAGGTACAAATGGAGCTGACCTTTATATCTGTAGCAAATTTTGAGATAGGGACTGAAAAGCAGTAAAATTATGATCAGGTAATTTTTTTAATCCCATATCACCTGGTTCTAGCTGCCATAACAGTTTAAAGTGTTGGGGAGGGGTGAGTGGAGGAAAAACTATGATGATTAACAAAATCCTCTAGTATATTATTTCTGAGCAAGACTAATTCCTTGTTTGTCTTTCCATCACTGAGTAGCACTTCATTAGCAGAATGTTATTTTAAGCCTATTCAAATCATTTCTTGCTTCTTATCCTTCTAAGTTTGTCAAAAATATTGAAAGCAATATATACCTTTTTAAAAATAAAGAATATACTACTCAAATTCAGTAGATTCAGGAAAATAAAATTCCCTGCGTTCAAAAGTCAATACTAAATATACTTGCTTTTGTGGTTCATTCGCTATTTGAAGGAAGTAAGGGACCCTCTACTGTCTAGAAGCATGAACTTTCTTTAGTGAAAAAAAAAGAGAATTTATGTCCTTAGTTCTAGTGTTTCCAGGCTCTGCTTTAAGATATTTTCTAGACATGCCAATATTCCTTCATCAGCCCTTGCTCTCTAAATGAGCTGTAGTTGAAGGAAAATCAAGCTCCAGTGTTCAGTTCATGTTTCATAAGCATGCTAAGGACCTGTGGAAAACAGATTTCCCCTCCAGCTCCCAGCTGGGGGATGAAATCCTTGTTTTACTGTCAGAGCATATAGTTCTGCCAAGTCGGCTTGGCTGGCCAATCTTAGACCCCAGCTGCCAAAACCAAAATGTCAGCTCCAATCTCTTGTCCTGAGAAAGAGAAATTTATTAGATTGAATTGAAAGGTCAAAGGCAGGAGCAACCCAGTTTCACCTCGTGCCATTTTTGCTTCCTGGAAGCTCCTTCACTGAAGTTGCCATGGAGACACCTGGACCAGAGACACTGTCACTCAGCCCCAGAGTGAGGGGTAGATCTCCACATCAGTTGTCATTGCTACATGCCCTACTCTGTGGGACTCGTTCATAGATTCTGCAGAGGGCTATAATGTACTGAGGGACTCTTCAACTATGGGTGGGTCTCCTCATGGGCTAGTGTAAAGTAGGCAACACAACCCACTATTTGATGAAATTATAATCTATGCTGAGGGGGAAAATCTCTTCCATCAGCCAGCATGGCGAGACTAAAGGGAAGATTATATGATGACTGGCAGACCTGACATTATTTTCTTCCCTTTGATATTTTGGCCAAAAGGCATGACAGTCTTCCTCTCAACATAGGCTTACCTGCTCAATAAGTACAGAGAGCCAGAATGTACATGTTGGTAGCAAATGAATGAGAATAAGGAACACTCTTGTGATCAACATACCTTCCCTTTAAAGGAGATCTAGAAATTTTAAAATAGCTTTGAGGTGACAGGAGTATAAATCACAGGGGTATGGAAGTACAGGAAAGAATAAAACACTAAGGGTATGGGAATGATGAAAGGCAGAAATTCTGATATGAATGCAGCATTGGGGAATATCCACTGAACTAGGAGAAATCAGGAGGGTTGGGTTATAGCTTCATTGTGCCACTGTAGACCTGTGGCAGTATGACTTTGCCTATCTGGGTCTCAATTTCCCAACAGATAAAATGAGGTGATTAGGTGAGGAGATCCCAAAGGCCCTCCCACGTTGATATGTAACAGTTCAACCACTGAGAAAGCAGCAAGTTCTTGCCTGGTGTTTAGGCAAGAACATAGCAACTATGATCATTGGGCTTAACTATTCACTTGGCCCTGAGGACTATTATTCTCTCTTAGGAAATGTTTCTGGCCACTGCACTGTCTTCATTTAAACAAGAGGGGTAAGTACTATAAAGCTATACTTGATGCATGCCCCTGTGCTAATGACCTGGATTTCAGAAATGTTGCAGGCAGTGACATTTGCATTTGTAGGCAGGAGCCATCAATAGTTTTCATTTGATAAGAAAACCTGGAAGGAAGCAAAAAACATTGGAATTGGTTTAAGAAACAGGAAATAAGTTGTATACTTATTAGGAGTTTGGGGGAAGACAGAGTAAGGAAGGCTGCTTGTATGTTTGGCATTCAGGAGGTGAGGCTGGGGAGAGAAAGGAGGTAGAAAGCAAACATCAGATGTCTCTAAGGAGGACTAATGTAGTGCTTCTATTCAGTGGTACTGTTCAGCACAGCTTCTTGCTGTGGGTCTCACTCCCAAAGCTCCCTGAAAGAACTGTGTCATTTTGACACATGTGATAAGTTTGGCCAAATGGGGATAGGGTTTAAAGTTGTGACTGCCAGTTAGCTAAATCCCAGTGAAACTTTGATTTTCCCTGAAGAAACCTCAAGTGTATCAACTTTCCTTTTGAACAGCACTGTGATTATGCTTCCATAAATCAGCCTTAACTCTCAAGGACCCCTTTATTTGTCTCCAAGTTGGTCAGACTCTGAAACTTAACCCACAAAGGCAAAAACAGCTCAAGATCTCATTACAGTGTAAACTAAAACCCTGTCAGCTAACAAGCATGCCTTGGCTATTTTTTTTTCTACTTTCTAATAGGACAGAAGACAGACCTAGAGACAGGTCATGAGTGATATATCTGAGAAGCATATCCATTGGCCTTGAGAGCTGGCCTAGAGCATACATTTCTGCCACAGAAATGGAAACTAATATATATCAGTCACTGTGCTAGGAGCTGGAGAAAAATTTTATAAGAATAAACATGAAAGCTATTATATTTTAGTAGGGGTAATTTTTAGGTAGAAAGGATTAGAGGGAGGAATAAGGTGCTCACAGTAGGTGGAATGCTACCAAGCATATGCTGTTCCCCTTTCCTCTTTTCCCTTCCTCACATTAATTCTTCTCTTAGTCTCTCTTCTTGTTATTTCTAAATTCTCTCCTACTGAGGTGGGGATTTTAAAAATGGGATGAAGTACAACATTTTAAATCAAATATATTTTAAATTAAAAAAAATAAAAATAGGATGAAGCACCTCAGTGTTCACTGAAACATTATTCAAAATAACCAAGACATGGAAGCAACCTAAATGTCCATTGACAGATGAATAGATAAAGAAGATGGGGTACATATGTACAATGGAATACTACTCAGCCATAAAAAGGATAAAATAATGCCATTTGCAGCAATATGGATGGAACTAGAGATTATCATACTAAGTGAAGTAAGACAGAGAAAGACAAACATCATATGACATCATTTATATGTGGAATCTAAAAAAAATATATAAATGAACTTATATACAAAACAGAAATAGGCTCACAAACATAGAAAACAAACTTATGCTTACCAAAGTGGAAAGACAGGGAGGGATAAATTGGGAGTTTGGGATGAAGAGATACACACTACTATATATAGAGAGATAACCAACAAGGACCTACTGTATGGCACAAGGAACTATCCTCAATATTTTGTAATAAACTATAAAGGAAAAGAATCGGAAAAAAATAAACATATATTATGTATAATTGAATCATATTGCCATACACCTGAAACTAACCCCAAATTGTAAATGAACTATACTTCAATTAAATTATATATATAGAAAAACATTTAAAAGTTAAAAAATGGAGAGTTCCTGTCGTGGTGCAGTGGAAACAAATCCGACTAGGAACCATGTGATTGCGGGTTCAATACCTGGCCTCGCTCAGTGGGTTAAGGATCCGGCATTGCTGTGAGCTGTGGTGTACGTCACAGACACAGCTTGGATCTGGCATTGCTGTGGCTCTGGCGTAGGCTGGCAGCAAGAGGTCTGATTAGAACCCTAGCCTGGGAACCTCCATATGCCATGGGTGTGGTCCTCAAAGGACAAAAGACAAAAAAAAAGTTAAAAAATAAAAATTTAAAAATGGGATGAACTCAGGATCAATGAAGTAAGGGCAGGATGAGGAGAAAAGAAAGAATTCTCACTACCTACCTCTTTAAGTATTCAACAGATCTCTATATTAACATCCAGAGTATCCTTCTTATAGGATAGAAGGTAGAAGTAGGAAAACATAGGACAATGACTGGGAAAAAAATGGAATATTGGGCAACAGAAGACACCAAGGTGGGGATGGCACTCAGAGGGAGGAATGGGTGAGAGATGGGCTTTTCTTCTTTGTGAAGGGACTTTGGTACCAGACAGACTCACATTCAAGTTCCAGATGGTCACTTACAAGTTGAGCATCCTCTATTCCTGCCCAGAGAGTTGGAGTCTATTTCCCTTCTGGGTGATCTCTCTGTTTCCACCCATAGGGAAAAAGCAGAAATGATGCTGTGCCAGTTTCTGAGCCCAGTATTTAATAGACTGGCAACTTCTACATCTTGTCTCTGGGGACACTTGCTCTAGTCTAGGGGATGCTGGTTACCATGCAAGAAATCTGATTATGCTGAGGCCACCATGTTGGTGGGTGTAACACAGCCACACTGAGAAGCCACATGGAGAGTGAGATGCCTGAACCATCCTGAGGTGTTTCAGGTGAAGAACAGAAAATGTGAGTGAAGATGCTTCCAGATGATTCTATTCCCTGCTTCTGACAGTGACCACATGTGAGAACCATTCTGCTGAGTCCAGACAAACCACGGAAATGTATATGATAACAAAAAAGCACTGTTTTTAGCCACTGCATTTCAGGGATATTGATCATGCAACAACACAAAACTGGAAGAGTGACCCTGAGCAACTTATTTTACCTCTACTCTCCTTAGTTTCCTCATCTGTAAGCTGCAATGTCTATCTCTGACAGAGGTTGTAAGACTTCATTGAGATAAAGCTTATAAGGCAGTTAGCACAATGCCTCACCAAGTAGCAAGAAAAGAACATAGGATAGATATTATCTATTCCAATATTCAAATTTTCTGTTGCAAAATTCAGAATATTTTTATACTTATTGAAGGGAACATTATACATATTCTGTAGGACCCTCAGCAAAGCAAGAGCCCTGTGAATCAAATACAATATTTTTGCAGTGAAACATATGAATAGCTACATCAAGAGAGGTAAAGATAAATAATTTACAGTAGGTAAGTCTCAGCCACCAAATCCATTTGAGTTAGGCTGAATGAGTTACTATGAAGACACTGGATTTTTCATAGCTAATGTTGATCATGTATGAGGGACTGTGTATAGATAGTAGACTCATAGTCTTATTTTTTCTAAATGTAGTTATCACATGCTCCTGTCTTCACTTCCATTTTCCTAATTCCTATAACATAATAGAAGCTAGCTTTTCATACCAATTTATAAGTAAAAAAATCACCTACATATTCAGTTTTTAAGAGAAAACTTGTTCCTCATTTGTAAAGAATCTTCCCAATGTCTTTTGGTTTTGGCAGTTGAAATTTGCAGTCAGCTGTCTGTTTGTTTGTTTTCAGATGTGTGTGTGAGAGAAAAATTCAGCACCAAGGGAAAGGTAGTGCTGGTCAAAGGAACTGCTATTTAGCAAGATGTACTGCTTGCAAATCAAGATTCATCTGGTTTTTCTCTTGTGGAGAATTTGTCTCACATGTTAATGACCCCATGGCAGCCCAAAGCAGGCTAGTATCCCAGGTAACTGGAAATAAAACTTGCAAGATCATCAAATAGATGTGTTAGGGAGCTCTGTCATAGTCAATTCACTTTTGCTAAATCCTCCAAGTGCTAATTTACCAAAAGGGTTTTTTCCCTCCATGTTTAAATGAAACACAGTAAGAAGGTGCCTCCTTTTCCATATCCTTCACAATTATGACCATTTGAAGCATCTGGCACTGTCTATTTCATACACAGAATATGCTAAAAGTAACATTTCTCCCTGATGGGAAGCCAGGCAAAAAATGCTATAGGGAGGGAAGCATAAAACTTTTTAAAGCATATTTTCTTCCTCAATGTGAACAGAGATAAATCCTCAAATATATTTTTTTCCTGGAAGGAAGAGCAGACTCATACAAAACCCTCCTATTATGAGACATTTTCTTTTGTCTAAAAGTAACCAGATATCTCATGGCCAGATTACAGAGCAGTGACAACAGTTATTTAGTTCTGAATAACACATCACTGCAAAGCACTGTGAACCCAAAGCCAGAGAGAATGCAGTCATTGTCAATGACTATGTACCACCTTCCCCAGACATCAAAAGTGCTCACTGCAATGAAGGCATCATTTCAGTTTAACCTCAAAACATCAACCCGCCTCTGAATTCATTCTTGTTTTCTTTTTTTTCCCCCATATACTTCTTTCTCAATGGAGGTGTTTCTTCCTTTGTTTGTTTTTTAAGGAAATCTAAAAAATTTTTTAAAGCCTCTCCATGTAAGTATTTGAGATCAGGGTCTTGATCCCTTTCTCATACTCTGTAAGTCACCATTTTTATGTTCAACACTACATAAAAATCACTAGAGAAAAAAAGAGGAGACTGTGCTAGTCTTACTATGTTCTTTGAATTTTGGTCCAGAATCATCACAATAATTCTTCAGACTAGAGGAACTAATTGAGTACAAATGCCACTTTTACATAATGAATTCAGAAGATGGATCAAAAACTATCTAGAGAAGCCTTTCAAAATGTATTATTATCCCAGCATGTCCCTCAATATATTTTTTCTTCCATTTGGCTGTTGTATCAATATTTCGTGCATTCACACCAATACTCTGTGCACGTTTAGTGGTCACAAACCCACCATTCATACTGTGGAAAATTTTTGCCAATTACGAAAAGTACACAATGATTTTTATATTTGTTCTAAGTATTAGGTGAGGTGTTGGAGAGCCATGAATAAGTGAGACATAATCTCTACTTTGGAACATTTCAAAATCTATGCTAGCTGGGGTGGAATAAAATTTGCCGTAAAAATTTCGGAGACAATCTAGTGTATAGATACATATATGGGTAAAGATGGGGATATACACTAACATATTTGTGCACACATATATATCTATAGAAACAATGACTTCTACCTGCATGTTGATGATGGGCTTGTTGTAGGCCTATCATCAACATGCAGAACACAGTGGCCCAATGGAGGATGATGGGGTTGGACCTCTGGCCATAAGGCTGCACAGAAAACATAGGGGGTACTTGGGGGTCTAGAGTCACTCCAATATAAAGGAAATCCAGGTGAAACAGAAAGTGATGCTGGATACAATTAATCCAGTTGGGAGACTTATTATGAATTCTACCATGACAAGTTCATCAATGGGTAGAGAACAAAGGAATCAAGGAACATTATGTCCAAGGGCACTTATTCTTCTTTGCAAATATTAGAGTGTGGGAAGAAGCCTCCCATTTACCCCATATATCAGTACAACATCTTATTTGCAATAAGCAGAGGTAGGAGAAAGCTAAATGAGAGACTGAGCCTTCCTATCTATGAGAGATTGCACCCTAAATAAAAAGCTTAAACCACAGTGAAAATGTATTTGCTCTCTGCTACATAATGGATGAGGACTCAGGAAGGAAACAAAATCAGCTTAAGATAAAATAAAGGAGCAACATTTTCTCAGCACTTCTTATATCACAGGAATAAATTGTGTCTCCAGTATATACCATAGATATATGGATAGATAGATCAAAAGATAGGTATATTTTTACATATGTAAAAGTATACAAATATATAGAGATACCTTTACAATTGACTGTTTTCTTCACTCTAAGTACAACATTATCATCAAAATTCTTTTCAAAATTAATTTCTAGGAAAATAGTTCTTCAGAATTTCACTCCTATCTGAACAATCATCTGTATTCTTTAAAAATGAGTAATATTCATGTATACTTTAAAATAACTGGGAAAATAACAAAGATAAAAATAACAATAGGTAATATGAAATGTTTTCTATGTATCAGGTGTTAGGATAAAATCTATATATAGATATAATCTCATTTGTCATCAAAACAACCATATCCAGTAAGTTCTATAATTATCCTATTTTTTTATGACAAGAAGTGGAGGCTTAAGGACTTAAAGAAATTTGTTCATTGGTAAGCTGTTAAAAGGTGGCAGAGTCAGGATTTGAATCAAGTTCTGACTCGAGTCAAAATAATTAAATATTACATGGACTGCCTTGCAGCATGTTTATTTGCATTTTCCATTTTAAAACAGGTGGACAAGCTTGTGAATCAGGTAGACAAGATATTTTTGTCACCATCTGATACTCTAATGAGTCAGAGGGAAGGTTCACTTTTATTCCCAGGAGTATGATAGCTTTGTCAATATATTCCTTTGTAAGGATTCTAAAGTCTGTCATCTGAGAAAATTTGATCTTCCTCAATTTCATTTCCTGCAATTAGGCTGGAAGGTCTAATTAGAGTGCTGGAAATATAGCTTATAGTTTATTTCTATTGATGTCTGGTGTATATGTAGCTCCAGAGACTTCCTGAGGGGGTAGTCAATGGCCATTAGATATAGGCCAGGGGGGAAATTTGAGCAAAGATACACAGTGAACACACGGGGCCATGTTTGATTTTTAGCTCTTACTTCAACCTCAGGGAAAGTGTCATTCAAGCTTATCAATATCTTCATATTAATTAATAGTAAGTACACATTACACTGCTTGCTTGAATTAGAAAACTTAAAATATCGACATAATGAAAATGAAGTTTATTTACTTCATTATTTTCTTGTTGGTTGCTAAATTATCTGGAACACATGAATTATCTTATTTGGAAGGCAGAGCTTTCTAAAAACTGATGGTCAATTCTAGCATTAATCACATTGCTTTTCATTCTTCCTCTGTTCTATCAGCCACAGATGGGGTGCAATATAAAATATTCACAAAAAGAAATGTAGAGTTACATGTAAAGCTCTCAGGAATAACTCATTATCAAAGGAATATAGTTTTAAAATCCTTGGGAATGTACAAGAATGTATGAGTATGCCAAAGTTCTATTTATAGCCACACTGAAATTAGCAAGATCCTCATTCTATCCAATTTCATTAAACATTTTAAAATAAATACATACATAAAGTTATAGTTTCCTTATATACCCAGTAATAAAAGTTAGAAATATGGTTCCAAAAGCTCCATTTACAATGGTAACAAAGTTATAAAATAAATAGGGATAAATTTAATAAGAAATGTGCCAGATCTACATTAAGAAAACTATAACAATTTATACTGAGGAATTTTTTAAGATTTGGAAAACAGAGAAAGCATATGCTCTGGATGGAAAATTAATATTGTAAGACTGCCAATCACTCATAAATTAATCAAAATATGTGAATGCAATCTCAACAAAAATCCCAATGGCACTTTTAAGTTGTTGCCAAAAGTCTGGACAAATTAAATGTAAGAATCAATATAAATGTAAATCAAAGCTATAATAATTACAAGAACATTCCTGATATGCTGTGGATTCAAGAACAAAGATGTCAAGCATAAGACAAAGTACAGAAACAGACCAAGCGTATGTAAGAACTTATTAAACACTAGAGTAGCACCTCATATCAATGGAGAAAGGATTTATCACTCAAATGATGTGTCACTTGGCAAAAAATAAAAAGATAATCCAGACACACAAAAAATCAGTTATATGACAATTAATTGTGAAAGCATTGGCAGAAAATTTAGGTGGTTATTTATTTATCACATAATGAGGTAAAAATAGGCTTTCTAAATAGCTATTCAAAGTTAGGATTTATCTAAAAATGTAGAATTAATTTTTAAAGTAAACTTTCAAGGCAAAAGACAAATCAAAAAATATATTTGTAATGTATTGCTTATATCACTATTTGTTTTGTTTTTCTTTTTTTGGCCATGCTCCTGGCATGTGCAAGTTCCCAGGTGAGGGACTGAGCCTATGCCACAGCTATAATCAGAGCCACAGCAGTGACAACGCTGGACCCTTAACCTGTTGAGTGAGGAGGGAACTCCCTGTTATCACTGAAATATAAAATATTTATACAATTCAGTAAGAAAAGAATGAGCATGCCAATAGTAAAGTGGGAAAAATGACAGTAACAGGCAATTTATGAATTAAATACAAATAAACAATTATATTATTTAACTAATCAATAAAACCTATGAAAAACTAAATTTTTTATCCAAAGGAAACAAATTACTATCTCAAAAAGATATCTACACCCCTATGTTTATAGCAGCATTATTCACAATAGTTAAGATATGGAAACAACCCGAGTGCCCAATGACAGATGAGTGGATATAGAAAGCATACATATAGTGGAACATTATTCAGCCATAAAAAGAATGAAATTCTGCCATGTACAATAAGGTGGAGGAACTTTGTTTACATTAAGCTAAGTTAAATAAATCAGAGAAAGAACGACAAATACTGCATGATCTCACTTTTACATAGAATCTGAAAAACAACAAAAACAAAAATGAGCACATAGATACAGAGAACAGATTGGTGGTTGATAGAGACAGAGGGCTGGAAGTAGGCAAAACTGGTGAAAATGGTTCAGCTAAAAAAGACATACAAAATAGGGAACAACACAGACTTTAAAAATGAAAAAAAATCTAAGATGATCATTCTAAGAAATGAAAAGTTGTGTTTAAAACAGAGATTTATTTTAAACAATCTTGGATAAACATTCCAAGAATTCCAATTAAGGAATTCTTTAAAGTACTATTACTATAAAGGTATTTTTAATTCCATACTTTGATCTTTTTTGTTGTTGTTGTTCTTTTTTTTTTTTTTTTTTTTTTTGTCTATTTGCTATTTCTTGGGCCACTCCCGCGGCATATGGAGGTTCCCAGGCTAGGGGTCGAATCAGAGCTGTAGCTGCCAGCCTACGCCAGAGCCACAGCAACGCTGGATCCGAGCCGCGTCTGCAACCTACACCACAGCTCACGGCAACGCCGGGTCGTTAACCCACTGAGCAAGGGCAGGGACCGAACCCGCAACCTCATGGTTCCTAGTCGGATTCGTTAACCACTGCGCCACGACGGGAACTCCATACTTTGATCTTTTTTAAAGTAAAACTTTGTTTTGACATTCTCCAAACCTCATATATTCTCATAGTAAAATTGTTCCTGATTATCTTTAATCTTATGATAAAAGTATGCATGTAAGATAACTGTAGTTTCTGTTGTAATCAAAATTTTCTACTAAAGACTTGTGACTTAAGAGTGAAATCAGACATAAAATAGGGCTTAATATTGGCTTTATCTTCTAATTCACTGAGACTCCTTTAACTCGAATATCTCCCATGGTGGTGGGGTTGGGGGTGTATATTGATCCTTTTCAGCTTCTTTTCATCCTTTAATTCTTTCTGACCTGTGGACATTTCTGAGAGCTGAGCATGTTTTTTTGAGTGTGTACTAAAGGGTTTTATATGGTAGCCAGGAAAATACTCAACAGTGATTTAAAGAAAAGAAGCCTCAGCATGTCATCAACAAGCATGCTTAAAGTACCCAAATGGTACAGAGCTCTCTACTATATATATAGGATATAGGGGCCCAATCTTGGGTACTGAGATATAGGTGGGATGTATCTTATTACAATTTTCCTCACCTATCTTGTTGCTATATAGGAATTGCTCATATTCCCTAAACTCAGTTAATATCGCCCCAAGAAAATTATTCCATATGTTGGTAGCAGTGTACATTACATAAGACTTTCAGGGCAAATAGGTTTTATCTACCATTCATTTTCTGTGGCTCCCTTCTCCTTGACTACTTGATGAAACTCATGGCTCCATCTTGAATCCTCAGCTCCTAGGAATATGTGCTTAGGCTCGATCTAATCCATTGCTCCAATTCAATCAAAACCCTGGTGTCTCTGTCCACTTCTTCAATACATGATAATTAATTCATTAATAATTTTAACATAAGTGTGATCCTGTTAAAATTGAAAGGTCATACAGCTCTTTTGCTGAAAACCATTGAAGAGCTTCTAATATCATTCGAAGAAAAAGCTAAAGTTATGGATTTGCTTTGGCCAAATGTGGACTCTGCCTCTACCTTGTTCTTTCCTTTCTAATCTCATCTCCTATTACTTTTCCGCTTGTGGCCTCTACTCCAGACCTAAAAAGCCTCCTTGCTATTCCTGGAATACAATAGGCAGGCTCCTACCTCCAGGTCTTTACCTTTATCATCCTTGGACTTCTTTTCCTCCAGATATCTTTAGACTACTTCCTCACTTCCTTAATCATTCAAGCAAATGCCACCTTCTCTATGAGGCTTTCCCTTATCTGTCTAAAATGTCACCCCTTTCCCAAACACTCCAGTCACCTTTTAGCTTACATTTTGGAACTCAGCACTCATCTGTATAGAATATACAATACAGTATCGCCATCATTAAATTGAAAGCTCATTAAAGGCAAGAATTGCAGTCAATTTTTTTTCCACTATTTCATCTGTGGTACCTAAAACATTATGTATAAGCACTCAATACATAGATTTTGAATGAATGACTGAATTCATGGAGCACAGCATACAGAATTGAACAAAACATAAAACCTGCTTTTGGTGGGCTTCTGATAAAGTACATTTGAAAAAGAGTTTTAAAGAGGTATAGCCATGTGCCAAGTTTTAAAATAGAAGAATGCAGCACAAGCATTACAGATATATGGAAAGAAAAGATTCACCTAAATCTACCTAAAGAGAGAAGGAAAGACTTCATGGGAGACATGACCCAGGAACAGATTCTTGTCCTTGTGTTCTGGTTTCATTCCCTGAGGTAGTGCACTGGCCCCAATATTTAGTTAGCCTTCCCTTGGTGAGGGTCAATTTCAGGGATGCCACTCCCTCACTCTAGTCTAAGTAGAGTTGTAAGAGAATGACATGGCAAACTGGAAAGGGCAGTGGTTTTGAAATTAGCTGGGTTTGGTTTGGAATCCCAAGTTCACAGCAGAATCCTGGGAAAATCCTGGACTTTGCCAGTTCTCTCTCTCTTTTTTTTTCTCTCACCATTATATTATGCCTTTTGCTCTCTTTCCCCCAAATACATGAGATAAAATCAAAGTTCTATTTTTGTCACCAACTTACAAAAACACAGTTACTCTGAGTAACCATATCTTGTTAGCTGCTTTTTCTGTTTCAAAGTTGTTTAAAATGTCCTTAAGTTGTTTGGGGAAAAATTCTTATTTCACATAGTGTTTATTTCAAGAAAAGGTTAAGCAAACTTTGCCTCAAGGAGACAGAAAGCAGAATACAGTGATAAGATTCTAGGTTCTCTTTTTAACTTGATTCTTCCAAGTCTATAAAACAGTATAATACTTTCCATATTCTTTTCCTGAGCTGCCCCCATTGCATTCACAGAAAGGCTCCAGAAAGCACCCTGGGAGGTGCTCACTTCACACAGCCTCTCATGGAGTCACAGATCTTTTCTCTGCTCATCTTTCAGAAAGAGAGAAATGGGGAGAGAAGATTAAGAGCATAACTCTTAACACGTTACATTTTCCTTTTCCTTCCACCACTAACTTCTCCTGAGAGCTTAAAGGGTATTTATTGCAAAACCCATATAACTTGGAAATGTCTGAAAGAGTCTTTGTCTGAGGCTTGTAAGTTCTAATTTTATTCAAACAACTTGGGAGAAATAAACAAGGCAACTTTTTAATAGGGTCTATGGAAACCTTTCTACAAAACATTCAACTCAACCATTGACTAGCTATGTGACTTAGGATGAGGATGGGGAAAATGATGCCTCCTTTGCTTTTTGGGAGAATTTGCTAATAGTAATAACTAATGTGCTACTTGCTAGTAGTGGTAGCTATTATCCTTCTTCGGAAAGTAAATCATAATTATGGAAAGTTAATCTTAATTTTACATTCTCATAATGTAACTTTTACTTATAGATTCTTCTACAATACTAGTGGATCTACTATGCAATGTTGGGGCTAGGAAAAATATGTTCTGTGCCAGAAGTCCTATTCCAAGTGGGCCTCTGTAACATTTGTATGCATTCAAATTCATAAGAACCTAATGTCATCCTAACAGAGATAATCATAACCAAAGATCTTATCTGGTCAAAGACACTGGTCAATAAAACAATGATTATTTTCTGGAAAAGTTCTTTTTCTATGAGACATACTTTTGTCTTACTCTTCAAAGATGGCAGAATGATGAAGACCTCAATTCTAGCAAATACATTTATTACTTCTAAATTTTTACTATTTAAAAACATATTTCAAATTTCCTTTTAAAGAGTATCATAGGTATGACTTTCTGGAAGGCACATTACAAGTCTATCTAAATTTCATTGGGGGGGAGTATAAGTCTTGCATTGGATACTGTACATCTCCCCCCATCCTCCTTTATATGTGCCTCAGTTATTGCTGTTAATAGCTCCCAGCTATCCCCTGTTCAAGAGCACCCTACATCCAAATGATGTCATGGGGTGGGGGTGAATGTACCAAAGGCCAGATCTCTTGCCTCAAGGTGGGAACAACTCTATAGCACAACTCACACTGCAGAGTTCCTTGTGGGATTAGGTTGAAGTACATGTTCAGCTAAGACCATAAAGTTGTTAACCTTGTTTCTCCTACCGGATCTTGCTTCCATAATTTCCTTGCTTGCTCCTAAGAATGCTCCGTCAATGAACAATGCATACCCAAATCTTCGTCATAGACTCTGCTACTAGCATACCTGATCCATGACACAGTACACAGTACATGGGTCTGTGCCTCACACTTGGGTGGGGAGATGAAAAGATGGATGAAAAGAATATGGACTTGATGACCATAAAAAGGTATGCAAAAAAATAGAGAATAAAATAGCTAGACCAATGTTTCTTAAAAATTCCAGTACTTGTTAAAATACACATTTCTGTGTCTCACACAGACTCACTGTATCAGAATCTCCCAAGGAGGGGCTTGGGAAGCTGTAGGTTTAACAAGTACTCCAGGCAATTCTTAACATCAATAAATCTGGAATACTTTGAACTAGAAGAGACTAGAGCAAGGGTCAGTGGACTTTTTCTGTAAAGGGCTAAACAGTAAATATTTTAAGCATTGTGGGCCATATAGTCCACTTCACACTACTTAACTCTGCTACTGTGGCACAAAAACAGCCATAGACAGTAGAGCATAGCTATGTTCCAATAAAACTGTATTTACAAAAATGAGTGGCAGGTTGGACATGACCCAAGGGTCAGTTTGCCAACCCTTGGACCAGAGCATTGGGGGCATAAAAGCAGTTTGCTGTTCTATAATAATTTGGCTGCAGAACTTTGGTACTACTCTTTCTTTGGCAAAATGTTTACATAATGTTGATCAGGCAAAAGACCTTCCCTAAAGTGGAGAAACATTTTCACTTTTTTAACTTCATTCTCAATCCTTGAATGTCATTGGCCTTGCCATGAGATAATTTAAACATGCATTTCAGAGGGCAGAGAGTTTCTAGAAACCAAGTCTGCTCTTCTTTCATGCTGATTCATAATATTGCCAGAGGCCATTCCATCAGGACAGATTTCAGCTACTGCAGGGAGAGACACAGACCTATATCATCCTTTTTTATTATTCAATGAATTTATTACATTTATAGTTGTACAATGATCATCACAATTCAATTTTATATGTCATCCTTTTGAGTGTGTTGGCATGGGCTGGATTTCTAGCCCTAAATATGGAAAATAAAATTTGTGAATTTTTACAAGATTTACTCTGGATAGGTATGGGGTTACTTGAATCTTCCTTCTGCTGTCCTAACATTGTGTAATTAACTATGAAGACTTATTAATAGCCCGCCCTTTATTCACTAAGATTTTATATTCTGCTCTACAAATAATGTGCTGTTATTATCTCAATGGAAAATTTCAATGTGTGGCATGGATAATTGCAAAATAAACAATTTTATATTCAAATCAGTCCTCTTTAATTAGGTTCTCAAATTTTATCACCATGCATTACAACACACTGGATAGAATTCTGCTCAATCCAGGTAACTCACATTCATCTTTCGTGACCCTGAGAACAGCATAAAACAAATGTTCAGCTCTGCAGCCAGACTGTTTACCATTAGGCTGTGACTTTGGCTACTTGGAATACATTTAATTCACATAAAAAAAAAGAATAGCAACAGCTTTCTCATTAAATTGACTTTAGCCTCTGAACTCTGGGCCGACATATGTTTATTCTAAAGATTGTTGCTTATAGGCAGATTTGTTATCTGCTGCATTGCTCCTCAGTCATTTCAACAAGGTTTGGTAGTCTTTCAGGTCTGTCTACCTGATATATTTTTATGAAATCTTGGGTTTATCTTGCCTTTAGCATTTGTGATATTTGAGAAATTTAGTGCTTAAGAATAAACTCAACTAAAATTCCCACTGGGTGGACTAGGATTGATGGTTATCTGGCTTGGAGCCAGTATATATTAAATGAGATGATCACAAGGGCAGGTCTCCAGGAATCAACGTGTGTGTGTGTGTGTGTGTGTGTGTGTGTGTGTGTGTGTAATCTTAATGGTGGATCCCCAAACTTCCCCTGATGAGGTAGAACCTACTACTGTGGTCCTTGGATAAGGTGTCTGAGGACAGATCTTTCCTTGTATCCATTTTTCCCCTATTTTGGATGCTGTGCTTCATCACCCAGATCCTTACTACAGGATTGAGACATTTCCTTAGCAGCTGGAAGAACTGGCTAATGATACCTTACAGTTGAGTCCCCCTTCGAGCATCCTTTAGCTAAAAAAATTGCTTCTCCCAGTGTTATGCCCCTCTCAATACACATTTAGTAACTGATCCCTTTCCTTAATTCTGGACATCTGTACAGTTCCTCATGGATTTTCCTAAGGCCTCACCTAACCTCTGCACCTGTACAATTATGCTATCTTACTTCCTCACTGGTGTTCCCCCAAACATGCTCCAGTAAACCTCCTACCCACAAATCTCCATCCCAGCCTCTCTTTCCTCTAAGAACTCAGTATATAACACTCTTCAAGGCTCAGATCAAAGCTCTTATAGCTTCACATTCTCAGCATTAGTGAAGCATAGCATCAGCCTATGTTTTATTTGTATATTTATGTATCTACACTTTGACTAAACTGTGGATTGTTTGCAAAAGATGCTAGGTCTTAATTACTTCCTATGTACCATATACCATCTGGAATATTCAAAGGCATTCAATATAAGTTTGTTGAATACATTGAACTAAAGAGACTGAAAATCAGAAATACGCAGGTACAAGTCTCTGGTTATGCTCTCAAGAAGCATGGTGTTAAATGGAGATTTTGTTCATCTAATTTATTGAAAGAGTGCTTTCAAGAGGAGAATAAAAGTAGTAGGATATGGTAGTGGTAAAAAGCTAAGCCAAAATGTGGTTTCTGATGGTGACTATTTAATTTAGATCAGATCAGACAGTTCAGGAGCATGTATGAAACAGAGATAGTCTCACCTTGAGGCAAGAGACGTGCCCTTTATAAACTGGTGGCAATCTGTCACTGGTCATAGCCTGCCTTGGGAAGAGGAGATGGAACACATAGCCTCCAGGGACAAGGGGACAAATAAATTCCTATTTAGACTAGATTCATTACCCTCAAAGTTTGTTATTCAGACCAACAGCATCAGCATCATTGGGAACTTGTTAGAAATACAAATTCTGAGGTTCTCCCCTAGACCTATGGAATGAAAAACTGTGAACCGAGCCCAGCTGCCTGTTTTAACAAGTCTTCTATGAGATTCCGAAGCAAGCTAAATTTTGAGAACCACTAGTCTAAGGCAATTCTCCACAGAACGATGGTGATGGTGTTGACAGATGTGAGTTATAACTAAATACTCTCAGCAGATGGAAAATGGGTATGTCTGTTGGTTAAGCATCTAAGTAGGGTACCAATAGCATCCACTATAGGTTGACTCTCAAGAGATTTCCTAAGAGCCAACAAAAGATCATACTCAAATCCTTAAGATCACAAAACAGGATGGCTCAAGATAAGTGCAAATCAAATTGAGGTATGTGGAATGATCTAATAACTATTTGGATGGACAGGTAATCAGCAGCTGAGAGGATGTTAGGTTGGAGATTATGGCAGGAATTCCCTATAACTTTGTAAATGAACAGAGAGCAAGGCTGAGAATTAAGGCAGAGCTCTAGAGCAATTATTGAATATGAGGAAAAGGTCTGATCCCAAGTAACACGGCAAGGATCTAATTATCAGAGAGAAGTACAACATGAGAATAGAACAAGGAGCTAGAATGACTCAATGGCCACTTCCATTTCCAGATACCACTTCTTATATATTTCCTTTCACTTAAAACAGGAATAATCCTAGAATGTGAAGCAGCAGAACATAAAATGGGTCTTTAACTAGCTTCAGCAATTTTAAGATTAGAGAGAAACAAAATCAGAAAGCCCAGCAGATCATGACAATATCCTTCCAACCAATATATTAAAATATGCTAAATCTGAGACTTACAGCAAAATGTAAGAAACATGCCTACATAAATGGACTATTCTATCTCTGCTGTGGGATTTACAAACTACTTTGCTGTAATTTAGGTCTAAAGTGATAAGCTGTTACAATATAATAATTTACTCTTAAGTTTATATGAAAATGAAATTGAACTGCCTGTGATTTCTAACTCCCCAAACTTTCATAATATCTTACATTTTGACAAATTGATTGAATAAGAGAGGAAGACAGGAGGTGAAGGAGCAATTTGTAAGAAGTGTGGCAGCCCTGACTGTCATTCTATTAGACAACAAAAGAAAATATACACCTTTGAAGATGAAAACAGTGGGGGATTATGTTTAGTAACAGACACAGATTCTGTCCTTAATGGAGTCCCTATCCCATATTAAGTCAAAAAAAAAAAAAAAGAGAGAGATCTGTTCTCTAGCTGATTAATCAGCAGTGGCAGACATAGCTGTTGCTATCTGGCACACTACTGTCTCAGCATATATTTACTAACTGGCCTGTAATTACTTTTTTGGAACATTACCCAACACTGTTTTAGAGGAAGAAAGAATTCATTATCTGCAAAACAAAATATATAGGCATTGTTTCTGGCAGACAGCAACACCCGGCTCTATCATTTAAAATGGTAGACATAAAAAGAAAGAGTTTCTTTTTTTTTTTTTTGTCTTTTTAAGGTTGCACTCACTGCATATGGAGGTTCACAGGCTAGGAGTCAAATCAGAGCTGTAGCTGCCAGCCTATGCCAGAGCCACAGCAATTTGGGATCTGAGTAGCATCTGCGACCTACACCACAGCTCACGGCCATGCCAGATCCTTAACCCACTGAGCGAGGCCAGCGATCAAACCCATGTCCTCACAGATACTAGTCGGGTTCATTAACCACTGAGCCATGACGGGAACTCCTCAAAGCAAGAGTTTCAACATGGGCTATTTTAAGTGCTCCAGGTTATGCATTACATAAGTTAGCCAATAAATCACACAGATGCTATAAGCTATGAGATCTCTTCATCCTTCATTTCCACTGATGTGTAGTGATGATGAATTGACTTCCAGATCATATCTAAACTCTACTTCACACCAGCAGTCTACACCAGGGGTTCTCAAATTGAGCATGAATTACAGTCACCTGGAAGGCTTGTTAAATCACAGCTTGCTGGGCCTCACCCCAAGAGTTTCTGATTTAGCAGGTCTAGAGGGGGATCCAGGAATCTGCATTTTTAATAATTCCCAGGTGATGCTTATGCTGCTGGTCCAGATGATACACTTTGAGATCCTTGTTCTATCCTATTCTTTGCTTCTCTTCAATTCCCACTTCCTCAGGTCACTTTTCTCATTGCTTCTAAGGAAATCCTCTGCTCTATACAAATTAATAAAACTGCTGATATCCATTCCTAAAATTTAATCAAGTAATACCTTCTCATGTAATTATTTTCAGGTTACTCACCTTACCTGTTGCAGATCTGTAGACTTTGTAGATACACTCATGTAATACATGTGATATTGTAATATATATAGTATATATAAATGTAATATATGTAATGTAGTAATTATCACAAGTTCATTATCAAACGTATATGTGTTAAATGTCTATCAGAAATTTCACGATTTTAATATTATCATTATCATTTTTTTTTTAAAGTCAACACCTAGCACATACTTAATACATATTTTTAAATGAATGGCTTATGGAGAGCTATAGTTCAGTCTTCCACTCAAATCAGGAAGTTCCTCCACTAATTACAATTGAGGCTTTATCATATTTAGAAAATTCAATTGGCTAAAAATAACTTTTGGTTGAGCTGCAACTGACTTTTAAAAGTTTGATGGTTCTGACTTATAGAGTAAATTAAAGTTAATCTAGTTCCATGTAACAGCTACTCAAATATTTGATCTCATGTGTTCATGCGCAAGTCTTCCCTTCTTAGTATAATATCTTCTAGACATCCAACTCATTTCTATCAAAGAGTTTTTAGGTCTTTTTTTATCAATCTAGTTACTTACAACAGAACACAGTTTAATTTTTCAGTACCCCTCTTAAAAATTGGTTCTTAAATTTTAACATATCATGCCCATGCATGATCCACAAGAAATATCTTCATCTTTCTTTGGTCATTGTTGTTTGTTTATTTTTTTGAAGTACAATTGATAGACAGTGTTATATTAGTTTGAGGTGTACAGCATAGTGATTTGACACAAATACATTATGAGATGATCACCATGATAAGACCAGTTATCATCTATCATCATTAAAAGTTATTATAATAACTATAATATAATTATAGAATAACTATATTAACTATTCCATATATTACATCTCCATGTGTTATTTGTTTTATAACTGGAAGTTTCTGCCTCTTAGTATTTTTCCCCCTTTTCACCATTATCTTGCATCATATACAAATATAAGCTGAAAATGGATTAAAATTGAATGTAAGGCCTGAAACCATAAAATCCCTAGAAGAAAACAGAGCAGTTGCTCTCTGATTTTGGTCTTAATGATGATTTTTCAGATATATCTCCCCAGGTAAAGGAAACAAAAATGAAAATAAACAAATGAGATTACATCAAACTAAAAAGCTTTTGGAATCATCGCTGCAGCACAATGGGATTGGCGACAATCTGGAACACAGGTTTAATCCTGGCCTGACACAGTGGGTTAAGGATCTAGTGTTGCTGCATCTGTGGCTTAGGGTGCAACTTTGGCTCAGATCTGATCCCTGGCTCAGGAACTCAATATGAAGTGGGGCAGCCAAAAAAAATTTTTTTTTAATTTAAAAAAATAAAAAGCTTTTGTACAGTGAAGGAAACTATCAACAAAATGAAAAAAACAACCTACTGAGTGGGAGAAAATATTTGCAAATCATATATCTATAAGGGGATAACATCTGGTATATATAAAGTACACATTCAGCTTACTACCAAAAAGAAAAAAAAAATCTGTTTAAAAAATGGGCCAAGGATCCGAATAGACATTTTTCCAAGGAAGATATACAGATGCCCAACAAGCACATGAAAAAATGCTCAACATCACTAATCACCAAGGAAATGCAAATAAAACCACAATTAGATAGCACCTCACTCCTGCCAGAATGGCTAATATCAAAATACCCTCTATTTTGGTGGAAAATGTCTCCTCTTCACACAGGCTAAGCATCTGTAAAATACTTAAGTCCACACAGTCACGTATATATGATCATCATCAATTAATTCCTAACAATATTAATATACTTAAGTCCGCATTTATATAGCACGTTGTTAAACTTGAGTATAGAATTTTATAATTAGACTTGATAGTTTCTTTATTAGACTTAACTTTTTATTTTAATTTATTAATATAATTTTGTATCTGTATCATTCTTCAGTGTATGAGGTATCTTGTCTTATCATAAAAGTATTTATTATTTAGTATGCTAGCTGTGTATAGCTTCATCCCTTGAAATTTTGTTTTTTCTTTATGAATTATTTTAATTTGAATATATGTTCATTCAAAAGTAGATATTTTCTGATATTACCTTATTCTCAGGTAATATACTGATAAAATTAAAAGGAAGATGATATTATAGAGTTGATTTAGCAAGTTTAGATAGCACATGATACTGAAATGGTTAATTAAAAGAAGACAATAGAAAAATAAACTTTTCTTTTCACTTCACATGTTACAGAAGAATAACTTAAAATTTGGGATCAGTTGGTTCTAAAAATAATGCTAATAAAATAATACTTTCATGTTTACTATAGACTCTAGACTATGAACAATAAAAAATATTGATGGGTAACAGGCCACCAAAATTTCTTGTTGAATTTTATTTTGTCGCCAAAATTAAAATAATTATTTCAAAGCTTATTCAGTGCTAGCAACATAGTATGTGATATAATAAATACTTGAGAAATGAACTTTTATATTCTTCATTAATCAAAGGTTGCATAGAATTAATAAAAAGTCATCCAAATAGGAAGAGAAGAGATAAAACTGTCACTGTATGCAGACGACATGATACCATACATAGAAAACCCTAAGGACTCAACCCCAAAACTACTGAACTGATCAACAAATTCAGCAAAGTAGCAGGATATAAGATTAACATTCAGAAACCAGTCACATTTCTGTATACTAACAATGAAATATTAGAAAAGGAGTACAGAAATACAATACCTTTTAAAATTGCACCCCAAAAAATCAAATACCTAAGAATACACCTGACCAAAGAGGTAAAGGACTTACATGCTGAGAACTATAAAACACTAACCAAGGAAATTAAAGAAGATGTAAAGAAATGGAAAGATATTGCATGCTCCTGGGTTGGAAAAATTAATATTGTAAAAATGGCCATCCTACCGAAAGCAATCTACAGATTCAATGCAATCCCTATCAAATTACCCAGGACATTTTTCACAGAACTAGAAAAAACAATCCAAAAACTTATATGGAACCACAAAAGACCCAGAATTGCCAAAGCAATCCTGAGAAACAAAATCAAGCAGGAGGCATAACTTTCCCAGACTTCAAGCAATATTACAAAACCACAGTCATCAAAACAGTGTGGTACTGGTACCAAAACAGACAGACAGACCAATGGAACAGAATGGAGAACCCAGAAAGAAACCCTGACACCTAGGGTCAATTCATCTTTAACAAGGGAGGCAAGAACATAAAATGGGAAAAAGAACGTCTTCTCAGCAAGAATTGCTGGGAAACCTGGACAGCTGCATGCAAAGCAATGAAACTAGAACACACCCTCACACCATGCACAAAAATAAACTCAAAATGGCTGAAAGACTTAAATATACGGCAGAACACCATCAAACTCCTGGGAGAGAGCATAGGCAAAACACTCTCACATCAAACTCATGAATATTTCCTCAGGTCAGTCTCCCAAAGCAACAAAAATTAGAGCAAAAATAAACCAATGGGACCTAATCTAACTGACAAGCTTTTGCACAGCAAAGGAAACCCAAAAGAAAACAAAAAGACAACTTACAAAATGGGAGAAAATAGCGTCAAATGATGCAACCAACAAGGGCTTAATCTCTAGAATATATAAGCAACTTACAAAACTCAACAGCAAAAAAGCCAATCAATCAATGGAAAAATGGGCAAAGGACCTGAAGAGACATTTCTCTAAGGAAGATATACAGATGGCCAGCAAGCACATGAAAAAATGCTCAACATCCCTGATTATTAGAGAAATGCAAATCAAAACTACCATGAGATATCACCTCATGCCTGTCAGAACAGCCATCATGAATAAGTCCACAAATAACAAGTGCTGGAGGGGCTGTGGAGAAAAGGGAACCCTCCTACACTGTTGGTGGGAATGTCAACTGGTATAGCCACTATGGAGACCAGTATGGAGATACCTTAGAAATCTATACATAGAACTTCCATATGACCCCGCAATCCCACTCTTGAGCATATATCTGGACAAACTTCTCCTTGAAAAAGACACACGCACCTGCATGTTCATTGCAGCGTTATTCACAATAGCCAAGACATGGGAACAACCCAAATGTCCCTCAACAGATGATTGGATTAGGAAGAGGTGGTATATATACACAATGGAATACTACTCAGCCATCAAAAAGAACAAAATAATGCCATTTGCAGCAACCTGGATGGAACTAGGGACTCTCATACTGTGTGAAATAAGTCAGAAAGAGAAAGACAAATACCATGTCACTTATAACTGGAATCTAATATCCAGCACAAATGAACCTTTCCATAGAAATGAAAATCACAGACTTGGAGAATAGACTTGTGGCCACCAGGGGGGAGAGGGAGGGAGTGGGAGGGATTGGGAGCTTGGGGTTATTGAATACAACTTGGAATGGATTTACAATGAGATCCTGCTGAGTAGCATTGAGAACTATGTCTAGATACTTATATTGCAGCAGAACAAAGAGTGGAAAAAAATGTATACATGTAAATGTAACTTGGTCCCCATGCTGTACAGGGGAAAAATATAATAATAAATTAACATTAAAAAATGTCTCCAGATAGGCTTTCTCTTCCATGTGGACTAAATCCTCTCCATGGGAAACACTCATGCCTCTTACCCCTCCCCCTGCTGCCACCCCCCCACAGGAGTATCACTTTCTGGTCCTTCATTCTCTCTCCCTCTCCTTCTCTCTCTTCCTTCCAACCCACCCTCCAGCAAACATACATTAACTTTCACAGGTGTGAATGAGACATAAATGTACTGCATTTCCCAATTCCAGAAAGCACACATTAACCTCTCTTGGTGGGCCACCTAAAATTTCCACCCTTTAGAATTGCATGGTAGAAGGTAGACTGCTCACCCCAACCAGAGGGAGAGGAGACACCCCAGAAGCTCTCTAAAGAAATCTTGTCGGAGTTCCCGTCATGGCGCGGCGGTTAACGAATCCAACTAGGAACCATGAGGTTGCAGGTTCGATCCCTGCCCTTGCAGTGGGTTAACAATCCATTGTTGCCGTGAGCTGTGGTGTAGGTCACAGATGCAGCTCGGATCCTGCGTTGCTCTGGCTCTGGCATAGGCTGGCAGCTACAGCTCCGATTAGACCCCTAGCCTGGGAACCTCCATATCCCGCAGGAGTGGCCCAAGAAATGGCAAAAAGACAAAAAAAGAAATCTTGTCAGCTGCTCTCTGCCTCTTCATTCTAGATTCTTTTATATTCTCAAAGTGGGTGAAAGTTTAAAGAGTCATGATTTATCCAGTTTGAAAATTCCTTCATGGTATTTCATCTCACATTCAGCTGCGATAAAATAATTATCATATATTGGCATTTTCTATATGATAGTAAATAGAAAGCATCCTTGAAAGCACTGTGAATCCCTTCTCCCTACCAATTTACAAAAGACTATTGGCACTTTCCAAGACTTTTGAATTATGTTCTAGCAAAAGAATGATGTGTTGAAAGAGATGAATTAAACTTTAAAAATAAAACTAAACCAGAAATTCTATACTTAATAAGAAACATGGCTATTTTTAGGTTCCATATGTATACAAAATATTTGTCTTAATTATATATTCAAAACTTAAAGCTGTTTGCCTACTTCTAAAAGTTATTTCACTTATCAAGTTAGTAATATTCATTATACTATATAGGTCTTCTATCTGTATGGAAAAAGTAATAAAAATTGAAAAAAGAAGTTTAGAGTTAGACTCCTAAAGGTAGGACCTTTTTACCCCTAACTTTTCTTTCTTCCTTTCTTCCTTGTCCATTCAACTCTTTTACAGCATGCCTACTATATGCCGGGCACTGTGCTAACCACTAGTGATGTACTATGAGCAAAACAGACTTAGAACATTGCCATCTTGGAATTTAGGGTCTACTGGAAAAGACAGATATTTAAAAATTTCAGAGTTCCATGATTCGTAGACAAAGACAAATACCATATGGTATCACTTGTATCTGGAATCTAATATATGGCACATATGAACCTTTCCACAGAAAAGAAAATCATTGACTTGGACAATAGACTTGTGGTTGCCAAGGGAGACGGGGAGGGAGTGGGGTGGACGTGGTGCTTGGGGCTAATAGATGCAGACTATTGCCTTTGTAATGGATTAGCAGTGAGATCCTGCTGTGTAACACTGGGAACTATGTCTAGCCACTTATGATGAAGCATGATAATGGGAGAAAATAGAATGGGTACATGTATGTGTAACTGGGTCACCATGCTGTACAGTAGAAAATTGACAGGACACTGTAAACCAGCTATAATGGAAAAAAATAAAAATCATTATATTAAAAAAAATGAAACAGAACAAGTTACTACAAATGAATATCCAGGATATTCTGGAAGAAATCATAGAAAGATTCCTAGAGGATGTACTATTTAAGCTTGGAAATGGATAATAAGTTTAAATTAGCCAAATGAAGGCGTGGGAAAAGAACATTCCAGAAATACGGACCATGTGTAAAGGCTCTAATTGAGAAGATCCTGATGTATGGTAATGTGTGCTTGGGAATTAGTGAGGAAGGGATAAAAGAAGAGATTGGGGAGAGCTAGGTTACACACATAACAGCTCTTATGTTCTGTTTAAAAAATTTGAAATTTTATTCTGAGTACATTGGAAAGCCATGGAAAGGATTTAAGAAGGATGATGCCAAGGTCCATATTGGTCATTCTGGTTGCTTTGGGCCAAATTAGTTAGAAACAGGGAAGAGTAGATGTAAAAGAACAATTAAAAAGCAACTGCAGTACTCCTAATGAGATGCTGGCAGTGGCTAATGTGTTCATGTCGGCTGTGAAGGAGAGAAGTGAGGATGTTTGGGATATATTTAGGAAATGTTGTCAACAGAACCTGGTGATTCATTAGATGTAAGGAGTCGGATGTGTATTCTCTTCTACTGGCTCTAGAATTGACAACTGCAAAGAGGATTTTTTAAAATCCCTTAATTTTGAAATTTCTGGAGTATATACAGATCATTTCTGAATTTATTCCTGATATTTACAGATGATGATTCCATTTCCTTGGACCAATTTTTGTTTTAGGCAATATATGCAACATGCACAGACAACACAAAGACACACATATACAAACATTTTGCCCACAGATGGCAATGATAAGTTAAAAACATAATGAACAGGTCTTCTGTTAGCTTAGGGACATTTTTAAATTGAAACATTATTATGCAGATATGCAAACCTAATTTTTCTTTTAATCATGTTCATAGTTTTATGTAAGCCACTACACAAACTAAATAGAATTTGAACTTTCAGACTAAGTTTGTTTTTAATAGACAGATAATCATGCTGCAGATTAAAAGCTGGAAGGCCTATTCAGAACTGCTTACCCTTCACTTCTCAGAAAGGGCTGAGACTACCTGATGACCTGCTAAGATTTTGACCAAGGTGAGATCGTTTATCTCCATAAAGGCCTCTCTTTTGGCAGTGCAATGATGAACAGAAAAAGGTTGGCAGTGAAATATTTAGATTTCATATCACTACAGGACAGAGACCTATGACAAAATCTAAGACAGGAGAAGTTTCAGAATATGACTTCATCTATATCACTATGTAAGTCTTCATAAATAAATAGTAGTTAGGTTTCTATAGTTGAGGCCATCTGCAGCAACATGGATGGAACTAGAGACTCTCATACTAAGTGAAGTAAGTCAGAAAGAGAAAGACAAATACCACATGATATCACATATATCTGGAATCTAATATATGGCACAAATGAACCTTTCCACAGAAGAGAAACTCATGGACATGGAGAACAGACTTGTGGTTGCCAAAGGGGGGGGGGAGTGGGAGGGACTGGTAATTTGGGGTTAATAGATGCAAACTATTGCCTTTGGAATGGATAAGCAATGAGATCCTGCTGTATAGCACTGGGAACTATATCTAGTCACTTATGATGGAGCATGATAACATGAGAAAAAGGAATGTATATGTGTATGTGTGACTAGGCTACCATGCTGTACAGTAGGAAATTGACAGAACACTGTAAACAAGCTATAATGGAAAAAAATCATTTAATATAATCATTTTTTATGTTTTTGAGGTCCTTTGTTCTCTAATTATTCAGAGATAAGAAAAAAAGTATAGCTAAATATGATAGTAAATAGAAAGCATCCTTGAAAGCACTGTGAATCCCTTCTCTCTACCAATTTACAAAAGACTATTGGCATTTTTCTGCTTGCAAAAGATACAGGGTCAGAGTGCTGGAAGCAAAACCATGATGAAAGTTCACCAATAATTTTTCTCTTGCTCCTTGCTCCAATCAAGCCCATGCCCATCCACTGAGGCAAGCAATGATTTGGAAAGAGCAACAAAGCTGGCATCTGAAATCTTGTTTGCAGGCTCTTTTCCCTATTAAGCATGTGATCTTGGACAAATCATAACTTTTTGTGTTGTGTACTTTCAGTGATGCCATTGGGTTTATACCACCTGTCTAACCTATCTTACTGAGCTGTTATGGACAATGTGTGGGCAATTTTAAAACCGTATATTCTGGAGGCATCACTTTAAATAGAGGACAGTGCCTTAGGCAGTTTGTTGTATGTGAAATATGGGTTTGGGATTAGGAGACCTGAGATCTATCAAAATTCTGCCACTATTTAGCTATGTGACCTTCCTTACAGCACTTCAATTCTCTTTTTGTGTAAAGTTGAAGAACTGCACTAGATTTTCATAAGGCAGTGGTTTCTCAACCTGAGTGGTGCGAGTTTTTTGTTTGTTTGTTTTTTAACTACAGGGGATATTTGGCAATGTCTACAGGCATTTTTGATTGTCGCAACTGGGTGAATGCTACAGGGCTCTAGTGGGTAGGGATCATAAATGCTGCTAAATATCCTATAGTTTACACCCTTCCTTAAAAGCAAAGAATTATTTCACCCAAAATATCAATAGTGCCAATGTGAGAAACCCATTCTAAGGCCTCACTTTGCCTTAAATTTTTATCCACAGGGAAAGGCATTCCACAAATTTCCCACTTGACTGATAGGTATTTAAATTTACCAAAAGAGATTTTATTTACTTCTATTATGAAAATAAATATTGTGACCTATAGTGAAGTTTTCCACTAAAATGTAAGAAGTGGTTATTACTTAACACTAAGAAGAGCAAGAGTTTAAGGATCTTTATCACCACTGCCAACCACAATCCCACATGTGATGTTTGTTTGGGTACCGCATATCCCAAACTTATATAATTGAAAGCCGAAGAACAATTACAGTTCCCAGAAGCAAGTATTTCCGTCACTTGTCAGCATAACAATGAATACCGTAAGTCTTAGCATCAGACCACTGGGGTTCAAGTCTTATTTTCATCAGTAACTGTGAACATGGGAAATGTCTCTGTGCCTCAAGTTTCTCATCCTGAAAATGTGATTGATAATATAGTTTGTGTTTTAAATGAGATCATTCAGGAAAAGCTCTTAACATAGTGTCTGACATAAAACATATTCAGTGTTAGCTATTGTTACAGTTAGATCTGAAGGTGAATTTTCATTACATTCCAGGGCATTTCTTTATTGTAGTATCTCAGATTTATTGATACTTATAAGTCTTTTCTGATACTTTTTTTTTTTTTGGTCTAGTGTCATTTCTCTACTTAGGGAAACTATACTCATCTTTGAGTCTCAAAGTCAACACTACCTGAAGGGGCTTGTCCAACCCCTGTAAGCATACATGGCCTTCTCATCTATGGTGTCCTTAAAGATCTCAACCCATAACATAACCTAAAGATCTCAATCCATATCCTTCCCACTATGTTATTATATATACACACATACATACAGGCATCAACCTCCCTGATTGGAATAACATGACCCCTGATTGATATCTGTATGTATATGGCAGGCACATTGGGCCCTTCGTAAATATAGAAACTGGATCAATACTAGGAAATATCTTGCTCTAGTAATAAAGTATACAATTGAATTTACAAGCTGAAACTAAATCTTTATCATTTAGAAACTGAAGAAAAGTCCTGTATTTGACAGGATAAGATGATTGAGAAAAAGCAGGACTCAGCAGGATCCATTTATAGCTAGTTCCAGGGTACATTTTCTCCAAGTGTACAGAAGTGTCTGGGTTCTAAAGAGATGACACAATAGATTCTATTTTGATTCCACTGTCCATAATATGTAGTAAAAGGTTAAAAAAAGAATAGCTGCTTATTATATTGGGTGTATGAATTTTTCTGAAATGAGGATAAATCACTCCTCCTGCTGGATTTTAGATATGACTAGTGCTGCTTAACAAATCTTACATGAAAGTAATAAGCTTATTTTCACAGTGGACAGTTAAGCTAAAATGACAAGAAAATGCTAAGCCAAATAAAAGCATCCTATCAATAATGCCAACCCACAAAACATGGTTGACCTTCTCTACCACATTTTAAAAAATAAGGAAGAAAAGAAAGGAATGGTTTCAGTGTTTCCAAGTTATGGATGTTAAAAAGTGGCCACTAATGGGATTTAGGTACATGACTGCAATTTTCCATGGACTAATTAAAAATGACTGTCACTCACATTGTTCATAGCATACCAACAATAGGAAACATAACTGGGTTCACTTTAATTTAGAGTTGTGTCAGATTAGCTAATAGAGGGTATTACAATTATTGCCCAAGCTCATAAATCCTCTAGGAAGACTTGTTGACAGTTTATTTTTATGCCATCATCTTATAAAATGTCAAGAACCAATTTCCTCAAGTTACATGCAGACTATCAGGTAATGATGGTAGAATGAACACAGAAATGCAGGGATATTTTTTCCTCCTGAGTACACATGAAAATATAAATGAAGGGCTTTTTAATTAGGTGCAAACCCATAAAGGAGGCAGAGTAGGGAATCATAGCAACAGAATTTTAGAAGCTAGTCAGTTAATGAACAAGCAGTAACTCATTTAGAAGACCTGGAAAAGCTGAATCCTAATCTAAAGAAGTTGATGCCAGGAAACAACATGATTATCAATGTAGGATTGATGATGCTAGATATCTTTGGAAGGGAGGATGAGAATAGGGAAAAAATAAAAGGATTATTGAAACATATTTTAAACAATAAACTAGATATCAATTCCTTTCTCTACCATGACAGAAACTAGGAGTTTATTCTGTGGAGAGGGTCAAAGACAGTCTCTGCACAACTGAAGTCATGCTTTTATGCTGAATGTAAAATCTTTTCCCACTCATCTATTAGAAGCAGACAGATACGAAGAATACTGGACGATTCATCTCTGTGAATCTCCCCACTTTAAAATAAAAGACCCAAAGATACCAACAGCAGGGATTTCCCAAAGAGCCGGACAAACTATGAAGCCCCAAATCAATAGGCTAAGAATTCCCAAGCATCTTTTTACTGCCTTACACTTAATGATGAGCAGACAAGCAAAGACCACCAAAGAATTGAGGGAAACCTTTAACATGAGGGAGACCCAAGCATGCAAACAAGTAGACATCTCTCCTCTCTTGGTGAGAATAAAGATAATGCACAGAAAAAAAGCAACCCCCCAAAACAAAACAAATGATCTAACTTAAATAACCCTCAGAGAGAGAAGAGAAGCTATTGCCTCCACAAGACAAGAGGAGGCTGCTATAGAAAAAGATACATGTAGAAAACAAATAAAAGCATGTAATAGTTAAAAGTAAATAACAAAAGAAAAAAAAATCATTAAGAGGGCTGGGAGATAAAGTTTAAGGAATTTCCCAGAGAGTAAAGAGACTAATTAAATTACTATACTGAATTTACTATACTGAAATTACTATACTGAATGGCTCAACTCACCACTGTTTCCATAGTCACAAACAACCAGTAGATGGTGGTGAAGCCAAAATTACTCCAAAGGAGGATGGGCAAGCAGGAGATGCATAATTGTGTAGTAAGGGTGCTTATATTTTATTTAAGATGGCTTTTATAACATGACTCCAAAGTGAGAGCACATGTAACTGTGATAAAAATAGTTTTACTTGCATTGTAAATGAAATATGCAAACATACACATCAATGAGGACATTCCACTCCCAAAGACAGGAGGAATGCAATTGTGCATTTTAGTTTTCAATGTCAAAACTTTTATTTTAGCATGGGAAAAAATAAAAGGTATTATGATTAAAGTTACTCCTGGAGGCACGACACAATCAGTAGCAGTCTTGAGATATTCTTAGATGCGAAATTTAGGGGAAGAGAGAGGATGATATAGTAAGTTTTAAAAATATGAATTTTAATCTGTTCAATTAAAGTGACTAGTCTTTTCTCTCAAGAACTTCCAGGGTTTTGGATCTTAATTTGCCCATTTAAGATATTACAGATTACACTTATAACAGATGTTAGTTTATTTTCCCAGGCTAGGGATCAAATTAGAGTCACAGCTGCCAGCCTAAGCTACAGCCACAGCCACAGCCATGTGGGATCTCCCCCGCCCTAGCCAAATCTGGGACCTACACCACATCTCATGGCAACGCCAGATCTGCAACCCACTGAGCAAGGCCAGGGCTCAAACCTGCATCATCAGGATACTAGTCGAGTTCATAACCCCCTGAGCCACAATGGGAGCTCCCAGCTTATATTCTTAATAATACAATTTGGCAAAATAAATAAATTGAGAACTTAATGATAGTCCCCTCCCTCCCTCTCTTCCTTCCTTCCGATATTTCACCTGGTTCCTGACATTTAAATGTTTGGAATGACTATTCTAGATGGCATTCAAAATTCTCATTCCTTTTATAAGAAAAAAAAGTCAAATAACTCTTTACTTTCTAACTACATTGAACAACCCAGGATAAAAATCCCATGCCCATAAATAAGTGTAATTCTCTTGTTTCAAATCACATTGTATTATATGGACATTTGTGTACCATTTTTGTGACTTGCTGATGACAAATGCAGTAGGATGAAATACACTTAAATGAGGTGGAAAATGGAAGTCCCTCAAATACTCAAAAATCAATATAGCATGGAAAGACACACAAAGGAAGAATAAAACAATGTAAAATCTAAAAGTGGTAAGCAGGTCACAGGAATTCAAATGTAAATAGACACAGTTCCAAATCAATGCCAAATATATGACTATTTGAGTATTTTAAAGAAATTGTTGAAAAAGTGAGTCAATTACCTTTTTTTTAGGGCCACACCCATGGCATATGGAGGCTCCCAGGCTAAGGGTCCAATCGGAGCTATAGCCGCTGGCCACAGCCACAGAAACGCCAGATCCAAGCTGCATCTACGAACTACACCACAGCTCACGGCAACACTGGATCCCCAACCTACTGAGCGAGGCCAGGGATCAAACCCTCAACCTTATGGCTCCTCGTTTCCACTGCACCAAGATGGGAACTCCAAGTCAATTAACTTTTAAAAGCTTCGGACATATCCCCAGTTATTTAACATGTTGTCAAAATTATTCAGTTACTAATTACTTTAATAACATGTGTATATAGTGGCTTTCTTTTCTGGACAGAAGGAGAAGAAAAATAGGTAGTAGCAAAAAGAAAAGGCATAATTCATGATATCTTTTAATGGAATATTAATCTGATAATATACATTTGTGGATGAGTGATTTTTAATGGGTACAAGTCAACTGTGAAAATAATCAGTGGTTACATCTTATAATTATGTTTTTAAATAGTTAAAATCAGTTAAAAAATACTTGGAAACTTGAAAGATTAGATAATAATATGATAATATGGTTGTAGCAAATTTCCTAAAAATGCTTTTTTAAGGACACAATATATATTTATATAAAACAATTTCATTATATTAAGAAAAACAAGATACTCTCAAAAACATTGCAACTATTCTTCTGGAGTTCAACAAGAACTTATTGAATCCATCACTGATTACTCACAGATAAATAAAACACATCTCCTGTCCTCAAGAGGAAAATAAGACATTCGGAAATTAGTATATTTCCTTATTACATAAATAATATGAGACAGGTCGAAAAAGAGAAGTTATCTCTCAGACAACTAATGGTCTGATTTCCTTTCCAAGAGATCTCCCAAATGCTTGTTCAGCCCAAACACCTCATTAACGCTATGTCCAATTTTGGAAGAGTCTTGCCAAAATGGACTACAGTTCTATAACCACAGTTTGAGCCAACATATTTCCTTCAAATACTGCTCCCTTTTTGACATTGTAGTTGTCATTCCTGGCATCACTATCCTCCCAGTCAGCCATAATAAACATTGCTTTTTGTTCCTCTCTCTGTCAACTTTACTTCCTATTAATTGATTTATTAACAAGATTTGTACCTCTGATTTTCTCTGATTCCCCGAAACTCTGACCTTTTTCAGATCCTAATCTATTACTTTTCACCTAGTAATAGATTCTCACCTGGTAATTCATTTCCCAATTGGTTCTCTGGCTACTGTTTTTTTTTTTTTTTGTCTTATCCATTCTACAGTCTACTATGAAACTACCTTCCCAACTGGGCTCTCTTTCTTTTCTCTTTTTAAACCTTCAGTGGTGTAAAGGTTTCACTTTAGTAAAAATGTATCTAAATTCATAATTTTTCTAGCACTATTCTTTTTCATAAGGTCACTTGGCTCAACTGCTTCAGCTGGCCAAATCCAACATATGTTTTACCCTCTCTATGCTTCTCCTAATACTGTTCTTTGAGCAATGCCTTTCTATTTCATGTCTGTTTGCCTAAACCCTACTTCTTAATTAAGGTATTGCTCACCTAACATTTTCACAATGAGGCCTTGCTTGATCCTGCTTTTGAAAACAGCTCTTCTTTAAACTCACACAGAACAGTCTTGGTTTTACTTGCAGCTTGGCCTAACACTATTCTGGTCATATGACAAGCATTCAACAAGTGCTTAATTAAACATGATTTCTTTTTAGAAATAATAATTGAAAACTCTTAATATTACCACTTGGCCTATGAATCCTAAGTCTTAGAACACTACACAGTGTAAATGACAGTTTCTGTAGTTTTAAGAAGTTATGCCTATAGTTGTTATGGGTAGATGCCAGGATATCTACTAATGGAGAAAGACATATTATCCCTAACATTTTATTTGTAAACATTTTGTTTGGAAATAATATACCACTTTCCATTACTAGACATAATCACCAATCCACTTATGAGCAGATATTTGCTTCTCATACAGGTGAATCAACTCTTGCCAAATGTAAAAGGGCAACTGAATACTATCAAATTCATCTTTGAAGTTATAAATGAACTTCCTCTGCCCTCTCAGAACTACAGGACAATCATTTTTTTTTTGTTTTTTTTTTTGTTCTCCTTTTTAGGAAGGGGTTCCCTTTGCTTCATGTATTGGGCACTTTAAAATTCTTCTGTTATGGACAACTTCTAATATCTTTCCCAATTTAACCTCAAGGGCTACCTGGAAAAAGTACCCTTCAGGTGAAAAATAAAAGACCACAAAATATAACACACACATGTACTCACACACATGCAAGCTGTGGGCACACACACACAGGAGCAGGCCCTGATAATTACTGAGTGAAAGCTCTTATTAATACTTCACTGTTCATTCATCTTGTGAACTTTTACATAATACCAAATTAATTTTTTTTTGAATGTAGTAGAACATGTGATATAAACCATAGCGGTTTGAATGCTGGCCCCCAAAAGATATGTCTACATCCTAATTTCTGGAAGCTGTGAATGTTACTTTATAAGCATATCTGGTTTTATTGTGCTTCATTTTATTGTGCTTTGCAGAAATGGTAGTCCTTTTTACAAACTGAAGATTTGTGGCAACTGTGCATTGGTAGTCTATTGGCATCACTTTTCAAACAGCATTGCTTTCTGTCTCTGTGTCACATTATAGTAATTCTTACAATATTTCAATCTTTTTCATTATTATTATATTTGTTATGGTGATCTTTGATCAGTGATCTTTGATGTTACTATTATAATTCCCTGAAGGCTCAGAGGATGGTTAGCATTTTTTAGCAAAAAGTTATTTTTAAAAATTTTTTGTATTATAATTGATTTACAATGTTCTGTCAATTTCTGCTGTAAAGCAAAGTGACCCAGTCATTCATATATATATACACACACATTCTTTTTCTCATGTTACCTTTGATGCAATAAGGTGTTTTTAATTAAGTTATGTATATTTTTTAAGACATAACACTACTGCATACTTAACAGATGACAGTATAGTGTAAATATAACTTTTAATATGAACTGGGAAACCAAAAAACTCTTGTGATTAACATTTTTGGCAACATTTACTCCATTGTAGTGCTCTGGAACTGAACCTGCAATATTTCCAAGATGTGCCTGTATCTGGAAAAAGGGTTTTTTTGCAGACGTAATTAAATTAAGGCTCTTGAGATGAGCTCACTCTTTTTTTATCATTTATTTATATATATATATTTCTACTGTACAGTATGTGACCCAGTTGCACTTACATGTATACATTCTTTTTTTCTCACACTACATGTTCCATAATAAGTGACTAGACAAAGTTCCCAGTGCTACACAGCAGGATCCCATTGCTGATCCATCCCGAAGGCAAAATTCTGCATCTATTTACCCCAAGATCCCAGTCCTTCCCACTCCCTCCCCTTCCTTCTTGGCAACCACACGTCTATTCTCCAAGTCCATGATTTTTCTTTTCTTTGGAAAGGTTCTTTTGTGCCATATATCATATTCCAGATATAAGTGATATCATATGGTATTTGTCTTTCATCCTCAGTGAAGTAAGTCAGAAAGAGATGAGCTCACTCTTAATTTTCCATGTAGGCCCTAAATCCTATGCCAAGCGACTTACAAAAGAAAGGCAGAGGGAGATTTGAGACAGTCAGAAGACAAAAATACACCCCCACACACACCCACACACACAGACACACGGAGAGAGAGAAGAGCAGGAGGCCAATGGTGACCACAAAGGCAGAGGTTGGAGTGCTGTGACTCCAAGTCTAGGAGGCTGATAGCCAATTGACATTGAATGAAGCAAAGATTATTTCCTAGAGCCTCCAGAGGCAGTGTAGTCCTTGATTTCAGATTGCTGGCCTCCAGAATGGTTGGGAGAATAAACTTCCATTGTTTTAAGCTACCAAGTTTGTGGCACTTTGTTATGGCAGCCACAGGAAACTGAGATACCAAGATAAGTTTTCAGTAGGGTAAGTGAATTGTTGCTGAATTTTCACTAGGCTTTGAGAAGTACCTTCTTTCTGTACTTCATCCCCATCTTCAGTCCCCAGTATAGTATATAGTTTTCACTTGGAAGGATATTCAGATCTCATTTCTACCCTCTGTGCCAGAGTTAGAGAGTCTCTCTTTCTTGGCAATAACAACCTGACTGATGAAATAACCCAGATGTGTTTGTGTCTGTTAGCTCCCTTACTTGCATAATAAAACACTCCAGAAAGTATGGAAATCATGATTATGACTGGTAAAACACCAAATAAAAAAAGATATAGATGTAGATAGGTACAGATTTAGACATATACATATAGTGATATAGATACATAATTATTAGAATTTTTTTGGAGTTTCCATTTGGCTTAACAGATTAAGGACCTGACATTGTCTTTGTGAGGATGTAGACTTGATCTCTGGCCTGGACCAGTGGGTTAAGGATCCTGCATTGTTGCAAGCTGTGGCAAAGGTTGCAGATGAGGTTTCTATCTGGTATTGCCATGGCTGTGACATAGGCTGCAGCTGCAGCTCTGATTTGACTCCTAGCCCAGGAACTTCCATATGCCCCAGGTGTGGCCTTAAAAAGAAAAAAAAATAGAATTTTCTGTTTACAGAACTTAAAAAGTCCAAACAGAACAGAGGACAGTGATTCTCAGCTTCCCTTTTGGATCATAAATTAAAATTTCAAGCACGGGGAGGCAGGGGAGCTAAGAAACGAGGTGCATGTGTTTTGTAAAAGCTTTACAGGTATTTGTCATTCATTCCTCCTTAAAAGTCATTGCTACAGACAGCTGGAGAGGAAGATCCTCAAGGCCACTGAGATTCTCATTTAATTAGGGGCAAGAATGACCCAGTGGCTTATGTCACTATACTGTGATGCCAAGGACCTCTTTATTTAGAGGAAAAAATTAAATTAAAACTGAAAATGTTAACCTATAATATTAAAATAATTAAAATGCATGTATTCTCAATTACTAAACTGAATACAAAATGTTCCTCTCAATTTCAGAGAAGAATTGATCATTATTTCAATAACCTTTGAAAATCTTAGTCTTGTCTCCCCATTGAGAAACTGTTCTAATAAGCTAGAATAAAGTCAATTTCCAACTTGTTTTCAATATTACGCTATAATGAAAATAAAATAAATTAATGCTTAGGTCCTTTTAGTCACTGAAATTTAAAACATAGTGTTAACTTACTATGCTACTCTCATTCTTATAATCATTTTCACAATTGGTGGAAGTTTTTTTGATACTATTGCTTATGGGGCCTTGACCTAGTAAATGTCAGCCCATAGGAAAAATTGCAAATTACTTTTTTATGTTAATGCAGTGCTCATTTACATTATAAAAGAAGTTCTGTTTCTACGAAAACTATACCAAGTTTTTAACAGTTAACATATATTTACAAACTATGTGCAAGGTGCACTGTAAATGTCATAAAAATACCATAAGTCCAACTTAAAGGTTAACATAAATTTTACTCCATTTGTTACGGGTTTTCTAAATGGATGATTTACTAATGTCTACATAGTTTTTAACTTTAAATTCTCAAACAGTCATTAGTTGGCTTTAACTTATTTATCTATGTATAGTCAGATAATTATATTCAGAAAGAAAATGTGAATCCTAAGTTAACAAAAGCCAACATTGTGTGCAGGCAGGGAATTAATAGTCAGTAAATTACCAAGTTAATTATTAGTTTTACTTTGTCTATTTTAAGCAGTAAAATGAGACCACTTGCTTTTTGCTTGCTGTTTAAGAAAGGATTATAACTTGCTGTTTTTAAAAATTAAAAAAAATCTGATGAACTAACTGACCCTTCTGTTTTTTCACATTAACTTTTGCAGCTCACGGGACACTCTGCTCATGAATGTTATAAGTACTTCCATATTCTTAAGTGCCTTGAAAAGAAATTTCATGCTTGAAGATCAGTGGAAGAAGAAAAGTGTCTGTTAAAATGTACTTAAGAGAGCTGAAGTAGAAAAAAAAAAGGAATGAGAAAATAGAAGGAAAAGATGAACAGAAGTAGATCCAGGAGATATCTATATGAATGGGGACAAAAACTAAGCAACATTTCAAGGACAAGTTCATATTCAGTTGCATTATTACTAAATGTTCTATTTGATGAGACATAGACTCTGCTAGCAGTGGGATAAAATAAAATGAAGCAGTCAGTAGTACATAAGGATGAGGCCATTCTAAATACTGTGGAAGGGTCAAGGATTTAAGAGAACATTTGTTCACAATTAAAATTTAACAAATGAGTGAAGAAAGAAACAATAATCAATTCACTAGTGTATACAAATGTACCAAGAAGTATAGCACATAAGCTTCAGTCACAATTTGTAAAATGGAACCACAATACAAACATTACAGTCTGTTGAAAAGAGGAAATGAGACAACATATGAAAAAGCCTTGTAAATGTAAGATACTCTAAGAGCAAAGATAGATTATGATCATTAACCAAGGAAAGCCAAACCCACAAGGTTTTGACTTTTTGGTTGATTAAAAAGCTCATATAAATGTGAGCCTACATTCACTCATAGATGAAACCATAAACAAGTACAGAAATTCGTAACCTATTCTTGAGGAACAAAGACCATCCCTGAGGTTAACCAATATTGTAAAATAAAGTCTTTGTAGACAGGCTCATGTCTATATCTACATCTACATCTATATCTACCCACTCACCTACCTACCATTTATATATATGTAGCTGTTTGCAGACTTGTGCCCAATAGACACTTAATAGCAAAGCAGTAAATGGAACTAGTGAATCAATTTCTCATTCTGGTTTTTTAAGATTATGGAGTCAACTTGTCTAAACTTTAGACATCTGCTCTAAACTCAAGATTCCACTTAACTCTCTAGCTTTGAAGAGTTTCCTGGCTGAGGTGTAACTGTATCTTTTAATCTCTGTTTATTTCTCCAAACTCAGCTCTGTTGACCTTCAATAGCCATCTGATTTTTCCTTCTCTGTCTGATCTACATTTGATTTATTGCCGGGCTTCCCAGTTAGATCTTCATAGCTCAGATTCCTAGGGCTTTCTTTCTCTGTCTCCTTCACCCATCAAGGAGAATCTTTAATTACACCAGGCAATCAAATCAAAACCAACCATTTTAGTTTGGTTTATTCTGTCACTCTATAGTATGCATCTACTTAAAAAGGGTGAGTTATAAATATTGTTTTTTATCTATGAGTACTAAAGCTGAGTAAATGCTACACTATTTGTTCATTCATATACTTCTGTGTATTAGGCATTGGCTAACATATTAGGAATGTGAAGATGAAAACAATGTAGTCCATTCTTTAAGAGTTCCAAGTGTAGCAAGGGAAATTGACACATGACAATATGTACACCAAAGTTAGGGAAGGCTTCATAAAGTTGACATTGAGATACATCTTAAAATTTGAGTAGATAGGCACAAGGGACAGAGTCAGGAGAGGGAATTCCAGATGGCAGCCATAATGTGTGCAAAGGATGGGGTCATGGAAGTCAATGGTATGATCAAGAATGCCTGACAAATGGTTTGAGCTTAGCAGGAGTATAAAGAAACCGTGGAGATAAAATGGAGTTAGAACGTGAAGAAATAATCCTTTATCTTTGAGGCAAGAGACAAACATAATATTTTTAAGCAGTAAATCTAACATTGTTCTGATTTACAAAGATAATTTCCTTACCAAAATAAGCCAAGAGTCTGAAAACTGATTCTGTTTTAATTTTGTGGCACTTTGAACTAAAAATTCTAATTTCCATTAGAGGTTTCCTACTCTCTCTTGCCCAACTCTTTACTCTGATGATGATACATAGAAATGATGACTACGTTAAACTCATGAAAGCCACTATGTGTAGGCTCCAATGAATAAGGCAAGGATAATTATGTATCATATAGTCCATCCTTTTCTTGGTACACCTTTGCAAGTGAATTAGGCAATGATCATTCTCAAGTATGAGGCCTTCAGACCAAAGATATATCCAAGGAATATTTGTAGAGAAAAGACTAAGTAAAAAAATGTCTGCTGGGATAACTGGCAGATGTTTCTACTTTCATCCACTTAGAGAGCCTATGAAAATAAAATAGGTATCATTACTTAGGACCACATCACTAAAGAGAATTTTCCCATTTGATTACTTCCATAATTCTTGTATCACCTGATGGGGTGATTCTCCTATCATCATTAACTGTGTTGCTCTAAACGCCTTGATTCTCAGACAATAGATCTATTGTATTAATTGTTCCAAACATGTTACAAATCAGTTGGTAGCATGTTCCTATATATAATATGATGGCTAAGATTCATATTCCATGACAACCATTCTAAAGCCAGATTATACTGTAAACCTACATGATTTTTAATACTGTTTCATAGTATAACTGTATTTGGTGGTACGAACACTTGGAGCTACTAATCAAGAGACCAAATACTGAGGCCGTTAGACTGAAATTATGCACTAGGCATGTTTTATTTGGCCCATAAGGTATGAAAAATGAATCTGAATTACTTTAGGTAGGATATATGCTCCTCACTTCACCATGGACCCTCCTATTCTTTATTGCATTACAAATGGCCTTACTCAACTCATTTATATTCCATGAACTTTACTTTATAAGCCATGTTGTAGTACTTCTATCTTTTCGGGAACCAGACCTTTTATGTGAAAATGTCTTTAACAACTGAGAATCTGACATTTGGTTTGTGGTTGACATTAGGTTCAAGGTTGAGAGATACCATAACACCCAGTCAGATACAACAGTGAGATGAATGAAGGTGGAGCTGAGGAGTATATACTATAGATACAGAGGAAGGGGTATCATCTGTTGCGAGGAGAGGCAAGGAAGTCAGTCTGAGAGACTACACTTAAAGGTATCATGCTGGCTAGTTCTGCCCCCACTAAGTTAATGAAGAGACATAACAAAGATGACAGCTAAATGAATAAGATGTGGATTAATCAAGAACTTTAAAGAAAACAAATATTGAATATGAAAACATAGCCTCTGTAATAACTACTGCTTCTTCCTCCACCTTCGACTGGTACAAACCCCATCCCCACATACATACATTCATGTATTTACACAAACATATAGGCTTCCTCATCAAAGGGGAGAGGGAGCATACAATAGCCATTGAACCAAGGCCCCTCACATTCATGCCATAGTAATCAGCTCAAAGTTTAGATCTATAACTGAAGCTATGCCAATTAGAATTCCTCCTCAGGGAAAGCAAAACTCCAGAGAGAGTTCCTCCTGAGCAAAGCAATATACTCACTCAGAATGCTCCCCTTGTCACCCTTCACCTCTCTTTAAAAAAGAAAAAAGAAATGCAGAGAGAAGTAGAGAAGAAAAACTGAAAAATCTAGCATTATTCCCATAATCCTTGAGGCCAGCATTACTCCTGCCTTTTAAATGGTTTAAGGCTTGTGACAGGGAGATATTAGAACCTGTGATTTTTCAAGTGTAAATCATCTAGGCACAGGAAGCGCATCAAAAAAAAGGCCTCTTTAAATTAACCTCTGCTTGAAATAGCCATCTATTTGAGAAAAAAAAATAAACTTTTCTAGGATTACTTTCCCTCCAAATTGTTTCTCTACTTGCCTCAATACTCTATTTTATTTCATGTACATAAATAGCGACTGAAAGAAAATAAAATCCTGTCTGCCCTGGAATCTGTCAATGAATTCCCCCTCCATTTAACATTTCTTTAATGATATATAGCAACATTTTCTCTGTGACATGAAACATTACCTGAAACAAACAGTTCATGTATTCATCCAATATATGATTCACTTATTTTATTCTTCCATTACATAAAAATGTTACTCTGCCTTTCTAATTAGTGGCAAATTCTAATAAATAGCATTGGAATAAAAATACATTACTCATAGGAAACACAGAAGGATGCTTTTTCAAAAAATCATCAATACAAATTACATTTATATCTAAGAAACATATCTTTATATAAATCCTTCTATAAATATGTGACATAATTTTTAAGCAACTATTCATATTACTTATAAATAGGCTGTACATAATAAGCAGAGTGCAAAATAATAGTCTAACTGCATCTCAAGTAATTTTGGCCAAAATTAGATACATTATTCAGAAAATACTTTAAAAATTTAATCGATAAGTTAAAAGTCTTAGTTGCCAAGATAATTGATCAAAACAGAAATACACATTCATCAGAAACACTAAAATATTCCTTTTAAAAAGAGCAAACAAAAATACTTTCATTGAATTTTCCTTAAGCTATTTAATATAATCACTTCTGACTGAATATTTGTGGTAATCATCTCAAATTTTCCTAGAACACGTCATGTTGTAAGTACCCTATTTCGAGTGATAGTTTGATGTGACAGGATGCATTTGATTTAATTTTTTCCAGGAAAGCCATGCACTTTCCTTTGCTCTCTTCCTACTCAAAGAGCTGCCAAGTTTCTATGAACACAATTCTTTGTCAACCAAGTCTGAGATGAGTGCCCTGCTTTTATTAAACTGAGAACAAAAATTCTCCAAGGGTGAGAAAGCCTATAGCCTGCTGGTAAGTGTGAGGAGAAGACCACTGTGGGGAAGTGGAAGGGGAGAGGGAATTATTGACTCTCCTGGAATCCTCAAGAACTTGAAGTCTTCCTCTTAGGTCACTGTGGACCAGAAGGGGAAGTGGGAGATATCTTCTGACCAGACCATTTGAAAATAAAAACTTTTTATCAAGCTTTTTTCTTTTCTTTACCTTAGTTATATTCAATTGGGTAATATATACTATAATGAATATTTATAAATCTTAACTATAAATTTTAAAAAAGATCCTAGTGCCTCTGAGAAAGTTAAATTGGGCTTGTGTGTGGTGAATTGTAAAAGAGGCTTCTTGAGAGTTTGCTGTTGAGGCTCAGGTTTTAAAGTTTTCTGGATACCCAATGCATTGGGCTTAACTAGCATGTTTTGGAGTATACATTTAGGCACCTCTCAAAATGGAAATGTTGAGGCATTCATAAAGTAACAAACCAAATTTCATGGTATATAGTTTCATATTAAAAAAATATTATTAAATACATGTGAATTCACTAAGAAAAAAGTGATCAATAGATGATGTAATGAAAAGGTACATATCAATTCCAGAAGAGTTAAAATGCAAAATGCTCTCTTTAAAATTAGAAATATCAGTTACAGCTATGGGAAAACAAATGACACCATGGGAAGTCATTCTATTAAGATGCATTTCAATGAAATCAAGGCAGATAAGGTAGTAGGATGGCCTTCTGTTATGAAAACGAACTGTTAAGTCACAACTGAACATGAGACAGTCTGATTACTCAAATAATCTACACTACCACATCAAATTTTGTGACTTAGATTAAAACGAATTACTGGTGATTCTTAAGCCAGTGAATAAAATTTAATATTTCCTCAGAGGAGGCAAAAAGTCATAATGGGGACTTCAGTTTCTACCTATAGACAAGAGGAAGCCATATTGAAATGATAAGTGGTTGATCCTTTATCTGGGTTAGTTAGAAATACAATTTGCCAGTTTGTATCAATGAACCACATCTTATGAAAATGTAAAACTCTTCACTAACACGGAGAAAGTTATAAGGATGATTACTCAATTACAAAAAGATTCTTATATAAAATTATTCACCACAGAATTTCTTTAAATAGAGTGCTTCCCTTGTGCATATAAATCTTTCATTGATCATCAGATGCTTAAAATAGACTGAGAGACAGAGCCTTTTAAAACAAACATGTTAAGCTACTACCAATTAAAGATCAATCAAAAACAAAGGGAATATTTCTCTGAAATTGTGAAGATTCAATTTACCCACAAATCTGTAGGAACGTACTAAATTGGTAGAGTAAAGTATGATTGGAATGCTAAGTGTTTTAACATTAGACCATAAAATGCTGGTATCCTATTTTTGTAATCATGTTCAAGCACGAGTTATTTTTCATGAGTCTGAATATAATTTAGGAATGTTCAGTTATTTAGCCAAAATTCAGGAGGATATTTATGGATGAACATCTCTCTTCAAATTTTAAATGATGTGGGTCTTTGTATAGTTTATATTTTAATGAACATCGGTCATGCGGTACATACCATTATTCTGAAACCTCTAATATTCTACACCATTATGTTCTTTGATAGGTTTATTTCTGATAAATTGGCATTCACTTTGCAAATTCAGAATTTGTGTTAACATAGGATACTCACTGCATCTCTCTATGCTAGTAAACTTTGATGATTAAGAACAACACAGAAAGCTTTGTGATAATAGTACTTGTCACAGGAAAAGCAGGATTTTTTCTATAAAATGAATAAAACTGTTCCCAAAACCTACAGGAGGAACCTGACATGTATAATGGTTTGATGCTTTGTTTTACAAAATTCTGCTGTACTGTGCCTTAAGAAATATTATATGTGAACTCCTTTCATTGAAAAAAGTAATTTTTCAATCTTTCTTCTTGATAGTTATTAACTAATTTGTGCGGCATAGTATCCATCACATGATATTTAAAGATAGGAATCATTTTTTTCTGTTATGACTATGTACTTACTGCATGCATTTGCATAGTTTTGTTGAAGAATTAAATAATATAAATCAACTTCTTTTAAGTTCATTTAAGTAGAAAAATTTAGTACACATATTTTGTTCTTAGATGGGAGATGGAAATTAATTGTCTAAAATTATTATCCATCTTGTATAGTAGCAGACTTATAAGTATAAAAGCATGATCAATCATTGGCATTCAAAATACATTTCAGAAATCTTGTATATACAGCATTCTCTCTTTCTGTATATATATGTATATATATACATACATATATATAGCATTAAAATATCTTGTATATACAGCATCAAACCTTGTATATACAGCATTCTCTCTACATATGTGTATATATGTATATATATACCTCATTATAATATCTCAACTAATAGTGGAAAGCATATATTGACTACTTAATATATACTAGGTGATGTACTAATCTTTTCATGCATTATCTCATTAAATAATTATACTAACTCCACAGACCTAGGTATTATAATGGTGACTTTTTATTGATTAGGAAAATGAGGGCTGTTGAAGGCTATGGGAAAGGTAAATGGTAGACTTGGACTGTTATCTAGGTCTGTCTGAAAGAATGACCTGGATTTGAAACTACTGCTGTATGCTGTCTCTGTATTGTAAGTAACCAAATAATTAATAATAATAAGGATGGTGGTGATGATAAGTTTGTTTTTGTAAATTTTGTGATATAAAATTATACACTTTTGGTGGTAGTGTAAATTGGAGCGCCTCTGTGGAGAACAGTATGGAGATTCCTTAAAAACTAAATATAGAACTACCATAGGATACATCAATCCCACTCCTGGGCATATATTCAGATAAAACATAATTCAAAAGATATATGCACTGCAATGTTTATTGCAGCACTATTTACAATAGCCAAGACATGGAAGCAACCTTAATGTCTACTGACTGAGGAATGGATAAAGGAGACGAGGTACGTATATTAAAATGGAATATTGCTCAGAAATAAAAAGAATGAAATAACGCCTTCTGCAGCAACATGGATGGACCTAGAGGTTATCATACAAGTAAAGTAAGCCAGCCAGAGAAAGATACATATCATATGGGATCACTAATATGTGGAATCTAATAAAAATGATACAAAAGAACTTATTCACAAAGCAGAAACAGAGTCAAAGATTTCCAAACCAAACTTATGGTTACCAAAGGAAAAATGTTGGGGGGAAGGATAAATTAGGATGTTGGAATGAACATATACACACTATTGTATATTAAAAGATAAGTAACAAGGACCTACTGTATAGCACAAGGAAATCTATTCAATACTGTGTAATAACCTATATGGCAAAGAATCTGAACAGGAACGGATATATGTATGTGTATATTTGATTCTCTTTATTGTACATGTGAAACTTACACAACTTTGTAAGTCAACTATACTCCAATAAAATTTAAAATCAACCATGTAGCCATTTTTGGTCTCTGTTTTCTCATATATTTAAAGAGAAGAGTCTGCCTTGATAACTGTCAAAGCCCCTCCACTTCATAAAGTTTCTAAATCCAGAATTGTGAAGAGTTACACATATCTAGTTTCTTAGCTGGCCACAAACAAATAAAATTTTACTCTTAGTGCTGTAGCAAAAGAGCAAGCTTCATGATTTTGTTGGTGTCCAACAAATTAGACTAGATCTGCACCAGAAGTCAAGAATTTTAAAGTAGTCTTTACAATGGTTTTGTGACAACACTCTTGGACCTTTCCTTTCTTCTCTTCTTTTCTCTCTTCTGGCCCTTTTTTGGGTAAGAACAAGCAGACTTACATTGTCTCTATTCCAGTTTTTAAAGCATTTTAACAAGTGCTTTAACTGGCTTCTTAACTTTCAGATTTCAACAACCCTTAGGAGCTGTTCTAACCTTCATTTCCATCTTTCTTTGGGTTGCAAGCCTGTTCTAGCACTAGGCTTTGAGCATTTAACACTTCAAAAGGAAATCTGACTTCTGCTTAGCTAGTAATTATTTTTAATATTTGTTTTGATTTTATTCTGGACTGAGGGGAAATTGGAATAAGCCCCTTAATATTAAAAATAGTAAAAGTTATTTTTAAAAAGTTGTGTATGCTTGTTCTCATTGTTGCCACACAGCCATCTGTTAGCTTTTTTAAAAATTATACAAATTTTAAAGATTACTTTCCATTTAGAGTTATTATGAAATATTGGCTATATTCCCCATGTTGTACAATATACGAGCCTATCTTACCCTCAGTAGTTTGTACCTTTCACTCCCCCAACTTTGTTCTGTCCCTCCCTCCACTAGTAACCACTAGTTTGTTCTCTACATCTATGAGTCTTTAGCTAGCAATTTTAAAAGCAAACATGTAAAGTTGCATTTTCCTCCAACCTATTCTTCTTCTCTCACTTAAGGAAAGACTTTGATTTTGAGAATCTGTTGAGGTTCATGTCATACAAGTTAGGCCATATAATGATCTAAGAATATGAATACTAGCTTTCATTTATTGATTCATCATTTGCTTAAGGTTATGAAACATCAAATAAATACTAATATGAAAAATACTCTTCAAGTTACAATCACAATTCTTAAGGTGTTTTTTGTTTCAAAAGTAAGATATCAGTCCACAAGAGCTGTCAAGAGTTACTACTTTCATTCATCCTGGCACAATAAATTTGGGCTGAATAGAACTGAATGCCATAAGATTAAATAATTATAATACCAGTCTGTATTTGCCTTTACATGCTTTAATTATGATGTCTATTTGCCCAGAAGCTCTAATTTATGTCTAGAAATATTTATTTCAGGCAGTATAACTATGCTTATCTGTATGTCTTTCTTAAGTGGGCAACAAGTATATCATTTGTCATCTAAAATCTAGACTTAGAATACACATTTTTTTTATCTAGAGTGAAAGTGAAGTTTTATGGGTTTTTTAAATGTTTGTCAGTGAAAATATGTATTGTACATTTCCCACAGAGCAGTAAAACTAAAGTCAACACTATTACATTTGTTGATGACAACCAGAAGGGTAATTGTGGATGGAAAAACCTAGTCAAGGCTGACTTCCTTACCTCTGGGAAGGAAGGTCATGTTTGATTCACTTGCATAACTCTGCAACAAAATATTCTTTAGCATTGACAGTAGTATTGTATGCTGCTTTCAAAATTAGGTATCAAATTCAACACCTGGATTGTTTTGTTTCTAGGATACTGACATTAAGTATTTCCTTTCCTGAGAAAGGAAACAAAAAGGCTTCCTAATTTTAGGAGATAAATCAGTAACTGTTTAGAAAAGATGGCTTTTGTTTCAAGAAAGTAACAGCTATGAAAATACAGACCTAGACAGCAAATGTTAGAGGGCTGTTTTTCACTCCATAATTCCCTATATAATTTCCTTGGATTAAAAATTCTAATATCTATCTATCTAGACATACACACACACAGTTCTAGAACATATAAAGGATTGAAGTAGAGTATATTTTCATAACTAATTATTTTAACAACACAGTAAATTAAACATAAAATTTTCATGACAAAAATTTTCCTGTTAAATTGGCTATCAGGATCTATCATATAATGTATGGACACTTTCCCCTCAGTCTGCTTGAAATTTAAAATTCTGCAAACCATAACATAGTATAACAGGGAAAGATGGGCTAGTTAAGTTTTAGTGTGACATTTTATTTTATTAGCCTGTAGGTAAATTGGATAAAGTTACATGTATAGTGTGTCCTTTATAAGGAAAAATGATTAAAACTTGGAGGTTTTCAATGTTGTCATCAACCACTTTCCTTGAGATATTAACGTCTGTTGAATGCTTATTAGATACATGTGTTTTTAGCAAATTTAACAAAAGAAAGTGGATATTAAAGAAAAAAAAGAGCACTGTTGAACAGCTTATTCAGCTTAGTCTTACTATTTTTTATGCAGAAAATTTGGAGATATTTGTCTTTTGTGGCATGTATACCTTGTTGTCAATTAGTATTTTCTGACATTCCCTGTGCCATCACAAAATTATGAGCACATCACAAAATTACAGTGGACTTCATTAAGAAATACGGAATCTAGAGGAAGTTTTCAGCTGGGCATTAGGATAAGCAAGATGAAAAAAAATGAATAGAGATTACATATATTTGATTAGGTATCTATATTTCTTTGACCATATGGACTACATTTTTTTGAAACTCTCCAAATTGTGGGTAATCCTGAACAAAGAGAGGCCACACTCATGTGAACTCAATGAATTAAGAGGGAGAAAGAGCTAAAAGGGGAAGGGAAAAATGATTCTGATTCCAAAGGAAAGTGACTTTTTCTTCAAGAGGTCTGTTACAAAGATATATAATTTCATTCACTCTATCAAAAATTTAAAATTTGTTAAACAAATTTCATACCGCTAGTAAGAATCTGTACTTCTCTGGCAAGAATTCTGAAACTATGTAGTGTAGCAAGAAACTTTACAAAATTATTTCCTTTACCCAGTAATCTTTTTAGGAATCTGTCCTGATTAAATAAGTCAGGGGAAAACGTATGGTTAAAGATAACTGCATCATTATTTATGATAATGAAATTTGGTAAAATCCTAATTTCTAGCAATATATATGAAATTATAGAACATTCACATGGGTATCATGCAGTCATTAAAGGATGCATTTCTGAGGATATTTAGTAGGAGCAGAATGCTTCTGCAACATAAAATGTAAGAAACAAGATTCTTTTTTATATTTTCCCTAAATTTCTATCTGTAATTAACCTGTAAAACTAACTTATCAAATTTTTTTAAAGCAAAAAACAAAATTTAAAGTGATACTCATATCTAGAAGAATAGCACACAAACTGGAAATCTGATATATTTACAGTTACCGAGGTTGGGTGGATAGATAAATGTTTAACTTAGCCAAGGTGTTCATGCTAGGTCACTAGGCACATATTAACTCACCTTTGTGTAATTTCTGATGACTGTTCTTATAATTTAACTCACATAGTAGTTTTATCAACCTCTCAGGTTAACCCTCATTTTAGGACAAGGCTGAGTCAGACCCCAACTCTTGCTATGAGAGATCTTCATCTTTTCATGAGAGTAGGTGCCACTTATAGATTCTCTATCACTGGTCCCAGCCCTGCTCCTTACTCCCACCCTGACTCTTCACTCAGTTCCCTTCCTTAGGACTTGACATGACATTCTGAGCTTCTTGAAATTAACAACTTTTTCAAGTCTGAATAGGGCAAAAGTTAAATCCTAAAGGAAGTGAAAATCAAAGTACATATTATGGAAATCAAACATATTTTAGGTATCTTGAGTCTTTCCTTTTTTGGGGGGGGCTCCTTAACATTATTTCCTATTTTCACTTATCCTTTGTGATTGGCTATTCACCTACTCCAATACTATTAAAGTAATAACACAATAAAGGTAGTTATTTTAAATCAACTATTGCTCAAAAATTCATGGATTAAGGTTAAATTTCTTAAACTAGTAAATGATTTATCATACTGAGAACTAGAATCAAAAAATAAAACAAAAGGTGTTTCAAAGAATCCAAATCCCAGGTTGCCTTGGTGTTTAAAGAGGGCTCATGTACCTTTCAGCAGTGACAATAAAGGAATTAGAGTATTTCCTGGAGCATTTGATAACAGACCTGGCATCTTTCTTCAAAAGAGTAAACAACCAAATTTTCCAATTTGTGTAAGAAATTTTCATATTTTCAATTTGATATTATTCATCTTTACAATTTTTGTACAAAAAAAGTATTTTTTGGAAAAGAAAGCTTTACAAATTACTTCTAACATTTTAGCAGCAGGTATAGAACAATCTGATTTACTCCAAATTCAGGAACAACACAAGGAAATCCATATAGGCAACAATCTATCATAAAATTCTTTAAATTACATTGTCAAGTAAAGATACACTTGACAACATTTAATATCATTTTGGCTATGTTCATTACAGATAATGTTACAACAAACCACTCCTTCCTGGTCCAAGATACAGTTTTTCTAATTCCTTATAAATACATTTTCATTGGAGTTATTGAAAGGTCGATATGGCCACTTAAAATTTTTATCTCAAGGATTAAGACAGCAGAATAGAAGGACTGGAGCTCAACTTCTCTCCTAAAAACAACAAAATTCACAACTAAAGACTGAGCAATCTCCACCCAAATGGACTGTAAAACTTAAAAAAGATACACTACTCCAGAAGAAAAAGAGGAGGCCACATCAAGAGGTAGGAGGGGCGATTACATGATATAAACAACCCCATACCTCCTGGGTGGGAAGCTCCAAAGCCTGAAAACTAACTGGTTCACAGAGACTCACCTACAGGAGTGAGAGTTCTGAGCCCCACATCAAACTCTCTCATGTGGGGATCGGGCACTGGGAGAACGAGCCCCTGGAGCATCTGGCATTGAAGGCCAGTGGGGCTTGTGTGCAGGAGCTCCACAGGACTGAGGGAAATGGAGAACCCATTCTTAAAAGGTGCATAAGGACTTTCACATGCACTGGGTCCCAGGGCAGAGCGAGGTCTCCATAGGAATCTGGGTCAAACCTGACTGCAGTTCTTGGAGGACATCCTGAGAAAACAGGGGTGAATGTGGCTTGTTGTGAGGGAAGGACACTGAAGGCAAAGCTCTCAGGAATATTCAGCAGCTGCCTTTCTCTGGAGGTGGCCATTTTGGGAAAATCTGGCCCCACCTGTCAGTCAGTGCTGAGAAGCCCCAGGGCAAACAACAATCCAGGTGGGATCACAGCCCCGCCCCTCAGTAAACAGGCTACCTAAAGACCCTTCAGGCACACAGCTGCCTCTAATCCACTCCAGAGACAAAGCCCCATTCACCAGAGGGATTAGAATCAGCTCCATCTACCAGTGGGCAGGCATCAGCCCCTCCCATCAGGAAGCTGACAGCAAGCCCCCCATACTGACTTCAGCCACAAGGGGTGCAGACACCAGAAGAAAGAGAGGCTACAACTCTATTATCTGTAAAAAGGTCACCACACCAAGAACCTATAAAAATGAAAAGACAGAGAAGTATAACTCAGATGAGGGAGAAAGGAAAAACCCCAGAAAATCAGCTAAGTGATGAGATTCTTAGCCTCCAAGAAAAAGACTGTAGATTGTTGATGCTGAAGATGATGCAAGACATTGGAAATAAACTGGAGGCAAAGATGGATAACTTATAGGAAACACTGAGCAAAGAGATACAAGATATAAAACTTAAACAAGAAGAGATGCAAAATACAACAACTGAAATAAAAACTCACTAGAGGCAGCTAACGGCAGAATACAGGAAGCAGAAGAATGAATAAGCGAGGTGGAGGACAGATTAGTGGAAATTACGGATGCAGAACAGAAAAGAGAAAAAAGATTGAAAACAAATGAAGAGAGTCTCTGGGAACTCTGGGACAACGTGAAACACAACAATATCCGTATTAAAGGGGTGCCAGAAGGAGAAGAGAGAGAGAAGGGGACAGAAAAAATATTCCAAGAGATAATAGCCAAAAACTTCCCTAACATGGGAAAGGAACCACTCACTCAAATCCAGGAAGCACAACAAGTACCATATAAAATAAACCAAAGGAGGAATATACCAAAACACATATTAATCAAACTGACCAAAATTAAAGACAAAGAGAAAATCTTGAAAGCAGCTAGGGAAAGAAACAAATAACATACAAGGGAACCCTGCTAAGGCTATCGGCAGATTTGTCTGCAGAAACTCTGCAGGCCAGAAGGGAGTGGCATGATATACTTAATGTGATGAAAGGAAAAAACCTCCAACCAAGATGACTTGACCCAGCAAGGCTCTCGTTCAGATTTGAAGGAGAAAGCAAAACCTTCACAGGTAAGCAAAAGCTAAGAGAATTCAGCAACACTAAAGCAGCCTTACAACAAATACTAAAGGGACTTCTCTAGGCAGAAAAGAAAAGACAGCAACAGGAAACAACAATTCCACAAATGACAAGGCTCACCAGTAAAGGTATACATACAGTAAAGATACCAAATCATCCATGAACAATTATGCCACAAAAATCAGAAATCATGAGAAGAGGTGGGTACAAATGCAGGACACTGGAGATGCACTTGCAATTAAGAGAACAACAACTTAAAACAATCTCATATACATATAGACTCATATCAAAACTTCAGAATAACTGCAAACCAAAAATCTACAATTGATCGCAAACAAGGAATCTCTGGAGAAGAAATATATCTCATAGTAAATAAGTGCATAATCTACCATGAAGGGGGTCATTTAACATCATTCTTGGAATGCTGAAGTCTTCTTACATCTGATTGTGATTTCCTCTCCATCAAAGAAATTATGATAATTATAATTAAAGAATGCCACTGTACAATTAAATAATACAGCTCTACAATTTTATTATTAATAACGATTTCTCTCCATAGTACAATGTAAGCTCTATAATGTCTTGTTTATCACATCACCTAGAATGGTGTAATGCCTATATTGAAGCATCAATAAGATGTAACAAATTTTGGGGACATATATAGTTACACTGTTTTTTAACCAATTTATGCATTTTATATTTTACTTATTTTCAGAGGGTGTATTATTTTTGTTATTCTTACCAGTTTAGTTATTCTTTTTACTATGCTATATAAAATATTTAATGGTATATAAGGCTTTCTTCTTTATAAATTTTAGTTGCATAATATACACAATTTTAATATAGTGCTAATTTTTAAAGAAAAATTGAAATGTAATAGATAATACTAAATAGTAAAGAGGAAAGCCATACAAAATGGGATAAAGTATAGAATAAATTTCCTATTTATCTCAAAAAAAAATTTTATCTCAAAATTTATTTTCAAAGTAGCCTAAAATCTGGCATACCTCAATATACTATAACATGAATAGAGCATTATAAAAAATTTTTTTTTGTCTTTTCTTTTGGTATTTCTTGGGCCGCTCCTGCGGCACATGGAGGTTCCCAGGCTAGGGGTCGAATCGGAGCTGTGGCCACCAGCCTACGCCAGAGCCACAGCAACACAGGATCCGAGCCGCGTCTGCAACCTACACCACAGCTCACAGCAACGCTGGATCGTCAACCCACTGAGCAAGGGCAGGGACTGAACCCGCAACCTCATGGTTCCTAGTCGGATTCGTTAACCACTGCGCCACGACGGGAACTCCTAAAATTTTAATACATGTTTGTTTCATATACAGAATTGCTTTAATGCTGCTTGTAGTCTTCCATCTCAAAATAATGACAAGTATAAAACTACCCGCATGTATACGGAATTACTCTGAAGGTTTGGGTTTATCATAAAAGAAACATATTAATACTCTGACTTGTACAAAAAATGCATATGTTCATTCTTCAAAGTTAGTGAATTTTCCCAATGTTGGAAATCTGTTGACTACAATAATTTTGTAGTCTCTAAAACCATCAACTTACCATTTTGCGCTATAACACTAGATGTACTATTAGTAAAGATTATCAGATCTGTAATCTTCATTTTGAAGACAAATTTACAATTTTGACATAAACTCTCACCCCAAGAACAATAATAACTTGGTAACATAAAAGATGTACTATCAATTATTTTTAAATTTTATTCATTAAATGCATTTCTACTTACAAATGGTTAATGTAAGAAAAATTCCTTAACAAACACGACTATATGGTTAAAATTATACTTTTGATAACCTTTTACATAAAACCACTAAAACAAATATTTTCTGCTAAATTTACAATATATATAAGCATGTACACTATATTTCAAATACAAAATATAATTGGATATGATGTAAATATTTACAATTAAGAGAAGGAATTTCCATAATTTCACATAACTTAACATAGATCACCCAGACTAAGAAATTCTAGACTTAACTCTAGGATAAATATGTTAGAATTCTAATGTGTGGACAACTAGGTATTTTTACCACAGCCTATTTTGTCTATGTTCTTAAGTTTCAGTTCTTAGACCATAAGCCCTTGCTCACATTTTTATAATTATCCATAACTACCACAATGAGCATTATATTTAATTAGATAAAAATGATTTTTAACTGTAATGATGTCATGTATTTTAATGAATCTGTACCCTTTCCCCTAATTTTCAAAAAAAATTTTTAACACATTAATTGGTATTATAAGTCAAACAGTTCCATATTGCCTGTTTTAAAACCAATTCCAGCCTTATTAAATGACAATACCATCAGCAAAACCTTCGGCCTATCTAATCTCTCAACAACCACCTAAATAACACGTATTTCTAGCTTGGTCCTAAAGTATGCACTGGCAGGATTGAATGGGCCATACTTGCTGGTATTTTCTAATTTTGCTTCCTTTAAATAAGCATAGGCTTAGCTCAGAGTATTACATTAGGTTACAACCTAGGCTTATTAACTGTGTAAAGACAATGAGAAAAGTATATTAACTAGAATTAAAGAATTACTCACCCAGCTGTGTCTCCTGAATCGTCAGTTTACTTTCCACAGGATACAAAAGCTTGGGTGGTTTATCAGTCAGAGGAGCTGAAACACAATAATAAAACAGATTTATAGTTATGCTGCATAAACCGAAGGATAGAACACAATTTAATTTCCCAAATATTTTTCACTCTCTGAGTTTTATGTCAAAGCATCCCGCCAAGTAATGACTTACATATTGCAGGTAGTACCTTCAGGCGAGCTCAAAAGCTATTAGATTGTACATGAGTCAAACATAACACTGCCAAATTGACAGTCACATGAGACTGTTGAAGTACAGAGACAGGATTGGTCAGTGTTTAAGAACATGTAATTGTATTTCACCAAATATTTTCCATTTGCACCTTGTTTTCCTTCTTAAAGGGCACCCTACAATTTCTCTGTGCTAATTAAAGATACACATGTTATCTGCAGCATGCGTTTCAATGATTTTTTGGCATAATGTTGTCTTTCTTTTTAATATCATTCCTAGTTTCCTTACCTTGGATCACATTGCCTCAAAACCCACAATTTAGTAATTAGTTTAAATATTTCCCACATATATATCCTATAATGAGATAGGAAGGTGACATCACACGACTACAAGCTGAACATTCAAATACACACATAAGTATTCACCAAGTAATATTTTAAATGATACTTCACATTTAGTCAGAAGCCCTTATTACTATTATCCATTACATTTTATAGTACTTATTGCTAATTTGTACAATATACTCTTTGATTTTTAGCTTCTACACATTACTGCTCTGTGTGCTTACCAATTTATCAATTATGAGCCTACAGATCATAATTGAAGAGCATCTTGAAGATAGGTTCCCCATGGCACACTTCATTGCTAGCTAAACTAGACTGACTGGCTTTAGACAAATAGTCAGTGATCCTTCCATAAAGAGAGTCCCTCCTTACCCTCTCTGACTGAAACACCCAGGTCTCTGAGAAATCTGTCACTGCAACATCCACCCTGTAACAAGCTCAGAAAAGATCAATTAAGAGTTGCTGAAGTTGACTGAAAAACTAAATGATTTTGCTTTGAGGGCTTTCCCCCTTCCTTGCTAGGAGGACATATTGGTTTGGTTGATAACTGGAAGGCTGATGTAGACAGCAGTGCCCAGAGTTGGTCACATATCCTCATCACCAGAAAATTCAAGAATTCAATCAGCTTTAGCAGCTCACCCCTATCTGTCTTGAACAGAATACACAGTCCCTGCAAATGGATGATGCATCCCAACTCAGAAAAGCAGGGATGGGTTTTAAGAGTCTTGGTTTGGAGGCCAACCTCACATAGGATCAACAGTTTTTGTTCATAACTAACTGAATGTATTATTCATTCATCTTCATTAATATTTAATATAGGGATGAGAAGGAAGGGGAAAGGAAAGTTAGGGTAATAGGATGAGATAAATCACTTTGAAATTCTTCTCAAAGGCTTGACATCACTCTGATTAACCTTAAATACTTGTATTTCTTGCCTAAAGTTATCTTAGATTTTTATTATCCTACCAGATAAATAAGTAGACTATTACCAAATGTTGGCAAAATAGTTCACCATTAACAGGACAAAAAGCCACATTTCTTAAGTTCTGGTTATCAAATGATTTCCTTGAACTTCAAAAGCAACTATGACATGAAAATAACCAGTTTGTTCAGAAAATTGACTCAGTATATAAGAGCTTTTGCCTGCATAGTTACAAATAGACAATTTAACAGTTTGTTATAGAAAGGAGCTAAGAAAAATGTTCTTTTTTCAAATACATCCTATATTAACTTATAGTAAAGGAAGATATCTGTAGAGAAAGATAATAAAATCCATATGTAGGAACTTGTTCAGAAATATAAAATTGTTGGGTGGTTCTCCACTATAATCCACCATCCACCTATGGCATAATACATTCTTAGGATATTTCATATTATTCTCATGGCTCAATTCCAAGTTAGCAGAGGAGTCATAGAATGCTGAAGCCAGAGAAAATTAAATGCTTATTATACTCTTTGATTTTTAAATTGTGTTCCCTGAAGCCCTATGGTTTCCACACTACCCCACTGGGCAGGTGAAATGAGATAGAAATAAAGGGTACACCGAGGGGCTTGACTCCACACCTTGTTGTACTGCCTACCTTCTCTCTAGCTCTGCTTTCTGCTTTTATTTATCTTATACCTCAGTATTTCATCCAAGATTTTAACCAAAAAATCCCAATGCAACTCAACTGATGTGTATCAAACACTATTATGTGCTAGGCATTGTGATAAGGGGTTTGGAAAATCTCTGATCTCCATCCTTACATCTTATAGTAATCAGAAGTTAAAAATTAATGGAAAGAGTGAAAAAAATCTTGGCTGATTCAACTTCCTTATTTTAGAGATCAAAGATCAACTGACTTGTGAAAGGTAACAGCAAGTTCAAGCTAGAGTCCTTGCTAGATCTTTGCCTCCCAACTCTTCATTACTTGCTTCTAAAAATTCTGTCAAACTACTATATTCCTTTGCAATGTTTCCACTCGAGGTGTGAACAATCTTCTAGGAGAGCAAAAACATGCAACTAGGTAGCCTATAGCAGAGCGCTAGTACTGTGCAATGAGTCATTTCTAAGTGTCTTGTTTTGACATTATGCTATGAAGGGATATCATTTAGGCATGTTTCTTATATGATTCACCTGTCTTTGATAAAAGTGAACTGAAACTGTTAGAGAGCAAAACAGCTGACTACAGATTTGACAGAGGCCTGTAAAATGGGGTCACCATTAAAGCTAAGATATAGCTCAGCTCCACAATCATTTGAGGGTGACCAACTGTGCTGCTACACAGAAAAGACATGTGCCAAATTAGAATGTTGCTGACACTTTATGGTGTTTAATAAATATTAGCTGAATTGAACTGACAAAAGACCAAACTGGCAAACAAATGCAGGAATGGTAATGACCAAATGAAATGAACACACAAACAAACAACAAGTCCCCTTTACTTTCTGCATGGACAAAGCTAGGACTGGAAGGAAACTCAAACAAATTAGTTACAAAAAAAGGAATTTGTACTAGACCATAACTAGACATACTGACATTTTATTGTCAAGGAAATAACTTGTCTTTTGGGACACATCCTCCTTGCCCCCACCACTTTTGCTCCCTCTCTCTCTCTCTCTCTCTCTCTCTCTCACACACACACACACACACACATACACACTCACTAAACTGAAATCACTGAAAAAAAAAAAAGCAAGTCTGAGAGTAGTGACATGAAGCACAGGTTGATTTTAAATCCTAAACACATTTTATCTATGAAAAAAACCCACAAAAATCAGAGTAAAGATATTTCTCTGGCTAATTATGAATTGAAATATTTCTGTGTATCCACCAACAGAAGTATTTTCTAGGTCTCATTTAATTCTTCATAACATCCTATTGACAACATTAAAGATAACATAGTTATTTTAAAATAAAAAACATTTTTTATTTTAAAAATTAAAAATACTTAATTTTAAAATAAAATAATCTTTTACTGAGTTATTAGTATGTCCTAATTGACAAAACTTCTTCAGAGTAGAAGGGAAATTTTAAAGGACATTTGTTTTGTTTACCAGCTGCTTGTTAGAGAAATATCTGGAAGTCAGTATACACAAAGCTCTGTATAGGGATGATTCATTATGTTAAGGCTCCTTAAATAATTATAAAGGGATGAAGTCTTTCTATTTTTTACCCATTCTATTTATACTTGGGTTATGGAATAGTGAAAAACAGGATCCTGCTTTTCAAAATAAAAATGACAAAGACCAGGTTTATAAGGTCAGTAGTCTCCAATTTTTTCTAGTGTTCTTAAAGGAGAGAAATATGAGATATTTAGGATTCCTGTGCCTTTGCTTTGAAATCATTTTGAAATTTAACTTTAGTTCCTCAAATACTAATTGAGGATAATACTTCTTGGATACTTAAAACTGTCCTACCACAAAATCTGTTCTTTCAAATTCATACATAATTTTCAAAATGTATTTTAGGTAGTACCTTTTCTGCTTTGTTTCTTTTTGTGTCTTTTTTGTCTTTTGAGGGCCACCCCACGGCACATGGAGGTTCCCAGGCTAGGGGTCGAAACCGTTGGACCTTTGGACAAATGAACCTGTTGGACTGGCAAGCCTGCGCCACAGCCACAGCAATGTGGGATCCAAGCTGCATCTGAGACCCACACCACAGCTCATAGCAACACCGGATCCTTAACCCACTGAGCGAGGCCAGATCGAACCCGCATCCTCGTTGATACTAATCGAGTTCCTTAACCACTAAGCCAGGACGGGAACTCCCTCTGCTTTGTTTCTTAAAAGTGTTATGGTAGAGTAAGAGAGACAATACATGTAGTTTTCAGGGAGGCATGGGCCTAATAATTCCTGCTTCTCCCTGGTTGGTTTGGCAAATTGGAGAAGTCATTTAAACTCTCTGAATCTCAGTCTCTTTACATGTAAAATGTGACATAAACAGTTTTCCCTATAGCTTGGTGTGAAGACTAAACAGGATAACAGATAAAGTGCCTGGATATAGTAGATGGGAAATACATCTGTTCTAATGATACCTGTCAAAGTTTGGGATGATAGTACTTAGCATTCTACTGTAGCCTGAGAAGTAAAATATTATTGTTTGTAAAATAATGAACTGGATAGCCAAGGGTTCAAAAGGCATTTGGATCATGAATTAAAGAATCATTAATATTTCCTACATAATTTTCCATAGTAGAACTGCTGCATCTTCAAAAACTTTTTTAAAAAGGCATTTTGAAAACTTTTAGATAGCTAAGCAATATACTGCGATTGTAAAGGACTTGAAGGTAAACAACACACAGCTTTTAATCCTCACAGAGCTTAAAACCTAGACAGATAATTAAAATATAACATCATGATTCAATTTCAAGAGGCTTTATGAAGTATCCGTAAATAATGGGGACTATACTAGAAATAAAAAGATTGATACGACATGAAGTTACACATAAGAATGTGTGTATGAGATGAGGACACATGTATGATGCACTGTGATGAGTGCTACACTCTGACAGAGGTAACTTCTTTGTGACCCTATTTAAATCTACTAATTAAATCTGGTCATAAAACAATACTCAAAGATTTATTCAACTGACAATAAAACATGCTCTGTGGCAATCCCACCAACATGCTCCATTTTACAATGTTTTTCTTTGTTCATTTTGTTGTCTGCAAGTCCTTTATTTAACCTAAAAGAGCTAACAAATAATTGCCTATTTTCCTAGCAAGTCAACAGATCATGGATTACTTATAGAGCTTCAGTGTCTTGGAATGGGATTTCAGTTCTTTTTTTGGTCTGGAATATTTTAACATTAGTTCTTAATAGTGGGGCTTAGCACTCATGATAAATATGGCAAATAGACACAATTTCATGTTCCTTGGGAACAAAATTAATGAATGGGAGAAAATATCAATGCATACTAGGTGAAGCCATTTGAGAGAAGAGGGGTGCTTTACTTTTCACTTATCTCTAATGCACTAGAATTGGCAAAATTCCTCCTTTCTGTCACATATAACTAGTAATGTAGCCATGAAGCCTCAGAAGCCGCAAAAAGGAAGGAGTGGCAAAGCAATTGAGCAGGGAGTGCAGGGAGGGCAGTTTATGAACTAACACCATATACATTATAACCTTGATCTAAGAGTCATGTCAAAGCAATAAAGCAAATACTCCAAGGGATGTAACTCTTAATAGAACTATCAAAAGGCATGTATTCAGGAAAATAAAAAATTAATTTGACTAGCTTTGATACTTCATATTTTATTCATTAGTTTGATAAGCATTGCTTATAATAAATAAATAAACACTATGTTTATTCAGTCATTCAACAAATATTTTTAAAACATCTGTTTGTCAAGTACTTTTCTAGTTAGTGGAAGGTATAACAGTGAAGTGGAGAGACACAACTCCTGCCTGCTCTCAGGGAGCTTGCATTCCAGAGAGAGAGATGGAAAATACACATGTAAATGAATATATGTGTGACAAAATATCATATAGTTCTAGGTACTATAAAAAATAAAGCAGCTAAAAAGAAAGAAACTAATGCAGATATTATTTTAGAGGAATGTCAAGAAGTATGGTTTGAAGATTATTTGAAACCGATTTGTGTGAGAGGAGGAAACTAGCCAAGTAAATACCTGGAGGAAGATGATGACAGGCAGAGGGAAGAGCAAGTACAAAGGCCACTAAATTGGAGTGCACTTGACATATTTAAGGGATGGCACAAATCATTATAACTATATTGAAAAAAGAAAGAATGACAATGAGTTCAGAGACAGACATGGACCAATTCAGACATGGCCTTGTAGAACATGGAAAAGACCTGGGTTTTATTCTAAACATAAAGAAAATGCAGTGGAGATTTTTGGAGAAAGCCTCTGGAAGCATTTAAATGCCAAAAGTATCACTCTGGCACCTTGGTGTTCAACTGTGTGAGGATGGAGTAGTGTGGCGGCAGAGGCAGAGTGGAGGTAGGAAGGTCAGTGAAGAGGGTATTGAAGCAGGACACTGAATGGTGATGAGTGTCGGTGGTGGAAATGGTGGGATTTTTTTTTCCTTTAAATATCTATTTGGTAGGTAGAACTAACAAAATATACTGATGGATTTGGTACAGAATGTAAATGAAAATTAAGGAGTTAAGGGTGATCCCTAGTTATGCTCTTGAGCAAACACATGAAGGGCACTGCCATTTAATGATATAGGGGGCAGTACAAGATGGGCAGTTTTATAGGATAGTGGGAATCAAGAGACTTTTTTTTTTTTTTTTGCTTTTTAGGGCTGCACCCTTGGCATATGGAAGTTCCCAGGCTAGGGGATGAATCAGAGCTGTAGCTGCTGGCATACATCACAGCCGCCAGGGATCAAACCAGCATCCTCATGCATACTAGTTGGATTTGTTTCAGCTGCACCACAACAGGAACTCCGGAGACATGTTTTTATAAATCAATTCAGTCACCTCTCATTATCCATAAAGCCTAGAGAACTTTACTAATCATCGATGATTTCTATTTTGAAAACTGAGCCAATACCTAAAAACTGATCTTATCCTTCCGGTCTCCTGAAGGACTGAAAGAATGGTCTAAAGTTTCATGTTTCAGACTAATGCCATATTCGCTTACTACAAGATAAACCTTGGGTAACTTCTACTATCCTTTGCTTTAACACCATTCATTGCAAATATATATATATATACACACCACCAAACCTATTTTTGACTAATGAAATCAGGACCATACTTAGCCAAGATACTAAGAACAATTCTCTAGTATTCCCTTGGTTCAATGATATGTGGCACATCGTCAATTGGCAAATGTAATATCATCATTTATAATTTAGATTTTCTTATTTAACAGATTAATTATCAAGTACTAACAGAGAAGTAATGGAATTTATATTTCATCACTTTCCATTAAATTGATAAACCTCCCAGGTAACATAAACAATGAAAAGTTTATATACCTTCAATAATTGTTTTTAAAATAGAGTTGCTTAGGAATATCATAGGAAAAGTTAACAGGGAGTTAATGTTAGGGCTCAGGTTTTCTGTTCATTTGCCACCTTCTACAATTGTCTCTTAAGCCCTAGCCTCCCAGCTTCCATTATCCGCAACCCTGGTTTCTATACCCAGACTCATGGCTGATTCTAAAACACATTCAGTCACCCACTATACCCTGATTCTGACCTAATGTGCTGAGAAAAATATGGAGGCCAAAGAAAAGGGCACATAGGTAAACAGAATAAATAAAAGTGGTTTAATATTTTTATTTTAAAAAAAACTGCTGCAGTGGACTTTACATAAATATTGTGGGGATAAACTCTAACGCGTTGCATGACTGATTTCAACCATCTTAAATAAATTTCTGTGTAATCAAAGCTAAAGCAAAACATCGTAATAAAAAGGAAACAATACATAATTATCTATAGAAATTATGATAAACCATAGGAAAGGAATGCTGATTGATACAATAGCTATAATCAACTAGGTGAGCATGCCAACAACTGTTTTCACTTCTGTTGACAGACAAGGAACAAATTAACAGTCACAATTAGCTTCTAGGGACTATAGTCAATTCCAAAAAATCATATGTCATGTGAAGGAAAGTATCTCTTCCCTAACAATGAGAAAGTAAGTAAAATTATCACAACATATATTTTTTTCTTTTTATATTAGTAGATAAAAGGTCCTCAAGAAATGAAAATGATAAATCCCTGGCTTTCTGGAAATGCTTATTAGGAGAAACTCTGGAATATAAAAAAGGCTCCATGTTACTACTGAAAGTCAGAAAATATTTTATTCTTTGCTTGGCTTGGAATATCACATTAAGACATTACATTTATGTAGTATAGTGTAATATAATTTATTGTCCTTCCCAACTGTTTTGGGTTGGTTTATTTATACTGTACTTCAATGTAGAAGATACTCATATTTCTTGGCTTTTTCTTCCTGATAATGTATCTTGAACGATTACTCCCTGGTATGGCTCTCTGGTAGTGGTTCTCAATTGGGGTCATCGCACCTGGCAAGGAGAGTACTACTTGATAAGGGATGTTGCTAAACATCCTACAATGCGTATAAAAGCCCTGCACAATAATTATCTGTTCCCAGATATTAATAGTGCTGAGTTTGAGAATCCTGACCTATGATAACCATTTAATTAAAATGGTTTTATTACCTATATTTTAACCCTGAATTGGACAAGAGACATTAATTTACTGGAAGACCGAAAGCTACTGAAAACATGGGGATTAGAGAGGCAGAGTGAAGGAAGTTACAGTCTGGGCTACCACAGCCATCAAGAAAGCCATAGCATGTGTATGAAATTCTGCATAGATTTGGCACACAGAAAGGTCAGGTATGTCTGACAGGGGACAAGGGAGAGATGGGAGGCCAGAATAAGAAGAATTAATCTGAGAGTCCACATAAAGAATGAGTAACCTTCTCTTCCTCCTTCCAAGTCGTTATAGGAAGGACTACCACCAAGTCCTCTTACCCCTATCCAAAAAGTGAAAAAAAAAGAGGTTCTTTACTGAAGACACAGAATAAACTATATAGTGCAGAATAGCAGAGGCCTTCCATACCTGCAGAAGTAATTCAAATATATTATGAAATGTTATGAAATGTTTAGGTGATGAAATATTATATCACTTCACATCAAAAGCTTCCTAATACTAATATGCTTCAGTTAATTAGAAAGTTGTTTGCAATCACTGAACATATATTTACCAAAAGAAGGTAGCCTAAAATATATATATATATATATATATATATATATATATATATATATATATATATGTAGGCAAGTGGCAGTAAGTATTCAAGGGAGCTAGCCAGGGATTAAAACCAAAGTAGCTCATATAATATTTCTATCATTAAAAGTGAACCCAGTTAATTTCATTCACAAACTATTAAGTTGACATGTAAGCAGGAACTCTTGGCATAAATTTAAGGCTTTTAAGACACAAGAACATAAATATAAGATTGCTAATAAGCGTATGTAGAAAAATTAATATATCACATTTTGGGGTGTACAGTTACATTATTTCATTTGATCATCCATTTGCTACAATGAAAAATTCTAGAAGGTCCTCCCAAAACAGCCAGTGAGAATAGATGGCAAGATGTGTCTTTTAATATTAATGGCCACATGCTTTCCATTTCTGTAGATTGCTTTCCAATATTTGTGACTTTGAATGTAGTTTCTATTAGACACCTTGTTTTCTTCTGGAGTTTCTATTGATATGGGGCAGACTTGGGGAAAACATTTTGCTAGAGTTTGGAAACAGACAGAAAGGTTTGTGTTAGAACTAAACTGATTCCACTATAGTGAAGCTTTACTATAGAATTTGAATAAGCCTGCCACTAATTTCTTAAGATTAGAAGGGAGGATTCTATCTGTCATTGGCTCGCATAAGCAGAATCCTTTAATTATAGAATTTGATGACTTGATGACGGCATACAATTTGAGGCTCTCATTATGGCAGTGGACCAAAAAAATAAAAAAGAAAAAAGAACCATTCTAGAAATCCCATTAAAACTGTTACCAAACAGAAAATGAACCTTAATAAGCATATTCTCTGTTACTGAACTGCATTCTTCTAGATGTATTCAATTTCATTGGCAGTCAGCTCCTTATGAGGAGATAGTAGATTTGTCAAATCTTGATATATTCAAACTCTGCCCTTGTTTAACTTTCTTGACCTCTGTCAATGATAAAGTTGCACTAGGAGACTGCACATGTTGCTCTGATATTCTATGAATCCAAGCTAACTTCTTTATTGTTGGAACCCTGAGATATATTGGAAATTCCAGTATCATGGTAATAGAAATACTGTGTATGAAGTTACAGGCTGATTGTGATATTTAATTACACTACTGCTTAAAGAAATATGCCTACAAATAATTAGCCTCTCTCCCTCTCTTTTTTTTCTTGCCTCCCTTCTTTCTGTTTACCATCATTCCTCTTTCTTTCCTTCTTGTCTTCCTTCTCTTCTCCCTCCCTCTCCCCTTTCATATCATATTTCCTTCCTTTGCAACAAATACCTCTGGAAGACAGAGTGAAGGAAACACATTTTGTTTTCTTATTCTGGTTACAGTGAAAAAATAGAAACCGAAATTTCCATTCATTCATTTATTTAGGAAATAGAACTGCTATAAACTACTTGCCTACATAATCATCACTTTTTTCCTGTTTAGATTATCATTCATTCAAGTAACACTGTTGGGAATTATCTTTTTGCAGAAATCATTTTATAAAAATGGTTATTTATCAAATAATAACCTCCTACCTAAAAAGATTTTAAGCAGCTTCAACAATGTCTAAATGCTTCCTAAAGAGCTCTTATGGCAGTTTTCTATTGTTTCATAAAATGAAAGTCTATCACAAGTCATTAAAAACATGATTACCACCAAAAAAAAAAGAAAGAAAGAAAAAACATGCCTATGAGCAATAAGATCAGGCACTCTTTAAATAAAACTTGCTATTCAAATCTAATTATGCTGCAAATGCTGTTATATTACTTTTGCTATCAGTGCATAGCCAAGAGTAACTTGGCAACAAATGGGGGTTAGTCATTTTAAGAATCTTCTTTTCAGCAATGCAGGAACAAACTGCAAATTTGTTCTTTGTTGCATTGAACAGCACTCATATCCTCAAAAGAAAAGAAAACAAGTACCAAAACAAAAGCCTGTTACAAACAACAACATCCACAAGATGTTGATAATTACTGAAGCTGAGTGATGGGTACATGGAATTTCATTATGCTACTCTATATTTGTGTCTATTATGCTTGAAATTATCTAAAATAAAAATAGCTTTTTAAAAATATCATGAATATGAAAGCTTCAGGGTTTGGTAAATTTTTGAATGTTATATATAGAATGAATATGTGCATATACTGAAATATAAGGTACCGATTTTGAGCCAAGTTTATAACAAGAAATGAAATTAAATTGAATTGCATCTATGCCAGCTCAAAGCAATACCACAGCTCTATTTGCTCAGCAAAATTTGTTTCTATATAACTTCACATTTCTTTGTTTATAATAAATATAGCAAAGGCATTTTACTTCAGGAAAAAATAATTGAAACACACTAATACAATTTATCAGCTAAACATTACTGAGTTATAAATTACCCTAAATCTTCATGGCTTAAAATAGTGGCCATTTATTATTATTCATGAGTCTACAGAGCTGAGCAGTTCAGTGGATCTAGCCCATGCTGGAATAATCTTTGCTCAGCTCACTTATGCCCCTGTAGTCGATGCCTAGTCAAATATGTGGCTTTGCTCATCTGGGCTGGGAGTGCTTATATTACTTAGATACTTTAGTATGCTAAGACTTTTATTTACTAATTGATATGGGATCAGTGGAGGATTGTGATGAGGGAAGTGAAATGATCCTATGTGAATTTTTATGCTCCTTTAAAGTCTGGTACTAGCTTCAGGCTGCTCTACATCAAGCACACTGAATATTGTACCATTTACCCAGTTCACCATTCTTTTGGATTCTTCTGGAATATGCTTCTTATGCTCATTTTGGATTGCCATATCTCTCCTTAAATCCTAACTCACTTTCCATAACTACATAACTAACAGATATCAATTCTTAGGCTAAAGTTTCCTGACTCCAGAGGAGGTCCCAAAACACAATTTCCTTACCTCTCTCCAGCCTTTGAGAGAGTGGGTTGTAAGTTTTCCTTCTATGCATCTGACATCCTCTTGAAAGTACAAACTCACTGAGAACAGGGATTATAGTGGTTAAATTTTTTTTTAATCTTCATGTCTCTAATATTTTTAGTGTTTTCTATAACAGGTAGAAAATAGTGTATGCTCAAGAAATTTTTGAAGAATGACTAGTCAAGGAAAAATATGTGTGTTTCATGCATTCTATTTTAAAAGGCAGTAATTGTATGCTTCTTTTTTCTGAAGATTTACATTAAAAACTGTTCATTAAAAATACATTTTCGATGGCTAAGGAGACAAGCTTCAGCTAGTTTAGAAAATTCACTCATCTAGAAAATACATTGCATGAATCCAGAAAACAACTATTAATACCATTTGAAAAATAATAAACAGCAGATACTTGTATAGTTATATGAGAAATATGTCATCCTTTTCTGAGTGGTTTATGCCCAGGAGTTCATACATTCAGCTATGTTTCACATCTGTGGGGAGTTAATTTTAATTTTATGACTTCTCTTTTCGTCCACTTATAATGTAAAGATGAAGATAATCACTTAATAATATTGCCAGTGATTAGCCTAGCATTTGGACTGGTGTCATAGGGTGAGGACAAATAAGTACAGAACAAGATACTCACACACAAGTAATTTACACTCTGGTTGAAAAGACATGACCAATGATAACAACAGCAAATCAAAGACCCTATTTAATAAAAAGGTGAATTGTATAGTCCTGGCTATGGGTGTTAACACATTTCTAATTTAAGGGATAGAAGAGACGGGATGTTAATCAGGGACATTCATGGATGAGGAACACATAATAGATAACTAGTTCATACCTGAACTAGGTTACCCAGAAGGACAAAGTCTTTCCCTGTCCACCATGATCTCTCTCACACACTTGGCAAATAATTTGGTTTTCTGTTGTTATGGGAATGCACCACGAAGGAGGAAGTAAGACAACAGCACAATGAAAACAATAAATGAAAATCAAGAAGCCAAGCAAGAAAGCCATAAAGTTTGTTCAATATGAATACAGAGTTAATAATGAAAAGACTCCTTTGTCAGACTCCTTTAATAGATATCTTTATCTCCTGTGTCTGCAAAGGAGAAATCAAAGGCTTTATTTAGTCAGGAAGTCCTAGGTTCAAATCTTGACTCTGCTCCATTACAAATTTTTTTTAGGAAAACTCCTTCACATGTTTGAAACTCAGTTTTCTCACCTACAAAGTAGATATGAAATATATTTCTTGAAAAAAATTGATCTTTAAAGGCTTGTTTTGAAGTTTAAATGAACTATCTCATAGGAGTAGCTGGTATTAGGCCAAGCACAGAAAATGTGCTTCATAAATGCTAGTGTGCATTAATAATAATATTAGGGCTTTGAATACCTCCAGAAGGAAGAAAGTAGGAATGAGTCATTTCAAAAAGTGGAAGCAGCATGAATAAAGAAACAGAGCTGGACTTGATATATCACGTAAGCAGAGAGGTTAATGAGGCAGTGGGACACACTGGATCAGAGTCATTTTGAGAATGATGGGCAAATAGGTACCTTACAAAAATATTTTATTGAAAGAATTAACAAATGAATCATGAGATGAAGGCCAGATATTAATCATGTCTAAGATTAATTTATAAATAAACAATGGATTGTCTAACCTGTTTCTCCTCACTGTAAACTGGAATTAGGTTGTGAATTTTGATTCATAAATCTACATACTCCAGAAGACTTTCTTAGTTTAAACGATGCTTCAGAGGCAATGGCTGCATTTCATACTAATTAACCTAGCATAAAAGCACTGCTAAGCGCAGAGCACTGGCTTCATCAATGATTGTCAGATAATTTAAGATGGAGAGGTGGGTGGTAAACACCACATGGTCTGCAGGACCTAAAGGCAAATTATTAGATTGCTCCAGGCCCATTAGAAGAACAATGCAAATGCCACATATGACCTGAACTCAAAGAGGTAAAGCCTGCAGGTATGACTTTGAAGCCACTTTCAGGCAACTTTGTTCACCATATCATCAAACAAAAAGAAAACAAGAGAACACAGCTAGAGTCAGCCATCAAATATCCAACAATGTTAGCCACAGAGAGAGATTAGGTCTGCTTTGATGCCTATATTCTTGAGTTAGTGCTCTATTAATTTAATTGTGCCTGCTGGTCCCACAATAAGTTGTTAACACTTCAAATTAATATTTGTTGAGTCTGATGAATTGCTAAATTGTGCTTATTTTTCATTTCTGGTTCCAAATAGGTTATATAGTTTAGAGTCTATATTCAAGCTGCACTATCCAATGTGGCAACCACTAGCCTGAATCACACTAGTTGCATTTTAAGAGCTCAGTAACTACATGTGTGTTGTGGTTACCTTATTAAACAGGCAGATCTGGCACATTTATGTTATTGCAAGAAGTTCTTTTAGGTAATGAAGGTCTAGAATTACTCTCTTTCTCATGCCGTGACACATTTGGAGTACTCTGGGCACTCTGGAGTAAACATTCTTGTTGTCAGAAGTGATTGGTCTAGGGGCTTCAACTGCCCTGGAGAGTGTAGAGGAGGTATTATCTCAGCACACCTTCAAGCCATCTGGGATACAACTATGTGTCACTACGTATCAGTTGGAAAGCTGTGCCTTCATTGGTATCCTGTCCCATAAGATCATAGAAGCATAGGGTCTTTTCCTCTTGAAAAAAAAAACAACTGCTAATCAGATTTGTGTTTCTAATTAAAAAGACAGATGATCATAATGTCAAAGATATTTGAAAAAGGCTAAAACCTAAGCTGACAGATATCACTGACTGTGAAGAATTTCGCTGAATGTTGTAACAACAGTGAAGTTTAATTCACTTCATGGTTCTGGCACCCAAGAGGATTAGCAAATTTGCTGGCAATGTAAGTCATAAAATGGCATGTTGACATCTTAGGACAGTTTTTAAGACAAAAGAAGAATATGAAGACTTCTTTCTCATGATAACAAAAAGAAAAGGAGAAAGAGGAAAGGCTAGTTATTAGTTGTGGATACAGAAGGTGAGTTGGTAGACATCTTGGTTATTTGAGCAGTGGATGGAAGCAAATGACAAGTTAGCACTGAAGCATTTGTCAGCTTTCCAGCTGCTCCCCAAGATAGAGGAAATGTCTTATCTTTATAATGATTTTAGGTCAAGGGGAAAAGCCTTCATTTTCTAGGCATGATCACTCTGGCCCTAAGTGCTAGGCAATCCAAGGAATGCAAGACATTGCAAGACCTGCTTTTCACAGCTGGTTTCCAGATTCACAGACTAGTCAAGTCAGAGATGGAAAAATTAGCTCCATGAGGTCTTGGATTTGAATGGGCTTTTCTACTGAAGAGCTTAAGGTATAACAGATCTATTTTCATGAAAAAGAACCATGTACTCTAAGTACCATTTTATAACTGATTATGATAGAGGTAGAATGGAGAGTCTGATGGATGTGCTTTTTGCACATACTCACTGAAGACCTCTGTAAACCAGATCCTGTTCTTAGTGCTGGAGAATTGGCAGGGGACAAAACAAAGCCTGTGTTCAGGGTCAGGGAAGACATAGGGTGATTATAGAGGCAAATAAGAAAATATACCAGGGTAAGAGAATTGAGAGCAATGCTCTATTTTATAAAGGCTGATGAGGGAAGATCTTACTGATAAAGAGACATCTGGGTGGGAACCTAAAGGAAGTGAGGATATAGGCCATGTAAATACCTAGGAGAGCATTTCAGGCAAAAAGAAGAATGATTTCAAAAACACTTAGGTGGAACGATGCCTGGAATGTATGAGTAGTGAAGAGGCCATTGTATACATAGGTGAATGAGCTGAGCAAAATGAGCTAAGGAAAGAGAAAAAGGGTATGAAGTTAGAGAACACCAGAAATCCAGATCACTTATGTCTTTGTACATTTGGTTTGCACCTAGGGATTACAAGTTATTGGTGATTTTTGAACAGAGAACATGATCAAACTTGTGTTTGAGATTCACTCTTGCTGCTGTGGGAAAATACACTGTTGGGATGGGGGAAGAAGGTTGACATGTTGGAGGCAATCACAATAATCCAGATGAGATTTGTTGCTGATTTGGATTAAGGCAGCAGTTGGCAGTGGCAGTGGCAGAAAGGTGTTTATGTACTGAATCTGCTTTCAAGGTGGATCCTTGGGATGTGGGACCAAGGTAAAGGGGAGAGCTCATGGCTGACTGCAAGGCATTGGCTTGAGGAACAGGTGGGATACATATGGGTATAAAGCTCAGGAGTTTAGTTTTGTGCAAGTTTGAGATCTTTCTTAAACATCAAACCTGAGTTACTGGGGCAGCCAGATACAGGAATGACATCAGGGCCAAAGATAGAAATTTGGGAGTCATTAGCAACTCAGAAGGTGTTTAAAGCCATGGGCAGTATGAGGCCACTGAGGAGGGAGGGCCCCACATTGGGCTTGAACCTCCTTTCTCTCAGATGCTGACAAAGACATAAACAAATCAGAGAAATAGCAGCGATTACTGTTCTGCTGCCACAAAGCAATACCAGGCATCTGCAATGCCCCTGGGTAAATACCCAGAGTAGCTAGTACTTAGCATTTTTTCCAAATATTTCAAGGATCAATCTTTCTGACAGCCTCAGAAATACACAGCAAGGTAGCTTTCAACATGAGTACAAATAATGTGTGCATTATCTGGTAGCATAACGCCAACCTCCAGAACACCAGCTGTAGCCACACTGATGCTTCTTCAGCTTCATTTCTATGAATTTAACAGCTGGACTAGAGATCTAGAGAAGGTCAAAAAGATACCAGGGGTGGAGCAGGATTTCCCAAACCCTTCTAATACCTGAATGCCTAACAGTGTGCTCATAAAAGCCTGGAAAATGCCAGGAACCTATAATATAGCTCCTGCTTTAAACCCCTAGTCACCTCAGAAGCATATTGCATACTGGTATTTTAGCCAGATTAACTGTCTTTAAGGGGCAGTGTTGACAAAGTGAATAGGTATCTGGCCAGCAAGTACATGTAATATAGTGAGGCTAAAATGAATGAAATCAGCCTGTTTTCCTGCTCATTTGGAGGCACATGTGACTTGCTTTATGCTGCCAAGTCAGCAAGTGTTCCCCAAGGCTGTTCCTGCCCTTCCTAACTACAGAAGCATCAAAGCCATGCAGGGTTGTATATTTCAACTCAGGGAATTTTTTTAATGTTAATTATGATGAAAAGACCACTCTGAAAAGTCAGTGCTAACACCAGCAAATCTTTTGTGTCTACCTGAACACAACACTTTCAAAATGACAGGATCATTAGTAAGATCAAACTGTGAGAAAAGTCACATAGCACATACAGTCCAGCAATCATAGGAATCAACTAGCTAAGAAAACACACTCCATGCAAAGTACTCTCTCAGGAAAGCCAGATAATGGTTAAAAGGCCAATGCAGTGGGCATATCTGGTCTTAAGTCTGAACTGCAGAAAGAGCTGAAAACGACAAGAAAAAAATAATCTAAAAAAATTAAGAAAAGTATTCTTCAAAAAAAGCATTTCACTTTCAGGAATAAAGGTATACTTTTAGTATAAGTAGCAGGAAAAGAAGTCATTTTATAAGCTGGCATTAAAACCTAAATTTAGCATTTTTTGTATGTATGAGGAAGCACACTTGATATCTTCACTTACTAACAGTTCTTCTGATAAAAGATATCTCGGCATAGCACATTTAATAAATTCATACCGGAGCCAAATGAATTAACATATGTAATTATATATCCACCATATGTATTTTCAAAAGTATTCATTTGCAAGTTGGGCATTGTTCAACTGAGCAAACTCTGATAACTTTGAAAAAATAAAAGTGTTATGTTTTATTTATGAGGGTGGAAAAACCGACGCCTTGAAACTTGAAATTAAAAACTCCAAAGCAACTGCCATACCGTATTTGAGCTTTGCTTAACAACTAGACACTAAATGAACAGCAGGTAACTGAACTTCTGCTGTGGGCCCAGTAGCTGTTCAAAAATTGTTAATTGGTGTTGACAGGCAGAAGTTTACATTACTAAAGTGGCCAGTAGAGCCAAAATGACATAAAAGAGTAACCAAGGAAAATGCTACTTTCCATGAACAGTCTAGAATTGAGCATTAAGAGAAAGAATAGGTATTTATGAGAAAGTAGAAACTGAAGCATAACATTTTAACTGCCATGGTAGCCTAGGTCTGCTTTGGTAACTATTGTCTGGAGATTCTTCAACAGGCTAAGAAACATGTAAACATAAAACACTACACATCCACTTTTATTAGAGATCCATTCTGATAATATGTTAATAGAAGTTAGCATAAAACACAGGTCCATTATGCAAAGAAAAACATGAAAAAGTTGAAAACTTAAAATTCTTCTAGGGTCAACAAAGGAGAAGCAAATATTTCTATGTAAACTATTCTTTCTGTGTTGTGCTTAATATAGTCTTTTTAAATTATAGTTGATTTACAATGTTTCTTCAATTTCTGTTGTACAGCAAAGTGATCCAGTCATATACATATGTACATTCTTTTTTTAAATTTTTTTTTTTGGTTTTTAGGGCTGCATCTGTGGCATATGGAGGTTCCCAGGCTAGGGGTCTAATCAGAGCTACTGCTGCCAGCCACAGCTGCAGCCACAGCAATGCAGGATCCGATCCACATCTGCGACCACAGTTCATGGCAACACCAGATCCCCAACCCACAGATCGAGGCCAGGGATCAAACCTGCAACCTTATGGTTCCTAGTCAGATTAGTTTCTGCTGTGCCACGACAGGAACTCCTGTACATTCTAATTCTTACTGGATGTTAACAACTGGCCCGTTGTTGTAGAGGGATACAAAAACGAACAAGACACCATTTTCTACATTACAAAAATGGAAAAAATAAAAATTATTACAAAAAAGAAAAAAAGAAAAAAAGAAAATTTTCAATTTAATGGAAGAGACAAACCCAATAAGCAGAATAGCATAACTCTTATAAGAGAGCTGTAGAGACAGGAGTGTCAGAAATGATGTTTGCCTTAAAGAGATCAAGGCAAGTTTCACAGAAGAGGTATAACTTTGTTTTTATTTTGAGAAAAGAGCCACTAAAACACAAAGAATAATATTGCTTAAAATACACATATATCTCACCCCAATTCAGATCTATCAACTTTAACATCTGTTATACTGGCTCCAAATTATTTTTAAAGAAATAAGATATCATTAAAATAGCTTAATTCCCCATTAACCGTGACCAGGACTCCCTTTCCCAATTTATCAGAAGCAACCACTATTATAATTTTGGACTATATTTCATTGTACTTATCAATTAATATTATGTAAATATCTATCTATCTATCTATCTATCTATCTATCTACTATCTTTGTCTATAACATTATGGAATCTTCTGTTCACATCTGAATTTTATGTTCTGGATATCTATAGATGTTGATATATAGAGAAATCTAGTTCATCTCTTTCCCTTGTTGTTTAGTATTCTCTACTATATGTTTTAGTTATGGCATTCTCTTTTGATGTACTGTTCTTAATTTTTTGCTCTTATAAACTATGTAACAAACAGTAGCTTTATGCACACATAAGACAAGTGGACAAGAGGTTATCTAGGAAACAAAGTGGGTCATATATAGGGTGGATTTATAACAAGATGGCCTGGAAAAAATCACAATTTACCTTTTTTTCATGGCATATATTTTAATAGTGCCCTGTTTCAGGGTCACATGTGTCCCAGATTGAATAATAAACTCCATATTCATCCCAGTAACAAAACGTATATTTATCCTAGTGTTTTACAATTTTATGGGCTATTGTCAAATAGTTCCTCAAAATGGTTTCACCAATTTATACTTTCACAAGCAGCATCAGAGAGTATAATTTTTCACATTTTCCCTTACAATTGATAACCAGATTTCCTAATTATATTTTAAAAACTAATCCAAAGGGTAAAAAGTATAACTCATCATTGTTTTCATTTGTTTTGCATGAATAAAAGTGAAGTGGACCATCCTCTTGTATTTGGATTTTTTTCTACCTGTGAATTATATGCTATAACCTTGACTGTTTTTGCTTGAATTTATTTTTATATACCTTTCTTATTGCCTTGGAATCCTTTATATATTTTATATACCACGATTTTTATCATGATAACCATCAGAAATATAATTGTTCACTTTGTCACTTTCTTCCTAAACGTTTATGATTTTTTTTTTACTTTACAAGAGTTAAAATTATAATATGATCAAGTTTTAGTTTCTATTTTTATGGCTGTATTTTGTATCTATGTTAAGAGACCTTTCGTTAACTAAGGACTTATAGATATTCCCCTATATTTTGGCAAAGATTACATCTTGAATTAGGTCCTTTAAGGAGTAGTGTATCAACAATGAGGATGGAGAAAGGGCATGCCAAAAAGAAATAAAAGAAATTGAAAAGGCAGAAACAGAACAAGAGCTTAGAGATCTTGAATGGTTTGCTTTTCTGAAAATGTTCCGTGTATATGTACATCATCAAAATTCCTATTGGCATCCTTCACTGAAAATCATTTTCTTTTATGTTTTCTTTTTTTCTGTTTTCTCTATTACTTGTAAGAATATATTTGTCTCAAGAGGGCTTCTCTCCTCTCCTGTCCTCCCTTCCCCTTCCTCCTCCTCCCTGTAGCTCTTCTTTCCTCTTTGGGTGTACCCTGCTTTCTGATTCTTAACACTTTGTTGGTTTATTAACTCATTTTGGCAAAATATGTCCTCTAGAATCTTCTCATGAAAAGGTATATTATAGATATATTTTTGATACCTTGTACTTCTGAAAAATTCTACACATCTGTTCTTTTATGTTAATTGAATGATTAATTGGCTGGATATAAAATTATATGTAGGAAGTAATGAATAATTTTTCCTCAAAAATTTGAAGACATTACTTAGTTGACTTTTGGCTTCTAAAGTTGCTCTTGAGAAGTGCAATGTATTCTGATTCCTGTGATTTTGTATATGACCTTCCTCCAGCCCCTTTTGGAAAGCATTTAGAATCTCTACCCATGGTGACCTAAAATTTCTGGCTGATATTCCTTGATATGAATCTTCTTGAATGCCTTCTGCTGATTACCCACTGAACCCTTTAAGTATTGAAAATAACTTTTACCAATTAAGGAAAACTTTCTTGCATTACTTTTACAATTTTCTCTTATTTATTTTTCTCTATTTTACCCAACTCTTTAAAACTCCAGGTAGTCCTAGTGTACTGATCCCCTATTGAAAAAAATCTCATGTCTTTGATAATTTGTTCTACATTCTGGAAGATTTGTGCTATAATATTTTAATCTCTCAAGAGTTCTCATGAGTTCCCTGAATGTCCATCTTTGTAGTATCATGAATGTTATAAATTGCTTCATTAATGTACTTGGGGATATTCATGACAATTTTTTGAAGTTTTCCTCTCCCTGAACAGTCTTTGTTTCCTCACAGTTCTTTCTATCTATATTTTTTATGTTTTTTTTTAATATCTGTATCTTTTGCGTTGTGAGCTTGCCTCAAATACATTGTACCTCTTGGCTGACAATTGCCATATAAAAGTGAGTTAGTGAAAAGCTGAATGAAAGCTCTGCGTGCATGGTTATGTGATTAAAAAGTGGACTTCCATGTGATCATGGAAGTACTGGTCCTTTCATTTGGAGGCAACCCTACCAAAGGCAGGTCTTTTCAGATGCAGAGTTTTCTCTAGAAAAGAAACCTCTAATTTCTTGACTAGGTTAGCCTTACTGCCAGTGTTCCCCCAGATGAACACAGAAGGGTGGTAGGAGGATGTCAGCACCATTCAAAATTTAGATTATTTCTCAATTCCTTTGTTTCAGTACAGTGCCTCACTCTTTCTCTCAGTAATTCCTCATGTCCACAAATTCAGAGCCAGTATGATTCTTCTCTTTCATACTGATTCTTCATTTCCCTTCTGCCTATGTATGAAATGATTAGTCACTTGGCTGCCTAGGCCAGGGGAGGATATTTTTAACTGCTTTCTATAGACTTTCAACCAAACTTACTATTTTCAGCCCTACTCCTTACCCCTGCATCCAGAAGTACTTGGTGTTTCCAAATCCTGCATCTGCTTGCAGTTGCTTCCTACTGGCACCCAATTTTAATTTCTTGCATTCTGATAAATCAACCAATACTCAACTTTGATCTTCTAAAATCCTGAAAATATTCCTTGTGTTTTCCATTCTTATATGTTTTGTTTGTGTAATATTTTTATATTTCTATTACTATGATTTGTGTGGAGTTTGGGGAAGGAATATCACAGCAGATTGAATGGTGCCCCCCACCCAAAGATCATGTCCATGTGGAATCTGTGAATGTCATCTTATTGGGAAACAGGATCTTTGTAGATGTAATTAAGATAAAAATATCAATTATTCAGGTGGGCCCTAAATCCAAGGACAAGTGTTCTTATCAGAGACATACAGAAGAAACACAGGGAGGAGAACCATGTGAAGAAGGAAATAGAGATGGGAGTGATGAGTGTAGAATTCAAGGAATGGCAAGGATTGCCAGCAGTCATGAGAAGCCAGGAAAACCCTATGGAATGGATTCTCTTTAGATCCTCCAAAATAAAACAACTCTACCAATACCTTGATTCAGGACTTAAAGTTTTCTGCACTGTGAGAGGGTAAATTTCTGTTGTTTCAAGCCACCCAGCTTGTGGTAATTTGTTACAGTAGCCCTAGGAAACTAATACCAGTACAGATGAACACTTGGGCTCAATTTACTTTATTTAACCTCAGAACTTTTCAAGAATTGACTTTTCTTATTGATGTATAATATATGTGTGTGTGTGTGTGCATAAATCTTTAGGTATTTATCTTGATGAATCATCAGAAAATGAGCATACCTATAAAACCAGCAACTAGATCAAGGAAAATAACATTATATCAACATCCCAGAAGTTTTCCTCGTTGTCCCTTGCCATCATTTTTCCTGTAATCAAAGGTAATCTCTACCAGCAATACTGCTTAATTTTATTATTTAAAAAATTAGATAAATGAAATTATATATCATGTACTTTTAGCCTTGTGTCTTTTATATAATAATTATAAGATTCATTCATATTTTTGTATATAATTAGAGTTCATTCATTTTTATCAATGTAAATTATTCTGTTAGGTGACACTACCACAATTTATTTATTTATCCTACTGTTGATGGACTTTTATATAGTTCAATTTGAGGCCACTACACATAGTGCCACTATGAACATTTTTGAACAAGTTTTGTATGTATGTTTGGTATAGAACTAGGAGGGTTCAGCTTTAGAAGACACTAATAAACAATTTTACAAAATGACTGTGTTAATATACATGGCATTATCAGTATTTAGGGTTATTCAGGTTTAGGTATCTTGCTGGTGACATCATTACAAATGGGCAGCATGTACAACCAAATATATGTAGCATGTAGCATGGTATTGACTGATAGGAAATCATTAGTGTCTTTGACTTGTATATCCATTCAATATTGCATTACTATAAAAGCCGAGGCTGAAAAATGACATGATTCCTTTCTACCTGAAACTCTTACTCATGTAAAGCTCAAATTTGTTGAAGTGACCATGAGGCACCCTCTTGTTTACACAGTTGACAATGCTAATACACAAAACATCATCAGCATGACGTGAAAAATGCTATTTTAGATCCAATGGACCTCATTATGACCAGAGTATTACCATTCTTATGATCCTATGAAGAATTTTAATTTTTAAATATGTACTTTTTCAAGTATACAAAAAATATTTACTTTTAGGTGACCAAATTCAATGAAATAAGTTAATTAATTTACTTAAAATTACAACCAAAACTATATCTGCCATATCCTTAAGCTTCTGAGAGGCTTCATAAGAATGAGGCACTATTTTGAAATTGGATGGGAGGAACTTAAAACTTCATATAAATGTACAATTAGAGTAAGGTAAAACAGGGTTTGGTTTTTGTATTCACCTTAATTAATACCTCAAAGTTCAGTTAACAATGATTAGAGTTTCCTGGGAAGATCAAGGGCAGTACTATCTGACCCTTCACACTAAATTTTATTTCTTTCAGTATACTTTAGATTTGTATCAAATATTTCTTAAAGTTTTGTAACTGTGCATGATTTAATTAGCTAAAATTACACTTAACTATTTTAACTGAATACCTGTGACATATGGCATGTCTTTTCAAGTAGGTATAAAATCATAGTAGAAACAAATGTCATAGTCACATATATTAGCCTCAAGACAATCACAATTACAAGAAGTGCTTGTTTAGTCAAAGGTCACAATCTAATTATTCCATTTGGCGATATTATTCCTGTCACTATACAGGTTCTTATAATAGGAATATATTTTTAATAGTTGACCACCCATGATTTGGCTAGTTAAACCTAAAATGTATAATTTCAATGTTCTCTTAACATTTTTAAAAGTCAAAGTGTAAACTGAGTAATAAAAGACATATAAAAGTTATATTATATATGTATTATAAAATAAATATTTAAACCGAGTATACATTTAAATAGATCTGAAGAAACTACTTTCTATAGACTGTTAAACTGCTCATTTTGAATAAGAGACCAATACTTACACATATAGGTGATTCTTAAGATTTATGGGTAAACTAGCCTAAGTTTATGTATGTTTCTCTCAGAATATTATTCCATATGGCCTTTTTTTATTAACAAGATCAAATCATAAAATTAATGCATTATTTGAGTCATGAAAATAGGAAGGTTATTTATGGTATGCTTTTCCTGTTAATAAATTTAACATGCTGCTAGAGAATACAAATAAGATTTCAGAAGTCATTCAGCTAAGAGCAACAAACTTTTTTAACCTATGAGAGGTCCCTCTTTGCATTCAAATATCATATTACCTACTAAACCAGAAGGGTCTCTATTCAAAAGCCATTCTACAGCTCTTGATTTTACGTATCACTCCAAATAAAAACACTAGTTAAATAATAACAATGAACTCCATCCCAATAAATTTGAAGTCATCTTCTCCTCAGTTAGTTTGAATGAATGTAGTATCATTTAGGTATATAAAATATTTTTAAGAAAGTAGATTGAAAAATTCACCAATATACTGAGAATACTTGAATGCAGACAGGGTTGAATAAATTCCAACTCAATGTTCTAGGTCACTTTGGAATGGAAGATGCAGAAATGACTTTGGGATGCCCATAAAGCTAGGCAGAGGTCCACAGTCTATCACTGAGAAGGACCTAATTTTTTTTAATGAAATCAAAATTAGACATGGTTAGAAAAACTGAGAGAACATTTAACCATAATGAATTAGGATGACACAGAGATTACCATGGAAGAATAGGAGCTAAGCACATTTCTTTAGAAGGCTATCCATTAAACTATGCAAAATAGTACTAATTACCTTTCTTTTTTTTCCTTTTTTGTTTATTTATTTTACTGGAGTAGAGTTTTTTAAATTACTTAATGAATTGTATTACATTTATAGGTATACAACAATCATCACAACCAAAGTTTATAGCATTCCATCCCAAACTCTCAGTGTGTCCCTCCAACCTCTAACCTGTCTCATTTGGAAACCATAAGTTTTTCAAAGTCTGTGAGTCAGTATCTGTTCTGCAAACAAGTTCATTGTATCCTTTTTTTTAGATTCCACAATAAATGCTGGAGAAGGGGTGGAGAAAAAGGAACCCTATTACATTGTTGGTGGGAATGTAAATTGGTGCAACCACTGTGGAAAACAGTATGGAGATTCCACAGAAAACTAAAAATAGAACTACCATTTGATCCAGCAATCCCACTCCTGGGCATCTATCCAGAGAAAACCATGACTTGAAAAGACACATGTACTAATTACTTTTCTAAACTAAGATAACACCTATGTGTGTTAAGTCTGAGTCCAGTTTTCTAAATATAACACATTATTATATTTATAGTGTTACCATCTGGAATAACTTTGAGATTTTAATATTTGTTTCTATATCAATGAAGAAGAACCAATTGCAAAATCGCACAGAATATAAAATTTTAATTCCTTCCACATTATCTCATTCATATTCCACAAAACCTTTGGAATAACCTATAATAATTTTAGCACAGTTTGGGAGGTGAGTTTTCAATGTAAAAAATTAATACTAGTGATAAAAGATGCATACTCCTCAATTTTACTACATTTAATACCATTTGTATCTGCAGTGTTGATATTGAAGAAATTGTTGTTTTACCACTGCCAAATGAACTTATTTCTTAGGAATTTTATTGCAAAGGTGAAATTAGTGATTAAAATTTCTCCTAGTTTCTGTCAGGGAGTTATCTGCTTCAGGACAATTTTTTAGGATGCAGCATGTTTCATTTGCTTTATTCTGAAATAGATGCCAAGTCCAGGAAATAACTTGTATTTGCTCCTAAAGACTTCCAAAATGTAGCTTCTATAGCCTTTGCAAAGGTATCAGTTATCTAATAAAAAATGAAAAAGAGCTTTCTCAGTCCTGAGATACTTTCTTCTAAGCTTCTCTGGATGAGGTGAAATCAGAGTTATTATTACTAGGCTCACCTCAACCCAGAGCATTTCCCTTCTCTTGATCTTGGACATCCTGTAATCCAGTGGTTCTCAGACTTAATTCCTTGTTCTCTTTGTATCTCTTGCAGAATGTTAAAACATAATGGTGACAGCTTTCTCAAAGTAGATCCTCTGAGAATAATACAGCAAGCATGTAATGAGCCCTTCCTTCTTAGGCTCTTGGTAATCAAGAATAACAATAACAACAACGATAATACTAATTGTCTATTCTGCTTTAAAAAGCTGGTAATCCAATGGTGTAGAAGGATAAGCAATTATAAAGCAAAGTGAAAAGTATAACAGAAGCATGGACACACTACTATGGGAGCACAGAGGTGGGACTTCATAATTAGGTGAGGGTGTCACATCCATAAGTATACACACAGATTCTCACATTTGTCCTAGAATTAGTCACATTGTCCATCATGAAGGTACATAGTGAGGAATTCTTAAACTCCTATACCTACTACTCACTGGACTCTTCCCTGATGATTAAGACTAAGATTAAGAAACAGTTAAGATTTCTTATCAAGGACAGACTATGTATCAGATCTTTGATTAGAGCCTCATCAATAATGCCAGGGGTCATGAGGGGCAAGCATTCATCAATGCTGAATGCAGTAACTCAAGAGAACACATGTTGGGAAAATGCCATTTCCCTGACAGCCATTTGATTTGTTGTCCAACTATTATGTGTGAATTATTACAATTAGATTCAGTAAAGTGTGATCTTTGCTCAAAGCTACAAACTACCGAGAACAAGGTTAAGCCTGGGTTTGTGAACAAGTATCTTTTCTTTAACTACAACAACAACAACAACAAAAAATCTTTGCAAACTGAAGGATTCTGGTTCAAAGTTAGGAAAGGTAGCTTTATCAATTACATCTCGGGGAATGAGTCACAGTAGTTAAAGTACCATTTTGTTCCCTGTAAAGACAACAGATAAGCAGTGCCATGGCAACTAAATATACAGTTCTTTGTGTACAGAGTTAAATAGTTCACGCGTGGCTCAGAAACCTGGAGAAATCACAAAATGTAATTTTTCTGTCTTATATCCTTGACACCATTTGGTAGATTACTAATGAAATGTTACAGTAGCATTGGTTGTAGTTTAAGAACAGAGGGATGCTAGCCCAAGAGAGCACTTCCTGCTGTTTCCCTAAGTAAATCTTACTAAAGATAGTGTATTTTCCTATTAATTCTTGATGGAGATGAACATTCCCATGACTCTGGGCTCACATGCCTTTGTTGGAGTCTACCTGAGTGAGATGGAGCTGATGGCCTGGAATAATGTGCTGAGACACTGCCACAATCACATGGCTCTAAGTAGGATTTCATTAATCCACTTACTGATCCATGGCGAAACCATGAATATACCTGAGATGAATTTTTTTTTGACCTGACTACAAAGAAAGTTGGCTGAACAAACTGATGGTGAAAATAATATTGTACACTATATGTATTTCCTAAATAATGTTAGGAGTTTTAATTATTTGAGAAATAAATTTGGAACACAAACAAAAATGCTTTTCCTCCATGAGAACTAAATGTGGTTGGTGACCAGAAAACAGAAATGACGTTTTAAGGACCAAATTAATAAATGGCTTTGTGAAAAAAATTCTTCAGATTAGCAACACTGGAATTCTTTGTTTGAATTAGCCATAGTGTCGTCACATATTTTGCTTCCTCTCCCTGATTCCCTGGCCTGTACCTCTCCTTCATAGAATTTTCCAGTCTTTTATCATTTACTAATTTTTGTGATTATTTGGTTAATATCTCTTTCCCCCAACAGACTAGACACTTTCATATTTGTTAACAGTTGCCCCTCCTAACACTACGGCTTCATTCACAGAATAAATTTATTTATTCTTTAAATTATACACACACACACACACACACACACACACACACACACATCTTGTGGACTCTCTCTGGAGAGGGTAGCTCTTGGGTAATTAAATCTGTTCAATAATTTAGTACCATAAAATAATATTTTTGTAGGCATTATATTTATAGACTATAATTTATAGGATGTTCATAGTATGGAATAAGCTTAATAACTAGTTCTTTAGGTTTTAAGTTATGGAAACCTATTTGAACTAGTTTTAGCCAAAGGTAGTTTATAGCTATCCCACACAAGCCAAGGGCAGGGATTCAGCTGGGTAATGCTGTGAAGTAAAGCCTCATCACATTTCTGTAGAGAAACCAAAATTTGCTTTTCATATCTCAACTCTGCCTCTCTATATATATTTCATTCTTTTTTCTCTCTTTCTCTCTCTCAATCTCTGCCTCCCTCTCATTAAATTGCTTTTTTTCTATTTCTGAACCACATGTCAGAAAATAGCTACTGGCAACAGCTTGTGAGTTTGCATCATTTCCATTAAGAGCTTGAAATTTCACTGGATGATCATTTCCCAGTTGTAACTTTAAAATCCTCAGAAGGGATTCAGATTAACTCAGCGTGGGTCAGGAGCCAACATCTGGCTTCACCTCTACAGATGAGGTGGGGTCACTTTTTAAAAATATGGTTGCTTCCACTGTAACCAAAAAGAGGGTGGAGAGGGAAAAGCCAGCTCCCAAAGACATGAGTGTGGTGGAAAGGCAAAACCCTGCAGAAGACTGTATGAAGAATAAACCTGGTGATCTTTGCCTGCCACCTGTGTCAACAACCTTAATGTTACTTCTTCTTATGTGGCTAGCAAAAAAAAAAAAAAAAACCAAAAAACAAAAAACAAAAAACGGGTAATGAAGACTTGGCTAGGGAGGAACTAGTCCTATCTCAATGTTAATAATTTCTGCATTTCAGGGAGAAAAATAATGGAGGCAATGGAAATGGAAAATTAACATTTGTGAAGCAGCTGCATGACCCAATTCATTCTTCTCTATACTTAAAACTATTTTTTCCTTATGCCACAATAATATAATGAGATGAGATGTGAGAAGATTTTCTTATTACTGCCTTTATGACTATGTTGAATCTGTGGTAAATTTAAGATGGGAGTAGGGCTGGTGATATCCTGGGCACTTGGACATAATCTTGATTAATCTCTTTAGAATATAATAATAAAGGCAGGCAGCCATTTTACAAAGGGCTTATAATGGGTGCATTTCACAAAATAAGAATGGTATGGCCAGAAAAACTGCTTCTCTGGCTTTCAAATCAGATGAGAGGATAATCACAGAGATAACTATCTTGGCCCTTTCAATGATAAGCAAACCATCCTGTAATCATTCTATCACTGATTAGCTTTCACTGGTATTGATTTTAAAAGACATTTTTTAAATATAGAAACTAGAAGCAGCTTTCAAAGAGAATAAGATCTCTTGGAGAAATGACATTCCTAACAAAAGAATTTTAAAAGAACTCTACAAAGACATTGTTCCTACTGGCAAAGGATATGACACTCATAGAAACATGGGATTTTATAATTTGAAGATACCTTAAAGAAAAAATGAACAATCCTTTGTTTTACAGTGATGAAACCTAAAGTTCAATGATAAGGAGGCATCAATCTAGAAATTACTATCTAAAGATATTTAATAATAGCTAGTCTAGTTGTAAGAACAAGTAAGTTTAGCTCAATATATTTACATACAAATATAAGGAAAATTATGTCTCCATTCAAATAATCAAAATGAAATTTATTAAGGTTCATTTTTCAGATTAATTAATATTTAAAAATTACTATTCTTGGAAGAGAAAGGCAAATACCATATGATATCACTTATATGTGGAATCTAAAATATGGCACAGATGAACCTATCCACAGAACAGAAACAGACTCACAGACATGGAGAGTAGGCTTGGGGTTGCCAAGGAGGAGGGGGAGGGAATGTGATAGACTGAGAGTTTGGGGTTAGTAGATGCAAACTATTAAATTTGGAATGGATAAGCAATGAGATCCTACTGTACAGCACAGGGAACTATATCCAATCACTTATGATAGAAAATAATATGAGAAAAAGAATGTATAAATATGTTTGACTGGGTCACTGCTGTAGAGCAGAAATTGACAGAACATTGTAAATCAAGTGTACTTTAATAAAAAAACTAAAAATGTTTTTATAAGTTATATGATGAACAAATTTTGCTAAAACTTTCTAATCCTTAAACCTGAACTAGGTCAATGCATATTTAGGACAGGAGTCAGCATTCTATGGCACATGCCTGTATTTGTGTAAAAAAAAAAAAAGTTTTATTGGAACATTTCTATGCCTATTCTTTTATGCATTGTCTATGGCTACTTTTGTGCTGCAAAGGCATAGCTGAGTAGTTGGGACTAAAACTGTATATCTCACCATACTAAAATGTGTATTATCTGATCCCTTTAGAAAAAAAATCTGTGGATCCCTGTCTTAGGGAAAGTTTCCAAATAGCCATCTTGTGGCATCATTGGCTATTTTATGAATATCAATCAATCCACCATAATTATTCTAAAATTGTTCCATAATCAAATGTTGTATTGCATGTGACATGAATGTAAGTATTTAGTAATAAAAACAGTCAAGATTTTCTAATCATAAAAAAATCTTCCAATCTCCAATAGACATTTTTGGTATCTGGAGAAATATAGCCATATAGTCTTTTTAGGTATGTACCTGTGGCATATGGAAATTCCCAGGCTAGGGGTGGAATTGGAGCTGTAGCTGCCGGCCTACACCACAGCCACAGCAATGCAGGATCCGATCTGCTGCTGCGACCTACACCACAGCTCATGGCAACACCGGATCCTTAACCCACTGAGCAAGGCTAGGGATCGAACCCACTTCCTCATGGATACTAGCTGGGTTCGTTACTGCTGAGCCATGACGGCAACTTCCTGTTTTTGTTTTTTGTTTTTTAATTTACTTTTAAATTGAAGTTGAAGGATACTTGATCACCAATAAGTTGCAGGTGTATAATATAGTGATTCACAATTTAAAGACTTGCTCTATTTACAGTTATTTTAAAATATTGGCTATATTTCCTGTTGTACCATATATCCTCGAAGGTTTTTTTTTTTTTTGGCTGCACCCGCAGCATATGGAAGTTCCCCCAGGAAAGGGGTCGAATCAGATCCAAAGCTGCTGGCCTACACCACAGCCACAGCAATGTAGGACCCGAGCCACTTCTTCGACCTACACAACAGGTCACAGTAAGGCCAGATCCTTAATCCACCAAGCAAGGCCAGGTATTGAACTCAGGTCCTCATGGATTCTAGTTCAGTTCATTACTGCTGAGCCATGACAGGAACTCCCTCAAAACTTGTTTTACACCTAATAGTTTGTACCTATTAATCCTCTAACCCTATATTACTCTTGCACCCATCCCTCTCCCTTCTGGTAATCACTAATTTGTCCTCGATATCTATGATTCTGTTACTTTTTAGTTATATTCACTAGTTTTATTTTTTAAATTCTATAGACTTTTCAAAGTTGACTTACTTGTATTTTTCACATAAGAAAAAAATCCCTCAGGCACACTTTAAATATGTAAACAATGATTGCTACTATAAAATATGGATGCCATAGGCACTTACCTATGCCCTGATTATCTTCAGACTATAACTGCATATTTGAAACATTAAAAAAATATTGTAGAAGACATGTTTCCTTAAAAATGCATTAGTTTATGTTGTAGCTATAAAGGAATACAAAGGAAAGGTAAGAAACCTATGGGCCACTTACCCATCTTTTTGAGAAATAACAGAAGACAATGCTTTGTTATTCAAAGGATACAAGTTTGAAAATTAATGATTTAAACTCTCATCCGTGAATATCCTTATTGATCTCCTACTATGTGCCAAGCTCCATCTAATAACTGGGGCTACAAAAAAGGATGTTATCTCTGCTTTTGAAGCACTGACCACTTATTGTACTAGACTTGTGGTTGCCCATGGGGAGAAGGAGGGAGTGGGAGGGATTGGGAGCTTGTTAACAGATGCAAACTATGGCCTTTGGAATGGATTAACAATGAGATCCTGCTCTGTAGCACTGAGAACTATGTCTAGATACTTACAATGGAGCACGACAGTGGGAGAAAAAATTATGTATACATGTATGTGTAACTGGGTACCCATGCTGTACAGTGGGGGGGAAAAAAGTGTGTTGGGGGAAATAACAATAAATAAATAAATAAATAAATAAATTTATGAGACATTAACTAGCACAGTTATTTTCGTTCACAGAAGCTGCAGCTCAGATGCAATGCATGGAGAATTCCTCACTAATGAATTCATGTTTGTAGGATGCTTGTATTTTCTAGTAAATCAGGTATTTGTTTTAACACAAAATTATTTCCTGGCATCAGAACACATAAAACCTTAACTTCATGGATAATTAAATATATTGATAGCCCTATATTGAAAAGTTTGGGATAATGTGGAAATTTGTTTTCTCTGAAGATTTACTGTCAAGAAACAACATAGCAGAAGAGCTGCTCTATTTCCAAAAATGCCAAATGGCACATCAAGGTCAAATAAGACTGTTTTCACCAAAGAAACTGATCCTATGTCTGCAACATTGCATATAACTACCAAGACAATTTCTTTAAAACCATGGGATGTTAGATATGGATGGGATCTTACAAATCATTTTACAGCTTAAGAGGAATTAGTCAGTTGAGATGAGGTCACAGCCAATTCCATGGTATTTGGAGAAAGATGAGAGGCAAGATACCCCTTGGCCCATGCCTTAGATTCGAGAAGCCAAATTTAGATTTGATATCATTTACAAATTAATTTATATGCTCACTCAAATTGCTACTGATATAATTGAAAAAAGATAGTCATAATCTTTATGTTTGTGTTAAACAACAAACCCACACCAACCAGGGAGTACAATGAATTGACATTTTAAAATTAATCTTATCACTATTCTTCTGAATAGCATGATATATATTGATTTTATGGTAAGGAGATAGTAAGTTACATAGGAATATAATACATATTGATATGTAACCCTGATTTGCCATATCATTTTTTTTTACATTCTAAAAAAATAGAAGTGGTCTTATAGAAGTGTTTAGAAGCCCCAGGAGAAGTAGCATGCTAAGGTGGTGTGCCATGAAGGGATGAGAGTGGAACTAGAGCCCCAGTCTAGCATATAGTCACTGCAGCTATGTACACTGGCTTTAGGACCCCAGTGAAACCATACTCTGATTGAAGTAAGATATTATATCATAATATTCATACCTACCCATAACTCCACTATAATATACTGCACATAGTAGATATATATTAACACATACTTCTTCATTCATATTGTAATTGATTTCTCCAATAATTTGGAATGAGAACAAATTAAGATTGTCACTAAGGAAACAATGAATTGTCCAAGGTAAATTATCCAAACCACAGATATTTGATTCACTGTTGCAGGGTTTTTTTTATCTCTTTATTATTATTTTTTTCTTTTTTACCACAACTGCAGCATATGCAACTTCCCAAGTGAGGGGCTGAATTGGAACTGCACCTGCTGGCCTACTCCACAACCAGGGAAACAATTGGTCCAAGCCGCATCTGTCACCTATTTCACAGCTTTTGGCAACACCTTACAAACACTGAATAAGGCCAGGGATCAAACCCACATCCTCAAGAAGTGAACATCGGGTCTTTAAACCACTGAGCCACAACAAGAACTCCATCTGTTGCATTTTTGAAATATGAGAAATACAAGAGCACATTTAGGCTTGTGCCATATATCACCCCAAGTGGAAAGCTATTATTATGACCTTGATTCAGGTCAACTTAGACCTCAAAGCTGGCTTTAAATGCTGTTCTTGAAGAGGAACCAAGTATCAAAACCAAAACAATCCAGAAAAACTACTACACTTTGATTATAAGCTTGAACAGCAAGTCTGAGACCTTTCTTTTGTTCATTTGGATAATTATTTTTAAACTAACATATTGATAGTATAGTCTTGGCCTCACTGTAAAAGATAGAAAAATAAGAGAAAATACTCATAGCACATATACATAAAAATATATTCCACTAAGAAAACGGAGAAAATATATAGAAGAGGGAATTCAACAACAACAAAAAAATAAAAAACCATGAAAACTTTCAATCTCACTACTAATCAATAAATACAAATTAAAATTAGATTGAGTTTCAATAACATTATTTTTTATCATGCTGAGAACTGGCAAGAATATGGAGAAAGAAAAATTCCTATACAGTACTATTGCATAGATAAATCAGAACAACTATTTTTGAGGATAATTTGAAAATATATAATTCAACCATGTGCAATTCTTATTGCCTCCTGCCTCTACTTTAGTTATAGACCATAGGGAAACACATATTCTTTAGCAGAAAAATGCAGGTACATGAATGTTCATTATAGTATTATTCATTATTGCCAAAACAGTAATAAAATCTAAATTATGAACCACAGTAAATTGATTAACAAAAATGAGTAGTATTTATTCATTAGACTAATATAGATAAGTTGAATTAGATAAACTTGAGCTATAGCAAACTTGATAAATATCTAAACATAATGATAAAACATGGAATGGAATTTTTACTCAGAATGAAATTGCAATGGAATGTTACACAGCCATAAAAATAATGAAATTCTGTGTAGCAACATGGATGGATCTAGAGAATATAATACTTAGCGAAATAAGTCAGAGACAGAAAGGCAAATACTGTATGAGATCATTTAAATGTTGAATCTAAAAAATAATATAAATTAATGTATATGAAAAACAGAAACATACTCACAGATATAGAAAACAAACATTTGGTTACCAGAAGAGAGAAGGGAGGAGGGACAAAGCAGGGATATGGGATTAACAGATACACACTACTACATATAGAATAGATAAGTAATAAGAATATATTGTATAACATGGGGAATTAGAGCCATTATTTAATAATAAACTATAGTACAGTATTATCTTCAAAAATAATGAATCACTATGTTGCACCTGTGAAACTAACATTGTAATTCAACTATATTTCAATTTTAAAAAAGACATAATGATAAATCAAAAAAATTCAGATGATAGGAGAGTATAATACCTTTATATAAACTTTAAAATATGCAAAATTATGCTATGTATTCTTATGGCTACATCTACAGGAAGTGAAAATTGTTAAATGGGCATGAAAACAAATATATTTAAAATAAGTTACTTCTGGGATGAAAGGAAGAAAAGGGAAAAGAACATGGGGAACTTGTAATTTATCTGTTTCATTTTCTTTTTATTTAAAGAAAATATGGCAAAATATTAAGATCTTATAAAAGCTGAATGATTGGTGGACACATACATGTAAATAGTATATCAGTGTTTTTCAAATTGTGGAATGATGCCCAAATTGTGGGTGTGAAATCATTTTAAAAGATTGTGGCTTGTATTTTTAAAAAGGATGGAATAAAATAAAACAAAATAGGAAATATCACTGTAAGCTGCAGTACTTCTAAGCAGTGTTTCATGGATAGTTTACTTCAGTTATTCATGTATTTATGTATGTTATGCAGATGTGAAATAAAATAGATTTTCTTACTCTAAATTTTGGGTAAAAATGTTTTAAAGGTAATGCATTATATTACCCTGTACCATTTCTGACTGAAATATTTCATTTTTACATTTTCCAAAATATTATTCATCAAAAACATTGGGAATCAGGGTTTTTTTAAGCCAACTATAACCTTAAAATCACAGAAAGAACTAGGTCTGTTTAATCATGTATGATGATAAAAATACTTTAACAAATATTATATCTCAAAGGGACAGATGAGTCAGTGAACATGAAATTTGAACTCAAGAGTCTCTGAGTCACAATTTAATGCTCAGTTCTTTGAGTCAAATTGCTTTTTATAAATCAAGTTTTTCTAAGCAAACCTTAAATCCCATTCAGACATATTTATTTTGCTATATTTGAATTAAAGTTTATTATATGCCATGTTTTAAGTTAGTCATAATTTAAGTTTGTCGTAGATATAACTCTATAAATGTAATGAGAAATCCTAACATGATGAGTAACCATCAGAAACCAAATTAAGAGAGTAAATGTGAAAGCACACCAATGATTTCTGACCCTTATATTTATATAATTTTTTTCTTATTTTCCTCTACTAGGACAGGGTTTCAAAGCTTCCACAATAGCCAATATACTTGTCCTCTGACACACACAAATTATTTAACCCATTTATGTATCACTTATATCATATGTTAAGTACTAATAAACTGAATGGGGGGGAGCTTGTATAAAATATTTCTGAAATAAAGCACTTATTCCATGGAAACTTTTCAGGAAATATACTTAAGATTTCAAAACTCTGTTTATGTCTCTTTACTACAGAAAGTGTTAACAAAACCCAGCTTATACATATTCCCCATTAAAAATTTTTTTTTGTCTTTTATCTTTTTTAGGGCCGCACCCAGGGCACACAGAGGTTCCCAGGCTCAGGGTCCAATTGTAGCTGTAGCCTCCAGCCCAGGCCACTGCCACAACACCAGATCGAGCCACGTCTGCGACCCATACCACAGCCCACAGAAACGCTGGATCCCCAAGCCACTGAGCGAGGCCAGGGATCAAACCCACAACCCCATGGTCCCTAGTTGGATTCCTTTCTCCTGTGCCACGATGGGAACTCCTAAAATTTTCTTAGTATCATTGATAAAATTGGAAGCTATTGAATGAAATGAAAAACTACTATACTGGTATTAATTATCATAGCATTGATAGCTAATCTATCTGTCCATTCTAATAACTATATAACACAAAGAAACACAATTTTAAAATGCTTTTTTAGTAATAAAATATTTTCATAACTGAATTTATGTTTATGGCACTCAAAACAGATGCAGATGGGCCATAATTCATAGGGTCTATATATCTACTGAATTTATTTATTTGTTTGTTTTATTTTTGTTGGTTGCCTTCAAAAGGATTTTGCAGTAGATTATAATAGAAGGCCCATGCAATAGGCTTGTTAACATGAAGATAAATTATCAAAAGCATTATAGTAAGGAATAGAAGAAATAGTTATGAGGGGAGTAGAGTGAAGAACATATAATTATAAAATAAATACTAGCTATGAATAACTAGTATTTATTTAATTTTAACAATAGTTAATTATCTACTAAATATAGCCTATACTTCCTTGGAAGCCAAGACAAAGTTTTAAAAATCAGGAATGAGTAATATATTTCCAGTCAGAATAGACAAATCTAAGGTATAGATCTAAGGGACACAATTTTTTAAAAAATCATGAATTTTTCCATAAGGAACACTCAACAATTTAATGAATGACATTGTGAATATTCAGTGGGGTTTTAGAGAAGTCACTGAAACATTCTTCCTTTGACCATGTAGTACATCGAACACTGATAAAAAGCTAAAGGAGTTTCTGTTTGTTGCAGCTCAATAGACTATATATTACAGATCTACAATGATTAAATCTGTAATAATTTGTAAGTTTGGCAGCTAATGTACTTGAGGAAGAGAAAAATGTTTGAAACAACCCTGGTAGACCAAAAGGGCTGGATTATTTGAGAAGATGGGTACTTCAGATTAGAATAATGTCTTAATTATCTAGTGTGGTAAACTGAAAAATGGCCCCCAAAGAGAGCCAGGTCCTAATCTCTAGAACTTGTAACTGCCACTTTATATGGCAAAAGAAATTCTAAATATAAAGAAGTTAAGGATTGTGAGATGGTGAGATTATTCTGGATTATCCCAGTAAATCTGTGCATTAAATCACAAATCTCCTTTTGTGAAAGAGGCAGAGTGATCTAAATACAGAGATAGAAATCAATGGATTGCTCATGCAAGATGCTATGCTGCTGGGTTTGAAGATGAATGGAGGGACTAAGGAATGCAAAAAATGTTGTTCTAGAAACTGGAAAACAAAAGGAAACTAATTCTCCCCTACAGCCTCTAGAAGGATAGCCCAACTGACACCTGAATTTTGGTCGAATAAAACTGATTTTGGATCTCTGATCTCCAGAACTGAAAGAGAACTAGTGTGTATTGTTTTAAGCCACCAAGTTTATGGTAATTTATTACAGCAGCCACAAGAAACTATTCTACCTAGGATAACATGAAAAATATCTTTACCAAAAGTAAAATGCCATAGGACACTTGCTCAGTGCTATGGTTTAAATGCTTGTGTCCCCCTCAAGTTCATATGTTGAAATCCTAGCGCTCAATGTGATGATATTAGGAGATGAGATATTTGCAAAGTAATTAGGTCATGAAGGTGGAACTCTCATGAATGAGATTAATACCCTTAAAAAGAAGCCCTAGAGAACTTCCATGTCCATTCCTTGTCCATCCACCAAAAGTTCTGCTAAGAAGAAGAGGGTCCTCACCCAGTATTGCTAGCACCATGATTTAGGACTTCTAGCTTCTAAAACTGTGAGGAATATTTTTTTTTATCTATAATCTATTCAGTTTATGGCATTTTTATAGCCAGTATGCAAGGAAATTAATTGCTTATTGCTTGGGAGCAGGGTTGAAAACTTACAGGCTAATCTGCATTTTTAAATCTAATATTAAAATCCTAGGTGAATAATATCAGGGCTATTTATGAAATTGGGGGCTTTATTCTTTTTTTAAATTATAGTTGATTTACAGTGTAGTGTCAATTTCTGCTGTACAGCATAGCAAACCAATCATACACATTCTTCTTCTCATACTATCTTCTATCATGGTCTATCCCAAGAGACTGGATATAGTTCCCTGTGCTACACAGTAGGACCTCATTGCTTATCCATTCTTCATGTAATATAGTTTGCATCTACTAACCCAAACTCCCCATGCATCCCACTCCCTCCCCACTCCCCGTTGGCAACCACAAGTCTGTTCTCTATGTCTGTGAGTCTGTTGGCTTTTCTTATTGTATTTTAGATAATATTTGCAGTATTCTCTTATTGTATTTTTGTTAACACTTTCAGTAGTCTCCAAGAAATTAAGTAAAACACTCACTCCAGAATATAAGGCCAGTGGAAAAATAGGGTCTTGTCTTCCTCTCTGGATTGAAAGCTTGGATCTTATTTGTAATTTACACAGTGTATGGTTTGCAGCACAGCTGAACCAACAGAAGGCAACACCATTCTTATTTAAAACATGATTTCCTTTGGTAAAGCCATGATATTGGGAGTTGCAAAATAGTCAAGAAACAAGTTCTTCAAATGAAAATATTACACTAAGGGCGAATCCAGGTTGTGAAGCAGACTACCTGGAATATTCTTTCTTAAATTAATAATGCAAACAACTGTAGGAACTCTAAAGAAACAAACTGAATAGTGCCTAAGTACAGAGTATCCTGACCCATTTTTTTTAATTGATAGCATTATCACCAAAATCATGTATTAACCAGCCACTTGAGCATGATGTTCAGCTTCTAGCCTCCAAGAGAAATCTTCACCAATAAACAACTGCTCACTTGATCAGCCTTGGCAATCACAATCCTCCAGTGATTACAGAGGGATCTCTGAATTTGGTGAAGTACATTTGGACTTCTGGCATTGTATGGCCCTGGCACATACAATAAAAATCATTTTCTTTTCTTTTTTTTTTTTCCTTTTTGGCCCCACCCATGGCATATAGAAGTTCCTGGGCCTGGGATGGAACCGCATCACAGCAGCAACCCGAGCCACTGCAGCGACAATGCCAGATCCTTAACTCGCTGAGCCAGCAGAGAACTCCAATAATTGTTTTCTTTTGCGACTTTCATATCTAAATTACTTTTTTTGTATCATGTTTTTTTTTATTATTTTTATTTTATTTTTCCTGCTGTACAGCATGGGGACCAAGTTACTCTTACATGTATACATTTTTTCCCACCCTTTGTTCTGTTGCAATATAAGTATCTAGACATAGTTCTCGATGCTACTCAGCAGGATCTCCATGTAAATCCATTCCAAGTTGCATCTGATAACCCCAAGTTCCCGATCCCTCCTACTCCCTCCCTGTTTTTAAAGAGGCTGAAACAGGGTTGCCTAAAGAAGATATGTGAGCTTTAGTTAAAGTCAAAAAACATGATGGAGCCGGAAGGATGAACCCAGAAAATCTGTATCAAGTCTCAAGTGAAAGTTTCTTTGGTGGCCGGCTGGCTTTGAAATGGAGAAATTCAAGCTGGCTAGTAGAGTTTCCTATCTGGATGTTGGCTGTTTGCTAATGTATGATAACTAACAGCTTCTGGCCTGCATAAACTGCTACCTTGACTGTCAGCAATTGCCATCATTAGAGACCTTGCTCTCTCTGTGGTCCTAGAGGACTCTGCATTTACCCTTACACATTTTTCATATTGCACTGAAGTTATTCATTTATCTGTCTCTCCCACATGCATCTTGCTTTATATCTTTTTACAGCTCTAGCACCAACATAGTGCCTAGTATTTAGAACAAACTGAATAAATGTTTGCTCTAAGAATGAATGGAAGAAAACTCTGAATAAGTCTTCTGAAAAAACCATTATCCAGGATCTTTAAATTCTAGGAATCTTAAGGCTGACAGGGAATTTGACAATGCAGAGATCAGACTGTCATCACTCCAATCAATCTTGGCATCAATGAAAGTGATAATCAAATACTAGGACCTCACTGATACATACTTCTGTAAACTCTACGGCAGTTTTCCTACTTCACTGAGATTGCTTGGACTGAAAGTTCTATGAGGAAAGGCACTCGTTTCTACTTATTTTGACACCAGGAGAATATGGAATAGGGCCTAACATATAGGTGGTTTATAAATGGTTAGCCAATGACTGAGTAAGCTTAGAAAACAGAGTTGAGAAGGTAGAGATGGATGATAGCGAAATCAGAAAAGAAGCCCTTATAACAGTCCAAGTATAAAGGACAATAACCGGCTTGGACTTTGCCACCCTCAACAGAGTTCTCCAGTATTGCCTCCAGTGGCAAATATACCTGGCAGGGGTTCTGGAGAGGATTTTCCCCTGTATATCCATTCCTCTTGCCTGGCTTCCCTGTAGAATCCCTCATGGATCTTATGCTTGGCCCTATTCATTCTGTTCCCACCAAATCAGAGCTCTGATAGGCCTCTGGTAACCGTGAATTAGCATAACATAACAAAATGTACCACTAACATTGATAGCTCTAAGTGTATACAAATAAACCAGAAATTTTGAAGACTCCACTTATTGCCCATCCCATAGCCTCCCAAAAGATCTCTGAAAATTTGCTCACAACCTGTCTCCATCTCAAAGCAATGATAACACTATGATCACTTTAGCCTCATGCACAAAGATGAATTTTCTCACCTACTCCAGTATCTACAGTGAAACTTTTGTGGGGACCCTGTCTTCTGTTCCTATGGAAACTGTTTGAGTGTGTGGTTTCCATCATTTGATCTCTGCAAACTCCAATAAGCCTCACTTGCTGGAGGCCACCCCTTAATATCCAACCATTCAAGGCATATCAGTGATTGCCCACAATCTAGCAGTGAGACCAAATGCAGACCTAGGATCCTAGAAGAATACATTTTCTGCAGATATGTTTCCGAGGCTCCCTCCCCTCAGCTCTACTTCAAGAACTTTCACAGACCCTCCTTCTTCACACTTCCATCCCTGACTAGTGGTTTGACTATGAGAGAGAAACAAAAGTAGATGCGTGCTATTTTTGTAAGATTAAACTGCTACAGCACATAACACTTTGTGCATTATAATACTTATTTTTCTTCAACTTCATTTGGATTAAAAGAATTTCTGGTTCATAAGATCTTTAAGTAGTATGTGTTTTGGGTGGAAATGGTGTTCTGTTAAAACATACAGAGTAACTCTCTGGAAAAGTCATAATATCATGCAAGACCACACTACATTTTTTTCCCCTCTGGCAGGAAAATTAGATTTACGATGACACTGCTTTTCCTATTTTCTCCCTTGTGCAGATACTCACATTTAGAAGAGCTGTATAATATGCACTTTTTGTAAATAGTTATATTTTAACCATTCATTTAAAAATGAGCCATATCATCAAATCTTGGTCTTTAGATGTTCAGAGGAAGTGATTAAGTCAATACACCACTTTTGTGTATATATGTCCATCTGTGTGTACACACTTCGGCAAGTATTTTGGAATTCTGAGAACTGTGCAAACAATATTATCAATATTCTTGAGAATATTCTTGAGAAGACATTTCATTTGTCTCCTAAAAAATATAAATTTAACAATAAACATGACGTATACTTATTTCTTGTTTAGAATAATTATTTTTGCTGTGCAGACATCATTCTTTGCTTGGAAGAATGCTAGGTATTTGTTCAAGCAGCTTTCAAAGAAAAGAACGCACTTTTTTTTTTGCTCCTTTCCTAGTTGTCTGGAGTAATGTGAAATTCATGTGTAAATAAAATGAGAAGGTGAGTCTATTTTGTGTTTTGCTCTTTTAAGTAATGAAAGAAACTGTGACTCGATGTCTCTCTAACTCAGTCAATAAGAAGTATTTCCTATTCAGAATCTGTGGAAGAATTTTAAGAGAGTCAAATAGTTTCCAGAATTTTATTCAGTTCTTTAAGCTCTAAATACTATAAGCCAGAAATTATATTAAATAGCCATTTAAAAATCAAAACTATTTTTCACAATCTTGAAACCTTTCATCATTATTCCCACTTCACTGCACCCAGAAGAGCCAAAGGGAGCTGTCACAATAGAGATTTGTGCACACCAGAGTCTCAACTGGGACACAGATATTACCTTGAGGGTATGGTAGTTTGCCTAAAAATTGGAAGTTTGAGCAAATAAGGCAGGTAGACCATGGGCCCTGTGTGCATTTGTCAGTAGCTGTTATTATTCCAGGTGAGTTCAATCTCTCATAAGATCCTTGGCTCTAATTTTGAGTATAAAAGATGAAAAATAAGTGCTCGATAACATAGTAACATAATATTTTAAAAATCAATCTCTTCCAACTGTCATGTCCTACCATGTCCAAGGTTTCACTGATTCAAGCCCATTACCTCTTTTAGCTCTATTATTTATAGCAAACTTTTTGTTGTCATTAAACTTATTGCCTTCCTAGGCAGAGAGTTCATGGTAAAAATTTTTTTTTCTTCTTTTGGTTTTCTGTTATAAATAAGAACATTATTAAGCAGTTTGGGGAGGGAGAGAACAGGTATTGAATTATTAAGATAGAACATGAGAAGGACCAAAATAGCACTGTATAAGAAATGCTGAGGGAAGGGAGGAGGGATACACTAGGGATATGAGATTAACAGACACAGACTAGTATGTATAAAATAGATATGCAAGAAAGATATATAGCACAGGAAAAATAGTCATTATCTTGTAATAACTTTTAAGATAAAATCTGCAAAAATACTGAATCACTATGCTGTACACCTGAAACTAATATAATATTGTAAATGAACTTTAATTCAATAAGATAAACAGATAGTTAGATAGAAAGATAGAAATGTTGATAAAGTCCTCAGAGGAAGAGCAAGTACATGGAGTTGAATATTTTGGCCTGATCTATCCAACTGGGTAGTTACTAGCTACATGAGCACTTGAAATCTGGCTGGATTTTGAAGACTTAATACAAAAGAGACTGTCATCAATAAATTTTTAAGATGATTACATGTTGACATGACAATATTTTAGAAATACTTGGTTAGAAAAAATATATTATTAAAATTAATTTCACATGTTTCTTTTTTACTTTTATTTTAATATAACTATATTATTTTAATATAACTGTATTATTTTAATATAACTATATTATATTTAAAAGCACAAACTGTGGCCTGCATTATAATTTTTTCGATAGTGCTGATTTAGAAGATCCACTTCAGAAGGAATGAATAAAAAAATTTTAAGCCAGTTAATGAGAGGTTTAAAATAGCCAAATTAGCAGAGGTGTATGTTGAATTTAAAAGCCTATAAATAATGAACACACATTCCCTGATGGCAGAAACTTTGTGTGTGATGTTTATCTGCATCTTCTCGACATGTTGCAAAGTTTCTGGCACATAATAAGTACTCAGTAAATAAGTGCATGAATAATGAATTACTCAAATTAGAATTATGAAACAAATAGAAATAAAGTGTTAGTTTGGGTATCATCAAAATTTTTTAAACACTGCATTAAGTTTCTCAAATATATTTCCAAATCAAAAAGAAATTTTTCAGTAATAATTAAGGACTGCTACTGGTATAGTGCACCATCAACTCACAAACAAGTTCCAGAAACTTACTAGAGACTTTCTTTTTAAACACATACTACAAAGGGGAGACGAATGGAGGGGTAACAGGCTGAGATCTGTGGGATAGTTCCATTTTAGTGAAATTTGCTGCCATATAACATAGGAATGGAAATAAGCATTGTGCCCTTTGACTGTAGATATAAAACACTTTTTCTCCCCAAAAGGTTCCATATCTAGCATCTATAGATGGGCTTCAGAGACACATAAATCCTCCAAAATTGTGTGCAAAATTGTTTGTATTCATGCAAATGTATGTTTTGGGGAGAGAATACTATGGCTGTCATCACTATTCCAAAGAAGCTCAATGACTTAATAAACATACTACCTAACCACTGATCTATTGCAACATTAAATAAGATCAGGATGAAAGTAAAATAATGACATCTTGCTCTGGTTTTAACTTAAGGGTTATCTTTTGGCTGGAAAGCATTGGATTCTTCTCTGTTTTTCACACCAGAGGTTTGACTTTCTAGAACTTTTCTTAGAGACTTCATATAGTATTTTAAGCTTCAGGCATCATTTTAGAACATTGTAAAATAGTCTAAAAAGATGTAAATAAATTAACAGTTATAAAAACGTTTGAAAATGCAAATCATTGTAATGCTTACTGAAAATACAGTATTCTGGGAATCAATTTTGGCCATGATGAATATTTTAAAAGTCAGGCTCAATCACCTTTTAAATTGTTCCTTTGCGTGTACCTTCAACCATCCTAACCGAGTCAATACCTGTTTTCTTTTTTTAGCAGAAGGAAATAAAATAACATTTTATTTTTTAATTTTTTCTTTATTTTATTTTATTTTATTTTTTATTATTATTATTTTTTTTACTGGCATTAAGCTTCCTTGTTTTCTAAGTTAGGTTCTATCATGGTTGGCTCCGAATATATTAAATACAGATAAATTATATGATTTGACACAAAGGAGGAATTCGATGTGCGCCCAGCATTTGCTCCCCTCTTTTCTGATAACAGCTTGTCAATTCTGTTTTGGATTACCTCTCACTTAGCAGAGAGATTCTTCATGTAAAGTCACTAAATTCACTGCAGACTCACCTCCCTCTTCCCCCAACTCCCGAATCACCCCAACACACTTCTGGAAGAGAGTATGTGGCTCAAGCTCTGGCAATCAGATCCTGTTTTCAAACTGACTTATGAACAGAATGTAACAGAAAAATGAAAAATAGTGGGATTTCATTTGTCCTGGTGGTCAGACCTTGATAAGACTAGGAAGTTCTTGGCACCTGAATGCGCAGAGCCACTCTGTCTCTGAAACTTTCTTATACCAAGTCATATATTTTTCCTTTAATTTACAATAAATTAAGTGATGGATGGTGGCTCCTTATAAAGTGGACACATAATCTGAGACTAGTAATCTACTAATTTCTCAAGAATAAAAAAGAAAAAATATGAACACCTATTCTCTACCAATTACTGAGGGCTCAAAATATTGACCTACCCAGGAAGAATTTATTATCTAATTTGAGACATATGCAACATTAAAAAATAGTAAGTTAATTTAGGCTGATGGCTAATTGGCTCTGAGTTTAAGAGGTACACTAGTGACTGAGAGTATCACTGAGGTTTGGGGTAGTCCAGAGGATGTAAGATGGGATGTGAACCAAAACTCACAAAAAGGAATGGATTTTGAGGAAACTGATATGAGGGAAGAATAATTCAGGTGGGGAATAGCTTGACCAATTCTCAGAGGAAACCTATCCAGTTGGCCAGTAGGTAAATTTTTTATATGAGAGAGCTAGGAATAGAGTTGGAACAATAGATTGAACAGGGCACTGAAAGCTATACTAAAATATTTGGATTGTATTGTGCAGGCAATAGACAATCTGCATAATTGCTTTAATATGTAAAATAGCTTGAATTAGGACAAGGTTGGATAGAGGGTGGGCAGGTATGATATTTCTTTAATACTTCAGATTCCAGGTGGAAATAAATTGAATAAATGTAAATGAAAATGGACTACTGAATGGAGTAAAATCACACAAAGGGAGACACCATAAGACTTGATAAATGACTGAATTGATATGGAGGGGAGATAGTTAGACCAATAAGAGAACCATGATTCCAAGATCACAAGCATAAATTACAGAAAAGCAATAATACTTTGAACTTGGTAGTCCAAGGAATAAACTATTTTGATAAATAAAATTTATATGTAATTTCTTTTGTTTTTATGTGCTTTTTGATAGGTATTAAGGAGAATTACTGAAAGGCAGCTCACACTTCAAACACTAGTAAAGCTAATACATCATAGCATAGCAATGATTTATGTTGGTGAATATATGTCCCTCTTATTTTGAGAAGTCGATTGAAGATTATTTTCCTTCCTTTCATCCTTTCCAACTTCCTTTGTTCCCTCCTTTCTTAAAAGAAACAATTTTCCAAAGAAGACATGCAGATGGCCAAAAAACACATGAAGAGATGCTCAACATCACTCATAATTAGAGAAATGCAAATCGAAACCACTCTGAGGTACCACCTTACACCAGCCAGAATAGCCATCATCCAAAAGTCTACAAACAATAAGTGCTGAAGAGGGGATGGAGAAAAAGCAACCCTAGTACACTGGTGGTGGGATTGTAAATTGGTGCAAGCACTGTGGAAAACAGGATGGAGATTCCACAGAAAACTAAATATAGAACTACCATTGATCTAGCAATCCCACTCCTGGGCATCTATCCAGAGGAAACCATGAATTGAAAAGACACATGTACTCTGATGTTCATTGCAGCACTATTTGCAATAGCCAAGACACGGAACAACCTAAATGTCCACTGACAGAGGAGTGGATCAAGAAGAGGTGGTACATATACACAATGGAATATTACTCAGCCATTAAAAAGAATGAAATACCGGCATTTTTAGCAACATGGATGGACCTAGAAATTATCATTCTAAGTGAAGTCAGCCAGACAATGAGACACCAACATCAAATGCTTTCACTGACTTGTGGAATATGAAGAAAGGACAGAATGAACTTCTTTGCAGAACAGATCCTGACTCACAGACTTTGAAAAACTTATGGTCTCTGGAGGACACAGTATGGAGGGTAGGGGATGTGCTTGGGTTGTGGGATGGAAATACTATAAAATTGGATTGTGATGATCATTGTACAACTACAGGTGTGACAAATTCATTGAATTAAAAAAAATGAGTAACATCCCCCCAAAAAATAAAAAAGTAAAAGAAACTTCCTTTGATGGTATGAATTCTATCCCTAAAACTTAATAAGAATATATTTTAAATGTACATACTTTTGGCTAAAGAAATAGGCTTCCCTGATCTGGGCTAGTACTGGGCCTAGCCCTTAAGACTCCTGGTACCTTCTCCTACATTTTTGAAACCCATTTTTCATCTTATTAGTAAGTGTAGGCTATCCTGTTGAAGAGAGATGCCACATGGAGGGGCCCTAGAAAGAGAGATACCATGTGAAAATTGGGGCCATCTTAAATATTTCATTCCAGCCTACCCTCCAGCTGAAAGCAGCCACATGATCCTAGAGCCTATATCAAATGGAGCAGAAAACTACCCAGTCGATGCAGAGTATTCTTAAATATTATAGACATTCATTATTTTGGCTACTATGTTTAAAAAGTTACATAAAACTGAAGCAGAAAGTTGAGTTTGAGGTGTCTCTAAGACAGGCAGAAATATCTAGCTGTAATGAGCTATAGAAGCTCATAGAGAAGCTGGGAATGCAGATTTTAAAGCTATTCATTCAAAGATGATGAATGAAGTCAAGAACATGCATGAAATGATCTATGACAAGAATATAGAATGAGATAAGGGAGGAGTCTAGTCCAAACTCTCATGTGGAATAAACAGTATGGCTCCTATGGAATGAGACAATGAAGAAGAAAGAGAGGAAAGGCCTGGGGAAAAAAAAAAACAGAAAAAGTATGGAATCACTAAGGCCCAGAGAAAGGTCCCAAGAAGTAGAAACATGGACCTCTGTGACTAATGTTGCCAGAAATCTGATGACAGGATCCAGTTTATAAACAGAATGAAGTGTTCCTCCAAGAGGTTTAACATATTAACATCATGTAGAGAATTACTTTTCTCAAGGAATACATATGGGGTGACATGTCATACCCATTTCATCTTCTACCAAGCAAATGCTTATTTATTTTCATTTTATTTTATTTTATTTTATTTTATTTTATTTTATTTTATTTTAGTGTTTTTAGGGCCACACCCACGGCATATGGAAGTTCCAGGGGTAGGGATCAAACTGGAGCTATAGCTGCCGGCCTACCCCACAGCCACAGAAACACCAGATCTGAGCCGCGTTTGCAACCTACACCACAGCTCACAGCAATGCTGGATCCTCAACCCACTGAGGGAGGCCAGGGATAGAACCTGCATCCTCATGGATACTAGTCAGATTCTTTTCCACTGAGCCATGACGGGAATTCTCATGTTTGATTTTAAACACAATCTCTTCATGATAGAAAATGAACAAGTAGAGAGTTAATTTCAAGGGCATGAAAGGTTGTTTATACATTCTGAGGCTCATTGTGATCCCTTTGCTGGCTCCCAAACTGACCCATAGAGACTGAAAAAGTGTAGCACTGGCTTATTTGGCATTTAATTGTAATGACTTCCTTTGTAATTAAGAATTATTCATGGGAGTTCCTGCTATGGTGCAGTGGGTTAAGAATCTGACTGCAGTCGCTGTGGAGGTGCAAGTTCAATCCTTCAGTACAGTGGGTTAAGAGATCTGGTGTTGGCACAGTTGTGGCTCAGATTCAATCCCTGGTCCTGGAAATTCTATATGCCATGAGTGTGGCCATAAAAAATAGTAATGATAATTCATGCCATAAAAGTGTGCATGTTATATGGAAGGGATGATCCAGGAGTAATGAGGCTATCTGACTTCTGTAGTGGATCATATTTTTACAATTTCACCCTAATATAGTAAAATTAGTCTCAGTAAAATCCATTTAATAAACAATAATAGCTATTTTCTGTATTTGTTCTTTAGCTTCAAAACGATGAAAAGAAAAAAAAGATATTTCAATTATAATTATGTTTCAAATCCAGTAACATATTTCATCTATCAAAGATTAACCCTTTACAAATAGAAATATTACTCCCTATAGTTCACACTCTGCTTTAACACTTTAAATTTTAAACACAAATAAAAACTCCAAGGGGTCATATATAACGTCAAAATCATAGTGATTCAAGTTTTATTTGTTTGTCTTTACATGCAATCACTGGGCCATCATTGTTTAAATCCAATATGTTTAAAAAAAGAATGATCAAGTACCACTGGATTGGAAATAGCAACGTTTTTCCAGTCAGCTCAGATGGTTCTAAACTAATACAAATTCACTTTAGAAATAAATGCGTGGTAGCTGAGACTGTATGTTAGGGATCGAATATATAATTGGGAGGTCTCTGAGTTAACTTTTATGTAGAATTAAATGTTTATTCAAGGATAAGCAATAAAAATGTGTTAATCCGAAGCTTACATAAATATTAAGCTCAGCAGTAGCCACATCAATTATTTAGAGATTAGATCAATAAAATATTTTGAGGGGAAGAAATATTTTATCACAGACATGTTTTAGAATTGCTGGTATGTGGTGATAATAAAAAGAAACAGAATAAATTCTAGTCAATGTTTGTTTCTAAATTATTCTACAGATATTTTACCACCTTATTGTCAAGCCATTAGTAGGACTGCTCTCCATTACTTCCCGCCCCATGCCTCACTGATATCAATTGATTCAACATGTAATTTCATTGTTAGCTTTTCTTTCTTTCTTTCTTTCTTTCTTTCTTTCTTTCTTTCTTTCTTTCTTTCTTTCTTTCTTTCTTTCTTTCTTTCTTCTTTCTTTCTTTCTTTCTTTTTCTTTCTTTGTCGTTTTAGGGCTGCACGTGAGGCATATAGAGGTTCAGGCTAGGGGTCCAATCAGAGCTATAGCTACTGGCCTACACATAGCCACAGCAACACCAGATCTGAGCTGCATCTGCAACCTACAACACAGCTCACAGCAATGCCGGATCCTTAACCCACTGAGAGAGACCAGGGATCGAACCTGCGTCCTCAGGTTCGATGCTAGTCAGATTCATTTCCACTGATCCATGACGGGAACTCCAATTGTTACCTTTTCATTTTATCCTTAAAAATCCATGTTGCGAGGAGAGGACAAGATGGCAGAGTAGTAGAGGGACACGCTCACCCTCTCCCACAAACACAACAAAAAAAAAGCACCTCTACAGAATAAATGACTTGCACAGAACAGCAACCAATCGCTGGCAGAAGAACCTAAACTCCAATAACGGCAAGAAGTTCGTGACATTACGGGGCAGAACGGGAGAAAAGAGGAGAGTGAGAGAAGGTGAATCCGAGCGGGACAGGCGCTCCCGAAAGGGAACTGCGGAGGAGAAAGGGATCCCGCACCCTGGAAAGTCACCTACACGGGGGAAAGATCAAACGAACCGGAGGAATCTCCAGATGCAGAGAAGAGTGTAGCAGTAAGTTGGAGTACGGAAAAGCCGATCAAGAACCGAATGGACCATCTGAACTACGGGCACAGTCACCAAAAATTGAGACGCCTGGGTGGGGGCTGGACACCGAGACCTTGCCTCCGAGAGTTGGTCGCCAAGAAAGGGCCAGGGGACGCCTGGATGGGGGCTGGGCACCGAGACCTTGGCTCCAGAGGATAGTCCCCGGGCTGTGGGGGGGGGGGTGCAGCGGAAACTGCTTGGGAGGTCTAGAAACCATTTGATGGGGCAGAGACTGCCTGGGAGACTAGAAAACAAAGCTGTAGCAGAGGAAGGGAGCAATACTCTAGGGGCGGGGAAGTGGAAAGCCGCATCAGAGGGAACATGGGAAAAGAGCCTGGTCTGCGCCCGTGCTGGGGAGGGGAGAGAAGAAGGAGTGGGTCCCCATAGAATACCCCCCACACCACAGCAAGCTTACAGGCCCACTAGCTAGCTGAAAGCTGTGCTTCACAGTGCAAACCCTCCCCCCACCCCCGCCACCCCCTATGCTCTTGCCAAACCTGGGGCTGCCTGCCATCCGGGAGGGCTGGCCTCAACAATTGCCTGAAGCCTACCACCGCATGGGCTGTCCCTGAACAGGCCTGCTTGCCCTTTGGAGGGGCTACACTTCTGCAGAGTAGCACCAAACACCACCAGCCCCTGAGAAAAGGCCTGCAGCCCAGAAAAGCTAGAACAAGCCTAGCCAGGCCATGAATAGATCTGCCTAATTCTTGGACGGTTTTTCTGAGTCAGGCTGCCCCGGGGAGGAGCCTCTTCGGTTTCCAACGGCCCTGCTACCCGCCCAAGCCCCCAGGGGGTTCCCTAGTGGACCAGCTGCATAGGACTGCCAGCTCCTGGCAAGGCCCCCTACAGCCCAGAAAAGCTGCAACAAGCCAGGCCGAGTTGGGAAAAGATCTCAGACAGTCTTTCTGAGTCAGGCTGCCCTGGGGAGGAGCCTCTTCAGTTTCCAACGGCCCTGCTACCCGCCCAAGCCCCTAGGGGGTGCCCCACTCCCACGGAATAGCTGCTCAGCACCACCAGCCCCTGGAAGAGCCCCTGCAGCCCAGAAAAGCTGCAACAAGCTTGGCCAGACTGTGAAAAGATCTGCGTACATTCTCAGGCCATCCTTCTGAGTTGGGCTGCCCTAGGGAAGAGCCTTGTAGGTCCTCAGTGACCCAGATAGCTGCTCCAGCCCCCAGGGGGTGCTGCACTCCTGAGGAACAGCTACCCAACACCGCCAACCCCCTGCAAGAACCCCACAGCCTAAAAACACCAGAGCAAGCTCTGCATGACCAAGTGAAATCTACTACCATCATGGTGTGGACCTCCCAGTCCTGTCTGCCCTCAGGAAGTCCTCCTTTGCTTCAAAGAAACACTGTTAGCCCCATCAACACTCCAGAAAAGCCACACTGCCTCAAAAAAGATGGACCAACAACGCCAGCCCTCAGGAAATATTCCACGGCAGTGACAAGGCAAACACTGCCCGATAACGGAGAGTACAACTCCCTCAGGAGAAAGAAAACAACAAGCAAGATGAAGAAGCTGAGAAACCACCCCCAGTCAAACCAACAGGAGAATTCACCTAAAACAGTCAACAATGAAACAGACCTCTGCAGTCTGACAGACCTGGAGTTCAAAAGAGAAATAGTGAAAATACTGAAGGAATTAAGAGAAGATATGAACAGTAATGCAGATACCCTCAGAAAGGAACTAGAAAATATAAGGAGGAGCCAGAAAAACTAGAACATTCATTTGCAGAGATGCAAACTGAACTAAGGGCAATAAAAACCAGAATGAATAATGCAGAAGAACGAATCAGTGATATGGAAGATGGAATAATGGAAATCACTCAATCCGGTCAACAGACAGAAAACCAAATCAAAAAACTGGAAAGCAATATAAGAGACCTATGGGATAATATAATGCGGGCCAATCTACGCATAATAGGAATTGCAGAAGGAGTAGAAAAAGATAAGGGGATGGAAAATATATTTGAAGAAATTATCGCTGGAAACTTCCCAAATCTAAAGGATACTGGGTTCAAGATACAAGAAGCACAGAGGGCCCCAAACAAACTGAACCCAAATAGACCCACACCAAGACACATCATAATAAAAATGGCCAAAGTTAGTGATAAAGAGAGGATCCTAAAGGCAGCAAGAGAAAAACAGAATGTTACCTACAAGGGAACCCCCATAAGAATATCAGCTGATTTCTCCACAGAAACACTACAGGCCAGGAGGGAATGGCAAGAGATATTTAAAGTGCTAAAAGGAAAAAATATGCAACCTAGAATACTCTATCCAGCAAGAATATCATTTAAAATAGAAGGGAAAATAAAAATTTTTTCCAACAAACAAAAACTTAAAAAAATACTGCAACACAAAACCCAGGTTAAAGGAAATATTGAAAGGGCTTCTCTAAACCAAAAAGAAAGGAAGGAAAGGGAAGAAAAAAGAAAAGAAAAAAAAAAGAAGAGGAAGAACTAGGACTGAGGAAACCGCAATCAGAGACCAGTCACTCAAATAAGCCAGCATACAGATTTAATCATGAACAGGCCTCAAACAAAATAAAATTAAAAAGAAAAAAATAAAAAAGAGCCATCAAAATCATAAAATGTGGGCAAGGGATGTTAGGAAGTAAATAACCCTTTTTGTTTGTTTGTATGTTTCTCTTCTTAATTTTAATATAGTAATGAAGTGTTTGAACTTACAGGACCATCAGGCTAAAACACACAATTATGGGAAGGGGTTAGCATACTTAAAAAACAGGGCAACCACAAACCAAAGGCAAATATTGCATTTGCAAAAAATGAAAAAAAAATACACTCAAGCAGATAATAACAGGAGACCATCCAACCAAAAAAAAAAAAAAAAAAAGGAAGAATGGAGAACCATAGAATCAACTGGAACACGAGGTGCAAATGGCAATAAATAATCATCTATCAATTATCACCTTAAATGTCAATGGACTGAATGCCCCAATCAAAAGACACAGAGTGGCTGAGTGGATAAAAAGGCAAAAACCTTCAATAGGCTGCCTACAAGAAACTCACCTTAGGACAAAAGATACATATAGATTGAAAGTGAAAAGGTGGGGAGAAATATTTCACGCCAAGAGACATGACAGAAAAGCAGGAGTCGCAACACTCATATCAGACAAAATAGACTTTAAAACAAAAGACATAAAGAAAGACAAAGAAGGACACTACTTAAGGATTAAGGGATCCATCCAAGGAGAGGATGTTACTATCGTCAACATATATGCCCCAAATATAGGAGCACCCAGATACATACAACAAATATTAACAGACATAAAGGGAGATATTGATGAGAACACAATCATAGTAGGAGACCTTAATACCCCCCTCACATCAATGGACAGATGCTCTAGACAGAAAACCAATAAAGCAACAGAGATCCTAAAGGAAACAATAGAAAAGTGAGACTTCATTGAGATCTTCAGGACACTGCATCCAAAAAAAGCAGAATACACATTCTTCTCAAATGCTCATGGAACATTCTCAAGAATCGACCACATATTGGGACACAAAGCGAATCTCAATAAATTTAGGAGCATAGAAATTATCTCAAGTATCTTCTCTGACCACAATGCCATGAAATTAGAAATCAACCATGGGAAAAGGAAAGAGAAAAAACCTACAGCATGGAGACTCAACAACATGCTACTAAAAAACCAATGGGTCAATGAGGAAATCAAGAAGGAAATTAAAAACTACCTCAAAACAAATGATAATGAAGACACAACCTCTCCAAATCTATGGGATGCTGCGAAAGCAGTGCTCAGAGGGAAATTTATAGCACTACAGGCCTTTCTCAAAAAAGAAGAAAGATCCCAAATGGACAACTTAACCCCCCACCTAAATGAATTAGAAAAAGAAGAACAAAAAAGTCCTAAAGTCAGCAGAAGGAAGGAAATTATAAAGATCAAAGAAGAAATCAATAAAATAGAGACTCAAAAAACAATAGAGAAAATTAATAGAACCAAGAGCTGGTTCTTTGAAAAGGTAAACAAAATTGACAAACCCCTGGCCAGACTCACTAAAAAGAGGCGAGAAAGAACCCAAATAACCAAAATTATAAATGAAAAAGGAGAAATCACAACGGATACAGCAGAAATACAAAAAACCCATAAGAGAATACTATGAACAACTATATGCCAACAAGTTGGACAATCTGGAAGAAATGGACAATTTTCTAGAATCTTACAGCCTGCCAAAACTGAATCAAGTAGAAACAGACCAAATGAACAGACCGATCACTAGAAATGAAATTGAAGAGGTCATAAAATCACTCCCTACAAATAAAAGTCCAGGACCAGATGGCTTCACAGGTGAATTCTATCAAACATATAAAGAGGAATTGGTGCCCATCCTCCTAAACTCTTTCAAAAGGTTGAAGAAGAAGGAATACTCCCAAAGACATTCTATGATGCCACCATCACCCTCATTCCAAAACCAGACAGAGATACCACCAAAAAAGAAAACTATCGGCCAGTATCATTGATGAATATAGATGCAAACATTCTCAACAAAATCTTAGCCAACCGAATCCAACAACATACCAAAAAAATTATACAGCATGACCAGGTTGGGTTCATCCCAGGTTCACAAGGATGGTTCAACATACGCAAATCAATCAGCATCATACACCACATTAAAAAAAGGAAAGTCAAAAATCATATGATCATCTCAATAGACGCAGAAAAAGCATTTGACAAAGTCCAACATCCATTCATGATCAAGACCCTCGCCAAAGTGGGTAGAGAGGGAACATTACTGAATATAATCAAAGCCATCTATGATAAACCCATAGCAAATATAATACTCAGTGGGGAAAAACTGAAAGCCTTCTCACTCAAATCTGGAACAAGACAGGGATGCCCACTCTCACCACTGTTCTTCAACATAGTACTGGAAGTCCTAGCCACAGCAATTAGACAAACAAAAGAAATAAAAGGCATCCATATAGGAAGAGAAGAGATCAAACTGTCACTGTATGCAGATGACATGATACTATACATAGAAAACCCTAAGGACTCAACCCCACAACTACTTGAACTGATTCATAAATTCAGCAAAGTAGCAGGATATAAAATTAACATTCAGAAGTCAGTGGCATTTCTGTATACCAGCAATAAAACACTAGAAAAGGAATACAAAAATACGATACCTTTTAAAATTGCACCTCACAAAATCAAATACCTCGGAATACACCTGACCAAGGAGGTAAAGGACCTATATGCCAAGAACTATAAAACTTTAATCAAAGAAATCAAAGAAGATGTAAAGAAATGCAAAGATATTCCATGTTCCTGGATTGGGAAAATCAATATTGTAAAAATGGCCATACTACCGAAAGCAATCTACAGATTCAATGCAATCCCTATCAAATTACCCAGGACATTTTTCACAGAAGTAGAACAAACAATCCAAAATTTTATATGGAACAACAAAAGACCCAGAATCGCCAAAGCAATCCTGAGAAACAAAAACCAAGCAGGAGGCATAACTCTCCCAGACTTCAAGAAATACTACAAAGCCACAGTCATCAAAACAGTGTGGTACTGGTATCAAAACAGACAGACAGACCAATGGAACAGAATAGAGAACCCGGAAATAAACCCTGACACCTAGGGTCAATTAATCTTTGACAAGGGAGGCAAGAACATCAAATGGGAAAAAGAAAGTCTATTCAGCAAGCATTGCTGGGAAACCTGGACGGCTGCATGCAAAGCAATGAAACTAGAACACACCCTCACACCACGCACAAAAATAAACTCCAAATGGCTGAAAGACTTAAATATACGACAGGACACCATCCAACTCCTAGAAGAAAACATAGGCAAAACACTCTCTGACATCAACATCATGAATATGTTCTCAGGTCAGTCTCCCAAAGCAATAGAAATTAGAGCAAAAATAAACCCATGGGACCTCATCAAAATGAAAAGCTTTTGCACAGCAAAGGAAACCAAAAAGAAAACAAAAAGACAACTTACAGAATGGGAGAAAACAGTCTAAAATGATGCAACTGACAAGGGCTTAATCTCTAGAATATATAAACAGCTTATACAACCCAAGAGCAAAAAAACCAACCAATCAATGGAAAAATGGGCAAAAGACCTGAATAGACTGTTCTCCAAGGAAGATATACAGATGGCCAGCAAACACATGAAATAATGCTCAACATCGCTGGTTATAAGAGACATGCAAATCAAAACTACCATGAGATATCACCTCACACCAGTCAGAATGGCCATCAATAAATCCACAAATAACAAGTGCTGGAGGGGCTGTGGAGAAAAGGGAACCCTCCTGCACTGTTGGTGGGAATGTCAACTGGTACAGCCACTATGGAGAACAGTTTGGAGATACCTTAGAAATCTATACATAGAACTTCCATATGACCCCGCAATCCCACTCTTGGGCATCTATCCGGACAAAACTCTACTTAAAAGAGACACGTGCACCCGCATGTTCATTGCAGCACTATTCACAATAGCCAAGACATGGAAATAACCCAAATGTCCATCGACAGAGGATTGGATTCGGAAGAGGTGGTATATATACACAATGGAATACGACTCAGCCATAAAAAGAATGACATCATGCCATTTGCAGCAACATGGATGGAACTAGAGACTCTCATCCTGAGTGAAATGAGCCAGAAAGACAAAGACAAATACCATATGATATCACTTATAACTGGAATCTAATATCCAGCACAAATGAACATCTCCTTAGAAAAGAAAATCATGGACTTGGAGAAGAGACTTGTGGCTGCCTGATGGGAGGGGGAGGGAGTGGGGGGGATCGGGAGCTTGGGCTTATCAGACACAACTTAGAATAGATTTACAAGGAGATCCTGCTGAATAGCATTGAGAACTTTGTCTAGATACTCATGTTGCAACAGAAGAAAGGGTGGGGGAAAAATGTAATTGTAATGTATACATGTAAGGATAACCTGACCCCCTTGCTGTACAGTGGGAAAATAAAAAAAAAGGAAAAAAAAATCTATGTTGCTCCATGAATGACATTTAACAAGAAATTCAAAATCTTGTAGATGTATTTCTAGGTATAACTTGTATTGAAAAGAGTCAGGATTCTTTTGCAATGTTTTTTTCATAAATACCCAGAAAAAAAAAGATAAATTGCTAGGATAGACTTAATGGAAAATTAAGAGGGCAAAGTTATTTACAGGTGATCATTTTGATGTCAGATGAAATACGAAACTGTGCAACAAAGAACTGGATTATAATTACATATCATTCATCCTCCTAATTCATCTATTTATTCATTTCATTTAACAAACTTTTAAATATGTCTTCCATGTCTTTCTCTGTGCTAGGTGTTAGGAAACAAAGAATATCTTGTCAATCAACTTCTCCATAACTTTTTCCTTCAAACAACATTACACATTTAATACATTTTAAGATTTTTTTTGATGGAAGGCTTTGTAAAATGTATATGCTTCTTTAATAAAACAATAATTTAACTATTCTCTTTATGTCTCAAAGTCATCATTACGAACATTCACCTTGTGTTTTTTGGTACAATTCTATGTGTCCCAGCTCTTTGCCTTTTTAATCTCTTCCTTCAAAGACAACCTGTCAGCTTTCACATCTCCTGCTGTCATGTGTTTGCCTCTGATGTTAACCTTATGATTTCCTGGTTTGAAAGTCCTATGTGAAGGGAAACCAGTCAAGCAAACTTGTTAAAAAATATATTGGTGAATAATAGTCGATAGCCCTAACGTATAAAATCTATGATCCAATGTTAGATATCTGTTAGAGAGTTATAAATCATAAGAAAAAGAAAACTCCAATTTGACTACTTAAAAAAATAAAGGTAAGTTAATAACACACATCAGTATAAGTCCAGTCTGCTATCTTCAGCCTCATTTACTTGTTGCTTGTCTCCTAAATGCTGAGTGGCTACCGTATCTCCAAGCATCATGTCCTTTGAAACATAGAAAGGAGTAAAAGGAATCTTTCTCTTCCCTGTGTGTGTATATTTTTCAAGACTCAGGAATTCTCACACAGAAGCATTACAGCCAAAAGCCTATGCCTCTTGGCTCAATGGCCAGCTGGTAAAATGTACCTTTTCCAAAATGAATGACAGACATAGGGAAAAAGTCTGCTATGGTTGACTTACACCATGTTGGCCTGGGGAGAAGAGTCAGCTTACTCTGACAGTATATAGCCAATCAGAAGAGGGTAGATCATGAATAAAATAAGAGCTGTGTTAAGGTCAAAGCTGGGGAATATAATAGGTAGCCAGCAGCACCTTTAATAGGAAGCCTTGTGACTGAGTTTTCAAAAGCCACTTTCCATTTCATTCTCAGGTTGCCTTTGTTGTTTGGACTGTTTAGCTTGATAGAATATTCAAAAATCACTTAAATACTGCACATTTCTAGTGCATCAGAAACTCCTAGTTATTTGCCACCACCGTCAAGTGGCAAGTGAGAATATAAAAGCAATAATTTATTTCACTGACTACTGAACGTGAGGCATACAAGTCAATCTATGGGAGTATAAGAAGGAAATAGATATGTTTTGTTCTTTTTTCTGTATTTATTTTATGTTCATCTTCTTTCTATTCATTTATTTTAAAAACTTAAAGCTTTACTAATATTTCATATATAGATTGACCTTGATCCTCATTTGGTCCACGTCAGACACTTATAAGACACATCACACCAGCTATACAGAGAGGAAAGTATAAGCCTGAAAGAAGGAAGGGTTTGACAGTGTCATCCTCAAACATTTGTGTATCTTCAGAATATTTCGAGATACTGTCAGGTAAAGGGATTTATATGCTTCATCATTCTAAATAGCAAAATCATTACAATACTCTGAAATGAAATGAAGAGTAATTATGAAACTCCTTTAGACCACATGGAAGTTTATTGGTTATTTGATGGCTAATTACTTCAAAGGTTGCCAAATTTATAGATAAACTATGTATTTTTTAAAAATGAACAAAGGTAGGTACTTAGAACTTGCCGCCTTGCCTGTAAATAATCTACTTCCTAGAATATATTAAATCAATTAATAAGTGGCACAGTCTGTCTATTCAAAGTAGAAGATTCACTTTAAGAATGAGGCTATAACTTTAAAAAATTACTGTTGAAGAGGAAAATTTTAAATGACATGTTTGCAAATTTTTCCATTACTATGTGATGTTCTGCCCCAAATGACAGTGTTATATATATAACATAAATTTGAAAATTATTTAAACTCTAAGCTGTTAAAATTTCCTGTACAAAAGATTTCTGTTTTGTGAAAAATATAAAACGACTGATTAGATTGTAAATATAACTAGTTGACTGCAGGGAAAATGGAAACTGACTAAAAATCAGTAAAAGATTTGCATGTTGGAAAACATGCTTGAAATACCTATCATGGTTTCTCAAGTTCAACTATGTATGCACTTTGGGATTCTTGACTTCGAAAATTCTGGGAAAAATATTTATAAACACCAATTTCTTAAAAATCATACTAATTATATAGAATATATTTTATAAATATTCTTAAATAACTATTTAACTATTATATCTGAATTGGATTATAACCACCTCATCTACAGTAACAGCACAAATTAACTTAGTTATTGCCATAACATCTTTTTCCATAAGACAAAAGAACAAAGCTTTGTGATTTCTCCAGGGACCCTCTGGGAAATCTTAAAGAAAGATTTAGGTGCAAACGATACTGTGAAAGTTTCACATTTTTTATTCCATTTTTTTTTTTTTTTAGTGAGGATTTCGGATGGCAAAAAGCAAAATTTGCAAGATCTGAGCACTTCATATGATGTCATGTGTGCCTGAGAATATGAATGGATGTGACTTGGCTACTAATTAATCACAGTGATGGTATGATACTTAAAAGACAAAAATCTTTCAACATTTTCTGAAATGAAGAATATTTGTTGTTCCTTTTATTTTGAGGAGAATAATCAAGGTCATGACAAAATCAGAGACATAATGTAGACTGACATTCTAGTACGATAGGGAATCTCTGCTATTTGGGAAAAATAGCATCTAAGGTAAAGAGCAAGGTTACAAGCTTTTATTAAGAGCAGATGAAGACAAGTACTGTATGATATTACTTATACATGGAACCTAAAAATTACAACAAACTAGTGAAATAATAAAAAAGAAACAGAGGAAGATATATAGAAAATAAACTAGTCGTTACCAGTGGGTAGGCAGAAAGGAGGAGGGGCAATATAGGAGCAGGAGCTTAAGAGGTGCAAACTGCTAGGTATAAAATAAGCTACAAGGATACATTGTACACACAGGGAATATAGTCAGTATTTTTAAAACGGAGTTCCAGAGTTCCCGTCGTGGCTCAGTGGTTAACGAATCCGACTAGGAACCCTGAGGTTGTGGGTTCGATCCCTGGCCTCGCTCAGTGGGTTAAGGATCCAACGTTGCCCTGAGCTGTGGTGTAGGTCGCAGATGCAGCTCAGATCCTGTGTTGCTGTGACTGTGGCATAGGCTGGTGGCTAGAGCTCTGATTCGACCCCTAGCCTGAGAACATCCATATGCCACGAGTGTGGCAAAAAACAAAACAAAACAAAAAAGCAAAAAAATAAATAAAGTAAAATAAAATAAAAGTAAAATAAAATTGGAGTTCCTGTTGTGGCACAGTGGAAACAAATCCATGAGGATATGGGCTTGATCCCGGGCCTTGCTCAGTGGGTCAGGGATCTGGCATTGCCATGAGCTGTGGTGTAGGTCCCAGACATGGCTTGGATCCCATGTGGCTATGGCTGTTGTGTAGGCCAGCAGCTGCAGCTCTGATTTGACCCCGAGCCTGGGAAACTCCATATGCCATGGATGTGGCCCTAAAAAGCAAAAAATATATACATGTATTTTAAACTATAAATGGATTATTACCTTTAAAAATTATGAATCACTATACTCTACACCTATAACATGTAATATTGTACAGCAACTATAACTCAATAAAATTATAATTAAAAACAATGAATGCTCAAAGGAAACTTTCCTTTCACAGTAAGGAAATCAAATTCTAGATATGCATCACTAAAATATTTAATTTCAAAGGAGTCACAGCTTTTTTAAAAAAAATCTTGTTAATAAACCCATCAAAACTGAGTCAAATCTGGCAAAACATTAACAAAAATTTGTTCTTTTGAGATTATCTTCCTGTGAATCTTCTTCAGAACTATCTGTATGCTCGGTGCTGTCCTTTATCATGCCCTTACTTATTTTGGTCTTTTGTCTTTTTAGGGCCACACCTGGGGCATATGGAGGTTCCCAGGCTAGGGGTCGAATTGGAGCTGTAGTCACTGGCCAACACCACAGCCACAGCAACGTGGGGTCCAAGTCACATCTGCAAACTACACCACAGCTCACAGTAACGCCGGATCCTTAACCCACTGAGTAAAGCCAGGGATAGAACCCACGTCTTCATGGATACTAGTCGGGTTTGTTAACCACTGAGCCGTGATGGAAACTCCACTCTTACTTATTTTGGAACATAAATAATTTAACTTCAAGACAGAAGCACTCTCTTTTTTTCCCTCTTACTCAACCAAAATATGACTTATCATCTTGAAACACCTAATAATGTCTCATTCGCATATATTAATTACAACTTTTATGCCAAGTCACTTCTATTTCAGAGAAAACTAGAGGGTGGATAATTGTGAATAGTCTGTCACTTTGGTAGACTGACAGAGCTCAGAATATACACAGTTCAGTTTGGTTTAGCAGTAAAATTCCCTTGTACAATTTTTCAACATGGTAGAAATGAAAACATTCAATGACAGACCCAAAGATAAAAATTCTCTGTAGCATATACAAGTAAAGAACAAAAGTATATAAACTTAAAGTTATACTTAGCAATCAGTACTTCAGTATTCTATCTTACATAGGAATGATCTAGGCATCTAACAGATGTCCGTCAATTAATATAATATCTGTCCAAGGCTTTGCTGAACATCTTAGAAATTTTGTTCAAGCTGACACATTCCCAAACTTAATTACTGTGGAAATTAAAAAAATAACTGTTGGAATAATGGCTCAATTTGGCCAAACATAAACGTATGCTTTTCCTAATGTTAAACAATAATGAAGTAATGCTAGTTTATATGATCAGTCAACCTGTATACATTAGGAAAAACATACCAATGTAGGGGAAAAAGGTATGCTTGTATGACTCCTGATAACTAACACTGACAAATCAGAGAAGCAGCATTTGTTAAACACTAAACATTAAACTTGTCTGTTTTTGCCAACTACTTGCCTAAATTACACGAATCTGAATTCTTGTAACACTTCTGTGTGGGTTTTTAAAGGGAATGTGTGTGTGTGTGTGTGTGTGTGTGTGTGTGTGTGTGTTTTCCAGTACATTTAAAGGATCAGTAGATTAATTTCCTTATTTTAGGGAATTTATATAAGTAGGTATTTTGATTTGCCAATCAGAATAGAGCTCCACTCACTTAAGAGACTTTAAAGCTAACATATTAATACCATTTGAGGATGGGAAAACATTATACACTGACGCAATCAGAGGTGAAAGTATTTCTGAATTATAGACATACCGGTACAAAAAAATAGACCTTAGAGCTTCAATTCTATAATTTCAGCTAAGGACAAGAGTTAACATGGAAACAGAAAAATTGCCTGCTCCAGATGAAAGAGATGTTCTCCTTCTAGATGGCATGGCATTCTTCATTGATTTGAGCTCAAAATAGACAAATAAAAAGACTGACAAACGAGAGTCTCAGTTGTCTCTCACTCAACAGAGAGATTTCTATAAATCATTAATCCATTTAGAGGGATCTCCAAATTGTCAGACCTTAAAATCAAGTTTCCAACCACTGCTGCCAACAGTGGGTAATAACTTATTGGCTGTAAATGAACCAAAACAGAACAAAAACACAAAATTAGCAGAGAGGAAAATTAAAACTAGAAAAACAGAGAGTCAGCAATGTCCTTTTGGTGCTTTGGATTCACCTAAGGAAGCTAAGGAAAACACATCTGGGCTTCAACTGCATATGAAGCACACAAATCTTTCACGGAAGCTTACCTAGCTCTGTCAAGTAAATCTATTGGACATTTTGTTGCAATTTCCAAAAGAGTTAAAAGATATTTTTCAAACAGGATAAAGTCATGGTGCTCATACAGATATAAAATGAACACATGTTAAAAGATTCTAATTTAACTAATGAGAGAATGGGCAGGTATTGTAACTGGTTCAAAAAAGGATCCAAAAACAGACACCAGAATATTGATTAGGAGTATTGAAATGATTATGCGAATAGAGGCAAAACTGGCTTTATCACGATGTGAGAGGGAAGACAACTGTTATTAATGAATAGGCTTATTTATAAATATACACCATTGCAAACACAATTATCAATCTCATTCTCAGATGAAACACTTAATCTATCCAAAAGTCACATATTTGATAGAGCACCACAGAGTATTTCTTTTGAGAGGTGCAGTATATTCTACATAAGTTCTGTCCCAAGTGATGGACTCAAAAGATCTTGCAATTCTTATACATGTTCTCACATGAAATGCAGAAAACTAACTCCTCCCTGGAAGTGTCAACATTTGAGGTTTTCGCCAGTGTTCACCAGATGCTTCAGGGTCATTCCGTGTTGCCTCCTGGGCCGTCATAGAGGACTGGTCAGAGGCTGCCTGGCCAGCTTCAACAATGGGATTCAGGGGCCTGGATTTGCCAACTCAGTTCATCAGTTTCTGGCCATGGATCTTAGATATTCATCTAATCTTGTTGAGCAGCAGTTTCTTTGGGGGTCAAATGGGATAATAAGGATTCCTCCATCTTGGGGGTTTTCTTCCCCAAAATTAACTCCACTTGTACCTATAAACTATTCCACAATAGTGCCTTGTTGAGGGTATGCTCATAAATAAACATCTGCATATATATCCCTCCCTATAGACCAGATGCTTAGACATGTCTCCTTGAGGTAGCACTGGCCTTAGTTTTCGTGTGACTGCTGGAACCTTGGGCCTCTTGCTATGAAAGCCATGGCCTGTTGAACATAGGGAAAAGATAGAGTGCCATGTGGAGGAAGAAGTCAGGGCTACATCCGTGAATCAGACAGTTCTCACCCTGCTTTGCTCTCTGCTCCCCTCTCCCTGGTGAATCCCCTTCTCTCTGCCTCTTTCTACCATCTGTCTAAGTAGAAGGACTCAGCTTGCCCTTTGGGTAATTCACAGGGGTGCTCCAAGAATAAAGGAAATAGTGTTGGGGTTGTACTTAGAGCTCTTTGTAATACGTACTTGTATAAACCCAAGAAACCTTTCCTGCCATATAATGCCTAGTAAGCTTCGTATATACAGAAACTTCATTGTCAAGATGCTCACCTCACAAACCTGAGATTTGCTGAAGAGCCATGAAACTTTCCTACCTTTTCTTTTCTTTTTTTTTTCTTGTCTTTTTGCCTTTTCCAGGGCCACTTCCCACGGCATATGGAGGTTCCCAGGCTAGGGGTCTAATGGGAGCTGTAGCCGTCAGCCTACGCCACAGCCACAGCAACGTGGGATCCAAGCCACATCTGCAACCTACACCACAGCTCATGGCAACACCAGATCCTTAATCCACTGAGCAAGGCCAGGGATTGAACCTACAACCTCATGGTTCCTAGTCGGATTCGTTAACCACTGAGCCATGACGGGAACTCCAAAGCTTTCCTACCTTAAGCCAGGCTCTACTCTTATTCTTTTGTTACCTGAGTAGCAAGGAGGCTTCTCCCCAGCAAATGTGGGTGGAGAGTCACCTTTAGCTAATCAGAGAATAGCAACAACATTATCACCTCTCCTCTCCCACCTCAAAGTAAAAACAACTATTTGTTCAGGTTATTGATTTCTTTTAGTTTAATGTATTTCAGCCTACAGTGAAGTTTCTAGGGTTTGTTATGCCAGAAACTAATCACATTCCAAGATCTTGACATGTTAAACAGCTGTCTGATATTTTAAAATTATTTTAGTTTATGGCTGTAGATTGTTGTAGCACCAAACATTGTCTCCTGGATATTTCACAGAAAAGCACATAAGAGGAATTCATTCAAGGTAGGAGAAACCATAGAAATTGGGGGAACCAGGTTAAGTCAGTGATTTTGTGTGGTCAGGTTGTCAGATCCTAGAGTTCATTTAGGAGCCAATGGGTAATGGTCACTGTGATACCTATAGAGAGCCAAGGTTCCTGGGAACTTTCAGACTTTAATGCCCAAGGGAGAGTTTGGAGGTTGAGCTTTAATGAACCACATTGGCAAGCCCTCTACAGAGTCAACAGACATGGGAAAATTAGGCAGAGCAATAATGTGATCCCTTTAAGAATGGTGTTTCAGCTGTGCTTGTGTAATCCATAAGGTACATGGGAGCCATGGCCAGCACAGCATCAGTCTAAATGGACCATCCTGCCAAACCCCCATCTTGCATGTGCACAGGAATCCCCTATCCAGGAGAGAAAGGAGAAAGAGAATCATTGCCCTTGAGGAGGTACCAGCCCACTCAAATTTAGACCTTTTCGTGCATTTCTAAAAGGTGTGTAATTTCAATATATGTAGTAGAGTCTTTATCAGATTTAACAAACTAGACTCAAAGAAATTCATGCTGTTTCTCACTTAAGTTCTAACAGTAACAGATTTATCCTTTTGCCAATTTATTGACAGACACTTAGGTCAACTACTCTGGTCCCCATTTAATAAATATAATTTTATTTCATCCTATGAACTAACCCATAATGCTACAGTTCAGAAAACGGAATCAAAAAGATTAAGTAACATTCCCAAGACCACATAACTAGTAAGCCATAGTATATTCAAAACTGTAATAGAGGCCTGTCTGACAAAACATTCTGCTCTTTCAGTTTCATTATAACAAACCTCATATTGTCATGCTGCATAACTTCTTACACCAAATATCAAGATCAGTGGTCTGAAAGCAGAGACAACATCTAAAAACAGGACTGTTGCAGAAAACACACTCCACTAAATGCTTCATGAAATTAGGCACGTCGCTTGTTGGGGTCACTCTTCTATCCCTAGCACTTAGAGCAATGATTGACACAGAAGTAAGAGTCAATTTATTAGACTGGTGTTTCTCAAACTTGAATGTTCTTCTGAACCACCTGGAGATCTTGTTATGAGGCAGATTCTGATTCAGTATGTGCGGGGCCTAAGATTCTGCATTCTTACTAAGCGTGCAGATGACATCCATGCTGCTGACTCAAGGACCATACTTTGAACAGCAAGGATCATACTTTGATAGACCCTCCTGGATGGTATAAATGATTCTTGGAGGTCTCTCCCTTAGGATCTGGAGCACAGGCACCGTGGCTTATTCTGAACAATGTTGAATGCAAGTAGCATAAATGATCAGACCTAATGTTATTGATTAACATATGTAAGCATTCTATTGAATTATTTATATTTCAATTTGGATGGTGCCAAGTTGTACTTTAAGAAAACTAACCAGATATCTGAACACCTGCCATAGCTTTCATCTAGATGATCTCCAAGCACTTACCATTAGGAAAAAATGACAGAGGCCAAGCCTATCTTTCATTGCCTTGCCAATTATCTCCTTATTCTTTTCTACTCCTTGATAATCTCTCTTCTATTACAGTGTGACCACTCTTTAAAACATGTTCTCTACTGAGAAATCACATGCTACAAAATAATATTCACTCTTTCAACCACATCCTCCATATACAAGGTGAATGATGACAAAGTGATGGTGATTAAAAAATCTCAAGCTCTCATGTGTGGATTTTAGACTATTTCAGTAGTTAAAGTACTTTGCTCTAAGTTAAGTACACTCATAGCTTCCACCCATTTTCAGTACTACAGGTCTCTTCCATACTACACACAACTAAGACCATGTTCTTTAGCTACCTCTTTCACTGTAAGAAAGCCTTCTCTATTATACAGTGAATTCATAGGGGCAGAGCCCTTATCAATTGTTGCTTACCACTGAATTTCTAATGCCAAGCATAGTAGCTGACACATAATAGGTGCTCAGCAAATATTTACTGAATGAATGAATATTAAAAGAGAAGCATGTTTTGCTAGTAGACCTCTAAGGCAGTCTTTCTTAAACTGAGTTTTAAGAGTTCACAAGAGAAATTTTAAAATATTGTATTTTCATCTTGGAGATAATCCACAATATGAACTACTATGTAATTAAGCATTGTGCAAGATTTCAGGCTGGAGATGTAGCTGTGTTTATGACTGAATTTGAGCCAAACAGTAGTATTGGGTGGATAAAACAAAACAAAAAGTGCAAATTAAGTATTTGCAGTAGTTCAAATAGAAAAAGCAGAGGGAAAGTGGAGCTGTAATTTGGCATTAAACCATGTACACTTGTAGGATTGAAGAGCACTGCTGCAATTGGAAGAATCTGTATGGTAGAAATTTTTAAGCAGAGGCCCATTGGTATCATTTACCTATGTGGAACAATGGGCTTCTTATTTTGCCATTGATATCAGTTTTCCTAGGGAAGAGCAATAGCTAAAGCAGCTCAGTGTCTTCTTTCTTTTGGAACATGTTTATAAAAATCAAAGTTTTGCCAAATACCCGTTTTCAGGAAGGAGGGAATTGTGGCGCTGCATCTATAGCAATAATTATCTCAAATTCCTTTTGCTCCATTAGTTTGGAGATTGGGACTCGGGATATGAGTTCCAACAAGACATGAAAGAATAACTGAGTGAACTCCTCTTTTGCTCCTTAAATTCAAATGGCACCTCTCACTAGCGCCAGCTCCACATAAGACCTTGCAAACTCCATGGCTAGTTATATCGGCAGACTAAATTACATGGCTTCAAATTTCAGCGTTATTCAGAAATATCCATTGCTTATAACCTGGGGTTGGCCTATTTTTCATTTTTAGGATGATATATCGATGACTAGTTATAAGTAAATGGTGAAAACTGATACCAACATATCTTTTTCTGTGCCAAGCAATTATGGGAGGATATATACTTTCCTGGTTTTGTTCTAAAAATGCTGGGGTCAGGAAAATATAACTTAACTACTTGTTCCAATAAATATCTGCTCTTGAACAAAAAGACTGTGAACCAACCAAATGTTCTATTGAAAAAGACTAACATTCATTAGTGATCATATAAAGATCCACACACTGTGTGTCTATTCCTCCAAAACTATTATGGCATAAACTCAGTCTGATCCCAACCATTCCCTCACTTTGCAAGATCCACCATGAAATTAGTCTGCCTGGTCCTTCTTAGAAAGCCCAAAAATATACCTTTTGGACACAGTACAAAGACTCCATCCAGATGGTGTGTAGAACTAATAAACTTAGCTTTGCTCAATCAAAAGTTTATTCTGTTTTAATTTGGGGGAATTGATAGTCAACAGCATTAAATACCCAGAACTACAAAGGAGTAAGAGATATATTTTCTATCCTTAATAACTTTATCCTCATGACAAAATGTGTGTGTGTCATAAGAATTCAAAGATAAGAAGCATCAGTGTCAACTACAGGATTCCAGGAAAGGCTTAAGAAGGAACTGCTCTTAGCTTTGAGGTACCTGCTAGACTATTTTAGGAATTATAACACAGTTTTAAAACTGTACATAATAACAGAGTTTAGGACACAACTGTGTCTAATTTTTCCCTCTGCAAACTCTGTTGGCATTTTGTCCCAGCAGGGACCTAGGATTTAAGGCAGTAAGATGAAAAAAGCGTATTGGTTATCCAGGAGAACTGAATTTCTTTTTTTAATTTAATTTTATTGGAGTAAAGTTGATGCACAATGTTGTACTAGCTTCAGGTGGAGAGCTAGATTTCATTTCCGGCTCTTTTACTAACTTACGATACAATCTCTGAGAAGCCACTTGGCATAAATGAGTTGTACTCTTAAACTGGCAATTGTGGGATTGGTATATATACATGATGTCTGAAATTACTTTCAGTGTTAATAGCTTCAAATTAGACCTCATATCCATTACTTAAATGAAAAATACTCATATATTTCCTTTGAAATCAGCACAAGCAAAATCTAAAAACAATAAAGCAGTTTTATTTTTATTTTTATTTTTTTTTGTCTTTTTGCTATTTCTCTGGGCCGCTTCCGTGGCATGTGGAGGTTCCCAGGCTAGGGGTCCAATCGGAGCTGTAGCCACCAGCCTACGCCAGAGCCACAGCAATGCAGAATCCGAGCCGCGTCTGCAACCTACACCACAGCTCATGGCAACGCCGGATCATCAACCCACTTAGCAAGGGCAGGGACTGAACCCGCAACCTCATGGCTCCTAGTCAGATTCGTTAACCACTGCGCCACGACGGCAACTCCCAATAAAGCAGTTTTAAAGTGTGTATTGTGCCAGCATCTTTGCTCTGTTTGCATTTACAGATGCATATCTGCATGATAAACATATCTCTGTTTGATTTACACATGATAAAAAAGTATGTGACATAATGATGTATGTGAAGAAAGCTATATTGTAGATCTGCTCCACTTGCTCAGGGGAAACCACCTCATTTAACCTATTTTGGACTATATTGAGACGGAAGATGTTCTATTTCCATAATATAAAGTTATTTCACACTTAGAGTAAGACAGAATGGAGATGGGATTAATATGGCGGAATAGAAGGACTGGAGCTAAATTTCTGTCCTAAAATCAACAAAATTCACAACTAAAGGCAGAGCAAACTTCAACAAAATGGACTGAAAACCCTAAAAAAGATATCCTACATCAGAAGACAAAGAAGAGGCCACATCAAGAGGTAGGAGAGATGATTACACAATATAACCAACCCCATACCTCCCGGGTGGGAAGCCCCACAGCCTGGAAACTAACTGGTTCAGAGAGACTCACCTACAGGAGTGAGAGTTTTGAGCCCCACAACAAACTCCCACGTGTGGGGATCAGGCACTGGGAGAAAGCCCCTGGAGCATCTGGCATTGAAGGCCAGTGGAGCTTGTGCACAGGAGCTCCATGGGACTGGGGGAAATGGAGATTCCATTCTTAAAAGGTGCACAAGAATTTCACGTGCACTGGGTCCCAGGGCAAAGCAAAGTCTCCATAGGAATCTGGGTCAAACCTCACTGCAGTTCTTAGAGGACATCCGGGGAAAACAGGTGTGAATGTGGCTTGTTGTGAGGGAAGGACATTGGAAGCAAACCTCTTGGGAATATTCAGCAGCTTGCCTTTCTCTGAAGGTGGACTTTTTGGGAAAATCTGGCCCCTCCCATCAGCACTGAGAAGCCCCAGGGCAAACAACAATCCAGGTGGGATCATAACCCACCCCACAGTAAACAGACTGCCTAAAGACCCCTCAGGCACACAGCTGCCTCTAATCTCCTCCAGAGACAAAGCCCCATTCACCAGAGGGATAAGAATCAGCTCCATCTACCAGTGGGCAGACACCAGTCCCTCCCAACAGCAAACCTACAGAAAGCCCCTGTACCAACTTCAGCCACAAGGGGGGCAGACACCAGAAGTAAGAGAGGCTACAACTCTATTATCTGGAAAAAGGTCACCACACCAAAAACCTATAAAAATGATAAAATGGAGAACTATAATTCAGATGAGGGAGAAAGGAAAAACCCCATAAAATCAGCCAAGGGATCAGGAGATTTTCAGCCTCCAGGAAAAAGACTTTAGATTGTTGATGCTGAAGATGATGCAAGACACTGGAAATAAACTGGAGGCAAAGATGGACAACTTACAGGAAACACAGAGCAAAGAGATACAAGATATAAAACCTAAACAAGAAGAGATGCAAAATACAATAACTGAAAGAAAAAATTCACTAGAAGCAGCCAACAGCAGAATACAGGAGGCATAATCACAAATAAGCAAGGTGGAGGACAGATAAGTAGAAATTATAGATGCAGAATAGAAAGGAGAGAAAATACTGAAAAGAAATGAAGAGAGTCTCAGAGAACTCTGGGACAACGTGAAACACACCAACATCCATATTATAGGGGTGCCAGAAGGACAAGAGAGAGAGAAGGGGACAGAAAAAATATTCCAAGAGATAATAGCCAAAAAACTTCCCTAACATGGGAAAGGAACCACTCACTCAAATCCAGGAAGCACAACAAGTACCATATAAAATAAACCCAAGGAAGAATACCCTGAGACACATATTAATCAAACTGACCAAAATTAAAGACAAAGAGAAAATCTTGAAAGCAGCTAGGGAAAAGAAACAAGTAACATACAAGGGAACCCCGATAAGGCTATTGGCAGATTTGTCTGCAGAAACTCTGCAGGCCAGAAGGGAGTGGCATGATACAATTGATGTAATGAAAGGAAAAACACTCCAACGAAGATTACTTTACCCAGCAAGGCTCTAATTCAGATTTGAAGGAGAAATCAAAAGCTTTACAGATAAGCAAAAGCTAAGAGAATTCAGCAACACTAAACCAGCTTTACAACAAATACTAAAGGAACTGCTCTAGGCAGAAAAGAAAAAGACTCAACCAGAAACAAAAATACCACAAATGACAAGTCTCACCAGTAAAGGTATACATACAGCAGAGAAATGAAATCACCCACGCAAAATTATGCCACAAAAATCAGAAATCATGAGAAGAGGTGGGTGCAAATGCAGGACACTGGAGATGCACTTGCAATTAAGAGACCAACAAGTTAAAACAATCTCATATAAATATAGACTCTTACATCAAAATTTCAGAATAACTGCAAACCAAAATCTACAATTGATACACAACAAATAAGAAAAATCAACTCAAAGAGAACACTAAAGATAGTCATCAAACCAGAAGAGGAGGGAACAAGAGAAGAAGGGAAGAAAAAAGAGCCTCGAAAACAAATCCAAAGCAATGAACAAAATGGAAGAATTCACATATCAATAATTACCTTAAATGCTAATGGACTAAATGGCCCAGCCAAAAGACATAGACTGGCTGAATGGACACAAAAACAAGACCCATATATATGCTCTCTTCAAGAGACCCACTTCACTTCTAGGGACACATACAAATTGAAAGTGAGAGGATGGAAGAAAATATTCCATGCAAGTCGGAATCAAAAGAAAGCTGGAGTAGCAATACTCATATCAGACAAAATAGACTTTAAAATGAAAAATATTTTAAGGGACAAGGAAGGTCACTACCTAATGATCAAAGGATCAATCCAAGAAGAAGATATAACAATGTTAAATATCTACACACCCAACATAGGTTCACCACAATATATAAGGCAACTGCTAACAACCTTAAAAGGACAAATCGACAACAACACAATCATAGTGGGGGACTTTAACACCCCACTTACAGCAATGGACAGATCATCCAGACAGAAAATCAATAAGGAAACACAGGCCCTGAATGAAGCATTAAACCAGATGGACTTAATAGATATTTATAGGACATTCCATCCAAAAGCAACAGAATACACATTCTTCTCAAGTGCACATGGAACATTCTCTAAGATTGATCACATCCTGGGCTACAAAGCCAACCCCAGTAATTTTAAGAAAATTGAAATCCTATCAAGCATCTTTTCTGACCACAACGCTATATGACTGGAAATCAACAAGGAAAAAACTGCAAAAAAAAACACAAACACGTGGAGACTGAACAACATGCTACTAAACAACCAATGGATCACTGAAGAAATCAAAGAGGAAATTAAAAAAATACATAGAAGCAAACGACAACAAAGATACAACACGCCAAAACCTATGGGATGTAGCAAAAGCCGTTCTAAGAGGAAAGTTTATAGCAACACAAGCCCACCTCAGGAAACAAGAAAATGCTCAAATAAGCTAACTTTACTTCTAAAGCATCTCCAGAGAGAAGAACAGACAAGACCTAACGTTAGTGGAAGGAAAGAAATCATAAAGATCAGAGCAGAAATCAATGAAAGAGAAACGAAGAAACCACAGAAAAGATCAATGAAACGAAAAGCTGGTTCTTTGAAAAGATCAGCAAAATTGATAAACCCTTAGCCAGACTTATCAAGCAAAAAAAAGAGAGGACTCAAATCAATAAAATTAGAAATGAAAAGGGAGGCATTACAGTGGACATAACAGAAATACAAAGGATCATAAGAGACTACTATATGCAACTATACGCGAATAAAACAGAAAACCTAGAAGAAATGGACAAATTCTTAGAAAAGTACAATCTTCTAAGACTAAACCAAGATGAAATAGAAAAGATCAACGGGCCAATCACAAGAACTGAAATTGAAACTGTGATTTAAAAACTTCCAACAAAAAGTCCAGGACCAGATGTCTTCACAGGTGAATTCTATCAGACATTTAGAGAAGAGCTAACACCTCTCCTTCTGAAACTATTCCAAAAAATTGCAGAGGAAGGGATACTCCCAAACTCAGTCTATGAGGCCACCATCACCCTGATACCAAAACCAGACAAAGATACCACAACAAAAGAAAACTACAGGCCAAATTCACTGATGAACATCAATGCAAAAATTCTCAACAAAATACTAGCAAACTGCATCCAACAATACATTCAAAGGATTGTACATCATGATCAAGTGGGATTCATGCTAGGGATGCAAGGATTTTTCAAAATCTGCAAATCCATCAGTGTGATACACCATATTATCAAACTGAAGAATAAAATCCATATGAACCTCTCATTAGATGCAGAAAAAGCATTTGACAAAATCTAACACCCATTTCTGATTAAAAAAACCCTCAGAAAGTGGGCACAGAGGGAACCCACCTCAACATAATAAAGGCCATATATGACAAACGCAGAGCGAACACCATTCTCAATGGTGAAAAGCTGAAAGAATTCCTCCTGAGATCAGGAAGAAGACAAGGATGTCCGCTCTCACCACTACTCTTCAACATAGCTTTGGAAGTCCTAGCCACAGCAATCAGAGAAGTAAAAGAGATAAAAGGAATCCAAAGTGGAAAGGAAGAAGTAAAACTATCACTATTTGCAGATGACATGATACTATACCTAGAGAATCCTAAAGACTCTACTAGAAAAATGTTAGAGCTCATCCATGAATTTGGCAAAGTCGCAGGATACAAAATTAATACACAGAAATCGATGGCATTTCTATATGCTGACAATGAAAGATCAGAAAGAGATATCAGGGAAGCAATCCCGTTTACCATCACATCCAAAAGGATAAAAAAACCTAGGAGTAAACCTACCTAAAGAGACAAAAGACCTGTACTCTGAAAACTATAAGACACTGATGAAAGAAATCAAAGATGACACAAATAGATGGAAGGACATACCATGCTTGTGAATTGGAAGAGTCAATATTATCAAAATGCCTATACTACCCAAGGCAATCTACAGATTCAATGCAATCCCTATCAAGTTACCAAGGACAGTTTTCACAAAACTCGAACAAAATACTTTCAAGTTTGTTTGGAAGCACAAAAGACCCAGAATAGCCAAAGACATCCTGAAAAAGAAAAATGGAGCTGGAGGCATCAGGCTCCCAGATTTCAGACTATACTACAAAGCAACCGTCACCCAAACCATATGGTACTGGCACAAGGACAGACATATAGATCAGTGGAATAGGAGAGAAAGCCCAGAATTAAACCCACACACCTAAAGCCAACTCATCTATGACAAAGGAGTCAAGAATATACACTGGAGAAAAGACAGCCTGTTCAATAGGTGGTGCTGGGAAAACTGGACAGCCACATGGAAAAGAAGGAAATTAGAACACTCCCTAACACTATACACAAAAATAAACTCCAAATGGATTAAAGACCTAGATATGAGACCAGACACTATAAAACCTTTAGAGGAAAACATAGGCCAAACACTCTCTGACATAAATGACAGCAACATCTTCTCAGATCCACCTCTTAAAGTAATGACTGTGAAAACAAAAATAAACAAATGGGACTTAATTAAATTTACAAGTTTCTGCACAGCAAAGGAAACCCTCAACAAAATGAAAAGACAAACCACAGAATGGGAGAAAATCTTTGCAAGTGAGTCGACTGACAAGGGATTCATCTCCAAATTTTATAAACACCTCCTACCGCTCCATTCCAAAACAACAAACAACCCCATCCAAAAATGGGCAGAAGATCTAAACAGACAGTTCTCCAAAGAAGACATATAGATGGCCAAAAAACACATGAAGAGATGTTCAACATCACTCATAATTAGAGAAATGCCAATCAAAACCACTATGAGGTACCACTTTACAACAGTCAGAATGGCCATCATCCAAAAGTCTACAAACAATAAGTGCTGAAGAGGGGATGGAGAAAAAGCAACCCTAGTACACTGTTGGTGGGATTGTACATTGGTGCAAGCACTGTGGAAAACAGGATGGAGATTCCTCAGAAAACTAAAAATAGAACTACCATTGATCTAGCAATCCCACTCCTGGGCATCTATCCAGAGGAAACCATGAGTTGAAAAGACACACGTACTCTGATGTTCATTGCAGCACTATTAGCCAGGACGTGGAAACAGCCTACATGTCCATTGACAGAGGAGCAGATAAAGAAGAGGTGGTACATATACACAATGGAATATTACTCAGCCATTAAAACGAACGAAATACCGGCATTTTTAGCAACCTGGATGGACCTAGAAATTATCATTCTAAGTGAAGTCAGCCAGACAATGAGACACCAACATCAAATGCTTTCACTGACATGTGGAATCTGAAGGAAGGATAGAATGAACTTCTTTGCAGAACAGATCCTGACTCACAGACTTTGAAAAACTTATGGTTTCCAAATGAGACAGTTTGGGGAGTGAGGGGATGCACTGGGGTTGTGGGATGGAAATACTATAAAATTGGATTGTGATGATCACTGTACAATTACAAATGTAACAAAGTCATTGAGTAATAAAAAAATAAAAATTGATTAAATAAAAGAAAGCCAAAAAAAGAAAATAATGAGTCTCATGTAAATTCCATAAATTGATCAAGAAGGCTCAAATTCACAAACAAAATGGGGAATTCAATAGTAAAGGAAAATGGAATTGCCTGTCCTCTTTTACACACCAGTAAGGCATCCTCATATGTTGCTTCCTGTCTGCACATATTATATATTGAGACATCTACTTGCTTGTATTTATATTGGCAAATAGAAAAATTGCTGTCGGAGTCATCTACTTATAACACACCAATCCCAAAAACTTATAATGTGTCTAAGGAGACTAAGAGACACATGGCACTGACCTAGCTCCAAACTACATCTTAGAGTCTAATGCAGCTGAGCCCAGTTTAGATTAGCCAAACCCCAGCAGATCCACAGATGCATGAGTGAGAATTGGGTATTGTTTATGAGGCCACCAATTTTTTCAGATGGCTTATTACACAGCAGTAATGGAGAAGTAGCTAAGGAATAGATCAAGGAAAGACTAGAGGGGTATAAAAAGAAACAGTTCTGCCTGAGTCAGTAACACTGGCTTTCCCAACCTGTAGAGTGAGCTCGCCATGTGGAAACACAAAAACATACAATCCAGACTGGTAACATGTACTCAAGTTTGAGAGGGAAGAAAAAAAAGGGAAAAGTAATATTTTCATTTAATTACTTAAAAATACATTTTGAGGAATGATGATAACTAGTAACAATAATAGTAAATCGTTAAAAAGCACTAGAATAAGTGGTATTGGATATTTCTAAACTAATGTTAAAGAATTTTAATTCAGGAAAATATGATACTTTAAAAGTACTTGAATTAATATACAGCAAAGTGAAAAAAGATTTTCTGGGGCACAAAGGAAAATGGAGAGACATCTTACTATAGTAAAATCACATGAATACTAATTCAACAAAGGAAAAAAAGTCTAACTTTGTCTGATTTTATTTCACAGTCTAGTGGCCTATATAAAATGGTTGTGCATGAGCAAAGCAATTTAAAATTATATTCATGAGGGCAAATCTATAACAAAAAATTCTACAAACTTTGGAGAAGAGGAATCCTATATGGATTCAATAAACAAATACAGAAAATGGCTAAGTGTCACTATATCTTTCTTATTCCCATAAATTTCCCTCCAATTCTCTTGAGATGTTACAAATACTTTGGTCTTGGCTCAGAGTTAGGTATTTCTGTTCTGAAACTAAATAACATGCTTTGGAGTCAAGATGAGAGGACATCCTTTTGAACTATAAACTACATATATTATTTAAACATGTTATTAGCATTCTAAAAGTTCATAAAGGACTCAACTAAGAAATAGAATACCTAATTGCTCATTTGAGTCCTTAATTAATGAGTTTTAAAATACACCCTGCCCATGGGAGAAAATGGTTAGGGAAGAAAAGCAATTTCAGAAAGGAGATATAGTCCAGGATCTTTTGTAAGAATATACATAGATAAGACCCTGTGCTGCCTTCTGCTTTCCTATTTTAGTTAATCAAAGTTCAGTTCTCATAAAAACCGAGGCCTCAGCTTCCTCTTAAATCCTTCTGTCTCTCACCACACACATCTGATCACTCCCCAAATCCTCTCTCTACTGGGCCTTTTGTATGCCTCATGACATCACCCTCATTATGACCTCAATCCCTCCTATCAGCCTTATTTCAATAGGCTACTGTGAAAGATTACCAAAAATGGCCGCAATAGTGTGTAGTAACTTCCATCAAAGGTGGAGTCCATTTCCCTATGCCTTGGATATGGGCTGGCCACAAGATCTCCTTTGACCAAAAGAATGTGCAGGAATGATGTGGTGTCAGTTTAACCCCCAACCACAAGCACTTCCCAAGTTTCCACTCCTGGACACAGCTACCATGATGTGAAAATGCCAGGCTAACTTGTTAGGTAAGGAGAGATGCATGGCTCAGTCATCCCCATCATCCCTGCCACAGCCAGTCAACTCCAAATAAAGAGCTGGCAGTGAAGACCAATAGCTGACACAGATGTCTAAGTGAGACCACAAAAACAATCATCCAGGAAAGCACAGGCCAAATCTCCAACTCAAAGTATAATGAGACAAAACCAAAGTAGCTCTTGTTTTAAGCCACAGAACAGTGTTTGTCCTGAGGTAATCTGCTAAGCAGTAAATTCTTAACCCATAAGTTACTACTCCATCCACTCATGTAAGAATGTCACTTCCAATAGGCTAGGAGTATCATAAAACTGGAGGAATAAGAATCTAAAAGAGCAAGAAATGGCAGGATATAAAGATAGCAAGAATTTTTTAGAAGCTGAGGGTGAGGGTGAGGTGATGCCACAGCCAAGGCGACACTGGATCCTAAAGGATCCACTGCTCTGGGCTGGGGATAAACCTGCACCTCTGCAGTGACCTGAGCTGCTGCAGTCAGATTTTTAACCCACTGCACCACAGGGGGAACTCCTTCCTCAGAAACTTTTGATGCCCATCTCCCTAGCTCTTGAATGTTCTTCCTTTTTTCTCTCTAGATTGGAAACCAAGTGCCTATTGAAAAGAAGATAAGTGAACTCTGGGGCTCATTATCATAATGATTAGCACAACTGTGGAGTATCTGTTTATTCTGTGCCCAACAGAAGGCTAAATGCTTTATGCTTATAGCTTCATTTAATCCTCATGACCACCTTAAGAGATAGGTATAATTATCATCTTCACTTTACTAATAAGTGTCTCGAGACGTGTTTCTACAGTATTTTCTTAGCCCCTTTGCTGAAAACTCCATCTTGTCCTGCTTTACTTTATCCCATCTTCCTGCTTGAAAAACAGTCACAGTGCTGGTAAATGACTTAAGCTTAAGAACAAAGACCTAAAGGCATAAGCTATTCATAGGGTCAGCTGAATGAGGACATAATGCATTGGTCTAGGCACCCGGACCTGTGCAGATTGGCATGCCGTTTGCACAAGCATGATATGTCCTCTAAGGGATAAGAGAAAGAAGAACCTCATGTCCAAGTGGTTTATGAGCAGTCGTTAGCAGAATATGCATTAGCAAGGAGAACCAAGGTGCAAACCTAGGCACTCCAGGTTGCCGCAAATAGGCATGCTGTTTGCCCAAAGCACAGTGAGGATTCTCTGGAATGCTATGCATAGGTAACTCAAATACTAATGATTGTTATGTTCCTAAAGGTCAGAGTAAAAGCTTAACCTTTTACCAGCTAAGTGGCTTTTAAAATAATAAAAGAACTTATAAAATAGTAAACAAACCCTATATCCTCCACCCATAGCTCCTCCTCACTTAATCTCATCCTAAAGAGGACAATAAAAGCAGTGTGGTTTCTTGAGGCAGCCCTCTTGGTCCGGTCCCTGTGACCTTGAGGGGATCCCCCCCCCCCGCCCCGTTCTCGCCTTGACTTAAGATAAATGTCTCTGTGTCTTGTTTTATGTTAGCTTTTTTCCTTAAGTTTCACAGCGCCCGTTCTTCAGCCCCATCCTGCTGAGCTGGCCTTGGCAAATAAGAAAACTGAAGCATAAAGACATCACTAGCTCACAAGCTCACATAATGAAGGGCAGAAAAATGCTTTAACCCCAGGGGATTTGCGTGGTCCTCATAATCAAACTGTTCCCCACCCTGCAACATTTGGTTGGAACTTAATAGCCACAATATTTGCTCTCTACTTCCCAAAGACTCCACGGTTCCCAATTTTTCTCACATGGCTTCTTAATGTGTAACTATTTGTCCTGTGTAGGCACCTGATATCTACAGTATGCCACATCCTTGTTTAAAGTAATGGTTCTGGGAGCTTTAAATATACTGATGACTGCATTCCACTCCCAGAGAATCAGAATTAATTGGTTTGGAGTATGGCCCAGACATCACGATTTTTAAAAGGTCCCCAGGTGATTCAAATGTCCAGCCATGGTTGAGAATAACTGGTACAAAGTGATGAGAGAGTGTTCATTTCCCTACTATTCTCTTACTTCTCCTGAAAAAAGGTACTTATAAACAGCACCTTACAAATCAAAAATCAAGTCAGGGTATAGCAGAATTGCCATCACTTAGTAGTAGAAAATTAGACTAGCTTCCTGAAGTGATTTTAGGATCCTGTCCAGGATGTCTTTGTCATATGCCACGCTGCCTGAAATTCTACCACTGGGAAAAGTTAAGGCTTATATTATTGTATTTTACCATCATCGTCTTTTAAATTACAAGCACACTCCCTCGCACACCCTCAGTGAAGATAAACTTGCTCATGCGATTTTTACAGCTATGTTTTGTCATTTCCCAGGTCATTCTCTTCAGGACAGTCACAAGTTCAGAACGGGATACCAAAGGAGTAGGAAGTCTAATTGTTAGAGGAAAGGAAACATGCTTTTGGATCATGGATTACCACTCTTGGGAGTTAGGGCTAAGCAAGTGGACAGAGAAATGAAGTCCAAGGACTCCTTATGGTATGTGTGGGAGGACGGAGGTGAGGAATTGAGCTAGCAGACTGGGGTGAGGTGGAATAGTATAGGGAGGACTGTGAAGAACTGCTTTTTACTTCTGCCTAGAGTTTGATAACAGTACTTTCCCTTTTGTTTATAACATGTACTTGTTCATTCATTTATGAAATGTGCATAAAGTATCTGCAATATAAAAATAACACTACTAAAAATACGAAGATGTCAAAGATATATGCCCTCAATGAGTATAAAATCTTAAACAACTCTTAATAACTTTGTGATAAAACAGAAAATAAGAGGGAATCTCATTTGATTTTCTTAATTTCAAGTGTCTCAATTAAATGCATAACTTTGATTGTCCTGAATTACTGTCTCATAACTTTTTATAATTCACAGTACTTTTCTATTTAATTTTAAGTCCTGAAATGGAAACTAATTACTGACAAACACTTCTTATTTTGAACCAAAGCAGTGCCCTAGAAGTGGAAGAATTTACTGAAGGTTTTTTGTAACCAACAAAGTCGTTATGAAATAAAAATCAATATTAGAACCAAAATTAAATTCGAAACCTCAGAAACATAACCTAGACTATGGAAGGCTTGAAAACTTCAGCAAAACAACAATGGGAATTTTTCTTTCATCTCGGGTATATATGAAACTAATTCTGCCAAAAAGAGTGAAAGATTGTTTTTCCCTTGTTTGCTAAGATATAATCTCTGACCTTCTAGAAAGAGTCACTACCTTACAATCAAGGCAACAGTGACAAGAGTGATAACATGTTGGAAAAAAAAAATAAACAGTTCAAAAATAATTATCATATGGCACTAAGAAGATATATGTCTTAACAATCATAAGGGTCACAGGGGACCAAGAAGACTGAAAAAGGTGGATGATTCTAAAAAACTGTCTCAGGGGCTCCTCAAAATCTGAATTAACTAAAATGATCTTCCCTTCCAGTCTATTGCCATCTCTGAAACTCCTGGTTACTTACTCATCTGCTGTTGTTCTGAAGAAATGAACACTTTAATTGCATCAAGACTACGTAGAAGGAGAGGAATAAACCATTAGAATTATACACAGAGAGCTGGAGTTAGAAAGTAATCTGAAGAGTGTCTTGTCCACCTGTGTACCTACATAATAGGAGGAGTTAAAAATGCTGATTACAGGGCCTCACCCCCAAAGATTCTGATTTACTTGTTCAAGAGTAGGTCCTGAGAATCTCTAGTCCAGGGGATTCTGCTGAGGGTTATCTGAAGTCCACACTTGGAGAAAAACTCTTCTGGTCTTTCCATTTTACAAATGATGACATACCAGGTAAGAATGAAGCTGTATGTTTGGAGAATGGAGAAATATCACTGTGATGACATTCAGGGCTTCTTAGATTCAACTAAATATTCAGACTTTTTTTTTTTGTCTTTTTGTCTTTTTAGGGCCACACCTATGGCATACAGAGGTTCCCAAGCTAGGGGTCTAATTGGAGCTGTAGCTGCTGGTCAATGCCACAGCCACAGCAATGCCAGATATGAGCCGTGTCTGCGACCTACACCACAGCTCATGGCAATGACGAATCCTTAACCCACTGAGCAAGGCCAGGGATCAAACCCACAACCTCTTGGTTCCTAGTCAGATTCACTTCCACTGTGGCACAATGGGAACTCCAAAATATTCAGACTTTTAAGACAATGACAGTCACACTTGCATGAGTCTACTGAGAAGATACAGGTTAGATGATCGAGATCCTCCCCATCAGAGTCCTTGCAACAGATCATGTAGATGAGAGTTCACATAACCCTCTGGGAACGATCCTCTCCCAGATGACACAGCTCAGACTCAAGGAAACAGTTCTACATTAGGCAGTTGGGTAACTGCCCTAGATTAGAAGAAATCTCATTCCTTACAGATACAAATGTTGCTTAGAACAACCCACTGGCATAGCTTCCAAAGTCCTCCAAAGGGCATGCCCCATATCAAGAGTTCCTGTACCTAGGGAAGCCCACAAATATGAATTTTGCAAAAATGTTTATTGTTTTTCCAGTCTAGGTGCATTTTAGCCAATAGGAGTCATTTTTATCTATTAAAATTATTGACAGATACTATCTTACCCTGTTTCTAGGATAGAATAGCTAAGTTGTTAGCCATAAGTCAGTTTTTCTTGCAAGGTGGCTTTGTTAACACATACACCCACTATCATAAAGACAATTCTCTAAATGTTTTTTACATGGATCTACCTGAAAGACTATTGCTGATATCATCTCACTTTTACAGAGAAGTGCCAGGGGTGGGAAGATGATGAAGTACAACAATACGAAACAAAACACTTAAAATTAAAAACAGGTAAATTTTCATAAAACTCAATGCAAGTCCCTATGTGGTCTAGAAAGTGCTTCATGATATTGACCTCAGTTTACTCTCATCCTATCAAACAGAGGTACTTTTGGAAAAAGTCTTATTTCAATTCTATTTTGTGAATGTGCCAGGAATTTCTTAATTTAAAAAAAATGTAAATAATTCTTGTACACCATTCTCCTACTGTGACCCTCAAGATAAAGAAACTGTAATGATCAGGACTATTCATTATACACCAGATATATCAAAGAAAATGACTTTGGAGAGTATTAAATACAAACTATATGAAATGCTATTGATTTCAACTTTCTATAAATAATGCTTTACTTCCTACAATAGGTTTTAGGGTGACCAGCTACACATGTGAGTTTAATGATTATATATTTTAATTGTCATTCATGACAATAAAAGGACTTATAGGGACTGTAAGAAATTACAACTGTCTTGTATGAAAATGAAAAGCTACATATTGGACAAAAAAATAAAACCCCTTAGTGTCATACCAGTTTAAGAATAAAAATAAAACAAAATCAGAGACAATAAAACCAAAACCAAAATTCTTTGTCATGATAACATCCTGATGTGAATTGAAAATAAGATAGAAGAAAATAATTATCACCAAGTTTTTTTGATTCGTTATAAGAGATACTATGAGGGACTTAAAGAGTTGCCAGATATTGCGATCAAGAACAGTACTTGGCATATAGTTGCTCAATAATTATTCATTGAGTAAAGTGATGAACAAAAAGCAGCATCATTAAACTCCAAGAACTCCACAGGCTCTTAATTCTGAGACAAGAATTAGAGTACATTTAGCTACTTTTAGCTACTTTTTGATTTAAAAAAATCCATTTAATAATGACTTTTACAATTACATATCTCTGAAATCTTCCTAAAACATAAATCTCTCAGTTCTGGATATAAGCTATATGTTTTAGGTCCAATTTAATTTACCTTTTATTAATAATACATCTTTCTGATAGAGAAAATAATATTCATTCCATTGTCCTGTATGACAGTGACAGTGCCATGTCCTCACTAAAGGCTGGAAATGCCTTCACACATTTTTTTACCTGGACCATACTATAACAGTTAAATGCCCTCCCATACCAGACTAATAGGTTCTAAATTATAAACTTGTGTTGGGTAGTGTTACTTCTAACCCAAATCAGTAATTGGATAATTACCTGGTAATATGTGAATTAGGCAAATGTCAGTATTCAAATCATATTTTCATTTCTCTTACAGTGATATATTTTAACAAGACTATAAGTAGTTGAAGATAACTGTGGTGTTTTCTTTACACAATCTGTTTTCTAGTTAATAAATATAAATTGGGAAAAGATGGTATCGTCATAATTTTTGCATTGTATTTATGGTCATGACACAATAACAAGAAAATTAATCATCCTATGTCCTTCACACTGAACTAATAGTATACTGTCGAAGCAATATGATAAAATGAGGAAAGTTAGGCTTTGAAGTTATATGGTATTTTTGCCATTTTGAATTTCACACGAACATGCTCAAAATGTAAATCCTTTCCTATTTTCAACCTGAAAATGAGCTTTGATGTCTCCCTGGTTGGATCCTGTTCGAGTCATGTGGCCTTGGACAAGTTTCTAAGACTCTCTAGGTTGGAGTCATGATCATTATTAAGAGGAGCATGAAGAGAGTAGGCTACAGATAAGAAAACACCACCTCAATTACATTTTTTTCCAATCAAACTGTAGGCAGAATATTTATACAGTCATAAGATATATATATATCCTATTCAAGACTGCATCTCCAAGTCTTTCATGATAAAGCTTTGATGGTGGGGAATCACCTAACTAGAAAATATAAGGCGAGAATGTGGAGGAATAAGGCATATTTCTATATCATCTTGTAAACAATTTTTTCAGTTTTGATGAAGAAGATAGGTCAGAAATTGCATCAGAAGAGATTTAAAGTGGCTGTCAAGGCTCAGTGACAACAAAATCTATGGTGAATAGTTTCTCAAAGTCATTTGCAGTTGTCTCCATGGACATTCCCAAGGACTACCACATCTCTTTATTTTTTTTAATCAAGTAATATAGGGCTGAGTAAATATTCTGTTTAAGATGTTCCTGACTCTTTTCTATTTCTTTTTCTGCATAATCAAAATCTTCTTGTTTCTGAAGGGCCAGAAAACTGACTCTGTTATACTGTATTTAGTTATGGCTAATCCTATTTTTCTCTTTCCAAATCTATGAAATCATCCCAGTTGAAAATATTAACTAGGTCTAGTCCTAAATGCTATTTGTCTTAATAATCCCTTCCATATTATGTATGATCTATAGTTAAAAATAAATATGTCTAATTGAGAGTTCATTTGATAACTGTAAATAATTCAGCTTGAAAAAATAGGGAAGATTTACCCAGAAAATCACCATTTTAATGCTAGTGAAATAGCAATAAATTATATTTATATACAACTATAAAGTTTTTAAAAGAACATACAGTTCATTATTTGTTCCTAAAAAAGCTCCTGTGTACACAATTGGTATACTCATAATCCTTGGTTCATAACACTTTAACATCACTGATTTATGCATGGCTCTTTTTTATTTAATTATACTTACATTCACATGAATTCCCTGTATATTAAATAATCTAATAACTGATCCATTATTCTCTTTTTTTTTTGTCTTTTTGCTATTTCTTGGGCCGCTCCCGCAGCATGTGGAGGTTCCCAGGCTAGGGGTTGAATCGGACCTGTAGCCACCGGCCTACGCCAGAGCCACAGCAACGCGGGATCCGAGCCGCGTCTGCAACCTACAGCACAGCTCATGGCAATGCCGGATCGTTAACCCACTGAGCAAGGGCAGGGACCGAACCCTCAACCTCATGGTTCCTAGTCGGATTCGTTAACCACTGCGCCACGACGTGAACTCCCTGATCCATTATTCTTGATCTTAAAAATAAGTTTAATAGGTCAGAAGGCAAAAATAATTATTATTAGTTCAGCATACAATCACTGAGGGGTTATTACGTACCAGGCACTACAATGCATTTCCTTTGGTAATTTGAAACAGATTACATTAGAATTAGGGAAAATTCCATTATCCTTTCATATGCATTTGTATGAAAATTATGACAACTCTCAATATAGCCAATTACTGGTTCTGTGTGCTACTTTTCCCTCACAAGTCCCTTTGAAACTGACACTACTCTCCTACCTTCCAAACAGGGAAGATGCTTGTCCAAAAAAACTTCAAATGAAACAAAATCCTGGTATTCTGTGCACAAATAGAATATCTGTATACTTACCTAAATGTCTAGCTCTTTTTTTGGTAATGAAAGTAAAGTTACATGTCATTTTTACAAAGTTTTCTATTTCAGCCTGCATTAGGATCAAAGCTGCCAATTACTGTATGCTGCCATGAACTGCATCAATTTCATCTGTCAAATATCTGACTTGTTCTGAACTCTTCATAAAGTTCTATCAAGAATAAACTTTTAGGAGCAGAATATGACGTTTTTCTTACTTCACTTGTTTTTTAAAGGAAAAATGCTGGAAACTTGATTGACTCTTAGCAGAGCTTTATGTTTTTTGAGAGAAGAGGAAAGAAAAAATTCACTGTTACTTAAATCCATGCTGGCCCCGTGGCTTCACTTTTCTTCTTGCTTTCAAAGCTTCCTATCCCTCAGTGAATTTATGGGCAGAAAATTGTCTTAGTCCTTCAATATCAGAAAATATCTTTTCTTTTAACTTCTTGGTAATAATTTAGCTAGGTATTGTTGGGTTGAAAGATCTTTTTTTTTTCTTTTCTTTTTTGGCCACCCTGCCCGTATGGAGTTTCTGGACCATGGATCAAATCCGAGCCACCGTGCAACCTACACTACAGCTGCAGCAACACCAGATCCTTAACCCACTGTGCTAGACCAGTGATCAAACCTGCATCCCATTGATCCAGAAACACTGCTCATCCCATTGTACTATAGCAGGAACTCTGATGTTAACATATCTTAACCCTAGTGCTTTGAAGATGGAAGAAGGGGCCATGAGCCAAGAAATAGGGGTGGTTTCTAGAAGCTGGAAAAAGCGAAGAAACAGATTGAGCTCTGAAGACTTCAGAATGGATGCAGCCTTACTCACACTTTGATTTAGCCCCGTGAAGCCCACGTTAGATTTCTGGCCTTTCAAAATATTTGTGTTGTTTTAAGCCACTAAATGTGTGATAATTTACTACAGCAACAATAGAAAATATACTAGCTTACTCCATTGTAGTTTCCTAAGAATTAGAGCCTGCCAATAGATGTCTTCAGTCTCTGTCTTTCTCACCAGTTTGCATGGTGAGCACAGTTCCAGTTATGCTTTAACACACTACATATATTGTATATAATACACAATATACATGCCCTTCATAACGGGCTATGCTAATACTTAATACTCGCAGGATATTAATTCTAGGACACTTCTTCCTTCTTCCAGACTTTGACTCTAGCACACTATGCCCTTAGTTTTGCCTGTCACACTATGCACATTTTGTTTCAATTTTTTTTTTAATTTGGTTTTGAGATGTTTACTTTGCTGGGATGTGTCTTATTCCTGCCCATTCCTATTTCTCCATTTCACATACACAACACCTTTAAAAGATAAGACTTTGATTTTCCCTCCATTTAGACTCTGGGATAAGAAAAACTCAGAGAACATACAGAAGTAGCAACATCTTGAACCAAGTACTCTCTAGAGTCTCTTCCCAATTCTGTGCATCTGTTCACTATAGTCATTATTCCAGAGGGTGTCAAGATGTGGGAGTGACCATAAAAGACCATAGTGGAAAGGAAGAATTTAACCTGAAAATCTCTCATCTTGAAAGTTTGTATAAATATAACAGATCTTTAAAATTACATCCAAATGGGGAAATTTGTTTAGCAGACAATATGTTCTCATTTTTTTCCAGGCCAAGTATTACATGGCAATAGGATGTGCGAATAGAATTAAAAATCAAGTAGTTAGAATATTAAAATACCATTAATCTGGTACACTGCAAATATGAGTTAAAGAATCCATGGATACCATTTGTCAATGTATATTAAGTCAGGGAGCAGAGCTGATTGGCCCTCATGTACCTGTCAAATCCAGTATCATCTCCTGATGTTTCTGAGGAGATGAATGATAATCATCAGCAATACAATAAACTGGTCAAAAGTACGTGAAATTAGCATTCTCAAACATATATTATATACAGACAACATACATTTTACACTTTCTGCCTTCAATTCCTCTTTCTCATTTAAATCCCACATCACACATGAATCATCTTGACCAAAATTGTGTGAACAAGTCAAAAAAGGCAACTGCTGGACTATAAGTTCCCCTAGGAAAGCCACATCAAGATTATCATGGCAACAGCCTCATTCTGAGAGGCTCAATGCATTCATTTTAGTTTGTCGGGAGCCATAAGGCTGCTCCAGTAAAGAAAGCAAAGCCACAGTTGGCACCTGCGTGAGGCTTGTCTGGTTAGCAGAGCTACAGACAAGCTGAAGAAAGAAGAAGGATTGCGGATGCTTGAGGCTTGTCTGGTTAGCAGGGCTACAGACAAGCTGAAGAAAGAAGAAGGATTGCAGAGCAATCCCTTGAAAGACATCGGCTCCAGGAAAATAAAAATGATATCCCCTAAAAAATATGTTAATCTATTTTTCTGTGTTTATCCTTCCTTTTCTATCTCTATTCACAGCTTTTTTACTGCTAAAGATTTGCCCTGGGTACATAAAACACTTGAACCAAAACAGAGTGAAGTTATTTAAACAATGTAATGGAAAAAGCCTTTGTTTTGGAGTAACAATTTATGGCACCTATTTTGTGAGAGTATACAGGGGTAACGTGATTTCAGTCCCTTTACTTAAAAAGAAGTTTGGGGCTGGGAAAATGTTGTTTGGCCTATAAATTGCTATTTTCTATAATAGATATATTTTTTATTAAATAACAGTGTCACCTGTAACTTTTATCCCTTATGGGGGCATTTGCTAATTTTGGGGCATAATACTCCTTTCTATTGAAATTGGTGGTTTGGAACTTACGTAAATCAGCACAATAGGTTATACGCTTAGCTTGCTGGCACCAAATAAATCGTGGTTTTAAGAATGCCATGAGCCCAAGGCTTTCATGCGTTTTGTTAACCACATACAACTTTAGTTAAAGAATGTTAGGTATCATAGTTTATTACTTATTAAAGCTTTGTTTTCTTTATATAGAATAGAATAGCTACTGTTGTTGACCTTTTAAGAAAAATACAGTATGAAACTTTAAGTTTGTAATCTTGAAGGAAAATCTGAAGTTGAAAGGAACATGTTTTAACTAACCTTCTTTTTTGTATCTCGGGTGGAGGGAACAAAAGGGCTTTAAATCAAATGTTAATGTCAAATCTTACACGAAACCTGATTGTGATAGGGTATAAAAACTGATGCTTTTCATTTAATAAATTGGGTCATCTGCAGCATGCAGCTGAGAAGTTGGCTCCAATTCTTTCCGCGCCGTTTGTAGCCCATCCTCTCCTTCGGCACTCCCTGGCTGCTGGGGCTGGACCTCGGCATTAGTTGAATTTATTTTATTGTTGTTAGACTTCCTTATTAAAAAACTAATATTCATAGTTCATGATTCTTATTTGACAACTGGTGTGACCGCAACATCTTGTACTATGTATAGCACAAAAGAGGAGTTTAATTAATTTATATTAAGTGAGCATATTAATGCTTCTCATTCAATCTGTGGCCACTATGATTGGACCTGGGACAGGCATTTGCCAAAGGCAATCACACCTGTCTAGCCTAAGAGCCCAGTCCAACATGGGCATTCTCTGCTGCGTAGTAATTAATGGGCCCTGGAAATCTCTTTTGGACAGCTTGACAATGAGATAAACAGAAGGGTTAGCAAAATGCAGAGGAGCAGAAAAGGGATGATATAACCATTTAGTAAGTTGAGGCCATGAGTTAGAGCAAAGAGCGAAGTAGAGAAGAAAGAAAAGAAAACCTAGTCAGCAGTGGCAACAATAGTAGAAAGAGAGCAAGTGTGCCAAATTTACCAGAATCATAAATACTAAGTGATTCCACTCTCTAAGAGATGATGTGAGAGCTCCAGATTTATCATACATGGCACCCATTCCACTTTCTACTGAGTCTTACCAGGGTCCTGCTGAAATGACTGCCCGTCACCTTCAGTTTTCCATGGTTTTTTTTGGCTGCACCTGTGACATATGGAAGTTCCCAGGCCTGGGCTCAAATCCAAGCCGCAGCTACAGGCCTATGCCATGGCTGCCGCAAATCTAGATCCGTTAACCCACTGCACTTGGCCGGGGATCAAACCCACACCTCCATAGAGACAACACCAGATCCTTAACACATGGTGCAACAGCGGGAAATCCTCCCATGGGTCTTTAAACCCAACCTCCCTCAATTCAATTGTGACTCTGCTCCTTGTAGCTGGAAAGAGCCCAACACATCTCATTTAATACACAACTCTGTCCCAGTTTTTTTTTTTTTCCATTATTAAGAACACAAAAGATTGGGCCCACAATACTCATTTATTTGACTGTAATGCCAAGGACTTTATATATAAATATATAAATATATATATATAGGACTTTATATATATATATATATATATATATATATATATATTTATTTATTTATTTATATATTTTTGCTAGTCTTCTTCCATTCAGGTTCTGAGTCCTGCACAGCATCTTTCTCACTTTTAATTGCTATTATGAGTCATAGAAGATGGATTGTCTACTAAACATTTCAACTTTTCTGAGAGTCTAGTACACTTTTGCAGTCATAATGCTTATCTACTACTTCCACTGCACCCTGGTCTTGAAATGCCCTTTCATTATCATTTACTCTTAAAAACCACAAAATGGAAATCCACACCTTCTGGTCAGCTGAGTTACTTTTGAAAGTGCCATCAGTAAGTTCTAGGACACTGATTTTCTCGAAAGATATAATGTCTTTTCCTCACAGTTTTAATAAATTAGATCAGTTTAAAATAGACAGACTCCTGATAAGATTAATTTTTAAAGGAAAATCAAATATTTAAGGGAAGTCATCACCTTTATACATAGTAACTAAATATAATTGTCCATGGCAGTAAAGAAACTCTTTTTCAGGGTAAAAGACAAGACAAAACAAAACAAAAAATATATCATGATTTACAAAAACTGAGGTATATGAGTGTTCAATTTTAGCCTCCCTTTTAAACTCCTTTTATTGCTCTGAGGAGTCTAGCATTAGATACAGAATTGCCAGTTTCACTGCTTTGAATCCATCAACAATGTCAGCACTATAGGCAAGTAAGTTGATAATGAGTGTAAATAAGGTAGCTAGTTCCAATCTGTCTGAGATTGCGTGCGAAGTAATGAAAATAAATGGCCAAGAGCTTGGAGCTGAAGCTCTACTTCTTTCTGCTCAGAGTTCTCAAAAAAATAAGTTTCATTTAAAAGAGACTCTCAGTAATCAGCATTTAATGATAATCTCCATTTTTGTTCTATTTGAAAAAAATATTTTGTGATGAATATACTAACTGCAGTGACCAGCACTAGAATTTTACAATCTAAAACAATGTAAATGAGTGTCCTAAACTTAACAGCTGTAGCCTAAATCTGACTTGTAGATTACTAAATAGATAGGTACTATTTTTGGAAAACTAGGTATAACATCTCTGAGGAATTTTATTAACATATAATTTAAAAAATCTCTGAATAAAAGTTTTAATTTATTCTGTTATTGAAATTCCAGTGAGACAAAAATTAACTTATTTAGAATGACCCAAATATAAAACTGTATGAAGGTTCTTATTTAGAAAGCACATTTGTAATATATAAATCTAAGCTTGAGAATAACAAATAATCACATATTTATTGTTTATTATTTATCTGTATCTGTTGTGCTTCATCTTTGTGTCTCTATTTTGGGTTTATAAAATAGTTCTATATTTCTAAAAATATTTATCATGACATCATGTTTCTCATGACAGTAACTTTTTAAAAACAAGGCTATTTACTTCTGCATGATAATCTAGCATGTTCTGACTAGTATACCATTCAACCCACCATATGGTACACTGTAATTGATGGGGTGGTCATGTTCTGTCTGTCATGTTTTATCTTTCCAATAATATCAACTACTTCATCTATGTCACTCCCAATAAGGAATGCCTTTCCATCTGCTTTTCTGATTGCCATTAACTACAAAAGTGTGAGTCATAGAGCAGCACAAACTTTGGCAGGTTTGGTGACAGAAAGAATCCTAGATGGGAAACAATATCCAAGAGGAGTAAGCTCTTTAAACCTCTAATTCCCAAATTAGCAATAGGAGTACTCTGACACATAAATGTAAATATTTATGTATGACAAGTAACTACTTCCTTGAAACATACCTTTTGATCTTTTATTATCCAAATTTGTATCTTATTAACATTTATGTATTAATAATGACCTAATCCTTGACAATGTGTCATCAATTCACCAGATCCTAATTTTATTTACCCCTTCTTTCCAAGTTTAACTAAGCAGTCCCCAAAGTCCATTCTTTTTGCACTTCTTTTTCCTGTCAGAATGACCTCCAGTATTTTCTCAGGAGTCTGGCATCCATGAATAACCTGTGACTTTCTTTTATCAAACCCTTTTTGAGAAAAAAAAGAACTCACAGCTACCTTTCACCTTATGATTTAAAGAAACATAACTCTTTTCCATAGGTAGCTGCACTGTAAACCATGCCATTAAAGAAGGTAAACGCCTCCTTGCTTTCATCAACACACACTACTCACTGGTCATCATGTGGTTGGTTTTCTTACAAAAGAAACATCTTCCAAAATATCTAAAAAAATCAGACAGCAAACAACTTATTTGCTACCTACTTAGTTTATATCAAGAAGGTCCTCCACAAACAAAAAGCATCTTCTTTGGACTTGGATTATTTGCCACCTAGGGAAAAAATTATTGTCTATGTATTTAAAATAAAGGACCAAAAAGATACAAATTGTTCTCCTTAGGATGTTCATGAATTTCTTGGTAACCCTGGGTCAATATTCAACCCTATACTAAAAATACCATTTAAAAAAAGCCTAAGCTTTCTTCAGGCCAAATGAATTAGAATCAGGGGTTGAACTTGTGTGTGTGTGTGTGTGTGTGTGTGTGTGTGTGTGTGTGTGTGTGTGTGTGTATACACACATATATTTGCTTTTTAGGACTGTAGTGGCGACATGTGGAAGTTCCCAGGCTAGGGGTCAAATTGGAGCTGCAGCTGCCAGCCTACACCACAGCTACAACAACATAGGATCTGAGCCATGTCTGCAACCTTCATTGCAGCTTATGGCAACACTGGGTCCTTACCCCACTGAGTGAGGCCAGAGATCGAACCCACATCCCCATGGATACTAGTCAGATTTGTTTCCGCTGTTGTACTACAAAGGAAACTCCCAAGTGTCTATCTACATTAATTAAAAGATCTTCAAGCAATTCTGATGCACAAACTGAATTGAAAACCACTACTCTAAGGGATAGTGAGTATATTTTCTTGTGGAAATACATATTTTAAAAATTAAGCCACTTTTTAAATTAAGCCAGTCCTTTTTTAAAACCAAGTATACCTTTCATAAAATACTTCCTACAGCATAGACACAAAGTGCAAAACCAATTCTGCTTTGATATTAAAACATCATTCTTAAGAGTTTACCAGTTACAAAAAAAAAAAAGTTTACCAGCTATAATTAACATTGTGTAACTTTTTGGATTTTTTGTTTCCATTTTTTTTTTTTTGGTCTTTTTGCTATTTCTTGGGCTGCTCCCGCGGCATATGGAGGTTCCCAGGCTAGGGGTCTAATCGGAGCTGTAGCCACCGGCCTACGCCAGAGCCACAGCAACGCGGGATCCGAGCCGCGTCTGCAACCTACACCACAGCTCACGGCAACGCCGGATCGTTAACCCACTGAGCAAGGGCAGGGACTGAACCCGCAACCTCATGGTTCCTAGTCGGATTCGTTAACCACTGCGCCACGACGGGAACTCCCCATTTTTGTTTTTTTGCCAACAGTCACCACCCAGAAATAAAGAGAAAATCAGCAATGCCTTTCGGTCTGTCTCATATTATTACCCATAATGAAGGTGGAAGATGATATCCTAAGAAGCACCAGGAGAGGAGGGGCCATTAAGGCAGAAGGTGAACAAATCATGGAAATAAATACAGAGAGTGGGCTCTGCTACTCCTTTCTAGAAGAGCAAAGTTCTTGAAAGAAGCGAGGAAGCCATTGTACTTATTTACCTTATAGTAAATAGTACACACTCCTACAGCTGTCAGCGTGGCCAGGTTACTCCCACAACACTCACACAAACACATACACTCTTTACTCTTCCTAGATACTTTTTCTTGAGGAAAGCTGAAATGTGACACACATATGGGCCATTCAATTGTTTAATTACTTATTGAATAATCCCATCAATTACCAATTATGTGCCAGGCTTGATACTGGGGCTCTAAAGAATGCAGCAATAACTCATTATAAATTGGATCTCAGTATCTTCTCATGCCATTGAAGGCACTGAAAAAGACAGACATATACAGGGGTGATTTAGAGGGTTATTAGGACTATACTGAAGTTTGAAAACAGTTGTGTTTTCATGGAAGAGACAGCTATTAACTACAAAAGTCAAATATATACCATGGTGAAAACTGTGAAATGATGCTACAATGTTGTCTGAAAGCGCATTTAAAAATGCAAGCATATGGTTATAATTACATTATTTCTAATCCAAATGCTTTATAACATGCCTCATTTAGGATTAGGTTCATGCCTGGCATGAATTAATGGGAAAAGCTGTGTCTGAATTATCCAAGTGTAACAGGTGGTCTAGTAGGCTCAGTTAAGAGGGCTTCTCAGTCTCATTGCCAGAGGGGTGACCTTTGGGTAGACTTTTAAGGCCACCTGGATTCCCCAATATCTGTAGCAAGGGATTATTTCAGTCGGTGTTTTAGAGGTATCAGAATTGACATCATACAAAGAATGTTGAGGGACCAGATCATTAATCTCATTCAAATCAAAGACCCTTCATTTGCACGTATATCATATACTATAATTTTTAACTCTTTCAACCCATTGTTTATAAGGATGATGTATTTATTTTTGGTAACAGAGGGGATCACTTGCATAAGTGAAATTTTCTTTTCTACTCTGAATTGGATGGTCAGATTTATGGTTCAGGTTCTACTGTTTGATGATTTTTGTCAATTTTACTGCATCCCACTCTACTTGTTAGCAGTATAAAAGGCCACCCAAGAGCTCCAACATGTAAAGAGGACCTTGGAAGTTATCACTTTCATCTTTACAAAAAAAGCTGAACAAACTGAAAATCAATGATTTTTCTTAGACTTATCAAGAATTAAGATTATAAAACAAACTTGGACCATGAAATCTGGAGAGAGTGGCAAATCCAGAGAGTCATATCTGAGAACTGTTTGCCTAAAAAAATGCTTCTGGAGCAGTAACACTTAAATAGTACTATCAAATGGGAATTTTCATGAACTGCTGGAGGCTGAATGTGGACAAGTAGGAGAGACAAAAATTTCTGGGACATCTACAAGTTTACTGGGTTTTACCTCCAGGAATTCCAGCATTCCTGTTTTCACAGTGAAGAGCCAAGATAGACCCCTCTCCTTATGCTGGTAGAAGTGGGGAAGGGAGACTAAAGATTGTGAAATCAGCCCAGAGTGTTCTCCATTAACAAAGCCTCCAGGAAGTACACTTCCCCCGAGTCTTATCCCACCTGAAAGAAGGGTATTTTCCAAGTTCCAGCCCCTCTTCTTGCTCTTCCCTCCTCCAGCCTTCCTATCTCACCTAATAAGGGAAATAAAAAGCCTAAGAAACACTTGTGAATGCCAGAGTCTAGGGACACAGGCCCACTTTTCAAAACCAAACTTATGGTTACCAAAGGGGAAATGAGGTGGGGAGAGTTAAACTGGGAGGCTGGGGATTAACATATACACACTGCTATGTATAAAATAGATAACCAACAAGGACGTAATGTATAGCACAGGGAGATATACTCAATACTCTGTAAGAAGCTAGATAACCTATATGGGGAAAGAATCTGAAAAGAAATGGATATATATATATATGTATATGTATATGTATAACTGATTCACTTTGCTATACACCTGAAACCAACACAACACTATAAATCAACTACATGCCAATAAAATTAAAACAAACAAAAAGCCCCACAGATTTAATCTACAATTATAGAATGCTTTCCTTCCTCCACACCTTTCCACCAAATCATCAGGGCTTCAGTGTATTAGCAGTGGATTAGAGCTGAAAAAACTGAAACAAGCAGGCTAACTGAGGAGTTCTAAGGGAAGACCAAAGGAAAGGCCTAGAGGGCACCAGAGGAAACTGAAACCTCTCTTACTCACTACTTTAGCAAATATTAGAGGCAGCAGACACCTAGCTACATTAACATATTAACATGATCCTCACACTAAAGGACTGTTTACCTCAATTCTTTTTTTTTTTTTTTTGGCCCTGCCAAGAGCATGTGGAAATTCCCAGGCCAGGAATCAACTTGCACCACAACAGTGACAACTGGATCCTTAACCTGCTGAGCTACCAGGTAACTTGTATTTATCTCGATGCTTATGACCCACTACAAAATGTATGGCTTTCAGTAAAAACCATGCCAAAAGACAATGTAAAACAGTCTGAAGAGAAAACAAACATCAGAACCAAACTCAGATAGTACACAGATGTTGGATATATTAGACAGGGAATATGAAATAACCACATAATGATAAGGGATCTAATGGAAAAAGTAGACAACATTCAATAAAAAGATGAGTAATATAATCAGAGAGATAGAAACTCTAAAAGAAAAAGAATCAAAAGGAAATGGTAGAAATCAAAACCACTATAACTGAAATGAAGAACATCTTTGATGGACTCATTGGTAGATTTGACACAATCAAGGAAAGTCAATTGACTCTTTCTCAAGAGAAACTTCCCAAACTGAAATGCAAAGAAATGAAAGAATGAAAAAACAAACAAACAAACAAACAAAAAAATGAATGAACTTAGTACACCGGAATTTTAAGTTTAAAAGTTTGCTAAAGGATTTGATTATACAGTAAGTACAGATTTAGAGCATTTTCAAAAGTACCATTGAATACAAGTGGAAAGAGAGTAATTACATCCAATCAATAAATACCACCAAGTAAACATTATTCTACCTTATAAAATGAGTGAAACTGTTGCACAACCATGTGAATGTACTTAATGCCACAAACCTATATAGTTACAAATGGTTAAAATGGTAAATCTTATGTTATTTGTATTTAACCATGGTAAAACATTAATTTGATTTTTTTAAAATGGGTGAAACCTTGTCAACCACAGGCATTCATAGATGTCTCATTTGGTATAATCATATCATCACCAGAATATACACACGCTCACACATAAATTAACAAATGTGTGTCTCTGGAAAAATAAAGCAAATGTGAAACTGCAGGGAAAAAAATAAGGCCAGTAAAATCAATATGTCGAGGGATTACAGACATTAACAGCAGATGGTACAACCACTATTGAGATCAGTATGGAGATATCTTAGAAATCTATACTTAGAAATACGATATGACCCAGCAATCCCTCTCTTGGGCATATATCTGGACAAAACTTTGCTTAAAAAAGACACATGCACCCGCATGTTCATTGCACCTCTATTCACAATAGCCAACACATGGAAACAACCCAAATGTGCATCAGCAGATGATTGGATTAGGAAGATGTGGTATATATACACAATGGATTACCACTCAGCCATCAAAAAGAACAAAATCATGCCATTTGCAGCAACATGAATGGAACTAGAGACTCTCCTACTGAGTGAAGTAAGTCAGAAAGAGAAAGACAAATACCATATGATATCACTTATATCTGGAATCTAATATACGGCACAAAGGAACCTCTCCTCAGAAAAGAAAATCATGGACTTGCAGAATAGACTTGTGGTTGCCAAGGGGGAGGGGGAGGGAGTAGGGTGGTTGGGGAGCTTGGGGTTAATAGATGCAAACTATTGCCTTTGGAATGGATTAGCAATGAGATCCTGCTGTGTAGCACTGGGAACTATGTCTAGTCACTTATGATGGAGCATGATAATGTGCAAAAATAGAATGTGTACATGTATGTGTAACTGGGTAACCATGCTGTACAGTAGAAAAAAATTGTATTGGGGAAATAACTATTAAAAACAATAATAATAAAATGGATGTATAAAAAAAGAACAGTTCTTAAAGATACTTTTCAAACATCAATATATAAAATTATATTTATTGAGATTCTATTATGTAGTAATCACTTTCTTAAGAGATCATCATGTAGTCTATTCAGAAGTAAGTACTTTTCAATTGCATTCTGTAATTTTGGAGAGGTGTTTTTTAAAACAATTTCTTCTTCACCCTTCATATCCAATATATCAGCATTTGATAAATGTATCTCAAATCTGCCCTCTTTATCTCCTTTTTCTAACATCCAAATCTAAATGATCACCATCTTTTGCCTAGATTGCTGAGATGACTTTCACTCATTACAGACCCACTTCCATCAATTGCACAGTGAAAACTCTTAATGGCATGACAGAAACTTTAAATGGTATTAATTAGTTATGAGAAAAGAAAGTCTAGAGAAGGAAAAAGGTATGAATTTTTAAATAAATCTTTATTCTTATAAGTAAAAACATTATGAATATGGCTTTCATTTTCAACAGGGCAGAGATTTGAAGGGAATTTCAAAATTAAAGATGCTTTTTTATGCACTAAAATGTACTACACTAAGAGAAGTTTAAAATAATAATTTTGTATGTTGAAAAGAATTTTATACATCAAATTAACTGTGACTAGGGAGAATATTTAGACACTGAAATATATTACCTTAAAAAGTTTGTGAAAATATAGCTTGAAACCAATGTCTTTAAAGTAGCAGAAATACCTAGAGGCTTTAAGCTCCCCAGAAGGAATGACCATACAACATGTGATTATGGATATAATGATTCAATATCACTAGGCAGAGTTTCTGTTGTGGCTTAGCGGAAACGAATCTGAGTAACATCCATGAGGATGCAGGTTCCATCCCTGCCCTTGCTCAGTGGGTTAAGGATCCAGCATTGCCATGAGCTGCAGTGTATGTGACAGACACAGCTTGGATCTGGCATTGCTGGGGCTGCGGCATAGGCCAGCAGCTACAGCTCCAATTTGACCCCTAACCTCCATATGTCATGGGTGCGGTCCTAAAAAGACAAAACAAAACACAACAACAAAATCATTAGGTTTGAATGTCTTAGACACTTGATGAGCTGTAAAAATGGAGTTGTAATATTGTTTGCCTTACTCAATTTTCATGGCAAAAATTAAAACATAAACAATTTTAAAAATTGAAAGCACCATTTACACGTCAGGAAATCAAGCTTTCATCCACATATATTTTAAATTACCTAAAAAGTATTATTTCTATCTATAATGACACATGCATAACAAAAACAGTTTTTCTACTCTTATAGGAAAACTGCTTTCCTATCATTAAAACTTTTCTAATCAAAAAGAATATTCCCATTTCTCTACACAATATATGCTTAGAAAAACCTACAAATAACTAACTTGTTTAACTTTCCTGCCAAGAATTCCAATAGATGATTGCCAGGGCTATAAGCGTCTATTCATTTTAAGGAAGTTTCATCTATGATTTGATTTATTGAAAATAAGAACTTTGTAATAACATTTTGGAAACCCTTTGAAGAATGAAGGCAACTAGTTTATTGCAATCAATGTCTATAGACTTTATTTGTCATTAGACTTCCATTGCCACCATATCTGCATAGTAATAATCTTTTCTATTCCTATTGAAGTAAATCATCACAAAAGTTCAGTTACACAACTTATCCCAAGGAATTTTATTTGATTTTCTTTAAAATAATATGAGTGGATTTATTTTATATCCAGGGGATTATTACTGAGAACTTTAATGGAGAAAATACAATCATTAAAATCAACACATTTATTAAATGGGTGATAAATAAGCTATCACTTCATGCTAATAAACATATTTCATATAAAAACTTTTGTTTTGCAATTTCTATTTTTAAATGATTTGCATTAGTTATAGAAATATTCACGTATTAGTATAGCATATTGAGACAGTCATAATGCATAAGCCAAATGTTAAGATATGGTGGGTTTAATAGATATATCTCTAATTTATTTCTTGAAGTCATTCAGACACTTAAATTTAAACCCAACCTGGTTTTTACATGCAAGTATAAACCTATGTAACTTCCATATGGTCTCCAGATAAAAAGAAAAAGACAGTAATAACAACCTCTCCAATAAGAAAAAAGCTAATACCGGAGTTCCTGTCATGGCGCAGTGGTTAATGAATCCGACTAGGAACCATGAGGTTGCGGGTTCGGCCCCTGCCCTTGTTCAGTGGGTTAAAGATCCAGTGTTGCCATGAGCTGTGGTGTAGGTTGCAGACGCAGCTCGGATCCCACGCTGCTGTGGCTCTGGCGTAGGCCGGAGGCTACAGCTCCGATTCAACCCCTAGTCTGGGAACCTCCATATGCCGCAGGAGCGGCCCAAGAAATAGTAAAAAAAAAAAAGCTAATACCAAACCAGAGTATCCAAATTAGTTTCACATATATTAAATATCCCCTGTCAGCGTAAAACCCAGAGCATCTTAGGAGAAGTAAAACATGTAAAATGCTTAACTGTTCTATTTGCATAAACCAGGAACAAGTTAGGGTCAAAGGACAGTTGTTTCATTTCTGATCTCATTTGCCAGAGCTGCAACACTAGTGAACTAACAGTGTTGCTTGACTTGAATGGAACAAGTGTATCACTTTTATGGCCAAAGATTGTAAAAGGTAAAATAGGAAAAAATCTTTGATAGAAAATAGAGAAGGAAATGAGCATGCATATGATTAATGATAAAGTTCTATTTTTTAGAACATTCTGCAGCATTCATTTTGAAATCTTATTCAGAAGAATGTCACACATAACAACTGTGAACATGGAATTGATCTTGATTCTCCTGTGTTTAAGGACAACTTGTCTGTCACACCTTCTTTCTAGAATTGAAAAAAATAAAATGCTCCCCTGTTCTCTAATCCAAATTATTGACCACAATTCAAAACAATGGTGATTATGGTTTCACGTTATGCTTTCCTCATATTTAAACTCTTATTTAAGGAACTGATTCATTTTATGTTCTTTATTGAAATGCAAATTGTTTTGAAGATAGCAACATAATGGTGGTCTTAACAAAGAGAAAATAATGTTGAAGAAATCTGTTTGGATTCCTCAGTTGGGTAATTAAAACCACAGATTCAAAAGGGAGGTTTACTAGGAGATATTTTTTGGTACTATGAAACACTAAAGTGTTTTATTCTATGGAATTAAAGGACTGGCTTATGAATAGTACCTTTAATTTCAAACTAGAATGAAAAATATTACTGGATACTCTGACTTCACAATGTAATTTTTCAAGGTGAATTCCACAGAATATTTAGTTCACAAGCTGTTAATAGATGTTAGATTACAAAAGTATCTTATAGTACTATACACCTAAGAGATAATGCATATTTAATTTTAGGAACACTCCATACTATTTTCCACAGTGGTTGCACAATTTTACCTACCAATAATATATAAGTGTTCTAATTTCTCCACATCCTCACCAATACCCATTATATTTTGTTTTTCTTTTTTCTTTTGTTTTGTCTTTTAGGGCCACACCCACAGCATATGGAGGTTCCCAGGCTAGGGGTCCAATCAGAGCTACAGCTGCCAGCCTGTGCCAGAGCCACAGCAACACAGGATCTGAGCTGCATCTGTGACCTACACCACAGCTCACGGCAACGCCAGATCCTTAACCCACTGAGCAAGTCCAGGATTGAACCCACCTAGTCATGGATGCTAGTTGGGTTCGTTAACCACTGAGCCACAACGCAAACTCCATATTTTGTTTTTCTAATAATTGCCATCCTAAAAATTGTGAGGTGAGATCTGTGATTTTGATCTGCATTTCTCTAATGATTAGTGATATTTTTAGCCATTTCTGCACCTTCTTTGGAGAAATGTCTATTCAGGTCCTTTGTTTATTTTTAATCAGATTGTTATTATTATTATTGCCATTAAGTTGTATGAGTTCTTAATATATTTTGGATATTAAATCTTTTTCAGATTTGTTTTGTGAATAGTCTCTTTCCATAGGTTCCTTTCTCATTATGCTGATTGTTTTCTTTGCCATGCCAAAGTTTTTTAGTTTGATATAGTACCACTTGCCACTTTTTGCTTGTTTGTTTGTCTTTTTGTTGTCATATCCAAGAAATTATTGCCAAGACCAATTTGTCATGAAGGTTTTTTCCTTATGATTTCTTCTGGGAGTTTTACAGATTCAGGCCTTACACTTAAGTCTTTAATCCATTTCAAATTAAAATTTGTGAGTGGTATAAGCTAAGGGCCCACTCTTTAAATCTTTTTTTGAGTTGATTTTTGTATATGGTACAATGGTCTAATTTCATTCCTTTCCATATGGATATCCAAGTTTCCCAGCACATTTGTAGAAAGAACTTTCCTTTTTCCATTGTGTACTCTTGGAACTACTATTAAAGATCAGATGACCAAAGGTGCATGTGTTTATCTCTTGATTCTCTATTCTGTTCCTTTGGTCTATACATCTGTGTGACAAATGCATGAACTTGGAGGACATAATGTAAGTAAAATAAGCCAGTCTCAGGACAAGTACTCTACGATGTTACTTATATGAGGTAACTAAAATAGTCAAACACAAAGAAACAGAAAAATTGTGGTTTCCAGGGACTAGGGGGAGGAGGAAATGAGGAAGGGGTGCTCAATGGTAGTAAAGTTTCAGTTATACAAGATGAATAAGTTCTAGAGATCTGCTATACAACATAGTGTTTTTAGTTAATAATACTATATTGTGCATTTAAAATTTTAAGAGGGTAAATCTTATATGTCCTTATAATAAGAAAGAAAAAAACAAAGAAAGAAACAAAGAAACAAAGGAAAACAAATGAGGGAAGGAAGAAAGGGGGAAGGTGGGAAGGAAGAAAGGAAGAAAAGAAGAAAAGTGTAGTAAAATGACTCAAAGCTTTTAATATTCAAATCTACATGGTTAAACTAGGGCATATAGGGGTAGAGGAAGAGGGTATGCAATATTTAATTTGTTGCACCATTGTATTATCCAGGGGTCGCCAGAAACAGAACCAAAAGTATATATACATATACATGTAAGAGGAGATACATTATAAGAACTAGCTTAGATAGTTTGGGAGGCCTATAAGTCCTAAGATCTGTTGTCCACAAGCTGGACAACCAGGAAAGCTGGTGGTATAATTCAGTCCAAGTCCAGAGGCCTGAAGACTGGGAGACAAAAGGTGTAGATCAGAATCTGAGGAGCTGAGAATCAAGGTTTGATGACGTATATCCTGATCTAAATCATTAAAGTCCAAGGGTGGGAGAAAATGAATGTCTCAAGCAGTGCCTTTGTACTGTCCAGGTCCTCAATGGACTGGATGATACTCACCCACATTGGTAAAGGCATCTCTTCTTTCCTCAGTCTACAGATTCATATGTCTGTGACACCCTCACAGACACACTCAGAATAAACGTTTTACCAGTTAGCTGTGCATCCCTTTGCCCAGTCAAGATGACAGATGAAATTTTACCATCTCAACCATGGAACCCTTTTCTTTACAAGGACATATCATAGGTTTAGAGTGTAGTTAATGCTGCTTAAGATGAAAGGAAAACTAAGATATTAAAAAAAAAAAACAGACCAAAGTGGTCATTTCTCTATAATGATGGTTAATAGCTTAAAGAAAATATTTCCTAAGAGTTTAAGTAAAGATCTGATTCCCCCTCGCCCAGGTTTTCCATCTAGAATCATGGAACACACTTCTTTCACGGAGGATCATTTAAAGAATTATTTTCTACTTTTATATCACAGATTGCCAATGAGGTCATTAGTGCATTTTAAAATTATATGGTCCTTATTTTTGTGAGACACTTTCAAACATAGTATGACTTTGGAAATCACAGAGCTGAGGCCCCAAATATCAATAACTATGAGTTTTAAAATTAAGGAACCACAGAGCTAAAGTCTAAGTTACAAAGTACTCATCCACAAAAATTTCTTGTCATGTTAAAATTACACAGACAGAACTACTTGTAACAATTTTTTTTAATTTGGGGCAATTTTTATTGTTAAAATGGGTTATATTCACATATACCATTCTTATTTACCAGTGGTTTTTCAATTTTTGAGAGTGAAGAGGGCAAATAATGACTTTTCAGCTTTTTAGTGTCAGGCACTACTGATCTGTCAGCCAAAAATATTGCATAGCATATGTTTAAAGCCCAAAGCCAACAAACACCATTCCTCCATTTCAATGTCACCGAAATAAATGAAGGCAATCATATGAGGTGGAAACTCTATGCCTATTTGGGGAGCTAAGTAATCACCTCTGTCGGACCTATAGCTAGATGGATGATATAAAATAAGCAAAAGTGTAAGTTACAGCATTGCCCTTAAGCACAGTTTCCAGAAGCATGGATTGACAAGAATATGGGAGAAGAGAAGGATCAGATGAATGGAAATGGAAAGTTATGTTCATATTTTTTCTTTTAAGTATTTTTGATAACTAAAGTGAATATAATATACCTTCAGTTACTTTGACAGAAGAGGTTGCATGAGAAAACAATGAGCAACATGCAGAGTTGGGAATGGACTGATCACAGTATCAGAGATTGGAAAAAATTACACAAGGAATTTTGAGAATATTCTGTACAAATTTTGAAATAGAATAAATATCCATGACGCAGATGTCTTAGCTGGTTTTAAACACTCACTTCATGCTTATCTGCTGTCCATTTAACATTTGTAGTTTGCACACGTGTTTTTCATTGTATTTCTTTATAAGTGATGGTTCACTTAATTGTGTAAAACCACTTCTGGTTGAATTTTGAAGAAACCATACTAAAGGATTACATAGAGAGATGTTCTTAAACCCAGACATTAAAGTAAAAGACATTGTATTTTGACAACTGGTTATATCACTGAGCATGTTTCAAGAAAATAAAGCAAGTATGTTTCCTTTGAGGAAACAAAAGGACAACGGGTGGCATTTGCGTAGATACACATATGATTTTTTTTTCTTGCAAAGAATGCAATATCACAAGCTTAAAGACATGCTATTCCATTTTCTAGAAATATTGGACAAAGTCAAGCTCATCTGATACCTGAGTTCATCTGAGTCAGGCCAAATAGGCATTGAGAATTAATATCCCAAACAGAACAGGGAAGAGGATACTCTTGCAATTTACAAAAAAGTTCTAACAAAATACAATAGAAATAATATGCTGGTTGGTCAAGCAATAAAAACTGGTGTTGATACCTACAAGGTAAAAACACAAAATTAAGTCCTATTGATCTAGATACAGGGTTTCTCAATAGCAGCACTACTGACTTTGGGGGCAGGATAATTCTTTGCTGTCAGAGTGTATACTGTGTGTGGTAGGCTGCTGGGACAATCCTGGCCCCTACCCACAATATGCCATCCCCTCAGCTGTGATCAACAAAAATATCTCCAAATGTTGCTAAATATTCCCCAGGGGGCAAAATCAACCCTGGTTCAGAAATATTAGAAATTTGAATGGGAAGAGTAAAGATAATACTTAAGAGGTAGGAAAATACTAACTTTATAGTATGGCTAACATTAAAATGGAGATATTTCATAGAATCGATATGTACTACTTATCCAAGACAAATGAACGCTTATGTTCACCAAAAACAGTTACAAGGATGTTCCCAGTAACTTTATTTCTAATTATGAAAAACTAGAAACTACCGAAATATTCAACACTAAAAGCGATTAATAAACTGGAGCATATTCATACAATAGAATAGTACTAAGAAACAGGAATAAGTGAATAATTTAATATATAGAAACATGGATGGATTTCACACAGAAGATGTTCCGTGAAAGAAACCAGAATCAGAAAATGATGTGTGATTCCATTTATTTGAAGTTCAAAATCTATGCAACACTAGAAGTCACAAGTGATTACTGTGATGGGGAGGAGTAGTTGGGGATTTGGAGGAACATGAGTGAGATTTCTAGAGAGCTGAAATTGTTCTAAGTCTTGATCTGGGTGATGAATACATGGATGTGTACATGCACACAAATTCATCAGAATATACATTTAAGCTTGTGCTCTTTAAACTATGTAAGTTAAAAGTCAGTGAAAAGTAAATTATAACTAAAAATCTATATACTTTGGGCAGCGAATGAAGAGAAAAAGACCCAGGAAAGCCCAGCATGTTATTATCATTTATGTATTATTGTGATTATTTGTTGACCTGTTTTAGATAGACAGATAGTATTAGTTTGCTATGGTTGCCAAATAAAGTACAGATCTTTCTCTGACTTATCATGGGGTTATATTCTGATAAACCCATTATAAACTGAAAATACAGTAAGTCAAAATGCATTTAATACACCAAAACTATTGAACAACATGAACCTAGCCTAACTTAAAGGTGCTCAGAACACTTCTATTAGTCTACAGTTGGGCAAAATCATCTAACACAAAGCCTTTTTTTTTTTAAACAAAGTGTGTAATATCTCATGGAATGTATCAAGTACTGTACTGAAAGTGAAAAGCAAAATGGTTGAATCAGCACAGAATATTTATAGGGGTATCAGGTGGTTTCCCCTTGTGATCACTCAGCTGACTGGAAGCTGTGCTCTCTGTTGCTTCTGCCCAGCTTCACAAGTGCATATTGCCATTCTGGGAAAAAATCAAAATTTCAAATTCAAAGTACAATTTCTACTAAATGGATATCAGTTTTGCACCATCCTAAAGTTGAAGAATTCCAAGTCAAACCGTTGTAAATCAGGGACCATCTGTACCACAGACAGCTCTGGAGGCTAGAAGAACAAGATGGAGGTGTCAGCAGGTTTGCTTTCCTTTGAGGACTCTTTCGTTGCCTTGCAGTCTGTTGCCTTCTCATGTTTTTGCATGAGCTTCCCTCTGTGGGAGAGTGTCAGGTATCTCTCTAAGTGTTGTGTCTTAATTTCCTTTTCTGGTGAGGATAGCAGCCAGACTGCATTAGAGCCCACCCTAATGGCCTCATTTTAACTTAATTACTTCTTTAAAGGTCCCATCTTCAAATACAGTCACCATCTAAAGTTTTATACACACACACACACACACACACACACACACACATAATATACATATTTATATGTCATATACATACATATATAAAATCTCCACATTTGAAAACACAGGTAAGCCTATGCAAATCTCTGTAACAGCCACTCTTTCACACAATTAAAATACTGTTTTAACTGTATTAAAACTAAAAATTAAAAATTAAAAATATTATTATCAGCATCAACTTCAGATGGGAAAACGGATCCAGAATAAAATGAGTAATTTATTCAAGGTTAACTAGCTTTTAGTGGGCTAAACTGACATTAATTCAATTCTCTTTACCTAAAAATATTATTATTATTATTATTTTAGGACCATACCTGTGGCATATGGATGTTCCCAGGCTAAGGGTCCAATGAGAGCTACAGCTGCTAGCCTACACCACAGCAACATCCGATCTGAGCCGTGTCTGCAACCTACACCACAGCTCACTGCCACGCTAGATCCTTAACCCACTGAGAAAGGCCAGGGATTGAGCCTGCAACCTTGCAGTTCCTATTTGGGTTCATTAACCACTGAGCCACAAAGAGAACTCCTCCAAACATTATTGTATCATGCCATATCTTCCACTATACACATACACACATATAGACACACATGCATATTCAAAAGATATAAGTATTAGTATCTATTTTTATGTGAATTCTAAAGAGGTTATGTACTTTATTACCATACTGGGCAGCTTTCGACCATTGGCATATTCAATTGATGTGAATAAACCAATAAGCAACTGGGTGTATATATACTACAAACTCGGGATTATTTTGATTCTGCATTTTTCCATTAACTGAAAACTAGGTACCATAGCAACAAGCTGTTTTAAATCAAACTCCCATGAAAGGGAAATGTTTGGCAGAAATGGATTTTAGAATCCTTTTTCCAGAGACAGGAAACAAAGGGCTGGGTGACAAGTTAAAAGATATAAAATTGGCTAAGTCCCTGAACTCTTACTGTAGAAGACATTTAGGTAAAAATACCTATGTGATTAGAAGACCCGAAATTCTTTGGAGTGCTGCTATTGTATAACCATAAATGTGATATGTAAACAAAGAATCAATTTTTAAAATTATTTTTTGGTGTGGATTTTGAATCCTAATATTAATCATTTTGACACTTCCCTATCCTTTGATGCATGCACTAAGCGCTATAGAATCCTGCCCTACCCCATGGCATGAATTTTTCATATAGTCTTCCCTTTATTGTCCCATTGCTATCATCCCACTAGGTCACCACAAATTTCTTTCCCTTGACTCCTCTGCCTTAAATCAGTATCTACAGAAAGCTGTGGAAGGGCTGTGGAATCATAGGGCACAGTCTAAATTTCAACCCAACTATGAAATAGGTAAAGCAACAAGTATTACGGCCATTTTAGAGATGTGAATGTTGTGAAACAAAGTTAAATGACTATTGAATCTTATTCACAAAGACATCTTTTTCTTAAAGGAGACAGTAAATGCCACCTGCAAATGATTAAGGCAGCTACTCATACTTCATGTTGCAAAGTCATGTATTCTAATTTGTATGTTTGTATGGGGAGAGAGCCTTAACTAGGTTTAATCTCTAACATATCCTTTTTATTTTTTTTTAACATTTTAGAGGATTACACAATGCAACAAAAAAGGCTACCTATTTTAATAAGAAGGGATATTTTCTTTTATGACCCAGTAAGTGATTTCATCTCTTATCTATCCATCCATCTATCCATTCACTCTTCCAACACATATTTTAAACACCTACGAAGTGTCAGGCATTGTGTTCAGCACTGATAATACTATGGAGAAAACAGTTTCTGGGCTACACAATGGGCCTGCAGGCCTAGAAAAGAGAAATATATGGGAAGATACTTACTGTATCAGGGAAAGTGCTAAAAGACACATTACTATGGGCAAACAAATAGGACGCATTGATTAACTGGCTGACATAGCTGGATCAAAGAAGATATACTGGCCTATATTTAGAAACATGAACTCTGAATCTTGGCTTCCAGTCTATCCTCTGAGTTATTATTTATTTATTTACCCTGAGTCATTCTAATAGATATTCACAACAACTCTGGTTTACGTATGTTCCAGTTTGAGTCAAATCAAAAGTGTTAGAGTAATTCAGAGGAGCCTGGAGATAAGTCTAGAAATGTTGCATAATAGATGTGAAGTTTTGTTTTGTCTTTGTATTTATTTTTAAAGCTAAAAGCAGGTCTGCATCATAATCCTAGCTTAATATTAAATAATCATAAGAAACTATTTGTTAAACAGGTAGCAAGTATGCTTGGCACTGTTTATGGTAGTGCTAGATAAAGAAGTTTTGGGGATGTTACTGCACTCCTGGAATTTAAAATTCAGTTGTGGAGATAAAATTAGCTTGTAAGAAACAATTTGAGAATGATTAAGCACTGAGCTGTATGTTACTCTCCAAAGGGGTTTTGAGAACCAGAAAGTTCTAAGTGTACTGTACCTAAAGTAAAGCTGGATAGAAAGGGTGAGAAGAAATTGCATTCTTCAGACAGGAACCAATGGAGAAAAAATATGAATTTATTTGAATGTGAAATTAGAGTGATTACAATCCACCTGGAGTGGAGGTGTCCCTGAGATGCTACTAGGAAAGAGCGGGTATTATAGGACATCTAATATTATAAGAAACATGAAAACCTGGCTATAGGAGGATGAATATCAAGTCTCTAATTCAGATAACTAATATGAATCAGAGGGGAAGCTAGATTAACAAAACAATAATTTTATAAACATTTTAAAAGCATGTTAGTTTTGTCTGAATACAATTTATTCCACAAACCCAATGGTCCAAGTACAGATTTTTTTATTATTATTACATATTTTAGATAATAAACTGAGAAGTTCTTGCTGCAAAGTGGATGCCTATTGAAAATGAAAAGCTCATACTCAGCACCCCGGGTGATAATTACGGGCTGCATGGTCTGCTAACAAGTGACCTGATGGAAAAACAAGAAGCGGAAGGAAATGAAGTAGAGAAAGCCTGGCCCAGATGATGAAAGTTGATATCCTTGGTTTCAGTCTCAAACTGTTTGGATTAATTTCACTGGTCAATGAAAAGCATGTAGAATATTTGACTTGGGTTAGGCTTTCTCTCTATAATAAATTCAGATCATGAAATCATCCTTATGGTTGTAAATTAGTGTTTTGTGTCTGGTTATCTTATATACTGGTATTTTCCAATGAATGTTCTTATCCAAACCAGTAACTATACTGTGCCTCTAAATTTTACCAGATGTTATTGTTTGCTTTTGCTCATATGTAAGTAAAAGCAAATACATGCCATTTCCAGACATTCTTTGAAGGGCAAAAGTAGTTCACAAAATCTGAAACAAATTGCAAAAGAAAAGCAGTGATTTGGGTTGAACTTCACACCACTATGACCTATATCTTGTCAATAATGGATCTTATGTTTTTAATCTATATTCTCTTACGTTACAACTCTGTGTAAGCTCCCAAGTTAGGGGTTGGATCAGAGCTGCAGCTGCCAGACTATGCCACAGCTTGTACCAATGCAGGATCCTTAACCAACCGAGCGAGGCTAGGAATTGAACCCATATCCCCATGGATACTAGTCGGGTTGGTTACCACTGAGCCACAACGGGAACTCCTGATCATATATTTTAAATGACATATAGTTAGCTCAATTTTTTTTGCAAATAAATGAAGAAAAACAGGAAAAAATAATTATTTGTTAATGATCCATCTAGGTGCTTTAGAATTTTTTTTAAAAAAATTAACATGACACAACATTAAGAGGTCAGCTTCACTATAATTATAATATCTTAAAATAACTATTTCAATTTTAAGCCAGACTGATTTCTTTTATTGTAACAAAATAAGCTTCTTGTCCCTCTTCTTGTTCCAATTTTATATTAATTCACTTTTCCAAGTGCATAATATTTTCATTCTATTCTACAAATATCATCTAGTCTTCATTTTTATTTCCAATTGTAAATTTATTCGTATTCAAAGCTCTTCAGTTCTTTTACCACATATTCAAAACTCCTCAGGTTTTTGTTTTTTGTTTTTTTGTTTTTTTGTTTTTTTTTGTCTTTTTGCTATTTCTTGGGCCGCTCCCTCGGCATACGGAGGTTCCCAGGCTAGGGGTCCAATCGGAGCTATAGCCACTGGCCTACGCCAGAGCCACAGCAAGGCGGGATCCGAGCCGCGTCTGCAACCTACACCAGCTCAGGGCAACGCCAGATCGTTAACCCACTGAGCAAGGGCAGGGGCCGGACCCTCAACCTCATGGTTCCCAGTCGGATTCGTTAACCACTGACCTACGACGGGAACTCCCTCAGGTTTTTTTTTTATTCATTTTGTTTTGGTTTGATCTTGATTTCTTAGACTTTATCATCTAATAGTCCTCTCACTCCCAAAAAAGGGGATGCTAAGATCTTTTAGACTTGATTATATTTCAACTATCCTTTTACCTTCTGTATTTATTGCTTGTTTATATTGTATCAAATTATAAAGTACAAAATAATATTATTCCCCAGATACTTTTCTGAAGTCCTCACTCCTTTTTGACTTGCGACAGATCGCTTCCTGGTAGAGACTTCCAAACAGCTATAATCATGGAGCGTCTCTACACTGCTTTTCTCTTTTTTTGTTTACTCTCTAGTTCTAATGGACAACATCCTTTAATAATATTCTAAGAAACGGTGGAACAAAATCTTTGACTTTGCACATCTGAAAATGTGTCTTTATTTGATATTCACGCAGTTGAAGTTTAAAGACAATATATTTGGATTTGTTTTATAATCTCTGCCCACATTTCTATTCTATTAAGGAAAACTAAAAACAACTTCACTGTCTATTTGGTTGAGGGAAAGTAATGACAGTTTTAGGAAGAAACTAAATATGTACTACAAATGCCAATTTTACAATGTGAAAGAAATTACTTATATAATAAAATTGCATAAAGAGCTGGTATTATTTATTTCCTCTGCTTTCCCCTAACTCCTACTTATCCACTCAAATCTTTTCATAACCTCTTAAGTCATATATTTGAACACATATATTTAAAATTCAGTCATTTTCATACTTTAGAACTATTTTCTTTCTTTATAATTCTAAGAAACTCAGAAGAAAATGTGTTTCAAAAGTGCTCAGGTCTAAATACATTTTAAGATTCCAGAAGAAAAAGTAATCATTTATTTAATAAATAATTTTTTATATTAGGTCCTGACTTGCATCCCTCTACAGGGAAGTATTGTTTGCTTCCCCAATGATATAATGGGAATTTATCATGTAAATTAAAAATATATATATATCCTGGCCACTAACATTTTTCTTTCTTCATCATTTCATTAAAAATTTCTTCATATACATGCATCATATCTTCACATTTTCTGACATACTCATTTCCTTATCTTTGCCATTAATATTACCTAATGATAAAACTATTTTTTCATTATATCCTTTTCTCCTTTAGTTTTCTACTTCCCCCTCCCCAAAAATGGATTAATTTGGAGTAGACATGCCATGAATATATTTTTTGGTTTATATTTCAATTGTAAAATCAACATGGATATCACTTTTAAGTATTCTCTTTCTGAAATTCTGATATTTATAATTCATTAAAGTTTCCTTGAAGTGATCTTCATTCTCATTTATTTTATGCTTCTTCTTAGTATACCATAAACAGTTGATTTCTTTTTTTTTTTTTTGAAAGTTTGTTCTCTTAAGCTCCTAAAAGGCAGGAACTGAACTATTTAAACATCATTGTAAAGCCCTTAGCACAATGCATAATCAAAAAGGTTTTATTGCTTAGGTTAATGATAATGTACTCTTAAACAATTTTCAGAGTGAAAGAGGCTCTGGGAAGCCACTGAGTTATTTTGCTCCAGATGTACTGCAGTATCTTTAAACTAATCCAGAAAAAAAATGGTTATATACATTTAAATAAAGTCTTCACAGAAAACAAGTATACAGATTATTCTAGGTAAATAGCCCACTTTCACATTTTCAAATCATGACAATCCATTTATATCTAATGTAAATTTCTCCTGGCTTCAGAGAATTTTCCACTGTTTTAAGCCTGATATGATAACTTTTCTTCTTCACATAACAAGTTCTTTTTAAATATGTCATCAAAATTCTCCATCCCCTTCACATCTCTGTGAAAAGAAGCCAACTCTGAGATAAGAATTTGTGTATAAACAATGCATTTAATAAACACTTTCAGCTCAAACCAGTGAGGGAGTGGGGTAAAACAGGACAGAAAGGGTTTTATCAGTAGGGAAATTTCTAAAACTCCAGGGGAAATTCACAGGCTTTAAGCTCTCCCACCTGGAAAGGCAGAGGGAGATGGGCTCCAGTAGCTTGAGGACAATCCTCCAAAAAGAGATTGCTGATAAGCTTGAAAGCACCACAATTGGGAAAAGGGTAGACAACAAAACAATTCAAAACAGACCTGAGAAGATCTGGATATAGCTAAGCAAAATAACTGCTCTTAACCTTTGCAGATTTTTATGAATCAGCTATTTTTAAAATATATTCTCAACCTTTTCTTCCCTCTACTTGTAAAAAGGTAGAGATTAATTAATCTTGTCATCTAGCAATGTTTGCTCATCTGAGAGCTGACAATAAAGTATTTATTTAGCAGAGTTCTGAAAGGAATCAAGGAAGTCAACGTATGAAAAATACATGTAGAACAATATCTGGTACAAACATAGGAAAAGCTCAGCACAGGTTATCTATTATTATTATTATTATCACTATTGTGATTACTTTTATAAAGCAAGTAACTAGTCTGAAGGCCCTCACAGTGTCTAGCACTCAGAATGTAGTAAGACTATGTCACATTCACTCTACCATGTATCTCATGCCAGAACATGATTTCTTTTGTGTATATGATATGCTAACTGTAGAGACAGAGCTACACCAATGCCTTTTGTTGAAATTGTTGTCCTTTATAAACTGAAATATAGTTGATTCACAACACTTTACAATTAGTTTCAGGTGTGGAGCACAGTGATTCAGCATTTTTGAAGATTGTAATCCATTAGAAGTTTTCATAAGATAATGGCTATAATTCTGTGCTATATACAATATATTAATGATGCTTATCTATTTTATGTAAAGTAGTTTGTAATCTGTTAATCCTATATCCCTGATGTGTCCCTTTCCCCTTCCCTTTTCCCCCTCCCCTTTGGAAACCACAAGTTTATTTTTTATATCTGTAAGTCTGTTCTGTTTTGTATATACACTTATTTATATTATTTTTGGATTCTACAAATGAGTGATATCATGCAATATTTGTCTTTCTATGTCTGACATATTTCACTTAGCATAATATTCTCTAGGTCCATCATAGGGAGTTCATCAATGACCCAAAGGAGAAGAGAAGTCTTAATTGGATAATATTCTTTAATTCACCAAAGAAATACCTTTAGGTGAAAACATTGCTGCAAATGGCATTATTTCATTCATTTTTATGTCTGAGTAACACTCCACTGTATAAATATATCATCTTCTTAATCCAATTGTGAGCTGAAGGGCATTTGGATTGCTTCCATGTCTTGGCTATTGTAAAGAATATCGCTATGATCTCTGGGGTACGTGTACCTTTTGAATTAATGTTCTTTGTTTTTTCTGGATATATACCCAGCAGTGGAATTGCTGGATCATATGGTGGTTCTATTTTTAGGTTATTTTAGAAACCTCCATATTGTTTTTCACCGTGGCTGCACTACTTTACATTCCCAACAGTGTATGAGTGATCCCTTTTCTTCACATTCTTGCCAACATTTGTTATTTGTAAATGGTCTTTTTCATGACAACTATTCTGACAGGTGTGAGGTGATATCTCATTGCTGTTTTGACTTGTATTTTTCTGATGATTAGTGATGCTGAACATCTTTTCATGTGCCTGTTAGCCATCTACATGTCTTTTTGGAGAAATGTCTATTCAGATCTTATGCCAATTTTTTTTACTGGATTTGCTGTTTTTCTGATAGGGTTGTATGAGCTGTATATACTTTGGACATTAATTCCTTGTTGATCAACTCATTTGAAAATTTTTTTTCCCTTTCTAAAGGCTTTCTTTTCATTTCGCTAACGGTTTTCTTTGCTTTGTAAAAGCTTTTTAGGTTTAATTAGGTCTGATTTGTTTATTTTTGTTTGTTTCCTTTGCCTTAGGAACTGGATCCAAAGAAATATTGCTACAATTTATGTCAAAGAGTGTTATGCCTGTGTTTTCTTTTAGGAATTTTTAATGTTTCCAGTTTTATGTTTAGCTGTTTAATCCATTTTGAGTTTATTTTTGTGTATGGTGTTAGAGAGTGTTCTAATTTCATTCTTTCACATGGAGCTGTCCAGTTTTCCCAGCATCATTTATTAAAGAGATTATGTTTTCTGCATTATAAATTCTTGCCTCTTTTGTCATAGATTAATTGACCAAAAGCTTGTGGGTTTATTTGGGGGCTATTTTGTTCCATTGATCTGTGTAACTGTTTTTGTGCCAGTATCATGCTGTTTTGATTACTGTAGCATTGTATTATAATATGAAGCCTGAGAGGGCTATACCTCCAGCCTTGTTTTTTCTCACAGGATTGCTCTGGCAATTTGGCGTCTTTTGTGGTTCCATACAAATTTTAGCATTATATGTTCCAGTTCTGTGAAAAACGTCATGGGTATTTTGATAGGGATTGCATTAAACCTTCAGACTGATTTGGGCAGTATGGTAATTATAATATTATTTCTTCCAATTCAAGAGTACAGGATAGCTTTTTACTTCTTTTTATTACATTCAATTTCTTTCATTGATATTTCATAATTTGAGCATAGGTCTTTTACCTCTTTGGTTAAGTTTATTACTAGGTATTTTATTCTTTTTGGTGTGATTTTAGACAAGATTGGTTTTTTACTTTCTCTTTGATATTTGATTATTGGTGTTTACTAAAAAAAATTCTTATATTAATCTTGTATCTCACAACCATGTTGAAATAATTTATTATTTCTAATAGTTTTTGGGTGGAGACTTTAGGGTTTTCTATGTAAACATGTTATCTGAAAATAGTGACAGTTTTACCTCTTTCCTTCTAATATGGATACCTTTTATTTCTGTTTATTTGATTGGTGTGAAAATTGTTGCCATTTTAACTGAGTGATAAATGTCACTGTTCCTGTCATTTTATAGATTTAGCAGAGGACTCATAAGTCTGAGAAAAAAATATAGTAAGCAAAACTATTTGCACATCCTAAAGAAAAAGCAATCCAATATCTATACACATATGGAGAGATAACACAAAACAATTAATTCTCACCCACTAGAATGGTTATAGTTTTTAAAATACAGACAAAAAATAATGCTGGTGAGAATGTGGAGAAGCAGTAGAAATGTAAAGTGAGGCAGTCACTTAGAAAAACAGCTTGGTGGTTCCTCAAAGGTAAAAATAAATTTATATTATCATGCTCCATCATAAGTGACTAGACATAGTTCTCACTGCATAAAAAAAAATTAAAAAATAATAAAAAAGAAAAAATAAAATAAAAAATAAATTTACCATATAACCCAGCAATTCACTCCCAGGTATATACCTAAGAGGAAATGATAATATATGTCCACACAAAATCTGTACATAAACGCTCACAGCAGCATTATTTATAATAGTAAAACACAGAAACAACTCAATTGCCTATCAACTGATGAAGAGATAAATAAAATATGATATATGCATGTAATGGTATACTATTTGGAAATAAAAAGAAAGGAAATATTGATACATCATACAAATTCATGTATTGTGGCTGAAAACATTGTGCTAAGAATCCAGTCAGAAAAGACCATATACTGTATGATTCTATTTATGTTAAATGTCTAAAATCAGCAAATCTACAGAGACAGAAAGTAAATTAGTATTTGTCCAGGGCTGGAAGGAGGGAAAAATGGGTAATGATAGCTAATGGGTGTGGGTGTTTTGTTCTAAAATTAAGTTGTTATGATATCTGTGGAAACTTGTGAATATAGTTTAAAACAAAACAAAACAAAACACTGAATTGTGTTTTAAGTAGGTAAATGGTGTGCTGTGTGGATTATATTTCAGTACTTTACAAAATATATTTTAGAAAACATTAAGAGACAGGTACTGACAAGTTCTGCCAGGTTTGTATTAGGCTGCAATTTACCTCTAGGCTGTTTATATAAGGTTAAGAAATCTTTAGGAAAATCAGTAGTGTGACTTTCTTTGGAGAGAATTATTAGTATGCTGTGTTTCTACAAGGCTGATAATACCCTCCCTTTGCCCATGGCTTCTAGTGAGTGAAGGGGGTTGGGAAGAGGGTTGCCTCACTTTACCTCCAGCTTAGTGAGAGAAACTCCATAAGAGAAAACCTTGATTTGGTAAGCTTAAAATATATCCCCTGGAGAATGATGGCTCTATGGACTGGTATCTAATTTATCCTTGCAAATCGAAAGCACGTGTCTGAGACCAGAGTTTTATAAATCAGTGCCTGAGGAAACAGTTCTGGCTTGGTGGGACAAGGAGTCACACATTTATTGTGGGGCTGCTTCCAACCTTGGGGCAGGATGCTAGTCCATTTCAAGAGAAGTTCCACCCTAGACAACTGCTTAGAGGGTAAAGAGATCCCAACTGAGAAACAGAATGAGATGTCAAAGGTCTGAAGATTTGATTGTTAGTGATGGAGACACTGTCCACATAAATTCAGCTTTAAGTGAGAGATACCTAGAATTCAGGGTATCTGAAGAAGCAAAAAAAAAAAAAATACAACTTAATGACAGTAGGAACCAGAATTTGGAATCTGCTCCCTCAGGGGTCAAAGCTAAAATAATTCTACAGGTCAAAAAAAAAAAGAAGTTGCTTCATCTTTTCCTCTCTTCTTTTCTCCTTCCAACCTAAGCACCTTCACCCTCTTAACCTTCTCAAGCCTTGGAATAGTCACCTCTACCCTTCTCAGTTAGAGAGGAGGAGAAGCAGGACAAGGTAAGGAGACAGAAAAGATGGCATTCAGGTCACATTCACCACAGTGTAGGCTTTCAGCAATAAAGCAGTCCTAAACTGAGGAAGGGATGTTGTTTACACTGGAGAAGACTTAGGGGTTGACTAAGGGGACTATTGATGTACCTATATTATAAATATCTGTGTCATGGGTTGAATTATGTCCTCCCCCAGAAAAGATATGTTGAAGTTCACCACAACCTCGGTATGTGACCTTATTTGGAAAGAGATTTTTTTTTTTGAGATGTAATTAAGATGAGGTCACACTGGAGTGGATGGGTACCTAATCCAAAAAGAGTGTGAAGATACATTACATGAATTTGGAGGTAGATATTGTAGTGCTGTAGGTATAAGAACAGGCAAGCTAAGACATTGTAGTGCTGTAGGTATAAGAAGAGGCAAGAAAGGCTTCAGAGAAAGCATGGTCATAACAACAAATTTCCATTCTTGCAAGCTACCAACCTTGTGGTTCTTCATCATGGCAGCCTTAGGAGACTACTACACTATGAGACAGGTAAAGTATGGCATTGGCCTGAGGTTTCATTCATGGGTGAGGAAATTACAAGCCAAGACAACAAACTTGAAGGGACATTGTAAAATATAAGAGGTGGTTTTCTGCTTGTGCTCAACCAAAACATGCAATTAACCAGTTAAACTGTGACTATTCCATAAATATGTCCAAAGCATAATGCACATGGCTAGTCCAATTCTCATAATATTTATTTTTCTTCCCTTTATGTGCCACTCACAACTTATGATTTTGATGGTGTTTGAGCTTCATTACTAGGTTCCAATCTCTTTTACTTTTCCTTTGTATTTTCAGTGTCACTTTCCTAAATAGCTGATTGTCATTTTCAAGAACAGATGGCAAATAGGAGACCCTATAGTTCTGAGTCTTTAGTGGCTATAAAAAATTCAGATCTGTTGGAGCCAAGGTACACAATAATCTAGAAGACTGGAGTGCATCTTAGAGTCCAAGATAAGAACAATGATCTCTAACAGGCTGATTAAATATTAGAAGTAATAGTAACTATAAGTGATGCAAATATAATAATTAAAGCTAACATTTTATAATCATTACTAGTGCTACGGTTTTTTGGTGCTAAGCTTTTTAAAACAAGATCTCTGTGGTGGGAATGTAAATTGGTACAGCCACTATGGAAGACAGTATGGAAGTACCTCAGAAAACTAAGTATTGACCTACCATATGATCCAGCTATCCCACTCCTATGCATATATCCAGAAAAGACATTCATTCAAAAGGATACATGCACCCCTTTGTTCATCGCAGCACTGTTCATAAGAGCTTATACATGGAAGCAACATAAATGTCCACTGAAAGATGACAAGATTAAGAAGATGTGGGAGTTCCCGTCGTGGCACAGTGGTTAACGAATCCGACTGGGAAACATGAGGTTGCGGGTTCGGTCCCTGCCCTTGCTCAGTGGGTTAACGATCCGGCGTTGCCGTGAGCTGTGGTGTAGGTTGCAGATGCGGCTCGGATCCCGCGTTGCTGTGGCTCTGGTGTAGGCCGGTGGCTATTGCTCTGATTCAACCCCTAGCCTGGGAACCTCCATATGCCACAGGAGCGGCCCAAGAAATAGCAACAACAACAACAACAAAAGACAAAAAAAAAAAAGATGTGGTATATTTATACAATGGAATACTACTCATCCATAAAAAGGACAAAATAATGCCATATGCAGCAACATAGATGCAACTAGAGATTCTCATATACTAAGTGCAATAAGTCAAAAAGAGAAAGACAAATAACATATGACATCCCTTATGTGTGGAATCTAAAATATGGAACAAACAATCCTATCTTCGAAACAGAGGTAAATCATGGCCATGGAGAGCAGACTTGGGGTTTCCAGCGGGGAGGGGGTGGGAAGTGGGATGGATGGGAAGTTTGGGATTGGGGGGTGCAAATTGTTACATTTGGAATGGATGGGCAGTGGGGTCCTACAGTACAGCACAGGGAACTGTGTATGACTGGGTCACCTTGCTATACAACAGAAATTTGAGAAAAGCAGTAAATCGACTATATTTAATAAAAAATAAGATCTCTTTAAGTGTAAAGAAATTCTATGAGGACACACTAGACAAACTATTATCATCCTTTTTTTACAGATGAGAAAGCTGATGTTTTGAATAAATAACTCATCCAAGGTAGGTGAGCTAGTAAATGGAATAAATAATAACCCACTTCATACCTGCCTGACCTCAGAAACAGAGTTAAAGTGAAGAACTCAACATGATTATGGCTGCAATCACTCTGAGTGCTAGCTGAAATACCAGGGGGGCTGATTCAGTAGCTTTCTACTTCAGCAAGGCAGCAGAGGCTGTGAGGCACTCACCAGTAACCCCTTGGTATTCATCGCCTTTCACACATGCACTCCTGTCTCCCAAATATCAATTCTTGTAACTGGTTGCTTAGCGGAAACTGGTGGAGCACTGGGACAGTCTGGAAGTGCCAGGAATTAATTCACATGCCTAAGAAGCCCTCAATCAATGTCTGAGAGTCAGTGTAGAAATACCTCATCCTTCTCCCTCCTTGGGCAGGATTACTCTCAAACATGCATTGCACTGTCCCCCAGAGTTCCCACTGGGATTAAGCTCAAGTTCCCCTAGTGGTAACTTGGTTAATAGTTCACTCTCTATTAGATACCTCCTTCTCCCTATCTCATTTGCCTATACCTATTATTTCCTGGTATCCCCTACCAAATAAACTCCTTGTTCCTGAATACTTGTCCCAGGATATAGGGTCTGCTTGTGGGGGAACCAAAACCAAAATAATAAATTAATGCAGTGAACCTAAATTAATGGAAATTCTGGTCACCACTTATTTTACACAATCTACAGATTAAATGTAATCCCTATTAAAATATCAATGACATTTTTCACAAAACTGGAATAAATAATTTTTAAACTTATATAGAAACACAAGAGATCCCCAAATAGCCAAAAAATCTTGAAAAAAAAAAAAAGAATAGAGCTGGCGATATCATGCTTTCTGACTTCAGACACACTACAAACCTACAGTCATCAAAATAGCATTGTACTGGCATAAAAACAAATACAGAGATCAATGGAACAGGATAGAAAGTCCAGAAATAAAACCACACACTTATAGTATGTTAATCTATAAAAAAGAGACAAGAATTTATAATTGATAATAGTTTCTTCAATATATAATGCTCAAAAAACTGGACAGCTCCATGTAAACGAATAAAATTAGAACATTTTCTCATAACATATGCAAAGATAAACTAAAAATGGATTAAAGACCTAAATGTAAGATGAGAAACCATAAAAATCCTAGAAGAGAACACAGGAAAAACACTTTTTGACATAAATCAAAACTACAGGAGTTCCCGTCGTGGCGCAGTGGTTAACGAATCCGACTGGGAAACATGAGGTTGCGGGTTCGGTCCCTGCCCTTGCTCAGTGGGTTAACGATCCGGCGTTGCCGTGGGCTGTGGTGTAGGTTGCAGACGCGGCTCGGATCCCGCGTTGCTGTGGCTCTGGTGTAGGCCGGTGGCTACAGGTCCGATTCAACCCCTAGCCTGGGAACCTCCATATGCCGTGGGAGCGGCCCAAGAAATAGCAACAACAACAACAACAACAACAACAAAGACAAAAGACAAAAAAAAAAAAAAAACTACATATATTTGGATATATCTCCTAAGGCAAAGGTAAGAAAAGCAAAAATAAACAAATGGGGCCTGAGGTTTCTGTCATGGCTCAGCAGTCATGAACCCAACTAGTATCCTTGAGGATACAGGTTCAATCCCTGGCCTTGCTCAGTGGATTAAGGATTTGGCATTGGTGTGAGCCATGGTGTAGGTTGCAGACATGGCTTGGATCCTGGGTTGCTGTGGCTGTGGTTTAATCTGGCAGCTATAGCTCCAATTGGACCCCTAGCCTGGGAACTTCGATAATGCTGCAGGTGTGGCCCTGAAAAGACAAAAAAATAAAAAATAAAAATAAATAAACAAATGGGGCCTGATTAAACCTAAAAGCTTCTGCATAAACTCAATATCAATAAAACAACTAGTCCAGAGTTCCTGTTGTGGCTCAGCAGGTTAAGACCCCAACTAGTACCCATGAGTATGTGGGTTTGATCCCTGGCCTCGCTCAGTGGCTTGGATCCTGCATTTCTGTGCCTATATGCCACAGGCCAGCAGCTGCAGCTCTGAACCCCTAGGCTGAGAACTTCCATATGCCACAGGGGCGGCCATAAAAAAAAATCCAATCCAATCAAAAAATGGGCAGAGTGAGTTTCTGCTGCGGTGCAGTGGGTTAAGAATCTGACTGCAGTGGCTCAGGTCGCTGTGGAGGCACAGGTTCAGTCCCCAGTGAAGTTGGTTAAAAGATACTGTGTTGCTGCAGCTGTGACTTGGATTCAATCCTGGCCTGAGAACTTCCATATGCCGTGGGCACAGTCATTAAAAAAAAAAAATTGGTAGAAACCTGAATAGACATTTTTTCCAAATAAGATATACAGATAGGCAACAGGAACATGAAAAGATGTGCAACATCACTAATCTTCAGAGAAATACAAATCAAAAATCACAATGATACCATTTCATACCTCTCAGAATGGCTATCATAGAAAAGACCACAGCTAACAAATGTCAGCAAGGATGTGGAGAAAAGGGAATCCTTGTGCACAGTTGGTGGGAATATAGATTGTAGCAGCCACTGTGGCAAACACTATGTAGGTTCCCTAAAAATACTAAAAATAGAACCACCAAATGATCCAGCAGTTCCATTCCCAGATATATATTTGGAAAAAAAAAACCTGAAAACAGTAATTTTTTTTTTTTGGCTTTTTAGGGCTGCCCCCATGGCATATGGAAGTTCCCAGGATAGGGGTTGAATAGGAGGTGTAGCCACTGGTCTACACCACAGCCCCAGCAACGCCAGATCAGAGCCACACTTGTAATTTACACTACAGCTCACTCAACGCTGGATCCTTAACCCAGTGATTGAGGCCAGGGATCCAACCTGCATCCTCATGGATGCTAATCAGATTCCTTTCTGCTGAGCCACAATGGGAACTCCTGAAAACAGTAATTTAAAAAGATACATATACCCCAGTGTTTATAATAGCACTGTGTTTATCACAATAGCTGAGATATGGAAGCAATATAAGTATCCATCAACAGATGAATAAAGAAGATGTGATATATATGTGTATATACATACACACACAAGCACACAGACACACACATATACATATACTCTAACATAAAAAATGAAATAAAAAATGTGAAATAGAAAAAAATGAAATTTTGCCATTTGCAACAACATGGATGGACCTGGAGATTATTAGGCTTAGTGAAATAAATCAGAGAAAGATAAATACTATATGTTATCACTTATATGTGGAGTCTAAAAAATAAAACAAAGACATGAATATAAACAACAGGAACATACTCAAAGATATAGAAAACAAAGTTGGAGTTCCCGTCGTGGCGCAGTGGTTAACGAATCCGACTGGGAACCATGAGGTTGCGGGTTCGGTCCCTGCCCTTGCTCAGTGGGTTAACGATCCGGCGTTGCCGTGGGCTGTGGTGTAGGTTGCAGACGCGGCTCGGATCCCGCGTTGCTGTGGCTCTGGTGTAGGCCGGTGGCTACAGCTCAGATTCAACCCCTAGCCTGGGAACCTCCATATGCCGCGGGAGTGGCCCAAGAAATAGCAACAACAGCAACAACAATAACAACAACAACAAAAGACAAAAAAAAAAACAAACAAAAAAAAACAAAGTAGTGGTTAGAAGTGGGTACAGGAAAGAGGTGGGGAGCAAGATGCGGTAGGGGGTTAAGAGGCACAAACTACTATATATAAAATAAGATACAAGGATATATTTTACAGCACAGGGAATACTCGGATAAGGCTATGCCGTTTCTCTTTATTTCCTTTACGTTTTGATACAAAGGTAGCATACTAGAGAAACTTTGTTTCACTTAGAAATTACCCACATATGAATTAATCAATATATTCTAAATATTTTAGATTTTCCCATTTTATATTGTGTGCAACTGTAATGTATTCAACTAATATCCTATGTTTTGTTACCTAAGTAGATTCCAATATTTTTCAGTTAAAAATAATTCTGCAGTGAAGAACTTTGTGCATATGTATGTTTGCATTATAGAAGCTTTATCTTCAGCTTAATTCCTAGAAATTAAGATTTCTAAGTCAAAGTATAACTGTATATGTACTTTTATTAGATATTGCCAACTTCCTGTCCATTTATCGAGGACTATTCTGTAACTCTAGTAACAATATAGGATAGTCCTTTCTTGACAGAGTATATTGTGAAGTTTTCAAATTTTTGCAGATCTGATGGGCAAAATCAGTACCTCATTATGGTTCCTATCTGTGTTTCTCTTATTGTGACTGAAAGCAAATCATCCTCATATGATTAAGGATCATTTTTATGCTTTTGATAAAATGTTTTAGGCATTTTTAATAGAACTTTTGTTTCCCACTTAATATTTAAAGTTTCTTTATATATTAGGAATATTAAACATGTGATATACATTACATATTTTCCCAATTTTTATTGTCTTTTGAGTTTTCTTTGTAAATGTTTCATTTTTTGTACAAATGTATTAATTTTGAAATTTGTGGCATCTGAATTTTGAGTCATAGACTGTTTTCCACTACACTCAGATTATAAAGGAATTCATCAATATTTTCTTCTAGTATTTGTATAAATTTGTTTTGTACATTTAACTTTCTGATTTATTTAGGGTTTATACTTATGCATGGATTGAGAAAGAAATCTGATTACCTCTTTTTATGAACACTATTTTTTATTAAATTGACATTCATCTCAGCAACTTGAAATGCTTTTTTATATATTACAATTTCATACGTACTTGGGTCTATTTATGGAATTTTTATTTTTTTCCATTGGTATGTCTATTCATGTGCCATTAAAATTAATTATTGGGGCACTGTATCATGTATTATATCTTGGAGGTCTAGTCCCTCTCACAGATTTTCCTTTTCAGCATTTTCCCAGATATTTTTTGCACTATATTTCCATATAAACTTTGGTTTTAATTTGGTTAGCTCCATAATAACAAAGGGTACTGGTATTTGTATTGTGATCACATTAAATTTATTTATTAATTTAGGGATAACGGACATGTTAAATGATGTTGAGATGACTTATCAAAGAACAAGGGAAAGTTCTTTGTGTTTAAGTCTATTTTTCAGTCTTTCAGAAGACTTCATGGTTTATTTCTTACAGATACTACACATTTCTGTTAAGCTCATTCTGATTTTATCTCTTTTTTTGCTCTTAATAATAAGATTTTATAATACATTCTAAAAATTCACCTCTTCTTAATGGTTATATTTTTGCATATGATGGGTATTAATTTTTACTTGTCAATTTTACATATTGCCAACTTGTTGAGTTATTTTATTGATTGAGTTAGGAACACAATTTTTTTCTCTAGGGTTTTCCAGGTACACTATTATGCTATCTGTAAAGACAGGGGATTTTACTTCTTTTCTAAATCTTCTGCCTTTAATTGATTTATCTTGTATAATTTCATTCCTGTCTTGTTTCCAACTTTGGATCTATAGAGTAAGTGCAATTTTTTTTTCTTAGATCTATTAAAACAATGACATATTAATAGGTTTCCCAATACTACAATATTTTTGCAATTCTACTTGGTCATACTGGATTATTTTAGTAATGTGATATTAGAATCTTTTCAATTATATTTTATTTTACATAATTTCTATTTTTTTTTTGTCTAGATGTAATGTATTTTAAATCCTCAATGATGACATGGAGAATCCAATGAACTCTTAATTGTAAACAGTGTAGCATCTATATATATAGAAAAATGAATTCAATTTTATTAATCCCTTGTCACTAGTCCCACTTCTATCATTTTTCTTTCACCTCACTCTGTGAAGATTCATTTAATATTTCTCTTATTCATTAAATTCCTTTGCATCCAGCACTCCTATGCATTATACAGTTACACTCTAAACTCCCTCCCCTGCTCAGACCTCAGACTTCCACATGTGTCTGGTAAAGATGATGCTGAGCTACCACATCTAGCACATGAAAGTACGGTCCCCTCCTCCCTGCTGATCCCTGCCAGTGAAAAATGGCTGTCTGGGTTAACAGTGAAATAAGCCATCAGCCAACTGTCTAAACAGACCCTTATTTCAACCATTCCACTCAATCTCCTTTACTTACATTTTTCCTCTAGCCCCAAGCCTCCCTATGGAGTTTCCTGTTTCACCTTAATGCCCCAAGTCACTCATAAAGCCACAGCAGCAAGTGACTTCTAAAGCACAGATGTTTAGTTGAGAAACCTCCTGGGGCTTGGAGCTTGCGAGTGCAACATTTCTGTGGTCCTGCAAAGCAAAAAGCTTATCAATCTGCTCAAATGATCCACCATGTCCTTGCAATAAGTTTTAAAGTTTAAGGACTTGGCTACCTATGATATGGCACTCCGCCTCTAGTACCAATGACTTTCTGAACAGAATCTGCCTTGCCTACCCATCACCTTCTCTGGAAATAAAAAGCAGTGATGCCATTTATATTACAGAATTTTTTTCAATCTTATAGCTCAGCCTTCTCAAAAGTCGCAATGGTTTAATGTCTTCATTCTTCTAAGAACTGCTCTGAACTTTAGAAATACAATTCACTGAGAATCTGATTCAATAAGAGGTTAGGTGGTATATTGGGCAATATAGCCTTTGGCCAAAAATGAGGTTTTAACTATAAAGAAATGAGTCTTTATTTTCTGGTTCATAAGCTGGCCTGTGGAAGCAAATCTAAAGGGAGAAACTGTATTGTATCTGGGCTAATGAACCATTGAGATAAAGAATTGTGACTTCTTTGAGATGACCCTAATGATTTAGATACATATGTTCTACTTGCTTTATTTTAAAAATCTAAAGGCAATTATATCATTTATCAATTTATAAATTAAATTGATAAATTAAATTGATAAACTAGTTAAAAGTAAAACACTGCTGATATTATTTCTGTCAGAGCATTATATTTCTGTATTTAAAATGGAAGCTTTATAAATACACACAAAGCCAGCACACCACCAATGACAGTCATCATAGAAAATGCACAAATTGACCATAGGTGTCTCGGTTTATTGCTGGGTTCTCCATTCTGTTCCATTGGTCTGTCTGTCTGTTTTGATACCAGTACCACACTGTTTTGATGACTGTGGCTTTGTAGTATTTCTTGAAGTCTGGGAGAGTTATGCCTCCTGCTTGGTTTTTGTTCCTCAGGATTTCTTTGCAATTCTGGGTCTTTTGTGGTTCCATATAAATTTTTGGATTGTTTGTTCTAGTTCTGTGAAAAATGTAATCGGTAATTTGATAAGGATTGCATTGAATTTGTAGATTGCTTTGGGTAGTATGGCCATTTTTACAATATTGATTTTTCCAATCCAGGAACATGGAATATCTTTCCATTTCTTTGAATCCTCTTTATTTTTCTTGATTAATATTTCATAGTTCTCAGCATATAAGTCTTTCACCTTCTTGGTCAGGTTTATTCCCTGGTACCTGATATTTTGGGGTGCAATTTTAAAAGGTATTGTATTTTTGTATTCCTTTTCTAATATTTCATTGTGAGTGTATACAAAAATGTGACTGATTTCTAAATGTTAATCTTATATCCTGCTACATTGCCGAATGTGTTGATCAGTTCAAGTAGTTATGGGGTTGAGTCCTTAGGGTTTTCTATATATACTACCATGTCATCTGCATACAGTGACAATTTTACCTCTTCTCTTCCTATTTGGATGCCTTTTATTTCTTTTGTTTGTCTGATTGCTGTGGCTAGGACTTCCAATACTATGTTGAATAACAGTCATGAGAGCAGGAAAGCAGGCATCCTTGTCTTGTTCCAGATTTTAGTGGGAAGGCTTTCAGCTTTTCTCCACTGAGTATTATATTTGCTGTGGGTTTGTCATAAATAGCTTCTATTATGTTAAGGTATGTTCCCTGTATACCCACTTTGGCAAGGGTCTTGATCATGAATGGATGTTGGAATTTGTCAAATGCTTTTTCTGCATCTATTGAGATCATCATGTGGTTTTTGACTTTTGTTAATGTGGTGTAGGATGTTGATTGATTTGCATATGTTGAACCATCCTTGTGCACCTGGGATGAATCCCACCTAACCATGTTGTATGATCTTTTTTATATGTTGTTGGATTCAGTTGGCTAAAATTTTGTTGAGAACTTTTTCATCTATATTCATCAAAGATATTGGCATATAGTTTTCTTTTTTGGTGGGATCTTTTGTCTGGTGTTGGTATTAGACTGATGGTGGCATCACAGAATGTCTTTGGAAGTGTTCCTTCTTCTTCAACCTTTTGAAAACATTTAAGGAGGATGGGTATAAATAAGTTCCTCTCTGTACGTTTGGTTGAATTCACCTGTGAAGCCATCTGGTCCTAGACTTTTATTTATTTCTTCTTGATTCAGTTTTAGCAGGCTGTAAGTCTCTAGAAAGTTGTCCATTTTTTCTAGGTTGTCAAATTTGTTGGCATACAGTTGTTCACAGTATTCTCATGGTTTTTGTATTTCTGTAGTGTCCATTGCGATTTCTCCTTTTTCATTTCTTATTTTGTTTTTTTGGGTTGTTTTTTCTCGTCTTCTTGGTCAATCTGGCCAGAAGTTTGTAAATTTTGTTTACCTTTTCAAAGAACCAGCTCTTGGTTTTACTGACTTTTTCCACTGTTTTTTTGAACCTCTATTTTATTGATTTCCTCTCTGATCTTTATGATTTCCTTCCTTCTGCTGATTTTGGGTTTTGTTTGTTCTTCATTTTCTAATTCATTTAGGTGGTGGGTTAAGTTGTTGATTAGAGATTTTACTTTTCTTTTGAGGAAGACCTGTATTACTATGAATTTCCTTCTGAACACTGTTTTTTTGGCATCCCATAGATTTGGAGTGGTTGTGTCTTCATTATCATTTGTCTCAAGGTATTTTTTAATTTCCTTCTTGATTTCCTCATTGATCCACTGGTTTTTTAGAAGCATGTTGTTTAGTCTCCACATAGTTAGTTTTTTCTCATTTCTTTTCCTGTGGTTGATTTCTACTCTCATGTCATTGTGGTCAGAGAAGATACCTGAAATAGTTTCTATACTCTTAAATTTGTTGAAGTTAGCTTTGTGCCCCAGTATGTGATTAATCCTTAAGAATGTCCATGTGAACTTGAGAAGAAAAAAGGAGACAAGAATATAAAATGGGAAAAAGACATTTTTTCAGCAAGGGGTGCTGGGTAAACTGGACAGCCGCATATAAATCAATGAAACTGGAACACACCCTCACACCATGCACAAAAATAAATTCAAAGTGGCTTAAATACTTAAATGTAAGAAAAGACACCATCAAACTCCTAGTAGAGAACATAAGCAAAACATTCTCTGATATCAACCTTACAAATGTTTACACAGGTCAGTCTCCCAAAGCAACAGAAATAAAAGCAAAAATAAACCAAAGGGACCTAATCAAACTGACGAGCTTTTGCACAGCAAAGGAAACCATAAAAAAAAAAGACAACTTACAGAATGGGAGAAAGTCATTTCAAATGATTCAACTGACGAGGGCTTAATCTCTAAAATACACAAATATCTTATACAACTCAACAGCAAAAAGGCCAACAACCCAATGGAAAAATAGGCAAAGGCCTGAATAGACATTTCTACAAGAAGGTATACAAATGGCCAAAAAGTACATGAAAACATGCTCAAAATCACTGATTATTAGAGAAATGCAAATGTGAAACTACTCTGAGGTACTGCCTCACACCAGTCAGAATGGCCGTCATTCATAAGTCCACAAATAACAAATGCTGGAGGGGCTGTGGAGAAAAGGGAACCCTCCTGCACTGTTGGTGGGAATGTAAATTGGTACAACCAGTATGGAGAACTGTATGGAGGTATCTTAGAAAACTATACTTAGAAATACCATATGGCCCAGCAATGCCACTCCTGGGCATACCTCCAGACAAAGTTTTCATAAAAGACATATGCACCCACATGTTTATTGCAGCACTATTCTCAATAGCCAAGACATGGAAACAGCCTAAATGTCCATCAACAGATGATTGGATTAGGAAGATGTGGTATACATACACAATGGAATGCTACTCAGCCATAAAAAGAACAAAATAATACCATTTGCAGCAACATGGATGGAACTAGAGACTCTCATACTGAGTGAAGTAAGTCAGAAAGAGAAAGACAAATACCATATGATATCACTTATATCTATAATCTAATATATGGCACAAATGAACCTTTCCACAGAAGAGAAAATCACGGACATGGAGAAAAGACTTGTGGTTGCCTGGGGGGAGGGGGAGGGAGTGGGATGGACTGTGAATTTGGGGTTAATAGATGCAGACTATTGCCTTTGGAATGGATAAGCAATGGGATCCTGCTTTGTAGCACTGGGAACTATGTCTAGTCACTTATGATGGAGCATGATAATGTTAGAAAATAGAATGTGTATGTGTATGTGTGACTGGGTCACCTTGCTCTGCAGTAGAAAATTGACAAAGCTCTGTAAACCAGTTATAATTGTAAAAATAAAAATCATTATATAAAAAAGAAAATGCACAAATTAAAAATCAGAAGTCTGCTTTTAATGGCCACTTTAAAGCCTATATTAATGTATTCTTATTCAGTATTAAACTGTTTCTATACAGTGCCCTAGTATAATGAATCAGAGATTAAAGTCATGCTTCTGATAAAATTAAATAGGATAAGACTTTCAATGCATTATTTTTGAAATCTGAAGACACTATAAGTCAATAGTGTGTCAATTCCATTTGTTCATGTACTCTTCATTTTTCTTTTACACTCTGTACAAAAATGACAGTTAATTAACAACCTAGTCCAAGAGAAGTATTTCTAGTGATAATAAGCAAAGCTAATGTGAAAGAATATAAAATTTACCATGGCCAGAAAAAACTTAACTTTACAGAAAAAATTACAGAAATCTTGTGATGAAAATACTTAAACTGACATATAAATGTATGTGTAATTGTATATTATATATAATTCAAATCAAAGATTAACATCTGCAGTATATATGTCTCTATATTTATATTAAATATATTAAATATTCAGAGACATATACATATATGCCTTATATACACACACACAAATATATCTGTTATGTAATAAACAGTTTTTGTTAAACAATGAATTTTTATTTACTGTATGGTTTGATTAGTTTATGTAAATGTGACTTGGGAAATATTTTAAGAATATTCATAAGAACAGATATTTCAAATATGCAAAAATGAAACTTAAATGAGAAAAATATATTTACAGCATTCTCCTACAATGTACATTTGGAAACATTCAGAAAACTACATATTTTAATGACATCTTCATCATCGTAATAGAGTATAAGATGCTATTGTTAAGGTGTTTATGTTCTTTTGAATTCATAGACTCATCTTTGTTTGCAACTAGGCAAGAGGCTGAAATGAAAGTCAACATTCCTGGATGAAGTAGCATATGAATAAATACTGAAAGAAATGGAGTCAAGTTGGGGAACATTTTCCTCCCATGTATAGATCAGAAATAAATTTATCAAAGAATCTTTGACACATGCACTGTTGGAAGAACCAGAGCAGCTAGTAATAAACTGTCATAGGAAACCAACTAGAATGTTAGAAATAAATGTAACTTAACTAATAACTAAGAAAAATATATTCAGGGCCAAACTAAAGATAAAGGTATTGGCCGCATAACTTAAAACTTGATTCAAACATGATGTATTCTGCTGCACTTTAATCTTTGAGTTTCATTTTCTATCAAGCACATAGGAGAGAGTGTCACCTTAAAAATAGGTGTAATCAGTGAAAGCTACACTTAATAAGTTTTTTAAAAGACATAATTGCAGATGGTCTAATACTCTCAGTGATAATAAATTTAGTTTTATTCATTTACTACTTAGAAATAAATTTTATTTTAAAATTTAGTCTGAAATGATTTGTCAAATTTTGAAAATAAATTTAAATGCTTGTGGTTCAAGGTTGTTTACATCTTCTCATATATTTTTCAGACAAAATGTGGTACTTGGTAAAGTGGATAGTGTTCTTGGAACCAGGAGAAATATGAGAAGATATTTTCTTCATCAGATTTAACACTGAGAATGCAAATTTAATAGTAAAACATACACTGAATTACTGAAAACCTGTATAATTAAAAAAAAAAACTAAGTGAACTTGTGTTTTCCAGAAGACTATAGCATATTATCTCTTTACTGTTATTCAATAAACATATTTTAGTTCTACTCTGGCACAGCAGGTTAAGGATCCCTCAGTATCACTGCAGCAGCTTGGGCTGCTGCTATAGTGTTGGTTCAATTCCTGCCCTGGAACTTCCACATGCCATGGATGTAGCCAAGAAAAAAAAAATGCACACATTTTAGTGGACTTAAAGCTTAAATTATGATGCCACAACAAAATATCATTCAATCATAAATTCCCTAAATACAGAAGTAGAATAAGAATATAACTTATGAAACAGTAATTAGAATGTATGTTATAGAACTGGTTTAGAAATTTCAATGTTATAATAGTAAAAACATCAGAAGGAGCTATTTTTAACAAGCATTAGTATGAATTAGCTATTTTAATGACTAGATAAAGATAACTTCCAATACTAAAATACATATTTTTCTGAACTAAAATTACCAGATTCTAAAACTTTGGTAATACAAAGACTTGTAGATAAACTAAAATTTTGACAACTAATAAATATGTGTCCATGTATACATACACACACACAGTTGAAAAGTTAAAACTCAGTTGTTCATTTGGGTGATGGGAGTCTTTAGGGCACTTTAAATGGAATTTATATATCTACAACATTAAATGCCAAAAATCTAATACAAGAAGTACATACTCTCATGAAAATGGACAGTGGAAATACAATAGGCTCTGATTCCTTTTCAGTATGATTGGTTCCTTTGAAGGAATTATAAATAGTGAACAGGATATGATTTAATTGAAAATTGACTCTTCATGGATATGTATGATTAACTCCATTGGGCAATAAAAATTAACATTTAACATTGCCATGTTTTAACAATGCTCTGAGGGTCTCCGGATATAGACAGACAACAGCTATGTCTGTAACAGAGCATTAATTTCTCATGGTGGTGGTTTTGAATTGCCCATGGCATGGACTGCAAGTCTAAATGAATGGTCAAATTAGTCGAAAATCCACAAAGGCTGATAAACGCTGTAGTGGCCTGTTAAAGGATATGCAGTTCTGCTGTATATGCGTAACAGAGCTATAATCAGACAGTGGCAATATTAGCAAACTGTCAGCCTGGCCGCTCAAATTTTATGATAAATTTTTGGTAGGAATGCTAATAGGAGAATCAAGGTGTTAATAAAGAAGTATGAGTGATGGTAAGGCTGCATAAAATTAATAACTACAGAACTAATTTAGATATAAGATTATGTGATCATCAAAGAAAGGAGAAAAATGAGGGATTATCCTAGCAATTAAAATTTCCTCTAGGAGTAAGAAGGAATGTCAATAGTCTACAAATAGTAACAATTTTAGTCATAATGCCTACTCACTGAGGCTAAACACATGCATAAATTACGTTTTAAAATTTAATTTATTTCACCGTGTATGTATATTCTGGCACTAGATAAGGCTCTAAGAAATATGAGAAATATCTCCAAACAAAGCTTTGTATATTTTAACATACCAAATACACTGTCTTAGCTAATTCTTTCTTTTGGATAACTCCTTACCGTGCAGTTTGTGCATTTTCCTATCAGTTTATTTTTAATATACATATTCACTATACCATGGGTTACATTACAAACATTAGAGCAACATAAAGCTATTTTCAGTGGGTAAGGCACAGAACTTGCAGTATATGAAAAAGAAATCCAGACACTATCGTCACCTTGCATAGATTTCCCTTTTTTCCTTATTTATGGCAAAACCCTACTGCCAAGACCGAGATAAACTTCTGCAGTCTAGTGACTAAAGCAGACACTTCACTAATGATAAAAAATGCACTTAAAGAAAGAAATGGACTCAAGAAGCAAATGAAAGAAATAAATTAAAATTCATTAATATAAATAAGAATGAATGAAGATAATAAAGACTTTTGCTGCTTAAGAACAATTTCAAATAAACACTCTAGGAAACAATAATAACAAGTAAACAGGAGTAGCTAGGAGGAAAAGTAAGCTACAGCTGTGTTTTGGGGAAAGGAATAGGAAAGCTCATTAATTTTAACAGGAAAGTATTAGCTCATTACTTGTAGTAACACTTAAAAATATAAACTTATACATTTCTTAAAGCTTTACAGAAAACCACTTTCAAAAGTAATAGAATTTAATAGTTTCAAATCCCATGGCAGGGGAAAAATAGGAAAAAAATTTTGTCAAATAGAAAGCAGGACATACATTTTATGGATAGAGCTCAGAATCATAAACTTAGAAAAAAGCAAATTACATAATCATGTGTGTAAAATGATGTGATTTAACTAAATGTCAACTACTACACACACACACACACACACACACACACAGAGAAACTAAACACAAGTTCTTAAGAATTCTCATTTCTGGAAATGTATGAAAATTAATGAGGGAGTTCCTGCCGTGGCAGCAAGTTAAAAATCCAGCAATCCAACACTGCTGCTGAGGCATGGGTTTGATCCCTGGCCTGGCACAGTGGCTTAAAGATCTGGCATTGCTGCAGCTATTGTGTAGGTTGCCAACTGCAGCTCAGATTCGATCCCTGGCCAGGGAACTTCCAAATGCTACAGGTGTAGGAAAAAAAAATAAGAAGACATACTGTTTTGAGTTTCTATTCTACTGTTTGCCAGCGGAGTCAGTTAGTTAAATTCTCTGACCATATTTCCCCATCTACAAAATAAGGATAAAAGATGAATAGCAGAGGATTATGGGAATAATATGAGAGAACAAATTTCAGCCTCTAGGATCTCTTAGGCAATTGTCTACTCCATCCCTCCACTCTGAGGACTAAATGACACAAGAAGACACAGACTGAAATTCTAATGTGCTCCTGGAAAACCTAGTCCTTTCCCATTTACTGGATGACAACTTCATCCATTGAAAAAAACCTCAGGCCAAAACACTGTAGTCATCCTCGACTCTTTTCTTTTTATCTTAGCCTACGTCTAGCATGTCAAAAAGTTTGCTTCACTCATTAAAAGGAGATTCCGACTATGACTGTTTCTCTTCACCTCTTCTGCTACAAACCTAGACTTCCACAAAATATATGCTGGCTCAGACTAACTGGTCTCACTGCTTCTTATCTGGCCCTTCAACTCTCTATTGTCTATACAATAGCTAGAATGAATTTTAAAGGCAAAAATTAGAGCATGACACTCCCTTGTTCAGAATCCTGCAGTGGGTCCCCATTTCAAAGTTAAAGCCACAGAAATGATAATGGTCTATAAAACTCAGCAAGGTTGGACCCCACCTACTGCCTCTCAAATCTGATCTACTACTGCTATCCTTGTTCATCCCATTCTATCTATACTGGCCTCCTTGCCAGGCACACTCCCATCTAAGGCCTCTGCACTGTCTGGTCATACTTACGTAGATAAGTCTATGGCTAAACACGCTCACCTTCTTCATATCTCTAATCAATCATCACCTTTTCAGTAAGACTCATCCTAATCATCATACCGAAAGTTGTAGCCAATCTCCCTCTCATTTTCTATTCTTGGTCCCTATTCCTCATCATTTACTATACAATATTTGCTATTCAGAGTATGTTCCTAAAACAGCAGCACTGGCATCACTCAGAAACTTGCTAGAAATGCAGAATCTCAGGCTCCCACCCAAGACCTACTGTAATAACATACATTGTAACAAAATCCCCAGGTGACTCACATGCGCATTAAAAGAAACAGAGCCATGTGCTGTTTTCTATAGCACTTGTGAACTTTTACATACCTTTAAGGCAATAATGTATTATATTTTTTGCCTAAGTTCCATGAAGATGAGGATTTTTTCTTTTGAATTCACTGCTTTATCCCAATTCCTACAACTCAACCTGGCACATCAAAAAGCTCTCAAAAATATTTTTTGAATGAATGAATGCATGCATGAATAAAGAACATCTGTGAGAATATGGCGAGAACACTGCCTAACCTATACTGTGTGTGTAACTGATGACTGATTCTCTTCCTTTTCTCCCTGGGCTAATTACAGTCAGTGCTTCAGCATTTCAACAACTACAAATACACTTTGTCCTTTGTCAGAAACCAACTAGCAAAAGTTGATTAAAGACAGAATTTCTATTTCATCACTTTGAAAATATATGTGAACAATCTCCTAATCTGTTCCTCCTCACCAACTGCCCAATGATTACTGGATTTATTAAAAAAGAGACAAACACATTAGCGCTAATGGCAGGAGCTTTTAGAAAGTAAAACTTGATCTGCACAGTCAAATGATTGCTACATATAATAATTAGTAAAAAAATTGCACTGAATGTGTTATTTTATTTCATGGGCCATTTGAGTTGGAATCTACTGTCCAAAGAACAATAAATCATGAGCATGATGATGCCTCATAAAGTTTAAAATCCCATAATTTCTCTCATGTTCCTGAACAAAATCACAGCATCTGTCAAATAGAAAACTGAGACAAACAACTGGAAATTCACAACTATAATCCTTTCTGCAAAGGACAGGTGTTTTGAGGAGCTACCTAAAGTAACAAAATAAGGTAAAGGTAGTTCATGCATGATAAGGCAGACAAAGGGAATTTAAAATTAAGGTTGAAAATCTTAAAAGACATTTTGTTAAACAACATGGGTTGCACTGTGCATGTTCACATATATGCAAAATTTTTTTTGAAAAGTAAATAACATGATCCACAGTTAGATGAATCTACTGATGTGGAACCACAGATACAGAGGAATCAGGTATATGAAAGATTGACTTTGATATTTGGATTTCAACTTTGGGGATGGTCAGTGTCTCTAACCCCCACTTCATCACATTGTTCAAGGGACACTGTGTATGTAGAGAGGTAAATATATATATATATATATATATATATATATATATATATATATGAAATTTAAAATATATCACATCTTTATGTGTGTACCCTAACAATTTTTAGATAAGTGCATGTTACCATTCATGATAAATATCATTATAGCATTATTCTGGTAACTATTTTACTAATGTGAAACTTAAGCTATATTCTCCAGTAAAAAAAAAAAATTTTTTTTTCAAAGTTAAAACGAGAACGAAAAAGGAGAATAAATTCCAGTAGATTAAAATTAAGAACTGATTTTGATTACGGGCACCACAAAGACATAAAAGGTAAATTGCAAACTAAGAGAAGATACCTGGAGTATGTATTATTAGTAAAGACCCTATATGCAGAATATGTAAAATACTCCTTTGAGTCAAGAGGCTTAAGACAAATAACATAAAAGTGGACAAAGGTTAGAGGCTTAATTATAGATGTAGCTCAACATGCTGTAGATATATAAATTGTTGTAACACGTATGAAGAAGAATTTAGCATTCCTCATGTAATTCAAAATATGCGTACAGACCCAGCAGTTCAAAACCTGGGGACATTTTCCCATATATAAATGAAGAGACAAGTACAAGAGTAGCCATAGCAGCATTGCTAGTAATAGCAAAAAACTCAAAATGGCTGAAATACCCATCGACAGTTAAATAGTAAATGACATTGCAGTACATTAATACAATTAAATATTATACACCAATAGAAACAAATATACTGATACTGACACCATTTTAATATTTTCAAAAAAATAAGTAAAAAATAAATCACTGAATAATGAATATATTCAAATGAATACATTTATATAACAAAATGAGCAAAACTAAACCATGTATATTTTAGTTAATGTATAAAATATTTTAAAACTATAGAGAAGAGGAAGGAAATGAGTAACATGAAATTTAGGCCAGGAGTTATACATCAAGATAGTTGTGTCTGAAGGAAAAATGGAAATTGAGATTTAGGCAGCCAGGTCCCGGGTAGGTTTATATAGCATGGAATTGCACTGCTTTAATTTCAAAATTAGTGGCTGATACAAATGAGTTCATTTTTGTCATTTTTTAAACTTTATATATGTGGGACATGCATTATTTTTTGTCTACAACACGTTTTACATTTCTTTAAAAGTACAAACAGGTATACTAAAAGGCATTACAGTAGATCAACGTAAAAAAATTCCAGAATTAAATAATATCACTATACTTTCTAATAACTATGCTTTAATGCAAAGTAAATAGCTACATAGATATTTCCTACAGCCCAATTTAGATATGCCATGTCAGAGATCTGTGTTACACTTTCTGATATGCCTACTATAGAACTAATTGACAGAAGAAACTATAATCAATTAATAAACCACTGGAAATGAGAAGGGTTGGAAGGGAATCCCATTCATTACCTTTGAGTTTACCAATTCTGTTGATCACTTCAAAGAACCAGCTTTTTGTTTCATTGATCTTTTCTATGGTTTTCTTCATTTCTATTTCATAGATTTCTGCTCTGATCTTTGAGTTCTTTCCTTCCACTAACTTTAGGTCTTGTCTGTTCTCTCTCTAGCTGCTTTAAAGTTAGCTTGTTTATTTGAGCTTTTTCTTGTTTCCTGAGGTGGGCTTGTATGGCTATATACTTTCCTCTTAGAACGGCTTTTGCTGCATCCCATAGGTTTTGGAGTGTTGTATCTTTGTTGTCATTTGCTTCTAGGTATTTTTTAATTTCCTCTTTGATTTCTTCAGTGATCCATTGGTTGTTTAGTCTCCACATGTTTGTGGGTTTTTTTGCAGATTTTTTCCTCTTGTTGATCTCCAGTTGTATAGCGTTGTGGTCAGAAAAGATGCTCGATATGATATCAATTTTCATAAAGTTACCAAGGTTTGATTTGCAGCCCAGGATGTGTTCAATCTTAGAGAATGTTATATGTGCACTTGAGAAGAATGTGTATTCTGGTAGGAGGAGACAAGATGGCAGAAGAGTAGGGGGACACACTCGCCCTCTCCCACAAACACAACAAAAAAAGCACATCTACAGGATAAATGACTCACACAGAACAGCAACCAATCGCTGGCAGAAGAACCTAAACTCCAATAACGGCAAGAAGTTCATGACATTACTAGGTAAAACAAGAGAAAAGAGGAGAGTGAGAGAAGGTGAATCCAAGCTGGACAGGTGCACCCGAAAGGGAACAGAGGAGGAGAAAGGGATCCTGCACCCTGGAAAGTCACCTACTTGGGGAAAAGATCAAACAGAACGGAGGAATCTCCAGATGCACAGAAGAGTGTAGCAGTAAGTTGGAGTTCTGAAAAGCAGATCAAGAACCGAACGGACCATCTGAACTACAGACACAATCACCAAAAATTGAGACGCCTGGGTGCGGGGCTGGGCACCGAGACCTCGGATCCAGGGGTTAGTCCCCGAGAAAGGGCTGGGGGGGCGGGGTGGAGCGGAGACTGCTTGGGAGGTCTAGAAACTGGTCTGTCAAGTTTGACGGGGCAGAGGTTTGCCTGGGAGACTAGAAAACAAAGCTGTCACAGAGGAAGGGAGCAATACTCTAGGGGCGGGGAAGTGGAAAGCCGCATCAGAGGGAACATGGGAAAAGAGCCTGGTCTGCGCCCGTGCTGGGGAGGGGAGAGAAGAAGGGGTGGGTCCCCATAGAATACTCCCCACGCCACAGCAAGCTTACAGGCCCGCTAGCTAGCTGAAAGCTGTGCTTCCCAGTGCATCCCCTCCCCCACCCCCACCACCCCCTATGCTCTCGCCAGACCTGGGGCTGCCTGCCATCCGGGAGGGCTGGCCTCAACAATTGCCTGAAGCCTACCACCACAGGGGCTGACCCTGTACAGGCCTGCTTGCCCTTTGGAGGGGCTACACCCCCGCAGAGCAGCATCAAACACCACCAGACACTGAGAAAAGGCCTGCAGCCCAGAAAAACTAGAACAAGCCTAGCCAGGCCAGGAAAAGATCTGCCTAATTCTTGGACAGTCGTTCTGAGTCAGTCTGCCCTGGGGAGGAGCCTCTTGGGTTTTCAGCGGCCCTGCTAGCTTCCCAAGCCTTCAGGGGGTGCTGAGCTCTCGCAGATAAGCTTCATAGGACTGCCAGCTCCAGGCAGGACCCCCTGCAGCCCAGAAAAGCTGCAACAAGACTGGCCAGGCCGTGAAAAGATCTCAGACAGTCTTTCTGAGTTGGGCTGCCCTGGGGAGGAGCCTCTTGGGTTTTCAGCAGCCCAGCTAGCTGCCCAAGCCCTCAGGAGGTGCTGAGCTCTCACAGATCAGCTGCATAGGACTGTCAGCTCCAGGCAGGACCCCCTGCAGCCCAGAAAAGCTACAACAAGCCTGGCCGGGCCATGAAAAGATCTGCCTAATTTTCGGATGGTCTTTCTGAGTCGGGCTGAACTAGGGAGGAGGCTCTTGGGTTGGCAGTGGCCCAGCTCTCAGCCAAAGCACTCAGGGGGGTCTGCACTCCTGCAGAACAGCTGTAAAGGACTGCCAGCTCTCTGCAGGACCCCCTGCAGCCCAGAAAAGCTGCAACAAGCTTGCCCAGACTGTGAAAAGATCCGCCTACATTCTCAGGCCGTCCTTCTGAGTTGGGCTGCCCTAGGCAAGAGCCTCTTAGGTTCTCAGTGACCTAGATAGCTGCTCCAGCCCCCAGGGGGTGCTGCACTCCTGAGGAACAGCTGCCCAACACCGCCAACCCCCTGCAAGAACCCCACAGCCTAAAAACACCAGAGCAAGCTCTGCATGACCAAGTGAAATCTGCTACCATCGTGGTGTGGACCTCCCAGTCCTGTCTGCCCTCAGGAAGTCCTCCTTTGCTTCAAAGAAACACTTTTAGCCCCATCAACACTCCAGAAAAGCCACACTGCCTCAAAAAAGATTGACCAACCACACCAGCCCTCAGGAAATATTCCACGGCAGTGACAAGGCAAACACTGCCCGATAACGGAGAGTACAGCTCCCTCAGGAGAAAGAAAACAACAAGCAAGATGAAGAAGCTGAGAAACCACCCCCAGTCAAACCAACAGGAGAATTCACCTAAAACAGTCAACAATGAAACAGATCTCTGCAGTCTGACAGACCTGGAGTTCAAAAGAGAAATAGTGAAAATACTGAAGGAATTAAGAGAAGATATGAACAGTAATGCAGACACCCTCAGAAAGGAACTAGAAAATATAAGGAGGCGCCAAGAAAAACTAGAACATTCATTTGCAGAGATACAGACTGCACTAAGGGCAGTAAAAACCAGAATGAATAATGCAGAAGAACGAATCAGTGATATGGAAGATAGAATAATGGAAATCACCCAATCAGGTCAGCAGACAGAAAACCAAATCAAAAAACTGGAAAGCAATATAAGAGACCTATGGGATAATATAATGCGGGCCAATCTACGCATAATAGGAATTCCAGAAGGAGTAGAAAAAGATAAGGGGATGGAAAATATATTTGAAGAAATTATCGCTGGAAACTTCCCAAATCTAAAGGATACTGGGTTCAAGATACAATAAGCACAGAGGGCCCCAAACAAACTGAACCCAAATAGACCCACAGCAAGACACATCATAATAAAAATGGCAAAAGTTAGTGATAAAGAGAGGATCCTAAAGGCAGCAAGAGAAAAACAGAATGTTACCTACAAGGGAACCCCCATAAGAATATCAGCTGATTTCTCCACAGAAACACTACAGGCCAGGAGGGAATGGCAAGAGATATTTAAAGTGCTCAAAGGAAAAAATATGCAACCTAGAATACTCTATCCAGCAAGAATATCATTTAAAATAGAAGGGGAAATAAAAATTTTTTCCAACAAACAAAAACTTAAAGAATACTGCAACACAAAACCCAGGTTAAAGGAAATATTGAAAGGGCTTCTCTAAATCAAAAAGAAAGGAAGGAAAGGGAAGAAAAAAGAAAAGAAAAAAAAAGAAGAGGAAGAACTAGGACTGAGGAAACCACAATCAGAGAGTAGTCACTCAAATAAGCCAGCATACAGATTTAATCATGAACAGGCCTCAAACAAAATAAAATTAAAAAGAAAAAAATAAAAAAGAGCCATCAAAATCATAAAATGTGGGCAAGGGATGTTAGGAAGTAAATAACCCTTTTTGTTTGTTTGTCTGTATGTTTCGCTTCTTAATATAGTAATGAAGTGTTTGAACTTACAGGACCATCAGGCTAAAACACACAATTATGGGAAGGGGTTAGCATACTTAAAAAACAGGGCAACCACAAACCAAAGGCAAATATTGCATTTGCAAAAAATGAAAAAAAAAATACACTCAAGCAGATAATAACAGGAGACCATCCAACCAAAAAAAAAAAAAAAAAGAAAGAAAGAAAGGACGATGGAGAACCATAGAATCAACTGGAACCCGAGATGCAAATAGCAATAAATAATCATCTATCAATTATCACCTTAAATGTCAATGGACTGAACGCCCCAATCAAAAGACACAGAGTGGCTGAGTGGATAAAAAGGCAAAAACCTTCAATATGCTGCCTACAAGAAACTCACCTTAGGACAAAAGATACATATAGATTGAAAGTGAAAGGGTGGGGAGAAATATTTCACGCCAATAGACATGACAGAAAAGCAGGAGTCGCAACACTCATATCAGACAAAATAGACTTTAAAACAAAAGACATAAAGAAAGACAAAGAAGGACACTACTTAAGGATTAAGGGATCCATCCAAGGAGAGGATGTTACTATCGTCAACATATATGCCCCAAATATAGGAGCACCCAGATACATACAACAAATATTAACAGACATAAAGGGAGATATTGATGAGAACACAATCATAGTAGGAGACCTTAATACCCCCCTCACATCAATGGACAGATGCTCTAGACAGAAAACCAATAAAGCAACAGAGATCCTAAAGGAAACAATAGAAAAGTGAGACTTCATTGAGATCTTCAGGACACTGCATCCAAAAAAAGCAGAATACACATTCTTCTCAAATGCTCATGGAACATTCTCAAGAATCGACCACATATTGGGACACAAAGCTAATCTCAATAAATTTAGGAGCATAGAAATTATCTCAAGTATCTTCTCTGACCACAATGCCATGAAATTAGAAATCAACCATGGGAAAAGGAAAGAGAAAAAACCTACAGCATGGAGACTCAACAACATGCTACTAAAAAACCAATGGGTCAATGAGGAAATCAAGAAGGAAATTAAAAACTACCTCAAAACAAATGATAATGAAGACACAACCTCTCCAAATCTATGGGATGCTGCGAAAGCAGTGCTCAGAGGGAAATTTATAGCACTACAGGCCTTTCTCAAAAAAGAAGATCCCAAATGGACAACTTAACCCCCCACCTAAATGAATTAGAAAAAGAAGAACAAAAAAGTCCTAAAGTCAGCAGAAGGAAGGAAATTATAAAGATCAAAGAAGAAATCAATAAAATAGAGACTCAAAAAACAATAGAGAAAATTAATAGAACCAAGAGCTGGTTCTTTGAAAAGGTGAACAAAATTGACAAACCCCTGGCCAGACTCACTAAAAAGAGGAGAGAAAGAACCCAAATAACCAAAATTATAAATGAAAAAGGAGAAATCACAACGGATACAGCAGAAATACAAAAAAACATAAGAGAATACTATGAACAACTATATGCCAACAAGTTGGACAATCTGGAAGAAATGGACAATTTTCTAGAATCTTACAGCCTGCCAAAACTGAATCAAGAAGAAACAGACCAACTGAACAGACCGATCACTAGAAATGAAATTGAAGAGGTCATAAAATCACTCCCTACAAATAAAAGTCCAGGACCAGATGGCTTCACAGGTGAATTCTATCAAACATATAAAGAGGAATTGGTGCCCATCCTCCTGAAACTCTTTCAAAAGGTTGAAGAAGAAGGAATACTCCCAAAGACATTCTATGATGCCACCATCACCCTCATTCCAAAACCAGACAGAGATACCACCAAAAAAGAAAACTATCGGCCAGTATCATTGATGAATATAGATGCAAACATTCTCAACAAAATCTTAGCCAACCGAATCCAACAACATATCAAAAAAATCATACACCATGACCAGGTAGGGTTCATCCCAGGTTCACATGGATGGTTCTACATACGCAAATCAATCAATATCATACACCACATTAACAAAAAAAAAGTCAAAAATCATAGGATCATCTCAATAGATGCAGAAAAAGCATTTGACAAAGTCCAACATCCATTCATGATCAAGACCCTCGCCAAAGTGGGTATAGAGGGAACATTCCTGAATATAATCAAAGCCATTTATGATAAACCCACAGCAAATATAATCCTCAGTGGGGAAAAACTGAAAGCCCTCTCACTCAAATCTGGAACAAGACAGGGATGCCCACTCTCACCACTGTTCTTCAACATAGTACTGGAAGTCCTAGCCACAGCAATTAGACAAACAAAAGAAATAAAAGGCATCCATATAGGAAGAGAAGAGATCAAACTGTCACTGTATGCAGATGACATGATACTATACATAGAAAACCCTAAGGACTCAACCCCAAAACTACTTGAACTGATTCATAAATTCAGCAAAGTAGCAGGATATAAGATTAACATTCAGAAGTCAGTGGCATTTCTGTATACCAGCAATGAACTATTAGAAAAGGAATACAAAAACACGATACCTTTTAAAATTGCACCTCACAAAATCAAATACCTTGGAATACACCTGACCAAGGAGGTAAAGGACCTATATGCCGAGAGCTATAAAACTTTAATGAAAGAAATCAAAGAAGATGTAAAGAAATGGAAAGATATTCCATGTTCCTGGATTGGGAAAATCAATATTGTAAAAATGGCCATACTACCCAAAGCAATCTACAGATTCAGTGCAATCACTATCACACTACCCATGACATTTTTCACAGAACTAGAACAAACAATCCAAAAATTCATATGGAACCACAAAAGACCCAGAATCGCCAAAGCAATCCTGCGGAACAAAATCAAGCAGGAGGCATCACTCTCCCAGATTTCAAGAAATACTACAAAGCCACAGTCATCAAAACAGTGTGGTACTGGTATCAAAACAGACAGACAGACCAATGGAACAGAATAGAGAATCCAGAAATAAACCCTGACACCTAGGGTCAATTAATCTTTGACAAGGGAGGCAAGAACATAAAATGGGAAGAAGAAAGTCTATTCAGCAAGCATTGCTGGGAAACCTGGACGGCTGCATGCAAAGCAATGAAACTAGAACACACCCTCACACCATGCACAAAAATAAACTCAAAATGGCTGAAAGACTTAAATATACGACAGGACACCATCAAACTCCTAGAAGAAAACATAGGCAAAACACTCTCTGACATCAACATCATGAATATTTTCTCAGGTCAGTCTCCTAAAGCAACAAAAATTAGAGCAAAAATAAACCCATGGGACCTCATCAAAATGAAAAGCTTTTGCACAGCAAAGGACACCAAAAAGAAAACAAAAAGACAACTTACAGAATGGGAGAAAACAGTCTAAAATGATGCAGCTGACAAGGGCTTAATCTCTAGAATATATGAGCCACTTATACAACCCAAGAGCAAAAAAGCCAATCAATCAATGGAAAAATGGGCAAAAGACCTGAATAGACATTTCTCCAAGGAAGATATACAGATGGCCACCAAACACATGAAGAAATGCCCAACATCGCTGATTATAAGAGAAATGCAAATCAAAACTACCATGAGATATCACCTCACACCAGTCAGAATGGCCATCATTAATAAATCCACAAATAACAAGTGCTGGAGGGGGTGTGGAGAAAAGGGAACCCTCCTGCACTGTTGGTGGGAATGTCAACGGGTACAGCCACTATGGAGAACAGTTTGGAGATACCTTAGAAATCTATCCATAGAACTTCCATATGACCCTGCAATCCCACTCTTGGGCATCTATCCGGACAAATCTCTACTTAAAAGAGACACGTGCACCCGCATGTTCATTGCAGCACTATTCACAATAGCCAGGACATGGAAACAACCCAAATGTCCATCGACAGAGGATTGGATTCGGAAGAGGTGGTATATATACACAATGGAATACTACTCAGCCATAAAAAAGAATGACATAATGCCATTTGCAGCAACATGGATGGAGCTAGAGAATCTCATCCTGAGTGAAATGAGCCAGAAAGACAAAGACAAATACCATATGATATCACTTATAACTGGAATCTAATATCCAGCACAAATGAACATCTCCTCAGAAAAGAAAATCATGGACTTGGAGAAGAGACTTGTGGCTGCCTGATGGGAGGGGGAGGGAGTGGGAGGGATCGGGAGCTTGGGCTTATCAGACACAACTTAGAATAGATTTACAAGGAGATCCTGCTGAGTAGCATTGAGGACTTTCTCTAGATACTCATGTTGCAACAGAACATGGGGTGGGGAAAAAATGTAATTGTAATGTATACATGTAAGGATAACTTGATCCCCTTGCTGTATAGTGGGAAAAGAAAAAGAAAAAGAAAAGAATGTGCATTCTGTTGCTTTTGGATGGAATGTCCTATAAATATCTATTAAGTTCTTCTGGTCTAATGCTTCATTCAGGGCCTAGGTTTCCTTATTGATTTTCTGTCTGGATGATCTGTGCATTGCTGTAAATGGGCTGTTAAAGTCCCCCACTATGAGTGTGTTATTGACAATTTGTCCTTTTAAGTTTGTTAGCAATTGCCTTATATATTGTGGTGAACCTATGTTGGGTGCATAGATATTTATACAAAATTAATACACAGAAATCAATGGCATTTCTACATACTGACAATGAAAGATCAGAAAGAGATATCAGGGAAGCAATCCCGTTTACCATCACATCCAAAAGAATAAAATACCTAGGAGTAAACCTACCTAAAGAGACAAAAGACCTGTACTCTGAAAACTATAAGACACTGATATAAGAAATCAAAGATGACACAAATAGATGGAAGGACATACCATGCTTGTGAATTGGAAGAGTCAATATTATCAAAATGACTATGCTACCCAAGGCAATCTACAGATTCAATGCAATCCTTATCAAATTACCAAGGACAGTTTTCACAAAACTCGAACAAAATACTTTCAAGTTTGTTTGGAAGCACAAAAGACCCAGAATAGCCAAAGACATCCTGAAAAAGAAAAATGGAGCTGGAGGCATCAGGCTCCCAGATTTCAGACTATACTACAAAGCAACCGTCACCCAAACCATATGGTACTGGCACAAGGACAGACATATAGATCAGTGGAATAGGAGAGAAAGCCCAGAATTAAACCCACACACCTAAAGCCAACTCATCTATGACAAAGGAGTCAAGAATATACACTGGAGAAAAGACAGCCTGTTCAATAAGTGGTGCTGGGAAAACTGGACAGCCACATGGAAAAGAAGGAAATTAGAACACTCCCTAACACTATACACAAAAATAAACTCCAAATGGATTAAAGACCTAGATATGAGACCAGACACTATAAAACCTTTAGAGGAAAACATAGGCCAAACACTCTCTGACATAAATGACAGCAACATCTTCTCAGATCCACCTCTTAAAGTAATGACTGTGAAAACAAAAATAAACAAATGGGACTTAATTAAATTTACAAGTTTCTGCACAGCAAAGGAAACCCTCAACACAACGAAAAGGCAACCCACAGGATGGGAGAAAATCTTTGCAAGTGAATCCACTGACAAGAGATACATCTCCAAAATTTATAAACACTTCCTTCTGCTCAATACCAAAACATCAAACAACCCCATCCAAAAATGGGCAGAAGATCTAAACAGACAGTTCTCCAAAGAAGACATACAGATGGCCAAAAAAAAAAAAAAAAAACAACACATGAAGAGATGTTCAACATCACTCGTTATTAGAGAAATGTAAATCAAAACCACTATGAGGTACCACCTTACACCAGCCAGAATGGCCAACATCAAAAAGTCTACAAACAATAAGTGCTGGAGAGGGGGTGGAGATAAAGGAACCGTATTCCACTGTTGGTGGGATTGTACATTGGTGCAAGCACTGTGGAAAACAGGATGGAGATTCCTCAGAAAACTAAAAATAGAACTACCATTGATCTAGCAATCCCACTCCTGGGTATCTATCCAGAGAAAACCATGACTGGCAAAGACACATGTACTCCAATGTCCATTGCCACACTCTTTTCAGTAGCCAAGACATGGAAACAGCCTACATGTCCATTGACAGAGGAGCAGATAAAGAAGAGGTGGTACATATACACAATGGAATATTACTCAGCCATTAAAAGGAATGAAAAACCAGCATTTTTAGCAACATGGATGGACCTAGAAATTATCATGCTAAGTGAAGTCAGCCAGACAATGAGACACCAACATCAAATGCTATCACTGGCATGTGGAATCTGAAAAAAGGACAGAATGAACTTCTTTGCAGAACATATGCTGACTCACAGATTTTGAAAAACTTATGGTTTCCAAAGGAGACAGTTTGCAGGGTGGGGAGATGCACTGGTGTTGTGGGATGGAAGTCCTATAAAATTGGATTGTGATGATCATTTTACACGTATAAATGTAATACAATTCATTGAGTAATAAAAAAATAAAAATAAATAAAAGCATTCATTACCTTTGAATTTAAAGTTAATTTATTTAATTATTCTTAGAACCCATCTATGAGATGGAGCCTTCAATATTTCTTGAGCTGGTAATTCTATGGTAGTTCCTTGAATTGAGATATTTTTCTCAGTTCTTAATATGAGCTACCCTTGATGTCACTTAACGTATCTTTGTAGTTCCTCATTGTGTTTAAACACATGCTTATTTTTCTAGTCTTTTTTTTTTGTCTTAATAGTTGAGCTTCATTCACAACACCTCTCCAAAATTTTCACTTGAATTTTATTCACAAAACGTTTGTATAGTTTGCTGTAGAAGTTGGAAATTGAGTAAGAGATCATTATGCGAGACACCTCAAATACGTTAGTTCAGATTTGCCCTCTTGATTCTTGCAAGGCCTGAGGAGAATGCAACTCATTTAAGTAACTTTGCCAAAGATTTCATTTCAAATAACCAAATCAGATCCACTCAAAGTGTATTTCAGTGGCATAAGACAGATATTCCTATAGGTAGACAGCAAGGATATTTTTTTTTGTTCATGTGTGTGTTTGTTTTTTATAGTAACAAATGTCAAAACTTAGGTTTTTCACCAGAATGACAACAAAAATTCTCCAACTTTTATGGGAATTCTATAATCCATCAAAAAGATTTACACAAATTCTGACTACATTTAAGTTCTAAATGTTTTGATATTTGTTTCATGACTCCAAAAAAATACATGTGCACGTTCTTTGCTCAATATATTTTGCAGAAAGGTTTTTGAGAATGTTAAAAAAATAACTCCAAGTGTTTTAATTGCCCTTTCCCCTATGCAGCAATGAGTTTGGAAATCCATGAACACATATATGCTTAGTTTGGATAAAATTTCATAATAGAAATAAGGTAGGGATGGAGTTTTAAAAGTGATTTAGACAGTTCTCAGTGCTATACAGCAGGATGTTATTGTTAATCCATTCCAAAAGCAATAGTTTGCATCCATTAACTTACAACGCAGCACAACAATGGGAGAAAAAATTATGTATACATGTATGTGTAACTGGGTCCCCATGTTGTACAATGGGAAAAAAAGTGTGTTGGGAGAAATAAAAATTAAAAATAAATTTAAAAAGTGATTTAAGTTAAAGGACACAGGCTTCTAAGCAAAGAGAACTGCACATCTTCTCTTGTCAAAATGAGTGCCCTAATTACTTTCATCAAAAACAGTCTTTATGATATCAAAAGTCATTGAACATTCTGCTTTTACTGCTGAGTGGCACATTGTAAAATTTTTGGTGGAAAATGCTTTTGAGTATCAATCATTCAATCTGCAACTATCTATCATGATTAGAATACACAGCATGATATGTATTATCCAAATTAAATTTAATACTAAATTTCCTTTATAAAAATTCATTTTATTTTTACAATATTATTACATTTACAATGGGAAAATCTGCAAGTATAGAAAAGTATTTGCCAAAATATTGGACATTCATAAAAATTAATTAGCATATCCAAACAACAGTTTCACTGCTACTGTTTCATTGGATACATGTCTTCGCCCAGGAAAAATTTACTGAGAGTAACTGTGGATCAATGTGTCAATGAAAAATTTAATCATTTAGAAAAGTAACTAACACTATCTATAGCTGTACTGAAGTGACAGCTTCTGCTACAATGGCATTGCATTTGCATAAATAAAGGAAAAGAGAGTATTAAGTTTCCAGAGAAATAGTGAACACCAAGGTCATGGCATTAAGGGACTCAAGTACAACCAACTTGACTGATTTCACTACACTTATTTAGGTTTTACAAGTCAATTTTGACTTTCAAAAATATTGGCTACAGCATACTTTTATTAAATATGTGCGTTGGATAAATATAACTGCATTTAACAGTGCAACTTAGTGTGTTCCTGTTTATTTTTTTAGTAAAAACATTAAAAAATGAAAACTCAGAACCTAATTGTGTTGTCAGTTAAATGTGTTGTATGTAGGTGTCTCATTTAATACAAAATCTAAGAAACGTGTGAAAAAATCAAAGTTATTTAGTTTAGTATACTTAATTTCTGATATTAAGGAAAATCTAGGACATAGTATATTCCAGCAGAACAATTTCTATCTACTTTTTTTGGCTGCCCCATGGCATATCCAGGCGAGGGATCAGATCTGAGCTACAGTTGTGACCTAAGCTGCAGCTGCGACAACACTGGATACTTAACCCACTGTGCCAGGCTGGGTATTGAACCTACATCCCAGTGCTCCCAAGATGCTACTGACCCCATTGCACCAGAGTGGGAACTATCTACTTGTTATAATTTTCTGACAAAATTGAATTTATCAAATGTTGTATAGACATACAATTCTTACTATATAATGAACACATCATCATTAATATCTTCTCACTTATAAATAATTGTTTTTTTAAAACTGTACTATTGGTGGGAATGTAACCTGGTACAACACTATGGAGAACAGTATGGAGGTACCTTAGAAAACTATACTTAGAAATACCATATGACCCAGCAACCCCACTCTTGGGCATATATCTGGACAAAATTTTCCTTAAAAAAGACACATGCACCTGCATGTTCATTGCAGCATTATTCACAATAGCCAAGACATGGAAACAACCTAAATGCCCATCGACAGATGATTGGATTAGGAAGATGTGGTATATATACACAACAGAATACTACTCAGTCATCAAAAAGAACAAAATAATGCCACTGGCAGCAACATGGGTGGAACTAGAGACTCTCCTACTGAGTGAAGTAAGTCAGAAAGAGAAAGACAAATACCATATGATATCACATATCTGGAATCTAATACAGGGCACAAGGAAATTTTCCACAGAAAAGAAAATCATGGACTTGGAGAACAGACTTGTGGTTGGCAAGGGGGAGGGGGAGGGAGTGGGGTGGATTGGGAGCCTGGGGTTAATAGATGCAAACTGTTGCCTTTGGAATGGATTAGCAATGAGATCCTGCTGTGTAGCACTGGGAACTATGTCTAGTCACTTATGACACAGCATGATAATGTGTGAAAATAGAATGTGTGCATGTATGTATAAATGGGTCACCATGCTGTAGAGTAGAAAAAAAATTGTATTGGGGAAATAACAATTAAAAAAAAATCTGGGAGTTCCCGTCTTGGTGCAGTGTTTAACGAATCCGACTAGGAACCATGAGGTTGCAGGTTCGGTCCCTGGCCTTGCTCAATGGGTTAAGAATCCGGCGTTGCTGTGAGCTGTGGTGTAGGTCACAGACGCAGCTCGGGTCCCGCGTTGCTGTGGCTGTGGCTGTAGGCCAGTGGCTACAGCTCCGATTCAATCCCTAGCCTGGCAAACTCCATATGCCACAGGAGTGGCCCTAGAAAAGGCAAAAAAAAAAAAAAATCTGTACTACTATTATTGACCAATACAGCCTTGAAAAATCACCCATGTGTATGGAAATAGAAAAATAAATAAATACAGATATATTAAATGTTAGGTCAAACCAAGTAAGACAAGTAGCATTTTTAAGAAGTTTCTAGAGATTATGGAAGATTATATTCAACCTAAAGAAGTGTGGTCAACTTTAGCCACTGTTTTTATAAATCTTGCTGATGATTTCTAAATAAAATTTATTAAAAATATTCTTGCATTAGCTAAGGATATGAATGGACATTTGATCCTTTTGGTAAGGTACCCTGTACTTTTAAAAATGAACCAATGAATTAGATGCAGCTATTAAAAAAAAAAGGGGGGGGTACTTCTATGTTAAGGAATATAATATTAGCCATACTGCTGATATTTTGACGCCCAAATCCAGGTTTCAATAAAGGAATCTCCAAGTTTTTGTCAAAATGTACTAAAAATTATTCAAGCTAACCATTTGTCTCATTATAACATTCACATAAGTCTACAGTATTTTTTCCTTTTTATGGCCGCACCTGTGGCATATGGAAGTTCCCAGGTTAGGGGTCAAATTGGAGCTGCAGCTGCTGGCCTGCACCACAGCCACAGCAACATCCCACAGCCATGTCTGTGACCTATGCTGTGGCAGGCAGCAATGCCAGATCCTTCACCCACTGAGCAAGGCCAGGGATGGAACTTGAATCCTCATGAAGACTATGCTGGGTTCTTAACCCACTAAGCCACAATGGGAACTCTCTAATTGTATAATTTTAAGTACAAAAGAGATGATGGGTTCTTTTGAATTCATACAAGACAAATATATACTCCTTGTACAGAATCAGGCTGAGAATTTTATGCATTCATTTAAAAAGGATTTTTATAAATATCATGCTTTTTGTTTTCATCAATAGATTAAAACCAACTTAAACACCCATCATTAAGAGATTGGTAAATAAATACTGCTAAATATTCCAACAGACGTATTAGAATATTTAATGACATGGAAAATGTTCAGAATGCATTGTTAAGAGAAAGAAAATGATGTTACCCAGAAGTATGTCTACTATAATCTAAATTTTGTAAAAAGACACTATAAAGATACTGACATAAAGTGTTCTTAAAATCATAGTTGGTGATCCTAGATGATGGAAAGGCAACACATTTTCCCTCTTACATTTTATGCTTTTCTGTGTTTTCCAAATTTACCTCAGTGAAAACAATTTGTAATAAGAAAATATGTTTTGAAACTGGCATTTTCTGCTAAAATCAGATAGTGAGATTGGTAACTGAAAGTGGATTAAGACAAGAGAGTACAATTACTTGTCTAGAAATACATACCATTAACACAAATGGACCATATCACTAGTGATTTAATACCATTATTTATTTTATTATGTTAATGTTTTCACTTTTAGGTTACATTTTCATGAGTCATTAAGTTAGACAATTAATATGGAATTTCTAAGAGATGAAAGTCATTTGAAGAGTAAAGGACTGTTTTTTAAAGATACCATAAATGTTTGCTTTTACTACAGTTTACAAGACAGTGTTTATCTATATCCTGACAATTCAAGTGTGGTTATTTTCCTGTTCCATGAAGTATAGAATCATTTATTCTTTTGAATATACAATGCTTAATACCTGATCACAGGGAGATTTCTAAGCATAATCTCCATGGACATAGATCATTTGACTTGACTATAATAGAAGGGATTCAAAAAATTGGACACCTGCTATCTTCAAGGCCTTTTCAATTTAATCTCCCATCTGAATTCAGTGGAAGGAGAAACCAAAATAGAAAATATTCCTCAAGATTGGAGGTATATAGGATTCAGATATTTGGTGAGGAAAAAGGAGACTCTATAGTACTTTAAGGTCCAGAAACAATAGGGTTAAATCAGAGAAACAACTGCCAGTCTATGCCACAGCCACAGCAATGCAGGATCCAAGCCGCATCTGCAACCTACACCACAGCTCACAGAAACGCCAGATCCTTAACCTACTGAGCAAGGCCAGGGATTAAACCCACAACCTCATTGTTCCTAGTCAGATTCACGTCCACTGAGCCACAATGAGACCTCCAAAACAATAGAGTTTTCTTGCAGCCTGTGAGCAACATCTGCTGAGCAAAGTAGGGATAGTGAATGTTTGCAGGGAAGGATGTTGTTTTTGCTTTCTATATAAGGCTGACTTTAAGGAGAAGGTAACCAAAGCAGGGGTGCTATTCAAAGACATCTTTTGTTGAATTGGGGATTGTTCTGATATTTAAACAACAGTTAAAACAGTAAAATTATAAAACAAAGCATGCACAAATGATTTAAACTTTACAACAAGTTAAAATAATGTGTCATTGGAAAACTTTAGTCTGGAACAAAAGCCATTTTTCAGAGGGTTTTTTTTTTATTGTCTCTCTGATTTTGTTCTCTTTTTCTCTTTCCTTATCCCAGATATCTGTGGGGAGCCAATGTCCTCCATTTAGCCTCTCCTATTTTTCAAAGTAGATACATATTTCAGAGCTAGAGTAAATTAGAGCACTATCTCTGAACATACACACAAGAATAAAACGTATCACAAATTTGATCAGTAATAATAGAATAATAAATATTTCCTTAGCTGCTATTGTATATTCTATGTGCTAAAGGTGTTAGAGTGACTATTTTATAAAATTCTGCCACTCACCCATTAATCCAATATGCAGAAACCCAATAAATTAAATGCAGTACTTTACAGATTCACATTTGCAGTTCACTTACTACCTAATTCTAATAATGGGTGAAGTCATATTCTGTTTTCTTCCGTTTAAACTGACAGTAATTACTATGAGTGATCCCATTGTCTTTTATAGTTTACTCTTGACATTTTATTTCGGTTTTGTGAAATGATGATTGACTGTCAAATTATTTCCAAGATTACCCTAATTCATAATGAACAGAACATTTTTCCTGACTTCCAAGAAGAAAATTAACCCAATTTAATGAAAATGCTGGGCAATCTCTACAATATTAAAAAATGAATTCAAATGTCCTAAATATCCTTTTTATCATCTTTACATGAATGCTGTATAGTAGTGGTGGTGGTAGTGTGTGTTAGTGGGTGTGGGTGCCCATGTATATTTGCAGTATTCATTTTTTTTACCAAGTAAATGGTTAAATGCCAATATCCTGTTTAGCATTTGAGTTTTACAATATGGGCTCTGGGATTAGATAGGCTTGGATTTAAATCACATTGCAGCACTTTAACTTTCCCAAAGTCATTTTTCTGAACCTGGGACATTACAACAATCAAAGCACTGGCCTGTGATCATTAGTTTTATGTGACAATGTAGCTACACTAAAGACCTCAGTTAGACAACCACACACTAACTTAGGTGTTGCTGGGAAGACATTTTGTAGATGTGATTAAAGTCCATAGCCATTTAACTTTAAGTAAGGGAAATTATTCTGCATAATGTGAATGCACATGATTCAATCAGGAAAAAGGCCTTACAGAGCAGAGCTGAGGCTCCTCTGAAGAAAATACCTCTGTGGATTATAGCTTCGTCTCATGTCCAAGAGTTCCAGATTGCCCTTCCTGACTACCTGCCTTACAGATTGTAGACTTGTCTAGCCAGACCCCAAATTTTCACAAGCCAATTACTAATAACTCTCTTAATATAAATTTCCTACTAGTTCTTTTTCTCTAGTTAAGCCCTGATTCATATGCTTGCCATAGCATTTTTATGAGGATGTGATAAGCCTAGTGACTAGCATAAAGTAGTATGGCAAGTACAAAATAAATGTTAACAAAACCACTAAAGAATTTAAAGAAGTATAGGTTACTCTTTCAACTCATAGATATTGATTGTTAGCTTTCCTGTATTAAAAAAAAACAGAATGAAACTAATGTAATATATACCATTTACCAAAAGACATGAGTGTACCTAGAAACTCTAACGTCATAATCTCCAGTGCTCCACCATTCTACTTTTGTTTTTGTTTTTCCTTCTGGAAAGACTTACTCCCTACCATATTGGCCAATTTTAAGGGATTTATGAAAGAGGACTCACCTCTGATATCTTGAGCCTCAAGTTTATAGGGGTCAATATTCTTGCAGAAATTTTAAATCATACTGGACTTTTCCAAAATTCAATGTAGATGATATGATGCATTTAGAATTAATTTTGTTCCCTTTATTCTTTGGCTATTAGGAGGCTCACAACCAAATATGGAACTCATTTTAGCTTCAGCAAGTTTACTGTATATAGGTGATAGATATAAACCAATTACACTTTAGAAACTATGTTACAAAATGCTTTCATTTAATAACACTAAATTTAAGCTAGCCTTTTTGATAGACATCCTTCTTTTGAGAGATAGTAAGCCCATACTATGGCTTAGGTTACAATGATTTTTAACCCTGTAGCTCATTTAAGATCCAAATTCACAAACTGCAAAAGTATTCAAAACCTGGGGCCTAGTGTTGGATACTTGGAGTCACTGTATTTGCAATGGGATTAGAAAGTGACTTACTTACCTGTGTCTTGTGTCCAAAAACAACCCGAAGTATTTGACTTAATTTCTGCAGGACAGATCAATAAACCCAGATAAGTATTTTATAAAAGCTAAGAGGAAAAAGTTACAAAAAAAATTAAGGAAAGGGTGTGATTGCAGAATAGAGAAAATATGCATGTCATCAAAACTGTTATCTGTGAGAAACAATTCTTACAGTCCCTGAATTTATAGCATTTCTAGAGGAAAAAGTCCTCTCCAAGTTAAAGTTATAGGGTTTAGAGTGATCTTGTACAGACTAATCTCCAAATGGTTCCTGGCCAGTGAAGCTAAGCCTTAAAACAAATCAATGAAATTTCCAAATAATAATTCTAAACAAACTTTTCTATAAAAATTTAAAGACTATAAGTGTTATCACTATTAGAACAGCCATAGCCAAAGCCTACTTTTATGTCAAACACTGTATCTGGAAACTCTGGCTTAAAATTGTCCGTAAAGAAACTAACAGAATAGCTGGTTTGTTGAACATACTATTGTTACTACAGAGAATACAAATTTGAAGGGGACATCCTTCAAGTCATTCCATAAATATTATACATGATTTTTTAAAGAAAAAACAGGAAAAGATTATAATCCAACAGGTAGATCAGAATTAAAGTTGGTGGTTTAATATAGATTTTAAAGTCAGCTACATTATTTTGAGGAAGCAAATAGAGAGCTGGCTCAACAACGTTTGGGGGTATAGCTGTATTAAGATTGTAAAATTGATTACATTAAGGCTTCCATTGTTAAAGGAAAATGACAAATGGATCTATCTATTTATCTATCTATCTATCTATCTATCTATCTATCTATCTATCTATCTATCTATCTATCCATATATTTTTCTTTTCTTTTCACAGCTGTACTTGTGGCATATGGAAGTTCTCAGGCTAGGGGTTGAATTGGAGCTGCAGCTGAGGCCAAGGCCACAGCCCTGGCAACACTGAATTTGAGCCACATATGTGATCTATGCCACAACTTATAGCAATGCTGGATCTTTAATCCACTGAGCGAGGCCAGGGATGCAACCTGCATCCTCACAGAGACAACTTTGGGTCCTTAACACGCTGAGTGACAATGGGAATTCCATCTACACTTTTTTGTATTTTTGTAGTTGATCTACAGCTTAAAACTGTGTGTCTTGCAATGAATCCTATGTAATGTGTGTGTAATAGCAAGAAAAGTGAATAGTTCTAGGAGGGGATACAAAGTGAATAAAACAAAAACATTATCTTCAACAAATTCACAAGGCTGAAACACACAGTGTACTAAAACTTAATCAATAACCATTTTAAAAATGTGGCAACAAAACCTTGTTAAAACTCATAATAGCCAGAGTATGCCATGAACATTTGAATCTGTTGACAGAATCTGTGACTGGATGGGTTTTCACTACTAAGCATAATTCCCTGATACAAATGTCCATTTCTTGATTAAAAATGTCATTAAACTGGCCAACACACAAACCATATCCAAGTCCTCCCAGATTCAATTTATATAGCTATGCACTTATATCACATATAAAATACAATTAGTAGTGATGATTTTCAAGTCTGGTATTTTCAGGACCTCAGCTATTATTCCTAGTAATTCTTATTTATAATAACATTTTATAAAATAATAAATTAATAAATTAATATTTTTGCATCCCCAAATCACTGTTTCAGTCAATAAGGAACTTTTGTGGTTTGATTTTTACTAATTTTTGAATTCTTACTGAATTTACCACAGCTTAACTCTTGAATTATAATTTATATGATGAATATTCAATAAAATTTATATTTTTTTCTTCTTGACATAAAAGATTTTCTCAAGAGAATATTTGGAATTTAATGACACAACCTAGGCATATTCAGAGTGAAACTTATGACTCTAGGTAAATAAATCAGTAAATAAAGTAGTAAATAAATATAATAGTAGTTTAATTATTCCAGAATTTATGGGACAGGATCTTATGGTGTTAATCAATAAAAATATTATAAGATGATGAATTCTTAGTGAAGTATTCAATATTTTTGCCTCTAACCTAAAGCATATTCCACTTCTAACATTAAAATGATAAAAAATTGAAGATAAAAGGACAAAAGAGCACAACAAAGCCAAGATGAGTAAAAAAGAAAAAAAAGACAAAAAAAGAAAATGAATGAATTCACTAAAAATGATAAAAGAAGTGGACTAGGTTTAAATAATGGAGTAAAGAAAGACATAATAAAGATTAAAAGAAGAAAATAAGAAAGGAAAACAAGAGGCAAATGAGAACAAAAAGAAGACAGAAATGAAGCAAGTGCTAGTGAATGTATTAGTAATAGTATATTACTAATTATTATATAATATTACTCATGATAATATTACTAATGTTACTAGTATATTACTAATGATTATATAATTATTACTATATACATTATTAATACATTACTGTTATATTACTAGTAAGTCGCAGGGCCTTCTTAGGAATTGCACCCTCACCTGCTGTTTGCAGGCACTCAGAGAACAGCAGGCTGGAACTTGGGCATGCTAGAGAGAAAGACTGAAGGAGCCTCATATCTTCCAGCAAAGGAGATGCTGACTGACAGAAAAATCATGACTGTCAAAGGAGAAATAATAGAGGAACTAAATCTTCATTGATTTAAAAAACCATTTCTTTATCGAACATGTCATCATGGTTAGTGCCTTTGGCAAAGGCAAACTTATTTCCCTGCCAAGTAGCTAGTAAAATAATTTCCAGTGACTTCTTGTTAAATTCTTTTAGTGTCTGCCTGTCTTTCTCTCTTATTTTAAGAATTTTGAGAAAAAGCCTATGTCAGAAAATTGTGACAGTTGTTAGCTCTGTTCTTGATTACTCAAACATTTGGTTCTGGCAACTATCAAACTAGGGAGGATCATCAAATTTAGGATGAACTAATTAGCATTTAAGATAGCATAAAAATAAAATTGATTTTAAAATACAATTAATAGTGTAATGTATCTACTTAAATTATTACATTTTCCCCCAGAGTCATAAACTGTGTTGCAAAGTTTTTATTTGGAGGGAAATTAATCAAAGAGACAGTTATCTATTTTTCATATGGAAAATAACATAAACAATATGAAGAAAAGCAAAAGGCTGCATAGACAATGAAAATGAATTCAGTTTATGAATAAATTATAGCTATATCAAAGTTAGAAAACTGACAATGCTGAAAAATAATATAGTGAAATATTTTTAACAAACTAATTGCGAAAAGAACTCCCTGAAAAATAAATAATAATTGTTATGTAGCTTCTACATGCAAGAATATTAATTACTGTCAACACCTATTCTTCCCTCAACTGTCTCATAAAGTTTAAGGAAGTAGCAACTCTTAATGAGCAACATAAACTTAAATGGTGTATTGAATATTGTTGAATAAATATAATATGGGCTAAACTAGAAATGCCTACAGACATAGGAGTTAAAAAAGTTAAACAGGACAAAAATAGACAAACAGGAAAAACCAATATGAAACTAAAAAGAAGATTTGACAAGTGTTAGTGTTCTTCTATATGTGATCCAGTGTTGTTCTGTAGTGGATGTTGCATGCCTACACTATTTCTTAGTATATTTTCCCTCAGTTTCTTCTATTAACTTAAGTGCTATTACCAAGACTATAGAAACATGTTATAGCCCCAAAAGGCTGAACTATAAATATGAAGAAGGAGGCTGCTTCAAAAAATTGTTCAATTGTGGTCTCTAATAGTAAGATAGTAAAAAGTATATGAAATAACTGATAATAAGATACAAGAAGATTATATTTTAGAGTATACTATGAAAGGGAAAATTGTAAACTGTAATGTGTGATAAATGAACTCTATAAATTAGAATTAACAACAATACAAAAACTATAGTAAAAAATTAAAGGTAGGGTTATTTTTTAGAATAACAAAGTTTGGAAATTACATTGGCAATTCATTGGAACCTGCATCTCGATGAAAATCAGGTCTCCAAGGAAAAACAGATGAAGACTAAGTAGAAAAGTAAAAAATTCTATATTTGAGGAATAATACTATTTAATACATAGAGAAACCTTAAAAAAGGGGAACAGAGAAATATGTTAATGTGGCAGGTATGGGGGGGAGGCATAAAGGACTCGAAGAATGAGAATCACATAATTATGAAATTGTAAATGACAAAATACCTATTGTTAATAAGAAATGTTAAGGAAACATCCACTTTAAATGGTCTTTTAATGCATACATAAAGTTCTACATTAAACAGTGATCAAAGTATATGAAATTTTACATGTAACTGACAATTTGAGTATAAATAAGTCAGAGGCCTGCCATGCTTTTCCAAAACATGAAGAAACTTGAGGATAAAACTATAGAATTTACTATCAATATACATAGGTTAGTTTTAAATGTGGGGAGTTCATCAAAATGGCTCACATTCACATGCCTATGAGTCTAGTGTTGCATACCTAGAATACTGAAAGGCTTGTTGTTTAAAAAGATGAATATTTCCCAAATCTTATTAAAACCAGATTTCATTTTTAAATGGAGTATTATTTGCATCTCCACTCACTGGGAATTTAGGAGAGTTGTTTATGTCCAGTCTGTTTCGCCCATCAAATTGTAAGCTTTTGGGGGACCAGGAATTTGTACTGGTGCCTCCTCCTTTCAATGCTCAATGGTGAAAATTTTCTTTTGGCATTTTTCTCAATGAAATTTTCATAAATGAATGAATAAAAATAGATTTTAACCAAAATGAATGGAACTTAAGTCTTACATTAAACTATACCATTTAATTTTATCAAATTGTGGATATTTTAAAGAGGAAAATATACTAAGTTCAGCAAATTTTAATATTCTACATGTAGGAAACTACCTTATACACAAGTAAAAGGGAAACTTAGAAACTGAGTGGACTTTTATTTATAGTAACAATTAAATATATGAGACATTATCCACAATGTACATAGTGTATTATAACACAGTTTCTATAAAAATTAAATATAATAAAGATTAGGCATCACGACTGGTGTAGGGTCAGCCACAAAGCTTACTAGATATTCAATAATAAGAGGTCTTCAGATCTGCCTAATTAGGGAATGCAGGGGAAAAAAAGTAAAAACTTATCATGTAGAATGGACCTGAAATCAAGGATTCTAAATCAGAATTTAGAACTCAAGTTGCAACAGACCAAAAGGTGGGGAAAAAATGTAATTGTAATGTATACATGTAAGGATAACTTGATCCCCTTGCTGTACAGTGGGAAAATAAAATTAAAAAAAAAAGAACTCCAGTCTGCAAATAAGGCAAAAGTAGGCAAAATAGGGAAAAATAATCATTAGGCTATTGGCTTGCCATACCTCATCTCTAAAGCACTATAATCCCTATTTGGAGGTAAATAAAAGAGATCTGGGCGTGAATAGTGAAGAAAGCAACTTTGGCTGGGACTGGAGCCCTGGTCTGGAAAGGTGATTCTGTATAAAGTCCCATTAGCCTAGATATGGGATTAGGAGATAGAGGCACAAGACTGGCAAATCCTACTGTCCTCTGTGTCCTTATTTCTCCTGTCTTTGACCTAAACTATTCCAAGACCTGAACCTATATACCTTTTGAAATAACAACAACAGCAACAACAACAATAAATATTTTGTCTGTACCAAGGCATTCTCCTCTTATTTTATGTATGTTATGTATATGTTTATATATATAACACCATTTAATACTCATTTTCTATAAATGATGATACACCTTAGTTATATTTTCAAACTGAATTTGGAGATGTCGAGGTCAAGTCACAAAGAACAACCACTGAAACAGAATAGAAAGAGAAATAATAAGACACTTGCAATTGAGGTCATTATTTGATAGATATTTATTACCAGATAGATTTAACATGTGGGAACTGGAGACTGAAAGACTTCAATGACTAGAGTTTGCAGTAAGGATGGTGTTTATATTTTGCTGTGTACCATAGCCCCAGAAGACCTGAATTTTTCTTTTAGAAACCTGAAATGTACTTTTATATGGGTCTTCAAGCTCTTCCAAATTTTTACAGGTTAGAAGACATTTCATTAGTGAACTGAGACACAGGAACCCAAGCAATAAGACACAAGCAAAATTAAATGGAAATTGAGGCTTAATGAAGCATAGTCCAAATAAAGACAGTATAAAATAAGCATTTAAATGAAAGTTAATCAACACAATGAAGATTGTTTTCCTAAGAATGAAAGAAGTAAAGCTAAGTTAAAGTAAGCCTAAGTTTTTGCATTTAGTAGATTTAGAGCCATATGGCTATCATAAATCCATCCAAAGGGATTTTACTAAAGAGATACAATACAAGCAGTTACTTTCCTTAAGGCACTAGTTAGACTAGATACTGAGAGGAACAAATGTGGGAGCCTCATTAAGTTTACTTTATATAGAAATAGTCACACATAGGAAAAACAGGTAAATATACATGCTTAATTTTAATAGTATATTAACCAATCTGGTGCTGTCATTTTTAATAAAAGGCAACTATATGAGAAGGACTGATTAAACCTAATAATATGTATTTTGAAATAGGTTACCTAAAATCTAAGGGAATGTCCAGTGTTTTGCTGTATTTTTGGAAATGGATTTTTTGACTTACCAATTCACATATATATTCTAAAGTTATTTAATAAGCACTGACATATATTTCCTTGGGATGAATTATTAAAATATTTAAAAAATAACCACATACTGGAGTTTCTTGGTGGCCTAGTGGTTAAGAATTTGGCATAAAAATAAAATAAAATTTAAAAAATAACCACATACTTTGCATCCTATTTAACCAAATACACAAAGCAGTTAAGAGAGGGAAGGAAAATAATATACTGCAAATTAAGGTAGATATATTCCTTAAAGGTATAACTATAAGTGTGTCATTTATTAAAGAATGCCCGAACTGGAGTTCCCATCGTGGCGCAGTGGTTAACGAATCCGACTAGGAACCATGAGGTTGTGGGTTCGGTCCCTGCCCTTGCTCAGTGGGTTAACGATCCGGCGTTGCCATGAGCTGTGGTGTAGGTTGCAGACGCGGCTCAGATCACGCGTTGCTGTGGCTCTGGCATAGGCCGGCGGCTACAGCTCCGATTCGACCCCTAGCCTGGGAACCTCCATATGTCGCAGAAGTGGCCCAAATAAATAGCAAAAAAAAAAAAAAAAAAAAAAAAGAATGCCCGAATAGATCAATAATATTTACATGTTAAATATCTATCCAATAAACATATGAATATCAAACATTAATTAATATTTACAATTACTATGACTATTAAATAAATCAAATGATATGAATTTGTAAAAGATATCTAATCTATACTGGTGGTATCTACATTAGTTAGAAAGAGTTGCCTAGAGATTTGGGCTTCTTTCTCATCAGATAAAATCAATCCTCCAATAACTCTTGGGTGAACTGAGGAAACCTGGCTGAAAAGGGAGTATCCTTCAGTGAGGAAAAGCTGAGTTCTTGGCCCTGAAATGATACAAATTTCACTGGACTCTTACTCTTTCTCTAATCAACAATATTGGTAATTTCTTCAATGTCGCATTGCAATTCTGTAGAAAGAAAAAAAAATAGCTCTATAATCCATTCTCATTTTTTAAAAAATGAAAAAAGCAGAATAAAGGAAACATGGAGCTGGAAATGAAGTCTGACTGTATTTAAGCTTTTCCCAGCATTAACAAGTAATGACCACAATGCCTGATTTCATAAACGTAATATTATATTTCATGAAGTGAAGTATGAGATCCATAGGAAGCAGTCACTTGCATTAGATACAATGAATAGTAAGAGACTGTGTGTAGTAGGCAGAATAATGACTCCTCCAAATACATCCAAAGATATCCATGTACTTACCCTGGGAATCTCTGAATAAGTTATCTTACATTGCAGATGTGATTAAGGTTTATCGACTTTAAGAAGGGGAGATTATCCTGAGTAATTCAGGTGGGCATAACCTAATCACAGAAGCTGCTAATGTGGAGAATCTTTTCTGGTAGCAATCATAGGTAAATGTGATAATATGACAGAGGGTCAAGTGACGTGATGTGAGAAGACCACAAGGAAAAAGCCACAAACAAGGAATTTGGGCAGTCTCTTGAAGGTGAAAGGGTAAGAAAAATTATCCCCTGGAGTCACCAGAAATAAATGAAGCCCTACACACTGAGACCTGTGTCAGAATTCTGACCCACAGAACTCTAAGATAATAAATTTGTGTTCTTTAAGCCACTAAGTTTGTAGTAACTTATTATGGCAGTTATAAAAAAATTACACCTCACAGAAGACTAGGAGAAGATGAATCATTTAGTAAATGAATCTGAAAAGACACATGTAAATATTAGTTTTGAATAAGATTGAATCTATTGGGTTTTTTTAACAATGATTTTTTTCCATTATAGCTGGTTTACAATGTTCTGTCAATTTTTTTTTTTTTACTGTACAGCATGGTGACCCAGTTACACATACATGTATACATTCTTTTTTCTCCCATTATCATGCTCCATCATAAGTGACCAGACATAGTTCCCAGTGCTACACAGCAGGATCTCATTGCTAATCCATTCCAAGGGCAATAGTCTGCATCTATTAACCCCAAGCACCCCATCCATCCCACTCCCAAAGATAACTCAGAAGCTATGTTAACATTTTCTCTAATATTCATGTCTTCTTGTAGAATTTATGTTAAAGTCATATGAGAACTAGGATAGGAAACTAAAAACCAGACTCAGTGTGACTGCACTTTTGTTATTTTTGCCATTAGCCAATGCAGACATGTAAAGTTATAGAAAAAAAATAATAAAGACTATTATAGTGGTTTGGGATATGGGGTTAAATACTATAAGGTTTTAGAGTGATGCTTTTAGAAAATAGTAAAGATATTAGCCAACTAGACTTATTAAGATAATGGTTATGACTACAACTGAAGGAAATGTTGTGCAGGATACAGACTTATCTAGAGTGCTCCCATTTGACCATCATTACTAGGAAATAAGATTTTTTTTCCTTGCAACTGAAACTCTTAACTGGTTTTGCTTAGTGAAGGAATAATAAGTGATTACAATCTAAATTTAGTTGTCATTCAACATCTTAAAAAAAAGAATGTGCTATTATTCTAGCAATAGAAACAATGCAATTAAATACTGCAAGATGAGATGCAATTGTCTTATAATGAGAAATTAAGAAACTAAATACAGACATTACCTGTATAATTGTAGGCAAATGAGCACTGTATGTATAATATTTATTTGTTCTATACAATTAGCCTCATTTGTTGAATTATTTGCATTCATCAATGAAGAATCATTTGAAGCTAATCAAATGCAAGGGCTTTCCCATTTTTCTAAAACAGATCATGGTGACATATACTGAAGTAGAAGTTTGTTACTGAATGCTGAGCTTTTAACATAGCTGCTGTAGAAATAAATGAGCTACCCTATGTTTCACTTAAGTTAGGAATAACTTTTATCAAAATGACTTTATCACAATTAATTCAACTTTGGCAGTGAGCAGTGTTCTATTTATAGCTTCTGAGAGCACATTTGAAGAGCAGACAATTTTGTTATGTTTCCATTCAATACTGGATGAGTTAGAATACTAAGTCATTTCAAATAACTAAAAGCATTCAGATAAGCAGATATGTATACCGAAATTAGAATTTAATTAGAACACTGAGGTGAACATTCAAAAGTGTATTTGAAGGCATCACATTTTTAATGTAAGGGTTCTCAGTTCTTTAATTCTTTCATTAGAAGATGCTTGCTGCCCAAAAGGAATTTACAACTTAATGATGTAGGCATAATTACCACATATTTATTTATAAACAATGACAATAATGATAAGGACATAAAAATGACTATACATGGTGAGGCGCACATTTATAAACAACTATACCTGTAAGATATACATAAATTCACATATATGAGTATACACATGTGTTACACATATCTGTGTATGTAAATATATGCTATTTTTAGGAGGAAAACAAGGTTTAAAATTACCTTTACTAAGAAAATTTTGGTATTTTGTAGAGTAATAAAAGGAAAATATTAGAGAATAAAGAAAAAATAAAGAATATCTTACTTTGGATTTTTAAGTACAAAATCAAACAAGTTACATGATTCAAAGGATGTATTGAGCAATTTCCATTTTTTTCAAAGTATTTTTTAGATTGTTTTTAAAATATTTGACTTTAATATAACTACTACATATTCATTAACTTTTTCAACAATTTTAATTGAGTTATAATTAACACAAAACTTTGTTTCAAACATGTAAGATAATTTTAATACAATTTCAAATGATCACTGCAATAAGACCAGTCACCATTCATCACCATATGAAGTTGTTACAATAATAATGACTATATTCCCTGTCATTATATCCCCAGGACTTATTTATCTGATAGCTGGAAGTCTGTACCTCTTAATCCCCTTTAACTACTTCATCTGTCCCCCCACCCCCTTCCCCTATGGCAACCACCAGCTTCTTTTCTGTATCTATTAGTCTGTTCCTATTTTGCTTGGTTTATTCATTTATTTTGCTTTTTAGATTCCACATATAAGTAAAATCATATGGTATTTGTTTCTCTCTGGCTAATTTCACTTAGAATAATACCTTCCAGGTCCATGTTGCTGTAAATGGAAAGACTTCATTCTTTTTATGGCCAAGTAATTTTCTATTACATATGTGTAACCTAGACACTTTAGTTGCTCCCGTATCTTGGCTATTGTAAACAATGCTGCTATGGACATAGTGCTACATATATCTTTCTGAATTGATGTTTTCACTTTCTTTGGATAAATACCAATTAGTGGAGTTTTTGGATCATATGTTAATTATATTTAAAATTTTTTGAGGAACCTCCATACTATTTTTCCCCAGTGGCTAATCAATTTACATTCCCACTAGCAGTGCACAAGGATTCCCTTTTCTCCATATTCTTGTCAACGCTTCTTGTTTCTTGCCAACAATTTTTACTGAGGTATTATATAACATGCCTGAAAATTTTCCAGACATTTGGAATATATCAATTAACAAACAATAGAAGTCTCTGGCCCTTCTGAAGTTGGGAGAGCCCGCAAAACAGTTAAACAAAAGTGAATTAACAGTATCAGAGATTAGTGAGTGCTATTCTGAGAATTAAATGAGGTGATTTTTGCACTTCTTTAACATTAGGGTTCAGGGAAGAGTTTAAACAACAGTTACACTGAAGAGAATATCATTTTACAGTCAAATTTTCTACTGTTTGCTATACAGATCTTTAGATCTTTAAAGAGGTAACTTTCATATGAGAAAACCAAAGGCCTAGTGAAATCATCTCTTCTGTTGCATACTCTTAAGCCCAGTCTAATAAGTATCTGTAAAACTACTATCATGTGCCATTTTGACTATGAAATTATAGTAGCAGACATCAGAACCACAAATTTATCGCAGTATTTTTAAATAATAGAAGATAAAACCCCTCATAAATACAACTATCATGAAGTGATAAGGTAGATTATAAATTAAAATAAAGCTGTGCATTTTGAGATTACTCTTTAAAGAAAATAAAATGAATGTAGTACTGGTATGCTGGGTCATTATAAAATAAACACCAAATTTGTAATTTTATAAAATCACTAAAAGATGGTTTATTGGAAAATATTTGTGTTTTTGTTGTTGTTGTTTTTTGTCATTTCTTGGGCCGCTCCCGTGGCATTTGGAGGTTCCCAGGCTAGGGGTCCAATCGGAGCTGTAGCCACCAGCCTACACCAGAGCCACAGCAACGCGGGATCTGAGCCGCATCTGCAACCTACACCGCAGCTCACGGCAATGCCAGATCCTTAACCCACTGAGCAAGGCCAGGGATCGAACCCACAACCTCATGGTTCCTAGTCGGATTCGTTAACCACTGAGCCACGACGGGAACTTCGGAAAATATTTGTTTTTAATTTTGTTGAGTTTAGACTTTTCAGAACCCTTTTTTTCCCACTGATCAGCATGGTGAAGTTATTCAAGCAACATTACAGGCAGTTAGAACTTCATTTATCCTTGGATTCCCTTGTTTCTATGTGTACCTATATCAGTAAGTCCTATATATGGAGTTGGGTTATGTGACTCAGTAATTCCTTTCTCTGTTGAATTGAGCAATACAGCCTAAGAAAGGAAAGGACTTGGATTCTATCTATACAAACTTGTCAATAAACCAGGAAGCTTGTGGGAATACTAAGGATGAAAAAAATATATATATGTATGTATGTGTATACACACACACATACAGTTTTAAAGAGACTCTAGAGAACAATGGGTAATGTGGGATAAGAGAAAGAAGATACTGGATAGATGAAAAGACTTAGATAACACTCAGTATCAAGTGTCTAAACCATTCTTTGCACAAGGGGTTTAGCCAAAGAGTGATGGAGGATGGAAATATAGCCATATCTCACTCAGTGAAATTCATCTATCCAGAAGAAGGAGTTCCTTTTTCTAATTTGCCCAAGGACCTTTTAATCATATTTTTCTCCATCTTTACTGATATATAACTGACACATAACATTTTCTAAGCTTAAGGTGTATAGCATGTTGATTTAATGCACTTATATATTGGTAAATGATTACCAAAATAAAGTTACCATCTCCATAACCTCATATAATCAATGTTGTATGTGTGTGAGACAGAGATAACATTCAAGATCTACTCTCTTAGCAACTTCCAAGGATATAATACAGTATTGTTAACTATAATCACCATGCCATATATTAGATTCCTAGAATGGATTCATTTTATAACTAGAATTTTGTACCCTTTGTACCCTTTGACCAAAATCTCCCAATTTCCTCTACCATCATTCTACTCTCTGTTTTTACAGGTTAGGCTTTTTTACATTCTACACAAAAGTGATATCACGCAGTATGTATATTATTTTACTTAGCATAATAACCTGGAGATCTATCTAGGTTGCTGCAAATAGCAGAATTTCCTTCTTTCTCATGGGTGAATTTCACACACACACACACACACACACACACACACACACACACACACACCTCACATCTTCTTTGTGCACTAATCCATAAATGAAAATTTAGGTTTCCTTATCTTGGCTACTATGAAAAATGTTGCAATGAACATGGGAGTAGAGTGCAGTTATCTCTTAATGATTTATTGTTTCAAGATACTTTCAAATGTCACTTTTTATTTCTTCCTTGACCTGCTTGTTGTTCAGGAGTGTATTGTTTAATATCTGCATATCTGTGAATTTTCTGGCTTCCCTCATGTTATTGATTTCTAGTTTCACACCAACGTGGGCGGAAAAGATACCTGATATGATTTTAAGCTTCTTAAATTTGCAAAGATTTGTTTTATGACCAATAAGGATCTATCCTGGAGATTGTTCCCTATGTACTTGAGAAAAAAAAAGTGTATTCTGCTGCTTTTGGATGGATGTACTGTATCTGTCAGTTTGGTCCATGTGGTCCAAAGTATAGTTCTAGACCAATGTTACCTTATTGATTTTTCTGTCTGGATTCTGTCTGAAAGTGGAGTATTGAAGTCTCCTACTAATATTGCATTGTTGTCTATTTCTCCCTTCAAATTTGTTCACATTTCTCTTAATATACTTAGGTACTCTAATTTTGGGTACATATATATTTATGATAGTTATATCTTCTTGATGAATTGACCTCCCTTTATGATTGTATTTACATGGAATACATTTTTCCATTCTTTCAACTTGAGCCCACAATTGTCCTTAAAGCATAAGTTAATCTCTTGCAGACAGCAAATAGTTGGGCTTTGCTTTTTGATCTGTCTAGCCACTCTATGCCTTTGAATTAGACAATTTAATTCAATTACCTTTAGAGTAATTACTGACAGGCAAGGACTTACTAATACCATCTTATTGGTTGTTTTCTGTTTTGTAGTTCCCTTGTTCCTTTCTTCCTCTCTTATAGCATTCCTTTGTGAACTAGTGATTTCCTATAGTAGCATGATTTGATTCCCTTCTCTTAATCTTTTATGAGTCTATGGAAGTTTGTGGTTACAATGAGGATTGCATAAAATACCTTATAGGTATAGCAGTATATTTTATGTTGCTAAAAACTTAACTTCAACTGCATACAAAACCTATCCTTTTATTCTCCTCCCCCTTTATGATTTCAATGTCTCGACAGACCTCTTTTTATATTGTATATGCATTAACATCATATTTTAGCTATTTATTTTTAATACTGTTGTCCGTAACCTTTCTGCTAGAGTTAAGTCATTAATATACAGACATATAACAGTATTAGCACATTCTAAATTTAACTATATCCTTATGTTTATCAGAATTACATATTTTCACATTTTCATTTTACTAATTAGCATCCTTTCATTTTAACTTGAAAAAGTCCTTTTGGCATTTCTTAGCATTTTTCTTGTCTGGGAAGTCTTTATCTTTTCCTTTCTGAAGGATAACTTTGTGGATAGAGTATCCTTCATTGACAGTTTTCTTTTTTCTTCAGCACTTTTTACCATTCTAACCACTCCTGGTCTGTAAAGTTTCTGCTGAGAAATCTACTGATAACCTTACAGAGGTTTGCATGTAAGTTACAAGCTCTTTTCTCTTGCTGCCTTTAAGATTCTCTCTTTGACTTTGATTTCTGACAGTATTATTATAGTGTGTGTTGGAATGGATCTCTTTACCCTGAGTTTGTTTGGTGACCTATGAGCTTCAGGAATTTAGGTATTGAAACCTTTCTCCGGATTTGGGAAGTTCTTAGCCTTTACTCCTTAAATAAGCTTTATGCCCCCCCCCCCTTTCCCTCTCTTCTCCTCCTGGAATTCCAATAATTTATAAATTGTCCCTTTTTATCATATTCTATAGATCATATAGGCTTCTTTCATTCATTTTCCTAGTTCTCCTGTAACAAGATAATTTCAAAGTTCATACTTTTAACTCATAGATGATTTCTTCTGCTTGATCCACTTTACTATTGATGCTCATTATTGCTTTAATTTCATTTACTGTATCCATAAATTCTAGATTTTCTGTTTGGTTATTTTTAATTATCTTTATAAGTTTGTTAAAGCTTTCATTTTATTCATGTATTGTTTTCATAATTTCATTAATTATATTTCTGTGTTGTATCTCACTGAGTTTCCTTAAAATCCTACCTTGAATTCTTTATCAGGTAAATCCCAGATCTCCAAATCTTTGGTATCAGGTACTAGAAGATTATCATGATCCTTTGGTGGTGTCACATTTCCTTGATTTTTCATGTTTTTTTGAAGTTTTGCACTGCTATCTTCCCATTAGCCCTGCTAGTAATTCTGAGGCTTTCTCAGCCCATCTATGGATACATCTGCTCCTTGTTTCTTGATCCCTCTTATGACATAATTCTTCATCTTATAAGCCTTCTTATGCCTCTGTAACACACCAGGCCAGGTCTTCTTTTTGTTTTCCCAAAGATGGTACTAAAGCTCAAATCCAGGGTTTCTAGTGGCACAGGTTTGGGCCAGCTTTCTGCACATTTTCAATAACTGTCTATTAAAGCTTGTTCTTGCTGCTTTCATTTGGGAGTGCACAGAGTGAACTGACCACAAGGTGGGATGTGTGTGGGGGGTGAGACATGCAGAGTTATGGGGCTGCCTGTGGACATTTGGGGGGAATTCATGGGCACGGTGACCCTGGTGGCTCATAGGTGATCTTCCTGATGTCGCCTGTAACACAATTAGTAGGATCCTCATCGCTTTAATGCCCTCCAAAAATCTTATCTGTTGCTTACCAAGCTTCTTTTTGTTAATCATTTATTTATATACATATATTTTTCTACTGTACAGCATGGTGACCCAGTTGCACATACATGTACACATTCTTTTTTTCTCACATTACATATTCCATCATAAGTGACTAGACAGAGTTCCCAGTGCTACACAGCAGGATCCCAGTGCTAATCCATCCCAAAGGCTACATTCTGCATCTATTTACCCCAAGCTCCCAATCCCTCCCACTCCCTCCCCTTCACCCTTTGCAACCACAAGTCTATTCTCCAAGTCCATGATTTTCTTTTCTGTGGAAAGGTTCATTTGTGCCCTATATTATATTCCAGACATAAGTGATATTATTTGGTATTTGTCTTTCTCTTTCTGACTTACTTCACTCAGGATGAGAGTCTCTGGTTCCATCCATGTTGCTGCAAATGGCATTATTTTGTTCTTTTTATGGGCCAGTAGTATTCCATTGTGTATATATACCACATCTTCCTAATCCAATCATCTGTTGATGGACATTTAGGTTGTTTCCATGTCTTGGCTACTGTGAATAGTACTGCAATGAACATGCGGATGCATGTGTCTCTTTTAAGTAGAGTTTTGTCCAGATATATGCCCAAGAGTGGGACGGCTGGGTGATATGGTAGTTCTATGTATAGTTTTCTAAGATACCTCCATACAGTTCTCCATAGTGGCTGTACCAGTTGACATTCCCACCAACAGTGCAGGAGGGTTCTCATTTCTCCACACCCCCTCCAGCACTTGTTATCTGTGGACTTATTCATGATGGCCATTCTGACTTGTGTGAGGTGGTATCTTGTGGTAGTTTTGATGTGCATTTCTCTAATAATCAGGGATGTTGAGCATTGTTTCAAGTGCTTGCTGGCCATCTGTATATCTTCCTTGGAGAAATGGCTCTTCAGGTCCTTTGCCCATTTTTGGGTTGTTGGCTTTTTTTGCTGTTGAGTTGTATAAATTGCTTGTATATTCTAGAGATTAAGCCCTTGTCAGTTGTATCTTTTGACACTATTTTCTCCCATTCTGTAAGTTGTCTTTTTGTTTTCTTTTTGGTTTCCTTTGTTGTGCAAAAGCTTTTCAGTTTGATTAGGTCCCATTGGTTTATTTTTGCTTTTATTTCTGTTACTTTGGGAGACTGACCTGAGAAAATATTTGTAAGAGAGTGTTTTGCCTATGTTTTCTTCTAGGAGTTTGATGGTGTCTTGTCTTATATTTAAGTCTTTCAGCCATTTTGAGTTTATTTTGGTGCATGGTGTGAGGGTGTGTTCTAGTTTCACTGATTTTCATGCAGCTGTCACAGACTTCCCAGCACCCCTTGCTGAAAAGCCTGTCTTTTCCCCATTTTATGCTCTTGCCTCCTTTGTCAGAGATTAATTGATCATAGGTGTCTGGGTTTATTTCTGGGTTCTCTATTCTGTTCCATTGGTCTGTATGTCTGTTTTGGTACCAGTACCACATTGTCTTGAAGACTGTGGCTTTGTAGTATTGCCTGGAAACTTATGCCCCCTGCTTAGTTTTTGTTCCTCAGAATTGCTTTGGCAATTCTGGGTCTTTTGTGGTTCCCTATAAATTTTTGGATTGTTTGTTGTAGTTCTGTGAAAAGGGTCATGGGTAATTTGATAGTGATTTCATTGAATCTATAGATTTGTGTAGCATGGCCATTTTTCCAACCCAGGAGCATGGACTATCTTTCCATTTCTTTATACCTTCTTTAATATCCTTGATTAAAGTTTTATAGTTCTCACCATATAAGTCCTTTTCCTCCTTGGTCAGTGTATTCCTAGATATTTGATTTTTTGGGGTTTGATTTTAAAAGGTATTGTATTTCTGTATTCCTTTTCTAATATTTCATTGTGAGTATACAGAAATGCGACTGATTTCTGAATGTTAATCTTATATCCTGCTACTTTGCTGAATATATTGATCAGTTCAAGTAGTTTGGGGGTTTTCTATGTATATTATCAAGCCTCTTGTTGACCCCTTCTCCCAGTCATGCAGCTCTTGATTCAGTACTCTGGATGGCACCAAAGAGAAATGGGCCTCTTTGATGGCATCCTGCATAGCTGGGGGACCTGGGTGCTCACTCACATGCTTTTACTTTCCCCCACAGTAGAAATCACATGCTGAGAAGATCTTTCTTGACACTGAGCTGTGCCACATTGGGGAAGGGGTGATGAAGGTAAAGTCAAGTTGCTAGTCTTACCCATTCCAATGCGTCTAAACTCATACACACACACATATAGTTCCAACGGCATATTAGAACTCCTTCTTTAGAACCTGGACTTCCACAGATGCTCTTTCATCTGTGAATTATGGTCTAATATAATGTTTGTTTTCTAGGGGCTCCTGGACTTTGGCTGAGAGGGGCTTCAGTCAGTTCATGGTCGCTCTAAGGTCCATACCAGGACCAAGGTCTGTCCACCTATTATCTGAGACATGGATAGGAGAGATTCCTCCCAGGTATGCTGGTATATCCTGCCCGATGTCACAATTCCCACAAAGACCCTTCTGTCTCTAGGTGGATACCAAATTGCTGTTGAAGGCAGGGCATAAACAAGGGATATCTTACTTAGCCACGATGAGGAAATCATTCTATGCTTTGCTTTTCTCAATGACTTCAGTGCCACAGGCTGTAGGAGACCACTAGTCTGGTAGATTAAATTTTCTCCTTCTAACATCAGGTAAAGGTTTATTTAGCATTCCGTTGCCAAACCTCAACATGTTGGATTATCTTCTCTTGAGAGAGTGTAATAGCAGGCAGGAAATGGTTTTAGTGGTACCCACCTCAATCTTTTCATAGTCCTCAGCAGAGGCCTAGGGCAGCTGCATATGGCTTGCATCATATTGGCCAAGGTATTTCTGAGAGTACATATATTAATGGACTCTTCCTTTCCCTCATGAAAAATACTCATGCACATCTGGTTGACTACATTTAAGCATCCCTTTGATTAAATTATTTGATCTGCAAAACAGTATTCTCAAGCTAATTCGAAAGAGAAAAGGGGGAGTTCCTGTCGTGGCTCAGTGGTTAACAAATCCGACTAGGAACCATGAGGTTGCGGGTTTGATCCCTGCCCTTGCTCTGTGGGTTAAGGATCGGGCATTGCCGTAAGCTGTGGTGTAGGTCACAGACGTGGCTTGGATCTGGTGTTGTAATGGTTGTGGTGTAGGCTGGTAGCTGTAGCTCCGATCGGACCCCTAGCCTGGGAACCTCCATATGCCGTGGGAGCGGCCCAAGAAACTGCAAAAGGACAAAAAAAATAGAGAAAAGTGGACTTAGAGAAGAAAGAAGGTTTGGATAGGTAATTTTCACTTGCTTATGATTTGAATACTGACAATGAAACTCTAAAAAACAATTGCTGGAGTTCCCATTGTGGCTCAGTGGAAACAAATCTGACTAGTATCCATGAGGACGCAGGTTCTATCCCTGGCTTGCTCAGTGGGTTAAGGATCTGGCATTTCCATGAGCTGTGTTGTAGGTGTTAGACATTGTTTGGATTCTGTGTTGCTGTGACCGTGGCAAAGGACAGCAGCTACAGTTCCAATTTGACCCCTAGCCTGGGAACCTTCATATGCCACGAGTGCGGCCCTAAAAAGACAAAAAATAAAAAATAAAAAAAATAATTGCTTAAAGTTAGAGTAGTAAAGCTGGACATGTATACATAAAATATATTCTATTGTATGTAAGCAAGAAAGTAAATGTATAAGTCATATGTGAGCTACAGTTAAAGGGCAATAAGGGTTATAAGAGGAGAAAAATGTTCCAAGCAGATTCATTAATATTAATAAAGGTAGGATTCATTAATCAAACTGGCATCTGCAAAATAACAGGCCTAATTACTGTGTATCTTTTAGCTCCTCACTAGTCAAACTGTGATCCATGGATCAGCAACATCACCATTACCTGGGGAGCTTGTTGGAAATAAAGGATCTCAGTTCCTATCCCAGACTTACTGAATCAGAACTCTCAACAAGATACAATGGATTATTACATACACTAATGTTTAAGTACCATAACTTTAGAGATTCTGAACTGTTATATTACATTTGTACAAAAAGGGGGTACACATGCACAATTTCAAGGGGTGTTTCTTTTTCATAGGCTTCTCCAGTATATCTCCTTATCACTTTTTCACCTGACTTCTTGAACAAATGCAAAGCTACAGTCTCCACAATTCCTAAGAACTTCTGGCTATGTGTTCATTATTACACATCAGAGAAGAGCTTCATCTCACCCCTAGATATACCTCAACTGTTCAAGAAAATTCAATACCAGAAATGATACAATTAGAACTCTATATTTTATAGCACTTGATATTTTTCTTTTGTATTTTATTTATTTTTATTTTTTAATTGTAATCAATTGTTATTTCTCCAGTACATTTTTTTCTACTGTACAGTATGGTGATCCAGTTACATATACATGTATACATTCTTTTTTCTCAATTATCATAATACCTATTTTCACACTCATGTGTCCATCTCAAAAATGGTCAAAGAGGAATAGAGAGGTTATTGTTTTCTTTTTAATATATTTTTAGATGAAGAAATAGAATCAGGGAGACATGGTATCATGTTGCAGGGTTCTAGTGGCAGTTGGTAAAAGAGCATTCACTGACCACAAGAAACAGGGAATAAACTGTAAGAGTTAATTTTAAAAAGGTTTTAGGGCAGAAAGCAGATTTGCTGATATGATTATTTGTTCATTTGTTTATTGTGCATCAGCCTTTCTCCATAGAAAGCAAGATCCAAGAGGAAAGAGATGTGTATACTTTATCCTCAGCTAGAACAGTGCCTATTATAAGATAGGTGATCAATAAATATTTTAAATAAATGGATGACCCTAACACAGATAAAACCCACAGTAACATCAAATGCATCTATATGTCATAAGAAAAAATACAAGTTACTTCTATTTTAATATCCATTAGTTATAGCTTCACAGTTGTATTATGACTAGGGGAGCTTGTTTCCCTCCCATAATTTTTAACTTCTTTCTGTGCAGTACTGAACTGTAACTCCAAAGAAACATATTTGCCTGGAAAATAGCATCTCAGAATTTATGGCTTCAAATGTAAAGTGGTAGCACATAGAAGTCAATGACATAATATTTTTCACACTGGCTACCTACACACCATACTGACTAGGATAGATTGTGAAATTAATCCATGTGGAAGAGCATACACACTTCCCTAAGCTCACTGAAGCTTTTGCCCATCATAATTCAGCTCAGTAACTCTCCACTGAGTTCAAGAGGCTTTCTATCATTTTTGGAATGAAATTTCAGACTCTAAACATATGAGCTTCAAAAATATGCCAGTGGAGAACAAGAGGATTTCAATTACACTGGTTAAAATAGCTCTAAAAATGTTGCTATATTTGGGAATATAGTGTTTTATCCCATTGGCATCTTTTAAATTATTCCATTTTCTTTTCTGATGTATCAAAGGAAACAAGATATAATAAACGATATTCACTGGAGTTGAATAAGAAGAACTGACCATTTTTTTTCATTTTTTATTACTCAAATTAATTTATCACATCTGTAGTTGTATAATGATCATAACAATCTAATTTCACAGGATTTCCATCCCACAGCCCAGGCACATCCCCCCGCCCCCCAAACTGTCTCCTCCGGAGACCATAAGTTTTTCAATGTCTGTGAGTCAGCATCTGTTCTGCAAAGAAGTTATGTCTGTCCTTTTTTCAGATTCCACATGTCAGTGAAAGCATTTGATGTTGGTGTCTCATTGTATGGCTGACTTCACTTAGCATGATAGTTTCTAGGTCCATCCATTTATAAATAACTTCTGCAGCTCCATACCAAAAAAACAAACAACCCCATCCAAAAATGGGCAGATGATCTAAACAGACAATTCACCAAAGAAGACATACAGATGGCCGACAAACACATGAAAAGATGTTCAGCGTCATTCATTATTAGAGAAATGCAAATCAAAACCATGATGAGGTACCACCTTACACCAGCCAGAATGGCCATCGTCCAAAAGTCTACAAACAATAAGCACTGGAGAGGGGCTGGAGAAAAAGGAACCCTAATACACTGTTGGTGGGATTGTCAATTGGTGCAACCACTGTGGAAAGCATTATGGAGATTCCTCAGAAAACTACACATAGAACTACCCTTTGATCCAGGAATCCCACTCCTGGGCATCTATCCAGAGAAAACCACGACTCGCAAAGACACATATACATTAGTGTTCATTGCAGCACTATTTACAATAGCCAATACATGGAAACAACCTAAATGTCCATCGACAGAGGAGTGGATCCAGAAGATGTGGTACATATACACAATGGAATATTACTCAGCCATTAAAAAGAATGAAATACCAGCATTTTTTGCAACATGGATGGACCTAGAACTGACCATTTTAAACTTAGCATCAGAAAACAGCTAGTACCCTGAGGACACCAAGTGTGTCTTTCTAACGTAAACACAAATACCTAATAGCATTTGCTTAAGACCCAGAGGCGCCTATACTTTAAGATACAATAATGATTTTAGATTTATCAGAATTGATTATTTAAAATGAACAATTTAAAATGAATTACAAGAATGACTGGGTGTCAGTAATTATTGTATTTAGGTGACAAATAAGTGAGGGTTCATTGTACTAGTTATTTCATCTTTTTCTGTTTAAAAACACATATGATGAAAGTTAGTATGTTTTATAAATAAAAGTGGAATGATATAAATGTCTGAAAATAGGAAACTTAGCTATACATATGATAAAATTCTATGCAGGTTTTAAAAATTAATGCCAAAAAATATGTATTTATTAGTGAGTAATGCTTATTCTATATTCTTGAGTGAAGGAAAGTTTCAAAATACTACATGTTCTATGATTTGCTTTTTTCTTTTCAAATGTAGTTATTGCACTTGCAAACAATAATTTTGTATATATTACACACCAGGCATATCCGAAGTTCTTTAGAAAGTTTAAGTTTAAATGATGCAATATCCTCATAACAGCCCTGTGACTGGTAGATACCAGCACCATACCCTTATGGTGGCTAAAGTTACAAAGTCCATAAACAGTATTAGAAGAGAGGATGCTGGGTCTTGAACAATTGGCTCCAGAGCCTTGGTCTTCAATTATTATGCAAGGGTGCCTCTGCTAAATAATGTAAGTGTAATCAGACATAGTTATCTATATTGGAAAAAAATGCCTTCAGGGTTATAATCTGCATTAGTAGTGGTAAATGATGAGGAAAGGATCATGGTGGTAATTTCAGACAAATTTTTGTTTTAATTTTTATTCTTACTTCTAATTTTTCCATACTTATCATGTATTATTTTCATAATAGTGAAATTTTAAAAAAATAAAAATATTAGAAAAGTTCCTGTTTAATTTTTTTTAAAGAAGAAGTGTATATGTGTTAACATATCTATGCTTCCCTCCTCCTTCTTTTGGTAATCTCTACATTCTAGAAGCCCAAGGCTTTCTTGAGTCAATCTGCCTGACAATATTAGAGGACATAATACAATAATTCACAAGTATGTTTTGATTCAATTATCTATTTTCATGTGAAAACTCAATCCAAGATTCACTGACTTAAGACATCTCTTTTTATTTTGCTCAGGATTCTGTGGTTTGGAATTCAGAAAGCACCCAGCTGAATGGTTCATCTGTGATCTGTGGTATCAACTGGAGCAGCTGGTGTGGAGGATTCCCTACAAGGTGGCCTCCTCACATACGTATCTGTTGCCTAGGTGTTTCTTGGCCTCTCTCTACCCATGGTGTTTCTTCTTCCAGGAACTCATCATGTAGATTGGGCTTCTCATACATATTAGGGAAGTTGTCCTTCTCAAATAATGGTTGACTTTCAAGAAGCAGGAAGCAGAAACTAGCTGGTCAATTAACTGCTATGGCCAGAAACCACTACTTATTTTCCCACACGAACAATGGGATGGGGATGGAATGCCCTCTCTTTATAAGTATCACATCCTCTGCCAAGGGCCCCAAAGTTCTCTCAGTCTTCTCTTAGTAACTGGCTGAGCAGGGCTTACAGAGCCTAGCACAAATTCTCCAGACTGGCACCTCTATTTCTGCTAAGGAAAAAACTGCCATTGGCTCTGTGAGCTTAAAATGCCTTTAATGCTTGGTTTTTAAATGTGAGCTTCTGCTTAAATCCTGGAACACCCTCTTGGTTACAGGGATGCCTAAACTGCTAGTGCTCTAGACCATTATATGTTACTGCTTTTTTGAAATGATTGAAGGTTTATTGGCCTATATGAATGATTTTTGAAGGAAGTGCAGTGATTAAATTTATCATACTAATGCAATTCTTGCCAAAGCTTTTGAATATGCATTCCATTTGTCAATAGATCTTTTTTTTATAGTAACAATTTTTTTGTCATTTTACCATTTCTTGGGCCGCTCCCACAGCATATGGAGGTTCCCAGGCTAGGGGTCTAATCAGAGCTGTAGCCGCCGGCCTACACCAGAGCCACAGCAACACGGTGTCTGTGACCTACACCACAGCTCACGGCAATGCCGGGTCCTTAACCCACAGAGCAAGGGCAGGGATCAAACCCACAACCTCATGGTTCCTAGTTGGATTCGTTAACCACTGCGCCACGATGGGAACTCCCAATAGACCTTCTATACTTAACTGCAACGGTTATCATTAATTGACGAGTATAATTTTATCTAGTTGCTTAAGATGTATTTACTTTAGCTAAATGAAGCAGAGAATGTTTTAAAAAGTTACATTATTGGTTGATTCCTGAATATTTTGTTATATATCATCAAATAACCAAAAATTCAACATCAACAAAATTTGAAAGTGGATCATGAATAATATAGTTACTAAGTATAATTTGTTTTGAGGACAGATGCTATTAACATTTATTTTTGCAATAAAGAAAATACATCTAAGAAAGCCACTGGAACAAGTAAAAAAAATTAAAATAAAAGATGATATTTTCATTCAGTCATAAAATGATAGTATGAACATATGTTTAATAGCAAACTCTTATACTAATAACATTAGCTATCATGTACTGTTAAAAAATCAAGTAGTAAATACTAAACTTCTATTAGAGGAAAGAAGGAAAGAAGGGATATAATCTATATTAAACTGTTAATGGTTAATCCATAAAAATGATGAGACTGCAACTTATTTTTTTAATTTACTTCTTTGTTTTTACTATTATGTATACACTTGAAGTATGGATTAACTTTAGTCAAATATTCTACCCTCCTCCCTCCAAATAAGGAGTTCTGCAAAGGTTGAAATTTTAAATATGCATGTTATTATGGTTGAAGTTATATCCATTAAAGGCAAAAGTGCCAACACAAATCTTATGTTAAATGATACAATGAGCCAAATTTTATCTTTCTTTTCTAACATTTTTATTCTCTTTAATGAGAACAGGCACAGAAGCATATTAAAATAAGAATAGTAGACCAGGCTAGAATGATACATTCCTTTGGTCATAAATGATATTATAGATACACAGATTTTACTTGTAATATACACATTGCATATTATAATATATAATGTTTGTGTACATATATACATGTATATACACACACATATAAATGTATCTATATATAGGCATATATGTATACATATAGTGAATAAACCATCAGTTCAACAACCTGTCTAACTTATTACTCCCCAAAAAGTAAATATTGGAACTAACAGTACTAAATGGAGCTTCAAGGTCAGTAAGAGATGGGACAGAATGAAGCAGCTAAATCTGGACCAGAAGACGTCAGCGAACCACTAACCAGAAGGGTTAGTAATCAAGGAAGAGTGGGAGGGCAAAGAAAAATTGATTTCTGCAAAGTGGTTGGTTTGAAGCCAAACTATAAAGAGGTAAGAGGTGAGTCAGACAGAACCTATAGAAGAGATAATAAAACCAGTTTAAGAACTGAAAGAGAAATGAGGCTGTCATTAGTGCAGAGAGTTGGGATGAATGAACAATAGTGAGCACTTACAAGCACCTGAAACTAGAAGTGAGGAAAGTAATCATGGCAGAAGTACAAACAGGGAAAAAGGGTAAAATATGAGCCTATGGGGTGGGGGTACTATTCCGTACACATTATTTTTTCAGATTTCTTTAACAGACAGACAGACAGACAGACAGACAGACAGACAGACAGAGAAAGAAAGAAAGAAAGAAAGAAAGAAAGAAAGAAAGAAAGAAAGAAAGAAAGAAAGAAAGAAAGAAAGAAAGAAAGAAAATCAGGAGTTCCTGTCGTGGATCAGCGGAAACAAATCTGACTAGTATTCATGAGGACACAGTTTCAATCCCTGGCCTCGCTTAGTGGGTTAAGGATCTAGCAACGCTGTGAGCTGTGGTGTAGGTCACAGACACAGGTCAGTCCTGAATGGCTGTGGCTATGCTATAGGCTGGCAGCTGCAGCTCCAATTTGACCCCTAGTCCAGGAACCTCCACATGCTGTAGGTACAGCCCTAAAAACACAAAACAAAACAAAAAAAATCATAGGGATCCTTTTACTAATATTACACAAAGACCTGCCCCATTTTTTAAAATACAGATGTATAATATTCTGTACAATAAATGACTATTTATTGTTTAACCACCATTTACACTGGTTACAATTTTACCCATTGAAAACAGTGCTGGGATGGCTAACACTGGACATTCATCTTCCATTCTCTGTGTATTTTTGTCTTCTTTGGAATTTATAAGTGGAAAAATTATATAAAAGGTTATATGCATTTTAAATTGTCATAGATAGGACAGGTAATCCTTTGAGAAGGTTGTGTAATTTTGCTCTATTAAATATTTTAAACATTTGTGATGTATATGAAGAATACTTATATTCTCGTATTCATTTAAAATATATTCTATGCTAAGGGCTGATGATGGGAATATATTAAAAGAGAGAAAAATTATCTCCTGGCCTCAGATCTTATACTTTATGAGGGGTGGGAAGGAATCAGTGAATAAGCAAATTAACAATTTAAATATATAAAATTACTGGTAGAATGAAGCAAATAAAGCAGGTAAGGGCAGATAAAGAACAAAGGTTTTGAGCATAAAACACTGTCTTAGGCAGAAAAATTTACTAAATAAGTGCTTTTTTGGCCATGTGTATGTCTTCTTTGGAGAATTGTCTGTTTAGATCATCTGCCCATTTTTGGATGGGGTTGTTTGTTTTTTTGGTATGGAGCTGCAGAAGGTGTTTATAAATTTTGGAGATTAACCCCTTGTCAGTCGATTCATTTGCAAAGATTTTCTCCATTATGTGGGTTGTCTTTTCGTTTTGTTTAGGGTTTCCTTTGCTGTGCAGAAACTTTGAAGTTTGATTAGGTCCCATTTGTTTATTTTTGTTTTTACTGTCATTACTCTAAGAGGTGGATCTGAGAAGATGTTGCTGTCGTTTATGTGGGAGAGTGTTTGGCCTATGCTTTCCTCTAATGGTTTTATAGTGTCTGGTCTTATATCTAGGTCTTTAATCCATTTTGAATTTATTTTTTGTGTATGGTGTTAGGGAGTGTTCTAATTTCATTCTTCTACATGTGGCTGTCCAGTTTTCCCAGCACCACTTATTGAACAAACTTATTACCACTTATTACCATTTTTGCTGTTTTCAGGCTAGTGGAATCTGCAGTATCTACATATACCAAGGGCTAGTTAAGTGCCATCTGACATAGTAAAGCTTGGAAAATGGCATTTGTTTATGAGAATGTAGAAATGAGGGAGAGAAATATACACATAATTCACAAGCTGATTATACAAACTATGCTGGCTTTCTCTATTCTGGTCCTCTGGATTTTATAACCTAACTTATATCCACTGTTGGAAGAGATGGTAATAGTAGCAATAAGAGTCCTAATAGCAAAAATATCTTAAGCACTTCTGCTATGCCAGACACTAGGCCAAGTATGCTTTAAGCATTGCCTCACCTAATTTTCACAAAACATCCTAGGAGATCAGTTCTACTTTCACCATTTTATAAATGAAATCATATATTCAGTGAAAGTGAAGCTGGTCTATATCAAGTAGAGAGTCCATATTGTATATTTGTTATATGCATAGTTTAAATGAGTCAATGTATTTAAAGTGCCTAGAACATTATGTGGCACATAGTAAGTGCTAAATGAATGATAGGTATTACTGTAATTGTTAGTTTGTCAACAAGCATTTTTGAGTGCCTGCTCTGTTCAGGTACAGTGTTAATTTCTGAGATGTGGCTTAATAACAGCTCTTGACCTCTCAGAACTTATAATGGACTGTAAAATTAGTTAATATTAAGGGATCCAGTGCCTTGAACCAAAGGATCATTTTGGGCTTGTTGTTTGTTATAGATGTGGTAAGACCTTTTTCCTTTTAATTTATTGGTTCATTAATCTAATGAGTATTGATATATATGATACCAGATACTCTGCTAGGTTCTGCAAAGAACAAGTCAACATGACTTACTTACAACAAATTCAGTTAAACACATGACAATAATGTAACATGGCAAGTGTATTTATAGCAGCACTCATTTATGATAGAAATACAGAGAGAAAAATGCATAGGGTCACTTTAGCAAAGATGAGGGGACACTATTCTCAAAATGTCCTTAGCTCTCACCACTAACTACTGAAACTTCAGACCCACGTAGCTTTTGCCTTTGTTGTGAGCTAACTTTTCCTTGTATGGGATTTCTGACAATATGGTCCTCTTATATCCTGTTAAGCTCAAGAGTGTAAAAATCATGCCATCACAGAATGTGGGGGTGCCTTCTGAAATCTTATTCAGTGTCTCATCTTCAGTCAGGTGGATAGCTAATTCATGCAGATTAGGTAATGACCTCAGTGTCTGGCTTTATGTTCTACTGTGCCTTAGCTGCTATATTATGTAAGATAAAGATGTTCTCATAAGTACTAAGGATCTTCAATGTTTGAGTAGAGCAACTCCAAACAAACAAAACACTCTTTAAATCAGTCCTTTAATTCACTTCCATTCTAATGAAACTAGAGTCATGCTAACTTTCCAAAAAATAATCTGATATGTAGGTGCCCATTAAAGGAAAAACTTAAAAATAAAACTAGGTAAAACAACACTTTCTAATGCATGATGACTTATTACAGGAAATATGATCAGTGGCAGGAACATAGCAAATTCATAGCATAAATAAACATTTTGTCCTTATCATCATTTTAGTTTAAAGATGAAATGAAGAATATATCCATATGTTCTAAGAACTCATGTAAAAATGCTCTAAAACATGCATTTTGAAACAGTCAACATTTTAATAAAAAATACATTATTTGAGATTTTATGATTTAAGGAGTTCCAGTTCAGAGAGAACATTAATGATATTAAACTCATTGGTGCTTTCTAAAAGAAATAATCTTTCCCATGCTTTATCTACAGGCTTACAGGGATAAAATGATGGCAAACCTAACTGCCTTCACAATGAAGTGAAAGTGGAGTGGTGCAGAGGTGAAATTTTCATTAAAACAATTACCCATATCTTTATATGTTAATACATACAGATGCTAGAAAGTAGGAGTACTTCAAGTTATAAAATCAGCTCTACTGGAGTACTAATGAATGTACTGCATACATTCAAAGGATTTGTCTTGATGACAAATCAACAGCCAAATTAATTTTAAAGTGTAATGTTTTTTTCCACACCTGCGGTACAGTGCAAACAGTCACTGGCACAATAAGCATAAATGACTAAATATTAGATAATAGGATCATACCACTTACCCTGTGCCAAGTCCTGAGGATGCAAAGAGAGACCTCCTTCTCATGAGGCATACAGAAAGATTTTAAAACATGTTATTCTAGCTGGTGAGACACTTCTTTACAAATATTACTACTCCTCCTAATCCTTTCTTCTTCTACTGGTAGGTAACACTTGGTGTTTACCACATGACAGTCAGGGTATTAACCCATTTAATCCTTACAACAGCACTACAAGGTAAATACTACTAGTTCACCAGACAATTTACTCCATGAAGCACAGCTGGCATAGTGGAGATGCGTAGGAGTTGGAATTTCAACTTTGGCATTTTGGCTTCAGTAACAAAATTCATATTCGATTGCATTTTTGGAGACTGAATTGTATATGACTCAGAGAAAAGTCAAAATGTATACACAAAAATACACATATTAGCTATTAAACATGTGTTCAAGATTTTTGGGGATAGAAACAATAGGTTTGATTGTTATTCTTAGAAATCATCTTTAACATGATAGTCCACATTATAAATACCTAACAAAGAAGAACCTTTCAATCAATTTCTCTGTGTTGGGAATAGATCATCTGATGAAAAATGTGTCCCTTCTCAAATCTTCCCTGAAGCAAAAGATGTAGTCAACTGAAAGGATTTCAAGGTGCATGCAATGTTATTAGAGGAATTGAGTTGTTAAAAAGGCAGGAAAAAAGTCACTGTGTATAATAAATAGTAGAGATCTTGATTTGTCAAAATAACAATACTTTAGTAATGTTTGGTTTTAAGAAATACTGATTCAATCTCTACTGTATGCTTAAAAGGACCAATATACAGTACAAAGGGTAAGATAAACTACTCAGGGTGAAACAGGCATTACTGGAAAAAAGACACGAAACTCACATACACTTAGAAACTAACATAAATGCTGTAGGGATTGCCTTCTTTGATAGATCAATAATCCAAATGACCCAGACAAGGAGATAAGAGAATTCTTCACTCAGTAAGTTATCTTGGCTTGAAATCTAAATGATAAACAGGAATAAGACAGGCAAAATGACTTGGAGATGGGGAAGATGGAGTGAGAAATGTTTCAGATGAAAGAAATACCTTCCAGAAAGGTTTCTACAAAAGTATGAATATTGTGGCCCATTTAAATGAGGCTAGTATATAGGTAACAAGAAGAGAGGCTGAGAAAGCATGAAGTATATGCATGGCTAGAAAGGTAGGTGGGGGACTGACCAGATGTTATGGGTAGATTTGCACCTCCAAGCCTCAAATTCATACCTTGAAATACTTTTAGTACCTCTGAATGTGACCTTGTTTGTAAATAAGACTACTATGATTAGTTAACATGAGGTCATACTGGAGTAAAGTGAGTCCCTAATCCAACATGACAAGTGTCCTTATCCAAAGGAAAATTTTGGACACAGAGATATGCATAGAAGGAAGATGATATGAGAAAATACAGCAAGAAGTTAGCCCTCTGTGAGTTAAGGGGAGAGTCCTGTAACAGATCCTTCCCTTGAAGCCCTCAGATGGAAGCAATCTACCAACACCTTGACCTCAGATGTGTGGTCTCCAGAACTGTGACCAAATAAATTTCTGCTGCTTAAGCCACCTAGTTTGTGGTGTTTTGTTATAGCAACTCTAGGAAATTAATACACCAGGTAGATTTTGGCCTTTGTATTTAAACAATGGGAAGTAGTGTGTGTGTGCGTGTGTGTGTGTGTGTCTGTGTGCGTACACACACACGTGCCCATGCCTATGAATGTTTTTATGCCTCCTCATCTCTTACAGAGTTTTTAAATATGAGCATATATGTATTTTTAAAAGATGATTTTAGCCAAAGTATGGTAAGAAATTTGGAGAACACCAATGAGTCATGATAGGAGTTTGTTTCAATGTGGTAGAAATGGAGGTGAGTTGAAGAACTTAATAACTGCTTAGGAAGAAAAGTACCAGAAATGGGAGATGAAACAGAGGGAAAATAATGAATGTTTAAGGTTCTTGTTTCATGTCAGGCATGTTTCTAAATTCTTCACTGGATTTAAATTCATGTTATCTTATCAACAACTCTGAGGATTGCTCATCTTACTAATGAGGCAATAGGCACAGGAAGGTTGTAGCTTCCACAAGTTAACACTGGTAGTATGTGCAGACCTTAAATCTAAGCCCAGATAGCCAGTCTCCAAAGCTGTTAAATGCTCCACCATGATCCTTCAGGAAGAGCCTATATTTTGTGCCTTGTTAAGCTGGGTTAATAATGAAAGCTCTTTCACTAAGAAAAATTAAAAAAAAACCCACAAATATGACTCTTATGTGGGTAAGATAATGTGTCTAGCCTTTATGGGATAATGGTAACCTTTAAAATATTCAAGTACACCAGTGAACATATCAATGCGTAATCCAGAAATCTAACTTATAAGCATAAATTTGTACTCAAAAGTTTATAGATGATCATTGAAGGCATTGGTTGAGATCCCATTGTCTAAGAAGAGACTTCTGAATGAAAAGAGAAGGTGGTCAAGGACTGAGTCTTGAGTAAATCCTACTTTTAATGACCAAGGAGAGAAAGTGAGTTTGCAAAGAAGACAAAGAAACACCACCTTGACAGCAGGAAAACCACAAGACTGTGGAGTGACATACATCAAAGGAAGAAGGAACATGGTCGACAGTGTCAACTGCAGCTGTGAGAATGGACAAACTATACTGAAAAATGGTTTAGGTTTGTTGGCATAGACATCATTACTTATACTAGAGAGAGCTTTTTCAGGAGAGTGCTTGGAGCAGAAATTAAATTGAAGTAGGCGAAGGAATGAATAGGAAATTAATAGATAATGACAATGCATATAGATAACTCTATCAATATAGTTGGTTATGCAATATTATTCATAATAGCCACCAATTAGAAATAGTGTAAATTTCCATCAATTGATGAATGTATAAATGAAATGAAGCATATCTATATAGTGGATATGTTATTAATAATATAGGGACTATTATTAAGCCACAGAAAGGAATGAAGTAGTGCCATGTGCTACAATATTGATGAACCATGAAGACTTTATGCTAAGTGAAAGAAGCCATACATTAATAGCCACATACTACATAATCCCATTTTTATTAAATGTGCAAAATATGCAAGTCCACAGAAACAGAAAGATCAGTGGTTGCCAGGAGTGTGGTGGGAGAAAAATAGGCAATGACTGGTAATGGGTACAAGATTTCTTTTGGGGGTGATAAAATATTCTGGAATTAGGAGTGATAGCTGCACAACTTTGCGAATATCTAAAAATCACTGAATTGTACACTTGAAAACAATGATTCTTATGGCATATGAATTATATCTCAATTTTTTCAATTTTGTAAGAAAAAAGATGTTTGGCTGTGAAGATGAGAGACATTAGGTGGTAAATGGAGAGGTATGGGGTAGTGAGGTATCGTCCATCATGGTTCAAAAATTGTTGAAATAACAGGCTATAACAGGCTTTTTTCATTTTTCTTTGTTTATATCAATGTATGATTTACCACCAAGAAGGGGCTCTGGTGAGGCTGGAATAAAAAGGCTTTACTGGGTCACTGATGTAGAACTCAAAGCAGCATGTGGAATCTGACCAATAAAAGACCTTGGAGACTTGTGAGGGTGAGACACTTCTTTAGCAAGATGTTGATGAAATAACATGCAACAACAAGAGGTAGTCCCCTCCACATGATCAAGCTAGCAATGGGAAACAGTCCTACATGGGAATATCTTCCTAAATAGAGGTGCCACAGGACAGACATATAATTGGGAAGATTGCACCTCCTCAAACTAATATGTTCTTAGATGCTTCTGTGAAACTCAGATGCTACCACAGGTCGAAAGGTAAAATAGATATCAATCCCAATCCCGTAACAAGATTTGCCCCCAAAGAGCTAAGAAGGTAACAATTTACTTACAGTGAAAATTAGCTTTATATTCTTCACTCTGTGGTCTCCATATCCTCAATCATATTAATGTTATAGAATCAATCTATTCTATATTTTAACGAGATTTTTTTTTTAAAAAATCGCATCATCAAGAGAGCTAAGAGAAAATAATCTATCCCTCTTCAATAAGGCAAGGATACCAGGATGGAGTTCTGGTAAGGTCTCAAGAGAGTAGACAGCAGAAAGTATTTGTCTCTATAATAATCCTTTGTACTTCAATTATGCAACCTCAGGATTAGTACTGTGCTTTCCAAGTGCAATTTGGAAATTGTCATCCACTCAGAGATATACTGATAATTCAGAGGCAAATGTGTTTAGGGTGGATATTCTAGGAAAGGGTCCATCTGGGGAACAAAAAGGGAGCAATAAAACTTAAAAATTGATTTCTATGGGAGTTGTATGAGGTTTCATTCCTTATAACAGCAAATGAAATACTGTACAAAATGTATTCAGCCCCTAGCTACAATATACATGCACATAAGTTGTCCTGGATTTCCTTAACATGGATTGTGCACTGACCTGTAAAATTCAACTTTATCAGTGCCGACTGGTTCACTTAGTTTACCCAGCAAAATCAAATTGATGCAGCACGTTACATGGCTTATTAAACAAAAGGATTTGCCATTTTGCTAAACTGCTAAGGTGTAGCATCACATTGTTAAGCAGAATATGAATGTGAAATGCTTTAGATCCTAATAAATCAGGATCCTCCCACCAAGGACATTAGTGGATTCGAGCTCACAGGAAGAGAAAATTTGGCACAAGAGGAGAGAGAAAAAGAGAACCCTTTTTCTCCCACAAGGACATGGCTGAGATGAGCACAATGTTGATGACAGATGCTGTTATCTTTTTAGACAGTGTTTCTCTTATTTTTTCACTTCCTCTTCACACCTTTTTTGGGGAAGTGCCAGTGGTAAATGGCTTACAAAGATGCTGCTATCTAGAGATACCCAGTAGCCAAGATAAATGATTTTGTAAAACGCTTCTGGGAACCCCTAATGGAAGCTTAGGAAAGTCCATTTAAGCTGAGCAGTTCATGTTAGGAAAATTATATAAGAGAAAAAGTAATCCGAGATATTGGAACTTGACTAAATTATTTCTGGACTTAAGGATAACCACAAATGCGCCCATCTTAATCAAGTATTCTGGCTATGAAATAGCCTATTATTAATCTTGATTTTAAAAGTCACCCTGTGATTAATTGACTTTAGCTCAATAGACACCATATAGTGGTTTCATAATGTCTGCAAAGCAGGCGAGACAAGAGAAAATGAATTAAAGGTCACTGTGATGAGCCAAGACAGCAGAGTAAAGAAGTAGAAGAATTATGGCCCTTATGCCTATGAGAAATGTTTTCCCTAAAACATACTGGAATTACAGTGTTATACCTCTGTTGGTAGAATAAAGGAAGAATTAATATTTGAAAATCACAAAAGTACCTCACTCACCCCAAAATATGAATGTAGACACCCAGCTAAGAGATCACTTTGCCATTTTTTCTTACTTAAACTTTTGCATATTCCTTTTTCCTGTTTTGAAAGAAAAAGTAGCTAACATTTTCCATTAGTCACAAATCAGCTTCCTGAAAAATTACTTCTCTCATAAACACAAAATTCCATATTTACAATAGTTATTAAAGTTGAAATTTTGTAAAAAAAATATTAAAATGAATGGATAAATCAAAAGAGAGACAGCAGGATGGACAGTATCCATGATGCAATTTCAAACACTCTTCATAAAGCACTGTGCTCAAAATTATTCCTTGCATATAAAAGGCATTAGAGTTCTAGTCAAAATATTTAAGTATTTTAATTGTGGAGACAGATGGAACCTCTTGCAAATTTAACATCTTCATGTGAACAATGAGAGGAGTGAACCAGATAAATTCTAAGGTACCTTCCAGGTAATATAGAGCTGCTTGTGACATTTTCTTCCTAGAGCATCCTTATGAAAATGAAAATCCTTGAGAGAGCTGATAACTAACCTCATCCTCAGGAAAGGATTTACTAAGAACTAGTTTATAGCCAGCCAAGTAGGCACATAGGGAATGCTGTGTTCAGACACAACAATGATGTTAACAATGACATTAATAATCCTAAGTATATCTGACTGTGCCATAGGTTGTCTATGAGCTTTTAAAAAGAAAATTCATTTTCATAACAACCCTATAAGATATGTAAACTTAGTACTCCCATTTTATAAATGGGAAGATTACTTTTTAAACACCTTTACTCAGAACCTATTTTAACTTATTATATCATAAAAAAATTATCATGCTACAAAAGTGGTCAACATTTATTTCCAGTTTCTCCCTATTAAAAACAATACAAGAATTCCTTCTTAAATACCTACAGAGAAATAATGCAATAACATATATATCTTTGGGTAAATTCATGCAGTCAAACATTTCTCTTTCCATTGGCTAAGATTCTGCCTAAAGGAGAATGAGTATTTTTTCTGTTATTTTAATTTAATTTTATTTTTTAAATTATTTCTCCATTACAATATATTTTTTTCTACTGTACAGCATGGTGACCCAGTTAGGCATACATGTACACATTCTATTTTCGCACATTATCATGCACCATCATAAGTGACTAGACATAGTTCCCAGTGCTACACAGCAGGATCTCACTGCTAATCCATTCCAAAGGCAACAGTTTGCATCCATTAACACCAAGCTCCCAATCCACCCAACTGGCTCCCCCTCCCCCTTGCCAACCACAAATCTTTTGTCCAAGTCCATGATTTTCTTTTCTGTGGAAAGGTTCCTTTGTGCCCTATATTAGATTCCAGATATAAGTGATATCATATGGTATTTGTCTTTCTCTTTCTGACTTACTTCACTCAATATGAGTCTCTAGTTCCATTCATGTTGCTGCCAGTGGCATTATTTTGTTCTTTTTGATGGCTGAGTAGTATTCCATTGTGTATATATACCACATTTACCTAATCCAATCATCTGTTGATGGGCATTGGGTTTTTTCCATGTCTTGGCTATTGTGAATAGGGCTGCAATGAACATGCAGGTGCATGTGTCTTTTTTAAGGGTAGTTTTGTTCAGATATATGTCCAAGAGTGGGATTGCTAGGTCATATGGTGGCATAACTCTCCCAGACTTCAGGCAATATCACAAAGCCACAGTCATTAAGACAGTGTGGTACTGGTACCAAAACAGATAGACCGACCAATGGAACAGAATAGAGAACCCAGAAATAAACCCAGACACCTATGGTCAATTAATCTCTGACAAAGGAGGCAAGAGCATAAAACGGGAAAAAGACAGTCTGTTCAGCAAGTATTGCTGGGAACCCTGGACAGCTGCATGCAAAGCAGTGAAATTAGAACAAACCCTCACACCATGCACCAAAATAAACTCAAAATGGCTTAAAGACTTAAATGTAAGACAAGATACCATCAAACTCCTGGAAGACAACATAGGCAAAACATTCTCTGACATTTTCTCAGGTCAGTCTCCCAAAGCAACAGAAATAAAAGCAAAAATAAACCAGTGGGACCAAATCAAACTGATAAGCTTTTGCACAGACAAAGGAACCCAAAAATAAAACAAAAAGACATCTTACATAATGGGAGAAAATAGTGTCAAATGATGCAACCAACAAGGGCTTAATCTCTAGAATATACAAGGAATGTATATAACTCAACAGCAAAAAAGCCAACAACCCAATGGAAAAATGGGCAAAAGACCCGAATAGACATTTCTCCAAGGAAGATATACAGATGGCCCATAAGCACTTGAAACAATGCTCAATATCACTGATTATTAGGGAAATGCACATCAAAACTACCACGAGATACCACCTAACACCAGTCAGAATGGCCATCATTAATAAGTCCACAAATGAAAAGTGCTAGAGGGGTTGTGGAGAAAAGGGAACCCTCCTGCACTGTTGGTGGGAATGTAAGCTGGCACAACCACTATGGATAACAGTATGGAGTTACCTTAGAAATCTATACATAGAACTACCATATGAGAATGAGCATTTGGATGGTCGTAAAGCAACTGGATTTTCTAGGCAGAAAACACTTCCAGTAAGGCAAGTCTTGCCAATGAAAGACCCCCACATGTGGGATTCATTCTTTTGTTCTAGTGTTTATTAATGCATTTTTAAATTTTCCCTGTAGACTTAGATGTACCCTGGTAGTATGATGCCACAGCTGGTCTCACAGTTTAAAAACCAGTGGGGAAAGTGAAACAAGAACTTTAACAAGTAAACACTGTTTAAGCAATGTTTAAGTTAGCATCTTGGCCATCACAGGAAGTGCAGGCAGTGATCAAATTTTGAAGCTATTTTATTTGGGTGAAATTTGAACTTTATCTGAAGTAAATTAAAAGCTATTAGGAATCTTTCTACAAATTAATTAATGAACTTGGACATACCTACATGGAAATAGAGTAATCAGGGTCCCTGGCTTCAGACAATACTACAAAGCTACATTTATCAAAACAATATGGTCAAAAACAGAAATATAGATCAATGGAATAGGATAGAAAGCCCAGAAATAAACCCACATACTTAAGATCAACTAAGGAGGCAAGAACATACAGTGGAGGAAAGACAGTCTCTTAAATAAGTGGTGCTTGGAAAACTGGACAGGTACACATAAAAGAATTGAATTAGAACATTCTTTAACATCATACACAAAAATAAACTCAAAACATACTAAAGACCTAAATGTAAGACCAGATACTATAAAAATCCTAGAGGAAAACATAGGCAGAACACTCTGACATAAATCACAGAAATATCATTTTGAATCCCCCTCTTGGAATAATGGAATGAAAAACAAAAATAAACAAATGGGGTTTAATTAAACTTAAAAAGCTTTGCACAGCAAAGGAAACCATAAACAAAATAAAAAAGACAACCTATAGAATGGGAGAAAATATTTGCAAATGGTAGGACTGACAAAGGATTAATCTCCAAAAATATACAAACAGCTCATAGAACTCCATACCAGAAAAGAAAACAACTCAATCAAAAAATGGATGGAAGATCTAAATAGGTATTTCTCCTAAGACAGACAGATGGTCAAAAGACACATGAAAAGATTCTCACTATCGCTAATTATTAGATGAATGCAAATCAAAACTACAAGCCTGCTCAGACTCCACATATTGATGGAAAGTGTGTTAAACAGTTTTGGAGCCATGGTTATAATTACATTAACATTTAATTTAAGCCTCTCATTAAATTCGGTTAAAATTTCATTCAGAATGGGTGGTTAAGTTATTCTCAAGTAAATCCATTCTTAATGCTCCAAATACGCCTAGAAACAGAGGACCAAAAAGAAAAAAGAAAAAAACAAACCAAAAACCATGACCTTCTTGAGGCCTCAGATACTGAAGGATCTCTAGCCAGCCATGGGCTGTTCTTAACTGGGTTTGCTTCTGCAAATACTTTCATATGTACTCAAATAAGTAAAGCACAAAGTGAGAAGTTAGAAAGTTAAAACAAATCACTTTTTAAAGGCATTTCCTTTTCTGAAATTCACCAGTATTTTCCATGAAAGCCTCTTCTTTTTCCTAAATCTACATCAACCGATATTGTGTTGTGTGTGCATTACGAAGGCTAAAAATTATGCCTCTTTTAACTGATAATGTGTTTCTTTCCATAAAGCATGTGGTATTCCTGTAGTACTTCTTGTGTGAAACTATACATTTGTCAAGAAATAAAGTAGAAAACAACTTTTCATTATTTGAGTCACCTTTAAAACACCTATTTTTCTAAAGTCCAATGTGGTAGTTTAAAAAATTTTTTTTCACTGTGTCCACAGCATGTGGAAATTCCCAGATCAGGGATCAAACCCGTGCCACAGCAGTGGCCCAAGCCATAGCAGTGACAACACTGGATCCTTAACCTGCTGAGCGACCAGGGAACTCCTAAAATTTTTAACATTATCAAAATGAAGCATATCTACTTCTAAAATGCCATCTTAATCCACAAAGCTGATTATTTTATTTTACGCAGGTAATCTACAGTGAAGTGAAATGCCAAAGTTAATATTAAATGTCAAGCTCCAATATAATCTTCTATCTCTACTCAAGGGGAAGACCTTTGATTTAACCCCTGGATGTTAGAACAATTGCGGCCCAAATACCAACAGACACATACACACATGGCTGTAGACAAACAATTCACTTTCTCTGTTCTGGTGAAGCTCCTGTGAGATGACTCAAGTCCATCTAGCACATCATTAAGGAAGAGTTTTGAGATCAAACTAACTAGGAAGAAGGAAACTGAAGGGAAGACAGTCAATACACATTGTGGCTGATCTTCACCAGCAGGGTGTGCTTCAGCTGGCCTGGAACTGTCAACCAAAACTGCAATTACTGACCTTGCGAGAGGCTGTGGCTCCCTGGAGGCAATGGGGAGAGAGAGAATGATGCTCATGGTGTTTTCCGCAAACAGGAGGAATAATTATGAAGTATTCATGCTGTCACAGACCACAGTGTCAAGTCTCAGGAGGATTATAAGATTAAAATTGTAAGATTTTGGAATGAAAATAGGTTCAGTGAGAGTTCACTTCAAGTTCTCATTAAAAATTTTATAAGAGAGAAGGAAAAGCACATGCCTTTATCACAGAACAATTATAACTTATAAGCTAGTGAGAATGCTTGGTGACAAGCAGTATGAAAGAACTCCCCAAGCAATATTTTATTTCATGGAGCTATTGTTCTCTTCAAAACTATGAATATAACTTTGCTATAAAAAGTTCCATTTTGTTGGCTGTAAACAGAACCATACAATTTTGCAATATGAATGCCTACAGAAAAGGTGTTTTACTTATATGTACTAATTCTCTTATGTGCCAATTTTATATCTGAGACATTCTAAAAATCTTTGTGAAAAAATTTTATCAACAAATTTCTTTTATACAAAAATTATCTTTTAAACTAAAATATATCCTCCTATAACAATATTCTATAGTTTTAAAATAGCATTTCTGAGGTGTGATTTACATACAATAAAATTCACCCATTTTGAGTGTTCAGTTCAGTGTTTTTTAGTAAAGTTATACATTTGTGCAGCCATCACCAAAACCCAATTTTATAACCCTTCCATTACATGAGAAAGTCTCTTCATGCCCATGTGTAGCCAATGCTTGCTGCTACCCTTTGGCCTGAGGCACCCATTAATCTAGTCTCTATCACTCTAGTTCTGCCTTCTCTGGAAATTTCATATAAGCAAAACTAAAAAATATGTAGTCTTTTGTGACTGGATTCTTTCACTCAGCATAATCCCCTTGGAGATTCATTTATGTTATTAAAAGAAGCAGTAGTTTGTTCTTTTTTATGGAGTATCAATCTATTGTATGCATATACTATATTTTATTTATCCATTCACTAGTTAATGAAAGTATGAACAATCTCCAGTTTGGGGCTGCTCTGAATGGTTCTTGTTTGAACAATTAAGCACAAGTAGTTTTATCGATATGTTTCTATTATCTTGAGTGGATATCTAGGTGTGGAGCTGCTAAGTTTTATAATAAATGTACATTTAATTATAAAAACCACAAAAGATTTTCCAAAGTGGCTATACTGATTTACATTTGCACAAGCAATATGCGAGGGCATTAGGCCCTCTACCTATAAGCCCCGTACTTAGTACTGTCATTATTTTGGATTTTAACCATTCCAGTGGGTGTGATGTGATATATCAATACGGTATTAATTTGTATTTGCATAATGACTAGTGGTGTTGAATATCTTTTCCTGTGCTTATTGGACATTTGTAAGTATTCACTGTTGAAGTGTCTATTCATATACTTAATTATACTTACATTGGGCTTTCTTATTTTTGAGTTGCATACATTTTCCGTGTTTTAGATAAAAGTCCTTTTATCTGATATATAATTTACAGATACTTTTTCCAAGTCTGTGGCACACACTGCTGTAATGATAGATTGTGAAGAACAAAAGAGTTTAATGTTTATTAAATTTATTCATATTTATTACATTATCCTTTTGATATCAAAAGAAGTATTGGCCTGCCTCAAGGTCACAGAGATTAGCAATGTTTTCTTCTAGATATTTCATAGTTTAATCTCTTATCTCTAGTATTTTATAAGGAAGATGTATTTATTTGTCACTGCAGAACTGATATTTCAGTTTGGTAGGCAAGAAGTTATTTTATGTCTAGCAACTGGCTTGACAATTCAGTGAGGCACTATCAGTTATAAACCACTTTAAATATAATTTTTTTTTGTCTTTTGTCTTTTTGTTGTTGTTGTTGCTATTTCTTGGGCCGCTCCCGTGGCATATGGAGGTTCCCAGGCTAGGGGTCCAATCGGAGCTGTAGCCACCGGCCTACGCCAGAGCCACAGCAACGCGGGATCCGAGCCGCGTCTGCAACCTACACCACAGCTCACGGCAACGCCGGATCCTTAACCCACTGAGCAAGGGCAGGGACCGAACCCGCAACCTCATGGTTCCCAGTCGGATTCGTTAACCACTGCGCCACGACGGGAACTCCAAATGTAATTTCTAATTGTATCTAATAGTCTTTAACAGGCAAGTCACACACTTGATTTAGTGTACATATATGTGGGAATACATCAAATATCTCTAATTCTGACACTGCAGTTCTTTATTTTTTAGAGCCAAAGAATGGCATATCTCAGGATTCGGGTCTGTCATATGAATAGTTGCTTAAAGGAAATGGGTGTAAACAGAAATGGGACACGGCATTTGTTTGACATAGTGCCACACAATACCTGCAGGGAGAATTTGCCCAACCACAGGCTTAAAGGTGATGAATCAATATGAGGGAAGATGGGACTAAGATGGTGGAATAGAAGAAGTGGAGCTCAAATTTTCACCTAAAAACAACAAAACTTATAACTTATAACTTATAGCATTTGCTGAGCAATCTTCAACCAAATGGACTGGAAACTTTCAAAAAGATATCCTACTCCAGAAAACAAAGAGAAGTCCACATCAAGAGGTAGGAGGGGTGACTATGAGATATAAGCAACCCCATAGCTCCCAGATGGGAAGCCCCACAGACTGGAAAGTAACTGTATCATAGAAACTCACCTACAGGAGTGAGACTTCTGAGCCCCATGTCAAGGCCCCCACTCCTGGGGATCTGGCATTGGGAGAAAGATCCCCCAGAGCATCTGGCATTAAAGGCCAGTGGGGCTTGTGCCAGGGGAAATGGAAACCCCATTCTTAAAAGGTGCACACACAATTTCACATACACTGGGTCCCAGGGCAAAGCAAAGTCTCCATAGGAATCTGGGTCAAACCTGACTGCAGTTCTTAGAGGACATCCTGGGAAAACAGGGGTGAATGTGGCTTCTTGTGGGAGAAGGACATTGGAAGCAAACCTCTTGGGAATATTCATCAGTGTGCCTTTCTCAGGAGGTGGCCATTTTGGGAAAATAGGCCCCACACATCAGATCTGAGAAGCCCCAGGCGAAGAAACAATACAGGTGGGATCACAGCCCGCCTATCAGTAAACATGCTGCTTAAAGACCCCCCAGGCACACAACCCCTCTAATCTCACCCAGAGAGAGAGAGAGTCCCACCCACCAGAGGGATGGGAATCAGCCCCACCTACCAGTGGGCAGGCATCAGCCCCTCCCATCAGGAAGCCTACAGCACGCCCCCAGACCAACATCAGCCACAATGGGGGCAGACACCAGAAGAAAGAGAGGCTACAACTCTATCATCTGGAAAAAGGTCACCACACCAAAACCTACAAAAGTGAAAAGACAGAGAACTATAACTCAGATGAGGGAGAAAGAAAAAAACCCAGAAAAACAGGTAACGGATCAGGAGACTCTCAGCCTCCAGGAAAAGACTTTAGACTGTTGATGCTGAAGATGATGCAAGACATTGGAAATGCACTGGAGGCAAAGATGGATAACTTACAGGAAACACTGAGCAAAGAGATACAAGATAAAAAACTTAAGCAAGAAGAGATGCAAAATACAATAACTGAAATAAAAAATTCATTAGAAGCAACCAACAGCAAAACACAGGAGGCAGAAAAACAAATAAGTGAGGTGGAGGACAGATTAGTGGAAATTACAGATGTGGAACAGAAAAGAGAAAAAATACTGAAAAGAAATGAAGAGAGTCTCAGAGAACTCTGGGACAACGTTAAATGCTCCTTCTCCCAGAAGGAGAAGAGAGAGAAAAGGGAACAGAAAAAAATATTCTAAGAGATAATGGCCAAAAACTTCCGTAACATGGGAAAGGAATCACTTACACAAATCCAGGAAGCACAACAAGTACCATATAAAATAAACCCAAGGAGGAATACATCAAGATACATATTAATCAAACTGACCAAAATTAAAGACAAAGAGAAAATCTTGAAAGCAGCTAGGGAAAAGAAACAAATAACATGCAAGGGAACTCCGATAAGGTTATTGGCAGATTTGTCAGCAGAAACTCTGCATGCCAGAAGGGAGTGGCATGATATACTTAATGTGAGGAAAGGAAAAACACTCCAACCAAGATTACTTTACCCAGCAAGGCTCTAATTCAGATTTGAAGGAGAAATCAAAAGCTTCACAGAGAAGCAAAAGCTAAGAGAATTCAGCAACACTAAACCAGCTTTACAACAGATACTAAAGGAACTACTCTAGGCAGAGAAGAAAAGGCAGCGACAGGAAACAAAAATACCACAAATGACAAGGCTCACCAGTAAAGGTATATACACAGTAAAGATACGAAATCATCCATGCACAATTATGCCACCAAAATCAGAAATCGTGAGGAGGGGGTACAAATGCAGGACACTGGAGATGCACTGGAGATGCACTTGCAATTAAGAGACCAACAACTTAAAACAATCTCATAGTATATATATATATATACTCTTACATCAAAACTTCAGAATAACTGCAAATCAAAAATCTACAATTGATATGCAAACAAGTAAGAAAAATCAACTCAAATAGAACACTAAAGATAGTCATCAAACCAGAAGAGGAGAGAACAAAAGAAGAAGGGGAGAAAAAGGAGCATCAAAACCAAATCCAAAGCAATTAATGAAATGGCAATAAGAACATACATATCAATAATTACCTTAAATGTTAATGGACTAAATGGCCCAGCCAAAAGACATAGACTGGCTGAATGGATACAAAAACAAGACCCATATATATGCTCTCTTCGAGAGACCCACTTCACTTCTAGGGACACATACAAATTGAAAGTGAGAGGATGGAAGAAAATATTCCATGCAAATAGGGATGAAAAGAAAGCTGGAATAGCAATACTCATATCAGACAAAATAGACTTTAAAATGAAGAATATTTTAAGGGACATGGAAGGTCACTACCTAATGATCAAAGGTTCACTCCATGAAGAAGATACAACAATTTTAAATATCTATGCACCCAATATAGGATCACCACAATATATAAGGCAACTCCTGACAACCTTAAAAGGACAAATAGACAATAATACAATCATAGTGGGGGAGTTTAACACCCCACTTACAGCAATGGACAGATCATCCAGACAGAAAATCAATAAGGAAACACGCCCTGAATGTGTTTAATTAGCCTTTAATCAGCACTGTCATCTTACTTGGCATCTGAGATCTCATACTGGAGAGAAACCTTACAAATATACAAAATGTGACAAAGCCTTTATTTACCACTGTCACCTTACTCAGCATCAGAGAATTCATACTGGAGAGAAGCCTTACAAATGTACAGAATGTGGTGAAGCCTTTTGTTACTCTTATTCTCTTAATCACCATCTGAGATCTCATAGTGGAGAGAAGGCTTACTAATGTATGCAATATGGCAAAGATTTTAGTCAGCATTCATCTCTTAACTCATCATCAGAGATCTCATACTGGAGAGAAGTCTCAAAAATGTACACAATTTGGCAGAGCCTTTAGCCAGTCAGTAGTCAGGTTTTAATCAGCATTGGTGATCTCACACTGGAGAGAAGCCTTACAAAATGTACAGAATGTGAAAGAACTTTTCAGTGGCATGCAAATTTAACATCAAGGAATCCATGCTGGGTAAAAACCATACAAAATGTAATCAACATGGCCAAGTCTTTACCTATCACTCAAATATCACTCAACATCAGAAAGTTCATACTACAAGGAAGCTTTACAGTTATAAAAAATGTGAGTAATCTCATAGACAGCATTCAGTACTTTCTGGACATCAGAAAGTACATACTGTGGAAAAACTTCACAGATGTAGACAATGTGGCAAAGCCTTTCATCAGAGTTATCACTTCTCTTAACAGCAAAAATTGTGTAATGAAGGGAAATCTTGCAGTCTAACATCTAATAAAGGATGTTTATAGTAAATACAAACTTTACAGAGAGAACACCAGAGAGTTCATACAGGAAAGAAACATTAATCATGTAAAGTATAGGGGAGTGTTTAGTCAAAATCAAGTCTCACTATATATAGGGAATGCATAGTAGAATGAATTCAGTAAATAACTCTTCTAAGATTGTGCTAACTCAGAACTTAGGAAAATAAGCCACAGTTGAAACACTAAAAACATCAGTAAGGACAAAAGGATTAGGAGGAGGAATGTATTGTAAACTCTAAAAATACTATATTTCTCTTACAAAGCCTAATACAAATTTCTATTGGATTGTAACAATTTATGGTTTCCTAAGCATTTCTTTTGACTGAAAAAAAAAGGACCAGATGGTCTTAACAGATATTTATAGGACATTCCATCCAAAAGCAACAGAATACACATTCTTCTCAAGTGCACATGGAACATTCTCAAAGACTGATCACAACCTGGGCTTCAAATCAAGCCTTGGTAACTTTAAGAAAATTGAAATCATACCAAGCATCTTTTCTGACCACAACGCTATACAACTGGAGATCAACAAGAGGAAAAAATCTGCAAAAAAACACAAACACGTGGAGACTAAACAACCAATGGATCACTGAAGAAATCAAAGAGGAAATTAAAAAATACCTAGAAGCAAATGACAACAAAGATACAACACTCCAAAACCTATGGGATGCAGCAAAAGCCGTTCTAAGAGGAAAGTTTAGACCAGTACAAGCCCACCTCAGGAAACAAGAAAAAGCTCAAATAAACAAGCTAACTTTACATCTAAAGCAGCTCGAGAGAGAAGAACAGACAAGACCTAAAGTTAGTGGAAGGAAAGAAATCATAAAGATCAGAGCAGAAATCAATGAAATAGAAAGGAAGAAAACCACAGAAAAGATCAATGAAACGAAAAGCTGGTTCTTTGAAAAGATCAACAAAATTGATAAAACCTAGCCAGATTTACCAAGAAAAAAAGAGAGAGGACTCAAATCAATAAAATTAGAAATGAAAAGGGAGAAGTTACAAGGGAAAACAGAAATACAAAGGGTCATAAGAGCCTACTATATGCAACTATATGCCAAAAAAAAAAAGAAAAACTAAAAGAAATGGACAAATTCATAGAAAAGTACAATCTTCCAAGACTAAACCAAGATGAAATAGAAAAGATGAACACACTGGAGTTCCCGTCATGGTGCAGTAGTTAATGAATCTAACTAGGAACCATGAGATTGTGGGTTTGGTCCCTGGCCTTGCTCAGTGGGTTAAGAATCTGGCGTTGCTGTGAGCTGTGGTGTAGGTGGCAGACACAGCTCAGATCTCGCATTGCTGTGGCTCTGGCGTAGGCTGGCGGCTACAGCTCTGATTCAACCCTAGCCTGGGAAACTTCTATGTCGTGGGAGTGGCCCTAGAAAAGACAAAAAAAAAAAAAGACTAACACACCATCACAAGAACTAAAATTGAAACTGTGATTTAAAAATTTCCAACAAATTAAAGTCCAGGACCAGATGACTTCACAGGTGAATTCTATCAAATATTTAGAGAAGAGCTAACACCTATTCTTCTGAAACTATTCCAAAAAATTGCCAAGGAAGGGACACTCCCAAACTCATTATATGAGGCAACCATCACCCTGATACCAAAACCAGATAAAGATACCACAAAAAAAAAGGAAATGAAAGGTGTGTTTCACTGATGAACATAGATGCAAAAATTCTTAACAAAATACTAGCAAACCACATCCAACAATACATTAAAAAGATTGTACATCATGATCAAGTGGGATTTATCCCAGGGATGCAAGAGTCCTTCAATATTCACAGATCCATTAGCGTGATACACCACATTAACAAATTGAAGAATAAAAACCATATGAACCTCTCATTAGATGCAGAAAAAGACTTTGACAAAATCCAACACCCATTTCTGATTAAAAACCCCTCAGAAAGTGGACATAGAGGGAACCCACCTCAACATAATAAAGGCCATATATGACAAACCCACAGCAAACATCATTCTCAATGGTGAAAACCAAAAAGAATTCCCACTGAGATCAGGAACAAGACAAGGATGTCCGCTCTCACCACTACACTTCAACATAGCTTTGGAAGTCCTAGCCACAGCAATCAGAGAAGTAAAAGAGATAAAAGGAATCCAATTTGGAATGGAAGAAGTAAAACTATCACTATTTGCAAATGACATGATACTATACCTAGAGAATCCTAAAGACTCTACCAGAAAACTGTTAGAGCTCATCCATGAATTTGGCAGTCTCAGAATACAAAATTAATACACAGAAATCGATGGCATTTCTATATACTGACAATGAAAGATCAGAAAGAGAAATCAGGGAAGCAATCCCATCTACCACTGCATCCAAAAGAATAAAATACCTAGGAGTAAACCTACCTAAAGAGACAAAAGACCTGTACTCTGAAAACTATAAGACACTGATGAAAGAAATCAAAGATGACAGAAATAGATGGAAAGATATACCATGCTCGTGGATTGGAAGAGTTAATACTATCAAAATGACTATACTACCCAAGGCAATCTACAGATTCAATGCAATCCCTATCAAGTTACCAAGGACAGTTTTCACAAAACTCGAACAAAATACTTTCAAGTTTGTTTGGAAGCACTAAAGATGCAGAATAGCCAAAGACATCCTGAAAAAGAAAAATGGAGCTGGAGGCATCAGGCTCCCAGATTTCAGACTATACTACAAAGCAACCGTCACCCAAACCATATGGTACTGGCGCAAGGACAGACATATAGATCAGTGAAATAGGAGAGAAAGCCCAGAATTAAACTCACACACCTACAGCCAACTCATCTATGACAAAGGAGTCAAGAATATACACTGGAGAAAAGACAGCCTGTTCAATAAGTGGTACTGGGAAAACTGGACAGCCACATGGAAAAGAAGGAAATTAGAACACTCCCTAACACTATACACAAAAATAAACTCCAAATGGATTAAAGACCTAGATATGAGACCAGACACTATAAAACCTTTAGAGGAAAACATAGGCCAAATACTCTCTGACATAAATGACAGCAACATCTTCTCAGATCCACCTATCATAGTATTGACAATAAAAACAAAAATAAACAAATGGGACCTAATCAAACTTCAAAGTTTCTGCACAGCAATGGAAACCCTAAACAACACAAAAAGACAACCCACAGAATGGGAGAAAATCTTTGCAAGTGAATCGACTGACAAGGGATTCAGCTTCAACATTTATAAATACCTTCTGCAGCTCCATACCAAAAAAACAAACAAACCTATCAAAAAATGGGCAGAAGAACTAAACAGACAATTCTCCAAGGAAGACATACAGATGGCCAAGAAACACATGAAAAGATGTTCAATGTCACTCATTATTAGAGAGATGCAAATCAAAACCATGATGAGGTACCACCTTACACCAGCCAGAATGGCCATCATCTAAAAGTCTACAAACAATAAGTGCTGGAGGAGGTGTGGGGAAAAAGGAACACTAGTACACTATTGGTGGCATTGTAAATTGGTGCAAGCACTGTGGAAAGCAGTATGGAGAGTCCTCAGAAAACTAAAAATAGAACTACCATTTGATCCAGCAATCCTACTCCTGGGCATCTATCCAGAGAAAACCATGACTGGCAAAGACACATGTACTCCAATGTTCATTGCAGCACTATTTGCAATAGCCAAGATGTGGAAACAACCTAAATGTCCATTGACAGAGGAGTGGATCAAGAAGAGGTGGTACACATACACAATGGAATATTACTCAGCCATTAAAAGGAATGAAATACCAGCATTTTTAGCAACATGGATGGACCTAGAAATTATCATGCTAAGTGAAGTCAGCCAGACAATGAGACACCAACATCAAATGCTTTCGCTGACATGTGGAATCTGAAAAAAGAACACAATGAATTCTTTGCAGAACAGATGCTGACTCACAGACTTTGAAAAACTTATGGTTTCCAAAGGAGACAGTTTTCGGTGTTGGGGGATGCACTGGGGTTGTGGGATGGAAATCCTATACAATTGGATTGTGATGATCATTGTACACCTATAAATGTAATAAATTCATTGAGTAATAAAAAGTGTTTTAAAAAAATGAATCAATATGAGGAGTCATTATAAAGCCACCCCCAAAATATGAATATCTCTAGTGAGAGTTTAGGCAAAAGCTACAAGGCCTGAGATGCAGTAAGATACAGGCAGGGAGTTACAAACGGGTATCAGGGGAGCTAACTCTACTACTTGAAAATTCATGGAGGCAATGATTACAAGAGAGCAATGGCTGAAGCACTGGGCCTCAGCAATCTAAACAGGGTTTTTGTCTATAGGAAAGAACTTAGTAATAAGACAGGATTCAAAGAAAAAACTGACGTTTTAGTAAATATTTTTCTAGAAACAGGAACCAGGCAGACAGTTAAAGGGAAAGCTGTATATGGTGGGACTAAGTTTTGGGAATAGTTTATGTTCCCATTGTTAATTATTAAAATGTTATAATTCACTTTAAATGCCTTTATTTACAAATTGCCTTGCCCCAATAAATAGGACCCTCATTATCTTCCCTCTAACCTATTATGATTGTTTCCTAACCTGTTCCTTTGTTTATAGTCCTTCACTTCTCTAATTCCACACACCATTCCTAGACTGGCTTCTTCAAGAGTGGTTTCTATCAAGTCCCATTGCAATATAAAATATTTAGTGCTTTGCCATAGCTTATCGATTTAGGTACAAATTCCTCATCCACTGGCAAAAATGAGCAAACCTCTATTTGTACTTTATCTAGGGTTACTCCTCTACACAGAGTCTATGTTTCTTCAATAAAAGTGTGCTTGGTGTTCACAACAATTCTGCCTCTTAAACTATGCATATCCCTTCCACCAGAAATCAGAATCGCAGCTCACCAAAATCCCTCCAGCCTTCAAGCCTGCTCCAATATTACCCCTTCAATGAAAAACTTTCCCATCTCCTAAAACTGAAAACATATCTTCTTCTTTTAAATTTTTATGTTGTCTAGATCAGTTGTGGACAAACACTGGCCCACAGGCCAGCTCAGTCTCATTGTGTCTTAGCAGAACACAGCCATGCTCATTCACTTACTTGTTAACTGTAGCTACTTTGATGCCACAATGGCTTGAAGTTGAGTGGTTGGGACAGAGACTACGCTGCTCACAAAGCCAAAAACATTTACTATTTAGCCCTTCACATAGAAAGTTTTCTGATCTCAGATCTAGCTGATGCTGATCAAGGAAATATAATTTTTTACAACTAATTGTCCTAGTAAAAGAAAATATCTAAAATACAGATTTTCATAATATAATATTACCACCATATAAGTGCCAATTATTGTTCACTTCAATGTTATCTGATGTGGTCCAAGGATCCAGTGGAAAACAGTTTGTGTGTGTGTGTGTGTGTGTGTGTGTGTGTGTGTGTGTGTGTGTGTGTGACTACCCAAGAAGAACAATCCCTTTTGCACACATTCTTGTATCAACCTGGCAGTGATCCATACTTCAGGATGTTGAATTAATTATTCAAATGTGTTACCTAACTTACTGCAATAAAGTATTTATGGTGTTTGACTGAACTTTTCAGAACAGAGACAGATAAAAGCTAACATACATTGCATAATAAAATTTTATTTTAATGGATTTGTTAGCTAACATATATTGCATAATAAAATTTTATTTTAATGGATTTGTTAAAACAGTTTTTAATGCAATTTCAAGTGTTATTAGAAAATATTTTATTCTATGTAAATAATGATCAAAATATGCATGTATATAAATGTTCTATTTATCTTAATCAAAACAAGTTGATAAAATTCAACAAAAAGTGGGTGGAATTAGAGCTTTGGAAACATCAGAGACTTCTGTAAGAGATAAGCTCCTTTGCAATCTTTGCTGTCATGACCCATGTCTTTGGTTGCTGCTGCTATTGTATCCTCTGCATCTAGCAGAGCTCACAGAATCTAGTAGTGGTTTAATATATATTTTTTTAAATAAATGAATGATTCATTTCTCCATTTTTCTATACTATGACTTGGGTAAATTCCTGGTGGAACACTTCCAAGTAAATAACTTTGTTTTAACCAAGTCTTAGCATATATTCAACTTCATGTCACCTAGCTAAGTGGCAACAATATAATTTGTCTAGCAATTAGCCAAAATTACTAGCACCCCCATCTCCCTGCACTCCTGCCCAAGCAAGCTTGCCCTGACTTAGGCAAAAATTATAAACCAAATACTACTTACCTCTTTCATTTCCTAAACCTGGGATTTCTGAAGCAAGATGTTGTGCTACTTAAAAAACTGCAATAATATATTTTAACAAAATTCAACTTAGAGTAGATGTGGTAAGGTTTTTTTTAACTCCAGGGTTACAAGTAAACATCTTATTTTTTTTTCCTTTGGGAAGTAAATGTGGGCTTTTATACATATGAAATTTTGTTTCCACAGTTTTTTTTAAAAAAAACTTGTCAGAAAGAAAAGAAATACTTCGGTTGTTTGTTGTCTATTAATTCCGTCAAAGTAAGTAAACTCCAATTTTTCAGGGATCCATTGCCTTTAAAGGGGTAAATGCATTTCATTTCATGTCTGATCTATAGCTTTGCAAAGGATCATTATCACCCAGTGAGTGGTATCAGTATTTTGTTTTAGACACACATTCATCAATGATGTGAATAATTAGAGAAGGAAAGAGTGATGACTCAGGATTTTCTTTAACATTTTTTTCTCTCATAAGTTTCACATTTTTAATTAGATTAAAAGGAGAAATGAAGTTACTTTTAAATAGGAAATTAAATGAAGAACCCCATGGCAATGGAATAAAAATGTGGGTTTTTTTTCTTAATTAAGAAGACAAATGCCATGCAATATGAAAATGTAAGGGCCTTAAGTGTGAACTCACATTATGAATTTGGGAAAACAGTTTGTATAACTACTTAATTTAATATTTTGTTATAATTTATTTATATTTACCCTTGTCAAGATTTCTGGGGTAGGGACAATTTTAAATATGCTCCCTTAAATTCCATAGGACTTTTACATTTATTTTAATGCTCAAGAGTAAAGCCTTCCAAGGTAAAGGTTCCTGTGCTTTAAAACATTCAAATAATTAAACATTAACGTTCTGCTTTTCCTTTTGAAAAAGTCATTGAAGTATATATTATCATCCAAAAATTCTCTTTCAAAACTTCAAGCAGTACTCAAAACTTAAGAAATACGTTTAGTCTCTCAAAAGGCAATTGTTGGGATTCTATTTGGGTTAAAACAAGAACCAAGAAAATGTAAGAAAAATGCAAAAATCTATAAAAGATTTCATTAAAAAATATTTCAGAGGAAAGAGATGTGAAAGAGGTCATTAGTTGTAGTCATATATCTCGAGCCAATGTCATTTATGGTTGGATTCGATGGCTTTTCATTGAAAAGAATTTAATTTTCTGAGAACTCACCATACTTCAAATTTCAGGATCTCCCTCCCTCCTTTCTACTTCCACATCAAAACAATGGAACTACCAATTTCCTGTTTTCACCTTCAGGTATTCGTCTACTATACATGACAACTCATTATTGCTTTAAAGGGGAAACAAAAGATTTTTGAGTGGGAAAGAAGGGAGCCTCACACACTCACCTACTTTGTGATGGCAACTTTCAGTGGTTTTCTAGCCATGTTTATTGTCATCTTTCATTCGCCATGGTTTTGTCGATGACTGAACAATTTTACTATGTGATACTCCTATTTTCTCTTGCACTTCAGGGTTTTTTTTTTTTTTTTCTCTTGATTCCAGGCTGCTTTCCTGGCTTCTTTCCCATTCTTACCCTTTTGCTGCTATGGATGTATACTTAGACTGATGCTTGTCTGCTGAGTTTTAAACTTCTCCTACTTTGCCCTGACATGTGGTGCACACATTGCCCTAATTCAAAAATGCTCACCTCATTCCCGACCAACTGATCTACTTGTTGGCCAATTGTGAGATTCAGTGAAGAGCTAATTCTCATACTTGTCCCAAAGTCTGTTTGCCATACTACCAGCTCCAACTCTAATCTAGCTACCTTCCAACTAGAGTAGACCCACTACAACGTGAAAACTTTTTAGGAAGTAGACACACATAGAAATATTTAAGGGAATGCATTTCCAGATCTTCAGCTTTCATACATATTTAAAATTGATCTGATAGTGTGGCTATGATCATCCTTTCCTCTTTTGTAATCAGCCTTCTCCAGAAAAGTCACCAGAAATAAACCCATGCATAAACAGGTAACTAATATCAGACAAGGGAACCAAGAATAATCCGTAGGGAAAAGATAATCTTTTCAAAAACTTGTGTTGTGAAAAATGGACATTCTCATATAAAAGAATGATATTGGACACCTATCTTACACACCATTCACAAATACTAACTCAAATAGATTTTACTTCAAGGCATAAAGCTCTCCAGGAATCAAAGGAATTATTAGAGAATGCAATGGTCCCTTGAAAGAGTTCAGTGAAAGTATCTGTTAAAGAAATATTAAAAGGGATAGACCTGTACTTTTTATCTGAGGAACAAACTCTGGGAAAGGCTCTGTCTCTATCTCAGATTATTTTAAGACATCTTCCATAAATTAAGTGGGTAAAATATTAGCTTCAAAGTTTCAAAAAGAATGTATTTATTGCACATATATGATACAAAGGAGCTTATGTTCTTTGCAATTCTTTAAGTGTATAATGAAATGTTTTATATTCAAAATGTGAGAGAGATTACATAGGTTTTCCATATTCCTTTAGAGTTATTTTTTACAGATGACAATTTGAAGATCACTAAACCCTTTCAACCACAACTGCACAAAAGAATCATTTCAGTTGTCTTTTTAAAAAATACACTCTTAGAGTTCCCTACTGTGGCTCAGCAGTAACAAACCCGACTAGTATCCATGAGGGTGTAGGTTTGATACCTGGTTTTGCTCAGTGGGTTAAGGATCTTCCATTGCCATGAGCTGTGGTGTAGGTCACAGATGCAGTTTGGATCCCATATTGCTGTGGCTGTGGCTGTGGCGTAGGCATGGCAGATACAGCTCCAATTTGACCCCTAGTCTGGGAACCTCCATATGCCACAAGTGCAGCCCTAAAAAGCAATAAAGAAATAAATAAAATAAAGACATCCAGGTACCACTAAGGAATCTCTGAGGCTAGGATCTGGGTCTGCTGATAAAATTTTCCAAAAGCTCCCCCAGGTGATTCCTCCATGTAGTAGAGTTGAGAACCACTGCATTGTAATCTGTTCCTGAGGATAATCTTTTAATCATTTTGAAGTTAACAATCCTAATATTTCTCCCAATGTAATGCTGTGACTGTAGTAATTAAGAAGGACTGTTCTCTTGCTAACTACTAATGTTGAAACTAGATTACTACAAAACATGATAACCTACAAATACAAATATTTATATTCCTTAGATTTTTTTCTTAATAACTTCTTGGAATGAATTATAAGGTTGTATATACATGTAAACCAAAAGTACATTTTACTTATGTATAGGCATATGAAGTGGAAGTATCTTTTATTTCATCCCTTTAAAGTAATAGTCATAAAGACAATATTACATCAGGGCAAACCACTCTTAAAGGGATTGCCATCCCAGAGAGACATTTTCCTACTGTCTTGTTGCACTATATTTCCCAAACATGTAGTGAGGGACTTCACCGGAACGGGCAAATTTTCTATAACAATGATTTACTCCCTAAACCTAAGTGAGAACAGGCTCTGGAAAACTAATCTAAAATCCACAGAGAAATAATTGAAGAAGGGAGAACTTCTTAAGTGGAGCAAATTACAAACATACCCTACAGTTTAATATTTAAAACAGTAAATTCAATGCTGCTTTATTTATGATAGCTCTACTCTTTTTAGAAACAGAAATTTTAGACACTAGATGAGATCAATTTGTTATCTTGTTTTTAAAAGTCCCAGGTTATTTTTAACTACTTTATATTTCTTATTTTGTCACCTTGACTTCACTTAACTGTATAACTTTTTCCATGACAAGTGTTTCTCTTCTTTTGAGAAACATTAATCCATATCCCACATACATAATAAGCCTTAGGACAATGCTGCATTGAAATTTGTACTCTTTCCTTATTAAAATGTTGAACTAATGGAAAATATCATATTTATTCAGCTCATTTCCATGCCAATTTTATTATATTTTATTGCTTTTATTTTTTGGGGGGGGCCACACCTGTGGCATATGAAAGTTCCCTGGCTAGGGGTCAAATCAGAGCTACAGCTGCCAGCCTACGCCACAGCCACAGCAATGCAGGATCTGAGCTATGTCTGCAACCTACACCATAGCTCACAGCAATGCTGGATCATTAATTCACTGAGCAAGGCCAGGGATGGAACCCGCATCCTCATGGATCCTAGTCAAGTTCGTTACCACTGAGACATGATGGGAACTCCTCCACTCTGATTTTAAATGAATTCTCTTTCTGTTTAGGAACCAAATACCCTTTTGTTCTGAGTAATGACAAGCAAAAATGAGTACTAATATTAATGTGGGACCACTGTTTTGACAAATACATTTTTAACAGCAGTTTCTCTGCCACCGTTTCTCTCTCTCTCAAGATTTCACAAAAAAAATTCTCTTTAATTCATAAAATAATTCTACATTCCAGATAACTATAGAATGATGATTAAAGTATTTTTAAAAAATCTACTACAGTTCTTTTTTTTTTCTATCTAGCGTAGGTACACATATTTTCCATTTTGTATCTAAAAAAAATTTCCCTATCTTCTTTGCACTTGCTTCCTTTGAACTTGACTGTTTCCTACCAATTATTATTATTATTATTATTAATATTATTACTTTGGTCTTTTTAGGGTCGCATCCATGGCATATGCAAGTTCCCAGGTCAGAGGTTGGATCCGAGCTATAGCTGCTGGCTTACGCCACAGCCACAGCTACAGCAATGCGGGAGGCCAGCCGTGCCTGCAACCTACATACAGCACAGCTCATGGCAACACCAAATCCTTAGCCCACTGAGTGAGACCAGGGATCGAACCCACGTCCTCATGTATACTAGTCAGGTTCATTAACTGCTGAGCCATGACAGGAACTCCTGTTTCTTACCAATTATTAATGTCATTGTGACTCCTTAAGATAAATGTCAACCCAGCACCACATAATTTGTTGTCATTCACAAATATCAGCACCTTAATCATATTCAGAAAGTGATAAATAGACAATCTGCAATTATATCCAAGTTGATTGGACAGAGTTCAGAGCTATTTTATTAGGACTTGTTCAAAGATTCTACTTAAGAAACTAACAAGCATAAATACATTTAATGCAGTTTTGAATATGAAGATGCCACTTCATTTTAATGACTTTCACTTGAATCAAACATTAATATAAAATAAGTGCTTCAGAAAAGTATAAAATATAGAAATGTTCAATTCTTTTTAAAGTTTGAGTGATTTGATGATGCTTAAATTTATACACACATCCATTACTACTGCTTGCCATCTAAAACTGTATCTCTATATCTAATATAAGAAATATATTAGATCAGGGGTTGGCAAACTGGCCTATGAGGAATATCCACCTCATTGCTTTTCCCTTTTTTTGGTCTTTTTTTTTTTTGGTTGTTATTTTTTATTTTATTTTCCCACTGTACAGCAAGGAGATCAAGTTATTCTTACATGTATACATTACAATTACATTTTTTTCCCACCCCATGTTCTGTTGCAACATGAGTATCTAGACAAAGTTCTCAATGCTATTCAGCAGGATCTCCTTGGAAATCTATTCTAAGTTGTGTCTGATAAGCCCAAGCTCCCGATCCCTCCCACTCCCTCCCCCTCCCATCAGGCAGCCACAAGTCTCTTCTCCAAGTCCATGATTTTCTTTTCTAAGGAGATGTTCATTTGTGCTGGATATTAGATTCCAGATATAAGTGATATCATATGGTATTTGTCTTTGTCTTTCTGGCTCATTTCACTCAGTATGAGAGTCTCTAGTTCCATCCATGTTGCTGCAAATGGCATTATGTCATTCTTTTTTTATGGCTGAGTAGTATTCCATTGTGTATATGTACCACCTCTTCCGAATCCAATCATCTGTCGATGGACATTTGGGTTGTTTCCATGTCCTGGCTATTGTGAATAGTGCTGCAATGAACATGCGGGTGCACGTGTCTCTTTTAAGTAGAGTTTTGTCCGGATAGATGCCCAAGAGTGGGATTGCAGGGTCATATGGAAGTTCTATGGATAGATTTCTAAGGTATCTCCAAACTGTTCTCCATAGTGGCTGTACCAGTTGACATTCCCACCAAGAGTGTAGGAGGGTTCCCTTTTCTCCACAGCCCCTCCAGCACTTGTTATTTGTGGATTTATTAATGATGGCTATTCTGACTGGTGTGAAGTGGTATCTCATGGTAGTTTTGATTTGCATTTCTCTTATAATCAGCGATGTTGGGCATTTTTTCATGTGTTTGCTGGCCATCTGTATATCTTCCTTGGAGAAATGTCTATTCAGGTCTTTTGCCCATTTTTCCATTGATTGATTGGCTTTTTTGCTCTTGGGTTGTATAAGTTGTTCATATATTCTAGAGATTAAGCCCTTGTCGGTTGCATCAGTTCAAACTATTTTCTCCCATTCTGTAAGTTGTCTTTTTGTTTTCTTTTTGGTGTCCTTTGCTGTGCAAAAGCTTTTCAGTTTGATGAGGTCCCATGGGTTTATTTCTGCTCTAATCTCTATTGCTTTGGGAGACTAACCTGAGAAAATACTCATGATGTTGATGTCAGAGAGTGTTTTGCCTATGTTTTCTTCTAGGAGTTTGATGGTGTCCTGTCATATATTTAAGTCTTTCAGCCATTTTGAGTTTATTTTGGTGCATGGTGTGAGGTATGTTCTAGTTTAACATGCTACTAAAAAACCAATGGGTCAATGAGGAAATCAAGAAGGAAATTAAAAACTACCTCAAAACAAATGATAATGAAGATATCAAAATCTATGGGATGCTGCGAAAGCAGTGCTCAGAGGGAAATTTATAGCAATACAGGCCTTTCTCAAAAAAGAAGAAAGATCCCAAACAGACAACTTAAGCCTCCACCTAAATGAATTAGAAAAAGGAGAACAAAAAAGTCCTAAAGTCAGCAGAAGGAAGGAAACTATAAAGATCAAAGAAGAAATCAATAAAATAGAGACTCAAAAAACAATAGAGAAAATTAATAAAACCAAGAGCTGGTTCTTTGAAAAGGTAAACAAAAGTGACAAACCCCTGGCCAGACTCACTAAAAAGAGGAGAGAAAGAACCCAAATAACCAAAATTAGAAATGAAAAAGGAGAAATCACAACGGATACAGCAGAAATACAAAAAACCATAAGAGAATACTATGAACAACTATATGCCAACAAGTTGGACAATCTGGAAGAAATGGACAATTTTCTAGAATCTTACAGCCTGCCAAAACTGAATCAAGAAGAAACAGACCAACTGAACAAACCGATCACTAGAAATGAAATTGAAGAGGTCATAAAATCACTCCCTACAAATAAAAGTCCAGGACCAGATGGCTTCACAGGTGAATTCTATCAAACATATAAAGAGGAACTGGTGCCCATCCTCCTGAAACTCTTTCAAAAGGTTGAAGAAGAAGGAATACTCCCAAAGACATTCTATGATGCCACCATCACCCTCATTCCAAAACCAGACAGAGATACCACCAAAAAAGAAAACTATCGCCCAATATCATTGATGAATATAGATGCAAACATTCTCAACAAAATCTTAGCCAACCGAATCCAACAACATATCAAAAAAATCATACACCATGACCAGGTTGGGTTCATCCCAGGTTCACAAGGATGGTTCAACATACGCAAATCAATCAGCATCATACACCACATTAACAAAAAAAAAAGTCAAAAATCATAGGATCATCTCAATAGACGCAGAAAAAGCATTTGACAAAGTCCAACATCCATTCATGATCAAGACCCTCGCCAAAGTGGGTATAGAGGGAACATTCCTGAATATGATCAAAGCCATTTATGATAAACCCACAGCAAATATAATCCTCAATGGGGAAAAACTGAAAGCCTTCTCACTCCACTCAAATCTGGAACAAGACAGGGATGCCCACTCTCACCACTGCTCTTCAACATAGTTTTGGAAGCCCTAGCCACAGCAATTAGACAAACAAAAGAAATAAAAGGCATTCATATAGGAAGAGAAGAGATCAAACTGTCACTGTATGCAGATGACATGATACTCTACATAGAAAACCCTAAGGACTCAACCCCAAAACTACTTGAACTGATTCATAAATTCAGCAAAGTAGCAGGCTAAAAGATGAACATTCAGAAGTCAGTGGCATTTCTGTATACCAGCAATGAACTATTAGAAAAGGAATACAAAAACACGATACCTTTTAAAATTGCACCTCACAAAATCAAATACCTTGGAATACAACTGACCAAGGAGGTAAAGGACCTATATGCCGAGAACTATAAAACTTTAATCAAAGAAATCAAAGAAGATGTAAAGAAATAGATATTCCATGTTCCTGGATTGTAAAAATCAATATTGTAAAAATGGCTATACTACCCAAAGCAATCTACAGATTCAGTGCAATCACTATCGCACTACCCATGACATTTTTCACAGAACTAGAGCAAACATTCCAAAAATTCATATGGGACCACAAAAGACCCAGAATCGCCAAAGCAATCCTGCGAAACAAAATCAAGCAGGAGGCATCACTCTCCCAGATTTCAAGAAATACTACAAAGCCACAGTCATCAAAACAGTGTGGTACTGGTATCAAAACAGACAGACAGACCAATGGAACAGAATAGAGAACCCGGAAATAAACCCTGACACCTAGGGTCAATTAATCTTTGACAAGGGAGGCAAGAACATAAAATGGGAAGAAGAAAGTCTATTCAGCAAGCATTGCTGGGAAACCTGGACAGCTGCATGCAAAGCAATGAAACTAGAACACACCCTCACACCATGCACAAAAATAAACTCAAAATTGCTTAAAGACTTTTTTTTTGGTCTTTTTAGGGCTGCATCCTTGGGATATGGAAGTTCCCAGTCTAGGGGTCGAATTGGAACTGTAGCCACTGGTCTATGGCACTGTCACAGTAACACAGGATCTAAGCCACCTCCGAAACCTACACCACAGCTCATGGCAACACCAGATCCTTAACCAACTGAGCGTGGCCAGGATCGAACCTACATCCTTAGGGATACTGTCGGTTTTGGTAACCTCTGAGCCACAACAGGAACTCCCTCTTATAATTTTTATAAGTTTTATTGGGACATATCCATGCTCATTTGATTATATATTGTGTGTGGCTGCTTTAATGCCTCAATAGCAGAGATGAGTAGCTGTGATACAAAGTATTTGGTTTGTAAAACTTAAAATATTTACTCTCTAGCCTTTTGTAGAAAAGCTACCTCTTTATTAGAGAGTTTAAATTGTATATGTGCATATGCATGTGTTTTTCCTCCTGGTGTCTTTGAAACCATCATATCCTCTGCACACTGCTGCCATCTCAGCACTTATTAGATCATAAAATATTGAAAATTTTTACTCCAACATTAGCTAAATATTTCTAATTGATAACATACTTTCCCATTATGCAAAAATGGACAGATTTGTCAACTGGAGACCTCATTAGAAAGCAAAAAATTTGGAAATTTTCCTTTCTACCTTGATACTTTCTAATCAGCTTGCATTTCCCAAGTCATTAAGCTTATAATAGTAAAATTGCTGATATTGTCAAGGCAGTAGAAATTGGAAAGCTAAAAAGCATACCAGCTGTCAAGAGATTTCCTTTAATACAGCATTCTTTCCTTGACTATTTTCTCTTTTCATTTCTTTGTTATTTCTTCCCTCTTTTAAAAATTTGAGTCAATTAAATATGTTCTTATTTTCAATAGGAACAACAATGATACATAACTAAAGTGTTTTATGAAATAAGATTACTTTATTCCTCTTTACTTTCTGTATGTGTATGTGTGTGTGGGAGGGGTATGTATGCATATGTATGCTTGTTAGTCTTATTTTAAAAAATCTTTGGAAAGGTTCATTTGTGCCATATATTAGATTCTAGATATAAGTGATATCAGAAATAGAATATATATGTATGTGTGTGTGTGAGACTGGATCACTTTGCTATATACTAGAAAATTGACAGAACACTATATATATAAACCAACTATAATAGAAAAAATAAAAATCATTAAAATAAAGAAAGCTTTGTTTATTGGTCAACATTGCAAAATGTTTCTTTACTATTAAGGGGAGATTCCTGGAAAGAAAAGGATACTTTACTACTAGTACCTCACCCATGGAGACCAGTTTGGAGTTAGCAAGATGTTTTTGAGCGTCCAGTTATACCATTAAAGGTGCTATGGGAATTTACAAAATGACCACCTGATGGGTATGTTTCAAAGAATCAGATTAAAATGACTACTTTAGTTACAGCTTTAGAACAACACACCCATAACTCATAGTGAAAATAGTAAATTACTACTGTATCTATTATTCTTTATGTTCTCTTTCTTACTAATTTTCTCGCTCTCTTTCTCACACAGACATACACACACTCTACTTACACGTTACCGCTACCCCATTATCATTAAACTGCCCATACTATACTTTGATCCAAAGGATGGGTTAAGAACCTCACTCTTAGGAATGTGTCTCCCAGCCACATAACAATTAACCTTGGGCAAGTTATTTTCCAATCTCTGTCTTAGAGTCCTTATCTACCAAAACAAAAGAGTAGTACTTCTCATTAAATTGTTGTAAATATTAAATAAGATAATACCTGTTATGGACTGAATATTTGTGTTCTCCACCCCTAATTCATAGGATGAAGTCCCAACCACTAATGTGATGGTATTTGGTGGCTCCTTTGGCAGATAATTAGATAAGGGTATGAGGACAGTGCCCTCATGATGAGATTTAGACCCTTATTAAAAGTGGAAGAGACAAAAGAGCTCTCTTTCCCTCTGCCATGTGAGGACACACTGAGAAGGTGGCCATCTGTAAGCCAGGAAGCACCCTCACCAGGAAGCAAATCTGCCAGTACCTTGATCTTGGACTTCTCAGTCTCTAAAACAATGAGAAATAAATGCTTAAGCCACCTATACTATTGAAAATTTTTATTTGTATTTTTTTCTTTAGATGTAATTTACATATAACATTGTATATTTAAAGTGTACAATATGTTGATTTGACACATCTATATACTGCAATATGATTACTACCATAGCTTTAGCTAACACCTTTAACACATCGCTTAATTATCATTTCTTTTTTGCAGTTAGAACATGTGAGATCCAGGCTCTTAGAAACTTTGAAATATATAATACAGCATTGTTGACTATAATCACTAGGCTGTACATTAGGTCTCCAGAAATAATTGATCTTTTAGTTGCAAGTTATGACTTTTTAACATCTTCCCAATTCCCTCAGTCCTTGGCAACCACCTTTTTACACTCTCTTTCTATAAATTTGGATTTGGGAGTGTTTCACATATAATATTTGTCTTTCTCTGGCTTATCTCACTCAGCATAATGCCTTTAAGGTCTATCCATGCTGTTGCAAATAGCAGGATTTCCTTCTTTCTCGTGGCTGAATAATAGCCCATTGTGTATATGTGTGTGAGATATACATATATTCTCCTGTTAGAATGCCTATCATCAAGAAGATAAGAGATGGAAAATATTGGCAAGAATGTTGAGATATCAGGTAATTGAATAAATATCTAAACTCTCATATTTATTGCAGCATTATTCACAATAGCAAAGATATTCAAAAACCCTAGGCATCCATCAATAGATAAAGAAGATGTGAGATATATATTTATATATATAATACAAAATAAAAATAATATATGTAATATATATACAATAATATTTAGTTCTGTATCTAGTATACAGTACTGCTTGAAAAGTGTTAGATATTACTGATTCCCTTAGACAATTGAAGTATCTAAAAAATTTTTTTAAATTCTTTTTATTTCTCAACTACCCACTGTGTATTTTCTTCTTTTTTGTATTCACTTTCATGACTCTGCTTATTTATCTTATTTATCAGTAAGTCTTAGTAAATACTGGCATATGTTTAAAATTATTTTGACTCTACTTCTTTACATTTTGGACAATTCCAAACAATAGATTTGTATTGGTTGGTAATTAAAATTAAGAGTGTTTGCTATATTCAATCTCCATAATATGTACATAGAATTTACACATATTATGTTCCTCAAAGAAATGGTCTAACATGATTTAATATTAATACAAACTTTTGCCTTATGATTATTTATAGATTTGGGAAGGGAGAATGAGGACACATTTAAATAAAATTAAATTACATGGTACTAATAGCCCAGACTTTCTCGCTTTTCTCCAACTTTAATTTTACCCATCACAATCTATTTCGGAGGAATCTTTCTAAATTAAGTGTTTAGGCAAAATATCAATGGCTCCCCATAACCAACAGGATAAACTTTCAACCTTCCCCATCACCTGGGTTTACTCCAACTCTCCGCTCAATATCCAGAATTAAATTCTATGAACCTTGGTTCCAAAAAGCTGGACCATTACTGAACTTCAAATGCATTAGTTACACCTCAACAACCTTTATCATGAAGTTTCCTCTGCCCAGACCACTTATCTGTCCTTTCCATATATAAACTCAAAGTTCATGGAAGTCCTACCAATGCAATGAAATCTCCCACTGCTATTCAAATATATGCTAGGTACTCCCTTATATTAATGAATTGATTTCTTATTTTTACTAACAACCTTTGCTCTTAGTCATCATTTATTTGTTCTGCAGTGAGTTCTGAGTGACTCCTGTATGCCAGAATCCAAATCTCTTACAATGATATATAATATATACTATGTTTTCTTTCACTGAGGAGTTGAAAGATGAGAAAGTCAACAATCATATCACAGGATAATACCTCCTATAACAGAATTGTGGTATCAGAGCTCAAAGGAAGAGCTTATTTGAATTAAACTATCCTAAGTATGGACATTTTAAGTGAAGTGATGTTATAAGAGCTCTTATTTATAATTGCTATAATAAAGCCCATAAAACAGGATACCCACCTTTCACTGAATTCTGCTATAAAATGATTGATGCTAAAGCAAAGCTCTGTGACCTACAGCCATTGTTCAGACTTTAATATCAATGCTTCAAATACCTAATTATTTTAGAGGGATAATTAAAAAAATGTCTTATTATGAAAAGTGCTTCTAGGACAATTATAATACATATAAAAACTGTAAATTTCATGGATAAACACTAAAAACCACATCCTTGTTTTGAGGAAGTAAATTAATTTGATTCCTGTTGGAAGGCAATTAATGAAACATTCTCTTTTTTTAATATGAATTTCACATAATTGTCTCCATGAAACTGTGAAAGGCAGCTTCCACAATGAAAACTAATCAAGTGGAAATTCTGTTTTTATAGGCAAGATGAAACATTTCTCTAGGAGAGTGAGAGGTTTTCCATATGCACTAGATAATCAAATCTCATGAACATAAATGAGGACTAGGTCATGCGGCTTGATGTAATAGTAAATATGTACAAGTACAGATGGATCATGGTTTTCGAGATTAAAGGAATTTTTAAAATGCTTATTTGATTTTGCTAACTTAAACTGAGAGTCCACAGTAAGAACTATAAATATGAACATTCATTCCAAATCATATTATGTAGAATCTACTTGTTTTAAAACTATGTATAGGACTATAGCTAACACCACTGCATGGTGTATATAAAGAGTAAATCCTAAGAGTTCTCATCACAAGGAGAATTTTTTTGATGCCTTTTTTTTCATTTCTTCTTTCTTTTCTTCTTATTGTATGTATATGAGAAGACAGATGCTATCTGAACCTACTGTAGCAATCAATTCATAATATAATCAAATAATCATGCTAGATGCCCTAAGCTTATACAGTGATGCATACCAATTATTTCTCAATAAATCTGGAAAAAGAACCTTAAAAATTCAGTGGTGTGCCGCTGAATGTTTAGCAACAGTTTCATAGTGTCTGGGGAAAAATTTTTACCATTTGTCAGGTCCCTATGAGTTGGTACAAGTTGGCTCCAGCCTAACACTGGTTTTAGTATTGAGCCGGTTCCAAAAGAAACGTAGTATTCTCTCTTGTGAAAATGACTATATTTTGAAAATATAACTAGTTTCTCCCAGAGCTTAGGACTGCACAACTTTGTGTATGTTGCTAAATGATGATTAATATGTTTACTGCTATGATCTTTCAGGTGCATTAACTCTAAAGAAGCATTCTTTCCAAATATCATCTTATAGAAAGAAAATAGCTACATGAAATTAGAGTACGTGTTGTCCCTTAGTCACCAGACTATATTGGCTATACATGGATTAATCAAGACCTAAGAAATATAAGATCTAAAACTGACTCTTATTTTTAGATGACTAATTAATATGGCATATGTTGTTCCTTTTATCCCTCTAGAAATGGTTTTATTAGCTTTTAAGCAATTCTAAGCATTGTCTCATATGCCCCAATTTAGGATTCAGAATACATAACATGCCTAATTAAAAATAAATTACCGAAAAATGCCCATTAAAGGCTGTTTCTGCGTTTGTTTGCTTTTTTTTTTTTTTTGAATTACAGATGTAATTAAATGAAGTACACACTCATCAGGGAGAATTTTTCTTCAACATTTAACCACATTGCTTTTAAAAAACACTTTTCAAGATATACCTTTCTTTTGAGGGGTCAAAAATTTCAAAGGGACTTGAGAATCATTTGGTATAATATTATAAATTTTGGATCACTGTACTGCTTTCAACTGTTGTTTCAAACTAAAAGCTGTATTCACTCAAGTGATAGTTATTTTTAGTTAAATGTTCTCTCAGTTGAAACAGTTTTCTATGTGTATACTGAAATTATTAAAAGATATTTAAGTGGTTTTCAAATTGATTTGGAATTAAATGATACTTGAAAAACAGCAACTTCATTACAAGAATTATATCCTAGTAAAGAATCATTTACCCTTTTTTTTTAACCTCTGGCGTATGGAAGTTCCCAGGCTAGGGGTTGAATCGGAGCCACAGCTGCTGGCCTGCACCACAACCATGCAAGATATGAGCTGCATCTGCGACCTACACCACAGTTTACGGCAACACAGGATCCTTAACCCACTGAGCAAGGCCAGGGATCGAACCGGTATCCACATGCATACTAGTAGGGGTTTGTAACTCACTGAGCCACAATGGGAACTCTCTCATTGTTCCTTTTTAACTCAGAAATCTAAGCCTTTAGGGCACATGTTTTCAGGGTTGGGACAGAGAATAACTAAATAACTGAACTGGGGTAGAGAATAACTAAATAACTGAACTGGGGTAGAGAATAACTAAATAACTAAAGTATTTGACTCAATAGCTATTTTTAACTCTTAAAGCTACTGCAATATTTTTATACAGACCAGAATCTAAATGTAGTCAGGTACAGGTCAATAATAATCTGCTTCTTCTTATAGATTTTCTTACGTAACAACTATCTTTTAAGGAATACCAACACATTTCTAGGTGCAATTCCATTTTTAAACCAAGGGCATTTCTGTATGATGTATAAAACTTCTAAGTCAGAAACAACAAAGGCCTGACCATTTTGGTGAAAAGGGAGCTAATGGTTAGGCCAGCGGGGTTCCAAAAGAGATAATGGTGTCCTACTGGTAAGTAAAACTTAATGATGCTCCAGAAAGTCAGCAACTGATTTTCTGCTCACTAGTGGGATTCCTTCTCTCCCTGAGCAGGAATCTAAGCAGAGTGGAGACCAGAGTGTTCACTTTTTGAAATCTATTAAACCTTTCAGAACCAGTGTGCATTTTTCAGTGCACAGAAAGAAATGTGGCATCCTGTTGACCTCATAGTGAACTCTAATGCATGGATATGTCCAATTCTAATATTTATATCTGAGGAATATTACAGAAAAGAGAGGTTCACATGACTAGGTACAAATGAATTGCCTATTTTTACACAGAAAAACACTACCTATTGGGAATTTACTGCTTCTATTTACCCACTGTGAAAGCACAATATGGGAAGTACCAGTGCAATTTTCTAGCAAAACAAATACATAGATGTCATCTTCAAGCTTTGAGGGCCACTATGAAAAAAGGAAAGTGGTAATAAATTCCTTTTTTCTCCCAGTACCTATTCCAATCAGTACTGACAGTGTTTTCATCTTTTTTTTTCCCCAGCGTGGGTTTTTCACACCAGAAAGTGCACGGCATCTTTAATTTGCCTAGAGAACAGCCATCAAGGAAAATGATTTTCAGTCATTGCTATCTAGTCTTAGATTACAGTCAAAGAATTGACTGTAGATAGATTATGGACTTTTTACTTATATACTTTCCTCAAACTGATGACTCTTGTTGAGATCATTGCAATTATTAATAAAATGAACTACATCTATATAAATGAAGGACAGCACCCCACTGACCTCATGTATTAACCATATTCTGGAGCTGCCCATTCACAAACCTGATTGGGGAAACATTTTCTTACATCCCCTTATGTCCTTAATAGTTATGTTTTAGAGCAAAATACCTGAATTTCATAGATTTTTGTGGTAGATAAAAAGATCATAAACTCTTCTATCTCTGTGTGGTATCCCTTTTCAATGTGATGTTGCAACTTCTAACAAGAGGCAAAATCCACTTCTCCACCCCTTGAATCTGGGTTTGGCCATGCAGCTTGCTTCAGTCAATGAGACATCAGCAAAAGTGACACAAAGAAAGATAAGAAAAGTGCTTTTGTATTGAGGCTTGCACTCTCTTGCTGCTTCTGAGACTCCTGTCAACACAGGAATGAGCCTAGGCCATTCACCCCTGGAACATGAGCAAGTATATGATGTGAGAAGCTCAGCCATGGCAGCTGAGGTCCTAGACATAGCAGTAAGTCCAGCTGACCTCATGCAGAGCAGATATAAGTCATCCTAGCTCAAACTGACAGCCCTTGGAACTGTGAGCAAATGAATGATTACTGTATTTGGAGGTGGGCTGTTAAGTAGCAAAGATGAAATGATTCAGTTGGTTTGGTATTGTAAGGGTTAAGGACCTGACATAAGGGGATGGGAAGGACCCAAACAGAAGCCAGAGATGCAACATTGATGGCCTGTCCCTCCATTTGATTCAACACCTTTCTCCTTTGAACTTAAACAAAGAATCACAAAGGTGGGTTTCTAGGCGATGGTGAATAATACAGATGAAAAATGATCCACTTTGACTAGGGTGGCCACTATGGGGCCATATGTAAGAAAAGAAAAAGGTCTGAACAAAAGAGAACACAATAGATATATAAAAATATGGGAAAATCCTATTGAATACTGGATAAGGCAACTTGTAATGACTGACAGAGCATGAGGGAGAGAGAAAGAATGCTTCAGTTCTTAATAAATTTCTAGGCACAAGTTCCACTTTGAATGAGACACATTACACTTTGGTTCCTGTGCACAGACTTTTATAACATGCTGCTAAATGTTCTTAGTCATTAGGTTGCAAAGAACAAAGACCCATGAACATTTGATCATAAAAGGATGGAGGTTGCTCTTTGCAATTAAATGATTAACTAAAATAAATATCAATTATATAAGTAAAAGATAACATTCAAGAAAAATTTTTGAAAATGGGAACCAAATGAAAAAGTGATTTTAGATCTTTTATTATTTTGCTTCTTAATATTAAGATCAATCACTATTTCTAAGTGCGATATTTCTTTGTTTTAATTAGAAATGAAACTTTGTATAAATATAACCAATATGTTAGTATTTGAACATTACACTTTACAAAGCAAGACTAATCTGTAGATTAGTTAATGGTATAGGATCAGTGGTAATTTCATGATTTTGGTAACTGTATTATGATAACAAATGTTGTTAAAATTTATAGAAGGTGGACTAAGGATACAAAGGAACTTTATGTGTTGTTTTTAGAACATTTTTCTAAGTTAAATTATTTCAAAATAAAGATGTTGAAAATTTATGAAATCCTAGAGTAAGGATATTCTTTTCTCTTACTTTCTTTCCCAATGAAATCCCACTGAAATGACAGAAACCACATGAGGGAAAGAGTCTTTCCTTTCTCACACTAAAATGATGGGTGCTATCAGCTAAATAGAAGATATGAGAATTTTGTGCATAAAATTAAGCAGGTGGGATCATTCATCTAAGGAACCAAAGTTGAGAAAATTCCTACCTCAAACAGGAGAAGGTAGGTTCTGCTATACAGGGAAGAGTTATGTCTCCCAACACATCTCTGGACAATCTTTAAGACTAGCACCAATGAGTTCAGAGGCACAAATCATAAGCAGTAAGCATTCACTAATCAGGATTTCCCAAACATTTCTACATCCCAGGATTTACAGACAATGATTACATTCATGTGGAATGGTAAAATGACACATTAAGAAGCATGCTTTAGGTAGATTTCTCTGAAGAGATTTTGTACAACATATTCAGAGTAGAAATACCTGCAGAAAAAAAAACCCAGTATTTTATAGGGTATTATAATAATGTAGGTCAATATTGGGGATAGAGTTCACACTTTGCCAATGATATAGTACTGAGTTTGACTTTCTGATAAGTAAATTTTGAAGCCATGTCTAGAAACATCAGAAGACAATGTCAAGGTCATATGAAATGTCTGCCAAAGACCATATGTGATTTCCATACCATATTTAGTCTAGGTATTTGGCGTAGGCATTGGGCAGTAAAAATCTGAAGCAGGTGGTATAGATGGAACTATGAGGTTGATACGAATGAAGACTACTAACGGAATTAACAATAAAAAGTTAACACTGAAAATCAGAGTCACATCCAGAAATAGATGTCAATGTGTCTTTCCAAGAAACAAATGAGATTTGGAGCTAAAGGATAGGCAAGAATCAAAGATAATGGAGATTCTGACATAGGTGGCAGAATTAGTGAAGTGGTGAATCATGAGATAATGAGTCAATTTTCTTTTTTTATAATGATTTTTATTTTTTCCATTATAGCTGGTTTACAGTGTTCTGTCAATTTTCTGCTGTTCTTTAATTTGAAGAATGGGGAGAGCAGACAGAGTGGGAAATAAGGGAGAGGAGATGTTAAGGCAACATGGAGATATGTCCCAATGAACACATCCAATAGGTAACTGGATGTAAGGAATAGATTCTTTGGGAGAGGCTAGCGAAGTACATGAAGGATGATTAAGTTGTGAAAGTAAATAATAAAGGAATAAAAAAGGAAAGTGGAAACAAATCAACAATGAAGGAAAATGAGAAAAGAGAAAAGCCATGATGTAGACATTGCCAGAGAAGAATATATCAACTAGAGCAAGTGTAGACACTCACATCCAGTGCTGACTTGCTTACAAAATGTTTATCACTATATTACCAGAAATCAGAAGTCATTATGGAAGGGAAAATTAGAAGAGAAAAAATATAACTTTAAAGTTTATCTACTTCTAATATTTCAACTATGTCCCTTTCCCTCCAACTGACAAAATTCAAATAGCAATACATGTTCTAAATTATTTCTTTCATTCTCAGTGAAATTTGCTCCTTTCTATTTGACAAATATTGGAAAGGCTCTAATTGAATTCTAATTTAGCTGTTTTTATTTGTTCTAATGATTGTGTTTCAAATGTCATTCACATGAATGCCTACGAATACAAATACTTTTTTAATATGGCTCAATTTTGTTTGATATTGATCTAAGAAAGCTCATAATGAGATGGCACCTGTCTTCTGGGTTATTGGTTTTAATTCAAACCAATCTGATAAGAAGTGATTGAAAGTTACCATTGGTTTTGGGTGTGTGTGTGTGTGCTCAATAGTCTGTGTTAATGTGTTGGTGATCCCGGATCAATTCTTGGGGAACAAATGTCCATATCATTAAAACCACCATCTCAACTGTAACCAATTACTATCCTAAATAGACTCTGAGAAACCATTTCCTTTATTCTCTACAGATACGGAAAAATTCTGTCACCCTGTGAGTACAAGAAACATCAGGCGCTACATGCCTGTTCTGGATTTAAATTAAGAATTCTTTCCCCAAGGAGTTCTTTGTTGTATTTTTAATGACTACTGTGTCTCTTCAAATAAAATTTAAATACTGTCCTGAAAAATCCTACACAGCTATGATCCTATAGGATTTGGTAAAGATTATCTTAGAGATACCACACAGTCTATAAATTTCTGATTCATAGAAAACTGTTGAAGATTTGCAAAAATAAATGGCAAGGGAAAATGTTTCAGCACACACACACACTCACACACATGTGTCAAACTGATACAAATGAGCTCTAAATTCTTTGTATTCAGCTTAAATGTGCAAGCTTACAAGGGATTTCCAAAAAATCCTTCAAAGCAAATGCGTAACAACAGTTCAAAACCAAAACAATGAGAGAATATAGGCTGGATTTTAAAATACATTGCCTTTGATGTAGCATAAAGTATACTCTAAAGCACTTTCTCATTAGTTTACTAAAGCTATTTCTTGAAAATATCCAATGTATAAGATTTAATTGCATGTCAAGGAGAATATTCCTTACAGGATTTTTTTGCCCTTTCATTTTTATATTTTTATATATATAATGATTTTTATTTCTTTCCATTATAGGTGGTTTACAGTGATCTGTCAATTTTCTACTGAATAGCATGGTGACCCAGTTACACATACATGTATACATTCTTTTTTCTCACATTATCATGCACCATCATAAGTGACTAGACATAGTTCCTTGTGCTACACAGCAGGACCTCATTTCTAATTCATTCCAAAGGCAATAGTCTGCATCTATTAACCCCAAGCTCCCAATCCCTCCCACTCCCGCCCCATTTGGCAACCACAAGTCTATTCTCCAAGTCCATGATTTTCTTTTCTGTGGAAAGTTTCCTTTGTGCCCTATATTAGATTCCAGATATAAGTGATATCATATGGTATTTGTCTTTCTCTTTCTGACTTACTTCACTCAGGATGAGGTTCTCTAGCTCCATCCATGTTGCTGCAATTGGCATTATTTTTGTTCTTTTTGATGGCTGAGTAGTATTCCATTGTGTATATACACCACATTTTCCTAATCCAATCATCTGTTGATGGGCATTTAGGTTGTTTCCATGTCTTGGCTATTGTGAATAGTGCTGCAATGAACATGTAGGTGCACATGTCTTTTTCAAGGAAAGTTTTGTCCAGATATATGTCCAAGAGTGGGATTTCTAGGTCATATGGTAGTTCTATGTATAGATTTCTAATGTACCTCCATAATGTTCAACATACACAAATCAATCAATGTCACACACCACATTAACAAAAGAAAAGTCAAAAACCACATGATCATCTCAACTGCAGTTGCAAAAAAAGCATTTGACAAAGTCCAACATCCATTCGTGATAAAAAATCTTACCAAAGTGGGTATAGAGGGAACATACCTTAACATAATAAAAGCCATTTATTACAAACTCACAGCAAATATAATACTCAGTGGAGAAAAATAGAAAGCCTTCCCACTAAAATCTGGAACAAGACAAGGATGCCCACTCTCACCACTGTTATTCAACATAGTACTGGAAGTCCTAGCCACAGCAATCAGACAAACAAAAGAAATAAAATGTATCCAAAGAGGAAGAGAAGAGGTAAAACTGTCACTGTACACAGATGACATGATACTATACATAGAAAACCCTAAGGACTCAACCCCAAAACTACTTGAACTGATCAACAAATTCAGCAATGTAGCAGGATATAAGATTAACATTCAGAAATCAGTTGCATTTCTGTATACTCACAATGAAATATTAGAAAAGGAATACAAAAATACAACAGCTTTTAAAATTGTACCCCCCAAAATCAAATACCTGGGAATAAACCTGACCAAGGAGGTGAAAGACTTACATGCTGAGAACTATAAAACATTAATGAAGGAAATTAAAGAAGATGTAAAGAAATGGAAAGATATTCCATGTTCCTTCCTGGGTTGGATAAATTAATATTGTAAAAATGGCCATACTACCCAAAGCAATCTACAGATTCAATGCAGTCCCTATCAAATTACCCAGGATATTTTTCACAGAACTAGAACAAACAATCCAAAAATTTATATGGAACCACAAAAGACCCTACTTGCCAAAGCACTTTTGAGGAACAAAAACCAAGCAGGAGGCATAACTCTCCCAGACTTCAGGCAATAGTACAAAGCCACAGTCATCAAGACAGTGTGGTACCAGTACCAAAACTGACAGACTGACCAACAGAACAAAATAGAGATCCATTACAATTTTTAAGTCACATAAGGATTCCCCACTTTTTCATGTGAAGGGTAATTTTCATTATCCTTATCCCTACGGAGAGTATAAAGTAGAAAAAATCCAGAAAGTAAGTCAGAGGTGAATTGGATCACTACTTCCTATTCTTTATATACTTACTGTAATATAATTATATTTGTGACTCAAAATCCGTATGATTTTGAGGTGCTTCCTACTGTAAAAGACAGAGTAGATACTTTCAACACATTAGCTTTTGACATTTCTATGACTTCCTTTGGACAACAGAACAATAGAAGTGACACTGGTGACTACTACAAACTGAGACTTAAAAAGGTATCCCATGTTTCTGCCAGCTCTCTTGGAACTTCCAACTTTGCCATGAAAAAAGCATGTTCCAGATAGCTACTGTTTCTTCGATATGGATCCAAAATTAACATATATACAAGAGACTTAAATCCAAACCCAAACTTGGAATCCAGCCTATCTCAATAGAACACAGACAAGAATGGAAAAGATCATTAAAACACAGCTAAACTGTACACCTTTGATGATAAAATAAATCATTTGTATTGCAAACTCTGAGCTTTTTGGTTGTTTGTTACGCAGCATTATTACTGTAGCCTGCCTAGACAAATCCTGTGGCAGGGTAACATTGTTAGCTGCTTGCCTTTCACCTGGAAATGTTAACAGATGACAGGAAAGGTGGATGAGGTAATAGGAATGGGTATAATAAGATATAAGGTTTATACAAATCAACAAACTCTTACTAAGCACTGATATTATATACATTCATTTTTCAGGAACTAGAGATTCAAATCTGCTGACTGGATAGTACACAATCAGTCAATAATATATAACAATTAGATAATTCCCTCAAAGGCATAAGAAAAGCCATTTATTTATTTATTTATTTATTTATTTATCTTTTGTCTTTTTAGGGCCACACCTGTGGCATATGGAAGTTCCAAGGCTAGGGGCTAAATCAGAGCTGCCATCCTACACCACAGCCACAGCAGCAACATCAGATCCAAGCCTTGTCTGTGACCTACAACACATCTCATGGCAACACCCAATCCTTAAACCACTGAGTGAGGCCAGGATCAAACCTGCATCCTCGATGATACTAGTCATATTTGTAAACCACTGAGCTACAATAGAATTTCCAGAAAGGCCATTTTTAAAGTTCCCATGGAAGACGTACCAAGACTGGCCATATCTTACACTATAATGCAAACTCTAATTTTATATTATACACTCAAATATAAAATTTATATTTACATTTTAAATCATACAAAGTGTGTTCTCTGACCACAGTGAAATCAAACTAGAAGTTAATAACAGAAAGATAGGAGGAAAGTAATCTAAACATGTGGAAACTATACAATGTTCTATTAAACAATCCATGGGTCAAAGAGGTCTCAATGAATGTAAAAATTACATGGACCTAAATAAAAATGAAAAAACAATATATCAAAATTTTTGGAATGTTGCCCAACCAGAGTAAGATGAAATTTGATAGCACTAATTGCAATTGTTAGAAAAGAAGAGAAATATCAAATCAATAACCTAAGCTTCCACCTAAAGAATATAGAAAATGAGGATTAAAATGAACCCAAAACAAGCTGGATGAAGGAAATAATAAAAGGCAGCAATCAATGACACTGAAACAGAAAAGCAATAGAAGAAGTCAATGAAACAATGAACTTGTTCTGTGAAAACCTCCATAAAATTCTCAAACATCTAGCAAGGCCAGCAAAGAAAATAGAGAAAACACAAATTATTAATATCACAAATGAAACAATCGCTATCGCTACAGACCTTGTGAACATCAAAAGGATAATAAGGGAATACTGTGAACAATTCTACACATATTAATTTAGCAACTTAGGTGAAACAGACCAATTTCTCAAAAAACAAAAACAGATCCAGGGAGTTCTCTTCATGGCTCAGTGGTTAACAAACCCAACTAGGATCAATGAGGATGCGGGTTCAATCCCTGACCTCACTCAGGGCTTTAAAGATCCGGCATTTCCATGAGCTGTGGTGTAGGTCACAGACGCAGCTCAGATCTAGCATTGCTGTGGCTGTGGTGTAAGCTGGCAGCTGTAGCTCCGATTTGACCCTTAGCCTGGGAGCTTCCATGTGCCATGGGTATGGCCCTGAAAAGCAAAAAACAAAAAAGCAAAAAAGCAAAGAAACAACAACTAACTCAATATGAACTTGATAATGTGAATAGCCCCTCTAACTATTAAAGAAACTGAGTTAACAATTAAAGCACTATTAATAAAGACATTCCATGCCCAGATGACTTCACTGGAATTCTACCAAATATTTAAAGAAGCATTAGCACCAATTTAACACAATCTCTTCCAAAAAATAGAAGAGGGAATGCTTTTGATGTCCTCTATGAAGCTAGTATTAATGTGATGCCAAATATTCCTTATGAACAAATACACAAAAATCTTTAATAAATTATTAGATAATATAATTTAGTAATATATAAAAATATTGATGCACCATAACAAAATGGAGTTCATGCCCATGACTGGTTCAGTAATACAAAAATAGTTATAATGCAAGATATCAAGAACTGAGAGCTAGAATCTCTAACAAATTATAAGACACACATATATTTTACTAAAATATCAAAAATAAAGACAATTTTAAATACATTATGATAAAATATTATAATATCTAAGATCTCATTTGGGACCTTTACAGAGTAATCTATAGATTCCTCTCCGTTAACACTATAATTCATGGTTTTGCCCTCAGTCACTCCAGGACATTTTAATTTCAATTTCAAGCCACATAAATCTTCATCTTTCAGAACTCAGAAAATGGATCCAAGCCTAGAAGATGGTTTGCCTGCTCAACTAATCAAGAAGGGGAGCTTTCTACTCTTCTCCATCACCTACTGGGTCTTGTCTCTGACACAGTGAAGAAGAAAAGAGAGGAATGGGAGTTATTGTAAGGTATTTGTTTTTGCTTATATTTTTTCTTCAGAAGTCCTCAAAACTTTGTCAATTACTACTTCAGCCATAAATGCTTCCTAGGTACTTGAAAATGTATGCAATGATCATTGTATCTAGTGAAATAAAACCTTTTGTAAATGCCCCAGGAGGAGAATTCCTAAGATGGTAGGAAGAGGCTCATTTTTATTATCAAAAATAAACCATTTTGAACAAGACTTTTGAAAAGGGATAAAAATCATTATCATAAAACCCAAATGAAAAGATGTTTTCTATTCACCAATAAGGAAATTCTAAAACCTATATCTGTTAGCATGATTTTTCCTTCAGAGTCCTCCCCTATACTATTTTAATTATTTTTATATTTTTTGGTTGTTGTTGTTGTTTTCTTGCCTCCAGGGAAGCAAAACATTTCATGAAGATATATTTATATTAATGACTCTCAGTCCAATAGAGTTAATGAAATTTCTAGAGGTATTTAACTTACCCCAAAAGGATAGTTTATACACTGGTATTCTGTAAATATATTTTTCAGTGATAAGCCACTTTTTTCCCTCTAATGGAATTTCAAGTCGAGAAAGGTTATAAATAAGCATGACTTTTTTCCCTCTTGCAAGTGCTACAGACATTAGGTTTGGAAAGCCGGAGTGACCATTCTATTAACATAGAAATCCATTAGCGGAATTCTTTTAAAGCTACCTTTGCAAATTCAGTAAAGACAGACCTTCAGGAGCTGAAACACTTAAGTGTAAAAAGTGACTTAGCTTAAAGTTTAGTACATACAATCAGATCCTCTACTTTATCAGAAAGATATTTTTAACTTCATAAATGTAATACAGAATCATCGATAACTCCTTGTAGTATACCACAAGATACATAGCATTCTTCCAGATGTTTTAAATAATTTTGATACTAGCAATTCCATTTATAAAACTACAGATGCATTTATAACTAGAAATTTTAAAACAAATGAACAAAATCATAATGTGATACCACTCTATATCCATTAGGGTGACTATTACTTAAAAAAAAAAAAAGAGGAATTCCCTTGCAGCATAGCAGGTTAAGGATCCAGTGTTGTCACTTCATCAGCTTGGGTTTATGCTGTGGCACTGGTTCAATCCCTTGCCCAAGAACTTCTGAAAGTCACAGGTGCAGCCAAAATGAATAGAAGACAATAAATATTGATGAGGATGCAGAGAAACTGAAGCCCTTATATACTGAAAATGTATAATTTGTAGTGTTTGAATGTAAAATGGTACAGCTGTTGTGGAAGTCACTTTGAGAGTTCCTCAAAAAGTTGGCAATTTCAGTGCTAGGTATATAACCAGGTGAATCTAAACATGTTACCGCAAAAACTGGTAAACAAATGTTCATAGAAGCATTATTCATAACAGTCAAAAAGTAGAAACCACCCAAATGCACATCAGCTGATATATGGATAAACTATATCTATTATGTCCTTGCAATGGAATATTATTTAGCCATAAAAAGGAATTGAGTAGCATTACATGCTACAACATGGATGAACTTCAAAAGATCACACTTAGTAAAAGAAGTAAGTCACAAAAAACCACCCATTGCATCATATCTATTTATATGAAATGTCTAGAACACTCAAATCCATACAGAAAAAAGCAGATTACTAGTTGCCAGGAATGAGGAGAGGAAGGAATTAGGAAGTATGTGGCTTATTTTTGGAATAATAGAAATGTTGTAGACTTAGGCAGTAGTAATGATTATATGACATTGTGATAATACTAAAAGTCACTGAATTGTACACTTTAAAATGGTTAAAATGGTGAATGTTGTATTATGTGATTCTATCTGAACAAAAAATCAAATGCATTTATGGACTTAACATATACATCAAAACAATAAAAAATGAGTACCTCCCAATTTCCTCCCCTCTCTCACATTTCCTGGAAACCATTAATCTGCTTTCTGTCTCTATGAATTTGCCCGTTCTAAACATTTCATATAAAGAGTATCATATAATAGGTATTTTTTGTGACTTGCTTATTTTACTTTGTATATTTTTAAAGTTCACCAGTATCATAGCATGTAGCAATACTCCATTTATGTAAGGTTTAATGAAATACTCTGAAATTATGTAGATGATTATTTTTACAGATTCAGCAAAAACAAAGAATAATTATTAGCCATAATTTTTATTTTGAGACATGGATTATTATAAACAAAATATTGGGGAAACTTTGGAACTTATATGACCAATGTATTAAACTGTATCGATAATAATTCTCATGAATAAATGCTAAGAAATGAGCAACGGATAGCATAAAACACTTCTAACAATGAAACCAGGTACTGCTTCACATGACCAGCACCTAAAAATAATTGGAAATGAACCTAACTGGAACCAGAGGAGTGTACACATTAATCTGATATGTTAATACTTTCTTGATATTTCCATAAAATCTCTTTTTAAAGATATTCTTCATAAAAAGATGTTCTTCACAAAAAATTCTATATTTAAGATACTTTTAAAAAGATATAAAGATGACAAGAAATTAACTATGTTGGTTCAAAGTCTTAGAGAAAAAGTGATTGAGGAGTGAAGGGAATTGAAAAGTTTAAAAATTTCAGTTTGAAAAATAATATTGGAATGCTACAGTTCTTCTTAAATATAAAAGGAGAATTGCCTTCCTGTGATAATGAAGGATCTGCAATTATTTTAAATGTTATTTTCTCTAAATACCTCTGCACAGAATTATTAAATTATATTTTAAGAATCATAATGCATGTAGATAAGTTCACACATATCAGTATATCTATAGCTATCATAAACTTCATTTACATGCAGAGTAAATTTAGAAGGAAGCAAAACAATTTGCGAAATGAAAGGACACAGAGCCATATAAAGTTCCTACAAGAATCTCTGTATAATAAAATAAATCACTGAACATGATGATTACATTTTGGGCAATGTGTTTAAGAAGGAACAAAAAAAGGGCAAAAATAAAAAAAATAGTGAAAGTTCAAGATTAGGGAAATCTTTTTAGAAAATAAAAATAGTAAATATTCTTTTTATTGATGTATTTATTTATTTTTTGGAGGTCATAATATCTGCTTTATATGAAATTCTAGGAAAGAAACAGTAATTTATAGCTACAGAAAGCAGATCAGTGGTGGCCTGGGAGGGAGGGGAAAAACTGACTGAAGAGGTGCATGAAGAAACTGGTGGGGAGGGGTGCCCTGAAAGTGTTCTGTATCCTGATTGGGGTTTTGGATGTTTACATCTGCCAATAATAGTCAATATTCTTTTTAAAAACAACCAACCAACTTATTAAACAATACAAATTTAAAACAATATTGAGGGTTTGTTTTGTATATATAAGTTTGGCAAGATTTTAAAATGGATAATACCTAGTGTTGTAAATAGGTTTCTCATGCAGAATACAAATAAATTTAAATTAGTAAAGTCTTTTAAAAATAATTTGGAGGTTTTATTAATTAAATCAATACGTCTTTTAATCCAGGAACTGAACTTTGAGAAATTATTTCTAAAGACATCACATCAAGTGCACGAACATGTTATGTCATGATATTCATCATTGCATTATTTAAAACAAAATAGAAGAAATGATATATCACATAAATTGATTAAATTATGGTATATACTTGAAAAGACTGATGTCTATATTAATATGGGATATTTATACATCGTTATTGAAGCACAAGAACAGATGGAAGAAAACATAAAACAATATTGTTAGCGAGAGATCTGAAAGTATATATGTCTAAACACAAGTAGCAGTCACCTTTGTGATGTGGAATTTTAGGAGATTTTTTTACTCCATGCTTTAATCTATATATTTTTAAAAGTTATACTTTATTGATTTAAAAAACACTAACCATAATCTTGGCCTTCAGCAAGTCATAATCTTTTCGCTGGTGGAGGGTCTTGCCTGGATATTGATGGCTGGTGACTGATGAGGGTGGTAATTGCTGAAGTTTGGGGTAGTGATGGCAATTTTTTTTCTCTCTCTTTTTTTTTTTGCCTTTTTGCCTTTTCTAGGGCTGCTTCCTCTGGCATATGGAGGTTCCCAGGCTAGGGGTCTAATCAGAATCAGAGCTATAGCCGCTGGCCTACATCAGAGCCACAGCAACGCGGGATCTGAGCCGTGTCTGCAACCTACACCACAGCTCACGGCCAACACCAGATCCTTAACCCACTGAGCAAGGCTAGGGATCGAACCTGCAACCTCACAGTTCCTAGTCGGATTCGTTAACCACTGCGCCACAATGGGAACTCCAATTTTTCTCTTTAAATTTTTATTGAAATATGGTTGAATTGAAATATTGAAACTACAATGTTGTGTTAGTTTCAGATGGACAGTAAAGTGATTCAGAATATGTATATTCTTTAGATTATTTCCCATTATAGGTTATTACAAGGTAATGAGTATAGTTCCTTGTGCCATATAGTAGGTCCTTGTTGGTTTTCTATTCTATATATAGTAATGTGCCTATTTTAATCCCAAACTCCTAAATCACCCTTCTCCCTTCCCCCTTTGGTAACCATAAGTTTGTTTTCTATGTCTGTGAGTCTGGTTCATTTATTTTCAATGTGCAATATCACTTTATGGGTACAAAACTTGGTTTGAGGGGCAAACAAGTCTTAGCTATTACAATGGTTTATGGTACTTCAAAGAGCCACAGTATATAAATACCTATACAGTATATCCATGGTATTAAAATCTCATGGGATGTGAGTAGGAAAAAATATCTTAAAAAGTTCCTTGGGGGACACTAGTGATTTTTAAAAGGTTAAGAAACACGTTTTAATCTATGGTTTTCAGTGCCTGCATTTTCTACATGTACATTTTTGTTTAGTCACCCCTCTACATACAGACACACATACACAAAACTATTTCACCTTGGGAAGCAAAGCTTTCTTCAATTGAGTAAAAAGTAAAAGGCTTATTACTACATTTTAAAACTATTTCCATGGTGCATGATAAAAGTAGACAAAAATGTGGTATGGCTTAAAAGGATAAAACATAGTGATTGCAGGTAGATAAAGCACTGTTATATCTTATATTATTCATTAAGACTCTAAAAAATCTATTTACATCGATTCAGATTCCTTCACAGTAAACTTGAGGTCTAAATAATATCATGGAAAGACTTCCAGGTGGAATTACACAGGCAAGGAAGATTTCATTAAAGACTATTGCAAAAGGGGAGAAAGAACTCAACTCCATGGAAATAAAAGGCAGGAGAGGTATTAAGCACTGACTTGAGCTAGTGGAAAAGCACTGGGGGGACAAGGTAGAAGGGGAGGGTCAATATGATTAGGCCATCTGTGTTTGCTAATTATCACTTCTCCCTAGAAGTTAGTGTCCTACTCTCTTACAGGGACTAAGAGATAGGGCTCCTATCTCCCATGATTACATTTCAAAGTGATGGCTCTTAGGTATTTGAGAAAGACATCCCTGAGATGCTAAACTGGCAAGAGTCTGGGCAAGGATTTACTCTCAAAGAGACACAAAAGAATGTACAAGTTAAGGTTTTCTAAAGTGAATGCTCTAAGAACAGGGAGGTCTGGGGCCTATAGTCATGATGAAATTGTCCTAAAGGTAGTAAAGCTAAGGGAACATTACGGCTTAGTCGGTAAGGACTCTGAAACTACTTTCATTTATGAGGCCCCTAAGTTATCTTGTGGTTTACTAAAATTATTTTTATTGATATCCTATAGCTAACAATTAATGCAACACCCCAGTATGACTCCAAAAAGGAGCAGTTAAGCTCTCCTTTGATGTGTGTGTGTCTGTGTGTCTGTGTGCATGTAAACCGAGGTATAAAATAATGCCTATAATTTATAAAGAATTAAGAACTGGACTATAATACTTTAAAGAATAGTATCACATGCACATTTAAGGGAGCTCTTCTAATTCCCATTAATGATGATTTACTGTGGTAGCATTAAGCATTATCTTCCTTATTAGGAAGATTAAACTTTTCTTTTTTTAAATCTGCCAAACCCTTTGATACATTTTTGAATTAAAATAAAAGTAGCAAAATGGGAATAATATTGATAAAAAGAAGAAATTCACACAGAATTTGAGAGTGTTTAAGAGATTCTCCACTACTTAATCACCAAATGTGTAAATTATAATTTTATTAACTCTTGAGACATATACTTAAATGCCGTGAACAAATATCAAGAGAAAATGAGTGATATATTTTCTTGATTGCCAGTGGGTAATTGAATAAATGTATGCTGATAATTATGGGCTAGTATATTCACCACTGAGAGCCATGGAGGAGTGTGAAGTACTCTGTGTGTGTTGCAGCAAAATAAATCTATTGGACAAAATGATCCTTAGCATATCTAGAAGAATCTTGGGGCTCTACCTAGTTATTAGCTCAATACAGCTGTTCACTTTCAATATTCTATGTCCTTTTTAAAAAATTAACATATTATTTCATTGAAAAAAGAAAAATGTTAATATTTTGAAGTAAGAATTTTTATGGTGAAACACATTTAGGTCAGACTTCACACCACTGTACAGTGTGAATACTCAAATGAAAAATTGCTGAAAACAGCATTTTGTGGCTTTAGGACAGTTCGTTATGATAGGCACTGCTGCCAGTGTGATATCGAAGGCAGTAGAAAAACTGTATTGTGTTATGTTTTAAGACTACATTATAATTAAGTGCTACTTCTGTGTTTGTAGCTTCCAGAAAAGTTATTAACAGCACTCTTTCAGGTAATTAGAAACATAGATCATGCATATATTTCTTTTAATTTGCTAGGATTCATACCCTACTATAATCACTCCATTCTTTTTGTGTTCACAGAGATGGAGCTTTTAGTATGAAATTTATAGTATGTCTAACATCTTATTAATAGATAAATGTACACCTTTACCAAGACTTTCTCTTCTGATGTCCTTAACATCTTAGCCATCAAAAAAATGAAAATATAGATTATACACACACATACAGATGTACACATAAGACATGCACATGGATAAAAATATGCATTAGATATACATACATACCTTTTACCTATCATGCAGCTCTAGAGCACATCACATCTCTCTATGCCTCTCTATCCCTCCTTCCCTCTCCTTTCTCTCTATATCTATCTCTTCATCTATCTCTCTATCATATCTATCATATATCATACATATAGATGATATCTATAGATAGATATCATATCATCTATCTATATATTTAGTTAGAAAGATATGCATACACACACTATATATGAGAAACAATTCTGTCTATCTATCTATCTACCTACCTACCTTAGAAATAGAGGGCAAGCTCTTTAAATTATACCATATATTTTACACAGTAATCCAAAGTAATTGACCCAACTCCTTCAATCTCTATATTGTGCCTTTGGACAATAAAGATGACTGTAAAGCCTCCTTAGAAAAATCACCCTGTGGTTTCTTAGAACTAGAGGTTTCTGAGGGTACATTTTCTCACAAAGTTTCACTTGATAGTTTTGTCTGCTCAGAAACACATTTAAGCCTAGTTGAGGAGAAGAGCAATGCCTAGACCACTAAAAGCCCTGTTGACTTAGTAGGGCATATATCCTTTGCTGAAATGTTTTTACCAATCTCCTCCTTGGAAACAGTGACTGTTTATATAGCACTTGCTCTCTAAGATTCTGTTTACTTATAGTATTTGAAACAGGTCTGTAAGTATGGGTGATAAGGGGACCACAGGGAGTTTGTGTTATTTTCATTTTTTCCATTTTCACAATCCACTTGACTACAAACATTTGAAACAAAATGGCTACATGTCTGAGAAATATTGCCTTCCATATCAGTAAACAAAGGATGTTACAGTCAACAGTGATTGCAGCCACCTCCAAGTGTAAGCCAGTGAGCCCTGAGGGAACTCAGGAAGGAAACAAGGAATACTTGCCATCTAGAAGCCACTACAGATACTCCCTATGGTGAGCCCTGAGGAAAGTCAAGAGGTGAAAACACAGGATACTTGCCCCAGATAGCTGAGGTGCATACCAAAGGAGTGATTTCAATGAGCCCAGACCTTTGTATCTTCCCATACAAAGAAAAGCATTAAGTTCCTCAACTTGAGATATCTGGTTTTCTATTATTAACAGCAGTCTTTTGTTCCTACTACCTGTTCGTCATTGCAAATCACCTATATATCCAAGCTCCACCCTCTACTCCTTTAAAGAAGTTTTCTGAGGGTTACTTGAAATGCTGCCTCCTGGGCTTAAGTCCTTAGTTTTGTCCACCAAACAAAACTTAACTCTCAGCGTTTTAGGTTGTGCATAGTATTTTTTAGTCAGCATCTTCTCTACCCTAAGCCCTTAGCATGTATGCATTTAAAAATACATATTTATAGACTTGAAAAATCGAGTCTCTACTTATAATTAAAATACAATATCTGTGTAAACAAACAACTGATACAAGGTTCATTTTCATTTATGAGGAGCGTCCAGACAATAGCTTTATGAGCATTACAACACTAAAGTGGGGTCAGGTGATTTAATAGGATTCTATGATAAATAGTTTGATAGGGTCCAAGGAGGCAAGATTTGCAGAAAGAAGAAATTAATTCAACTGATATATGAAGACAATAGAAGTTCACTGTTCTTTATCCCTCTACCCCAGATTCCTTTGTTTTTCATTTTCAGAAATGCTATCCTTGAAAATGCCTCCAAGGTTGACTCTGGGATATGGAAGTAATGGAGGATGTTAGAGGAGGAATTCCAAATACCAGTCAACTTTGAAACAATAAAATTAGAAATGAAAAAGGAAAAGCTACAATGGACATTGCATAAATACAAAGGATTATAAGAGAAGAAACTATATGGCAATAAAATGGACAACCTAAAAGAAATGGACAAATTCTTAGAAAGGTACAATCCACCAGGAGTGACCAACGAAGAAATAAAAAGGATGAACAAACCAATCCCAGCTGTGGTTAAGAAATTTCCAACAGGAGTTCCCCTTGTAGCTTATCAGGTTAAGAACCCAACATAGTGTTCTTGATGATGTGCTTTTGACCCTGGCCTTGAGCCATGGGTTAAGGATCCCATGTTGCCACAAGCTGTGGTGAAGGTTGCAGATGTGGCTTGGATCTGGTTTTGCTGTGGCTGTGGTATAGGCCTGCAGCTGCAGTTCCAATTTGACCCCTAGCCCAGGAACTTCCATATGCCACAGGTTTGGCCATAAAAACAAGAAAAAAAAACCTCCAGTGAACAAAAGTCCAAGATTGGATGGCTTCACAGGTAAATTCAATCAAACATGTAGAAAAGAATTAACAACTATTCTTCTGAAAATATTCCCAGAAAGTGCAGAGAAAGGAACACTCCCAAACTCAATCTATGAGACCAGCATCACCCTGATACCAAACTCAGACAAAGACACCAAAGAAAAGAAAATTACAGGCCAATATCACCAGTGAACAAAGACACAAAAATACTCAAAAAATACTAGAAAATTGAATCCAACAATATAGTCAAAGGATCATGCACCATGATCAAATGGGGTTTATCTCAGGGATGCACAGATTTTTCATTATCCACATATTATTCCGTGTGACACACCACATGAACAAACTGAAGAATAAAAACCATATGATCATATCAATAGATCCAGAAAATGCTTTTTACATAATCCACACCCATTTATGATAAAAAACCTCCCAGAAAGTGGGCACAGACAGAACCTACCTCAAAATAACAAAGGCCCTATATGATAAACCCACAGCTAACATTATTTCCAATGGTGAAAAGCTGAAAGCATTTCCTCTAAGATCAGGAACAAGACAAGGATGTCTACTATCATCACTTTTATTCAACAGTTTTAGGAGCCCTAGCCATGGCAATTACAGAAGAAAAATAAATAAAATGAGTCCAAATTGGAAAAGAAGTAAAATTACCACTGTTTTGCAGAAGACATACTATACACAAGATCCTAAAGATGCTATTAGAAACCTACAAGAGCTATCAATGAATTTGGTAAAGTTGCAGGATAAAAAATTCATACATAGAAATCTCTCACATTTCTATACACTAAAAAAATGGTCAGAAAGGAGAATTAAGGAAATAATCCCATTTACCATCACATCAAAAAGAGTCAAATATCTAGGAATAAACCTACCTAGGAGGCAAAAGACTCACACTCTGAAAACTATAAGATGCTGTTGAAAAAAATCAAAGAGGACACAGACGGAAAGACATACCATGTTCTTGGATTGGAGGAATCACTACTTTCAAAATGACTATACTACCCAAGGCAATCTACAGATTCAATAAAATCCTTATCAAATTACCAAGGGCACTCTTCACAGAACTAGAACAAAAAATTGTTTAATTTGTACAGAAACACAAAAGAACCTGAATATCCAAAGCAAACCTGAGAAAGAAAACCAGAGCTGGAGGAATCAGGCTCCCTGGCTTTAGACTATACTACAAAGCCACAGTCATCAAAACAGTATGGCAGTGGGGTGTGTGTGTGTGTGTGTGTGTGTGTGTGTGTACACACACACACACACACACACATTATATATATATATAGATCAGTGGGACAGGATAGAAAGCCCAGAAATAAGCCCATGTACCTACGTTCAATTAATCTATTGCAAAGGAGGCAAGAATAAACAATGGAGAAAAGACAATCTCTTCAATAAGTGATGCTGCAAAAACTGAAGTTACATGTAAAAAAATGGAATTAGAACACTCTTTAAAACCATACACTAAAAATAAACTCAAAATGGATTAAAGACCAAAACATAAGGCCAGATACTATAAAACTCTTAGAGGAAAACACTGGCAGAACACTCTCTGACGTTATCACAGTAATACCTTTTCAGATCCACATCCTAGAGTAATGACATTAAAAACAAAAATAAACAAATGGGACCTAATTAAACTTAAAAGATTTTGCACAGAAAAGGAAACCATCAATAAAATGAAAGGACAACCTACAGAATGGGAGAAAATCTTTGCAAATGAAGCAACTGACAAGGGATTAATCTTGAAAATATACAAACAATTCCTGCAGCTCAATATAAAACAGTCCAGTCAAAAAAAGGTAGAAGATCCTAGTAGACATTTCTCCAAAGAAGACTTACAGATGGGCAAAGAACACATGAAAAGATGCTCAACATCACAGATCATTAGAGAAATGTAAATCAAAACTACTATGAGGGGGAGTTCCCGTCATGGCTTGGCAGTTAACAAACCCAGCTAGTATCCATGGGGATGCAGGTTTGATCCCTGGCCTTACTCAGGGGGTTAGGTATCCGGTGTTGCTGTGAGCTGTGGTGTAAGTTGCAGACATGGCTAGGATCCAGCATTGCTGTGGCTGTGGTATGGGATGGCAGCTACAGCTCCGATTCGACCCCTGGTCTGGGAACCTCCATATGCCATGGGAACAGCCCTAAAATGACAAAAAAAAAAAAAAAAACTACTATGAGGTACCACATTACACCACCAGATGGCCATCATCTTAAAGTTTACAGACTATAAATGTTCGAGAGTGTGTGGAGAAAATCTGTTGGTGGGAATGTAAACTGGTACAACCAGTATTGAAAACAGTATGGTGATTCCTTTAAAAAATAAAAATAGAAGCACCATACAGTCCAGAAATCTTAATCCTGGACATCTATCAGGAGAAAACCATAATTTAAAAATATACATGCACCACAATGTTCTCTGCAGCACTATTTATAATAGCCAAGATATGGAGCAACCTCAATATCCATCAACAGAGGAATGGATAAAGAAAATGTGAGATATATATATATATATATATATCGTTTTACTCAGCCATTAAAATGAATGAAATAATGCCTGTTTTCAGCAACATGGATGGACCTAGAGATTATTTCAGCAGCATGGATGGACCTAGATAATGAAAGCCAAACGCATATGAGATCACTTGTATGTGGAATCTAAAAAAAAGGATACAAATGAATTTACTTGCATAAGAGAAACTAACAGATTTGTAAGAAAAACAACCACAAAAACAAAACAAAACTTACAGTTCCTAAAGGGGAAAGGTGGCAGAGGGATAGACTGGAGAGTTGGGATTGAAATATGCACACTGAGATATATGAAATGATTGGCCAATGGGGACCTGCTGTATAACACAGAGAACTCTACCCATATTCTGTGATAATTTATATGGGAAAATAATTTGAAAAAGAATGGATGTGTGTATACGTATAAGTGAATCATTTGGCTGTGCAGCAGAAATTACCACAACATTGTAAATCAGCTATACTTCAATAAAACTTTTTTTTAATTTATAAAAAAAAAAAAACCTTTGACATCAATATACATATGAATTCCTGGCTCATTCCCCTTCTCCTCAATCCTTGCCTCTGGGCTCTCCACACTTACTGGTAACAGAACCTTGTCTGTAGCTTAGTCCTTTCCTTGTTACTTCTTTTTTGACCTGTTTGATCTCTGATCACTGTTCACACCTATTAACACGTATATTTTATTTTATTTTATTTATTTATTTATTTATTTATTTATTTATTTATTATTTTTATTTTTTGTCTTTTCTAGGGCTGCACCCATGGCATATGGAAGTTCCCAGGCTAGGGGTCTAATCGGAGCTATAGCCACTGGCCTATGCCAGAGCCACAGCAACGTGGGATCTGAGCTGTGTCTGTGACCTATACCACAGTGCACGGCTACACTGGATCCCTAACCCACTGAGCAAGGCCAGGGATCGAACCCACAACCTCATGGTTCCTAGTTGGATTTGTTAACCACTGAGCCATGACAGGAACTCCAACACATATATTTTAGACGGAAATACTCGGGCTCAGCTCAGGCTCAGATCAGGATCCATGGATCCCAACCACCGGAAGGAGAAAGTAAGTCAAGACAACATTATCCCCATGTTTCATACAAATAGAAAACATGAGTGAGTAAATGTTATTTAACAGTTTAATGACCCTGATTCTTCACACCACAACGATGATATGCAAATTCTTTTTATTGTTTTTTTTGTAAATATTTTATTTTTTAAGAGCATTTTTAGTGCCATAGCAAAATTGAAGAGAAGGTACAGAGATTTGGCATAGATCCCCTACACTCATACATGCACATCCTCCTCATAATCAGTATCTCCCACCAGAGTAGTACATGTGTCACAACTGATGAGGCTACATCAACACATCATAATCACCTGAAGCGCTTAATTTACATTAGGGTTCACTCTTGGTGTACACTCTTTGGGTTTGAATAAAATATTTAATACAGCACTCTACAGAGGAAATTCACTGTCCTAAATATCCTGTGTTCTGCCTATTCATCTCTCTCTCCCCACTTCTGGAAACCACTTTTACTAAAAAGATAGTAAAATCTTTTTACTATCTCCATAATTTCGACTTTTCCAGAGGTTACAGAGTTGGAATCATATAGCATATAGTCTTTTCAGACTGGCTTCTTTCACTTAGTAATATGTATTTAAGGTTCCTACATGTCTTTTCATGGCTTGATAGCTCATTTCCTTTTAGGACTCAACAATATTCCATTGTCTGGATGCACCACAGTTTATATATCCATTCACTTACTGAAAGACATATTGGTTGCTTCCAAGGTTTGGTAGTTATGAGTAAAGTTGCTGTAACATGTGTGTGCAGGGTTTTATGTAGGAAGAGATTTTATATTTCTTTGGATAAATATTAAGGAACATGACTGCAGCATCATATGGCAAGTGTATGTTTAGTTTTGTAAGAACCATCAGACTGTCTTCCAAAGTGGCGACATCATTTTGCATTCCCACCAGCAATGTAAAAGTGTTGCCATTGCTCTACATTCTCACTAGCATTTGGTGTTCCTGTATTGGAGTTTGGCTATTCTGATAAGTGTGCAGTGGTATATTTCTCTTATTGTTGAGTTCTAAAAGTTCTTAGTACATTTTAAACAACATTTCTTTATCAGATATGACTTTTGCAAAATTTCCTCTCAGTCTGTGACTTGCCTTATTCTCTTGGTATTGTGTTTCTCAGAGGAGAAATGTTTAATTTCAATGAAATCCAACTTATCAATTATTTCCTTCATGGATCATGCCTTTGGTGTTGTACCTAAAAAAGTCATCACCAAATATAAGGTATCTAGATTTTCTCTCATGTTTTAGGAGTTACATAGTTTTGCATTTTACATTTATGTTTGTGACACATATTGAATTAATTTTTGTGAATGGTGTCAGATCTGGGTCTAGATTCATTTTTTAACATGTGATGTCTGGTTTTTCCAAAACTATTTGTTGAAAAGACTATCATTACTCCACTGTATTGACTTTGCTCCTTTGTCAAAGATCAGCTGACTATATTTACCTGGGTCTATTTCTGGAATATCTATTCTGTTCCATTGATCTCCTTGTCCATTCTTTCGCCAACATCACACTGCTTTGATAACTGTAGTTTTATACTAACTATTGAAGTCTCATAGTGTTGGTCCTCCTATTATGCTGGATAGTCAAATCCTGTTTTTATTTTTTAAGTTTTCCAAAACCCAGTTGTCAAAGCTGCCATTCTGTCCTCTTACATGAAATACAAATTTTATTTTATGAACTCAGATAAGTTTAAAGATAGACACAAAAGGGATTTCACAATGCATGTTTTAAAAAAATTACATATGGATTCAATTAAGAGTAAGCTAATGTTCCTAATTCTCTATAATTTTAATTAAACTGCTAGAAGCATATGGGAGAGAAAAGCACAAATAAAATACATATATAATATGTATAATATAATATATACACATATAATAATCTTGTTCCTATAGCATATAAAGTCACACTGAGATATTAAGTTTGGCTATTCACTTTGAGATTTAAGAAAGAAGGATGGTTCCATTATTATCTCAATCATGATCTTCATCATAGCTTCATTCATCATCCATTTATCATATAAAAATGGTAGCTATGTATGCCTTTTAAATACATACACATATTAATTTGTTTAATACTTACAAATATCTTATGATGAAGGTATGATTGCCCTTACTTTTCAGATGAAGAAACTAAATCAAAGAGTAGTTAAATAATTTCCCCAAGGTTTCACAGCTATTAAAAAGTAGAGCTGTTACTGATTAGCCATGAAAATGTGAGCTGTTGATTCAGAGTAGAATAGTTTAGAAGATTTTTAAAGTCAGACAAGTCTGGGTTCAAAACTTAACTCTAAGGATTTAAGTACACACTGTTGGGTAAGGTGAATAAATGTGTTACCCTTTATTTGTTCATCCACAAAGTAGAAACCACATCCCCTACTAATAGGTTCCCGGGAAGATGAAAAGAGGAAAGGATGGGAAACCGACTACCATTGGTCCAGAGGCACAGAATTGGTTCAATAAAGGTTAATTGTTTTTATTCTTACATTATACTGTCAATAAAATTTCTGTTGGCTGGAGTAAACAGCATGTTTATATAAAGTATTCTTTGTAAATGAACTTAGTTCATTTCTTTATATGCCAAATAGTTAACCATATCTTCAATAAAAATTTCAGCCTTGTACTATGAACTCCCTGGCTCATTAAACCAAATGTACTGAATCACAAAATAATCATTGGGTAAAGCACTGGTAGTTGTGAATGTTAGAAATAAGTGCAGCTGGTAAAGGGAAGGAGAGCTGAATACCTGCTGGATTCAACAACTGTCCTTAACTACCAAAGGCTAAATTGTACCTGAGGGATGGCTTTAACTTGCAGATACTCTTAAGTACTAAAACAGCAGGCATTTCCCACCAACCTCCCATAATCTCATTCATAGCCAAACAAAACCTGGAAACCTGGTCCTACAAAGATGATAATGTTAAGGCTGACCCTGATCTCCACCCCTATTCCCATTCCCACACAAAAAAAAAAAACAGACAAAACACTGGTCCTTCTCTTTTGACTGCCTCAAGTATTTTTCCCCCATTCTCTGCATCCAAAAACTTTCCTGTTAACTACAGTTGTGAGAATGAAAGAAGTTGGTAGATAGAAGGTGTTTAGGGCAGTGGCTAGCACACAGCATGCTACTATTATGTATTAGGGCAACTCCTGCCTAATACCTCATCCTAGCTAAATGAAACCCTTCTTACACACATCTCTTTCAGTAGGAAGTCCTCACTGATTTTTCTTTACACACCCCTGAAAATGTTGAATTTTAACAAAGTCCTATGATCGTGGAAAACAGCAAAGTTTAAGAAATACACACCCCACCCATCCTTTTGTGCTTCAGGAAACTGCTTACTGCCAGAAACCACCCTTTCCTATATGACTTAGGTAAGATTTATGGGTGCACCTTTGTTTACCTATGACAAAGCCAGTTACAGACCCTCAAAATTTCCATACTATGCCTCATAAATGATTAGCTGAACTGCTGTCCTCACTGATCAACCAGAACAAATTGCTTGTTAGTTATACTTTAGTTAGGATTCTCTCCTTCCCCCAGACCTCCAAGCTTTGACCTACCTCTGTCTGAGTAAGCATGCAGCCCTTCCTTAATAGCCCTTCCATAGACTAGGCTGTCCTTTGGGTAAACATTCTTGAATCTACTGTCTCAGGATATCCTGTTCATCCCACTTCCTCATGTCTTGTTCTTTCTGGCCTTGTTTTCTTTTTCCTATAAAAGAAAAATTACTTTTGCCTAACCCTTAAGAGATTTGAAATCTTAGAATGGTCTTCCCATAGCAACAGCATGCCACCTCCCATTGCTACAGTCCCCCTCTTTGCAATAATCTATTTGAATACGGTCCTTATCAAGTTCATATTTTTAAAACTTGATGCCCCCATGCCCAAATTCTTGCTCTCCTTGACAAAAGACTTCAAATTCCACCTGAGCAGGAAATTTTCATGACCATTCCAGAATTCCTGCCACCATTTGTGACTACCTCTCTTATACTGTACATATCTGGCATCCTATTGTATGCATAATTTATCTCTTCTGCTCAACAATAACTATTACCCCAGGAGATCTCTGATTAACTCGTTGTTCAATTTATCACAGTGCACAGAACTTTGTTTTTGTAAACTGAATGAAGAAGTGCTTAGAATGTTACGCACAGTAGGCATTCAAAAAATGCTAGACATCATCAGAATTTTTTCTTCTCATTTGTATTAAAGAGATGCTAAATGGAGAGCATCCAACTTGTATAATTATTATGGCTGCAATTAACTAGGAAGTTTTTTCTCATAACATTTTTAAAAATGTAATTTTACCATGGTTTGTATCAGAGTAGTGAAAACTGTGACAAATTTTGGTGTCATTCAGACCCTCGAGAATAGAATAGACACGTACCTAACTTATTGTTGCTTTCAGTTTGTATTTTGTTGTTGTTTGTACACCACACAATAGAAACAAGCTTTTATTGATAGTCTACCACATGCTCTGTACTGTACTAGGTACCTAAATAGAGTTTAATTCTCATCACAATTTTATATAGACCAGAAAAATTAACTCCAAAGTTAACTTGCCCATGGCATAATTTTAGGGGAAAAAAATCCTGGTTGAGATTGGATCCCAGCATTTGATAAGCATTTCTTGAAAGAATAAATGATGGTTTATTGGCTTTTGGAGATTTTGCTCTTTCATGAATAGCTGCTATCCTCCCCCATACTAAGAAGAGATATGCTATTCAGGAGGCTTGCTAAAATCAGAATAGTGTAAACTTTTAAAAACTTTATTGGATTAGAAAGTTTTAGCTTTGAAAGAAACCTAAAAATTTCCTAGTATTGGAAAAAGGACCATAAATGAGGTCACTTCACTCTAAAGGACCATAATTTAAGCCATCTCACTCTAACCCAGACTGTTTCCACTATATAGTACCACCTTACATAATTTATAAAATCCTTTCCTTATCATTTTTTGGACATGTGAGTTGTTTCTACTACTGTGCTATTCTAGATAATACTGTAAAGGGACAGCTTAATGACCAATCCCTCCTGCCCACCTATCTCTCACAAAATAATGCTTAAGAAACACTCCCTCCTCAAGAAGACCAGGGGTTATTTCCTTTTCACCTTGTCTCCTTCACTTTTTCTCCCTTCCATCTGTCCCCTTTCTCTCATTCATTCATTCATTTATTCATTCTGTAGGTCTCTTTTTTTTCTGTACATATCTTCTGTTGGCATTAGTCTTCCAAGCTGCCTTAGTATTCTTACTTATTTTTCACATTATACTACTTTTTTGAAGATTCTAACTTTAAAGTACTTTGTCATATGTTTTATGAATGAATTTCCAGATTTTTTTTGCTGTGATGTGCTGTGACTTGATGGGGGAATATCAGTTCCCAGACCAAGGATTGAACCCAAGCCACAGAGGTGACAGTGTCAAATCCTAATCACTAGACCACCAGGGAACTCCCGCACAAGCTTTTTTAAAACATTTCAGTTGCCCCTATAGGAAGAAAATATTTTGGGTTGACTTTAAAAGGAAATCATATCATTAGAATTATTGTGAAGAAATAACAGCTGTTTTTGCTCATTAGAATTATTACATATTAATTTGAGCATAATGAATATACAATGACTTTCAAGCAAAATAGTTACATTTTTAAACTATTTTGTGAATAAGCTGAAAGCCCTGAAATAATTACTTATATAGGAGGTTTATAATTAAGACTACAAGCACATTTAGCTGAGTTATTTACAACAGAATACATTCTTAAAATACATACCCAATTCAGCTTTTGTTTATTCAATGCAGACTATTGCCTTTGGAATGGATTAGCAATGAGATCCTGCTGTGTAGCACTGGGAACTATATCTGGTCTCTAATGCTGGAGCATAATAAGGTGAGAAAATAGAATGTGCACATATATGTGTAATTGGGTCAGCATGCTGTACAGTAGAAAATTGACAGAACATTGTAAACCAGTTATAATGGAAAAAAATAAAAATCATTATATATATATATAAAAAGAAAGTTCTTATAATTCATCTTCTACTATGTGTTAAATAATGCAGACTTACTGATAAACCAAAATAAATAAGACAAAGTCTTACTTCAAGTAATGTAAAGGTCATTGTGAAAGAGTGTCAATATATTCAAATGACCAAATAAGCACACAGGAAACAAAGTGTTAGGAAGCAATTTGACTTTAGGGAAGAAGGGACATTCTGGTCCAAGAGAAAAGCATTGGCGGACTGGAGGAGATGGGTTTTTGAGCTCGCCCTTTAAACACAGGTAGACTTTGAACATCAGTATAGAGAGAGGCAGACAGGAAAGTGGGAGGTGTGTAGCTAAGCCGTTTCCCTTTGAGGCCTTTTTGTGACTTGACAAGAGATATTTCTTTATTCAGATGACTTTGCATTAGCATGTGCCAGACTGCTACTTGCAGTAAGGCTAGGTAAGGTTAGTTTCCATGAGCGTAAACTTCAAGTTTACACTAGTTTAACTGAATTGATGCTCATTTCTCACTCACAAAAGCATGCAATGAGAGTCTTTTCCACCAGTGATCAGCTTTCCCTCAGGAAGTGATTTAGAGACCTAGGCTCCTTCCCTTCCCAGGGCCTTGGCATTCTCTGCATCCAGCAATTGATGGGGGAGAAAGACAGGGAGATAGAATACTCATTTCCTCATTACTCTAGCTCAGAAAGTGACCCCTCTCCCTTTCCTTTGCATTCATTGGTGAAAACCAGTCAACTGCCTAGAAGCTATAGGGGTTAGGAGTTATAATTCTTGGGTGAGAAGCTACTTTCCAGCAACAGCACAATACTATGGAAAGAAAAGTCTGCTCTGCCATACGCACTAAAGAACTATTTGGCAAAGTGCAGAATCACTTTTGAAAAGATATCTTAGACGCCAATTGAGGGTACACTTGGGCTATCTACATGTGGAGCTTTACCTATATTGATAACTAAAATTCCAACAGCTGCAGTGATGTGGAAAGCTTAACCACTATCTGTGGGGCATTGTTAAAACACTCTGTCATTGTGTAGACGACAGAGTGTTTTAACAATGGAATACTACTCAGCCGTCAAAAAGAACAAAATAATGCCACTGGGAGCAACATGGATGGAACTAGAGACTCTCATCCTGAGTGAAGTAAGTCAGAAAGAGAAAAATACCATATGATATCACTTATATCTGGAATCTAATACAGGGCACAAAGGAACCTTTCCACAGAAAAGAAAATCATGGACTTGGAGAATAGACTTGTGGTTGCCAAGGGAGAGGGGGAGAGAATGGGGTGGATTGGGAGCTTGGGGTTAATAGATGCAAACTATTGCCTTTGGAATGGATTAGCAATGAGATCCTGCTGTGTAGCGCTGGGAACTATATCTAGTCACTTATGATGGTGCATGATAATGTGAGAAAATAGAATGTGTACATGTATGTGTAACTGGGTCACCATGCTTTACAGTAGAAACAAAAATTGTATTGAGGAAATAACAATTTTAAAAAATGTAAAAAAAAATAATGCAAGCAAAAAAAAAAACACTGTCATAATGCTCTAGGATTCTAAATGTCATAACCAGAAAAAAGTAGCATAAATCAAAAACAAATGCTCAGAGTAAATTTAATTGGAATCAATGATTAGAGATTATTCCATTGATAAGAAAAAGTATGTCATTTCAGATGTTTCTAAAGTAAAGAAAGAAATAAGAAATAGTTTATAAGTGTTAAGAGGATTCTTATCAATTAGAAATTTAGCGACCAAGTTGAATTTCTCTGAGGTAGGAAAATTTTGCCAATAACATATTTGTATTGAATTTAACTGCATTTCATACACAAATACAAAAATAGTATCTCTGGTTCTTATTCTATTTCTCTTGAAAATGATCTCAATATCTTTGTTATTCTCACAGAATTTTGTTCTTTGTACATTTCACATTTTACTTGATATATTGTTCCTGGATAATCCCATTTAAGTACCAAGTACTATCTCTGTGCAGATCCCAAATACTTGATATCTTCCAGGCCCATATTTCTAAGTCTCCTGGGTCTTCCAACTGATATCCTATAGACATCCAGTACCCAACATTACCAAACTTTAACTGCCATCCTGAGTACACAAGCTAGTGGCCTATCCCAAATTCATCCTCCATTCCTGCTTCCTTGCTATCCTTGATACCCTGATATTGTTTGTCCTATTCCAGGGCCTGTCCTACCTCTGGAGTTCTTATTAGAAAATGTAATATATGTCTTGTTATTTAAGTCATTAGTCACTTGCAGGCAAAGAAAAACAAAACACTTTAATACACTCCTCTTCAAACTGACTCATCTCAAAAATCTCAAAATTCAAATCTTTCAGACAAGAACTCTGTCCCAACTCCATCGACACTCACATGTAATTAATCATCTAATTCTTTTGTCCTACCTCCTACATACCTCTCAAATCTATCACCTCTTCTTCAAACTCACTGTCTTACCTTTGTTTTAGTCCTTTGTTGTCTGCCATCAAGAGCAATGATTATTTACCTATCTGGGGTAAAGAACCACTTTGCTATATTATTTCTTATTTATTTATTTATTTTGCTTTTTAGGGCCATGCCCACAGCATATGGAGATTCCTAGGCTAGGAGTTGAATCAGAGCTGCAGCTGCAGGCCTACACCACAGCCACAGCAATGTGGGATCTGAGCCACGTCTGCAACCTACACCACAGCTCATGGCAACATAGGATCCTTAACCCACTGAGCAAGGCCAGGGATTGAACCTGCAACCTCATGGTTTCTAGTCAGATTTGTTTCCACTGCACCACAACGGAACTCCTGTTATTTCCAATTTATACTTTGCAATGCACAAGTGTCCAAAGTATCTGTAACTTAACTTCACCTAAAATAAAGACAAATCCTATAACTATAGAGCACATTCATTTATACAACTACATTAGCAGCTTGCATAAGCATACATTTGCAGTTCTCAGTGTATTTATATTTCTCACAAAACGTTTATCAAATGATTTTGTTGAATGAAAAAAAAAAACACATGAAAATGCAGATCAGCTCTACTGAGTTTAACTCAAAGAGAAATTATATCAACACAAAATGATCTGATTATATATCCCAAATATAGAATATCAATAAGACTATTTCATTATATCACTAAGCAGGTGTTTTTTTTTTACTAGAATGGTTAAAATCCACAGCATTAACAATATCAATTGCTGGTGATGGTGTGGAAATAGAGGAACTCTCATTCATTGATGGTAGGAATGCAAAACATTACAGACACTTAAAGACAGACTGGTAGTTTCTTACAATGGTAAATACAATCTTAATGTATGATCCAACAAGCACATTCCTGTTTACCAAAATGCATTGAAAACCTATGTCCAGGAGTTCCCTGGTGGCTCATTAGGTTAAGGATCTGGCATTGTTACTGCTGTGGCATGGGTTCGATCCCTGGCCTGGGAACTACTGCATGCTGTGGGTACAGCCAAAAAAAAAAAAAAAAGATTATGTCCAGGGAAAATTTTGCACATGAATATACAGTTGCTTAATTTATGATTGTCAAATCTGGAAGCAATCTATTATTGGTGAACAGATAAACTGTAGTAGATCCATACACTGGAATATTCTTTAGTAATAAAAACAAATGAACCATCAAACCACAGAAGACATGGAAGAACCTCTTCACATTCCTAAGTGAAAGAAGCTAGTTTGAAAAGGCTAAGCTTTTTCCCCTTTAATCTAATTTTAGCAATGTCCTAACCAATCAGTGAACAGTAAATAGCTTATGACCTTTTTGCTGCCCCCATAACATAATATTTTAATATCATGTGATATTTTTCACATTTCTGCTACTTCACGCCCTTCATGTTTAGTGGTGACAAGTGTTAAAGACTTCATTAATCTGAAAGGGTTATATAATTAACTTGCTCAATAATATCATAGCAAAAATATGTAAATAGATACATTCTGTCTTTAAGTTATATTTTTAATTAGGGATTCATAAAAGTTGATGCCTAGAAGAAACATGACATCTTCATGACATCCAGAAGCCACGATTTCCCTTAAAAAGTTTAAAATGCATTTTTACATTTTAAAAAGAGGACATATGTTTCAGTGTCTTTCTTTCATCCTTAAGTTGACAGAGCAAAGCTCAGTTTTAAAAAGAGCTCATCATGTGCTTTATGATCATAACTGAAGTATTGAAAACCAAAAGTTTTAAACAAATATTAGAAATTACAAGACTTAGAAGATATAGGAAAAAGCAGCAGCCTTTATATTTGTGTTTAAATTATGTTTCAAGGTTTAGTCAATAAAGTAAATGTGTTCTTCAAAAGATGACAGTATCCAAACAGAGCATAATTATCTAATGGAACATTAACAATAAGTGCTCATTAAAAGTTCCAAAGTTTCTTTTGTTGACACCAGAACAAGTAGTGACTAGAGACAATACTTATATATTTAAATACCTCTTAAATGTTAATCTGTACATGTGAAAATCTCCCTGTTAAACACATTGCATTCTATCACTTGAAACAAAGTCTATGATATTCATAATGAATCTTGGATGCTATTTATATCCCAGGAAGTCCTGGTTGATGTATTAGAATGGAACCCTGTGCTAAGCCCAACAGATGATTAAGAAATATATAGTAAGATCTTCTAGTTAAGGCATAGAGTAAGCTTCTACTTTACATGTTACAAAGAATTCAAAAAATGTCTTTAATTTGCATATTCATGTTGAACTGTCCATTTACAATTCATTGGCTTTTTTAAGTCTTCCAGATGGAACAACAGATGCTAACATAATGACTAAAAGCTTTGGTCAAGCATTTTAAGAAATGAAAACATTAAACCCCCTTATGATGCAAAAGCCATATATTTTGACATGAATAAAACCAACTCAACTCCAAGTAATTTTCCCAAAGGTAGTTTTAAAAGTTCTCCTAAATATGCATTACACAATATCCATGTCAATTAAGAGTTGAGTTACCTTTTGATCTTATCATCCAGAAAGAGCCTTCGATACTATAGACACTATAGAAAGACAAGTGAAAACCTTAGAACATACTTAGTGAACCTTTTCATAGTACAAAAATAACAAAAGCTCCTTTAAATAGCCAAAGCCCTTTGAAAACAGCATCCAACATTTAAAAATCTTATGTAATTATTAAACTGTCATATCAAAACCTAATATTTTAATTTTCTTAATTGCTTCCTATTTGTTAAATTATAAAATATCTTTGAAAAATATAAGTAATACAGTTTAACATAGTGCAAAATCACAACACTCTCAATGACCTTCCTCCAACTTGTCTATGCCTAAAACTATCTCAGGTGAGGATCTATCATATTTTAGAAATCTGCAAAGAGGACAACACCAGCAATCTTTCCTAGTAGTGAACAGTGAATTCTTCAGGAACACATGTCAAATGTTAACCTCACAGAGCTATAAATTTAATCTCCTCACTTGAGATGAAGATGAGATCTAGAGAAAGTAAACATACCGCAATGTACACGAGACAATTTTTTAAAATTCTAAATCATTATGGAGCCTATTACTTGTATTTTTAGTGTAGTAAATGCTAGTTGCTCTATTATTCTGAATTCTCCCAATGCTTAACATCCAACTGTATCACATCACAGGTTTTTAAAAATCCAAATAATGGTAATAAGTAATATACTCTCCATTTAACCTTTGTATTTTCTATTAGTATGTATTTCATTAGTATGGTTTTCTCCTCCACAGTTCTCCACAAGTTCTTATTGGTCTTCTTAATCTGGTGTCCAGGAAAGAAGAAATATAAACCTTCCATTAAGAATAACACACAAATGAGTATGATAGGACATTGGCTTGTGGTTTTAATTTTTTCCTTAGTCCTGAATGCATTAAGCTGACAGAGTTCAGTTTATTAACAACAACAACAAAAAAAAACCCAGAGTGAAGTAGCAGCATGATAATACTGCTTTTGCAATGATTCAATTATAGATTCTATATATTATTGTTCATTTTGAAAAATAAGACAATAGGAATTTATTCAAACTAACACAGGAATGATATAATATCATTAAATCTCGTAGTAACCTACTGCTTAAACAAATCAGATTGGTTTTATTTATACCAAGTAATAATTTTTTGTTACTAAGTAGCGACAATAAAATTATGAATATAAGAGCCATACATAAAATAAACTTGATAATTGTTTAAGTGAAAGAAAAAACACACATATGCATGTATGAAGATATAGGTCTCATCAGTAAAACATTTAATTAATTTACTGAACCAATTATCTTGCCCAGTATCACATAAGTTTTAAACAAGTTTTAGTGTGGCTATTACATATTACGTTTAGTCCTCATATTTTAAGGAGTTTGCATGAAGCAAGATACTAAATACAATGTAGCACTGGTTACAGCCATCTTTCTTCAAAGTGCTCAAAGACTTAATTGCCATAAATTATGTTGGAATCTTTTGGTAAGATTCTAGATCCTATTATACTTTATGCTATAAGTTTTATTTTTAGGTATAAAGTCATCCTCAACAGGGAGGCATGATCCTAGGTTCATTTTCTTTTTTTTCTTTTAACTCTTTATTTGGAAATAATTTCAAATTTATAGAAAAAGTTTCAAGAATAGTTACTACACAAATATATACACACACACATCCTTTTTTCTGAAACTTTTGAAAGTAAATGCCTCTAGTATTTTTCCTAAAAAGCAAGACATTATTTTATACAACTACAGTATAAAAATTAAAGTCAGAGAATTAACATTGATGCCACTATTATCTAATCTGCAAAACTTTTTCTAAATGTGACAGTAGTTATAATAATGCCCTTATTAACAAAAGAAAAATGTTTTTCGGCTATGCCCATGGCATGTGGAAATTCCTAAGCCAGGGGATCGAACCCAAGCCACTGCGGTGGCAATGCAAATCTGTAACTGCTAGGCCAGGAGGAAACTTCAGAAAACTTTTTTTCCTTCTGTTCTTCAGACCTAGTCTAGGAATGTGGGTTGCATCTACTTGTCACATCCTTCAGTCTTTTTTTCTTATTTAATTATTTTTAGTATAGTTGGTTTAGAGTGTTTTGCCAATTTCTGCTATATAGCAATGACTCAGTTATACACACACATATACTTTTTAAATAAACTTTATTAGCTTATAGTTGACTTACAACTTTGTGTTAGTTTCAGGTGTACAGCAAATTAAATCAGTTATACATAGACATATATTCATTCCTTTTTAGACTCTTTTCTTACATAGGTTATTATACTGCACTAAGTAGATTACCCTGTGCTATGTACTAGGTCTTTGTTATCTATCCATTTTATATATAGTGTGTATATATCAATCCCAACCCCCTAATTTATCCATCACTAACCCACAATTCCCCTTTGGAAACTATAAGTTTGGTTTCTGTATCTCTGATTTGTTTCTCTTTTATAAGTTCTTTTGTATCATTTTCATTAGATTCCACATATTGGTGATCTCACTTGATTGTTTTCTCTATCTGATTTATTTCACTTAGTGTGATAATTTCTAGGTCCATCCAAGTTGATGCAAATGGCATCATTTCATTCTTTTTAATGGGTAATATTCCATTGTGCATATGTACCGCATCTTTATCCAATCCTCTGCTGATGGACATTTAGGTTGCATCTATGTCTTGGCTGTTGTAAATAGTGCTGCAATAAACACTGGGTGCATGTATCTTTTTGATGATACATGCAGATAGATGCCCAGGAGTGCAACTGCTAAATCATATGGTAGTTATATATTTAGTTTTTTAAGGAAACTCAAATACTGTTCTCTGTAGTGGTTGTACCAGCTTACATTCCCACTCTCTAACACCATACACAAAAATAAATTCAAAATGTATAAAGACCTAAACATAAGACAGGATACTATCAAACTCTGAAAGGAAAATATAGGCAGAAAAAAAACACTTTTACATAAATTGCAGTAATATATTTTTTTAACCCACTTCCTAGAGTAATGAAAATAAAAGCAAAACAAATAGAACTCAATTACTCTTAAAAGGGTTTTCACAGCAAAGGAAATCATAAACAAAAAGACAACCTACACAATGGGAGAAAATCTTTGCAAATGAAACAACTGTTAAGGGATTAATCTCCAAAATGTACAAACATCTCACACACAAAAAAAAATTTAAAAATTGTCAGAAGATCTGAATAGACATTTCTCCAAAGAAGACAGCCAAAAGGGCACATGAAAAGATGCTTAATATCACTAATTTTTAAAGAAATTCAAATAAAAATACTATGAAGTATCACCTCACACCAGTCAGAATGGTCATCATCAGAAAATCCCCCCCCCAACAACAAAAAAAAAAAACTGAAAAGGGTGTGGAGAAAAGGGAACCCTTCTACATTATTTTTTAAATATTATTTTCCATCTATCCCAGGAGATCAGATAAGATCTAGTTTCCTGTGCTATACAGTAAGACCTTGTTGTTTATCCATTCTAAATGTAATAGTTTGTACTAGAGTTCATTTTCAAACTCAGATTTAATGAGATGGACATGATGTAGAATGTTAGGCAACAGAAGTTTCTTAACCTTGTCCTACTAAACCTTCCACACCTGAGCTTCTGTATTTAAATAGGTTCTCAGTTAATTTTACTGATGTCAAAACTAAAAGCAATGAATATAAAGTGCCAATATAACGGCTAGAGTTTCATAAGTTTTATGGAAAAATCAGTGCCTGTCAAACAGGAGAGTCAAGATGAAGTAGGGAAAGCATGCTCTTTTGAAAACATCTTTGATAAGTTTCAAATATGCTTACTGTTGGAGTTTCCATCGTGGCTCAGTAGAAACGAATCTGACTATTATCCATGAGGATGCAGGTTCAATCCCTGGCCTCACTCAGTAGGTCAGGAATCTTGCACTGCCATGAGCTGTGGTATAGGTCACAAATGCAGCTCATATCTGGCATTGCTGTGGGATTTCACCCCTAGCCTGGGAACCTCCACATGCCATGGGTACGGTCCTAAAAAAAAGACAAAAAACATTTATATATATATACTTACTGTTAAGGATAGTCATTTATGTTAAAATCGACTTTTTTGTGGTAAACATGACATAAAATTTATTATTTTCACTCTTTTAAAGTATACAATTTGGTGACATTTAGTATATTCTTAATGTTGTGTAGCCATCACTGCTACCTATTTCCGTAACAATTTCATCTTCCTAAGCTTAACTTTCATATTAATTAAACAATAACTCCTCATTCTTCCTTCTCCCAGACACTGTAACCATTATTCTACTTTGTGTCTCTAGGAATTTGCTTATTTCAGGTACCTCATATAAGTGGAATTATATTCAAATGGGTTTTTGAAATGTGACACAAAAAAGGAACAATTTTATTTTGCCTTTTTAGTGCTGCACCCACAGTATATCGAGTTTCTCAGGCTAGGGGGTGAATCAGAGCTGGAGTTGACAGCCTACATCACAGTCACAGCAATGCAGGATCTGAGCCGCATCTCCCACATACACCACAGTTCACAATAACACTGGATCTTTAACCCACTGAGCAAGGCCAGGGATCGAACCTGTGTCCTTATAGATACTAGTCAGATTTGTTTCCACTGAGCCATGACAGGAACTCCTAGAACCATTTTTGTAAAAATGAAGTGATATTAAAAAGTTACATATACATATATATTGTATAAAATGTTTTTATACATGTTTACATAATCAGATCAAATGCAAAAATGCAAGAAATGCATATATTGATTATTTATAATCCAGACATTGGACTTCATTTGTTAATAGAGTGCAAAGAAATAAGATTTTTTGAGATGTCTTCAACATACATACCATTAATTAGTCAACAATGAATATTAATCAATGACTCGTATTGACAATAATCAGTGTCATTAGATTTATTTAAGATGATAAATTTTAATATTTCATTAATTAAGAACCAGCCAAGGTAAATATTCACAGATCAGACTAAATCATGACAGTAGACACATTTATTTGTATATTTCTCTACAGTTTGCTTTCACATCCATAAGTTAATTTATTATTCACCATAGCACTGTGAGTGGGTATTCACAGTCTCAATATTAAGACAACACCTAATGAAGTCAGGTGATCTGGACAAGGTCTTCTAGCCTAGCATGACAGAACCACCAATCGAACTACAACCAAAGCTCTGGGTCCTGTGTCTTTCCCTTATACTTTTCAAGACTGAGATCACAGTCACTTTCTAGAGTAGCACTGCCCAATAGAAATATAACAGAAGTCACATATAAAGGTAAATTTCCTAGGAGTTACATTTAAAAAAGTGAAGAGAAACAGGTAAAATTAATTTTGCAATATATTTTATTTGACCAAATATTATCACTTTGATACAAAAAATTAAAGTGAGAGGTTCTGCACTATTTTGTTATAACAAGTCTTTGAAATCTATCATATATTTCATGCTTGAAGCACATTTCAATCCAGTCCAGTCACATTTCTAGTGCTTAGTAGGCAAGTGTTGCTAATGTCAACTGTATTGGACAGCACAGCTCCAGACACTTGCCTGTTACTATAAGTAATTAATAATTCCATTAAAGAGTATTTATTGGAAGGTCTTCCATTTTCAGAATTGAGTTTGTTGGAATGAGCATTAGAGAATTGGAAGCAGTAGAATGCAAATAAAAGAATGGAACTTCATTAGAATTAATGATGATGACTTGTATTTAAAATTATAAATTCATGCCCACAATGTATTTTGAGTTTCCTCCTTGGTAAAATGTAGATAATAATGCCTATAAATCATTTTGCACAGTGCCTGCTAGATAGTCAACAGTCAAAAGAAAAGTAGCTGTTCTCTAACAAGGAGGTATGTGTGAATTTGGTTAGTGGTCTTCAAGCTTAGAAGCAATACAGCTCTAACACGTGGGTCAGGAAAGGATAACCAGTAACAGGAAGACTGAATCATTTCTAAGAGACAAGCAGACCATGGGATTGCAGTGGTAGGACTATCACAATGAGAACATTCTAAGCAATGAGAAAGCCAACACTATCAAAAACAGCAAGAAATTCAAGGCTAGATCTTGCTGATGAACTATATCCGGCAACAAAGTAACACCCAAAGTCAAGGCAAGAAAATCAAATCAAAAGGCACATAGGTCTGGGGTAGGGAGTACTGTTGACCAAATGCTCTTAATAGGTAGGATCTCCCACAGCACCAAAAATAGCAGCATTGTTTTAGATTTTTAAAATATTACTCATTGTTTTAAACATAGCTAATTTATAACCTGTATCTATGGATTCTAGTATCTGACATGCCTAGGGGTGAAACACAGTTTCTTTTTTAGTAGTGTCTTGATCCAGGCCCACCTGAAGCTCTGGGTAGAGATCAGTCAGGTTTCCTTCTCAACCACTTCAACTACTTCCCTTCTTTGGCTCTTGCCCTGGAAGGCAGGCATCAAGCACTAGGGATGGTTACTATACCCCTGAGTCTAGGAAATTATTCAAATTAGCCAATGTGCAGGAATTCTCAAAATCTAGCTAACCCCACTCCACCTGTCATACATCAGCTATTCCCTATAACTGTAGATTTCTCTTACCCTACCCCTGGGTACAATCCCCTGTGTGCCCTTTCCTGGAAGCTGTTTCTCACTTGGACCTGTGAGTAGCAGAGTTCTTCCTGTTCTTCATCTCAGCATTAGTGTGTTGTGTCCTGCCATTAAAAGAATGTCTAAATCTTATAAAACAGAGGTCCCAGTTAACTCTGTATTTTGTCTTCAGACACTTTTTTTTGTGGCCAATACTTTTCTTCTTGCAATCCTCAATGGGGTTTCATCCATGGGAATATTACACAGTATATGTTGAGGTTCTACCCCTCTAGACATTTAACTTTATAATGCTCTTGGAGAGTACAAGCCTGGCACAATTTTTATGTAAATTTTTTGACTTAAGGGCTTTTCGACCAGAGAGATGATATAAATTCAAATGCCCAAACACACAAGGCCCCATGGTGGCCTCAGTCAGGTTCTTTTAACTGCTCTAGTTTTCAGTTCTTTCTTTCCTTTTGGCCCCTGAGATGTTAAAACAAAAAACAAAAACTTTCTTGCAAGCTTAGCTAATCATTTAAAACACCCATCTATTCTATTTTATCAAGCATTTCTATGTGTTTCAAAGCAAGGAAGAGGGGTACCTAATCAACCACATTTTCAGAAATGGTTATCCATTATTTTTAAAATTCTAAGCATCAAATGAAGTGACAATGAAAAAAATAATTATTTTTAAGTTCAATTCATAAAATCTAGAAGAAAATCAGGTACTTTTTAACATGTATTTTGAAAAGTTTTGAAGGGTGGGTAAGTCGAGGTTATGTGGATTAGGTGAGTTATTACAAATAAAACTTAAAACAGATCCTGGCACAGAACAAATATTAAAGATTAAGTAGTCTCATTACTAATATTAATTATTATTACTTAAATTTATGGAAATCATCTAAATAAATAATGCCTTTTTTTCAATGTGGCTGGAAATGACACATTCCCAACCTTACTATTGATATAGTGTAAAATGTATAAATATTTGCTTAAAAATGAACAAACACATCATGCTTTTAATTCAAAGTTATCACATCCTAACGTTAAATGACATTAATCAAACACTGCTTGATTAATATATTTCAGACAACTCACTCAATATAATAAAAGTTTAAACAGTAATTTAAGGTATTTAGTGTCAGGAGAGTTATCATTAGAAATTACTCATAGGAGGGGTTTTTTCTCTAGGTTCTGAACTCCAAATCAAGATTAGCTAGCCAAAATGACTAAACTCAGTTTCACTGTATTGATAAGCTTTAATCTCTTTGATTTCAAAACTTTGAATTAACCTAAATGATCTTTGAGTTGCACAGTATGACAGACATCTACATATAAAATAGCTAAGATTGCAATACGCTCCATTTTATCCAAAATAATACATGTGGGCAGAGCCTCCTTGCCTGTCCGTTTGTACCTCTCATAAGCATCCTATCCTAATAAATCTATTTCTTGCCTAAAAAAATTTATAATATATGTGATGGCATATTACTACAAACACAAAGTAAAGTCTGGAAAGATATGTGCCTATTATCAATTTCATTATTCTTAAGTCTCAGTCTGTAAAGCATGCTAAGGTCTATGAAACATTTCAACAAAAATAGATTTTTTAAAAAGGGAGATAAAAGGTACCATTTTTTAAAGAAACAGAAAAAACAGTAAAAGTAATCATGACACCCCTAGGCTAGAGCACAAATACACCATCTAATTACATCAGTGGCAGAAGAATTAAAGATCTTATATAGCAAAACGTGTTTCAGTTGAACTTAAAAGATAAATCTTCCATAGTGATCAGCAGAGTTAATAAGAAAAGTACAATGCCCTGCTAGTAATTATCCAGTGTAGTAAATCATAAACTGAAGATCAGGAAGTTAAATCTTATTCCTAAATTTGTCACCATGATGTTTTGTGACCTTGATAAAGCCACTTAACCTTTCTTTGCCTCAGCTTCCTCATCCATAAAAGCAGGAGGAAGATGTACCTTTTGAGAATATAAATTCAGCCTATGGTTGATTAGAAAGTAATTTAAATATATTGCTACATTAATTCTGTTAAAAATGTTATACTAAGTACAAAAATGCTACTAAAACCATCACGTCTTTGTAGCAATCACTTCACTTTCTCTGCTTTTTTCAAGTCGGTTTTCCTTTCTTCACTTTCTCACTATTCTTGCTGACACTTATATTTTTTTAGAAATATTTCCTGATACAACATTTTCAAAATCTATTTTCTTACCATTACTTTAATCTATAATCTAGCCCTAGAAATTAAGTAGCTTTAAACTGGTCTAACATTCAAAATTTTATGATAGAAATATGGTTTTTATTTTGCTTTGAATTTTTCCTTTTAAAACTAAAGAAAGATGTTTTGGCCAGAAGGAAAATAATTATTTACAGATAAAAGTGAATGTTATATAACTTAATAATTTTGGAAAATATTTATATAATGTGCATTTTTCTTAGACTAACAAATCCAAAAACAATTACAAAAACTAATAACGTCTGTGTTATTGTCTAAAAAATTCCCATGGTATGAAGAGCAAAACTCATATAATTCATTTTGGAATTACTCTCTTATGGACTACCTCTGGAAATGTTTCCCCTATACCCACATACCCACAAATAATATGGCAGAGTTAAGGTTAAAAGATACGGTATGAATGTGAGTAAGACTTTAGTATAAGGGGTCCTAGGATATGGCAATGTATAGCAATACAAACTTGAATATTTAAACATTTTTATTTAGAAATATTGAAGTACAGAAAATTATTATATGATCCACAACATAATTTTATGAATATCTAACCACATTTAATAATCTCTAAGAAATTATGTTTAGAAGTAGTGAACATTTGCTGTTTTATATTTCCTAAAATATTTTTTACCTTCTCTCAGCATCTCAATTTTCTTTTAATTATTATTATTATTAAATTATAGTTGACTTACAATGTTTTGTCAAGTTCTGTTGTGCAACAAAGTGACCCAATCACACACATTTCTCTGTGCTTTACAGTAGGACCCCATTGCCCATCCATTCCAGTTATAACAGTTTGCATCCCCCAAAACACCAAAATGCCCATCCCTCCCACTCCCTCCTCTTCCCCTGACAACTCCAAGTCTGTTCTTCTTGGCCATGCTCTCTTTCTGTTTTTTGTTTGTTTGTTTGCTATTTTTAGATAGGATCATCTGCTCCATATTTTAGATTCCGCAAATAAGTGATGTCATACGGTATTTGTCTTTCTATTTCTGACTTACTTCACTTAGTATGAGAGTCTCTAGCTCCATCCATGTTGCTGCGAATGGCATTAGTTTGTCGAATTTCTTTTAGATTACTACTCTCTGCTCCCATCAGTCCATTTAGCTAGGGTAGGCCCATGATCCGAACCAGACTAAACAATAATTAGCAAATTTGAAAATATATATACTTTGAATAGACAGATTCAATCCTAGGTAAATATCTTCCATAAATGCCTACTTATATGAACAACGAATAATGTATGTTTGTGTGTGTGTGTGCTTACAAGATAGCTAATGGCAATACTGTGTACATGAGCAAAAAAAATCAAAACAATCCCAATTATCTGTTAAAAAAAATCATGTGAAACATTCTTATAACACAATATACTACAGGATAAAAGTAATAAACCAACTGTGGGTAAAAGGAATAACAAATGAATTTTTATTACAAACATTGGAGTTGAAAAAACCAGACACAATAGAATAAACAATGTATTGCTCCAGATTTATAAGTTTCAAAAACAGGAAAAACGCTAGTTATATTGCTTAGGCATGCACTATCAGCTAATATAACTTTTAGAAAAAAGTTAAAACAAGTAATATAAAAGTCATAATGCTATTAACATAATCAGTAGTGAAGAAGGAGTTTATATGCAGAAGGGTATTCAGAGAATGTCTTTGATGCCTGTAATGTTCTATTTCTTCACATAGGTAGGTTCATTTGATGTACTCTAAGTAGCTTCATATTTATATTTTATGTACTTTGTAAATTTGATTATTAAATGAAAAGAAACAAGTAAAAAAATATGGGCTGGATTATGGATTTCTTAGTAGTATGAAAAAACTGTACCTAAAGAGAGGTGAACAATACATTTATTTAAAAAAAAAAGAAAAGTGAACAAGAATACTGTACAGCTTTATATAGGACTTTTTGCACAGAACACTTTAAACAATGATTTTAATCAAAACAGCAATATCATCCTATAAAAACCTATTGACACTTTTCCAGAAAGAGAAGCTGATGTGGTAGAAAACAGAATCAAGAATAGAAATGAACTTGACAAGTTGAAAGACATATTTAAAAAAAAAGTGAATATTACAGTAAAAAAAATGAACATAAGTCAATGTTAATAGAAAAATTCAGTCCTATATTCGTATCTAAAAGTTTAACCATAGGTATGCAACTGACTTACCAATTAATATATGGAAGATGGTGTTATTTAGCTTAAAGTTCAACTTTATATTTTATATATCAACAATATAATGCAGGAAATAAAAAGGCTGATGAAATGCACAGTAGTTTTAACAAAAGTGGAATATGGGATCTAGATGGAGTTATTCCTCCACTATTTTTTCTACATTTGGGGTGAAAAGGTTATCATTTTGCTCAGTTATAAACACAGTTTAAAAGCAATTGCTTTAAAGTGAAATATGTCTATGATACTGAACTAATTCATTCAGGAGTATACTTCTGTTGTGTGACTGCTATGGTTCAGACATGCTAGATTCTCAATGGGTTTGAGGACCCCAAAACAGAAATGACATTGCTACTTTCGTTTTCAGCTTCCACATATAAATAGCTTAGATGTCATCATTCCCATTGCTACAACAAGAAAAAGCTGAAAAAACTGAAAACCAAAAGCTTTTCTTAGATCTCTAAGAAAAGTGATATTTCAGGGAAAATTGCCACTCTAAATTTTGGAAACACGGGTGAATCCAGAGGGTCACAGCTGAGATCTGCTTATGTGAAGAGGTCACTGGAGCCAGAAACTCCAACAGCAATTGTCATATCCAGGCTGACATGACACAGATATTGAAATTATTATACTGGGGATTTATAATAACCATGCTTAGTATTTTAAGTGCACGAATGGAAAAAAAAACAACATGCAAAAATGGATGGATAATTTAAGAATATAAGTGGAAATTCTTAGCTGGCATCAAAAGGAAATTCTAGGAATTAAAGCACTGTAACAGAAATGAAGGCTATCTTTGATGGGCTCGTCAGTATAGTGAACAAAGTCAAGGAAAGACTTAATTACCATTGAAGATAGGTCAACAGAAATTGCATAAACCAAAATGCAAAGAGGGAAAAAAAAGAATGAAAGAAATGGAACAAAACATCCAAGAACTATGGGATAATTTCAAAAGGCAGAAGAAAAAAGAAAAAAAAAAAGAGAAGGGATCAAAACAAATGTTTGAAGTAATAATGGCCATGGAATTTCCACAAATAATGACAGACACCAAATAAGACAGCCATGAAGCTGTGAAAACACCAAGCAGGAAAAATAACAAACTCTCTACATCTAGATATATTCAAAATGCAGAAAAACACAAAGAGAGAATCCTGAAAAACAAAGGAAAATGCCATATCTATAGAGGAAGAAGAGTTAAGAATTAGAGTGAACCTCCTGTCAAAAGAATATTCAAGAAAAAAGAGCATGTAAGGATAACTTGATCCCCTTGCTGTAGAGTGGGAAAATAAAATAAAATAAAAAAGAAAGAAGAGCATGAAGTGGAATATTTAAAGTGATGAAAAATAAAAGCAGTCTCAGACAAATAAAAAGAGGGAATTTATCACCACCAGACCTTCACTGCAAAAAATGTTAACATATATTACTTAGGTAGAAAGAAAAAGTATGGGTCAGAAACTTAGACCAACATAAAGAATATAAGAATGTCAGAGAAGGAATAAACGAGTATAAAATGAAATCTCTTATTTATCTTACTATAAATTGATCTAAAGGACAACCATTTTTCTAAAGTAATAAGAATTTATTGGGTGATTATAACACAGAGATAAATGAAATAAATGACAGCAGTGCAACAAGGGATGAGAGGGAAGAACTGAGAATGCTTTGCAGTAAGGTACCCACACTATACACAGAGGAGAATAGTGTTTTATGAAGGTGGTCTGAGATTAGTTTTAAAAAAGTGTTTAGGAGTTCCCGTCGTGGTGCAGTGGTTAACGAATCTGACTAGGAACCATGAGGTTGCAGGTTCGATCCCTGCCCTTGCTCAATGGGTTAAGGATCCAGTGTTGCCGTGAGCTGTGGTGCAGGTCGTAGATGTGGCTCAGACCCCGCGTTGCTGTGGCTCTGGCGTAGGCCAGTGGCTACAGCTCCGATTAGACCCCTAGCCTGGGAACCTCCATATGCCGAGGGAGCGGCCCAAAGAAATAGCAAAAAGACCAAAATAAATAAATTAAAAAAAAAGTGTTTAAACATCCAGGGCAATAACTAAAATTTTTAAAAGAGGTAAAACTGATAATAAGAAAGAAGAGACAAAGTGGAATCATATAAAATGTTTAATTAAAACCAGGGAAAGCAGAAGAGGGGAAAACAAAGAAAAGTTCAATGAACTGAAAACACTGACAAACATTAATCCAACAATTTCAACAATCACTTTAACTATAACTAGTCTAGCTACATCAGTTAAAACATTGAGAAAGTCAAAGTGTATTAAAAAATTAAAAACCAATCATGTCACCTACAAGAAACACAGTTTAAAAATAAAGAACTTGGAGTTCCCGTCGTGGCGCAGTGGTTAACAAATCTGACTAGGAGCCATGAGGTTGCGGGTTCGGTCCCTGGCCTTGCTCAGTGGGTTAACAATCTGGCGTTGCCGTGAGCTGTGGTGTAGGTTGCAGACTCGGCTCGGATCCCGCGTTGCTGTGGCTCTGGTGTAGGCTGGTGGCTACAGCTCCGATTTGACCCCTAGCCTGGGAACCTCCATATGCCGCGGGAGCAGCCCAAAGAAATAGCAAAAAGACAAAAAAATAAAAAATAAAAAAAAATTAAAGAACTAGTAGTTCCCATTGTGGCCCAGTGTGTTAAGAATCTGACATAGTCTTTGTAAGGATGCAGTTTTGATCCCTGGCTTCATTCATTGGGTTAAGGATTAATTGTTGCTATAGCTGTGGAGTAGGTCTGCAGCTGCAGTTCGGATTCAACCTCTAACCTGGGAACGTCCATATGCCGCAGGTGCAACTGTAAAAAATAAAAATAAAATAAAATAAAGAACCAGATAGGTTAAAAATGATGATATGAGGAAATATATACCATGCTAACACTAATCAAAAGAAAGCTAGGTATATTTCAGACAAGGCTGAATGTAGAACAAGGAACATATGATAAAGAAGGACATGACACAATAACAAAGATCAATTCTCCAAGAATACATAATAATCTTAAATTCGTATGTACCAAACAATGGACCATCAAAATCGTGAGGCAAATCTTAGAGAACTGAAAGGATAAACAAATCATTACTATTTTTGGAGATTTCAACAGTCTACTTTCAGTAATTGAAATATAAAGAAAGCAGAAATTCAGTAAAAATAGTTGATTTGAACAGTACTGTGAGTAAACTTTAATTGACATTTGTATTTTTTCTTGTGAATATAGTTATTGCTTCTTTTTATTATTTTTTAATAGTTATTTCCCCAATAAAATTTTTTTCTACTGTACAGCATGGCGACCCAGTTACACATACATGTACACATTCTATTTTCACACATTATCATGCTCCGTCATAAGTGACTAGACATAGTTCCCAGTGTTACACAGCAGGATCTCATTGCTAATCCATTCCAAAGGCAATAGTCTGCATCTATTAACCCCAAGCTCCCAATCCACCCCACTCCCTTCCCCTCCACCTGGGCAAACAAAAGTCTTTTAGAATTCTCCATCCAAAAACAGCAAAATATACATTCTTCTCAAGCTCTCATGGGACATTCACCATGAAAGATCACATTTTGGATCATAAAATGCACTTCAACAAATTTTTAAAAAATAGAAACCACACAAAGTATGTGCTTAGATCACTCTGAAAATAAACTAGAGATCAGTAAGAGGAAAAAAACTGGGGAAATCACCAAATGTCTAGAAACTACACATTTCTAAATGACACATGGGTCAAAGAAGATTTCTCAAGATAAATTTTAAAATATTTTGAAATAAATGAAACTATAACATCAAAATTTGTGGAATGCAGCAAAAGGAATGTTTTAGAAGAAACTTATAGAATTAATTCTATATTGTAGAAAAATAAGACCCTAAACTTGGGCTCTATGAAAGTCATTGTTAAGGAAATCAAAAGAAAAGCTATGGACTGGGAGAAAATATTTGCAAAATATATATTTTATAAAGGAGTTGTATCAAAAGTACACAGAGAGAGGACAAGATGGCGGAGGAGTAGGGGGACACACTCTCCCTCTCCCACAAACACAACAAAAAAAGCACATCTACAGAATAAATGACTCGCACAGAACAGCAACCAATCGCTGGCAGAAGAACCTAAACTCCAATAACGGCAAGAAGTTCATGACATTACGGGGCAGAACGGGAGAAAAGAGGAGAGTGAGAGAAGGTGAATCCGAGCGGGATGGGTGATCCCGAAAGGGAACTGCAGAGGAGAAAGGGATCCCGCACCCTGGAAAGTCACCTACACGGGGGAAAGATCAAACGAACCGGAGGAATCTCCAGATGCAGAGAAGAGTGTAGCAGTAAGTTGGAGTACGGAAAAGCCGATCAAGAACCCAACGGACCATCTGAACTACGGGTACAGTCACCAAAAATTGAGATGCCTGGGTGGGGGCTGGGCACCGAGTCCTCGGCTCCAGACGTTTGTCCCCAGGAAAGGGCCTGGGGGACGCCTGGGTGGGGGCTGGGCACCGAGACCTCGCCTCCGAGGGTTGGTCGCCAAGAAAGAGCCGGGGGACGCCTGGGTGGGGGCTGAGCACTGAGACCTAGGCTCCAGAGGTTAGTCCCCGGGCTGGGGGGGTGGGGCAGAGCGGAAACTGTTTGGGAGGTCTAGAAACCATTTGACGGGGCAGAGACTGCCTGGGAGACTAGAAAACAAAGCTGTAGCAGAGGAAGGGAGCAATACTCTAGGGGCGGGGAAGTGGAAAGCCGCATCAGAGGGAACATGGGAAAAGAGCCTGGTCTGCGCCTGTGCTGGGGAGGGGAGAGAAGAAGGGGTGGGTCCCCACAGAATACCCCGAACGCCACAGCAAGCTTACAGGCCCGCTAGCTAGCTGAAAGCTGTGCTTCCCAGTGCATCCGCTCCCCCCACCCCCACCACCCCCTATGCTCTCGCCAAACCTGGGGCTGCCTGCCATCCAGGAGGGCTGGCCTCAACAATTGCCTGAAGCCTACCACCACAGGGGCTGTCCCTGCACAGGCTTGCTTGCCCTTTGGAGGGGCTACAATTCCGCAGAGTAGCACCAAACACCACCAGCCCCCGAGAAAAGGCCTGCAGCCCAGAAAAGCTAGAACAAGCCTAGCCAGGCCGTGAATAGATCTGCCTAATTCCCGGACAGTTTTTCTGAGTCGGGCTGCCCTGGGGAGGAGCCTCTTCGGTTTCCAATGGCCCTGCTACCCGCCCAAGCCTGCAGGGAGTGCCCCAGTGGATCAGCTGTATAGGACTGCCAGCTCCAGGGAGGACCCCCTACAGCCCAGAAAAGCTGCAACAAACTTGGCCGAGCCAGGAAAAGATCTCAGGCGGTTTTTCTGAGTCAGGCTGCCCTGAAGAGGAGCCTCTTGGGTTTCCAGTGGCCCTGCGACACGCCCAAGCCCCTAGGGGGTGCCCCACTCCCGCGGAATAGCTGCTCAGCACCACCAGCCCCCTAGAAGAGCCCCTGCAGCCCAGAAAAGCTGCAACAAGCTTGGCCAGAGTGTGAAAAGATCTGCCTACATTCTCAGGCCATCCTTCTGAGTTGGGCTGCCCTAGGGAAGAGCCTTGTAGGTTCTCAGTGACCCAGATAGCTGCTCCAGCCCCCAGGGGGTGCTGCACTCCTGAGGAACAGCTGCCCAACACCGCCAACCCCCTGCAAGAAACCCACAGCCTAAAAACACCAGAGCAAGCTCTGCATGACCAAGTGAAATCTGCTACCATCGTGGTGTGGACCTCCCAGTCCTGTCTGCCCTCAGGAAGTCCTCCTTTGCTGCAAAGAAACACTGTTAGCCCCATCAACACTCCAGAAAAGCCACACTGCCTCAAAAAAGATGGACCAACGCCAGCCCTCAGGAAATATTCCACGGCAGTGACAAGGCAAACACTGCCCGATAACGGAGAGTACAACTCCCTCAGGAGAAAGAAAACAACAAGCAAGATGAAGAAGCTGAGAAACCACCCCCAGTCAAACCAACAGGAGAATTCACCTAAAACAGTCAACAATGAAACAGACCTCTGCAGTCTGACAGACCTGGAGTTCAAAAGAGAAATAGTGAAAATACTGAAGGAATTAAGAGAAGATATGAACAGTAATGCAGATACCCTCAGAAAGGAACTAGAACATATAAGGAGGCGCCAAGAAAAACTAGAACATTCATTTGCAGAGATGCAAACTGAACTAAGGGCAGTAAAAACCAGAATGAATAATGCAGAAGAATGAATCAGTGATATGGAAGATAGAATAATGGAAATCACTCAATCCGGTCAACAGACAGAAAACCAAATCAAAAAACTGGAAAGCAATATAAGAGACCTATGGGATAATATAAAGCGGGCCAATCTATGCATAATAGGAATTCCAGAAGGAGTAGAAAAAGATAAGGGGATGGAAAATATATCTGAAGAAATTATCGCTGGAAACTTCCCAAATCTAAAGGATGCTGGGTTCAAGATACAGGAAGCACAGAGGGCCCCAAACAAACTGAACCCAAATAGACCCACAGCAAGACACATCATAATAAAAATGGCAAAAGTTAGTGATAAAGAGAGGATCCTAAAGGCAGCAAGAGAAAAACAGAATGTTACCTACAAGGGAACCCCCATAAGAATATCAGCTGATTTCTCCACAGAAACACTACAGGCCAGGAGGGAATGGCAAGAGATATTTAAAGTGCTCAAAGGAAAAAATATGCAACCTAGAATACTCTATCCAGCAAGAATATCATTTAAAATAGAAGGGGAAATAAAAATTTTTTCCAACAAACAAAAACTTAAAGAATACTGCAACACAAAACCCAGGTTAAAGGAAATATTGAAAGGGCTTCTCTAAATCAAAAAGAAAGGAAGGAAAGGGAAGAAAAAAGAAAAGAAAAAAAAAGAAGAGGAAGAACTAGGACTGAGGAAACCACAATCAGAGAGTAGTCACTCAAATAAGCCAGCATACAGATTTAATCATGAACAGGCCTCAAACAAAATAAAATTAAAAAGAAAAAAATAAAAAAGAGTCATCAAAACCATAAAATGTGGGCAAGGGATGTTAGGAAGTAAATAACCCTTTTTGTTTGTTTGTACGTTTCTCTTCTTAATTTTAATATAGTAATGAAGTGTTTGAACTTACAGGACCATCAGGCTAAAACACACAATTATGGGAAGGGGTTAGCATACTTAAAAAACAGGGCAACCACAAGCCAAAGGCAAATATTGCATTTGAAAAAATGAAAAAACAAAACACTCAAGCAGATAATAACAGGAGACCATCCAACCAAAAAAAAAAAAAAAAAAAGAAAGGACGATGGAGAACCATAGAAGCAACTGGAACCCGAGGTGCAAATAGCAATAAATAATCATCTATCAATTATCACCTTAAATGTCAATGGACTGAACGCCCCAATCAAAAGACACAGAGTGGCTGAGTGGATAAAAAGGCAAAAACCTTCAATATGCTGCCTACAAGAAACTCACCTTAGGACAAAAGATACATATAGATTGAAAGTGAAAGGGTGGGGAGAAATATTTCACGCCAATAGACATGACAGAAAAGCAGGAGTTGCAACACTCATATCAGACAAAATAGACTTTAAAACAAAAGACATAAAGACAGACAAAGAAGGACACTACTTAATGATTAAGGGATCCATCCAAGGAGAGGATGTTACTATCATCAACATATATGCCCCAAATATAGGAGCACCCAGATACATACAACAAATATTAACAGACATAAAGGGAGATATTGATGAGAACACAATCATAGTAGGAGACCTTAATACCCCCCTCACATCAATGGACAGATGCTCTAGACAGAAAACCAATAAAGCAACAGAGATCCTAAAGGAAACAATAGAAAAGTGAGACTTCATTGAGATCTTCAGGACACTGCATCCAAAAAAAGCAGAATACACATTCTTCTCAAATGCTCATGGAACATTCTCAAGAATCAACCACATATTGGGACACAAAGCTAATCTCAATAAATTTAGGAGCATAGAAATTATCTCAAGTATCTTTTCTGACCACAATGCCTTGAAATTAGAAATCAACCATGGGAAAAGGAAAGAGAAAAAAACTACTGCATGGAGACTCAACAACATGCTACTAAAAAACCAATGGGTCAATGAGGAAATCAAGAAGGAAATTAAAAAATATCTTGAGACAAATGATAATGAAGACACAACCGCTCAAAATCTATGGGATGCTGCGAAAGCAGTGCTCAGAGGGAAATTTATAGCACTACAGGCCTTTCTCAAAAAAGAAGAAAGATCCCAAATGGACAACTTAACCCTCCACCTAAGTGAATTAGAAAAAGAAGAACAAAAAAGTCCTAAAGTCAGCAGAAGGAAGGAAATTATAAAGATCAAAGAAGAAATCAATAAAATAGAGACTCAAAAAACAATAGAGAAAATTAATAGAACCAAGAGCTGGTTCTTTGAAAAGGTGAACAAAATTGACAAACCCCTGGCCAGACTCACTAAAAAGAGGAGAGAAAGAACCCAAATAACCAAAATTATAAATGAAAAAGGAGAAATCACAACGGATACAGCAGAAATACAAAAAACCCATAAGAGAATACTATGAACAACTATATGCCAACAAGTTGGACAATCTGGAAGAAATGGACAATTTTCTAGAATCTTACAGCCTGCCAAAACTGAATCAAGAAGAAACAGACCAACTGAACAAACCGATCACTAGAAATGAAATTGAAGAGGTCATAAAATCACTCCCTACAAATAAAAGTCCAGGACCAGATGGCTTCACAGGTGAATTCTATCAAACATATAAAGAGGAACTGGTGCCCATCCTCCTGAAACTCTTTCAAAAGGTTGAAGAAGAAGGAATACTCCCAAAGACATTCTATGATGCCACCATCACCCTCATTCCAAAACCAGACAGAGATACCACCAAAAAAGAAAACTATCGGCCAGTATCATTGATGAATATAGATGCAAACATTCTCAACAAAATCTTAGCCAACCGAATCCAACAACATACCAAAAAAATTATACACCATGACCAGGTTGGGTTCATCCCAGGTTCACAAGGATGGTTCAACATACGCAAATCAATCAGCATCATACACCACATTAACAAAAAAAAAGTCAAAAATCATAGGATCATCTCAATAGACGCAGAAAAAGCATTTGACAAAGTCCAACATCCATTCATGATCAAGACCCTCGCCAAAGTGGGTAGAGAGGGAACATTCCTGAATATAATCAAAGCCATTTATGATAAACCCACAGCAAATATAATCCTCAATGGGGAAAAACTGAAAGCCTTCTCACTCAAATCTGGAACAAGACAGGGATGCCCACTCTCACCACTGCTCTTCAACATAGTTTTGGAAGTCCTAGCCACAGCAATTAGACAAACAAAAGAAATAAAAGGCATCCATATAGGAAGAGAAGAGATCAAACTGTCACTGTATGCAGATGACATGATACTCTACATAGAAAACCCTAAGGACTCAACCCCAAAACTACTTGAACTGATTCATAAATTCAGCAAAGTAGCAGGATATAAGATTAACATTCAGAAGTCAGTGGCATTTCTGTATACCAGCAATGAACTATTAGAAAAGGAATACAAAAATACGATACCTTTTAAAATTGCACCTCACAAAATCAAATACCTTGGAATACACCTGACCAAGGAGGTAAAGGACCTATATGCCGAGAACTATAAAACTTTAGTCAAAGAAATCAAAGAAGATGTAAAGAAATGCAAAGATATTCCATGTTCCTGGATTGGGAAAATCAATATTGTAAAAATGGCCATACTACCCAAAGCAATCTACAGATTCAGTGCAATCACTATCGCACTACCCATGACATTTTTCACAGAACTAGAACAAACAATCCAAACATTTATATGGAACCACAAAAGACCCAGAATCGCCAAAGCAATCCTGAGAAACAAAAACCAAGCAGGAGACATAACTCTCCCAGACTTCAAGAAATACTACAAAGCCACAGTCATCAAAACAGTGTGGTACTGGTATCAAAACAGACAGACAGACCAATGGAACAGAAGAGAGAACCTGGAAATAAACCCGGACACCTATGGTCAATTAATCTTCAACAAAGAAGGCAAGAATGTAAAATGGGAAAAAGAAAGTCTATTCAGCAAGCATTGCTGGGAAACCTGGACAGCTGCATGCAAAGCAATGAAACTAGAACACACCCTCACACCATGCACAAAAATAAACTCAAAATGGCTGAAAGACTTAAATATATGACAGGACACCATCAAACTCCTAGAAGAAAACATAGGCAAAACACTCTCTGACATCAACATCATGAATATTTTCTCAGGTCAGTCTCCTAAAGCAACAAAAATTAGAGCAAAAATAAACCCATGGGACCTAATCAAACTGAAAAGCTTTTGCACAGCAAAGGAAACCAAAAAGAAAACAAAAAGACCACTTACAGAATGGGAGAAAACAGTTTCAAATGATGCAACCGACAAGGGCTTAATCTCTAGAATATATGAACAACTTATACAACCCAACAGCAAAAAAAAAAAAAAAACAATTAATCAATGGAAAAATGGGCAAAAGACCTGAATAGACATTTCTCCAAGGAAGATATACAGATGGCCAACAAACACAAGAAAAAGTGCCCAACATCGCTGATTATAAGAGAAGTGCAAATCAAAACTACCATGAGATACCACTTCACACCAGTCAGAATAGCCATCATTAATAAATCCACAAATAACAAGTGCTGGAGGGGCTGTGGAGAAAAGGGAACCCTCCTACACTGTTGGTGGGAATGTCAACTGGTACAGCCACTATGGAGAACAGTTTGGAGATACCTTAGAAATCTATCCATAGAACTTCCATATGACCCTGCAATCCCACTCTTGGGCATCTATCCGGACAAAACTCGACTTAAAAGAGACACGTGCACCCGCATGTTCATTGCAGCACTATTCACAATAGCCAGGACTTGGAAACAACCCAAATGTCCATCCACAGATGATTGGATTCGGAAGAGGTGGTACATATACACAATGGAATACTACTCAGGCATAAAAAAGAATGACATAATGCCATTTGCAGCAACATGGATGGAACTAGAGACTCTCATCCTGAGTGAAATGAGCCAGAAAGACAAAGACAAATACCATATGATATCACTTATATCTGGAATCTAATATCCAGCACAAATGAACATCTCCTTAGAAAAGAAAATCATGGACTTGGAGAAGAGACTTGTGGCTGCCTGATGGGAGGGGGAGGGAGTGGGAGGGATCGGGAGCTTGGGCTTATCAGACACAACTTAGAATAGATTTACAAGGAGATCCTGCTGAATAGCATTGAGAACTTTGTCTAGATACTCATGTTGCAATAGAAGAAAGGCTGGGGGAAAAATGTAATTGTAATGTATACATGTAAGGATAACCTGACCCCCTTGCTGTACAGTGGGAAATTAAAAAAAAAAAGTACACAGAGAATTATTAAAACTCAGCAATGAGGAGTTCCCATTGTGGCTCAGTGGTAAACGAACCCAACTAGGAACCTTGAGGTTGTGGGTTCGATCCCTGGCCTTGCTCAGTGGGTTAAGGATACAGCATTGCCGTGAGCTGTAGTGTAGGTTGCAGATGCAGCTCGGATCCTGCGTTGCTGTGGCTCTGGTGTAGGGCTGCAGCTACAGCTCTGATTAGAACCCCAGCCTGGGAACCTCCATATGCCACAGGAGCGGCCCTAGAAATAGCAAACACACACATACACACACACAAAAACCAAAAACAAATAACTGAGCAATGAAAAAGCAAAAATTCAGATTAAAAGGGTGCTAAATATCTGAATAGACGTTAGATCAAAGATATAAAAAATGCAAAGAAGCATATAAATATATGGTCAAAGTAATTTATAATTAGGTAACCGCCAATTTAAAAAAACAGTGAGACACCACTATAGACCTATCGGGATGGTAATATCCAAACAATAATATTGGTTGAAGAATGCGGAATACTCGAATTCTTCATTTATTTTTGATGGAAATGCAAAGTGGTACAGCTACTTTAGAAGACAGTTTGGCAGCTTCTCACAAAGCAAAATATAATATTACCATATACTCTAGTAATTATATTCCTAAGTATTTTTTGAGTAATTTGAAAATGTATGTCAATGGGAAAACATGCACAATAATGTATATAGTATCTTTATTCATAATCCTCCAAAACTGGAAGCACCTGAGATGCATCATCCAAAAGATGAATGGACAAACTGTTGCATAACCAAACAATGGAATATTATTCAGTGACTTAAAGAAAAGAGCTATCATGAGTGAATGTTGAAGACATTATGGTAAATGAAATAAACAATATACAAGAACACAAATGTTGTAAAATTCCCCAATTTGAGGTACCTAAAATTGTCAAATTTATATTTAGAGAAATTATAGGGGTTGTTGGCAGAGTTGGGTGGGAGGAAGGATAAGGGAGTTACTGTTTAATGGGTTTCAGTTTCAGTTTGGAAAGATGAAAAAGTTTTAGAGGTGGATGGTAGTAATCATTGTACACAATGTAAATGCACTTAATGCCAGTGAAAATGTACACTTGAAATGGTTAAAACAATAATTATTTTTAGTTATATTTTACAACAAAAACAAAAAAGATTCTTTGAAGTCTAACATCTAGAAATCTTATTAAGTGCCTGCTCTCAGGACTCAGAAACTGGGATTATAATCCACTCCAATCGCTAACCTTTGTTTTTCTTGTGTTTCCATAGAAATCTCTCAATAAATCCCTGATTACTTGTACTATATAGGCCTAACTTGCAGAGCTCACCTGCAACACTGCCTCCTGAAATAAGATACAACTCTTTAACTGAACCAACCTATTATCAGCACTAAGAATGGGTCATTGAGATATGAAGCGATATACCAGTTCAGCTTCTAGATTGTAAAATTTATTGCAGAAATGTCAAAGGTGGGAATGACAGGTAACAGAATATGCCACCCCCAAATATGCCTCTTTAGTACAAATGTTATTTTGTACTGGTTATTTTGAGAAACTTCAGACATAGGAGAAGCTCTGAAAACAAAGTCAGAGTTACTCTTTTGTAAGGAAAATTTATACTTATTAAAAAATCTCCATTTATGCCAGGGTGTTTTCCTCTCTGAACCAGGAAGAGAAGAATGATTATATCTCCAAAAGTCTTAAGAATGGAAGAGGTATTTATATTTGGACTTAACCTTGTTTACTCTGCTTTTCCTGGTAACCTCTGATAACTGACTCTCCTTCCCCAGTTCCAAACACAAAAACTTTGTTTTTTCTTTAGCTTAAGATGATATACAAGGCGGTGGCTTGGGCCATCTTGGGCAGGTACTAATTTTCCCTGGGTATCTTCCATGTATTTATGATATACATATGTTAATCAACTTCTGTTTATTTTTTTCTTGTTAATCTTTCTTTCATTACAGGGGGTCTCAGCCAAGAACTACAAAGGGTAGAAAATTATTTCCCATCCCCTACAAGTTGTAATGTATGAAAAAATTTAAAGACATCATATAGGAGGATGGAAGATCCCAGGACGGAATTCAGAATGTGATAAAACAACCTCACTGAAGGCGATGGAAGAAAAAGATGCTGACCTAAGTAACTGCGGAAATGAGTGCCATCAGTAAGACTAAAAGCAAAATAAGCTGTATATGAGCACTGAACTCTAGTCAAAAAAGTTGTTTCTCATATGAGTACAGATCAACAATTCTCATCTCATTATACATTTATATCGGAAGTAACAAGTAAATAAATGGAAGATGGTAGCAACCAGGTTTCTCTCTACTGGACTCAGAAGTTACAGATAAGCAAGGGGAATAGGCTCAAGTGATCCCTATGGTAATGGACTTGAGTTAGAGATGTAAGTATGAATTCACGTTTAGTTCAGTATAAATACAGGTAGGTTGCCTATATAAATATTTCTAGATATGTGTATGTACCTGGTTAATATACATATATTTTATTCCTCTGCCAACTGAGAGGTCTTAGAAGGAACTATACTCCATTAGAAATGAATGCTCCCAATGCCCAGATCTTAGTTTCTAGTACCATTCTCCAATAAAAGGGAAAAAAGGGCTCTTTGGAAGAAATAGCTGATTCTAGGACTGGGGCAGGAAATATATAAGATGATCCTAGAGAACCTTGTAAGGTCTGAAAATAAAGAAACACACATACACAATGATGTGAGTATGTCCAAAAAGAAGTCAACTAAAAGAGCTCCAAAGGACCAAAGTTGTAACAATTTGAGCAATGTAATAAGTAAAGTGATGTTGAATATAAACTGAAGCATAAAAGAGATATCCATGAGTCCACACTGATATAGATAAATGACTAAATAAGTAGATAAATGTGGGAAAATAGATACATGTCCCATGCAGAAGACTTTCAAATAATTTAAGTATGTACACTGCCTTCGAAGAGGTGAGGACATAACTCCTAACTCAAGTATAGACTACAGATAGTAACTTCCTTCCAAAGAGCAGAGTATGGAAAGCAGAGTAAATGAGTAAGATTATAGTGGAAAAATGTGACCAACACTACCAGGTGATGAATGTCAACATCAATAGTGCTGTCATGTTGACAATATGATACATTGTAATTTTATCTCTGCAGTCTTCCAAGAATATGTAATTCAAGTCTAATCATATGAAAAAAATGAAACAAACTGCAATGGAAGGACACTCAAAAAATAAGTGCTCCTTAAAATTGTCAAAATTATCAAAAACAAGGAAAGTCAAAGACAGCGACAGCTAAAAGGAGGCTAAGAAGACACAACTAAATGTGATGTGCTATCCTAAATGGTATTCTGAAACATAACAAGCACATTAGATAAAAATTAAGGGGATCTGAATAAAATATAGACTTTGGTTAATAATAATATAGGAATATTAGTTCGTTAATTGTAACAAGCATACCATAATAATGTTGGATGCTAATAATAGGGGAAACTGAAGGTCCACTATATGAGATTTCTTTTTATTATCTTTTTTATTTGTTCTGTAAATGTAAAAGTATTCTAAAGTAAAATATTTATTTCAAAAAAGAGACACTGCCCTTGATTCTGAAAAGCTCATATTTTTGTGAAAATAGAGGAGTTGCAACAAGTAGTTATAATGCAATGTGGTAGGTGCTGCAAAAGGGATTCTAGAAATGCTCTGAAGGCGTAAAGAACTACACACTGCAGAACAGAGGTAACATTCTAGCTATGGCTGGAAGAAAGAGTAAGAATCTGTGACAACATGGAAGAAAAAGCATTCCACAGGGAGCACACCACCAGTAAGGATCCAGAGGGAGGAGGACAGGTAAAATAGTGTGGCTCAGGCTTAGAGAAGAGGGTAGAGGCTACAGAGGATGCTGAAACATCTTACATTTAATTTTTTTTTTTAATTTTCAAAGTGCCCCAAAAGTGTCAAGCAGGCTTATCATTTCTTTCACTGTGATCTGTTTTCCTGAGCCACTGTTTCAGTTAGGTAGACTCATATACCTTTGGAGTTCCTATCATGGCTCAGCAGAAACAAGTCTGACTAGCATTCATGAGGATGCAGGTTCAACCCCTGGCCTTGCTCAGTGGGTTAAGGATCTAGTGTTGCTGTGAGCTGTGGTGTAGGACGGCAGCTACAGCTGCAATTCAACCCCTAACCTGGGAACCTCCATATGTCACGGGTGTGGCCTATAAAAAAAAGAGTAGACACATACACTTTTAATAAAGGAAGGATCTCCAATAAAAGCTTAGAATATGGCCTGCATAATGCCACTTTATCCAGAAATTTCCCTTTCTTCTCACATGTAAGGTTCTTTTTGTTTTATTTTAAAGGAACATCCTAACACACTTCAAAATATTTATTATCAGCTAAGGCAGACCCACTAAAACCAAACGATAGCGTGCTTTGCATATGATTTACATTAAGTATAATATGATTATGATATACGGAAAACCAAGATACAAAACAGTGATTAGTTATCAGTCAGAGAAATGCTCACCTTTGTTGCTTTAGTAGGAGTTTAACTTGGTTTCTAAGAATTGCTCCTTAATTTGGCCACAGGCAAAGTAAAGTAGCTATAGTATAACATTATTAAAAGCAATGCTTTGCTTAAATATATCTTGTCCGTATACTTCCTATTACAACCTAAAGCACATTTTAATAATACTGTTTTTAACTCTAGGGTATGTGGTGTTATGATTCAACCAAAATTTCATATATAATAAAATTTTGCTTTATACTTTATTTATTCAAATTAATGTCATAGGTAGAGTTACTTAAGTTAGAAGTATTGATAATAATTAGTTGAATGAAAACTTCCATTAAAACTCTCACTAACTTCCTTTTGGATATCAAGGAATAATTATTCCTCCTTTTCACATAAAGAAAATGCAATATTTTTGGAGTATAAAAATGTAATAGCCCTGGGTAGCATTTAGGAGAAAACAATTCTATTATTGATTATACAAAATAGCTTCATTTATTATCATTTTACCATTTGGAACCCAGTTTCCAGTTTCAAGGAGTTTTAATTCTTGCTAGACAGTGTTTTAGTATCCAAGTATTTCTAGAAAGGGGAAAGATGTGCTTTACCAAAGATTAGTTCTATACTATAAAGAATAAAGGTTAGAAGTTCATTCCATTTTCTTTTCAGAATATTTTTGCATTTTAAATGCCTTTGTTTTGATACCTACTCCTTGAAAAGCAATTACTGTACAGATTAAGAGCAAAATAATAAAAATAAATAATAAAAATTCAATATTTATTGTAAAGAAAACCTAGATATAGAAATTATGTTTTTAACTGTTCCTTTAAACAGGGAGATAAATAATAAAAGTGTTATTTTTAATTTTCTGTAAAAATACCTATTATGTACAATAAAACTGAGAGCCAAACTACTGTAAATCATACATGTGTACAGTATAGGTACATAATACATGACTGAATGTATGTTTACTATTTAAGTGTATCGTATTGCTACTGTCAGTTATTTATTGGGTCTAACACATGTCAAAGGCATTAAAAAAGAGTACATTTTTTAACTAATTTTTTTCCATAAGAATAATTACTATCCATCAGATGAATTTCATGAAACCAGATTTAGTTTTTAATTAAAAATATATCATTATTTCAAGATTTCAAGATGATTCTTTTAAGATGAAAGTAAGTACCATAAGACATCTTTCATATACAGGAAAACTGTCTTAAGTGAATCAGAGAACAACTGGAAATCCCTTTAAAGCATCTGCAATCTGTTTCATATACCTATAATACATATCTTCATAAATATATCTATTTCATAAAAACATTGTACAAAGAAAGTCACTGAGATGACTCTCTCTCAATAAGATGGGAATAATGTCTTTAACTGCCTAAAACATTGATCTTGACGTCCCCCCATTTTTTCCTCTTGGAATCAGTCTTAGAGAAGTACACAATAACGTAAAACAGTGCATGAATACAATATTTAACACAACATCAAAATGACACAAATGATGCACACTTGGGTATAATCCTATTTTTTTGCCAACTGATTTCATACATATTAGTTTACCTTATTCAATTCTTGCAAAAACCCATGAAATAAATAAGGCAAACATTATCATCGCCATCTTTTCCATGAGGAAATAGATATTCTGAAGGGTGTGATTCAAATAAGGTCATGTGACTACTGAGCTGTATGCTGCTAGTCAGGGTTCTGAAACTCGTTCTCATGCCTTTCTACCTTAGCAAATAGATGTGGAAATGAGTCTATGCAATGAATCTTACATAATTATTCAATTATTGCACCTGAAATTTTGTTATCATCAAGTTCATGAGAACATATACATCAAATTCATAGATTGATAAATGAATTTTTAAAAAGTAATTTTTCTAATTTGGAGAAAGACAGGAATTCAGAGGTAGATTTCACATAATCCATTTCAACACTCTATAAAATGTTTCCACAAATGATACCACTATAAAACATAAGCATACTTTTCTGAAATTATAAACTCATTATTTCAAGTACTTTCAAAAGCCAACATTTCTATAATCCCTTAAGCATATTTTCTTTAACCTTTCAAACGCATTTGAGGGCAACATGATTTGAAAGAAAGTAGGAATAAATTTCACCTATAGGAATCCACTTAGCATTTGGTTAAGTATTTCTTTCCTTGCAAAGATTTGAAAAAATCAATTTGCAGCACAAAAACTAAACTTAAAATGGTAGTTTCATTACTTGCAAATGAAAAATTGAAGACTCTGCTTACCTGTAACAGTTAGTTCAGTAGTTCTTCTCACAACAAAGCCTCCATATTTTAGTTCACACGTATAATTTCCAATGTCGTCTTCTCTGACTTCTCTTATAAGCAGGGTATCTCTTTTGAGCACAATACTTGGCCTCCATGTTTTTGTCCTACATTCCTATATGAAGAACATAAAATTTTTGTAGTATATATAGTAATGTAAAAATAAAGTACTTAAGGAGTTCCCTCGTGGCTCAGTGGAAACATCTGGCTAGTATCCATGAGGATGCAGGTTCCATTCCTGGCCTCACTCAGTGGGTTGGGAATCCTGTGTTGCCATGAGCTGTGGTGTAGGTCACAGAAGTGGCTCATATCCCGCATTGCCAGGGTTGTGGCATAGGCATGCAGCTGCAACTGTGATTCGACCCCCTAGCCTGGGAACCTCCACATGCTGTGGGTGCGGCCCTAAAAAGAAAAAAATGGTACTTAAAATAACTAAGCTAAAAGCTTCTAAAGATATATTTTAAAAAGGCTAAAGTGTTTGGAATTCCTGCTAAAGATTTTCAAACCCTCTTCCCATCTCTCAGAAATTAGGTACCTCAATTTGAAGGAAGTACTTTTAGCAAGAGTCACCTCACTAACATCTAAGCTTAGTGTCTGTAAATCAGTCATGTACTGATTTATTAGATATAAAAAGGGGCATTTATTAAGATTACTCTTGACATCATTTTTAGAAGCAAATATTCTACATTTGTTGATTATGAAATTAATCACCTTGATATTGATAACACAAAAAAAATTTCAGTGGAAATTAGAACAACTAATTCTATAGAGGAAAATGCTTTAATGCAGTATTTTAAATATTCTAATTTTATATTTAGAATTAATTTGGAGTTCCCATCGTGGCTCAGTGGTTAACCAACCGACTAGTATCCATGAGGATGTAGGTTTGATCCCTGGCCTCCCTCAGTAGGTTAAAGATCAGGCCTTGCCATGAACTGTGGTGTAGGTCGCAGATGCAGCTCAGATCTGACATTGCTGTGGCTGTGGTATAGGCTGATGGCTACAGCTCCGATTGGAACCCTGTCCTGGGTACCTCCATATGCCGCAGGTGTGGCCCTAAAAAGACAAGAAGCAAAAAAAAAAAGAAAAAAAGAATTAATTCAATCTCTTCATAACATATATATTCTACAATCCATGAAAGAAATGGCCATTATTTATATGCAAGGTCTTTATAGCCCCATAATACCAGTTTCCATTGTTTACAGGTCTAGCAAATTATGGTCTCTGTTTTAAGCTTTGGATTGTAATAACATTAGCTCAAGAGATTTCTGTTTTTGCCAAACAGAAGTCCATTTCCTCTAGCCAGATTCAGTATCACTGGGATGAAGGTAAAATAGCTTTAAACCTTTTAACACTATTTAGAAGTAATGTTATTTTTTAAAATTTATTGCCAAATCAAATTTATGCAGAGCATTATTTTTATTATGTGTCCTAATGCCTGTGTATAATTGGGAGACCAAAATTATACATTAAATATCCTCATATTAGTTATATAAACTGTCATAGTTGCATAAATTGTACACTGAATATATACATATGTTTCCTAAACAATGGAAAAACAATATGAATTTTTACAAGACTTTTAAATTCCACATATACTGCATCTCCACCCATCAATACATTAGTTATGGCTTTTAACAGCTTAAGGTCACAATGACTAGGGTGATGGTGGAAACATGACTAAAGGGACAATATGAGGCCAGTCATTTAAAAAACTAAGTGTTTCTGGGTGTGTGTGTGTGTGTGTGATGCACACACACATGTAGTTTCTAATATTTCAGCAAATTTCGAGATACTATTTGCATAATTTTATAAAATAAGTCCATGGCCATTAAGATCAACTTACTAGCATCAACAAAGAAGCTGCATATCTAGAAGCTGAATATACACATATGAATACTAGAAAAATATTTGTACTTGAAGACATTGGGTCAAACTCCCCTAACACCTTCCCTCTTTGAGGAAATCATCAGGGTTTGCTTAGAATCTGCCTGTGGAAAGCAGGCAAACCACAGAGAATCAAGGTGAAAATCACTCATATAATTTTAAAAAGTAAAAAAATAAAACATCTACAGAGGAACAGAAAGAGTGGGACTAATACTTAAGGGCTATTTAACATTGTCTAAGATAGAAATACGAGGGAGTTCCCGAAGCTTTGAATACTCCATTGTTTATGATCCAAAATCAAAATTAAGTCATTCAGAGAAGGGTGTTGCTAATTTGCAGAAAATCATTTAAAATTGTTAAAGATTTATTTCCTGTTTCATTTCTATCTAACAAGTTTTAAATTCATTAGCTATCAATCCTGAAGGCTCATATTCTGTATACTGACATTTGTGGATCTAGTTACTGAAAGATCCAGCTTACTAAATTCCTATTTCCAGTTGGACAAAGCAAAGAATCTTTAAACCAGGGATAAAATATTCCATTCAAATATTCATAGCATCTATATTGTATTTTCTTCAGTATGTTCACTAACAAAAATATCTTTTATGACATAAACAAGTTGAAGAATACATTTAAATCTTGAAATTCAGTGAAAGTCAATGATATTACAGAAGAATAATGTTTGATTATTCTGTTTAAGCCTAAAGTTTTTGTTATTGAAAAAAACAGTTAATTTAACAGTATTTTATAATAATTTTTCATCAGATTTTTAAAAATATGTATGCTTTTATACAAAAAGAATTAGAATATGCACAAAGATGCTTTTTTTTTTCTTTTCTTTTTCTTTTTCTTTTTTTTTCTTTTTGGGCATACGGAGGTTCCCAAGCTAGGGGTTGAATGGGAGCTGTAGCTATGTAGCCACTGGCCTCCGCCACAGCCACAGAAACGCCAGATCTGAGCCATGTTTGCAACCTACACCACAGCTCACAGCAACACCGGATCGTTTATCTACTTAGCGAGGCCAGGGATCAAACCTGTGTCCTCATAGATGCTAGACAGACTCATTTCTACTGAGCCACGATGGGAACTCCTGATATGCGGGGAGCTGAGAAAATGCAGGGACTCAAAAAAGGACCTTGCCTGATGGCAGAAAAACCTGAAGGCAGGTTCTTAACCAAGAAAGGGAGCTCACCTGAACAGTACAAGCTGAAGGTGGGCTTTTGGTCAGGAAAAAAGCTCACCTGAACGGTGCATGCCAAAGCTGGGCCTCTGGTCAGGATGAAAGCCTTCCTGCATGGTATAAGCCGAGGGCAGGCCTCAGGTACACAGCTCTCACTTTGATGTTGATGGGGAAGAATTAAGGCTTTCCTGGGAAAGCAATTTCCATGTTTGCACTGAAGAACATGGATTGTTTCTCAGGTGACCTAGTCTTTCCTGCTGTTTCATTTGTTATTCAGTTTTTCTCAGTCTTTCCTGATTATTTACTTATTATTCTTATTTCCCATTCTTATTGTCCTGTGGTGATTTGTGACTTAACAAAATTACAACAATAGTATAATAAGAATTTCATCCTGAAGGACTTTCCCCTATTTTAATCCAACTTAGTTAAAACATAGTGTTTATCTATTAATTATACAGTAAATTTTAGAGTTAGGATTTTAATGAGGTTCATAGAAGTTAGACACATATTATTCTTGACCAAAAGACACCTAGCTATGAGTTACAGAAGCTTTTAAGTGATATCTAGTTAAGTTGGTTTATATTTTCTTACACTGTCTCCCTGCCATAACGCTTTAAAGATAAGCACCAGTCTAAAAACAAGATTTGTGAATACCAAATTCTTGTGTCTATGAACTCTTCAAATTGTAAGGACTGGCTGGCCATGGGATCATTTGTACTGTCTCCTCCTTTCCATGATGCATTGTACCTAATTGCCCTTAAATTGTACTCACTAAGTTTAGTTAAGATAGAGATCTTTAAACATGATGTATTGTACCTAATTGCCCCTAAATTGTGCCCACTAAGTTTAAAGATCTTAAAACATGATGTATGGCTGCCATACCATGTAATAGTTAACCAATGTACTTTTAACACTGTGATGTAATCTGTAGCAAAAAGCTGTCTATATAATCAAACACTTATGCCAATAAAATTTGAGCAGTCCAGTGCCCTGAAAGAAGGGACAAAGAGGCTGTCTCCGTGATTGTACATTCGCCGACACCGCATCCCTCTCCGGTCGGGAAAAAACGTACGCTCCCTGGCCACCGGAGCTGGCCTCTGGCGCTGATACTTTTATTAAACAGAGTATTTCAATAAAACTGGTGTACCATTTTATCACTGAAGCAAGTCAATCCTTTCTATCCTTGTTTGGGGTTATTTTGGACTACTGATATGAAGGGCTTTGAAATGAATGCTTAACATATTTTAGTTAGTGATATTTCAACCCAGATTATAATAAACTTAAAAGGATTATCAGCATAAACGAGGTATAAGCATTAACACAACATCTTACTACAGTGGACTGACCATACAAACATTGACTAGGATTTATCAAAGTCACTGGTTTAAAAACTTATAACAAACAGCACAACTTGCTGTGGTATCTTAGGAAGGCAAAAATGAATTATATAGCACCCATTTAATTATCTTATCCAACTTGCCCTAGAATGAGATACTCATTAATCTATTTATAAGCAATAAAATCATTCATAGTCCATACCTTATACCATAGGATTTCAGGTTCTCTGGTTGGTAGTAAAAAATCTTCTATGTCACGGCATGAAATTTCCTTGCTTTTGCTAAGTTCAGCTTTATCAAAGTACTTCATCTTAGAATTGTAGCAGAGTCCAGTGTCATTTTCACCCACTGTCAGTGAGATGGATACTTTCATACAGTAAGTGGAGTTTCTGTAATGAAAGAGAATAAATATGGAGGCCTGGTGTGAAAAAAAAAAAAAAGGAACTGTTGCCAAGGCAGTGTATTTACTTGTGAGAGGGAGAGAGGGATTAAAAACTCCATTGATTAGTGTAGGGCATCATGGCTTATTCCACAGGGCTCTATCTTGTCATCCAGCTAAACGATGCTTGGTTCTGTTAAACCATTTGAATATTTTTCATATGCTGAGGAAAAAGGTTTATAGCATATACAGGCTTGGTTTGAAAACATTTAATAAAAATTTTTCTATCTAGAAAAATAAAAATAAAGGAATATTTAGATCAAGAGAGAAGTCCAGCTTAGGTATAACTCTGCTAAAACTGGTAAATTCAATGGAGAAGTAGAAAAAAATCTAACTGATCCAGTAAGACTAATGGCAGGACAGGAATAAGGCTGCTCAATTCATACAATGCTTACTGGATGTCTTGATAAGCAGAAAGGTTTTTAATGAGTCTGGGCAGAAACAGTCTTGAATAAAAGTATTGCTAAGGAACTATCTTTACAGATTCATATGCATTTGGACTGGATCTGCAGTCCAGGTTGTGAGACAGGAGAAACATGATAATGTGTTGTATAAGGACAACCCCATTCTGAGAGACAAATTCTACAGAATCATTTCATTAAATCAGCATCTCATTTTACTCCTTGTTGTTCCTAAATCTTGTTTATAATGGAATACATGAGAGTAGAAATCATGTTCAGAGGTCTCCTTGAAAAAGTGGAACCAAAGGAAGTTTTCTTACAAATTACACGATTTCTATTTGCTAATTTAGTCTCAGGACATTCAATGAACACTGGTAATGTGTCAGGCATCATGCTATACAATGAGAATAAAGAGAAGAATAAAACATCAGATTTAAGGTTTTCTAGAGAACTCTTTTGGTGAGTGCTCCACTCGATGACTTACAAATGGCCGTGGCCGTCAAAGTCCTGGACTTGAGTTTTACTGCTATTATTACAGCTTGGGGCAACTTATTTAGTACCTCTGAAACTCTCATGTGGTGTGCAGAGACAATACTTATTCAAGTATTAAATGTGGTAATAAATCAAAATATATTTGGCTTGTCCTAAGTGCTCAGTGATATTGGTTCCTCTTTGCTTTGCACTGGTACACATGGACCACAACCCCCAAGCCCTCCTTATTCAGCCAAGATGCTTTGATGTTTAAATAACAACTTGATTTAGATTCTTGCTTTTTCAAAATGCTAATATGACATGATGAGAATGCACAGAAAATAGCTAGATTAGTTGTGGTATAATAAAAAATATATCTGGACTTTCTTCTAGGTTACTGTAACAGATCTCCTAAAACCATTATAATTTCTTGAGTGATATTCCTGACTATTATTCATAAGGAGTCCCCTTTGATCACACCTGAGTTTATGCTAATGAGCTGACTTAGGGTAGAGCTCCTAGATAGCCTCAGAATGGAGCTGGTCACCAGAAAGACCAAGAGATAGGAGAGTTAGAATTTTCACCCCCACCCAGTAACCTTCCAGGAAGGGGGCAGGCACTGGAGATTGAGCTCTATAAAAACTCTTAAACCAAAAGACTGGATGAGATTTAGCACTGGTGAACACACGTAAGTGCTAGGACAGTGGCAGGCCTGGAGAGGGCATGAGAGCAAAGTGTTTCTTCCCCCATGCGTAGCCTTAAACTCCTCCTCCATCTGGCTCTCATTCATGTCCTTTGAAATATCCTTTGTAAAAAAAATAAGCAGTGGTAATAAACTGGTTTCCTGAGTTCTCTGACCCATTCTAGCAAGTTATATAACCTGAGGACAGCATTCTGGAAACCTCTGATTTACAGCCTGTCAGTCAGAAGCATAGGTGATAATGTGGGCTTGCAATTGGCATGTGAATTATATTTGTGCTGGGTGCTGGGGAAGTCACTATGGGTTGAGTCCTTAACCTATGGAATCTGATGCTAACTCCAGGTAGAGAGTGTCACAACCAAATTGAATTGCAGGACATCCATCTGGTTGAAGAATTGCTTGGTGTAGGAAAAACGCCACACATCTAGTGTAAGAAGTAATGAGAGTAGAGGAGAAAAACAGTTTCCCATTGCTTATTAGTTATTCAGTTTTATACTGAATAACAAAGAAAATTCTTACAAAATTAGAATTTAGAACTAATGAATACAGATTTTCTCTAGCTTCATATAATATGTAGTTGATAAATATATCAAAATACTTAACCATGAAACAGTCAATTAGTACCTGAAAAAAATCTTGAGAGAATGTGCACAGAGATTTTGCTAGAATGACAAGATATATTCCCTGACTCCAGTCCCTCACAATCTAGAAGTAATACACAAGTAAATAGCTGAAATTCAATGTGATAAGCAGTAAAAGGGGCATGCACTACTTCAGTAGTGGCGAAGAAAGAAACAGGAAGACTTCATATTTGTGATACCTGTTTATCTTAAAGTATGAGTAAGAATTTAACGATTTTAAGAAAGGCTATTTAAGAGAATAGCAGGCACAAAGGCTTGAAGACATGGAACAACTTGGCATGCTTGAGGAATTGCAAATAATTTGCTGTGGCTGGATTATAAAGTGGTTATAAAGGGAGATCAGGAACTGAGACTGGAGAGGTGTACAGGAGCCAGACTGAAAGTCATGTAAAGCCACTGTAAAGACTCTGGATTTTATGCTGGGAAATGATGACATTTGGATTTTTGAAAGATTTTTATGATTGTGGTGAGAAAAATGGACTGAATTGGATTGGAAAAAAGGACTAAGTACAATGAGACAAATTAGGAAGCAACTGCATTCATTCAAGGAAAAAAATGGCAACTCTAACAAAGGCAATGCTCACTGAGATAACATACAGGATCAATGTGACAGTGAAGGAGCGAAGGAAAGAAAGAGGCATACAAGATGATAAAGAATTTTTCTCAGATGAGTATATGAAAAGTAGAGCCAATCTTTCAGCATGGAAAATACTGAAAAAGAAACAGCTGTGAGAGAAAAAAAAAGTGTATTAAATTTTAGCCTGAGTTTCACACCCAGGAGAAAAAAAAATCCTCTTTGGGTCTGCCAGCAATACTGCTCATGCATTATTTATTAATTTTACTCCAGTACAGACTAGAGCATGCTCTTCCCAGTTTCATTTTAAGATATTTTTTCAGAAAAAAATAATGAAGTTATTAACTATCTCAGGATATATTCAAATATGTCAATAATCAGTTTTAGAAAAATACTGATATTTTTACATGTGAGAATTCTTAAAGAACAGACTTTTCTAAAAAGTAAATCAGTGAATTCTAATTTTGAACCTTTCACACTAATCTTTTACATTCAAGAGTCTTAGGTTTTCTTTCTCTCAAACTTATACTGTTGCCCTTTCTTCCATACCTCCTTATATCAAATAGAAGGCCTTTTTTATATAGGCAGTTGGGTTAAGAGTAAGATCTCTAAAGCCCAATTGCAGCGGTTCAGATTCCAGCTCAATCACTCATTACGTTTGAAATTAGGGAAAGTTACTTGACTCCTTACTCTTCCATTTCCTCATTTGTACAAGCAGAAAATAATACTAAAAACTTAGTAGGTCACTGTGGGAATCCAGAATGTTAAAACACAATGTTAGTCTTTTAGTGAGCACTTGGTAAGAATGAGAGTTTTTTAATTTTTTATCAGTACTGCATCCCTTTTTCCTACTTCCTTTATCTTTCCATTTTGCAGTAGGGCTAAAACAGTGTTTGTTTAGAAGGTAGGTTAGTGAGACATGTCACCATGACGATGCCTTCTGTTCTTCAGTGTTTAATTACTGTGAAGCTTAAGAAACCAGATAGGTCCTAATATTCGTCATCTGGGATACATGATTGGGTTGGACAAAAAAGAGGAAAGTTCATGAAAGATATGACTGCTCACCTCAGCCACTCCCTCTGGCTCTACTATAAATCCAAATGACCCTTAATTTTCAGAGCATGGATCCAGATAAGCACACTTAGATGTTCTTATTTTCCTGTCTTTTATTCCCCAGCTTCATGAGGTGACTGCTGATTTACTGCTGTCTTGTAATATATGGAATTCCAGACTCCCCAGGATAGCACTATTTTCAAATTACTTTGGATGTTTTAATGCTTGTTTACTATTTCTGTTCATCAGGAGGTGATTTTTTTAAAAGCTAAAAATAAAGCAGCATCCAAAGAATGCTATAGTCCTATTCACTGAGAAGAACTAACAGGAAGACAGCAACTTGTGACACATTAATAAACATATGATCCCACTGAGGGGAATTACACACTCTCAAAGTAAAGAGTCCCATCCACCATCATTAAAATTGCAGCATGACTGCTATGGTATTGTGGCTCTCTGCAGCCAGGGAAATACAGTGGATGTGGTCCGTGGGGTAAGAATGCTCCTCCAGGATTTACAGTAAAATCATCACTATATATCTACTCAGCTTCTATTGTTTTAACAGATGAGCTGCAATCTAGGCACAGAGTTATATTGTGACCACTGGTTCCAAAGTTTATAAAATGGCGACAGAGATACAGAATATACATTATGTGGGGAAAATAGTTGTTCATAATTGAGAGTCAATACTCATCTTTTCTCATGAAAAAATAATGTTAATTTGTTTAAAACCTAGTTTTATCTATTAAGGGTGGCCCTGCAGTATACACAAAGTACACAAAATGTACTTCATAAACAACTCAGACAGAGCTACTTCTTTCAACCTCCTAAGGTTACGGAAAAGAGACCCAAAGCCTAAAGAAGTCAATGATTTGTCTATATTCTATTAATTGGTAGCAGAAATGGGATTAGAACTCACATATCCTAACTTCTAATTAATTGGTCTCTTCTATACACTACTGAAGATAAGCAGTGCTGGGTGAGCACACATAAAGTACACATCCAAGTTACCTACCCTTAGTTTCTCACTTTGTGTTATTTTATACTTCTAGAATAGATGCCTACTGGAGAAAGGCAGAATATGCTCTAACTTGGATTTCTTTGAAAATTTATGACCTTAAACTCTCAAAAATCTAATAAGGAATAAAGGGGAGAAAACAGCAGGGATTATAGAAATATCATGGTTTCTATAGTTCTTTCTACTACACACTTCTACATATATATACATACTTGTAAAAGGACTGGCTTCTGAAAGGACTGATTTAAGGTCCTGTCTTATAAGGGAGAAATAAATATAACCTTAAATCCAGTGCAAATACTTGAGACTAACAAATATTTTAGGATATCATCAAGAAGTAAATCTATGACACAAAACATGAAATTACAATATTTCTATTAAGTACAGTCTCTGAAAGTCAGTACAGTGTACTGAAGTTCTGCACATGTCCCTTAGTGGTGTGCTACTTTGCTAGAGATTCTCATACTGGGGGAAGTGAGTCAGAAAGAGAAAGGCAAATACCACATGATATCACATATGTGGAATGTAAAATATGACACAAATGAACCTGTATACAAAAGAGAAACAGACTCAAAGACGTAGAGAACATAGTTGTGGTTTCCGGGGGCGGGGGTGTGCAAGTAAAATGGACTGGGAGGCTGGGGTTAATAGATGCAAACTATTACATTTAGAATGGATAAGCAATGAGATCCTACTGTACGGCAAAGAGAACTATATTCAATCTCTTGGGATAAAACATGGTAGAATATAGTATGCTAAAAAGAATGTATATGTATGTGCATGTACATATATATATCTATATACATATATATGATTGGGTCACTATGCTGTACAGAAGAAATTGGCACAACACTGTAAATCAACTATACTTTAAAAATTTTTTTAAATGCTGAAATAAGATATCTCAAAATATTAGTAGTGGTTAACTTTAGATTGTGGCTATATGAGTGGTTTTGAGTATATATTTTATGCATTTATGTAATTTCCATTTTTTACAATAATAATGTATAATTTTATAACAATAAGAAAATTAATAATGCTATTATTCAAAGATAAAAAAGGAATAGAGAAATATTCTGAATTGGTATGCATGGTAACTACCAAAGATTTTAAATTTTATTTTCTTTTTTTCTTTTTCTTTTTTTTTATTTTCCTACTGTATAGCAAGGGGGTCAGGTTATCCTTACATGTATACATTACAATTACATTTTTCCCCCAGCCTTTCTTCTGTTGCAACATGAGTATCTAGACAAAGTTCTCAATGCTATTCAGCAGGATCTCCTTGTAAATCTATTCTAAGTTGTGCAAAGATTTTAAATTTTATCTTGTAAAGGATGACAATGTACAAATACAGATCAAGGTGTGGAAATGTGGATAGTGCAGGCAGGAGTTAAGAAGGAAAAATACATGTGGAAAGAGAAATTTTGTATAACACCTGATTAGCTGATAATAATAAAAGCCATGTTATGTCATATCTGAGGGTAGCACAGTTTCAATAATTCTGTAATCACACCCCCTATACATAATAATGCATAGTATCCAGTGCCTCTCTTCCCTCTAACAGAATTACCAGTAACAGAACTGTTAAATATTTCCTCTAATGGTGGCATCACTAAATACCTGACCTGTATATTATGTTAATTTTCAAGTCACTAGGAGAAATAACATTTCCATGTTTGGAAATCTCGTCCCACTGTATAAAGTGCTGAGAAAGACATGGATTTGATCCCCATTTCTTAAGGATTAACTTGTTCTAGGCTTCTAAGTTTTATATGGTTTACTTTAACATTCATTGGTTCTTTTTCAAGTAAAAATCTTTCATACATAATTATTTCTGTAAAAATAAAGGCATAGAGTATTTTTGAAGAATCACAAATGTTTGGGCACTAAAAAGCAGCACAGAGAGATTGAAGATCTGAAGGGTCAGTTACTATAGAATGAGCAGAACGCAACTGTTTAGAAGGTGGCTCCTTAGCCATAAATCGACTGTATTGTTTAATTCTGTATTGTGAAAATCAAACGTTGGGAATCAAAATTTCAGGATTAGATTGTGGAGGGAACATTTTATAGTTTGTTAGGTCTTCAATAAACTTTGATGGTTTATTTCTAATCTTAAAAGCTTCCATTTTTTTCTATCTGTACTTTTTTTCTATCAGTCTTTATGGTGATGCTTGAAGCTATGCGTGTGGCTCCTCTGCTATATCTTACCTTTCTCACACATGCTATGCTTATAGCAGCTGACACTAAATGTGAAATTTGTTTGGATTAGTTTTTCTTTTCAGGAGAGCTCTGGAGGACCTATTGATTTAACTGTGGTTGCAGTCAGCCTTCGTAAAGAGATTAGAGTAAAAACATCCAGCAATTGATAAGACCTAAAAATGCCAGTTTATTGCTTGAATTTTTTTAATTTAACTAGTAAATGAAACTTCATCTACAATATTCTGCTAACTATAAATTCAAAATATTTATCTCCTTTTTTTGATGGAAGGTAAAATACTTTTATCATTCTATTTTTTTTTCATCTAGTATTCCTGGAATATTAGACTTGAGGAGGCCTTGGTTTGTGAAACTCTGGTCTAGTATTTCTCAGCCTAAGTTATTCTTAAGCTCTAGAACTTTCAAATTTCACCACTGTAGACCCAAAGGTTTCCTTTCAGACCTCTTCTTAAAGGAGAGGAAAGAGGGAGAGGAATTAAAAAAAAATTTTTTTTAAGTCACTGAAGGAAACTGAGGCTCAGGATACGGACTAAAGTTCATAAATTTCAAATCTCTTCAAGGAAGCTATGTCTGAACTTCTCTATCACTATTCACCTTATCTCTGTCTATTTTCTTCATAACAATTTGTAATTACCTAATTTTACTTATTTTGCTGTCTCTTCTGTTAATATGTATTCTTCCCATAATAGGTAAAATAAGGGATTTAGTTGTATGCTGTCTGAATTCTTAAAAGCATATTTTTAAACTAAGGTAAAATTCACACAAAATAAAATTAACCATTAGCCATTTGAAAGTGTATAGTTAAGTGTCATTTAGTACCTACATAATGTTGTACAGTCATCACCTCTATCTGTTCTAAGATATTTTCATCATTCCAAAAGGAAACCCATACCCATTAGCCATCACTCCCCATTTCAACATCCCCTCAGCCCCTGACAAATATTAATATACTTTCTGTAGTTGTGGATTTGCTTATTCAGAATATTTCATTCAAAACCAACCACATAATATGTGGACCTGTTTGTCTGGTTTCTTTCACTTAGCATAATGTGTTCAAAGTTCATTCACGTTGTGGTATGTATCTGTATTTCATTCCTTTTTTTTTGGTTGAATTATAGCCAACTGTATGGATATATCATATTTAGTTTACTGGTACATAAGCTGAAGGACATTTTGGTTTGTTTCCACATTTAAGCAACCTAAATGTCCACCAACAGAGGACTGGATAAAGAACATGTGTATTTGAGTGTCTTCTTTCAACACTTTTGGTTATATACCTCGGAGTGGAAATGTTGAGTCAAATGGTTATTCTACACTTAACTTTTAAATGAATCAGGCACCTTTCAAAAAAATCTCTTAAGCTTTTTCTTCCTTCCTTTCTGAATGCTCCAGTTTCTCCTGACATATGGAGAATTATCCATTACAGGAATTCATTCAGTGATGGCCAACTGAGAATAAGAACTTAAGAAATCTAATGTTTTCCCTGAGTGTCACGTAATAGGCACTCTCAATAAACATTTGCTGAATGAATGAATGAACTATTACTTAATAGCTACAAAGTTCTGATTTAAATTTCTTTTGTGCTTAATCCCTCTAAAAAACCCTCACCTACACCCCACCTTACTACCTTTTACCTCCTCTCCTTGTATGCTTATTTGACATAGCACACACTTCTTGACAGTGGATGTGGCAAGCAAATGTCTCTTGCAGGCACAGCCAAGATTACAACACAGTTATAAAGATTTTCTGGCAATAACTAGATACCTGCAGTCACCTGATTATATGCTCCCACCCTGCATTACAACAGATCTTATTCTTAGCATAGTTGACCTTCTTGCTTTGAAAGATAAGGAAAAGGGAGGATAAACGTGTGGGCCACAATGGGTCAGCTGCAAATCACTTTTTTTTTCTCTCCAAGTATCAGAGAGACAGTTCTTTCCAAACTGATTGTACTAGTTCTTGTATTATTAAATCTTGCTCCTGGACTGTTGTAGAAAAGTGATGACCTAGAATTGAGACATGTGGCTAATCCTGTACCTCACCCCTCATTTTACAATGAATATTCCAGGGAAAATTCCACAAGAGTAAAACAAAATCCATACTGATCTTTAAAGAAGAATGAGAACTACTAGAGTCTACAAAAATTTTACCCATTTACAAATAGATTTTTTTCAGAGTTAGATTAACTTTTTAAAATTTAAAAACATACTTTTCCCCCTACTGCATGTAAACCAATTCTGGACATCATTAGCAAACAACCGCTATAATTAGTGATTTTCTACTAATATTTATCTGAATATTTTTTTATTCAGTTTTACTTTGCCGGTCAAAATTTCCTGATACTTTACTTTTCTTGATTTCAAAATTAAAAAAGTGATAAGTAAAATTAACTGCGAAGATGATAAATAACCTTAATTATAACAGGGATTTATATCATATACTTAACTACATGAAGAAGACAAAAATTGAATCTATTTCATGAAATCAACAGAGATATATATTTCCAGATTCTGGAGATGGGTGTAATTTTGAAGACACAATGTTTACCAAAATTCATAATCACAGTTTCATGTAAAGAGTGATCTCTTTGAACTTGGCATATTTAGAAAATGGCCCAATTTCTGCAGACACAAAGACAGAACAGTGTATCTCTATCTGGGAAAATGGTTTCTTACTCAAGAAAGGTTTGGGGGAAATGGAGATGTAACCTAGAAATGCTCCCTGAAGAAGAGATTGTAGCCACCTCCCTAAATTTACATGTTCCTAACACCAGCTTAGTGCTCTAATTTGAAGGTAATGTGTGAGAGCCAGCTTGCTTTTCCATCCCTTTTTCATGTTATATTTTTTAAGTCTTTTAACCTCCTTTTCTTTTGTTATAATTTGAGGTAGTTTCATTCTATGTAAATTCAGCATATTAAAGTTCTCATAGGAAAGGCATGCCATTTCATAAAAACAAAACAAAACCATTAAGCCCAGCAGGGGACACTCAAGATAATATAGGAATGACTATATTAAATATCATTTATTAGAACAGTGAATTAAATATCACTTATTGAACATTTAAAATTCATTCAGTAAGTCACTACATATTTATTTACCAAAGACTATGTGCTTGGCCCAGCTGGGGATAAAGTAGTGAATAAACAAAGTATTTGGTTTTATGGAACTTATATTGTACTGAGAGGAAATAGCCGGGGAAAGAATATTGTGCAAAAAGCTTTATACAATACTACTTCATACCCATTAGGATAGCTATTATTAAAAAAAAAAAAGGAAAAGTTTTGGTGAGGATATGGTGAGGATGGAATCTCTGTTTAATGCTGGTGGGTATGTAAAATTGTATAGCTGCTGTGGAAAACCAGTTTGGCAGTTCCTCGAAAAGTTAAACATAGAACTACTGGATTGCCCAGCAATTCCACTCCTAGGTATATATCTAAAAGAATTAAAAGCAAAAAATAAACAGATACTTGTACAACAATGCCCATAGCAACATTACTCAAAATAGCCAAAAAGTGTAAATAAGGCATTTGTCCACCAAAAGATAAGGGAATGAAAAAAACATGGTATATACATACAATAGAAGAGTATTTGGAATTTTAAAGGAATGAAATTCTGATATATGTTACAACATAGATAAAGCTTGAAAACATTATGTGGACACCAACATCAAATGCTATCACTTAACATGTGGAATCTAAAAAAAGGACAGAATGAACTTCTTTGTAGATCAGATACTGACTCACGGACTTTGATAAACTTATGGTTTCCAAATGAGACAAGTTGGAGGGTGAGGGGATGCACCGAGGGTTTGGGATGGAAATGCTATAAAATTTGGGTTGTGATGATCATTGTACAACTATAAATGTAATAAAATTCATTGAGGAATAACAAAAAAGTCAATAAAGTGAAAATATATAAAATAAAAAAGAAAACATTATGTGAAGTGAAATAAGACAAGGCACAAAAGGACAAACATGCATGAGTCCATTTTTATAATGTACCCAAAATGGGGAAATTCCTAGAGATAAAATTAGAATAGAAATTACCCTCAGGTGAGGGAGAGGAAGGAATGAGGGAATATTTATTAATGAGTACAGAGTTTCTGTTTGGCATGATGAAAAATATCTGGAAATGGATAGTGGTGATGATTGCAACACTGTCAATGTAATTAATGTCACCAAACTGCACAATTAAAAATGATTAAAGTGGTAAATTTTATGTTATATATATTTTACTGCAATAAAAAATTAAATTTTATACTTTATACGGCATGATATTATGATATGCGAATTATTTCTCAATAAAGCTATTATTTTTAAAAATCATAATGTGCATTATATCATTTAATATCCCTCAATATAATCTCATTTAATTCTCTCACTTTAAATGCCAACTCTACAATTTGTCTCTTATATTTGTTTCTCAAGGCCTGACCTCTCTCTGAACTCTAGATTTTGTATATGCAGTTTCCTATTTATCATACTTAATTGAAATCTTAAAAATTACTTTAGATATAATACAACCCACAAATAAATTTTTACTTTTACCCTCAAATCTACTCTTATACGAGGCTCCTCTATCTCACTAATAGCTACATCATTCACCTAGCTGCTCAAGCAAAACATGTGTAAGTCCTTTGAAACATTAGTTTTATTTCAGTGGAACCAGTGTGATGCCAGTGAGGTAATACCAAAAACTCATAATTAAGGCAAATAATATCTCAATGCAATATTTAATAAAATCAAGTTAATACAAAAAAATGAAAACAATAAAGGCTTATAATTTCTTAGTTTACCACTCTATCGTATATTTATCCTATCAATTATCACTAATTGATAAATTTCTGATTTATTGCTTTATATAGGTATATATTTTCTCTTCTATACAGTGTAAGGGCCAAGAGAAAGTGGGTCTTATCTGCCTTGTTTACCACTTTATCTCATAAAAAAGACCTCTATTTCCCAGGCTCTCCTGCCAACTGACTTCCAGGTTGGATTTTTCCAAGAAAAGATCTGTTATTTCAGCTTCTCAGACTGGTAATACCACTTCCTTCCTCTCTTTTCCCCACCAGACATAGGGTGGATTGCTAACCCTTGGATTGCCTATGTCCTGCTATTTCAGCCCTTCTAACATATTTATAAGCCATTCCATATTAAATTTCACTTCCTGAACCACTTATAATGAATCTGCTTTAGCTGACAAGATCCTGGCCAATATGGTAGTTAGGAAACAGATATATGAGTGTTTAATCTACATTATACATAAATTTGTAAAAGTCTCCCAGAAGGTTAAAAATAGATGTAAACAATTTATATTTATATATTTGTAAATATTACATATAATTCTCTTTAAACACGGCACATTTAATAAATTAAGGTACTTTTGCATTTTCCTATTTATGTTGAAAGCCTTTGTATATTTAAAACATAGTGGGGTTGGGAAGAAAAGAATTAAACTGTGAGTTAAGTGAAAGGCAGAATTAGATGTTTTTGAGAAGAGACTTTTATTCTATATGATTTATACACATTTAACAGCCAGTTTCTTTTCAATACATTTAATGCAATTTTACTACCAATTCCAGTCAGAAGTAACATTTAGATTTTTCTGATAAGAAAAAAGAACCATTAGTCTGAATCACCTACAATTCACTAGAAGAACAAATGGTTTTAGTACCAGAAATCTAATAACTTTATACTTAGTAAAAATAAGTCATTTTAGAGAAAAGAAAATGGGCTAATAATTAGTATTTCTTTATAAACATAGTTAGAATGTGACAATTGTACTATGGATTCTTGTCAACAAAGAATGGAGGAATAAAATACTTTACACTTAGGTTGGCAAAATATAATGCTGTGGAGTGGTATTAGAGATATAATTAAAAGTGTTAAAAACAAAACATGAGTGGGTTGTATCTTGATAAAAATGTGATAAAGAATGCAAGGAGAAGGGAACATTTGCAAGGGCAGAAGAATACACTAACAAGTTCTGTGATCATGGATAAGTAACTTCTCTTTCCTGAACTTCAGTTAACATCCTGATATAAAAATGAGTTGTAATGGATGAACTGTTACATAATATGTTTTACTGCTGTTAGCATTATCTGCTCTGGTGGTTTAACCCCTTAGATTGTCAAACTCACTATATTACTTGAATATGTGTACTTATGACTGATGTTGTTCCACATACTCTTCATTATTCACAATATTTCACCACTGGCTAAATATGGAATTTATATCAAGGTCACCACTTTTTAAAGGCTTAATCTCATTTTCAACAACACCTCATAAAAGAGATAAATCTCATAGCTCATTATGTTTAACCTCCTTATCCTACTGCAAATATAGCCCTCTTCCAATTCTGTTCTCCAAATTCAACTTTTCGTTTCTATAGAAAGGCTTCAATATGAATAGAACACCCCCTTCTGGGAGTACAGTCTCATACATTTAGAAATTCAGTTAATCTTGTCTCGTATTACTGCCAGAAAGAGCTGCAGTTGAGGTGAAGTTACCACTAGATGCAGTAGTAGGGAGGGAAATAAATAAACAAACAAACAAAACACCATGGATGGAGGGTTGTTGTTAACTATGCTCTCTTTTTGTAGTTTTAGATAAGTTGTAGATGAATAAATGTTTTCAGATGTCAACATAGAACAGACATTTTGAAATTCAGTAATTTCACAAGCATGGGTCATATGAAAAACACTTATCCCTAGTATGGGGCGGGGGAGCAGAATAATTACACAGGAAACTTTGTAACAGTCAGCTGTCAAAATACTTTCCTGGTAATACTTTAAGATTATGTCTCATGTTCTCACATGAAACAACTGTTACAATTTGTACTGAAGATGACTCTTCTATATACATGATTTCCAGTTACAAAATATTCTTCTGCTGTAAAAGTCTAGTATGATAACAGCAAAAAAAAAAAAAAAAAAAAGAGGTGGAGAGAACTCTTGTGGAATGGAGATATTCAATCATATTACATTTAGTTTCACCAAGACACAGGATTTTCCCAAATTATTTTTCACAAACACAATGAAGAATATCATATGATTAACTAGACATCTTTTCCTTGAGGGCTTTCGCTACAATTTATGCACTAGCACTGTAATCATTCCCACTCACAAAATCTTTCTTTTCACTATTAAATATAATGGTAATTGGCCACCTTGGAGGTTAATTTACAAAAGTCATTACATTTCTTCTGGCTTCTGATTTACTTCACTAATATGGATTTATTTGGGATCCAAATTGTATGAAGTATTGCTGCATAATTTGACTTTGCAGTTACTGATGTCTTTACCATTTATTATGTCTATAATGTATAAAGCATATAACATGAATAAGTCATTAATTTGAATTGTGGCTTTGGGTATCTTGGTTTCTCATTTGTCAAATTAAAGTCTACATGAAGGCTTATATCCTTTCACAAAATTCTAAAATAACATTACTGATAATACTATTATGCTTGTTATATTTACCTGTTTGTGCCTTATGGAGAGATTTTACACAGAAGTATTCTATGTTCACGTGCATGTGAGTATTCTCTATATCTTTCTATGACTTACCTCTTTCCTTTAACTAGTAAAAATCTCTCAGTAGTATGTACTGAGGAGGTACCACTGAAAGTGAGGTGCTCTCACTTTCTCAACACAGGACATCCCTTTCTCTATTATGGTCTGAGTTTCCTCAGCAATATTTAACAGAAAATGTTCTTAGGATTACTGATACCCTAGCTTTCAACCATTATCTGGCTTGAGTATAACTGATACTTATTTTTATTTATATCCATTCATCTGGAGTTTTTATTTGTGGGTATTTTTTTTTTTTAGTTTTCCTTTTGTGCCTTGATTCACTCCCTCATTTCCTCTTAAATAATAGAATTTCCCTAGGTTTTTGTCCTTGTTATTAATTTCCTCTTGAGCACTTTTATTTTACCAAGCGATATTCAGAATGAAATATTCCTGTCCATACTGTAGGACCAAAGTTTTGTGCTAGTAGTGTACAAAGTGATATAGCAAATGTACTTTTTTAGAAAAGGGAAAATTAAGTAAAAATGTTAATAAATGCATGTCAATTGTGAAAAATTCATACCCATGAGCCCTAGCCACCCCAATATCAATCCTTGGTGCAAACCCTATTACTAATTTCTTCGTTATCCATAGGAATTGGAGCAGTTAACACCCTGAAAAACAATGTTTCTGAGTGCCTATTTCCTCATACCATTAACTAACATGGTAAACTATGAAGTGTTTTCATCTTTGGCAATCTAACAGGTAAAAATGTAATCTTTCATTTTATCTTAACCTGTAATTCTATTATTTCTGAGGTTGAGTATATTTTTACATACTTATATAGCATTTGCATTGCTTATTTTGTGAACTGTTATCTTGATTTGTTTTTCCTCTTGGGGTAAGGATATTATTTTTATTAATTTGTAGGAGATGCTTGAGGCCAAACTCTGAGAAGGTAAATACTAAGAAATGATTTGAGATCAGGTATATTACAGCACTGGTAACTGGGAAATCAAAAGAAAGGGGAAGATAGAGTGCATAGTACCAGGCGTGGTCACCCCTTCTTAGGAAAAGTGAGTTGCCTCCATGAAGAAACATGTCCTTTGAAGATTTAGTGGTGAAGGGAGAAAAGGAACTGACTGAAGATAAAGAGCTCTAATGAATGGAGATTGTGACAAAGAACTAGAAGAAATTAGACTTGTGAAAAAATGTACAATTTGTAAAAATACCAAACACAACCACACATTAACAATAATAAAATCTACATATCATAATGGCAGTCAAAGTACGTGACTCTGAAATATGAAATCAAGTTAAGCCTTGCAATCTCTCTGCCTTACACATGTCAATGTGTCTTGTATTGCTGGGTTGGGGGGTGGGGAGCTAAAAAAATGAGAATCAGTTCAGTAGATAAAACCATTGCAAAACACATCTGCACACATACACACTACACTTGAAAAACGCAGAGGAAAAATTTAACTTTACAATCTAACAGGTATTTCATACTTAAGCAATTGCAGAATTGGAAGAACATTATGAATGATAATATTTTAAAAAAACCTTCTAAGGCAAAAGAACAACAACATGAAGATACGAAACAGGGGCTAACCAAACACAAAAAATAGGCAATAAATAAGGATTAAATTACAAAGCAACTGTAGTAAGCATAATTTGGAATATGGCTAGTGAAAGATGATCCACTCTAAATCTCGGAATAGGAGTTCCTGTTGTGGTTCAGTGGGTTAAGAATCTGACATAGTCTCTGAATATGTGGGTTCGATCTCTGGTCTCATTCACTTGGTTAAGAATCCAGCATTGCCCAAAGCTGCTGCATAAGTCACAGATGTGGCTTGGATCCAGTGGTGCTATGGCTGTGGCATAGGCCTGCAGCTGCAGTTCAAATTCAACCCCTAGCCTGGGAACTTCCATATGCCACAGGTGTGGCCGATAAAAAAAAAATCTCAGAACATGTGAAAATAATGAGTTACTAGTCCTGGTATTATGGTACATTGTGGTACCATGAGTTACAATAAGGACTATTATCTTGGATTATTCACATGGGTCCTTAAAAGTGTAGAGCTTTCTCAAGTTGGTAGCAGAAGAAGTTAGAGACATGTGAAGCATAAAAAGGATTCAACATGCCTATACTGGCTTGAAAACGGAGGAAGACACTTGCCAAAGAATCTGAGCAACGTTTAGAAGCTAAGTATGGCCCCTGAATGTCAATGAAAACAAAAAAATGGGAACTTTAAAATTATAAAGACAAGAATCTGAATTTACTCAACCACTTGAATGAACTGGCAAGTGTATTCTTCCCCAAATTCTCCAGTTAAGAACATAGCCCCAGATAATCTTGATATTTGCCCTATGAGACCTTAAGTTGAGCATGCTCTGTGTTCTGACTTGCAGAACTAGGGGGAAAAAAAAAAAAACAGGTGTTGTTTTAAGCAACCAAGTTTCTGGTAATTTGTTATGGCAGCAATACAAAACTAAAGGATTTCCCTAGGAATAAATGGTATAACCACAATTAGCACAGGGTCATAAAGGGAGTTCCCTGATGGCCTAGCAGTTAAGTATCTGCCATTGTAACTGCAGTGGCGTGAGTCTGATTGCTGGTCCAGAACACCCACATGCTGTGAGTGTGGAAGAAGAAGGAGAAGAAGAAGAAGAGAAATAAAAGATCTCTCTTAATGAAAATGGTATTCCCTCTTCAAATAACAATTCTAACTAGAAAAATGGGGATTTCTAAAGTCATATAATGTTTATACAGGCATATTTGGAGATATTGTGGGTTCAGTTCCAGACCACCACAATAAAGTGAATATTGCAAGTAAGTCAAACAAATTTAAAACAAAAACAAAAACATAGGATGATAAAGGATAGAATAGAAAAGAGATAATAAAATAAAGTAATACAAAACGCTTTAGAAAGTACATGAGAGAAAAGGCTGGAAGAGATTATCCAACATACGTATTAACGAAATCCATGAAGGAAAACAAAAAAAAAAAATCAAACAAACAGAGGAAAGATTTTAAGACACTAATTCAATAAAACTTTGCTAAACAACATATGAAGGCACAAAACAAGCCTCAGCTAACTTAATATAGAAATTATTTCAATGAGATTCTGCTGTATAGCCTAAGGAACCACATCTGATCACCTGTGATGGAATATAATGGAGAATAATGTGAAAAAATGAAGGTGTATATATGTATAACTTGGTTAATTTGCTGTACAGCAGAAATTAACAGAACATTGTAAATCGACTATAATAAAAAAAATTAAAAGATAAATTATTTCAAGCCTCTTTTCTGACCACAATGGCATGAAACTAGTTATCAATTACAGAAAAATAAATGAGAAAAATTGATTACATGGAAACTAAACAACATGCTACTAAAAAAAACCCCAATGGGTCAATGATGAAATCAAAGAGGAAATTTAAAAATACCTTGACAAATGAAAATTAAAAACCACAACTATACAAAATCTATGGGAAAAGATAAAAAATGGGAGTTCCTGTCGTGGCTCAGAGGTAATGAACCCTATCTATGAGACATACACTGAGAATTATAAAACATTAATAAATGAAACTGAAGATGATGCAAAGAAATGGAAAGATATCCCATGCTTTTGGATCTGAAGAACTAATATTCTTAAAATAGACATAATGCCCAATGTATTCTATAGACTTAATGTGATCCCTGTTACATTTCCCATGACCTTTTTCACAGATATAAAACAAATAATCCTCAAATTTATATGGAGCCACATATAAAAGACACAGAATTGCCAAAGCAATCCTGAGGAAAAAGAATAAAGCAGTAAATGTAACCCTCCCAGACTTTAGATAACACTACAAAGTTACAGTAATCAAAAGACTATGGTATTGGGATAAAAACACACATGTGGATCAATGGAACAGAATAGAAAGCCCAGAAATAAACCCACATCCCTATGGTTAATTAATCTTCAAAAGAGAAGGCAAGAACATACAATGCAAAAAAAAGATAGTCTCTTCAGCAAGCAGTGTTGGGAAAGCTGGAGAGCAGTTAATAAATCAATAAAGTTAGAACACATCTTCATATCATACACAAAAATAAATTCAAAATGGCTTAAAGATTTAAATATAAGACATGATTCCATAAACCCCCTAGAAAGGAATATAAGCAAAACATTCTCTGATATAAATTATACCAATGTTTTCTTAGGTCAGTACCTCAAGGGAATAGAAATAAAAGCAAAACTAAACAAATAGGATCTAATCAAACTTATAAGGTTTTGTACATCAAAGGAAACTATAAACTAACAAATGAAAAAAAAATCAACCTCCAGACTGGGATAAAACATTTGCAAATGATGCAACTGACAAAGGTTTAATTTTAAAATATACAAACAGTTCATACAACACAACAACATAACAACAACAAAATCAATCAAAAAAAATGGGCAGAAGATCTAAATAGCCATTTCTCTAAAGAAAACATAGATAGTAAGTGGGTACATGAAAAATGCACAACATCATTAATTAGAGAAATGCAAATCAAGACTACAATGAGGTACTACAATTAGAGAAATGCACATCAAGACTACAATGAGATACTACCTCACACTGGCCAGAATGGCCATCATTAATAAGTCTAAAATAACAAATGCTGGAGAGGGTATGGAGAAAAGGAAACACTCCTATATTGTTACTGGGAATGTAACTTGGTACAGCTGCTATGGAAAATACTACAGAGGCTCTTCAACATGGTAAGTATAGACTTAACATATGATCCAGCAATCCCACTCCTGGGCATTCATACATACAAAACTTTAATTTTAAGAGATAAATGCACCACTATGTTCATAGCAGCATTATTCACAATTTTGATGATGTGAAAATCAAAATCTTTTCATAGAAAAGATAAATGGATAAAGAAGATATGTTACACATATAAAGAAAAGATGAAAAGATGCATGGATAAAGAAGATATGGTACATATATAAAATAGAATACTATTTGGTCATAAAAATAGAATGAAATAATGCCATTTGCAGCAACATGGATGGACCTAGAGATTATCATACTAAGAGAAGTAATTCAGAAAGAAAAAGACAAATAGTATTTGATATCACTTATATGTGGAATCTAAAATATGACACAAATGAACTTATCTATGAAACAGAAACAGACCTAGACATAGAGAACAGACTCCTGGTTGCCAAGGGGGAGGGAGGATGGGGGAGAGAAGGACTGGGACTTTGGGATTGGCAGATGTAAACTATTATATACAGAATGAGTAAACAACAAAGTCTTACCGTATAGCACAGGGAACTATATTCAATATCCTGTGATCAACCATAATGGAAAAGAATACGAAAAAGACTGTGTGTGTGTGTGTGTGTATAACTGAATCACATTTGTGTACAAGGGAAATTAACACAACACTGTAAATCAACTATACTTCAATATAATAAATTCTAAAAAGTAAAAGAAAACTTTATTGAGGAGTTCCCATTGTGGCTCAGTGGTCAATGAATCCGACTAGGAACCATGAGGTTGCGGGTTCGATCCCTGCCCTTGCTCAGTAGCTTAAGAGTCTGGCGTTGCCATGAGCTGTGGTGTATGTTGCAGACACAGCTCGGATCCTGCGTTGCTGTGGCTCTGGCATAGGCCGTTGGCTACAGCTCCGATTGGACCCCTAGCCTGGGAACTTCTATATGCACTGGGAGCAGCCCAAGAAATAGACAAAAAGACAAAAGAAAAAAAAAAAGAAAACTTTGTTGAAATAAAAGCTCTCAATTTACATATTTAAAAAGACCCACAACATATCCAGGAAAACTGAGAAAGAATGAACAATTCTAAGAACTATTTTAGTAAAACTATTACACTTTAAAAATGAAGAAAATATCCTTTGAACCTCCAAAGAAAAAGGCCCTGTCACTTACATAACAAAGAAAACAAAGCACAAAAACAGCAGAGTAACAATTTCAAGAATCTACAGAAAAGGACAGAGTACGAGCCAAGATTTTATAACCAGCAAGGTTTTAAACACTAAAATAAAATAATCTCAGGGAAAATTGTACATATGAACTTTTCCTATAACTAGAGAATGAGAATTTTCCAATGAAAAGATGAAGAAAGATTTGGAGAAATTGGTAATGAGCATACCTAATTGAAAATCTGGTACAAAAATAACAGCAGTACTAAAGTTGGAGGAATAATGTATTAATGGTCTTTGTTCTGATAAAGTAGAAATAACAAAACTAAAAAGTACAAAGAGAAAAAATAAAGAAATATAAACTGATTCACTAACATGTAAATGAAAATTAAAATATTTAGAACTGACATAAGAGTAAAAATCTAAGTATAAAAAAGAGGACTAATGTGACTACTTAAAGACATTAGTATAAATTTAACTTAGGAAAAATTTTAAAATGAATGCAAAAGATAACAAAAAATAGTATGCTAGAACTATAAGATCTCTTTATATAAAAGGTATTAGTCCTTTGTGATGTACATTGCCAAAATTTTCTCCCAGTAATTTACCATTTAATTTTAATTCGTTTACCATTCAGGTTTTTTTATTTCTTTGTAATAATTGTATCAGTCCTTTGTTTTATTTTATTTTTTTAATTTAAAAATTTTTTAAATATTTTATTTGTATTAAAGTATAGTTGATTTACAGTGTTTTGTCAATTTCCGCAGTACAGCACAGTGACCCAGTAGTACATATAATATACATTATTTTTCTCATATTATCTTCCATCATGTTCTATCCCAAGAGACTGGATATAGTTCCCTGTTGCTGTGCAGTAGAACCTCATTTCTTATCCATTCTAAATGTAATAGTTTGCATAAATTTTATCTATTTAAAAATATTTTGTTTCCTCTGATAATTGCATTTTAGAATATTTTTCTCTATCAATAGTTTAACTTTCTATGTCATTGATCCTATTGGTACAGTTATTTTAGACTTGTGCATTACACATGTAACCTATTAAGAAAAGCCCTTTTCCTGGTGATTAGGTTACTGGTATAAAAATATCTGCCACTGAAGGTACTCAATAAATGATTGATGGTGCTGACAGGGCATCTCCCTAGTTTTGAAACAAACTGATCCCTTAGACAATTACAAAGTAATAAATAAATTGATTTTTTCTTTTTTTTGCATACTTAGCTGAAATTTATTTTTCTTTTTAAATGATTTTTATTTTTTCCATTATAGTTGATTTCCAGTGTTCTGTCAATTTCTACTGTACAGCAAAGTGACCCAGTCACACACACACATACACACACACACACATATATATACACACTTAGTTTTTCTCACATTATCCTCCATTATATTCCATCACAAGTGACCGGATATAGTTCTCTGTGGCTTTTAGAAGACCTCCTCCAATTTACAATTACACAGATGTTTTAAATTCTCCAATAGTTTCTTCTACTAGTTTTATATCTTCATCATTGATCCATTTATTTTCTCAGAATTTGTAAGAAAGACAAAGGTTTATTTATTTATTTTTCGAACAGGTTGGTGTCTTACCAACATCACTGAGTCAAAAACTTCATCTTTGCTCCACTGACATGTGATGCCACTCTTACTGTATAACAAACCCCTGCATGTTTTGGGAATTATTTCTTGGATCAACTGATCAGCTTATTCCTCAAAATTTAGGCACCAATAACATACTGTTTAATATGATATAATATCTGATAAGGTAATCGCTGGCCATTACTTATTTTTTAAAACAACTTCTTCACTGTCCTTTGGTATTCATTTTTCTGAGTAAACTTAAAACTACACTGGCTGGTTCTACTAAGCCATCTCCATGAATGTTTATTTTGCTTTAAAATAGGTAATATATGCATTTGTGAAAAAAACACGAATTTATATGTTATCTTGAGGTGATATCCAGTTGGGCACCTGACACTAAATTTCTTAACAATGTTTCCAAATATGCTTCTGCTTTTAGGGGTAGTTTTGTAAAAATAAATAAATAAATAAATAAATAAATAAATAAATAAATAAAGTGGAAAGAGGTCAGAATTTAGAGTCAGGAATTTAGGTTTATAACCTATATCAACTGATTACCATCTTCGCCACCTTGAGCCCATTACTTAAGTTGGCTGAATGTCAGTCTCTTCTTTTGAAAAATGATGATAAAAATGCCTGCCTTATAAACTTTCTGTAGCATTAGATGAACTGTATTCTGAATAACTCTGAAATATGCTTGACCCTTGGTAGGAACTCTCTGGAAAATAACTGCAAAGATATTTTGACAACACTGTTATTAACAGCTTTGATCTAGCTTTCTTTCCTAACTCTAGAATTGCCATGACTCGACTCCTTTTATTTTACTCAACTCCTTAGGTCTGATAAATGTCATTTCCATTGGGAAGTATTTTTCTCATTTCTCCATGTTTAAGATTTCCTCTTCTTTACCATTCTGTCCAAAAGTCTACTAATTGTGGCGTATTCTATTTATCTGATTACTTGTTTGCCTCCTCAAGAAACTGTCAACTCTGCTACGGCAAGTCATTGGTCACTAGTTCTACTGTCTCAATTCTAGCGTACCACTACCTTATAATTCATCCTCAAAAGTATCTATTGGTTGAATATACTCATATTTTAAGAGAAAAGGTGGAGGCAAAGAAGACTATTTATTTTTGTACTTTTCTATTCTTTGTTCTTTATCTTACAAAGGCAAAAGGGAGAAAAAGAGATGACTCTGCATGGATTCCCAAAAACGGTTTTGTGCTTATCTTGTCAAACTGAAGCGGCATGACAAAGACACCTGGCCGGACACACCAGAAGGAAGCACAGATGCGAGAACAGGAAGTACCGCCCACTGGACAACACACCGCTGAGGGGGTAGACGGCATAGACTGAGGATGCACGCAGGCGCACAGGCTATGTGGCCCCCATGACGACTTCCGGCCTCGCCAGCCGCAACGTCGCAAGGCGAAGCCAGGCCTAGCACAGAGGCTGCAGCTCTGACAGATACAGGTATTTTCAAACACTTGAAAGAATTTTGTGTAGTGCTTCCTTGGAGGTGGGTTTCTTGTTCATAGTGAGGTTAGGCTGGTGGCTCCAATGCGGAGTTGAGGTGTTTTTTCAGAACTACACCTCGATATTAAAGACACAGTTTTCACTCCGCTTCGTCAACACACATTTTCTCTTCTTATAGGGCCCCCGTTTTGTACCACAATGCAACGAGCTCGAGCTCTAGAACAAGCTTTGGATCATGCGGAGCATGTCATTGAAAGTGCCCAACAGAGACCTCCGAAAAGGAAATACTCATCTAGTGGGAAGCCGTCACTCCATGAAAAACTTTATGATATTTATGTTGAAGAATGTGAAAAAGAGCCTGAGGTTACAGAGGAATTAAAAAGCAATGTGAACCTGTTAGAAAAGCTTGTTAGGAGAGAGTCCTTGCCTTGTTTGGTGGTCAACTTGTACCCAGGGAATGAGGGCTATTCGTTGATGCTCAAGGGAAAAAATGGATCCTATTCGGAGAGCATTCAACTGCCTTATGAAGAAAGGGAATTGCTCGAATACTTGGATGCAGAAGAATTACCTCCAGCTTTGGTGGATCTCCTGGAAAAGTCTCCCGTTAACTTTTTTCACCGTGGGTGTGTCATAGCAGAAATACGGGACTATAGGCAGTCCAGTGGAATGGAACCTCCTGGCTACCAAAGCAGGCATATTCTCTTACGTCCCACGATGCAGACTTTAGTCTGTGATGTACAGGCCATAACCAGTGATAACCAGAATTGGACCCAGGAGGACAAACTTTTGCTTGAGAGCCAGCTGATCTTAGCTACAGCTGAACCCCTGTGTCTAGACCCTTCTGTATCAGTAGCCTGCACTGAAAACAGGTTGCTCTATAACAAGCAAAAGATGAACACTCTTCCCATGAAAAGGAGCTTCAAGAGGTATTCCATGCCCTCTCTAAATCGGCAGCAAGAGCTGTCTCAGTGTCCACCTCCTCCTGAGTTAACAGTACTGACTTCTTGCAAAAATATAAGAGAAAATAAAACAGGTGATCATTATGGCCTCAAATTTTCTAAAGCAGGAAATTTTGTAGATATGTGGAAACAGAAACCCTGTGACTTGGCTATACCTTCAGAAGTGGATGTGGAGAAATATACTAAAGAGATAAACTCTGTCAGATATGATGACTTACAAACAACACTCTGGCCAACTCATGAGGTACAAGATGGTTCTGTATCTGAATATGAAGAGGGCAGTCAGTCCCAGGCAACAAAGCTGACCTTCATGCAGTCGCTTAATGACCCACTTATCTCCGGAAAAAGAAGATCTCGTAAAAAAGTTAGATGTGAGAAACAAATGCCGCCCCTCGACACCTCCAAAGATGACCATTCCAGTAGTTTTGTGACTGGGACAAAGAATGACACTGGCAGGGTGGTCATTCAATCCGAGGAACTAGTCCAGAAGAATGCCAAGTGTCCAGTGCAGCTGTCGCACAGCTCCAGTGCCTCAGCCAGTCTCGGGCAACCTTCTCCAGGGAGAGAACCAGAGCAGCCTAAGACTGGGTCAGATCAGTCTTCAGTGCTGGGCAAGGGAGCCAAACATCTACCTCCAACCATCAAACTTTCTGTGAGTTCAGGAAAGAGCTCCTCAGGTAACAGTTTGACTTCACAGCAGGCAAGCATCTCTCATAAATCTCCACCTTCTGACTCTCTTATTAAGTCACCAAAAATTTCCAAGAAATCTTCTGTGGAGGTCGGTCAGGTTATCACACTTCCTGCCACCACCCAGTCCACTGCAGGCTCATCAAAAAATACCCAAGTTTCAGCCAAATCCTCTGGCCTGCACATCACCAAAGTGGTGTGCCCAGATCAAGGAGGCCAGGCCTCAAGGAGAGGCTCCAAACCCATGCAGCACTCTACCACCAGGGCCATAGCCCCTGCAAGAATTAAGCCGAGCCAAATGCCCAGAGTAATCAAGCCTGGCCCCCTGGCTGAAGGTATAGAGCTTGGTCACCAGCCAATAGGGATCCAAGCCAACCCCCTGCCTGGAGGAATCAACCGTGGTCACCAGTCAACAGGGGTCAAACCCACCACCTTGTCTGGAGGAAGCAAGCTTGGTCACCAGCCAAAATGGATCAAACCTGGCCCCCCTCCTGGAGAAATCAAGCTTGGTCGCAAGCCAATAGGGATCAGGCCCAGACCCCTGCCTGGAGGAGTCAAGCTTGAACACCAGCCAGCAGAGATCAATCCCAGCCTCCTGCCTGGAGGAATTAACCTTGGCCAGCAGCCAACAGAAAACAAACCTGTACACCTACCTGCAGGAGCTCAGAGACCAAATGTGCTGCCCTCCATACCACCAGCTCCTTCTCAAGGAGGAGTTCAACTTATTTTTAAAAATGCTTCCAGTCTCAGGCCCTTAACTCTATTCCAGATTCCACCGGGCTCAATCATTTTGAACACCCAGCAGCAGGCCCAGCAGCAGCCACAGCAGCTGCAGCAGCAGTGGCTCTACCAACTGGCTCCACAGCAGCAACTCCAACAACCCATAACTTCACACCTTCAACAGCCAGTGCCACAGGTTCCTGTACAAAGTTTAGTAAATCAAAGTACGGCCTTATCTGCTCCACAAGCCACAGTTATTAACCTTAACAGAATGGACAGCTTTATGCAGCCCCAGGCAGTTGTGTTGTCCCAGCTGGGTTCTGTCCACAACCAAGCTGGACCCATCCTCCCTCAGCAGAGATTTCAGCTCTCTTCTGCTTTCCAGCCACAGCCACAGCCACAGCCTCAGCCAATGCAGTTCGCAATCCTGCAACACCCAGTGGCTGTGACAACAGTAGCAGCCCAAACAGCTCAGCCACATCCACCTAGTGAGCATACGGCAAGGCACTCAAAAGGTAAAATGAAGAGAAGCACACCAAACACTCACTGAGTCCTGCATTACATTTTAATCTTTTTAAAAACAACACAAAGAGCATTGGATCAATGGATTTCTGAGTTCTTACTCCCATTTTTGCATTTAATGTCTCAGTATTTTACATTGTTAGGTGCACAAACTATACAAAAGCACAACTCTATGCATTTTTTTTAAACAGGAAAATGATTCGGGGCGGGGGTGGACTATGGCACTAGCCACCATGAGGTCAAAATCCGTGTGCAGTTTACTAACCTTAGGCCTATTTCCTAACTTCCCTGAATCTCCATTTTCTTGTCTATAAAAATATAGTTATATCAACTTAAGTTTATTGTAAAGATTAATGTGAGGTATATTAAATATTGAAATTCAAAATAAACTATTTGTATTAATAAAATATTAAATATTCAAAAGAAACATAAGTACTTAAGCTGAAAATATAGTAATAATAATAGTGCAAATGATAGTTCTGTTACATTATATGAAAGTCAATCTTACAATCAATGGCAAATGCCATAGAAATTTAATTCTCCCCCCAAAAATCCCACAGTAGAATTTTATAAGTAAATAAAAAATATTTATATATTTATTCACAAGATTTTCAAATTACATATATATGATTAAATATGTATATAATTATTATTATATATTACTTAGGTTTTCAAATTTATATATATATATGTGAATATTCCTTAGGTTTTTATATTTATCTATGCCTTACTCCTGTTATTTATATATTCTTTATATATTCAAATTATATCTTTATGTATTATCATACATGTAACTTAAGTTCCTTGTATTTATATATTCTTTATTCCTTATATTTATATATTTCTTATGTTTTCATATTATATATAATTAAATATATATTATCTATTCCTTAGGTTCTTAAAATATAGATACAGAAAAACTTTAATCTTCTCTTAATAAACAGTAGCGCTTTTACTCTAACTAGATGTGCCACATGGTGAATTTTCTCTTTGATAAAACTGGATGCATTAGGCACTTGTAATTCGTTCTTCAGTAATTGAGGAGTGATTTGGATATATGATTCAATATCATTTGCCAGACAATATTCTTCATATGCATTATTCATGCAGTGCTTATTATTTTGCAAACACTTCATAATATACAAATGCACCTGCTTTCTGCCATTCATCTTGCTCCTCTATTCTGACTCAATTATTTTGTCCTCGTCAGACAAGATAATAATCACAAGAGAGAAAAGATAAAAGTTTCTTGACTTATAATGGACGAGTAAATAAAAAATGTTACGTTTAGATGAACTGATGAAACAAATGGCAACAGGGAATTATAGGGAAAAGGAGGAATAACTGATATGAAGATACATTTAAATTTACCTGCCAATAAAAATGATTTCTGTAACTCCTAAACAATATATTTATGGTAACAATGTAAGGTAAGAAATGAAATGACCTGTCCAAAGGTCCTCCCCCAAAAAACCTAATTACATTCACATGCATGGATAATATTTTTAAAATATTTTATATATAAATGTAAAAATGTATATCACTCAAAAAAATGTCATCTTCCTGATTCCCTGGAATTGAAGGTTGCCTGAAAAAATGAGATATTGAAAATATCAGAAAAGTATTTGTTAAATAGTTATTTTTTGTTGAATGACTTAATTTTGTATAATGATATTTGCTAATGGAGGCATTCCCTTGGATGACTGGCAAACATCTTTCATTTAATATGTCCAAATATGATGACATTTATCTTTTCCAGGATCCTATCAGAACCTTTACTATTTGGTGTTAGAATAATTTATAGAGTAATTTAATCAGTTACCAAGTAAATTTTAAATAATTTTTAAAAATAGGAAATATATTTGCATACACTAAGCATCCTTGACTATCCCTAACTAATTCTATTATAACTTTGAGGGATTCTTGGAAAAATGAGGAGGTTTCCTTATTAACAAGTGAATCACCAAACTTATAGAAAGAATATGAAAAAATTGCAGATGGAATGAGTCATGGCATTAGCAAATGGATTGATGATTAAAAAAAATTTATCTGTGACATTTCTGACCATGTCATGCTCCTTTGCTTATTATCCTTCCCTCCATCTACATACTCTGTGGAATCAAATACAATCTAATTTCGTTTGGCTATACAAACAAAATTAATTTTTTTAAATTTATTGAAGTATAGTTGATTTATAATGTGTTCATTTCTGCTGTTCAGAAAAATTATTCACATATATATATATACACATATCTCTTCTTTTTTATTAAGCTTGTTTTTTATTAGAGTAGTTGATTTACAGTGTTGAGTTGATTTCTGCTGTACAGCATAGTGTCCAAGTCATGCATATATATATATACATTATTTTTCAGATTCTTTTTGCATATAGGTTATCACAGAATATTGAGTACAGTTCCCTCTGCTATACAGCAGGTCCTCACTGACCATCCATTCCACATACCATAATACAAGGTCTTTTTTGACTTGGATTTGTCCTGCCTCTCTTCCTTATCTCCTATCACTTCCCCATTCACATCTGTGGCTTTGGTATTACTTAACTATTGGTGTTCCTAATGTGCCATGTTCATCCTCCCCTCCATGTTTTTGTGGAGACCCTCAAATAGGAACTCCTTTCCATTCTGTTCATGTAGCTTAGTACTCAGCATAAATATCAGCTCTCTAGAAGCTGGGTCTCTTTCTACATCATTATTTATTATAGCACATTTCAGATTATTTCATGAATAGGGTTATTCATGAATCAAAATTGGTAGTAAGTTAAAAAATATGAATTGAAAATATAAATTAATATAAATATCATTTTAAATTTTTTTCAAACATTATATAAATTTGCATTTATTTATATAGCATTAGTACTTTTACTTATGTTTAAAATTTTACTATATAATTATAAATGTATAATGCATATTTACATTCTCTAACACTGAGTTGAGTATCCCAATTGTCTTTTTAAAACATCAAAAGAATACTAAATGGGAATTATTATTAAACAAATAATATATATATAGTATTTTATCAGTATTTAAATATAATTTAACTTTAAGCAGAGTTAAGATAAAGGTAAGAAACAAAATTAAATACAGCTCTGCTTTTTGTTCTTGGCTTTGAACCAAGAAAATATTCCTGCATTCTGTCATAGGTCATTCTGATAAACTATAACATAAAAGTATCCTTTTACAAAATTCCAAGGCAAAAACTAAGGAACAAGAAGACAAATCACTAGGATACTGCTTTTTATTTCATATCACCTCATTATTTTGCATTTATATTTCTTAGAAGTTGTGAATTCTGGGTATATGCCAATGTATGTAAATAAGATAACGTTTTACTGTCTTTATTTCTCTGTTACGATGTTATGTGATAACAATCTAATGGATTATTATTTTATTTGGCTTCTGTGATTCGGATGACAGGACTTAAAAACAGATGTGGTGGGAACATAGGGAACTGTTCAGTGAGTAGAGTTTCAGTTTTGCAAGATGAAAAAGTTACAAAAATTTGTTGTACAACAATGTGACTATACCTAACTCTACTGAACTGTATGTATACTTAAAAATGGTTAAGGTGGTAAATTTTATGTTATGTGTTTTTTTTTAACCACAATTAAAAATTTAAAACAATAACAATAAAGCAGTTGTAGCATCCAAAATTCTTCATTTCTGGGGCCACAGGGTAACTTCAGTCATCTATGAACTCATAGAACTGTGGTTAAGATCACAACCCTCTAAAGCCAGATGGTTTCAATTTCAAAATGTGGCTCTGTCACTTACTAGTTATGAGACCACACATAAGTCATTTAGCCTTTCTGTGCCTCAGTTTTTTCATCTGCAAAAGGGAGATATTAATAGGACCTTTTCCGCACAGTTGCTACAAGTATTTTAAAATATGATATTTGTAGCTGCTTAGACATTCCATAAAATAAATTATCTAGAATTACTCTAATGGAATAGTTATTTTACCAAATTTAGAGGATATGTTTTAGATGATCTAACAATATAGGCTATCTGGCAAATGTGAAATCACTCTGACAAGCAATGGGAGCCACCTTGAATTGGTGCTAATTCTCCAATGCAAAGGGATGAGATTGGCATTATGGTTATCAAATTATGTGACATCAGTTTTCTGATGCTGTGAACACAGCCAACAAATGATAGCTGCTAATACAAGCCCCAAATCAAACATCCCAAATAGGAGACCCTCTGAATTGCAAATTAAGTCACCTAACAAACTCCCCACTCCATACAGCCTGCTTCAAGATAGGTGGGTGAGGATTTTATGTACTTAGTAACTGTACAAAGAGGGAGAAGGTCAGTAAGCACAGAGTGTTTCACAGTGGAAGGGAGGCTGTAGGCACAGCACCAATCAAAACCAGCAGTGGTGAACTCCTCACCTAAAATGCTTAACAATAACTATGAAGGAGTTGCTATACTTGGCATTCATTTATTCAGAAATATTTACTGAGCGCCTATAAAGGGACAGATGATGTCAAAGTCCTAAAGACAAAAATAAATGAGACCATGTCTTTCTTTCAAAAGCTTACAGCCTAGTCCATTTAGAACAAATAAATGTTAACAAAATAGGAGTTCCCGTCGTGGTGCAGCGGAAACGAATCCGACTAGGAACCATGAGGTTGCGGGTTTGATCCCTGGCCTCACTCAGTGGGTTAAGGATCTGGTGTTGCCATGAGCTGTGGTGTAGGTCGCAGACACGATTTGGATCTGGTGTTGCTTCAGCTCTGGTGTAGGCCAGCAGCTGAAGCTTCCATTAGACCCCTAGCCTGGGAACCTCCATAGGCTGCAAGTGCAGCCCTAAAAAAGAACAAAAGACAAAAAAAATTAACAAAATAGAGAAATCTCTAGTTTGGCTTTCACATCAAATCTTACTGATCAAGCACAATTCATGCATTAACCTTCTAATTTTTAAAATTATATTTCAAGACTCCATGGCATTCAGTGATAATTTTTTAAGAAACACTGCAAATTAGAATTTAAAATGGAAATAGCAAAAGACTTCCAGATGTACTGTTGACATAATATCACTTTTTTATCACTTGCCCTCATTTCAGCTTAATAAGCCCTCTTGGCTCTCATCTTTCAATGTTTAATCCAAAGCAATTAAAATGATATGCAAATGCCATCTCCATTGCTTTAAGAGTGACACTTACACAATTTCATTATAACAGGCAACTGGAATGTGCAAAATGATCAGCTCCTTTTTATTTTAAAAAATGTGTTTTTGCAATATATGCTTATAAATAAAATGTCCATACACACAAATTTTACTTGGTAAATGCCATGTGGATAATATTTGTCTTGTATACTCAACACAAAGTCTATACGACGGTATATTTCTATTTTAAAGTCTGCTACTCTTTTGTTCAGTCTCTACAGAAGTATTTTAAGCAAATGAATTATATTAGCAGAAAGTACAAGATAAGCAGAAAATGAACAATGTATGTGTTTTGTGTGTGTGTATGTGTTTAATGTGGTCTTTTAGGATTCCATTCTGACTAGGGAATCAGAAGGCTATGGTTGAAATTCCAAATGCACTTTATGAGAATACATTCAATTAGTTAACCTTGCATGGTATAAATGGACCCAGTTCTTCACTCCTGTCTATAACCATACTTTGATATGTAACTTCTACTCTGAGCCTGAGTCTAGTCGGGTTTGTTACTGCTGAGCCACAACATTTTTCAATTAAAAGTCTTAGTCTAGTAGCTGAAAATATATTTGATGGACAAATTAATAACAGTAATATATGTAAATTAATCCCATACATTCATCGAAATGTTTGAGAAACTATGTGTGCTACTCATTGTCCAAAGTTCTGAAATAAAAAACAGGATTAGCTTTTGAACTTTAAATGTTTTCCTTGGTAAACTCAAATTTAAATAATCCTTAATTCAACCAAATATTATAAACAATAACATAAGAATCAGCATTACAAAATTTTTTTTGACAGAAATAAGTTAAAATATTCAGTCTGTATTTATGCACAAAAGGAAACAAAAACATAAAAAGTGAAATATGTAAGCTATAATTAATCATATTTTATTTATTTTAATTTTGACTCCTATAACTATTTCCTGACTAATCTACTCTATCTGCAATCCAAGAATTATATGGCTAAGAAACATTTAAGTGACTCTAAAAAATGTGCAGTTTTAGCATGAACCCAAGAAACATAGTTGGCCAATTTACCAAACTCTAAATTATGGAAATACCTGTCTCCAGCTGGGAGGATTTAAGGGTTTAGAGTATGGGGTTAAGGTGAGATAGATAGGGTTTAGTTCCAGTCTCTACCACTGATTAGATGCCTGACTTTGGGTCACTTACTTAAACTCTTTAACTTATTACTATAAATGTTTTTGAGATCCTAGAGTTGCACTACACTGAATATGACAGTTTAATGTTGGAATTATTAATAGCTTAACAGATACCTCTTCCCTCTGATTCTGTGCCCCCCCCAACATACTTTCTTACCTATAGTAAGAATATAAAATGAAAAAAAAAACAATTCTAGACAATTAGCTTAAAAGTTTACCTCCCACACTCCTAATCATTAGACTTTGATCATCACACCTAAATTTACAAATACAATTTTCCTGTCACCCAAAAAGAAATAAATATCTTGGGGTTATAGTTTTATGACACAAATATTCCCCTGTTATGAACATTGGAGCACATGAAAAAGAAAAGTTATCTTGAAAAATATCATCTGACAAAGCTGAATAAATGGCTGGAACACAGACTGCTATTTATGATTATATTGTCTACTTCTAACATTCTTCCTAGAATTCTTTACAAACCATATATATCTCTTGGGTTCTTCTCATAGAATTGGATTTGATATATATATATATAATTATTAAATATAGTTACTGTTGGCTAGTAATGGTTTTCTAAATCCCAAACTCTGCACAATCATTAAAGATATAACCATCATCATCATCACTTATCTTTCCAAAAAGTGTGGCACTGTGGAAAAACTAATAGATTGTTAATTAGAAGCACTGAGATTGAGCACCATCTATATCAATTGCTAGTTGCTTTGTCAGTCTCATTCCTCTGAGCCTCTTTGTCCTCAATGAACAACTGACCTGACTCATGGCCTTGATATGAGGATCATAGTTAAAAGGCACATGAAAGTAAATAAAAATGGAAGACATTCATAAACAATAAAGTTATATATTACTAATTCTGTATGAGTCTGAGTTTCACTTATAAAATAATTTCTACCTTAAAAGGTTTGCTGAGAATTCAACAGGAAAATACATGCAAAATACCATAGTGCCAGAGACAGAGGAGTAGCTTAATAAATGATTAATGGTGGCTGATCAATTTTAAACATTTAAAACATAAATTCAGGGAAAACTATTTATATACATTTTCCATACATTATAATCCATAATATAATCACATATCACACCCTTTTTCATTTGTAGTACATTAAAACTGTTCCAAGTGATGAAGAAAGGCAGGGGAAAAAAACCTTATATGAAAAAAGCATCATAAAGTATCAGATATATTATAAATTTCCATTTCTTCATTGTTTTTAGGTAGTGGCTTGATAAGTAAATGTACCGAGAATATTATTTTGAGGTCAAAAGATCCTCTGTTACAGCTTATAGCCCAGAATTCCTTTTTGGCTGCATTTAATTCCCTGGCAATCAAAATGGTCTGGTCAATCACCTCAATAATGCTCTCTTTCTCCCTACATCTTTTTATTTCACTAAATTTTCCAAGTCTTGACTATTTCTCCAAGGTTATGCATTCATCCTTAAGCCGCACAACCAAATCATTCAGAGGTTTTTTAAAGATTATTTTTCATAAAATCCCTATCATATTAATGAGAGTAAACATTTATAGTGCTTAAGGTGGATAGAAACTGTCTGAAGGAGAAAATTAAGTTAAAACTGAGATTAGAAATAAAGCTGATAGGAGCAAGAAAGTAACATCAGAAAATGAGAATTATGTCCAGGAAATCTACAATGTTAAATAGAAAATCTTGTTAAGAAAACTCTTATAGAAGAAACAGTGGGGAAGTTGTATTTCTGGTAATATGGCAAACTAGGTTATTTGGACCAGTGCTTCCACTGAAAATAAGTAAAAATACTGGATATTTTTCTCATAATGAAATAGTTTATAAAATTCCTAGGCCAAAATCTAAGTACAACTAGAGCTCAAAGAATTAAGTGACCACTGAAGACATTTTCCTGAGGGCATTTACTGGGCCTAGTAATCTCAGTCACCATAGGCTTGGTTTAGTAGTGGCATAGGTCTGAAAGGGTAGGGATACAGGATTTGGTCAAATTTCAAAATGGAGAGAACACCCAATCCAGTAGAACTAAGGGCTTCATCACTAAGAAAGTGAAGAAGCATAACTAAATTTGACCCTCTCCAAACTCTTACACATCCTTAGGGTAGATTTATAGCACAAACTCATATTACTTATATAGTTCCCCAAAAATCTCAAGCTACGAATTTCATTTAGTTTGCAGTGATCCCAGAGTGATCAGACCTTAGGCAGTTGCCAAGGCAAATGCAAATCCTTTCCAGAAAAGTTTCCCTTCATCCTAGGCCTCAGATAATTCTCAAAAATAGTATTTCAAGGAAAATGATCAGCCCATTGAGAACAAAGACCAATTAAGCACAAAAGGAAATAGTGTCTTGAGCAAGAATCATGAGAAAGGATAAAGAGCAAATATCTCTCTGCTCTCTGTAATAAAACTACAGATTTAGAATTATCAAAGAGAAATTTTAAAACAAAGAAATAAAAGACAAGCATAAAACATATATAGATAATTCTACATCTGTCTATAAAAATTGCCTAACCAATTTGAAATAAGGCATCTTAGAACTTCCAGAAGAGAAATAAAATATAAAAAATAAAATTAAAATCTCAAGGGGTGGAGTTCCTGTCATGGCGCAATGGAAACAAATCCGACTAGGAACCATGAGGTTGCGGGTTCAATCCGTGGCCTCGCCCAGTGGGTTAAGGATCCGGCATTGCCGTGAGCTGTGGTATAGGTTGCACATGCAGCTCAGATCTGGCATTGCTGTGGCTGTGGCACCCTAGCCTGGTAACCTCCATATGCCATGGGTGTGGCCCTAATACAAAAAGACAAAAAAAAATTCTCAAGGGGTAGGTTTAATGCTACATTTAATATAGTTGATAAGAAAACAGAAAGGAAGCACACAGTGGTGGCAAGAAGGGCAGTCACTAAAATAGGGGCGTGCCCAGGAGTTCCTGTCATTTTCTCAGTGGAAATGAACCTGACTAGTATCCATGAGGATGTGGGTTTAATCCCCCCTGCTGGGTGGACTGGGAATCTGGCAATGCCATGAGCTGCAGTGTTGGTTGCAGACACAGCTTGGTTCTGGCGTTGCTATAGCTTTGGTATAGGCCAGCAGCTGAAGCTCTGATTCGACCCCTAGCCTGGGAACTTCCGTATGTTGCACCTGTGGCACTTAAAAAATTAAAATAAAACAGGGAGTTCCCACCATCTTCCGAACATTCTTCTTTACTCAGTGTCAGCCATGATGAATGGGTACTCTTTATAAATAGGATAGATCTGGAGAGTCATACATGATCCTAGGTCAGCTTAGGTAAAAACACGCATATAAGGACAGCAAAGCCACATATTTCTACACTGCATTCTTGGCCTTGCTCACCCTTAAAATGAATATTTTTCTGCTTATATAAAGGATAGGATGAAGGTAGAGCAATCAAAATCTACTTTTAGGAAACAAAACAAAAACAGATGTTCACATGCAACTCTTTTCAATATGAAGGTGAATGTAAATTACATAAAAGTGATGTTTTTGTACTGTAATCTGGCTTTCAGAGAAAAATAACAACCAAGAGTTTATTATGTACCAAACAAGGTACTAAGCATTTTATGCACATCATCTCGTCAACCTTTACAATATCCTAGAAAGAAGAAATTCATATCCTCCTTTGACATTTAAGGAAATAGATTTAGAGAGGAGAAATAAAATGAAAATAATAGAACAAATTTGATTTGAATTCATGTCTGCTGATTTAAGAGTTCAGACCCTTAACTAAAAATAGTGTTATTTTATATAAATAAATTCAGGTTAAAAGAGCAGTATCATCTTCTTTTAAGGATTACTTTTTACATCTATATAACTTCAACGACATTTCCTCCAAATTCCTTCCCAGACTTTGACAACTTACTATCAAACTGGAAGAACAATGCCAGGTACAGGAGTCTATCCTAAATATAAATTGTTTACCATTCTACATTGTGAATGATGTCTTATATGGAGATATATAAGGCAACCTAATAAGTATGATCGACTTGGGATCTAATGGGTCATGTGGGTTAGAATAATATCAGCCATAACAAGGCAAAATGAAACATCAGTTAAGGGAACGGCCTCCACTTGGTTACAGAGCCAGCTGCAGAAGATTAATAGACACAAGTGGCAGAATGCTGACTAAGAGCCACCTAGGGGATGTATCCAAAGTGATTTCAGCTAAAATTGTTAAGAAATCACAATATTTAGACCAAGGGATAGGGCTAGTCGTGTTATTCTCCACAGTGGTTAGACCAAAGAAGAGTGATGTGATTGGAAGCTATGTCATGTGAATCAAGAACTAGAGATATTTAGTTTATAGAAGAATATAAGGGTATTAGAAGGGGGAGAAGTGACAGAGGCACACATGTGTCCCCAGTCATCTGTCCATAGGGAGACCCTAATGATTCCCATCAGAGATTTTTCAAATTTAGGTTTGCATGTTAGATTTATTGAACTTAGAACCCACTTAAGTTCTGTGTTTTCTAGAAGTTTATTTATATCTGAGAAAACTCTAGCAAGGATCACAGCCAAAGAAGGCATAAAGATATTATATCTCCTCTGAGCACTATTTATATTCCTTTGAGAGGCAGGCTAAACAGGGATGTTGCAATTTTAAGATATCAGAAGAACTTTTGTAAGCCTGAAGAGCTACAGTTGCTCTAGGGTAGGGTCCCAAGATAGAGAACTTGGCTCAAAAGGAAGGAACTTTGGGGAGCTGAAGATAAAGGAAGAATTTCTAACTGAATAGTGCCAACAGAACTGCCTGTCTCAGGTAGTCATGACTCAGAGTTCATCTCCAGGATAGATGACCACCGGGCAGGTATGGGGAAAGGGCATGTAAGAAGAGTTCTTAGGACTAAATTGGCCACAAAGTCCTCCTCACCCACGTTAAGATTATTTTAGACTAAAATTCCCAAATCTCTTTAACTCTCTCCTGAATTTCCAACCTCATTTTCAAATATTTGTCTGAAACAGACAGACATCCTCAAAATTCTTCTAGCACCTTAAATCCATTCAGTTAAAGACCAGAATATTTCATCTGCCCAATTTCCTGTTTTTATTCTGATGCCAAATTATCCCAGTCATCCAGGCAACCGGTCATTATGGGCCCCTCCCTTTCCTACTCAATCAGTTGCTGAATCGTGTGGATTCTATTTTACACAATGTCTCTCACACTCACCCTGTCCTTTCTAGTACTTTCCCACTATCCTAGTCAAAGCCTTCACTATTTCTCACTTAAGCCATTTGGTAATGAGCTATTAACTATTATCCCTCCCTCTGACCTCACCTCCATTCTATTCATCTAATATATGACAGCCAAATCATTTTTTTTTCAACAGTAGGCCGGATGACACATCTCCCTCTTTAAAATTCATTACTTCCTATGGAATTAAGTACAACCCGTACATTAAACTTTTCCATTATCTCTCCTCACCCCCACCTTTCTCGTGTGCTGTGATCATGGGTACAACCTCCTTGACTTCTGCCAAAGCTTATGATTTTACATTCTTGGATTTTCTATCCATTAATCCCTTGCCTAGAGTGCCCCTGGTTAAATTTCACCTTTGTAATCAAAACTCATATCAAATATTACCTACTCTAAGACATCTTTACATTTGTGTTTACTCTCATTTATAATCTTTTATAGCCCTTTTTGATATTTTCTTTAGGCCGCAATGTAATACACTTTGTATTATAAGTGTCTGCATATTGAGAAGAATTTACCCTATGATACTTAAAAAGGCTTATGCAGAAAGGACTGGTACTCATAACTGATGCTCTGTAGCACACTGTAAGTGTTTAATAACATGAGATAGACCAATTAATACTGCCATTTTCAGTAAATACATTTCAATCTTGATTATAACTTGGTATTCTCATAAAAATATGACAAGTGTATAATACATACACAATCATTACCGCCAGTGGACAAACCTGTCAAGATGTATTTCCTCCTGACAGTCAACAGTGAGGGTTTAATAAACCCCAAGGAAAGTAATTCTCAAAATCCATCAGTTCTTTAGGTCAAGAGGATATACCACATTAGCAAATCAATTGTCTGCTTAAAACTCCTTTCCTTGTGGACATTTTTTTTTGTTTTATTTAACAAATACATATACGTACATATTCTATAACTATATGTACTATTTTTCTTTGTTTATAATGCTTACTCTGCTCAGGCACTGTTCTAAGTGCTTTACAAAATACAACCCATTTAATTTTACCATGCAATTACCTATGTTAACGTTCTTCAATCCAGGGATGATGCTAAAGTTATCCTTCATGATGCCTCTTAGACACATACTCTTTTAAGTAAAACTGCCCCAATGAAAGCACAGACTCAGGCTCAGCTGAAGGCAATCAACCATCCACCTAACTCCAACTGCTTTAGACACATACTCTTTTAAGTGAAACTGCCCCAATGAAAGCACAGACTCAGGCTCAGTTGAAGGCAAGCAACCATCCACCTAACTCCAACAGCATAGAATAATGGCTCCAAAGAGTTCCACATCTTAATCTACAGGATCTGTGACTCCATTACCTTACATGGCAAAAGGAACTTTGGTGATGTGATTAAGAATCCTGAAATGAGAAGATTAACCAGGAATGGAGTTTCCCTTATGGAGCAGTGGAAACGAATCTGGCCAGTATCCATGAGGATATGGGTTTGATCCCTGGCCTTGCTCAGTTGCTCAGGGATCTGGCATTGCCGCGAGCTGTGGTGTATGTTGCAGACACGGCCCAGATCCTGTGTTGCTGTTGCTGTGGCTGTGGCCCACAGCTGTAGCTCCAAGTCGACCCCTAGTCTGGAACTTCCATATGGCCTCAGGTGCAGCCTTAAAAAGAAAAAAGAAAAAAGAAAAAAAAAAAGATTTACCAGGATTACCTAGGTGGACCCAATCTAATCAGGAGGGCCCTTCATAAGAGAAAGAGGTAGGTGTTACTTTAATACTGACAACACTGTGTAAGGATCTTGACACCAGCACAAAAGAGAGAAGAAATGGATCCCTTCTTCATTGGAGCCTTTTGGGGTTTAAACCAAAGAACTGAACTGGCCTTAGTAAACTAGAAGGAATACATTTTGGTGATAGCCCCAATAACCAGAAAATAATATTCCTACTTTATAGGAAATATTAAAAGTACAGAGAAAAGAAATATAGAATTCTTGCTAATTACTCAAGTAATTGAGTTAATATTCCATAGTTATTTGATTTGCAACATGACCTAATAATTCAAAGAAACTGTCATATATTATGACACACACATATTCATATATACACTAATTTCTACTATATACAAATCACAAAATAAATCCTAGATGGAATATACATCAAAATGTTTTTTCTTTTTAAAAAGCTATAAATGTTTGAGAGTTTAAGACTGTGATACTGGGGAGTTCCTGTTGTCGCATAGTGGAATTGAATCCGACTAGGAACCATAAGGTTGTGGGTTCAATCCCCGGCCTCTCTCAGTGGGTTAAGGATCTGGCGTTGCCATGAGCTGCAGTGTAGTTTGCAGATGCGGCTCCTATCTGGTGTTGCTGTGGCTGTGGCTGTGGCTGGCAGCTACAGATCCGATTAGACCCCTAGCCTGGGAAACCTGGGAACCTCCCTAGGCCGCGGGGTTGGTCCTAAAAACACACACACACACAAAAGATTGTGATACTGGAATAGGGAAGGCTGGAAAGCTTTTCTAAATAACATAACGGAGGTGAAAACCATGAAAAATAAGATTGGCATATTTAATTTATAAAAGAAAAAAATTTAAAATGTAAGCAAATAAAAAAAAAACAAGACACTCTAAGAAAATATCTGCAATGTATAAAATCTACAAACAATTTAAAATAACAAGGCTATGAAGAGGCATCAAAGAAGAGAGACAAAAGAGCCAGTAAATATATGAAAACCTAAACTCACTAGAAATCATAGAAAGATGTATTGAAATAACATGTCAAGAGCAACTTCTCTTTTCAGTGCTTCTAAAAGATAGGGGGCCTATGAACTCTTATAGCCTGCTGGTGGGAAAGCAAATTGGTATCGACATTTGCAGGGCAATTTCGCAGTATCTATTAAAATCAACAATGTTTGTACCCTATTATGATCAGTTCCACTTTTTAGTATCTATTCAGAGAAATACTTGCTTATGTGTACACGGTGAAGCATAATCATGGATTATAACTGAAATATTGTTTGTAACGGTATAGCATTTGGACAATTCTAAATATCTACCAACAGGGAAATGATTTAATAAAATGTTTGTGTGTTCCAACTGTGAAATATTCTTCATGAGTTGAAACAAATGAGTTAAGCCTCTATGTACTGACATGGGGAAATCTTAAGATGCATAAAAATGATCTGCAAAACAATTCATACAATTTCAGTAAAAAACATCTGATTTCTTATGCTTCAGGGAAGTTCCATGCTCCATGGAACTAATACGTTCCATGTATGTTTTATTTTTAAATTTCTTTCTTACAATAGGAATGGAATTGTGTTTTACTTGTCTATATAAAATTCAAAAAAGTATAAATACTTTCTTAAAAATGAAAGTGAATCAAGGGAAATGTCTATGTAAAATGAATACCTAGATAAGTGAATAGATGAATGGGGCTTTTAAAATTTCCCTTTCAGGTGCACATAAAATATATTTAATATTTATGTGATAAAATATAATTCCAGAAATGAAAATACGGACTTGAGTGTGGCCAAAAATTAGTCACCAAAAATTAATAATTTTATTATTTTTTAATTTCAAAGATATATGACCTTCTATTTCTATTTACTCTGACTCATTTGCATTGAATTACTTTTCTGCTTGAAAGGAAATGATCCAGTCAGCTGCAAAAGACTAAGTGAAATCTCAGATCAGTGAAACTTTTTGAGCAGATTTACAACTTGCATTTGGGAGCAGCAGAAAGTAATGCATGTTACTGAATGATGAAAAGATGGGCATAAAGATGGAATATTTTCATATGCACAGCAAAGGTTTGAAAATTTTGCACTTCATGCAAAGTGTGTGCTGATAAATGTCAATTTTCATACTGTACTTGGTATCCTGTTCATTTGCATTAACCTACTTTTGAAGCATCCCTAATACTGAATTTCCTCCCTTGTTCCCCTACCTACACTGTGTGTGTGTGTGTGTGTGTGTGTGTGTGTGTGTAAAAGAGAGAGAGAGAAAGAGGAAGAGACCAATGTAGGGCAAGATTGAAAGCCTAATTAAAAGTTTCTCACTGATACTTGGGAAAGTTTAGCCCTTAACTAAATGAATATTATACACACATAGACATACAAACATATATGGGTATTTTTATATAAAATGATACAAATCAATCTTTTCTCATAGAATATAATGAGGTTGGCTGATACTGTATGGAGGTTTCCTTCTCCTGAAATTCATCATAGAATGCTTTTCACCATATCTCCATCAGATAATGCTATTTCATACTTTCAAATATTAGGCATTTAATACAACCGATGAGGTGTTTTGTCCTTCAACTTCTACTATGTGCTTGGTTCTATGGAATAATAGTTAATAGACCCAAGTTTAGAGTGTAGCATCCATTTTAGATTGGTTCTTTCGGAGCAAAGGAAAATCTTTACCTTAGCCCCCAAGAAAAGGGGGGTGCCCATGCTAGAACAAAAACTCAGGGAATGGTTTAACTTATACCACTTTTCTGTCCCTTCCCTATTTACTCATGAGCCATCTGGTCTCCTCTCATGGTATCTCAGCTTCTCCCTGACAGGTTCCTGGGGGAGAAATATGGAAAAAAAAAATAGAAAAGGGCAAAAATTATCTGAGATCCCACCACAGGAGAAAACCATTATTAATAATTTGGCTATTTATTTTCTGTGTTTTCCCAAAGTGCTTGTTTTTCTTTTAACAGCCAGAAAAAGTTAAAGCTATTTTCATTTTAAATGATAAATACAGGGGGGAAATCAACAAGTATATTGTTTTGATTACCCAAGTAATTAACATGTGTTGGCAGACAGTTTAGGAACTGTCATCTTCATCAGGCACTTATGAGAGAGACCTCCAAATGTAATGACACTGAGCTGTTTAAAGCAGCTTTTTCAATATTAACCTTTGAAATTCTATTCCAGAAAAAAAAAAATAAAGGCCCTATTCTCTGTTCCCATTAGTATCTGTGATCCAGCTACGGTGCCCTGTTACTCTGTTTTTTTGACACTGCGGTCCACTTGCTTTGTGATTCTCTTAATGATGTTTACTCAAACTTAAAGAGAAATATAATGTTACCATCATTATTTTAAGTTGCATGTTAGCATAATTAGATAATTCAGGTGAAACCAGCCTACATCCTAAGCCATGTTTACAATTTAAACACTGACATTTTATTAGAAACAAACTAAATTAGTCTTTGTATTGTATGTCTGCCTTTCTCTACACTGTCTTCTGCTAATGTCCAGCCTTTGTTGTGAATGAGGAAGGTGAAGGCAAAGCTGCCCAAACACATCACTAATGCGCAGATGCAAATATACTTGCTGAATGATTCATTCTAAAGAAAAGTTACATTCTTGACCTCCTTCTAATCACACCTATCTTCATTTTATTCTGTGTTCCTACTGCTGCATGGAATTAAAATTGTGGGAAATATGACACTATTACCTTCAGTAATTTCTTGTTTAATCTGTTAACTGTGTTTCTCTACTATAACCCAAGATTAATGGGGGCAAAACCCATATTTTTAAATTCACAATTTAATCTCTGATAACTAGCAGAGTCCAGAAACATAGCTGGTTCTCAATAAATGCATTTGAATGAAGAACTTATTCTGTGGAGTTCCCATTGTGGCATAGTGGAAATAAATCCAACTAGTATCCATGAGGATACAGGTTTGATCCCTGGCCTCACTCAGTGGGTTCGGGATCCTGGGATGCCGTGAGCTGTGGTGTAGTTATCAGATAGGGCTTGGATCCTGTGTTGCTGTGGCTGGGGCGTAGGCTGGCAGCTGTAGCTCTGATTTGATTCATAGCCTGGGAACTTCCATATGCCGCAGATGTGGCTCTAAAAGCAAAACAAAACAAAACAAAGAAATTGTTCTGGTCCTCAGGTTTAAGTCTCCATCACTTCCTTGTATCAGAAAGTTTATCCTGAAGCCATCCAAAGAAATCACAGCAACCACAGTACATCAATATAAATGTTTCCATTTCCCTTAAAATTTTTTGAGCTTATTTTCACTTCTAAAACTTTCTCAATGCATTCACTATTTTCACTGGAATAGCAGGATACTCCATGTTGCAGTCCCCTCACTAGTTTATATTATTCATGTAAACGAAAATTTTCCTCCTACCATAATAACGTTTTTCCCCTAAACTTGTTCCAACTGAACATTTCTTCCTCAAACCACTACTGGCTTTTCATTGTCTTTCAATTTCCATTATTTTCATCTTCAACTTTAGTCATCATTATTCCAATCTCTCTGTGCAGCTCCCACATTCATTCATTCCCTCTATTTTACTCAAGCACATATCCTATTTTGTCCTCTATGCAGTCTATCTCTTGTATACATTAAGGAAGTGTGCTAGGCATTTATCCCTGTGCTCATTTACCATATATTTTAATAGAAAAATCAATATATAATACAGATTATCACACTTCATTCTCTCCTAAGTGGAGGTCAGCAGGCAATACCAAGAGCTTCACCTTTTAGTCAGGGCTGCAGAGGTGATCTGACATTTGAGGTTTATTTCCTGGAAGTGGGTAACTACATGTATGTTTAGAAGCAAGCTTTATTAGTGCACTGCTATCTAACTCATTCTATAAGGAATCAACCTCCATTTTCTTTTCTTTTCTTTTCTTTTTTTTTTTTTTTTTGTCTTTTTGCCATTTTTTGGCTGCTCCCACAGCATATGGAGGTTCCCAGGCTAGGGGTCTAATCGGAGCTGTAGCGGCCAGCCTACGCCAGAGCCACAGCAAGGCGGGATCCGAGCCGCATCTGCAACCTACACCACAGCTCACGGCAGTGCCGGATCGTTAACCCATGGAGCAAGGGCGGGGATCGAACCCGCAACCTCATGGTTCCTAGTCGGATTCGTTAACCACTGCACCACGACGGGAACTCCGAATCTCCATTTTCTGACATAACCTGTTCATCTTTTTCTCTCTGCCATACTAGGTGCATAGGAATTATCCTAAGCTGATGATGGTGAAAATGATTAAAACATTTATTTAAGTGGACATTTGAATATTTCCTTCCTTAGGTTTAATGCATAATTATGATGAACACTGATCGGGAAATGTCTCTAACAGGATTTCTAATGAATAGTAAAACATGTTTTGTTATATCAATATTTTACATAAGATGCTCATTTCTTTTTCACATGAAAGGGGTCCAGAGTGCAAATTACAGAACTAGGATAGCAGGTGCATGGTGTCTTTGGAGACACCAGCTTCCTCCAGCTTTCTATTCTATTATCCTTGTGTTATATACCTTTGATCTAGATTTTAGATCACAATAATGGTTATAAAGGGAAATGGCAAAGGGCCAAAATGGTGCTTGCTGGCTGAATCATCTTCCTATAGGTAAAGTGCCTGGATGCTCCATCCAGGAATTCTTGTACCTCATTGGCAAGGCTAGTGCCACATGACTGCAGCTAGGAGCAAGAAAAGTAGGAGAATGTAGCTTTCTTTTAGGCTGGGAACATTGCTATCCCAAATTCAAGTAGGCTTATGCCATAAAAAGGAATAAAGTATTTATAAATGCTAAAACATAGATAAACCTCAGAAACAATATGCTAAGTGAAAGAAGACACAAAAAGTCACATATTCTATGAATCCATTTATATTAAGTGTCAAGAATTGACAAATCTATAGAGACAAAATGCAGATTGGTAGTTGGCAGGAGCTATGGAGTTGGGGGAAGTAGGGAGCAACTGCTTAATGGGTACAAGGTTTCCTTGTGGGAATGTCTGAATTGTTCACTTTAAAATTATATTATATGAATTTCATATCAATACAATAGTTACATAAATAAATAAACTTTAAAATTAAGCTTTTGTTGTTAAGGAAGAAGAGAAAGAAAAATATTGCTTAGGCAAGCAGTGGTCTGTGCTATTGCTTCCATTTTTTTTTTCAATTGGCATGTAATTATTTTTACCTATTATGTGACAGACAATGGTCAGAGCTACATTATTGGACAAGTTCCTGATCTTCTAATGGGCCCATAAACATGTGATAAGACAACATCAACAAATCCCAATTGAGGGACATCCTCCAAAACACCTGATCAGTACTCCTTTAAACTGTCAACGTCATCAAAAATAAGGACAATCTGAGAAATGGGCATAACCAAGAAGAGCCTGGTACATGATTATCATGATTATTAAATGTAATGTGGTATCCTGGATGGGATAGGAAAAGGCCATTAGAGAGAAGATGAGAAAATCTGAATATAATACCAACTTCAGTGAATAATAATGTAACAGTATTGGCCTGTTCATTGTGCAAATGTAACAACCAATACAAGTAGCTAATAATAGGGTAAACTAGATATGAGGTATATAGGAACTTTCAGATCTAATTTTGTAATAATTCTTCACATCTAAAACACCTATAAAATTAAAAGTTTATTTTTATGAAGAAGGTATGGAGGGCATTTCTCCGTATTTTGTATCCTTTCCCTACTCCTGAATTCCCTTTTCTGAATCCAAAAGTAGCTCTGTCAAAGGACAAGTAACAAAGAAACATCAAATATATACTGAATATCTACTATTTCTAAGTACTAAATTAGGTTTATTTGATATAATATGTCATTTAGTCTTCATCACAATCTTGTATATTAACTTTAGTTGACAGCAAGGGAATGGATGCTCAGAAAATTTTGTAACTTGGCTAAGAGTACATGGCCAAAATGGAAAGGACTCCAAATATTCTGCTTCTTATATCCTTTCAGTATGCCAAGCTGCCTAGGAGACTGCTCCAGTTTTTCTCACAGGGTCATTACCATGGTAAGATACAATATGAGAGAGAGAGAGAGGGAGGGAGGGAGCAGGGGGGAAAGAGAAATAGAGAGTGAGAGAGAGTTAGTTAATGTGTCTATGTTTGCATTGCATGTATGTTTGGGAGAAAGGATCGCATTTCTCAGTCCATGTGGCTCAGGTGGGCTGATCCTATCCCTGGCCTTGAAGGTGACCATATGATCCAAGAGTGGCCAATCAAAGTACTACATCTCCTTGATCACTTAGCTATGTCCAGGCATGGATGTATGATCAAAGCCACACCAAACAAAAATCCACAGCTTCCTCAATTGGAGGGCAACAGAGACCACAGAAGCCTGAGGCTATCAGGGGCCATTTTAATCATTAGAAGAATAGAGCCTGACTGAGCATGAAGCCAAAACAGAGATACAGAAGAAATAATATTTGAGAGATGGAGAAACAGAGACAGGCACAGGAAGAGGAGAGGATATGGAGGAGGAAGGAGACCAAGTACTGATAATATCAACTCGCCCTCTGGATTCAGCTATATCTGAATGTGACAGTACCAGTCCTGCCACTGGAGCATTCAGTTACTGTGTCAAGATATTTCTTTTGAACTATTTTGAGTTATATTTCTGTCCCTAGTCCTTCAGAGAGCTGTATTACAGAAAATGCATATCAAAAAAACAACAGTATTTCTAGTAACACGTTTCTCTTTTAAGCTAATTGTTCTCTAAAATTAAAAGCAAATATTTAACAACCTAGCTAAGCAAAATTTTAATAGTATCTACAAAACTTTCCTGTAAATGTAAAGAATCAAAACCCATAATGTAACACTTTTAGATACATTATAAATATAGCATTCTATGTTCAGATGCATTTGGCTCAGATATACATATATCTGTGTGTGTGTATATATATATACATACATATAAAATACCAAAATATCTCCTAAAGAAATTAAATTCATATGCCTCTCATGCACTTTACAGTTTACTCAGCCAACAACTTATTCATTCACTCAATGAGTCATTTATTTCAAACTTTAAGTATAGAAATCGTGCTAATTGCTGAAGCCAAAAAAAAAAAAGAAAAAAAGATATGGTCTCTCTGTTTTTATGAAGATCAATCCAGAGAAAGAGGTATCTCAAGAAAAAAATATTTAAAATGAATTTTAACATAATGCATAATAATTAAAATGATTAATATCTGTTCCTCTTTTTCTATTTTAAGCCCTTTGTGTGTACTGTCTTATTCAATGCACAAAAAATCCTATGATAAATACTGCACATGTCGTTATTATAATTCCTATTTCTCAGATTAGGAAATGTCAGTTAACTGAGGTCAAGTTACCTTCTCAAGGTCACACAGATAATAAGACTCCTGAGCTACAGAGCATCTCTTTTAGCCAGTACAGCACTATATTCCCTACTGCAACTGATTTTCATTTAAAATTGACAATACTTATCCTTCTTCCTCTATAAATAAGAAAGTCATTTTATACAGATATGTTCTTTTATCTATTTGACAATGCTTTAAGATGAAATAATCCAGAGTCAGCTTAAAATTTAAGACTGACAAGGTTCAACTGAATTTCAAACTCCAAAAACTATGCTAGTCAAGTATTCTGACAGAAACAATATATATATATAACTATTTACACATACATCTTTTAAATCTAAGCAAATCTTCTTAGTTATCTCTTAAAGGTAATGCAGTAAAATGTCCAAAGCCATTTATAATATAAGTGTATGTTTGAGGTTAGCATCTTACATTTTAGAGTATATTCTTGTGCATATCTTTAAAAGCAAATCAAAGGTATTTATAGATAAAGCCAGAAATCAGAATGGCATAGATACACATATGTTTAATATAGGAAATTATATATGAACATTAGGTTTATAAAAAAAGGAATAACTGATATAATTCAGATATGTTTTCATAAACATACACAAAGTCTGTAGCTATCATATACTTTTGTAAGTATTTACACAGATGTGTGTTTTTAAAAAAACAACAGAATCATCTTTGGAAAAATGTCTATTCAGGTCTGTTGCCCATTTTTCCATTGGGTTGTTGGTTTTTTGCTGTTGAGCTATATAGGTTGTTTGTATATTTTAGAGATTAAGTTCCTGTCAGTTGCATCATTTGAAACTATTTTCTCCCATCTGTAAGTTGTCTTTTTGTTTTCTTTTTGCTTTCCTTTGCTGTGCAAAAGTTGTCAGTTTGATTAGGTCCCATTGGTTTATCTTTGCTCTTATTTCTGTTGCTTTGGGAGAGTGACCTAAGAAAACATTTGTAAAGTTGATGTCAGAGAATGTTTTGCCTATATTCTCTCGCAGGAGTTTGATGGTCTTATATTTAGGTCTTTCAGCCATTTTGAGGGGTTTTTTTGTGCATGGTGTGAGGGTGTGTTCTAGTTTCATCGATTTATATGCAGCTGTCAAGGTTTCTCAGCAATTCTTGATGAAAAGACTGTCTTTTTCCCATTTTATGTTCTTGCCTCCTTTGTCAAAGATTAATTGACCAAAGGTGTCTGGGTTTCTTTCTGTGTTCTCTATTCTGTTCCATTTGTCTGTTTGTCTGTTTTGGTACCAGTACCACAATGTCTTGATGACTGTGGCTTTGTAATATTGGTTGAGGTCTGGGAGAGTTATGTCTCCTGCTTGGTTTTTGTTTCTCAGGATTGCTTTGGCAATTCTGGGTCTTTTGTGGCTCCATATAAATTTTTGGATTATTTATTCTAGTTCTGTGAAAAATGTCATGGGTAATTTGATAGGGATTGCATTGAATCTGTAGACTGCTTTGGGTAGTATGGCCATTTTTACAATACTAATTTTTCCAACCCAGGAGCATGGAATATCTTTCCATTTCTTTAGAATCAAAGATGCTTTAAAAATTATACATTGTTTTTATTAACCGGCATTTTTCTAAAGTTAAATTACTGACATTTTTCTAACAAACTCAACATCTATAATTTCAACACATTTTCCAATGCAGGGTAAAAATAAAAGACAAAAAATAGCCATCACAAAGCCCTTGTCCTTTGCTCTAGAAAAAGTGAATGAATTAGACCTCAAGGTATGTCTATTGCTTTAGAATAACGCATAAAATCAAGCATTCGCATTGGCTGACCTCTTCTAAGCATCTGTGGTCCTGCAAGATTTCACACTTGGAACATCCAGACCTCCTAATATAGAATAAATTTTCATGTTTTTTTGGGGGGAGGGGCACAGCTGCAGCATATAGAAGTTTCCAGGCTAGGGGTCAAATCAGAGCTGAAGCTGCAGCCTATGCCATAGCCACAGTGCCAGATCCAAGCCACATCTTGAACCTACGCCACATCTCATGGCAACAATGGATGCTTAGTCCACTGAACGAGGCCAGGGATCAAACCCGCATCCTCATGAATTCTAGTCGGATTCTTAACCCACTGATCCACAATGGGAACTCCAAATTTTTATGTTTTAAACCATCAAGTTTGTGGTAATTTGTTACAGGAGCTTTGGGAAACTATTAGAGTAACATGATGATCCCATATATTTTTGTAAATTTACCTGGTAGCTAAAACAAAGAATTACATAGTGTCATCCATTAAGTATTAATTGACCACCTCTATAAGGCAAGTTCATCCATCAAATCTTTTTAGATATGTTTGTAATTTTGTGCTCTGAGTAATTCTCAATTGCCTCTCCTGCTTCTAAAGACCTTAGAATGGTATCTTGAAAAAAATCTCGTGACCTTTCATACTGTTTATTTTTCCTCATTTTTCTACTAATGCTTTAATATAGATATTAATAACCATCATGGTAATAATAACAGTTAGCTTGTTGCACATCAAACCATAAAAAAGTAATGAGTTAATTTCTTTATATATGTGATCTCTTATGGTCATTATAATAGCCCTATGAGGTGGATACTATTATTATTCTAATTTTACTGGGGATGAAGTTATGGCTTCAGGACGCCAAGGCACTTTCCTAAAGTTAGAAATCTAATAATTTTGGTTTTCTGACTTTAAGGCCTGTGCCACACTTAACCAGTAAGGCAAAGAACCTCTTTTAACATACTATTCAAAAATAACTCTCACATTTGTAATGACAAAAAAAGGATATATATGAAACAAGATGTTAACATTGAAGTTGGAACTAGGCACTGACTTGCAACAGATGTGAAATAGCAGTGTGAGTTACAAAACACTAAATAGAGATTTTTCAGAGGAAATGGGCAAGGATCTGTTCCTCACTATTGAACTCTTTGATGACTTTCCAATTATAAATCGTTTACAGGAGTTCCCATCATAGCACGGGAGAAACAAATCCAATTAGGAACCATGAGGTTGCGGGTTTGAACCCTGGCCTCGATCAGCTCAGTGTGTTGCTGTGAGCTGTGGTGTAGGTCGCAGATGCGGCTTGGATCTGGCATTGCTGTGGCTGTGATGTAGTCTGGCAGCTGTCGCTCCAATTAGACCCCTAGCCTGGGAACCTCCATATGCCAAGGGTGCAGCCTTAAAAAGCAAAAAAAAAAAAAATGTTTACAAAGGTGAGGAGGTAGGATTTGATGCAGATACTTTTGGGAAAGAGCTTTTGTCTGTGTCCCTGGGAAATAACCGGGGGTTATGACTCATCATCTCTAGCCAAGAGGAGAAGTCTTCTAGAGGGCCCCTTCAAAACCTATGGAATATGTTCTTTTCAGTTGGGAGACATAGAGGAATGAAGTTCACCTCATATTGAAGAGAGGCAAAGCCACTGCCACACCAGGAAAAATGAGACTGTGTCCAAAATTGCAGGGGCACAATACTGTGAGTGTTTTTCTATGCACTGGGTATCTATAAGACCCACTTGCACACAGCAGTCCCATTTTATGTCTTTTGCTCCTTTGTAATTATTAATAGTTTTCCCTTTCACTCAGAAAAGTATCTGTTTGGATGATGAAATGTATAGTCATCCTAATATTGGAATATTGACTTGAGTTCTGTCCAATGTACACCTATAAGAGCAGAGGAACCTCAATAGCAAGAACCTAAAGGTAAAGCTTATATTTTTAGAGCATAAAATCACCAATCTTCACGCAAAATAGTGATGGCTCTACCTGGATCATGGAAACTGCAGGAGATGGGGGAAGAGAGGAGAAGTTTACTTATATGTACTTATATACATATAAGCAGCATCACTGAGACATCATTCATATATAATTCATTCACTTCAAGTACACAATTCAATGGTTTTTAGTATATATACACAGGGTTGTGCAACCATTATCACAAAGTAATTTTAAAACATTATATCCCTCTAAAAGAAACTCCAACCCATTAGCAGTCACTCTTCCATCCCTCTTTCCATGTCCTAATAAAGTGTTATTTTATTCAAAGCAATAATTAATACATAGTATTATCTGGCTAAAAGTTTAATTTATGAATTAGAATATAAAATAGCCTATAAGAGAAAAGTGCATAAGGTCAAAGAGTTAAATTAAAGTAACTGGAAAGAATTAGGAGAAAAATTGGAAATTAAAAGGTATATTAAGGGGAGTTCCCATTGTGGCTCAATGGTTAATAAACCCAAGTAGGATCCATGAGGATGCGGGTTCGACCCCTGGCCTTCCTCAGTGAGTTAAAGGTCCGGCGTTGCTGTGGCTGTGGTGTAGGCCACCAGCTGAAGCTTTGATTCGACCCCTTGCCTGGGAATCTCTATATGCTGTGGGTGTGGCCCTAAAAAGACAAAAAGACAAAAAAAAAGATATTTTAAGGATATATTTTTCAAAGATGAAATACCATTTAATCATATTAATTTAAGAATTCAGAAGTGATTTGATCTCTGTCACTGAGAATAAACAATATAAGTCATCTTAATTTTTTTAAAAAAATTGCCTATTCCATGTCATATAATACAATGGAAGAGAAACCTTGAGAAGGCAGCATATATATATCATTTATTCTCAACCCTAGCTATACATCAAAATCATCAAGGAAGCTTGTAAAAATATCAACATCCTAGTATCCAAGATAAAATTAAATCTGGGCATTAGAGATTTTCATTTGGAGCCAGCATTCAATCACCATTATATATTGTCATAATTCTCATGGTATTTAAACAGCTAGGATTTGGGAGAGAAGTGTAAAAGACAACAGTTTTAGATTACATGCATTACCTTTCTATCCTTCTGCAGACATTTTGTGTAATATAATGGGAGTGTGTTGCCCAAGTGGAAATATGGAAGCAGAAAAATACTGAAAACCATTGCTACACAAGAAAGAGTTAAATTCTGCAAAGATGGAACAGAGTCCAGGCCCAATATGGCAATGGGAAGTCAAACAAATTCTATGAGCCTTGAATTTTCAGCTGGACAATGGAAATAATCACATTCCACTTTCTCAGGGTCATTGTGAGAATAAGGAAAAGTTTCTGTCATGCCACCATTACCAAAGTATAACAAATGGTAGCTATGTTATTATTCAAATAAGTCACTATTATAGTTAAAACATAAATAATGATCTCTTTGTTAGGCTGTTCATTTAATGTGACAGTGAAGTCTATGACCCTGTAGAACAATCCATTCTCAATAGAACTAATCTTTTCAAGTATTACTGAAAATACATTACAAAGTAAGTATCAATGGAAGTAGAAAATGCACTGATGCAAAAAAATGCATTATATAATTTTCTACAATGAAAGTAGAGTGGCTGCTAATATGTTTCCTCTATTTGATGGAAGTTCAAACTCAACAAGAAACTTTCTCTTTGGATAAAAATGGAGAGTCCTTGGAAAGGCATGCAACTGAACTGGAGAGATGTTGCCCTTGACTAGATCTAAGGTCATAAATACACCATTATATACAAACCAATTTGTCATATGTAAAACAAGAAGATACAGAGTCCTTTGTTGAAAGGCAATTGTCAATGAATTAGCAAAATGCCATGAATGAAATCAAGTCACTTAGTCACTTTCTCTTATCCTAAACTCTAAAACATAAAAAGATAAACGACAGATTTGGTGTTTCTTACATAACTATATATGCAAGATTCTCAAAGAGATATCACTATTCTTATAGGAAAGTAAGTAGACAAATATGTATTAGATAACCAAGAAGATAATGATTTGAATGATTCCTTGTGAAATATATCAACCAACTGAAATAGTGTCTGCTTTTATATGATGTCTGGTTTTTAAATTTTTCAAGTACATAAAAAGAATATGGATGACAAAATAAAGCAAAACCTAGAATTTAAAACAAGTATGAAAGAAAGATAGTGGCAATTCTTACCAATCAATTTTGAGTAACTGCCTGAGGAAGAGTGTGGATTATGAACATGAAGATATCAAAAACTTCATCTGTCATCTGGAACTACATTCTTGGATGACCTTTGATAGCTTCATTAATTAAAAAAAAAGCTTATCTAGTGCTTACTCTGTACCAGATCCCATGGTAAGTACTGTGGGTACAAACATGATTAATAAATGCACGTTCTTCTCCTGGAAAGGAGTAGCTGGATGACTGAGACATATATTCATACTTCATTATTTTTACTTGTCTATATCAAAACATTTGAAGAATATGAATAGTGCTCATATTATCAATAAATTAATCTAAATATCTGTCAAAATGGAGGAATGTCTGATGTTATGTGAAAAAAAGAGAACCTAGAAATATTCATGAGCTATTCCACACAAAGATAGACATAAAATGTTCAAAGCAGAAGTTATTTTTCAATTACAGAAATTAAATCTTCTCATAAGTTCAAAATGTATAATAGCTTGGTCTTTAATTTGTAAACCTAAAATATCCTGAATACTAACAACACTATAAAACTAATTGCATATTATACGAGCCACATGTGTATAAGGCAGCAATACTGAATTGTTCATGTGATTCTTTAAGAATTCATGAGGAAATCAAATAATCTTTAGATACTTTAAGATGTATGACATGATTCCAAATCAAAAAATGATACCCTTTTGTAAATGAAAGCGTGCATCATGTTCAGTTATGTGAAACTCTATGTGTTTTTGTTGTAGACCAAAAACGAAATTAGAAAGAAATTGAACATGGGTGTAGTGCTAGGGATGAAAGTAAGGATGTGGAACAAAAAAATAGATATTTGGCCAAATATGCAAAGCATGGTGCCTGAGTTAATGGGAAAGTGAGGATGTAGGAGAACAAGAATAACTCCTTTGTTCCTCATCTAGGTGACCCTGAGGATGCTGTGCTAAAAGAAGATGCACAGAGACTTACTCAGCATAAGTTCATACATGGGGAGTTTGGTATGCCCATGGAACCACTACATGGAAATGTCAGATGGAACAGCAAAGGCTGGGAGAAGGCATGGGGGTGGGCAACAAGATGGTGCACAGAGTGAGAAGAGTAAAGCAACTGGGATGGAAACATGGCAGCACATATAACTAAAGGGTAACTTGGAGGAAGAGAAGCTCATGGAGAATACTGACAAAGCACCCACAGAGGAATGAGAACAGAAGATGATGTCACAGAAGTCAAATGTGTTAAGACTTTCTAAGATGCAGAAATCAACAGTGCCAAGTGCAGAAGAGAGATCTGGTAAAGAATAACTGGTATCTATTCACTAGATTTATCAACACAAATATCATCATTCATTGTAAAAATAATAGCTATTGCACAGTTATGAGTAGAGACTAGACTCCCAGTGGCTTAGGAGAAAATGGGAGAATAGGTCATGAAAATAGAGAACTGAGATTACTCCCTCAAGAAATTTGGCTCAGAAAAGGAGAAAACAAGTGAAATGCAACTTCCATTAGATAGGAAAAGATAAAGATAACCAAAGAGTTGAAAGAGAAAAGAAACAGACAGAATCAAGGGCACAGGTGAAATAACCATCTCTCAAGTGTAAGATGAGACGCACATACCCCCAGACAGGAAAAAAGCATGAGGTTGATTGTGGTCATGAATACATCAATAAATAGGGTAAAGAGAGGGCATGAGTATTCCTAGCTAATGGTCCCAAATGTTTAAAAACTTACCTGGCAGGGTTAAGATGTTAGGAGAGAAAAAAAAATGGATCATACAGGGGCTTGAGGAAAATAGGTCCATTTCACAAGTGTCCTTCAGGGAAATATTAAATACATCTGAGCTCAGACAAGTAAAATACTGGTGAAGAGCTCTTACCACTGTGTAATAACACACACTGTGTAATAAACACACCAAAAGAAAGCAACTCCATGAACTTGGCTTCTGTTATCTTTTTTTTTTCTATCATGGACTCATTATTTTATTTCATTTCATAATGTAATTGGAAAATTAAAGGTTTTTTTCCCAAGTATGGATTTTTATAAGATTTAAGTTCAGATTTAAAGATTCAGAAAACAGTCTTTAAAAGTTAGAGCATTAATAAGAAAGACTTATTTAGCAATAAATTATTAAAATTGATTTGTACTGCTTATATTTTGATTAATACCTCTACTTATATTTGTTCCTTCTATTTGTAGGCAAAGATCTGTCCTATAATTGACATAAATATCTTTTCCATGACCCTCCAAGAAATGTGCTTATAGAGCAGTTGCGTAATAAAATGTAGAGTGGCAAACCTATAGGATTCTGGATTATTAAATCAAGTCCAAATTGAAAGAATTATTGTCTGAATTTATTACTCTTTCCAAAAATAGAGAAATGATATAACCAAACATCTCTGAAAGACACAAGTATCTTTTTTTAGGGAGTTCCCATCGCGGCTCAGCAGCAACGAACCAGACTAGTATCTGTGAGGACGCAGGTTCAATCCCTGGCCTCACTCAGTGAGTTAAAGATCCAGTGTTGCTGTGAGCTATGGTGTAGGTCGCAGACAAAGCTTGGATCTAGTGATGCTGTGGCTGTGGCACAGGCTGGCAGCTGCAGCTCCCATTTGACCTCTAGCCTGGGTACTTCCATATGCCATGGGTGTGGCACTAAAAAGAAAAACAAAATTATCTTTTTAATAATTCTAAATTACGTATGCTAAAAGAAAATATCACAGCATGACTACACACACACACGTGTGCAAATACATTCTATATGCTAGTATATTTCAAAACATAAAAAGCAGTAATTATAATGAATTACAGCTTAAGATCACCTGATTTAAGGTATTCAAAATAAATGCATTTATTTGTGAGACCCACTAAAATCAGTAATGAGATTAATAATGTTTACATTAATCTGTTCATCAGGAGTCAGAAAATGAAATAGCATCAAAACACCAATTTCATAATGCAGTGAATGTGGACACCCATCAGCTTTATGCTGAGGTCTTTAGTTTGTTGTTTTTAAGTACTTTATTCATCATCAATAGAAAGCACATTTCTTGAAAAAACTGACACAGGAAATGCTTTCAACACTAATATATAAATGCACATGTCCTAGAAAAATACAACAAAGTATTTCGTTACCACTTAAAAGTTGATAGTTGTTCTTTTTTATTTGCCTTAAAATAGCACAAAAATTCTAAGGATTAGTCTGAGAACAATTGAGTTTTCAAAATACTTGTTGCTCTATAATGATAATATTTCCCTTGAAAATATTTTTTTAAAGTGGGAAAAATCTTGAACATGTTTTACTGGCTCATTGAAAATTTTCCTTTGCATATTTTGCCACCAAATTTAGAAAAAGTGAGCAGCATAATATTATCACTTATAGTATCACCGTTATTCATGACATATTATGATTAGCTCTGATTGAAATGACATTTCCAACATGTACCAAATTTGTGAAAATGGTAATTGCATTCTGCATTTACATGAGGTTATTCTTTTAGCCTGCCAATAGGTTATACACGTTCCATGGGCATCTTTCTGTATAGTAAACACCAAACTCCATGAATATTTAGATCATTCTTGTTATTTTTAATTTATGCCCACAAATAATTATTAACAATAATTTATACTAATAGAAACAAAGGGGAAATACCCCACCAAATTCATGTGCAATAGTTTTGTTTTAAAATGTTCTGCTTCTTCCCAAATAACGCACAAATGCATGTATTTTGGCTCTTTAATCCTGTATTATGGTATGCTTTCCCATATTAGTGATATGTCAAATTACTTAAATAATCTCTTCCTGATGATACTCAGCTACAAAGAAAACCTCTCACTGGGATATAATAAGCCACATTTTCAAAAGAATGCCAAACTTCCCTGTGGTAGTTATTTCTATATAAATTATGAATTGAAGTTCAGGCATTTATTGAATATTTCTATGAATTAAGCACAGTGCTAGGTTAACACAACTTAGTTTTGAGTATTGGTTCTATCTCAAAGAGATGGTGGGTGGTTGCTAGGTCACTTATCCTATTTGAGCCTCACTGTGTCATAATTTAAATGAAGATTTTATTAATATTACTTACTTCCTGAGCTTATTGTCTCAAATACCATGCCTTATGTCAAAATGTTTGTTTAATAGTATTTCATATATTACTGTTACAGGATTATTGGGGGACTAAAAAGAGGGAATATATAAGTGCACTGAAAAGAACTATAAAATAACATGCAAATGGAAGGTAGTAATTTTATTATTGAATAAATTCACATACACACACAGGTACACAAACATGAATGCTGCTAAGATGGAAAGATTTTGCTATCTTCCCAGAAGACACATTGTTTTTAATGTGAAATCATGTCCTATTTTACTTAAATATTCACTACTGATCCCTCAGGGAATGAAACAAATCAACAAATACATAGTATGGACTCAGAAGCATAAATTTTGGTAAATTTTATGAAACTCCTTAAGGTTTTTCTTTCTGACTGAAATTGCTGTCACAGCTACAATTTTGATCTATTGTGCATCAGTAGATGTTATCATAAACATGCCATTATGTACAAAAATATAATCCAACAAATAATTATCTATAAACAAGATTCTTCAAAATAAAATAAAATAATAAGAAAATGACACTACTCATGAACTATTTTAAAAGCCAAAGGTAGTTAATTATTGACATAAATTATTAGAAGACATAAGTTCCCTGGCCTTTGAGGGATTAAAAAAAAAATACAAATGTGCTTTTGTTGTTGTGTTAACACCATTTTTTGACGGTCATTCTGCGTATTTTCTAGCATTTTTCTTGACACTGTTAAAAAGCTGGCAGCCATGTTATCCTTCTCCTAAGCTTGGAGTCAGGGTTTTAGCAATTGTGACACAACATCCTAAACTATTTGGGGAGGCTTATAGAACTTTTCCTAGAATTATGATCTAATCCCATAGACAACACCATCATTGATCCTGCCTATTTATTATTCCCAATTTATAATTCAATATCACAAATAAAAATACACATGCTTATTACGCTTTCTGTCTGCCTTTAATTTTCATTTTTCACAATGTGCCACAGGGCCTTTGGCCTGGGGCAGCTGGAATGTTTTAGCATATTGCTCAATTCACAGATAAAGTAAGACCTATTCTAGCTATATATATATAGAGAGAGAGAGAAATAGCATATTTCTCAATTCACAGATAAAATAAGACCTATTCTAGCTATATATATATATATATATATATATATATATACACCCTAGAAGAGTAGAGAAAATATTTGGGAACTGAGAAAACAGAGAATGGCCTGAGGGCAATGGGGTTATCCACAAAGGAAGGGAGAAAGAAGGCTGTTAAAGACTTTCAGAAAGAGGAGGGACTGCACAGTTGTGCCTGGGTCTGGAGTGAAGTAATGCTTTTCAAAGTAGTTATACTTTATTTGGAAGCCCCTTACACTCAACCTTTTTGAATTTGTTATCATTATCTCCATGCCCGTACCTCCTACTCCTGCCCTTATAACTACAACTCTTGGATTTTTCCTTAAATGAACTCACACTCTCAACTTTATCCTAACATCTTAGTTTAATCCAACATTTACTTCTTTTGACTGCATCTCATTTCATGTACACTAACTCAGCCTTAACCTATCACTCTAGTATTACTGGGTCAATCTGAAGAGCCTTTCCTTTTCTTCTTTGAAACCAAGCTCCAGGTAAGCAGGAATGACTGAAAACTCATTCTGTTTCAAGTCATCCTATCTCTGCTGCTAGTTGCCTCCTAAAAAGGGTTTTTATGGGATAGCTCCACCAACAAATCTTTCTTTACTTCTTCTTTCCAGAATTATGCATGTGGATCTTAAGACTACCTCTCCAATGACTCATATTGAGCTTCTAACCATTGGTTTTGGATTGTGACCCTTTACTGCAGGCAGTTTTTCTGTCTTGTCACTAGGGGAGCTTTAAACAAAAAAGAAAAACACAAAAACATTTAAGAATATGGGTTCTCGGGCTTCATCCAAGATCAATGAAATCAGAACCACTAGGAAGCTTTGAGTAGGACCTGGAGAATTATGAAAGTCTTTCCATGTGACTATAGTGTACAAATACATTTGATAACTACAAAAGCATGTAAGATAGAAGCCTAATTCCTTACCCTGATACTAAGAAACAACAACAACAACAAAAACTCTGACTCTCTGGTTGGAATCAACTTATGATTATTGAAAACACAGATTACTGTAATCATATATTGAATTCTATTATTATTTATTATACTATTCTCATCCAGACTCATCTTCCACTGCTCTATTTGGACCTTTATTTGGAATCACATTTTCTCCTCATATCTGGAACCCATCATAGGAATTAATAGTTCCTCGCCTTTGCACATACTTTCCTCTTAGCCTGGAATGACTTTTTGACCCTTGTCTGTCTCATAGATCACTGTTCATCCTTCAAGACCCAGGTCAAATATCAACTTCACTAAGACAGGTTTTTTCAACTTTTCTAAATTTTCCATGGACTGCCTTGGCATGTCATCCATATTTCTCCCAGAGCATTCTACATGTCACAGGGTAACATGTCTACTAATGTAAAGGTTATCTGAGTGTATGATCCTTTCATCTCTGTGCCCCTAACATGCAGCAAAGGACATATCATAACAGATTATGGTGGATGTTTTGGAATGAAGGAGTAAAAGAACAAACTGCTACATTAGTGTCGCGAGACATGTTTCTACAATATTTTCTTAGCCTCTTTGCTTCTATTTTCTATGCTGAAAACTCCATCTTGTCCTGCTTTACTTTACCCCATATTCCTGCATGAAAAACAGTTGCAGTGCTGGTAAATGACTTAAGCTTAAGAACAAAGACCTAAAGGCCTAAGTTATTCATAGGGTCAACTGAATGAGGACATAATGCATTGGTCTAGGCACGTGGGACCTGGGACCTGTGCAGATTGGCCTGCCGTTTCCACAGCATGATATGTCCCGTTAAAATAAGAGAAAGAGGAACCTCATGGCCCCAAGTGGTTTATGAGCAGTCATTAGCAGAACATGAATTAGCAAAGAGAACCAAGGTGCAAACTTAGGCAGGCAGGGTTGCCTGCCTCAGATAGGCTTTCAGTTTGAGAAAGCACAATGATGATTCTCTAGATGGCTATGCATAGATAGTTAATGCCAAGCTTCCTCAAATGCTAATGATTGTTAAATGCCTAAAGGTCAGAGTAAAAGCTTAACCACCTACCAGCTATGTGATTTTTAAAATAATAATAAAAAAAACTATATCCTATATCCTATAGCCCCCTCCTCACTTGACGTCATCCTCAAGAGCACAATAAAAGCAGTGTGGTTTCTTGAGGTGGTGCTCTTGGTCCCTGAGACCTTGAGTCCCCTGGTTCCCACCTTTACTTAAGATAAATGTCTCTGTGTCTTGTTTTATGTTTACTTTTTCCTTAAGTTTCACAGCATCCCTTCTTCAGCCCTCACCTGCTGAGCTGGTCTCAGCACATTAGGAATACTTGATTTCAAAAAGAAGATATTTTATAGTCACTATACTTTTGCTAAGTGACAAGCATTCTATTAAGAACTTTTTTTTCACATTATTTCATTGAGTTCTCAAAACAACCACAAGAAAAAGATACCACTGGTATCCCCATTTTATAACTCAGGAAACTCAAAAAGGTTGTCACCTAGATAGTTTAAGCTTCAAGGTTCCTACATCAGTATGACTTTACTTGTTGTTCCAAGAAATATTTTCTTAGGAAATAATGCTGTAAACTAATGAATAGTTTCATTGGTGGCTTCCAGAAATTCCCGAAAATACTTTTATCTGAACTATATAGTTATCAAGTAGCTCCTTCTCAAGACAATAAGTTATCTGGGGAAAAGTCTCCCTTTATTAGACAATGGATTGTTCATCTTCCTGAATACTCTCACTTATCAATAGCTTTTTACTCATTAAGACTTACTCCAAAACCTGTGATTCACTGTGTCCACGAATCCCTGGATATTATATCTTGGATTTCGCCCAATTTCAATCTAATCTCTGCATTCAAAGACCTGCTTTAATCTACTTGAATCCACACTCCCCAACAAAACCTATATATATCTACCCTCAACCTCCATGTTTGAGAATCTACTAAAAACCTGTCAAGATGCTGGTCTCCTTTACGTAATAAAATAATACATAATAAATGTATGTACATAATAAACTACATAATAAAGTCAGCTTTGCTTGATCAATGTTTTGTAATGTTGGTTATTTTGGGAACTGGATATTAATTAATGGCACTCACTTCCAGAGTCAGGGACAAATCCTTAGGTAAATCTAGGTTTGTGATAACTGTCCTAAATTGTCATTGTTAGTGAAATAAAATGAGTTTGTAAAATTCCAGTGTTATGGGACCTGTTTTTTAAGTATTTACAGAACTGCTTCCTAATAAACTTTTAGGATAAGAAAGGGTCTATAAGGTTGTTTTAAGTATACAATGTTATGTGAAAAAAGGAAGATTTTGATAAGAATGGTGACTTTAGCTTTTGAAACTACAAAGTATGCAGGCTGAGGGCAGGAATGGTGAGTTCTTCCTAACATTTCAAGGATATATACATATATCCTTGATATATATATATATATAATCTGCACTTTGAGTTGCTTCCCTAATCTTACAGTGTGCTACCTTTTTAGGCTTCCTGGACACTGGACCATTTCCTAAAATTATTGCTAACAGTGACTGGGTGTTTACTATGTGCTAGATAATTTTTCTATGATGTCAAGTTCTTAGGGTGGAGGAATAAACTTAGACTACATCTTACAGGGAATTTTAAACTATTCTAAATTTAGAGAACTTATCTTGAAAGAAACTGAGATAACTCTTGAAGAGTTTAATCTGGGGAGGGGCTTAATGAGATTTACCTTTTAGGAATGTCCCTTACTTTTCTGAGAATAGATTGGGAAAGAAAGCAGGATACACAGCAATCAGTTGAATGGCTGGTGAAACTGGGAAAAGACAGAAGTCAGTGTGTGAATGTATGAATGTTATGTGCATGTGTAGGGGTATGTGTGTGTAGTCATGTGTGTCTATTGAAGACTAAAAGATGGGAGGCCCTTGCTCTCCAGTTAAATTTTTGAGGGTTATTTTGAGAACACTGAAACTATTTACAAAAATCTAAACATTTCTGTGGTTATTGTTTGCATTACAGCTTTTATTCTCCTGATTGTGATTAGCAGTAAAACTTGTACAGTAAGAATGATCCCTGTTTCTTTGGTGTATTAAAGTGTATAGGGGTTTGGACAGGGAGAGTGGTTGGAGGAGCAGAAAGGAAGCAGGAAATGTTTAGCACATGTTATTTTCAAGCCCACCTGTAAAAATTGGATTAATCCCTTTGATTAAAGGAAGAAAGCCCGAATAAGATGAGTTAAAGGGCAAACTATAGGGAGGGGTCAGAGAAATTAGAAATAAAAAAATGTCCTCTTTTTCATCAATGTCCTACTTGTTTTTTAGTCTTCCTCTAGAAAGTGTCCCCATGACAAATCCTGATGATGTGTCCACCTCCATATTCCCATAGCTCTGTGTTTTTTTTGAACTTACCAGACTGCATGCAGTTATTTCTTTATTAAATGGTCTCTTCCATTAGAAAGGGCTTAATAAATGAGTGAGTCTGTTATCACAGCCATGCCCATTAAACAGCTCAATAGAAGTTAGTTGAATGAATACATAAGTGAATGAACAAATAAAACAAGGAATCATGTGTAAATTGTTCTAAATATCTTAACATATTTTAATGTTGATTAAAAGAGAAATGAGCCCCCGTTTCTTGCTCAAGTAAATTTGGGAACTACTACGTTAAATAGGTTTTATTTTTTTAAAGAAAAAAATTAAACATTTTTCTCTACTCATGAACATATCAATGAAGACTGTGTTCTTCAGCATGGTAGTCACTAGCAGAATGTGACTACTTAATTCACATGAAATAAAATTTAAAAATTCAGATATTCAGTTTTACTAGTCACATCCTGAGTGTTTAATAGTCTCGCGTTGTGGGAGTTCCCGTCGTGGCGCAGTGGTTAAAGAATCCGACTAGGAACCATGAGGTTGCCGGTTCGATCCCTGCCCTTGCTCAGTGGGTTAATGATCCAGCGTTGCCGTGAGCTGTGGTGTAGGTCGCAGACGCGTCTCCGATCCCGCGTTGCTGTGGCTCTGGCGCAGGCTGGCAGCTACAGCTCCGATTAGACCCCTAGCCTGGGAACCTCACATATGCCGCGGGAGTGGCCCAATAAATGGCAAAAAGACAAAAAAAAAAAAAAATAGTCGCACGCACATTGTTACTAGGTACTGTGCTGGACAGCAAAGATAATAGAATAGTTCCCCCTTCATACAAAATTCTATTGGCTAGTGCTCACTGTGTTGACCCAGAGATAATACCATTCCTGAAAAAAATATTTGGAAGGCCCTGTTCCTGAAATGTCACCATTAGAGGAATCTTTAGACAACAAATTGTAATGTAACTCTGCCATATTATTTACTGTTTGATTCATGTTGATTATATTTAGAATGGAAATAAACCATGTAGCTGTTTTTAAAATGTAATCTTCATTTATGGAGTACCTTTTATGTACAAATGTCTTTTATACTTGGGACTTGGTAAAAATAATTATGAGATATAAGTAGTCAAAGCAAAAATCTTTATGCATTATCATCCATGACCTAGTTTTAAACCCATTATATACTGCTTTGATCTCTACTTTTGACAATTTCTAATTGTGAAGAGTCCCTCTAGAAGGCAATTTGCCATACTCCATTTTCCTCCAAATCATTTGATAGTCCTAGAAATTTCATGGCGAAAAACAGTAATTTAGAAAATGGAAATTAGATTTTTTTCAGTTAATTTTCTCAGACAATGAAAAAAAATAAACTTAGAGTAACATCAAAGAAAAGGACTTTTATAAATTTAAATAAATAGGAATCCCTGGAAGGATTTAAATAGCTCAAGATAAATATTTCTACTGGCAATAAAGAAAGAAATCCTGCAGGCTTCATTTATGTTTGAGTCAGAATTCAAGTTAACTTCTGAATTTACAAAGAAAATGTAGGAAGAGAATTTGAAGCTACTTAAGGGGTGGTAGTCAATTGTTTATTCTCTGATTCTTCTGAGCTCTCATTATTTTGTTACCACATACATTTCTTATGATTTGAAATGGGATGTGTGTGTGTGTGTGTGTGTGTGTGTGGTGTGATCTCTCAACTGAGCCCCTCTTGGGACAATGGCATAAAATACTTAACACAGCCATGCTTCTTATTCATTGCTCTTCATTATGTTAATGTTCACATTCCAAAGACAATTATTTCCATTTACTCTTCTCCTTACTCCATTAGCCTTCCCCATGCAGTCTCATTAGTCAGATTCCAGAAATGATTTTTTTTTGCCTTTTCTAAAACTGTGTTTTAATGTGTCTTTTTGTTGCTCTTTGGTTTTGTTTTGTTTTCTGGCATGACTGTCATTGATTCCTGCTTGTTCTATCAACTATTACAGGAGAAGAAGAAGTGACAATATAACTTTTGGGAAATGTAAAAACATTAACCTCATACAAATATACAATGAACATATGTTAAAGGTTTAAAGAGAACCAGTGGAAGACAAAGTTGGTTCTGAAGGAATACCAGAGGCTGGTATATACAAGCGGTGAAAATGACCAAAACCGCCTTAACATTTCCCTCAGCTGGACTAAACTTCGAACGGGAGCACGTTTCTTCCTGATGAGAGCCTCCCACCCCGCCACCTTCTTTTCTTAGAGCACTTACTTTGAAAAACCATGCAATTGTAGATTCTAGCTGTCTCTTTGAGATGTAAATCTTCTACAACCCAGGAATGTCTTTCTCAGGCACCTGGGAGCCATCCTTTTGAAATGTAATCATCAAGAAGGATAGCGCCTTTGTCTCTCAGTCTCCTGGGAGGGTAGGAGTCTAACTTTGAAAAGCACCAATTAGCACAGGTGGTCTAGCGCACTGACCCATCTTCACTTAATGCCTTCCAGTACTTTTTCACTAGCACCTGAGCTGCTTAAACATGCTCTGTGTTCAATCTCTAGTCCCTACTGTATTAGTCTTCAACGAAGTCTTCTTGCCATCTGTAACAAGTGGCCTGTGCAATATGTCTTTGACAAAGGAAAAAGGGCTGGAATAAGACTGCAAAGTTATAAACAAAATTGGCTAATGTCCTTCAGGGCAATAAAGTGTGACCTTTGGGGTCTGCTTTTCTTCTGAAGAGAATTAATTTGCATCCTTCCCAGACAAAAATAATTTACAACTTATCAGTGTGCTATACGTTTACATCTCACTTCACGGAGTCCTAGATAGTAACCCTCATCGTATGTCTGGGTGTAACTTAATGAACACGCTTAAGGTTTCAGCAACACCTTGTCAAAATACTGGTCAAATAGTTTTAGCACATTTTTTAAAAATTATTTTTTCCTAAAGTTTGCAAGGCCATAGCTTCATTTCCTCTGGAAGTTTTCTAATGCTACATATTTAATCATTTAGTTACCTGTCTGTTTTCATCAATTTCTAAATTTCATCAATTCTAAGATGCACATTTTGCTCATATTTTATCATCTCTGAAACTGGAATGTCCTTTACAATTGCTGTGATAAGAAAGCATCGTGTCATAGTTTATTGGTACAGATATTGATTGTGTCTCTTACAATATTTGCCATCTTACACTCACTGAAATAAGATAAGTGCCTGCAAAGAATTTATGAAGGCGCTATCAAGGAAAAACATGTACAAATGATAAAGCTTTCCACTTATCAATATAAACTTCTGCAATTGTGTCCAATACTTCAAGTCCACATAATGATTCAAATTTCACACTCTTCCATTCCCTTTTTAGACTATATATAGTTCCATCTTAGTTCCAAATCACACTCCCTGCAGTTTTCTATATTTTTTTTTCCTCTGCTGCAATGACTTTTCATATCTCCTATTTTGTTTCCTTCAACTCCTTATTTCATCAAAATTCATTTAAATTGATCAAGCTGTTTGTATGTACTGTGATTATTCTAGTAGTGATCACAAATAAAATATTGAAAACTTCCAAAAGAAACAAAATCATGCCTTACCAAAATTCAGGAAAAAAAATAAAGGGGAAAAAACTGAAATAAGCTGACTAATTAGTATTTGACAAAGTGTTTCTGAAACTTTCAGACGGCTAATTGAGTAACTTCCAAAGAGTATTAGAAAAAATATGCTAATGGTCACTATGTCAGACTATAGTCAGAAGTGTTAACTAAATGAAAAGGGTAGGGTAGAGACAGTTTACAGATAGTTTGAATGGCATAGACACCAGCACAACAACATGAAACAAAGGGCTCTAAGAAACTTAAAGTAGTTCTGAGTGGCTGATATAGGGGGAAGTGGCTTGAAGGGACACTAGGATAGCAGTTTTGGAGAGAAGAAAGAGCCATGGTGCTTTAGCAGAGTATAAATTTTATCCCAAGAAGTGGAGGAGTCACTGAAGTAATTATAAACAAGGAGTAATAAGTTTGGGTTCATATTTTATAAATGTCACGTTATAAACAGTGAAGAATAAAACTTTCTAATAGCTGGACTGTACAAACTAAACATGTGAGGATTAATGGGGGATGAGATTAAGGAGTAGTAATGGACACTGGGCACCTGAAATTCTGGTTCACCATCAACCTGGTATTTAAAGTATATGGAACTAATGACCTCCAGGTCTCCCATAACCTCAACCAAGGTAGTCATCCTTCTCAAAGAGACAATGAGACCGAATTCACCCTGTCTGTCATCTTATTTCATAAATTGATGTTAAAACTGTAGGATCCCTCATGAAGACACACCTTAACTGCACACACACATCCATAATGGTCTGTGATTCATTCATTTATTCATATCCAACATCCGCAAATATTCCATGTCTCAAATTCTTTCTCTATACCCTCTGGTATAATATTTCCATAGTCATACAACTGCCTTAAGTATTCACTATCCTTGTCTCTTTCACGTATTAACCCAATAAAATCTGGCTCACCTCTGTTATTATCACTTCCCATGCAGCCATCTCAAGTGGTATCTATTTATTTACTCACAATCTGCACTTCAGAGACAGGAGCTGGGGTCGATGTTCTTGTTTCCCTATTATGGCTCCGAAGTAGTAATTCTTCTACTCTCTTCTGTAAAACCCTTCTCTTTTGAAATGTATGCCACTTGGTTCTATAATTTTTTTGCCCTCTCTACTCTCTTCTTTCCAGTCATACTTAAGGAAGGCTTAGGCATCTAGTTTAAAGATCCCTACTCATACAAAGCTCTGTGGTCAACCTGTGTCTTCAAGTTGTAAAAAGGCTGGAATTCCTGCTGTGGCACAGTGGGTTAAAAATGCGGAGTTGTTTCTGCGATGGTGAAGGTTCAAGCTCTGGCCTGGCACAGTGGGTTAAGGATCCAGTGTTGCCATAACTGTGTCAGATGATGCTTGGATTTGATCCCTGGCCTGGGAACCTCCATATGCCATGAATGCATCCAGAGGAGGTGGGGGAAGATATAAGAGGATGACTAATAATAATGCCATGTATGTTCATTAGGATAGGCTAGTCTACAAAGGACCTCTGAATCTTAGAGTGGTTTATCGTAATATAGGTTTATTACTCACTCAAGCTACATGTTTCCCATGGGTTGGTTGAGGGTTATGCTATGTTGTCCCATTTTGAGACAAAGGTCTGATCAGTTAAATCATTACAAATTCAGACCTGATTATTACCTCCCATGACACCATGTCTCCTAACAGATGCTATAATTACAATTTTACATGTATTTTGTATGATTTCTGATTATATTTCTTAAGCTGTGTTCTATAAGACATATGAAGACAAAGGCTATGTCTGTTTTTGCTAACTTACTTAGATTCTTCAATAATTAGCCCAATGCTATCCACATAATAGGTATTCAATAAACGTGTACTGAATTCAATAATGGATAGAGGGATGAACAGATGAATGGGTAGATGATATTGGTGAGGGGGTGGGGAGGAGTGGAAGAAAGTAGAAGAAAGTTTTAGGGAAGAAACAAAAAACCTCTGGTTATTGAATGGTAAGTGCTTGTGGGCAATCAAAAAGTAGATGACCACTAGTCAGGTTAAAGCTGGAGGAAGAGTTGAGGGTAGACATACAAATTTTGTAGACTGTCAGAATATAAGTAGTGGTTGATTTAAAAGCAAGAAATTCTTCCACGTTAGATTGACTACACTGATGGCTGTAATTTACAGCTCCCCTGTATCCATGTCTCCAATGCAATGTCATTTTGCAGCTCCTCTCAACAAGAAGTAATTTACTTTTCTCCTTGAATGTGGGCTGCCTTTGTTACTTTCTTTGGCCAACAAAATGCAGCACATTTTATGATTGTGCCAGTGTGCCAGTTCTGAGCCTAGGCATCAAGAGGTCTCAATGCCTTATTCTTTTTCTAGGAATCCAGCCCCAACTAGATGGAAAAACATGACTTAGTGTGTGGAGGATTAGAGACCATGTAGCCAGTTTTTACAACTGAGGCCATATTAGACTAGCCTATATATAAATAATTACAAAACATGTGGGCCAGGCAAAATGAGTAGAAGCTCCTACTGACCTACATTTAACAGCAGATGCATGAGAGAGCTCAGGTCATCTGTAGATACATGATCAATATCAAATGATTATTGTTGTAACTCACTGGCTTTTGAGGTGATATGTAATACAACCATAACTTACTGATACACAAAAGAGATAAATGCTACAAAAATGAGATTCTGAGAAACATTTAAATGTTTTGTGTTCATATTTTTTCAATTATGGAAACTTTAAAATATATGCAATAATTAAAAAAAACACATAAATTCCCATACACCATCACCTAGTTTCAACAATTATCAACATATTGCTTATTTAATTTTTCACCTGTATTATCTATTGCCCTAACCACCATCTAGATTCTTTTGAAGAAAACTCTTGACACCAATTATCTCCTTTTTCAAAGTAATTTTAAATACACATTTTGGAAAAGACAACTTGAACTCTCTGAAAAAGAAAGTAACCCAATGCTCTGGTAGAAGCTTGCTAGAGTGACTAAAAGATATTTTCAAAAAAATTCGTTTAAATTAACTCTTAAGCTTTAATTTCAAAAGCCAAAAAGGAAAGAAAAAGCTGGAAAAGAAATAACTTCTCCATTGAAAAAGGGGCAGTGCTGGCCTTGTGTATCTACCTGTAGAAATCACACTTTATTTTCACTAGTACCAGAAAAAGGAGTCCCCTCTCAACCACGAAGAAGGAAAAAGGGATCTAATGTTAACTTGACTCCTAAATAAGATTCAAGACTTTCCTGGAAGAAAGTCAAGAATAAAGGTTATTTCCCATAGAATAATTAATACATATACTGTATGGGGTGGGCATGTTACTCAACACTGAGTTCCAATGACCTGAAAATTTTCTCAAAATCAAGTATATCATAAGTATGTCTTGTGGAAATTTCTTTTTAGCACAGAAAAAGAGGAGGTTTACTGAGGCAGAAATGAAAATACACTTTTAACTTCTAGGTATATTTTTTCTTAAAATATGCATATAGAGTTATTTAATGATGTAGTTGAAATGTTATAACAAAGACTTTTTTTGGTATAGGAAGAAATAGTATATGAAGTATGTACCAAGTATAGATATTTCAACAAAGTACTAAACACTATCACTTAAAGGTGGTTGTTCAAATATAGGCATGGGAGAAATGAAAGTTCTTTAAATAGATTCACTCAATCATTAAAAATAAACAACCTGATCTGTAGCAACATAAATGGATCTAGAGATTATCACACTGTGAAGTTGGAAAAAGACAAATATTATATCACTTATTTGTAGAATCTAAAAAATGATATATATAAATGAACTTATTTATATAAGAGAAAAAGACTCGCAGATATAGAAAAAAAAATCTTATAGTTACTAAAGGGGAAATGATAGAGGGATAAATTAGGAGTTTGGGATTAACGAATATATACTATATATATATATAAAATAGGTAAACAATAAGGACCTATTGTATGGCAAAGCAAATTATATTCAATATTTTATAATAACCTATAGTGGAAAAGAATCTGAAAATGAATACATATATATGTATATACACATATACAAACACACACACACACACAAATACCTGAACCTCTTTGCTATAAGCCTAAAACTAACACAATATTGTAAATCATTTATATTTCAATAAAAAATTAAAAATAAATGGCTCAATAGGTTCAAGAGCCAAAATATTTATGACTTGTATTTTTTTTTGTCTTTTTGCCTTTTCTGGGGCCGCTCCTGCAGCATATGGAGATTCCAGGCTAGGGGTCTAATCAGAGCTGTAGCCACTGGCCTATGTCAGAGCCACAGCAATGCCAGATCCAAGCCATGTCTGCGACCTACACCACAGCTCACAGCAATGCTGGATCCTTAACCCACTGAGCGAGGCCAGGGATTGAACCTGCAACCTCATGGTTCCTACTCGGATTCATTAACCACTGAGCCATGACGGGAACTCCAGACTAGTATTTTGAAGTGAAAATTTTGTACAAAGCTTATTTGCAGTTTGGTTCATGTAATGTATAAAAGGATGGTTTGATGTTTACCTCCATTTTTTTTATGAGAGGCTCTGAGAGATTAAGAGTATCATCCAAGTTTCAGTTAGAAATTTGAAATTGTAAGAACCACTTCATCGATGTCTTCTGGTTCCTAGTCAGTGTTTATAGTGCTATAGCATAATACTTCTTTAAAGCAAATACAATTATGAAGATGCTTCAGTACTGACTTCAAAATATAGGAATGGGAGAAATGAAGTACACCAAAAAGAAAAAAAAATAAAGAAAAACATTTTACAACATCTTCAATATATATCTACTTTCTGGGAAGTCATCAATATGATTCATCCCCAACATGAAATCCATAGTCAAATGCTATGAAAGTGATGAGCCAGTAGCTTTCCCAGCTTTCTCTGGGCTCCCACTATCATCACCTAAGTCCAGGCACTCAACACTTCCCATGTGTTGGCCCTTGTAGCCCACAATGCCAGATTCCCAACCAAATGGTTACCATATAAAGGCTGTTTCCCACAAACACCTAAGCCTTCAGTCTGAGGGGTTTCTCTGGCCTTGGGACCAAGCGTGGTTTCTAATATTTGCAAGCCAGCAATGCCAGAAAGCTTAAAGCTTCTAGAAGTCCTCAATAAGTAAGAGATGGGTATTTAGTGGATAAATAACCTGTCTTCCTCTTCCCTGGGGTGTGACAATTCTGAGGGCAACTCTACATTTTTTTCCCCTGAGTTCTCCAGTGGACCTAATGTTGCATTATCCATAGAGTAACTGGCTTTACTAATACATTTTTTATTGGCTTCCTTCTTTTCACCATATTACTTCCTCATTTCTCTAGTGATGCTTTTTGGGGAGTCTGTTTCTTAGACAGAAGGGGGTGCCCAAACTAAGACAACTCCGTAGTTAGGTGTTGCTATAAGCCCTCCATTCAATTTAAACATTGTTGCCAAATAAACTCCCTAAATCTCAAAAATCTGATTTTGTCATCCATCTGCTTAAGGCCCTGCACTGACTCTCTGTATCTTTAAATATACAGTTTCTTTTTAATGACCACACCCAGGGCATATGGAAGTTCTTGGGCCAGGGATTGCCTGGGAGCTGCAGCTGCAATTTTCGACCACTGTACCACAGCAGGAACTCCTAGTAGAAAGTTTCTCTCTTTAGTTTTGCACCCAAGTTCATGAACTTATAGCTTCCTACTTCCATAGCTATATCTCAGAACAATCCAAATCACAGGCATTTGCTATAGTCACAGAGAATTAGAAGGCATGTAGAATGATTCTAGTCCTATACTATTCCTCCTCCCTAAAGGTTTGGATCGCCTTCAAACCTCCTTTTCATCTAAATTTTACTCCTGTGTCAAAACTCAACATTTATATCTTCATGACGCTTTTCCTGGTCTTTTATTCAAATTACATGCTTCATTCTTAAACCCATTATACTCTGTTCTTTCCTGTCTTATAACTTTCGTAATATCAGGCATCAACTGTCGACTTAATTTTATCCTTCAAAAGATTCTAAGATTCTTGAGGACAAAGATTTGGCATTGATTCTTAGCCATCACCTCGCCAAGAAGAGCTCTCAAAAAACCTGTTAAGGAGTTCCGACTGTGACTCAGTGGGTTAAATGTCCAGCACTGCTGCAGCTGTGGCATTGGTTGTAGCTTCAGCTCAGATTTCATCCCTGGTCTGGGAACTTCCGTATGCTGTGGGTGTGTTTAAGAAAGAAGAAGAAAAAAAAACCTGTTAAACAATTATCTGAATGACACAATATCCAGAATAATTTTCTATATATCATATAGGCCTTCTGGATCACTGTTTCTATCTTCTAAGAAAAAATAAATGAAACTCCTGAGCCTAGTATTCTATCCACAGACACTTCTCATGTCTTCCCACAAGCTTCCTTTCTAGCTTCTTCTGCATTTCCCATGCACCACCGTGTACTCTTCTCTCTGGCCACCTACATCTTTTGTTCTCTTCCCTTCCTTTTTGTTCTACATCTTCCCAAATCATTGTGTTACTTCCACTCTGTGATATAAAATGCCCTTTCTCTATCAAGAAAAATCCATTGCACGTAGCCTCATTGCACCTGGTTCTGTGTATCTATCCCTGGATCTTCCTGATTGCATTAATACTTTGTTACCAGATCTCTAACAGCACTTGCCATACCATGATACACATCATTCTTTATGAGCTCATCTTCTCTGATTGACTACGGTATCTTCAGGCAAACTATGTCCTGTTTGTTTTTTTTCTATCCTTGGACAAAACTGTGGGTGTAATCCTTAGTAGGTGTTCAATAAATCTTGTTGAAGGTACAAATAAACAAAATGGAACAATATTTCAATTGAATTGTATATTTTAAAAAAGTAAATGTGTTTGTTTTATGCATGTATGTATATATGTGTGTATCCTGTTTAAATAATTTAAATGTTGAATAGTGATAAACAATCTGAACATATACAGTCTGTGTTTGATGATAAGATATTGGCAATGAATCAATTTTAAATAAAATAATAGCTATCCTAGGGAAAATAATTTATTTTATGTGAGCAAGAGATAAAGGATCTGGAGCAGTAGACATAAATCTCACCTAATACTAAATTAATCTCAAAGGTAATAATTAAAACCTGTAATGACAGAAATACCTTAAGTCCTTCATCATGTACAGACACCAATAAAAACTGTAATTCTTTTAGGATCAGAGGTCTAGTTACTGCTCAGAGCAAACAAGTCTACAGGCCTCACACTGAAACAAAAGAGGGAATTCAAAGCTGCCAATTTCACAGCCTCGTTAAAGCAGGGAAGCCACAAACTACTCTTGCTGATGAGGAAATTATGGCAATTACCAAAATTGTCAAGGGAAAGGTATGAAAATATATAAAAATTTCATGGCTTGACTTTAAGATCAGAAATTAATATTCATGATAAACATCAAGAGTCAAGGACATAAAGCTTTGCGCTCTAGAACTAAAGGTCTTAAACTCTAATTTTAGAGTAAACATTAAGTACTGTTTAGACAAACAAAAATGTTATTTCCTCCAGGGGGGCTATTAGGGTAAAGAAAGAGCTGTCATATTCACCTAATTAATGAAAACAAAATTCAGAGATGAAGAAAGTTTGATATTTTCAAATCTTTACTTTGTAAACCAAAGCCTTTGAACAGACATCCATAGTGGCAATTTTCATTAGAAGTACACATACTTGGAAATTGCAATTTAGGAACTAGAACAACATTTTCATTCTTTTGTACAAGATATCTATATGGTATTTCTACACCATGTCAACAAGGTTAACACACGGGCTCTTACTCTGCACATTATTGGTTTCCTTAATTAAGAACTTTTCAGAAGGTTGAATAATCTGCAGTGCTCATTCATTTGAAGATCACAACAGTGGAATCCGGAAGGCACCCTGCTATGTCTTTACTACCTGTGATTCCATTTGTAAATTAAATTTAGATGAAGAAGTAAATAGTCTTTGTAAAAAAATTAACTACAGAGTGCATCTTTAACATTTTAGAAGGAAGATGCATCCTTTACATTCATTCATTCATCTGAAGTTTTAGAAGGAGGTATATACTTTGTATTCACTTTCAATCTACTACATGCTGGGTGCTATGTCAGGTACTGGGTATCCTCCAACAAGAGACTCTTATATTTCTACGGCTTTATAAGTCACTTTGTTCCTGAATTTGTATGGGATATAATTCCTTTAAAATGGTCACTATTACTTGAATATACTCAAACTTAATGTGGATTTAAAAAAAAAAAAAAAAAAACCTGGATGAACGTTCAACCATCAGGTTCCCAGTCTTTGTTTCCTCAGAAATTTTCATTCAGTAAGTATGTGGCAGGATCCAGGATTTTTTTAAAAAGACAGGTACCTTTGGTGATTTATGAAATGTAATTATATATTAGATCATAATTTAAGAAACAGTGAGAAGTACTTTTCAAGGTTTTTTTTTTTTTTTCTTTTGGTCACAATTCCCTTAAAAGATCTTAGAAAAATACTGACATCTATTTTTTGTAAGCTTAAAAAAGTTTTTTAATAGGGAGGACAATATTAAATATTATAAATAGGAAATAGGATAACTGGAATAAGTACATCAGGGCATGATTTGATGAAAGAGAATTTCCATTTTTTTAAAGTAAATGTTTTTGGGTAGCAATAACATGCATCAAATATGAAAGAAAACAAATAAAATTTACCCCTGGATTTTATCAAATGCATCTTGAAAATATGATAGTTCTATAAAACATTCCAATGATTTTAATTTACTATCACTACTATATATTGCTTTGGCTGTTTGAATTAAGAATATACCAACTTGGATTAAGTCTCAAACTTATTAGAAGTACTCTAAGACAGGCAGAAGATATCTGAGTTTGAGTGGCCTTGATTTTTCAAACTAAAATTTCAGACTATCCCTTTGGCACCTAAGTTTATTTAGCATCCAATACATCATAATGCAATTTTGCTTCTGTGAAGTGAAAGAAGTGCTATTGTGAATTATCAGGCAATTTTATACAAGAGTAAACATGGAAGTTGAGGTTCTGGAAATGAATTCCCTTCAAACCACCTTTTTGGCACACCCCTTGAGAATTCTCTGTGTAACCCCAGAAACATCTGAATTTTAGTTAGAAGAGTGTAGCCTTTGAGGGTAAACCTATACACCAAGTGGGCAAGTCTGGCCTGTTAGCTGATCTTAAGGCACTCTAATCTTTTCCTTCTTAAGAGCCAGGGCACAGTATTTATTGTGTGAAAGGCTCTTTTCCAGAATAGACTTACAGCCCAGTGTAGGAAGAGTCTTGTCTGGCTTAATTCACTGCTGTGCTTTCAATGGCTAGTTCTGTAGCTGGTGTAGAATAGATGCTTAGTAAGCTACTAGAAAATTAATTCAGTTCAGAGTGAATACAGTAGCAAAAATTCCTACCCAAATCAATCATAACAACTTACATGCAACCAATTCCGAAACTTCTTCAGTAACAGAAATAATATTCTTGTTTTAATGAAAATTAATGACTAGTTTACCATGTAGTGGATTGATTTATAGTATCAAGACCAAAAAGACAGCCTAAGCCTCGATATTACGATAAATTGAGTGAAAATTTGTTGCTAGATTATTGTAATCATTCTTCAAGCCCATGCTATCAAAACTAATGGAAATGCTAATTTTGTATAAACCTTACTTATTTGAAGCAAATAAGTAAAGTCTCCCTGCAATATCAGAAAATAAACTATAAAATCTTTTTAAAACTTGATTAATGAGTAATTGACAAATATAATTATATTAATATATACAATGTGATGATTTGATATGGATCACGGAATGATTATTAATAGCAAGATAATTAATATATCCTTCATCTAATTATAAAATATTTTTAAATGAATTTTTATAAGTGTCAGTGATTATGGAGTCAGAGGATCCAGCTTGATTTTCAGTATTTTTAAATATCAGCTTTGTGGTCTAGTATCTTTTCCAATCTACATTACAAGATCCTAGGCTAAATGTAAATATACAATATAAACATAGGAAAGAGCCAATAATGGTTTGATGTTACTATTTCAAAACAAAGGCTAAGAGCCACATGTGGCTCTTTAAAATTTAATAACATTTGAAATTCAGTTATTCTGCTGCTCTAGGACCATGGAGTGACCTTATGAATAAAAGCCATGCTAAGCACTGTAGCCTGGACCTTGGCAAACCCTGAAACTATCATGCAAGTTTAGGAACACCTATCATATAACTATTTGACATGAGAGAATAAACTACCTTGTTTAAACCACTTTTCTATAATACGAAGTATAACTAATGATGTGACAGTACTTTAAAATGGTGTTTTCATTTATTTTTCTTTTCTTTTTTGCATTTAGGATAATGCCAGATATTTTCCTATAACCACTGGACCATACTTCAAATGCTACTTATGCACTCCATAACTCTGACTCTTTTACAGCATTATCTTTTATGACATTCACGGGAGAAAATGGATAGTTCCAGATCTGTAATTGTGAGATATAATGAAACGAGTTAAATGCTTATTCAATTACCTCTTTTAGGTTTTTGTTTTATAATCTCAGATTCTATATCAAGAAGCAGTTACTAAATGGACCTGCCTAAAAGCTAGAAACTCCAATGTAACACCTGCATAAATCTAGGCCACAGCAACTGATCATAAAAGTCTTACTGATTCTTTACCTAAGAATTAGGGAAAATGAATATAAGGACTTTGTATGTATTCTAATCAGAGTAAGCTGGTTGTCTATTTCCTGGACAATGAAAATTCTTCTGGGAACTAGAATTAGAAATATTTGAAAGAGAAGGGATTTGGCCAGTTAATTCTTCAGGAAAGTTGATGAGGTAATTCTATAATCTGTTGTGAGTGTGGCTTAGAATCTGAGCAGAGGGGGTAGCTATTGAGGGCAGGATGCATACATGTATATTAGGGGTAGGTATGTATGGTAGTATTGAGAATACTAATATTTCTTTTTTTTAAAATTTTGGCCACCCCTGTGGCATGTGAAAATACCTGGGCCAGGGATAGGACCCGTGCCACTGCAGCAACCTGAGCCATTGCAGTGACAACACCAGATCCTTAATCTGCTGAGCCACAGGGGAACTCCTGAGAATACCAGTATTTTTTAATATTTTCAGAAATTTTAAAGAAGGATGGCTGTGGAAATTTTAAAAAGGAAGGCTGTTCAAGAATATGCATTACTCACTCAGCAAATATTGTTTACCATGTACAAAACAAAAATGTACAAAACAAAAATAAGATACCATGTACAAAACAAAAATAAGATACTGAGTCCTTTCAGTATATGTGAAGGGAGGCTTTTTGACTGTGCCCAAAATGGGTAGTAATTTCCCTTCTATATCTGCTTCCCCATCTTCCTCAGTGTAGATGCTTTTGGTGCCCCACTCAGAATGTCTTCACCAGCTATTGTACCTATATCTCAGCTGCTGCAGGTGTTGATTGCTGGCTTATACTTGTACCCTTTTCTAGAGACTCATCTTAGCATGACAAGAGCTTCCTGGAGGGAGATTACTACAAAGTGCAGGCCCTGCCCCTTAGCGTCAAGGCAAGATAAATTCTGTGGAGTAATATATTCCACAGTTCGCTGCAGGATCAGGCTGAATCTAGATTTTTGTTTTTTGCCTTTTTTACATTAATTAAACTTTATTGAGGTATAGTTGATTTATAATGTTGTGATAATTTCTGCTGTACTACAAAGTGATTCAGCTAAACACACATATACATCCATTCTTTTTCAGATTCTTTCCCCATATAGATTATCACAGAATATTGGGTTAAGTTCTCTGTGCTATACAGTAGGTCCTGTTGGCCAATTATTCCATATACCTCAGTGTACATAAGCAAATCCCAAACCCCCAGTCCATCCCCCCTACACCTGTCTCCTTTGGTAACAGGTAACTTTTTCAAAGTCTATGAGTCTGTTTCTGTTCTGTAAATAAGTTTATTTGTATCTTTTTTAGGATTTCATATATAAGGGATATCATATGATGTTTGTCTTTCACAGTCTGAATCCATTTACTATGATAATTTCTAGGTCCATCCATGTTGCTGCAAATGGCATTATTTCATTCTTTTTTACAGATGAGTAGTATTCCATTGTATATATGTACCACATATTCTTAATCCATTTATCTGTCAATGAACATTTAGGCCGTTTCCATGTCTTGGCTATTTTGAACAGTGCTACAATGAACATAGGGGTGCATGTATCTTTTTGAATTATAGCTTTGTTTGGATATATGCCCAGAAGTGGAATTGCTGGATCATATGGTAGATCCGTATTTAGTTTTCTGAGGAAACTTCATACTGTTATTCATAGTGGTTTCACTAGCTTACATTCCCACTCTCTAACACCATATACAAAAATAAACTTAAAATGAATTAAAGACCTAAATATAAGACTGGATACTATAAAACTCTTAGAGGAAAACATAGGCAAAACACTCTCTGACATAAACTGCTGCAATAACTTCTCAGATCCACCTCCTAGAGTAACGAAAATAAACAAATATGATCTAATTAAACGTAAATGTTTTTGCGCACCAAAGGAAACCCTAAATAAAATGAAAAGACAACACACAGAATGGAAGAAAATATTTGCAAATGAAGCAACTGTCAAGGGATTAATCTCCAAAATAAACAGACACCTCTTGCTCAATAGCCACAAAAAAAAAATTAAAAATAGGCAGATGATCTAAAGAGACACTTATCCAAAGAAGACATTCAGATAGTCAAAAAAAAAATCCATGAAAATATGCTCAACATCGATAATTGTTAGAGAAATGCAAGTCAAAACTACAGGTACTACCTTATACTAGCCAGAATGACCATCATCAAACACAATAAATGCTGGAGAGGGTATGGAGAAAAGGGTACTCTCCAATGCTGTTGGTGGGAATGTAACTTGGTACAACCACTATGGAGGACAGTTTGGAGGTTCCACAAAAACTAAAACAGTCTAGACTTTTGAAAACTCGACTTTTCCTGGCTTTTTCCTTGTAGATTTACTCCTGAGTACACCCATCAGTAGATCACTTGCACAAAAATCCCTGTCTTGGGCTTTTATTCTAGAGAAACAAATTTAAGTTCCTCAGTAATAGACCTCTATATTTTTATCAGGCACATGGGTACTAGTAATAAAAACTACATATACCCGCCACCTCTACTGTTTGCATTAATTATGTGAATAAGTTCTATCCAAGGAGATGTAAGTGGAAGTGTTATAAATAACATTTAGGTCTTGCTCCCAAAAGTGGAAAGGACCATGTTTTTGTGCCTTTTGTTCTGTATCACTGCTTATAATAAATTAGATATAATGGATAGAGCTTCATGTTGGAAAATAAGGATGAGGACCATACCCCAGGGGGAATATGGGGATAGAAAAGATATCTGGGCTCAAAAGAACTGACAATTAGACAGACACCATATAAGCTCTGAACTGCCTATATCTGGACTTTCCTTTGAACAGGAAACTTCTCTTTTTTAAGCTACTGTTACTTCGAAGATTCTTGTTGTATACAAATAGCCTGTCTCCATACTTGACAACAGATCAAAACATTTTTCTTTGCTCAGATCTTAATGGTCATACATACATAAACAGAGATGTAAAGATGAATATGATGCTGAATCCCTTAAGGAACTAATGGTCTAAAGAAAAAGAAATATGAACAAAGTATGGACTTTAGTTAATTGAAGAAAAAAAGACTGACAAGTAGAATAGCACACAACCTAGGAAGGACCCCAGACCTCTTCTTTTATTTATTCAAATGCTGTATGATAGGGAACTCTATTTAAGAGTTTTCCAGAGTAATGGCTTAAAGTAAAGGCAGTTTTATTTTTTAAGACCCCGAGAATTTTTTGGTGAAAAAGTTTAGGTGTGTACTGGAAAAGCATTTAAGATGTGCCTCTTGCTATGTTTTCCCTTTTATTTGTTTCCCATAGCAACATCCAATCAGGCTCTCAAGATCCAATCAAGCATCATCTCTGATGTATTTTTAACTTCCAAAAGTGATCTTTAATCTTTTTTCCTTGCTATTCACACCATTAATACTCTAACCATAGTCCCCATCCCTTTACACCCTAATTATTCTAAAAGCTCCTTGCCTGTTCTATATGCTTGAACTTCTGTAAACATTCATACACTTACTGCAGGATAATTCCAGAAACACTGTTTTCAGCTTTCCATTCCTTGCTTTATACCTACCTGCCATTTAAGTCTGTTTCACCATTCTTTACAGTCATCCCTCTCACCATCATCTACAAAACACAATTTTGCAACAAAACTGACCCAGTCACTCTATCACGAATAGACTGTGTTTTCTTTTTTTCTTTCTTTCTTTTTTCTTTTTCTTTTCTTTCTTTCTTTTTTTTTTTTTTTTTTTTGGTCTTTTTGTCTTTTTGGTGCCGCACCCACGGCATATAGAGGTTCCCAGGCTAGGGGTTGAATTGGCGCTGTAGATGCCGGTGTATGCCACAGCCATTGCAACATAGGATCCAAGCTGCATCTGTGACCTACATCACAGTTCCGGGCAACGCTGGATCCCTGACACACTGAGCAAGGCCAGGGATCAAACCTGTATCCTCATGCACATTTGTTAACAGCTGAGCCATGATAGGAATCCTGTTTTTTGCTTTTTCTTTGTTAACAACAACAGCAGTTTCTACTGTTGGCTTAACTAATTGCAGTTTGCAAGGTATGTTCTAGATCAGAGGTCTGCAAACTTGAGCCTGCAGGCCAAATCCATCCACCACCTATTTTTGCAAATAACGTTTCACTGGAGCATAGTCAAACCCATTCCTTTAAGTATCATCTCCAGCTTTATCCTGCTACAACAGCAGAATTGAGAACTCACAATGGCGACTGTATGATCTACAAATCCAAAAATGTTTACCACCTGGCATTTTACAGAAAAAGTTTGCAAACCCTTGTTCTAGACCATTATTTAATTTTCCTTATACCTGTCTTCATGTGATCTTTCTGACAGGAAAAATTTTCTCCATTATACTTTTCCTATCCATGTGTTTATTTTACAAACTCCTATTCAAATCACAGGGCTTTCCTGAACGCTTCTAAAAACAGTCAGTCCTTTTATTGTCCTCTGAGATTATTCTTCCTATTTTTCACTTGTGAGCTGCACACAAAATTAGATTTAGGAAGAACCTTGAACAACTGTAGTTTCATATTCAACTTTTTCACTTACCCTAAACTTTGCTGATCAGTTCCTACTACTTTATTAGGCCTATTTACTTATCTTTGCTTACTATACCAACATTAGCAATTAGCTTTTTCTGAGACTATTTTTTACAAATAAAAAATAACAATCACAGTGTAAAAGTATAAGCCCCAAAGGTCTTGCTGGATTGTCAACGGCATCTGTGCTTAGCACATATATTGTTTGCAATTTAAAAATCTCCTCATGGCAATTACCAAATATTCTGTATCATAGACTTTCAGTAATGTTTGTGAAATATGATAAATATATATGTTATACTCATGACTAAAAAGGGCTCACATTATAATTTTACCTAAAAAAAAAAAAATAAAAGGATACATAAGAACTCAGATTTAAACTTTATATATCTGATTATTTTACAAACGCATATTTTTTTTTCAGTAGCCAACTTACTCCATATTAGTTTGATACTTTTTGGAGAAAATTTATAAGTATCTATCTTCCCTGAACCTGTCACAATTGATTTCAAAGGTTCTTCAAAGCTTTATCCCTTATAGGACTTGGAAAGATAAGACAAAGCTTTTCTTAATCCAGTGATCTAAGAAACTATCCCATCATCGCTTGAGCAGAATTTATTTCATCTTCTTAGTATCTAAAAAAAATGGCTCTTATGTTGAAGACATGTATTTTCAGCACGATAAAAAAAATCAGTAAATTGAATAGGCAACTCACACAGCTCTAGGCTTTTACTTCCAATAACTGGGTTTGTTGTTTTTGAAAAGAAAGCGTTCAGAAAGACAACAATCTGGCTTATTATTGCCCTGTTCAAAAATAGTTCAATCCTCAGACATAGAAAGGAGGGTAAACTTTAGTACCTGTTCCAGGTAGATCTACCACATCAGCTTGATCTCCAAGCATTATGAGAATTATGCAACTGGAAATTCTTTTTTTAAGCCTATTATGGCAAGAAACACATGTTTCCCCAAAAACAGTATAGAAAGAGTAACTGATGTGCAGCTCTACAATTTCAATTTATCATCCAAAAAAGAAACTGCACCCAGACTTGAAACTTTATTTTAAAGACTTTCAATTGTATATGGATTTTTAAAAGGACTACCTTATATAGGCTTAATTGCATTCTTTATAACCTATAAATTACAGCTAGTATTCTCAGGGGTATAATGTGGTTTTAATTAAGAGAGGTAGTTTAACAATTAGGAGACCAAGACTGTGAAACTACTTTAGATCCTTGAAACACACATGCATATGATCATTAAGATTTCTGGGTAGGATATAAAACATTTATATGGACTTTGATTGCCCTGAACAAATGAAGACTCCTTGGGGCATAAATGTATAAGACTTTCTAAAATGATGCTGACATTATTTATCCTTTGATCCAAGAATTACTTGATTTTTAGGCGATAATCACATAAAGCAATAATAAATAATAAAATTATATTTCCCCATACAGATTGAAATTAATGACAAATTATTTCTAGTACACTTACAGCTGTTACTTGTGGGTCTTTCAGGCTTAACATATTATTACTGTTTACTTCCACCAGGTGACAGTGACAGTATATTAAAGGGAGAGAATAAAACAGTGTCTTAGAATACCAAAAGTCATGATGAAGGATGAGCAGTTCATAAGTGGTGTTAGTTTTAGGTAAGAGATGTTATAGGAAATGGAATTATTTTATTTTTTTCATGGAAAATGATAGGAATCAGAAAATGGTATAATTTTGGCTATGGCAATGTCTTCCACTAGGCATTATAAAAACACTAACTCCAATCACTATGTATTTTAATCAATAACTATTTTGTGGGTGCACTGACAATGACAAACACTATCCCACATTGATTCTGAGGGGAAATCACATCAGTGATAATAAATTTGGGATACAATGCATACTCTATCATCCAGAGAAGGTTGTTTAAAAAGTCTTGGAGGAAAACCCAAAGAAACTTATCTATGAGGTTGTATGAGGCATACCCTAAGACCAGCTAATCAAAGGGTGTCTAAGAATCTGGTGCACTGTTTTCCAGAGCCCTTGCTTGAAATTATAGACATATCAGTCTTAAATATACTTGCTGGTGTGGCTTCCGCTCAGTGGAATAGATCACAATTTAATAATTAAAAGGCTCACAGCATTTTAGGAATCACACTAGTATATTGATAAAGTTGAAATTAAAAAGAGGCCTCTGGGCTCTTAACTTTACACAGACAAGAAAAAGATGGACCCAAGAGCCACAGAGAACCATTCCCTGTAAGCAACACCGGGCCCTAATAAAAAAAAAAAAAAAAAAAAAAAAACTAACACTGAAGTTTGCCCAGATGGATTTTTAGAATTCCTATGGGTCACTGGACTGCTCTGTATCTCCCACTCATTTCAAATAGGATTATTTACTTAAGTTATCTTATTCCTGTCTTACCCAACAGGTATGTAAGAGTTAGATAACAAGTCTTTTCTAGCTCCCAGAGTTTTGGATTAAGAGAAGCGGCCCCCGCCCCGAGAAATTGTACTCTAGGCACTAAGCAGGAAGAACCACATTTACACCTAGATAATAAGATCCTGGACTTCAAGCCTGATCTTTAGGACATAATAAAACCTGAGGGGGTCTTAGGAATGCTGTGAATGTACTTTGCATGTGTAAAGGCATGGATTACTAGGGGACAAAGGGCACATTAAGTTGTACTGTTATTTTGTGGTCCCACCAAGAGACCACATCTTGGGGAATTCAAGGTCTTGTAAAGTCTCCTTCCATATTAGTTTTAGACTTAGCTATGGGATATCAGTAAGCCTGATGCAAGCAGATGCTTGATAATCATCATACATTCTGAGTTGCCACTTAAAAAGTGGAGAGACATTTGGAAAGACATGTAGAGAAAGGGACGGGACGTTCTGAAAATTCATGTAGAGAAAGAAGCTCAGTCAACTCTGCATCCTAGTTGATTCTAGCCTCAAGTAACTACAGGCAAAATCAGCAGAAGAACCACCCAGCTAAGTCTAGTCCACATTGCTGAATCATGTGTAAATAGAATGTTTTTTGTTTTAAACCACTTAGTTTGGAGATGTTCCCCCTCACAACAGATAAGTGAAACAATTGTCCTTGGGACAGTTTGACAAAAGTAGAAAGAGAATAAACATATACTGGAACTTCTTCAAGAAATAGCTATATATTCCTCAGATAGGCAGTGGAAAAAAATGGAATTTCAGATGAGGCAAACAAAGAGAAAAGATTAACGACAATTCATATTTTAACCTGCAAACAAAAGGCAGGATGGTGAGAACATAACACAAAGTGCCTATGGAGACAAATGCCCAAAGTGAATCTACAAAGAAAGATTGAATCTGGGTTGTAAAGGGGCATGTACATCAAGCAAAGTCATCGGACTTCATATTGGGTAATAGGGCCCATTAAAAAAACTTGGATATCACTTATATGTGGATTAGCAATGAGATCCTGCTGTGTAGCACTGGGAACTATGTCTAGTCACTTATGATGGAGCATGATAATGTGAGAAAAAAGAATGTATACATGTATGTGTAACTGGGTCACCATGCTGTACAGTAGAAAATTGATAGAACACTGTAAACCAGCTATAATGGAAAAAAAAATAAAAATCATTATATAAAAAAATTAAAAAAATAAAATAGCGCACAAATGAATCTATCTGTAAAAGAGAAATAGCCTCATGGACACAGAGAACAGACTTGTGGTTGCCAAGGCGGAGGGGAAAGGAAGTGAGATGGATGGGCAATTTGGGGTTGGTAGATGCAAATTATTACATTTAGAATGGATAAGCAATGGGGTCCTACTGTACCACACAAGGAATTATATCCAATCTCTCGGGATAGAACATGATGGAAGGTAGTATATGAAAAAGAATGTATGTATGTGTGTGTGTGTGTGTGTGTGTGTGTGTGTGTGTGTGTGTGTGTGTGTATAATTGGGTCACTATGCTGTACAGCAGAAATTGACAAAACACTGTAAATCAACTATACTCTTAATTTAGAAAAACAAAATAAAATAAAAGTATATCAACATAAAAAGACTTTTAGGTAGAGAAATAAAATAATATCTCCATTGTGAACATATAATTCCACAACAGTGTGGAATAGTAACTAAATTGGAAAAACCCAGAGGCAGAGAAATCACTTAAAAGGACACTGCACTCATCTAGAGAGTAGAAATTAGTATGAGTAACAAAGGTAAATTCAAGAGACATTTCCAAAGTAGACTGGACAGGTCTTAGTAGCAATTAAGGCAAGGTAAAGAACATTAGGGAAACAATGATAATTTTCTAGTTACTGTTACTAGAAGGAAAGTGATTCTATTCATCAAAAAAGGAAGGAAACATCTGTGAACATAACTTTGTTGAAGTAAGTATTGAAATTGACTCTGGTACATGTTAAAGTCAATGTGTCTTTTGGACAAATAAGAAGAGGATATTATTATGAAACTGAAAATATATTTCTAGTGATTGTGGAAATATTTGGAATTATTTGGGGGGTCATTAATAAATATTTATTAAGTGAAGTTACTGGAATAAATAAGAAGGATTAGGGAGCAGTGATTCACAAGCTGAGTGCATAACAGAATCAGAATCAACTGATATCTGGATTTAACAGATCTGAGGCAGTATAAAATCATCAATAGTTTTTAAAACCTCCCCAGTTAATTCAAACATGCAGCCAAAGCTGAGAGCAACTGATGTAGAAGGATAAAGCGAGAAAGTGGAAAACAATATTCTGGTAAACACTAACATTTAAGGAAAATTCAAAGAAAGGGCATTCCAAGGAAATTTACTAAGTTATCTACCAGAAAGCCAAGAACAGAAGTGGTAAAGATCAGTGTTAAAATCAAGAGAGACACAGAGGATCTGGCAATGTGAAGTTCTTTGGCCTTTAGGAGTCAAACGGTCTTTCATCATCTCCACTCTACAAATAAACCTTTCCAATGAGTTTTTATTTTGGTTATTGCGTTTCTTAGTTGCATAATTTTCATATGTTTCTCTTTTATACTTTATATTTCTTTGCTGAGGTTTTCCATTTTTTCGTCTATTTCCAGAGATTTTGTTGTTACTTGGCTTAAGTATTTTTACAATTGTTGCTTTAAAATCCTCATCATATTCCTCTTATTGTTGGTATCTTTGCTCACTAATGTTTAATTTTATCAAGTCCTTTTTTTATACTGTATCCTGAATATTTTAGATTTTATGAGAATATGGATCCTACTTAATCATTTTTTTGTGCAGGTAATCTTCTAACTGAAAGGTAACATGAGGGCCAAGTAGATGTGTTTGTTCAGCTTCCTCCTCAGCCATGCTGAAATCTTTTTGGTGAAAGTGTGCCATTGCCAAACATTATTTTGTTGTCTCCAGCTGAGGAGTAAGCTCACACCCTACTGGGCCCCCACTGACACCAGGGGATGGAAGGTGGGAAGTTGGAGGCCAACTAGCCCTACCCACACCACCTCATCCTGCCTTGCTGATGGTAGAAGCTTTGCTCCCCATTAAGCTTCACTGATACCAAGGAAGTGAGGTAAAGCCTAGCAGTGACTATGCCCCACAGCACCTTAAAGATTCTCACTATGGCTATGTGGGCGTGGAGGCTCAGGCTGCCACTAGACTCCACTGACACTTCTCTTGCAGAGGTATCTAATTCCTGCCTAGTTTCTCTGGGTGAAGGATGGAATATCAGGCCCCAACTCATGTGCGCTGACTCTACCACAGCACGGGGATCATATAATTGCTGTCTGCTTCTGCCAAGCAGGGGATGGAAGATTAGCTCCCTGCTAGGCCCTGCCAACATCATCTTGTGGGGCAATTGGAGCCCTGTGATCATGTCATTCTTTAAGTCCTCAGGTCCCTAGATGATCCCTTCTGCCTTTCACAACATTTGTTATGCTTGTTTGTTGTGTCATATCCAGTCTTTTCAGTTGTAAGGGGAAGGACTGGGAGGAATATAGCTACTCCATCTTGGAAGAACCCCATTCTATTTTAAGCTGTCACCACAGTATTTATAACAATTTATTGCACATTTATTTTCTCTTATGCAAATGGTATAAAAGTAAAGAGAAGGTTTTTTGAGAAGTCTTTGTAATCCTAGCATTAGCATAATACCCAGTGATTAGTAAATGTTTCTTAAATGGAAGACTGAATAAATGGATTTAACTGAGTACCTTTTGATAGATACATAATATGTACTTTTACTGAAAAAGAAGTATTATTTAGTCTCTCAAGAGAAAATCAAGACTTGGACAAAGGAACTAGAGACTAGATAAAACATTATATATATATGTATATATATATATATATATATATATATATATATATATATATATATACACACACACACACATATATATAATTTAACTAGATAAAACATATTGTATATACAATTTGAAAAAGAATGGATAAATCAAGACTTGGACAAAGGAACTAGAGACTAGATGAAATATTATATATATATAATTTAACTAGATAAAACATATTGTATATATAATTTGAAAAAGAATGGGTAAATCAAGATTTGGACAAAGAAGCTAGAGACTAGATAAAACACTATATAATTTAACTAGAGAAAACACATTATATATACAATTTGAAAAAGAATGGATATATGTATTTTTTTCTTTTTTGTTTTTTCCTTTTTAGGACCACACCTAAGCATATGGAAGTTCCCAGGCTAGGGGTTGAACCAGAGCTACAGCTGCCAGCCTAAGCCACAGCAACAGCAACTTGGGATCTGAGCCACATCTGCAACCTACACCACAGCTCATGGCAACACCTGATCCTTAACCTACTGAGTGAGGCCAGGGATCGAATCCACATCCTCATGGATACGAGTCAGGTTCATTACTGCTGAGCCATGATAGGAACTCCAAGAATGGATATATTTATATGTACGACTGATTCACTTTGCTGTACACCTGAAACTGTAAGTCAACTATACTCAAATAAAATTTAAAGACATAAAAAATAGAAAGAAATTAACACAAAATAAGTCACATTTCTAACAATAGCAATATACATTATGAAAAAAAAATCAAAGGGCACTATCATTTACAAAACACCAAAAAATGAAATACTTATATATAAAGTTCACAAAATGTATACGGGATTGAAAAATACAAATGCTGACAAAGAAATCAAAGAAATAAATCCTAAATAAATGGAGAGGCCAGCTGCATTCATAGATTGGAAATTTCAACATAGTAAATACAATTGTCCTCAAAGTGATTCATAGGTTTAATGAAATTCCTATCATTTCTATCAATATTTCAGTATAGTCTTTTTAGACACAGATAAGCTTAGGCTAAAATTTATATGGAGAGGACAGACACTATGACAGCTAAAAGAACCCTGAAAAAGAAGGATAAAGTGGGAGGATTCACTCGATATTTAGACCTACTACAGAGCTATAGCTATACTAATCAAGACAGAGTGGTATTGGCCGAGTAAAGACTCACACAGATCAAAGGTATAGAATACTGAATCCACAAAAAGACCTACCCAAAGTACCTAAATGATTTTGAATAAACGTGCAGAAGCAATTCCATGTAGGAAGCACAAATTTTTCAACAAATGGTGCTGGAACAACTGGGCATCTATTCACAAAGATAAACTTTGACCGAAATAAACCTTACATCTTATACAAATATTATTCCAAAGTATATCAGAGACAAAGGTAAAATGTAAAGCAATCAAACTTTTGGCAAAAAAGTAATAATTAAAAAAGAGGAAAATTTTAGGATCTCCAGCTAGACAAAGATTTCTTATATTTTACAACTAAATCATGATCTATAATTAGAAAAAATAATGAGTTGAACATCATCAAAATTAAAATCTTTTCCTCTGTGGGGGGGGGGGAACAAAAAAAAAACCTCTATTAAGAGGATGAAAAGATAAACTACAGACTGGCAGAAAATATTTGAAAATCATATATCAAAAAAAAAGACTAGATACAGAGAATACATAAAGAATTCTCAAAATTCAACAGTAAGAACATAAATAATCTAATTATAAAATGGGCAAAAGACAGACATTTTGCTGAAAAGTACAGAGATGGCAAATCAGCAAATGAAAATCCATTATTAGTCATTAGGGCAATGCGACTTGAAACCATGAGATAATACGATACACCGATAGTCACAATGAAAAATAGTAACAATACCAAATGCTGCATGCATGTAGAGAAACTGGATTATTGACATGTTGCTAGTAGGAATATAAAATGGCATAGCTACTATGGAAAATAGGCAGTTTCTTATAGGACTAAACATACAACTGCCCTACAACTCAAATTCACTCTAGGGTATTTATTTCAGATAAAGGAAAACTTAAGTTCACTAAAAATGTACTTGAATATCCACAGGTTTATTTTCAATAGCCAAAAACTGGAAATAATTCAGATGTCCTTCTGTGAGTGAATAAATACTGTGGTAATGTCCCTACCATGGAATACTACTTAACAATAAATAAGAACAAACGACAGATACATTCAATAACTTGGATGAATTTCAAAGGAATTACGTTGAGTGAAAAATCCAATTCCAAAAGGTTATATACTATATGATTCCATTTATATAACATTCTTGTATTGAAACAATTAGATATAGAGAACAGATTGGTGGTGCCAGGGGTTTCGGATCAGGGTGGGGAAGTTCATGTGGATGTGGACAAGAAAAGGGATCCTTGAGGTGATGGCACTGTTCTGTATCTTGAATGTATCACTGTCAATATCCTGATTATGATTTTGTACAATAGTTTTGCAAAATGTTACCACTGAGAGAAACTGGCCCAGTGATTCATGGGATCTCTCTATATTATTTCTTACAAATTAATATGAATCTACAAAATACAATTTGAATAAAAAAATAGGGTGCCAAACAACTTAGAATGTTACCATTCTAAATGCTTACCATTTAGGGAGTACTAAAATGTTTACACATGCACTAGCTAGATCGGCATATGAAACTGCACTAATAGGGCATAACCTGGAAGAGGAGGATCAAAAAATCGGGAGTCGAGAATATAGGAAAATTTTATTTTTTAGACGTAAACATTTTTTAAATGGTAATAAAGGAAACAAAAATAAATTGCTACATAGCTGTCCTTCATTCACTTTTTTATGTAAAACTAAAATAAACATTTAAGAAGGAGGAAACTGTAAAAAGCCAAGTACTATGGAACAAAGAATTATGTGGCATTATTCTATCCAAACTACCTACTTATAGAAGGGAGTAGGAAAGCTCTTGTTCATTGTGCTGTGAGTAATATTAAATGTTTCCATTATTTACACTATTTAACTGTATGTATTGAGGTGTAAGTACAAATTAGCTAAACATGAGAAGCTTTATTAAACCTTTTCATTGATAAGTTAATAACCCAGAACACTTAGCAGAAAGACTAGAACCTTTGAGAAGAAGCTATTGTATTCAAACTTTCAAAATTAAGTAGATTATTTAAATACTAAAAGTGACAGTTTTGTGTCCTGATAGCTAACAATGTGCCAAAATGTCAGTGACTCAACCAACAGCTCTGGACTCCCTTCATGTCAACACCAAACCATCTGATTTCAACCGCAGTTTAATGAGATTGAGTCTCATTTTCCAAATTGGAAAGGGAGCCAGATGAACATTGGCTTCAAATCAACTGGAACACTGGAATTCCACTGACAAAAGTATCTTTTCCTGCAGTTTATTACTTTCTCTAGAATACCACTTGCCACATGCAAAACTTTAAATGTTTGTCTTTTAGTTTCACCTTCCATTAAAAGGTAGACACATGAACATATGGCAAATGTCATTATTTCTGAAATTGTTTGACCTTCACTCATTGTTGCAACTACAAATTCAGGGACATTTTAGTGCAATTTCTCAGAGCATTGGACCACTAGGTATATTTAAACACATCAAAGAATTATAACTTCAGTGCTTTAGAAATTTATGTTATTAATGTGAACACTTAATTATTTTCTCATCAGCAATACATAATGAAATTAAGTGTTAGACTATGGACATTCAGTTCAATTTTAACCTCAGATAAATGAGTTCATACAATTGCTTATCTTGAATCATCTTTACATGCATGAATGATCATAAATAATGTTTTTTTAAAGAAATGCAGCAGATGTGAAATAAAATCAAACTAGTATTAGTCAAGTAAGAATAACCAGTCCCAAGAGTACTAACTATATTAGTATGGTGATTATTTATAATGTCCCTACAACCTCTATTAAGAGTTATGTTTGAACATGAAAGGATTGGATTCTATTTTTTAAGAGAAAAAACAGGAGTTGGCAAAGGAATAATGCATTTGTTCTTATATAATTCATTCAACATTTTTCCCAAGCCGAACTTTATCTGTATTCATTGATATTTTTCAAAATTAACTCCAAGTTATATGTTGTCAGTATTCAAAAGAAAAGTTATGTTTAACTTTCATGAGGCTTTGACCTGTTTTTAACATCCTAACACACTTGTGGCCATTAATCTGGATAAAGGTAATTCTTACAGGTTGATGGTGAGGGGAGACACAATTTCTTTATGATAAAGGAATAGTAGCTGCTGGTGAGAATTTTAGAAGTGGAAGTCAAATTTTGACTTGAAATAGACAATGGGTGATTTTGAAACTTTCTCCAAATTGAGAATTAACTGCTTTAGATTTGGCTTTATTTCTCTTAATAACTCAAAAAAAGAGAGACAAATAGATTTAAACACACTCTCTATATGCCTATACCCTGCTTTGCCAATGTTCTTATAGTCTAATGACATCCACAATCATTCATGCAGGGTGTGATTCACAGTCCATGAAGGGCTAAATGCTTAAACTGAGATTTTTAACTGCTAATGTGTTACAAGGATATTGTTTCAATGCATTATCATTAAGGAAAGTACATATGTCTCTTCAGAAAGAAAAGATATGTAGATGTGTGATGAGTTTCTTTATAGGTTAAGGGCACAGGCTTTGTTAATAACTTTTGTAATGGCCTCAAGCCCCCCCCCCCCACAACTGTTATAGTGACTCAGCACTTTTAGTTGACAAAATGATCTGGAACATAGCCTTCGTATCCCCTAACATGGGCAAGGCTGCTTTCCTCTTCCTGAGCACATATATGTTACCTAAACCATCTTTACAGATGTTTGTAAATCAGCAGTATCTGTGCTCTATCTGTCTGTGAAGGGCAATAACAAAATGTTACAACCCATTTAGCGATAAACTATGCATCCTTTCTGCAAGTATTTGCTTACATTGTATTTGCAACATTTCACCTCCTCTATAAATTTTATTTCATAGTCTTTAGTAATTTCTGGCAACCTAAGTAGATACCCAGATGGTATCTCTTTTCTCCATAAGCCAGAAATGTCACAATATAAATTCCAACCCCCATCTTTTTATGATTTAGATTCTAAATTTTAGAAAATAGCAACACACACATACAAATATTGAGACAACACCTTTAGGTGAAAGAAAAAGTAGTAAAATTTAGGTATAAGAAAGAAACATGCTATATAATTGATTCAACAGAAAATAAAAAGGATACCTGATGACACAGGCATAAAGACCACTGTCCTGCAGTAATGTTGGCCGGAACCAAATGGAGTCCTCTTCCTTGCTCATTCTACTTCCATCAAAGGCTATCGGCTCTTCAAAGTCTCCGGGGCCAGAGCTTTTGTACCACATCAAACTGAGTCCAGCACTTTGGGCTAGGGAGTAATTGGCTCTGATATAGCCATAAAAGAGTGCACATTTGATTCGAACAGGCTCTCCCACCAAAACTTGATATTTCTTGATATCAACAGACCAATCTGTGCATCCATCGGCTATAAAGAGAGAGAAAGGAAAAAAAATGGAGAGAAAAATGGAAGCAATTAGTTCATTCATTCATTTATTCATTCCATAGTATTTATTGAGCATCTATATCAGACACAATTCTTCTCTAGGCACAGATGATGCAGTGATGGATAAAACTCAGAAGGGCACTAAAAAGTAATATACCTATTAAGAAACAATATATTCATCATTTAGTTTTATTCTGCTGGTATTTATTCTTAGTGTAAATCAGTGTGATGGTTATTGGTTTATTGCCTTTCTACTCTAAATTCACCTGTTTGCCTGTTCTTTGAAAATGGATTCAGACCTTTGAAATAGTTTGCCTTTGCCAGCTGGCACCAAAGCTTTGTTAGTAAAGGGTGCTGGAGAGAGACTGCAAAGGAAAGGGTTTTGCTCGCTGGTTCCAGCAGGCTTGCTTGGAAGGCTCTTGTAGTGAGCATAATCTTCTCTAAAACCTGGCTCCTGCAGTGGGTGCTTCTCTTGAGACCCAGGTCCTTCAGCGCATAGTGGCTTGGTAGATTTTTAGCAGAGCCTCAGGTGAGACATCATCTTGAGAACAGCTTTCCCAGATACCTTAAATGGCAAGTCTTTCTTTCCAACTGCAGAGGGCAGACTTCTATCAAGTTCTATGGGTATGCCACCAGAGTAACTGCCGCCATTCAGTAAGCCATGCACTTTCCCAGTAAGGTTTGGATATCACTCTGGGAATGGGGAGAGGATGGGAGGTTTTCCTTAGGTGCTTGATCTCAGTTAGGGGTAATGGTAGCCACTTCTCTATTTTTTTTTTTTCTTTTTAAGGCCACACACGTAGCATATGGCTAGGGGTTGAATCGGAGCTACAGCTGCCAGTCTACACCACAGCCACAGCAACAGCAACACAGGATCCAAGTCGTATCTGCGACGTACATCACAGCTTACAGCAACGCTGGATCCTTAACCCACTGAGCGGGGCCAGGGATTGAACCTGCAATCTAGATACTAGTCAGGTTCATTTCCACTGAGCCACAGTGGGAACTCCCCATTTCTCTATTCTGTATGGTTATCTTTTGCTATGCACTGAATGTGTCCTCCTAAAGTTCCTGTGCTGAAACCTTAATCCTGAATGTAATCGTATTTGGAGGAGGGGCCTTTGGGAGATAATTAGGTTTATATGAGGTCATGAGGGCAGGACTTTTATGAAGAGAATAGTGCTCTTATATGAAAAGACACCAGAGCTTGCAATTTCTCTCTCTTATGGCGAACTTATAGAGAAGATGCCAAGTGAGCACATGGTGAAAAGGTGGCCATCTATAAGCAGCAAATAGGGTCTCACCAGGAACCAAATCAGCCAGCATCTTGATCTTGGACTTCTCAGCCTCTAGAACTGTGAATAATACATTTCTGTTGTGTAGGCAACCCAGTCTATGGTATTTTGTTATGACTAATACATTTATCTTTCTTACTAGCCAATCATTTGTTATTCCAACTACCTGTTATATTAAAAAAAATCTTTATATAAACTTTCCTTGTTCCAATTAGTATACTTTATTTTCTCTCTGATTGGATACTCACTGATAAAATGAAGAATAAGCGTTGGATAGCCAAATGAGGCAGAAAGAAATACAATGAAAGTGGGTCACGCTCTAGTAATGGTTTTACAGGCAGAGATGGAGGTAGATAGTTACTTTCCTCTGATTTCTGGAAACATCAGGAAAAGTGTAAAGTAGAAACCATGGTGGGAAATGGGGCTGATAAGGTGTGGGCTGTTTGGGTTTTCTAGGTTTCCTGGAAGCACCATCTTCTAAGTTGCATCTTGGCACCATTATTATCACCCTCCCCCCTACATGGGCACGCACGCACATGCACACACATAGGTATGCGCATGCACATACCTATGACAGGACAGGTACATCACCATTATTATTATTATCATGGAGAAGTTATGGATTTCTGTTTAGAGAAGGTAGGTACTCAATACCTAGCAAAATCATCAATCTGACACAGCTCACAGTATACAAATGCTGAGCAAAAGAACAAAAACAAAGGAAAGAGGACCTCTAATGGCAGTACTGTCTGAGTATTGCAAGCAGGGTTTGATTCACTAGTGATTAAAAAGAGAGCAACCTAAAGGATCTGAGAATAAGAAAAACAATGTAAAATTCAAGAGAAGGAAAACTTTCAAAATGATAAGATGTATATGAAAGCAAAGAAGACACAATCTATGGAATTATCTAAATTTCTTATATTGAAATAATAGCTAACATCTGATGAGCACTTAACTGTGTTCTGAGCTTATAAATTGTCATATATCTTTCACAAAAACATCCACTTAGACTTTTAACTCATGTCCCTTCTACATGGAACTTTTCTCACCAACCAACTGCATGGTTTCCTCCCTCCCTTACTCTAAATGCCATCACATCTGAGTCCTTTTCTAACATTCCTGCCTGAAATACCACCTTCCTATTCTAGTCACTTGATCTAGATTCTTCTTTAATATTTTTCATAAGACTTAATTCTGTCTGATATTATATCACTTACCCAGTTTTTGTTTGCTTTCTGTTCCCCAACAGAGTGTAATGTCCTTGAGGTCAGGGACTTGGTCCTTCAAATTCACTTCTTTAACCTCAGTGCCTAGAACTCTGCCTGCTAGCCATCTCAACACACTTTTACTAAATGAATACATGAATGAATTCTTGAGTAAATGTTAATGCAAAAATTTACAAAGAAACTCAACATCAGCTAACATGTGGAAGTGCTGACATTCTCACCCAAACACATCTGACCCTAGAATTCACTCTCTCTACCATCACAGTACTGTTTCATAATAAAGGTAATTTAAATTTCACACTATTCTTTAGTTTGATTTATTTTAATTATCGATTTTTGGTCTATTTCCCAATAAAGAGACATATTGAGGTAGTGTCTAGAGTAAATGTGCTAGTAGCTTGGTGGACATCATCAATGTCCAAATCATAACTATCATTCCTGTCAATGACTGCTAGAGAGCTGGCACACCTCAGCAAATAGGATGGCACTACTGTACATAAACAGAGATGTCAAGGTTATTTAATTACATGCAGTATTTATCAATACAACTTTGTACATTTCTCCCATTACATGAAATGAATCTGAGGTGTGATTTTGTTTCAAAGAGTTATAATTCACACAAGAAGCATGAAATTACCTTGTTTTAATACTGTATGAATTACAATATAATTCTAGAATTAAGTTATTGTAACTGAGGCCATCTGTCACAGAGGATATGGCTGCCAGTGCAATAGGCTGAGACACCTTCAAGGTAGCAGTACAAACAGTGAGATGAAATTATTCAAACTCTCAAAAGATTTGTAAGGTGAAGCAAAATGCTTGAAGCTAACAGGAAAAATACTTAGCCTAGAAATTTCCAAAAGTTAGTAACAAATTAGTTCAAGAGAACAGAAAGAGAGTTGAGTAGGGATAGAGAAATTAATACATACTTTCAGAATACACTTATTCAGAAAAATATTGAATGATAATAATAAATATCACTGAAAATTAGAGTTATTTAGTACTTAACTATCTGTCAGGAAAAAATTCAAACAGTTCTCATTCACATGCTAAAGAAAAGGCAGAGTTGGAATGAATAAATAACATGCTGGATAACAGAGTCACTTCATGTTCATTTTAATATGAAAGTAAGATGTAGGATCTGTGGCTTAGGAAGTTTTACTACCATTAAACTAAATATATGATGTTCACAAGTAAACTATAAATTTATGAACATATTAATACTTTTGAGGGGAAGTTGGCAAATAATATAAAGAACAATTCAAGATATTTTCAAGTTATTTTGATAAATGCATCTAAATAAATGATTGACTTAAATATTTTTCAATAATTTAAGTATTTTATTAAATGGAAAAAGTGAGAAATGATATTTATTTTCCCTTTAACATTCTGCCTCATTTTCATATACTCTGTATCACAATGTTTTTCTTAAACCTCTTGAAAATGAATTAAAAAATAGACACATTGTGACATTTCACTTTTAAAATACTTCAGTATACATCTCCTTATGAATAAAAACATTTTCCTTGTATAGCCACAAACTAATTTTTTTTACATCTTGTCCAGCGGGATATCTCAAAACTTAAAAGAAAATGTGATGACTTAAAACCTAACTCTTGATGACCAAAATTGCTACTGGTAAGTTCAGTTTTTCCTTACTTCAATATATAAACTCTAGTTTATATACTGGAAACAGTTATTCCAAGCCAGCATATTTTCATATTTCTAGACACCATTAATTCTATTATGTGAGTTACCAGGTAATCTTTATTGTTATTATTTTTTAAATTATCATTAGGTAATTATGGAGGACAATAGTATTTAACTGGTTTTCTTTCAGAATAAAATACCTTCTATAAGCCTCTTTAAGAAAGTTAGCTATTGGTACTCTCCTTCCCTGATGGGAGGATTCCATGGAAATACTCTAGTTTAATGTATCCTATGTAACACATACTCCTTCAGAGTCAATGAGAGTTTATAAAGCCATTAAGTTACATCAAGGGGTAGAAGTAGGAAGTACCACATTCATTTATTTTTGTTACTACCCATAATATTGCATGAGGCTTATATGAAGACAGAGGGAATTAAGATTCAGAACTAATTCCTTTACAAACAGTTCATATTGATATACTATTTCATGGGCAAACCGTACATAGATTATATAATGTAAATATATAATGTAAATATATAAGATTAGGGAAAGTATTTTTAATTAAGTCACTGTTACTACATATATAAGAGCTCAAAATATATTATGGTAACAAGCTTGAAAGTTGCATTCTTAAAAAAAAAACTAATCAGAGGTCATACATAATGAATCCTAATATGAAAATGTAAGACTTTACTTATAAAAATGCAAATTATATTACTCTTAAAGTATCTACTTGGGTAGGTACATCAGAATAATAATCAAATAATTAATACATCTGTTGTAGTGTAACAGAGGCCGTCCCTCCCCTTTACAAAAATGATCTATCCATTCTCCAGCAACTTTGAGTATTGTCTACTAAGAGTTCAAAGTTGTATCCTCTTCTTGAAAATGACCTTGATTGACAAGAGCCATTTTGGTGGGGAATGTACATCCCCTTGGGTCTGCCTACTGCAATAACTGCCTGATGTGAGTGTTAAAAAAAAAAGGCTCCTCCTTTGCCTCACGTAGGGACAACTGTACAATACAGTTCATGCTCCAGAGCTCCAGGGCAAGCTTAGATGTTAGCTGTGACCTCCTCATTCAGCTCTTTCCCTTTTTCTGCCCTGCTTCTCTCATTCTCTTTTAGGCTTTACCTGAAGAGCACTCCCTCAGTCAATTGTGTGCATCAAAAATCCTGTCCCGGGCCCTGTCCTAGGAAAGCTGATCTAACGCAGATTTATATATTCATGTAGTAAGAACAACCTTCATTCCAGTTTCTGTCCTAGGAGCTGAAGACATCAAGACATATAAGATATAGCCCTTGTTGTCAAGGAGCTCACAGTGTAATTGAAGAGACAGACCGAAACTGAAAGCACAAAGGAAAAGGAATGATAAAGAAATGCAGAGGGCTAGTCAGGAATATGTTCCATGGAGAGAAAACATACGAGATATCTGTCAGAAGTTAGCTATACAAAGAATTGGCAGACAGATATTTAATTTGGAGTTGAACACAAAAGCAAAGATGCAGAAATAAGAGATAGCAGAGTTTTGCAGGAACTACAAACAGCTTTGTGGTGTAGAAACAACAAGTTTAAAGCAGGAACTAGCAAGAGATACAAGGAAAGAGGTGGGCAAAGACAGACTGCGGAGGTATTTTTATGAGATGTAAAAAACCTGTGGCATCATCCTGAAAGCAATGGGGAGATACGGTAAACATTCAGTCAGGGGGGTGATGGAGATAATTTGATATTTTCAGATATGCTCTGCTGGGTGAAATTCTAGGTAGGCATATAAGGTTGAAGGCTTTAGTGAGGAAAGTGATGTTACTGAAGGTCTAAAGTTCAGCAGTGGTAGCAGAGAAGGAGAAATGGGGTGGATCTGAGGAAGACTAAGGAGGTAAAACTGAAAGGAGTAAGTGAATGACTGGATACAAGCATTGAGGGAAAGGAATGATGTTAGTTTACTCTGCAAATCCTATCTGTTGTCATAGACTTAAATATCTTCCCCAGTCAACAACAACAAAATCAATCATTCTTGTCAAGGGGTGAGGTCTTTGAAACATTTTTACAATTTTTTCATTTAAAATTTTTAGGTAATAAAAATGTAATGAATTGGTTCAATGACTCACAGATAGACCTAAATGTGTGTGTATATTCATATTCTTTAAGAAAATACTCTTTTTAAAATTTGCAATGATCGGAGTTCCCGTCGTGGCGCAGTGGTTAAGGAATCCGACTAGGAACCATCAGGTTGCGGGTTCGGTCCCTGCCCTTGCTCAGTGGGTTAAGGATCTGGTGTTGCCGTGAGCTGTGGTGTAGGTTGCAGACGCGGCTCGGATCCCACGTTGCTGTGGCTCTGGCGTAGGCCGGTGGCTACAGCTCCGATTGGACCCCTAGCCTGGGAACCTCCATATGCCGCGGGAGCGGCCCAAAGAAATAGCAAAAAGAAAAAAAAAATTTGCAATGATCAAAGATAAATATCCGGCTTACTGGCATCATTTGTATCTACCCTAGCATGCGTGGAAAAGCTGAACTTGAGACATGACTGTGGCTAGGGAGTATAGGCCATGCATGTTAGCTAACAAAGACAGAACAAAAAGGCTCAGGATAGATTTTAATGGGATCATTTCTGCTCTTTATCTACACTGGATGCCACTCTTTCAAAATAGGAACTTCATAAATGAAAAATGGCAATGTTGGAATCCTTCCGAGGAGGAAGCAGAAATGTCCTCAAATTATCATCAGCAAAAGCTGCAGTAAAACATGACCCAAATTGACCTTTAAAGTAAATGTTGGTTCACACAACACTTCCTCTTTGTCTATGCTTTCTGGATTATGTTTATCTGAGACGGAGTGTTGCCAAATACTTTCCTTTAAAAATATATACAATGTAACAATGTTGGAAGACCTCTTTCAAATATTTTGAAGAGGTATGTGCCTGTGGTAAGAACTGATGTTAACCCAAGAGACTCTAGCAATTAACAGGAATCCAGTTTCTAGAATACCCTTTGTCTGACAAAGCCTAGAAGTTATCATCTACCAGGCTCTCAGTGTAGGTTATCTCCAGGAGGTGTGGGCCTTGGTCAGTTGTTATCAAATTTCTCCTAAGGTTCCCTCTTCATCACCCACACCAAGTTCAAGTAAGTCTCTTATGCACTCAGGGCCTTCATTTGCATGTTGAAAAATACACATTGTGGGGTTGTTCTGGAATTGATAAAGGAAAGTGTCCTGTGCCTTGGGCTTATATTTGTGTCTGCTGCATGCCCTGGGGGGACCGAGGGATAGCAGACAGTAAGCAGTCAGAGCCCTAGGAGAAAGAACCAGAGCAACCAATTTTCAGATAATTGGCCAGAAAAACAGCCTGTTGGCTAACTTGGACTGTTTGCAGTCTGTGATTTAATTATACTATCTGGTTCAACAGGTGGACTAGGGGTTCTGCAGTGACCCTGGGCCAGGCTCCTATAACTATAATGATCAAATCCAAGCCCGGACCCCTAAGGCTTGTTCAAACTCACCAATCATTCCTCCTTGGGAAATCTTTTGGCTTTGTTTTTTTCATGGCCTACACCTGCCTTTGGCCTTGAAAAAAATCTTCCTAAGAGTTGTTCCTTGCATGCAGATATGTGAGCAAACCCTCAGTGCTTTCAGCTAATTTTCTCTGTGCCATTATTTGACAATGACTCTTAAAGTCCCAGCCCTCAGTGTTGGATCACACCCCCTGCCGTTGCCTTGCAGTAAATTCTGCTTAAATCTTTATTTTTGTTTTCTTAATGTTTAAGGGTAATATGAGAAAGTATCTAATGCAGAATCTGAAGTACATGTTCTTTATTTCCATTCCCACACTCAACAGGAGCAGGAAAAACCCCACTAGGTAAATGCAAGCAGAGGCACGTCTCACTACAAGAAAATCTGGATTCTTTTAATTTTCTTGTTTTTGCTATTATTCAGGGCATAAGGAATTGATACAGATATAATACCTTGATACCTTTGGTCTATGTTTTAATGGTAGAACAATATTAATTTACTTTAAAGGTTTTCTCATTCTTTCACTTATTTCTTTTGTGTTCCCTATTTCATACACATTTTTAATAATATTTAAAAAGTGAATTAACATTTTCTCACATGCATTTCATTCACCACTGAAGTATGGGGACTTTGAAAACATACTTTATCATGTATCTGCCTATCATCATTCATCAAAATCTAATCTACTTCCTTTTTTTCTTTTTCTTTTCTTTTTTTTTTTTTTTTTGTCTTTTTGCTATTTGTTGGGCCTAGGGAGGTTCCCAGGCTAGGGGTCAAATCGGAGCTGTAGCTACCGACCTATGCCAGAGCCACAGCAACACGGGATCCAAACCGCGTCTGCAACCTACACCACAGCTCATGGCAACGCCGAATCGTTAACCCACTGAGCAAGCGCAGAGACCAAACCCGCAACCTCATGGTTCTTAGTGGATTCGTTAACCACTGCACCATGACAGGAACTCCTAATCTACTTCTAATAATATAATATGTAGTTACTTCCAAATCTATCTATATATTTACCACTGTCAGGATACAACCAATTAATATTTGAGGGCAGACACTCAGTTAATGTGTATTGAATAAATGGTTGATTTACTGAATAAATCCTCATTTGAATTGGTACTCAAAATGTGTATCTTAACTGGCAGCATAATCAGTTATAACTCTTGTTTCTAAGTATACTTAACCTTACTAATTTGGGAAAAATTAACAATAAACATTTTTCCCTTGCTTATAATATTGCAAAGCAATACATTTTTTTTAACTCAGAACAATTTTATTCCACAGTACTGAACATAGCTCAGAACTCTGTAAATCCTTGTGGATTTATTAAACATAATTCAAACCGTGTTACATTCAATTGGCATAATATTATACTATTTATTTAGTTCATGTGTATCTCCACAAAACCCAGCATTTGGACCACAAAACAAATAAGGATATGTGCATACAGATAGGTCAAAAAAAGAGTTTTGAGCTTCAGGCATTCTACACCTTTGGAATACTTGTTGGACACTGGATTAAATATCAACATATTGAGCAACAAAGGGAGTAACAAGCCTTAAGGCACATAAGGCACAACATTCATTTTGTTTTAGAACATACAGCAGAAGAGAATTCTATTTTTGAACCTGCAAGTTATAAAGGTCTTTAAAATTTAGAATAATTCCAACTATTGTTTGTAACAATGAGGGCATGAAACAATTACATATTAGTGTCTAAATTGTATTTCTTTTTTTTTAATGGCTGCACCTGCAACATATGGAAGTTCCCAGGCCAGGGGTCAAATTGGAGCTGCAGCTGCTGGCCTACACCACAGCCACAGCATCACCAGATCCCAGCTGCATCTGTGACCTATGTCACAGTTTGTGATAAAGCCAGATCCTTAACCCACTGAGCAAGGACAGGGATCGAATCCACATCCTCACAGAGACCTCAGGTCCTTAACCTACTGAGCCACTATGGTAACTCTCAAACCATGTTTCTGTGACTCCGCATGCGTTATGGACTACCTCTGTGTGTGACCCACTGCCCTATAAGAAAGATTAATGAGACTAGTTTTGATATTGAAGAAATCATCTTTTAGTAGGTAAAGACGTCAAAAACTAGATATAACACAAAGCAGTAAATGGAGAAATTTCAAAAGTAAAGACAGCATTGATGGGGAAACACAAAACAAAAGGTTTGTTTTATCTCAATCCAGAGATGTTTTCTATTTTTACAGTAACTAATAGAGCATAAATATATAACCAGGAAGACCAAAAAGAATTTAACAGAGAAATGGAATTTGAACTGTGCCTCAATTTAAAACTTGATAACTGGGAAGAGAAAAATTCCAAGTCAATGTACAGACCAGTTATATGGTACAAGCAAGAGTAAGGTTCTAAAACAATGGGATGGAGGGAGGAGAAAAGCATAACTAAGTAAAAATAAGATCAGAAAAATTAGATTAACAAGACATCAGGACAAGAAAATTGAACTTAATTGCATAGCCCAGTAGTTTACAAATTTCAGTCCGCATCAGCATCAATTGGCAGAGTGGTTAAAAGACAGATTGTTCATTTTCACCATCAAAGATTAAGATTCATAAGGTAGTGATTGAATCTAAGCATCTGCATTTCCAAAAAGACACAGGTTATGGTCCTGGGATGATACTTTTGAGAACCACCACTCTAGTCAATGTAAACAGTAGAAAATGTCCATGAAGGAAGTGGGACTATCTATCTACATTTTAGGAAGATCACTGTAGTGTCAATATCAAGAATTGGGAAGAAACAGCCAGGAGCAGGGAGATCACTCTTAAAATCATGGCAATGAAATAAAGAAATGGGGGAAATTGTAGAGGTAGAATCAACAGGATGGGGAACTGATCAGACAGAAGAGATGAAGGAAAAGGAAGAGTCAAGGATGACTTGGAGGTTTTGATCTAGGATTCCTGAGAGGATTGTGACATCACTAATGGAAATAAGATGCATAAGGAAGGTCAAGGTGATGCTAACAAGTATGGTTGAGGTATAAGCTTTATTTGTCTTCTTACAGAACATTTTCTCCATTTATCACAGGTGTTTATACAGAAGAACATATTGCCTGTACTGGCCAGTCAGTGCAACAAAAGCAATTCTGTGTATCTTTTTCATATTGTGAGCTCTCTGGGAATTAGAGTCCCTAGAGTTAGAGAAAAATTCAAGGGAAAAGGGGATGAATTCTGTTGTATATTTTAATATGCAATTGCTTTCATATGAATAATGTCACAGAGATTAATTTTCTATTTGATTAACTTCTTGCAGAGATTGTGGGGGAAATTAAACACACACAGTTTGTGTATTGTTCCTGCAAGTGAATTTCTAAGTGAGAATTTTAAGGAAGGTTAGAGACATTTTTTAGAGATGCTGAGTCTATTTTTATCACAGTAGAAGTTTTATGAAAATACAATATGCTGTACACGTATTAGCTTTACACACAACTATCTGGTCATTCATCTGCATTAATATGTACAATCACGGATCTATTATGATGGGATACTATTGAAACACTGCATTTTGTTCCGAGTATTATAAGCAAGTATCTGTGCACCTCCAGCATGATATTTTTCATTTTTGTCATGTGTGTAAAAACAACAGTTCCTTTTATGTGTGTAGAATACCTTCATTTACATAGTATTTTCATAAACACTATCACATTGCAGCAAGAAAAAAGTGGTAATAAATTCAGATGGCAGAATACAAGGACTGGAGTTCAACTTCTCTCCTAAAAACAAAAAAACCACAACCAAATGCTGAGCAATCTTCAACCAAATGGACTGGAAACTTTCAAAAAGATATCCTACTCCAGAAAACAAAGAGAAGTCCACATCAAGAGGTAGGAGGGGTGACTATGAGATATAAGCAACCCCATAGCTCCCAGGTGGGAAGCCCCACAGACTGGAAAGTAACTGTATCATAGAAACTCACCTACAGGAGTGAGACTTCTGAGCCCCATGTCAAGGCCCCCACTCCTGGGGATCTGGCATTGGGAGAAAGATCCCCCAGAGCATCTGGCATTAAAGGCCAGTGGGGCTTGTGCCAGGGGAAATGGAAACCCCATTCTTAAAAGGTGCACACACAATTTCACATACACTGGGTCCCAGGGCAAAGCAAAGTCTCCATAGGAATCTGGGTCAAACCTGACTGCAGTTCTTAGAGGACATCCTGGGAAAACAGGGGTGAATGTGGCTTCTTGTGGGAGAAGGACATTGGAAGCAAACCTCTTGGGAATATTCATCAGTGTGCCTTTCTCAGGAGGTGGCCATTTTGGGAAAATAGGCCCCACACATCAGATCTGAGAAGCCCCAGGCGAAGAAACAATACAGGTGGGATCACAGCCCGCCTATCAGTAAACATGCTGCTTAAAGACCCCCCAGGCACACAACCCCTCTAATCTCACCCAGAGAGAGAGAGAGTCCCACCCACCAGAGGGATGGGAATCAGCCCCACCTACCAGTGGGCAGGCATCAGCCCCTCCCATCAGGAAGCCTACAGCACACCCCCAGACCAACATCAGCCACAATGGGGGCAGACACCAGAAGAAAGAGAGGCTACAACTCTATCATCTGGAAAAAGGTCACCACACCAAAACCTACAAAAGTGAAAAGACAGAGAACTATAACTCAGATGAGGGAGAAAGAAAAAAACCCAGAAAAACAGGTAACAGATCAGGAGACTCTCAGCCTCCAGGAAAAGACTTTAGACTGTTGATGCTGAAGATGATGCAAGACATTGGAAATGCACTGGAGGCAAAGATGGATAACTTACAGGAAACACTGAGCAAAGAGATACAAGATAAAAAACTTAAGCAAGAAGAGATGCAAAATACAATAACTGAAATAAAAAATTCATTAGAAGCAACCAACAGCAAAACACAGGAGGCAGAAAAACAAATAAGTGAGGTGGAGGACAGATTAGTGGAAATTACAGATGTGGAACAGAAAAGAGAAAAAATACTGAAAAGAAATGAAGAGAGTCTCAGAGAACTCTGGGACAACGTTAAATGCTCCTTCTCCCAGAAGGAGAAGAGAGAGAAAAGGGAACAGAAAAAAATATTCTAAGAGATAATGGCCAAAAACTTCCGTAACATGGGAAAGGAATCACTTACACAAATCCAGGAAGCACAACAAGTACCATATAAAATAAACCCAAGGAGGAATACATCAAGATACATATTAATCAAACTGACCAAGATTAAAGACAAAGAGAAAATCTTGAAAGCAGCTAGGGAAAAGAAACAAATAACATGCAAGGGAACCCCGATAAGGTTATTGTCAGATTTGTCAGCAGAAACTCTGCATGCCAGAAGGGAGTGGCATGATATACTTAATGTGAGGAAAGGAAAAACACCCCAACCAAGATTACTTTACCCAGCAATGCTCTCATTCATATTTGGAGGAGAAATCAAAAGCTTCACAGAGAAGCAAAAGCTAAGAGAATTCAGCAACACTAAACCAGCTTTACAACAAATACTAAAGGAACTACTCTAGGCAGAAAAGAAAAGGCAGCTACAGGAAACAAAAATACCACAAATGACAAGGCTCGCCATTAAAGGTATATATACAGTAAAGATACAAAATCATCCACGCATGATTATGCCACCAAAATCAGAACTCGTCAGAACAGGAGGGTACAAATGCAGGACACTGGAGATGCACTTGCAATTAAGAGACCAACAGCTTAAAACAATCTCATATAAATATAGATTCTTAAATCAAAATTTCAAAATAACTTCAAACCAAAAATCTACAACTGATACACAAACAAATAAGAAAAATCAACTCAAATAGAACACTACAGATACTCATTAAACCACAAGAGGAGAGAACAAGAAAAGAAGGGATGAAAAAAGAGCAACAAAACCAAATCCAAAGCAAGTAACAAAATGGCAACAAGAACATACATATCAATAATTACCTTAAATGCTAATTGACTAAATGGCCCAGCCAAAAGACATAGACTGGCTGAATGGATACAAAAACAAGACCCAAGTATATGCTGTCTTCAAGAGACCCACTTCACTTCTAGGGACACATACAAATTGAAAGTGAGAAGTTGGAAGAAAATATTCCATGCAAACAAGAATAAAAAGAAAGCTGGAGTAGCAATACTCATATCAGACAAAATACGCCTTAAATTGAAGAATATTTTAAGAGACAAGTAAGGTCACTACCTAATGATCAAAGGATCAAACCATAAAGAAGTGATAACAATTTTAAATATCTATGCACCCAATATAGGATCACCACAATATATAAGGCAACTGCTATCAACCTTAAAAAGAGAAGTTGACAATAACACAATCATAGTGGGGGACTTTAACTCCCCACTTACAGCAATGCACGGATCAATCAGACAGAAAATCAATAAGGAAACACAGGCCCTGAATGAAGCATTAGATCAGATGGACTTAATAGATATTTATAGGACATTCCATCAAAAGTAACAAAACATACATTCTTCTCACGTACACATGGAACATTCTTGAAGACTGATCAAAACCTGGGCTTCAAATCAAGCCTTGGTAACTTTAAGAAAATTGAAATCATATCAAGCATCTTTTCTGACCACAACGCTATATGACTGGAAATCAACAAGGAAAAAATGGCAAAAAAAACACAAACACATGGAGACTGAAACAACCAATGGATCACAGAATAAATCAAAGAGGAAATTAAAAAATACCTAGAAGCAAATGACAACAAAGATACAACACTCCAAAACCTATGGGATGTAGCAAAAGCTGTTCTAAGAGGAAAGTTTATAGCAGTACAAGCCCACCTCAGGAAATAAGAAAAAGCTCAAAAAAACAAGCTAACTTGACATCTAAAGCAGCTCAAGAGAGAAGAACAGACAAGACCTAAAGTTAGCAGAAGGAAAGAAGTCATAAAGATCAGAGCAGAAATCAATGAAATAGAAACAAAGAAAACCATAGAAAAGATCAATGAAACGAAAAGCTGGTTCTTTGAAAAGATCAACAAAATTGATAAGCCATTGGACAGACTTATCAAGAAAAAGAGAGAGGACTCAAATCAATAAAATTAGAAATGAAAAGGGAGACTTTACAGTGGACATCACAGAAATACAAAGGACCATAAGAGCCTACTATATGCAACTATACGCCAATAAAACAGAAAACCTAGAAGAAATGGACAAATTCTTACAAAAGTACACTCTTGCAAGACTAAAGCAAGATGAAATAGAAGAGATGAATGCACCAATCATAAGAACTGAAATTGAAACTGTGATTAAAAAACTTCCAACAAACACCAGTCCAGGACCAGATGGCTTCACAGGCGAATTCTATCAAACATTTAGAGAAGAGCTAACACCTATTCTTTGGAAACTCTTCCAAAACATTGCAGAGGAAGGGACACTCCCAAACTCATTCTATGAGGCCACCATCACCCTGATACCAAAACCAGACAAAAATACCACAACAAAAGAAAACTACAGGCCAATTTCACTGACGATCATCAATGCAAAAATCCTCAACAAAATCCTAGCAAACCGCATTCAAAAATACATTAAAAGGATTGTACATCATGATCAAGTGGGGTTTATCCCAGGGATGCAAGAGTTCTTCAATATCTGCAAATCAATTAGTGTGATACACCACATTAACAAACTGAAGAAGAAAAATCATATGATCCTCTCAATAGGTGCAGAAAAAGCCTTTGGCAAAATCCAACACCCATTTCTGATAAAAACCCTTCAGAAAGTGGGCATAGAGGGAACCTACCTCAACATAATAAAGGCCATATATGACAAACCCAGAGCAAACATCATTCTCAATGGTGAAAAGCTGAAAGAATTCCCACTGAGATCAGGAACAAGACAAGGATGTCCATTCTCGCCACAACTATTCTGCATAGCTTTGGAAGTCCTAGCCACAGCAATCAGAGAAGTAAAAGAGATAAAAGGAATCCAAAGTGGAAAGGAAGAAGTAAAACTATCACTATTTGCAGATGACATGATACTATACCTAGAGGATCCTAAAGATTTAACCAGAAAACTGTTAGAGTTCATCCATGAATTTGGCAAAGTTGTAGGATGCAAAATTAATACACAGAAATCGATGGCATTTCTATATGCTGACAATGAAAGATCAGAAAGAGAAATCAGGGAAGCAATCCCGTTTACAACTGCATCCAAAACAATAAAATACCCAGGAGTAAACCTACCTAAAGAGACAAAAGACCTGTACTCTGAAAACTATAAGACACTGATATAAGAAATCAAAGATGGCACAAATAGATGGAAAGATATACCATGATCTTGGATTGGAAGAGTCAATTTTATCAAAATGACTATACTACCCAAGGCAATCTACAGATTCAATGCAATCCCTATCAAATTACCAAGGACAGTTTTCACAGAACTCGAACAAAATATTTTAAAGTTTGTTTGGAAGCACAAAAGACCCAGAATAGCCAAAGACATCCTGGAAAAGAAAAATGGAGATGGAGGTATCAGGCTCCCAGACTTCAGACTATACTACAAAGCAACAGTCATCAAAACCATATGGTACTGGCACAAGGACAGACATATAGATCAGTGCAAAAGGAGAGAAAGCCCAGAATTAAACCCACACATCTACAGCCAACTCGTCTATGACAAAGGAGGCAAAAATATACAATGGAGAAAGGACAGCGTGTTCAGTAAGTGGTGCTGGGAAAACTGGACAGCCACATGGAAAAGAATGAAATTAGGACACTCCCTAACACTATACACAAAAATAAACTCCAAATGGATTAAAGACCTAGATATAAGACTAGACACTATAAAACTCTTAGAGGAAAACACAGGCCAAACACTCTCTGACATAAAGGACAGCAACATCTTCTCAGATCCACCTCTTAGAGTAATGACATTGAAAACAAAAATTAACAAATGGGACTTAATTAAACTTAAGTTTCTGCACAGCAAAGGAAACCCTAAACAAAGCGAAAAGACAACCCACAGAATGGGAGAAAATATTTGCAAATGAATCGACTGACAAGGGATTCATCTCCAAAATTTATAAACACCTTCCTACCTCTCAATACCAAAACAACAAACAACCCCATCCAAAAATGGGCAGAAGATCTAAATAGACAATTCTCCAAAGAAGACATATAGATGGCAAAGAAACACATGAAAAGATGTTCAACATCACTCATCATTAGAGAATTGTAAATCAAAACCACTATGAGGTAACCACCTTACACCAGCCAGAATGGCCATCATCCAAACGTCCACAAACAATATGTGCTGGAGAAGGTGTGCAGTAAAAGGAACCCTATTACACTGTTGGTAGGAATGTAATTTGGTGCAGCCACTGTGGAAAACAGGATGGAGATTCCTCAGAAAACGAAACATAGAACTACCATTTGATCCAGCAATCCCACTCCTGGGCATCTATCCAGAGAAAACCATGCCTTGAAAAGACACATGTACTCCTATTCATTGCAGCAGTATTTTCAATGGCCAAGACATGGAATCAACCTAATTGTCCATTGACAGAGGAGTGGATAAAGAAGATGTGGTACATATACACAATGTTATAATACTTAGCCATTACATGGATCGAAATACCAGCATTTTTAGCAACATGGATGGACCTAGAAATTATCATTCTAAGTGAAGTCAGCCAGACAATGAGACACCAACATCAAATGCTTTCACTGACATGTGGAATCTATAAAAAGGACAGAATGAACTTCTTTGCAGAAGAGATACTGACTCACAGACATTGAAAAACTTATGGTTTCCAAATGAGGCAGGATGGGGTGGGGGGGGATGCTGGCGGTTTGGGATGGATATGTTATAAAATTGGGTTATGATGACCATTGTACAACTGTAAATGTAATAAATTAATTGAGTAATATAAAAAAATTAAAAAATAAATAAATTCAGAAAAAAATGAGTATTTTTTTTTTCACATGTACTTAAAGAACCAGGAACAGGAAAAATATTCAAGTATAAAAGGTTTCCTTTAACTTTAAACCCTTCTTTCCAGAGGTTTTGTTGACATGTTCTCAGGCATTTTTTAAATAAATCAAAGCATGGAGAAATCTATGCTTAGGAGTTTCCATTGTGGCTCAGTGTTTAATGAGCCCAACGAGTATCATGAGGACGTAGGTTCGATCCCTGGCCTTGCTCAGTGGGTTAAGGGTCTGGCATTGCAATGAGCTGTGGTATAGGTTGCAGACATGTCTTGGATCCTGCACTGCTATGGCTGTGGTAAAGGCTGGCAGCTACAGCTCTGATTTGACCCCTAGCCTGGGAACCACCATATGCCTTGGGTATGGCCCTAAAAAGACAGACAAAAAAAAAAGAAAGAAACCTATGCTTAGACAGTAGAAAATTATATTGATTCAGATTTTGTTATTTTGGGTGTTGTTTCCCATCTTTGACAGTGCAGCCTCTGGGTATGGAGTAAATTCATACATATTTTTTGAGGGCTGATAAATTTGAAAGGATGCATTTATGCGGAAAACTGTACTGGACAGTTGTTGATATAAACATCTATCAAGTTCAAATCAAATTTAGGTAGTTTCAATGTTACTTAGCAATTAAAACATTCTCAAGTGCTGGCTTAAGTGAGATTTTCATAGTCTCTTTATTAATACTTATTAAACTCAGAACTAGAGGAATCTTCTGGCCTAGTAAATGCTACTTCATGATAATGTTTTTGCAGTTAGTTATTTTATTATTATTTAAATAAAAGTTTAAATTCTCAGGGAATAGCAGTTCTGTTTTTATAGTTAACTAGTAAATACCTTTAAAGAGGAACATTTAGCATATAACTTTTTTTTTTTGGCCACACCTGTGGCATGCAGAAATTCCCAGGCCAGGGATTGAACCTAAGCCACAGCAGTGACAATGCTGAATCCTTAGCCACTAGGCCACCAGGGAACTCCAGATATAACTTTTCATGGTTCATCCAGCTCAATATTCCTTTGTGGCTGCTATATGAAAAAGCGATGCTAGGTTCCTCTCAAATGTTAAAAACCTACATGCTTAATAGTCACACCATGACCCTTTTCTTTATCATGTTTCAAAGAGAAAAATATTTTAATTTAGGGTGGGGGAAGGAATGATTTTATGGTATTAATTGAGACACCTCTGGAGGGAGGCATTCCTTCACTCGTTCTTTTTTTTTTTAATAGTTATTTCCCCAGTACAATTTTATTTTCTACTGTACAGCATGGTGACCCAGTTACACATACATGCACACATTCTATTTTTGCACATTAGCATTCGCCATCATAAGTGACTAAACATAGTTCCCAGTGCTACACAGCAGGATCTCATTGCTAATCCATTCCAAAGGCAATAGTTTGCATCTATTAACCTCAAGCTCCCCAACCACCCCACTCCCTCCCCCTCCCCCTCGGTAACCAAAACTCTATTCTCCAAGTCTATGATTTTCTTTTCTGTGGAAAGGTTCATTTGTGCCGTATATTAGATTCCAGACGTAAATGATTTTTATTCAACAAATATGTATATAAAGCCTGCTATCTTAGGCACCAGTGGGGCTGGAATTAAGCATTTGGTAACCTTACTGCATATGAAATTAAGCAGGGTTCCCATCTTTTATTCTAAATTTACAACTTATACTTTTTCTGCTGTACTGTCCTGGGCAAGATGGAACAGTTGTCTCAAATCTTACTTTATTTTTCAATCTAGTATTCGTAGATATTTTCAAAGCTAATCAAGGCATTGTCATGGGTTCCTTTTAGTGCTCATTCATTAATGTGTTATTAAACATTTTTTTCTTTTATTTTTCCATAGTTTTCAAAGGCAAGTTATTATCTTTGTATTTGACAGAAGGGCCACACTGGCCTATACAGAGACCCACTTGGGTACTATGCAATTATGAGAAAAAAAATACTGTGGAATGTATCAAGCCTGTGAATTCTCTTTATTTCCATTACTGTACCATGAAATAGTCAATCACATATTCTTTTATTATATATATTAAAAAATACTGAATAATTCAACAGCTGTGAAATTTCAGAACTTCATTCAATGGAGGAGATGTAGTCCTTAATCTCTATTTTAATATGCTGCCAGTTATTGCAAGTCATAATAGCACAATACAGGGCCCAGGATGAATATCACTCACTCAGTTGTTTCCCTGAATGGCTTCAGGGTATGAAGTAAACTATACTACATCACTGTCCTCATAATGAGATTGTTCTGCTGGATAAACAAGCTCCCCGCAGGCCCTACCTGCTGATAGGACCCAGTGAACCAAATATTTAACACTTTACAGAAACTCCTCCCTGCCATTCTTCAATATCGCATGCATCATTTTCAAGAGAAAATTTGACGCAAAGAAGTAGAAAATTGAGCTACCGACTCCTGGGTCCATCGCTGCAACCTGGCTTAGTAACAAAGCTTCAATTCAATTTCTGGGTCCTGTGAGATAATAGTAGTTTCAAAGTTCCCAATAAGCTTGTCGAAATCTAAATTCTTGTTCTACTTGACCAATTTACACATGGCATCTGGTTAAACCAGTCCACCCAAGGAAACCACTGAAACAGAGCATGGAGTTAATGCAGTGCTTGTTCATTTGCCTGAAACAGTCACTGAAAAATCTGATTCATGAAGAAAAAGGAAACTTAATTTATTCCATTGTTTAAAAGATGATACCTTTGCTTTAAAAACACTTCTACCATTAGACTGAGGGCTCATGCATGTATGAGAAAAACAACACAGTTTAAATATAATACTTTGACAGTTTTCACATACAAGGATGTTAGAATACCAAGTTTGGTTGAGTTGTATATGTGTGTAATTTCTGTGCGTGTGTTATTTTTTTCCCATAAGTTTAGTGTTATAATGCTAATAAACTTATTGTCTCACAGTTTCCTTTCATGGACTGCACAAAAGAATGTCAAAAGCATACCTTTGTAATCAATAAATCATGTATATCACTCTCATAATGGAACTACAACGTCATAAGCTCTTTAATGAAAAGAGCATTACAAGAGTATTAACTCTTCCTAGGGGAAGAACTTCCCAGGGCAAGTTCAAAAAAAGAACTTCATGGGGGCATGTAAGAGATGCGGCTTTGAAATTAATCATAAATCAATGATAGCAATTCTACAAAGTGAGAAACGGGAGGCTAACAATGGGAATAATGAAATAATGAGGTACATTTGAAAAGAAGTTTGATTTGGATAGAGTATAAAGTTTGCAGTCCCCAGTAATGGAGAAAATGGTTGAAGAGGGAGAGCAATTTGTTTCTTTATGTGTCCTCATGCCCTGTCCAGCCATGACTGATTAGGGCAAAGATGACCCTTTAACCAAGGGCAGCCAATCCTGAGGCAGGCAAATAACCCACGCCTTGGTTCATGAGAAAAGATGAGCTGGTCCAATCAGATCCCTCCTTTCTCAGTAGAAACAAGGGGCTAAAGGTAGATTTAGGCCAGAGAAGCTGTGATGATCATGTATAACCCAAAGTTAACATCAGAAAAACAACTATGAATAAATAGAGAAAGCAGGTCCTAAAAACATAAGAGTGAGACAACACACAAAGAGAAGCTTAGAAAAAAAGCAGAGAGATCCAGAGACCCATTAAGGAAAGAACCAGAGACCAAAGAAAGTCCCTAAAACTTAATTCTTGACTTCTTTTTAGTTCTGAACCTAAATCCCACACATCCTTATACTAAAACACTGTAAAAAATCATTTGAAGGGTTTTAAATTTGTACCTAAAAAGGTCTCATTAAAATACTTTCTTTTTTCTTTTTTTTTTTTGTCTTTTCTAGGGCGGCACCCACGGCATATGGAGGTCCCAGGCTAGGGGTCTAGTCGGAGCTGTAGCCCCCAGCCTACGCCAGAGCCACAGCAATGCTTGATCCGAGCTTCATCTGCAACCTATACCACAGCTCACGGCAACGCCGGATCCTTAACCCACTGAGCAAGGCCAGAGATCCAACCTGCAACCTCATCGTTCCTAGCCAGATTTGTTAATCATTGTGCCACGATGGGAACTCCTAAAATATTTTCATAATTAGAATTGTACTATAAGAACCAAGATTTGTGGACTTTCCATGTGGCTCACAACATAACTACTCAGCGTTGCTTCTATAAGAACCAAGATTTCATTTTCTGCATTACCCATTAATATAATATGAATTGTTTAAAAATTATTTGTAAAGGTTATTGTCAGTGGCTGCACATATATTGACTCTATACATGCATCATATTATGATATTTAATTTGCTTAAATTTTCATTTTAACATACTGTACTATGATCAATATCATTTTTAATACATTTTGTTTGAATTTTTTATCGTGCCCTCAGACTGAATATCTAAATCAGGATTACTAGGTGAAAAGAGATCATGTTTTCCCATACTGCTTCTGTAGATTTTGTGTCAATTTATATTCCTGTATGCAATGCATGAGTGTGTCCATTTCACACCATCCTAGGGGTATGAACTCTCTTCTGTACCAGTGCATTCTCCTACACTCAGTCCTATTCTATTATTTCCAAGCTGCCTGTAAAGCCACAATCAATGGCAGCCCTGATGAAATTTTCTCCACTGTATGTATTGTTTCACACTTTTTCTTCACTTTCCAGGTAAACAGTGATGACTCTGAATTTACATATCTATCTGTGCTCCCTTTCGTGACTTTCAAAACCATCATCAATTTGTCAAACTTAAGTCGTAAATGCAGTGAGTTCTTATCATGGCAGTTGCTGATGTGAGGAGGGCTTGCTTCTTTATGTACTGTCTTATCCTGTGTGCCTCACCTCAACTTGGCAAGTCGTAATTGGCAATCTCTTCTAATATAATTAACCTCTATTGCTAATGAAAACATTTAGATATCTATCATGTTTCATTAGTACACACTGATAAACAAAGTTAAATCTTTAAACTTAGATAATGACACAGGAATAAGTTTTTTTTTTTTAAAAAAAAAGGTTCCGCATTTCTCTCCCCCAAGCATTTTCATATAACAGATAAATCTAAAATCTAACCATAAATTGAATGTTAAAAAATAAATCAATCCTATTTTAAAAGTATACTAGAGGAGGAGTTCCCGTCATGGCTCAGTGGTTAACGAATCCAACTAGGAACCATGAGGTTGCGGGTTCAATCCCTGGCCTTGGTCAGTGGGTTAAGGATCCAGTGTTGCCGTGAGCTGTGGTCGCAGACGTGGCTTGGATCCCGCGTTGCTGTGGCTCTGGCGTAGGCCAGCGGCTACAGCTCCAATTGGACCCCTGGCTGGGATCCTCCATGTGCCGTGGGGGCAGCCCTAGAAAAGGCAAAAAGAAAAAAAAAGATTAAAGTTATCACCTTACGATAATGGCAAAGTATTCATAAATTAATATAAGATAGGTCTTTATCTTAAATTGTGAACCCACACATAAACAGAAATACAAAAAGGTGTCACCTATTCTTTTGAATTTTACCACTGAAAAATATCATAAACACACACACACACACTCAGAGAAAGGGAGAGAGGGAAAGAGGGAGAGAGAATAAGCAATACTCCATATCAAATTGTTTAAACAATTCACGTTGAGAAGAAAATCATGTAGCAAAACCATGATGAATATATTTGCTATTTGGTTTCCTCCTCATGGCTTCTAGTCTCCGACCAGTGAAACTTGTGCAGGAAAAAAAAAAAAAAAAAAAAAAGACAAAGGAGTGTATCTATGCATTCCCTTTCTCTTTCAACTTCAAGTTCCTAAGGTTGAAATCTGCTTTGTGTCAACTTCAGCAGTGCCTTCATTGCTATTTTTTCCTTAGAATCGACCTGATAACTTTACCACCCAACCACTTGTCTGTCTTTCTTGTTAAGGGCAACTCAGAAAGATGGAAGAATAGGGGCTTGTTTTGTGTGCCAGAGATTCGAGTTCATGATATATTCAAACAGGCTCTGATGTGTTCTGAACAGAAGGGAGTAGTAATTTCCCAGAACTGTCTGAGGGTTCTACTCCCAGCTCCCCTGTACCACTGCATGGTTACTCTGATTAGTGGCATGCAGTATAAGAGTACAAGCATTAACAAGTTGACCGAGTTTGGCATCGGCGGGTACAAATGCAGCCAGTTTGAGAGTGTACCATAAACAAGGTCCACAAATCCTTGCCTGTATCATAACAAGTTCACGACTATGGAACTTTAAACCATTTTGGTTCATGTCCACTAATAGCCTCTAATTAAGGCACAACCTTTTGAATAAACTGACAATTAGTTATGTGATGCGTAAACAAGAAGATAGCTCTTTAATGGGCTGTTTAGTCCTAATGACCTTAGCCATTTTCTTCAGTCCATACAAACACATATATTAATTGCTTACTTCACATTCAATTACACATATACCTTCTACTGCAACTGTGAACTGACCCTCTTATTAAATTATATTTTTAAAAAGCAAAAGAAATGGGAATAAATCAGTTTTAAAAGATAACTATTAGTATCAATATCAATTTTACATCAGTGAAAACTTGCTTGTACCTTCTCCGAAAAGAGACAAATATACTTTCAATTTGGTTCCATGGTACAGATCCTCTCTGTGTATATAATGAATGCAGTAAAATTCCCAAGTTAGCATGCCTGCCTAGATATTTGATATGATTATCATGTATATCCAAATTATTTTCTCAGATATATAAGCATAAGTGTATACTCTGTTTCCCTTATATATTGTGGAAAGTCCTTAATACACTTGTAGTCTTCCTCCATGGTTCTAATTTACACACTGACTATTGTAAAATATAAAGGAACGAGCGCCAAATTAAGTAATAAAAATATCAACAACCCCAAATATTTGGGGTTAACCCAACTAACTAAGACTGACTGATTTTAAGGGAAGACATTCTTTGCATATCTAGCATTAATGGATGTCATTTCCAGAAAACTGTATGGTCATTTACTTCTAATTAAAGAGCTTTGACTTAGAGACACATAATAATTCGTGGTTATTTAAATGTCTCTGAATAAATGAAAACTATGCAGCTTACACACGACTAAATACACTTCAAACAACAGGCAAAAAGAGTTGGACAATATAGAAAAATCAATGAAGCCAAACTGCTGCTTTGAAAAGATCAGTAAAATTGATAACACTCTAGCAAGACTAACCAAGAAACAGAGTTCAATAAAAATTGCAGTGTAATAATTACCAGGAATGGTTTGTATTTTTCTTTCTTTCTTTTTTGCTTTTTAGAGCCACACCTGAAGCATGTGGAGTTTCCCAGGCTAGGGGTCTAATCAGAGCTACAGCTGCCAGCCTACACCAGAGCCACAGCAACGCAGGATCCGAGCCACGTCTGTAACCTACACCACAGCTCACGGCAACGCCAGATCCTTAACCCATTGAGGGAGGCCAGGGATCGGACCCACAACCTCATTGTTCCTAGTCAGATTTGTTTCACCTGCGCCACGACAAGAACTCCTGGTTTGTATTTTATAAGCAAAGTACATGTACAGTAACTGAAAATCTAGTGCTTGAGAACAAAGTATACTTTTTCAATGGGTCAATGTTACAGAATATATTTATATTTTTAAAATATAAATTTATGTATTCATATAAAATAAATACTATATTATACCCACAATCTTTTTAGGGTTCTATTATGAAGTATCTATGGCAGCCAAAACAAAACAAGACACTAAATATTTCATTGTCTCATCCCCCTCTTCTGCTTCTGAGAATGCTCACTTAAAGATGGAACTGTAACCACTTTCAGCCTTCAACTTCAGATGGCTTCACAACTCTTATAAAAGAATAGCCTCATCAAACTTTCCCCAGTGCTTAAGTCCTCCAGTGCTTCAGTACTGAAAAGTTTCAATACTTATGGAAAATTCAAGTACACAAAAATGCTAACACATATATTCCAGAGACTATGTGGGAGTATGTCCCCACTCCAGAAGTTCTTTTCAAAAAAGGAAATTGTCATTTTTGTCTCTATCAAACCATAGTAATCTTAGGAAAATCATGCATGTTTTTGATATAGTACTTTTGGGAGCCAATTGTGCTGAAAGCATCAACACAAAATAATGTAATAAGTGTTAAAATACCATGAGCAAAGGATTAAAAGCAAATTTTGTAGTTCCTGTTGTGGCTCAGGGATAATGAACCCGGCTAGTATCTGTGAGGACATGGGTTTGATCCCTGGCCTCACTCAGTGAATTAAAGATCCAGGGTTGCCGTGAGCTGTGGCATAGGTCACAGACATGGCTGGGATTCTGCATTGCTGTGGCTGTGGTGTAGGCCAGCAGCTGCAGCTCTGATTCAACACCTAGCCCAAGACCTCCCACATGCCGCAGGTAAGGCCCTAAAAAGACAAAAGAAAAAGCAAGATTTATCATTTTCATGAACAATAAAGAGAATGCATGTAATGTGTATCTGTGTATCTAAATTAAGCCTAACCCATATGTTATTAATTAATTTGAAAGATATTGGAAAAATCTAAACAGCGTATTTCCTTACTCCTCCCTAATTGGGAGCCTAGGATAAATGAGAACATGTTTAATTTGGAGATCCTATTTTTCCAATTTTTATTGCAGTAAAATACACATAAAATTTACCATCTGTATATATATATTTTTTTCTCTTTCTCATACTATCTTCTATCATGTTCTATCCCAAGAGATCATATATAGTTTCCTGTGCTGTACAGTAGAATTTTTAAAAGGAAGAGCACACTTTGCTTTATTGGGAAGGAGAGAGAAAGGGGGGAGGGGGGATGAATAAGATTATAAATAAAAAAGAATAAATACTAGTGAGCCAATTCCAGGGTAGTTCTAACAGACCAAGTACTTACTCCCTGGACTGTCCCTTAATCAGTCCACCTCTATTGTCTTTTCTATCCCTTGCCTAATAGTGATAGTAGGATGTGATAATGAGACTTAATACTTTCTTACTTCAGGTGAAACCACAAACTTGACTTATCCCTATGACATAAGCCTATGATTTGACTAAGGATTATTTTATTTCAATTCTGTACTTTACACAGCATGCCTGGATCCACTGAAGGGCAGTCAGAGTCAAAGCAGCCAAATATTTCAGGAATAAGCAAGCTTTGTGATCTGGATTCTTCCCTCATCACCATGAGAGAATATATTCACCATTCCTACTGAGAATTACATTAAAGACAACTGAGATGCAAACACTTCTGCTTTGTCCTCTTCATAGTAACTGATTATTGACTAGTTTGCTACTGTTGCTTTCTCAGTCTGTTTACTGAAATTATTTTATTTGGGAGAAAATAATATAGCTAATAATAATAATAATATAGCATTAACAATTAATTAAAAACATGGTAACAAATCTACAATATGCAATGCCTTCTTCTAGAGGCATAAAGAATAAAATATTATTTCTGTCCACAATGAGCTCTTCACTCTTTAATGGGAGGGGCAGATATATAAACAAATTATTATAATATAATATGATTAATTACTAATGGTGATACAATATGAACAGAATATTTTGGGACCAATGATAACAAAAAAAGGTCAATGACCTCTAATCTTGTCATATGTTCCTAAATATCTGGTAGAGAAAATAAAATCTCGAAATTGATAGTAAATTACCCATCAGCAAAAGATTATTTTAACAACCATTCAGTCTTTTGGTAACTGACACTTGATATATATTAGCATAAGACCTGGACTCTATGCACTGTAGTTATTTTGAAAATAACCTGGGTTATATTTCTGACTGTTCTAATTATTGAACCTGTTGGACATTGCATTGAACATATTTGGAAAAAGATATCTCCATAAATAAAATACTAATGAAGGGGAAACAAATATGGATTGTTTTCTAGAAACTCATGTAGATGGGAAAAGGTTCTACTTCTTATAGTCGGTAATAGGGAAATTAAAACCATGATGATGATGGTGGTGGTGGTGGTGGTGTTTCTGCCTATTAGTAACGTAAAAAAGAATGACACTCAATGCAATAGAGATTGTGGTAAAAACAGCACATTCATACATTGAGGAACTAGTTACCTACTTATTTATGTCATAAAACAAACTGTTTCATTCACTCAACATATATTTAGTGAATGCCTAAGAGAACAAAAATAATAGTAACTAATATGTACTGAAAATCTATACTGTCACAAGCAGTAGGCTAATAATGACATACAAATAATTTCATTTAATCCTTAGAAAATCCTATATATTAGGTGCTATTATTATTATGCCCATTTCACATTTGGACCCAAGGACAGCAGTTAAGGCATGTCAGAGCCAGGACACAAACCCAAACAGTGTGAATCATTAGACTCCAACTTGCCAGTCAAAATGCTTAGAATGGCATATACACAATGACAAATAAAACGGATACAGTAGCAACCTTCTTTAAGTTATATCTAGTTGTGAAGAGAGAGATTTATCAAGTTAGTCAACAAATGAATATACACTTCAAAAAGGACATGACACTCGAAAGGGAACTGTACTATGTAGGCAAAGAGTAGTTACTTTAGATGGGAACCTGTGGAAAACTTCTCTAAAAGTGAAATGTTAAAATTGACCCCTGGAAGATGTGGTATATATACATGATGGAATACTACTCAGCCATAAAAAAGAATGACATCATGCCTTTTGCAGCAACATGGATGGAACTAGAGAATCTCATACTGAGTGAAATGAGCCAGAAAGACAAAGACAAATACCATATGATATCACTTATAACTGGATTCTAATATCCAGCACAAATGAACACCTCCACAGAAAAGAAAATCATGGACTTGGAAAACAGACTTGTGGCTGCCTGATGGGAGAGGGAGGGAGTGGGAGGGATAGGGAGCTTGGGCTTAACAGACACAACTTAGAATAGATTTACAAGGAGATCCTGCTGAGTAGCATTGAGAACTTTGTCTAGATATTCATGTTGCAACAGAACAAAGGGTGGGGAAAAATGTAATTGTAATGTATACATGTAAGGATAACTTGATCCCCTTGCTGTACAGTGGGAAAATAAAATAAAATAAAATAAAATAAAATAAATAAATAAATAAATAAATAAAACTGACCCCTGAAGGGTTAAAAAGAAACCAGACATGGACAATGAAAGAAGAAGAGCCCTCCAGAAGCTGAAATAGCATGTTTCAAAGAGTCTGCCTGCTTGGTACAGCTAGGGGTTAGAGAGTCACAGTTAGACAGGTGGGCAGTATTTAGATCATAAGCACATGGGTTCTATTCTAAGTGCAATAGAAGTCACTGCAATGAAGTAGAAGAGACAAAACTTAATTATGGATTAAAAGGGAAGAAAAGAGAGGTGTGGAAGAGGGAGAAAGTTGCAAGCCATGTTTTTTATTTGAACAGGGTGAATAATGATACCATTTATTGAGATGCAGAGGTCTGAAGGAGGAACATTTCTCCAAGGAAGAACAAAAATTTAGCCTAGGACATGGAGTTGGTTGCCACTTTTTTGGCAAGTTAGAAAAAAGCATTTGTAAAGAGACTCAAGTGTTATCTTGTGGCCTACAATTTATCCTCCCTAAGTAATTCAAACATTGAAGATGCCATGTACACACAGATGATTGTAGTTAATGTAAGTATAGCACTATTCACAATAGCTAAGACATGGAAAAAACATGTCCATCAACAGATGAATGGATTAAGAAGATGTGGTACATATATACAATAGAATACTACTCAGCCATAAAAAAGAACAAAATAATGTCATTTGCAGCAACATGGATGCAGTGAAGTAAAGTGTGAAAGAGAAAGACAAATGCCATATGATATCCCCTATATTAGGAATCTAAAATATGGCACAAATGAACCTATGTACAAAACAGATACAGACTCACAGACATAGAGAACAGACTTGTGATTGCCAAGGGGAGGGGAGGGAGTGGGATGGATTAGGAGTTTGTGGTTAGTAGATGGAAACTGTCATATTTAGAATGAATAGGCCATGAAGCCCTACTTATAGCACAGGGAACTATATCCAATCTCTTGGGATAGACCATGATGGAAAATAATATAATGAAGAGAATGTATATATATGTATGAATGAGTCACTTTGCTGTACAGAAGAAATTGGCACAACATTGTAAATCAATGGCACTTTCATTAAAACATAAAAATAAATAAAATATAAAAGCAATCTAAAAGGCAATCATAGGGAAGCATGGAGTGGCACACATTTACAGCCATTAAAACCAATGTTATGGAGTTCCCATCATGGTTCTGTAGATATGAATCTGACTACCATCCATGAGGACACAGGTTATATCCCTGGCCTTGCTTAGTGGGTTAAGGATCTGGCGTTGCTGTGAGCTGTGGTGTAGGTCGCAGACAGGGTTTGGATCTGGTGTTGCTATGTCTATGATGTAGGCCAGCAGCTACAGCTCCAATCTGACCCCTAGCCTGGGAACCTCTATAGGCCATGGCTGTAGCTCTAAACAGACAAAAAGAAAGAAAGAAAAAAAAAAAACAGAGTTAAGAGGGTACTTTCATGAAGTAAAATTTTATTTGTATATTATATATTTAACCTATTTATACTTTCTATTCCAACTACAAAAATTAGCTGAAGGAAGAACAGATATATTTTTATGTATGACTGATTCACTTTGCTGTTCATCTGAAACTAATATAACATTGTAAGTCAACTATACTCCAATAAAATTAATTTAAAAAATACCTGTATACATAGAGTAAGAATGATAGTTATCATATATACATACATAAACTGAGGTGGTGGGACATTAAGGGGAATATTTTTCATCTTTACAATAATCTTTTAATTCTGTGATTGTGCTGATATATGTATGTATGGACACATGCACATGCACACACATCTTCTTGCAGGACATTAACCTTTGAGCAAACACTATCCACTTAAGCACCTTTTTTGTCCTTTCTCCAGGCTATCATCTTCTAGTGGCAATCTTAAGTCAAAGGGTAATTGTACTTTCAATAGGCAGACAGGTTGAAAAATCAAGGCATCTTAATTCTTAATTTAGTGTCTATGTCCTGGCATGTAGCCAAAAGATGAAAGGCTAAACACTGCACAACTGGAACGGAAACCTTGCCACCCCCCACTCAGTTTTCTTACCTAAACTCTGGTAAATTAGATTAGGATGCTGTTCACTCACTGTTATCTATGCCACTCAAGTTTGCCCAATTAGAGTTGTATCCTCAGTTAACTCTTGAAAGCTTGTGTCAGTTTTTTTTTTTTTTTTTTTTACCATTTGCTCTCCATTTCTGTTTCCTCTAATATATGGTAAAATAAATTATCCCAGAACTTAAAACTCAAATACAGTGAATTGGGACAAAGAGTAAAATATAAGAAAAGTTGCTGTAATAATTACAGTTCTTCCCCCAAAGCAATAAAGTCTATGTTTCAAGAGTTATATCTTAAGAACTTTAAACTCTTCTGTTAAAATTCGTGCCAACATTAATATATACTAAATATCTAAATGAATAATCAGTACCTAATTTATAAATAACTATGGTTTAAAAAAAACACAACATTTTCTAGTACATCAAATGCCTTATACTGTTTCTGTCCCAAAGTTGACTATGAAGTCAAGGTATGAAAAATCTTAATGCATACTTTTTATTCACACCAATTCATTTTCACTCAAAATTTAAATGTGCTGATTATTCAGTAAAGAAACTAGAAATAATTTTTAAATGAGCTCAGAAAGTATGGTGTCATTTGGAAAAGGAAACTTCAAATAGAATTCACTATTGTTATGTTGGATATGAGCTCTACTTTTTGTTAGAAATAGAAAAGGCTTACACCATAAACCCTTTGAAGAGCTGCCAAATTAGGGTCATAGAAATATGAGCCTAGAGCTGATAGCAAAGGAAATCCAATCTGAGTCTGACAAGGAGAAGCTGAGGTCTGATATGTGTAAACTATGGGATGGAGAATGGAAGAGAGGAGAAGTAAATTATTTTATATTTGCCATCAGTATATTGCAAATGGTGTTATGACATCAAGTAACTCCCGCATTTACATTCCTGCATTTAGGTCCCATGGAAGAACTGAAAGGTGGCATCTGTACAGTGATCAGCCTGGTTTAATAAAAATATGCCATTTGCCAACCTGACATTCACTTATGCTACATCTTATAATAGGAAGGAAATCCAAAGAGCACCTCTGGAATTATGCCCACACATGTCTATTAATTCTTCTTAAAATAGCCTGTAAATGCTAATAGCTTCTCTGTAGGGGAATGTTATTACAATTACACTATTTGATTGGAAACAGGGTGCATAGATTTAGGAACAACTTACTTTTTTAAAAAGAAATAACTTTGGCTTTGTTTTATTTGATTACTTAAGTCAAATAAAGCTTATGCTGATGCCTGATTAGTAAAAATCAAATATCAGGGGCAGAGTGGACCCTAGCCTATGTGAGTTAGCTGAACAATGTTCTGTACAATGAATTAAAACTTCAAAGGCATTACTGGGATTTAAAACCAAAGCACCACACAGAGGAACATGAAGGTAACATGATCTTAATTCTTGGAGTAAAGTTATAACCTCCTTTTCTTTTTGATTTGAAAATTAGTTTAAGCTGTCTTTCTTTACCTAATAGCATTCATCATTATTCACTACTTTTTTTAAAATAAAAATGTAGCTTAAGAAAAATTCTTGGGGTAATTACATGCAGCTTTTCTGTCACTTCCTATAAGTCATGTGTACTTAATATTACTAAAGAGAATTTTCCCCCTAAATTTGTTTTATCATTGACAAGTGACATAGGACACAAGAACTATTCCAAAACTGACCCTCAAATGATCTGGGAAAACCCCAGATCAAGGACTGAATTTAAATGCTGAGTATAACAAAGGCTTTCACAAGTGCTGTCAAAGGAATTTCTGTTCTATTACAACAACTGAAGGATACATTGCTTTCTGGAAATATTTCTACCCTTCACCATCACCATTAAACATACTGCTCTCAAAATAAATTCCCCCAAGACTAATTTTCCTTATAAAAATTACAGCTGAAGAAGTTATAACAATATGTTATCATAAACCATGAAGCTCTCTGCAAAGGAATAGTAAGTCAGCATTCTAGCAGTGAAAACTTGGCAGCAAAACATGTATCCCCTGAGGAATTGTGTGAGAAATTTTGATGGGATTAAAACGTGCTGCATGACATATGGTACATATTTTTAACACATATAATAGGAGAAGTAAATTGGAAGAAGCATCTAAGCATTAATCCCCTAACTCCCATATCTCCTCCAATCCTTAGGGATTTATCTCTTTCAGTTCGTCATGGTAATGTAAGCATGAAAGGATCTTTCCTACCTTCTGGAATTCAACATTAGAAAGAGAGATAAAATGTCACTATTATTTATCTGCATTGTTTAAGTTTCTGTTTTTGTACAGAACAGAGAGATGTAAATAGATAAGTGCAGCAACCTCAACATACAGGCTGCTGAACTGAAATCAGTTTTACTAGTATTTCTTATCAGTGGTAATATCTTTCCATGCACTCAAGTAATACAGTGCACCAGGGCAGGCTATACTTAAAAAAAAATTTACTTCCATATAAAGTGATGATAATAATATAACTAGATAAATAGCAAAAACTTTCAAAGACATGCTAGACTTGCTCTTCTAAAAGGGAAATTTTTTGAAAAATGTATTTTGCTCTCTATTTTTTCAAAGTATTTCTGTAAGCAGTTCAGATTTTATGTTGTAAAATGTAACTCTGTATCTTTTGAATTTATGATTGTCATACTTCATTTGATTAATAACTTATACTAGTGAGAGGAGGTAAGGAAGTGGGGGCAATTCTCCCATATTTATCATTAAGAGGACAACATATACCATATATAAGCAGAGCAGATTCATATTACATGTGTGGACATGAAGTAATTCAACCTCTCTAAAGTATCAAAGAGGGAAATGAAAAAGTACCCATCTCAGAGGGTTGCTTTCAGGATTAAAGGACCTAAGTCAGGCAAATACTTAGCATAATATCTAGCATATTATAAGATTTGTCAATAAATATTAACTATCATCACCATTATACATCATCACCACCACCAACAACAGCAACAACGAAAACATCATCATCTATACAAACAAGGCCTTGTGGGACTGAGTTCTAAGAGAAGTTACTTCTGGATAAATGGCTGAGTGTTCAGTTTGTGACCAAACTATCAGATTCCTTATCATATGTATTACCTTCATTGTATAGGTGGGAAAACTGAGGCTTTAAAATGAAAGGGTTGGCTGGGAATTTAGTGAAGTCAGTAACTCACATAACTTCGTCTCTGAATCTAACTTAGGTGTCTGTGTATTGCCTTTTATAGTCACTACTAGGAAGCTTAAAATAATATTTAGAAAAGCAAGGAGTCCCCGTCGTGGCTCAGTGGTTAACGAATCCGACTAGGAACCATGAGGTTGTGGGTTTGATCCTTGCCCTTGCTCAGTGGGTTAAGGATCCCGCGTTGCTGTGGCTCTGGTGTAAGCTGGCAGCTACAGCTCCGATTAGACCCCTAGCCTGGGAACCTCCATATGCCGCGGCAGTGGCCCAAGAAATGGCAAAAAGACAAAAAAAAAAAAAAAAAAAAGCAGTCACAGTATTGGATAATTGATTTAATCAAAGATTTTACGTTGAGATCCATCAGTATTAGAATTTTTAAGAAAGCCTAAGACTTATTTTTATAAGCTAAATTTATCCTATGATAATATTACCTAAATAATTGGAAGGATCTTTCAGAACATAAAAAGAAAGTAAAATTTATCAGCATGATTCATAAATGAAGTTGAAAATATTTAAGGGATTTTAGTTAATGAACAAAATCAAACATCAGCACCTCCTTAAAAGTATTCTTAAAATTTGCTATATTTTTAAGTAGAATGAAATGATTAAGTTGAATTTCAAAGCTTAGGAAAGAACTATACTTTTAACATATAAATAATTCAATATTAAATTTTAAAAAGAAAAAGAAAAAAGAAAAACAGTTGCAACAAAACTGTTGTCCCTTTTAGTTGATTTATTTGCACCATTTTGCCCTTAATATTATTGTTGTTTAGTATTAATCACATTTGGTTTTTATGTAAGCAGCCAGAAATCAATTGTGAAAAGGGGGGAAGAATAAATTCATTCATTAGTTTATCAAACGATATATTTTTAAAGAAAGGTTATTTTGGCCTGTTAAGTAAAATGTAGGAAGAATTTAAAGGAGAAGAGATTAGAGACCATGAAAATAATTAAAGGATTTTTGAGAAATTTTAGCAGGTTGATATGAGAGTAGGTAGCCTGGGAGTCATGCGAGACCCTTCAAAGGCGATGGATCAGTTTCTGGAACATTGTGGGAACTTAATAAAAGTTTAGAGAAGAAAAGAGGGGAAGGAGGGATGATTCAGTTAGGTGATTAAATGGGTCAGGAAGAAGAGGGAGAAAAAATACTCAAAGTAAATTTTAGTTCCTCTCCTAAATAAAAAGGGGAATATAGAATTCTGCTCCAAACTAAGAAAACTGAAACTGAAAAACGTTAGAAGAGCAAACATTACGAGTGTTTCTTAACACTCAGATACACACATATAAACATCTTACTTACTGAAAACTCAAAAGGTAGTTTTCACTTAAGTAAAGCACTGTTCTAACAAAACTATCTCCAATATTCTTTTATCTAACAACATAATCTCAGAGGACATTAGGGTCTTGCTTTTTAAAACCTGAGATTCATTTTAAGAAACAAAATTAAAGATAGATTGAACTAGGAAATTATAATACTTTTATTATTATTCTCAGTCTGAGGGTAAAAAAATGAAAAGCAGCCAAGTCAGATATATTTCAACAGATAAACTTTTTTATTTTTAAGAGCAATCCCTACTTTCAGGCTATTTCCACAGACATGATATTTTCGATTAAAATATCAATTGCATCTTTTGTGGTTTCACAGCAGCATCATCTCATGACTCCTGTCACTGCTGCGCTGCCAACATAAATTTTATATTTATTTCAAGGTGACTTTGGAATATTTCATCTCTCTTATGTGTGATTATTCTGCCTTCCATTCAAGTGTTTTGACTTGTTCCCCAGTTACATCATATTAATAGTCCACCATACAAATGCATATATCTAGAATGGGAACATTTTTTTTCCATGAATATAATCTCATAACTATCCTATAGTTCTAAAACATTTAAAACTTGAGCAGTTGCTCTCTTCTTTTCTCTCTCTCTTACACACACATATACATGTATACACAGGCACCAAAACATTTGTACATGTATATTCCACTTTGCAGTGTACATGATAATTGTTTCACACAAGATTTATCTTAGTAGAATATCATATTCACAAATAAAAATTATAAATACAAATTGTTGCTTGTAAAGATTAATTTTTGAAAGATGTGGCATTTGTTCTATTCATCCCTGGCTTGAGAAAGACTCCTATGTCTTTTCCCAAGAAATACATCCGATATAAGGAGCTATTCTTTGCTCAGATTCATTTAAGTTTTTGGTTCTTCAGTTGTTGAATTTCTTTTCCTACAGTGTCTCTAGGCTCATGGTCAACTCTTGGAGAAATACTCACAGGTTCATCTCCCCATTTCCACCCTTTTATATCCAGCCTGAGTGCCAAGATACAGTTGACCCTTGAATAACATGGGTTTGAACTACGCAGGTACAGATACAGGCAGATTTTTTTTTCAATAATAAATACTATAGTACTGTGCAATCCATGTCAGGTTGAATCCTGGGATGTGGAACCTTGGATATGGAAAGCCAACTATAAGTTATATGCAATTTTTGACTGTGTTCAGAGGGCCAGGGCCCTTAACCATCACCACTTCCATTGTTTTTGTAAAGAAAAATTGTATTTTCTCGCTGTAGTTGAGATTTTTATCATCATACCTTTTAAAATCATTAAATGTAACCTCAGTTTCCTTGTGTAAAAACATTGCTAAGTGTGATTTACATTAATATAAAAGATTCACTAGGTTCTTTGCACCCATTTACCTTTCACTTAAATGCCTGTTACTTTTCAGGTCTTCTAAATAATTTACCCTCATCCCAGTCCAAATCCATAGTTTCACTGTTAATCTCCGATAAAGGTTCTAGTTGTTCTAACATCTGGATTCTCTAATCATCCCTTTCATCTCCTGACTGAACCCAACTACTGGAATTGATATGAAATGCTGTGTCCCAAATCTCCAACTTTACCAAACACTAATTACTTAACACCTTAGATTCTAATGCCTTTGAGTATTAGGATCCAGTCAATCCTCCTGTTGCTCTCGGTTTTCTCATGTGTAAAATGAAATAATAATGATACCAATTTCATGGGACTGTGGTCCTGATTGAATGAGGAGTTTGTGTAAAATGCCTGTACTGATTTATGCCACACAGTAAGCACTATAAATATAAACTGCTATTATTATCGTCTTCTTGATATTAATTATTTTTGGCTTCCATAGACTACTTAGTTTTCATGGCCATGCCTGTACCTTCTTTTGCTTTAATCTGTCTCCTTTTGTCATCTGTATCTTAACTCTTTCTACCCGGTGTGTTTCTATTACTATTACATTACTTTACACTTTTTAATTTGATGCTTAGATCATTATTCATTTTAATATATAATACCCAGAAAACTCCTGAAATCTCACTACTTAATTATCTAATATGACTGTTTTTAGTCATAAGGGCAATATTTTCCTCTTATTCAGCTTTCGTTATAAATCACACTTTCCTATATTTCTATAATTGGGTTTATCCAATTTATAAATGTTAGGTAATGCATAACTGGCTTAGATATGTTAGTTCCCTTTCTTCTTGCTTCCCAGAGAGGTAAGCACTGTGAAGATGATGAATAATGATGGACATTATTTTTCAATTACTTAAATTATGATTTTGGATGATATAATACAGTTCATTTCTGGTGACTGCAGGACATTTTAACCTGAAATGTTACAGAACATAAGAAAGTATTTACAAAATCAACAAGAAACTGCATTAGTCCCAATATAAAAGTCTGTAAAATGACTTATAAAAGAGTCAGTGAATAAAAAGAGATAATCAATATACTAAATGTAATAAGTTTCTTTTTGGCACATGAATAATATAATGTGATTTCTATTTAAAATACTTTATTTTCTAACTTTAATATTAGATAAAAATATACAATGTATCCAGTGTGGAATTTTTTTTAACAAAAACTGAATAACCACAGGATGGAAGAGAGTACAAAAAATATATGGATGACAGGGTCACTTTACTGTATACCAGAAATTGATGGAACATTGTAAATCAACTATACTTTAATAAAAAACTAAAAAAGTGAATAACCAAAACAAGAAAAAAGTAAAAATAAAGGAGAAAAGTATGTTTAGCTAACAAAGAAGACAATTCCTTAAATAATTTGTATGTTTGATCCCTTATTTACTTATTTGACCAGACCTATGAATTTTTCTTTCCCTTTATGCCCTGGCTAGTAGGAAACTCAAAGAGAAATTTGGTACCCAACTATGGAAGTCATATTAATACTCTTGTACACTATTTATGCTTCTATCTTTTTGCCATGACCATGATTTTCCATTTTAATTACCATATTGTATACATGTTTAAAATAATGCATTCTCAAATAATTCCAGAGTCACCAAAGACCTACTTGACTTGTTCCACCACACCCAACCTGTCTCTCTCTTCTCATCTTCTAGCATTTCCCCCCTCTCATATCACTTGTTGCCCTTCCTTAGACACAAAGCGTGCTTTTATCACAGGACTTTGCATTTTCTGTGCCCTGCCTAGGAGTTCTCTTTTCTCCATAAGATTTCAATGGAAAACTTCTTAACTTCTTTAAACTTTCTTAAATATAAGAGGTATCATCTTTGACTTCCTTTAATACAACATATAATCTATATATATGTAGTTATATGCAGATATGGATATAGGTCTTTTATATGTAATACAAATTTAACTGCCTCATCTTCACCTATACACTGTATTGTTATCTTCTATACATTATTTTTCTTCATACAATTAGCACTACTGAAACTATAAGCTCCATTAGATTTAGAACTTAGGAAGTTTTTTGTTATTTTTTGGTTTCTTTGCTCTACTCTATCAGCAGTGTGTTAAACACAGAAGACACTAAATATTTGTGGAACGTAAAAGTAACTAAACAGAAGAATGAAAGATGCAGAATCTAGACACATGAATTATATACCTTGATTTATTATTGCAGAAAAAAAGCAAAATTCAAAAATAGCAAATGTTCAAGTGATTTGTCTTTTAAGATACAAATTAACATTAATCTAGTTGCAAAACAGAGGTTATAAAATCCAATTTAATTTTGTCTTCTTGCTATTTCAGCTTAATTTAACTTCCTTCCTGATTTTACTTTCCTGAACTTTGAATCATTCCAGAAAAGAAATGATCCAAAATAAATGTTTCCTGGTTTAGAATTAGCATGGTTGTTAGGAAAAGTAATGCATCTCACAAGTGAGAAGGGATTTTGGTGGCTCAAACCAAACCAAAAGCCAGGTAGATGAGGGATTCTCATTAACAGCTTGTTCTGGCTGATGGGGGATTTTGGAGTCCTGAGATTCCGTAATAACATTATCTGTTATAGGAGATTAGGCAAACGAGAGCCAGTTAAACTCCTGGACAACAGCCAAGGTACCATTGCTGACACAAACAAGAGTTTACTTAGAAGTATCAAAGGAAGCCCCTTGTCTCAGATGAACACCTTTCTTTTTCCTTGCAGGAAGTTTCTTATTTTTAATGCTACAATGCAGGGAAATAAACCTTAATATTTTAGGTATCATGCAGCAGAAGAAATGAGAGAACAATACTTCAGAAGACACCAGAATGATGACGAAATGGCCTCTGGCATTATAAGAGGAGAAATCATGTTCTACTTTGGGTTCCAAACGCTGAAAGGTAATGAGAAGCCTCAAAAGAACAGCATTTTCAGCACTCAGTAAACTGGCTCTCTGAAATCTTATCCACAAACTAGAGCTTAACAGTTTAAGGCTGAATGCTTCGTTCATTTATCCAAAAGGTGAGAAGCACTGAAGGATGTCCACCCTACTCTCATACAAGCTCATTAACTTGGACATCATCAGGATCTTCACCAAATACCTTCCATTATTTAGCTAAAATCTTATTGTTTCTATTTCTCAATTGTGGTTTTATATTTTACTTCCTTTAGGACTTCTGTCTCTTTAAGCAGCATGGTGAATCAGGTGGCAAGTGTGATAATGAAATGAAGTCCAATGAAAGAGAAAAATGTCATATTCTCATTAATAAGTTATAGGTTAAGGTACATTGAGAGAAAACTAAATCAGTAATTCTTATGTACAACTAGAGTCTACATATGTAAGTTACATCACTTGTGCATAATTTTCTAAATTATTACATGAAAATAATTACTTCAACACCTCAAGAGATGTCATATAAAATGATGTGTAAAATTCCTGATACATTTTATATTACCAATTAAAATAACATTTTGATGTAAACTGGGTAATAAATAGGAATTCCTTTATTTCTTACGTCTTTCCCTTATTTCATTGTTTTGGCATTTGGTACCTTTAATTTATATATACCTTTCAAAAAATATCTCTTAGCATTAATGAGGAAAATTAGGCTACTGGGGCATTCTAATTATAACAAAACTGTCCTCTCACATTCATATAAGATTTTAACTTGTTCTCTAGTCTTTTCATATTCTGAAACCTATTGTTCACTGTTGTAATCTATAATTTCTATAAGAAATACATATTTTGATCCTGATTCATATACTATTTAACGAATGGAAAATAGTTAAATAACTGAGACTCTAATGCAAAAATAAAATAAAGGTAACAGAGGGATGTCAGGGTTAATGGGATGTATATGAAATACTGTAATGAATTATTGCATTTCTGGGTCACAACATTCTCTTCACGATCATTTAAGATATATTAACCAGGCAGAAACTATCAAATGATCTCAGTATGATGTTAAAATACCTGAGAATTTTTCTTCTGATTTGTATTCACTACTACCAGGTTCCTAATACAGCAAAAACAGTTTAAGCTAAATGCACACTTTTATTCCCAGATGGAATATTATCTAAGAACCCATACTTTCCTCTAATACCTTTGGGTTTTTTTAATTAATTTTTAGTAGAAAGCCACACAATAAGATATAAAATGTCAAAGATATGCAAGTGTCTAAACTGAATAGTCTTTTTCCCCCTACGATCTCCCCAACCAACCATTCTCTGATGGCAACCTCCTCAACCAATTTCAAGTATAAACAGGCCAGAGATACCCTACACTCATTTCCTCATATTTTGTGTGTGTGTGTGTGTCTTTTCCCCAAGCAATAGCATATTATATCCATTTTCACACCTTCTATTTTTTTTCATTTTACAATACACTTTCAAGATCTTTCCATATGAGAACACATACAATTGTCTCTTCTTCATACCTGAATGGTGTCCACTGTCTGGATGAACTACAGTTTTTTCAACTAGTCCTCTGTTGATGTATATGTAAGTAATTTCAAATCTTATGCAATAAAAAGGCAATGAATGTACACACACACACACACACACACGTGTATGACATATATGAGTGTATTTGTAAGATAACTTCAAGAATTGCTGAATCAAAGAGTATGCGCCATTTTGGTCTTGATAGATATTGCTAATTTGCTCTGCATATAGGCCACATTGATTAAACTCCTGTTGGCAATGTATGACCACCTGACTCTCTACACCTTTGCCATTTTTTAAACTTTGTTAACCTGATGGATAAATTATTGTTTCTTTGGATTTCTTTTATTATGAAAGAAGTTGAATATTTTCACATATCTCAAAATCAATTGATCTCCCTTTCCCATGAACTGTTGAGTCATATGTCCATTTTTATATTGAGTTATTGGTACTATTGTTTTTCAAGAGCTTTTTATATGCCTTTTATATTGTCTGTGATACAGTCTGCATGCAACTTTCTATTTTTTTGTGGGGTTTGTTGCTGTTGTTGTTAATTTATAGCAAATTTGAAACTTCCAGAGCTATGTCACCTCTTCAGACACCACCCTATTCCTCTAACTCTCCACAAAGTTACCTACAAAATGTACCTTCCCCAATTAGAGTGTGTCAGGAATCCTAGCATGTTCCACTAACTACTCAAAATGCCATACCAAAACACACATGGCCTTACATATCCTGTTTTTAATCTCTTCATGTCATTCTTGCCACCAAATGACCCTTCCTTTCCATGATGTCTAAATCAGACCCCAAAGAGGATATTCTAAATTGTACATCATTATTATACAAAGGATATTTACTTTATGTTTTTCCAAAACTTCTGATTTTTTAATCTGCTTACCTTTCACTACTGTTGGCACAGTTCTGTATTTTTCTCTCAGTTCTGTGTATTATCAGCATATGGTTCTGCAGTGTATTTTTTTTTTTTTTGGTATTTCTTTGGGCCGCTCCGGCGGCATATGGAGGTTCCCAGGCTAGGGGTCTAATCGGAGCTGTAGTCTCCAGCCTACACCAGAGCCACAGCAACACAGGATCCGTGCCATGTCTGCAACCTACACAACAGCTCACAGCAATGCCGGATCGTTAACCCACTGAGCAAGGGCAGGGACCGAACCTGCAACCTCATGGTTCCTAGTCGGATTCGTTAACCACTGAGCCACGACGGGAACTCCCTGCAGTGTCTTTAATACTTGTGTGACATGTCCCTGGGGCCAAGTGAGTACAGTATCATTTGTGTAATAGTCCTTAAAATAATGATAGCTTACTGATTTCTTCCCTTTTTTTCACTATCTAATTAGACTAAAATAAGTAAATTAATGAATTTATCTGTTTTGTTTTATAAGCCCTTTTCCCCAATACCTAATATATTTGGTGGTAAAGAATTTTGATGAATTTAATATTGTCATATATGATTTTAGAAAGTTATATGTTATAGTAAATATCTAGGCATAGCTGACAAACTTACAAAGCTGATGTATGTGTTTCAGGTAAAACACAATACATGAACCCAAGTGAGGTATGATTATATCATTCATGGTCGATGTGCTCTTTCACATTATATCTAAAATACAATTTTAACATCTTTGGGGAGATATGGGTTCATTTCTGTGCTTCACCTTATGTTAAAAATAAACAGAATTTCAAACAAATTTAAGCATATGCCTACTACTGGCCAAGATAATGACTGTATATGTACAAACATATGCATACACACTACTTTCTTCCCTGCCTAAGGCCAAATTTTCAGAACTCTCAAACTCAGAGAACAGCCCCAGACTTCAGAACAACTGTGGTTGGAGAAGGAGGAGCTGCAAACCTTTCCTTCTTGGGAAAGAGGAGGCATGCTTTATGGATTTAAGCAATAAACCAATAACATAGAAAACTATAAAAATAGCACCTACCATGCTGTGATTATTTGGTTTTCCACTTGAAATGATGTATATTCTCTGATGGCTTAGTAATCTATAGATAAACCAGCTTTTATGGAAAATTTGGAGTAGCATTATAAGGCAGAAGAAAGAAAAGGGGGATGGGAGAACTGAGGGAAAAGGAAACAATTAAATGGCAATCATTCAGAGCAGCCACACTGGCTATTGTGAGAATCCTCTAATAAGAGACTAAAGACAGCATGGTGATGATGAGAGGTAGCCAGCAAGAGAAGGGTGGAGTTTCCTGTACCTCATCACTGTGGCACCTGGAGGTGTAAGACACTTCTACTGCATATGGGAATAGAGTTTGGGTACCGCTAAGTGTGGGGTCATATAGGTAGAGGCTAATTATCCATTTGCATTTGGATCAGTTGTCCTTGAGACACTGACTGCTAAAGGTGTCTCACAGAGTCATAATCCTAAAAAATTGAAGATGTTTTAATAATTCTTATTCTTGTGCTTACACCTATACTAAAGTACCAGCAGATCACAATAACTAAGACACAAATACCATAAAGAAGCACCGAGAGAGAAAAGGACATTTGTATGTGAGGTATTTGGTATATTAAGACAGGAAGTACCTCTTTGAAGAATTCTATGGAAGTTAAAATGTATATGAAAGTGTTCTTGTTATAGTACTTGAAGACTGCCAAGATTGACTTATCTATCAAAGATAGACATTCCAATTGTTAGAGGAACTTCAGTAACTGGTAAACACAGGTAACTCATTCACCATTTGCATTGCTTACATACATGTAGTGAATGAACTAACATATTTCTCAATACACAAAGTGTGAATGCAATTGCATTTCAAATGCAAAAATAAGCATCATTTATGTTTTGCAAATGTTTATTTGCTGATTGTTAAACCCTGACTTGTGAAATTTCGTGCCAGTTTTGATTTAGGAATGTAAGATGAGAAGTTTAATTTTTAAAAGGCATAAAATAAAATCTTTACATAATTTCTCAGGTGAGATGAATGCTCTGGATAGAGTAATTCTCCCATCGCATGTTACTAACATCTGAAGAAAGTCTTTTCAACAAATTTAAGAATGCCAGTAACCAAAGTCTTCTCTTCTTCTAAATAGTTGCTTTTTTCAAAGGTTTTGAGATTCAAGTTTTGAGGATCTAAAAGAGTCTATATAAATTGCTTTTTATTTTATTTCAATTTCCATGTCAAGGATTCACAAGACACATCCCTGAGATGTCATATTTCAGTGCAAAGTTGCTCTTGCATTGGTTTCTATGGCAGCCAATTGCAAAAACTTTAACACAGCTCTCAATTTTCTATTCCAGTGTTGACTGCTAGCATCAGTGTCAGGGAGACTGTATTTATCTTGACAAGTCTCCATCTGAATATAATACATATACAGTTATACTCCACATATATCCTCTACAGTTGACACCTATATGTGACTGCAGGTTTATGGTGAATAAGTGTGAGTCACTGAAGATATCAATAAAATGATGTTTCTATCCTCCCCAATCCAACAGATGACCAAACTGGATCTTGGTGATCTCTAATGGCTAGAAAAGCATGGAGACAATTAGGAACAACGGAACCATGTGAGAGGCTGCTGTTGTAGAAAATGAGAAGGTCACTCCAGGCTTCACAATTGACTGAGTAAACAGTTAAGCAAGGATGCCCTTAAGAAATGGCACATCAAAAGAAATTACACAGCTGTGAGGGTGAGGATAAGCAATATCAAAAAATGATAAACTGTATCTAAATGACTCTAGATAACAGGCCTATAAGGCCAAAATAATAGTTATTAATAGGTGTTGAGGGAAGAACAGTTAGAAACTCTAGAGAATATGTTTAAGGATGTTGAAAATACTGTATTAGCTAAACTTTCAACCAAAATCATCTGCTCTAACTTCCTGAACAGATGCTGCCATGGTAAAACAATTTCAGGTGATGTTTAGCTAGCCAGATAATCTACCTTCTCCCATATATAAGGAAACATTAGCAGAGAGGAAAGAAAGACCATTTATAAGCTCCATAATCATCTTTCAGCTTGAGAATAACAGAAGCAGGTGTGGAGGTCTTTCTCTAATACTCATTAGCAATAGGGATCTACTGTACTGAGAAAACACAGCTTGCTGCCAAATCTGTTGCACTGTGCTTTTGCATTCTTTTCCATTGTAAACAATAAGGAAGGCTCCACATCATGGCTATTGAGTTCATTCAGCTGTTCTCAATATTGTTTCCTCCACAGTTTCCCCATAAATTTCTATTGTGCCAACATGCAGAGAATCAATTACCTTCTTTTTCAGTCCGTCTTGAAATTTGCAATCAAATTATTCTATGCAATTAAAAAACCATGAATATCTTCATTTTTAGTAATTCCTCTCCACATACCGATCCTACCTCTACACTCATGTTATCTCCTGCCCCACACCCTTTAAAATTTATCTACTGCTAGTTTAGAATCCACTTAATGTTCATAAACAATTGAAGCAGTGTTATCCATTGCCAGTCTAACACATTTGTTTCACAGTAACTAACAACCACAAATGACGAAATCAGAGATGATGTTAGTAAAGGTGTGGTTATTACACAAAATAGTGGTATTTGGGGCCCTTCCATGCAAACACAGAGATCTGAATAAATTCCTGTCACTGTGTCTAGGCTATACAAGATAAATTCTAAACAGATTACAATAAATGAGTAAGACTATACAATTTGAACACAGACCATGGAGAAAAATGTTTGCAACTCAAACTCACATAAAAAACATTACATATAATAAAGTTACTTGTCGATTTGTATTTTTTGAGGATGTGCCATGTGTAAAACATGGAGGGAAGCACACTATTTTATAACTGCATACAAACTGGGCTCCCACTTTGACATATCAAGGGATACTGAAATCAAGGCTTCTGGTATTTCAGAGTTAGGAACACTCTAACTAAGCTTGCTGCTGTTTAAGGATTGGCTGATGTATGTAATTAGTTAATGTTCTTTTCCCATTAGCAGAGCCTAGGGTGTCTATAAACCTAACTTAAGTGCAAGAGGAATGAATATTTTTTCTGCAAGACTGACAGGACTCTATCTGATAGGGCTACTGGTGGTTTATTAAATAAGCAGCAATTCTAAATTAGGTTATGCTGGTTTTGACAGTTTCTGCAAACTGACATTTTCATTTGCTCAGTTTCTTGGAACAACCCATCATGCAGATATATTACTTGTTGAAACCTCATAAAAACTCTGTTTTTCTCTGGGCTGTGAGCATGAATTTCTAATGAACTTGGCTCTAGGTGAAAGGCAAGTTCTCATCCATTACTGCAAGGGATAGTTTTATTTTACTACATACCAATTTAAAAATATCAATGCAATACAGATGTCCTATTTCTAATGCTGGTTATAAGAGACATTACCACTGTGACCTTGAAATGGAAAAAAAAAAAAAAAAAGAAACAGAAGGAACAGAAGGATAAAAATCCTAAGAGGGCTTGATCTCTAGTTTATCTTTTTTTGGTGCAAGTCAGTGATGGCTAGTACCAAATACAGCCATACTAAGGTAGCCAGAATAGAGCTCAATTGTCTTGTTAAAGGTCTCAGAGCCTGGTCATCTCTCCAATTCAACACACAGTGTGACTGCCATATTTGCTCAATAAAGTCACAGAAAAGTTTTTTAAGTCTGCAAATTGAAATAGTATTTAAATATCTTGAACGAGAGGTTATATCCACAAAGGTAGTTTTATTTCAGTCAAACCTTGTGATCATTTTTCCATAATAAAATGCTACTAGCATATCTCTATACAGAAGCATGTTTATTAGAATACAGTGACCCAAACAAGTGAAATATCAGTAAGTCCTCAGTCAACTGTTTTTGCTACAGAATGAAAGAGAAATGATCTGACCGATATTTCCACTGATGTGTCTCATTGTTTGCTGCTGCTTGAAAACATCAATAGAGCACAGAAATCTTGCTGTTTCACATTATGTTCAATGAGGCATCCAGGATGATTCACCAATTGACTTTCAAATAGAATCTGGTGGAAAAGTGGTTGGCTAAAGCATAAATTCAGCCATACCTCCAGGAGGGAAGAGAGTACCAGTTTCAATATCAACATCAGATCATTCAATCATAGGCTGCCTAGCACATATGCTTCCTTATGTTACAGCACTCAGGATATTTTAACCAAATAAGTGATGTAAGAATCACAGTATTTGCCTTTTTATGAATCGTATCTATGATCTATTCATTGGCAAGAAATAGGATTATTTGACAATATTTCCTAGGTTGCTTTCTTATCTGTTTCCCTATATCAGTTTTTCTGACACTATCTATTAATTCTCACCAGTAGAACACACATAAAAATGACACTTGAATAGTGTTTGGTATATATGTAACATCCCTGGAGGATATTTATATATTTATTTTTACTCTTTTTTTTTCAATAATGAATTTAAGGTAACTTACCTAAATGTAGCAGGAAAATATAACTTAGAAATTGGTAAGGGAGTGGGGAAGGGGAAATAGAAGGATACAGAGCAGGGATTCCACTAAAGTGAGTATGGACTTTTCTCAGTTAGCAGCCAAGTAAAAATGAAAGCCTGGTCAGATAAACACTACAACAGTATGTGGATGGCTCATGAGCAACACAACTACTTCTGATAAAATGAGAAAAAGTTTTCTGTGGTTCTTCAACAGGCTTTTAAACAAAATCCATCATATCATCTCTTTAGTAGGTGGTCTCACTGGCCAGTTTTTAGCTGTTCAGTGTGAGTGCTTTGCGTAGAGACAGAGTTAAGACAAATTCTTGAGTTACATGTTGCAATTAGCCCCATTCCACAGACAGACAAACTAAAGCTGTGGAGAAACTTATTCAATACCATACAGCAGGTTGGAAGACTGAAACTGAGTCAGTACCCATGCATTTTCCTGTCCATCATGCCAAAAAATTCACGAGACACAGGGATGCCTGCTACATATGGCTGGAGGACAGGAGGGAAATACAGACAGTAGAGGGCCTTAAATGTTAGAACCATGACCAACATGTACTGATCTATCAGCTAGGCCAGGCAATGTGGAAACATGTTAATAGCACTGCCTTAGTTGACATTCAGAAACATCATGAGTGGTAATACTCATTATTTATCATGTTTTATGAATAACTGAGGTTTAATGAGGTCATACAACTTCTAAGAGGTCACAAAGCTAGGAATTAGAGCTGGGATTTAAACCCATCTTTAACTCTAGAATCCATATACTTACACATTTTATTATTCAGGCTTCAGAAGGATGTTTCTCCATACATAATGGGGGAGCAGCAATGGTTTTCATTTGTGTAAAGGTAGAGAGATGATATCCATTCACTCATTCATTCCATCAGTCAATATTTGTAACCTGCATACAATGCCTTAGCATTCTTCTAAGATAAAGTATTTTAAGATGCATATAATATTCCAGTTTTCTTCTAGGGATACAGCTTTGAACAAGATAGAATCTCATCGAGCTTACATTTTAGTCTGTTTTTAAAGAAGATGACTTTGGCGGCAGTATGTAGGATTTCATGGAGCTAGATGGGGTAAGAGAGCTTAGTTGGAAGGTTACTGCAATGATCCAAAGCACAAGATAATATAATAGTTACCTATTGCTTCACAGCAAAGAACCAAACATTTTATGGCTTAAAAAAACATACAATTTACTATCTCACAGTTTCTGTGGTTCAGGAGTCCAGACATGATTTAACTGGGGCCCCTGATCTGAGACTAACAAGGCCAGGCTGCATTATTTTATGGGTCCTCTTCCAAGCTCACAAGATTGTTGGCACCAATTGGCTCCCTGAGGTTATAGTTATCTGTTCTCTTGATGGGAGCCGTCTCAGCTCCGAGAGGCTACTTGAAGTTCCTTGCTACATAACACTCTTACCACCTGGCTGCTTACTTCATCAAGGAGGACTTCCTTTCCAGCAGAGAATCATTTTCTTGGGGAAGGGCCCATCACGTATTTTAAGGTTCTTTTCCTGATTGTGTCAGGCCAACTCAGGATAATCTCAATTTTGACTAGTTCAGAATTAACTGATTTGCCACTTTAACTCTGTACGTAAAATCCCATTCACTTTTGCACCTACAATGTAACTGAATCAGAGTTTCATCCATCAGATCCAGCCTCTTGTATGCTCAAAGGGGATAGATTATACCGGGCCTGTACACCATGAACTGGGTCGGGGGGATCTTGAGGTCTTCGTAGAGACAATCTGTCTTTCACAGGATCTGACCTCAATGAATGATGCCAGATATATTTTCGAAAATAATAGGAAGAAAAGAGGGAGAGGATTAGAAAAGATCTTTTCTTCCGCTGAAGACTTTAAAAAGATTTGAAACACACAACTGAAGAGCAGTAGTCTGAAGTTTACTGATTTGATGTGGGGATGTTGAGATGCTGGAAAATACCAGGAACTGATGTTTGGAGATATCTGGAAGCCTGCATCCTTGAGTAGGGAGGGGGAAAGTAGCACTCGGAGAGGAAACCTGGAAGTTATTTGGATAAGAGAATCAGCTATAAATGAATGATATCCCAGCAGTTTGACGACAAGAGAGGAGATAAGTTCCGGCATAAGAACTTGATACAATATAAGCTGTGACAGAATAATTTCGATTTAATTTAAAATGGTAAATTTTGAAATGCCTCTTATGCAAATACTCTGAAATTAAAATGTGGGCTTAGAAAATGACTGTCTTGGGTACCTGGTACTATTCTCTTATAAACTTGTTTTTCTCTTAATGTGTAGAACACAAACATTGACACTCAAATGTCTAACTCATTATGACTGCATTATAAAAGTAACATGCACAAAACCAGAAGGATGTTTGCTTGAGGGGTGAATACTTGATGGCTGTGGATGATTTGATAAGGAGAGTGATGTACATTTTTTTTTAGCAATGCACTAACAAGCCCAATGCATTTGTTATGAACTGTAGAAAATTTCAGAATATAAAAAATGGTAATGTTTCTTAGGCTGTGAATCCTTCACACTATGTCTGCATTCTCTAATTGCATCAACTATTTTTAAGTCCTAAAATACCTCTTACATTCAAATCCAAGGAACACTTAGTGTGAATTATAAAAATAAGTTTTAGTTACTTGCATATTTTTTTTTTGGCTGTGCCCACAGCATGTGGAAGTTCCTGGGCCAGGGATCAAACCCATGCCACAGCAGCGACCTTAGCTGCTGTAGTGAAAATGCCAGATCCTTAAGCTGCTGCACTCCAAAGGAATTCCTCCTTGCATATTTTTGTGTCCTTACAAATAGAATACATTTTATTTCATGAAATAATCATGTCTTAGTCATCTCTGTCATCTGCATTTCATAAAAGGTGCAGAACTACATAAAATACAGACTGTTGTTAATAAAATTATGAGAAATTATTTGTAAAAGAAAAAAGTAAAACGTAAAATTAAAAATCCATTAAAATTTAATGTACATAATATAAATATATAAACACATATATTTTAAGGCATATATCTATACTTAATTGCATATATGATTAAATTTATATTTTAATAAAACTCATAAGGCAAAGAGCTTAGGACAAGAGGCCACAGGTCTGTATGCTTATCCACTAGATGGCTCCCTTACAATTCTAACTTGTAATCTTTTCTAAGGAAAACTCACTCAAAATATACTATGTTCAATCTTAATAACTGCTTCCAATGCCATGTATAGCAGCACAATTGCACCAAGTAGAAACACAAACCATCTTATAGTAAACCAGAGAGTTCAGGTCTTGTACACCTTTATTATTTACCAAAGTTAAAAGATTGCTATAGTATATGAGACAGTATTTCTAAACATGATATCAATAGATTCACATTTGGTAGACACTCTGGGTGCTTACTGACAAATGTGGAGTTTAGGTATCCATGTCATACCTGCTGGATCAGAATCACCTGGGGTGAGGGGAATCCAATACTCTGTATTGTTAACAAGTTTATGTACAAGGTTCAAGAATGACAGTATAAAAAATATACTTTTAAAGACACATTTGGTTTTGCCTATTCTTGTGCAGACTGTATGACTGACTGAATATGCATATATAATTCAATTACTACTTTTAACTCCAAAGATAGGAAAAACAATAACCAAAAGACATATGATGAGATTAGAATCACACAATCATAGAGCAATAAAGAAATTTAGAAATCACCTAATTCATTGGTTCTTAACCCTGGCTGCAGATTACAATAACTTGGGCAGCTTTAAAAAGCTGCCAGTACCCTAGTCTCACCTCCAGCGTTTCCTTTTTTAATTATTTTGTGATGGGGGATGGTTACATTTTAAAAGCCTCCCCTAATGATTTTAATGTGCAACTAGGGTTGAGAACGCCTGATCCAGAAAAAGCTCCTCATTTTATATATAAAGAATGGTCATTACAGATAAGTTAAGCACCTTGCTGTAAACCATACACATTAATGGAAGAGGTGGGACTAGAATCCAGATCCCTGGACATGCAGGCCATTCCTCTTTCTGCAGTTCCAATTTATTCAGAAGTGAGTGTAAACTTTTGTGTCCCTAAAAGGTGCTCCAGGCATGGTAAAAGTCCTTTCAGAAAGAAAATGTATTCAAATATTTTTAAAGATATCACATATATTGGATGTCACACTATAAAAAATGTGTTGCTCTATTATCCTTCCTTTACAACATTAGAAGATGAAATTTAAACAGAAGCCTTAATAGTTCAGAGAAGACAACAGACATGTAATCCGTTCATCGCAAAGCAGTTGTCAGATGCTCTTGATATTGAATGAAGGAGATGGAAGAAAGGCATCTAGTGGGCCTCCATGAAACAAAGACTAAAAAGAAGGCAGACCATACCCAATATCAATTAAAAGGACATCCAGGGGAAGTATTACCCTTTAACTGAAACAGATGCAAATTCATTATAAAGTTCAATGATAAGCCACCTACAGAAACCATCTCAAAGACTGAAGGAAACAGATGTGAGAACAACTGACAGACACCACAAGGATTTGTTGTAAGTAAAATCAACTTTATGGTTTCATTCAGCCCTTAATTTGCCAAAATGTTCAAACTAAAACCAATATCCAAGCTTCAGCAAACTCAGTGGGGTGGGTACTTTTTGTCAGAACTGGTTGCAAACTGCCTCACAATATGGGATAAAAGCATTTGCATGGCTATATTCACCCACAGAGAAGATGTTCCTCATTTTGAAGGTCAGGCCATACATCACTGGCCCAATGTCAGGAAACATGCATCGCCTCCGCCTACACTGTGCCAGGTCAGTTAGAAAATAAACAAAAGCAACTGCACAAAGCAGCTCCCCCTTAACTGCCCCGTCCTCCTTCTCAACCATTCCATCTGCAAAGTAGAAGTCAAAGAGAAGAAGCCAGGTGGCACAATTCAAGTCTTTTGCTCAAGAAGCTAGTATTACTAATACTTTGCAGCAGCATATTCTTTTTTTTTTTCCCTGATAAATACAGGACAGACCAAACAGGTAATACAAGATTTTTTACAGCAGAGCTCTTACAAATGTCAAATAGGACTTTATAAGGTTTTGCCTAGGTCTATTTCAGACTGCCATGAGGCAGAGGTTTTCAGATTCCTTCTGCTACCAAACGTTTCATGTATCGGTCATCAGGGCTCCTCGGGCCTCAGCAGCCATCGGGCTGTCAACCTGGAAAATTCTAAACTTCAAATTTCAGTCATCAGCACTGCCTATGGAGGATCCCTGCTAAATTACAATTAGAACCTTAGTGGCTGAAGAACAGCCTTGCCTACTGGTCAGTCACTTTTCATTAACAATTTAGTAAGAATCAGGCCATCAGATTATCTTGTGGTCATTTGATGGACTTAGAAAACAATTCTGGCAAGCCTAGAGATCCAGGAAAGAACAGGCTGCAGTTTTTCAAGTTTCCAGTGGTGGAAAGGACCATAGGAAAGTGTAGAGGTGAAGCAGGCTGACAAAAATCCCTGGCTGTCTCAAAGACAGCTAGATAGAGATAGACATATTCATATTCATAATATTTTAGAAGAACATAATGATAGAGGCCCTAAAGGGATCACAATAAAGGGAGTGGGCTTGAAATAAGGTTTGATATTATGGGGAACAGATGGCCTGAGGATGCTGAAGTCATGTTAGCTAATTAAGAGGGTTAATTTTTCCAAAGGATTCAAAGTAAACTTTGAAATGATATTACCCTTCTATATGCCCTGAGACTCCTAATTTAGTACCTCTATATAAAACAGTTCTAAACCCTTTCACACATATTTTTCTCATTTTTAGCAGTTGGCTCATCCCATTTCGTTAATCCACACTTACTGTATACAGACATGCTTTGAGATCCATAGATGAGGCTATATTTGAAACGAAGGTCTAATTCTCAAAGATATAGCCAGTAGCTTCATAACAAATCAATCTCATGAGGACTAAATAGGTAAATTGTATGTCCATTATAAATTTCGTCTATGGAGTTCCTGTCGTGGCACAGTGAAAACAGATCTGACTAGGAACCATGATGTTGTGGGTTTGATCCCTGGCCTAGCTCAGTGGGTTAAGGATCCAGCTTTGCTGTGAGCTGTGGTGTAGGTCGCAAATTCAGCTTGGATCCAGCATTGCTGTGGCTCTGGTGTAGGCTGGCAGCTACAGCTCTGATTAGACCCCTAGCCTTGGAAGCTCCATATGTCGCAGGTGCAACCCTAAAAAAAAAAAAAGAGAGAGAGAAAAAAATAAATTTCTTCTAATGGGTTGAGTCATTTAGCACGAAGGCAAAAAGATCTGGAGCAAAAATATTACCTTATATTCAACGCCAGGTTAGCCAGTGGCCATTGCCACTCAATAAATAGCAGTATGCTGTGACTGACCGTGTACTACACAGTTTGCAAGCACTGAAGATATACTAAGGCTAGTCAGGGAAGAAAGGGAGTTTGGATTGCCTTTCTTCCACAAATATAAAAACCCCAGATCACTCTTAGATATGTATGCTAAGATCATAGGCAGAAGTGGTTAATTTTAAAAATAATTTCTGTAATTCAAAACATCTTCCTTGACAAGCAAAACTTTTTATGTGCTAATAACTGATGTTGGCATTATAGACAAGGCGTGGGACTTTTAATTCAGCAGGCAGTGTGAATGGAAACAGTCTCATTGAGGAACAGATCCAGAAATGTCCATGCGAGAATTATTTAGCCACCTTCCCCTCCATGAGATAAACTTTCAAGTTTCCTGTTTAAAAGAAACCTGCTTTTTTTTCTTTTCCAAAAGGGGTAAAGCAGTTTGAGTGGCAAACTACATTTGAGACAGACTTTTGTTGTTGTTGTTGTTCTTTTTTTTTCTTTTTTTGTTCTTTTTTTTCCTTTTATCTTTTTTTGTTCTTTCTTTTTCTTATTTATTTATTTTTTTTCTTTTTTTTCTTTTTTTTTTCTTTTGTCTTTTTGCCATTTCTTGGGACACTCCCGTGGCATATGGAGGTTCCCAGGCTAGGGGTCGAATCAGAGCTATAGCTGTCAGCCTACGCCAGAGCCGCAGCAACAAGGGATCTGAGCCACATCTGCGACCTACACCACAGCTCACGGCAACGCTGGATCCTTAACCCACTGAGCAAGAGCAGGTATCGAACCTGCAACCTCATGGTTCCTAGTCGGATTCGTTAACCACTGCGCCACTGACGGGAACTTCTGAGACAGAATTTGAGTTTTGTTCAAAAGCTTAGAGAAATAACAGGTATCTTTCTTTAAGACGGACTTCAGAGGGTTTTTTTTTTTTTTTGCAAATTATTACCAAATGGCATTGGTTAAAAGCAATGATTTCTTTTATGAAAATTAAAACTGTAATTTTCTGCAAGACTACTAGGCTAAGGCAGTGTTTCCAAAACTTTCAAATTTTGTGATGAGCATAAGAAAAAAAATCAAGATTGACATTGTGGTCCTTTTATTTTATCAAAATAAAAATATAAATAAAGAAACAACAGCAAAGGGAAAATTATGACATTAAAATGGGACAGTTGAAATTTCACAATAAAGAACACTCTTTATAAAAGGATAAATTTAAGAGGAAAATGGTCCTTATTCTTCCCATTTTCCTGAACCAATATATAACTGTCATCCCTAGAACCGGACCTTGGATGGGTATTTAGAAACCAGTGCCGAGAGCCAAATACATGTGGGCTCATAGATACTACTGGAGAAGCAAGTGATTGCAGCTCAACCCTGTTGGCCCACATCTAGAGCTGACCAGAGTGCCATGGGAGCAGAGCAATAAAGAAGAGCTTGAAGTTGAGTGATCTTCAAGCAAAGTGAGAGTAGAACAGGAAAGAGAGGACAGTGGAACACACTGAAGTACATCACACAACACAGACGGCAAAAGCCAGACCACAGAAAACTTCATAGAACAAACAACCCAGCATTTTCAACCCGCTTTAAAAATGATAGAGGGATGGGATGATTAATTTTTTGTAACAATTTGACTAGGACAAGAGGTACTCAGACAGCTGGTAAAACATTATTTCTGGGTATGTTTGGAAGGGCGTTTCTGGAAGAGATTAACATCTGAATCAACAGACTGAGTAAAGATCTACCCTCATCAATAGGGGTGAGAAAGGCATCATCCAATCCACTGAGAACCTAAAGTGTACAAAAAGACAGAAGAAAGGTAAATTCTCACTCTCTTCTTGAGCTGGATGGCCCATCTTTTCCTGCCTTTGGGCATTGCAGCTCCTGGTTCTCAGGATTTCAGACTCAAAGTGAATTATAGCATGGCTTTCTTGGCTCTCCAGCGTAAGGACAGCACAATGTCACTCTTCTTTGCCTCCATTACCTTGTGAGCCTATTTCTATAATAAATCCCCTATTATATATCTATATCTCTATATAGAAAGACCTATAGGTTCTGTTTCTCTGGAGAATTCTACTAAGGCAAAAACCTTTAGATTGAGAGACTTAAAGGTTTTATAAATGAAACAAGGCTTAACTACAGTGGTTCAGATATATATATCTGGGTGATACAACTAAAAAGAAAAGCAAGAACACAGTTCTAGAAAACTCATAAGTGTGTTTACACTTATAAATTTGTGCACGGGAGGGGTACTGGTTGTTGGGGGGACTAGTTTGGCGTAAGCACATGGAAGGCTTCAGGAGTGGTTCACAAGACTCTACCTCCTGACTTGGAGAATAGTAATAAGGGTGTTTTCTTTAATTAGTAATAAGGTCATTCATTAATTGTAATTTTGTTTCACAAATATTTTCAGTATTTCTATTACCTACACAAATACAGGTGTGTGCTCATGGAGTCACTTCCCTTCACCCCCCCATCCCATATACATAAAGGTTTTGGAGTCAGACTACCTGGTTTAAGCCAAAAGTCTAATACTTATTACTTATGTGTCCAAGGCCAAAGTTTGCTCTCAGTTCGCTAATGTGGATGCTGCTGATCCCAATGGTACCCATTTAACAGGGTAATCCTGAATGAATAGATGTAAAGGTTCTAGAACACTAGATGACATACAGAAAATACTTTGTGAGTGTTAACCATTATTATAGAAAATGGTTCTATCCAGGAAGCAAGCAGAGGTAGACAACTAAGAGATAGGGGGAAGTGATGCAAAGTGCATCAGTCTTAGAGATGTTCTGCATCATATTTTCTCTTATTCTGTTTTCAACTTAAACTGTTCATTCCAGGGTGTGATGTTTACTGCGTGGGAAAGAAAATCTACAATTTTACAATGACGATCAATGGAAAATGGAATTCACTTGACTGATTATTATTTTGCATCCAAAAATCATTGGAATTCATCCATTTTATTAAAGAGGTAGCTCTATCTGTTAAAAAAAGAGGCTGCCAAATTAAATGTCTTGGTCTGATTGAACCTCTCATGAGTGCAAATTAAAATGTTAGGGATTTTTTGTTTGTTTGAATGCTAAAACTTGGATTAGGCTTTCAATGGATTAAAACCTCCATTCACGTAAAGCTAGTCTTTTAAAAAATCATATTTTCTTGCTTTTTAGCTGTTTATGAAAAAAAGGCAAAGCTTTCTTAATCCTATTAATTCACTGATTTATTTTCTTCAGTTTTAATTAATCATGTTTTTTGACCTTTAGATTGGGTTATCATTACATAATTTCAGTTTTAGCAATTTAAACTTGTTTTTTGAGTGTATTCAGAACTCACTATTTTCTATATAAAATATGTTAATGAACTGCACTTTAGAATGTTGATTATTCTAATAAAAACACTTTACCGCATCAAATTAGATAGAATAAAAGTCAATGTCCACACGGGTGATTCAGATGTCTTAAAAGTCTTTGACTCACATTTTTAAAAAAAATTCTCCATTCTTACGTGATTAGGAAAATTAGTTTATAATAATGTCCTTTGGAGAATTCAATTTTTAAAAAAGTCCCCACAGTATTTTATTATTCTATGTTTAATGATTTTCTACAGTTCTGGCATATCTACTTTGGGTTAGCTGTGTATTTAAGAAGTTGACTTTGTTGGTAATAGCTATTTGCAGAATTGAATTGTACTTTGTACACTTTCACTGACTAAAACTGACTACAGCTTTTTTTTTAAATCTTTTAAAAATGGATGATGTGACCTATTTGCTAGGGGCTCAGGCAAAATAATTAAAATCTACCATTGGAACTTCACTGTAACATTCTTTTACTCCTCATGAAATAAAGTCAATGTCAACTGTGTTCTGGACCCTGGGACCTGCCTTACTCCAAATTTGATCTCATGAGGAGAGACTCTTAGGCATGTTTAATAGGCCATCTAGACAGACAATGGTATTGACTATTTTAAATTTACACTTCTATACATAATCTTGAAGCTAAAAGATGTGTTAACTTGGTCCATCAGTATTGAATATTTCCTACATATCAATGTAATAGTGCACACCTGTGCTATTCAGTGTGGTTTGCAGACCAGCAGCACTAACAAGACCTAGGAGCTTACTAGAAATGCAGACTGACCAAGACTGTCCTAATGTTCCCTCTTCACTTGACTAAACTTGAGACATGTTTCTTCCTGATTATTGGATCCTAACCTCTCTTTTTCTTAGGGTATTTACTTAAGAAAACTTGTAACTGTAAATCCTTTCCCTGTCTCTGAGATGTAAATCTTCTACAACCCAGGAATGGCTTTCTCAAGGACTTAGGAACCATCCCTTTGAAATGTAATCATCAAAAAAAAAAAAAAAAAGATAGGGCTCCTATCTCCCATTCTCTGTGGGAATGTAGGAGCCTAATTTTGATAAAGCAGAGACATTCTAATCATATTAACCAGCCTCCCTCCCCAATGTCCTCCAGTACTTTTCCTTTAGTACTTCCTATTTCAACTAAGAGTAGCATACTTATTTTCATAAGAAGTCACATTTTAAAAGTTCTATTATCAGAAAGGATAATCTGATTATGCAAATTTTATGCTGTATTCAATTTCGACTGTACCTATCATTTAAGAATTATTTCACCTTTTGTTTCAGTGGAGTTGAGTTTAACTTCTCTCTCCTATTGTAATAGTTTTGAATAGTCTTCCATGACTATTAAATTGGTCTGTTGCATTTTAAGAATAAAATTCTCAGCCTCACTCCCTAATAAGACTATGCATTTTTAACAAGATCCCCAAGTATTCACAGTGCCCCATCATGGTTGAAAAGTGCTGCTCTAAACCATAACATTGATCACTCCTTGCTGGTACTTAATGAGACACTGGCACAAATAAAAACAACAGGCAAATGTTAGATAAGTACCACCTAGTTCAACAACATTATAGTAAAAACCACTTCTACTTCAATGATCTTAATCATCTTCTGTCTTTATCTGAGTGTTCTTTTTGAGTATATTCTGAAACATTCTGGGCTCTCTTTCTGTTACATGTTATTTTCAATTAAGTCAGTCAATAATTTAAAATACATGTATGAGCCAATCCTTCACACCATTAAGGAAGAACAAAACACCAAGGGTGCACAACAGGTGCACAATCCTGTATCTACTAGAGGCCAGGCAATCAACTGTGTGTACTAATGTTCCTTCCATTCACTGAGCAGTACTGACTGAGCGCCTTTTAGGTAACAAGCATTGTTCTCGAGGCTTGGGATCAAGGAACAAAAGTCATAGCACCCTGCATTCATTGTTCTTGCTGTCTTTAATCCTCACAAGAATTCATTGAAGCATATGAGTGCCACAATTTAGGCAGATATTAAAGTCTTGTGACTGCAAAATGAGTACTATTTTTGTGGGTGTGTGTTGGGGTGACACACTCTTTCAGGGATCCTTAATAATGGCAAAAAGGAATGCTTGATGGTAAATTCTGTTGAAAATAAGTCTAGTTTTCTTGTACCAGGTGAAAGTGGTAAGTAATAGAGCTATAAGAAAATGGTACGGTACTATAAGACAACAGTGTTGCTTTGATTGGTGAATATATACACATGTTCACCTTTTGTAATGCATATTTTCTAGTTCAGATAACTGAAGAAGTATGGTATATGTGTATATATGCATATATTATTCTTCCAGCATAATGGCTATAATATATGTAATATATAATACTTTGCTTTAAGGATTTTGGGTTTTAAAGATAAATATCCCTCTGATATGATTTCATCCATGTCTTATTTATGAGACCTCCATGAGGTATATAAAAATGCACTTTCATGATGATTCATTCTACTGAGAATTAGTAGTTCTAGTCAAGTAAATGTGAAATCACAAAAGACAGAATGATATACACTTCTGGCTGGGTTTGGCTTCATTTCATTTATCTATGGAAGATTTGTTAGGTCAGTTTAGTCATGAAACTGCAAGTAGCCAACTTAATTTTTGTTAACTACATCACTGCATGAAGGCTGTAAAAAGAAAATTTCTGATAATTTAGGATAAATGTGCTGCCTTAATTTTTATAATCGAAGTATATGAACTTTGTGTTCAGCTCTGTCAACCACTGACTATCAACCACAGTAGCACAGCAGAATTAGATGTTGATCTTATGTTAAAAATAATACTAATGCCTTGGCACCATTCCAGACCAACTGATGCAGAATACCTGCCAGGGGGCCCAACGTGGGTTTATTTTCAAAGCTCCCTAAGTGATTCTAGAATGCAGCCAGGGTTGAGAAACCCTGAGTTATTCGCTATATTTTAACCTTTACTTTTCCTACACAGAATTTTAATTTGGGCTTAAAAAAAGTATCTCAGAACATCTAAGTATTAGTTATATTATGTTAGATTTTCTGCTCTGCCAATATTTGCACAGCTGTTTAATACTCAGAATGAGCTACCACATATTTCCACCACAATTAAACTGAGATCTGACGTTTACGGTTTTCATGTAGCCACAATTAGTTCCCAGACTCCCTGTTGCAATGAAGAGTAGCACACTCATCACAGTAATGAAGTCATGTTTTAAAAGTTCTATATCAGAAGGGATTCATCATTATTCAAAATGATAATCTGATTATTCAATTTCTATCCTGTATTCAATTTGAGCTGCACCTGTCATCTTTAAGACAAGACTCTCCAAAATTAACATTTTATGCAATCTGTAAGTTATTTGGACACATTGGACTTTTTTTAATGGCTGCACCTGTGGTATATGCATTTTTCTAGGCTAGGGGTAGAACTGGACCTGCATCTTCCAGTCTACACCACAGCCACAGCAACGCCAGATCTGGGCGACATCTGAGACCAACGCTACAGCTTGCAGCACCGCTTGATACTTAACCCCCTGAGTGAGGCCTGGAATCAAACCCGTGTTCTCATGGACACTATGTCAGGTTCTTAACCCTCTGAGCCACAATGGGAACTCCACTTTCAGCAAATTTTTAATTGTAGAGAATTACTATGTCAAATTCCATTGGAATAACATGAATAGTAAAATATATCAAGTATCAAAAAAACTTACTTTAAGATCCATCAGTGCTTTCTTTTTGCCCATGTGAACAGTTTGTAAGGAGAGTTTCAAACACACTTTTAAATTAACTTAAATTGTCCAACTTACAATGAATTAAAGCCATTATCAAATAAACTACAGTCTCTTTTAAAAGTATGTTGTTCCAAACTTTCCTCACATACAACTAAAGCAGAAAAAGAAACTACTCAGATCAAAATAATACTTTCTTTTTAATTTTCCATCAAACTACCTCAGTTTTCAAAATTTTATGCAATCAATACTGAATTGGCCAAAATGAATTTTTAATAATATGAAGGCTCCCTTTTTACATCTAATTTAATAATTTAATCTTTAGAAACCCAGTGGCAGATAGCAATAAGCAATTTATTATATTTTTAAAACCTTCAAGTTTTCAAGTAAAAACAGATTTTACCATAAAAGATTAGAGAAATGAAAGAACTCTTAACGCTAACTATACCCTATCACTCATCGACCAACAGTCTAGGAGGTTCTGTGTCCCTACTGACTCCATTACTATTGTCTGGTTATGCTCCCACACTTAATCCACCACCACCTATAGGAAACAGTAAGTACTTCTATGCTGCAGAATCAAGAATGTTTCCAGAAGAGGAGAAGGAAGTAAGGCTGGAGAGACTGAATGAAGCCAGGTCATAAAAGGTTTCATGCTAAGGTGACACATTTGCACTTCATTTTGAAGAGCTGGACACCCACTGAGGGCTCTCATGCAGGCACGTGTTCTGGCCAGATTTCATAAAGACCACCCAGGCAGCAATGTGGAGGGTAAATCTAGAGGGAGGTCAAACTGAACGTGGAGAGATAATTTGAGACACAACAGTCCAGTTATAAAAAGTTGCAGTTCCAGTGAGATCTCCACCCTGTCCACCAGTCGAAGGTAATAGGCACAATCTCAGAACACTTTGATGACTTTTAGCACAACCAACACCAGATTCTACCATAATTATGTTGTCTCCTTATGTCTCCTATTAGCACTGTCCCTTGCTAAGCCACAACCTCTTTAGGTGGCAGACCCTTGTCTTTTCTATTTTTATCCTCAAGGCCTGAAACAAGGCCTGACACATTGAAGGTATTATGAAAATATTTATAGAGTATTTATATGAATGAGTAAATATAGAAATAATTTAAATGATGTTTATTTGTACAGTGCAATACATGATTTATCTAGATCTAAGTTTTTACTTTCTCAATATCTAGTTGGGAGACTTCAAAAATTTCATTAATTTCTCAGTTTTTTTTAAAAGGGCTATGTATTAAATTATTTCTATATAGTTTCTGAATCTAATATGCTATAGGACTTAGTTTCTATTAAAAATGTATCATGCAACAGGCAATTACAAATTGTCACAGGTTGACTCAAAGACTGCATTTCATATAATCAACTGTTTGTCACCCATGTCCATTTTAATAGGTTCAAAATGATCTCATGTCTACTCAGAAATATTAGAAGCATGTGAGGTGACATACAGATGGAGGGCCAAATCAATATTTCTTCCACATGAAATCCCAGACTGCTAAAATAATGTACTTTTGCCAATAAATGATTTTATTTTTAAGCGACTAAAGTGCAGGAATATTAAAATTTAATAGTTTGATGCCATTAGCATGACTACTAATGCTGGATCATATTTTTCTTTAATATTATTCAATATTCTTTTCCTTGTATGACATCAACACTGCCTCGTTTATAAAGATGAATAATGCAAGTTTTAAAAGTGAATATATTAGTTTTACATTATTTTAATAACGAAAAATTTTTCCCTACACTATTTTCATAATGATCTTCACTTTATGAAGGAGTCAAGATATTAGGCTTATGTTTCTAGGTTTTTAAAAATTAAGACCATGGCTGTATTGAATATAGCAACAGGACTTAATTGTTCATCTCCAGTTGTGTAGTAACCCTCAAATAGTGTTTGAGTAACTACAGGATGCTTTAAATATTTCTCAACAAGAATGTATAAAAAGAAGGGTTTTATTTAGTCACACTTTGGATATGCCTTACCTAAGAGATAGGAGAAAATAGCTATTTTTTATATTTTAGGGTTCTGTATTTTTTCAAAAACTATAGAACTAACATAATCAATTATAAATGATAACAAAGATAGTGTACTAGTTAGGCCAAACATTACAAAATAAATTATAGCCAGATGTGTCCAGATTGATATTCACAGAAAAATTGCTATACCAAAGAAGGACAATAGTTTCATGAACATTCCATCATGACCCTGCACTATGAAGTAACTACATTTATTTCACATTGGCATGGTGCTCAAATGGTAGAAAAGACAAATGAGATTCATTTTTGTAAAAGAAAAGCAAAATGCTATTTGACTAACTTTGTCTTTAGAGATTTTAACAAGAAAATTAGTGAAAAGTAAGTAATATTAACCACGCAAATTTTCGAAGCTGCATATAGGATATAAGGTTACACACATTTATTTATTTTTTTAATCTCAGAGTTGTTTGGTTTCCTTTGGCTTTTGCTTCACTGAGCTTCAAATATATTTTATATTCCGTTAACTGGCTAGCACTTACTACACATTTGTGTGTGTGTGTGTTTGTGTGTGTGTGAAAAATATAAGTAAATTCTAGGCATGCATGATTTGTGTTTTCTAAGTTCAAGAGTTCAGTCAATAATTTCAATTTTCATGCAATTTCTTAGAGTAGTTTTTCAATAGTTCTTTCTTTAACTCAGGTATAATTTTTCACTGCAAACAAATCCATGGAAGTGGATCATTGAAGACTAATGCCTAGAACTCATTAGGCATTTTACAAAGTTCCTTACCTAGAATATCATGTTTTAGCTTCACAACAAGAAAATAAGGTAATAAAAACCTGAAGTACTAAACAGTGGCTAAATCTGTAGCAAAATGGAACTGTAAACTATGATTGGTATAGAGCCCATGATCCCCCTGCTATAATACATTGTATATTGAGTATTGAACACACTACCTGGCAAATATTTGGTGTTTAATAATGGTTTGCTTAATCAGAAATGTGCAAGGCATTTACTATGGACATAAGACAGTCATTTACAAATTGTGAGTCACATCTATTAGGGATGAAATCAACTGATTTTGTCTTAACCAACATTTTATCAAAATGGGATAAATTAATACCATTCTGCATTTCAGGTTTTCTGAAAAGGGTAGTCTGTCATGGGCAACATCCATCCATGCATGTCCTTCTTGAGTGTGCCAAAATGTAAGACATAACATCTTCTCTGTGGCAATTAGGTTAAAGTATCCAAAGCATGACTACCATGAGGCTGCCTGCTCCTTGAAGCTTCGGAGGTTGGTTACTATATTGTTAGTTGTTTGCAACAAAGGTATTGAGCCCTTGGTCCTGGTTTCTTCAACAGTGATGTAATTTACTGTGTGTGGAGTCATCATCTGAGCATATTATGTCATATCATGGTGCATTGCATAGAGAAACTGGTGCTACCATACTGATGCCCCTGCTGTTGGCTTTATTATGAATATTAAGCAGTAATGCTCTAACACGTGGAATCTGTCTACTTTCTGCACCAATGCAATCATGACAAGCCAACCTCATACTTGCTTAGTCATCTCTTACGGAGTCTTATTTCTCTTTACCATCCTCTATGAGGTTGAGGTTCTCCCCAGAAAAGTGAGTAAAAATAAGTGCTGGTTCAGGGAACTTAGGTTTGAGTTACAGGCATTGTGTAAGGATGTGTAGATTAAGTACTTCACAACTGCAGGGAGGCACCTCTTAAATATGCAGCAGTCTAGTTCATGTGTCAATGAAGCAAAAACATTTTGAAAATCACTGCTTTAGAAAATACAAAGACACAAACCGAAAGTATCGATTGAGAGATTTAGTGTTTAAGGAAGTAGTGATCATTTCTAGTTGAGTTCAGGTGAGAAAGTGGGATTTAATCCATCTTTGAGAATGAAAGCAGGGACCGGGAGATAACATTTAGTGTGGTCCAGGTGGGGAATGGACAAAGCTAAGCTCCAAAAACTTTCAGGATATTATATAGAAAAATAAAACAGTTTATAAAATATAAGTGAAAAACAAAATAATGATATTAAAAAAGCTTGAGGCCAGGAAACAAAAATGAAAACATAAAAAACAAGAAGATCACTATTGCTATGATTTTTATCAACTAATTTTGCTGCTCCATATCAGAATACTTACTCATATCAAAAAAATCTAATAAAATGATACAAAACAACGTATTAGAAAAAAGCAGAAACAAACTCACAGATTTCAAAACTAATCTTAGGGGTACCATAGGTGAAATCATTGGAGTAGGGAAGAACTGGGAGGGTGGGAATAACATATACACATTACTATATAAAATAGATGATTAACGAGAACCTACTGCATAGCACAGGGAAATCTACTCAATAGTTTGTAATAACCTATATGGGAAAAAAGATTGGATGTATTTATATGTGTGACTGATTCACTTTTCTGTACACTTGAAACTAATATAACATTGTAAATCAACTATACTCCAATAAAATCAAATTTTAAAAAATAAATATTTTTTTAAAATGGGAGCAGCCTTATGGAATCATTGGAAATTAATCATTAATTATGTTTTTTCCAAGAGCAGGGTTGCTGGGTCATACGGTAGTTCTATGTGTAGTTTTCTAAGGTATCTCCATACTGGTCTCCATAGTGGTTGTACCAGCTTACATTCCCACCAAGAGTGCAGGAGGGTTCCCTTTTCTCCACACCCCCTCCAGCACTTGTTATTTGTGGACTTATGAATGATGGCCATTCTGACTGGGGTGAGGTGGTATCTCATGGTAGTTTTGACTTGCATTTCTCTAATAATCAGGGATGTTGAGCATTTTCTCATGTGCTTGTTGGCCATCTGTATATCTTCCTTGGAGAAATGGCTGTTCAGGTCTTTTGCCCATTTTTCCACTGGGTTGTTGGCTTTTCTGCTGTTGAGTTGTATAAGTTGCTTGTATATTCTAGAGATTAAGCCCTTGTCAGTTGTATGATAATATGAGAAAAAAATGTATACATATACATGTAACTGAGTCACCATGCTGTACAGTAGGAAAAAAAATTGTATTGGGAAATAACAATTAAAAATAAAAATAAAAATAAAAGTATAGGGGAGAAAATTATGTTTTTCTTTATTATCCGTAGCTTTTTAAAGATTAAAAAGAATAATTTACCCTTATGCCAAATCACACATATAGTTTTTCACCTGTCTTATTTATAATGTTCTGCTTCTCTATATTTTATGGGATGAGACTACTGTTAAAAAAGTTATATCTATGACATCATCTCTTTCTCCTCTAAATTTTATCAACACAATGACTCATTATTCAGAACTTATTCATCTAGGAGTTCCCGTCGTGGCGCAGTGGTTAACGAATCTGACTAGGAACCATGAGGTTGCGGGTCCGGTCCCTGGCCTTGCTCAGTGGGTTAAGGATCTGGCATTGCCGTAAGCTGTGGTGTAGGTTGCAGACACAGCTCGGATCCCCTGCATTGCTGTGGCTCTGGTATAGGCTGGTGGCTACAGCTCTGATTCGACCCCTAGCCTGGGAACCTCCATATGCCGTGCAAGCGGCCCAAGAAAATGGCAAAAAAAGACCAAAAAAAAAAAAAAAGACAGAACTTATTCATCTAATGGTATTTCACTGCTTGACTACACACAATTATTTATCTATACTTTTTTATTACACAATTTAAATCTTAACCTACTTATCTATATACATACATGTAGAAAAAATGTATGTTCTATTTTGCTAATGGAATTACAGAATATCCATTTGTACAATTATTAAATGTGCAGATATAATTTACTCGCATTAATTATTCACAATGAATGGAAATTTGGTTAAAATTCTTTAGCTAGAATCATATTTAGAACTAATAATTTTTTATAGTAGAAAGTTAAGTTTGGTTCATAAATGAGCTATGTTAGATTTTCTGTCTTTTTGTCTCCCTTTATGTTTTAGTTATATTGAAGAATGATCTTTATTTGTCTCAGGGGCACCAATGAGCCTCTTAATATTGGTGAATCAGGTGATCTACTTATAAAATTCTGACCCCTATAAAAGATATTTTGAGTAGGGAGGAATTTCAGAAACCACACATTTTTAAAAAATTTGTATGTAAAAATTCAAATATACAAAAATTGTAGAGAGAATAGTAAAATAAATCCCATTAGCCTATCGCTCCACATCAATGTGTCAATATTTTGCCAATTTTGTTTGATCTATTCCTTTCACTTTTTTTCTAGAGTATTAATATATTTTCTATTAGTTTATTTTTTTGTACTTTATTCCACATCCTAAAAAAGGATGCAACCCTTAAAGTTTTACCAAAATATAATCATTACACATACTGACATTAATAATTTTTAAAACAATGAAATATCAAGCCATGGTCAAATATATTCTATGTCTCAGGCATTTTTCCTTACTTATTCACTTTGGCATCTTGATCCACAAAAGATGCAAGCACTTTATTGACACATAGAGACCATTTTATTTAATCCCTTCAGTTTGTGCAACTTTGAGATGTGGAGAAGGTAAATCATATACTCAAACATCAATAGGATTTTCACTTTATTCATTCTGTAAATATTTATTCAGAGTCTATTAGATACTATTCTAAGTACTTGGGAATTATCTATAAGCAAAAATGACAAAGATCTCTGCCCTTAAGGAGCTCCTATTCCAGTTAGAGGGACATAATATAAACATTAAAAGAAATCAAGTGCAGAGTATATTTGAGGACAATAAAAGCCATGAACCAAAGAAAATTATAGCAGGGCTGGGTAGGTGCTGTGGTGGTCAGAAGGAGAAGAACTGTTTGAATTTTAAATTGAATCCATTTATAAGGAGACACTGAAGAAAAATCTTAAGGCAAAAAAAGCTAACTTTAGGCACTATGGGAGAAGAGTTTCCAGGGATGAGAAAAAAAAGGGAATGACTCAATGCACTCTGCCATTTCCTCTAAGTGAAACAGGAGCCACTGCAAGGTTGGGTACAGAACAATGACACATTCTGGTCTTTAAGAGTAATATTCTAGGTAATATATGGAGACTGCATAGTTTAAGGCATGGATAGGGAGTACAGATTTTCAGACAACTTGAGAGGCCAGTGCATTAGTAGAGATGAGAGATAATGATAGCAATGAAGATGAGTAATGAAGATTAGGAGTAGCCTCATTTGGGCTATATTTTTTTCATTTTTTAAAATTTTATTCAAGTATAGTTGACTTACAATGTTTTGATAATATCTGCTGTGCCAACAGTGATTCAGTTATAAATGTACATACAATTCTAGTTATATTTTAACGTTGGGGCTGTCTTCTTATGTGTGTGGTATAAAAAGAGGAGAGAAGTCAGGAAAGCACCAAAGAATTTGGCCTGAGCAAGCATGGGATAAAGTCCTATCTATTAAGAATTACAAATCAAAGATTTGTGGCTAGAGGAGAGCAGGAGCTCAGGTAGAGACATGTGGAGATGTCCACTCACCTGCAGTTAAGAGATGCTGAGTAGGACGTTAGAGATCCAAGTCTGGAATTGAGTAGAAGGGTTCAGGGGTCATCAGCACACAGATGTTTTATTTAAGGTCATGGAATTTTCTGAGAATACAAAAATTTCATCATAGAGGATTTTCTGTCTAGACAGAAAATCAATAAGGCAACAGAGATCCTAAAGGACACAATAGAAAACTTAGACTTCATCAAAATTGTCAGGACATTATATCCAAAAAAATCAGAATATACATTCTTCTCAAGTGCACATGGAACATTCTCAAGAATTGATCACATCCTGGGGCACAAAGCAAACCTCAACAAATTTAAGAGTGTGGAAATTATTTCAAGTATCTTCTCTGACCACAATGGCATGAAACTAGAAATCAAACTAAGGAAAATAAATGAGAAAAAACTGACCACATGGAGACAAAACAACATGCTACTAAAAAACCAATGGGTCAATGAGGAAATCAAGAAGGAAATTAAAAATACCTTGAGACAAATGATAATGAAAACACAAACATTCAATCTATGGGATGCCACAAAAGCAGTGCTCAGAGGGAAATTCATAGCAATACAGGCCTTCCTCGAAAAAGAAGAGAAACTTCAAATAAACAATTTAACCTACGACCTAAAAGAATTAGGAAAAGAACAACAAGCAAAATCTCAAGTCAGCAGTAGGAAGGAAATCATAAAGATCAAAGAGGAAATCAATAAAATAGAGATTCAAAAAATAATAGAAAAAAATCAATAAAACCAACAGCTGGTTCTTTGAAAAGGTAAACAGAATTGAAAAACCTCTGGCTAGACACACAAAGAAGAGAAGAGCAAAACCCAAATAAACAAAATAAGAAATGAAAAGGGAGAAGTCACAACTGATACTACAGAAATAGAGAAAACCATGAGAGAATACTATGAAAAATCGTACGTGAACAAATTTGACAACCTAGAAGAAATGGACAACTTTCTAGAGAATTATAACCTGCGAAAACTGAATCAAGAAGAAATAGATCAACTGAACAGACTGATCACTAGAAATAAAATTGAATATGTTATAAAAAAAAACTCTTAAAACATACATACACACCAAAGGAACAGAATAGAGAACCCAGAAATAAACCCAGATACCTATGGCCAATTAATCTTTGACAAAGGAGGCAAGAACATCAAATGGGAAAAAGACAGTCTTTCCAGCAAGTATTGCTGGGAAACCTGGACAGCTGCATGCAAAGCAGTGAAACTAGGACACACCCTCACACCCTCCACAAAAATAAACTCAAAATGGCTGAAAGACTTAAACATCAGTCAAGACACCACCAAACTCCTGGGAGAGAACATAGGCAAAATATTCTCTGACAGCAACCTTACAAATGTTTTCTCAGGTCATTCTCCCAAAGCAACAGAAATAAGAGCAAAAATAAACCCATGGGACCTCATCAAACTGACAAGCTTTTGCACAGCAAAGGAAACCCAAAAGAAAACAAAAAGACAACTTCCAGAATGGGAGAAAATAGTTTCAAATGATGCAGCACACAAGTGCTTAATTTCTAGAATATACAAGCAATTTATACAACTCAACAGCAAAAAAGCCAACAATCCAATGGAAAAATGGGCAAAAGACCTGAAGAGACATTTCTCCAAGGAAGATATACAAGCCCATATTAAAATTCTCCAACAAGCACATGAAACAATGCTCAACATCCCTGATTATTAGAGAAATGCAAGTCAAAACTACCATGAGATACCACCTCACCCCAGTCAGAATGGCCATCATTCATAAGTCCACAAATAACAAATGCTGGAGGGGGTATGGAGAAAAGGGAATCCTCCTGCACTATTGGTGGGAATGTAAGCTAGTACAGCCACTGTGGAGATCAGAATGGAAATAGTTTAGAAAACTATACATAGAACTACCGTATGACCCAGCAACCCTACTCTTGAGCATATATCCTGACAAAACTTTCCTTAAAAAAGACACATGCACCCGCATGTTCATTGCAGCACTATTCACAATAACCAAGACATGGAAACAACCCAAATGTCCATCAGCAGATGACTGGATTAGGAAGATGTGGCATATATATACACAATGGGATACTACTCAGTCATCAAAAAGAACAAAATAATGCCATTTGCAGCAACATGGGTGGAACTGTAGACTCTCATACTGAGTGAACTAAGTCAGAAGGAGAAAGACAAATACCATATGATATCACTTTATCTGGAATCTAATATAGGGCACAAATGAACCTTTCCACGGAAAAGTAAATGATGGACTTGGGAGAATAGACTTGTGGTTGCAAAGGCGGAATGGGAGAGAGTGGGATGGATTGGGAGCTTGGCGTATATAGATGCAAACTCTTGCTTTTGGAATAGATTAGCAATGAGATCCTATTGTGCAGCACTGAGAAGTATGTCTAGTCACTTATGATGGAGCATGATAATGTGAGAAAAAAGAATGTATACATTTATGTGTAACTTTCCACTATGCTATACTGTAGAATAAAAAGTTGTATTGGGGAAACAATAAAAAATAAAAATAAAAAGCAAAATTGCAAAAATTTTTGCAAAATTGCAAAAAAAAAATTTCAGCATAGAGAAGAGCAGAGAGATCCAAGGCACAAGGGACTAAGGCCACAGCTTGCCAATATACACAGGTCAGAGAAACCAGGATTTAACAATTCCCTTCATTATTGTAGCAACTAATTTCTTCTAAAAGCCCATATTAAAATTCTCCATTTTTGCATGTTGAAATCAAGTCTCATGTGCATTAGGAATTCCATCTCTACTTTGCATTCTCCCTGCCTTTGAATTGTTTTGCACCCAGGTTCAGTATCACATAGGCTTTAGTCCTTCTAGTTATGTGGTCTTCCCTTGCCACCTTGGTCATTTTGCAGATGTTTTCCAATGTTTCTGCATCAAATACAGAGGCTTTCTGTTCCCTAAAGTCACTTTGGCTGTAGGGAATTTAAAAGCAACTCTCCCTGATGTTTCTGAGGGCAGGGCCAGCATATGTCTTGCTTCACTACAAAGTCATTAATAGGGGAAAAAGGCCCCCCAGAATGCAAAATAAATTTTATAGTCATATCTTTAGGTATACTCATGGCCAAGGTTAAGCAACACCAGAGAAAACAGGATGCCACTGATTCTTTAGAACACAGAAAGTCTTTTTTGTTTTGGGGGGGTCTGTGTCCACACCTATGGTATGTGGAACTTCCTAGGCAAGGGATCAAAACCCATGCCATAGTAGTGACCCGAGCCACAGTAATGATAACGCCAGATCTTAACTGCGAGGCCACGAGGGAACTCCAGAACACAGGAAGTTTTACATCAATAATGCTGAACAAATAATATGGAAAGAGATGCTCACTGTGAGCAAATGATTTATCACAATTTTTGTCTTTAATTTAGCCCTGTCCCCATTTGCATCCCCAAACAGCTGTTAAAATTAGTTACATATACCTAAAAGAATAGGATGTGACAGAATATTTCATTTACGATTGGTCTGTCTGTGTATGCATGTTTGGCAAAGCATCAAAGATAGATAAATCATTTTAAGGGAACACAACTAATCTATCACTCTCAGATTATATTTTTCACCAATATAAACAGCTGAGCAGGAAAATAAGACAACAGATGATATAAAATTAGTGTGCACATACAAGTTCAAGTTCAAGGCTGAGATATGGGAAAACATTCAATGAATATCTGGTTTCTAACAAGAGATGAAGAAAAACCTAGAGAGACAAAAGACCTATACTCTGAAAACCATAAAACTTTGATGAAAGAAATCATAGATAACACAAATATACGGAAAGATATATCATGCTCTTGAACTGGAAAAATCAAAATTGTCAAAATGACTATACTACCCAAGGTAATCTACAGATTCAGTGCAAATCCTATCAAACTATCAAATAATTCTTCACAGAACTAGAATGGAATATTTTTAAATTTGTGTAGAATCACAAGAGACACCGAATAGCCAAAGCAATATTGAAAAAGAAAAACGAAAATGGAGGAATCAAGCTTCCTGACTGTAGACAATACTACAAAGCTACAGTCATCCAAACAACATGGTATTGGTACAAAAACAGAAATACTGACCAATGGAATAGGATAGAAAGCCCAAATATAAACTCAAGTACCTATGGGCAACTAATCTATGACAAAGGAGGACGGAATATACAGTGGAAGAAAGATAGCCTCTTCAATAAATGGTGCTGGGAAAACTTTAAGTTACATGTAAAAGAATGAAAGTAGAACACTATCTAACACCATATACAAAAATAAACTCAGAAATGCATTAAAGACCTAAATATAACGGTAGACATTATAAAAATCCTAGAGGAAAAAATAGGCACAACACTCTTTGAGATAAATCACAGCAACTTCTGGTTTGATCCAACTCCTAGAATAATGACAATAAAGACGCAAATAAACCAATGGGACCTAATCAAACTCAAAAGCTTTTACACCACAAAGGACACCATTAAAAAAATTAAAAGACAACCCACAGAATAGGAGAAAATCTTTGCCAACTGTGCAACAGACAAGGGCCTAATCTCCAAAATATACAAACAACTCATGCAACTCAACAACAACAACAAAAAAAACCAAACAGTTTCTATAGAGTCAAAGAAAGGAAGTTTTTTTTTGAGTCAGTCAGTCAATTGGTATTTAGTGAGTTCCTGCTATTTACCCAGCATTATTGTAAAGAACAAAGGAAGCATAGTTCTAAAGTCACACCTGGAATGAGAAAAGATAAATCCCAATAACAGTGAGTGGACCAGTCAGTGTCACTCATGATCATTATACTCTTAATAATAAAATGACTGAATACATGCTTTTCTCCAACTGTCTGAAGTCATACAATTGTCATTTATCTTATTAGGAAGGCAAATGAAAAAGAGTAATTTGACAGGTCACAATGTCTAAAAGCACACGTAAATGATGCATATTTGAATATCTCTTCATTAGGAAATAACTGAAATATTATCAGATCAATGAGAGTATCTCTTTACCATAAGTCAGACCTCTGAGCTCAGAGTGACAACAAATATTTTAAGAAGAGCCTCACAATTTCTATTATGGTAACTTCCCAAACCACACCTCAATAAATCCTCATGATCAATGGCATTCAGAGTGGACAGATTTACAAACATCATATTTACTTTTGCCATTTCCATTGTGAGTTACAAAAGTAAGTAACGGGTAAAATCAAAACATGATATTTAGACAGAATAAAGAAATAAATCAGAGATAAAATCAGACCAAACTAAAATAAGCTTAATTTGTGTTTTATACAGAACTCCCTTAACTCTAAAAATATTATCTAATTACTAAGTGTACCTACCAAGACATCTGATTAACTTGAAAATTAATCAGAAAAAGTTTGAATGTTGATTGATTTTTTTTACCTGAAGATTAAAGTATAATCACTGCTAGTTTAATAACATCTAGGATTTCTAATGTAGGCCACTTAAAAAGTATGAGACATGGTCCCCTCCTTCAGTACAGCTGGGGAGACAAAGCAAGAATACACGAAAAAGAAAATAAATCACATGGCTATGGTGACATAGGAGCCTTCGTGCTCCACTCGTGGTAGTGTAGATGGCAGCAGCAATCTGCCTAGCCATCTGTTATTATTTAGTCAAATTAAGTATGTACATACCCTTTGACACAACAATTCTACAACTGGCACTTATCCCAGGGAAATTTTCACACAGGACCAAAAGACATATATACCAGGTTATTCATTACAGTGTTATGTGTAATGGTGAGAGTTGGAAGTAAACAAGGTATCCATCAATGAAAAAGAGGTAGATGAAATGTTCTGGACACACAGTTATGGCTCTCACCACAGATGCGGACAGATATGTAACTTGCACCTGTACAAGAGCACCTAGTTAAAGAATTGCATGGCAAGGAAATGGATGGCTGGAAAATTAGGTGTTCCTAATTCTCACAGGATTCAGAATGTACATACCCTGACCCTAAAAGTTGCAGAGTAGAAGTATAGCCAGAAACAGGAAAGATTCTAACAAATCATGGTATTTAGTGAAACAAGGATAAAAAAGGAAATATTAATGCATGTATTTTATAGAAATGATAATTTGCAAATAGAACACAACTCATACTTTAAAGGACAGCATTCAAATGAAAAGATATGCCTTAAACACAATAACTGCACTCAGAAGAAAAGGGATAATGGAATGTGGGTAGGTAGATAGAATGAATATATATGTGCAGTCAAATATAAAGACATTAAAGAGACTAACATAGACTAGGTGTCATGGATAATATGGTGACCCCAACCCACTGCACCTTGGATCAAACCAATGACAAAAGCTCAAAGATAGATACATTTTAGGTAGTGCTATCAACATGGCGCCTGGAAAAAATTTGAGTCCTGATTAGAAGGTAACAGAATCAGGTTGTTCTAGTAGTTTCACTTATTTCTTACTATAGAGCCTTTTAAAAATATTTAATACTTTTGGGCCTCAGCATTCTTAATTTTAAAATAGGCATGGAGTTCCCGTCGTGGCGCAGTGGTTAACAAATCCGACTAGGAACCATGAGGTTGCGGGTTCGGTCCCTGCCCTTGCTCAGTGGGTGAACGATCCGGCGTTGCCGTGAGCTGTGGTGTAGGTTGCAGACGCGGCTCGGATCCCGCGTTGCTGTGGCTCTGGCGTAGGCCGGTGGCTACAGCTCCGATTCGACCCCTAGCCTGGGAACCTCCATATGCCACGGGAGCGGCCCAAGAAATAGCAAAACGACAAAAAATAAATAAATAAATAAATAAAATAGGCATGATGATGCCTTCTTTGTCCTAAAGCAGGAAGTAAGCCAGAAAATATTTGGATGTCTAGTATGATATAACTACTGTAAACATTTCACTCCACCTCTTATACCCCACTTGCTTAAAGCTTGTAACATAGTCTTCCTATACGCTGGAAAGTATTAATGGAGAAATATTAGCCAAGACTTAAAAATCTCTAACTAGTCAAAATGCTTACAAGTCAATAGGTACTTGTCCTTTGTGCTCAGTACTCTTTCTTACGTCTCTGTTCCTTGTTGACAAATTCATCTGGGGTTTTGAGATTAAAGGTGTTATACTGACTGAATCTGTTAGAAATCTAATCACCAGTTGAGAGAGAAGTTATTTCATAGAGATTGGGGAACCTCTCCATTACCCTGTTTACTCTGTTTTTACCAATGACAAACCATAATCAAGGTACAATATTTCTAACATGAATCTTATTTTCATGATTCTGTTCATATCCTGCCAAATCTTGCATAACATATCCCCATTGCATATGTTGGCTATATATATTTATTTTGTACCAGATATAAACCAATAAAAATCTTAATAGTCCACTGAAAGGCAAGTAAATATCTCTTTTACATTTCCAAAGGGAACAAATGTGATTTAATCAATACTGACAAAATATCTATACTACCCAAGGTATAGATTCAGTGCAGTTTCTATCAAATTACCAATGGCATTTTCCCATAGAACTAGAACAGAAAACTTTAAAATTTGTATGGAAACACAAAAAAATCCCAAATAGACAAAGAAATCTTGAGAAAGAAAAATGGAACTGAAGGAATCAGGCTCCCTGGTTTTAGACTATACTACAAAACTACAGTCATCAAAATAGTATGGTGCTGGCACCAAAAAACCCAGAAATATAGGTCAGTGAAACAGGATAGAAAGGCCATAAACAAACCCATGCACCTATAGTCAATTAATCTAAGACAAAGGAGGCAAGAATATGCAACAGAGTAAAGACAGTCTTTTCAATAAGTGCTGCTGGGAAACCTGGACAGCTACATGTAAAAGAATGAAATTAGAATATTCCCTTACATCATACATAAATATTAACTCAAATTTACTAAAGACCCAAATGTAAGGCTACATACTATAAAACTCCTGAGGAAAACATTGGCAGAACACTCTTTGCAACAATATATTTTTGGATCTACCTCCTAAAGTAATAACAAAAACAAAAATAAACAAATGGGGCTTAATTAAACTTAAAAGCTGCTGCACAGCAAAGGAAACCATTTTAAAAATGAAAAGACAACCAATAGAATGGGAGAAAATCTTTGCCAATGAAGCAACCAACACAGCGATAATTTCTAAAATGTACAAAAAACTCCAACAACTATATGTTAAAAAAATGACCCAATCAAAAATGGTCAGAATATATAAACAGACATTTCTCCAGAGAAGACAGACAGCCAAAAAGCACATGAAAAGATGCTTAAAATTACTAGTTATTAGAGAAATCCAAATCAAAACTACAATGAGATATCACCTCACACCAGTCAGAATGACCATCATTAGGAGTTCACGTCTTGGCGCAGCAGAAACGTACGCGACTAGGAACCATGAGGTTGCAGATTCAATCCCTGGCCCAGCTCACTGGGTTAAGGATCTGGCATAGCCGTGAGCTGTGGTGTAGGTTGCAGATGCAGCTTGGATTTGGCATTGCTTTTGCTCTGGCATAGGCCGGCAACAACAGCTGTGATTAGACCCCTAGCCTGGGAACCTCCATATGCTGCAGGTGTGGCCCTCAAAAGACAATAGACAAAAAAAAAAAAAAAGGAATGACTATCATCAAAATGTCTACAAACAATAAATGTTGTAGAAGGTGAAGAGGAAAGGGAACCCTCCTACACTGTTGTTGAGAATGTAAATTGGTACAGCCACTATGGAGAACATTATGGAGATCCTCTTCTTTACAAAAACTAAATACAGAAATACTATATGATCCAGAAATCCCACTCCTGGGTATCTACACAGAAAAAAATATAATTTGAAAAGATATATGCACAATGTTCACTGCAGCACTATTTAAAATAGCAAAGACATGTAAAACAACCTAAATGTCCATCATTGGAAGAATGGATAAAGAAGATAGTGGATATATATACAACTGAATATTACTCAGCCATAAAAAGAACAAAATAAGGGTATTTGCAGCAGCATGGATGGATCTAAAAATTCTCATGCTAAGTGAAGTAAGTCAGACAGAGAAAGAGAAATATCATGTGAGATCAGTAATATGTGGAATCTAAAAAGAAATGAGGAGTTCCCATTGCAGCTCAGTGGTTAACGAATCCGACTAGGAACAATGAGGTTGGGTGTTCAATCCCTGGCCTTGTTCAGTGGGTTAAGGATCCAGCGTTGCCATGAGCTGTGGTGTAGGTCACAGACGCGGCTCATCCCACGTTGCTGTGGCTCTGGCGTATGCTGGTGGCTACAGCTCCAATTCGACCCCTAGACTGGCAACCTCCATTTGTCGCACCTGCGGCCCTAGAAAAAGACAAAAATAAATAAATAAATAAATAAACAAACAAACAGACAGATAGATAGATAGAAATGATACAAAGGAACTTAGTCACAAAATGGATACAGACTCTAAGATTTTAAAACCAAACTTAAGATTACCAAAGGGAAAAGGTTCGGGGGAGGGGATAAAATGGGAGATTGAGACTGACATATACACACTACTGTATATGGAATGGATGAGTAACAAGGACCTACTGTATAGCACAGGAAAATCTACTTAATACTCTGTAGTGACCTATATGCAAAAAGAATCTGAAAAGGAATGGATGTATGTATATGTGTAACTGATTCGCTTTGCTATACACTGGAAACTAACACAACATGGTAAGTCAACTATACTCCAATATTTTTTAAATGAAAAAAATTAAATCACTTGAAAATAAACAGCTAGATCAATATTTATAAATATGTATTTACTATACTCGTTTTATATTCTTAAGTGGTTTTAACTGTTTTTTAACATTATACTGCCCACGTATTAACTGGAAGTTTTTGTTTGTTTGTTTTTGGTTTTTTTTTTTTTTGGTTTTTTTTGCCATTTCTTGGGCCGCTCCCACAGCATATGGAGGTTCGCAGGCTAGGGGTCGAATCAGAGCTGTAGCCACCGGCCTACACCAGAGCCACAGCAACGCGGGATCCGAGCCGTGTCTGCAACCTGCACCACAGCTCATGGCAATGCCGGATCCTTAACCCACTGAGCAAGGGCAGGGACCAAACCCACAACCTCATGGTTCCTAGTTGGATTCATTAACCACTGCGCCACGACGGGAACTCCTGGAAGTTGTGCTTTAACATAAACACCTTCCCTCATTTGTAACAAAATATGCTAGTAGTTCACTATCCTTTTTGGTATGAATTGTTGCCTTCATATGCCCGTGGTTTTTCAGTCTACATAAGACATCTACATTGGAACCAAAGCAGTAAAATACAGACAAATATTATTAAAGCATACTTCTTAGGTAAGTACACATATTCCTCTGGGATATTCCATGTAGGTCAGTATGGGTAGAATGGTGCTCTTGAGAAAACCATACTAGAAATCACAAGAAAGATATTAGGATAACATAATTATCCACTGAAACATTAAGGAGCATTTCTCAACAAAGCATTAGCCAAATGTAATGGAATACTACAGAATGCAAGAAAATAAAAAGTGACCATTGATCTTTCTACTCTAATTGAGTTAGCAGAAAATACAGTCAAAATTCAGATTTTTGACTACCAGCAGAGTTTTCAGAGTTTTAGATCCTAAAGGACACATTTATTCTGTCTTCCCGAGCCAGGATGTAGCAAAATGAAAAGTAAGTTTTAACTTTTTGCACATATTTCAACCTCGATCATTTTAATTTAATGTTAGCTTATTTTTGGTGACTCGAGAACAATCTCTGTAACTCTAAATTTATTCCAGGAAATGGTTTATGCTATCTCTTGTTTCTCGGATTTTAGAAAATGCAGAATACATTAAAATTTCAACTTTCAGAACACAATTTTGAAATTTAGCCACACAGTACCATTTCCTCTTCAAAACTGAAAACAAGCATAACTCTGTAAAAATACATTTACAGTGCACTGGTTGAGAGGTTGGAAGCAGAAGGAATTGTCTTGGTTTAGATGATATCTGAACTTTGGAAAATGTTTTAAATAACACAGTTTTTATATATCTATAAAATTTATGTGTATATTAGTTTAAACACACACTGGCCAACTGGAATGAAGTTTACAGGACCTTATGGCCTCTAATTTGTTTATAACTTACTACTGCTTTCATCTTATTTTTCTAATCATTATTACTTTAAATTTTCACATATATTTTTTACCCTTTTAACCCCACATATGTATCTTTGAAAGAAGAGACCCATTTTTTTGCTAATAAAACAGGTTACGCTACATACATAGGTACATATTATTGTTTCCTTCAGGGAGAAAATATGTTCTATTTATCTCATAAGACTTTTGTCACAAGAAGATAAACCATGTAAAATTATGCCCAAATATATTTTACTCAGAGGAAATAGCATAATTTATATCATTACTTCTATAAAAAAGGGAATAAAATGATTACAGTTGGATATTAACTGCAAAACTAATAGCACCTGACAAAGGGTTTGGAACTGTATGCAACCCAGCTGCTCTGAGCCCAAGATTAACACTGCCAAATGTATTTGTCTTCTTAAACTCTGTTCAATCATAATTTAAAATAAATGTCGGTCCATATGTAGGTTATATATTTTCAAAGGTCTACTCTCTCAGGTGATTTAACCGTATTTAAACCTGGAAATTATAAGAGGTCTTGGGAGGATATTAGGTAGAATTATCAATCATAGCAAATACCTCTAAACATATTTTTTTTCAAGCCTCTCATGATAGAAATCAGAATGAAAAAGATTTTCACCTATTCTTGAAAACGACAGAATTCATATTTAACTGATGAATGGTTTGCTTTTTTAAATACGACGCATTTACAAGTAATTATCCTTTGCATAGAGAAAATAGCAAAGGAAGGAAAATTAGCTAAGAAGAGCAAGTATACAGAGCAAATGATAGAGAAAAATGAAAAAAAAATTTGAAATTACTTATTTCCACCAATTTTCAAATAAGTTAATTATATGGATCATGCGATTTATATTTCCACTTATACTTATTCAGTAATAATAATATCTAATAAAATTCAGAGAAATTAATTTGTATTGAGTCTTTACTCCTTGCCAGGTACAATGCCAAGCACTTGTATCATTTAATCGTCACACTAACATTATGCAATAGCTATTATTTATTATAGTGGCCAATAATAAATTGACAAATGAGGAAACTGAAGTTTAAACAGTTTACTTAATTTGACAAGACATAAAGGTGGTAAGAACTAGAGTCAGTTTTTGAGACCATACAGTCTGAATCTGCTGTGTCTGTCATGCAGAACAAAGTTGAAAATGCTAACATCAATATAAATGACAAGACATGCACTGTAACTACTTACATTTAGGGAGAATCTCACAGAATAAAACCTAATATTTTGGTCTAAATTCTTATACCTTTAATTCAGATGTTTGAAATGCAACTCTAAGTTTGGAAAAGTAAAACATTTACAAAGTTTATATTCACAAATATAAGTTATTACTTGTAGACAATTTCCCCAAGATCAGAGGAAGGGGTGACAAAGACTTCCACTTGACCAATCTTTAGTCAGGGTCCTCTGAGTAATCTTCTCAATTAAGTCTTACCCATAAAAACTGAAATTGCAGCACAAATGATTTTTTCCACCCTCCACTCTAAGAAATTCAAAAAAGATTAGTACAATTTGTAACAGCTCAAGGCTACATCCCTAAGATGGTGATCCCACTACCTTAAGTTCCTGCCAGAGAAAGCTCAACACTGCCCAAAGAATGTACTGTTCCTTCCAACCAAAACCTGACTATAGGCCCCCAACCTCCCCTTTTCTTAGAGCACTTACTTTAGAAAACCTGCAGTTGTAAATCCCTTTTTTGTCTCTGTGAAATATATCTTCTACAACCCACAGATGTCTTTCTTAAGGACCTGTGAGCCATCTCTTTGAAATTTAATCATCAGGAAAGACAGGGCCCCTGACTGCCAGTCTCTGTAGGAAGGTAGGAGCCTAAGGGACCAAGTGGTAGAAACGGGTGGCCTAACACCTCTCTCTCCAAAAAAGCTCCATTCTTTTGTTTCAGTAGAGTTGAACTCCACTTTATACTACAGCAGGAGAAATCTTTTTTTTGCTGCTTTTAACAAGTATCCTGTGAAAACTTTTTCTTTTACCTGGGCAGGGGAATGTAAATAATTACACTGAAATCTAGAAACTCAGTGAAAAAGAAATTACAATACATGTATGTGTAACTGGGTCACCATGCTGTACAGTAGAAAAGGGACAGAACACTGTAAACTAGCTATAATGGAAATAAAAATCACGTGGGGAAAAAAAATGTAAATGTAATGTATACATGTAAGGATAACTTGATCCCCTTGCTGTACAGTGGGAAAATAAAATTAAAAAAAAAACTATATAAAAAATAAAAAAATAAAAAAGAAATTACAATCATTATAACTAAAGTAAAAATATTTTAACCTCAAACTGAGCTGCCTATAAATAGGTCCAAGAAAGACAAAAAATAAAATTGTTAGTTTGATAATGGTTCCATGCCATTTGCATATGCATGATTTCTTTTAAGCATGTTACTAAAATGAAGGTCTCTCTGAAAGGGATTCTTTATTCTTTTAAAGAAGAGAAATTCTTATAGATGGGTATCATAAATTGTCTTAAGAACGAATGTGTTATATTTTTACAAAACTAACTGCTACCAAAATGACTATAAAAATTACTAAAATTCTCTAAAATTCACAGAACTGGCTATACTAAAAATATAGTTATCTAAATACATTTTATTTTAGAAATTTAAAAATATTTAAATACCAACATAGGCAAATGGAAAACAAAAAACAAATAAAAATTTTTGAAAATTTTACTAAGTAAAAGATATGGTTAATTATATTTTAAAGTAGTGGATAAGATACAAAGTTTGTAAATATAATATTCCATATTGTGATATGAAATAGGATTCAAGACACAGTTGTAGACTAGCAAATGAAAACTATCAGGTAGATAGGAACATTACCTTTACTTTTCCTTGTTTTTCTTGCTGCTAAGCAAATAAAACAGATCATAAACTCGGTAAAAAAATCTTCATGTAGTATATTATATAACCAGCATAACTACCATATTGTATAGTAATATTAACATGAGCTTAATAGTATGAATATATAAGTATTAATAGGAGCCTAATTGCTTTTTCAATAGAGAAAGTAATTATTTTTTATTATTTTTTATTTGTTGTTGTTGTTGTTGCTATTTCTTGGGCCGCTCCCGCGGCATATGGAGGTTCCCAGGATAGAGGTCTAATCGGAGCTGTAGCCACCAGCCTACGCCAGAGCCACAGCAACGCGGGATCCGAGCCGCGTCTGCAACCTACACCACAGCTCACGGCAACGCCGGATCGTTAACCCACTGAGCAAGGGCAGGGACCGAACCCGCAACCTCATGGTTCCTAGTCGGATTCGTTAACCACTGCGCCACGACGGGAACTCCGAGAAAGTAATTATTACAGCTCTAGATATTACATCCTGCTCAGATATACTAAAAAATGTCACTCAACACACATTGAATCTATGGTAGGACATTATTTTACTGGGAAAAAAGTGGTGCTTTACTAGAGTGCCCAAAAATGTTCCAACAGTGGCAGTTGTCTCTCCATTTGTCAATGTGATTTCAAATTGGGAAAAATAACCTGTTAAAATTTCAGATGAACCATTTGCAATAGTCATATATTCAAAGATGCCAAATAATGTATTATTAGGAAGAGTGATCATTACATAGAATCAAAATTTATTGCTGCATTATTTTTCTGAGTGGAAACGGCTGAGCACCGAGTTAGAGGTGAAATATGAAATTCAATCAAGTGGGGGCCCTGCCAGAGTAAGAGAACCACCCCCTCCCTCAGGTTTATAGTTTTAACCAAATAGAGACTGAATGACTCTGCCAAGGAACACAATGGCAATGATAACTGCCTGGCAATGTAAAGCAGTACAATTTTCTGGGAATGTTTCCTTTATTATAATATAGAGTTACTTCTTCAATTGTTAGAGTTTGGGTTCTTTTAAACAAACATTTTACTCTCAATACTATATTCTGAACATACAACTTAAAATTTAGAAAATTATTACTTTAATGTATAGGCTTATAAACTTAGATTAATACCGCAAGAAGCTATACAAACATCCTGAGCAAACAGTAGGTGCTTAATGAATATAGACTTAAAAAGTATAAACTGCATTTGCTTCAATAATGGTTTTTTTTTTTTTTTTTTTTTTTTTTGCTATTTCTTTGGGCCGCTCCCGCGGCATATGGAGGTTCCCAGGCTAGGGGTCGAATCGGAGCTGTAGCCACCGGCCTACGCCAGAGCCACAGCAACGCGGGATCCGAGCCGCGTCTGCAACCTACACCACAGCTCACGGCAATGCCGGATCGTTCAACCACTGAGCAAGGGCAGGGACCGAACCCGCAACCTCATGGTTCCTAGTCGGATTCGTTAACCACTGCGCCACGACGGGAACTCCAGGTTGAAGGTTTTTTTCTTTTTTTTTTTTTTTCAATAATGTTTTAAAAGTAAAACTTGGAACACATGATTTTAAAAATTGAATTTTATGACAGTCTGTTAAAATCCAGAAATAATTTCCCCTAAATCTAGCCTGAATTAACTTCCAATTCCTTTCATATGATCTTTGCCTATATTAGGAAAGATCATAACGTTTATTATCTGTAAGTATATCTTATTCTTGAAGGTAATGGATACTTTCCTGTGTTTTTAAATTAATGTCGAAAAGCAATATAACTATATGAGAGAATAATCACAAATAGAGGATATTTTGCAAAAAAATGATTATAACAACATTATCAAACAAAACCACTCATCACTTTGCTGCTATTCATTAATATGCATGCTGGTCTTAGGATATTAGTAATAAAATTATTTGTACACTTGCATACCTTAATCTTCATATTACTATATAACAAACATTTTCCTGTGATCTTCACGACAATTTGTTAATTGCTAATACTGATGAATATTTATGAATAACAGTCAAATGAATAGCTGTAATTTACTAAGTTGTTCAACTATACAACAAATCCATGAAGGCCCTTCTGAGCCCTCTCTTGTCTAAGCAAAAGTGTTCTCTCCATAATTCCTCATGGACGTGATTTAGTTCCCCATTTCCCTTATAGTTGCTTTTTTCCTGAATGCAGCCTACATTCCACATCTCTCTTAAAGTATAAAAAGAGGAATAGAACAAAATTTTCCTAAAGTGATAAATAGTTTACAACAGAAGTGTCATAATTTCCCTTTATCTATTTCAATGCTTATTAAAGTTTTATTTACATGAGAACTGCCTAGGGAATTTTTTAAAATGCAGATTTCCAGGTCTCAACCTTAGAAGTTCTGTTTAGGTGAATAACTTGTTGGGTCCAGGTGATTTTGATGCCATCAACCACACTGAAAATATTGATCCAGGTAATAAATTTATATTAAAGTGGCCAACAAATATCATTGCCTTTTTAACAATCATATCAACCTGTTACTTACACTGAGTGTACATAAACCACCTAAAATCGTGTTTGCTGAATCCAGCTGTACCTTCCTTTTTCTTTACTTGTGCAGCTGAACACTATGGCCTGAGCAGAGAACTCTATATATCCTTATTGATTTTCATCTTGTTACAGTGGCACTTCCTTCTAGTCTGATGGTAATTTATAAATCTTCATTCTGTTTTTTTACTTGCATAATCCATAAATTTGAGAAATATGCTGTCTTTATTCAAGTCATAGACCAAAATGTTGTACCACAAGAACAAAAAGAAAAGGGTGGAAACATGAACATGACTGTTTTACAAATATCATCATACCACCTAGACTATTTTCATTTCAGAGAAACACATTGTCATCTTTTGGACATCCAGAGAGACTAAAGTAAAAACAGTATTCCTACAATGTATTTTGGTTTATAACTCTGGCAAGTGTTTCCTGATATATTCCAATAATTTCACCTCTATTGAGTATTTATCAAAACCTCTTTTTCAACTTTTAAAACTTATGTTTTATACCTCTGATACAATAAAACAAATGCACTGTCTGCTATGTCTGTTCTAAATCCTTTACCATTAAAAAATTAACACTCAAGATATTATTTAAGTACAAATTCCACTCATCTAACCTGCTTTAAGCAGAACGAATTTGTTAAACACTCATTTCTGTTAGTTTGTTGTTACAGTTAAATGGACTTGCATTATAAACATTTCATGAGGAAAAAGCAATGGGACCTCAAGGGCTATTCAACCATGTTCTACCAATATCCAGTCAATAAGTTGTGAAATTCTTTTTCCACAGGTTTCGTAATGGTACTTTTTTTCCCCCTTTCCTAAGTCCTATTTTTTTTTTTTTTTCATTAATCTTTCTCTGTCTCTGGCTTCACTTACTGGGAACACTCTTATATTTGACAGACTTAAAGGATATACTGGCCGTGGGCTTCTATCTTCAATTCTTTCATCGTATTATATGTTCTGTATGTTTAAGTTTCAACCAATTAATACATCTTGATTATTCTCAAATCTGTAACTATAGTTGAGATTTAACTCCTAACTCCAAATCCTTACATTCAACTTCCTACTGAACTTTTCTACAAAAATGTACTTCAGGCACCCTAAACTCAGTATGTTCCAAAGTGAATATGTTACTTGTTTCTTCTCTTTTATTCCTCATCATTATGCTAATCTCCCAACTTCCATTAACCTATGACATCGTAACCCAACTAGTACCCATTCTGGTAACCTACAAATTATTTGAAACTCCTCTTTTTCTCCCTCATTTGTTATACCCAACCAGTCACTGAACATGCTGAATTTGCCCCCAACTTCTTTGCTAAATGTAGTTTATCTTCTCCACTTTTGATCTGCAATATTTAAGGACTTCTTTAGCAGTCTATGTCTCCAATTCCAGCTTCTCCCAGTCTTCCTCCATATCATCTCCAGAGTAATTACAGTGGGTATAAACTCAAGCTTACAAAAATCACAACTTTTATTTTTCTACAACTAAATTAATATTCAGTAGACACCTGAACTTGAGATCCTGCCTCACCTGCCTCAGGTCCATTTTTAAGTTACTGGAAAATTATCTATCCATACTGAGGAACTTCCACTGAAATACCTCTCTACGAAAATGCAATGTCAACACTCAGTAATATTATAACTTATTGATAGTCCAAATGAACCACTTTATAGAGGAAATATTCCAAACATCAGCAGTCTTTCTAAGAATGGTGCCTGAGAATGGAGAAAATATAGGCATAGGTGGAGAGTGTAGTGACTTTGGTGGGCCATTTGAACCACTGGGTAGTGATGCATTCAACAAAATAAGACGTGACTTTCATTACAATGAGGGCTGACAATGGGGTCTGGAACCGGGCAGCATGAAGTTACACATAATAATTCCTTTTTTTCCCCCGTAGAACCTGAGATCAATCCCTAAACATAAATTCAACATATTAAAAACTGGAAAAACTTTATACTTATTTTTTTTTCTAAACCAAGTCCTGGTTGCAAAAACACACTGGCTTTGAAGAACGAGAACTTTCAGCAACCTTCAGACTTGACCTAATGTGGTTTTTTTCAATTTTATTTAACAAAAGTAAATTACTCTGTTAAGTAAAATTCACTTTGAAGAACTATACTTTCCTAAAAGCATAGATTTGGACTTACTACTTATAGAGTATAACCTAAAGGGCCAAAAAGATTGAAAGGACACAAGCTAAGGGAACTCATGTGGCTTTAACTCTTAAGAATCCAAAATGGTGTCTAAAGGGGCAAGATGAATTTGGGCTTCAGCAAGACAGGCACTGTTATTTAGATAACAGAGCCTGTTCCTTGAAAAGAAAAATAAACATTAATAGAAAATCAGGAAGGATGAGTGTTGGAGCAACAACATTTTCATAAGCCATAAGCTGATGCTTTAAGCTCCATGACCTTAGTGTTCCCAAAAGAAACTGGCCAAACAATGAGTCATGGCTCAGCCAGCAAAAGTGGACTTCCTGCAGTTCTAGTTAAAATGGAAGTGGGTGGTGGAGGAAGACTACACAGCTAATTAGAAGGGTAAGTCTGATGCCAGGACATATGGACAAAGCAACCATGATGAGACACCCTCATTTTAGCAATTAAGAGATTATCCTGTTCTCCAACCTCCCCCACCATCAGGCCCATAAACCAATAGCACTGTATGGTTAAGACAAAATATAATCTAAGCATTTATTTTTTGTGAATCTAAATGTTACTACTTGCAACAACCCAAGGCAGTTTTAAGTAGGAAAGCCACACAGGAAAATGTCACCACTTTACAAGGATGGGGGATTTATCTGAACTTATATTTCAGTCAGTTCTCCAAAGGACATACTATAATATTATTGTATTACTGAGCTAGCACAAATCAGTCTTAGTTTGCAGTTCTTTATTGCTAAGTAACATTCTGTGGGTAGCTCATTCTAAAAGGGCAGAAACATTAGTCTGCCAATGTGTTATATCTGCCACATAAGTTCTTCCAACTTACTGTCCATTAATATACTTCAAAGTGTAAAGTAAGTCTAAAATCTCTAAAAAAAGAATGCACAGGGTGGGAGTTTAAGTAATTTTGAATATTATTACTATATACTGATCTAGAAATTTGTTGAGATCATCATAGTGATGGCATGGACTAAATCTGGACATTTTGGCAGCTTTATGTTATTTTGATGATGGTGTAGCATGGACAAGTTTTACTAAAGAAAACTTGGTTAGCTGTGCCATTGTGTAGGAAAATTAATGATCTGTTGAATTGCTTCAGAGTATAAATTTATGGAAGACTCTGGCAGTTTGGGGATTCAGATTTAGAATTAATTAGATCAATGAGCAAACTATTTGATGATATCAGTGTATTTACTGCAAATATAAAAGTATTTAACCTAAGTTCAGCTGTCACAATTCTGTCACAATTCTCCCAACAGTGCCTAAAACAAAAGGTACTCTCTTTGGGAAATCTTCCTAGGTCTCTGGAAATGGATGTCATTGGTCCTTATGATATCTTCCATGATGCATTGACAATTTTCTATCTTCTACTATAATCATTTGTGCACATACCTTATCTCTACTTCAAAAGCTAAGAGTTAAGTTTATAATCTAGGTCTAAATGTTAATATCCCTGTCCTCATCCCCAGCAACTAGGAGCCATGCCTTGTATGAGGTTTTCCATAAATATTTGTAGAATATTTGTAGAAAGCATATATTGATGACTCTAGGAGAATGAACTTGAGAATGTTGTGTTGGAACTATCTCAAATGATATTGTCATTAATTGTTACCAGCCTGAAAGTCCTCTGGATTTGGAATCAAAGAACCACAACTAAGAGTCATCTTTGCTACTTGGTGATTACATGGCTTGGGGCAGGTTAACTGGTTAACTACAAATCAGCTTTCTTGCATATAAATTAAGATGACTGTGACTTAATCTCCAAAACTTGTGGGCCTATTTCTATAGTAGCAGTGACAAAAAGATCAGTGATAATGCATTCAAAGGATATATATACAGAACTTCCTCTGGTAAATGTGGAGCATGTGGGGAAAAAAAAGACATATGAAATCCTCTACTAAACACATTGGTAATACTACATTTCTGGGTTCTAGGATTAAATATGATTATTGTAATTTTATACCTAAGCAATTACTCTTTCACCTTTATAAATACTAATGCCTTTAAGATGCAAACTATTGCATTTGGAGTGGATGAGCAATGAGATCCTGCTGTATAGCACAGGCAACTATATCTAGTCACTTGTGATGGAGGATAATGTGAGAAAAAGAATGTGTATATATATGTATGTGTGTGTGTGTGACTGGGTCACTTGGCTGTATAGTAGAAAATTGACAGAACACTGTAAACCAACTATAATGGAAAAAATAAAAATCATAAAAATACTAATGCATTTAAAGCAAATTTTTATAGATCAAATATCCTTATTTTTGATATTTTTGTCTGAAATATATATATTTATTTTCCTTTCTTTCCAGAATAGAAAGCATGCTCCTAAGGACATGTTCCCTGCACTCCCACCCCTGCAAATGCTATACCACCACCATCTATAATAGTGCCTGGCACATAGCAGGTAACATTAGATATCTGTAAATGAATGAATGAATAAAACTGGATCTCTAGGTCTTAACTGCTTTATATAGCCCCAAAATATAGGACTGATCTTTTAATAAGTTGCAGAAGTTCTTTAGTGTTAAAGCTTTGTGTTTTTTTTTTTTTTAATTAGAGCCTGTAAAAAGGGAGCCATTGGCCTTTTTTAACAATGAGAAAACATAAATGATGTTATTCATGAAGAAATGAAGCAATTACATGGCCAGATTTATTTTTTAAATAATTGTAGAAAACTTTGTCTAATTTTTACATGGTAATAGTTCTCACTCATATTTTTATTCAGGGATTTTTTTAAAAAAAAGTTCCCTCAATTTATTTTAGTATATTTGATACTAATGTTGTAACTAATACCTAAGGTCATTATTTAATTGTAAGCAATCCTATTGTGGAGAACAGTCAGAGCTCTTAAGGGAAATAAAAACTGTGACTTTGGTTAAGTGCAGGAAACTCTAAAACATTCAAGAAGTTTTTTTTACCTTTTTATTTCTAAATAACAACAGATTCAGAAGAACATACCAAATAGTATGGAGAGCTCCCCTGTACCCTTCACCCAGTTTTCTCAATGGCAACATCTGATACAATTCTAGTATCATATCAGAACCAAAAAATTGATATCAGAATCACCTAAAGAATTTATTCAGGTTTTGCCAATTTTTACATGCATTTATTCCTGAATATGTGTGTGTGAGAGGGAGAAGAGAGTCTACACAATTTTATTACATGTATAGTTTCACAATTAAGATACACACTGTTTTATTACATCATCACAAAATATACCTGTATACTTGTACCCACCTCCAATCTGCCCTTATATTCTAATACACTATATTTTATAAATTAATTCTATATTTTAATTGGCTTTTCTTTACATAAAGGAACAGTTCTTCCCTAGATTCCTGATACATGAACTATTTCCATTTATTTTTCCCCCAAAAGGCTATTTGTCTTGCTTTCCCAAAATGTCAAATGAAAGTTATTATATATGTTCTATTTTATATAATATTTTTGATTGAGGAATATGACTTTATAAATTAAAGAACAGAAATGTTTTAGAAGATGTCAAAGCAAGAATTTTTGTTAAATATGAAAACACTGAGTTTAATCATTAGCAATTTAAATAATTAGTGAGAAATACTAATGTGTTTTAGCAGTTGAATTTACCTGTAAGTTTTTACTTGTCAGTATTAACATTGTTTACAATAAGAAAAAAACCACTATGAAATTCAAAATAGAAACTCTTATTATCAGTGACATTCATGTAGCAAGGATTATTACGGCAAAGTGAGCTATAAACCAAAAAAAGGTAAGAAAAATTATGTTCAGTCACTCGACTTTCCTTCTAGCTGTATTATATAAGGTGAATGTTTATAAGCATGCTATCTATTACAAATTTTATCATGTAAATGTAGAAAATGCAACCAAAAATAACCATCATAATTTTTGGCTAACAGGTAAACTATTCTTGAAATTAGGTATTTTATATTTAAGTAGCTACTGTTGTTAATATTACAGGCATTTAACATACAGCAATCTTGCCTGGCTAACTTTAATTACACTCTTACTAATCATTTCTTCTTATGAGAAAAAATATAGGGAAGTTTTGAATCTAACCAAAACATACTCACACACATGTCATATAACCAATGATTTTATGACAATGATCAAGAAAAATAGATTGCTACATTTTTTTTACTCTTGGCTGTTTTAATTGATTTATTAGTATCATCAATGTTTCTGATAGCATCACATTTTATTTGGAATATATTATCAATGGAGGCATAAGAAAATAGCTTTTGAAAAAAACTGTATTTAGTTACTTTTTCAAGTCAAAAAAAAAACATTAACAGTATGGAGTTCCCATCATGGCTCAGCAGTTAAAAAACCCGACTAGCATCCACGAGGATGCGGGTTTGGTCCCTGGCCTCGCTCAGTGGGTTAAGGATCTGGCATTGCCGTGACCTGTGGTGTTGGTCGCAGTTGTGGCTCGGATCTCGCATTGCTGTGGCTGTGGCATAGGATGGCAGCTACAGCTCCAACTAGACCCCTAGCCTGGGAACCTCCATATGCCGTGGGTGTGGCCCTGAAAAAAAAAAAAGACAAAAACAAACAAACAAGAAAACCATTAACCATATAATGAATTTAGTGTTTAAAAATATAACCATTTCTCAATTGATATAGATTAAGTACAGTTTGCTTGTGAACAGCCTGGGGATTAGGGGTGTCAAACTTCCACAGAGGTGAAAATCCACATGTAACTTAGAGTTGGCCCTCTGTATTTGCAGTTCCTCCATATCCAAGGTTCAACTAACCACAGGTCATGTAGTATTGTAGTGTTTGCTATTGAAAAAAATCCACCTATAAGTGGATATATGAAGTTCAAACCCACATTGTTCAAGGGTTAACTGTAATTTTATTTTGTTTTCTAGTTTATAGTTCTTTAGACTACATTTCAAAGGAAATGGAGTAACTAGTTAATTTTAATAGAGAATTCAAAGACTAGATAAATGTTTATTCATTAAAAAAAATTACTCCACTAAATGAGTTCACTGGAAAGAAATTTTGGTCAATCAAATGCATGTTATGAAAGCCAGATGCCTTGTTTCAATAAGTATGTGTGTTTTTAAGAGATAACATATAAATACTAAAAAAAATCATATAATAAGATTTAAACTTTAAGTTTTAGTTGAAGAACAAAACATATTCTAGCTTCTATGTCTCAACTACTCACACATGTGAAAGAGTAGAGGTAGGAAAATTTGAAGAGCTTTTGGAATCAACCCTCTGTATGCCTTGGAGTCATGCCCTCTGTATAGGGGTTGGAAATATTTTTCTCTTCACCCTGAATCAAGAGAAAGCCTTCATCCTTCAGTAGGTGGAGAAAAGAAAGAGATTATAATATTGCCTGATTGATAACTGAGGAGACTGGCTAACTGAGGAGTTACACAGCCAAGTGAAAGAGGGTTAACTGTTGCATTGCACTGATCCCAAATTTTACTGGAACATGAAAAGAAGTGGACTGTATGTGATAAAGAACTAGTATAGGTATATATTAGGTCCTGATTAAAAGGACCATCTGGGAAGGTGACAGATTTCAGCAGAAAGACTTGAGAAGACCTACTGAATGCCTTGAGGCTGGAGGAAGAGACTAGAATAAGCCAAAATGGTGCTACTCTGCCCAGTGCTGGAAACCACAGGTGAAAGGTTTCACTATGGGGCAGGTAAGTGCTATCTCTGACAGAGTCTGTGGACCAACATTACAATACCAACACAGTAAACACTCTGCTACTCCCTTTATCTCTTCTCCCTCCCTGCATTCTAATCAGGAGGAATCCAAAACCAAGCCAGCAAAATGCCCAAAAATATATAAAAGTGCAGAGCAGATAAAGAAAGAAGACAACAAATAATATCTTCCAGCTTGTCACTGGGACACACTAGGGGATAGAGCAGATATGGAGAAAGAAGGCACTAATTTAAAATAAATTTAGAGTTTTGATTATTATTGCACACATTAATTAGTGAGAGGAGAACCTTTTACCTTCTGAAGGTGATCTGAAGGGTTATAAGATGTATACTACATTTTGTGGAGAACCTGAGGAACAATAGCCCTATATTCTTCAAAGAAAAACAGAGGGAGTTCCCTGATAGCCTAGCAGTTAAGGATCTGGCATCATCACTGCTGTGGCTCAGGTCACTGCTATGGTGCAGGTTTGATCCCTGACTCAGGAACTTCCTCATGATATAGCCAAAAAATAATGAAAATAATAATAATAATAAATTAATTAGGAGGTAAGGTTGATTTATGATTGTATTATATAAACAGGTATTTATTTAATCTTTACAATTATTAAATAATTACCTTAATAGTTAATAGTTATGGTGTAATAGATAATGTATACAATAGTTAATTATATAAATAAGCACATTTATACATTTAACTTTCTTTAATGAAAACACAAATATACATCATATAGTTAATATAGTCAGAGTTTATCAAATTTAAGTGTGGTGACTCCAAAAGCCACGTCCTTTACATAACTGCACATTGGAAAACACATATACACATGGTCTATTTTGCTTTGTTTTCATGCCAAAGAATAATTTTTGTAAAGATGTTCAAAACAAGGTGGACTTACTTGACAAGTAAAAAACAGAGTATCTAAACTCAACTAATCTTGAAAGGAACTAAGGTAGAAAATAAACTACAATTTCCCAATTGCTCTCTTCTTATGGCTCACAGTTGTATATTAAACCCACTATAGTAATAATACTTCACAGCAATATTCGTTTCATGACTAAAAAAAAAAAAGTGCTTTACGAAACATGATCTGAAATACTGATTCAACTAGTCTATTTTTTAACTCAGTTCTAACGAAATATGGCCTGAAATACTGATTCAACTAGTCCATTTTTTAAATTTATTTTTTATTATTATTTCCCCCAACACACTTTTTTTCCACTGTACAGCATGGGGACCCAGTTACACATATATGTATACATAATTTTTTCTCCCACTGTCCTGCTGTGTTGTAAGTATCTAGACAAAGTTCTCAGTACTGCACAGTAGGATCTCATTGTTAATCCATTCCAAGAGTGATAGTTTGTATCCTTTAACCCCAAACTCCCAATCCTTCCCACTCCCTCCCCCTCCCCTCAGGCAACCACAAGTCTGTTCTCCAAGTCCATGATTTTCTTTTCTGTGGAAAGTTTCATTTGTGCTGTATATTAGATACAGATAGGTCAGTCTCCCAAAGCAACAGAAATAAGAGCAAAAATAAATCAATGGGACCTAATCAAACTGACAAGCTTTTGCACAGCAAAGGATACCAAAAAGAAAACAAAAAGACGACTTAAAGAATGGGGGAAAATAGTTACAAATGATGGAACTGACAAGGGCTTAATTTCTAGAATATACAAGCAATTTATACAACTCAACAGCAAAAAAGCCAACAACCCAATGGAAAAATGGGCAAAGGACCTGAACAGCCATTTCTCCAAAGAAGATATACAGATGGCCAACAAGCACAAGAAAAAATACTCAACTAGCCTATTTTTTTAACTCAGTACTAGTACTAAACAGCTCTTACAATTTTTAGGAAAATTTAAATTTTGCTGCACCCCTCTTTCTCACACAATCCTATTCTTTTCAGTTTCATTCTCCACTAAATTTGTTTCAATAATTTCAGCATTTCTATTTTGAGAAATTATAGATAATTAATTACTCTTTGTCCCTCTGGATTGACTTAAACTATTTCAGAAAATGGGATTCAAAGTTTTTAATGTGTGCTAGGGGGAAAAATCACATTGGTGGTAATTATTAGTAATTAAATGCTTTTAAAATTAGGAAGATAAATATAGTGTTATCCTGCCAGTCAAATTCCTCAGAGTCACAAAGGAGGAGACCTTAAGAGATTGTTTAAGGAAAGGAATGGAAATTTATTGCAAAGAAACAGGTAATTCAATGGAAGGAGGATGTTTTCAGTCAACAGGAGCAGGATGACTAACACTTACTTTGCATTTACAAAGAGAGGAATGTGTATAAAGCTCACTTACAGGTTTGATTTAGCACTACACCAAAGCAGGGCTCTCCAGGCAGGTTAGATCACCTTGTGTGAAATGGTCTGGAGTTCCCATTGTGGCTCAGTGGATTAAGAATCAGACATCGTGTCCATGAGGATGCTGGTTTGATCCCTGGCCTCATTCAGTGGGTTAAAGATCCGGTGCTGGTGTTGGTCAATGTCAGTATGCACTTACTATAGTTAGAGTTTCCCACAAGGAAATCAACTGGCATTTAAGCCAAAAAGTATGAGGATAGGAATTAGGGGAAAATGGGGTGGGTTGAAGCCATGTTCCTAAGAATGCATTTATACAGATTATATGTGTTAGGAGGCATTCTCCATGGTCGCTCACATTTTGGTAAATCTTGTGAACAGAGGTACTTTATTTCAGACTATCTTTTCAAAGATATATTTGTACAGTTAACAGCCTTAAGAAGATAAAAATGTCTCCCTCCAGAGCAATGGGCAGGCATGTTGACTGTTCAGTGTAAAATATTTGGTTCCCCTAAATACAGGGTTCCTATTCTGTAGGGCAACTCACTGTGCAAAAAGGTGTGATCTGGGCTTTCTTCACACCACACCGAGGGGACTGGGGTTTGGGGGACTTCTATTGGCACAAGTAATAACTCCCTTAGTCTCAAACCTCAGAGGGTGTGTCTTCTGCCAGTAACCATGAGCCTATGGCAAGCTATCAAGTTCTCTTGCAAATAGGGTCCAATCTCAGCCTGGGCAGAATTTGTCAGAATTCTTAGGAGAAGGTCGTGAAGATCAGTAAATGCTTTCATTCACTCTTTAATAGACAAGTCAGGCACCATGCTAAACCCTACAGTCTACAATAGTGGAATGGCCAAATGTCTTTTTTTTTGCCATACAGGACAAGCCTCAAATTCTAATGCTGTCACTTATTTGTTGTTTCACCTTCTTCATCTATGAAATGGCTATTTGAAAAAAATCTACATAGCAATGTAGATCATGTATACAAATATCTAATGTAGTATCTGTCAGAGACTCATCAATCATTAACTATTATTGTTATAATTATTAGTAATTATATAAATATATATTAAAGATATAATGTTAGACTTTATTAGTATCTGTCACTTTGGAGATTAATTTTCTTTTCCAGGTTACCATAGTAACATAATGCCACAACAGTGGGAACAGGGAAGGGGATGACAAATACCAATGTCTTTCCTCCCCCTCCTCTTCCTTATACTCTCTTTTCTTTTCTTGGTGGGGGTCGGGGCTTCTACAAAAAGGTGTCTTACTTTTGTTTTTTTGGTTCACGTTTTCCCAACCCGAGATGATTCCTTAATAATTTCACTATTGTGGAGTTCCTAGCCTTTGTCACAGACTAGACTATAGGATTGTACTCATGGTGTCAAACTGTTTTCTGCCATCATAATATTTCATTTTTGCAAAACCAATCATACTATCCAGGCAGTCTATCCAACTTGGTCACAAAGAAGACACATGAGGCCAATTACATCATTTTTCATTCTAGTATTTTTGTTATGTGCTTTCAACTCTGCTGCATGTACCTAGATTTTAAATCAATGGGTATGTTAATCATTCATTTTTATACCATCATTATATTTTGTATGTGCCATAAATTCTTGTGAATGAAAACAAATATTCCTACATGGCAACCTGAAAATAAATTTTAAATGTTTACTGCAGACTGTTAAGAAAAAGCCTATTAACAGTGAGTTTTTTAAGACATGTGGGTGGCAAAAATGCTGAAACAGTAGGATGACCATTTGGACTAAAACAAAACTATTTTATTTAAGCACTCCCACTCTCCACCTTCTTACTTATTTCCTGCTCCTTGCCTGGATTACATCTTTAGCACCTTAGTCAAAATTTGACCCATTTTAAAATACTTAACAGTCTTTTCTTGCCACTACCACCCTGATATCTGAGCCCAGCTGGTAATGTCATGTCTCCTTTCTTTAGACAGCTGTCACACATTTTACCTTCTCAAGAAATTAATCATATTCTTCCTTCTAATTTGCTGTGGATGTGTAATATCATTCTTTGCTACATTGTAAATCACCCTGAGAAGAAGGTTTATAGTTTAATTATGTTTTATGATTTATAGTAGCCAAGAGTCAACAGTATTCATAGAATATGTCCTAGGTGAAAAGGATTATGTTATAAACAATAAAGCAATAGGGAGTCAGAACTAGTAATGACACTTATACTAATCTTTATTGAGAATTTACTTTGAGCCAGGCATTGTGCTAAGTGTTTTACCTGCATTTTCATTTGATATTCATGACAACCCTTTGAGATTACCAATATTATTATTCCCATTTTAGAGTTAAAGAAAGGGAGGCTTAGCATAGGTAATTTCCCTCAAGGTCATACAGCAAGTTAAGTATAAAATCAAGTTACGTGCTCATGCCATTAAGTTCCTTTATCAGAAACCAAAATATAAGAATCTTGACAACATTAGAAATTTACCACCATGCCTATTTAAAACAAGAGCTCTAAGGAATATTTCCAGTCCATTAAATATTCTATACTTGTATGAATGATAAATGCCAACTTTTACTTAGTGACTCACTTGACAAAAAGCTTTACTTATTGCCTTGACATCTAAAAACATAATTCTTTAAATCATAAATTACCCATGATCATTTAAAAAGTATTATTAAAAGTGGTAAAGATGACAGGTTCTTAACAGTATACAATTAACCCCATGAATACTTTATTAGACTTTCGTGGAATAATAAAAATTATCATGGCTTTGGGAATACCATAGTACATCTTTTATATACTAACAAAATGTTCTTGTGCATTAGGTCTGGTATAGTAATAGAAAGTGATATATGTCATTCATTTTGATGTGAGAACATTATTTTATTTGCACTCTCACAAAGTGCTCATCAAGAAACTTGGAAAAGAATAACATGACTGCCCCTATGAAGATTATATGACTTAAGTGGCTCAATTTCATTCTATAGGGATATGTTAAGTGGTGTGTCACAGAAAACATAACTTAGTCAAATAATTATGTAAAGATAAATTCCCAATCATATGTCATAATATGGGTTCAGATGAGCATTAGTTAATTTAATTCATTCATCGAATCTTTATTAGGCACCTACTGCCCTCTGAGATGATGTATTAGTTGCTTGGAACACAAAGACTAGTAAAATACCATTCCTGGTGCTTAGGCACTCGTGGTCTAGAAATGGGAACTAGAAGTACAAATAAGTCGGAGTGATGGTATATAGCTTATAAAAGTAGCATATACAGGCTGAAGTGGGTGCCTAAAAACATGGTCAACTCTAAATAGGAGAATAACGAAGTTTCACTGAGCTAAAATCTTGAAAAAAATCTGAGTTTGGAAAATGGGAAGATAAAAAAAGTGTTTTGTTTTGTTTTTTGTTTGTTTTTTTTTTTTTGGTCTTTTTGCCATTTCTTGGGCCGCTCCTGTGGCATATGGAGGTTCCCAGGCTGGGGGTCTAATCAAAGCTGTAGCTGCCAGCCTACGCCAGAGCCACAGCAACGCGTGATCTGAGCCTCATCTGCGACCTATACCACAGCTCACGGCAATGCCGGATCCTTAACCCACTGAGCAAGGGCAGGGACCGAACCCGCAACCTCATGGTTCCTAGTCGGATTCGTTAACCACTGCGCCACAACGGGAACTCCATGTGTTTTGTTTTGTTTTGTTTTGTTAAGAGAATGAAGTTGAGGAGAAGGGAGGAAGGATTTCAGATAGTAGGAAAAGCTTAAGCAAAGAGAGAGAGATTAGAACGTAGTCTTCCAACTTCTGGGGATGACAGATTGGACCACAGGGTGTGAGAAGGGATAAGAGTGTGATAAGGGGGATATCTGGAAAGATAATCAAGAACTACACCATGGAAAGCTTTGTCAAAGAAATTATGCTGGTACTTTGTTTCACAGATATTTCGGAGGCCATGAGAATGCTTAGGCAAAGGAATAACAGAATTATATTTACATTTGAGAGAAAATATTCTGGTAATTCAGAGGATGAGGAGTGCTGGGTTAGAAGTATGAAAATGTGAAGAATGGAGAAATGCTCAGTCTACATCAGCCCAGATGGGCAATGATCAGGGTGAACAGAGGCAGCAACATTAGGGATTTAGAAAAGGGGAAGAACAGGGTAGTATATCTCCACAGGGCACACTTTAGAAGTATTTGATTTCTTTTTTGTTGTCCTGTTGACCAGAAGACAATACAGATACCGAGGTTGAAATATGTGTCAGTCCCCTATTGCTGTTTTAACAAATAACCATAAACCTCATGGCTTAAAACAGCACAAATTTACTATCTTACTGTCCTGGAGATCAGAAGTCTTAAATAGGTAGGCAAGGCTGCATTCCTTCTGAAGCTCTAGAGAATAGAATTGCCTTTTCCACTTTCCAGAGGCTGTCCACATTCCCTGCTTCAAGGCCCTGTATTACTCTGACCTCTCCTTCCATCACATCTTCTCTGACTCTGACCCTCCTGCCTTCCTTTTATAAGAAGCCTTGTGACTGCACTGCGCCAACTATGATAATCCAAGATAATCTCCCCATTTCAATATCCTTAATTTAATGTTCTCTTTTGTCCTATATGGTAACATACTCACAGGTCCTGGGCATCAGGACATGGACATCTTTGGAAAACCACTACTGTGAATAGCACAGGGCACATATGTTAACATTTTTCCAGTATGTAGGCCATTTCTAAATGACAAAGTATTGTCCCACAATTTCTGAGATTTTGGAATTCCTTTTTGTACTTACAAAAGTGAAAAAAAGTGTTTACCTGAACCTAGAGACTAACTCCAGTAAACATGAACAGGCAAATTTTTTCAAAATTCTATATATTGATTTCTAATTCAGCTGTGTGCAATTCAAAGAAAGATTTTGCTTTATTTTCTTTCCAATTTTACAGAGACGTTTTCACCATTTTAGAAAATCGTATCACCTTGGCTCTGGCACTTCTGGAATGGAATCACCAATGCTACACACATGCCTGCAAATCAAGCAACACAAAATTGTCTGCTTTGGATGCTACACAATGGAAAAGACCAGAGGTGGGTCTAGCTAACATCAGAGGCATAAAGCAGGGTGCCAGATTCAATTTCTCTGTCTCTGGGTTTGGCTGAGCTCTGCCTTCCTTCAGTAGTGACTTTGTTCTCACATGATGTACATAGCAGTAGCTCTAGTTCCACAGCTCCTCAGTTTCAAATCCAGCTGGATTTCCTATCACTCAAACAAAAGCAGGGAGGTAAACTTCACTTGCCAATCTAAGGTGCATGCTCATCCCTAAACTAATCAGTGAGGCTTAGGGAATGACTATGTTGAGTAGTTTAGGCCAAAGTCAGATGGTCCATACCCGATCCCAGGATCTAGCAATACTTGGTACAAATGAATCACAAGTGGGGGCCCTGGTGGATGCCAGGAGGAAATCTAAGCACTATTAAAGGAAGGTGATGGATGGCGAAAATAAAAATGGCTGATGTCCATTACATCCATTAAGAACTCAAAATCTGTTATTTAATGTGTTTGGGATTTTATATTTCAAAAATCACTTATAACTAACTTACTAAAAACTATAAAGAGCCTAGATTAATTGTAAAAATAAATGCAATTTTCTTCAGTTGCACTTGATTTATATTATAAGAATACTTAAAAGGAGAATTTTGTCAAAAATCAGAAAAATGGATAAAGTTGACTGAGTTATATAAATATAATTTCAATTATTTATTTTACACATTTTTGAGAAAAATCAATCCACTAGAATATAAGTGTCACAGGGTGAAGATTTTTTTTTTTTATCTGCTTGGCTTACTAATGAATCACCTCCCTCCAAAAGAGAATGTAGTACAAAGTAGGGATTGTAAATTATTCCTTGACTGAATTATTCAGTAAATGATTCTACCTAATTTTTTCTAAAGTTTGCCGTATCAATGAACTTTAGATGAAATGATCAAGGTGTTCTAAGAACAAGTATAAAAAGTAACTTTAAAAATGAAGACTTAGGGGTTTAACATTCCCATTTATTTTCAGCATCAATAGCATTACCTAGACATATTTCCAAACATAGTAATAAGAGGTGAAGAGTCTGAAGCAAAATATTCTGAGTCAAAAGATTCATATGGAGCTCTATAAAGGCACAACAGTGCTATTTTAGACATACAAGCAGTGAGAACATAGTATTAAATAGCTGAGATAGTAATAATCATTGTGAACACAAAATTTGCTAAGAGCCTAACAAGTATTCTCTCATTTAATCTTCATCAGAACCCTAGGATAGAACTAGCTGTTTTCAATATCCAAGGTGAGGAAATTGAGACTAAAAGATCTTAAACCTTTTTCAGTTCACATGTTAGCAAGTGACAAAGCCAGGATCTGAACGCAGATATGTTCCCAGAGCTCATGTACTTAATCATCATGTAACCTATTCTATAGAATTTTAATAGCTCACAGTGTAGAACTATAATACAGAAAGCTTGGGGGGGGTTGTTTGTTTTTTATAAAGAATATTTGTCCAAAAAAGGAAACACAATGAAAACATGGATGCATTTTCCTCCACGAAATGAACCTCCCTTATTTCACTTCATATAATTTGATATATACACAAATAACACGAGTATGTGTTGTATACCCACATACACATACAGACAGGAATCTAACATTTAAATCTAAGCAATGCAGCAAATTACAAGAAAAGAAATATGCTTGTATTGAGTAAAGTGAATCAATTGATAGAGCACAAAATTTGGAAATAAAGAAAAGTAGCCTAAATTGATGTCCCACTGTTCCCATAAAAAAACAAAAATAACTTAATATCATCTCTTGAAAAAGAGGGATAAATAATATTTAAATCTTACCTTTCTCAAAGAGATGCAAGAGGATTAAAATATTTAAAAGTAAACCTTAGCTATAGCTGAAGCTTTTTAGAAGTGCTTCATATAAAATATTACCCTTTCTTGCTCATTTTATTTCCTCTCTTAAAGTAGTTCTTATTGCACTGACAGCCATCCTTATATGTGAGGTCCCCCACTGTACATTGTGGTATTGAATTAGACCTTTAGGAAAGGGGTTTTAAGAGAGGGAGAAGGAGAGAATGGAATGTTTTATTGTTAACTTGATCAAAGCCCAAAGGAAACATTTTTTTCATCACCTTCAAAGATGAAACACTGCTCTGGACCACTAGTGCTCATGAGTGGATTACATAGTTCACTGGTTTTCAAACTAGAGTCTGAAAGTTATAGCAGCAGCCTCGTCTGGAAATGTATTAGAAATGCAAATTTGTGGATCCCACCCAGACCTACTGAATCAGAAACTTTTCAGCAAGCCCTCCATGTGATTCTAGTGCAAGCTAAAATTTGAGGACCACTCTTCTACTCAGCAATGAGGCAGAAACATCATTCTCCTTTTACACAGTCTAACAAAGACCCATTATGGAAAGCTAGTAAGAGAATTCCATTCAAGGTTTGAGGTTGTTAAACGGGGTGGGTGGGTTACTACAGATCCTATTCAAATTCTCCATGCATTCAATAATAACGTTGACTACCAAGGCCTTACTTACAAAGAGTTCCTTCCCTGACTGTCTCAGACTCTCCTGCATCCCTCTTACAAGGACACTTGAGATTACATTAGGCACTCCTAGCAAATCCAGGGTAGCCTCTCCATCTCAAATCCTCATTAATCACATCTGCAAACTCCCTTTTGCCATGAAAGTTAACACAGTTCAAGTTCTAAGGACTTGGATATCTTTGAGGGATCATTACTGTGACTATGACACCAACTATCCTAGAACATGCAAAATACAAAACCTAGACTGCTTAAGAAGAGGGTGTTTTTAAAACAATATTAATTCAATTAAACAACACAATGCTTTTATTTTAAATGTTGCATTTTGTGTAAACGTGTTTATGAGTAAATAGTTGGCTACTATTAAGAACAGCAAATGTATTTCAAATACAAAATTAACTACTTCTACTCTAGGAAAAAACAGAACGTTTGGTGAAAATTTTGCAGTTAAAAAAAAAAATCTATTCAACTGGAGACAGCAATATAGTGTGTGAGAAAAGTAAAGTGTAATTACAGTAAGGAAGAATCATTTAAGAGTGTTTATTTTAATTCTGAATGTACTGAAATGTCCAAATCATTCAATAAATCTTCAAAATGAGTCAGTAAAACAAGTGATTTAACGGAAGACAACTTTGTTCTTTCTGGAAAAAAAAGAGAAAAACACCCCAAACCCCATAGTGAGCAATGTGCCATGCATCATGAAATGTTCTCCAATCGGCTGAACTGCTTCTCCTTTTTTTTCTTCGCCAGTGAAGCAGAATTCAGCTTACTTGACTTTACAGTCATGTCTCTTTTCAGGCAAGGGGAGATGCACATTACTTGACAGAGCCCTAGTTTCTCTGGTGCCAATCTTCAATTTAAGGTGTAAAGAGAAGTAAAGATGCTGAAAAGACTGATGTGTCAGAAACTATCAAAACCATTACATCCAAACCCAAAGAAGAAGATGTTGAATCATTTTGGAGTCCTGAAATGGAATGCTTTCCGGACTTCATCAGCATTACTGGAATCACTACCTAGCCTCCTTCTGCTTGTTAATGACAGAAATCTCAAGGCATGCACTGGACAAAAGACCAATGATTATGATAAAGGGGAAAATCACAATACAGCAGAAAGTGTGCACATTTTCAAACTAATGCCCATTTATCACATAGAGAAGACAGAAATGTAGTGCCCGTGCAAGCCCAGATATGATTGTCAGATTTAAGCATGGATCCTTTACCTAGTTAAATTGCCAGAGGAAAAAATATCAAATGAAATAAAAGTTCTGCTTTTAATAATTCCAATAAAAGCTCAAGATTTCCCATTAAAATTAAAGGTAATAACTCAAAATAAATACATCTACAACAGCCAAGAAATCCCTTTGAAGTTGCTTTTTTTTTTTTTTTTTTGGTTTCACATCTTCTAATGATAGACTAGAACAGTGGTTCCCGAAGTGTGGTCCCTGAATCACCCACATCAGCATCACCTAGGGACTGGATGGAAAAGCAAATTATCAGACTCTAGACGTACTAAATCAGAAATTATGGGTCTACAACCCAGCAAACTGTGTTTATCTAGCCCTCCAGGGAATTCTGATATAGACTAAAGCTTTAGAACTATGAAGATAAAGTAAAGAAAAACATTATATGAGGTGAAATACTATTTCAAGAAAAAAATTTAATCTTCCTATCTCTGCATGGAACATACACTGGAATCTTATTAAAAGAAGCTGCTCACATGTAGTTTCCAAATTCCAGCAACTCTCATTTTCCTATTTCTCCCTCTGCATGGAAAATTCTGGGGAATAATATGTAGTATTTTAAATTACTGAATTGCATATTGCTTTTACTTGTAGCTACTAAGCTCAAGAAATAATAAACTGATTAAGCTCAGCCCACTCATAACTCATTTGGTAGGCTTTCCAAAGCACTTGGATATATATTTTATATGACATATTGTGCTTTGCATTAAGACAATGGAAAAAACAGATAAACCTGAATTCAAAACATAAATAAATAGTGACTTGTCACTATGACAAAAGCATCACCATCATTTTTCTTTTAAAATTAATTATCCTAGAACATTTAAAGCACAATATGACAACCTACATTAAGTTTGAACATGAGGTCTTTACTTGGTAGGTAAGCTGAGATTCCTGGATTTTCATGCTTCCTTACACTTAGTACAGAGGTTCATCCCACTGACTTTGATAACTTATGGTTACCAAAGGGGATAGGTGGAGGGGTGGGAGGGATGGAATAGAGGTTGGGGAGTGGCGTATGCACACTGAGGTATATGGAATGATTGGCTAACGGAGACCTGTTGTACAGCACAGAAAACTCCACCCAGGATTATGTGAATTTAGTAAATAAATCTACCACAATTTAAATGAATCAACTCTTTTTTAAAATCTCATTGGAGTATAGTAAACTTACAATGTTGTATTGGTTTCATATATACAGCAAAATGAATCATATATACACACACACATATTCTTTTTTCCCTACATGTTATTACACACTATTGAGTAGATTTTCCTGTGCTATACAGTAGGTTCTTGTTAATCATCTATTTTATACAGTAGTGTATACATATTATTTCAACTCTCCCGATTCCTCCCTCCTCCCAACAGTTTCATCTAAGGTAACCATAATATTGGTTTTGAAATCTATGAGTTTCTGTTTTATAAATAAATTCTCTTGGAGCATTTTTATTATATCCCACATATAAGTGATAATACATGATATTTGTTTTTCTCTGTCTGACTAATCTTCTCTTATGTTTTTGATAGAAAGGTTGTTTTCCTATGTTTTACCAGAATAAAATATCCAATACTCTGTACCATTAAACCACACTTACTATAAATCTACTTCTAAAGTTTTGTGAATTTTAAGTAATAGTAAAATACTAAATAAAATTATCTACTGCCAACTTCCCATGTAAAGAAGGTTATTATATATTACTATAGTTTAGAAGGTTTCAGTTGATATGTACTATAACTTACCTATGTCTTCATAAATAAGGCAAATTAATCTAAAAATGACACACATTTTAAAATTAAACTTTCAATATATTTCATTCTTCTTCTTGATATATATTTCCCCCTTGGCTCTGAATCACATCACAAGTTAGTAGTTACTGTAAGTCATGCCAAAACCATTTTGTAAACACAGTATAAGTCATTATAGCTCCAAATTTGCAGTATATCCCTCCACCATCAATTTATTCTCAAAGCTTGAAAATGATAACTGAAGTAGCCTCAGCTTCCAAGCTGCTTGAGCAAATTTATAAGAATAGAGTGTCCCTATAATCATTATTAGCAATAATGAGGAAAGTGTAATTAGATAAAAAAAATTAAACATATCAATCAAAAAAAACTTCACTTAGGAAAAAAAAAACTTCACTTAGGACAGCTAGTGGACTAAATAAATGAATTTTCTTTCATAAAGCAGAATGCTAGAAAACTATGGACAGAACAGCTATTAATTCACTGTTGATACTGATGTCCTTATGTACTGATTCTGTTTGGTTCATTTAGTGGATGATATTAGAAATTGACAAAAAGAATTCCCCATACACGTGGATTCCTAAACTAAGGAGCTTTCTTGAGAATATTTTATTTGAGTATTCGTATTTCTTATTTATTTTTTAAATTGTTGCTTTTCAACACAATGCACCATACTGGTTTGCACAGGTAATCTGAATAAAACCCTCTGCCTACCCACAATCCTTTAGCACAGTTTTTTTAAGTGTGGGTCTTGGTCTTAAAGTCACAATCTCTGAGGAAGTGGCTTGGGGATATGCACTTGAAATAATTACTCAAGGGATTATTAAGTCCACTGGAATTTGAGAACCATCACTCTTTGGAGATAAAAGCAACCTCAAGCCAGTTGCCTTGGCTGGGTTTACCAGCAAACCTAAGAGCTCCTTTCTCTGCAAAGAATATGACATTGAATTGTAGACAACAATTTCCCTTCTCAGTTTGTGGCCAAATATATGCTCTCATGTCAAATCCACCAATTCTTCTTTCAATGCCTCCTTACTTGGTCCTGAGACTCCACTGCTTAAATGAGTTCTTTTTTTAAAAAAAAAAATTATTATAGTTGATTTTCAACGTTCTGTTAAATTCTGCTGTACAGAAAAGTGACCCAGTTTATATATATATATATATATATATATATATATACACATTGTTTTTCTATTAGCCTCCATCATGTTCTATCAGAAGTGATTACAGTTCCCTGAAAGTTGCCTTATAATATTACAATGATGCCAATCATTCTTAACATGATTCCTCTTTTGTCTTGTTGCTGTTCAATGACATAAGACTCATTGCTCTTCTCTGATGTCTCACCTCACAAGTCATGCTTCACTGCTTCAAAACTACTTTATGACATTAAAGTGCCAAATATGAATTGAAGATATTTACAGCAAGTATAAGAATCACCTAGAGGAGTACGAGAATTTATATCTCCAACAAGTTCCCAGATGATTCTATTGTTTCTGGTCCAGGAACCACACTTTAGAACCACTGCTTTAAGTACCAAGCTGAAAGCCATGAATACGGTCTAAGATTACACAATTCCCTTTATGAACAAATTCTGATACTAGGCTTTAGCTATACCTATACAGTATTAGAGAAACTTTAATTTGAAAAACTCCAATCATAGAGCCAGCTTAACCTTTTGAATAGAAAAATGTAGTAATTTTCTTGATGCTAAAAGGAACCATGTGAGTCCTGTTAAGCTGAATTTAGTCAAACCAGTTGAATGGTTAAAAAATCCTTGGCATTATGGAGCTCCCGTCCTGGTGCAGTGGAAACGAATCCAACTAGGAACCCTGAGGTTGTGGGCTTGATCCCAGGCCTAGCTCAGTGGGTTAAGGATCCGGTGCTGCCGAGAACTGTGGTGTAGTTCGCAGACATGGCTTAGATTTGGCATTGCTGTGGCTCTGGCATAGGCCGACAGCTACAGCTCTGATTAGACCCCTAGCCTCCATATGCCGTGGGTGTGGCCCTAAAAAGACAAAAGACAAAAACAACAAAATAAAACAAAACAAAAAAAACCCTTGAGTTATTAAACACATCTTAAGGCTATTATGGGCAAAATGAATCATTATTTTCAATTTGGTAAGAAACTTAAAACAACTTGAACTATTCGAACACAAATTCATATTCTCTCAGTTAAGAAGACTCTATTTTGCCCCCCCCACACACACACATAAACACACAATAAACATTCAAAAGCACGTGGTGCTATGCTGAAAGCAAAATAAATGTATTTTTCTCCTCTCCCTCTATTTGCCATTTGTACTGACATTTAGAAACATAGGCGTGATATTTACTTTGCCCTAAGATAATTATTTTTCTGTGTCTACAGTCTTAATTTTGCATGCCTAATAAATTACTGATTGAATACATTATTTCCCAAATTTTAACTTCACCTCTATTTATGCACTTCATAACTCTTGATAGTGGTCACTTACAGCTATAGGCTTTATTTGTACCCTGTTTTCAAAAATAGCATTTGCCTTATGAAATGCCTCTTTTTTAACTTTTAGTTATACTCACATAAAAGTAACTGAATTAATTTTAACTTAGAATTTTGAATTCTCTAGATGTTGTGAGTACATTATTTATACTTTTTGACTTTATGCCATAACTGTGACACCATCCCTACCACTGGCTGGGAAAGGTAGAAGTCTAACATCCACTATATGCGTGAAAAAATTAAGACCTAAAGTAGCTCAGGTCATCCACAGAGACCTGCATTTTTTTTTTTTTTTTATTTTCCCACTGTACAGCAAGGGGGTCAGGTTATCCTTACATGTATACATTACAATTACATTTTTCCCCCAGCCTTTCTTCTGCTGCAACATGAGACCTGCATTTTAATTCCAGGGTCCATGCTCTTTGAATTTTCAGCTATGACTTCAATATAGTGGGTACAACATTCAATAATTGTAAATAAACCAATATCAATAGAAAATTCAAATCATAATCAGACTTTATTAAATATAATTTCTCATCAATGACTTAATAAACACCCCTATTTTTGTATACTTAAAGCATCTAGTACATCTAGTACAATGGCTGGAAGAAAGGATTCTTTTTAATAATAGCATTTGCCTGAAGTTATCAGAGTTCAAATAAAAGTAAATATATATTTAATTAGTATATATATCTAATACTAAAAGAGTTATATGGTGTCATGTTGACTTTAAAGAAATTTTATCAAGGTGTTGGAATGCTATGCATTTCTTCTTCATATCTTATAGTGACTTTTCAATTTGTTTTTCTAAATTGCTATAAACACTGTGTACCAATCACTTCTACATATATGCTGCACATTCTATACGTCCCATTTTTCTACTAAAGAACTTCTAAGCTATTCATCAGGCAATGATGAGAAGGTTTGTATAATCCAAGATCACATAGATCAAGATCAGATAGAAACGTAGGTTATACTATATAGTTTTACTGAATTATAAACTAAAAAGAGAAAATACAGTTATGAGTCAGCTCAAATGCCAGCCTCCAACTTCATATCTAGTCTTTGTCAATTACCATAGCAAGCCTAGAAAACATATCTATTCCGTGTCCTTCTGATGAATAATAAAATGCATAGGTGATATACAGTTTTTTTCTTGTCAGATAAGGAAGGTCCTGTACAGTGTTTCATGAGAAAACATTAGGAAATATTGGCTATTTTCAGATAGGCATATATTTCTAGGGGAAGTGATTTCTCTATGAACTGAAGAGTAATTTTAGAAAGAAGGGTTCTGCAGAAAGCTGACTTGAAAAAGGAAAATAAGATCACTTATAAGACAAAAAAATGAATAACCACAATGTAAAATGTTTTATTTCCATGTAAGAATCAGCGTTATCCAATATTTTATTGAATTATATGTAATATGTGCAGAAATTTCTTCTAACATTAGGGTATAAATTTAGCACATTCCTTATAGAATTTCCATTTTATAGTAAGCTATCTGCTTCAAGTTACTTGGAAAACATGGTTTAAACTGCAACCTATAGTATATAAGAAGGACTCCAAAGAGTAATTTATAGTTTCTGTCATAGTTTAACCAGCAATATTGTAGGAATAGTTTCAAAGTGACATTTTATTTTGTGATGGATGACATGTACATATTAAATATAATTATTTTATTATTTATTTTCTTTTATTGATCCGTTTAAATATGTAAAATTCCATTAGTGAAAATTTGGGACCCCTGATAATGTTTTCAAGTTAATGACCCAGTTTATTTACTCGGTTTCTAGATAACAGAGAGATTTGGTAATTATTTTCATTAAACTTAAGGGAGGCAACAATGACTACTCCTTTAGAAACTATGGTAAGAATAATTAAATTAGATCCTACCAGGTAGTGTGAAATTGCTTTTCTAACTAAATGACCATATATTCTTTCAATAGAGAGTAATTTAAGATTTATTATTTTTTCCTGATTAATTGTTCTGTTTCTATTAACATGAGATTTTGGCTTTAACTGTATTTAGGGAAGTCCTGAAACTCTAGTTCAGTGAAATAAGGTAAATAAATAAGGGTGCTGTAATATTATCATTACAAATGACCTTTTGTTGTTGTTTAAAACAAAATATCATAACATAATGAGAGTAAAAAATAACCTCTACAGTGAGGCAATGATGGTAGCTTAAGGCAATGCCCACAGATTTCCATTTTAAAAATTAAGAAAAAAAAAAAAAGAAATAAAACAGCCACAGGAATATAAAAGTAGCCAAAAAAAAAAAAAACCTTCTGTTGAAGATTCCAATTTAAAAGATCAGAGGCATATGCGCTATTTAGATAAATTTGTACCATTACATCTATTAATCCATTTAGGCATTTGCCGGTAAGCTAATTTCTTGGTCTATCTCATTTTACTCTACTCTTGACAACAATGGTGAGGGGTGGGGAGGTTGACATTTAATTTTAAATGTCTTTTATTCACCCTATATTAAGCACTAACAGCTCCTGGCATATATAGCACAAATTAGGAAAGACAACACAGCAAAAATAAGAGTAATATGATTTCACAACATATTTCACAGTCCCATATTATTGTCTTTAATATAGGACTGTTACTATTTTGTCTTTAATATAGGACTGTTACTATTTTGTCCAATTCCCCTCATTTGGGAAGTAAAACAAACGGGTTTTTTTTTAACTTCAATTTTTAATTTTTTGTTTTATTTTTTTGAGCATGGTGGGATTTTTTTTATTTTTTTCATTGTTGGTAGTGTTGCATTTTTTTATATAATGATTTTTATTTTTCCATTATAGCTGGTTTACAGTGTGTTCTGTCAATTTTCCACTGTACAGCATGGTGACTCAGTTACACATACATGCATACATTCTTTTTTATCACATTAGCATGCTCCATCATAAATGACCAGAGTTTTTTTAAACAAAATATGATGGAGCAGTTTTTGAATAATAGAGTAGAAATTTAGGCCAAGGAAAATGCAGTTTAAAAGATGCTCATCTCTGCTTATTAAACAGGGGGTAAATATATATTAAGTAAAAAATGAATCATGCTCTTCTCCCTCAGTAGTTTCCAGACTTTTGATCCTGTATTAGGTTAAAAAGAGAAAAAAAAAATAAAAAGAAAGAAAAGATAATAGAAAGATGGAAAGAAAAATACAACAGTGAATACATATTCTCTCTCCATTTATCTCTATATAAATTATATACCTATAATACTCTATCAATACTTTATGTAAAATATAAAATAGGCGCCAAAATGTTTCAATGATAAAATGAAGAGACAGTCCAATTTTTCTAACTAATAAATTCTTTCTGGGTCCCTTGAATTTCAAAATACCATGTTAAAGACCACTCTCCAACAATGTATTTATCAACCTTAAGTTCAACATGTCTGGTAGGAAATTGAACTTTGATAAGCAATAGCTCAAGAAATATTACTGAGAACCCACCATGTTCTCATGATGCAATAGTTAACAAAGGAGATCTAGCCTTATTTAGCATAAAACTAAAAAAATAAATTTAATATAAATTTAGAATAAATTACAGATAATTAAATGAATCTATGACCATCCGCACATAGGTAGAAGTTCTAACCTAGTTTCTGAAGTGAGTAAAAGCTTACCTAAGGAAGTGACACTGAACCCATTGTTGATAAATTGGCAAAGTATAGTTTATAGACAGGATCAATAGCATATATCAACGCCAAAGCATGTCAGAGATAAAAAAGCCAAAGCATGTGCTTTCATTGAGTGTTGAAGCTGAGAAAGTGAGAGGGAGAGAGAGATGAATGGGGAGAAAATGTGAGAAAGAAAACAAATCAGGCAGCCATCTGTGGGACACAGCAAGAATCAGGGAGCAGAGAAGTTACTGACTGTTTTAAGCAGGAGAGAAAATGGATCAGATTTGTATTTTTACAAATAGGCTTGAATGTTAAGTAAACAATGGACTGAATAGGGCAAAAGTAAATGCAGCTGCAATTGTTCAGGTGATGGTGATCTGAAGTAGGTTGTTGGTACTGGAAGTGGAGAGAAGCAGATTCGAAGGAGATTTAAGAGGCCCAGGGTTCTTAGCCATTAAGATTACTGTATGACAGTAAATAGGTAGAATTAAAGTCAATGAAATATTGCATGATAGCCTCCTTTGAAATGAAATGACATAGGCTGTGTAAAAGGTTGCTTCATTCAATCTGTTACTGCCAAGAATGAAGGCATTAAAAGAACTATGTGCACTAGCCTTGCATTAATCATCATTATCCTGTGAAACAGTATGGACTATGAGCATCAACAGAAGTTATATTCTACAACCCAGTGACTGTCCTCCAGCACAAAAGCACATGAGAGCACAAATCATAAGCCAATTTTCAGAATTTGTATTCAGATCAACAAACTCTCATGCTGAAATGAACAATAAAATTCCCTAGCAGATTCAACATTATATACGGAAAATGTGTAGTGAAAACACTTAGAACTAAAGTATCACATTAGTAAATATTACTCTGACTGACAAAGCTTAGGACAATGAATCTAGAAATTTGGTATGTCTTTGGAGACATCAATAAACTGAGAGGGTTTCAAAAAATTCCAGTCCAAATTTAGGGCATGTGGTGTCATATAGGAAGTGCTTCTTCAAAGTATCTTCTGCTTTCATCATATGTCGGTTTCCAATAGATCCAATGAATGTTAACTATGAATAAGGTTTGAAAATTACATAGAGCTTCTCTGCTAGCCAGGGGAAACTACAAAATCCTTTAATGATGTAGTGTAGCAGAAGAAAAAAAAAATCACTGTGCTGGGGACTTGGGGGATTTTCATTTTCACTCATTTTTTTGTAAATAACTAGCTATGCTTCCTTTGCAAAAACATTTTATCAATTTTTTTATTTTACCATTCCTACCAGAGAAGATTCAACTGGATGGTCTCTAAGGCTCTTCTCATATCTATGATTCATGGAAATGTAGCTATTTAAAAGAACAGTGAAAACTAATTTAAAATAATGTGCTAGAAACATAGAAAGTGTGGAAACAATATAGCTGCATGAGTAACTGTTTCAGGTTTCAGATACAAAGCCAACCTGAATATAAGATGTCTTTCAACAAAAACTATGGTTCAGATGTTGGTTTAAAAATTTATATTCTGTTGACCTAACCACAGTTAAAAGTACAAGTCAGAGGCTGTGCATGCACAGTGTGGGAAGAATTGAGAGCTAAAGTCTTTTTCTAACCTCATTTTATGATAAAACTCATAAAATGCCCACCAAAGAGGTGAGTGTTCTTCCTACACACATACACAACAGTAACAGGATATAATGAAATTATTTTTAAAAAAGAAAAATTGGAGGCTTTAAAGGATGATGAAAAAGTCCATCTGATTAAAAAAAGGTAAACTGATATGACATAAATAAATGTAATGTTTAAACTAGACTATAGTGCAAAGCACATTAATTTTTACCCATAACAAATAAAATTTAGATTTAGCTTTCTGATTTCAAAGTCAACATATGAATGAAATCTACTTATGGAATGTGTACATGGATGAGTGAAATTGACTGAGTACTTTGGGTTGAATAAAATTGGTACTTTTCTACAATAAAGAAAACAGAATCTGGAAAACAGCCATTTGAAGGAGCAAGTCAACATTCATTTTTTCACTCACCCACTTACTCATTCATTCCAAAGGGAATTTTCTTTGTGCTCACATCTGTTTTAGGTTCTGGGATAACTCACTCATTCATTCAAAACAGTTTATTCAGCATCTGTGCTGGGATCTGGCGATACAAAATGAGTAAGCCAAAATCTGGGCTGTCAAGAGACTTATCATCCAAAAGAAGCCAGACATAGACACATAGGAAGATAAAGAATGTAGTGGTCTCTATGACTGACAGTGTGTACAGCATAAAGTCAGATCACAAAGGAAAAAGTGGCTGAACAGCAGAAAACAGCCATGGAAATTCAGAGCCTACAGTGGAAATGCATTTCTCCCTGTCACTTCTACCCTCTTAATGCTTCAAACATTTCAGGGATTTTTATGCAGACATTAACATTTTTCACGCCGATGAACAGGAAACATTTGCTCGAGACTGATAAAGAACTATTTACAATCATTGTGATTTAGTGACTCTGTTTGGACACGTACTGCCAGGATAAGCATTTCCTTCTGAAAATAAAGATCAGAGAAGATAAGCATATTCAAAGCCAGTTGTCCATTTCCAGCATTTTGATTTTATCTTGTGATCTTTTCTACCAGACACATTCCTATGGTTAGCTGAACATATAATTCATGCATATGTATTCAAATTTATGAAAATCCAAATTTCCAAATTACTAGAGGAACAGAGAGGTCAAATTTCTCATTAGTTTCTCTAGCCCTCGATTTCATTTCCTTTCTATAATATACCTGTTTTAGTTTATTATCTCTCTCCTTGGTTAGATTCTACCTCTACTATGTCCTTCAATTTTATCTTCTCTGGTTCCACTGCCAGCATCCTAGTTCAGAAAGCATTATTACCTCTCACCTTTACTATTGTAATTGCCTCCAGACTTCTCTCTCTTCCTCCAATCTCAGTTTGCTCCTTTCCAACCTATAAATTATTGGTACCTGAATTTGCCTGGAGTTTAACGTGATCATGTTGCCCCAAGCTGTAACACCTTTAGAAGCTGCCGAATGTCTACTGTATTAAGTGCAAACTTCTCACCAGATATGTGAAAGTCCTATAAAGCCTTGCTATTTGAAGTGTGGTCTACATACCAGGATCACCTTAGCAATTGTTAGAAATGCAGACTCCTGGACCTCAGCTCAGATCTCTGATTGATTTGGGCATATTAAATTTTGAGCAGCAATACTCTAAAGCACTGCCAAGCTGCCTTCCTATCTTTGTGGCCCATAAACCCTTCCCTTAGCCCCAATATAGAACTAAATTAGTCCTGAAAACACCTTTTGACTTTGAACCACAATGACTCCATCTTCAAATAGCAGAGAGCATAGCATTCTGTTGTGGTAAATTTGCCTTATCACCATTTTTTTTTTTTTTACTTCCTAGAAGGTAGACATTAACTGATGATTCATATTTGTCTCCTGATGTGATGGTAAGCAAAACATGCCCACTCCCTGGGTAATACGCAAGACTTGCTCCACTCAGCCATGAGAAGAAAATTTACAACTTCTTCTTCTATTTATTTTTATCTCATTCATTTAATTATTCACATTATTCAGATGTTTAATGTGAACAAATATAGTAATGTGTACAAATTCGTTAATAGACAAATATGGCTCACTGAAAAAATTTTGACTGATATGATGACATGATCAAAAATGTTTGTAGACCACTGCCTAACCCACCAAGTACATGGTGTTCTGCAGAATTATCACATATTTGTCAACTGAATCAAAACTTTACAACTGAATCTACTACAGCATGAATAAGGCTATTTGATGCAGGTGAGATTTTTAAAATTTCTTCAAAGTTTCCAATTTTAGAAGAGAGCTGCTACAAAGGGTTAAAAACTAGTCTTTTCATTTACTTGTTGAATAAAAGGTAAGTCTAAAGATGTCTGTAAAAGCTCAACTGGGTAAGTCATTTTAATTTGGAAAAAGGAAACATTTATTCAAAATACATTGGCTTTAATAACCATCAGGTAATAAGAAATAACAATTTAAGACTGTTTCCATGGAGTTCCCATCATGGCGCAGTGGTTAATGAATCCGACTAGGAACCATGAGGTTGTGGGTTCCATCCCTGGCCTTACTCAGTGGGTTAAGGATCCGGCATTGCCATGAGCTGTGGTGTAGGTTGCAGATGCGGCTCGGATCCCACGTTGCTTGTGGCTGTGGCGTAGGCTGGCGGGTACAGCTCTGATTCCACCCCTAGCCTGGGAACCTCCATACACCATGGGAGCGGCCCTAGAAAGGGCGAGAAGACTGAAAAAAAAAAAAAAAAAAGACTGTTTCCTGGATTATGATTCCTATTCTGAACGCAGCCTTTCTACAATCAAGTAGGCTCTTAGAATACAACTTCATTTTCTTCCTCTGGAGTAGAGAGTTCTCTATATAGTCCCTTGTCTCCTCCATCACTACTAGCTTACTGCACCACTCTGTAGCTGCAACTAAGCTCCTCCGCTGATCTGATTCTTTCCTCAAGAGGCCGCGCTTGTCCTCTCCTCCAAGGCTAGGTCTCTTTGATACTCATATAACAAATTCCACTGGCTATATCAAAATACTTACAACATTTTTTAGTCATGTCTTGGCTAACTCATTTTATCAATGGCTAGGAACTCTCTGAAGGGCATGGGTTATGTCTGTCTTGTTGAAGCCCTATTCAAGGTCCTTAGGCATGCCATAAAATTTGCTGGACACATGAACCAACGAATACATCCATTACAGGATTTGTAATGAAATCTGGTCTACCTGCTTAGCTTTAAGATCAGATAAAATCTCTTATATGTAAAATGATATAATACTGACTTCACAGGATTCTTTTATGATTATATGAAATTAGATATGGAAATCATAGCTCAGTGCTTAGAAATGGTACACACTAAGAAAATGGTAGCTACTATTATTATTACCATCAATATATTATTACTATTAGTTTAGTAAAAATAAGAAATCAATTCACAATGCTTTAAATAAAATACTTTAATGGAATGCAAATTATAAAATACATGTATGTGTAACTGGGTCCCCATGCTGTAAAGTGGAAAAAAAAAAGTGTGTGGGAGGAAATAACAATAAAAAATAAATTAAAAACAAACAAGCAAACAAAAACATAAAAACCATATATCAGCATTAAATCAGAATAAAAATGCCATAGCTAAGGAACAAATCTAACAACAATAATATATTATCATTAATAAAAATGAGATTCAGTATCCATATCATAGTAAAGTTACTTTCACTTGTACCTCATTGTAAAGATGATGATAATTTTGCAATGAATGTACCTAAGAAAACTAAAATAGAAAAATGACTCCATCACACTTAGCAAATTAATAAGCAATCTTTCAGAAAATGTAATATTTTACCAAATGTAGACATTCAGTCACAAGAACAATACTGTGATGATTTCCTTGAGAAAGAGTTATTTAAAGAGAAAAGAACACTGAGGTACTTAAAAATGGAATCTGCAAATATGTCTCTGAGTGGATTTATGGAGAGCCTCCCTGATGAGCTATGCCATGTAAATCTTTTAAGTAGGCTTGGCTAACCAGTTGAAGTGCTATCCATTATAAAATGGCAGTTTTATTTCAGAAATGTACGTCACTTCAAAAGTTTGCAGACATTTCTGGACTGTCTGACCCTTGGCACATTAAATTATGAACACATTGACCTTTGACCTGGTAAATAATGCATCTTTTATATAATGCACTTAGCCACCACTTACCAAAAACCATGTACACTGTGTCACAAGCTATATACTGAATATTTGCAGAGGAGAGCTAAAAAAGAATTTCCACGTTAACTTAATCATAAAATGAAGACATACCACTTATTTGATGAAAAGTGAGAATGTTCACATCACTGAAACAATGTTAACTAACTGATTTTTACCGACTCCAATTATAATTTTAGTGGTTAAGTAACTAATACAGTTAAAACTTACAGGAGGGACCAGATTGCCACTTTCTCTGTAGTAGGCACACTAGAAGCATTTCCAACTGCATTATCTAGCTAAAATCCTGAGAATAAATATGGGAAGTACATATTTTTATTCTCTCATTATAGGTGAGAAAATGAAGAGGGAGATTAAGTGACTTATCTAAGATCTCAAAGATAGTAGAAGATGGTGCTCATTCTCTGGGATAGGTATCTTTGACATGAAAGAGCAATGTAAAAACACAGATTTCTAAAAGATGCTAGTGAGATGAGGCTCCCTTAATCCTCAATCAGAGGAATTTTTCCATAAACATTCATACCACTGATTGTAATATTGGTAAATATTAAATTAAAAGTGCATCTCTTCTGAATAAAAATCAATGCTAGCTAACTGATAAATGAGGTGTCCCTAATGTTGTTGTCAACCGGTGTCATTTCCCAGGGATTCAGAATTGAATTTGGGGCACAAGGTATCATTTCCTATGTTTTCCTATAATTAGACAAAGTGCAAATGTTTGTCAGAGATATACCCTAGAGTCCTTTAAGGTGGCAGGTGGGTGGGGGGAGCAGAAGTGCTCTTAAAAGGTATAGCATTATTAATGAAATAAAGAAAGAATCCCTTGGGGTCATGCTGAATAACCAAAGGATTCAGGGCCAAAGTAAAAAATTAAAGTCAAGGGCATAAATGTTCTTCATTTAATCTTCTACTTGTTCTCTTTCTTCTATCACATAGGACTTGGCTCATTATAATGTTACATATCTTTTATTTCATAAAATACTGAACCCTTTTGTTTATTTTCTTTTTCTTTCTTTCTTTTCTTTGGAGGTTCCCAGGCTAGGGGATGAATCAGAGCTGTAGCCGCCTCCCTATGCCACAGCCGCAAGCAATGCAAGATCCAAGCCGCAACTGCAACCTACACCACAGCTCATGGCAACGCTGGATCCTTAACCCACTGAGCAAGGCCAGGGATCGAACCCGCAACCTCATGGTTCCCAGTCGGATTCGTTAACCACTGAGCCACGACAGGAACTCCCGCATTACCCTTTTGACTTTCTTTTAATTCTTCATATTAACCTACTAGGAGAACTATTTTTTCCTAAAAAATTAAATTTAATATAATTATAATAATAACAATGATAGCTAACCTTTATTAAGTATTTACCACACCAGGCACCCTACTAAACTCTTCATGTGCATTATGTCATTTAATTCTGACTACAATTCTATGAAGTAGGTAATATTGGTGTACTAATTTCTTAGGAGATAAATCTTAGGCTTTGTGAAGTAAACTAATATGCCCAATACCATTCAGCTAATAAATGGAAGACTTAGAATTCAGAACCATTTCTGCTATGTTATCAAAAAAGATCCCCCAGATAAAAATCCGTAACAAAGCTGCACCATGTTATTCCCTATATTAAGACTTATTAGCATTCCCTCTATCGATAACTTATTTCCTACAGTAACACAAGCATTGTGTTTGCTTGTGTTTTGATGTATTACAAATCCCAGTTATACTCATCACTGATCTACAGAAATGGTATTGGGTACACCTATACAGACAAAGCAACATTTAAAAAAATCACATGTTGACTGTTTTTGTTTGTTTTCTTACCAATGAATCCATTTGTTTAAATATTTAAGAACACTTCAATGAATTTTGAGAATAAATACTGGAAACTGGAGATAGAGAAGGTGTTTTCCTTCCTCCCAACTGCTTCTCCCAAATGAATTGTCCTCTTCTTCCTCCAATAAACTCAGCTGGTTTGAAGTGCATGCCAACAGACCCCATTCCCCACCTTTCCTCAAAGCTTGAGTCATGTAGAGACCTGCCTGTCATTTCCTTTCCTTCAATAAGAGTTCTAGAGCCTGAATCACTGTCCCATTCGCCCAATCACATTTTGGTTATTTCACCATACAAAAAGGTACTCCATCTCACATGGCTGCTCAGTTCTTTTTTCTCTTCAACCCCAAGGATCACTTCAGCTATCAAGTTTTGTGGTCATATCAAATAATATCGTCTTAATATAGGAACTTGTTCCAAAATCTACTTTTCAAGAACCCCACTCCTTAATTATTTTAGGTAATGGGTTATGAGAACACTTTGAACTTCTCTATTGGAATTAGTTTTTGGTTAGCTTTCCACCTCTGATCATCTAGAAACAAAGGCAGTCTATCAAATATACTATAATGCTACACAGTTATAGTAAAAATGAGTCCTCACTGGCAAATTTCATGTGGATTAGAAGGAATCTATAAATGAACTATAAATGCCTGACATGAATGTCATATCTTTGGACTTCCCAAAGCCTGATGACTTGTAACTAGGCATGTTTGAGAGGTTATGACTAGGGATTTGATAGAAGAGACCTTGGAATACTGAGGAATGAGGCTTTTAAGCCTGAGTGCTTCCCACACATGCCCAGTACAATTCCAGTGCTATGATAATGAGGAGTGGATACATTGTAGCATTCTCAGATGGCTATGGGGACTGCTGCATAGATTGCTTTAAGGACAACTCTCAAAGGAGAAGAACCACAGTGCTAGTTCCTGTTTTATGTTCTAATACAATGCCAAATGTGGTCTATGGAAGGCTTCTGAGTCTAAGTCTTTGGTTCTAAGATACCTCAATAGATGTTAAAATCGCCATCGTCTCTTGCTATCTCATTTATGGTCATACTTCTACTCCAAAATATGCTTCAACTCAAAAAGGTGCACTGTACCTGGCTCATGGAAAACTATAAGTGGTGTAGTACAAGGAAAAAGAATTATATTCACCTTTGCAGTCAGATAGATTGCGGTTTGAATTTTTGTCTATCTGAGAGCCCTGTGTCTTGTTTGCTTATCTTCTCTTAGCTATGGGGATTCTCACTGCAAAAATGCATTAGTAACACATAACTCATAATTCTGTTAAAGGGATTAGATGTATCAAATAAATTACATAACAAATTATAAATATGTGAGATTTATAATAATATACTAGATCAGTATATTAATGTACATATTAATAAATTATTGATTTAAAATTAAATTAATAATTTGGGTGTGTTCATCACATTATACTAATAAATGTTCAAAAAATAAAAGCAAAAATAAAATGACTTAACAAGAAGCCAAAACATAATACATACTCTGAAACAGTACCTACTAATTTCATAGTAAAGGTAGAATATAACAAAATCCTGCTTGCAAGAAACTTTCAAAGCACTCAATCACCTGCATATTTGAAATTAGTATATTCAATGTGCTATTTCATATTTAAAGGAAAGACTCATGAGAAGGATCACTATGCTAAATTTAATAAGAAATTTCCAAATTTTTTACATCTTTTGTGTGTGTGTGTGTCTTTTTAGGGCCGCACCTGTAGCATATGGAGGTTCCCAGGCTAGGGGTTGAATTTGAAGCTGTAGCCACTGGCCTACACCAGCGGCAATGCCAGATCCTAACCCACTGAGCAAGACCAGGGATCAAACCTGCGTATTCATGGATATTAGTCAGGTTCATTTCTGCTGAGCCGTGATGGGAACTGCTATATATATATATATATATTTAAATTCAAAAGTTACCATAAGTCAAGACATCTACATCTGAGTACTTCTGGTGGACATGGTGCTGTATGAATGGTGTTTCAAACAAAGGCAGTTAATGAAAGCAATGAATGTTCCTGAGGGCTCCTGTTAAATTGGGCTTTTAGCCAGGCGTGGAAGAATGGACTTATATAAAGACAACAATAGAACTTTCATCATTGAGGGTCTAAGTCTAAAAATTAACAGTTAACTCCAACTTAATAAAAATTTTGAACTCCTTGTCAATTAGGAGTGGATTTTTAGCACACTTCATCTCAAAAAGCATTTAAGTGGCTACAAAGGTAGATAGAATTTATGAAATGAGGGAATAACTGTTTTGGCACCAAGTGGGTAAACAATAGGTAGATTTGGTGAAAATTCTTACATTAATATCAGGGCCACTGGAATAAGGACCTGTCTTCTCAAAATGACTGCTTTGAAAACAAAAACACACTAATATTATTGTCTAAGTTCTCATGTTTTTGTTTTAAAATCTTAGCTTAATCATTTTATAACTACACTCCTCTGGAAGACTGCAGGTATTATGCATTGTTTGTACTGAACTAGAGAGGAAGAACAGGATGGACTACAAGTATTTTTCATGGTTAATTTTGCAGATTAACTAGTAACAATTTTGACTCCAAGAAATGAAAAAAAAAAAAAAACTTGTTTAAGAAATAATCAACTACCCTTTCTTGATTGACAGAACTAGGAGTATCCAAATCATGAACAATGACTGGAAGATGAAGACAGACATGGGCACCACAGGAAGCACATGTGTTTAAGGCCTTGTGGGAAGGAGGAGTGCAAAGCGAGATTACAAATAGGAAATATCCTCCAGTATATGTGCATCATGAATACTCAAGGCCTAGCAAGTGCTGTTTCTGATGAAAGCAGCAAAGAGTTTATGGGAAATGGTTTTCACGTTTTCTGTTTTATAGTGAACATTCCTTTGTGTTTAGTTTACATGTTTATCCTGTTGTGCAATTTATGTTGTTCAATTTCTGGATTATTGTGTAAGATCTCTAATGATGAGCAATATATCCTAATGTCCCTTAACCATTACTGAAATCAAGTAAAAATGTAATAGCCACATTCTATGAGAGATCTCCATAAGCTAAATGACTTATGTGGTCAGTATGAGTAATTTACTTTATGATCAGCTAGGATAATGACAAAAATGACAAGTTTGTTGTGAAAATGTGAAAAGGCAGCCAATAGCTGAAGCTCAGGTGGCAAAACCTATTATGCAAACACTCACAGAAATTCTAATTTTCTAATAACTTTCCACATTCAAAATGAAATATCCATATTGTTTTATATGAGATTCCATCTGTTAAAACCATAACTCAATCTCTAGCATCAAGTGCCTTTGGATGAAATCTTAAATATTTTACCAGATAAATTCAAATGAATAGGATCATTTTACTGAGTTGCCGGGAAAAAGTGAGACATCCCAAATGTGGCAGGCAGAACAACAGCCTCCCAAAGACATCCATTGCCTAATCTCCTGAAGCTGCGAATATGGTATCTTACATGGCAAAAGGGAATTAAGGTGGCAGATGGAACTAGGGTTGTTCTAATCAGCCAACTTATGACGTGAAAAGATGCCTAGATTGTCCAGGTGGTCCCAATGTAATTACAAGGGCTTTAAATGGGAAAGAGGGAGGAAGAAGAGTTGGTGTCAGGGTGAAGCAGGGCAAGGACTTAACTAGGTCATTAAGACTTTTAACAAGAGCCAAGGAACACAGAGCCTCTAGAAGCTAGAAAAAGGCAGAAAAACAGACTTCCTCTAGAGGCTCCAGAAAGGAAAGATTATATTTTGATTTTAGCCCAGCAAGATCACATTTTGGACATGTGATTTCCAGAACTATAAGATAATAAATTTGTTTTTAGCCACTAAGCTTGTGGTGATTTGTTATAGCAGCAATAGGAAACAGACACCCAGACCAAAGATTCTTTTACTCTAAGAAATAGCAATTGTCAAATCCTCATAATGGAGAGTTATTTGTATGTACTAAATACTGTAATTGACCCAACTGATTGCTATTATTCACTGGATATTAGGGATTAATTGCTAGAAACAAGTCTATTTTATATGCAGTTATTTCAGAGAGTTATTTATTTACAACTTTTCTGTTTTCTGTTTTCATTGAACAATGAACAATGTAAAGTTCACAGGTTGTTATGCATTCAAACAATGAGTCAGTCCAGAAACAGTGATTAAGTCTCTATTATACACAGCACACTGTTCTATTGGAAACATGAAGCTAAGATATGAAGTAAGGTAGCATATATCACAGATGCTGACAAACTATATCTTGAAAAATAGGTAACATTTGACCATATAAACTTGGGAGTAAAGATGAAAACAGTATTCAAGAAAAGTATGAAAAAAGACATGAAAATCAGAATCACAAAGTGTACTGTGAGCAGCTGAAGCTAGCTTCCTAAAGCATAGACTTACACTAAGATTACTTTGGAAACAGTAAATAGGCAGGGGAAGTAGGTGGGTTCAGTGTCCCAGACATTCTCCTGGCTGATAGCTTTTCTGTGCCCTCTGGTTTGACTTCCAACTGTCAGACCGGAGGGCTTTCTTGGGCTGCATGAGTGGCTCTTTTCATTTGCACTATAAGCAGAAAGAACTAAAGATTTAAAGCCTCTAGGGACTAGCCCTAAGCCAATGGTTAATGGGAGCTGGTTTGGGAAGCTCCTGTGACCCCCAGATAAAACGACTTTGAGGCAGAGGGTCTACAATGGTTCCTAGGGTCCTCTCCCCATTAGGAATTCTAGCTGTTGCTAGTGGTGACTTCCTTGATAACACATTCTTTATCAATTTACTTCCTGTCTCACTTCCCCATTCTTTAACAAGTATGTCTGGGGAACATGTTTCAAATAAACTACCAGTACTCAAAGCCTTGTCCCAGGATCTGCTACTGGGGAGATCCAAGATAAGATAGTTGGATCAGGCAGATGGAGGATCCACCTTGGGCTGCCAGTGTGGAGCTTTGACAGAAATTACTACAATTAGCCAGGTCAAAACCACACAGAAGAAATAGGTATAAAAACATTGTGAAAGTGAAATGGATTGGAACTGGCAACTTATTTCAGATGGGCTGACAGATAATGATGATTGAACTTTGATTTTAAGCCTGATGAACTAGGTAGGATTTGGAACCATTCACAGACAGGGCAGAATCAGAAAGGAGAGTAGCTGGTGAGAGGTTGCTGAATAGAATAATTTGGTTTATTTGTGGTTAATACTGAAGCTCTTGCTTCATGTCTTGGATGTGGTCAGCATCCTGGTGCAATGGGAGGAGCATAGTACAACGAGATAACCCAGGCTTTGGAACCAGGGTGTCCTGGAATCATATCCTTGCTTTTCCACTCATTAGGTGTGCCATTTGGGACAGGTCACATGCTGATTTTGAGCTTTAGTTTCTCAATTTATAATATCAGGATAAAAACATCTACCTTTTATCTACATAAAGGAGTTCATTTTGATCATATGACTCTAAAATGCTTAACATTACACAGAAAGGACTGCTCAGATGTTTTGAGTCTAGAGTTATGGTTCCCCTTTTCCCCATCTTGGCCTTCTTTCTATGCTACCTCATACATACTTAAACAATCTGGGAGTTCCTGTTAGTAGGTTAGGAATCCAACACAGTCTCCATGAGGATGCAGATTCAATTCCAGGCCTCTCTCAGTGGGTTAAAGATCTGGCATTGCTGTGAGCTGTGGTGCAGGTCAAAGATGCAGCTCAGATCCTGTGGCTGTTGCTATGGCTTTGGCTATGGTGAAGGCCAGCAGCTGCAGCTCCGATTTGACCCTTACCCTGGGAACTTCCATATGCTGTGGGTGTGGCCATAAAAAGGAAAAAAAAAAGCCCTGAAATTCTTCTTTTACATTCAAGGACTAGAAGTGTAAGTTGTTGTTTTGTTAGTATTATTACTTGATCTATCCTGCCTTCCTAGTACTTTTGTTAAGCTCAAGCAAAACAATGAATAAAAAAGCTCCTAGAAAATTATATAATGCAATACCTAAGAATACATTTTACCAGAATGAAAAATCCTTAAATTGTGAACATGTTTCTTTTATTCAGTACTGTATTCTCAGGACTTTGAACAATGTGTGGTAAAGAGGAGTGAGTGCCACAATAAATATTACTGAAGTGTACTGCTTCTTTACCTTGAGCTCTATACAGATTAACAAAGTATTTTCAAATAACAATTTGCTTCTCTCAAAATGGGAGGCAGAAAATGCAATATTATTCCTTTTTATAGAAAAGGAACAGAGGACCAGGGGTATTTGAGGGACATGCCATAGGTCACATATCCAGTTTCTAGTACACTTCAAAAAGCAATTCTGACTCCAAACCCAGCACTCATTCCGCCACAATCTACTTTCCTTTCCACTCTGCCATGTGGTTTTGCCTCTAAGAATGCATAAAATACATTGTAATTAATGACTCCCCAGGATGTGTGATAATTTAAGCCTCCAACAACAACTTGCCTAACCTTAACAAATTACCTGACCTCTTTGGATTACTGATTTAAAAAAAAAGAAAAGGGTGGTTAGACTATATGTTTGTTCACATCCCTGTCAAATCTGAACTTTTCTTATTATTCTATCTCTATTGGTCGCATCTATTTCCCTATTTTAAAGATCCCTGGTTTCCGATGAGTCCAAAGAGCAAGTAGATAATGTGACAACTGGTGCTAGAGCAGGTCTTTCTTATTTTCATACTCTATCACATTCCCTTAGAAAATATACCAAATGTCAAATAGAGTGCATCATGGGACACCTAATGTCACCCACCAGATATCAATCATTCCAAACCACAGGTTCTCATGCTTCAAAATAGAGACCTTTGAGGGCATTCTAATTACTGAGAGGATTCTGAAAATCCAAACAGACTAGATAAATAACATGTATTAGTATTTATTTATCTATTCATTTTATTGTTATTTCCCCAATACAATTTTTTTCTACTGTATAGCATGGTGACCCAGTTATACATACATGTGTACATTCTTTTCCTCACATTATCATGCTCCATCATAAGTGACTAGACATAGTTCCCAGTGCTACACAGCAGGATCTCATTGTCTATCCACCCCAAAGGCAACAGTCTGCATCTATTAACCCTAAGCTCCCCATCTATTCCACTCCTTCCCCTCACCTTGGCACCCACAAGTCTATTCTGCAAGTCCATGATTTTCTTTTCTGTGGAAAGGTTCATTTGTGCCCTATATTAGATTCCAGATATAAGTGATATCATATGGTATTTGTCTTTCTCTTTCTGACTTACTTCACTCAGTAAGAGAGTCTCTATTTCCATCCATGTTACTACAAATGGTATTTTTAAACATGTGTAGATGTAGTAGTAATATAGCATACTAGATCTTTCATAATGCATTTCTTCCCAATGGCTGCTATAAGTATCATACTTATCGTGCAAAGAGTCTACAAACATTTTGATCATATAGAACATCCATCACTGTTTGAACTCCAAGTAAGTGATTTGACTGATTGTCTTTGCTTAGGAGATTATGTCTTTACCTTGCCAAGAGTTGTAGCAATAGTGAGCTCATCTGAGAATATGCCATGCTTTGATGACTGTGTATCACTGAAATTCTCTCTCATTTGCACAAAAATATAAGACTGATCAGTGATTCATAAACTCATAATTCTTCTACCAATAAACCTGAACACTCACCAAAACAATTAAAATAATTTGAAAATCTGGAGGGCTCTTATAACATCCAGATATTATATTTAATATACAGATACTATATAAAAAAATATGTTAATACATGTTTATATATATTTACTTTACAAACATACTTAATATATGCACACACCACACAGATTTACATACATGTATGTAAATATATAAATGTGTGTATATGCACACATACATATACACATGTATGGGGAGTATATTCTCTATGATACAAACTCTAAAATGAAGGAGCAATTGAAAAAGTATGAAAACCTCTCACACAATCCTAGCATCTGGTAATTCACTAAAAAGTACCTTCCATTTGTGGTCTGACTTATCATCACTGAAAATAAAAATAGTAGTGCATTGCACCTGAAAAGTCTCCTCCTCTGACAGTTATCACATACTTTGAGAGACCTTTGTCATAGCTGTAGAGTGCATCAGTAATATTTAATATCTATTTTTCTACGTTGGTAAGATTAATAAAAACACTAATTGGCCTCTTTGAAAAAAATGTTCTCTGTATGTGGTAGAGAAATGTGAAAGGTTTCTGAGTTTGCTTACAGTCTAGAGTCTTATGATTCTAAAAGAATAAAAGAGCTTATGACTGATGAAGCCCCAGTGCCTATAGGACTTCTGCAGAATGTGGAAGAGAATAAACTATGGCAAGAAAGCATAGCAATGATGAATCTGTCAAGGCACTTTTCCCCTCTGAGGTAGACAGGGTACAACCATTATTCTTATAAATGGAAATTTCATCCTGGTATTGGTCACTGTGGTAATGTCGCCCCAATCTTTGCAACCAAACACCCATACACCACACGACGCAAACTCAATCCCCTAGCAAAAATTGACTAAGAATCCAAGATCAAAGATTTCCTTGTTAATACAGACAGAAATTCTAACCAGATACACAAATTTTATGTGTGAGCATTTTTGCCCTCCCTTTTGTATCAATAGATATTTAAATCAGAATAATCCTAAACTGCAAATAAAATGTAAATTTCTACCTTAAAAAGCCCAAGAGATTTCAACTGCTTGTGTTGAGATACCTTATGACCACAACCCGTAACAGCCAATTTTGCTACTTCATGGAATCCTTGGTCTGTGGACAGATTCAGAAAAAAATGAAAGAGACCAAACAACTTCTGTCAATACATTCTAATTCTGTGTCTCCCACACTCTAGGAGAGCCTGCTTGTGGGAAGGAATGGTAGAACTTCAGCCTGATTTGTGCCAAACTTCCTTGGAATGGTTGCTTGTCAGCTATAGTGGCCCAACTTTATAGAAAATTGTCTAAATTGGAAACACAGAGGTGATTTTATTTTATAACTAAGATCTCAAGCATAAGTGAAAATCATAGCCTTTATTTTTTTCTTCTTAGTGATGGGTCACTTGTGCAAAACAAGTTAACAAGTATGCTCTACTGCTTCTACAGGGTAGTGTTGGCAAAATAAAAAAGTAAGATTAGAGGCTGTGAGACATTATTTTGCTAAGACTAGAGAACATAAGCCCAGATTTTACTTTCCCCCTTATAACACTGGATTATAAATGTCTTTTTTCATGACTATCCCCCAGGAACCTAAGAGATCCTAAGAAGCAGTGTATTCTTAGGCAAAGTTCAAGCATGTAAAAAGATGTTCAAAATATATTGTTTAAGGGGTACATTAATAAGAAAAGCCAGGATGGCTTTGTGTAATATTTCTTATAAATTCATTTAATAGATACTGATTCATAATATTGTATTTAGCTGAGCCATTAAAAAACAAACAACAAATGTTGCTTTAATGGATTTTGCATTCTAATTAGATAGCTGTGTAAGAGAGAAAAAACAAAATACATAAGCAAAAACAAAAGTGTGATAGTGATAACTGCTCAAGAGAAAATGAGAGGAAAATGGGATTGGAAGTTGGTTTCAAATTTTAGAGTGGAAATGCCTCATTTATAGAGTGATTTGAATCAAGACCTGAAGTAGGTGAGGGAATAAAATATAAGGACATTTGGAAGAGGAGTTCAGCTAGAGAAAACAATTGGGCCAAGTCCCAGAGGCAGGGATATTCCTCAACTGCTTGTGGAAGAGCAAGGAGGCCAGTGTTGCTGAAAGAGAGCAAACAAGAGGGAGAGTGGGAGTAGAAGAGATCAGGCCAGAACAAGACCTAAGGACTCATAGACCCTTGTAATTTGTTATTTTGGCTCTTTCTCATAGTAAGATCAGAGGTCCTTGGGGTTTTTTGAGCAAAGAAATAGCATGCGCCAATCTCTGTTTTAAGAGAGTCACTTGACCTGCTGAGTTGAGAATGAAATAATGGGGAACCAGACAGAAGTTTGGAGTCAGTTCGAGAGCTCTTGCATTCATCCAGGAGAATTATGGTGGACCAGGATAGCACTGGACCTAGTAAGAAGTGGTCACATTTTGGATGTGTTTCAGAGAGAACAGGATTTCTCATGGACCAAGTGATGAGTGAGAGAGAAAGGAAAAGAAAGGTATCACGAATTACTTTCAAGTTTTTGTCTTGAGTAATTAGAAGAATGGTGATACAATTAACTGTGATAGGGAAAGAATGGTGTGATAGGTGGCTTGGGGGGGATCAGTAAGAGCTTGGTCTTCAACATGTGAGGATGAAGTTGAGGTACGATTGAGAGTCCAGCAGGCAGGTGACTATGCAATGAAGGCTAAATGCCTTAACGACATTAAAAATTTACCACACTGGATTAATTCCAGACTTATTTCCCTATATTCATACTCAAGAATTCTAAACATGACTTATTAGTCTCCATAATCCTATCACTATACTACTGATCTCCCCAAAAGCCTGAACTAGAATTAGATTCTCCTCAATATTTTGTTTCTATGGATATTCTAAATTTTGCAACTAGGAGTTCCAGACTCAAATACTCTCTTCATTCATTTTATCACATAGTGAGACTGTTTGGGTCTTTCAACATTTGTGTTCAGATATTGCATAATTTTAGATATTGTATAATTTTAGAGTATAACAAATGTCATTATTGGTACTCATCAGAATTTCTTCATAAAAGCATTAAAGGTAGAGTTTTCTCTCTTATGCAGCAATCTGTAGGATACCTTGCATAGTACACACTAAGCTCGTGGACACAAATATGCTCCACAGAGGTTTGAGCATCTTCAATAAAAATGCTTCATTTTTTCCTGATTACAGATGTTTTACTTTTATATTGTTCCCCAAGTTAAATATATTTATTTGGCTATTTTTAAATTATTTTAGAGTTACAGAAAACTTGTAAAAACAAATAATTTTTGTATACCTGGCACCCAGCTTCCTGTATTGTTCATAGTTTATATAACCACAGAAGAATTATTAAAACAGAAAGTTGCAGTTCAGACAGTATGATGAACAGATGTAGAGATATTCAAACTTCACCCGATTTGCCACTAAGGTTCTTTTTTGTTTCAGAGTCCAACTGATCCTACTGCTTTAGTTGCCATTATTTTAGTCTCCTACAATCTGTGATAGTTCCAGAGACTTCCTTTGCCTTTCTTGACCCTAAAACTTTTAAAAGTCTTGGCCAGTTATTTTGTAGCATATCCTTCAATTTGGATTTGTTTGATGTAGTCTCATAACTAGGCTGAAGTTACAAGATTATCAGAAATGATGGGTGTCTTCTATAAGTGCGTCATAGGAGAGAACTCAATCAATTCTTCAGATAATTCTTACCTCAATAAAAGTTACTTTCTAAAGAAGGCTGGACAAGAGTACTAGATAAAATTCTCCTAAATCATTTAATTATTTTCATATGGTATAAATAAAATATTGACAACTTAAATACTGTCCCCTCATACTCTGTCAGAGGCAACTGAAATAAATATATAAATTAAAACCTTATTATTTTAATGTCTCCTGTTCTGGTTGAAATAGGAGTAATATAAGAGTTTCAAAACTTATGAAGATACATGTTTTTAAACAAAACTAAAAGGGAATCTATAAAAACTATTAGAAATAATCTCCCTTCACCATACACTTTCAGTTTGTGAAATATTACCATATCCCCTAATAGTGTCTTTTAACATATTAGGGAATGATTGTCTGTTGTCTTTCCATATTCATATTTGATCAGACAATATATTCCAAACAAAGAAACTGTTCCTTTTTAAACAACAGAGATATAACATTTGCAAACTAGAAAAGAGTTTACTGCTTTACAACAATGGAATAGTCACAAAAAGACCCCTAGAGTAACTAGGGGTAACAAATACATAAATGAATAATGACCATTTGTATCACAGTTTTTCCTGAATATTACATTTCTCACATAGAAGATGTGATGCCCAAATTTTGCTCATTAACAAAGCATAATGTAGAAATCTTTGTCTCATGTTTTTTCCCCTTCAACATTCTATTCCTCACTCATATAAAGGATATAGGCAAAGAGCAAAGGTGCTTTTAACAGGAAATAATGATAGAGCTATGTATGCTTTAATGGTAAGAATAAAAGTAATGGGGTATCAAAATATTTATTTATGCCATCAATAGTCATACTGTTTTATTTTCCTCTAATATTTATTTTAATTTATTTTTTTTTCTTTTTAGGGCTGCACCTGCAGCACATGGAAGCTTCTGGCTACAGGCCTCATGTCAGCTGCAGGTCTACACCACAGCTTGCAGCAACACAGGATCCTTAACCCACTGGGCGAGGCCAGCGACTGAACCCGCATCCTCATGGAGACTAATTTGATTCTTAACCCACTGAGCCACAATGGGACCTCACCCAATATTTCTTATAAAGAAATGTAGCATCTTATCAATTGATTCTACCCTTTCTAAGTTTTATTTAGATTACTTTGCAAATAGGCTTTGATTATATCTGTTGGAAAATGGCTTCTGAGCTTTAGACAATGGGAATATTCACAGAAATGTGAAAATGCAAGCACAGAAACTTTTCAAAGTTTTATACACACACACACACACACACACACACTAATATTAATCCTAACAGTTTTATGTTAACTGAATATAAGCACCTGTTCACTCCTGTGTTTCACTTAATCCATCCATGCTCAGGAGACCTTATAAATAATATTCTCTTAATATGTGTCTGTATCTTTATAGTCTTATATGTAAAATAAGAATAATAATTGTATGCGTGTCAAATATTTATTTTGAAACTACATTAAGATTTTTAAAGTGCTTTATATATCAATAAAAGCCATTTGTTACTATATCCTCTTTACTACTATCACCACCTAACAGATTCTCACACAGAAACTATCCCAAAATTTCCAGAACTCAGTGGCTGACAATTTATCTAATTCACACTTTTTCCAAAGTAGTACCTCTTTTATTCCTGAGAAAAGCACTTATCAGCAGATGTATTTACTGGTTTTATACATTTTGTTGTACACTTCGTAGAGATGAGAGCATGTTAAATGTAGTATACTGGAATTTACTAATTTTTTTTTTGTCTCTTTAGGGCCACACCCAAGGCATATGTAGTTTCCCAGACTAGGGGTCAAATTGGCCACAGGTTTGACCAAATCGGCCTATGCCACGGACACAGCAATGCCAGATCTGAGCCACGTCTGCGACCTACACTACAACTCACGGCAATACTGGATCCTTAACCCCTTGATCGAACTTGTGTCCTCATGGATGCTAGCCAGATTCATTTCCGCTGAGCTATGACGGGAACTCCATGCCTCTTTGTAGCGTCTTCTATATCACAGACATTCAATAATAATTTAAATAATTAAAACCATTCTCACCACTGTTAATTAAATTTCCACCTAAATGGTATCCATTTATACACATCAGTTTACAGTTAATGTTACCATACTACACCTTATTACAGAACGTTTTTAGGGGTAGAAGAGATCATATTATTGTTTCAAGTCAAGCCCAAGCACAAATTTTTAAATCCATTTTATATTTCCACCATTGTTATTTTCCCTATACCATGAAAACTTCATGCCCCAGATAGTAGTTACTTGTTTATTCTGGATCCAAAAATGAAGATAACACGTAGAACACTGCCACAGCTGTTGCATGGCACGTAACATGAGACAGAAATAAACCAATACCATTGAAAGGTACTGAGATTTGAGGGTTGTATATTATCACAGTATAACTAAATAAAAGCTAACACAACTAGTTTACAAAAATCAAAGTAAATGGAGAGTGAAGATGAAACCACAAGAAAAGCCAGAGAAAAAGGGGGTATGCGGAGTTGCATACTACTGAGTTCTATTTTTTAAATTACAGTATTATTCATCTGCTCAACATGTCTGCCCTATTTTTTTTTACCATTTTCTATTATTTTCTCATTAGTAACTCTTGAGACTATTCCTCATCCCTTTCCACCTGTCATCCTTCCCTTCTAGCTGTTATAATACTCCATAGAATTTTCTATGAAGGTAAAAAGAGTTTAAAAAGGTCTTCTCATGTGACATCAGGATTTTTGGATGACTTTGCTTTCTTCTCATACTACAAATGGACTCTGGGGAAATGAGTTAGGACAGATATCCATCACTGCTGCCTGCTGTTCCGTAGCTGGTTACAAGAGATGGGCAACTGGGTTCACTTAGAAAATGCTTAAAATTCTTTCTAGGGTTCCTTTACACTGTGTTGAGACTGCAGCCAGTGCCAGGCTGGAAAATGATTCTCCTCAGTTTTACATTGTGTTTAAAGAGATCCTACATGATGCTGCTGAAAAAAAAATCCTACTGTTATTATTCAACATAACTGTAATAATTTAATCACAAAAATAAGTTATAATGTTAAAAATATTAAAGATTAAGGGATGAAATTTCAACATTTCTTAATTCTCCCATAGTCTTTTTAATGTCTTTTAAATGTTAATCTGGCAATAACCAGTTACTGCAGAAATTGATACAGTTTTACCCAGCTGTCAAGTGTCAATTTTCCTGTTAAATATTTGTAGGTGATGCTAAAATGCAACTTAGTAAATGGAGAGTTATTTGTGGACCAGAGAGATTTAACCACTGACATTTTTTTTCCTAGTGGAATCACTAGTGTCATTCTGACATCAGACACTGAAGACACATGTTCTCTTTTTATAAAATCAAAGATTACTTTTAGAAGGGCTGAATCAGCTTTGGAAGTCTGGCTAAGGGGATGTTTTAATGCATTGGAGTTACCTCAGGGAAAACCTAATAGCTTATGGGTTCAGTTTCTGGTGTGTATTTGTGTATTTGCAAATGTAACAACGTGTGGAAGCACAAGAGGGAAAATATGTATTTAAATGTTAAGAAAGAGTTAGATGTACAAATTAAAATTGCTTTAGTGATTTTTATTGAATAAGAGCGAAAAGAATATAAGATACAATACCTTTTTAAATTGCACCCCAAAAAATCAAATACCTGGAAATAAACCTGACCAAAGAAGTAAAAGACTTATATGCCGAGAACTATAAAACATTAATGAAGGAAATTAAAGAAGATGTAAAGAAATGGAAAGATATTCCATGCTCCTGGGTTGAAAAATTAATATTGTAAAAATGGCCATACTACCCAAAGCAATCTACAGATTCAATCCAATCCCTATCAAATCACCCAAGACATTTTTTCACAGAACTAGAATAAACCATCCAAAAATGTATATGGAACCACAAAAGACCCAGAATAGCCAAAGCAATTCTGAGGAACAAAAACCAAGCAGGAGGCATAATTCTTCCAGACTTCAGGCAATATTACAAAGCCACAGTCATCAAGACAATGTGGTACTTGTACCAAAACAGACAGACAGACCAACAGAACAGAATAGAGAACCCAGAAAGAAACCATGCCACCTATGGGCAATTAATCTTTGACAAAGGAGGCAAGAACATCAAATGGGAAAAAGACAGTCTTTCCAGCAAGTATTGCTGGGAAACCTGGACAGCCGCATGCAAAGCAGTGAAACTAGAACATACCCTCATACCATGCACCAAAATAAACTCAAAATGGTTAAAAGACTCAAACATCGGACAAGACACCACCAAACTCCTGGGAGAGAACATAGGCAAAACATTCTCTGACATCAACCTTATGAATATTTTCTCAGGTCAGTCTCCCAAAGCAACAGAAATAAGAGCAAAAATAAACCAATGGGACCTAACCAAACTGACAAGCTTTTGCACAGCAAAGGAAACCAAAAAGAAAACAAAATGACAGTTTTCAGAATGGGAGAAAATAGTGTCAAATTATGCAATTTACAAGGGCTTAATCTCTAGAATATACAAGCAACTTACAAAACTCAACAGCAAAAAAGCCAACAACCCAATGGAAAAATGGGCAGAAGACCTGAAGAGACATTTCTCCAAGGACGATATACAGATGGCCAACAAGCACATGAGAAAATGCTCAACATCCCTGATTATTAGAGAAATGCAAATCTAAACTACCATGAGATACCACCTCACCCCGGTCAGAATGGCCATCATTCATAAGTCCGCAAATGAAAATTGCTGGAGGGGGTGTGGAGAAAAGGGAATCCTCCTGCACTCTTGGTGGGAATGTAAGCTGGTACAACCACTATGGAGACCAGTATGGAGGTACCTTAGAAAACTATACACAGAACTACCACATGACCCAGCAATCCCACTCTTGGGCATATATCCTGACAAAACTTTCCTTGAAAAAGACACATGCACCCGCATGTTCATTGCAGCACTATTCACAATAGCCAAGACATGGAAACAACCCAAATGTCCCTCGACAGATGATTGAATTAGGAAGAGGTGGTATATAAACACAATGGAATACCACTCAGCCATTAAAAAGAACAAAATAATGCCATCTGCAGCAACATGGATGAAACTAGAGACTCTCATCCTGAGTGAAGTCAGTCAGAAAGAGAAAGACAAATACCACATTATATCATTTATATCTGGAATCTAACATAGGGCACAAATGAACCTTGCCACAGAAAAGTAAATCATGGACCTGGAGAATAGACTTGTGGGTGCCAAGGAGGACAGGGGTGAGTGGGATGGATTGGGGGCTTGGGGTTAATGGATGCAAACTCTTGCTTTTGGAATAGATTATTAATGAGATCCTGCTGTGTAGCACTGAGAACTATGTCTCGTCACTTATGACGGAGCATGATAACGTTAGGAAAAATAATGTATACATATATGTGTAACTGGGTCACCATGCTGTAGAGTAGAAAAAAAATTGTATTGAGGGGTAACAATAAAAAAAAATTAAAAAAATAAGTAAGACTCAGAGTTGCTTTACAGAGTTCTTTTTAAAAGTCAACAAAAACACTAGGGTAATCAATACGATATATCGATTCTAGCACACTTAATTTCAAAGGGCAAAGTGACTTTTAAAAGGTCACAAATTACATCAACATTATCAACAAGAATTGCTTTTGCTAAGCATGAATACAACATTTAATGATAATGTGAGAAAAAATAATGTGTACATGTATGTGTAGCTGGGTCACCATGCTGTGCAGTAGAAAATTGACAGAACACTGTAAACCTGCTATAATGGAAAAAAAAATCATTATATAACAACAACAACAGAAGTTATAGACAAGAAATTATTTTTCCAACAATTTAGGATTTTAGAGATGTTAATTAACAGTAAATAGTCATTAAAGAGAATATAAAATTAAAAATTAAAATATCCTCACTTTAAAGTAGAGGAACTACTAAAAGAAGATTCAAATGGAGGAAAAGTAAAGTGAATACATGCAGCTACTACATACTCAGGAGAACTTAGGAAAGAAGACAATCCCAATAAAATTTCCTAACACTTTATTCTGCTTTGGAACTAGATAAGGGCAGTTCAAAGGGGAAAAATTATCTATGAAGTGCCTGTGTAACTTTTAACCAAACAGTAGTGGGTGTTATTTCCATTATTTAAATTTTAGCCCAAAGAATTATACCTTAACCATACTGTATGTATCAATATTACAACATTTGCACAGAGGAGAAAAAAAGAAACTTTTTGGTATGTTTTGGCGATGAATCACTTCCCCCCATATGTGTATGCGTTTGTGTGTGTGTAATTCCTCTAAACAAAACAATCTTAGTCTTGCTGAGGCCAAGGTAAGCAGTAAGCAGTTTGGAGTAGCCTAAGGGATTTTATGGCTGTGTGCAACTGACAACTCAAGTGTGGTGATCAATTTGGGGTTCAACTCACCAGTTAAACTCTAAGCAGTTTCAATAATTATCCTTACCAAATAATCAAAACAACTCCAGGAGCTCATTGCTGATAGAAATCCCACCTGACAGAGAAACTAGGCTCAGTAACTCCTCCAGATCACACAGGGAGACCCTAATCAGGACGCCCATTTGGATGTCAGAGTGAAAAGCCCAAACACTTTAACTACAAGCTATATGACTATGTAGTGACGTACTTAAGTAATTTTTTTTTAACAAAATGACAGGTGACAGGACTGTGAGTATCCCAGTGTAGCGCCTGTCCCTGAAGGAGGTGGTGAACTTGGTACCCTTGTGTGGGGGAAAGTGAGCCAGACATTCTCTGAGGATCTTAAATTGATGAAGATATGGTGGGAGTTCCCTGGCGGCTCAGCAGGTTAAAGATCCAGTCTTGAAGTAATGTATTTTTTACTACAACCATGTAAACAGCAAAGAGAATGTTCTGTAAATGCACCCCTTGGTTTGCTACTGCAGGAAATGTACAACTTTTAAAGAGGTGTCCTCCTTTCACAAAACTAACAGAATGCTTAGAGGGAAAGGGAATTTGATTTAAATGTCTGGAGTCCAGGGTTCTAGTTCAGCTATCACATTAATTAAGTGTCCAATACTGTGAAAATGTTTACATAATTTATCTAAAACTTTATTAAAAATTTCAGGATTAGCATAAATAGATAAGCCAGTATGCCCTCTAGGGTCAGGTTAGAAAAGAACCAGAAATGAATTTGCATTAACACAAAGCAAAAATTAAGTTACAGTAGTCATGTAGAAATAAATCAAACTTGTATGAAGTTTCTTCTGATTTACAGAAAATATAGAGTAGACATAAACCTGTTAATCTATATCTCAGGATGTAACCGTAAAAATCAGATTATGGGAAACTTTATAGGGTAAATTACTTTGATTAATCAACAAATAAATTGCAAGGGTGCAAAATGATGAAGTGGGATCCTATCGATTAAAAAAAAGACAAGATATAAATCAACCAAACACCATGAATGGACCTTAATGGATCCTAACTTAAATTTGAACATCATTTAAGTACTTGGTAATAAAAAGAAACTACTGTTATTCTCTTAGGTGTGATAGTTTAAGTTTATGTTATAACAAGATTTATATTCATATCTACATGTGAAATAATACGATGCTGTGTGGAATTTGCCACAGAGTTATACAACAGCAAGAATATTTTTCAGGGAAGAAGATGGGACAGGTCTGGCCATGGGTTGGTCATTTTGGTGATTGCTGAATTGTGTCATAGGTACACGATGATTTACTATTCTTTACTTATTTTTTGTACATTTGAAATTCCCCATAACAAAAATAGGAAGTAGATGCAGAGAATTAGAAAAGCATTATCAAAGACTCCTAAGAGAGGTGGCTCATTTAGGAAAATGGAATTGGAATAGGGCTCATTGGCATCTTAATGCCACTCTTTGAGTCCTGAGCGGAAGGAAAGGAACATCATCTTGCTAGACACTAGAGAGGCAAACACAGAAATGAAAGTGAATGTGGGAGTATAGCCAACAGGCAAGATAAGCATGGTCGTCCACAGACCTGTTGAGAAAAGAGAGAACTGTGAACTCTGGTGGGGGTGGGGGGCTAAGATGGGTAGAAAAAGAAGCAAGGCGATGATGGCGTACATTAGTAAGCAATGGAAATGTATGCTGTGAACACAAATTTTCTACTGGTTAAAAGTGAAGCATGGCACACCTATTAGGAAGGCTAAATTCCCAACAGTGATAATACCCAATACTGGTGAAGATATGGTGTAACAGGAACTTCATCCATTGCTAATGGGAGTATCAGATGACACAGCGAAAGTGGAAGACAGTTGGCATTTCCTTACAAAGGTAAATGTAATCTAATCCAGCAACACACTCTGAAGCATTTACCCAAATAAGCTGAAAATGTATGTCCACACAAAAACCTGTACACAAATGTTTACAGCAGCTTTATTCATAACTGCTAAAAACTGGAAGCAACCAGGACGCCCTTCAACATGGAAATGGATAAATAATTGGTGGTATATTCCTGTGATGGAATATTATTTAGTGATAAAAAGAAATGAACTATTAGGCCATGAAAGGATATAGAGGATATTTAAATGTATGAAGTGAAAGAGCTAGTCTGAAAAGGCTACATACTGTAAGATTCCAACTACATGAAATCCTGGAAAAGGCAAAAGTATGCAGACAGTAAAAAGACCAATGGTTACCCAAGGTTGGGGTAGGATGGATGAGAGGTGAACAGGTAAAGCCCAGGGGATTTTTAGGGCAATGAAAATGTCCTGTGTGGTACTGAATTTGACATTATACATTTGTCAAAACCTATAGAACTATACAACACAAAAGGTGAACACTAATGTAAACTGCGGACTTTAGCTAATGATAATTATAAACATTGGTTCATATTGCGATACATTTAACACATTAACACAAGATGTAAATGGGGGAAACTATGGGGTGGAAGGAGAGGGAGTGTATGTAAGAACTCTTGGCACTTACTGTCCAATTTTTCAGTAGACCCAAAACTGCTCTAAAAAAATACTCCATTACTTTTTTAAGGAAAGCACAATAACTACTGAAATATGCAATCAGAACTGTTTGCTATCCAGGCTGATAATTCAAAACCTGAGGGAAAACTCAGTGATTTGTCACTTGTCTTCCTTGTCTTGATCTGAGCCAGTGATCTGCAACAGGAAAACAACACCAAGTATGAATTCTCTCTTTGGGATCCTTGTATTCCCTAAGGAGCTGGCATTGCTGTTGAGGGTGTGTCATTTTTCAAACAACTACTCACTGCAGAAATAACTTCTAGAATGAGAACAACAACTGAAAAGTCTGCAATTCTCTAGACTGGAGGGATTTAAGTGTTTCTGGTAGGTAGGTGCTCCTGGAGATTTATTCAGGGAAGTAGAGTACAAGATTGCTATTACCTGGTCTGCCGCCTACTAGGAATCTGACCTAGCAGGAAATATATGCTCATTATTTCACCAGGAAAGTTATCCTCTGAATTAAAAGTATTTTATTATGGAGATAAAGAAGGGGGCAATGAGGGCAGTTATGCCAAATCTATCCACAGAAAATGCCCCGGGACCAGTAATTAGAGTATTTATCCATCCAACTAAAGGAAGAACTAATTAATGTATGCACATTCAAACTAACCCTAAAAATAAGGATTATAAAATTCATTCAGCAAAATAATTATAACCGAGGATAATAATAATAAAAATAAATGGATGATGATATTAGATAAATTTAAAAAGACGGAGTTAGCAAGGAATGCAAAATAACTTTACAGGGCTCTTGATCAAGGGACATCTAAGGCTTGGCATAAAGCTCTCCACCCTACTTATAGGTAAGCATGGCCAGTGAAGTCATTTGCAATGTCCATGGGATAAAAATAAGTCAGTTCTTCAGAAAAAGCAAAAGATTATTTTATGTATTTATTTATTAATTCATTTAAAATTTTTACGGCCACTCCCATGGCACATAGAATTCCTGAGCTGGAGATCAAACCCATACCTCTCCAGCGACCCGAGCTGCTGCAGTCTGATTCTTAACCCATTGCACCACAGTGGGAACTCCAGAAACACAATGTTATTAAGCACACTGTTCATCATTCTGATCTGAAACCTCTGGGACCAAGATATGCTTTAAAAATCAGGCTTTTTGGACTTTAGAAATTAATATAGTATATATAGCAAATATTTTGAAAAATCCTGAGGACACTCTGGAGAAGCACTGTAGAATTAATCACACCAGAATTTCTGCACTTAAACATAACACATGTTGAAACTGCTTGTATTAAGTAAACAGATTTAGTTCAAGTTACTTCAAATGAACTTTGGCATCAGACTTAGAGAAAGTATAGTTTTGAGAGATTTGGGGATTTAGGGATTGTGGATACTAGGAGGGCTGTTTCTTGTACAGTCTTCCTGCAGTAAAGCCATAAAGCCTGAGGGAGTTCAGTAAAGCTCTACCACTGAGACTGAGGGTCAAGGACAGTGGGATGATTGGGCAACTCAAGCTCTCTGAGCTTCTATCTGGTCAAATAATAGATCCTTTTTGTTTGAATACCCAGAGCAGTGGTTCTCAAGCTTTAGTATATATCAGAATTCCCCACACCAAAGTAAGATAGTATCTGAGCTTTGGTGATTTTTGCCGAGTTCCCAAGGTGACAGATGATCACCAAATTTGAGAGCCACTGATCTGGAGAAAATGAAAGAATACATAGCCTTAAGGCCATGCCACCTAAATTTTATTAGTGAAGACATGGAATGCTAGGTTGTAGCACTAGAACTGTCCCTAAAGTGCTAATATGCTACATCACTGTTTAACAGAAGAGGTGGAAATTGTGACCAGTTAGGTTTACCTTCTCTCTCTAAAAAACTGAAAAATTTTAATGAGCCTGAGCCAAAAATGTCTCTCCTGACACTCTGGGTGTGGGGGTAGGGCAGCAATCAGTGGGATTATACTAAAGTAAGGTAAAGAGAGACAGAAATCATCACCTTTCCAAAATATTGGATGAAATTCTTCCATTATTCTGCCCAAGATGGTCAGTTAATCCATAGCCAGTGTATACAGGCACATAAACCAGAGACTGTGCACAATCCAAAGCCTTCCATGAATTCAAATTCCTTCAATAAAATGGAAATTTTTTTCCTGCTAAGAAAAATGGCAAGAGCCTCGCCTGAGATTTATAGCACTGAGTTGGCACTGGACAACTATATGTAACATGAAATGCAATAACATATCATGCAGCAGCTGAATATGCAGGTAGAACACTGTTTTCTCCTCAGCAGAGGCTGAGATGGCCACAGTCAAATCCTGTTCTTAATTATCACAGGCTCCAAAGGAAAGGTACATTGGACTAACAGTCACAATTCCCAATTACCACCAAGACAGGGTAACTATGATTTTAAAAATCTGTATTATTAATGCTTTGACATTTTCATAATAAACTGTATTTTAAAATACTGGTAGTCAAGTAGGTAATTAAAAAAAAAAACTCTAAGTAATCAAAGGAGGTAAAGGGGTGCCAACTGGGAGAGGGAAAGGAAATTATCATCCACTGAGCATCTGTGAAAAGCCCACCCCTCTAGATGCTGTGCACATAATAGGTCTCTTACTTCTCTTTAGTAAAGAGGGGAAGGTCCAGTTGATATGGGTTACTTAACGCTGGTGAATGCCAGATTCAACCGGAAACTCTACACATAGCCCAAGAGGTTGAATCATGATGATGGAAAGGTTCACTGAACATCATTATCAAGTGTCAGAGTTAAAAGAGGGGCAGTGCTTAATCATATGAAGAGTTAAATAATATGGAGTTCTGAAGTTGCAGAATGTTAGGCTAGATGAACACTGACCTCCTTTAGGCTAAGTCAAATAAGAAATTTCTAATATTTTGTCTATTTTCTTTTCCAGTTGCTGATAAGTGACAATGTCTTGACTCATTAACAGTTTTCTGCCACTGAATCAATATAGACAGGTATGGATAAAGGGAAAAAATGTATTCAAGAATTAAAATATACAACTACAGATTGACCTTCAAAATGAAATCATAACTGATGTCTAGAAAGTTTTAAACATCAATAAAAAAGAATCAAAACTTCCCCCCTTATGATCTATCAGCATTTATGTACAAAAATCAAGGAAAGCACTGCTATGTTTTGGGTAGTTAGTATCTCTAAATACGTTGTTTTCTCTTTAATGCTGGCAAGCAAAAGAAGCTACTAGAAAGGCAGTCTCCCTGTATCATCTCTAGTAACAATATGAGACTTAGACTGGTTAATAAATTTTTCCTGATGATTTTGTGCATCAATTCATTTTTTAAGCCACTTTACATCAGAATCTGAATTGTGAATCAATTTACTTTACAGACATGATGACGGTTAGTCTAAAAATCTTCCCTTTCAAAGAAAAAAAGCAAGCATTTTTTTTTAACACAGCATGGGGGTAGTTTAACACATTAACACTCAACCTTGGCTCTTAAAAATCCTTCATTATTTCTTCATGTATGTTAATTTACATCAATTATAGAAAAGTTAGAAAAACAAAAGAGAAAACTAATTCCACAACCTAGATATAAAATTTTATTATACATATCTTTTCAGTAATTCTCTCTTAATTTTCCCTAAACATACAAACACCAAATCATGAGTACATGCACTTATGCCTGTTATTTAAATAAAATTGATTTGATAATATTTATATATAAATATATAAAACATTCATATAACAAGATTCTATATGAATTTCTGTAAACCACCTTAAACAGCAGAGCAGAAAAGGTCCCCATAAGTAGGGGTTTTGAATTGCTAATGAGAAGGACATGGGACAGATTCAACTGTCTCTCTTTAACACTAAGCTCCAAATATAAAACTAAGCATTATTGTTCATTTCTTGAATCAGTGTTCCACCAAATAAAAATGAACATTTAACCACTGATGTATGACATTTAAAAATTTCCAAATCCATTTATTTACTCAATATACTCATTAAGAATCTATTTCTTAACTAATATTGTCCTAGGAGCTGAGGAAACAATGATGAATAAGACAGTTCCCACCCTTCAAGAACTCATAATCAAGCCAGGGAGATAGGGAAGTGAGCAGGAAATTTAAATGCAGTGTGGTAAGTACTATCAGACCCCTAAGCAGAACAGGGCTGCTAAACCATCCATGAAAGGGGGATTAGCAGGGCAGCTTTCCCAGAAAGGGTAATATTAATTTCAGTCCTAAAGGACTAGTTGGTTGTAACTAGGCAGAGAAACAGAAAGTACTTAGGGGGGAGAAAGGGTGATCCAAGCAAAGGACCCATCAATAAAAAAAAAAAAAAAAAACCTAAAGCAAGAGAGAATCTGGCAGGTTCTTCACTATTCAAGTTAGCTAAGTGGGGGGTGGGAAGAAGAGAGAAGTGAAGCCAAAAAGATAAGGGACTTCCTTATGTCCTAAGCCATGGGTTTGAGCCATGGTCAAAGGGTGATGAAGTCATGTTGTGGTCTCAGGACATCTCATCTGTGAGCACACACTGTTCATTGACCTTCTTTAGAGATGGTATTTTTGATTACCTTCAATCAAGGTGTTGTTAAATTTCTTCAATGTATATTTACTATAATGGTTATTTTTTCTTTGGAAATATAAATAATTTGCGGGGAGATTGTTTAAGATTATAAACAATGTTACAGACTGAGTGTTTGTGTACCTCAAAATTCATATGGTGAAGCCTGCATCTTCAATATAATGGCATTAGGGGGTGAGGCCTTTGGAAGATAATTAGATTTAGAAAAGCTCAGGAGGGTGGGGCCCTAATCATGGGACTAATGCCCAAAGAAGAGATCAGACAGCTTGCTTTCTCTTTTTCTCTCTGCCATATGTGAACACAGCAGGAGGGCCATCTTCAGGATAGGAAGAGGGCTCTCACCATACACCAAATCTATTGACACTGTGATTCTGGATTTCTCAGACTCCAGAACCAGGAGAAATAAATGCCTGTTGTTTAACCCATTAAGTTAGTAGTATTTTGGTATTGAACTAAGACAGCATACCAATAAGCTCTTTATGAAAACTGGATGATTCTTGAGTGAATCAATTTTTGTAGTGGTTGACTTAGGCATTCCAATTTGGACAGGTTAAATTTACAGAGCCTGTAGGATCTCCAAGTGGAGATGCAATGCAGCAGTTGCTAGATTGGACTGACACTCAAAAGAGAGATCAAGGCTGGTGATTTATTTTGGAAGTCCACAGGGATTGGTGTACAGCAAGGAAAAGAGCAGTGATACTTTAGATTTGGGCACATTAGTATTTAAAAGGTAGACAAGAGGATAGATAAGGAGACAGAGGCATTTGCTAGAGCAGTGATTCTCAAAATGTGGTCTTGGACTACTAGCATTGACCTCACTTGACTACTTCTAAGGCCCCATCTCATACCCACTGGATCAGAAAATCTAGGGGTAGTGCCCAGCACTGTGTATTTTGACAAGCCATCCAAGTGTTTTTGATGCCTTTAGAGGTTGAGGAACACTGAACCAGACAGTATGTAAAAGTATTTTTTAAGTTTATATGGTTCCAATGATGAAGAAGAAACAGGAGAAGGAGAAAAACAAAACCATCATCACTTCCATCACCAAAGTGTAGGATAATAAGCCCAATTTTCAAGTTGCTTTAAAAACACTCTATGGAGTTCCCATTGTGGCTCAGTGGAAATGGATCTGACTAGCATCCATGAGGACACAGGTTCGATTCCTGGCCTCGCTCAGTGGGTTAAGGATCTGGCATTGCTGTGACCTATGATTAGGTTGCAGACACAACTTGGATCCCGTGTTGCTGTGGCTGTGGTGTAGGCCAGCAGCTACAGCTCCAATTCGACCCCTAGCCTGAGAGCCTCCATATGCTGTGTGTGTGGCCCTAAAAAGACAATACATACATACATACATGCATACATACATGCATACATGCATACATACATACATACAAACACTGTAAAAAACAGCATCAGTTTATGAAATGATTCATTTGGATTATCCATGTATTTTACCATATATTTCAAAAGGTGTATGAATTACATATTAGAGATTAAGTTGATCTTCAGGAACCACAGATAGTAATTACATATTGCCATGCATGACCAAAGGTACAGCTTAACTATTGTTCTTCATCCTTTAAAGAACCATTATCCAGAATTACAACTTGCTAGATATTTGTAATTTGCCTATTTCATGTGAGAAATGAATTATTCAAAGGTTCACACTATAGCTTATGTACTATAAAAATATAAATTTACTGCTCAATAGATATTAGTGATCACTTACTAATTATATTTTCAAAATGCCTCTAATTTAAGTTCACGGGTGATTGATGTAGCAAGACAAGCAGCAAGCACAGGAGATAATTTAATCAACAAATGACCCTGTGAAAAGTGGTGAAGGTAAAAGTTTCATTTAATTTTATGTCACTTTTTCATTTCTAAATTGTTAATTTAGGTTCTGTACATAGGTGGGCATTCAATTTGTTACTTGCATTCATTAGAAAATAACTAACCATATTAAAAGCTCTTTTAAGGACCATGAACCATGTTTCACTGTCTTATCTTTTCATTTTGCTCTGAGTTCTTGACCAGCTATGAAATTTAACTTTTCCTGCATAGTTTAACATGTGACAGTGTAACTCCCAAGATACCTTGTGAAATTCTAATTATATTTAATGCTACACATTATTGAGAATAAAAATTTTAAATGGGAAAAATTAATCACAGACATTGTAAAAACATTTTTAAATTATGAAACCCGAGTAGTTATAATCAAACTTTTAATCACCTCTAGAAATTTTCTCTCTGCAAAAACATATTTTTGACTGAAATGGGCACTCAACTCGCAAAGCCATCTATAGAAAAAACTGAATCTTAAACCATTCCATTTTCTCTTGACAGTTTGTGTACATGTTACTATACTATACAATCAGCTGTTCCTAAAACCAGCCACTCTAACAACAAACTGAGCATTTATTATACGCCAGGCACTTTGTTAAGGTGATTAAATGTATTACTTTTAATTCTTCCACCAACACCATGATGTAGGTATAATTATTCACATTGTACAGATGGCATATTTGAATACTAAAAGGATATGTTGCGACTCCCAAAATCCAAACCCACAGCTACCTTGCTCTATGTGGTTTAATTAACTCATTTCTGACTCCCTTTTTAAAAATATTCCAGAAATTTATTTTAAAAGAAGCCCATATAATTTTCTGAAAAATCTTTCCTACTGAGTACCTCTTTACTTGATCTTATCCCCGTCTCTCCTTCCATTCCTTACCAAGAAGTACACAGCAAAATTATGGCAGTCATAACAAAAGCCCAAGTCTTTGAACTCCTGGTGTTCTATTCTGGAGAGTAAGATGACCATGCACTTCGCAGTCCGAACCCAATCCCAATAGCCAATGGTGAAAGGGACGAAAAAGAGATTACATTCATCCTATGATATTACCACATTCTTCCAGTATGCAGTGAACCTTACACAATGTTCAGCAAAAAGAATACCTTTATCACCTGCAGTTTCCAAGGGAATACGTAATATAATAATGATGAACACAACAAGCAATCCATTTTAAGATATATATTACACTGGCCATGACTCTTTCTGGGGAAAGAAAAGGCTCAAAAAGTCAAATTTGAAAGTCATTTACTTAGGACAGCCTTTGTACTTTCTCCATATGATGCTTTTAACAACTGAAACCTACAAAGCTTGAAATTCTATCAATTAAGTGCAGATTTGGTAGGGGGTGTATCTAATTATCATTGTTAGAACAGCAGTCTGACTAATTTGACCTATGATTCTCAGAAATGGCACAGAGGGCCATTTAATAAAAATGTGCTACTCAGCCCAAGCTGCTATTAAAATAAGACTGGTTTAAGAAGGCAAGGGAAAGCTAGAGGAATTCATGTTGGAAAAGCTAAAAGGCATGAAGAATAAATCTTGGTCGCTTTTAGAGGAGCATTTGAAGTACATTCTTTTTCTCTGTCTTCTCTATTACCAACCTGTCTGTTGATATTTAGTTTGCATAGATAATACAAGTCATTGATTCATTATTTTCCTCCTACAAAATGATGAGTATTTGGATAGCTTTTGAGGATAGATTAGTATACAGTACACTATTCCTGTCCCAATGTACATTTCATGAACAATTTATCCTTTAGACTTAATTATTACTCAGTATCAAATCTATTATGATGAATGCACATCTATTTAATTTTATGGTAAGATCTATTTTATCATTACTGTATTATTCTTTTACATGCTCTCTCCTCTTTTATGGAAATGTCTTTTTTTTCCCCCCAGGAAAAAGGGTGATGTGGCTTGTCAATTATACTGACTTTACAGTTTCAATTATTCATTTTGTAAGGCTAACAATTTCAAGTGTCAATTTGTGGGTCAACCTATAAAGCCCTTTCCAGATCCTGTTATTGTCATTTTACCAATCCTTCTAAGCAATTCTTCTTGTTGGCTTTAGATGATGTGGGTTAAATACAGAGCCTGCTTTGTGGCCGTTGAGGGATCAGAGTAAGTTATCTTTCATATTTCAAAAAAAAAAAAATCAAAGTTGATTTTTTATTCCTTGCTAAATCTTTTCCATGTTATTTACTTTTCGATAAGGGAGGCTAATACAGCAAATGATTGCCTCTGATCTATAAGAGAAATATTACTTATTAGTGCATAGACTTTTCTGAGTAGAAGAGGCTGGAGGGCAGGATCTAACACTTAGAGTTCCAGGACCTTTTGCATCTCTCTCATTTTTGATTGGTGGACACATCTATAAATATCTTTGGGCCAATTATCCTCCACATCATGACTGAAGAATAAAAATTCAACTAAATTTTTTTTGAATTGCTAATTTGAGTACTTCAATATTTTCCAATTTTAAAGTTATATTTGTGTAGTTGTATCATTAACTTGGATATTTAAATTTCATCCCCCAAAACAATGGGAGGGGAAGTGAATAGTGCAAAAGTCTGAACAATAGTCTCTATCACAAATATGCAATCCACAAATGTGAGCCACATATATATTTTCTAAATGTTCTTATAGTCACATTCTAATAGGGAAAATAAACAGCTGAAATTAAGTTTAATGTTATATGTATTTAATGAAATATATCCAAAAGATTATTATTTCAACATGTAATCAACATTAAAATACAGTATTTTACTTCTCTTTCATATTAGTTCTTTGAAGTTCAATGTGTTTCACACTTATATCACATCTTGGTTCAGAACAGCCGCATTTCAAGTGTTCAACAGCTACATGCAGCCAGTGGCCACTATACTGGATGGACCTCAAAACTCTAAAATAAACCTTATTTGTGTAAGTAAAAAGAATGCTATAAAGACATAGCCAATAACAATGAGATATCCCATGATTTTAAAATCACATCAATATACATTGCCCACAGCTTACCATGGAGTATGTCATAATGACATTTATTACGAAGAAATCTTGATTATGTTTCACAGTTGAATATTTTCATATGTATCATTATGAAATTTGATTTTAATCTATTTACAAAATTTCCTTCTAAAGTAATTAATATTTCAAGGATTTTTATTTTTTGTTTCCTGAACATAAAGCCACTGTAGAAATGTGCTATTCTATAATTGACATTATCCATTTGCATTTATAAGCCTGAAATGTGAAACTACACATATACTCCCAATACTAGCTACTCTTCTATAGTACAATGCACCTTGGAAATTGCTTGGAGTGCTTAGCCCAAGGGCATGGCTAGACAGTAAGAAAAGGAAGCTCATTCTGAGCATGTCCTTCAGTATGATGTTAGAGCTAGGATCCATTTATTTCAGAAATGCTTCCAAGCATCAAGTCAGAGTAGTATCAAACACCAGGAAGCTCTGAAACCAGTACTTTCTCAGAGTGATTCTATTTCATGTTCACCTTAATCCTGACACCATTTAGTCTTTCCACCGTTATTAACTGCTACTTTGTTCTGCCTTCACTTACCTTAAATTCATAAGTATTACCAAACTTTGGTAAATGAATACCTCAAAATGCTTTCTTAGGAATCTTAGGTAATAGAAATATACAATGGTTTCCCTTTAGGGTCAGGATGGAGTACGGATAAGCATTCAGTGTACAGCCAAGCAAGAGAGAGCTTAAAAGCAAAAATAATTTAACCTAATTTGAACTAGTTTTTTTATCTTTATTTTTTCTATTATAGTTGATTTACAATGTTCTGTCAATTTCTGCATACAGCAAAGTGACCCAGTTATACATATATATATGACTAGATATAGTTCCCTGTGCTATGCAGCAGAATCTCATTACTTATCCACTCCAAATGTAATAGTTTGCATCTACTAACTCTGAACTCTCAGTCCATATCAATACCTCTCCCTCCCCCTTGGCAACCACAAGTCTGTTTTATAAGTCCATGAGTTTGTTTCTTTTCTGCAGATAGGTTCATTTGTGCTATATATTAGATTCCAGATATAAGTGATATCATATGGTATTTGTCTTTCTCTTTCTGACTTCCTTCACTTAGTATGAGAGTCTCTAATTCCATCCATGTTGCTGCAATTGGCATTATTTTGTTCTTTTTCATGGCTGAGTAGTATTCCATTGTGCATATATGCCACATCTTCTTAATCAATTCATCTGCTGATGGACATTTAGGTTGTTTCCATGTCCTAGCTATTGTCAAGAGTGCTGAAATGAACACATGGATGCATATATATTTTTCAATGAAAGCTTTGTCTGGATATATGCCCTGGAGTGGCATTGCTGGATCATATGGTAGTTCTATATTTAGTTTTGTGATGACTCTCCATGCTGTTTTCCATAGTGGTTGTACCAATTTACATTCCCACCAACAGTGAAGGAGGGTACCCTTTTCTCCACACCCTCTCCAGCATGTGCTATTTGGTGACTTGTTAATGATGGCATTCTGACTGATGTGAGTTGGTAACTCATTGCAGTTTCGATTTGCATTTCTCTAATAATTAGTGATGTTGAGCAGTTTTTCATTTGATGTTGGCCATCTGTATATCTTCTTTAAAGAATGTCTGTTCAGACATTTCTGCTCATTTTTTTATTGGGTTTTTGGGGGTTTTTTTTTGCTGTTGAATTATATAAGTTGTTTGTATATTTTAGAGATTAGGTGCTTGTTGGTTGCATCATTTAAAACTATTTGCTCCCATTCTGTAGGGATGGGATTGCTGCGATTTTTTTTTTTTATGGTTTATTTGCTGTGCAAAAGCTTGTCAGTTTGATTAGGTCCCATTGGTTTATTTTTGCTTTTATTTCTCTTGCCGTGGGAGCCTGACATAAGAAAACATTCGTATGGTTGATGTCAGAGATTGTTTTGCCTATGTTGTCTCCTAGGAGTTTGATGGTGTCCTGGTTTATGTTTAAGTCTTTAAGCCATTTTGAGTTTAATTTTGTGCATGGTGTGAGGGTGTGTTCTAGTTTCACTGATTTACATGAAGCTGTCCAGTTCTGCCAGCATCACTTGCAGAAAAGACTGTTTTTTTCCCGTTTTATGTTCTTGACTCCTTTGTTGAAGATTAATTGACCTCAGGTTTCTGGGTTTATCTCTGGGTTCTCTATTCTGTTCCATTGTCTGTATGTCTGTTTTGGTACCAGTACCATACTGTCTTGATTACTGCAACTTTGTAATATTGTCTCAAGTCTGGGAGAGTTATATCTCCTGCTTTATTTTTTTTTCCCTCCTCAGGATTGCTTTGGCGATTCTGGGTCTTTCATGGTTCCATATAAATTTTTGGATTGTTTGTACTAGTTCAATGAAAAATGTCATAGGTAATTTGATAGGGATTGCACTGAATCTATAGATTGCCTTGGGTAGTCTGGCCATTTAATAATATTGATTCTTCCAATCCAGAAGCATGGAATTTCTTTCCATTTTTTTAATCCTCTTTAATTGCCTTGATTAATGTTTTACAGTTCTCAGCATTTAAGTCTTCCACCTCCTTGGTCAGGTTTTCCTACGTATTAATCAAAGCCATTTATGCAAACCCACAGCCAGTGTAATATTTGATGGAGAGAAAGTGATTTTAGTGATTTCCACTAAAATCTGGAACAAGACAAGGATACCCACTCTCACCACTTTTATTCAGCATAGTATTTGAAGTCCTAGCCACAGCAATCAGACAAACAAAAGAAATAAAAGGTATCCAAATTGGAAGAGAAGATGTAAAATTCTCACTATGCAGATGATATGAGAGTATATATAGAAAATCCTAAGGACTCCACACAAAAACTATCTGAACTGATAAATGAATTCAGCAAAGTACCAGGATGCAAGATTAACATTCAGAAATCAGATGCATTTCTAAAGGAACTTCTCTAGGCAGAAAAGAAAAGACAGCAACAGGAAACAAAAATTCCACAAATGACAAGGCTCACCAGTAAAGATACGAAATTATCCATGCACAATTATACCACCAAAATCAGAAATCATGAGAAGAGGTGGGTGCAAATGCAGGACACTGGAGATGAACTTGCAATTAAGAGATCAACAACTTAAAACAATCTCATATACGTATAGACTTTTATATCAAAATTTCAGAATAACTACAAACCAAAAATCTACAATTGATAATCCACCATGAAGGGGGGTCATTTGACATCATTCTTGGAATGCTGAAGTCTTCTTACATCTGATTCCGATTTCCTCTCCATCAAAGAATTTATGATAATTATAATTAAAGAATGTAACTGTATATTTAAATAATACAGTTCTACAATTGTATTATTAATAATCATTTCTCTCCATGGTACAATGTAAGGTCTATAATGTCTTCTTTATCACCTCACCTAGAATGGTGTAATGCCTATATTGAAGAATCAATAAGATGTAACAAATTGTGAGGACATATTTATACAGTTACACTGTTTTTTAACCAATTTATGCATTTAATATTTTACTTATTTTCAGAGGATATATTATTTTTGTTATCCTTACCAGTTAAGTTGTTCTTTTTATTATGCTATATAAAATATTTAATGGTATATAAGGCTTTCTTCTTTATAAATTTTAGTTGCATAATATACACAATTTTAATATAATGCTAATTTTTAAAGAAAAATTGAAATGTAATAGATAATACTAAATAGTAAAGATGAAAGCCATACAAAATGCAATAAAGTATAGAATAAATTTCCTATTTGTCTCAGCATATTTTCCATTCCACTTCTCCAGAGCGAGTCACTTAATCTGTTTCTTAAAATCCATGATATAATAATCTGTGTGAATGTAATTGTGTTTAAATACATGTATTTTATTAAAAAAATAACATTAAAAAAAAGAAGTCAGTTGCATTTCTATATACCAACAATGAAATATTAGATGAATATAAACTAATGTTTAGAGTATTTATTGTGGAATATTCAAGGCAATTAACTCTTAAACTAGAAGATAATATTTCATCTAACGTGTTTTTTTTTTGTCTTTTGTTTTTTTAGGGCCGCACCCATGGGATATGGAGGTTCTCAGGCTAGGGGTCTAATCGGAGCTGTAGCTGCCAGCCTACACCACAGCCACAGCAACGCCAGATCCAAGCTGCATCTGCAATCTACACCACAGCTCACGGCAACGCTGGATTCTTAACCCACTAAGTAGCGAGGCCAGGGATTGAACCCTCAACCGCATGGTTCCTAGTCGGATTTGTTTCCACTGTGCCACAATGGGAACTCCATCATCTAATGTGTTAATACAGGTTCATACCATAAGTGACACATTGATTTTTAATGAGAAATGAATATTTTATTATACTGACCAAGATACATAAAAAGATGTTAAGTAACACTGACTTTTAAGAGTTTAAATAACAATACTCCACTTCTCAATGAATATTAAAAAACTTAAAGAGAAATGTTTCCAGGGAGTTCCCATCTTGGCTCAGTGGTTAGCAAATCCAACTAGGAACCATGAGGTTGTGGGTTCGGTCCCTGCACTCGCTCAGTGGGTTAACGATCCGGCGTTGGCTGTGACCTGTGGTGTAGGTTGCAGACGCGGCTCGGATCCCACGTTGCTGTGGCTCTGGCGTAGGCTGGTGGCTACAGCTCCGATTCGACCCCTAGCCTGGGAACCTCCATATGCTGCGGGAGCGGCCCAAGAAATGGTAAAAAGACAAAAAAAAATGTTTCCCTAATACAGATGAATAATTTTCACCTACTGAATAAGTACTTTGTAAAAAATTATTATATATAAATACAGAGATATGTCATTTCCATTAAATAACAAGTGGTAGCCCATCTCTCTAGCTATGTTTTTTTAATGTTTATATAACTAAGTTCACAGGATATTTAAAAGTATTAAATATTACCTAGCCTGCAAATACCAAGTTCTCTATAAATCATATTTTAAATAGGAATTAACCGAACGGATGTGTTACACAGAACAAGGCCACCCAAAGATGTTCATGTACTTATCCTAAGAACCTCTGATTATACAATCTTACATAGAAAAAGGGACTTTGCAGATGTGATTTAAGATTGGGAATTTGAGATGTGGATATTATCCTGGATTATCTGAGTTAGCCCAACCTAAGAACCTGAGTCTTTAAAGTGGAGACCCTTTCCTACTTAGGATCACAGGGACAAGTGATTATAGAGAGAAGGGTCAGAGACATGCAACTTTACTGGATATGAAGATGGGGGAAGGGACGACAGGCTAAGACATATTCTTCAAGACTTATTTGATTATCTTAAGGTACTGTTTGAATTGGAAGGAAACAATAAATACTTTAATTCTAATCTTAACTTCCTAGCAGAAAGAATATTAATTTGTTTCTCTTGTGTACTCTAAAAACTGTCAAAGCTTTTTTGTAAGTGTCCTTAGAAATTTATGGTATTACATGTATTTTATGTATTTAGTTATATTGAAGATATCAATCTTTTTTTACAACAATTTCTGCAACTGACTGCTAGGAACCCCTTCAGTTTGGTTCCTTAGTTTTTGTCAAGAAATTCAACATTGTTTCACAACTTTCCTGCTTTCTGGTATGGTCTTATGTCCCCAGGTTTATCCTGAATATTCTCTACTCCAGACCTGAAATCAGACATTCTTTCAAATAGATCTGGTACCTTTTTAGTAGCAAATGATTTGAAATAATTTTGTGACAACTGTAAGGTAGAGTGCCTAGACTCACTTTTCTGGCATGTGGATGTCGAGTTGTTCCAGCACCATTTGTTGAAAAGATTATCTATGATTCATTGTACTGACTTCACTCCTTTGTCAAAGATCAATTGATTACATTAGTGTGGGTCCCTTTTTAGACTCTCTATTCTGTTCCAGTGATTAATATGGAAGAGATGACATCCTTGCCTTGTTCCTGATCTGTGCAGGAAATCTTTGTGTTTCCAACAGTTAAATTCAACATTACCTGTAGGTTTCCTCCAGATCCTCTTTATCAAGTTGAGGAACTTCTTCTCTATTCCTTGTGTGAGGAAAGTTTTATCATGATTAAGTGTTAGATTTTGTGAAATGAATGTCCTGTATCTCAGTATCATCATGTGTTTTTTTCTTCATTAGCCTATTGATGTGACAGATTACACTAATAGTTTTTCAGTGTAGAATATGTATTTCATACCTGGCATAAATGCCACTTGGAGACGATGTATAATTCCTTTTATAACATTGTCGGATTCAAGTTGCTAATGTTTTGTTGAGGATTTTTCTATCTATATTCATAAGTGATACTGGTCTGCAATTTTCGTGTAATGTCCTTTTCTGGCTTTGGTAACACGGCAATACTGGCTTCATAGAATGAGTTAAGCAGTGCTTCCTTCTCTTCAATTTTTGGGAAAGGTTTTTGAAAAGAAGTTGGATTCATTCTTATATTTGCTCCTTTATACTTAAGATGTCTGTTCTTCCAGTTTCTTTCATGATTTTTATTCATCCTTGACGTTCTGAAGTTTGACTATGACATGACCATGTATAATTTTTGTTGGTATTTATTATGCCTGTGGATGTTTGAACTTCCTCATCTTGGTTTGGTGTCTGACATTACTTTGAGGGAAATTCTTAGGTATTATTGCTTTAAATGTTGTTTCATTTCCTTTTTCTCTTTCTTCTGCTTCTGGTATTCCCGTTACAATTTTTTTTTCTTTTTAGGGCAGCACTCACAGCATATGGAGGTTCTCAGGCTAGGGGTCCAATTGGAGCTGCACCTGCTGGCCTACACAACAGTCACAGCAATGCGGGATCCAAGCCGTATCTGTGACCTACACCACTGCTCACAGCAATGCTGGATCCTTAACCCAATGAGCAAGGCCAGGGACCAAACCCAACTATATACACTAGAGTTTAACTTATTTTTACAACTCAGCAATATATCGTGATATATATTCTTGGCTTACATGACTATTTTATTATGATATAATCATTGGAGAGGAAATTTATAGATTTATTTTTATTTACAAATATAAATGATAGGAACAGGAACTCATTGGAAAAATTCTACATCTCTGGATTTCAACCAATATAAAATCACAGTAGAGTCTGCTGGTTAGAAGGTATATGGTGGAGTGGGCATGTAAAGCCTAAAATTTCAGCTCCAATAATCCCCGCTTTGTAATCCTGAGCAAATTATTTGACATTCCCTGTGCCTCTTTTTTAACCCCCCTTTCTATAAAATAGGAATAACAACATCTTTCACATAAGATTATGTGAGTGTTTTTCACAATGATACCTATAAAGTATTTTGATCAGAGCTTGGCACAAAGTAAGCAATCGATAAATAGTTCTATTAGTATTATCTCACTGCTGCTGCATTTATGTAAGCATATAGAAGATTCATTTTAGCCATTTACTACCTATACATAGAATACACATGCATGCAAGTATAACATACTAAGTAAGACAAATATTTATGTGGCACACATTTTAGACTTTAGATTAAAATGTAAAACTGGAAAAAAATTTTGGCATGATAGCTTGTTTTGCAGTTGTTGATATTTGAGTCCATCCCCTGTTTGAGAGAAAACCATTTATATGTGTCAACAAATTTTTATCTTGCTAGTGAGATCACTTTCAATAACTACTGCAATGTTGAGATACAGAGAGAAATCTACCTGGACAAAACCACTGTGGGGACTTTAAAAGGCATCAGGTATGGGCACGTCTAAGTGAACAACAAATAACAGTCCTGTGGGATCTGCATGGAGTGTTTGATATTATGATTAGGAAAGATACGTTTTGAAAGCCAAAGACAAAAATAAGCTACTAACATTTGAGATGAATTATAAAATACTACATTAATAAAACCTCTGTTATGTACCTAAATATTTACACACATTTTCAAGTAAAAATCTATCTTTTATCCAAATTAATCTCACTTTGGCCTCTTAAAATTAAATGTCAAGTGCTATATAGCAAGCTACCATTCCTTAAGTGATGCTTTATCAGTACTTGTTTTATTTTCCTACAACTTACTGTATACTTAAAAACATGTATCAAAAAATCGCAAAATACCCGAAGCTTATATTTTATCTGTACAATTTCACGAATTAGTGTTTCTTACAGATATTGTTGGAAATTTTAAATCACAGAAATTATCAATTCAGTAACTTTCAATTGTTTATCTGTCCCTCTCTCTGAATCCTTTTTTTCAAACACTGAACATTTAGTTTTTTCATTCAAAAACCATTTGTTAAGTGACTATTATGTACAGACAGTATTTTTGTCTTAGGGCACATCTATTCTATTTGAATCAAAGCATCTTCTCTCAGCCTTGCTATAATCCTTCACCAGTGAATTATTAAATCGTGTTTGCATTTCATTGTTCCCTTGCAGGATTCATTCTCAGATCAAGTTCTTTCAGTTTTGCTGCCATCTCTTTTAATCAGAATTTATTCTCTGCAAAATTCATCAATTACATTCTAATGACAAAAGCCTTCTTTAATTATCATTCTCTTCTTACTGCTTCTGCATCATTTGACACTATGAACACCTTGTTCTTTTTGAAACATTCACCTCCAAGGATACCATACCACCTCCTCATTAAATAGTTACAGGAAATAATATAGACATGAAACATCTCTCTCGGTACCATATACAGATGATGTTCCACAAGACTAAACTCTCCATGACCTGAATTCTATATATATCCAATGCTAACTCTTGAGTTTTCCAAATGTGAACATTTTATTCAGGGTGTATCTAAGACCAGTCTGACATGGAGTACTGTCATTGGGCACATTCACCCTCTCCCATATCTGTCTCCATTTATTACATGTACACATTTACCTCTATAATGTCTATTCCCCAAAATTTAAATTTTCTCTCAAGTACTCTGTTGTATTTGGAACTCTATGATGTGTATATTATTGGTACACGCTATAAGAATTGTTATTTCTTTATCCTCAAAGCAGCTTCCCTATGTCTTTCCCACGTGCTAATATTTCTTTCAACATTTTAAAAATCTGAATTCAAAACCCTCATCATCATGTTTTTTTCTTCACCACTTCACATCAAACAAGTTGCTAAATTCTATGTCCTTTTTTTTTACCTTCCCACTACCTCAGATCATTCTTTCAAATTGCTAAACTACTGAAATAGCCTTTTATTTGTGTTTCTATTTCACATCTCCTTCTCCCTCCATTCTTTTCATGACTAGATGAGATTAGCTTCCCTAACATATCATTTTAATTATGTCTTTTCCTTTTTTTGTGAATAGGAATTCTTTTTTTATTATATTTTATTTTTTAAATTATTTCCCCAATACAATTTTTTTCTACTGTACAGCATGGTGACCCAGTGACACATACATGTACACATTCTATTTTCTCACATTATCATGCTCCATCATAAGTGACTAGACATAGTTTCCAGTGCTACGCAGTGAGATCTCATTGCTAATCCATTCCAAAAGCAATAGTTTGCATCTATTAACCCCAAGTTCCCAAACCACCCCACTCTCTCCCCCTCCTCCTTGGCAACCACAAGTCTGTACTCTAAGTCCATGATTTTCTTTTCTGTGGAAAGGTTCATTTGTGCCATATATTTGATTCCAGATATAAGTGATATCATATGGTATTTGTCTCTTTCTGACTTACTTCACTCAGTATGAGTCTCTAGTTCCATCCATGTTGCTGCAAGTGGCATTATTTTGCTCTTTTTGATGGCTGAGTAGTATTCCATTGTGTATATATACACCATATTTTCCTAATCCAATCATCTGTCGATGGACATTTGGGTTATTTCCATGTCTTGGCTATTGTTAATAGTGCTGCAATGAACATGCAGGTGCATGTGTCTTTTTTTTTATTATTTTTTTTAACAGTTATTTCCCCAATACAATTTTTTTCTACTGTATAGCAGGGTGACCCAGTTACACATATATGTATACATTCAATTTTCTCACATTATCATGCTCCATCATAAGTGACCAGACATAGTTCCCAGTGTTACACAGCAGGATCTCATTGCTAATTCATTCCAAAGGCAATAGTTTGTATCTATTAACCCCAAGCTCCCCAACCACCCCACTCCCTCCCCCTCCCCCTTGGCAACCACAAGTCTCTTCTCCAAGTCCATGATTTTCTTTTCTGTGGAAAGGTTCCTTCGTGCCTTATATTAGATTCCAGATATAGTGATATCATATGGTATTTGTCTTTGTCTTTCTGACTTGCTTCATTCAGGATGAGAGTCTCTGGTTCCATCCAGTGCTTCATGTGTTTTTTTAACGAAAGTTTTATCTGGATATATGCTCAAGAGTGGGACTGCTGGGTCATATGTTAGTTCTATGCATAGGTTACTAAGGTACCTCCATACTGTTCTCCATAGTGGTTGTACCAGCTTACATTCCCACCAAGAGTGCAGGAGGATTCCCTTTTCTCCATACCCCCTCCAGCTTTTGTTATTTGTGGACTTATGAATGATGACCATTCCGGCTGGTGTGAGGTGGTATCTCATGGTAGTTTTGATTTGCATTTCTCTAATAATCAGGGATGTTGAGCATTTTTTCATGTGCTTGTTGGCCATCTGTATATCTTCCTTGGACAAATGTCTCTTCAGGTCTTTCGCCCATTTTCCCATTGGGTTGTTGACTTTTTTGCTGTTGAGTTGTATAAGTTGCTTGTATATTCTAGAGATTAAGCGCTTGTCAGTTGCATCATTTGACACTATTTTCTCCCATTCTGTAAATTGTCTTTTGTTGTTGTTGTTGTTGTTGCTATTTCTTGGGCCGCTCCCACGGCATATGGAGGTTCCCAGGCTAGGGGTCCAATTGGAGCTGTAGCCACCGGCCTACGCCAGAGCCGCAGCAACGTGGGATCCGAGCCGCGTCTGCAACCTACACCACAGCTCACTGCAACGCCGGATCGTTAACCCACTGAGCGAGTGCAGGGACCGAACCCACAACCTCATGGTTCCTAGTCGGATTCATTAACCACTGCGCCACGACGGGAACTCCTAAATTGTCTTTTTGTTTTCTTTTTGGTTTCCTTTGCTGTGCAAAAGCTTGTCAGTTTGGTTAAGTCCCATTGGTTATTTTTGCTATTATTTTTGTTGCTTTGGGCGACTGACCTGAGAAAATATTCATAAGGTTGATGTCAGAGAATGTTTTGCCTATGTTCTCTCCCAGGAGTTTGGTGGTGTCTTGTCTTATATTTAATCCTTTAAGCCATGTCTTTTCTTGAATCAACTGTGTCCATAATTTCCCCTGCCTGATGGATAAAATCTCAATTCTTATTCAAGCATTCTAGAAATGGTACACAAAGAGTTTGGCATTTATGTGTATAAATCTAAATAATTATAAAAGATATATCTACAATATTTAGTGATGAAGACTAAATTGCACAAAACAGAATTAATTAAACATTGGGCAGTGAGAGCAGGTAAAAGGAGAAAGTGATGGATCATAAAGGTTCTTACTTTTTTGGGAGGAAAAATTACAGAATTGATTATTTTTTAGTTTGCAAAATAATCCATAGTAAAATTTTAAGGGTACCCACCATAGTAATAAAAAATTGTACGTAAATTCCTTTTTTTATTGGTATAAGAATATAAACTCAAGCAATGCAAATAATTCAGTTAAAGAATAGAAGAAATGAGCCAAGACAAGGCAAGTAAATAGCAGAAAATACTATTCTAAATGTAAATTCAAATACAGTTAACCCTTGAAAAACATGCGTTTGAACTGTGTAGGTCCATCTATATTCAGATTTTTTCAATAGTAAATACTAATACAGTACTACACGATCCACAGTGCTTGAATAAATGTGGAATGGCATATATGAAGGGCTAACTGTAAATTATACTCAGATTTTGAACGATATGGATGGTAGGCACACCACCCACTTCATTTTTCAAGGGTCAACTGTATAAAAGTAATTATGAGAAATATGCATAAAAATATGAAAGAACTAAACTCTCCAGTTAAAGAACAAAAGTGGTCAGAGTATATATCTATCTATCTAGATATACATAGATTTTAATCTAGCAATATAGTGTTTATAAGAGACATAAAGGGAAGTTCCCATGTGGCGCAGTGGGTTCAAGATCCAGCGTTGCCACAGCTGTGGCGTAGTCTGCAACTGTGGTGCAGGTTTGATCCCTAGCCCAGGGACTTCCACATGCTGTGGGTGTGGCCAAAAAACAAATAAAATTTTTACAAATAAATAAGTAAAAATCCCTTTTCTTAAAAAAAATAGAGTGAGGCAGAAAGAGGAATACCTGACTACATATAAGGGGCACAAAGCTTGAGGATAAAATATAAAGGTGTGCCAAAAAATGCAAACCAAAAGAAACCTAAGATAGTTATATAGTAATGTATGAGACAAAAGACATTTTAAACTAAAGACGTTATTAACGATGAAAAGGTTCACTTATATAAGAAAAGGATCAATATCAAAGTAAATAAACTATTTCAACTTTTCAGTTTCTTAAAATAGCTTCCATGTATATAATGGGTTAAGGGATCTGAAAGAATTATAGGATAAATGTTCAAATCCACAAGCTTAGTGGGAGATTTTAACATACACATGGAAGTTCCCATCAACCCAATTAACAAGCCTGACTTAATGAACATGTAAAAACCAGATTCCCAAATGTGTGTCTAACACATTCTTTTTAAACTCATATAAAGCAGTTACAAAAGGCTACCATGTACTGTGCAAAAAAGAAATTTTAAGTATATGTCAAAAATTTGATATCACACAATACAATCAATTTAGATATAACAAAAAGATAATTAGAAAATACATTTGTAAATTTAAATACTTAATTCTAAGTAATTCATGGGTCAAAGAGAAACTCATAATGGAAATTTAAATATACTTAGAAATAAAATATGTGGGGTACTTGGAGGAATATTTTTGCTAATATTTATAGGAGAAATTAACTTAAATATCCATCATAACCAGTTAGAAAAGGAACTAAATAAGTTCCAACAAAGTAGAAAGGAAAAAGTACAAAAATAAGAAGTTAACAGAGAACATCAAAATAGCCAAGATTTAAAGAGAAGAAGAAAATTTTAAAACTGCATGGAAAATTGATCAAGACAGAAGGAAAGGTACACAAATAAAAGGAAGGGTCATGCACATATTCACAAAACAGATTTTTCAAGATTAAATGTATGCCCATATAACCAACCAAACTTAAAACCTTTTACACAGCAAATGAAATCATCGGCCAAATGAGAAGGCAACCAACCTACTGAATGCAAGAAGTTATTTGCAAGTGGTATGTCTGAAAAGGGGTTAATATCCAAACTATATAAAGAACTCATACAACTCAATAATAAATAAGCAAAACCAAAACCCCACCCAGAGATGATCTGAAACAGGCATTTTTTCAAAGAAGGCTTATGCATAGCCAACAGGCACATAAAAAGATGCTCAATATCAATTATCATTAGGGAAATGCAAGTCAAAAACCACAATGAGGTATCACTTCACACCACTCAGAATGGCTAATAAGAAAAGAAATAACAAGTGCAGAGAAATGGGAATCCTCATGCACTAAGAATGTAAACTGGGACAACCTATATGGAAAACCATATAGAGGTTCCTCAAATAATTAAAAACAGAACTACCATACAAGCCAGCAATTCCACACTTGGCATTGATCAGAAGAAAACAAAAACACTAATTTGAAAAGATATATGCACCCTGATGTTCATAACAGCATTATTTACAACAGCAAAGATATGGAAGCAACCTACGTATCCATCAAAAGAAGATAATGCACACACGTGTGCACACACACACACACAATGGACTATTGCACAGCCATAATAAATAATGAAACTTGGCTATTTGCAACACCTGGAGGGTATTACACTTAGTATAATAAGTTAAAGACAAATACTTTATATTATCACTTATATGTGGAATCTATAAAATAAAACAAATGAACAAATACAATATAAAAACAGAAAGAGACTTGCAGATATAGAGAACACACTTGTAGTTGCCAGTATAAAGAGAGGTGGAATAAGGAGCAAAATAGGTGAAAGGAAATGAGGTATATAACACTAGATATAAAGTAACTAAGTTACAAGAACATAATGTATAGCATAGGAAATACAGTCAATGTTTTATAACTCTGTAAACCATATAATCTATAAAATACTGGATTACCATGTTGTATACCTGAAACTAATACTGTGAGCCAACCATACGTCAATGAAAAAAAGCTCAAATATATTAAACAAATTTCTTGAAACTCAGTAGCTATAAGAATTTACCTAAGAAGAAATGGGGAAAGAAAAAAAAATAGAGTTCTTTAACCATCAGAGGAACAAAATCAGTAGGTAAAATATCACTTTAAAAAACACGCTTAAATGGTTTTATAGATGAGTTCTACTAAAATTTCAAACAAGTGATTCCACACTTACAGAACTCTTTTAGGAAACAGAAATGGGAAAATATCAACCCCACAATGAACCCAGCTTGATATCAAAACTAAGTAGAATAACAGGAGAACAGAAAATCATATGCTCATTTTACTTATGAGTGTAGATGGAAAATTCTAAACAAAGTATAAACAAACAGAATCCTGCAATATAGTACAAGAGATATAATGCATCATAAGCAAAAATCTGTAGTAAACATTATATTTGATAAGGAAAGGTCAAAACAATTTCCTCTCTAGTCAGGAACAAATCGAGGATGACAGTCATCACTTCTATTCACTTAGAAACCAAAGAAAAGCTCCAAATGAGAAGAAAAATAAATCCTATCATTATTTACATACATAACATGATTTCCAAATATGAACTCTTCCAAAAATCTGAGCATAAATCATTGGAATTAGTAACAAATCAAGGCAAGACTTATGCAAAAATCAGCTGCTACTGGCAACAGAAAACAAAATTTTAGAAAATACAGTTTATAATGATAAAAATAATACTTAAAATTCTTTTAAAAATCTTAAGTTATGTATGACTTTTTGAATAAGATTATAAAGTATAGTGGGAGATATTTAAGCCCATATAAGTAAGTAGAGACAATGTTAATGGATAAGTAAACTCATTATGCAAATATATTGATTCTTTTCAGGCTCATCTGGAGATTCAATGCTTCCCAATTAAGACAGCCATTTTTTCCTTGTGACACTTGACGAAGGGACAAATAATAGCTAAGACACAATGGAGGATTAACAAGGTAGAGGACCTTGCACTACTAGACAGGAAGAGACTAGTGCATACAGGGAAACTTGACAAAGCTGTGGTAGTTAGGTGAGCACCACAAAAATCATACTCTCCCATATAGCAGAACTGCCTCTGGGAAGCTGTGGTCCACCAGAGAAAGAGAACAACGTTCCCCTGCACAACTTTCATTTATGTATGGCCACTTGACTAGTTTTTGCCAATGAATTATGAATGACAATAAGATCATTTTTTGACCAAGTTATTTAAGGAGTTGGCATGCCTTCCCTCACCTTTCTTCTGCCGTCTTCTAGCTGGATACAGAAGACTGTACAATGTCTGAGTGGAGGGTAGACACACAAGAGGGAAGGAGATTGGGTCTTTGCACAATCAAGGGGAGGACAACACTGACTAGAATCAGTTCCACTGTAGTGGGCCCCTGACATTTGGGAGACTATTTTTTTATAGTAACTTGCTTTATTCTAAAATATTTAACACAAGACAAGGGTTACAACCACAGTTCAGTGGGGAGAGACAGACTATATTCATGGATAAATGACTACTCAAAATGGAAAAAGAAAGAATTCAAAAAACTCTCACACCATTAAAAGACTTAATTCCTAGTGGATTATAGATTAAAAGGTGTAAGGAAAAAATTTAATAATTTTTGTTGAAAATATTGGAGACCATTTGTATAATCTTACAGTAGGGAAGAATTATTTAAACAAGACTCAAGTATAAACCATAAAGAAAAGATTAATAAATATGTACACTAAAACTAAGAGCTTCTAGAGTCTCTTCTGTGGTTCAATAGGATCAGTGGTGTCTGTGTAGTGCCAAGATGCAGGTTTGATCCTGGGCCTGGTGCAATGGGTTAAAGAAAATGGTGTTGCTGTAGCTGTGGCAGGATATGTTGCAACTAGAGCCACGATCTGATCCCTGGCCTGGGGATTCCATATGCTCCCTGGGGCAGTCAAAAAAGACAAAGTAAGAGCCTCTAATTTTCAAATTATACCATTAAATAAGATGAAAAGACGACCTACAAATAAGGAAAAGATATTAACCAACACAAAGATGACAAAAATTATTATACAGAATATGAGGGACAGATAGTTACCTACCTGACACAGAAGACAATAGGAACAGTAATGTAAAACAATATTCAACATCACTATTAATCAGGGAAATCTAAATAAAATAAGACAGCATTTTATTAAGGCTTTATATGGTACTAAAGGCTAGTAAAAGTGTGGAAATATGTCAACTTTTACACACTAGTGTGTGTGTAAAAAGGATTTAGTGTTATTTGTGGATCATTCTAGAAAGGGATATTACATCATCTTGAAGTTTGTGTACATATAAGATGACCCATCAATCTCATTACTGGTTATTGACTCTGAAGATGTTCTCGCTCATGTGCACCAGGAGACATATACAATAAGTCACATTGGAGTATTGTTAGAGCAACACTGAGATCAAGCCACTTCCCATCAACAAGAGCATAACTACAAGTGTCATGTGTTTATATCAAAGAATACTAAACAGCAATCAAAGGAATGGAGCTACAGCTGTAGTTCTCCCTGTGAGGAACCTCAGAGAAAGTGTCGAATTACAAATGAGTCAGAAAAGATTACATGCCTTACAATGTTTATATAGAGTTGAAAAACACACAAAAACTATTCAGCGTGTATGCATGTGGATATGTAAATACACATATAACTTTTACGTATGTGTGCACAGATGAAACTTCTTTTTAATTAAGAGGATGATAAATACAAAATGTAAAAGAACAGTTATACTTGCAAGAGAGGGAGAGCACTATTATTTCATAGGGATATATGCACTATTCTGAAAGCTAGGTGGCAGTTATAGATTATTTACTTTAAAATTATTTAATCTCTTACATAAGAATATATATTATTTTTTGTGCATATCATATAATAAAATAGTATTTCAAGCGAGTTATAAAATAACCTTGTAATTTATTTATATTGTGTAAAGAACAATTATCATTTTAATTTTCAAAATATATGTGTAATTATAGAAAGCATATGTGGGGAAGATATACTCCCAAATGTTAATAGTGGTTATCTCTGGAATGCAGGATAACCACTGCATTCTGCATTCTGTAAAACTCAGAGAAGAAATTAAACACAATACAACTCTCCTTACAAAATAAAAACAGTATCAGATGAGGCTGTTAGAATCCTGGCAAGAGATAACAGAAGAAGGTATAACTAGAATAGCAATGAAAGGAACTTAAAATCTTGGCAAAGAACTCAATGTCTCACAGCAACTACACAATAATGTCCCATGTGTGCATTGCATTCCACAGTAGTTTAAAAAAATAGAACTATTTGTTAAATCACCACTAGAAAAACTTGTTTTGAAGTATGTGAAGCTTCAAGTCAGCTCAACATTACAGTTTTAGCAATATTAAATCAAGGCCAAGTTGATTTGGAACCTTTGGAAGAACAGACACTAGGAAAATGTCTCGAAACCACCTTACAATACCTAAACCTAATCCAGTCTTCACAGCATTTTAGTGCAATGCTCTCTGAGGACCTGCTGCATAAAAACCGGCTTATCAATGTTTTACAGACTTCAGTACAATGTTGAATATAGGATTACAAACAAATACAATCACATGAGGTAAAATCGTTAAGTTCCAGACCATTGGCAGCTAATCGAGGAGAGGGGAATGGGAGGAGGTAATTTCTATATTTGGACCAACAAAAGCAAAAATGAAGACTCTTTAAAAACCATAGCATATATATAAGATTTATGTCACATTATTCTTTAACCTCACTTTAGAAAGGGATTCAAGAAAATGGCTCACCGTCATAAAAGAGAGCATAAGAGGAGTTGATCATGACCTAAAGGCAGCGATACTAACTACTTTGCTGTTGTTGTTTTTGTTGGGGTCTAAATTCAAATTTAAAGATTTTGACCAAAGGGTTTTTTTTAAACAAGGACTTCTGACAAAACAGCCGAAGAGTACAAAGCCTAAGATAAACGCCTTGAGGCTTAGAAAGTTGCTTAAAGGAACATCTTAGACAAAACTGAATACTCTTATAATAGTTCCATGAAACCTTAAAAGGATAAAAGGCAAAGATCTTCTAGTAAAATTCTCTTTTATATTTCTTTTCAGTCTAATCTAATATTAGAAATTATTTTTCCTTCCCATCAAAGCAAACTGAACTACAGTTTTCTTCAAGCCAATGTTCCAAAATGCCATTTGACTTTCTCACTTAAAATGACAGTGAAAAAGAGTTTTGACAGTGAGAAATAAACTAAGAGAATATCACTGAACTAAGTTTTTTTTTTGCAAAAATTTTAGCTAAATCAATTACAGCACAAACCAGAACTTTATACTCCAAGTAAACACCCACCTCAGCCCCAGAAATGTTCATATGCACGAGATAGCACTACTGTCTTCCTCTACACACAATATGGAATGGGGTTATACAAAAATCTATTAAAGTTATATCAAAACCTTTGATGTTTCTTATAGCAAGATCAGATATCCTGAAATAATTCAATATTTTTAAAAAACTTAAAGGAAACCTGAATATAGCTACAAATATTTTAAGTTAATAATTTAAGAAAAATTGTAAAAATAAGAAAGAAAACAGTGTTTGTGTGGCCAGACTTATCTCCCTTGATCTACTCCAAGTTTTATCTTTTTTTTTTGTCTTTTTGCCTTTTCTAGGGCCGCTTCTGCGGCATATGGAGATTCCCAGGCTAGGGGTCTAATCGGAGCGTAGCTGTAGCCCCCTGCCTACGCCACAGCCACAGCAACGTGGGATCCGAGCTGCATCTGCAACCTACACCACAGCTCACGGCAACGCCGGATCCTTAACGCACTCACCAAGTCCAGGGATCGAACCCACAACCTCATGGTTCCTAGTCAGATTAGTTAACCACTGAGCCACGACAGGAACTCCACCAAGTTTAATCTTCTTGTTTTAAAAGTGAATTTTATTTTCTATAAATAAATAAATAGGTACGCTTTCTGAAATGACAAGGATTTATTTTCCTCTCAATAACCTATCACATTCTTTAAAAGCAAGGAAAAAAAAAAACAGGCCAATTTTCAAAAACCTGGCTTTATCCTCTCAAACTCTTTAATACACTCAAAGTACAGTTCTTTGGTTTTTTGAATGTGTTCTTTTGTGAATAAATGTAAATAAACTCCCTTACCCTCTAGTTTTCACATCTTTGTTTTCAATTAAATTCAATTCATTTCACACAAACTTATTTATATTTTCTCCGAATGATTTGAAAATGTAATTACAAAATTTAAAATATGATCCTCAGAATGAAGAAAAAGATATCTTACTCTGGAAAAGAGGATGTCAGTATCTACTAAAGCTCAACGTATGTATACACATATGCTTTATAACTAGGTAATTCCTTTTTCAGATATATATCAAATAGAATTATAGCCCTTTTAACTGAAGACATATACCAAATCTTCATATACTGAATGCTGATATAATATTATTAATAATATTTATAAACTGGAAACTACTTACACAGTAGAGTTCATAGATAAATTACAGCATATTTCCCACTCTGTAATACTACACAGTAATGAGTATAATTTTCAGTTACATGTGACAAAAGTGGGCAAATCCTACAAGCATAACGTTGAACAAAAGAAATCAGACACAAAGAGTACACATTTTATGCTACCATTTATAAAAAGCACAAAAATGAGCAAAATAACCTATGTTGTCAGAAGTCTACACACTGGTTGCCTTTGAAGGTTAAAGACTACAGCAAAGTAACAAAGGAGTTTCTGGGGTCTTGGTAAGATTGTGTGTTATGTTACATGCTAATTTTCTAGATGTCTTCCATCTGTGAAGAATCAGGGAGCCATCTAATTATGATTTGTGTCCCTTTCTAACCATGGGGACAACTACTCTCAAGCTCCTTGCAAGTAAACAGTAACCATTCTTACCATCTAAACCTCTAAGAAACTGACTATCATGTGAAGCCAAATGCATCCTGATAGATGTGCACTCTCTGTGAAAGTTCTGAATATTCAACAAATGACCAGCATTGTAGCATTAAAGGTAACACTGTGTAATAAATTTAGTCTCATTAGGAGTATAAATGGATCAGTTAAGACAGAAAGAAAAGTTTCTTGAAGGAGAAGACTACTAGATTTTCAAAGAGACTAGGAAGAACCCTCCTACAGATCCTTCAAAAAGGAGAGAATCTTGTAATGTTTGTTTTTTTAAAAAAGTAGGCAAAGGTTCAAGGTTGAGGCTGTTGTTCTTTTTAAAGTACTTACTGCTAAATCTTACAGGAACCTCTTTTGGATGGAAATGTTTTCCTTCTTTTTCTACTGATAACTGTAAATTGAGTTGAAATGTCCCAATAAGGCAGGGAAAGTCTCTCAAATGCAAAGTGTTTTCAATGCAGATATCACAAGGAACATATGCCAAATCAAATGGCATCATAAAAGCTTGAATTCAGTAAGAACATTCCAATTTGAAAAGTTTATTTTTAAAAATGCTTTCAAGCCAAATGTAAGTTTGCATACATTAAATGCTTTCAGCAATAAGAGAAAGGGTTTTGTAATTCCAGAGTGAGATCTTTGAGCCAAGAGAGAACAAACAATAATTTAAGATTCAAACACAAAGATTCTACTTTCTTGGGAAACATTACAGATCACTGAAAAAGACTACCTGACCATGGAAGAAAAAAAATCTTACTGTTAAATAAGATGAAAAAATTCATTTAGATTTTAACTTGAATAACTAGATGTTCATGTAAAAGAGCATACAATGGGCATTCACTTTTCAACCTGGAATGTAGAACTGAAACTGAGTCCCCCCAAAAACTGAGTTGCCTTACTGAGTTTATGATCAATTTCTCTATCCAAAACTTTGTTCCCTTTCTTATTCTGTCCCTGTTCCCCTCAGGATTAAGAAGTATCAAAGGAGGGATTGAAACCAAACAGGAATCTGTGGGACTTTCTTGAGTAAAAAAGCCCCTCAATATCTCCCAGTTCTTGTTTGTAGAAAAAAGGCTTTTGCCTCCTAGGCCTTCCCCGAGTTCCAAAGAAGAGACTCAAGCAGTTAATGAGTAAAACAATAGTCGCAAGACTTCTAGTTTCTTCTCAAGAGATATACATATACTATGCAGATATCACAAGGAACATATGCCTACTCAGTGGAGGATGATGACTCCATGATGATCACAAGTAAAAGATCCAAGACTGGCTGGAACCAGAAAGTTGATGACTGATATTCCCAAAACATCACCTTGTTACCTTACCAACCAACCAAGCCAAAGAAGGCATGAGTTGATCTGGCATCCTATGACTCTCTCCCCAACACTGTCTTTAAAACCCTTTGCCTAAAAGCTATTTGGGTATTCATATCTTTTGGGCATGAGCTGCTTGTTCTCTGTGATTGGTGACCTGCATATAAATGCTGTAATTTCCTTTACCACAATACAGTGTCAATAAATTGACTTTCCTGTGCATCAGGCAAATGACTCCAAGTTTGGTTTGGTAACAAAAGGATGTCCTCCTGGAGTTCCCTTTTGGCTCAACAAGTTTAAGGTATGGTGTTGTCACTGCAGCAGGTGCTGTCCCAGCTGTGGCTCAGGGTTGATCCCCGGCCCAAGAACTTGCACATGTCACAGATGCAACCAAAAAAAAAAAAAGAGAGAGAGAGAGAGAGTGTGTTTGACCACAAACTGAGATACTAAGTTACATCATTTTTAAATGATGTAAAACCCTTGAGTGAGCAAAAAAAAAATGTAGGCAAAATAACTGAACAGTGGCAAAGATTCATTTCAAATGGAAAAAATCAAAGATAAGATGTTGCAAGAGAAACAAGAAAATATAGAATGATAAAATTCTGTACAAAAAGAAAAAAAGTAATTGCTACTTATTTATATTTTTGATAGATTTTAAAAGCATGGTATACTGGAAAAATACAAAACTAGGAATAACCATCTTTTCTCTCTACCTAGATTATGGACAAATTGCTAGTCTGCTATGAAGTAGTATAGAGTAATACAACACATACACATGGGCAAAGATTCTTTATATCCATTATTTTTAATTTCCACAATTAAAAATGTTTCTTCATGAGTCTTAATTTAATTACATGTGACATTTTTGTATATTTTTGTGTTGTCTCCTCACAAGGCAATAAAATATTTATCCTTACCTCACTCTATCCCAAATTTTTTCGGGTATTTCCCAGAATATGTTAGAAAAACTAATTTTTATTAGGATCCTATTGTGTGCTTATAGCAGAAGATGTAGTGCAAAAAGAAAAAAATAGAATAAATCTATTGATTTTGAGAAACTTTCACTTCGATGTGTGTGTATGTATGTGTATTTATTGGGGATAGGAGGAGTGAGGGACTTGATCAACTACAACTCAAGACTTCAGAAACACTTGAATAGTAGTGTAAAATCTTCCTTCCTAATAGGCTATAATCTCCTCAAGAACACAGCCTAAATTCTTTAATCCATAAATCCTATGTATAGCAAAAGGTCTGGCATACACTTAATGCTCCACAGTATTTTCTAGTTAATGGTGAATGAATCAATGAATTAATAAAGACATGTTGAAAAGGAGGAGAGAATGGATAGAAAAATTTAACATGGAGTCAATTTAGTTCAGGTCATCCTGCATTAATGAAACAATCTAGGTCAAGCATATCTCTTTAAAAGTAGAATGAGGAATACTTTCTGTAGCGATAGAAAGGCGAGGGTCTTCATGAATGTGAGGCTACTAGGATATGGAAAGGGTAAGAATAGTTAGATCATGCTGCATTGGGTAGAGCTTGTGGGCGGCTTTCAAAATTTTTTAAAAATCTGTGGAAGGTAACTGAGGCTGAGGTGGGGAGCATATAGTATTGTTATGAATGGATGAGTTCAAGAAGGACTGGTCAAAGATAAAGAGATCGTGTAAGAAATTCCTGAAATCACACATCCATAATTAACAGATTTTTGAGTGGTCACAGGGATGGAAATAGTGATAACCAAGCTTTTCCAGAGACCCTGTAAAGAAAGAAGCTACAAAACATGACAGCAAAACTAAGAAGGTTAGAAAAGAAGCAAGATCTCTCCAACATTACAAAGGAGAAATATGTGTATTTATCCTTTGCACATTTTAATTTCTGGCAACTCCTATGATTATCTGCAGCAGCAGAAACACCTCCGAGTATTTGTTAAGAGCAGTTTTCTCAGGGTCTGTTCTAGGGACAACTTTTTTTCTTGTCACCATGGCAATGCTGCTAAAATAAATTATCTGTGTAAAGTTTCATTCCTTACTTCAAACACTTCAGTGGCAAAATACTGGGTAAAGGGAGTCATCATAAATATATATGGATTTCATTTTTTATAAAATGGTTTGATGCATTCTTTTAAAGGGTTAAATGTTGATTTTTTCTTTGGTTCACTAAATGACTTATCAATGAGTACTACAGTGACTATAGTGGAACTTTTGGATCAGTTACCTTGAAGGCATTCGGGACCCTCTTCTTCATTGTTTTTCTTTATATAGGGGCTAGGAAGATAAAATATTTACGTTCCCAGATTTTCTTTAAGCTAAGAGTAGCTAGGTATGTGATTTCTTCCAAAGAAGATGCAAGCAGAAATCCTTTGATAGGAATATAAGGGAAGATTTTAGCATACAAAAATTCAGCAAGCATTCACCACCCAGCCTTTTAATTTCTTCTTTTGCCCTCTTCCCTCCTATCTTTCTGGAATGTGAACACAATATCTGGCTTACTGCAGAAATTCTGTGAAAATGAGTAAAAAACCCCACAAACTAGAAAAATGATGAATGATACAGAATGATGGAGGAAACTGGAATTCTTAGTGGGACAATAGTGCTCAAATGCATGCTTCTAGATTTTTTTCATATGAGAAAATATACCTTTATCTTTTGAAGCTACTGATAGGTTTTCTGATGCTTACAGCTGAACTCATTACCAAAACTACCCATCATATACTAAAACTGGTATATACAAGGATATCTCTATTCTCAAGGCAAGAACATCAAAGAGTATTAATAGATATGAGTGCTTAGTTTTTATATAGCAATATGTTAAGCAATTTACATAAACTAACCAACATAAACCTCAAGGTAAAACTGAATTAGATGCTCTTTATACCCCCATTTTAAAAATGAGATCACTGACGTAGGGAAAGCCAATAATATGCAAAAGGTCACATATCTTGTAAACACTAGAACCCAAATGAGAAGGCAGAGAGCTGAACTCCAGAACTAAGGGTCTATCATGTTACACTAAGATGGAGAAAAACTAATACAGAAATAATTACAAATTTATTTTAAAATATATTTAAAATAGGAATACATGAGTGAAATATTTTGAGGATTTTCAAAGTTATAGAGGGATAATATCTAATGTAAAAAGACTAAAATAAAGGTAAATAATTGATTCCACTGTGATAAATGAAAGAAGCCACCTTTTATTCTGAAAACTTTACAGATGTCTACAATTTACTAGTATGGTATAAGGGTTTTTCTTAAACTGCTACTTCAACTAATGAACCAAATTGTGCATTATCCACTAAGGGCGGCAGTACAACATGAAACCTATGTTTTAGAATCAGATAGACTTTGCTTTTAAAATCCTTGCTCTACCACCAATAAACCTATGAAACTTGCCGTCAGTTTCTGCTTCTAAAAGTGAGAATTAAAATTTTGCTACCTAGTAATGTTGTAAGCACTAAACAAGCTAACTTCCATAAGGTGCTTTGCATACGGCTTGTCAACTTATAACTTTCCACAATTACTACCTCTAATAGTACTAATATTTAAATATATTGTTTTATGACCCAAACAAAAACATAATAAAATTTCTGGTCTGCAGGCTTTGAAGGATGTAACTGAATCTTCACTTTTACCTGTGCTCTTAGTCTGTATGCATATGACAAATTTTTTCAATACTTATAAAAAGTCTCCTAGAATAATAGCTATTACCATATTTTAATTTTTTAAGAATATTTTTAAATACTTAGGAAAATCTCTGCCCTTACAAAGTTTTCATTGTAAAAGAAGAAAAAAGACTATAATTGTTTAGCATTTTCCACTTCATATTACAAATAACTGTTTTTTAAACACCTTTTTGATGCTACTTTATTATATAGAAAATGTATTCTAAGGTAGTGCTTCTCATGCTTTCATGTGCATTTCAATGATGTGGGGATCTTGTGGAATTTCCGATTCTGATTCAAGGTCTGGGGAGGGGCCCTGAGGTTTGGCATTTCTAAGTCTTTGCTTCAAGTGATGGCCAAGCTGCCGATCCATGGATCATACATTGAGTAGCAAGTCTCCAATGTGAAACATGGTAAGAAAGCTTACAGTTATGATACATTCTAATAACTTAAAAGTGATAACTTAACTTAACTTATAACTTAAACTAATAACTTAAAAGGTAAATAGGATAAGCAGGAAAAATATATATTTAAACTACAACAACCCAAAAATGCAGGGTATACTAGGAGTATGTGGAAAATGCATGACAGAAGAAAAAGAGAAGATCAAGAAAAGGCAGAGAAGTAGTGGTTGTGGGGAATGTGCATATGTAGGTGGATCCAAAGGGACTAGAGCAGAGGTATGTGAGAAAAAGAAGAGAAAGATTAAAGATCTGAAGCCTTGACTTTATCCATAGATGATAAGCTCCTCATTAAGTCCTAGTTGGACAATTGCAAAGTTTCATTAGATCTTCCAAGCTTTTCTAACGGACTATAATTAACTAGAAAATTGATATCCTTTCTAATATAGTAGATGTAGAGATTTCAACTTTCACTGGACAAACTTTTATAATTCCATACATAGTTATATCCCAGAGCAAGTGACTATCAACTATGCACATGATCAAAAGAAGAGTTTAGAAGGCAGCAAGGTCATTTAAATCTAGGCCATTCATCTCTATCAGGTTTGCTATGCCTATGATCAGGTTTTAGATGGTTTAAGGACATAATTAAGTTCAACACATGTGATCACTTCAAAGGAAATTTCATCCAAGAGATGGCACATAATCAGTAGAAATTTTAAAAAATAATTAAAATGGTGGGAAAAAAATACTACATATCTAGTTTTTTGGTAAAAGTGCTTTTGCTGATACTTATCCTGCAAGTCCTAAGTTCAAAACCCATTCAATTTGTCCAACACCGATGTGAGACTGAACTCAAGTGGCTGTGTGTTAAGCTGTACAATAATTACTGAGATAAGCTTCTGAGTGTTATGGGATACAATGCTTAATTCCAATCAAGTAATCTTCAATGTAGATGGAAGAGTTCTAGAGCTAAGTATACAATAAAATATAAACAAGCAAGGAAGAAATAGGGATGACTAGTCTTAACCACTGGAATGACTAATTTATATTCATATTTGATAGAAATGCATAAAAACCTGAAAGCTTAATTCCTTAGATACTTTGGGAACATGAAAAAAAAGGTCTTAATAAGAGATTTTTCCTCTTGTTCCTAAGTAGAAAGATTTAAGTACTTACTCTGCACTTTTGGCAGAGACTTTCTTTTATGCATGTATTTAAGGCACTCATATGTCTACATTTGCTAGAGTAAGAATGAAAACTTTCCTTTCAGTTCTTAAAGTCCATCTAGTATTCCTATGGGTTTATGATACCTTTTGAAAGAACAATCAAAGTGGATGTGAAAACAACAAAAGCAAAAACAACACACTTTTGCAGGCAAGGCAGGGGTTCCAGTTGATCATCTTTTCTTCTTCTGCTTCCTAGGACACACATGATAATTAGCGAAACTGAAAGAAGAGTCAAAGTGTGGTTTCCAGTATTTTCTCAGTCTTGGGGGAAGTTATAAAATATATTACTGACACTCCAAGTGAATATATTACCAAAGTTATACTTAAAGATGAGCTTTCTAAGTTCATAGCTTAAATGGGTTGTTTCATATTTATGTTGCACCGATCCCTCCTGACATGAAAGAATATGCTCTCTCCATCCTTTCTTTTATAATTTTTTTACAGAACAAATATTAGAGTTGAATATTTCTCCCTATGGCAGTATACTTTTCTACATGATCTTTGAATGATCTCAAAACAGTTATGAGATGACCAAAGTGCATGTTTTTGAAGTTAAGCAATGAATTATCTTACCCTTCAGCACGTGTAAAGGCCTGTTGGATTAGTCTCTTTCACCTTAACACCTTGAAAATCTTAATATATTTTAATATAATATATATTATTATACATTATATTACATATAGTGCATACATTTCTTAGATGTTTTTCTTGTTCAAACCATTTACTTTCTTCAAAGTCTTTATTGTAAGGTAAGAAATATTTTACATTGAATATGAGATCTGAATAAATTATTAAAAAACAACTTGATCAGGGAATTCCTGTCGTGGTTCAGTGGAAACGAATCTGACTAGTGTCCATGAGGATGCGGGTTCGATCCCTAGCCTTTCTTAGTGGGTCAGCGATCCAGTGTTGCCGTGAGCTGTGGTGTAGGTCACAGACACAGCTCAGATCCAAGTTGCTGTGGCTGTGGTATAGGCCAACAGCTGTAGCTCAAATTCGACCCCTAGCCCGTTAACTTTCATATGTCACAGATGTGGCCTTAAACAGAAAAAAAAAAAACAAGAAACAAAAACTTGATCAAATGTTATTATGTAAGTACAAGTAATGACTACAGTGGGTGAATACTCTGGGTTTTGATTTAAACAATGATTTTTATAATTGGCAAATATAGGATAGTTACATTATAGGTATTTTCCTTCAGAGATTTGCCAGTATTTGAAAAAAAAAAATCTTACAAAAATTAGATTTATTTTTGGCCACACCTAGAGCCTTTGGAAGTTCCCCTGCCAGGGATCAAACCCATGACACAGAAGTGACCCAAGGCACTGCAGTGACAATGCTGGATACCTAACTCACTAAGCTACATAGGAACTTAAAAATTATATATTTTTATGGTAGCTGTATCTATAATGAAATTATATTTTTATTAATACACACAGACTACTATTACCAACATGTTGGCTGTACCAATATTCCCCTGCAGGCAGAAGACTTACATGAGCAGTTGGACTGTAAAAACAAACAATGGCCACATTTGAAGGTGTTTCATTAAATTTTTCCTGTTTTTTTTTTCCAACTTAAAAAAAAAATCCCTAACCAGGAGATAACTAGATATAGCAATCACAGGATTGTGGTTTTTGTTTAGTACTACACTGAATGGTCTATTAATAAGCATTGTCTGTTATTCTAGTTTCAAACAGAAAAATATTTTCCAAATAAATCCTAAAAATGTTCATGGTGATTACCAAGGGAATTAAACATTCAAAGAGCCTTAATACTTCTTTCAATGTAAGAGAATTAAAGTTTGTATTTATCAAGCAATCAACCCAAATTCAAAGTGGTACAAATGAAATGTTTAAGGCATTTATGTGTCAAATAGGCGACCACACTTTTTTATCATATATATCTAGGATTTTTGAACTTCTATTTGTGTTGCCATTAAAAAACAAAACAAAAACTGCTCTCAAGGTACTGACAGAAATACAAAACACCCCACTTAATTTCTTATCTCCAGGCATTCTTCTCAAAAGATACTAAAAGATATATATGGAAAATACAGTACTGCAATGAATTCAAATTATATGTAGAAACTCACAGTATAAAGCCAATTTTTTGCAAGGGGATCATTTTTTCTTTGAGAAAGCTATGAGTAATATAGAATTTATTTCTGCACAAAAGATTAGGGTCACCAAATAACAATGCTCTACATGCTTCCTACTGATTCTTTACATGGGTGAATCTTGCCAGAATTCTAGTCATTTAAAGCATATATTTATCAAGCTTACTGTGTGCCAGGTACTATGATATAATGTCAGCTGGAGTTGCTTCCATCAGGAAGTTCTCAACCATGAATCACTGGCAATATCTTGTGGTCTATGATTGAGGTGGGGCTTGAACATACACTATTTTTAAAATGCTAACCATTTTTCTGATTCATTTATTCACCCATTTTTTAAAAACAACTGAATTGAACCAATGCAAAACTATGGAGAGAGAGTCTCCAGATTTGCAAAGACTACCATCAAGTGACTGATACGTTGAGAACAGCCTTCCTTACTGCGACTCTAGCTATTAACAAAAATACCCTAACAAGAAAGGGAAAGCTAGCACCCTCATAAAATTTAGAGAGGGCAAAACGATACGTCTGTGAGGACAAAGAAATAAAACATTTACACTCTTGGCATAGAAAATAGTATCACATGTTGAAATATCAGATTTCTATACCTTCTTAGGGAAGCAAAATTACTTCTGTCTATACTAAAAATTTAAAAAAATAATAACATGACCCATAAGAAGTAAGGATTTTAAGAGAAATGAATATGAAATTCTTAACTAAGACAAAGGAAAATGCTCCCTTAGAGCAAAAAACATTTAAAAAAAGAAATGAAGTTCTCACTGAGCCAAAATTAAAAATCATTGCTAAGGTAGAAAGATACATTCACACACAAACTCTTAAAACTGGTAGTCTACAGGCAGTGAGATTAACAGTTATTTTATTTATTCTATCTTGGGTGTATTTTCTAAAATTTCTCAAATAAATAGGCATTTTTCTTAAAAAGAACAAAAAATATCTAGAAATACAAAAGAAAACCAAGAAGTCATCAACTAAGTTACAACCAGGTAACCATCCAAGTAACCATAATGCCATACATAACTGATAGGCACTCACTTTAATTTTCAAAAATGTATTAAATATTTTAACATTTTTAGAGAACTCATTTATAAATTTTTAAATGGTCATGTATACACAAAATATACACAATAGTTATATTTATCAGGAATTCAAACATTCCCCTGAAGACTTGTAAATTTGGAAGTGGTTTTATTGGTCAGTGTCTGTTAAGTGGGTATGTGTACTCATGGTACAAGAAATAATTGTCAAATTAATCTGGACTAAAGTGTAAGTGCTTAGGCTGTGAGGGTGGGGTGAAGGGAAAGATGTGGAATAAGGTCAATATAAACAAAAATAAGCCAATGGGACCTAATTAAACTCAAAAGCTTTTGCTCAGCAAAGAAAATCATTAAAAAATGGGAAAACGACCCACAGAATGGGAGAAAAATCTTTACAAATGATGCAACAGACAAGGTCCTAATCTTCAAAATGTATAAACAATACATACAACTCAACAACAACAAACCCAATCAAAAAATGGGCAGAAGACCTAAATAGACATTTCTCCAAAGAAGACATATAGTTAGCCATTAGGCCCATGAAAAAATGCTCAACATCACTATTTATTAGAGAAATGCACATCAAAACTACAATGAGGTACCATCTCACACTGGTCAGAATGGTCGTCATTAACAAGTCAACAAATAACAAATAATGGAGAAAAGCAAATACCTCCTTCACTGTTGGCAGGAATGTAAACTGGTGCAACCACTCTGTAAAACAGTTTGGAGGTACATTAGAAAACAAAATGTAGAACTACCATACGATCCAGTAATCCTACTCCTGGGCATATGTTTGGACAAAACATTCATTCAAAAAGATTCATGCACCCCTATGTTCATCATAATACTATTCACAATAGTCAAGACATGGAAACAACCTAAATGTCCATCAACAGATGAATGAATTAAGAAGATGTAACAACTTATACAACTCAACAGCAAAAAAGCCAACAACCCAATGGAAAAATGGGCGAAAGACCTGAAGAGACATTTGTCCAAGGAAGATATACAGATGGCCAACAAGCACATGAAACAATGCTCAACATCCCTGATTATTAGAGAAATGCAAATCTAAACTACCATGAGATACCACCTCACCCCAGTCAGAATGGTCATCATTCATACGTCCACAAATAACAAGTGCTGGAGGGGCTGTGGAGAAAAGGGAACCCTCCTGCACTCTTGGTGGGAATGTAAGCTGGTACAACCACTATGGAGACCAGTATGGAGGTACCTTAGAAAACTATACACAGAACTACCATATGACCCAGCAATCCTACTCTTGAGCATATATCCAGACAAAACTTTCCTTACAAAAGGCACATGCACTCACATGTTCATTGCAGCTCTATTCACAATAGCCAAGACATGGAAAAAACCCAAACGTCCATTGACAGATGAATGGATTAGGAAGATGTGGTATATATATACACAATGGAATACTACTCAGCCACCAAAAAGAACAAAATAATGCCATTTGCAGCAGCATGGATGGAACTAGAGAATCTCATACTCAGTGAAGTAAGTCAGAAAGAGAAAGACAAATACCATATCACTTAAATATGGAATCTAATACAGGGCACAAAGGAAACTTTCCACAGAAAAGAAAATCATGGACTTGGAGAATAGGCTTGTGGCTGACCTGGGGGAGGGACATAGAGTGGGAGGGATTGGGAGCTTGGGGTTAACTCTTGCTTTTTGAATGGATTAACAATGAGATCCTACTGTGTAGCACTGAGAACTATGTCTAGATACTTACAATGGAGTATGACAATGGGAGAAAAAATTATGTATACATGTATGTGTAACCGGGTCCCCATGCGGTACAGTGGGGAAAAAAAATGTGTTGGGTAAATAACAATAAAATAAATAAATTTTTAAAAAAGATATGGTACATACATACAATGGAATATTAGCCAAAAAAAGCACAGTATATTACCATTTGCAGCAAAATCAATGCAACTAGAGATTCTAATACTAACTGAAGTCAGAATGAGAAAGACAAATACCATATGATATCACTTATATGTGGAATCTAAAGTATGGCACAGATGGTCCTATCTACAAAACAGAAACAGATAGGAGAGCAGGCTTGTGGTTGCCAGAGGGGAAAGGAGAGGGAGTGGAATGCACGTGGAGTTTGGGGTTAGTTGATGCAAACTTATATTTGGAATGGATAAGCAATGGGGTCCTACTCTACAGCACAGGAACTATGTCCAATCTCTTGGGGTGGAACATGACGGAAGACAGTATAAAAAAAAGAATGTACATATATGTATGACTTGGTCAATCTGCTGTACAACAGAAATTGAAGAAACATTGTAAATGAACTATACTTTAATAAAAAAAAATAAGCCAAGTACGGCATTACTGCTTGCTGAAGAAAATATTTAATTTTTTTTTCTTCCTGAAAAAAGTTATTTCACTTTTGATAAATTAATCAGATGTACTAACATTTTCCTTATTACATTAACACAGCTATGTTATAACTTTGCCCATTTTCAAAAGTGATGACCTACTACTGATAGAAATTCTACTTTTTCATTTATAGAAGTATTATAAACTTTTTATTTTAAAAATATATTTTAGTAAATAATGAGAGTCAATTTAAGAAAGATATTAAGTATGTAATGCACAGGTGTAGTAATCAACATGGCCAACACAGACAAGTTGGGGTTTAGCCACTCAAGTTTGACAAACAATTTGCTATTTTGTGTTTTCACTCTAGCAGTGGAAACAATACAACAGCTTCTTATTTTACAATTCAATTCTTTCAACTGAGCCATGGTATTCAAATAAACCTGTTTGTCTGAAGAGAGTCTTATTAGTGTAAATGTTTTAAATGAGCAAGACTCAGTCTTTACTACCCTCAAGTAAACACTTAAGTTTCATAGCAATAATTACAATTTGACAAGCAATTAGCCATTACTAATCAGTAGGAGTCATCTGAAGTACCACCTAGAACCCCCAAGAATTAAAGCAAGTGATCAAATTAATAAAAATGAGGGGAAGGCAATTATTTAATAAAAATGTTACTTTTAGCACAGATACTTCTCTACATGATGATTAATCAAAAAATGTTATTATGCATATACAACTAGCAACATAACATTAAGTATAACATAAAAATTCCTTGCTCTAATGACTATATATATCCTCGCCATCATTGAAGAAATTCAGGAAAAACATATTCTAATCTACTGTATGTTAAAATTCTCATTCATTTGGACTTTCTCAATATTATTCAAGAACAATAAGTATTGAGAATTTAATTACTTTGTTAACTTCTAGTTCCATTCTAGGTGAACACTTTTGATATCTTCAGTGTTTTTACATTATTGCACTTCTGAGCCCCTTGATATTAATATTATTCAAAATAATGTGTGTACTCCTTGAATATTTCTAAATCACATGTCAATGGCAGGCATGTGTTTGTTTTATAATCAAGACACTATCTTTCAAAATGATCACATATTTTTACCACTGATTTTATATGACTCATCTTTTAATGAACTTTAAAGGCAAAAACACTAAAACAGCTACAATTGAATGTTTCATTCCATCCTCAAAGTAGCCAAAATTTCTTTTTCACATGCTGTGGATGGAGAACAGATCCAGCTTAAGTGAGAGCATGTCCTGTCCTGTATGCTTTTCCTATTCTAAACCTGCCTAACAATCACAATAACTACTGGAATTGGGACAGGTGGGAGACTAAGATGTAAGTCACATACTGAAAAAAGAGAGTGCAGTCTATGCTGATAAAAATGAATCCTCCTTTGTGACACCTGCTAGTCCACAGGTAGACAAAATTTAGCTACAATAAAAATATGATACAAGAAGCTCATTACCTAGCATGAAGGAGAGGGCTGTTGACGATGTGTTTGAGCATATTTAGATAAATTATGTTTTTATGTGTGGAGTATACGGATCCCCACAGTTTTGCATTCAGGAGCAAAGCACATGAGAAATAGTATCTGTTCCTTTAATGAGCTTCTAGTCACAGGTTCCAAACTTCTCAACTCTTCCCTTTTCAGACATTCCAAACACCCTATGGCCAGTGCCATTCCTGGGATGCCGATAGATGGCATTGTTGGATCAGGCAGCTCTGTCCTTCCTTCAAAACACGAGATTTTCCAACATTATCCAGGCCTTTGTGAATTTCCCCAACATCTCTATATAAATCCTTTGAAAATCCTTGTAGAGAAAGTTCTCAGCCTCTATGGTTTTGAGTTGATGTTCCACTAAAAGTGGAGAGGAACTGGGTTAGTTCCTTCCTGAGTTATGTAAAAGTCACAGGATCAAATCTTTCAACCTCTAGCATATTCTAATTTCCCACCCTATTCTTTTCATCTTATTTAAACTCTTAAGTGCAATCTTTGTACTAGATGTAGAGGAAAGTTGTGGCTTTCCGTAGCCTGGTTTCTGACTGAGAAAATGGCAGGCAATACTATAATGCTGCAGGTCATTTAGATTTGGTGAAAAACCCATTTCTGTTGAATTAAATGTAGTTATCTTTAATAGCAAATGTACGGTCAATGGTTTTGGTCATTTTTGCTTCAATGAAAGCAAAATGTCTTTTTTTTCCTCCTTAGAGAAGGAATCAGATTATATAGGTATCTAAGTGTGAAAAGTCATCAAACTTTTAAAGAGACGAATTCTCACTAATTAATTGTAAAAGTTTTCCTCTCAGTTTGAGCTTTATAAAAGAGCATTTAAGGGAATATCCTACTGGAATTATTTTCTTCCTATGAGTATAATTTGGGGTGGCCAGTTTTCAATAACCTAGGATAGTGTGAGACAGGCTATTTTCTTTAAAATATGAAGAAAACTTACAGATTAAAAAAAAGTGTTTAATAAATCCCCTATTTCTTCTAAGCTTTCTAACCAGCTTTTAGAAAATCATGTTTCAAACCATCCTGTTCCCTGATTAACAGGCACTATTACTGAACAGTATAAGAGCTTAAATAGATGTAGTGGGGAAAAAAAGAAAATAAGGAGCTTGAGCTACATACCTCAGAATGTTATAGGATGCAGAAGAGTTAAGATCACCTGCAGGCCATGCAATTACAGTTGTGCTTTCATAGTGACTAGTCCTATTGACACCTAGCCTCAAAACTCAAGCCCTACAAAGGCTTCCATCTCCCTGGATGAAATAAGTAAGAAAAAGATCTTAGAAAACTAAACCATGCCATTTGTTTTCAGCATGCTAAACTGAATCATATGGATTCCCCTCATTTTCCAGCACAGCAGTTCACTATGAACTTAGGGCAAAACAGGGAATGTAGAAAAGGAGAAAGAAGTTGCCATTTGTTTATATGTATGTATGTGTGTGTGTGTGTGTGTGTGTGTGTGTGTGTGTGTATACACTCATAGCTCCCAATTTTCAAGTGCAAAAACTAATAATGAACATGAAGAAACTAGAGGAAAAGACTTCAAATTTACACGAAAATACGCTTTCTAGTGATCCAAGCTACATGTACTGGCCCCAAATCCAGCAATGTTTTGGTTCTACCTCCTTCCACTGCTTCCCTCTTTACCGCTCCCTCCCCATGCTGAATAAACAGAAAAAATAACCAGTTAAAGTAAAATGATCCAAATCAGAACATCAATAAAATGCAGATGCATTTCTAAGACAAAAGGCATCAATATCAATTTGCTTGCAGGTAAGACTGGTCTCATTTTCTCCAGGGTACAAACATTTTTCCCTGACAACTGGTGAACAGTGAAGCATGACACAGTGAAGTCTGTGGAGAATAACAGCAGTGACTAAAATTTTCAGGGCTACAAAGATTACAGTGCAGTCTATCTTCTTCATCAGGATATTATAATACCCTTTGTTGCATTAAATATAATGAGAGATTTATTTTAATTTCCTTTGTAAAGTGCTATGTGTTAGCTGGTAGTTATTTAAGATCTGGTTCTTCTGAAGATAATTACTAGAATTTTTTTACAATACCGTAGTATTTTCTTATTATAACAAAAACCACTAAATGTGAACATTTACCTCCTAATCACTTGCTAATACAATTCAAGTCACACCTGAGCAGTGAAAGCAAATAAACATTTGAATATTAACCACATAATTTAAAATAATGTTTTTTCTGGAGTAATCTTAAATTTTCCAATTTTCCTAGAAAACTGTCACAACCTTTTGATAAACATTGGTTAATATAATGAGGCGAATACAGTTTGAACTATTACTAGGTACAGATTGCTGAAAAGCAGACATAACATACAAGCATTTTAACAGCTTTATGGAAGATGCAAAGGAGAAAGTGCCATGAAAGCTTTTGAACTTAAAAATAAGATCATCTTATGTAATTGTTCAACTTATAATGTGTGATAATATATGTCAGAGGAAAATAGTTATGGAAACATTTTAATATTCTTTTAAATTTTTTCTACATGTAAAAGTTTTGTTGCTCAATTATTTGTTATTCATCACTGTATTCAGGAAACAAGATCAATACAAAAGAATATAACATTTATTCATACTTTTTGTGGCAAGAAGCCTTGAATCTTCATTGTCAATTTATGATACAATGTGTTTTGATGTTTATAGTTAAATAAAATGGTATCCTTTGTAATATCAAAGAAATCTTAAATGATGGCACTACCTTACGTGAATAGATTCTCTCTAGAGTTCTTGAGGCAGAGCCCACATTTAGAGGTGAACTACTTCTGCCTGGCAATTGAGGAACTTGACACCACTCTTAACTATTTTTTAAGCTATCCAGTGCACAATTTAGGTAGCACCCTTTATGGATAATATCATTTATTAAACTTAAATTCACCTCCCCTAGCTTTCATACTTTATAAGTCAGAATAAGCTTTCAAACTAGCTAAACATTCTAGATTTTCACTATGAATATTTCAAAATTGTTATCATATTTTCTATAGATATTCTTTTTTCCAACTTATTTACATATTCCTCATGAGGCATGATGTCACCACTTCATCATTTACATCACTCTACCCAGGACATGTTTTGTCAATATGTTTTTATAATTTCAAACCTTTTTGTTGTAAAGTAGCATTTGATGCCCAAACAATCAAGTTGGAATTGGATTAGAGATGGAGGATAATGTTAAGAACTGAAAAAACACAGAATATGAGCAAACAGGGTGGGGACAAAGGGGAAAAGGAAGGAAATGTGTAAGAAAGAAAGCAAGCAAGTCAGCAAATAATAAGAAACAGTGTATGTGTCAAGTCTTTGTTGAAGCAGTTCATGGCATTTGATATTATCAGAAGTATGAGCCCAATTCTACTTTGAGATTGCTAGATAAAAGGTTTTAATGTTGTCATATGGTTTCTAATAGGGCTTTACAACTTATTCTTTGGAAATAAGACTTTTCTTTTCTCTAGTGAGCTTCATCATCTGAGATAAGAGACATGGACTGACATATCTATAGCTCATGAGAAGTTAATCAGAATAAACCTAGGGATGCTCACAAGGCTGGGGCATAAAAGCTAAGGCAACAAATTAAAACTACGTTGCTGAACTTTGATTTTACATGTTCCTGTGTTTATTCTTAAAACAAATATTTTAGCAATGAGATCAACTCACTAAGCAATTAATAATATTAACATTGAGTGAAAACGACTTCAAATTACTGTGTATCCTGTTCTCAGTTCAGACAACCACAAACTTGTGAAAGTTAGTAAACGCCACTGTACAATGATGGAATGGTGTACTGGTGGCTCACAGCCCATGGGGGCTCAGTGATTGATGTGTTCTCTGGAGCCCATCTAACATTTTATCTTTTAAAAAAACTTTAATTAACTGCCAAATATTTAATAATTTGGAGGTTTCATTTTACAAATACTTAATAATCTACAGGTCTCCCTTATGAATACATATTTGACACTCTACAAACTTAGATGATTTGATAACACTGGGACAGCCCTTCTAGAAGGCCACAGTCGGCTGGGGTTCGTTTGCCACATCTATAGATGGGTTATAAGTTCTCCAGTTGAATCATCCATCCTTTCCAGTTTGCCATATCATTCTATCCATCCTTCTTATGGACCATAATCTCTACTTGGCTACTTTGAATATGTGGGTGAAGAAAACCATTAACATTTTGCAGTCCTTCTCTGGAACATTCATATTCACATTCCATAGGCATTTTTAGATTTTAACAGCAACCATACCCTTATTGACTGAGTGGCCTGGGGCAGGTTAACTCCTCTGTCCCCAAATTTCCCTAACTATAAAATTGGACTAATAATAGTACATATTTCAAAGGATTATTTCAAAAATTAACTCAGTTAATATATGCAAAACTTTTGGAAAAATGTCTAGTACAAGTAAGCTCTGTAGTGTTGTTAGCTAATATTCTTCTCATTGTCACCATCATCACCACTACCGCTACAGCTCTTCATTGTGAACAATTCCCAGCTACTCCCATGTAATTCCATTTTTTCATACAACGGACCAAATCACATCCAGCTTATCTAGATTGACTCTGAGATTTCTCCAAGTTCTATAGAATACAATATTATACCTTAGTGTGTTCTATCTATTAATATCCATTATTATTTTCTAGTTCTATTATAATTCTATTAGTCTATTCTAACAGAAATCTATTATTTCATTATTAAAATTAGGTGTCTCAAGTATAGGGTCCTTATTTATTGATACATCCCTTTAATTAAGTGGAATCTCAATATATCCTTACTGAAAAATACACAATCACTGACTTTCATCGGAACACCAAATAATGTTGCACAATATAGAAATAAATCCTTATTATCTATACTTCCTTTAATTATATAAACCTAACTATTTAGACTCCCAAGGTATTGGTTAAGCTAATATAAAAGTACAAATTCTCATGTATGAATATCCTAAAATAACATTATATCGATGTAAAAGTCTTAGGTTGAATAAGAGCCCGATTCTTTTGCTGCCTTTAATTGCATAGTTTCCAAAGCAGGTTTCTTCATTTTAGAATTTGGGTCCATTTTCATAAAATGTGATGATTTGGTTATACTTAGCCAACAAGTTCACTGGTTGTTTAACTGTTTTAGCAGTTAGACCAGTTTTATTTCATTGACAAAAATCATAGCTCTATTCATCCAAGGACTGTTTCATCCCAGATTTTGGTCTATAAATGAATAATCTAATGAGATAAGTTGATTATCTATTGTATATCCTTTTTTATTGGATTGGAAGGCATGGGTTTTTTAAAAGTACTATTTTTCCAGGGCTTGGAGAAAAAAGAGTTGGTAATGAAATGTGCAGTCGTGCCCCAATTTCAGTGCTCCCATGCTGAAGTCAGCACATAATAGTTCAAACAGAAGCTAATGCTGAGATGCAAGCCTGTCAAAGGCTAAACCACGGATTATCTCAGTGATGCACCCATCTCTTTGAAGAAGGCTCCCTTTGGTGGCTTTTCAAGCAGTTGCTTGGCTACCTGTTTCCCAACAATATGAATCTATCTGCTCTTTCTTTCTCTCTGAAGACATAAGCACTACCTTGAAAGGTTTTATCCCTGTAACTCTCTTTGCTTTCATATATTTTTTGTCAATTATTTCTTGAAAAAAAAATTCTTAGGCTGTTTGCTGTATACAACCTTTATCTGAATCACTCACTTTATTCTATATACCCACCACAGGACAGGTTATCACTTTCTTTACTATTATCCTAGTACTAAACTAATCAAATTGTTATCCACTAAGAAAATCAGAAATCATTTGGTCCAAGTCCTTCTTCTCACAGATTGCTATAGTGCCAGGAAAGCGTAAGGAATCTTCCCAAGTTCCCTTAGTTGATTGGTGGCAAAGCAAGTCCTCAAAGTTTCTGGCACACCACACTGGCCACTACTGCATATACATGAAGTGATGAATAAAATCATGCCAAGTAGCAGAACTCTGACCCTCCAGGTACAGGCATCTATATTTAACTTGGGCAGCCCCTCACTTTGATGCTGACCACAAATATGTTTAGGGATTTATTAGAGCACCATGATCTCCTATGTATCATAATTGCATGCTAAATGGGTTTCTAATTTGGTCAACCAAGATGAGAGGGCTGGCTCTTTTCATTACCAGGGCCTGCTGATGCAAGCCCTATTTGTTAAAAAGACTATGCATCTTTTGGTCTTCAGAGTTTTATTTCCTGGGATTTTCAGGAGGTTAAATTTGGATAGATGCATCACTAGCACATACAGAAATCAATACATGCTTTCCCAATAATATTTGTATCTTTCCCAATGTTTCTACCCCCTAAATACTTCCCAATATATTTTAACTGGCTTCCACCTAAGAAAGCAAATGCAAACCAAAAATCTTCCCAAAGAAAATAACACAGGGCTTACAAATACGAAATCAGTGATTATATGAGAGTCATTTTCATCCCTATTTATAGAAGATTTTGCACTGTGTTAGGTACAAAGAGATAGCTTAATACATAACTCTTCTATATGTATGACAATGTAAAGATAAAGAGCATGTTACATTCTCTTTGAGTTTAATTTAGTCCCGGATCAACTATGCTGAAACTTTAATAATTCAGATATATTTATTTCCACTGCTACACAAAAACATCATGATGAGAACATCAGGTAAACAATCAGTTTGTTTATAGCTATGTACTGACTCATGACACTTGTCACAGTTTTTATACATGACAGAACAGGAGGATTTCAGGTGTAAGTAAAAGCAAACTGACCAAAATTTCTTGTTCTTTGGGTATTTGATTTGACCTAGAGAGACTGTCGAGCCCTTCAGTGGTATGCCATGGAATGGATCACAGAATTTTCAGTTTATAGTGTGTGGTTGCCCAAAGCCAGACAATGATTTGGTTTCAGCTGAGTGATAGGTAACAAATGCAATATGGTCAGTTTGCCCCAAAGTGACTTTTTATCAGAGTATACTTTAACCCTATCCTGTAAAAGTTTATTGGTTACATATTTTACTTGGTCAAAGTCAGCAAGAACTACTGCACCTTCACTGTAAATGTTCTCATGCTTTTAAAAAGAAAAAAAATGTGATTTTGGATTTTCTGCACAATATCTGAACCCGAACAAAAGATTACACAGTCACTCTTTATGTATGGGGACAATATGAATAGCCAAAATATTGTACTAAAAGTCAAAGGCTGATGATTAAATAATTATTTCCAAGTAAACTTCACTTAGAAACCACTTCTAACAATGGGTTCTTAAGAGGACTCATATTCAAAAGTATATATATGACTGTGACACAGAATTTTCAATTTAGAGTGCTAGATACAAACACTAACCTAACACAATGTTGATTTAGATGAAATAAACATTGTGTTTTCAGAAGGTTGTTTAGTAACATTTTATGACGAACACATTGATACCAGCATGGTACTCAAGGGTTTAAAGTTTGGCCACGACTACTATAGAAATCCCTTTTCAGAACTTCTCCTATAAACTATCCGTTATGGGAACTCTCACTAATAAGAGATTTTGAAAGAGTTTATTACGAATAGGTAGTCTGTACTTGGATACCCACAAAAGATTTTCTGTCTCTTATCTGGACTCCCCAAGAGGCGAGTTATGACATATTACTGTCAGTAGAAGAAGACAATGGCATACTAGATCCACTTCTTTTACTGTAAGAAGACAGATGGATGTTTGAAAATCTTCAGAGGCAAATAAAACTTCTGAAATCAAAACTAAACATCAAATCGGAACAATAATCTTTTCAGTATGTGTGTCATTCTTAATTGCAGCACAATCGTACATTCTCTGAAACAACCCCAAAATAATCAAATGATGCAAAGAATTAACGACTTCCTCTTTAAAAAGTGAGCCACATTGATTAGAAAAAACTAACATGTTCTAATGTCCTTTCCTACGGAGAGTAAAAGCTTGCTGGTCCCATGGACAATATAGATTAACTCCTAGACAAATTAGACAAGATATTCAGGCCAGAAAGTATTTGCTCTGAAGAATGATAAGTGAGGAAAACCACAGTATTTTTTAGTGCAATATAAGCACATTGTAATGTCATTTAGTGACTTTGTTTCAAATGCCTTTGTGATTTTAAACGAAAACTAAGTTGAAGAAATTTATGCATGCATTTACATCAGAACTTACCCGTCCCTCCATCCTTCCTCCTTCAAACAAACAAGGATGAATGCTTCATCTCATTCATAGATGAAAGACACTCCTTCTTTGCTTTTAATATGATTCCTCTTTCTTTTTTTCCTGCTGGTTCTACAGTATATGAACATCCTTCCCTGGACTGTGTATAAACATGCTTAAATATTCACCACAGGAAAAATATACTAAACTACATAATATAAAACCTAAAGCAAAAAATAAAGACCCTGAACAGCACCCCTCTTTCCTTCAGAATTAGAGTTCTTAGAAGAATTGTTCATAATTGTTTTACTGGCCTTGTCACCTTCTCCTCAAGTTGGCTTTCATCTATTTGCAAATCTTTACTAAACATACTCTCAGCAAAGTGGCTCACGACAATATTCAAATACAATGGACTTTTTCACTTTCATTTTACTTGACTTCTATGGAACACTTTATCTTTTCAACAATTGTCTTTTTGAATCTCATCTTCTGTACATTTAGAAAAAACATGCTTTTCCATTTTTCCTTTTCTGCCTTAACTGTTCCTTCTCATTGTCCTCTTAGAGGTGCTCTTCCTCTGTTGACCACCTAAATATTGATAGGAATGCCAACGGATGTTTCTGCTTCATCTCCTTCTTCTACTCATATCCTCTGTAGACAACCAATAATTTTACTATTGCCTGTGTGCTGATAATTCCTAAATCCATGTATCCAACTCACATCTTTAAGCTGTAGATCCATGTGTCCAACTTCTGAAATATCTCCACTTACTGTTCTCAGGCAACACATAATTAAATATCTCAGCTTAATTTATTATCTTCTGTCCAAATGCCCTCCTTTCCCATTATCTCAAGCAATAACATCACCATACTTCTCAGCCAAAAAGCTAAGAACCATCTTTTATTTCTCTTATTCCTTTATTCTCATATAAAATGGATAACCATAATAAAGATATAAACCAGAAAGGAATGAAAAGTTCTCATATTTTCCTCAGATTGTTCATTGGCCCTTTGATTTTCCACTTCAAATACCCATCTTATGATGCTATAATGATTGATATATGATGAAATCAGCAATAAATTTCAATCTAAGGGCACATAATAATACCTAATTCACAGGGTTGTTTTAAGCACTAAATCTAACAATACAAGGAAGCATTACCAGAATGTATGATACAGAGAACATGCCAAATACATGTTGGTTATTATTAATTATTCATACACTAATGGTGTGGTTTCCTTCGCATGACTGCTAGAGTAATCATTCTAAATTTTAAGAAATTAAGTCACCTTCTTATTCTATGCACTTTAAAAAAAATTTATTGGGTCAGGGAGATCTACTCAATGATCTGTAATAATCTACATGAAAAAATAGATATATGAATATTTATTTCATGCATTTTTAATAGCTCTCTACTTATACATGTACAGTCAAAAATCTTCAGAGAAGGTACAAAATGATCCTGATAGTATGACATTTGTCTTTTATCTTGGCCTTATCCTTTGTAGCTCTGTGGACAAAATAATTACTTTTATACCAAAATTCAAACCTCAGAGCCTTTCTCACACCATTCTCTCTTCCTAGAATGAAGCATGCTCTACATGTGTGTATAGATATACGCATGTTCACATGCTCATGTGTGTGCACCCATACACTCACTCACATATCACTGGTTGCCTAATTAACATGTTAAAATTAGCTTACTCCAACTGACCCTTGGTCCACCCACTCATAAAACTGTGCCCTACATATATGTCTATTATAACACTTGTAACACTTGTAAAACAACCCACATTTAACAATAATGTCAATGATTCTCCAGGGAATAGTGCAAGATAATGACTCCTATGACTTAACTTCACACACTAGTTATCTACCTCTGTCTGATGGGTGGTATGTAATGGTAGGACATGTACTTCACTCATATTTGTGGTCCCCAAATTTAGCTCCATGAAGAAGCACATTTTTGGTCCTGAATATATATTCATTGAATGAATGGACAGATGATAGTTTCCTTCTTTGTGAAATTTTAGATTTCTGCTTACAGAACTCATATATTTTCCATGATGGGCCCTTGAATAACAGGAAAAAAAGAAAAAAAACCACAACTATGGCCTAGAAAAACCTATGAGAACACCAGCAATTCATTCTGAGTCTTCATCAACGATAGCCTTCATGTATGCCATATCTGTTTTTTGGTAATAATGATACTAGAGCAATAATTTTTAATATGAAAATAAAAATATGGTAAATACACCTTTACACTATAAAGTCTTTCTTATAAAAATACATTTTAAATTCACTCGAAACATTCATTCTCATTCTTTTGACAAGTATTACTATGCTCCTCCAGAGTTCTGAAAGTGACTGTTTTGTGAAAAAGCTGTTAAAGTACTGAGTAAATAACACAGGTTTTGAAATTATCATAATTATACATATTTACATAACAGACAACATCTTCAAGGAATTTTTACCTTAATTACATAAAATCTCACATATGGGGTTTCTATTTTCTTTAGTCATGAGTTATTTTTAATCTTCATGGTCTACATTCAGTATAAAATAAATAATGATCTATTGTCTCTCCATGGAATTTTGATAGGAAGCGAACTGTTATCAGGAATAAAATAATACTTAGAATCTTCCTAGAACAAAATGATATTCCAACTAGGTAATAGATAATTTATGGGACCCTGATTTTATAACTTTTGTTGGCCTTCAATTCTATGTAATGACCTTAATTTTTTCTGGGTAACCAAACTCATCTTGTTGTAATCATATTGATTAGGATTTTATTTGGATTTTATTTGCAAGTGTATGAAGAGATGGGGCCATTCTCAAATAGCTGAAATATGAGTTATGTATGCTCAGTCACTTTAGCTTTTATCCTTGATAAACAGACCTCTCTCTTTGCTTGCTATTGATTACATTAATGTTCTGGAGGGTCTTATCTTGGGATGACTTTTAATTTACATGCTTACTCTCTTCCTACTCCTAGCTCAGGCTACCCCAAGGATTAGTCTATATATCAGTGACTCTCAGATTTATGACTGATACCCTCTCTTTTGAATGTTCTATACTCTTCTAGGTAGGCACTTGAAATGCAGCATGCCTCCAACAAAATAGGACCAAGGTCTCCTGTCTTATAAGTGCTCCAATATGGTCTATTGTCATCAGCCATCAAACTGGTTAGCCTAACCTCTCAATATATCCTGGTTTGCTCATTGTTTCATCTCTACTCACTTTGTAGGTTTTTTCATAATTTCTCACTATTACAATAGCTTTCTAATTAGCCTTCTTTTCCATTATTTTTTTTTAACCCAGCCAACTCTGCAAACTTCCACTAGAATAACCTAATTGTGCAGCAGCTCAAAACCCTCCAACAGCTCTCCATAATCTGTTAGGATACAGTCCAAATTCTTGCATGTGGCCTTTACGGCCATTCATTATCATCTCATGTTTACTGTTTTATTCACTTATGTCAGTAATTCTTTATGGAGTCAAGATGGCTCAGTATATATAACATTTTTGTGAATTCTTTTCACATCATCTGAGCTATTCTTGCCTTGCCTGCCTCTGCTTATCCACCATTAGCTGCATGGTCTAGCCATACATCCTTCAGGATTACCTCATCCATGAAGTCTTTCAAAATCCACAATACAGCTACGAGTGGTCTGTTTTTGATTTTCATTTTCCTTTCATAATTTTAAACAATCTAATTTATCATGCTGTAATTTAAATATGTATTTATTTCTTCTCTCATGAAAACATGCTTCAAGTGAAAGAGAATGCTATACATTTTTATATTTCCCATGACTAATGAGGTTTATGACATCTTGTATGTGAAATGTCATGTTTGCCAATGAATGAATGAATGAATGAACGAAGTGAAAACCCATCAGAAAAACATAACCAGATTTAGAGCTCCAAATATAAAGATGAGATGTCACTAGGTATATGAGGGAAACTGTCCTTTCCCGGTTAAAAATTATATCTAATGATTTGAAATAAAGGAAAGTTGTTTGGCATATGTTATGAAAATTCAGTGCAATGCACTCTAGGAGAAATACTGAATTTGTAAAGGAAATCACATGGCTTTATGTCTTGGTGGTGGCAATAAATGTTTATAGAGTTAGGTATACACAGAAATTCTCTTTTACCTTTCTGATCTTCTGTCCTGTGGTTTAATAAGGGAGAATTGCAAAAAAGAGTAAAAGAAGATAAATAAGGACAAGACTATCAGTAAACCATTGTGTTGATGTCAAACATTAAAATGAGGTTAGAAAGAGTTGGAAACAATGAATATGAAAGAAAATAAGTATTTTCTTTTGAAAATGAGAAAAGTTAAGAGTAACAGTTTTAAGCAATTCAATATGATTTTTAATAAATCATTCTAACTGATTTAATCTCTTTAGTCTTATTAAGCACTTATGAGAAGGAACATTTCTTGTACAAGCAGTAGCAACATGGTTCAATGGATGAAATAGTTTAATATCTGTAAATTTAGGTATGTTTGTTAAAATATTTGAGATGTACAGATTCAAGTGCAACCTGGCAAAAATAGTTTTTAGAAAGATATTAGGAACCATAACCTTTTTTATCATAGGTGTACCAAGAGAGAAAGGGCCCTGAAATATATACATCTCAGATTCTTCCTCTATGATTTAGTCCTGGATATTGCCCGACTCAAGGATAAGTGCATTTATTTTTTTTTTCTTTTTAACAATAGTAAAACACATTTCAAAGATGACCCTGTGTATCCAAATATGAAGATAACAGGTTCATTTATATCCCTTTTCTATATAGATATTGAACAGGAACACTTCATCCTTGAGAAGACATCTACCCTTACAATACTATCAAGGTTGGTCTAAATTTGATGAGAAAATGTCAAGCCCATGCCATCATTTCAACATATACTGAAGTTTGTTTTTTTTTTTTTTTCCTGGCATTTTCTTCAAAATCTACAGTTAATTTAGAGCTAAAGAACATCTTATTCCAATGGTGGACATTTAAGTATTCCTTCCTAAGGAATCATTGTTCTTTTTCAACCAAAGTAATTTCTGAATAAAGTAGTTACCTCCTTCAATCAAATAGATACATTTCTATTTGTTTGTTTTCTTCATCCTAATTGGTGAGATATTTCTATTTAGTAGTCTACAGAATCTTCTGAAATACAAAAAGAGATTACTCATTACCTTCACTGTCCAAGAGGCTCAGTGTTTTCCATGTATAACATGTCTGGATTTTACACAGAAACCTAGTCTTTCTCAGTCCCGACTAACTCTAGTACACAAATTCCGCTAAAGAACCTGGCAGACTGATCATATAACCACAGAATATAACAACTGAAAGAAATAAGGCATCATCCAAACCAATACTTTCATCCTATATACATAAAATATAAAGGCAGTGTTACATATAAATCCTTAAAATTTTGTAAGAGAAATGTAACATGGATATTAATTGAAATAAAAATACTTGATTATTTACAGAAACGACCAAGCCTTGTTTGTCTGGGTTCAAATCGCCAAACCATCTGTTCTAAACAACTCTAATTTTAATAGATTCATGTCAGGGTGATTTAGTTTAAAAGTGAATAACGAGAAATTGAGAGCTTCTCTTCAATGATAAAATATAAATATGAGTGAAAAATCATGGTCACAGTTGAGAAGCAGCATGCTGAAAATATTCTAACTCAAAAATGTAGATAAAATGTTTGGAAATGAATGCTAGAAATATTTCTTTATGATTAACCACAGATTTACTTGTGCTTCTTAAATAAAACTTCGCACAGTTTAATTGTTTGTATCACAATGTAATTAAATTACAGTACTGGTGAACACAGAACTTTAAATTATAAGAATAGTGCATGTTTATTAATGAGAATATAAAAATGCAAAGAACAGCATAAAATAAAAAGACAATACTTCTATTATCCAAATCCATGTTTTTCTATGTGCTTTTATTTTTAAATTTTTACTCAATTTTGTTTTAAAAAGTAAATATTTAGGGCTCAATACTGTCCATTAGGCATTGTAAAGTTGAAAAAAATTTGTAAACATAAATTCTTTAAGATACTTGCAATTGAGTTATAAGGAAAGATATGTACAGAGAAAAAAGAGAACACCAAAACTTACAATGTCACTTCAGGATATGTTCTACAGACTAAATTTTCTAGCTAACCTGTGGAAGAAAGTGCAGTTATCTAGAGAGTTGGTTTCACTCAGGCAGGTCTAACACTAGGCTCTGAAGAAAAAGACAGTTGATGGACGTTTTATTAATGAGATATAATATGAGGAAGAAATAAACTGAGATATGACCTAAGGAAAGTACAGTAAGAAGAAAAGGGTCTTACTCAGAAAAAAATAGGACTAAAGGAAAATATTAGGTAAATGAACATATATATTTCTAGAGTGCCTTAAAGAAAAAAAAAATGGTACAATCAAAGCAGAGTGATCATAAGAATAGTCTGGCAACAGAATGCAAAACAGCCTAGAGTGGGAAGAGAAAAGAGCCAAGAGACATGCTAAAAATTATTGCAATAAATCAAACACAACAGATTGAAGCCTTAGTGAAGGTGAATCAAAGAGAAAGACAAAAGTGCAGTAAATAATGTAATATGATTAAGATTTTTGAAAACTAAAAATGTATTTTTTTTCCTTTTCACTGGAAGCATGTGGAAAGAGGACAGGAAATAGATATAGGTGAGAGAAATGCGTATCTCTATTTCCCCTTCCTTATGCTTCAGTCAAAAGGAAAATGTTCCATAAAATGTAAGCAGTAAGGACCTTCGGTCTCCATTTTCAACACTAAGAGGAAGTTCTTGTGCAGGGTAACTGTGGAAATACAAGAGAATATAGCTCAGCTTATGAAGCAAGCTGACATGATTAGGCACAGAGATGACTTAGTCTGCCCTTCTGTGCCTTCTTCAGTTTTTGTATGCCAGCAACTGGGCGCATTATAAAGAGGATCCAGTAATCTCACACTGGAGAAATAGCCTGTACCTGGAGAAAAATGGCAGACAAGGCAGGAGATTTTAGGGATGGGTTTATAGTGGCTAAATAAGTCAGGGATCTTAATGAGACCTTAACCAAGATGAGATAATCTGGACTATTAATTTTACCAACTGTTCATTTCAACCATCAGATACTAGTCAAGAACCCAATAAAAGGATTCTGCCATTAATCCCCCAAGAACCAGCATGAGGTGAAGTGTTCCACTTCCTCTCATCTACACAATGTCATAAGAGCCACTTCACACTTCAGATGCTATTTTAGGGAGAAGTACAGGAATCTCAAATAGAAAGCCATCTTCAAATGAGACTGAGTTAAAGCTAAAGAGACTGATTAAATTGTAAGATTAGAATGACTTTATTTATTTATTTATTTATTTATTTTTGCCTTTTCTAGGGCTGTTCCCGCAGCATATGGAGGTTCCCAGGCTAGGGGTCCAATCAGAGCTGTAGCCGCCAGCCTATACCAGAGCCACAGCAATGCGGGATCCAAGCCACGTCTGTGACCTACACCACAGCTCACAGCAACACCGGATCCTTAACCCACAGAGCAAGGCCAGGGATTGAACCTGCAACCTCATGGTTCCTAGTCAGATTCGTTAACCACTGCGCCATGACAGGAACTCCTAGAATGAGTTTAGCTCAAATAATATCAAAATTAGTTTACCTCAGCCCCAGTAGGAATGGAGATCAAAACAGTTTCTGAGAATAAAGGACTATATTACTCTACTTATTTATAAGTGAAATGTTAGTAATTTGTGACTCCATTACCAAAATATAACTACTTTTTTCCTTTTATTGTTAAGGCCTGCTAATATCATGAACCAATGATGGTAAGAGTCAATAGAACAATTTTCTTTCTTTAAAGAGTAGTCAGAGAATCCATGTATGTGGGGAAAGTTGGGCCCTCTGAGCCAGGTAAACTTCTACCATTTTTTGTCCTGTAGAAGGTCACTGGAAGGGGAGCCATACAGCATTTAAATGGAAGTTGGGTGGGAGCAGAAAAAGAATTTGAATAGACTCTCAAGTTGGTGAGACCCAGCATTCACTAAACATAATGGAAAGAAAACAGGAGCACCACCTAAGGAAAGAACTAGAAAAACTGGTGCAAGTACTTCAACCAAAACAACAAAAAACCATAGTTTCCCTTCTTCAGTGCTATAGTAACCAAAGAATATGACTATGGTGCTAGGATATCTACAGCATCGTTCCAGTTCTAACAAAAACATTTCACTTTTTCATAATATTCCTTCTCTTTCTAGTACCACTGTCCCATCTAGGTCTTCATCTCCACTCACCTAGAATATTATGGAAATCTCCTAATTGGAATACCAAGCTCTAGTCTTTCCAACCAGATAATAATCATCTCCACAAGAGTTAGACCACCTTATGTTTATCATCTTATCCCCCATCATGTCTAGAGCCCAAAGCGCAAGTGTGTGGGAGCTGTATCTATACTCCCTTTCTTTAGTCGTGACAAACGCTATTCATTGGCTCGATTATTCTTTCCTTCACTAGGCTCAGTACAGCATACCATAAGCCTCCACTGATTTAGAAATTGGTATTATATGATTAAAAAGCCTACATTTTTAGACTGACACACAGTAGGACTACATAAACATTTATTGAATTGAAGTAGTGTATAGATCCAGAATTGGAATTTGCAGGTGCATGAAAAGTTATTCCTATAGACAGTAAGGAATCAGATTCAGAAACAAAACAAATATCTAATCATTTCCAATCTTGATACCAACCCAAATATAGCTCTAGCTAAATTATTAAGATTAATCTTATCTAAGTAAAAGTAGATTCCTAAGACTAAAACTAACAATTTCAGTGGGATTCGCAAAGCAAACAAAGAGAGAACCTGAGATGACAAAGCATATCAGCATCATTTGTTTTTTTTTTTTTGTTTTTTTTTTTGATGATCTTTTGCTTTGGTTTATAAATTCCTAAAAGCACAAAATGGATGACAGTGTTCATCAAGGAAGAACTTCCACATTGTACTCCATTTGAGGATATAGAAAAAGAGACTCAGGTAGGAATGTAGCTCAGCAGTTGGAAAACAAATAGGCAAACAAGGACAAGCAGTGCCTTTTCTCAATCAATGGGATCCTGGTGGTGTCAACCACACATCAACTCCCCCGAACTCCCCACATCAGTCCAAGGCTGGGCATAATACCCAAGTTTAGCCAATCAGGCACTCCTCCGGGAACTTGGAAGGAAAATCATTAGAATAGGTTATCTTGATTACAATAAGACTCCTCATAAAATTCTTCATCAAATCCTTCATAAAACTCTTCATAAAATTGAGACTCTTCATAAAAGTCTGATACTGCACTGCCTAGAAATGACCTTTTCCTGTCCATCCTTGGGGCCTAGGATAGACAGCAAAAAACAAGAGTCCTTCTGTTATACTCTCTTTTCTTTGTTATTGTAGGTCAAGTCAGGTTCTCTTTCTTTCAATCCAAATACCAACACTAACAATACAAAGGAGGACCCACTTCTGATGGAGACTTCAACAGGATTCCCTGGTAAGCATTTTCAAGACCTGAAAAGTTTTAGTAGTTCTTTTTTAATCTTCACACACCCCAAATATTTAATACATGGTGACTTGATTTTTAAGTTTCAGTTGTTTATTTTTTTTATTTTATTTTATTTTATTTTATTGGTCTTTTTGCCATTTCTTGGGCTGCTCCCGCGGCACATGGAGGTTCCCAACAGTTGTTTAAATAATATATTTTTTTATGTATCAACAGTTCTTTTTTTTTTTTTTTTTGGCTTGTACCTGTGGTGGCATAGGGAAGTTCCTAAGCTAGGGGTCAAATCAGAGCTGCATCTGCAACCTACACCACAGCTCACAGCAATGCTGGATACTTAACACACTGAGCGAGGCCAGGGATTGAACCCACATCCTCATGGACACTAGTCGGGCTTGCTAGTGCTGAGCCACAACAGGAACTCTGGACCAATACTTATTTCTTATCATACCTGATATAAATAATAATATTCTCTACAAAGTACTAGGAGCATTAGTTATGGGGAAACATATTTAGAAAAGTAAGGAAAAACAGAAGTGAGTGTTTTAACACTAAGCTATTATTACCTTCATGAGTCAATATTTTAAAACTTTTTCCTACATTAAAATCATTTATACAGGGAGCTATATCTAGTCATTTGTGATGGAGCATGATGGAGGATAATGTGAGAAAAAGAATGTGTGTGTATATATATATGTGTGTGTGTGTGTGTGTGTCTGTGACTGGGTCATTTGCTGTACAGTAAAAAACTGACAGAACGCTGTATATAAAGGAAATAATAACAAAACATTAAAAATAATAAAATAAAATAATTTATAGCCTATTTATTTTCCTCTATCTTTATAAATTATTAACTACTTATTTTTCAGAGTATACCAGTTATTCAGCAAAAATATTAGTAACCCTGAAGTGTTTCTGTAACTTTTCAAACTTCCTCCTATCAATCACATTCTCATCCATATTAAATATATCAGGAGGACCAGACTTATATGACCACTTGCTACTTTTGGCTCATAATGCCTCAGGCTTGAGCAATGAACATGGGAAAACATGGCATTAGAAGATAGGAACCAGGATCCAGGGGAATCACTGCACAAAACAAACTGCACAAGGTCATGCGACACAACCGAGGTCCATCTGTGTCAGATCCAGGTTTAATATCCCAGCCTCTGTTTCATTTGTGGTGCTGTCAACTTCCCAAGTACCAGGAAAGGAATGGTGGGAGGTGTTAATTAGGGTGCTGATTTCTGCTGCTTCAAAGAAAATTATAAACACTCTAAGGCTCATATAATAAAGAAAAAATTATGGCTCTTAAAGCACAATGTAAGCCAGACAAGAGTCTACTCAGTCTGGAAGGAATCTGTATCTTTTTCGTGCTTTTGACAATTAAAAAGCAGGGTGTAAAAATGAAAAACTTTTTTCTAAAAAATCTGTCTTCAGGAAACATAAAGGAAATAAAACATGAGGATATAAAGAATATAAATGTGTTTTATATTGCTAGGCATTCAAAAATATTTTTCCAAAGATAACAGAAGACTTCATAAATTTCAAGAGAATCCCATATACAACAAAGCTTCTAGGTATGGTTCATATCCCATGCACTCTAAAAACAGTAACCTATTCCTGAATTATAAGAGAAATGAACTGATATAGGACAAGATGGTCATGGGGTGATTTGTTCTTGAGCAAAGTAAGAGCTATTACCTCTAATAAAATTTCATTCCTACTTGTAAATCTACACACCCCACGTGTCAACTTGATACAACAATGGTAATGGCCAGTGGAGCTGTCACTGGTTATTTTTGGGAAAACAGAACAATTTTAAAGGCACCCTCTAGCATGGGAACAAAGATAAGAAATAAAAATTAGTTGCTGTAAAAAAGTCTTGATAAAATTACGTGACAGAAGAACAAAGGTTTCTCTGAAAAATAAGAATAATGGCAATGAGGTGTGTGTGTTTGTGTGTATGTGTGTGCTGTGTTGTGTGTTCTCTAATAAAACTCTGAAGAAAAAAGGGCATGATGGGTGAATGTGTTCGGCGTGCTGCTTAGTGACTTCCACAACAGTCTGTAGTTGAAGATAGCCACTGGAATAGCCATTGGAAAACATTTATAAAAGTAATACATAAATCTCAATTACCAAACAAGTGATTAACATACGTTTACATCATAGATACATTTTTATCATTTAATTTCTTTGATTGGAATAAAGGAGCTCATTTTAAAACAACCTACAATTCGATTAAGTTTCCAAATAACATTTTCCTTTCATCACTGGGGCAGAAGAAACTCAAAAATTAAACTTATCTCTTTCAAATGTACATTACATTATGTAGTAGGTAGTAGATAGTATCATGAGTAACATTTCAAAACGTTTCACTATGTATTTCAATTTCTTCCTGCACTAAATCACACAATTACAAAGATATCTGATACATATTTCCCTAATTATAATATGCTTCCCTTACAACATGAACATCATTAAAGCAACTCACCTGAACTGGCTAAGCAAAGAAAACTGTGTGGCTGAATCTTAAGAGTTTTAACAGTTTCTTGAGAATTCCCTTTGTGGCTCAGTGGTTAATGAATCCGACTAGGAACCATTATGTTGCAGGTTCGATCCCTGGCCTCGCTCGGTGGGTTAAGGATCTGGCATTGTCGTGTGCTGTGGTGTAGGTCACAGATGCGGCTTGGATCTGGCGTTGCTGTGGCTCTGGCATAGGCCAGCAGCAACAGCTCTGATTAGACCCCTAGCCTGGGAACCTCTATATGGAAAAGACAAAAGAAAAAAAAAAGACAAAAAAAAAGAGTTTTAACAGTTTATTAAAACAAGACTAAATGCATTTGCTGGGGAACGGGGGAGATTAGGCAGGAAGCACTCTTTTGCACAGAACAGAAAAACTGTCTTAAATCTAGCTATTTTTATCCAGTTCTGACCTAAGTTCCTGACCTAGACAATTACAACAGAAATGTAAGCAATATGTCCTTCACTCACTCACAATGCAGGTGGAGTGATTGTTCTAAAGACCTGAATGACCATTATATTCCTTCTGGTTAAAATCTTCTCTGGCTTCCCTTTGCCTACAAGATGAAGCCCAAACTCTTCGAAACGCCATAAATGTTCTTTACAGCATGGCTTTGACTTGCCTCTTCTGTCTCATCTTATTAACCTCCCACATCCCATAGTGGATTTTCCAAATACCTGAACTTTTCAGCATCTCCTGAACAGCACAAGAATTTTAATTATTTCATGCTTTCATATCTGTTGTTCCCTGTGCCAGAAATGGCTTTCTTGCATCTCACCATACCAGGAAAATTCCTCATTGGCTTCTAGAAACAACCTCAGATGAATTCTTTCCTATCCTCTTTACAGTTTTTTTTAAGGCAGTCATTATTTTTGTTTCTACACTACTTTAGAGGTATGGCTCCAATAGTATCTCACAAAATTTATCCTAGTGGTTTGCTTTCATGGCTATCTCCTTCTTTCAGTTGAAGAAATCATTTCTGCCTTCCAAATGCCTAGTAAAGTGCCTGGCACAATAGATGGAGAGTGGGTAAAAGCTACTCAAGGAATAGCAGATGGAAGAAAGCCTTACATAAAGATTTGCCTCATTTCAGGTACTACATGGTGGTGTACACAAAGCAATTTGAGTTCTTAAAAAATTATGTGACTGATAGGAGTATAGGATATAAAAACATCTGTCATCAAAAGTTTCATTGTTTAGTTTACCAACAGTGATGAAATAATGTTATGTGGACTAGGCTAACATTTAATAAAAGTATTATGTATTCTCATAGAGAAGACATTAATAGAAATAGAGAATAATTAGGAAAATCTAGTAATATAAAACCAGTGATTATAAGAACATTTAGAAAATTCTGTATTACTCAAATCTATACTTCATTACATAATAAAATTTGTAGGCTTCTTTTTTATTGATTATGTCAAGAGGATAATATTTAACTAATTAATTTATGATTCTTATTGTATTACCATGTTAAACTTATTATTATACATCAATGATTATTAATACATCTATATATTATTGTAATTAGGGATTGCAATCCTCAGAACAACCTTACAAGTATATTTTATCAGCATTTCTATTCCTTAAATGGGAAGATAAAGTTTGGGGTAACTGTTTCAAAGCGTTGAAACCAGGATTCAAACATAAGCAGTCCGAGTCCAATATTATGCTATGCTCAAAGAGTAAAAGTTGATGATGGGGAGAAAATTTATATTAATTATTGTCCTTCCCACCCTACCATCTTCATTGTAAACACTGTTATGTTCATTCATCTTAGATTCTAGCAAGCCTCTTAACTTGTATGAAATAAACTATTTGGTGGAACATTTCAGTGATGAAAGAGTTCTAGCTTAACAATGAGAAAATATTTTCTTTCAGTTAAACAACCAACCCCATATCTAATTGTGATTGAGAAGCTAACATCTGCCTCATTTCAACAAGGCATTAATGCTTTGTTTTGAGCATGTACTATTTCTTAATCTGAGTCAAGGACGTTTGGAAAATCTTATTTTATTTTTCTTACTAGTAGTATGTAACATACAAAGAAATATTTAACACTTAAGTGTTTTTAAGATTAAAGCAACAAGGAGCCTAGAAGGCCTTTAAAATATAGCCTAGGGGACTTCTAATTCCAGAATGGCAGTATAAGGAGTTGCATAGCCCCACTCCCAAGGAAACAACTGTGACTGGTAAGAATAATTAAAATGCACACAAAAAAACCAACCATCTAAACTGTCCTAAAGACGTACAGCAAATTAGCCTAAAGGGATGTAACACAAAAAGAACATTTGTTTAAGAAACTCTACTAAATCTCAATATGAACAGGGACAGTGTATGCCACTTGAGTCATCACCTGTTCCCTCCTTCCCTCCACCTTCCACATCTCAGCAAGATGATGAAAGCACCAATCTTGGCAGATGTGGTCAATAAAATAGGGTTCCCTTTCTCCCCACATTCCAGTCAAGGGTTATGTTATCTTCCCAAGGTAGGCAGGATAACAGCATTTCTCATCCACTGCAGTTCCGTGTTGTAGTGGCTAAATTCCTGGTGAGAGCAAATGAAAGAATGGAGTTTCTCTTCCCTCTGCTCATTTCTCACTCAAAGGGCAAAGGTGTGATATGCTGAGAATACTGGAGCTGAGGCCCAATCAACCATCTCATTCACAGAGCACAGGTAAGATAAGAAGACCAAAGACTACAGACTCTACCCAGCACACTGCTCATAAAGAAAGTGTGCCAGTCTAAGAGAATCAGCTTGTTGGTCCTGCCCACCACCCACCACCACTTGGAAGCAAAGATTCAGAGATTTTGCCCAGGGGAAGAATTAATCAGTAAGAAAAAAGAAGCAATCTCCATAGGAACTGACTGTATTTGAAAAAAAGTATGGGAGAGTTAAAGCCTAAGGGTACTGTTACAAACAATGGAGATTTTAGTGGTAAGCAATTAGGAGCAATAAGATAAATCATTGGATTGCTAGTTTACCAGAGAGAATACAGGGGAAGAAAAAGGAAAGAGCCTTTCTGACATCAGGAAAAATTCAAAGATGTACCTCAAAAACTGCCTTGCAAAAGGGTATGAGTTTAACTGAATTAGATTATAGAGTGACTTATAGCCTCAGATATTTTCCAAAACAATAGAGCAATAAGCAGACAATTAATGGAGTCTAAAAACTGGGTTTAGCACCAACCAAAGGCAGAGAGCTGTAACAAAAAGATCAGGGAAAGAGAAAGACAAAGAGAGACCTCCTGAAACTTTTATCAGCCCAGGCTGGGTATGTGCATGACTAAAGCCACAGCCCTGAGGAGGGGCATCAGAGGCTTCACACTGTGGGGGGGAAAATACTTCATTAAAACAGTTCAGCAAATCACAAGACAAATAAACAAAGAAACAAAAGCAAGGGTACCCAGTGTGTATGTGGGGGAGATGTTACTATTCAGAGTTGCTATAATATATTATTATAATGTCCAATTTTCAACAAGAAAATTGAGACATGCAATGAAACAGAAAAGCATGTTCCACACACAAGAAACAAAGCAAGCAACAGACACTGCTTGTGAATAAGAACAAGTGTCAGATTTAACAAAATTATCAAAGCAGTCATTATAACTATGTTCAAAACAATAAAGAAAATATGTATTAAAAGTAGAATAAGCCATGATGACAATGTTGCATCAATTAAAGATATTGATAGACATTAGAAATTAGTATAAATAACCAAATGAAAATTCTGCGGTTAAAAATTTCAATAAATGAAATAAAAAGTGTGCTAGAGTGATTCAATAGTAAATTTGAACTGGCAGAAGAAAGAATAAGTAAACTTTAGGTAGATCAACAGAGAATATGCAATCAGAAGAACAGAGAGAAAAATGAATGAAGAAAAGTTAATAAAGCCATATAGAAAGTTGTGACACCATTCAGCAAACAACATTCATGTAATGAAAATATCAGAAGGAAAGGAAAGAGAGAAAGAAAGGAGCAAAGAAAAATATTTGAGGAAACAGTACCTGAAACTTGCCAAATTTTATTTTTTTAAAAAATCAACCAACATATCCAAGCAGTCCAACAAACTGCAAGTATGAAAAAATACAGAGATCCACATCCAAACACATTATAGTAAAAATGCTGAAAGACAAAGAAAATTTTTAAACTAGCAAGAGGAAAATGACTCATCACTTACAAGGGAACTCCAATACAATAACAATTCATATCTCAACAGAAATTATGGAGGCCAGAGGCATTGGAAAACATATTCAAAGTGCTGAAAAAAAGAAACCTCAACCAAGAATCTTATATGCAGTAAAAAGACCCCTCAAAAATGATTAAATATTTCTTTGTCTTTCTGTCCTATTCATAGGTGTGAGGCAATGATTCTCCATGGAGCTGGTTGAGTAGATGCCTTCCCCATACACTCATTTTTCTATGGGTGGATTTCAAGGATCAGTAGGGCAGGTTAGTAAGCCAGACTGGTAAAAGTTCCAAGATTACTGGGAAACAGACCTATATAAGAACTTTGGTATTTACATAGTAAAAAATTTCCAATGCCTGAAATCCTATCCCCAACTACATAATTAAATACACATTTTTTTTAAATTGGATTTTATTACTTTTTGGTTTTTTTAGGACTGTAGCCATGACATATGGAAGTTCCCAGGCTAGGGGTCAAATCAGAACTGCAGCTGTCAGCCTATGCCACAGCTACAGCACCAGATCTGAGCCACGTCTGAGACCTATACCACAGTTTATGGCAGTGCCAGATCCTTAACCCACTGAGTGGGGCCAGAGATCAAACCTGCATCCTCATGATTACTAGTCAGATTCATTAACACTGAGCCACAACAGGAACTCCAAAAACATTGGATTTTAAAATACAACAGGTACAAAACCCAATTTTTTGGGGGGAAGGGGGAGGGTTCAATGTCCAAAGTATTTACTGGCTTCAATCAAAGGCATACAATTCTGGACTATTCATAGTTTGCCCTCTGGACAGGAACCAGCAGGATATTGTCAAGAATGTAATCTCCATTAATCTACTATAGAGCACTATACTAACTACAAATCAGGCATTTATGGTAGCACCCCCCCCCCCATCCATCCAAGGGAGATAGGTTCTAAGACCACAAGTGGATGCCTGAAACCATGGACAGTACTGAACCATATATGCAGTATTTTTCCTATACATACTTAAAGTTTAATTTATAAATTAGACCCAGTAAAAGATTATGAAAATTAATAAATAATAGAGCAATTATAACAATATACTGTAATGAACGTTATATGAATATGGTCTCTCTTGCTCTGTGAAAATATCTCATTGTACAGATTTAATGCCTTTTCCATCTTAATGTGAGAATTAACATGTTTTTTCCATCAAAGTAAGCCTTGGTTACTCCATTTTGTTCCTGCTTTGTCTGAGACACCCTCCTCCACCCATTCCCCTTTTCCCTCTCCTCCCAGTAACAGTTTGTTTCAAATTAGCCAAACTGAGAAGAATGTGCACCGGGACCTGACCCTACCAATGGGAAGGGGAAAGATGTACTGCCTGCATTAGGGATAAATAGTGGGTTCTTCTTTTGTGTGCGCTGGCGTGCTTGCCTGCTCTTCACCAACAGGGAGCACTTGTGCCTTTCTGCAGAAGTAAAGAGCCTTGTTGAGATCTCCCTGTGTTCATGTGTCTTTTCGACACTGATGATCCCAGCTGGGGGTCACTTTTCCTGACATTAACGAAGCAGTTATCATGCACTGTGGCCATAACTCTTGCAGTTTGAGGTATAACAGCAAAACTAGAATGATTTTCTTTTTCCTTCTTCATAATTCCACATATAGAACATTCATTCCATCTGTAGATCTTAGCAACCTCAGGGTATGATTTTTTTCTTCTCCTTAACTCCAGAATGTTCATTTTTTCACTTAAAGGAATCACTTTATGGCTTCTCTTTGGCATATTTGAATTGCCAACATCACTCCACTTTCACTTTGGGGCCATTATTAAGTAAAAGAAAGGTCACTTGAACACAAGCACTGTGATAACATGACAGTCCATGTGATAACCTAGATGGTGCCATTGACTAATGGGTGGGACATGCTGGACAAAGGGATGATTGATTTCCTGGGCAGTATGGAGACAGCATGAGATTTCATCACCATATTCAGAGTAGCACACAATTTACAAATTATGAATTATTTATTTATGGAATTTTTCATTCAATATTTTCAGGCTGCAGTTGACCATAAGTAACAGAAACCTCAAAAGGGGAAACCACAAGTAACTGGGGACTGCTGAACTCCCCTGGTTCATCAAAACTACCAAAGTCTGTCCTATATTTCTTTTTCCTTGTCTTCCTTTGGCCTTCTATTTTAGCTTCTCTCTTCCTACACTGATTTCAATATTCTAACTCACAGATCAAAATATAGTTGGCAAAAAGTGGATAGTTGACTATATTGCATGCTCAGATAGGTAGGTACTTCCAGAAATGTGTATAAGCAGGTATAGAGAGAAGAATCTAGAACACTGCATACTGAGAATGAATACTTCCATATACAAAGCTTGTACCAAAAGTACAAAGACTGATAAAGTGCTTATAAATACTGCAACTTGCTTATGGGTATATTAGCCTTCACTTATCATTCTCTACTTGGTATGTATTTTGAAATGTCCATTAAAAAGCTTAAGGTGGAGTTCCTGTCGTGGCACAGTGATTAACTAACCCGACTAGGAACCATGAGGTTGTGGGTTCGATCCCTGGCCTTGCTCTGTGGGTTAAGGATCCTGCGTTGCCGTGAGCTGTGGTGTAGGTCGCAGACGCGGCTTGGATCCCACATTGCTGTGGCTCTGGCATAGGCCGGTGGCTACACCTCCAACTAGACCTCTAACCTGGGAACCTCCATATGCCGCAGCTCTAGAAAAGGCAAAAAGACAAAAACATAAAAATAAAAATAAAATAAATAAAAAGTTTAAGGTAAAATGTCTCTAAGTACAGACTGCTTCTGACTTTCTAGTACGGTTAGAGGATATAGTAGTTTTATTTGAAGAAAATCCCACATGTGGCAAAATAGTAGTGCTGAGTAAAGGCTGACTAGGCACCAGAAACAGGTTTAGACTGTGTACATCAATCTCCACTCAAGAAGACAAAGAAAAGAAGAAGGTCTGTCCATACAAGCTGTTACGAAGTGTGGGGTCTACATACTGAGTTTTCATATTTAGGGTCAGGGAGCAGTAAAAGTAGTTGCCTATAGAAATTTTCCTAATACATATCAACACACTAATCTTGAAGCTTAGAAAGTAAACAGGTCATTGAAATTTTTGCCACAGAAACCAGACAGCATTTTAGAAAACATTTTGATGCCATTCATGAAATACCAAAATGCATAAATGTGATGAAAAAATCTGGAGTCAAAGGAATCCTAATAAGAGAAGAGGAGAAAATTAAGGTAAAAGTTAAAGGGAAGCTCAGTGAAATAAAACAGAAATGTGGTAAAAATCCAAAATGTAATAGAGATGGAAACACACAATTAGGTTATAAAGAGAATTTATACAACATAAAATCAAATCAATATGAATTTTTATTGAAATTTATTGCTTTTATTATTTCTTAACATTAAGCACACTGGCAAGTACTACCAATTATGACTTTAAGATGTCTCTACTTATTTTGCTTTTGATTTCCATTGTAATATCCATCCTCTAGAATCTTACCATCTCCTAAGTGAATCACTGAGGCAACCATTTACCTGGTCTCAGATATTACTGCTTAATCATATACTATATAGTATTATTCTTTAAATGATATATGTTTATCATTATACATAAATTTCCCAGAAGAAATTTTATTATAACACTCTTTAGTGTTAAGAATAATAATCCAACTTGGAAACAAAGCCTTTGTAGGAAAATAGAATGCGGGCACAGCTGCTCTGTCTCACTTCATAAGTTCATTCAAGAAGTATTTAATTTTCTAGGAAAATATACCCGTGTTGTACTTTACACTTTTATGGGCATAGTGAAAAAACATTCAAATTACCTCTAACCAATCAGAGTTAAATTGAGGTAAATTAAAGTTTCCTTCTACAATGGAAATTCATTTCCACATCATTGCTTTCAACTAACTCTATTGTAATATCATTCCCTTGTCTAAAAACATATTCTAGTAATTCAATATGAATTACATATAAAAACATATACAACACAGATTATGGAACGAAAATGATTTTCTCCTTATATCACATATTCATATCCAGAATTTCTGCTATTATATAACTAAACTTCAAAAGGGCTCAATTTTTGAAATTCAGACTGTTCTAGGACTTGGTTATATCTGAATCCATAATGCTAAGGCCTTGTGCACACATTAAAGTTTCTTTTTAATTTCAAGTATACAGTTTAGCTTTGCTTTTGAAATGATAAGTGAAAACCAGCCACATAATACTACCAACAAAAACCACTCTGCTGTGATATACATTTTCTGAAGGCTAGTTTATAATTAAAATTTTAAAGACATGAAATTATCCAGTTCCTACACTGGCATAAGTATATATAGCTTAACTACCTTCACTATATGACTTGTAATTACAAGGAAATCCATTCACTCATAACCTTAATGTGGTATATCATCACACCCTTCATCAATTTAAAACAAGCATGCTCATTAGACCAGGTGCTATGATTTCCAAATTGATTAGTAAAAGCACTTTATAGTTTGGCATAGCGTTTATAGTTTCTAAAACACTTTCAGAATTATTTCAGAATGGTTCAGTTAGTATTAAGTAAACATTTACCTACTGTGTTTGTTAAGTATTCTATTCCAGTAATAAAAACACTGTAATAATGAATATAATTAAAAGCATGTATTCACTTTCTTCAGAGGATAAAGTAAACCTGTATTTATTAAAAAGGAGCTGCCCTAATATAACATCTCATATATATAATATAAGGACCTGACATTTAATTCCATTATAAAAAATATGGGACACACTCTGAAACAAGACCATCTTTTTAATTTCATCCTAAGTGAAAATAGCCTCATATTACAGCTATTACAAATAATGATTTTAAGTAACCACTATCAAACTCATTTTAACAGTGTTATTTATTTTTTTTCTATAGCCTATTTCTTAATTGTTATTCCCCAATACAATTTTTTTTCTACTGTACAGCATGGTTACCCAGTTACGCATACATGTACACATTCTATTTTTGCACATTAGCAAGCTCCACCATAAGTGACTAGATATAGTTCCCAGTGCTACACAGTAGGATCTCGTTGCTAATTCATTCCAAAGGCAATAGTTTGCATCTAATAACCCCAAGCTCCCCATCCACCCCACTCCCTCACCCGTCCCCTCGGCAACCACAAGTCTATTCTCTAAGGCCATGATTTTCTTTTCTGAGGCAAAGTTCATCTGTGCCCTATATTGGATTCTAGATATAAGTGATATCATATAGTAATTTTTTCTCTCTTTCTGACTTACTTCACTCAGTATGAGAGTCTCTAGTTCCATCCATGTTGCTGCAAGTGGCATTATTTTGTTTTTTGTTATGGCTGAGCAGTATTCCATTATGTATATATACCATATCTTAAATGGCTTAAAGACATAAATATAAGACAAGACACCATCAAACTCCTGGGAGAAAACATAGGCAAAACATTCTCTGACATCAACCTTATGAATATTTTCTCAGGTCAGTCTCTCAAAGCAACAGAAATAAGAGCAAGAATAAACCAATGGGACCTAACCAAACTGACAAGCTTTGGCACAGCAAAGGAAACCAAAAAGAAAACAAAAAGACAATTTACAGATTGGGAGAAAATAGTGTCAAATGATGGCACCTGACAAGGGCTTAATCTCTAAAATATAGAAACAACTTCAACAACTCAACAGCAAAAAAGCCAACCACCCAATGGAAAAATGGGCAAAAGACCTGAAGAGACATTCGTCCAAGGAAGATATAGATGGCCAACAAGTACATGAAACAATGCTCAACATCCCTGATTATTAGAGAAATGCAACTCAAGAGTACCATGAGATACCACCTCACGCCAGTCAGTATGGTCATCATTCATAAGTCCACAAATAACAAAAGCTGGAGGGGGTATGGAGAAAAGGGAATCCTCCTGCACTCTTGGTGGGAATGTAAGCTGGTACAACCACTGTGGAGATCAGAATGGAGGTACCTTAGAAATCTGTATGTAGAACAGTGTTATTTAATACATACTATATATTTAATTAAGAAATATCAATAATAGTGGTCTGTAACATATCTATACAATATACAATTTTGACATATTTTAACATTTTTTAGTAGTATCTTATGTAATCCTCATGACAATCTGAGGGAATTCATAGAGGAGGTGTTTGAGGAGGAAGAATTTTGGGAGAAGCTAAGTCCCAAATGTGACCATCAGATTTGGTGTTGAAGTAGACAAAATTTTGAGAATGAAAATGGGGGATCTGCAAGGCAAAGAAATTCATCATTTCATTCTTTCACTCAGTCATCCATCACATACTGAGAAATTAATTTGTGTCATGAACTATGCTAATTATACTTCCTGCATTCTCAGACTGAAATCACAATAGAGAGGTGAGATGGATTTAAGGAGTGGATAGATACAAAGGAACCAGTAAATGAAATGAGAAGGGAAGGGGAGAGACTTGAGCAGGAGGTTCTGTTGAAGTCAAGGAAGGACACAGAATGGAGTAAGTATATTTTTTCTTGATTTTTCTTCTTCTAGGTCAGGGACATTTGAAAATGTTTCAGTTCTAACAATAACAACAACAAAAAGAGCCAGTTGAGAGCGAGGATTTGAAGATAGGTTTCAGACCACAAAGAAAATATCTCAGTGTAGACTGGAGAAAGCTCACCAGAGGGGAGGTACTAAGGATGGATGACTGCATAAACTGTAAAAGAAATAAAAGATATAACCATCTGATAATGACTTCTTATTTCATTTGGAAGTATGTTCATTTGTTCATAATGAGGGTAAAGGTAGCAGGATCAGAGGCTTAAAGGAAAACAGAGGCTATAAAAATGTCCATGGTAGAGAACAGGGATGGGCCAAGATAACTAGTATTTTCCTGAGCTTTTAATTGGTTTTCATATATTTATGATATCAGTGTGTAAGCTTAATTAAATTTGGAAATTTTACATTATGTCTAGGATTTGGTATGTTTTAAAAAAGATAGATGTCTCCACATGATGAAAAATGAGTTTCCATAGTGATTAATCAAGATATTTAAAAACATATTTATATCACTTTTATATTCCTTTGCCTAATTATTGTACAGTGATAATGTAGATGCTAGAATTCCTACATTAGGTTCACAAAAATAAAATATTTTAAAATGGCTTATTTTTTAAAAAAAAACTTTTATTTAAATGTTTCTATTATATATTACTTAGAAAAATTATTTTTAAATACAAATTATTTTCATAATCTTAGATTAAAAACTGCCAACAAATGTGATATTTTGAAAATAAGGTATTTAAATAGCTGTTTTGGCTGTCTTGGCATTGTACTCGATATTAAAAAATTTAGAATGATGTAACATTGTTCACGCAGACATATTTACCATGCATGCTCAAAAAGACTCAATTTATATCCTTATTTATAAAGAAAATACACGTGCTGGGTCAAGCTGATCAAATTTTAAAAAATGGATTAATAATGTTGGTACAACTACTTCCAACAAAATTATAAAGATAAAATTATTTTGCCCAAATACATTGGTCATAATTTTGTATGCCTCATGTCATCCATATGATTAGATTTTATACTGAATTCAGTATAAATGTTCCTAAATGATTAATGATGCACATAGTGCCTGATTTCAAAACTATGCAGTTTTTATTGACAGACCAAAGTGTAACTTCTTGTGAGTTTATTTTAAACCTACCTCTGAAATACCGTCTCGAAATCAATTTGACAAACATATAACAGAAATCTCTCCTTTGTAAAAGGAACTTTGCTTAGTACTGGGGATAGCAACATAAAACAACTGTCCATATCCTCACTTATTTCATAGTCTAGGAAAGAAAACAGCCAAGACATATTTGTTCAAGGGAAACAGTGCACCAGAAGGAACAAGCAAAAAGCTGTGAGAGCACAGAGAGAGGTAGAGACAACTCTGACTTGAGGAACTGGGCCATCTAAGCTGAATAAACACTGAAATTTGAATAAAGAGAAGAGGAATAAAAAAGGAAAGGTGGGCTCCTTCTCAGTAGCATATACTGAATAACTGTGATATAAGGTATACCTGTAATGAGGACAAAAGTTATTCAAAAATGAGTATTTCATACTTTTTCCCATTTCCCTGAATTTAACAGAGAAGAGCTTTGTTTGGAGCATCAGCTTCTGAGCTTTCCTTTATTATAAAAACAAAACAAACAAACAACAACAACCCCCCCCCCAAAAAAAAACCTGAGTAATTAGTGAAGGAGATAAAGTACTAAAGAAAACAAATAGGCTGAATTTATTTACAACTAAAATGTTGACGAAAAATTGAGCAATGACTGCAGAGTTTCAGTGTGCGGGAAGAGTTGCCGTGCAAGAGACAATGATGGACTGCCCTTCCAATCAATGTAGGACACTGAGGAGACCCAAATGGTGGGTGGGCAAGGATATTTAACATGTTAGCTGTGAATGAGGAATAATTTTCCCCTACCAGGAGTATCAAGTTAAAGCAAACAGTCTGACATTCGAACAGTAAATAAAAGTATTTCATCGTGAGATAGATTAAATAATTTTGAAATACTTTTATTTTACACTTTTGGATGTCAGACTTATTTTACTCTTTTGGATGTCAGACTGTTTCACTGAACTTGATACCATTCAAAGATTGGGCTTTGTGAAGCCTGGTGATTATCTGGGTCACACAGGTTGAAGGGGTTACAAAGGGGAGTGATAAAGAAAACGATGAACATGTATGTGTGGGACAGACTGTAAAATTTTGAATAACTTTCCAAGAAGCTTATACTCTATATGCAATGGGAAACATTGAAAACTGTTTAAGCATTAGTAATCATACGACCAGGTATGTGTTTTTAAAGAAGAAATCAAACAGCAGTGCATAGGGAACTACAGAAATAAGAAAGGTAATGGAAGAAATTGAAGAAACATTGTAAATCAACCATAATTTAAAAAATAAAATAATATTTCAAATGGAAACCCCAAAAAAAGACAATGGAGGTAAGACTTAGTTGATGAAGGAGAAAGAGAAGTACTCTCAGCTGCACTCAAGCTGAGTACAGCTCACTGTGGATGAATAAATATTACAAAATTATCTTGGGGGAATTATTATCCGTAAGTCTATGGAAACATTACTCTACAAATTGAATATTTGTCCACTAGTTCTCCCTCAGTCACACTCAATATTTGATCACAAAGATGACCCAAAAATGCCACCTTGTTTTTTGTAGCATTTCTCAACATGAAAATGGAGTGGAATATTACTTTTAAAAATAACAATTAAATAGAAACCTTAGGGAGTTCCCATCATGGCTTAGTGGTTAATGAATCCGACTAGGAACCATGAGGTTGCAGGTTTGATCCCTGGCCTTGCTCAGTGGGTTAAGGACCCGGCGTTGCCGTGAGCTGTGGTGCAGGTTGCAGATGCGGCTCGGATCCCACATTGCTGTGGCTCTGGCATAGGCTGGTGACTACAGCTCCGACTCAACCCCTAGTCTGGGAACCTCCATATGCCGTGGGTGCGGCCCAAGAAATGGCAAAAAGACAAAAAAAAATAGAAACCTTAATATCCATTAATAATAGAACTTGGGTATAGAAAATTATAGACTGAAACTTTAAATCTGGACAAAGATTTCAACATATTTCAGCCATTTAAAGTAGAAATAACACTGGCATGTAAGTTATCTATATGCCCCAACCCTCATGTTCAGAATTCCCAACTCCCAAGAAGTAAAGACCTAGCTCATATCAATCACAAATGTTTCCTTGTACCACCAGTCAGAAACTTCCTTCCCTACTCTATATGCATAAATCCTTACTTTGCATTCTCCCATGTATTCATTTGCTCACTAAAGTGTTAATATGTGACACCACTGTCAGTCGTCATGAAGTCATATGGATCTACCTGAAGAGATTGGATACAGTTCCCTGTGCTGTATAGTAGGACCTCACTGCTTATCCATTCTAAATGTTGTTAGATTAGTTTGTCTAAATAATTTATAAAAACCAGTAATCAGGAGTTCCCATCGTGGTACAGCAGAAACAAATCCATGAGGTTGCGGGTTCGATCCCTGGCCTCGCTCACTGGGTTAAAGATCCAGCGTTGCCGTGAGCTGTGGTGTAGGTCACAGACATGGCTTGGATCTGGTATCACTGTGGCTCTGGCGTAGGCCGGCAGCTGTTGCTCCAATTTGACCCCTAGTCTGGGAACCTCCATATGCCGCAGATGCGGCCTTGAAAAGACAAAAAAAAAAAAAAAAAAACAAAACAAAAACAGTAATTAACCATTTGTAAAACAACAGATCAATGCATTTCACTTAATGCCCTGTGCATTGGACTGGCATTAGATGATGTTTTATAACTTATTTATTGCATATTTCCCTTTGGTTTTTGACTACTCTTGGTCTAACCCCTCTAGTTACCTTCTTTTAGTCAATGAGAATATCTGACTATAAACAAAAATTTGAAAAGCAACAGGGAAGCTTTTAAATAATCCTGTGATTCAGTTGCAAAGGGATGGAACAGTCAACAAATCAGGGTATTCATGAACAGCTGAAGTAGAGCAGCCTCACTGAGGTCAGGGAGCATACTCCTTAGGCAAACTTAAATGCAAAGTCATTTTTCTCTCTCATACACAAAATCTCTTCCTCCTTCTAGCTAAGATAATTCTTATTGTCATGTACTCCCTGTTATCTCAGGGAAATATTTACCCAGCTTTTCAAAAATATGCCAACAATTGAGGTAATTTGAGGATTTCTAATGAGTAACTCATTAGAGTGAGAGTTCTAACCAAAACCTTCCTCCCACACTTAACAGATCAGCTAAATTTTGGACATGAACATTTAAAACAGAAAAACAGCAGGACAGGGAGTCTCCTAAATAGAATACTGTGGTAGTTAGAAGTGGTCTGGATTAGAACTATATAGTTTATGGAAATGTGGGCTAAAAATTCAAGGAGCAGCCTTAAGTCAGAGAATAACTTACTTATGATTGTTACACTTATTAAAGAAGAGTGTGTGTATGCATTCCTACTTGAATATAGCTTTACGAACTCAAAAAAATTATAGCTATAATAAAATCTGCAATGGTTCTTAACTACTCAAATGGTCAGGTGCATATTCATTTGCAACCTCCTATCAAGTTTGTAACTTCATTACTTCATCTAAGTGAAATACATACACAACTAGATTTAGTTTGAATGTGTGATTCTGTACAATAACTTTAGTATGCTTGTGTTTCTGCCTTTGAGATAAAACATCATCAAGAGACAATTAGATGAATTCTGGATTTCTAGAAACAAGGAAAGTTGCTACCAAAAGAGCCATGGATGTTACTGGTGATAAGCAATGTTCATATTAACCTCTCAAATCTACAAGGAAGTACACTGAGGTTTCATTTAGACCATTCATGGCATGTTAACTAGTGTCCATTGATTTTGGTAGCTATTATGATAAAAGACAGAAGCTCAATACTGAAATAGTACTAAATTATGTAAAGGCAGACCAAAATCATTCTTTCACAAGGTAATCAAGTTTCTAGATATTTGATCTTTCAGTTGAGATCCTAGAAATTCAAGTTCAAAAGCTTTACTGTCTTTCCCCCAAATACATTTGTTCACCAAGCTTCAAGTAACACTCTACTATTTTCTCGAAGATGTTTTGCTTTATCTTTTTACATTAATATCTACAAAAACTACATATTTTTTGGACATGAATGAAGCAGGCTGCCATTTATAGGAATGAAAGTTTCTTGTATTCTGAACCGGTTTTCTCCCATTTTATTCATTCTACATGTTTTCATTACAGTGAAGCGGTGCAGCTAATACTTTGGATATCGAGGAGGCTTTAAAACTGAAAAATTCTGTTGGCTGGAGTTAATGTATAGTAAATGTTCTGGCTTTCCAGTGTATAATACACAAATATATTAACCAGAAAAACTATTTTCCAATATAAAATCTGAAGACTCTAAACCAACCATAGAGAAAAAGAAAAGCCAATCTAACCCCCCCCATTAATATAAAACAAAAAAGATGGTAGCCTTTCATCACTGGGTTGCACAATGAAAATTTCCCTGGAGAAAGTTTTTCATAAGCAAAATCCCTTCTCTTTAAACAGTCTCTTAGCAGTATCAGTGATGTAAATACTTCATTTATCAAAACATTCATGGACACAATTTCTCTATTCTATAGTTCCCAAATTTAGGATGGGCCACTAGTAATATTCCAAGCCAAGCCCTAGGAGAGTTGGGCCAATCAAAATAATAAAGGAGCTATTGACTGTCTTTTTGACAGGGACACAAACTATGAGTCAAAGAGTCATGTTCCGCCTAGAAAGTGGAACAGCTGTCGGAGACATATGGAGCTGCTGTGGAAGAGAAGCTGCCTGGTTCGTGGAGTAAGACCCTAATCAAAATGATTGATGTTAGATAAGACACAGAAAATCAGCAGATTCTCTTCTGAGGAGAGTCGCTCTACAGATAAGTACAAAATGTTCTAATGAATGGGACAGGCTGTAGTACCTGGAATGCCCCTAGGATAAGTGTTAATTTTACTTGAAGGTGAAAATTAGCCACAAATCATTTGTTTCTAGTACTAAATATAAAACACAAAGAAAAAGTGATTTTTAAGGTTGCCATATTTAGACATGTATACTCAGACCTGCAATTCATAATGATTTCATCCAAATAGGCATTTTAATTACAGATGTGACAATTTACCTAGGAATGAGGTGAGTATACTTTTCTTTCATAATTTTAACAGTAATATATAAGTCATGTCTTATGGAAAGAACATGCTTAATAGCCAGCCACAATGAGGAAGATAATAATAAATACAACATGTAAGTCTTGGTTTCGTAAAAAGTGAAACTGATTTACTAATATGCAATTGTATCAAAGCTAAATAGGTTCATTTGTGTCATATTTTAGATGGAAGAAAGTACCAGAGGAAAAAATGTATATATATGTACGACTGGGTCATTATGTTGTACCACAGAAATTGACACAACACTGTAAATCAACTATAATAAAAATAAAATGAAATTTTAAAAAGCTAATAGAGACAGGGTTTTGAGAATTATCAGGTAACACCAAATGTTGATTCACAGTATTTATTTTAAATGTTTGTTAGGCTTCTACTCCTATTCCAAGAAGCTGACTCTGCTGATACCCTCTAACTCTCTGCTCATATCTAACCCATTCTGAACTACCCATCCAGGAAGACCTTGCTTAATAAAGGTGAATCAGTCATAAAATTGGGCTAAACAAACATGATCTCTCAAACTCTCACAATTCATTCCAAAGACTTTGGGCTAGCCACTTTGTTAGATTATATTGCTACCCCCTGCCGTCCACTAGTATGGATTATCAAAGAATAAATAAAAGGGTATATAAACCTAGGAGACTTGACTACACTACATCAGGTAAAAACAAGTTATAAGCTGATGTAAGCTATACATCAAGACAAAAGTGGAAAAATGTGCCATGTGAATAACATGACAATATCATCATTTTTATTTTAATCATTGGATCCTGAACAGATCTCAATAATGTGCCATCAATTTACTTAGACATAATAACCAAGAAATAAAATGAGAATCCTTTGGCACTTTAATTGTCCTAACATGAACACAGCTGCCAGGATAGAAATTACCCCCTGGGTATAATTTCTGGAACTTCAGTTAATGTTTTCAGATCAGTAGGGTAACACTTCTTAGACTAACATGATCATTTAGTTAAATGAATCCTAATTGCCTGAAAGAGTTAATGTAATAATTTCATCTAATTTATTTTAAAAATGCAAAAATAAAACTTTCTACTCATGTTTTTGGCATTTTGGAAATACTCTCACAGCCAAAAAAGTAACAAATTATTTTTAAGCTTCAAAATGGTTAAAATGTCATGACTACTAATATTGCCCCATGTCCTATAATGAATAACAGGTTCATAAACTAAGAGAAGAAAAATTATTAGTGAAAGAATGTGCACTTTATTAACAGGTGATATAACCCACTACCTTTCTGTTAACATCTGTTAATATCATTACTCAAATAAATTTAGTATAAACACCCATATTAGAGACTTAACCCAAATCTGCATTAGTATTTTACTGACCAGAAGTGTTGCAGTAACTGCAAGTTATAGAAGGCTGCATAAGACAATGCACAAATCTCTCTTGCTAATATTATATATGACCATATATATAAAGATACATAACCATATATAGTCATATATAAAACACATATTAGTGACAATATGTCTCCCTTTCTGTAAGTGTGTGATTCAAGATTAACTATAAATTGACCCACATCTTTAATAATATTAATTATTCTCAGCTATGAGCTTGAAAAATATACACGAAAGCAATGGTTCTAATTAGAGACTGATCAAAATTGCATTTCTAATGAACTCATGCCCATACCGAAGCATCAGTTTCTATAGACTCTAATATAGTACTCAATATACTAAAGGCCTCAATTAACAGGAAAGAATGACACATAGCTAATCAATAGGTTTTCTTCTGGATGAAAAAAAAAGACTAGGTCAAATGGCAATACAGAGTAGTAAAGGATTGCTTGAGACAAAGTTCTTATTTATGTGCTCTAAATAAACTCCTTGAAACACCTAAATTAATTACTCAAGTGAGTTTATTCTAATTTGCCCAAGGTAAATCATTTTATGATTAAATCTATCCTAAAATAGACATGGGGAGTCATACACATGCATCTAAATTAGAACACCAATTTCCAGTAAGTTAAAAAGTCAATCTAAGAGCACAATAATTTCTAAGCTACATTATATGTATACAAAAATATGTCTTTAAACTTACAGTGTTATGTCAATTTTATTATTTTTGTAACTTTAATCACGTACACAACTTTAAAAAATTTATTCTCTAAAAATTTTATTTGCTTTGGGAAAAGAGAAAAAACATGGAAACTATATTTTGCTACTCACAATGGACTAGGGCATATCTTCATTTTCTCACTCGTCTAGACTATGTTTATTTTCTCCTATTGAATGAAATGACTATTTTTAGCATAGCACAGTCAATACTATATTGTGAAAGAATGTTAGTATCAATATAAGAGCATTAAAAGTTTTTGCAAGTTCTATGATAAGCATTTGACAATGATGACTGAATTAAGTAACAGGAACACTTTCAGTTTTAAATTTGTATGGCATCCATGATAATGTGAACCACAGTTTTTGACAGAGAAAACATGTTCTGGAAGATAGTGAATTATATAGATAGTATTATAGGCACTGAGCTAGACTACAGTTAGACTTAGTTTTATAAATTAAAAAGACAGATGTCAAAACTGTAGAAAAAGAATTTTTAAAACCACACCGGAGAGAGTGTTCAATAAGAAAAAGATATTGTTCTATAGAAAAACAAAGTTGAGTAATAGGAAATATTGCATGTAGTTTCTCAAATGCCATATGAGTTAAAATAACTGACATCACTCCCTCCTACAGCACTAAATATTTAGAGTAAGGGAATATAAAAATATGTTCGAAGACCAAATTTGAATACGGGTAATAATAGGCCATGCTATATACTACTGAAAGTTGGTCTATACATGTCTTTGGCCTCGTCCAATTTAATGAGAGTCTGTCTTTAAACTATATTCATTCATTTAATAAGTATTCATTCAGTTAATAAGTATTCATTCAATAAGTATTCATTTAATTTAATAATTTAATAATGATAATAATAATAATTTAATTTAATTTAATAAGTATCCATTTAATAAGTATTCAATAAGTATTCATTTAATAAGCATTCATTCATTTAATAAGTATTCATTCATTTAATAAGTATTCATTCATTTAATAAGTATTTATTGATCTCTTCTATGTGCCATCTATTCTTCTACACTTCGGTGATAAGGCAATGAAATGAATAGATGTACCTCTGTTCTCATGAAGCTTATATTCTAATGGGAGGAGACATAATAATGTTAGGTGGTGGTAAGTGATATGGAGACAGAGTACAGGAATGATAGAGAGCTACGAGTGAGTTGAAGGTCTTTAGTTTGAGGTAATCTAGAAGGGCCTCTCTGCTGAGGTGAAAGAGAAGCAGAGGCCATGAAGAAGGAGGCAAAAGTTGAGGATGCATATCTTGGAGAGAGGCATTTTTGGAAAAGGAAAACAGTCATTTCAGAATTTCTGAGCAGGACAGTTATGGTGTGTTCACACATGGCAAAGTGGGTAGTTGGCTGGTATGGAGGAAACAAAGGGAAGAAATGATGCTATTGGACAGATAAAGGAGAAAGTGATTTTCTGTATATGAAATTTATAGAAAAATTGAGTGAGGTGGAGATAGACCTGATTTGACTTACATTTTAAAAGAATCACTGTGGCTGCTTATGGAGAACAGAACCACAGTTTGTCAAAGCAGGATTCAGACTAGGTAGAAAGGCCTTAAAATAATCTAAGAAAGAGAATATGCTGTCTTGAATGCTAGTAACAGAGATGTGAGAAGTGATAGGGTTCTGGACATATTTTAGAGCTAAAGCTCACAGGATTTGCATGTGGGGTATGAGGGAAAGAGAGGAGTCAAGAATAACCCTGAGTTTTCACTCTGAGCAACTGAGGAAATTGAATAGCCTTCTCTGACACAGAGCTGACTGTGAGAAGCAGGCTTAGCAGTGAGAAATAAGGAATTTCAGTTCATTTTCAGAGCAGAAAAATAAACATGCTTGATTTGATATAATCCATCAAAAACACAAAATGAAAGCTTTGTGAAGATTAATAAAGGGACTAGAATCCCATTTAAGAATGGACATACATTTCTTTCCTCTTGATATGGAGGGAACACAGGGAAGGTAACTATATAGTCTCATTCATTTATGGACATGGAATTCCAATATCATTTTATATACATGCATTGAGAAATCCAGCCAAATAATGTTTTCCACTACTTGGCACTACTGAGAGAAACCTGAAAGTACAAACTGCTGGACAAGTGTCAGCTAATCACAACTACATACTTTATAGGCCACAGATATAATATCACATGACATGAAGAAGGTAGCAGTTTTGAAAAATCTGAATAAAGCCAAATTACTGATCCTTCCAAAATGTTAAAAAAAAAAAAAAACTTTCAGCAGGAAGTCTGACTTCCAAATCTTTGAATGATGACAGAAGTTTGTCATTATGACTAGGTAACCTAACATTGAAAAACTCTGTATTTTAGAGTTGGAAAGCACCCCAAACTCACCAAGTCATTATTCCACCCAATAGGGACATCTGCTGTGCGATCCCTAGCCAAATTCCTTTCTATCTCCAACTTGGGCATTTTCTTGTGGTTTATGAAGTTTACCTTTCAATAGTTTAACGCAAGAGCATCAAGAGTCTTCTAAGAGAAAAACTATCCCTTTATTACATTCGAAAATACTTTACCAAGCATTAGAGCCTTTTTACAGAGATTTCTGTATTAACTGTAATGTGTGATCCAGGACATAGCACCAAGGAAATGCTATGCCCATAGCCAGAACTCAATCTATGTGAGATCAGAAACAAGCATAGCCATGTTGAGTTAATAACATCATTTTGAAATAATTTTTTCATGTTTTCCTCATAAATGAAATGAACACATCTCATAGATATATTATTTTCCCTCAATTCTTACCTCAGAGAAAGTAATCTTCACTTTTACACACATGCTAACCTACAATATGTTTTCCAGTTTGAGAAGGAGAGATTTCCATTTAACATTACTGGCATAAAAATTCTGGTATTGCTAAATGCTGGAGTATGAGCTTCCAAAGAATATGAATAAGCATATGCATAGACAGTCTGCTAAACTAACATTTCTGGAATTTTCCTCAGTTTTTTTCTATAGCCTAACTTTGAGAGCTATCTATTCCTAGAAAGTCTAAAAGTTCATTTGGAAAGTGGCCTTATTTTTTTTCATTAATTCCCAAATTTGTAGGGACTATTAGAGCATCCAGGTTTTCTTCCTCTGTACATGAAAAACCATGCAGAATTCACAGAGTATGTTCTCCCTTCAAATAAGGCACGTAAACAGAGTACCAACATGCTTCCTTTGAAAAATGGATAAAGGGTAGAATAAACAAAACTTATGAATTCCTATCTTTTCGTTCAGAGATTTATGATTACTCAATTAACAAAACAGACAAGCTGACTTCATAAGAAATAACTACAGAACTAACAGCTAACATGGTCCAGAAACTTAGTAAACCCAAACACTGTGGTAAGTATCACCATATTAGATAAGAACAATTATTATTACTGTTTTACAGATGAATAATCTGAAGCCAACAAATACTAGAGAGATACTAAGTAGTAAATCACAATTCAAAATTAATAAATTCTTACTCATTACTACATAGTGCTTATGAGTTCAGCGTTTATAACCAGACTTTCTGGGTTCAAATCCAGGCCCTCAAATTAGTCAACTGTTTTCTGCCTCAATCACCTTATTTCTAAAATAAAATCATAATAGTATCATCTTAACCAGTGGAGAAAAGTAAATTAGTAAGTAAAAAAAAAAAGAGTAAAATCCTAGTCTAATCATGATAAGAATAGCAGGCAAACCCAAATTGAGAAATATTCTACAAAATACCCAATGCATACTCTTCAAAAGAGTTACCAGACATGCACAAGGAAAGACTGAGAAACTGTCACTGATCAGAGGAAGTTAAGGAGACAATGAAATGCAATGTGATATCCTGGAGTGAATCCTGGAACAGATAAAGGACATGAGTACATAAACAGGTGAAATCCTAATGAAGTCTAAAATTTAGTTAAGAGTGATATATCAATGGTATGTAAGATATAAGTTGTTTAAGATATTAACGTCTGGGGAAACTTGATGAAGGGTATATGAGAATTCTCTGTACTACATTTCCAACTTTGCTGTAAAACTAAAATAAGTTGAAAATACAAAGGCTAATTTTAAAGCAAATCAGTTAAATTGATTAATATATGTGGACTATATTTAATATCTTATAATAACCTATAGTGGAAAAGAATCTGAAAATGTATATGACTGAACCACTTTGCTGTACATCTGAAACACTGTAACTCAACTATACTTCAATAAAAGATGTATATATGTGAGACAGAATACTTCCAGGCACATTGCTAAATATATATTAGCCAGTCATACTAACAGTGGTGGTGGGGGTGGGGGGTGGGCGTGGTGGAAGTAGTAATAATAGTATGTGTTATCCATTGCACCCACAGAAAAGATGGAGATGAATGTGGGAAAGAAAGTAGACAAGAAAGTAATGACAAAGGATAACAGGAGTAGGCTTGGGCAGTTTGCTCTCCCGCAATTTGAAGGACAAGGTAAAAGCAAGGCCAAGGTCCTTATCTTCACTGTACTATTCCAACACACCCTTCTTACTTCATCTTTCTTATTCTAATTGTCTGCTGAGATATGTATTCATACTCTCTTTGACTGCCATTCAAACTTCAAAGGAGTGTAAAATATGAGTTTTGTTGTTTTTTATTCTTAAATGGCCACACCCATGGCATATGGAAGTTTCTGGACCAGAGATTGAATCCAAGTCACAGCTGTGACCTACCTGATCCTTTAACACACTACACCAGGACAGGGATCAAACCCGTGCCTCATCAGGTTTGACCCAAGCTGCTGTAGTGAGAGTCCTAAACCACCGTGCCAGAGCAAGAACTTCAAGAATATGTTGGTTTTGTTCCTAACTAATCGAAAGTCATACTAATGTTGATGAATTTTTTTTTTTTGGTCTTTTTGCCATTTCTTGGGCCCCGATATGGAGGTTCCCAGGCCAGGGGTCGAATTGGAGCTGTAGTCACCAGCCTACGCCAGAGCCACAGCAACATGGGATCCGAGCCGCATCTGCAACCTACACCACAGCTCCTGGCAACGCCGGATCCTTAACCCACTGAGCAAGTCCAGGGATCGAACCCTCAACCCTCATGGTTCCTAGTCAGATTCGTTAACCACTGAGCCACGACGGGAACTCCTGGTGAATGTTCTTAATGTTTAAGAATATTTAACATTCTGTGCAGTGCAAACTGCTTTGAGTTAGCTTGTCATAGCATAGGCCAACGAATGCTATGAAAAGTGCCTGAAAAAAGATTTGAAGGTTTCATGGGATAGATGTTACCTTCTGGGAAGCTGTGGCAACACATGCTTTAAGTTCCTATGTAAGAATCTGAGATAGCGAACAGATCTTCATACATCCATAAATTAGAGTTGCAGTGACAGGTTTTGCAAAGCACTCTGGGCTTCAGACAGTTTCCTAGAGGAGTGTATCATGAACACCCTATATATCTCCACCTTACATAAAAGAAGGATCTCCATGGTGAAAGTATGGAGTGTTGAATACACACTATTATACTACTTACTGAAAAAAATACTGTATTTCATCTATTCTATGAACCAGATTCTTAATCCATTTTAATATCTCTGATATCAAGATATAGCTAAAATAACCAAAATTATTTACTTGGGCAGCATTTTTCTTCATCTATGGTTCATAAAAGAGTGATGCATTTTGAAACTGATGGTATTTTACATTTAAAAAAAACTGGTGACTAATTCTTTATGTTTTTCATATGCAAGTTGGTACTACTATATTTAGCACTAATACAGACCCACTCAGGAGAAAATAAGTGATGCAAATTATACTTGTGAATGACTTCCACTTCTGTCTTACATGTAGGAGTGGTATCCTTCCCTAATTTTCTTCTCTACCTGAATGTTAATAGAGTAGCAAAGTAGGAATCGATAAGATATTATGTAGACTATTCAAAAAATGCTATGAACATGCCATTTTCTTACCAAAAAGGCTAAGTGGCTTGATAATAAATAAAAGATTGGTGTGCTAAAATTGGAATCACATTGAGAAGCATATGTAAAAGCCTGGGAACGATTCCCTGAGCACCAGGATACTAATATTCAACATCTGATACCTACACTTGGAGATTTTTGAGTAATTACCATTGAAATAAATCATTGATGAGGGCAAGTTATGGCATGGGATGCTAACAAAACATTTGGCTAGTAATTCTACCACCTTTATGCAATCCCCCCCCATGTTATTACTAGGATAGTGGTTTTGACTGAAACTAAAAAAGCAGGTTGTATGGCCTACTTCGTTTGGTTCTACGGAGTAATCTATACTACATTACCCATTTAATTCATTCCTCATTAATTCACTTCTCCATTCATAAAATTAGACACTAATATGAGACAGGCCCATTAACACATAATAGTGGTATATGCTAGAGGCTGATGGCACACACACATACACATCAATACTGCATGAGCCCTTCCCTCATGAAAACTACAGTTTTCTTAAGGAATAGGGCAGAGAAGGGACAGAGAAGTAAATGGGAAAATATGATACACAAATAGTTCTAATTCTAGGGCAGAATATGATAAATGTATAAAAAGATGCAGGGTACATTATGTAGGAGATATGAGGAGAAAAACAAAGAAGACGTCCATTTCAGTAAAGGGAGGAAGTTTTAGGGAAAAGGTTGTGTTTATACTGAAAACGTTAGAATTAAAAGTGGGTGCCTTCGTTAAATATGGTTCAGGCCCGATGGTCATAAGAACTGTCAGGTGTTCACTGTTCATGCCCTGTCTAGTTCGAGAAGTGTTAGCTAACTTCAACCTTATTCCCAAATTCCTCCTTCCCATCAGGGACTATTAGCAACAAACATCCTTGCCATTTGGAAAACGCCAGTAATAAATGCATCTGTAAGTCTCAGGTGGTTCATCTTAAACAGATCAAGAGCGAAGGAGAGGTTTTCATCCATGGCAGTATGTGACAATGTGTTATCTGTGTTGTGACACTGCCATAGATTATTAATGCACATTTTTTTTTGTCATAAGTACAAGATGCCAGTGAATATCTGAAAACCTGTAAAGTCAATTAATTAGGAGTAGTGGCACTTGGATGATAGGGTATTGTCATTCTTCAAACAAGTATAGTTTGGCTTAAAAAAAAACTTCACTAAAAGGTTTTTTTGTTTCCTTTGTTTTCCCCTGCCATTATTCATTAATACGTCATGTAGAGACAAGGCTTTATTTAGAATGCCCCTCTTGATGGATTAAGAATGTATTTGAAATGAAAGACGTTCTGCAAAATATACAACCAGTTTTGATTTTCTATTCAAAGGTATTATCAGCCAAGCAACAACTACAAGAGGCTCAGGCCATGTGGATGGATGGGGATTACACTGCTGTTATCACCAAGGCATGTGTATTGAAGTCCACACTCTGCCATACAAAAGTTGTGTTTTTGAGTACACCCCTCGATATCCCTTAAGTTCAGTGGGTTTTATAAACTATAAAGTGATACAGTTTCCCCCCTTATCTCTAAATGACAGTGATTAGCAAGACAGGATGATTAGCCTGTGGAGACTGTGAATGAATGTGGATCTTTCATGCACCACCAGCAAGCCTTCCTTCATTTTAAGACCACCAAAATTAAGGATGTTGTAATTGCCTTGCTCCAAAGGTGGCAGGGAGACAGAACACCAACTTCCGTATCTGACAGTACTGAGCAAAGCTGAGGATAATCACTAGTTCTGGAACCAAAGATGTACAACAGGTTTGCAGGGTGATTTGACTTTGTCATCACAGTGCACACATTCAAATTTCAGTTCTGTTGTTATGTGATCCTGGTAAGTCACTTGGCTTCTGAAAGACCTGGTTTTGTCATCTATAAAATGGTGTGATTCATTGGATTCTTGTTGTGAGAATTAAGTCACCAAGCGCTTGGTCTGGCATATAATGAGCACTTAGTAAATAATAAATAACTATATGCTGCTACTGCTGCTCTTTATCCTTGTTCACACCTCTTTCCATAAAAATGTTACTTCAAAGATAATACAGCAAATCAAATGGCATGCCACTTGGAAACAAATTTTTTAAATGACCAGAGGAGTAACTGGATTTTAGGAACAAGATAGACAGTATATAATAAATAGCACGCTGAAAGCTAGCCTTAAAAAATTCAGCTGGCCTCCTGTTTAAAATGTTTTTGCATAAGAATATGTGCCTACAAAAGGAAAAGGAAGCAATAAAGAAAAGTATTTCGGGAGTTCCCTTCTTGGCTCAGCTGTTATCAAACCCAACTAGGATCCACAAGGATGCTGGTTTGATCCCTGGCCTCATTTGGTAGGTCGGGGATCCAGTGTTGCTGTGAGCTGTGGTGTAGGTGTCAGAAATAGCTGAATGCTATGTTGCTGTGGTTGTGGCTTAGGTCAGTGGCTGTAGCTCCAATTTGAGCCCTAGCCTAGGAACTTCCATATACCACAGGTGCGGCCTAAAAAAGCAACGAAAAAAAAAATTAACTAGCCAATCTCACACGATTCTAACAAAAGAACTTGAATTAGTTTGTAACACTGTATTTTCATTTATCCATTGTCACCATATTTTTAGAGCCTACAGTGAACTAAAAAGTAGTGAATTTTGAACTAGGTGGCAGGCCCAGAGACAGTAGCAGTTGAGGTATCCAGGTTTCTAAAAAATTAGCTTCTGTTTTTATCACCACCCACTGTGTGTGGCTATAGCAAAGGCTTTGAAAAGCTCTACCTGTCCCAATGTGATGTGGTCCACTGTGAGACGAGGAGCCTAACAAGGTACCTTTGAACCATTCAAGTTCCCCTGCTCAAGTTTTTATCTACCGTCTTCCAACCCTTAACATTGAATGCCTCTTCCATTGAACCGCCTCTAGAGGGCAAAATAGTCCTAATCTATCAAATATCTAAGTATTTTATTCATCACATAGACATATCTGTACACGCAGTCTGTTGCAAATTGGAAAACCACCATGTGGCAAATACAGTACAGGCAATCTTGTCATTCTTGAGAAAAAAAAGTTCTAGGTAATCATTATGAAAAGTAACAGAGAACAGATCTTTTCTGGTAACATTAGTTCATTTCCACTGCTAAACTTCCACTTTCGAGTGTTAACAAGTTTCTAGACCTTTGTTTTCATTGTCCTATGTTTTTTAATTCTATTGCATGTGGATAATCCCAAACATCACCTGCATAGCCCCTTAACATTCATTATGAGGATTAATAAGACAATGCAGGATATTATTTTCTATTACTCTGAAGAAATAAGACATGCAAAAACGAAAGAGCATTATTAATTTGCATATGCCATGGTTTGAAAGAAAGATTCTCTGTTATGGGCCACATATTAATCTTGAAGGTTAAAAAAGAACAAGAGCTTTCTGTTTTTTGTTTTTTTTTTAACTTGTCATAGAACTGTCATTATTAATATCTCTTAAATGGCTTCTGTAACAAAACCTAACTTCTAAGTCTTTAGAAAAAAACAAGAAAGTTATCTCAAAGTTCCATATGGTTGTTATTTTAATAAAATACTTTGTATAATTCAGTTTATATAATTGTCTTAACAGCCCTGCATTGCTATAACCCAGGGGAGCCATCTGTCAGCAGATGTATTCCAAGCTCCAGAAAGATAACACTTAAAACATGATACCCTCTGAGCTCCCCTGAGATGAGCATCCAGCTTGACAGTTTACAAGACATTTGGGTTTGTTTCCTCCACTAACTCTGTCACAAAAACAAAGGGAAACCTGAAATTAAATAAATAAAACCCTATTAAAGCCAAAGCATGTCACTTTGAAAGACTAGGTTTTAAGATCCCATTGGGTGTCTGTATGTTCCTTTTCAATCAGCTATTTTTCCTTGAATGAATTTCAGGGGGCTTCAGATTCATAGATTAGCCAGGCTAATGAAGGCCATTGGCATTCTGGCACAGTTATGTTTTAGTGAGGTAGAGAAGAACGCTTGGGGTGAATTTGTGATTCATGCCCAAATAGATGCCACAGAGAGGGAAAGATTTTTAAAATAGTGGTGAGTTTTTGCACAACTGGGGATGAATTCTAGACAGGTAAGCTTCAGATGCATTATTAAACAGGTGAAAAGTTCCAAGAGAATAGGTGGACTAGGAAAATATAATAAGTGGCAACATGATGTGTTGGCTTTTTCAAGATATTATTTGCTGGGTTTAAGGACCTGAAAAAAAAAAAAGAACAGCATATCTGGCTACACCTTTCATAAGGGTCTGAACAGATAAAATAATGGATGGAGTTTGAAAATAAAGTCTGGGAAACATTTTCAGAAGGGGAGGACAAAGGAAATTGATTTCAGAAAGAACGAGATCACAAAGGGAAAAAAGATCCAAAATCAATATAAAGCACAATGGCAGCAGCTAAGAGGCGTATTTTATGCATCATCACCAACAGTGTTGGTTCCCTAGAACAAGGGTTTTAATAGTAGCTGGTAATCATCTCTGCTTTTGATATCATGCCTATGACTGAATTGCTTTAGTGGCAAGAACATGCGTATGACAGTCACAAGAATATTTATATCAATTTTCCTACTTCTATCAGGTAGGAAGTGTATCCTAAGGCAATTTTAGCTTTAAATTATTCCTAGGAGCTTCTTTTTTCTTCTTTTTCTGGGAATCAGTTAAAGTATACTCTTTCCCTAAGTTGTCACAGAAAGCTCAAGTAGTTTGTTATGTAGTTTTCACCTTAATTTATTAACTTTTATACCTAAAAGTAAGATAACATGCAGAGAAATACCCATTTTTATGTGTCTTCTATAATATACAAATCTAGAAAGGGAAAGGACAAAAGTCATATGTACCTTCTGTTATTCTCCAGGTCAGTAAAATTTCTTCTGTAATAAAAACAAATCATGTCATAATTACAAATATAATGAGGGCTGAAAATGTACTAGTCACTTTACTAGGCACTAGGTGTAAATGAACTCATTAAATCTTGAAAACAGCTCTATTCCAATGTTATAAATGAGAATCTGAGAAAAGAGAGCTTAGGAATCTTGGCCAGAATTACCAAGTCATTGAACACATTTATCCTTGCCTCCAGAGTCAATATGACAATGTCTTCAATGCTACTTAGAGGCATCCTTACAATGGAAGTTCCACTGGGAACTGGAGAATGGAGCCTAGTCAGTTAAAAACCTTGTGTGCATAACTGATAGTTGTCTTCCTGCGGGATCAAGTGGAAGGAATCTTTGAGAGGAAATGGTGTGCGACTAAGTTCTATACGGCCTTAGATGCCAAACCCACTGGGTTTTTATCCAGTGAGAACAAACTGAAACATCTAGATATAATTTTTCTGTTCACAGCAGAAATGGGCATGTGGGTATATGTTCTAAGCTCCAGTTATTACTGGTTAACTGGTAAAATGAAAAATGTTTTCCGTTGGAGGTGGGATGTGAATCTGATATTTAATGAGAGAAACTACAAGCTGGGTTTCACTTTTGAGACTTTTTCAGAAAGTCATTTTAAGCTACATCTTATAGCTTTTCCCATCTCTCTTCTCTCTACTTCCGAGAGGTTATTTCATAGACAGAAAACCAGGAATCACTTTCCAAATCACTGCCTTTGGACAGTGAGGATATTGTTATCTGTTTTTACAAATGAAGGAACAAAATCTTAGTGCTTAGGGAAACAGCCTATTGAGAAAACAATTTTTATACTGTACCTGGAACATACTGTTGTCATAAAACTATGATCTTTTTGGTTGAACCAAGCAGGTGCTCAATAAATGTTTGTGGGAGAAAGGTAGCAGTGATACAGTGTGTGGAATATTAAATTCCCATCACCTCTATCTCAGTGTAGGTTGTCTTCTCTTTCAGCACACTCTCTCTTACTCATTACCTCACCTAAACTATTTCTTTTTTTTCCAGAAATGTGAATGAAGACAAAAATGACAATAAATCTTTAAAAGTAGTTTAAAATCTACACATATTCTTATCTTTTAACTGAAGAATTTTCTGCTCAGCTACTTGTGTAAAATGAGACCAACTGGACTGCAAGTCCCTTAGGGGCGGGTGTCTTTCTCAGGCCTTTAAGGCTGTCTCCATGGGCATAGCACACTGCTGGATGTGAACGGAGCCCAGCAAATGTTGATAAATGAAGGCTGGCATCTACATGCAAATGAAGAATAGCAGAAAGTAGCAATAAAGATGAGAGTAAATTCTCCCCAGTGGATATTTCCCATGAGATCTCAGAGAAAGTAGATTAGAATTTAAGAAAGCTTTACAATTTTCACTGCAGTATATGCCTTTTTATAAGTGAGAGAGAAAGTTTTTCCTCAATACTCAAGGGTGCAGACTTTCACTGGGCTGCATGAAGACAAACACAGTGACAACATTCACTAAAATATTTATGCTCTTTGAGGAAACATGGGAACCAGTTATCTCTAAGAAGGATGCATACACTCTGTGTTAGAATTCAGTCCAAAATTCACACTTCGCTATAAAAGAAAAAATACCTACTACACTAAAATGCTACACCAATATCTTGAAAGAAAGACAAAACACCCCCATGATGACCACCATGTTTGTATATTCACACTAGTCAATCATCTACAACTAATAAATAACCCTGAAAAAAATGACAGGAGCATTTAGTTACTTGAGCCTGGAGGGGAGATTGTTCGCAGGTGGTTAGCTTCATTAGTTTCTCCGATCTGATCTCCTCGATTACACAGAGCTGACCCAGTTGCTGGTGTTTACATACAAAGACTGGACACCAATAAAGGTGTGTGGCTTGAATACATCCCACAATTCTTTTCTCCATTTAAAGTGATTATACAGTTTATATTTCTCTGCTTCTTTTCCTTTCTTTCTTAGAGGAATAATTCATGGATGGTAGCAAATAAATTTCCATGGCTGTACATAGAAAACAAGTATCAGAGAACTCAGACCTAAATTTTCAATGCCAAGAAGATACAGCTGTTTGAAAACTGGTAGATTAGTGTTGCTTACTTTCCGGCTACGCAGTAAGATCCCTGGAGGAACAGCAGTGATATCACCAAGAGCTCACTGAAAATACACAATCTCGGGCCCCACTTCAGTTCTACTGAGTCAGCATCTACATTTAACACGCACCCCTGGTGACGCTCAGGCACATTAATGTTTTACGAAGCAGCTGGTTCAAGCAAGAGTGCTCCTTTGGGTTCAGAGGAAATAGCAAAGAACCTTGGAGGACAGGCTGTCTGCCAGGTACCCATTCACTGAGCCGCCTCCTTTTTTTCCCAAACAGATTTACATCAGAAGGTGTGTTTTTCAGTTTCTGCAATGACTTCATTTGCCGTTATAGAAGCAATTCCAAACTAAAAGGCACATCCATATGTAAGAAGCAAAACATTTATCATTTAGAAACTCACTTTTCCAAATATACAACTATGTTTCACATATTTATTCAAGTGACTTTTCAAACTTGGCTGAAGATTATAATCACACTTAATGTTTGAAAAACTAACTCCTTCATCTGGGCCCTTGCTCTGGAATATTCCAATTTGGTAATTGTGGGAGATAACCCAAGTTTCTCTATTTTCAGCATATAGTATACTGAGGGATGCTAATGCTGGCAACTTCAGTCTCTTGATTTGGTCTTGGGGCAATATCCATTAGCCTGCCCCCAAGAATTTTTTTTCTATAAAGTTTATGAATTCTGGAGCCACCTCTAAAGTTCGGGATGCTCAGAGCCTATCCTGCTTAAGTTGAGCAGAAACCTCTGAAAATACTCTCTGATAGATTGGGCCACTTACACCATTGGAAAACTAGCAGGAGAAGAGGTAAAGCAGAGAAATAATACTGAAGTGTGTTTCTTCCCTGGTCTTGCCTGGGCCACACCAGGCTCATAAATTCTGGAACAGTCAAGAAATGATCCTGCTCCTTAATAGATAAGACATGTCAAGGGGCTAAAAAGTATCCATAGATTCCATTTTAATAGGAAGAAACAATCAATTTATTCAAGAAGGTGTCAGTATAGCTGACCACTGAACAATGCAGGAGTTAGAGGTACCAACCCTCTAGGAAGTTGAAAATCTGAGTATAACTTATAGCTGGCCCTCTATATCCATGGCTCCCTTATATCCACAAACTCAACCAACTTCAGATCATGTAATACTGTGGTATTTACTATTGAAAAAATTCAGTTTGTAAGTGGACCTACGCAGTTCAAACCTGTGTTGTTCAAGGGTTAACTGTATTCAACAGAGAGTACTGACTGATTTTAAATCTGTATTTAGGAGTTCCCATCATGGCGCAGTGGTTAACGAATCCGACTAGGAACCACGAGGTTGCGGGTTTGATTCCTGGCCTGGCTCGGTGGGTTAGGGATCTGGTGTAGCCGTGAGCTGTGATGTAGGTCACAGATGTGGCTCGGATCCCACGTTGCTGTGGCTCTTGCGCAGACCGGCGCTACAGCTCCGATTGGACCCCTAGCCTGGAAACCTCCATATGCTGCAGGAAGGGGCCCTAGAAAAGGCAAAAAGACAAAAAAAATTCTGTATTTAGCAGATGGTACTGACCTCAATCAATGAAACAGGTGAATAGAAAAAAAGAGCAAAGACCAGGGAACTAGGAAGGATTTACCATGAACACCTGGAACGGGATTTTGAGAGTAAGAGATTTTTTTTTTTAAAATAGACTTTTTGGATTAAAGCACATTTCTGTTCCCACAACACTCTGTATGCTTTCTTGACTGAAGAATTGTCTACTTAATAACAGTCTACTGTGTTTGCTCTAGAACCTGCGTTTGCTAGTTTACTATATAATGTAATTATGCAATTATAAATTATACAAAGGGATAAAATGTGAGTACTAAACAAAAACGTTGTTTCTATAAAAACTAAGTTGAAAATTTACAAAAAGGCTGGATCCAAGGGAGTCACTACATATAAGCGAAATCATACAGTATTTGTCATTCTGTGCTGGCTTAATTCACTTAGCATACGTACTATAGATCCACACATGTTTTTGCAAATGTCAGGATTTCCACTTTTTTAAGGTTGCATATAAATCCGTGGTATGTATATAGTACATTTTCTTTATCCATTCATTTGCTGATGGAAATTTAGGGTGTTTTTTCCCATGTCTTGGCTATTTTGAATAGTTCTGCAACAAACATGAGAGCGCAGCTATCTCTTCAAGGTCCTAAGTTTTGGATAAATACCCAGAAATGGGATTTCTGGATAATATTACTAAAATGATCTCATGTAGGTGTTTTTACCATACAGCAAAAAAAAAATAATGATGATGGTAGGAGGAAACTTCAGGAAGCAATGGATATATTTATGGCCTTGATGGTGGTGATGGTTTCATGGCTGTATATTTATCCCCAAACTAATCAAATTGTAAATACATTAAATATTTACAGCTTTTACATATCAATCATGTCTCAATAAAGTGTTCTTAAAGAATTCAAAATGTCCTCCATCCTTTGACCACAATAAAAACCAAAAAGGTCACTAAAAAGAAGTTCTGTTAAACTAGGTATGGATGATTCAAATAAAAATTGGCTCCTAAAGATGGCACAAATAAAAATTGCAGAAGGATTCTGTAGTCATATTGCTTCATAACTGCATTCATGTTTTACTCCATTTTAAAGAAACTTAAACTGGAAATTACAGATGATGCATTGAGAACAGAGTTTTTGCCAAAAAGACTTCGACTTCAATAAGGAAACCGATATTTAAGGAAAAGGTCTTGGCCCTACATCAAAAGATTCATAAATGAATGTACTTGTATTTTTATTTTTAAAACATGTTTCAAATGTATTATCTATTTTTATGATATCCTGCTTTAGCCTAATAACCATCTGTCTTGATTATGCCAGATAAGTCAATTCCACTCTGGAAAAAAGCTTCAACAACATATTTTCAACCTTCATCCATCCCCACCCATAGAAACTGGTAACAATAGCCCTCGCTTCCAGAAGCACAGTATGTTGAGAGAGAATATTACTGATGGGAATGTGCTGGGTCATGGGTATTGTGTTGAGGTATAAAACAGTATCGAGAACCACTAATTTAAAGACAAATACATGCTTATTCCATGCATGCATTCTGTAACTTTCTATTACTATTTGTAGCAAATTTATATAGCCACGTATGCAGTTTACCAATTATAACATGCATACAGAACATGTGTTCTAATTGCAGCTATGTATATTTTTGAGGACAGGCTCAGCAAATTATAAAATCTACAGAGAGTATATATAAAAGTGAAAAGGTTTTGATCTAGACTTGTCTTATGCTGCCCCAAAATATTGAGCATTAGAGTAAAATGTCATTTTCCACAAATTGTCAGAAGAACTTCACACCTGTATCACCTCAAATGTGTACCTGACAGGCCATGAAGCTTCCAAGTACCTAAAACATTGCTCCTCTGAGGGAAAAAAAAGGCACCATATGAAAATCTTTTTTGCAGAGCAGCTCTGCTTGGATCTTGTGGAATGCAAACAGAGAGAAGCTATCCTAGGGCTTGTCCTCCACTGACTGGGCCTAGACTGAATATGTGCACCTGCCAACTGCCAACTGCCTTTCTGAGGTACCTTCGTTTGAAACCTTATTTATCAGAGATGTCCCATATTGGATCACAAAAAAAAAAAAAAAAAAAAAAAAAAAAAAAAACTGATCCAATGATGTTTTCTTGCCTTTTTTTTTTTTTGCTATTTCTTGGGCCGCTCCTGCAACATATGGAAGTTCCCAGGCTAGGGGTCAAATCGGAGCTGCAGCCTCCGGGCCTACGCCAGAGCCACAGCAATGTGGGATCCGAGCCGCATCTGCAACCCACAGCACAGCTCACGGCAATGCCGAATCGTTAACCCACTGAGCAAGGGCAGGGACCGAACCCGCAACCTCATGGTTCCTAGTCGGATTCCTTAACCACTGCGCCATGACGGGAACTCCTAATTATGTTTTCTTAATGGAAAGTGTTAGGGAAAGATCAACAATGAGAGCAGGGGGTCATGTGACTGATCTTAAGTCTCAATAAGGCAGAGCTACAATTTCTAGTTCTCCCTGACAGCTGACGTACATTGCTGTCTTAGATAGACTATGTTTTTGTATCTCACAAACCTCAAGGTATGCCATCTTAGAGTTAATTTGTAATTTTCTTCCTTGTAGCTGATGTGCCAAAATATTCATTATAACATAAATATTATCCTTTATTTAGGATTCATACATAATATAATGTCAAAAATATAGTGATCTCTATGAAGTAGTTACCATCTGATTCAGAGATGAGTTTATTCCCAAAATAGAGGAGATTATATTTTATAAATTTGTTATATGATTGTATTTTTAGTACAGGAAAACTCATAAAATAAACTGGTAAGAAATTAGAAACAAGTTAAGCAAAGGAACACTCTTGTGTTAATCCTTGCTAGGGACTAAACTTTCCCATATCAAATTTTAAAACTGGAAATAATCAAAACATGTTAATATGAAAAACACTGAAAGGAATTCATACTTTGCTTATTAACCACATGTACAATGGTAAAAAAAGATGGTAATACCAGTGCTGTCTTTTAAATTTAACAAACTTGAAATACTCTCGCTTAGATGACATGGAATTGCTTGACTTGGTCATATTTATTTGTGTTCATACATGAAGCATTGGATCTAAGCCACAATCTAAAGCTGAAGTAGAACAGATTTCTATTACAAAGCCATTCAGCATGGATTCTTCAAGTGAATGACCTCAGTAAGTATTATTTGGATGAATAACAACAGCTATTACAACATGATGTACATCTTTTCACACTGAATATTCTATATAGCCTTGCAGTAGCAGTTTCCAAGTTATATTCTATTTATTGAAAGCCTCCCACTAGATATAAACAGATACTGCATGCAAGAAAGGGTTCTGTGTTCAAAAGCTTGTAGGATTTGCTGGATGCTATTAATACTCCCTAGTGCATTAAAATACATTTTAGCAAATTAAAAGTTCTGAGAAATATTGCAAGCATTTATCAAATGTATCTGTATTGATTCTAGTTTTTCCAAAAATTGTTCAATCATACAACTATTTACCAAGGAATAGTTATTAATATCTCACAGAAAACTGATATACTATGATGTAGTTTGGTCCACTGCCATACATATGACTTTAATCAAACTCTGGCGAACTATATAAGAGCCCTCACATTTTGGCAGGTAAGAAAACTAAGGGAATCACTAATTCCCAATGCTTACTTGAAGATTAAAAAATAAATGATTGCTATGTTTCTACCCATATAGACTTCAAAATTTAATATGCTAAAATTTGATTAAAACTACTTTCCAACCTTGATGATATTTTCTAGCGGTTAAGAGATTTAAGAACATCTACAAGTAAAAACAAATTTTTTTAAGTAACTCTTGTCTTTAAACACAAGAGAATTATAAGATTTTGCCCTCTATTTGTGATGGCTGAAAATGACTTCATTTGCTTTGTTTTTGTGAAGTAAAATATTATTGGCTGCAAATCCTTAAATATTTTAAGTTATTTCAAAAATCAATGCTTTTGCACTCTTTCTCAATTTCTGCAGAACTCCTTTAAATTACAAGAGGAAAGAGGATAGGAAGTTAATAATCATTCTTATGATGTTTGTGAGCACTGTGTAAAAAGAGAGGAAAAAAGTATGCGTTATTTAAACATGATTTTCTTCCAATATAACCAGACAAGATTATGTCTTTCGACTAAATTGTGATCATCTTTCACAGCCACTTAGATGCCAAAGATGAAGTGTTGACAGCTTCTGTCTCAAGTCTTCTTGAAGATAATAAGAGAGATGATGCCAACTTGGCAGAATCAATGCCCTCTTGGATAGGCAATGCGAGTCCTAAGTCTGGGTGAGAAATTTGGCCTGGCAGCTGGGGGAATTTCTACAGAATGCAATCAAAGGCAAAAAAAAGGAGCTGCATTTTGAATTGTATTAAAAAAAACCCTATCATCTAAATATAACAGGTATATTACAGTAAAGATTAGGATTTCCACTGTGGGCTATTGGCATTCCTGGATTTAATATTAGCAGTGTTCAAATATTTAAGAAAAACCTTTATGGGTTATGATACAGTTAAATCCATTTGTCTTTTTCCAGTATGGTTTTGTCCTTTATCCCTATATTTTGCAAAGCATTTTCCACCCTTATGTCACATAAATATTCATCTAAAGTTTTCTTTAGTAGTTTTAAAGTTCTCATTTTATATTTACATCTTTAATCCACCTAATGTTAATTTTGGCATATGCTACACAGTAAGAATCCAACTTCTATCTTTTCAAATGATAATGGTTCCCCAAATGTCATTTAAGAAATAAACCTTTTTTTTGCCATTATTTGAAATCAATACTTTAAAGTTCTATATTTGTATTTAAACTTGTTTTAGTTTGTGTACTCATTATTCTCCTCCATAGTTGAATCTGATGTGTCTGCCCATCCCTAAAATAATACCTTTACAAAAATTATTGCACCTTTAATATGTATTTTAATATTGGAATATAAAAATGATCATTTTATTCTTGAAAAAACTGAACACTTTGCATGGATTTATTCTGGGATTTTTTTTTTTTTATTGCATCTGGGGAATCAGAATCACTAGTGAAGAAGTTCCTCTAATAAAAACCTGGGCATGGAGTTCCCGTTGTGGCGCAGTGGTTAACGAATCTGACTAGGAACCACGAGGTTGCGGGTTCGGTCCCTGCCCTTGCTCAGTGGGTTAACGATCCGGCGTTGCCGTGAGCTGTGGTGTAGGTTGCAGATGCGGCTCGGATCCCGCGTTGCTGTGGCTCTGGCGTAGGCTGGTGGCTACAGCTCCGATTCGACCCCTAGCCTGGGAACCTCCATATGCCGCAGGAGCAGCCCAAGAAATAGCAAAAAAAAAAAAAAAAAAAACCTGGGCTTCAGTATTTTTGCCAGCAAATACTTGGAAATTTCAAGATTCCAAAGCCAATGAAGTTATAGCAAAGCACTAAAAACATGAACTCCCAACTTATTTCTTGAAACTAGTTTAAACATTATACTAAAAGGGAAATTAGTTTCCTATCAAAAATATTAAGGACCTATTGAAAGCGTTTGATAAAATTGTTTATTCTGAGGATTCAAAGCTAATTAAGAGTACAGGTATCCATTCTTTATCTAATAAAGGTAATTAAAATATCTTGCTAGTCGAAAGACAGATACTACCTTAACATATTTAGAATCTAAAAAAAGCAGAACTCAAAGAAACAGAAACTAGTATGGTAACCAGGTTACCAGCGACTGGGAGGTGGGAAGAAATGGGGAGATGTAGGTCAAAGGGTACAAATTACAATTATAAGATGAATAAGTTCTGAGGAGCTGATATATAGCACAGTGACCACAGTTAATAAAATTGTATTGTATTATTGAAATCTGCCATGAGAATAGACCTTAAATGTTCTCACCACCAAAAAAATGGTAGTGCTGACATGTGGTAATGGTAATGTGACATGAGAGAGGTGTTGGCTAAGCCTATGGTGGTAACCATTTTGCAATATATAAGTGTAGCAAATCAACATGTTGTACACTTTAAACTAACACAATGTTATAGGTCAATTATGTCTCAAAAATCATGGTTTGATAGGAGAAGAAAGGACTAACATTACCTCAGTAGCCACAATCTGCTAGTTACTGTGCTATGCAAGATAGAAAGACAGATAAATAGATAGATAGATATGGCTTATGTAAGTTATCTATCAATCTTACCAACATTTTTAAAGTTAGGTATTATCACCTCTGTTTTACATACAAAGAAACTTGTACTCAAAGAACTTTAATGACATTTCTTATGTTGCACACATAGAAATAATTCCTTCATCTATTTGATTTATAAACAGCAATTAACATTGACTATATGCTTGGTGCCAAGAGAACTAAAACCAAACAACTGAATAAAAGTTTATTAAAAGAACAATATCATAGAGAGAAGTCCAGCCTAGTATACTATAAGGCAATGGCAACGCTATGTGGAATACAAACTGAAGAAGTCACCTGGGATCAGGTGGTACTCTGTATTGATATTAGAACCAGGAACATCATAAAAAGATCTATATGAATGTATCAAGTAAACACTGTGTCAAACCCTTGATAAGGATAACAAGAAAGAGCTCTGTATGTTTGATGCAACCTCAAGGGACCCCACTTATAAATTAGGACAGCCTTCTAAATGATTTGAGAAACATCACAAGGCCATTAAAATGTTCATTTTTACTAAAAGCCTAACTGATCCACAATGGCCACTCTTCTTCTTCCTGGGAAAAGATATTGCCTTCTTCTCCACTCATTCAATATGTCATTAAGTGAATATAATACCAGAAAAATAAAACTATCTTCTAAAGACACACATTGCCAAGGGCTTTTTGTGGTAGCTTTTAAGGATACTTAAAAGATGTCTTGATTTGGAGTAGAATTGGCAATGATTGTGCTGAACCACTTTACTAAAATGGTTAGTAAAATTAGAAAGGAAAAATAAGTAATTGAATGCTATATCCAAGGGGCACTATCATAAAAATCCAGAAAGTATAGAACTGTTTTAGCTTCAGGAGGTTTATAGTGTTTTCCAGTTTTCATAAAGAATATGCAATTACCTTCATCAAAAGTAAACCAATAATAATCAGGATAAAAAACATGTAAATGTTCTATGAGCTCAAAAGGAAGTGTTATTCTTGTGAAACCAAAGTAAAATAATTATCAGCTTTAAATATACGACTTAAAAAGCTAGCACTTAGCAAAAAGAGTTAGGCAAGATGATGAAAAGGGAAGAAAATATGACGCCACAATTGAGAAAAAAATTATGACAGATCGTCACCCACAAGGGCCCAAGTCTCACTTTTAATCTCATCAGTACTTTAATATAATATTCAACTTGTCTTTGGCCTTCTCATAAGCTCTGCTCTTCAGAACGCCCAGCAGCATATATCTGTTCTTCAAATAAGAGTATTTCAAGATCTCAGTGGAATTATCCTTACACTCAATCTGGTCTCTGCCAAAGCTCTTTTTCTTTTGGTCTTTTTAGGGCTGCACCCATGGCATACGGAAGTTTCCCAGGCTAGGGGTCTAATGAGAGCTACAGCTGCCAGACTACACCACAGCCACAGCAATGCCAGATCCGAGCCATGTCTGCGAACTACACCACAGTTCATAGCAACGTCAGATCCTTAACCTGCTGAGCGAGGACAGGGATGGAATGTGCCCCCTCATGGTTCATAGTCGGATTTGTTTCCTCTGAGCTACGATGGGAATTCCAGCCAAAGCTCTTTATCACCAAACTGCCACATGTAACTTTTACATTCAAAGCTCCGAACAGGAGTGGTTTTGGTTTTTTTTTTTTGTTTTTTGTTTTTTGTTTTTTTTGGTGGGGGGGTTGTTTGCTTTTTTGCTTTGTTAATTTTTTTAGGGCCACACCTGCAGCATATGGAAGTTTCCAGGCTAGGGGTCCAATCAGAGCTGCACCTGCTGGCCTATGCCACAGCCACAGCAACGCGAGATCTGAGCTGTGTCTGAAACCTACACCACAGCTCAAGGCAATGCCAGAGCCTTAATCCACTGAACAAGGCCAGGGATCAAACCTGCATCCTCATGGATACTATCCAGGTTCATTAACACTAAGCCTAACAGGAGTTTTGAAATGGAAAATTCCAAACACCAATGTTCTATCTGATCTTTCCAAAAAACTTAACTTACCAAAAAACTAAAATCACAAAGGCAAAAACAAAGTATTTTAATGCAAACACATATAAAAATAGTGGAAATAATAAAATAAGTATCTGTGTGTCTATTACACAGCTTCAAAAAATAACCTATAGATAATATTTTTTCCTCTCCATTACCATTCTCCTTCTCATTGTTTTGATACAAATTTCATATAAACAACTTTCATCCATAAAGAAGTTGAATCTATACTTCTAAACATTAAGAAGGCCATTTTGTTCCAGTACAATACTGTTTTGACTACTGTAACTTTGTAGTATAGTCCAAAGTCAGGGAGTGTGATATCTCCAGCTCTGTTCTTTCTCAATATTATTTTGGCTATTTGGGGTCTTTTGTGATTCCATAGAAACTTAGAAATTAATTGTTCTGGTTCTGTGGAAAAATGCTATTAGTATTTTGATAGAGATTATACTGAATCTGTAGACTGCCTTGGGTAGAACAGTCATTTTAACAATATTCATATGCTTCCAATCCAACAACATGGTTTATCTCTCCATTTGTTTGTGTCATCTTCAATTTATTTCATCAGCCTCTTATAGTTTCCAGAGTACAGTTCTTTTACCTCCTTAGGTAGGTTTATTCCTATGTACTTTATTCTCTTTGATGCAATGGTAAATGCAATTCTTCCTTAATGTGTATTTCTGATAGTTTATTATTGCATAAAAGTGCAACAGATTTCTGCATATTAATTTTGTATCCTGCAACTTTACCAAATTCATTGATCAGCTTTAGTATTTTAGTGGTGGCATCCTTAGGATTTTTTACGTATATTATCATGTCATCTGCGAATTTTACTTCTTTTCCAATTTGGATTTATTTATTTATCTATTTTTCTTCTCTGATTACCACGGCTAGGACTTCCAAAACTATGTTGAACAAAATTTCTGAGAGTGGACATCCTTGTCTTGTCCCTGAACTTAGAGGAAATGCTCTCAGCTTTGCACCACTGAATATGATGTCAACTGTGGCTTTATTATACATAGCCTTTATTATGTTGAAGTAGGATCCCTCTATGCCCATGTTATGGAGAGTTTTTATCAGAAATGGACATTGAATTTTATCAAAAGCTTCCTCTGCATCTTTTGAGATATCATATGATTTTATATCTCAATTCATTAATGTGGTATATCAAAAACACACATAGATCAATGGAACAAAACAGAGAGCCCAGAAATAAAGCAACACACTTATGGTCAAATAATCTATGACAAGGGAAACAAGAATATACAATGGAGAAAATGTAGTCTCTTCAATAAGTGTTGCTGTTAAAATTGGACAGCTACATGTAAAAAAAATGAAATTAGAATATTCTCTAACACCATATGTATAAATAAACTCAAATGGACTAAATACCTAAATGTAAGGAGTTTCCCTTATGGCTTAGTGGTAAAAAACCTGACTAGAATCCACAAGGACATGGGTTGGATCCCGGGCCTGCTCAGTGGGCCAAGGATCCGGCATTGCCATGAGCTGTGGTATAAACCACAGATGTGGCTTGGATCACATGTTGCTGTGGTTGTGTTATACGCCGGCAGCTGCAGCTCCAACTGGACCCCTAGCCTGGAAGCTTCCATATGCATTGACCCCCCTCAAAAAAAGACCTAAATGTAAGACCAGATACTGTGAAACTTCTAGAAGGCAGAATACTCTGACATAAATGGCAGCAATATATATATATATTTGGATTTGTCTCCTGAAGCAAAGGAAAAAAAAAGCAAAAATAAACAAATGGGACCAAATTAAACTTATAAGATTTTGCACTGCAAAGGAAACCATCCACAAAACAAAAAGAAAACCTACTGAGTGGGGGAAGCTATTTGAAAATTATGTGGACAATAAGGAGTTAATATCCAACGTATATAAACAGCACATAAAACTAAAAATCAAAAAAATTATACAACCCAATTAAAAAATGGACAGAAGAACTAAAGAAACATTTTTCCAGAAAGAAATACAGATGGCCAATCGGCACAATAAAAAGATGCTCAACATTGCCAATCATCAGGGAAATGCAAATCAAGACCACAATGAAGTATTACCTTACACCAGGCAGAATGGCAAATGTTGGTGAGGATGTAGAGAAAAGGAAACGGTCCTACACCATTGGTAGGAATGTAAATTGGTATAGCCACTGTGGAAAATAGTATGAGGGTTTATCAGAAAATAAAAATAGAAATACCAAATGTCCCAGAAATTCCACTCCTGAATATACAAAAAAACAAAAGCAGTAATTTGAAAAGATACATACACCCAATGTTCATAGCAGCATTATTTACAATTGCCAAGATATGGAAGCAACCTAAGTGCCCATGAACAGATGAACAAATAAAGCAGATGTGGTAGAGCCCAAGCACAGTGGCAGAGGAGCACAGGGGCCATCAGTGAGGGTGGAGAGGGGCATCCCAGGAGTCCAAGCTGCCACAGAGCCAGAGTACATTACCAGCCCAGGCAGTAAGTATGCATCCCTGCAGCCATTTATAAACATAACCATTGTCACAGCTAAAAATAAGTCATGAAAATAATCAAATATCCATCTATGATCAAATTAATCTGATACAATGAAAACTATTTGATGACATCTGTTAGCTATAATAATAATTACACTTACAGGAATAAAATGGCAGTGCCGTAACTTTCAATAAGCTTTGAAAAACTAGTCTTGCTGGGTACTGATGCTTTTAGAATTTGGCACAGAAAAAAAAAAGAGATTTATCATGTCTTCTGATAATCAAATGATTTTGATAGTCACACTACCTATCATTTGATTCAATTTAATGTAAAATACTAGAGCTATCATCAACGACATTAGAGCATTGATTTTAACCAAAAAGATGAGAGAAGACGAAAACTTAACCAAAAAACTAAGGTCCAAATGTGACCATAGAGCCTTCTAAGCCTTCATTTAGCCCCCTTTCTTTTTTTTTCTTTTTTTTTTTTTTGCCTTTTTGCTATTTCTTTGGGCCACTCCCGCAGCATATGGAGGTTCCCAGGCTAGGGGTCGAATCGGAGCTGCAGCCACCGGCCTCCGCCAGAGCCACAGCAACGCGGGATCCGAGCCGCGTCTGCAACCTACACCACAGCTCACGGCAACGCCGGATCCTTAACCCACTGAGCAAGGGCAGGGACCGAACCCGCAACCTCATGGTTCCTAGTCGGATTCGCTAACCACTGCACCACGACGGGAACTCCTAGCCCCCTTTCTGCATTTCTTTCCCTTGATGTGGGTAGAAATTAAAAATCAGGTTGTTAATTTTCCAGTGATTTTCTATTAAGTTTGAACTCAAATTCAGCAGACATTTATCACCCTTAGAAGAAAAAATATTGTGCTTTTGGTTACTTATTGAATCTCAACATTTCAATATGTAAGATAGACATGAGTAATTTGCCCTGACCCCTTCCTCTTTCAAAGATATATTTGAAAGTTCACATAAAATTAAAATCTCTGTAAGGTGAGATGCAAATACATTACTATTATCCAATGATTTAGAATAACTGTCAATGATGAAACTTGGAAAGTCATGTAACTGGGTATCTTTTCCTATTTATCTTTACTACTAGGAACAATGGTGTAATGACAAACAGATCAAGTGAAAAATGTATTTTTTATACTCACAGTACCTATAGAATTTTATTTTGATTCTTGTAGTAATTTATTCTAATGGGAGCTTATTTCAAGGGTGAAGCATAATGGTGCTGTTTATAATCTTCTACCATTTATATGCTGAGACACTATCCTTCCATTCGCTCTTCCTGGAATTCTTAGTTCCTTGGGCTGGCAACACATTATAAATAAAGTTAAGGTTCTGCTGTAGATTCACAGTTTAGTAGCAAAAGAAAACAAATAAATTGTCTACTATAATGGAATATGTTTTAGGCTATGATGTGTGTTTGAAGAACACTTATAGCACATTTGGTCCTGTCCAAAATGTCCAAAAGACATTTGGTCCACACCAAAAGGCCCTGGATCTTTTGTCATATTTGGTGCAAGCCAAAAAACCCTTGATATTTAGTCCTGTTCAAACCATTTGGCATGGATCAAATATATTCATGGACATTCTGGATAGGAACAAATTTCAAGGACCTTTTAATGTGAACAAAATATCTTATGGATATCTGGATAGAACCACACATCTCCTAAGCTTGAATAACAAGTTATGAGTCAGTTGAGAACGCATATCTTAATCTGAAGGGTATGAGGATTAGGGGAAGGGACCTGTGTCTGAGAAGACTTATCATAGAAGGTAACACTTCAGTTGAATTTTGAAAAACCTGAAGGTGTTACTAAACTGAAAGTAGAAAAAAGGACCAATGACTATACTAGAATGAAAATGGTGAATGACAAAATAGTAAAATGTTAATGCAAAATGAGGACATAACTTAAAAGTCCATATAGTAGAACATGGCCTACATTAAAGCAGAGAGCTTCATCTTGGTTGTTGATGTATCCTCAACATCTTAAACTGTATCTAAGACAGAGGAGGAACTCAACAAATACTTAGTGATTAAATTAATGCCAAGTTAAGGTGTGTATAGTTTATCTCCAAAACAAAAGAAGAACCCTGAATAAAATACCTAAGAGTAAACCTACCTAAAGAGACAAAAGACCTATACTCTGAAAACTATAAGACACTGATAAAAGAAATCAAAGATGACACAAATAGATGGAAAAACATACCATGCTCTTGGATTGGAAGAGTCAACATTATCAAAATGACTATACTACCCAAGGCAATCTACAGATTCAATGCAATCCCTATCAAATTACCAAGGACAGTTTTCACAAAACTCGAACAAAATATTTTAAAGTTGTTTGGAAGCACAAAAGACCCAGAATAACCAAAGACATCCTGAAAAAGAAAAATGGAGTTGCAGGCATCAGGCTCCCTGACTTCTGACTACACTACAAAGCAACAGTCATCAAAACCATATGGTACTGGCACAAAGACAGTCATATAGATCAGTGCAAAAGGAGAGAAAGCCCAGATTTAAACCCACGCACCTCAGCCAACTAATCTATGACAAAGGAGGCAAGAATATACACTGGAGAAAAGACAGCCTGTGCAATAAGTGGTGCTGGGAAAACTGGACAGCTACATGGAAAAGAAGGAAATTAGAACACTGCTAACACCATACACAAAAATAAACTCCAAATGGATTAAAGACCTAGATATAAGACCAGATACTATAAACCTCTTAGAGGAAAACACAGGCCACTCTCTGACATAAATGACAGCAACATCTTATCAGATTCACCTCTTAGAGTAATGATGGTAAAAACAAAAATAAACAAATAGGACCTAATTAAATTTAAAAGTTTCTGCACAGCAAAAGAAACCCTAAACAAAATGAAAAGACAACCCACAGAATGGGAGAAAATCTTTGCAAATGAATTGACTGAAGGCCATGAATGTGAGATGGATAAGCAATGAGGTCCTACTGTAGAGCACAGGAAACTACATCCAATCTCTTGTGATAGAACATTATAGAAGATAATAAGAGAAAAATAATGTGTGTGTATATATTTAAATATATATATATATGACTGGGTAATTTTGCTATATAATAGAAATTGACACATTGTAAATCAAAAAAATATAATTATTAAAAAATTTTAAAAAGAATGTGAGATTAACACAACCATATTTAAGATTCAGAAAAATTACCTTGGCAATGGTATAAAAACATTTACAAATGATCTGGGCTATAAGCTGGAAGACCAACCAAGATACAGCAGTTCTCATAAGACACAAGCTATTGACCCAACAATATCACTCCTAGGTATTTACCCCAGAAAACTGAAAACATATCTAAGCTTGTTCATGAATGTTCATAGCAGCATTACTCATAATAGCCAAAAACTGTAAACAACGCCAACATATATAACTGATGAGAAGATAAATAAAATGTAGTATATTCACACAATGCAGTATTTTTCATCAAGAAAAGGAATCAAATATGGATACATACTATCACACGGATGAACTTTGAAAACATTATGCTAGGTAAAAGAAGCCAGGCACCAAAGACCACATGTCACATAATTCCATCTATAGGAAATGTCCAGAATAGGCAAATACGTAGACTCGAAATGTAAATAATTTGTAGCCTAGGACTGGGTAGGGAGAGCAAGGAGGGGAATACAGAATGACTCTTAGTGGGTACGATATCTCTTTTAGGAAGAACCAAATTGTCCTAAGACTTGACTGTGGTGATGTTTGCACAACCTTGTGATTATATTAAAACCACTGAGTTGTACACTGTAAATGGGTGAACTGTATATTTGAATTATATCACAATTAAAGCTGTTGAGAGAGAGACAGAAAGGCTGATTGAAAGAATGAAAGAGAATGAGTCAAGGTAGAGATGGGTAGATAATATGGAAAGTATGTACTGATATTAAGAACACTATAGTGCTAAATGGAAGATATATTCTCATTCTTATTAAGAAATTTATGAGCTAAAGACATTGCTTTTTATTTTTTTGGCTTTTTGTCTTTTCTAGGGCTGCATCTGTGGCATATGGAGGTTCCCAGGCTAGGGCTCTAATCAGAGCTATAGCTGCTGGCCTACGCCGCAGCCACAGCAATGCGGTATCCAAGCCATGTCTGCTACCTACACCACAGCTCACAGCAATGCCAGGTCCTCAACCCACTGAGCAAGGCCAGGGATCGAACCTGCAACCTCATGGTTCCTAGTCGGATTCTAACCACTGAGCCATGACAGGAACTCTGACATTGCTTTTTAAAATGGTAAGCCCCAGATGCTGTTCACTAAGCAGTTACTATTTTGCAGGCCTTATTTTCAATTGCTTTACATTTATTATCATACTTAATATTCATAATAACCCAATAAAATTATACCTATTTTATAGGTCATTAAACTGAGGAAGACAACTGTTAAGTAACTCGCCTACAGTCACACATCTACAAAGTGTCAGAGCCATAATTTGAACCCAGGCAGTTGTTGTCTAGAATCTGTGCTGTTAATTACTACACAATTCAACCTAGTACGTACAGTATGAAAGAAGTGCCTAACATATCTCTAAAAAATAAATACAGGAGTTCATGAAAGTAGATACCTCATCCCCAATTAAGGTGCTTTAATGACTTAGGTAAACACACCTGATATCTTTCAAAGTAAAATCTTAGATTTTCCTTGAGCATGTACTCCGAAAGGCAGTGCAACCCACTCAACTGCATCATAGCTGAGATTTGCAAACAAGGCACATTTGAGTTCAAATCCAAGTTTACGACTTACTAGCTGTGTGGTCTTGAGAATGGCATTTATCAGTATGAAAATACATACCTCAGTGTTCTTCAATAGACTACATGATGTGGCATACAGTATCTGACACAGGTTTAAATTATTTGGACTATCAGTCTTTGTATCTCCTGTTTTCATGAAAATCTCCTATTTTCATGGGTAAGTCTCTGAGCTGTTAATTCTGTTACTAAACTGCTAGAAAAACAGGATACACTGCTAATATATTGGTTTTAACTAAAAAATCCTATAAAGGAGAAATTTAATACCACTACATTTTGTAGGAAAATCTGATGGACATAAAACATTAACAAGCTTTAATTTGAATATTCACCTAATTAATATAGATAACTCATAGATTCTCCATAGGAAAGTATCAAGGCATAAGTTGCAATTTAAGTCAAATAATAGATGCTATAAATGCAATTCCATTTCACAACCACCGTAAGTAATATCCCTCTTTTGCATAACACATCAGCAACAGCATCTACAATTAAAATACTATTTAAAGGTTCTAAAGAAAGCTTTTCAAGATCCAAGTTTTTATTTGTCTAGGAAAGAAAACAGTTGAATGTTCTGTTATTTCCTATTTGCAGATGCATAAAGCAGTCACTTTGGAAAATGAACACTTTGTTAAATTTATAGCTGGTGAGTTCTCATTTAGACTAATCTATGCTGGCTCAGCTTAACAACCACGCATTGTCAGTGCCTGCCTTACTAAGCACACCCAACAAATTTCACAATGGCCAACATCTAATAATGAATTATACATATTTTCCAAACATTACAATGTAACTGTACATTTTATGGAAAGGGAACAACAGGAGAAAATTTAAAGATGAATAAGATGAATTTCCATTAACAGCCAGGCACCCGAACATTGACGAACTTACTTATTTCCTCACTTGCAGATTAATGACAGTGTTTACCCCTTGATATTGACAAGAACATACTACATCTTGACAATGATTAAGGAGTCTGCAGTAGAGTTTATTTCCTGGTAGTGTCAACTGCCCTTCCTTTGGCATGATATGAAAAGCTTACATCAGCTGTAATTTTTAGCACACCTTCCTGTGGGGTCCTCTTACAACTTTATATAAACAAGTATGATAAATTGATTATGCTAACAAGTGTGGGCTGTAGTGAGTGGTTTACTGGATATTTCATTTGGTTTTTAAATCAGAAGAATGATGACAATGTTATACATTAAAATCAATAGTTTTTTAATATTCCTATAAAGCCTAAAGGTTTGTGATAAAGGGTTAAATATAATCTATTGTCTTATAATACCTGTTTGAGCAAGATTTTTGCATTAAACTACTGCTCAACAAGAAACAAGTAATCAAAGAGATGCAGTTTGGGGTGAATAATGAAATTAAATGAAAAAGAATAATGGCAGCTTTAAGCATAAGCCCTTTAAAGAACTTTTGATTTTTTTTTAATTTCAAAATGGGATTTCTAAGCTAATTACCCACTATTTAGGACTGCGATAACTCAAAATAAGCAATGATAAACATTTATATAATTGTGGCAAATCTGCATTTCAAAGCTATTTAGGCAATATTTGGAACTAAAAAAGAGAATTTCAAAAGAATTTTTATTTCTCAATGTTCACTTTTTATCTGGCTTTTCTCTATTCTGATCAACTACATTCTGTATTTGAATTGTACACATTATGACTTGTTTTGAGACTACCTCTATGTTTAAGCACAGCTCTAAGCATACCAAAATTAAAGTTACAGTAGGAATAAGTGAAAGTATTCAGGGGAAAGTGAGACAGAGTAGACAGAGTCCAGAAGGAGGCAAATACTAGTGAGGGATTGCAAAACTGATGACACAGAGGTGTTCACAAGTGCCTCGAGAAAGATGAGGGAGGAGAATGTGACTGAACAGGGAGACTAGCACAGAGGGTAAAGGCTGTAGTCTCCCATACACAGACAGGTGAAGAGAGGAATGAAGGAAATCACTGATGGTGCTGGGAGAGGGGCCAATGGAATGCAGAGAAAGAACCAGGACATCATACAGTAAAAATTCCAAAAAGGAGTCCAAGAAGTGGAAAAGGGGGTGATTAACCATCTCTACTTCTGCATGAATTTCAGGAAGAAATGAAGATTTATCAAATGCCACTAGGCTGATAATAAAGAGATCACTGCATTTGAATAGCACAGTCTAATGAATAGCTGTGGGCAATGAGTTAAGGACTCAGCAAATATGTATTGAAAAAAATACAAATGATAGTTGTAGACCTAATTCTGTAATTCTCCATCCAGAAGGAAAGGGAAGTTGAGAATATATAAAAGGTTCAAATAAAACTTGTTGCAGAAAATAGAAAGGCAATCCCCTGCTTTTAGTCACAGGTGGGGAACAAGATACCAACTAAAATTGATTGTAAATTTTTAAATGATAGAGAAAAAAGAGGGATCCAGGGAAAAGAAAGCACCAAGTAGGAAAGGGAAAAGAGATATTTCTCAATGACAGAAATTCTGGTAGAAATAAGTGTGCTTAAATAGCACATAAAATGTTTTTAAATGTCAATATGCATAACATATTATAACAAATACCTATGGAACTTTTATTTCTATGACTTAAAGCGGAGATTTACCAAGAATAGTGAATGGGATGTATCACAGACCACTGCAGAATTTCTAACAATGGAAATGTCATCAACTTGTGACATGCCTCTTTACAGATACGACACCACTAAAGTCCCAGGTTTTATCAGTCAATTCTACAAAAAAATAATTGATATTTGAATTTAACCTTCACCTACAGGATTTTAAAAAGAATATGGAGAAGGATGGCATTTTGAATGGGTGACCCTTAATATCCTCTAAATTACATAAATTAAGAAATGAAGGAGTTCCCATCGTGGCTCAATGGAAATGAATCTGACAAGTATCCATGAGGATGCATTTTCGATCCCTGTCCTCCCTCAACAGGTTAAGGATCCAGCATTGCCATGAGCTGTCACAGACGTGGCTCAGATCCCGCGTTGCTGTGGCTGATGGCCTGGGAATTCCCTAGCCTAGGAATTTCCATACGCCCTGGGTGCGGCCATAAAAAAAAAAAAGAAAAGAAAAGAAAAGAAATAATCAGAAACCTGGGGCAGTTTAATTCTGGTATCATGGGAGAATTAAGTATTGGTTAAATAGGATTCCTTAATAGCATCTTAGGAATTCCTATTTAGGATAAGAATGACTTGATAAATCGGAATGGTAGTATTCAAACTTTCTCCTTTCTTCTAGAGGCCTCCTGCGCTCTCAGTCCCTCTCTCCTTTACCACCCACGCTTTCAAGGAGTATAGTATACCCTTGTTGCCTTCCCCATCCACATCTTCACTAGTCATCCTTGAAATTCAACTTATTAAGGTCACTTAAGCCTTCCTAATTGTCAGAACCAATGGACATGTTTCAGTTTATACCTTACTAAATACTGATTTGAAAATAATGATTTACCAAGAATCTTTCTTTTGGTTGTTTTTTCAAGTTTCTGGGCTAGGGGTAGAATTGGAGCTGCAGCTGCCAGCCAAAGCCACAGCCACATGGGATCCGAGCCATATCTGCAACCTACACCATAGCTCATACCAATGCTGGATCCTAAACCCACTGAGCAAGGCCAGGGTTCAAACTTGCATCCTCACAGATTCTAGTCAGGTTTGTAACCTGCTAAGCCTTTTAAAACTATAATCCTTCAACTGGTAGATTCTAATAAACCATATTTGTGGAATGAGAATCACTGGCATGAAAAGAGGGATGCTACTAATAAAATTTTGCTGTACTTCTGGAATACATGGAGCCAGAAAAATTGGGGGGGGGGTCTTTAAAACTCTAGGAAAGTTTATTTATGCCTATGGAGTAGGCCAACCAGCAGTTCAAGTACAAGTAGATGTTACAAAGACCTCAGACTTTCTGATTCTGAAATCAATACCACCTACCCCAATCTCTCTACCATGCCATCCAACAATATCCCCTTCTCTGGTATCCTCTGTTATACTGGTAGAACAATCCTCCACCTATTCACCAAAGAAAGAAACTTGAGAGGTTCCTTAGGTTTTCCATTTTTCATTCACAGCTTTGTTGAGACATAAATGACACACCATAAAATTCACTCTTACATAATTCACTGGTTTTTAGCATATTTACAATGTGGTGCAATAATCACAGCTACTACATTTTAGAACAGGCTCATTACTCCTAAAAGAAACCCTGGAGCTATTAGCAGTCACTCCTCATTCCCCACATCCCCCAGCACCTGGCAAGGACTAATATACTTTCTGTTTCGAAGCAATGGGGACAAACATTGGTCTCTTGTATCTTAGTTCTGCTTTAATGCAACCATTTCTAGAGTCCAAATCCTCATCTCCATCGCTGGTTCTCTGTACTATTCTGATGATCTCCTAATATATCCCTGTGACATATAGCCCATAGACTTATCTAAAGTATACATCTGATCAGATCACTCCCCTTCTTAAAATTCAATAGTTAACAATAACCCCCAAATGAAATTCAAGATCTTTAACATGATTTAAAAGTCACTCCCTGTCTAATTCTCCAGAGTCCCTCTTGACATCAAATGTCTCATGTTTAACATCTTCCAACACTAAATTTCTAACAAGTCCCTGCAAGCACAGTAGTGTTCTTCCCCCTTTATTGTTTGCTTGAAGCTGCCTCATCTCAGAATGTTCTCTTTACCTGGTCATCATTCACTTGTCCCTTAAGACCTAGTTTTGATTACTCACGAAGATTTTCCTGACACCCTAGGATCAGATGCCCTTCCCCAATGTTTCCAGAATATTCTATGAAGATGCATATTACTGCATTCATCACACTATTTTATAATTATTTGCCTAAGTATCACTTGTCCTTTTTATACTGTGAAATCTTTGAGATAACGAGATCAAATAGTCATTTCTATTTCTCAAGTTCTCCGTAGAATTCTTAGAACGTGGTAGGACTTCCAAATGTATATTTACAAAAGTGTGAATGAATGAATGCTTAATATATAAATGGATTAATATATAAATCCATTGAGGAATGATTAAATGACCTTACACATTACTAGACACCCTATTAAAAAAAAAACTGGTTTGGTGTATAAAGCAAGATACAGTTCAACTGTTGGAGGAAAGAAGTGAAACAATTAGAATAGAAATTTGGAAACTGGCACAGTGTGAACTTACTTTAATCAGAAAAAAATAATTGGGGGCCACAGCATGCAGAAGTTTCCAGGCCAGGGATTGAACCTGTGCCACAGTAGCAACCCAAACTTCGGCAATGACAACACTAGATCCCTAACCCACTGAGTCACCAGGGAACTCCTTTAATCAGAAAAATTTAACACAAAGGATGATAATCATGAACTGGAGGTGATGAAAGAGGGAAATTAAACTGAGAAGTGAGTCAGATTTAATGATTTCCAAGGTTGTGCAAGTCAGGATTCTATTCTTTTATCGCTGAACAATAATAAATAATATATCCATATAGATAAAGACAATTTTGAATTAAGAAAATAGAATGTGAAGATCCCTCTGTGGCTCAGCACGTTAAGAACCTGACATGGTGTCCATGAGGATGAGGGTTTGGTCCCTGGCCTCGCTCAGTCAGTGCGTTAAGGATCCAAGCTGGCATTGCCACAAGCTGTGGTGTAGGTCACAGAAGCAACTCGGATCTAGTGTTGCCATGGCTATAGCACAGGCCTGCAGCTGTAGCTCCAATTCGACCCCTAGTGTGGGAACTTCCACATGCTGAAGGCGGAGCCATAAAAAAGAAAAAAAAAATGGAATGTAATGAATGTCAAGGCAAATAACTGACTTGGACAATCAACAAGGTCATCATTAGAAGAAAAGAGGTTTAATATATTTTTAAAGCATATTAACTATTTTTTTTGTTTTTTTCTAGGGATGCACCCTCAGCATATGGAGGTTCCCAGGCTAGGGGTCTAACTGGAGCTATAGCCGCTGGCCTACACCACAGCCATAGCAAGGCGGGATCCTTAACCCACTGAGTGAGGCCAGGGATCGAAACCTGCAACCTCATGGTTCCTAGTCGGATTCATTAACCACTGAGCCACAACAGGAACTCCATATCAACTATTTCTTTTTTTTTGTCGTTTTTGCCATTTCTTGGGCCGCTCTCGCGGCATATGGAGGTTCCCAGGCCAGGGGTCGAATCGGAGCCATAGCCACTGGCCTACGCCAGAGCCACAGCAACGCATATCAACTATTTTTAAACTGAGCTACACACCAACCATCACTGATGCAATGATAGGTATAGATCTTGCAAATAATATTGTCAGAGAAATTACAACCCTTTATGAATACTACATTTCTTCAAACATTTAAAACTGTCCATTATATGCATGTGGTAGTAGTCATACTTAATAAACACAATGAGACTTTTTCAAGCTGGCTTTCTGGTTACACTTAGATATTTAACTTCTGTATACTCTTAAGGTTCCTTCACTTCAACATCCACCATGACAATGCTGAAGCTCTAGAAAACCCTAACAAAGCCTTCAGGCCTAGCTTTGTAAACCTCTGGTGCAATGGAAATAAGGCAGAGGTATTAAAAACTTATAAAAGAAAGTTCCTGTTGTTATGGTAACCTAGTTCCTAAAGACTCAAAGAAAGAACTATTTAACTATTTTCTTTGATTCACCTGGGTCCTGTTTTTGCATTGGTGATATTTAGATGATTAAATGTTTTTGAGAGTGAATCACTTGCTATAAGCAAATAGAGATTTGATTTTCATTTTTAGTCTATAGAAGCAGATTGTGGGCACACAAATCCACCTTCAATTAATTCATGAAGGCAATATGCAGTGTGTCGTAGTGTTTCATCACTCATTCAGAATGCTCCTTCCATATGTTCTTTCCTCTTAAAATGTCCCAAACATGATACCTTTTTTGACTATTCAATTTGCTTCTAATGGTTTCACATTGAATCATATCATTTGCCCAGAGTTTACAGGGAAGAGTTGTAGTCATTCAACACCAATGTTCAAAACAAACAATAACATAAAAATGAAGCACTGATTTACTGTTAAACATAATCTAAAATTCCAGTATTTAAAAATAACAAACTATATTACTTTTTTATAATTCACCATTGGTTACCGTACAGTAACATATGTACTGTAGGAAATATTTAATTTTGATACACCAATTGGAAATATATATATATATATCTTCATATGTGTATATATGTATACATACTATTCTGTCTAAAAACATTTCTAAATATCACCATTTTTTCCCTTTCAAAATATATGAGTTTTTATTCTACTTAGGATCATCAGTCCCACACATTCTATGAGTGACTCAGAAGGAAATGTTTTCACTGATTTCACATTTATTTCTATTGACTTTTTTAAACAGGATTTTTAAAAATTAAAGTGTAGGTGATTTACATTTCTTCAATTTTTATTTTATAGCAAAGTGACCCAATCACACACAGTTCCCTGTGATGTACAGTACGACCCCACTGCCCATCTTTTTCAAATGTTAACAGTTTGCATCCACCAACCAAACTCCCCATCCATCCCACTCCCTCCCCACTAACCCCAGGTACCACAAGTCTGTTCTCCTTGGCCATGATCTGTTTCTATTTTGTAGATAGGATCATCTGTGCCATATTTTAGATTCCACAAATAAGTGATAAATATCACAATTAACTGCATAAAATTGCCTTAAAACTTGAAGTGCATTATGAGTTACTACACCTATACTATAGTAATTGTACATACATAATATTTTTAAAATACTTGGGATGTAAATACCTCCATAGCAAATGATACATTGGCATGTTGAAAAGACAATCATTATCCAAAATGTACATTTTGTTTCTTTTCTGTATGAATATACACATAACGCTTCATAAGTACCTAGAAAATGTTTAATTTTTAATTATTATAAAGAGTGTATAAAGGCTGTCCCAGAGTAATAAATGTTGGTGAAATTTAAGAAGAAATATATTAAATTTATTTATGGTATTTTTACCCATTCTATCCCATTGGGCTAAATATCTATGCATGTTTCCTTGAGAAAGGAATAATAATATAGCAGTGCGGCACATTTTAAATTATTCCTTTTATTGTACTGCTTATTTTGCAAACATACCTATACAATAGCAAAACAGGATACCTCCATCTCTATGTTCCCTGTGAACCTTCTAGTACAGATTTTATCATTCTATACTGTTTGTGCTTATATCTCCCACTTTACACTGTGAGCTCTTTGAGAACAGGGATCACATTTTAGGCATTCTGATCATCCCAGCAATGGAGCTAGGCTATAAATAATTACTGAATTAATAAATCATAATAAATGCACAGCACTTACCACAATCTACTGTGTGTTATTATCACTTATGTATATGTCTAATGACTACTTCCTTTACTCACTAAAAAATAAAATGCTTGAGAAACGCAGGTCTGTTCTACAAATACCTGGATACCTTTTTCCCTGGCACACTACTTAGATGTTTAGTAAATATTAAATTTTAAAGATGTGCAAAGTTTAGGAGTAATAAGAGTACAAGCCAGAATATTTCTTATCATTGTTTCAATAGCTTTTTAAAGATAGTAACAATTACTTCCTTTTCTGTATTTTTCTTCTCAGTTACAGTGGAGAAATTTTGTCCTCCAAGACATAAGGCTTTTGATGCACATGGCTCTACTCTCCAAGATGAGCTTCTTTCTGAAGTTAATATTTCTTGTCCTTTCTTTGAGAGATGGATTTGAAAGGCCTTACAGATACAATGGATACTACTCTATCTTGAAACCTCAGGAATATTCCCCAAATAGACTATAAGTCCATTGGTATCAGTAGAGATTTAAGTGTAATATAAGGTCTTTGTTAGTACTCACCTTTAATTATCCTGTTCAGAAATTCTCTTTTAATAATACACCTTACAACTGAACCATCTTGGCATATATTATCAGTAGAATACTTTAATATTATAGTTAAAATTTTAAACGGAATTTTATACAATTCCCTGTTTAAAAAATATTTTAAAACAGAGTACTATGACAAGTATGAAATTTCGCAGTTGAAGCTGCAATGTCATACTGACCTTTGAAACTTGGGAGGCTTATTTATAAAAGAACATTATCATCATCATAAAGTTAAAATAATAGCAACCATTAAATTCTTTTAGAATTCATATTGGATTATCAACATGTAATTCCTGACATTAAGAAAGACTTTGGATATTCAGACACGAATCCAACACTGTTAGCTATAGTTAAGAATCAAACAAAGGATTTTATTTCCAGTTCAAAACTCACAAAGCCTTACAAACAGGTCAAGCAGACTCTAATATAGTACATCTGCTCCTGTGGTTGCTCCACTTCTTTAGATAAAATGTCATTCAAACAGTGTTTTCCCTATTCCCACATGAGTTCTCAGACTATTCAGAAAACTGATGGGGAGAAAGATCACTTATTCATGAAAGCAGGGTTTCTTTGGTCATCCTAGATTTGACTGGCATTAGCAGCAACTATGTCTGACTCCAAAGATTTAAATATTCATTATAGCATAATCATGGCATTTAAATATCTAAGCATTAGAAGTTTCAAAGTAATTCTCATTTTGGAATGAACGTAGCCTATTTTACATAGATGACCTAACATAATGACAAGGCACTACATTCCTGATAACTGTACTACTTGGCAGATTAAAATATAGAATACTTAGAATTCTGATAAAATATTCTAGCAAAGGTTTCTTAGATTATTAACCAACTTTATCCAAAAACTGATAAATAAGAAACAGCTCCTTACAATTACTGTATGTATATGCCTCCCTTTGAATGAATTAAATTTCCCTACAATTACAGGCATAAATCAAAATTTTATGACTCAATCACTATATATAAAATCACAGATAATTCAATCATTCTAGGAGAATGCTTTCATAAACTGCTCCCCTCTCCAAAGAACTATAGTACAGATATACATGCGGGGTAGAGGTACACACACACAAATAAATATTTCTATGCATTCCACTTGCTGAAATCTGTACATAACAGATACAGCACATTCAACTGAAATATATAAAATATTATAATATAAAACATCACTCTCTCTACTTTCTATGTTATTACTGGGAAGAAATAATCTTTTATAGATTGTAGGAGTTTTGACAGTGAATCCAAGCTGAAGTTTAAATTTTAGTGATAAAACTCCAATTGAGCTTATTATTAAAAACAAGCAGTAAAATAACCCCCCAAAATGTTAAACTTCTATATCAATTTAGTTTATGGAAGAAATGTATTCTTAAAAACAGCTTCATTGAGCTATAATTGTCATACAAATATAAATGTCATGCATAGTTAATGGGTACAATTTGATAAGTGCTAGCACATGCATACACACAGGAAACGATCACTACAATAAAAACAACTGCAATAAAAATAATGAACATATACATATCACACCCAACAGTTTCCTTAAAGCCGGCTATAATCTCGCCCTTTCCACCTCCCCACTACCACTGTCTTTAAGGAACCATAGATCTGTTGTCTTTCACTATAAATTCATCTGCATTTTCTAAGATGTCGCAGAAATGGAGTAACAGAATGTACTCTTTTTCTGTCTGGCTTCTTTCATTCAGCATGATCATTCTGAGATTCATCCATATTGTTACATGTATCAACACTTCATTCCTTTTTATTATTGACTTGCATTCCATGTATAGATAAATCATTTTAAAAAATCAATTCACCTATTCATAAATATTTGGCCTGTTTCCAGTTTTCAGTTATTACAAATAAAGCTTATGTGTTCATTTGTGTACAGCTCTGCATGGACATATGCTTTCATTTCTCCAGAGTAAACACCCAGGAGTAGAAAGGCTGTATTATAACTGGGTGCATTTTGAACTTCTTAAGAAACTTACATACTGTCTTCTAACATGGCTGTACTATTTCACATCCCTATGATCAGTTGGCCCTTACAGGCTCTGTGTTAATTTAGTCAGGGTGTATGCATATTTATTAGGAAAGAAGTATCCCTTCTCTATCCAATGTTTACTATACATGATGAAGTCCATTCACTGGAAATGAAACATAAGTTGACTATTCCCAGTAAGTATAAAAGTGGCTTTTTCCTCCCCTCTCACAAGTTGTGACAAAGAAAAATACATAAATGGAAGAGCTAACATTTACTGAGTGCTCATCATGTACCGTTCTCTAAGTGGTTAATATGTATTATATCATAAAAGCACCTACAATAAGCCTATGGGGAAAGGTACTAAAACTGAATTCAACTTGCAGATGAGGAAACTGAAGGGATACATAAGTTGACCATGGTCACAAAAGTGGCAGAGCTAGGCTTTGAACCTGGCAGTCTGAGCCCAGGGTTTAGGTTCTTAATCACCATATAACACTGCTTCCCGTCATCTACACATTACTAAATAGTTATAATTTATACTACAAAGCTATGAACCATCCCTCAGATTACTGCATGACTTCAGTCAATTTCGAATGGGATAAATTGATTCTTCTCCATAATTCTGTCCAGCTTTATCATTACTATTTGGAGGAAAGGGTTCACTGATCCTCATATATGAATAATAGTCAGAAATCGTGTCTCCAAAACTGTATCTCTAAACATACACTTAACTTTTATTAATAATTTCCTTTCATTGGTCATTATTTTCACAATTTACATATATTTGTTCTACTAGAAAATTTGTCAGTGATCTTGATGGTTCAGGAGTGTACAACTCAAAATTTTGCCTGTAACTCCCAGATCCTTACCTAAAAGGATTTTACAAGGAGAGTATAATTCTTTAGTAAAACACCAATTGCTACATACAGAGTCAAATTCCAAACTTTGAAACAACCCACACAAAACAGGTTATAAAGCAGCAAAATGAATAGTCTTCCTTTTAAAGCAATCAACTACTTGATATATATTTATTATGATTACAATGAATGAATGTAGGCATTTTATGAACATGTAAATGGTATAAATTTAAAATATCAATGTATTTGAAATTAAGCCCCAACTCTCACTGTAACATTTTCAAAGCCAACTAGAAGAAGTAGATTCCAGATATTTTCCTGTTTCCAGGAAACAAACAGTATCACTGAACTAAGAAATCTAAGGAGAGTTTAATTTAAAAAAAAAAAGTGGTACTGTTAATATTGTCAAGACAAAGCAAAGGGATGGACTGGACATAAGAATCCAAATATAGAGGGTGAGTTGAGTAGAGAGGGCTTTCTGACAGGAGTTTTAAGTTTGGATCTAATCACCAGTTCATTTCAAAAACCACCTTGCAGAAAGGCTGTCAGAAAAATATCCCACACTCAGTGTTTTCTCTCTTAATGATCTCTTTCCGGTGTTCCTCATTGGTTATACTTACTTGGAAGAAAGAGGACAGGGGAGCCCTAAAGCATTCCTTTCAGGTTCTCCTCTCAGGGTACAAAGCTTTTTGGTGAAAACTGGAGATAGATCTGGGTGGATTAGGATGGCGGGGACAAACTAGAGATACCCTAGACATCGCCTCTGAGATTGTAGCTGAAACATGACTTTCATTTCTTTTCATACATAAACATTTATAAGTAAGATTTATTTAAAAGAACATATTAATTTTTAAATTATATTCCATTTATAAGATTTTCTTTTAATAAATTAGATTTTCTAAAAATGTTAAGATCAAGACATATAAATGAGCATTTCTTAAGTTTTTATCTCAATACATACATTTACATATTGAGAGACATATACTTCTTTTTAGATCTCATATTCAGAGAATACATTTCTTCCCTTGTTCTATGAAGGCATCTTAAGTACCAGAGATAATGTAAAATTATTATTCTAAGTAGGCTTTTTTAAAAAAATACTTTTGGATTACAATGAAATTTATGGAATTATTCCCACATATATTATGCCTTATTTTCTAGAGCATATAATGCATACTATGTCATATGTGACATTGTTCTTAAGGAGAAAGCCTTCTAAGGTAAACAAAGATAATCATGTTTCTTACCAGAGAAGTAGAGAAAGAAAGGTGGAGTTGATAAAAAATGCATAGGAGGCTAAGAGACTTTGGCGCCATGACATGCAGATTCTATAACAAGGTAAAGACCATCCGAAAAGAGGACAGAAAAAACATGAAAATATCACGCTGAGATCAACCTCTACAAAAGTGAACAGAACAAAAACTATTTATCATACACCATGCTAGGTCCTGGGAATACTGAGAAATTGTCTCCCTTTTGGAAAAAAAAAAAAAAAATCCACCAGGAAGACAAACTTGTAAAAAGGGAACTACTGCAAAATGGGATAATTAATCTCTGTGAGAGAGAGATAATCAATGTCTTAAAGACTGGTTCAAAAGAAAAAAAAAATGATGAATACCTGAGCAGCTGTGTTTGTCCATATTTTCTGGCCTGACAAAATAGCATGCTATAATGTGAGTGGTATTACACTGGTAAGGAAAATTAGGACAGAAAATCTTTTTGTAAAGTGAAAGGAAATCATAAGAGTCCATTACATAGACTAGTCTTTGAAAATAATTCTGTTCAGCGAACAGTTATTGAACACCTGTTGTGTATAAGGCACAGAGATAACTATAGGCACACAAAGGTAAATAAGACATAGGATCTGTATTCAAGGGCCTCAGAATTGAGAAGAGAATCAGCAAGCAATGGAGAAGATGAAAGATGTTTTCATATTATTACCATTCATCTATGGGGATTCTGGGGAGGGAACAAGAAAGAAAGAATGGTAATTTCCAAGATGAAAACATGGGATGTGAGTGAAAAATCCCTATTAGCTTTATCAGACTGTGCCTTTCTCCAGTAGTGATGCTTAATTCTTTTCTAGTCAAAAGAACACTGCAAACTGGGAAGTTGTTAAAGCAGCATCCTGTACAAGTATAGGAGGGTGGAGATTAATTCCCCTCCACTTTTGGATCATGTCATAGGGAGATTCAGGAAATGCTCTCTTTCTTTGGTCAACACAATGTTTTAGCACCAGGATAAGCCAACAGACTAATTTCTGAAATTTTCCTGTACCGATGGACAGACATTTTTCAATGGCTTATAAAGAATTTAATTTCCACAAGTGCTCTGGAGGACCTGGGGACTGCTGTGGACTGCTGAAAGTTTACAGTTAGCAGTTCTTCACTTCTTCGAGGTTGCATTGACCTGGCTTTAATTACATTTCATAAGGCATTAGTACCAACTGTGTAGACAGCAGAGTAATCACTCCAAGAAAGAATTAAAATGAGCTAGAGATTGTATTTTCTTTAAGGACCCTAAGACATGATTGTTCTTAGAGAAAAAAAACCTCACAAGCAGTTGAGCAGAATGTGTCCCCTTCCCCACAAGAGGGACAAACATGCTTACTTGGTGGGCTGGTCTGAGGGGGATTATGCAAGAGATGCTTTTTAAAAGTGCATCTTGATGGAAGTTAATGTTGAGTGTGAGAAAGAAGAAATACTCAGAGAGGATGAAAAGAGATAAATGTACAACTCTGGATGTGGGGTCAGAAGATTGACAAGAAAAGAAACCACTGGGGTAATAAAGAGGCTGCATGATCTTGAGATGAGGAGAAGGTCTAGGGCATTAAATAACTTATAGGTTAGAATAGGATAAACATGAAGTGGCAAGAAGAACAAAACAGAGGAAAAGAAAAATCTGCGATATTTTTTTTTGCGGGGGGTCTTTTTAGGGCCACACCCCCTGCGGCATATGGAAGTTGCCAGGATAGAGGTTGACTCAGAGCTGCAGCTGTCGGCTTACACCACAGCCACAGCAATGCCAAATCCCAGCCGTATCCACAACCTATGCCACAGCTCATGGAAATGCTGGATCCTAAACCCACTGAATAAGGCCAGGTATCAAACCCCCAACCTCATGGATTCTAGTCAGGTTCTTAACCCACTGAGCAACAATGGGAACTCTTGCAGGATTTTTCGACAAAGAAATCTGTAAGCATGACTGACTGTCTTTACATGAACCAAAAGAAGAGGAAAGATTAAGTAGAGTTAGGCTTTGATGTAGATTATCAAAAAATAGAGAAGAGACTCTGCGTGGGATGTGGGTGTGTGTGGGTATGTGCAGGGGGCAGAACTGTGGGAGAAGAGAGGGTGTGGAAAATGTTTTAAGGTAGTCCATATGATGTGGTGAGATGACATTTCCTCTTTCCTCTTTCTTTTCAATGGCAAAGAGCTTATAATTATGAGCATGTCATAAAGTGTAGAGCTCTAACAGCCTGTTAACTTCTATGTGGCTGAAGAGTCAAGTTCATTATGTCTGCAGTGACTTGGGAAGATCACAAATAACAGTGGTCATTAATCACACTGGCTAAATTCCTGAGGTAGAGACAGGAAGGTATGGAAAAGTGCGAAATTTGAAGATCTCCCTAAGGTTATTTTCACTTACTTTTTGACATGTAAGTTCAGACCCCGGGTTACACTCCGCTGTGAAAAAAGACTTGGAATAGCACCTGTTTTGCGTTCCACACCATAAGTCTTAACAGCACAGAACACTGAATGTTTCACACACAACAGAAATGATACATCATAGCCATTAACCTTTCCCTTAGCTGCTGATAAAGTAAGAGAGATCCATTCTTTACAGAAACACTTATGTATCTATTCAGATAAGTATTCCTCTAGCTGCAGTAAAACCTATTATTTTACCTATAGATTTATTCCAAAATCAGTTCTGCAAAAATATAGAGTGTCAATTTAAACTCTGTATGCTGTGAACACAAAAATAACACTTTAAAAACAAAAATACAATTACTTACATTTAAATGTATCACATAAACAAAGTACAAGTTCTCTCTTCTCCCTCCCCCTCCCTCTTTCTCTAGTATCATAAACATCAAAGAATTAAATGCAGGATTCTCATTAGTAAGTTGAAGGAGATTTATGATGACATCTTTGAGAAGGAGAATCATAGCTGTCAAATGACCAAAGCTGGCAGAAATAATTCTCCTTTGCAATCTTTTTGAATCTAGGAATCGTGCTGAAGTTCACTTTCTCTTTTGGAATAATGCCATTTTTTTCTCCTGAATAGTCTCAGTTGTTATTTCTGATACCAGACAGAAACGTCCTGCTAAGAGGTGAAAACTCAGAGAAAAAAAATGCAATTAAGTCATACTGAGCTGAAAAAAAATCAACATTGGCTCATTTGTGTTTTTTGTCAGCTTGGTTCAACAGAACTGGTTTAACTTCTCTAAGTACAACAGACTTGGAAACACCCAATGTAGACAGAACACTCGCCTGGGAAAAAGCCTTCCTTGGACAAGCACAGCTGCAATGAGGGAAAAGGGGATTTTTCTACCATGACAACTTTTTCACTGCAGAGACCAGCTGCTTTAACCAAAGTAATCATAAACTTTGTAGAGTGGCAATGGTCTGCACACCATCTGGCTCCTTTCAATTACTTGGAGATTCCTTCAAAACTGGCTTCAAAAGTGAGTATGTTCCGTTACATACCAGGTGTATTTACCATTGCCTGGAATACATCTGGTTGTGTGGGAGGCAGGGGATTTGGGGGTGGAAGGAAACTTGGGATCTTGGAAGGGATTCAACTTTTTCAGAAACAAACAGAGAAACTGCAAATAGGATAACCAATCACTTCCTTTTCAGTTTAATGAGAGTACACATCTGTAGTTACCTATTTGCAAATAAAATGAGCTATCCCATTCTTTCACTTAACTCAAGTCTGCCATGATCATTTATTTAGTACACTGCATAAAGTAATATGACAGCATGCCAATAAGATGATTTCCTCATTCTGAAACCACACAAAAATAAATATAAACCTAACAGGGGTCAAAACGTCCATCAGATTCCCTAAGTCTCATCTTGAAACATTCCATTTCAACTTCAGAAATGGGAAGCTTGGAGTTCCTGTTGTGGCTCAGTGGTTAATGAATCCGACTAGGAACCATGAGGTTGCGGATTCGGTCCCTGGACTTGCTCAGTGGGTTAAGGATCTGGCGTTGCCATGAGCTGTGGTGTAGGTTGCAGACGTGGCTCAGATCCCACATTGCTGTGGCTCTGGGCTACAGTTTCGATTAGACCCCTAGCCTGGGAATCTCTGTATGTCACGGGAGCGGCCCTAGAAAAGGCAAAAAGACAAAAAGAAAAAAAAAAGAAATAGGAAGTTCCACGCAGCTCTCTAAAACTATAGACCAAATGTTAGCAACATAACTATTAGAAGCACCCTGACAATAAGTACATTTATGTGAAGAAAGGTGGGATAATACCTTTTTGTCTAAAAAATACTTTCTTAAAGATTATGATTTAAGAAAAATTCTCTTCAAAGCAATCTCTGGTAGTATGTAACAAAACATACTACAAATTAATATCATACCACAAATGCTTCTATATTTTAACATATTTTTTCAAATGTTCTTTTCAGAGATGGAAGTCCTCAGAAAGAAAGGTGTGAAAGTGTTTACTTTTTGGACAGTTTCTTCCATACTGTCTTGAACATACAGGCACCCAACTTAAATGTTGTGATGTCATAAAGATGTGACACATTCATACCGAGTAAGCCCAGAATCACTGGCAATTATATTTAAAGTGACAGCATCAGGTAATTGATTTTTTTCACGTAACACATTCATGATTAACTCAATAATGAGTCTTTTCACTATTATAACTCAATAAAGAGATAAACAACCCAACTATAAAATTATAAACAAATATGAATAAACATTTCTTCAAGCAAGATAACAAATGGCAAATCATCACCAAAAGATGTTCAACATCATTACCAAGGAAATAAAAATCAAAACCACAATGAGGAGTTCCCGTCATGGCCCAGTGGTTAACGAATCCGACTAGGAACCATGAGGTTGCGGGTTCGATCCCTGGCCTTGTTCAGTGGTTTAAGGACCCAGTGTTGCCGTGAGCCATGGTGTAGGTCACAAACACGGCTTGGATCCCACGTTGCTGTGGCTGTGGCGTAGGCTGGCGGCTACAGCCTCGATTAGTCCCCTAGCCTGGGAACTTCCATATGCCACGAGAGCGGCCCTAGAAAAGGCAAAAAGACAAAAAACAAAAAACAAACAAACAATAAAACCATGATGAGATACCACCTCACACCCCTTATGATAGTTGTAATCAAATAATTTAAAAATTCTAAAAACTGGGTAATGGCGATGGCTGTACAATTGTAAATGTACCTAATGCCCCAGAATTCCATATTTAAAATGCTTTAAATGTAAATTTTAAACTATGTGTTTAATGCCATGCAAAAAAAAAAGACAAATGCTAACAACTGTTGATGAGGATGTAGAGAAATCAGAACCATAACAACACTGCTTTTTGGAACATAATGTAGCCACTTTGGGAACTAACTGGCAGTTTCTCAAATGGTTAAACATAGAGTTATCATATGACCCACCAATTCCACTCCTAGGAATATACCTAAGAGAATCAAAAACATGTCCACACAAAAACTTGTATAAAATGTTTACAGTAGCATTATTCATAATTGTCTGAAGTGAAAACAACCCAAATGAACATCAAATGATGAATGGGTAAATAAAATGTGCTATATCAGTATGATGGACTATATTTTGCAATAAAATACGGAGCTTCTTTTGGGGATAAGTAAAATATTATAAAATTCATTGTGTTAATGGGTGCACAACTCTATGAAAGTATAAAAACCAGTGAATTTTGCAACTTAAATGAGTTAATTGTATGGTATGTGAATTATACCTCAATAAGGATTTTTTTAAAAAAAAAAGAATGAACCTTTTTCTGGTTGGTAGAAGTTGATAAGTGTGTGTGAGTTTATGACAATACGAAAGAAGCTTTGGCAGCTTTCCACATCTCTCCTCTAAGTGACAGTCTTTCTTCCTGCCACTACACATTTTCCATATACTGACCTGAGAAAAGAAGGTCAAGGTAGGAGGACTGGAAACTTCCAGGTACCTTAAGAGGACAATAGTAGTAGAATAATTTCCATGGCAATGAGATGTTCTAGAAAGAGAGCCTCAGATATATCACTTGTCAAAGGGTATTGGGAGGTGGTGGATCAGATTATTTGGGAGTTTGCCTCTCTTTCTGAATCCCTATGCTAATGAATGGGAACTTAAAATACCTTGACAGCAATGATATGAATATTAATTCAAGCATCCCAAGTGAAAAATCAGAGAAGAAACTTTTCATCGTTTGTTCCACATCAAGCAATCTGTTAGTAATTTATCATTTCCCTCCCTTTCTTTTACCTCTTATTTCCAAGTTAATATATAATAAACAGGTGCTCTTAAAATTATTTCTGTTCAAGAGTAGGGTTAGTAATATGGTCCTTCTATTTTACTTAAATGTCTAAGCCTCTTTACTTGAAAAAAAAATTAATCTTTCCTTGTAAAGACAAGTTGTTAAAGTATATTTTTATAAAGTAAAATTTTCTAAACTATATTTTCCTTTTTATAAAGTAATTTTCACGAAATAATTGAAATACATTTACATTTTTTAGGTGTCTTATTTTACTTCTCAAACTAATTAATATATATATAATCAATGATGTGATTGCCTCCATGCATTGGATAGGAAAACAGAGGGCACCATATGGCTTGATGGCTATCTCCAGTCATATCCACATGCAGAATTTAGTTCATATATACCACTTACAGTGGGTTTTTTTTTTTTTTTTTCCGCTTTTCGGGGCCATGCTTATGCATATGGAGTTTCCCAGGCTAGGGGTCCAATAGGAACTACAGCTTCTGGCCTACACCACAGCCACGGAAACATTAGATCTGAGCTGCGTCTGTGACCTGCACCACAGCTCATGGCAGCACCAGATCTTTAACTCACTAAGCGAGACCAGGGATCAAACCCGCAACCTCATGGTTCCTAGTCAGATTCATTTCTGCTGTGCCATGATGGGAACTCCCTATTTACAGTGTTTAGTAAACAATCCCAAAGACTTCAAAGAAAACCCAAACTTAGCAAAACATAGCTCCATGAATTTCATTTTTCATCCCATAACAACATGTAGTTTAAGTGATCTTATGTTTAGTCTTCTATATTCTGTAAAAACAAGTACTGCTAAAGATATACACTTTGCTTTAATAAAGACAAAAAAGCCCTTACTATAATAATTCTCCTATAAGAGAATAACATTTTAATTAAATTTACCACGAGCTTAATTCTCCAATCTTTTAATAATGTTAATGTAATCAAGCTGTGTTTGATCTTCCAGATTCTTTATTGGAATAAAATTATTCTGAACCAAATTATTATAAGAATTGATAAAATCATCCCTCATTGCATTTAAACCCAACTAGACTTTATTGTTGTATATTATGTTCTTGGTGACAACAAACTACTTTAAAATATAACTACTAACTTAGTGTAGACATATTTGCTACTCAAAGTTCTGGTCTTCTAACTTGATCTCTAACTTTTTTATATCCTCCTGCTCATTGGCATCTCTGCTTGAAAGTCTAACGGGCATATCAAACTTACCAGATCTGAAATGACCTCCTGACCATGCCACAATTCAGACCTACACTTGCTGTCATCTTCTCCATTCCCCAAACTGGTAATACAATCCTTCTAGTCATGTTCAATTATAAGGCCATCTTTAAAACTTTCTTTCGTCTATACTGTATGTCCAATCCATCAGCAAATCCTACTAGCTCTACTTTCAAGATATATTTACAATTCAGCAATTTCTCTCTACTCTTCATGAATACCATCCAAGTTTAGGTAATGGTTTCTCTTACCTGAATTACTAAAACAGCCTTGTAACTAATTGGTCCCTACTTCAGCCTATGGCTCCCTCTGGTCTAGAATATCGCTGCTGAGTTAAGCAAATCTTATCATCTTCTGCTCAGAATTTTTCATCTTACTCAAAATAAAAGGCAAAGTCCTTACGGTGACAAAGGCCCGATATTCCCTTGTTCCCACACTTATTTAACCTCTTAAGACTCTGTCTATAGTTCATCCTGGCCACCACTGAAGGGACTTTGCACTTAATCTTCCTTCTGTGTGCAATGCTCTTTCAACAGTTCTCCTCAAGCCCCTGCCTTAACTCCTTATCATATTGAGATCTTTCCTATCAATCTTATTTTAAATTAAAATCCATTCCAGACCCCAATCTCTTCCTCACCTTATTTTACTAATTTTCCTTCTCTGCCCTATTTTTGCCCCTTTATCATCTGACTTAAGAGTCATTTTGCTTATTGTCTAAACTATTTTTACCCATAGACCACCCACTTAAGTTTTCTTAAATTGGTTTATCACTACTACAATATACTAGAATATAGACTCCATATGGGCAGAAATTTTGGATTGTTTTGTTCGCTGGTACATCCCTAGCAATCAGAGCAGCACCTGGTACTGAGCAACCACTCCTCAAATATTTGCTGAGAAAATTGACACATTACATACAAATGTAAAAATTCATAAAAACAAATTAAAACTATCTGTTGATATCATTATTTTCTTTAATATATTTCAGAATTTCATGTTTCAAAAAATGCATTCAATTAAATGTCTCAGGATGAACATGCCTGAATACCCAAGTGAGTTAATTTATTTATAACCAATATGGCATTCATCAAATTAAATTTGTCGCTAAAGCTACTAATCATAAATACTCATAAAAATATTGCAAATTGTCTGTTTAGATTTACTTTAATAATTTACTTATAAAATTAATCATGTCATTATTTGTCCACATCCTACTTCAATTTTTTCTATTTCTGTCATTCTTCTCACAATCCATCTATTAGCAAACCTTGTCAATTACAACTTCGAAGTCTACTACTAAGGATTTGTCCACAGTTTCTTACCACGATCACCACCATCATGCCAGAACCAGGCACCACCAATTTTCCTCTAGACAATGGAAAGAGTTCTTTTGTTGGTCATCATATGGGCATTAGTTCTCTCTGTCAACCTATTTTCCACACCATAGAACAAATATTTTATTCTTAAAACACAGACTACATTTCAGGACTCCACTGCTTAAAATCCTTATCCTTACTTTTACAGTTGTTCTAGTTACTTTTTTAGACTTTCTTTTGCAAATATATTCAGACTTACAGATAAATTTCAAATATAGGACAGAGATCCTACTGTATACTTTTTACTCAATTTCCCCAAATGTTAAGCTCTTAATTAATCAAATTATAATTTTTAAATCAAGGACATTAACAAGAATATGATATTCAACTAATCAGATGCAGATGCTGCTAGTCTTGATAATTACACTTTGAGAGCTAATGTTCTAGTCATATATGACTTCTCTCAGGTCCTTAAAACACCAAGCCCATTCCAGTCTCAGGACATTTGCACTAGTTTTTCTCCTTTGTCTCAAACATTCTTCCCCACATTTTGGCATGGCTGGCTCTTGTAGTTATTCTGGTCCATTTGGGAAAGATTTCCTGACCATCTCATCTAAAGGACTTTCCACAATTTATTTTCACCATAGTGCTTATCAGTAGTTGATGTTTTCCTTTGTATATATTTATATTGTCTATACTTCCACACTAGAATTTGAGCAGACATGTGGGACTTTATTTTCTTGTTCCTGACATTGAAATAGAAACAAGATTTCAAACTAAAATAGTAAGCTTTTTGATACATATTTGATTATATAAATTTACCAAGAAATATTAAATAAATCTGAATAACAATTATAAAGCCAACCTGAAGTTCTCAGTTTCACTCTATTCACTCCTATATACTATCTAATCCAGAAAAATGGAAAATTTATGTTGTGTCAGATAACCTTGATCTCATTTTCCAGCCCCATCACTGACCACCAAGTTTTAAATCCTATTTAAGCTTTAGTTTTCTTTTAAAAGAACTACCACAGGACCCAGAAATCCCACTCTTGGGCATATATCTGGACAAAACTCCTTGAAAAAGATACATGCACCCATATGTTCACTGAAGCACTATTCAGAATAGCCAAGACATGGAAACAACCTAAAATGTCCATTGACAGATGAATAGATTAAGAAGTTGTAGTATATATACACAATGGAATACTACTCAGCCATAAAAAAGAACAAAATAATGCCATTTGCAGCAACATGGATGGAACTAGAGACTGATACTAAGTTAAGTAAGTCAGAAAGAGAAATACAAACACCATATAATATCACTTACATCTGGAATCAAAAATATGGCACAAATGAATCTTTCCACAGAAAAGAAATGCAAGGACTTAGAGAACAGACTTCTTGCTGCCAAGGGTGAGGAAGTGAGATGGACTGGGAGCTTCAGGTTTAAATATGCAAACTACTGCATTTGGAGTAGATAAGCAATGAGATCCTGCTGTATAGCACAGGTAACTATATCTTGTCACTTGTGATGGAACATGATGGAGGATAATGTGAGAAAAAGAATATATATGTGTGTGACTATGTCACTTTGCTGTACAGTAGAAAACTGACAGACACTGTAAACCAAGTGTAATGGAAAAAATAAAAATCATTAAAAAAAAATCATCCATTTAGTAAACAAAGCCAGAATTCAACCTATGTTTGTTGGAAGGAGCACCAAGTTTTATAGCAAGAAATTCAAATGTAAGCCCAGAAAGTCAATAATTATGTCTGTTTTATTACTCACATAATTACTAGTGTCTACTATAGTATATTCCACAGAAGAGACATTCAATAAATGATTGTTAAATAAAAGATAAACAGTACTAGTGAGTCATACGGTCTGCATCTATATCCTGTTTGAGTTTGTATATTCTGCATTTTCATTTATTAAAAAGATACTATCCTTGAACATAATATTCTATCTCAGAAATCTCAAATAATGTTTTGTTCTTAAGTTCTATGCCATGTAAATAGATTTATGTCTCTGTGTCACTCTTGAAAAGAGAACTTCAGATAAGTATCATCTCAGTCCTTGCAATATCATTAGCTCTGGTCAAGATACTTTCATTCTTATATTTCTATCAAATGTCAGGATGAAAAAAATCTCAATAATAATTCAGAAGGATCAACAATGATACACATCTGATATCATGGGATTTTTATATTTATCATGAAATGGAATGTTGAGTTGTAACACATTATGAAGCAAGAAGAAATAACCCTGTCTCACTATGTATATATACACTTTTAAACTATCTTAATGGGATACTGTTATACTTTTATAACACTGTTTCATATTTTACCTGATATGCAGAGAGTTCTCAAATTTTTGCAGCTCTTGATAGTCATGATTTAGTGTTTATAGTTTTAACATTTTGTAGGGAAACTAGGTAAGAGTATTTTGTGCATGTTCTCACAAATAAACACATGCACACACGCAGTAGAATCTATTTGGTTTTTATCTTCACTGTTTTTCTGTCTCTTTTAAAAGAGTCCCATAATGGAAGTCTTTATAAGAGATATAAATGACTATGTACAAAATAGATAAGCAACAAGGATATACTGTGTCGCACAAGGAAATCCAGCCATTATTTTGTAACAACTTTAAATGAAGTATAATCTATTATGTACTGAATCACTATATTGTACACCTGAAACTAACATAATATTGTAAATCAACTATATTTCAATAAAAATAATACAAAAATAAAATATCGCCATAACAAATTCCAAAGGAGACCTAAGAGTTACATTTAGAACAGAATCAGAGTCAAATATAGGTGGCTATATCAACAAACTACATATTTCTGATATCTAAGAGTGAACCTCCATTATCAAAGCATTTGTACATGAGGATGTATATGTCCACACACAATTTTTTAAGCTATTTCTTCTTTCTAATTACAGTTAGTATTCCAAATCATATGAGAAGTTACAGTTTTGAGTTTTGTACCTCACTGGCATTCAGGTGTTTGAAATTAAATTAGGAAAAAAAAAATCTCTATTCCAAAGGCCACCACAGAGTTGATATGACAATAGTCCAAAATAAAAACCATCCTATATACACTATACATAGGATGGTGTATATCCTATATACCTTATCACCATTGGGTGTATCACACAAGAGTGCTCTCATGTGGCATTTCAATTCTTTTTTTTTTTTTTGTCTTTTCTAGGGCCACTCCCATGGCATATGGAGGTTCTCAAGCTAGGGGTCCATTCGGAGCTGTAGCTGCCAGCCTATGCCAGAGCCACAGCAACGTGGGATCCAAGCCGTGTCTGCGACCCACAGCACAGCTCACGACAATGCCGGATCCCCAACCCACTGAGCAAGGCCAGGGATCGAACCTGCAACCTCATGGTTCCTAGTCGGATTCGTTAACCACTGAGCCACAATGGGAACTCCTGCATTTCAATTCGTTACTTGGCCTTTGCAGTGGGTGGACCCTGCATATAGAAAAACCTTAATGGATGTTCCCTGACAGAGTGGCTGGCCTCAGATTCTACCTATCTTGTTTCTCCTCTAGCAACTTCATGGCATGAAGATTTAGCCTCACTCTTACACGAGTCAAAGTTGAGCAAGAGTGGGAAGTGGGAAAACTAAGCTTGAGATAATAGGCAGAAAAGAAAGAGTGAATACTTGTCTGTTTCACAGATACAGAGAACAATTATTTAGTATGTCAAAAGATTTTAGATTAATTCAGATTTAATGCAGATATCTCCTCTCTAAATCTATGAACCTTACTTACAATTCTCTATTTAGCTTTAAGAAACTTCTGAGATCTAATGCAATAAGGTAAGCTTATTCTAGATAAGATCTCAAAGGGAAGCTGGAGGATTTGGCTCAGAAATGGGACAGATTGAAACAAAGACTAATGAAGTTTCAGTATAATGCCTCAAGCAGATTAAGGTTTTGTCCAATCAGGAATGAAACAACTCATCAAGTGGAGAATAGAGGTACCAACTTGGGCCTACTCATCCATCTGAGTTTTGATTTGTATTTGACTTCAGAGAAATGACTCTGAGATTTTTCTCTTTGTTTGGTTGCTCTGATGCAGGTTTAAACACATTATAATGAAGAACATAAAGCACAATATCAAAAAAGGCATCTGCTTGTTAAAATACAAAAATTTACCAAATCACTGAGTGTCTTAAAAACACTGCATGCTTTGATTTGTTTTACCTGACAGTCATTGTTTTTTTGTCATAACTGTTTAATGCAACTACCTAGAAATAATTTTTCTATCAGAAACTATGTTAAAGTTGAACAATACACTCATGACTTTTTTTAATTTAAGTTTTTACAAGAATACAGTTGTTTTCCCAAAATATTTATTACACAAAGAAATGATAGACATTTCAAGAAGGAATAAACATTGACTATTCTATATTTTCTGTTCACATGGAGATCCTGATTAAATTACTGAAGAACAGAAATGATATTAGTTGTGTTTGCAACTTTGTCTTATAGACATTAAGAATGTATATAACTGTTTGATAAAAATTGAAATGTCAGAGGCAATATTCCACAGCAGAAATTTCACTGACCCTCATATAAATATTGGTATATCAGTACAGGTATAAATCTTTTACAAAGACTATTAAGTTATCTTAACATGACATCTTGAATTCAAATTAATACCTGATCTGGTTTCTCAATTTTGAAATTAAGATTTTTTTCATAGTGTTAAGGTAGCTTGTTCCTATATAAATAATTAATGTTTTCAAATTTATTTTCTGCCATTTGTGATCTTAACAGTACAACAAAGGAATGAAAGCTTTATGAAATTTAAGAGCAATGAATAGGTAATGGACAGAAAAGAAAGTGAAAAGCACACAGCTTCCATTACAGCTGATAAGAGATGTACAGGGATGGAGCCATAGAAACAATCCACAAAATCTTTGGCCTTATGACCAACAATTCCACTGGCCAGAATTCTATGAACAGTTGCGATGGCTCTAACCCAGCCCATCTCTCTTTCAGCTATAGAAGTCAGTAATAAAGCAAAGACAATGGCAAAACTTGCCTTTAGAAGAATTTTCTCACTGCTTGAATAAAACTTAGGAGCTAAAATCAAACCTAAAGCATACAGAGAAAAGAGACAGTGTTTCACTGGGGGTGAAAACTGTAACAAAACACTTTCAGATGGCTTGAACAATTTGTGTCTCTATGTATACATTTTTAATGTCTCATGAAACTTTCTTTCCTTTATATCTATTACAGTGTGAAGTGATATTTACATATGCAGCCTAACTGGAACACAGCATTCATTGATAAATTTAAGATGCTGTAAGAGCAATAATAACCTGTCTTTGAATTTTTAAAAGTATTTCCCTATGAATTTATACACACTAATGCTCCAAGATGAGCATGTGAATTAAACAGATCTGGCTTTTTCAGCTGCAGTTCTTCAAACGCAGATTAGTTAAAAATACAGTTAACCCTAGGTGTTCTGGGTCTTCCTCCCAGGTCTCCAGATCCCCAGCCGCCAGCAGCATTTTCCACTAAACACCTAGCAATGACAGATAGGTAGCTTGTAGGTGAGAAATCCATCCTGAAGTGGCTGCAACTTCATGCATACTCCCATGCCCCCAAGCTGTGAAATTCTCTAGCCTGCCTGCAGGAGGTCCTGAAGGAGCTATATGTGGGGGGCAGCAAAAATGCCAGATGGCAGTTTGTGAGAAAATCTGGGACCAGGGCAGTCAGCCAAAAACAGTGGACTGAATAAAAAAAGGATGATCACCAAGACTACACCCTCCCTGCAACAATCACAAATGAATGGAAGATGAATTAGTGCTCTCTTCCTCATACAGGTAAAAACTCTGCATGGAATTTTTCATCCATGTGTACAACAAATTAATAATAGTTATAAAAAATTTTAAAGGACTGGTTCTGTGCCGATTTATCTCACAATTTTCTTTTGCATCATTAGTCTTTTTTTAAAAAGGCAGCTCTTTGACAAGGAAAGCGTATGCAAACTTGGAAATAGTGTTTCCAAAATTTTAATTTTATCACCAGAAGCAGATGAGATTGCTTCAAGAAACCACTTTCTACTTGATTTGTAAGTAACAGGGGTATTTGCATTGTATTGACTGTTATTGTGTGCCTTTATCACTTTTATTGTCTGCTGCAGTATAGCCCTTTGAAGGTCTGCCAAACCACTGCGGCTTGCTCAAAAGCAGGGCTGAATTTTAATTAAGCCCAGCCAAATAGACACAGAACAGTTGAAATTGATTAGACCACTTGTCCTGATGCACACACAGAGGGCATTCAGCACACTTACTCTAATAAATGACAAAGTCAATTCATACATTTGGTGAAATTATCAAGATAAAAACCACCGTTTATCAATATAACCCTTCTGTGTAAGACTTCTGCTTCTCTATTTTAATCCAACAAGCCACCAAGGAGAGCTGAGTGGGAAGGTAGACAGCAAGGATATATATGGCATAAGATCTTGATAATAATAATATCCTATCTTCCCTGGGAAAAAGCAATATACGTGTTTAGTAAATAGGACTCATTAGCATTGTTCAAGTAAAGAAACTAATATGTGTGTGTGTGTGTACTGATTTTCTCTTCAAATATTTCAACCTCAAGAAAAGTTTACCACAGCATTTTACCCAGATAAGGGAGCAGGTGGGATGTCAGATTTCATGAATTTTTATTTTTGATACTTCAGAAAGAACAAAGCATCCAGGTTTCTGGCTTGAACAACAAAACTGTGCTAAATAAAATGTGTTCCCACGGTAACTTCTGAAATCAGCCAGTGTAATTTTCCCACACAACACTGGAGAACGACGTCTCTGATAGGGCCATGTTTCTGCAAAGAAACCTACTATATAAATTGTCTTTGCTGATACAGTAGGCTGAGTAACCTCTGGATATTATCTAAAACAACTTTCCTGGGCAGAGTTTCAGATACTTAGCAAAACCTCCAACTTCCCTAATGGTGGAAAATTGATCATAGGCAATATTTCAAAATCAAACTTACAAAGCAGATACTCACTCAATATATGTATATCCACATATGATGATGAAAAGATAAAGCATAAAATAGGAATAAGTTTTGTTTTTTTTTTTCAAGTTAAATTTTTTTTTATAATTTTTTTATTTTCCCACTGTACAGCAAGGGGGTCAGGTTGGAATAAGTTTTAATTTTTCTTAGAGTATCAGTGAAAACTCAAAGATAACGTATAAAAGTTGAAACAGAATTTTGCATACACATCAAGGTATAAATACATTGTAAAGAATGGCTCTTCACTTGATAAATTCAAACCAGTTCTAAGTCTTTAATAGAATTTTGCACTCTACTTCCCAACTTCCTAATACCTATTGACTACACTTAATCCTAAGAAAATAATCCTTCCTTAAGGAATAGCAAAGAAAAAAAAATTAGATTTCTAAAAATAAATGGATGCCTCTTCTGTGCAAGAAAGTAAATTAGGTTTTAAAAAAATAGAATCTAAAGATCTCATCTTTGACAACAGCGCAAAAAACAGTGTATTTCAACTACTCCTTTTTCTGCTACAATTTCACTATATTCCTGTCTACATGAGTGAGGGAAGAAAACAGTGTTGTGATGATGCAACTGAAATCCATGATAAATACACTTTTAAAAATAAGTCATTCACTACCAAAAAAAAAAAAATGAGCTTTGAAGCCATATCATTGTGAATTTGAATCCTATCTATGTAATTTCCTAGCTAACATTATGTCCTTCAACTTACTTAACCACCATTTTATGAAGTATAAAGTGGGAAGAAATAATATTTTCAGAATAGATGTAACACATAAGAAATATTCCATTTTTATCTACATAACAAATTTTTGTCTTTCTCTTTCTGACTTACTTCACTCAGGATGAGAGTCTCTAGTTCCATCCATGTTGCTGCAAATGGCATTATTTTGTTCTTTTTGATGGGTGAGCAGTATTCCATTGTGTATATATATTACATCTTCCTAATCCAATCATCTGTTGATGGACATTTGGGTTGGTTCCAGGTCTTGGCTACTGTGAATAGTGCTGCAATGAACATGTGGGTGCATGGTTTTTTTTTTGTTTTTTTTTTTAAGGAAGATTTTTCCAAATATATGCCCAAGATTGGGATTGCTAGGTCATATGGTAGTTCTATGTACAGATTTCTAAGGTACCTCCATACTGGTCTCCATAGCGATTATACCAGCTTACATTCCCACCAACAGTGCAGGAGGGTTCCCTTTTTCTCCACACCTCCTCCAGCATTTGTTATTTGTGGACTTATGAATGATGGCCATTCTGACTGGTATAAGGTGGTATCTCATGGTAGTTTAGATTTGCATTTCTCTAATAATCAGGGATGTTGAGCATTGTTTCATGTGCTCGTTGGCCATCTGTATATCTTCCTTGGACAAATGTCTCTTCAGGCCTTTTGCCCATTTTTCCACTGGGTTGTTGGCTTTTTTGCTGTTGAGTTGTATAAGTTGCTTGTATATTCTAGAGATTAAGCCCTTGTCGGTTGTATCATTTGACACTATTTTCTCCCATTCTGTAAGTTGTCTTTTTGTTTTCTTTTGGGTTTCCTTTGCTGTGCCAAAGCTTGTCAGTTTGATTAGGTCCCATGGGTTTATTTTGCTTTTATTTCTGTTGCTTTGGGAGACTGACCTGAGAAAATATTCATGATGTTGATGTCAGAGAATGTTTTGCCTATGTTCTCTCCCAGGAGTTTGGTGGTGTCTTGTCTTATATTTAAGTCACGCAGCCAGGTTGAGTTTATTTTGGTGCATGGTGTGAGGGTGTGTTCTAGTTTCATTGCTTTGCATGCAGCTGTCCAGGTTTCCCAGCAATTCTTGCTGGAAAGACTGTCTTTTTCCCATTTTATGCTCTTGACTCCTTTGTCAAAGATTAATTGCCCATAGGTGGCATGGTTTCTTTCTGGGTTCTCTATTCTGTTCCATTGGTCTGTCTGTCTGTTTTGGTACAAGTACCACACTGTCTTGATTGCTGTGGCTTTGTAATATTGCCTGAGGTCTGGGAGAGTTATGCCTCCTGCTTGGTTTTTGTTCCTCAGAATTGCTTTGGCAGTGGTTTAGTGGTTCCATATAAATTTTTGGATGGTTTGTTGTAGTTCTGTGAAAAATGTCTTGGGTAATTTGATAGGGATTGGATTGAATCTGTAGATTGCTTTGGGCAGGATGGCCATTTTTACAATATTAATTTTTCCAACCCAGGAGGATGGAATATCTTTCCATTTCTTTACATCTTCTTTAATTTCCTTGATTAATGTTTACTTATATCTGGAATGTAATATACAGCACAAATGAACCTTTCCACACAAACAAAAATCACGGACTTGGAGAACAGACTTGTGGTTGCCAAGAGGGAGGGGAAGGGAATGGGATAGATTGGGCGCTTGGGGTTAATGGATGCAGACTATTGCTTTTGGAATGGATTAGCAATGAGATCCTGCTGTGTAGTACTGGACTATGTCGAGTCATTTATGATGGAGCATGATAATGTGAGAAAAAAGAATGTATACATGTATGTGTAACTGGGTCGCCACACTGTACAGTAGGAAAAAAATAATGTATTGGGGAAATAAATAAAAATAAAATAAAATAAATATCTGTATAATGAACTTTTAAATTAAGTTTGTAATGTTTAAAAGTTGAATAGACTCACATGACAGGAAGCCAGTTTCCATTTCATGAGACTTAGTGTATATTTTAAATATACTCTATTAGGTCTTATGGGTACAACTTTGAGGATGTTGCAGTACTGGTATATTGTATATACCCATTGATTTTGTTTTTTTTCCCCCATTGGAGCCTACTATCTACCAGTCTATGTCTACTGTATGATCCACCTTAAGCTAACGTGACTTATATAATTTTCATGGGACTATCCTTCTTATCAATGTCAGCATTTCATTTTTTGATTTCTATTTATTTTCATGAAATAAATGGACACCTTTTTTAAAGCACAAATAAATGCATTGATAGTGTTCATTAGGCAAAAAGGGAAATGTAACTCAAACTCAACTGCTGAATGGCATTCAGCACCTTCACAGAATGATGTGAAGTCTTCATTTCACATCTGCTATTCAAAAGGTCAGACTATGGTTTACCAAAGGCCATTTTTGGATAGCAATGTATAATACATAAAATGTATAATACCAAAGTCAAATCTACAACACAACAAAGAAAACCTCTGCACATGTGTTACTCTGTATTTATGGAGGATGCATTTGTACAACATCCCAATCCTGGGGTAACTGACCACTCATCCCCATTCTTTCCTCCATTACAGTGATCTCAAATGGTAATTTTATATTTATTTTATGGGTCTTGTTGTTTTCTGTTTGCCTCCCCAATAGTTTATAGGTTTTATATGGGAAAGAACCACGGAATTTTTAAATTAGAAATACATATAAATTGTCTTAAAACACTGCCTAACACATAGTCAAGACTAGACAAATATTTCTTGCATGAATCCCAAATGAATAAAACTTAAAGGTCTAAAGGATAAGCTCCCAATTCAGGGAAGATGGAGGGCATTTGTTTTGTTTTTGTTTTTCCTCTGCTAATTACTTTCACTTACAAACAAATTTGCTCATTGATTTGGATCATATCAAGTGTACATATTTATTATTCAATTTTTCATCAGATCAAAGAGGCAGAAGAGACCTTGACATGTTATTCTTGCTTTGGTGTACTGCTACTTCTCAAAGCATTCAGTAAACATTAGCTTTCTCTAAAACTCTAGAGGCTTCATAAAATTCAGATTAGAAGTAATCTTGTCTAGAGGCTAGAAAAAGGGTGACATCTATAAATGATTCTAATATATAACCCAAAGTTAGACCTTGCAAATATTTATTCTCATGGCAGAATTAGAGCCTGCCCCATCCTCTCTCTGGGGATGAGCATTTTGTGTTTCCTGTTCCTAGTCAGGGGCATATTATGTGCTGGATGGGATTATGGGTACAGAGGCATAATGAAAAGATCTAGAGAAGAGGTGGGATAAGGGGGCCAGTGAAGGAGGGAAGAGACATGATCATAAAAAGATCAGTTGGGGACAGTGTTTGGAAGGGAAATAAGAAAAGAGCATTGAATATGGTGAGAGGTCTTCAAGAAGAGGAAACAATGATTGAGAACCTTAAACAATTTTGTCACTGTTCTAAAAAACCAGTAAATGTCAAAATTGCCTTTTAAAGTTTCTTTTGTTTGTTGTAAGGTTTGGTTTTAGGTTTTTGATTGTTGTTAAATGTAGGACTTGTGTTTCTTTGTAGTGTGGCACTGGCCTGAAAATGGTCACAAGGTGACCTAGAAGCCTTGTGTGGGTTACAATCTTAAGGGTAATTTGGAAATCTCTTAAATCCCTTAAAACAGCAGAGACACAGGAAATTTATATCAAACAGAAAATTCTATTGGACAGCACTGTTCCAGAACTTTGGGTTTATGTCACACAGGCTATTCAAATATTCTTGTTCCTATTATTTGCATAAGTGTTCCAAGAAAAATATTTTATCACTATTCCATTTCAAATAGTCCATATAAAATATATGGTGATGATGCATTTTTATGTCCTTGGTGTACTAATTTTCAGAGATCTCAGAATTGCTTTTACTTCCTCCTCCTCCCATCCTCGTCCCCCTCCCTCTCCTTTTCCTTCTTTAGGGCTGTACCCACGGCATATGGAAGTTCCCAGGCTAGGGGTTGAATCAGAGCTGCAGCTGCTAGCCTATGCCACAGCCACAGCAATGCCAGATTTGAGCCACAACTGCAATATACGCCACAGCTCACAGCAATGCCGGATCTTTAACCCACTGAGCGAGGCCAGGGATTGAACCTAGTCCTCATGGATACTAGTCAGACTCATTACTGCTGAGCCACAATGGGAACTCCAGAATCACTTCTACCTCTATTGTAGATTTTTTTGACACAGTCTCATTTCCTCCCTATATTACTTGGCTACTTTATTAATTCAAGATTGTATATGTATTTTAATTATAAAATTTTTAAGTGTTACAGTCAAAGCTACCCAATGGATGAGATATAAATATCAAAAAATAATAACTATATTGTTGTATCATGATTCTTTTGTTTGTCAGAAAAATATGACATGGAAGTAAAATGTACTGCTGATTAACACATAAAACAAACAGATGAACAAAAATGTCCTCCAAAAACATGAACCCCAAGGTGAGTGGGAATTGGAAACTTCTAAGTATGGCTGGGGCAGAATTGGAAGTACACTGCTCCTAAGCTAATGCTAATCCTTAGTAAATCACAAGCTACTTGGGAAGAGAACCCAGGAAGAGACATGCTTTAGATGAAAGCCATGGCTAAAGAAATAGAAGTGTAGCGATGAATAATTGGATACCTCGATACTGTTTTACACAAATGTGGAGTTGCCAAGGGGGCTGGGAGAGAGTAAAGACTGAGAGCCCCAGGGTCTTCTGGGAGTAGAACACTCTGATGGCCACATACAGAAGGGAGAAAATTCCACATGAGCAAGAGGCAGTGGAAAGACAACTAAAGTTATTTTAGTCTGAGAGCCACCCTGGCTGTGCAAGCAATTCAAATAATTCTAAGGTAGTCAGGCAGATAGAAGCTTCAGCAAAGTAAATAGTCAAGGATCCATTTAAACAAAACAATATACATGTTTATTTTATATATGGAGAAGTTATTTAAATAAAATGGTTGAAATTTACATTACACATAATGATAGTTGAAATCAGGATTCTTTCTAGATGAATTGCACAGGCATACCTTGGAGATACTCCAGATTTGGTTCTGGACCAGTGCAATAGAGCAAATACCACAACAAAATGAATCCTTAAATATTTTGGTTTACTAGTGAATTTAGGTTTTTCTCTACACCATAGTCTATGATGTGTGCGACATTATGTCTAAAAACAATGTGCATACCTTAATTTAAAAATATTTTGTTGCTAAAAATACTAACCATCATCTGAGCCTTCACCAGTAATATTTTTGCTGGTGAAGCTTCCTGCCTTGATGCTGATGGCTGCTGACTGACTGAACAGGGTAGTGTATGCTGAAAGCTGAGGTGGCTATGGCAATATCTTAAACTAAGACAACAATGAAGAATGCTACTCTTCCTTTTGCAAACAATTCCTCTGCAGCATGTGCTGCTGTTTGACAGCCTTTTTTTACCCATAGAAGAAATTCTTTCAAAATTAGAGGGGGAGGTAATCCTCTCAAAATCTACCACTGCTTTATCAACTAAGCTGAGGTAATATTCTAAATCCACAATCTTCACAGCATCTTCACAGGGGTAGCTTCCATCTCAACAAACTCTGTATACATAAGAAGCAACTCATCATCTGTTAACATTCTATCATGAGATTGCAACAATTCAGTCACCTCTTCAGGCTCCACTTTTAACTTGTTCTCTTGCTATTTCTATCATATCTTCCACTGAAGTCCTAAACTCCTCAAAATCATCCATGAGGGTTAGAATAAAGTTCTTCCAAACTCCTGCTAATGTTGATATTTTGACCTCTTCCCAAGGGTCACAAGTGTTCTTAATAGCATCTAGAATGGTGAATCCTTTCCAGAAGGTTTTCAATTTACTTTGCCCAGATCCATCAGAGGAATCACTATCTATGGTAGCTATATATCAATACGGAATATATTTCTTAAAAAAATAAGACTTGATGGGAGTTCTCTTGTGGTGTAGTGGGTTAAGGATCCAGCATTGTCACTGTAGGAGCTTGGATGGCTCCTGTGGCATGGGTTTGATCTCTGGCCCAGGAACTTTCACATGTGTGGCAAAAAAAAAAAAAAAACTTGAAAATCAAAAGTACTCATTGAACCATGGGTTGCAGAATGGATGCTGTGTTAGCAGGCATGAAAACATGGATCTCATTCACTGTACATCTCCATCAGAGCTCCTGCATGACCAGGTGTATTGCCAATGAGCAGTCATATTCTGAAAGGAATTCTTTTTTTTTTTTTTTTTTTCCCCTGAGCATTAGGTATCAACGGTTGGGTTAAAATATTCAGTAAATCATGTTGCAAACATATATGTTGTCATTCAGGCTTTGTTGTTCCATTTATAGAGCACAGACAGAGTAGATTCAGCTTAATTTTTCAGGGCCCTAGGATTTTCAAAGTGGTAAATAAACAATGACTTCAATTTAAAGTCACCAGTTGCATTAGCCCCTAGCAAGAGCGTCAGCCTATACTTTGAGGCTCTGAAGACCGGTACTGACTTCTCCTCTTTAGCTCTCAAAGTCTTAGATAACATCTTCTTCCAATACAGGGCTGTTTTGTTACACTGAAATTATACTGTTTAGTATAGCCACCTTCATTAATTCTCTTAGCTACATCTTCTGGATATCTTATTGTTTCACTTTGTACTTTTATTTTATGGAGACAACTTCTTTCCTTAAACCTCATGAACCAGCCTCTGCTAAGTTTTCTTCTGCAGCTTTCTCACCTCTCTCAGCCATCACAGAATTGAAGAGAGTTGTTAAAAATTTGCTCAGAATTAGGCTTTGGCTTAACAGAGTGTTGCAGCTGGTTTGGTCTTTTATCCCGACCATTCAAACTTTCTCCATCTGAGCAGTAAGGCTTTTTTACTTTCTTAATATCCTTATGTTACTGGAGTAGCATTGTTCATTTCCTTCAAGAGATTTCCCTTTGCATCCACTACTTGCCTAACTATTCAGCTCAAGAAGACTTAGCTTTTAATCTGTCTCGGCTTTCAACATGCCTTTCTCACTAAACTTAATAGTTTTTAGCTTTTGACTTAAAGATGTGTGACTCTTTCTTTCACTTGAGCACTTAAAGGCCACCGTATGGTTAGAAACTGATCTAATTTTAATGTTGTTGTGTCTCAGGGAATAGGGAAGCCTGAGGAGTTGGAGAGAGACAGATGCTCAGCCTGTCAGTGGAGCAGTCAGAACACACACAACATTTATCAATTAAGTTTATCATCTTAAATGAGTATGGTTGATGACACCCCAAACAATTACAATAAAAACAACAAAGATCACGCTAATAAATATATTAATAATTTTCAAAGTTTGAAATACTGTGAAAATTACCAAAATGTGACACAGAGACAAAAAGTATTAAATGTTGTTGGAAAAATAGTGCCAATAGACTTGTTCAAAGTAGGGTTGCCAAAAACCTTCAATTTTTAAAAAAGGTAGTATCTGCAAAGTGGAGTATAGCAAAGCAGGATAAAACCAGGTGCGCCAGTATCACTCTCTAGTTAAGAATGATGCTGATCTGTTTAAAATCTTTGAACAAGAGTAAGTAAAGAAACAGGAAAGTTAATGGAATCCAGGTTAGTGGCTGAAGCACTGACGCTGATCTTTGCATTTCACTACTGACATTATGATCCAAGGTGCATAATTTAATGTATTGGTGCTTCTATGTGTCTTTGATTTAACTCTGAAATATAGCTCAAGCTCCCTTTAAAGCAAAATTTTAAAAATAAACAGAATATGTATCCTAAACAGACCCACAGACTTTGAAAACAAACTTATGGTTACCAAAAGGAACAGTTGTTTGGGGGGGATGGACTGAGGGTTTGGGACTGGCATACACGAACTGTGATATATGGAATGACTGGCCAATGTGGACCTGCTGTAGAGCACAGAGAGCTCTACACAATATTTTGTAACAATCTGTGGGAAAATAATGTGAAAGAGAATGGATGTGTGTATATGTATAACTGAATCACTCTGTTGTACAGTAGAAATTACCACAATCTTGTAAATCAACTACAAAAACCTTTAAAAAATGAAAAAAAATGGAATATATACTCTGATTAGAAGCTTTAATAAAAGAAAGGTACTAAATGCTAACTGTGTGGTGCTATATTCTAATTCCTGAAGAACACCATATGAATAATAATATTTATTGAGTGCTTCCTGTATTCTAGGTGGTTTATGTGTAATGATTCCATTAATCCTTACAACAACTCCGTAAGGGAGGTACTATAATTATCCCCATCTTATAAATGAGTAAATTGTAAGACAGAAGCCAAATTTTGATTCCAGTGCTCATGAGTTGGTTCCCAAATAGCTTCCTCACAAATGATTATAGCAAGCTTCCCAGAAGACCTAAGAAGAGTATAGAAAACCAGCAAAGAGTCAGACAGCACTACTGGAAAACAACTGAAAATCAAATATGCAAATTTGTTGTGTTTAGAATAATGAAACTGAAAGAGAAACCAGATTCCTCACACACCCACCCCACCCTCAGTGGATTTTGTTTAAAAAGCAGTCGTCAAGAAAAATGAAGGAGTCCTCAAATGATGTGGATACCTGCTTTATCCTTCAGTTCTTATCAAAGAAGCTGATGTATTAAAAGCTTTCAATAAATGTTTAATGAATATGCAGAGGATTGGGGTGGGGGCGGGGAGCTTGGTGGAAACGCAAAAGCAGTCATGAGAGAAGGGTTGGAGGTAGGATGTGAGGCAGCCCAGAGAGGTGCAGAAATGAAAGGATGAGTTAGCATACTGCAAGACTAGTCAAGAGCATGCACAAAACAGAGAAGGTTCAAGCTCCCCTTTATCCTTCCTTTACCTTCAGTGAATACTAACTCTGGGTCAGACCACATTCTACTATGGATAAGAAGGGCAGATATACATTTTCTTCACATTTAGAAGGTAAATAAGAAAAAAAGGCTGGAAGGAGAAGGGAAGGAACCACAGCATGGACCGTTATGCAATATGGACACGCTGCTAAAGAGTGTGTGAGAGGCAAAAAGAGTTCTCACTATCTTGCCAACTAGATGTTAAGTGTCTTGAGGGAGGAAACATATCTTTAAATATTTTAAATGCGTTAATACACTTTCTTGCATACAGCTACTAATCAGCAGATAATTATTTGAGAAGCAAATAGAAGAATTGGTCTAGGAGTCTTTAAAGAGAACTGTTTCCAACCCTTGTCCGTAAAACAAAAAACAAAACAAACAAAAAAACAAAAAACAAAACAAACAAAAATGGAGATTGTTAGATCATTTTAGAATTTTTTTCAGATGTATTAATTAAAAACCCTTGATTATGATCATCAATTATTTAGCATCACTCTTAACAAGGGACAATTCTCCTTGTAGGGACAATGCATGATGGATGAGGAAGTGTATGTGGCCTCTTGGCAAGTCAGCCTCTGTTGTGAGACATATTTTTACAATATTTTCTTAGCCTTTTTGCTGAAAACTCCATCTTGTCCTTCCTTACTTTGTCCCGTCTTCCTGCTTGAGAATCAGTCACAAAGATGGTAAATGACTTAAGCTTAACAACAAAGACCTAAGGGCATGGGTTATTTGCAAAATCAGCTGAATGAAGACATAATACAATGGTCTAGGCACCGACCTGTGCAGATCAGCACACCATTTGCACAAGCATGATATGTCCTCTAAAGAATAAGAGAAAGAGGAACCTCATGACCAAGTGGTTTATGAGTGGTCTTAACAGAATATGCATTAGAAAAGAGAACCAAGGTGGAAACCTAGGTACACAGGGTTGCCACAAATAGGCATGCCTTTTGCAGAAGCACAGTGAGGATTCTCTGAAATGCTATGCATAGATAGCTAACTCAAATGCTAATGATTCTTAAATGCCTATAGTTTAGAGTAAAAAGTTAACCATTTACAAGCTAAGTTACTTTTAAAATAATAAAAAAAAACCTATATCCTGCACCTACATCCCCCTTTTTTGCTTGATGTAATCCTCAAGAGCACAATAAAAGCAGTGTGGTTTCTTGAGGCAGGGCTCTTGGTCCCTGAGACCTTGAGTCCCCTGGTTCCCACCTTTACTTAAGATAAATGTCTCTGTGTCTTGTTTTATGTTAACTTCTTTCCTTAAGTTCCAATAGCACCCAGTCTTCAGCCCCATCCTGCTGAGCTGGTCTCAGCAAGCCTCCTAGAAGCCAGGTTGACTCCACCTGCAACACTGGGCTAAGCACAGAATTTTATCAGATCTCAAATACCTTTGCAGGGTGGGCTAGAAATGAAGGATATGCATCTGGTTAGAAAAAAAAAAGAAAAGAAATAAAGAAAAAACCTAGGTGACTCAGATATGTATTCATCTTCAACCCAACTGCAAATCCCCACTGGACAGAAAATTCTTACTCTGGAGTAGATGACTTACAAAGTCAAATCTACAAACCAGTAACAATCATCATCACAGGTGGGCAATGAGGCAGAGGATGCATGGAGTGAGACCATAATCTACAGTAAGGGAGACCAACTCGAGGTTTCAGCTATGATGAAGCACTTCTATGGAAAAGGCATATCAGAAATGAGACTGTTAATAGAAGTAGGATTGTCTAAATAGAGAAATATAGCACCTTACGAATATAATAAACTTTGCATGTTGATAGACTTCTGAATTGATACACAAATATGGGTGCCTAAAACTGGTCAGGAACAATTAGTGGAGTGGCAATCTTATCTAAATTAATCCTTAAAGATGTGCTGGAAGAGACAACAACAATTTAAAGAGGTGAGTAACTTGGGATAACAGAGAAATTGATTTGTTCACATGAAATAGCCTATGTAAAGGACTGAAGATGGGAGAAAAGACCTTCCTCCAAATGACAGAGAGCCATTCTGTCTCAATAAATCTGTGCTGCTCTCCTGGGAATTGAAATGATTTGCATGTTTAGTGATTGGTATGGAGCAAAGCAGTAAATCCCACCAAGTCTCAGCTCAAAGGCTCTCCCACCTCAGACAAAGAAAGGTGAACATTTGTACTCTACATCTCAAGTATGCACATTTTCCAAAAGGACCATAACTTCAGGGATGGTCTGAAAATATCCATCAGTCAGCTGTGCTCAATCTGGAATACAGAGAACTCTTATCACTGGGAAGCATTTACCATTTGATGGGATGGATTAAGAGCTTCATGTATTTTCGTATTTTCAACTTTTGAAACAGTTAATGGGATTTTTATCAACATGCTGCATTTCTCCTACAACATATTGCCTTACCCAAGGGGAAAACAAAAACAAACTGCCACAACAACAAACCTGTTACCCAGGAGATCAAAATACATAATCAGTGTGCTGGTAATTTTTCTGAATCCTTGTTTTCAGGAACATAATTATTTTCTTTTTTGCTTTAGGATTACTGATTTGCTTTCAGATTAGGGGTAATGTTAAAAGTGAGAGCAAGAGAAACAAAATGTATTCTCCATGGAGAGTAATTCTATTACCATTGCTGGACCAATCTTTTAGCTAAGAGGTATGTCCTTTCAAGAAGAAAAATTGCCTGTTCCCAAACAATGACTGGATATTCTTTCTTTAAGCATAAAAAGCAATGATGACACAATTAGCCTTGGAAACTAGAGAATCACTAATTGCCAGCATAAAATGGGGCAAAAAGAAAAGTGCTAATACCTGGCTACACATGAAATTATCTTGAATAAAGTACAAGAAAAGTCATATTCTTACACTGTCAACGGTGCAAGGGAGTGTGATGTGGCCTTACCCCCCAAAGTTTTTAGCTCCTGCCTTTCTGTCACTCTCTCCAGTATGAGTCTTGTCATAATTTATGGTACTTAAGCATCTGCTGAAAAACAATTCTCTCACCACTTTGGCCTAGTCATTCACTGAACTCCTTGACTCCAAAGACCTTGCCTTCTACCCTGCCTTGGCTGCTTGCTCATACCCTAGATTTTGACATAAGCTCAGCTGTAATGCATTATACTTTCAAACCCTCACCTCCTAAGTTTTCAGCAGACTTCATTAGTTACCCCTTTTCCAACAGTTCTGCAATATCACCACATCAGGTAATCAATTCATTCTACTAGCTTTTCATGATCCCAGACACCCTTCCTGTCCTCACTTCTCTTCTTACCAAGCATAGACCCCGTGGTTCCCGTTACAACCACTTTCGTGCACAGACCCTCAGGTCCCTTTGCCCCTTTCACTTGTGGTGCTCACTTGAGAAATCTTGAACTCCAGCTACAACCAACTCTCCAATCATTCCTTGCTCACGCTTGTGTTGTTCAATCCTCTGGAGAAAAACACATAATCATTCTGACTAGTTTCATTCTAAATTCAGGACCACTAACTTCGAGGTGGCAATCAGCATGACCCAGCAATCTTACTGTATTTCTTAGTTGACACCTTGCCCTGTAACTTTAAATCAGTGGTTCTCAAATTTATCTGCATACTGGGGGGATTTTTTTTAAGTGCTAAAGACAAGCATCACCCTAAGATTCTGAATTAACTGTTCGTGGCTACAACCTAAGCAGTGGAATTTTTAAATGTTCACTGAGGTAATTCTAATGTGAAGCAATGTTCAAAAAACCCTCCTCTTGATGACTATTTTATTCTCTCCCTCAAACTTCCCAAACTTCCTTCCCCATTCTCATTTGATGACACTGCTTCTCATTTATATGAGAAAACTGAATTGCTTCCCAGCCTCCAGTTGTCACACCTGCCCACAAGCCTGCACTGGTGCCCAATACTGTGGTTCACCAAATAATGTATTCCTATTACAGGCCATGCTTCCTGTACTCTAGATGCCTTCCCCTCCCACCCACTCAAGGTCATGGCTCCAAGGGACTAGCCTCACTCTCTCTTGCATTACCAATTTCTCCTTCCCTTCTGGATCACTCCCATGAGCAGTCTATGGTATTATTTTCCCATCTTAAAAACAACGTCTTTTAACCCCACTTTCCACCCATAGATATGGCTCCATTTCTTTGTACCCCTTTTTTAGCAGTTGCTATTATCTCCAACTCTTCTCAATTCTCTCTTGACCCAGATGTTTCTTTCAGTTAGGCTTTCCCTCCTGACAGTCCCTGAAAGTGACCTTTTCAAGGTCCCTAAAGGCTACCAAGTTGAACATGTAATGGTGGATTTTTAGGTCTCATCCTCTTTGACAAATCATCAGCCTTGCTACAAACAATACTTCTTTCTCTTTTAAACAGTTTATTTATTTGGCTTCTTGAACAGGGGTGTGCAAATAAGAGCATGTGGACTAAATCAAGTCTGGGGCCTCTTTTTGTAAATACAGTTTTACTAGAACACAGACATTCTTATTTTGTTTAACTGTTACCTATGGTTGCTTTCTGCTACAAGAGCAGAGTTGTGTAGTTACAGAAGAGACCTTTTGGTTGGTGAAGCCTAAAATATTTATTATCTGGGCCTTTTGAGAAGTTTTTTGTGAATGATCCCTTCCCTACACCTGTTCCTCACAGTTTTTCCCATCTCAGTAAATGGCAACGCTATCCTCTCAAATGCTCAAGCAAAAAAAATCTGGATTCTTCCTTGACTTTTCCTCTTCCTTCACACCATACATAAAGCCTCTCAGAAAATTCTGACCTCTTTATATTCAAAACATGCTCATAATCCAATCACCTCTCATCACCTCCATTACTGTGGCCCCAACCAAGCCATCATTTCTTGCCTAAACTATTGAGTAGATTCATAACTGGTCTCCCTGTTCTTTGCCCTAGCCCTCACCTCAACCTTATACAATGCCCTGCCTCAGTTTATTCTAAATATAGAATCCATGGTTACCCTTTTAAAACATTAAGTCAGATGATATTATGCCATTTTCAGAACCTTCCTATATTACTCATATAGTCATACCAGTCTTTTAACCTGTAACAATCTACATGATTTTTCTAACGTTCTTTCTATTGCTCCACCATCCTTCACTTTGCCCCAGCCCCTCTGTTCTCCTAGTTCTTCCTTGGACACGCCAGGCATGTTCATTCCTCATGGCCTTACCTCTACCTAAGACACTTTCCTGAGACTTCCTCATGCCCGGATCTCCTTCCACTCTTTCTCAAATACCACCTACTCAGTGAAGTCTTCCATGGCCATCCCCCTTAAAACTGCAAGCCCCTCACAATGTTCCTTATCCCAACTTCCTGTTTTATCTTTCTCCAATGCATTTATTAACCATGTAAAATAGTTCACATTTTATATATTTAATTTATTTAATGCATGCATCTTTCATTAGGTTATGTTTATTGCTGAACCCCTGGTGACAAGCAGACACCTAATAAATGTTCTGGAATATGTGTTGATTGAATAAATACATGAGTTGAAAGAGGAAAATCAATTGAAAGTTGCTCAATTTTTCCTTCTTGGTATTTTAACTTTCCTTCAGTACTCCATAACACCCATATCCTAATTTTTTTAGCTCGATTAAAATATTTTCTGATCTCACATTTGTGCTAGCTTTGAGCTAGAACTAAGGAATGTCAAAATGACTTAGATCAATGACATCTAATGTGGGAAGACAACTAAAGTATTATGAGGAGGAATCACACATTGAAATTAAATAAAAAGCTCATTCTAGTATCAAACTCTAATCATTACTTAAATTTACTCTGAGCACATGCCCATACTAGGCCTCAATAAATTTATGTTTAAGTGGAATTATATAGATAACTCACTGGTCATAACATAACCATAAAACAAATACAAATTCTCTCCCAAATGTTCTTCAAAGTTTGCATTTCCTTTGTGCCCTGGGCCAGACCATAAACCAAAGAATACACTGGAGTTTCTGAGAAACAGGAAAAGTACTTGATTCATCTCAGGTAAACAATTCACAGATAATAGACACATAAAATATTTCTTGGATGAATAAACAAGACGCTAGCTATAATCCAGATACATGAGTTTTTAAAGAGTCATAAATACTACAACCAGTATGTTGAAAGAAACCTGGGATGATAGGCTTGGCAAAATTATAGAGAATCATTCAAATGGCAAGTTGGATATTTATTTTTTAAAAATTGAGCCAAAGGCAGAACTAGCATCAACAGCACAAAATAGAAGAAAATGAATGAACAACTGTGAGTCCAGTCCAAAGACTGTTTACCTAATCAGTCAGAGATGGTCTAATCAAGCATATGTGGTCTATCAAGAGCCAGAATTAAGGTATTCTTTGCAACCAAGTTGATGAGTTACATCGGAAAATGTATCAATAGGGAGCTGTGGTATTTGGGTAGGAAAGAAATTTTAGGAATAACGAATTCTCAACTACTCTAATATTTGCAAATGTACACTAATAAGTAACATGACAATACCCTTGGTTTACTTTTCTAAAGTTATTTCCAAACCAGAGTGGCATGTATATTTCAATGCTATTGACAAAATGCACTGAGTAGAGATGGATAGAGGACCCACTCATTCATCAAGTACTTACAAACAGGTATAATGGGATAATCATTATGTTGTAAAAGAGAAAGTAAGAAGAAAGTACTCTGTTCTCAATAAGTCACAGTTAAGTGATGACTACATAAATGAGTTACTGAAATACAACATGACAGGCACAGCAAGAGAAGTATCAACCATGTGTTCTGAAAACATTAGAGGATAAAGTAAATAGGGCCAAAGGAATTTTAGAGAGACAAAAATATATGTACAGAAACTTGATGGATGAGTAGCTGTTACCTAAATGAGAAATGAATGCAGACAAAGGAAACAGCAATATAGGAAAGGGCTTGACCAATGGGGACAAGTGTGATAGATTTAAATCATGGTTGATGGGTAGGTCTGAATATGTATAATATGATGTACAAGAAGGTGAAAGTGGCAGGTGATGACTCTATGAAGGTGGGATAGATCAAGTTTAAATAGCACTATGCTACAACAGAAAATGCCTGTTCTGAATTCTAGTTCTTTTCTTTACCCCTGCTCTTGGAACTAGGAAGATCTACTACCCTCAGTATATTAAACTCTTGTTCTGCAAAACAAGAGATAACAATATGCCATCATACAAGGTTAGTTTGGGAGGCAGAGATAATAGTTATATGCCTAGTAATGTAAGTTTCTTAACAAATGATAATAACAACTATTAAGTGCTTTAAATCTTTGCTAAAATTTTTGTATTTCACTGGGTAGAGAATGGAAAGTTCTGGACAATTTTAAACAAGGAAGTAGCTATTTTTTGGAAAAATCCTGACATAATTTAAATGATGGACTGAGGGGAATGAGAGAGAAACCAATAGGCAGATTAGTAGAACAATTCAGGTGAAAATAGAAGTGGCTTTGAAATAAGATACCAGCACTAAGCATGGAAGTAGAGAGTAGACAAGATATAATTTAATGGATGAGGTGACCAATTTGATGTGAGGTTAGAAAGCTGATTATACTGATTACGGTTTCTAGAAAAAAAATGGAAACTAAACTACTACAGTATGTGCTGACGGATAGTAGATAGATAATACATTAATGATATATAAATATATATTTGTTTTCTATTTATGCATATGTTTGCAGCCATAGTACAATTCACACACTTTACATTCTTAAATACAGAGAAATCCAATTAATTTCTATGACAAAACTTGTAATTCTCCTTATTTTCCTCTTCAAATATGTATAAGCCCTTTCACTTATGTCTCATTGATCATTCTGCCATATCGTAGGTACATTTTTCTTAAAAGCTTATGTGATTAAAAAAATTCTTCCAAGACAAATGAGCTGAATGTAAGAGACAGCTAGTATTGCTCAATAACTTGGTACTCTTCCCATCTATTAGTAAGAAAACACAACACGTGCATTGACTATTGCTAATGATATCATGTTGCCTGAGCACCTGCAGTCCTTGTCTTGTGCTTGTAGGTCATTGGGATTTATAGATTACCTGCTAGAGATTACAAAGGAGAACCCTGAGTGGCAATGGCAGCACATTCCCTTGGACTCTACTGAGAATTCTGAACTTGTTTCACCAAAAACTTTCATCCTTTTTTGTTCATGTATTTTAACACTACAGAAAAATCACTGAGAATTTTCCAATTACCAGGTTAATTATGAAAACTTTATAAATAACTTAAAGGTGAATATGGGTCAAGAGGACAACATCCTGGCTTCCCATGATGGTTGTGTCTTGGTAGAACAATAGAGCTTTGCATTTGCTAGTTACTGAGATGGTTGTGAAACAGGCAATCCATCACTTCAACCAAGAAAATAAGTTAAACCCATGCCATCAAGGGGTTTTTCGAAATCAGGGAAAAGAGTGGGGCTTAACTATATTGAAAATTCTGTACTTTCCTTCTTGATTTGTTTCTTGTGGGACTGGATATATAAGGTAGTTGAGTATGCATATCACATATAAATATTCTCTATGTACTTTTGTAGACTGGTGTTATGTGGCTGAAAAACAAATAGGGTAGATGGATGGGTTGAAAATTTTATATATATATATATCTAGTTTTGATAAGATATGGCATAATAAGTAGGGATTTTTTAAGGATAAATCTTGAGAACAGTAAGGGCTTGTAATGTCAATGCTACTGTTGCTTTTGATTTCACATCCATAAGCTTATACAAACAAAATGGCATTTTTAATCATTATAATTATAAAATTTATTTAAAGATTCTTTAAGGGGTTAAAAACTTGTGAATCATATAAGTTAAGGTTACTTAGAATACCAATAGACAAAGTCTTCTACTATAATTTGCATGATAACTGAAAAACAGTACACATTCACTATTGTTGAATCAATTAATGTTTATTAAATAAATTAACTACCTGTTCTTAGTGTACTGATTTGGTTAATTTCTGAATTCTTATAAAGGAGTAAAATGTGCTTAATTTTGATTTTTATGTTAGGAAGAAAACACTTGAGTTTTTAAAGATTAACGAAATAAAATAAGCAAAAACACTATGTAAAGTCCCGAATATACACTGACAAAGAAAAAAAATATTCCTGAATACCCGAGGATAAAACTTCTCAGTTTTACAAAGAAATTAGCACTAGAGAGAAAAACAGCTGATGCTACCACTGTGACAGTCTAATAGCTATAATTTTTTCATCTGCCTTACTAAGGCCAGCCAAGATTATAAATTTAACAAACATCATTATAGAAATTAAAGGACATGAATGAATAGGTGAGATTAAGAAATCAGTATGTAGCTAGTGAAGTATTATGTTCCAAATCTTCTAAAAACTGGACAAAAATGCCTAGACCAAATGAAAGAGTTTCTATATAAGGGCACTCTGACTTGTAACAATGCCTTGAAATTCAATATTTTGCCTGAATAATTCAATTTACATGTCCAAATCTCTTGAGATTGAGACTACAAAGCATATAATTTTAAGAAGAAAATTCAGGAAGCTCAGTTGAGAAACAACATAATTTAATGGTATAGGAAGAGTTCTAGAATACTAAAATTAATTTCAAACACATTTTCTTCATAGGTTTTGGTAAGTAACTGTAACCTAGGTTTGAAAATCCTTTAAATGAATAAAGAAATAAATTTTAAAAATACACCAGCTTCAAACCCGGCATTATCTAGCTTAAGGAAGGTTCGACAGAATGTGTTTTCAACTTCCTCCTTACGGTATCATATATTTTCAATTAGTTATCTGGCCATATAATATATATGGCCTTGATACACAAGCCAAAGTATTTTGGATGAATGGATAAATGGTTAGATAGTTTTTGTTACAGGAAAAATTCCAATTGTTATACCATTAAAAATGACTTACTTTTAGTCAATAAATTAGTCAATAAAAGTACACACAAGATCTAATCAGTTTAACAACTAATCCCTTCCAAAGACACATATGAAGAAGAAAATAAAAAGATGTATTTCTACCATTGTTACTGGTTTGTTATTGCCTCAGAAATGACTCTCTTTTCCTTCTACATAATGCATGACTCTCAATACATTATATTATGGAAATACTGTGATTTAATAACCACTTCCCTTGGTGATAATAGGGTCTTCTTACAAGTGTATTTCCTAATTTTATCCTCATGGTAGTTCTATGAGGTAGACTTTATTATCCCCATTATGCACTAAGGACAAAACAGGCTCAGGGAGATACGTGTCTGCCTAATAAAGTCACAGAGTCAGAAATGGCAGGATCAGAATATCCACACTAGGAGTAACAGATATGAGGTAACTCAAGATTTTCATTTTTGAACTTCCATAAACTTCTTATACCTGATATCACTCCATATTTGGACTCCTTATATTAATAATAAACCTCACATCATTACCTAATATATCTACACAGTAACAATTAACTAATGACTTATGAAATTAATGACTCTTTACTAATAGTTGTCAGTATTCTAAGTACATCCAAAATAATCTAAGGGATCAAAAAAAAAGGCCTCCAGCAATGAGATCCTGCTGTGTAGCACTGGGAACTATGTCTAGTCACTTATGATGGAGCATGATAATGTGAGAAAAAAGAATATATACATGTATGTATAACTGGGTCACCATGCTGTACAGTAGAAAAAAATTGTATTGGGGAAATAACAAAAAAAAAATTTTAAAAGGCCAATAGCTTGTAATTACATACTAGGTTTTATAAATGAAATATTTGCCTAAAAGACATTCAAAATTACATTTTAGGTAACTCTTGTAAAGAAGTTCCCTTTTGTTTCTCCACAAGCAGAGAGAATGCCATATGGTCCCACTGCCTTTAGCAAAGCCTGAGAAAAGAACCTGCGAAGCTGCTTAGAGTAACTAAGGTCAGACACACCACAGGACCAAAGGTGCCTGACATTCTCCATCAGGCATATGATTTTTGACTGCTTCGGCAATTTTTTTTCCTTTTTAAAAATTAAGATGTGAGCAAAGATGGGTTTGCTCCCCTTAGGAGCTATTTAAAATAATGTATTTTTTGGAGATATTTTCTTCACTTCAACACAGATTTATTGAATATCTCTTGCTTGTTAGACTTGGGCTGTGAATACCTGAACTCTAGCACGCTCTCAACTATTAACATCAATATCTAGCAAGAAAACTGGTGATATTCATCAGGGAGTTAGGAATCAGGCTGTGGAACTCAGGAATGGTTTGAACTACATATCTAGAAGTCAACTGCTTGTAGTGACACTATGAAAATAGATAAACACCCAAGTAGCGTGCCTAGAAAGACAAGAAATTAAAGACAGAGGCTTGGGCGGAGGGTTTTTTTTAGAGATAAGAAGAAAATTTCTTATCTTCAGAGAATAAGAAGAAAATTATCTATCTACTAGAAGTAGAAAGTTTTCAAAAATGGCTTATTTTTCTCACTGGCCAATGAGATTAAGTTAAAGAGTTGTGACTTAGTGAGCAGACATAAGGGCAAAGAAGGAAAGGAACCTAGTTAGAAGTCTAAAAACCAGATTGGATATTGACCTTTTGTGAGAATTAAAGAAGAATATGATACTTAAAAAATTAATCCTGGCCATCAATGCTGTCACACTGCAAAGCATGTTTTATATGTCTTCAGTGGTGGACGGGTGGACCAAGCCCAGTCGGATGGAACTAAAAGTGATGTGTGTGGAAGCCTCATCTTAGTAGGAAATCCCTCACATATTTTGAGTGGGAGAAACAGATACTATCCAAGTGTTCATGGACCTGGTCAAAAAATATCATTAGTTAGGCATTGATTTGGCCTAGGTTATTGCCCATTGATGGCTGTACTACATATCACAGTAACAATAAATTCACAAGCCAAAGGTAGAACTGGTAACCAAAATAAAGCTGACAAAAATTGGACAGCTCCTAATTGAATTGGCCAGCTCTTGTGGAAAACCATTCAGAAACCTATAGCAATAATTACAAAACTTTTTGTTGTGATGCCTAAAATGATTACAGGTAGAGCAAAAGGAAATCATACAGGAAATACCACTAATCTCAGGGAGAAACTACTCAAAGTATTTCCTTCAATTCATCTGTAATAGTTCCAGTAGAAGTATTATGTAGATGTTCACATTAAAGTTTAGATACGAAACTAGAACCAAAGATTGATAACAGTCTGCTGGTATTCAACATCTGCAGTTACAGTAACATAACTTTTGGGTTTATTTAATTGATATGATGCTCCTTGGCATTTACATAAAACACCTCCTAAAACTGACTTTAACATAGTACTGTGTCATATATACTTAAACCAGCAAGGAGGGAGAGGGAGAGCTGGGATAGGATCACCATTTTGAAAGGCCTCCTATACCTATGAAGCCAAAGCACTAGGTATGAGAACCATATGAGTTATGCAAGGAATAACAACGTTCTGCCTCCCAGCATCAATGTTTGGCATTCAGTTTGGTGTACACACACACACTCCAGGCTGTATATGGAATCTCAATACCTCAATGTATTCTCTTTAGAATTCTGATTCAGTCAGCTAATTGAAAGAAGAAGAAATAAGAAGAGCTAGAGCAGTGACTTCTGTTTATAAATGACTAATAAAGGACAGCCATTTATACCTCAAAATACAAAGCATAATCATTTCTTTTTCCAGAAAATTGGAGAAAAAACTACTTAGCAGTTGAAATATTAGGGATCTGGTTTATTATAACAAATGTTACAAGTTTCTTTGGAAGTCTAATTATAAAATAGCTAGTTTAGCTCCAAATTGGGATCTATGTGTATATATGTTTGAAAAGCAAGATAACTCATCATAATTACCTTAATATTTACTTTATATCTGTGCCATTATGTGACCCCACCACTTACTCCATTCCAAAGAACTACCTAGGTTATGAAAGTCTTTTCAGTACGTGCCTAAAGTAGTTCCCCAAAAATAAAAGGCACAAAATAAATGTTTAACAAATATACAACTGTTATAAAAAAAAAGGTTACTTTTACATCACTCATCATGAGGAAATTGTGTTTCTAACAGTACTCTTTATGATAGATGGTTTTACTAAATAACTTCATGGTATAAAGGAAAATGAAATCTCACAAGGATACAACTGCTAAGAGCACAACAACTGCTTCATTATTTTTATTCTGTAAGCACTCACATTCCTGATAGACAGATATTGCTACCCAGACCCATATGAAAGTTACACTGAAATCAATGTGAATCCTATAGGTAAAGGACTAGAAGATTTAAAATGAAATCAAGCGCAAGCCTCTCTGGTGTTATGCCAGTTGAATGACTTGTGACGTTTTGAAGCTGTCCTTAAGAGACTATAAATTAATTCCTAAGGATTACCTTCCCTGCAAGGTATAAGGCAGAACTGAAATTGAGGGGGGAGAAAAATTTGTTCAATTAAGTAAACTGCTTTATGTAAAAGAAATTTTTTTCAGACCTTCGGAGTTGCTTGGCTTCTGAGAAAGAAAAATGCTCACTCTCCTTCTACCAGCTCGTCATGTTCTTAAATAAATGATTGACCTGGAACCTGCCTGAAATTATGTATCTTGAAATGCAGGTGTTGATTTCAGGGCATTAAGCTAAAAAAAAAAAAAAAGTAGTACTGATATGTACACTAATAGTTACCTCACAAGCAATTTAAATTTCTATTGAATGAGCTGTTTAAAAAATATTTTTGAAGTTCTTTCTCAAATTATGAGGAAGGAATTAAAAGTTTTCTAAGTACCAATGTAAAAGAAAGCTTTGTTTACTTCTTTGCCTATTTCTTTTTTTTAATATAATGATTTTTATTTTTTTCCATTATAGCTGGTTTATTCTGTCAATTTTCTACTGCACAGTATGGTGACCCAGTTACACACACATGTATACATTCTTTTTTCTCACATTATCAGCCTCCATCATAAGTGACTAGACATAGTTCCCAGTGCTATACAGCAGGATCTCACTGCTAATCCATTCCAAAGGCAACAGTCTGTATCTATTGACCCCAAGCTCCCAATCCATCCCACTCCTTCCCCCTCCCCCTTGTCAACCACAAGTCTATTCTCATACTGAGTGAAGTAAGTCAGAAAGAGAAAGACAAATACCATATGGCATCACATATATCTGGAATCTAATATATGGCACAAATGAAACTTTCCAAAGAAAATAAAATCATAGACTTCTTTGCCTATTTCTTAAAGGACTTTGAATTCTGAGCTTATGTGATAATATGAGACTGAGTTTTGATGACTTCCCTTTTTTTTTTGTCTTTTGTTGTTGTTGTTGCTATTTCTTGGGCCGCTCCCGCGGCATATGGAGGTTCCCAGGCTAGGGGTCTAATCGGAGCTGTAGCCACCGGCCTCTGCCAGAGCCACAGCAACGCGGGATCCGAGCCGCGTCTGCAACCTACACCACAGCTCACGGCAACGCCGGATCGTTAACCCACTGAGCAAGGGCAGGGACTGAACCCGCAACCTCATGGTTCCTAGTCGGATTATTTAACCACTGCGCCACGACGGGAACTCCTGACTTCCCTTTTTTAACTTTCTCTTATAATATAGCCAAGACAGTGCACATAGCCAAGAATAAGAAAAATTCATCCTACAGATATATTCTCAAGAATATGTGAAATGTGTAAATATATGTGCACCATGGCATGCTTCATAATAACAAAACTTATCCACAAACCAATCACTCATGAGGAAATGAAAGGTTAAAAGAGCTATTAAATGGAAAATATATCCAATTTTTGGAACACTGAACAGCACTTAAAGAAAAATAAGGAATCTATATGTGCAGAGATAAATCTATATTTTTGTGTGAAAAAGAAGCAGGGTGCAGAACAGAATGTCGTGCAAATAAATAAAGACATATGTCTGCAGATGCCTAGATAACTTATGGAAAAATGGGCAAGTCTCAACTGTTTATTCCTGGGAAAAAAATGGTGGCAGCAGATATGAGTGGAAGTTTAGGATTGCTTCTTCTTACTTTACACCATTCTGTACTGATGGATTTTTTAATCAACTAGCATGCATTTATAAAATTTAAAATAGTATTAAAGATAGAGTCAAAGTTTTATTTAAATGATGTTATATTTAAATGTACACTCACAAAAAGTTTTCCTAGATTATTAGCTTATGATAAAAAGACACAGAAATGTATGCAGAGTATAATTACAGAATATATATGTACATATATATGCATAAATATATAAAAAACTTTCCATTAACTCTACATATGAAGAATTATGAAAAGAATAAGACTGTGCCAGAAGGTGGGATAGGGTGGGTTGAATAAGGTAAAGTATGGTGGGACTCTTGTGTTGTAATCTGGTATATTTTCTTATTTTGAAATCTTTATAAGTGACATAAATTCCTACATTATTTTTGTAATTTTGAAAATAAAAAACAGCACTGATATGTAGGAATGACTTGAGCTTCTAAAACAGAGAGGGGAAGAAATGTCAAGAGGCAAGAGAGATGCAACAATGTGAATATACATAACACTACTCAACTGTACACCTAAAAGTGGTTAAGGTAATAAATATCATGTTATATATATTTACAACAATTAAAATTTTTTAAAAAGAAAGGGGAAATAAGATGACAGAAGTAGTGCACAGAAAAATAAACCAACTTAAGAATTAGAGGTTTTCAAATAATGCAACAGAACACTACTAAAAACTTTCAAGGAAAGTAAAAGGATCCAAGCATGCATATTTAAGCTTTCCTCATTATCCAGATCAGCGGACAAGTACATCCCTAGGGGTGCTATTGATCGATCCCTTGCAGGGTAGGAATAAAATACTGGAGGCTCTATTTCCATTCATTTTAATTTCATCTTCTTGTGCATACATTTATTAATTTCTACATACTTATAAATCATAATTACTGATGATTTATAAATATATTAAGAGAGCAAGACACGGGCATAATTCCTAAATAAATATATACATATGAGGGCATGATGAGAAAGAACATATAACGTAAAATATTTGAAGATTATATTTTTTTGGCAATATTTCTGAGAGGCAACCATGAAGAGACATATTCTGGCCAGATATTTAAAAGGCAAAGACAAAGAAAAACAAAAAAGATTTTGAGGCAGAAAATAAAAAGTTATGTGCAAAAGAATAAAAATCCAAATTATCCTCATTTTCCTCTGTACCATTGCTAGTCGAATAATGTTGAGCGGTGCCTGCAGATTTTTTCAGAGAGAACTGTTATGATTCAATAATTGTATTTCTAGGCCATAAATTACAGAAGAGGAATGTATGTTCTGAATCACAGCATCTGAGAAATATATTACCCATGTATTTTTCTGGAACAAAATACTTGAAAGAATAATGCAAATAACTGAGAGAGTTATCACAATTTTGGATCCAAAAAAATGCCATACTGTAAAAAGTTGATGGCAGCTACAGAAGTCAAAAAACAGTGCATATAAAATTAAAATCAAATGTGGTCTTTGGGTGGAAAAAAATTAACAAAAGTTCTCAATATCAGAAATCTGGGTCTTAAATGCCAAATTTTACTCATTAGCACCTAGAAGTTAAGGAATGAGGATAAAGGAAAATTATCTAAAAGTACAGTGGTACTGCCAGGAAAATAAGATAAAGATAAGATAAACTGGAATTTTTTTGTTTTAAAGCCCAAAGACCTTCATCACCATTAAGGACTATATTCATAATACACAAGTATATTAGACAACAAAACCCTGCCAGATAACTTTAATACCAAAGCTCAGTTATTTCAATGCTTATGTTTTCCAACATAGAACTAGCTTGTTGACATCAAAACGATTTTTTTTTCCCAAAAAAACATAGTCATCATAGCAAAATATATGACACTCCTTAATTCCAGAAACAAACAAAAAAATATATCTTACTACACCATTTCAAAACTCTCTTCCTTTTTCTCCCAGGCTCAGTACTGAGGGTTAAAATAACGTTAATATGTAGATTTGGACAATCTACGATTTCTTAAATTTAGTAAGAGTAACACCTCATATTAAAAATATGGGATAAAAATCTAGATTATGCTTTGGCTGAAGCAAATGTCCACATGAATAGAAGCATCTGTAACATTTTTTTTCAGAAAAACTGAAATTATAGTTATATAGATCAATGGTTCTCAGAGGGTGGGAATTTTATTTCCAAGGGAAAATGTAGCAATATAGAAAGACATTTTTGGTTGTCACAGGTGAGGAGGGAGATACTGCTGGCATCTAGTCAGTAGATGCCAAGGATGTTAATAACCATCCACAATGCACAGGACCGCTTGCCACAACAAACAACTATAAATTCAGAATATAAGCTTGTATAACCCTGATAAATGGATATAATTTCAGTATTTTCTATATCTTTATTATAGATATACGTATTTGTGGATGCACATGAATCTCTGTAAGGATAATATACCTTGGGAGGAGGAAATTAATTTTTGTATTATTCTAGTTATAACAATAAAAATTATTCCTACACTTACTAAATACAACAGAATTATTATTTAATCCCTATCAGCATAATCTATTAAGCTTTTAAGTGTATTAAGGGAATAAAAAGATTTGATAACTTTGAGAGGATTTTCAAAAGCCCCACAAGATTTACATTAGAAAAAAGGTTGGGCTCAAAATGAAGGTCAAAATAGTACCTACTAAATTATTTATCTTAATTTCAAAATGAGGCATTTGTGTAAAACCTTAAAACATAAGTACGATTTAGATGTAAGACATCTAAAAAGCAGTGGAAACAAAAGCAAGAGTATAGTGAAACAACATGGCAGGCATTAGGAAAAAAGGAACAGTGAATGATTCAGTTGATTAGAAACAAAAGCAGGTAAACACTTGTAGAGGCAAAAAGCCAAAAAACAAAATCAAACAAAAAATCCTGGCTAGACAGAGTTCAGACTTACACTTTATTTAAATACTGTGCCAAAGCATTTACAAATAATTTGAGAGCAATGAAATCATTTGGATAACAAAATCAGCCACAGAAAAAAGCTTCCCAAACTTAAGTTACTGTTCTGTTAAATTCTATTTCCAACTACTCTAATTGTGGTGTGTTTGCACTGCTATGTGGTCCCTATGAGAATAACAATAATACCAAAGGAGCAGTTACAAGAAATACTACTGTACTCACAGTGGCATAGAAATCTTCTCCATTTCCCATAAAATAGAGAAAATCAAACCAGTAATTAAGAAACTGAGGAAAAGACAAAGCAAATGAATAACTTTTAATATTAAAAACTAAATATATTTAGAGGATAGATGACAATGATCCAATATGTAGATCAGAGAAGTGTTTCTGCAGAAGGCAAATAATGACTGAATGAGTGTCATATAAATAAATGCATACATAAATGAGAAGAATCTTTGAGGGATGAGTGAACATCCACCCTGCATTTCATGGAAAGTAAAAGATAAAGAAGCAAACCATATCAAAAGAAAGACACATTCTATTTTTAACATTTTTAAGATGAAAAATCTTAATATTTAAACAATGTAAAATACTAAAGTCCTTAACAAATCCCAGACAACTAGCTATTAGTTTTATGCCTATAAAAGTTAGGTTAAAGTCAATACTGCCTTTATATATCTGCCTAATAAAGATATCTCAGTAGTTTGGTGGAAAAAATATTAATGCCCTTAGTATATAAATGATACTTACAAAACAGTAAGAAAAACAGGAATAAAAAGCATAAAGAACATAAAACTGAATTCCATATAAGAGAAACACATTTCCATTAAACATGAAAACATAGAAAAATTCAAATGAACTATTAAATTATATGATTAGGATTTATAGCAAAATACCACTCTGTACCTGCTCAACTGGCAAAAGCTACAATTATATATTGGTGGTAACAGGATAAAACTCTCTCATATGATACTGAGGAGAGTAGGCTGGTACAATTTTTGTGAAAGGATATTTGACAAGAATTGAGAGTATTAACTACATTCTAAGGAATTTTATCTCATAAGTAGGATTCATGCAAAGATTTATATCTAAGGATATTCATCACATCATTTATAATAGAGAAAAGCATAAAAAATATATTATTTATATGAAACAATATGAACCATTATAAAATATGCAAGTGTATTAAAGAAAGTTTGCTGGCATATAAAAAAGAAAAGAAGATGAATAGCTTACATTAAATGCCCTAAACTTTTTTAAAAAGAGAAAAATATACTCACAAATATTTAGAAAAATAAAAATTTTCAAAATCTCTAAGTTTATGATTAATTTTTGTTTAATCATTTGTCCTCACTTTTGAGTTTCAAAAATGATGTTGCATTCCTTTATAGTTACAATGTGCTGATTGCCATGTTTCTTTATAAATACCAAAGAAAAAATATGGATTAATTTTTTAAGAGCTGAAAATATTTACCCTCAGATTTTCTCCCTATAATAAAAAAGACAAACGAGAGTAAATAAAACTTAGGTTTCCTTCTTACTACTTGACAGACTTTGTTAATTGCCTTTTCTATTTTTCTTCATCATCCTAGAAACTGATGCTGGTCTCTTCTACTATTCACCATTTTTTCTCCTCTTGTTCTAAGGCACAAAGTACAGAAAGCATGTAGTAGACTTTTTCCAGTATGAATTTGGAAGCATGTCCATAGAATTTTGCAAGGAAAGGTTATTATCCAAGGATTTATATACATTCGGGTTCTTAATCACACTCACAGGAAGTGAAAAGACACATATAATGAGATGTATACTGACTCAGAAAGCTGTCATTCAGATTCACATTCCACAAAAAACACTGATCTACCAACAAAAAAGAATTACTGAATTAATGATGAGTTTGTAGAAATGAAATAGCAATGAGTATTGAAACAAGTGAAGGACATAAGAATACATAAAATACTTGCAAAAAAGTTACATACTTAATAAGAATAGATAATGAAAATATAAAAGCGAAATATATGTTAAAAGAAAGAAAGGATTAAAATAGGTATCTAAATCTCAGTTATATTTAATGGAAATTAAAATGAAATGTCAGGCAGGCAAAAACAATAACAATTTAAAACTAGGTAAAACTATATGAAATTGTCATTCTTACAGATCAAAATCAATTGGATGTTTGCAATTCCAAATTATTCCATCTAATGTTTTTGAAGTTCTATCTTATTGAATAAATGTCTAATATGTGTGAAAAGCTATAATAAAAATCCAAACTGAATGTAATACAAGTCGAGTACTCACCAAAGGATCACAAAAGAGGGGGAAAAAACACAATTTATCAAGAATAACAAATAAAAGTAGCATAAACTTGGAAGTTAGGGTTTAGTATTCATTGTTCATTGCTAAAATCCCTCTCATATAATGAAGAGATCATTTCCATCACAGATATCTTCCATTATCCCAAAGTAATCTATTCCTATCACATGTTGAATAGAAATATTTGGTTAGTGGAAGTCTATATTTCATTATTTTAAATAATAAAAACACTAATGCTACTCAAACCATACAAAAACTTCACTCCTTTCTTTTCAAATGTAACACAACACTTATTAACACCTAAATAACAATCCACCAAGGATCGCTGCATAATGTAGAACATATAAAAATGAACTATATACTAAAAAACATTAATAAGCTAATGTTTAAAATGTTAATGCATTCATTATTATTGAAGCATGGCATATAATGACACAACACAGTTTCACTGCAATGACTATATACTATAATATAAATACATGAATGTAGATACATAAGGATATGTGAATAGAAATGTTTATGTTTATTGCATTTTTTCAATATGCTTTATCACTCCCAACTTCACTTGTTATGCACAGACATTTATAGGCTTCTCAGGCACATTTCTCTCTTCATAATGTTTTTTTAAATTTTTTATCGTTATTTCCCCAATACAATTTTTTTTCTACGTACAGCATGGTGACACAGTTACACATACATGTATACTTTTTTTTTCAAATTAACATGCTCCATCATAAGTGACTAGACATAGTCCCAGTGCTACACAGCAGGATCTCTTTGCTAAACTATCCCAAAGGCAAGAGTTTGTATCTATTAACCCCAAGCTCCTAATCCACCCCACTCATTCCCCCTCCCCATTGGCAACCACAAGTCTGTTCTCCAAATACATGATTTTCTTTTCTGTGGAAAGGTTCATTTGTGCCATATATCAGATTCCAGATATAAGTGATATTATACGGTATTTGTTTTTCTCTTTCTGACTTACTTCACTCAGTATGAGAGTCTCTAGTTCCATCCAGGTTGCTGCAAATGGCGTTATTTTGTTATTTTTATGGCTGAGTATTATTCCATTGTGTATATGTGCCACTTCTTCCTAATCCAATTATCTGTTGACAGACATTTGGGTTGTTTTCTTGTCTTGGCTACGGTGAATAGTGCTGCAATGAACCTGTGGCTGCATGTTTCTTTTTTAAGGAAAGTTTTGTCCGGATTTTGAAAAAGATGTAAAGAAATGGAAAGATATTCCATGCTCCTGGGTTGAAAAATTAATATTGTAAAAATGGCCATCCTGCCCAAAGCAATCTACAGATTCAATGAAATCCCTATCAAATTACCCAAGACATTTTTCACAGAACTACAACAAACCATCCAAAAATTTATATGGAACCACTAAAGACCCAGAACTGCCAAAGCAATTCTGAGGAACAAAAACCAAGCAGGAGGCATAACTCTCCCAGACCTCAGGCAATATTACAAAGCCACAACAATCAAGACAGTGTGGTACTTGTACCAAAACAGATAGACCAATGGAACAGAATGGAGAACCCAGAAAGAAACCCAGACACCTTTGGTGAATTAATCCTTGACAAAGGAGTCAAGAACATAAAATGGGAAAAAGACAGTCTTTCCAGCAAGAATTGCTGGGAAACCTGGACAGCTGCATGCAAAGCAATGAAACTAGAACACACCCTCACACCATGCACCAAAATAAACTCAACCTGGCTGCGTGACTTAAATATAAGACAAGACACCACCAAACTCCTGAGAGAGAACATAGGCAAAACATTCTCTGACATCAACATCATGAATATTTTCTCAGGTCAGTCTCCCAAAGCAGCAGAAATAAAAGCAAAATAAACCCATGGGACCTAATCAAACTGACAAGCTTTGGCACAGCAAAGGAAACCCAAAAGAAAACAAAAAGACAACTTACAGAATGGGAGAAAATAGTGTCAAATGATACAACCGACAAGGGCTTAATCTCTAGAATATACAAGCAACTTATGCAACTCAACTGCAAAAAAGCCAACAACCCAGTGGAAAAATGGGCAAAAGACCTGAAGAGACATTTGTCCAAGGAAGATATACAGATGGCCAACGAGCACATGAAACAATGCTCAACATCCCTGATTATTAGAGAAATGCAAATCTAAACTACCATGAGATACCACCTTATACCAGTCAGAATGGCCATCATTCATAAGTCCACAAATAACAAATGCTGGAGGAGGTGTGGAGAAAAAGGGAACCCTCCTGCACTGTTGGTGGGAATGTAAGCTGGTACAACCACTATGGAGTCCAGTATGGAGGTACCTTAGAAAACTATACACAGAACTACCATATGACCTAGCAATCCCACTCTTGGGCATATATCTTCATAATCTTCTCCATTTTCTTTCAAATTGTTTTCTGACTTTGTGGGAAAGCTGACAAAGAGACCGCATATGTTTGAATAATATAAGTATGACATGTTAACCTACTGACAAATAGATGAGACATTAAATATCTTAAAATTTTTAATGTTTTTTTTGGAAGGTGGGTGAAAATGTACTATACCAGGTTATTAAATCAGCTTTGAGTTAAATATTTTTGCAGATCACTGTAATTAATACTCAGAGACTGAGATTTTCAGGTAGCAATGGATATCTTTTTTAAAAAAATTAAAATGTAATTATATAGAAATTAAAAAATTAATAATTTAAGCATTCTATAGATGTGTATATATGTAAATTCTGTTAATATATTCACAGAAACATCAGAATTTATTGAGACCTACTCTTTTCTTTTTTGTCTTTTTACCTTTTCTAGGACCGCTCCCGTGGCATATGGAGGTTCCCAGGCTAGGGGTCGAATCAGAGCTGTAGCCGCCAGCCTATGGCAGAGCTACAGCAACAGAGGATCCAAGCCGCATCTGCAACCTACACCACAGCTCATGGCAACGCCAGATCCTTAACCTACTGAGTAAGGCCAGGGATCGAACCCACAACCTCATGGTTCCTAGTTGGATTCGTTAACCACTGCACTACCGAGGGAACTCCAAGACCTCCTTTTTGAGAAAGATAACATAATAGAGGAAATAAAGTGGAAGCAATTCAATCACATACATTACAAAAAAATCTCAGATGCAGAAAAAATTTAAAAATTATACATCTCTCTCTCTCTCTCTCTATTTTGAAGAGATGAAATAATACTTGAAATTGCAATAAAGATGGAACAGAGATAGAATTCAACCAACCCCGTGGTTTTCTACCTCCATATCAGGGCTCACAAATTGTGTAACATGATAGAACCTATATGAAACTAGGAGTCTAACTAAATTTCTAAGTGTGGACATTTTCACGAGTTTTACAGCAAATAACACTGAAATTCAACTTTATACCTATGTCAGTTGTATTTTTCTGGTTGAGATCAATCAATAGCTATCAATGGTTGACAATGTGAACCTATAGAGATAATGAAAATGCCCAAGTTAACAGTTATCTGAACAAAAGGCACTATACAAAAGTAACCAAGTCTTTTAAGTACTAGTTAGATATAAGAGCAAAATCTCACTTGACATAATTTAATCTCTCCTTTATTATTCGTGAGGTGCTTCAAGATTTTAAGATAATTTAATGTAAATATTTTAGATATTGTTTTGTTTAATCAACATATGTGTGAAAACTGTCAGTTAACAGGCAATTTTCTTGGATGAACCCAAAATGCATATATTTTCTATGGATGCACTTTCAAAACAACAGTCTTTAAGTGGCCTGGTATTAAAAATATTTTTTTTTTTTCTAAAATGGCAGAGTTGAGCTCTAGTAGCATATATAGGAAAAAAAAAAGAGTTCTAATACATGAAGGAGGTATCATGTTAGTATAATGCTTCTGTAATGAGTACTAAAAAGCTCAGGAGAGCTTCACTTCCAGCATCAGCTTCTTTTTTCTCGAGTTTTCCTTTTCATTCAAAGATGGTCATAGAAAAAAATGCTTTTGTTTCCTTAAGTCAAATATATCAATATTAGTTTCCTTGTTTTTGGTGACATTAGCAAACTGTATTTTCTAATATGCAATCTGTATTTTCTTTCATTAGAAAACTACAAAAATCTACGTTTCTAAAAATATTGAGTTAGATAAAAAACATGTATTCTCTATTTCCAATTATTTTCTTAGCGGTTAAAAGCAGAATGCCAGTTCCCTCATTTACTTATTTTTACCTTGTTTTTTATGTATTTAGATAAGCAACCTGAAATCCTTTTGAGAACAAGGAAGAAATATTAATAATAAACAAGCAGTAAAAATCATAAATAAATGCACATTTTTCTTTGGTCTAAGTTTGGAAATACCTGTTACTCTAAAGAAGCCTTTCTATACCAAATGCAATAAAAGATATCAGTTTGGTCATTCCAATGTTAGTATAATTGCATGTCATAGAGATCAATAAGCTTAAATCTTATTTCTTCTTCCAGAAAAATCTATTAAAACATGACTGGGTATCTGATTAGCCGAATAGTTGTTATATAAATTACTATAAAATTCTCTTGAATATAGCCAGAATTTTATACTTAAAATCTCCCAGAAAAATCTATTAAAACATGACTGGGTATCTGGTTAGCCGAATAGTTGTTATATAAATTACTATAAAATTCTCTTGAATATAGCCAGAATTTTATACTTAAAAGTTTATCTGAATATGTTTGGATTTTCCTTGTATTATTCACAATATTAAAATATTGTGAACATAACTGGCTGCTATATTCCATATTTAAGATGACAAATTAAATACAAATGATCTTTACTGAACAGTTCAATATGCCCACACTATAGTTTTTTAATAAGTAAAAACAGTCGAGAGGTAACTCTGACATTTGGAAATAAGTAACTTTTTCTATTTTCTGTTGATTGATTATTGCCTTCCGGGCACATAGAGGAATATCCAGAAAATACTTTCTGAATTAAATTAAGAGGATAAAAATAAATACTGTGAAACTATAAAAAATAAGTTTTCTCTCACTAAAAAAAAATTAAAGGGACGGAGCTTTCAAAGAATTAAACTATATGAATGGCCTTTCATTATTATATAAAACTATTTATAATTCTAGTAAAAGTGTACCCAATTTTATTATGAACCTTGTTTTATCCTGCTACAAACACATATATATATGTATTCCTGTCAATATCAAGTGTACACCAAAAATAAAACTGAGCGAGATGTCATTATATTGATGATTTGCCTTTCTTTATCTTTTTTAAAACAACACTTACTGTGTTTTATCCTAAGTATGCAAGCCTCTACATGTTTCCATAAATAGAGTTTTCCTTTTCATTCAAAGATGGTCATAGAAAAAAATGCTTTTGTTTCCTTAAGTCAAATATATCAATATTAGTTTCCTTGTTTTTGGTGACATTAGCAAACTGTATTTTCTAATATGCAATCTGTATTTTCTTTCATTAGAAAACTACAAAAATCTACGTTTCTAAAAATATTGAGTTAGATAAAAAACATGTATTCTCTATTTCCAATTATTTTCTTAGCGGTTAAAAGCAGAATGCCAGCCTGCATGTCTAAAAGAAAAGCATTTCTGTAAGTTTTAAGTGGACTATAAAGGTTAAAAAATAAAATTCCAGGTTGTTTTATGCATATTACACTTAAAATTATCCTTATGCGCACATATAACCTTATACTTTTTAAACTTACATTTTGAAGCTTCCTGTTAAGTATCCTAAATTCCAGATTTCCTTCAATTCTTCGCTTTTGAAGACACATCAAAACCTAGAATATTCACCAACTTATTTTTTTCTTTTGGCCTCACCCGTGGCACGTGAAAGTTCCCAGGCCAGGGATCAAACCTGCACTGCAGATGTAGCCTGTGCTACAGCTGTGGCAATGACGGATCCTTAACCCGTTGTGCCACAAGAGAACTTCCTTCACCAAATTATTAAATGCCAGATTTAACTAAAAAATATAAATTTTGAAAATACATTTTTACTTTTAAATAATCCTTAAATATATTACCATTTCAAATAAAAGTTTTCAGTTTTTATATGTAGTCTTGATGTAAATGAAGGCAAATGAAAGCTTGTAGGGGGGAGTCTCTATAGCATTTCATTTCTTATAGATATATCTCAGTCATTATGCACTGCCATGTCCTTGATATGGACTCCATGGCCTGAATCTACTTCCTTGCTCTACCACTTAACTGTGCTTCAGTTTGCTCATCTGTATAATATAAAAAATAATAGTACCTACCTCATGGTGTTGTTTTGAAGATTCAATCAGATAATGCATGAAAGTACTGAGAAAAGTGCTTGGCAAACTTAATAAATGGTAATTATCACTATTCCATTTTATATTTTTCTAGTCTTTAGTTTTAAGCTATAATTACAGTACATTTAGGCACTCTGAATTAGGACACAATCTATCTTCATTGCCTGCCAGGTTTTACACCACCAAAAAACAAGTAGATTTCACTTACTTAAAAAACTGAAATACAGATAGTTCAAAATAAAAACACCCTGACTTAGAGATGAGGTTTCCACTTTTAATATATAAACAAGATGGATGATTTTTTTTTTTTTTACTTGCTGTAAGTATCAAAATAAATGTGGCCTAATACTCTACTGGTAATAACCACCATTTAATAATTTTAATTAACGGTTATTTTTTTGAGTAACAAATCTATTTGTCACTGCTATATTACATCCAAAATTAAGTATTCATATGGTACTTTTCCTCAATCATTCAAGTGTAAAATGGTAAAGGCAAATGTGAATGATATTATTCACTGATCATTAAGTAATATCTGAGTAAGACTACTGATGATACTAATATTATACTGAAGGCAAATACAGTTTGAAATTTTTTTTGTAAGGGAAAGTTTAAGGAAAGATATATAAACACACTAAAAAATACATTGGCCAATTTGCACATGATATATAATATCTCAACATTTCTAAGGAGTTATTTCATCACTACAATATAAAAACGAATACATTGTATGTGCAAGAATGTTGTATGCAATCTTTTATACTTTCTTCACAATTCTAGACATAACTGAAAGTATGAGAGGATAAATGAATTGCCCACAACCAGAGAGTATATGAGTAGTGTAATTGGGATCCAGTCTCAAATCTCCCTGACACCAATTTTATCCTTCTTCACATTTACCATGTACTGTCTCCCAGACATTCATATAATGAATGTCATTAACAGAAAACAACAGAATAAGCATTACTTTATGATAGCAACTGGTAAATGTTATTATTTTTTCATGATAAAAAAATATATCACTGTATTTCTCCTTTATCATCTACCCTGCAAGATGTCAGAGGCTCAACTAAAGTGAACTGTATGATCCTAATCCATTGCACTTTGATAATTTTTTAGTTGCCCTAGAAACTGAAGCAAGGGAACTTAAAAGAGACTGTTGGGCAAGTAATAAAAGTAGAATCTGATTTTTGCAACTTACCACAATATTCACTTTAATTGGACTAAGTAGATACCAACTCTGTCCCTTAAGTATGCAAATGTATTATATTTGGATACTTTTTACTTAGACATTGCCATAATATTTAATATTCACAATTATCAACAGCAGTCACAAAATACTTATATTCTATAAGACACTGACTTTTTCAAAAACTGATTTTCTATGACACAATAATTGTAAAGTTTGTTAGGAGTTGGCAAACTTTTCCTGCAAAAAGATAGGGAGTAAAAGCATTTTCAGCTTTGCAGGTCATACGGTCTCTGTCAACTCTTTTATAGCCTGAAAGCAGCCACATACAATGTATTAACCAATGTGTATGGCTGGGTTTCAATGAAACTTTATTTAGAAAAATGGGTACTGTGCCAGTTTGGACTGCAGGCCCTAGTTTGCCAGTTCCTAGCATAGTCTACTAACACTGTGTTGACAGTATAAATACTTCCACATAGACACTACAAATGAAAACATACAGGCTTTTCCGTTGGTCTATATGTCTGTTTTGGTACAAGTACCACACTGTCTTGATTGCTGTGGCTTTGTAATATTGCGTGAAGTCTGGAAGAATTATGCCTCTTGCTTGGTTTTTGTTCTTCAGAATTGCTTTGGCGATTCTGGGTCTTTTGTAGTTCCATATAAATTTTTGGATTGTTGGTTCTGGTTCTGTGAAAAATGTCATGGGTAATTTGATAGGGATGTCATTGAATCTGTAGATTGCTTTGGGCAGGATGGCCATTTTTACAATATTAATTTTTTCAACTCAGGAGCATGGAATATCTTTCCATTTCTTTACATCTTCTTTAATTTCTTTGATTAAAGTTTTATACTTCTCGGCATATAAGTCATTTACCTCCTTGGTCAGGTGTATTCCCAGGTATTTGATTTCTGGGGGTGCAATTTTAAGGTACTGTATTTTTGTATTCCTTTTCTAATATTTCATTGTTAGTATATAGAAATGCGAATGACTTCTGAATGTTAATCTTATATCCTGCTACTTTGCTAAATTTGTTGATCAGTTCAAGTAGTTTTTGGGTTGAGTCCTTAGGTTTTTATATGAATAGTATAATGTCATCTGCATACAGTGACAGTTGTACCTCTTCTCTTCCTATTTTGATGCCATTTATTTCTGTTGTTTCTCTGTATGCTGTGGCTAGGACTTCCACTACTATGTTGAATAACAGTGGTGAGAATGGACATCCCTGTCTTGTTACAGATTTTAGTGGGAAGGCTTTCAGCTTTTCTCCATTGAGTATTATATTTGCTGTGGGTTTGTCAAAAATGGCTTTGATTATGTTAAGGTATGTTCCCACTATACCCACTTTAGTAAGAGTTTTTATCATGAATGGATGTTGGACTTTGTCAAATGCTTTCTCTGCATATACTGAAGATGATCGTGTGGTTTTTGACTTTTCTTAAGAATAGAGAACCCAGAAAGAAACCCAGACACCTTTGGTGAATTAATCCTTGACAAAGGAGTCAAGAACATAAAATGAGAAAAAGACAGTCTTTCCAGCAAGAATTGCTGGGAAACCTGGACAGCTGCATGCAAAGCAATGAAACTAGAACACACCCTCACACCATGCACCAAAATACACTCAAAATGGCTGCATGACTTAAATATAAGACAAGACACCACCAAACTCCTGGGAGAGAACATAGGCAAAACATTCTCTGACATCAACATCATGAATATTTTCTCAGGTCAGTCTCCCAAAGCAACAGAAATAAAAGCAAAATAAACCCATGGGACCTAATCAAACTGACAAGCTTTGGCACAGCAAAGGAAACCCAAAAGAAAACAAAAAGACAACTTACAGAATGGGAGAAAATAGTGTCAAATGATACAACCGACAAGGGCTTAATCTCTAGAATATACAAGCAACTTATGCAACTCAACTGCAAAAAAGCCAACAACCCAGTGGAAAAATGGGCAAAAGACCTGAAGAGACATTTGTCCAAGGAAGATATACAGATGGCCAACGAGCACATGAAACAATGCTCAACATCCCTGATTATTAGAGAAATGCAAATCTAAACTACCATGAGATACCACCTTATACCAGTCAGAATGGCCATCATTCATAAGTCCACAAATAACAAATGCTGGAGGAGGTGTGGAGAAAAAGGGAACCCTCCTGCACTGTTGGTGGGAATGTAAGCTGGTACAACCACTATGGAGTCCAGTATGGAGGTACCTTAGAAATCTGTACATAGAACTACCATATGACCTAGCAATCCCACTCTTGGGCATATATCCAGACAAAACTTTCCTTAAAAAAGACACATGCATCCGCATGTTCACTGTAGCTCTATTCACAATAGCCTAGACATGGAATGGAAACAACTGAAATGTTCATCGACAGATGATTGGATTAGGAAGATGTAGTATATATACACAATGGAATACTACTCAGCCTTCAAAAAGAGCAAAATAATGCCATTTGCAGCAACATGGATGGAACTAGAGCCTCTAATCCTGAGTGATGTAAGTCAAACAGAAAGACAAATACCATGTGATATCACTTATATCTGGAATCTAATATATGGCACAAAGGAACCTTTTCACAGAAAAGAAAATCCTGGACTTGGAGAATAGACTTTTGGTTTCCAAGGGGGAAGGGGAGGGAGTATGAGGTACTGTGAGGTTGGGGTAAATAGATGCAGAATGTTGCCTTTGGAATGAATTAGCAATGAGATCCTGTTTTGTAGCACTGAGAACTATGTCTAGTCACTTATGATGGAGCATGATAATGTGAGAAAATAGAATGTGTACATGTATGTCTAACTGGGTCACCATGCTGTACAGTAGAAAAAATTGTATTGGGAAAAACTATTAAAAAATAATAATAATAACAAAAGAAAAGAAAACACACAGGCTTAATTCTGTTAAGTGAAGAATATGAAGAATACTTTTTCCATATAATTTTTCAGCAGTTACCTCTGAAGAAGTTTCATGTAGGATGGGTATATAAGATACGGCCAAAATAGAGTGGGTCTTTTTTTAATGTCCATTCTATAGACCACCTGTCACAGTGTTGTTTAATTGTATTCATTTCTAACCCAAGGAACTCTAGTACCCAATAAAGATCTACTTTCCGAAGCCTATTAGAGACTATTTTTTTATTCAAATATGTATTAGTAGTAATGATAACAATAGCAGCTTCCCTCTTTAGATATGTGTTGAATGTCACCACCATTATTAAGAATGATTAATGTTATAGCTGCTTTACATGAACTATCTCAAATTCTGATAACAGTTGAGGTAGACTGATTACTAATCCATCTCTTTTTAAATAAAAAAATCAAACTTCGGTATTATGACCAAAGCCACCCAGCAAATAAAAGCCAGAGTTCAATTACGCATCTCAATTACAACTTGATGCTTTCTGTCTGAATGGCGTCCAATCCTCTCAGGGTCCTGAGGATCAGGGAAGAGGAATCTGAGTCCAACTCAGGCCAGGGGTGAATTTTTCTCAGAAACTAAGGGCAGAATGGGTCTGAGGGAAAGCATCCACAAAAGCAAAGTTACCCATTCTGAGATCTGATGGGGTGAGTAGACCCAACGAAACTTATGTGTTTAGAAGGAGGGTATTTATTATTTTTTGAAAAAAATAAATTAAAAAGTAAATTATATAATTTTACAAAGTTTTAAAAATTGAGATGTTGAATTGCAACGAGATATCTCAAGCCCACTTGATCCTAAGCAGTCATTATAAATTCTACAGATGCCTGTGGACCATAGTATGAACTGCTAGTCATTCAGAAGCAGATTTCTTGTATTAATCATCTTTGGCAGATAACTGCAAGTTGATTAACTCCGACCACTAACTACTCAATGCATACTAGGTCTCTTAAGAAGTTTGGTTGGTGGAGGAAACTCTCATAGTCACTTTAATGTGGCAGCCATGTTCTCTTGCTAAATGTCCTGTTACCCCATTTTCCCATTTCCAAAGCCAGTCCCATTCTTCATTTTCTAGCACAAATGCTATATTCCTCATGAAGCTTTCTCTGAGCATCAAAACAAATGTATTTTTTCCACATTCTTACTGAGGATATTTCTCTATATAGTTTTCTTATTTCCTATAAGTCGTACATATAGTCATCCCTCAACGACTAAAGGGGACTGGATCTAAGACTCGTGCCTTCTCCATTCCTCAGTATATAAAAATCTATGGATGCTCAAGTCCCTTGTACAAAATGGCACAGTATTTGCATATAAGCTATGCACATCCTACTGTACACTTTATTTAATTTAATTTTATTGAAGTATGGTCGATTTACAATGTTGTATTAGTTTCAGGTTTATACCAAAGTGAATTGTTCATACACATAAATATATCCATTCTTTTTTCTATATACATTACAAACTACCAAGTAGATTTTCCTGTGCTATATAATAGTTTCTTGTTAATCATCTATTTTATACAGTTGTGTGTATGTGTTACTCCCACCCTCCCAATTCTTTCCTCCACCCAATGGTTTCACCTACGGTAACAACATGATTAGTTTTGAAATTTATGAGTTTGACCCAACTCCTAGAATAATAACAACAACAAAAAGAAAACCAATTGTACCTAATTAAACTTAAAAGCTTTTTGCACAGCAAAGGAAACCACAAACAAAATAAAAAGACTGGAGTGCCCACTGCGGTGTAGCAGAAATGAATTCGACTAATAACCACAAGGTTGCGGGTTCAATCTCTGGCCTTGCTCAGTGGGTTAAGGATCCGGTGTGGCCATGAGCTGTGGTGTAGGTCACAGATGCAGCTCAGACCTGGCGTTGCTGTGGCTGTGATGTAGGCCAGCAGCTGCAGCTCTGATTCGACCCTTAGCATGGGAACCTCCATATGCTGCAGGTATGGCCCTAAAAAGCAAAAACAAACAAACAAACAAACAAATAAATAAATAAAAAGACAACCTACAAAATGGGAGAAAATCTTTGCAAACAAAGCAATTAAAAAGGGATTACTATCCCAAATACACAAATATCTCATGGAGCTTTAGAGCAAAAAAAAAAAAAAAACCTAACAAATAAATGGGCAGAAGATCTGAACAGACATTTCTCCAAAGAAAACCAAAAAACACATGAAAAGATGTTCAACATCACTCATCGTTAGAGAAATGCAAGTCAAAACTACTATGAGGTATCACCTCACATCAGTCAGAATGGCCATCATAAAAAAGTCTACCAACAATAAATGCTAGAGAGGGTATGGAGTAAAGGCAACCCTCCTACACTGTTGGTGGAAATGTAAATCGGTACAACCACTATGAAGGACAGTATGGAGGTTCCTTAAGAAGTTAAATATAGAACTACCTACCATATGATCCAGCAATCCCATTATTGGGCATATATCCAGAGAAAACCAAAATGTGAAAATATATATGCAGCCCAATGTTCACTGTAGCAGTATTTAAAATAGCCAAGAAATGGAAGCTACCAAAATGTCCATCAGCAGAAGAATCAATAAAGAAGATGTGGTACATATATATGATGGAATATTATTCAGCCATAAAAAAGAACAAAATAATGACGGTTGCAGAAAGACAGATGGACCTAGAGATTATCATGCTAAGTGAAGTAAGTCATATAAAGACAAATATCATATATCACTTATATGTGGAATCTAACAAAAAAACTATACAAAGGAACTTATTTAAAGAACAGAATTGGGAGTTCCTGTTGTGGCTCAGTGGTTAATGAATCCAACTGGGAACCGTGAGGTTATGGGTTCCATTCCTGGCCTTTCTCAGTGGGTTAAGGATCAGGCGTTGTGGTGAGCTGTGGTGTAGGTCACAGATGTGGCTCGGATCCCATGTCACTGTAGCTCTGGTATAGGCTGGCGGCTATGGCTCCGATTACACCCCTAGCCTGGCAACCTCCATATGTCATGGGTGCGGCTCTAGAAAAAAATTGACCCCCCCCAAAAAAAGAAAGAAAGAAAACCACCAGACTCAAACTCCTGTATACTTTAAATCATCTCTAGATTACTTATAATACCTCATACAATATAAATGCTATGTCAATAGTTGTCAGAGAGTGGCAAATTCAAATTATGATTTTTGGAACTTTCTGAACGTCTTTCCCCCTCCCCAATTAATTATTTCAATCCATGGTTGGTTGGATCCAAAGTTGGGGAACCCAGAGATATGGAGGGCTCACCTTAAAGTTATAGGTGGATTTTCAAGCGTGTAGGATTGGCACTCCTAACTCCTACTCTGTTCAAGAGTTAACTGTACTTAAAAACACTTGTGTTTTTGATTTACTACTTCTTCTAGAGCTTTCTAAGAGAATACACCATATTTTCCTCACTTGTGTACCTCTTATAATACCTAACATTATGTTATCCATTATGTACACTCTGAATGAGTAAATAAACTATTATACCCTTCAGTATGTACTGAATCAACTTTAATGGATAATTAATTTCAGAGTGATGAAATTAAAAACCAACTCCCCAGCAACCTCTTTAAATACACAGGTGTGTACACATGCACACACATACTCTTAGCATTACTATGGGACTCTGATCTTCTCATTACACAAACTTCTTTTGAGTTTAGATATATAAAACAGGCCAAAGAGGGCACTTACATAAAGAAGAGTATCCAACACTGCAGGGTAAAAAGAAACATGCAATGACTTAAACATCTTAGTTCTGATTCATGCTACTTGACCTGCAGTTCCAGACAACTTTGTCAAAGGCTGTGCATGCTAATTAGCATTCATTATTTTCCCCTGTTTCTCAGTGTTCCAAAAATTAAGTGGATAATAGAAGTGGCACTGATAAATACTCACTGAACTCTTCAGGAGCAAAAAGACATTGTGACAAATAGAAGCAAACAGCTCTGTGCTTTTTATTAAATGTTACCATGTCCATGCTCCTTACTACCATCAAGTGCTTCAGCTCATCAAAATATATGGGCACTGCCTTCAAGAAGTATACTAAACTGTGAGAAACTGAGAGTGGGAACCCTGTCTTACTTGTTTTTATGTCCCTAATCTAGCACAGTGACTTAAACATAATGGTGACTCAATAAATATTGTTTGGGTTGAAATAGGAAAATCTATTAAATAACTAGTGGTCCAAAATTACCATACTCTGAAAGATAAGTTTACTGTTTTTAATAAAAATGGATAAACCAAATGCTTACAAGGTACCAGGAACTCTCCAAAGTTATCTCACAATATTTTCTCATATTTTAAGCCACACAATAACAAATGAGGAAAATAAGGCATCGAGAAGATAAATATTCCATAACTGCATACAAATGGTTGAGCCAGGATGTCAAATAAGGTAGCGTCGTTTCAGAGATCATACTTTAGCTACTTTCTTGCCCTCTCCTAAAAACTTCCACAAAAACAATTTTGCTTAATATTAAATAAGGTAAATAAATTATTAAACTTACTATACAGGCAGGGAAAAGATATCATCCAATGACTGTTACAGATTCATTAATCACATTGATCTTTAGAAATGTGAATAAAAATTATCATAACAGATATGAATTAATGATTTAATCTTAACTCTAATATAGTGTTTTGTACTTAAGCAAACCATTTGTGGATTAAATAACCATATACCTCATATTTTATCAAATCTTAATTAAGATGTTGTCTGTCGTCACTTATTCATAAGCACTCCTCATTTAAACATATTTTAGACATTATTATTTGCTTTACTACTTACTAGACAAATATACACATTTAGATACCTGAAAATAGTGTATGTATATATATATATTCCATTGTGTAATAGGTACCTAAAATAGTTTACGCATGTATATATATATATATATCTGTGTGTGTGTGTATACATATTGATTTCAATATTCTGTAATTAGTACACAATACTTTCAGAAACCTAGAAGTTGGGTGGGAATACAGCCTACATAAATTACTAACTAAACAGTATTCAGTCAAAAGCTAGTGATAAGTGATGGAGCTCTATAAACACACAAGTGTGCTTGGGTGTGTGTTTACATCAATGCTACATACAGATGTGGTGAAAAGCCAATCACAGACTTTGAATATGATTGAAAAGAATAATGAAAATGACATGCCATGCACTGACTGATTAAGCAAGATTAAAAACTACAGTCAGATATAAAATGATCTTTTTGTCTCATCTTAAAAAACTAAATCTTTCTATCCCAACATTAAAAGAATTTTTTATATTTGAAGATTTTAAATATAAACCCCATGTAGTTTGTTTTTACATTGACTCTATTCTTCAAATAAAATACCAAACACGCTGTTTGATGTAGACAGTTTTGGTGACGGAAAATATACTCTTTTAGATACCATGATCATTTTTTTGTTTGTTTGGTTTTGTCTTTTTAGGGCCTCAGCTGAGGCATATGGAGGTTCCCAAGCTAGGGGTTGAATTTGAGCTGTAGCCACCGGCCTATGCCATAGACACAGCAACGTGGGATCCAAGCCGGAAACGCCAGAGCTTTAATTCACTGAGCGAGACCAGGGATTGAACCTGAGTCTTTATGGATGCTAGTCAGATTCATTTCTGTTGAGCCAGAACAGAAGCTCCACAATGATTGTTTTTTAAAGCAGTTGGAAACAAAACGAGATTCAAGAAGCTCCAGAACTTTCAACTTTATAATTGACACCATAAAAATTTTAATTACAAGCAAATAAATTTTGAACCAATTGTCATCTGAATACTTAATGTACTAAAAGGTAAAAAGTAAAGTCATTTTAAATTTCAACTGCATTCCCAGTGGCCATGAAGCACACTCATAAAAATGGTGTGGAGAGGGCAAGCATAAGGATATTGCCTTAGAAACTTTGAAATAGGATCCAAAGATGAAATGTCCAAAGAGGACTTTCAAATCATTATTCAAATGTCTCATTACTTGTGACACCAAGTACAATGTTTATGAAAGTATCACAAATTACACAGAACTTACCAAAACTTATCTGAAGAATCTTTGATTTTTTTCCTTGTCTGTGATAATTTTAATATAAATAATATTATTATGATTTTCTGCAAACCATAACAAAAGTAAAACCATGAAAATTAAAAAAAATAAAATTCTGAGCTTCTGCTGCTGCCATAATTAAAAATAAAACAACAGCTTGACTTATTCTTACAAAATAAATCCATTTAAGTTAGCCTGTTTTATTTTCACAACTACGGAGGATTTGGGCTGACTTTCCCAAATGCAGTAGTGGTAGAACTTGCATTCAAATGGTCTCACTGACAATTCTATTTTGAACTGAATAGTGAATCACATTCAGGAAGCGCATGAAGGAAATGAGGGGGACTGGGAAGAGGAATCAGCTTTTCAGTAGCCTGTGGAATTCAAACTAAGGTACTGGATGTGGATTTGTCATAAATGGCTTTTATTATGTTAAGGTATGTTCCCTCTAGACCCACTCTGCTAAGAATTTTTATCATGAACGGATGCTGAATTTTGTCAAGTGCTTTTTCTGCATCTATAGAGATAATCATGTGGTTTTTGAATTTTCTTTTGTTAATAAGATGTATGACGTTGGTTATTTGTGTATGTTGAACCACTTGGCCGTGGAGTATGATCTTTTTTATATATTGTTGGATTAGCTTGGCTAAAATTTTGAGAATTTTTCTGTCTATATTCACCAAAGATATTGGCCTATAATTTTCTATTTTGTATACATACTACTCAATGGAGAAAAGCTTAAAGTCTTACTGCTGAAATCTGGAACAAGACAAGGATGCCCACTCTCACCACTTTCATTCAACACAAAACTGGAAATCCTAGCCACAAAAATCAGACAGACAAAAGAAATAAAAGGTATCCAAATTGGAAGAGAAGAGGGAAAATTGTCACTGTATGCACTGTATGCAGATCACATGATACTATATATAGAAAACCCTAAGGACTCAACCCCAAAACTACTTGAACTGATCAACAAATTTAGCAAAGTAGCAGGATACAAGAATAAAATTCAGAAATTCGTTGCATTTCTGTATACTAACAATGAAATATTAGAAAAAGGAATACAAAAGCACAATACCTTTTAAAATTACACCCCCCAAAATCAAATACCTGAAAATACACACGACCAAGGAGATGAAAGACCTATATGTTGAGAAGTATAAAACATTAATAAAGGAAATTAAAGAGAATTTAAAGAAATGGAAGGATATTCCATGCTCCTGGATTGGGAAAAAAAATATTGTAAAAATGGCCATACTACCCAAAGCAATCTACACATTCAATGAAATCCCTATCAAATTACCCAAGACATTTTTCACAGAACTACAACAAACAATCCAAAAATTTATATGGAACCACGAAAGAGCCAGAATTGCCAAAGCAATTCTGAGGAAGAAAAACCAAGCAGGAGGCATAATTCTCCCAGACTTCAGGCAATATTACAAAGCTACAGTCATCACGACAATGTGGTACTGGTACCAAAACAGACATACAGACCAATGGAGCAGAACAGAGAACCCAGATACCTATGGTCAATTAATCTCCAACAAATGAGGCAAGAATATAAAATGGGAAAAATATAGTCTTTTCGGCAAGTGGCAATGGGACAACTGGACAGCTGCATGTAAATCAATGAAACCGGAACATACCCTCACAACATGTACAAAAATAAACTCAAAATAGCTTAAAGACTTAAACCTAAAACAAGACACCATCAAACGCCTAGCAGAGAACATAGCAAAACATTCTCTGACATCAACCTTACAAATGTTTTTTTAGGTCAGTCTCCCAAAGCAACAGAAATAAAAGCAAAAAATAAACCAATGGGACCTAATCAAACTGACAAGCTTTTGCACAGCAAAGGAAACCTTAAAAAAACAAAAAGACAACTTACAGAATGGGAGAAAATAGTTTCAAATGATTCAGCTGACAAGGGCTTAATCTCTAGAATATACAAGCAACTTATATAACTCAAGAGCAAAAAAACCAACAATCCAACTGAAAAATTGGACAAAGACCTGAATAGACATTTCTCCAAGGAAGATATACAGATGGCCAACAAATACATGAAAAAATGCTCAACATCACTGATTATTAGAGAAATACAAATTAAAACTACTATGAGGTATCACATCACACCTGCCAGAATGGCCATCATTAATAAGTCCACAAATAACAAATGCTAGAGAGGGAAGAAGAAAGGAAACCCTCCTACATTAGTGGTGGATATGTAAATTAGTACAACCACTATGGAAAACAGTTTGGAGGTACCTCAGAAAATTCAGTATAGAACTACCATATGACCCAGTGTTCCCACTCTTGGGCATATATCCAGACAAAACTTTCCTTGAAAAAGACACATGCACCCATATGTTCATTGCTGCACTATTCACAATAGCCAAGACATGGAAACAACCTAAATGTCCATCAACAGATAAATGGATTAAGAAGATGTGGCATATATACACAATGGAATACTGCTCAGCCATAAAAAAGAACAAAATAATGCCATTTGCAGCAACATGGATGGAACTAGAGACTCTCATCCTGAGTGAAGTCAGTCAGAAAGAGAAAGACAAATACCATATGATATCACTTATATCTGGAATCTAATATACAGCACAAATGAACCTTTCCAAAGAAAAGAAAATCATGGACTTGGAAAACAGACTTGTGATTCCTAAGCTGGGTGGGGGAGTGGGATGGACTGGGGGTCTAAGCTTAATAGATGCAAACTATTCCATTTGGAATCGACTAACAATGAGAGCCTGCTATATATAGCACAGGTAATTTTATCTAGTAACTTGTGATGCAGCATAATGGAAGACAATGTAAGAAAAGGAATGTATGTATATGTGTATGTGTGTGAGAGAGAAAGACTGGGTCACTTTGTTGTACAGTAGAAAATTGACAGAACACTATAAACTAACTATAATGGAAAAAATAAAAATCATTTAAAAACAAAATAAAACAGAAAAACAAAGTTACTAGATGCATTTCACTAGTCCCTTAGAAGAGCTTCTTTCTAGGCTGGTACATTGATTATACTCAGTGGATTCATTTTTGCTTTTTAGGGCCATACCTGTGGCATATGGAAGTTTCCAGGCTAGGGGTCCAATTGGAGCTACAGCTGCTGGTCTCCACCAGAGCCGCAGCAACACCAGATCCGAACCATGTCTGCAACCTATACCACAGCACACAGCAACGCCAGATCCTTGACCCACTGAGTGATGCCAAGGATCAAATCGGAATCCTCAGGGATCCTAGTAGGGTTTGTTAACCACTGAGCCATGACGGGAACTCCTAATACCATTATTTTTGTGTCTACTAATATGCTTCACAACTCTAGATTATCAAGTATATATTACTGAGAAGTTTTAAGATAATATGACATCCTATTTAGAGGCTGGGGAAGTTTTAATAAGAGACAAAACTATTTCCTACCCCCCAGGTTACCAGACTTACTTCTCATTTCAGTGTAGTAAATCATGAAATTAGGTCAGTTCTTCCTCCATGATGTCTCTCTAATGGCAAAGTTTAGGGCAATACCACTGGTTCTTAGCCCTGAAAATTACTTCCATGATTATCTCCTTCCTTTTAATGGTTCCTGTACACTATTAACAGATTAAATCTTACTTTTTAAGGTTATTGTCCTGATAAAAAGCTCACAACTCTGCTCACTACCAAATCCAAATTATTCAAAATGACACCTATTCTGTTTCTTTAACTGGCCCCACCTTAATAATATTTTTGTCTCCCTATTTCCTTGTCAAGGTCTGAGTTCCAATCAGTTGAACATTTACCACGGATTTAATTTGCTGTAATTAGTTTTTAAAAACTGCTCTAATTATTAATCCTTCCATTGTCATTTATATATAAGGTAATGTATCAGAGAAATATGAAAGAAATATATCCAAGTGGCTAAGAATAAAAGGTAGTTTTTCCTTTTCAATGTTATACACAGTCAAATCTTATATATGTGAAGCCATCACATACATTTGCAGAAGCAAATTTTAAGAAATTTGTATATTTAAAGTTTCCTTAAGTATTTTACTCACTTCTGTCCCCTCTTACATGGTATACACTGTCCAATTAACATTATATTGATGACACTGAACATCACAGGAGCTTAGAGGTCACTTTCACTAATATCAGATCCTTGGATGTGTTCTATAACGTCTTTATCGTCTTATTGATTGCTAAGTAATATATATCTAAAACTTTTCATTGAAAGATGCAACTCACTGAAATTGTATTTTCCCATTAGAATGACATTCCAAATATTATTTCTATTTAAAACTATTTAAACTATTAATATTTTAAATATTTGCTTGGGTCAGTCGCATAAATTTGAAATAATAATGTAAAGGCAAAGAAAAACAAATAGAATCAAAAGAAAGTTACAACGGCTCATCTTCTCTCAAGTGTTGAAAAATAAGTTCTGACTTATGCGTAAATCAATTTTCCATTCACGGTGTCTATGAAAGGTATTAAGCTATTTATGAAAAATTTCTAGTACACCAATTGACCATGTCTTGGTAATTTTCAACAAAGCAAAGGGTAGGATTTATCTGGCATAGTGCTGATACTGATCTGCCCCTCCAAATGGCAGAACAAGGGCAAAGGCAAGCACACCACACAATCAAATGGGACTGGCAGAGACAGCATTATCTGGGCTGTTATTTTCCATTTCTCTAAACAGGCTGCAATATAATCAACAGGTTATTTCTTTCCTTACGGATTTCTAAAACATTTAAGCCAACTACATCTTATTTGTCTAGAATGACACATAATGACATCTCAAACTTCTGGAAAATTAAAAAAAACTGTCTCTGATGCTGCAAGGTATCAATAGTTTTACATGATAAGATGACTTTATTTCCAAGTGTTCATAACAAAAGAGAAACACTTCTTAAGAGGATAGTAAAAACAAGAAAAAAACCTTAGAAATAGGCTTTGATTAATTAATCATTTTTATTTACACTGGCTAAAAGAAATAAATTCAAATGAGTTTTGAGATCCCTTGGCCAAATGCTAATCAATATTTTTACTCTCATAAATACATGCCTTCTTTGCTCTTATTACTAAACTTCATGATAATTTACATTTCTCACTTTATCCTTATGAGAACAGTACCTTGAGAGCCACGTAAAATGAACATTCCAACCAGTTTCGTATTCTCTGCAGAACTGAGTAGAAGGTAATAAGAGGTATTTATATGAATGTAATTTTCTTTGCATTTGGTAAGCATATTTATCTTTTTCTGCTATTTCTGTATCCACATATTAAAAATAAAAGATTCTTTTTTAAAGTGACTTAACCATGCACGTGGAATACATGCTGTGCAGCCACACCTGCTTTATAGAGGAAGACCAAAGGAAAAATGTACATATATGTCTAGTCAAACCTCAGATATGATAGGTTGATTAATCAGAATTTTGAGTACCATATTGCTATGTGATAAGCCTGTGACATAGTGTTGAATTTGAGGTCTGTCATTCCCTGTCTAAATTTGCCTTTAAACATGGCAAATGTTTCTGAATCCAAGACACATTGATAGTAAGATGCAAAGTTCTTTCATGTTCATGTATACAGGAAAAGTACTGCTAATTTATTGTAAAATGGTAAGATATTTCCCAATTTCAGAAATGTTAAAATGTGAAGGGAAAAAGTACATCTTAGAATCTATGAAATAGGCTAAGAATCTCCTTAAGCCTTGTAAATTTGTATGATGGTAGTAATCATGATTTTATTCCAGACTGCAGGACAGCATGAAGACACTGAAAAAGACTGGAGGAATGGAAGAGGTGCTTTAGATCTTCTTCCTGGCTCTGTCACTAATGTTTAACATCTTTGGGGGAGTAATTACCAACACTGTCCAAAGTGGTAGTCACGCACCACACATGGTGTTGTTTCACGAGTCCCTTTCATTTGCTACCTTCGAGGAGCTTCCTTAGTCAAGTAGGCATGAAAGTAAAATCTGGTCAATTTTACAGTCTAAAAACCCAAGCAAAATAATAGATTTTACCTTATGTCTAGATATGAAATTTCTGTACATCATGAAAAATAACATTCTGGATGCTCAGCACAGAATACAGGTTTTTGTGCTCTACGGGAACATGAAACTCAGGAGTAATTATTCAATATAAGCAGCAACAGAAAGGGCCAAATATTATTCGCCCTTTTCTGAGAGTAAATTTTAATCATATATACATCAATATATTTTGAAAAATGTGATAATAAATTAATAAAAAGGCTAACTAGAAATTCTTAAGATATTTCATATTGACAGAATGTTTAAGCTGACAGAGGATACAGCATAAATGACAATGTGAGACAATGGGGCTAAGATTACTAGTGTTAGAGTCAAATAAAAAATGGTAAAAAGTATAAAAATTATTTTGCAGAAGCAAGATTTTTAAAAAGAAGTATCTCAAAAATTTAACTACACAAGTTCTCTGCAGATACCTATTGAAGTCATCTTTTTTTTTTTCTATTTATGGCCTAAATAGTCAAAGCATCATGCATTTTACAATCCCATGATTTTACAAATGAAAGGAAACTGAATTCATGTGACACAAATTTTTTATTGTGAAGAGAAGGAAACTGAAGTTCAAAATAATCAGGTGTGCATCATCCATTTTCACACCTAAAGCTAGTACCACAGCCAAAATTAAAACTGCCAAGTCTTAGTTAAGCCTTCCTTTTCTTTCAAAGCATTACTCCAGTATGATACACACACACACATATACATAGTTACTAAATTCTTATAGTCAAAAATACAGGAAACAGTTGTTTTCAGTATTCATTGTTACTGTTACAATCAAAGAATTGCCTATTATCTAGTCTGTAGCCCTGAGAATGTTCTTAAAATCATTTTTTCCCATAGAGGATATGTAAGAAAGTATCACACTATGGTGTGGACAATCTTACAGGAGTCACAGAATGCTTGATTAGGCACAAACAGTAGACAATATTAATTATAATTTCTCATTTTTACAGTTGAAGAGGCTGTGGCTCAATTGTTAAGGGATTTGCTCACGGTAACTCAGTTCAAAGTAAATCACTGTGGGAGACCTATATTTGGCGAATTATAAACATACTGAGCAAATACATAAGAGATACAGCTCCTCCCAGACAAATGTCAAGCAGCTTAACCTCCCTTACACCCTTGCTTCTATATCTGGGATCAAGCTGAGCCTGCAGCTTAGGCTCATACTTGGTATCAGATTCATTCAGAGGAATGTAAGACAGGGGCAAGCAGGCTGATGAGGCAGCAGTCCTTTTTATTTCTGTAAGGTCATTAGTAAGGAATATAGCCCTCCTTCATTCCTACTTTTTGTGATATTAGTTTGTGCCATCTCTGAAGTGAAAGTATTCTTCCCTGCTTCTTTGATATTTTAATACTAATTACATGATAAAGTCTTATATACAGGATGACAATTTAATAAAGACAATTTTAGGCTGTTTCTCTACATCCTGAGATAACCTGGATATTGGGGAAGAGGATGTAGGCTATAACAGCACATGTGGGAACAAATTCAATTTCTCTTCTCATCTTTTTGACTTCCTTCCCCTCATGTAAGCATAGTGTAAAAAACCCCTATCTCACACTTTTTATTACCTGCAGTTCTCCACCTGCCACCTGTGTTTTTGTTTCTGCTCTGAGTTTCATGTTCCTCACTGAAGTTTTTCATGTTCAAAAGCAGAATTTTCCATCAATTGCTAGAAGAGAGGAAACTGGATAATCAAACTATACTGTAATATTCAGAGAAGAATATCAGGAGAATTGGTTGCCTCTCTAACCCCATCTCCTCACTCTTCTTCTAGCACTTTTATTCCAACAACATTGACTTCCTTGAAATTCCGTGACTTCAAGCATACTCTTACATCATGGCTTTTGTAAGGCTCATTCTTCTACCTGAATATTTGTCTATGGTTTTCCATGTGGCTTTCTCCTTCCCCCATCTCAGCTCTTTGTTCAAAAGTCACAGTGAGGAAAAACCATACTACCTCTATTTAAAACTGCAACATTCTGGAGTTCCCACAGTGGCTCAGTGGTAACAAACCAGATTGGTATCCACGAGGACGCAGGTTCAATTTCTGGCTCTGCTCAATGGGTTAAGGATGTGGCATTACCTTGAGTTGTGGTGTAGGTCACAGAAGCAGCTTGGATACTGTGTTGCTGTGGCTATGGTGTAGGCCGGCAGTTACAGATCCAATTAGATCAGAGCCTGGGAACCTCCATATGCCATGAGTGCTGCTCTAAAAAATACAAATAAATAAATAAAATTACAACATTCCTTTATATTACTAAGGACTCATTATATCATCTCCATAGTTTATTTTTCTCCTTAGTAGTTTGTTCCTTCAAGCTTATTACAGACTTCATTTATTTACTGAGTCTATCCCCTCTTTTAGAATGTAAGCTCTTTGACAGCAGAGATATTTCTATATACTTTCCACTACCCTTAGAATAGCGCCAGATATATTATTAGCTTTTTAATAAAAGATGACTAAATAAATGATCCAGCATCTTAATCTGCAAACAGAGTCTTAGAATAATATACAATCTTGAGCTTGAACACAAAGTCTCAAAAGGATCATATTTCTTTAAGGGCCATGAAGATTTACTGGTAAGTTAAAAACAAAATTTCTCTTCTGCCTGACAATTTGACCTGGAAACCTGGATCACCCTGGAAGAAACCTGATAAAGATAATACTCCAAGTATACTAGAAGACAGCATTGATTATAATAAAATTAATGAATGATTGGTAAATTGTTTTAGGACTGAGAGAACATTAAATGGCTTATGGGGTGGCAATTGCTTTGTACTTCTCTGAGGGCTGTGACACTAGAAACTGGAAGCTCTGCTGTAGAGGTATTAGCCCTTATATTACATGAGGCTCTTAAGTCAAGAAGACTCCCACATTTAGCCAGTATGGAATTGTGTTTCTTATGGAGAATCAAGAATACCTCATGGATGGCTACATGGAATGCTGTAAGACTCCTTTTGAAAAGGAGGAAAAGTTAACAAATGGAAAAATTCCTAAAATGATGCAAACTACCAAATTATAAGACACACTGAAAACTATAAAAATTATACAAAAAAATAAATAAATAAATGAAAAGTCACCCTGTGTTCATCAATCAGAAGCCATATATTGTGAAGATAATAATAATCCCAAAATTATTCTATAGATTTAATACAACCCCTATCAAAATTCCAATGGCCTTTTTAAACAGAAATGGAAAGACCAAACCTAAAATTTATATGCAACTACAAGGGACCCTGAATAGTCAAAATTATATTGAAAAAGAAAACAAAACTTGGAGAATACATACTTCCCAATTGCTAAAGCCATAGTTATCAAAACAGTGTGATACTGACATATGAGGATAGGCATATAGATCAAAGACTGGAATTGAGAGTCCAGAAATAAGCCCTTAATTTTATGATCAATTGATTTTTTGCTAAGAGTGCCAGAAAATTCAATAAGGGAAAGAAAAGTCTTTTCAATAAATGGTGCTAGGACAACTGGATATCCGCATGCAAAAGGATGAAATTGGACCCCTACCTCACACCATGTACAAAATTTAAACCAAAATGGATGAAAAAGCTAAATTTTAGAGCTCAAACTATAACAAAACTTAGAAGAGAATACAGGAATAAATGTTTGTACCTTGGATTAAGCAATTATCTCTTAGATATGACAGAAAAATTATATATAACAAAATACCAACACATTATAGATTTTATCAAAATTTAAAACTTTTGTGCTTCAAAGGACATCATTGGTAAAGTAAAAAGACAATCCACAAGACTACTGAAAACATACCATGTATAAGAGAATTGTATCTAGAATATACAAATTAATATTTACAACTCAGTGATTAACAGACAACTCAATTTTAAAATGGGCAGAGCATTATAAATAAGTATTTCTCCTAAAAATATAGAAATGGCCAATAAATAAATGAAATGATGCTAAACATCATTAGTCATGAGAGAAATGCAAAGCAAAACCACAAAGAGATACTACTTCACATCCACTGGATGGCTATACTCAAAAAGCAGATAATAACAAGTGTTTGTGAAGAAGGCAAAGAAATCAGAATCCTCATACAATACACAGGGGAAATGTAAAATGGTACAACCACTTTGGAAGAGTTTGACAGTTCCTCAGAAGGTTAAATAGAGTTATGATCTGACCCAGCAATTCTACTCCTAGGCATACACTCAAGATAAATGAAAACACAGTCCATACAAAAACTTGTAAATGAATGGTCATAGTAGCATTATAATAGCCAAAAAGTGTAAGCAATCCAAATGACAATCAACTGATGAACAAATAAAATATGATATATCCATTCAATGGACTGTTATTGAGCAATAAATTGAAAAGAATTTTTGATACATGTTTCAACATGGATAAACTTCAAAAATACCAGGCTAAGTTAAAGAATTCAGTCACAAGACATCACATCTCATATGATTCTATTTAGAGAAAATGTATAGAATAGGCAAATATAAAAGGACAGAAAGTATATTAGCAGTTGCCTAGGGCTGGGGAATTGGAGGCAAATGAAAAACGACCTGTTAGCTTACTGTACAGTGTTTCTTTTTGTGGTGATGAAAATATTATAAAACTGATTATGATGATAGTTGCCAATCTCTGTGAATACACTAAAAAATCATTGAATTGTACACAATAAATGGATGAATTATATGGTATGTGAAATATATCACAATAAGGCAATTATCAAAAAAAAGTTTTTAATGCCAAGGAAGAAAAACATCCATATCAATGACCAAGCAGACCAACACAAAGATTTCATGAACACTTTTAGATATGGGATAATGTACTATGCTCAGAATATCACGGACATGAATTTTTCAATGTACTTTGATAATGATTTATTTATACTTAGAAGATTTAATTCTGTTAAATCTATTTTTCTATAGAACTCTTTAAATGATGGAATAAAAGGAGTTCCTGTTGTGGCTCAGTGGTAACAAACCCAACTAATATCCATGAAGATGTGGTTTTGATCCTGGACTCGAACACTGGTTTAAGTATCCAGTGTTGCCATGAGCTGTGGTGTAGGTTGCAGAAGCGGCTTGGATCCCGTATTGCTATGGCTGTGGCATAGGCCAGCGGGTACTGCTAGGATTCGACCCCTAGCCTGGGAACTTCCATATGCAGTAGGTAAGGCCCTAAAAATACAGATAATAATTATAATAATAAATAAATGATGTAATTAACCCACTGAACAATTATCCGCTATGTTCAACTACATGATGGGTATGTTGGTTAAAGACTGTCTCCCACACTATTTCTATATAGTCAGAAAACTAAACGTTCAGGTAAATATCATGGTGACCACTGAGCTAAATGGGAGAGAAAACTCCAATGGAAAACGCCTGAAAGTTTGCTTCTCCAAACTCTGCCTACACAGTGGGAGGTCTAAGACAGTAAAAACAAACCAATAAAAGTTAAAAGGTATAAGTCCAAATTAAAAATCCACTGACACTTATATCAAGTGTATAACCTAATACATGAAAAGATTATTGACACATGATAAATGCACATTTGAAGAAAATGTGCTGCTTCACAGAAATCAAAGAAATGACAATTCTTGGAATTAACTAATTAACTCTGAATTAATTCATTCAACAAGCCATATGAAGAAAGGCATATGGTGTTAGGATACAACCAAAAAAGGAGGTACTTGGACCGAGCGTTTAGGAGTAAATGTTTAGGCAGAATTGCAAGAGAAAGATCAGCAGCATTAGCTTTAGAATTTGAGATAACTTTGGCATTTTGAAAATAAAAATCTTTATATGGAATATTTTAAACATTATAAGAAAATAATCCAAATTTGTATGCTATTATTTGGGAGCTGAACTTCCCCTTTTTAACTTATTTCCCATTATTTTTTCTTTTTTCTTAACAACTATTTTTTTCTACTTACCTGTTAGCATTATAAAAAAGCTAAATTGCAAAAAAAAAAATCATAAAGTTTTAAACTCAAAGGTAAAAATTAGAAACAAAAAGTCTAAACAGTTCTTTCTCAAGGCACTTATGAAGACATTTTCCCTTAACTACACTGTTTTATATTTAGGTTAATTGTTTCTTTATTACTAGAGGAAACAGCAAAAGTAAAATACTACTTCTCTAAAACGCTAGCATTTAAATTTGAATATTTATTTATCCATATCAATAAATCCACAAAAGCACACTTTTCTTTTCAGTAGTATAGCAAGGATGAGGAAAAATCTCAAATTAACAAAATTTTGTATATAAAATTTAGAGGAATTATGGGATATACTGTTTTAAAGATAAGAGGTTCCTTAGAATCAAGATGTGAAGGTGCCCTTGAAGGAAGATGTTTATAAATAAGACCAAAATACAATGATTCTTAAATGTTTGATATAAGTATGACCATTATATATTTCATCAGAACTTCTTTCAATTTATACACCCACTACATGCAAATAGGATTTTAGGCTCTATCTGTATGAAAAATATATTATAAAAATTACTATTTAAGGAAAAGTATTCAATATTTTCAGGTTAATTATTTAACTGAGTACATATGCACATATGCAAATCCAACTTTACATTAAATATAAAACAAACAACACTTTGAAAAATATTGTCACTATTATTTTATACTGATAAGCAATAATATGTTAAATATTGAATAACAATTCAATTACATTTTAATCATTTTCAATTTACTATATATTTTTTGAAATAAAATTTCCAAGTTGATTTAATAATTTATACATTATTAGCTAGCTAATTATAACTAATTTGAAATAGTGTAGTTAAATACTTATTAATGATAGCTAACAAAATATTGCTCCAAAGTTTTATTTAATATTTACTAATAGTAATGATAGGATTTAGAGGGAAATATTTTAATAATGTAAAAATGCATAATTAATACATACTAGGAGCTGTATTCATAATAAAATAAAAACCAATGACTTTATCTGTAAAGAGAAGTACTTAAATTCTAAACATTTTCATACATAACCTTATTGCCTAGTTGAACTTAGAAAGTTTTCCCATAACTTTAGTTTCGAGAGTTAAAAGAGCTCAATTTTCAAACTTTTTAACAATTTAGGGATCAATCATAGTTATAGGAAGAGAGAAAGTGCCCAATGGTCTGGGACTTACTTAGAATTAATTTAAAAAAAAAACCACTGTTTTAAAAAGGAATGATGTAGGGATGCAGGCCATGTCCTTAATTTTATACTAATCAAGTTTAAACAATTAATCTAGTTATAATACCTATGCAGTACTGTTCACTTATTTATACATGTATTTTCAAAAAACCTATCCCAACAAAATATGTAATATTATAGCACAGCTTATAACTGCTATTTCCCTGGAAACCCAACTACCTTCCTCAATTTGTATCTGAAAAAAAAAAAAAAAATTCATGGCCAAGTTACAAACTTATACTCAAGAGTTTCCAGTATTTACATTATAATTCAACTATGCTTCAATAATTTTTTTAAAGATGAGAAAAAAAGAGTTTTTAGTTTTTTTCTTATACTGAGAAATTGATTTCTTTTCTTTTTTTTTTTTGTCTTTTGTCTTTTTGCCTTTTCTAGGGTCGCACCTGCGGCATATGGAGGTTCCCAGGCTAGGGGTCTAATCGGAGCTGTAGCTGCCAAGCCTATGCCATGGACACAGCAACGCGGTATCCAAGCCATGTCTGTGACCTACACCACAGCTCACAGCAACGCCAGGTCCTCAACCCACTGAGCAAGGCCAGGGATCGAACCTGCAACCTCATAGTTCCTAGTCTGATTCTAACCACTGAGCCATGACAGGAACTCTGACATGGCTTTTTAAAATGGTAAGCCCCAGATGAGCCATGACGGCAACTCCAGAAATTGATTTCTCATACATGAGTTAAAGCAAATATATACCTTGAACCTGGTATCCAGAAGAAGGAAGAGGACGACAGTACTGATGTAATGCTTAAGTTAAAATGCCACTAGTTACTGATTCTATAGGTGAATGGAAAATAAGTGGCTAGATGGACAGACAGCCTGGTGTGCAGTTAAGCTTCCACAGAATACTGACTCTCAACTTTGTTATCTGAGCTTCTGATAGAACACTAATGCAAGACTATGAATAAACAGTCTTCCTTTAAAAAGCACAAAAGCACAATCAAAATACTCTTTTTTAAATTTCCATCTTGTTGCAATGGAACACAGAGTAAAAAACCTTTATGGTGTTAAGATGTGAGAAGTCCTCTTTGAACAACAGAGCAATATTAGAAGAACAGGATAGTTTTACAAATTCTTTTTTTTTTTTTTGTCTTTTTAGCTATTTCTTGGGCCGCTCCCGCGGCACATGGAGGTTCCCAGGCTAGGGGTCGAATTGGAGCTGTAGCCACCAGCCTACGCCAGAGCCACAGCAACGCGGGATCTGAGCCGTGTCTGCGACCTACACCACAGCTCACAGCAATGCCGGATCGTTAACCCACTGAGCAAGGGCAGGGACCGAACCCGCAACCTCATGGTTCCTAGTCAGATTTGTTAACCACTGTGCCACGAAGGGAACTCCTACAAATTCTTCATATTACCTCCCAAAATGATTTACTAAGCATTTTGAAATAAATAGATAAAAATCATTATGTAAATCAGATGAGCTTCAAAAGCAAACAACTGTATCTCTGCAAATGCAAAAATCATTCCCAGGGATTAAATTCTGAAAGGGTTCTGTTTATTTCTTGGTGGCAGAGATCAAAGGTATTGTTCACTCTTCTTCAGTAAGGAAAGACAGCTACTAAATAATCATCAGGCTGTCTGGCTGCCTTTCAACACATATTTCACAGAAAAGTCACATATACCAAGTAGAAAGTGTTTTAACTCTGATTCCCAAGATTTGTTACTGTTGTGGTGCAGTAAAGGATAAAGAGAAGAGGAAGGTGATACACTAGAAACAGCCACATCCAGGACCTAATATAAAATTTTCATATCGCCAATTTTTCTCCTGGTGAAATGTCAACCAGAATAAGGATCTTTCATGGCCTTACAATCTCAAATACTTAGATACTGCCTGGCATTTGAAAACCAACACTGCAGCTTCTATTGACTTCATACTTCATTCATTCAAGGAGTTCTAACTCTGGGACAGGCAAAGCTCTAGACACTGGGAATATAATGCAGCTTATTTTTATAGATGAAGATAAAAGAAAAGCCAGTAAACACATAATATAAGAAAAATTTCACAGAGTGTAAATCTCCCACTGATATTTATAATAGGTTTAAATGATTGAGAGCGACTGGCAGCTACTTTAGTTTGGTCAGCAAAGTCATGTCTGAGAAAAGTGTCATTTAAGCAAAGACCTAAAAAACAAAGGAAAGCCCACCTACTAAATATCTGAGGTAGGGATATTTCATGCAGACAAACAGTCGAAAAGGGAATGATGTGATGTAGAGATCCAGATGATGAAGAAATTTGAAAGTCAGGTTAAAGAATTCAGATCTCTGTCTTTGGGCAATGGGAAGTCATTAGAGTAAGATCATTTGTTCTATTAATAGACTATTTCATCTGCAGAAAGGAGAAGGGAAATTTACTTGTAGTGTGAAAAAAAGCAAAATGACCTTATAAACCCAACTGTAATAGTTTAGATGAGAAACAATGGAGATTATAAAATAGTGATACTGAAGAAAACAGAGAGGTGGAGAGATGTGGGATATGGATAAAGATGCAATTCACAGATTTTATATGAAATTTATAAAAGCACTTAAAAATCTTACATTAGCCTTTGGGTCATAATAGTGCTGTACTGAATGAGGTAGTCTGGAAAAGTAACAGGTTGAACAGGTTTGTTTGCTTGATGTTTATTTTGGGAGGTCTGTTAGGATTATGTTAAACTTGAGATTCATCTCCGCTACATTTCCCAATGTGTAGGTCAAATAGGCTGTTTGGAAACATTTCATTTTCAAGAGAGAAGTTAGGATTAAGTATAAAAATGTTGATGATCATTTGCATGTACCTGGCATTTAAAACCATTAGACTAGATGAGTTATTCTAGAAAAAGTATGAAGACAGGACCCACATTAACATTTGGAGGTGAAGAATGATAAGAAAAGAGGATCAAGATGGAAGAAACCTAGGCAAGTTTCTGCAGTTCAAAAGAAAGAAGAAAGTTTTTCCAGAAGGATCAAATGGTCAACTGTGCCAAATTCTGCTCAGGGACCAAGAACAGCAACAACAAAGACATGGTCATTGATTTGGCAACACAATGGACATGTGGCCTTAGGTTCCATAAAAAAGGAAAAGAAGAAAGAAAAACCAATCTTTGTGAGAGAGGCAGGCCTAATGAATAAGAGAGGATATGAGAATATGAGGTAAACAACTGTAATATAAACTGTAAATAATTCTTTCAAGATTCTGAGTTAGCATGTATGCATCAAGAGTTTATCTAAGCTACTCTATGGTACTGCTGCCTTGGCAGCCATTTTGTTTGATCAAGCTGTGTACAGGGATCTTCAACTGATAGTAGCCCCTTCATGCAAGTGCATACCCTAGATAACTGACTGCAGAGGCACAAGCAAATTAAGCACCTGATATGATATCCCCAACAGCCCTTATGATCAACCATGTCCCCTGTCCCCAGCACCGATATGCTTTATGTGGCCTTGGATAAGACATCTCCTGGGGCTTACCAAAACCCTACTTTTTTGGTTTTCATTGACCACTCTGGTCCCTGTTTGGGAATCCCAAAGCACTCTACCCATAGGTACTAATAAAGGCATGTGTCCTTGATCCTGTCTGTCCATCTCTTTCTGTACTGTGCCTTGTCCTTCCAGTGTGGCCCCCTGAGAGGTATCATACACTTCCCACAGGACAGGTAGATAAACTTTACTATTTCAATTTTTCTTTGCTCTATTGTTGAACCACTATCCAGCAAACTGTGTTCTGCTTCACAATTGTTAAATTAACAAAGTTGTGTGTGTGTGTGTGTGTGTGTGTGTGTGTATTAAGGACAGTAGAAAAACAAAGCAGTATCTGGATACAATACCTTAGTTTTGATTTATAAGTTAGAAGATAACAAAACATATTGTAGATACACAGAAACAGATACTGAAGGAGGAGAAGGAGTATTTCAGGAGAAAATGCATGAATGATTTGAGAAGAAATGAAATCCAGAGTCCATGTGGAAGGACTGGACTTGAAATGAAAGCAGATGTATTTTCAACCACAGTAAACCCACAGAGCAGGTCAGGAATGTACATTTAGGATTTCCCTTATAGCACAGTGGGTTAAGGATTTGGAATTGTCACTGCAGCAGATGGGGTCGCTGCTGTGGCAGAGGTTCTATCCCTGCCCCACATGCTACAGACATCCCAAAAAAGTAATGTACATTTAGAACTAGATTAGTTAGTAGATTTGTAGGTGGATGAATGTGCGAACTTGGGTATGATAACTATTTTTCTCAAAGAAGAAGAAGGTAAGACATGTGGGAAGCAGGAACTATTTCAGGATGAAGGTTTAAAGAGAGAGGAGAAGGTATAAAACCATTTTGAAGAATAGCAAAGAGAAATAGGATACCTGGGGATGTTGAGTGCTCATTTGAGAATTGTGGCTGTGACTTTAAAATGAGATCAGTCAAAGCTATTTAGCCACTTACATGCAATCACTGAGATGGGTTGTTACAACCAGGACTATAAACTAAAATGTACAGAGTCCTTCTAGGATTAAAAAAAAAATGATTTATCATCAGACTATACACTGGGTTTTCTCCTTGTGCCAACCATTTTCCTTAATGACAAGGAATATGAAGTATCTGCACCAGCAATCCTTACTCATGAGCACTCATGTTTTAAATTATTACTTTAATATATGAGAATAAACAATACCTAAACATAAAATTGATTATTCTCACAAATAACTTGGATCCCAAAAAGCTTCTTTAAATCTCAAAACAACATGTTTTTAGAAATTTATCTAAACAAAATAGAGAAAATCCTGGGAAATTAATGCTTGAGAACAGTGCTATTCAATAGAATTTTCTGTGATAACAGAAATCTTTTTTTGTGTGTTATTCAATATACTAGCTACTATGCACACAGGGCTACTGAGCATGTGAATATGGCTAATGTGACATTTTCTACTTTGATTTTACTATAATGGATTTACATTTAAATAGACACAGGTAGCTAATGACTACCCACTGATGAAATAAGCTAAAGAATCACCTATCCATCTCCTATCCACCATTACGTATTTGCTAGTTATTTGAAAACCAAGGATCTGCAAAATGGGTTTCCTTTGGTTCTTTAATTTAGCTTGGTGGCTTTAAAATCTTTAGTAGGCTCCATTACTGTAGAGAGATGTTATGTACAAAACCTATGAATCCTGGGTTCCCTTGTGGCGTAGCAGGTTAAGGATCTGGTGTTGTCACTGCAGTGGCTCAGGTTGCTGCTGTTGAACAGGTTCAATTCCTGGCCCAGGAATTTCCACATTCTGTGGGCACAGCCACAAAAAAAAAAAACAAACAAAACAAAACAAAACAAAAAAAACCCCATAAACCCTGAAACAGGCGATTCACAACATTTTCTATGGTACTTTTAACTATTAGCAATTTTCACATTATAAATTATAAATGCATATGAAAGCCTGATGCTGCACTCACTTACCATCTCAGCACTATAAATACACGCTGAGAAAAGACTTCAAGAACTAATCCAGGAGTTCCCGTTGTGGCACAGCGGTAACATATCTGACTAGTATCCACGAGGATACAGGTTTGATCCCTGGCCTTACTCAGTGGGTTAAGTTTCCAGCATTGCCATGAGCTGTGGTGTAGCTCACAGATGCAGCTTGGATTCCACGTTGCTGTGACTGTGGTACGGGCTGGCAGTTGCAGTTCCAATTCAATCCCTAGCCTGGGAACTTCCATATGAAACAGGTGCGGCCCTAAAAATAGACCAAAAAAAAAAAAAAAAGAATACAGACATATATTTAACAAAAAGAGATGCATCAGGTGAAGCAGGAAGGTAGTACTGTCACGTACCATGAATGATTTAGCCTACCAAATTATAAATACATAGTTAATTTTATGTAATTATCATCTCATTAGGGAATTTTAAATATTCATTCAAACATATTAATCTGCTTTATCTTTGGTATTAAAATTAATATTTAAATATTAATACATCCTCCTAGCTATTAGGTCATATGGAAATTTTAAAATCCTGTTAAAACCCCTAGAAATGCAAGCAAATTTTGAGCATTTGATAGACCTGCAAACTATCTTTCCTACTCACATCAAAATGCATGAATTTTTCCATAATGTACAAAACGGAATGAAAAAAAAATCCTCACAACAGGTTGTCTACTAAATTTCAAAATGGCAGAAGTAATCTGTAGCAACATTTGTTATGATAAACAAAAGCTCAGCCAATATCATTATAAAGGGAACCAAAAAATGAAACGTCCTGGAAGAAATTTTACATGACTTTGCTTCTTTGAAATTAAAAGTAATCTATTTCCCTCATTTAGTATCCTAATAGTATAAATGATTTACTTTTACACTTATATTTTCAGGTTTTTCTTGTTAAATATGTTATATTCCCAACATGTACATAAACTTCTGCCAGAAAGTGTTTCACAAGAAAGCCATATATGAACCTTGCATTTATAAATTTCAAGTATCTCTTTTTCCAGCATGCATATTTGGACACATGTTCCTCATAAATCTCTTAGAAAAGATCCCTGTATTGGCAAAGCCCCAAAGTTTTCTTTATCAATCTGATAGCCTGGGACCTTTGGGTACCACTGGGAAAATTCATAAGTCCCACAATTCCATATTTTATTCAGTATTCACAGAAAGAATAAAAATGTGGTTCACATATACTTGTGTTCAAATATATTCTTTAGCATATGTGTTAGTATTGTAATTAGTGATGTTCAAGTTAGTTTTAAGAGGTACTAAACTGTTTTCTTTATGTATTCTCTCCAGCGATGGCTATTAATATTTACGCTGTTAATACATGTAATCTTTTTAAATTATTATTAAAGTGGAGTCCTTATATTTAAAAAATTTTGGTAAATCAAACAATGTCCCAAAGATTCTTTTTCAAATGTTGGCATAGCAAACAGGATCAATTCCAACATATAATCAACTACATTTACCAGAATTTTAAATAAAAGTTTTGTTTTATTGTTTTTGTTCTTTTTGCTATTTTATTTTTTTATGCATTGAAGTGTTGCATATATGACTCATTGGAAGAAGGTATCATGTTCAACTAGAGATTCCACTCCAAAGACCAATGATAAGAACCGTGAAACCAAATGTTAATTTCACTTGTTGGACTATTTATAACTTCTTTACCTTGCACAATGCTCTACTGGTTGTGAAGTGACCATACCATTGAGAAGTTTAAGCTAATTACTATCCTCAAACAATAAAAGTAAAGTTACCTAATATTAAGATTTTACTAACAATACCTTTCCACTGAATAATTATCTCCTGAATTCAATGGGAAATTTAGTTATTAATCTAAAGGTAAAACTGGTTATTCATAGCTTTCTAATTGAAAATGGTATCAATTGTACCCAAAGACATCTAAATCATTAAGAAAATTATTTAGTAACAAGTGGAAGGTATAGCTGCATTGGAGTTCTCATTGTGGCTCAGCAGGTTACGAACCTAACTAGTGTCCATGAGGATGAGGGTTTGATCCCTGGCCTCGTTCAGTGGGTTAAGAATCTTGTACTGCTATGAGTTGTGGTGTAGGCCACAGATGCAGCGCAGATCCTATGTTGCTGTGGCTGTGGCGTAGGCCAGCAGCTGCAGCTCTGATTTGACCACTAGCCTGGGAACTTCTATATGCTGCAGGAGCAACCATAAAAAAAAAACAAAAGGTATGGCTGCATTAACAGCAGAAACTAAAGAACAATGCATCTTTCGACATACTGCACAATGTCTTAAATCTTGAACAAAAGATCTATATTTTTCCTATTTAATTAAAAACATTATTATATGCTTTCCAGACCAAAAATAAAAAACAGTAACTTTTCTGAATGTAAGGAATTTTGATGAAGCATAGATACATTATTTTAATCATCTTTATAGAATTTCAGTAAAACATGCTCTAATCTTTTTCCTCATATTTTATTGCGGAAAATTTTAAACATATAGAAAAGGTGGAAGAATTGTACAGTAAACACCCATATAACAACCAGTTATACTGTACAAGTAACATTTTATTATGCTTGTTTTATCACATATACAGTAGTCCCTTCTTTATCCGAGGGGGATACATTCTAAGACCTCCAGGAGATATCTGAAACCACAGGTAGTGCCAATCCATATAAATATTATGTGTTTTTCTATACAGACATACCGATGATAAACTTTAATTTACAAATTATGCACAGAAAGATATTAAAAATAAAAATAATATAAAACAATTATAAAAATATACTGTAGGAAAAGTTACATGAATGTGGTCTCTCTTGAAACATTGTATTGTACAAATTTAATGCCTTTTCCATCTTAACTAAGACTTATCAAGCACTGAGACTCTAACTTTTGCAGTTTAATCTCCAACAGCAAAACTACCATGAATTTCTTTTTCTTTCTTCACAATTTCATGGATAGAAGATTAATTCCTACCATAGATCTTAATCTCAGCATACATTTTTTCCCCTTATTGAGAACTTTTACCTTTTCTCTTAAAGGAAGCATTTTACAGCTCTCCTTTGGCATATGTGAATTACCAGCATCACTTCACTGGTACTTTGGGTACATTATTACGGAAAGTAGGGTGACTTGAACACAAGCATCTCAATAGCAAGACAGTCAGTCCTATAACCAAGATGGCTACCAAGTGACAAAGGGATGGTTCACATACCAGGCAGGACAGAGCAGAGCAGGACAACACAATATTTCATCAGGATACTCAGAATGGTGTGCAGTTTAAAACTTAGGAATTATTTCTGGAAGTTTCCATTTACTATTTTTAAACTGCAATTGACTGTTGGTGACTGAAACTGAGGAAAGTAAAACCGTGGGTAAGGGGGATACTGCTATACATACATATTCTTCTATTCATTCCTCTATCCATCCATCACTATATTTTACTTCAGTGTGAATTGCAGACATCAGTACCCTTCACCCTTAAACACTTCAGCATGCATATTACCAACTAGAGTTCAATATTCATGCTTTTTAATACAAACTTTACATACAGCCAAATGCACAAATTTTAGGTGTACCATTTGTATGGCTAAACCATGCTGACTTCATTTTGTCAGCTCCATCTTAGGCTCACAGGCCTACCCCCTCCCCTCTCTGTGTAACTGACATTTAGCCTACTCATTCAGAATGATCTCAAGCTGACGAGTTCCCTATCAACTTTTACCCTTGCCTTCATATGATATGAAAACTGGAAGAATGAATACCTTTTGCTGAAGATGGTTAATGGACATGGGACCCCCGGGGGAGAAAAATCCAGTTCCCAGTGGTGCCCATGTGCTTCTCACTTGGTAATCAGATTCTATTTTTAACTTTTGCCCCTGTTAAATCCCCTTGCACTCCTTTCCACCTTGCCAAGTATAGCTCAGAATGCCTCATACCATCTTCTGCACAATCCTACCTGTGCATAATTTACCCACAGTGAACTTCATAATTGCCATTTATGGAGTTACCTACGTAACTTTTCAGTCTAAAGATCCCTTTTCAGTTTGGAGGATATTGTTCAATATCTATGCCTCTAACATCATTCCATGAATTCTGACAATCTAATAGGATTTTTGTTCCTTGGCATTTGGATGGCATATAAATCAAAGTGAAAGTTGAAAATAAATAATATTATCAATCTGTTATTTTTACTCCTGGGGTAATACAAATGTTTCCACAGAAAGTAAAAGTAAATTTACTCTCAACCATTTAATTTAACAGATATATGGGTCACATTTACTATGAACACTTAAGAAATATATAATAACCACAAGAAGTACTCTCAATATTTAATTATAATTTATATTTTTCAAATGTCATGAATTTAAATTCTAGCAAAATACACAGAATAAACTTTCCAAGTGCAGATTTAAAGGTTAATCAAAAATATAGTCTTCTTGTATCAGTAGTAGGTAAAGTCTATTTAGTCACTCGAGAAAAAACTTTAATTCTTTGATAGTTGTCTTCTCTGGGTTTCCAACTCTTAGGAACTAAGCCAAACGACAGGGAGCTCAGGGCCAAGATGATTTTAAATGACCAATTCCTAGTCAAATTGTTTATTTTTAAAAAAAAACTCCAAAAAGAATTTCTAAACTGAATCAAGTGAGAATTACACCTAGCAAAGGAAGAAGTATTCACAATTGAAAATAGAGACAAATATTTTAAATTTTAGGGAAAAAAAATCTTTTTGTGAGTTCTTTATTTTCTGCACTGGCAAATGTATTTGCTATTTTCTGAGGAAGGTTTCTATTTGGCTTCTTTTTAAGACAGAATGCACACACAAATTTCACTCTGCATGACTGCATTGCCCAAATGACAAGCACCACTGCAGGGTTATGGTTTGTCACCATTGGAGGCTTATGACCATTTTGCTGTTGAAATTTGGCACCAGCTTTTTGAAATGTATAAATCACATTATTGGTTTCGATCCTCAGCATTCTACCCAGGTAAAATGAAACTTGACAACCTGGTTTCACACTACTTGTACAAAAACCTGAGGTTGTATGGGCATATAAGTTATTTAACAGAGTACCTTCTTGGGTAAGAACACAATGATTTTCAATCTCATCTGACTTCTGAGAGTGTTCTTCTTCTGTTACAATACTAAAAAGCTAGCTGGATCCCATATCTTACAAACAGCAAAGGCACAGACATCTCATATATGACTTTCACAATTTCGCTTATGAATTTAAAATGTACAGAATATCTGTCACATTCAGACTTATTGTGTTAAACAGGAAAGGGGATATAAAAATTTTAGTGGCCACATTTTAGGTAGGGTCAAATGCAGGCATATAAAAATTCAAGGGAACACATATAAATGTAAAAATTGAAGAAGTATAAAGGCATGAAGGTTAAATGCCTTCACAGATGATTTAGGGATTTCACAATGTATTACTAGTACTTAAACCTGAATATGATTTATATCCAGTGAAGTCTTAAGATGGAAATAGACCTGATTAATATTTGCAAGTCTAGGCACATTTAAAATAATGAGTCTTTAATGAATGCAGTAATTTTTAAAGCTCCTTTAAAATATAGAAGATTAAGCTCAGTTTCCTTTTTTCGAAACTATACATATCTTGGGCTATATCACTCTCTTAATGAAAGTGCTGTTTCATTTACTATTACATTCTTGCCACATGAAGCACGGACATAGGGGAAAAGCGAAAATGGAGGGGGGATGCAAATCCTTGTTTCTTCTTAGTCACTTGCCATTACATTACAATCAAAAGCAAATTTTCTTCTGAGAAAATCAGTTAATAGTATCAAAAAATACAACTTCACAAGTATAAGTTTTTGTTTACTCCAAATCAAGTTTTTTACTTTAGGAAAACAGTTAATATGTATTATTTGAGCCCAATGTGATATATTGGTTAGTGGTTGAAATGTCTACAGGTTCCATAAAAACAGTTATCTTTCTTCAACAGTGTCAGCAACGCCTCTTTATTTTTTACTCTAAGAGTCAACCAAAGGATTACATACATGAAAAGAACTAAATGCACAATGAGAATCCAATATGCTGTTGGCAGAACACTGCCAAGAGTAGGCAGGATAATGCTCTTACTGAACTTGAAAGCCTCCTTCCTTTTTCCTCCAACCTGTTTCTCTGCAGTCTGAATCTAGTGTTAGCTGGTTCCCAGGGCAGGTAGTTTCCTTGAATTATCTGACCACAGTGAGGTGGTTTTTAAGGAGCAATAGGAGAAAAAAGAGGGGAGTGAAAGGAGGAAAAGAAAGTAAAGCAGGAATGTGGTCCCCTCCAGACAGGGCACACACTGTCCAATAATTTTAGAAATCTTTTGGTTTAACCTTGTACTATCTTAGAATTGCCTTATTCTAAGAATCACTTTTTTTTTTCCATTTTAACATTTTGAAAATCAGGTTGCATCTTGTAGTTAGTATCTACCATCTAATACAAAGTTTATTTCACTCAAATCTATGATTTAAATGGTGATAGAATCAAATTAAAGAACTATGGGTATTCACATATTTTTTACATTTTTTAATAAAAGTATAGTTGATTTACAATGTTGTGCCAATTTCTGCTGTACAGCAAAATGACACAGTTATACATACATATACATTCCTTTTTTTCTATTCTCTTCCATCATATTCTGTCCTAAGATATTGGATATAGTTCCCTGTACCATAGAGTAGGACCTCATTGTTTATCCATTCTAAATGTAGTAGTTTGCATCTACCCATCCCAAACACCCAGTCCATCCCACTTCCTCTGTGTTTTTACATTTAATCTTTAAATTATAGTTTGTCTCAACTCCACAGACTTTAGTTCTATTACTGTTTTTTTCTCCCTGTTCTGAGATGAATCCACATAACCTTTAGCTGTGTAGAAAGGAAACTTTCTGCTCCTCTCTTGACATTCTAGTCACAGTCCCACTCTCAAGCAAGGCATTTTGGCCCTCCTCCCCTTCCATCTTCTTACCTGCCCCTCTCAAGAAGGCAGAATCTGTATTATTATTGATCAGATTTTGACATGCAAGGAGTTGGAATTTATTACTGGATTGGGTCAGTTTTTCTCAAAGTCAGAACCAGGCCAGGAGATTTCTTTCCTCAAAAACATTAAAGGTAGTGTGCCTATATTTCTTAAAATGTGCATACAAATAAACATGGAGAATCTGCTAAGGATGAGAGCTGACTATTCATTATTTGTCCTTTAACATCAGCCACTGCTGGCCCATTTGTCTTCATTTAAAGGGCAGGCAGCAGAAGGCCTTATTTCAGGTTCAGGCAGAGCAGTTTGCTCTCAGTCCAGCTGTTATTAACAGAGTCTTCCATTCTGGTTGGTACTGGATGACTGCCAGAAATTAATAAATCAAGTGATTTGGTCACCACTTAGTTATCAGATCTCTGTATGTAAGTTGTGAAGGAAGACTAAGTCTTAGCCTGGAAACCACAACATCCAAAACTGTAAAAGAGGCAAATCTAGTAGGATTGCTTTTTTTCCTTGCTATACTACAAAAAAATATTTATAGACATTATAGCTCTGAATGAGAAAAATAGTACTTTTCAGGATGAATGTCTTAAAAGGCAATACAGTTTCTTCCTTATTAGGAGCAATTCCACTGCAAACACCCACATCACTGACGCTATCATCAATGGGGCAACCTAGGAAGATTTGGAAGAGCAATATAGGTCAAATGACATATCAAATCAACCCTTAACTGTGTTAAAAAAAAAAAAAAAAAGGAGAGAGAGAGAGAGAGAGGGGGGGGGGGAGGGGGAGAGGGAGAGGGAGAGGGAGAGGGAGAGAAAGACTATAGGCCCAAAATGGACTCACCTGGGCTAAGCCCATGTCACTAAATCAAGAATTAATGCCTAACTTAAGTGCAATTTCAACCACCCCAGAAATATAACCTTTAACCAGTTAACCTGGAATTACATGGTCAGCACTAGGAAGATAATCTGCCTTACAAAGATGCCCTCCATTTCCCAAAGGAGGGTGACATTGCCTGAAACAATGGATTTTTTGTTCATAATTTCTTTTTGCCACCATCTTTCTGCCTTTAAAAACCTTTTCTTTTCTACAGCTCAGTAGAGCTCATTTCTATTTGCTATATATGATGCTGCTTGATTCATGAATCATTGAATAAAGCCAAGATGATCTCTAAATTTACTTGCTTGAATTTTTGTTATTTAACAACTGGATAGAAAAAAAAATTGGTTTCACAGCTTAACAGAGTACAGTATTTTAATCCCATTTAAGAGTGATTTGCATTTTAAAATAGAGGTGTTGAGGAAGCTGTTGAGATTTATCAGAAAATAGTTCTATGAAAAGGCAGATTCAAAAAGAAATGACAAATTTTTTAGGTGCACAAAAGAGAAGGCAAAAGAATTCTTTGATAATGTGCACTCTGTTTCAAAAAAGATCAGTTACTAGAATAATTTTTTTTTCTCTTCACATTTTAAGTCTGGATAATGCAATTTATTGCTTGGCAGTTAAGTAATATAATGAGGCAAATTTAAATAATTATATGTGGAAATATGTAAAGCTAACCAAGCAAAGAAAACTATTTTTAAACTTAATATACTTTCTTGAACCTGAAATCTAACAGGTATTCTTGCTCTTAGTATATTCATATTGTCTTTAGATACAGTTTATAAAAATAATTTCATTATAGACTTTAAGCACATTTCTCAGTTACAGTTATTTTTTAATAACAGTTATTAAAAGTTATTAACAGTCTTAATAACAGTTATTTTCTAATAACAGTTACAGTTATTTTTTAGTTGTACTATTTGTGTATCTATCACTTTTGATGCTTATTATTTGTCAATCACTAGCCTAAGCCTTTTCCATAGATGACTTTAAATAAATAACAATAGTACAAGGTAAATGTTATTATCCCTATTTCTATATGAGGAAACAGATGCAGAAAGAATAAATACCTTACTCAAGTTCAAATGGCTGGTAAGCAGCAGGGCCAGAATTCAAACACAAGTTTGGTTCCAAAATGAATACGTGAACAAGAATATAAAGTTAATTCTAGTGAAATGGCTTCTTCAGAGATATGATAAATGTCTTTAATAGTGCATTTATAAGCTATGACTACAGAAAGCAGTTGGGTGTCACGCACACATAGAGCAAAGAAGCACTGATGGACTGGATCACCGTCAGATATATAATGCCTTATGAAATAAGTTAATAAGGGTTGAAACACTGTATGCTTGATGAAATAAATTTCCTAAGGGCAACAGACATTAATAGCTGTTCAAGTCTGGTTCATATCCCTGCAGGCAAGTATATCACTCCCTCGGTTAGTGAGCATGTGGTGCTCCTGTAGGAACTTTACACTGAGAGAGTTAATAAGGATTCTTGGACACCAGCAAGAATGGCCTAAATTTAGCCCCATAAACATTCTTGCCTCATAGTCAACATTTAGTAGCAAAGTTATTTTCCTAAAAATAAAAATTTTTAAATGTTAATTCCCTGTTTAAATATTACAGGGGCTTCCCACTGCACTAAGAGAGCCAATAAATTTTCCAAGGTTTCACACCATCCACAACCTATGCACAGACCAAACCCTCCTTCCTGAGCTAGCCTTCAGCCCTAGCAGTAACTTCCCTTCTGTTGTCTTCCTTGATTCAGGGCTTTTGATCAGGCTTCCCCTCTACCAGGAATGCTTCACCCTAAGTCTTTACTTAGCAAGCATCTATTTATTATCAAGTCTCTGTTCTAAAATTCAGGGGAGTTTGCTTGTTCCTTGATAAACAACTCCCTGGAGACCTTGAAAAAAGGTTAAATACCCATGTTATTACTTTCAAAGCATCTTGTACTCGTCTTTACCAGGGCCTATATGAATTTATAGTGGGAGGAGAAAGTGTGACCAGGCCCTCAACTAATTGAAAGAGTTGCTCCAGTAGAGAAATGGATACTTTAATTTCCTTGCTCAGTAAAATCTTGAAATGATTAACTTGCCTGGGGGTATTGAGCCTGTTACTGCAAATTTCCCACAATTTTATTGGTAGCATCCATTTCAGACAAGAATTTATTCATTTTATTTAAAATTCAATTTATTTAATTGGCTTGGCCACTGTCCTTATGAAGAAAAAAGACTGTTCTTTTCTGAGTAAAAACCTTTGATCTTCTAATTTTTGCTTAAGTATTATTTTTTTGGTGAGACTTATCAAAGTATATTACATTATCAGTGTTAAAAGGAGATACACTGACTGTTTGCTGAGAAAAGGAAATTACTCATGGAAAAAGTGGCATTTGCCAGAAGTGACAGCTTGTCAAGTTGACTGTCAATATGTTTAAAGAAAATATTCCTATAAAGAGGAAGTCACAAGGAACAACAACAGCAAAACAGGAATCATATTTTTGAAAGTCAATTTTTTTCAGTGGCCTCAGACAGATGGAACTCAACTTTGCCATTTAAAAAGTGATCTCATAAATATAAAATATGTATACATTTAATTGAATGTGAGTAAGAAACTCTATAAAAGAAAAATCTAAGCGAAAAAATGTATCTTAAAAAAGAATTAGCAGAGATGGATGGTTGTGATGGTTTCACGCTATGAGTGTACTTAATGTCATAGAACTGTACAATTAAAATAATAAAAAAGGTCAATTTTAGATTGTGCATATGCTAGTACAATTAAAAGAAACCAACATTTAACTCAGAAACTATTATCACATAAATATCTCGAAAAACATAGGCAGAGATTTCCAACCCAGGTACAGTGTATCTAAAATGCGGGCTAGTGAAGGGGTGCATGACAAGTGTTCTCTTAACCTTTCATAAATCTCCACAGATAACTTTGTTAGGCCTCTTTTTCATCCCTACTTAGAATCACTGTTCTTAAACCATTAATACAGCCCACAATTATTGCAATCAAAATCAAAGAGTTACTTGGCCTTAATAAATTTCATTTAGGCACTAGGTCTACATTGAACTAAAAATCAAAAACCTAAAATACTGTTGACAGCGGATTATTACAAATCATGTATCATATTACAAATGAAGAATTTAATTTGACTTCAAAATAAAGCAAAAGGTAATTTCCAAAAATAGTATTTGCACGTGAAAAAACATTTAAGATGGTACATGAGTTGTGTTAATATGTTTCTTTGCCACAATACCATTAAAGAAAGTTGGTCCATATAAAGGAGATTTAATTTTAAAAATATAGTAGAATCCTCAACAGAATACTAGCAAACCAAAATCAACAATACATTAAAAGGATTGTACATCATGATCAAGTGGGATTTATCCCAGGGATGCAAGAGTTCTTCAATATCCGCAAATCAATCAGTGTGATACCCCACATTAACAAATTGAAGAGTATAAATCATATGATCCTCTCAATAGACACAGAAAAAGCCTTTGACAAAATCCAACACCCATTTCTGAGAAAAACCCTTCAGAAAGTGGGCATAACGGGAAGCTACCTCAACATAATCAAGGCCGTATATGACAAACCCACAGTGAACATCATTCTCAATGGTGAAAAGCTGAAAGAATTCCCACTGAGATCAGGAACAAGACAAGGTTGTCCGCTCTCGCCACTACTCTTCAACATAGTTCTGGAAGTCCTAGCCACAGCAGAGCAGTAAAAGAAATATGAGGAATCCAAATTGGAAAGGAAGAAGTAAAACTATCACGACTTGCAGATGACATGATACTACACCCAGAGAATCCTAAAGACTCTACCAGAAAACCATTAGAGCTCATCCTTGAATTCAGAAAAGTCGCAGGATACAAAATTAATACACGGAAATCAACAGCATTTCTATATACTGACAGTGAGAGATCAGAAAGAGAAATTAGGGAAGCAATCCCATTTACCATCGCATCCAAGAGAATAAAAATACCTAGGAGTTAACCTACCTAAAGAGACAAAAGACCTGTACTCTGAAAACTATAAGACACTGATGAAAGAAATCAAAGATGACACAAATAGATGGAAAGACACACCATGCCCTTGGACTGGAAGAGTCAATATTATCAAAACAACTATACTACCCAAGGCAATCTTCAGATTCAATGCAATCCCTATCAAATTACCAAGGACAGTTTTCACAGACATTTTTCACTTGAACAAAATATTTTAAAGTTTGTTTGGAAGCACAAAAGACCCAAAATAGCCAAAGACATCCTGAAAAAGAAAAATGGAGATGGAGGCATCAGGCTCCCAGACTTCAGACTATACTACAAAGCAACAGTCATCAAAACCATATGGTACTGGCACAAAGACAGACATATACATCAGTGGAACAGGAGAGAAAGCCCAGAATTCAACCCACACACTTACAGCCAACTCGTCTATGACAAAGGAGGCAAGAGTATACACTGGAGAAAAGACAGCCTGTGCAATAAGTGGTGCTGGGAAAACTGGACAGCCCCATGGAAAAGAATGAAATTACAACACTCCCTAACACCATACACAAAAATAAACTCAAAATGGATTAAAGACCTAGACATAAGACCAGACACTATAAACCTCTCAGAGGAAAACAGAGGCCGAACACTCTCTGACATAAACCACAGCAACATCTTCTCAGATCCACCTCTTAGAGGAGGGACAGTGAAAACAAAAATAAACATATGGGACTTAATTAAACTTAAAAGTTTCTGCACAGCAAAGGAAACCCTAAACAAAAAGAAAAGACAACCCACAGAATGGGAGAAAATATTTGCAAATGAATTGACTGACAAGGGATTAATCTGCAAAATTTATTAACACCTCCTACCTCTCAATACCGAAAAAATAAAAAAAAAAAACAACCCCATCAAAAAATGGGCAGAAGATCTAAACAGACAGTTCTCCAAAAAAGACATACAGATGGCCAAAAAACACATGAAAGGATGTTCAACATCACTCATCGTTAGAGAAATGCAAATAAAAACCACTATGAGTACCCCCTATACCAGCCTGAATGGCCATCAGCAAAACGTCTACAAACAATAAGTGCTGGAGAGGGGGTGGAGATAAATGAACCCTAGTACACTGTTGGTGGGATGGTCAATTGCTGCAACCACTGTGGAAAGCAGTATGGAGATTCCTCAGAAAACTAAACGTAGAACTACCATTTGATCCAGCAATCCCACTCCTGGGCATCTATCCAGAGAAAACCACGACTCACAAAGACACATGTACTCCAATGTTCATTGCGGCACTATTTACAATAGCCAAAACATGGAAACAACCTAAATGTCCATCGACAGAGGAGTGGATCCAGAAGAGGTGGTACATATACACAATGGAATGTTACTCAGCCATTAAAAGGATTGAAATACCAGCATTGTTAGCAACCTGGATGGACCTAGAAATTATCATGCTAAGTGAAGTCAGTCAGACAATGAGACACCAACATCAAATGCTTTCACTGACATGTGGAATGTGAAAAAAGACACAATGAACTTCTTTGCAGAACAGACGCTGACTCACAGACTTTGAAAAACTTATGGCTTCCAAAGGAGACAGCTCAGGGGGTGGGGGCATGTGCTTGGGCTGTGGGATGGAAATCCTATAAAATTGGATTGTGATGATCATTGTACAACCATAAATGTAATAAATTCACTGAGTAATAAAAATAAATCAATTAAAAAATAAAATTAAAAAATATAGTAGAAACACAGCTTTTACATCCTTTTTTTGTATCAAGAAACAAAGCACATATCACTAATAATGCATCCGCCCTCAGGCAATGAAGACAGCCTTATTCAAGTTAGAATACATTCTGATGAGGTTATGATCTTGGCCTCGACCTCAACATTGAAATACTATCATTCCACAGTGGAAAAAATAGTGGTGTTTATCAGAAAAGATGCAAGGAAAAGAAGTTTTTCAGTAGGAAAAATAAGCAAATAAACCCTAAACTCTATTGCTTAATATTTGTGATTTCAAACAATGATTGTGAACATAGCTGGTAGACCTTAAGAACCATTTAAAGAAATATTATTCCAGATATAAAGCAAAATTAATAAAAGATCCCTGAAATATAAATGATAGCTTAAAATACAGAACACCACAAATTATAAATATAGGCAACTGGCTCTGAGTATCATATAAGACTGATCTTTAAAATCCCTTGCGGGTCCATAAAACTCACCTAACTAATGCACCATCTGGGCTTCAAAGCCTTGCTATTCCAAGCATCATCTGCTGATCAGCTGCATGGGAAATATCTGATAATCTGGTTGAAAGACAGACAGCTCAATCCTCACCACAAGTTGACTGAATCATAATCACCATAACAAGCTCCCCAGATGTTTCCCACACAAATTAAAGTTTCAGATGTACAGCTGTAAGGCACAGTCCTAAAGAACTCTACTACATTTCCTGCCATGTGTTGTATTTTCTTTTTTGTGAAACTCTATGAGTGTAAAGGCCATGTTTATATCACTTTGTGTACCCAGCACAGTGCATAGGTATTTGCTGTCAGCCCACTGAGTTTCCTAAGTCTTCATTCAGTGTATAAAAAATGTAAAAACTCCAATTTTTTAACAGCCTGATCACTGAGAAGTATCTTATTCAAATTACCCTCCTATTTATTTTTCTCTTCTGAAGTTTTCTGGTATAAAAATACAAAGTAGTATTAGCTAAGTTCTCTTTAGTATATATCATGTGATAGTATGAAGAAAATAATAGCAACAACTTACTAAATGCTTACAAAAGTATCTAAAATTCACATTCCCTTAACACACAACTGGTGAATTGTCTGTATCACTGTTGTACAGGTGAGAAAACTGAAATCACACACATTAACTAGAACTTCACCTAGATTTTTCCATTTCATTAGATTTTCCCCCAAGTTGTTAAATAGGAACAAATATCCCCATCTTTCTACGAGACTAGATTAGCTGTCCTTAACAAACTTCCTAAGAATTAATTTTTATTCTGTATTCAGCTTATCATTAGGCATTACATAGATAAAAATATTTGTAGAAAATGTATGCGTCTCCTAAAGGAGAGGCTTCATGTCAATTTAAAGAGATAATCTGTGCTTATAATGAAACTGAAACATCTTTCAAAGGCAACACACTATTAAGCATGAGACTATGAAGTATAATATAAAATTATATGTGTAATTCAAAATTGGAAATATACAGTGTAGACTGGTGAGAGCCAATACTCTAGAGCTACAGACCTAGAATTTATAAAGATAGACAAAATCACTGCCCATGTTTCCTTCTGGTACTTTCATTTTCTCCATTCTAACAAAATAATCACCTCCAAAGTATTTAATGATTTGTAATTTTAATATACTCCTACAGAATTAGTCTTACAGTCAATTTTCAATTATTAAGTCCCTTTTCTCATCTTCCCAGATCATTACATCGCTCATTAGGGCCTCCCATTAAAAGAGAAAGAAACCTACGGTATCAGAACTGGCATCTCGTAAACAGCTATTTTTAAAAGCTTTAAGTTATGTGTTACCACAAAAATAATCTGATGAAATGCATAAAATGTAAATAAAATGAGAAGTTTACTTTTACTATAAAGCAAATATAATAAACAAAAGACCTTTTTCATGGAAACATTCTGAATAATAATACAACACTAACCTTTTACTAAAGATTCTTATTTTTTCAACCTTAATTAAACAAGAAGTTTGGGCTTGTAATTCTCTTCACATGTTTTCTATGGCTATTATTAACCTAATAAAATTAAAATTTAGCAAGCTAAGTTTTTATACACATTCAGTCATACATAAGAATTTAATATGGGAATCAATAGTCTATTTCAAATTTCAAAATCACTCTAGAACCTTGTCTCAAAATTCCAACCACTTGCTGAATATCTATATAAGTTTGTTTTGTTTTAGCTTCATATATATATAACACACATATGAACACATATAATTATATATGCACATACTGATTTATGACTACATGTGTATATAAATTTCTTCTATCATCTGTCTATCTTAGCATCTTATTCTAATATGGCATAATAGAGCCAGCATAAAACTGTATGGCTTTAGGCAGATGTCTTAACCTCTGAGAACCTTACCTTCCAAAATGGTTAAAATGAGAGTAATACTGAATAATGGCACAGATTAGAAAGAACATATACAGTGTCTACCACAGTGGAAAACAAAAAGCAAATTCTCATTAAGGGAAAACTCATTATCTTTACTGCTGTTATTATTCCTCTCTAAATATGCTCTTTCTCTTGACTTGACTTTTCTGGTAATGGTAATGAGTAATGTCATTACCATTCATCCTATCCCATGGCTTGACCTTGAAATTTTCTTGAATGATACACTCCCCAAACTGAATCAAAGGCAAAGTGCTAACAATTCTTCCTTGGAAAATATCATGAATCCACTTCAAAGGCCACCATCTCCTGTACTATGGATGCCATATCATCTTCAAAGTGAAATGCCATAAATACTCTGATAGGTTACTTCCCTTCAGTGTTGCTACCCTCAAAGATTTTTACACACACAATCTGGCATGAGTTCTGCTTTCCTTCGGGCAATCTAAAGCTACAAATTCTTTGTGAGAAAACAAAAACAAAAATATTTTAAGTCCATGATACTTTGAATCCAAACACTTTCTAGTCTTGTTTTTCATCTCCTCAAGAACTTGTTATCCAAACAAATATTTATTGTGTGGACACTACGTTCCAAGTACTGCTCTTAACCAGAGAAATACAACTGTGAGCAATGTACTCATGGTGCATACCCATGGAAATCTTTCTTTCTAGTGATAATTAAAAGCATTCAACAATTACTCTTCAATTCTATATGTGATAAGTACTAGGTAGAAGTAAATAGAGTTTAGGCTCTGACCTTATCTGAGTGTCTGGGAATGCTTCCCTGTGAAAGCAGTATTTGAACTAAAATTTAAAGATGAGTAAAATAGAGGGGAGATTTGGAAGGAAGAGGAATTCTGGCAGAAAAGGGTACAGCATGTGGGGCCCACAAATTCTGTACTTCAAACCCTATACTTCGATCCCTATGCTTCAATATGTAATTTTGCATATTGATATATGCAAAATCTGTATTTTTCTGCTCCCCAAATCTGTGCCTATTTTCTTTTCACCTGGATTATTAACCATACTGAAGGCACTTCCATGTGACCTAATTATTTCCAGAAGAATGTACTTTATTTATGAAGTGAAATACTTTCCTAAAAAAATGCCTTTTGGCCACACAAGCAAAAGATTACTGGAGTTGATAATATGTGCTACTGTACTAAACTAAAAAATGAACTTGTTCTATAGTGGAAATGATAATGATTCATGGAATTCTTCTGCTAAGGAACTTCTACTTCATTTCAAATATTTATCATCTGGTTTTAGTATAACATTCATTCAAATCAATATATTTGCATCTTCTTTACCAAAAAAAAATAGTCACCCATTAGTATTCTGCACCACCTTTAGGAAATTGTTGGTGTATGACTGTGTCATGAGATTGAGCATCAGTAACTCACTCTGATACCATCTGAAATTGCTTTGAGGAAGATTTTTTTAGTATCATCAGATACCTTTTCTCAATAAATCCTGCAACCTTTATCAAAATAAAACTCTATTTCCCATTGTCAGCATGACAAAAACAAGACAGATTATGTTTTTTTTTAAAAGAGTGCATGTGTTTTTTCAATGTAGCCACACTAAATCTATTAACCATTGGACAGTGATGAATTAGGGTTACACACAAGCACACTTAAGGAGCAACCACTATCTACATTACTCATCTAAGAATTTCCAGGATCAGGCAGTTTTACAAAGAGAAGTGTAGTACAGTAAGACTCATTCCAAAAACTTTTATAATTATTTTTGCTTTTTAAATGAAAATCATTTCTTCTTTTTTATGAAAATAGTGAACTTAGAAGTGTTGATTATTTCTGCCCTTTTCAAACTCTTTCCTCTCCTGCTACTGTTACACAGTACGCAAAGCTTTAGTATATAAATATCACTACTCTTTTCTCTATATATGCCGTAAGAATTTAATAAATATTTATTGGCCTATAAAATAACAGAAGTGAAACAGATCCTAAGATTCTATATATTACTAACATCAAATAGACTTTTCTGGTTGAAATCATAACAACAACCCTAAGGTATATATGTTCAGACTGGGTTGAGAAAAGCAAAAGGTGTCAGTGATTCTGAGATCAAAAGAAGAAGGAGGTGATTTGGAGTTTTGAAGAACAAAGCTTCTTTTCAGGTCAGAGAGCCAAGAGAATTATGCTCAAAGAGCAACATTCTAAATTGTCTTTCTAAATGGGGGGCCGGCCTTAGCTCAGCAGTTCCTTCAACAGTCCATTGTCAAAACCACTCTTTGGAGAGTGGTTCCAGATCCGCGGGCACTCTCCAGCCCTTTAAAAAAAAAAAAAAAAAAGAAAAGAAAAAAAAAAGAAACAAAGAAATGATGACTGTCTGACCCACACATTCTCAGACTTCATATAGTGAAGAGGTATTCAGGGATATTTATTTGTTTGTTTTAAATAAGAACATTTCTTTTAATGCGGTTAATGCAGAGTCAGCTGAAAGTCAGTAGAATTGATGATATTAACCTGGCTAAAGTACAATTCTCAAAATTCTCAGATAGTCACAATAGTAAAGAAAAACTGTAAAATACAGTTACACAGAATAGATCCAGGAAGAGTTGATACAGGTTTCAAAAAATTCATACTTTTATTTTGAGATTTCAAAAGCAAAATTCTGTTACATATTTGGTGGAAAAGAATTTGAGGGCTTTTTGTGAGGACATGAACTTTTGAAGGGAAGTGAACCACTGTGTATTATAAGTAGAGAAAACTTCCCTAAAAACAAAAAGCTGGTACTGATATTCATCACATTGTTCTGGGAAAATGCTTTAAACTCTAAATATGAATGACTGTATTTTATGAAGTATAAGCTGTAGGTTAAAAAAATCATTAATCATTTCAAACAAATATTACTAGGTAACAAAGTTTTTCAGAAATTCACCATCTTCCTTAAAGGTTGGATTAAACTTTTTTTTTTTTTTTGTATAATGATCATAACAATCTGATTTCACAGGATTTCCATCCCACAGCCCAAGCACATGCCCCCACCCCCCAAACTGTCTCCTCTGGAGACCATAAGTTTTTCAATGTCTGTGAGTCAGCATCTGTTCTGCAAAGAAGTTCATTGTGTCCTTTTTTCACATTCCACATGTCAGTGAAAGCATTTGATGTTGGTGTCTCATCGTATGGCTGACTTCACTTAGCATGATAGCTTCTAGGTCCATCCAGGTTGCTAACAATGCTGGTATTTCAATCCTTTTAATGGCTGAGTAACATTCCATTGTGTATATGTACCACCTCTTCTGGATCCACTCCTCTGTCGATGGACATTTAGGTTGTTTCCATGTTTTGGCTATTGTAAATAGTGCCGCAATGAACATTGGAGTACATGTGTCTTTGTGAGTCGTGGTTTTCTCTGGATAGATGCCCAGGAGTGGGATTGCTGGATCAAATGGTAGTTCTACGTTTAGTTTTCTGAGGAATCTCCATACTGCTTTCCACAGTGGTTGCAGCAATTGACCATCCCACCAACAGTGTACTAGGGTTCCTTTATCTCCACCCCCTCTCCAGCACTTATTGTTTGTAGACATTTTGATGATGGCCATTCTGGCTGGTGTAAGGTGGTACCTCATCGTGGTTTTGATTTGCATTTTTCTAATAATGAGTGATGCTGAACATCTTTTCATGTGTTTCTCGGCCATCTGTATGTCTTTTTTGGAGAACTGTCTGTTTAGATCTTCTGCCCATTTTTTGATGGGGTTGTTTGTTTTTTTGGTATGGAGCTGCAGAAGTTGTTTATAAATTCTGAAGATTAATCCCTTGTCAGTCGATTCATTTGCAAAGATTTTCTCCCATTCTGTGGGTTGTCTTTTTGTGTTGTTTAGGGTTTCCTTTGCTGTGCAGAAACTTGTAAGTTTGAGTAGGTCCCTGGATTAAACTTTTGAATTAAGTAAAAATCAACTTAAATTCAATGATTAAAATATTAAAAATATTCAGAAATGGCAAAAAGGGAGGTTAAATAAAACCCTATAAGTTTAAAGATTCCAGAACTAGAAAAGAATGGGTAAAAACTGTCAGAAATTAATGCTATTTAAGTATTTTCATGCTTCTGCATGGATAGGTCTTTCTGAGAAAGGAAAATTAGAAGTTCAAATAAGAAGATTCTAGAGTGATCTACATGCATTTCCCCGGGAGCCATTAATTTATATTCCAAGGAGTGGAGCCATAACCCTAGGGACTTTCATCTCTACTCCTCAAAGGAAAAATAATACAATAAATGGAAAATAATTACCACATGATAGATATCAATTGAACCATATCAGTAACTACTTTAAATGTGAATGGTCTAAAAGCACCAATTAGAAGACAGAGACTATCATAACAGATCAAAAGAGACCCAACCATATATTTATATAAAAACCCACTTTAAATATAAATACTTAGATAGGTTAAAAGTAAAGGAATAGAGAATGATGTGCCATGTTAGCATAATTTTTTAAAATCTGGAATAGCTATATTAATTTCAGACAAAGTAGACTTCAAAATAGAAAATCAACAGGTATAAAGGAGGACATCAGGTAATATAAAAGAGTAAATCCTAAATGTGTATGTATGGAACAAAAGAATGTCAAAATGTGTGACATAAAAACTGACAGAACTGAGAAGATAAATAGACAAATCCATTTTTTAAAAAGATTTCATTTCAATAATTAACAGATCAAGCAGGCAGGAAATCAGTAGGGATATAGATGACTTAATCGGCACTATCAATTATAATAAATTATCTGACATAACATTGTACTACATCAAACAAAAGCATAACATACATTCTTCTCAACCTCTCATGGCACATTCACCAATAATAGACCACATTCTGAGCCATAAAAACACCTTAACAAATTTGAAAGAACAGAAATCATATGAAGTATGGTTTGAGACCAAAGACAAAGTTTTCATTGAAAAAGATACATGTACCCTATGTTCACTGCAGCACAATGGAATTAAACTACAAACCAGTAACAGAAAGATAGTTTGAAAATACCCAAATATTTGGCAAACAATACACATCTAAATAAATCATGAGTCAAAGAGAAATTTTTGAAAACATTTTGAACTAAATGAGAAGAGAATTTATCAAAATTTATGAGATACAGAAAAAGCAGTGCTTAGAAGTAAATTTATACTACTAGGTACACATATTAGAAGACGACCTAAAACCCCATAACATAAGCTTCTATCGTAGGAAAATGGAGGAAAAAAAGAGTAATTTACACTAAAAGCAAGCAGAACAAAACAAATGATAAAATTTAGAGCAGAAATCAATGAAACTGAAAGAAGGAAAATAGAAAAAAAAAATCAACACTAAAAGCTACTTCTGGAGTTCCCGTCGTGGCGCAGTGGTTAACGAATCCGACTAGGAACCATGAGGTTGCAGGTTCGGTCCCTGCCCTTGCTCAGTGGGTTAAGGATCCGGCGTTGCCGTGAGCTGTGGTGTAGGTTGCAGACACGGCTCGGATCCCGCGTTGCTGTGGCTCTGGCGTAGGCCGGTGGCTACAGCTCCGATTCGACCCCTAGCCTGGGAACCTCCATATGCTGCGGGAGTGGCCCAAAGAAATAGCAAAAAAAGACAAAAAAAAAAAAGCTACTTCTTTGAAAATATCAATAAAATTGATAAACTACTAGCCAGTTTAACCAAAAAAAAAAAAAAAAAAGCGACCGACTAACTAAAAACACAAATCACCAGAATAAAAAATGAAAGAGGGGAGTTCCTGTTTTGGCACAGCAGAAATGAAACTGACTAGGATCCATGAAGATGCGGGTTCCAACCTTGGCCTCACTCCGTGGATTGGTGATCTGGTGCTGCTGCCGTGAGCTGCAGTGTAGGTCACAGACGCGGCCCAGATCTGGCATTGCTGTGGCATAGGCTGGCAGCTGCAGCTCCAATTCGAACCCTAGACTGGGAACCTCCATATACCATGGGTGTGGCCCAAAAAGCAAAACAAACAAAAAAGAAAAGAAAATAGAAATAGGGTTTCAAGTTGAGGCTCAGCAGTTAATGACCCTGACTAGTATCCAGGAGGACGCAGGTTCGATCCTCGGCATTGCTCAGTGGGTTAAGGATCTGGTGTTGCTGTGAGCTGTGGTGTAAGTTGCAAACACAGCTCAGATTCTGCCTTGCTAAGGCTGTGGCATAGGCCAGCAGCTATACCTCCAATTTGACCCCTAGCCTGGGAACTTCCATATGCCATGGGTGTGGCCCTAAAAAGACAAAAAAGAAAATAAAAAACCTGACATACTGTCCATGATGATGTGGGTTCGATCCCTGGCCTCGCTGAGTGTGTTAAGGATTCAGCATTACCAGAAGGTGTGGATCAGATTTGGTATTGCTGTGGCTGTGGCGTAGGCCAGCAGCTACAGCTCTGATTCCACTCCTAGCCTGGAAACTTCCACATGCCACAGGTGCAGTCATACAAAGAAAAAAAAAAAAAAGAAGAAAGAAACAGGTTCATAAACACAGATAAGGAATGTTAATAAAGGGATATAATACAAAATTATATGCCCTCAAATCTGATAAATTACATGAAGTGGACCAATTCCTTGAAAGACATAAACTACCAAAACTCAAACAAGGATAAACAGAAAGTCTGAATTGGTCTATACCTACTGAAAACTGAATGAATTAATAATAACCTTCCAACAACCAAAGCACAAGATCCTGATGTTTCATCATTGAATTCTAACAAACACTTAAGGAAAAAATGATATCAATTCACCAATCTATATAAGAAAATTGAAGCAAAGGGCACACTTCTTAACTTCTTCTCTGAGGCCAATGGTAACCTAATAGTAAAACCAGACAGACATTACAACAAATAAATCTATACATCAATATCTCTCGTTTTATATATATATATATATATATATATATATATATGTGTGTGTGTGTGTGTGTATTCTCCAAATCTTCAATGAACTACTGGAAAATCAAATACAACAAAACATAAAGAGAATAATATAAAACAAACAAGTGGAATTTATTCTAGATATGCAATACTGGTTCAACATTTGAAAATCAATATCGTCCATCACATCAAAAGGCCAAAGAAGAAAAACCATATGACCATATCAGTTGATACCAAAAAAAAAAAAAAAAAAAGAAAAGCATTTGACAAAATCCAACACAGTTTCATGATAAAGAGGTTTTAGCATATTTGGAATAGGAAAGGACTTCCTCAATATGATAAAGAACATCTACAAAAAATCAGTAGCTAACATCATACTTAACGGTCCTCAAATTATCATCAAGGCTATTTTCAGAATTAACCATGATGTTTGCAACAAGGAAGAAATAACTTGTTCATTTCAGTCTCTGAACTTTGCCATTTTCCATTCTCTTTCCAAATTTTACTTTAAACAACTCTAACTTAACTTTCTGCATTTCTTAGAAACAATTTAAATACCCTAAGTTATAACACATGCTTATATTTAAATGGTAAATATTAAGTTTGATTTGGATGTATGCATACATGTTGAAATATTTATTATGGAAAATATTAGCTATTTTTCTATTGTAGATAATATATGCTTATAAATGCATGCTATATTAACATGTGATAATATACTATACTATATTAATATTTACTATTTTCCTTTTTTGCTGTATAGGTCTTGTGGAGTTAATGCAACAGAATACCACACTGGGTTATTATTGTCAGCCTTTTAGAGAATTAGGTTTGGTGATAAAATGTTAATGAAAAGTAATCACACATTTGCAGACATTGTAGAGCTCTAGAGATCTTTTATACCTAACAAATACCCTCATTATATAAACAAGGAAACTGCAGGTAAGGGCTATGACTTATCAAAGAACACATAAATCTAAAAACTAATCTCTTTATGCAGATATTTAATTTTTTACTCATTTGTAACATTACAAATATAGTAATGACTACTGTATTGTGCCAATTATAAAGCTATCCTGTCAGATTTCCACCCACATTCTTTACTCAGTGACACAGATTGACTCCAATATTTGAAGTTCAAATATGCACCCACTGTGAGAACTAGGGCTGCAATAAATAGCAGTAGTTCCAGGCTTGAAACAAAGTGCTACATACACTGCTCTAAGAAAGAAGTCTGGACGTTTTTATCTGGAAATTCAGACCAGTTTTCATACTATTTTCTCTGTCTCATACACCTGAAAACAGTGTGGCTTTGAGCTTACCTCTGCTCAATTCACTTCATAAGCTTTATGATTACTGAGTTAATATTTATAAAGCTTTTAGTGTTTGGTATAAAATAATAGCACAATAAACACTAGCTATTATTAACATTGTTGTGACGATGATTATGATGATGCTTGAATATGGTAGCAAGATAGAAAATAGTAAATCATGATACTCCACATCTTCATTGGAACTTTGTATAGAGAAAAATAACATAGGTCTAATTTGTGACAGGAAGAAAAGGTGTGTGTGTGCATGTGTGTGTTGTGTGTCCACATATATACACATACAGATTCTTTTATTCATTAATTTATACATATATTTATAATTACATTTCTTTTTCCCCTACTGTACAGCATGGGGACCCAGTTACACACACATGTACACATCATTTTTTCTCCCATTGTCGTGTTGCATTCTAAGTACTGAGACATAGTTCTTAGTGCCACACGGGAGGATCTCATTGTTAGTCCATTGCAAAAGCAATAGTTTGCATCCGTTAACCCCAAGGTCCCAATTCCACCCACTCCTGGCCCCTCCCCCTGGGTCAACCATAAGTCTATTCTCCAAGTCCATGATTTTCTTTTCTGTGGAAAGGTTCATTTGTGCTGTATATTAGATACTAGATATGAATGATATCATATAGTATTTGTCTTTCTCTTTCAGACGTACTTCACTCAGGATGAGAGTCTCTAGTTCCATCCATGCTGCTGCAAATGGCATTATTTTGCTTTTTTTGATGGCTGAGTAGTATTCCATTGTGTATATATACTACATCTTCCTAATCCAATCATCTGTTGATGGACAGTTGGGTTGGTTCCAGGTCTTGGCTATTGTGAACAGAGCTGCAATGAACATGTGAGTGCATGTCTCTTTTTTAAGGAAAGTTTTGTCTGGATATACACCCAAGAGTGGGATTGCATGATTATGTGAGTGCATGTGTCTTTTTTAAGGACAGTTGTATCTGGATATATGCCCAAGAGTGGGATTGCGGGGTCATATGGTAGTTCTATGTACAGATTTCTAAGGTACCTCCATACTGGTCTCCATAGTGGTTGTACCAGCTTTCATTCCCACCAAGAGTGCAGGAGGATTCCCTTTTCTCCACAGCCCCTCTAGCATTTGTTATTGGTGGACTTATGAATGATGGCCATTCTGACTGGGGTGAGGTGATATCTCATGGTAGTTTTGATTTGCATTTCTCTAATAATCAGGGATGTTGAGCATTGTTTCATGTGCTTGTTGGCCATCTGTATATCTTCCTTGGACAAATGTCTCTTCACGTCTTTCACCCATTTTTCCATTGGGTGGTTGGCTTTTTTGCTGTTGAGTTTTGTAAGTTGCTTGTATATTCTAGAGATTAAGCCCTTGTCAGTTGCATCATTTGACACTATTTTCTCCCAATCTGTAAATTGCCTTTTTGTTTTCTTTTGGGTTTCCTTTGCTGTGCAAAAGCTTGTCAGTTTGATTAGGTCCCATTGGTTTATTTTTGCTTTTATTACTGTTGCTTTGGGAGACTGACCTGAGAAAATATTCATAAGGTTGATGTCAGAGAATGTTTTGCCTATGTTCTCTTCTAGGAGTTTGATGGTGTCTTGTCTTATATTTAAGTCTTTCAGCCATTTTGAGTTTATTTTTGTGCATGGCGTGAGGGTGTGTTCTAGTTTCATTGATTTACATGCAGCTCTCCAGGTTTCCCAGCAATTCTTGCTGGAAAGACTGTCTTTTTCCCATTTTATGTTCTTGCCACCTTTATCAAAGATTAATTGACCATAGGTGTCTGGTTTATTTCTGAGTTCTCTGTTCTCTTCCATCGGTCTGTATGTCTGTTTTGGTACAAGTACCACATTGTCTTGATGACTGTGGCTTTGTAATATTGCCTTAAATCTGAGAGAATTATGCCTCCTGCTTGGTTTTTGTTTCTCAGGATTGCTTTGGCAATTCTGGGTCTTTTGTGGTTCCATATACATTTTTGGATGGTTTGTTCTAGTTCTGTGAAAAAAGGTCATGGGTAATTTGATAGGGATTGCATCAAAACTGTAGATTGCTTTGGGTAGGATGGCCATTTTTACAATATTAATTTTTCCAATCCAGGCACATGGATTATCTTTCCATTTCTTTATGTCTTCTTTAATTTCCTTGATTAATGTTTTAGAGTTCTCAACATATAAGTCCTTTACCTCTTTGCTCATGTGAATTCTCAGGTATTTGATTTTGGGGGGTGCAATTTTAAAAGGTATTGTGTTTCTGTATTCCTTTTCTACAGTTTCATTGTTAGTAACAGAAATGCTACTGATTTCTGAATGTTAATTTTATATCTTGCTACTTTGCTGAATTTGTTAATCAGTTCAATTAGTTGTGGGGTTGAGTCCTTAGGTTTTTATACGTATAGTATAATGTCATCTGCACACAGTGACGTTTTAATCTCTTCTCTTCCTATTTGGATGCCTTTTATTTCTTTTGTTTGTCTGATTGCTGTGGCTAGGACTTTCAATACTATGTTGAATAGCAGTGGTGAGAGTGGGCATCCCTGTCTTGTTCCAGATTTTAGTGGGAAGGCTTTCAGTTTTCCCCCATTATTATATTTGCTGTGGGTTTGTCATAAACGGCTTTGATTATATTAAGGTATGTTCCCTCTATACCCACTTTGGTAAGGGTTTTTTATCATGAATGGATGTTGGACTTTGTCAAATGCTTTTTCTGCATCTATTGAGGTGATCGTATGGTTTTTGACTTTTCTTTTGTTAATAAGATGTATGACATTGACAACTTACCCACCACCTAAATGAATTAGAAAAAGAACAACAAAAAAACCTAAAGTCAGCAGAAGGAAGGAAATCATAAAAATCAAAGAGGAAATCAATAAAATAGAGATTCAAAAAACAATAGAAAAAATCAATTAAACCAAGAGCTGGTTCTTTGAAAAGGTAAACAAAATTGACAAACCTCTGGCTAGACTCACCAAGAAGAGAAGAGAAAGAACACAAATAAATAAAATAAGAAATGAAAAAGGAGAAACTACAACGGATACTGCAGAAATACAAAAAAAAAATGAGAGAATACTGTGAACAATTGTATGCCAACAAATTTGACAATCTGGAAGAAATGGACAACTTTCTAGAGACTTATACAGCCTGCCAAAACTGAATCAAGAAGAAAGAGATCAACTGAACAGACCGATCACTAGAAATGACATTGAATATGTCATAAAAACACTCCCTACAAATAAAAGTCCAGGACCAGATGGCTTCACAGGCCAATTCTTCCAAAAATACAAAGAGGAACTGTTTCCCATCCTCCTTAAACTTTTTCAAAAGGCTGAAGAAGAAGGAACACTCCCAACGACATTCTATGTTGCCACCATCGCCCTAATTCCAAAACCAGACAAAGATACCACCAAAAAAGAAAACTATAGGCCAATATCTTTGATGAATATAGACGCAAAAATTCTCAACAAAATTTTAGCCAACCAAATCCAACAACATATCAAAAAGATTGAACACCAGAACCAGGTGGGATTCACCCCAGGTTCACAAGGATGGTTCAACATACGCAATTCAATTAATGTCATTAATTTATATTTTAACATTCTTCATAAAAGATTTAAATATAAACAAAAATCATAAAAATGTAATTTTCAGACTGATGGGTTTTGTTGTAGTGGAATATGAAGAGTTCATTGACATGATTTTAGATTTGACATTACAATTAACTTTTAAGAAGTTACCACTTGACTGAAGTGGGTAAAGGGATCAACAATATGGTGACCGGATAGTAACTAATTCTTGGTAGTGAGCATGCTATAGTGTACACAGAAGTAAAAACATAATGCTGATCCCACATCAAGTTGCTGCGCAGTGTGGACAGAACAGAACAAACAACAAAAAACATAATGCTGTATGCATGAAGCTTACATAATGTTATAAACCAATGTAATTCTAAAATACAAATATTTATGCATTATAAGAACACATTACATGTTACCCATAGAATATATGCATTTAGGTAGCTCGAAATAAATATCAGTGTTAAGATATTTGATAAAGCTTTGCCTTATCTACTTTCAATACCATAATCTATCATACAATATAAAAATTACTTTGATTAAGCCACTGTGATGTATATTTAGAAACAGGAAAAAATGTGCATGTTTAAGAAAGGAAAGGAATTTTCTCTAGAACTTCTTAAACACCCCATGCGAAAAGAATAAAGGTTTTGAGGACTTGTGGTAGGAGCCAATGTCAATCTGTTTGTATTACAAGTTTGTGACTGAAGATTACTTCACTACTTGGTTAATTCACCTAAATGAAGTATAGATGAGATATTTTCTTTCATTCATGAAATAAGTATAATGGGGAATTACTAGAGGTTAAGAGCAATAAAAGTGCTCCATGCTCTCAATTTTTTTCTATCTTGAAAGGTAGATAAAATGTGAACTATTACCAATTTATAAAATACTTGCTGAAAATGATATAGAGAAGACAGTAGTAGAAACTGTTATTTAATACAAAGTCTTCACATGGATATCACAATAAAAATCAATCAGAGTGAGAGAAGAATTACTATTACTTGAACTTCTCTCTGTGGGAAACCCATGGATTGAAGACAAGGAATGGAATTAGACTTCTCTAGGAAGTGGGAAGCGGCAGAAGTCCCAATAACCACTACCAGCAAGAATAAAGAATCTCATGATGTGATATAATGAAGGATAAAGGTGAGGTATCATCAGTTAGCCAAGAGGAAAAAGACAGGGAAAAGGGGATGCCAGAAATAGTTTTTGTGGCTGACATGAATGTGGAACTTTGGGAAGATCTTACAGAGTTCTGAAGGAACTTTCTACATGTTAGGAAGTAGTCTAGTAAAATAAATATGTATGTACACATTATACTTTAAGATCACTGGATATTCTTTTTTGAAAATGTTATTCTGTACATAGCTGGGGCTATGTAGAGCCATGGCTTATACCTGGGTTTATAGAGTTAACCCAAAGTACTTTAGGATTTAGATGAAGGAAATTCTTCAAAGCTCAAACCATCTTGGCAAGTTTCACAAAATGTGTATGAAGGACTAATATCTATTTCAGCAGGTAGGGATGGAAATTGTCCTTCTATTTATGAGGAATTCTGTCAATCAAAACAAAGTGAAATTTTACCGTGTGAATTTGTATAAATGGATTATATTCCAAATTTCATGAATTTAGTGATAAAAAACATGTGACTAAAAGGTTAATTGTTGCCATCTCTTAGAGAGCCTTGAATGGCAACCATCAGAGTTTCAGATGCTAGACAAGGGAGCCTTATAAAGAGGCTGTACTTTAAAAAAGAACTCTAATGGTAATATTCAGGAATGGTCGAAGAAAAGCAGAAATTAGAAAAAAATGCATAACACAGGTAACAATACGAGAAAGAATTAAATGTCTAAATAGAGTGATAGTGAGGTGAAAAGCAAAGTGGGAAAAACTAAAACATTTCTACAAATTACATATTAATCCTGTCTGTGGTGGCATGATACCTCCTAATTTTAAAAAAAGGAAAAGACAAAGAAGCAAAGCTAAATTTAATTTTATTAAAACTACTAATATACTGTTTACTTTCAACTAAAAGCTTCACTTTTATGGTATAAAATCAGTTACTGTTTGTAAAATAGTGCCTGAGAGAGCACTATGTTCTGACTAGCATATAAATCCACATTCCTTTTGTTTTGTTTTGTTTTTTAGGGCCACACCCATGGCATATGGAGGTTCCCAAGGCTAGGGGTCGAACCAGGGCTGTCGCTGCTGACCTACACCACAGCCACAGCAACACTGGATCTGAGCCACATCTGCGACCTATACCACAGCTCAGAGCAATGCTGGATCCTTAACCCACTGAGCGGGGCCAGGAATCAAAGCCGCAACCTCCCGGTTTCTAGTAGGGTTTGCTGACCTCTGAGCAACCACAGGAACTCCTCACATTCCTTTTTTTTAACTTCCTTTGCAAGAAAACATGAAGACTTCAGATTCAAAGCTAGCAACAATGAAAGAAATTAAAGCCCAGTTCAGAAGTCGTCTTGTTAGGGTATATCTGAGGTTAAACACATTCACACAGGTTAGAGCTGGTGCTAAGTGCAGGAGACTTTAGCACACAGATACCAAATTGTTCTGTCCTTTAGAGAGAAGAAAAGTTAAGGGAAAGAACAATGCAATCTACATTTTCTCATTTAAGTCTCCTTCCATGCACTCAGAAACCAATTCCAATTTCATATGCTATCTAATGTTAGCATCTTAAACTTTCCCTTTTTTTTTTTTTTTTTTTTTTTTTTTTTACAAATTCCAAGGCATCAGATTCTCTCAGAAGAGTTAACTGGCATTGATTTGACATAGAGATCATTTTTTTTTTCCCTTTATGCTTCTATAAAGAATGGGCAAATTCCTTTCTGAAATTATTGTTCATATTTAAAGGCAATGACAAATAGCAGAGAAATCAATTCAAATAGTTTCTAAATAAACAGTGTACCAAACTCTGGGCTTAAACCACAACTAGGCCTTTACGGGAAGGAAAAATGGGAAGTATTTTAAAAGAAATTAATCACAATAAATTAAAGAAACTATTTAATTTCTGAGTTAATTTTTAGGAAAATGATCACAGAAATTATGCCAAATTATACTTTTGTATGTGTGATAGATAAAACCAAAATATATCAACGCTGATGTCTATTTTTTATCCTTTAAAATAAAAAAGTTCACGGTTCTTTATGTTTTCACCTGCAACCCACAGAAATGCCCTATTAAATAAAAGCATTTAAAATAAAATGGGGGGGGGGGGAACGGGGGGAGTTTCTCTTCCTACTTTCCTTTGTTCACATTTCAAAGGTAACCACTCTTTTTAAAAAGCAATCACTGAAGGTTTTTTCTATCCCTATCACCGAAGGTTTTGTTTTGGTTTGAAAACACTGACAATATCTTTTTTTTTTTTTTCCTTGTCTTTTTAGGGCTGCACCCTGGGCATATGGCAGTTCCCAGGTAGGGGTTGAATATGAGCTGCAGCTGCCAGCCTATGCCACAGACACAGCAATGCCAGTTCTGAGCCAGACAATATCTTTAAATTGTATTAGAGGTGAGAATGTATTGTACTCCTAAACCAATAGCTTCCTTTTCTTTCCAATCAATTATTTTAATGATCATGTTTTAGATTACCAAGATATCTAACATTTACATTCTACTCTGTAATTCTGAGTCTTCTATATAATTCAGGTATACAGTTTAAAATTTTAAAAATACATAATAAAGGCACTTACAGTCTTATTAGTAAGTGTTAATGATTCTGTATAGTAGCAAGTCGTATAAGTACACCCACAAAGTCAGGAATGTAAAATGTTATCACTAAATGACTAGTACTTGAATGGGCAGATTCTCAGAATTAGGGACCAAAAGAACTTTTACTTTTTTCACATCTCTTTACCTTTAGTTTCTAACCAGCTGAAACTATTTCCTTGAATATCAGCTCACCTTCATTAGTCTGCTGAGTAAAATTTTACAAAATAAAATTTTAATAGGAAGACTGGTTAATAGACTGGACAAAGACAAGCAGGTGATGTGACAGATTATTTTGAGAAAAGTGTCTGTAACTTTAAATATAAAAGACAACAGATATAAAAAATAAAAGGCAACTAAAGAGACCTGGACAATAAATAAAGGAGGCCCACCACTTATTCAATAGTCACTTTTGGAAACAACTAATAGAAGCAAAACAGGAGAGAAAATAATTAGATATATATTAGTAAAAATTCTTCAACAATGAAAAGCAAGAATTGCAGACGAAAGACTGACTTGATAGAAAATAAAAGAAAACACTATGGATAATCTAAAAACTGCAAGAGAATTTTCTGGTAAATATAAAGAATACTGAGCAACTTTTTACAATAACGAAGGGAGGACAATATAAGTCTCTGTGAAGGAACAATATTCAGGTATCACTAATATTGGTCCCTAGAAGACTGGGGAAGCACTGGAGAACCTTGTAAGTGTCAGTGATTTTGTACCCAGAAGTTCAAGACCTTCCCAAAGTACCAATTGCTCATCAGGTCAAAATAATATGTTGACATGAAAGGACTTAAAAAATTTAATACCCACAGACTCCTGAGATTGATTTTTTTATCAGAAAATAATAGAGTATTAAATATAGATTATATGCATTAACATGAAATTAACATTTTATCCTGCATTTGTAGAAAATGCCCTGAGATGTCAGTACTGTACATTTTTATAGCAATAAAATATAATTTTCCTAAAATATAGTTGCATGTTGATTGAATATTGATCATATAGCAAAGAAGCAGTTTACTCAGAGTTTACCAGCACAATATCTGAACCCAAATTTTCAGATTACTGGATTCAGACAGCAGCACTGATGAGGTGTGTGACCTTAGATAAGTTTCTCACTGCTTCAAGGGTCTCACATGTACTACATGGGATATAAGGATTTGCTGCCAGTGTGATTATTATCTTCAGTATTTTTAGCCTCTGATGAGTGTGAGGAATTTTATAATAAAGTTGTTGAAATGGGGAGAGAAAAAAGTTAATTGCAAATAAATGAAATAATTGCATAATTTTACGTTTAAAATATATTTTTGTGTGTCAATAAAAAGATTCAAAGTATCCATCACTATGAACTTGTTGTACAGTTTGGAGCATATTTGGCGATAAGGTTCATATTAGTCTCCCCCTAACAAACTGCTTTTCACAGGATACAATGGAAGCCAAGCCTCACTACTGCACCTCCAACATTAAATGCTCAATAGAGGGTGAGTGGATAAATCCTGGCAGCTGTTCATTAGCAAATTTATTTGCATGCTTATTGGCACTGTTGTAACTTATTCTTTGTACTGTGAGAGGGACCTGGAACATTTATTACGTGATACATAAAAGTCAGTAACTAGTAGAATTAGTAGTTCCCTTTTTTCACTAAAAGACTACAGGTTCCATATACAATATCATTTCATCTGGATACAATGGGAATCTTACCTCCTCTCTTCCAATTTGAATAACACTTATTTCTTCAGTTTGTATGATAGCTGTGGCTAGGACTTCCAATGCTATGTTGAATAACAGTGGTGAGAGTGGGCATCCTTGTCTGTTTCAGATTTTAGCAGGAAGGCTTTCAACTTTTCTCCATAGAGTATGCTATTTGCTATAGGTTTGTCAGAAATGCCTTTTATTATGTTAAGGTATGTTCCTTCTATATCCACTTGCATATGAGTTTTTGTCATGAATGGATGTCGAACTTTGTCAAAAGATTTCTCTGCATCTATTGAGATGATCATGTGGTTTTTGACCTTTCTTTTGTTAACGTGGCATATGACGTTGATTGATTTGCATATGTTGAACCATCCTTGTGAATCTGGGATGAATCCCAGGTGGTTGTGGTGTATGATGTTTTTTATACGTTGTTGGATTCAGCTGAATAAAATTTTGTTGACAGGCTTTTACACAGCAAAGGCAACCATAAAAAAAAAGACAACCTACAGAATGGGAAAAAGTAGTTTCAAATGCTGCAACTGACAAGGGCTTAATCTCTAAAATATACATACAACTTATACAACTCAACAGCAAAAAAACCCAACAATCCAACTGAAAAATGTGAAAAAGACCTGAATAGACATTTCTCCAAAGAAAATATACAGATGGCCAACACACACATGAAAAAATGCTCAACATCACTGCTTATTAGAGAAATGCAAATTAAAACTACTATGAGGTATCACATCACACCTATCACAATGGCCATCATTAATTCATCTACAAATAACAAATGCTAGAGGGGGTGTAAAGAGAAGGGAATCCTCCTACACTGTTGGTGGGAATGTAAGTTAGTACAACCACTATGGAAAAAAGTTTGGAGGTATCTAAGAAAACTAAATATAGAACTACCATATGACCCAACAATTCCACTCCTGTGCATATATCCAGACAAACTTTCCTTTAAAAATTCACATGCACCCCTATATTCATTACAGCACTATTCACAATAGCCAAGATGTGGAAACAACCTAAATGCTCATCATCGAATGAATGTATTAAGAAGATGTGGTGTATATATATACACAATGGAATACTACTCAGCCATCAAAAAAAAACAAAATAATGCCATTTGCAGCAACATGGACCGAACTAGAGAGACCCATCCTGAGTGAAGTAAGAAAGAGAAAGCCAAATACCATATGCTATCACTTATATCTGCAATCTAATATATGGCACAAATGAATCTTCCCACAGAAAAGAAATTCATGGACTTGGAGAACAGACTTGTGGTTGCCAAGGGGGAGGCGGAGGGGGAGGTAGTGGGATGGACTGGGGCTCTGTACTTAGAAGATGAAAACTATTACATTTGGAATGGATAAGCAATGAGATCCTGCTGTATAGCACAGGGAACTATATCCACTCACTTATGATGGAACATGATGGAAGATAATGTGAGAAAAAGAATGTGTGTATATATGTATGACTGGGTCACTTTGCTATACAGTAGAAATTGACAGAACACTGTAAACCAACTATAATGGAAAAAAATAAAAATCATTAATTAAAGAAGACTACTAGTTCCAATCACAAGAAAGAACAAGAATGAACAGATATCAACTTTAGATAGATGAGGTAAAATTGGTTGTTTAAATGGTTCTAAATTAAAAATCCTGATCTTATTTTAAACGACCAGATGTATAACTCTGAAGAGAAGGCAACTTGAGACAACCAATATTTAAAAGTGAAAACAGTAGCCAGAGGTAAATACTCATTTCTCTAAAATCTGTTAATTCACAGATCATGGAAAACTACAAAAAAGCTCCATACTTTAATTAATTACTTAAACTCCTTACAAGAATGCCTTACACAACCAGAACTGAGGATGGTGTTCATACATTTTGTCAAGGATTAATATCATAAATGGTCATTATTATAGGCAGAATACAGAAACCCTCCCCCAGAAAAAAAAAGATGGGCCCAGGTCCTAATCCCTAAAATCTGCAAATATGTTAGTTTACACGACAAGGTAGAATTAAGGTTGCAGATGGAATTAAGACTACCAATCAGTTGAACTTAAAATACGGAGATTATCCTAGATGATGAAGCAGGGCCCAATTTTACAGCAACAGTTCATAAAAGGCTAAGAGGGAAGAAGAAAAGAACCAATAAAGACGGCAAAAAGACAAGGTCAAAGCTGATGAAGCAGACTTTGAAGATGGAGGAAAGGGACTGCAAGCCAAGAAATGTAGGCAAACTCTAGAAACCATAAAAAACAAGCAAAAAGCCTGAAGAAAGAACTCAGTCTTCTGCTACCTTGATTGTAGCCCAGTGAGACCCATTTTGGACTTTCCAGAATTGCAAGATGTTACATTTGTGTTTTTTAGGTCACAAAGCTTGTGGAATTTAGTCATAGCAGCAATTGTAAACTAATACAGTTTATTAAGTTGTGATAATAGAAGTGGAGTGCTGACATAAAAAATACCTAAAGATTTGGAATTGGGCAGTGGCAGAGTCTAGAGGAATTTTATGGCCCATGATAGAAATAGTCTCTACCATATGACACTTTTTAAACAATGTTCATTAGAACATTGTATTTTCCTTATTAGTCATTCTAAATAATTAAACTTTTAACTTTAATGTAAAGAAAAAATATTTTCTCTCTAACAAACTACTAAGCTCTTTTATCTTTACATATATTAAGAGTTGTTTAATTATGTTTTCCTCTTTACCACGTTCACCAAAAAGCTCATGGCTAAATTTTCATTCCACTAGAGCAACCATTTCTAGCCCGGAGTTGAAGGAAAAGTATGTCTCTAGTTGTATCCCTAATGTAATGACCCTATGATACTTGGCCATTCTATGTAAATCACAGAAAATCTTTTTTTCTCCAATTGTTCTCCAATGGTAGTATTTTCTTTGTTTTATGTCTGAATTTATTTATTTTTTAGGTTTTTTTTAATGTTACTCAATGAACTTATTACATTTATAGTTGTAAAACGATCATCACAACCCAATTTTATAGCATTTCCATCCCAAAACCCCAACACATCCCCCCAACCCCCAAACTGTCTCCTTTGGAAACCATAGGTTTTTCAAAGTCTGTGAGTCAGCGTCTGTTCTGCAAAGAAGTTCATTGTGTCCTTTTTTCAAATTCCACCTGTCAGTGATAGCATTTGATGTTGGTGTCTCTTTGTCTGACTGACTTCACTTAGCATGATAATTTCTAGGTCCATCCATATTGCTAAAAATGCTGGTATTTCAATCCTTTTAATGGCTGAGTAATATTCCATTGTGTATATGTACCACCTCTTCTGGATCCACTCCTCTGTCAATGGACATTTAGGTTGTTTCCATGTTTTGGCTATTGTAAATAGCGCCGCAATGAACATTGGAGTACACGTGTCTTTGCGAGTCGTGGTTTTCTCTGGATAGATGCCCAGGAGTGGGATTGCTGGATCAAATGGTAGTTCTATTTTGAGTTTTCTGAGGAATCTCCATACTGCTTTCCACAGTGGTTGCACCGATTTACATTCCCACTAACAGTATAATAGGGTTCCTTTATCTCCACCCCCTCTCCAGCACTTATTGTTTGTAGACTTTTTGCTGATGGCCATTCTGGCTGGTGTAAGGTGGTTACCTCCTACTGGTTTTTATTTGCATTTCTTTAACGATGAGTGATGTTGAACATCCTTTCATGTGTTTTTTGGCCATCTGTATGTCTTCATTGGAGAACTGTCTGTTTAGATCTTCTGCCCATTTTTTGATGGGGTTGTTTTTTTTTTTTTTGGTATTGAGCTGTAGGAGGTATTTACAAATGGAGCTGGAGGCATCAGGCTCCCAGACTTCAGACTATACTACAAAGCAACAGTCATCAAAACCATATGGTACTGGCACAAAGACAGACATATACATCAGTGGAACAGGAGAGAAAGCCCAGAATTCAACCCACACACTTACAGCCAACTCGTCTATGACAAAGGAGGCAAGAATATACACTGGAGAAAAGACAGCCTGTGCAATAAGTGGTGCTGGGAAAACTGGACAGCCCCATGGAAAAGAATGAAATTACAACACTCCCTAACACCATACACAAAAATAAACTCAAAATGGATTCAAGACCTAGACATAAGACCAGACACTATAAACCTCTCAGAGGAAAACAGAGGCCGAACACTCTCTGACATAAACCACAGCAACATCTTCTCAGATCCACCTCTTAGAGGAGGGACAGTGAAAACAAAAATAAACATATGGGACTTAATTAAACTTAAAAGTTTCTGCACAGCAAAGGAAACCCTAAACAAAAAGAAAAGACAACCCACAGAATGGGAGAAAATATTTGCAAATGAATTGACTGACAAGGGATTAATCTCCAAAATTTATTAACACCTCCTACAGAAAATCTTTTTGGAAAGTAGGAAAGCTAACATAGATTTAACACCAACACTCTGTTCCAAAGGCAAAGTTATTAAAATGTCTCTGTAGTACAGCTATTATTCTCAGTCTACAAAAGAGAAAACCTCCAAGGTCATTGAACCAGAACTGCCTGCATTCCTATGAGCCCTTGCTCAAGTCACGCCAAGATGAAACACAGAGGTTAGCTGCTAATCAAGGAAAAACTCTGTTTACCCCTTCTCAGCCCAAAATGACCCATTAACAGTTATTTGAAGATTTTCTCACTCTAATTACTATTTAGAAATTCTCAAATTTAAAGGTAAAAGATTCCCAGATAGCTCTGAAATTAGACAGTATTCAGTCTCTGGCCACCCACACAATGAGTCCCCTACAAGCCAGACCCCAAACATAGCTGATGGGTATTAGAGCTGAACACCTGGCTCTCCTGTAGCTAAGCAGATGATTCCTGCCAAGAATTAAAAACTTGGGCTTACTGATACTACTTAGCAATTCTCAATGTCTGGCTTGACTTAATGGAATGTGATCTTGGCAGCAGTAGAGAAGTTAATCTCCCAGCTAATGGGAGCAGTAAGGAAAGCCAGTCCTCAGGTAAGATCAAAACAGATACACCCTCATAATACATTTATTTATTCAGTAATTGTCTATCTCTTTGCTATTCAAGTTACAGTCCCAGGACCACTGTCAGGAGTATCACCTGGATAAAAGCAGACTCTCAGGCCCCATGACTGAATCAGAACATTCATTTTAATAAGAACTCCAGGTGATTCATTTTCATGTTAAAAAAATAGGTATCAATCTGGAAAAATTGAATATCTACATATAGAAGAATGAAGTAGGACCCTATCCTCATGTCACACATAAAAATTTCCACAAAATGTATCAAGAGATCTAAATGTGAGACCTAAAACAAAGAAACTATTAGATAGAAAATACAGGAGAAAAGCTTTGTGACCTTGGATTAAGTATCTTCTTAGCTATGAACTAAAAGTACAAGAGAAAACAAAACACACGCAGTGACTTTGGCCATTTTAAATTGGGTAATTTGTGTTTTTGTTGAATTATAAGAGTCCCTTTTGTATTCTTGATACAAGTTCCTTAAGCATACGTTCTTGTGCTTCAAATACCACCACCTAGTTAGTGAAGACAGATATCTTCAAAACATATGCTTAAGGAACTTGTATCCAGAATACATAAGGAACTCTTACAATTCAACAAAAACACAAATTACCCAATATAAAAATGGCCAAAACATTTGAACAAGAGAAGATATACAAATGGCCAATAAACACATGAAAAGTTCAACTGAAGAAATGTAAATTACAACCATAATGGCATACCATTTCATGATCACCAGGATGGCTATACTGAAAAAGACCAACAACATATGCTGGCAAGGACCTGAAGAAATTGGCACGTTCATATACTGCCAGTGGGAAGGAAAATTCTAGCAGTTCTATATGGTTAAACATAAAGTTACTCTATGACCCAGAATTCTCCTCCTAGGTATATAATCAAGAGAAATGAAAACACATCTACAAAAATTTTCACATAAATGTTCACGGCAGTGTTATTAATAATACACAAAACAAAAAAACTGGAAAGAGTCCAGATGTCCATTGACTGATAAAAAGATAAAACGTGCTGTATCCATACAATGAAATATTCTGCAATATAAAGGAATGAAGTACCTTGGATACATTATGCAAAGTCACAAAAGACCTGCTATGGTTCCATTTACATAAAATATAGGCAAATCCATAGTGACAGAAAACAGGATAGTGGTTGCAATGTATTGAGGGGAATGGGGATAATGACTGGCAATGGATATAGTGTTTCTTTTCTGGGTAAAGAAAATGTTCTAAAATTCTGGTGATGGCTGCACAGCTCCATGAATATATTAAAAATCACTGAATTGTAGACTTAAAATTGGTACATTGTACAGTATGTGAACTACATATTATATTTTTTTAAATCAAGTTTTTCTCGATCTATGATACAGTGCCAGTGCCTGGCCCAGACACAAGGTTCTCAATGAACAAGTACTGAATAAATAAACAGACAAATGAATAAATGAAAAAGACCAAGTGGCCCCTGAGACTAGAACTGATGGTTGTGCCTGAGTTCCTGACAGAATTGCTATTACACTTTCTCTCCTTTATGAATCCCTGCTTGTGTTTGCTAACTTTGAATTCCATAGGATAATCCAATAACCTATGATGATGATGAATTTTCATCATGCATTTGTGAACTGGTTACTCGTATATATCACTTAAAGCTACATAATCTAGACAACACCTCTAAAATGAATTCTACAGTTGATCCTCCAGGGGTCTGAACTGCACAGGTCTACTTACTTATACATGGATTTCTTTCACTAAATATTTACTACATAACTATATAGTCTTGAGGTTGGTTGAATCCAGCATCCACAGATGTGGAACTGTGGATGCAGAATGCCAACTGTAAAGTTATTCTCAAATTTCTCAGTACACAGATTTTTTAGTATGTGGATTTTTAACTGTGTGGAGGGTTGGTGACCCTAACCCTTACGTTGCTCAAGGGCCAATTATATTTGCAGAGATGTGATTCTGCATTTAACGAAGGAGTGCTATCTGTCAATTAGGTGTACAATGCCTCTACTTGTTTACAGATATTATTAATTAAAAGGGAAATATTGTTATACATTCATAAAAGAGCTACCATACTGATTTTCATGAGGATACAATGAGTATTTGTTGCTCGATTGATGGACAAGAGTTCTTGGACTTACACTGATAGCAACTATTTTTACCTCAACTAATATGATCAGGAACTTCATTATAAAATAAATGGATATGTATAAAGTACCCAATTATTTACCAATTATTCAGTTATGATCCACTGATACATTTTAATACCAAATATAATATCAAAAAAGGTGTTATTCAAAAATGTTAACCTAATGGGTAAATTTAACTGATTTAAGCAAGGCCATGATATAGTAAGTAAAAAAGAAAATTTGTCCAGTAGAAAAAAATAAGTCCATCCTATATTACAGGACCTCAAATCAATAACAGAACATTATTCTCTATATTCTCCTTGGTGCTCTGAGTACCTGAGAAATTTAAATAAAATGAAACACCTTCCAAAAATAAATTTAAGATATTAAGTAAAATACATTGTTTTATATTAAAAATTACTTCTATTTTGAAACTCATTTGCACTTAATCTTGACTGAAAAAACTATGCAATTAAAGGCATTTTATTAAGTAGCAAAGTGGTAATAAACAGCTCTGAAATCATACATACCATTTACCAATGCATGATCAATTCACAATAGCCATGACGTAGAAATGACCTAAATATCCATCAACAGATGAATGGATTAAGAAGACACGGGAGATACACACACACACACACACACACACACACACACACAAGGGACTACTACTCAGCCATAAAAAAGAACAAAATAATGCCATTTGCAGCAACATGGATGGAACTAGAGACTATCATACTCAGTGAAGTAAGTCAGAAAAAGAAAGATACCACATGATATCACTTATATCTGGAATATAATACACAGCATAAACAAACCTTTCCACAGAAAAGAAATTCATGGACTTGGAGAACAGACTTGTAGTTGCCAAGGGGGCGGGGGAGGGAGTAGGATGGACTGGAATCTGGGGTTAATAGATGCAAATTATTGCATTGGGAGTGGATAAGCAATGAGATCCTGCTGTAAAGCACAGGGAACTATATCTAGTCATTTATGATGGAACATGATGGAGAATAATATGAGAAAAAGAACATATATATGTGTGTGGGTGTGTGTGTGTGACTGGGCCACTTTGCTGTACAGTGGAAATTGACAAAACACTGTGAATCAACTATAATTGAAAAAATAAAAATCATTTAAAAAAACTACGCATGATCGGAAACAAAATGTAACCTCAAATTGAGAGTTTCAAGTCATAATCAATTCAAGACTGTGTACAAGTATTCACACACCGAAAACTTAACAATGTTAAATGGCAAGAGACATTTAAGCTGTTTGTTCCAAACTGAATGAGGATTTTATGGCCTTTTAAGATTTTCTTTTATCTATGTTCCGTTATCACTTACCATTAAAGCTTAACAACTGAACGAAGCCAACAAAAAAGCAAGTTCTCTTCAAGCAACTATCAGAGTTTATAGAGATTAGGATGGAAAAAAACCTACCCACAACTACTTTCAAGTACTATGGCATAGGAACTGGATTCCTAGTATAATCTGTCCCATTTAAGAAAATATAGAGGATTTATAGCAGGGGGAAGGGAGCATAATAGATGCTGATAAAAGGCTTCTTTCAGTGAGGAAATGTCTAGCCTAAGAAAAAAATAAGTTAGACATTACTAGATATCGTAGATTTCCTGTAGAAAAGCTTCCTTTCAATGTCTCCTTTAGAAAGGTGAACAAAGAGAGTGAATCTATTAGAAAAACTAGGGGACACTGAAGCCAAGTATGAAAAGCCCCTAAAGAAGTTAACTACAATTTATTGTGAGGTGGTTTCTCCCTTAGGTAATATGGTTAATAACTTGAGAGATTTGGGAGGGAGAAAATGAATGAAAAAATATCTTTGGGAAAAGAAAAAAAAAGAAGGTAAGCGCTTCATTACAGATAGTACTAACTTGCTAATTTCTAGCCTAGCTATTTATATTTAGATGGAAATGTTTCACTGCAATTACAATAGTTTCCTCATGTAGCTAATGATACTGTGCTAAAATCTCCAAATACTTTAGCATAAATAACATATAATTATTAAAAATTCTGTTGTCCCACACACCAAATCATTTATTCACCTCAAGCTTGTAGATGTGGAATCTACACAAATATTCTCATTTGAATACAGCTTTGCCTTACCATCTGAATAATGTTAGGAATTACAATAATATGCTTTTTATGCAAATACAAAGTCAAATAATGTTCTGTAACATCTATTGGCAAAATATAATTAAATACTAATAACATAATATTATTCATATAGTAAGTAATACTATAGTAAAATAATACAGTATTTTATATCACGTTATTTAACCCAGAAAAAAACAGAATAGGAAAATTCAGACAGTACATCTTTTATATAATCAAAATCACTGAAGTTGACAGAAATAAGTTGTTTTTAAACTGAGTCTTGGTGTAAATATACTATAAAGAGGACACTGAGTTTCTGCTACTTATAAAGTAAGACTGCATTTGTCAAATGGTAAATACAACAGATTGTTTGGGAAATAAGTAATAAAAGAGCTATATTTGTTAACTGCTGTCAGTTCTGGTCTCCATTTCACTATGGCAAAATCACTACCACAGAAAACCCATGTTTAAAACAACGGAAAACCAAGTTCTAGCTAGATCATAATATACAGAAGTATCCAATGTTACATTAGCAGAGAAACATCAGAAAGTGTTTCGAACAAAACTGAGAAAAGTTCCTAGTAAGAAATGACTTACACTGTTTTAGAAGGATGTTTGCATAACAGATAACAGCCATGAACAGCCATGACTTGGATCTATAACATCTCCTAAGCTCCTGTCTCCACAGCCCCCACAGTATTTCTCCCCTTCGTGATGGAGCATGGTGCACAGAGTGGTTCTCGCTGTGTTATACTCATTGCGGTAATTTAATGTGTATGTAACATTTGTTCTATTTGCTTAATGACCTCTGTACAATAACAAGACCATACAGAGCATGCCAATCAGACAGGCTAGGGAGCAAGTACTCTTCTGACACATTTCCTCTCTCTACCTGTTAAGGCTAATGTAGAAATAAGGGCCAAGTAACCAGAAAGTTTTTCTGGGCTGAGAAACTGACTACTTAACTGATTAGCTTTTGTGAGATATCATTATGCTTAACTGGCTTTTAGGTTTTTCACCAGTGTGTGGCCAATTAATACGACACAACTCATTAGACAGGGTCCTTAGGCACACCATTTCATCATCACCTCAACCAGAATCTCACTAGCAATCCTCAACCTATTTTGAGCTTCCTCTGCTTCACATCACTCATCAATACTGACACTCTTAGTTTTCCTACTTAATATACTATCCCCAAATTAAGCAGAATTGAGATAAATGACACATTGCTATTGAATCAGCACATTACTTGTTTTTAAATAACTGATGAAACAGGATATGTGGATTTATGCTCATATTAAATATGATTTTTTCCTTTCTAACTGCCAGTAAACTTATCAGCAGAATTAGAATTTTACCTTGCGAATAAACTTATTCTAATAGTCTCAAACCTAATCATATTAATCATAATATTGTCCAAATTTGTATCTCACCACACTCTTTCCATTTCGTGGACAGGCGATCATTTGATAATATATGCAGACTAAATAATGGACTAAATCAGTCATATATCACTGATAATGAATAAACCAGAGCTACACATATCAACTTGAACGAATGTCACAAATACAAAAGAGCCAAACAAAACTGTGTTGTAGAACACATATTTTATCATATCATATATACAAAGTTCAAAACTGCAAAACAATACTAAATATTGTTTAGGGAAGCATGCAGTTTTTTTATATATAATGATTTTTGATTTTTTCCATTATAGCTGGTTTACACTGTTCTGTCGATATATATTTTAAAAAATTTTTTTTTCCCACTGTACAGCAAGGGGGTCAGGTTATCCTTACATGTATACATTACAATTACATTTTTTCCCAAGCCTTTCTTCTGTTGCAACATGAGTATCTAGACAAAGTTCTCAATACTATTCAGCAGGATCTCCTTGCAAATCTATTCTAAGTTGTGTCTGATAAGCCCAAACTCCCGATCCCTCCCACTCCCTCCCCCTCCCATCAGGCAGCCACAAGTCTCTTCTCCAAGTCCATGATTTTTTTTCCAATCTTGAAGGCATTTTATTTTATCATTTATTTATATATGTATTTTTTTCTACTGTACAGCATGGTGACCCAGTTACACTTACATGTATACATTATTTTTTCTCACATTACATGTTCCATCATAAGTGATTAGACAGAGTTCCCAGTGCTATACAGCAGGATCTCATTGCTAACCCATCCCAAAGGCAACATTCTGCATCTATTTACCCCAAGCTCCCAGTACCTCCCACTGCCTCCCCCTCCCCCTCGGCAACCATAAGTCTATTCTCCAAGTCCATGATTTTCTTTTCTGTGGAAAGGTTCCTTTGTGCCATATGTTAGATTCCAGATATAAGTGATATCATATGGTATTTGGCTTTCTCTTTCTGACTTACTTCACTCAGGATGAGAGTCTCTAGTTCCATCCATGTTGCTGCCAGTGGCATTATTTCATTCCTTTTTATGGCTGAGTAGTATTCCATTGTGTATATATATGCCACATCTTCCTAGGCCAATCATCTATCAGTGGACATTTGAGTTGATTCTATGTCTTGGCTATTGTGAATAGTGCTGCAATGAACATGAGGGTGCATGTGTCTTTTTTAAGTAGAGTTTTGTCCAGATATATGCCCAAGAGTGGGATTGCTGGGTCATCTGTGTATAGGTTTCTAAGATACCTCCATACTGTTCTCCATAGTGGTTATATCAGCTTACATTCCCACCCAACAGTGCAGGAGGGTTCCCTTTTCTCCACAGCCCCTCTAGCATTTGTTATTGGTGGACTTATGAATGATGGCCATTCTGACTGGGGTGAGGTGATATCTCATGGTAGTTTTGATTTGCATTTCTCTAATAATCAGGGATGTTGAGCATTGTTTCATGTGCTTGTTGGCCATCTGTATATCTTCCTTGGACAAATGTCTCTTCACGTCTTTCACCCATTTTTCCATTGGGTGGTTGGCTTTTTTGCTGTTGAGTTTTGTAAGCTGCTTGTATATTCTAGAGATTAAGCCCTTGTCAGTTGTATCATTTGAAACTATTTTCTCCCATTCTGTAAGTTGTCTTTTTGTTTTCTTTTTGGTTCCCTTTGTTGTGCAAAAGCTTGTCAGTTTGATTAGGTCCCATTTGTTTATTTTTGCTCTTATTTCTGTTGCTTTGGGAGACTGACCTGAGAAAACATTTGTAAGGTTGATGTCAGAGAATGTTTTGCCTATGTTCTCTTCCAGGAGTTTGATGGTATCTTGTCTGATGTTTAAGTCTTTCAGCCATTTTGAGTTTATTTTTGTGCATGGCGTGAGGGTGTGTTCTAGTTTCATTGATTTATATGCAGCTGTCCAGGTTTCCCAGCAATTCTTGCTAGAAAGACTGTCTTTTTCCCATTTTATGTTCTTGACTCTTTTGTCAAAGATTAATTGACCATAGGTATCTGGGTTTCTTTCTGGGTTCTCTATTCTGTTCCACTCGTTGGTCGGTCTGTTTTGGTACCAGTATCACATTGTCTTGATGACTGTGGCTTTGTAATATTGCCTGAAGTGTGGGAGAGAGTTATGCCTCCTGCTTAGTTTTTGTTCCTCAGGATTGCTTTGGCAATTCTGGGTCTTTTGTGGTTCCATATACATTTTTGGATTGTTTGTTCTAGTTCTGTGAAAAAAGCTCATGGGTAATTTGATAGGGATTGGATTGAATCTGTAGATTGCTTTGGGCAGGATGGCCATTTTTACAGTATTAATTTTTCCAATCCAGGAGCATGGAGTATCTTTTCATTTTTTACATCTTCCTTAGTTTCCTTGATTAATGTTTTATAGTTCCCCAGCCATGTAAGTCTTTCACCTCCCTGGTCAGATGTATTCCCAGGTATTTGATTTTTTGGGGTATAATTTCAAAAGGTATTTTTTTCTGTATTCCTTTTCTAATATTTCATTGTTAGTGTACGGAAATGTGACTGATTTCTGAATGTTAATTTTAGATCCTGCTACTTTTCTGAATTTGTTGATCAGTTCAAGTTGTTTTTGGGTTGAGTCCTTAGAGTTTTATATATATAGTATCATGTCATCTGCATGACATTGTTACCTCTTCTCTTCCTATTTGGATGTCTTTTATTTCTTTTGTTTGTCTAAATGCATGGCATGATGAACACCAATTTCAGGATGGTAGCTACCTCTAGGGGAAAGGAAAGATGATCAGGAAACGGGACATAGATTAGGGAAATTAACTGCTGTGACAATACAGGCATCCCCTGTTGTTCAAAAGTTCACTTTATGCCACTTTACTTTTCTGAAATCCTGCATTAGCACCCATTTTCAGTAATCAAAAGAAGTATGAAGACTTTTGCTTTTACCAAAAAAGGCAAAAACGACAAATAGTGTTTAGCATTTTTTTTGTGGCAAGCTGCTATAGAGGCAGCATGGCACCTTACCCAGCAATAGCGGCACCACCAAGTTCCTTCCCCAAGAAGCATATTGAGTATCTCATCATCAGTCCCCCACAGCTTCAAACTGTGTCTGTGAGCACCTGTGCTTTATCTCCATTTATTTTGTACATCTGTGAGCAGGATGTGAACTATATAGTAACTGCTTCTTTGCTTTATGCTATATTAGCTTATGAAAGTTTTCATTGGAACCTATGGTTTAGACAGTGGGGAAACCTGTATTTTATTACCTATGCTGGGTGATGACATGTGTGCTTGAGTATGCCCTAAGTGTTGCATAATAAATTGTTTAAAATTTTAGTAAGTGTTTTCAAGTGATATCCTTCAAATTACACATGCTAATCATTATAGTGCTAATCATTATGAGTCAAACTATGTGACTCCTCATTAATAAAATTCTCATAAATGAGCTATATAAACACTTGTAAACTAAATAAAATCACAGAAATTTAAAATATGACAGAAATATGAAAGATCACTATAATTTTTCTTACTCCATATATTTGAGATATTTTCCAAGAGATGCTCTTATCAAAGCATTGTTCCAATGATCCCTTTCTATATCCTATTCATACTTTAGAGGAATTTTCTACATGACTTGCATGTAGGCCAATCTTCTATTAATTACACAAAGAAAATAAGATTTAAAATAATAAGTTTTCTTGTAAAAAGGCTAATTTTTAAAAAATCTCAAAAGGTGTGGTTTTATATTTGCATCACTAAAGTTTTGAAAAATCAAATCTAAAGAAAAAGCAGCAACATGAAAAATGAAGCATATAATAAAATTCAGAAACACTCTAGTTCTTGGAGAATTTTTAAAAAGTTAAATCATTATCCAAGTGGTGTTATCACTTAATTCACCCACTAAAACTTCTCACATTTTCATTTCCATTGTGACTCAGTACTGAGTATCACTCTCTATGTTTCAGTAAGAAACTATAGGTTAGAAAAAAAGTCTATGATTTGAAAGCATGAAAGAATTAAAGAAGTTAAAAAGTGGCAAATTAAATTGTCTAAGGAACCCATTTATCACTTATTTTGCTTAATTGAAAATGCTGAATAGCAGTTCTTTAAAAACATGATTCTATAGAAAAGTCAGATTTTCTCAAGTGAATTTTAGCTATTATATCTACATCTACAGATACGTGAACAAATACCTCCCTGAAAGATGTGCAGTTCATCTTTGTATGTGTAGCTTCACATTGTTGAACCAGGATCCACTAGACCATCATTTATCCCTCTTACACGAAATGGGAGAAACATTATATGCAATACCTTTATACCAGGAACATCTGTCCTCAAGGTTAATGTAAACACAATATATGTGTTGAAAGCCCCAAATTAAGTAATTTCAGCAGATTAGCAGGCCATAACCAATAAGCTATTTGTGTTCCTTATTTTATTAAACATATAATTTTAAAATTAAAAAACAAATATGTAAATTTTTGATCTTTTAAAATTAGAAAACTGATTTTCTTTTATCATCGAGACTAGGACTATCAACCATTTATATGAAAATGCCCAGAAACAAACAAGTAATATAAATGAGTCAAGTAGGTGACATTTAATATGGAGTGATGGGACTAGGGCAAGGTGGAAACACTTTTTAAATCCTCATTAGGGTTATAAGGAAAATTGTGAAAGTCTGTGAAATGGGCAAAAAGTATACAGGGTGTGCTGTCAAGAATACTCATCTGGGTTTTATCTGCCTTTCATTTTCTTTGACTTATTCAACAATTCTAAGTTGTAGAGAACTGATTACAAGGCAAATGATCCCTATCCATAGAAACGTAAATAAATGGTGACTTGAGGAGATGTAACTGCTTATTGCCCTGTGGATAATAAGCAGTTTTGCATCTATGTCTAAATTCATTTCAGAATTCATAATTGGCTTTGTCTGGGTTTTATTTTATTTTGTTGATTTCCTTTTTAACTAGTTGTAACACCTTACTGATTTTCTCCTTAATTAATGAACTAAATGAACTAAATGAACCCTTTGATTCATGTTCTTTTAACATTCATGAGAGTCATAATATTTTTTAAATTATTTCTAATTGAATCTATATACTAATGGAAAAATCAGTCTTAGCCAGAGAAATTAGGCAAGAAAAAGAAATAAAAGTTATCCAAAATGGAAAGGAAGAAGGTGCTCACATTTCTTTTCAGCAGCCTACAACCTGGGGTTCAGACTGCTGTTACCATAAGCACTCCAAGTTAGGTAAGACAGAAACTAGTCCCTCAGGCAGTCTGCAAAAAAGCCAGAACATTGGATTCTACTCTTCTATTTTTTTTTTTTTTCTCTTGAGAGAGAAGCCAGGAGCTGGCAGTTTTCTCCCAATCATGCTGCACCATGCCAGAGCAGAAGAGGCTAGGGCATGCAACATGCCATGGATAGGGGTGCAGCAGCCATTAAACTGGTTTTTAAAATTCTCACAAAGGCAACTTTTCCATATATTATTATTAAGTAAGTTTCTGTATAGAGAAATAATAGCCTGGGGCTTCCTATTCCACCACCTTCCTGCATTTTTAATAAATGTAAACATTAAGTAGAAGTAATACTAACCATTCAATCAGTAAATCTCATACATTTAGAAAGAACACACTCAAGTGGAATAAACAGTGTAAACTTGTATTATACTTAATGCTGATAACTCAGAGAAAGCAAAGCTTGTTTTTAACAAAACTAGTCTAAACTATTCTCATGTGGCAAAGATGTACCTAAACTATGTGAACACAAAATATTAAAATATTTCAAGTTTCTGTCTGTATCTCTGTAAACTGTTTTTTTTAACACATTGAAAGAGCTAGGAGTTCAATTTCTTGTTTCTCTAAGCCAATTAGAATAGAGTTCTTTTGAGAAGTTTTACAGTCTAATTTGGGAATGCCATCCAAAGATAAGAAACTATTACACACTCACACAATGAGAAGTAAAGGCCTTTTAGAATTACAGACATATAAACATACAGATACACAGAGAAAGCTTATAACATCAACTCTAAAATTTTAGCCACGAGTCAAGCAAAAATAGAAATATAAAACTCATCAGTCTAGAAATCCATTTTCTAGTAGGCATGAAATTGGTACCTGATGTGAGCACAAATGAGACAAAAAAGACAAAGAAAATCCTAAAAGACCAGATTCTCTGTCATCTTGCACTCAACGGACATAAGATCTCTATGAACCCTTAATGCATTTAGAGATCATCCAATGATAAGACTTTACTCAAAGTACCAACCAGTGTAGCCAGGGATGAAGAATAACTTCACTAAGTGATCAGATCATAAAAATATTCCCAACCTCTTGCCAGCAATGGAAAATAATTCAATGTACAAAAAAAAAAAAAAAAAAAAAACAAAAACACAAAGTTGGTAAAGCACAAAATAAAGAGAAAAACAGAGTCAACAAATTGCTACTGCTACTAAGGATTCACTTCTGGGAGGCAAGAAAAGGAACTGCCTGGATTTAAATTGCCCACAAGGTACTCTTTCATGGTGAGGAATTTTACCTGGCACTAGTAGGTTAAACCATTGAACATCTTGTTGGAAAACCTCCAAAACTTTTAAAAGATAATTTTCAGAAAAGGATAATATAGGAATTCCTGTTGTGGTGCAGCAGAAACAAATCTTACTAGTACCCATGAGGATACAGGTTTGATCCCTGGCCTTGCTCAGTGGGTCAGGGATCTGGCGTTGCCATGAGCTGTGGTGCACGTTGCAGATGTGGCTTGGATACCATGTTGCTATGGCTGTGGTGTAGGCCAGCAGCTGTAGCTCCAATTCGACCCCTAGCCTGGGAATCTCTACATGCCCAGGGTGCAACCCTAAAAAGTGAACAAAAAAAAAAAAAGAAGAAGAAAGAAAGAAAAGGATAATAATTAATACAAATCTAGAAATCTAAAAATGAAAAAAACATTTTAAAATTTTTATTCTTCAATGAGTAAACCAGACAAATGTTATAAATGGTTCAAAGGAAAAACCAAAAAGCAGAAATTTCTGTGGACTCAATGAATTGAACTGCAAATGGAGACAAAATCCATTTATTTCCAATTGGGAGGAAATCAAGGGAAACTCCCTGGAACAAGACAAAATTTATTCAGACTTGTACAATTGCTCAAAGGCAATGAAAGTCCAGCAGCATGTGCTATTTCTGATAATGGATACTCCTTCACTAAAACACATTATTTCCCACATAAAATTTATTTGTAAATGAAACAAAATAGGAAAAACCTATGATATGGAAATCACGGTTTATGTAGGAAGCAGTATTTAAAGTCACTGACTGGTGAATGAGACTAAGATTAATTCTGGCCCATGGAGCTGGTATTCAATTTACAGATTAGTTGATATTTTGCATTGACTTGCTTTTAGATTTTCAAAGCACTGGTGCTATAAAGTAGTCTTTTGCTAGGTGGCTATTTTTAAGTCCAGTGTAAGAAAATTTTCAACAATTAGGGCTATTCAAGAATGACATGTCCACCCCTAGAGTGAGATTCCTAACACTAAAGATAATCAAACAATGCTCGGGTGACTGGTTACTAAGAATCTCTTCGAAGGGAATTCCTACACTGTGTAGGAGGTTGGATTCCATGACGTTTAACTTCTCTTGCAATTCTAAAGTCTATGGTTAGATGCTAACTAGATACCACACATCATTCTCCTTAAAAACAATTGAGCTTAAAGCCCTAGTCACATTTTAATTTTCACTTCATTTTTAATGAAAACAGTTTAAAGATATACACTGATAAAAAATATAACCTGTAGGTTCTGGATACAGTATGTTCATCATATATGAATTGCATAATTTTAAATCGCAGTATAAATGTCTCTTAGCAGACTGCAGAGAGAACTTTCCCAGCATGATTTCACAGCATGGTCCAGAGGAGAAGAACAGAGCTTGCCATAATGTTTAAAATCAAGAGAATCAGAGAAGTTCACTTGGGAAGTGAATTCCTCCACAGTCATGCTTTTGTAAAGATTTCAGCCTTAGGGTCTTATTCAATTGTGTATTCTTCTCACTCGATCTCTGTATTTCAGAACACAAAATACACATCTGATTAAGGAGCATTTTTCTTTGCTTCAATGTTAAATCCAATATTATTATTAAAGACTGTGTAGCTTTTTTGTTGAATATGTACCCCATAGCTTACAAGTTTAACTTGTGTAGTAAGGACATTAAAGTTTGATTTCTAGAACAAACACTAAATCCCCATGACATACGACTGAGCCTTTCTAAGCCATCATTTTCACCCCTGAAAAAAAGGACAAGAGTTCCTACCAAAATGATTGACATAAAGTGAGCACGTGAAGTGCTCAGGAGGGCCAGGCCATCTTTAAATGGTACCTGTTACTGTATGAGAATCAGCTAGAGCCTTTTGCTTTGTGTTTATAATGCTGAACTTCACCTGAGCCCTTAAATCCCAGACAGGGAAACCACCTAAATGTCCATTGACAGAGGAGTGGATCAAGAAGAGGTGGTACATATACACAATGGAATATTACTCAGCCATTACATGGAACGAAATACCAGCATTTTTAGCACCATGGATGGACCTAGAAATTATCATATTAAGTGAAGTCAGCCATACAATGAGACACCAACATCAAATGCTTTCACTGACAGGTGGAATCTGAAAAAAGGACAGACGGAACTTCTTTGCAGAACAGATGCTGACTCACAGACATTGAAAAACTTATGGTCTCCGGAGGAGACAGTTTGGGGGGTGGGGGGATGTGCTTGGGTTATGGGATGGAAATCCTGTGAAATGGGATTGTTATGATCATTATATAACTACAGATGTGATAAATTCTTTTGAGTAATAAAAAAAAACATTAAAAAAAAACTACTTCTTTTTGTTCTCAAAGTTTACTGCCTTCCCCACGTAATTGAGACAAGACTCACAGGTGTCCCACCTTGTTCACCTATGACAAAGCCAGATATAGATCCTCCAAGCTCCCATTCTTTGCCTTATAACTGACTACTTAAACTGTGTGGACCCACTGACCAAGTTGGATAAAATTCTTATTACCTTCACTTGACCAACTTAAAACTTATCTCCTTCTCCCAGGTCTCTGAACTTTGACACTCCCTCAGCCTGAGCCAGCATATAACCCCTCCTCAAAGGTCCCTCCAGAGCACTGGCTGACCTAAGGAAAAAATATTCCCTAATCAACTGCATGATCATGTGATTATGTCATCCTTTGATACCTCCTCCCCACACTGTTTCCCCCTACCCTGACTTGTTCCCTCCTCCATATAAAAGAAATGTCCTTTTCTGTCTGACCAACGGAATGCTTACAGATATCCTGGTTGGATCGTTCTCCCCACTACAATAGTCTCTCTTGCAACAATCCTTTTGAATAAAGTCTCTCTTTACCTTTGTCGAGACTTGTTTGTACTTAATATCAGAATTACATGGCTTACTACTTACTTCTATCAAATGCCAGTCTATATAAATTGATGACTATTTTAAAGCCAACAAAGAGGATAAGAGTAAGATTCATGTGACAGTCGTTCATAGCACGTATATTTTACCTACTACATTGAACTATGGACATCAGAATAATGCTCAGTCTCATTCACTTCAAAAATGACATGCCTGCAACTAGCAGCATTGAAAAGGATGAGGCAAATGTCCTTTTAAGAAAGAAAAAAATATTACTGCCACCTGGATTCTTGTTATTAATGGCTTCGGAATTGGAGTTTCCACTGTTCTCTTTCTAGGAATCACTTTAACCTTAGTTTCCGAAATCGAGACAATAAAAAAACACATTTCATGTTTTACTGCAGTATTTTTAAAGAAAAAGATTAGAGGAGACAAATCCAGTGTTAGTTACAACATTTGGTTCTTGTATTTTGTGAGTCATATATTTAATTAACTATAACAATGGGATCTATATGCACTAAATATGACGCTGTGTAGCACACTGAGGAGGTATATAACCTCTACTCAATTGATTTATAAACCAGAATATGAAACATAAAAAGATTGACAGGATTCTAAAAGATTCTATGAATTATGTAATAATTTCAGTGTTTTTCACATAGGAAGTAAACCAGAAACTCTGCAAACACAGATTCTGTTTTACTAAATGCCACCACTTGAAGATGAGATTTGGATAATTATTTTAGAAAACAAGGGAGTTCCCGCTGTGGCTCAGCAGTTAACGAATCCAACTAGGATCTATGAGGATGCAGGTTCAATCCCTGGCCTCGCTCAGTGGGTTAAGGATCCCACGTTGCTGTGGCTTTAGTGTAGGCTGGCAGCTGTAGCTCTGATTTGACCCCTAGCCCTGGGAACTTCCATATACCATGGGTGTGGCCCTGAAAAGAAAAAAAAAAAATAAAAAAGAATGCTTGGGCCTCTCCCTAAACCTCCATAATTGGAAATTCTGAAAGTAGGGGCCAAGAGTTTATGTATTTTTAAATCTTGCAAGCACATTTTGTTGCACAGTGAAGATTAGGCAATACATAAGGCAACAAAGAATTTTTTGCCTCTGGCAATCAACAGAACTAGGTTACTATATTCTTTAGAAATACTGACATTTCTCTTGCCTTAAACATGGGTCTCACAGGAAAATAAAAATGGCCATAGTTGGTCTGCTTCTCATACTAAAAGTATCAAAAATGAATCACAACTGAAAAAAAAATCAGGGTTGTGGAAGGACAGGAAGAATAAATAATAAAAAATCTCGTAGAAAATTTAATAGTTGGATTAGCTTTTACGCTGTCATTTTTTCCTAACAAGAATAAGATGAGTGCACATTTCATTCAATAAGAATTAAATTAGGCGTGGATACACAAAAGGGCTGCAGCTTGCAGGTTCTGTGGCTGCCAATACTCAATTCAGTTCTGACCAGAGAAGCATCATCCATGTTTGCAGAGCCACAGCTGCCAGCTTGGGGTGAGCAGAGGGAATCAGGTCAATATGAGCTCAAAACTGGTGGTTCTAGGGCTAACCATGTTATGTTTGCCAAAGTGGGATGCCTGAACCTTTGCTCTGGCAATTAATTTGTTCCTCAGATGTGGTAAAGATGTCTAATGCCCTTCTATGGCTAGTTCTTTTCCCTTTCTGGCCAGAAGGGAGAATTACATTTCTTTGCAACTGTATCACTGGCAGGGTTATGAGAATAAATTTGGCCACAGAATTGTGAAGAGTATTAGAGGTCACTTCTGGACCACAGTGTTTAACTCAAAGATTTTATAGCACCAGCACCCCTCTTCTTCCTGCCACAGTGACCAGCAGCATTCCACTTGTTGAGGTCTTTGTCAGGCCGGAGTCTGAGTGAAGATAACGTGCAGCACAGCTCACATGCCCTAGTCCCATCCTGAAATGAACATGTTGCCAGAGCCACCACCAAACACTTCTTTGGTTATTTAGCCCATAGATATTTGGGTACTTTTTATTACTGCAGTGTAACCTGGATTATGCGGACTTAAACAGCAAGTCGGCTTGATATAAACCTATTACATGATGCCAAGTTATCAGGATCCCACGTATTCACTATTAACCATTCAACTTTACTCCTTAAAGTAAACTCGTTAACTCTCTAGAGGCATTTGCTCTCCAAAATCTAAAAGTCAATGTTAAAGGAAGGACCTTAAATTAATCATGTATGCCTAATCACGAGTTAAAGCCAATGTGTTCTTCCTAGCAAGATATTACCTTTCATACATTATTCATAATTTTAATCAACCCTATTCCTAAGAACTACACGATTAGTGATTCTTAGAATTTTTTTTCTAGGTTCAATGAAATTCTTAATTGCTGAAAATCCATAATCATTAATCTATGGAAATATCACCATCTCCTTTCCCTGTGACTCCTTAATCAAAGAATACACCCATCAATAAGTTGTAAAATCAACATGCTTCCTTCTGATTACATACTAGGAAATTTGACTTGATGTTTGATATAGGAAAGACCTATATCTAGGTAATCTCAATCAAAACTGATTACTGTTCTGAATTCTCCCTATTCTTTCCCTTAGAGGTATGTGAAAAGAAAATTCAACATAAGCCAGTGTATTCCTATTTACTGCTACTTCATGCCAACCTGGAAATGAAACCACGAACATCTTAAATCTAAATGAAAGCATGAAATGAGAAAACAAAGTACCACTTGCACTGCCAGCTTCCTTACAAAAACACCATGTTCATTATAAGGATGCTAGTTCATTGAAAAATACTGCAATAGATTCAAGTATTATTGAAAGTGTGGCTTAAAACTAAACATGTGGTTCTCACATAGTCAATTCTGGTAGAAAATAATTCAAGACAATCTGTGTGTGTGATCATTAATCAGACAATACTTAAAAGTTTCTCTAACATTATTATTTGCATGTATCTCAAATACACATTTGAAACTTCATTAGACCCATGGAGACTATAATTTATGAAAGTATTTTCTATATAAACTTCTGTTTCTAATTTAATTTTATATTTTAAACATCAAAGTATGTGAACAAATATTATGAGGATACTTCAAACTTAATGATACACTATTTTTAAATTAAAGACTTTCTTTTAAAGCAGTTTTAGGTTCAGAGCAAAACTAAGAGAAAGGTACAGATTTCCTACACAAACCCTGCTCCCACACATGCATAGCCTCCCCCAATATCAACAGTCCCCACCAGAGAAGTAAACTTTTACAATCACCAAAACCTTACAATTTACATTATGGTTCACTCTTGATACTGTACATTCTATAAGTCTATACAAATGTTTAATGACATAATCTATCACTGTAGTATATAGAGTAATCTCACTTCCCTAAAAACCATCTGTGTTCTGCCTGATCATCCCTCCCTTCCATTCTAACCCCTGGCAATGACTGATCTTTTTGGTCTCCATAGTTTTGTCTTTTACAAAATGTCATATTATTGGAAACATACACTGTATATCCTTTTCATAGTAGTCTTTTTAACATAGTAATAAGCATTCAACACCCTTCATGTCTTTTCATGGCTTGATAAGTCATTTAATTTTAGCACTGAACTCATTCACCTACTGTAGGACATTCTGATTGCTTCCAGGTTTTGGCAGTTATAAATAAAGCTGCTATAAATATCCAAGTGCAGATTTTTGTGTGGACCTAAGTTTTCAGCTCCTTAGGGTAAAAAGAAGGAGTGAGACTGCTGGATTGTACAGTAGGAGTATATTTAATTCTGTAAGAAACCACCAAACTATCTTTTGCAGTCATTGTACCATTTTGCATTCCCAGCAGTAATGAATGACAGCTCCGATTGCTCCACATTTTCACCAGCATTTGGTATTGTCAGTGATCCTGATTTTGGCCATTCTAATAGGTATTCAGTGATATTTCATTGTTGTATTAATTTGCATTACCCCATGACATATGACACGGAGCAACTTTTCATATGTTCATTTCCCATCTATACATATTTCCTGATGAGGTGTCCATTCAGGTTTTCAGCTCATTTTTTTAATTGGGTTGTTTGTTATTGTTGAGTTCTGAGTGTTGTTTACGTGTTTTGGATAATAGTCCTTTATCATATGTGTCTTTTGCAAGTATTTTTTCCCAGTATATGGCTAGTCTTTTCATTCTCTTGAGATTTTATTTCACAAAGAATTTTCTTATTATTTTGGGTACCATGTATTTAATGAACTTTCCTAGTGGACAATAATTCAACATATTATCACAACTCTTTCTATGGAAATTAAGTATGTCCCATATGACTCCACTGGGAGAGGGCTCCAGATGCTTGTACCTTCTTTCCTCTGAACTTTGCCCAACATGCTTTCCCTTTTCTATTTTGCTTGCTTTTGATGTAATAAACCACAGTCATGAGTATAACTATCTAAATAAATAAAATCCAGTTTATCAATTCTTTCCTTCATGGATTGTGCCTTTGGTATTGTAACTAAAAGTCATCACCATAACCAAGGTGATGTAGGTTTTTTCCTGTTATAGGAGTTTTAGGGAGCTTTTTTTGTTTGCTTTGGTTTTTAAATTTTTATTTGTTTTTGAGAAATAAAATTGTGTTTAAGGTGGGCAATATATTTTGATATATATATACATTGTGATATAAGTACCACAATAAAACTAATTAACATATCCAGTATCTCACACAGCTAACTTCTTTTGAGTGTAGAGTAAGAACCCTTGAGATCTACTCATCTCAGCAGATTTCAAGCAATATATTAACTATAATCATCATGGTGTATATTGGGTCTTCAAAACTTATTCAACTTATAAATGAAAGTTTGCAAGCTTAGATGAATACCTTCCCTTTTCCTCCACCCCTCAGCCTCTGGAAAATGCCATTCTACTCACCATTGTTATGAGTATGACTTTTTTAACTTCCACATATAAGTGAGGTCTTGCGGTACCTCCCCATACCCAGCTTATTTCATTTAGCATAATGTCCTCCAGGTTCATCAATGTTGTAAATGGCAATATTTCATTTTTAAAGGCTTAATAATATTCCACTGTGTGTATGTATGTGTGTGTGTATATATACACACACACACACACACACACACATTTCCTTTATCCATTCATCTGTTGAGGCCACTTAGGTTGTTTCTATGTCTTGGCTACTGTGAATAATGGTGAGATGAACATGAAAATGCAGACACCTCTCAAGATGATATTATTTAGAAGTTTTAGACTTTTTGTGTAACATTTAGGTCTATGATCTATTTTGAATTGATTTTTGACAATGGTATAAGGTCTGTCTAGATTCATTTTTTTGCATGTGGATGTCCAGCTGTTCCAGAACCATCTGTTAAAAAGATTATCTTTGCTTCATAATTCTATACTATTTTAAATATTTTTATTTCCATGCTGACCAAAAAATTATCCCAATTTCAGTGAGAATGATACCTTCACTGGAAGCATAATACAAGTATTTTTAGGAAGGCAACAGAATAAGGCTTTGAATATGAAAACCTTAACAACTTATTGTCCTGTGTTGACAACCATGCACTCTAAAACATACCACACATCTGCTGTGTTACTTGGTCTACAAATTCTTGAAATCTGCTCCCTTAGATTTTTCAAATATTGTGATATTTTTCTCCTTATACATGGTATGTGTTTTTTTCCTTCTCACCAAGTAGAACAATAATTAAACAATGGAGAAATGAAAAATCCAAATAGGGTAGAAAGAAACCAATGATCCAAATACACTCCAGATTGAAGTCTTCAAATCTATGATACACACAGTTTTAAGAAGACAGCTTTCAATATTGTTCTTTTTTTTTTTTGTCTTTTGTCTTTTTGTTGTTGCTATTTCTTGGGCCGCTCCCGCGGCATAAGGAGGTTCCCAGGCTAGGGGTTGAATCGGAGCTGTAGCCACCGGCCTACGCCAGAGCCACAGCAACACGGGATCCGAGCCGAGTCTGCAACCTACACCACAGCCCACGGCAACGCCGGATCGTTAACCCACTGAGCAAGGGCAGGGACCGAACCCGCAACCTCATGGTTCCTAGTCGGATTCGTTAACCACTGCGCCACGACGGGAACTCCTCAATATTGTTCTTAATGATGGTATGAGACAACAACCGAGAGCAGAACCATGCTGCTAAGTATATTTCTATTATCTCCTATCTTCACAGCACCACAGTGAAGGAAACAGAAATAATGTCTTCATTTCACTGATGAAAAACCTTAAGCTCAGAGAAGTTAAACAATACTCCCTTCAAATAAATGGCTGAACAGGGATTCAAACATGAGTCTTCGTGGATTGAGAATCCAGGATTTTCATCTATCTACAAGAACCCCTGAACACCCCTTTCTCCTAGTTGGAACATACTTACTTAAAAGTGAAAAGCAAATATAAGGCAGCATAATGAGGTTTTCCATCAAGAAGCTAATAAGAGAAGATGCCCTTTTCGTCTTTTGTAAATAATGGGGCTTATAGATAATAATATTTTTGTCATGCTAGAGTTCTACTTTACAGACTTTTATTATCCTCCCTTTGAATGTTTTTTATTTCCACAAAATCTCTATTCCAAAATGCCTCTTAGCAGAAAACAATGCCAAATGGCATGATCAAATTAGTGAAAACAATGAAGACAAAATGACTTAATTTAAGGACCTTATCCCATGGAGGACAAAACTGGCCAACCATTAATAATCAGTGACTTCCTTCCTTTCCATGAAAACCCATTTTTAAGGTAAATCAAGCAGTAGGCAATCTTGATTATACAATTAAGATACATAAATAACTATGTATTTTATTTGCTTTCTTAAAAACCCCATTAGAATATTTATTAAATATGAACTATCTGCCAATTGTGCTTATGTGATGATTATATCACATAATCATCACAATTAACTAATACATGGACATGCTGGAGTGATCATATAATTTATAATCCAGACTAGATCATTTTGAGAATGAAAGAATAGACTATTAATAATTGGGCAGCACTATGGCCTTACAGCTGGACTCTCTGAAGCAAATATAGGTATGGTCACCTTTCATCTCAAACTTTATAGCTGAATAAAGTTGAAGGCTGAAAGAAGTGAAATGGCTTGTCCATGGTTCTGATACAATGAAGCAACAGTTCTAAGACTTGGCCTCAGATGCACATGATACCAAAATCCATTTTGCTGAATTTTGCTAAATGGTAGTCATTATAAGCAGAATATACAATTCAGTATAGTGATTCTCAAACATAATCATATAAGAGACTCATGTGGGATGAATGGATAAAATCCATACTCCTGGGCCCCACCCAAGAGTTATGGTTTAGTAATCAGGAAATATGCATTTTCCAAGCACACCCCCTCTTTTGATCCAGGTGAAATTCTGCTTATTTGGAGATGCATTGTTCTTCTATTTGAATAAGCACTTATGAGCCAAGAGTGTATTGTTTAAACTTAACATGGTCAAAAAACGAATAAAGGAAAACAAAAGAAGACAAGGTGGTAAAGACTTGCTCCTACTGTAACATACAAATCTTTAAAACTTTCAAAGATACAGTATAAACAAAAGTATTGTGTCAAATATGATTAGTTTGTTATCTCACTAAGACATGTCCTAAAGTATTTTTAAGAATAATTTATTTCTCTCCCACTCAAAAAGTTGTTTGCATTCTTTTTACTATTATGTCCCTTCCATTCAATGCAAGCAGAATCAAGCTTCTTTTCTCTTGCCAGCTTAGGGCCAGAATTATTTACTTTCTGACTTAAAAAAAATTACAAACTGTGCTATAAATTATAAACTCCAACTAATGTCAAATAGTAATATTTATGTTTTTTAAAGGATGCAAACTAAGCCATAAATTAATATTTTCACTTTCTCTCCTTAGTTCAGTAACTTGTGAGACCTAGTAAGTCCTGCCCAAATATTTATTTATTAAAAAAAGGTTTAAAACCATCATTCCATAGTGGACTAAGTTGAGAATAATTCCCATAACATTTGGACAGTAACCACTTTGGTTATTTCAACTGTACTTAGCAAATTGTAACATTTCCCCAGACTTCCTCAAGAAATTTAATAACACAAACTATATCACAAAGTTATTCAATTAGTAGAAAGGTTAGCACAATATGTATGTGTAAAGTATTCAGGGGCAACATCATAGAGGAGATACAGAGAGCAAATGAAGTTAAGAGAGTGTTAGAAATCTAGTTTCCCTTTTCTCCTAGTGTGTAAACATGGGGATAACAGTATTTCTATTTTGAAAAGTGTCTACCTCTAAGGATCACAAAGGCTTTTCCTATTTCTACTCCATGAATGATGTGATTTCCCTCAAAAGTTCAAGGAAGTTATTACTTAGTGATGAAATCAAAGCATAAAGAAATCAGGGAGTACCCAATATCATACAAAAACCTAGTGGTCAAATATATAAGTAAAATAAAACCTGTAATAAATATACAAATATATTAATTCTTAAGGTAAAGGATTTGTCTGGAAGATCTTCAAAATGTTCAATAGGGAATTACCATGCAACCAAGCAATTTCACATCTAGTTACAGTCTAAGACAAATCAGAACAGGTATTCAAACAAAAACTTGTATACAAATCTTAAAAGTACCACTATTCACAAAGACCAAAAAGTAGAAATAACCCAAATTAATGTTAACAAATAAATGGATAAATAAAATGTGGTATATACATAACACAGAAGATCATTCAGCAATAAGAATGAATGAAGTAGTGATACATGCTACAACATGAGTAAATCTTGAACCTGTTATGCTAAGTATAAGATGACTGATAGAAAACACCACATACTGTGTGGTTTCATTCATACAAAACGTCTAGAATAGGCAAATCTATAGAGACAGAAAGTAGATTAGTGGTTGTCTAGGGCTATAAAGAGTGACTGTTAATGGGGCCTAAAGTTTCTTTTTGGGTTAATGAAAATGCTCTAAAAGTGGCTGTGGTAATTGTTGCACAAATTTGTTAATATATTAAAAGCTATGGGTTTAATTGTATGATATGGAAATTAAACCTCAATCCATAAATCTATTTAAAAAGTGAAGTGAAATAATAAAAATAATAAAAATAAAACAAATTGGATGTCACTGAATTATTCACTTTAAAATGGTTAATGTCACTGAATTATTCACTTTAAAATGGTTAATGTAATGTTACAAGAACTTAAAAATATAAAATAAACACAACCTACAACTTGTTTTCATTTCATGCATGTCCATTTAATTAATATATCTCACTTTTGTCACTCCATTATTTTAGTACCCTAGTACATATGCAATTTATTAATTATTCAAACATATCAAGATATGTAATGTTCAGCTATAGGCTTGATCACAATATATAGTAAAAAAATAACAACTAATCAATAATGCATCATTGTTATGTATTATTATAAATGATTAACCTTAAGTTAAAATTTAGAATTAAAGTAAAATTTAGAAGCAAAGCTAAGGGGAGATGTTGGGAATTAAATTGCCCTATCAACTCTGCATAAATTTGATATGATGGCAGTGTGTATAACTATGTGCCTCAACTAAAGAGGAATATAAAATTTTGAATTTAGATGAAACATACAAGAAAAAGAAAGCTAGGTTAAAAAGTTTAAAATAACTAAGACTGTTAGAGTTTTAAAAAGAAAGGATATGGGAGATTTTACTACCAATTTTATTTTATTTAAAGGCTTTTAACTATTAAATTCAGCATGCAAGAAGTCCTAAATTCTCCCATAGTCACAGCATTATAAAACATGATATATGGGAGAGTAAAGAAGAAATTATTTTATCTTCTTTCAAATGAAGGAAGTTTTTATGCCTTAAATGTATCATGAAGACAAGGAAGGTTTTACATCCTAAATAGATAATTAAGACAAGCTTAAAATAAAATCAACAAGAAACTGAAGGATTGCGAAAGCAATTCTGCTGAAATGAGAGGCCTCAGTGTTAAGAAAATGGAGAACTGACAGGAAAAACCAGGTAACAGGGAATGATAGTAAGCCAGGAATACCATGTTGAAAACTTGGATAGCTATAGAAATGTAGGAGAAGAAAAGATGTGAAATATTAGCAAATATTAACAGGTAGTGATGGTGCATCGTGTGAATTGAAGCAAAGAAAAGGAAAGCCTAAATATATATAGAAAATATATTATCATACAAAAATAGCACAATCTTAAACACAATTATTTCCAAGATTTAATGAGACACAATTGACATATAATATTAAGTTTAAGGTGTAAAGAAGATGAAATCACTAACTCAAAGAGAATCTGCATCTCCATGTTTACTGCAGCATTATTCACAAAAGCCAAGACATGCAAATAAGCTAAGTGTCCACTGACAATGAAAGCATAAGGCAAATGTGTCTGTATGTACACACACGTACAAATACACAAAAACATACACAAACATACAATAGAATGTGCGGCCAGTAAAAGAAGGAAAGTTGCCATTTAGAGAGCATGGATGAACTTTGAGGGCATTTATACTAAGTGAAATAAGCAAAGAGAGAAAAGTAAATACTGTATGATCTCACTTTTTATGTGTGGAAACTAAAAACATGGCACTTATAGAAAGAGAAAGTAGAATGGTGGTTGCCAAGGGCTGAGAGGTAGGTGAAATGGTAAGATATTGGTCAAAGGATACAATCCAACTCATTTTAAGGAAGGAAATTAAGTAGCAGAAAGAAATCCTGAGTAGTTAATGGTTACAGAAAAAAAAAAAAAAAACTAAATGAATTCCATTGCAGTATCTGTCACTACTTGCTATGCCTTTGATAATGTTAGCTCTGAGAGTTTAGAAGGCCAAGGTAAAATAAGAAACAAGAGCCAAGAGCAGTTGGAATAGATCCAGAGATTTGACAGAGAGTGTGTCATTGTTCACTTCAGTAACTACAGTTTCTTTGTAAAATGTTAGAAACTGAACTAACTCTTTAATTAGATCATGAGAATACAATAAAATAAAAGGCGGCAAATATACAGTTTTAGATTTCCAATGATAGGTAACAGTGAAGTTAAGCAACATTTTAAAGATCTGAAAAATTTAGAATTCTGATTAATTTCTTATCTAAGTATGTATTGGGGTTTAGCATATAAAAATGGGAGTTGGATTAAATTATAAGAGTATCAAGTGTCATACAAGGAAACAGTTCCTGAAAGGGACACTTGCTAGGCACTGACATGTGCTATTAAAAAATACTGTAGAATCTGCTTTTCTCTCTCCACTTTACTTACATTAACAATAAGCAGGCATATTTAAACTAACTTACCCCAAATTTCATGTGTACATCAGAATAGTGGCTTATGTTGAGAGATTCTGCAATATCTGAGTCTTGGTGCTAACCACCTATTTGACCCCAGTAAACCAAAGGAATATCTTTAGGTTTTATGTATTTAGCAACCCCTTCTTTGAAACAAATTCCAGATGAGTTAGGACTAAGTTTGAATAAAAAACAACAACAACAACAACAACTCCCAAACAGACTTAAACAAGAAAAAATTTGTTTGAGGCTCATATTAGACAAGTCTGCAGGCAAAGAGATCAGAACTATGTCAGCACTTTGATAACATGATCAAGAAGTAAACTTTTGTCCAGCTCAATGTTCTGCCACCCCAAGACTGGGATACTTGTCGCCATGGTCCAAAAACATTGGTAAAACTCCAGATATCACACCTCTAACCCAATCACCTTACAGGGTGATTTTGAGAATTAAATGAGTTTATATATGTAAATGACTTAGAACAGCATATAGTACCTATTAAACAATGGCTATTATTATCACTATATAAAGCCAAATCATCAACCGGCCCCATGCACAGATTCCATCCCTTTTCATCTATTTAAAGAATCTCTTATTTCAAAAGAATGATGTAATGCCATTTGCAGCAACATGGATGGAACTAGAGACTCTCATACTGAGTGAAATAAGTCAGAAAGAGAAAGACAAATACCATATGATATCACTTATAACTAAAATCTAATATACAGCACAAATGAATGTTTCCACAGAAAAGAAAATCACAGACTTGGAGAATAGACTTGTGGCTGCCCAGGGTGGCAGGGGGCGGGGGGGAGTGGGAGACATCGGGAGCTTGGAGTTAATGGATGGAAACTATTGCTCTTGGAATGGATTTACAATGAGATCCTGCTGTGTAGCATTGAGAACTATGTCTAGAAACTTACATCACAACACAACAATGGGAGGAAAAAGTATGTATACATGTAGGTGTAACTTGTTCTCCACGCTCTACAATGGGAAAAAAAAAATCCCCCTTCTCTCCTGCATCACAAATTTCTAACTCTTTACTGCAACATTCCTGCTAGTATACACATATGCTATAATAACCCATTTTAAAAACGAACTTCCTAGGTTCCATTTCTTTCCTCAGCTATTTGGTCTTTTCTATGCTTAATTTTATAAGAAGCTTCTTGAAAGATTTGTTTATACACTTGACCCTTCAACGACATGGGTTTGAACTGTGTGGGTCCACTTATACATGAGTATTTTTCAAAAGTAAATGCTACAGTACTACACAGTCTGTAGATAGTAGAATTTGTGGATGCCCAGGAAGGTACATACATGGGCTGACTGTAAGTTTTAGGCAGATTAACCTCTGCATTGTTCAAGAATCAGAAGTACTCAATACTTCCTCACTTCTGATTTTTTTCTGTAAATGTAATTTTCAATTTCTTCAATGAAACTCTTCTTCTTAAGACCAACAATCTCCTGAATCCTACCAAATCTAATGAACAGTTTTAACAGTTCTCATTTTACTCACTCTTCTTAGTATATATCAAGATGAAAAACAGCTGATCATGCTTTTCATCTTGAAGCATGTTCTATTTGGCTTGGGGACCAAGACACACTCCAAGTTTGCCTTCTAACTCTCTGGCAACTTCTTGGATCTCTGGGCAGCTTCATCTCTTCTGCTCAATAACTAAAATTAAAATACCTCAGGACTCAGTATTTGGACCTCTCTGTCTACACTCACTATCTTGATGATATTGTGCAGACTGATAGTTTTAAATAACATGTACATTCTGAGTACTCTCACATACAATGCACACTTCTCCAATAAATTCTAGATTTCAGTGTTTAACTGACTGCTCAATAGCTCTATTCGATATAGAGAAGGCTTCACAAACCTAATAAAGTTAAAACTGAACTCATGATTCTTGACAAGCACCTCCCTCACCCAGTAAACTTCCTCAGTTTATTAAATGGCATCACAATTCATCAGATGCACAGACCAAAATCTAAGAAATATCCTTGAATTGATTTCTTTTCCTTTTTCAGCATGTTACATTCAATTCAACAGCAAGTCCAATTAACTCCACCTCAATCCCCTACGTTGATTCTGAATCACCTCTTCTCACCAATGTCACTGATGCCACTCTAGTCTATAGACTGTCACTTCCTTGTGAGACACTATAATATCTTTCTTACTGGTATACAGGGTACTACTAGAGGTACTAGAATAATCCTGGAAAACAATTAATATAGTTCATAACACCTCCTAACCACCTCCTGTGTGCCTCGGAGTTCTATGCAAACCAAATAATGGCCCACAAATTTGTACATGATCACTGACCTAATCTCAGATCACTCTCCTCCATGCTCACTACTGGCTTCCTTCTGCTCTTCACATGTGTCAGTTCCATTCCCACCTCAGAGTCTTTTACATTGTGGTTTCCAGTGCTGAACACTCTCCTACCAAATCTTCACACCACTTGTTCTCTCACTTTGTTTACAACTCTCTCTGCTCTCTGAACAGCCTTTTAAGATGACTCCACCTACAATAGATCTTTCCTCCACATCCCCAAATCCTTCCCATAATCTCTCCAGATTTGGGAAGAGCACTTTCATAATGAAAAACATAGCAATTTTTTTAAAAATTTACCTATCTTGTTCTATGAAAATATTGGCTCCATAAGAGCATGAGCTACACGTCCAGCACTTAGTCTGGGTATGGCTCACAGGCACTCAGAAACTTACCTTTTAAAATTCACAATGTCAGGTATCAGATTTTATTTCTTTTTTTTTTTTTTTTCCTTTTTACAGCCACACCCGGGGCATATAGAGGTTCCTGGGTTAGGGACTGAATTAGAGCTGCAGCCGCCACCTATGCCACAGCCACAGCAATACCGGATCCTTAACCCACTAAGTGAGGCCAGGGATTGAACCTGCACCCTCATGGACACAACCTCAGGTTCTTAACCCACTTATCCCTAACAGGAAATCCCAAGTGTCATGTTTTCTATTTAATCTTACCTACAAGTAAAAAGATGGGCCAAAGAATCCTAAATGTAAGCGAGACTTTCACTGGGTGGTACCAAGCCACTAAAGCCAAATTTCTCTGATTATTCTTTCTGTGGAATACAGTGGTACCTCAAGAGGGACATTTTAGGTTTCAGAGATTTCTACAAATACGGTAAAATCAAGAACAGTGTTTATGAGATAGAGTTGTCATTAGGTGTGTCACTGTGGGAGAGAAGAATATTCAAGAATACTAGTATTCATTTGTTTTTCTTGCTCAGAAATATCTGTATTATATCTATACAGTACTAAAAAAATTAAAGCTGGAATATAAACATAAAACTACTGTATGTCAGTTGAATGAACCAGGTTTTCGGAAGTGTTAGAAGTTAAAAAAAATATATGAACGAAAAGCTAAAAATAAATTGAATAACATAAAATGTTACTAAATCTATTAATATCTATTATTAGAGACAGGCCTAATATATGTAATATGCAAGTGAAATATTGAATCATTTTAGGGTTTTCATTCACAAAAACCCTTACCATCTGCATGAATGATATATTAAAATCCAGGTACAGCAGGGGTAAATCATCCAGGTTTCAAAGTAATATGTACGTGATATAAGTCCTAGAATTGGTCTAGATGTGTCTTTCTCCTATATATCTATTTATTCTTCATCATTAAAAAGATATTTATAGCATTTACATATTCTGGACGTGGTTCTAGGTATTTTACATATTCTTAAATGACATAATCCTCATAGCTTTGCCAGCAGGAAATATATTATGTTCATCCCTTAATCCAGGCATCAACAAAGGCCAAATGAGGCCAACCATATGTTTCTATAAATGAAGTATCATTGGAATACAGAAATATTCATTCATTTACATAGCATCTATGGCTGCTTTCATGCTACAATGGCAGAGCTGAATATTTGCAACAGAGATCATGTAGCCTGCAAAGCCAAAAATATTTACTATTTGGCCCTTTACAGAAAAAGTTTGCCAGTTCCTGGTTTAATCTAATAATTCAAAGTTTGGCTCAATTTACCATGTGTAAGTTTAATGAATATTTGGTTGACTGGTTTTAATAATATTATGCAGATAACCAGAAACAGAGTTCTATTGAGGATTCTAAAACTTTCCATCAACCACTAACTTCTGGTCATTTTCCACTGATAGCTTCAAAGCTAGCCAAGCCAATTAAATGTATAAAAAGTCAAATAGTATTAAGAAAGCTTTCATTTCAGTTTTAATACTCTCTTGGGTAAAGCAATACATTCTTCCTGTAAAGCAGCTAGTCCCACTGGAGCCAGACCTGTCTAGTAGCTGGTGCCTGCCTTATATAGCTTTGTATTTCCAGCACTTAACATTGGTCATGGCATGAAGTTGGACCTCTATGAATGTGTGGCACAGATCCACAAACAAAATAGATGCTTTCATGTAACTGGAACTCTTTTCTGACTAAGTCATTAGATTGCACAATTGCACATTACATGATATACTCTAGGGCTCTCATGCCCTTATGTGTCTGCCTGTAAATTTGGATCCAACACAACTTTCCAGACAGAGGACTGTAGTTTCTATAAGGTAAAAATATTGATATGGCACAAGACTTGAGAAACAAAGGCCAAATGCTGCTAGAGGTGATGGCATTATACAATTATGCTCCTGTACATCTTCACATATAGTTTGCATAAAGATATTTATTAGTATAAAGTCAATTGTGTGGATGTTATAAAATGATATCCCTTGAATTAATAAAAACAAAAGCTTTCAATTAATCAGACAGTATTCTTTAAAATGCCTGTAACAGTTTAGACATAAATTATCTTTCTAAAATTATTTCTTCAAATTTTCTTCTTGGCTTTTAGGTTGGTTTCAAAAGCATCAAAAAATTAATTAGTCTTTTTGGGAAAAAAAAAGTTCTTCATTAATTCTACTGCTTCAGGATACTGTGAATTTTGCCAATCTTTGCCAAGTCATTTCTAACAAATTTCATTTAGAAAAATGCCCTCTTAGTGTATGATTCCATGATCTAGGTCAAGGAGAAAAATAAACACAGGGAAAAAAATAGAAGGTTAACCAAACACTAAAAATAGTAAAGCATGAAAAAGTTCTAAAACCTTAATAAACTTAATAAATCAAGTTGGGAACCTTTTTGAGACAGTGGAAAGGCTGAAGGATGCTGTGCATCTTTCTATTTTAGAAGTCCTGGTAAGAGTATGTACAAGGAAAGATGGAAGAAATTGCTCAATGAAAGTAATGGGGTCATCCCCTCAGCTGCCTTCAGGGATGTTGTAAATCTGGATGTTCTTCATTGTTTCCGTTCTTTTCTCTTCCTCATGTAGCTCCCAGCAATTTCATTTTAGAGCCCACTGTAGTTATTTACAAGGTGCATTTTTTGTTGTAGTGTGAAGTGTTCTCTCAATCAATCCTCACAATCTGAGTTTTCTGCTTTACATGCCTACATTTCTATTTCAAAAATCCAAGTCACACGTCCTAGGAAAAGTTAATGCCTTCATAATAGGAAATGCTCTTTTTTCATTGGCCTCTCAATGTTTTGCCCTTTTCTTCTCTGTTTTAGTCATCTTGAATCTTAGCCATGGGTCAAACATGGCAGCTTGTAATGACTGGGAAAGTAAAAGAAATAAGAAGTGTAAAACAACTAAACAGGTGACCTGACTTTACTATTATTAGTACACTGTTCTCTTCCAGAGAACCTCTTGTCAAAGTCAGACTGATATTCACTTTTTATGCGGGAAGAAAACATGTTGAGAACCCTTTTACCATTCTTAGGTTATTCAGTTATACTATAAGTGGATCTCTTGTTTTCTTAAGGAAAAATATTAATATTTCCTTTTCAAATGAAGTGGGTTAATTCTTAGTCTATTTAATACTATGTTTGGATGAAATCTTATGTTTTCAGCATGTTATTTAGAGGAAATATTACAAACAGACTTTATAAATAAATGAAAAATTACAACAGGGAACAATAAAACTTAGCTCACAACTGCGTATTTTAAGCTCTAACAATGTAGAAATATGTATAAAGTGTATGTTGAAAATGTTGTTCCTTTAGGTTTATCTAGATTTTAATGTCATTATAACTTTCTCTGTCAAAAAGAATCAGATTAGTAAGGTTGCAGGGACTATAGGGCTAAATATGGTATGTTGCTCATTTTTGTAACACAAGCAAAAGGACTAAATAATTTAGTATTACATATTCTCTCCTAAAATAACTTAAACATACTGAGTATTTATAATATGCTAAACACTGTTATAATACCTTTCCTTGGGTTTTCTTTCTTAACCTTCAAAACAATTCGGTGAGCTATGAGATATTATTAGCCCCATATGACAGATGAAGAGAGTGAGGCATAGAAGCTGCATAACTTGATGATTAACACAGATGAAATTTAACTTGATTGTCTTTCACTAACAGTCATGTTTTTAACCATTAGGTTAATAATCTAGAAGATGTGGTACATATACACAATGGAATACTACTCAGCCATAAAAAAGAACAAAATAATTCCATTTGCAGCAACCTGGACGGAACTAGAGACTCTCATCCTGAGTGAAGTAAGTCTGAAAGAGAAAGACAAATACCATATGATATCACTTATATCTGGAACCTAATATATGGCACAAATGAACCTTTCCACAGAAAAGAAAATCATGGACTTGGAGAATAGACTTGTGGTCGCTGAGGGGGAGGGGGAGGGAGTGTGGTGGATGGGGAGCTTGGGTTAACAGATGCAAACTATTGCCTTTGGAATGGATTAGGAATGAGATCCTGCTGGGTAGCTCTGGGGACTATGTCTAGTCACTTATGATGGAGCGTGATAATGTGAGAAAATAGAATGTGTACATGTATGTGTAACTGGGTCATCATGCTGTACAGTAGAAAAAGAAACTGTATTGTGGAAATAACAAATAAAAAAATAAACACCTTATATCAGAAAAAAAATAATCTGAATTTGTTTTCTGCATTATAATAAACTTAAAAATAGTGTGAAGGTAATCACAGTTAAGATAAAGCAATTCAAGTTAAAATCTAGCTAATATCAGTTCTGGTAGACAATAACTCTTTAAAAGAAACACACAAATAATATGTAGGAAGTGCTATCTTCAATGGTATAAATGATTTTTAAAATTCCATAAATTATTTCAAATTTATCTTATAACAGTGGTCACAAACTAAGATGGACAGCAGTTAGAGATTTTTAAATATATTATTTCAATTGTTGAGATCTTTTGTAGGAGATAATTATTATATATCATATGCATGTATGATTAACTTATACTGTATATTTAAAAATGCAGTTCTGACAAAGTCATCTTGAGAAAGAACAACACAGCTCAAAGTATCATTCTCCCTGACTTCAAACTATATTACGAAGGTACATTAATCAAAACAGTATGGTACCAACACCAAAAAAAAGAGGCACATAGATCAACAGGATAGATAGCCCACATATTTATAGTCAATTAATCTACAACAAAGGAGGCAAGGATATACAATGGGGAAAAGATAGTCTCTTCAATAAATGGTATTGGAAAAACTGGACAGCTACTTGTAAATCAGTGAAACTAGACCATTTTCTCAAATAATATACAAAAGAAATTCAAAGTTTATTAAAGACTTAAATGTAATACCTGAAACTATAAAACTCCTAGAAGGAAACAAAGATAATGAAAGCTATAAAATCTATCTTAGTAAGCCTTAAAAAAAAAAAAGCAAAAAAAAAAGGAGTTCCTGTCATGGCACAGCAGAAACAAATCCAACTAGGAACCATGAGGTTGTGGGTTAGATCCCTATCCTTGCTGAGTGGGTTAAGGATCCGGCATTGCCATGAGCAGTAGTGTGGGTTGCAGACGCAGCTCGGATTTGGCGCTGCTGTGGCTGTGGTGTAGGCCTATAGCTCCTATTTGACCCCTAGCCTGGGAACCTCCATAAGCCATAGGTGCAGCCCTAAGGAAAAAAAAATCTATCTTAGTAATATTTTTTTCAAATCTATCTCCCCAGTAAAGGGAAAGGAAAGCAAACATAACAAATGGATCCACATTAAATTAAAAACCTTTTGCAGTGAAGGAAATCATTGACAAAACTAAAAGATAACATACTGAATGAGAGCAGATATTTGCAAACATATCCAATAAGGGATTAACATCCAAAACATATAAAGAATTCACACAATTCAATATTAAAAATAAATGAATAATCTGATTTAAAAATGAGAGGAGATCTGAAAAGGCATTCTTTCAAAGAAGACATACAGAGGGCCACCACCTTGAAAAAGAATAGATCCTCAACACCACTAATCATCAAGGAAATGCAAATGAAAACCATAATGAGATATCACTACAAATCTGTCAGAATGGCTATCATCAAAAATAAAAAGTGTTGGTGAGGATATGGAGAAAAGGGAACCCTCCTCCACTGTTGGTAGGAATGTAAATTGGTATAACCACTATGGAAAACTCTATGGAGGTTCCTCAAAAAACCAAAAATAGAACTACCATAGCAAGCAATTCCACTGTGGTATTTATCCCCCAGAAATGAAAACAGTTATTCAAAAACATGTATGTTCGCCACAACATTATTTATAATAGCCAAGGTATGGAAGCAACCTGTTTCCATTAACAGATGAATGGATAAAGAAGTGGTATATACACATGTGATGGAATATAACTCAAGAATGAAATCCTACCATTTGTGACACCATGAACCCGGAAAGTATTACGCTTAGTAAAATAAGTCAGAGAAAGACAAATTCTTTATGTTTTCCCTTATATGTATTATCTAACAAATAAAACAAATGAACAAATATGACAAAATAAAAACAGACAAACTATGGGTAGGGGGTGTGGATGGATGGGCAAAGTAGGTGAAGGGATTAGGAGGTACAAACATAGTTATAAAACAAATAGCTCAAAGGGATATATGTGCAACACAGGGAGTATAGCCAATAATATTATAATAACAAATATCATAATAATAGCATAATCTATAAAAATGTCAAACCACTAGGTTGTATACTTGAAACTCATTTAATATTTAAGTCAACTGTACTTCAATTTTTACAAATGCATTTCTACATTATTATAAATGACATAGGGAATCTAATCTACCCAGTAATAAGATACACTGTCTACTCTTCACAGAATGATTCACTCTTCTAAGGGAATTTGGAAAACATGGGTAATTATTATTAGTAAAGATGACATGAAGTTCTGAGAACCTTCATATTTTAGTATGTTGGTAACCTTTAACATCTTTATTCTCTTAATTTTATCTGAAAAATTTTAATTTTGAAAGAGAAAGCTAACCACTTAAACAAAGCACTTTTTCCCCAATAATATGGTACAGTTCCAAAGACCAGGCAGAGGGAACAGGCAAGAACAGAGGTATTTTCTATAATCTATGTGGGAAAAGAATCTGAAAGAGAATGGATGTGTGTACATGCATGAATGAATCACTTTGTTGTAGAGCAGAAAGTAGCACAACAATATAATTTGTAAAATTTCAGGAAAACTTTAAAAAATAAAAAAATTGACTTGGAGTCATTCTGCATTTTACTATCACTGTGTAGGGGCAGTACTAAATAACATTCGTATAAAAGTATTCATTGAAAAAATAAAAACATCACTCTAAATTCTAAGCAAACTAAAACTCCCATTGACTTTCAATAATATCTGTATAAGCTTCAAATTAGCACATTTTTATTACTTGTCCTTGAATAAAAACTGAATTCTACATGCAAGTTTATCTGGAGAACTCCTACTTATACATTCCAACTCCCAACAGATATAGATTCAGCTTCGCAAGTTCATTTCAAGAGTAAGTTCCTAATGGCTCAGTCAGAGTTGGAGTTATCAAAGCTGTTTTTAGTGGTGCAGCAACTGTCTGCTAACTCCAATTATTATATAATCTAGCTTTTAAAAGCAGATTTAAAACAAAGCAATGATCTCACCATGATTGTGAAGACCAAGGAAGAGAATATGAGTTGCTTTAATGCTGACACTTTATGTGAACACTTGGAGACTTTACTTGTTTTTAAAATTCTTTGATGGAGACATTTGAAAGCCCCTAGAATTTATCCCAAGGAAACAAAGAATTGCAATTCCAAACCATACTGCAATTTCTAGTAGTTGTTGTGAAGTGGGATTACTAAAAATGTCTGCCAAGCTAACTTTTACAGTTAAGACTTTCCCTACTTGTATATCTATTTGTTCATGTGGAAAAAGCTTTTCAAAACTAAAATTAACTCAAAAGAATCTTCTGACAAAGTCATTGTCAACTTTGCAGAAGTTAAGGTGGGAAACTACAAACCATAATGTTAGGAAACATTGCAATAGACCAATAAGTATGTATACATTTTCTGTCTTTATTCAGAAAACATATTAATGTAACTAAAAATTAGTATTCCATTACTTTTCTTTGTTGTGCTATAATACTTAATGTATTTATTCATTTATTATCCTTAAATAATTATATATAATTATTGTTTTCTAGCTATTATTATTCCTTATTTTTTCATGATTACTACTAAAAAACTCATGCTGTAGAGAAAAACAGAATAATTTAAAAATGATATACTCTCTATGTGTGGCAAATACACTAGAAATGCCACTGCAAGATAAAAGAATCTCAGATAACTTCAGCTGTGAGGCTATCAAAATAAGTGTTTATTTGTGTTAAAGATATCATTCCCTTGATATCAGCTACACTCGTTGACTCCACTTCTCATCTCTCCCTTTCCAAGCATTATCATCAGATTCATGTGCTTTCTACTCTCGGGAAATGATGGTTCTAATGTCACTAATGATCTCATTTTATTTAATCTTTCTGTGGCACATCTCTCTCTACTTTTGATGTCCCTAACACCACTCTCTTAGCCTGAGACAATATTTCACTTCCACCCAATGGTTTATGCCCTTTAAATATTGGGCTACTTGAATTCTATGTTTGGGCTCCTCTCTCTCCACATGTTACTGATGTGTCAACACATGCACTTTGACAGTTTTAACCACTAATTATTTGCTGAAATGTATGTATCCATCCAGATCCCTTGAACTCACCCTCCATCCACCCCTAATATCTATACCTAGGTATCAAAGACCTTCCTTAAATATAGTACAGGCAAAACTAAATTCAGATCTTGTTCCGAAAATTACTTATATATTCCCTAAATCAGAAAACCTAAAAGCACGCCTAAATTCCATTCTCTCCTTCATCTCAATGTGCAACTGATGATCAAATCCTGTTGATCCTTTTTCTTTTTTATGTATTCCCCACACCACCACCCTCCATTCCACTGCTACCACTTTTACCTTAACTTCTCTCACCTGAACTAACTGTTATTTCCATCTCTGGTCTCAAATCTCTTAAAAGAGATTTTTCACTGTACTTCCCAGGCAATGCTACCAAAGTGCACATCCAATTAAACTACCTTTATCATTTTGGCTCCCCACCATTAAGTGGAGAAAATCAGCACTCCTTAGTAAGGCATACAATCAGACCCTGATCTGACCCTATCTCTTGTCATACCTCTGGGAAAGTCCAATACTTTACTTATATGTCAAATTATTTGGAGTTCTTTGAGTGATCCTCTGTTTTATTTATCTATATTTTTATCCAATCCTTTTCCTTATCTACTCAATGAAAACTTTACCACTCTGATCATCAAAATCAAGCATTACTTTCTTTTTAAAACTTTCCTCAATACTGCAATCAGTATAGTTAACAACTCCTAACTTAGTTTCTACGAATTCAAAACATAATGTTATATCTTTTCTTTTTAAACTATTAGCTCCCAGAATGTTGCTACCTTAAGTATATTTATATCTCTAGACCTTAAGAGCATATTATTAAACAGATTGTTGAAAAAAATGACTCCTGGATTTAAAAAAAAATAGTTTATTTCAGCCTTATTTTTTCTTTTCTAATTTTCTTATGTATTTTTTTCACCTTGGTTATCTCTTAAGCTTTACTTCATTTCTACACTAATTATAGGCTAACAAACACATTATAGCTGCCTTTATTTAAATAAACCTTTACTGAGAATCTGTAACAACATACTTTTGTTAGTAGCACATGTTGTGTGTGTGTGACAGCATGTGTGTATGTTGGGGGGGATATGGATATTAAGATATAAAAATACGGTACAAATCTTTTATTTATTAACCTTGGCCCTGCTCATCATGACATCTATATATTTATTTTACAGACAACATGGATAACTTCAGCGGGGTTAGCAAAGTCCCTTTTCAATGGTAAGTTGTTGGGAAGCCAATGACATATTTTACGGCACTTTCACTAGCATGGGCCCTTCCCAGGGAAACCACAGGCACCTGTATCCAAAATTTATGTAATACCAGTGAAGTTACTGTAGGCACTTTGTGCCATAATTTTTTGTATAAAGCATCTCCTCAAATGTAACAGTCTTAAGAGACTTAGAAAACCTGGATCCATCCCTTGCCTCTATTTTTAGCAGTAGCTATTCTTTATTAAGTACTTCCTATGGACCAAGCACTGTCCTATCACTGACATGTGTTTATGTGTACATATATATCAGGATATTCAGTAGTGCATAAAAGTAGTCAAGAATTCTCAGTGTACTCAGTGTACTGTGCTAAATGCTATTCAAATGTCAAGGCACTGCATTCTCACCAAAACCCTGTGAGGAGGTATTGCCATTGTCCTCTTTGTACAAGTGAAGAAAGGGAAGCACAGAAAGATTAAGGAATTTGCCCCAAACCATGCAGTCAAGATCTGAAGGCAAGCACTCAGGCATCAACTCTTCCTAACTGCCACTGCCCTATACAGTTTCAGTAATAATTCACCCTTGCTGTGGGTTGTAATGACTGCAAGCCCATCAACAAGAAAATGCCTTTCATTTCTTCAATATCTTACTTGAGACTTCACAAAGAAAGAACTCTGGGCAAGTAGTTCAGTGATTTATATAAATGCACACAAATTATACCCATGTAAAAAATTAAAAGGATGGGAAAATCATTACCAAGAAAATGTGGAGTGGGGTAAAATACCAAAACGCAAGCTTTTCCAATGTAATCATATTAAGAAGTTTTGACCCTCAATGTTGAAAACAGCAAGATACCAAAATTAACATGGGAGTGAATCAAAGCTATTGTGAGATGAGAGATAAATTGTCCATCATAAAATACAAATTTGTTGTATTCTTCCTATTTTAGCAATGTAATGCAAATATCAGCAGCTAATATTAAGCAGCTTAGCAGCTACAGGGCCAGCCCGCTTTGGGGAATGAAATATTTTAAATGTGTGTGGGGGGGTTTCCAAAGTCCAGTATCATTTAGCTTCCTTTGAAATTTTACCTAGTGCTTCACTGAAATCTTTGTGTGCTTCCATTCTCTGTTTAAGGTAGCTATAGCAATTCCAAAGGTCATATGTAGTAACTGAGTGGAACAAAGGTTCCGAGATACCTTCCACTGCCATTTTAAGCAGTTGCTGCTAAATAACCATATTCCCTGCCACCTCAGTGTATCAAATTCACAGAGACAATTTTCTTAAGCGAAAATAGAATTTTCATTGAGGCAATTTGTCTTCAACACATGATATGTGATTTGCTCAGCTGTCTCCAGATTTTGTCTGAGAAATCAAGCAAGGAGAGTGTCAAATAGTGGCTTTGATTATTTTGACCACAGGTACAAAGAAATACAACGACGGTGTCATTTGGGGGTCCATTTCCATAAAACAAATTTATAGCTGATGTGCCACTTTGTGGTCACCAGAGCTAATGGGCCTTTTAAGAACATCTACTTAATAACAATAAAGTTCCATTTTTACAAGATTTAATGTTGGAAGAATTAATGCACCTCATAGCCTGACCTTCAACTGTTCTTTTGATGGCAACTACTGTACTGTTTCATTCTTTGAGATTTTCCAGATATTGAGCTGACATTATAAAACCAGCATTCGCAGGTGTTTTTAATAAAACTGGGGACTTAATTGTGAATGGATAGGGTAGGCTCAGTATGAAGGTGACACTTTAATAGGAGGGGAATTTTTACCAAGATTTATATAATGCTCAACTTCCAAAGCGCCCCAATAATTTTTACTGATATTCAGATGCTAGAAATGATTGTTAATGCATCACCATAACTGATCTAGGAGGCTATCCACCTCTGACTTTTTTTTTTTTTTGCAAATTAAGTATGCAGTTAAGGAGTCAATAGCTATCATCTCCCTTAGCCCCTCACAATGATACATTCCAAAACAGGATGCAGTAGGGTATTTACTGAATATCCCACTGCCCTGATCTTGGACAGACACAACAAAACAAAGCATGGACATGTTCACCCAAGATAGCAGGGTGTCAAGACTCTTCCTAGGCAAGTGTGAGTTAACACAAGCCTGTGTTAGAAAATTGCACAATAGGGTCTAGTAGCCTGTGAAAGTGTTTTCAGACATATCAGCATCACAGGAAACCTAGCAAAGAGTCACCATGTCATCTTGATTTGCCAAATAGGGTAAACAAACCTCCTTTGACTGGCAGATGCAAGAGAAACTATACTTTTCTATACTGGATGGCAGAGTTTAAATTGAAGGGAAGTAAACACTATGTTCAACTAAATAAATTAAGGGAATATTCAAGTTTATCTAATGGGTTCCTGAAAAAGTATAGGGGTATTTAAGCCTGTGATGAAATATCAAACTTTAAAACTTGAGATCAAATATGACTAAAGGGGCCTAAACATGTAATCATTTGGGAAGATGCATCTTTATTGCATGTCGTAATTTAGATCATCCTTCTGAAGAAGCAGACACAAAAGTGAGATAAGACAGGCATAAGAGTTATTGGGGCAGGGGGCGGGTGGGGGGGGCTGCCTCTGAAAGAAAACAGGATGATGCTGGGAGAGCTATCCCACTATGATGCCTGTCTGGCCCCTTTGGAGGAGACAGGAAAGGGAGGGCAGAAAGGAAGCAGGCTTTGCATGGTAGCGCACTCTAAGAAAGTTCTGGCCAAGCTGATTGAGGAATCTTGGAGCCAAAGTCACCATCAGAGGAATGCAGTTCTCTCAGGAATGGGCTTGCCTTAGCATCCAGACTACACTAAGTCACTGCCCAGGATAAGCTCCTGGGAATGCTGGCTTCAGCATCAAAATCAGGGTGGACAGAGTATAGCATCTGGAGCCAGCAGTCAATTACACTCTCTACAGTTAGAAATGTGAAAAGTCATTTTCATGACCATCACTTAGTATGCCTTCAGGTACTGTGACTTCATGAGACTAACCACTTTGATAAAAGACTGAGCTTCAACTGAGTAAACAAACATGAGTGATTTTATTTCACACTTATGAAAAATACTTTTCTCTTACAGATAAATGAAAATTACTATACAAAGGTCAACTAGGATAAACAGAAGATTTCAAGTGACCATAAAAACAGAAAATCATTCTAATTAGTCCTTTCAAATGTATTCCTTGTTTGCGGGCATTAACTTCTTTTAATACATGTAAGTATGCGTTACTTTTAAGATGTTAGTCTGACAAGAGAGCAGTGGTATCAATTGAATAAAACCAGGTAACCCTGGAAAATAATTTTTCTACAGCTGTAAATTGTTAACTGTATCAAAACAGTAGCTGTTGGTGAACAATACTCACATCCTGCTGATCACTACATGACGTGAGAAACTGAAAAACGGCCTCACAAAAGATATTGGCATCCTAATCCTTGAAACCTGTCAATGTTATCTTATATGGAAAAAAGGATCTTTGCATATGTAACAAAGCGAAGAATTCTGAGATGGGGAGATTAACCTCGATTACCCAAGTAGGCCCAAAATGCAATCATGGGTGACTCTATAAGAGTAAGGCAATGGGAGATCTGACACACAGAGGAAAAGGTGGAGCAGAGAGTGATTTGAAGATTTTGGCATTTAGATTAAAGTGATGAGGCCACAAACCAAGGAATGCCAACAGTAACCATACACTGAAAGAAGTCATGAATAGATTCTCCCCTGGAGTCTTCAGAGAGAGCACGACTCTGCCTATGCCTTGCTTTCACCCCAGTGATATTGACTTCAAACATCTGGCCTCCAAAACTGTGAGACAATGAATTTCTGTTGTTGTAAGGCACCAAGTTTGCAGTAATTTGTTGCAGCATCCAAAGTAACCTAATGTACAAGGGAAGACTTTCTTTATTTGAGGCCCTTTTTTCCATCTTCTGAAAACAACAGAGACTGGCCACAGAGATGGTAGAGTTATGCAAAGCCACTTGGAAAGACCTCTGACTACTCATTTGTGAGAATCTGTAGTAACCTGAAAGAAAGGACTTTTTAAAGGAAACATTTTAATGAAGTAAATCATTTATAATGAAAAGTAAAGAAATCCTAAATACAGCACCCAATGAATTTTCATAGTAAATTAATTTAAATAAGCAGCACCAAGAGCAGTCATCATCCCTCTTCTAGTCACTAACTCCCCAAAGGTAATCACTATCTTGATTTCTAATACCCAGTAAATTTGCATTTGCTTCTTTCATACTTTAGCTAAATGGACTCATTCAATATATACTCCTTTAGGTCTGTACTTCTACCTAACATTTTGTTCTTGGCATTCTTCTATACTGTTGCATGCAGTAGTAGAATATCTTCACATAAGACCATGCTGGCAAGGAAGAAAACCTGAGATTAGGGGGCAGTGCTGTTTGCTGTTTTATATTTGCGTCCCAAAGAAGTACTCCACAGAGCATTTATTCATCCATGGTCGTTTGTACTGTTTCCATTTTAAAAATATTATAAATAGCATTGCTGTGAATATTTGGAGGCATGTAAGCTCCTATTACTTTTGAGTGAGCAATGAGTATCTGGATTGAAAATGCTGGACCATGAGGTATGCATATTTAAAACAAAGGTTTTTATAAGAAATAAAAGCATAATTTCAAAATCATTCCCATTTCATTATGTAGATATTTTTCAATTATCTTTTTTTTGACCTTAATATTTTAAGATGAATTCTGAATCACCTAATTCCACTAATTAGATGCTCTTAGAAAAACTGGCTAAACTCTGACATAACTGTCTTATGTTTATCGTAGCTTTAAAGGTCAACAATGTAGTAAAATATTTTTTTAATTATAATTTTTAAAAAAACTCAAATTTGGTACCCGGCACTTCTGAATTTTCTCTTTCATATGATTTTCTAGGAGGAAGAACATCAGACCTACAGAAATTTTTAGTGAAGGTGACATGTTATCCCTAGAGGGGCATCTAATGCATCTTGATAATCTTCCAGCTTCTCATATAATTCAGAAGGCTGTGAGACTGCAGTCAAGTGCATGTTCTCCAACTTGAATGGGTGCAAAAAGATGAAAATATAATTAATCCAATTGTGTTTCTTTGAGATACTTCCAATACTTCCAGCCAGCAGAACAATGGTAAATTTTTTCCCCTTTTCAGTAGAAATAGATTCTTTTTAAACCATTCTACTTTGAATATATTTTGGGCTTTTTTTTTTTTTTTTCGAATTGCCTTTTTCTCCTCCTAAGATAGTCTCACTCTGAGCTCTCTATAGGAGTGCATAAAAGATTTTATAAAACACAAAATATTAGAATTACAGAGAAGAGAGCTAGGTTGTAGACTAGAATACTATCAGCCAGCTTGAGACTGAAAGAATCGGAGGCTTAAAGGTTTACAGACTCAGAATGAAAGGACGTATATAACATCTAGCTCTGAAAATTAGGTCACATTAACAGAACCATTTAATTTCTCACTCTGTATGTGGAAGTGCAATATTTGAGCAAATACAACTATTTTAATGGTAGGCTTGTGTCGGCAGTTACAAAAACAAGACCTTTTACACTGAAAATACTTTCTTTATTGTCTGTGTTCTAATAAAGGGTCTAGATTGACTTGGAATTTCTAGCTCCAGCCCACACCTTACTTCACATTCAGCAGTGGTTCCTAAGCCAAAACTAATTTGTAAAGGTCGAACTAAAGTCTAGTAGCATCCCAGGAACTCATGAGTATGCACCAATATCACCGCATAGTTAAAGTCTACACAGCTTTGGCTAGGCACACTGGATTCCTTTTAATAACATATTCAGCGAGGAAAAAAATAAAATAGATATAACTGTTAAATAGGAAAACCCAATTAAAAATAAAAAACCTACTGACTGATTTCTCCACTCTAAAAGTACATGGTTGAGAAAAGATTATATATAGTTCCCTAATACTTAAAATGTATAAGAAATAATTCATTCCACCAATCAACATTAAGGAAGGCACTCTTCTAGGCACTGAGTATATTGAATAAAACAGACAAAAACTTTCCCCCTTCATGAAGCCTATATTTTAAGTGAAGGGCAACAGAAAATTTTTATAATAAATTATGTATTGTACATCAGTGGTAAGAGCTAAGAGGGATAGCTGCAATTTTAAATATGTGGCCAGAGAAGGCCTCACTACTTAGCGATATATAGTGAACAAATATCTGAAGGAGGTGAGAGGGTGAGGGGGGTTGGAAGAAGAGGGGGAGCCCAGAGGCTAAGTCCAGGAAAAGCATCCAAGGCAAGGGGAACTGCAAGCATAGACATCGATGTAGGAGGAGGAGTACCTGGTATAACCTAAGAGCATTGTGCCCTGGAGCTGAGCAAACACAAAGGAAGCACTAGCAGACTAAAAGCAGCAATGAGGAGCCAAATGACTACACAGCATCTTGTAAGCAACTGTAGGGACTTGAGTTTTATTCTCAAAGACAGGAGAGGCCATTATTAGTAGATGCTGAACAGAAGAAGGTATCACACAATTTGTAATTCAAGGTATCACACTGACTGCCAAGTTGAGAAAGGTAAAAAAAAAAACTTACAAGGAGCAATGGTGAAGCAGAGAAAACTATTAGTAGACTACTAAAATAAAACAGTTGAGACAAGAGGGGGCTTGAACCAATATATAGCAGATTTGCTGAGAAGAGGTCAAATTCTGGATATATTTTCAAGGTAGAATGGACACACTTTTCAGATGGGCTGGAGCATACAAACAAGAAGAGTCAAAAGGAATCCAAAGTTTTGACTTGAGCACTCAGACAGATGGAATTAACCACTGATGAATGTTGGAGAAAGTTAGGTGTGGCAGGGATGGTAAGGAAATTGTTTGGGCTTAGCTAAGTGCCATGTACCTATTTAGACCAAAAGTAATAATGTGGACTATGAAGATGGCTATATGAATTTGGAGTTTAGGGGAGAGACCAGGGTGGTGATGAAAATTTGGGACTCATTGGCATATAGATAATATTTAAAGCTATGACACCGGAAGAGATCTTCACAACAGAGTACGTGGAGATGTTCAAGGACTGAGTCCTAGGGCTCTCAGGTGTCTAATAGCTTATAGTTTATCTCAAACTCATAACAAGAAGCATTCTACAGGTAGTTTCAAAGAGATTCTAGATGAAATGATCCCTTAAAACAAAATATTATAAAGTAAGACCACAGCCTAAGTGTTGATTTTAACTAGATGCTTTGTGAAATCTCTTCCAAATGCTGCTTGACTTTTATGACTAGAAATGAAATCTTCCTATATCCAAATATATGACTATTTTATGAGTTTATATAAGTATGCACTAAAGTATAATTTATTTATACCTCACACATGAGGATCAGATAATATAGTTTTAAAAATGTGGAGTTCCCGTCGTGGCACAGTGGTTAATGAATCCGACTAGGAACCATGAGGTTTCATGTTTGATCCCTGGCCTCGTTCAGAGGGTTAAGGATCTGGCATTGCCATGAGCTGTGGTGTAGGTCACAGATACAACTCGGATCAGGCACTGCCATAGCTCTGGTGCAGGCCGGCAGAAATAGCTCTGATTAGACCCCTAGCCTGGGAACCTCCATATGCCGCGAGTGTGGCCCTAAAAAGACAATCAATCAATCAATCAATACTACCTGGATTTGAAATTTAAGTATTTGGTGAATGTTTCACAAGGTGCTATTAGATTCATGATGATTAGTGATTTAAATATAAAAAGAATATTAATACACCACATCAAAGAAGATAAACAGAGAGCAAATATACATATGAAAGGCTGCTGTACATTAGTTGTCATGGGGTAATGCAAATTAAAACAACCATGAAATATCACTATACACCTACTAGAATGAGCAAAATCAGGAACACTGACAACACTAAATGCTAGAGATAATGTGGAGCAACAGGAACTCTCATTAATTCCTGGTGGGTATGAAAAATGGCACAGCCACTTTGGAAGACAATTTGGTGGGACTGTTTTGTTTGTTTTGTTTTGTTTTGATGGCCACACCCACATCATATGGAACTTCCCAGGACAGGGACTGAATCCAAGACCCAGCTGAGACCTAAGCTGCAGCTGCAGCAACACTGTATCCTTTTAACCCACTACCACCCAAGTCACTATAGTCAGCAACATGGATGAAACTAGAAACTTTCATACTAAGTGAAGTAAGTCAGAAAGAAAAGACAAGTGCCACATGACTTCGCTTATATCTGGAATCTGATAGAGGGCACAAATGAACCTTTCCACAGAAAAGAAAATCATGGACATGGAGAACAGATTGGTGGTTGCCAAGAGGGAGGAGGAGGGAGTGGGAGGGACTGGGAATTTGGGGTTAATAGATGTAAACTATTGCCTTTGGAATAGATAAGCAATGGGATCCTACTGCATAGCACTGAGAATTATGTCTGGTCACCTGTGATGGAGCATGATAATGTGAGAAAAAGAATCTATACATGTATGTGTGACTGAGTCACCTTGCTGTGCAGTAGAAAATTGACAGAACACTGTAAATCAGCTATAATGGAAAAAATAATAAATTATAAAAAAAAATTCTTAACCAACTACACCAAGGCAGGAATTCCAGTTTGGTGGTTTCTTACAAAACTAAATATATTCTTACCAATCAATCCATCAGCCTCATTCCTTGGAACTTACCCCAAGGAACTATGAACTCACGTTCACATAAAAACCTACACAAAGATGTTTATAGCAGCTTTATCCATAGTTGCCAGAATGTGGGCACAGCCAAGGTATCTTCTTTTCTTTTTTATTTTTTTGTCCACACTGGCTGCACACACAAGTTCCCAGGCCTGGGATCGAATCTGCACCAGAGCAGTGACCTGAACCACAGTAGTGATGATACCAAATTCTTTAACTACCAGTCCACAAGGGAATTTCAAGACATCTTTCAAAAACTTAATGGATTAATAAAATGATACATCCAAAAAATGGAATATTATTCAGCACTAAAAAGAATTAAGTTATCAAGCCATGAAAAAGAACAAGGAGATCTAGAAATTATCATACTAAGTGAAGTCAGACAAAGACAAGTATCATATGAGATAACTAATATGAGGAATCTAATAAAAAATGATACAAAAGAACTCACAAAACAGACACCCATTCAAAGATTTTGAAACCAAATTTACGGCTACCAAAGGGGAAATGTGGGAGAGAAAGGCATAAATTAAGGTGTTGGGACTGACAATTACACACTACTATATATAAAATATATAGGTAACAGAGAATAATCTACTCAATACTGTATAATAATCTACATGGGAAAATAATCTGAAAAGGAATGGATATAGGTATATGTGTAACTGATTTACTGTGTTGTACATTTGAAACTAATACATCTTTGTAAGTCAACTGTACTCCAATAAAGTTTATTTTAAAAAGAAAAAGGACAAGTTGGAAACTTAAATGCCTATTACTAAATGAAATAAATCAATCCAAAAAGTCTACATACTGTATGATTCCAACTATCTGGCATTCTCAAAAGGCAAAACTATGGAGAATAAAAAGACCAGGGTTGGGTGGGGGGAGAGAAAGAGGAATGAATAGGTAGAACACAGAGAATCTTTAGGGCAATGAAGATACTCTGTATGATAACTATAATAATGATCATATGTCAGTATACATTTGTCCAAACTCAAAGTATGTATAATACCAAGAGTGAATCATAATGTAAACTATGAACTTTGGATGATTATGATGTGTCAATGTGAGTTCATCAAAAATGTACTGCTCTGGTGAGTGATGCTAATAATGGGGGAGGAAATGCATGTGTGGAGGCAGGAGATGTATGGGAAATCTCTATATCTTCCTCTTAATTTTGTCATAATCCTAAGACTGTTCTTAAAAAAAAAGTCCTTTTTTTTTTTTTTTCCTTTGGCTGTGCCCGTGGCATGTGGAAGTTCCTGGGCCACCGATCCAACCCATGCCACAGCAGCAACCCACGCTGTTGCAGTGAGAATGCCAGATCCTTAAACCACTGTGCTATAAAGGAACTCCAAAAAAAGGTTTTTTTTTGAGGATATTAATTAAACCAAAAGTACCCTACGTTCTCTACTTTGAATACTGACTTGATTTAACAAAGAGCCACAGAGATACTGAATATTCTTCCTTTAATCTGAAAATATACAAAAAATATTAAAAATTGAGAATTTCAGAAAATCTAGCAATATTTAATGCTATCCATATCAATTTCAATATGTCACCTTCACTTTACACTACACACATCTTATGTTTGTGTGAACATTTCCTGACCTCTATAAACCCTGGAGGAAAATATCTAATACACAAGACCCCAAGTTATTCTTCCTGGATTGACTCTGTTTCTTTACTTAAGAATGTACTTATGACATGAAAAATAATACCTTTTACCCCTACTTCCACCCTGGTCATCTTTAGAATTAAATTCACCAGAGAAGACTTCTGTAAAGTTGTGTTATTTCCACCGTCATGTACACATCAATAGAACATCCTTTCTGTCCTTTCTTATCACTCACTTTCAAAATTACTCAAAATATATATCATCTTAAGATGAGAATCAAAATTTTGGTCAAAAACTGTGTTATTACAGAGTTAACACTTGAATGCTACTACACTGTACATGATACTATAGGGCAATTGCATTAAGAACTACATCTCTCTTTTTTCAAAGAAATCGGGTAAAATGGTCTTTCCTCACTGTAGCCCATTTAAGCTAAATTTAAAAATATAAAAATATTTAATCCTGAAAGTTTAAAGAATCTATGAGAAAGTAAATTATTTACAGAGAAAATACTTTTTAAAAGAATCTTCCTCATAAGAATTAAAGAATCAAGTAATTCTTTGGAAGTCCATTACTCTCGTATCTTTTTGGAGGAATTTTAACAATACAAAGGTAAATAAGTGACAATGTCTTAAAATAAGACATGAATATCCACAACAGCTAATCCAGACCCTTAGTGAGCCTAGCAAAGTCTAGGTGGTTTGTTCGTGCAGAATGACCTTACTCACGTCTGACAGTGGGCTAGCTGTTGGCTGGGATGAGTGAGCCACATGGCTTTCTTCATCTGGTTGTGGCAGGGTTCCAAGGGAGCAACTAGAAACAATCAAAGTCTCTTGAAGTCTAAGCTTAGAAAAGGCATAATGTCAATTTTACCACATTCTGTTCATCAAAGCAAACCACAAAGTCAGGCCACAGTTGGAGAGGTAGGAAAGTAAATTCCACCTCTTGAAGCGAGAAAATGAAAAGACATCACAAATGAGTATAGATAATGAGAAGGGGGCTATTACTAAGTTTGGAACAAAAGGGTATGTATGAGGAGCTGAGGTCACAGGGATAGGCAGGGAGAAGATCAATACTGGAAGCTAGGAGTTCCTGCTTTGGCACCTTGGGTTAAGGATCCAGTATTGGCTCTACAGCAATTCAGGCTGCTGCTGAGGAGCAGGTTTGATCCCAGCTGGTGAAGTGAGTTAAAGGATCTGGCATGGCCACAGCTGTGGCAGAGACTGTAGCTGCAGCTCAGATTCAATCCCTGGCCCTAGGAACTTCCATATGCTGCGGGTATGGCCAAAAAAAAAAAAAAAGCAGAATCTAGTAGACAGGCTAAGAAGCTACTGAAACAATCAAGGGGAGAAATCCATCAAGTAGCAAAATCCCAATACACATTCCCTGACAAAAATTTCATCCTAGTGAGCAAGCATATGAAACTCAAATAAAACATACCTTACCTTATGCTCTCTGAATATCTTGCATTTTCAAGCTCTAATTCCCATAATCTTGCCGAGAAGCAAAGTTTAGTTTAGTTGTTTTTTTTTTCACAAGGTAAGATGTGAAATAAAAAAAATAAGTAAAATTTTAATCTGTAACAATTTCCACAATTCTCAATTTATATAACATGCTTTTTAAACTTCAAAGATACATACAAATTTGAGGTATTGTAATTGTTTTCAAAAATCCAAAGGTTCAAGTTATAAAAAATAACCACAATAAATGATTCACTAAACAACCAATCCAGTGACAAGAAAATTGGCCACTGAAATAACAATAGAAACATAACAAACTGTTCATAATGATGAAAGCTATAAACTTGACAGCTAGTACAATCAGCAGCAAAATGCTTTAATGGATGGTACTTGAACCATTTACAGTATTTTTTTTTAATAGACTCACCTATCTTTTACTTTTAGTCCTTTAATTATATAAAAAAAATGATCTCAGATAGCTAGGAATTACCTTATATAAGACCAAAAAATGTGCTTCATAACTAATTCAAAGACCTTTGAAGTTTGACAGAAAAAAAGTTCAAATTTCAATCTTATCCATAACACATGCTTTAGAATTACTCGAGCTAGAAAAAAATGGTAAATAAAAGGTTCTAGAACTTGCTTGCCCTTCTTGTAACCCATGTCTTTATCTTTCAACTTTTTCTGTCTGTGATTCAGAAGCAAACTTGAAAGGTCATCAAAATCACACGAGTCTTTAAACAGAAACACACTGTATGAGGAGGCAAAAAACAAGAATAAGAGCCCCACCTTTAAAGTTCAGTACAAAAAATTCTATAACTTACCCTGGAGCCTTATCCCAATAAATCTCATTATCACCAATATTTATTATGTGAGTAAAAGACATAAGCTTTATAAATCAGCAAATTTGATCCATAATTTCATTTATTCAATAAACACTGTGTGGGTGTTCCCATGGTGGTTCATCAGTTAACAATCCCAACTAGTATCCATGAGGATGGGGATTTAATCCCTGGCCTCGCTCAGTGGGTTAAGGATCTGGTGTTGCCCTGAGCTGTGTTGTAGGTCACAGACGTGGCTCCGATCTTGCGTTGCTGTGGCTTTGGTGCAGCCCAGTTGCTACAGATCCGACTGGACCCCTAGCAAGGAAACTTCCATTTGCCCTGGGTGCAGCCCTCAAAAAAGACAAAAAAAAAATTGTGTGTATCCACAACATGCAAAGCTCAGTATGTATGAAGTAAAAGTAATGGGATAATTAGGGGACAAGAGGATGGAATGTTTGCTGATAGTCTGCCATGTTTTAGACTGTTTGGGGGGTACATTTTATTTTCTCATAGAAGCCACAGGAAGTTCAACAGTTCAGTAATTTGACCAAGGTCATGGCTAATATGCAGCAGAACCTAGATTAGAGCACAGAAATAACCAACGTAAATAACACCTGTACTTTTCCCACTATACAATATTTATAAAAACAGTTTAACTAAAAAGATAATAAAAATCATTTTTACAGAACCTTTAAAACTATGTCTTACATTTACACTATAACACATATCCCACAGCTCTGGTTACTTCACTTGTAGGCTCCACACTTGCCAGGCCCCTCAAATAGCATAAGCATAATATATTTACCCTTAAAGTATAAAAATAGCTAAATATATAAAATTCAAAATTATAGCTAAAAAACTTTAAAATCTTTCTATTCATGTGGTTTTTGACTTTTCTTTTGTTAATGTGGTGTATGACGTGCATTGATTTGAGTATGTTGAACCACCCTTGTGCACCTGGGATGAATCCCACCTGGTCGTGGTGTATGATCTCTTTTATATGTTGTTGGATTCGGTTGGCTAAAATTTTGTTGAGAATTTCTGCGTCTATATTCATCAAAGCTATTGGCCTATAGTTTTCTATTTTGGTGGTGTCTTGGTCTGGTTTTGGAATTAGGGCGATGGTGGCAACATAGAATGTCGTTGGGAGTGTTCCTTCTTCTTCAGCCTTTTGAAAACGTTTAAGGAGGATGGGTATAAGTTCCTTTTTGTATGTTTGGTAGAATTCGCCTGTGAAGCCATCTGGTCCTGGACTTTTATTTGTAGGGAGTGTTTTTATGACATATTCAATGTCATTTCTAGTGATCGGTCTGTTCAGTTGATCTCTTTCTTCTTGATTCAGTTTTGGCAGGCTGTATAAGTCTCTAGAAAGTTGTCCATTTCTTCTAGGTTGTCAAATTTGTTGGCATACAATTGTTCACAGTATTCTCTCATGGTTTTTTGTGTTTCTGTAGTATCCATTGTGACTTCTCCCTTTTCATTTCTTATTTTGTTTATTTGGGTTTTTTATCTCCTGTTCTTGGTGAGTCTAGCCAGAGGCTTGTCAATTTTGTTTACCTTTTCAAAGAACCAGCCCTTGGTTTTATTGACTTTTTCTAATGTTTTTTAAATCTCTATTTTATTGATTTCCTCTTTGATTTTTATGATTTCCTTTCTTTTGCCAACGTTAGGTTTTGCTTGTTGTCTTTTTCTAATTCATTTGGGTGGTAGGTTAAGTTGTCGATTTCAGATTTTTCTTTTTTGAGGAAGGCCTGTATTGCTATGAATTTCCTTCTGAGCAGTGCTTTTGTGGCATCCCATAGATTCTGAGTGGTTGTGTCCATCATTAATAAGTCCACAAATGCTGGAGAGGGTGTGGAGAAAAGGGAACCCTCCTACACTGTTAGTGGCTATGTAAGCTAGTGCTAGTACAACTACTATGGAGAACAGTATGGAGGTACCTTAGAAAACTATACATAGAACTCTCATATAACCCAGCAACCCAACTCTTGGGCATATATGTGGACAAAACTACCTTGAAAAAGACACGTGCAACCCGCATGTTCACTGCAGCGCTATTCACAATAGCCAAGACATGGAAATAACCTAGACGTCCATTGACAGATGATCGGATTAAGAAGATATGGTATGTATGTATGTGTATATATATATATATATATATATATATATATATATATATATATATATATATACACATTGTAATACTACTCATCCATCAAAAAGAATGACATAATGCCATTTGCAGCAACATGAATGGAACTAGAGACTTTGATACTAAGTGAAGTAAGTCAGAAAGAGAAAGACAAGTGCCACATGACTTCGCTTATATCTGGAATCTGATAGAGGGCACAAATGAACCTTTCCACAGAAAAGAAAATCATGGACATGGAGAACAGATTGGTGGTTGCCAAGAGGGAGGAGGAGGGAGTGGGAGGGACTGGGAATTTGGGGTTAATAGATGTAAACTATTGCCTTTGGAATAGATAAGCAATGGGATCCTACTGCATAGCACTGAGAATTATGTCTGGTCACCTGTGATGGAGCATGATAATGTGAGAAAAAGAATCTATACATGTATGTGTGACTGAGTCACCTTGCTGTGCAGTAGAAAATTGAAAGAACACTGTAAACCAGCTATAATGGAAAAAATAAAAATCACTGTAGTAATAATGCTGCAATGAAAAAAAATATGTTTGGTGAGATTTACTCCCATGTAAAGTTGCTTTCACACTTCCTATGGTTTTAGAATTCCATATCCATAAGTCATCCTCAGGTGATAATCAGAGCTCCAATATCCAATATCATCTTCATGTAAAAAGATCATAGCTAGCACTTCTTTTTTTTAATTGGTAACAATTATTAGGAAGGAGAGATTCAATTAGGTTTTATTTTTCTTTTTACAGCCACACCTGCAAGACACAGAAGTTCCCAGGCTAGGGGTCAAATCAGAGCTGCAGGCCTATGCCACAGCCACAGCCACACCATAACTGCAACTTGTGGCAGTGCTGGATCCTTAACCCACTGAGCAAGGTCAGGGATCAAACCCACATGCTCACAGAGACAATGTCAGGTCCTTAACCCACTGAACCACAATGGGAACCCCTAGTTACCAATTCTTAATTTGTGTTATTTTTTTCCTTCTCTCAAAACAACTCTTATGAGCAAATACTTCACAGTTTTAAAATCTACTAAATTTTCTGAAGTGCCCTTTTACTTGGTGGGTCTTTAAAGAGATTTATTTCATGAAGTTAAGAAATGTTATTTCTTCCTCAGATTTTCCGAAGAAGTTAATTCTTTCAAGCTCTCTTCAGATGAAACACTTTTTCATTTTTAAAAGTTTTGAAATATGGTTGATTTACAATGTTGTGATAATTTCTGCTATACAACAAAGTGATTCAGTTATACATATACACATATCATTTTTCAGATTCTTTTCCCACATAGATTATCACAGAATATTGAGTAGAGTTCTCTGTACTATACAACAGGTCCCTGCTGGCCAGTAATTCCATCTATCACAGTGTGCGTATTATTCAGGTGAAACACTTTCAATTTGAATTTTCTTATAAAGACAAATTATTGAAATATGCAACATAAAAAAATACCCCCATTTAAATAGAGTAACTATAAGTTAAATAAATGTATACTGACATAATATTTGCCAGCTATTTGTCACTATCATTATGCATCAATCCTCTCTCAACTTGATGTATAGACATAGCTTATAGCTATATCACTGTCAACATCAACTTGCTCAACATATTGAACATTGTAGCTGTTCAATAGAAATTTTTATGCAGAATTTGGTATTATCTGTAATTAAAAGTAGCTATTATTCCAGAATAGTATTTTCAAATGTGCCCAATTATTTACAGTTTGCTTTACTATCTTGAGTAATACTTTGTAGTCCATTTTAATACAAATAAAATCCATTTCATTAATTTTTACTAATTAAGCCAGCATTAAAATACTGTAAATGTAAGAAAATATATGGGTATATTAATTTTACTTCTAAGCGTATTTTCACTCCAATCCTGCCTACCACTAACATATGTGCTAAAATATAAGAAGATTAAATTTTAGAAATATCATTAAAATTCAGTAAAATATTTCATTTGTGACCTAAAATTTGCATTTACCAAAAAACTCTACCTAGTCTGTACTCTGTTTCACTGTATTAAACTTTAATCAGATACAGAAACCACAAGCGGTCACATAAAATACAGCACAAAAGAAGCAAGTAACTCAAATTCTTTTTCCTCACCTTTATAACCAATAGGCCAACTTGGTTTATTTCAAATCTACTGTTTAAATGTAAGATAACATAATACTACAGGAATCAGAGGCATGAACTCCATCTGAAACAAATGCTAGTGATGTGAAGCTTTTATAAACTGACTCTCCAAATGAACAAGTCCACCTGAGTGTTCATGTGTCAGGGCTACTTAACTTGGAGTTCTCCGAATAAACTTCTGAGTAAAATTCAATGTTTATTTAAGCATATAAGTAATAAATGTGAGTTAATTTGAAGATTACATATATATGGTTGAACATCAATCACATTTGCAGCAATTAGAGTCTAGAACAAAAATATTTTTCAAAGAGCAATTTATCAGTTGCATTGTTTGGAACTGCCAAATCATAGTAGTGATCAAGAAGCTGACCAAAAAAATTCAGTCGATTTTATTACTGTTTTCCTTCATTTTCAGAAAAGCACTCCCCTTAATTTCCTTTACCAAGGTCCTTCACCAATCCTTGGAGCTCTACAGTACACTGAACCATATGCTAATCTCTAAAAGGACCACACTCATTTATCTTCTTTGCACCTTTGCTTTGTATATTTCTTGTTTGGGGAATACTCATCTCATCCCTTTCACCTCTCATTATTTCCAGTTGTCAAAATCTGATCTTTCATCTTCATTCAAGTTGTTCAAATACTCTAATCCAAGGATTAGAATCTGTGTAGTGTTGTGGAAAGTATATTGAATAGGTATTTCTGGTATTTCCTATGAAAACACACACACTCCATTGCTTACCAGATGTGCAGCTCTCTGGGCCTCAGTTTCTAGAACTAAGGGTTTAGACTAGATAGATTCTAAGATCTCTCCTAATTTTTTTAATTGCAATTCTATGCCATACATGTGTCCTTAAAATATTTTTCTGTTTATCTCCACACAGCAACTAACTGGGTAGAAATAAATATCTAATTCTTCCTAAATAATTTCAAGGACTTGGGCTTTCCTGTGAAGTAGAACTAACAACAGGAATCCATGAATACTGAGGATACATAATCTATAGTTTGTGGTGTGACGGAGGCAATAACATCTAAGAAAACGCTTCATTGGTGAAAGGAGATTCAAATACTGAATCAAAAAGAAGAGCAGAATTTTCAAGGAGCAAGAGATGGGACCTCAAAAAAGGAAGTGGTGTGTGGTTACTATGTAGGAGAGTGAGGAATGGTGCTGAGAAGGTGTGCTGGAGATAGCTAAAAACGGGTCAAATTGTGGTGAAATGGATGCTTGGTAAACCAAAGGCCTAATAATCAAAATAACTCTCAAAAAGAAAAGCGACATGAATTTTCCATTAGCTATGATAGCACTCTGTGAGGGAACAGTGTCTTATGATGCATCAGGCATTTCCTGCCTCCCCTGCGAACTATCATCTTATAACCCTGTTTCCTATGCAGGGTGAAGCATAAAGACACAGGAAGAATATTTCTCATCTGTCCCTTGTTCCACCTGCAACCTAGTCAATCATTTCAGCTGTTCTCAAACTACAGTTTACTTTCTTTATAACAGAGGGACAAGTGTTCCTGAAAACCATTTAAAAATTATTTTCAGAATTTCAAGTAAGTCTTTTGCTTTTGTTTCATATCCCTTTTTTAAAAAAAGTGTGGCAGGGACTTAAAAAATGGGAAGTGTCAGCCATCCTTTCTTTCTAGCTCATACTTAAGAAGACATGAAAGCAGTTTTAAAATACTTGGAGTTCCCGTCGTGGCGCAGTGGTTAACGAATCCGACTAGGAACCATGAGGTTGCGGGTTCGGTCCCTGCCCTTGCTCAGTGGGTTAACGATCCGGCGTTGCCTGCCATGAGCTGCGGTGTAGGTTGCAGACGCAGCTCGGATCCCGCGTTGCTGTGGCTCTGGCGTAGGCCGGTGGCTACAGCTCCGATTGGACCCCTAGCCTGGGAGCCTCCATATGCCGCGGGAGCGGCCCAAGAAATAGCAAAGACAAAAAAAAAAAAAAAAAAAAAAACTATACCATAGTAAGATGTAATCACAAACCAAATTTCTGTTCTCACAATAAATTATTAAATTAGAAAGAATTATTATTCTTCAAAACCTACAATTCCTACGCTTATCCCTATTTCCCTCTGCCCCCTCTTTCTTGATGGCTTTTATTTTTCAGGGAACAACCACAGGCAAAATTATTTAAATGACCCTTGCTAAGTTATGGGCATGATACAATCAATCAGTAAAACATCAAGAGACCTAAGAAAACAGCCTTTGAGTCACAATAATAATAACAATTATTGTGATGGTGGTGGTAGTGGCAGTGATGACAGCAACCATAATGAAAATGTGGTAAATATAAAGTTTCTTAAGGACTTTAATACCTCATTAGGAAATCTTGAGTTGCTTTCTTGAAGATATGTGACATTAGTAAAACATCACTTCCTTTATTTGAAGCCCTGCATTAGCTATGCAAATTAAAAATATAAAAATGGATCCTGGAATCCACTCCTGGGCATATATCTGAAGGAAACCATACTTTGAAAAGATATATGCACCCCAATGTTCACTTAAGCACTATTTACAACAGCAAAGACACGGAAGCAACATAAATGTCCATTAACAGAGGACCAGACAAAGAAAATGTGGTACATATATACAATGGAATATTACTCAGCCATAAAAAAGAATGAAATAATGTCATTTACAGCAACATGGAGGGACCTAGAGATTATCATACTAAGTGAAGTCAGAAAGAGAAAGACAGGTATCATATGATATACATATATGTGAAATCTTTTTAAAATGATGCAAATGAACTTAGTGGGAAGGGAAGGATTGGAGGCTTGGGATGGCATATGCACACTATGGTATACGGAATGGATAGTCAAAGGGGACCTAACATAGAGCAGAGGGAAATCTATTTGGTATTCTATGATAACCTATATAGGAATGGATATGTGTATATCTTTAACTGAATCACTGTGCTGTTCAGTGGAAATTAACTATACTTCAATAAATTTTTTAAAAAGAAAAAAGAAATATAAAAATGAAACAATTTATTTGCCACATACTTTGTACAATACCATCAAATAAACCCTTTTTCCCTAAATCAATTAATTTTTTCATTTTACGATTATTTTTTCCACTGTAGTCAATTTACTCTGTTCTGTCAATTTCTACTGTACAGCAAAGTGACCCAGTCATACATATATATATATATTCCTTTTCTCACATTATCTTCCATAATGTTCTATCACAAGTGACTAGATATAGTTCCCTGTGCTATACAGCAGGATCTCATTGCTTATTCACTCCAAAAGTTTGCATCTATCAAGCCCATATTCCCAGTCTATCCCACTCCCTCCCCCTCCCCTTTGGCAACCATAAGTCTGTTCTCCAAGTCCGTGAGTTTCTTTTCTGTGGAAAGGTTCATTTGTGCCATATATTAGATTCCAGATATGTGATATCATATAGTATGTGTCTTTCTCTTTCTGACTTACTTCACTTAGTATAGAAACAACCTAAATCAGTTTAAATGGCCTATTTTCCTCTTAGCTCCTCAACTTCATAGAAAGAAGTTAATTATCTTGTAATTCAAGAAAATCATTTCAATTTTATCTATTTTAAATCTCTATTAGAATATGTTTATATATGTTTTATATATATACATATATACATACATATACATACATATACACACACACACACACACACACACACATATATATATATGAACTGGGAAGGCATTTTATAACTTTTGAGCCCTTTGGCATACTTCCTGGAAGTCTCAGTAATGACTATAGTTACTCTTAATTGCCTTCAACACACTTACATGAATGCTACATTCAGTTGAATTATTTCCTGGATTCCCTCTAATTAATCTGATAGCAGCTGTTTTAAGGCCTGTACTGATTAACAGTTGCAAGACAGCTAAATGCCTAGCACAATAAAAGCTCTGTGAAGCTTACGTATGTTCATCCACATAATTTTGTCTTTTAAGCATCAACATTTCAAAGAGGATCTTCTATTTTTAGTTAACTGTATTATCTGTTTACATAACTCAAATGGTTTCACCCTAATATACTGAAATACCATTTAAATATATTTAATAAATATCCTAATAGGTACTATAGAATTCAGCATTTCAAAAAAATAAATACAAGGACATGTTTTAAAAACTTAACTATACTTAAATAAAACAACAACTGAGGAGGTATTATAGTACATATTTTTACTGCTCTCTTTGTCCTGGTTCAGAAAATACAAAAAAAAATTTCATTAAAAATGATATATTAAATAAGTGACTTATTTTAAGTGCTACTAGGAATATTTTTAAGGTCAAATTACACATAGTTGATATTTTATTCCTTTTGACCAACAAATGGCAATTTGATGCATTTCAGACATATATTTGGCTTAAATAACCATAATTGAATGGCATTTTCTGTAATTAGCAATTTTAGGCTACATTTTGTCTGTTAGAAAATTAAAACTCTGGTTCTATCATTCCTTTGTAAAAGCATTCAAAACACGAGATTTCCTAAGATACCGAGGCCAGACCTCAGAATCTAGCATAGTCCTCTGCTCCATCCTGGTCTTCGACTAACCCATACTGTTCCTGACTCATTCCCATTCCTTCAGCTCACCCAGCTGGTGTCTTTTTTTCTTGAGTTGTGCTATTTCTTCACTCCGCCTGGTGTATAGCCTGTTGGAATCCTTCACAGGAAAGCTTAGAACCACTTCCGCAAAAAGCTATCTCAAGATTCACAAGCTCACATGTCTCTCTGCAAGAAGCATAAATAAGCTATCAGGGCTGGCTGGAGGCCCAAGAGAGGTATCTGAGGGTAAGGTCCACATTACTGCGCTGGGAAAGGTTTTAAGATATCATGATTTCTTGGAATATTCCAGAAATCAAGAATTTAATGCATGACATCCTAGGTTTTAAACATTGGCAACAAATAGAATATAAACTCCAAACAATTTGGAGGTCAAACAGTACACATCTGTTGACTGCTTCTGCCTCAGATATTCATTAAGGAGGAAATGACTTCTACACGGTGTATTCAGCTAATCTTTATGTAGAATACCTATTTACGTTGTAGTACAGGGGTGTGTGTGAATATGTTCCACTGGTGTTTTACACATAACAGAATTCAATAAATATAACTATTCAGAAGCAGCAGACATAGGGTAATGCCTGACAATGCAAGATCTAGCATTCAAATCCCCATTTGGCCATGCACTAGGTGTGTGATCTTAGGCAAAATGCTTGTACTCTAAAATTTGCAGTTTACTCCTCAATGATAATATCATAATCTACCTACTTTGTAGAACTGTGTGGAATAAATGAGATAGATAAAAGGGGTGTAGTACTTAGGAAAGGGCCTAGCACAAGTTAACATTCAAACAAAAATTAACTGCCATCATTTTTAATATTATTCCTATTAGAAGCATAGCATATATATATGTGTTGTATTACATAATACACACATTTCACAAGTTTTTATGTAATTACAAGCATGCCTTCTATTCCCATTTCATGTCCCTTTTGAAAAAGCATGGCCAGGACTTTATAATACTCCCAAACTTTATAATTCTCCCCCATAATTTCCATTCCAAGAGGATGAATAAAAAACAGCTAGAAGTTTATGTGGGAAAAATGCCATAAATAAATCATACACACAAACATAGTGATATACACAATAGCATGGATCAGTTTCAAAAAAATTACATTGACCAAAAGAAGCCAAACACAAGAGATACAGTATAATGCTATTTATTAGAAGTTCAGTAACAGCCAAAATTAATTGATAGTAATATAAATAGGTTACTTTTGGAGTGTAGAAATTGCCTGAAAGGGGCAGGAGGGAAAGATGTGGAGTTTTTATTAGAAGTTCAGTAATAGTCAAAATTAATTGATAGTAATATAAATAGGTTACTTTTGGTGTATAGGAATTTGCTGAAAGGAGCAGGAGGGAAAGATATGGAGTGACAGAAATGTAATTTCTTGATTAGGGTGTGAGTTACACAGTTAGTAAAACTTTAAAAAAATCACTTACTTAAAGGCATACATTTCATTAAAAAAACTTCACCTCAAAATAAGAATTTAAAAGCTGATTATTGCATTAAATATTTGCTTCACTTTCCTGAAAACAGTTTAATAGTAACAAATGTATTTTTTAAATTATAAACTATATTTGAACCCATAAACACAAAAAGTTCCTTATTCCCCTTATACTATATGCAAGTTACAAACAGGTTTTTGTTTGTCTTGGCTGCACCTGGGGCATGTAGAAGTTCCTGGGCCAGGTATCAAACCTGCACCATAGTTGCAGCCTGCACCACAACTGAGGCAACACTGAATCCTTTACCTGCTGCATCACATGGGAACTTCCACCAACAGTTTTTTTTTTTTTTAATGATATATACGGGGAAAAGACCAATGGCTGTTTATGTCAATCTGTTATCAATCATGAAGTTATATGTTGTAGATGAACTCTATAGAATGCAGTTAAATTTTTAAAATGTTGCAAGTACTATGGAGATGGTGAAGGAACTCAAAGACATCTTAATATATAGTAAATATGTGTTTGAAATTACATCGAGTTGGAATTGACCTAAAGGCATGTTCTGGAAGTTATTTCGAATGCAAAAATAAAATCAGAAAGCTTTCAATTGATTTTAATTCTCTAAAATAGAAAAAATAAATTAGGTTGTCTTCTAAATAAAGGTAACATACTATATAGTCTGTCATAAAATGTTTTTCAAAACAGTTCTGATTTTACACTGGACTTTTCTCAAGTTCAGATGGAACTGGAAGATCTTTTTTATATCTTCTAGTTCATTTTATCTGTTGTTCACTGAATAACAACAGATATTTAATTTTAGAAAGAAACAGTTTTCATGGCCAAATGAATACCTATCTTAACAGGATCCTGAAAAGAACATTTAGATGGATCGCAAATCTTTATACTAAAATGTACTAAATGGAAGAAAACAATCAGCAAGTATAGTTCTTCAAATAATTATTTCTAAAAATTTTTAATGTCCAGTACAACCTAATGTATTGGATTTAAAAAAAAAACAAAACTGAAAGTACTAACAGATTTTTTCAATTAAGTATAAAATGATGAAAATTTTTTAAAACATTGAAACATAAAGGAAATTAAAATATTCAAATGAGAAGCACCTCCAGAATGGTACAATACTAATCTATAAATGTTAAAGAAACAGTGGGGAAAAAAAGTGACAAAATCAACCTTTTTAGACCTCTGAAAATTAACCAAGAGCTAGCAACAATGTGAAGAGTATTTATTCAGAAAAATGAAAAATGACTGAGTCTCAGTAAGAACAGTGAGCTTTCTGGCATTTTAACTTCTCTACTCCTACCCCCTATTCCCAGTTCTTCTGGAGCTGAAAAAACATAGCCTAGCACCCAATGAAGGAGGAAGGCTGGATGTGGATGGTCTCACAAACCTCCATCTCAAAAAGACTATCACAATTAGATATGTCTTGCAGATCTTTTAAAAAGCCCCCTTCAAGGACTTTATTTGACCAGACTCAGAACTTGCTCAGCAAGAAAAGTGCTATTTACAGTGTTTTCTAAAAATAATCAACAACAATTGTTAAATATTTCAGCTTCCTAGGGTGGCAAAACCAGATCAGACAAATAAGAAGATAGACAAAACATTTTAAAGGAAAATGTCGGGAACAAGGTGGCCATAGGCAGCTTTGAAAAGCTATGACATATTTCTGGGGTCACAGACATGTACTGGGCTGTGTGTATGCCCAGAAAAGATCCATGATGGCACTACCCTTTCACCTCTGGCCGACTTTGAGTTTCTGCACAAGCCAGAAGTTAAGGCCTTGGCAAAGATGTCAAATTCCAAAGTAATAAAAGTATACTTCAAAACACACAGAGAATCTCGAAAAAAAGGATAGGAGAGTTACTAGATCACGGCACGTTTTTTAAAAAAGTCTGTCCAATCACTAGCTAGCAAGTAAGCTAACTAAGTAGAGACTTAAGTGAAATATGTGAAGAAATATTGGCTGAAAACTTCCGAATTTGATGAAAATTATTAATCTCTATATACAATAACTTAGACAAATTCCAAAGATAATAAACTCAAAGATAATCACATCTAGAAACATTAGCAAAACTTCCAATTCAAGGACAAAGAGAGAATTTTGAAAGTAGCTCGTGAAAAGACTATCCCACAGAAAGGAGTTTCAATAAGATTAACAGTTGACTTCTTATTAGAAGTCTCAGAGGCCATAAAGTAGTAAGAAGGAATATTTAAATGCTGAAAATAAAGTCAATCAAGAATTCTATATCCAGCAAAAAAAACCTTCAAAAATAAAGGAAATATTGAGACATTCCTATACAAACAAAAACTGAAAGAACTTGTCACAAGCAGACCTGCTAACAAGAAATACCAAAGTTAAGTCCTTTCAGCTAAAAGAACACCATTCACTCAAATACACTTGAAGAATTAAAGAGCACCATTAACATTAATGACATAGATAAAAACAATGAATAATTTAAATTTTTTGCTTATAAAATTTTTCTCCCATTTCATCTAAATAAAGATAACTGCATAAAGCAATAAATATAAAACTGTGTTGATGAGTTTATATGGTATAAAGGAGGTAATTTGCATGACAATATAGCATAAAGAGTGGAGATGAAAACACCTAATTGAAGCAGTTTTGTGTATAATAAAATTAAGTTGACATTAATCCAAGACAGATAGTTTTAATATGTTAGTTGTAATACCTATGGCAGTCATTAAGATGCTTTGAAAATATATAGTAGATAATAATGGAAAATAATTGAAATGATCAAAACCCCAGTATGACAAAAATGGCTGAAACTGACTCAAGAAGAAATAGAATATCTCAGTGAACTATAATTTAAAAAAGACATTGAATTAGTAATTAAAAACTTCCCACAAAGAAAATCTCAGGCTCACAAGATTAACTGTTACATTCTACCATAGATTTAATGAATACTTAACACTAATCCTACAGAGACTATTCCAAAAAAATGGAAGAGTATGAAACACTTCCCATTTCATTATGATAACCTGCTTATCCTGATACCAAAACAAACAAAAAAATACCAATAAATGTAAACTACTGATTGATATCCCTTTGTAAATATAGATATAAACACCCTCAAGAAAATAATAGGAAATCACATCTAGCAGCATATAAACAAATTATATACCACTACCAATTGGGACATTTCCTGGGAAATCAAGGCTAATTTCACATTCAAAAATCAATCAGTATAATACACCATATTAATAGAATGGACCAAAATCACATGACCATCTCAAATGATAAAGAAAAAAATCTTTCAAAACAAACCTCCAATACCTTTTCATAACTAAAAAAAAATTCAATGATTTAAGAATAAAAGGGCACTACTTCAACCTAATAAAGGGTATCTACAAGAAGCCCAGAGCTAATATCATATTAAATGCTAAGACTAGTTGCTTTCCCCATGATCAGCAGCAGGACAAGATTTTCCACTTTTGCCATTTCTATTCACATTGTAACACAGATTCAAACTAATGAAATTAGGCAAAAGCATCCAGAATGGAAAGGAATAAGTAAAACTATCATTGTTTGTAGATGGCATGATTTTCTATAAAGAAAATCCTAAGATATTCTCAAACACAGAGAAAACTACTAGACATAATAAACAAGTTCTGTAAGGGTGCAGGATTCAAGATCAATATAAAACAACCAATTTGAATTTATTACACTTGTAGTGAGGAATCTGAAAATAAAATTAAAAAAACAATCTCACTTATAATAGCATCAAAGGTAAAACATTTAGGAATAAATTTCACAAAGAAATTACAATACTTTTGTATTGAAAGCTACAACATTTTTGTTGAAAGAAATCAAAGGAGACCTAAATCAACTGAAATATATCACATGTTCATGGATCAAAAGTTTTAACATCGTCAAGATGACAATTATTTCCCAATTTAAGCTGCAGATTCAAAGCAGTCCCTATCAAAAACCTAGTTTCCTTTTTTGATAAACTAACAAGCTGTGCCTAAAACTGATATGGAAATGCAAGGAGCAAAAATAATTAAAACACTCCTTGAAAGAACAACTTTGGAGGACTCACTTTCTAATTTCAAAACTTACTGAAAAGTTAGAGTAAGCAAGAGAGTGTGGTACTGGCATTAGGACAGACATTCAGATGGAATTCCATGGGATATAACTGAAAGTCCTAATATAAACCCCCAGATTTACAGTTAAAAATTTTTGACACAGGTACCAAGACAATTCAATGAGGAAAAAAAATTTTCCTTGCAAAAAATGATCCAGGGAGAAGTGAATATTCACATGCAAAAGAATAAAGTGGTATCTCTACTTCATATCACACAAAAGTTATCTGCAAATGTGTCATGTCGGAGGCACACAGTCAGCCCTCTGAACCTGTGGGTTCAATCAACCTTAGATCAAAAACATTCCCCCCAAAAAATAAAATTCCAAAAAGTTCCCAAAAGCAAAATTTAAAATTGCCACATACTGGCAATTATTTACATAGCATTTACTTTTCATTTATAATCATTTACATAAACACATCATCTTAAGTATTTTAAGTAATCTAGAGATAATTTAAAGTATAAGGGGGGATGTTTCACAGGTTATATGCAAATATCATGTCATTTTATATAAGGGACTTGAGCATCAGAGGATTTGTTATCTTTGGGGGCAGGAGGGGGCTTCCTATAACCAATTTTCCATGGATACCAGGGACAAATATAAATGACAAAGCTAAAACTATAATGTTTATAGAAAAGTAGAAAACACAGACATAATCTTCATTATATTGGATTAGGAAATAGCTTCTCACATGTGATACAAAAAGCACAAACAACAAAAGAAAAGACACAAATATGTTATCACCAAAAATAAAACCTTATTTGCAGTGACAAGGAATGAGGTCCTACTGTACAGCACAGGGAACTATATCCAATCTCTCTGGATAGAACATAATGGAAAATAATATGAGAAAAATAATCTATATATATGTATGTATGACTGGGTCTCTATGCTATACAGCAGAAATTGACACAATACTATAAATCAACTATAGTCTAATAAAAAATTTTAAATCAAAAAAGCAAAAACCTTATATTTTTCAATGGACACCATTAAGAAAGTAAAATCCACCCATAGATTGAGAGGAAATACTTGCAAAACACATTTCTGATGAGGGGCCATTAACTGTATATATCAAAAAAAACCTTCAAGTCAACACAATTAAAATGGGCAAAGGATTTGAAAAGACATTTCTTCAGAATGAAGAAACACAAATGACAAGTAAGCACATGGAAATAGGCTTTTCATATGCTAAATTATTTTGATATGCTGGCAAACGTTATATTAAAAAATTACTTGAAATGAAAAGAGCATTATCAGGCAATATTGTGTTAGATACTTCACTCCGATGGAAACCAATGTATCTTATTTAAAGGTGCTAGTTCACTTTTTAATTTCCCTAAACTAAATGCTTACTTTGACCTCCTTCTAATGTGCTTATGGTCTGCAATGACTAATTCAAAGTCTATCACTCAATTTAGAAAAATGAAACTTGAAATCAACACAACACTGTAAATCAACTATACTCTAATACAAATGATTTTTTTAAAGTGGCAAAATGATTAGTACTAGTAAATGTAAAAAGCGATTTAAGATTTGGTCACCGGCCGAAAGAAAAGAGTGAACTAGGTAAGATACAAAGACATTGGAAACTCGCAAGTCCTTTGCAAAACTATTGTGTCAAAATGAAACAAACTGTACACAGAAAAGCATTACTACAGATAACAATATGAGGCAGTACACAAAAAGAAAACTGCATTTTACAGGTAGATTAAACTTTTAGAATTGCTAAAACATACAACTGTTGCTTAAAATACTCTTAATTAAGCTAACAGAGTAAAAACTAAAATGTTAATGACATTCAATATAGGTGGGAGAGCAAAACAACTCATATCTTAATTACTTCTCTAACTTCATCTTTGCTGGAAGTACTAATAAATGAATGAAGGTTTTCAATACTGATAGGAAAAATTAATTAAATGTACCAATAGCTATCACATAATATAAATCCTCTTCAAAGCCAATGTAGGTGACAGTAAAGTTTAATTCTTCAAATTTTAGAAAAAAGTTCAAGACACTCGGGGGTTCTTTGTATGAATGAGAAAATAAGATAATCAAATCAGAAGAAAACCTTTTTATAACCTACATCAAAATCTCTTCCTAATTTCATATCAAATGTGTTATTTGGAAATATTCTATTTTTGGTCCCATCTATCATTATTTCATAACGAGTGAACACTCAGTCCAATCTAATCTAGATTAGACTAAGAGATAAAAAGCCCACAAATTTTCCTTTATACATGTAACTTTTATGATTTCAGCTTATAAAACATGTTAAGAATGAGATTAATTCGGGTTTTTAGATAATATACAGGAATTTAAGAAAGTGGGAGTTATTTAAATAAAAATACATAGCTAAATAAAATATTTATGCTCCAAATATATGTATAACAGAACCATGAAAATATGGTGCATATAAAAATTTTCTTATAAAGTGTCCTAATTAGTGATTTTTTTTTCTATTTTGCACAAAGAGCAACTTCAACAGCCAATGTAAAAACTGCCTATGTTCAAACAAATTCAATTTAATTATCCACACTGCTCTTCTCCAACATTTACACAGATAATGATCTCAGCAGACTTAGGACCACAAGCCTGCTTCTTACAATCAGGCTTCCTCTCAAACCATCTGAATATGCAAATAAACTGTCATGGGAAATGTCCCAGCTCTCCCTCTATCTCTGCTGCTCTAGTAATAGGGAAGGTAAACTTATCTCCACTTTTAATGGGGCAGAAATGTCCATGTCTATAATAACAACATAGTATCTGGGGGCAAGACTAACCTTCATATAAGGACATGCTTATGTCACTGAGGCCCTGATTCTGTAACAAATAATCCAAAACTCAGGACATCTTTCTCTGTTGCAAAGAGGTGGCAGGGTCTCAAAACTGACTGCTCATTCTGAAAGTTAAGTCAACTTCATAGGAAGTCTGGAAGGCTAAAATGTGGAGAGTCCATGTATTAACAATCTAAGTCAATATGTATAATGTAATGTTTAACATATAATGTTTATGTAAAAAGTATATTATCAAATACACATACATTACAGTGTATTAAACATAATGTTCTCCAAGTTAAAGTCCTTCCTATGTATTTTTGTAACCCCTATTTTCCATATAGCCACTGATAATTTATTAAAAACCAATCTTATTTTAAAAAAATTAAGTGCTATTACTTATGATCGAAAAAGAAACCCAAGTTAAATGTACCTCTGATATAATTTTATAACCAGAGTAACCACACATCACCTTTGATATAAATTGTCCTATGACTAAAAAGTTTCCTTTAGTTGCCCACAGCTCTCTTCACACTATAGGCTTCCTGAGGTCAGAGAATTTGTTTACTTTTGTACCTCCAGATTTGAATGCTGGTCTATGACACCAGTCTGTACAAGTAATTTTTTTTTTGTCTTTTTAGGGCCACATCCACAGCATATGGAGGTTTCCAGGCTAGGGGTCAAATTGGAGCTGTAGCCACTGGCCTATGCCAGAGCCACAGCAATGCCAGGTCCAAGCCACATCTGCGACCTACACCACAGCTCATGGCAATGCTGGATCCTTAACCTACTGAGCCAGGGATCGAACCTGCGTTCTCATGGATGCTAGTCAGATTCATTTCCCCCGAGCCACAACAGGAACGCCCAGTAATTCTTATAAAAATGTATACATGTATGTGTAACTGGGTCACCATGCTGTACAGTAGGAAAAAAAAAATTGTATTGGGGAAATAGCAATTAAAAAAAATTAAATCCCTTTAAACTATGTGAGAAAATAGAAATAAAAGTTGACATCTTAGTCTACCAATGGCTATTCTTAGTGCTTACTCTAAATTCACTTGTCTCATATTTTCAAGTGAAATACATTAACCCTACAGATAAAATGCTATGACTCTTCTTTAATAACTAAATGGACATAACTAATGTATTTTTTACATCTGACAAATCAAATAAGATTCTACTTTCTGAATGTTGTAAATTCTTAAGCATACAGACAATGTTTAAACCAATAAATTTGTGGTTATGGGAAAATTTTCATGACACTTTAATGTTAGTTATTTGTGCTTATAAATAAGCAAATGCATTCCCCCTCAGCATTTCTCTAGTTTCTTCATTTTAATGATGGAACACAGTATCAGTACCCAAAGAGGTTGAAATTCGAATGTCATTCAATATTAAATATACATGACTCAATTCAGACTCTTACCAATTCAAATTATTTAAAAGTAAGAAATTCTAGAAACAGCCAAAGGTTTACAGGAATGCAAATAAACTTAATGAATCATTGCTACTGTATTCAAAATAGTACGCTAATACAATAAAAAATTATTCACTGCTTATTATCAGAAAGCCAATATGGCTACTCAAAGGGCTTTTTTATTTGAATCTGTATCATATATTGAAATGTTAAGGATTCTTAAGTCTACTGGTATGTGCTTTCAAATGAACTGGAACCACAATAATAACTCATCCTCTTGAGTGTACCAGAGTGTTGTTCTTCAACATTAAAAGTCACTGACATAGCTAATTATGAAGTTTGGGGAAACATACCTGTCAACACTATAAGAAAGGCCATATTCCAAAACCTGCATAGGTATTCAAGTGTGAGGGGCAGTTAATTTTCTCAATATTCTATTAATCCTGCAGGTATCATGATGATACCACCATACCAAAGATCTTCAGAGAGCTCTGCCAGCTCCCATCCTACTGTGCCATTCTCCATCAAAGGCAATGCCTGAACAGAATGCCCACCTTCCTGCAGCATTGAAACACTCACGCCTTTTGATGGCAACTTCATTTCTGATAAATATAAAACAACAACAACAACAAAACATTTTAAAAAACTATAGTGACATATATCAAGTTTTCATTGGCCTCATAAGAGCATTTTTAGTACTGTTAAGGAGCTGGGTTCAGTCAGAAACTGTGTTAGTTGCTACCAGGAGTTTCACAAACATGCTAAAGGATAGAGTTTTAGAGTTGTGTAGTTGCAAAAGCCACATTCCAATGTGACTTTTAAAAGAAGCTTATAGAAGATAGCCACTTCAGCATACACATCTTCACAGTGCTTCTCAGTTAATCTGGATGTAATTAATGAATGTACAAATAAAGAAAAAGATAAATACTGAAGGGGTACTAGAACATGATGCTGGGCCCTGATGATAATTCATACCAGGTAATGATGACCTTGGTCAAAGCCCTAGTGGTACTTCCCCTCCTAGAACAAGATGCAATTGAACAAGGTGTTCTTGAAAGTCGTTTCAAGTGCTCACTTTAACACTGGAGAGAATTTTCATTCCCTCTACTGTCACCAACCATCCCCTGCAAGTCTTCCCCTTCCTAAATTAATAAAATTTCCCCTGGCAACATATCCTCTTCAAATAAGAGGAAAATTTGACCTAGGAAGGTAGATGGGAAGAAATGCTTGGAGAGAGTGCTATGTGGAAGGAACTGCATTCTGTACAAAAGCAATGCTAAGAATGAGATAGTTTTTTACAGCACATAACAGTGTAACATAGGGTTAGTAACTTTTTTGCTATTAAGAACCTTACAGTAAATATTTTAGGATTTTTTGGCCACATAAAATCTGTGTTGCATATTCTTTTATTTATTTTAATTTTACCTATGACCCTTTTAAAAATATGAAAACCATTCTGAGGCCATGGGCTGCACAAAAAACAGGCTATGGAGCAGATGTGGCCCTTAGGCCAGAGTTAGCTAGCCCCTGGTCATTATCTCTTTTTTTTTAGGGCCGCACCTGTGGCATATGGAGGTTCCCAGGCTAGGGGCTGAATCAGAGCTATAGCTGCCAGCCTACACCACAGCCCTAGCAACACCAGATCCAAGCTGCATCTGTGACTTATACTACAGCTCATGGCAACGCCGGATCCTTAACCCACTGAGCAAGGCCAGGGATTGAACCCGCAACCTCACGGTTCCTAGTTGGATTCGTTTCTGCTTCACCATGACGGGAACTTCACTCCTGGTCATTATCAATGTGTATATAAATAATGAACACAGGATTAAATACAAAGGCAGTTAAGGAACATGTAGACGTGGTGCTATGAGACCACAGATGGACTTTTCTTAGGGAGTGCTTCAGTGTGCACTCAGCATGCTGGTTAAAGGGACTCTTGCTGTGCACAATTTGGTATCATCTCATAAATCCTATATCATCTCAAAAAAAACCAAATGAGTGGTGGTAGGGGAAGCAGGGAACAGAGCCAACACAATCACAGAGGAATAAAGCTGAAAACCTAATGCTATCAAAACCTCTGGATCACAATATGAATCATGCTTAAAGGCTACCCTACATCTGTGCATGTTGTTTAAATAATAAACCTATTCATTTCTGTCATAATTTAAACCAGTTTGATTTGGATTTTCAGTTTCTTTTGATCAAAAGAATGCTAAGTGATATGACCTGAAAGACATGCCTTCTTCCATCACTAAACCTCGCTCAATTTCTGGCTCCCATACCATGGCACATGCCATATTCAGATGACAATTACTTCATCCTGAAGCCCAAGACAGCTTAGGGAATGGTAAGGCTTAGAGATAAAGCAGGGCTGGGAAATATCCCAATAATATGGCTTGCAAAGGTTAAAAAAAGGTTTCTTTTGGCCTAGGCAAAATGTCTCATGTCAAAATGACCCACATTACAAAGTACTGAGTATTCATATAGGCCTGGATTTCTGTGTACATTCGTAATGCTGTTTAGAAGGTATTTGTCCTCTAAGAAATTTCCCTTTGAGCAACCTGAAAAATTTCATAATTGTAAGGAATGGTATTGGAACTACAAGTTCTATAGCAGGCTGAATAATGCTCTTCAAATGTGTCCACATCCTAATCCCCAGAACTTGTGAATGTTACAATGAATCACTATTCTTCATTTTTCATAAATCGAAAATGTTCAGAAGAAAACAGTCCAAAAACAATATGAAATATAATGGAACTTCATACAGGCACATGCATTAATCATATCTAAGTTATAGTATACCTAACCTTTTCTGTTTAGATAGTTTTTCAACAGGTTAAAATGTCTCAGCCAGTCCCAAGTTGTTGTTGTTGTTGTTGTTGTTTAAAACAAGATAGGACATGAGCCTTAGCCACATTTCTTTTTTAATCCTTTACACTAAACAATGTTCTGAGCCTGATAGCTCTGTCATCTTTTTGTGCTGGGTTATGTGTTGCCTATTGTCAACTCTACATCATCATTGCACTTTTGTAGTACCCACTGTTTGACAAGGGGCAACCTGTAACTAAATTTTCTAGAATCCCTTTCCCTCCATGTCTCAGGGTTGTTTTGGCCAATTAGAGGCACTTGCACTTTATTTGGGAGTTGAAGAGAAGGACAGGCCATTAGTTTCCACAGCAGTTGCAGCAAAATCAGCTGGCAGATATGGAGCTGCAGCAGCTCCTGAGTGAGCACCGCCTGTGAATCACCTGTTTGGGTTCATAGATAATCAGCTATGGTTTCCCTCCCATCCAATGTTCTGAGTTCATAAACAGTAGCTTCCCTGACCTCTCTGTCTTCAATAGTTCCAATGGTTGTACAATCCTCTAATTCCCTAAATTGACTCTCTTCCAACTTGCAAAACCTGCAGTGGCTCCTGCTTTCCTGATGAAACCCTAATACACACATTTACCATTTTTATTAACCCTGTGAGATCATGTTTTGTCGCTATTTAACAAAGCAGCTGAATAAAGTAGTGACTGGTGTAGCTCAATACTGCTCTAATACTTAGGTAAGGGGAAAACATAGGAAGTAGTAATTCTAATCTAGGCTCTGCAACCAATTAGCTGCACACCATTAGGTAAATCAATCCATCACCACAGACATTAGTTTCCTCAATTGTAGAGGAGGGGCAGGCACTGATTACCTCAAGGGTCACCTGAAGGCCAAATACAGTGGGACCTCTGTATCCAAGGGTTCCGATCCCTTGATCCACACAGTTGGTAGAATCTGTAGATGCCAAACCCATGGACAGAAGGGGCCAACTGTATTTGGATCTCATAGCAATATGTGCTTGGCTTGAATTTTACTTCAGTTTATCCTATCATTGCTACATTTGTTTTCACTAGTTTGCTCGCAAAGTCTTAGGAAAATCTTGATAATTTCGACATAGTCTATATGACATAGTCTAATATGACAACATAGTCTAATATGACAACATTTTTAGTTGTCATACAGATATTTCCTAAAAATTCCTTCAGTAAAGGAAGAAAATATTAATCAAGATTCATTTGCTCCAAATCATACCTTATGTGTAACACATAAACCCATAAACACAGGAAACATTTTGAATTAGTTGATGTATCAAGATTCCCCCTACAAAAAAAATCTTTTTTTGGATTAAAGTATCCTAAGATGCATATGTTTTTATTTCCTCGGCCAAATCTGTATTTTTAAGCGAATCATTGATTTTTTTTCACAATATAGTATCAGATAAGCTTTAAGACGATGAACATAACCAGATTTATTTTCTTTGGAGCACTGGCATGAAACTCACAGACAGGCACAGACAGATACAGTAGGTAGCATGATTTCATGGCTTTTGAAGAGCTCCTGGAACTTTGGGGTAAATACCAAGAAACCAAGTGACAACAAAGCGTGCCTAGTTTTAAAATACTTCCACTGATCCCTTGATACAAATACAATGGGAAATCTTTAAATATTTAATTTATCTTCAAAATTTTCAAGAATATTGGCCTACAATTACTCAGAGAGTACTAGAAGAACTAGAGTACTAGGGGAAAAAGTGAAGCTCAGAAGCTAGAGGTCATGCTCAAGACATCAGTCAAACTGTGAAAGTCAGAAGAAATTTTGTCTTATTTAGCTCAGAAACTTTAATGTAAATCATATAATCATTTAACAATTCCATAGGTTAACTTTGATAGTTAACCTATTTGACATACAAAATTTATGAGAATCAAGTTATAAATCATTGGCCCTACATCATACGAGAAACAATAAACCTTAACTAGGGCTCAGAAATTTTCAGGCCTTAACCAGCTTTCAGAGTTCAAGATGAACATGCATTTTATGTATCTGTGACTGGATATTCCCATGTAAAATACAATTACTATAATGAGCGAAATAAAATTCTTCTTGACTGCACATTTGGTGAAATTATTATGCCCATTCTTACTGCCAGTTTTATAATACAGAGAATTTATCAGACATTAACCCATGTCTTTCTATGCCTCTAATTTGGTTATGCTACAAATTACAAACTTAAGGTCAAATTCCCCTTCAACTTTGAAACCTTTGTTTGTCCAAATAATATTAATCATACTTCTTTAAAATGGAGACTTTTAAGGTTCAATGTCCAAAAACAAGCCTTCCCAAAAGAGCAATCCCCCTTTGTCCTCAAAGTCTTATATATCCAAAATCATGCCCTCATCAAGGGAGTCCTCAACAGGTAAAAAGCTTTTCTTTCACAAACCTTTCCCATTTTTTGAAAAGTCAACCTCCACTAAAAAAAATTTTTTAAGCTTGCTGGTATGACTAAGCTTACGCCTCTGGCATCATGATTTATCTTTCTACCATTTGATTTGTAATTTAGGCGTCAGCAGTTGAAATCATGATCAAAAGTGAAAAGGTGCCTAGAGCTTTCAGGCAGTCATGATAATTATGTACATTACTAAACTTCTCAATCATATTTTGACCAACAATCCTGTCACCATTTACAAGTCCAATGATCTTAAAATTCTCCCCACTGAAAGAGAAAATTGCTTGCCAGTAAATGACACGTCCATCAGTCAGTTATATGTCAGTTCAACATTACAAAAAAGGTCATCTTCTAGAAGAAGCTTAGCAGAACCTCTCTGTTGAAAATTAATTATTTAGCTACCTGCCTAAATCCTAAAATAAAATGACTAGTAATGTGCACTTGGGGAGAAAAAGTCATGACACTGACAAGGGTATTTCAAAGAGGACCAAAATGAACCCCCAAACCTTTCCCAGTTTGTGTATTCTGATTTAAGACCACACATCCCATTTCACAGTAAACTTACCATTTATGTTATTTATTCTATGCTCAGTATGACTATTACAATTGGTTTTTGAGATGTCTCTAACAACATCATACATTATGTGGATTCCGCTAACACTCTCCTACTAGTGTTGTTCTAGGAGATTATAGCAACCTGTTGTGCCCTCAGCTTAGTGGCCTCTAAACACTCTCCTTCTATCCATCATTTTGAAGGGTCTGCCTGATATATGGATGACCTACTGCAAATAAACTTATATTGGGAGTTCATGGCTACTGACTCACAGGTTACAGCGTATGAAATCCAGTATCTAAGGTCTTAGAACTGACAGAGTGGGGGCATATAAGGTCATAAGAAAAGCTTGATTGTTTTCTATATGCCTTACAGAATCGTTATTTATAATACATTTCTAGAAATACCACTGAGTATATAAAAATAATGGTGATCTTTTTATCATCATAATTCCAGATGAGTGTTTTTAAGTTTCATGAAGAGTTACCTGAGTAAATTACATATGTGTGTAAAAGAACTGCTCTAAGGATGTCCTGCTAAAGCACAGTGGGTTAAGGATCTGGCATTGTCTCTGTGGTGGTGTGGGTTCAATCTCCAGCCCAGTGCAATGGGTTAAGGATGTGGCGTGGTTGCAGCTGTGGCTTGAATTCTATCCCTGGCCCAGAAATTTTCATATGCCACAGGTATGACCAAAAAAGAAAAAAAAATATGAGATATGTATTATTACTTTTACTTCAGATATAGGAACACTGTGGACTACAGAGTCAAAATAACTACTCCAAAGCCTTACAACTAGTGGTGAAATAGAGCTTCAAATTTAGGTTTTCTTTTAAGTTTAGAGCTCTAGGCTAATTTTGAAAAAGATGACATTTGTCCTAAAGCTCACTAGGTTTGTTTTCTTCTGTGTTTTGTATCATCCTCTAGCCCAACCATCAACCCCTCCATTCCCATACTTTTTTTTTTTTTTTGTCTTTTTGTCCTTTTAGGGCCGCATCTGTGGCATATGGAGATTCCCAGCCTAGAGGTGTATTCAGAGCTGTAGCCAACCGGCCCACACCACAGCCACAGCAATGCCAGATCCAAGCCACATCTGTGACCTACACCACAGCTCACAGCAACGTCGGATCCTTAACCCACTGAGCGAGGCCAGGGATGGAAAGTGCAACCTCATGATTCCTAGTTGGATTCGTTTCTGTTGCGCCATGACGGGAACTCCCATTCCCATACTTTTTCTCCTTTCAGCGCTCACATTCTGTCTTCTTTCCTTCCTATCAAAACTTCCCCAGGCATAAAACATTACTCTTCCAAAAAGCATCTGCATGTTAAACTATTTGGCCTGAAGAATGAAGGTATAATATTAGAACTCCAGAAATTGTTAAGCCTTATAACAGCCTAAGATCAAATGTGAGGAAGACTTTCCTGGAGCATATTTGATAATATCAAGTAGCCCACAACTTGCACAGGAGACAAACCTAATGTAATGTACCACAACAATATTTTTTCGACAAGGTTCTTGAGAAAGCCATTTCCAGTATTAGAAAAGCACTGGAGGATTAAATAAAAGATGGAGTCCAAGGAGAGGAAACTATGGCTGTCTGATCTTAGATTCATATCTACTTTGTTGAAAATTAACACCAAAGACTGAAATTTGAACTTACAGAGATGATACATTTAAAAATTCCACTGGAAAACTAGTATTCCCCTAATTTCAGGAATTTGGTTAAAACTTGATCTTAAATAAGCATGAGATAAGTAAGGTAAGGCAGGAAGGTCACTGGCAATGAAATCTATGATTTATAGATAAAAGAATGGAAGTGAAGTCCCAAGAGCAAATCCTGCCAAAGGATCACAGATGTTGGAACAAACTTGAAGATGTGGTGTACAAATGCTGAGATGCAGACTCTATGGGCTAAGAGATGCATCTGCTCACTGGTTTTGGCCAATAAGACACATACAGAATCATGAATAAAGATTATGAATCATATTTCAGAGGCCTGAGGGGTAGACAGCAGGACATAAGCAAAAGTCTGGTGTCAGAGTAAAGGATTCAGCACAAAAATAAGGCAATGAGAAAGAAAGCAGGGCCTGGTAACTGTGTCCATGGATCTGAGAAGCAACTGGTTTCAATGACCATTGCTTGGTGGAAGATATCTATTATTTCAAGGATGGGATTTTATAACCTCTTTACTGCCTTTGGGTCGCTTTTGTGGTTTGAGTGAGATAGCATCTTGTGGCAGCTTTACCCATTCCCACAAAGAAATTGTCAGTAACTGGCAACTGCAGTTGAGGATCAGTATTTTAAAGAAGAATTTCTGAGTAATGCATTCTCTCAACTAATGGCAAAAAAATAAAACATAGTCAATAGGAGACAGGGTTTCAAATAGATTGAAAACACTGCAGCAAACGAAAGGAGTGTGGGGGAAGCTATGATACACTTGTAAAGATTATATCCCAAACAGACCCATTGAAAAAATGAGATTTAATCATAAGATTACATCATGTTTTTCTCCCCCATTCCATGTCACCATGTCATGTAGGTCTAGTATAACAACAGCACATGACAACTGTAAGAGCTGCAAAACAGACTCTTACTGAAGAGAACTACTTAAGGAAAACTCTTGGCAAAAGAGGAAACAAAAAAACTAGATGATTTTGGAGTCACTGTCATCAATAGCTATAGCTAATATCACACACATACCAACTACTATCCAGATTTACATAAACTGTCACACTAGAAGGCCTATTTACCAAAGTTCCTAGTACCTAATATAGCATGTCTAGCATTCAATAAAAAATGTACAAGCATCCAAGAGTTAAGAATGAAACACAGTCTGAAGACAAAAAGTAAAGATCATTATGGGATTGAGATATGACACAGATGTTGGAATTATCACAGGGGCAGTTTAAAATAATATATTAAGGTTTCTAAATAAAAGAGTAGACAAAGGCAAGAACATATAGGTGATGGATAATGTAAGTACTGAGATGTAAACTAAGAAATAACCAAATGTAAGTACTACAAATTGAAAACGCTATAACAGAAATGAAAAGTGCCTTTAACAGGGAGATCCCATTGTGGCACACTGGAAACGAATCCGACTAGTATCCATGAGGATGCGGGTTTGATCTCTGGCCTCGCTCAGTGGGTTGGGGATCTGGTGTTTCCATGAACTAGGTCATAGATGTGGCTCAGATCCCATATTGCTGCACCTGTGGTATAGGCTAGCAACTATAGCTCCAATTCGACCCCTAGCCTGGGAACTTCCATATGCCACATGTGCAGCCCTAAAAAATGATTTTAAAAAAAAGTGCCTTTAACAAGCTCATTGGTAGGCTTGAAAAAGCCAAGGAAAGACTTACTAAACATGAAGGTAAGTTCATAGAGACTCCCCAAGTTAAAATGCAAAGAGAAAAAAATGAGTCAAATAGAATAAAGAAGAACCATGGACAATTTCAACATGGCTAACATGTAATTGAATTAACAGAAGGAAAAATGCTAAATTAATGACAGACACCAAATCATAGGTCCAGGAAGCTCAGTGAACACCAAATAAATACCAAAAAAGCTAACTAGGTATATCATATTCAAACTTTGGAAAACCAGAGACAAAGAAAAATCTTGAAAGAAGCCATTATGGCTAGAGGGGAGAATTCCTTATAGTAAAAAGGATAAGAATTACAGGAGGGTTCTCACTGAAAGCCATGCAAACAAGAAGAGAATGTAGTTAAGATATTTAAAGGGATGAAAGGAAAAAAATCACCTTCAAGAATTCATTATCCAGTGAAATTATCCTTCAAAACTGAATGAGAAATAGTCTTTCTCTGAGAAACAAAACCTACAACAGACTTTCCTTATAAGAAATATTAAAAGAAAATTTTCAGGAAGAGGTCAAATCATGTGGGTCAGAAACTTGGAATAGACATGAAACTTCATGTAGACATGGAAAAGAGAAGAGCATGAGAAGTGAGGACTAAATTAAGGTAAAATAAAAAACTATTTTTCTTATTATAATTTGATCCAAACTGTTAATTCTTTAAATTAATAATAGTAATTTATTAAGTGATTGTAACATGAGGATAAGTGAAATGAACGACATCAATTTACCAAGAGATAGAAGGGGAGAAGTGGGAGTTGTAAAGCACAAATACTACACATGAATAAGTGTTAGTGATATCTAATGGTAGACTTAAGTTAGATAAAAATGTGTATTTTAAAATTTGTATGGAAACAGAAAAGACTCCAAATAGCCCAAGCAATCTTGAAAAATAAAAGTGGAAGTGGAAGAATTAGGCTCCCTGACTTGAGACTACACTACAAAGCTGCAGTCATCAAACCATTATGGTGCTAGCACATATATACATAAAACAGAAATAATATACATACATACACACACACACACACACACACAAACAGAAATACAGATCAGTGGAATAGGTTAGAAAGCCCAGAAATAAAACCACGCACTTGTCAATTAATCTATAACAAAGGAGGTGAGAATATACAATGAAACAAAGACAGTCTCTTTAATAAGTGCTGTTGGGAAAACTGGACAGCTACATGCAAAAAAAATCAAATTAGAACATTCTCCAACACCATACACACACACACACACACAAAAACCCTCAGGGTTCCCACTGTGACAGAGCAGAAACTAATCTGACTAGTAAATATGAGGGTAGGGGTGCGATCCCTGGCCTCGCTCAGTGGGTTAGGAATCTGGGATTGCTGTGAGCTATGGTGTAGGTCACAGATGCAGCTCAGATCCCAAGTTGCCATGGCATAGGCCAGCAGCTACAGCTCTGATTTGACCCCTAGTCTGGGAATTTCCATATGCCACAGGCATAGCCCTAAAAACCAAAAAAAACAAACCTCAAAATGGATTAAAGATCTAAACAGAAGACCATATACTATAAAACTCTTATAGGAAAACATGCAGAACACTCTTCGACATAAACTGCAGTAATAGTTTTTTTTCAAAGGCACCTCCCAAAGTAATGAAAATATAATTAAAAACAAAAACAAATGGAATCTAATTAAACTTAAAAGCTTTTGCACAGCAAAGGAAACCATAAAAATGAGAAAAAAATGAAAATACAACCCACAGAATGGGAGAAAATATTTGCAAATGAAGCTACTGACAAGGGACTAAACTCCAAAATATACAAATAGCTCATGCATATATATCAAAAAAATCCAATCAAAAATGGGCAGAAGACATCCTCCTAAAACTCTTTCAAAAGGCTGAAGAAGGAATACTCCCAAAGACATTCTATGATGCCACCATCACCCTCATTCCAAAACCAGACAGAGATACCACCAAAAAAGAAAACTATTGCCCAATATCATTGATGAATATAGATGCAAACATTCTCAACAAAATCTTAGCCAACCGAATCCAACAACATACCAAAAAAATTATACACCATGACCAGGTAGGGTTCATCCCAGGTTCACAAGGATGGTTCAACATACGCAAATCAATCAGCATCATACACCACATTAACAAAAGGAAAGTCAAAAATCATAGGATCATCTCAATAGACGCAGAAAAAGCATCTGACAAAGTCCAACATCCATTCATGATCAAGACCCTCGCCAAAGTGGGTATGGAGGGAACATTCCTGAATATAATCAAAGCCATCTATGATAAACCCACAGCAAATATAATCCTCAATGGGGAAAAACCAAAAGCCTTCTCACTCAAATCTGGAACAAGACAGGGATGCCCACTCTCACCACTGCTCTTCAACATAGTTTTGGAAGTCCTAGCCACAGCAATTAGACAAACAAAAGAAATAAAAGGCAACCAAACAGGAAGAGAAGAGGTAAAATTTTCACTGTATGCAGATGACATGATACTATACATAGAAAACCCTAAGGACTCAACCCCACAACTACTTGAACTGATTAATAAATTCAGCAAAGTAGCAGGATATAAGATTAATATTCAGAAGTCAGTCGCATTTCTGTATACCAGCAATGAAATATTAGAAAAGGAGTACAGAAACACAACACCTTATAAAATTGCACCTCACAAAATCAAATACATCGGAATAAACCTGACCAAAGAGGTAAAGGACCTATATGCCGAGAACTATAAAACTTTAATCAAAGAAATCAAAGAAGATGTAAAGAAATAGATATTCCATGTTCCTGGATTGGGAAAATCAATATTGTAAAAATGGCCATACTACCCAAAGCAATCTACAGATTCAATGCAATCCCTATCAAATTACCCAGGACATTTTTCACAGAACTAGAACAAACAATCCAAAAATGTATATATGGAACAACAAAAGACCCATAATTGCCAAAGCAATCCTGAGAAACAAAAACCAAGCAGGAGGCATAACTCTCCCAGACTTCAAGAAATACTACAAAGCCACAGTCATCAAAACAGTGTGGTACTGGTATCAAAACAGACAGACCAATGGAACAGAATAGAGAACCCGGAAATAAACCCTGACACCTAGGGTCAATTAATCTTTGACAAGGGAGGCAAGAACCTAAAATGGGAAGAAAAAAAGTCTATTCAGCAAGCATTGCTGGGAAACCTGGACAGCTGCATGCAAAGCAATGAAACTAGAACACACCCTCCCACCATGCACAAAAATACACTCAAAATGGCTGAAAGACTTAAATATACGACAGGACACCATCAAACTCCTAGAAGAAAACATAGGCAAAACACTCTCTGACATCAACATCATGAATATTTTCTCAGGTCAGTCTCCCAAAGCAACAAAAATTAGAGCAAAAATAAACCCATGGGACCTCATCAAACTGAAAAGCTTTTGCACAGCAAAGGAAACCCAAAAGAAAACAAAAAGACAACTTACAGAATGGGAGGAAATAGTTTCAAATGATGCAACTGACAAGGGCTTAATCTCTAGAATATATAAACAACTTATACAACCCAACAGCAAAAAAGCCAATCAATCAATGGAAAAATGGGCAAAAGACCTGAATAGACTCTTCTCCAAGGAAGATTTACAGATGGCCAGCAAACACATGAGAAAATGCTCAACATCGCTGATTATAAGAGAAATGCAAATCAAAACTACCATGAGATATCACCTCACACCAGTCAGAATGGCCATCATTAATAAATCCACAAAGAACAAGTGCTGGAGAGGGTGTGGAGAAAAGGGAACCCTCCTACACTGTTGGTGGGAATGTCAACTGGTACAGCCACTATGGACAACAGTTTGTAGATACCTTAGAAATCTATCCATAGAACTTCCATATGACCCCACAATCCCACTCTTGGGCATCTATCCGGACAAAACTCTACTTAAAAGAGACACATGCACCCACATGTTCATTGCAGCACTATTCACAATAGCCAGGACATGGAAACAACCCAAATGTCCATCAACAGATGATTGGATTCGGAAGAGGTGGTATATATACCCAATGGAATACTACTCAGCCATAAAAATGAACGGCATAATGCCATTTGCAGCAACATGGATGGAACTAGAGAATCTCATACTGAGTGAAATGAGCCAGAAAGACAAAGACAAATACCATATGATATCACTTATATCTGGAATCTAACATATGGCACAAATGAACATCTCCTCAGAAAAGAAAATCATGGACTTGGAGAAAAGACTTGTGGCTGCCTGAGGGAGGGAGTGGGAGGGATCAGGAGCTTGGGGTTATCAGACACAACTTAGAATAGATTTACAAGGAGATCCTGCTGAGTAGCATTGAGAACTATGTCTAGATACTCATGTTGCAACAGAACAAAGGGTGGGGAAAAAATGTAATGTATATAACTTGATCCCCTTGCTGTACAGTGGGAAAATAAAATTTAAAAAAAAATGGTCAGAAGATCTAAGTAGACATTTCTCCAAAGACAGAAGGCAATAAAAAAGTTACATGAAAAGATGCTCAATATCACTAGTTTTTATTAAAGAAATGCAAATCAAAACTACAATGAGGTGTCACCTCACACCAGTCAGAATGGCCATCATTAAAAAGTCTAAAATAATAAATGATAGAGAGGGTATAGAATAAGGAAATCCTCCTTCACTCTTGGTGGCAATATAAATTGGTGCAACCACTATGGAGAACATTGGGGATGTTCCTTAAAAAATTAAAACTAGAACTATAATATAATCCAGGAACACCACTCCTGAACATAATATATCTGGAGGAAACCATAAATCAAAAAGATACATGCACCCTAATCCCAGTGTTCATTGCAGCACTATTTACAATAGCCAAGAGATGGAAGCAACCTAAACATCCATCCAGAGAGGAATCGATAAAGATGTGGGGTATGTGTATGTGTAAAATGGAATATTAGCCATAAGAAGAATGAAATAATCCCATTTGCAGCAACATAGGTGGACTCCTAAATTATCATACTAAGTGAGGTTGGAGAAATAGAAATATCATACTACTATACATACTACTATATATAAAATAGGACCTACTGTATGGCACAGGGGACTCTACTCAATATTCTGTAATAAACTATATGGTAAAAGAATCTGAGAAAGAATACATATATGTGTAACTGAACCACTTTGCTGTATACCTGAAACTAACGTAACATTGTAAGTCAATTCCACTCCAGTAATTTTTTTTTTCTTTTTAGGGCCACATCCGCAGCATATGGAAGTTCCCAGGCTAGAGGTCAAATCAGAGCTATAGTCACCAGCTTATGCCACAGCAACAGCAACTCAGGATCTGAGCCACATCTGCAACCTACACCACAGCTCACAGCAATGCCAAATCCTTAACCCAACTGAGCGAGGGATTGAACCTGCAACCTCATGGTTCCTAGTCGGATTCATTTCTGCTGCTCCACAAAATAAACTCCCAATAAAATTTTTTGAATGGTTCTTTCAAAACCCAGATAACAACTAAAAATTTTATAAAAGTATAACTGATATGCTGAGGAGATAAAATGGATCATATTGATTCTCAATTAAAACTATAAAAAGCAGAAAAAGAGCAGAAAAGAAACCAAGAATTAATGAAACAAATAGAAACCACTTACAAATATGTAGGTATTAACTCAACTATTTCAATGATCACAATAAATATGAATAGTCTAAATATAATAATTAAAGAATAGAGATTGTTTGAGTAAATTTTCAAAAAACAAGATGCAAACGCTATATATGTTGTCTATAAACAACCCATAAACATAAAGATTCATATAAGTTCCATGTACAGATATAAAGATATACCATGTGAACACTAATCGAAAGAAAGCTAGAGACTTCCACTATTATGACAACAGTATGAGGAGCTCTTTAAAGCATTCTCTAGTGAAACAAGGAAAGTTGTAAAATTATTTTTTAATTTGCATTTAAAACAGTATCAGGAAATAGTCCTAAAGGAATGAATATAGCAAATGAAACATTTATTTGTGAAAATATACTTAGACTCAGTGAAAACAGCAAGTGTCAATGGCATGTGAAACATGGCCTCTTCCCTCGCTCCCTCCGTCTTTCCTACAACTCACGTTTGCTGGCTTGTCTAGAGAGAAGCTCCATTCTAGGTGGGTGTGGAAAGAAGATAGTGCTCCCTTTGCCCTCAGCTTTTAGTCAAAGGTTATATATCTCATTGGGAGGGGCAGGCCACCAGTATTTCTCATTTTTTCTAATTCCAAGATGAAGAGTTTAAATTGTTTATTAGTCCAACTGAGAAATCTGGGCAATCCTTTCTTGGATAGAAGCTCTACTGCAAGAGTAACAAATAAAGAATACTGGTGTCCTGATCATCTCTGCCCCAGCACATTCCCCACAAGGAGAGAGGCAAGCGAAGAGGATCAGAAACTACTGCCCTGCCCAGCACTTGGGAATAAAGCTATATTTTTAATCTATTTTTTTTAAAAAAATTATTGTATTAATTTCAAGTAATGCACACTTAAAAATGTAGAAAATTATGAGTAATACACAGGTGCATTACTTAATGATAAAGGGGCCAATCTCTCAAGAAGACTACAATCCTAAACATATCCGCACCAAAAAACAGAGCATCAAAATACATGAGTCAAAAACTGAGAACTAAACAGAAAAATAAACAAATCCACTACTATATCTGGAAATTTCAACATCCCTTATGTCAGTAATTAAAAAAAAAATCAGTCAAGCAAAAAACCAGTAAGGGCATATGTGACTTGAACCACACAACCATTTTGGTCTCACTGACATTTCAGAATACTCCATCCAACAAAAGCAGAATATACATCTGTCTCAAGATCACATGGAGTATTCACCAAGACAGACCACATTCTGAGTAAAATGACATACCTTAATAAATTTAAAAGAATAAAAATCTTATAAGATATTATCTGAGACCATAATGGAATTAAACCAGAAATCAATAACAGAAAGATAGCTGGAAAATAACCCCAAATATTTTGAAATTAAATACCAGACTTATAAATAATCCAGGATCAAAAAAAGTCTCAAGAAAAATAATTATTTAAAATATTTTCAACTAGATGATAGTGAAAATACAACTTCTCAAAATGTCAAAATATATGAGATGATGCAGTGAAAGCAGTGCTTAGAAGGAAATTAATAGCACTAAAAGGCATGTATTAGAAAAGATTTAAAACCAATTAAAATGGACCCAGATTTCTAAAATGAAATTTATGATGGAGAAAAATATCATCATTAATTTCATTGATACTTATCAAACTTCCTTCATATGCCAGGCATTGTTCTAGGTGTTGGAGACATAGGAGTGAACAAGAAGGAAAAACTCCTGCTATAACCTAGCTTACATTCTAATGGCATCAGTCAAACACTAAACAAGTAAATGAGTAAAGAAAATGCAGTCAGAGGGCCCTGAGTGATATAAAGAAAAATAGAACTGGGTTAAGTGACAGGTATTAGGGGGCAGGGGAAACAGCTGGTTGTGTGATTGGATAATGGTATCTGAGGATATGACATTCAATAGAGACTTTCATGACAGTGTTATGACACTCTGTATAGCATTAGCCTTAAGCCTTTCTTTCAAACAGCTGAGTTGTTTGCTTAACCTTAGAAAATATGTTTGTCTTTAATTTTTTTCACATTCCATGTTATGAATATATATCTATTATACACATTGAGGTTTATATATATATTTAATTATATTTGATTACAGGCAAACTCTAAAAGCAAGCACTTCTTATTTGCCTAAGCAAATCAAGATATGTATGAAATTAAAGAACAGATAAGAGTATTTTTAAAAAGAAAAAATTATTATTATCAGAGAGACATGTATTTTAACAACTTGAAATCTGACATTTTAATAAACAAAAAAATAGTCAAGACATACTTTAAATCTTCTCTATCGAAGAGAAGAAAATGGCAAGGATCCAAAAATATGTGTTTAAGTTTACCCAAAATTACATCTTTTGAAAAACCCAGAGGGTTGACACTTTAAAATTACGTATCAGAGAATGAGGCCATGGCCTATCAATATAACTGAATTAAAACTCAAGGTTAATCCAGACATTTTACGATTTCTGAAATTCAACTGATTGCTTGCTTAATATGTACACAACAGGTTGTTTCATTTTGTGTAGAAAAAACTTATAAAAACTAAATAGATGGACACACAAGCATTTTCATTTATGAATTTTTGTGCAATAGCTACATTGTTGCTGATCTCTGTAATTCAAATATGCCACTGAGGCAACAATTAGAAGGAGTAGTGTGCAAAGATTAGTCTCCAATCTAGGGCTGTGACCTTTCTATCACAAAGAATTTTCCTAAAGAGTTCCTCAAAGAGGAACTACCTCTGATGGTCCAATCTAATAGGTCGCACAATCAGCTGAACAACTTTAATTATTTTGCCTCACATGAAGGAGTTACAGAAGATGATCTCCAAATTATTCTGTTCAACACCATTCTTTAGAAAATTCTTAGTATGTTTCTGGTCCTCTTTCAGTTGTGGACATCTTAAGCCTTGTGATCTCAGCTCCTGCTTCCACAGTGAGATGTCTGATATCTACTGCCTTTGGTACAGAGGTGGGTCTGAACATACTCCTAATCACTGTATTCCTCATCTCAAGGCTTACTTTATCTATTGCTAATTATTGTTTCCAGTTCAACTTATTTTTTCATTCGGCTCATCTCCTCAACTCAAGTAACCACGCCATGTCTTTGCTTCTGTATTCTGTCATGCATTTATCTGACCACATAGGTCTACATGGACTCCCAATTTCCAGCCTACATCTTCCCACAACCACCTACATCATCATTTTAACAATCTTAAGGTTGAGAATAGTGGCAGCAGTCTGCAAAAATGAATATAAATCTGACATTCATTACCACATATTTTCTATTTCTTTTCCAAAATAATTAATGCTTTACATCTTGTCAAAGATGCATATTATTAATTACAATAAGCCACACCTTTTCTGTGATCATCATTATAATATTGCCAGATGTATTATTCACCAATACATACCATAATCTGATCTTATATGCATCTTGAGATCAAAATGTAATTGCGTAAAATTTACTGAATTGAAAGAAGGTAATCAGACTTCTAAGTTGAAATATTTCAACTAGGTTAAACCTTTACCATAGTTTTAAATCACAATGTGTCAGTGTAGTATACATGACTGGCTATGATTTAAGCTCTAAATCTAAATAAAATAAGTTTATTTGGGCTTGAGGAAATTGTCATTTGTGCCTTTTTATTATCTATACTTATGAAGAAGGCTGGTGATTAATTTCAAAGTCTGAACATTTCTGACTTACAAGATTTGACCAGCTGATAGGAAAAAAAGTAGTTTTTTTTTTTTTCCTCCAAATGGCCATCTGTACCTATCAGAAATTTCACATCTAATTTCATTAGATGCAGGTGGCAGAAATAATTAACACAGCTCTTCATTACATAATAGATCTAATAGGACAGCAGGCATGAGGAATATGGGTTTGGGAAATAAATTTCAATCAATTTGATGTTAACTAGTTTTTTTTTTCCTAAAATAGTTTGAGCTCTATGCTTCCATTCTTTTTGCTTTTCCTTTTGGCCTACATACTCACCTCCAGATATCTAGTAGTGCATAATGACCTCCATAGGCATGTTACACATATATAGCAGAAGACCTTAAATTTGCTGCCATGTAATAATAATATTGCAGATAAGACCTAGAGGCTGCCTTCCTAGGCTTCTGCCTCACCATCATTCTCTACTTTTCTCTCACATTGATTCAATGCTTTTCATTACTACTGGTTGTATAGATGTCCCAGTCCAGTGGACATATATTCATCTCTATCTTCATCTTATTTCACTTTCCACCTCTCTTAAATACATTTGGTTTCATCTTTTTTTTTTTTTTTTTTTTTGCTTTTTGCTTTTTTAGGGTCACACCTAAGGCATATGGCAGTTCCCAGACTAGGGGTCGAATCAGAGCTGTAGCTGCCAACCTACATTACAGCCACAACAACGTGGGATCCAAGCCATATCTGTGAACTACACCACAGCTCATGGCAACAATGGATCCCCAACCCACTGAGCAAGGCCAGGGATCAAACCCACATCCTCATGGATACTAGTCAGATTCATTTCCAATGTACCACAGCAGGAACTCCAGTTTCATCTTCTTGAATCACTCTGGGCTTCCATGAAATCATTCAACTTTCCTATCTTATTGCATCTCAGTTCCCCTTGCCAGTTCCTAAAATGTTGAAGCATCCCAGGGCCCTGTCCCATGACCTCTATTTTTTTATACTAATACTTAGCTTGAGTGAGCTCATGCAGGCAAAAAGTTTTAAGTACCATTCACATGGCAATAACTCATTTACTGAGTTGCCAGCAGAAAACTTGAAAAATTCACTTGAAATTTTTTTTTTATTTCTTTATATATATATATTTTTTTTCTACTGTGCAGCATGGTGACCCAGTTACACATACATGGATACATTCTTTTTTCTCACATTATGTGTTCCATCATAATTGACTAGACAGAGTTCCCACTGCTACAGCAGGATCCCATTGCTAATCCATCCCGAAGGCAACATTCTGCATCTATTTACCCCAAGCTCCCAGTCCCTCCCACTCCCTCCCCTTTCCTCTTGGCAACCACAAGTCAGTCTATTCTCCAAGTCCATGATTTTCTTTTCTGTGGAAAGGTTCATTTGTGCCCTATATTAGATTCAAGATATAAGTGATATCTATGGTATTTGTCTTGCTCTTTCTGACTGACTTCATTCAGGATGAGAGTCTCTAGTTCCATCCATGTTGCTGCGAATGGCATTATTTCATTCTTTTTTATGGCTGAGTAGTGTTCCATTGTGTATATACACCACATTCCTGATCCAATCATCTGTCAGTGGACATTTGGGTTGATTTCATGTCTTGGCTATTGTGAATAGTGCTGCAACGAACATGAGGGTGCATGTGTCTTTTTTAAGGAAAGTTTTGTCCGGACATATGCCCAAGAGTGGGATTGCCGGGTCATATGGTAGTTCTATGTATAATTTTCTAAGGTTCCTCCATACTGTTCTCCATAGTGGTTATACCAGCTTACCACCAACAATGCAGGAGGGTTCCCTTTTCTCCACACCCCCTCCAGCATTTGTTATTTGTGAATTTTCAAAAGGCATCTCAAATTGACCATATCTAAAACTGTCTCCCAATTTGCCCCATCTGCGTTAAGCCCCAGGATGAACCCAGTTACTCCAAAAACTTCGAAGCCATCCACGGTTTCTCATATATCATATATTCCTCATCCCCCATATCCAGTCTGTCATCAAGTCATGTTGGTTCTGCTTCCAAACCGTCACCCAAATCAGCCTTTATCTATCTTCCATTTACCAACCTAGACCTAGCAACTGTCCTCTCTTGCTAGGAAGGCTTCAATAGCCTCTTACTCCACAACCAAAGTAATCTTTAAAAAAAATGTGAGTCACTTATGATGGAGCATGATAATATGAGAGAAAAGAATGTATATATGTATGTGTGACTGGGTCACCTTGCTGTATAGTAGAAAACTGACAGAACACTTATAATGGGAAAAAAATAATTAAAAGAAAAAAATGTGAATCAGATCTTATCCTCCTTCTATTTACCAGGCTCCAGTGGCTTCACATTACACTGAGAATAAAATACAAATTCCAAATCATTATCTACCATGTCATAGCTAATTCCCCAACACTTCCTTCCATTTCACCCCTCTAATCACTGCTCTACAGCCTTGGAAAACTACACCATTTGATTCACTGCAGGAATCTTGGTCACGACCTGCCAGCCACAATCACTTTTTCTCTATTTCTTATACATGTCCTGTTTGCTCCTGGCTGCTTGTCTCTGGCATTCACTATCCTTTGGCTCAGAATGAGCTTTTCCCAAATTCTTATACAACAGGCTTTTCATCTGTTATCAAGTTTCAACTTAAATGATATCTCTTCAAAGAGACTTCTCCTGACCACTCTATCTGAAGTAGCTAGCTCTGTCAACCACTATCACACTACTGTGCTTTTTTTTCACAGCATGAAGTATTATAAAACTACCTTGTTTTTCAAGCCCACTAAGTTTTACTCTCCATGAGAAAAGCACCTATCATTTTATCACTAATACCTACAGTATTAGCTAACACATACCAGACAACCCAAAACATTTTATGCTGAATGGATATGAAATGCAAAAAAAATTACCAGGTAGTCTAATTTTTGAAGAAAAAAACTACATCATATATTTTAATAACCCCTCATATATTTTAATAACCCCCTGACATATTCTGTTAAACACACAACCCAAAACAAACACTATAAAGAAAATCGCTAGAAGACTTTTCTAAGAAGAGTTTGTATAACCTGAAAGAAGATAGATTTGCTCTTTGCATTTGCATGCCTCAAACTATCTTTTTTTCAAAAAAATACTTCTTCAGAATTGTTATCTGTATAATGACTTATCAGGCTATTCACGAGCAAAAGACCACCAAGTAAAATCATTCTATCCACTGATTCCCTAATGCTGAGAAAAAGCAACAATAGTCGAGAAATAAACATCCTTTCCTTCTACAAGTAGTAAGTGCAGAAGGTAATGTAACCTCTTTTTTGGTTACAAAGAAGAAATTTAAAACACCTTATATATTTAAATGCTTCCCATGAATACCATTTTTTTCAGAAAATATTTAACTTTTTCTTATTAAAACCACATAGCTTAATATCTATTTCAATTCCAGTATATTACATAAATACATAACTATATAACCATATAAATAGTATTTATATTATTTGTATGATGTAGAACATACATTTACATTCATATACAAAGCAAAACAGATTCTCACTAATGCTGCATGTATTAACTCAAGTTCACTTCTGTTTTTTGTTAGCAATTCCCAGAGATCTATGCATATAAATTAACTATAATCACAAATTTGAATATGTTTTAACAATTTGTCATTGAACACTAATTTACAGATGGCGTGGCATAACCCATGGTAAGATGAACTAAGCATTGTCATTTTAAAATAATCTCGAATAGCATCTAGATGTTTTCCTTAAATCAGAACACCTGGTTGTATCACTGTTTTTCCTAGACTTGAACTTTTTCTTGAAGTTTCTTCACAACAGAAACATGTTTGATTAAAGCTATGTTATACACTGGCATTTTCCGTCCTCTTATTCAAGATCCCTACCTGAACCTACTGTGAGGAGAACCGGTTTGATTTTATGACCAAATTATATAATGGCAAGTGCAGCACTAGGCACAAAAAGGAGTGGCTGGAAGACATGAGTCTTTATTCTCATGAGTTACTCAACACTCTGCCTGAGAAACTTCCCCTACCATGGGCTTTCAGCTGCCTCCATCTTGTGACTCCTCTCCTTCCTTCTACCTAACAGAGTTTTCTTCTGGAGTTGTCTGGCATCAGGACAAGACTCATAGACAAGATAATCTGAGAGAGCTTTCTAGAAACCCTTCCAATTATATCCAAGAAAGTGTCAATATGATTCTATTTTTCCCATTTATTAAACTAAATATTATAACCTATAAATCAAATTCATGATAAGAGAACTAATGGCATGCATCTGTAATGTTTAAATATTCTTCCTCAGCTATACGAAGATGGACCTCTTTAGGTTAGGATGATATGAGGTCTGCATGATAAGTTTCCAAGTTTTGGAGAAGTCTATTTTTTCAGTCATTAAGGAACAGATTTGGGGAAGCATAAACAACATAAAACTAAAACCAAAGAATGTAATCAAAAATTAAAATAACAACTCAAATAAAATTCATTATATGCACGTTTCTTTGTGAGGCATCAATTTAGTCAAGCATATGTTCTTGTCTAATTCAGAATATATCAACAATGTAATCACTCAGGTGGTGATCATAAGAAAGAAAATGTGATAAATACTAATCTGAGCCTGCCAACTGTACTTCAGGACACAAACATTAAAGTGAAACAGAACCCAGTATCACATGCAGGTAAAGCACAAGGGGACAAAAGGTCATTAATAGTTTACTAATTTCATATTAAAGAGACAGAATGGATGTGGATTTAGGAACATCCATGCAGAATTTGAGAAGAGTCGATATGTGAACCCAAAGCCTGGACCCTATCATTGACGATTAAGTAAGTTAAACTTGAAAAAAGTTTCCCTTAAACATACTAAGTACTGAAAAGAATGGAGGACTAAACAAATTCTCAAAAAAAAAAATTTAAAAAACAAGCGAACAAGAAAACCAAAGAAGCAAAATTACTGCTCTATCAACCCCACGCATGCTGCAGAATGAGCTTCTCTCCAATTAGCTTCTGAAGATTGTCTCATTGCAGACAATTAGAGCTAGTTGCACAAAAATTGTCTCATTCAGAACATGCTTCGAGAGGGTTTACAAGATCCCAATGGAGCTTCCAAACTTGTTTTGTTTTCTTAATTGAAAACTTAGAAGGTAATAACCTCCTCTCAATTCAGAGAAAGCTGGAAACCCTAGGATACAAAGCGGTTTCCAAAGAAATTTAAAATAAAATCATGTATCATTAAAAATTGAACAAAACAACTCAAGCACATCTCCCAAAGAAGCAAAAACATGCTTTCGAAACAAACAGTAAGTCACCACTGTTCACTGCAGAGCAGCATGTCAGTTAGAGTCGCAGAATGAGTGTGCAAGTTGCCAAATTGAACTAATTCATGTTTTGAAGTAAAATAAAAAACCCGCAATGTTGTAGGCCACGTCTATTGCCCAGAATTCTGAGGGTTTGCTGTGGTCTATCTTGGGAGACATGGAGGCAGGAGCAGCTGCTTTGGCTCAGGCTCCACTCCCAGCAGGCACCTTTCTGTGCAGGATGCCTTTCTTGCATCTATTCCCCTTCATGGAATGGCCTACACACATGCACATGTGGCCAAAACTCCAAGGCTAAGAAGGAGGGAAAAGCTGCACAATTTTCATTACAAGGAAGTAACTGAAAAGTTGCCCTTTCAAGCAAAAGCAGTGCCACCTCAAGATTCACTTCCCAGTAGGGTAGCCTCAGTGCTTCTGGCCTCAGTTATTACAATTCCAGCAAGGAAGCATGTATGATAACCATGAATAGTCAGGTCATCCTAACATCTGAAGGTAGAATTTAATTCTCCCTTTCCAGAGAAATGTTAACTGTGATAAAAGTATTCATTTCACATAAGTTAAATTCATCCATTTGCTCATGTAACAATTGGTCACGGAGTGTTATGTGCAAGGCTCTGGGTGAAGGCTTGTAAAGGTTATGAAGTTAAAACTATATCGAGATCATTCTTCAAGGTGCTTCCCGTATTGGAGAAGAATTACAACACGCACGAAAATTGCCATGGGAAAACAGAGATGTGATGAGATTTGTCAATGTACTTAAATCCAGCAATCAAATACAAATATGTATTGAGCACTAATTATGCAATGACTCATTTTAAGTACAGTGATTCTAAAAGACATATACATAAACATGTATGAGCTATTTTTGTACTCAATGAGCTTATACTGTTTAGTTGAGTAAATAAAACACAGATGTTAAAAAGCACAGCAATCACATTTCCTTATCATTTTTGAATCCTCAGCACCTGGCACACAGTGGTTCTTTGATAAATGCATGTTTTGTGAATGGTTAACCTTGTGTATATTTGTACGTATACATGTGTGTATGTGGGTATATGTGTATATACATGCAGGTATGCCTATGTCACATGCTATACTATATTTTAAAAGAAGTCTGACACCTTTAAAATGCCCCTCCCTGTGTTCATTTGAAGTATTTCAATGAAATCAGCAAAGGAAGACTCATTGATACAATTCTCCATTAGAAGCACACATGATAGAAGAAACTTGAAAGAACTCTGAGGAGGTAATAGTGACTTTAGGAAGATGCACCATACAAGAGATCTATTACATGAGAGGGGTTTAGCTGTAAAACTGAAGTTTTTGTCATAAACAGAGTGGGCCAGTCTGAACCCAAACATCAAAAGGTACCTCACAATGAAAACCTATATATATGTATTTGTCCAGTAAGAATATAGACTAGAAATGCAATACTAGCTATTAATTCTCAACTGAATTTTATATTGAATAAATGAAACCGGACTCTCTTTCCACTTCTCCCTCTCTCCACTGTACAGTCAGCCACTGGATTTTATTAATTCTACATTATACCAGAAATCAAACCCATCTCTTCCTTTCTTCTCTTAATTGCTATCACTTCAATGCATGACTTTCATAACTGGACTATGGGCACCACTTTCCACCCTCTCGTCTCAGAGCTTTTTTCCAATGTGTCTAATCAGGTTACACCTGCTACATATCTGCTTAAATTTCTTCAGTGGGTCCTGATTTCCTACAAGATTTATATTCACATTTCTTGCCGCATCATACGAATTTATTTGTGATACAGCTCTTTTTCCACCTTTTCTCCTGATAGAACCCCTCCTTATTTCATCCATACTGTGCCCAAATGTACATGTATTCAAACATACTAAACTTCTTCATGTAAAAGCTACTCTAGTGTACTTACGTGATTAAAAAAAAAAAAAGCAATGCCCCCCAAAGGTTTCCATGTCTTAATTTCTGGAACCTGTGAAGATGTTACCTTATATGGCAAAAGGGACTTTGCAGATGTGATTAAGGATCTTGAGATGAAGAGATTATTCTCAATTAACCATTTAGACCATAGATGTAATCACAGGTATCCTTAAAAGAGAGAAACAGCAGAGTCAGAATGAGAGGAGATGTAACAATGGAAGCAGAGGTGAGAGGGAGTTTAGAAGATGCTCTGCCACTGGATTTGAGTTCAGGAAGGGGCTACAAGCCAAAGAATGCACAAAGCTTCTAGAAGCTGGAGAGAGCAAGCAAAGAGAGTCTCCCCTGGAGCCTCCTCACGGAATATAGGCTTGCCGACATGCCAGTTGATGTCAGGACTTGATTTTAGGACTTCTACCCTCCAGGACTATAAGATAATAAATTTGTGTTCTTTCAAGCCACTGAGTTTGTGGTGATTTTTATAGCATCAATAGTGAACTAGTACACTAAGCTTGTATATCTCATATCACTTTTGTTAACAATAGAGATGGTAGATTGTTCACCTTTTTAATGCCCTGAAGAATTCAGTCTAATTGCTTGTTTGTAGTATGTTTTGTTTGAAAATCTTTACCAAATATAGAAGTATAACTATAACTAACTAGTGGATATGAAAGAACAATGCCTCTAGCACCACTGGTTCCAAAGTAATGACAGATCCATGGCTTTTAAATGTGAAAAAGTGTGCAGCTACAAAAATAATCACTCCATATGCTTCCAAAACCATAATCATCAAAGCTATGGGGAAACTGTATCAATAATTTTCAGAATATAATTCATGGATATGGAAAACACAGAATGAAGCAATCAAACCTAACAAATCATTTCATCTTCTTTTACTAAAACATTCTATAATTTTGTTTTTAAATAAAGAATCCAAAACTCAAATCTCCACAAATAACTAAACATTTTTACCTCTTTTACATCCAGGAACAGCTGATATCAGTCACTGTTATTTACCACAAAGTACAGTAGGAATTCAATAACTGTTCGTTAACAACTGTGTAGAGACCCTATTACTTTGTCTTTCGGAAGATGAAGGGGCTTCAGCATTAGGTCATAAATGCATGAAACCCTAAAATATATTAACAAATATAGCTGTACATATTACATATAAATACTCATATCTAGAAACAGAGATTCCCTTCAAAGTTTATATCTTAGTGTGTGTGTGTGTAATATATGCCTTTAATTGGAAAATAAATTTATCATAGTTAAAGGCATTTGAAAAAAAAATTTTTTAATACAAAACATTACTGACCAAGAATTTCCTTTCAAATTGGACCCCATTCTTTTGGGATATGCATGTAAGGGCCATTGTTTTTTTTTCCAGTTAATTTTGACTGTTGACAATTAGCTTGACCATCCTTGGACCCTTCAATCTCCTATTTCAGGCCCAATCCTCTAGACCAGTAGGAAAAGCTGTGTTACCACACATTCATCCTTCCATGCTCTTCACTTTCTAATAGAAGCTCTTATTTAGTGAACAAATGAAAAATCTTTATTGACTTTTCTTCCCTTTGATACCTGGGTCACTTACAACAAGGAGAACTTCATGATAACAACATTTAAAAAAAGAATTTTAAAAATACTTTATAATATGAATGTACTTGTCTACATAATTTGAACTCTGATAAAACAGAGCTGCAAACTCACATGATGATGTTGCTAAAAATATAATTTGGGGGGAGATTCCGTTGTGGCTCAGCAGAAACAAATCTGAGTAGTATCCATGAAGATGCAGGTTTGATCCCTGGCCTCATTCAGTGGGTTGAGGATCCGGTGTTGTTGTGAGCTGTGGTGTAGGTGGCTCAGATCTGGCATTGCTGTGGCTGTGGTGTAAGCCAGCAGTTGCAGCTCTGATTTGACCCCTAGCCTGGGAATCTCCATATGCTATGGGTACAGCCCTAAAAAGACAAATATATATATAATTTTTTGTCTCCTTAGAAAAACTCAGTGAAAATTTCTATTAAGAAATATCCCAAAAAAGAAATCTATACATTTTTTCAAAACATTAAGGTGAAAAATTATAGAAAATAAATGTTTGGAAAATATTAGGGTCAATTAAAATAATTTCTGAACAATAATTTATTAGAAGTTTTCTTCCCATGTTTATTTTCTCTGTTCTTTCTGTGATTATTACTGCATTTCCACCCACACTGAAAAGCCACCAGATGGCATTGGAGAGTTCAATTACTTTATAGGACTTATTTATAGGAAAAACAGGAAGAAAATCTTCAGTTGAAGCTGTCCTTTTTTCTACTATGAAAATATACTGAAGGGAAACAAAAGCTCATTTGTCAGAGTATTAAACCTTTTCTCATTACTGATAAAAATAATTTTCCTTTGTCATTCACAACATATTTATATCATATATGGAACACAAAGTAACTGGAAGGTGCTTTTAGAAATTAAAACACCAATGACAGAACTTCACTGAAATGAAGGTAGCAATACTAATTGGGAAATATTTTAGTTTAGTTAGTAAAATATAAATGATCGCTGAATAGTGTTTAGAATACCCACAAGAGCCTTATAGACACTTTTTAAAGAAATCTTTACTTATCACCCTCAGAGATTTAACAATTTACTAAAGTTATGCACTGTCATTGCCTTAAGGCAACATTTTCCATGCAAGGCAGCACTATAGATGTCTTAAGAGACAACAACTCTACAAAAGGAAATCTGCCGTAAATAAGCAAAAATAGGCTAAAACATGGCTTAGTATTTTGAACTGCCAAACCTAATTTCACTTAGACACATCACCACCTGCAAGGAAAAGTACCTTATTTTTATTTTAGCTTACTTACTTTCTTTCTTTTTTTTTTTTCTTTTTAGGGCCGTATGGAGGTTCCCAGGCTAGGGATTGAATTGGAGCTACAGCTGCCAGCCTACACCATAGCCACAGCAACGCAGGATCTGGGCTGCGTCTGTGACCTACACCAAAGCACATGGCAACGCCAGATCCTTAAACCACTAAGCAAGGCCAGGGATCGAACCTGTGTCCTCCTGGATGCTAGTCAGATTTGTTAACCACTGAGCCAGTATGGGAACTCCTATTTTAGCTTTCTAACTATATTTTTTCCTTAGTCGAACCTCTATTTTAAACTGTTAACACCCTCTGCTTTGTGGTGAGAGGAAAACTGTATAGCATAAAGTTAAATGTAGCCACCTATGGGCCTCAAAGCAGTTTGGTGACAAACTCTGCTCATATAAATTTGACCAATTTGCAAATATGTAAAAAATGTTACAGAAAAAAGGTACCATTCATATGTTGAGTATGCAATCAAGGTGTTCAGTAAATGCTTGTGAAAGGAGCAAAAGGATAAACTTCAATTTCTACTGATGATGTTGTTATTCAAAACTTTTACTTTATGAAAAAGGAAAATGAGGTCCTGAAGGATTCAGAGACTTGTCCCCAATCAACAAGGCTTACTAGGGACTGGATTAAAAGGCAAGTTTCTAAGTTCCAATTTCATAAGTTTCATAATATTCACCAGAACAACCTAAACCACTTCTGAAAAAAATTCAAATCATGTTTTTAGTGATCATCATTGTAGACAAAGTTGGCATGTCAATATTAGTTGTCTGTAGTAATGCTATGCAATAGTCAACATGAGGATTAACCATAGAAAATTTTAATACACTTGTAAGCCACCTTTCCCACCTGTTTGTATGAAGTAAGAGAATGAAAATTGAATAAATATTACCCTACCTTCATTAGATCGGTCTATGCAAACATATTTCAAATCTAGGTAAAAAAAAATTTTTGACCGGAGAAAATTTTATCCTTCCTATAGCACAATAATTTTTATCATGGATGACCAAGAGCTTTACACTCAATGTATCTAAATAAAAAACATAATAAAATAATTTCTAAGAATTAAACTTTAAAAAATAAAGAGCCCTTATACTGATTTTACATTATGTATACATATGTGTGTGTGTATATATATGTATGTATATATTTTTTAATATGGCAACATCTTTGAGATTGCAAGATGAGATCATCCTGCATAATTCAAGGGACCCTAAATCCACTAACAAGTGTCCTAATGAGAGAAAGGCAGAGGGAAATTAGAGGCCTAAAGGAGAAGGCCATGTAAAGATGGAGGCAAAAAATACCGGAAGCAACCAGAAGCTGGAAGAGGCAAGGAAAGATTCTCCTACAGAGGCTTCAGAGGGAATGTGGCCTTGTTGAGGCCTTGATATCAGACTTTTAGCCCCCAGAACTGTGAGAATACATTTCTGTTGTTTTAAGTCCCTTGGTTTGTGGTAAATTGTTACAGCAGCCACAGGAAACAAATACAACTCCAGATCAATAAATCCATCAACTCATTATTTCCAGTAATTAACACAACTCATATGCTCCAAACTGAACTCATTCCACCTATTCCTGAAAAGACCATCCCTCCTCCTATATAAATTATAAAACCAACAATAAACTCCTCCTCAAATTATTTCATAATCCAACTCCAAACATTTACTTGATCCCATTTGTTGTTCTTCAGAAACATGTTTTCAGTCCCAATGACTGTTTTTCAGGCCCGTAGTATAGTGGAATATTATTTTTATTGAGTCCCTGACTGGTCACTCTGAAATCCTATTACAGACTTTCCTTCAGGGAATATTATCTGTCTCCAAACAGATCTGACCATGCCACTCTCATGTGTGACCCTTTATAGCTTGACTGTGTTTCTTCCCTGTAAAAGCAGCTTTGCTGATGGACTAACACAAACATTTCTATAGCACTACCACATACAGATGAAGGAGTTTCATCTTTATGGTATATGGAAGACACCAATATAAGCAGATCTGCAAATCAGAGGCCCAACCTCAAAGATCAAATTTTCTACTAAAGTAATTTGCCGAGTAATTAAATACCTCAGCCACAAATTTCTTCTATAAGATAAAATCCAAAATCCACTGCAAGACATAGGAAACCCTTCATACTCTATGCTTCATCTATTTTTTGGCCTTCATCTTAGTCACAGAGACAAACTAACTCTTTATAAAAGTAATTCTTCCAAGTTACTGTTCTTTGGAGACCTTTAATATAATTGATGGCATCACAATCCTATTACAGAATTATTTTATTTTCTCCACCTCTTTTTTTCCCCAGAATCTAGTCCCACATCTAGTCATCAAACCTAATGGATTCTAACTTTAAAGCTACTTTCTATTCTGTCTTCCCTGTTCTCACTGCTATTACGTTGAGTCGGGAAATCATTTTCTTGTCAAACATTTTTGGTTGAAAGGAAAACAGATTCCTTTAGGATTCCACAAGGAAGAAGGATTATATTTCAAAGTGTATTTGTGGGGTGCAGATGAATCTTAAAAGTTACCAAGATCCAAAGCTTCACTAGAGTCTGTTTCTTTTCTTTCTCCTTCCCAGACTCCCTTCCTTCCTCTTGCTTTGCCCTGTTTTCTTTTTCTCCTTTTCTTTCCAACTCTTTTTTTTTATCATAGACCACAGATCACATGGTCCCTACAGCAAAAATTTTCAACTCTTCATTCTTACCTTCCCCATTCCCATCTAATTCCTGAAAGACCATTATTTCTCTAATCTCTAGTCTAAATTCAATAATAAGTTTGATTGACTTAGAAAATTATCAGTTGTGGTACAGAAAATAATGTACTCACTTTGCAGCTTTGGTTAAATTAAGGATGTTGAGACTGCATGTTTTTTTCTGGATTATCTAGTCAGATGCAATGTAATCACAAGGGCCCTTATAAGGGAAAGAGGGAGGCGGGAGAGTAAGAGCCAGATCCAGAGAAGGAGGTGAGATGACTGAAGCAGAGGCTAGAGAGATAGGGGACCATGAGCCAAGGTATGCTGGTAGCCATTAGAACCTGGAAATGGCACCAAAACAGATTTTCCCCTAGATCCTGCACAAAGAACACAGCCCTACCAACAGATTTCAAACATCTGACCTCCAGGACTATAAGATGACAAATTTGTGTTGCTTTAAGTCACTAAACTTTTAGCATTTTATTAAGGCAGCAATTGAATACTAATACAACTGTATCCCTAATTTCCAAGCCACCTCAGAGATCGCTTTCAAGCCTACAGTAGAATGTCCATGGATCAGGGGTTCATCCTCTGGCCCAACACTGGTCACCTTTGTGCTGTCTCCAGAATTAATATCAACTTGGTAACATGATTAAAAATGCCTACCATGGAATGACTCCTCACTGCTGCTCCCTACCCCTCATTTCTCCCTTTAAATATATAGAAGAACATATACCTTTTACCATCCCTATGATATACGGTCTTACTGCTGTATTTATTAACTTGGAATAGTCCCCTCCTCATTGAAATTTTACTCAATTTGGAAGATTCATCCATATTGAATTTTATCTTCTCCATCAGTATCCACAGTTGATAGCAGCCTAAGCCATCTCGATATAAAAGTATACTGACAACTAAAGCTGAACAAGTTTCTGGTGAAATTCTTAGGTACATCGTATGATTATGAAACAGAGAAAATGGATAATTTTATCTGTCAGGTATAAGCTCCATTTATTTGTTGGACTTGCTATAATTAAAGACATTTCAAATGAATACTAAAATTGTTCTAGATCTAATTTCAAAATTTATTTTAAAGAAACAATATAAATAGAAGAGGGGGATTTTTTTTTTCCCAAGAAAAAGTAAAGTGGATTTTTTTAACTTCAAAAAGTAAAGAAACAAAGCCTCAGAACTTTGGTCTTAGAAGCTTTCCCAAAGCAAAAACACAAGAAACATTTCATACTTTTTAACATGTTTGACAAACCAGGGATAAACACATGGTAACATAATAAAAGGCAGATGCTGAGGGACTGCACTGACTCTTAATCATGTGGAATTAAGCTCACTGACATCTAGGAATGCCCAAGAGAGCGGATACACATAAATCACATTGGCATGAGATGGAAACACCCCACTAAATTTTCTCACTTTTATTTAGTTAAATCTCATTTTCTTTACACAGTAGTATAATTTATTTTACTTAGATAAATGATGATCCAAAAACAACAAACATAAAGATTAGAACCAAAACTGTGTTTCTGGTTATTTAACTACCCTTAACTTTCACAAACTATTTGGGCTTAAAGTTACAGTCTGGGAAACCCTCAAGAGACTTGTTTTCCTCTTGCTGTTAGGAAGAATTGCATCTAAATCATTTTACACAAACAGGTTGGCCACTGTTAATTTCTAGAATAAAGAGAAGATAACTCCCTACGGTAACCCCTTTAATCTCTAATAGCTGGCTGCTTTAGGTAGCTTTAATGTATCTTAAATACGTTCTAGAATAAGATGTAATCTTTGGTTCATGTATTATAGCCACTTATTCTTCTCCATATGCTTTAATAATTGTGAATGCTTTTTTCCTATACTGCTCTATATGCTCTAATAATTGTGAATGCTTTTTTTCCTATAATCAAGACACTTGCTTATGTATCATTGGTCAGTAATTATGAACACCATTTTCTTGGTGGTCTATATTGAAAATACCATTAAAACCAAAACATCTACATGATGACAGTGCTTATTTAAAGCAGAAGTGTAGTAAAATTCCAATATATCAATATTTAAAGAATAATTTTCCTGATCTTCCAACAGATTTTGAACTGAATTTCAATCTCATGAAAACTCTCATGATTTGCAAAGGTTTGTTGTCTTCATATAAGCCCTTACCATGTCTTAGGGCTTGTTATGAGTTTTATCTTTTTGCTTCAGTGATCTCATATTATACATTATACCACTTTCTATTTAAGAAAATAAGCATTTTTTCTTAAATGTCTTTATTTTACCTTTATTTTTCTAATACTATGATGGTCTTACGGTGTCTGCACTGATGTAACCCAGCCTGAATATTAAAGCCACTCATTCATTCATTCATACAATCATTGCTTCATTAGGACATTTCCTTCAAGCCTGACTGAAGCACATACCACATTTGGGACTGTACAGGTTATAAGCATATATAAGCCATGGTTCTTGCGCTCCAGGTCTAGATCTCTTTCTCTTCCCCAAACTCTATATCCAATTCCCTCTGGCTTCATTTCTCTTCTATGTTCCAAATTATTAGGTCAAATCACAATTCACACCTCAGTGCCCCATAAGTGCCGTATTCTTACTTTGTATGAAATAATCTTTCAACAGTTTACATTATTTCCCTGTCCCAGACTCCTATCCCAAACTCTCCTAGTTACACAAAATAAAAATATTTAAGAACAGCCATTATTAACAGAGGCCATAATATCCTCGTAGAATGACTTCATAAAGGTATATAATATAGAATTTCATAGACTTGAACACATCAAACAAAATAATGACAATATTTTCACAGTTAAGAACAGTTCTACAAAGACACGAGGGGAATAGTCAATATATACTCTTTCAATTTGAGATAAATACTGTAATAAAGAAAATGGAGTGGGGAAAGGAAGAAGCGGGAAGAGAGAGAAAAACAGACAAACAAACAGAAACATTAAGCTAACTTTTCTAAACTGGTTGAGAAACAGACCCTCCAATCAAGTATTTGCTAAACACATAGTTTCGGTACAGAAGTCTACAAATGACAGCGAATCAAATGTTTACTTCTGAGTTGCTACAATGCTTCACACACTTGAGGAGAACTAATAAGACTGATAGTTTTTGCCTCTTCAAGTACTGCTTATAAAAACTAAAAAAAAGTATAAAATTGTTCCAAGAGAAAAATCTATTGTGTAAAAAATGCTGAATATCTGCTAACAGAGATATTAAAGACCTTGATTCTAAATGTATGCAAAACTTCAGAACATTACCTCAGAGACCAGACTCAATCCTTGACTATTATAACCATATACATAAAGTATCATAAAGCTAAATTTTCAATATTTCAATCAAGAATGTTATGATAACAACTGCCTTTTTATATTTAATTTCTTCCTTAAATTAATAGCAATGGGGGTGTAAGCCAATGTGATAAAAATAATACATCTCCAGCTTGTGTATGAAGAGCTCCTATTGCTTTCAAATTAGTTCTGTTAATGAGAAACAAATACCTACTTCTAAACTTTTATAGACTGATCATATGTGTTTGTCTAAAGTAAACACCATACACAATTAACATGCCATAAAAAACTCAGCATCACTGTGGGCACTATAATCACATTTAATACATCCTTGGTTGTTAAAATATCTAGTTCTGGTCTTCTAATGGTCATAATGAATTAAAAATAATGTTCTAGCAAAAAACACATGAAAATCTTTGGGTTCTGAATCATGTTTACTGAACCTTCAAAAATGATTTACAAATTTGAAAATAAAAAAGATTTAAATGATACAAAGAAAGGAGAAGAATACCTCTTGGTTAATATGCAAGATCAAACATCAAAAACTGATTTTTATTCCCTGGCCTTGGTGCCTCTGGTGTTATAGGTTAGGCTGGGCATGAAGATTGAGCCATTAATCTTTTAAGGAGAAGATGCCAAGTGCACTCCTCTTCTACTTGATCTATGGAGATCAGTAATGACTCTCTTTAGTAAACTGCATATCTGCTTCTCTCAGCAAAGGTGCCATGGTAACAGGCACCAGTTGAAATGAGTGCAAGCTATGAAAGTATATAGGTAAAATAATATTACCTAATCTGTGCACCTAATAAATAAAAATCAAACAAACCAACTTCCATCCTGTGAGGTCTTAATACAGACAGTGGGGAAAGCTATCTTAAGTCACATTAAAAAGTAAACAAATTAAGCACAAGCCACCTAGTCTCATATCTGCCTTGTCATTTTTACATTACAATATAGAAAACACATTCAGTCTCAGAGGTTTTCAATAACTATGTGACAATGATATCTGTAAACAGAAGGGAACAACAACATCTGAGAAGGTTTGACAAACTCGGGACAGCATTTTATCACCACCCTCCTAAAATAATTTTATCATTAAAATAAAAATTGAACTTGAGACAGGTCATTGAGTTTTCTGGAACATAAGGAGATATGAATTTTCCAGCTGTCCCATATTTCTAGCTTTGCTCCCATGTTTCTCAAACACACAAAGTTAAATACCAGTTTAAAACAAGTTTTCTCTAAAATCAGTATATGAGGCTATCTGATAATGGAAAAAAAATCACATTTGCATTTTGGTAAATACATCATAGATCTGACATACCCACAAATAAAAAAAATTTATATAATAAATACAATAACTAGAAAAAAATGGACTTTTTAAGACTCAATATTTCCATTTTGGAGAGTTCCTTTTTGTTATAATACTTATACAGATGAGTATTTCTCTTCTAAGGGGCCAGTACTTCAAAAATTCATGTTAAGTGCTTTTAATGTAAATTTCTATCCTAGAAAATATTCCTGTCATACAAAGTGTCAGCTTTCATTAAAATGTACTTACCCCTTCTACCTACTCTAACTTCCACAGGTATGCTCAACTTTCCTTGCAAATGGCACACAAGGAAATCAAGATATCTGCTATTTGTCAGTAATCCATTCAAATCACAAAAGCTACTACATCATAATCCTGCCCGAGGGTTTTCTCTAATTCAAAAACATCTACCAAGAGGAAAAGACAAAATAATCTGTAAACAAAGAAACACTGTTTCTCTCATATTGCCTATAACCACATCAATGGCAGATACAACAGCTATACAACCAAAAAGTTCTAGAGCCAATAGGCTCAGTCAGCTTTTACTTTCAACTATACATCATAATCCCACTGCACATGCACAAAATACTCCCCAATCACTTTCCAGACTTTATCCCAAGGTCGGATTCATGAGAGCAGAATGCTCCCTATTTCCTTGTAGGTGGTCCTTTTCATTAGATAATCAAATATGAATTTGAAGCCTCTTAACACATGGGTTTGAGCATAGTTGTTGCAGCCCCATCTCAGTCCTTTTACTCCCTCTCCTTTTCTGAATTCCAAAAATACTTCTTTTCATGCAGTTCTTGATATCACAATACTCCGCAGCATCTTGCACACTATCTCTTCTTTTTCCAACTGTCTCCAGAGAACTAACAGATAACACATTCTAGTTCTAACAACTAAACACAATACATCCCTTCCTCCATGGCACCCAAAAGCTTTAGCCTCAAAAATTCTGTAACCCCATGTAAAATGTGAGTGTGGCAAGACTTTGTACCATCAGTGAATTGTTGGAATAATATAACTTTACACAATAATAGTATTTATTCAATTGCTATAAATAAGTTTCTAACTCCAAGTGGCAACAGTTAACTGAAAACCAAGATTTGTGATAACGTACAAAGTTTTCCTTAAGTCTCTATTTTACTTAGCAGTTCCTTTCATATTACCATTCTACTTTACCTCTACATTTCCTACTAACATAATAGGATATTTCCCCATGACACCTTCTTTAATAACTCTGGTGCTTTTTTTAAATACTTGCAAAATAATTCAGCAAATCAGCTGAAGTAAAATCCTAAAAAGAATCTGCCCTAAGCATAGCTGACATTGAAATGGTGAGAGTAAAAGCTAACATGAAGAAAAATTCACAATATTTTCATGTAAAAATTTAAATGACATTTTTATAAAGCAATATTGAAAACCATAAGTAAAATGAAATCAACCACAAGCCTTTGGCATTGAATTCATTCCAATTCATAATAATTAAAGAAATAAACCAAATCTTTTTCAAACCTACTCCCACCTTTCTAATTCCCTATGAATTATGCTCCATTCATTTGAAGATAAATCTACAGTATTTCCATAATACGGATCCTGGTTAATTTTTAACCTCTCCACAAATGGCCCATGAGTAAATGCAGCACCATCACATCAAGCCATAATCACAGAAAAGGAAGGAATCCTGCTTACCAGAGCCTCTTTTGGTGACGACTTTCAAACTCTGAGTAAAAGTAGCATATAAGAGAATCAAGTGTGGAATCGGAGCTTTCATCTTCCAGCTCTTAAAGGCAGTTCCCTAAAGCAAAGATAAAAAAGAAAAATATACATTTTAAAAATATATAGCAACATTATAAGATTTTTGTTAGACTTTTAATCATGCACGATTGGGGAAATGAATTTCACAAATGGAAAGAACGTGAACAGGATCTGTATTACATTTTCCCATATGCTGAGTTTGCCAAGTTAAAGTCAGTGATACCAAAATTATGTCCTTACAGGCCCCCAAAAATGTTTTAAAATATTATGGTCATTAAGGTTTAGAATTTCTCTATTTAGAGGATCTAACTGTATTTAAATAAGTGGAAACAATCCCTTCCAAAGTACTATTTCATTGATAATTTATTTGAAATTACCAAAAATGACTTTTTTAATGTTCCATGCTGTAAAAGAATATTGTTTTATTCATATCATCCTTTTCAAATGAGAAATCATAAATTCTATGCCTCTAAAGACTGAATTATAATTTTTCAATTTTCTTCTAAAAAAATCTAAAGGATACTTTAAGAACATTAAGACTTTGTCTCTTCTGAAAGAAAGTATATGGTATATTAAAGCTATAGAAAGATCCATCATTTCTTCCTATTACAAGGCTCTCAGAAGGACACTAGAAGGAACACTAGCCTAGGGTTTGGATTTCAAGAAAGGGAAATATTTCATTTGAAATTAACTGAAATGAACACTTTTTCTCAGAAAATCATCCCTCTTTTATTTTTGTATAAGACTGAGATAGTAGAGCTGAAAGACTGAATTTCAAAAAGTAGCAAGTCAGAACACAGTTCAAATAAATTGTCAATCTATGACAGCATAAGTTTCTCTGCAAGACAGCTGAGGACTGATCATATTCAGCTTTCAATCACTACGACTTTATTAAAGATGAGGAAGCTGAAGTGGTGATTTGACAGTCACTTTTTTTTTCTCTACTAAAGCCTCAGAAACTTCTGAGTATTTTTAAATGATTAATTCATTCACATTAATAAAAGTCTGTTAAAACACAGTTTAATTCACAAAACAAAATCAAAATCCATTCACCTTCACCATTATCATTTTAGTCAGAAAGTCAGTGAATTTTTAAAACGAGCATTGAGAATACGCTATTTTAACTCAAGCTCCTATAAATAATGATAGCCTGTTTCATTTTTCTAACCAAGGGCTCAGAGTTCACTTAAAGACATAAATGAAACCTAGTCCAAAAAGCCAACTCATCAGACACATCTGACAAAGTGCCACATGAAAATGCAAGCCTCGGTCACACATGCATTCCTAAAATCCTGATCCTGTTTCCCAGCCATCTTCCCAGCCATCTCACTAAATGGAACTGCAGGAAATCTTCAAGTTGCTATCTTCAGCCTTAGGTTAACAGTGAGAATCAGTTCCTTTCTCAGTGTGAGTCTAATCAGAACTGCCCAAGGATCTCCAGGATCCAACTATACACTGCAAGACCTTCCAGCTTAACTACGTTATTACTTTACTCTCATTCAAAATACTGTTTCCTACTCATTTCATTTCTATAACGCATATAGGCTAATTTATGATTCTATTTCTTAAAATTAAATTGGTTTGGAAAGCATCAATTTGGTAGCATCAACATCCTTAACTGAATCTCTTAAACATGGTGTATTAGGGAAAACAACAACAACAAAAAAGAATTATGGAGCATTTCACAGAAGTAAGATCTTGACAATCTACAATAATCTTTACAAACCTCTTTAAGGTAATTTATGGTATTTTATACTGAAAGATCAAATATGTCTGGTCATAGACATACAAGCTTTCCTTTACTTGTTGCATAATTAAAATTCCTACCCAGAAATCACAATGCAAACTATGTATAAACATTTACTGAGGTTCTCAGGTATTTTATTATTGTCACATAGTAGCTCATACATTAGTGACCTAATTTTAATAAACTTCCATTTCTGGGTGGATAGACCTGAGATTATTTGCCTGTTTCCTGCTAAGAATATTATTTGCCACTTGGCTTCACATAAATCACTACTGAATCTTACGCAAAATGAGCACAGCACAGTCTGCCTGAGTTCTTAATCCAGTTTTGCTACCTATTAGTTGTGTAATTTAGAACAAATCCTCTCTGTGACTACTTTCTTCATTTATGAAACATGTTACATCACAGTACATATAGTATACTGCCTAGCACAGCACTATATAGAACAATCTGAATAAATTAAAGCTGTTTTTCTTACTGCTTTCATTGCAGTTGATTGTTGTTGCATTATTATTATATTATTATTAACACTATTACAGACTCAACTCACATCCTTCCCATCTCTGAAACTTTCTGTATTTATCAGCTTTCTTTACATACTACCCCATACTGCTAGATTATCTCTTTAACTGAATGTCTTTCTATTTTATCAGACTTAAAAGTCCCTCCAGGGTGAACCTGTGTTTTACTCAGCTTTTTTATCCAATGTTCAATGAATGTTACTAGAAATAAAATGAATGAAAAACTGAATGTGGTTGTTACTATACACAGTTGAATTTTGGCAATCAAACTCACCATGTGATAAACACTTATTAAGCATATACTAGTTAGAAGATGCTGTGCTATGGTGCAGTGGGGACAAAAAGACAATGCAATGAACTCCAAAAAAGAAGGTTTACAGAACAATAAAGGAGACAAATGCTTAGTTACTTAATTAGACTGGCCCTACTGCCATATGGTGAGTATAATATGCTCAGGGAATAGAGGGGGAAATCTATTAACTCTGCTCAAGGTTGGATCTGGTGAAGTCATAGGAAAGAGCATTCAAAAGAGAGAGCATTTCAGCTAGATCATAAAGGAGAGACTTTCTAAGGGAAAGGGAATGCTGAGTCTAGGACAAAGGATGAGTGAACTTGTCAGTCTGGTAGGCAGAATAATGTCCACCCCAAACATACCCACATCTGAATTCCTGGATCCTATCAATACATTACCTTAAATGGCAAATGGAAATTGCAGCAATGGTTAAGGTAAAGACTTTGAGATGTGAGATTGTTATCTGGGTGAGCCCAATGTACTAACAAGCATCCATTAAAAATGGCAACAGAAAAATAAGATTCAGAGAAAGGAAATAAAAGGATGAAAGTGAAGGTATAGAAATTATTTCAAATATCTTCTCTGACGAAAATGGGATGAAACTAGAAATCAACCACAGGAAAAGAAATGAAAAAAAACTTAGTACATGGAGACTAAACAACATATTACTAAAAAACCAAAGGGTCAATGAGAAAATCAAGAAGGAAATTAAAAAATGCCTCAGGATAAATGATAATGAAGACATAACCACTCAGAATCTATGGAATGCCACAAAAGCACTGCTCAGAGGGAAATTCATAGCAATACAGGCCTTCCTCAAAAAAAAAAAGAAAAAGAAAAATCTCTAATGGACAACTTAACCCACCACCTAAATGAATTAGAAAAAGAACAACAAACAAAAACAAACAAAGTCAGCAGAAGGAAGGAAGCCATAAAGATCAGAGAGGAACCTTTCCACATAAAAGTAAATCATGGACTTGGACAAAAGACTTGTGGTTGCCAAGGGGGAAAGGGAGGGAGTGGGATGGATGTGGTGCTTGGGGTTAATAGATGCAGACTATTGCCTTTGGAATGGATTAGCCATGAGATCCTGCTGTGTAGCACTGGGTACTATGTCTGGTCACTTATGAAGGAACATGATAATGTGAGAAAAAAGAATGTATTCATGTATGTGTAACTGGATCACCATGCTGTACAGTATAAAACTGACAGAACACTGTAAACCAGTTAAAAGGGAAAAAAATAAAAATCATTATATAAAAAAAAGAAAAAGAAAGTGAAAGTCAGAGTTTGAACTGATGTAGTTTGAAGACAGAGGAATGGGACTTGTGCTCACGAATGCCTGTGGCCTCCAGAAGCTAGAAAAGGCCAGGATCCTGGATACTGGATCCTACAAAAGAAATACAGGCACGCCATCACCATGATTTTAGCCAATGGGTCTAATGTGTTTTGGACTCCCAATCACCACTAATGTAAGATTTAAAATTAGGTTTGTTTTAAGCCACTAATTTTGTAGTAAATTTTTTACAGCAGCGATAGGATATTATCAAAGCAAGGATGTGAAATGGTAAGTTTAAAGAATGTATAAATAGAGCATAAGTTGGGGGCTAGAAGGACAGAGGTTGAAGATGTCAATGTAAGATTGTTAATGGCAATTTACACTAGGTAATAAGTTGGGACTTCTCCCTCATGCTCCCTATGATGCTTTTCACTCCTATTCAAACTTCATCATCCAATAATATTTCATGCAGTTTTACTTTCTTTACCCTTTTTTAAAATCATGAAACAATATGTATATTGAATACATTTCCTCAGAATGCACATGATGACACCCAAGAGTCTGGCCCACCCCCTTTCACACACTCCTGAGATTATTTGCAGTATACACAATGAAGAGCCAACTGATGCTTATAGGTGAATAATCTGTTTTCAAAAACATAGACAAAACTAGTTAATAGGTAGTCCTACAGGGAGATGAGGAAGAGGGTCAGTCTTAATGCAGCAGGAGTGAATAGTGAGAAAACGGAATAGATTTGGAAATATTAAAGGAAATGGTGTTAAAAGGAAGCTTCCAAAGTATATCTGGAGCATATAGTTTGAGCAAATGGGTCTATTATGGTACCATTTAGAAACAGAGAAGACATTTTGGGAAATGAGGCTGGAGAGATACACAAAATTATATTTGCGGCATGGAGATTTTAAACTGGCTGTGGAATCTGCTGTTAGAATTGTCTTGCAGTTAATTAAAAATATTAACCAGAAGCTCAGTAGAGAGATGGAAGATAACAATGTTGTAATTATAGCTGAAGTTAAAGACATGGATAAGGATAAACAGAAAGAAAGAATAGAACACATAGAGAAGGAGAAGGCGTCTTATGCTTTCAACTCTGAGGTCTACAAATATTTGCGATACCGACAAAGGAAATCAAAAGTGAGAAAAAGTGAGAAAATCAGTTAATAAAGGGAATGTGAATCAGGAAGGAGTTGGATTAATGAAACAAACAAGGATATTTAAGAACACAATCAGCAGATATTATGTACCATAAGGATAAAAAGAGGCAAGGGTTGAAAATTAAGACACTGTTGGTGATACTCACTAGCCTTTTAATTAGACAAATAGTGGTAACATTGAAAAAATTAAGGAGATAAAATTTAAGGAGGATAATCAGCTTCATTTGCTTCTTTCTGAATGGTAGGATGTAGAGCCCATAGTTGAAAGTTAAGAAGATGAGGGATAACTATAATTCAGAATGGGGAAGACCAAGACCTATATGTAAATTGAAGTAAAGCAAAACAGAGCAGAGGAAGGAAGCGAGTCTAGAAGGGAAGATACATTATTATATGGGAAGCTGGGACATCTTCTCTTATAGGTAAAAAAGAAAGTACACATGTAGGAATACAAAGATAAGTTTAGAGGAGAAATGGAGGGAAGCTGTACTCATTTGTTTTATTCCAATTATAAAGTAGAGAGAGTTGGATTTAAATGGAAATGAACTAGATTAAGAGTTTTACTGTGTTAGGTTAGGCAAGCTACTTGATCTCTGTAAGTCCCAGTTTTCTCATATTTATTTCACTTGAGTTTATTTCAAAAAAACCTATTCTCCCCCAACATATTAAGGTAGTAAATATCTACTTCAAAGTATTACAACCTTTAAATAAAATAATTGTCTTTATGGTGTTTAACAATGCCATTTAATTTTAGACATTTTAAAATGCTAGTAGCTCTTTTCCTATATCTCTTTTCTCTTCATTCCTGGCTGGTACATAATAATTATTTATGCTCCAAAAATGAGCCATTATATTTTATTTAATCCTTAAAGTTTTTGCATTACTATACTAAAAATTTATACCATTTTTTCATTTTATTTAAAAAAATTTAAGTATCCATTTGTGCATGACAGAGATAAAGCATTTTATCAAGTGCACAATTTAAATAAGTCAATGCATGTTAAAGTTGTGGAATAGAGTCTCTATGGAGAGGATAAACAGAAACACTCAGACTCTGCAACAAAAAGTTGCCAAAAAATCATATTTAAAATTCATCCCAGGGAAACTTGTTTTTTATGTCATGGAACCAAGACAACTCTCTTGAGAAAAGCCACCCACTCACAAATTTATAAAGATATCTATACATTTATTTCAAAAATTTTCTGAGTGCCTACCATTTCCAAATGCTGTTCTAAGTAGTAGTGACACAGAATTATCAGAAAACAGTCACTGTAGCCAAGTATCACATGGCAGAGAGACATGAAAATCAACAATTATAGCAAAGGGATAAGCACTTTAAGAGAATTTGCCCTGTGGAAACTGCTCAGGGCTGCCTGGCTAGTTCATTAAAAAATTTTCAAATGAGGCTGATATTTGGGCTGACTTTGGGCAGGGGTGGAAAGGGTTTTAAAGTAATGGGCAGAGATTACAGGTAGAAGAGAACAAAAAGAGTGCATGCTACAGTTCTCAAATTCCCACTAATGAAAATGAAACTATATACTTGACAATCTATTCAATACAGGCTGGGGAGTAGGGAAGGGTCTATGTTTAGGTCATCAAAAATAAGTTTTAAGTCACCAGGATAATTTTTTACAAATTGGACCAGACATATTCTGATTTTTGTTGTTGTTGCTTGTTTAACACCATCCTAACCAGATCATTCATTCCTATAGATCTGGCTAGCAAGGGAATGTTAAGGTTCTACACCTTATAACCATGTTTCAATACAGATCACCAAAAGATAATTCATCATCTGACAAAAAGGACAAGGTGAGAAAAAAGTCTTCAGTCATATGGTTCTTGACAAATTCTCCTACAAGGTGATAAAGAAAAGACAGTATTCAATAACTGTCCAAAATGCCTGTGTTCTTTATGTAAATATTGTCCTGATAATTATGCATCAGAGTATTTTGCTGTAGAGCAACCTGGCATAAAATGCTATGGGATGTCCTGCAAATCAACAGACTGGAGGTGCAGCTGTATTTAATATGGGATAATTAGCATACCTACTGGGTGGCTCCAGCTGCGGCTGGAAACTTAAGGATTTTATAAGGAAAGGGATTGTTTGATTCCCACAAAGTCTGGACCATATCCTTCAGCAGCTGAAAAGCCAATGGTGCTTAAGAACTAAAAATCATAAGCAGCTCTGTATTACAAACATTTCACTAAACTTCTACATAATATACTAAGAAAATAATATTAGTAATACAAATAAAAAGTGAAAAAGACAATGTAAAATGTACAATGATAAAACATTTAGAACACTTCGAATTTATTGAATTTGAAATTTTTATAGAATGGTTGACTTTCTAGGAATACAAACTTACAAAATTTACTAAACAAAAGAAAAACATGAATCAAAAAGAAATGACTTTAAAATTCTAAATAACACTAATGTATAAACTCCAAAAATTCTTGACTACAGAAAATAACACAGAGGAGTACATACAAACTTTCAAGGAACACACTATATTACAAGGAAGGAAAAAAAACATAATTCTGGTTGCAAAAACATAGAAAACCTTACAAATCTGACAAAACAAAATATTAGAACAAATATAAGAAATGCAACAAACTTTATAAAATTAGAATAACAATGGCAAGGGTACTTAATGTTATCGCTGTTACTTAGCTTTTGTCTAGAAGTTCTAGTCAGTGAAATGAATTAGGATGTGAGAATAGCTATAAATATTAGAAAAATAGAAATGCAAAATTTTAAAACATTTAAAAACATTTTTTAAAAACCTATTCCATTTGAAATGGAGAAAAATAATGTCCTCCAAGATGAAAACATTGACCACTTTTGTCACGAGTGACAAAAAAATCAAATTTTTCCAAATTAATACTCACTTCTAATCGAAATCCAAATGGAATTTTTGTTTCTTGAAAAATTAAGTCTAAAATTTGAATGGAAGAATAAACAACAGAGAAAGTTAGAAAAAAAAGAATATGAATTAAGTAGGACTTGTCCTGCAAGATACCAAAATGCATTTTAATTCTAGACTACGTGAAGTATACAGCACAGCCAAAAAAATGAAAAATTATCAATGAAATATATATAAAAAATGTACTAGATATCAGAATATGTAAGAACAACACATGATAAAGAAAGCATATATCCTCTAACAATGTTTTGTAGGAATGTAAATTAGTACAACCACCATGGAAAACAGTTACAGAGGTTGCTCAGAAAACTAAAAATAGAACTACCATATGGTCCAGCAATCCCATTCCTGTGTATATAGCTGGACAAAACCACAATTCAAAATGATACATGCATCCCTATGTTCATTTCAGCACTGTTCACAATAGCCAGGACATTGAAGCAACTTAAATGTCCATCAACAGATGAACAGATTAAGAGGATGTGGTACATACAAATAATGGAATGCTACTCAGCCATTAAAAAGAATCAAAGAATGCCATTTGCAGCAACATGGATGCAACTAGAGATCATTATACTAAGAGAAGTCAGAAAGAAAAATACAAACATCATATGATATCACTTGTATGTGGAATCTAAAATATGGTACAAATGAACCCATCTGCAAAACAAAAACAAACTCATAGACATAGAAAACAGACTTGTGGTTGCCAAGGGGGAGTGGGATGGACTGTGAGTTTGCAGTTAGTAGATGCAAAGTATTATATTTAGAATGGATAAACAATAAGGTCCTACTGTATATTACAGGGAACTAAATCCAACCTCCTGGGATAGACAATGATAGAATATTAAATTCATGTATATATATATGTATGACTGAGTCACTCTGCTGTACAGCATAAATTGGCACAATACTGTAAATCAACTTTGATTGAAGGAAGGAAGGAAGGAAAAATGGAAGGAAGGGAGGGAAGGAGGAGGGAGGGAGGGGAAAGCATAAAGCATTGAAGAGAGAAATGAAATCTGACTGTGGTAGCAAAAGTTCTGAGATGGTCTTCCAAGATTCCTACCCCCTGATCTTCACACCCTGTAGAAACTCCTCTCTTTGAGTGAGACCTGTAAATGTGATGGGATATCACTCACATGATTAAGCTATATTATATGGCAAAAAACAAAGCTGTTCTGCAGTTTTAAATAAATAATCAGTTGATTTTTTTTATATAATGATTTTTATTTTTTTCCCTTTTAACTGGTTTACAATGTTCTGTCAATTTTCTACTGTATAGCATGGTGATCCAGTTAAACATACATGTACACATTCTTTTTTCTCACATTATCATGCTACATCGTAAGTGACTAGACATAGTTCCCAGTGCTACACAGCAGGATCTCATGGCTAATCCATTCCAAAGGCAATAGTACACATCTATTAACCCCAAGCTCACAATCCATCCCACTCCCTCCCCCCCCAACCTTGGCAACCACAAGTCTTTTCTCCAAGTCCATGATTTTATTTTCTGTGGAAAGGTTCATTTGTGCCATATATTAGATTCCAGATGTAAGTGATATCATATGGTATTTGTCTTTCTCTTTCTGACTGACTTCACTCAGGATGAGAGTCTCTAGTTCCATCCATGTTGCTGCAAATGGCGTTATTTTATTCTTTTTTACGGCTGAGTAGTTTTCCATTGTGTTGATTTTAAATTAATCAAAGTGAGATTTCCCTGGGTAGGGCTGGCCTAATCAGGTGACTCCTTTTAACAGAGTCTAGCGGTCATAGATAAAATATATCAAAAAATATGAAGCAGCAGAGATGCTCTATCAGCCTTGAAGAAGGAACTGCCATGATGAGGGGAGAGCCGTATGTGATGGAATGGTGAGCAGCATCTAAAAGCCGAGAGCCTCAGTCCTACAACCAGAAAGAACTAAAATCTGCCATCAACTACATGAACTTGGAAGAGGATCTCAACCCTCAGATGAATTCAGCCCAGATGACATCTTGATTTCTGCTTTATGAGACACTGATCAGAGGGCCCAACTATTCTGTGCCCAGACTTCTGACCCACAGCAACTGTGTGATAATACACTTGTGTTATTTTAAGTTGCTACATTTGTGTTAATTTGCTATGAAGCGATAGGTAAATAATGTATCACCTAAAATAGTCATAAACCCAGATATTTATGTAAAGAGATATTTTTAAAAGATTTAGGTTTCTAATTACTAATAAAGAGAAATACTAAACTAAATTGTAGGGAATACCTAGAAGACGAAGTATTATACAGCCTTCTCAAATGCTTCTTTAAGTTTATCACTCAGAAATATAGTCACAATAAAATGTTAAGATACGTATAAAACAGATAACCAACAGGGACCTACTGTATAACACAGGGAACTCTACTCAGTATTCTGTAATTACCTATATGGGAAAAGAATCTAAAAAACAATGGATATATGTATATGTGTAACAGAATCACTTTGCTGCATATCTGAAATACAATATTGTAAACCAACTATATTCCAATATAAGACAAAACAATTAAAAAATACATTTGTGTGAAAAAAGTTAAGAGATTAAAAAAAGAATATAATACTGTATAGACATGATTCTCATTACGAATAACATGAATACAGATAACAGAAAAACAACCAGAAAAAACTACATCACAGCATACAGTATTATTTAGCAATCATGAGGAATTACGCTAATTTTTGCTTTTCTCCATATTGCTGTATGTTTGCCCAATTTAAAAAAGAAATATGAACATATACTGCTTTTCATAAAAATATGTTTTGTATCATTTTAAAACTTCCTTAGAAAAGAATTTAAGGTTTTAGGTGTCCATCAATAAATGGATAAAGAAAACATAACATATACACACATACACATATACACAGAGTATTATCCAGTCTTTAAAAAGAATTTTTTTTTTCTTTTTACAGCCACCTGTGGTACATGGAAGTTCCCAGGCTAGAAGCTGAAGTGGATCTGCTTGCAGCAATGCAGGATCCTTAACCCACTGAGTGAGGCCAGAGATGCAACCTGCATTCTCATGGGGACTACATCAGGTTCTTAACCCACTGAGCCACAATGGGAACTCCAAGATGGAAATTTTTTAATTTGTAACAACATGGATGAACCTTCAAGGGCATTATGCTAAATGAAGTAAGCCAGGTACAAGACAAATACTGCATGATCTCAGTTAGAAGGAATCTGAAAAACTTACATTCATAGAAGCAGAGAATAGAATTGTGGTTCCCAGAGGCTGGGGGTTGGAAGGAATGGGAAGATAGTGGTCAAAGAGTATAAAGTTCAGGAGTTCCCATTGTGGCACAGCGGAAATGAATCTGACTAGGAACCCTGAGGTTGCAGGTTCGATCCCTGGCCTCACTCAATGGGTTAGGGATAGGACATTGCCATGAGCTGTGGTGCAGGTCACAGACTCGGCTTGGATCTGACATTGCTGTAGTTCTGGCATAGGCCTGTGGCTACACCTCTGATTAGACCCCTAGCCTGGGAAACTCCATATGCCGTGAGTGCAGCCCTAAAAAGGACAAAAGACAAAAAAAAAGAGTATAAAGTTCAGTTACATAGTATGAATAAGTTCTGTAAATTTAAGATACAGCATGGTGACTATATAGTTAACAATATTGTACTGTATACTTGAAATTTGCTGAGAGTAAATCCTTAATGTTCTCACCACACACAAAAAATAGTGATAGCTATGTGAGGTGGTGAATATGTTAATAAGCTTAAATGTAATAATCACCTCACAATATATATATATGTCCATTATAACATCAAATTGAACACCTTAAATAATTTTAAAAAAGAAAAGTTTTTATGGAGTCAAATTATCCCAAATTTTTCAAGAATCTGGATGATTTAGTACTATTTTTCTTCTACAAGTCTAAAATGTCCATTTCTCAGAACATGGGCCACTAGGATAAACCACATTGTGCCAAATATTTTGCCACTACAACAATTTCCAGTATTATCAGTCATAAGATCCACTTTAATGGATCACTAACGAAAACAGTAAGATAGCCATCAGAATCTAATTAAAAGATATTCTAAACAGATACGCACCCATACTCACACATTTCCTGGTCTGTTTAAAATACCCTTAAATTTCTCAGAGCAGATAACAGAACCTAAGTAGCCAATAACTGAAAGAATGAAATGTATACTGGAAAAGAACAATCCCATAAAAGCATCCACATGACAGGAACTTAAGAAAATATTTGAGGCTGTGGAATGAGCAACAGAGGTTACTTGACATTCTTCTGATGGGAAATTGGAGCCTCTGAGGATTATCTGATCCTATATATGTCCCTTTGTCTTTGAATACACTATTTTACAACTCTGTAAAGATAAACTTCTAAAAAGCTAATAGCAATAATAGTAATTCTTGTCCACAGAAATGCAAATTATTTTTGTCTAGTGGGATACAACTGATTATTTCCCTTTATATAGACCAGTTGCAGTAAATCCATTCCAAAATTCCTCTACCGCATGTAAAATTATGGTTCTTTGACACCTCCTCTGAACCAGTTGTAGTATCTCTTCTAGTTCCTTCATTTATCAGTGAAATAAGTAAATTGGTGACATGTGTTCATTTTATAGTTTTATGACTCATAATTTTTTTAAATTATGTTCTATAACCACATTCATTTATTGTAATAAATGAATTCACTTACTGTAATAAATGAATGCTTTGAGATAAGGAAATTATTTTTAAAACTTAAATAAGAACTTACAATAAGCTACTTTCAGTTGACTTTGTATTTCAGTCAGCACTTTCTTTTTTGTTTTTTGGGTTTTTTTTTTTTGTCTTTTTGCCATTTCTTGGGCCGCTCCAGCGGCATATGGAGGTTCCCAGGCTAGGGGTCTAATCAGAGCTGTAGCCGCCGGCCTACGCCAGAGCCACAGCAACGCGGGATCCGAGCCGCATCTGCAACCTACACCACAGCTCACGGCAACGCCGGATCGTTAACCCACTGAGCAAGGCCAGGGATCGAACCCGCAGCCTCATGGTTCCTAGTCGGATTTGTTAACCACTGCGCCATGACGGGAACTCCTCAGTCAGCACTTTGTATCATGGTGTTTTAATCAGAAACTATGTGAACAACAATATTAAAATACCTTCACGGCAGTTAAATAAGAGATCAGAGGAATTACAAAGACACATAGAAAAAGTCTATTTCCATGACATTATCATCAACAAAAACTAAACGTACTTTGAGACAGTAGGCCATTCTCTCAGCTTTGGAAAGGCAGGGGAACTACTCGTCTTAGGCAAATGATGGCGAGGATGCAGCTTTCAAGAAAAAGACCTCACTATCAAGGTCAATGGAAGTTTATGCAATTATCCCTTGCAAGGCCTACAGTTTCTTACTATAACCAGCTATAGCTTAGAAAATCACTGGCACTAGCTGATGCTTGTTTGCAAAGAGAAATATAAGGAAACATACAATGAAGGTGGCTAAGCACAAACACTCAGGAATAAAACTGCCTGAGCCTGAAGCCTGGCTTAACCTCTTAACCAGCTTGCAAAGTTGGCCAAATTAATAATATTTAATATCTCTATACCTCTGTCCTCTCATCTGTAAATTAGGCAGGGGAACAGTCTCCACATCACAGCATTACTATGAAAATCAAACACAGTAATGTATACTTAACATTAAACACTGGGGCTTAGGTGTATATCACCCTTTACTGTTATAAGCCACTGAACAGTTTACAGGGCTGTGCTGATAACTACAGTCTTACCTTAATTACCTATGTCTAATAATTCCAAACTTAAATTACTGGGAACTATTAAAGAAATGGAAATATTCCATACACTGCCAGAAAATTTCATAAAATTCAATACAGCTCATACTTACTTGGTGACAGGAGAAATCCAGTAAATGGATGAACCTGACTAGCTAAAATGGAAAGTGCACTGGACACAAGAATAGAGAGCATAAATAAAAACACTACTTAGTTTCCATCTGCCACTTTTCTAATTCACCTTTCTTACACCTTTTGTATTCATCATGCCCTCCACTGTAAATCAGCTGTGAAAGCTCATAGCAAAAATATTTTGGGGGTTCCAAAGTCAGCAGATTGGATGAGGCAAGTGACAAAGCCATGGATGAAAATCAAATATATTCCATCATTGCTCTTGTGAGCTGCAAACATGATCCCAGCTGAGTGGATTTGCTCTCCTTTTTGAGTTCTTCCTGCCAATACATTAAACAGATAGTGGGATAAACCTGACACTTAGCACATTTTTCTGTGTTTAAAATTCAGCATATTGAAGAAACTTAGGGCAACTCTCAAGAAAAGGTGGTTTTATGTTAATTAAAACCACAATATTTGATATTTGTTATATGTGGCAAAAAGTATTTAAAAGCTTTATTTTACCAGGTAAACTAAATAGACCCCCCAGCCACAACTTGTGAGGAGAGTAGGATGATGGGAGAAAAGCTAAGGAAAGCAGTACCCCTCAACCCTGGCTGCAGGCTGGGATCACTTGAGGAGCTTTGAAAGACACAAATGACCCAAGTATTGCCAAAAACTGCCAGTCTATGGTCCCCACTTTGAAAAGCAAAGGTCTAAACAATAGTATTTTTTATAGTCCCCTGTAGAAGGCATTCTCAACCCAACTTCTATTAACATTGTAGGCCAGACAGCTCTTTACTGTGGGGGGCTGTCCGGTGCCCTGCAGTTATGTTCGACAGTATCTATGTCCCTGACCAACTACATGCTGGTATTATCTTCCCCCAACTTGTCCTAAGCAAAAATGTCTCTAGATATTGTCAAATGATCTGTGGCATGGCTGGTACCTCGATACCACAAGTTTAATCACTAGTCAGAATAAGTAGCTCTATTAGACAAAAAAAAAAAAAAATCAGTTCTGAGGCCACAGAACACAGCAAAATTGGTTATCTTGTATAAAGGTGTTTAGTTGTCACCCCTGGGTACTCAGTGAGAACATGACCAGCAAACCTGCCAGGAAAAGTAACTTGTCCTATGTATCAGTAGGTCAACGGGATGCTTTTATAAAGGAAACAAAAAATAATGATAGTCTAACACTTGTTTTAAAATAAGTGTTAAAAGGCTGTGAGTATATTTGTTTAAGAATATTTGATGGCTCCAAAGACATTCATGCCCTAATCCCTGAAGTGACTGAATATGTTTCCAAACAGGGGAAAAGGGACTTGCAGGCGTGGTTCCTATAAGGATCTTGACATGGGGAGATTATCCTGGATTCCAAGCTGGGACCAATGTAATTGCAAGGTTCCTTAAAAGAAGGTGACAAGAGTATTTAACCTAAAGAGAAGGCCATGTGATAATGGAAGGAGACTCTTGGGATAGACCACATGGAAGATAATATAAGAAAAGGAATGTATATAAATGTATGACTGGGTCACTCTGCTGTACAGCAGAAATTGACACAACACTGTAAATCAATTATGCTTTAATCTAAAAAAATGTAAATAATGGAAGCAGAGACTGGAGTGATGAAGCCATAAGCCAAGTTATGTCAGCAACCACCAGGAGCTAGAAGAGTAAAGAAACAGATTCTGCTCCAGAGCACCCCCAAAGAACCGGCCCTGAGTACAGCCCCATAAAACTCATTTAATGTTTCTTAACTTCAGAGCTAAAAGAGAACAAATCTGTGTTATTTTGAGCCAGAGAGTTTGCGATAAGTTGTTACTGCAGTAATAGGTAGCTAGTACAACCATGAAGAAAGAGAAACTTAAAGGAAATATACTAACTTATCACCAATATTTATAGATAATTGTGGTAACTATTTATATATTCTTATCTTATTGTGCATATTCTGTTTTGATCTTTATTAATAACAACTGTTGACCTTTTTTTATTTGTTTTTTTAGGGCTGCACATATGGCATATGAAAGTTTCCAGGCTAGGCGTTGAATCAGAGCTATAGTTCCTGGCCTATATATACCACAGCCACAGAAATGCAGGATATGAGCCACATCTGTGACCTCACCACAGCTCATGGCAATGCTGGATCCTTAACCCACTGAGCGAGGCCAGGGATCAAACCCATGTCCTCATGTATACTACTTGGGTTTATTACTGCTGAGCCACTATGGGAACTCCCCTGTTGACCTTTTTTGAGCACTTACTTAGTGCCAGGCATAAATCAAAGTATGCGTATAAATAATTTTCTTAATCCTTACAAATTTTCAATTAGGTAGATTCTACTGTTGTCTACATAAATTACCATTTCCAAGGCCATACATCTAGAAGATATTTCTGTGTCTTCTACTGACAGTATTTTAAATAGTCAATAATAAATAAAACAATGTCCTGAAACCTCTGGTGCAAATATATCCACAAACAAAAATACATTCAATCCATATCAAATGATTCACCTGTAGACAGTGCTACTATTTCTCTAGAGACTGTGTGTTTACAGAATTCATGCAGGGACTGGGATTCTTTACATGTGATTTTGATGTGACACTCAACTAGGTATTTGCTACAGTCACTCAACTCAAAGGGTTAACTATCTGAGAGTCCTGCTTCTTTACTGCAGGAATTGCACCATCTCCTCAAAGAGAACACAAACTACTTTATGCCTATTTAATATGGCTGCTTCCTAACTTTTCAGTATTTACCACATCACTTTCTTTGCTGAGGTTCTTCTAAGAACTGAATTCTAAGACTAACTGTTCTTCTTCCAACCATACCTAGAAACATGACATTAAATCCTTGCTACCTCCACAAGTTCAGAAGATCAGAGGTAAATCAGAATTTGATATCAACTTTCCAGAATCTACTTAGCTGTTCTGCATATCACCTTACTCTCTGAGGTTGTAATGGATATATAAACTCCTTGACCCACACATGCCATGCACCATCCTTGATACTGGAGGAATGGAGATATAACAGGAAAAAAGACAATTCAAGATTCTTCATTCTTGCCAGGCAAAACACAAGCAGACACGTAAATAATACATTTTGTTTTATGATAAATTTTGTGAAGAAAATAAAATAGGAGTGCAGGAAAGAGAGTGAAGTGGTATAGAAGTTATTGTTTTACTTCCTCTGAGGTCTTGCCTGTAACTTGGAACTTAAATCATGAGAGGCAGTATATATGGATATGGAGGGAAAATATCATAGGAAGAGGAAAAGCATATGCAAAGGCCATGAAAACAAAACAAGCTCAGCATAACTGTACAACAGAGAGGTCAATATGGTTGGAAGAGAATGGGCAAAGGGGAGAATGGAAATAAAGCATAAAGAACAGGCTGGGGCCAATTCAGGTAGGGACTTATATTCTATTTTATTCATAGTAAAAAAAACCTCAGAGTTTAAATAAGGTAGTCATGTTGTGCGTCACCCCAAAAGATGTTTAAGTACTAAACTAGGTACCTACATACATGACCTAATTTGGGAGGTGGGTCTTTGCAGATGTAATCAAGTTAAGATTAAGTGATGCTGGTTTATGGTAGATCCTAAATCCAATTACTGGCATCCTTATGATGACAGACACACACTCACAGGGAGGAAACCATGTAACAGCAGAAGCCAAAACTGGAGTGATGCATATCCAAGCCAAGAAAAGCCAGGAGTTGCCAATAACTACAAGAAGCTAAGAAGAGGCAAGGAACGATTATCCTCTAGCAACTTTAGAGAGAGCAATGCATGGCCCAGAATTGTGAGAAAATAAATTTCTGTTGTTTAAGCCACCCAGTAAGTGGTGGCTGTTGCTGTAGAACTAGAGAATTAATACAGGTACTCGTAAGATAATATACATTAAATAAAAATTTGCCTTGACTACTATGTAAAGAAAGGACTATAATGGATCAAAAATAGGGGGGAAGATAACAATTAGGCTAGAGGTTAATGCAGCAGTTCAGACAATAAATGATTTAGAGTTCTAACAAAGGTAATAATGAAAAATTATCAGACTTATTACAAATAACAAGTTCTGGATAGGATATGGAGAAAAGGGAACATTCTCACACTATTGGTGGGAATGTAAATTGATGCAGCCACTATGGAAAACAGTATGCAGGTTCCTTAAAAAGCTAAAAATATGATCTAGCAATCCCACTCCTGAGCATATATGTGGAAAAGACAAAAAACTCTAATTTGAAAAAAATACATGTACCCCAATGTTCATAGTAGCACTATTAACACTATCCAAGACATGGAAGCAAACTAAATGAACAGTGACAGATGTGGTACATATATACAATGGAATATTACTCAGCCATAAAAAGAATGAAACAATGCCATCTGCAGCAACAAGGATGGACCTAGACATTATCAAACTGAAAGAAGTCAGACAGAGAAAGACAAATATACTCTAACACTTATACGTAGAATATAAAAATAATACAAATGAATTTATTTACAAAACATAAAGAGATTTACAGACACAGAAAACTTACATTACCAATGGGGAAAGAGGGGAGAGGGATAAACAGGAGTATGAAATTAACAAAAATATACTAGTCTATATAAAATAAACAACAAGGATTTACTGTATAGCACAGTAAACTATATACACTATCTTATAATAACCTATAATAGAAAAGAATTTATATGTATATATATATATAACTATAACACAATCACTTTGCTATACACTTGAAACTAACCCATTGTATATTAACTATTCTTCAATTTAAAAAGAGAAAATGATCTGAGTTGGTGTACAATTTGAAGATAATAGCAATAGGAGTTACCAAAACATTAGATGTGGTCAGTGAGTAAAAACAAAATCAAAGATTACTCCCAGGTTTGGCCAGAGAAGAGACATATATTGAGTTACCATTATTGAGATGAGGAAGCAAGTTTGGGAAGTTGTAAGGAAGATGTGCTCCTTCTTGGATACTTTAAATTTGAGATGTCTATGAAATATTAAAGTTAATTTGATATATTAGCATAGTAGGCCTATAATGATCTCTGCCTCTTGTTATTCATGACCTTGTATAATCATGTCCCTTTGAGTGTGCGATGAACCTAGTGACTTGCTAACAAGGCAAAAGTGATAAGATGTCACTTGTGATATTAAAGTATAAAAACTGATTTCCATTTTGCTAGCACTCTCTTACTACTCACTTTAAGGAAGCCAACTGCTATACTGTGAGCTGCCTCAGAGAAAAGCCAATGTGGCAAGAAATTAAGGGTGGCCTCTGGCCAATAACCAGAGAAAAACTTGGTCCAACAACTTTTAAGGAACTAAATCCTGCCAGCAACCACTATGTGAACTTGGAAGCAGATCCTATGCCCACACCGAACTTCGAACTTCGAGTTGATTACTGCCCCAGCAGGACATCATGATTGCAGCCTTGTAAAGATCCAGCTAAACCACACCCTAATCCAGAGAAACCTAATCCAGAGAAACCTCCTAATCCAGAGAAACCATGAGATCATGTTTCATTTTAAGACACTAAGTTTCAGGTCAGTAGATAATACAGATGGGAAGAATGGGTAATAAATCTGAGCTGCAGACATGTATTTAGGTGTCATCAACATACAGATTTTTATTTAAAAAGAACTAGATATGGTACCCTATGCCCTATGTAGGGAAAGATAGAGAAGAGGGCTCATAATTGAGGTCTTGAACTACAACTTAATGAGGGCAAACAGAAAAATAGGAATCAGGAAATTAGGAATTAGTGAGGTAATCTCATAAATTATGAATTAATGATATAGGAGGAAACAGAGAAATCAGTCATAAAGGTAGTATGATCTACTTTAGGAATGCTCAACAACTTGGGCGAAGGCAAGAAGCAAGTGGATAGCAGGATTTCACTGTGTCTGGAGTTGTTTCCCAGTGAGAATAATAAAGAGGCAAGTTTTAAGAGTTTAACAGGTTGTAATAGCATTGGACCATGAAACTCTTCATGTATATGACTCCATGCCAGAATCGTATATTTTTTCTAATAGTTTAGACTTGCCAATATAATGCCATGCTAATTGAAAGTTAACTTGGTTCAAGAAGTCCCATAGAACAATTTCATGATAATGATTAAGGAGCAGATACACATAATTTGGCAGCCTGAAAAAATCCAGTTCCCTTTAGCTGCCTGTGTTTTAACTCCCTGGGTAATATATCCAATGTTTGCACTTAAGAAAAATGCTTTCAGGCATGATGGAGTCTAAATACTCTCACAGTGCCTGCCTGGAAGTTAGTCTACTGTTCTCTCTCCGTTAACTCCATGCAAACTATGGGCTTGACATTGCAATTTAACAGGATTTACAACTTGTTCTTAGAAAAATAGGCACGATTTTAAACTCCAGTAGATATTATTGCAATCCTGCCCACAGAAAACCTAATTTTGAGAAACCTATGGGTTTCAAGGAAAATAGATCAAAAAATAGTTTCTCATCAACATCATGCAGAGAACCATGTCATTGACAATTTACTAGACAAAATACGTACCTAAAATGTTATATAGGGTAACACGATGAAAAACCACACTGATACTATCATCTCAAATGGAAGTATCTCACCTTCCCTGTTGAGGGAATTTCTCAACAGACTATACCATCCCTCTGTTTACCATCTACCAACAACAAAATGCTTTGAGCCGAGAGGTAGAAAGCCCTCTTAATCCATATTTGTCAGTACCACTAAAACCACTGTTTTTTCACCTAGTATCTATCATTTATCTTCTGTAACAGGTCTTTTGAAAAGCTCAGCTATGTTTCATTAGCAATATTCAACCCTTTACAATGCTTAATGATATTATCCATTGACCTACATTAGATTATTTTTAAATGAGATATAGGTAGCTACTGCTTTTTAAATATTATTTATCTAATAGAAAAGTCTTTCAAAACATCAAGTCTGAATAGGAATGTTTAAAGGTGCCCTTGGAAGGCATTTTTCTCAAGATCTTTCTATCAACACAGTCCCTGCCTTTGCTCCTAAAAGTTCTTCCATTAAAATATGACAGGTTTGGGAGAATTCCAAATCTTATGTACTATGATATATGGGCTTTGTTCCATCCCATTCTTGTTTTTCAGGCCACTTCACTTAAAAATTTAATTCATGGTGACTGACACTCCCACTGAAATGTGTTTGCAACTAATATATTCTAGCAGCTCATATCATGCATTCCTTCTCTTCTATTTGCTCACTTCGACTTACTCCCCTAAAGACACTGCTTGTTAGAAATATGCTGGGTTGACCATTTTCCTGCCAAATGCTGCAGATTCTAATTAGGTAACTCAGAGAAAAGCAGTCATAACAAAAAGCTAAATTACAAGGCCTTGGGAATGCAATTGTTTCCAGGTGGGGAAGGACAGTGGGGATGGCATAAACTTCCGCTGGCCTCTAAGAAGAGAGAGTGGCATAATGAAAACCCTGTTGCCCTTTGTGTCCTAATTCTGGGCTTGAATCCCAGCTATGTTACTTCAGGGAAAATAAGTTCAAATCCTGCAACTGATTTCCTTCATAGGAATAGAAAACATAATAAAAGCCTTGCCTATCTCAAAACACTCTGTAATGTAAAATATTACCCTTATTTCCTCTGCACACATGTATTCCATGTGTGGCATACTAAAAAATACTGAGTGAAAAATACTATCTGTGCATAAGCATCATTTTTCCAAATACTTCAGTTGGCCCTACTTATATCAACCCATTTTTCAACAGACATGTGTTGGTATCCTCATACTATACGAGGTCAAATAATTTATAATTAGATGACTTCCAAAAATAAGCAAATACACAGGACTGCTTTAACATGTCAATTTAATGCATCATCCAAGAGTCTGTAGCCTTCAAAGATCAATAGAACTGCTTCCTAGTAGTCAGAGGTTATCAAAAAGAAGGGCACTTGTCTAAATCACTATTCAAAGAAGGTCCATATTTCTTAAAGCTAAAAAGCACTGCCTGAATTTCCTGGTATACATTCATACATAAAAGCAAAAGCGCATTTAAAACCCACTGTAAATGTTGAAGGATATCACTTTCAGTCCAGAGAAAAGACCATCCTTCAGTTATGCTCCGTAACAATGCTTTTTCTGAAGAGACAACATGTTCTTTCCCAAGTCCATTCAAAACTCTATTATTTCAATTAAACTAATTGATTAATATCCAGAGGCTGATGAAGGTTGAGCTTGAGGACCCTTAAATTACACAGACCTCTTTTAGAGCATTGTTCTTAATTTTGTAGTTGTAATTTTATATCCTTTCTTCTTAAAGAGTGCAGCCAAAATTGTATAAGCTTCAGAGACCATCGAAGCTTCTCCTTGGCTCACCATATGTACTTTAAACTACTCACTATCATACTTCTTGTCAAGTTGACTAAACATTTTCACTTCTCTAAAGACCCAAAAATCATTTAAAATGTAATGAAATAATAAGCTCATATTCACCATTTGGTGAAGACAGTTCTTCTACATGGATTACCAGATGGTAATTTACAGCACAGACTTTTGGAAAGGCAAGTTGATGTATGGAGTAATAGGAAGAGAAGAAATATGGAAGTTAAGAGATCTAGATTCAAGTCCAGAGTGTGCCATGCCAACTGCTAACATTAAGATCTTTGCAAAGTTACTGAACCCCTCTAGGATTTAGTATTCTTATCTTTGTGATAAAAGAAACAGATGAGATTAACACTACTATTTATTCTTGGGACATTTAAAATTATACATTCTAGCAGTAGTCTTCATTTTATTCTTCATTTTAGACTCAATCTCATATTGCCATAAACAAATGTAATGGCAATAGGGCATTCTCTCCTCCTACTGCTAACCTACACTCAGGTCCCTCAAACTGGGGAGTGTCCCCCAGAATGTAACTTTGGTCAGCTTGCTTCATCAACTTGAAACACAAGAAGACATACTATGTCCACCATGATACATCAAATGGTCAAACATAGTCTATATGCACTACTTTATTTTTTATTTTCATTTTTGGCCATTCCCAAGGCATGTGCAAGTTCCTAGTTCAGGGATCGAACCCTTGGCAAAGCAGTGACACCAGATCCTTAACCTGCTGTGTCACAAGAGAAATCCTATATGTACTACTTTAATTATGGGGATATAGAGCCAAATTTCACACATAAATTATTGTCAGTGTTTTCTTATTTATTCTCATCACAATTATATTCAAAATATCCAAGTATCACTAAATAATATTTACCTATTATATTGTTATCTCTAATATGGCTCAATCATCTTACCTCTTCCATAGGTACATGTCATTACTCCACTGAGGAGGACTCTACTCCTCTCAAATCTGGGCTGCGTTTTCGACTCAGGTCAGTAGAATACATCACAAATGACATTCTATGCTCCATGTTATGTAACACTAAATAACTAGAACATTTCTTATGCTAAACCAAACTTCCTCTGTACTTTTTTCTAAATTTACCTATAAAATGTAAGTATAGTATAATAAAGTTATAGGGATCAATTCTGATCCCTATAACTTTATTTTCTTTCACATCAGGTGTAAAGGAATGGGTCTCTGTGGTATTTCACATCACACTCAGTGACCTCATTTAACATTGCAGTTTTTGGTTTTGTTTTTTGGTTGTTGTTTTTTTGTTTTTTGTTTTCTTTTTTATAATTTTATGACAATCATCACAACCACATCTTACAGCATTTCCATCCCAAACCTCCAGTGCATCCCCTCACCCCCCAACCTGTCTCATTTGGAAACCATAAGTTTCTAAAAGTCTGTGAGTATCTGTTCTGCAAAGAAGTTCATTGTGTCCTTTTTTTTTTTTTTTTTAGATTCACATGTGAGTGATAGCATATGATGTTGGTGTCTCACTGTCTGATTTCACTTAGCATGATAGCTTCTAGGTTGTAGTTTGTTTTTAATTAACTATGACACACTTTTTTTCTTTGTTTTTTAATATTACTTCAGGCTGGAGTTCCCGTCGTGGCGCAGTGGTTAACGAATCCGACTAGGAACCATGAGGTTGCGGGTTCGGTCCCTGCCCTTGCTCAGTGGGTTAAGGATCCGGCGTTGCCCTGAGCTGTGGTGTAGCTTGCAGACGCGGCTCGGATCCCACATTGCTGTGGCTCTGGCGTAGGCTGGTGGCTACAGCTCCGATTGGACCCCTAGCCTGGGAACCTCCATATGCCGTGGGAGCTGCCCAAGAAATGGCAAAAAAAAAAAAAAAAATTTACTTCAGGCTAACCACTCAGCTTCAGGTATCCAATCAACAAATTAATATACAATCTTTACACTCAAAGAAACAGCTGTTATAATTAGACTATATAACAGAGAACCAATTCTACAGGTTACAAAAACTTTTAAAAGCAATGCTATATTGATTAGGAATTTCAATGAATTAATGATTTGACATACAGCTACAGTCACTCAATGCCTAATCACAGCAAAAAAAAAAAAATTGGGGAGAGGACAAGATGGCAGAGGAGTAGGGGGACATGCTCGCCCTCTCCCACAAACAAAACAAAAAAAGCACATCTACAGAATAAATGACTCACACAGAACAGCAACCAATAGCTGGCAGAGGAACCTAAACTCCAATAACGGCAAGAAGTTCGTGACATTACGGGGCAGAACGGGAGAAAAGAGGAGAGTGAGAGAAGGTGAATCCGAGCAGGACGGGCGCTCCCGAAAGGGAACTGAGGAGGAGAAAGGGATCCCGCACCCTGGAAAGTCACCTACACGGGGGAAAGATCAAACGAACCGGAGGAATCTCCAGGTGCAGAGAAGAGTGTAGCAGTATGTTGGAGTATGGAAAAGTCAATCAAGAACCGAAGGGACCATCTGAACTACAGGCACAGTCACCAAAAATTGAGACGCCTGGGTGGGGGCTGGGCACCAAGAACTCGCCTCCAAAGGTTGGTCCCCGAGAAAGGGCCGGGGGACGCCTGGGTGGGGGCTGGGCACCGAGACCAAGGCTCCAGAGGTTAGTCCCCGGGCTGGGGGGGCGGGGCGGAGTGGAAACTGCTTGGGAGGTCTAGAGACCATTTGACGGGGCAGAGACTGCCTGGGAGAGGTGGGGAAGTGGAAAGCCACATCAGAGGGAACCTGGGAAAAGAGCCTGGTCTGCACCTGTGCTGGGGAGGGGAGAGAAGAAGGGGTGGGTCCGCATAGAATACCCCCCACGCCACAGCAAGCTTACAGGCCCGCTAGCTAGCAGAAAGCTGTGCTTCCCAGTGCATCCCCTCCCCCCACCCCTACCACCCCCTACGCTCTCGCCGAACCTGGGGCTGCCTGCCATCCAGGAGGGCTGGCCTCAACAATTGCCTGAAGCCTACCACCACATGGGCTGTCCCTGATCAGGCCTGCTTGCCCTTTGGAGGGGCTACACTTCTGCAGAGTAGCACCAAACACCACCAGCCCCCGAGAAAAGGCCTGCAGCCCAGAAAAGCTAGAACAAGCCTAGCCAGGCAGTGAATAGATCTGCCTAATTCTCGGACAGTTTTTCTGAGTCGGGATGCCCTGGGGAGGAGCCTCTTGGGTTTCCAGTGGCCCTGCTACCCGCCCAAGCCCCTAGGGGGTGCCCCACTCCGGCGGAATAGCTGCTCAGCACCACCAGCCCCCTGGAGGACCCCCTGCAGCCCAGAAAAGCTACAACAAGCTTGGCCAGACTGTGAAAAGATCTGCCTACATTCTCAGGCCATCCTTCTGAGTTGGGCTGCCCTAGGGAAGAGCCTCTTAGGTTCTCAGTGACCCAGATAGCTGCTCCAGCCCCCAGGGGGTGCTGCACTCCTGAGGAACAGCTGCCCAACACCACCAACCCCCTGCAAGAACCCCACAGCCTAAAAACACCAGAGCAAGCTCTGCATGACCAAGTGAAATCTGCTACCATCGTGGTGTGGACCTCCCAGTCCTGTCTGCCCTCAGGAAGCCCTCCTTTGCTTCAAAGAGACCCTGTTAACCCCATCAACACTCCAGAAAAGCCACACTGCCTCAAAAAAGATGGACCAACAACGCCAGCCCTCGGGAAATATTCCATGGCAGTGACAAGGCAAACACTGCCCGGTCACGGAGGGTACAACTCCCTCAGGAGAAAGAAAACAACAAGCAAGATGAAGAAGCTGAGAAACCACCCCCAGTCAAACCAACAGGAGAACTCACCTAAAACAGTCAACAATGAAACAGATCTCTGCAGTCTGACAGACCTGGAGTTCAAAAGAGAAATAGTGAAAATACTGAAGGAATTAAGAGAAGAGATGAACAGTAATGCAGACACCCTCAGAAAGGAACTAGAAAATATAAGGAGGAGCCAAGAAAAACTAGAACATTCATTTGCAGAGATACAGACTGCACTAAGGGCAGTAAAAACCAGAATGAAAAATGCAGAAGAATGAATCAGTGATATGGAAGATAGAATAATGGAAATCACTCAATCCAGTCAACAGACAGAAAACCAAATCAAAAAACTGGAAAGCAATATAAGAGACCTATGGGATAATATAAAGTGGGCAAATCTACACATAATAGGAATTGCAGAAGGAGTAGAAAAAGATAAGGGGATGGAAAATATATTTGAAGAAATTATCGCTGGAAACTTCCCAAATCTAAAGGTTACTGGGTTCAAGATACAATAAGCACAGAGGGCCCCAAACAAACTGAACCCAAACAGACCCACACCAAGACACATCATAATAAAAATGGAAAAAGTTAGTGATAAAGAGAGGATCCTAAAGGCAGCAAGAGAAAAACAGAATGTTACCTACAAGGGAACCCCCATAAGAATATCAGCTGATTTCTCCACAGAAACACTACAGGCCAGGAGGGAATGGCAAGAGATATTTAAAGTGCTAAAAGGAAAAAAAATATGCAACCTAGAATACTCTATCCAGCAAGAATATCATTTAAAATAGAAGGGGAAATAAAAATTTTTTCCAACAAACAAAAACTTAAAGAATACTGCAACACAAAACCCAGGTTAAAGGAAATATTGAAAGGGCTTCTCTAAACCAAAAAGAAAGGAAGGAAAGGGAAGAAAAAAAAAATAAGAGGAAGAACTAGGACTGAGGAAACCGCAATCAGAGACCAGTCACTCAAATAAGCCAGCATACAGATTTAATCATGAACAGGCCTCAAACAAAATAAAATTAAAAAGAAAAAAATAAAAAAGAGCCATCAAAATCATAAAATGTGGGCAAGGGATGTTAGGAAGTAAATAACCCTTTTTGTTTGTTTGTATGTTTCTCTTTTTAATTTTAATATAGTAATGAAGTGTTTGAACTTACAGGACCATCAGGCTAAAACACACAATTATGGGAAGGGGTTAGCATACTTAAAAAACAGGGCAACCACAAGCCAAAACCAAATATTGCATTTGCAAAAAATGAAAAAAAAATACACTCAAGCAGATAATAACCGGAGACCATCCAACCAAAAAAAAAAAAAAGAAAGAAAGAAAGGAAGAATGGAGAACCATAGAATCAACTGGAACCCGAGGTGCAAATAGCAATAAATAATCATCTATCAATTATCACCTTAAATGTCAATGGACTGAACGCCCCAATCAAAAGACACAGAGTGGCTGAGTGGATAAAAAGGCAAAAACCTTCAATAGGCTGCCTACAAGAAACTCACCTTAGGACAAAAGATACATATAGATTGAAAGTGAAAGGGTGGGGAAAAATATTTCACGCCAATAGACATGACAGAAAAGCAGGAGTCGCAACACTCATATCAGACAAAATAGACTTTAAAACAAAAGACATAAAGAAAGACAAAGAAGGACACTACTTAATGATTAAGGGATCCATCCAAGGAGAGGATGTTACTATCGTCAACATATATGCCCCAAATATAGGAGCACCCAGATACATACAACAAATATTAACAGACATAAAGGGAGATATTGATGAGAATACAATCATAGTAGGAGACCTTAATACCCCCCTCACACCAATGGACAGATGCTCTAGACAGAAAACCAATAAAGCAACAGAGATCCTAAAGGAAACAATAGAAAAGTGAGACTTCATTGATATCTTCAGGACACTACATCCAAAAAAAGCAGAATACACATTCTTCTCAAATGCTCATGGAACATTCTCAAGAATCGACCACATCTTGGGACACAAAGCTAATCTCAATAAATTTAGGAGCATAGAAATTTTGTCAAGTAGCTTCTATGACCACAATGCCATGAAATTAGAAATCAACCATGGGAACAGGAAAGAGAAAAAACCTACTGCATGGAGACTCAACAACATGCTACTAAAAAACCAATGGGTAAATGAGGAAATCAAGAAGGAAATTAAAAACTACCTTGAAACAAATGATAATGAAGACACAACTGCTCAAAATCTATGGGATGCTGCGAAAGCAGTGCTCAAAGGGAAATTTATAGCACTACAGACCTTTCTCAAAAAAGAAGCAAGATCCCAAATTGACAACTTAACCCTCCACCTAAATGAATTAGAAAAAGAAGAACAAAAAAGGCCTAAAGTCAGCAGAAGGAAGGAAACTATAAAGATCAAAGAAGAAATCAATAAAATAGAGACTCAAAAAACAATAGAGAAAATTAATAAAACCAAGAGCTGGTTCTTTGAAAAGGTAAACAAAATTGACAAACCCCTGGCCAGACTCACTAAAAAGAGGAGAGAAAGAACCCAAATAACCAAAATTATAAATGAAAAAGGAGAAATCACAACGGATACAGCAGAAATACAAAAACCCATAAGAGAATACTATGAACAACTATATGCCAACAAGTTGAACAATCTGGAAGAAATGGACAATTTTCTGGAATCTTACAGCCTGCCAAAACTGAATCAAGAAGAAACAGACCAACTGAACAAACCGATCACTAGAAATGAAATTGAAGAGGTCATAAAATCACTCCCTACAAATAAAAGTCCAGGACCAGATGGCTTCACAGGCGAATTCTATCAAACATATAAAGAGGAACTGGTGCCCATACTCCTTAAACTCTTTCAAAGGGTTGAAGGAAAAGGAATACTCCCAAAGACATTCTATGATGCCACCATCACCCTCATTCCAAAACCAGACAGAGATAACACCAAAAAAGAAAACTATTGCCCAATATCATTGATGAATATAGATGCAAACATTCTCAACAAAATCTTAGCCAACCGAATCCAACAACATACCAAAAAAATTATACCCCATGTCCAGGTTGGGTTCATCCCAGGTTCACAAGGATGGTTCAACATACGCAAATCAATCAGCATCATACACCACATTAACAAAAGGAAAGTCAAAAATCATAGGATCATCTCAATAGACGCAGAAAAAGCATCTGACAAAGTCCAACATCCATTCATGATCAAGACCCTCGCCAAAGTGGGTATAGAGGGAACATTCCTGAATATAATCAAAGCCATCTATGATAAACCCACAGCAACTATAATCCTCAATGGGGAAAAACCGAAAGCCTTCTCACTCAAATCTGGAACAAGACAGGGATGCCCACTCTCACCACTGCTCTTCAACATAGTTTTGGAAGTCCTAGCCACAGCAATTAGACAAACAAAAGAAATAAAAGGCGTCCATATAGGAAGAGAAGAAATAAAACTGTCACTGTAGGCAGATGACATGATACTATACATAGAAAACCCTAAGGACTCAACCCCACAACTACTTGAACTGATTCATAAATTCAGCAAAGTAGCAGGATATAAGATGAACATTCCAAAGTCAGTTGCATTTCTGTATACCAGCAATGAACTATTAGAAAAGGAATACAAAAATACGATACCTTTTAAAATTGTACCTCACAAAATCAAATACCTCGGAATACACCTGACCAAGGAGGTAAAGGACCTATATGCCGAGAACTATAAAACTTTAATCAAAGAAATCAAAGAAGATGTAAAGAAATAGATATTCCATGTTCCTGGATTGGGAAAATCAATATTGTAAAAATGGCCATACTACCCAAAGCAATCTACAGATTCAATGCAATCCCTATCAAATTACCCAGGACATTTTTCACAGAACTAGAACGAACAATCCAAACATTTATATGGAACCACAAAAGACCCAGAATCGCCAAAGCAATCCTGAGAAACAAAAACCAAGCAGGAGGCATAACTCTCCCAGACTTCAAGAAATACTACAAAGCCACAGTCATCAAAACAGTGTGGTACTGGTATCAAAACAGACAGACAGACCAATGGAACAGAATAGAGAACCCGGAAATAAACCCTGACACCTAGGGTCAATTAATCTTTGACAAGGGAGGCAAGAACATAAAATGGGAAAAAGAAAGTCTATTCAGCAAGCATTGCTGGGAAACCTGGACAGCTGCATGCAAAGCAATAAAACTAGAACACACCCTCACAAAAATAAACTCAAAATGGCTGAAAGACTTAAATATACGACAGGACACCATCAAACTCCTAGAAGAAAACATAGGCAAAACACTCTCTGACATCAACATCATGAATATTTTCTCAGGTCAGTCTCCCAAAGCAACAAAAATTAGAGCAAAAATAAACCCATGGGACCTCATCAAACTGAAAAGCTTTGGCACAGCAAAGGAAACCAAAAAGAAAACAAAAAGACAACTTACAGAATGGGAGAAAACAGTTTCAAATGATGCAACCGACAAGGGCTTAATCTCTAGAATATATAAGCAACTTATACAACCCAACAGCAAAAAAGCCAATCAATCAATGCAAAAATGGGCAAAAGACCTGAATAGACATTTCTCCAAAGAAGATATACAGATGGCCAACAAACACATGAAAAAATGCTCAACATCGCTGATTATAAGAGAAATGCAAATCAAAACTACCATGAGATATCACTTCACACCAGTCAGAATGGCCATCATTAATAAATCCACAAAGAACAAGTGCTGGAGGGGCTGTGGAGAAAAGGGAACCCTCCTGCCCTGTTGGTGGGAATGTCAACTGGTACAGCCACTATGGAGAACAGTTTGGAGATACCTTAGAAATCTATCCATAGAACTTCCATATGACCCTGCAATCCCACTCTTGGGCATCTATCCGGACAAAACTCTACTTAAAAGAGACACGTGCACCCGCATGTTCATTGCAGCACTATTCACAACAGCCAAGACATGGAAACAACCCAAATGTCCATCGACAGATGATTGGATTCGGAAGAGGTGGTACATATACACAATGGAATACTACTCAGCCATAAAAAAGAATGACATAATGCCATTTGCAGCAACATGGATGGAACTAGAGACTCTCATCCTGAGTGAAATGAGCCAGAAAGACAAAGACAAATACCATATGATATCACTTATAACTGGAATCTAATATCCAGCACAAATGAACATCTCCTTAGAAAAGAAAATCATGGACTTGGAGAAGAGACTTGTGGCTGCCTAATGGGAGGGGGAGGGAGTGCGAGGGATCGGGAGCTTGGGCTTATCAGACACAACTTAGAATAGATTTACAAGGAGATCCTGCTGAATAGCATTGAGAACTTTGTCTAGATACTCATGTTGCAACAGAAGAAAGGCTGGGGGAAAAATGTAATTGTAGTGTATACATGTAAGGATAACCTGACCCCCTTGCTGTACAGTGGGAAAATAAAAAAATAAAAAATAAAAAAAATTGGTATTGATACTCTGAAATTAAGGAAATACATAAACAAAACAAAGACCACTTGTTTTTCATACAACTTCTATCAAACGCAGTTTTACTCTATGCACAAATGTTAAGTTAGAACAAAGGAAGCTTCTTTAACTTAGCTCTTGGAATTCTTCATAGGGTTTATGACCTGTAAGTGCTGACGGAGCACACAGTACCAATTCTTAGTGTCATAACTATGCTTGGAAAGAGAGCCAGTTCTAAAATAACTACTATCCAAGTAGCAGATGTGTTTGTAGATCAACATATTGACTTTTGTATAACACGAAATAAAGATCGAAGTACAAAAAAATCAATGTAGTCAAGATGATGGAAATCAGAATTTTGTATAACTAGACCTATAGTTAGAACTCAAACTAAACTGAGTTCTATTTTCATGAACATAAAATCAGAGATGATAAATAAAAATCTACATCACATATGTAACATTCTTGGACTATTTAGGACACCTGAGAAATTACAGCAACTACATCTTTTAAACTACAAAAAAAAATGGTAATGCAGCAAAACCTTTATTCAAAAACATTATTATCTTCCATGTGATAGATATGTTATACGTATGCCTATTTGCATGATACTAACATCTGAGCAATTATCTTCAATTAATTCAAGGTTAATTATGTGGAATCTAAATCCTAAGACATCCTGAAGAGCATGAGTTTTCTTTTGATCCATGATTATTTTAACTTTTTTTACACTCTATTTTAGATAATTTCTGAGTTGTAAAGAATTTCATAGGTCATTACATAAAATCCATGCTTAGCTCTTGAATATATGTACACACGTGTGTACACACACACACAGACCATATGTTTAGGTAAGATCGATCAATCCATCTATCTATCTATGCCCTCAGTTCCTTTCATTATTCCTTTCTTCTCAGATAATTCAATTGAGAAGACACTGAAAAGTTCACACAATTATTTAACTATCCATGTAATTTTCCATATCAGCTATCCTGAGTGTCACTTCAAAAAAGTGGCAAATTGGGAGGGGGAGGGAGTGGGATGGACGGGGAGTTTGGGGTTAGTAGATGCAAACTATTTCATTTGGAGTGGATAAGCAATGAGATCCTGCTGTGTAGCACAGGAAAGTCTCTTGTGATGGAACATGATGGAGGATAATGTGAGAAAAGAATATGTGTGTGTGCGTGTGCGCATGTGTGTATACACACATTTATATGGGTCACTTGCTGTACAGCAGAAATTGACAGAACAATGTAAATCCACTATAATAGAAAAAAATGAAAACCTAAAAAAAAAATTGGCAAATTAGATCACTGACGATGGTGGATTTTTATGATAGAGATAAGGCTCTACCTCAGATCAGCCATTGTCAATGACACTTTTATCCTCAAGTCAAGAATAGGCCATTTAAACCTATTTAACCTAAGGTAAACTGATCAGAAGGGAAGTCAGTATTGCTGGACTAATTCTTAATTGGTTGGATTTCTAGTTTTCTAAAAATTACCAGTATTTGTGCTGCACAGATATGCAGGTCCAGATTCTTAGACTAGGTCTCTCTCCAAACTCCTTTTTTCCAAGTTCCTAATTCAAAAGTTTGAGTCTCTTTAAAAACTATAGCTTTCTGAAGCTTCTGGTGTGAAAAAGTAGAATGCATTTTTCCCTAGCCCCATTATAGGGTCAGCTGGGGAAAGAATCACAAAGGGTCATAGATCATTAGGATTTCTCATTAAGAAGATGAATCTCCAGACATGTATTTTTCTACGGGGTACAAACATAGTACATTATGGTGGTGAGAGCTACCCTTCCAAAGAAATATGCAGACGCCCTCTCAAATGGGAGTCTTACCTACATAATGATTTGTGATTTTGTTAACGGTTCTAAACATATTTATTTAAATTTTCCTCAAACATGCCAAAGAGGGAGACTGGGAAAAAGAGAAATTAATGAACTTATCCTTATGTTTTTTCAATTATATCCTATGGAATTTTGAATTTCAAAAAAAAAAAACCTCTAGCTATTACTCCAAGGTATTTTTCAATACAAAGATAGAGCTTATGTGAAATTACCAATACTTTACCATTTTAAGTTGGTGTAAAAATATTAATTTTCAAGTATTCAAACTACATTCTCATCTTCATCTCTGGAATGTGCATATGATCCAAAGAGCAAAGAAAATACTAGAAAGTGGTACCAATTAAGTACTACTACCATTAGCTTTTTTTTCCACTTTCTTATTTCACTTAGGACATTTTCTTCTACAACTCAAATCATTGCAGCAAGTTAGTTAAAATTTTCTTCATAAAGATCAAGAAACTATCAATATTTGATCAATCTTATGTAATTTATACATTCACAAGTGTAAAACTATTGGAAAGCTATGACTTAGAGCAGGGGTCAGCAAATTACAGACCACAGGCCAAATCTGGTTCACTGACTTTTTTTAAGGCCCACAAGCTAAAAATGGTTTTTATATTTTTAATTAATTGGGGAAAAGGGAAGAATACTTTGCAACAAGTGGAAATTAAATGAAATTAAAAATTCAGTGTCCATCAATAAAGTTGTACCGGAACACAGCCATACTAAGGATCACTTTCTATTTGTGAATTAAACACCATTTTGGTTCTTTGACACTATCCTTATTTCTTTTGTAGATGAACAACTCTCAGACAAAATGCAAATCTTGAGAATAGCATGTGCAACAGCTACATGAGATAGAGTGGGGATTTTTTCCCACATACTCAGATAACTCCCAAGTTCAAATGACTTTTAGAAATGGCAAAATCTTTAAGCAAAAGCTTTATTTATACAATATTAAGTAAGTAAATGACAGAACATATTTAGGGGCTCCTGAAGCACCTGTATTTGGTAAATGAAGAGCATGTGGCAATCTTAATAGCTACTACATAGTATTTTTTTAACTCATCCATCTCTATGGTAGTGATTTAAGGAGTAAGAAGGTGACACTACAGATTTTCAGTTTGTCTTCTGGTAAAAATAGTTAGGATACAGTACTGAAAAGTCATTGTTTGAACAGATATTATAATTGAGAAGTTGACAGTTTTATACCTCAACTGGATAGATCTTTACAAGAGTACATTTCTCTATTCATGTCAAGTTGCAATTTTATGAGAAAACAAAACTGTTACACTTAAAACAACACAAAACAAACAACTTTCCTGACCCTCACCATTTATTCCCCTTCCCCCCAGAATGAGATATTTTATTTCCCTCAGCAATGAACATCAGATTTCAACGTTCTCCAGCTCTGACAACACATATTCATTCCTCAAAAACGTTACCCTTTAACAATCGAGGCAAAACTTCGCTTTTAAAACTGTGGAGTCAGCCTTTTCTTTCTTGAGGTAATATAATGCCAAGGGGTTAGTGAACTATGGATTCAGTCTATCTGGGTTTGAATCCACCAGCAATTGGTGTGATCCGCTTAAGTCTATTAAGTCTCAGTGTTCTCATCTAAAAAGTGAACAAGAGAGCCTACCTCACAGGGTTGTTATGAAGATTGAGTCAACACAAGTAAATAGAATAGTTTCTGGCCCTTGGTAAACACTCAGAATATGTTAGCTATTACTAGCATTTATTATCGTCTAAGATGTCATAAAATGACTTCCTGAAGTTAAGACACTCATGCTCTTTCCCCATATCAGCTAAGCATGCATGTCCCTTGCTTTTTCCTAAGAAGTTGATCCACTTTCCTTTAGGATTTCTTCCACTCATGTTCACCTCTACACATCACTGCACAGCTCTATTTGGCAGGGTGTTCTAACCCAATATCCTACTCCCCCTACCACAAAGAGAGAACATCCTTCGTTTGGATGACGGTTGAGAAGGTAGGTATATCTGGAGCTTGGGATGCGAGACAAAGAGGCAGACTAGGGTAAAGGAGGAAATGTTTGCCTCTTCTACAAGAAAACCTTTGTGATTTCCTGCATTTTATTTATTTCAGTTTTATTGAACTACAGGCATACCTCATTTTATTGAGCCTCACAGATACTATTTTTCTTACAAATTGAAGGTTTGTGGCAACCTTGCATGGAGAAAGTCTACCAGTGACATTTTTTTTTCTAGCAGCATTTGCTCACTTGATGTCTGTGTGTCAAATTTTGGTAACTCTCACATTATTTCAAGCTTCTTCACAAGAAAAACAAATATGAAGGTTCAGATGACAGTATTTTTAGCAATAAAGTACTTCTATTAAGGTCTGTCCATTTTTTTAGATATAATGCTATTGCACCCTTAATATACTAGTGTAAATATAATTTTACATTCACTGGGAAACCAAAAAAACTTGAGTGACTCTCTCCACTGCACTATTTGCTTTATTGCAGTGGTCTGGAACTGAGCCTACAACATCTCTGAGGTGTGCCTCTATGCGCTTTGTTAAAACATCTGATATTTAAAAGGCTAAACTGAAAATTAGTATGCCTTACTTTTAAAGCAAATGAGTGCTTGTCTTTACCACTTAAGTATTTAAAGTATCAAGTAAAATGAATTATTCACTATGTTACTTTTAGTTCATTAAATATTCTACTGAAGCAAGCCCACCTTATCTTCAAAAATAATTACCCTTTTAGAGTCATGTACAAATGAAAAGGATACTCCAGTGTTGTGCTCATATCCTACTATAAGCCTTAAAGAGAATTTTACAGAAGGGCAAACTAACCTTACCAACTGGAGAGAGCAGCTATTGAATGCTACTTTAGAGGGGAGCAATTTATGCAAGGATTTTCATAATGTAATTGATGACTGAAGCATCTTTCTTTCTTTCTTTTTTTTCTTTTTGTCTTTTTTTTTTTGCTATTTCTTTGGGCCACTCCCGCAGCATATGGAGGTTCCCAGGCTAGGGGTCGAATCAGAGCTGTAGCCGCCGGCCTACGCCAGAGCCACAGCAACGTGGGATCCAAGCCGTGTCTGCAACCTACACCACAGCTCACGGCAACGCCGGATCGTTAACCCACTGAGCAAGGGCAGGGACCGAACCCGCAACCTCATGGTTCCTAGTCGGATTCGTTAACCATTGCACCACGACGGGAACTCCAAGTAATTATCTTTCTAAAGTTTATTAAGTTCTCAAGAAAAAAATAACAGTGGAATCAAATTTGACTTTGGAAATTAAATTATGCTAAAATTCTTAGCACACTAGAAATATCCTGATATACACGAGGCAAGTTTAGGTACATTAACACAATAAAGAACAGATCTTTCTAGATTTTGTTTTTGGTTTTTTTAGGGCTGCACCTGCAGCATATGGAAATTCCCAGGGTAGGGGTGGAATCACAGCTGCAGCTGCTGGCCTACAGCACAGCCGCAGCAATGCCAGATCTGAGCTGTGCCTGTGACCTACATCACAGCTGACAGTAACACTGAGAGAGGCCAGGGATCAAATCCACATCCTCATGGATACCAGTCGGGTTGGTAACCTGCTGAGCCACAACAGGAACTCCCTAGATTTTTAACTCATCCTAGCATAACACTCTAAGAAGCTTGATCATGATAAAATAAATAAATAAATCAACCTTGTTGTTACCTAAATTCTAAGCTTTCAGGCGAAAGAAGATTAGTAATTTTATTTTCCATTTATTTAGAGAAGTAAAATTGTGATTTAGTGGCAATCCCACTGCTATGTTTCATAAAAAGTAAATGTGGCTGGCAACTCTTGTATTTGTTAGTTATATTAACTAGTTTTCTTTCTATTAAATAGATATTTTTCAAACTAACTTTAGAGAGCCTTTACCAAAAACAGGAAAGAATAGAGTGAAATGTGCCTCTGCATACCTCTAGTGGGAATATAAATTGGTACAAATTATCTGATAACAAAAACTAAGCAATATAGCAGAGTTGCATCTTACTTGCAGGGTAGGCTTTAAAGTTGGTGTGGATGGTGAAAATCAGACCTACTCAAAATTATCCTTGAGAAATCACTTAAATTATTTTTTAAAATATTTTATATAGACTTGATAAGTAGAAATCATCCAGGTTTTCCTCTAGTGTTGAACAGATTGCTGTTTCTTCTGGTGGAGTACTAGATAAAGTGGTTGGCATGTGTTTAGGATCCATGTTGTACAGAAAAAGAAAATCTAACTTTAATCACTAGAATGAAACTCAGCTAGGCACAATCTCACACTAATGATGGGCATGCCAACAAAGAGAACTGAGATGACACAGGACTAAGGACCCTAATTCATGCTGCTCCCTTCCAAGACTAAGGTCACTAACTTAGAAATAAGTGCTGCCCAGCTACTAAACTAGACATGACTCTTCTCACTTTCTGTATCTTGTTCACCCTTTCTCCACTATTACTTTCCTGAATTCTCTTGCCTCTGATTATTTCTGATTAGACACAGCTGAACTGGTATAAGGTAAGGGCATGAAAAATATGGTACCAATGTATGAATTAAAAGCGTTAAAAATGTACATGTGATTGGACAAAATAACTTTAATTCTAGCAAATTATCCTGAAAAATAAAACCAATAAAAATTTCAACAAAGCTTTATATACAAGGACCATCATCAGAGCATTAATTATAAGATCAAATATTAGAAAATTTTAAATGTCCATCAATGTAGAAAAGGCTAAATTAATTATGGGATATCATCGCGTGACAATCATTGCTTTTGCCTGTCTAATACCTTTTCACTCACATATTCTCATAACAGACATTCATGGTTCGTCCCTGGACTGATGCAATCTGGACTACTTAAACCCTTGGCCATGTTCTGGTCCAGGAATAAGAAAATGATCCAAATGTCCAACAGAGGTCTTCCCTGGAATTCCTCTAATTACAGTTAGAACGGAAAGTCTTTTCTTCCCTGAATATGAAGTCATGCAGATGCTAGAATGGAGTTATTTGTATTCACATTCCCTGCTAAAACAGGAAATATCTGTCTAAGAATTCAAAAGTGGTATGAAGACACAAGTCCAAAAAGAGTGACTTTTGATGATGTTGAAGTCCCTCATGTCTGTAAATCCTAAGGCCTCTTCCAAGTGACTTTCTTTTGCTTTGGTTACATGAATCAAGCTGGAATCTCCTTATAGCTTTGATACCTAGTTCAAGTTGAGTTTTGGGAACCTTAAACCTGAAACTTTATTGATGCATTAATATTCTATAGAGCCCAAACCATTCTGAAGACTACTCTGAGGGGAAAAAAAATGATGATGGAATAATGAAAAAGCAAAATGCACACAGGATACAAAATTTGTGTGTGTGCATGTGCATTATGCATGTGGATGTGTCTGGAAGAGAATCTATCAGGTATAAACAGTAGTTATCAAGAAAGGTAAGACATAATTTTCTTTTTCTTCTTTATATTAATCCTCTTTTGAATGCTATTTGGCTTGTAGGGGGTGAGACTCAAACAAGAGAAATTTGTTTTCTCACAGTTCTGAGACCAGAAGCCTAAAATCAGGATGTAATCAGATTTTATTTCTCCTGGAACCTCTCTCATTTGCTTGTAGATGCTGTTGTATTCCCTGTGTTTTCACCATGTCTTTCCTCTGGGTATATCTTTGTCTAAATTTCCTATTACAAAGACACAGCTCAAACTGGATTATGGCCCAACTTTATGACCTCATTTACTTATCTCTTTTTTCTTCTTTAACTGAGGTAATATTGATATATAACATTATATTAGTCTCAAACATACAACTACGATTCAGTCTTTGTATAAACTACGAAGTGATTACCACAGTAAGAATTGTTACTATCTGTCAAAATACAAAAAAAAAAAATACAATTAATGACCTTCACCCATTTAGCCCACCCTCAAACCCTTCTCTTCTGGTAACCACCTATTTTCTATCTATAAATTTGGTTTTTAGATTTCATTTCACATAGAAGTAAAATCATACACTACTTGACTGTATCTGTATGAATTATTACTTCACTTAGCGAAATACCCTCAAGGTCCTTCCATGTAGTCACAAATAGCAAGATTTCCTTTTTTTTTCTATGGCTCAGTGGGTATCTAATGTGTGTGTGTGTGTGTGTGTGTGCGTGTGCGCATGTGTGTCACATCTTCTTGGTTACTGTAAATAATGCTGCAATGAACTTAAGGGTATGTATATCTTTTTGAATTAGTGTTTCTGCATTCTATAGGTAAATATGCAGAAGTCAAATATCTGGATCATATGATACATATATTCTTAGTTTTTGGAGGAACCTCCATACTTTTTTCCAGAGTGGCTACACCAATATACATTCCCATCAATGATGTATGAGGGTTTCCTTTTCTCCATATCCTTTCCAACACTAATTATTTCTTGTCCTTTTGGTAACAGCTATTCTAACAGATACGAGGTAATATCTTATTATGGGTTTGATTTGCATTTCCCTAATAATTAGTGGTGTTGAACATCTTCTCATGAGCCTGTTGGACATTTGTCTATCTTCTTTAAGAAAATGTTTATTAAAAAAAAATAATAATAAGTTCCCATCGTGGTGCAGTGGTTGACAAATCTGGCTGGGAACCATGAGGTTGTGGGTTCCATCCCTGCTCTTGCTCAGTGGGTTAATGATCCGGAGTTGCCGTGAGCTGTGGTGTAGGTTGCAGATGCAGCTTGGATCCCACGTTGCTGTGGCTCTGGCGTAGGCTGGCAGCTTCAGCTCCAATTGGACCCTTGGCCTGGGAACCTCCATATACCATGGGAGTGGCCCAAGAAATGGCAAAAAGACAAAAAAAAGAAAAAATGTCTATAGACGCTTTGCCCATTTTTTAGTCAGTTTTTTTTTGCATTTATTAACTGAAACTATTCTTCAAAAATAAAATTTCTTTATTTCCAATGTGGTTGTCTAAAATATAGTTGGTACAGAAAAGGCAGCTCAAATAGGTATTTCTTTCCCTTTGTTTGTCTTTTCTCAAAATAATGAGTTGTGGGTCCCAGTAACCTCTAAAAATTACAAATCAGGTACCTTTTTAGTATGTTTATGAACTCATGAGTTTTTAAATATTTGATGTGCCTCAATTCATTGTAGTTGTTATTCTTACTGGTAGTGAAATTGTCTCAACTTATGCTCTGCCCTCACTTTTAACTGCAGACAGACAGCACTGCATCAAGAGATCCTTCCCTAGAGGAGATAATGAGGTGATAATGATTTCTTGTCATGCTTTTAAAAAAAATCATTTAGGGGTTGGGTTAAGTTGTTGATTTAAGATTTTTCTTGTTTCTTTTTTTTTTTTTTTTTGAGGAAGGCCTGTATTGCTATGAATTTCCCTCCAAGCACTGCTTTTTCAGCATCCCATAAATTTGGTGGGGCTGTGTCTTCATTATCATTTGTCTCAAGGTATTTTTTTAGTTTCCATCTTGATTTCCTCATTGACACACTCATTTTTTAATACTATGTAGTTTAGTCTCCATGTAGTAAGATTTTATCATTTTTTCCCTATAGTTGATTTGAAGTTTCATGCCACTGTGGTCAGAGAAGATACTTGAAATAATTTCTACACTCTTAAATTTGTTGAGGTTAGCTTAGCGCCCAGTATGTGATCTATCCTAGAGGATGATCCATGTGCACTTGAGAAGAATGTATATTCTGATTTCTTAGGATGTAATGTCCTGAAAATGTCCATTAAGTATAACTTTTCTACTGTGATATTTCGGATCTGCGTTGCCTTAATGATTTTCTGTCTAGAGGATCTATCCATTGATATGAGTGGGGTGTTGAAGTTTCCTACTATTACTGTATTCCCATCTATTTCTCTTTTTATGTCTATTAGTGTTTGTTGTAGCTATCTGGGTGCTTCTATATTAGGGGCATATATATTGAAGATTGTAATATCCTCTTTTTGAATGGATCCTTTAACCATCAAATAGTGTCCATCTTTGTCTATCTTTATGGCTTTCATTTTAAAGTCCATTTTGTCTGATATGAATATTGCAACTCCTGATTTCCTGTTTTGTCCACTGGCATGAAATATATTTTCCGATCCCCTCACATTCAATCTCTATGTGTCCTTTCCCTTAAGGTGAGCCTCTTAAAGGCAGCAAATCCCGCCACATAAATGAATTAGAAAAAGAACAACAAACAAAAACAAAGTCAGCAGAAAGAAGGAAGCCATAAAGATCAGAGAGGAAATCAATAAAATAGAGATTCAAAAAACAATAGAAAAAAATCAATCAAACCAAGAGCTGGTTCTTTGAAAAGATAAACAAAATTGACAAACCTCTGGCTAGACTCACCAAGAACAGGAGAGAAAAAACCCAAATAAATAAAATAAGATATGATAAAGGAGAAGTCACAACGGATACTATAGAAACACAAAAAACCATGAGAGACTACTGTGAACAATTGTATGCCAACAAATTTGACAACCTAGAAGAAATGGACAACTTTCTAGAGACTTATATAGCCTGCCAAAACTGAATCAAGAAGAAAGAGATCAACTGAACAGACCGATCACTAGAAATGACATTGAATATGTCATAAAAACACTCCCTACAAATAAAAGTCCAGGACCAGATGGCTTCACAGGTGAATTCTGCCAAACATACAAAAAGGAACTTATACCCATCCTCCTTAAACGTTTTCAAAAGGCTGAAGAAGAAGGAACACTCCCAACGACATTCTATGTTGCCACCATCGCCCTAATTCCAAAACCAGACCAAGATACCACCAAAATAGAAAACTATAGGCCAATAGCTTTGATGAATATAGACGCAGAAATTCTCAACAAAATTTTAGCCAACCGAATCCAACAACATATAAAAGAGATCATACACCACGACCAGGTGGGATTCATCAGGTGCACAAGGGTGACTCAACATACTCAAATCAATGCACGTCATACACCACATTAACAAAAGAAAAGTCAAAAACCACATGATCATCTCAATAGATGCAGAAAAAGCATTTGACAAAGTCCAACATCCATTCATGATAAAAAATCTTACCAAAGTGGGTTTAGAGGGGACATAGCTTAACATAATAAAAGCCATTTCTGACAAACCCACAGCAAATATGACACGCAATGGAGAAAAGCTGAAAGCCTTCCCACTAAAATCTGGCACAAGACAAGGTTGCACACTCTCACCACTGTTATTCAACATAGTACTGGAAGTCCTAGCCACAGCAATTGGACAAACAAAAGAGATAAAAGGCATCCAAACGGGAAGAGAAGTAAAACTGTCACTGTATGCAGATGACATGATACTATACATAGAAAACCCCAAGGACTCAACCCCAAAACTACTTGATCTGATCAACAAATTCAGAAAAGTAGCAGGATATAAGATTAACATTCAGAAATTAGTCACATTTCTGTATACTAACAATGAATTATTAGAAAAGGAATACAGAAATATAATACCTTTTAAAATTGCACCCCAAAAAATCAAATACCTGGGAACACACCTGACCAGGGAGGTGAAAGACTTACATGCTGAGAACTATAAAACACTAATCAAGGAAACTAAGGAAGATGGAAAGAATTTCCATGCTCCTGAATTGGAAAAATTAATATTGTAAAAATGGCCATCCTACCCAAAGCGATCTACACATTCAATGCAATCCCTATCACACTACCCATGACATTTTTCACAGAACGACAACAAACAATCCAAAAATTTATATGGATCCACAAAAGACCCAGAATTGCCAAAGCAATCCTGAGAAGCAAAAACCAAGCAGGAGGCATAACTCTCCCAGACTTCAGGCAATATTACAAAGCCACAGTCATCAAGACAACGTCGTACTGGTACCAAAACAGACCGACCAGCGAATGGAACAGAATAGATAACCCAGAAAGAAACTCAGACACCTATGGTGAATTAATCTTTGACAAAGGAAGCAAGAACATAAAATGGGAAAAAGACAGTCTTTCCAGCAAGTATTGCTGGGAAACCTGGACAGCTGCATGCAAAGCAATGACACTAGAACACACCCTCACACCATGCACAAAAATAAACTCAAAATGGCTGAAAGACTTAAATATAACACAAGACACCATCAAACTCCTGGAAGAGAACATAGGCAAAACATTCTCTGACAGCAACCTTACAAATGTTTTCTCAGGTCAGTCTCACAAAGCAACAGAAATAAGAGCAAAAATAAACCCATGGGACCTAATCAACCTGTAAAGCTTTTGCACAGACAAAGGAAACCAAAAAGACAACTTACAGAATGGGAGAAAATATTGTCAAATGATACAACTGACAAGGGCTTAATCTCTAGAATATACAAGCAGCTTACACAACTCAACAGCAAAAAAGCAAACAATGCAATGGAAAAATTGGCAAAGGACCTGAACAGACATTTGTCCAAGGAAGATATACAGATGGCCAGCAAACACATGAAACAATGCTCAACATCCCTGATTATTAGAGAAATGCAAATCTAAACTACCATGACATACCACCTTATACCAGTCAGAATGGCCATCATTAATAAATCCACAAATAACAAGTGCTGGAGGGGTTGTGGAGAAAAGGGAACCCTCCTGCACTGCTGGTGGGAATGTAAACTGGTACAACCACTATGGAAAACAGTATGCAGGTACCTTAGAAAACTACACATAGATATACCTTAAGACCCAGCAATCCCACTCTTGGGCATATATTCAGACAAAGCTTTCCTTGAAAAAGACACATGCACCTTCATGTTCACTGCAGCACTATTCACAATAGCCAAGACATGGAAACAACCCAAATGTCCACTGATAAATGATTGGATTAGGAAGAAGTGGTATATATACACAATGGAATACTACTCAGCCACAAAAAGAATAAAATAATGCCATTTGCAGCAATATGGATGGAACTAGAGATTCTCATCCTGAGTGAAGTCAGTCAGAAAGAGAAAGACAAATACCATATGATATCACTTACATCTGGAATCTAATATATGGCACAAAGGAACCTTTCCACAGAAGAGAAAGTCATGGACTTGAAGAAAAGACTTGTGGTTGCCAAAGGGGTGGGGAGTGTGATGGACTGGGCGTCTGGAATTAATAGATGCAGAATGTTGCCTTTGGAATGGATGGGCAATGAGTTCCTGCTTTATAGCACTGGGAACTATGTCTAATCACTTCTGGTGAACGTATTCATGTATGTGTGACTGGGTCACTTTGCTGTACAGTATAAAACTGACAGAACACTGTAAACCAGCTATAATAATAAAATAAAAAAATATAAAATACCCAACTATATACTATAAAAAAATGATAAGGAGAAAGTTTATTTTCATACTTTCGTAGATGAAAGTTGTAACATTTAAATCACACTTCCTTTTCACAGAAAGATGTTACGTAATAAAAAGTGCATTTAAGAATCTAAGACTGAAGGAGAGATATGAAAAAAGATGGTTTTGGCGTAATCTCTCAAAAGGAGAAGTTCTCATAATGGTTATAATTGATGGTAAGCAGCAGGATATAAAATAAATTATGACAAATCACCAGGGGGAAAATAAGCAGAACTTACTTTTAGTAGTCCTTATGAGAGACAGTCAACAATCCTGAGCATTCCTCTTTTTCTTAAGAACGCTTGAATCAAATCATGTTCTTGATTATGATCTTTTTCCTATTTCCTGCCTGTAGGATTTCCCCAATCTGTGCCACTTTGACAATGCTAGTCTCTCTCTTTTGCATTTTGACAACCGTACCCCTTTGACATCTTTTAAACACATTTCTATTGAGTTACCTGTAATATTTTGTTCCATCTCTAATTTTACCAATTTCCTGCTCCAGCCTCCTATCACCTAGATGAAAGTTTGACTTAAATTCCACCTCTCTCTTTAAAGTATTTTCTCTCCCTCTGAAATCTCTTACTTCTCTTAAACAAACAAAAACAAAGTCAGCAGAAGGAAGGAAGCCATAAAGATCAGAGAGGAACCTTTCCACATAAAAGTAAATCATGGACTTGGAGAAAAGACTTGTGGTCGCCAAGGGGGAGTGGGAGGGAGTGGGATGGACTGGAAATCTGGGGTTAATAAATGCAGACTATTACATCTGGAGTAGATAAGCAATGAAATCCTGCTCTATAGCACAGGGAACTCTATCTAGTCACTTGTGATGGAACATGATGGAAGATAATGTGAGAAAAAGAATGTATATACATATGTGACTCAGTCACTTTGCTATACAGCAGAAATTGACAGAACATTGTAAATCAACTATAACCGAAAAAATTAAAATCTTCCAAAAAAATTAGGAAAATCTTTATTGTAAATTTATCTGCTAATCTGTCTACTGCATCTTCTGCAAGATAAAGAAAGGACACAGTGAAATAAGTAACTTTTCCCATGGGAAGATATGATTAGATAACAATATTAGTAATAGTCAAGATTTAATATTTACCAGAAACCAGGTATCATGCTAAGTACCTTCTTTCATTTGTTCTTCTCAATGATGTTATAAGATAGATGCTAATACCAGCCTATTATGTAAATGAGAAAAACTAGAAGCAAAAGCAGAATGTGAAAGAGATTTTCTAACCCTAGAGACACTGCTTCAAAAATATTAGGCAATATCCTAAAGAGTTGCTTCACAGAGAACAAGCATTACAATCTAGTAAGAAATAAAATTGAGACCTGACTAATTAATTCATTGTGAATGAATCCAGGGTACACATATGCAGTAATTCAAATGTTAGAAAATAAAAGGCTTGATGTAAGTTCCAATCCAGCATGAAAACAAAACAAAATTTTTTAAGAGACTATAATTACAAAAAGGGTCAAATATATGAACAAAAGAGGGATATTGTGACATTGTTTTTTAAAGTTGATTAAGTATGAGCTCATTTAGTAAAAGCTGGAGACAGCTGGAGATTTGGGTTGCAAAATACAGATTCGCCATGCAAGAGAAACAGGGGGTAAAAATAAGAAGCATCTGTACATATACAATCTTGAAAGTTTTCTGGAAAAGATAAAAGTGACAATATGAAGGAGGTGAAGGGAGTGGGGAGACTTATGTAGAGTTAAGGGAGCTGGATTTAAAGTTATGGGGGAAAGACACAGTGATTTAAAAAACCAGAGGAAGTTATAAATAAATTATATAGAAAAAATATTTAAGTGTATGAGGAGTACATGAAGAATAGCTCTGTGCATAAGAAATTAGGCAAAGGGAAGGAGGAACTTTCCTTTGGAAAGACTTGTCAAGGTGGGAGCCTCCAGACCAGGAACATTAACAACACCAGGAAACTTGAAAGAAATGCAAATTCTCAGGCACCACTGCAGATTTACTGAATCAGAAATTCTGGGGGTAGAGCCTTCAATCTGTGTCATAACAAACCCTCCAAGTGATTCTGATACACATTAAAGTTTGAGAACCTTAGACCAGGAACAGATCGAAAGGAGAATGCAAGCCAATGGAATTTGACTGAATTAGATGACATCAAATTAAATGGGGGGGGGCAGAAATAGGAGTATATAATATAAAGAGCAAATGACCATTAAAGTTTAGAGTTGCAGCCCATGGATTCTGATAAAAGAGAAACCAAACTTATACAGTCTTGGTACAGAAAAGAGGGCTTAGTATGATTGGGAGAAATGTATTACAAATGAAGGAACTATGTTCCTGTGACAATGGAAATGTTCTATATCGGCACTGTTCATTGTGGTAGCTGCTAGCCACATATAGATATTGAGCATGTGAACGATGACTAGTTCAACTAAAGAATTGCATTTTTAATTTTACTGAATTTTAATTAATGTAAAGTTAAATGGCAACATGTAGTTAGTGGCTCCCACATTTGACAAGGTAAATCTAAAGCTAATTTCATATAGCTCAATGAGACATGAATAATGCCACCTTGGACTTTTATTTGTGAAGATATTTAATAATATAATATCTGAACTGGAAGACATGTAATCATGGAAATGGGTCAGGAATTAGAGCATGTCACATGTATACATGTAGCTGTTCTATATCTAAAGAAATATAAAAGAAGGAAGCATTTAAAATCTATGCTTCACTGATTCTCTATCTTCGGAAGGGATTCCAATGTTGTCCCAGAAAGAGATGATAAGGCTGGAAGTAACTGGAAGTTATCCAACAGAATATACGTAGACTCATTTTATAAGAATATATTATTTAAAATTTTATACTTAGGATATTTTCTATCAGATTTACAATAAAAACAGATAAAGATGAGGGTGGTCTTCAGACTGATTAGATAAATGTGTAGGTGAAAGTAAACATATTAGAAAGCAAAGTGAAAGTCCATGTCTTGGTTAACAGTTAAATTCATTTCTCAAAACTTTGTACATTTTTCAAAAATGTGTACAAGGAATAAATTATTGTTGGACAAGGAAACAATTTAATTATATATATATTCAAGAGGAAGAAATAACTACTTCCCTTTTAAGAGTTCAGATTGTGAAGGAGCAAGTTAAAATAGTCTAGAAATACACTCCAGAGAAGGAGAATATTGAAATGCCTTAAACAACAAAATGAATACTTCCAGCCATAGAAGAATTTAATGATGAGGAGAAAAGATTTTTTTAGAATAGAGGTTAAGAAATTATAAGAATTGGAGCAAAAATAGTAGAAATCAAAGAGCAAGTGAGCAAAGTATGTAGAATAAGAGCCAAGGTGATGAGCAAAAGAAGAGGTCACACAAGAATAAAGCACTACTGAGAGACAAGGTACAAAGTTCCAGAAGAAAGCATTCTGTTTTAAAGGATTAAAAAAGATAACTGAAGATGCTAAGAGAGAAATAGGGGATAATAGCTGATAAGAAATAATAACTGATAATAGCTGATTTTAAAATATGTCTTCAGGGCTTGCTCTTTCCTCTCTTCCCCAATCCCTAACTCTCATTTATTTAAACAATGACTTCCAAAGTAGGAAAAGATACAGAATATACAGGAGGAAAGATGTGGGTGAATCCTCCAGCAGCAAAGAATGAAAAAGCCTTAATATTACATCAAAAATCACTAGCACAATCAAGTTGCTGGTGAGATTTGAGGCCTAATTTCTGGTAGAAAAATATACTTACTAGCATACCATAGACTTAAAAATATATTAAGATGAGGAAATTTTTAGAAAGCAAAGATCACTGGTACCACTCAACAGTGGCTACAGGTTTTGAGGAAGAACAGTACTGCCCTATGAGTAGTAAAGCAGGTGAGAATCAAGATAATGTGGTGTACTATTAGAAAACAGGCATTTGGAGAATTTGAAACATATGCATCATTTTGATTCCATGAACCCTTCCCTGCTGGATACAGGATATTTTTATTTTGAAGATAATGAACAGAGTGCCACACAAGTACCTGCAGTTTGATGACATCGTATACTTATGAGATCAGAAAGTCTATACCCATACACCTATACCTATACTGTGTCATAACAAACCCTCCAAGTGATTCTGATACACATTAAAGTTTGAGAACCTTAGACCAGGAACAGATCGAAAGGAGAATGCAAGCCAATGGAATTTGACTGAATTAGATGACATCAAATTAAATGGGGGGGGGGGGGCAGAAATAGGAGTATATAATATAAAGAGCAAATGACCATTAAAGTTTAGAGTTGCAGCCCATGGATTCTGATAAAAGAGAAACCAAATTTATACAGTCTTTTGAAAGAAAGTCAACAGGCAAATACATGAGAAACACCATCCGTGGTGTTCCCTTTCTTTATTTCTTTTTCTATAAAGGACTGGAAAGTAAATAGGTTAGGCTTCCTGGTCTATGTTACAAATATTCAACAGCAGGGTATGAAAGCTGCTACTGGCAAGAAGGAAACAAATGGGTGTGGCTGTTTTGTAATAAAATTTTAGCCAGCAGGGTTCCTCTGTGTGCCATAGTTCACCTCCTTCTGGTCAACAGACATTTTTTTTAAAAGGCTAAGTTTCTGAGATAAGTGAGATATAAAGATGCCAAAGAGAGAGCAGCATATATGCTAAACATAAATAAACCTCTTTCATGAAGCTATTTACTTATTCAAACATCAATACTGCAGTAACAGAAAGAATTAGAGATCGAAATTCAAAACAGAAAGAGCTTGGGCTTATCAGACACAACTTAGAATAGATTTACAAGGAGATCCTGCTGAATAGCATTGAGAACTTTGTCTAGATACTCATGTTGCAACAGAAGAAAGGGTGGGGGAAAAAATGTAATTGTAATGTATACATGTAAGGATAACCTGACCCCCTTGCTGTACAGTGGGAAAATAAAAAAAAATTATATAAATAAAAAAAAAAGAAAGAGCATGTCTGAGAAATTAAAAAAAAAAAAAGGAACAATCATGTGTAGGGAAAGTGTGCTGTCTTATCTGTTGGCAACTCAATACCATTCTTTCTGCCATGCTCCCTCCCTGTATTACAGGGGTCATAAATCTGGGTATCTATCACATTTTTCAAAATCTTGTATCAGATTTGCAAGCAAGGGATAGACTGAAGATTTATTATGGCTTCCCTGGTGGTGATGGGCAGAGATGTGGGCTTCTGCAGACAGGAGATTTTTACAGCCAACACTGGGCATGTCCCTACAAATCACCAGCTTTGATGATACAAGCAGTGATGAAAATTATTGGTGGTTTCCTGTGGTCTCTGCAATTTTCTGACTCTCTAAAAGATTGAAAACAAAGAGCTAGTGGCATCTTACCCTGAATTTCATTCCCCCAACCTTACCAAGTGGTTCAGTAAAGCACTTAATTCTTTGCATCAAATCCCTTCACTCCTTGCAATCTACAGAGCAAAACACCTTTTTGCAACCAATCCCTGATTAATACCCTATTACTACAGAACTGAAGTTGTAAAATAAGAGGATCAGCTAGGGAAGAATATTTTCTTATGCTTCAGAGGTGAGGAAGTTGCACAAATAAACTGGAATATGGAGATAAGAAGAACAGAAATAAAATAAAATTTATAGAGAATGTAAAAAATGTATCTCTAAAATATTTAGTAATGGTGAATAATTTCTGAGGCCAATATTTTTACAAATTAGTTATTTTTAAAATCTACTACTGGTTTATATGGATCACATTATTTCATAGTGTGAAATGTAAAAGCTAATATTGTATATTGTGCATCTTTTTGGAGGACTGCAATTTTTCACAACTGTTAAAACCATTCTGCACGAAGAGAGTGTTACCCTCTTCTTGTCAATTAAGAAACTTGGGCTCAGAAAAGTTAAAAGACTGGCCTAAGGTTACACCACAAGTATTGAATGGCAAGGCCAAGATTTGTAATTAAGAACTGCCTGGCTCAAAGGTGGACTCCTTTCTGCTCTAACATGCCCAAAAGTCCACTTTCATATTTGCAGCTTGACTCACAACAGGGTTGGGCCTTAAAAGCACAGAAGAATTTCAGTTAGATATTAGAGATATATTTTGAAATTAAACTTATTCTTCTACTCATTTATTCATAAAATATAGTTGTCCAAAACAGATTTTGTACCAGGTAAACAAGGCTGCCTTCATGGAGCTTATATTTTATCCACAGCTAGAGCAATACTGATGGTAATGAAGTATCTCCTGATGTGAAAATAAATGCACAAAGAAAGAAAGAAATCTTACATGAGAGTGGAAATTAAGTATCAGGAACTAAAAAAGACCTAAAGAAAATTTACAAAGAAATTTGAAAGGAAACATTTAATTGTAAGGCATAAATTTATAAACATGAACAAAACCCACAATATTTGAAAACCTCAGGTAATTGATGGTATGCACAAGTCCTTCTACTAACAAGCTGAGGGTTTTAATTATTGTAAGATTTGGGGCAGAAAACCAATATTTAGGCAGGAGACTCTAAAAGCTAATTAACAGGTAAAAAAAACTTGGAAAGAAAACATTTATAGAAGCTTATTAAAAGAAAGGTAAAAAAAAGTAAGAAGGAGTAACAGGTATCTGATTGGTAATGATATTCTAAGGTAATGTAATAAGTTTATAAATATTTAAATATCAGTAGGACCTCTTGGAGAATAAAGCATACTATTGAAAAGACTGACTGAAACACGTAAAATGAAAACAATGAAATACTGACGATGTCAAATTTATAAGTAATTGACAGGCCTGTGGAAATAGTGTCTTACTATACAATGTAACACAGAATCACCACTGCATTGAAATCTATACCCAGAGTTGAGAAATCCCATAGTATATCTAGAGGTAGGGTTACCTCTGAATCATCCCCACTGTTTAAGAAGCCATCCTCTAGCTTAGAGACTAGCAAAATCAAAAATATCATCTCAATATTTTAAATGTACTGCTGCTAAATTTTTTCAGCTTATTTTCAAGTAAGTATTCTGCTACATACACAGCTACTTCTCAACTTCTCTTTCCTAAGTCAACACACTTGTAAGTCTAAATATACATACCATGATGTAAAGTTTCTGCCATTTAGTTATTTGAACTAATAGGAAAATACTTTGCCTTACCTTTATAAGAAACAATGGAGTGGGTTCTAAAAAGTCAGTTTTTATCTGCTAAAAGGTTAATAAAAGCTCTAAAGTTATCTATGGCCTGTATGTGTACGTTTGTGTGTGTGCTTCCTTTAAAAAATTATTATCATGGTAAGAGCACTTAATATGACATTTACCCTCCTAAAAAATTTTAAATGCACAATATAATATCGTTAACAACAGGCGCGATGTTGCACAGCAATCTACAGAACTTACTCATCTTACACAAATGCAACTTTACACCTCTTGAACAGCAACTCGCCATTTACCTTTCTACCAGCCAGTGACAACCACCATTCTACTCTCTTTCAACAAATTTGACAATTTTAGAGACCTCATTTAAGTGCAATATTATGTCCATGCAATATTTGTCCTTTGATGGGCTTATTTCACTTAGCATAATGCCCTCCAGATTCATCCATGAAAAAACTTCCTTTTTATGGCTGAATAAAGGAATTTAGGTTTTTTCATAGCTTGGCTATTATAAATTAATGCATCAGTGAACACAGGAGTGCACATCTCTTCAAGATCTTGATTTCAATTCTTTCAGATAAATACCTAGAAGTGAAATTTCGCTTACATCTTCACCAGCACGTAATACGTTTTTTTTTTTTTTTCTTAATAATAGCCACCTCACAGCTGTGACGTGACATCTCATTGTGACTTTGATTTGCATGACCTTGATGATTAGGGATGTTGAGTATCTTTTCTCATACATGTTGGCCATTTCTATGTATTCTTCAAAAAAATATTCAAGTCCTTTGTTCATTTATTAATTAGATTGTTTTTATTTTGGCTAATGAGTGAGAGGAGTTCATTGTATATTTTAGATATTAATTTCTTATTAGATGTACGGTTTACAAATATTTTTCTCCTATTCCACACATTGCCTTTTCACTCTGTTGATTGTTACCTTTGAAATGCAGAAGCTTTTTAGATATAGTTCCACTCATTTAATTTTGTTCCTGTGGCTGAATTAAGGGATTTTCATTTCAGCACTAGCTCTGCAATATAAAACTGTAGGCCCTTGGGCAAGTAACAAAATCTTTTTATGTTAATTTTTCCCTCTTAACTGAGGTCACTGCAGCCTAAGATCTCTAAAAAAAAAATAAAAAAAATAATTATACCGCCATCATTAAGATATAATTTAGACAGTGATTAGTTTTCAGAGGTTAAACATTCATTTCTGCAAACTTTTATTAAGCACTATGGTGTAGAAATCATAGCGAAATGAACTTCTACTTATCATATGTGCAGGGATCAAACTACATAGGCTTTTCCTACAGAAGTCAAAATAATCTATCAAAGGAAAACAGAAGTAGTTTTTAACTTCAATTTAGGTAGATGATTTCATCTTTTTCCAGCTATTCTGATGCAAAATCCAACTTCTAGAAAGATAAAATATATCTATATCTATATATATATAGATATATACGTAATATAAGATGTATGGTTACATATGGTTTGAATGTGACATAAATAATTTCACTTTAAAACTTTGCCTTTTTTGGAGTTCTCATGTGGCGCAGTAGGATAGGCATCTGGCATTGCCACTGCAGCAGCTTGTGTCACTACTGTGGCATGGGATCAGTCCATGGCCTGGGAACTTCTACATGCCATGGGTGTGGCAAAAAAAATAATAATAATAAAACTTTCCCTTTTTTAATGGATAATCTATTGATACAACTAAATTTAAAAATAATCTCCATTCCAAAATAACTCAATATTTCCTTTCTTCAGAAAAAATGATTCTGTGAATATATTAAAACTGTTTAGGCTGTATGGACAAGTGAATTATGTTGGCTGGATATCATATGTCAATGTCAAAATTTTTTGATAAAAATTCACCATTAAGTCCTTCATCATTACATTGGATGCCTTAAACTTACACAGTGTTATAGGTCAATTATATCCCAGTAAAAATAAAATTTATAAAAATCCTTCAAAATTAAATAAGATATAAAGAAATGGAAAGATATTCCATTCTCCTGAATTGGAAAAATTAATATTGTAAAAATGGCCATCCTACCCAAAGCGATCTACACATTCAATGCAATCCCTATCACATTACACATGACATTTTTCACAGAACTACCACAAACAATCCAAAAATTTATATGGAACCATAAAAGACCCAGAATTGTTAAAGCAATCCTGAGGAACAGAAACCAAGCAGGAGGCTTAACCCTCCCAGACTTCAGGCAATATTACAAAGTCACAGTCATCAAGACAGTGTGGTACTGGTACCAAAACAGACATACAGACCAAAGGAGCAGAAAAAAAAACCTATAAGTAATCCCAGATACCTACAGTCAAAGAAGGCAAGAATATAAATAAAATGGGAAAAAGACAGCCTTTTCATAAGTCTTGCTGGGAAACCTGGACAGCTGCATGCAAATCAGTGCAACTGGAACACACCCTCACATCATGCACAAAAGTAAACTCAAAGTGGCTTGAAGACTTAAATATAAGACAAGATACCACCAAACTCCTGAAAGAGAACATAGGCAAAACACTCTCTGACATCAACATCATGAATATTTTCTCAGCTCAGTCTCCCAAGGCAACAGAAATAAAAGCAAAAATAAACCAATGGGACCTAATCAAACTGACAAGCTTTTGCACAGCAAAGGAAACCAAAAAGAAAACAAAAGACAGTTTACAGAATGGGAGAAAATAGTTTCAAATGATGCAACTTACAAGGGTTTAATCTCTAAAATATGCAAACAGCTTACACAATTCAACAGCAAAAAAGCCAACAACCCAAATGGAAAATGGGAAAAAGACCTGAATAGACATTTCTCCAGAGAAGATATACAGATGGCCAACAAGCACATGAAAAAATGTTCAGCATCCCTGATTATTAGAGAAATGCAAATCAAAACTACCATGAGATACCACCTCACTCCAGGCAGAATGGCCATCAAGTCCACAAATAACAAATGCTGGAGGGGGTGTGGAGAAAAGGGAACCCTCCTGCATTGTTGGTGGGAATGTAAGTTGGTGCAACCCCTATGGAGAACAGTACGGAGGTAACTTAGATAACTATACATAGAACTACCATATGACCCAGCAGTCCCACTCTTAGGCATATATCCAAACAAAACTTTCCTTGAAAAAGACACATGAACCCGCTTGTTCACTGCAGCTCTACTCACAATATCCAAGACATGGAAACAGACCAAATGTCCATCGACAGATGATTGGATTAGGAAGAAGTGGTATATATACACAATGGAATACTACTCAGCCATCAAAAGAACAAAATAATGCCATTTGCAGTAACATGGATGGAACTAGAGCCTCTCATCCTGAGTAAAGTAAGTAAGAAAGAGAAAGACAAATATCATGTGATATCACTTATATCTGGAATATACGGCACAAATGAATCTTTCCACATAAAAGTAAATCATGGACTTGGAAAAGAGACTTGTGATTGCCAAAGGGGAGGGGGAGGGAGTGGGATAGATTGGGAGCTTGGGGTTAATAGATGCAAAGTATTGCTTTTGCAATGGATTAGCAAGGAGATCCTGCTGTGTAGCCCTGGAAATCTTATCTATTCAGTTATGATGGAGCATGATAATGTGACAAAAAAGAATGTATACATGTATGTGTAACTGGGTCACCACGCTATACAGTAGGAAAAAAAAATGTACTGGGGAAATAACAATAAAAAACTTTTTTTAATTAAAAAAATTCCTTCATAAAGGTGAAGTGTATTTTTCATTTTGAAATAGAACTACATTACGAATAGCTTTTAAAATTACATTTAATGGTTTACTTTATAAATTAAATCTTTTCCTTGGTAATTCAAAAATAATTTTCTATTTGTGTAATTATGTTTTGTGAAAAGTTTATTCCATCAAATTTAAAATCACACTTTTGTTGAATATGGAGACCTGAACAATTGAAGAAAGACTTCTCCTCTGCCATACCCACTACCTCCTTTTCCTCTTTTCGTAAAAGACAATGCAACACATAAAATCAGTAAAATGGTAGCTACCAGGGGCTGAGGATTGGATAAAAATGTGAAATGTTGGTCAAAGGGTACAAACTTTCAGTTGTAAAATTAATAAGTTCTCAGGAACTACTGTAGAGCACACTGACTACAGTTAATACACTTGGAATTCTTGAAATTTGTTCAGGGAGTAGATCTTAAGTGTTCTTATCACAAAAATAACTGTGATGAATGTTTTAACTTGATTATGATAATCATTTAACAATGTATACATATAGCAAACCATCACACTGTGTGTACACTTTTTAAAAAAAATAATGTAAAATTTAAATATATAAATTTTTAATTTTTCAAATGTGTCCAAAAAAAGCTGGAAAAAAGGAAATATTACATATATATTGTATATAATACATATATATTTTTATACATAATATTATATATAAACATATATATATATATGTTTAGTGGTTAGAAGTAAATTTGTTTAAATCACTATCTTGTTTTGTAAAAGGAGACAAAAGAACGTCCAAATATAGGATATTCATGCTTTCTACTAACAAATCAATTCTTGCTATTTATACACTGAGGTGACAGAATGAAGTTAAAATGTCATTAACAATGAGCTAATGAAGTATAGCTGATATACAATGTTGTGTTGGGATTATATTTTAAATGAGCAAACTCAAGGAAAGGGAAACACCAAGGTATCACTGCAAACCCATTCACTTATTCATTAGCCTCATCCTTTTTTTTTAATTTCATGATTTTTATTTTTCCATTATAGTTGACTTACAATGTTCTGTAAATTTCTACTATACAGCAAAGTGACACAGTCATGTATATATATACATAATTTTTCTCACATTATCCTCCATCATGTTCCACCACAAGTGACTAGATACAGTTGCCAGTGCTATACAGCAGGATCTCATTGCTTATCCACACCAAATGCAATAATTTTAATTAACCTGACTCCCAGTCCACTCCACTCCCTCCCCTCCCCTTTGCAACCACAAGTCTGTTCTAAAAATCCAGGTGTTTCTTTTCTGTGGAAAGGATCATTTGTGCCATATATTAGATTCCAGATATAAGTGATGTCATATGGTATTTGTCTTTCTCTTTCTAACTCACTTCACTAAGTATGAGAGGCTCTAGTTCCCTCCATGTTGCTGGAAATGGCATTATTTTGTTCTTTTTTAAGACTGGGCAGTAGTTCATTCTGTATATATACCGCATCTTAACCCATTCATCTATTGATGGACATTTAGGTTGTTTCTATATCTTGGCTTTTGTGAATAGTAATGCAATGAACATACCAATGCATGCATCTTTTTCAAGGAAAATTTTGTCTGGATATATGCCCAAGAATGGGATTGCTGGGTCATATGGTAGTTCTTTTTTTTTAATTATTTATTATTATTTTTTTCCCACTGTACAGCAAGGGGGTCAGGTTATCCTTACATGTATACATTACAATTACATTTTTCCCCCACCCTTTCTTCTGTTGCAACATGAGTATCTAGACAAAGTTCTCAATGCTATTCAGCAGGATCTCCTTGTAAATCTATTCTAAGTTGTGTCTGATAAGCCCAAGCTCCCGATCCCTCCCACTCCCTCCCCCTCCCATCAGGCAGCCACAAGTCTCTTCTCCAAGTCCATGATTTTCTTTTCTGAGGAGATGTTCATTTGTGCTGGATATTAGATTCCAGTTATAAGTGATAGCATATGGTATTTGTCTTTGTCTTTCTGGCTCATTTCACTCAGGATGAGGTTCTCTAGCTCCATCCATGTTGCTGCAAATGGCATTATGTCATTCTTTTTTATGGCTGAGTAGTATTCCATTGTGTATATGTACCACCTCTTCCGAATCCAATCATCTGTCGATGGACATTTGGGTTGTTTCCATGTCTTGGCTATTGTGAATAGTGCTGCAATGAACATGCGGGTGCACGTGTCTCTTTTAAGTAGAGTTTTGTCCGGATAGATGCCCAAGAGTGGGATTGTGGGGTCATATGGTAGTTCTATATTTAGTCTCCTGAGGTACCTCCATACTGTTTTCCATAGTGGTTGTACCAATTTAGATTCCCACTACAGTGTAGGAGGGTTCCCTTTTCTCCACACCCCCTCCAGCATTTGTTATTTGTGGACTTACTAATGATGGCCATTCTGACAGGTGTGAGGTGGTACCTCATAGTTTTAATTTGCATTCCTCTAATAATCAGGGATGTTGAGCATTTTTTTCATGTGCTTGTTGGCCATCTGTATATCTTCTCTGGAGAAATGTCTATTCAGGTCTTTTTCCCATTTTCCATTTGGGTTGTTGGCTTTTTTGCTGTTGAATTGTGTAAGCTGTTTGCATATTTTAGAGATTAAACCCTTGTAAGTTGCATCATTTGAAACTATTTTCTCCCATTCTGTAAACTGTCTTTTGTTTTCTTTTTGGTTTCCTTTGCTGTGCAAAAGCTTGTCAGTTTGATTAGGTCCCATTGGTTTATTTTTGCTTTTATTTCTGTTGCCTTGGGAGACTGAGCTGAGAAAATATTCATGATGTTGATGTCAGAGAGTGTTTTGCCTATGTTCTCTTTCAGGAGTTTGGTGGTATCTTGTCTTATATTTAAGTCTTCAAGCCACTTTGAGTTTACTTTTGTGCATGATGTGAGGGTGTGTTCCAGTTGCACTGATTTGCATGCAGCTGTCCAGGTTTCCCAGCAAGACTTATGAAAAGGCTGTCTTTTTCCCATTTTATTTATATTCTTGCCTTCTTTGACTGTAGGTATCTGGGATTACTTATAGGTTTTTTTTTCTGCTCCTTTGGTCTGTATGTCTGTTTTGGTACCAGTACCACACTGTCTTGATGACTGTGACTTTGTAATATTGCCTGAAGTCTGGGAGGGTTAAGCCTCCTGCTTGGTTTCTGTTCCTCAGGATTGCTTTAACAATTCTGGGTCTTTTATGGTTCCATATAAATTTTTGGATTGTTTGTGGTAGTTCTGTGAAAAATGTCATGTGTAATGTGATAGGGATTGCACTGAATCTGTAGATTCCTTTGGGTAGTATGGCCATTTTTATGATATTAATTCTTCCAACCCAGGAGCATGGACTATCTTTCCATTTTTTGAATCCTCTTTAATTTCCTTGATTAGTGTTTCATAGTTCTCAATAGATGCACAAGAAACATTCGACAAAGTCTAACATCCATTCATGATAAAACTCTTACCAAAGTGGGTATAGAGGGAACATACCTTAACATAATAAAGTCATTTATGACAAACCCATAGCAAATATAATACTCAATGGAGAAAGTCTGAAAGCCTTCCCACTAAAATATGGAACAACACAAAGATGCCCACTTTTATTCAACACAGTATTGGAAGTCCCAGACACAGCAATAAGACAAACAAAAGAAACAAAATGTATCCAAATTGGAAATTATCACTGTACACAGATGACATGATACTATATATAGCAAATCCTAAGGGCTCCACACAAAAACTACTCGAACTGATCAATGAATTCTGCAAAGCAGCAGGATACAAGATTAACATTCCAAAATCATTTGCATTTCTGTATATTAACAATGAAATATTAGAAAAGGAATATAAAAATACAGTATCTTTTAAAATTTCACCCCAAAAAATTAAATACCTAATCTCATTCTTTTTTCCTCATCTTACAATATATTGTATGACATTTAATCATATGTTAATTGTATGGATACTGAAGTAGAATCAGAACTAAAAAAATATGTTTTTCATATTACTCATAATATGTATATGATTAAAATGTCCAAAGTAAAAAAAAGAAATTGGACAATATAAAAACATACATATTGGCCAAGGACCGAAGAGATACTCTAAAAATAATTTAAAAGACCTTTAAAAAGTCTTCAAAAGTTATGATAAATCATAGATTTGATACAGCTGAAGAAAATTAGTTAATTGGAAGATATGAATAATGAATTTAGAAGATTACAAAAAAAAACTAAAGAGAAGGAAAATAAAAAGGGAAGTTAAAAGATATGGCAATATAAAAGGAGGATTTCTGAAAAGTGTCTAGAGAGAACATGGGAAAGAATATTTGAATGATAATGCTATCATTATAGAGTTATAGAAAGACAGGAGTCCTCAGTTGAAGTTCTATACCAAGTTCCAGTATTTTAAATCCTCAGACCAAATCATTATAGAAATACAGAACATAAAAGACAAAATCATAAAGGCAGCAAAAAGAAAAGATGGATTATCTGAAAAAGACAAACAACACAAAGAATACTGTACACAGAATACAATGCCCAACAAAACTATTACTCAAGGATAAGAAAGAAACAGACAAAATACAAAGGTAATTACTAATATGTGTACTTCAGGAAGGAGGAAATTCAACCCAGAAGGAAAGATCAGAAACCATAATGGAAATGGTAAAATATTTCATTTCATAAGGAAAGTAATGATGACTAACAGGAGTGGTACAATGTGTAGGACAAAAATATGAGGCAATAATACTATGGAATACAAGAGGAGAGAAACCACAATTTAAACTATTTAGTATTCTTGCACTGCTTAGAGGAGAAAAAATGAATTCATTAACTATGAATAGTATAAATTTAAGAGTAAGAGTTCATTTGAAAAATGAATATCTAACTATCCAGCCAGTAAAGACATGAGAAAGAAAATTTTAAAAAAACATTATTTTTCATACAGAAAAAGGCATTAAAAAGAAAGAATGGCAATATATAAATAAATAGCAAAGTGAAAATTAAGTCAGTAACTATGGGAAATTAGAAGAACAAAATTAGACATGTGAACCAAACAAATTTCAACTATAAGAACTTAGCAAGAAAGTACTGAGATTTGATACTACAAAGTACTTTGACCTCATCATATTGAGATCATCCTTCACTGTGAATAAATATGCTCCATTAAATCACTTGCTAAAACATGTATAAAGCATTGCTCTTCATACATGGGTACTGTAGTTCTTCATCACGTATAATTAAATTGTTTTAAGGAAACTAATTTATTGAGAACATTCACTTAAAATTTTTTCAAAACAGAAAAAAATTCATGCTGTTAGACTACATCCTTTCTACTCTAATCCTGGCTTGAAATTATTTCTTATAAAAGCTAGATATAAAATAGGGTACCAAAATTAAATGATTAGAGATGTACCCCTCATCAAAATATCCCATTTCCTTAAACAACCTATTTATCTGTTGCCCAAGAACTGAACCTTTTCAAGCTATTCTGCCGCCTGTAGAAATTTGTTTATCACTTTTAAAGAGTTTCATAAATTTATTACCCACTGGGTAAAATAGAACTTCCTAACATTTTGTCCTCAATGTAATTCTTTGAAGACACAGGGAGTGCCTTTTAGTTCTAGTATTATGGCTTGGGTACATTAAGAATGTGTTGACCCTATTCAGACAATTTTTTATTTTATAATATTTGATGGTATCTTCATTTTTAAAAAGAATTTTTCTTAATTTGCCCTAGTATTGAAGTTTTCACCCTCAATATGTTTGGTCCATTTTATAATTTACTAGTATTCTCAACTCTAGTTTTTCCTTTAGTTACAAATGTACAAATACAATGGTTTTTGTACGAGCAGTATGTTTTCCAGTTTATTTCTAAAATATTAATGTCAAGAATTTTGTGCCTCATAATTAGTCTGCCCTTTTTCAAAATGTTTCAGTGTCTAAAGGCTCATGCTTAAAATTTTTGTTGTCTACCTTTTCTCCTATGGTAATTTCATTAGTCCCATGGCTCTAAAACAGCATCTTTATGCTGATGACTCCCAAATTTACATTTCCAAAATAAAAAGCCCTCGTGAACTCCAATCTCATATAGCCAACTACATATAAGAGACTATTAAGTTTCTTAAACTTATGTCTAAAAAAAAAAATCTCTCAATTCCCCTCCTTCTGCAACCTGCTTTTCCCTATCAGTAAGTAGCACCATAAGCCAATAAGTAACTCAGGTAAAAACCTAGAACCCCCTTGAATCTTTTGTGTCCAATAAATTTTGGGCAATGCTGAAGGGTAATCCTCGACCTTTTTCATGCCAAGACACACTGAAGTAAACCAAGAAGACTGCTTCAGGTTACTAAGAAGGTAAGCTAGCCACCCTTAAGACTGATATTGTCAGTATCATGGTGCTCCATTAACCTGTTTGTTGCCATCAGTTGGGAACCTCTTAGACTTGACATACAAAACACATCCTGAACTTAATCCCCTTTTCCCATCTTCATCACAACCATCCTAATAATCCCTTCAGTTCAAGCTGAGGTTAGTTGGGAACCCGAAGTATCAGTGCCAAATGATGTGTTTAGGTATTTTTCCTGGGAATATGATTCCTAGAGCTTTGATCCTTATTGTGAAGCTCCCAGGCTTAATTTTATGGCACTCCTAGCAATGCCATGAGCCATATGATTGACATTAATGAGTCTCCTTTTCCTTAAACCAACTAACCAACACAGTGGTTTCAGCTGAGCAGTCACTTAACCAAAGAGGTCTTTCCTGACCACTCAAACCAAAGTATAAACTCAACTCAATACAACTAGTCTGTCTCTCCCCAACTAGTTTCAAAAAATTAAAGATCTTTTCTTTTGTGTCCATTAAGTTCCTCTCCGGTGCCTAGAAGAGTACCCTTGAGTCCTTGTTAAATGAATTTATAGTAAGCATTATCACTAGTGTGAGCATAGCAACATATGGAATCACCTTTTAAAAACAGTGCCCAGTATCATAAACATCCTTTTCCCACGCTGCATAAGTATCAGGGTAGCCTAGTGGTTAAGAGCATAGGCTCTAATGTGAATGTGCTTGGGTTCATATTCAACTTATACAATTTACTGTGTGTGACCTTGGGTAAGTTACCTAGTGTCTCTGAGCCTCAATTTCTACATCTTACAGTACTGCCATACAGATTAAGAGTTAATATAAGTAAAGTTCTCAATTAGGGTCTGAAACATTGAACATATGCCTAGGTTTTCTGTTTGTTTGTTTGTTTTAACCCAAAAGCAGAGAGAAAATTAACTACTATCAATTCACTCATCTGCCATACATATAAAGGAAGATGTAAACTCATTTCACCCTTTAGGAACCTAGAACAGAGATAAGATATACAATTTGGAAAAGAAATAAAGATGAAAAGACTGAGGAAGAAAGAAATGGAGGGAGGGAGGAACAAAGGAAGAGCGAAAGGAAGGTGGAAAGGATCTGGAAGAATTAAGAGGATTCATATCATTACAGAGCAAGATACCGTAGGAGACCATGAGAGAAAGTCAACAGGTGTAGATATTTCAGAGAAGTAAATAAATAAGATGAAATAAAATATATGAGCAAGAAAACAATTAGTGATAGAAAAGATTATACAAATTTTGGAGTATCAGGAATCACAAAGAAGTGTGTTTGTGTATTATCTCAGCAACAATGTGCCACTGAAAATTGTAAAATGAGGCAGGAGTAGGTGGTAGATGTACAATTTGAACATTTCTTTAACGCGGGCACTGTGCAAATCATAGACTTGTTTGTTCTCAACTCCACCCTGAGACAGATTCTATTATTCACAGATAAGTAAAGAAAAGCTCAACAACTAAATCACTTGTTCTAGGTCTTATAACTATTTAATAAATAGGATTTAAGCTTCTGCCGATGTCTGTGTAAATATCATACACACAATGTTCTCCACAATATTGCAAAATTTGTATTTCTAAAAAATCACTTTAAAAACTATGTGCTGAGTAATTTGAAAAGGGTTAACCCATACAAATTAAGAAGATACAAATGCAATTTTAAGATATCAAAATATGAAGTGATAAATGTTTAAACTAGAATAATAATGATGGATACCATGTTATAGTGGGAAGAGAACTAAACTGGACATGATCATAAATGCTAGCTTTTAAAATAGAGTACCTTTAGGGCTAACTTGAAATTAATGGTTTGATTCTTTAGGCTAAAAAGGGAAAGACAAATTGAGCAATATTTTGAAATGTCCGTCAAGAATAAGGAAGAAACCACACATAAATAGTTGATTCTCCATTAACAACTACTTTCTTCTCAGGAAGAATACTTCACAGATTTTACTGTTCTGTAATGTATACCTTTACATTTGATTTATAACAAAACCCTAAGGTAATGAGACTATCCATTTTATAGGAAAATAAATTGATGTTCCTAAAGATTAAGTAGTGACTGAAAAAACAATAAAATTCAGGTCTTCTGATATGAGTATGGTCTTCCCACTCTTCAAGTTGCCTCTGGTTTTTAACAAACTGCTGCTATTTACCATGTGGTGGTATAGAATCCAATGATTTGGCATCTCTAGAATTGAAATTATCAGGACACATCCACTCTCCTTAAGTGTCTATTAAACACTTACATTATTAACCTACTCTTATGTAATATGTACTGTACAATTCTCAGCAGAAAGTTATTTCTCTTACTCCTCTTCTCCAAAGAAGACTTATATTGACTCCACTAATTAAATATAGAACATCTATTGTGTTTTCCAGTAGATAACGGAGACCATCTGGCTGGACCACTTCAAAATAAAATTTAATAATGAAAATCTAAATGTCTTCCAACGAATACCATAGAAAATGAAACTAGGAAAATACATTTTTCTCTCTATTCCTTGTATTAAATGCAGTGCCAACAGAAGCACGTACTCAAAAAAAAAAGAAGCAAGTACTTAAAATCCATTGAATTTGTTGAACTAGAGATCTACTGTCTCCTCATGTATCAAGAGCTTGCAATAATAAACACTACTTTTGGGCCTAGCTTGGGCTACCATCTTGTCCAAGATTAGCTTTGAGAAATCAATTACGAATTTCAGTACCCTTTACTGGTATTTTAATTTCTTTGTTCCAATAAATACTAGTTTAAGTATCTTTAGCTAGTTGTTGGCTACGTTCTCACAAGCATAATTTTCTATTGAGCAAAATCTTACTTTCAGATCATGTCCCAATGAGAAGTTCCACCAGTTTCTGTGTAAACAAATGAAATTCACCATCCCCATTACCCAAGCTAGTTGTTCACATTTAATTTCAGCCTTAATATTCTGATCAGATAATCTCAAGAATACCCCCATTTTGGAAACAGAATATAAACTCCCTATTTAAGCAGGAAAAACAGAAATTCAGAACTTTGAGTCTCTTTCAAAATACAGAATCAGCTTTAACAAAACAGAAATTATGAAATAGTCACCTGAACCAAAATTCTTTGTTTATTCAAAAACTGTGTTGCAAAATTTTTCGTTGTGCTGATAAAGAAAAACAAAGGATGTAGAATACCTATAAAGCAGGGGAGAACAGAAAGAACCTATTTGCTAAGTTGGGGAGATCTCAAGTGAGATTGGATTTGACTGTGTTCTGTTTTATATCACAAGTTTCAGGTCTTCATTTTATTTTCTGACATTCAACAAAATGAGATAAGAAATCTCTTGTCAAATTGTTTTACTAGAGTCTGTTTATCCATCGAAAATATTTGCATATACTTCAAGGTTTGTGAAGCATGTTTTGATAATTACTTGAAGGCACAAAATACAGCTCCCTCCCAAAGATCTTCTTTAGATACTCCAGAAAATTGCAATAATCCTACACAGATATTCCTTATCACTCAATTTTTTTTCATTTTCACCCACTAATCTATTACTTCTTTTTTTAATTCAATGAATTTCATTATGTTTATGGACTGTGGGTTTGGGACTGGAAATGTTCTAAAATTAGGTTGTGATGATGGTTATGCATCTATTACTTCTTATTCAGACAAGACTGATGGGGACAGGGACTTTGTTTTGTTCTCTGCTATATCCCTAAAAGTGTTCCTGGCCCATAAAAAGTGCTTAATGAAATTTTTTTCAAATAAGTAAAATAATGTTACCATGAACTAGATATCTGAAACTGAGTTTTTGGGCCAAAGTTTTATGTCTTATAGGACATTCTGAATCCCATAAACTAGTTTTTGATGTTTTAAGATTTTTTAAAAGTATAGGTATTGGAACAATTAAATATTGGGAAACAAATAATGTAAAAGAAATAATTTTCTGGCTGTAAATGCTACTCCCAGCACTTTATTTCTGTTTTCACAACTCTCTGAAGAGATTTTCTTTTTCTTTCTTTCTTTTCTTTTTTTCCTTTTTCTTCTTTCCCTCTCTGCCTCTTTCCTTCCTTCTTTACCTTCTATTTTGCTTTTTTTAAATGTCTGATACTTTCACTTGAATTTTAATTATATGACGACTGGGACACAGCCTACCTCATTCAACTTGGAATACCAGTGACTAGCAGAATGCCTGACACACAAGAGGCATTCAATACATTATTAATTGTTTTATAATGAAAGAAGTTTTTTTAAGATTTTTTAAAATTGAAGGAGATTTATAATGCTGTCTTAGTTTCCAGGTGTCAAAATGAAGGAACTGTATATCCAAGCTTCAATATTACGTATTTGTTGTTTCTCTAAGAACCAAAAAAGAAAACCTAAAGAAGAAATAATGTACTTTTACCCGAGAATACCTACATTACACTAACATTAAAACAAAATGTTAAAGTTTAAAAATATTTGGATATAATTGTTCCTATAACTAACTAGTTGAATTAGTGCATTATTTGCTTATTTATTAATTTTGCTCTCTTAATATTTAGAGAAATTATCAGGACCATTGGAAGCACTCACAGCTCAACCAATGCCTACACATCTCCTCAGATTCACTAAACTCCCAGATCTCTTTTAAGTGTTTCATAAAACTCATTTTTCATAGTATTCAAAGAAGTTAATGGGATGGACAAATCCACAATATTTTGTAAAAGAAGAATTAAAAAATTTCTTGGATGGATATACATCACAAAAATAATACCCATATAAATCTCACTCCCAGAGGAAAAAATATTGAAAAAAAAATTAAAAATTGCTCTGTAATCTATGAAACAAAATACTACCTGACCTGAGCTAGTGTTGATATGTCAAGATATTTTTGCCTATTTCTCCAGAGGATGGTTTGTGCTTCTGAGACACTCAATAATTACACAGGCTGGCTTTATAGTGATGGTCATTAAGCACAATAGAGAAAGTTAAAGTCTGCCATTATTAAAAGACCTTTTTGGCCTTGTAAGTTTGAGACATAAACTAAGCCATTTTAATGTTTAGCCTGAATTTGTTCTATTCAACTGCAGGAAATGGACTGTGTAAATTAACATATAAGTAGAAGAGTGTTAGAAGGTAAGCAAACCTTTTCATGAATATTCTCTATAAGCCACCACTTTAATCACCAAGGCTCATACACATTCTGATTGGCCATCGCTTCTTTCTTGTTTGATCATTTGATTCACCAAGTACATAAATTTTTGTCACATAATATCAGAATTATTTTTAAATCATAAAAGGGCATATTATTCCATGGATAACCAATAGCTAATATGTATTAAATTCCAGAAAAAATACTTGATGTTCCGTAGTGCTCCATTACAAAGGAGACATGAATGAGAAATTCCTTTAAATCATTAATTCTACAAAATTCCTTTTTGAGACAGTTTCCTATTTATTGTATTTTGTTTGTGAGATGGTTCAGTTCAGCTTATTTTGTCTCTTAAAGCAATTTACTCCCAAAGATTCTGAGGAATCTTCCTGAAAAATTATGTACAAGTAAAAATACTCTGACAAATAGATTGGAGCATGAGCACTTACATTACCTTGCCAGAAAGCATAATATGATTTCTGCCATTCAGAATTTAGCAAGCTAGTTAAGAATATAGAACTTACTCATATGAAACCATGATACTTAATGATGACACACACATACTTAATGATAAGACATACATACATATTTCATGTGCCAAAAAACACATGAAAAGATGTGCAACATCACTCATCATTAGAGAAATGCAAATCAAAACCAATATGAGGCACCACCTTACACCAGCCAGAATGGCCATCATCTAAAAGTCTACAAACAATAAGTGCTGGAGAGGGGCTGGAGAAAAAGGAACCCTAGTACACTGTTGGTGGGATTGTCAATTGCTGCAACCACTGTGGAAAACAGTATGGAGAGTCCTCAGAAAACTAAAAATAGAACTACCACTTGATCCAGCAATCCCACTCCTGGGCATCTATCCAGAGAAAACCACGACTCAAAAAGACACATGTACTCCGATGTTCATTGCAGCACCATTTGCAATAGCCAAGACATGGAAACAACCTAAATGTCCATCGACAGAGGAGTGGATCAAGAAGAAATGGTACATATACACAATGGAGCATTACACAGCCATTAAAAGGAACGAAACACCAGCATTTTTAGCACCATGGATGGACCTAGAAATTATCATGCTAAGTGAAGTCAGCCATACGATGAGACACCAACATCAAATGCTTTCACTGACATGTGGAATCTGAAAAAAGGACCGACGGAACTTCTTTGCAGAACAGATGCTGACTCACAGGCATTGAAAAACTTATGGTCTCCGAAGGAGACAGTTTGGGGCGTGGGGGGATGTGCTTGGGTTGTGGGATGGAAATCCTGTGAAATGGGACTGTGATGATGATTATATAACTATAGATGTGATAAATTCATTTGAGTAATAAAAAAAATGATGGCTAAATAGTATACTAGTAAAAACAGAGGCTACACCAACTCCAAGGAACTAGAAATCACTGTGGGTGAAAATGACTGGAGAAGGAAAACTTCACAGGTGATGCAGAGATTGATAGGCAAACAATGTTTAATGAGATAAAGAAAAGGCACTGAAGATGAGGAGAGCAACACCCGATGTTATGGTCAATAATTTCCATGTTGAGCTATGCCCGTTAGCAAATCAAAGTAATCAATGATGTTCATTGTCTATTGCATATATGTATCTTACATAGTGTCTGTCTTAATGGAAAACCCTCTTCATCATATTTGCATGAAAGAGGAAAACCAAAGAGAATATTCATTCATTCACTTACTCATCCAACTTGTACTTATTGTGTGCCAACTACACGACAGATACTGATCTAATCACTAAGTTAAAAGCATTACCTTAGCTAATGGAACTTATTCGATAGTGGGAGAAGATAGATCAACAATAACAGACATAATAAATAAGTAAATTATGTATGATATGGAAGATATACTAAACTCTAAAGCAGAGTAGAGGAAAATATAAATGGCAGAGGTGGGAGTGAAGGGTTGTAGGGTTATAGTTCATAACAAGACAGTGAGATACTTTAAAGAGATACTACTTGGGCACATACCCAAAGAAGGTAAAGGAATTATAGGATTATAAATGGAAAAGTTTTAAGCAGAAGGAACAGTAAGTGCAAAGCCTTAAGGTAGGAGTATGACTAGTGTGTTTTAGGAACAATACAAAAGGACTGTGTCTAAAATAGCATGAATGACAGGGAAACTAGTAGAAGATGACATAAGGAAAACAATGAGATCAATTCATACAAAGCCATGTAAGTCATTATGAAGACTTTTGCTTTTATTCTGAGTGATTTGGGGACACAATGCAAGATTTCAAGGAGAGGACTGATGATTTTATTGACATTTGGCTTCTATGTTGAGAATAATTGAGAAGAAAGGGCAGAACAGAAGCAATCAGACCAAGTATCACCATAGTAATGCAGAACAGAAATGATAGTGATTCAGACTAGTGTGATACTGGTGGAGGCAGCAAGAAGCAGTCACCACCTGGATCTATTGTGAAGGTCAAGCCAAGAGAATGTGAGGACTGTTTGATGGGGACCATGACAGAATAAGAGAAATGAAGAGTGACTCTAGAGTATTTGTTCTGAATAACTGGAAGGGTGTGGGTAGAACTAGCTTTGAGAGGCATATCAAGGGTAAAGCTTTTTGGGCATTCTGTATTTCAAGTGTCTATTAGTCCTCCAAATGAGAATACTAAATAAACAATTATATGTACAAGTCTGGAATCTGGGGGCAAAGGTGGGAACAGATATATCAATTAGCGAGGTGTCAGCAATAATACAGTATTTAAAATCATAGTACTGTGTGAAATGACCAAGGAGCTGAGTTGAGAAGAAGACAAAGGACTGAGCCTGACTTCTTCCATCAAGAGATCTACAAGAAGAGACAAAATCATCAAAGACAACTGAAAAGGGGAAACCAATGCATCTGGAAAGAAACCAGGAGATTATGGTTTCTGAAAGACAAATGAAGATATTTTATCATAGTTGATAATCTCTTGCAGGTAGGTCAAGACAAAATAGAGACTGAGAACTGGACTGGATTTACCAGTGAGGAGGTCACTGTAATCCTAGGCAAGAACAGTTTAGGTGGAGTGGTAGTTCTGCAAACCAGATTGGATCTTGTCTGAGAGAAGTGGGAGGGGGGCAAGAAGAGGCAACTTGTTTTACTGCAAAGGAAAGAAAGAAAAGCAGCAGCAGGAATTGCTGAGGGATGGTATGCAGAAACACTTAGATTATTAGTAAGATGAGAACTGTATTATGATGATGATGATGATTATTAGGAGTATTGTTAGTGCAAAAGTATTGTTATGAATGCTAATAATATTTAATAAGCTGTTTCTATTTCTATTATTGTCCTAAGCATGTATATGTATGTGTCTATATATGTCCATGCGTATAATAAATTCCTATAACCACTCTACGAAGTAGGCACTACTACTAGCCTACTTTACAGGTGAGGGAAGTGAGACAGACCTACAGAAACCCAATATTATCACACAGGTAGAAAATGGCAGAGCCAGGGTTCAATCCAACTAATTTGACTCTAGAATTTGTTTAAAACTATACCACTCAAATAATTAATACAAATGAGGTATCAGAAAGGATGCTTAAACTACTTAGGATACCAAATTATTCTAATTGCCTGAATTAGCAAAACAGGTGTTTATAAAACTCTTTTGATATACGTTGTATTTATGTATTAAAAAGTCCCCTAAGAAGTACCGCAAAGGAATTCTCATAGTATAAAAGGTTAACCTGAGCCTCTTCATGTACTGACAAGAAACAAAGTATAAGAAACAAAGTATTTACAAGAAACAAAATGTTTCTTTCAGAATGTTCATGGGTTTAAAATGTGTTCTTCTAGCAAGGTAGTCTAAATGAGGTTGTACTATACAACATAATGCAAATTAAAATTTGATATATGAAGAGCAACTCTCCTAAAAACAAAACTTTTTAACAAACATTTAAAGAGGAAATGTTCTTGCACATGACTACTTAATTTAATGATCTCTTCATAATTCAGTATAATTACAATTTCTTATTTACTCACAACAAGTTCTACTCAGACAAATGTAACCTACTCTGAAGCCTCCTGAGCTATTTCCCCTCCAGTTCAAAGTCTAGCTGTTGAAAAGATCCTTTTCTAAGTAGGTCATTTTCTGCCTTAAACCTCTTAACCGGCCTTGCATTTTTTTCCTGCCTCAAACTCCAGCTCCTTATGATTATCTTTGGGGCCCTGGTTACCTCATCCCTGCCTATAGTGTTGCTTTGATTCTTGCCCCAGTTTTCCAGGCTTAACTTCTCAATAGCACCTTTATCACGTTCCTCCACTCCAGTCTCATGCTGCCCCTGTACCTCATTCAACAATTTCCTTTGACATCTTTCTTGATAAATTCTATATTCTTTGACATCTTTCTTTAAAATTTTTTTTATTATGAGAGTTGTCTGGGGTTAGGAGGTGGGGGGGGGGACAAAGAACATAAGCACATAATATTTGGAAAAAGGACAAAGACTCGGTAGTATTCTCATCTCCACAACTCCTAACTTAGCAGCCACCTCTCACTCGCTTGATCTAGGACTTTGCCTGCCTTTCCCTCAGCTGGCAACCCTTCACACACTGATATGAATTGAATGTGCCATCGGTGTGGCTTTTCTCACCATCCGGCTTCATCACATCATCTCAGCTTTTTAACCCATCAATCAGACTATTAGAAGCTCTTCAAAGGAGAAGAAATGTAATAGCATATTAGAACTGCCTTTCTCCTTTTTTTCCCCCCTCCAGATTTTACCATCAAAGTGAGAAGAAGTTAATATGACAACAAAAAGCAGACTTCACCGACAGCAAAGGACATGGTAAAACACTAGCAAGCAATCATTGTCTTTTTAATGCAGTCACTTGATTTTCCACACCCAGGCCTACCAACAGAGGCAAGTGAGAATATTTCAAAGCATGAAGTTAAGCAGTTGTATGCCTCCTTTAGGATGTTTTTTTTTTTTAATTATGAAAAAGAGCTAAATTTAAATGGACAAAAAATGAGTGAGACAAATATTCTTTTAAAAGAGTACGTTTGACATAGTAATTGTATACAATTAAAAGCTTTGAAGGTGGTGATCCTATTTTGAGACTTCTTAATATGGGGATATCATTATTACATCAGCCACCTACTACTTTATCCTAATACACCAATTAATCTTTCTAGTGGTGAGCATTCTTACATCTGAGTCACTTCCTCCTTGTTGTCATTTCGCCAAACCTTAAATTGATCTCTGTGGCCCTAAGATCAATTACACTTACACCAATGTGTAAAGCCTGGCACGTTCATTAATTAGAGTCAAATTTACACTTCTGTAATTGAGACTAATTATTTGTTTGGTTTAAGTAAGTTGTTAGGCATTCATTAAAGCCATCGGTCATAGGCAGTAGCGAACATGGTTGGAAAGTCTATATATACGTTAAAACATCAGGCCCGGGACTTAACAAAAAGGAAATCTTTCTGTAATGACACCTATAAATAAACCTTAGGGTCTTACTCAAGTTAATGAATGGGTGTACAAGAATGAAAATCATCGCCTGGCATGACATAAAATTTCCTTAATGTAACCATCACACAACACAGTTCAACACATTTAACTCATTATCCAAGAAATTGGAAACTACCATTGTTTTTTTCTTTGCTCATTTTATTGTCAGAGCTCTGCCAGGTCTTTGCTCAAAATCCACTAAACCCCACTATTAGCAGGAGTTAACAGAAATCTTTAAGTTACAGGATGCAGTGTTAATAAAGTGAAGCTATAGGGAAAGACAAACAAAACCAACCAGATGGAACCAGCTGGGAGCAAGATAGCACTGAATCTGACCTCCAAGAGACCCTGAGTCACATTATACACTGATTTCACTATATTAGCATATTAAATGAGACTCATACCAGTGGCCATGACTGGTCATTTAGGTCCAAAAAATAAAAATAAAAAAGGTGTGGCACCCCACTCCCTTATAAGTCTTTCATAATACATATGCCTCTCCATCATCAGCCTCATGCCTCCTTCGTCATTACTCTTTAAAATCAAGTCCCTTTCACCATATAGGGCAAGAAGTTGGTCTGAGAACTAAGTTCTTGCTTCTCCATTCTTTGGCAACAGAGTAAAGTTTGCGCTGCACCGATGTGAGCTTCGATTTCATTATTCGGCTGTTCCAAGCCCAACAGAAGAACTCTTTGCCACCAAGGTATAGAGCCTCAGCCGTACTAGGGCCCGTATGACTTATGTTTGATAACATAATAATAATATTGTAACTACTGATAATTTTGCTAAGTAGTTTCATCAAAAATACATAATTATTGAATAAGTATATTTAATCCACATCAATAACACTGAAAAAAAATTGCCAAAAAGCATCTATTTAAATAATCATTATTCTGAAATACTTTTCCTCTGAACATGTAACAGCTATGTACGCAGCAATAAAAAGGGATCATAATGTAAAAGTGAAAAAGTTTTTATATCACTTCCTCACTATACACAGTGCTGTATGTGTAAGAGACACCTATGGTCAAGAACTGGTATTTCAGGTCATCCAAATTACGGAGGTGAATATGTGCTGGTTAAGTTAAGCAGGAGGATTTCCAATGGTAAAACTTTTCATTATAATGTTACAATCTTAAAGTTCTCAAAGGAAAAGCTGACACAGCAACATAAACCGCAACAAACAGAAGAGCTTTTCAAGACAGCAGTGTTTTACTAGCTTTACAAATGCCACAACGAACATAAAACTTTTTTTTTATCACAATTGAAACAAATGAGGAAAATCCCCTATTAAAAACTATCATAAAATAATTTCAAGTCATGACGGTGTAACTTTTTCAGAGAAATAGTAAATAAAATAGAATGATACTGAGCAAAAATTTGCCACTGAATTTGACCTGTATTAAAAGAGACTACCTCATATGTACTTAAAACTAAACAATTTTAAAATAACTAAGATTTTATTCTCACAAAGATATGGACCCTAATTTTAAATACAACTGTTCTCTTCTCCTTCCATAATCTAACTTTTAAAAATTGTATCCACAAACTTGACTAAATTTTCTCAAGACAATCATTGAAAATATGAAAGTGCTAAGATTGGCTACTAACTGCAGTGAGTATTTGACTTTCATATGTTCAACTTTAACACAACCAATCCACTCTTGCCCATTATGTAATCTCAACCTAAAATGATGATTCATATCCAGATTTAAACTTCTATATATCAGGTAAAGAACGAACATTTCAAGTCATGGCTTGTAAGCCCCACTCTCCTACAAATAAGCCCATTGCTAGGGTTGTCAGTTTCACTTGGAAAGTGGTTATTTCCAATTACTTGAGTGTTTGATCTCAGTGGCTTGCAGACTGTAACCTACTGAACTTTGGCACTACCTCCTGGAATGGAGAGAGAGACAAGCTAGAGGCTCCCTAACCATATTTTAACCTAATTATACCCCCCTTTATCTGTGAAACTTACTACGATTCTTGTAAAGAGTTTCTTTGAGGAAATAATTCTACTGCCTAAAAAAGGAAGAAAGAAACAAAGAGAAGAGAGGAAGGAGTGGGAGCAAAAGGAAGGAAGGAGCAAGGGAAAAAAGGTAAGGGGGAAGAGGAGGTTTACAGGGAAGCCACTGGTTTACATGTATTATTCTTTTATAAAATTAATAAGAAAATGAAAAGTGTAGTAGCAATAAGATGCATGTCTTATAAACTTGGTACTGATTAATTTAGCAAGTATTTTTAAACTCTACTAGGTGCCAGGCACTGTGCCACACTCAAATGAAATGAGGAGTGCTGCCAAATCCTTGATCTCTACAAGATAGTCAGATACCCAGTATCAAAATCAGATATCAGCTATTGAAGTTGGAGAGTTTCTTTTATCCTCCAGCAAGATTTTGAAAATGGCACTAATGGGGAACTTTTAAATATACATATGTTGGGGCCACATAAACCTAGATCAGATCCATAGCAGTCCATAGCAAGGTAAACACTGACACTAAATTAAAAAATCTTAATCTCAAAAATAAATTCCTGTTACCGTCTGACTACTTTCATCCACACTCCCTCCCTCTGCAATCATTCTTTCTTCTGTTTGTCTATATTGTTTATTCTTACCTATTATATAAAAATTATCCCTTTGTCTATCTCCATGGTTAGCATAGCAACTCAAGAGAAGGGAACTATGGACAGTTCCTGACTTAAAATGGTTAAACTTATAATTTTTTGACTTTACCATCATGCAAAACCAATACAAATTTAGTGGAAACCATATTTTGAACATGGAATTTTGATCTTTCCTCAGGGTAGTGAGATGCAGTAAGAAACTCTCTCATGATGCTGGGCAGCAGCAGTGAGCTACAGCTCCCAGTCAGCCATGCAACTACTATAGCAAACAATCAATAAACTTACAACCATTCTGGATTTTTTTTTTTTTTTGCTTTCAGTATAGTATTCAAAAATTATATGATATAGTCAACACTCTGCTATAAGATAGGCTTTGTTTTGGATGACCTTGCCCAACTGTAGGCATTCTCAACATGATACTTTCAACATACAATGGGTTTACCGGGATGTAACTCCATGTTAAGTAGAAGATAAGTATATTTAATTCACATGTGCATGTCACATTGTGCTTCACATTAATAGCTCTCAGTAAATATTTGCAGGACATACAAGTAAACATAGGTTTACAACAATCCAAGTCTTGGAAGAGGATGTGGTCAATTGGCAAAACAAAATTCATAAAATGGAATCAAAACCCCAAAACCCCAATTTCTTCCCAAGAGATCCTGATCAAGGATTCATATACCCAACGAAAGGAATTTTTCTGTCCTACCAAGTAACCAGGCCCCATCCCTCTTCCAAAACTTCACTCAGGAAAGACATATAGGGATCAAAGTATGTGACTCTAAAAAAAGCTATAGATATGAAGGGGTCAGATAAGTGAGGACCAATTAAAGTTTATCATATTTCCTTAGTTGAGAAAGATTTCTAGAAAGAAGCTATTCTATCCTGTGGGCAGCCCAGATCTTCCGTCACTGAAGGACTTGGCGTGCCACCAGCACCAGCTTCAGCTGCCAGCCCCTGAGGGGTTTGCCTCAGCTGTGGAAAGCTGCTTCCACAGGGTGGTCCATATCCAATAACTGATTAATCCATAGGACAAAGGTCTGGTAATCTTGACACTATGCAGGATAACCCTGAAGGGTCATTCCAGCTCTAGTGCATCCTGTGGGGTTTTAGCCTTTCTTATTATCCCCTTCTTACCAGTGGTGATTCCCTCCCCACCTTCTTGCCAGTTTTGATCCCAAAGACACTTTTTAATCAATATTCTGCATAGTTAACTCCAACTTAGGGTCTGCCCTCTGGGGAACACAACCTATATCACATATCCTTTATACAGATGAACACATACATATTTCATATTACAGAGCATGGGTTCTATTATTTAGAGAATCATTTTTTATCTTCAGGAAGACCCAAGTTAACAATTCTTCAAACAGAAGCAAAGATCTAAATTGTTCCAATTGTTATTAAGAGAGCACTGACTGACCAAAACAGACACCAGCATTAACAACATTCAGACCCTGTCACCATGTACTTGCTGATTATCAACGCTGTCCTCAGTATTTCTCTATCAGGAACTTAGGCTTGGTGTATCTTTTCTGAGTTGAGAGTTCAAGATCTTCACACACAGGAGGAAAGCTAATACCCCATTTCTCTGTTCTATCTGTAAGTTTTGTACACAGAACTTAAACACCTCTGCTATGCCACCTAGTTGTTTGATTGGTCAGATCAAGCCATACTACCTGGTAAATATTCAGTGTATAAAATTCACCCCTGGTTATATATTACCACAACTAATGGGGAAAAAGTCATATTACATTTAAATCCAAGTAGCAAAACAAATCGCAAAAACCTATCGCATTCATTATATCTATTATTTTAAGAATGTTAGACATAGCATCATAAAAGTTTCACTCTGAGTGAATATTTCAAGGACCTAATATCTCTCTGTGCGGACCATTTTCATTCTTATTTTCTTAACTAAAAAATAAGTTATCTTCTAAAAATCAGATGAGCTTAGCTAGCTTCCCATTTTCAGGGAATTTTCTCTAACATCTTTAATTGGGCAACCATATCTAAAATATGAAAGTTTTTCCAATCCTCATTAATCACTGGGTGAAACTTCCTTGAACTTTGCCATTTCCTCAGCATCTTGACATTAGACATATTCCTTGTTTATATAGTAATTATTATTAAGATCCCTTTACCTTTAATAATACGTCATAAATTATCCCTTTGGTTCTTAAATAATTTGGGTTGTTTCTATGTTTTCCTCCAGATGTTTTTATGCTCCTCTATATTTCATAAAAGTATATATAACCTGTTTTAATGAACTCTTTAAACAGAACTGTTCCCTTCATGTACTAATTCTGGAATCTTACCTAAAAAAGCTATTAACTTTGTACTCAACTGGCACTCCCTTGGCTATTACATAATCATAATGGGACCAAACCTTTCCCAAAGGAAATTTTATATATATATATATATATATATATATATATATATACACACACACACACATATACACACACACATATTTACATATATATATACACACACATATATATTTATATATACACATACATATGAATTTATACACACATGTATACATATATCTGAATTTACAAATATAATACGTTTCTGACATTTAGTAAATACACCCCCCTAAAAGCATTTTGGTCAGTCCGAGAAACTATTTGCTAACTGCAAAATAAAAGTCAGTTATTTTACATTTGCACAAATTAAAGTTTGGAAATGATATAATTATAGTCATTATAGTAGCATGCAAAACATCTGAAATGAGCAAATTAGAATATCTAATAAGGTGAGTAGATTGAGCTACAAAGTGCTAAGACTTTAAAAAACTCAAAACATTAAAAAGACAACATGAAAGCTTCCTTAATGCCTACTCAGGGAAAAAGAGTTTGAGAGAAGCCAATATCCAAATATTTATAAGAGCTATAATATCTAAGGCAACATAATGCACTCTGGAGAGGGGCATAGTTCCTAAGGATTTGAATGAGTTTGCAACTCCGATTCTTCATCTATAAAACGGGTTTATTCATTGTGTGAATTAAAAAGTATTTTAAAGTAAGGTACGGCAACAGAGGAAGGTTCCCATGAGTCTATAACACTATTTTTGGAAAATATGTAAGTGGAGATACTGTATTTATATTTTTCTACAAATCTTACAGAATAAAATTTGCTAAGAGTCTCATATGCACTTTGAGATTTGAGGCTCTTTCTTATTTTCTTAGAATAAAACCAAGTCATAGAGTCTCCTTTTCATGAAGGGTGAAATTATTTTCTTCTAAATAAACAAGTTCTTTTAGAGATGCCTTCCTTGTAAACACAGTTTGAATTCCCTAAATGAGGAGCCTACATCTCCGGAATGCATGTTGAGTTATGGGTTGGTAAGCAGTAGGCATCTGCAAGGAATAAACTTTCCTCCTTCCCTCTCTGAACAAAGGCACTGCCAGAACAAAATCTGTACAGGACTTGGACATCAATTCTATTTTATGTCCTTTGTGATTTCAGAATGGTGTAATAAACAATTGAAAGCATAATCTCTCTGCTTACTCTGAAAGGCCTTTCAAATAGTTAAAGAGAAATTGATTTGTGGACATTTCTATACATCATAGAATAATATTCAGCAATAACTATATACCATTCTCTGAACTTACCAAAATATTACAATTCTGATATAATAAGAAATTTACCATAAAAATCTCATACACACTTTAATGAAGGTTATTTTCTTTATTAAGGGTTTAGAGGAAATAAAGAGAAGAAAATATTATTGGTCCTATAGATAATAAGGTAATAAAAATGAGGACCTAAGTGTTCTGGTCACAATACTACTATTTTCAGGGAGTTGAGCTAGGTATGTTTGCAGTCAGATTCCTCTACTTCTGCAATTTATCTATGTGAAGTAGTACAATACAGTGTTTAAGCATGTGCACTATAGAGCTCTGGGTTCAGATCACACCCTATCATTTACCGATTTTAGAAGCAAATTACTTCTCAGTTTTCTCATCTGTAAACTGGGGAGAATAACATTTACTTCACAGGAACACTTTGAGGATGACATGAGCTGATTCATATCTGCAGAGCATATGGTGCATTGCCTGGGCATGTTAGCACGCGGTAAGCATCACTTACCCGCTAGGTCGTAAAATTTGTTAAAATACTACTTAAATTTCAATGTATAGTTTTAGTCATTGTGAATGAGTTCTACCAAGTGTTAAACTCATCATTATGTACTCACATACTAGGCACTACAAAAATACTGGTTAAATGAATGAACGCTATCCCCAAAGGAAGGTATATGTTTAAATTTTAAGTACCACAGTTTCCATCTGAAGCAAATGAGGTGCATTAACACTTTCGTGTAATGATATTAATAATCAAGTAATGCATGTGATTAAATAGAATTATCATCTTTGATTCTCCCTTGTCCCTATTGATTTCTTGAGCATAATATCATTATGTGCACAATGCTAAAAATTTGGAGTCATCTCAGACCCTATTTTACAATAAGAAAAGTAAAACCCATGATCACACATACCATGGTCCTATCCTCAAAAGACTGATCACTACAGTTGTTTGATTCAAATGCACTCTAAAAATTCATAATTCTTCCCAGTATTTGTAACAATGAAATAAAATACTTTTCTGAAATGATGATTAACCATGTTTTCTTCACAAATTATACAAAAGAAATCAGTGAACAGTAATACTCATGAGCATTAACTATTATTTCAATTATAAGAACAGTTTTTTTAAAAAAAAGAAGTGGGTGAGAAGACCACTGGAGCACTGGGAGATTGGACCTTCAATAAAACAGGAAGAATCCTTCTTTTTTTTCTTCCACTTAACTACACAACACTTCTCTGAAATTAACAACAAAAAATGCATAAATGGTTAAATGAGCTTTTAAAACTGTCAAGAGAGATTACCAGAGTATTCTCTCAAGAGGCTTATACCACCATACAGATTATTTCATAACACCATCATAGTTTACTTTGGCTCATGATTTATTCTTAGAATAATCTACCACACTACTCTATCTTGCTAATTATCCTTATGTTAGCATTTTTACTAAGAGAATAAGAATTTTATGATCCTATGACTGAGAAAGTAATTAAAAAATCAGGGTCTTGCCCGAAAAAAAGGAGGGAGGAATTCCCACTGTGGCTCGGTGGTAACGAACCCAACTAGTAGCCATGAGGACGTCGGTTCTATCCCTGACCCCACCCAGTGGATTAAGGATCTGGTGTTGCTGTGAGATGTGGTATAGGTCACAGATGTGGCTTGGATCTGGCATTGGATCTGTGGCTGTGATGTAGGCCTGCAGCTGCAGTTCTGATTTGACTCCTAGCATGCTAAGTTCCAAATGCCACAGGTGCAGCACTAAAAAAAAAAAAAAAAAAAAGCAAACAGGGTCTTACAAGACTTTCAAACTTTTTAAATGAGTATGAAAATTATTCTCAACAAGAAAAATGTGTGGGAGTGATCTCATCTTGGCATGGTAGCATCCAGTTCTTTTTTTTTTTCATGGCTGCACCCATGGCATGTGGAAAGTCCCAGACCATGGGTCAAATCCATGTCACAGCAGTGTTTCCAAGCTGTAGCAATGACAATGTTGGATCTTTAATCTGCTGCACCGTAGGACAACTCCTGAGCTTCCAATTCTTCTAAAGGATTTAGGACTTCTTGGCTTTTTGCAGTAGCTCTTTGTGAATGTTTATGTATCTATCTTATTAAAACCAAATCTTATTTTAGATCTATGCAAATATTTTCTAAAATCACATAGAGATACAGCTAGATCTCAAATTATGTTCAATTTACAAGCTGGAAGTGTGTTAGATGGATTTGCATAGAATAATCAGCAGTTTACCTTCTCATGTGAACTTTAATTTTTTTTCAGAGAAGCATGGACAGGTCTCCAAAAATTAGTCATTTTGTATTTTTATATGGGTAGAGTAACATCTCAAAACAAAAAGTATTATTTACACTAACAATAGTTGGTCATTTGGTGTGCTTGAAATGCCATAACCTAGTGAAAGACTAGAAGAGGAAAAAAATATGTGACTGAAAAATTATTACTAAATTCTGCCATTGGTCTCAAATCAGTAAACATGTATAGCTTTAACTATTATCACAGCAGCATTGTTTCCCTGTGTCTTTAATTTCAAAAATGGCACTTAGTGCTGACAGACTGACACTTCCTGTCAACTACATAATAGAAATCATCAGGAGCATATGTGAGCAAGTTAGTTGTATCTTGGAGACACCCATCAGCAGCTGGCTAGGCTGGACAAGAAAATTCACTCTCTCAACTCTTCATAAATATGCATCTTACAATTACATGGCAGAGTGTTTAAAAAAAAAGAAAATATAGGAAAATAAAAGATAATGATTCCAGGTGGAGGGATTTTTTTTTTAATTATAAATGAATATATTTAAAGAGCTTAGAGGAAAGGAAAAATCACAAACTGGGAATTATGTGAAAGTTATTTGCATTTTGGAGTTCCCGTCGTGGCGCAGTGGTTAACGAATCTGACTAGGAACCATGAGGTTGCGGGTTCGGTCCCTGCCCTTGCTCAGTGGGTCAAGGGTCCGGCGTTGCCGTGAGCTGTGGTGTAGGTTGCAGACGCGGCTCGGATCCCTCGTTGCTGTGGCTCTGGCGTAGGCCGGTGGCTACAGCTCTGATTGCACCCCTAGCCTGGGAACCTCCATATGCCGCAGGAGCGGCCCAAGAAATAGCAAAAAGACAAAAAGACAAAAAAAAAAGTTATTTGCATTTTTCTTCAGGAATTTCTTTTTCACCATTTGTCAAGTAGTATGTGTTAGCTCAGTAGGAAAAAAATCCTATGATCAAAGCAGCAGAATAAAACTGAAACAAACAAAAAAAAAATCACTTCTGATGTTATGTTTCCTCTTGATTTTCATGAACAAAATAGACTAAAAATTACTCCCTCCCTCTCACATGTATGCTATAATATTCCTATTAGAGGAACAGATCTTGCAAACTGTCCTGACCTTTAATCTGCTCCACTTGGCAGCAAGGAAATATAACACTTTTCTACTGTTCGAAGAGAAATAAGCTGGCAAAACTGAATTGCTTCTTGTTTTTGTTTCCTCAAGAAGCTAATAATCAATACAAACTTTATTGAATATCATCTACGACTCTGTTTCTACTTAATGAACAGTATAAATGGGTAGTTTATAATTATGAGTAATTTCGATATGGGGAGCACTTATAATATTTATATAAAAGAAAATCTAAAGTTTACATGAAACTTTTAAAAACCTATTTTTATCCATGCCACTATTTTTATTTTCAGCTCTTACTTCAAGTGTATAGCCCTTAGCTCCCCAAATAGAGGATATACTTGAAATAAAAGCTCCATCTAATATTCTGCATATTATTTACAAATCTTTCACATAGTAGATACCTAATAATAACGATCACATAAGTATTTTCCATTGGAGTTTTCCATGAGGCAGGTCTAGTGCCGAGCTCTTTAATTTTCATTATTTTATGCATTTCTAAGATTGTCTGTATTAAATATTAGTATCTTTAGGTGACAGATGAGAAAACTTAGTCAAACAGAATAATCAGGCATGAGGGTCTATAGTAAGTGGTTGTACTTTGTAAAATATGACTCAGACCCTCTTGGTTCAAAGCCATTTATCAACATTTCCTAAATTCCTGTGAGAATATTCCCCTTTGAGAAAAATATATTTAAAATTTTATGTCTAATCTCCCTTCCATGCAAAAAAAATTAAAAAGGAAATTTTGGTTGATTTTTATGAAATGCACACAGCTATATGAAGACTATTTTGGTTTTTGTTTTCATTTTTTGCAAACAATAGTGGGAAAAGATTCTCATCCTTGGTCCAAGAATCTTCCTATATTTAGTGCCTAAAACATCTCTAAAAGCCCAATCGGCTGGACCAAATAAGACTCCGATAAGTTAATTTTACATATCTTTACCTGTCTATATGCATATATATTTTTTCTCTTTGTTTGCAAAGAGCTACTTTTTCTTTCACTTAAACCACAAACTTGTCCAAGACAACAAGCTGGGCAGAGAAGATTCTGCTTCATGTTTAGCCTGATAAATAGGTGATGCTACATTCATAAGATTTATAAAATTCCAATAAATCATGATTTGCCAACATACAATTTGCCTAAGTAGCAGGAAAATTTTGTCTCTTAAATTTTTTTCAGACCTTGTTATAACTTTCCCATGGCAAGAAATTTTTCCAAAGAACCATATAAAAAATCTTTTGCCTACAAAGAAATTTCATGGGTAGATTGGCCATCTCCTGTTTGTGATATTCTTTTAACGCAAATGCACTGAAAAATCTCCAGTGTTCACACAAACTCACTTGTACTTTACAGCTAAAGAATTTTTAAAAGACAATGAAATAAGCTCTATAAGAAATGATCAATACCTAATTTACTTTTAACTTTATACACAGTGAATTAGACACACTGTATTTTATTTAAGTCATTTATAAATTTTACAAATACATGAAAGCATTTTAAGATATAACAGAAACCTGCAACCATCAAACAAAAAGTCACTTATAAATGATGCATATTAAAGTTATACCTTAACACTTTTCACTGTGTATGTCAAGCACCAAAACCAGTACCATGTGTTTAACAAAAAGTATTTATTGAACAAATTAAAGCAATAAATGATTTCTCTTTCTCCTTGGCATTCTTGATTTGGCATTCTATTTCTAAAGAAAAAAACATTTCACAATAGTAAGGCCTATTTAAATTTACTTAGTGATTTTCTTACACACAGTTTTATATATATATATATATATATATATATATATATATATATATATATATACACACACACACATATATATACCTACACACACACACATACACTTTTCTTTTTGGTCCTTTTAGGGCTGCACTTGCGGCATATGGAAGTTTTCAGGCAAGGGGTTAAATCAGAGCTACAGCTGTCAGCCTATACCACAGCCATAGCAACACCAGATCTGGGCCACATCTGCAACCTACACCACAGCTCACAGAAACACCAGATCCTTAACCCACTGATGGGGCCAGGATCAAACCAACATCCTTATGGATACTAGTCGGGTTTGTTATCACTGAGCCACAATGGGAACTCCAGTTTTCAATATATTTTGAAAGAACTAATGTCCTCAACCTTGACTTATCATATGAGTTTATTAACACTGTCGCAGAACATCAACATTTCAGGGAGTTCATTTTGGAAAATGCTGCATTACATTATTTTGTCTCTGGATGTAATGAAAATTCTTGTAAGAAAGTATTATGAAAACAACTGAGCCCCCAAATATCACCAAAGAGGGTCAGGCAGGAAGTACTTACAGTTCCAGCTGCTTCCTTACCAACTCTGAAAAAAGCCCTCCACTCACCACACCTCTGAACCTTCAATTCTCAATCCTGAGGCTCGGTTAGTGAGACTACGTAAATCTCCATGAATGGTTTTAATAAGAATGATTATTAGAAGCTTGTAGCTCTCAGGTACCTGGGAATAACCACATGCTAGATCATGAGGCACATTTGCAAAATATCCCTTTTTTCTGAAAATATGAAAACCTCATGCATCCATACCAATAATCATTTTTTACAACTTACTGTACCAGTGTGCAAAAAGTATTTCTGAATGTCAGTAGATTGGACAATCAATATATTAATTGCAATTTCTCTCCTTGCAAAACTGCTCATGGGGTAGAGGGAAGGTCTTTTCTTATGTAAGGTTATCTCTCTGAGTCAACTAAAACTCCCACCCAAAGTCACTATATAGATATTTGCAACGTTTAGTGTGTGCATGGGTTGGTGTCTTGGTCTGAGTATCTGATTATCAGAATGAAATTATTACATATAACTATAAAGACAAGGAGGCAGTGAAGAGGCATGATTTTCTTTCTTCCTTTCCTTCTCCCTTTTTATAAATTTTGTAAATCTATACTCTGCCCAGCTCTCTGCATGTGCTGGGGATACAAAGACACATGAGACTAATTCTGTTCTTGAGTTTCACAATTAAATAAGGAAATATGAAAGAAAGATATAAGAAGGAAAAATGTTCAGAAGAAGTGAATGGCCCAAGAAGCGCCTGGGCTCTAAAGAAAGGGAGATAATAATACAGAGCATAAGCTGGAAAAAGGAGACAGGATTTAAAGTAGGTAGAAAGTTAAGACCTCTCAAGTAAAACAAAAATAAGAAAGACTATAAAATCACTGGGAGGCTTCAAGTATATGTTTAGTGAAGCATTTGTAAGATAATCATAAAAATATAACAATAAAGCAATAAAATTATGTATAAATGGTAACACTGACCTACTTAAAATGTGTGGTAATACTGTTCAGAAAGCTGTGAAAGCTCATTGAAATTCACCTTTTACAAGATATGTCTATTAAAATGATATTGGCATTTCCTACTGTGTGTGTTAGCTTCTTGGGAAGCTGAAAGTTTACATCTCAATCAAGGTTCATCTTCAAATCAGTAGAAATTTCTAGGAGTCAGTCAGAACTTGAAACTCACAGTCTTTTTTGGGTGGGGGCTAATCTATTACCTGATACAACTGACCACCATCCCTCTATTTTTGAATTGTAGACTGTTCTCCAACTTAACCAAAACATTATATATAAATTTGCTAAGAGAATGCCTTTGACTCATAACTGTCCTCAGATACAGCTCATGAAAAAGGCCATGTGTTAGAAAATGAAAAGTCTGAGACAAGATAAGGAAATTCTAGACCCAATCTTTCCTGCTCTAGGTTGCCATCATGTACAACCCAACATATACTACATTTTGGTGCTTTAGATTCTTTTTCTCCAACATAAAAAAATATTAGACACAATAGGAGTTCCCGTCGTGGCGCAGTGGTTAACGAATCCGACTAGGAACCATGAGGTTGCGGGTTCGGTCCCTGCCCTTGCTCAGGGGGTTAACGATCCGGCGTTGCCGTGAGCTGTGGTGTAGGTTGCAGACGCGGCTCGGATCCTGCGTTGCTGTGGCTCTGGCGTAGGCCGGTGGCTACAGCTCCAATTCGACCCCTAGCCTGGGAACCTCCATATGCCGTGGGAGCGGCCCAAGAAATAGCAACAACAACAACAACAACAACAACAACAACAACAACAACAACAACAAAAGACAAAAAAAAAAGACAAAAAAAAAATATTAGACACAATATTGAACTGCTTTTTAAAATACATAGGGAGCATGCATCAAAATTATTTCTAAAGCTAAGGTCTTTACAAGGTAAAAGTCTCTAGATCCTTATTTAATTAAAAGGTAAATAACAAGGTATATATTCCACAGAAAACTATTTTAAATGCATTATAGAATAAGCAATTTTTAATTTCCTTGGATAACAGCCAATAGAGAACTCCATTCTCAGATAAATATTCTTTTTAAGACAGGAATGAAATTATAAAAAGGGCTGTAATTAAGGAGTTCCCTTGTGGCACAGTGGATTAAGGATTTGGCATTGCCACTACATCAGCTCAAGTCACTGCTGTGGCACATGTTCAATCCCTGGCCCAGGAACTTCCACATGCCATGGGTGCAGGCCAAAAAAAAAAAAAAAAAGGAATTACCCAAATTATTTTTGGGAAATTATATAAAGCAGTAAAACATTACTAAAATTCTAAAACTTATAAATGTGCTTCAGTCTGAAACAATACACACAGCTAATTCTATTATAATACTATGAACAGGATTCTGGTAATTATCACTCGGTTTGGGTTCTTTTTATTATTCCTATTAACTGTAGACACATATTGGAGACAAGACTGAGATTAGTTCAGACAGCACAGAATGATTGCTGCACACTGTTCTTAGAGTAATAGACCAAGAGTATAGTTTCAATGAGTAAATCAAGTTACCCTTCTTCTCAAAATAGTTTCCAACCTCTATGTAACATAATATACCAAACTGTTATGCTGGCTTTCAAGAATCACCATGATTGTACCATTAACTTTGTGTTTGTACTGCAAATTAAAACAAAGTTTATTTCTTGCTCACACTGCATGTCCATCACAGGGTGACATAGTGCTCAGCTTTTCATAATCACTCAGGGTCTTGGGTGGAATGAAAGAAAAAACTGCCAACCTAGAGCCCCCGTATTCAGAGAAAATAACCTTTAACAATTTCGGCAGTCATCAGGGCAGAGAACAATGTGGTGGGTACCTTTTTCTCCAAATTATCCCCTATCTTCCCGTGAAAGCCTGAGGGTGGGGTTCCTGAAGGAAAGGCCTTGGAAAAGTGTGAACCTTTCCTTCCAGTTATGACTGTGGGCCCAAGGGGCAGCACTCACTCATTCTACCTCACACTCAGCCTCCAGCAATTCATCAGTATTTCTCATTTAATGCTCCTTACAAACATACATGTCTTCTGAAGACTTCTATAGCAGGTAAACAAATGACGCAGGCTGTGTCTCCCTGCAGGCAGGACTTTTCCAGATTTGAGGAAAGAGGTTTGCCTTGAGAACTCAGTTCTTTGATGGGTCCAAGAAAGGCACTTATTTAGTTTGTCAAGCTTTTTCTAGTTTTAAGGGCAGAACTGATGACTTCTCAGTTTCTTTACATGTCTGAGCTCAAACTAGAAGTCTTCTTAGACTGCTAGACTATTTTTAAGACAGAAAACTATTATACATCTACTAAAAAAACAGTTGTTAGATATTGAAAGTCTCCCTTCTTTGCCAGGTCTTTGAAGTCCCCTATCTAGTGATAAAGACAATTATCAATAATGGTATAAATCCATCCAAACTATTCTTGGACCTCATTCTATTAGAGAATTCAAGGCTCCATCTTCAGACATCCTCTCTTCTCAATCTACCCTCATTCCCTTGATGATCTCATCCAGTCCCACAGCTCTAAATATTCTTATTTATGCTGACAACTCTCAAATTTATAGCTTCAGTCTAGACTTTGCTCCCAAATTCAGCGTCATATATCCAACTGCCAACTTTGAATCTCTACTTTGATATCTAAAAGAAATCTTAGGCTTTAAGTTTTTCTATCCAAACCTTCCCCACCTGCAGAGTCAGCATTTCAGTTGAAACTCTATCTTCCAGTTACTCAGGGTAAATGCCTCTCTATTATCTGCAACACTTTCCATTCCTTTACTTTATATCCTACCATTCAATCTATCAGAAAATCATGCTGGTTCTGCCTTCAAAAGACATCTAGAATCTGACCACTTCTTCAAATCCACTGCTAACACCCAAATCTGAGTTACTGTCACCTTTTTACTGGTTTGGAACAACAGCTTCTTAAAAGGCCTCTTTGCCTCTATCTCTGTTTCTCCATCTGTCCCCAACTTTGATGTTTCTCCAGTCTGATCCATTTAAAATAAAATGTAGATCAAGTTACTCTTCAGCTCAGACTTCTGCAACAACTATTTTACTCTATGTAGAAGCCAAATCCTTACAAGATCCTAGCTCTGCACTATCCAATATGGCAGCTACCAGGCACCTGTGGCTGTTGAAACTTAATCTCTCAATGTGACTAGTCCAAATTGAGATATGCTCCAGGTAGGAAGTATTCACCATACTGCAAAGTCTTAGTACACAAAATTTAGACTATCCCATTGATTTTTTCATATTGATTATATGTTAAAATGATAATATTTTTGCTATATTAAATAAAATACTCTAACATTAATTTCATATTTATTTTTCTGTTTTTTCAGGGTTTTTTCTGCAAAGTTACCATTACATATCTGATTTGCATTATATTTGTTTTAAACAGTCCTGCTCTGTATAATCCAGATCCCCGGTTAACTCTCGAGCTACCTCTCATATACTCTACTCTTCTCCTCACTTTCCCCCACCAGCCATATCAGCTTTTTTTGGTGTTCACTGAACACAAGGCACGTTCTTACCTTAAGCCCTGTGTTTTAGCTACTGTTTCTTCTACCCAGAGACCACTTTTCTTTTCTTTTTTATCTTTTTTTTTAGGGCCACACATGTGGAATTTTGAGATATCCAGGCTAGGGGCTGAATCAGAGCTGCAGCTGCTGGTGTATGTTGCAGCCACAACCACAGCAATGCCAGATCTGAGGCACGTCTGCGACCTACACAACAGCTCATGGCAATGCTGGATCCTTAACCCACTGAGCAAGACCAGGAATCGAACCTGCATCTTCATGGATACTAGCCAGATTCGTTTCCATTGAGCCACAATGGGAACTCCTGGAGACCACTTTATTTTTGGTGTTTTCAGCTTTTTTGTTCTTTGTTCATTTTTCACCTTCTCAGTAACATTTACTCTGACCATCCAACTTAAGACTGCCTCTGTTTCCCCCACTGGCACACTCTAGCTTATTTATCTGTTCCTTTTTCCTTTTTTCCTTTTTTTTTTTTTGCACACACTTATCACCTAACATATTACATTATTTATTTATTTATGATGTTTACTTTTTATTGTCTGTCTCTCTTCCAAAATGTAAGCTTCACGAGGGCAGGGACCTTTGTTTGGTTCACTACTATATCCCATGTACCTGGGCCAGTGCCCAGCCTATGGTTATGGTTGCGTAAGTATTTCTTAACTTGATTACACTTCATTTTTAAATAAAATAATCTTATATAAATATTATTCACCAGATCATTTTTTTCAATGCACAATAAACCACCATCTCTCATTATCAATAAAAACTCATGAGCCTCAATCCTTGGAAATACTCCACAGTATAATTAACTACAATTTAACATTTTGTCTTTTTGAAGTTATTTATTCACTTTTACAAACAAGAATATAAGTAATTCTGTGAAATGCCTTCTTACATGTAGAAAGATTGGGTCAAAAGCCACATGTATTTTAAATTTTAAGGTGCTGCAAAATTACTTGCCTAGGAACTTGTTCCAATCTATGTTCCTACATACCACCAACTAATCTACTCAAAATCACCTAGATTAGAACTGCTACTCATTCCTCTACCCACATATATACCTAATGTGCCATTTTAATTTCTACCTTCAAGCTGCTGCTTGAAATCCACTTTTCACCATCTCCCCACAACCCCATCCTGTTACCTTCTCATTCTTCTGTATCCATCCCTCATTCAGTATTAGGAAAATTCCTTCCTGTTGTGAGAAAACTGCTAATTCTCTTCTTAATGTATACAGACGAGTATTTTAGGCACACAAACTCTGGAGTCACACTACCTGTGTTCAAATTCTAGCTCTATGGTTAAACTTAGTAACCTTGAGCTTGTTAATCTCTCTATGCCCCATTTTCCTCATTCATAAAATAGTAATCAAGAGTACTTTCAGAGTTCCTGTTGTGGCTCATCAGGTTAAGGACCTGACATTGTCTTTATGAGGATGGGGTTCAATCCCTGGCCTTACTGAGTCAGTTAAGGATCTGACAATGTCATAAGCTGTGGTGTAGCTCACAAATTCAGCTATGATCTGGCGTGGTTATGAATGCAGCAGAGGCTGCAGCTGCAGCTCCCATTTGACCCCTAGCCTGGGAACTTCCATATGCCACAGGTGTGGCCGTAAAAAGAAAAAAAAAGTGTACTTTCCAATGAATTTGTAATGATTGTTAACTCTATTATCATATATGTAGCATGTGGGGCTGTCTATTTTCTATATGTGTATCTTTAATGCGCTCATTTTTATTACAGCACACTTGAAACATAGTATCAATTTTATTCATAGTTTTTTTTTAACTGCTCACATAATTGCTACTTCCTTAAAGAAAGGGATTATGCCTTATACTGAAATGCCTGACAACAGCTAACACTGTTCATTGTACAGAAAAGGCAATTAATGCCTATTCGTTGATTCACATCATCCTTATTTTTTGAGTCTTGCCATAAAGACATATTATGGAAATTGCCCTAAGGACATTTTTAGATGGGAACAATTGACACTTTACTCCCCTCTGCCCCCTGTCCTATCAAGTCCCTGCATAATCAGCAATACCTTTTCCCATAGAAATCTGCGAATTCTGAGGTTTTTACCCAGCAAAAAAGAAAAACAATGGAGAAGACTTCATTGCTGGGACACCTCTCCCATTCTCTGTACACTGTGATTAGCCTTGCTGCTTCAATGCCCACAACGCCACTGCAATTTACCTTCACTCCTCATTGCTTCGGGACAATCCCACTCTTACTGCAACCAGCAGGGACCTTGAGTGTTCACTGGATCAACGGGTTTTCTGAATAACACTACCTTTTCAAATTTCAGCTTCATTTCAAATATTCACTAACACTTTGGGCTAAATATTGATGCTTTGAAAAAAGACATTCTGACAACTGCACTAAACCCATTTAGCCACACACACCTTATTAAAGTCCATGAAGAACATGCTACAAAAATCTCTATTCATGGTAGCACAGTCTACCCTCACTACGTGCATGTCATTCCTATTTATACTGAGTCAATGAAAGGGGGAAAGATCTGTAAGTTATCTCTTTTAGTCATCATCTCAGGTTAGAGTTTTATAAAAAGCATTCTCTGTGACTTGAGACTAAATATGAAGTGATACAGTATAATCAACATCATTTGGGTGGAGCTCATTCACAGTTACATCACCATTTCTCCTTGGCAGCACTGCCACCAAAGCAGATTTTCAGGTGTTTGCCCTCTGAAATTAAAATAGTTGAAGAAAGACTAGCTAGTGGTATGATCCATTCTATATACTCTGGGTGACACTATGTACATTTGAAGAGCTCCTTTTAACATGGTAGAGGAAGTTTCCAGAGTGGTAACTTATCGAGCAATCATATAGGGAATACAGAGTCTTATAAAGCAAACTATAAAATGTGCATTACTTACACAGGTACTTCCTGAGACACAAAAACATTACACAGGGCTTGAAGTCATGCTGCTTATAATTTAAGTGGAAATAAAGAATATACATGCTAGAAAAGATAATCCTATGGAAAAGTATCTTAATTAATCAAGTGCCAAAGATGCCAAAAAAAGCAATACCTGTTGTGAGAGTCCAGAGGAAGAAGAAACCAACTGGACTAAGCTGTTTGGACAAAGCATGGGAAAGGAAGGAAAAGGTCATTATTCTGGGCTTTGAAGATTGGGTGTTGGATGGGGGGAAACCTAAGAAGATAAAGGCCATACCAGGTAGTAACAGTGGACCTGTAAAAAAGAGAGGGTGAAAGAAAAAACAATGGCATGTTTTTTTTTAATTTTATTATTTATTTATTTTAATTGTAATCAATTGGTGTTTTTGATTGGATGTGAAGACAAGGTCAAAGATTTTCAAAGTGGTAAGTAGAAAATTGATCACCCAATTGACCCAGGTAAGGAAGGGGCAGGAGTGAGGGGTTGGGGTAGTACTTCAGAGGATCAGCCAAGTTTGGTGTGAAACGTAGTGAACTTTAAAAGGAAGTACACTTTTCATTTTCCTGATATTCCATTTTTCACTCTATTGATGATTAAGAATACATTCCAGTACTGTATTTCTTCAAAAAATCCAGTTTCTTCTTTCCTTCTTACTTGGGGCAATTTTGTACCCAAAGGGACATTCGGCAATGCCAGGTAACATTTTGGGTTGTCACAAGTGGATGAAGCAATGTTACTAGCATCTAGTGGAGGGAGGCCAGGGATTCTATTTAATGTCCCACAATGCACAGGATAACTCCACACAACAAAGCATCATCTGGCCCATTATGTCAGTAGTGTCAAGGCAGAAAAATCCTGCACTAGTCCAAGCTACCACTGTCTTTTGCTTCTACCACCACAACTGACTCCTTGTGGGCTGTCCTCCTTGTTCCATTCCAATCTGCTGTGCATAAGACCCTCGCGTGATCTTTAAAAGGGAAATATGATCATGTCTCTCCTGTGCTTAAAAGTCCTTTTGGTTTTACATTGCTCTTTGGATAAAGATGCAAGTTTTCAACATGATCTAAAAGGCTGTGTATGAAATATACCTTTCTCATATGTACAGCCTCACCTGCCACCACTATTTTTCTTACTCCCTGTAGTGGCACCTTCTTTTTTAGAAATGCCATGCCCTCTCCTACCCACGGGGCCCTTACACTGCTGTTTCCTTCAGCCTTGCATGCCTTCACCTAATATACTCCTACTAAGCCTTCAAGTGACACTTCTTCAAAGTAGCCATCACTGGACCCACAGATGTTGACTTTCCTCTTAGAAATTTTTATGGCAGCCTTTACTTTTTCCACCATAGAATTTATCAAAATATGTTAATGTTATCTTAGTTTGAGTTTCTCTAGAACACGCACTGAGACCATCTGAGTGGAAGTAGTTATTTGGGAAGTGATCTCAAGATACATTGTTTGGGACTAGAAATGTGCCACGGAAGGAAATAAAGCACATCCTATCAAATAAGTTACCACGGGGCAACTAGAGCCTAATCCCTCTAGAGAAATCTGAGTGAAAGGAAAGAACACAACTTGAAACTATCCCAAATGAGGGGCAGGGTAGTTAGGGTATGTCTCCATCATTCCCACCCCATCATCACTTGAGGGCGGTTCCCAGGGGTAGGAATGCCTCAGCATGCAGGGCTTTCACTGTACATGGGCCAAGTATGCTCTTATCTCCAGAAACAAAAACTCTCAGGCAGAGATATTCAGACATTTAAAGTAAACAGTCTTTGCTTCACAAAGTGCCAAGAGCATGTAGATGGGCACCAAAAGCATCTGCCACACTAAGTATTTATATAAGCATTTATGAACGTCCATCTTTCCCACTGGACTTGACAAGACATGTCTGTTTTGCTAACCAATTTACATACTGAGGCTAGCACAATGCCTTGAGCAAAGACAACATTTCAAAAATACCTGGAGATGAGCAAATTATTTAATTAAAGGAAGTATTCCAATTTTACTTTTAGTATCAATCTTAGTTAATATGATTGACATCCTAGTGGTACGAGTTGGTCATTTGGCCCCCAAAATCTTATGTCACATTTGTAAATCAGATGCATGATTTAAAACACTTGACACTTCACACACACTATGATAGCTACTATTAAAATGACAGAGAATAGCAAATGCTGGCAAGGATGGGGCAGAAATGGAACCCTTGGGCATTGCTGGTGATAAAGTAAAATGGTGCTGCCACTATAGAAAACAGCATAGCACTTTATAGGTTCAGATACATGTAGAGTGTTTACCATGGAATCTGGGCTAGTCAAGATCATCTGCTGGCTACAAAGAAAACCACATCTCAACTCTCAGCACTTCATCCATTTATCTATCAAAATTATATTAGCTACAGCTACTTGATAATAATCCAGTATAATCTACCCCATGCCTCTGCAGTGGTACATACTGGTCTTTTTCTCTGGAATTCCTGTGCCCACCAGTAATAGTGATAAATTCCTATTTCTAGAAAGGCAGCCTTGACCAGGACCCTGTGAGCAATTATCTCTGCCCTCTGAGATACCCTGGAATATTTGTATTCTTGCTTTTATATTGGCTACCATATTGGAATAAGAGGTTCTTGGTTACAGGGAATGCATATTATTCATATTTATATCACAGAAATTTTTAATACTGCATAATTCACATATCTATCATGGTGCTCTCCTTATCTATTCTGCATCTAAACATGTCTTCTAAAAATGAAAATATGTAATTGAATAAGAATTCCTTTTTCCAAAATACCTGTAATTTGTCTTTACAAAATGGCCTTTAACCAAAGGATGCAACAGAGTATGAAACAAACTTTTGCAGACATTTTGAAGGAATTCGTAACAATTTTAAACGTTTTTAAGGTTGACTGCACTGTTTTTGTTTTTGTTTTGTATGGTAGGAATTTCCATTTAATACTTAAAGTTCCCTATCACTGATTCAAATTTGTCACTGGCACTGTGGTTAGGTTTATCAAATGTAATTTGGGTGATTCTACTGGTTTATAAACAGAACAAGCCATCAGCTAGTCCCACTGGCTCTGTCACCAAAATATATCCTGGATTTGTCAAATTCTAATTACAACACCATCTTAGACCAACAGAAAAGAACTGCAATAACCTCCCATCACATCACACTATACACACTCTGGACTGCTATCAAACATTTTCAAAAAGAAATCAAAGTGATCTTTTAAATGACAAATCAAATCACGACATACATCTTACTTACAATCTTCCAATGGATTCCTCTTAATTTAGAACAAAACACAAGCTCATTGTCAATGCCCAAAATGATCTGCTCTAAGACTACCTCCCCATAGTACTTTTGTTACTCTGAATTCCCAGTCTTCTTTCTGTTACTCAAACCTGCTCATTAACCCCTACCACAGACCCTCTTCATTTATCGTCTCTTATTCAGGTCAAGGCTCAAATGTGATCTCCACTCTCCATTACACTGTCATATTTAATGTTAATCTCTTTTTAATATTTATTGTTACCCTTTATAAGTAGCTTCCTACTTGAATACAAGTTCCATGAGAAAACTGACATTTCTGTCAGATTTGCTGCTGGGTCCCCAGCACCTACAACAGTTACCTGATACATTAAATGGGTGTGTGAGTGTGTGTGTAAATGAATGAATGAAAATATAAATGGAAGTGGAAAAATATTATTCTGAGATTCAGAATACAAAGAGAGAAAAAAATGGGAAATATCATTGCTTCAGGTTTTAGTAACTGGGTGGGAGAAAATGAGTAAGAGAAAAAAAAGGTATATAATTAGACATATCCTGAGGTGATAGAAATGTACAACACTTAAACTGAAGAAGGCTTAGTGCCATCTCAAGGTTTAAGTAAATGTTAAGCAATATGCAACAATCCATACGCAGAGAATATTAGACACCAGAATACATTTCACTTTAGTGTTATCTATTATTTCATGGAATGAGAGAGTTGGTTACAATCATCTTGATATACCTGATTATAGATTCCATTTCCCCACCCACTCTACTATTAGGCAGGTCTTCACAGCCTGTACTAGTTACTAAGATCCCTAAAGCATGTGGAAGCTTGAGTGGTCAGAAAAGCAAGCAAGCTAAGTAGGTAAGATGGGAGGAAGGTTGTAAGGAAAATAAAAACTGGAGAAAAGCTAGTGGTAGTGATATTTACCAATAGAAGTAAACACAGACAACAGTTAAGAAGTCTTTTACGAAAAGACAGGCAAATTGATTTACTTTAGAACAGACAGATAAGGGGATTCTGATGTCTGCCCAAATTAATGGGGAAGCTATGGTTTGCTAAAAACAGAAAACAGAGTGATGACAAAGGCATTGTAATTGATCAGTCATGTTAGAGACCCACTTTGTGGTAATAGCTACTCTGACCTCTTTAATATCACATATTCTTGAGGGTGGGGGTGGACTGAGAAAATAAATGCATATCCCCTATATAAGCATCCACTATCAATCTCCTGCCCCATGATCTGTATTTGTATAATGGGGCCTATGATTTTTTGAGAGGTAAACAATGATTCTACAAGGATTGCAGAGGTGAGATTTTCTGAAGTTTTCATCTTTACCATTACCATCATCATCATGGCTAACATTTAATTAACACCTACTATATGCCAAGCAGTGAATTAACCACAGTCACACGGATCATCTCCTGAAATATTCACATGAACTTTATAAGGCAAGTACTATCACTAAGTCTACTGATGAAAATGGTCTTAAAATCTGGTAACTTTATACCTGAAGGGCACAGAGGTATAAAGTACGACACCCTATCTTGCTACCATATGAGTTCCATCTTGAAAAGTTAATTAAAGAGAATCTAGCTGTACACAAAAGTATCCAAAGTTCACCTTGTCTGATACAGAGGCAAGAGAAGTGGGCATAAAGAGACTTCAAGGTGATCAATTATAATCTGCAATCTTGGGCAGACTTATGATGATAAAAACTGAAAAGTTTATTAAGATAATTCAGATCAAGTAAGAGGAGCTTTGAATCTCAATAATTAGGTAGAATGCTGTTCATGTCTCAATTCCATTTTGAATGTTTGAAGCTACAGTCTTCATTTCAGGTAAAAAAAACCCACAGTGCAGAAGTGAAGCAGTTGAAAAAATAAATAAGCTTAATGTGAAACAGTTGTGGAATGTCATCAAACAAGTGACTGGCAGATATTTATTATCACTTAATTTTCACTGATAATACAAGTGGGGAAAATGTTAGGAAAAAAAACTCTGCTGAAATCTAACATATTTCAAGTTAAAAGCATTCTGACTTTTTATTTGTCATTAATGGTTATTTAGTAAAGCAATAATACTCTAAAAACTACAGGATGAGATTACCTCATTTGAAATAAGTTTCTTTTGTTAACACTACCACGGAAATAATTACTTGAAAAGGCCAATGGTTTCTTGATAATATAGAGTTTCTTCCTTTTGAAAACCTGTCAGTTGTACTGAAAATTTTCCACAAGTTTAAAGTACCAATTACACTTCTTCCAGTCTGTGCAACTGTGCCATGATAACTTTGAAAATTACCTTTGGAATAAAAGTTGTAAATATTTTTCAATTGTTTAATTTTATTTGTGATTATATTTTACTTTCTATTATGTATATTTATGAATACACTCTTTACTTAAAAGGAGTTCATAACTAAATATTTGACATTTCCATAGTCCCTGAGTCACAGGATCATTAAAACAACAAAACAAAAAAATAGAAAGATGGTAGAGCCCACATCACTCCTACAAAGAAGGAATGTCTAAAGCCCAACATTTTACCTGACTTCACAAGTATCACTAAGCAACGTGCTATATTAAAAGCAAATCCAGCACCATAGTCTCCAAACTCTCAATCCAAGGCTTAATTACATGGCATCATTTTACTGTCAGATATTAGGGCCTCATTATGCTCCCCCCAAAAGTCCTATTTTATAAACGAGTTTTATGTCTAATACACACTGTGAATGGTTCATTTTTTTCATTGAAACATTAGATTACGTTCTTTAATTATCTTCCCTTTGAACCCTGTTTAAATTCCCCAACCACATTTTCTCCTGTACAACTGTTCAGTAAGAAAGTAACTCAATGAGATTCCAAGACTTCTGACACATGGTTCTGATTCTGAAAGAGAGATAAAGCCACGGGATAGAAGCAGAGAAAGTAACTGGGTGCTGAGTCTCTTCCTACATAGCCTCCTGTAGACAGGACAACCATGTGTCATAATTTCTAACTTTTGCATAAATCTGAGTTTACCTCTTTAGGTTTACACATGTTTTACTTCCAAAGTGAGAATGAGAAAATCAGAATAAAATTCAAATATATAGCAATTTTCTTCTGATGTCAAGACTTTATCATATGTTGCTTTATGGATTTTCCAAAGCAGTCATACAGCATTTTTTTAATTATTCATATTTTACAAATATTAAAATTAATCCATCAGTACCATGCAAAAAAGGAACTGCCTCCTGTGGCATATCAAGGCAACAATGATGTCTTACATGTAGATTTCACACATTCATATCACAATCATTCTTATATCAAATAATAGTTTAGCAAGCATACATCATTGTCTATGGATGTCAAGTGAATAGCTAGTCCAACCATTGGAAAGAAGCTCTAAATTGAGCCAAATCAATTCACTTTTAAACTAATCATACCCAGTTTAGTGTAAGACTTAGAAGGCAGACTGGAGTTAAAAACCCCAGCTTTGTAACCTTGGACACATTACTTAATTTCTTGGTCTTCAATTTCCTTACCTATAGAATAAGGACAATGATAGTTCCCACTTCTTAAGGATGAAATGAGTAACATATGCAAAGTGCGTGGCAACTATATTGACAATTATCATAATTACACTGCTTTAATAGTAGGTAGGTTGGATACAAGTTTAATCACTTCCCTATCTCAACTTATAGAACAGTAAATTGTTACTAGACAGTAAAAGGTATCTTCACGTCAAACAGTATTTTTTAAAGTCTTCCCATACTCTTCATAATTTCTTCTACCTATACAACATAATTCAGGAATTAGGAATTAAACGATACTTTTAATTTTTCAGAATAGTTGGACTTAGCAATACCTATGTTATTATTAATTGCCTTTTCATTCATGAAATTGAAAAATCAGGTCTCTGAGTGGGTATATAGCCTTCCATGTCAGGTTTCTTATGATCTAAGAAACCAGAGTGTCTACTGGCACATCTGTTTTACACTGAAACCAAGTGATTAAGGTGAGACTGGAGTAAAGGTATCATGACTGTGACATAGTTTTAAGTCTATTTTAAGGTTCTGACTCCCAGTCCAGCAATGAAGGCCTTTTGTTGCCTTCTAAGTGTTCATCTGTCACTCTGTTCATCATTTACAAATGGCTCATCAACAGCTGATGGCCACTTTACCCATCATTGCATATGGTCCATTAACAGTTGACAGCTGTCAGTAAGACAAAACTACTCAAGCCCTTCTCCAATCAGGAGGTTTTGACAAACAGAGAAGGCAAAGAGTCTGAACCATCCACTTGCTAAGGCCGTCTTAATCTGGCACTAATTAATTTCATTGGCTGGAGTCCTCCTTCGCTACAAGAGAGAAGACACAGTTCAAAGAAAATGTTTGGCTGAAATGTCTGCCTGAGTCAATCCAGTTAAGAAATATCACCCACATTCATATGTATCAGTTTATCCACTTCAAAATATGTTTTTGCTACTTTGTAGACATGCTCCAATTGTGTTAACAATTAGAAACAAACTTATTTTAGAGAAGCTTGGAAAACCTAAAAGTCAATTTTAAAATGGCAGCAGATACATCTATTAAACACCTGCTTTGTGTGGAGCAATCTGCTATGTGTTGAAGGTGTATTTTATATAGCCAGAGAAACAAAAGGCATACTCTTCTAAAAGATTAAATAGAATATCGGGAATACTACCAACTTAGGTTTCAGTTAGGTGTGAAGTAGGTAATTCTAACAGAAACAAAGTAGGAACCCATCATCTGGCTCATGGAATTACATGCTCGATCAGAGACTATCTGCTGCTTGTGTATTTATGAATACTAACTTAAGGGAAAATGACTCAGTTATACTAAAGAGACATCAGTCAATTAAAAATAAGAGTGAAACAAAAAAATCTGGGATATGCTTAAAAAACTGGTAAACTCAATGAATTAAAGAAGTTGAGAACAAAACGTGTATTGTGAGATTCCCATGAACGATAATGTATGTACTTGAACTTTTTGCTGTGTGGTAGTCTACGGCTCTGCATGACAGGAAAGTTGTCCTTTTATCTACTTAGCTACTTCCATTTCTGTTTTCTTAATTCAAATACATGAGATTCCCACACACAGTCATTGATACAAACTTCAGCTTGTTTTTGTATGGTGTTTTAATAGCCTTTCATGAAAAAGTTCTTCCTTTACCTCAATGGCTAACTCTGTTTCAAATATATGTCTATGCCAGACATATATGCCTGTAAAGGACTGTAAACTTAATTTGTGACAGACTATACTATGTTTTTTAAGATTTTTATTTTTCCTATAATAATAGTTGATTTACAATTTTCTGTTGTATAGCAAAGTGACCCAGTCATACATATGTATACATATTTTTTCTCTCACATTATCCTCCATCATGTTCCATCACAAGTGACTAGAAATAGTTGCCTGTGCTATACAGCAAGATCTCATTGCTTATCCACTCCAAATACAATAGTTTGCATCTACTAATCCCAAACACCCAGTCCATCCCCCTCTCTCCCCCTCCCCCTTGGGAAGCACCAGTCTGTTCTCCCAGTCCTTGAGTTTGTTTCTTTTCTGTAGATAGGTTCATTTGTGCCATATATTAGATTCCAGTTATAAGTGATATGGTATTTGTCTTTCTCTTTCTGACTTACTTCACTCAGTATGAGTCTCTAGGTCCATCCATGTTGCTGCAAATGGCATTATTTTGTTCTTTTCTTATGACTGAGCAGTATTCCATCGCATATACATACCACATCTTCCTAATACAATCATCTGTCGATGGACATTTAGGTTGGTTCCATGTCTTGTGAATAGTGCTGCACTGAACATGGGGGTGCATGTATCTTTTTCAATGAAAACTTTGTCTGCTTATATGCCCAGGAGTGGGATAGCTGGGTCATATGGTAGTTCTATATTTAGTTTTCTGAGGTACCTCCATACTGTTTTCCATTGTGGTTGTACCAATTTACATTTCTACCAAAAGTGAAGGAGGGTACCCTTTTCTCCACACCCTCTCCGGCATTTGCTATTTGTTGACAGGCTATTTTCTAAATGGCTTGCAAATGGTAAATAATTTTTCAGATTTTTTTTTAACAATGCAAAAAAAGAAGCACTAAAATGAATCATTCTGATCATACTGATTTTTATTAAAGTTGATTTTTAAATTAAAATGACTTAAGTGATTTGCTCCCAAATAATCTAACAAATTACTATTAAATCAAGAACAGCAGCTATAATACTTAACCTATACATTGTGATTAAACTCTGAATACTTCTTATGGGGTCAAGGTGAGAGTTCACAAGAGGGTAAGTTCTTTTTTTTTTTTTTTTTTTTTGGCTGCAGCATGTGGAAGTGCCCAGGCCAGGGACTGAACCTGCACCACAGCAGCAATCCTAACCACTGCAGTGATGACAGTGGATCCTTAACCCACTGAGCCACTAGGGAACTCCAGAGGAGATTAATTCTTAATTGTTTACTTGCAAAACATAAAACATCATGGTGTCCACTTTCTTAAGTAATCTCATATATATTCAGCTATGAATTGATTCAACTTTTCCACTAAAAATCAAATTTTAAGCTCTGACCCATCACCATAGTTTAGAGAAGATGTCAGTAAGAAACTCTGAGCAAGGATGCCAATCACAGCAAGAAAAACACAAGTCAGAGCCTTTAGTGAGATTAAGATAAGGATCTTACAACAAATGTAGAGGGTAATCATCAACTCTCCTTCACCTTTATTCCAGATTGACTAAATTCAGTCTATGTAATTATTCATCCACTCATATTCATATTCATTTTTCTCTCTCCCTTGCTCTCCCTCTCTATAGCTATGGGCTTTGTTTGACAGGTGATAACTTGAAATAGCAGGGTAGTGCTAGAGACTGGACAACCTGCTATTGTGTGTGAGGACTTTCTGCTTTCTAGTCTGAGGATGAGAAGACGCTTTGGAGATCACTGGGTTTAACTGCCTTATTTTGTACCAGAAGAAATCAAACCCTACCACCACTGAATGACAGAACCCCTTCATACTATTAGTGACAGAGTTTTCAGCAAACTTTAGGTTTTTGTGATTTCTGGTTCCACTGACATCACCACAATTGAATGGTTCATCTCTAAAAAGCAGTGACCATGTCAAAATTTTGCTCCCCCAAAACACACACATTCCTTTCAGAAGTCCAGGAAAACAAGAGGTACTTAATATCTGTTCAATGTATGACAACATGACCAAATATTTATATGGAGATACTCTGTATCTATAAAAGAGAACTCACTTTTAGTAAACACTCTCAGCTTAATTGTGTGGGAAAATGATGAATTATGTTTTAAATCCATCTATCACAACTGGCCCGCTATCTGAAGAAAATTTAAAAGGTACTTCCATTTGAAATCATGTTTTGTAAAATAATAATCTATAAAAGACTTAAAATATTTTGAAATATTAAAAGATTACACATAAGAAGTTTAGAAGACAAGTTATAAAATCTAAGAGACAAGAAAGACTTTCTTAAATTAGACTATAGAGCTAGAAAACAGAGACATTTACTACATACAATTTTTGAAATGTTATTTCATGAGAAAAGATATAATAAATTCAAAGCAAATGAGATATCTGAAAAATCATTTCAAATGCAAAAGACACATAAAGTTTAGAATCTACAATATATAGAGTGTACTTTTCAGTGTAACTGAAAAGAGAACAACCGAACAACCTCACAGGAAAAAAATCGGCAAGAGAAATAAACTGGATAATTTACAGAAGAGAAAATCTATAAAAGATTAACAAACTTACAAAAAGTTCAAAGGCACAAATTATCAGGCAAATTCGAAGTAACAATGACTCATCCATCTACAACTGTCTCACAAGCACAAATGTAAACAAGTCTCACACCTTTTGCTTATGGAAATATAAAGAAATGTTCACACATACAGACTGCTTTAAAACAAGAAAGTATATTATTTTCTGTTTCTACCAATCTATCAACATCTATTTAAAATTTGTAAAGACATGTCATTGCCACAATTTGAAATCTATTCCACTGATAAAGAAATATTTAAGAACAAATATCCAAGGATGTTTACCACAGCAACATTTGCTGTGCCAAAGATTAGAAGCAATGTGCCTACAACAAATGGGGTAAGGATGACATAAATTGTGCTGCTTCACCATGGAATATTATATGTGTAACTTTTAGCAGGACAAAAAAAAACGAGGGTTTTATCTGTTGATGTAGATTCCCATGAGTTACTACTGAGTGAGAAAAGCAAAATGCAGAAAAGTCAATACCATAAAACCCAATTTTCCTTTCTCTCTTTTTTTTTTTCTTTGTATTTTTAGGGCCATACCCATGGCATATTGGAGGTTCCCAGGCTAGGGGTTGAATCAGAGCTACAGCTGCCAGCCTGCACCATAGCCACAGCAACGCCAGATCCGGGCCACATCTGCGAACTGCACCACAGCTGATGGCAACACTGGATCCCTAACCCACTGAGCAAGGCCAAGGATCAAACCCGAATCCTCGTGGATACTAGTCGGGTTCATTAACCACTGAGCTATGACGGGAACTCCCTAATTTTTCTAAAAAATGTTAAAACTCTATTTCTGTGTCTGATTGCTTTTTTTATTAGTATTATTTTTTGTCTTTTTAGGGCCGCACCCACGGCACATGGAGGTTTCCAGGCTAGGGGTCGAATCAGAGCTGTTGCTGCCAGGCACAGCCACAGTCACAGCCACAGCCACAGCAATAACAGATCTGAGCTGCGTCTGCAACCTACACCACAGCTCATGGCAACGCTGGATCCTTAACCCACTGAGCAAGGCCAGGGATCGAACCAACAACCTCATGGTTCCTAGTCGGATTCGTTAACCACTGAGCCACGATGGGAACTCCTCTGTGTCTGTGATTTCTAAATAGTAATATAAGAACACAAAAGGGGAAATGGAGGTATATACATCTGCTTATTAACATATTTTGATTTTGTTGGGGAGGTACTACAAGAGGTATCTTATTTGCATCAAGGAGGAAAGGAATGAAGAGGGAGAAGCACAGCAGGAAACAAGGAAAGGGAAAGTGTTAGGATTAAGTTATACATTCATATAAATTTAGCTATCTATAAAAAAATTAAACAAAATATTTAAATTTTAAAATATCTTTCATGGAAAAATCATCATTTGTTGTCACAGCCTGTTTCAAATTATTTTACACTTAAACTGTTTATAATATTTAATCAAATTACCTACATTTTATTTGGAAAGCTACCATTTATTGAAGGCCACAGAATGCATTAAACATTCTACATATACCTTGCTAGTTTGTTTGCAATAGTTTAATATGAGGATCAATGTATTCACATAAGTTATACCTTACTTCATGGCTAGACCAATGTCCAATTTATATATGCAAGCTTTATGAAAGGAGAATCCTGGGAGTTCCTGGTGTGGTTCAGCAGGTTAAGAACACGACTAGTATCCATGAGGATGTGGGTTTGATCCCTGGCCTTGCTCAGTGGGTTAAGGATCCGGCATTGCCACAAGCTGCAGTGTAGGTCACAGACACGGCTTAGATCCTGCGTTGCTGTGGCTCTGGTGTAGGCCGGCAGCTGTAGCTCAGATTCAACCCCTAGCCTGGGAACCTCCATATGCTGTGGGTAGCCCTAAAAACACAAGCCAAAAAAAAAAAATTTAAAAATTTAAAAAAGACAGGAGAATCTTTTTTGTTCACTACTGAATCACCAGACCCTTCCATCATGGCTGGCACATAGCAATTGGGCATACAGTTGCTGAATCTGTGGAATGGATGACAATTTATGAGCATTTTTATGTATCATTATAAATCAAACTTCTGAGGATGATTAAGTTACATAACATATAGTTCAAACTTTCATCATCCTATTTTTTATGCTTCTAAACCGAAAACAACCAATAAAAAGAGAAAAGCAAAAATTTCAACATTCTCACATGGAGGACAAAATTAATAACCCGAAAGTCTGATTTAGGAATAGATCCACCTGGTATAATTTAGTGCATTGTGGTGCCAAGGATAAAAATATGGGCTAGGCAAACAGATTGCCAAGAATCAAATTCCTCTCCCTTCACTTACTTAATAACTGTGTAACATTGGGAAAGTAAAATAGCCTCTCTGTGCCTCCTGTGTAAAATGCTGTGAGACTTAAATGACACATGACATAAGGAACTCCCAGCACAAGATCTAACATGTTGCAAGAGCTTAATAAAGTGTTTTCTAATACTACCAATAATGAAGTGAAAAGTAAAAATAATAATAGATCTATCATCATCTGTTTGCCAAATGATAATGGTTTTTGTGCTCAGAGCAGGAACCCTGTGCTAGTGTCTATATGGAGTACTTGTGTTACTCAATATACCTCTCAAAGGCAGAGATGAAGACTGGATTCAAGAATGAGCCCAAATTGGAATTAGACAAGAATTCAAAAGACACTCAACTAGATGTTGAGTTAAAAAACCCTAACAGGTATGAAGAGACATTCAGACACTGAAGATCAGGATAAAACAGTGGCTAAAATCAAGTGAATCAAAAGTGGAATCCAAGAAGCAGGATTCCCAGAGAACCAAACAGAAAAATCAGGGCAGTAGATGTGGGCTCCAAAACCCATAGAAGCACGCTCTTGATGGAAACCTCAGATCAGTCAGAAAGTTCCCTGTCTTTTTCCTCCTAAGCAGCAAGATGGCCAGTCTGCCAATTAAAACAGGATGTGAGTATCCCAGAATCGGTTGAGAAGTATAGGAACAAAATTAAATGGATTAAAAACTCTCATAATATGAGTAACAACCCACTTATTCATTGCTTACCTATTTTATGTTCATGCATTGTATTTCGAACTATCCTAAGTACAGCTATACCCTCCATTTATCTTACATAACAAATACTACTTTCATTAACTGAAGTGAAATCTTCAGAGCTCAATTAATATTCTTAAAGCTCCCCAGGTCATACTGTCTATGTGCTAACCTATGAAATCTTCCAGTTTTTAAAATTAGAAGGTGATTTAGGCATACATTCTTTTTTCTCCCATTACCATGCTCCATCATAAGTGACTAGGCATAGTTCAGAAAAAAAATTGTACTGGGGAAATAACAATTAAAAAACTTGAAAAAAGACCGCTTCCCGTATACGTGCATGTAAATAAATTTCTAGAAAAATCTATAGTGACAGAAAGCACCTCGGTGGCTGACTGTGGACTGAGTGGGGAAGGGGCAGGACAATATGGTGCAGGGAAAAAAAAAAAAAAGGTGGTTTAGGAAGCAATAACCTCATACTGGCCCGGTAGACTGGGACAGAGTGACTAATATGTTAAGCCAATATTCAGTGAAACAAAAGTGATGCTTACTTTATGAAATTAAAATACCTGGTCAACCTCACTGAAAAAGGAAATGATCAAAACTCCTGGGGCTTTGGGAAAAAAGACAAAGACCAACACAAGCACATACCACAGGATTAAAACAAAGCAGGTGTTTGGCAGTGGCCTATACCTGAAGACAAGAAAGTGAAGTACAGCTAGGGCGAATGTTCTCTTCTTTCCTGGGTAACAAGGGTCAAAGATGACAAGGAATAGAGCTGATAAAGGTGCTTCCAGAGGAAAAGCAAGAAACATATTACCATGAGAAAGTCTCTGCAAGAATGTAATGGTGCATGTTCAGCAAGTGTAACTGGGCAGGTGTTCAACCAGAGGTGGGAAAGATGAACTAACCCAGAAGCCCTGACCAATTCTTTTTTGGAAATACATTTCCTCCATAGGTAGCCACAGGTACTTAACCAGCATTCCTTGTCTTGCCTAATTGAATATTGATTGAAAAGATGCAGTTAGTGTCTTCAAAGTAAAATATCTGGGTGCTGTATGCAGAGAAGGACTCAATAGTCAGAACACAGAGCAGGGATTCCTGCTGACAAATGAAGGGTCTGAGCATCTCTTTGTCAACAACACCGGCCCTGCTTGCTCCTTCTGTAAGTCATCATTGTTATTCCAGACACTGGTCATCCTAATGATCCTATCAAATCCACTTGAACTTAATTTGGTAGAAAAAATTAAAAAGATTCATCCAATTTGATACTTGAAATACCTGCAAATGGGCAAAATGTGTTTTATCGCCATTCTAAAGCAGGACTTCGTCACACTGCTAGGATCACTTTGTGCCTTAAGACAACATTCCCTGGAGTTAATTGCTACATGAAATAGAATAATTTTATGACAAAAGCATAATGAGATAATCACAACAATTTCTAAAAATTGACAATTTAACCCTGGCAATTTGTATGGATAGCACATCTGCAGATGGTTTAAGGGTAACACATCATTAAAAACATACACATTTTTTTAAGTAAAGAGAAAAGAACTATCCTGTTGATTTCTCGTTGGATGGCAAAACCTAGCTTTGGCAGTGCTGCCTTGTGAAGGGTTGTTTACCACTTGGAAAAGGGTTTCCTATTAGGCATGTACTGAATATGTTGCAATGTCACAAAATAGTGTCAGCTGTGTAGCTGCCAAAAATGACATCAATTCTCACCCCCACAAAGACAGACATTGTTAGGGGTACCATTAATGAGGCACACACTTTTTCTGTCCTCTACTTTTCCTCTATGGAGTAAGAGATCAAGGCATTCTAGTGGAATTATCTTTCCAGAGACTAAAAAACACTTTAAAATTTTTTTACCACAAAAGCTTTAAACAAAAGTTTGTGAAAAAAATAATAGCAATGGATGATGCAATGGCAAAATTTTCACAGAATATACAGATATAAATAGAAATACACTCAGACACACATGTGTACATACACATGCATATACACTTTTCTCACAAAGCATTTACTAAATGGACTTTATTTTAATCCTCTAAAATTGAAAACAGAATTCATGATCTTTTTTTTTTTCTTGGTCTGATTTAAAAGTTATATGAGCTACAGACATTCAGTAAAGGTTTTCCTATCCTCTGTACTGCTTAAAAGCCATTGATAAAAACTACAATTACTTAATAAATTAGCTCTGAACAAAGGCCAAAATGACTATAATTTTTTGAGTAGTTTCTATATGTCAGGTTCTTCCATTAGATATATTATTATTACAATGTCATGCCTATAAGTTAGTTATGATTATCCTCTTATGTTTCCAAGGAGAAAACTGAGTTCAGCGAGATCACTGGAGTAGACCAGAGACAGAATGCAAGCAGGTGGCAATGCTGAGACTCAAAATCTCTTCACAAGAGATTCAGAATTTCAAACCTTGTGATGTCCATTAGAAAAGCTTCCCATCACCACTCACATTCTAACAGAATAATTCCTACACCAACAAAAAAAAATTAACTGATGAGGCATTAATAATTACAGCCTAGGAATTAACTGTTAAGTGAGTATCTGACCAGTAATTCTCCAATAGCACATATTCAACAAAAAAGGCTGGAAGGAAAGGAGAAGTGAAGGAAGGGAGAGGGTAAAGAGGAAGGGAGGGAAAAGGAGAGAAGTAAAGTGATGTCTTTAATTCATCAACTATTTGTCGAGTGCTAATTATGCCCCAGACTCTGACAGGAGCTAGATACAAAGTTTAGCAAAATCATCTTTTCTCACCTCACAGAGTTTCTAGACAAGCATTGGAGACTTTCACTCATCAAATAATCACACAACAAAATATAAAATCACAACTCTGTTAATGCTGTCTAGCAGTGGTACAGGGCACTGCTGAAAGTATGTTACAGGGGATGTGACATAGCCAGGTTGGTCAAGGAAGGCTTGCCCAAGGATATAACAACAAAGGAAAAACATACTAAATAAACATTAACAGGGAGGGAATATGTTCCAGACAATGGTAACTGTATAGTCATAAGCCTTAGGTTGTGCTGGGGGTTGAGGACCGGTAAGCAGAAAGGATTTAAAGCAGCTGGTGAGCATGGAGTGCAGAGTGCAGTGCAGTGGAGTCAGGGGGGAGATAAAACTTGGGGAGGTAGCCGGCAAGATGATGTTAATGAGTACTGTATTTTCCCCAAGAGCAAGTGGAAGCCACTAAAGTCACTAAACAATCTTAAGGTGGCTGAAAACGATTTAGTTTAATTGTCACACTATGACATTGAAAGCAAGACAAGGATGCCACTGTGATCATCCAGTTGAGGGCAAGAGCTTGGACTAGACTGAAAGCAGTGGAAACTTAGAGATGCAAATAGAATTGAGAAGGATATAAGACTCTGTAGCTATGGTTATGCCTGTGGGTTGTGGTTACAGTTATAGTTATCATCATGGGCTGAGGGGAAAGGAAACTTTCAAAAATGACTCAAGTTTCTTGTTTGACTAACAAAACACATAGGGCTGTTACTCACTGAAGGAGGAGACAGAAGAGGATGAAGTTTGCTGAGACTTGATCATGTGTCATGACCTTGACATGTTGAGCTTATACTGTGCCTTTCAAACATTCAAAAGGTTATCAGTTAGTCATATGGTCCTAAAGCTCAGAGGAGAGGTCTGGCTAGTGAGGGGAAGACTGCAAGTCAAATGTAAATAGGTAGTATGGCAGTCATGAGAGCTGCTTGCCAAGTATTTCCTACTCTGTCCTCTGGGTATCCTGTAGGCTTGACTATCCTAACCTGGATTCCTCAGTCAGGGGCTCATCAAAAACAGAAACCACTTTAACATTTAAATACAGAGAATTTAATACAGGGAACAGTTTACAAAGGTGTTTAAAGAGCTGAGAAGCCAGAGGATTGTGAATAAGGGAGAAAGAGTCTGTTAAATCCTTAGGAGAGCAGAGTCAAACAGGAAGTAGTATTACCAGACCCCAGAAGCCACTTATGGAAGCTGGAACTGTATCATGCCTGTCTGTTTGGAGCTGAAATCACAAAGAAGCCACTGCGGCTAGAGATGCCCTCCAAAACTGAAAGAGGGACAGGATGGAGTTGGCCCAGTGAGTTAAGAACTCAATATAGTGTCCATGAGGATGTGGGTTTGATCCCTGTCCTTGCTCAGTGAGTTAAGGATCCAGCATTGCTTGCTACAAGCTGCGGCATAGGTCACAGATGTGGCTTGGTTCCTGTGTTTCTGTGGTGTAGGTTGGAAGCTGCAACTCCAATTCTACCCTTGGCTGGTTAACTTACATATGCTGCAGGTGCAGCCATTTAAAAAAAGAAAAAAAAAAACAAAAAATAGAAAAGAAAGGAGAACAGGAGCTACTATTCTAGTTTCTCCACTCCTCCCACCCTCTATTCTCCCATCACTATCTCCCAGTGGCTGAAACTCCCTGGAAGCCAGAGAGCAAAGAAACAGGAAACACAGTACCTTGCAAACCAGACCAAGATTTTGAAAAGGGTAGAGAATGGCTCAGAGCAAACAGGCAAAAATCTGGCATGGTGTGATCACTTGCTAGTCCTGGTGAGTTGTAAGAGGAAGTGACGTGGCCCTTTTATACAGAGCTCTTAACTACTAACGGGAGACTCTCAAATGCCCTCCTTCTTCAGTCCCAACAACCAGTAACATTCCAAATAACAACTGTTCCATCACCCTGGGGCTGACAATGAGGGTTATACGGAGCACAGGCCCCAGGTGACCCACAAAGGAAGGGTAGCATACAGCCTGAACGAAAAATTTTTTAAGCCACGGAAATGTTGAGATTTGGAAACTGTTTGCTACTCACAGCATAACCTAGCCTATCCCAAGAAACATAAAAATTAGAATGGGTGAGTGGGGTGATGACCCCACCCCTTAACTTTAGCGGGCTGGCTGGTAGTCACTGATGAAATTGATACTGAAAGCTAGAGGGATTATTATCTAAATCACACAATGGGGACATATTAGGTAAATTAGTTGTAAATGACAGATTAAAAGCCAGGTAATATACCTTAGAAATATATAACTGTTTCCTTGGTATAGTTCTTATATCTGCCATATATCCTTGCTTCCTCTCTTTCAACAAACTGGAGGTATCACAGATCTCTAGGATCTAAGGATCTACGTCTTGTCCTCTGGTAGTAACTACTATACATTATCTAGAGATATTGGACTTTTGGATGGGATTTACAAAATGTCTCCCTCGGGAAGCAAGTAAGTTTATTTTTGCTGTCAGGCCTAATAGTTGAAGACCAGGAAAGATAACCACAGTGGTCATCAAATATTTTCAATCTCTGCATTCTGCCTCCATGATAGGATTGCATTTTGGTAGATTCATATTAGTTTTGTCCAAAGTGTTCTAAGTAGAAAGGATGTGTGTTACTTACACATGAGATCATGGAAGAGCTGGTGTGAAAACTCTAAAATTGTCTTTCCCTGTGACACAGAGACCAGCAACATTTCAGATACAAGTTAATTCATTAGCCTAGGTCTTATGAGACAACATGATGTAGAGCTCACAGCTGACCTATTAAGACATGTAGCATGAGTAAAAAGTAATCTGTATTGTTTTAATCCATTGAGATGTGGGTTTGTCATGACTATAACCTAGTCCATCTTGTTTTACACAAGTGGTAATTAAAGCCAGGCATACAAAATGAATGAAATTGGAGTTCCCGTCATGGCACAGTGGTTAACGAATCCGACTAGGAACCATGAGGTTGGGGTTCGATCCCTGGCCTTGCTCAGTGGGTTAACGATCCGGCGTTGCCGTGAGCTGTGGTGTAGGTTGCAGACGCGGCTCGGATCCCGAGTTGCTGTGGCTCTGACGTAGGCCAGTGGCTACAGCTCCGATTGGACCCCTAGCCTGGGAATCTCCATATGCCGCGGGAGCAGCCCAAGACCAAGAAACAGCAAAAAGACCAAAAAAAAAAAAAAAAAAAAAAAACAAAATGAATGAAATTGCCTAGAAAGAGAATCGACTGTACTCTAGGAGGATATACCTTCAATGGAATCAGAGAATGAAAAGAGAGGAGAAAACCTAGAAGAATTTTCTGCGTTAGAAGCTATTTGAAGAGAGCTTCAAGAAGAAAAAAATGGTCCAGTGTCCATTACTGTTAAGAGATCAAGTCTCAAACAGGAATGAAAATTTCTACTGGATTTACCAACAAGGTGGTCATGATGATCTGAGCAAGAAGTCTTTCATTGAATGAAGGAGACAAAGGCAAAATGGTTTGAAGACTGAGTGGGAGTTTGAGGAAAGGAAGAAACAGAATATAAACTCCTTTGGAAAGCCTGGATGGAGGAGAAACTGAGTGCAATGAGATATAGCTCCAAAATAAGCACTGAAAACAAGGTTTTTAAGACGAGTGCCCAACTCAACTCATGCAGGAGTTCCCATCTCAGCTCAACAGTAATGAACCCAACTACTATCCATGAGGACATGGTTTTGATCCGTGGCCTCACTCAGTAGGTTAAGGATCCAGCATTGGTATAAGCTGTGGTGTAGGCCAGCTGCTATGGCTCCAATTTCACCCAGAGTCTGGGAATTTCCATATGCTGTGGGTGTGGTCCTAAAAAGACAAAAAAAAAAGTATCTTACAGAGTATAATTATTTAGAATTCTAGGAGTTCCCATCGTGGCGCAGTGGTTAACGAATCCGACTAGAAACCATGAGGTTACGGGTTTGGTCCCTGCCCTTGCTCAGTGGGTTAACGATCCGGCGTTGCCGTGAGCTGTGGTGTAGGTTGCAGACGCGGCTCGGATCCTGCGTTGCTGTGGCTCTGGCGTAGGCTGGTGGTTACAGCTCCGATTCAACCCCTAGCCTAGGAAACTCCATATGCCACAGGAGCGGCCCAAGAAATAGCAAAAAAAATTAAAAAAAAAAAAAAAGAATTCTAGTTGTTGAGGTGCAATAACAATCATGGTTAATATAAAATCTAATGCACTGTGTATTTGTGATTCTCTTAAAAACCTGCTCCATATTTATTTATTTATAAAAAGAAATGTATGCACCTGCAAGATTACAGTTATACTTAGCTGCAAGGGATACTTGCAGATTGTAACATTATTATTTAGACTTCCATATTCTTACATCATGATCAAATTTAGTTCTATCAGGGAGAAATGTGTTGTCCCCACGCAAAAGATTATATATGGAAAAGAGTGCACTGATCCCATTTTGTCAAAAAAGAAGTTACTGCATAAAAGCATTTTTAAGTCTTTTCATTTTTATATTCCCAGTGCCTAACTCTGTGCCTAGACCATCCACTCAACACCTTTTCACTATTTTCTGATGATATACTTTCATTCAAAAAAATATGATTGCCTGATAATATGAGAAAAAGAATGTAAATATGTATGTGTGGCTGGGTCACCTTGCTGTACCACAGAAAATTGACAGAACACTGTAAAACAGCTATGATGGAAAAAATAAAAATCATTTAAAAAATAAAAAAAAGAAAAATATAAAAATATATATGATCGCGGAGTTCCCCACGTGGCTCAGTGGTTAACGAATCCAACTGGGAACCATGAGGTTGTGGGTTCGATCCCTGGCCTTGCTCAGTGGGTTGAGGATCCGGTGTTGCCATGAGCTGTGGTGTAGGTTGCCGACACAGCTCGGATCCCACGTTGCTGTGGCTCTGGCGTAGGCCGACGGGTACAGCTCCGATTCGACCCCTGGCCTGGGAACCTCCATATGCTGTGGGAGCAGCCCAAGAAATGGCAAAAAGACAAAAAAAAAAATGATCGCCAATGAGCTAATTAACAGCCTGTTAATTGCAGATGAAATGGTTACTCCCTAAAATTTTAGATAATTTCTTCAATAATTTTTGCAGCCCCACAAAATAGAAGCCACTATCCAAATGAAAGATTCAGACAGAATGTACAGGTTTTAATTTCTGGTATGCTACTCTGTATGTACATATTTGCATTTAAAGGCTGCAAGAGAAACTTGTTAAAGTTTAATGATAATAATATTAACAACAAAAACAACTTTTCATCAATTGCCCCGAATGCTCCAAATCAGTGTTGGGTGAATTAAATATCTTACCTCAATCCTTTCCATAACTTAAGTGGTAGGTGTTATAATTCCTATTTTACATAAAAACAGAATATACCAGTTTAAGTACATACAGACAGCAGGCAACCCAGTCAGGACACTAACCAAGACCCTTACGCCATCAGTGCTGCACATAAAATTGTGGATATTTTTCATTACAAACACAAATATTCAACCTCCAGATTGTCAAGATAATAGGCATTGAGCTTTGTTCAGCTTTGTGAAAATTGTGGCTTATTTTAGAAATGTGTATATTCTACCTAGAGCTAGAAGGTAGAAATTTCTTTTAGAGTCTGATAAAGATTGTTATTAAGACCCACAAGTAGAACTTGATTATGTAGCACTGGCAAAAGAAATTCTCTCTATAAGTGAAAAATCTTACTTTCCAAAATATTTAAGCTATTTATCTCAAAGGACCTTTGGAGTTCTCACACAGTGGGTAAATAACAATAGCAAAAATTATTTAAAACAATCTTTACGGTGAGATAAATAAATGGGGGTGGAAAATCCTCTCATTCCCCTATTAATATTTTTTCTTGTCCTTCTATTCAGTACTTTCAGATTTGCCATTTGCTGAGTGAACTTAAATGTGAGATGATGGGTCTCATGTTTGTATAAAGGAAATATTCATAATTAAAGGCTCCTGTTTTCTTTACCATCCCAACCAAAGTGATAATTTTGGAATGTGGTTTACATCCTAGCTTGGTCAGTAACTATGACCATGAGGAGACTATCAACAATTAATAGCAAAAAAAAAAAAAAAATTGACAGGAGTTATTTTTTCAAAAGCTAGCTATTTTCCTTGAAATTTCAAAATATGAAGTATTCTCATAATGGCTGTACAATGTCATTGTTACATGGATATTTATTACCACTCATTCCATTCAAACTCTATTTAATTGATAGTCACAATACCAAGCACCAACCAAATAAGCATCTTGATATGGGTGAAATAGATGTAATTTTTTTTTGTCTTTTTGCCTTTTCTAGGGCGACTTCCGCAGCATATGGAGGTTCCCAGGCTAGGGATCAAATCAGAGCTGTAGCCACCAGCCTACACCAGAGCCACAGCAACACCGGATCCTTAACCCACTGAGCAAGGCCAGGGACCGAACCAGCAACCTCATGGTTCCTAGTTGGATTCGTTAACCACTGCACCACAATGCAAACTCCAAAATACACGTAATTTTAAATCAGAAAATGTGGGTTAAAGTACTGATAATGTACAAATATGATTGTTTTTGACAAGCCATGGGGCTCCTCCCTATTGTTACAAATTTAATAATGTCACCTAGTTCAAAGAGTCATGATGAGAATAAAAGGCAAAAGTACCTTGAAAGCTATAAGGTCACCTTCAATAAATATGTGGCATATTATCACATGATAGATACTTTACAAAGGGTAGTTCCTGCAATGGATAACTGTTACTAATTTTGTTTAAGTAGCTATGGGCTGGCCAAAAAACAAAAAAACAAAACAAAAAAAAAACACATTAATTTCTGTCCAAGGTAAAGATGATGTTGTTCTACAAAACATAAAGAAGTATAATAAAATCTCAACTTTTCAAATAAAGAAAGAGAACTCAAACTACAAATACAGAAAAAGTTTAATTTACTATTTTTTTTTTCCTATGGCTGCACCCGCGGCATATGGAAGTTCCCGGGCTAAGGATCAAATCAAAGCTGCAGCTGCCGGCCCACATCGCAGCCACAGCAACGCCAGATCCTTAAGCCACTGAGCAAGTCCAGCAATAAAACCCACATCCTCACAGACACAATATCAGGTGCTTAATCCACTGAGCCACAACGGGAGCTCCTAAATTTACTTTTGACATATCCTAACTCTATAATTCAGGAGATCTGCTTAACTAATAAAATTTTAATATTGCTATTGTTGTCATTTCTGTGACAATGAGATGGCGTTGGAAGATTTGGAGATTGATACTGGGAAGAATAATAAAAAGGTATATGGTTTTTTTAGGTACCAGAGGAATAATTATTGTGGAGTGCAGAGACATTGGCTGTTGATCTCAATGAAGGTTCATTTTCATCAGCATCTCAAGATAAAGAAACTTTAAAACACATGACTATAAAACCTAAAAAGGAGTATTATAATTACCTAAAAAGCCCACAAGTAAAATTGTTTCCTTATAAATTCTAAAAACTCTTTCAAAGAAAATCATTTTATTATTTGAGGACATGGGATTCCAGCCAATGAATATCTGTTTCACATTTCTCATACTTTCTCAAATTCTACAAATATAAATCCACAATGTAAATGAAAATAAGAGTTATGTTATCCATTAATTACTCCAGCTTTGTTCATAAGAACTTCTACTGTCCCTTGCAAGGCCATTCCGATGATACAGAATGCAAAGAGGAAAAGGGTAAACATGCAGAGAAAATCCTCAGAGCAAAAAGCATTTCTTAATACTAAAAATGAATAATTCCATTTTTGTTAGATAACTAAGGTGAAATAATGATATTTTTAAAATAACAAGTGAGGTAATGTGTCCAATTTTCCTAAGGCTCTTGAGGTGTGCATTAAAAGCTGAAAGTAATTCTGATCATTTTCTACTTTAGTAAATAGCATCAGCATTGATGTTGTTCAATGAGTATGTGGGTGTTGTCTGGGACAAGGGTAAATATTTTGCAGCTAATCAAATGTCCAGATGCATTTTCTTTTCCAAATTTCACATTATACTTTTAGTATGGCAATCAAAAATGAACACTGATATTTTCAGTTCAGCCTTGCTTAGAAATCTCGCTATAGAAAACTGGAAAGGTTTAGGATAAAATAGCTACCTCTTTGGGAGTCTAAAAGAAAGCTCTTTAACAACTGGGTGAAAATCAATTCTAATGGTTTTCCTTAATTGTTTATCCTTATTAAAATAAAAAGTATTTATGTTTTAAATGTCTTATACTCTTTAGGGATAAAAAATTTAATTTATGAGGATATGTTTACTTCAATTCAGCATGTTATAGATTTACTGAGGATGTATGACTAAGGCAGAGTTGATCTATAGATAGAAACAAAAGTGAGCAAGACATGCCCAGGCCCTGATCCCAGATATCTTTCAGGCTGGGTAAAATCAGTTAATTTTGCCATTTTAGTTCAAAGATGCAACTGGTATATGATAATTAAAATTCATAAGGAAAATGTAAACTATAAGAAAGAAATCTACACTACTGTTAATGTTAAGATGCCACTGAATTCAACTCTGTCAAACGAATTCCTTGAACTATGTCACATAAGCATGTTCGTTTGCATCTTAGTTTCATTTACTTCAAAAGTACATCCAACAGGAATACACAATGAAAATCAAGTATACTTCAATAAAACTACAAAACATAAAAATCTTTTAAACTAGACAATTCAAAAAATGCATCAATGAAGTAAATCTTGAGGAAAAGGTTTTAAATTCTACTTTGTATACATTCCTAAAGAAGAATTATACAACTCAGAATGGGAAAATGCTCCTGCTTCAAGTCACCACCACAACCTGATTTAAAAAAATAACAAGTTGCCGATAACTGTAAAAAAAAACAAACAAACAAACAAAAAAACCTTCTCCTGTGTATCAGTAAGAGAAAAAAAATCAAAAGCTGCTAATTAAAGATGACACATCATAGATTTTCAGATTAAATCCTGATTTCAGAGATGTTAGGTATGTGCTAAGAATTGATGAAATATGATAGTTTTTGTTTGCTCATCCTCTTTATACAGAACATTTAAAAAGTTAACCCAGTGAAAGTTCAGAAGCAAGCTCATTCAGTAATTTAAACTCAGCTTAGCTCCAAAAATTAGAAAATTATGAGGCAACAATTATTTAACCTATAAAATCTAAGATAACACACTATTGGTAAGTATAACCACAAATGCAATGTGATATATAAATTCTAGGTAAATATCAGACCAAACTAAATAAAACATGGTGTTGATGGCATTGACTGGTTAGCTAAAATATTAAAAATTAAAGATGGCTTAAAAAGGTGGGCCTCACCAGAGAGGATGCTGGGACTAAGAGGAGGCTGGCATTTCATCAAGGAAGTAAAGCACTGAATGCTGTAATTGAAGGGAAGGAGATTATTGATCCAGTCATAGAAGCTGATTTTTCTCAACTACTTACAGTATTATAGGAGCCAAATATTCCAACAGTGTAGTGTTTACTAGTTTGATATTTAAAATCATAACTTTCTTTATTCCAGTCAAATCCTCCGTCTTCCAAAGCAAAAAGCTCGGCCATTATTTGCGATTTTGTTTTGTTTTGTTTTATCCCTCATTTTAGAGACAAGGAAAGAGTATTTGGGGACTCATGAAATGTCTCATTTTAAAATAACATGGTCAAAGGAGTTCCCGCTGTGGCTCAGCAAGTTACAAACCCAACTAGTATCCATAAGAATGCAGGTTTGGAGACCAGGGGGGTGGTTTTACTCAATGGTTCCTTAACAGTAGGAGATGTCTACTGAGGAGGAGAAAGCTGGAGATGTGGACCTTGATGATTCTCAGGCTGATCTTCAGATGAGAGACTGTGCTACTGGCTGGGTGGCTGGCTGTGGTGTCCAGACTTAAGGAAGAATAGCCTCAAGCCCCACTGAGCCCTGACAGCCATCACAAGGTTGGCAGCAAATTTGGACCTGAGCAGATAGGATTAAGATGGTGGAAGAGAAGGACTAGAGCTAAACTTCTCTCCTCAAAACAACAAAATTCACAACTAAAGGCTGAGCAATCTTCACCCAAATGGACTAGAAACTTTAAAAAAGATATCCTACTCCAGAAGAAAAAGAGGAGGCCACATCAAGAGATAGGAGGGGCAATTTCATGATATAAACAACCCCATATCTCCTGGGTGGGAAGCCCCACAGACTGGAAACTAACTGGTTCACAGAGACTCACTTACAGGAGTGAGAGTTCTGAGCCCCACATCAAACTCTGATGTGTGGGGATCTGGCACTGGGAGAAAGAGCCCCTGGAGCCCCTGGCAATGAAGGCCAGTGGGGCTTGTGTGCAGGAGCTCCATGGGACTGGGAGGAACAGAGACCCCATTCTTAAAAGGCGCACACAGACTTTCACGTGCTCTGGGTCCCAGGGCAAAGCAAAGTCTCCATAGGAATCTGGGTCACACCTGACCGCAGTTCTTGGAGGACATCCTGGGAAAACAGGGGTGAATGGGGCTTGTTGTGAGGGAAGGACATTGAAAGCAAAGCTCTTGGGAATATTCAGCAGCATGCCTTTCTCTGGAGTTGGCCATTCTGGGAAAATATGGCCCCACCCCTCAGTCAGTGCTGAGAAGCCTCAGGGCAAACAACAATCCAGGTGGGATCACAGCCCCACCCCTCAGTAAACAGGCTACCAAAAGACCCCTCAGGCACACAGCTGCCTATATCCCATCCAGAGACTAAGCCCCACCCACCAGAGGGATTAGAATCAGCTCCACCTACCAGTGGGCAGGCATCAGCCCCTCCCACCAGGAAGCCTACAGCAAGCCCCTGTACCAACTTCCGCCACAAGGGGGGCAGACACCAGAAGTGACAGAGGCTACAACTCTATTATCTGGAAAAAGGTCACCACACCAAAAACCTATAATAATGAAAAGACAGAGAACTATAACTCAGATGAGGGAGAAAGGAAAAAAACCCAGAAAAACATCTAAGCGATGAGGAGATTCTCAGCCTCCAGGAAAAAGACTTTAGACTGTTGATGCTGAAGATGATGCAAGACATTGGAAAGAAACTGGAGGCAAAGATGGATAACTTACAGGAAACACTGAGCAAAGAGATACAAGATGTAAAACTTAAACAAGAAGAGATGCAAAATACAATAACTGAAATAAAAAATTCACTAGAAGCAGCAGCTAACAGCAGAATACAGGAGGCAGAAGAACGAATAAGTGAAGTGGAGGACAGATTAGTGGAAATTACGGATGCAGAACAGAAAAGAGAAAAAAGATTGAAAACAAATGAAGAGAGTCTCAGAGAACTCTGGGACAACGTGAAAGGCACCAACATCTATATCATAGGGGTGCCAGAAGGAGAAGAGAGAGAGAAGGGGACAGAAAAAATATTCCAAGAGATAATAGCCAAAAACTTCCCTAACATGGGGAGGAAACCACTCTTTCAAATCTAGGAAGCACAACAAGTACCATATAAAATAAACCCAAGGAGGAATACACTGAGACACATATTAATCCAACTGACCAAAATTAAAGACAAAGAGAAAATCTTGAACGCAGCTAGGGGAAAGAAACAAGTAACATACAAGGGAACCCCAATAAGGTTATCGGCAGATTTTACAGCAGAAACTCTGCAGGCCAGCAGGGAGTGGCATGATATACTTAACGTGATGAAAGGAAAAAACCTCCAACAAAGATTACCCTACCCAGCAAGGCTCTTATTCAGATTTGAAGGAGAAAGCAAAAGCTTTGCAGATAAGCAAAAGTTGAGAGAATTCAGCAACACTAAACCAGCTTTCCAACAAATACTAAAGGAGCTTCTCTAGGCAGAAAAGAAAAGACAGCAACAGGAAACAAAAATTTCACAAATGACAAGGCTCACCAGTAAAGGTATACATACAGTAAAGATACGAAATCATCCATGCACAATTATACCACCAAAATCAGAAATCATAAGAAGAGGTGGGTACAAATGCAGGACACTGGAGATGAACTTGCAATTAAGAGACCAACAACTTAAAACAATCTCATATACATATAGACTCTTATATCAAAACTTCAGAATAACTGCAAACCAAAAATCTACAATTGACACAAAAACAAATAAGAAAAATCAACTCAAATACAACACTAAAGATAGTCATCAAACCAGAAAAGGGGAGAACAAGAGAAGAAGGACAGAAAAAAACAGCAACAAAAACAAATCCAAAGCAATTAATAAAATGGCAATAAGAACATACATATCAATAATTATCTTAAATGTCAATGGACTAAACGCCCCAACCAAAAGACATAGACTGGCTGAATGGATACAAAAACAAGACCCATATATATGCTCTTTTCAAGAGACCACATCACTTCTAGGGACACATACAAATCGAATGTGAGAGGATGGAAGAAAATATTTCATGCAAATGGGGATCAAAAGAAAGCTGGAGTAGCAGTACTCATAGCAGACAAAATAGACTTTAAAATCAAGAATGTTTTAAGGGACAAAGAAGGTCATTAGATAATGATCAAAGGATCAATCCAAGAAGAAAATATAACAATTGTAAATATCTACACACCCAACATAGGATCACCACAATATATATAAGGCAACTGCTAACAACCTTAAAAGGACAAATCGACAATAACACAATCATAGTGGGGGACTTTAACACCCCACTTACAGCAATGGACAGATCAACCAGAGAGAAAATCAATAAGGAAACACAGGCCCTGAATGATGCATTAAACCAGATGGACTCAATAGTATTTATAGGACATTCCATCCAAGAGCAACAGAATACACATTCTTCTCAACAGCACATGGAACATTCTCTAAGATTGATCACATCCTGGGCTACAAATCCAACCTCAGTAACTTTAAGAAAATTGAAATCATATCAAGCATCTCTTCCGACCACAGCACTATAAAACTGGAAATCAACAAGAAAAAAATGCAAAAAACACAAACACATAGAGACTAAACAACATGCTACTAAACAACCAAGGGATCACTGAAGAAATCAAAGAGGAAATTAAAAAATACCTAGAAGCAAATGACAATGAAGATACGACACTCCAAAACCTATGGGATGCAGCAAAAGCCATTCTAAGAGGAAAGTTATAGCAATACAAGCCCACCTCAGGAAAGAACAAAAAGCTCAAATAAACAACCTAACTTTACATCTAAAGCAGCTCGAGACAGGAAAACAGACAAGACCTAAAGTTAGCAGAAGGAAAGAAATCATAAAGATCAGAGCAGAAATCAATGAGCTAGAAACAAAGAAAACCATAGAAAAGATCAAGGAAACAAAAAGCTGGTTCTCTGAAAAGATCAACAAAATTGATGAACCCTTAGCCAGACTTATCCAGAAAAAAAGAGAGAGGACTCAAATCAATAAAATTAGAAATGAAAAGGGAGAAGTAACAACGGACATCACAGAAATACAAAGGATCATAAGAGACTACTGTATGCAACTATACACCAATAAAACAGAAAACCTAGAAGAAATGGACGAATTCTTACAAAAGTACACTCTTCCAAGACTAAACCAAGATGAAATAGAAGAGATGAACACACCAATCACAAGAACTAAAATTGAAACTGATTAAAAAACTTCCAACAAACAAAAGTCCAGGACCAGATGGCTTTACAGGCGAATTCTATCAAACATTTAGAGAAGAGCTAACACCTCTCCTTCTGAAACTATTTCAAATAATTGCAGAGGAAGGGATACTCCCAAACTCATTCTATGAGGCCACCATCACCCTGATACCAAAACCAGACAAAGATATCACAACAAAAGAAAACTACAGGCCAATTTCACTGATGAACATAGACACAAAAATCCTCAACAAAATACTAGTAAACCACATCCAAACAATACATTGAAAGGATTGTACATCATGATCAAGTGGGATTTATCCCAGGGATGCAAGGGTTCTTCAATATCCGCAAATCCATCAGTGCGATACATACACCACATTAACAAACTGAAGAAGAAAAACCATATGATCCTCTCAATAGACACAGAAAAAGCCTTTGACAAAATCCAACACCCATTTCTGAGAAAAACCCTTCAGAAAGTGGGCATAGCGGGAACCTACCTCAACACAATCAAGGCCATATATGACAAACCCACAGCAAACATCATTCTCAATGGTGAAAAGCTGAAAGAATTCCCACTGAGATCAGGAACAAGACAAGGATGTCTGCTCTTACCACTACTCTTCAACATAGTTTTGGAAGTCCTAGCCACAGCAATCAGAGAAGTAAAAGAAATATGAGGAATCCAAATTGGAAAGGAAGAAGTAAAACTATCACTATTTGCAGATGACATGATACTATACCTAGAGAATCCTAAAGACTCTACCAGAAGGCTGTTAGAGCTCATCCATGAATTTGGCAAAGTCTCGGGATACAAAATTAATATACAGAAATCGATGGCATTCCTATACACTAACAATTGAAGAGCAGAAAGAGAAATTAGGGAAGCAATCCCATTTACCATTGCATCCAAAAGAATAAAATGCCTAGGAGTAAACCCACCTAAAGAGACAAAAGACCTGTACTCTGAAAACTATAAGACACTGATGAAAGAAATCAAAGACGGCACAAATAGATGGAAAGACACACCATGCTCTTGGATTGGAAGAGCTAGTATTATCAAAATGACCATACTACCTAAGGCAATATACAGATTCAATGCAATCCCTATTGAATTACAAAGGACATTTTTCACAGAACTTGAAGAAAACATTTTAAAGTTTGTTGGGAAGCACAAAATACCCAGAATAGCCAAAGACATCCTGAAAAAGAAAAATGGAGCTGCAGGCATCAGGCTCCCTGACTTCTGACTATACTACAAAGCAACAATCATCAAAACCATATGGTACTGGCACAATGACAGACATATAGATCAGTGGAACAGTAGAGAAAGCCCAGAATTAAACCCACACACCTAAAGCCAACTAATCTGTGACAAAGGAGGTAAGAATATACACTGGAGAAAAGACAGCCTGTGCAATAAGTGGTGCTGGGGAAACTGGACAGCCACATGGAAAAGAAGGAAATTAGAACACTCCCTAACACCATACACAAAAATAAACTCAAAATGGATTAAAGACCTAGATATAAGACAAGACACTATAAAACTCCTAGAGGAAAACATAGGCCAAACACTCTCCAACGTAAATGACAGAAACATCTCAGATCCACCTCTTCAGAGTAATAACAGTAAAAACAAAAATAAACAAATGGGACCTAATCAAACTTCAAAGTTTCTGCACAGCAAAGGAAACCCTAAACAACACAAAAAGACAACCCACAGAATGGGAGAAAATCTTTGCAAGTGAGTTAACTGACAAGGGATTCATCTCTGAAATTTAGAATCACCTTCTGCAGCTCCATACAAAAACAAACAAACAACCCCATCAAAATTGGGCAGAAGATCTAAACTGATAATTCTCCAAAGAAGACATACAGATGGCCGAGAAACACATGAAAAGATGTTCAATATCACTTATCATTAGAGAAATGCAAATCAAAACCATGATGAGGTACCACCTTACACCAGCCAGAATGGCCATCATCAAAAGTCTACAAACAATAAGTGCTGGAGAGGGGCTGGAGAAAAAGGAACCCTAGTACACTGTTGGTGGGATTGTCAATTGCTGCAACCACTGTGGAAAACAGTATGGAGAGTCCTCAGAAAACTAAAAATAGAACTACCACTTGATCCAGCAATCCCACTCCTGGGCATCTACCCAGAGAAAACCACGACTCAAAAAGACACATGTACTCCGATGTTCATTGCAGCACCATTTGCAATAGCCAAGACATGGAAACAACCTAAATGTCCATCGACAGAGGAGTGGATCAAGAAGAAGTGGTACATATACACAATGGAGCATTACGCAGCCATTAAAAGGAACGAAACACCAGCATTTTTAGCACCATGGATGGACCTAGAAATTATCATGCTAAGTGAAGTCAGCCATACGATGAGACACCAACATCAAATGCTTTCACTGACATGTGGAATCTGAAAAAAGGACCGACGGAACTTCTTTGCAGAACAGATGCTGACTCACAGGCATTGAAAAACTTATGGTCTCTGAAGGAGACAGTTTGGGGCGTGGGGGGATGTGCTTGGGTTGTGGGATGGAAATCCTGTGAAATGGGACTGTGATGATGATTATATAACTATAGATGTGATAAATTTTTAAAAAAGGGTGCAGGTTCGATCCCTGGCCTTACTCAGTGGGTTAAGGATCCAGTGTTGCCCTGAGCTGTGGTGTAGGTCTCAGACGCGGCTATGATCCCTCGTTGCTGTGGCTGTTGTGTGGGCTGGCAGCTGTAGCTCCAATTCGATTCCTAGCATGGGAATGTCCATATGCTGCAGGTTGGACCTAAAAAAGGCAATAAATAAATAAATAAACAAATAAATAAAATAACAGGGATGCAATCCCTTTTACCATTGCATCCAAAAGAATAAAATACGTAGGAGTAAACCTACCTAAAGAGACAAAAGACTTGTAGTCTGAAAACACGAGATTAATTTTGAAATTAAAGCCACAAGTCTAAAACTTCTGGCTCTTTTCAAAGTTTAAGATTTTGTCAGTATTCAATTACTAAAATCATCACAAATCCAGTAAAATCCAATCAAGTGTTAGGTACTTAGCTTAGAGTCAAGGATCATAAAGTAAATAGAACATGATTCCTTTCCTCAAGAATAATCCTAATTTTACAGATTAGTCAACAACATTGCATTACATACCATTTCTACCAATAACTTGGCTTCTAACAACTCACAACATGCAGAAAGAGAAATCAGTTTCCTTCCTATTTTCCAATAGACTAGAAAGTGTTAGAATCCAATTGAGTTTACAACAGAATAATATAGACACAGTTGTAACCCAGTAAAAGACATCAAGAGTTTTACAGTATGTTACAACATAAATTCAGAAGAAGCAGTGCTATTTTTGTGTCCACTGAAAGGCACTGGCTATGTTTACCATTGTGAAGAATATCTACAAATCAACTATATATGACACAGTATCCTTCCATTTCTTCAAAGTCTGAAGGAATTAAGAAAGTGCTGAAAATTACTTTCATGAGTTAGTGAGTAGAATGTTGTAAACACTGAATTTAGACTTAAATATGAGAAATTCATATCCCAGAACTATCATTTACTCTGAAATTTCACTTAATTTGTAGAGTCTTAGTTACCCCAATGAAAAGGATGACAGTAAAATGAATTATATGCAAAAGTAGTTAGCAGATATAACAAATCTAAAGTATCACTTCTTCCATGAGTGAAAATACTTGTAAATAAAGAAATCTACAAAGCCCTCAGAAACGGGGTGTATATTTTGTTTATTTCTGAATTTTATTTTCCTTTAAAGTAAAGGAAATGTCAAGCTTTAGTAGACACAACAATGGCCCTCAAAGATGTTTATGTCCAGGAGTTCCCTGGTAGCCTACTGGGTTAAGGATTCAGCCTCGTCACTGCTGTGCTCGGGTTCAATCCCTGGCCTGGGAACTTTCACATGCTATGGTTGTAGCCAAACACAAACAAATAAACATAAAGATGCTCATGTCCAAAAGCTTACATGGTGGAATTCCCATCACGGCTCAGGGGAAACGAATCTGACTAGTATCCATGAAGACACAGGTTCAATCCCTGGCCTCATTCAGGGGGTTAAGGATCCAGCATTGCCTTGAGCTATGGTGTAGGTCACAGACTAGGCTCGGATCCTGCATTGCTGAGGCTGTGGCATAGGCAGGCAGCTATAGCTCCGATCTGACTCCTAGCCTGGCAATTTCCACATGCCACACATTCAGCCATAAAAAGACCAAAAAAAACAAAAAAGCTTACATGGCAAGGAGGATTCTGTGCATGTGATTAAGGATTTAGAGATTATCCTGAATTCTGCAGGTGAGCCTACAAAGACCCTTATAAGGAAAAGAAGGGGGCAAGAGAGTCTGAGAAGTAGATGTGAGGATGGTAACAGAAGCCAAAGTGGTATGATTGGGCTTTGAAGATGGAAAGCAGGCCACAAACTAAGGAACATGGGCAGCCTCTAAAAGCTGAAAGAGGAAAAATTCTTTCCTAGAGCTCCCAGAAAGAACACAGCCCTACCAGCACTTTGATTTTGGCCCAATAAGACCTGTGTCAGGCTTCTGACCTCCAGAAGTATAAAGTAATACATTCGTGTTGTTTTCAGTAGCTAAGCATGTGCTAATTTGGTACAGCAGCCCTAGGAAGTCCACATGCCAAGGGAGAGTACATAGCTGGATTCTGCCCACTGGGCTATAACCACGGGGCTATGTGACTTTAAGCCAGACCCTCCCTATTTCAAGTAGAGAAGTTGAATTAAGGTGATCTCTTGGATGTCCTCCAGTTTAAAAGTACTATAATTAAACACACCTTCTCTTTTCTTGCTCTTTTCCCAATCTTCTGTGCTTCCTCCCTGCCTTGGATTAAAAGAGTTATTTCCTCTCTGTTGTATTTTGTGCTTTAGGAAGAAGGTTATTCCTTGTGCTAGCTGGTCTGGTAGAAACTGCTGAGCGATAATGAGGCCCACTTACCATGACAAGCCATGTCAGCTGCTTTCGTTCACTGACAGTAAGTAGGCAACTTCTGTTACCCACTCCAATTTTCCCTGAGTCTATTTTCCAGGTCTCAAAATACACAGGCAGAAGTTACATAGGAATCCAATATGAACTCAAGGTCCCTAGAGAGTAGTTAGTTTCCTGGCCAATTATATGTAAAAACGTCCTCATCAAGATGATTTCTTTAAAGGCTGTCTTCAGCTCTAAGATTTAAAAAATTCATGATTTGTCATCCCCAATTACAAGCTAGGGAATTTTTAAGAATCTGTGGTTTCTCTGGATAAGACTACTAACAACACATTCGACCTTGAACAAAAAGGGTCGACTAAACCACACATAACAATAGCCAGGAGCTAAAAAGTGTATTTGTGCTTTATTCAACTCTAAATTGTAACAGTTTCAACAGGAGTCTTGAATTGCAGGAATGACTAGAGTTAAGACTTTAATTCTTTAAACATTAAACTTTGTCACAATATTAAACTGAGTGATTATTCAGTATTTTAAAATAACAACTTGAAATTTTTACTTTTAAACAATAAGGAAACATATTACAACTACTCATACCCTTATGAAAGAAGGCTGCAAAAGTTCTATGTTAAAATGACCCAGTAATTCCACTCCAAGGAACTTATTCCCAAAGAACTGAATATAAGAATATGAATACTTGCACATGAATCTTCATAGCATCACTATTCACAGTAGCCAAAAAGTGGAAACAACTTAAATGTACATCAACAGATGAATGAATAAAAAATGTCATAAACCCATACAACCAAGTATTATTTAGCCTTAAAAATTATGAAGTATACTGATACATGCCACAACATGGATGAACCCCAAAAACAGGCTAAGTAAAAGAATCCAGATACAGAAAGTCATGCACTGTATGACTCCATTTACATAAAATATACAGAGCAGGTAAATCCATAAAGACAGAAAGTAGATGAGTCTTGCCAGGGACTTTGCGGCGGGGGGGGGGGGGGAGCAGGGGGAGAAGTAGGAAGTAGGTACAGGTTTTCCTTTTGAGGTGATGAAAATATTTCAGAACTAAATAAAATTGACAGTTGCATAACACTGTAAATGTTCTAAATAACACTAAATAATACATTTTAAAATGGTTAATTATATATTATGTGAGTTTCATATCAATTTTAAAACAGTGTTCTATGGTTAGACAGAACTGAATTCTTCTTTGGCCTTGTCACTTATCATGTAGCCTTTGGCAAGTTAATTAAACTCTCCATTCTGCTTTCAGGGTTGCTGTGAAGATTACATGAAATACTCTATTTACAGTATCTGATGCAGATGATTATTAGAACAATGACACTTCCCTTCTCTGGACCCTTTTTTCCTCCTCTATAGATTGCTGAGAACTTAGAATGCTAATTTATAAAAATAAATAAAAAGTAAGTTAAAAAGGAAGCAAAGAAGGAAGGGTGGGAGGGAAAATGAAAAGATAATGCCATGCAATTTCTAGAAATTTATCCCAAGGAAGTAATTAGATGTAAATAGGTTTTTTGAATGTTTGAAAGTATACATCACATACACTCTCACACACATTATATACATCTAAGTGTTGTTGGTCCTAGAGAGAAAATATGAAAATGAAATGTTCAGATGGGTTAAGTAAATTAAGACATATCAATGCAACAGACTATTATGCAGACATTCTAAACATGATTTAATTTGTATTTAATGACACCCAAAGATATCCATGCCATAAGTTTGGGGGGTGAGTAGAAGACAATTTCGAAACTGTCTATATCCCACAATCCCTTTTATATCGCATACAAATGACAGGAAAAAAAATGCTAAGGATATACACACCAAATATAAAGATAGAAAGTAAATAAAAATATCTATTTTGAATAAGGATGTAAAGAAGAAAATTTATTAACATACATTTCTCATTATCAAACAGTATAAATTAGTTGACTTATAAATGCACTCCCCTCTAATTCTGATGTGTAAGATTTTATAACTCCTTTGTAGGGCAAAACTTTCATTTTTAAGAAATACACCATTTATTAGCTGTGTGACTTCTGAGAAATCACTGAACCTCTGCACATCAAAATGGTGAAAAGCTGAGTTATATAATTGGTACAAGACTATCAGTCTGTCACCACGTGCAATAGAAAAAGAACCAGGGTCAAGATCCAAGTCCTTAGACCTAGAGAATGCTAATAAAATCCTCTAAAAACTAGCCCTCAAGAAAAGTCAAAATTCTAAAGAGTTAGTGTTCGTGAGATGCACATAGAAGGCAAAAGGATCTTGCACAGTGCAGCACATGTGTATGAACTTTTAAACTCTCTCCTTCCCTGGGTGTTTAACTGTGATGAAGCTGACATCCTCCTAAAAATCAGCACAGTGTACAGAGATAAATGTGGATGTGAATTCTTCTTAATGTCAAATCCTGATTTGCAGACTTTTTTAAAAACTTAAGGATGCTTTTAAATCATTTTAGCAGGTAAATTTATTTTCTTGGCCACACCCATGGCACATGAAAGTTCCCAAGCCTGGGATCAAATACAAGCCACAACAGTGACAACACCACATCTTTAACCACTACACCACCAGGAAACTCCACCAGGTAAATTTAGAGGACAGAGCAATTACATCAAAATGGGGGGGATTAAAAATTAACAGTGGTGGGGAAAAAAATTAAGTGTGGTGGGCCTCTTATCATTTAAGGTATTTCAAGAGTCAAGAATTTCCATTAACAATCATAGAGTTGAACTATAATTGATCCCTTCTACCAAAGTACTTTGTTTAACAATGATGCTTAAAATGATTCAAAAAGTAGTATGCCTTTACACAAAGTCAGCAGCACTCAGGCAACTGATGAATGGAATGTAGTTACCATAATGTACCTCAACCAATTACATTTGTACAATGCTTTGGGACTTGCGGCTGCCCAGATACACATTCTGCATCATGAAGAGTTTTATCAGCACAATCTAAGGATCATCATCTGTATATCTGCCCTTATATGATTTCTAATTTTTTTCTTTTGCTTTTTTTATTATTTATTTATTTGTTTATTTATTTTGCCTTTTAGGGCTGCATCCGAGGCATACGGAAGTTCCCAGGCTACGGGTGGAATCAGAGCTGCAACTGCCGGCGTACACCACAGCCACAGCAACGAAGGATCTGAGCCAAGTCTGAAACCTACACCACAGCTCACAAGAACACCAGATCCTTAACTCACTGAGCAGGGCCAGGGATCGAACCCATGATCTCATGGTTACTAGTCAGATTTGTTTCTGCTGCGACACAATGGGAACTCCCTTCTAATTATTTTTTATTTTATTTATTTATTTATTTATCTGTCTTTTCGCCTTTTCTGGGGCCACTCCTGCAGCATATGTAGGTTCCCAGGTTAGGGGTCTAATCAGAGCTGTAGCCGTGAGCCTACGCCAGAGCCACAGCAATGCGGAATCCGAGCCTCACCTGTGACCTACACCACAGCTCATGGCAACACCGGATCCTTAACCCACTGAGCAAGGTCAGGGATTGAACCCGCAACCTCATGGTTCCTACTTGGATTCGTTAACCACTGAGCCACAACAGGAACTTCTAATTATTTTTTAATATGGCTGTTGTCCTCAACAACAGGTCTCTTTCTTTATAATCTCCTTTATAGTTCTACTTATTATCCTCATATCCAATGCTACCTTCCCGACCCCACCCCCATATCCTCCACCATAGGTAGCAAAGTGCTGGGCATTTGGCAGATGCACAAGCATGTGCACTGGCTTCAGTTAAACAGTGAGACAATATAAGCATCAAATAGATCTTGTCATGCAGCTGGTCTCTCAGCCTAACAGCAATGCCTATTTTCACCAACCCACTGGGGCTTGGAGAACACACAGAGAATAGCTGACATGCTCAAGCAACCATTACATGACATATTAGAGAAACAGTGAGGGTTAAAAAAAGATTCTTTGAGGATGCCCTCAAATCTACCTTTGAACATCTTTATGGAACTTGGAAAGATTAGCTCCAAATGTCAGTGTAGGCAACAGAAAGGAGAAATAGGATGACCTATTTTCACCATTTAAAGCCCAACAGTATAAGGAAGAAACACCTAGAAAACAACTGTTCATTGCTGTTATACTGTAGATCAAGAATTATCCCTACCAAATTGTGGCATATATTAGTTAGGTGGCTTGTAATTTCAGCCATGCCCCATATATACCCACCACAAAAAATACGTCCATCTTCCCATCATTAACAATCATTACTTATGAGTTTCCCTATATATATGAACCAAGCTATTTTTAATGTATGTATTATGAATTTAAATGAAAACAAGGAAATATTTAATACTTGTTTTATTTAAACCCATACTGCCAAGCATACTGACCTGGGAATTTAAGAATATCAAGTGTGCATACATGACATGAGATGAGTATTTTTCAAATAATTTAAATTTTGATCTAAAAATCAAATCCTTGATGAATCATGCATGCCACATAAACTTATGTTATTTCTCCAACTTTAAAAAGGACCAAATTTTGAAGTTTTCTCTTTTTTCTAGCTATTAAAACATAAATTTACTTTGACCTAAGGAAGAAAATAAAATTCTTAAGTGGTTATTTTTCCCAAAATAAACATGTCTTCAAGAGGACCATATTTTCCCAAGCCAAAATTAGGACACATAACGTGAAATGTAGGTAGATAATTCAAACTACTTAAAAATCAGGACAGTTAAAACAAATCTAGGATAAATGGCCAGTGCACCTATTTTAACCTAGGTAATGAAGATTCACATGCAAAATATTCCTCCCTCAAAAAACATATTTATTTTTTTAGGGCTACACCTGTGGCTAGGGGTCAAATCAGAGCTGTGGCTGCTGACCTACACTTCAGCCACAGCAATGTGGGGTCCTAGCCACATCTGCAACCTACACCATAGCTCACAGCAATGCTGGATCCTTTAACCCACTGAGCGAGGCCAGGAGTCGAACCCGCATCCTCATGGGTACTAGTTGGGTTCATAATCCACTGAGCCACAAATGGAACTCCCATCCTCAAAATATTTTGTTGGCACAAAGACAATCATGAAAAAAGGAACCATGATTGTTGTTTTCATCACTATATCTGAAGAGTCTATCTCCATACCTGACAGATAGTAGACATTTAATTTATATTGTTTCTCTGAATGAATGTGAAGGGAAAGTTGTGTGTGGGTCAGGGGGAGATGAAGATAGAGATTTTTCTACAACACAAAAGAAGCACCTTGGCCAAAAGGAAGGATTTATTTTATCTTACTGAGCCCCAAAACAATGAAGCAAATATAGTCACTGGAAAAAAAGAAAATATATGATTAGAAAAATACTTTACTGTCAACTGTTAAGCCAAATAAGCATCCATTGAGATTGAGGAGTAAAAATGATTTTTAAATAATTAATTTTAAAGAACAGCTACATTATGTGGATTCAAAACAAAATTCAAAGGGTAATGGTTTGGTTTAGTGTTAATCCAACACAATACACCTCCAACACACTGAAAGAAAACATGGGCTTTTCTATTACGTCTCAGAAAATGAAGATTCTTATTTGATTATACAGACCCAGCTAAAGATGTAGATTTGTCACCAATATCAAAAACTATAACCATACCTAGGGCTTTCAGGGTTTAAAACTAAAGTTAGTAGGCCAGTGAAACAAGTGACAGCCATCCTTACAGCCACTATCAGTCTTAGACAATTTATGAAACAGGTACATTTGCTCACTCATATAGTCAATGCTGTAGATCTACAATGTCGAGACTGTACATCTACTACGTCTCTTAAGCATGGAGAAGACAGTGGTATAGGTGAGCAAAACCTGCCACTCCAAAATACTTCTTAGACATGTGGATGACTTCCAGCTGAAAACAATCAAGGCTAAAAGGAAGAAAGGTTGACCTTCCTCCTAACTGCCTAAAAGAATGTAGATGGAGGACCTGTTCCAGGAAAGGGGCTATCACCATGGATCCCTACAACATGAACTAGATGTGTAGACAGGGAGGAACACAGCTAAGTCTGTTTCTTAAAATTCCTCCCTGACAGTGGTCAACAAGAGTTACGGATCATGCTCTCAATCTCGGTGTATCACATCCCATCTCACTTCTCCCCCTGTCAGGACCCAGCGCTCACATGATTCTCAGCTGTCTCTAGGCCCAGAAGACAGGGATCGGGAAAAAGCATTTTCACAGTAAGATCTTCACCGAAGAAAGTGTTATCCACATAGACGGCATTGGCCTTTTAAGAGGACCTTGGAAATAAGTAGAAAGCACACAAGCACGAATGATTTTTAAAAGGACTGAAATGAGGTCACTCAGGCAAGACACCAGAATCAAGGATTCTTACCAAGTGAGATGTTGAGACCGGCAGGAAGCTGTAACTGTTGTACCACCACTAGAAAGAAGGGGGTAAATATGAGAAATATGACTCCGAGCCAGGAAATTGAAGTTAGATAGTGGGCCAGAGCCCTGTTCCAGGATGAAAACTGGACAGAAATAAGGCATGTGAAACTTGGGGTGAACATCAGTGGGTAACTCAGCTGTGAAAGGCACCGGAAGGAAGACAAAGAGGAACCATGATTCCCCATGCATCACTGCTCCTAGTATGTGGTCATTAAATCTTTGTTAGAGCAAAACATTTGAGAAGAAAGATATCAGTCCCCTTCAGCTTTTATCTTTTCACTTACTCATTTAGCAGCTTTTAACTGAGCAATCAATAAAGTTATGTCTCTCATGGTAGCAAACCTCCCTTCATTTATCATGTTTAGTAGTTATATAAAAACCATCCTAATTTTATTTTTTTAACATTTCTTCCCTGCTTCACTAAATAAAACACATGGGAATGTGTCTGGTTTACAAAGTTCAATTATAAGATTGGAGGGATAAACTCACTATCATGAACATTTAAAAGTGCAATTTGTCTTTGGAACTGTTGTTCTTAACACCATCATACCCATACAGCTACAAATGTTGATATTTAAGCCTGTACTCGTGCAAAAACACTACTGAATATAAATTATTTTCAGTAAGAAAAAAGGCTGTAATTTTTCTTAGAACATGTCAGAAGACGAAAACAGAGAAAAGCTAATCAAACTGCTTACAATTCTCATCCTGAGAAAGGTGAATCAGTTTAACACTATGCTCTGAATACTATAAAACTCCTTTGGAAAAGCATTGGAAAATAAATAAATACCAGTGCAGACCTACTGATTTCAATCAAATTTTGTATAAATTGGCTAGGCAGAAAAAACAGCTCAGGCACTCCAATGCTCCTTCTACTAAAAAAGAGCCACGTGTTTAGGACCTGCAGACTGGCCTCAGTCTAGTACCTCTGGCAGAGCAAGTTATCAGGGAGGTTTTTAATTTCTCCAGCAAAAATAAAGGTCTTTGCTCATGAGAAGAGTTAAGCCTCCATGGTTTGTTCATGTAGAAATACCCTCCTGTTCAATAAATTTAGCCCTGACAGTGGTTGTGAATGATTCTTACTGCCCTGCTGCCTAGTTGGACTGGAAGCCAAACTTCATCATAGTCTCTTGATAGCCATCACAGATACTGAGGGAAATCTCTAATAATTTTATGTAGCTGTTAAGTTTAACACATGAACACTGCACTACCAACTCAGTCAACATTCACAATAGAAAGATAGCAAAATACAAAATGTATTATGGACTGCAATCAGTACTTTTATTACTAAATATGCTTATACTCTGCTAGCTAGCAAGTATGTTGCAAGGAATTTCTTAATTTTTGTTCCACTTAGATATTAAAGTATAACTAGGATATTCCATTTAGCAGCTAGCAAACAGTGAGGCCCCTGAGAGTAAATTTTCATTAAAATTTCAAGGTATTACTTGAAATGAGCATGTCCCTTTGTCCTTTTGATCTATGTATTAATGTCTTTCGGGTTTTTAAAAGAGCCCTTTTGAAGGACGTGGGAGATAAACAGAACTATAATTGAGGAGCAATTGAGCTAGTGTGGGCATTTTAGGAAGTTAAAGGCTTAAACTTTAGGCAAATTTAATTCTACTTAATGTTATTCGCTGGGAATTTTGATCACAGAGGTGGGCTGTCTATATTTACAGATATTATCCTTTACATGTGCACATGGAAAAATCTAACTTTCAGAGTTTTTTTGTTTGTTTGTTTCTGTCTTTTTAGGGCCGCACCCGTGGCTCCCAGGCTAGGGGTCTAATAGGAGCTATAGCTGCCGGCCTATGCCAGAGCCACAGCAATGCCAGATCTGAGCTGCATCTGCGACCTACACTGCAGCTCACAGCAATGCCAGATCCTTAACGCATTGAGCGAGGCCAAAGTTCAAACCCACAACCTCATGGTTCCTAGTCAGATGCGTTTCCACTGCGCCACGATGGGAACTCCCTAACTTTCAGAGTTTAGTTCTTCTCAGTGTCACACTTTGGTATAATGATGTCAATCATCTCAACCAGCATATAACTATTATCACTGCATTATTGGTAATTAGATTTGAATTCAACTCATCCTTTAATGTTGTTTAATCTATTGTATAAAAGTTTTCATACGGACCTATTTACTGTAAGGGAGTTACTGTTACTATACATATGCTTTTGATTAGGGTAATAAATCTCTGAAAGTTTAAGAGACTTAAGTTTATATTATTAGAGGGTGGTAGAGCTGTGGCTGGGATTCAGTTATTCTGATACAAACTCTTGTTCTGATTCATTATTCTGAGATGCTGCTCCTTAATTGAATGCAAGAGACAATTTTGTTGTATTGTGAAAACTCCCAGGATCCAAATAAACTTGTAACCTACAATTACAGGTGCTGATTAGAGACAGAATCTATCTTTTTCCAACATAAAAGATGAGGCTAGCTTTTCTCAACTTAGCCTTGCTTTCAGCCTAAAGTCTCTATTTTCCCTAATTTTTTCAGCTTTAAGGAACCCAAGTCTCTTCTAGTTGACTATCCAGACAAAATCCCAGGCTCTGGCTAAAAGTGATGGATCACCACAGTATTTACTGAGCCTTGAAGGGGAGCAGAACATGCCACCCCAAAATGCGCCTCTCTGGCACAAGGATTACTTTCAGCTGGTTATTTTTAAGAAACAACAGACACAAGAGCAGCTCTCAAAACCAATTAGAAGCTACCCTTTTGTAAGGGAAATTAACATTTATAAAGGAAACCTCCATTTGTAGGAAAAGATGGTCTCAATCTAGAAACTCTTATCAATGGAGAAGGTAATGACTCAAATCAGCACAAAAACCGTATTTACTGTACTTTGCCTGATAATTTCCCTTAGTCTGCTCCTCAACTCACAATGGCTCCCCTAGTCTTTAGGCGGAGATGGTATTTCAGGTGGCGGGTCATGCCGCTGACAGGAGTTACTCAGTTTTCCTTGTTTATCTTCCATGTACACAGGAGGTTATTAAACTTCTGTTTCTTTTTCTGCTGTTAATCTAATGTCTTTATATTACAGGAGGTCTCAGCCAAGAACCTTAGAAGGGTAAATGGAAAATTATTTCTCCTCCCCTACAGCATGTTTTTCCACCACAAGCTGTACAAGATTCTAGGATATATGAAGATTAACATATACTCTTACTCTTGCTTTTAAAAGTAGGTTCATGAATTTGTCCCTGAGTGCTTGAGACATTCTCAATTTTAGCAATGAAAGTCCTGCTTCCTAGGAAGCCTGTCTGGTTTGGGCAAATGGGGTGGTTGCTCACTCTACTTTCAAGGAGTTTTTAGTATGGTTTGGAGTCTTGCATGTAAATATGCAATTACTGTAGGCACCACCAAACAGTTTAATGGTGACATACCGAAGGAAACTTACTACTAACACTGGAAACATGCTCTACATGTGCCTATGAATCCATTTACATTTACACAGTGAAAGGAAAATCAATATGGAGTCAGTTTTGCTAAGAGAGCAAAATTTAAAATGAGCCAAAAGGCCACTGAGTACAGGTGACTTCATGTCTCACTCAGCCTGGATGGAATCTGACCTTTTTTTTCCATTTTATTTATTTATTTATTTTACTATTTATGTACAGATCAGTTCCCTTTCCTCTAGATAATGGAACCTCTTGGTATTGGGTACCCATGCTGTGCAGTGGCGGGGGGGGGGGATGTGTTGGGGGAAATAACAATAAAAAATTTTAAAAAAAAAGGAATCTGATCTTTTGACCACTTATTGTCCTATTCAAGATACGAATCATACTCTTACCCCTAAGTAACTTATGATTCCTTAAGGACATATATTTCCTGGCTTGCATCAGGGTCAATCACAATTCTAGCCAGGCAACTTTAACAACCGTCTGGCTTCTGTCTTTATAAGGCCCTAACCTGTTCTTTTCCCCCAACACTCTTACAGTTTTATCCCACTAAGTGTCTTATGAACTGCAATTCTTAAGACCTCAGATAAACCTCTTCGTTCCTTGCAGCCTCAATACTGAGTACTGTTCTGCATTACGTGGGGTCAGGAGGAGGATAAGAAATGAGTCACCTCTATCTCAAGCCTGCTACAGATAGGAGTAAGGGGTCTTTGAAAGCCTCCTATATTCCATCACCTCCTCAGCAGCCTTGGGTCATAAATCCTCTCAGCTCTTAGTTTCCCATTTTGGTCAAGGTTATGAGCCTTTATGTGGGCAGGGAATCCTTCATCTTGGTGAGTACTCAGTTATAGCTGAGTGCAGTTTTTAGGGGCAGCTCCTGCCTGCAGCTCTGGCTCATTTTATGTTTAAATCTTACAGGCCCTCATCTTGTAAATCTCTTCAGCAATGACTGGAAACTATTGGCCCACTTGGGGCTCGTGTGAGATTCCTAAATTAGTCTATTCGCACACTCCACTGGAACGAGCTATAGAATAAGATATCAAGTATGGGAAGCATATTTCAATGGGTATTTTTAGTTTTCCAAATGTAATAATCTCCTATTGATTTTGTCAGAAAAACTCACAATTATCTCAAAAGATTTACAAACTGGAAAAATCCTCTCAGGCTTCTAAGAGCCCTTTCTCTCTCTCTACTCCTTCTGCTCCCTCCTATTCCTCTGAATGTTCACCATGATGCTCACCTCCATGCTATCCATCTCTCTTTGATTTTCCTTTTTATCACACCAAGACTAATGCCCTGCAGGGGCCATACTGCCCCTTCTATAATGACAGCCTCTTTTAAAACCAGGTCCAATGAAGACAGCACAGAACCATGGCATCTGCCCCCTTGGACTAAGGCAGAATTACATGCCATACTTAAGGTCTTTCCCAAAGTTCAAGAGGTTTGATTGAGTTTGCCAGACAATTTGATCTCCTCACTAAAACCTATCAGCCTGGCTATTCAGATTTATATCAATTAACACATCTGCTTGTAGGAGGGTTATGGCTAAAGAATGGATGGAAGCTGTCAATTGGAAAGATCCTACTGATGATTCTTCTAGAACAGGCACAGTGGAGAAGTAAATACTCAAAAGTTAGCTAAAGAGCTCCACGAAAAAAAATTCCCATTCTATTTCCTAAACATATTGACTGACCTGTTATTCGACAGTTCATCCAACAGCCTGATGACAATGTCTATGATTATTACGGCCATTTTGAAAAAACATTTTTTCAAAATTCTAAGCCAAAGGGAACAAAAGTCCTTCTAGGAGGAGCATGCATTTCTTGTTCTATGCCTTTGAGATTGAAATCTGCCCTTCTCCAGGAATTCTTATCTAGATCATTTTCAATTCCTAAGACTGGAAGGAAAAGAACAGACCTTTTAAACAGAAACAGCTAAAAGGACTCTCTTACCCTAAGAGCCTCCTGAAAATTGCTTGTCAAGGGCAAATACAGATCTTAAAACCTTCTCCACAAATAATAAGAGACTTTAGCCATCTGAGTGAGTAGACTATTTATAGCAACAGTTATTTATAAACTAGTGAGTTTTGTATTGCATTTGATTCATGGCTAGTTTTAAAATGAATTTGAGATGTCCACGCCCATCTGTATGTATGTATGTCTGTGTGTAAGTGACATAGTATTTTTTGAACTTCAGACAGTATGGCTATATTTTTACAAAATTAATTTGTAAAAGAACTCTATTTAATTGGCTTAAACAAGTGCTTATACAAAATTCTCAGAAATGTAATAGAAACTAACCAAAATTAATTTCAGGTTCACAGGATCTAGGAAAATATCTGGTATTAAAAGCAGCTTAAGTTTGTTACTTTAATTTATAGAGACGTCTTTTAAAATTATCAACATCTTAAGTATAAACTTTTACTCTTCCTAGGTTTACTGAAACTCATATAAATTCATTATATCAAAAACTGTCAGCCAGAAAAATAACTTAGGATGGTAATGAAGTTTATATTTAGGTAATCTAAACATGGTTATAAGAATGCAACTGGAGACTCTCATACTGAGTGAAGTAAGTCAGAAGGAGAAAGACAAATACCATATGATATCACTTATATCTGGAATCTAATATACAACACAAATGAACCTTTCCTCAGAAAAGAAAATCATGGACTTGGAGAATAGACTTGTGGTTGCCAAGGGGGAGGGGAGGAAGTAGGGTGGATGGGGAGCTTGGGGTTAATGGATACAAACTATTGCCCTTGGAATGGATTAGCAATGAGATCCTGCTGTGTAACACTGGGAACTATGTCTGGTCACTTATGATGGAGCATGATAATGTGAGAAAAAAGAATGTATACATGTATGTGTAACTGGGTCACCATGCTGTACAGTAGAAAATTTACAGAACACTGTAAACCAGCTATAATGGAAAAAATAAAAGTCATTATATAGAATAGAAAAAATTAAATTAAAAAAAAAAAGAATAAATGAATTAAGGGAGTTCCTGTCATGGCACAGCGGAAACGAATCCGACTAGGAACCATGAGGTTGTGGGTTTGATCCCTGGCCTCGCCCAGTGGGTTAAGGATCCAGCGTTGCCATGAGCTGTGCTGTAGGTTGCAGATGCGGCTCAGATCCCGCAATGCTATGGCTCTGGCACAGGCCGGCAGCTATAGCTCCGATTAGACCCCAAGCCTGGGAACCTCCATATGCCGTGGGTGTGGCCCTAAAAAAACAAAAGACAAAAAAAAAGAATAAATGAATAAATAAATATACATGAGATAACAGTTTTTAGGTGAACTTTTTAACAATAATTATTAATGATATATCAACTTAAAATAGTTTCCCATATCTCTTTGGTTATTTACACAGAGTTTTGCTAAGTTAAATGATGGGAATTTGCTTAATACCTAAATCATTTCCAAATAAGATGAAATAATGAAACATTAATTGTTGAAATCTATTTTCCCTAGTTTTAATCTCCTCTTACAGAGAGACCAAATATGTTTACATTTAATTAGTAAAGACATTTATCTTGTGCATTATTCAAAGACTGTATATGAAATAGCATGTTTCTAAAAATTACAAAATGTATTTATAAGTTTGCCAAGCCACAAAATGTTAATACAACTCACAACTGTGTACTTCTTTATTTTCACTAAAACATTAAGATTCCAAAGGATGAAAAATTCCAACAAATGTATGTGCTTAAAGCTAAAATAAATAAATAACTAGGTAGATAAACACAGATAGATCAAATATATACATAAATGATAGATAATAAATAAGGGATAAATAAGGGAAACATCCTTGTATGCAAGGAAATCATGATGTGGTAAAAGAAGATTTAAGAAAAAGCAATCTTTAGAAAAGAATTTTACATGTGGTCAAGCTAGATATATTGGAATAAATTTAATTAAATGAGCTTTAATATCAGTAGTAAGCTGGTGCAAAATTAAAATTCTGTCTTTCTCTATTCTAAAAGTACAGAGTTTTCTTAGATTATTTGCCTTGCCTTGAGAAACTGTACACAAAGATTTTATCTACCTTTAACATAACCTATCTAGAAAAACAAAGACTACATTTTATCTTTATTAGGTCTTTGAACACTTAGGAAAAAAACTGAGTCTTTTCAATACAAGAAGAGCTAAGGCTTGATTGGGGACAAGATGGCAGAGTAGGAAGACAGTGAGCTCATATCCTCCCACAGACAGACCAAAAATACAACTATTTACAGAGACACTATTGATGAGAAAGATCAGAATCTAGCAAAAAAAAAAAAAAATCTTCTACAACAAAAGATATAAAGAAGGAACTACAATGAGACGGGTAGGAGGAGCAGTGACACTGCACAGTGAAGACCCACTCCCCTGTGTGACAGTCCTACAAAAGGGAGAATAATTATAACTGCAGAGGTTCTCCTCAAAGAGCAAGGGGTCTGAGCCCCACATCAGGTTCACCAGCCCAGTGGGAGGAGGGGAGCCTGCACCAGGAAGATGAATCCCCAGAATATTTGGCTTTGAAGGCCAGTGGAGCTTTCTTTCAAGAGAGCCTGAGGGCTGTGGGAAACAGACTCACTTTTAAAGGGAGCACACAGGAGTTCCCGTCGTGGCTCAGTGGTTAGCGAATCCAACTAGGAACCATGAGGCTGCGAGTTCAGTTCCTGACTTTGCTAAGTGGGTTAAGGATCCCGCATTGCCGTGAGCTGTGGCGTAGGTCACAGATGTGGCTCAAATCCCGCATCGCTGTGGCTCTGGCGTAGGCTGGTTGGCTACAGCTCCAATTAGACCCCTAGCCTGGGAACCTCCATATGCCATGGGTACGGCCCTAGAAAAGGCAAAAAAAAAAAAAAGATAAAGGGAGCACACAAATCTCACACGCTCTAGGACTGAGGGTAGAAGCAGTCATTTGAAGAAGCATAGGTCAGAGCCACCTATGGATCCTGGAGAGTTCTCTGAGAGGTGAGAAGCAACTGGAGCTCGCCCAGGGGACAGAGACACTGGCAACCATCATCTTTGGGAGCTCATTATACCACAAGGACACAGATGCTGGCAAGTGCTATTTTGGAATCCTCCCTTTAGCTTATGAGCACCCAGCCCCAGCCCCATCTACTACCAGCAGGCCAACACCAGTGGGAAACTTTGAGCCCCTTAGTCAGCCAACATAGAATCTGGCTGCACCCACCAGCAGGCCAGGTTTGCTGCAAGATATCTTGGGGCCCACTTCTGCACAACAGCGGGCAAGCAATAGCCCCAGGACCCCAAGGGCTCTGCAGCTAAAGTCCTCATAACCCAGTCCCACCAAACAGCAGCTGAAAGCCTCCACGAGATAAGACCTGGAGGGCCAGTCACACCTACCACACCACTCACAATAGTCTGCCCACCACAACAGAAGGAATAACACAGCCCAAATAGGGGCTTCTAATAGAGCATATAGCTTGGGTGAAGACAGGGGAGTGTACTGCTGGGACACAAAGGACATCCCCTACAGAAAGCCACTTTTCCAAGGTCAGTAAATGTAACCAACCTAGAAGATATATAGAAATAAAAACAGAACATTAGGAAAAATGGGACAACGGAGGAATGTGAATCAAAAAAAAAAAAAAGAGAGAGAGAGAGACAGCAAGACAAAGCTCCATAGGGGCAGAACTAAAACTAACCAAAGTGGAGATAGGCAATCTACCCAACAGAACAAATTAATAGTTACCAAAGGGAAAAGGTGGGGCAGAAGAGATGGACTGGCAGTTTGGGACTAGCATATACACACTATTATACACAGAATGGATGGTCAACAAGGACCTGCTGTATGGCATAGGCAACTGTACTCAATGTTCTATGATAACCTATGTGGGAATGGATATATGTATACATATAACTGAATCACTGTGCTGTACAGTAGAAATTAACACAACATTGTACAGCAACTACTATAAAATTTTTTAAACAAATAAACAAATATAATTTTTTTTAAAAAAAAAGAGAAGTGTGAACAGTTCTCAGAGCTTTCTTAGATGCTCTTCCAGGGTTACAATACTCAAAATTGGCTCAAATAAAATTTTTCGGTTCTTTCTTTAAAAAAGAGAGTACCTTTTGTGACTCAGGGCATTAAGAACACAATATAGTGTCAGTGAGGATGTAGTTTCAATCCCTGGTCCCAGTCAATGGGTTAAGGATCCAATGTTGGTGCAAGCTGAAGCATAGGTAATGGATGTGCCTCAGAGCCAGCACTGCTGTGGCTGAGGATGGCAACTGCAGCTCCAGTTCGACCCCAAGTTCAGGAACTTCTACATGCCACAGGTTTGGTCATAAAAAATAAATAAATAAGAACCAAAGAGAGATGAATAATGAAATAAATGAAATTAAAAAACAAAAATACTCTAGAAGGAATCAACAACAGATTAAATGATACAGAGGAATGGATCAGTGAGCTGGAAGACAGCATGGTGTAAATCACTGAAGCTGAACAGAAAAAAAGAAAAAAGAATAGGAGTTTCCATTGTGGCTCAGTGGGTAAGGACCCGATGTTGTCTCTGTGGTGATGTGGGTTAGATCCCTGGCCTCACTCAATGGGCTCAGATCCAGTGTTGCCATGGCTGGTGGCAGAGGTGTCAGCTGCAGTCCTAATTAGACCCCTGGCCTAGTAACTTCCACATGCTGCAGGTGTGGCCATTTAAAAAAAAAAAAAAAAAGGAAATGAAGACAGTTTAAGAAACCTCTGAGACAATACCAGGGATCCCAGAAGAAGAGATAAAGAAAGGGGCAGAGAACATCCCTGAAGGCAAAATAGCTGAGAACTTGCCTAACCTGGGGAAGGGAAGAGACATTCAGGTCAAGAAAGCACAAAGTTTAAAAGAAGATCAACCCAAAGAGGTCCACATCAAAATAAACTGTAATTAAAATGACAAAAATTAAATATAAAGAATGAATATTAAAAACAGGAAGGTAGGCTCAGGAGTAAAGAACCCAACTAGTATCCATGAGGATGCGGGTTCGAGCCCCAGCCTCACTCAGTGGGTTAAGGGATCTGGTGTTGCCATGAGCTGTGGTATAGGTCACAGATGTGACTCACATCTGGCATGGCTGTGACACAGGCCAGCAGCTACACCTCCAATTGGCCCCTAGCCTGGGAACTTCCACATGCCACAAGTCCAGCCCTCAAATTAAAAAAAAAAAAATTAAAATAGGAGTTCCTGTCATGGCTCAGTGGTTAACGAACCCAACTAGTAACCACAAGGTTGCAGGTTCAATCCCTGGCTTGTCTCAGTGGATTAAGGATCCAGTGTTGCCATGAGCTGTGGTGTACGTTGCAGGCGTGGCTCATATCTGGCATTGCTGTGGAGTAGGCAGGCAGCTACAGCTCTGATTCAATCCCTAGCCTGGGAACCTCCATATGCCACAGTTGGGGCCCTAAAAAAAGACAAAAAAAAAATAGCAGCAAGGTAATGGCAACAAGCTATGTACATGGGAACTTTCATAAGTCTATCAGCTGACTTTCCAGAGAAACTCTGCAGGCCAGAAGGGAATGTCATAATATACTTAAAGTGATGAAAGGCAAAAAACCTACAACCAAGAATACTCTAAATGGTGAGGCTCTCATTCAGATTTGATGGACAAATCAAATGCTTCACAGACAAGCAAAACTATCTAAAAGGGTTCAGCATCACCAAACCAGCTTTACAAGAAATGCAGCAGTTTTTTGTTTCAGGTTTGAGTTTTGTTTTTTGTTTGTTTGTTTGTTTGTTTTGCCTCACTAGAGGCATGTGGAAGTTCCCAGACCCATCAAACCCATGCCTCAGCAGTGACCTGAGCCACACAGTGACAATTCTAGATCCTTAACCTGCTGACAAGGGAACTCCTGAGAAATGTTAAAGGGACTTCTCTAGGTGAAAAAGAAAAGGCCACAACTAGAAACATGAAAATTATGAAAGGAAAAATCTCAATGGTAAAAGCATCCTCATGGATACTAGATGGATATAGTAAAGGCAGTAAATCAACAACACATAAAGCTAGTATGAAGGCTAAGATACAAAAGTTATAAGGTACTTATCTGCAATAAGTTGTTAAGGGGCACACACACACACAAAAAGGAATGTAAAATGTGATGTCAAAAACTAACTGTATGGGGAGGGAAAAAAAAAGACGTTGTTAAAATGAATTTGAAACTAAGAGATCAGCAACTTTAAAATAATCATGTGTTTATGTGTGTGAGAGGGGACCAAAATCAATAAAGTCAGAAATGAAAAAGTCTAAGTCACAACTAATACCAAAGAAATATAAAAGATAATAAGATATTACTAACAAACAACCATATGTCAGTAAATTGGACAACCTAGAAAAAATGGACAAATTCCTAGAAATGTACAATCTCCCAAGACTAAATCATGAAGGAAAAAACATGAACAGACCAATTACCAGTAATAAAACTGAATCAGTAATTAAAAGACTCTCATTTGGCACAGTGGGTTAATGATCTGGCCTGTCTCTGCAGAGGCACCAGTTTGATCCCCAGACCAGCACAGTGGGTTTAAAAAAAAAAAAAAAAAAAAAGACTCCCAACAAACAAAACCTCAGGAACAAACTCATTCTTCAGGACTATCATCACCCTGACACCAAAACCAGACAACAATACCACAAAAAAGAAAATTACAGGCCAATAACACTGATGAACATAAATGCAAAAATTCTCAAAAAATAAGCAAAATAAATCCAAAAATACCCCAGGACTCAAGGGTGGTTCAATATCCACAAATCAGTCAGTGCGATACACTGCATTAACAAATTGAAGAAAATCATATGATCATCTCAATAGATGCAGAAAAAGCTTTTGACAAAATTCAACATGACCATACCACCCAAGGCACTCTTCAAATTCAATGCAATCCCTATCATAATACCCATGGCATTGGTCATAGAAATGGAAAAAAATAATTTTAAAATTTGTATGAAAACACAAGAGCCTGAATAGTCAAAACTATTGAGAATGAAAATAAAGCTGGAGGTATCACACTCCCTGATTTCAAACTATACTACAAAGCTATAGTAATCAAAACATTGCAGTACTGGCACTACAACAGACACAAAGATCAAGGTAACAGAATAGAGAGCCCAAAATGAACCCACACTTACATGGGCAATTAATCTATGACAAGTAGGCAAGAATACAGAATGGAGAAAAGATAGCCTCTTGAAAAACAGTGTTGTGAGGAGTTCCCACTGCAGCTACAGTGGGTTAAGGATCCAGCATTGCTGCAGCAGTGCTGTAGGTCACAACTCTTAGTCGGATTCAGTCCCTGGCCCAGGAACTTCCATGTGCCATAACAGCAGAAAAAGAAGAAAAAAAATTGTGTTGAGAAAACTGGAGAGCTACGTGTAAAAGAGCCAAATTGGACTGCTGTCTCATACCATGCACAAAAAATAATTTGAAAATGGACTAAAGACTTAATTATAAAATCTGAAACCATAAAATTTCTAGAATAAAACACATGAAGTACATTGATACCACTTTTTCTAAAAATTTTTTTTTGATCTGTCTCCTCAGGCAACGAAAAGAAAAGCAAAAATAAACAAATGAGACTACACCAAACTAAAAAGCTTTTGCACAGCAAAGTAAACTATCAACAAAATGAAAAGGCCACCTACCAAATAGGAGAAGATATCTGCAAATGATACCTCTGATAAGGGGTTAATATCCAAAATATACAAAGAACTAACAATTCAACATAAAAAAAAATCCAATTAAAAAGCAGCAGAGGTGCTAAATAGACATTTTTCCAAGGAAGACATACAGGTAGCCAACAGGTACATGAAAAGATACTTAACATCACTATCAGGGGAATGCAAATCAAAACTAAAATGTCAGGAGTTCCCTTGTGGCACAGTAGGTTAAGGATTCAGTGCTGTCACTGCAGCAGCTTGGGTCACTGCTGTGGTGTAAGTTGAATCCCTGACCCAGGAACTTCTACATGCCACAAGTACAGACAAAAAAAAAATGAAAAAAGAAAGAAACACCAGATATCACCTCACCCCTGTTAGAATGGCTATTACCAGGGGGAAAAAAAAGGAAAAGAAGAAGAAAGAAGGGGGAGAAGAAGAGTAAAGGGAACCCTCATGCACTGATGGTAGGAATGTAAAATGTTACAGCCACTACAGAGAACAGTAAGGAGATTCCTCAAAAATTAAAAATGCAACTACCATATGATCCAGTAATACCACTCTTGGATGCTTATCTTAAGGAAAAAAAAAACTAATTAGGAAATATTTATGCACCTCTATGTTTATTTAAGTATGTACAACAGCCAAGATATAAAAGCAATCTAAGTGCCCATCGACAGATAAATGGATAATGATGATGTGATAAACACACACACACACACACACACACACACACACACACACACACATACAAAATGGAGTATTACTCAGCTATTAAAAAGAATGAAAGCTTGACATTTGTGACAACATTGATTGACCTAGAGGGTATTATGTTAAGGGAAATAAATCAAAGAAGGACAAATAACATATGACTTCACCTGTATGTGGAATCAAAAAACAAAACAAACAAACATAACAAAACAGTTATGCATACAGAGAACACACAGGTGTTTTTCAATAGGGAGGGGGAGCAAAGAAATAGGTGAGGGAGTATAAAAGGTACAAATTTCCAACTGGAAAATAAATAAGTTGGGGTATAAAATGCACAGTGTGGAGAATATTATCAATACTACATAATATTTTGGTATGGTGACATATTTTAACTAGACTTGTCATGGTCATCACTTTGAAATGTGTAGAAATATTGAATCACTATATAATGCAATAGCAACTAGCAGTGTTGTAGGTCAATTCTATTTCAAAAACTCAGTCATTCACACAAAAAGTGACCAAATTTGAGATTGACAGAAGGGGGTGGGGGAGGAGAAATTGGATGAAAGCAGTCAAAAGTTACTAACATGCAGTTATAATTAAGTACTGGGGATATTGTGTACAAAATGATAAATATAACTAATACTACTATATGTTATATATGAAAGTTGTTAGAGTAAATCCTGAGTTCTCGTTAAAAGAAAAAAAAAGTTTGTATTTCTTTAATTTTGTACCTGTATGAGGTAACTGATGTTCACTGAACTGTGATTATGTCGTCATGATGTATGTAAAACATATCATTATATAGAACAATTTAAGCATATTCAGTATGGTATGTCATTTTTATCTCAATAAAACTGGAAGAGATAAAAGCTAAGACTTTTCAAAACTATTAACTTTTTCCATTTGTTTGTGAAGTCTTTGTCACTTTAAGTAGATTCCTAAGTATTGTTTCATAATGATCTATGATCCTATGTGACCAAGACTTTTTAAAACTTCTGATATTTTTGACACAATTCCCAAAAATCAAATTCTAAATGAAGCTTTATTGACCCAGCTTTATAAAAATGAGATGTACTAATTAGGTTTATGTGGTATGTTAAATTACACAGGAAGCATCGTCAAATAAATAATGATAAGCCTTCTTAGGTTATATTGCATAGGTAAATGTTATTAATATAAATTTTTTATAACTTAAATATTTCCTGTTATAACATTATCAATCATAATTCTAGTTATCTAAAAATACTGTGTATCACAGAAATCACCTAATTTCCTTGTCAATTCAATCCTATTGAACTCTCAGATCTTCAATAATGGGCACTTTTAAAGTTTTTTGTCATTTACAGAGAATTATTGTTTTACTCTGATGCTTTTACAAATATGTTTCATCTACATGGAATGGACTCTGACACTTAATCTAGAATACAGGCTTCTGATAAACTTTTACATCGTACCATTCAACAGGGTAAGAATTTACAGAACTCTAACAAAGAAACTGACGGCCTCATAAATAGTTAACAAAAGATCGAGGTCAATAATTAATTACATGGGACTGAATGAACTGACGAGGATTACAATTTTGCGACTTTCTGTGTTAAACACTATTTATTCTTTTATGTTTTGCTCTTCCAGATTTAAGGTAACCTCTTCTCGCAAGCAAATTGCTTAAAGAAACTTGGTAAAATGTACCTCCGTAAACTAAGATTAAACATTTATCTTTTTCTCCCTACCTGATCCCTTCACAATTCGGGAACTCTTAGTACTTTTTTTTTTTTTTTTCGGTAATATGGTTATTTGCATAAGTTCAATAAGAATAAGTTCTTATAACTGGAAACAATGCTTATATTACCAAGGCTTTGACTGCAATGTCCTATTTGGGAGAGACATGCCTCTCAGATATAACCAGACAGGTTGACTTTATAAAGCCAAAAAGATCCTTGAAAAATCCACCCGGTACCTTGTTCACAGGGTTCCCAACCACCTTACCAGGTGAGGGATGAAGGTCATTTCCAGGCAAGTACAGGAATCTAAAGTTATTTGGGGAACTCAACAAGAGAGGAATTTCACCCAACTCTATAGGTACTGCAGGTGAAGTCTATTACCAAGTCCTTGGACTGGCTTTCCTGGCCTCAAGAGACCTTTAAAAGTTTACTCTGCGATTCTTTATGAAAAGTTCCAGCAAAGCAGATTCAAAAGAGCCTACAAGATTGTTATTATACTCAAGTAAATAATCAGTCTAAGTTTATTGAAACTAGACATTTTGAAAACAAATGTCTTTATTTGGCTCTCTTTTGTAGAAATGAGGATGATTTTAGAGAGAAAAATGTTTCAGTAATATACCTCTGTGGATATTAGATTCTAGTGCTATTAACTCTCTTTGAGGTTTTGGTATTCACCTCTAAATTTGACTAGAACCTAAATTCTTCTAGTTTCCTCCACTATTTGGCCATGACTCTCCAAACTAATGTTTCCAGTTTATCTCCCATCCTTTTGACTTGGAATCATGGAAAACTTCAACTGCCATTTTTCCAAAGCCGTGCAAGCTAAAATTGGACGACTTGATACAAACTTCAGAGAAATCACTGTGACAGCTCACTTAAAAAATTTCATCCCTGCTGCTTTATGAGCCACTCAGAAAGTTCACCTAAACTTCCAGTGACATCATCAGAGACATTTCGAACTGCAAAAGATGCTGTGACCCTGACATGTAGAAATCTTCAGCTGCCCCCCTCTGGATATGGTGTCTTATTGTGATCCCAATTGCAACGAGTTATACTAATCATTGTTGTAATTTGTTCTTTCTTTGTTATTTTTAAACTGTTTATGCCTTGTATCTCTCACTACTATATACTATGACACCCTCCACAGGAATAAAGACAACTTGACGTCTGGAAATGACTGACCATCCCTATATGAATATCTCCTAATGAAGATCCAGGAACTTATATCTTGAACATCACCTAAGACTCACTTCCTAGATGGCTCCTTGTTGCTTCAACAGGGCCATAAACTCTCTAAAAGCATACCTCCCCTGCAATCACCTCTTTCTCTCCTCCATGGAACATGACTCTCTGAGAATGAGACTTCCCAGCACCAAGTAAGTCGATGCTAATGACATATAACCAAATGGTTGATCAAAGATGCTTTCCAAAGAAAAATCTCAATCAAAAGGGAGAAATGTAAAAGGAAAAATCAAAATGAAGTTGGTATTAAGAGAGTGCTATAAAATGGAGCCAGGAGGCCATGGAGGAAGTGTAACATGTGCACCTGTCAGCCTAGATGGAATCTGAGCATGTGAGCACCCATTGTCCTACTCAAGATACTTATCAGATCTTCACCGTAAAATAACTTGCAATACCTTAAGGACAAATTTTTCCTAACTTGCGTCAAAGTCAATCATAATTCTTACCAGGCAACTTTGACAACCTTGTGGCTTTTGTCTTTATAAGCCCCTGACTTTTTCTGTTCCCCAGAACACTCATTTGGTTTTACCTGACTCTGCATGTCCTGAACTACAATTCTTAAGAGCCCAAATAAAGCTATTTGTTCTTTGCAGCCTCAATACTGACAATCCATCAGGTCCGTATTACTACAAGTCTCTGAAAGTCAAGCCATTTCTAGCATCAATAATGTCTCCAAGCTCACCTTTTAATTCCCTGCACTAAAATTAACTCATTGTTATTTTTCCATTCTCTGTAACTTTTGGGGCTATATTTTTAGTTATGTTACTCTACCCACAACCATCTCCTTTACACTTCCAGCCATCCTTAATTCTAACACGTCATACTCCCTATTACTGTTTCTAATAAATGCCTGGGCTAGCTCACTTTCAGAAGCCTGGAATAAAGGAGCACTTAAGAACAGTTTGTTGAATAAATGATTCAGCATTATGAATATATATTTATCTACAACACAGATAAAGTGTGTTGGACAAAGTCCATCTTTGTTCCACATAATAGAGGAGGGTAATTTTTATGAGTGTTTCCTGATTGTCAAGTATGTGTCAAGCACTTACGTTTCCTCACTTAATCCTCTTACCAACTGTGAGAAAGAATGAATATTATGATTATCTTCATTTTATAAAAACACAAAACAGGCACAGGGAAGTTAAGTAACCAGTTCACTCGTATAACATGAAGAACTTCAGTTCCAGAAATGTTTTAGAACTAATTTCATGACCATACCATGCAGTATATTGAAGAGACCTTGGTAATCAAAGGATATCATGACAGACAATAAGCAGTTTCCAAAGCAAGCATTCGACGAAGAGACCTTCAACTAGAAGAAATAGTGAACCCCAAGAATGCACTATTTGACCATTTGAAATCTAGGACTAAGGATTTATGACATTAAGTCAATCATCCAATGCACACTTACTGGTTATAGCTACTATGATTCATACATAAAGCTGGGGACACAAAACTGAATAGGAAAAAAGTTCCTTTAGATATCCAGCCTGGGATCAAGTAGTACTGCTGAGTTACGGCTAGAAAGAAGCCCCTTTAAGAACTTTTACACATAAAAAGATGCTCAACATCATTATTAGAGAAATGCAAGTCAAAACTACAATGAGGTACCACCTCACACCAGTCAGAATGGCCATCATCAAAAAGGCTACAAACAGTAAATGTTGAAAAGGGTTTGAAAAAAAGGGACCTCTTACACTGCTGCTGGGAATCTAAGCTAGTGCAACCACTATGGAGAACAGTATGGAGGTTTCTTAAAAAACTAAATATAGAACTACCATATGATCCAGAAATTCCACTCATGGGACTATATCCAGCGACAACCATAATTTGAAAAGATACACACACACTCCAATGTTCACTGCAGTGCTATTTACAACAGCCAATACATGGACGAAACCTAAATGTCCACTGGCTGAGGAATGGATCAAGAAGATATGGTACATACATATAATGGAATTTAATCAGCCATAAAAAAATGCCATTTTCAGCAACATAGATGGATCTAGAGATTATCATACTAAGTAAGTCAGAGAAAGACAAATATCATATGATATAACCTATATGTGGAATCTAATAAAAATGATACAAAAGAACTTATTTATAAAACAGAAACAAACTCACAGATTTCAAGTCCAAAAAGTATGGTTACTATATGGGAACCTATGGAGGGGAGAAAGGAATTAGGAGGAAGGGAATATCATATACATACTACTGTATAAAATAATTATTACGTTTAGAATGGATAAGCAATGAGGTCCTACTGTATAGCTCAGAGAACTATATTCAATCTCCTGCGACAGAACACGATGGGAGACAGAATGAGAAAAAATATATATATATATGTATATGTATGACTGGGTCACTTTGCTGTACAGAAGAAATTAACCCAACACTGTAAATCAAGTATACCTATATGGGAAAAAAGAATAGATATATGTATAACTGATTCACTTTGCTGTACACCTGAAACTAATACAACACCCTAAGTCAACTATATTCCAATAAAAAATTTAAAAAAAGAATTTCTATAGCTATTCTCCAGCCATCCCAAATAAATATACAATTTAAGTAAAAACCGAGAGACTCCCACTCTTCAAGGCAAGTTGCTCCCCCCCATATTCAAACAGCTCCCCAAGCATCACTTACATACAAAGAAATTCTAAGGATTCCAAAGCTTAAGGTTGGGGGTCACAATATCAATCACCAGGAGAGGAGGGGTCATATCTGCATTCACCAGAAAAGTGTTCAGAACCAGGTGTATGAGAGAACCAGAAAGGGACAGAATCACAGACATGGAGGGAACAAACAGGTGTTCTCAGTAATAAGAGGGAAATGCAGTTACTAAGACCAGGGCGAAAGGTCCAAGTTAAGCAGTCAGCTCTGGATGAAGATCTAAGCAAAAAAACAAAGGTGAAACAATGTCGCCCTACAAAGTTGTCCATGCTGTGTTATTTTACTTTGACAGTAGGTTTTGTTTTAGTTTAGAGTTGCAATACAAACCCACAAAACATGAGACTTATACTTAAGACTCAGGTAGACCCAGTTTGTGACCTATTTTACAGAAATTATTTTGCAGGGTTAACAGTATTGTAAATCTAGGTAAGATGCTAATTAGTCACCATAACTATCTTGGATAGTAGGCACTGTCTATTTCCCAAATGTATTTTTTTATAAAGGTAATTCACTAGGTATCATAGCCCAATAACGATTCCATTCAGTCATCGGAATTAAAAAAAAAAAATGCCCATCTTCAAAATAGGTACTCATTTCTTCAATATTTATAATGAATTTAAAATTATGTCTAAAAGTAAAGTATAACCAACTTGTCAACAGAAATAATAAATACCTTTATACTACAATAAAGCTAATTCAAGATGTAAATTGTTAACATAAAAGAGGCTTAGAAAACAACTACTACATACATACGCAGTACTGGTAAAATTTAGCCCCCAATACATGGTGGAATTAAATCTACTTTCTCTTGGAAAGGCATACCGACAGGATAAAGTCACAAAAATATTTACCAACATTAATTAGCAACTTCTTATAGTTATGTAGCAAGCAAAGCCAGGTGAAAGTGAAAATAAATCAGTATCACCTGTTTGATAGAACGTTTTCGTTCAAAACAACTGATTTTTCAACTGGATACCTTTTAAAACAAACTCAAAGCGATAGGACCAAAATAAGTAACTTTTTTTTCAGATTAGAAAGGTTTAATGTATATGTGTGTATATTCCCTCACACTATACTACCTTTTTAAACTTAATATAGCGTTAAATACAGAGCAATAAATTCAGCTTGCGAAAGAAAAATTTTCTTTAAAAACTATCCACTTTACTTTGTACTTTGAAATGGATTAATTACATTCTTAGAAATTCAACTCTCTTCACCACGTTTTCTTCTTGGGTTTCCTCTTTGACAATTCTATAATACCCAAAAAACAGGTCTTCCCCATAGCCATTATATTCAGCAGACTGTTAAATTATTTCCATTGGCCCAGTTAACAAATAAGAGGGGTCCACTGCTTCTTTCCAGCAAGATCTAAACCCACACAGGCAGCAATTGGGCTGCATGGCTGTACCTTTACGGAATTTCTCGCTAGATATCCTGGCGCACCATAAAGGAAGCATTTCTTAGCAAGCATTGCAGCGTTCCAGTTTTGGAGATACTTACGCCTAACCGGGAGCAGGAACCCAGGCTCACAGCAAGACACACTATGGACCTCGCAGAACTGTCTGCAGGACAAGTGGGGGAGCGCGGGAGAGCGCGGGCCTCCGTGGGAGAGCGCGGGCCTGCGTGGGAGAGCGTGCGCAAGAGCCGGGAGAGCGCATGCGTGCTCCACAGCTGCCGCCACTCAGGTCTGTTCTTTTCACATTCTCTCCCACTTCTATGACCTTTGCAGGTGTGGGAAGTAATCTTCTTGGGCAGTAACTTCAGGATGTGTACTTTTTCAAATGACTTTTGTTGCTTATGAAGTATCACTTGTAAATCGGATTGCCAGATTTGGGAAATAACAATACAGGACCCCCAGTGTAATTAATATTTCAGGTAGCAAAAGACGAATTTCTTTCGTAGAAGCATACTCTTTATTTGGGGCATACTTATACTAAAAAAATAATTCCTTGTTTTTCATCTGGGCGTCCTGTATTTTATCTGGTAAAGCTACCTCTCAAGTAAGGGTCTTGTTAAAAAGCATAGATGTTTGTAATTATGGATTTTTCATAACCAAAAAATCTTGTTTGGAAACAGGGTCTCAGGTTCTTGGTTGACCACACTGCTTTACAGTCTCAGCGGTCTGAGTGTATTTGTAGAACAGACTTGCGCAGTGAGGTAATGTTACCTGTGCTTTATCAGAGTACATGCATGGCTCTTGAAATTTATTCTAATAAATGTTTAACTAGTTCAGTGGATCAAATAGATATTTTATCGCCAAATTAAATGTCTCTCTCTAAAAAGCAAATGGAAATAGGTACATATTCATGGCATATAATTTTACCAACACACACAAAAAAACCATCTGAAGACCTGATTGACAGTCTACAGGTGGCTTGCAGCTCTGCTTTTGCCTTGTTATTTGGGAGGCCCTAGGGAGCTGCCTGCTTCACCTCACAGGAGCTATAAACTCTTGTCATGGCAACAAGCCTGACAAGTGCAGTTTTCTGATTTCTGCGCAAAAGTTCATTCAATCTTCCTGATACGGTAGTGAATCAGGGCAGAAGATAGCTTACAGGTGATGAGCCTGTGGTGGAGAAGTGGGTTTTGAGGCAGGGACAATACACAGTCTTGGATGGACTCCACAGGAAAGGGTAGAAAAACCAAGAGAAGGCAAAGACAAACACTACCATTGTTCACACTTAAAAGATTAAGTCTCGGGTATGACTGGACAAAGTAAGCAATATGGAATCACCTTGGGGGAGATCAAAAAGAAAATTCAGAAGAGCTAAAAGAGACATGTAACCACATGTCACCAATGCAAGCCAAGGATGGTTAGACAGAAATAGCCCCCTGCAGATATTTTTGACAGTCACTCCAAATAAAATCTTATTTTCTGAATCCACAATGCAGTCTTTATTCTCGTCATATTTTTCCAAGTCACAGTACTTGCATAGATATAAATATGGAAATTGAAAGTATTTTCCTTCATGTTCAGAAATTTTAAAAGATACATTTTTAGATGGATGACAGTTCAACTCAAAGCACTGAGTTTTGGGGGACAGTTACCATGTAAAAATCGAGGTGTTCCCTATGTATTTATACTTTGTATTTTGTTTTAAAAATTTAGTTACATTTGAATGCACTTGATTTATTGTCTTCTATATTAGTATAGAAAAAACAGGAAATATCACTATAATTATGCATACTTTGCAATGATTAGGCATTTAATATACAATGAGATATTTGCTAGGGAAGTATGTCTACCATTAGAACAGAGAACAGGCTCTAGGGTTATGTCAAGCTGCAAAGAGATATGTATGCGAATGAATTCTCAGGCTCATTAATCATTTTTATACTTGAAGTGCTAAACTGCTAATGTTACACTGAGAGTGAAAATGAAGTAATTAAGGAGTTTAATAGCTACAGTCTTTTGAGGGGAAAACAAGTTGATAATGCTTCTTTTAATATGTTACATAAATTGGATTTTTTGTTAAATTGCAAAAACCAGGTTCATCTATTGTGCAGCTTCCAATGACACAAATCATTTGATTATATTTGTGTATGAGGTCAATAGACAGCTATGTGAAGGCAGTTCACTAAAGGATCACATTTGTAAGAGGAAGTCTGTGTTACCAAAAGCACAAAAACACCTATCAGGTTCTCACCTTTTTCCTTTTGATGTTCTAAAGCACTACTTCTCAAATTTTCTGTAGTGAAGAATCACTTTTTGTTCCTTTGTTCTCCATTCACCACAGATAAATTCTTTTGTAAAATACAATGCCAATTACTTGAAAACTGAAGCCAAAAGACATAAAAAACACTAGCCTGTTATTGAATTGCTGGATTCAATAGACATAACATTACTCAGTCACGTTTCCATAAAAGTTTCCAAGGGGGAAAGAGTGGGATGGATTGGGATCTTGGGGTTAATAGATGCAGACTATTGCCTTTGGAATGGATTAGCAATGAGATCCTGCTGTGTAGCACTGGGAACTATGTCTAGTCACTTATGATGGAGCATGATAATGTGATAAAATAGAATGTGTACATGTATGTGTAACTGGGTCACCATGCTGTACAGTAGAAAAAAAATGTATTGGGGAAATATAAATTAATTAATTAAAAAAATTTTTTTAAAGTTTCTAATGGCCTAACCTCGATTACCCCACAGACCCAGAAATAGTGTGAGGACTCACTGGTTAAGGCACAGTGCTCTAAAAGTAGCAGTCTGGGGAGCAGGGGTTTGGTCAAACACTGAGGCCAAATCATATAAGGGCTTCATGCTCAGGTCACTTGCAGGCTAAGGACATCAGGGAGGATCTACTACCCTGGGTAAGCCTCCTGCCCCCTTTCTGAAGGACTGTGAATTATCTCGGTAGAAGTAAGAACTTCTCATGGGTAAGCATCTCTGTTTGGCCCCTTTCATTGGAATTTGCTTCTTTCTTGCTTAGTAACTCCAAATGCATTTTGCCCATTCTTCCCCTTTCCTTTTCTTCCATTTTTTTTTTCTTCTTCCCTTTTTGGAGGCATTTTCATGCATTTTTAAAAAATGTGACCTTCACTGTAAATCAACTATACTTTAATAATTTAAAAAAAATATGACCCTGGAGATGAGTAGAACTGGGTTTCAATTGTACACCACTACATTCCGAATATGAGAAGGCAGACCAGGAACTCAATCCTGCTAAGTCAGGATTTATTATCTGTTAAATGGCAACAATATTATCCTTCATGTAGTATGAATGAGATTCTAAAGTTAGATAAAAGGGCATAACAGGTACTCATCAAATGCTGCTCAACTCCTCAATTCCTTCCTTCCCTGGTTATTTTTGAGTGTCGAAGAGAGAATGTTGTGTTGTTATATGTGAAAGTTAATGTATTAGCAGTTATGCTTGCAGCTTATAAACATGACTCTTCTCAGAAAATTATTTAAATAAAGCCAAACAATCAACCAACAAACCAGATAAACAACTGACATTACGACATCTTTTTCCCTCTTCCATATAACAGTCATATCCTCCACAGTGGCCCAAGCCAGAGTCCTGGGAGTCAAACTCACATGTACCCCAATTCCAAGGGTCACCAATGCCATAAATTATTCCTTCCAAATGCTTATCATAGCCATTTCTTCACTTTTGCCCTCCAGCCACTACTTTAATTCTTTTCTGAGATCTTGAAACTGATCCACCTGTATCTTTTCCCATACCGGTGCAATCTATCACCTTCAACATTGCTCTCAGAAGGCTCTTTGTAAAAGAAAAAACCTCCTCAAGTCAGTCTCCTGCTTGAAACTTTCCCCAGAGGCTCACTCACTGTGACCTAGGGGGAAAAGTTCAGAAGATAACATTTGGACTGTTAGAGCTCACAGAGTTCTTAAACAAACTCAAAATTAGTGAAGAACAGCTTCCCTATAGTAGCCACGCCCAAGACACGTCCCCCAGATCCTGCCATCATCCAGCATCTAAAGGGTTAACACTTGGTAGAGTGAATAAACAGACCTCCCACCCTCCAATTATACTGTCCTGATAGGTGATCACCCAGTCTTACCATTGGAAATTATTTTGAATATCTCTCCATCTTATAAATCCTTCATTAGCTAGCCTTGGAGTCCTTTTCTCTTTCCAAATGGTAAAAGTGGTATGTGGTCCTTTTCCCTGTCCTTTTGGCTCATGCCACACTAATAAGTGTATGGCACAATTTGACATAACGATGATATTTGAAGATAAAGTGAGGCTTTTTAGTCATCAAACTCAAAAGTGCACAGATAAGTCAAATAACATTATAGATTATACAATGTTCTTTGCTCATCAAAACATTTTATTCTAATATATCCAGTGGGTATCATGTATGAATTGGTTTTCCTTTCTTATTATCAACTTGTCTTCTGTTTTGCCTATTAAATTCTTATTAATTTTTATAGTTTCATGATAGAAATAATGTTCATTTCATATTCTATCTCCTAGAGTTAGTACAGTAGGAACTGGTGTCTTTTTACATATAAACGTGGAATATTATAATTATAAAAATTCAGCCTATTTAAAAGATTTTTTCACTGCAATTAATTTAGTGTAATATATATTATTAAACCTCCTCAGCGATCCATTTAATTTCAAGATTACTTGCTATAATAAATCCCCACTATGTAAAAATATTTGAAATTGAACACGACCTTAATCAATTAATAAATTGTCAGCATTTACTTGTCAATGCACATGTATATGAACTTTCATATTAGCTAGACTTTGTTACAGAAATGCTAATTTTCTCTTTTCTTTTGAATGACATAGTAGTTACCCTCAACTAAATTTTATTTTCATGCATCAATTGCATATTAATCTTCAACATATGTATGGCACTCTATGTGATTAGGTAGACTTTGTCAAAGAAATGCTAGTATTTTTAATTTTGTTTTAAAGACAAACTTGCCTTCCTCAATTGAACTTATTTTTATATATCGATTCCATATTTGACTTAAGATATCGATGACTGGTTTTCCTGTAAGACAGAAGCAGACAAACACAGGAAACTTAAATCAGTCTAGACTTGGAGCTGAGTATAAATCACAGCAACTTTTTTGGTAATATAGAACATTTTAGGATGGAAAGAGGCCAAGGTGTACATTTACATCTGGCCCACCTTTGAATTATAAATATTATTACAGCCTGCTCTGCTTTCTCCCCAACCTCTTCTTGCCAAAACTATTTTTAAATTATACTTGTAATACTTTCTTTTGCTGGCCTAGCTGACTTATTCTGTGTTATCCATTTCTAGTGTGATGACTCTCCTTATGTTTTTTTGTGACTTTTCTTTGATATAACCTGGTGGTGTCTGCTGGCAGTTGACATTTGCACAAATAGTTAGGATTACCCATCATATCTATTCCTTAAGAACTATACAGATATGAAATAATCCCTTCTTAATCTCTTCATTCTCAAAGTATATAGTTCTAAAATTTCCTGTTTTCTCTGTTTAACTATGTTCTTGAATATGAATACTTTTACTCAATGTCTTGTCTGTCATTTCTAAAATAAATTTATAATAAACCAATTTGAGTATTTCATATCTAATATTTCATCTAACTTCACCATGTATTTCTTTCACCCAATATAAAATTTAGCTTTTCTATTTTAAGGAAAAAAAAAACGACGGGCCTTCAGGAATAAATATTCTTACTTCTTATCTAAAATACCTTTTATTTAATGAGTAATTTTTTAAAACAGTGGAGGAGTAAAACAAACAGCACATAGCCCTTAAATCTATTATAAAACTGTCACACTACTAGGTCTTTTAAGAAATCAAAAGAAGGAGTTCCCATTGTGGTGCAGTGGAAACAAATCCGACTAGGAACCATGAGGTTGCAGGTTCGATCCCTGGTCTAGCTCAGTGGGTTAAGGATCCAGCATTGCTGTGAGCTGTGGTGTAGGTCACAGACTCAGCTTGGATTCTGCATTGCTGTGGCTGTGGTGTAGGCCGGCAGCTACAGCTCTGATTAGACCCCCTAGCCTGGGAACCTCCATATGCCTGCCACTAGTGTGGCCCTAAAAAGGACCAAAAAAAAAAAAAAATCAAAAGTAGCTGAATGCACTAGAGATGCATTATATATCCTGGGCATGCCATGAGAAAAAAGAAAAACTAGATCATTTAAACTTAGTTGCAACCCCATACTCCCCCCCCCCCTCCACAGAGAGAGAGAGACAGAGGGAGAGAGAGAGAGAGAGAGAGAGAGAGAGAAATACATCATCCGCACTCTGCTTTGGAATAGGAGAGGTTTTACAGGTAAGGTGTTAACAGAGTGGTTTTCCCCTAACACAGATAACTAAAAACCAAGCTGCAACAATGCAGGTAAGGATATTTCCCCTCCCCTCAACCTCTCCATCATCTCAAATGCAGAGCACTGATCCTCACGATTAAATCATTTTTTTCTGGACAAAATCTGTACTTTTAACCAAGTGTCCCAGGTGATTCTGACCTGACATACAATGATTCATATCTTCATTTTTCTACCACATTTTTCCTTCTCTAGTGAGGAATGGAAAGGATTGAATGCTTAAATCCTTTGCTAATGCCTTAAAACATCTTTAAAAGCCATGCTATAAATAGGTAGGCAGATTTTAAGAAAATATGCTGAAAGTAATTGAGGAAAATAAGACACATTTGGGAGACACAGAAGTTCATTCATTCAACAAATGTTTCTGGAGCAGCCAGTAAGTGTCAGGTACTTTGCTCAGTGCTGGACATACAAAAGTATAACACAATATCTTCATCATCCACAGAACTCAGTCTTGCAAAAGAGAGACCTAAAATAGTTAAATTTCTAACACAAAATTGTCCATATAAGAAAAATTTAGACAATTTTTTTCAGCATGGTATAAAGGAGGTAGATAAATTTTACTTCCCCAAATTCCATTCTTATTGGTTCTCTTCCCCAAAGTGCCAGAAATCATAAAATCTCCAGCCAGTCTCTTACCTACATGAAAACATTTGTGAACACCAAACTTCATCTTCTAGTTCAAGTTGACGCATAACCCTGAACTCCAATTTCTCAGCTCTCTTAGAAGTATTTATTCCATCTTACCTGTGTGCGCAGAGTTCTAGCACAAGTAAGGACAAGAATAGAGGAGTTGTATTTAGATAAATATCGAAATTGTATGTTTCAAATATCCGACTACCCTAATTTATCAAGTCAGACTTCTCAGCCTTTTTATGCCACTATGAGTGTTACACAAGCTGATACTTACAAGCACTTGGCTATTTTATTAAAGAAAACAATCCTTGAAATTTGAAATCAAACGCTATATAAATGTCCATCTATTTAATACTTCTTTAGTTCAATTTCCGTTTGAAATTCATTTTGGCAAAATACTTAAGTCCTTTATGCTGAAAATCTCTGTTTCTTTTCCCTCAGTTTCATTTCTTCTCCCCTATTATCAGCCTATCTGTTCATATGTTTCCAGAATATTTATGGAAGAAATAATACAGGCCAAGCTCTCTAAATATGAATTTCACTAGAGTCAGGCAAAATAGAGAAGAAATGGCAAAAGTGAAATTTCTGTATCTATCTTTGTTACAGTGAAGAAAATTTAAGTACAAACATCCTGAACTATGAACCACTCAGAGTTCACTTCTACCATTAGAAGTTACACAGATTCAGGAGTTCCCGTCGTGGCGCGGTGGTTAATGAATCTGACTAAGAACCATGAGGTTGCGGGTTCGATCCCTGCCCTTGCTCAGTGGGTTGACGATCCAGCTTTGCCATGAGCTGTGGTGTGGGTCGCAGACGCGGCTCAGATCCCGCGTTGCTGTGGCTCTGGCGTAGGCTGGCAGCTACAGCTCCGATTCGACCCCTAGCCTGGGAACCTCCATATGCCGCAGGAGCTGCCCAAGAAATGGCAAAAAGACAAAAAAAATAAAAAAGTTACACAGATTCAAATGTACAAATATTATACATTCCATATATATGTGTGTGTATAGATATAGATGTAGGTCTTTTGTCTTTAGGGCCACACCCATGGCATGTGGAGGTTCTCAGGCTAGGGGTCTAATCAGAGCTGTTGCTGCAGAGCCACAGCAAGGCCAGATCTGAGCTGCGTCTGTGACCTACACCACAGCTCACAGCAACACTGGATCCTTAACCCACTGAGCTAGGCCAGGGATCGAACCTGGAACCTCATGGTTCCTAGTCGGATTCGTTTCTGCTGCGCCAAGATGGGAATTTCTATAACTTCCATATTTTCCATTTATTTAACCTCCAACTGAAATGCAAATTCATTAGGTATCATAGCAGGGCTAGAGGTAGCAATAGGGGGCAGTGCGGTCAGAAGAGCAGGATCAGAGAAGAGCCTGCTTGAGTGTGCAGTGTCTGAGTGGGACACTGAAGAATGAGAATGACAAGGGAGGAAAGGGAAAACGACAGCAAGAGTCTGTGCCAGAAGGCAGAAAATTCTTTTTTTTTTAATGGAGGTTCCCAGGCTAGGGGTCCAATTGGAGCTGCAGCCGCCGGCATATGTCACAGCCACAGCAAGGAGGGATCCAAGCCATGTCTGGGACCTACACCACAGCTCAGTAATGTTGGGTCCTTAACCCACTGAGTGAGGCCAGGGCTTGAACCCGAAACCTCATGGTTCCTAGTCAGATTGGTTAACCACTGAGCCACGACGGGAACTCCAGAAAATTCTTGACATCGGCAGCAACTGGATTACTAACTGGCTTGACATCCTATCCTGCAATTTACTTTCCTAAATGCCTGATTTTTTTTTTTCCTGTAGAGTTTTGACAAAACCCTAATTCCACATCATGACCAAGTGTCTGTTTCAAAGAAATTAGGAACATGACCCAGTATTAATTTCGTCTAAGTTTATATCTGGCCTTCATCTTCAAATACTCTGTCTTGGTTTCCAATTTGCTTTAAAGTTATCTTCCTTTTTTTCTAGAAGTATTCAGCAGTCATTGGACCTCCAGAAGCATTCATCCCAATGAAATTTACTGAATTTTAAAGTTCCTTGTTTTCTTTCATTTCCTTTCAATATAAAATGTGCGTGTGATGTTGCTGCTCTGGAAGGAAGATTACGGTCTTCTCTTTAGTAACCTCCTTCAGTTGGGGACTGAAAACGTGTACCCTTCAACCAACTCTTGATATAAATGAAGCAAAAACAGTGTTAGCCTTTGGTTGATTTGTTAGTCTCCATCAGAAATTTTATTTTCAGGGAGTTCCCATCATGGCTCATCAATAGCGAACCCAACTAGGATCCATGAGGATGTGGGTTCAATTCCTGACCTTGCTCAGTGAGTTAAAGATGTGGCATTGCCAGGAGCTGTAGTGTAGGTCACAGATGTGGCTTGGATCCCAAGTTTCTGTGACTGTGGCATAGGTCAACAGCTGCAGCTCTGATTTGACCCCCAGCGTGGGAACTTCCATATGCCGTCCATGTGGCACTAAAAAGCAAAAAAAAAAAAAAAAAAGTATTTTCAAACCTTTGCTTATATACTATAATTAAGAGAAATATATGTATTTTAATGATCTATTTATCATCACAAATCACTAGGAAGTATTTGTTTGGTATTCTTTTTCTTGATAAGAACATCAAAAGGCTTTATTTTTTCAGAGTTTAGAATAAGAGATGTAATACTGAGAAATATTAGTAGGCTTTGTCAATGCTATTATTCTAGGATTAATTTTTAGCCATTTTTATTCTTTTTTTTTTTTTTTACAATGTTGATAGTGTTAAAATACACTGCACCAAAGTATCTCGCTGGTAAGTATTTTTACCACCTGAACTTTTCTTACAGGAAATGATTTCCCAGTTTCATCTGCTATTCCTTTTCAAGGATTTCTTATATAAGAGTGTATGTCAGGTTAATTTTTCTGGCTTCATTTCATGTAGACCAAGGTCATGAGTTTAATTTCTTTGCAGGCAGTTCAGTCTTTTAAAAAGGAACTAAATTTGGTCCCAAACAGACCTGATTTTCTATCTTGACTCCTCCACCCCCATCCCAACCCCACCCCACCCTTTTCCCAGGTGCCCTGTTCTGTCTGGGCCCAAAACCCATCCAATCAGATTTACTGTAAAACATAATTCTCCCTATAAACCCCTAAAAACTAAAATTCACCCAGTATTATGGGTTTACTTATACTTTCTTCTGGGTCAAGTTAAGGCATTTAGACAGATTTCTTGATTTTTATGAGCCTCAGTTGCCTCATCTCTAAAGATTTTTTTAAAACAGGGTCCTTGTGACTCCTAAGTATGTCAAACATCAAGGGTAGTGTCTGGCACTTACTAACTTCTCAGCAAATGTTAACACTTTCCTTTCCTGTGCCTGATATTTTTTAGCATCTATGGAACAAATAGATGACGAATTCATAAATTGCTGGCATAATCTTGGTAGGAATCAATCACACTCCATTCAGAATTGTCTCCTCCCCCAAATACAGCTCTTGTATCCCAAGTGTATTATTTTCTATGAGTCAAAATTTTAAAAATAGTACATATTTAAAATGATTTATGTGTATTTAAGGAAAAGCATTTAATCTGCTCCATAAGCTTTATATGACTATAATAAAAAATAGTGGAAGGTTTTTTTCACTAAAAGTATTTTATAAATCAGGATAATAATACCTACCTCATAGATTTTTTGCTAAAAATAAATAGGTTAATAAATGTAAAGCAATTAGTACAGTGTAGTACACAAAACTAAGTCCTTAATAACAGGTAACTATTACTATGTTTAAAAGGGCTTTGGGTTTATTTATTTAGGAAGTACACCAAATTATAGAACATGGAACAGTTTGAAAAACAACAGAGATTGTAAGCCTGAGAGATAGCGACAGTGTGAGATGCAGAGAGAAAGAGTAAGAGAAAAGAAAGTTTCCATTTTAACTATATAGAATAGGAACTATTCACTCCTAGCCTTTGCTCCAGCTAGCTGAATGACTTTGGGCCATTTGAACCTCCTCTCTTCCCCCTAACCCTTAGGATGCTTCATTTCAGCATTCACAAAACGTTTGCTGAGCACAGTCCTAAACATGGTGAGCTTTAATATGATGGCAGATATAAAAGTGATCTGTACATTCCAAAACACTATCCAAATAAATCCAGGTTCCTGTGTTTTGTGAGACTTAGATAAAATGGGCTCCCATTTTGTCTGCCTGACAGAGTTTGGATTTAATGCTCTGATCCTGAGAAGCCTAAGGACACTAAAAACATATCATACCTGCTACATGCATCCCTATGTTCATTGCAGCACTTATTCACAATAACCAACACATGGAAACAACCTAAATGTCCATAGACAGATGAATGTATTAAGAAGATGTGGTACATATACACAAAATACTACTCAGCCATAAAAAGAAGGAAATAATGCCATTTGCAGCAACATGGATGCAACTAGAGATTCTCTCATACTAAGTCAGAAAGGGAAGGATAAATATTATATATTTCTTATATGTAGAATCTAAAATATGTCACAAATGATCCTATCTAAGAACAGAAATAGGCTCACAGACATGGAGAACAGAACTGTGATTGCCAAGGAAGAGGGAGGGAATGGAATGGACTGGTAGTTTGGGGTTAGTAGATGCAAACCATTAAATTTAGAATGGATAGACAATAAGGTCCTAGGGAACTATATCTAATCTCCTGGAATATACCATGTATAGCACAGGGAACTATGTGTAATCTCCTGGGATAGACCATGATGGAAAATAATATTTAAAAAAGAATGTATTTGTAAAACTGAATCACTTTGTATACAGCAGAAACTGGCAAAACATCGTAAATCAGCTATATTTCAATTAAGAAAGAGAGAGAAAACAGGTCTTTCCTTAGTGCCTAGCACAGAACCAGGCATGGAAAGGTTCTCAGGTGGATGTAGGATAATTGGTGAGTCATTATTGTCAACCTCATTCTCTTTTATATACTTATGAAATCCCAAATCATGCAAAGACCCCCATTCTCCACTAGCAGTGCCAGAGCAATGCCATTTAAATGTATATACATATGTTATATCCTGGTGAATAAACTGCAGGATGTTGGTGGTTAAAAGTAGAGCTGCAGAGGGCAGCCTGACCCAGAGAAGACTTTATAGAAGGAAACACAGAGTTAAAGTATGTGCCAATCTTTATTATGCTATATTGAACAAATATGCTATATCAGAAAAAATCTGGATAAGCTTCCTTCCTAGAACTGAGCTAAGATACAAGTGCAAAACCTCATGTGACACAATGAGGTTGGCAGAAGTGAAAAGACTGGCTTTTCTTGTGTTTACTGTCCTCTTTTACTAAATGTGACACACTTCTTTACTCAGGACTCATTTATTAACTGGCTCTTCTCTCTAAAATGAAAATCCATTCAAAGTAGTTTTACTCTAAAATACAGTCCCTCCTATGAACCACTAAATCCCAAATTCGGCCCATGTGATCAATCAACATATATTTTCTTTTCTTTTCTTTTCTTTTTTTTACTACTGAAAGAAATTCACGTCACAGTTACGTAGCTGTTTCACAAAGACTGGACCTGTCAATGCTTTATAAATGGTATCATTTCCTTGGTCAAAAATGTTTCTTTAGAAGTTCCCACTGTGGAGCAACAGATCGCCGATGTCTTGGGAGCACTGGGATGCAGGTTTGATCCCTACCCTAGCACAGTGGTTAAGGACACAGCATTGCAGCAGCTGTGGCTTAGGTCACAACTGTGGCTCTGATCTGATCCCTAGCCCAGGAACTCCATATGCCAGCAGGGGAGCCAAAAAAGAAAAAAAATAGTGTATCTTTATATTTGCTTGTCTCCCCTTCCCCAGAATAAAGCAGGACATTATCCTTAGAGATTTATTAGCCAGACCTTCCTTCTGCAATAAAGCAATTGTGGTCCCTACGCCCCTCAGCAATGCATTCGAATTGGAACATAATTACCACTCCAACTAAAACCACTCTGGAGAACACAAACACTAGTTGGCTTCCAGATCAGACTTCTGAAAAGAACTGAATTATACAGTATAAATACAATGCTAACATTATCGACTGTATGGAGAAGTGCATGCAAAAAGAAGTTTGGGTCCTTCCCAATATAAAGTTTTCAATTAGATCCACCCCCTCTTCATCTTTTGAAATAAAGATGCTGCAAAGAGCTTAGGAAAAACATCCTCCAATAAATTCTCTCTGTGTTATGGGAGCTAGGAATAAAAGGAAATCTTGCTCCTATCCACAAGGACTTCACAACCAAGAAGGAAGAACAGAACATGTAACAGGAGTAGTCTTCCAGGTCTGGCTCCTTAATCACTGCCCTGAGAAGATACCAAACTTGAGAAGCTATAGTTCCCTGAATTTAACACCCCAGATTTTAAGAAAAAAAAAATCAAGATTTGATAGCTTGAAGTACTGCCTGTTAATAAACTGTTTTAAAGCCTTTAAATGGAACAGCTCTAAATAACCTTCTGGTCAGGACTAGGAATACAAGGTACAAATCACTTGACAGCTGATGCACTATAAAGGGAGTGTTTGAAAATGCTCTTCTCTTGGGGATTTTTAAAGACTATGATAAACCAAAACCTTTCCAGGGTGCTTTAAGTGCAATTCTCTCCAGAGGAGGAGAGATGAGATGGCATCTCAAGCTTCCTTACAACCCTATAATTCTGTCATGCTAAAATGCTTACAGCGCTGGGGAGCCATGCTATTTTATGTTACTCAATCTAAATATGATTGAAAAAAGAAATGTTCAACAATAGAAAGTAGAAAATACCAAGCACCATTTGGAATGAAGGTGAGGGCAGATGATAAGACATGGATTATTTAGGCAGTGTATGTTCTCTATTGAGAAGTAACTTTCTAACCAAAAATAAATGAATTTTATAACACAGTGAAAGAGTCCTGGCTTTGTTCAATTTGCTTTGAGTGGAATCTTAATACCTCTGGCCAGTCTGGTTCCACAAAGATGAACAAAACTCACGTGGTGGTGATAAGGGGATTTTAGAGATCACCTAGTGGTGAGAGGGCAGCAAACTTTTCATGTAGAGGGCCAGATAGTGAACATTTTCGACTTTGTGATGGTCACTGAGGCAAATACTCAGCTCGGCTGTTGAAGTGCAAAAACAGCCATAGACAGTATGTAAATGAAGAGGGGGTACTGTGTTCCAATAAAAATTTATTTATGGACACTGAAATTAGAACTTCATGTAATTTTTACATAAAATAATAATACAAATAATAGGAAATAGTCTTATTTTTACTGTTTTAACCATGAAAAATGTGAAAAAAAAATTCTTAGCCTGCAAACCATAAAAACAACAGGAAGTGGACTTGATTTTTTTACTCCATTGGTCTTAAAACTACCTTTTTTTTCCTTTTTTTTAATGGCCACACCCACAGCATATGGAGGTTCCTGGGCTAGGCTGGGGATCAAACCCACACCTCCATAGCAACCTGAGCCCCTGTAGTCAGATGCTTAACCCACTGCACCACAGTGGGAACTCTAAACTACCCTTTTAATGGGAGATTCCTCTCTTCAAATGAAAATATACAGATAGAGCAAAAAAGAGCAGGATTATATTAACTTCAGGGCACTAACCTAGAGTATTTGCTGCTCCCAGACGCCTACCTATACTTCCCTGCTTTGCCCCAGAGGTAAGACTAAAGTTCCTCAGAGCATAAGCAGAATCCATGACTTTAATTCAAGCCACTCAAATTCCTCCTGAGGTGAACAAAGATGAAATAACTGTTCTAAAGCATGCAAGTAGTTTTAAGTGAACAGGAGCCAGAACATGACTTTCTTCTTGTGTCCTAGTTTTAGCTTCCCAACAACACAGCAGCACAACCCTTTAGGGGTAAAATCCAAGTGGAAGTTACATGTAATGGCCAAATAAAAATATAAATTGCTTGGTATCTGGTAGGAAATTCTTTTCTCATGGTCCTTCATGTCCAAGACACAAGATGGATTTGTGATCGCGATTAGCGGGTATTCACCAATGAGAGAGACATTAAACCAGATTCTCCCTCATGTCTAATTGCTCCCTGCTAGCAAATTGGGCACTTATATGCAGGATGTGGAGGTGCCCTCTCCCCATCAGGATGATGCTGCCTCCATCTATCCTTCTACCATTATCCTGGAGTGACTCAATACCAGATCACCACTAGCGAGCCCTACTCTTCTTCCAATAATGGCATATCTGACTTTGAGGACAAAACTGCTTAGTACAACATTTCCCAAAGTACCTCCCAAATAACAGGAATGTCGTTCAGCCAAACATGCAAAAAAAGTGTTCCCAGAGCAAAAAGAAAAAAAATGTTTCCTGGATCAAACTAGTGTATACTATTCCCCTCTTAGTAATCACAACAAACACTAGCAGATTAAAGGATCTGAGAAGCCTCCTAGGAAATAATCCTATTTAATGTTATTTAACCAGCATTTCCCCAATGTATATTAAAATGGAACTTATTTTATCCTTCTTTTGTTCTACGTTCTTTTTCTAGACCTCCATTTGCAGTGGAGGGGAAAGGAACTGGAAGCTAGATTTACACTCAAGTAAACAACTTGAGTAGTTTTGTCATACTCAGAAGTTTGTCAGTTTAGTCAACATATCTAGGTTGAGTGCTCACTGTGTGTCAGGTACTGCTCCAGGCCTTTGCAATACTGTGGAACTAGGTAGACATATTGTCTGCTCTCGTAGAGTTTATATCATAGTTAGGGAGTCATCATTAACATAAATAAATCCATCCATCCCACCATGATTTACTGAGTATTTATTTTGTGCCAGGCACTGTTCTAGGACCCAAGGATTCAGGTAAATATCTATCCTGTGGTTTACGTGAAGATAATACATGGATGATAAAATTCATCTTTCTTAGGTTCTTATTAAATGTCAGGCATGTGATAAGAGTGTTTTACATGCTTAGAACTTTTTATATTTTGATTTATAAGAAATATACACTTGGTAATTCAGATGACAAACGTATGGTTGGTCTTCCTTTACAGTTCTTGGCTTACAGCTCCTAAAACCCTTGGAAATTCTTAAGGTGATGAAAGCCCCAAAGGTGTCTTTTATTATGTTAATGAGGTGACTTTTGGCCCAAACCCAGGGATAGGGGCTGGTTGCTAGAGAAAACAACCCAGTAAATAGAGGCAAGAATGACTGGAGGTTCAATCAGTCTCCACTGGTCAACAATTTAATCAATCCTGTATCTGTAATGAATCTTCCATAAAAATCCAGAAGGACTGGGTTCATAGAGCTTCTGGGTTGGTGAACATGTGGTGATTTGGAGAGAATGGCACGCTTGGAGACTGCATGGAAGCTCCGTGTCCTTTCCATCTCCATTGCCCCATGTATCTCTTCCATCAGGCAATTCCTCAGTTATATCCTTTTATAATAAACAGATGGTCTAGTAAGTAAAATGTTTCTCTGAGTTCTGTAAGCTTCTCTAGCAAATTAATTGAACCCAACCTGTACTTACCACTGGTATCTGAAGTCCAAGGAGGGAATCCCTGGAGCCTCCCATCTATAGCCAATCAGTTGCCAAAACCTAGGCTTTTGGGCAGCATCTGAAGTGGGAGGAGGGGGTCAGTTTTGCAGGACTGTACCCTTAAACTGTGGAATTTGACACTATCTCCAGGTAGAGAGTGTCAGAATTGAGTTGAGTTTTTGGGCACCCTGCTGGTGCTGATACTTAGGGAGTCAGCATTCCATAGAGCCTAACTACCTTGTGGCTCACAGGAAGCCTATGAGGTAGGTATCATCCTCTTCTTTTGTTAATGGGTGGGGAAATTAAAACACAGGTAATCAATGTAATATGCCCAAGTCTCCACAGCTGGTAAAGAGCAGAGCAAAGTTTTGAACCCAGGCTATCTAACTACTGTGGCCATCATTTTATATAGGGATGAATGCCTTGAACTCTGAATTGAAGCAATGTCAAACTAGTGAGTGGATAGAAATGGGTAGTCCAGGAAATCGTCTCTGAGAAGATGATATTTGAGGAAGACATGAATGCTGAGAAAGAGGAAAGACAGACTCATTCCAGGCAGAAGCAACCAGAAATTATAGGAATAAGCTTGTCTTACCCAAGGAGGAGGAAGGCCAGTGTGGCTGGAACCAAGAGTAAGGAGAGGAGTGGCAAGAACTGAAGTCAGTGGGGAATTTATCTAGGATCTTCTAATCTGAGTTTGGATTTAACTCTGATTACATCAGGAGGCTGTCCAAGGATTATAAGCATGAGTGTGAAAGGCTGTTTTAAGTTTAAATACTTATGAAACATAATTCTTTCTCCCTATGGAATTAGAACGAGGCATACTTTCCTGCCTCTATATTGAACAGTACTTATTCCAAGCAAAAATAACATAGATGCTTGATCTAAGAAACACCTGCTCCTAAAAGATGACTGTGAACCAACTCAGTAACACACTTCTCAAGATTCACTTCAGACCCTTTTCTCATAGTACCCACCAGTCCCATACCACTATGTGATCAACGGTCCAATCTCAACCAGTCTCAGCGTAGCAAGGCCCACCTTAAAAACCACCTAGGCCAAGCCCTAAAATGCAACAAATACTCTACCCTAAGTGCCTGATTTTGAGCACCTGCTAAGACTCTGTCGAGTCACATTCCCTCTTCCTGTAACGAGTCCAAAATATTTCATGTGCACAGTCAACAGATGTTTCTGATGTTCTTTGGGGGATTGGGCAGTTGACACATCCAACAGCAGACAGGAGAACACAGTAGTGAGGAAATTCCTGAAGGAGTGCTAGAGAGAGATGGGGATAAACTGAAGTAGAGCCAGCAGAAAAGGAGAGAAGCAATTAGATTCGGATACACTATACCTTTAGAACTTTATAAAGACATGGGCTATAGAGGTTTAGGGAAAGAGAAGAATAAAAAAGGGTATCTAGTTTTTTATTTATTCTTATTTTTTTTGTATTATCGCTATTAAATTTCCCCTGAGGACCCATGTAATGGTAGTACCATGTACTCAGTGGAGAAGATGGACAGAGATCAAGTCTGACAGTGGAGAGATAAACAAGAATTCCTTTTCAGGCATGTTAAATTTGAAAAGCTTATTAGCCATCAATTGGTGGTATCAAATAGGCATTTAGAATAATGCTACTGTAGAGATATCACAATCATTCAGTTTATAATTCAGCTAACTTGGGTGTTTTTCAAGGCTACTGGGGAACTAAGTGAAACTAGAAGTAAGAGATAAATTCATAAGGGCCATGCAATGGCAGCTAAGTGTTATTTTTATGTTTGAGCAAATGTTATCTTTGGGATATGAAATGGAGAGATCTGAGAATAAAAATTATGGAATGAAAGGAGTAACAATTGGGAATATATATAGTGCTAGAGACAAATTGAAATTGCTACTAAAAAGTGCTCTAAAAGCACTACTTGTAGGAATTTCTCTTTGTATCCATCTGACTTGTTTCTGTCCCACAGAGAAGAAAATCACCAATTTATTGCTTTCAGCAAGCACATGTGTATTCAGAATTGCCACATTGCTCTACTCTTTAGAGAGGTAAAAGATACAACATTGCATTGAACAAATCTACAACTGGAATTATTTTGGAAAGGGTAAGTATTATGCTGCGATCATGCTAACATCTGAAATTAATTAAACCATAAAGTCGTATCAGTTAGGATCTTTCTTCATATTATTTTGTCAAATTGGTTTGTCTAAGTGAATTTTTTAAAAATCATTTTTATAATAATTTAAAGCACAATATACTCACAGGTTATATGCATTCACCACGGCCATTTTAAGGGCTTCACTGTTTGAGAGCCTAACCAAAACATACAGTTAGTGAAATTATCAAAATGTGCCTTACAAACATGAGTGAGGTAGGAGAGGCATCAGTGAGTCTCTAAGTCAATATCATTATCATATTTTCAAAGCATATCACACAAAGCCTAGATTTAAGAACTGCAAAGGAAAAAGAGAACATTAATTTGCCTTGGAATATTCATGGGCTCAACTGTTGTCTCTCATTTCCAAATTCCTGAGATTTCTCTAACTCAATCTTCCTACTTCTAGTGTCTCCTTGCAATAATCTATCATGGGTATGGTGAGTGGGTTAACTTTCCCCAAAGCACTATTTTCATTATATGTCTCTTTGAGTCACCCATGAGCCTCCCTGCCATTAGTATGAAATCCAAAGCCTGACCTGTCACCTGAGGCCCTCTGCGATTCAAAGGGATCTCTTTTTCCAGCCTTCCCTCTCACTACTTCTCCTGCTATTACACTCAGATTTATCTCTGCAACCCCATCTGAATAGATCCTCCCGTAACAACCTCCTCTTTATACTAATAATTTTTCCCAAAGAAGCAAATTCCTTGCCATTCTTCTTAGCTCATAATAGCGACTTTGTTACAGCCTTTAATTACTATATATCCAATGTCTCTCATATTTTATAGATATATATGAAAATAAAGCATAAAATAGACTTATTAAACCTATCCCTTTAAAACTGGTAGTATCAACATTCTGTAGTCATAACTCATCAGTCTCCTCCAAATAAAAATGTGAGCAGTTACGGGACAAAAATATCATTAATTACTTTTTAATGCCCACAAACTTACATTATAGCTTGAACTGAGCAAGATTTCAATGATGGTCTCCTTTGGAATTTGCCAAAGGTCTTTTCAGTTTAAGAAAATTGAGGAGTACCCACTGTGGTGCAATGGGTTAAGAACCTGACTGCAGCAGTTCAGGTTGCTTCGGAGTCATAGGTCACAGCTGTGGCTTGGATTCAACCCCTTGCCCGGGGACTTCCATATGCAGCCATAAAAAAATTTTAAAAAAGAATATTGAGATGAGTATCAAAAGGCCACTCATTAGTAGAGATTATGCAGACAGGCAAGCCTCTGTTCTCATGGCTCCCCTCATCCAGGGAACATCAATTAGAGTCAAGTAACAGACATGTGAGCTGTTGCTGCCCAGTGCAGGGCACTGGATGGGGTGTACATCAATGAGCACAAGAAGGTTAGAGCCTTGAGTGGCCTCCACTCATAACTGCCTGTGTTCCTCTGGGACAAAGATTTCATCTCCCTTGTGGAATCCAGGGAACTGAAAAACAGAGGTCATGAGAACATTTCGGAATAAGATAGAACATTGGCTAGGTGGTTGAGAACTCAGTGACAAGTTAAGAAGGGATGCAACAAATTCAAAGGCAAAAACTTGAGAGCCAAAACTTTGAATGGGTATAGCTACTAATCAGCATGAGATCAAGGATCACCATCTTCCCTGGGTCTGGAAGACATGAAAGCATAATATATACAAAATATTTAAGGAAAAAGCCCTTGTTTTCTGGACAAGAGAACATATTTGCCTCTTTTCTGCCACCCAGGAAAACAGGTCTTTCTGTAGAGTAAATGGCAATAAGCCACTTTGACCTCTATTTTCCATGTTAAGGCAGAGATCTCTACATTCTAAAGAAAGTGAGAGCGGCTGTAAGGATTTTGTTTTGCTGAGAAGCTCAGGACCAGAGCCGAATTATTTGGCATAACAGAGGAGATTTTGGAGGCTACGTGGGAAAGAGATAAAGAGAAATGAGATAGCTGGCAATTGAAAAGAGGGACTTTGGGAAAGGAAAACAGGCAGATCTAAAGGAAAATTTAATTTTGTTTTTATTGACTGGCATGGGATATAAATCCTCTCCTTGATCTCCTTTCTAAATCTTCAGTAATTTCTACATTTCTTACTAATGTGCTGAAGACTTTTTTTTTTTTTTACTTAGCTACTTTTAATTAAGTTTTTTCTTGGGTGGATGCAACCAAGTGCTTAGCAAATCCAAAGGGAGACAGAAGGAGTACCACACTAAGGCTAAAGGAGAAAGTAATAGCAATGTAGTAAACAGTCTCCAAGATGGTCCTCAGTGATCCTCACCTCTTGGTTCTCATGCCCCTGTAGGATCTTCCCACACATTAAATAGAGTGGATCTTATAATCAATAGGATGTGGTGGACATTATGGATGTGACTTCCAAGGCTAAGTCCCAAAAGATATGTCAGCTTCCTACTCACCCTGACTTGAAGCACTCAGTCTGGGAGAAACCAACTGCCATTACATGAGGACACTCAAGCCATCTTATGAGGAGGTCCGTGTGGCAAGACATTGAGGCTTCCTGCTATAGCCAACACTAATTTGCCAGTGATGTGAATGAACCGCCTAGATAATTGACCTTCCTCCATTTCTGGTCAAGCTTTTGGGTAGCTGTAGCCATGGCTGACATCTTGATGGCAACCTCATGAGACCCAGGAAAGCCAGAACTTCCCAGATAAACTGTATCTGAATCCCTGACCCACAGAAACTTTTAAGTGCTTATTGTTTTAAGTTTGAGAATAATCTCTCATGCAGCATAGATAACTAATACTGATGGCTTTCTAACATCTCACAGGTTCTATTATAGCAAAGGACAAAATTTAGATCATTGGAAGGATGAAGGGTTTTAGATTTACGTTAAGAGTCCGGTTCTAGGTTAGCCACTTACTAGCTACAATATTTTTAGGCTTTCTGAGGCTCAGTTTCTTCATAATTAAAATGTGTGTGTTTGATAAGATAATAAGATATATAAATCACCTCGTATTTAGCTTGGCACATCCTACTTATGTTTAATAAATACTGAGTAGTAAGACAATATTAATTGTTGACACATTTGCATTGTTTTTGAAAACTCTGCAGGTACAATGAAATGGCCTATTTGTACTACGAAACATTCAAATCAGGTAAGTCCTACAATGTTTGGGCACTGTCATCTTACTAAAATAACCACCCTTACTGGGAAGTGATCATGCTCTGATGGCCCTTGTATAATCCTGATTCAGAAAATGCAAGAAACCATGAAGTGTGTATTGAGCACAATTAGTGGTCTGCCCTGAACCCCTTCATCTCCTTTACCAGTGCTGTGTTCCATCCCACATTTGCTCTGTGCTGAGTAAAAGGGCCTAACAACTGCAATTTCTTGTAAGGAGTGAACTTGGGTGCTGGAGCTGTCTTGCCCTAACTTAGAACCAGAAGTCTTTGAGCATTTATATCCCTTGAGGCAGCCTACAGTCCAAGACTATAGGCTATATGCTACAAGACTATAGGTCCTGGATTACAAAGAGGTAGTTCCTATGCCTTGAGACAGGTCAAATTTAAGGGTAAAAAGTATGCTCCAGGGCTCAATATAAGATCCAAGTGAGTCTGGGGTTTTACCTTAAATTAAACTAGTGCTTGGCTTCTTCCCCTTTCCTCTTCTCCTTTCCTGAACCTTTGCTGGTAGTTCCTGGGAGTCCTTCCTAAATCACCTGCATTGGAATCCTCAGCTCAAGGTGTGCTTCTGAGGGTACCCAAGCTAGGACAGAGAACTGAAGGTAGGCCTGTCTTCTCACAGATACTTTTATTTTCTGTCTTAAGGAATAAATGCGACTGATCAACCCAGAGTCAATTCAATTGCTTATTTGATTATTTGGAAATTAGCATAGGGTTAAGGGGGCTGTTTTTTTTAAAAGTTTCAAATTACTAGAAATGCTACTACTTCCAACCCAGCTGACAGTCAGGTAATTGTGTTGGAAGTAACATTGGTGAGAGGAATATTGTTTCTAGTTAAATTCAAATTATACACACCATGGCTAAACTATGTAATGCAAATAACATACTAGTGATAATAAATGGACTAATGAATGAATATATAAGCAATACTGCATTTTATACAATTCAGAAATTTCTTCCCAACTAAATTACAAACTCTGAATCACTCATTGGTCCCAGCAGAAGAATGGGAAGGAAATTAATACATAATGACCACTGGTTCCATGCCAGGCAATATGTTAAAATGTTGTATGTATCTTCCAATCTTAATACTTACACTCTTAAGAAAAGGAGTCTTACTTTACAAGGGAAATATCTGAGGATCAGAGTGTTTGAGTAAATTGTTCATGGGTTACAAAGCCAGTACCAGGAGACTAGACTGACTCCTATGTCTGTGTAAACACCATAATCAGGCTCTTTTCAGTCACAATGATCTGACAGAGATTTAAAAAAAAAATGTTGATATAACCACAGGGTCACTGCACAACTCCTATAAATGGTCACAATTTTGAGTGAGTCTGATCCTCTTAATGTATGTATTAAACAAACAAAGTTTCCAAGTCCTGTTCATGTATTTGAGACCTTATGGATTCATGTTGATGAATCAACCAATGAAATTTTAGGATTTTATGCCATATGCCTATATCCAGATAAGTCCTATGCTTAAACACATAATATTAATATTTTCAGCTCTACCTTATAAGAGTATCATTTTCCCATTCTATATTAATTATCTAATAGGTCTGAAATGAAATTGAGTAAAAGCATACATATTACACATAGATCTATCTTATTGCCCCAAATTGTTTGGATTAAGTTCATTAGTAGATGTGCTCCTATAGCAATGAATTTTTCAGTCAATAGATTTATAGAGGAAACCAATGAGGAAATAAGTAACATACAAAGATTTAGAGAAGCAGGATAAGTATTTTACTTGAGCAATGAAACATGAATGTGCTCTTGGGAAGCCAGGGCAATTTTGAATTATGGTGATGGAAGACTCCAGTTTGCTTATCCATGCTTTCTTTAGCCCATTTCAGATTATTGTTTCTGGACAAAGTATATAATTTCACAATACATACCCCAAAGTCTTTAATGGAGGCTAAGTGATTGTGGAAAACTCTTTCCTCTAAAATATCCACTTGCCTTGTAGATATTTTGCTTAAGAATTATCAAGTTGCTGACCTGGAAACTTCTTCTCCCCATGAAATGGGTTATTGTATGCTCTGCTTAAATTGAGTGTCTTCTAGTTCTATTCTGAAAAATATTCCAAGATGTATGTAAGAAGAACCTTGTCTATTAATTCCTGAGCTAAGTATCTTCATAGAATTTACAGAGCCTTAACATACATTTAAAAAATATGATTTGGTGTGTTCCTGTGTTGTTCAGTGTGTTAAGGGTCTGGTGTAGTCACTGCTGTGGTTCAGGTTGCTGCTATGGTGCAGGTTTGATCCCTGGTCCCAGAATTTGCACATGCTACAGGTGCGACTAATAAAAAAATATGATTGGGGGTGAAAAATGAAATAATGGAATGATAATAAGAAGACATGTGCAAAGGATTGTGTCATAAAATTTAGCATCGATGAAAATTGATCTAATGTTTTCACAACCTAAGTATCTACTGTTCATCATCTGTCATTGTGGAAAACAGTTCTAAAATATACTTCTTCTTAGACAAGATGTTCTAAGAGAGGATGGTTCCAATATTAAATTTCAAACATACTATAAATGTCTCAGTAAAGATCTAACATGAAGTGTCAAACTTCTTGTGTCCCACTTCACACCCTCTCAGCTCACCTTTTCCTCCACCCTTTGCTATGCTAGGCAGAACCTAACCTCATTTGCCTGTGTGGAACTAACATTCTCTCGGGTTTGGGGTGGAGAACACATGATAAACTGGTAATGACAAAAAGAAACTGAAAATGTTACTGATTAATGGTACAGAGAGTGACTGGGAGACTTATTTTATATCTGGTTTGATGGGAAAAACTCCTTGAGGACATTTTTAAAGTTTAAAATAGAGATCTCCTATCTACATTTAGGGGAAGAGTGTTCTTGGCAGAGGAACCAGAGATTGGAAAAGACTACGATTATAAGAGGAAAGAAAGAGACCAATGTAGCACAGTAGGAAGGGGAAGGGGTGCGTGGTAGAAAATGAGACTTTTTTGATGTAGTTTATTAAATATAACCATATGACCCAGCAATACCACACCTAGGCATATAATCTGAGAAAACCATAATTTGAAAGGATGCATGCACCCCAATGTTCATTGTAGCACTATTTATAATAGCCAAGACATTGAAGCAACCTAAATGCCCATCAACAGGGGGATTGGATGGTACATAAATAAAATGGAATACTACTCAGTCATAAAAAGAATGAAATAATGACATTTGGAGCAACAAGATGAATCTAGAGATTATCATACTATATGAAGTAAGTCAGACAAAGACAAATATCATATGAAATCACTACTATGTGGTATGTGATTAAAAATTATACTGAAGAACTTATTCACAAAACAGAAATGGAATGAAAGATTTCAAAACCAAACCATGGCTACCAAAGGAAAAACGTTGGGGGGAGAGATGGATTGGGAGGTTGGGATTGTCATATACACACTACTATTTACAAAATTGATGGGTAATAGGGACCTACTCTATAGCACAGGAAAATCTATTCAATATGCATAAGGGATAAGAATCTGAAAAAAGAATGGATATATATGCATATGTATGGCTGATTTGGTTTGCTGTACACCTGAAACTAACACAACATTATAAATCAACTATACTCCAATAAAATTTATTTTTTAAAAATACCTCCATTCCTTATCTGTATTCCACCCTATGCTTGTTTTCAATGGAATTATTCCATCAAATCTTCTAATAAAAGGAAGGCACAAGAAGATACTTTGTATTTGTCCTGTGGCTTCAGGAAACTCTGTCCCACTGTTGACTATCTCAGTGTGGCAAACATAGCTAATTTATAAACAATGTCTCTTGTCCCCTTCTTATCAATAAACCTCAGATTTTGTGTAGTGTTCATATACTCAGTTAAATGTATTCATCTTCTCAGATTTCCTTGTAACTAGGAGTGGTGACTGACAATGAGATAAAGAGACACTGGTAGATAGCATTTTGGGAAAATCATTTGAAATTAATGAGGCTCAAGTGGAAAGATTTTGACCATTGACAATTTCCCTTTGTTTTCTCTCTTATCCTTTCTTCCTGCCCTGAACATGGCCATGATACTCATAAATAGATCAGGCTACTTACAATCATGAGGATGAAAGCTACACACTAACCATTGTGGAGAAGAAAACCCCTGAGTCCCTGATGAAGTCATTACTCTACTAGACTGCCTGCTCCATCTTTTTGCTTGAGGAGAGAGAAAAACCCCGACTGATATTCACTGAGGCAAAAAGACACAGCTGCTTGCCTTGGAAGAATTTACAAGTCCATCAGGGAGACAATGTGAAAAAATTAAAATGCGATATATCTCCAAGTACAAATACACGTATATCAACTTGAGTATATGTTAATTTAGAAAATACTAACTTTCATTACGGTGTCTGCAATCGGTGCTGATCCCTCACCCTGCCTGGAATTTATAGTAGGCACTCAATAAATATTAGTAACTGAACTAATAAACTATGTAAATGCATAATGCCTAACATAATTTGGGATTACTCACAAAAGGTTTTGTACAAAAAGTAAGATTTGAAAGAAATAAAGGTAATATATGAATGGAAGAAAAAGATAATACTCCAAGTAGGAAAAAGAATGGCACATTCAAACATCAGTTGGTGAGTATCACTTTGTGGGTAAAAATGGCCGTGATGATGCTTTTGGAGATGATGGGAAGACTATGGATATACAGATTAGATTATATAAATATACTAAAAATAATTTTAGTGGACCTTCTAAACTTTATAATGAGATCAGACAGTAAGAAAAGAAAGTTCCTTGAGGAAAACACCAACGATACTTGAGAGGGAAATTTTCCTGTGTGATATGAAAAGTAAGAACAATTATAATTCAAGGCAAAATATCAGTAGATGGCCATGCCTGCCAAGCTACACACACACACACACACACACACACACACACACACATGATAAAATGGCTACGGGATAAAAGTAACTTGGAATATTTATCTGCAAATTCCAATCCATGTATATGTGTAACAAACACGCATGCAAAATCATTGTCAAGAATTATGAAGGGAGTTCTCTTGTGGTGCAGTGGGTTAAGGATCTGGTGTCAGTGCAGCAGCTCAGGTCGCTGCTGTGGCTTGGATTCGATCCCTTGCCTGGAAAGTTCCACATGCCATGGGCACGGACAAAAAAAAAAAAAAAATTGTGAAGGAACTGCTATTTTGGCAGGCTAACAATTTAGCCTGCCGCAGTTTCATGGATGCTGACATAAGACACAAGGCTCCTGGGCCAGAAATAAAGAATGGTTTATTAATCACAGCACATGCATTAGCACATGTTGCACCAGTTCCCTGAGTCCTAATTACCACAGATTGACATGAAGAGGCCAGAAGATAACTGCACATGCAATGGGGGTGCGAAAGAGGAAAGGAATTTTGATCTTAGGGAACTTAAATCTTTTATACTGGGCAATAAGCATGTCTGTCCTCGGCTCCAAAGATAGTCCAGACAAGATAGTTCAGAAAAAAGGCAGTCAGTGCCTCTTCTCACTAGAAAGGCAAAAAAGACAAGGCACATGGAGAATTTTTTCCCAGCAAATCGTTTGAAAATATCTGGAGAAAAATAGGTAGGAGGGCCATAATACAGTAAAAAGAATTTAAAAACTGGGAACAAAAATAGTCAATAAAAAGTAAAGAATACTATTTAAGAAGAGTTCAAAAGTGATGAAGGGAAAAATTAGAAAGGATAAAGGTGAGAGAAAAATAGAACAAAGGAGAGACTCAAGAATGAGAAAAATTGGGAATATTGAAGAAACTTCACCCTATAAAATAATATTTATATGTATTCTGTTGAGCTCAATTCCCAAATCATTTATGGAACACCAACTCTGTGAAACTCAGCTTGGCAGAAAGCAGGGAAATTAAAACACAATAAATAAGACTTAGTCCTATCCTTGGTGAATGAATGTGTGTGTGTATAGATACATACATGGATGCTATATATATATGTGTGTGTGTGTATAAAATACATAAGCATATATACATATAAAACTATAAACAAAGCTCTTTATGATAAAGTTGATCTTTAAATATTTAGTATTTTTAGTAAATGAACGAAATATTGAGGACTTTTTATTAGCTATTAAAACTTGGCTTATTGCAGTCATTAAAAATTAAATTAGCATCTACAAAAGAGTAAAGGAATGTTATTCACATGATGGTTGAGGACAGCTACTCAATACTTTAATCATAAGCTGTAGATGGCAACTAGACTTTGGCAATTAGAATGTAGTTTACCTAGGAGTTCCCATCATGGTACAGCGGAAATGAATCCCCACCAGGAACCGTGAGGTTGTGAATTAGACCCCTGGCCTCGCTCAGTGGGTTAAGGATCTGGTGTTGCCATGAGCTGTGGTGTAGGTCACAGATGTGGCTCTGATCTGGTGTTGCTGTGGCTGTGGCTGTGGCATAGGCTGGCAGCAACAGCTCCGATTAGACCCCTAGCTTGGGAACCTCCATATGCCATGGGTGCGGCCCTAAAAAGAAAAAAGACCAAAAAAAAAAGAATGTAGTTTACCTAAAAAATGGAATATTCACAAGCTGAGCTTATTTAGCAGCAAAACAGATCTGCTATAGCAAGACTTTTTAGGAAAACATAATTATTTGAACCAGTCCACTGAAGAATTACCCAACAGATTTCACATATACAGTTCTATTTCATCCTCACTGTGGACAAAAGAAGTATATAAAAAAAAATACCATTACATTTAACTTGCAATTGAAACCCAACTATTTGCCATGGTTTAGTGTTCCCTTGAAAACGGAAAGAAGTCAATAAGTACTATTGAAATGCACAAAGACATCAAGATGTGGCATTGAGGAGTAAAGGAGTTAGGGAACATTTTAAAAGTAGGATGCCAAAATGATGAAACATTAATTTGGGGAATGCTCTTAGGCTCCAAGGCAGTGGTTCTCAAAGTGTGGTCTGAGGACCTCTGGTGGTCCTCAAGAGATTGCGGAGGATCTGAAAAGCCAATACCATTTTCATAATAATATTACCATGTTATTGGCCTATTTCACTCTCAATCTCTCCATACTGTACATTGAAATTTTCCAGTGGTTCTATGTCATATGATATCATACTGAGTTGTTTATAGATGCAGATAGGAGAATCCAGCTTCTCCTACAAAGCCAAACATTAAGGAGATTTGCAAAAAATCAAAGTGATTCGACTCTTAAGTACATTTGTATTGTTTTGGGAAGTACGGCTATTTTTTCTAAAATTATGCTAATTAGAAGTATTACTGGTATTTTCACATGAATAATATTTTTAAATTTTCTCAGTTTTAATATTTCATATGGTAAACATTGATAGGTATATAGATAGACAAATAGAAGCTCTTTGGTATTCTCAATAATTTTAACGAATGTTAAAGAGGTCCTGAGACCAAAAAGTTCTAAAACTCTACTCTAAGAAATGACAGTTTCTTGTAAAAATTACACCACTTCCTATCATAGACTGAATTGCACCCCCCCTCAAATAACATGTTGAAGGTAATCCAAGTGACAGTATTTAGAGATATAGCCTTTAAATAGGTAATTAAGATTAAATAAGGTCATAAGAGTGGGATTTTTCCAATATGACTTGTGTCTTTATAAGAAGAGGGAGAGACAGGGATACACACAGAGAAAAGGGCACAAGAAGACACAATGAGAAGGCAGCCACAAAGAGAGGCCTCAGGAGAAACTGATCCTGCAGGTACCTTAATCTTGGCTGTCCAGCCCCCAGAACTGTGAGAAAATAGATTTCTGTTGTTTAAGCCACCCAGTCTGTGGTATTTTGTTATGGTAGCCCTAGAAAATTAGTACCCTTGTTAATTAATTGCTTACCATATGCTTGGCATTGATCTAAATGTTTCACCTGTGTTTCCTTACTTAATCATCACCCCAACTTTTGTGGATAAGTAATAATGTCATTACCATTGCACAAATAATAATCCAAGTCACAGAGTGGTCAAGTTCATAAGGGGCACAAATACAGGAAAACCTCATTTGTTTGGGCTTCATTCACTTCATTGTTCTTTGCAAATATCGTGTTTCTTACAAATTGAAGTTTGGGGCAATCCTGCATGGAGCAAGCCTGTCAGTACCATTTTTCTAGCAGTATTCGCATCTCCATATCCATTTTTGGTAACTCACAAAATTTCAAATCCTCTACCAGCAAAAGTATTATGACTCGCTGAATATTTAGATGATGGCTATTTTTTAGCAATAAAGTATTTTTTAATTAAAGTAGGTAAAGTTTTTTGATATAGTGCTATTGAACACTTAATAAACTAAGGTATAAATGCAACTTTTATATGTACTGAGAAAGCAAAAACTTTGTGTGACTCACTTTATTGCAATATGTACTTTATTGCAGTCATCTAGACTTGAACCCACAGTATCTTCAAAGAGTAAGTGAGAGTCTTTCTAACACATGCTCTTGACCTCTAACCTACACTGCTTCTCTTGACACATAGTTTTTTTATTGTTTATTTATTTATTTGCATTTTAGGGCCGTACCTGCAGCATATGGAAGTTCCCAGGCTAGGAATTGAATTAGAGCTACAGCTACCGGCCTAGGCCACAGCCACAGCAATGCTGAATCCAAGCTGTGTCTGCGACCTACACCACAGCTCATGACAACACCAGATCCTTAACCCACTGAGTGAGACCAGGGATAGAACCTGTGTCCTCATGGATACTAGCCGTGTTCATTACCACTGAGCAACAATGGGAACTCCCAACATAAAATTTTTTTTAATTAAAGTATAGTTAATTTACACTGTTGTTAGTTCCAACTGTACAGCAAAGTGATTCAGTTACACACATATATATATATATACATACACATATTTTTTTTTCAGATTCTTTTCCATTATATGCTATAGCAAGATATTAAGTATGGTTCCCTGTGCTATACAGTATGTCTTGTTGTTTACCTATTTTATATTTAGTAGTGTATATGTTAACCCTAAAGTCCTAATTTATCTCTTACACCCCCCCCACACTATCTCCTTTTGTAACCACAAGTATGTACTATATATCTCTGAATCTTTTTGTTTTGTAGATAGGTTGATTTGTGTCATATTTTAGAGTCCACATATAAGTGATATGGTATTCGTCTTTCTCTCTCTGACCTACTTCACATGGTGTGATAATCTCTAGGTCCATGCATACGGCTGCAAATGGCATTATTTCATTCTTTTTTATGGCTGAGTAATAGCCCACTGTGTATACATACACCACATCTTCTTTATCCATTTATCTGCCAATGGACACTTACGTTGTTTCCGTGTCTTGGCTATTGTAAAGAGTTCTGCTATGAATCTTGCTACATACTTAAACAAAGCCATGAGTACCTAGATCTCCCAATAAGGCCTTCAGTATAGTAGTTTGGGGAGGCCTAAGACAGAAGTCTCTTGTCTAAAATACTATCATAACACTGCTTCTGGAAAAAAAATTTTTTTTGGAAAAAAAAATCCTTATTTTTGGAAACAAAATTACTTTGGCAAAAAGCTTAAAGATTTTACAGATTCAAATGTGTGTACATGCATAAATGAATCACTTTGCTATACAGCAGAATATATCACAACATTGCAAAACAACTATACTTCAATAACACTTCAAAAAATGAAAAGATTTTATAGATTCAGTGTCTATTTAGGAGTTGGATAGTTAAATAGTAAAATAAAAAATTGACTTTAATCTTAAAAATCTTTTAATTTTGTAGCACTAGAAACATTTGGTCATGTCAAGGAACCATGATAGTTTGAAGGAGCCTTTTTACTCATGGGCTGTGGCACTATATTGGAGTGTTTTTTTGCATATGCTCTTATGGTACCGTTTACCCTTCAGCACTTGCAAATGTTTCCTAAATGCCTATGTTCAGCTGAAGGCAGGGTAAACAAACATATTCCTTCTTTTAATGGAGCTTACTATTAAATGGGAAAGACAGGTAGTCCCTTAGCCTGGATTGCCTCATAAGCAGGGCTGAGACAAGAGTTTAGATGCAGGTTATCTGGGAAGAAAAACACAAGGATCAAGAGTAGAGGATGGGTAAGAGTGAGAGAAGCAGAAGAAAAAGAGAGTGTGTCCTTGAGCTGGACTCAATCGCATCAGAGCCTCCTGAAAAGCCATGTAAAATGTACCTCAGACTTGCTGCCTTGGATACTCACTGGCTCCATTCCCCATGGGTCTCAGGCTGCTTCACATGTTGTTCACTCCCTTATGATTCCCCTTTTTGGAATGGGTCAGCTGGTTTCTGAAATCATCCCACTATGTGGTAGTAAAGGAGGCAATAGATAAACAGTGCATCTGAGGAAAGGTGCTTGCAGGCAGCTGGTTGCTGGATCAACAACTAGAGTAAAAAGGTGAGCAGTATTTGGTACAAAGAGTAACAAACTAAAACAAATAAATATAAAATGCAAACTGTGATAAGTGCAAGTTAATTTATAGAAGCACCAAGGATTCCACATAATATTTCCATGTATAGTTCCATTAAGAATTTCTTTATATTTAATACATTATTCAAGAAAGCACATCCATAAGATCTGAAGTCATTCATTCTAGCCTAGAACCAATTACTTCAATCAGGAATTATCATTATTTTTTTGGTTCTTTTGTTTTGTTTTGTTTTGTTTTTTGTCTTTTTGCCATTTCTTGGGCCACTCCTGCGGCATATGGAGTTTCCCGGGCTAGGGGTCGAATTGGAGCTGCAGCTGCCAGCCTACGCCAAAGCCACAGCAACGCAGGATCCGAGCCACGTCTGCGACCTACACCACAGCTCACGGCAACACCGGAACCTTGACCCACTGAGCAAGGGCAGGGATCGAACCCTCAACCTCATGGTTCCTAGTCGGATTCGTTAACCACTGTGCCACGACGGGAACTCCAGGAATTATTTTTATATCCCTTAAAATTCCTAGAACCGTTGAGTTAGAGTAGAAGACTGGGAAACCTGAATTGGGAAAGGATGAAGAATGAGAGAAGAGAGATAAATTAGGAGCAAATTGTTGGAGGAGGTCATTGCCAGTTGAGCCAGGGCAATCTAGGCCCTCACCCACTCCCCTGTTCTTTGAATGTATGTTCTGCCCACTTTTCCCACAGTGGGAGGCACTTTCAGGGACACAACCTTGAGAGAGCAACATGTTGTTGAGACCTTCTGGTCAGCATATGTGACTGAACCCCATTAAGACCTTTCTATAGATTTTTAAGATTCTGCTAGGTGGGTAGAGAGATCTACTCATTTTGTGGCCCCCAAGATAAATCTCATGGCCGTCCAGGGTTAAAGGTAGATGGAGTGCACACAGGGGTATGTTAAGTCTTGTGGGAGAGATAAAGGAAAGGCTTGCATGTGTGCATGGCATGCTTTGCCCTTTGTTTACTGCATATCTATGGATAAACAATTATCTTCTTGTTGAAGATGATCAAATAAGCTCCAGAAAGAAACTGATCAGAAGTGTACTGACTGAACTGTTGTACAAGCTACACCAGTAAGAGAATGATAAAGAAAGTGGGGTGAATTGGGGTTTGGGAAAATGAAATAGATAATATCTGGGGAGAAAATGAGGGGAAATTGAAATAAAACTAAAACCAAGATTAGCATGAAGAAGAGGAGAAATGAAAGAAAGAAAGCAGACCTATCACTGATTACAAATCAGTGATAAAAGGGAAGATAGAAAATTATGCCTGGAAAGCTATTTTTTATGACTTCTTTCCTTCAGTTTCCAGTATTGTTGTCATTGTTTTTCAAACTTCCTTGGTATGAACTCCCTCCTGTGAGAGTAATTTCTGTAGAATAAACAAACTAAGTCTTGTTTATTTTTTAGCACATCAGATAACAGAAAAAAATTTAGGAGGCAATTTACTGAGGAGAATAAAATGTAGGTGTAATATTAAAATAATACTTTGCCATGCTGTTCAAACCTGCCACAGGATGGATAAGATGATGCCAGAGGAAGCACTGTGGCCAATTTAAAGCCTCTCTTTGCCATCCATGCCTATCATTAAAGGGCTTCTTGGCAGTCACTCATTGAGGTACAGGTGGTATTTCCATAATGGGCTGGGGATAGAATCTGAGTTCAGAAAATGGATGTGGATTTAGCGTTGGAAAACTGTGTATGTACAGTGTTCTGGCATGCTCTCAGTCACTCTGATTATTAGATATTCCCTATTTCCAATGAGAACAATGACTATATTTATCTTTTCCACCTCTGCTATTCCAGCTGTGTAGATAATCACCAAGTTATCGCCATTAAACTGGATACTAAGTATACTTTACTCTGTGTCTCCAATGTATCTGTGCATTATATTTTAGGATATATCATATTTTGTTGTGACAATTAAATACCCATCTCTTTAATATACCATCTCTTTCATGAAGATCAGAACAGTGGCACACAGTAAGATCTCCCATAGTCAATCAGCTTTTGCTCAAACACCTCATAGCGCGATGGCTCAATAAGCCACTTAGAAATGGATTTCACTTCTTTATATAAAGTGAGTTCCCCATCGTTGGACATTTCAGGCAGGACTAGATTTAAGGGATCCCTAAGTTTCCTTCAAGCAACAGACTTTATGTTTCTATACTAAAGCAAAGTCCAAAAACAAGGGCACATTCTCTTTGCATACATTTCCCTTATCTACAGTATTAAATCTGCTATTCTCCTATTTGGTGCGCTGTATGGGGTATAATAAACCATGTGCTCTTGGCATGTACTCACTAAATTTGTGTGAAGAAAGAATTATGTCTCACTGGCAATATCATTTTTCTCAAATATAATGCACTTGCTATTTAATAATCTCATATAAAGTGTTTTGATATTGAAAAATGAGAACAAGCATTATTCAATATCCACATTTATGTTGCTGGTCTTTCTATGATGAAATGGCACCAGCAACAGAATTGGTTAGCAATTACCTCCAAAAATTTTTAATGGGTTAGAAAATAAAAGTGAAAAGGAAAGGATAAGAGTTTTTCAGACCAGATGATACAAGACTAAAGGTCTACTTAAAGTTTATAAAAAATAAAACATCAACAAGATATCTGTTTGCATAGCTATGAATTGAGAGGGCTGTGTATGATCTGCACTCCATATTAAGGTATTTGTTTTATTCACATGTGATGCAGAATAAACAAATGCATTGCATTTTTTATGCAGTTTCATGCATTTGACTTGGAATTGCTTTAATTTGATGAAAACAATACTACAGTTGATTCTTGGAAGAGTAAAAACTCTTTACTTAAGAACTTAAAGGGCTCAACTGCTTAGAGCTTCAGTGTTTCTTATTCTCAGGAACACCTATGATGCCTAAATTATCCTTTCTGAGGTACAATTTTCTTCATAAGTATGATGGCTCAGTATTTCCTGTATATCAAAACAGCTGCTCTCAGAAAGAAAATTACTTGAGACAGCTACATCGTGGGAAAAGCTAAGTACATGTGGTAGATGGCAAAAAGACCATAATTTTTAACACTTCCCTGTGTCTACACCCTTTGCAACATGATTTTGCAATTCCCTTTGCTAAAGAGGCAGACTCATTTCCCTTCCCCTTGAATCTGGACTAGGCTTGTGACTTATTTTGGCCAAAATATTGCAGCAGAAATCACAATATGCCACTTCTGAGCCTAGGCCTCAAGAGACCTTGTATGCTCATTTCTTCTCTTTCTCAGAACTTTGTGACCATCAGGAAAACAAGCCCAGGCTACTCTGCTGGATTACAAGACACCTGGACCAAGCCAATAGCCAGCCAAATCCTAGACATGTGAGTGAAACCATCTCAGATCAGCCAACCCATAGCCAACCTGTCACTGAGCACAGAAATATAGTCAGGCCCTAGAGAGATCAATTTAGCCTAGCCCAAACCAGAAGAACTGCCCAGACTAGTGAGTTTATTGTTGTATTCGCCATATTTTGTGGTAGTTTGTTACACAGCGGTAGATAATGCATAAATGACAATTTTCTGAAAGAGTATTGTTTAAAATAGGCAACAGAAAATGACGCAATACAATAAAGTAAGGGAGTGCTAGAGGAGTCTCATTAATGTCAAAATTCAATAACAAACTCCAATTTTCCAAATGCATTTGATTCTAGAAATTAGGGAAAATCAAAATGGCTATTCACGAATGAAAAAGAGTTAGCAGAGGAATTATAATGGGTAGGGAAAGGACGGAAAGTCTGAAGGACCGGCAACAGAAAAATTGGTAGAAAACAGAAACCACTGAAGCTGTGATTGTCATCTGATAAATATTGATTAAGGAAAATGGAAACTGAAAGTGTAAAAAGCACAGGCTGAGCATAGGTGTTGACTATGGGCCGTGCTCCCACCCCAGAGATTACTGCTCATTTCTTAGCACTGTATTCAGGATGAAATGGCAGATTCTGCAAAGCTGTTAGTGATGTCTTAATGTTTTTGCTTCCCAAGCCATGAGAGCTTTCTATTTAAATTGTTATCCCTCAGAAGAGCTGCATTAGTGAGCAGCAGAGGAAGAGATCTGGGTAAACTTGCCATCTTGGATTTACTCCCAACCTCCCATTGTGTCCTTTAAAATTGAGGTTTTTCAGCACTTGAGATTATAAGTCTTAAACCTACCTGAGTGAAATTCTTTATTTTCAACATTGGATTGAACAGTCAAGGCCATTTTCTTTAACATTTGCCTTACTCTCCCTACCTGCATTTTCAATCCTGTTAAAGAGAGTCATGGACCAAGAACTGTTTAAAATGCACAGTTAATAATTCTTTTGATGTGGGAACAATTCAATACCCAAACCACATAGCTGCCAAATTCCACTTCTTCACCTTTGTTCTGTATTTTGATTTGGGAAAGACACAAAGCTAAGAGAGCATGATGTGTCCCAGAGAGAGGGACAGGATAGCAACCATTGCAAAATAGAGAGAGTTCAAAGTGTGGTCTTAAGCCTGTTATGCATTTACCTTACTTCATTTTATTAAATTATTCTATAGATTCATAAGCCAGGAGATGACAAAAGTAGATCAAGGCATTAATGGCAGGTTGCTCAAACAAAAAAGAAAAAAGAAAGTATAAAGCAGGAGATCCCATTTTGGCTTAGCAGGATAAGAACGTGACATTATCTCTGTGAGGATGCGAGTTCAATCCCTGGCCTTGTTCAGTGGGTTTCCAGGGTTGCTGCAAGCTGCAGCATAGGTCACAGATGAGGCTTCAATCCAGTATTGCTGTTGCTGTGGCTGTGGTGTAGGCCAGCAATGCAGCTCTGATTCAGCCCCTAGTGTGGGAACTTCCATATGCCACAGGTTTGGCTGCAAAAAGAAAATAAAGAAAGAAAGGTATAATGCAAAAGAATGATATTTGGGGCATCTTAGAACAAAAGGCCAAGGTCTGAAGGACAGTTGTGTACAGTTTCAGGCAGTAAATAAATGGCTCCTTCATACTTTGAAGCTGTTATGTTAGAGATCACTGGCCTTTAGAATGGGCAACCCTAGGCAACCCTTCCCAAGGGGGAAAGTCTTTGCACGCTAGTGATTTAAGTTAAAGGGATGCTAACAAATTTGACAACCTAGAAGAAATGGACAACTTTCTAGAGACTTATATAGCCTGCCAAAACTGAATCAAGAAGAAAGAGATCAACTGAACAGACCAATCACTAGAAATGACATTGAATATGTCATAAAAACACTCCCTACAAATAAAAGTCCAGGACCAGATGGCTTCACAGGCGAATTCTATCAAACATATAAAGAGGAATTGGTGCCCATCCTCCTTAAACTCTTTCAACAGGTTGAAGAAGAAGGAATACTCCCAAAGACATTCTATGATGCCACCATCACCCTCATTCCAAAACCAGACAGAGATACCACCAAAAAAGAAAACTATCGCCCAATATCATTGATGAATATAGACGCAAAAATTCTTAACAAAATTTTAGCCATCTGACTGCAACACATGTAAAAAAGATCATACACCATGACCAGGTGGGATTCATCCCAGGTGTACAAGGATAGTTCAACATATGCAAATCAATCAACGTCATACACCATATTAACAAAAGTCAAAAAACACATGATCATCTCAATAGATGTAGAGAAAGCATTTGACAAAGTCCAACATCCATTCATGATAAAAAAAAAAACTCTTACCAAAGTGGGTATAGAGGGAACATACCTTAATGTAATAAAAGCCATTTATGACAAACCCACAGCCAATATAATACTCAAAGGGGCAGTTATGTTTGACACCTATTACAGCAGTAGTGGCCTGAGCTACCCCCTTGCGAACTACTCAAGAAAGTCAGGAGCTGGTCCCAGATTTCAAAAAGAAATCAGCTTCTGAAAAGATTATAAACCCTGTATATAGTAAATGTATAAGAAGCAGAGTAGCAAAGAGAAGGTCTGAAAAGATAGGTTTAGCAGTATCTTTAACATTCATTCACTTAAAAAAAAAAAAACAGAGAAAGCTGGAGAAGATTAGATAACATGCAATACCTGTTAAATCTGGATGTTGACTTTTTTCCTTATTTTTCTATCTTTTATTTATGTTGAAAATAGTTCATAATAGTGTACATAGGATAAAAAAAAAGAAGCAGAATAATCTATGTCGGCCCACAATAGAACTAGCTGTCTCCTAGGAGATGTTTAATGATAATACAAAAAGAGATGTCGGAGTGGATAGGTAGGCCTATTTTCTGGCCTACTTCTCAACTCCAGGTTTCAATGAGATTTAGAAAAAAACCCTTGATCTGACAGGATGGCGAGTCTCAGAGCTCTAACTCATATTTTCTGTGTCGTCTTTGGTGTTGGTCTGTTTTCTATGGTAAGGTTATAAGATCAATAAATTGTAACAGCAATGGTAGAGCATAAATCATTCTCTGGATATAATAAAGTGCTTATGTGCTTAAAAGCTAGGGAAATAATCCCAGTTTCTCTAGCCAAAGTAATTGATTCCCTTATTATCAAAATGAACAACTGGTAGGATGACAAATTGGAATTCGAATTAATCTTCTTAATAAAGTTATAAGAAAGTATCTATACAGATGCTTGCTGAAAAACAGACATTCTGATTACTTTCTTTGCGTTTCATAGTCTACTGACATTTTCCATTATTTGTCGCTTGGAAAATGACCACATACTGGATCTGGCTATTTGGTCTCCTTGCCCCTAAAGGCTCTCTTCCTATGCCCGCACCCCTTATGTGCCAGCAGTAACCTGGCTCTCTGCCCACTTGGCTGCGAGGTATTGCTTACCTAGAACAATGAGAGACAAGTTAGAAAGCTGGGAAGAGTCCCAGGTATTTGCTAAACACAAAAGGGCAGGTGAGGAGCATACAGTTCGGTGAGCAAGAGGCCGGCTGCCTTACAAATATGTAGTTTGAAGCATTCCAAGGAACAAGGACCCGGTAGGTGGCTGATCTGCTGCCTCTCTACTCTGTGTGGGCCCTTAAATCCTTTCCTTTGAGCTCCCTAATATAGCTCTTCCAAGGGATAACTATTTAAATAGAAAGCTCCCACTGTTTGGCAAGTCAAAAAGCATCAGTTCACTGTTCTAACAGCTCTACAGCAGCTCTGAAAACACAGAGGAGATGGGTGAGCAGGAATCCCCAAAATAGTCTATTTGATCTACCAGAAGTCACTTGGTTAACAGTGCTGCAATTGAGAAGGGAAAAGTCTTTCTCTGGCCACTCCTTTTCATTATTCACATCCTCAGATATATCCAAGTAATAAGTTACATTATAGAGGCTCTGCTTCTTGCTCACCTGCAAGTAGGACTTCCCAGTGATCCCACCCTCTATCAGGGCATTTATTTATGTCCCAACTAAAAGACTGTGCTGTGCTTCACTAGCAAGATGAGGAAACTTAATTCATTCATGGTGACATAATTATTCTAAAGAAAGATGGGCAAGTATGTAAGAATTGATCTGTAAATACTGTTAGTATGTAAATGCTAAATATAAACTGTTGGGTTTGATTCATTGGGAAGTATAAAAGTGTAGGAATTTTGAGGGAAAAAATTAACATATATGAAACAGCTCAACACATAATGAAAGCAAGTATATAGTTTAGTACTCTGTGCTTTGATACAGAATATGAATTCAGAGGTCAGAGAAGGGAGAGATTACTCAGGGGCAAATGGATAAAAGCTTCATGGAGTTAATGACAAAAAATTTGAAGTTTGATGTGAGTACCAAGAAAGGGTTCAGCAAGATGGGACTAAGTCTAATGGTGGGAATAAAGTGGGTGGTAGAAAAAAAAGGGCATAACCAACAGGCATTGAAGATGAAATGAGCTTGGGGTGTGTATGTTTGTGTGTGTGTGTGTGTTATGTAGATGTGGTTAATGGAAAAGGGAGGAGTGTGGATTGGTCTCCGAGAGTGGGCATGGCTGAGTTGTAGTTTGTTTGAGGAAGTTTTAAAAATACAGTGGACTTTGAACAAAAGTATTGCCATAGGAAATGAGGAGATGTAAATTTGAGGAGTGTCTTCTTGCTCCACTTGATAAACAAAATGGATAGTTAGAGCAGAAATTAAACATGCCATATTATGTGTGGTTTCCCCACTTGTCTCAAGTGTATTAATGGAAGAAGAAGTAAGAAGACCATTTTATCACTAATTCTACTGTAAATATTCACAATTAACTGAAAAATACTAAAGGTAAATAAAACTGAGGCTAGAGAAAAGAGCAAGGACGAGGAGCAAGAGACATGTACAAATTTGAAAAATCTGACCCTATTATCTAAAGTCTTCCTAAAATATACGAAATGTTCAAATGATTTTTTTTTCCTTTACACATTTGAAGGGAAACAGCTTAAGCCTGTGTCTTTGTGGTAATAGGGCATCACAGCGAGAAATGAAAGAAGTACCAAATGTCCTCCGTGCTACTTGACACTAAAGAATTTCTAAATGCAGCCTCAAAGATTTTTTTTTATACTGCTTGTTAACTTAAAGGATATGTAAAATCATTCCAGTTTAACTGGTAAATGATCCATGACAAAGAAATAGATATATATTTAGGAGTTGTTTGAACAGAGAACTTTGCATTTTCTGTTCTGCCCTGTCATTTAGACACAAGGGCACAATCCCCCAAAGCGAGACTTCGAGATAAAAAGTATGAAGGAAAGAGTAAAAACCCATTCCTTAACCAATAATCCAATCTTCTCTCTTTCTTCCATTGTCCTTTCTACCATCCTGTGATGTGTGCAGCTGATAAAGCCACACTTTATCTATCTCTAGTGTGAAGAAGATTTTAGATGCTGTCTGTCTGGCTGGAAATCACACTGAGTAATATTAATTAATTTACTGAAAACATCTTCCAACCTAGTGCCAGGAGAGTATAGAATACCTTGGTAATACATTCCCTGAGTTTGGTAGCTGGGACAACATGATTTGTATCTCTATCCACACTTAACAATTCTCTCCTTGATTTGTACAAGGAGAATGGATGAAAACATCATAATCTGACAAGGACAAAGGATGCACAGACAATGTAATGGCTCTCAGAGATTCTGACCTGACCTTAAACTGAGGCCTTAAACATATATTTGTGTGGCATAATGCATATAAGGAAACCTAAGGAATAAGTTTAGCATAAAGGCCACAACCCAAAAAAGCAAAGGTGTTATATAATTATATCACACACACACACATACACCCCTAAGTAACTAATAAATTTAGGAGTGTGTTGCTGGAATAGGGAAAAAGTGAAAGCTGATCATTTCGCTAGTCTGCTTATATTTTCATGGAGTGAAAACCGTAATCATGCTATATCCCATTTTTTTCTACACATAAGTATTTAACTCTCAATGCTAAGTTATAAGCCCACTACACACAAAATATCACTTTGGGGAGATATTAAATCTTTGTATATGAAAGTGAGAGCCTTTTTAAAATGACTTAATTTTTCTTTAAGAAACTGAGTCAGACTCAATAATTAAATTTGCAAAAGCAAACAAATAACCAGTATTTTTCTCAGATTTGATCTTTGACCACAAATGGAATTTTATCCTTTAAAATCTCTGGCTAGGGCTTAAGTTTTGTTGGTGATTTAATTCACAGAAAACAACCGTGATTAGAATCAATTCACTTGTCTATACAAAGCACTTTTTACCCCTGAAGTAATGTTTACTGAAAACAAAAAAATTTAGAGGTTCTATGATTCCTTTTATAAATTTTGTAATAAAGCTGTAATCCACTTTTGCTGACAGGATTACTTTTTGACTGATTAATAAAAAGAATAAATGAATCACATAGATAAAATTTTAGTGAGAAATATATATTGCTGGTATTGTATTCTTTTTGTCTTTTTATTTTTAAACAATCCATAAATAAAATCTTTGCAGTTTAGAGGAATAAATGTGTTACGCAGGTAAATATCATTTCAATTTTTTTTTATTTGGTGCAATTTGGTATTTTTGAATTTATGACCACGAATATGAACTTAAGTAATAACAACTTTAAATGATTTTTGTATCTGAAGAAAGGCCAAAACAGAATACTACCTGCAAAATATGTTAGGAAAATTGTGTTTGTTTTTTTTCCAAGATCATCAAAGTAATACATCCTAATTTCAGAACACTAGAGATGGACAAATATTTAAGAAGACAATTTACAAGGATTATGTTTTTTAATCTCTTAACTTTCTCAACTTGGTTTAGTATTCTTATAGCACTTTTATAATTTAAAGTTATATATTTATTTGCCTTAATTATGGGGAATAGGAAGCAGCCCTTTCTAAAGAAAGCACATGAACACAAGAACACAAGACGGGGCATCATATGGAGATCTGCCATCTTCCTCTTCCTTCCTAACTTTAGTAATATGAATAAATAATTTAAGTGGCTATCGAGATCATTAATACTGATGCTGTGTTTTTCAGTTTGACACAGGAGGGAAGGGGGCCTAGCATAAGCTTTAAAAGAGTGATAGAGCTGTTGAGGATACAACAATAACTGGTTAGAACTGACTAGGCTCAAGATGGTGGAAAGTTAGACTTCCAATGTACCTTGAGCCTCATTATATGCTCATTGTAATACATTAGCTAAATGATACGCCCACAGGTGCCATGACAGTTTCAAGGATGACCATAAAAGTTCAAAAAGTGGATGGTGGCCCAATTCCTGGAAATCCCTACCATTTCCTTACCACTCATTTGCCTATGAAATTACCTAGCTCATAAAAACTAACCAATGCTCCCCACCACTCCAGGGCCTCTTGCCTCCTGCCATGGTCCACACTCTGTCTATGGAGTGTGTATTTCCCAGGACTACATTCTGCCTGTGGAATTCATATCTCTGTTTTTACTTTACTGTGGCTTGCTCTTGAATTATTTCCTGTGTGAAGCCAAGGACCATTACTTGGTGGGCAGTCCCAGGAACTTGCCTGAGACCTGGGACATGACTATCCTCTTACAACCCATTTTCCTGCAACCTTTTCAAAAAGGGTATTAATACCCTTTGCCTGTCTTTGAATATCTCCTGTGCCGAGATATAAAGAACTTGAGCTTCATTAAGTTCTGAGACAAGCTGTATCGTCTCAGTTGGAAGATTGTATGTTTGAGTCCCATCTGAGTTGTACGGTTTCAAGTATATATTATCTACCTATGGACATGCATATATTTATTGAACAGATGAAATATGGTAAATTCAAAAAGTGTCTTGAGTACTATTAAGAAATAAATAAAGAACAATATGGCATGGATCCTGCCCTCAAGATGTTCCTTGCCTGCTTAATGACACAATACCCACTGAACATTAAGAAAACAAGGATTTTAGCTGGCAATTTTGGCTGGCACTGCAAAATCAAAATAGAGAAGTGAATGATAGGATTAAGCTCTCAGTGTCAAAGAATATTATTATATAGAAAGGTTTTTGCCATAGAAGTAAATTTTAAATCTAGGGAAGAATGTAGTTTCCAAGGTAGCTTAATATAAAAAGACATGAAAGAGTAACTCAGTCCCTCAGAGGAACCACAGAATTAGAGATAAGAAAGGAAGTTGGGCTATTATATGGAATGGCATGAGAGTGGTCAGAGTGGAGGAAGGAGTCTGACATAATACAAGGAATGGCTTCAAATGGTGGCTGAAGTTTCCCATATAAAAGGCCAAGAGAAAGCCAAGAAAATGACATGTGAAAGGCAAATATTCATTCATTCACTCAGTAATTATCTGTGGCATCTATATTATTTCCTGGCACTGTATTAGGTACTGGGGAAGCAAAGAAGAGCAATATAGATAATGTCTCAGCTCTCATGGAACTTTGATTCTTGTTGGGAGAGAGAAAAAGATAAACAATAAAATATCAGAAGTTCTCATTGTGGCTCAGTGGTAACAAACCCAACTAGTATCCGTGAGGACGCAGGTTCTGTCCCTGGCCTTGCTCAGTGGGATAAGGATTTGGCATTGTCATGAGTTGTGGTGTAGGTTGCAGACATGGTTCAGAGCCCGTGTTGCTGTGGCTGTGGTGTATGCCAGCAACTACAGCTCCCATTCGACCCCTAGCCTAGTAAATTCCATATGCCATGGGTGCGGCCCTAAAAAAACAAAAAACAAAAAAATATCATATAATAGGTACAATACACTGGGTGATGTTGTGGTGAGGGTCTAACTATACACTTTGGTCTAGTAGTTGGAAAAGAATTCTCCAAGGAGTTAGCATTAATCTGAAACCTTGTATTTCAAGGAACAGTTGGTGTGAAGAACAGGAGAGATGCTGAAAGAGGGGTCAGCTAGAGCAGCAAAGGCCCAAAGGTGGAAAGTCAAGCAAAAACTTGTCTGGCTGGAGTGTAGCATGCAAAGGTAAGAGAAAGGGCCCAGGACAAAGTCCTGTAAAAACAAAACATAAATGAAGGTGATGCCTTTTCAATTATATAATGGCCTAAATATTTTCAGAATCTTTTCATATGGAAATTTAACTTGTTTTTCTTTCCCTCTCTAGTAAATTGGAAAGAAGGAATGGAAATCTGTTCTCTCACCCACTTGGAGCTTTGGAGGATTAAGCTCTCTCTGAACACAAAGAAAAGGGGAGTGAAATTAGCTTTGGGTTAAATTAGCCATCAAACCTATGGCAAAATAAAAAGAAGGAAGACTTGAGGAATGAGGCAGAGTGGCTTTTTATTTTTTAATTTTATTTTAATTTAATTTTATTTTTTGGCCACATCCGTGGCATGTGGAAGTTCCCAGGACAGTGATCAAACCCACGCCACAGCAGCAACCAGAGCTGCAGCAGTGACAATGCTGGCCCTCATCCTGCTGAGCCACTAGGGAACTCCCCAGAGTGACTTAGAAGGCAATATTTCCAATGAGCTTGAGACCCACAGAGCTCATCACATCCAGACTTCTCCTCATCTTCCCCTTGGAGGAGAAAGAGATTGACCTTGAGGTGATGGATTTGAGGTGAGGCAAAAAATCTTAGAAAACTAGAAATGTAACCCTGTTCCTTGGAAAGAAGCCAGGACTGCAGAGAGGAAGGCTGTCTGGTAACTGCACTAGGGGCACAAGAGGTCCTCCCAAGTGATATGGGAAAATGGAATGAACTGTTATTTAAGAAAACATAGAAATGCGACATATTTCCTGCAAATCTTACTTTTGTAGTTAGATTTATTTCAGTAAAAATACATAGGCAAATTCAAGTTTGGCATTATGGAGAAAGAAAGAAGGCCCCATGGTAAAATACATCCAGAGAACACTTGGCTGAAAACTCTTCAGTGTTCTTTTTTTTTTTTTTTCAATTGCAATACTTCTCAGAGCCTTCAGATATGCTTATACCCTTTATGAACATACAGGTAGGAGACGGGAATTCAGCATTTTCCAAAGTTATCATTAATATTATTTTTGGCCACACCCAAGGCATATGGAAGTGCTTGGGCTAGAGACTGAATCTGAGCTGCAGTTGTGACCTACACCATGGCTGTGGCAACTCTGGATTCTTAACCCATTGCACCAGGCTGGGGATCGAACCAGCACCACAGCTACAACCCAAGCTGTTGCAGAGAAAACGCTGGACTCTTAATCTGCTGTGCCACAGTGTGAACTCCTTCTAAAATTAATTGATCAAAGAAGCTTTTACTTTTGCCCCTCAGGATATTTCTAGAACTAATCCTCCAAGAAAAATGCTTTGATATGTAAGTGTAGGACTAGATTGTATTGTCAAGCGAAATGTGAAAAGAGATGTGGATAATGGAGACATATTAATAAACATAATGCAAGTTAACTTATGAGTCAGGTACCCACTGCATAAGAATGTTAAACCTTGTTTAGCTTAATAGGATAGTACTTATTATAAATAATGCATTGATCATATGAAGCAAAGGTTATACAATAAAAATTATTTTGTAAATATTACACGCAACACTAAGCTATTGGTATTTACGTGGCACAACTCAGTTAAACAACATCATCACCTACTCTAACCTCTTTAAAAATGATGGGGGTTGACATTTTCTATCATGTTCTCTATTTACCACTACCATTTTTAGAGATTTTTAAATGTATGAAAGGAAATAATGTAAAGAATAAGAAGCCATATGGTAAAGATTAATTTAAATAACCTTTATAGCATTAGTTAAATCAGATAAATAAAACCTTTATCTTAGTAAGTAAAATTAACTATTGAGTCTCTAATGTGTAGATCAAGATCTACAAATGGGCCTGCAAACTTTGATTAGATTGTGGAGTACACTGGCACTGGCCCTTCTCAGCCACTTCATCCCTTCTTGCTTTGCTGAGATTTCCTGTGGAGAAAAGGTGCAGCCGGCAGGGTGACACACCCTCCAGGCACCACCCACAATATAATCTCAAATTATATTCAGAAACATGGGGTGCCACCTCCCCTGTCAGTCTACCCAGTGAGTATTTCCATGGCTTAATGTGGAAGCTGGCTTCCAAATTCTGTTAATAAGAAATTGAAACGTTAACTCTATATTCTCCAAATATGAAATAAAAAGAGTTGAGAAAAATATTTTCACAAATAAGCTTCCCTGGTAATTTTTCTGAAAATGAAATTTGCTCTTGATCAAATATTCATTGGGTCCAATACGATTAGAGCGACTTTTGTTACCCAGATCACCAGAAAGGGCAATTAAACCAAAGTCATGTTGGAGTACTACATAGTGATCACTGTTGTAAAGATAACGTGCCTGCACGGAGTCTCCTAAGAGCTTTTTTGTTCAAATATCTAATTGTACTATAATACATTAAAAATTTAATAACTTTAGGAACCCATATATTGTATATACTAAACTACTCCAAATATTCAGTCCTCATTCTTTTGCTATTTAAGATAAAGTTTGGAAGCCACAATATTGTATTACTTCAGTTTATCATGTATTGATGTAGCATGGAAAAATCAAATAATTAATGTTTCATGCCTTGAACAAGTAAGATGTAACAGTCCCCAAAGAAATTCACTTTCAAGTCTAAAGCATAAAACAAAGTCCTGATAAAATCACATTTATAAAAACTATACCACTGAAAGGTCTCAAAGGGATAAGTAGAATCATATACTAGAAGAGACAGATATGGGAGTTCCCATCGTGGCTCAGTGGTTAACGAATCTGACCAGCATCCATGAGGACACAGGTTCAACCCATGGCCTTGCTCAGTGGGTTAAAGGATCTAGTGTTGCTGTGAGCTGTGGTGTAGGTTGTAGACACGGCTCGGATCCCTTGTGGCTATGGCTGTATAGGCCAGCAGCTACAGGTCTGATTTGACTCCTAGCCTGAGAACCTCCATATGCTGTGGAGGCAGCCCTAAAGAGACAAAAAAAAAAAAAAAGAAAAGAAAAGAAAGAGAGAGAAAAGAGGCAGGTATGGAAAAAACAGATACCTATTACTTGCAGTGTTGGCATGGAGTACTCACCTGTCTCTATAGGTTCCAGAGAAACATGTCAAAAACATAGCAGGGTGACCTAAACCACTTTTTAATCTTTTAAGTAGATTGACATAGAAAATGCTATGGGATATAGAAAGAGAATCAGCAAACAAGAGACTAACTTGCCACCCCATTTTGAGAATTCCATTAAAATGCTTTGAAAAATTTCAAGAATGGAACAGAAAAATTATTCATCCACTGCCCCCTTCCCCTGAAAATTGTTTGAACCTATTAACATATGAAATTTTAGAATACTAGTTCATTTCTATAACTACTCTAGACAAAGGAGAGGAAAGGCCCTGCCTAAAGTCATTTATATTTCCTAAGTTCAATTGGATAACAGCCCATATCTGGTTAAACTAGCTTAAAAGTAAGTGATGCCAGTGAAAGAGCTCTCTAAACAACAACTGCCATTTACCAAGCTAGCCTCTGCTGAAAGTCCTTTATCTGAGCCAAATATTTTCATTCTTTTTTTTTCTTTTATTCTTAAAGCAAGTCTTTGATGTCAGTACTATTATTATCTTCATTGTAAAGTTAAGGACATAGTGATAATATATGGCAGAGTTGAAATATTTCAAGAATAAAAAAAATGAATAGAATTACCATATGTTCATTTATTCAATAGAACTACAGATAACAGACTGGTAAATAGTAGAGATTTGTCACTGATAACCCCTTGTCCAAAAGGAGTTTATAACTAGTGTTAGGGGTGGCAAGGGGGTGGCAAGGGGTGGTATGGGTCTTACTGCCAAATCCAAATAAGATTTTCTAAAAGCAGACTATAGATGAATCAGCCACTGTTAGCACCTGAGGAAGTTGCCTTTTTTGTCTAGTCACCTATGTTCCTTACTAATGCCTCCTCCTCAAAAATTATTACTCTTGTTTTTTTTTTTTTTTTAGTCCCCAAGTAGTTAAAACATTTTTGAAAGTTTTGCTGTTTTCTGAAGTGTGTCTTGAAATCCCGTGGGAGAAAAGCAATGCAAATTTCAAGTGAAAAAAAGAAAGAAAATTGTAAAGCTTCACAATTTATGAGCACTTCCCTGCGACCAGTGGAGTTCCGTATTTTTTAGCTCTCTATGTGTTCTCATCAATTTCCTTCCATTGTGGGTTTTGTTATAGATATCTCTTTTCTTATACGGCAATTGTTTAAACTATTTTACACTGAAATCCATTCCAATTAAAGTTAGATATTTTTGTAAAGTGACAAAGGAGTAAAGGCTCATGAAAAATGCTCAGCTAGGAAGAGAAAAATGCCTTTATTACAAATAGAAAACTGTGCAGCTTTTTAATGTAAATTCTAGAAAATAACAATCAGTCAGGCAACTATGATCTATACAAAGATCTAGGAACAAATCATCAATTTGTAAACACCTACCAAAATATGAAGGTGGTAACCAATAAAGCTTGTGAGAGGTCTATCTTATCAGAACCTTCTAATTTCATTTTATGACAAAATGACAAACCTAAAAGACACTGGGAAAACCATAAATGTTATCTGTCCAAGAATCCGTATTGCTTCTAATTTATTTCCATCTGACATGAGGATCAATTATCTCAAGCTCCATATGTGAATGTGTCAAGTCTCTTGGAGGTACTCCCTTTCTCAAATAGTAAAAACAAGGAAATGGGGGAAGAAGTGCCACTTAGGAGCCCTACTCCCGATAAAGATTTAAATCAAGGAGTTCCCATTGTGGTACAGTGGGTTAAGAATCCGACTGCAGTGGCTCAGGTCATTGCAGAGGCACAGGTTCGATGCCTGGCACAGTGGGTTAAAGAATCCTGCTTTGCTGCAGCTGTTGCATAGATAACAGCTGCAGCTTGGATTCAGCCCTTGGACTAGGAACTTCTATATGCCATGGGGCCAGCCAGTAAAAAAAAAAAAAAAAAAAAAAAAAAAAAAAAAAAAAAAAAAATTTACATCAATAAAGGATCACTGATAAATAAAGTGTGACCTTAAAACAGAAATATTATTATTGTTGTTGCTATGATTACTATTTTAAGTTTGCAGTTATTTTAAAGTATAATTCAGCTTGTAGGCCAGTGAAGGAAGAGACTTGGCTGGGGCCTCGCAGCCAAAATTTCTGTCCCTAAGAGTCAATGCATATGTAACCCTCATTTCTGCCTTTAATTTGGCAGATCTGAGTAGGACTAGTAGTACCTTTCTCATATTGTCAGTGTTTCAAATGTAGCTCTTTCCTCTCTCACAGCAATGGACACAGCTACAGAACTAAGTGGCTTGCATTTAAGAGTTAAGTCTGGGAGTTCCCGTTGTGGCTCAGTGGTTAATGAATCTGACTAGGAACCATGAGGTTATGGGTTCGATCCCTGGCCTTGCTCAGTGGGTTAAGGATCTGGCATTGCCGTGAGCTGTGGTGTAGGTTGCAGATGCGGCTTGGATCCTGCATTGCTGTGGCTCTGGTGTAGGCCAGCAGAAACAGCTCTGATTAGACCCCTAGCTTGGGAACCTCCATATGCCGTGGGAGTAGTCCTAGAAAAGGCAAAAAGACCAAAAAAACAAAAAAACAAAAACATAAGAGTTAAGTCTGGAGGTGACCCCTATGCACACGGTGTCTGACCTTTAAGCTTCTGTGGCCTTTGAGAAGCTGGCTGAGCTGTTGGCTTCATGGGGAAACTCAGTAGGGTAAGAGCCTGTTGAGGGCTTTTATCATTCTGTTGAGAACTTGGAAGTGTGTTTATTATTTATAGAGTGGTTTTGAAAATGTGGTTATACTTATTTTTTATTAATTAACTTTAACAAATTAATGCACATTTATATGCACAATGGAGATAACGTATTTCAATTAAAGGAATGTACCCTTTGACCAAGTTTTTAGAAAGAAATTATGAAACTGCAGTTAAAATATTGCTGATATCTAACATTTATTTACCACTTGCTATATACTACACTGCGCTAAGCCCTTTACATATACGCTTTATTTTAATCCTCCTATCAACCCTATGAATAATTTCATTTTTTATTTTTAAATTTAATTTAATTTTTTGGCCACATCCACACACAGAAGGGATCAAACCCATGCCACAGCAGTAACCAGATCCACAGCAGTGACAACGCCAGATCCTTAACCTACTAGGTCACCAGGAAACTCCTCATGCATTTTTTAGATGAAAAGACAGATAATAGAGTTTATGCAAGGTGGCCAAGGTCACAGAGCTGAGATGAGATCTCAAGCAATGGCTTCTCATCCTTAACTACAATTAGCATTGTAATGTGGCTTAAAGTGGTCAGTCTTCCAAACATTAAAAATTTCTATCTTACTTCAAATTTAATAGTATTTGTAATTTATTACTAATTAATTTATAAGTATTTTTGAAACATACTTGCTGTATGGGTCATATTGGCCCATTATCACTAGGCTTTTACATCTCATATTCTATTCCCCAATACTGTTGTAGAACTCTAAAAAGGGATTCTGCAACTGGGGAGTTGTGTTTGTAGGGAATTATGTTTCTCCCTACACCACTAAACACTAGCTATAGTTCTATAGATCAATTCAATTATGATATAATCTACCTGGAGACAGCATCAAATTCTACAGGTTAAGGGTGCAAGATTGCCCCCAATCCCCACACTAAAGATGCCAATCATAATTGTTTCCTGTTCTTCTGACCAACTTGCTATACATCAGAGTTTTCCATGACCATCCCCACCTTCCTTGAGTTTGATTGATTTGCTAGAGCAGCTCACAGAACTCATGAAACTTCTTTACTCACTCGACACCAGTTTATTATTAAAAGGATCTAATTCAGAACAGCCCAATGGATGAGGTGCATAGGGAAAAGCTTGAGGAAAAGATACAGAGCTTCTGTGCCTCCTCCTAGTAGGGCCACTCTCTGTGCGTGCACCAACCCAGAAACTCTCTGAAACCAAACTCCAGTCCTTTTGAGTTTTCAAGGAGATATTCTTACAAAGGCCTTTGGCAGTTGATCAAACCTCAGGCCTTTCCTCCCACTCCTCCCCCAAGGTCAAGGGTGGAACATAAGTTCCAACCCTCCAATCAGTCACACGGTTGGCTCCCCTGTCAACTAACCCTACCCTCAGGTACTTTGCAATAGTCTCCTCATTAACATAAAAAAGACCTTTATTGCCTGCCCTTACACTTAGAAAATGCCAAAAGATTTATGATCTGTGAGCCATTAACTGTGGAAGAAAACCATATACAAATGAGAAATAAATTTTGGTCATCCAAATATTCAAATACATATTTCTTATAAATCACAATATCATAAATCCACTTACACTGGACATGACTCCAGCACTGAAAATCATGGATTTTTTAAAATTTCGTATTCTAGTCATAAATACAAAAAATTATCCATGCAAATTAGTAGCCATAGTGAAAGAGAATAAGGTATCAGTTTAATTTCTCTACTTGAAAAAGTCTCATAAACATTTAAATTGTGTAGAATTTTAATGAAATATCTGCTAAAAGTAGTTGTGTGTATGTGTGTGTACACTCTTTAGTTACAGGAAAAATGAAAACGATTACAGCTGGAAGCATGCAGTATTTCTACCTCCAAATTTTTCCATTTGGTCAAATTTAAGAGCATTTGTTTTATGGAAATTTATTTCAAAATTATATTTGATATTCCTTTTAAAGTAAAAATCTTCAGCCCCACCAAAACAAAAAAAAGAAACAAAAAACCCCCCACAAACAAGCACAAATGCTTAGGTAGGGTCTACTTAAGAGCCCAAAGCATATGGTCTATTTTCCCCATTAACTTTCAATGTGATCTTTTAGGAGAAACTTGCTCACAGATGACCTCCATGTTTCCTGTTGGTGAAGTCCTACCTTCTCCATTTCAGTGATCAGAGGAAGAAGAAGAGGTAAGAGTGACCAGGAGAAAGTATGAGGAGCATACATTAGTAGCAGCTCAAAGTTTAGGAGCTAAAATAAATTTCTGAGGACCTGACGCTTCTGTAATGTTCTGTGCCAGCCTAAATTTAACTTGTGTTGAAAAGCCCATGTTCTCTCAGAGTTAAAATTAATCTGTCTCCATGGTGAGTTCCAATAGAAGGATGGCTGGTTAGCTCAGAGAGTTAAAGTATGGCAATGAAAAAATCAGAGAAGGTCAGATAACTACCTTTTGTCTCCTGGCCTGAGTTGACTCCAGCTCTAGTCTCCTTTATGTGCATTCCTCAGACCTCAGTGGAACTGGGCAAGATAACGTGAATGGGTAAGCACAAGTCGGTCTTCTTCTCAGGAGAAAGAGCTGGAAAGAACTAAGGTCTTCAATGTACTACAGGCGCTTGGGTGGAGAGCTACCATCCAAAAGGAAAGAAAGTAACTCTAAGCCACTGCTTTCTTAAATGAATCCCAAGGACTACCTCCACCCACATTTCCATTGGTGCTTTAAAAAGGCTGGTTCCCAGGCTCTGAGCAGACCTTCGAATCAGAGTCCCTCACATTGGGCCAAGGAATCAGCTTCTTAGGAAGCTCACCAGGAGATTATTGTTTTCACCAAGACCTGAAAACCGCTAATACATCCCTTATTTCCCACTGGTAAAATACATTGGTGCCACATGGCTGGTTATCAAATCTAGAATAGAAGGCAAGCAACACAGAGCCAAAAGTCACAAGGATTATTTTCTAATTCCAGCTCAGACACTAATTAACTATGTCATTTTATTTAAGTCTAACCTTAAAATAAAAGCAACTTGAGCCATTTTCTAGACTTTGCACTGGTTCTCCCCTTACAGGTGGTCCTTCTTTCCCTTCTCTCTCAAATCCCACTCCAACCATCTAAATCATACAAATTCCTATGATTAGCAGCGATACTCTCCACACACTTAAGACTCATAGATCTAGGCTAGAACAGCCACTGATCCTCCAAACCAACAGGTAGAAATATTGCCCAAGGTGTAGTTGATAGTATTGGCATTGAAACAAGCATTCAGGTTTCCAGGTTCTGACTTTAACTGATATATATTTCAACTTCTCACACCCTGAAAAGAAAAATGCCTATCTGACTATGAAGTGGTTGTGAAGATAAAATGAGCTATTATGTATTTTCATAGGTAAAAGTATCCATCTTTTCTAGCCATTTCCTACCAGTGCTTAAACCTTTCTCATCTTTATGACTTTGCTCATAAAATTTTCGTTCCTTGGAATACCTCCTTGTCATTTACGCATAACAAAATTCTCACAATCACCAAAGCCTAATCTTTGGGTTCTGCACTCCTAAAATCAATGTGGGAAGGGTGGGTTTCCCCCACCCCACCAAGCAATTCTTGGATGCCAGCTGTGTATCCTACAATTCAACATTAATTCTGACACTATCTACCTGGAGACATCATTAGATTCCACAGGTAAAGGGCTCAATCTTAATCTTACAAGACTCCTTCTCCCCCACTCCCCTGTACTTCAGCACTTCAGATGCCAATCACCAAATCCAAGATGTCTCCTGTGCTTCTGAGTGACTGGCTATAGATCAGAGGTTCCAATGACCCTTCCTTGGATGTTGAGTTTGCTAGAGAGGCTCGCAAAACTCAGAGGAACATTTTACTTATTAGATCACAGGTTTATTCTAAAAGGAGAGAATTCAGGAACAACCAGATGGAAGAGATGGATAGGGCAAGGTATGTGGGAAGGGGTGTGGAGCTTCCATGCTTTCTCCAGTGTACCACTCTCCCCATTCTCATGGTTTACACCCCCATCCCCAGAAGCTCTCTGAACTTCATCCTTTAAGATTTCTAAGGAGGCTTCATTACAAAGGCATGTTTGATAACTTATTGACCACTGGTGATTGCTTCAATCTCTGGCACTCTCCCCTCCTCTGAGGTTGGGGAGTGGGATTGAAAGTTCCCATCCTCTAACCAGGCAGCTGCCCCACTGACTACACAGCCAAGGTACTCTTTAACACTTGCCCCATTAACATAATAAAAGACATTTGTCATGCTCCTCACTTAGGAAATCCTAGGGTTTTAGGAACTCTGTGCCAGAAAAGGGACTAAAGATCACATATATATTTCTTATTTTAAGTCACAATATAACACTTAACTAAAAGGCTTTCCTAATATTCCCCTTGCCTATTTATTTATTTATTTATTTACTTATATTTTTTGGCCACCCCTGTGGCATGTGGAAGTTCCCAGGCTAGGGATCAGAATCCCAGAGACAGCACCAGATCTTTAATCTGCTATACACAGCAGGAAATCCCCAGCTTCCAATGAGACTCCTTAGGTTCCCTTGCAGAGTAGCATGGGGGTAAGGATCCCTGTTGCTGCAGCTATGCTGCAGGCTGCAACTGAAGCATAGGTTTAATCCCCGGCCCAGGAAATTCCACATGCCATAGTTACAAGCAAAAATAAATAAAGAAAAATAAATGAGACTCTTTAGCACTATCAGCCTTAGACCAGGCATAGAGACCTCTTCCCTATCCTTCCCTTGACAGGGTCTGTCTCTGGCCCTGTTCCTGCCCTGCCACTGTCCATGGGGCCAGGAATCTAGGGTATCCAGGGAGGTATGTGCATACTCATAACCCTTGTCTCCAAACTTCCATAACATGTCTGTAACCCCAAACTTAAAATGTCCTGCTCAGCAGGCCCTGGTTGGTCTCTTCTACTACTATTAGGGCCTCAGTGGGCATTTTCTTTGGTTGACTTTCTGAGGCCATACCTCAGGATGCTCGTGGGTGTACGTCTATCCTTGAAGGAGGGTCAAGGTACAGGTGTTTGTGGGACAGGGATGTGGGGAGGGTGAATGGAACTTGGATATGAACAAATGTGTAGAAGGCACATCAAAGAGCAGGAGAGAGCCAGCAGTGGGAACAGTAGAGTGGTGGGCCATAGCTGGAAGGCCTCTTTTATTCTGACATGTAGCCCTAAACCCACAAATATGAGTGCACCTTAAACTCACACAATGCATGTGTCAACTCTACCTCAATAAAGCTGGAGAAACAGAAAGAAAGAAATGCACCTAATTCTTAGTTCTAAGGGGAGCAGACTTTTTCTTACGGGGATAGAGTTTGGGTTCTGCAAATCATACAACTCCTCCACTCCACAGTTGTTCCATGAAAGCAGACATTGATAATATGAATGGACATGCCTGTGGTCCAATAAAACTTTATTTACAAAAACAGGTGGTGGGCTGGATTGAGGCCATGGGCTGTTGGCTGACCACTACATCATCTCTGTTTCACTTTTCTGGCCCTTACAGCATTCTACCTCATGTTCTACAGCTACCTGCTTCCTTCTCTCATGTCTATTATGAGAAGTTTTCCTGTATGGCCAAATTTAGTGGCTATTCAGTATATATCATATTACACATAGAAACAGAATGAAAAGTCCAGGGTGCCCTTTGTGGTTTGACAAGCAGAGCGCTACTGGTGCTCATAGGGCCCTTAACCCAGGGCCACACTTATGTCTTTAAAGCAGGACTAGGAAACTCTGATTTACAGACTAAAGGTGGCACGTAAATGCCACTTGAAACTCTACTAACTATGTTGTAAATGTGAGTCATGATTTATCTTTAACAATCTATTCTCCTTATGTTAGTGTTTTAGGAGCGTTTTGGTTAATAAGCAGTTACTAACTGTGTACTTCTGTGAATATAATAACAAATAAGGCATAACCTTGCCCTCAAAAAGCTGATCCTTTAATGGAATAATTGGTAAACTCCTTCAGGGAAGAGATTATGTTTTAGGATTCTTCAAACCTCCAGCCCCTGAGACACAGCATTTCCCTACGGCAGGAGCTCACTAAATCCTAGGCCTACTACTGCCCTCTCAGAGAGTTAGGTGGAAAAAGTCGACCTTGTGGAAGTTCACCAGAACCCCTAAGCTCTTGGCCATTGAACTTCACTTCCTCTGCAGCAGAGACATTCAAACCATGAGAGTGATTTATTTTGGTTTTTTTTTTTAATGTACTAAATCACGTTGATCAAAGATGTGGTAGGGTAGCCAACCTCTTCTTTTCTCCACAAAGAGCCCTGTGTGAGGGAGAAGTCAGAGATGCTTCCATCATCAGTAACAACCTGCATTAACATGATGTGGTGACAGGAGCACTGGTTGAATATTGTGTTAGGGAGGGCACTTATTGTCCTGTGGCATTGTTGAAGTACCCAACATAAACACGGCTGGCCCAGCAGCCACCACTGTCTTTTAAAGAGCTCACTCTCCCCTCTACATCTATGCTGCTCAATGTGGAGTCCTCAGGGCAGCACTATGGGTACCAGGGTATCACCTGAGAGTTTAGAAATGCAGAATCTTGGCTCTATCCCAGAACAATGGAATCAAAATCCCCTGGGTGATTCCAATGCAATTCAAGTTGGAGAAGCACTAACCTGTAGGACCATATACCCTTCAGCTATCTGGCACTGAGCAGAGCCAGACAACATATATACTGATGATACAGTGCTTTCCGCTAACATCAGCTTTTTGCTAAAATAGCAATTCAGGTGAAGAATACTGGTGTTCTTTTATCTAGAACTGTAAGTAACAAAGCAATACTCACTGCTACCAGTGTACTTTGCATGTACAATCTCCTTTATTAGAGAGCACTGACAAAGTCGATCCTGCATGGATTTACTTCCATGCCTTTATCCTTAACGGCACTGGAATGCATTCACCTTCACTGCTGGCTGTGGCAGTATGCCCAGGTTTGCCACTCAAATGCTTACTGTAATACAGGATCACTAGCAACAAGATGCTAGAAACTGGCCTATCTCCTAGCCTATTTTGTCACAAAGTTACTTGGATGGGCAAGGCACAGGAGGGGAATGGGTAACAACAGGATGTCCTAGCAGCCAGCTGTACAGGAACCAAGAGAATGAAAGTTGAGCTGGGGTGGGGGGAGAGACATGATTAAAAACAATTGTGAACACTGTAATCAAGCCAAGTACTGTTGGGAAAAATCCTATCAGTGAGGGGTGTACAACAACCAAGAATGTGTTGGCAGACCATAAAACTGACTGAAAGAGCTGCAAACAGCTTCCAGCTCTGCACATTGAATTGGCATCCACAACTATAGTTTGTGCAAAATCCACAAGTGAAGATCCATTTGATAAATCAGCTATTCATTGGGATCTATTATGATGAGCACTCTTCTGAGCCAGTCTTTTCAGAGATGCCTCAGGCCTTTCTGAGGCTTCCATTCTAACAGGAGAGACAGATAAACTAATTACAGTAAAATAAGTGCTTTACTAGGAATTTGTATTCTGATCATTGGGAGTGTAGGGTAACACTCTACTGGGGAAGCTGAGGAAGGCTTAACAGAAGAGACAACTGAGACGGGTATTGAAGGATGAGTAAGAGTTTTCCAGGCAGAAATTAGTGGGAAGGCCGGTACTAGAGGGTGTGTGTGTGTGTATTCAGCACTGAGGAAAGAATATGCATGCTGAGAAGCCATTTGGACTAGAGTGTGAAGTGAAGCTAAAAAAGAATTCTTGAACCAGACTGTAAAAAAATACTTGTCAGGCTAACCCTTTTATAGTTAATCCTGTAAGCACCAAGGACTTATGGGAGGATTTTAAACAAAGGAACAGGGTCAGGTATGAAGTTAGACACTGATAAAGATCGTTTTACATAGATAACAGTAGTTGTCAGCAGCATCACCTAGGGATCAAAAAACAGCACCAAGGATAACAACAACAGTGATCATGGGGACTTTTTGTGGAACTTGGAGAGCTAGAAACAAGAGGGTAGAGGGAAATAGTATAATCAAATACGCCTCTCAAAGGGATATTGGATATTCCCGCATTCAAGCAGCTACTTTGTGCTAGCCACTCAATAGCTTTTCTTGAAGCAATAATAAAGGAAGCCTTGTTCATCACTGCAGCTGGCTAGATGTGCCCAATTTACAATTTTCACAAACTCAATCACTACATTTTTCCCCTTTCCTACATTAAGGACTATTGCAACTTGCATTTTATATTAGATTCAAAATTTCAAATTAAAATGTCACTTATTTAAAACACTCACATCTTAATGCCAGTGTGAATTTGGTACTGTTCATTACATATAACTTGATTTCATTCTTTAAACAACAAGAAAAAAAATCAGCACTTACAGAGTTGCATCACTTATAGAAGTTAAAAAGATATACATCTATTTCCAAATCAGTTAGCATTTTCTCTACTTTCTTCATTAAAATGCACATCCTAAATTATGTCCATTTTTGGGCTTTTAAATGTCGGTCTTAAACTTGCCAATAAAATGAAAGTAAATGTTCTTTTAAATGGGTTCTCTTATCTCAAATCATTTAGACTTTTAATTGTCGTCATATGTTGAGTTTTTGAATGATAATTACAAAACAATATAGGTAACTTGACTACTGGCTCTTTGCTTACAAAAGTTATGATTCAGCTGTACACATTTTGTTGCTACGCAAATCCCATGCTTTGATAGTAGTATTGTTTTAATACAGTAGGTCGTAAACAGCAGTGATTACTCAATCTCTGAAGATTAAAGTAAGTGGTAAAGATTAAGGTAAGACATTCTCTTGAGTACAGAAAAGACAGAAAATGAGAATACAATTATATCTATTTACAATTTATTATAATCTAAATATCACTTTAAGACAAGTGGTCTTTCAGGAACAACTAGCAAAAATCTTGTTTTGAAAGGCTGGTTATTTCTGATGGCCTGGCCACACAGGAAATGTTCTCTAAGTTTAATGGTGCTTTCAATGTGTACATAGCTTCACTGGTCTAAAGCAGTTCCATATTTCAAAATATAAAAATACTGGACTTCAAAATCAAAGAAGAGAATGTACTCAGTTGGCATCTATGTAGATCATGTGACTACCATAGCTAATCTCAATATAAAGCCAATCAACATAAATGTAATACCTCTATAGTCAAAGCAATGTACCCAAGGCCCTGGAGTTCTCTAGTGGCTCAGAAAGGTAAAGATCTGGTGTTGTCATTGCTGTGGTGCAGTTCAGTCCCTGGTCCAGGAGCTTCCACATGCCGTGGAGGCAGTCGAAAAGAAAAAAAAAAAAAAAAAATACCCAAAGGCCCCAAGCTGTGTGCTTTGATGTGCTGAAGTAGGAAAGCTATGTCTTGACAGATTCACAGTTTGTTGTACAGACCCCTAGGCATTCAGGCCCATGTCATGCCCTGGAAAGAAGCTGTGTCTACCAAGTAACAAAATCAAATTTTGGAGGTTAAAATGCATGCATGCAAACCCTTTGCAGGAATCCAAAGCTCCCATGGAATTCTCTTCAGATACTGTTGGTTCCTGTACAGATGGACTCTGCTATGTGCGTGGTGAACACAGCCATTAAATATTACTCACTCTCAGGATTTTAATAGAAGGATCACTATCTATATAAACATGGCTTTTTTCTCAACCCACTAGAGATTCTTGAACCCACCCACCAGTAACTATTCTGAAATAGTCAAACTCCTTCCACCCACAACCAGCAGAGGAGTAACAAAGTGAAGTAGGCACGAGTGGCAATAAAAACGTTAGAAAAAGTGGTTCTTTTTTGTTAAGAGAAAACTTACAGTGTTTAGATCTAAGGTAGTACCCAGGCAACAATAACATGAAGTTTGCCATTCTTCTCTTTCCTCCTCCTTTTTCCATTCCTGACTCTCTTTCTGGTAGTAAAAATATTAAAGAACTTTAGCAGGAAGAGGTGAAAATCTGAATATATCAAGCTTGGAGAGATGAAATGATGTTCTATGAAGAACACCCAGGAGAATGAAAGAATGAGAAGAAATGGCAGGAGATTTCTTCACAAACTGACTGTTTAGTAAATTCCAAAGTCAACAGTTTTAAAATATTTTTAACAGAAAAATAAAAATATATGTGTGCCATTCACCTTTGACGTAATGTAAGTCTCTGTATCTATAGCCAGAGATCCACAGAATAAACTATGGGTATATGCTGTCATCTAATGTAATTACACAAGGCTTGGCAGGCAGGAAAACATTTGTAAATTTTCTAGACAAGACTAAGCTATATGAATTAAATATAAGAAAATGAATGTATTTTATTAGAATAGGCAACTGATGATTGGGAAAGAGACAAAATGATAACATCTATTCAATAGTCAGAAATAATACTTTTTGTTTTGACTTACAAAAGGCTTCCAGTTATAACTATTTTTCTGTGCTTTCACAAATAAAAATAGAAAAATATTTTCTATTGAATCCCGTACACCAAAACCTACATTTGTGATACACCTAAAAATACACTACAATTATTTTTCCTATTTAAAAACGTGAAAAAGAACCAAAAAACTTAAAAATATTGAACAATCCAAACTGTTACTGGAATCTACAAAAAAGAAAAAAGAGGCATTCCCATAGTGGCTCAGCGGTTAGCAAATCTGACTAGCATCCATGAGGATGCAGGTTTGATCACTGGCCTTGCTCAGTGGGTTAATGATCTGGCGTTGCCGTGAGCTGTGGCATAGGTCACAGATGCAGCTCGGATCCTGCGTTGCTGTGGCATAGGCCGTCAGCTACAGCTCCAACTTGACTCCTAGCCTGAGAACCTCCAGATGCCACAGGTGCGGCCCTAAAAACAAACAGAAAAGAAAAAAGAAAAGCAGTTATTCATTAAAATGCATAGTAGGAGTGTCATGTTTTGTCAGCTCTTTAACTCTTGAGGTATTCTCAATAATCTTATTGCAGTTTTTTAAAAATTTTCCATGTTAGAGGATATTTAATTACCAGTAACTTTTTAAATTACACCAAGTTTAATTGATATAAATTAAAGAAAAATCATGTTGATTGATTTCACTGACACATGTGAGCCATCAACTATTACTAGATGAATATGGTAAAATAGGACATGTTTGTCTATCTCTAGAGCATATATTCTTTTCCCATGGAGCTAATTAGTGAAATTTTAATTTGAAAGAGTTTGTGACATAATACTTTTGATTTCTATTACATATCATGTGAGTTACCTGCCATGACACTTAATAATAGCCACCATTAATTAAGCCCCTAATATGTGTCAGGCCCAGTGATAAAATACTTTAAATGCATCATCCTATTTAAATCTTCACAACAGTATCACTAGGTACAAAAAATTATCTCTATTTTATAAAATATTTATTCATTTTGGAGTTCCTGTCGTGGCTCAGTGGTTAACGAATCCAACTAGGAACCATGAGGTTGTGGGTTCGATCCCTGGCCTTGCTCAGTGGGTTAAGGATCTGGCATTGCCGTAAGCTATGGTGTAGGTTGCAGACGCGGCTCGGATCCCGCGTTGCTGTGGTTCTGGCATGGGCTGGGCAGCTACAGTTCCGATCCGACCCCTAGCCTGGGAACCTCCATATGCCACAGGAGCGGCCCTAGAAAAGGCGAAAAGGCAAAAAGACAATATATATATATATATTTATTTATTCATTTAACAAACTTTTATCATATTTACACCTTTCTTGGTGCTTGGGATACCTCAGTGAACTAAACAAAGATTCCTGCTCTTATGGAGTTAAAACTTTAACAATAACCTATAAGCATAATAAAGGAGTAATGTAGGCAAAATGTTAGAAGGTAGGAGATATCTAAAAGAATTAAAAAGTGGAAGTGAATAAGGCAATAAGGAGTGTTGAGGTGGGTGTGTTGCCATTTTAGAGAGTGTGGTCAGAGTAGGTCTCATGGAGAAGATGACACATAAATGCCAAAATGACACATCAAAGCCAAAAATAATGGAGGTGAGAAAGTCAGCCTTGAGACTTCTGGGAAATAATGCTCCACATAAAGCAAACAGTCAGTGCAAAGGGCCTAAGGCAAGGATTCAACTATCGTGTTCAAAGGATAGCAAGTTGAGGATGGAGGGTAAAAGAAATTGAGAAATGGCTGGATGAGCAGGGGAAATGAAGTCAAAAAAGTGATGTAGGTCAGTATCTCTAGGCCATGGTAAGTATTTTGCTTTTACTCTCTGTAAAACCAGCAATCTTTGCAGATCTTTGAACAACAGAGTGACCTGACCTGACATCCATTGTCAAAGGAAAACTGTAGCTTCTGTATGGAGAGCCGGTTGCAGACAGCAATGGCAGAGAGAGTTTGGAGGAAAGATACGGCAGAGCCTCCAACAAAGGCAATAGGAGTAGAGGCAATGAGAAGTGGTTACATTCTGGATATGTGTGAAAATAGTACCAAAGGGGCATGATAACACACTGGATATGGTGGGCGAGAGAGGGAGAGGAATGACGGATGATTTCAAGATTTTTGGACTGAAAAAAATGGAGGGATAAAACTGACATTAAATGAGATAGGAAAACTAAGTGGAGTAGATTTGGATGGGAAAAGATAAGTTCATTTTTGGACAAGGTAAGTAACAAATGTCCAGGTGGACATATGTATTTGGAGTTCAGGAGAAAAACCAAGATGGGGGTATAAATTTAGGAGGAAGTGATAGCAATAGTACTTACAGCCATGTAAGTGGATGAAATCACTAAGGGATGAGTGTAGACTAAGAAGATAACCAAGAGTTGAATCATAGGACATTCCAATGTGAAGAAAGAAGAGACTGGCAAAGGAAATCGAAAAGGAGCAACCAATGCAAAAGAAGTTAAACCAAGAGCTGGTGTTATCTAAAAGCCAAGTGAAGAAAATGGACTAAGGAGAAGGAATGCTCCATTTTACAAATGCTGCTCATGGATTAATTGAGATAAGGATAGAAAACTGACTTTTGGGTATAGTGAGAAAACTAAAGAATGTTCTTAATGGCTATATTTTAACAATATAACACATAAAAACAATAACAAGGATTACCGGGGATTGTGTGGCTATTATTTCTCAAGCATTGCACTATATCATTTACAAATGTTATTTTCACTTTTCCCAAAAATTCACAAAGTAGGCATTCTTTTCTCTTTAGAGATCTGGAAACCAAAACTCTGAAATGACTAAATGACCTGTCAAAGATTAGATAACTAATAAATACTAAAGCAAAAACTGGAACTCAGGTGTACCTTGGTCCTAATGTCAAGTCTGGTATATCGTAATATCTTCTGCAATCAGGAGAAGGATATTCATAATAGCAAGGAGAGTGGGAGTTCCCTGGTGGCCTAGTGGGCGAGGACTCAGCATTGTCAAAGCTGTGGTTGGGGTTGGAACCCTGGCCTGGGAATTTCCGCATGGTGCTGGCACTGCCAAAAAAAAAAAAAAAAAAAAAACCCACATAGGAAGGAGAATAAAAATGAAAAATTCAGTGTTTTTTAAAAAGCTTTTTCTTAATGAATACTTCTATGCAGGCAAAAAATTGTAGAGAATAAAAGCTATGAGGCTAAAAAGTATGTTTTATCATCTTGTAACTTATGAAACTACAGTAGCTGCCTAAATATAGGTTCCATTCATTCTATTCTTGCTTTGCTCACCTTAAAAATTATTGTCAGATTAATGGTCCTTAAACATTGTTTTTTTGCATTATTGATGTAACCAAAACCTTTGGCTACAGGTTCTAAGCTCCAAGCTTGGCATCCTGGGTATTTTACTGACTGACCTGGTAGTTTGGGCATATGATGGGCCTATATTCTGACCTGAGGGATGGAGTAGACATTATATAGTATATAAATAATACTGCTTCATGAACAAAACCTTTGCAATGCTAATGCCTTATGTCAACCAAGCTGGGCTAACTATGTTATTTCATTAAATTCCTCTTTCTCCTATTATCTTGCTGAGACCAGGACACCTTGGGAGATCTTGCCTTTCTGCCTGCCTGCCTCCCTCCCGTCCTTCCTCCCTTGGATAATTACTGAGTCATATTATAGCCTATGGCTAGGCACCAAAAATATGTGGTGAACCAGACAGACAAAGTCCTGTCCACTCAGCCTCACATTCAAATGGTGGAGACACATAGAAGTAAGTTTTTTAAAATGGTAAATTTGATGAGAAAAAACACATGGCTAGTTGCGGCTCGAGAGCACACAATATTCCTAAGAAAAACAGTCTTCTCTGTCATGGGGAACACTTAGCATTCAGAAATCAGAGTTATTTCAGTGAGCACTTGGAAAGCAAGTAAAGTAGAAAGTTACTTAAACTGAAGGCTGAAGTGCATCATAGGCAAAATCCATATACCTCACAGTATTGCCAGGAGCCTCATGGTCCTTGGTTATTACTTTCAGTGGTCAGTGTCCTGGTCTACATGGTTCTTTTTTGATTGGACACTGAGGTTAAAATTCAACACATTTTGTGCACTGTCCTAAGTTACCCCACACTTGAATATTCTCAAAGTGAAATTAGAATAGGTCTCATACAAACCAGTTTTTCCAAGAGACTGTCTTTCAGTATTAAATAATTTCCAATTACCCTTTGAGAATCTCAAAAAGGAAATTTTGTATATACATAAATACACATTTTGGGTGGTGTAATTCTTTCTCAGGCTGGCAGGGACTTCTCAGGTAGGTCTATTTAACTTCAGTGACTTAAGTAAATATTAAACTGAATTCTCAATTTTCTTAATATCCTTCAGGTTTCAAAATCTGAGCTAAAGCCACAAGATGAGGCTTTATCATATATATTCTTTTTATATTTTTGTAATCATAGCCATAGTAACATTATAACTAAAAATAAGACTAGTAAGATTGGGCTAGAACTAATAAAGGATGAGTGTAGATCTACTAGGATTTGAAGCTCTGATTCCAGGAAACTGGGAGAGTCCAAGGAAGATACCTAGAGCAGTAACCCATACCTTCTCTGATTAAGATCTTAAGGAATTAACACTGATTTTAACTTGGAAATAGGAAATAGTAATTATTTCTTTTTTTTTTTTTACTTACAAATATAAAGGAAGCTTAAATACCTCCTAATACACAGTCTGTTCCAATAGGTATCACTCATCTTCCATACCATCTGCATAGCTCTTGAGTAGGAAATTTAAAATATCCTGACTTACCCACTTTAGAAGATGTGACACTCTGTGTGGCAAAGCTAAAATCAATTTACTCAGGTCTATGAAGATAAAGAAAAAGTATTCTGGGCACAAATAACGTGATGTAAACAGTGAAAACAGAACACCGTGAGTGTGAAGACGTGAAGTTATATTTAATGAAAAAAACACAAAATGAATACATAGAGATGTTGAAATCTCCTTAATAAGCTTACTAATGTGTATTTGAAAAAATAAAGCATGTACCTCTATAATCACAAGGGGAATATTGTAATGGAAAAGGAATATTACCTTCATTGTGCTCTTGGTCTTTTAAAAATACCATAAAATTTTTCTTTTTTCTTTTTACGGCTACACCTGCAGCATATGGAAGTTCCCAGGCTAGGGGTAGAATCGGAGCTGGAGCTTTGACCTTGGCCACAGCCAGGGCAAAACCAGATCTGAGCTGCACCTGTGACTTACATCACAACTTGTAGCAATGCGGAACCCTTAACCCACGGAGTGAGGTCAGGGATCGAGCCCACATCCTCACAGAGACTACTAGGGTTCTTAACCCACTCAGCCACAAGGGGAACTCCCAAAAACTTTGTTTTAATACAAAAGTCATGCCAGGATCAGAGAAAGAATGGGTCAACCATTTTAGAGCAGGCGCAGTGGTAGTGCTAAGAACCCCCCTTTTTTTAAGACAAATCTTTTAAAATACTTAGTAGCATACATCTTTAATGGCTTTGACAATGAGTGAATTCTTTCTAACCTTGTGCTTGCATTTAGCAGGGAGAAATTAGATAATCTGGGAGGATTTGCTGAACTGAATAGTGTTGACCATCTAGTCAAAAGTCAGGTCAAGTGAGGGGAAAAATTGTCAGAGCAGTTTTTTATTAAAGTGAACATCAGTTAATGGATAATTATTTGAGTTATAGTAGAGAGATTTTATATATCTCCAAGGAGGTGGACTAAGGTCATTCATATTCAAATTTTCTATGATTTGATAAATGGTTGCCCCTTTTGATGAAGCCACCTGTTCAAAAAAAAAAAAAAAAAACACTGGCACACATAGTCTCAGCATATTCAACTTGATTGAACACCTTTATAGGAAATGAAAAACAGATGTGGCTCCTCTCACCTCACTAGGGCTGAAGAAAGTATTTAAAAATACAAAGGAATGGCACTTTCCTTCACAAGGAAAAAAGTAATATTTTCAATAACAGAAAAATGATTAGTATTATATAAAACTCTTCCTTTCAGTGAAAATTGAACTCCTGGATATATTATTCCTATGATTTCAAATTCATCATATTCTAAATTAGCACCCCCACCCCTCCTATCCAAATCATTGACTGCTTTCAATCTGTCTGCTCTCTACTAAAGTCATCATTTAACTACCACTCATTTCATCAATTCTTGCCTTCTGCCAAATTTCACTATCCTTACAGCCTTGTCCAACACAACCCAAACAACTCTCTTATTATCTATGGAAATCATAGAACTTGGTCCTACTACTACTCTGCTCCATTTTCTTGCTCCTGCCCTGACCTCCTACCAACTCCTCCCCTTAACTTTAGAATCAAGCACATAACCACCAAAGAAAAATCAGTCATATGTAAGCACTGTGGGCCTCAATTTTTGACTTCCTCCTTTCTCCCTATTGAAGTCCAGGATACATAGGAGATGCTCATTAAATACTGATGGTCTGGTAGCTTCTAACAGGAGTAATTATAATATAGATTCAACTACATTCCTCAGAAAACCACATTCTCTGAAACGTAACTACAGGAAGCAAAGCCTTGTACTCAGTAATATTTAGTGTCTTTATCCCTTTAAAAAAGTATTTAAGAGTTCCCAGTATTTCCTAAGGAATCATTGCAGCATGCTTCAAGGGAGATAGGAAAAAAATGTCTTAGTCGGAGCTTCCAAATTCCTTCCATCCCCCTCTCATGGCCAATGTACCCATCCTACAGCTGATGGCTCATAGCTGAGTCCTTCACTGGGCTCTGCCCTCAGCAGCTGCAGGAAGATATCTTGCTCAAGATTATACCCCCCTCCCAAGGGGAAGCCCATAGCCAGTGACTGCCTAATATGGGAATAAGAAAGTCCCTACACTTGAGTTAATTTTGGAAAAATTTGAAGAGCCTGTAGGATCTGCAAAGACTAGAGTTGCAAGCATGCTGCCATCAGTTTCAGAAGCAAGGAAACCTTCCCTTTCCAGGGAAACCAACGGAACACACGTGTCTTCCCCACATGTGTTCTTTTGATGGCAAGAACTTTAACATCTTTAGCCCATCCTAAGCACAATCCTTACAAAAGACAAGGCTCTCAAACAGCATTTCTTATTCATTCACATGGAATTAATCAATTAAAATGCATATTGAAAGGAGCAATTCTGCTAATTTAATAGGACTGAGGAACAGTAGTTATCAAGGGCCAGCATAAGCCACAATTCCTGCACAAAAATCATGTGAGTCATGTCTATTGCAGCACACAGAATTTGAGCATATGAGGATCTTAGCCTGTGCCACTGTGGTTGAAAGGGGCTTCAAACTCAAAAGTTAAAGCTGGGTTGGTAGGGTACTTTGAGAATACTGAGGAAGCATTCAATGTCCATGGTAAGATATGTTAGAAAGGGGAAGGAAATACTGACAGAGATCAAAAGTGTTCTGCTAAAGCCCTCTCCAGGCACACCTTGGTGCTCCCAGTGACCTCAAAAGTTTTTAAAAGTATAAATTCCTGTGCTCCGTTCCTCCATTGAATCAGAATCCTCAGGGCTAAGGAGGTGAGTTTTGACAACAGCTAGATTATGCAACTTGTTCTTCTAGTTGAAGTCTAATGATCAAGCACTTAATATTTAGCTTGTGCCTAAGTAAGTCGCATTCCTTTCCAGTTTATCTTCAATGTTTGGCTATTTCCCAACTTGCTAGAATTTCCAATATGGAGTAAATCAGAAAAAGTAAGGAAAAAACAATCATCCCTACTGGTGCCTTTTGTTCTACTTATTAGAAATATAGACAAAATATTTGATAAGGAGAGAATTCAAACTCCACTAAAATGAGGGTTTTTTCTTAATTTTAGGAGACTCACTTTTGATTTCCAGCTATAATTCAAAATTGTTATATTTATTGCTGGTTAACACAAAAGTTTACATATGCTAGGGATAAATCCTGTTTTTTTTATTATTGAACGTATATTCTAAAGCAACATACTTTTTGTATGTAATCTTAATATAAAAACATTTTGGAATTTCTATTTCCACCTTGCCGTTACATTATGTGTAACACTTTGCTTTTTCCTTTTTTCTCCAACTGCCTTCTGCCACTTCTTCCTCTCAACTGAATTGCCCCTTTTGGGTTACTTTGCTATTGCCATCATCATAAAGAGAGAAACTGTAAACGTTCTTATTGAAGAGTTACATTTAAACCATAGCATTTTTGCTAGGATGGGTGGCAACTTTCTAACACAACTAAGCAAAGATAGTCTGAACAAGTCTCATTGCAGAATGTTGCCTTCTGCGGTACTTGTAAACGTTGGCCTCTGTATTTATGTAGCACGCGGCTAACAGTGGTCTAGTCTTAGGAGGAAAGAAGAAAGGAAATGAAGAGAGCCCATGATGGATGTGAGACCAGAAGCTCAACATGAAGACATTTGGAATGAAGATGGAATTCAGGAGGAGTCTTTGGGAAATTCACAAAACTGGGAATCAAAATACTCTGGAGATACAGACTCTTATTTTGTTCCATTTCTTCCTAAAGCATAAATCTGAGTAGGTAATTATATGTCTTGTTTTCCTTATGCTCATCAAACCTCATTCCATTGGCTCCTGTCTGCCAGACCTGGAGACTTGGGGCTCCCCCTGATCTTCTTACCTTCTGTATGGCACACCCCATCCTCTGAGCAAAGTAGAAGGTGGGCTTTCTGCTGAATACACTTGCTCGTGCTTACAAGAGCTTTGTTCCTGAGCTTCCCTCTGCCTGAAATGTAATACCTTCTCCCTACCAATGGGAATCCCTCAAAGTCTAACACAAATCCCCCTCCTTTACTAAGCCTCTCCTAATTCCTCCAAGTGCTTGTGTGATGACCCTTCCTTGAGCCTGTACCATACTTGACACCTCTCTTAGAAGATAACCTTGAATTATAATTATATAGGATTTTGATAATCACTCCTACATAGCAGATAACCTTGAATTATAATTATATAGGATTTTGATAATCACTCCTACCCCTAACTAACCTTGTTTGGGTCCAGACATATGGCATCATTCATCCCTGTATTCTTGCAGGCCCTCTTTTAGTGCCCTGCACACTGAAGGTGCTCAAATATCTATGGTGGAAGTAGCAGGAAGAAAGGGGGAGGGAAGGAAGGAGAAAGCAGTGGAAGTAAGGAAGGAGGGAAGGAGGGAGGGAGGAAATAAGGAAGGAAGGTTTGGCCATTTGTTCTCCCTCTATTTTTAGGTTGCAAACTACTTAGTATTAATCCTCTCTCACTTATTACTAAATTTCTTTCACTTTCTTCAATCAGCAGTATTTGTCTCAGTTTACAATGCAGCATGAGTGTAGGAGAACACTAAAAGCTGATCTACTGTCACTAAATACTTAAGGGTTCATTCATGTAACACTGATATACTGATAACCTACTATATGCCCAGCACAGTGCCTGGCCCTGGAAATATGAAATCCAACAGGCACTGGCCTCCTGCAGCTAAGCTAAGTGGTTCCCTCCTGGCTCCCTCCTGGAAAGCAGCACACCCACTGACAGAGCAGTAAGCTTTGTGATGGTGCTATTCTGGGCCCTGGAGGAGAACCCCGACAAGGGAAAGCAGCAGAGCCCACCCCTCTAAAGAACCCTCAGATGCATTTACTCTGCACACTATGGAGCTGGGAGTCTCTTGAGTACTATTCCGGAGTTCTGTCCTGGTGAGAACAATTAGGGGCTTTAACAGGAATATTCAAAAGCCAAGCACTGAGAGCCACCAGATTCATTTGTTACATTCACATTTTCTCCCTTGGCCACACGAAGCTTTGTTTACACAAAATACTTGATATCATTCTAAGTTTCTCGGTTTTCCATTTTTACTGCTGTGTTTAGCTCCCCCAGCTGTGTTCCTTCTGAAATAAAGTTGGTGGAGAGGCTGGGAATATCACAGTGTTCATAGCCAGTATCATTTCTTCAAATAGGTATGATAGGCAGACAGAAGGCACTGCCAAGACCCAGCCTGAATAAAAGTATGTCCTCCACAGTCCCCACCTCACCTTAACATCTACGATGCAGTCTACTGAAGATATTTTTTTTTCTGGATCAGAAAAAAACTAATGGCTAATGGCATATTCTCTCTAAATGTCACTATTATAATATAAGGGCAGCAAACTTTTCCCCCTTAGCATAGGATTCATATATTAAACACCTTGACAAAAATCACATACACACACACACACACACACACACACAAGTGTATCTCCTTCCCTTAGTAGCTGTGTGGTGATAACTTGGCACATTTGATAAAAATAATACTGTCTTCATTATTCCCAAGTTGGTTTATTATTATCTATATAAACAGGGGAACTCTGTCGATGAAGAAATGAAATACGAAAATCCGTATTTTCAAAGTAAGATAAAATGTGACTAAAAGATATTTTGATAAGACCCCTTTGTGGGGGACTTAGAAAGCAAGAAGATAACATGCAACACTGAGAGTATGATGACAGTTCTAAATGCCAGGGATGTCCAGAGGGGCTGTGCAGGAAGTCAGGAAGAGAGCCGGGCTCCAACGTAGAGCAGATCCCTGCTAATGGGAAAGACAACAGTATGGAAAAGGCAAGGAGGCTTCATCAGTGACCTGTGTCTCCAGAAAGCAAATGAGGTCAAGAACAGTACAGTGTGTATAAATTTTGAGTGGGGCACCATGTGAGTGATCACAAGTCAATAAAATGAGCTAAAAAATTAGATGCACTAAAATTATGTGCATATGTCACATAAAAAATCAGGACATATGAAACTAAAATACTAAACTGAGGGCTTGTGTCATATCAAGAAACTAGAATCATGTCTCATGGAATAAATTGTGAGATCTTGAAAACAGAATTTTATTCCTCTGGTTCAAAATTTCCTTGTTGGTTAAAATGATATAATGGGGCATCCTTTACTGCTACATTTTATATAATTTCATTAGACTTTTACAAGGCCATAGTAATCATCTCTGGCTATGTTTATAAGAATTCATTTTCATTTTGACTTCAATAAAAATGTTTATTTTTTAATGCAAATATTTTTGTAATATTAGACAATTTTATAATATAATAGTTGACACCAAAATGTGAATGTGAATTTACTTGTGTTGCATCTTTAAATGTCTGTTTTTAGGAAATGGGACACTCCAAGTCCATCCATCCAAAAATCCAACTCCTTTGATCCACATTCCACCACCATGTTCATCAGCCTTTTCATTTTGTATGTAACATAAACATAATTCATGTGCATATGAAATGCAAGTATTTGGGCTCAGATATACAGACCTCCTATTTACCAGAACCATGGGAATTACTCCAAGGAGTCTAGAATTGTGATAGACACCAAGTTTCCTATGTAGATAAACAATATATTTCAAAGATATAATAAAGACTGTTGTGACTATACATTAATTCATCTTTAAAAAATATTTTATTTGTATTAATTTTTTGTTAGTAGTATTAGGCATTTTCTCACTCAACTGATACTGAAATTACAACTATGATTAAGTGGTCTTCCAATTTTTTTTCAATTAAAAAGGGGAACTTTATACAAGAAAATGATGAAGATTGTTATACTAAGTCACAGTTTTATTACATGTAAATGTTGACAGGGTAAGAACCTACCAATTAACTCACTTTGATCAGGCCATGAGAAAATAAACCACTATGAATAATTTTATGATTATTCACACAGTGATTTATTATAATTATAATTCACATAAAGTATTAGCTACATAATCAACATATTGAAAGAGTGAAAATCTATAATTATATGATCACAATTCACAGTCCATTTCATTTTTTTGTTAAGTCCAACCTCACACAATTTCCTGACTTAAGAAGTATTAAAAAATACAATCTAATTTTACTCTTAAATATATATTCTTAGACTTATATCTCTTACATGAACAAAACAGCTCATTTAGTCCCATTGACTGTACTTTATATATATGAACATGGTAACTATAACATACCCTTGGAATAGATTGTCATGAAAAAGATTACTTTTAATGTTGTAATACAACGACAGGGGAGAGCAGATTTTCAGAAGAAAAATATTAAAGTGCTTTGCTTTTCCCCTCTGCTTTATTCACAATTCACTGCCTGGCAATTTCAGATTGTGTGATAGGAAAGCAACACCAAGCCAGTCAGTCATCCCTTCTGTAAGCTAAAAGCCTTAGGAGTCTTAGAATTTTGGCACCTGCATATTGTTTCAACACAGGGAAACCTAAAAAGCCCATCAATTAAGGATCTTTCATTGTTAAGTCACTGGGCAGGGGAAGCAGCAAAGGCATATCCTTCCATCGAGCCATGTGGTTAGCCTGTAATGGAATGCTCTCTGCACTGTAAGATACTGCAGGGTAGCATTCTCTGGCTGAAAACTGAAAGCATATTTGTAAGGTGATTAGCAGAATCTGTCAAATAAACAAGGCTGTCTACAATCTTCCAATATTCCTTTGTAAATCTGGTAGAGCAAATCTGAAGCATTGCTGTAAGACCTGAAGAATGTGCATTTTTAAAATACAGGAAACCAAGAAAATGCTTGCTATTTATAGGTATCAATGAAGTCAGATAAGCAGGCATGATCAAATTCATCTCAAAGAAATACCGGGGAATCTTAATGTGAAAAGCAAGACACTGGGAAGTTAAAAAAGGGAGGTTGCTCTATAGCAGGCAAGTTCTTTATTTTTGATCCATGTATATTAACTTTTATTTATAGGGTTAATTTTCCACTTTCCAATTCTGCCATAACCAAAAATATGAAAACTTACTCTTTAACCTGATTATCGCCACTTAAAAACATACATGGAGGGTCATATCACTAACTGTGCCCTAAATTCATATATGTAAAGAGATTTGTGTTAAGATACAGGAACACTAAGAAATGCAGTGTAAAAAGTGACACATGGGGGATTGCCTCCCCCTAAAGAACATTAGTAATTATTGCAACTAGTGAATTCCAGAACAGACCTATTATCTTTATATTCTTATGTCCTCTATCTCAGTATTCAAACACATTATGCTTTTGTTAATAAAGTGATGTATGAGGGTAGCTTTTTGATCAAGTCAACTGACCCAATTTAAGTGGTAGCATCAAGTTTGTTTGTGAACCTTGGTTGTATATTCTTGGTACCCCTAAACAAACACCTAAGTACTCAGCAGCATTAAGAAAGAAAGAAAGATGAAAGCAATCAACTTAAAACACACACAAAAACATTCGTTATCATTCTTTGAATGATATTCAAATGCAACATTTTTGTTTTTTAGTTACTTAAGACAACTATATTCCCATATGAATACTGTGGGAAAAATTGAGTACTGATTGAAAGTTAGCAACCAAAGCTTTTGTCTGTGTTACTTACTGAACAGTACCAACCAGATAACTGTAATTGATACCAGAAAGTGCCTATAAAGATTTACAAAAGGGCAAGAAAACAAAATGCACTGTGCAATTCATATAACTTTGGGGAACCCTTACTAATAATAATTCCATATGTCTACGGCATAACGTGTTGGTAAGCACTGAGACACAAATCTCATTTCTTTAGTGCAATATGTAATTATTCTATTGTTTTTAAATGATTATCCTGAATACAGAGTGGGAAAATGCGGGGTCTGAAGTCACAAGGCTAGGAAATGACAGAGCCTAAGTGCAACTCAGGGCCTCTGACTCAGCCTTGAATCTTGTAATACCTGGATGTCTCAGAGAGCTGCGCTCCTTCCTCTTTGAGATTCCTGATACAACTAATGGAAAAAGGATTGGAATTTAATAATAAAAATGCTGACACGGCCTTATCTATAGCTGTCCCAATGGTACCATTATAATTATGCTTTTAGAGATTGAGCTTTACCAGTAAACTTGCTACTTTTAAATCTTATTAATCAACACTTGGGTGCTTTGGTTGCCACAAATTATAAATTAGTCTGCTTTATAAAAACACGAGATTTTGCTAAACACCAAAGATCTTATTTGTTGTAAGACAAAGTATATCCCAAGCATTCAGTGTATATTAAACAGACTAAAAGGTTCTGAAATAGAAATCTGAAATTAATCCTCAAAGTTGTTTTAAAAAATATCTTATCTGTCATTTTAGCAGTAACATGATGTGTTCACATACATTGCCAACAAAATAAAAATCCATTTTAAATTGTTCTTGAATTTTAGAAATCCTATCATTACTTATCAGCTAAATCTCCTGACTTTTTGCTGAAATAACTGGTCAGGAAACAAAATTAGGGCTTTCCATATTTATAAATGATATTTCTCCTTTTTTTGAATATTTTCTAATCAAACTACATATGTTGGGCTGAAAAAATGGCAATAAAATAGAAGAATAGACATTATAGTTTAAACTATTCACTGCCTTCACGTTTAAACGCTTTCCTATTAAGCAAAGCTTTTTATTATTGATTTGTGAGTTACTTAAGAAAAATGCCATAACCTGCCTCAGTTACATAATCCTCATCCAAAAGAAAGTAACAGGTTATAAAGTACCATTAAAATGACTGAAACTATCTCTCCTAATGTGAATATATTGTCTTCAAGTAAAAGGATAGCAATTTCATGCGTATGTATGTTTCATGGCCGGTGTCTTTTTTTTTTTTTTTTTTTTGAGAGACTTCTTTTCCTTTCTGCTATTATTTCCTCCCACTACTGAGCTACTAAAACCTCTAGAATACGCCTTGTTTGGTAACATACATGTGGCTTATGTCAGAAAACAACTGTGGAAGTCATTTATAAAATATTAAAATAAGGAGCACAGGAAAACCCACTGCAGACTATTTCTGCACATAGTTGGAGACTAACAGCCTGGAAGCAGCTGTAGTGCTACCCTGACCCCTGAAGGAAGGAATCAGGAGTTAACTTCACATCCAATTTTATACACAATATGAACACCAAACCTCCAAATCCACTGGCACAATATATCAATGTTTGGGCATGTCCTGCAGAAATAAGAAAGTCATCTCAAATATCAGAGCTCCAAATTTCCTTCCACCTTCCACCATTCTGGTTTGAGGTAAGCAGATCTTTTCAAAGTTACTTAGTGAATGTCAGAGATCCTGCACCTGCCTCCATAGGAGCAGAAAGAATCATCTCATCTCCATGACAGAAAAGTCATTTAACCTTTTTTTTTTTTTTTTTGGTAGAATAAATGTAAAGAGAAATAGGAAATAGCACAACTAGATGAGATGATTTAATTCAACAGGGTTAGGATATTAGCAGAGTTTCATTTTGAAGGAATATATAATCTTTTGAGGGAAAAACAGATCCTCAAACAGCAGAAAGCCGAAAGGATCTGATGTGTATCTTCTTTTAAGGAAAATCACAGCTCCAAATAAAACATCAGGGGAAAATGACATTTTATTCTGTAGTGTTCCCTCCTCTGTACCATGAGCAGAGCACATTTATCTCATCTCATGGTAAAACTCACAGGCGGCTGCAACATGTCCTTTCAGCCATTCTATAAGTAAAACTTGAAAACGGATTGCTCTTTTTTTTTTCTTTTTCTGGGATTTGTATTAATAATGAATTCATCACCATTTATTTTTTAATTTAACCAGATATCATTACCCCTGAAGGTTTTTAACTTCTCTTTTCCCAGAGGGTTAAAATGGCCCAGAAAGAGGTTGTCAAGGCAGAGAAAAAGGTCCAAAACACTCGTTTCCTACACAGTGTGGAAGCAATCATTTTTACTGAGGGAATCACCAGACTGAAATCTGCATCAAGCTCTGCCAGAAAAAATGCAAGAGAGGATCTCAAATAGTCATTCCATTCACAGTCTTCATTTCAATGGACTTAACTTTCTACTCAGTTGGGGTCATGTATTTCAATCATAGGGTACAGAACTATGACCTTGGCTGGGATCATGAGTCCCAATTACTCAATGGGGCACTTGTGAAACATAGCGGACTCATTTTGACTCTCCACGGGTGTGGCTAAAATTGCTCTGGTCCAGCCCTAAAGCTTACATGATCTGCTGTCCCCCAGAAACTCACTATGAGAAAACTCATGCTAAATTCGTCACAAAGATCAGGGTTTACAGGACCCTTGGAACTAATCTCTGGCTGCCCTTCTCCTCCTCCTCTGTTAGCTGTTACAAGCCTTCAAAAGTTAACAGGGTGGTGAAGCCTCTCTCTATACAATCATTTCATCTCACTATCGTTGACTGAAGCTCGCTGATGTAATGAAGTTACATAATCACCGATTATACACGACTTCCATCCGTCTTCCTTCATATCCACATATCTTCTCCCCTCCCCTTCAGATCAATCTACCAGGTGAGATTTATAACATGTAAATGCTCCATTCTCTCTTCATAGGTAACGAATATGGGACTTTAGCATTGCAGTACAGTGCACTGAACCACGTCATCGATATTGATTTTTTTATCCCATTTCCCAGGCAGAATATGCTTAAGCATCTTTGGTGCTCTAGTCGCTTAACTTTTTACCAAAAGGGTAAGATAGATGTAGCAGATAGGACACATCCTCAACTTAAGGTTAAGGGAAGTGTGTAATAGCCTGCATTTCCAAAGCTGGCTGCATTGCAATAAAAGGATGGTCTCTGCTTCCAGACCTTTGACTCCCCTGCACGTGGGTCGCAGCTTCAGCTATATAGGGTATGGGGTAAATAATTATATGACCGGGCAATTGAACTTAAGAAAGCTTTATGGTGATATTGAAAATAATATCACATTATTCTTCTCTATTTTATCATTTCCAGCCTTTTCTTTTCTTTTAAAATTCCGAATGATAAGCCAGTGGATTAAAAAAAAAAGTAGCCCAAGGTACTTAATAATCTTCAATAATCACAACCTAGAGAACAATTAACAATGATTATCGCCTTAAAGTTTAAGAACTTGACAAGTGGGATGTCCCTGGTCCCATTGCGGCTGTGAAATGCAGCAGAATGCTGCACTGAGTTGAAAACATATTTCTTTTAATGAATAAAGAGTAGCTCATTTCATTTGAAATAGGGCTCTTCAGTAAGTGTTCCTTTCACGGCTGCTACCCCTTCCAGAACACAGGAGCCACAAATATTGCATCCAAACAAAGAGTGTCTACACAGAATTAATTCAAGACACTCTTCCATATCAAAATAATTGGAGGAGGGAGAGATGCTTTATTTTCAATTACACTCAGAATACAGACACACACACACACACACACACACACACACGCGCGCACGCACACACACCAACACACCCAACTGCAGTTATTCCATTCAGTGCCAATAACGGCCACATCACAGCCATCAGTGCGATGCAGCAATCATCCAAGTAACCCATTCCCATTACAAGCACCCAAGTTTGCTCACGCCACTGATGGGTTTGCATATATAAAATGACCTTACCCACAAGAGTCTTCTAAATTATTCTCCTCTGGATATCAGTTGACAAGGTAATTGCTGGTCATCACAATGCGTATTCAGAAAAATCCACGTTTTACTCCTGTGTTCTTTTTCTTGTTTTTGCTAGCAATTAATATCGTGAACAAGATACCCATTCACAAATGCCAAGTTCACCATAAAAGAAAATAATTCCATACAGCTCTTCCCTACAAAACTGCCTCCAGTTAGTTCTCAAAGTGCCCGATTGTTTGGTGAAGATACAATCCAGGTGCAGAGCAGGGGAGGGTAAAAAAGAAAACTAGGAGAAAAAAGAAGAGGCAGATAGAAAAGGAGAGACTGAGAGAGGAGAGGGCAGAAAAAGAGGGAAGAAATTTTTTTAAAAAAATGAAGGAAAAAAAGGCCGGTAAGTGAGGAAGTCCGTGAGCTCTATGACAAGAATCGGAGTCTTGATGGCAAATCTTCTGTGTACATGTAGCCTTTCAGATCCTCTTGGTCCCCAAGTAAAATTTCCAGATCCGGAATGCAGCCATAAGAAGAATCCTATGTATATTTCACAAGTATCCCGCAATAACAGATCCGACGGGGTTTTCCTTGTACAGTACTGCTATGTGAAAGCACACAACCCCTGCTGTTTGGGAAGGTGTCTCCTGGGTCCTAGCTCTCTTCAGCAGCCCCCAAAAATGATTTTTCAAAAAAAGAGTGGGGGAAAAAAGGCAGCTTGGCGTTTGCCTTGAATGATGCTAATCCTGAGTGAAAACGACAAGGAAACCACGACTAATATCAGATCTTGATTAATAGCCACAATCCACTCAAAATATCCCAGGGAGGAAGGAGCGAAAACAAGAAAGAGAGACTGCACTGCATAAATGATTCCAGTGTTTCTACAAGATCGGTTCATTTGATTGAATGCATTCTCTGGTTTGCTGCAAGTCATAAAGAGGATAGTGTTACTGCCACCCAATGGATATTTTAGTACTAGCCAATCCACAGAACGCCACCGCTTTGCGAGTTTTAGTTTTTAGAAGACTGAAGAGGAAGGAGTGAAGCCTGGGAATCTTTTGGAAAGGATCCTGAGAGGCCTCGAATAACGGGAATCTGTCCTTCCAGGCAAAAGTAGACTGTCAAATGCGGCCGCTTACCCTGTCCTGGGTTAGCCACCTAACAATTACGGTTCCATTTCTCTAGGAAGCAAAATGGTACCGAAAACGACGCCTCAACTGACACGCTGTCGATAACCTCCTTTTCATCTCTTCTCTCCAGAACTGATTTGTTATTGTGAGCGATCTCTCTGCCTCACACTCATTGTCTCTCTCACTCTCTCTCTCTCACACACACACGCACACGCTCACTCACGACCCTTCTCCTTATCACTTTAAGCCGGATTTCCAAAGGGAGCGGGGTGCCAGGCAATTGCTCCTCAGACAGCAAGGTGATAATTGTTTCTAAAGGGCAGTTTTGCAAACTGCTTCAGCCTGTATTGGTATGTAAATTTTGAGTCCTTCAGGCGGTAACTCCATCCCGCCACACATTCAGTTTGGGGAGGAGCAAAATCTTCCCGAAGAGAGTGGGGCTTGGGAGAAGGTTGCTGGTGGCTGGCTCTCTGGGAGGGGGGAGGGGGCGGGGCGCAAAGAGGAGGTGGTGGAAGGGAATCTCCTACCATCCACCCGCGTCCCGGAGTTCGCCGCGGGATAGGATTCTGAGATGCATTCGTGATGGGAAAAGAAGGACAAAGTAGGTACTGGACAAATAAATTAGGATATTTGCTCAGTGTAAGATCTGTGCCCTCTATATTACCTTGGGATAGTATAATACATGTGGTTCTGTACCTCTCACACTGAAACATAGGCATGATTACCTGGGTGTCTTCTTAAAATGCAGATTCTAAGTCTGAAGTGAGGCCTGACAGTCTACATTTATAATAAGCTGGTCCATGGACCATACTCATGCAATGGACCACACTTGGAGTAACAAGGCTCTGGGGAAGTGTTGAATGTTTACACTGCAACCTCTGCCTTGGGTTCCAAAGGTGGGGAGGGTGGGGCAGTTGAAGGCTGAGGAACACTTTTCCAATCACCACCCTCCCTCTCACCACTCTTCAACTTTTTCCACCTGTAGCCCCAGTGCTAGAAAACCTTAACCGGCTCTACACCGTATTCCACAAGCTTTTGTAAAGTAAGGTTTAACGGGATAGACCTAAAATAGAACAATAAATATATGGGCAGAGTAGCCTTGGCTCTAGAGAACTGTATCTTCATTTAATGTGGGGAATAAAACAAAATTGAAGACAAAAGGAAACCCTTGCAAATATTTGGTCAAAAGGAAGCTAAACTAATGCTAGCTAAACTAATGCAAGCTAATCAGCACAGATGAGAGGAATGAGGTCTGGGAGACTAGATAGGGAAATCAATTTGTGGGTTTAACGAACTTTCCATCCAAGCTGTGGGAAGATTCGGTGAAAGTGTGTAGGCAAGTGTTACTTGGTTTCCCAGGAGGTAAGGCAGGGCACCCAGATTAACCTCCTACCTGCCAGCCGTTCTCTTTTCTCCTGCTCCTTCCCCTCAGGCTCCTGTGCTGAGTAAACTGAGAATCAGGAGTGAAGGTGAAATATATTCTCTTCTCATAGCACGTGATCCACATTCTCAACACTTTCTATCATGGTCCCTTGGCTGACCCACTTAAGTGATGAACTAGACTTCAAACGGACGGTGAGGGGGGTCACAATTAAAACATTTAATTGCTTCGAGCAAAATTTAGAAGTATAAGTCCTGGACTGTAGGCTTGAATCTAGATTTGGGTTTAATTTTTACTCCTAAGTACCCGAGGGAATCATTTTAATTTCTCTTAGCCTCAGTTTCCTTGTCTGTAAAATGACAGGTTGAAATGAACCGGTTGCCAAGGTCTACTCCAGCTCCACATGGTACGAAAATCAAATCCCTCTATTTGCAAGGCTTTTGCCAGTCAGATTGTTACTCTACACAGAGCAAGAGTTCTAATTACTACTTTGACATGGGCTGCAGAGAGAATCCAAAAGCTTTGAAAAGTGTGTTAAAGACACACCATTTCAATTCTCTTGCAAGAGATAATTTGAAACGCTTTCTCCTCAGATCCAGGAAGGGAACTGTTTGTTTGAATCTGAGGTGAAGCATTGTCTATTCCTGGATCTTACAGAGCCAACTGTGGGCCTCCCTATTTGTTGCCATGGGATCCTCTTTGTGCGAACTGTCTTGAACTGTGTGGGAACATTTTCCTCTTGCTTCCCTTCAGTTCTCTCTAACTCTTCTGAAGATATGTGTCAGAACAAAATGTAGCTGCATTATTGCCAATTAAGACTAACAGCAGCTGCAAGGTGCATCTAATTAAGATTTTTAATTACTTCACCAAATTCTCATTTGCAGATGTTTAGAGCATTAAACAATGTATTGCAATTTTATCTTAAAATCTGAATAAAGCTGACCTACCTCCAAAGGTTTTTTTTTTTTAAAACTACACAATTCAATGGTATAAAAAACATTTTGACATGGGAAGTATATACTTTGGCACATTGTTTGAGATTAAAGTGATATCACATTCAGGATGAAAAGATGTGCACATCCCTATATATGCCCTTTTTTTTTTTTTTTACTAAAGTAAAAGGCAAATAAATCCCCAAATACTGCAAAAATCAATAATTTACTATTCTAGCAGAATCCTTGCATGTTACATAGTTTTTCCCAAATGTTCTGTTCTATTTTTTCCCCAGTAAGGGGATGGTTAACAGTAGGTTTGGTGCTGCAGTATGGGTATTGTAGTCTATAATCCAAAGCATTATGGGGTTTGTAGTAAAAACTGTCTGCAGATCAATTCCATGCTTCTAGCTTTTCTCAGCTGATGGAATTGCTGTTTTATTTCCCAATAATAAAAAAGAAAGATATCAATATATTTTAAATAAGGGATTCATTTTAATGAAACAAAATTGGTTACTGGGAACATGAAGTTAGAGTTTAGCTACAATGATATTCTGAGGAGATGAAGAATACAGTAACATTTACCTTATAAGCCCCAAATAACCTGATCAAGCCATTTCCTAATGTTCCTATTCTGTACCTAAGGTTTCAGAAATCACCTGTATTGTTTTAGTAGTAAAAAGTGAAAGAAATATCAGGTTTTGTATTTCTTAAAGAGAAATGTGAACATAGGAAATGAATTCAAATTCTTATTGAGTCCACCTTTAACTACCAGTAGTCTACATTTAATTTTCCACACTTCACATCATTCCTCAGTGAAGTAAGCTAGAGTTTTAGTTAATCTACCTTTTTAGCTGTTTTGTTATACAAAAAATGCTGAATATTCAGAGTAGCTCCTCTTTTTAATGAAATCCTTAAGGCTAGACTATCTGGAAAATACATCTGGAGTGGGATATTTAATTAATTATGGAAATATATAAATTAAGGAGTTATAATTCAATTCATCTTTTGTATGCAGATGATTCTGGATAGGTAAATACATAACTTATAGAGGTTTTGATTTAGCTCTGTGGGCAATTTATTTCAAAGTTCATTAAACATTTTTTGTATGGTATAAATTCAAAGTCTAGCTCCCCAGTAATGGTCTATGAAATCAGTCCCCCTTTTGTTATAAAGGCTAAAATATGTCTCTTCAAAGTCTCTTCCATCTGTGAAAGTCCCTATTATCATGCTAAGTTACTTAGAATGTATTTTATACCTAAGGTTGCTTACTTTTCTCTTTCTCTCCTTAAAGAGGACTTCATCCACAAAAAGGTAGTGTTAAAGCAAACTATTATTACAGACAAAAATAAATGCAAAATCAAGCGCCCTTCATTTTCAGGCCTTTTGCCAGCAACATTCATTTGAACCCACCACCACATATTCTCAAATGATGTACAGACAAAGACTTGAGCATTTCAGCAAAATTCCACCATAAAGTTTAGAAATAATAAAAGAATGTTAAGAAAAAGCAAACAGCAACAGGAAAGAAAAGTGCCATGCCTGCTTTTCTTTCAGATTTCTAAGTTTTGAATCATAAAATATACAAATATATATCTTCTTGAATGCAGTTTACATTATTGTTCATACTGTGAATATTTCTTTTATGGTCATAAAAATAAAAGCAATGCCCCAAATGAAACACTATGTACATAAGCGATGCAAATGCATCCCGGTGGAAAGCAGGCTGGCTGCTGGTGGGAGGGTATATTTATACAGTGCCTTTCATTTGGAAGGTTCCCAAAATGATTTGCAAACTGTATATAGAGGAATTGCTCACCATGGAAATTCACCCACTTCCAGGAGAGAATGCAGAAGTCATTCCATGCTGACAACTAGTTTAAATAAAACCACAGCACAATATTTCAGGTGGGCAAAATTGTAATTGAGTCAGAAAATGTGCATTGAAAACCCACTGTGTGTGAGGCACAGTTTGAGGTACTGAGGATACCATTATGGAGATGTATAGTCAAGTTTTCTACGCTCACATTTTACCGAAATCTGACCAGAACTTGGGAGTTAAAAGCCCTATTTCTTAATGAATTTCTGATCCCTACATATGGTTCTACTGGAAGAGACCACTTGCCACTTTTTGTATATGTTTTTATCAGCCTTCATGATATCCAGGACACACGACCTGTGGCCATGAATTCTGCTTCCAAATGACCGTGCACAAAAAATAGCTTCAGCTATTATGGTTGAAGCAGGTAAAAATGACAATAACATTTCCTGCATTGAATAGTTTGGAAGAGGTAGGGGAGATTTAAAAGTCTTCTGGGTTTGGGAAATTAAATGAAACGGTATTGATATATATACATGGAAGACAGCTTCCACTGAAATGATTCGGGGCACTTTGTGGTAATTAAGGCATATAAAATAGTTTAGTAAAGGAAAAGAACAGTGTGAGCTAATATTTAAGGGCATAAAATATGGAATCAAATATCAGTGTCTCCTAAATTTACTAGATTTATAATATTTTCCCAATGGAAGTAGAACAGGAGAAAAGGGTGAAGCGGGCACTGTTACATTTCAGCCCAGACCTCTGTGTGCTCAAGGCCATCACCCCCCTTTTTGTGTTTGCATCTAAAGTCCATCCCCTGTATCCTCTTTAACTACTGCTCTTGGAATACTGGGGCTGCTTGACTTGCCTGTAATGAGTGTAAAACCCACCCCTGGCTTAACTGATTAATGACTGATATTGATTGAAGTGTGAAACCCTAGCTCTTTTGACTACGGTTTGGAAAAACTCTAAGGCATGAATGACACAGAAGAGGTCCCCTCTGAAATCAGGCCAAAGCTGGGACTTTGCCTGGTGTCTGGGAACATAAGCTAGAAGGTAAAGAGAAATATCATGGAAGTCCCATCTCTAGCTTTTAAATCATCCACCAGTATAACTGGAAGCAGGTCATTCATTCATTTATCCATCTGTCCATGGCTTATTCATTACAAGCTATGTGCCAGGTATTGGGGGGTTTGGGGCTCTAGGGGTGGGTAAGGCACAGTCCCTATCCTTAGGGAATGCAAGTCTAGCAGTGGAGAAAGACAATTTCACATACACATACAATGTGATGAGTACCTTAAGAGAGATGTGAATTCAGCCTAGAAGAGTCAGGGCTGAACAGAGAGGGCGTTATTTCAGTGACCTTGAGGGATGAGCAAAAATAAAATCACAAAAAAATGAGTGAAGACCAGGAATAAAGGGTAACATCTAAGTTGGTCAATTTTCTTCTATCTAGAAGGAAATAGCACTGGCCGTGGTAATAGAAATCAAAAGTGTTTAAAGTCATAGAATCAGTTTTTGAAGGGGGGGGTCTAGAGAGAACCTTGAATAATCTCTTTATGTTAGTCAGAGGAAATTGAGTCTCATTTGACCAAATGACATTGTTATTTAAGCTCACAAAGCCAGAAAGTGGTAGGAGTTCTCTTCTAGCATGACTCAGCCATATTGCCTGTCAGCCTTTTCTTGAAAAAGATAAATTGAGGACATAATAGAGATGTCTGATATAGTAAGATCTGGTCTGAATCCTGGCCTATCACTTGGCCTTGAGAAAACTCCTTGCATTTTTGAGTCTCAGTGTCCTCCTATAAAAAATGAACTTAATAGGATAAGCTTCTCCTGGGGGTACTGTAACACACGAACTTAGCAAAGTGCCTGGACCCAGGATGTATGAGAGAATCGTGTTTTGTTGCATTTTGTCTTTAGTTTGTTTTTATTTCTTTTCTTTCCCAGTCAGAGAATGTTGCAGTGGTATAAATGGAGACAAGGATGTTTTAATTTTTGTTTGTGTTTTTTTTTTAAATAGTAGTTATATAGTTGAAGAGAACCAGACATAAGTAAGATAGTTTTCTTTTTTTTAAAAAAAAAAAAAAGTATGTTGAATTTTGGTTAGATCTAACCCTGTCCCTGAGTAAAACTCATGGTCTTATTCAATGGAGCATCTCAGGACCAGTCCAACTTTGTTCAGTGCAAGCCTTGTAGGTGAGTCTGCTTCTTTTAACCAGCTAATAATAATAACAATAATAATAATAAGTATAATACTGACACATAAAATGGACTTGAAAAAGTCTATTTTGCACATGTTGCAAAAAAGGCAAATGAATGTATGAAAAGGTAACTGACTTCATAAGACATAGTGGTAATGTAAGTTTAAACCACAATGCAATTACATGACACAGTCACCAGAATGTTTAAAATGAAATAATGGATGATGGAAAATGTGGGTAAAGAGTTGGAAAAAATGCAACTCATATCTACTCCTGGTAAAAGTAAAAATTATTTCAATAGCCTTGGAAAACTTTTCACCAGCACCTACTAGTTCTAAACATATGTATAACCCATGATGCCATCAACTCCATTCTAGAGTATATACCCAAAAGAAATGCATACCTATGTTCACCAAAAAAATTTTCCCAACTGGAAACTACCCAAAGGCGCCTCAATGGTAGAATGGATGAATACATTGCAGTACATTGAATACTACAGTCTACCTACATGAATGAGAACTGACAATCATGGCTACTAGTAACACTATATTTCAAGTGCACAAACGTAATGTTGAGCAAAAGAAGGCAGACACAAAGGAGTACATCCTGTAAGACTGCATTTATAGAAAGAACAAAACTAATCTAATCTACATTGTAAAACGTCAGGATAGTAGCTACCCTTAGTGATAGCAGTGACCAGAAGGATCCCTAAGCGGAGCTTTGAAAGTGCTGATGATAAGCCTGTTTTCTTGGGGGGTTTTGTTTTTTGTTTTAAATATATCCTGATGTTGGTTACCTGGGTGTTTTCATTCTGTGAAGTTCATTGAGCATGCATGTAATATGTGCACTTTTGAAGTATATCTCATATTTCAGTAAAAAGATTTTTTTTTTTTGGCCACACCTGGGGCATGTGGAAGTTCCCTGGACAGAGATTGAACCTGCGCTGCAGTTGAGCCCTGTGCCACAACTTTGGCAACGAAAAAGTTTTTTTAAAAAAAGAAGTTTGTTTTAAAACCAAAAGAAAAAAAGTTTAACTCCTACATCAAGGATACATTGTTAATAATAATAAAAGTTAATAAAATAAACCCAACAGATATTTGTGAAAGTCAAATATTTTATCTATAAAATATGGGTGTCTTCTTGTGAAATGGACATAAAAAGACAGGGTTTGTTTACTTTAAAATGTGTTTTCAGGAAACAAATGGGGTTCTCTTTTTGTAACATAATTAGTATAATGTAACATAGAATAGGAACCAGATACTTAAGATAATCATATCTTTGACTTTTTAGTGTCAATCAAACTTTCATTCAATTCTTTTGTGAAATAATAATAGCTAGCATTTACTCAGTACTTAGTATGTGCCAGGCACCACTGGAGGCATTTTATATGTGCTAACTCACTTAATCCTCAAAAGAAATAAGTACTATTGTCTTGGCCAATTTACAGATGAGGAAATCATGGCACAGAGACTATTAATAAATCTTGCTCAACATCTCACAGTGGTGAAGTTGGAAATTGTACTTTCTCTCAATCACTATTCTTAATTGTCACTAACTTTTGATGATCTTCTCTATACTACATTTAGCTGAAATCATCACTTTTATATTTGACTTATATGATGCCTTTATAGGTTCAATACGCCTTATATGGCAAACTGTAAACAAGAGTGTCAGTTCAGCAAAAATTTTTGAGTGCATTGTTTTTTGTAGTAGAGTATGTTGCTCTTCATTTTGTGTATCACTCTGCTCTTTTTTCTAAAGAAGATCTAGTTGAATTACTGTGTTTCTGTTAAATGAAGGGGGAATGAAGAAATTACACTTTTCAGGGAAAATATTAATATTTCAACTTTTTAAACACAAGAATAACATGACGAAGGATATATTAACCTTATGTAAATATCAGTATGGCCTTCTGAACTGATTTTTACACTGAGAAAAACAACTCTAAGTAAATCATACAAGAAGGCTAGAGATATTATGGATAATATTAACTAGATAGTGATACTCAATTCGTGCGCATGTGTGTATATATGTAGCAGATATTAGGACATTATAATGTACTAAGAGTGAGGTGATAGTATAGCAAGTACTAGGTAGGTACTAGAAGGAGACTATAGCATGGCATAATATGGGTAATAACTTAAAATGGAATATTGGATATCATTGTTGTAAAAAGCGCTCATAACAGAGACAATGCTATGTGTTTATTAAGCATTTTTATTTCCCTCTTAAGCACTCAAAACCACTATGTTTCCTAGTCCTTTTGCATCTAGTTGAGGCCACAAAGGATTGGGTACAGATGTATGGCCCACATGTTTCAGACTTGATCCATCAAATCTCCAGAGAGGTCTGCTCCTCTCTGTCTTTATTCTCATCTTTGCCTTCATATGCATGGCTTGAAGAAAAGGGCTTCGAGATGGTGACATAATGTCATAGAAGTCTCCCTTATTATCTAAGTATCTGTCCTGGTCATTGCTAAGAGGTGAGCTGTGCAACTAGAAGCATCAGGGTTACGCTTTGTGTAAGAAGCAAACTTTTATTATACTTAGCCTCAGAGGTTTCAGGTATATCTTTCAGTATAACCTAACTTAGTCTACTCTGATTTGTAACCTCTGACTGATTCAAAGGCAAGGATTTTTTTTTCTTCCTGTTCCTTTTCCTTTTTTTCCCATTATTTTCTGTATCTCAGGTGTACAAAATTATATTGTCCCTGATTTTTGGTCAATAGTCGTTTTTATTGGTCTATGTGCAGTCCAGTTTTATTCATGTACTTAGTTCTTTTCCATGAGGTTATAAATGCTTGAGAAAGCACCATCCAAAATGAAAGCAAGCATCTTGATAATAACCTATATCAAACATATGGTATGGTACCCCATCAACCTATCCATCTGCCACCCCTTATTTAAACAAAACATCATCCTGAATTCCATGTGCATTATTTCTTTGAATTTTTATTGTTTTATTATATCAATAGGTATTCCTAAAGAATACAGATTTTATATTTCAATTGTTTTAACATTATAAAAAGAAACCAGTTCCAGTTCTGGATAACATGCTCTCAGCACACTTTACTGTTTCTCTTCCATGAATGCATTAAACCCTGGACGGAATGCATGGAGGAACTATTTGAAAACCCAGAAAAGGAAATAATAGTAGGCAGATCAGGAATGAGCAGCCGAATTTGAATCAAATTTGTACTGAGTTTACCTTTTCCCCCAACTTTGCCATCGCCCAACCTGAGGTCAACACACCCAGAAACATGGAAATGAACTCAGATAGACAGAGCTCCTGAAGAAGCTCTCTACCACTGGCTCCAGGACTGAGAAAAAGAACTCTTAATGCTCAAAGGGAATGAGGAAATCCCTCATTCCCTTTGTGCTGCAGTCCCCAGGTCATCTGGTCCTGGTGGCATGTGCACTAACTGGAACCAGTAAGAACAAAAACACAGAGAAGGAACACTTTCTGTTTTATGGAGCTACAGTCTCAAGAGGATGAAACAAACCCTATTGTTGTGTTTTGTTTTGTCACTCTGTCCTCCTTCCTTTTGAGCCAGGACACGAGTCTAATCACAAAAGTCCACAACGGCACTCCACTGTGAGGTTATTACAGCCCAAGTTTCTAGCCAGGGAACCAAAAAGGGTGTGGGCAGAGAATGGAAAAGTACCAGGAAGATTGTAAGGCATAGGGATTCAGAAAAGAGACTTCAGAGTTTGGTTTTGAACTTCAGGGCTCACCTTATGCAGGTGAGGATGATATTCTAACTAATATCTTCTTTTATTTTTTTTTTTTGTCTTTTTGCTATTTCTTGGGCCGCTCCCGCAGCATATGGAGGTTCCCAGGCTCGGGGTCGAATCGGAGCTGTGGCCACTGGCCTACGCCAGAGCCACAGCAACGCGGGATCCGAGCCGCGTCTGCAACCCACACCACAACTCATGGCAACGCCGGATCGTCAACCACTGAGCAAGGGCAGGGACCGAACCCGCAACCTCATGGTTCCTAGTCAGATTCGTTAACCACTGCATCACGACAGGAACTCCTAATATCTTCTTTATCTGTAGTTGTAGCTCTCATTTCAATCATATTTTTTGACCTCATATATTTTTGTCTCTTACTTTCATTTCTTTCTGCTCTTCCTTTTAAAATTTAATTGTCCCAGCTTTACTGAGATATAATTGACAAATAATATTGTGTAAATATTGACTTGATACACTTCTATATTGCAAAATGATTTGCGCTATAGCATTAGCTAACACCTCTACTCTCACATAATTAACATTTCCTTTTTGTGATGAGAGCATTTAAGATCTACTCTCTTAGCAACTTTCAAGTATATAATACAGAATTATTAGCTATAATCGCCATGGTGTATATTAGATTCTCAGAACTTGTTGACCTTATACCAGTAGTTTGAAGCATTTGACCAATAGCTCCCAATTTCCCTCACCACAGCTGAGTTTGGCTGTTTTAGATTCCACCCATAAGTGATCATCATGCAGTAATTGTCTTTCTCTGTGCGACTTCACTTAGGATGACGCCCTCAAGTTTCATCAAAAAGTTGTAAATAGGAGGATTTTCTTCTTTCTTATGGCTGAATAATATTCCGTTGTATATATGTACACACACACACACACACCCATCTTCATTATCCACTAATCTGTTGACAGACACCTAGGTTTTTTTCATATCTTGATTTTTCTGAATAATGCTGCAGTGAACGTAGGGGGTGCATATATCTCTTCGAGATCCTGTTTTCTGTTACCTATTGTCTTTTACTTTCTTTGGGTTTATTCTCTTAATCATATTCCAACATCTTAAGATGGATATGTAAATCACTAATTTTGAGGCCCTCTTCTTTTTTAATATTAGTGTTTGAGGCTATAAATCTCCCTTAAAGTTCTCTTACCATATATCATAGGTTCTGCTATCTAGTATTTGCTTTATCATTCTGTTTGTTTTTTTTAATTTTCAGACTCCTCTGTGTTTTTTTCTTTAATCTAAAAGTTATTCCTGTTTGTATGTGTGTTTTAAATTTCCATATGTTCAAGGGTTTTTGTGTGTGTGTGTGTGTGTGTGTGTCTTTTTGCCTTTTCTAGGACCGCTCCCACAGCATATGGAGGTTCCCAGACTAGGGGTCTAATCTGAGCCGTAGCCACCAGCCTACGCCAGAGCCACAGCAACTCAGGATCTGAGCCGCGTCTGCGACCTACACCACAGCTCATGGCAACGCCGGATCGTTAACCCACTGAGCAAGGCCAGGGATCGAACCCACAACCTCATGGTTCCTAGTCGGATCCGTTAACCACTGCGCCATGATGGGAACTCCCAAGGATATTTTTAATTTTTAAATTTACCATCTAACATAATTGTACTATAGTTAGTTCTTACGAGATCTGAATTTTTTTATTGGCTGTTATATGATCAGCTTTTTATAAATGTTCTACATGTACATGATAAAATTATATATTCCCTAAAGGATGCAGAAATAACTATATGGGTTTCTCTCTCTCTCATTTCTTTATGTATATAATCTCCATTAAATCAGTCTTGTTAATTGTGCTACTTATCCTCTATATATTTGCTGAATTGATATTGTATAACCTGTGAATAAATAATCAGGTGAGATGCGTTGAAATTCTGCACTATGATAGCAAATTTATTAATATAGTATTATCAGTTGTTTGATGCATATATGTATTTTTTGTTTTTTATTTCTAGCCCATTTTATTGGTGTACATATGTTCAAAATTGCTATGCTTCTTTGATAGATTGAACCTTTTTGTTGTGTCATGATGACTTCACTCCTAATTTTGTTTCTGTCTTAAAATCTATTTTATTTAATATAATATAGCTATCAACATTGATTTGATTGGAGTTTTTCTTATAGGTCTTGTCTTTCCCATTCTTTTACCTTCAACTTTTGCATTTCCTAATGCCTCAAGTGTTTCTCATGTAAATCCTTTAAATCTGGATTTGGGCTTTTTATCCAATTTGTTAATTTGTAGCTTTGAATTAGTAGTTTTCTTCTATTCATAATTATCATAATTATTAATATCTTCATTATTATTGCTACCATCTTAATTTGTTTTTTCAATATATCCCCATAATTCTGCAATTCTTTTTACTCCTCCCTTACTTATTTTATTAACTGAAGCTCTGTCTCACCCTGAATAAGGTGAGAGCTCTCTCATCCTTTGTCTCCCCCTCTTTCCAACACCTATCATGTTGGTCAGACCTATGCTTTGGATTTACTTAAAATGTGGTCTAGGAGTTTCCACCGGGGTTTAGCAGAAACGAATCTGACAAGCATCCATGAGGATGCAGGTTTGATCCCTGCCTCTCTGAGTGGGTTAAGAATCTGGCGTTTCCATGAGCGGTGGTGTAGGTCACAGATAGAAGCTTGGATCTGGCGTTGCTATGACTATGGAGTAGGCCAGAGGTTACAGCTCTGATTCTACGCCCAGCCTGGGAACCTCCATATGCTGCAAGTGCGGCTCTAAAAAGACAAAAAAACAAACAAACAAAAAAATGTAATCTAACAGGAGTTCCTGCTGTGGCACAGTGGATTAAGAATCTGACTGCAACAACTCAGGTCACTGTGGAAGCACGGGTTCGATGCTCAGCTCAGCACAGTGGGTTAAAGGATTGGACATTGCTGCACCTGTGGCATAGGTCGCAGATGTGGCTCAGGAACTTCCACGTGCCATGGGGGTGGCAGTAAAAAAAACCATAAAGTAAATTTTAAAAATATGTTCTAAGGACTAGCAGCATCAGCAACTCCTGGGAATTTGCAGAACTTTGGGCCCCGTTGCAGACTTACTGACTCAGATTCTGAATGTAAACAAGAACCGCATGTATCATATGCACAGTCAACTTAGAGAGTCACTGACCTAGACTTTAAGTACCATCATCCCTCAGTATCAGTGGGGGATTGGTTCCAGGATGCCCTTGGATACTCAAATCGCTAGATGCTCAAGTCCCTTATATAAGATGATGTGGTAAAGTCGGCTCTCTATGGTGGATGCAGAACCCGCAGATATGGAGGGTTGACTGTCATTGGTTATTACAGATATATTTTCCCTTTTTCTTTCATCTTATTTTTAAAACAGCAACTACCATTACTAAGTTATTTATTTGATAACCTTTACTTCACATAACTCTTGAAACATCTCAAAATTTGTCTTTCCTCTTCTTTTAAGCACTTACCCCAAAGTATTTTATATGCATCTTTGTGTAGCAAAGCTTTTAAAAAGGTGTATGCCTGAGAATATTTTTATCATGGCCTCTTATTTAAATGACATCTTGTTGGATATAAAATACTATGTTCAAAGTTATTTTCCTTCAATTCTTTGAAAACACCCATGTGCATCCACTGTTGTTGAAAAATCTGACATCGGTCTGATTCTTCTTCCTTTGTATGACATCTGCTCTTTTTATCTGTTTAGAATTTTATCATTCTCTTTGTATTCTTAAATTTCAGTACAGTATATCCAAGGATGGATTTTTTTTTTAAAAAAATCCTCCTCTTTTGGTGCTTTCTCAACACTTTCAATTTGAAGTCTTTAAAAATTTTAATTCATCCTGGATATGTCTTCAAATATTTTTCTCAGCTCCATTTTTTTTCTTTCTCTGTCTTGTTATTCTGGGTGTTAGCCCTTTTGTGCTCATCTTTCATTTTTCCTAACTTATCTATTATAGTCCCCTTTCCTATCCTTCTTACTTTTGGATGATTTCCTTAATCTGGTCTTCAAATTCATTAATTTATTTCTCACTTCAATATTCTGCTCTTTATTCCCATCATTCTCTGTTTCAGTCATTTCTTTTGTACATACACTGTTTTTAAGATCAATTTAAATTCTTGCCTTGTTCGCTCTAATACTTTATGTTTTCACTAGAACCTGTAATCCAGGCTATGTTTTCCTTCTGAAATAGGTATGCTTTTCAGAATATTTTGTGAGCTCATCCCCTTCCTCCTCCAGGGTACTGACAACTCTGTGAGGCAGTAAGTTAGGAGAAAGCAATGATCCATTCATTCAGGCCCATTCATTCTGAGTATAGTTGAGGAGGAGTGGATAAGCCCTAAGGTGATAGCAACAGGCCTCCCTAAACCATAGCCTAGCCCCATTACCCTTTACTCCCTCAGGTCATGGTTTCAATTTGCAACCCTTCTACCCACTCAGGAAAAGGTAACTTGAGGAGGAGACACTTCTCAGGTTGTAAACTTCCAGCTCGGTTATTTGGGGGTGGGCTGTGTGGAGAAGTGAGTACCCAGGAGTGTCTTTCTCAAGCACCTGACCACCATTCCTGTGAAATGTAATGATTAGGAAAGTCAAAGCCTCTGTCTTCCAGATTCTATGGGAGTGTAGAAGCCTAACTTTGATAAATGTCAGTTAGCAGACCTGGTAGCCTAATCGCATTTACATTGACCAGCCCTCTTACCTGCCTTTTGCAATTTTTCACTTCCGTAACTCGGCTCCAGCCTTCCCCCACCATTCCCACGTTTCCTATTTAAACCGCCCACTCTCCTCTGAGCGAATCAGGAATTGAGCTCAGCTCTTTCCTCTACCGCAGTCGTTACTGAATAAAATCTGTTTTTTGTTTTTTTTTAACTGCTTTAACAAATGTCTGGTTTTGTTTACCTTTGATAACACTTCAACCTGAGCTCTGGATTGCTAAAGCTGTGGAGAAGGCATAAGGCAGGAGCAAAGAAGAATCAAGAGAAGTATTCCTATAGCACCCCTGCCATTATACACAGAAGTACACACACACATACACACCCTCCATCATGCAAAGAAGCCTGGTGGCTTCCAGCCCCTGGCCAAACCCCAACTCCCTGCCCACCCCCCAATATCACTTCAAAAACTTCTATTCTCTCCAATCTATCACCACAGGGGTTCTCACACTTTTCTTCTTCTTCTTCTTCTTTTTTTTTTTTTTTTGTTGTTGTTGTTGTTGATTTTCTTCTAGGCTTCCTCCCTGGGGCAGCTCTCTGGGGAGCCAGCCAGAGTGCCCCTTCAACATCTTGCTAGAAACAGAAACCTGAGGAAAGGTACATTTTTACCTCCTCCTCCTGTCTCTCAGGTTCCAGCCTGTTAATACCTTCCTGGCTCTTTCTATCTGAAGATGTTTTTTTTTTTTTTTCTCTCTCTTCTTTTAAAACCCGAAACCCCAATTCTCTTTCAGCTTCTGATCTGAAAACATTCAGCTCTCCACTCCTAACCTTAACTATGATTATGGCTTATATTTATAGATTCCAAAACAGCTTCAAGTTATTTGTGAAATAAAGGCCAGTTTACTCCATATCTCTGACTTTTAGGAGAAAAAATAAATAAAGCATTGGCAGAAACTGAATTTATGACTTTATCAAATCCTTAAGCAGGAATTCCTCTCTTATCCTGAAACATACCCCACCCCATCACCCTTCCAAATGTGATTCTCTATCTTGCTTTTTAAAATCTGGCTTTTTCCTAGCCTATAAAAATATTTGCAGCCTATACAAATGATCATTGCCCCCACCTCCAGTCAAGGAAGAGTAAAACATATATTTCTGGCCCCTTTCCCTGTGGGATACTAACTAGTCTCTCTCACCCTTGCTATTTACCACATAGGCTTCAGATAATTATTCCATATAAAGAAGTCCTTGGACTGAAAGAAGTTTCTAGAACATTACTGCTCTAATACTGGCCTAGGGAGCACAGGATTGACATTAACCAGGAGTTCGTTAGAAAAGCAGAATATCAGATCTGCCTCAGAATAACTATATCAGAATCTGCCTATTGGCAAAGCACAATATGGGCCTCTGTGACTGAAGACTGGAAAAATCACCCTGGTTTAAAGAATGCAATTTGGAATTCTACAGCTTGTCTTTTCACAAGATTTTCTTCAGGTAAACTGCCTCCAACAATGTTTGAGAGCACCAATTCCCTCCTCCCAATTAGAAAAAGAACTACCTCTTTAAAGCATATTTTGTATTGCTAATAGCTTAAAAGTTTCCCCAAATGTCTACAAGTAATAGAATCTATTTTTAACTTAATCACTTTATGGGGCATTTGATTATCATGCATTATTTGTGAAATACCATCTGTATTAAATTACAGCTATTTTATATAAATTAGCACTAAAATATTAACAAGAACTGCTCTGTTTTAACACAATTTTGAGCTGAGATGGTTGTTTAATTGGGCACATTGGAGTTTTTTTTTTTTTTTTCTACTATTGTGTAAGTTGGCAAATTTCTGCAATTTTTCAAAAATTTTAAGTCATGTTCATTAACTATTTAGAATTTACTAAGAGTCTTCTGTAGCCTGGTTGTGCACTTTTAGCATAAAGTTAACTATAAGGCAAATTGTTTATTTTTGGCTTTATGTAGAAAATGTCCACTTGTGTCACCTGTTATTGTTTGCCCCTATTACATGGAAGCAACTAGCATGTAATCAAGCGATCAGAACCACTTAGTAGAGCTGAAATCATAGGGTTGATTGACAAATGTAAAGGGGTAGGTGTCCAGGAGCAGGAGAGATGAATCAAGCCAGGAAAGGAAGGGAAGCAGGATGAAGATCGGAGGAGAGTGGAAGACTCTGAAATATAGGCAAAGGAACAAGAATTCTGATAAAGAGGCAGTGACCAAATGAAGGATCTTCCTTGCAAACTCGGATTCACTTGCAATGGGAGAAGTATGTCCAACTGTTACACACATATGCTCTTTTTACAACACCACAGAAAGTGTTCATGCTCAGTTGAAGTCATGTGGCCACCAGGGACAAATTCTGTCTCGACATAAGGGATCTAAGTTTGAAATCTTCAGATTTCACAAATACACTTCCTTAATTGAGAAATATACAAGAGCTTCCTTGTGGTGAATCGGGTTAAGGATCTGGAGTTGTCACTGTAACAGGATCCCTGGCTACAGAACTTCCACATGCCCTGGGCAAGGCCAAAAAAAGCAAGTACACGTTTCTAATTCTTTCCAGATACAGGGAGATAATTTTTTCTGCTATTTAATCTTTTGAGACTTGAATTACTTTGCATAACTTATAAAGATACTCCTCATGGAGGAAAAATATATTTTTGTGGTTAAGAGAGCATGCAATCTGAGGTCAGACTTCCTAGGCTCAAATTATCAGCTGGGTTTGTACAGCTGGGTGACTATATGCCTCAGTTCCCTCCTCTGCAAAATGGAGGTAATAGATAAACTTACCTCTGTGAGTTTGACATTTTTAGATTTCACATAGAAATGAGATCATAGAGTATTTGTCTTTTTATATCTGGCTTATTTCACTTGGCATAATACCCTCCAGTTTTATCCATGTTGTCACAAATGGCAAGAGTTCTTTCTTTTCAATGGCTGAATAATATTCTGATACATATACACATATATATTAGGACATATATGTGTATGTGTATATATATAATGTATGTAGACATATTGAATATTATGTGTATATATATTATGTATGTATATATAAAACATTTTCTTTACATACACATATATATTAGAATAGTACATATATATGATGTATGTGTATATTATATATGTGTGTGTATATATATAAAAAATATCTTCTTTATCCACATTCTGTCTGTTGACACTTAGGTCGTTTCCATTTCTTGGCAATTGTGAGTAATGCTGCAAGGAACACAAAGAACATGGGGGTACACATATCTCTTTGAGACAGTGATTTCATCTCCTTTGGATAAACACTCAGAGGTAGAATTGCTGGATCATATGGGGTTCTAGTTTTAATTTTTTTTAGGAACCCCCCCATTACTGTTTTCCATAGTAGCTGTACCAATTTAAATTCCTACCAACAGTGCACAAAGCTTCTCTTTTCTCCACATCCTCGCCAACACTTGTCATCTCTTGTCTTTTCGATGACAGCCATTTTAACAGGTGTGAGGTGGTATCTTGTGGTTTTCATTTGCATTTCTCTGATGACTTGGTAACTATGGTTAATAACACTGTATTACATACTTGAAATTTGCTAAGAGACTAGATTTTGTGTTCTCACCACACGGAAAAAAAAAAGGTAACTGTGAAGTGATGAATGTGTTAATTAGCTTCATTGTGGTAATTATTTCACAATGTATATGTATATAAAATCATCTCATTATAGCCCTTAAATATACACAATTTTTATTATTTCATTTGAACCTCAGTGAGCTGGGAAAAAAGAAGGGAAACCTGCCTCATTGAGTTGTTGGGAGGATTAAATGTAAAGCAGCTAGCACAGTGCCTGGCATGAATCTCAGTGCACAGTGAATGCTTAATATTCGAGATGAATTTTAAAATATGCATATATGCTTGTAAATACAAAAATTCTCTCTAGAGAATACAAGAAATTGATGAGGTTGGTTGCATGAGGGAGAGAAACTAGATGCTAGGGGAAGGATGCAGAAGGGAGATATTTCACAATGTATAGTCTTTTATACCTTTGGAATTTTAAACCATGTAAAAGCATTGAACATGCAATGAAGCATTAAATAAATAAAGTAAAAATAAAAAGCATTCTGCTTCACTTCAACCTTTCTATTTTCAGCTTTAGAGGGCTTATACTTAGAGGTTTCTTATGGCATTTTGTTAAGATTTGATGACAGTTAGTGGTAAACCCATCAACAAACATTTATTGGGAGCTTGATAAGTCCACGGCATATCATGAATGAGGCATAGTCCACTCTCTCAAGGACTATGCGGTCCACTTACAAAGATAACACAATTACATCAAGCAAAAGGACCAATATAAACACATCAAGCAAAAGGAACAATATAAACAAGAGTTTAATTTAGAACTAAACTGTAAGGAACATATCGACATGCTTCAATGTTCAGGGATCACAGAGGAGTGGTGTACACAGAGCATGTTTAAGGGAGGGATTGAAGCTTAAGCAGAGTAATAATGAATGATGAATAGATGTTGTTATTGCTGGTGGAAGTTGAGAGTTGTCTAGTAAGAAATAGAGAATAATGCGACAAAAAGCCAATAATGAGATGGAAGCTTCTCCCAAACAAGTTTTCCTGATTAATAACAATAATTATATGGAAAGGACAAAAAAGCAGACTAAATTAGCAGACACCTTTTGCTCATCAACATTATTTTTGTTTTTCTCTAGGATTCACAAGATAGCTGGAGGCAGAGCCACCATATTGCCAGTCTTAGGACCAAAGAAACAGACAATGGACGTGGAGCCAGAAGCTTGAAGGAGACTCATAACTTCAGTTCCTTCAGCAAGTGCACCCTCTCTGGATTTCTCCCTTTCCAACATTTTGTCATATGAGGGAGGTAAAATCTTATTTCATTACGCCATTATAGCCTGGTTTCTATTACATGCAGTGAAACACAGTCCAAACTAATATGGCTATATATTTTCAAGAAACTAGTTTTCCTCAAGAAACTAGTTTTCCAAGTTCTTTACAAAGGGTTGCCAGATAAAATACAGCACACCCAGTTACATTTAAGTTCATAAAATGAATAACTTTGGTAGTTTAAGTATGTCTCATGTAATATTTTCAATATACTAAAAATTATGCATTGTTTATTTGGAATTCAAGCGTAGCTGGGTATCCTGTATTTTGGCTTGTAAAATATGGCAACGCTATTTACATGTTGCACAAAACCTGTTCATGGCCAAACCATTCCTACCCGCAAGAGAGTCTTGGACACACTGCCCACCCCAACTGCAAAACAAGTGGAAGTTCTTTTAATTAGCAGTGTCTCTCAATAGAGAAGAGGGGTTTGGCTCTTGGCCCTCAGAGAAGAAAATGCAATAAGGGGAAAATCATGTACGTTCCACTCTGAGAGTATTCTCCTCTCCTTTACTCTAGAATACTATGTTTATATTTTCCTTTTAAAAGAATATTAATAGTTCTATGATTTAATGTATTCAATCATTTTTATAATTTTCCTCCATAGCATCATTTCATTTAGACAGTTGTAGTCATAGTATAGATAAAATGTTGAGCCCTACTTTTTTCTTTAAAATAATCTCAAAAGCATTTACCATTTTATTATGCTTATTATGTTTTTTGTGTTTATTGTGTTATTTCTGAACATTTATTGTTACTGAATATTCCACTGGGATGGTTTTCTATAATTAACCTTTTCTTCATATTTGATTTATTTCATTATTTAAAAATTTTTGCTTTATTTTTAATATTAAAATAATAAATAAACATCTTTCTTGCACTTGTTTTATTTTCTATGGTTTAGAGTTTTGAATTATGTATAAAGAACCATGTATTAGATTTGGAATTACTCTGTCAAATAATAGGATTATTTTTAGTCTTGATATATATTTTTGGTTTTAATAGTCCCTGGTTCCAGGGTTAGCCTTTAGCAAAATTATGAAATTGGGTGACTTTAGATTGTCTTTGTTTCAGTAACCTTCTATTCTACAGATCATTTATTTTCAGTGTATCCCAAATTCCTTCCCATTTTCAAGTATTCAGTACTTTTCTGCTCCTTTCTCCCATTTATATCCTGCTTTCAAAAGTGGATCTAATTTTAATCATTTATGTCACTTTAAAATTAAGTCAATATTTCTTGGCTCCCAGAGAATATTTGGAGAGGTAATGTACCTTAGATACTGACTTAGTTTAAATAGCAGGTTTGTCACTTACTTGCTATGTGTGACTTGAAGGAGTACTTTGCATTTCTGAGCATGGTTTTCTCATCAATAAAATTAAGATGTTAACACCTTTAAGTCAGGGTTGTTATGGGGATAAAACAAGATGATTATGTAAAGATTTTGGCATGCTGCTAGGCCAATAGTAAGCATTGAATAGATTCTAGAGATTATTAGTCATAATTTTCATCTTTAACCTCATTGATAATCATAGAATGAAAATGTTATTTCCCCATAAGGAAATTCATAAATTTACCTTAGCTTGAGTATTGTACAAGATCCTACTCCTAGTATTTATTCAGAATAGTTCCGATGAATTTTCTCCACCATCCACTAGAGAATCCTCTGCAGTGTCCTTGAAATTATACAATATAACTACTCATTGACTGCTGTGCAAATGGTGACCACCATGCCAAGCTAAAGTCCTGAAAACATATTTTTACTCACAAAAATATCAACATAAGTTTAAATATTCAATATTTACATAGAATACACTTAAAAAAAACCAATAAAATAGAGTAAAGCATATTCTCACTTTTAGATATCACGTGAATTGAAATAAAGAAATTGCCAGGTCTGTCCTGAGTCATTAAGACATGCATTTGATATAAAAGTTAAAAAAATGTTTTAGGATGCATGTCCACGAATTAACCAATGTAAGCAATAAATAGATTTTTAACAGTGACAAATTAAAGAAAGAATGGCTAGCAATTTCCTTGGGATATTAAAAATAATTAATCAATACTGTTATATCCATCAGTTAACTCCATCCTTTTGTTAATTTTAAAGAAATGGAGGCTCTGGCTTTATTCACATGCTTCTTTGAAACAAACAGTACAAAATATTAGCATGCAGAAATTAAGTCATTTTCGGCAAACATTAATACTTTCCTCAACAACCTTACAGAGCTAAATTATATCTCTAACCCAACTCATCTCTTTTTGAGAAGGCAGTAAGGCAAGAGTGAAAAAGCAAAGCAAAACAAACAAATGCTACTGGCTTATATATTTAGAGGGCCAAGGGAAAAGGGGGATGAACAAAGGCTGAAGAAGAGAGCAAAGCTAGACAAAAATGAAAGCACTTTTTTATGGTTGTGTCAGTATTTTCTACCACAGATATCCAATATCTGGAGGTTTATAACTTTGTTCTAATAATTCATCTGAAAGTGGCAAAGAGGGTGGCAGTGTGGGAATAAAAATTGTGTGCGTGTTTTTACAGAAAGATTTATAACTACTGAATTGAAAATCACTTAGTTATTTTGGTTGCAAAAGTCAACAAAATAAGATTCACGCTTGTGTTCAAAGCCTCTGACTAGCTTGCTGTTATGTGGAGAAAATGATGCATGGCATAAGAGAGATTTAATATTTGGTATTTCCTTTTGTTACCTCCTTTGTTTTATAATGTCACCTATTTAACAAATTCAGTAAGGGACATTTAAAAAAAAATCCTCCTCCCCCCTGAGTAAAAATTTCCAATAGTTAAGCACTTAGAGACAATGAAAGTCTGAAAACTGTCACCCATAACGGTGACCTTTACTGATATTGAACTTGACGTCTGTCTACTCTTTCTTAAGCCACTCCTCAGGTGTAGGCATTACTGTGACTCTGGTCTTAGCCCATCTTGCACAGTACCTTTTTTTTTTTTCTCCCTGGAAATTGCAGTTCCTTCAGGATATCAGCTACCACAGTGAATTTTACCATGTTTGGGAAACCTTGGAATTTTCCCCAGCTGAATGAATCCATTTTCTCACAGCAATGTGAATATCCCAATTAGACCCCATCACACTCTTAGAGTTTCAGTACATTTTGACAGGGTCTTCTTGCAAGAATCTATGACTCTCTGCCTGGGCTTTATCTCAGCCCATAAATGGAAGGGGCTGGCTGGGGGTGCTGGGTTTCTTGAAATCCTCAGCCAATAAAGTATGGGAGTGGGAAGAGACTCCAGCTTCCTCCACCCTCAAGGGGGCCAAATCTCAGACAAGTTTAGTACTATTTCCCACAGATCCTGCTTGGTATAGAGCTCCAGTGTTACCTGCTTGTTTATACACTTTTATAAGCTTTCTTCATTCCTGTTTTTGTTTGTTTGTTGGTTGGTTGGTTGGCTGCATCCAGGGCCTGTGGAAGCTCCTGGGCCAGGGATTGAACCTGCTGAGCCACAAGAGAGCTCCACTTCCTATTCTCCCTTTCTTATTCTCCTGGTGTTTCCTGGGAATCATCTCCAAAATAAATGACTTTCTCTTTGTCAGCCTCTGCTTCTTGGAAATCAAAAACTAAGAGTATCAGAAGTGATCCTCGGAAGCAGAACATCAGAATGGAATGCTGAAGTTAGATCACTTGACACATCGGTGGTAACAAAGATCCACCAAAGATAGTGAGAGGTGGATTGTTGATGACTCTTGGCCTGTTGAAGCATCATGATTACTAAGACTTTCACATGTGGTAAACTGGGATGGACTATGGGTGCGCTAGCTCTAATACCATAGAAATCCTAGGGGAATGGTAACAAGAAAGATTGTGGATGTGGCTGGCTGTGGTTGACTGTGATTAGAACCATGAAGAAGCAGAACTGCAAGCTGAGATCAGCCAATTCTCAAAGCGTGGTGTGAAAGTCAGAATGCTACTTGGCAGCTTTTAAGGAGATTCTCATATCCTAGAACCAGAGGGCAGAATGTGTTGAGAATCATTACTAAGATCTGGTTGTCAAAGCGGTGGAGTTACAAACAAGACCAAATACACAGCCCCAGCAAATTTCCTATGCTAAAGGTAAGCCCTGATAGGGAAAGGGTAGAACTCTAAGAAATGGCAATGGGGGAGTTCCCGTCGTGGCTCAATGGTTAACGAATCTGACTAGGAACCATGAGGTTGTGGGTTCAGTCCTTAGCTCAGTGGGTTAAGGATCTGGCATTGCAGTGAGCTGTGGTGTAGGTTGCAGATGTGGCTTGTATCCTACGTTGCTGTGGCTGTGGTGTAGACTGGCGGTTACAGCTCCAATTTGACCCCTAGCCTGGGAACCTCCATATGCCACAGGTGTAGCTCTAGAAAAGACGAGAAAAAAAAATAAATGGGAATGGGGACATTTGAAAATAAGTGCTTGAAAAACCTCGAACCCACAGACCTGCTCTCTTGTACCTTCATTGCTTCTACCAATAACTAGGGTCAAACCTCAGCCTGGCCTGAGCTGGGGAGTTCTGTTCTGGCTCTACCAGGCATATAAGTATCAGTAGGAAATGGGAAAAGATGCCCGGGAAAGATCTTGTGGATGCTGGGCTGGTGTGAGGGTCACTGAACTTAAAGCTGGGTAGAGGAGATTTTATTGAAGCACTTTCTTGAATCAGAATTTAACATCCTGGCAAGGATACCGAAGACGCTATTAAAACACAGGTGAGGTGGTTCTTTGAAGTTTAGAGCCAATAACCTATAGGAAACAGGTGAGGTGGCAGGCAATACCTGGGCAGAATATTGAGGTTATTGTCAAAAAGCTTAGAGAAGTGAGCATTGTTAAAAGGATTCATTTCAGAAAGACAGAATTTTCTAGTGCATGATGTTTCCCAAGAAGGTACCTGTAAGTTACATAAACAAGTAGTTCAAGGGGAATGGGGTTGAGGGAGGAATAGGGTGGGAGGTTGAGGGAGGAATAGGGTGGGAGGTTGGCATTAGCAGATGTAAGCTGTTATACACAGGATAAACAACAAGATCCTACTGTATAGCACAAAGAACTATATTCAGTGTCCTATGATAAACCATAATAGAAAAGAATATAAAAAGGAATGTGTATATATGTATAGTTGATATATATAATTGATATATATAATTGAATCACTTTGCTGTACAGCAGAAATTAACACAACATTGTAAATCAACTATACTTTAATTTTAAAAAGCAAGTATTCTGAACCTCCCCATGCCACCTAAGTCTGCTGACATTTCTCACTGTGCTTTCACCTATGATTTCAGAAGATAATCCCAGTGATGAGTTGATAAAGGAGTTAAAGTTCTGTCCTGGTATATGTGTGGCACAATAGGTTAGTGTAAACAAATGAACTGCTGCCAAATCAAAGACCCACTGAATGGGTGGCCTTAAATAACAGAGACCATAGTGAAAATGTTCCAGAGCTTTGGGTAGTACACTTGCTCGTCAACTTGTATGGAGGGGTATGAAGCCTCAGCTAAGACTCTGTGGAGTTCTTGACAGTGGTAAATGGCTTGGCTGGTTGGCTAAGGCTCTTAAAAGGAGGAAGATGGAAGAACAGAGATAAGAGGTTCAGGTGAGAAGGCATGTGTATGTATCTCTGGAAGTGGGCATATATAAAGACTGTGAATCTTTGGTTTGCTTGTCAGTGGCTACCAGATGTCATTCAGCACAGAAAAGACACATAATTATAGAGAGAACAGGATGATTGTCCAGTGGACATCAGCCAGCCTCTATCCTCAGCTCCCTAGTACATTCACTGTGGCACAATGACCCCCTGAATGATGTAGCCTTGGTGGCAGGATGAAGGCTGCATGTGGGTGCAGTAACATCCATCTCTCTGGTCCAAGCTGATCTATCTACTACCACATCTGAACATCCAACCTGTAAGCAGCAGAGAACAATGATGAACCCTCAGCGTGGTGGCAGGATGAAGGCTGCATGTGGGTGCAGCAACGTCCATCTCTCTGGTCCAAGCTGATCTATCTACTACCACATCTGAACATCCAACCTGTAAGCAGCAGAGAACAATGATGAACCCTCAGCGTGGTGCCATCTTTAAAGGAAAATAACCACTGGTGACAGGTAGATTACACTGGATCGCTGTATTAGTTTCTTACAGCTACTGGAAAAAATTACCACAAACTTGGTGGCTTAGAACACCAGAAATTTATTCTCTCACATTGTGAAGGCTGGAAGTCTGAAATCACTGAGGCAAATTCAATGTAGGGCTGTGTTTTCCCTGGAGGTTCTAGGGCCACATCTATTCCCTGTCTCCATCAGCTTTGGGTGGCTGCTGGCATTCCTTCCTTTGTGGCCACATCACTCCAATCTGCCTCTGTGGTCACAATGCCTTCTTCTCTGTGTGCCCCTTTACCACATGTGATTGCATTTAGGGCCAACTGCGATAGTTCAGAATAACCTCCCCATGGCAAGATCCTTAATTTAATCACACCCACAAAGACATATTCCCATGTAATGTAACACAATTTTCAGGGATTAGAACCTGATATCTTTATTCAAACAATTACATACCTTCCATTCATGATAAGGCAGAAATCTGTTCTTACTTGGCTTGACATGAATTTCTGATATGGGTTTGGCTTTCTTGCCTGTGATGGTGCTGTTGACACTAATAGGTAAAGGCTCACAGAATGAGTGTCTGATTTAACATATCATGCCACAGAATGCCACAGAACATAGCCTCAGACCCAGGGATCCACATTCTGGTACAAATGGGAGATATATGCCTGGGTCCATATGTACATGGGATCCTCTAGTCCTACCATATACCTTAATACCTTGTCTAACTTTATGTTTAAGTGGCTAAATGGAAGCTGAGGGATGATAGCCTATAAGTTTGGGACATTGTTCAAGATTCAAGAAATGGGTAAATCAACAGCCATTATATATAACACTGTATTCTTCATAAATAGAATATACAGATTTGGGAACGATAAAAAGAGGAATTAGGAGTTAACTTTCTCATTATTACTCCCAAGGGCCCATTTGGGGAATTTGTGCTTCCTATTCCTCCAAATTTAGGTTGGATTTAACTATAAATGGTAACTTCTGGATGTCGATATTGAATCTACCAGGGGACACAGTGAAATGCCATTAAAGCTAAAGTTTTAAGTACCAACTGACACGAGTTCCCACTATGGCGCAGTGGGTTAGGAAACTGACTTCACTGACTTGAGCTGCTATAGAGGTGTGGGTTCAATCAGCCTGGGTTAAAGGATCTGGGATTGCCTCACCTGCTTCAGAGATCCCAGCTGCAGCTCGGATTCAATCCCTGGCCCAGGGAACTTCCATATGCCGAGGGTGTGGCCATTAAAAAAAAAAAAAAAGGTACTAGCTGACAATTTTGAGATCTTCATGTCAGTAGATCACCAGGTAAATTATGTCATTAGATCATATGGTCATGAGTGAATGACTCTGATGAACATGAACAGATAGGATTGTTGCTACATAATAGAAGCAGAGGAGTATTTCCGGAACTCAGGAGCCTCACCAGCATGGCTCTTGGTGCTTCCCTGACTGCTGATAACCTTGAACAGGCAATTGCTTCAATCATGGCCTTAAAAGGACACGGTAACCCAAACCCTGGATTCCACAAGGCGAGAAAGCTGGACCAGCAGCAGTGCTGACCAGTGCCTTGAGAATCAGGAGTGGCTGATAGATGAAAGAAATGATAAATCTTGCTTCTGGCTTCAAGATCACCTATGGCAGTGTGATGTGTCTGTTGAAAAATTTTATTCTTAGTTTTTTTAAAAAAATGATGAGTGGCCATCATCTTGAAGAAGTGCTGGGACAGAATAAAGTCAATGTGGGCACAAGTGGATCTGAGTGGTACGAGGGGTGGATGCCAGCAGACACTCTTGGTGCCCCACTCGTACCCCCTTGGCAAAGAGTGTTTGTATGTTATGTTCCACATAAAAGGTTTAAGAGACCTTAGTCCAGGGTAAAATACACAAACGATTACCAAACTCCTTGGTAGAAGAACAGATACTCAGTAAATGTGGATACATGGATGTATGTTTCTACAGATGATTTCTGTGGTAAATGGAATTCTCAGATGCCACCCGTATCTCTGCATCTCCTCATTACTCCTGTGATTATGTTAGGTTACCTGACAAGCAAAAGGAATTTTGCAGATGTGATTAAGGTTATTAATGAGTTGACCTTAATATAGAGAGATTATCTGGGTGGGCCTAATCTAATCACATTAGCCATTTAAAAGCAGTTTTCTCTGGCTGATCTCAGTACAGAAATCAGAGGGATTAAAAATGTGAGCTGGGATTCATGTGTGGGAGGCTCTCTGTTGTTAGCTTTGAGATGTACGTGGCCACAGGGCAAGGACCCAAGAGTGACCTCTGGTTGCTGAGAGCAATCCCTGGCTGATAGCCAGCGAGAAAAGAGGGATTTTAGTCCTGTAACCTCAAGGAATTATCTTCTTACAACCACAGAAATGATGCCAAAAGCAGGTGCTTCCCCAGAGCCACCAAAAAAGAGCCCAGCATTGATTTTGGTCTTCTGAGGACTCCTGCAGAAAAATCCATCTGGACTTCTGATGTTCAGAACTGTGAGGTAATCAATTTGTGTTGTTTCAAGCCACTACATTTGCAGTAAGTTTTTAAGCAATAGAAAACTAATACGACTTCTAAACCTATCAGCCTTGTCCAAATCTAGATTCCAGCTTCAGTCTTGAATGTACCAGGGAATTCCAGATTTCTCAAGGATCTTTATTGTTACTTAAAGCTCAAGATGCATAAAGCAGACTCTATCATGGTCTATGACCCACTAACTCATCCAGAGATCTACTCTTCTGGGAATTCCTAAATGACCCCCATAATCTTTTCAGTAAGTTTGACCCCTTACAACTCTGAGCTTTCACCCAATTCCAGATGGCTTTTACAATTGACTATAGTATTGTCAATCTCCATCTCCTATCACCTTTAACATTTTTGTTACATACTAAAATTAACTCTATTTCCTTAATATTTTTCTTAATCTCCACTCACCCTTTTACTTAAAAAAATTATGGTCAAAGTTAAGGATACATCACTCACATAAATGGTAAACTAGTATCATTGACCATAAATAGAGGGTAACTGTAAAAATAAATACAATGAGAATAAACTTTTTAAATTTCAGCTAGATACTGCTGGCTGCTGAAGGCTCTGAACAGAAGGCCTGCTCACTCTTTGTTTAAAAAAGGAGATTAGCAAATGTTAGAGAGGTGTTAAGTCAAAATAGCTCAAATAACTCAAATTGAGAATTTCTTCTTGACACAATTAGAGGGATTGAAAGAGATTTAAATGGAAATAGCATTTTTCTTATGTGGTAGTTACATTCTTTAATGCCTTTTCCACTGCAATTTAAATTATTTAAATACCACCCCAAATCATCTTTGGATACCTTGTGGTGAGCATCCCACATTTTGCAAAATATTCTTAGAATGACTAAAAATTAGCTTTCCATCAAAGAGAGCTGTGTAAACTTGGACATGTACTGAGTCAATATTCAAGAGATATCATTCTTGCTGTTATCATCAATACTGTCGTATCATCATCTCCACCCTCCTTCATATTTTTTATGTCAAATAGTTTTTACCGTTTATAGAACATACCCTGGTTTCTCTTACATGCACCTTCTAAAGCTTTATTTTGGACAAACGTTTCTTCTCTCCTAATCACTGCTGTTGTGTAATAATCCTTTGCATTACCACTAGCTTTCCTTCTAAAAATCCTATATAATCACTTCCATCCTCTGAATTACCTAAGATAAGAGTGTTATTATGTTTGACTACCATGAACCACTGAATATGGCAGACTCTTCTGCATCACCCCCGGCCACTCCCAAGCATTTCAGTTTGTTCTACTCTCCTTTAGGCTATTTACCATCATTTGTGAATTTTCTTTCTTTTTGTTTTTTTTGGCGGTTTTGTTTAAAGTCAGTTTCATTCAAAATATAAGCTCAGGGAGTGTGAGGACCTGGTTTGTCTTGGTGTCAGTTTATCTGCGGCATCTAGAGTAGTTCCTGTCACCTACTGGGTTCTCAATGACTCGGGTTAACTTTAACCTCTCTAACCTTGATTTCATAATCTGAAAAATGGAGATAATAATACCCACCTAACAGGGAAGTTGTGAGGACTGAATGAGATAACCCATGTGAAGGTTCTGGTACATGAACAGAAGCTATTATTAGTATATCTTCCTGTTGTTAGAATAAGGTCTATCTTAGACTATTATTCAAAGACTTCTAGAATTATGTCATCAAATTTTCTCTGTTTTTCAACCTATTTATTCACATTAACCTAATACTTAGCTCTTGTTGTAATATTTATTTATTGACTATTTGTCTTAGGCTAAATTTTGGGTATACCCCCCCAAAAAAACCTGGTTCCTGCCCTCATAGAGAGGTAAGATAAGACTTACAAAGGAAAATGTCCTGTGATAATAACCATAAGGAAATAATGCACAACAGTTTGTTCAGACATTAGAGAAATAGTGTCCTGGGTTACCTGGCTAGGAATGAGAAAGGACTGGAGGAAGCAGGAATGAGTGAGCTGTATGGCTCGTCATTCCTACAGCTTTCCCCTGCACTCTGGGACACCTTTGCACCCTACTTAGATGTCTCTTTTTACAAGGAATTTCCCTGAAGCTCCCTATCAGCAATTACATTGACTTTTCCTTTACTCCTTTTCTCTTAGCTCATACCTTGTTGATTTACTCTTCCTAGACTCCAGGTTCTCATATTTAATTTTGCATTTTTCTGTTCATTTCACAAGAGTGCAAGTTTCCAAAGCATGGTGAATGTTTTTTGTTTGTTCATCTCTATATTCTTTGTGGTTATTTTGGAAGTTATTTAACTAAAATAAGAACTTCTTCCTTTTATTGGGCTCTACAGATCCCAAACCCATACTTTCTACTTTAAATTCTTGGTATTTTTGCCTAAGAATTATATTCTTTAAAATTTTTATTTAATTTTATGAAAGTAGCCATATGTAACTCCTTTTATAATGTGTTAGAAACAGGATTTAAAACACAGAACAAGTCAATAGGCACAACCCCATGCAAACTCTAAACTGGTACTTGAGTTTAAATGAGACTGAGTATGAGAATAAGAATAAATGTGGGAAAAAGTAGAAGTGAGTGAAAAATGGTTGTGGCAAAATTACCAGCTGTTATTTATAGTATGTGCCAAGTATAAATATGTCCTTGCAAAACTTGAAGAGATGAGTCGTCAGTTATTTCAAGACAAATTTCTGACTTGCTTTATATTATTTAAGTGTATTTTGTGGAGACAGTATTAAAAATTCTGTTTATAGAAGAACAGATATATGGATGGACATTATGATGTGAACAGTTGGCCTCACCTAAATAATTTAAAATTGTGGTCACCAAACCTTTTTGATTTCACACACCTATCCATTTTTTTGAATAATATGGAAAGAAATGTATTTGAGTTTATGGTAATCATAGTACCTCATAGCTCAATACCAGTTTAGCAGGCTAATTACAGAAAGCCATTGGTCTGCACCTTCTCAAAGGTAAGGTTAAAGCAGGAGGCTTTCTGTCCTAAATATACAGACCTCAGCCACTGCACATATTTTGTTTTGTGGTTGCTATTTCTTTTGTCCCTAATGGTGATTCACATATTTATTTAATGTGGGAGTCACAGTGGGCATGAATTCCCAATAAAGCCAATAATGACCTTCTGCTCCCTTTCTTTACTCAACTATGTCTGTTATGTATAAGGCATTGTGCTAGGGGCTCAGATCAATAAGAAGGAATAGAGCAAATCACTCCCTTTAGGAAGCTTATAGAAAAGTAGAGAAGCTAATAGAATGCAGAAAATGGAAAAATAGAGAAGTCAATCCCTGACAATATGATGTAATTGTCAAGAAATACATATTCTCAGTGTCTTCACAGGGTCACATGACAGGGAGTGCATCCTTGAGTGTGTGGCATTTGGGGACAATTTCGCTAAGGAGATAGCAGGCTGAGATTTAAATCATATAGGGGATTGCTTGGAAGAGTGGTGGAAGGAAAAGTTTTCCAAGCAGGAGAAGTCATGTAATTAAATTCCTTACATGCTGGATATAATGTTAGGCACTAGAGGTATAGAGACAAAGATGATACCGTTTCAGAATTTAAGGTATACACAGCTTTGGTTAAGTTTGGGATACAGACAAATATATATGTGAACAGAATACCTACAAGATGGTAATGGGAACATAGCTATCTGCTGGGCCCAGCAGCAAATCTGAAGACAGAGAGGGCCACGGAGCCCCAGTCACAGAATGGAGCCTGGGAAGAGAAAGTGTGCAGACAAGTTTTGGGGGCAGAGAAGGTGTGAGGTCAGGATCATATACATAGTTATTACTTAGTTTTCACTTCCCCAGAAGCAGAACTTGAAATAAGGATTTGAGGGCAAGTAGTATTAACTGTTAGGTGTCCCCAAGAAACAACTTAGGGGATGGGGACATTGGGAGGGAAGGCAGACAGTAAAAGATGTGTGGTCAAGTCAAGTACCACTGGGAGTAACTGGGACTTAACCATGCTGGAGAATTCTGTGAGCCAGTGTAGAGTGGGCCTAGTTGTTAGCCGAACCCAGGGGCAATGGTGATTAATCCATCCAAGGACTAGGAGAGCTGGAATGTTTATACGCTAACTCTTATAAGGGTCCAGATTATGGGTCCAGGATTGCAGAACCTGTGTTAATTATCTAGTGCTTCCAGCCTGCTGTTGCGGAGGACTCCGTGAACTCTAGCAGGCAAAGTAAGCCTTCAGGCAAGGAGATGCACAAGTGGGCAGTTAGATGCCAGATCTGGGTGGACCCTCATGACAAGGCCTGAGGGCTTGTGTATGCTACATACCTAATCAGTATTTCTTGTGGTCAGGATGGTGTCTTCCAATTCCTCATCTCTCCTCATAGCCCATTGCCTTCACTATATAAGATTCAACATGATTGATTCATTTAGGTTTTATTAATAGGAAGGGACAATCGTGGTCATCCAAAACACTCCTTTTTATAGAAACCAAGCTCCCCCAAAGTTTAAACATCTAGTTAATAGTTTAGTAGTCCTTAGAATCTAGGTCTTCTCTTTCACAACCACAAATGTTAGCCACATTCATCAACATCATCAACCCTTTGCAGGAATATGGCACAGATTCATTAACAAATTAACTGATAATAGCATTTGTAATGCTTAAGAAAGGTGATCAGACTCATTAAGTTTCATATCTCTTGTTGTATAGCATCCACTAACTAGAAAAAAGGATTTCTTGAACCCACTCTAAAGTTTATTTAAAAGTATGTAGATAATTGAATCTCACTTGATGCAATAAATAACAGATTTTAGTAAAAACAAATCTTAAAATGCACTGAATGAGAGTATTATTTAAGGAAGCCACTGGTAAAATCATTTTCTGAAATTTTTAATAGTTATCTAATTTATGTAGTACTATTCTTGTAGGTTTGGTGTTTTTTTTACATTTATTTATGGATATTAGTCTTTCTCAAAGCCCAGCTATTTTTTAAACATAATAACATTGATACATTACAGTTACAGTTCTTTCATTGATTATTAAGCCTAAACACAAAGACAAAATACATCTCATCTCTTGAAGGGGAAATAATTGCGTTAACCTTATATTTTATTCCTGTGTTCTTTGTGAACCGTTATTAAATATTAAGTTGCATTTTAAAACACAAATCTTTGGTTATATTTCTGTTCTCTGATGGTTCAGATGTTTATGATTCCCCTGACCACTAGAAATTCTATAACTTTCTTTAAATTCTCTCCTTCTTGAGAGGAAGTCATGAATTTTGAGCTGGGTTGTCATCACTGAAAGTATGGTAAAGGGAAATACCATAGGAGCTATTGGAGGTGTTACATCTTTCTGTACAGTCACAAGTCTAAGGAGTGTCTGAGATGCAAAAAGGTAGGCATCATATAGATGTCTATGGTTAGTGTCTATCAGTAATTTACATATCAGTGTTGAATGCATCAATAAAGTCCCACTCCTACTTATCTTGATAAGATCAGCCCCTTGGGAGGAGAATTTTGACCTAGGAGGTGGATAGCTTTGGAACAAGAACATGTTACAGCTTAGGGCAGACCTGGGTAGAATGTTACATGGGTATGGTAAATTGCAAGATAATATGTCCCTAAAAGATGAAGGATGGTGACACTAAAGTGCTAAGACCTGTATTTGTTTAATGCTTACACTGTGACTGATAAATTTCCAAGCACTTGATGGGAATTAATTAAACCCTCCTAACAATCTATGAGGTGGGTACTGTTCGTATCACCATTTTACAGATAAGGAAACTGAGTATTATGGTCTGATCGAAGTCCATTTGTTCATACTCAATAAGATTATTTACAGTAGATATTTCAGGCTGCCAGAGGCAGTGGTGAAGGCAATACGTTATTCCCTCATCATTTCACTATTAGAAACTTTACTATAAAAGCAAGTTTGATACTTGTATACCAATGTCATTTGTAGCACCTTCACGATAGCCAAAAGGTGGAAATAGCCCAAGTGTCCATCAACAGATGAATGGATAAAATGTATAAATAGAATGGAATATTTTTTCAGCCCTAAAAATGAATGGAATTCTGGTTTATAACAAGAATAAACCTTGAAAAGAGTATGCTAATTGAAATAAGCCAGGCACAGGAGGACAAATATTGTATGATTCCACTTTTTTGAGGTACCTAGAATAGGCAAATTCATAGAGAAAAAAAGGAGAATAAAAGTTACCAGGGAAAGGGGGAGGGGAGAAGAGGAGTTATTATATAATGGGTATAGAGTTTCTGTTTGGGATGATGAAAAAGCTCTGGGAATAGTACTGATGGTTACACAAGACTGTGAATGTAATTAATGATGCTGAGTTGTATAAATAAAAATGATGAATTTTATATTTTGTATATCTTACCACAGTACATTAAAAAACAAGTTTGAAGATGACATCAAATATTTGTAAACAAACATACAAAAATGTCAGCATACAACAAAAATAACTCAGACAACCAGTCATTTAAACTCAATAAAGTCTAAGGCCTCAGTCCTTGTGGGTGTTCCTACCATATCTTACATATAAACTTCACAGGAGGAAGATCAACAATCTAGAGGGAGGGTTCCAATAAATTTATGGTCAGCAGGGGTATAGACAATGCTATAACTTATTGATTAGACAGAGGACAATTTCAGAATCAAACTTTGGGAACACTACAAAAAAAAACCCCACAAAAACAAGAGCTTGTTGGTTCCTGCTATACCACTGGTTCAAGAATGGGGAGGGCCTCTCAGGTAGTTTAACCTACCCACACATACCCTGGGTATTAAATTGCATTCTCTGTCAGACAGCTTCCTGGCAAAAAAACACCCAGATGGCATAGTCAAATGTGGTAGTTGGGAAAAGTTTGAGAAAAGGACCATTCTTTATAATAAAAGGCAAGCCAGTAGATACCCAAACTTCATAGAAGTTCTACATCTCTCAATATATTTTTATTCATTTTATATATGCAAATTTTGTATTGATACCCATTCAACTCAATATAGCATTAAAAAGCACAATGTGAAGGTGAAGTTTCAAGTTATATTTCAAATACATTTTCTAGAATTTCATAATCTCCTGTAGATATTGAAAGGCAGACTGAAGGTCAACAAATGGGATATGTGGGATTTGTGGACTAAATAGGTTTTGTGTGTTGACCAGCCAATCAATTTCTTGATCCAACTGAATTATATATTAAATTTGAATGAAACCTGTTTGTACATAAGATACTACTATTGATCCTGATATTTTATTTCTTTTTTAAGCAGTTGAGGGTTTGTACCACCCTTGGACTTAAGGGAAGATGGTTAGTAAAGGAAATTAGTATTCCTTTTTGCTGAAAGATTTTTCTCTTCTGTTTTGGGAGAAATTATGTGTGTGTGGGGGGGGGAATGTCATTCTACCTTGCTTCCTCCAGTATCTCTTAATGTAACTGACAAGTCCTCTACAGAGTATGGAATCAGCTTCTACTTTATAAAAATGTACTAATCTGATGTGTGGCTTTGTAAGTGTTTAGTATTTTTCTTATGTGCACGCCTCTGCTCCCCAACTAGGCTGTTGGATCCTTGGGGGATTTTTCTCTTATTTTGCATTCCCATCTAGTTCTGCAGGCAGTCAAGTCTTCCTAAGTCCTGGTACACTAAACTCTGAGGTTTCAAATGCACAGGAAGCACACACTTATAGATACCTTTGTTTTAGCCAGAGACCCTTGCGTCTACGATCATGAGCTTTCATTGAACAGAGGTAGAGGAAAAGATTTGTTAACTTTCATCCCTGATCATGATGTTAGTTTGTTCTAGGACACCTCGTGGGCATCATGCTTGCCTTAGGGGCTAATGCAGGGAAGACAAGGCCAAGAAAATTCTGCACACTCTTTGGGGCCAAATGCAAAGTGGGAGCTAAAGAGAAAGATATAGTGTTCAATGTCTTTTCTCTCCTGAAACCGCCTATTTTTTTGTGTGTATGGGGGAAAAAAAAGGAAGAATGTAGGATTGAATGGAATACTATAGGTGTCAGAAAACTCTGACCTATCAGCCAAAGCCACTCATAGCCTGTTTTTGTAAATAAACTAAATGGAACACAGTCATGTCTATTCATTTCCGTATTGTCCATTGCTGCTTTGGGGTTACAATGTATAGCTGAATGGTTGTGGCAGAGATCCTATGGCCCAGAAAGCTGCAAGTACTTACTCTATGGCCCCTAACAGGAAAAGTTTGGTGATGCCTGGAATACTACATCCAGGGAATTTGAAAAAAATCCGGACTTTTGAGTATTGCTTGAAAATGAAAATAAATAAGTAAATGAAAATTGGAATGGCTAGTTTCTTTTATGCCTGAGGTGAGAGCAGTGCTTTTGAATGCTTGACTCCTTTTGTGGTATGATTTGAGGCACACGTTTGTCCTGGAAGAGAAAGCCCCTTTCCTGGTAGAATCTGAGCAATCTCCCACTATAGATTTGCCCAATTTTGGCAAAATATTTAAAAATGAAAATACTCTTGAGGAAAGATGCTCAAAATCTATTATCAGTCCTTTTTTCCCTATGTATGTATGTGTAAATGAATTAATCTCCTTCTTTCCTGCAAAATGAGGGAGAATAACAGAGTACTAGTAAAGAGTTGAACATTGAGCTAGAAATATGGAGGAAACAGTAAAGAAGGAAACTTATGTTACGTATGTTATCTCATTGGAACTCAAAACAATCCTGTGAGCTTGGAAAGGTATAATTACCTCATCTTTAAATCAAAGGAAGCTGAGTCTCAAAGAAGCCAAGTGAATTGCCTAAGTTTAAGTAGATAATAAATAGTAGCGAAGGTCTTCTAATTCTCATTCTAAATTCTGAGGTTTTTCCCATTATACTCCATTGCCTCTTCAACATCTTTGCCATCTCCCCTGAGGCCTATGTTAAAAGTATAATTTCTTCTCTCCTGGAAACATAAGCCTGGCTTCTGGAACTTAAAATCATTCCCATAAGAGTTGTTGCTGTAACTTGGTCCCACCTAAAATCCTCCAGTTGAAATCAAATACTCAACATTTAAAGATGTTTCTTAAATTCAGTCTAGTCACTGGTCAACCCACTGCTAAACTGATAGCTAGTAAAAATCACTCCGTCTTATCAGATGTGATATAGGGCATGACTCTGTATTGAATTCCAGGTGATCCAATTCTTGAATTAAAATCAGGCGAACCATCTTTTTTCATGTAACTAAATCTCACAATTAAGAATGTATAATAATTAGTTTCAAATTGGGGTAAATCATCAAAGAAAGTAAGGTATCCTGGGAGTTATTTACATGAGAACAGATGCCTATGGAAGTTAAATGGAGTGTGGAAATTTCACAGCATGCTGTAGTAGAAGAGCTGAATTAATAAAATGATCACATCTCAAGTTATGTCTGGTATGAAATAGAATTTTTATATATTTTCAGAGATTCCTATTTTCAGTAGTAGAAGACCAGAGAGGGTTCAAAACAGTTATTTTGATAAGTATGATTGCATAAAACATCAACACAAATTCATCTAACTTTATACATATATATGCCTGTGTGTATGTGTGTGTGTATATATATACACACACACATATACACACTACACAACAGAGGATAGAAATCAGTAACAATAATTTTAAAAATCCAAAAAGGATTGCTGCATGTACATTATCAGTAATCTATTGGAATTGGAAGACACTGGGCCCCCACTTTCCAGTAGGATCTCATAAATGCCCTCAGATGGTCCCTATAATGGCAGCAAACATCAGAGCCTTTCAGACATGCGCTTGAATTTTGCCTAGATCAATGAAATCACAGTTTAAGCTCATTCTTCTGCCCTGCTTTCAGAGAATTGAGGTCAGGTAGAAAAAGCCACTTTCTTACGTCCTTAGTTCAGACCTGCTATATTGTCTCTAGTTGATTTTTGAATATCTTTGCATAGAATGTGATATTTAATCTTATACTATTGGTTAACTCGCAAATGTACTAATTAAGCTTTCATACTTCAGGTGTGGTAATTTAGCATTGGAACAGATTAATTAGAGTATGCTTTCCTGTTTTGGCTTCAGTTGTCTCATATCTGAGGAATGCAAGAAGGTTTAATAATTTGCATATTAGCTATTGGGAGTTCTTTTTCATTGGTGAAAGAATGGTATTTCAATATATAGACACTGGTTAGAAATAATGAACTGACACCTCTGACCCTGCATGAGCAGATAAAATCCCTTGAGTGGCCATCTTTATCTATTTAGCACATTTGGCCTTAACAAAGATTCTGTGGTATCATTCCCAAAGTAGCCAAACCTGGCCACTAAATGTAGTTATTTCCAACTAAGATTACATTCACAGTATCCAGGCTAAAGAATTCAATATGTGTTTTGGGGAAGTCAAAATTCAACCCATGACAATGATCATATTTTCAATTTAGGGCACTTTTGAGACTAAAAGATAAATGCTATTACTAAGTATGCTGGAATAATAGCTGTAAGCCTGCGCTATCCCATGCACACTGGGATGATTGATTATCCTATCTATCATACAACTTGGTCAATCTCTCGCTCTTATCCCCCTATTAGGCCTATATCTTCCCTAACTTCCAGTCTGACTATGCCCTAGGCCAAAGGTTGGCAAAGTTTTTCTATAAAGGGCTGGATAGTAAATGTTTTAGGCATTGTGGGCCATGCAGCTTCTATCTTAACTACTCCACTCTGGACAATATATAAACAACTGGGTGTGGCTGTGTTCTAATAAAGCCCCAAGTGGATTTGGCCTGAGAATGTAGGTTGACAATGATTACCTGAGACCATATAAGGGAAAGGGAAAAGAGGTTGCTCTGTGAATTCCTAGATGGGTTCTTTATATATTGGTGAGAATAACCCTTTCTTTGTGTTATGGACTGAAGTGTGTTTCCTCACAATTCATGTACTGAAGTCCTAATCCCCAGACCTCAGAATGTGACTGTATTTGGAAATAGGGTCTTTAAGAGACAATGAAAGTAAATGAGGTCATGTGGATAGGCCCTAATGAAATAACAGGTGTCCTTATAAGAAAAAGGGTTTAAAACACAGACACCACAGAGGTGGATGGAACAGAGTGTGAAGGCAGCCGTCTGCAAGCCAAGTAGAGGGCCTATGAAGAAACCAAACATGCTCACATCTTGATCTTGGACTTCTAGCCTCCAGAACTGTATTGTACAAAGATAAATTTCTGTTGTTGAAGCCACTTAGTCTGTGGTATTTTGAATGGCAGCCCTAGCAAACTTGATGATAAAAGGTACAAATATGTTCCACATTTTAAATTCATCCATTGATTTTTGGGTTTTGCAAGGCAGAGTTGTTTTTGTTTTTGTTTTGCTTTATAGGGGCGCACCTGCGGCATATGGAAGTTCCCAGGCTAGGGGTTGAATCGGAGCTATAGCTGCCGACCTATGCCACAGCCACAGCAACTTGGGATCTGAGCCGTGTCTTTGACCTACACCATAGCTCATGGCCAACACCAGATCCTTAACCCACTGAGCAAGGAGGCCAGGGAAAACCCGCATCCTCATGGATACTAGTCGGATTCGTTTCAGCTGCACCATGACGGGAACTCCTGAGGCAGAGGTTTTGATTTTGATTATCTGAAATATCCATCATTTCTGCCCATTGTCTTATAGTTAGAAAATCTTTCCATATATAGTGGTTCAATGAGAGATTATCCCGTATTTCCTGCATGTCTATTTCTAAAATTCTTATTCCAGTCTTTCTATCCCTTTGGCAATATTTCATAGTTTAAATTACTGAATCTTTTGAGTATGTATCTAGTAGGGATAATTCCCCCACATTGCTTTCCTTTTTCCAGAATTTTTTTCATATATTCCTTTAATTTACATTATATAAAATTTATCTTGTTTCCCATTCCCCTCTTATTGTAGTAGGTTTTTTTGTTTTGGGGAACTTTGTTTGTTGGTTTTGCTTTTCATGGCCTCACCTATGGCATACGGAATTTCCTGGACTAGGGGTCAAATCAGAGCTGCAGCTGCTGGCCTATGCCACAGCCACTAACAACGTAGGATCCGACACACATCTGTGACCTATGCCACAGCTTGCTGCAATGCCAGATCCTTAACCCACTGAGCGAGGTCAGGGATCAATTCCGTGTCCCCTTGGATACTAGTTGGGTTTGTAACCTGTTAAGCCGCAATGGGAACTTCCTCATTGTTCTAATTTTAAAATAGTTCCTCTTGGACTTTCCAGATATAATATTGTATCATCTGAAAATAGTTATTTTGCTTAAAGTACTTTCTCTTTGTTTAATTGGACTGGTGAATAGCTCCCACAGAGTATTAAATAAGGAATATGAGAGAAAGCATCTCTCCCTGGATCCTGAATTTAATGTGAACACCTTTAGTGTATCCTCAGAGCTCAGCACAGTGGATATAGATGAATGTTTTCAAATTAAGGACTTAATCATTACATAGTCAACACATATTTCTTGAGTACCTAATGTATGTGAAATGCTGTACAAGGTGTCTGAGATTCTTTAAGAACTAAAAGTAGAGAAATCCTTGCACTTGTGGTACTTATCTTCCAGTGAGTGTACTGAGATGGATGCTTAGTGTTCTCTTCATCCTAAGCACACGTGAGGGCTGTCTTTCCCAGCATCTCTTCAGTGAGGCGGGGGCATTAGCTGAACTGATGCTAATAGAATGTGAGCAGAAGTGACTTGCATCACTTGCAAGCCCTACCACTCTCTTAGTCTTTGCTCATTTGAAAACCTCATAAAGGGGAATCCAGTAAGGGCTTACAAGGATGTCCTGGGAGAAAGTAATCTTAGAAGGGGAGGTTGCCTGGATGCTTGGTCAACACTGGGAGGCGGGAAGTCAAATTAAATGTATAGAAATCAATGGTTTTTATAGAATGTATGAAAACAACAATCAAATATGTAATGGTAGAAAAGATCTCATTTATGGTAGTGTCAAAAAAGAAAAATGATCTAGGAATTAAAGCTAATGAAATATGTTCAAGACCAATATCAAAAAATAACCTAAGGCATACTTAAAGGACAAAAAAAGTGCATATGAACAAATAGAAGACTTACCATTTCTTAGATTAAAAATCTCATAGGGTATTAGTTCACTCTGAAAAGATGTGTGCATATAGTGGAGTGGCCAACTTGTCCTGAGTTTGCTCAGAATTTTCCTGGTGTTGGAACCCAAAGTCCCACATTTTCAGGAAGCCCAGCAGCTCCAGGTAAATTAAGAGGATTGATCATCCTAGCAAATGGGTATTTATTGTAGCACTCCGTGGAAGAAAAAAAGACCAAAATTCCTTAAAAGTCCATCAAATGTGCACTGTGTGAATAAATATGGAACATCTATACATCTCTACTACTGCTCTGTAGCAGTTTGGAGAGACAGGGAGAGAGGAGAAGAGACAATTTGATTACTATACATTTCTGTTGTATTATTTATTATGACTTTGTTGCATGAGAGGAAGGAAGTAAGGGAGGGAAGAAGGAAGAAAGGATAGAAGAAAAGAAGAATGGAAGGAAATAATAAGAAAATGTTAACTTTATAAAGTTTTATAAGAAAATGAATGAAATATGAATATCTACTTATATTTTCAAAACTAAACTTTTGTTTTTATAAACAATTAAAATGACTATAAGAAGGGAAAGGATAGAATGGATGAAGAGGCTGAAATGGAAACTAGAACTCTCTGAATGTACAACATTTTATAATTTTAACTTAGAAACCATGTAAAAAAAAAAAAAAAAAAACAAAACCGGGAGTTCCCGTCGTGGCGCAGTGGTTAACAAATCCAACTAGGAACCATGAGGTTGCGGGTTCGGTCCCTGCCCTTGCTCAGTGGGTTAAGGATCCAGCGTTGCCGTGAGCTGTGGTGTAGGCTGCAGACGCGGCTCGGATCCCGCGTTGCTGTGGCTCTGGCGTAGGCCGGTGGCTACAGCTCCGATTCAACCCCTAGCCTGGGAACCTCCATATGCCGCGGGAGCAGCCCAAGAAATAGCAACAACAACAACAAAAGACAAAAAAAAAAAAAAGAAACCATGTAAATTTAAAAACAATATAGAATCAAAAGTTTAAAAATATATATGAAATTGAAACAAATGACCTTTGTATTGGGTTGGCAGCATAATCACAGGGAGAGGAATTGCTTCAAGTAACTTTGAAACAGTATTTTGTCTGAGTTACCCTGGTGGGCTATATTCCTAAGACAAAAAAAATCAGACATTTTAAATTTCATGTAGTAGACTTACTGTTAACCTTAAAATTGGTATTGTTACTTTGTAATTACACATACACACAACTACACACACAAATACATACATATATGTCTATATAACATATTACATACACATAACTACACATAAATGTATATGTATATATTATATATATGTATACACACAGTTGCTATTCTGTAACTATTGACCTATATAAATATGTTACTTTAAGATGGCTTATATGTGTATATATAAGAAGAAGGGGAAGAAAACTCCCATGCAGATACGTCAGCTAAGATGAGGGCTAGGAACTGACCATTAGTTTTAGAGATACTGGAGGTCACTGGTGAACTTGTCAGATGTGTTTTTCTTGGAGTGGTGGTAGAGGTAATAAATAAATTCACAAATAAATTCATTTTAAGAGAAAATTGAAGTAGAGATAAATACAGTGAGCACAGGCAAATTTTTTGGAGAAATTGTGCTGCCAAAGAGAGCATAGCAATGGGATAGTAGCTACTTTGGGAAAGACGATCAGGGAAATAATTTTATGAGATGAGAAATAATATACCATGTTTGTATGCTTATCTGAATGATATGGTAAAGAAAGAAATTGATGATGTAGGCTAAGTTGAAGATAATTTCTGGAAAAATGTTTTCGAGGAGGTGAGAGGTATGCTTGAAATGGGCCATTTCTGACAGATGTGGGACTCCTCTAAGAAGCAATGGCTTCTTTGATTTCCCATTGAGTTAGCCGAGACACTCTCAAAACTGCACCCCAGGTCTGAGGCTCTTACTCAATTCTCCTTCCCCTTCCTTCCACTTTCAGAGGTTTCACACCTCTTCTTGACTTCCCTTGCTCAGTCTCACTTTCTCTTCCACATGCAATTCTCCAAAAGATCTTGGCACTTCAAACTTTGTCTTGACATGTGCTTCTTGAAGAACTCAGTTTGGCTCACCTTGTAGAGCTATCTTCACTAGTGCTTCATGAAATAGCCATTAGGTAAAAATTTTCCTAATTCTTCCACAGAAATCCAATATTATATATGCTTTCTTTCTTTTACATTAGTTTGGTAAATTATGTGTTCCTAGAAAATTGTCTATTTTATCCCAAATTTTGAATTTATTTATGTGTAGCTGAACAAAATAACCTCTCATGATTCTTTTTATTACCTTGCTTATTTTTTATTTTATTTATTTGTGCTCCTCCCAACTTTTCCTGATTTCTTAACTCAGAGGTTATCTAATTATTCTTAATGAAGAGAATTTTTAAGAATTAAAGTATAATTGATTTACAGTATTATGTTAGTTTCATGTGTACAGCAAAGCAATTCACTTATATGTGTGTATAAGATTCTTTTCCATTATAGGTTGTTACAAGATATTGAATATAGTTGCTCATGCTATACAGTAAATCCTTTTTGTCTATCTATTTTATATACAGTAGTATTTGTTAATCTCATTAATCTCGTACTCCTAATTTATCCCTTCCACTTTGTCTTTCCCTTTTGGTAACCAGAAGTTTGTTTTCTATGTCTGTGAGTGTTTCTGTTTTGTAAATAAATTCATTTGTATTATTTTTTAGATTCCACATATAAGTGATATCATGTGATATTTGTCTTTCTCTGTCTGACTTCACTTAGTATGATGATCTCTAAGTCCATCCATGTCACTGCAAATGTCAATATTTCATTCTTTTTATGGCTAAGTAATATTCCCTTGAGTATATTTATCCTATCTTTATCCATTCTTCTGTTTATAGACACCTACGTTGTTTCATGTCTTGGCTATTGTAAATAGTGCTTTTATGAACATTGAGGTGCATGTGTTTCTTCAAATTAGAGTTTTAATCTTTCTGGATATATTCCCAGGAGGGCATATATATGTATGGTAGTTCTGTTTTTAATTTTTTTGAGAACCCTCCCTACTGTTCTCCACAGTGGCCACACCAATTTACATTCCCACTTGCAATGTAGGAGGGCTCTTTTTTGTCCACACCCTCTCTAGCATTTGTTATTTATAAATTTTTTGATGATGGCCATTCTGACTGGCATGAGGCAATACTACATTGTAGTTTTGATTTGCATTTCCCTAATAATTAGCAATGTTGAGCATCTTTCCATGTGCCTGTTGGCCATCTATGTGTCTTCTTTGGAGAAATGTCTATGTAAGTCTTCTGCCCATTTTTTAATTAGGTTTTTTTTTTTTTTTTTTTGGCCATGTCTGCAGCATATAGAATTTCCCTGGCAAGGGATTGAACTGATGCCACAACAACCTGAGGCATTGCAGTGACAATGATGGACTCTTAACCCATTGTGCCACAAGGGAACTCTGGGGATTTTTTTTTTTTTTTAATATTGGACTGTATGAGCTTTTTGTATATTTTGGAAATTAACCTCTTGTCAGTCACATTGCTTGCAAATATTTTCTCCCATTCCATAGATTGTCTTTTCATTTTGTTTATGGTTTCCTTTTTTCCTGTGCTGTACAAAAGGCTTTTAGTTTAATAAGATTCCATTTGTTTATTTTTACTTTTATTTCTTTTGTCTTAGGAGACTGGTCTAAGAAATCTAAGAAAATATTGCTGTGATTTATGGATGAGCATATTTTGCCTATGTACTCTTCTAGGAGCTTTATGATATCATATCTTATATTTAAGTTTTTAAACCATTTTGAGTTTATTTTTGTATATTGTGTGAGAGAGTATTCTAATTTCATTGATGTACATGAGGCTGTCCAGTTTTCCCAACACCACTCACTGAAGAAATTGGCTTTTTTTTTTTTTTTTGTCTTTTTGCTCTCTTGGGCTGCTCCCGTGGCATATGGAGGTTCCCAGGCTAGGGGTCTAATCGGAGCTGTAGCCATCGGCCTACACCAGAGCCACAGCAATGCAGGATCTGAGCCTCATCTGCAACCTACACTGCAGCTCAGGGCAATGCCGGATCATTAACCCACTGAGCAAGGGCAGGGACCGAACCTGCAACCTCATGGTTCCTAGTCGGATTTGTTAACCACTGCGCCACGACGGGAACTCCAGAAATTTCCTTTTCTTACTGTATATTCTTGCCTCCTTGGTAGAAGTTTAATTGACTGTAGGTGTATAGGTTTATTTCTGGGCTTTCTATTCTGTTTCATTGATCCATATGTCTGTTTTTGTGCTAATACCATGCTGTTTTGATTACTGTAGGTTTGTTGTATTGTCTGAAATCTGGGAGGGTAATTCCTCCAGCTTTGCTCTTTTTCCTCAAGATCGTTTTAATAATTCTGGGTCTTTTGTGGTTCTGTTTAAATTTTAGGATTATTTGTTGTAGTTCTGTGATAAATGTCATGGGTAATTTGATAGGGATCACATTAAATCTGTAGATTGCTTTGGGTATGGCCATTTTAATAATATTAATTCTTCCAACAAAGAACATGGAATATCTTTCCATTTCTTTAAATCCCCATTTTCTTTTTTTTTTTTTGTCTTTTGTCTTTTTGGTTGTTGCTGTTGTTGTTGTTGTTGCTATTTCTTGGGCCGCTCCCGCGGCATATGGAGGTTCCCAGGCCAGGGGCCGAATCGGAGCTGTAGCCACCGGCCTACGCCAGAGCCACAGCAACGCGGGATCCGAGCCGCGTCTGCAACCTACACCACAGCTCACGGCAACGCCGGATCATTAACCCACTGAGCAAGGGCAGGGACCGAACCCGCAACCTCATGGTTCCTAGTCGGATTCGTTAACCACTGCGCCACGACGGGAACTCCCCCATTTTCTTTTTCTTATCCTTATTATTTCCTTCTTTGTTGTGATTATTTAGTCATAGTTTAAGCAAGATAAATAAAATACTTTACTTATTTGTATTCTTTCCAGTTATCTTACGTATCTTGATGCATAAATTTGGCCACTCCTGTGTCTTGTGAAAGTTCCCGGGCCAGGAATTGGACCCAAGCCACTGCACTGACATACTTAACCCACTGAGCCACATAGGATCTCTGATACCTAAATATTGATGATTATTTTGTAAATACTGTGTGATTTTGGTTAGCATTTCCTCTTTGACTTAACTAGTACATGAAAGTATTTAAAAAGTTTTAGAAGGCATAGGCTTTTTCTTTCTTAGTTTTGTTATTAACATCTAGATATATTCTCATTAGAGAATGTTATATAATTTGTCCTATTTCTACATTTTGCAGTTTGTTGAGATTTTCTTTGTGACTAACATATTATTGATTATTAAAAATATTTTAAGATTTTTAAGAATGGGTATTTTAATGAAAAAACCTGTATTCTCTTCTTTAGTAGTATAGTGTTTGGTTTACTTTATACTATATTTTATTAAATGTTCTATTTTTTTTTTGTCTTTTTGTTGTTGTTGTTGTTGTTGTTGCTATTTCTTGGGCCGCTCCCACGGCATATGGAGGTTCCCAGGCTAGGGGTTGAATCGGAGCTGTAGCCACCGGCCGACGCCAGAGCCGCATCTGCAACCTACACCACAGCTCACGGCAACGCCGGATCGTTAACCCACTGAGCAAGGGCAGGGACCGAACCCGCAACCTCATGGTTCCTAGTCGGATTCGTTAACCACTGCGCCATGACGGGAACTCCCCTAAATGTTCTATTTTCATATGCTATTTTCTTAAAGATTTTTTTGGTTCTTTGGTATTTTATGGCCCAAGAAATGTAAATCATTATCTCCCATCACTGGTGTTATTCTGTCTCTTTGTTCTTTTATGATTTGTAGTATTTTTCTTATGAATGTTTTTGCTGTTATCTCATGTATAGATATTCATAAGTAATACAACTTCATTGTGACTTTTACCATTTATTTTTCATAAAATTTGTCTCCTTTAAAACTGATGACCTGAATTCCATTTAAACTAATATATTAGGAATAGCATCCTGATTCCTTTTTTATTTGCATTTATTTATAGAAATTTGACACTCATTTATTAATTAATTAATTTTGTGGTACCTCAGTTGAATAGATAAACATAATTTTTGGCTTATGATGCATTATTATCACTGATTCATCTAAGCCTTCATTTGTTTCTTTTTTAATTGCATAATTAACACCCAGGAGCCCACCACCCAACTCAATCCAGGAAGAGATCCTTAAAGTTAGTTTACATTTCATAAGAGCCTTCTCTATTGCATTCACCTACTTCCACCACTCCCCTCCTATGCTCAGGTGTTCACTATCCTGAATTTGGTATTTATTAAGCTCTTATTTTAAATACGATAGGCTAAATATATATTATTTAGTTTTGATTATTTTTGAATGCTTAAAAAGGAAGATTATGCTTTTTGAAGTTGTTGATAAAGGGAAACATGAACAAATTGTCAGCCATTGTTCAAAGTGTTCCATTTGTGTGTCACATGGGATGTGAATATAAGGTTTGCTGAAGTATTGTGTTGGAATAATAGTTTCAGAGTCAGCCTGAATTATTTAAGCTCTTTCATGTTGCAAGATGCAGAGATTCACTCAGATAAGTTTTATTAATGGAATATTATTATTAACGTTTTGGGACAAGAAAGGACTTAGTGGCAACATCTGCTTAGCTGTACTGGTAAATAATTGGAAGATACTTCTGTATAAGATAAATAACTAGTGACTGTGCTATGTTATTTTCGCTTTGCTAGTTCTCTGACACTTTTGTGATTCAGCTATTGTTTCCTTGTTACTGTCAATCAACTGGTTATAGTTTGGAGTGATACTTTGATGAGCTCTAATATTCACCAGATGACATTTGGATTTCACTAACCAATATTAATTTTCTTCTCCATCCTTCCCCTAACTCTACCACACTCTTTTGCTCCCATTGAGTCCACTGAGTTTAGTGAGGCATTTAATTATTTGCTCCAGGAAAGGTAGGGTACAAAAGATCTCAAAAAAAAAAAGAATCAATTCAGTTTCTAAATAAGTTTTTAAAACTCTTTATGTGGATGTATTTTTAAAGACACAGACTTAAAAAAAGTGAGGAGTGGTTGATATATAATATTATATTAGTTTTAGGTGTACAGCAAAGTGATTTGACATTTGACATTGGGAAATGATCACTGCAATAAGTCTCGTTACCATCTGTCATCATACAAAGTTAATACAGTACTATTGACTATATTCCCCATGACTTACTTTATTTGTCCATGTTTTATTTCTTATATAACAAGAAGTTTGTACTTTCTGACTCCGTTTCCCATTTCACCCCTTTCCCTCTGGCAGCCACTACTCTTTTTCTGTATCTATGAGTCTAGGTTTTTTTTTGTTTTTGTTTTTATTCTCTTTTTTGGCCTCACCTGTGGCATATGTAAATTCCTGGGCCAGGGACTGAATCGGAGCCACAGCTGCAACCTGTGGCAATGCCGGGTCCTTAACCCAGCATGCTATAGTGGAAATGCCTAGGTTCTGTTTTGTTTGTTTTTCATATTCCACATATAAGTGAAACACGCAGTATTTATATTTCTCTGTCTGACTTATTTCAGTAAACATAATACTAAGGCACAGACTCTTGATTTTCAAGAGAGAAAATCATGTGGATTTTTTTGAAAGAGAAGCATGTGGATTTTGTTGTTTTGTTTTGCTTTGTTTTACACCCAGAAGCTTGGCATCCTATAACAAAAGCCAAAACCCAAATAAGTAAGGGCTTAAATTCATTTTAGAATCATGGATAAGAGCAAAGATAAATGAGTTAGGCTACTTTTTCCTTAGGAAGAAGACTGGGATCCAGTGATGGAAGGGTTAGGGTATAAAAGTTTTGAGGGAAGATTGATGGGGCACCAGATTGAGAGTACCCTCATTAGCAGGAGGCAGAGCTGGCATTTGCAGACTGTCTCCCTGGTTCTGGTTCTCCTCCTCATGAATACACACCTATAGCAGCTAGTCCAACTTTTGGTCAATCCCAGGAGAGGATCCTCCATTTTAAAGGTCCAGGAACCATTAAATGTCCAGGAACATTTTAGCATGGGGTCTAGAATATCCAAAGGAGCTCTCCTCCCATTTATACTGACAGGGAAATGCTGAGGGAAACAGGACTTTGCTTTCCTGAGATGACCAGGAGAATGGTGAAACTCTATAACAAGTGAAAATGAGACTGAATTCGTATGGGATACCTTTGGTTTATGATAGATGCTTTTCTAACAATTAGAACTCCCTCCTCTATCTCCCTGTGACCCTTAGCATGATAGTCATGCCTACAGATCCTCAATTACCTCAAATATAATGTATAATGTATATGGTCGTACTTATCTTCAGTTTTAGGTTGTATTTGAAATATATAGAACTGGTTCAGGTATAAGGAAAGGACTGTACCAGCCAGTCATTTTGAATCCACTGACTCTGCTTTGCCTCTTATGTGTAGGTCACTAGAGACACTCTACTTCACTTCTTAAAATAGATACATCTTAAAATTTGTACATTCTTTGCACTTAGATGATTTTTAATTGTTCAAATCACAAAATTTTGCACTAGTTTCTTATGAGGGCTTTGCTGGTAAAACACAATCTCCAGCTGCCTTATACATGTTCTTGGTGAATTTTCCCCCCACTCCCCTCCCCCACCCCATGGAACTGGTACAAGATGGTTTAGTATATGAAACTGGAAATACCAATAAAACTTTCATAATGTAAATATTTACATAGAGGCATATAAGGTATACCAATGTGCTCAATTAAAATATGTTGTTTCCATTTATGGGAGAATTGGTAGCAGCAAAAAAGTCTATTTTCCATTAATTCTATTAATAGAGCACAAAACATTCCACATCCCACACCTGCCATGAGGTATTTTACCCTGTGTATTCATCAAAATAAGCTGTTAAATTGTGCACAACTTAACCCATAAAGTCTTCAGCTTTGCAAACATTGGAGGTTTACTTTTAAAAAGAAATGTTAAAAAACCTAACTAAAATATAGCACTGTTGATGGAAAAATTAATCAATCAATCTAAAAAAGAAATGGAAGTTTTTTTCATGTCAAATTGAGGATTATAACCTGGGAACGACCTCTCATAAAACTACGAGATCTGTTCCATTGGTTGGGGGTCAACACATAGTTATATATATAAGTTTTGAGACAGAGGCTCTACATGAAATGAAGTATTACTGACAGTTTACACAATCTAGTGAATGGTGGAGCGTGGGTCGTCATGACCCCTTACGAGATCAAGAAGGACTGTTATCTTTAAGGAGTTATTTTGATGTTGCTAGGAGAATGTTGGTTTAGCAATTAGTTCTGCTGATGGGGGAGGTTTGGTTGATGCATAATGCAGACTCAGAATGTACACTGAGAGCAGAGAAAGTGGCCAAAGGGCAGGGAAAATTTCGTTATATTTAAAATTTTCTTGTCGCCATAAAATATGAATTTTATTTCACACTACTAATCCATATAATAAAAAATAAGGACATTTTGATGTTATAGTACATTCTTAATCATCCAGAGAAAACATTTTAAAAAATGACTGATGTGGGGGAGCAAAACTTGCCACTCTAAAATGTCTCTCTGGCATGTAATTATTTCTAGCTGAAAATAATCAACGCCCAACAGACTCATGAAGAAACTCTGACCTTCCCCCTAACTGCCTGCTTCAAGAATAGATAGACGGAGTTCCCATCGTGGCTCAGTGGTTAACAAATCTGACTAGGAGCCATGGGGTTGTGGGTTCGATCCCTGGCCTTGCTCTGTGGGTTAAGGATCCGGCTGTTGCCGTGAGCTGCGGTGTAGGTTGCAGACATGGCTCGGATCCCTAGTTGCTGTGGCTCTGGTGTAGGCTGGTGGCTACAGCTCCAATTAGACCCCTAGCCTGGGAACCTCCATATGCCGCAGGAGCAGCCCAAAAAATGGTAAAAAAAAAAAAAGACCAATAAATAAATAAACAAACAAACAAACAAAATTCCGTCATTGTAAAAAAAAAAAAAGAATAGATAGAGGGCCTCTTCCAGAAAAGAGTTATCACTAGAGATCTCTGCAAAGAATATGGGCAAGGTATAGTGGGGGAGACTGGGCAGGGCTTGGAAATCAGAGTCCACTCTGTATCCATTTGTCTCAGAATGGTCCAACAAACATTTGTTTACCACACATTTCCATCTCCTTGTGAACTACCTTCCTCCCCTTTGAAGTCCCAAATCACTATCCCCAATATTGTCTGTCTTTAGCTGGAGATGATATTTAAGGTGAGGGTTTTGTATTTTGACAAGCTACGTGGTTCTCTGTCCCATGTATACATGTTATTAGACTTTTGTTTGATTTTCTCCTGTTAATCTGCCTCATGTCAATTTAATTCTTAGACCAGCAAGAAGGACCTAGAAGTGTAGAGGAAAATTTCTTCTTCCCATCACTGACATAAACATTATATTGTGCCATAGGCACAATTTTAAGTTCAGTTGATTTTTTTCTTGGAATAACTAATAAGTTTATAATTACTTTTTAAGAACTTAAAATTTTTTTAAATATTTATTTTACATTGCAGTATAGTTGATTTAGAATGTGTTAGTTTCAAGTGTATAGCAAGGTGATTCAGTTATACATATACCTATATCCATTCTTTTTCAGATTCTTCTCCCATATGGATCATTACAGAATATTGAGTAGAGTTTCCTGTGCTCTATAGTAGGTCTTTGTTGATTAATTATTTTATATATAGTAGTGTTTATATATTAATCCCAATCTCCTAATTTATCTCTCCCCCACATGTTTTCCCTTTAGTAACCATAAATTTGTTTTCTAAGTCTGTGAATCTGTTTCTGTTTTGTAAATAAATTTACTTGCATCATTTTTTTTTAGATTCTACATATAAGTGATATATGATATTTGTCTTTCTTTGATTTACCCTACTACACTGTTGGTGAGAATGTAAATTGGAACAACCACTATGGAGAACAGTATGGAGGTTCCTTAAAGAACTAAAATAGAACTAATATATGATCCAGCAATTCTACTTCTGGGCATATATCCAGAGAAAACCATAATTTGAAAAGATACATGTACCCCAGTGTTCATTGCAACACTAATTAGCCAAGAATTGGAAGCAACCTAAATGTCCATTGACAGATGAATGGATAAAGAAGATGTGGTACATATATACAATGGAATATTACTCAGCCATAAAAATAATGAAATAATGTAATTTGTAGCAACATGGGTAGGTAGATGTTATCATACTAAATGAAGTAAGTCAGACAGAGAAAGACAAAACTCTTAATTTTTGAATGTCCAATCAAATCAATTCTGTGGGTGAGGAGTGGGGGATGAGTTGGTATAATGCAAGTGAATATTGATAGCACATGATTGTCTAGAAGACCTAACCGATCATAGAGACCTTATGGCTTCTTGTTCTGATGATGCCAAGGAGAGGAACGTGAGTGATTTTAGGGCTAAAGAGGAAAGAAAATCAAACTGAGAAAGAATTGAAAAGCAATAAAGAGAAAGGGTAAGACAGAAGGAGAAAAAAATAATATGAGAAGTTGTTGGGTGAGTGGCTGGATAAGTGACTGAAGAACAAAGGGGAATGGAGTCACACGCAGTTATGACACAAACACTTCCTTTCCTCCATACATTGCTTTGTCATTCTTACAGTAACTCATTAAGACAAACAGAGGAAATCTATTATCTCATTTTATAGATGAAGCGACTGACTGAAGTTATAGACAAGTCAAAAACACAGTACTGGAGTAGGAACTGAAACTGGGAACAGTAGAATCCTAAATTTGTACTCTGGGAGGCAGGTTCCTCCCCACTCCTTTACAGTTATCAGTATAAACCATATTTTTAATGGCATTTGGATATTTGCAATGAAACCCAAAGGTGAGGCCTGTTAACCTGCTCGCATTAAAAGAGAAAAGGTGATATCCATACATTTTGAAGTTTAGAATAAGAAAAACATTTTCCATAAGAGCACAGTATTCTAAGACATTATTGTACTACAATGGGGCAATTGCTCAACTTAAGTTTTAAGGAACAGTGGAATGTTCTTACTATGTAGATTTTACTTGCTTACATAAGAAAAGATTGTTGGATGCTTTTCTGTCTTCATTCTCATTGAAGAAGCAAAATATTTTACATGAGTCAATCCAATTGCACATGCTGTGTGGATTGTTTGTGGAGATACTTTGGTGTTTTAAAATTCCCTGAGACATTAGGAAGTTTAGTGTTTCTGGTGAAAAGCATTAACATGACCATGAAGTTGTAGGAAAAAAGGAAGTGAATATTTCAGAAATTGAACTAACATTTCTTCCTCTACCTAATGGTGCTCTTGAAAATGTTTCAGGAGTTCCCGTCGTGGCGCAGTGGTTAACGAATCCGACTAGGAACCATGAGGTTGCGGGTTCGGTCCCTGCCCTTGCTCAGTGGGTTAACGATCCAGCGTTGCCGTGAGCTGTGGTGTGGGTTGCAGACGCGGCTCGGATCCCGCGTTGTTGTGGCTCTGGCGTAGGCTGGTGGCTACAGCTCCGATTCGGCCCCTAGCCTGGGAACCTCCATATGCCGCAGGAGCGGCCCAAGAAATAGCAACAACAACAACAAAGACAAAAAAAAAAAAAGAAAAGAAAATGTTTCATTTGGTCAAATTCATTCCTGTTATTCCTATCAGGTGCAAATAAATCTAGCACTACTAATTTGGAGTGGATTCAAGAGATGAAAATACTATATATGTTCTAGTTCCAATTTAGTTATAATAAGATTCTTTGGTAATGCAAGAATAAGGGTCTGTTACATAACACATATAATATATAGAGAGGAAAAATCTAAATATTTGATAAATATACTATACTTGGAAGACATTTAGATGACATATTTAAACGAATTTTCTCCCCTCACTCAGTAGAATGTTCAACATCACTAATTATTAGAGAAATACAAATCAAAACCACTTTGAGGTACCATATTACACCAGCCAGAATGGTCATCATCAAAAAGTCAACAAACAATAAGTGCTGGTGGGGGTGTGGAGAAAAGGAAACCCTATTACACTGTTGGTAGGAATGTAAATTGGTGCAACCACTGTGGAAAACAGTATGGAGATTCCTCAGAAACCTAAAAATAGAATTACCATTTGATCCAGCAATCCCACTCCTGGACATCTATCCAGAGAAAACCATGACTGAAAAGATACAGGTACTCCAATGTCCATTGCAGCACTCTATGCAATAGCCAAGACATGGAAACAACCTAAATGTCCATCGACAGAAGAGTGGATCAAGAAGATGTGGTACATATACACAATGGAATATTACTCAGCCATTAAAAGGAAAGAAATAATGGCATTTGCAGCAACATAGATGGACCTAGAAATTACCATGCTAAGTGAAGTCAATCAGACAGACACCAATGTCATATGCTATCACTGACATGTGGAATCTAAAAAAAGGACAGAATGAACTTCTTTGCAGAACAGATACTAACTCACAGACTTTGAAAAACTTATGGTTTCCAAATGAGACAGGATAGGGGGTGGGGGATGCTCTGGGTTTTGGGATGAAAATGCTATAAAATTGGGTTGTGATGATCGTTGTACAACTATAAACGTAATAAAATTCATTGAGTAACAAAAAAAGGAATTGGAAAAAAAGAATGTTACAGAGGATGATCTCTAGAGTTCTGAAATACTTCCCACCATTTTTTTCAGTACAGTAATTGTGAGACCAGAGAAGGTTGGCTTTGTGGGGCAGTGGTGACCAAAGACTCTTGCTCTGAGGATTTTTCTTTTTCTTTTTCTTTTGCTTTCATTATCTGGCATCAGGATACTCCTCAAGTATTGTTTGAGAGAGGAGATAGAGGGCAAATTAACACAACTTTTAGCCAAATCCATTTTTTTCTCTCTCTCTCTTTCCTACTTTTTCTCCCTCCCTGCTTTATATTATACCCTTTCACCCCATCTCTTTCATTGACAGCTTTAAGGAAAATAAGAAAGATATTTTTGGAAAGGAAAATCACCCAGGTTCTTAGGCTCAATTACTTATTAGGAATGACAAGGAAATTTACTTTTCTCTAGTCCTCAGTAACTTTTGTGAAATGGAGATAGTAACAGAACTTATGTTGTGGAGTTTTTGTGAGGATTGAATGAAATATGCAAGTAAAGTTTACAACATATGGGGCATAGTTAACCTGCAGTAAACTTTCACTATTGTTATTATTGGGGAAAAGCTGTTGTCACTCTAATTATGTTTCTGTGGAGATTTGATTTGCCCTGCTTATGAGCTTCAATGTACTGCTGCAGAAAATACGCTATTATACTTTCCTGCTATATAAAAGTAGTGGGAAATGAAGGTTGATGCTGTAATTAATTTCAATTGAAATCTGTTCTCTGAGTGGTCCTAGGCTAAACTGGCCTCTGACATCAAGGAGATGTTGATATCAAAGGCCAGTTCAGCCTGGAAGCCCTTAAAGAACAGAGTTGTATCCATGGTGGGTTCAAGAGGTTCTACTCTTGTCTCAGTGGCCACAAGATTTTACAATGCTAAGGACAATAATAATAACATTGATAAGAAATTACGACTAGAGTCCCAGATGTTTTCAATGATGGGGTAACTGCAGGACAACCAAATATCTAGGGGAAAATTTGGGGTCAGCTTCTTCCCGATAGAATCTAATTAATCCACTCAGAGAATTGTGGCACACTTGGGGCTAGATTTAAATAGATTCTGGGATGAATACTCAGGAGAAACATTCTTCTCACTTAGATTTCTGTTGGATTTTGGTGAAATTTGGCTCACTGGTATGCTGGATGCATTAAATCAAGGCACTGCACTCTGGAATTCATATGCTACAAATAGGTGATTTATCTTCGTTGGAAGCAAAAGTGCATTTAGTTATATGACTCTAATAGTCTTTTTAAAAATGGAACCAGTTTGATAAATTTTTCATCCATGTACAGCTCCGATTTCTATTTGAATTCAATTCCAAGTTGTCTAGACATCAGCAACTTAACTCTGGAGCTTAATCCCACCACTTCCTGAAATTCTTGTTGCCAAGGTCAAAAGAACTTATGAAAGAAAGTGGGTTTTGCAAAAAGTCGAATAAAAAGTAGCATTATCTTTACTTTTAGCAGGATTCTTTATTCATCTGGAGACTCATATTGTTAAATCATTGGGAAAAGATATTCAAGAAACTTGCCTGAATTTTGTTTCCTTTATTTGCATTTCTGCCTCCGACCACCATACCCAGCCCCAATTTTTTTCCCAGCCTAAATTAAATTAATCTTCCTATTCTGATAGATGAGAATGACATGGTGTGTGTGTGTGTGTGTGTGTCTCAATTGATAGGTCTTTTTCTCTGCACGTTTTCTTTCTCTAATTTCCAATGATTTCCTTCCCTTTATATTTAAAGCTAGGTTTCACAGATAACTAAAAAGCCATTTGCTATCTTTAGAGATGCTCTCATGCAGCTTTTCTTTTTGGTTAACATGAAAAAACAAATGAGGAACTATGACTGTGTGGTAACCACCATGAAGAAAATAATCTCTCAATTCTCCTGAGTTTTAGGGAACGTTTTCATTTTATGTGATGGTGGATGGAGGTGGAAGTGGGAAACTTCATAGGGAAAGCCCTCAAACAGATAAAAAATAAAAATAACCCCCGTGTGAAATCATAACATCCTTCTTGTCATTTCAGTCAAATTGGAATTCAGTTCTAACTGTGTCTGCGGGGTCTAGGGAATTAATGACGATAAAAAGAGTGACATCTCTCTCAGTGGCAAAAACACTATTTTCTAAGACTTTAGTTCATGTTTGAACTAAAGCCTTTAAATGGATATTTATGATTGCACAATACCACCTAATTATCATCATGCTATTAAATTCATGCTCACATAATATTCATTATTAAATAAAATTGTAAAATGTTTCATTCAAAACTGTATTAAAATAGCAGACGTATATTTATTCCAAAAATATTTTTTGCTCTTTAGTTCAGTTATGTAAACATTTTTTTCATTAAGATTAAATAGAAGGACTGAGGACCAATAAAGAAAAGGTTTAAAATCTTGGAAACATGCCTCCTTTTTATTTTGTGGTCCTTTGTCTATTGTATTAATTTCAGTTTTGAAACAAGCATTTAGAGACACTAACAAAGTTGATATTGAATGAGTTCATATGCTCTTTACACTTTCTCATTTTTGTTGCAATTATCACTAGTTAAAGATGCCTCCAAAGATAGGGATCTGGAAATACTGATTCACTTTTGATATTTGCTTGCACACTTTTAGAAATAGCATTTTTTTTGTTGTTAAAATGTAATCTGCTTTTTATTTGCCTAATAATAGCTTATGAGCTCTTTTTTTCTGCTCAATACTTAACCATGGTGTCAGGCTAAGCTAAGCCTCACATAGCTCTCAATATTAAAAACTTTTACCTTTCCTGGTTGTAGTTCACTGATCCCCTGAAAATAATTTAACAGCATTTTACTACTCTCCCCCCATTTAAGGTCTCAGTTATTCATCGCTTCATTGTGATTTCTCTTCCCTCAGAAATAACCCCTTAACTTATTATTATCATGTCCCAGCAGAAATCACAACATAAATGGGGAAAACTAAAACAGAATTACAGTTTTCAATGCATTGTCCCCCAGCATGCAGCTAATTTGATCTTAGAATAAGTTGGGTGCTTTTACTGATCTACTTAAAGTGTGATGGGTATCTCAAACCTTATTTAACTTTTTGAAAAAAATGACCTTTGCAAAATTTGTTTGCCATTGTAGAGTTTTATGTATGACCTTCCTTGGGCATTGGATGGAGCCATCATTCTCTTGGCTAGCTGGGGCAATTAAATGGGATAATATTAAGATAAGGTTATCAGCAGATTTTTCAGCAGAAAATCTGCAGGCCAGAAGGGAGTGGCATGATATACTCAATGTGATGAAAGGAACAAACCTCCAACCAAGATTACTCCACCCAGCAAGGCTCTCGTTCAGATTTGAAGGAGAAATCAAAACCTTCACAGATAAGCAAAAGTTGAGGGAATTCAGCAACACTAAAGCAGCCTTACAACAGATACTAAAGAAACTTCTCTAGGCAGGAAAGAAAAGACAGCAACAGGAAACAAAAATCCCACAAATGACAAGGCTCACCAGTAAAGGTATACATACTGTAAAGATACGAAATCATCCGTGCACAACTATACCACCGAAATCAGAAATCATGAGAAGAGGTGGGTACAAATGCAGGACACTGGAGATGCACTTGCAATTAAGAGACCAACAACTTAAAACAATGTCATATGCATATAGACTCATATCAAAACTTCAGAATAACTGCAAACCAAAAATCTACAATTGATACACAAAGAAGGAATCTCTGGAGAAGAAATATATCTCATAGTAAATAAGTGCATAATCCACCATGAAGGGGGTCATTTGACATCATTCTTGGAATGCTGAAGTCTTCTTAGATCTGATTCTGATTTCCTCTCCAGAATGCAACTGTACAATTAAATAATACAGTTCTATAATTGTATTATTAATAACCATTTCTCTCCATGGTACAATGTAAGGTCTATAATGTCTTGTTTATCACATCACCTAGAATGGTGTAATGCCTATATTGAAGTATCATTAAGATGTAACAAATTGTGAGGACATATTTATATAGTTACACTGTTTTTTAACCAATTTATGCAATTTATATTTTACTTATTTTCAGAGGGTGTATTATTTTTGTTATTCTTACCAGTTAAGTTATTCTTTTTACTATGCTATATAAAATACTTAATGGTATATAAGGCTTTCTTCTTTATAAATTTTAGTTGCATAATATACACAATTTTAATATAATGCTAATTTTTAAAGAAAAATTGAAATGTAATAGATAATAGTAAATAGTAAAGATGAAAGCCATACAAAATGCAATAAAGTATAGAATAAATTTCCTATTTGTCTAAGCATATGTTCCATTCCACTTCTCCAGAGGGAGTCACTTAATCTGTTTCTTAAGATCCATGATATAATAATCTGTGTGAATGTGATTGTGTTTAAATATATGTATTTTATTCTGTAAAAAAATAAAAAGAAATTAAAAAAAGAAAGATCACAGCAAAGGCCCCTGATTAACCTGATTTCTGAATGAGCTGTTTGGAATGATCTTGCTCAAATTCTCCCGCTTCACATTGCCTTTCCTATAAGTATCAATTCCCCTAAGTTGTTTTAGTATCCCTCTAAATTTCCTATTAATTTTGAAATCCATAGAACAGTGGGTTTCAAAGTATGTCCTTGGATAAGCTGCATCAGTACCTTCTGGGTACTCACTAGAAATGCACATTGTCAGGTGGCCCCCCCCTTTTCCCACCAACTTCCAGCAATTTGTGTTTTAACAAGCCCTCCATCTTTGAAAATCACTATCGGGTCTTATTCTTACTAATCACATTGCACAGCATGATGTCTACAGAGTAGGAACTCAGGGCTGAAAACAATGAGGAATGGAAATGCTGACTTCAATTCTTCATCCTCCTCTTATATTCATACCTCACCATGAGCCTATGCAGTTCCCCTCACTAAAAATGTATAGTCTATTTCCCTACTCCTTGAATTTACTGATTTTATGACTTGCTTTGGTGAAGAGATTGTTTACCAGTCCTGCACTTTAGTCTCGAGCCTTTGCATATTTCCGCTTGCTCTGTTTTGTACCTTAGCTATTGCCATAAGAGTGTGCCTGGATTAACCTTCTGGATGATGAGAGACATGTAGACTAAGCACAGTCCCTCCAATAATCCAAACTGGGTAGAATTTAGATCAACCCATAGCCAGCTGATTCTCACACAAGATCAACAGGTAACTCTAGACATGTGAACAGTAAACTCTTACTGTTGTAGGCCACTGAGGTTTTGTGGTGTTTGTTATGAAGTATTATTGTGGCAAGAACTAACTGCTATCTATGTATGTACAGTGATTTAGGAAATCTAAACTTATAATTATCTGGTCCAGCCTTCCCCAGACTTGGTCCAGATATCTGCTTCTCACTGCCTACAGCTGAATGGGTCTGACCTAACCTTGCATTTTAGATTTACAGGTAGTTTTTGCAGTGCCAATCCTGGAACTCCCTGGGACAAAATGCTTTCTTTTCAGAGTCAGATTGATGTCAGCTGATTGCCATTCTAGAGAATGGGCTGTTTTAAACTCATGAAAGATATGAAGACAATATATCTAACTCAATATTATTTTGACATTCTCCGTACTCTAAAAATATCAGAACGTAATTCATAAAGAAGCAACACAAGCCAAGTACCATGGAATAGGAAATTTCTTTACTTTACTTTACATCATGAGAAATATTTTGCATTTTAAAGATCCCCTGACCTATCATTTTGTTGAGAGGAAAATTGGGATTTGGCTATAATTCTTCAGCTAACTTTAAAGATACATGATAATTTTTAAATTCATTCATCCGTGACTTAGCTTTCATCCATTTGGCTTTTATTTTTTGGTCTTCTTATAGTCAAAGCTACTGAACTGAAATCTATCTTCTTTCTGAAAAATACTTTTCAAGTGATAACAATGACATATCTTGCATAGTACCTTAAGAAGCAGACAGAAATGCATTTTATCCAGCTTTCACTTCACATTCAGAGAGACATCCATTTTCTAATTAAACTCTACATTTATCTTTTCTAAGATTGACAGAGCTCATCATTACAGATTGAATATTTATTATGAAATTTTATCAATTGCTACAGTTTTTAGAGCACCAAGTACAGGGCACTGCACAGAAGTATGTTTTGATGATAATTTAAATCTCATTGTTCTTTTTCTTTAAATTTGAATTACTCGCTAAATGGTATGCTAATTGCCTTAAGGAGTTCTTGCAATTTCTAAAGGCACAGAACTTCTAAGTTGCAGTGAGAACCCTAAGAAAATCAAGCTCATTGTTAGGCAATAGTTTTCAGATTTTGAGGGTGTATAGCAACCCTTAGGTGGCTATAATTTCAGATTCCATTACCTCACTTCCAGAGATTCTGATTTATTAGGATTTAGGGGTAAGCCCAGGAATCTGCATAGTTATTCTTAAGGTCCTGATATATCTGTTCCAGGATCCACACTTTAAAAATTACTAGTATATTGCAAGTACCTATTTGCAATTCCACATTTTATAACAGAATAATCATATAATTAAAAAATCAAATCATTTTCTGAACAATATGGTGTAGTACCTTACATAACATAATCTAAATAATACAAATGAGAGTTTCAACAGATTTAGGGAGCTTTGCTGGGAGACCTCAAGAAGGCTGGGAAAATGATGCAATTCATAATGTATTTGTAATTGTACACCTCTCATACCGTTGAACAGATTTGCCCAATGAGGTGGTATACATAAAACTCACTTTGAAGTTGTAAAGTACCCTACAAATAGAAGAAACACTCTTTTGAATGTGTAGAATGGAACCTCAGAAATAATTTCTTTATCATTAGAATTTTTGATCTGTGGGTGCTATTGATGTGGGCAAGGTACAGGTGGTGCTGATGCAAGAAAGATATTAGACGACAATAATTTCTGAGAAATATAACAGAATGTCTTTCTAAGTTATGTGTCAGGATGAATCCAAGGTTGCTGTGAAATAATGAATAGCCCAAGGCATTTGCTTCCAAATGATTCTGAAAGCATTATACCAAATATTGTTGAGAATCCTTGATAGCCAGCTATCTATTGGGTGACAAAGACTGAACTGTCTATAAAGAACATCAAGAAGAAAGGTGGGAGCACATGAAAAGAAAGTCTCCAAAAACCAATTTCATATTAGGTGGCTATTATAAAACCAAGTTTGGGATGATGCACATGAAAATTGTTGAATACTATGCAGTTCTACAAAAATAAATTGCTGATGACTGTAATTGTGAATTATCAGACTCAAAGACTTTGCTTAAGGTTTGGACTACTTTTCTTTATAATATTAGATAATGTCCAGCTGCGCCTCCCTATTATTGATGGCTGCAGCATTCTGGGAAGTTTGCCCTTCTAGAATTATTTCCTTTTATTTATAGGGATGTGCCATTGTACTAGACTGTGTCTGATTCTCAGTAAACCTTTAAAGTGTGCCTGAATATCCAATGTAATGTCAAATCTCACAGTAACAGGGATAAAGAGGCATTTAGCCACCTGGGGTCATGATCCCCCCCCACTTTTTTTCTTGGGTTGATCCCCTTTCGGTCTGAGTAGAATAGAGTACTAGGTGAAATCAGAAAATTGGACCAAATGTCTTAAGTGCTTTCAAATTTTCTGCTTTTCCAATTCTGCTAGCCAAGATGCACATTTTTAAAAAATCTGAAATATGAGGATCTTAACATTTCCCTTCTTTACATTGACGCTTAATGCCACCAAAGTGCTAGCGGAACCTTTGAAGTAACTGTAACAGAGAAAAGAAGGCTCACTGTATGGTATGGGGAAATTGTTTCCTAAATCTCGTTCTATAATATAGTGCAATGCAGCCACAAGGTATATGGTAAAAATCTTATCGCTGAAGGTAATTATAATAAAAATAGAGAAAATATTTCCAGTGTAAAAGGGAAGGCTGCAAAAATGTGTGGGATAGACTGGATTACTAAGCATCTATTTCTAATCTTTAACTCATGAAGTAAATAGGAATGATGTGCATTTGGCATAAATATGTGGTATAGGCTTAAATTATGCCAGTCATTAATATATGAAAAATGGACCCCAGTTTTTTTCCCTCGGTTTAATAGTAATTTCATTCACTCAGTAGATACTTATTTAGTGCCTACACTGTGGCACTCCCTAGTAGGTGCTAGACTTATAGCTGAGAACAAGACACTAGCAGGTGGTGCTGATATGACAAATTGCTGTCCTAAACATTATTTTGTGTCTGATGCTACAGAAGAACCATGGTAGTTGTGAGGATAAGCATTGGTGCACCAGAATTTGAAGTATGACTGTGTGGCCCCAGAGTTGTAGCAGAAGTGTGGCTCTAAGTGTTGGGCATGTGTCTTGCAGTGTCCCATGAAATATTAACAAGCAGGACACAAGCAGAGGTTTGAAAGGTGCTTGCTCAATGGGGCTTGTCTTCTCCTGCTCTTTGCAACCCCAGCTCTACCATATGAAGAAACCCAGGCTAGTCTCTTGGAAGATGGACATCATGTGGAAAAGTCTGTTGCAGAGATGAGTCATTCCAGCTCTGGCCTGCTACATGAACTATCCTGACGCCCAGCAGATGCACGAGTGAAGCCATCCCAGCCCATCTAGTCTCAGTTTCAACAGAGCCTCTAGCTGATTGCAGAGACCAGGTAAGCCAGCCTAGAACAGAACTGCCTAGCAGATCCACAGAATTGTAAGAAGCAATTACTGATTATATTTTAAATATTTTACATATATTTAGGCTTATACAACTGCCTATAAGAAAACCACATTTTTATCCTTTTAAAAATTTTATTAAAGTATAGTTGATTTACAATGTTGTGTTAATTTCTGCTATACAGCAAACTGACAGTTATATATATGTGTATATATATATATATACACACAAAAACACACATATATATATAAAGTATTATATATAAGATGGATAAACAATGAAGTCCTACTGTATGCACAGGGAACTATAATATCCTATGATAAACCATAATGGAAAAGAATATGAATATATATATTCATAGTCATATATATAATATATTCATATAAAATATATAATATCCACACATTCATATTCATATATATTCATATTCTTTTCCATTATGGTTTATCACAGGATATTAAATATAGTTCCCTGTGCATACAGTAGGACTTTGTTGTTTATCCATCTTATATACAGTAGTTTGCCTCTGCTAATCCGAAACTCCCAATCCTTCACTCTCCCATGCCCCCCTCCCCTTGGCAACTCCAAGCCTATTCTCTTTATCTGTGAGTCTGTTTTTTCATAGATATGTTGATTTGTGTTATATTTTAGATTTCACACGCAAATGGTATCATACGATATTTGTCTTTATCTTTCTGACTTACTTTGCTTAGTATGATATTCTTTAGGTCCATCCATGTAGCTGCAAATAACATTATTTCATTATTTTTTATGACTAATATTCAATTGTGTGTGTGTGTGTATCTTCTTTATCCATTATCTCTTGATGGACATTTAGTTTCTTTCCATGTCTTGGCTATTGTGAATAGTGCTGCTATGAACACTGGGTGCATGTCTCTTTTCTCATTAGAGTGTTGTCTGGGTATTTGCCCAAGAGTGGAATTGCTAGATCGTATGGCAACTCTGTTTTTAGCTTTTTGAGAAACTTCCATACTATTTTCCATGTGACTATATCAACTTACATTCCTACCATGTAGAAGGGTTCTCTTTTCTCTATACCCTCTCCAGCATTTACTCTTTGTAGAGTTTTTAATGATGGCCATTCTGACTGGTGTGAGGTTTTGATTTTCATTTCTCTAATAATTAGTGGTGTTGAGCATCTCTTCATGTGCCTGTTGGCCATCTGTATATCTTCTTTGGAAAAATGTCTATTGAGGTCTTCTGCCCATTTTTCAATTGGGTTATTTGGTTTTTTTTGTTATTGAATTATATGAGCTGTTTATATATTATGAAAATAAAGCCCTTGTTGGCTACATCATTTACAACTATTTTCTCCCAATCTGTAGGTTGTCTTTTTGTTTTGTTTGTGGTTTCCTTTGCTGTACAAAAGCTTATAGGTTTGATTAGGTTCCATTAGTTTATTTTTGCTTTTATTTCTCTTGCCATGGGAGCCTGACCTAAGAAAACATTTGTATGGTTGATGTCAGAGATTATTTTGCCTATGTTCTCTTCTAGGAGTTTTATGGCATCTTGTCTTATATTTAAGCTTTTAAGCCATTTTGAGTTTATTTTTGTGTATGATGTGAGAGTGTGTACTAACTTCACCAACTTACATGCATCATCATTTGCTGGAGAGACTCTTCCCCAATTGTATATTCTTGTCTCCTTTGTTGAAGTTTGTCCATAGGTATGTGGGTAGAAAACCACTTTTTTGTTCATGGTTTCTGCTCAGTCTACATTTTTCATAAGTTGTGCAGATATATACTCCCTGGTATTATCGTCAGAATTGAAGTCAAATCTACTCTATTTATAGTTATTATGATTATTATAATATTTTAAGTTATATTTATAGTTATCATTTTTAGAGATTATTTATAGTTTCCAAAAATGGCTGTGCCAGGATGATTAGCATTATGGTTGATGCCGGAGTTAGACTATGTCTATTAATTAGTAGCACTAAGCAATGCATACCAAAAGTGCCTGTTCGTGCATATGCGAATGATATGTAATTGTATATATTACATAAGCAATATGTAAATATCAGAAAATAAGAACTATTGTTTCCTTCCAACATCTTATTTACTGTTTCTAATTTGTGAAATCAGTTAGGATCAGAAACTAATATCAATTTGTATATAAATAGCAGAAAACCCATTCAGTTCATTAGTGTGAGAAGTAACTTACATTTTAAAGACTGTGTTTTCTAGATTAAAGTGAATGAAATGGTGATGTTGTTTTATTTAAAGAGTTGAGTGGAAAAGGTCAGTTTCTGAAAGAACAAAGTTGGTTGAGGTAAAGAGGAGCTAGATATCTCTGATAGCTTGGAAAGAAACAAAGCGGTCAGAGAAAATTGCTACCCATAGATTAAATACAATACTCGGCCTTTGGAAAGGGATGCTGGCAGGAGCATAGCATAAAACCATATAGAGATGGATAACTCAAGGAACTTCATTTACCACATGGATTGGTGGAAAATGTTGAGTGACATACTACATTTTTGGGCCATTAGTGTTGTGGTTGAACAAATTAGTCATTGCAATTGGAATTTCGATCAGAGTGAGAGAGGAAGATTGGGATAAATACATATTCTTGTCTTAGGGTTTAGGTCACTTTCATTTGGATGCAATAGTGGATGTTATCTTGAATATGACCTATCTCAAAGAGAAATAGCAAAAGAATTGTTGCTAATTTAACTGGACAGTTTACACCTTGCTGAGTGCAAGTTTTGATGCTTTCCTCTCAAGCACCTGGGGCAGCAAGTAACAATGACAGTTGGAACAAGAAGGGTTTTTAATGAATTCCAAATACTAGGTGGAAATTGACCTAATTCTAACTTAAAATAAGTAGCAACTTACCATTAAAACAGGATACTGAAAGCTACTTTAGCACTTCCTAGTGATTCGCATTCTTTAAATTTGTATATCCGGATATATGCCCAAGAGTGGAATTGCTAGATCATATGGTAGTTCTATGTATAGCTTTCTATTTACCTCCATACTGTTCTCCATAGTGGTTGTACCAGCTTACATTCCCACCAACAGTGCAGGAGGGTTCCCTTTTCTCCACACCCCTTCCAGCATTTGTTACTTGTGGACTTATGAATGATGGCCATTCTGAATGGTATAAGGTGGTATCTCATGGTAGTTTTGATTTGCATTTCTCTAATAATCAGGGAGATTGAGCATTTTTTCATGTGCTTGCAAGCCATCTGTATATCTTCCTGGGAGAAACGTCTATTCAGGTTCATTGCAGCACTATTTACAATAGCCAAGACATGGAAACAACCCAAATGTCCATGGACAGATGATAGGATTAGGAAGAGGTGGTATGTATACACAATGGAATACTACTCAGGCATAAAAAAGAACAAAATAATGCCATTTGCAGAAATATGGTTGGAACTAGAGACTCTCATACTGAGTGAAGTAAATCAGAAAGAGAAAGACAAATACCATTATGGTATCACTTCTATCTGGAATCTAATATGTGGCACAAGTGAACTTTTCCACAGAAAAGAAAATCATGGACTTAGAGAACAGACTTATGGTTGCCAAGGAGGAGGGGGAGGGAGTGGGGTGGATTGGGAGCTTGGGGTTAATAGATGCAAACTATTGCCTTTGGAATGGATTAGCAATTAGATCCTGCTGTGTAGCACTGGAAACTATGTCTAGTCACTTACAATGGAGGATGATAATGTGAGAAAATAGAATGTGTACATGTATGTGTAACTGGGTCACCATACTGCACAGTAGAAAAAAAAATTATTGGGGAAATATCAATTAAAAAATTTGCATATCCATCAAAGATATTTCTGATGTGAATACTAAAATTTGTTTTGTTTTAATTATTTAGAAAAAAGAAAAAGTAAAGGCCTTGGAGGTCCTATTTGATCTGCTAAATCTTTACTATTTGAGGAAAGAAGTTACACTTAGATGAAGTGGCTTTGAATTTCAGAAAAAAAGACCTCTGAGAGAGATTTCCTAGAGATTAAAAATTTGTATGATATCAAAACTTACCTGGAAAAAGAATAAAAGAGCAATACCATGAACACATTGGAATCACATAGTACTGTTATTTTTCAGAATAATTTAGTACAAGCAGATCTTTCTTGGCTCTATCCAAGAGTCTGGTTGAATTGCCATAACTGCCACGACTACCATTTAAAGACTATTCCTCGGCAAAGAGGCATGACACTACCCCTAAAGAGAATATTTTAGCAGGGTTTTGGTACATTCAGTAATGAGTGCCCAGTGAATTGCAGAAGCTATTTGTAAAGTGGTTAGAATACTGTAGCTCTAATATGGGGAAATATTAGACATTTCTTATCTGGCACTGATATGCAAACCTCTTAATCAGACACGAGTGAGTCATGGTAAGTTTTACAACTGTTGCACTAAAGGTTAAGCATAATTGGTTAAAGTATAACTTTTTTATCCACTACAGTAGCTTCTGCTATAACGTTGGCTATAGCAGAGTCTTTGAAGTTCATCATCTCAGACTTTATTTAGTGTTTCAATGGGTAATTTCCAGTTGTTGAGAATAATGTGTCTATAAAATTTTCTTGAAGGAAAAAAAACACGAGCTGGTAGAGTCAGAGTGCAATTAATTAAATATTCCTAGTCAGTACATAGTTGATTTTAGTACTTTTATTTTTGAGGAATCCTTCTTCCTAGAACACACACTGTTTTGGAAGCTGAATCCTGCTGTGTTTCTCTCATTGTCCTTGGTGTTATGATTCTGACCGTGTGAACCCCGTGGATAGGACTGATTATTGGGATTTGTCATTTGTTGTTCAGAGCTTTAATGGTTGCTCTGGTCTTTTGGTCAATAGGAGTTGCTTGCTTATTGTCTTCATCAGCTGAGGTGGCTACTGCTGCCTCGGAAAGTCAAGAATTATTATATTTCAGCTCTGTATAACATTGTGCTGAGTACTTTAGATAATTGCCAAAGATCTATGTCTATTCTTGATTGTCTTATGATTTAATTTAAAGGCACAATGCAGAACAGAGGCTTACTCTTACTTGTGTGCCCTTGAAAGTTTCTACCTCAAGAACCCACATTTTGAGTCTGGGGCACACCCTGGGGAATGACATAATATAATATAATATAGAGAGTCATTTAATAGCAACCTTGTAGTAGATTCTGGGATGGGGTAGGGCAAGTTATGGGGAAGGACCGTAGAGACCAGAGGGATCTTCCATATAGAGTAGCTATGGCTCTTTATCATATGAAAATGTATCACCTTTCACCCATAAGAACTGAAATTGTGAAATACAAATTTAAATCACAAGAGATCTCTTTCTAATTTATCAACTTGGCAAAGATAAAATAGTTTGATTTGTGTTGGCAAGGGTATAGGTAATGAGGCACCCCTCTACATTGCTTGTGGTAAGTTAAATTGTATAATTTTCATTCAAGAAAATTTGGAAAGAGCTATCAAAACAAAATGCATGAACTTTTGGAACTAGTAATGTCCTTTTATGAATATAGTCTATAAATATTTGCAAAAACATATACAGTGATCGCCATTGTAACATTGATTAAAATGATAAAATATCAGAAACTAAATGTCCACTGATAGAACATTTATTAAATTATTGTGTATACATTGTATGTAGCAGCATAAAGGTGTATTAAGTGAAATGAGGCAACTCTGTACTGACATGTAATACTCTCTGAGATGTATCTTTATGTGGGGGAGGGGTCGAGGTAGAGAACCATGTATATAGTATGATACGATGGCATTAAAACATTTATTTGTGAGTATACTTATATTTGCGTAGGATTTCTCTGGATGAATGCATAAGAAATGAGTAACGAGTATCAAGAGGGGAGCTCTTGCCTGGGAAACAAGGGGAATTAGTTTATTGGTCAGCAAATATCCACTCCCATGCTCTCTCCCCTTTAAGGCAGAATATAATTTCCCACCCTAGGTCTTGGAAACATGACTTGTTTTGGCAATAGAATATAGCAGACATTATGCAAAGATGGGCTTGAGCAGTTCTGGCTTAGCCCTGTTCTCCTGTAATTGCCATGAGAATAACATGACCCAGGTAGCCACTGTCTCTTCAGCTGTGACTCTGAATGACGTGTTTGGATTATTTCTACCCTTGACCCAAATCCTAGAACCAAGGCCACACAGACCACAATCTGAAGCATAGGTGCCCCTGTAAATTTTGTAGGCTCATAGGTGAGAGAAATCAGTGCTTGCTGATGTAAGTCATTAAGTTCTAAGGTAGTTTGTTTTGCAGCAGTATTGTATCACTAGCCAATTAATATAGCTGTAGACTTTTTTTTGGTCTTTTTTTGCCTTTTCTAGGGCCGCTCCCATAGCATATGGAGGTTCCCAGGCTAGGGGTCCAGTCGGAGCTGTAGCTGCCGGCCTATGCCAGAGCCACAGCAATGCCAGATCCGAGCCGCGTCTGCGACCCACACCACAGCTCAGGGCAATGCCAGATCCTTAACCCACTGAGCGAGGCCAGGGATCGAACCTGCAACCTCATGGTTCCTAGTCAGATTTGTTAAACACTGCGCCACGACAGGAACTCCCCAATAGCTGTAAACTTACTTGTAATGTATTGCCTTTTGTCCTTTTCAAATGATATGTAATGTACATGTATTACCCAATCAAAAAGCACATTTGTTAACCTCTGTCTTCTTAAAACCAATCCAAAAAATATACACAAAACCAGACATAGCTTTAGACTGAACAATGCTGAAGCTCATGTCTCAGTCATATTTGAACTGCTTGGCTGACATAGTTATTTGTGGTTTGAGATTCCTCCTGTCATTCTTAATCTGGCAATCCACTGAGGCACCAATTAGTCTTATAAAGAAAACATACTAAAGTGGAAAGAAAGCAGGCATTGGAACACAGTGAAAGACTGATTATTTCTGTCTAGAAGGAGAGTTACTGATGGAGGTTTTAATTGATTTGAAATATATTTCTTGGAGTTTTGCTGACCTAATTTGGCTATACCTGAATAGAAGCAGAAATACTTCAAGGGCATTTTGTTTGAATCTTTATACAGAGGATTATATTGGAATACCTAGGTATTAAATAAGTGTGAAAGCCTCAAACAACAGTGTGTTTCCCATAGATTTAGAAAATGATGGACAAATGACTTTGTTTTGAGATTATCTTGTATCACTGAACCTGGAATTATAATGCAATTGTTATATAAAACCAGCCTGAAGTATATTTTTGGAGAGGACCCTATCAACCATGGGTATTTGTGCTAACCATATCCTCTTTGAGAAAGTTCATCATTGATCTCCTCCATGGTTTATTGAATGAAAGTTAGGATCGACAGAGTGAGAAAGCCAAAACAAGTATTCTATCAGGCATGAATATTTTATATGAGAGAATGACTGTAAATATCAATCATTGCTTTTAATATGTGACATTAAGAGATACACAGAGTTGGCAGTGACAAAATGTAAGAATTTTGAAGATAGAAGATGCCATGACATAGAACAAAGGGTAGAGGATGTTTTTGGGAGTGGAGCTAGCAGAAGAAGTAGCATGAACAGTAGTTGGATCATCATTCATAGGAGATCACCAGACTAGGGAATGTCACAGGCCTTCAGGAGATTAGCCAAAACCTGTCCTGGGCTCCAAATTTTCCTTGAATTCTTGAAACCTAGAGGCTTCAGTTCCCTTTAGGCCTGTTTCAGAGATGGCATCTGCTTTTCCTGTTTTCCCTGAACATTCTTACAAATACACAAGCATATTTCTGTTCCTGCAACAACCTGAAAAGGTTCAACTGCCCTAACATCAACCCAGAGTCTCTAGTTATCTTCGGATAGAGAAAAACTGTTTTATAGCAACTGATTGTATCACTAAGTGCAGAAATGGTGCTTTAATCAGAATAAATCAAGACTCCAAGGATGACTTCATGGAAATGTATTGCCGCTATTGGAAAGAAAAAGAAACCCTCAAATATATAGCTCTGTAATTAATTTTCTTTTTAGTGTGTTACGTATATATTCATATAACCATGAAGATAGTAATTCTCAATAATTTAGAGCCTTACTACCTGAGAATGATAAGCTTTTGTAATGAGGAAATGACACTGAGTTCAAAAATTACAGGATTCTGTTTATCTAGTTATTATCACAATGCACAGATTCTTTCTATTCTAATTTCTCTATGAAGCAGACATAATAATTATAGTTGTCTATTAATGGACACAAATTAAGTTATTTAAAGTGAAAGGCATATTATCCCAATTCTACAGTTGTAAATATTAAATGTCCTCCTACCACATCCTCCTAATAAAGTCATTGATATCTCTCTCAAATTTTCAATAGAAATAAGGCTTCAACTACTACTAATATGATGAGGATTGATGAAGTCAAATTGGACTGACCATCCTCAGACTGATAAATGTCAAAAATCTTATTCTATTCCCTAGTCCATAGGGACCCTTCCAGAGTAAATGTTCTAAAAGCTATAAGCAAGTAGATTCTAAAAAGCATTTGGCTGTATTCCTGTTCATCAAAACACTGAACTCATAATACCATGGAACAATTAGTCAGACTACAAATTAACTAAGAAGTTTTACTTCTACATTACTGTGTTTATTTCCCGAAATCAGCTCTAAAAGAATAAGAAACCCATTACCCTAGATCCAAGAATAAATGGGCCCTTGGACTTTTTCCCCTCATGAGGCATCTACAGTTTAATGAAAATCTCAGCTACTTCACTTTAAATCTCTAGCTGCATAGCTGCATCATTTTTGTTTTAAGAAGAAAACCATAATTTGAATGAAGAATAAACTTCCACATTGAAAGCATGTAATAGATAATAAATAGATTAGCCTGTGCTTATCATATAGTTTTAGAAAAATGTGAAACAGTAGGGAATGATTTCAAAGCATTTTTTATGTTAAATGTCTTTTTAAGTCAACACTTCTGTATAAAGAAAAATTTTTCACTATCAATAGACTATTTCTGGAAGGGGAAGGTAATATTAAATTGTAATTCATAAAGATTTGAAATATAGGACCACTTTGCTATATTATGTTCCATAATAGATTTTGTACTTTCATATCATAATTATGGTGTACATAAATTAACATTAACTTTTTCAAATATTAATTGATCCCAACCAACCAAATGAAAGTAGAGGTATATCACAAGCTCTTTAGGTGGCAGAAAAAAATGAATATATGATTTTGCAAGGGAAAATTCAGAGGATAATAGCTGAGTTAATTACTTTACTCCCCCAAATAATGTTTGACCTCTTACAATTTATAAGAGCAAAGTTATATATTACTTCCTTTCTCATTTGAAAACAGCAGATATTGGAGTTCCTTGGTGGCCTAGTGGTTAAGGATCTGGTGTTGTCATTGTTGTGGCTTTGATAACTGCTCTAGTGCAAGTTTGACACCAGGCTCAGGAACTTCTGCATGCCGTGGTTATGGCCAAAAAAGAGCAGATAAAAAGTGGGTTTCCTGAAATGAATGATAATGTGTTTTTGTTCTCCTAGGATTATACATGGGTTCTGGAAATGTCCAAAATTGTAACTCAGTTACTGAGAGGTGGCCTGTTTGGTAGTAGGTTGAGAAAGGATGCCTGGCAGTTGCTCTCAGGGTGGAGAGAGGCTTACTTAGAGATCAAGTTCTACAGAAGTCTGTATTGCCTAGAACTTGTTTGGGGCTTCATTCAAAGTGTTGCTGTGCAGGACTTGTACAAAGGAAAATTAATTCCCCTGTCTCTGTTTTCCTACTTAGTCATCTCAAGCGAAAATACCCCAGCTCCCTACACTGACTTCTACTAAGTTATACATCTTCATTTATTTCTTTCCTCTTTGTTTCAAAAGATAAGCCATTTCTTTTCCAGTGTTTTAGAATCTAGATAGACTCCTAGACTCTCTCCTCTGATATATTGAGGATTAGAACCAAAATGTTCTGACTCCCAGCTTCAGGTATCATTAATCCCTGAAGGGTTTGGATGCTATGGATTGTAGAGCATAATCAACCAACAGTAATAACACAGGGCACTTGTTTTGAATATTTTTCTCTCAGAAAATATATAGGGCCAGCTAAAATACATATTAAGAGATGTCATTAGGGAGAAGGGAATATATTGAGGCCATGACCTAAAGGGGCTGATGGGAACCTCTTTGGGGCAGCCATAGAGAGTCCTAAAGGAGGGTCTATGTAGGCATCAAGACTCCAAGTCTAATGTGGTCCAGGCCTGTGAGAACAATATAGAATGACTTCATTGGGCATGTCTTGATGTCAACATTAAGCAGTTATCTTTATTATTTCCTATTTCTTGGTCTGAAGTGGTGATTTTTTAAAAAACATACTGTTAAATACATTTTTTGATTATGCATGTTTATAGAGAAATGACCACCAGAAACAGTTCTTCTGTCATTTTCTATCCTCTAGTATCTCTGCCATGAAGGATGAGTCTTGTGGGTTGGCATGGCAACCAATGACCTGAATTCTTTCCCTTCCAGCATTTAAATACTGGATATTTTGTCAATGAGCTTTCTTCTAATAACCTATTGATAGAAAAGGTTTTTGGGGACTGATATTAGCAAAATAGCAGCATATGAATTCTTAGTCCTTGTCCCACCAAGAAATATCAATTTGAACAAGTACCTATACTCAAAATATCTAATGATTCCAGTGAGGGACTCTAGCACTTGGATAAAGCACAGATATAAGAAAAGATTTATTGATGAGGGTAGGAAAGATAGATTCACTCTAACTCCATTAGTCATACACAAATACTGGGTAGCCCAGGTCAGAGAGACACCCTCCTCATGGGAGAAGAAATATAAAGTGAGCATCCAACTTCATCATAAACCCCAGAGCCAGCCTGATCAGCACCAAACTGACTCCCTTAGCTCTAGGTGACTCCCTATGGGCTTCCTCAAGTCCAGTGTCCTCATGTCATACTGGTACCTATTGGTTCCAACAATCCCAAGGGACTTCCTGCAGCCCCAGATGGTTCCTGCAAACTAGGCTTCCAGCACATCCCAGGGTGGGCTAGCTCTCATAGCCTCAGGTAGCTCTTGTGGTTGCCTCAGGCTCCAAATTAAATCCCATGATTCCAGATTCTAGATGAGCATCCACAAAGCTAAGCTCATGGCTGGGCCCACCACTAGGTTGATTCCTGAGGACCTAGACTTTTAACCCACCCCAGTAGGGGACCAACTCCTAGAGTCCCAGACCTTTGGCTCATCCTGGTGCCAGGCCAGCTCCCAGAGACATAGATTGCAGATCATTTCCTGTGGATCTAGGCTCCTGGACTACCCCAGTGCCAGACCAATCTCTGTAGACCTAGCCTCCAAGCTAGCCCTGAGGCCTCTGATTAAAGACTGACTATGGCACCAGGTCAGCCTCCATTGACCCAGCCTCTAGGCCATCTCCTATAAAACCAACAGAAGCAAGCTCTCAGCCCATTCCAGCACTCAATTGGCCTCCATGGATACAAATATTAAGCTCACCCCGGTAATCTCCAGAGCATGATTGGCCCCTGTGGACCCAGGTCTACCATGGAGACCCAGGTCTCAGGCACTTCACTGCAGACTCATGCCCTATACCAGCTCCACTGAATCCAGGCTCCCACCCTTCTCCACTCTCATGATAGACCCAGGCACCACAAGAAAAGCCCTCCTGTACCCAAGTACCAGGAATGTCCACCTGCTGACCCAGGAACCATACCTGCCTACCCAAGGACTCCAATAGCAACCCTGCCTACAGACACAAACTAGATTTCCCACACAGAATCTCTGGATAGGCTGATCAATAAAGGCCTTTGCCTGCTGAAGATAGCCTGTAAAGGCTGAAAGAAGTGCCTACTTCCTCAAATTTGCAGATACCAATACAAGGTCACAAGGATGATGAATGATCAAGGAAACATGATGCCACAAATGGAAACTAATAAAACCCCAATGACCAACTTTAAAGAAATGGAGATCTATGAACCGTCTGACAAAGAATTCATGATTGTCTTAAAAGAATTCTGTGAACTAAAGAAAACACCTATAGACGACTAAGTCAAATAATGTATGGACATAATGAGAAATTCAACAAAGATAAACAATTTAAAAATCCCCCACAAATTCTAGAGTTAGAGAATACATTGACTGAACTGAAGAATCCAACAAGAGATTCAACAGCTGACTCAACTAAGCAGAATAATGAATTAGTGAATTAGAAGACAGGTCATTTGAAATCTAGCCAAAGAAGCAAAAAGATAAGAGAATGAAAAAGAGTGAAGAAAGCCTACAAGAATTATGGTATATCATTAAAAGAAACAGTCTATATCTTATTGGAGTCCCAGAAAAAGAACAGAAGGGGAAGGAGGCAAAAATCTTATTTAAAGAAAGAATAACTGAGAACTTCCCAAATCTAGGGGGAAAGTTGGACATTCAAGTTAAAGAGATTAATACATCATCTCAAAATTTCAACCAAAGTGAACTTTTCTAAGACACATTATAATAAACCTGTCAAAAACAAAGACAGAAAGAGAATATTAAAAGCAGCAAGAGAAAAAAATTCCTCACATATAAGGGAACCCCATAACACTATCAGATTACCTAGCAGAAATCTTGCAGGTCAGAGGAGAGGAGAATAATATATTCAAAGTTCCAAAAGAAAAAACTGCCAACCAAGAATGCTTTAACAAACATAGTTCCCTTTCAGAAATATAGGAGAGAGAAGAATTTCCCAAACAAAGTTCACTACCATTAGACTTGCCTTACAAGAAATGCTGACAGGAGTGCTTCAAGCTGAAATGAAAGGAAGCTAATTAGTAAAACATGAAAACATAAAACAACAGAAAAGGTAGTATATAGTCAAATTCAGAATACTCTAATTCTGTACTATGGTAGTGGGTTAATCACTTAATACCAGTATAAAAGTTCGAAGGACAAAATCATTAAAGATACCCATGGCTACAATAATTTATTTTTTTCATTTTTTAAAGTTTATTGAGGTATAGTTGATTTAAAATATTGTGATAATTGCTGCTATACAATAAAGCAATTCAGTTAAGGAATACACAATATAAATAGAGATAATTTGTGGCATCAGAGTAAATAATAAAAGGGGAAGAGTAATAAGTGGTACAGGAGAAATAAAAGGGTAGAGTTTTTGAATGCAATTGAAATTAAGTAGTTATCAGCTGAAAAATAGGCATGTATATGTATGAGTGTACACACATACACAGAGACACACACACATATATGTATGGTTTATGTACAAAGGCCATGATGGTATCCACAAACCAAAAACCTACAGTAGAAATATAAAAGATAAAGAGAAGGGAATCAAAGCACACAACTATAGATCATTTGTCTCTAAAGAAAGACAACAAAAGAGGAAGAAAGTAACAAGGGACTACAAAACCAAACAATTACTAAATTGGTATTAGTAAATCCTTACCTATTAATAATTACTTCAAATGTAAATGGATTAAATTCTCTAAAAAAAGGTATAGAGTGGTTGAAAAGACTTTAAAAATCCAACTATATGCTACATACAAGAGATTCACTTCAGCTTTAAGGACACACATAGGCTCAAAGTGATAGGATAGAAAAAGATATTCCATCCAAATGGAAATGAAAAGAGAGCAGGAGGTAGCTATATTTATATCAGACAAAATATGTATAGTATCATGTCATCTGAATACAGTGAAAATTTTACCTCTTCTCTTCCTATTTGGATGCCTTTTATTTCTTTTGTTTGTCTGATTGCTGTGGCTAGGACTTCCAGTACTATGTTGAATAGCAGTGGTGAGAGTGGGCATCCCTGTCTTGTTCCAGATTTTAGTGGGAAGGCTTTCACTTTTTCTCCATTGAATATTATGTTTGCTGTGGGTTTGTCATAAATGGCTTTGATTATGTAAAGGTATGTTCCCTCTATACCCACTTTGGTGAGAGTTTTGATCATAAATAGATGTTGGACTTTGTCAAATGCTTTCTCTGCATCTATTGAGATGATCATATGGTTTTTGACTTTTGTTAATGTGGTGTATGATGTTGATTGATTTGTGTATGGTGAACCATCCTTGTGAACCTGGGATATATCAGACAAAATAAACTCTAAGTCAAAAGCTGTAACAAGAGATAAAGATGGTCATTACATAATGGTAAAGAGGTCAATCACAAGAAAATATAAAAATTGTGAGAATATATACACCTAACATCAGAGCACTTAGATATATTAAGCAAATACTGATAGAACTGAAGGGAGAAATAGACAATACAGTAATATTAGGGTAATTCAATACTCTATTTTCAACAATGAATAGATCATCCATACAGAAAATCAATAAAGAGCATTGGACTTTATATCTTAGACCAAATGTATCTAATAGACATATAGTCATCCCCTGTTATGTGTGGTGTCACATTCTGCAGTTTCAATTTTGGTTGACCTGAGGTCACATGTGGTCTGAAAATATTAAATGGAAAATTCCAAAACAAAATGATTCATAAGTTTAAAGTTGTAGAGTAGCATGATGAAATCTTGCACCATCCTTCTCCATCCCACCTGGGATGTAAATCATCCCTTTGTCCAGTGTATTCACACTGTATATGGTACCCACCTGTTAGTCACTTAGTAGCTATCTTGGTTAGGAGATTGACTGTCATAGTATCATGATGTTTTTGTATAAGTAACACTTTTTTTAATTTAATAATGGCCCCAAAGTGCAAGAGTAGTGATGCTTGCAATTCAAATATTCTACTAAGACTTAATTTATAAATTAAACTTGATCAAATGTATGTGTGTATAGGAAAAAACAGAGCATATATAGAGTTCAATACTATCTATGGTATAAGGTATCCACTGGGGGTTTTGGAATATATTTATTGCTATAAATGCTTACCTTAAAGAAAAAAATGGAAATAACCTAACTTTACACATCAAGAAACTAGAAAAGAAGAGCAAACTAAGGCTAAAGTTAGCCAAAGGAAGGAAAGAACAAGGACTAGAGCAGAAATCAATGAAATAGAAACCAGAAAAAGCAATAGAAAAGATAAAAAAGTAAAAGCTGGCTCTTTGAAAACACAGACAAAATTGGCAAACTTTTAGCTAGACTAAGAACAAAAGAGAAGACTAATAAAATCAGAAGTGAAAGAGGAGGCATTACAACACACGCCACAGAAATACAAAAGATTGTATGAATAATTACATACCAACAAATTGGATGACCTATACCAAATGAGTAAATTCCTGAAAACTTACCTCTCAAGACTCTCATGAAGAATTAGAAATTCTGAGCAAACTAATAACAAGTAAGCAGATTGAATCAGTCATCAAAAACCTCCCCAAAAAGAAAAGCCCTGGACAAGATGGTTTTACTGGTGAATTCTACCAAACATTTTTAAAAGAGGTAACACTAATTCTTCTAAAACTCTACCAAAAATTTGAAGAGGAAGGAGTTCTCCAAAATGAGTTTTATGAGGCCATGTTTCCCTGATACCAAAGCCAGGTAAGGATACTACCAAAAAGAAAACCACAGGCCAGTATCCCTGATGAATATAGATGTAAATTTCTCAGCAAATACTAGAAGACTGAATTCAACACCACATTACAAAGATCATGTACTATTATCAAGTGGAATTCATCTGTGGGATGCAAGGATGATTCAGCATATGTGAATCAATAAATGTGATACAGTACATTACAGAATGAAGGAGAAAAAGCATATGATCCTCTGGATAAATCTAAAAAAAATTGACAATATTCAACACATTTCATGATAAAACTCTTAAAAAATTGGGCATGGAATGAGTATACCTGAACATAAGGGCTATATATGATAAAGCCACAGCTAAGAAACTCTGTAGTGAAAGGCTGAAAGATTTCCCATTAAGATCAGGAGCAAGACAATACCACTCCTATCCAACATAGTAATGGAAGTCTTAGCCAGAGCACTTAGGCATGAAAGAGAAGTAAAAGACATCCAAACTGGCAAAGAAAAAATAAAATTTTTACCATTTGCATATGATGTGATTTTAAATGTAGGAAATCCTAAATACCTGACCAAAAAATTGTTAGAATAAACAAACTCAGTAAAGTTGCAGGATACAAAAATCAAAATCAACATACAAAAATCACTTAGTTTGTACACTAACAGTGACCTATCTGAAAAAGAAATAAAGAATCTTGTTTATAGTAGCATAAAAACAATAAAATACTTGGGAATATAGTTAACCTAGGAGGTAAAAGTCTGAAGACGGAAAATTACTAGATATTGGGCATTCACATTGTGGCTCAGTGAGTTACGAATCCAACTAGTATCCATGAGGATGCAGGTTCAATCCCTGGTCTCAGTCAGTGGGTTAAGGATCCACTGTTGCCATGAGCCATGGTGTAGGTCACAGACATGACTTGGATCCTGCATTGCTGTGGTTATAGTGTAGGCTGGCAGCTGCAGCTCTGATTTTATCCCTATCCTGGAAACTTCCATATGCCAGGGGTGCAGCCCTAAAAAGTGCACGCATGCGCACACACTCACACACGGCAAATTAAAATGATACAAAACCATCAGGTAAAAAACAAAAACATTTCTAGTGATCGGTCTGTTCTGTTGGTCTATTTCTTCTATTTCAGTTGAATTGAATACATAAAAAAAACTCCCTAGAAATAAAAGCCCAGGACCAGATGGCTTCACAGGCAAATTCTATCATACAAAGAGGATCTGGTGCCCATCCTCCTTAAACTTTTTCAAAAGGTTGAAGAAGAAGGAACACTCTCAAAGACATTCTATGATGCCACCATCACCCTAATTCTGAAACCAGACAAAGATACCACCAAAAAAGAAAACTACTGTTAATATATTTGATGACTATAGACACAAAAATTCTCAAAAAAATTCTAGCCAACCGGATCCAAAAGCATATCAAAGAGATCACACACCATGACCAGGTGGGATTCATCCCAGGTTCACAAGGATGGTTCACCATACACAAATCAATCAACATCATACACCACATTAACAAAAGTCAAAAACCATATGATCATCTCAATAGATGCAGAGAAAGCATTTGACAAAGTCCAACATCTATTTATGATCAAAACTCTCACCAAAGTGGGTATAGAGGGAACATACCTTTACATAATCAAAGCCATTTATGACAAACCCACAGCAAACATAATATTCAATGGAGAAAAAGTGAAAGCCTTCCCACTAAAATCTGGAACAAGACAGGGATGCCCACTCTCACCACTGCTATTCAACATAGTACTGGAAGTCCTAGCCACAGCAATCAGACAAACAAAAGAAATAAAAGGCATCCAAATAGGAAGAGAAGAGGTAAAATTTTCACTGTATTCAGATGACATGATACTATATATAGAAAACCCTGAGGACTCAACCCAAAAACTGCTTGAACTGATTAACAAATTCAGCAAAGTAGCAGGATATAAGATTAACATTCAGAAATCCATTGCATATCTGTATACCAACAGTGAAATATTAGAAAAGGAATACAGAAATACAATACCTTTTAAAATTGCACCCCAAAAAATCAAATACCCAGGAATACACCTGACCAAGGCGGTAAAGGATTTATATGCCAAGAACTATAAAACATTAATCAAGGAAATTAAAGAAGATGTAAAGAAATGGAAAGATATTTCATGTTCCTGGATTGGAAAAATTAATATTGTAAAAATGGCTATACTACCCAAAGCAATCTACACATTCAATGCAATTCCTATCAAATTACCCATGACCTTTATTCACAGAACTAGAACAAACAATCCAAAAATTTATATGGAGCCACAAAAGACCCAGAATTGCCAAAGCAATCCTGAGAAACAAAAACCAAGGAGGCATAACTCTTCCAGACTTCAGGCCATATTACAAAGCCACAGTCATCAAGACAATGTGGTACTGGTACCAAAACAGACCAACCAACAAATGGAACAGAATAGAGAACCCAGAAATAAACCCAGACACCTATGGTCAATTAATTTTTGACAAAGGAGGCAAGAGCATAAAATGGGAAAAAGACAGTCTTTCCAGCAAGTATTGCTGGGAAACCTGGACAGCTATATGCAAATCAATGACACTAGAACACACCCTCACACCATCCACAAAAATAAACTCAAAATGGCTGAAAGCCTTAAATATCAGACAAGATACCGTCAAACTCCTGGAAGAGAACATAAGCAAAACATTCTCTGACATCAACCTCATGAATATTTTCTCAGGTCAGTCTCCCAAAGCAATAGAAATTAGAGCAGAAATAAACCAAGGGACCTAATCAAACTGACAAGCTTTTGTACAGCAAAGGAAACCAAAAAGAAAACTAAAAGACAACTTACAAATTGGAGAAAATAGTTTCAAATGATGCAACAGACAAGGGCTTAGTCTCTAGACTATACAAGCAACTCATACAACTCAACTGCAAAAAAGCCAACAACCCAATGGAAAAATGGGCAAAGGACCTGAATAGACATTTCTCCAAGGAAGATATATGGATGGCCAATGAGCACATGAAACAATGCTCAACATCGCTGGTTATAAGAGAAATGCAAATCAAAACTACCATGGGATACCACCTCACCCCAGTCGGAATGGCCATCATTCATAAGCGCACAAATAACAAGTGCTGGAGGGGGGTGTGGATAAAAGGGAACCCTCTTGCACCTTTGGTGGGAATGTAAACTGGTACAGACACTATGGAGAACAGTATGGAGGTACCTTAGAAATCTACACATAGAACTACCATATGACCTAGCAACCCCACTCTTGGGCATATATCCGGAAAAAACTCTGCTTAAAAATGACACATGCACCTGCATGTTCATTGTAGCACTATTCACAATAGCCAAGACATGGAAACAACCCAAATGTCCATGGACAGATGATTGGATTAGGAAGATGTATCATATATATACACAATAGAATACTACTCACCCATCAAAAAGAACAACATAATGACATTACAGCAACATGGATGGAACTAGAGATTCTCATCCTGAGTGAAGTAAGTCAGAAAGACAGAGACAAATACCATATGATATGACTTATAACTGGAATCTAATATACGGCACAAATGAACATTTCCACAGAAAGGAAAATCATGGACTTGGAGAATAGACTTGTGGCTGCCTGGGTGGGGGGTGGGGAGAGGGAGGGAGTGGGAGGGATCAGGTGCTTGGGGTTAACGGATGCAAACTATTGCTCTTGGAATGGATTTACAGTTAGATCCTGCTGTGTAGCATTGACAACTATGTCTAGATACTTACATTGCAACACAACAATGGGAGGAAAAAGTATGTATGCATGTATGTGTAACTTGGTCTCCATGCTGTACAGTGGAAAAAAAATAAAATAAAAAAATAAAAATTTAAAAATTAAAAAAAAACAAAACAAAAAAGAAAAGCCCTACACCTTAGAGTGTAAGGTTTCAAAATCATTCCCACAGAAAATGGAAGCATCTTGGAAATTAACAGAAATAATAGAGGCTAGAAATAGTCTTCAGATTCTCTGCTTACCATAACTCTCTTTACTAATTTTAGGGCCAAGAAAATGGGAGACATATTGGCCCTGGTACAGTTTGTAACCATGAACCTATCTGATATTTTTGTTCTATGAAAGAGAATATGTAGTAATGCTAAATATCTGAAGAAAAAGCTGTAAGTTGCCTTCCTCACCTTTCTCTTGGGTGATTATTATTGAAAAAGTTTACCAAGAAACAACAAGATCTAAATTGATGCCAGAATTGTTTTGGTTTCCATTCATTTGTATCAGTTCCATTGGTTTGTAAATTGGTTTCTGCATACAGAAAGCAAGGGTGATAGAAGAAAGAGTCAGCCCCTCCAGATTGGTAGGTTGCAGGTTTAATAAGCAAAGGAACTTATCCACAAGGCTTGTCTTGGGCACCACTAGACAAGTAGATGTCCACATCAGACTGCCAGAATCTATATGGGGCTTAGTCCAATATATCATCCAGATGGTCTCAACAACACGTTTCTCACCCTCTCAAGGCCACGCCCTTGAAAATGGCTCCTACTGTGGGAACAGTGGGAAGAATGTATATTCCAAGGTTGGGGGAGTGGGTAAAGAGCCTACATTTGCCTGGGCCAACCAGCAGTCACATCCTCTCAATGACCTCCTCTAACAATTTTCAGCCCAAGACAATTCCAGAGGAAGCAGTTTCTCGCATAAGAATTGTGCCTCTCTGGAATTTTCCTACTTCTCAATTAATTCAATTTAGTATTTATAAAAACAGTGCATAAGAATAATATTATTTAATTTCCAGCACAATTATATAAATTCAATATTTTGCATTTCCAAAATGCATAATGCAGTTCTACAAGCATTCTGCGGGTTAGATAGAGTTAGATCTAATTCCCAACTTTTCATAAATCCCATAGCATTATTAGGGAACAACTGTAAAATATGAGGTGAGAGCAGCACTTTTAATCTGGTTAGAGTACAATCTCTAACCTTTAATTATGTTCATTCACTTCTTCATCCGAGACGTAAACAACTCTTCCATCTAGGTCTAGGACAAATGTGTCATTTCCCCAAATCTATTTCTGTGCACATGACCCAGGCTAGGAAGAAGGAAGCAGACAGCAGAGACTGCAAGATGTAATTACTTGAAGAAACAGCATGTCTCTTGCTAAGTGAAATCTTACCAACGCAGTTTATTAGCAAGTTTGATCAGTCTTGATAAATAATGGGATTAAACTTTTAAAATCAAAGTAAGAAAAGTTTTCTGCTTGCTTTAATAATTACTAAAATAAAAAGAGTGAGCAGCAATTTACAGCTTGTTACAGGAAGGCTTTATGGAAACTGTGATTCTAAAAGGATACCTCTGACTCACAAGAATCATTCCAGGCATATAGAGCAAGATGAAGAGGGAAAAAAAAAATCTACCCAGGAAAGGTATTAAGAAAAGAAATATGTTTAGTCATAGCGAGAGGAGGGAGGGAAGTAGCAGTGGCCCAGAGGAAGCAAGGGAAGCAATATAAATGGGACAAGGGATTAAAGGGCTGGGAGGTGAGGGCAGGTCTGGATTAGTTTGAAAGGCAATGAGACCAGGTTAAGTGATTTACTAAAGGTCCCCTACTGAGTCACTGGCAGTTCCACTTCCATCTCTCCTATTTTGGGTTTCCTCTTTAGTTCCTTGTCTCTACACCAAAATAGTCATTCTATGTGATTTTCTCTCATTGAAAATCTTTTGTACTTTAACTCAGAAAGTCGTGTTTAGAGGACTGTGTAGGTGGTTGTTTTTAATGCTGAATTTTTTTTCCTCTTCTTTGGGAAAACTGCTGGTATAGAAAGCTTCCTTGACTCAGTATTGAGACAAATAAAAGACAAATGTGTTATTCTATTGAGACTGTTGAAATGAAAGTTTGCTTTGAAGTAAGGTACTAGAATACATATGAGAGAATGCTGTTCTTGTCATAAAAACTGGCAGCTGAGCTTTCTTTGCCCTGTCAGAGAGAATGACAATCTAACGGGGCCAAAGCCAGACCAAGGGAATAGATTTTTTTTTCCTTAATCACTGACTCAGCCTATGACCAGAAAAGAACAAATATTAGAGATACATAATAAATCCCAGATCTGGAGAACATGACCAATAATCACAAAATTCATGTAAATAAATTTCAAAAATTCAAATTGTCATTGTCTATTGACAGGAATATTAAAAGTACTACTAACTGCTCCTAAGTATTTTTGAACAAGTTATTGATTTTATCCTGTAATTTTGACATAATATAATTTGATTTAACAGAAATCTTTCTATCTTTAGAATGCAACAGCTTAAATCCATCCATCTGGAGTCTGATGTTTGAAAGAGTTATTTCTAGAAGTCTCTGATGATACAAATCAAAATAATTTATAACACAAAGCTTTAAAAAATGACAACAAATACATTCTTGGATTTTTCTCTCTAGAATTAATTGTCGCCTTTAATTTCATTCCTTACTGACTTGGATTTTTAACACCATGTCTAATTTTTAAAATTTGAATTAGCCTAATATATAATGTTCAAAGAAAAGTGGTAAATTTAAAGAGAAACCTGAAGATATTATTCTCTTAGTCAATGCATTTATCTATGGTTATATTTCTCTCAGTCATTAAAAAGTTAAATTTAAGGGAAAACTTGTTTTTAAAATTTTTTTTTGAAATTGCTTCAGTAATTTAATAATCTCCCCAGATTTATTGAGATCTTGTTGACATATATGTAAGTTTAAGGTTTATAATGTGATAATTTGATACACATATATATATATTACAAAATGATGACCACAATAAAGTTAGTTAATACCTCATCTCTTCATCACATTTTTTTGTTGTGATGACACCTTTCAAGTATATAATACAGTATTGTTAATTATAGTCACCATGCTATATAGGAGGTCCCCAGAACTTACTCATCTTATAACTGAAAATTTGTACCCTTGACCAACACCTCCCCTTCTCCCCTACCCCCAGACACTGATAACTAACATTCTAATTGCTATTTCTCTGAGTTGGCTTTCTAGATTCCTCATATAAGGGAAAACATACAGTATTTGTCTTTGACTTATTTCGCTTAGGATGATGCCTTCAAGTTCCATCCTTGTCACAAAAAGCATGGCTTCCTTTTTATGGCTGAATAATATTCCAGTGTGTGTATATGTGTGTGTGTATGACATATTTTCTTTATCCATTGATCCATCGATGAACACAGGTTGCTTCCGTATCTTGGCTATTGTGACCAGTGCAGCAAAGAACATATGAGCGTAGATATCTCTTCAAGGTACCGATTCCATTTCCTTCAGATATATACCCCAAGTAGGATGGCTGGATGACATGGCAGTTCTATTTTTAAATTTTCGAAGTACTTCCATACTGTTTTCCATAATGGCTGCACCAATTTACATTCCAATGAACAGTGTAGGAGAGTTCCTTTTTCTCCACAGCCTTGCCAATACTTGTTACTTTTTATCTTTTTAATAATAGGTATGAGGTGATATCTCACTATGGCTCTGATTTGCATTTCTCTGGTGATTAGTGATGTTGAGCATCTTTTTGTGTAAGTCATTTGTATTTCTTCTTTGGAAAAAAAATGTCTATGCAAGTCCTCTACTGATTTTCTAATTGGATTTTTTAGATTTGTTTTACTACTGAACTGTATGATTTCTTTATATGTTTTGTACATTAACCCTTTATCAGACATGTAGTTTACAAATAGCTTTTCTCATTCCATAGACTGCCTTTCATTCTGTTCAACTTTTATTTTTCTGGGCAAAAAACTTTTAGTTTGAAGTAGTCCCACTTGTTTATTGTTCTTTTTATTGCTTGCATTTTTGGTGTCAGAGCTAAAAAACTATTGCTAAAACCAATGTTAAGGAGATTTTCCCTCTGTTTTCTTCTAGTAGTTTTTACAGTTTCAGGTCCAACATTTAAGTCTTTAATCCATTTGAGTTAATTTTATTGATAGTGTTAAGATAGGAATCCAATTTCATTCTTTTGCATGCAGATATCCAGTTTTCCCTTCTTTCCACATTGAATATTCCTAGCTCCCTTGTCAAATACTAGTGGAGCATATATACATTACTTTATTTCTGAGCTCTTGATTCAGTCCCATTGGTCTATTTATCTGTTTTCATGCCAGTGCCATATTATTTTGATTACTATAGCTTTGTAGTATTTTTTTTTTTGCCTTTTCTTGAGCCACTCCTGCGGCATATGGAGGTTCCCAGGCTAGGGGTCTAATCAGAGCTTTTGCTGCCAGCCTACACCAGAGCCACAGCAATGTGGGATCCGAGCCGTGTCTGCGACCCACACCACAGCTCATGGCAACACCAGATCCTTAACCCACTGAGCAAGGCCAGGGAATGAACCTGCAACCTCATGGTTCCTAGTTGGATTCATTAACCACTGAGCCATGACGGGAACTCCCTTTGTAGTATATTTTGAAATCAGAAAGTGCAATGCCTCCAGCTTTGTTCTTCCCACTCAGGATTCCTTTGTCTATTCGAGGTCTCCTGTGGCTCCACACAAATTTTAGAATTTTTTTTATTTCCGTGAAAATTGCCATTTAAATTTTAATAAGAAGTGTATTAAATCTACACATAGCCTTGGTAAGTATGCACATTTTAAAAATAGTAATTCTTCCAATCCATAAACATAGGATATCTTTCCATTTATTTGTGTCTTCCTTGATTGATTACATTAATATCTAGGGTTTTTTGTTTTGCTTTGGGGTTTTTTTTTGCATTTTGGGGCCATATGGAATTCCAGTTCCCAGGCTAGGGGTTGAATCAAAGATACACCTCCCAGCCTACACCACAGCCATAGCAACACAGGATCCAAGCCTCTTCTGGGACTTATACCACAGCTTATGGCAACAACATATCAATCATTAACCCACTGAGTGAGGCCAGGGATCAAACCTGTATCATCATGGATACTAGTTGGGACTGTTACTGCTGAGTCACAACAGGAAATCCCTAATTTTCCATTTTAATAGCTTTTGCAATACAGATTGTTAATCTCACATAACTTTGAAGTTAGCTGCATGATGCACCCCCTTTTTTTCTAACAAAAATCTACCTATTTAACTACCTGATTAAACTTGTTGTAGTTCTCTTTCTCTTCCTTACTTCACAGACCCAGAGCTATTTTTAGATGACTATACACTTTTTAAAAAAGTTCTACCAAATCAGTTCTTACAAGCATTAAAAATGTTTGGAAGATATGGGGGGGGGAAAGAGAAATGTTTTGATAGTTTTAGGGGATTTTCCAGGGAACGTGCTAGCAATGCTGACCTTTTGTGTCTTTTAACCACACAAATGAGGTTTTTACTGTCAACTTGACTTTTAAGTGAGCCTAAAAATGTTATCTATAATAAAAATTAATTCAAGTGATCCAAGTTGATATATCACTTGCATTTCAGATCACACATATTTTCCCAAATCCCCAGATGTAACACAACATATCAGCATAGGGAGACTCTGTCAGGTGGGCAGAAAGAGGTAGACTGCCTAGGGACCTTGGGATTTGAGAAATCGTATGGTGGTAAACTCTCTGGGTTTCCTTATTACTTCCTATATATCCTGGACAGACCTCTCCAGAAGCTTCTAATTCAAAATTTCCAATAGACACAGACAAAAGCCGGGTGGCGGGGATGGGTGTCTTTTCCCTAGCCAAAGGACCAGGAGAAGGGTAGTTGAATAACAACAAAAAAAATCTTTTTTGGAAACACCCACCCTACTCCAACATCAATGAAAAAAAATGTTCCTACCACCAGACTTTCAGTGAGGCTGAGCATTGATTTGATCCTCCATGCCTCTACCTTGCCAGGTGAAAGCAGATAGTAGTACTCTAATTCTCCCCTTCTTCTGGGGGCGGGGCTAGGTAGGGACCTAACCTCCTCCTCCTTCTTCTTTTTTTTTTTCTTTTTAGGGTCGCACCATATGTAGTTTCTAGGCTAGGGGTACAATTGGAGCTGCAGCTGCTGGCCTACACCACAGCCACAGCAGCATGGGATGCAAGCCTAATCTGCTACCTACACCATAGCTCACCACAATGCTGGATCCTTAACCCACTGAGTGAGGCCAGGGATTGAACCACGGATATTAGTTTGAACCTGCTGAGCCACAAGGGGAACTCCCAGGGACCTAACCCTTCTGAATGGCGACCTTATCTTCCATTTCCTGCCTAGTGGAAGCAGGCAGCACTCAAATTCCCTTCCTGAGTGAAGTCAGAAGGTTATTCAAGGCAGCTGAACATCCCCCACTCAATGCAACCAGCTGGTGCTCCAATGCCCCTTCAGGAACAACGTTAGCGAGACTGAGCCAGGACCTGGTCTTCCATCCCCTTGCCTGGAAGTAGCAGGTAATGCTGATTTCTCAACCAGGGTAGTGTTAGTGGGATCCAGCTGTGAGCTGCGCCTCCATCTTCACCTGGAGTCCATGAGGCTGAGTGAGGCGGTAGGAGGTGGGGCTAGTTGGCACTCCGCTTCCTCTGCTCTGCTTTCCTGGCGTTGGCTGGAGAGGTCCATTTGGAAGAGTAAGCCTCTCCCCTCATCCAGCAGTATCAAAGTGGTAAGTCAACTTTCTTCCTTATGGGTGTCATCAGGGCCCAATTGAAAGCTAAGCTTTCATTTCCACTAAGGTAGTGAGTCGGTGCCCCCACTTTCACTAGGAGAGTGTCAACAAAGCCAAGCGGGAAGCTACGCCTCCATCCCACTTGTCTGCAGTGAGGCCATATGTGTTTTGGGACCTAGTGAGAAGCAAAACATGTACAGCAAACTGCCCTCACACTAAACTTGAACAGGGGACTGCCTGCTAAAAAGGGGATCTTGCTGAATAGGATCCCAAGTCTCATAATATCCAAAATGTCCAGAATAAAATAGAAAATCACTCGTCATACTATAACCAGGATAGTCGCAGCATGAATGAAAAAGAAAAAAAAGACTATCAATTGATAATAACACCGAAATGAATCAGATCTTGGCATTATCCGACAAGGATTTTACAGTTATTGCTGTGTTTCTGTGGTGAGAACTCTTTTTTTTTTTTTTGTCTTTTTGTCTTTTAGGGCTGCACTGGCGGCATATGGAGGTTCCCAGGCTACGGGTCTAATCAGAGCTGTAGCCACCGACCTTCACCACAGCCACAGTAACGTGGAATCTGAGCCACGTCTGTGACCTACACCACAGCTCATGGCATCGCCAGATCCTGAATCCACTGAGTGAAGCCAGAGATCAAACCCATGTCCTCATGGATGCTAGTCGGGTTCATTAATCGCTGAACCACTACGGGGACTGTGGGAACTCCTAAGATTTACTCTCTCAGCAAATTTCAAGTATAGAACACAGTGATAGGATCACTGTGGATAGGATCCTATTCCTAGTCACCATGCCCTGCATTAGATCACCAGAACTTATTCATGTTATAACTGAAAATTTGTACCCTTGACCATCATCTCCTATTCCCCCCCCGCCACTCTCCAGCCCCTTGCAACTACCATTCTGTTCTCCAGTTCTATGAATTCAACTTTTTTTTTTTTTTGTCTTTTTGCCATTTCTTTGGGCTGCTCCCGTGGCATATGGAGGTTCCCAGGCTAGGGGTCGAATCGGAGCTGTAGCCACTGGCCTACACCAGAGCCACAGCAATGTGGGATCCGAGCCTCGTCTGCAACCTACACCACAGCTCACTGCAACGCCGGATCGTTAATCCACTGAGCAAGGGCAGGGACCGAACCCGCAATCTCATGGTTCCTAGTCGGATTCGTTAACCACTGCGCCACGACGGGAACTCCCAACTTTTTTAGATTTCACATATAAGTGAGCTCCTACAGTATTTGCCTTTCTGTATCTGGTATTTCACTCTGACAAAGATTTTAAACCAGCCATCATACAAGTGTGTAAACAAGCAATTACAAATTCTCCTAAAACAAAGGAAAAAAATTGGAAATCTCAAGAAATAAATAGAATTTATTAAAAAGAGCCAAATGCAAATCACAGAACTTAAAAATACAGTCATCAAAATTAAAAACACAATGGCTAGTTCATTAGTAGAGTGGATACTACAGAGTGGTGGAATTAGTAAATTTGTGGATGGATTATTATAATTTAGTCATTCATAGCATAGTTACCATATGACCCACAGTTCTACTCCTAGGTATATGCCCAAAAGAAATGAAAACTTATGTCCACACAAATATTTGTAAATAGATATTCATAGCAGCAGTATTCATAGTGGCAGCAAAATGAGAACAACCCAAATGTTCAACAGATGAATGGGTAAACAAAATATGTACACTCATACATTGGGATATTATTTAGCCATAAAAATCACTGGGGTACTGATACATGCTACAACATAGTTGAATGTCAAAAACATTATGCTAAGAGGCCAGATATTAAAAGTCACATAATATACATTCCACTATATGGAATGTCCAAAATAAGAAAGTCTATAGAGACAAGAAGTAGATTAGTGGTTTCCAGAGGCTGTAGGTGGGGAGAATGAGGAATGACTGCTAAGGGGTCCAGGTCTTTAGGGAGTCATAAAAATGTTCTGAAATTGATTGAGATGGTTGTGGCACAACTCTGTAAATATACTAAAAGCCATTGAATTGTATGCTTTAAACAGGTAAAATTTATGGTACGTAAATTATACTTCAGAAAAGTTAAATGTAATATTAATGTAGTAGGCTAGGTTAGAGCATTTTGAATACCTATTTGCGTTTTGTGCATATGAAAAAATGGCTGTCTAGAACAAAAAGACATCCAAATTTAATTCCACTCAAAACCTATCTTTTCTGAGCAACTGTGCCAGGCACTGGCTTGGGTGTGCTGAGGAATGAATTTAGGCATGTACAAATGAATAAGAAATAAGTCTTAACCTCAGAGAGCTTACACACATTGAAGACAGAGCCATGCATAAATATTTGTCATCTAAAATGGTCACTTTCACATAATTTGCTTCATTTATTCAGATAGAGCATCAATACACTACAGCAGTTAATGATAAAATTAGGAACTTTGCACTGGTAAACCATGTTGTTTCATGATAAGCCCCCCGCAATAGCATTTATAAGAAGTAACAAAACTGAAGCTTGGTTCACATTGACTATCATTCTTCTTAATCCAATCAGATACTTATTACTAATGCTTAAAGCCCTTTCCTTTGGGCAATCATTTGTGAAATCAACCTGCTCGACACTCCTATTTTAACTTGGAAACAATCACTGTTTCTAGCTATAACTCTTGACTAGGCTAATAATGTTTTGAATTAATTGACTAGCTTGCAAATGTGGAAGGATCTACTTGATGTATTTGACTGGGCAATTTTCTGTGAGTTCTGTTGGCTCATTTAAGATTCTGTGAAGAATATAATGATTGACAGAAAAGCTTCCCTAAAGCAGCATTTATTTTGGAGATACATTACCTTTTACTGGTGCACTTGGCAGCTCAACCTAATGTAAACTGATTGGAATTAACAATCACACAGCAAGCTACTAATGTCCACATTGAGAGGGGATATTTGTCCAATCAAATGCAGTTAATGATCTTTTGATAAATCACAAAGTTGGAATAAACTTTATGTAACCGGTGGAAGAAAATGAAATGCACTCAGAAGATTGTTATGGCATAGATGAAGGTCTAGCAGTGCACATTTATCCAAACTTTTTATTCTGACTCCTCTCCACTCAGCATCGGGAGGGGATTTGTGAATATGGTCCATTTCTTACAGTCCATGAAACTAATAAATGTATAGTAGCTATCCAAAGACACTGAATAGTAGCATAGTATTGTCTGCACTAGAGTAAACTTGCTTGGGTTCACCTTCCTCTTCTACCACTTAGTAGTTCAAAGACTCTGGGCAAGACTCTCTCCCTCTTAGAGCCTTAGTTTCCTCATCTGTGTAATGGGAATAGAAATAGAATTTATTACATGGGCTATCTGAGAGTTTTGAATGAGATAATAAAAACAGTTTGCCATACTGCCTGGCATTTAGAAGCACACTATATATATTTTCATAGTTATTAGTATTAACTATTATTTCGCTCACAAAATGAAAGCTGGACACATACTTGGGATGTATAACCACTGTATGAATGGACCATAGACACAAAGTTGAAAACTGGATTTCTAAGGGCATTTGAAATCAGGTAAATGGAGCAGGTCACTAAGAAAGTTAAAGATATGAAAAGACTAATCCTACTGACCATACTCTATTTTCTGAGGTACAGTTTTATAGGTAACTACAAAATAGAGGAACTACCTAAAAGAACTCCACTGCCTCTTAAAAGTGGTAACATTCCCTTTATAAGCCCAAATTATGCTCATCATTACATCTCTGCTAGGCAATCAGAAGGCAACTGAGCTTGTTCCATTTATGTCTGTTTAACAAATTACTCCCACATTTAGTGACTTAAAACATCCATTTTGCTTGTTTACTATTTTGTGGGTAAAGATTTCAGGAAGGGCTTGACTGATAGATTTTCTATGATCCCTGTGGTTTCAGCTTGGACGATTTGAACCAGGATGGGTTTGTCATTCATACTTAGAGCCTTGGGGCTCCTTGTCTCTCACTTTCTCTGCATGAATCTCATTTTCCATGGCCTTTTACTGTGGCTTAGGTTTCTTGAATACATGGCAGTCTCAGGGTAGTTGGACTCCTTTTATGGCAGCTGACTTGCCTCAAGATGTGGTTTAAGAGGCAGGAAATGGATATCGCCAGTATTTTAATGCCTGGGCCCACACTCTGGCCTGTGGAATGCAGAGGCTAATATCATGTGAATTATTTCTTTTTTATATTTATTTTTTTTATTAAAATACAGTGGGAGTTCCCGTCGTGGCACAGTGGTTAACAAATCCCACTAGGAACCATGAAGTTGCGGGTTCGATCCCTGCCCTTGCTCAGTGGGTTAAGGATCCGGCATTGCCGTGAGCTGTGGTGTAGGTTGCAGACGTGGCTCGGATCCCGTGTTGCTGTGGCTCTGGTGTAGGCTGGTGGCTACAGCTCCGATTAGACCACTAGCCTGGGAAACTCCATATGCTGTGGGAGCGGCCCAAGAAATGGCAAAAAGACAAAAAAAAAAATACAGTGGATTTGCAATGTTGTGCACGTTCTGTAGTACAGCAAAGTGATACAGTCATACATACATATACATTACCTTTCTTTCGTTCTTTTTTTTTCTTTGTCTTTTCTAGGGCCTTACCCATGGCATACGGAGGTTCCCAGGCTAGGGGTCTAATCTGAGCTGTTGCTGCCAGCCTATGCCAGAGCCACAGCAACGTGGGATCTGAGCTGCATCTGAGACCTACACCACAGCTCATGGCAACGCCAGATCTTTAACCCACTGAGTGATGCCAGGGATCAAACCTGCAACCCTATGGTTCCTAGTCAGATTCATTAACCACTGAGCCACGATGGGAACTCCTACATTACCTTTCTTATATTATCTTCCATCATGGTCTGTCCGAAGGAATTGGGTATAGTTATCTGTGCCATACAGTAGGACATTGTTGTTGATCCATTCTAAATATATTAATTTTCATCTACTAACGCCAAACTCCCAGTCCATCCTACTCCCTCCCCCTCCCTTGGCAACAACAAGTCTGTTCTCTGTCTGTAGGTCTGCTTCTGTTTTGTAGATAGGTTCATTTGTGCCATATTTTAGATTGTACAGATAAGTGATATCACATGGTATCATGGTCTTTCTCTTTCTGACTTCACTTAGTATGATAATCTCTAGTTGCATCCATGTTGCTGCAGATTGCATTATTTCATTCTTTCTTATGGCTGAATGGTATTTCATTGTATATATGTACCACATCTTCCTCTTTTTTTTGATTTTGTTTTTTAGGACCACACCTGCAGCATATGGAAGTTCCTAGGCCGAATTGGAACTGCAGCTGCCAGCGACAGCCAGAGCGACATGAGATCCGAGCCATGTCTGTGACTGACACCACAGCTTGTGGCAAGGCCAGATCCTTAACCTACTGAGCAAGGCCAGGGATTGAACCTGCATCCTCATATATACTAATTGGGTTTGTAACCCATTGAGCCACAACAAGAACTCCCTCCCTGTACCATATCTTCTTGATCCATTCATCTGTTGATGGACATTAAGGTTGTTTCCATGTCTTGGTTATTGTGAATAATGCTGCATTGAACAAGGGGTGCATATATCCTTTTGAATTATAGTTTTGTCCAGATATATGCTAGTCCTATATTTTGTTTTCTGAGGTACCTCCATACTCTTTTCCATAGTGGCTGTACCGATTTCCATTTCCACCAACAGTATTGGAGGGTTCCCTTTTCTCCACACCCTTCTCCAAGCATTTGTCATTTGTTGACTTGTTAATGATGGCCGTTTTGACTGGTGTGAGGTGGTACCTCATTGCAGTTTTGATTTGCATTTCTCTAATAATTTGTGATGTTGAGCATTTTTTCATGTGCCTACTGGCCATCTGTATGTCTTCTTTGGAGATCATGAGAATTATTTCTAAAGTTAAAATTGACATCAACTGTCACATTTAAATGTGCAGATGCTGAAAATCGTCTTTGGTTTTGAGTTTCCTTGGAAGATTTCTTACTTGGTTCAAGCGGTGTATATAGATAAACTTTCTTGAATGAAATGGAGACAAATGAAGGAATTTGCAATTATGTTCTCCATAGCACCTTTCAATTCCATAAAATAAAATAGGTCAGAAATAATAGTAAATTAATTAAAATAGGTAAATTTGTGAAAGAAAAATGTATTCTGTAGTTAAAATATATGTCCCTAATGCAGATTGTTATCACGGGCTCATTATTTTAAAATAATTATTTGCATCCAGAGAACATTCTTTTTTAGTCACATTGTTATTAACATAAAAATTGCTTACCCACCTAATTTGTTCTTGTTATTTGGCATCTATTTCCACCTGAATTAGAAAATTTTCTGTGTGTTTCTTGCTAATAAGAATTTGTCTGGGTATGAAAACTTGTTTTTCACTCTATATTACATATTCCTGATTCTTACATGGTATTGGTCTGTCTACCTAATGTCCTGTTCCTGTAACAAAGGATTCTAAAGCCTAATCTTGTCTCCCTTTTGCTTATAGAAATTAGGTGATATATGGCCTAAGACATTCACCTGACCAGTGTAAAAGGATATGGTCCTTTCAAAGCTTTGGTTGTGTCTTTGTGCAACCAAAAGGTGCCAATCAAAGGTGCAGAGTACTGACCATGCAAAGTTGTCAATGGATGCTGACTAGAGAAAAGCTGGTATAGTCCAATGACTCAGTCCAATGACTGAACATGAATAGAACTCATCTCAGGGGACCTGAATCTTCCTGGACAGAGATTTTCACCCTTTTAGGACATGTCACCACACTAAGCTCCTGGCTTCTGGGGACTCTTATTAACTAGAAGTGCTCTTCAAAATCCTGGCCTAATTTTAGACTGAAGCAGTGATTTTCAGCCTTGCTTCCATAACTACAATCACCTGGGGAGATTTAAGAACTCCTGATGCCTGGGGTTTACTGCAGAACAATTAGATTAGGATCTCTGAAAATGGAACTTCAAGACATCAGTGTTTTTTAAAACCCTCAAAGGTATTCCAATAAGCAGATAGGTAGTGAGACTTTATCTATACGTGTGTGTGTGTGTGTGTGTGTGTGTGTGTGTGTGTGTGTTGGAAAACAGTATATATAAACCTTAAAATTCACTAGCTGGCAAGTTTAAAATTCAAGGTTGCTATAATTTCAAGTAGGACATACCAACCCACTAAGTGGACATGGCATTTTATATTTCCTAAATTGTGCGTGACACCTACTATGTTACCCAGTCTAAACTGGGGAGATATTTTTCATCATTTTTTTTTGATTTCCCGTTTTTGTCATTATGAACATTGTTAGCTAATTTTTAAAGTAAAAAACAAAACCACCATACAAAAAGTGAAAGTAAAAAATTTAAAAAGACTATAAAGAGACAGAGACTAAATTTGAATCCAAACTAAAAATATAAATGTAACTTTGTAAAATTGATAATGCAACAACACTGGGAAAAAAGAAAAGAAATATTTGAAATAACATTTTTATTATTATGACTGTTTCTGTGGGAAATGGAAGTTCCTAGGCTAGGGGTCAAATCAGAGCTGCAGCTTAGGCCTATGCCACAGGCACAGCAACACCAAATATGAGCCACATCTGTGACCTATGCCACAGCTTGTGGCAGTGCTGGATCCTTAACCTACTGAGTGAGGCCAGGGATCCAACCCACATCCTCAAGGAGACTATGTCAGGTCCTTAAACTGAAAAGCCACAATAAGAACCCCTCTTTTGAAATAACTTTTGATTAAAGACTCTAATTGTACAAACTCAGTGCTATATATTCTTAAACTTAATATGTTTATTATTAATAATGGAATTGATGTAGTAAATCTGCAACTATTTTGTGTTTACTGTAAGACGGAGAAAGCGAATAAATATATGGAAGTTATTGGAAACCAAGGGTTTCATTGGAGGAAAAAGAAGAATGTTACAAATTTGAAATAGAGAAAAGTGAGGAAAAACCTATGTTATTACATTTGAGTAGGAGAATCAGTCTGAACAATGGTTTCAAAATTTTGTAGCATTTCTTTTTGAAAAGGAAGTAATGTCATTCTTGCAATATGGAACATGCATTGTTGTTTCTGAATAAGTTTCCCCCCTAAAAGGAGCTAAGTCTCCTTGGGAAAATTCCTGATTCTCACTCTGGGGGAAGGTGAAGTATAAAGTGAAACTGGGACATTTCATTGTGCCAGAAAGCAGGAATATGTATGGGGAGTTTTACATTTTTTTTTAAATTTTTTGACTGCATCTGTGGCATGTGGAAGTTCCCAGGTTGGGGTTCAAACCCACATCACAGCAATAACCCAAGCTGCTGCAGTGAGAATGCCAGATCTTTAACCCCTGTGCCACAGGAGAACTCCCAGAATGTGCTTTAAAAAAAAAAATGGGATATTTCAAAAGGACATAGGATTTGAATAGACATTTCTCCAAGCAGATATACAAATGACCAATAAACACCTGAAAAGATGCTCGACATTATTAGTCATTAGGAAATGCAAATAAAATAGCACAGGAAAATATACTCAAAGGTTTGTAATAATCTATATGGGAAAAAAGAATGGATATATGTATACGTATAACTGATTCACTTTGCTGTACACTCGAAACTAATACAACATTGTAAGTTAACTATACTCCATTAAAGTTAAAAAAGAACATAATGAGATACTACTTCACATCCACTAGGGTGACTATAGCCTAAACAGTGGAAAATAGGTATTGGCAAAGATGTGGAGAAACTGAAATTGCTGGTGGGATGCAGTAGGGCAGCCACTTTAGAAAACGTTCTGGCAGTTCCTCAAAAAGTTAAATGTAGAGCTATCATATGATCCCAGAATTCAACTTCTAGGTGTATATCCAAGAGAATTGAAAATAAATGTTCACACAAAAATGTGTACACAAATGTTCATAGCAGCATATCCACAATAGCTAAAAGCAGAAAGAACTCAAATGTCTATCAGTGGATGAATGAATAAATGAAATATGATATATCCATGGAATAGAATATTGTTTATCCATAAAAAGGAACTAAGTACTGACACATGCTGCAACATTGGTGAGCCTTGAAAACATGATGCTCCATGAAAGAAGCCAGGCATATAAAAGGTACATACTGTGTGATACGATTTATATACATTATCTAGAATAGGCAAATCTGTAGAGAAAGAAAATGTGCTTGCCGGGGACTGGGGTGAAAAGATAAGGAGAGTAATTACTTAATGAGTGCAGGGTTTCTCTCTAGGGGTGATGAAAATGTTCTGGAGTTAGTGGTGGTGGTTGCCCAACATTATCAATATAATAAAAACCGTGATTGTTCACATAAAGATACTTTAAATGGTGATTTTTATGTCATGTGAATTTTATTTAAAAAAAAAAAAAAAGAACAAGAGTCTTAGAACCAGACAAATCAAAGTTCATATCCAGAACTTGCCGTGTGCTAGATGTATGAATGTGTGCCAAGAGCTCTATCGCTGTGCATGTTTCTTGCTCTGTAATATGGGTATCAATAATCAAATGTGGGGGACACATTGTAAGGGGCCCAGATGCAACTTTCTGGAGTGCTTGTATTTGTGTCCCCCACTTTTAAGCTGAACTCTCCTTCTCAAAAGGCAAACCCTTGAAGTTCCCTTGTGGCTCAGTGGGTTAAAGCTCTGGTGTTGTCACTGCTGCAGCTTGAGCCACTGCTATGGCACATGTTTGATCCCTGGCCCAGGAAGTTCCACATGCCACAGGCACAGCCAAAAAAAAAACGAAAAGAGGAAAACCCTGCCCATCACTTACCTTGCTTAGACATGGTGCAGGTAACAATATAGTTGTTCACTCCATTTTAAACACATATAATACTCTTTCTGCTGCCATGTCACCACACTCTGTTTTTTCTTTGAATTATTGTGTCACTTGGCTGATTCCTCTTTCTCCTGACTGCCTTTAAGTTTGAAAGTTCTGGTTTGTGTTCTGTCTGAGGACCACTTAGTTTTTCAGGCCAGGTAGTTTCTGCCAGGATATTCATCTATATCTTATTTTCAAACACAATATATACGCTAATAACCCCCATTTATTTTCCTTCCAAGATCCAGTGCTAAGTATGTTATTGACTGGTAGCTATCTTCCACTGTGTGTGACAAATCAGCACCTCAAACTAAAGTTCTAACAAATGAAAATCTCTTCCCAACTTAAACCTTTTTTTCACCTTGAATTCCACTTAGCAAAATCCACTGTCTACACAATTCCCAAGTCAGAACCTAGAAAATTATCTTAGACATTTTTCTATGAATCAACATTACATCCTATCCATCAAGTTTGTGTAGTTTTCATGTTGAATATAAAATATCTATCTTTACTTAGACCTACCAAACAAATATTTACTTAAATATCAGGAAGGTACATTATAGCAGAGATTAAGAAACGAGACTCTGAAATCGAATAGAAATGACAGTTTTACTACTTTTGAGCCAGATAATTTGGTCCTGTCAGTAAGTCTACATGTATTTCAATGTCCTTATCAGTAGAATAGTATAATCCACATCTTACAGTATTTTGTGAGGAATAAATGAGATAATGCATATTAAAAAATTAGCATAGCTTGGTACCAGTACATAGCAAGTAACAAAATCAGGAAATCTTGTACTTGTCAAGTTTGACCCTTTCCACTGCAGAAAATGTTCTCGGTCTTATCCTTTTCTCTTGGTTTTAGATGTTTTCAGACTTTATTTGTAGTATGGGGAGGTGTTTCCATTCAGGGTGATTAGAGAGGGACCAGAAAAAGCTTTAGAATGAAAGCAGTTTTGAAGCCCTCTGGCAAGGTCGAAGATACTGACCAGGCCAAGTCCTCAATGAACGCTGACTAGAGGAACAGCTAGTATATTCCAATGCCTGAGCTCTACTGTTTCCCTGGAAACATGAACAGAACTCATCTCAGGAGACCTGAGTCTTCCTGGGTGAAAGTTTTCACTCTTTTAGGGCATGTCACCATAATCAGTTCCTGGTTTCTAGGGACTCTTATTAACCACTATTCTTCTGTGTCTTCTCAAATGCCTGACCTAATTTTAGACTGGAATAGTGATTTTCAACCTTGCTTCCATACTACAAGCACATGGGAAGATTTAATAAATACTGATGCCTGGCCTCAACTGCAGAACAGTTGAATCAGGATCTCTGGAGATGGGACTCTCGGACATCAGTATTTTAAAACCTCCAAGGGGATTCACATATGCAGCAAATGTAGTTAACCACCCATCTAAAGCCTTGCAACATAAAAATGTGGTCTGCAGCAAGCAACATAGACATCAACTGGGAGCTTTGTAGAAATGTAGAATTTCAGCCATGTCCCAGAACTACAGAATCAGAATCTACAATTTCGGGAGACACTTGAGAGATTTTTATTTGAGAAGCACTGGTTTAGAACAGTGATTAGAATAATGATTCTCAATTCTGGCTTCATATTAATATTAGTTGTAAGATCAGATGTTAGAGTAGATTTGAGAAGACAGGGAAATATGAGTCAGTAAAGAGGACCCAAGGGAAGTAGAGCTGGGAAGGAGACAGTATATCGAATGATTTAAATAATCCTAATATATACCTTATTATATTAGGTGGTGCAGAGGATCACATTTAATATTACTTGTCACTTTTAATTTGTGGTAGCCATCCTCTAAGAGGATCCCCAGTGATCTGTACCTTCTAGTATTTGGGCCCTTAGGTAATCTCCTCCCATGCTGAATCAGGGCAATAATGGAAATAATGGTACTGGTTTCAAGGTTAAGTCATAAAGGACATTGCAGCTTCTAATGTGGCCTCTTGGACCCCTTGCTCTGGGGAAAGCCAACTGCCATACTGTGATAATACCCCAGCAGCCACATGGAGAGACCCATGTGGAGAAGAACTGGGGCATCCTTCCAACTTGCCAGTCATGTGAGTGAGTGAGCCATCTTAGAAGTGGACCTTCCAGTTTTGGCTGAACCTTCAAGTCACTGCAGCATTAGCCAATATCTAACTGCAACTGCATGAGAAACCCCAAGAAAGAAATGTCTGTTAGTGCTCTGACCAAATTATCTACAGAAACTGTTGCATGATCAGTGATTGTTTTACACCACTAATTTTTTGGAATAATTTGTATTATACTGTTAGATACTTGCAACAGGGTTTGGTATCTGAAAGTGAGGTGCTGATATAACAAAAACCTAAAATGTGGCAGTGGATTTGGAGCAAAAGGACAAGCAGAAGTTGAAAGAGCCTTGAAGAGATTGCTGTTACCCTGAGGGAGGCTGTTAGTGAATCCTTAAGGGAAAGTGAGGAAAATATTGTAGAAAGTAGAGGAAAGAGGTTCCTTTCTTTTAACAATGATCCTTGTTATTCAGTAATAGAAATCTTGTCACCATCACTTATAATAACATGGAAAGTCAAAAATGTAGCTAATGAATTGGATGATCTAGCTAAAGAGATTTCCAGACAGGATGTTGAAGATGCCACTTGGCTTCTTTTTGATGCTTAAGTAAAATGTAAGAGGAGAGAGATAAACTAAAGGATGTACTATTATATATAAAATAGTCAGTAATTATTAAGTTTAAAGAAAATTTTCTCACTCTAAGAGTCTCTGAGATTCTTCTATTAATAAAAGTTTTCAAAGCAGAGTCTATCCAAGATGGGACTATAAGACACTTTATGAAGACCTCAGAAAAATCTAAGGTGGTGCCTTTGAGGACCATGCTCTCTTTTAAACAATAGGACTGAGAGTCCTATTAACAATCTTTAAGGCATCATTTCTTTCCATGTAGGGAAAGCTTATCTTGAAAAGATTTATGAGTGTGGTTTGTTGGATAGATCATAAATTGATTCACAAGGAATGTAAAGTTTTTTTTTTAATTATATCACTTTGGACTGAAAGGGACAGAAAAAATACTAAATGAAAAGAAGATTGGTGTTCCTGCTCTGGCTCAGTGGTTTAAGAATCCACCTGCAGCAGCTTGGGTCAACTGTGGAGGCATGAGTTCCTTCCCTGGCTGAGTGTAATGGGTTAAAATATCTGGCATTGCCACAGATGTGGTGTAGGTCACAGCTGCAGCTCAGATTCAGTCCCTGGCCCAAGAACTTCCATAGGCTATGGGTAAAGCCATTAAAAAAAAGGCATTTGATCTCCAGATATCTACAGGTGGGAAAAATCTGCAAAAACTACCAAGCTGCAAATACAGAGTACTTTTTTAAAGGAAAATTTTATTGGAGTATAGGTGACTTTCAATGTTGTGTTAGTTTCAGGTGTATAGTAAAGTGAATCAGCCATACTTATGCATATATGTTCATTCTCTTTCATATTCTTTCCCCATATAGGCTATCATAGAGTATTGAGTAGATTTCCCTGAGCTATGCAGTTGGTCCTTGTTACTGATCGATTTTGTATATAGTACTGTCTATATAGCAATCCCAACCTCCCAATCCATTCCTTCCCTACTGTTTCCCCTTTGGTAACCATAAGTTTGGTTTCACAATCTTTGAGTCTGTTTCTGTTTTGAGAATAAGTTATTTTGTATTATTTTTATTAGATTCAACATAGTAGTTATCTCATAGGATATTTGTCTTTCTCTCTCTGACTTATTTCACTTAGTATGATAATCTCTAGTTCCATCCATGTTGCTACAAATGGCATTGCTTCATTCTTTTTTATGGCAAAGTAATATTCCACTACATATATATGTACCACTTTTTCTTTATCCAGTCCTCTGTTGATGGACATTTAGGTTGCTTCCATATCTTAGCTACTGTAAATAGTGCTGCAATGAACATTGGGGTGCATGTATCCTTTCAAATTATGGTTTTCTCTGGGTATATGCCCAGGGGTGGGATTGCTAGATTATATGGTACTTTTATATATATAAAAGGAAGAACGACTAAAGTGGAACCAAGGACCTGGAGGGCACAGTCAACAACGATTCCCAGGCAGTAGAACTAAGCCCTAACCAAGGAACTAGCAACATGTGCTTGGCTGGGTTTCAAATTTGCTGTGGACCTGTGGCTCCTGTGTACCTCCATTTTCTCCTATTTTTGAACTGAAGGTTCTATAGTGATTATCCTGAACTTGCCCAACCATTGCATATTGGATGTTTGGAGAGGCAGATAAATTGTTTTTGATTTATTGGTCCTTTAACCGAGAGAAACAGTATGAGAGGATCTGTACTTGAGGAACCACACCCAAAGAGTCTTATCCATGCCTAGACCTGATCTAGATAATGAGATTCTGGACCTTGAACTTGGCTCTAATACTGTAATGGGGCATAGTTTGGCAACATATGAATGTATATTGCGTGTAGGTGGAATGTAAAATGTTATGGCCAGAGGTTTCACTGTGGCAGATGCTACTTTCCATATATAACTGCATGTATATATACATACTTTCCATATGCTCTTCTTATAGTGTGACCAACACTCACCCAAAGAGGTAAAAACATAAATAATCCTTCCTCATGAATCTGGGGCTGGTAACTGCTCCAACCAATAGAATGTGGTAAAGGTAATATTGTGGGACTTCCAAGGCTGAGTCAGAAAACATTACAGCTTATCCTGGCTCTCCCTCACTCTTTGGAAGTTTATCTTTGGTTCTCAGCCTCCATGCTGTAAGAAAGCCCAAATTAGCTCAGTGGAGAGACCACACAGCCCAAATGAAGAAGAATTGAGGCTTCCAACCAGTAGCATCAACAACAGACCTTTGAGTGACTGCCTTTGGATGGTGCCAGCCCCCACATTTTGGATCTTCCACCATGTCAAAGAGCAAAGACATACTCTCCCTCTTGTTCTCCATCTAAACCCCTGACCCATACATTTTTAAGTATAATAAATGCTTGTTTTACTCCACCAACCTCTGGGATAATTTATTGTGCAGTCATGATAACGGAATATAGTTTTTAACAATTTGTTTCTTTTGGGCATCTGGAGTTAAGACTCTAGGAAGTGAAGGGTGACACATTAACTTTCAGTAGTAACAAAGGTTCTTACTTAAACTCTCAAAATCTCTATTCCTTAACTCAAATATTTATAATCATACAGGGAAGCTGAGTTATTTCAACGTGATTATTATTTTGTGATATTTGGAAAAAGAAAGTACATAAGTAATTAAAAGTTTGGTTCAAATGACCTTGTCTTTCAGGTAATGCAAGAATAGGGTAAATAAAGATATTATTATAAAGAGAGATCTAAGCACAAAAGGTGACAATGTCAGAATATGAAAGCAAAATTTAGCATATTGAAGCCTTCTTTCGATAATTTAGTGATGATTATAGAGATGAAAGGAAATGTATAAGAAGCTTTTTTTGTTTGTTTCCTTTTCCACAGAGGGCAGGCCATGAGGGAATGTGAGAAACTGGAGCAGGAGAAATTTGGGTCATAAATTAGGAAGCATTTTCTGACTCTAGGAGTTGTGAAACACTGAATATGTTAATAAGATACATTGTGTCATCTAATAAAATTTCAAGAAACATTTATATAGCTTTCTATTTAATTGAAAAATTTACTTGTACTTCTGTAAATTTGGAATTTTGTCAAGTATACTGCATATAAAGAATTTATTGACAAAAATAATTTTAGGTGAGGGCATTGGTTACTCAGTTTTTTTGCAACAATTATCTGTAACCACACATCCTAATCCTTTATAGAATTCTTGTATCTTTAACTAATTTTACAGCAACTGGAGTAGTAGAAAGCACAGTATGTTCAGAGTTACAAGTTCTGATTTCTTCCTCTGTCTTTGTCATTATTGAGCTCTGTGACCTTGGTTAAATCATTTAGAATCTCACAATTTTGGTTTCTCTACACATAAAACATGAATAACACCTGCCCTGTTGCCTCACGGGGTAGCTGTACAAATCAAAGGAAATGATGAATGTCCCATGCTCTCCACCTAGTCTACATAAAGGAAGAACTGCTTGTAGACTAGAGTGGAGTCAGCCTGGATATGGCCTGAAAACTTAAATATATTTATTATTAATTTATGATTCTTAAGACACTGTAGATGTCCTCTTTTACAAATTCACACCCAGCTTATGAATCTCTCAGTTAGATTTATATTCTGAAAGAAGCACAAATTTTGGACTCTGAGAATGTGGACCTGACACTTATTATCACTGTGATTTAGGGCAAGTCAAACATAGTCTGTCATCTGAAAAATGGGGGAAAGAATAGGAGTATATGACTTACAGGGTTAATGAGAGGTTCCAAGTAATATAACACATCTAAAAATACCTTCCCAGCTGTACAGTGAATTTTATTTGTAATTCCCTGATATTTAAAAGAAGTGGAGCATGGTGCGTGTTGAAGCAACCTGCTCCATTGATGAACAAATGTCATTGTTGCGAGGGTCCTCAGATCTTAACAAAATTAATTTTCCTAAAACTTCCAAGTATTGGTCTTTCTTCTGCCTCCTGGAGTAACAGTGACTAAAAATATTCCTTCCTCCACAAGATAGTATTTCAAAATATTTGGAGACAGCTATCATGTCTCTTTAGGCTTTCCTCTCAAGATAAAAATACCCAGTTTCCTCAAAAGTTCTTTATGTCTTGATTTTCTCCAGATTTTCTTTAGGATTCCTTCTGAAACGTAGTGTCAAGAATGGGGCACAATTTTCCGGATGTGTTCAGGTCAGCATATATCACTTCCCTTGAAGTAGGCTTGAACTATCCTTGATTTTGTTTACATTTATTTTTGGCATTATAGCAGTAATTATAGTACTGATAATGAATGTTTACTATATACCACACACATTACTAATTCTATTCTTCTGAAAACCTTATGAATCAGGAATTGTATTCCCCATTTCAGAGACAGTTTAGAGAGTTAAGCCTTGCCTAAGTTCACAAGTTCACGTAGTTCGTGGAGGAGCATGTGGAAAAACAGGTATTTGGATACAGTTCTGCCTGATGCCCTTCCACACTACATTACATGGAAGTTAAAGCAATGTCATTTCCTCATCCTAAATATCAAGATGGATTTTCCCCATCTGTACAGTTAAAGTTTTGTCATCTTGATGAGTAATTATTTTTTAAGCATATCAAAGTATTTGAAAACCTATTTCTGTTTTTATGTATATTGGATTTTATGTAATCTGCAAACCAGTATGCATTCTCTCTATCCCAATAAACTATATCTGATTACTTGTGATGGAACATGATGAAGGATAATGTGAAAAAAAAGAATGTATATATATGTATATGTATAGCTGGATCACTTTGCTGTATAGCAGAAATTGACAGAACATTATAAATCAGCTATAATAAAAAATTCAAAAAATAGGCATTCTGTCAATATTCATCAAGCCCATTGATAAAACAGAGTTGACTGGACAGACCGCCAGAGATCTCTCTCCATGGTGACCAGTCCATGAATTGATATGGCTTGGATCTGATTGTTTAATCACTATAAATCCAAGCTAACTGTATTTTCATCCAGCTTACATTTCTTCATCTTGTCTATACAATAACATGGCAAATCTTATGAAATACCAGGTCAGAATTAGGTAGGTAATGTCCGCAATATACTCCTTATTTCCAGGCCAATGACCTGTGTTGATTTATGGTTAAATCAGATAAAGGGTCTTTAAGTGACAAAAAAAAATTAAAAATTTCACCATTGCTATAAAATAGCAAAGGAATGCTTATAAAATATACAACTCTAGATATAAAATGCATTTTATTATAAAAATTATGTTTTAATTGTTAGACTATAATCCAAATTCAGTGAAGATCCTGTTATTATAATTTTAACCATGTTTAGAAATTATAGGTGTGGGAGGCAATAACAATTTTCTCTTTGTGACATTTTCATAATGATACTAAAAATATTTTCAAAAAGTTAACAGCATTATAAAGATGTGAAAATGCATGCAATTATGAAAAAAACATGCTACCAAAATGATTAAATATTTTAGTGATTAAAAATGTTGCATAGGTTTAAATTAAACATAGATCTTTTATCTTTCAGGATTGGGACACTTTCTGTCTGGACTAATCTCTGCTTCTTTTGGTCACTCATTCATTCATTTTTCCATCTAGCAAATAAATTATAATAGCAAATAGTGTACTTGCACTCAGGAGATCTCATAATGTATTAGACTTGATTCCTGTCTTCATTAAGTGGCAGGAATATCCTATAATTCAGTAAGGGAGAGAAGAAGTATATAAATTATTTAAAGTAGATAATGATAAATTCTATAAAAATAATTGAGACTGAAGAGAGAAAGATCAGTTTTGGGCAAGATAATCAGCAATATTTCATGACACAGGTAGAATATAAGCTGAGTTTGGAAATCTAGTGCTATTTCAGTATATCAGGAAGTGATGGATAGTGTCTAAGGCGAAGGACAGAGTATCCCCACTCCAGTCTGTTTTCATTTTAACAGTGTTTATTTAAACCCTCACGGTTGGTAGAGGAGAAATGTGATCCCTTTCCTGGTCAAGAGTAGAATGGTATCTTAGTGAAATACAGGGTACAACAAGACAATATCTTTTTGAACACCTACTTAAGTCCACGATATTGTGCTGTAAACTGAGTTTACAAAAGAAAACAAGAAATAATCCTTGCTCTCTAAGAATTTATATTGTAGCAGTAACTAAGGACAATCTTGCAAGATGCCAAATTAAAGTATTTAAGTTCAAGTATTCCCCTAGCTTTACCTACATTACTCATTATCTATCATTTTAATCTTGACCACTCCGAGGTGGCCCTCCAGTAATAGCTGGGCAGTTCTTTCTTGTAAGCTGAAAAAATATTGCTACAGATTAAGACAGGACTGAAGAGCATAAAGTTTGATTTGTTTCTAGTTTGAATTAAAACTACTCTTAAGAAACAGTAATGTACATTAAAGAAATTTCATTATTTTGGATGGAAAAGGATCATGGACTACAGTAGTAATTTATGGCATAATGTTTATAATGGGAAGAGAATTTCTTTTATTACTCTGCAATTGCGCTGTAAAATGTGAAGTTCCCTCAGATTTTCATTTTTTGAAAGAAAAATTTTAAATTACCCTTTCCCCCGGTATTGTGTTATTTTGTCAAACAAACAACACTGAAAGTTATTTTCCCTCCTCCTTATCCAATTACCTGTGTCAATCAGGTTCCAGTCAGAAAAGAAAAACTTCTCTAGGTAGTTTAAACAGAGGAAATTTCATACAAGGACTTCTTAGGAAGGTCATTGATGAACTGAGCATGAAGCAAGGTAGACATTAGCAGAAGCAAAAAGTGCTTCCACACCTAGGCTGACAGGATAAACAGAGGGATCAGTGTCTCTAAGATGAGATACTGATTGTGGAAGTTGGAACCCTAATAGGTCAGCCTGGTGGAAAACGGAGCCACAAAGGAAAAGCCTCACTAGACTTTTGAGATGGAGCAGAGGAGCTACTGCTACTGCTGGAGACATGGCTCAATGTAGACAGTAAGGGGAGGAAAGACCCTGGCTTCTTTCCTCCTGTCACCATCTAACCTTATGACACTGCCTCCAAATACTTGAACTTATTATTTTGGAGACAGAGGGAAAAGGACACAGAGCAATATAGTCCATTGTGATGCAGAAAAGGACAGAGAGATATGGGAAAGGGATTTGGGAGCCAAAACCAACCCATGACTCAGAGACAACCAGTGTTAACAGTGTTTCAGATATCTTGTTTGTGTATAAAATAAAATGCTTACACTAGATGGATTATATATAAACCTATATATTGGATTTGACAAGTTTACTTCTCAATTTACATACTATAATGCAATTTCCTCTTTCTATTTCATGTGTATCATGAGTATCATTACATGTTGCCACATGCAGATTGTTATTCATAACAACTACATAATATTCCATTGTGTAGATGGACTGTGATGAATTTAACCAGTTTCCCTCAAGGGCTGTTTTGATTAGTTTTCATTTTTTATGATTACAAACAAAGCCAGGCTGAAGATACTTCTACTTGTAAAATTGCTCATGTCTATGATTATTTTACAGGATAGATTTCTAAAAGTGGATTTTTCAATGAAGTATATGCACTTTTAAATTTTCGATATCTATTTCCACATACCCTTTCTAATGTTGGTCGTAATTTGTATTCAAATTAAGATTGTATGAAAGATCTTGTTAATTAATCATTACCTCCAATTTTATTCTCAATCTTTGTCAATCTAATATGTGTATATGTATCAAAGTCTGTGTCTGTGTCTGTAGAATGGCTATGGCTATATCCATATATCTATATTTGTGTGTATGAATATGTCTATATGTCTGTGACTGTATCTTTGCCTATATAGCTATGTAAATATAGTGGAGCTTCATTTATTCATGGGCTCTGTAGTTATAAATTTGCCTACTTGCTGAAATTTATTTGTAATCACCAAATCAGTATCTGCAACGCTTTTGTGATCATTTATGAACATGTACAAAGTAGTGAAAAATTCACATCATATTATACACATGTTCCCTGCTGAGGTCAACCAAAGTGATGCTCTGCCTTGTTTCAGCTCTCACAGTGTAAACAATTGTTCTTTCACAATCTATTTTGTGCCTTTTTTTTCCATTTTGTGCTTTTTCCTGGTGATTCTGCTGTTTAAAATGGCCCCCATGAATAGAACTGAAGGACAGTCTCATGCTCCTAAGTGTGAGAAGGCTGCATGATATGCCTCATGGGGAAAATATGTGTGTTAGATAAATGTCATTCAGACATACATTACAATGCTCTTGGCCATTTAAGTCCAATGTTAATGAATCAACGATATGTACTAAATAAATTGTCTTTAAACAGAAACACACATAAATCAAGTTTACATATTGATTTGTTGATGAAAATGCTGTAAATGGAGGCTTGCAAGAACCTGACCCTGGATTTTCCCTAAGAGAATGCTAAGAATATTTAGTAATTCAATATTCATGGGGACTTTATAGCCCATAACAGCTGCAAATAATGAGAATCGATTATATCTATATCTATAGCTCTACCAATCTTTCTTTGTCTCTGATTATATAAATATTTATCAAGATCCTCTTGATATTAAGCAAAGACACTAAAAGCACAAACAGTAAAATAAAAACAAACTGGACTACATCAAAAAGAAAAGCTTGAGTGTTTCAAAGAAAACCCACAGAAGGAGAGAATATATTTGAAAATCATGTATCTGATAATAGATTAACATCCAGTTTGAATATAGAATGCCTCTGTCACAATAACAACAAAAAATGCAAACAGTGCAATTTAAAAATAGACAAAGGGCTTGAATAGACATTTCTCCAAAGAGCATATACAAATGGTCAACAAAAGACATGAAAAGATGCTTGATATCACTAATCTATTGGGAAATCCAAATCAAAACCACAATTAGATGTCAATTGACACCCTTTAGGATGGCTGTTATAAAACCAAAACCAGGGAGTTCCTGCTGTGGCTCAGCAGGAACAAATCTGGCTAGTATCCATGAGGATGCAGGTTTGATCCCTGGCCTCACTCATTGGGCTAAGGATCCAGCGTTGCTGTGAACTGTGGTGTAGTTTGCAGATGCAGCTTGGATCCCATGTTGCTGTGACTGTGGCACAGGCTGGCAGTTGCAGCTCCAATTTGACCCCTGGCCCAGGAACCTCCATATGCCATGAGTGCGGCCCTAAAAAGACCAGAAACAAAAAACAAAAGCAAAACATCAGGTGTTCATTAGGAAGTGCAGAGATTAGTACCCTTGTGCATTGCTGGTTGGGAATATAAAATGATGCAGCCACTGTGGAAAACAATATGGCAGTTCTTAAAAAAATTACCATATGATTCAACAATTCCACTTCTGAATATATACCCAAAAGAATTGAAAGCAGGAATAGATGTTTATATACCCATGTTCATAGCAGCATTATTCACAGTAGTCAAAAAGTAGAAGCAACTCAGTATCCATTGATGGATGAATGGATCAGCATAATGTGGTATACATACAACGGACTATCATTCAGCCTTAAAAAGGGAAGAAATTCAGACACATATTACAACATAGATGAACCTTGAAGACACCATGCTAAATGAAATAAGGCAGTCACAAAAGGGCAAATATTGTGTGATTGCAGTTGAGGTACCTAGTATAGTCAAATTCATAGAGACAGGAGAATGGTGATTGTCAGGGGCTGAGGGTAGGGATGATTGGGAAGTTATTGTTCCATGGATATAGAGTTTCAGTTGGAGAAGAAGTAGTTCTGGGTATGGATGATAGTGATGGTTCCACAACAATGCAAATGTACTTGATGGCATTGAACTGTAAACTTAAAAATGAGTAAAATGGTAAATTTTATGTTGTGTATATTTAAACACAGTAAAAAAGAAAATTGAATAAAGTGAACATTGCAGAATTTTCTTGGTTAAAGTCCACTACTAAAAAATGGACTAAAAATGGCAACAGAGATAAAATATAACACATTTAAAAGTATTACTTGATAAGAATTATTTGAATATTTAAAGTTATTATTCCTGCAATGTCTGAGGTAAATTTTCTCAGTTTACTTTTACATATTTTTTTCTTATTTTCCCCCCATCTCCTTCTTTCCTCCCTTCTTTTGATTATCGTTGGCCTTTCAAACAAGTTTATATGTGTCACATCCCAATGATATAGAAATACATGTGTAATTTTTTCTACCAGTTATTGTTTTAATTTTTGCATTTTTAAATTTAATTAATCAGTTAATTAATCAATTTAATTAATCAATTTGGAATTTATTTTGATATCCAGGATCCAGCTTTGTTTTCTAGATATATTACCTGTTGTCTCTGTATAATGTACTTCATTGTTTATATTTTTCAATGATTTGAAATAGGTAGTCGAGAGGTTGACAAACTTTTTTTGCTAAGAGCAAGATAGTAAATAATTTAGGTGTTGCAGCCATATGTTCTCTGTTGCAAATACTCAATTCTGCTGTTGCAGCATGAAAGCATCCCTAGACAGTACATAGGAATGGAATTGCTGGATTATATGGTAGCACTATTTTTCATTTTTTAAGAAACCTACATACTGTTTTCCACAGTGGTTGCACCAGTTTACATTACCATCAAAATTGTACAAGTCTTCCTTTTCTGTATGTCATTGCCAACATTTGTTATTTGTGCTCTTGTTGTGTATAGCTATTCTGACAGGTATGACATGATATCTCATTGTGGTTCTGATTTGCTTTTCCTTAATTATTAGTAGTGTTCAGCATCTTTTCATGTGCTTGTCTGTCACCTGTATTATCTTTGGAAAAATGTAATTTAGATCTTCTAACAATTTTTAAATTGAATTTTTTTTTGGGGGGGAGTTAGGGCTACACCCATGGCATATGGAGGTCCCCAGGCTAGGGGTCTAATCGGAGCTGTAGCTGCCAGCCTACACCACAGCTCACAGCGACACCAGATCCTTAACCCACTGAGCAAGGCCAGGGATCAAACCTTCGTCGTCATGGATCCTAGTCAGATTTATTTCCACTCCACCATGACAGGAACTCCGGACTGTTTGTTTGTTTGTTTTTTCCTTTTCTAGGGCCACTCCCCGGCATACGGAGGTTCCCAGGCCAGGGGTCTAATTGGAGCTGTAGCCACTGGCCTACGCCAGAGCCACAGCAACGTGGGATCTGAGCCGCATCTGTGACCTACACCACAGCTCACAACAACACTGGATCCTTCCTTAACCCACTGAGCAAGGCCAGGGATTGAACCTGCAACCTCATGGTTCCTAGTCAGATTTGTTAACCACTGTGCCACAATGGGAACTCATGTTTTTGTTTTTTGATGTTGAGTTGTATGAACTGTTTATATATTTTGAATATCAACCCCTTATCAGTAATATCATTTGAAAATACTTTCTTCCTTCTAGTAGATTGTCTTTTCTTTTGATTGTAGTTTTCTTTGCTGCACAAAAGCTTTCAAATTTAATTAGATCCCATTTAAAATTTTTGCTTTTGTTTCCCTTAACTAGGAGATAGATCCAAAAAAATTGTTGTTATGATTTATGCCATATTCTAAGTTGTCACCTAATAGGTTTATGGTTTCTGGTCTTACGTTAAGATCTTTAATCTCTTTTGAGTTTACTTTTGTATATTGTGTAAGAAAATGTTCTAATTTCATTCTTTTATATGTAGCTGTCAGTTTTCTAAGCACCACTTATTGAAGGGACTATCTTTTCTCCATTGTATATTCTTGTCTCCTTTGTCATAGATTAATTGACCATTAGTATGTATGTTTATTTTGGGGCTCTCTATCATATTCCCTTCATCTCTGTGTCTGTATTTGTGCCACTACCATACTGCTTTTGGTTACTATAGCTTGGTAGTATAGTCTGAAGCTAGGGAGCATGATATCTCCAGTTTTATTGTTTTTTTCTCAAGATTAAATTGTCTATTCAGGGCATTTTTGTGGTTCCATATCAATTTTAGGATTATTTGTTCTAGTTCTGTGAAAAATGACATGGGTATTTTTATAGGGATTGGATTAGATCTTTAGGTTGCTTTGGATAGTATGGTCATTTTAACAATATTAATCCTTCAAATCTATGAACACAGGATGTCTTTTTTTCTTTGTAACATCTTCAACTTCCTTCATCAATAATTTATAGTTTTCAGAGTATAGGACTTTTGCCTCCTTGGTTAAGTTTACTTCTAGGTATTTTATTATTTTTTTTTTCTGCATGCCCACAGCAAGCAGAAGTTCCTGGGCAAGGGATTGAAGCTGTGCCAGAGCCATAGTAGTGTTGGCACTGATAGTTCATTATTAATGTAGAGAAAAGTAACATATTTTTATATACTAATCTTTTGTTCTGTAGCTTTGTTGAATTCATTTATTAGTTCTAACACATTTTTCTGAGTGGAGACTTTAGAGATTTCTATATATGTTATCATGTCATCCACAAATTGTGACAGTTTTACTTTTACCTTCTGACTTGAATGTCTTTTATTTCATTTTTTTATCTGTTTGCTGTGTATAGAATTTCCAATAATATATGAAATAGAAGTGCCAAGAGTGGCCATCCTTGTCTTGTTCCTGATTTTAGAGAAAAGCTTATAGCTTCTCACCATTGACTATGATGTTAGCTGTGAGTTTGTCATAAATAGCCTTTATTATTTTAAGATATATTCCCTCTATACCAACTTTGTAGATAATTTTTATCATAAATGGATATTGATTTTTATTCCTTTTTTTTCTTTTTATGGCCGCACTCGTGGCATATGGAGGTTGCCAGGTTAGGTGTCTAATCAGAGAGGTAGCTGCCTGCCTGTGCCACAGCCACATCAATGCAGGATCCAAGCTGAGTCTGTGACCTACACCGCAGCTCACAGCAACACCAGATTCTTAACCCACTGAGTGAGGTCAGGGATCGAACCCGCAACCTCATGGTTCCTAGTCGGATTCACTTCTGCTGCACCACAATGGGAACTCCTGGATATTGAATTATGTCACATTGGGTTTTTTTGCATTTATTGATATGATTGTGCGATTTTTATCCATTGTTTTGATCATGAGGTATATTACATTTGTTGATTTGGGGATATTGAACCATTATTGCATCCCTGGAATAAATCCCATTTGATCATGATGTATGATCCTTTTTGTATATTGTTAATTTCAGTTAGCTAATATTTTTGAGGATTTTTGCATCTGTGTTCATCAGAGATATTGGCCTGTAATTTTATTTTTCGGTTTTGCCTTTTTCTGATTTTGGTATTAGGGTAATGGTAGCTTTATAGAATGCTTTTGACAGTGTTCCTTCCTCTGTAAATTTTTGGAATAGTTTGAGATGGATAGATATTACCTCTTCGTCTGTTTGATAGAATTTTCCTTTGAATCAGTCCAGTCCTGGGCTTTGGTTTGTTGAGTGTTTGAAATTGAAATTAATTTAATTTCAATACTTGTAGTCAGTCTGTTCATATTGTCTATTTCTTCATGATCCAGTTTTGGAAGATTGTGTATTTCTAGGAATATATCCCCATCTTGTAGGTTGCCCAATTCGTTGTTGACATATAACTGTTCATAGAATCTCTTATGGTTTTTTAATATCTCTGTGGCATTTGTTGTTATTTCTCCTCTTTCATTTCTTATATTTTTTATTTGGGTCTTCTTTTCTCTTTATGAGCCTGGCTAAAGTCTTATCAATTTTCTTTATCTTTTCAAAGAACCAGCTCTTAGTTCCACTGATCTTTTCTCTTGGGTTTTTGTGGGGGTTTTTTGTCTCTATTTATTTCCCCTATGACCCTTATTATTTCCTTCCTTCTGCTGACTTTGGGCTTTTTTTTCTCTTTTTAAAAAATTTTGTTTTATTGAGGTATAACTGACATACATTATATTTGTTTCAGGTATACAACATAATGATTTGATATTTGTACATATTGTGAAATGGTCACCTCAGTAGTCCTAGTTAATATCCATCTCCATATAAAGTTATAATATTTTTTCTAGTGATAAAGACCTTTTAAATTTTTTTATTATAGTTGATTTATGATATTCTGTCAATTTCTGCTGACAGCAAAGTGACCCGGTTATACATATATGTGTGTGTGTGTGTGTGTGTGTGTGTGGGTATTCTTTTTTTCACATTATCCTCTGTCATGTTCCATCACAAGTGAGCAGCTATAGTTTCTTGGGTTATAAAGCAGAATCTCATTGCTTATCCATTCTAAGTGCAAATGTTTGCATCTGCTAACTCTAAACTCCCAGTCCATCCTACTCCCTCCTCCTCCCTCTTGGCAACCACAAGTCTGTTCTCCATGTCCATGAGTTTGTTTCTTTTCTGTAGATAGGTTCATTTGTGCCATATATTAGATTCCAGATATAAGTGATATCATATGGTATTTGTCTTCTTCTTTCTGAGTTACTTCACTTAGTCTGAGAATTCTCTAGTTCCATCTGTGTTGCTGAAAAAGGCATTATTTTGTTCTTTTTTATGGCTGAGTAGTATTCCATTGTGTGTATGTATCACATCTTCTTAATCCATTCATCTGTTAATAGACATTTAGGTTGTTTCCATGTCTTGGCTGTTGTGAATAGTGCTGCACTGAACATGGGGGTGCATGCATCTTTTTCAATGAAAATTTTGTCTGTATATATGCCCAGGAGTGGGACTGCTGGGTCATATGATAGTTCTATATTTAGTTTTCTGAGGTATCTCAATACTGTTTTCCATAGTGGTTGTACCAATTTACATTCCCACCAACAGTATAGGAGAGTTCCCTTTTCTCTACACCCTCCCCGGAATTGGTTATTCGTGGACTTATTAATGATGGCCATTCTGACCAGCTCAATGTAGTTTTGATTTGCATTTCTCTAATAATTAGTGATGTTGAGTGTTTTACATGTGCCTGTCGGCCATCCATATGTCTTCTTTGGAGAAATGTCTATTTAGGTCTTCTGCCCATTTTTCAATTGCGTTGTTTGTTTTTTTGCTGTTGAGTTGTATGTGTTTGTATATGTTGGAGATCAATCCCTTGTTGGTTGCATCATTTGCCACTATTTTCTCCCATTCTATAGGTTGTCTTTCTGTTTTTTTGTTTGTTTGTTTGTTTTTAGGGTTTCCTTTGTTCTTCAAAAGCTTCTCAGTTTGATTAGGTCCCATTGGTTTATTTTTGCTTTTATTTCTGTTGCTTTTTGAGACTGACCTATAAAAACATTTGTACAGTTGATGTCACAGGATGTTTTGCCTATGTTCTCTTCTAGGAGTATTACGGTGTCTTGTCTAATGTTTCAGTCTTTAAGCCATTCCAAGTTTATTTTTGTGTATGGTATGAGGGTGTGTTCTAGTTTCATTGATTTACATGCAGTTGTCTAGTTTTTCCAGCACCACTTGCTGAAGAGACTCTGTTTTTCCCATTTTAAATTCTTTGCTCCTTTGTCAAAGATTAATTGACTGTACGTGTCTGGGTTTATTTCTGGGTTTTCTGTTCTGTTCCATTGGTATTATGTCTGTTTTTGTATCAGTTCCACACTGTCTTGATTACTCTAGCTTTGTAATATTGTCTGAAGAAGTTTGGGAGAGTTATACCTCCTGCTTGGTTTTTCCCCCCAGAATTGCTTTTGACAATTGCTTTTATGGTTCCATATACATTTTTGGGTTGTTTGTTCTAGTTCTATGAAAAATGTCATGGGTAATTTTACAGGGGTTTCATTGAATCTGTAGATTGAGTTGAGTAGTATGGCCATTTTAACACTATTAGTTCTTCTAATCCAGGAGCATGGAATATCTTTCCATTTTTTGGAATCCTAATTTTCTTGATTAAAGTTTTATAGTTCTCATCATATAAGTCTTTCACCTCTTAGTCAGGTTTATTCGTAGGTATTTAATTTTGGGGAGTATGATTTTAAAAGGTATTGTATTTTTATATTCTTTTTCTGATATTTCATTGTCAGTATGCAGAAATGCAACTGATTTCTCAATGTTAATCTTGAATCCTGCTACTTTGCTGAATTCATTGGTCAGATTGAGTAGTTTTTTTGTGGAGTCCTTAGGGTTTTCTATGTATAATATCTTTTCTAATTTCTCTAGATGGTAGGTTAGGTTCTTTATTTGAGATTTTTTGTTTCTTGAGACAGGCCTGTATTGCTATAAACTTCTCTCTTAAAACTGATTTTGCTACATTCTATAGGTTTTGGAAAGTTGTGTTTTTATTTTCATTTGTCCCAAGGTATTTTCAAATTCCTCTTTGATTTTTTCATTGACCTTTTGGTTTTTTAGTAGCATGTTGTCTAGTTTCCACGTGTTTGTGCTTTTCCCATTTTTTTCCCTGTAATTGATTTCTAGTTTCATACTGTTGTGCTCAGAAAAACATTTGATATTTCTGTCTTCTTAAATATGTTCATAATTGCTTTGTGACCCTCCATGTGATATATCCTAGAGAATGTTCTATGCACACTTGAAAAGAATGTGTATTTAGCTTTTTTTGGATATAATACCTTTAGATATCTCTTAAGTCCAACTGGTCTAATGTGTCATTTATGGCCACTGATTCCTTATTAATTTCCAGTCTGGATGATCTGTCCATTTGATGTAAGTATGTTAAAGTCCTCTATTATAGGAATTTAGGAGCCAGCATTGCCTCTACAGTAGCTTGGATTGCTACTGAGGTGTGGGTTTGATCCCCAGCCCAGTACAGTAGGTTAAGGATCCCACATTGCTACACCTGTGGTATAGTTTGCAGCTATGGTTTAGTTTGCAGCTGCAGCTTGGATTCAGTTCCTGGCCCAGGAACTTCTATATGCCATGGGTGCAGACAAAAAAAAATAATAATGTCCTCTATTATTATTGAATTATTGCATTTCACATTCATCACCATCATTATCCTAGTTGTTTTCATTGTCATCATCATCATCATCATTGCTCTCCTGGAGTTTACAAATTGTGCTAAGCACTTGACATACAAGACTCATGAGCCTTGCAAAATACATCTTTTCAACTCCATTTTATAGATGAGGAAAGTGGGGCTTATTAAATTTAGGTAAACTGCCTAAAGGAACAATTGTAGATTTATTAGCCTGGGTTTCTTTGAAAGCAGAACCTGAGTCAGGGTTCTTTTATGCATACATTAGGTTATTCTCCACGTTAGATGGGAAGAATGAGAGAAACAAAACATGAGAATGAGAATGAATGGCCGACATAAATGTGTCTTACCAGAGTAACTGTTTTGTGCAACCAGAACTTTCTTCAACCAAGACCCAAGAAGCATACAGAATGCTACCCGAAATTATCTATCAGAAGAGTGAGAAATGGGAGTATTTATCCACTTGCTCCCACATTCTATTACACCATGATGACATCTGCACTGAGTATGGTGGTAGAATAATTCACGTTTTATAGTCAAAATTAAATGAGAGATATGGAGATTACCAGCCACTTAACAAATCGTGAGTACTTTCTGTACTCTTGCCTCTTATCTCAGATTATTTTCCAAAGGATGTATTTCCTTCTGCTGTTGCTTTTATTCAGAGTTTCCTTCCCTCCTTGCCCAGCTAGGTCAGAGATATCTTTGTTGTTTAAGGCATGATTACTTGACCTAGCCTGTTTTGCTTATACATTTGTAACTTCTTTGGGCCTCAGGCTACTCATCTTTAAGAAGAGGGGATCTGGTTATTTTTCACTTTCCATCTCGCTCCATTACTCTTTGCTCCTTTGTCTGCATATGCTATGCATATTTGCACATCTGGCAACAGGAAATTTGATGTCCACTTAAAACAGTAAACTTGGCACAAGTAAATTGCTTGCTATAGCTGATTCCTCATTTTCTTGGAGAAATGATGTATTTAGAGGTAAATTTTGAATTGTCAAATCTGGAAATACCTATGTACAGAGTTTATAGAAAGACATCTTAGAAATGTTTTAATGTGAAAAAAATCTTAGTTGTTGATAAAATTATTTAATTTTGTCATATTCACTTTATTCAGTTGAGGAGATAGCAATAATGCAAAATTATTTGAGAGAATATTTACCTTTATTAGCTTAGAAAAAAATCAAAAAGTATTTAAATATATGTATGTAGAAAATGTATATATATACACACACTTAGAAATAATATATATGAATAACTGTATAAAATACAGTATGTTATACACAATTCCTACTTTCTATTTTAGTTCAAAAAATATGAGTACAACTCAGTCCACACAACTAGGGATGGTGTACATGGATTATGCCTAAAACCTACATGCTATGACTTTTATATTGTCAGAGTTAACTGGTTTACTTTATTGAAAATCTCTGAAGCAAAATAAGTTATTAGAAAATTGTATGCCTCAGTCTCTCAATCTGTAAGAATAGAATAGCAGTACCTTTTACTACCCTTCCTTCTCTCTGAAGAGTTTTTTGTTGATGAGGTAGTTAATTCTTTCTGAGAAGGCCCGGAGTACATCATTAGAAGGGTGTTATTCACATATAGGGCAGCATTATTATGCTGTTAGACCAGGGAGAAAAAAATTGTCACTTCCCACTATCCACTGGATTTTACACACAAGAAAGTCTGTAGTTTTCTGAATAAAAGTATATGCCAAATCTTGAGTCTCAAAAAATAGATCCTTAAAACTACCACTTATAAATGCTTTGCCTCTACTTGTTTAATTGAAAGACTATTGCTAAAATGAGCCCTGGAGTTTCTTTCACTGAGCAATGTCTTGCCTTTTCATCTAGGAAGCTATACTTTCTACCACTGTATTTTTATTAAATGCCAAGGAGTACTGCGCCTAGTCCTAGCTTGGATAATAAAAGACCTACTAAAAACGATTCTTAACTGTGACAAGCTGTTGGACCCTTCCTGCAATTGAAAAACTATAGAGAAGTGTACAGCACTAAATAGAAACTGTGATCAACAGTATTATATATTTAGACACATGACAATCATACTTGGGATCAGTTTCACAATCCGCATTAATTCTTATTAGAGTTAACCAATCCTGATAAGCAGTTTTGATGAGTTAGCATGAATCAAGTCACTAGGCCTTGTCATGGCCCAGTGAATTTAAGAAACTGAATTTCAGAATATGCAAACATGATGACTTAATGCTGGAGCAAAGAGAAAATATCCAGCAAATGAGTCAGCCTAATCTAGGTGACGTGTTTGTCTATGGCAGTGTAGGGTAACATGCAATTTCCTTCTTCCCTTGTCCATGGCAGCTACTGATAATCTGTCATGAAGACTAAATGTAACTTCAGAATCCTCCTTAATGCAGTGATCTAGAATAGCAAATGTTTTGTTAAATGGTCAGTTAGTACATATTTTATGTTGGTGGACAACACAGTATCTGTTGCAACTACTCATATATGCCATTGTAGTATAATTTGTAGCACAAATGTAGACATAGATACTTTATAAACAAATAGGCATGGATGCATTCCATGAAAATATTGTTTAGAGAACCAGGTGGCTGGCCTTTAGGCCATAGCTTGTTGACCCCTGGTTTAGAGAGCTATTACGATTCAATCAGAGTTAGCACATAAGAATTAACCTGCTTGCCACCCTTGGTTTTGAGGCAACTTTAATATGTCTAACCTTTTTCATGTTCAATTTAACCATACAAATCATGCTAAATGGATCTTCTACCTTCCACTTCCAGCTCAGGGCCTTGCTAAATCTGTTATTTCGTCAAGAGATTTTTTTTTTTTAACCATTCTGAGCCTGTTTCTCATTTGGTGAAAGAATCTAATAAGAACACAGGGTTGCTGCAAGAATCAAATGAGAAAATGTAGATGAAAGCATTTGTAGATCATGAGACACTAATCTATTTGAATAAAATAATTGTACTTTTTAGGTAAATGTGTCTCATAAAGAATATTTTGAGAAATGTTTTTTAACTAGATAAAAATCACAATACTCCTTTGTGAAAGTTCACTTTTCTGCTTTCCTTTGTTTAAAATGCTCTTTATTGCAGCTCAAAAGTAAAAGCCTATCTAAAATTGCATGGAAGGCATTTTTGACCTCCTACCTACAGGTTATTATGATACTTTTTTCTCTAGGAGACTTGATCCAATGCAAGTTTTGGTTGGGAAAAAATAGGTCACTGTGCCAAAGTCCCCAGCTAGAATTCAGGCATCTCAGTCCTAAAAAGATGACAAGTCAAGCAATATATGTTGATACCAATGAAGCAAATAGCAATGATTGTTCTAGACTGTAATCCAGGTTATCCAAATAGGAACTCAACACAAGTGAATACAAAATACATAAAGAAAATTTGGTAAGAGAGCTGAGAAAAGATAAAAGTAATGGTCTGATTTATTGAGAGAATGAATGTACACATCAAATTGTCAAAATACCCTGCCAATCAATAGTTTCCAATCTTTGAGATATGAGAGAAGAAAGTAAATTGTTGGCTGAAGATACTTGATGTGGTTAATAAATGAGATCCTTTACAATGATAACACTTTTTTTCTGGATGATGGAAGAATAACCTTTTATACAGCCTTTTAAATTACCATTCTTTAAGTGGAAAATATTTGAATAAAGGTCAATTTCCTGTAATGAACATTACTCCTTTAATGAATACAATTTGATATTTTATCAATGAATTGCAAGTATGTGATTTATTTGCTTGAATCTCTTTAGGCCATAATAGGCATATAGAAACTAAATTCTTGAATACCTTCTGGATTTATTTTATGAGTATTTTTAGAAAAAAATGATTGAAACTTTATGATCTCAGGAGAGTAAAACTGCACTTTTGAAGCAAATTATAAAATATTTTCCTCCAAGGTTATTTTTCTTAGGTTAAAAACAAACCTACTGCATTGTGTATTTTGTCTTTCAACTATTCAGTAATGTTTTGAATATTCTCATTACGACAGCAGTAACTATTTGCTTCTTTTGGGTTTCAACACAGTTTCTCTTTTGTACTAATTCTTTGTTTTGGAAAATAAGGACTGAACCATCTCATTTGCACATTTGCACAGTATCCTGTCCTTTTCTAAGGGAAAAACTTATCATGAACAAAACTATAAAGCTATTGCCATAAATGACTGAAAGCAAGTTGTGTTTCTGCAAATAAGGAGAAACAATTAGACTTTGTGTCTTCTGCTCTTTCTAGGACTTGGTTTTTGATATTTTCTCCCCTGGCTCCTGATTTCATCATGGTTTTGGAGAATGAAAGGGTCTAAACTTTTGAAATTCGGTTTAGCTTATCTTTAATCCCTAGAGTGAGCTTTGCAGGGCTCTATATTACAGCAGGAAGAGCTGAGGACAGGATAGGTTTCTAATTTTAGAGACTTGGGGCAGATTTCTGAATGTCTCCAGGTCTCAGTTTTATAATCATTTTAAGAACAATACCAACCTTGTCTATCACATGAGATTGTTGTGCATGTGGGAAAAAAAAAACTTTGCAAGCTGTGAAACACACATATTTGTGGTGTTTTAATTATTAATAAAGTAAAGCTGTGGTCATTGGTAAAAATAACTTACACATAAGGTATTTTCTTTTTTTCCCCATTTTTAAAGTTTTATTGAAGTATAGTTGATTTACAATGTTGTGATAATTATCTTCTATTCTTTAAAGAAAATCTATTTAACTCTGATCGTGAAGGAGATAATTTAGTCAATATGTAGTATATGGGAAAGAAGAAACATTTTGACCACGCTAGAGCAAGGAAAGCAAATTCATTCCTGCAGATCACCTACTTTGCTGTCGCTCCCTGAGCATTCTGAAGAGTTCTGCTATATTCAGTTATGTAGAGGGGACATGGCGTTCACAAGACTAGGGAACCAAGAAGAGGAAAAAGCACAGTGGAATAAGTTATAGAAAGATGAGGAGCCTGAGAGAAAACTGTGGGGAAATTCCATCATCATATTTCAAGCCATCATGAAAATTTTCACAGTGTGTGAGTCTATTTTCATACTTGGATACAGGGGTCTGTACTCTGTTGCCTGCTGCCTTTGTCGAAAAGCAGTTTTGTGGGAGCACAGCCCTGCTTATTTGTTTCTGTATTGTCTATGAGTGCTTTGCTCTGCAAGGGCAGAATTGGGTTGTAGTGACAGAAGCCATAGGACCCACAAAGGCTGAATTATTCACTCTCTGTTCCTTTACAGAAAAGTTTGTGCAGCCCTGCTCTAAGAGAAAAATATATGTGCTGGGCTGGGCACACGAGAAGCAATCTGCATCACTGTTGAATGAGTGAATGTTTTAACCTAAATTTGTTTTGGTTTTGCTTTCTAAGAACCACTTCCTTCCCTCCCCCTCCTCCCCTTAAACACAGATATGTGTGTGTGTGTGTGTGTGTGTGTGTGTGAGAGAGAGAGAGAGAGAGAGAGAAAGTTAGTTCTCTAGGTAGGTGGCTAGTAGTTAGCAGTGTTACACAGGCTGATACCCTTTAATGAAAAGAGAGATTACAGTAAACTCACCACTCTAACTACCCTAATGCCATCAGGTTGAGTTACTGGTCAGAGAACGGGCTTTGTCTTAGCTAAAGAACAAGCTCCATGCCTGCTTGGGAGTAAACTTTTGTACATAGAGCAACATTTGTTCTGCAACTTGATTTTACTGTTATTCCACATGGCGTAGGAATAGTAAGGAAGGGGCCATAGCACTTACCAAAATTTAATGGAGCACCCTGATGCTTGCTGATTGACCAAATTGACTTTGGTCTGTTTTTCACGTGGGATATATCTGAGAAAGAGATGAAAATGATAGGTAACTGTCCAATTATTAAGACTAGATACATATGAAAGGAAGGGTAGATATGAAATGAAGGATCATGAGTTTAGAGGACTAGCTCTCAGAGTGGGTGGAAAATAAGTTAATTACAACCTAGGTGACTTAGCATAATTGGCCTAGCTCAGTAACACCAGTGCTGTGTCCCTCTGGTGGAAGAAAGGAGTATACAGCTCTTCTGTTAACCTCACAAACACAGATTTTGGAGAATGCTTCAGGGTGTCACTTTCAGATCTAGCAATCTATCCCAAGTCTTTAGAATCCACTGGATAGCAGTGATTTGAAATAGAGGCTCTATTATTAAATAATCTTAAGGTTAGAGAAGGGGACAGGACTTATTTAGCTCTAGTGGCAGAAAGTTAACTTGGCTGTGAAAAAGTTTTTATTTTGCAGTTTTTGCTATTACTCCAACTTTTATTTTTTTTAATTTTGAAATAATTTCAAACAATTGAAAAGTGGTAAAAGTAGTAAAATAACTCTTATCCATCACTCATCATCACCCAGGTTCACAGACTATTAATCATTTGCCACTCATGCTTTCTCACTGTGTCTCTGTCTCTCTCTGTCTCTCTGTCTCTTTATAGCTGTGTGTGTATATATATATATATATATATCAGAGGAATTTTATATCTATCTATCTATATATATATATATATATCTATATATATATATGTAAATTTTCTCTGAATGCTTTACCACTTATAGGCATCATTCTTCATTTCCCCTAAACATTTCACATTTCGCTGTGTGTGTGTGTGTGTGTGTGTGTGTGTTTGTCTTTTTAGGGCTACACCCACAGCACATGGAGGTTCCCAGCTAGGGATCTAATCAGAGCTGCAGCTGCCAGCCTACACCAGTCACAGCAATGTGGGATCTGAGCCATGTCTGCGACCTACCCCACAGCTCATGATAACACCAGATCCTTAACCCACTGAGCGAGGGCAGGTATCCAAGCTGTGTCCTCGTGGATACTAGTCAGATTCGTTTCCACTGAGCCACAGTGGGAACTCCTCACTGCGTGGTCTTTATGAACAAAAATATCATCTTACAGAATCACAGTATAATTATCAAAATCAGGATACTTAACACTGATACTGTCATATCATCTAAACTGCATTTGTATTCAAAATATTCCAATTGTTTCAGTAATGTCCTTTATAACAACTTTTTTTTCCTCTCCAGGAGCTAATTAAGGATCAGATTTATATTCAGTTTTCATATTTCTTTGGCTCCTTTAATTTTCAGAGTTCCTAAGGCTTACTTTATCTTTCATGATATTGACATTTTAAAAGTTAAGACACAGGTACTTTGTAGAGTGTCCTTTAGTTTTAGATTGTCTAAAACTTCCTCCTGATTAGATTTAGGTTATGCATTTTTGGCAGGAGTACTACATATGAGTTGTTGTGTTTTTACTAGTGTGCTATATGAGGAGGCACATGATATTGTTTTGTTCAATTATTGGTGATGTTGATTTTAATAACTTAAATATGGTGATCCCTGCCAGGTTTCTCCATGGCATGGTTGATATTTTCTCATTGGTACTTACTAAGTGATATGGGAGAGACACTTTGAAGATATTTGCATATCCTCTTCCCTCTCATTAATTTTAGCATCCATTTATGTTTTTATTTGAATATTGACTATTAAATACTTTAAATTGCCAAAATATTAACTTTTAACCTATCATTCTTATATTTATTTGTTGATATTCTACCATAAAAAGGTGCTGTACCTTTCTCTCTCTCTCTCTCCTATCTTTATAGACCTATAAGTTCTTATTTTATTTAAAGGGTTTTAGCTATTAGTGTTGTTGTTGCCATTTTTATTATTATTAATGCCAAACTGTCCTAGATTCAGCCAGTGGCAATCCATTCAAGGTATTTTCTCTTGGGATCCTCCTATACTGTTGGTAGGAATGTAAATTGATGCATCCACTATGGAAAACAGTATGGATGTTCCTTAAAACACTAAAAAGAGAGTTACCACATGATTCAGCAATTGTAGTCCTGGGCACATATATTGAGAAAACTCTAATTTGAAAAGACACATGCAGGAGTTCGCACTGTGGCTTAGCAGGTTAAGAACACCACTAGTATCCTTGAGGATGTAGGTTCAATCCCTGGCTTCTGTCATTGGGTTAAGGATCCAGCATTGCTGTGAGCTGCAGTATAGGTTATAGATGTGGCTCAGATCCCTTGTTGCTGTGGCTATGGCATAGGCCCACAACTGCAGCTCTCATTCAACTCCTAGCTCAAGAACTTCCATATGCTGCAGGTGCAGCCCTAAAAAGAAAAAAAACATACATGCACCCCAATATTCATGGCATCACTATTTATAATAGCCAAGACATGGGAGCAACTTAAATGTCCAGAAACAGATGAATGGATAAAGAAGATGGGAATATAGACACACACAAAAACACACACATACATATACAATGGAATATTACTCAGCCATAAAAGTATCCAAATATTGCCACTTGCTACAACATGGATAGCCCTAAAGTTTATCATACTGAGTAAAGTAAGCCAGACAAAGACAAATATTATATGATATCACTTAATATGTGGAATATAAAAAATAATACAAGCAAACTTATTTACAGAACAGAAATGGACTCACAAACATAAAAAACAAACTTATGATTAGCAAAGGGGAAAGGGATAGGATAAATTAGGAGTTTGGAATTAACAGATACACACCACTAAATATAAAATAGATCAACAAGCAATTATATTCAGTATCTTGTAGTAGCCTATAATGGAAAATAATACATAACTGAATCACTTTACACTTGATACTAACACAGTAGTGTAAGTAAACTATAGTTCAATAAAAAGAATATTGGCCACTTTTGTAATATATTTTACCATAAAATATAGTTTATATTTCCTTTTGATTTATTCTTATCATTCTTTGAGAATTTTCTTAATTTCTGCCACAAAAAGTCATTTTAGATGTGTTTTTCTTTGACTCAGCCTTGGAATAAGATGTTTCTTGAAGAAGCCCTCTGTAAAAAGTTTTCATTGTATTTCAATTATATAGACTTATCCCTTCTAAAACTTCTCTTTGTTCCTTCCACTACTGTCTTGTTCTTGTTAATCCCTCACTCCCCTTCTCTGTAGTCAAGATAACTATTTTATTGACCCTCATGCATGGATTGAGTGTCATTCTTTGACTCTTCTCAGTTCCACTTAGTGATTGAGAAAGTGGGTGTTGGTCCTGGGAGAAGATGAAGCCAAAGTCATTCTTGTGTATAGTTTCATCAGCATTTTATTTGCTTGTCATGTCAAGTGTGTTATTGTTTTATTTTTCTTTTCACATTTGAGGTCATTGCAGGGCTGATAAAATTGCGTTCACCTTAGCAATTATATAGAGGGTGGAGAGTATAGAGAAAAGAACATGGAACTAGAATTCAGAAAATCTAATTTATAGCATAGATTCTCTGTAGATCTTTGACTAGTTAGTATGGTTCTCTGATTCTCAGGTTTCTCAGCTTTCTAGTGGAGATGATTTCCTTTTCCCATTTATCATAGAGAAGTACTAACAAAAGGAATTAAAAATTTAGTTAGAACTGTGACATATTATCTCTTTGCCTTGAATTTATTTTTTTTTGTACCTTAAGGAAGAAATTATTTTGTAATGAAAACAAATTTAAATGTTATATCAATATATTGTAACACAGTGACATATTAAGTGCTAATATATTTGTAGATTTTGAAGCAAACTCAAAGCAAGATTCAAGATTTGTTTTTTTCTTCAAAAATACATTTAAAATTAAATGGACAAATTAGTGTTACCAGGTATTTTTTTTTCTTCAACAAGAATATTATAATTTGCCATAATGCTAATATTCATTGCTTTAGATGTGAGGAAGGTTTAGTGATTATTTAGATTCCACCTTTCATGTAGAATTTATTGAGTGAAAGAAGAAGAAATAATACTATGATGAGTGTATCACCATTTTTTTCTCACCTATTTATAACATTTTTTTTCTCACCTATTTATAACATTAAGTCCAAATAATTTGAGACTCATGGTTGAAAGGCTGAACAATTGGAAGGTTGAAAGGTACAATGGCCAGACTACATATAAAAATAGATCTCTGACCCACAACCTGTAGAGCAACCAGTCCAGGATGCAAAACCACAACCTCTGCAGCAGTTGCCCCCAAATGGTCAGGTCAAGAACTACCTGTTTCCCTATTTTTTTGTTCCCACTTACAACTTAGAACCAAGCAGGGAATGCCAAATATGTTCCCCTGTCCTTTCCCAAGAGATGCCCTACTTCTAGTTAGCCCACCTCCAGCTTCCCCAAGTCAACAACCTCAATCAGGGCACACCTGAAGACTTCCATTTTTTTTTTCCACTATGAAGCTTTCCCACTTCCCGGCCTGCCTTTAAATCTCTGACAATCTGAGTGATGGTGGTTGACCCCCTTGATAGAACAGGCTCTAAATAAATAATGTTTGCTTGTTCTCATCTGGGTGGTCTTCGTCTATTTCTTTGTGACTATCTTTTTTTGTGTGTGTGACAGATTTCTTAGTGACTTCCCACATGATCTGCATTAAAAATGTCTTCAAGAAATTTGAATTCACAATCATAGTGTCAAGTTCTTTGTATCTAGCATTTTATTGTATTAATTGATGAAAGATTTGCCAGGAACTTGCTCTTTTTAAAAATGTAATTAAGAGTAAATATAGAGATAATCCATATTTCTGGTCATTTAAAATCTGTACTATGTTTTCCTATGAAAACAAAGTATTTCGTTTTAAATGCTTGTCCAGAGGTGAGGGTCAGAATATGAGGATATAATCAAACATAAAGCCACTTTTTTTCTTTTCTGCAACTTTGAAAACTAACCGTGTCCTAAAATCATATACAATTTACCCTTGAACAACATGAGGATTAATTTGAGTATAACTTATAGTGGGCCCCTGCCTATCTGTATTTGATGTTCCTCTGCATTCCATGGATTCACCTAACGACTGACTTGTAGTACCGTAGTATTTACTAATGAAAAAAATCCATGTATAAATGTGCTGTTCACACTTGCATTGTTTAAGGGTCAACTGTAATGCTTCTTAACTAAGTTCGTACATTCTCAAAGATGGATGACCAATTTAGGTGAAAAGTCCTCTGACTAAAAGTCATCTCTAGACTCAGATATTTGCTCATATAGATAGTTTTCTTTTATGGATATTTAGATTTTCTAAGCATGGGTGTTCATGGTAATCATGGACAAATACTACTCTTTGGCCACTGGGATCTAGCTGCTAGAAAATAAAAGATAAACCAAAACAAGGATCACATTTTCTATCAAATCACTAATTATTCCCACACAATCTTTCTGACAAGAGTTGTCAGCAATTAGATAGATCCCAGAAAATCTATTATTCGTGTTCATTTTCCCATGATAACATATTACTATTCACTATCTACTTCATGCAATCAAATACTACCATCTTGTAAGATAAAACTAAATTCCCATTTACATAATGAAATGTTACCAAATCCCATTTGAGCTTACTGTTGGTTTTTTCTTTCCAAAATCTAAAGCCCTTATAACCTATGCCAGATAGCATTCCTATAACCCATTACTGGGCCATTACTTCTTGAATACAAAGGCAATATCTTCGTTTGTCTTTGTATCTCCCATGGCCTATTTTACCACCGTCTCCCTGCATGTGTGGTGAGTTGAATGGAAATTGGTTTGGTTTAATTTATTGCATTTAATTCTGGCTTATACTTCTCTATGCCTCACAGTGCCTAGGTTGATTCTTTTTTTTCTTTTTAGGGCCTCACCTGAGGCATATGGAAATTCCCAGGCTAGGTGTTGAATCAAAACTGCAGCTGCCAGCCTACACCACAGCCATAGCAACACCAGATCTAAACCATGTCTGCGACCTACAACACAGCTCATGGCAATGCCAGATCCTTAACCCACTGAACAAGGCCAGGGAATCGAACCTGCATCCTCATGGATACTAGTTGGGTTCGTAACCCTCTGAGCCACAATGGGAACTCCCCTTAGGGTGATTAGTAATGTATGCCAAGTACACACTAAAAAGGTCTTTGGGCTAATTAGTAGCTAATGCCCCGCTTTCTTTGTCATAGCCTAGGGACTAAGAAAATCTTTTAGGTAAAAGTCATCACATAGTGACATTTGAGTAATTATGTATGTTGATCTTCATGTATGTATTTTTATTCTGAGTGTCAGTTCCTAGTATTTACTCCTCATGTTTGGTGGTGGGATGAAGGATAAGGAATAAAGTCAAATGAACTGAGAACCTGTCTACAGACAGGTTGTTTCCTTTGTTTTGCTCCATTAAACATTATGTTTCCCATCTGTTCCCTAGAGACACCATCAGTGACTTCTAGATTGTTAAGAGTAGTGATATTTTCATGGAAGATTACTGGTAAAGGTCATGTATCCACATATTAATTTATTTCCTTGTTCTTCACTTTTCTAGGGCCAAGTAATTGTTTATTTGCAATTTTCACTATTATCCTTTGTTTCAGTATGTGAGATTTAAAAACAATTTTATTTTGTGGGGGAGGATTAGTCATAAGGAACCAAGGAATCCACATGTTTTGAACATTTAATATATGCTAGTCATTGTGTTTTTTTAATCTCACAATGGTCTTGTGAGGTGGCATTTAACATCTATTTTTTATTTTAATTTGTAATTTTTTTTTGGCCATGCCTGTGGCATGTGGGATTTCCAAGGCCAGGAATCAAACTTGTGCCACAACAGTGACCTGAGCCAAAGCATTGACAACGCCAGATCTTTAACTCATTGAGCCACCAGGGAACCCCTACATCTACTTTTTAAAGTTGAGAAAATTGATACTCAGTGAGATTAATCTATGTGAAGTAGGGTGTTTTATTTCTCATGCTTGGTTAGATTGCACATGTATTTTAATTAAGAGATAGTCAATTGGTATGAGTATATTTATGTCTAAATAAATGTGTGTACATGAAGACTTAGAAATAAATGTATTATCCACAATTTCCCTTTTATGAGTGTAATGTTCAATTCAAACAAACAGATGTTTCTTACTAAATTTCCCAGGCCTAATGAAGAAAAAAAAATCAAGAAAACTATTTCCTGGCTTTTCCTTGAGGGCACTAGTAATCCCTTCTTCAGTGATAACTTACTCAACTTTGAACAACACTGCATAGATCATTATCACACAGAACACACATGCTATCACTCACTACAAAATCAAGCAGTTATATAAAATGACAGGTTATGACTTCACTAACATATTAAATACAATTACTCACCTAGTCTTCTTAACAGGGCACTAAAAGAGATTTTAGTATTAAGTGGGCCCCTACCAGCAAACTCAAAAGACATACTGCTTACACATGCCAAACCATACAAAAACCATATTTTACTGGAGACCTGGCTTACTTACATAAGGTTATATCTTTCAAATGTAAAGAAATCTCAAACCATAAATGATTCAAGGAGAATTTTTTTTGCAAAGTCTTTGGATTCTAATACTTAAATTATTTCAGTATTAGATGCTGCTATTCCATTATCCTTTATTATATACATTATTTCTCTCTTTTATCTGGTCTCCTTATAATGTTAAGTAAAGCCAAGTTCTGTTTATTAACTTTTTTGCTTTCCATGCAGGGATGTGTAGGATCTGTGGAGTAAAACATAAATCAAAGAGAATCTGTAGCCTCTACTCTTTAGGAGTTGAAAACTATTATGGGGAAATAAAGGTCACTGTATGGAGGCTGTGTAAAGTGAAAAATTGAATAAAAATTCATCATTACAGAAACCCAGAAGTGGGAAAATTTGATGTGAAGTTGATGATGGGGAAGGGATTTAATAGAAGGCCACAGAAGTGGAATATACTATACTGGTTATGATCATGGACACATCAGCCAGAGAGGCCTACCCAAGCTTGACCCTATTGTACATCATTTGTGCCACTGTGGCCAAATTCCTTGAGTGAGATAGTGCACGCTCTCTTTGTGTTAAGTGAGGATTCTTATAGTAATACCTCCTGAGGTGGTTTAATAGATGAAATAAAGTAGTGTTTTAGAAATGCTTTATTTGTGACATGCAGTAAAGTTTTGGTAGGGGTGATCTATTATTGTTATTGTAAATGTTGGGTAAATAGAACTTAAAATAAATTTTGAAGTTGTCATAAGATTTACACTACCTTCCATTAGGTTTGGTGGAAAGAGCAGGGCAGGCAGTTGTGCTTCCAATACAGTTTAAGTCTGGTGTTGGTAGGGAACACTAAATGTGAAAAATAATTTAATGTAATAACTTAACTTCATATAGCCCTTTACAGTTTGCAGAATCATTTTATTGACATCATGGCACTGCAGTCTTTCAAAAATTTTGTGAAGAAAGAAATACTATTTGTAGTTGAGGATTAGAAACTGAATTGCAGAGAAGCTAAGTCTTATGTCTAGCGCAACAGTGTTAATTCATACCCTTGTTTGGCACTCTTTTTTTTTTCAACTGAACTACAGTTTTCTCAGTGAGGAGTTTAGAGTTTACTGTTCAGAGATAAGGATAAGCACATGATGGTTTTATTGCCAAGGATGAAATATTTACATTTGTTAAAAAGCAAGGTGGAGTTAAACTCAGTTGAAAGATGTCATTAGGAAGATGGATTAAAAATTTTGTCATGTATTCAGGGATAAAACTATGAGAGACTGTGAGAACAAGGTCCTACTCCATGTTCTTCACTACAGGATCTCTAGAGGAGAAGCTCAGAAATGTTTGTTGAGTAAAGGACATTTGATGTCACGGAAATGGATAGTGGGTTATTAAAGTAATCCGATATAAAATGGATAGGCAGGTACCATTGGGAACAAGGACAGATGGAACACAATTGAAAATTTAGCTGATGAATAGGAGAAGAAAGAGACAAGGAGAACTCAGGGGTTATTAGAGGATAAGTACCAACTGAACACGTCTTAGAGGGTTATGTTCTCAATTTCTAAGTAGTAAGTACAGTACTTTTTTTTTTGCTTTGAAGGGACTAGATCATTGAATTCAGAAATGTATGTTTTAGCATGTGTTTTTCTTTGGCTTTGATTCTTTAGTGATGGGAAGTGAGTTGAAGAGATGACTCTCAAGCTAGATATCCTCAGGTAAAGTGTGGGAATCCTCCCTCCCCCATTGCTTGGTGTCTAGGAACCCATTCATCCCCACCTTCCCTCAGCCTCCATTTATGGACCTGGCCTCAATAGGGTAAGACAGATGTGCAGTGAGTCCAGAGGCAGGAACACAGATGAAGACTCTTAGTTGCCAGTACAAATGCTACCCATTTGACAGGAGGCCTGGTAATCAGCAGACTCTGGCTATGGCCTTGGTCTCTCAGATCCAGTCTTTTCTGCAGAGCCCAGGCAACCCTCCTTAAAATCCTTTCCCTTCTTTTCCCCTCCTTCATTCCAACCTGCTCCTGCAAGGACACCTTGAGAAATTTTTCTAATCTGGGAGGAAATTCTGGCTCTCATTCATCATGATTTTTTATTATTTTAGGTCATTTATAACAGTCTGAATTAAATGTATTCTCTACAAGTTCTCGTTAAAAAATTTCTAAAAGGAGAATGCCTTCAAATGGGAAAAATGTCAGACTTATGATTATATAGGGGATATTATACTGTTTCCTACAAATGTTGGGGAAATATATAATCATAGGGGCTACAGAACTTTATTATGAGAAATGTAATTAAAATTATCTAGTGCAATTGTTGTCCTTTCTCTGTGTGTGGAAAGGGGTTGCTGATTTGAAAATAAAATAGATATTAAGCATTTCCCCATGCTTGCTTTATATAACACTGAGGTTTTAAATAATACATCACTTTATTTAAAATCTATTTACATGGTAATTGCCACTGTATAATGTATGAAAGATCACTTTACTGAGTTTAAATCTGGTTTGCAATGTGGGCTTGACATATATTGTGTTATTTTTTTAAAAGCCTCTTAAATTACTCTTTGTATATTTCTAAAATACAAGTAGCTATTTTTAGAAAAATAATCATGAACTCTAACCATTGCTAACCTGTTTTATGATCCTTCGCTTTCTAGTTTCAGTTGCCTTTGAAATGTCATTTTGCTTCTCAAAAAGGTAGGCAGTAACAGGACATTTAAATACCCCCTAAGAGACTGTTATTTTTTAAAATCATATTTCTAATTTCTTGGATGATAAAGGAAACTTTTTAAAGTCCTTTTTTATATATTTATTATATACACAGAAAAGCAATCGCTCTGAAATTTTTTTAATGTTGTTAGTTCCTCGTAACTGGGTCTTGGCACCCCCAGAAAGGGGACAAATGATGCTTGCCTGGGATTCAATGCATTTATCTGTCTCCTCATATTGGTCTCTATTTCCCCTCTCTCCTTCAGTCTTGCTCCTTTAGAACTATCAACACCCTTTAGTATGGGGCTGTTTTTCATTTATCTTATGATGTCATCCTTGCTAGCTATCAAACATCATGTGGTCTTCACAGAGACTTGGCATATAGTAAGGACTAAATTAATATCTGCTCAGCAATTTCACCACTATTATTGGCAGTCAGTAAGAGAGGATTTTACCCCAATTGCATTAAGAGTAAAATTGAGAAATTTATGTTATAGGGAGGACCTAGTGGCTAACTCAACTCAACAAATGATGATGTCACTTTTGTGTTGGGGTTTCCAGGTTGCCTTATTTTATCCTGAAAGATACATTCATGGACCTCTTTTAATTTCTCTCTGCACTCACATCTTAGATTATCTCATCTAGACTCTTGGATTTAAATATGCAGATGATCCCCAAATTTATAACTCTTCCCTGAGCACTCTCTCAATTTTACTCTCATGTGTCTAGTAGTAATCCCTGCATCTTCCCTGGGATGTCTAAAAGGCATCAAGGTGAAATGCATGACACCAAAGAAAAGATAGGAATATAAAGGCAATAATCTTATTTATTTTTTGTTTTTTTTTTCTTTTTTGGGGCCTCACCTGTGGCATATGGGTCTAATCAGAGCTACAGCTGCTGGCCTACACCACAGCCACAGCAACACCAGATCCGAGCCGAATATGTGACCTACACCACAGCTCATAGCAATGCCGGGACCTTAACCCACTGAATGAGGCCAGGGATGGAACCCTCAATCTCATGGTTCCTAGTCGGATTCTAAAGGCAATAATCTTAATTGAAAATTTAACATATGTAGAAAATAAAAGGATTAATTCCATTGTAATTGAATGATCATTTTTGGGTGCACACAGAATAAGGGAAGTTTAATGATTTTCTTATTAGTTTGTGTATGTCTGAGAATGGCAGAGAAATTAATTTAAACTTGTTTTACAATAAGAACTTTTATTGGCCCATGTAGGTAGAAGTATAGATGTTGGGTTGGTTTACTATAGAAAATATTAGAACTCGAGATCTGTTTCTTTGTGTGTTTGTGGTGTGTGTATGTGTGTGTGTTTTAGTTTTGCCTCAGAGTATATGTGAGCTTTGTGCTTTGTTTAGCTTCCTTCATAAGGGAGAATGAGTGCCCTCAGCCACTGGGCAGTGTAGTTTCATGTTCATACCCACAAGATAAGAAAGAGAGAGACAAAAGGATAGCGACAGATATAGACAGAGAGTGACTTTCCATGGCTTTCTCTTAGGAGTATTTTTTTTCTTAGTAATGTGTGACCAAGGCTTTTCTCATGTGTGAGCAAGGCTTTTCTCATGTGGCCTGACCTAACCTAACCCATACTGGCTTAGGTCAGGCCACATCAGAGTTTGTTTAGGCATCAGCCCTCTTGCTGTAGCCTATGTCCCAACGGGTAAGCTAACTCCAAACCCATTCCCCAAAGTGGGTTTATATTTGTCTGAGCCAATTGGGCAACATCCATTCTTCTGCCAGTAAGTAGGTTCTGAAATCCAGGCTAAGTCAATTAGCATGTGACATCATCCTACAGACCAGGGGCACAGTTCATCATTACAAAAGAAAAGGCATATGTTCCATGCTTTGAAGGAAGTAAAAAAAAAAATGCCTGAGAGTGAATGCTTAGAAGAGAATGAGAAGGCCTATCATGTGGTTAGCTGTAGGAAGCCATTTTGTAATGCAGAGTCCAGCTAGCCAGTAAGTGAAGCTGACCCCATCAGGAGTCCATCGCTAGGATACTTTTTTTTTTTTTTTTGGCTGTTTAAGGCTATACTTGCGGCATATATAAGTTCCCAGGCTAGGGGTCAAATTGGAGCTGCACCTGCCAGCCTACACCACAGCCACAGCAATGCAGGATCCTAGCCATGTCTGCAACCGACACCACAGCTCATGGCAACACTGTATCAGTGACCCACTGAGCAAGGCCAGGGATCCAATGTGCATCCTCATGACTACTAGTCGGATTCGTTTCTCCCAAGCCACGATGGGAACTCTCATTTGCTAAGATACTTGCTGGGAAATTATGTCCAGGCCAGACATTGATCCAGGTTTTCTGGGGCCTAAAGATTTATGAGGGGGAGGACAGGGGCCTCATCATGAAAATTAATACAAACATCTGTATACAGAATTAGGTAAAGGGCTTTAAAAGGGGGCCATGCAACTGATAGCCTCTAAAATTTAAGATTAATTAGCTTCTCAATGAATATACCTCTCAGGGCAACACTGTTGAAGGTCTTACCCTTTACCTCTCCAACTCTGTACTTTGAGCTAATGAAGTAAATAAATTCTATATTGTTACTACAAATGAAATCACCCCAACTGATGCAAAGATATGCATGAGAATAGAGTATTCAGAAGCGATACTTTACACATTGTTTCCTAGTGTTAGAGAACAGTAATATATTATACCTATTATTCTTAATTTTCTAAGAAATTCATAGTTATAAATTTCAGTATCTTGGAAGTAATTGCCTTTTAGCAGTAATACTTTACAGTGTTTAAAATATAGTTTAACTGAGTACCAATCCAAGATTTTGTACAAGGAAAAGCTAGTCTTCTTGAAGTCTTAGAATTTCTATAATAACTCCCTTTGTTGTCCTATGGAAATTCTGTGCCACCCTAAACATTCTTTGATCACCAATTGCAAACAACAAACCTTGCCAGTGCTTTCATTGTACAGATAAGAAGCTAGAAGTCTAGAGATATGAGTAGGTATGTTTCATAACTCTTCACCAGCAGTTCTATGAGAAAACCAAACTATGACTCGCCAGTTATCTTTCACTATTCAGCATTGCCTCTTTGATATCGTTATTTTCCTATCAACTTTTTTTTACACAAAGAAACCAAATGATGCTTTCTTTCACACAGAACTATTTGGAAGTGATCAATCTAGAGTTCTCTGTCATCCTCGGTATGTTACAGCCAAGTACACTCTGATCATTGCTGTCTTCCTGACAATGGGACTAGGGACAATAAGTCCAGAAGCAGTTTCACTTTTATTTACTTTTCATCATTTATTCTTTTAATATTTAGCAATTCTTTTTTTTTTGTCTTTTTGCTATTTCTTGGGCCGCTCCCGCGGCATATGGAGGTTCCCAGGCTAGGGGTCCAATCGGAGCTGTAGCCACCGGCCTACGCCAGAGCCACAGCAACGCAGGATCCGAGCCGCGTCTGCAACCTACACCACAGCTCATGGCAACGCCGGATCGTTAACCCACTGAGCAAGGGCAGGGACTGAACCCGCAACCTCATGGTTCCTAGTCGGATTCGTTAACCACTGCGCCACAACGGGAACTCCAATATTTAACAATTCTATGTGATGATTTCTTACAGCGTCTTTTTGTGTGTATTTTTTTGTGGTAAGAATACTTAACATGGCATCTACCGTCTTAATACATTTTAAGTGTTCAATATAGTATTGTTAATTCTAGGCATTATGTTGTATAACACATCTCTAGAACTTATTCATTGGGTATAACTGAAACTTTATACCTGTTGAAGAACAGCTCCCCATTAACCCCTCCCTGAAGGCCCTGGCAACAACCATTCTACTCTCTGCTTCTATGAGTTTGACCTTTTAAGATCTCCTATGTGAATGAAACCATGTAGTATTTGTCCTTCTGTTATGGGCTTTATTCACTTAGCACGATGTCCTCCTGGTTCAAATATGTTTTCAAATATGGGAGGATTTCTTTATTTTTTTTAAGGCTGAATAATTTTCTTCATCCATTTATCCATCAATGGACACCTAGGTTATTTCCTAGGAAATAGAGCTGCAATGTACATGGGAGTGCAGATATCTCTTTGAGATCCTGACTTCAATTCTTTTGGATATACTCCTGGACAGAGAATTGCTGGATCATATGGTATTTCTATTTTTAAATTATTTTAATTCAGGAAAGCCATTCATTGAGTTTACTAATACAGCTAATCTAACACAAATGCTGTTAAAATGATTTTCTTTTGTACTTTGCTTGAATCAGAGTCCAAACAAACTGCACACATTGTGATTACTTGCTATTTCTGGGCTCTACCCCCTTCTCTTTTTTTTCCCTTATATCTTATTTTTTAAAAAAGAATTTGGAATTTTTTCTTTTTCCTTTCAGTTTTATTGAGATATAATTGATAAACAGCACTGTATTAGTCTAAGATATATAATATAATGACTTACATATATTACAAAATGATTATTTTTTTCACTGTGTCCATGACATGTGGAAGTTCCTGGGCTAGGGATCAAACCTGCACAGCAGTTGCAGTCTGCACCACAGCTGCAGCAATGCTGGGTCCTTAACCTGCTGTGCCACAAGGGAACTTCTTGTCTATTTTTAATTTCAAATGAACCACCATACTGCTTTCCAGAGAGAAAATGTACACCATTTTACATTCCCACAATAGTGTATAAAGTTTCCAATTTCTCCACATCCTTGCCAACACTAGTTTTTTTGTTTTTGTTTTTTGATAATAGTGCTAATAGATATGAAATGATAACTCATTGTGGTTTTGATTTGTATTTCTTTTCCTAAATGAATAATTATTTCCATTACGTTAAAATCTTTTTTCCATTTAGAAAAAGCTCCTCTTGAAAAAAAAAAGGTTTGAGTTTACATGTATTAGAATAGGATTCATTACTCTTTGTATAAGAATAATAGCAAAAAACAAAATTACGAAATTCATTAGAACTAAGTATATAATAGTTTTCCCCAGGGTACAATGATGATAAAGTGGGCTCTCTCTGTGATATTAAATCTGAACAACAGCAAATAACACTTTTTAAAGGTTATGTCAATCATATCTATGAAATGAAATATACAATCAGTAACTTTGAGAGTTCGCTTGTTCATTATGTTCCATCTTTATTTCTTTGTTTTGGAGTTGGAGCTTTTATTTCTGAATTAATTCCTAAATTTGCGTCCTGGGTTAATATCTGGCACTTGGTTGATAAAGAAGAGGCATGATGGGATGGTCTGTAAGAATGCTGAAAGTATAGCTTTTTATAGATGAGTAATTTGAGGCAAAGAGAAGCAAAATGACTTACTTGCCTGAGATAAAACAATGACTCAGGTTCCTAGCAAGAATAGAACAAGAACTCTGGATTTAAGGCTGCTCAATTTTACTCCAAAAAATTATTTTCCCTGTACTTTCTTCAGTAATGTCCAATATACATTAACACTTGAGTGAGAGAATTTAATTTTTAATTTTTTTCCTCTTCTGTATGTATTTCACTGCCTAATTATCATGTAAAGATTGCTCTTCAAGATTCTAGCAACCTTTACTTCTGTTTTAAGAGCTGCTAATTTCCTAAGTTTGCTTTGACATGTGAGAAGTTTTCGCTGCATTTTTGCAGCTATAATCACTTTTCTTTGTCAATCTTATGATCCTATATATAAACCAACATAAATATGATCCATAACTGCTGACTGGGGGCTTTACATCTCTACCCCCGTTTTGTCATTCATTGATGTTTTTAAAAATAATTTAGTAAAGTTCTATTTACATTTGTGGGGTTATTGATCTTGTTTTCTGAGTCCTTTTCCTTTCAGTTACACAATAACAATTACAGTTTGAGGAATGCAAAATTGTATTTAACAGTTATATCCTTGTCATTTTCAAAGTATTTTAAAACTTCCCTTTTGGGGGCATGAATATACATTATCATAATTCACTGGAAACAGTAGTCTTAGATTAAGAGAAATACAAAACAGGAAACACAATCGCTAAAATTATCATTATCAGAATAATTGTTTCTAAAAACCAGTCTTAAAATTTTTTTCCAAAATTACACTTCTTTTGTGAGTTAAAGGAAAAATAATTACTTTGCATCAAAAACCTGCAAAATCCCAAGTATAGGAGATGACAGTGCTGTCACTTCATAATGTCTATTTCATAATGTTCACTTAAAGATGAAATGATGTAAAACTTAAAAGGATCCAGAATAGAGCATGAGATACATTGTAGCTATGCAGTAAATAATGGTTGTTTTCCTCTCTTCTCTTTTTCTGCTCTTGTTCAGGAAGGTTGTAGAGAAATTTACTTTTTCTGATTATAAAGGAAATTTATATTCATTATATATACTTTGGATTAAAGAACAGCTTAAAAAAGTATTAAATTCATACACTTATTTCCAACCAAAGACAAAAACTTGTGATAACTTTGTGTATCTTCTCCATCTTTTATGCATACATAAGTACTTTTGTATTTTAACAATATTAAGATCAATTTTTAAAGATCTTATTTGCATAATATAAGTTTTTAAAGGATAAAAATTTAGGTTGATATCAAGCTTCACAGAAGAAATGCTAGGTGATAAGGGGCAAGAGCTCAAGAAAAAAACTGGCCCTAGAATTTTACCTGCACTGAAATATATAAATATAAAAGTATAAAAAAAAATTTGTTGGAAATGAAATGTTTGTAGCATTTACTCCCCAGAAACATTATTTCAATGCACTCTTGGAGGAAGCATTTCAGTGAAAAAATAAATGATCAATATGATTAGAAGCATATAACTTGATATGATTTATTGTCTGCAAAAAAGGATTTTAAAACTAATTCTCATATATCTGGAAACAAAATTCTAACGCAGCAGTTCTCAAATATTTCGGTCACAGGATCTATTTACATTCTTAAAAGTTGTTAAGAATGCTCAAAGAACTTTTGTTTATGTAGGTTTTGTCCATCAATATTTACCATATTAAAAACTGAAAATTTAAAACTTTGTTAAAAGTAAGACTAATGAGCTACTACAAGTTCACCTAAATGATATCTCTTTTATGAAAAAAATTCTAAAACAGAAACAATTTGGGACCGAATCTGCTCTATGTTTTTGCAGATCTATTGTTTAGAATAGTGAGAAACAGCTAGATTGTCACCTGTGCTTCTGTACTTCATCTGTTTTGTGATACAATGTCACATGACCTCTGCAAAATCTACCGTAAAATCTGTATACTCATGAAAGAAGCAAAGTGCAAAAGACAAATGAATACTTTGCATTACTGTGAAAATAATTTTAACCTTTCAGATGTTTTGAAAGCATCTTGGGAACCCCCAAAACTCTGTGGACCATACTTTGAATACGGCTACCGTGAAAGATGCTAATGTTGTGAGGGAGGGTGCTAGCTTAGGAAAAAAGAGCAGAGGGAGAAGAGACTGTGCTTAACTGCTTATTTTATTTATAGGAGGGGACCCCTAGATATTGAGAAGCTTTGGAAATATATTGGTAAATGTAAACATAAATATTAGTTATTAATTATCTGATGAAAAAAACCCTAACATTGAAAATTCAATCCAGACAATAATTTGAGGTGTCCAATGAAAGATAAAAAGGAGGATGCTGTATGTTAAAAAATGACTTTTAAATTAAAAACATGTGGGGTTCCCATCATGGCTCAGCAGTTAACAAACCCAATTAGTATCCATGAGGACACAGGTTTGATCCCTGGCTCTGCTCACCAGGTTAAAGATCTGGCATTGCCTTGAGCTGTGGTGTAGGTCACAGACACAGCTCAGATCCTGTGTTGCTGTGGCTGTGGTATAGATGGCAGCTACAGCTTTGATTTGACCCCTAGCCTGGGAACATCCATATGCTGTGGGTATGGCCCTAAAAAAAAAAAAAATTTAAAAACATGGAATAAGATGCAGAAATGAATCCTAATAACAGATTATGGCATATATGAATATGTTAAATTCATGTACAGATAGAGGCTATAAAATAGGATTAAAAAGCAAACAAATAAGCACTAAGGTCAGATCTAGCTATTTATTGAAATAAAAATGGAGAAAAAGGATATAACAGATATATAGGAAGAAAGGCAAGCTAGGGAGGTAATTTTAACCTCAAACGAAAAAGATTTTTAAGTTGAATATGTTTATTAAAAAACATAATTCAAGAAGATAAAACAATCTTGAACATCTTTACATAGACAACAGTATCAAAATATATAGGGTTTCATTTGACAGAACTGAGCAAAGAAATGTGGAAATCAACTATTGTGATTGTAGATTTTATTATACACTTTTCTATTATACAGTGGTAGATTAAGCAAGCAATAAGGTTAACTGAGATATTATTATTAAGCCTGGAATAAGATACATATACTTGGAGGGAATTTTACTTTCAAAAAGCAGAGAATACATGCTCTTTTGAAGCACACATGAAACATTTACAAAATTCAACCTTGTTCTAGGCTTCAATAGAAGCCTTGGTTAATGTCTAGGACTTGTATTCAGAGACAACGTTCTCTGCCTATAATAAAATAAAAATTTTAAAGTATGACAAAAGTATATTTTTAAAAGCTTATAAATTTCTAATTTTTAGAAAAATTGCTATATAAATCCTTTAGTAAAGAAAAAATTTGGTAAACACTAAAATACTTTAATGATCTAGGTGTTCAGCTCAATAACCTAAAAAAGGAATTAAACAAGAAAAATCAGAAGAAGAAGTAATAAAAACAAAGGCATAAATTAATGAATTTCAGAAACAAAAACCAGTGATGAAAATGCTAACAAAACCCCAAAAGCAGAATTCCCATTGTGGTGCAGCAGAAACGAATCTGACCAGTATCCATGAGGATGCGGGTTCCATCCCTGCCCTCACTCAGTGGGCCAGGATCCGGCATTGCTAGGAGCTGTGGTGTAGGTCACAGACACAGCTTGGATCCCACGTCGTTGTGGCTGTGGTGTAGGCTGGCACCTGTAGCACCAATTAGACCCCTAGCCTGGGAACTTCCATATGCTGCACGTGTGGCCCTAAAGAGCGAAAAAAAAACCCAAAACCAAAATCTGGCTCTCTGAAAAGATGTCTTACATGAGATTAATAAAAGTAAACAAATATGTAAATAAGTAAATATAGAATAAAAAAGGAAAATAACTCCAGCTATAATACACAATAAAATCATTTTAAAATGTTATAAACAACCATAAGCAAATATAGTTGGAAATCTAATGAAATGTAGAAAATGTGCGTAGACCAAAAGTTTGTAAAGAAATGAAAATGTTTATCTACTTTTCCCCTTACATTCACTCATAATCCCTCTTCCCCAAAGCCTCAGATAGGTAACTTTGCACGTGAATTCTACCAAAATTTCAAGAAATATATAATTTATTTCACAAAATACAAAGAGAAACACTGCCCAATTCACAAACAACAAAAAAAGTACAAAAAATAAAATTATTGGTTGATTTCAATTAGCAACACATTTTGAAAAATCGGAAACAAAATATTGGCATCTGAATCCAATAGAGATTATTTTAAAAAATCTTATAGTTTAGTATCATAAAAACTCTCATACACATTAAACACCTTTTGAACTAAAGAAAAAAAAGTCATGCAGTTTCAATATATGCGGGCAAAGCATTTGTTAAATCCTATGCATTTTTATTTAAATAATGAGGAATGGAGGGATATTTTTAAATTAGATAGTAGCTAATGCATAGTAACTCCAAAACTCAGTGGCTGATATTACATTTAATGGATCGAGGTAACATGCACCCAACTCTCCGGTGGTCATTAAGAATGGAACATGATGGAAGATAATGTGAGAAAAAAAAGTATGTGTATATACATATATATATATATATATATATATATATATGACTGGGTCACTTTGCTATATAACAGAAATTGACAGTACATTTTAAATCAACTCTAATAAAAACATCTTAAAGAAAAAAAGACAAGGGTACTACATAAAGTGTTACAGTTCATCTTAATCTAGTGCCTCTGGCAAACTGAATAAGACCAAAAAAAGATTTAAAAGAGAGAGCTTTGTCATCTTTCTCAAATAATATGGATAAAAAATTCCTGTAAAACAGCAACATCAAACTAGAAAATATAATCAAAACCAGAATACGTTAGAAGCAGATCTAAAGCGTAACCAGCAATTAATCTAGCCGTGAATTCACAGAACATTTATAGAGAAAATTTTAGACCTCTCCTAAATAGAGTATAAAAGCAATAATAAATGGAAAGATATACTAGGTTAATGAATGATAAAATAGCATTGTAAAAGCTAGATTGATATTTTTAAATTAATATTTTATGGAATGCCATTTAAAATCCAAGTAGAAGATTTTGGAAAATGTGACAGATAGATTCTGTTCTTTTATTGAAGTGTAATGGTTCATGAAAAGTCAAAGCAATTTTGAAAAATGAATATTAAAGTGATGAGATTTACCTTTCCAGAAATTAAATTATGTTACAAACCATATTAAATAGTCACATATAATTACTGGTTTACTGGAAAAAACTGTACTTGGTCATAATGTATCATTATTTTTACACGTTTATTCTACATGTTAATATTTTCTTCACAATTTTATAATTTGTAGTCTATACTTTCATGATATCTTTGAAAGATTTTGCTCTCAAAGTTTTTCAGTTCTAATAAATTGAACTGAGATTTTTTTCCTAAAAATTGGAAATTTTAAAAAGTACTAAAGTGAGTTATTCTTCAGAAGTTTAGAAGTTATAAATTAACTTATCTTGATGTCATTTTTAATGGCATTTTTATTTATGTTAACAGTAATAGGTCTGTTTAAGTTTTTGACATTATATTTTGTTAGCAATCATGTAATTCCTCTAGATTTTCAAATTTGTTGCTATAGAACTACATGTTATAAAATTATAATTATTTAATCACTCATCTGTGTGTTATATCACCATTTTAATTCTTAAATTTACCTATAATGTCTTTCTATGTTTTCTTTATTCAGACTTGTAAGACAAAGAAAATCTTTGTAGAGAATTTCTTTATCCTTAATTTTAGTTTTTATTTATTTTTATTTAATTAATTTAAGCCCAACTATATTTTATCTATATTCATTTCCTTTTTCTAGTTCATGTGTTTCCTTTCTGTTTTTAAATTTCTTTTTTTTTAATTTTTAAAATTATTTATTTATTTATTTATTTTTGTCTTTTTAGGGCTGCACCCAAGGTATATGGAGGTTCCCAGGCTAGGGGTCTAATCAGAGCTGTAGCCGCCAGCCTACACCAGAGCCACAGCAACGCCAGATCTGAGACGCATCTGTGACCTACACCACAGCTCACGGCAATGCCAGATCCTTAACCCACTGAGTGAGGCCAGGGATCGAACCTGCAACCTCATGGTTCCTAGTTGGATTAGTTTCCGCTGCGCCATGACGGGAACTCCCTAAATTTCTTTCCATAAGCATTAATAGTCCTTTAAAAAGGTTTTTCAAAATAATGGAATATTATTGAAATTTAATAATAATGAAAGCATTTAAGGATATTAAGGATATATATATATATATATACACACATTCATATGCATATACATACACAGAAAGAGAGTATGACTTTAGAATGACTCCCATTTATTTTTATACAGAGTCTTTTTCTTTTCTTTGCCTTTTAGATAGCTTTTTTTTTTTTTTTTTTTTTAATTTTATGGCCACACTTGTGGCGTAAGAAGTTCCTGGGCCAGGGATAGAATCAGAGCCACAACTTATGTTGCAGTTGTGGCAGTGCTGGCCACTTTAATTTCTCCTTTTTAAAAATTTTTATTAAAACATTGTTTATTTACAGTGTTGTGTTAATTTGTGCTGTACAGCAAAGTGACCCAGTCTCACACTTACACACACACATATATACTTTTCTTGTATAATCTTCCATCACAGTATCCCAAGAGACTGGGTATATTCCCTGTGCTACACAGTAGGACCTCATTGCTTATCCATTCTAAATGTAATAATTTGCATCTATTAGCCCCAAACTCCCCATTTATCCCATCCCTCCCCTCCCCCTTGGCAACTATATGTCTGTTCTCTATGTGTGTGAGTCTGTTTCTATTTTGTAAATAGGTTCATTTATGCCATAATTCACTGAGCCAGGCTGGGGATCCTAAATGACTTGTGCCACTGCAGTGGGATTTTTAACCCACTCTACCACAGTGGGAACTCCTAGATAGCTTTTTATTTTTTTATTTTATTTTATTTTTTGCTTTTTAGGGCCACACCTACAGCATATGGAAGTTCCCAGGCTAGGGGTCCAATCAGAGCCACAGCTGCTGGCCTACACCACAGTCCCAGCAATGGCCAAATCCAAACCACCTTTGCAACCTACACTGCAGCTCATGGCAACGCAGATCCTTTACCCATTGAGCAAGGCCAGGGATCTAACCCTCATCTTCATGGGTACTAGTTGGATTCGTTTCCGCTGAGCCACAATGGGAACTCCATAGATAGCTTTTTTTTTTGTCTTTTTTGTCTCTTTGTTGTTGTTGTTGTTGTTGCTATTTCTTGGGCCGCTCCCGCGGCATATGGAGGTTCCCAGGCTAGGGGTCCAATCGGAGCTGTAGCCACTGACCTACACCAGAGCCACAGCAACGCGGGATCCGAGCCGCGTCTGCAACCGACACCACAGCTCACGGCAACGCCAGATCGTTAACCCACTGAGCAAGGGCAGGGACCGAACCCGCAACCTCATGGTTCCTAGTCGGATTCGTTAACCACTGTGCCACGACGGGAACTCCCCTAGATAGCTTTTTAATTTCTGTTTTTTTTCCTTTCCATTTTTTCCTAAAATCCAAGAATTTATTTTAGTCACTTTCTGATTTATTTCTACTTTTACTGGCTCATAAACAGTGAATATTTATACTATAAGGCTTTCTATGTGAGTATCATAGATTTTGACAGGATATATTCATTTCTTCATTCAACAAACGCTATGAAGAAATGAGCCTTAAGGGAAGACTCAGTTGTGGTAAGATTGGGTTGGGGGAGACCCAGGTGGATGCAGAGGACATTTCATTTAGCAGGATTAATATGCACAAAGTTGAAAAGCATGAAGGAACCTACCCCATGGCCAGGAACCAGAGGTAGAGAGGGATTTTTGGAGCATAAAGTGAGCGAGAAGAGTTAGGCAAGATGAGACTACTTAGAAAATGATGACCTTTTGAAAATTACTTCCCTACCTTTTTCATTCTGTTAGAACCTCAAGGACATTGTGAGCAGAATCTGGAAGATATGCTAAGGTGCTTGGAGCAGAGGGCCAGAAGACCTCTCCTTCTCCAGCATAGGAGGGTGCTTTCCTTTCCTAGGGCTGCCTTAACCAAGTACCACACCGAGGTGGCTTAGAATAGCATTAATTTATTATCCCTCAGATATGGAGGCTAAAAGTCCAAAATCAAGGTGTTGACAGGGCCGCGCTACCTCTGAAACCTGTAGGAGAGATTCCTTCCTCACTTCTCCCTACCTCCTGGTGATTGCTGGTAGTCAGTCTTTGGTCCTCCTTGGCTTGTACGTGCATCACTCCAATCTCTGCCTGTATTGTCACGTGGGATTCTCCCCATGGGTCTCTTGTCTTATAAGGTTTCTTATAAGGACATCAGTTATATTGGATTAGGTGCCTAAGCTACTCCAGCATCACCTTAGCTAATATATCTTCAGTGAGGTACTGGGAGTTACAACTTCAACATCACTTTTTGTGGAAAGATACAATTCAACCCATAACAAAGCCACAGTTCAAGTTTTTAAACATTTCAAACAAATATGCTGATTTTCTTCTAGATATTGTGTCTGTGGGCCATTAACTCACTTTTGACAAATATCTGTAACGCCTAGCCCACTATGTATCTACAAGCACGTCAACCCAGTCTTTATTTTTGCCATGTTCCTTTAGAAATCCTCTCCTTGATTGTGCATATTTTTGATCTTAATATCAAATTTGTTCATAGCTTCCCAATTGATATAGTGATGATTTTAGGATTCAGTTATTGAAAAATTAACTCAAGCCCACCCAAGAGTCCATAGTCTAAATGTTGGGAATCAATATTCCAGCATAACCTCCAAATTCTCTAAAAAGTTTGTCCCTCCCAGAAATCTCCTCCTTACCAAAAAAAAAAAAAAAAAAAAAAATTCTTCTCCTTTTCAGGAGATGCATGCACAAGTACTCAAAAGTAGGGTGGCTAAAACTCAATGTCAGCAAGATTCCTGATTTTTCTGAACTTTTCCAGAAACAGCTCTTCTCTGAACTCGTCCAGATTTTTAGTTTCTTTCTGTTCCTTCTTCCCACCCAAGCCTTTTCTTCTTTGCTCCCTCCTTCCTATACTTACACTTGTTTCTACTGAATATCTGGTAACATTTTTCTAATTAGGTCACCGAAGAAACTCTTGTAAACCTCCCCAATGGATATTAGCATGGCCTGGAATGCTCCATTCTGTTTTCTTTTCTGGATCAGAACTCAGTATGTAAACCAGGAATGTTGACCTTCCATCATGCTATCCATATTGGAAACTTTGCTATTCCAGTATCACATCTTTTGGATTGGTTCCATGGATTTTCAAATTAACTAATTTGAGAGATGTACCTTTTTTAAACTAGTTAAGTCATGTTCTTGATTTCAAAGGGCAATAAGTGAATGTAACTAAGTTCTTTTGTAGACAAAATTAAACTATCAGTAATTCATGCTTCAGATGAGGTAAAATGGGATTATCTTTGGAGGCAGAACATGTCTTTTGGCATCTTTCCATTAAGTCTGCTCACATGTAAAGCCTGCTATGGGTTGACTTGTGCTATTTAACATTGATGTTCAAGTACACATTTGCTAAATAGTAGATGGATCAAGTGGAGGGAGATGGGTGAGGAACTTAGTCAATTCATTACAGTTGACCCTTAAACAAGTTGTGGGTTTGTGGTGTCTAACTTTATAGTTAGCCCTCTATATCGGCAGCTGCACATTTGTAGGTTCACCCAACTACTAAATAAGTAACATGTATTTAGTGAAAAAAATCTGTTTATTTTTTCAATTCAAACCCATGTTGCCCAAGTATCAGCTATATTTAGAATAAAGTGAATGGTATATTCCCCTGCAAATATTTTATATATATATATTTGTAAAATTTTTAGTTATTTTAAAGTTGATTTTCTTCTCAAAAGAGTATTTAGAAAGGTAACCCACTTATAAAGTTATTCTAATAAATGAGTCCTTCCAGAACAACATTTAATTGTTATTGTTGGAAAATTAATACCCAAAACTGTATGAACTAGTCTCTTCTCAACTGTCATCAATGTATTGCAGTAAAGTCTGGTGTTTTAAAAGCTTGTAAAACAACTTTGATATAAGAGAATCATTTCATGTATGTACACAATGGGTAATCCACCTTTCACGGGTCATTAGAAATACAGAACTAATGGTAAGGTAGGATTGCATGGCTTTTAGTGAGATGACAAGTCCTTGAAATGAAATGAAATCTGCAATGTGATTCAAACTCTTTTTGTGCTTTCCTTTTAGCAAAAATTACTGGAGCACTGAGAATCCAAGAAAACAATATGGGAACAGAAAACCTATGCATTAACTTATCTTTACTTAGGGATTTTCTTAGGCAGCTATTGTGATTCAAATAAATAAACAGTTGAGGCTACTTCTATTTTCAACCTTATTTCACAAAGAGTGAACTGAGGAGGGCAGAGATTCATTAGTCTCAATGCTGAGGTGTGGTAACAGTTTATAAGCCTAGGTTTGAAATATTAGCACCACAACAAATAAATTTTTATTCTTTTATTTCACATTTTCAAGTTCAATAAAAATATAGAATGATGTTTTGGAATGAATCTATAGGTTTTTTACAAAGTATGAAAAGGGATATTTGCTTTTGAAATTCCAATATGATTTTTTTTTGTCTTCTTTGTCTTTTTAGGACCACACCCATGGCATATGGAGGTTCCCAGGCTAGGGGTCCAATCCGAGCTACAGCTGCCAGCCTACGCCAGAGCCACAGCAACACCAGATCCTCAAACCACTGAGTGAGGCCAGGGATCAAACCCGCAACCTCATAGTTCCTAGTTGGATTCGTTTCTGCTGCGCCATGACGGGAACTCCCTGCTTATGATTTTTCAGAATATACTCAAACTAAATGGTGAGAATATGATGAAGAATATGCTGTCTCTTAAAAACTCATTTGTGCATTATGTGCCCCCTTCAGCTTGACTGATTCTCTATTCATTTGAACTTCTGAGAGTCTTTGAACTTGCTTTATTCTGTTCATATCCTTTTCTAAGCAGATAAAATATGGTTTCTATTGGTGAAATAGTGGTAATCAAAATAAATTTACATTATTTTTTAAAAATGCTTTATAAAGACATTTAAAGATTACATTTATCTTGATATTGTTAAGAAGAAAAAGCTATAGGTCATTCTCTTCCAATGAAATGGTTGTGGATTGGATGAACATATTTGTATTCAAAAATGAATTGATCTTACAACTTTTAGACAAAAGTATTATTTTACAAATACTTCGTTTTGATTATCCAAACTGATTTTTTTTCCCAATATTGTTCCTTTTAAATAAAGTACAATTGGTTTTACTGTGATTGTGGAAAATAATATAATGACTTTTTGAAAAATTTATGTTTTCCCTGTGGAGATAATATGTCATATTCTACTTTTAAGTTATCGAAAGTCTTCTCTTATAAATATGTACACAGTTGGGTATATACTCAAAAAACTAGCTGTCAATCTTTAGAATATCTGTGCTCATTGATATTTACAGATTTCATTCCCACATATTCCTCTCTTAAAAAGAACATGAATTAAAAATATGTTCTATTTGTACCAGTCACCACTAATTTAATAAATATTTACTGAATGTGTGCTCTGTGCCAGGTTCATTTCTATGTTCTGTGTGATCAGATAAGATCCCTGCCTTCATGGAACTTAAGCTCTTTCAGGGCCTGGGTTGTAGTGGTAGGTGTGGTTTGGGAAGATAGAAAAGAAAAATTAATAAAATTACCTAAAGAAATGATTTTTGAAGTAAAAAAAAAAGTGATAGACTAGAAGCCCTGTAGATTAGGTATCCTACAGTTACATAAGACAGAGAATTATAATAGTTAACATTTATTGAATGCTTGTTATGTACCAAGTACTTCTCTGTTGACCTTCACATGGATTAGGCTATTTCATAAGTTTATGATATAGGTACCATTGTCATCTTAATTTTAAGTATGCAGATACTGAAATACATAATTTACCTTACTCTTTGAAAAGTCACACTATTAAGAAATTATGAAGATGGGATTTTAAACTATGTGGTTTGACACAGAAGTAGTAGTATTAACCATTATGCTATTTTTGAGGAAATTGCATGTTGCCTCACGGTAGATAGATGAGTTACAAAGCATAGGAAGGGGCAAATTAGAGACAGAGAAAACAACACATGAAAAGGACTTAAGGCAAGAAAAATCATGATGTATTTGCAGAACAGAAGGTAGGAGTGTTGGATTATAGTGAGTAATTAAAAAGTCATGTAAAAATTACTTTGAGAAGCATCTAGCAGTAAGTATATCACATAGGGCCTTTTAAACAATAATAAGAGGTTTGTACTTTATTGTCAGAGCAATACAAAGCAATCAGAGGACATTAAAACAAAGGAGATACATGATTTGATTGACATTAACAAAGTCTACTTACTGTATGGGGGATGAAGGGGAGTGGGATATGGGAGCAAGAACAGTTGAAAGACTATGATGATAGTCAAGGAATGAAATCAAGGCACTTTGAACTATGTCAGTGGTAATGGGAATGGAAAGAAAACAATATATTTTAGATATCTTTTGGATAGTAAGTCAGTGATACTTGATTGATTGGCTGTGTAGGACTGAAGATTAAGCAAGAGATCATTCTATTTTGAATATGATCCTTTTGCTTGATGTCTAAGAGACGATATCAAAGAGACAGATGCAGTCTAAAGCTCAGGGGAAAGGTCTGAGCTGATGATCTATTTGGAATCGCTAGCTTGTAATTGGTGATTAAAGCTATGGGCATCAATGTTTTCTTTATCTTGTCTTGTTTTAGGGCTGCACGCATGGCATATGAAGTTTCCCAGGCTAGGGGTCAAATCAGAGCTGTAGCTGCTGGCTTACACCACAGCCACAGCAACACGGGATCTGAGCCACATCTGCGATCTACACCATATCTCATAGCAATGCCGGATCCTTAACCCACTGAGCAAGGCCAGGGATAGAATCTGCATCCTCATGGATTCCTGTCAGATTTGTTTCCACTGACCTATGGTGGGAACTCCCAACGTTGATGTTTTCTAGGGCAGTGTTCCTCAATACTGACTGTACTTTTGACTCATCTAGGAAGATTTTCAAAAATAAAGATTCCATGCTCTATCTCAAGCCAGTTAAATTAGAATCTTTGAGGAGATGAACCCTGAACCATATTTTTAAATACCTCTCTAAATTCTTTAAAAGAGTAGCCAGCCTTGAGACCCACTGGTTTAGGAATAGGAGCAAACAATGATAGAGAGCTAAGAGTGCAGATTCCAGAAAAGAAAGTGTTTTAAGAAGGATAGACCTATTTCAAGAAAGGTCAGCAGAATTAAGAGATACAAAGAGGTTGAGTAAGATGAAAACCTTTGGATAAAGGAGTATAGAAGTTGTCAGAAGCCTTGACAGATGTCTTGATGAGCTGGTGGGATGGGTGGTGAGAAAGTGGAGGCACCCCAAATCACAATGTATTTGACAAGTTTTAATGTGAAGAAGAGCAGAGGAAATGAGTGTTGGTTGGAAGAGGATATAAGACAGGGAATTCACCCATTTTATAAGTAGGGAGATACAAAGTCTTTTTTATATTGATGGGATTGACCTTGCACGAATTGACTTGCAAGGCTTAAGGGATGCCACTAAATGCTCAAGTAGAAGCGATGACTTTGAATGGGAGCAGAGGCACTGCTGCCTTGTAACAAGAGTGAAGACACTGAGATGTTGGTCAATGCAGAGGATGAATAAGATACTGTCTGATTGCTCTTCTTTTACTCTTGAAGTAGGAGGCAACCTTAGCAGCTAAGAATGTGGTGGGCTGTGAGAGTAGGAGTTTTAAAGATAAAGAAGGATCTATAAACTGGCCTTTTTGGAAAGTGGGAAAATAAACTTAGTAGGAAAATATATGAGCCTTCAGTATATTAGGCTTTCTTGGATTGCTATTATAAATTTAAGGTAGGAATGGTCAGCAAAATTATTGTGTGGATTTTATTTTTCCCAGAAACTTTAAGCTACTTGGGTGAAAATAGTTGAAGGCTTGAGATTGATATGCCAAGTAAGAGTATTTAAGAGAGTGAGAAAGCATAACAGAGTTGGTAGCATATTTAAGAAATCGGTTGTAATAATGCGCTGTAGGAACCATGCTGCATAAGGAGAGATGTTTGGAATGGACTTGACTTTCCTTTTATTCTTTTTGAAATAGCAATTATATTTTGACTTGGGCAAAGTACAGAAAAGGTCATATTAAGATTTAGGAAAAAATACTTTCTCATTTCTTGGAATGGGTTTGAGGAGGGAGAAGCACTAGGTTGTTTCATGACTCATAGGAAGAAGAGACAGATTATCCCTTCTGGGAAGAGCTGATGATTCAAGATCTAAGGCAGAATATACCTGGAGGTGGCTGATCCAGTAGTGAATGCCAAAAGTGCCACAGTATATCATGATCACATATGTAATTTTTCTCATTATTCTGAGCTCTCTTTCTGCTGTAGGGGAGGAAAAATGTATTTTTCTTCTACTCATTTTAGCTTTATTGGCCGGAGCCCTGAAAATTAGGCTGAATGAAAATTAACAGAAGAAAAACAAACGGAAGAACGGAAGTGTATTTAATGTACACATTACATGTATGCATGAAAATACTCTGTGATGAGTAACTTGAAGGAGGGGTTAGAACTTGAGCTTCTTGGGAAATCCTTTTGTGGCTCCGCGGAAATGAATTTGACTAGTATCCATAAGGATGCAGGTTTGATCCCTGGCCTCACACAGTGGGTTAAGGATCCTGTGTTGCCATGAGGTGTAGTGTTGCAGACACAGCTCAGATCTGGTGTTGCTGTGGCTGTGGTGTAGGCCAGCAGCTACAGCTCTGAATCAACACCCTAGCCTGGAAACTTACATATGCTGTGGATGTGGCCCTAAAAAAGACAAAAAAAAAGAAAGAACTTGAGCTTCTTTAGCGTCATATCAATGAAAAATCATATATATATATATATGTATATATATACATATATATTTTTTTTTGCCATGCCTATAACATGTGGAAGCTCCCAGGCCAGAGAATGAACCTGTGCCACAGCAGCAACCCAAGCTGTGGCAGTGACAACCCTGGATCCTTAACCTGCTGTGCCACAGTGGGAACTCACAAAGAAAAACTACTTTGTAGAGAAGTAACAAGACAGAGGAAAAGGACTTTGGGCTTCTGAGGGTGGCGAATTGTGGGAAGGCAAATATATGGGAAAACTAATGGTAGATAAGGGCTAGTTTTAGCAGGTTTATTATGTACATTTCTCTGATGATGTTTCTGGACTGACAAAGGACTAAAATTGTCTCTGGTAATTAACTTCTGTACTTCATAATAGAAAAAGGAGGAAGGACATCTTTACAAATTTATGTCTTGCTTTTAGGCAAATAGAAGAGGGGCAAGAGCTTTTCTTATATCTGCTTTTTCTCCATTGTCTTTGTCTCAAAATAATCAATATGCCAAAGTGGCATATTTTGGAGAGGCATATTCTGCTACCCTGCATTGCCAAGTTTCCATAAAATTTATTTCCGGCGCATAATACGTTCAAGAGACTTATTGGTGCTTACTGATAGGAAAGAAAAAAAAATAGGGCCCCAAGTGACCCAAGATATACTGAGATAATTAACTTTTATAGCACTAGATTAAGTTTTGAGTGAATTGATTACTAAAATTCTGTCAGTTCTGCAGAGAAAACAAACTAATTTTTACTTTAAAATTTGATAGGATTTGATTTTACTCTAAAAGATATCATGATCTTAGATATTTTCATCTCAAATTATTACAGTGCTTCCTTTTAGGTGTTATGCTGTAAATATTATGTACAAATTTTACAAAACTTTATCCCATGGATATGGCGAGTTCTCACCATTAAACCTATAGTGCTGCTCTTTCTTCCCATACCAATGAGATGTTGAGCTCATTTCTTTCCTGAGTGTCTGGGACCTTTCTCCCCAGAAACAATATAAGTATGATAATTGAATGATGGATGATTAATGTTTTAGTCCTATAAGTGTTTCACTGCACAGTGAACACGTGGGATTAGCCGAAACACTGGTAGTCTATAATAATGATGTCTGGATTGGGTTTCATAGCAGCAGTATAGAGCTTGAGCAAGTGCAAATTGATTTTTTCAGATACAATTGATAACTGTGAAGCAGTTGTATCTCAAAAGGCATGACTTAATAGTAGCAGCTATATTTAGCCCGTTAAAATGCATCTGCTTTTCTTCTCCTTTGATCCTTTCAACAATTGTGGAATTAAGTTGAGCATGTATCATTATCTTTAGTGAGACTGAAGCCCAAAAATAGCAAGTAGATTGGGCAGGACCTAACCATCCAGGGTGTATGAAATAAAAGGAAGAGGAAAACAAGCAACAAAGGTGGAGATTCTCCTGAACCCCACACTTAGGTTTCTGAGGTTGATCGGTTCTGGCTGTGGGTGAACACTCTATGATGTTATAAACACTATAACTTGCATACCAGACCAGGCTTCAATTAGACCTGGTTAGCAGAAGTTTCAGGAATGTAATTGTGAATGAGAAAAAGATCTATGCCTGTGTCATCTATGTGGTGAAGAGTTATAAGAGTAGACTGGACCAAAAATTGGAGGTCAGTAAGCAGCTTGAGTAAGGATAAAGCACATTTTAAAGGAATAAAGAATGCTTAATCCACAGGTGACATGTGCTACAGTTAAGCCCATAAAGACTATTAAAAATTTTCCCAGTGGATTGGAGAACTAAGACTTCACCCCACTGATTTAACAATCTGTATACCTTCCTCTATGCTACTGACAGTGTTGACTTTTCCCTGGGCCTGTGCTAGGGAAAACAATGACAGTTAAAAAAATTCCTTTCTGGAGTTCCCATTGTGGCTCAGAAGGTTAAGAACCCACCATAGTCTCCATGAGGATGCAGTTTCCATCAGTGGCCTCACTCAGTAGGTTACAGATCTAGTGTTTCTGTGGTTGTGGCGTAGGTTGCGTATGAGCTCCAATTAGAGCCTAGCCCAGGAACTTCCATATGCCGCAGGTGCAGCCATAAAAAGAAGAAAAGAAATTCCTTTCTTTTGTGTTCTGCGAAAAGCTTATTACATAGACCACCCTCCATGACACTTAGATAAGGCTCCCAGATGCCCTTCCCCTTGTTCACCTATAGCAAGACCCTCCAGTTTCCCATTTTTTTAATCTCAGAAATGACTAGCTAGCTGAACTATTGGTCCCCATTGATGAATAGACAAACGCTTACTAACTTGACATGACCATACTTTATTTAGGCCTCTCTCCTTCACCCAGGCCCCTGAATTTTGGCTTGTTTTCGAGCTTAAGCAAGTATTGAATGCATAACCCATTTCCCTTAATGGTCCCTCCTAGGGAATCAGCTGACCTCAAGAAAAACATTTCCTGCTTAATTGCCCCTTCATTCCACCAGCTTATCCCATGTCTCCATACCCAGTTGTTTGAAGACTTGTTTCTTTCTCCCTGTAAAAGAAAAGCCATGTGCCTGATATTTGAGATGCTCACAGATCATTCGGTCAGTATGTTCCATAATGCAATAGTTCCCCTTCTCCTACTGTAACATTCTTGTTTTTTCCAAATAAAATCTCTCCTTACCTAAATTCAGAATTTTTTTATTTGACACTACATTGGCTCTCTGTTCTTAACTCAATGACTTCTTATAAATAACAACATTTATGATCACATGCCACCTTCCCCTACATCCACATTTTTGCATCACTCCTTGAAGAGAGGAATATAGCAAAAGAAAGAATCAGGGTAAACACGAAGAAGGATATTCTATACATCAATGGAGGATAAGACCCAGATAGAGCAAATAAAAATTTTTCTCTCAGAAGACCTTGTACATGTTTTAGTACTTTGTTAGGGCCAAGCTCATATATCAATATTGGACACAACAGAGTTATCTTGGCTCTATCTCTCTCAGACACCGATATTTTAAGTTAGCCTTTAATTTGCTTTCAGCCTAAACCTTAACCTAGCTTAATCTTACTTAAGCAAACTTGAATCTCTTGAGGCCAGTTAATGGTTTTTTTAAATGCGCTCTGTTTTTCTCATAATGTGACATATAAAGAACTCAAGATTTGACATTATTTGGTTAAAAGAAATACTAATTGGGAGACCTGGCAATGAATTGATGAGTAAGTTTCATCCTAAAGAAATATTACTCCTTAGCATGTTTCCCTACAAGCAATATTATGCATGCAGAGCTGGCTTGTAAGTACACAGAACAACTTGTGATAAGATCTGAGGCATGAAAAAAAAATTATCCAGGACTGTCCAGGTCTAAAACCTTATTAATAATTATTTTAAGTTCTGAAAATTATGTTATTAGATTTTAAATTTAATGTAACTTCACATTTCTGCCCAGATCTAGCCCTGCATACATTTATTTGGCAAAAGTCCTGTGAAATAACTTTTATCAAAACCCCCCAGGACTTTATAAAATATTTTTCCCAGCTGCTCCACAAAGTGGAGAACTGTAATTGCAAAGAATATATTTTAAAAGATTTTTTCTCACATATTGAAAATATGAGTAATCATTTTCCTTTGCAAATTTTAAAGTTGTACTTTATTCATAAAAGTCACCATTTTGGTGATGCATTACATGATGCTTTTTAATATCACATATATTAAAATGATGTTTTCCTTAGAATTTCAGGTTGGTGGTAGTATTTAAATTGTGATAAAATACACATAACATAAATTTTACCATCCAAACCATGTTTAAGTGTACAATTCAGTAGTGTTAAGTATATTCATATTGTCATGCAACCAATCTCAAGAACCTTTTCATCTTGCTGAACTTAAACTCTATACCCATTAAACAACTACTCCACATTTCCCCTTCTCTCCTAGTCCCTGGCAACCACCATTCTACTTTCTCTTTCTGTGAGTTTGACTATAATCGTATCTGGACTGGGTTCCCGACTGTTTCAATAAAGCTAATATTGCAATAAAGTGAGTCACAAGAATTTTTTTGTTTCCAAGTGCATATAAAAGTTATGTCTACACTATACTGTAGTCTTTTGAATGTTCCATCGCATTGCATTTAAACAACATACCTACCTTAATTTAAAATACTTTATCACTAAAATAAATAAATAATAAAACACTTTATTGCTAAAAATGCTAACCATCATCTGACAATGCAGGGTTGTCACAAACCCTTAATTTGTTTTTTTAAAAAGCAGTATTTTCAAAGCACAGTAAAATGAGGTATGCCTATACTCTAGACAACTCATATGGGTGGAATCATACTATATTTGCCTTTTTGTGGCTGGCTTATTTCAGTTAACATGATGTCCTCAAGGTTCATCCATGTTGTAGCCTGTATCAGAGTTACCACTCATTTTAAAGCTGAATAACATACGTATATAACATGATTTGTTTGTTTATCCGTTGATAGACATTTGGGTTGCTTCCACCTCTTGGCTATTGTGATTAATGCTGCTATGTAGATGGTAGTATTTTCTACAAGAGGTGATACATTCCCCCAAGGGCAACTGAAAATATGTGGGAGGTTTTGGGATGTCACAGTGACTTGGGTGCTACTGGTATTTTGTGCCCAACTGGCGAGAATGCTAAATATCATGCAATATTTAGAACACGGATGATTCATATTAAAGAACTATCCTGCTCAAAATGCCAATAGCACCCCCATTGAGAAATTCTAAATAAGTCAAGTGGTTGTTAATGTGTTGAAATAAACTCCCCCAGAATTCGGTGAATTTTAAAGCCAGCATGCAGCTGGTCTTCACCTAACGTGGATGATAAGGCCCTTACCTATATACCTGGATCTAAGCTGCTACTCTTTGTAGAGGAAAAGTCTACAGCACAAAAGCTTTAGGGCATTTGCATTTATATGATTTCTGTTATAATGGTCTGTTATAATGTGTGAGGAAAGGGGAAGCCTTTAGAATGCTTCTTGACTGGGGAAAAAATGTCTCTTCTATCCCTACACACAAACGCTTAAGCATCAGACATGCATAGGATCTGAAATAATATAAAAACACTTAAGGAAACCATGGTACCTGGGTATGGAAATGGGAAGCAGTTCATCTGTGTTGTTCATATGCCACTTTAGTTTGATATACTATTTAAAAATAATATTTTATCAGTAGGAAAATTTTGTCAAATAAGAACTTCCCTCATGTATGGTTTTTATGATACTGATATCCTTGGCTGTCTTTATAACTAAATCTCACATAGGGGCATTGATAAACAAAATAGTTTTCTTTTACCTGTTTTTAGAACTATAAAAATGAAATCATACTGAATGTATTCCTTTATGTCATGCTTCTTTTTCTTGATATTATTTTCATAGTATTAATCCTTTTATAAAAAGATTTGTTCAAGGAATTGTCATAATCTCTGGAAACAGCTCTCCTTTTTATGCTAGGTTTAATAAGTAACATAAGGGATTAGAGCCCAGTATTGAATATATAATTCTTGCTTTTCATTCCAACTCCAATAAGTGGAGCATGATATATAAACCCAGTAAGAAAATTATCAAAAGCAAGTAGGATCAGGAAGTTACTGTAGAAAAAATGTATGTTTCCATGGAAAACCATACATACTTCTAGGTTATTGGATTTTAACCTTGTTCCTTACCTTTGAGCCATTTTACAACCTTTTAAGCTTTAGATAACTGATATATATGTAAAATTTATCCTCTCTGATAGAGATTTATTTATTTATTTTTATTTTTTCTTTTTAGGGCCACACTTGTGGCATATGGAAGCTCCCAGGCTAGGGGTTGAATTGGACCCGCAGCTGCCGGCCTACACCACAGCTCATAGAAACACCGTATCCTTAACCTACTGAGTGAGGCCAGAGATTGAACCTGCATCCTCATGGATACTAGTCAGGTTTATTACTCCTGAGCCACAACAGGAACTCCTCTGATAGAGGTTTAAATGACGTCCCCATCCCCACCACACATATACATACCCTCAGCCCTAGACAAACTAGCTTTGCCTCCACTTGCATTTCAATTCCTCTACACCATATATATTTGTGCTTTTTGACTTTTCCTTTGACCTCATTGTAACATCTTCCTGATTCCCTCATAGGAGTGAGAAAACCTTTACCACATGGTTATGCTTATATCCGTAGGAGAGTCGTAATTTTACCTTTTTCTCAACATCATCTTTTAACATTATCAAACAAACAAAAAGCATTAACTTTAACATTATGAGTAGGGGATACATTTTATAAAGCACTCTCACCTTTGACAAGACTTGAGAAAGTCCTTATCCTTGTCTAAGGATTACCACTTTAGGTAAGATCATATATTCTTAGGGAGCAGAGATTTAGCAACTCTTCAAATCTTGTGCCTTGTAGAGCTGTATCTTCCTTTCAGTTAGAATAAATAGATCACTGTAAACAACCACATTCTTGACTTTTTGAATGCCAGCAGACATTTCTCACCAAAGCTATAACTTAGCAAATTAGTGTAGATAAAATACTTCCCTGTCACTTCTTGGGAAGATCCTCTTTCATCATCATAAACCATAATTGGCTCCCAGTATTATTGAATAAGTTTAGTGGCAAGTAGGAAAGATACTCCATGACATATTTGAATAATCTTCATGTACAGACTTATGATATCTAATGACAGGGGGAAAAAAACCTATGCATAACTCCAAATTTTCAATATGACAAAAAAAGATTGGATTCTTAGTCCACTGACCTTAGAAAGAATCAGCATGTTGTCCCGAAGTCGCATCAGTGAAGGAAGGCTTTACAAAGTTGTTAATTAATCTAGGGCTGGCACCCTTTGGGAAGAATACCAAAAAACTGGAACAAAAAAGAGGTGCAGCTTACCTCACAGTAGGGAAGAAGGGACCTTTTAATTGGATCAAATCACATCACCACAAAATTTATGGATCTTGGCCACTAAGCCAAAGAGGTGAGAAAATTTTAAATTAACTCATTAGACTGGTTGGGAGGGGTAAAACTCACCATTCACTCAGAAATTTCAAAAGAAAAGTTTATTAATGCAAAGGCATAAATAGAAGTCATGAAAAAGGAAAGTTCTGGGAGTTTGTGACTTACCACAAGGCGTCCATTATGTCCTTAAAGCATACATTTAGGTGGGCGAGAATCTCTAAGAACATTCTTAGGGAAAATTTTCCCATAGAATAAAAAAATAAAATACCAGTCTATTGTATATTTTCTTCTTAAAAGACAAATTTTAATATGGGTATAAAGTATATATTGTACCTATGCATTAAAAAATGAATATCCACACGAGTCTTACATTTCATTCATCATTACAAGTGCTCAAAAGATTTTTGACAGAAAATACTATGGGGCTTTACCACAAATCTTTATAATCATCTGAAACTTAAATGTTTACATTTAAGATAACATTGTAAATTCCAAATTTATCTATCAAGAGAACATCTTGGCAAACTTTAAAAATAAGTTGTTATTAAACTGCAGATGAACAAATCACAAATTGAATTAATTCAAGTAGAGTCAATTGGAAGACTCATAACTGAATAAAACAGATTTTCATAAAGCTAATTACTGTTTGAAGAGCTAGAAAATAAGAGTTTTCTTTATATGTATCATTATTTCCTCAAGGACTGGCAATTTATGTTTTGGATTCCCTTGCCCCTCTACTTTCTTACTTTTTAATCATCCTTCTTTAGTCTCCTATATAAAGAAAATATGTCAAGTAAACCCTTTTTTTAAATAAAATTAATTCAATTAATTTTAATGATATATGTATAGGTAGAAAAAAATGTCCTCCAGCATTTTTCTGTTCCTGGACTGAATGGTGTCCTATAATTAGGAACCAGAATAAATTGCAAATTTTGAAAAGACTGAGATCTGCTCTTAGGGCAGAATTTCATCTTAGGTGATCTATAAAGTCCATGGAATGGGCAAAAATGATGTCTTCTTGGGTAAGGCATATTATAAAGTAATTGGCAGGAAAAGGTATTTGCTAGTAGTTTAGCACAGTATTAGTATTGTTCAAGGGGAAAGAAACCATATATGCATGTCTGACCTGCCAACTTATATATTAAGTTTCCATAGAATGATTTCCTACTTTGAAATATAACATTGGCTTTTCTTTGCCATAAAACTAACATAGGAATCTTCTTGCATTATATCTACATATATGAAGTAAAGTATGGTTTCTATTAACAAGAAAATAACCAACCAGCCAATTTATGGAGTTGAAAATCCATAAAATTGGTCAAAGTTGATCATTAAGAAGAAACTAAAGCGTTTAGCCCATAGATAAGCTCATAGTATTTATTAATCTTATACGATGTACATAACATGACATTAAGGGATTTGTAGTTTTCTTTTTTAAAAATTTTTTTTATTATTTGTCTTTTTAGGGCTGCACCCATGGCATATGGAGCTTCCCAAGCTAGGGGTCAAATTGGAGCTGCAGCTGCTGGCCTACACCACAGCCATAGCCACAGCAATGCGGGATCCAAGCCATGTCTGTGACCTATGCCACAGCTCATGGAAATGCCAGATTCTTAACCCACTGAGCAAGGCCAGGGTTCAAACCTGTGTCCTCATGGATGCCAGTCAGATTCGTTTCCACTGAGCCATGACGGGAACTCTGGTATTTGTAATTTTCACTAGATAGCACCTCCTAATCTGATAGAGTAATATTTGAACATTTAATGATAATTACAAATCAAATTACAGGTCAAAGTAATCTGTATTTATGTGATTTAATTTTAATAAGCTGCAGAGATTTAATGTAACAAGGCTGAACTTAACCCTGTGTTCCCAAAAAGTAGAGGTGGTTCAGAAATTTCCTTACTATTTTTTTTTCTGATAAACCTTTAAAGGACCACACTGCCCTTGAATGTCTGAGATGAGATTTACTCCCACTCTTCCTCAATGACTCATACGAGACCCATCTCCATCCTTCTTGATGGCTCCCATAAGATCTACTGATGTCTTCTTTGTTTACCTGCTTCCATAAACCTTAGGTTTTCTTCTTTTTCTTTGAGATGTGCCTCATTAATGCAATAGAGATGTGCTCCCTATTGCAATAGCCTGTATAAAATAATCTCCTTAATTGTCCAGTTTATTTAGTCTTTGAAAGTTTAATACCATAACCCATGTGGAATTAGACCTTGCGGAGTGTGGGGAGGAGGAGGAATTGATGGAAGGTGGTCAAAAGGTAAAAACTTTGTTATAAATAAATATTAGGGATGTAATGTACGTCATGATTACTGTAGCTAACACTGCTTAATGGTATACAAGAAAGATGTCAAGTGAGTAAATCCTAAGAGTTATCATCACAAGGAAAAATTTTTTTTCTCTTTTTCATTGCTTTTTATTATGTTTTAAATTAGCTGAACCTATTGTTGTAGTCATTTCATGATACACAAAATCAAACTATCATGCCGTATACCTTAATATTATACAGTAATGTATGTCAATTATTTCTCAATAAAGCTTGGGGGGGGAGTCTAATCTGGGTTTCCTTATGAAAATTTCCAGGAAAAAAACTTAAATGGACCTTTATCATAGATCAGCATTCTTGCTATACCTATGTAAGTAATTAGGCCAAATATAGTTAGACCAATCTTATTTTGTGATTAAGAATAATCGTTCTTTGAGATTATTTTTGGAGAAAAAGGTGTATAGAGAGAAATTTTGTGTTTCAGTGGGAAATTATGCATTATCTGTAGCATAACCTTCTGGGTTATCAGGTTTAAATTATATTCATTGTCTCTGAACTATTTTGCTCCTTTTTGTAAATTGTGGGTAACTATGGATACTCTCCTGGTTGGCCTGGTAGAGACTGTATTGACTTCTCCTACCATGAAAACCCCAGTTTTGGAATCTATCTCCAAATTGGACTGGATTCTGTTATCTTACCCAAGTTGTCAAACCCTAACCAAATTTTCAATTTTTCATGTTTCCATTACTATCTGGTTATAATCCTCCAAACCAAAATTTTTTATTTTTCTCCCAACCATCTGAATTGGAATCACTTAGAACTAAAACCTCACTACCCAGACCATTATTGGAACTCTAGGGTAACTTACAGCTGACCATTTCCTCCAAGATCTGAAAGAAACCTTGCCAGCTAAAGTTTAGTAACTTTCTACAAGCTTCTAAGAATTCATCACCACAGCAGACTATGCATGGTCTAGAATTCTCTCAGGGAAAACTACTGCCTGGGCCACCAAGGAAGTCTGGCAAAGTGCTTGGATCATTCATGTCCTTATGTAAAATGTAATGAGGACTGTGAACACTACTAAGAACTTTGACATCCTAGTTGAGAGTTTTAGGAAATTCAATGAGTTGTTCTGCATAACTGAAAACTTTTATTCCACCAATCTCTTCGAATCCACTAGACTAGTCACTCTCAGAGTTCAATTTATGGCTTTATACTTTAATGACCATTTATATATTTCTCATTCTTCATTTTGACAAACTTCTTTTAATATGCTTGATCCTCAGAACTCTAAAACAACTGACCTTTGCCACTAACTTTCAAGAGATCATTCAACTGGTTTTACAGGAACAAGGCCAACAAGAATCCTTGAGGGGCTGTTTCTTAACCATTGATTTGCCCCACTCAGGAGGCTTATGAACATTCTGAGTTGTTCAACAGCAATGATACTTACTCATCATGAACAAAAGAGGGGACTAATATTGTTGAAATTTATCTGAGCCCCATGCTCCTGGGAAGCAGTGATGGTTAAAAAATACACCACCCTTATGTGTTCTGAGAATGGGCTAATCACAAAGGACCTCCTTGCTTTCCCATATTCTGAGATAAGACCCACCTCCAGTCTTCCTCGATGACTCAGATAAAATCACTCTCCATCTCCATCAGGATCCAATAAAGTGACAGTCATTTTATTTCATAAGCAAGAGTGAAGACTCTTAGGTAGAAAATAATACCTTTACTAATTTGGGCCATGAGGTTTATCAGAAAAAATATTCATAGGAGTCTGTAATAACCCAACAGATCTAATAAGTATTGTGAAATAATTCACTAAAGTATGAACTAAATTATTTTCCGCTTGTGGCTTAAAATACTTTACCTGTCCTTTAATCATCCTAGTGGACAAAAAGGAAGTGATCATCACTACAAATAGCTGAAAATTGGGGAACTCACCATGGGGAAATTACCAATGGGCTTTCAGGAATGTTTGTGTAGTGTTTGCAGGTCTCTCTAACTAGTTTTGGCCTTCTGTTTCCCCTAAAAGCACTACTACAAATCTCTTTTGAGTAAAGCATTTGCTAAAGTCTTGGGAAAATGGAGAGAGAGAGAATAAAACAAAACAGAGAAGAAGAAATAAAATAAAATAGATAACTAACAATGACCTACTGTATAGCACGGGAAATCTACTTAATATTCTGTAATAACCTATATGGGAAAAAAGAATGGATATATATATATATAGGTATAACTGATTAACTTTGCTATAACCTGAAACTAATACAACATTGTAAGCCAACTATACTCCAATAAAATTTTTAAAATAAATTTCACTTGAGAAAAAGGAAAATAAATTTAAAACATATAGTAAAATCATTGCTCCATAGTTTCTCTGTGGTCACACTCTGGGAAACCCCTGCCGGCTGTGCTGCTACTTCGCAGTGCTCCTTGCCATTAGCATAACTCTGGTTCCTCGCTATTCTGCTTCCAGATCTTAGGCCTTTCTAAACTTCTATCACTTAATTGTTAAAAATTGTGAAATATGACAAACACACAGAATGTAGTATTAAAAGACAATTTTCAGAAAAGGTAAAATCATGACTTTTATACAGATATAAAAGTGAACACTTGTTAAATAATTCATTTTATTCCTATGTTACGAGGGAACCAGGCAGATGTTATAACCAGTTCAAGGCCTAAGTTTGTTTATTGCATATATTGTGTTGATGGTTTTCATGGGTGTATACTTGTCTCTAAACTCATCATCATGTTTTATACATTAAATATGTACAGCTTTTTCTATGTCAATCATACCTCTATAAAGTGGTTTTTAAAAAAGGAAAAGTCAAAATAGCACACATCTGTATGGAGTGAAGTAAAGTTGAGATTAATCGTGAATGCCAGCAAACTGCGGTTTTTATTTTGGGCTATGGGAGAGGGAGGCAATTAAATCTCTATCAGCTAGTCCAGTTTCATAGATTGCAGAAATTTAATGTGACATTGTTGAACTTTATTTGAGCTCTGTGTCTATCAGTTACCTACAAGTTATAAAAAGGTATAGAGACAATGAGCAGGGCTAGAATCTGATAACTCCGAACAATGTACTATATAAAATGTATAATTTTCCATTTAAATGCAGTTGTTTTCCCACAGTAGACATGCATGTAATTGGCACAAAAGAGGTAATGATATCTTTATTATTCTAGATCTCCTTTTTATAAAGAAATAAATTATAATAAATACAACTAAATTGTCAAACCCTTCTACTCCCATCCTCTTCTTACCCAAAAAATACTACTACAGTGAAGTCATTATATATTCTATCCAAATACCTTTTTGTACTTTTACTGTTAATGTAAGTGCCTGCAAAAATATATCCTTTGTAATTCTTCATTTCATAATTTGGCAAATTATATTTTTATCCATGTGCAAATTTTTGACTCAATATATTTTGAGATAGGAATGTGAATTATGATCACATTTTCCAATTTAAAACCATCCTCCAATTTAAAACTTTGATTTCTTTAAAAATATATAGTTAAATTTGGTTTTCTATTTTTTTTCATAAACAGGATTTGTGTTAATTTTTCTTTCTCATATTGCCATGGCTGATTTTGATATGAAGGTTCTACTCACTAAATACAATGATCTGGATGGTTTCTCTCTTTTTCATTATTTGGAACTGTTTGTTTAAAATAAGAAAGATCTAGTCCCTGAAGATTTGTTAGACTGTCATTTGAAAATTTTGGGCTCGTTTCACCCATCATCTACTAAGTTAACTGGTGATTCAATTTCTTTAAGAGTTATAGTTCTTTTTAGATTTTTAAAAATTTCTTATTAAATTTGCTTTTTTATTTATAATTTTATTGTTGTAAAAAACAAATAATATAAAATTTACCATTATAAGTTTCTTAAGTGTTCAGTTCAGTAGTGTTAAGTGTATTTATATTATTGTACAACCAATCTCCAGAACTTTTATATCTTGCAAAACTAAAACTCTACATCCATTAAAAACAAGTCCCCCTCTCCCCAGCTCCCAGCGACCACCATTCCATTTTCTGTTTCTACAAATTTGGTTACTCTAGATAGAATACTTAAGTAGAATCAGCCAGTATTTGCTTTTTTGTAACTGGCTCATTTCACTTAGCATAATGTCTTCAAGGTTCATCCATGCTGTAGTTTGTGTCAGAATTTCTTTCCTTTATAAGGCTGAATATATTCCATTGTGTTTTATGCTTATTCATTTATGCATTATGGGGCACTTCCAACTCTTGGTTATTGTGAATTGTGCTGCTACATACTTGGGTGTGCAGATATCTCTAAAATTCTGCTTTCAGTCCTTTTGGATATATATCCAGTGGAATTGTTGGATCATGGTAATTCTATTTTTTACTTTTTTGAGGAATTACCATGCGGTTTTCCATAGAGGCTGCATCATTTTACATTCCTACCAGCAGTACACAAGTATTCCATTTTCTTCACATCGTCACCAATACTTATTTTCTGTTTTTATTTGCTTGCTTGTTATTTTGTTTGATGGTAGCTGTCCTAATGGGTATGAGGTGGTATCTCGTGTTTGGTTGTTTGTTTTTTATCATTGTGGTTTTGATTTGTATTTCCCTAATGACTAGTGGTATTGAGCATACTTTCTATGTTTGATGGCCATTTGTATATCATTTTGGGAGATGTGTCTATTTGGGTCCTTTGCCCATGTTTTAACTGGGTTGATTTTTTTTGAGTTGTAGGAGTTTTTCTATATTCTGCATATTAGCCCCTTATCAAATATAATGTGCAAAAAGTTTTTCCATAACTACCACAGTCATGTATTCCTTTTTTTTTTTTTTGTCTTTTTTGTTGTTGTTGTTGTTGTTGCTATTTCTTGGGCCGCTCCCGCGGCATATGGAGGTTCCCAGGCTAGGGGTCCAATCAGAGCTGTAGCCACCGGCCTACGCCAGAGCCACAGCAACGCGGGATCCGAGCCGCGTCTGCAACCTACACCACAGCTCACGGCAACGCTGGATCGTTAACCCACTGAGCAAGGGCAGGGACCGAACCCGCAACCTCGTGGTTCCTAGTCGGATTCGTTAACCACTGCACCACAACAGGAACTCCCCGTCATGTATTCCTTTTCACTTTTAATATTGGATATGTACCATCTTCCTCTCTCTCTCTCTCATACACACACACACACACACACATGCACACACACACACACACACACACTCTTTTCCTTTATTTATCAACCTTTTCATAGCTCTTTATATTTTTAGCTTATTCATACAGCCAACTGTTTTTGTTAATTTTTTCTATTGGTTTTCTCTTTTGTTAATGTTTATTTTGTTGGTTTTGTTCTGCTTTTGTTTTTCTTTTTTCAAACTTTTAGTTGCTGTTTATTAGACATTTCTTTTTTTCTAATATATGTGTTTAATTTTTATTTTATTTATTTATTTATTTATTTTTGCTTTTTAGGGCTGCACTCATGGCATATGGAGGTTCCCAGGCTAGGGGTCGAATCAGAGGTACAGCTGCCAACCACAGCTGTAGTCACAGCAATACAGGATCCAAGCCATGTCTGTGACCTACACCACAGCTCACAGGCAACGCCGGATCCTTAACCAACCGAGTGAGGTCAGCGATCAACTCGCAACCTCATGGTTACCAGTCAGATTTGTTTCCACTGCGCCACAATGGGAACTCCAATGTGTTTAATTTTTAAAATGGGCCTTTATGTGCTTTTTAGCTTCATCATCAAAGTATTGATATGTGGATTTTGCACTGGCAGCCTGGAATTTCATATTATTCATATTGCTGCCAAGGAATTTTTATGTATTCTGTTTAGGACTTATGCTTTTATTTCTTTAAGCATTAATATCTTCAGTGAGTACTGGAAGACTCCCAGCCATTTTCCCTTCTAGTATCACCTAATGCCCAGTCTTTATACTCTTCTTCAGGAACAAATACTAAAAATATATTAAGGGAGTTCCTGTCATGGCTCAGTGGTTGAGGAATCCGACTAGGAACCATGAGGTTGCAGGTTTGATCCCTGGCCTTGCTCAGTGGGTTAACGATAAGGCGTTGCCATGAGCTGTGGTGTAGGTCACAGACCCGGCTCGGATCCTGCATTGCTGTGGCTCTGGGGTAGGCTGGCGCCTACAGCTCCAATTCGACCCCTAGCCCAGGAACCTCCATATGCCACAGGAGCAGCCGAAGATATAGCAAAAAGAGAAAAAATTTAAAAATAAATAAATAAATAAATACATTAAACTTACATTTCACCCCCAATTGCTCTTAAGCTTTATTTTCTATTTCCCATTTCTTTTTTTCTCTATACTGCATCTTGAGCAATTATTCCTCACACCTACCATCGAGAGCACTATTATCTCTTCAGCTGAGTCTAATTTGCTTTTGAACACAAAGGGGCATTTAATTGTGATCATATTTTTGGTATCACAAAATTGTAAATCTGTTTCATTTTTATTTTTCCATATCTGTATTTCCCCAAGGAAGAGGTTTTAACTTTTTAGAGGAGTTTTGTTTGTTTGTTTGTTTGTTTGTTTGTTTGTAACACCCAGTAGACAGCCAAAATTTCCTTGCTGGTTAGTGACTTTTTTTCCCTAGTACTCACTTTAACAGAGGATGCAGATTTGTAGATGTCTTAGATATTTCCTGAGGCTTCCCTTCTAATTTCTGATCTCATACATGTCCTTCATGTCATGTTCTATGTGTCATAGAGCCTAAGACCTTGGTTTTTGCATCCAATCACCCTCTCTCAGAGTAGCAACAGCAATAACACCTGAAACAATTAGCACTTCATTTCCCTCTTTATTTCTGACAACCAGGATGGGAGATGACTCTTTCGCATGAAATCCGGCGTGTTACTTTGCTGTTGTTGTTGTAGCCAGCATTCCCAAGTGATTTTACAGTTTTTGTTTTTGATTTTTTGTTCTCAATCTTAGTTGTTATCTTTCCACAATGAGCTTAATGATCTTCCTCTTAAAGTGCCAAAGGACTAGCTCCACATTTCAGTTACTGGGTCATGAAAACTGATTTAGTTTTCATTTTGTTATATTTCCTACCTTCTAAATGAATCTTCTCCGAAAGCCTTATGAAGGTCATCTTCCAACTAAAGACCAGAACATCTAACTGCCTTTCTCCCACTTTTAGAGTTCCCAGCTTAAATTGTAACCATTCTTTCAGCTGACATTTCTTTTCTCTCGTATATAAAATTAGATTGAGCCAAGAATTTAATGTAGGATATACAATAGCTATTTCAGTCTTGCTGTGCACTGACAAAGTGTTAGCAATCAATGGTAGTGATCATCCTAGTATATGCTGCATTGGGGAGATACTCCTGGAACATTAGCAAATGGAATAGTATATGGTCGGCAGGCAATGAGGATGCTTAACTCCAGGAGAGAAACCTTACAGGCACATGCCCTCTGTTTTCAAATGTTTTATGTGTCGCTGTGTGGAACATGACTTAATTGACTCTAACGTGTTCTGGAGTGCCGTCTAAGTTCCAATGGGTACGTTTATAAAATGTAAACAGAATACAAAGCAGAATACAAACTGTCACAAATGAAATGACTTGTCTTTGGCAATAATCAGCTTTGGAAGAACTGTAGCTTTGTCACAAGTGCTCTAAGAAGATTTTGGCACCGGAGGAAATTTGAACTAGATAGTTTTTCATGCTTCTTTCAAATCAAACATTTTTTTTTTTTTCTATGAAGTCCCCACATCTTGAAGACTTTCTATTATTGCATTTTAGTACCATGAATTGGTGGGAGATGTGGGGTTTTTTGTTTTGTTTTGTTTTTGTTTTTTAGCATTTATATAATGATTTTTATTTTTTCCACTATAGCTGGTTTACAGTGTTCTGTCAATTTTCTACTGTATAGCAAAGTGACCCAGTTACACATACATGTACACATTATTTTTTCTCACATTATCATGCTCCATTATAAGTGAGCAGACATAGTTCTTAGCGCTACACAGTAGGATCTCATTGCTAATCCATTCCAAAGGCAATAGTCTACATCTATTAACCCCAAGCACCCTATCCATCCCACTCCCTCCCCCTGTCCCCAGGCAACCACAAGTCTATTTTCCAAGTCCACCATTGTCTTTTCTGTGGAAAGGTTCCTTTGCGCCATATATTAGATTCCAGATAGAAGTGATATCACATGGTGTATGTCTTTCTCTTTCTGACTTACTTCACTCAGGATGAGAGGCTCTAGTTCCATCCATGTTGCTGCAAATGGCATTATTTTGTTCTTTTTGATGGCTGAGTTGTATTCCATTGTGTATATATACCACATCTTCCTAATCCAATCATCTGTCCATGGACATTTGGGTTGTTTCCATGTCCTGGCTATTGTGAATAGTGCTGCAGTGAACATGTCAGTTCATGTATCTTTTTCGGGGAAAGTTTTGTCTGGATATATGCCCAGAAGTGGGAGATTTGCTAATGGTTAACAGGTAGCTATAGATTTTTGTAAAATAGAAGTTGAGGGCTAAAGACTTTGAATATATGAGCTAATCATTCTAATGTTACTTTATCTCTGCCATTGTTCTGTTCCTTATTAGTACTCCTCCTCTTAGTTTAGATGGATGTACTATCTAGCCTGTATGAAACCTAGGGCCACAGAAATTTATAAATTTAAATTTATTTCCCTGTTATGTCAAAAAATGTTTGGAAGTCTAGCTTAGAAAATTGACAGAACACTGTAAACCAGCTATAATGGAAAAAAATAAAAATCATTATATAAAAAAGTTGATTTTTTTTTTCTTTTTAGGGCCTCATCCATGGCATATGGAAGTTCCCAGGCTAGGAGTCAAATCAGAGCTATAGCTGCTGGCCTATACCACAGCCACAGTAACTTAGGATCCGAGCCACGTTTGCAACCTACACCATAGGTCACTGCAATGACAGATCGTAACCCACTGAATGAGGCCAGGGATCAAACCTGTGTCCTCATGGATCCTAGTTGGGTTTGTAACCCGCTGATGCACAACAGGAACTCCCTTTTTGATTCTTTTTGTGCCCCAATTAAAATTTTTTGTTTCTGAAATGTCCCTTCCCTTTTCAAAGGCAGACAGTCTTTTTCTCACTATTATAATGCTTCCATGTGTATTTCTGGTTACTTTTTTAGAGCCACACATAAGTGACAGCTTTGAAACTTATTTAATGCTAAGTGCCATAGGCTGAATTTTATCTCCCCTGAATTCATATTTTGAAGTCCCAGTACTGCAAAATGTGACCCTCCTTGGCTATAGTGTATGAGTAAAGCAAACTTGGATCCACTTGTCTGCATGCAGTAAAACCAGCCTACCCATACCAAGTTGTGGTGAAAGAAAGTGCAGGGTTTACTGCAAGGCCAAACCAGGAGTCTGGCCGACTTATGCTCCAAAGACCCATACTCCCCAATGGATTTCAGGGAAGCATTTTTAAAGGCACGGTGAGGGAGAGAATCAGAAAGTAGGTGATCCTGCACAGTTCTCCACTTGATTTATGGAGAGGTAACAGGGTGATATCATATGGTTTAACATTATCAGTCCTTGGGTTCCAGCTGATCTGGGGGCCATGTGTTCCTGGTCATCATACAGTTAGCATCTTCCATCTGCGGCTCATTGGGTTAAGAATCCAAATAGTATCCATGCAGGTTTAATTCCTGGCCTCGTTCAGTGGGTTAAAGGATGTGGCATTGCCATGAGTTCCGGCATAGGTTACATATGTGGCTCAGATCTGGTGTTGCTGTTGCTGTGGCATAGGCTGGCAGCTGTAGCTGCAATTCAACCCCTAGCCTGGGAACTTACATATGCTTTGGTGTGGCCCTTAAAAAAAAGGAAGAAAAACCCTCGGGAATGTGCATCAGACACTGTTATCTATGTCCTTCAGGGAGGAACTAAAGACTGTTACTGCTATATGGCTGATCTATTGTTTAAATTCTTACCAGTTCTCATGGTCCAACTGCTATTTTTTGTTACTACATGTTCATTTTCTTTCAATCATTAATTCCTGAGCTAGCCTTTTGTGACTCAGGGAAGGTCTGGGAGACTAAATCTTTACCAAAAAGAGACTGGCAGAGGACATGGGAATCTGTCCTGGCAAGGCCCCACAGTTCCTGCTCAGTTACAATCCCCCCTTTTTGCTGTTTTTTTCTTTTTCTTTCTTTCTTTTTTTCTTTTCTTTTTTTTTTTTTTTTTTTGCTATTTAGGGCTACACCTGAAGCATATGGAGGTTCATGGGCTAGGGGTCCATTTGGAGCAGCAGCAGCTGCTGCCGGCCACAGCCTTAGCAACGTGTGATCCTAGCTGCATCTTTGACCTACACCACAGGTCACGGCAATATCAGATTCTTTTTTTTTTTTTGTCTTTTTGCCTTTTCTAGGGCCACTCCCACGGCACATGGAGGTTCCCAGGCTAGAGGTCCAATCGGAGCTGTAGCCACCGGCCTACTCCAGAGCCACAGCAATGCGGGATCCGAGCCGCGTCTGCAACCTACACCACAGCTCACGGCAACGCCGGATCGTTAACCCACTGAGCAAGGGCAGGGATTGAACCCACACCCTCATGGGTACTAGTTGGGTTTGTTACCACTGAACCATGATGTGAACTCCTCTCCCTTTTCGTTGGCACTCCTTGATCTTGAGCAAAAAAGGTGTGGGACAAGAAAGGGAATAGAGGTTTGGATAAAGAGGTTAATCATAAACTTGGCAGAGGAACTTAGTTTTAGGGGGACTTGGTTTCAGATACAGATGTAAATAGTTGAGATCATACTGGAGTAGCATGGGCCTCTAATCTGATATGACTGTTATCCTTATAAGAAGGGGATATTGGAACATAGACATACACACAAGGAAAGTATCATATGGACATAAAAGCAGAGACCTGGGGAATTCCCTGGTGGCCTAGTGGTTAAGAACCTGGCATTGTAACTGCCGTGGCATGGGTTTGATCCCTGGCCTGGGAACTTCCACATGCTGTAGGTGTGGGGAAGGAAAAAGCAGAGATTGGGGTGATGTGTCTACAAGCCACTCAATGCCAAAAGATTGCCAGCAAACTGTTAGAAGCTGGGCAGAGTCATGGAACAGATTCTGCCTCACAGACCTCAGAAGGAACTAACCCTGCTGACACCTTGGTCTTAGACTTTCAGCCTCCAGAGCTGTGAGACAATAAATATTTGGTGTTTAAGTCACCCAATTTGTAGTACTTTGTTGTGGTAGCTGTAGCATACTTATATACAAAGAGATGCGAAGAAATTTGACCTTACCTCAAAGTAAATCAGTGGGCTTTAGTTTGCAATGTAGCAGAAGGTACCCCCTTCCCTTATAATGATCTTGTGAAGTTCCAAAATAGCTTCAAGTCCTAAGGATACACTGAAGTCAGGTATTTGATAACAATAGAGCATGAATATTTCATTAACAAATATTTCAAATAAGGATACATTTGGTTTGCACATATTTAAATTGTTTTCACTTAACCATGCATTTGCCCTTTGTGTTCTTTGCCACTGACACATATCCAGTCAGAAAAGCTCTTAACTTTTCAGTTACAAATGAAATGTTTTTCAGTGAAGCAGCAGTTTTTCCTCATTAACAGAAAGACTCTTCAAATTTATTTCTCAAAGTAAAAGTTTCAGAGAAATTATAAAGTAACCCAAACTTAGAAGTTGTTGCTTGAATAAAAATTAGGCCAATGTCAAAATAAATTAAGCATAGTAAAATTTTATAATAATAATAAATATGATTCCTAGAACAACTAAAACAAGTTCTGCCATGGGTCACAATTTAAAAATTTGTTCAAAAATACCCAAAGAGTTTTAGTTACTGATAGACTATTAGGCCAAAATCCAGAAACATTAAAAATTGACTTAAGAAACATTTGACTTCTAGTTATACAGAGCTAGAGTAGAACCTTCTGTACCCTAAAACTGGAGAATATTTTTCATTCTTGACTTGAGAGATTTCTATTGTACAAATCTTGCCTGTAGACTATTAGATTTGCAAGTTAAGGGACCAGTATCAAGGAGTAAGAGAGATTTTAATTGAGTAATGTGGATAATGTTCTTTGGAGGCAAAAAGGATCTGAGGTCACATCCCAGCTCAGCCACTTAGAAGCTGCAGCATTAGCCTCAGGTAGGCAAGGTACTACTTTGAAAGACTTAAATATGAAAATAAAATGTAAAATGCCTAGCAAAGCTTCCAGCTTGCAGCAAAGGTCAATAAATAGTAGTTAATATTGTAATCATTGTTTACTTTTCTTCCAACTAAATCTGGTATCATAATCTCTACTTTCCCCCCATCTTGCTGTAGTTGAACTCCGTATTCATTTTTCTTCCCATGTATGAACTTTCCACTACTAATTTATAAAAGGAAAAGAACATGGCTGTGGTAGCTTTACGGATAAGGCAGTGTGTCACCTTAAGAATGGTCCTCAAATATGTCCATGTCCTAATCTCCAAAATCTGAATATGTTAACTTTATGGCCAAAGGGACTCTGTTGATCTGATTAAGGACTTTGCCAGGAGGAGTTATCCTGGAGTACCCAGATGTACTCACAAGAGTACTTATCAGAAGGCAAAGGAGGAGTCAGATTTAGAGCATATGGTGATGTGATGATAGAAGCAGAGACTGGTATGATATGCTTTGAAGGTGGAGGAAGGTACAAGAAGCCAATGAGTATAGGCAGCCATTAGAAATTGAAAAAGGCGAGGAAATAAATTCTCCCCTAGAGCCTCCAGAAGGGACCAGCCTTGCCAACACCTAGACTTGAGTTCAGTGAAACTATTTCAGACTTCTGACCTATGGAACAGGCAGAGAATACAATTATGTTGTTTTAAACCACTAAGTTTGTGTCAATCAGTGGCAACACGAAACTAATACAGGTAGAGATGATATTTGAGGTCTGTATCTGCTGGCTAGTGTCGTGTAATAAATTGCCCTAAATCATTAACAATCATAAGATTAATGGGTATTTATTTACCTCCCAGGTTTTTGGATCAGCTGTAGGGTTCTGCTGATCAGGTCTGGGAATAGGTGATCTCATATGGGCTTCCTGCTGCATCTCAGGTCACAATGCCAGAGTATTACCTGGCTGATGTGTGCTGGCTGATCAAGGGAGGCCTTAGCTGGAGACAGAAGACATCTCTATTTATGTTTTCTATATAGATTTATTTGTATTATATTTTAGATTCCACATGTAAATGATACCATATAATATTTGTCTTTATTTGACTTATTTCACTGAGTGTAATATTCTCTAGATCCATCCATGTTGTTGCAAATGGAAATATTTCATTCTTTTTCATGGCTGAGTAATGTACCATTGTGTGTCTGTATGTATATATGTTTTATATATATGTGTATATGTTTTATATATATGTTTTATATATATATGTATATATGTTTTATATATATGTGTTGGTGGGCACTTGAGTTGTTTCCATGTCTTGGCTATTTTAAATAATGCTGCTGTGAACATTGGGGTACGTGTATCTTTTCAAATTAGATTTTTCATCTTTTCTGGATATATGCCCAGAAATGGAATTTCTAGATCATGTAGTAGCTCTACTTTTATTTTTTTTTTTGAGGAAACTCCATACAGCGTTCCATAGGGGATGCACCAATTTACATTCTCACCAGCATTACAGGAGGGTTTGCTTTCTCCACATCCTCTCTAGCATTTATTATTTGTAGACTTTTAGATGATGGCTATTTTGACTGGTGTGAGGTAATATGTCATTGTAGTTTTGATTCGTATTTCCCTAATAATTAATGATATTGAGCTTATTTTCATAGGCCTATTGGCCCTCTGTATGTATTCTTTGGAGAAATGTCTGTTTAGGTCTAAGGCCCATTTATTTTATTTTTCTTCTTTTTTTTTTTGTATATTGAGTTGTATGTGTATCTTGGAAATTAACCCCTTGTCAGGTGCATCACTCAGAAATATTTTCTCCCAGCCCATTTACCTTTTCATTTTGTTTATGGTTTCCCTTGCTATGCAAAAGCTTTTAAATTTAATTAGGTTCCATTTGTTTATTTTTCCTTTTGTTTATTTTGCCTTGGGAGACTGATCTAAGAAATCTAAGAAAATATTGCTCTGATTTATGAATGAGAATGTTTTGCCTATGTTCTCTTCTGGGAATTTTTGATGCCATGTCTTATATTTAGGTCTTTGGACCATTTGAGTTTATTTTTGCATACGGTGTGAGGGAGTGTTTTAATTTCACTGGTTTACATGTAACTGTCCAGTTTTCCCAACACCCCTTATTGAAGAGACTGTGTTTTCTGTCTGTGTTGGTTTTATTTATCTTTTATTGTTTTCTTCTTTAAGATCTCATCAAGTTTAGAAAACAAATGATGAATGAATGGATGAAGCTCACTATTGTCTCTGGAATTGCTAAAAATCTACTCCCTTGAAATTTCTATTTCATAGTAAAACTTAAATGATCTGTTGAATCAAATTTGGGATTAACTCAAATCTTTCTTCTGCAGTTCGGTTCATTATCACTTTTTAAAATCTTATTTTTAAATTAACATTGAGTAAAATTAACATTTATAGTCTATAGTTCTACAAAATTTCACCCATATGTAGATTTGTAAAACCACCACCATAATAAAAAAAAAAATATATCTCCATCTGTGCCTGAATGTTTAAAGCAGTCTATTCACAATTTCAAAAAAATAGAAGTAACACAAATGCCCTTCAATGGGTGAATGGATAACAAAGTAAATACATCCATACAATGAAATATTACTTTGTAATAAAAAAGGTGGAACTACTGATACAAGTAACAACTTGGGCGAATCTCATTGTGCTGAGTGAAAGAGGCTAGTCTCAAAAGGTTGCATGTTGTATGATTCCATTTATATCATATCACTCTTTGCTAGCATTTTCTAATCCCTTCCTATTTACTTCAAGCCCAGTGTTGCTCCAGTTTTGAATATAGCTTCAGGCATTTTGAATCAAATGGTTTTTTTAAAAGCAACAATCAAATCATACCAGAGAGCTGCTTAAATCATTTCAATGATTCTGAAAAGTCTTGCATATGATTTAGAAAGTTCTTTATGATGTGGGTCTTGCTACTTCTCCAGACTAATCCCCTGCCTCACCCATCTGATCACCAACATTCTAATAGTCCTCACCACATTCCTTGCATTCATTGTCCTCTCCAGCTCTTCAATGTCTTTCCCTCTTGTCTGAAAACCCTTATCCCTCCCCAACCACCTCATCGTCCTTCTTAGCACTTAGAGTTCTAAGCCAAGCATTCAAGAAACAACTCCTCTGAAACAAATTCACTGATTTTTTTCAGAGAGATCATGGGGATCCTCAAGTTTCCCAGTTTGTGTCTGTGATTATGGAAGTGATTTTAAAAGGAGCCTGCCTATGAATCCATTAAAATGATTTGGAAAGGGTAGGATTGGCAGGTGCAAAGGCTCTCTAAGGCAAAATGAATTTGAGCTTCTTCATTTAAAGTTGTAGAGATCACAGTTTAGGTCTCTGCCCACATTTACAAATGGAATACACTGAGGAGGCATAAACACTTACTGAAGCCCTTGTAGGAGCACATTTTGCCTGCCAGCAACTCTTTGCCAAGCAAACATTTTGAAAACACTTGGACGATCCTGGCTGCCCCAGTGTTTTCATAAATATTTCCATCCGGCAGTCACAGAAGCCTTACAGAAGAGAGTGGTCAACAGGAAAACTTGAAATGGAAGAGGTTCAGTGAGCAGCTGCTGAGTTGTGAAAATGTATGCAAAAGCATATGGCCGTCTTTAGGGCCTTAAGGCAACATTTTAATTTAAATTTTTTTTTTCCCCTGCAAAGATCAAAACATACGATTCCATTTCAAAAGGTTTTCCGGTAAATAATCTCTTCACTTTCTAAAAGAGTACATAAATGTTTAGCATGACACAAATATTTATCTAAACATATGTTTGAGAATAAAAATTTTGGTATAATTTGACCTATTGGTCCTCATGGATTTCTGATAATCTCTTTGGCATTCTTGCCTTCTCATGTGTTCACCTTTATCTGGGAAGATGTAACATTTAATTTTCTACCATTTTAAGCTGGATTGCCAAAGAATATCTGGGTGAAACACATTCAGAATTTGATGCTGGTGCAGAATGCTACAATTCGCTTACTTGAGTATAAATGCTGAGTTTTCAACACTTCTATATAGTCAGCTATGTTTTGTGTTTAATTCAAGTATTGAATTATATCTAAAAATCTCTCTACTGTTAAAGCCCCAAATCTGCAGGTCATCCTTCTTATGTATTGGAACAGCATTGGTTTAGCCACTAGGGATAAATCCTCTGCAGCATGGCCCTTTATATAGGCAAGAAATTCTCCATGGTAATCCTTTTCTTCATGTTTGGAAAGGTCAGGTTTTCTGACATGGGCAAGAAATCTTCTCCAGGCATAAGTGGATTTCAATTATGATACCTTTTTCCTCTCTGTTTTGTTAGATCTCCACCTAAAAAACTCTGTATGTGTAAAGGTCCAACTTCCACTTTGAGTTCAGCACTTCCCTTAGAACACCAGTCCCCTGGGATATTTCACCCCCATAGCATCCCACAGCCAAATAAATTTGGGCAACTTTGCAACTGTATCAAACCTCAATTCTTGTAGATTCCCAATTCTCATTAATATGCTAAATTCCTAATTAGCATTGCATAACGATAGCTCTTTTTCACTTGTTTAACCCAGTACTTTCTAACTGATTTGATAACGGAATCCATTTTTTTTTTTACACGTAGCATTTATTACAATATTAAGGAAAGCTTGGAAAATGTGCTTTTAAAAATTCGCTGTGATTTTTTTTTCTTTTTGGCTTTTTTAGGGCTGCAGCCACAGCATATGAAAGTTCCCAGGCTAGGGGTTAAAGCAGAGCTACAGCTGCCAGCCTGCACCACAGCCATAGCAGCTGGGATCCAAGCTGCATCTGTGACCTACACCACAACTCACAGCAACGCCAGATCCCTGACCCACTGAGCAAGGCCAGGGAGTGAACCTGCATCCTCATGAATACTAGTCATATTCATTACCACTGAGCCACAATGGGAACTCTGATTTTTTTTTTCTTTCTATGGCCATACTTGCCATCTATGGAAGTTCCCGGGCTAGGAATCCAATCTGAGCTGCAGCTGCCAGCCTCCACCACAGCCATGGCAACACTGGATAAGAGCCACATCTGTGACCTATGCCACAGCTTGTAGCAATGCTGGATCCTTAACCCACTGAGTGAGACTAGGGATTGAAACTGCATCCTCACAGAGATAAGGTCTGCTCCTTAACCCATGAGGGAATGCCTCATGGAATTTAATGAGATGGAGCCATCATCTAAGCATCCCCTTCCATAATGCTAACTTTGTGGCAGTTGCTAGTTCTCAAAAATTGAAAACAAATGAACAAAGCAACCCAAGAAATTTACTAATCCAAAAAATCACTTTTTTATGTATAACACAGCTAATAATAGTTATGGCTTCTAAGCCATTGGGAGCAGAATTTTCAATCAGGCTGGGACGTGAAAGGTCTCTTAAACTAGTTGACCTTCTTCAGACACAGATGGGAAATCAGCCGATATGATGAGGTTAGACAGTCATTAAGCAGCAAAGGCGGAACAGGAATTAAAATGTCTGCGTTTATAACCCATTGTTCTTTTGATTCGCAGGATAAAGGCCCAACTTAGATGTTGAGAAATCATAATGATTCTTAGTACTTGAACTCCATTCTTAAGACCTTCCCAACACAATCTAAAATTTTGTATTTTAAATCTCTAAACAAGAATATACCAACATCTTTTACACTTGTGTTTTGCTACAATAGTTCATTTTGAGAAACATTTATTACCTATTTAGTTTCAAAAATATGTATTTTGTTCTCTGTAGAGATGTTTTAAACTCTGTGAAACTTACACATCTGTATGTGTGTGTGTGTGTATGTGTTCCTAATACATTTCTAAGTAAAAATTGTTATGCAGTCCTTAATTTCTGGTAGTAATCGGAATTTTGTGCATTCAAAAATATAGTTTGACAAATGATTTTTTTAAAAAGAGGAAGATATTCTAAAGGGCATCAGTAAGCTTACTTGGAAGGACTTTCCCAGGTAACGCTTCCAAAATCATGCCCCCAGACCCCTTTCTCCCCAGTAGTTGAAAAAGCTGAACCTTTACTCCATGTTTTTTTAATTAATGAAGATAATTGATTAGACATATGTAAGCCTTGGGCCTTGTTTTCTTTCCTTCCATCATGTGAGACTGTGTTTCTTGGTGTTTCTGGTCTGAAAATGTTTCTTAAAATTACTGTGCAGAAGTGTGAACTGGAGAGGAGAGAGTTAGAAGCAGGGCCAGGGGAATTTCACAAGCCCATTTGGCCCTCACACTTCAGCTTCATTGGCTGAAATCCTTATAAGCAATGAAGATGACATTTTGTCAAAAGGAAAAAAAAAAAGAAAACAAAGGTAAAAATCCTTATGTCTAGAATTGAAAAACCAAAACCCTTTAAGCCTCATAGAGTTTGCCACAATTTAGGACTTGAATGTATTGAGCCCAAATCTCTCAGAGCTAAAAAGTTCTTCAAATGTCTTCAGACTTTGAAAAACTTATGGTTAACAAGGGGAGGGATGGACTGAGGGTTGGGATTGGCATATGCACACTGAGGTATATGGAATGATTGGCCATTTGGGACCTGCTGTATAGCACAGAGCTCTACCCAGTATTCTGTGATAATCTACCCAGTATTCTGTGGGAAAAGAATCTGAGAGAAAATGGATATGTGTATATGTATGACTGGGTCACTTTGTTGTGCAGCAGAAATTATTACAACCTTGTAAATTAACTTCACTTCAATAAAACTTTTTTAAAAAGGACCATTTTGCCAAATTGTACAACTAAAAGCTGACCGTACTTTGACGCCAGTGATGCTCCAATTTTAACGTGAATTTGGACCACCTGGGGATCTTGTTAAAAATCCAGTTCTGATTTAGAGGTCAGAATTTGGGCCAGTTCTAACAAGTTCCCAGGTGATGCCAGTGATGCTGGCAACACTTTGTGGAACAACGGCCTAGAGCGGAGCTGAAGGGAACAAGTGGTCTCCATGAGCCTGAAAGAGCTTCATGATTAGCGTGTGAATCTTCAGTGGTTTTTGCAGATCTTGGTGTTTGTGCAAGCCTCCTGGCTTTGGGAGCTACGGATACCTCTTTTCTGTGGATGGAGGGACTAGAAACCAAACGAAGGGCAAGTCTCTGGTGGGACCAGAGCCAGGGCCACCTCATTCCCATGGCATTGATCTTCCTCTACACTAGTAAGTTATAATTTATGATGTCACTCTTTTTGCCAATTAAGTCATTCTTTTCATTAATTTAAAAAGATTTTACTTGTGTATGGGTGTAACGTGGACTAGGTTAACCGCTTCTTTGCAGTCTCCGAAGGTTTTGTATGTAAAGCCCAATGAAAGTACATCTCAGGAGAAGGTTTAGAAACTGTGAGAGTAGAGGGATAGAAAAAGAGGTATAAAGGAATGATGCTTACAAAGGATTTTTCTTAAGTGCAAAATGGACATAATGAGCTGACGACTAAGGTCGGAGTGTAGATTTTAGGTTGAATGTAAGTTTTCGATGAAAAATGGCCTGTTTGGTTAGATTTAGTGGCAGAGAATCAGGAATAATCCTGTCGATGACTTTGATACTACTAATTGCTCAGAAACTCCTTAAACAATTTTCTGCCAGTTTATTTTATTCTCTGTCAGAAGTAGCATGCAAATGTATAGAGTTTTAATTTCCTTTAATGCTCTGGAATATTCGGATAGAAAGGCATCATCAAGTTTTGTTGTGACTATTAGCTCACATTCATTGCTCTGTGATAGAATAGCCTTAGTAGAATAGAACACTCTCAATAACTCACCCCCAAAATAGTATTTTTTCCCCCCTGGAAAATGCTTATTTTCTGTTGGGAACTGAAAATATCAAAATTTAAAAAGGCTCTTCCAGCATTCAGATGAAGTAGAATGTAGTTGTTTGCCTTTCCTTTGGCAGATAGTGTTATTGGAGACTGAACAGAGAAAGCAGTGGCATTGTGTAAGGACAGACTCTCATATCTCCAGAGCCAATTAGTTGTCAGTTAATCTTATGTTAAGAGGTGCTGGGATGAGGTAATGATGTTAGTGAAAATAATTTACCAAAAAAAAAAAAGAAAAGATTTCTTTTCACGTTTATTTACATAATTCTCTTATTTTTAGCATCTTTAGCATTTTCTTGGGGGGAGATATGCATTTTCCTAAGCATGTTTACCAACTCAAAGCCAGAATTGTGTTTAAAAATATCAATTTAATATAACTTAGAGCAGCAGTGTTTTGTCCCCTTCCATTTATGTTGTGCAGAAAAACAGACTTCTGTGTGGTGAAAGTGTGTTCATAGGAAAGCTTTAAATTGGTGGCTAGTAGCCCAGTTACGAAAAACTTGGCTGCTTGTTACTCCTTGGTAATGTGTTCTACAGGCTGTTGTTTTTTGCTGATGGCCTATTTACAGTGATTTACTCCAAATATGTGGGTGTCTTAAATATATGGGTGTTGTCCAAAAAAAAAGTCAGTTTATTTCTAAAGGATGAAATGAGAAGCAACAAACAATAGCTTCTGTTGATCCTCTACTAATTCTTGGATTGAAAAAGACCTCCCATAGAGGCTTGAAGGCCAGGAGATGAATCAGCTTAAGAGGAAGGGAACCTGTTTAGAACAAAATGGCCACCTAAAATGGTCCCCCTGCACACCCACTGTGGTCCCAGCACTGAAGGTAATGGTGTGGACAGAGGGAAAGAGTTAGATAAAAGCCTGAACCTTTAAGAAACTTGTTAATCTAATTGATGAGGCTGAATACCATCCAAACAAAATGATGAGCTCAATTGCAAGTCAGAATAAAAAATGACACTGTACCAACTTAATATATTATGAGACATGCACAGGATAAGGCAACAATTCTTTCTAGGATTAAAAAAATTATTCAATTAGAGTTGAAAAGGCTCAAGTGATTCCAATTGAGACCTTTCTCTAGTTTATATAGACCCATTAATCAGTGCATTTGAGGTTAATATTTTTCAGTCATTTATGAGTTTACCTAGTATGTCATAATTCAGTATCAAATATTCCATTTCTTTGAGCACACCTACGTATGACAAGCATTGTACTAGGTCTTAGTGCTATATAGAAAAATAATATATGGTTATTGATGTTCAGAAGCTCCAAATGTAGGGAGATGAGAGGTGTGTGAAAATGTAACTGCAAACTGATGTAATAGTAATTGTCATATGAGAATAAATAAAATGATATAGGAGCATAGAGGACAGTTATCAAGTGTACTTGAGGGATCTAGGACAGGATTATCAGAGGAGGTTACATAAAGGATTTTTGTAAAAGCTCTCTGAGATGCAAGTACACCTATTAAGTATGGGATCATACTGATTTTCTAGTGAAAAGTCTCAACCAAGAAACAAAGTTAACTTTTGCCATAGCATTCATTTAGTGATTCTGTGCTAACTTTGTGTGATCAATTTTGTTCTATTTAAAATCTTCACAATGACTTCATTTATTCCAGAATTTTGCTCTGTCAATCTTGAGTTTAAAGCTATATGTCAATAACATGAAAAATTACCATTTTTCCAGTTCTAGTCTTTTCAAAAGTCTATGTGTAATAATGAATTATTTTAAGTATTTTAAGCAGAAGGGATTTAATATAGGGACTTAAGTGTTTACAAATGGAGGAATGAAAGTTAGCAACCTGAAACTGGGCTCACTATAGCTGAGCTTCAAAGAGAAGGAAGATGTTGTTGGCACTATACCTGCTGTGTCACATCTGTCTCTCATACCCACAAGTTAATGACTTGTCGCCAGGACCCTCAGTCAGACCACAGACAGACATATTTTTATGAATGCTTTGCAAGCAGTGACAAGTAGTCACAGCAGGAAGATAGCCTCCAAGCCATTTGATCCTCAGAGAGGGTCTCACTGATGGAAACTAATTACCATTAAAAGACCTAGATTGAAGAGAATATAGTAATATAATTTTAGCTTTCTACATTATAAAATATGAAGTTATATAGAAAGGAATGGAAATAAATGATAGGTACCAATAAACAGTTTTGTTTTCACTTTTATTTTTCAAATGTATTTTACTAATTTTACTAATACTTTCCTAGGATTTGATTAGCCTTGACAATAAATTGTATAACTATATTTAACCTAAATACTAAATATGTATTATTAGTAACTAGCTTACCTTACTTCTTGAACAGAAACTAACTCTGTGCCATGCTAGTTCATAGCTGTTGAGGATACAGCTCTGTGTTGAGTATACTATGCTACTTGTCTTCAAGAAATTTACAGTCTATCAGGGAAGATGGTCTGTAAGAAATGACCATCCCAAAATGTGTGCTTAAATTACTGAAGGGAAAAGTAGGATGTATGATAGAAAATCACAACATGGAAATGTAATACTGATTTGGGTGGGCAAGAAAAGTTCTTTTTTTTTTTTTTTTTTTTTTTAGTAAGTAACATGACCTGGAAGTTCCGAAAACACCAAGGGGGTGAACTGGGGGAAAGAGGTTTGTAGGCCAAGAGAACAAGAGGGAAGTCTGGAGACAAAAAAATTCTGGAATTTTGATGGGATTATAAGGAGATCTCTGGCTAAGGAAGGGTGGAAAGGTTTTTCCAAGGTGTGATGAATTGTGTTTGTTTCTTTCTTCAATTGTTATAAAATATACAGAACATGAAATTTACCATCTTAATCATTTTTCATAGATTTTTATTTTCAATTGTAAAATACATGAAACATAAAATTTACTATCTTAACCACTTTTAGGTGTACACTTTGGCAGTGTTAAATACATACAGTGTTATGCAACCAACATCCAGAACTTTTTCATCTTCCCAACTGAAACTCTAAGACCATGAAAAACAACTCCCCATTCTCCCCTCCTCTGAGGCCCTGATAACCATCATTTTACCTATTGGTTCTTTTGTGATTGGCTTATTTCACTTAGCATAATATCCTCACATTTCATCCATATTGTAAGCTGTGTCAAAATTTCCTTCATTTTAAAGGCTGAGTAGTAGTCCATTGTATTTATATACCACATTTTGCTTATCCATTCAGTAGCGGATGAACACTTGATTTGCTTCTACATCTTGGCTATTGTATAATAATGCTGCCATAAATGTGAATGTAAAACTATTTTTTGAGATCCTGCTTAGAATTACTTTGTGCACATACACATACAGTAGTTCTGTGTCGAACTGTCTTAAGAACTACCAAGCTGTTTTCCAAAATGGCTGCACCATTTTACATTCCTACTTACAGGGCACAAGGGTGGCAATTTCTCCACATGTTTTATGTATACACACAGACAGCTGTGTTTTATATATATACACAGCTATGTGGAATAGCTGGATCATATGGTAATTCTATTTTTAATTTCTTGAAGAAATATCATACCATTTCCTATAGTGTCTGCACCATTCTTATTTCTGTTTGCAGTGCCTAAGTTTCCAGTTACTCCACAGCCTTAATAAAACTTGTTTTCTGTTTCCGTGATAATAGTCATCTTAATGAATGAGATAGTTTTCATTGTGGTTTTGATTTGCATTTCCCTAATGATTAATAATGTTGAGCTTCTTTTTGTGTGCTTATTGGCCATTTATATGCCTTCTTTGGAGAAATGTCTAGTCATTTGCCTATTGTAATTTTTTCTAGGCATCTTTATATATTTTGCATATTAATTCCTTATCAGATATATAATTTGCAAATAATACTATCATTCCTTGCATGTCCTTCTCTGTTGATTGTGTCCTTTAAAACATAAAAGTTTTTGGTGTCAATATAGTCCAATTTGCTTCTCTGTATTCTTGTTGCCTCTGTTATTGGTGTCCTAGCCAAGAAATCATTGCCAAATTCATTGTCATGAAGCTTTTATCTTTTCTACTAAGACATTTATAGTTTTAGCTCTTACATTTAAGTCTTTGATCCATTTCAACTTAGTTTTTTATGATGCACTCTCTTTTCATTCTTTTACATGTGGGTGTCCAGCTTTTGCAGTAATGTATGTTTAAAAGACTGTATTTTCCCCAGGATGAAGTTTTTAATTTTATTTCACAATAAATATGAAGATTCTTGAAATCACCTCTCTTTCATTTCTTTATTAATTTTCTTTATTATTTTTGTTTATATACATACTTTGAATATGTTGATAAACAAAGTTTTTATTATTGATAGTATTTTTCCAAAAACCTCAGTTCGTTCTTTAAGCTATCCAAAACTGTTGGTCACCCTGATTTTCATCATTCTTATTCTTAGGGCATTCTCATGCCATTTATCTACTCCCTCCCCTATGCTTTCTTGTCTCTTTTCACTATCAATATACTCAGTTGCTTGGGGAACAATTCTTCCCTCATTGTCTTACAACATGGCAACATGGCATTTGTATATCTGCATTCCACTGAATGTATATTCCTGAAGTTTCTTCTTAATGGCTTCTCTGAGGAGCTTTCCTTATTTAGTCTTCATTCTGTTGCATTTGACTATGACTCATTCCATCCTAAACAGTTTTCTATACTCTCTCCCCATACTGACATTCTGATAAGACATTTTTCTGGATCAGTGAATTTCAATTTAAAGTAATTTATTTAATACCTCTCATTATATACGTGAGATATAAATAAGAAATACAATATTCCTTATCAATAATTTTTGTATTCAGATTCTTCTATGCTGCCTCCCTCACTAATTCTGCCACTTTCTCCTGGTATTTCTAGTACACCCTTAGCTCTCTGTTCTCTTCTTTGTCCCCTTCCCCCATTATAATTGTATACATTCCTTGCCGCCTCTAATGGGCAGGGAGCAGGACCCTTATGCCTCAGAGTTTCTAGTACAAAGTGTTGCTTTTGTGTAGAGTTGATGCTAATATATGTGATCTGAATTATGGAAAGTCTATAAAGATCAAGATCAATTTAATTGGGGGAAAAAGGTAAAAAAAAAAAAACCCACCACTCATTGTATGCTAAAGTAGAAGAAAATGAACCACAATAGCAGGCTTAAGAAATGAAAATAGGCATTCCTGTTGTGGCTCAGTGGTTAATGAACCCAATTAGTATCCATGAATATATGGGTTCCATTGCTGGCCTCGCTCAGTGTGTAAGGATCCGGTATTGCCCTGAGCTATGGTGTAGGTCACAGGCTCTGCTCAGATCCCACATTGCTGTGCCTGTTATATAGGCTGGGGGATACAGCTCTGATTAGACTCCTAGCCTGGGAACTCCCATATGCTGTGGGTGCGGCCCTAAAAAGACCAAACAAACAAACAAAAAGACTAGGGTAGTTATTAAGTAGGACATTAAATAATATCCCTACAGATAAAGGAATTTTTAGAGACATTTCTGAAGCCAGGACAGAAAGTTAGAAATACCAAGTTCTGAGAATGAAGAAACAGTTAAAATAGAAAAGCACCATCAAATTTTGAAAAGATAAAGTACTCTTAGCTCATACGGACTCAAAACTGAGTTCTGTTAAGATTATGCATACAACCTAGGTAATTGCTTAGTTGTAATACATACATTTTTTTTTAGAGAAAGGAAGAATGAAACATAATACAAGTAGATAAAGGGAGTGTTTTAGGATTTAGAAGTCTCTGACATTACCAAGAATTAATTACAAGGTTCTTAATGGGATCAGGATGGAAAGGGAGGGAGATATAGCTGATAGAATGACATGGGAGATAAGAGTGGATGTTTTTTGAAGAAGCATGTATTTGCAAATAATTGCTAGTGGGTATGTAGTAGCCTTTAGGCAGGAGACTAGAACAACTCATTTAAAATCTAAAACAAAACTTACTTTTACTGATGTTTTTTTCTGTAAAGGCAAATAATGAAAATGGTTAATATTAGAAAAATGTACCGTTAATAAGAACAAAATTGATCTGTGTTATAGATTTTATATTATGGATTCTGTAATTTTAACACAGAAAGATAACTCTAAGTGTCCCCAGGTCTACAACTCTCTTTTGAAAGAAGCAAGAAAAAATAGCTTAGGAGTTCCCATCATGGCATAGCAGACAAATCCGACAATGAACTCTGAGGTTGCTGGTTCGATCCCTGGCCTTGCTCAGTGGGTTAAGGATCTGGTATTGCTGTGAGCCGTGGTGTAGGTCACAGACACAGCTCGGATCTGGCATTGCTGTGGCTGTGGTGTAGGCTGGCAGCTGTAGCAACAATTGGACCCCTAGCCTGGGAATCTCCATATGCCACAAGTGTAGCCTTAAAAAGCAAAAAAAGAAAAAAAAAGAAAAAGAAAAAGAGAAAAAATAGCTTCTTCTGCATAAACCACCATGCTTTGAGTCATGTGACTTTATTGTCCTAGACAAAACTAATTGAATCACAAATTAATGCTGAAACCAAAGGTAACCAGCTAAAGATTGGACCAGGAGCTGAATAGGTAGCTTGCCATAAGAACTCTATCCTATATGGGCATGCTATCCTGATTGCTAACTGCCAGGCTCAGTAGGATCCTCTCACTTAGGGAGTTTTGTTTGTAACACAAAAATATACACACCAAGTGACACATAAACAAAATCAGTAATAGCAATAGAAGTAGAGGATATAGAAAATGAAACAACAAATAAGAAATAGAAATAGAGAGGGATGGAAGTTCCCTAAGTGTCCATCAACAGGTGAATGGATAAAGATGTGGTATATATACACTATAGGATACTATTCAGCTATTTAAAAAATAATGAAATTTTTCCATGTGCAACAACGTGGATGAACTTGGAGGGTATTATACTAAGTGGAGTAAGTCAGAGAAAGAGAAATATTGTATGATATTACTTACATGAGGAATCTAAAAAATAAAACAAACTAGTTTTGAGTGAATTACAGTATTCATAATTTACACATAAAAGTGAATATCAACAAGAGAAAGAGGGAAGGCTGGAAAGGCAGAATTATTACAGAAGAGAATAGGTGCCTACTTCTGGAGGAATGATGCAATAACTGATTCCTTGAAGCTGGTTGCCCGTCCTGAGTTGTAAAGGACTATTGTCCAGTTAATTCCTAAGTCCTGAACAGGAGCTGTTGAGAAGAGAGGTTTTCTGTGACTCTTGATTTCACTGGGAATGCATTGTAATACCATTTTATTACCTATCTAAATTTAAGCAGTTCTTATGACTCAAAGATTCTAACACAAGATCATGGAGCACATTTTTTGGATATTTTTCTACACATATAGCTGTGAATTATGAGCATCTTATTATGTCAGTTAATTTCTATAATATCTTTTTTCCTGTCTGCATAGTAGTTCTTCTCATGGATATACCATTTCATTCAAATCATCACCTTTTCTTGGATATTTACATTGTGATTGTGGATACTCAATGTTGCAATGAACATCTTGTAGATATCGTTATTTTCTTAGGATAAATTCCTAGGAACTTTGTATGTCAAAAGATATGATCATTTTAAAGAAAAATTTCTCCCTAGAAAGATGTACTAATTTATATGCTTATCAGAAATACATAAAATTACCATTCACTTATATTCACATCCCCATCAATACTGAGTAGTACAATTGAATTTAAAAATTAACAATTTGGAAGATTAAATGATGTTATTGCTTCAATTGCAGCTTATTAAATAAGTGGTAAATTTAAGACTATTACATTATTAACCATCCGTATTTATTTTCTTTTTGAATTACCTATTCATATCCCCATACAGTATTTCTACAAATGTAATTTTCATCTATTTTTTAAGAACATCTATGTAGTAAACTAGTAATCCTTTGTTTGTAATAATACTTAATTTTTTCTCCTGAATTTTAATTCACCTTTCATTTAAAAATAATGTTTATGGCAAAAGGCTTTTTATAAATTTATATAGAAGCATGTCACTTTATATTTTGAAATTCTAGACTGTATGAATCTGTTAAATGAAAAAATCTTCAGGGTGGGAAATTTAATTTTTTTTTCTCATTTGATAAGAAATGCCATTTTTAAAGATAAAAATCAGATAGCTTCAGACAGTTTCACATAGTAATATTATACATGTTTCAAAGTTTCATTACTTAATTGATATAAAATAAAAAGTACTTCAGTATGAGAACTGATCCTTTTTCAAATTTTATAATAAATGATTATCTTGGAGTCACAAATATGTTATTAAACTCTCAAGAGGCATACCTTGTGATGTGTTCAAAATGGTAAAAAGGCTGTATTTCCTTATAATATGTGTAATTTTATGCATAAAAGTATATATTCAGATGTCAAATTACTTAGAGAAAATAAGTGGTGGGAAGAAAGAAAATTACTAAGCCTAACTCCAAGTGATTTAGTTATCAAGGAAATCTGCATATGCCCTTGATGTCAGGAAAGCCTTTTACAGTAGATCTGATAAAAAGTTATTTTTTACTTGGTTTTCCTTTCACCCATTATTTCCTCTGGGAATAGCTCAGATGATGCAAGAGCATTACTGCAGACAGGACGGCTCTGCTTACTGTAATGTTGAATTCATCACAAGTTTTTTTTTTTTTTTTTTTTTTGAAAAAAAAAAGCTCCAAAATTCTCAAGTAGATATTTGTTGTGGGAGCTTCAGTGGAAGAATTAATCATGATCACATTTTTGAGAATTACTTCAAATACACTTGTACATGTCTTGCTAGTAGTTCTGCATCATTCTGATTAATTTATATTTGTAACTCTGGTAAATAAGAATGCTCTAAAGTGTGCATATTGCATCTTCCATGCTACAAGATTAGCTGGAAAAAGATCTGTTGGAGAGGAAAGACAAACACACAAACACACTCAAGTAATGACATAATGATGGCTATACTATCTTCCATTTCATGCACTAGTTGCAAGTACTACCTTTTCACCTTAAAAAAATGTATGGAAAAGTGTATAGTACTTTTCTGTGCCATCATTTTAGCAGCTGATTATAAGCTATAGTGTTCTATTTTCTCCTTATTTTAGAATTCTAGTCCTGGGTTTCCAACTAAACTGTGAATTCTTATGTTTCATTATATAATACACATAGACTAGCATATTTTCAAAAGTAGATGTATCAGATGTCATGCAGCTCCCTTGCTGGAACAACCCAATTATCCAAGTATAGCTCATGATAGATATTAGACACAATTTACTAGTCCCTTACTTTGTAATGACCTGCAAATAGACCTTGAAAGCATCTTAGGAGGGTCTAGTTTGGGAGTCCAGTTATTTGTATTCCCTTTATTGAAGAATGCTCTTCCTTTTTGTGAGCTGCTCCTTCCTGTTTACTTAATGTGTAGATGATAACCTGTAAAACTAGGTTATGGGAAGCTAGATTTCCTTTGCATCGATATCTGAGTAAATCTTAATGATAAAATTGTTGGTTTGATGTTTTCTACTCTCAATTCTCCGAAGAAGGAACTGAGATTCAAAGGGGCTAGTTTGCCTAAGTACATACCACTAGTAAGGTGGATTCATATTTCAAACCAACATCATTCTGACTCTGAATCCCATGTATGTTGTTTCCACAAAATTGTGTTGGCAGGTCACTAATGCTTGGAAAGAAACATTGAACTTATGCTTGTAGAAGGTAGTAACTGTATCTGAGTCTAAGTGAGAAAAGGGCATTTCAGGCAAAGGACATAGCATATATATATATATATATATAATATGATATATATATCATATTCAAAGTCTCAGATCTACACAGTAGTTCCAATCTATTGGTGAGGCTCAAGATTCCTGAGCCTCTGCACTGTTGACATTTGGAACTGGATTATTATTTGCTGTGGGGGCCTCTTTTGTATACTGAAGGATCTCTATCCACTAGATGCCAATAGCACTACTGTCTCCTGGTTGTGACAACCAAAAATATCTTCCAACATTGCCGAATATTCTCTGGGGAGCAAAATTCCCCAGATTGAAAACCACTCAAGTGTAGAAAATGGTGGGAAGCAGATGGCTCATTAGGGCCATCTATATAAGAAGCAGAGGATGGAAGAGGAAATGTCTAGACAAGGAGTTACGTGATCAGATTTCCATTCTGGAATGCCAAGTAGCAGTTATGAAATTTTAGGATAGTCCAAGGAAGAATTAATGGGGGTGGGGTAGGGAGGGGAGACCTAAACTGAGAGCTGGAATGGATGGAAGAAATCAGAAAATCTTAGCTGATTAGACTTAAGGATTGGTGTTAGGATTTTAAAAAGTGAAGTTGCTTTGGTGAAAGAAATAAGGAATCTCATTTTGAGCGTGTTGATTTCAAAGGGCCAATAGTATATCAAGGAAGAAATACTGAGCAAATATTCCTAGATTTTAGAAAACAGCTCCATAAGTAATCAACATGTAAGTGGTAGTGGATCCTATGGGACAAGATGAGAAGATGTATAGAGTGAGAGAATGAGATGTGAATCAATAACACTTAAGCTAACAGGTCTTATGATAGGAGGTGCCATAAAGATTAGGAGTTGCTTAAGAGGTAGGAGGAAGGAGGTGTCACAGATATTGATGATGTAGGGACCAACAGTGCCAACTGTTGGTGAAAATTCATGTTAAGATAACTCAACATGATCTTTGGTCTTTGGCAGCATGGAGGTCTTTAGTAACTTTAATAAGAACTGTTATAATAGAGTGGGAAAGATATAATTCAGTTTGCTTTGGGCTGCTCACAAGCCCAGGGAATCTAAGCATGAAGAGAGTGAAGCAATACTTCCTTTGAGCTCACAATAACACATTACTCTAGGAGACCCAAGCTGCTCCTGTTTTTTGGCCATGAGATATAAATGGACTGTTACAAACAGCCATGACATATGAGGGTCCAGAAGTAATTCACCCACTACACTCTGTGTTAATAGGGCCCGCGTAAGAACATTTTGTCCAGGTTTGCTCACATTACCTTCAAAAGGCCTTACAGACACATGTTAAAATTGACCAAAGATGTATAAAAAAACTCCTGTGGACAAAGGCTAAATTTTGTGACTACTTTTAGCCTAGAGATGTAAAACTTGTAGTATGACTTAATTACTGTTTTCTAGAGTATGAGAATTTGTAAAAACAAGACACATATCAGATATTTCCATGCCCACACAAAAGAAAGGAGCTTAAATAAAACAAGAAAGATGTTCTGGAAATGACTCTCAAAGGAAGTCTTGAGATACATATTTTTCAGAAGATAGTGTCCATTATGTAATGTAGGAACTATTCCATTAAAAAAGGAATTTACCAAGTAAAATGCATTTCCTTGATTTATTAATATTAACTTTCAGAATTCTGATTTACATGCATTAACTTCCAAGAATCAGGTACAGTGCTTTGATTTATATATCATGCATGTAAAAGTTCTTATTAATGAATCCTAAATTTTAAAGTTGTGATTTAGTATGTTAGTTTATAAATCTTATCTTTAAACTTCCAATTTAGTGCTGTGATTTATGGATGCCAAGTTTCATACTATTTATGAATCATAATGTTAAAGTTCTGATTTAATATGATAGTTACTGTAAGAAACATTAATACAATAAAATGTGCAATTCTTAAGAGTACAAGATAAAACTGATCAATATCCCTATATGCAACACCCAGTACACAGCCTCAGATACAGAGCCATCCTCATTGGTACATTTTGAATAGAATGCTAAGATAAGGCTAGAAGAGAATTCAACAGTTTTAATAAATTGTGTTGAAGGAACTGTCTTCCCTTTTAATTAGACCCTTCATGGTAAAAGTGAGGAGTTTCAAGCTGTTATACCTCTTACAAATGATTTTATTAACTAGGCAACATTCTCCGATTTTCCTTGCAACTAATCAGTGTCTTATAAGATGGTCAAATTTTCTTTGGAGATAAACATAAATCTTTGGTCAATATGGTTTACAGCAACCTTGAAAGTGATCCTCTGATATTAGTCAGCTTGTAAGCAAGTATTTGGTTACAAAATTATGTGAATACCACTGGATGGGCTCATATTCCTTTTCTCACCCCAACTCTTCTTCCTCATCTTCCATTGCTTAAATGTCCAATATGGTAACCATTGTCCAAATGTGGCTCTTGAGTGAGCCTCATTTCAGTGAGCCTCATTTCAGTGAGCCTCATTTGAGTGAGCCTCATTTCAGTGAGGCTGGTTGGTCAGAATTGAGGTGTGCTATAAGTGGAAAATACACATAAGATTCTTTTTTTTTTTTAAATTTTACAGCACTCATCTTTAATGTTGAACTCCTCCTTAGGTCTACATGAAGGCAAAATATTATGACAAGGGATACAAAGTTGACCATTTATGAATTAAGGTTCTTGATAACAAATGAGCTTAATACAAAGTCTGAATATTTATTATTGCATAAATTAATAATTTAGGTGTTTATCTGATTAAAATTTATTATGTTTTGCTTTTGATAAATCTACCATTCATGAAGTCTTAATTTTTATTTTTTTATATTTTTTTATTGTTATTTCCCCAACACAATTTTTTTTCCAGTGTACAGCATGGTGACCCAGTTACACATACATGTATACATTCTTTTTTCTCCCATTATCATACTCCATCATAAGTAACTAGACATAGTTCTCAGTGATACACAGCAGGATCTTACTGCTAATTCATTCCAAAAGCAATAGTTTGTATCCATTAACCCCAAGCTCCATCCCACTCCTTCCCCTTCCTCCAGGCAACCATAAGTCTATTCTCCAAGTCCATGATTTTCTTCTCTATGGAAAGGTTCCTTTGTGCTGTATATTAGATACCAGATATAAGTGATATCATATGGTATTTGTCTTTCTCTTTCTGACTTGCTTCACTCAGGATGAGAGGCTCTAGTTCCATCCATGTTGCTGCAAATGGCATTATTTTGTTCTTTTTGATGGCTGAGTGGTATTCCCTTGTGTATATATACCACATCTTCCTAATCCAATCATCTGTCCATGGACATTTGGGTTATTTCCATGTCTTGGCTATTGTGAATGGAGCTGCAATGAACATGTGGGTGCATGTGTCTTTTGTAAGGAAAGTTTTGTCTGGCTATATGCCAAAGAGTGGGGTTGCTGGGTCATATGGTAGTTCTATGCATAGTTTTCTAAGATACCTCCCTACTGGTCTCCATAGTGGTTGTACCAGCTTACATTCCCACCAACAGTGCAGGAGGGTTCCCTTTTCTCCCCCCCTCCAGCATTTGTTATTTGTGGACTTATGAATGATGGCCATTCTGACTGGGGTGAGGTGGTAGCTCATGGTTGTTTTGATTTGCATTTCTCTAATAATCAGGGATGTTGAGCATTTTGTCATGTGCTTGTTGACCATCTGTATATCTTCCTTGGAGAAATGTCTCTTCAGGTCCTTTGCCCATTTTTCCACTGGGTTGTTGGCTTTTTTGCTGTTGAGTTGTATAAGTTGTTTGTATATTTTAGAGATTAGGCCCTTGTCCATTGCATCATTTGAAACTATTTTCTCCCATTCTGTAAGTTGTCTTTTTGGTTTCTTTTTGGTTCCCTTTGTTGTGCAAAAGCTTGTCATTTTGATTCAGTCCCATTTGTTTATTTTTGCTCTTATTTCTGTTGCTTTGGGAGACTGACCTGAGAAAACATTTGTAAGGTTGATGTCAGAGAATGTTTTGCCTATGTTCTCTTCCAGGAGTTTGATAGTGTCTTGTCACATAAGATTCTGAAGAGGAAAAAAATGTAAAATACCCTGACAATTTTTATGAGTTCTATGAGTTACATGGAGGTATGATATTTTAGATATATTAGATTAAACAAAATACACTAAAATAAACTTCACCTCTCCTTTATACTTTTTTAAATGTGCCTACTAAAATATTTAAAATACAGCATGAGCCTACATGGCTCATGCTATATTTCTGTTGAACTGCGTGGCTCTAGTCCTTTCACTGTTTTTCAGAATAAAAGCACCTGCAAGCTGCAAACTTGTCAAAAAGTTCATGCATGATGTTATGAACAGCATACTCAAAGGAGAAAAGATGGTCAGCCAAGAATATAATTTATCTCCCTTTACCCTGACCAACCCAATTCTCATTAAGTGAAATATATAACTTAGAGACAAATATTTTTGTTGTTTATTGCATTTTGTTCTTCCTTCCTGGATGGGTTATAATTTCACTTAATCTAAGTTAGGACTTATTGACTTCTTCACATATTTGAAATGCTTTATATAACATTTCATTGAATCCTCATCACAGCTCTATAAAGTGAATACTGTTAAAACATTGCTTCTATTAACATGGACTCTGAGGCACAGATAAGCAATATGATAAAGATCACGCATTGGCAGAGTTCACAGTCAAGCTTAGAATCTATTTTCTATACTCCATACGTTAAACAGCCGTTCAAGGCAGACGTTTGGATTTTGCAGCTGTGAGCCTTGCCCCAACATGTTTTCTAAAAACGGATATGTAAAGCGGAAATGTTAAGATCTCAACCCAAACCCCTTACTTTAAACTTTACATTCTTGCCTCTCTTTCTGACTAAAGATGTGTTAGGAAAACCAGCCAAGGTAGTTTGAACAAGGGGTAGGTTTGTCAGACAAGCTCTCTGGACATGCCGAGCTGGGTCTCCAAATAAATTAATGGAACACAAAGGAAGTCAGTACTCTGAAGATATGATGGAGCTTTTCTGTTCCTGGTTTCCTTACAGAAATGGCCACTTGTGGCCTTTGGGAACTTCTGCCTTAATTAGAAGAAACCACTCAGGTGACAGTAGCTTATCTAATCCTGCCGCACATGTTTCTGAAAAGGAGAGCAGGAGGTTGGCAGCTTCACATTTTTAATTTGGTGGCGTTCCATGTGTCTTTTTAAACCACAGTCATTCTGCTTTGCTTCACTACAAATCCAGTAGCAAACTCTAACTTTGCTTTGAATGTTCCAGTCTCAAGAGACAATATGTAGAGTTCAGAGAAATTCACTGAAATATTTAATAACAATATACTTGGAATTGGAAGATAACTGGGGTTTTGAATGTAAATCTGAGCCAGAAAATATTTTTTAAGCTCACCAAAGGAAAAAGTAGCACCTTGGGGTGGAGGGGCTGTAACAACATCCAAAAAACCCTCAACCAGTCAAACAAATTTTTAAAAATCTGTTATTGAAAACAAAAACACTGCAGAATGACAAAAAATAAAATTCAATAACACTGCCTTGTTGTTGAAATGAAAATAACTCTAAAAATTCTACTAACAAAGTAGAGATAATGCACAGTATTTTTTTCTCTTCTGTAGATATAAAACGTATAATAAAGTGATAGATGTAGTAGTCTGCACACACAAAAAGGGAAAGATAAATTGTCAGTAAACTAGGACTCTAAAGACATTTTAGTATCTTCTGAGTTAGATTCCTTGAGGCTGCTACCAAATAAAATTTTAGTTGTCGTGTGCAATGTAATAGCTATTCTTTTCTTGCTAGCTAGTGCAAAAGCTCTATGTAACAATGCATTTAAGTGTTCTTTTCAGACATTGTCAAGGATCATTCCAGGACCAATAATTTCACCATCAATGAAAGCTTTAATTAAACCAGGGAAAAATAAAAATGGCAATAAGTGGCATACTAAACTTCAGCTCTGTATGCTTGTCCTGTTAACTGACACACTTCCGAGAAAAACGCCTGGGACCTGAACATCACCTTTTGAGGAAATGAATGCCAATGTCCATTTGATCATTCAGAAAGGAGGCATGATAAGATGCTGAACACATGTCACTTATTTTTGTTTAAATTTCAAGTTTCAAAATACTCTGGGTTATTACTTAGGATGTACTCGATAAACACCATTGATAATATGCTAAAGAAAATAAACTTTACATTGAGGAGCTATCAGATCGGGATACCAGAATGAGAGGAGGCTTTAGTCATTTACATGTACACCGATCCCTTCAACTTGTGACATTTCATAATCTTACCAAATCTCACACAACTTTCCAAATCCTCTTATCATTTTCATTTGTTGGAAAGTATCATTTCACATCTGTCAATTGCCTATGGTTCCCGGTCTTCACCTGAAAATTCAGCAGGATATTAAGTTTCTGGAGTGTCTTGGGCAGAAAATCTATGACAGATTGAATTCCTGTTTAGAAGATCTTTTCTCTTCTCCCTCACCCCATTGTAGGAAGAGTGTATTTCACTGCCCCATTGATGATGGGTTCACCATGTCATTTACTTTGACCGAGGGACCAATGAAATGTGGAGGGGAATGACAATGTGCCAGTTTTAAGTGAAGGCAGTCCTGAAGGGATGCTTCAAGAGGCACCGAGAGTTTCTGTCAGCCTTGTTATACTCCTGCCTCTGCATGAGAACACTTCATTATAGGTAGGGGATGTTTCTTCACTCTGGGTCCCCAGATAAGTCACTTGAACCTGAAAACTACGTTTAGCTAACCTGTAGATTCATGGTCAGGAAATAGACATTTCTTGTGAAACAGTGAGATTTTTGAGTTGAATATTATTCAGAATTATAATAGCAAAAGCTTTTACAGAATATAAGGAGAGTGAGGAGTGTCAGTCTAAGGATGATCTTGGAATTCCCACAGTCACACTAGCAGTTACATAGAGCTTGGATATGTCACACAAGTAATGTTTTCTTCACGAGTTGAGAAAAGTGGAAATAGTTATATACGGTAAAAGGACAATGGCCTTGCTATCTATTTGTGTGACTAGTCCAAGTATTTAATAAAATTTCCCTCTCTCTCCTTCTCCCTCCCTCCCTCCCTTTCTCATTTCTCTAGTTTCAAAGCCCATAATACCAAATCACAAAGGAAGCAAGCTCTTTTAGAGACTCTTTGGTAACTCCCCCCAGTATAATGCTGGATATAGGTAGGCAGAGTCTCGTGAGTATTTTTCTCTGAGAACAAGTCAGTGCTGGAGACAAAGGAGTGCCTGTAATTCTCACACACTGTATCTGCTCTTGACTCACCACCCCCATGTTCTTCAGAGCACCTTGTGTGTTAGGTCATGTTAAAATACATTTGGACAAGTGACTCCCATGATATTATGTGCTCTTGAATTTTAACTGAGGGTATTTGTCAAGTTCTAAGGAAGCTGTTATAATTGAGATTCAATTTAACAGGTCTAGCAGGTACATGCTAGGAGTTCTCTTGGCAGCAGTGATCGTGATTAAAAACCTGGGCTAAGTCAGGTTCGTTAACCCCTGAGCCTGGACAACTCCAATTCCACCCCTAGCCTGGGAATTTCCGTATGCATCTGGTGCAGTCTTAAAAAGGCAAAAAGACAAAAAACAAAACAAAACAAAAAACCTGGGTTAAAGACACTTCTCTCTTCTTGTTTCTGTGTATGCAGTTACTTATTTGAGACGATATTAACTAGCACAGTCATAACTTATTAACATAAGTTATGGTTAAGGGTTTCTGTGTATGCAGTTACTTATTTGAGATGATATTAACTAGCACAGTCATAACTTATTAACATAAGTTATGGTTAAGGGTTTTGAAAATATGAAGTAATACAAAAATGTATTTTGATGTCCTAAGATTCCTAAAGAGATGGATTTTTTCCCTAAAAAATCCAGTGATAACATATTTGAAATACATTTTGACTGGGTCCCCAGCAGTCATTGATTTACAAGTAGGTGTTGAATCCTCAGAGAGAAACAAAGCAAAATGTTTGAGATTCTTGGAAGTTCTTAGTTTAGCGATATGTTCTAGAGTTTATATATTTCTTTGAACCAAATCTTACCATTTGATTTCTTTGTCATTTTATAATTTACAACTATATACAGGCTACAGTTTTGCCACAAAATGTTCTGAACATCAGTGATATAAAGTAAATTGAATTCTGAATCTTTCAGTTAAAAGTAACAGAAAATAACTCTGGCTAGCATCACCAATAGAAGGTAATTAATTAGCAGGATGCAGAAAGAGCTTAGAGCAAAACCATGGAGCACAGTGGACCCCTGCAGAAAGAGTTTAGGCACTTCATCAATATGAGTGCTTCAATTTGCGTAACTCAACTAATTTGTACCTTCTTTCCCTCTGGTAACCACCATGGGAAAAGTATTTGGTTGGCCTAGTTTTGATTCTGGTTCCACCCCAAGATCATTCAAGTATTACTAAAAAGTTGAGGTCATAAGATATGGGGAAGTTGCCAGCAGTCAGTCAGTTTTTAAAGAAAGCAGAGTCCTGGAAGCTCATCCAGGCAACTGCTACAAGAAATATCTATTTCAAATTCTCTAATGCAGGCTCTGCTTTGATTGGATATTTTGTATCTAAAATTTAGATATAATAAAAAAGTAGAATTAATCAAACATGTTAGAAACATTATAAATATATATAGTAAAACATGCTTTGCAATGTAAATAAAGGGAGATAAGTATTGCTTCCCTCCATCCTTTTTACCCTTTCCCTTCCTTTTCTTCTTCCTCCTCTGCCCCTACCCCTTTTCTTTTTACCATAAGGCCTGGTCATAGTATGCATATACACATGCGCAACACATGCACACAACAGTTTGCCAAGCTGCTCTTTTCTTAGCTCTTTATAATGTGATCCCAATTTCAACTCCCATAATGAGCCAGTATCTGCAAACAGGTCACTTTCCTCAGCCCCACTATCCTAATCAGTCTGAAATCTTCTCTTTTACAAACAGTCACAGTGCTGTAATCCCAGTGTGCATTGTTTATTCCAAATACCTCTATTGCTATCCTTTTTTTTTTTTTAATTTAGAAGGCATTGGGAAGATGATTTTTTTTGGCATATATCTTTTTTTTTAACCTGTCAAAGAAAGTTTGGATTAATGGCTTATGCTCTCAATACATTTGATTGTAGCAAGATGATTCATCCAGATGCAGTCCCTCTACCTTAGTGGCACATCCATAACAGTTGGGGCAATATACGTTTGTTGCTGTTAATGATAATTATTTCAAATTTCTCCTTCTGAGCAGTATTTTTAAAAATAAGGGCCAATACAACTTATATTCTAGCTACAGCTTTACTCAAACATACAGTTGCATAGAAAGAGAATGAAATTTGTTGTGGAAGGAAACAATTTGTGTGAGTCACTTTTTTATTCTGCTGACACTGTTGCAGAGAGGTGATACATTGTTTATAACTATCCAAGTCCTTCTTGGCTTGTTGAAAATTCATAAAAATAATCATTAACTCATTAGCCTGGATTTTTTAAATGACAAATTAGATTCTCTGTACACCATTAAAATATTAGAATAAATATTTATTGCCATGAAAACACACTTGTGAAGAAAATTTAAACTTTTAAAACAAATTAGTTTAGGTTTCAGTATATATTTGAGCCCATGTTTACCTCGCCTCCCTTTTAAAATTCTGCTTAAATTATACAAGAAATATGAAAACAGAAAATTCTGCCATTTAAAGGCCAGAAACATTGAGTAATTTCTGAAGATTTGATGCTGCTTGGTTAGTAATGAGCTAAAATTTCAATACAGTCAAAGTTTTGCCAATATATAGACTGGACAAGATTCCATAATGGAGTCAGCAGAGCATAGGAATTTGCTTCTAGCCATTAGTTTGAATAAAGGAACACCCTCAGGAATAACTTTAAGGTACCACACAAAAAGAGTGGGTAGTGTTCTGGAGTTCCTGTTGTGACTCAGTGGTAATGAACCCAACTAGAATCCATGAGGATGTGAGTTCAATCTCTGGCCTTGCTCAGGGAGTTCAGGATGAACTGTGGTGTAGGTCACGTACACTGCTCAGATCCCATGTGGCTATGGTGTAGGCTGGCAGTTGTAGCTCCAATTTGACCCCTAGCCTGGGAACTTCTGTATGCCACAGGTGCAGCCCTCAAAAACAAAACAAAACAAGAGTGCATAGCATTCTCAAGTCCGCATGGTACAGAGAATGCTATTGTTTCCCTCACAAAGATGATAGTCACGTTGTTCAAAGAGCCCTTGTAGAAACCCAGACAATGAGACCGTTTCAGTGTGAGGCTTCAATAACAAAACTACACATACACACACAAATGCACACAATAAAATAAAAGATTGCCCCTGTGTGATTACTACCTCCACATTTCTAAAGGATATTGGCGTTTTGTCCAAATGCAGGTCTCCTAAACGCAGACTTAGGTGAGCCAAGAGACAGTTTCACCTGGAATGGTTGGCAAAGAGGAAATCTTGATCCCAAGAAGTTTTAGGGAATTTCATCCCTTGGTGCCTACATATAAAATACTGAAAATAAATTGCACTCCACAGTAATACAATTATCTGCATTAGATTTCTTTCGAAGTTCCACTTAAGCAAAACAGTAACAAAACATGAACTTCTTTCTCATTTGTCTAGTACTACAACATTTGAATAATAGACACAAAGACTTTGTGTAAAATCTCTCATCTGAAGCATGAGCAAGGAGAAAAGGAAAAGTGTAAATATTCCATCATGTTGCTGAGTCCAACATGATATTCTCCTATGAGAAAAGAGGAAAAACAAATCTCTAATTTTTAGCCTTAAAATGAACCATGTTATTATTTTTTTTTTTTTACTGTGGAAGGGAATCAATCAGAAATCCAAAATAATTATTTTCAAGGTAATTGACAAAACCACAACCACAGTGAGAGATTTTAATATACCTCTGTAAGCCTTTACAAATCAGTAGACATGCTGATTAAATTTAAAAATACAATAGGCAGGAAACAACAAACTCAATGCTGCAGAAGTCCATGTAATTAACTTAAAATGTTGACCTGAGACATTTTCTCAGAAGTCAGAGGAAAAATTTAATGAAATGAAGGTGATGAATGAAAAGATAAGAGAGCTGGAGGACAGATCCAGGAAATCCAATATGTATAATAATTCCATAAAGAGAGAATAAGCCAAGTCAAAGGAAAGGAAAAAGCAAAAAAAAAAGTTTCATGAACATAGGAAAAAATTGAACTTCAAGTGGAAAAGGTCTTCTGAGAATAGGAAAGAATTGAAAAAACAGCAGTTTTTTGAGCCTTTAAGATAATAAAATTGTATTTTTTTAAGTTACCAAGTTCATGGGTGATTTGTTACAGCGGCAGTAGGGAACTAGTAAATAAATAGAAGATAAAAATGGAGAAAACCACAGTCACGGTAGAATATTTAAAATGTATCAATAAGTTTTGAGTGCTCAGGTAAAAAGGTAATACAGGAAATAAGATGATAAATAGTTTATACTATAGGACATTAAAAGGTCATTAAATGGAACTATGCAATTTCAATGTCACTTATTCCCAAAATAAGTTTCAAAATGAGCACACAGGGTTTGGGGAGAAGAAACTTTCAAAAAATGAGTTGTATTACTTGTAGCCTCTCATCCACATCTTTTTTTTTTTTTTTAAAAAAACAAAAAGACAATTGTTGATGTTTTGCTTTTGAACCCATCTGCTTTATCAGAGGAACAGATATGGGCAACATAAGGAGAACAAAATTTCTGAATTTAAAGAACCTTCTGGACAGGCAAGAAAACCTAAGCAGAAGTATAGTATAGGAGTTCCCATCATGGCTCAGTGGAAATGAATCCGACAAGGAACCATGAGGTTATGGCTTTGATCCCTGGCCTCTCTCAGTGGGTTAAGGATCCGGCATTGCTGTGAGCTGTGGTATAGGTCACAGATGCTTCTCTGATCTGGTGTTGCTGTGGCTGTGGTGTAGGCCAGCAGCTGTAGCTCCGATTAGACCCCTAGCCTGGGAATCTCCATATACCACAAGTGCAGCCCAAAAAGCCAAAAAGCCAAAAAAAAAAAAAAAGAAAAAAGAAATACAGTATAGGAGGATGGGAAAGATATTAAGATGACAAATGTGAAGAAGCACTTACCAGCTTCAAAGTTAAAGGAGAGCTACAGAAAATACACCCTAGATAGAGTCAGAGTTAAGTACTTGCCACGGCCGGGGAAAACCAGTGACACATGGGTACTTGTCAAGTGAAGCCTTTCTGGATCCCTTATTACTCTTGCCCTCTCCTCCCTTATTACCAGAGGAGCCAGATACAGCCTGAAAATGGAGGAGGAGGACAAAAATGCCAGTAGGGATTTCATATAAAATAAAAGAAGCAAAAATTATGTTTTGATAAGGCAGCAATTTTGTGGAGGAAGAAATAACTTTCTAGCTCATACTATACACCAATTTCTGAAAGAAAACAGTTTTAAATATGCAAAATATAACCCAAAACAAACTTGACAAACACTTGGGAGAATTCTTTTACAACCAAGCATTGGGTACGCTATTTTTACTTTGGCCAAATCTTAGAAACCCCATATGATGAACTGCAATTCAAGTACATACCGTTAAAATATCTGCATAACAGATAAAAAATACCATAAGCAAAGTTAAAAGACAGCAGACTATGAAAAATATTTGCATGTTATTTTCACAAGTAACAGGAATTCTCCTTAATATCTAAATCCTAACCACTGCCATGAAATGGCTAATGGACTTAAACAGATAATTCATAGAAAAGGAAATGCAAGTGGATTTTAAATACATGGAAACATACTCTTTTTTTAACCACTAAAATGATACGTAAATTAAAATGCACTGAAATAATATCCATTTTACCTCCTGGTTTGGAAAAAATGAAAATACATAGTTTTGGCAAGGCTATTTGGAAATATACACTCTCATTCATTTTTGGTTGGAATTTATATAATTCACTGGAGGACAATTTGACAATATCAGCTATTTCACTTTTCTGAATTTTTAATTTTGTAAAATTATAGTCAGTTTACAACACTGTATCAATTTCTGCTGTGCAGTAAAGTGACCCACACATACTTCTGTATACATTCTTTTTATCATATTATCTTCTAACATGTTCTATCACCAGAGATTGGATATAGTTCCCTGTGCTATATAGGACCTCATTGTTTATCCATTCTAAATGTAATAGTTTGCACCTGCTAACTCCAAACTCTTAGTCCATCCCACCCCTCCCCTCTCCCCCTCAGCAACCACAAGTCTGTTCTCCATGACTGTGAGTCTGTTTCTGTTCTGTAGATAGGTTCATTTGTGCCACATTTTAGATTTCACATATAAGTAATATCATATGCTGTTTGTCTTTCTCTTTCTTATTTCACTTAGTATGATAAGCTCTAGTTGCATCCATGTTGCTGCAAATGGCATTATTTCATTCATTTTTATGGCTGAATAGTATTCTATTTGTACCACATTTTCTTACTCCGTTCATCTGTCAATGGACATTTAGGGTGTTTCCACATCTTGGCTATTGTGAATAGTGCTGCTATGAACATAGGGAAGGGATGCATGCATCTTTTTGAATTGTAGTTTTGTCTAGATATATGCCCAGGAGTGGGATTGCTAGATGATATGGTAGTTCTATACTGAGTTTTCTGAGGAACCACCATACTGTTTTCCATAGTGGTTTACCAATTTATATTTGCACCACCAGTATAGGAGGGTTCCCTTTTCTCCACATCCTCTCCAGCATTTGTTATTTGTAGGTTTATTAATGATAACCATTCTGAACAGTGTGAGGTGGTACCTCATTGCAGCTTTGATTTACAGTTCTCTAATAGTGATGTTGAGCATTTTTTTAATGTGCCAGCTAGCCATCCGTATGTCTTCTTTTGAAGAATGTCTACTTAGGTCTTCTACCCATTTTTTGATTGGGTAGTTTTTTTTATTGTTGAGTTGTAAGAGTTGTTTGTACATTTTGGAGATTAAGCCCCACTTTGTTGAATTGTCCTACAGATATACTATGTTAAAAGATTTTATTTGTCCATTGTTTACAGTAAACAATAAAAATATCTGTCCATGGAATACTGGTTAAACTAATCATGGAAAACCCATAAGTAATATAAAACTGGATAAAAGGATAAAGAGGTTCTTTATATATTGATACAGAAAGATCGCTAAGAAATAATTTAAGTAAAAGCAAACTGAAAAACAGTGTATTGAAGTTCTTTTGTTAGATAAGGGAGGAGATAATTATATTTATTACTCTTTGCCTTTAAATCTTTGGAAGGATACACAAGAATTATTAACAGCGGCATTCAGGGAGGAAGTGGGTTGTGAACCACATGGGAAAGAGGAAGATTTTTCACTGTACAACTCTATCCTATGCAAATTTAAATTTTTGACCCAAGTAAAAAAAATTAATTCCAAAATTTTTGAAAATGTTAAAATATACATTACTAAGAAGAATAGTAAATTTTTTTGAAAGAGCAGATAATGCTATGATAGAATTAAAATAAATAACTTGGAAAATGGGAAATTAATAGAACTTAAAACTTTAAAAGAACAATAAATTATACAAAACTGCCAGTGCTGGCCTAGAATAAAGAACTAAAGTTGAAGTATATGAGATTATGAGTAAGAAAAATATATAACCACATATACAAAGGAGTTTTTAAATATGAAAAGAAGTTCTTATGGCAACAAATTTGAATCCCTCTTTCTAGCAATGACATTTTCTAGGGAAAAAAATTAATAAAACTGACTGAAGAAAACCCCAAAATGCAGAATTCTATATTACAGCAGAAAATGAGTGAGATTTCTAAGAAAAAACCCTCAGGGAATAGTGCTTAAATGGATATCCAGGGATGAGATCTTCCTAGCCTTTAGAAACAGATAATTCCAATGGCATTCTTACAATCTCACAGCTGAAAACAAGAGACACTTCATATTTTATTTCATAGACCTACTATCATATCATTACAATATGCCTTCCTAGTGAACAAGCTCAGTCAGTATTGGTGCTAAACATGTTAGTCCCTATGCTTTTGCCTGGCAATAATGTTATCAGTTGTATTCTCATGTTGAATAAACATCTATACATTTTTGTACCATCACGGCTCCCTTCACAAGCATTTTGCTTATGATAGCATCTTCAGTAGAAACTTGTTTATAGAAGTTAACCACCTCAGGAAATATATTCCGGGAGGAATTCCAAGAAGCACAGGTTTTCTTCATGCCTTGTAAAAGTGTTCCCATTAAAATGAGATGAGGATTTTTTCTGAGCACATAGATTAACATATTATCCTCTCCTCCCCCACCCCATAAAAGTCTTGAGTGTCATTTTTTTTAATTTTATATGTCATTTGCAAGATAGGTTATTCTTTTAATTATGAAGTAGAATAAATAAGACATACCTACTTTTACTCATTATGAACTAAGGCTACAAAAATAAAGTTTACTGATATAATCCTTGGGGTACATTAGTATATATTTAAGGTTTACCTTAAAAAAGTAATTCGTATATGTATGTCATAACTATAAAATCATAGATGTTATTTATTACATTAAAATAATACTGCAAGGAAAATCATATCCATTCTTTCTGCTAAGAGTGGACAAAAGGGAAATAAAGCATCATAAGAGCATATTTTTATACACCAGAAGTACTTACAGTTAAACTGTTATACAAATTAAGTTAAATAATCTTCTAAAGTGCAAAATTCTGACAAATGATTTCTTGATGATATTGAATAAATGCACAGAATACACATCTAACTAGAAAAACTTCTGTCCATAACTCATTTGAGCTTTGCTATTTGGCACTAACAGTTTGTAATATGGAGGGTGATTATAGATTCTTTTTTGTAAGCCAAAAATTAAAGATTTTCCTGCATTAGGATTCTAAGAAATAATTAATGTCAGTGGTCACCAATATTTTACAATTAAAATCCCCCCAAACAGCAATGAACAAGTGGAATTTGATGAAAAATGAAGTAGCATTTACAGTTGCACCCCCAAAAGTGAAGTATTTACATGTAGATCTTAGATATTTTGTCATATTTATAAAAGAAACTACAAACTCTGAACAAAATCAAAGAAATAAAGATAGGTTCCATGTTTGTGGATAGGAATACTTGTTATTGTCAAGATGTCAGTTCTTACCAATTTGATCTATAGATTTAATGTAATCTAAAAAAAATCTCAAGAAGTTTTTTACAAATATTGATAATCTGATTCTTAAGTTTATATGGAAAGGTTAAAGACAAAATAGTCAACACAGTATTGAAGGAGAGAAAATATTGGAGGACTGACACTATCCCATTTAAAGACTTGCTATAAAGTTATAGTAATCAAAGTTTGCTATTGATGAAAGAATAGACAAATTAATGGTACAGAAAAGACAGCTCAGAAATAGACCAACATAAATATTCAACTCATCTTTGGAAAAGAAATAAAGGCAGTACAATGGAACAAAGATCATCTTTTCAAGAAATGGTGTTGTGAGAACTAGATATCCAGTGTAAAAAAAAAAGAATCTAAACACAGACCTTACACCTTTCACAAAAAGGAACTCAAAGCAAATCATAGACATAAATATAAAACTATGAAATACCTAGGCATAATATAGGAGAAAATCTAGATAGATGACCTTAGGTATGGTGATGACATTTTAGATATAACACCAAAGACACAATCCATAAAAGAAAGACTTCTTAAAATTAAAAATGTCTGTTCTGTGAAAGACAATGTCAAGAGAAGAAAGCAGACCACAGACTGGGAGAAAATATTTGCAAATGACATATCTGATAAAGCACTGTTATCCAAAATAGACAATGGAATCTAAAAACTCAGCAGTAAGAAAACAAACAACCTGATTAAAATGAGCCAAAGACCATAACAGACCCTTCATCAAAGAAGATACACAGATGGCAAATAAGTATATCAAAAGATGTTTCCACATCATATGTCATTAAGGCAATATAACTTAAAACAACAATTCAGTGCTACCACACATTGTTTAGAATGGCCAAACTCCAGAACACTGACAGCACCAAATGCTGGTGAGGCAATGGAGAAGCAGGAGCTCTTACACACTGCTGCTCCACATGTAACGGCACAACTATTTTGGAATATAGTTGAATGGTTTCTTACAAAGCTAGCATACTTTTATCATAGGATCCAGAAATCACACTCCTTTGTATTTACCCAGAGGAGTTGTAAATTTATGTCTACACAAAAAGGTCCATGCAGATCTTTATAACAGCACCATTCAAAATTGTTAAAACGTGGAAGCAACCAAAATGTCCTGTAGTAGGTGAATGTGTAAGTAAACTGTAATACATCCAGACAATGGAATATCATTCAGTGCTAAAAAAGAAATGAGCTATCAAACCATGAAAAGACATGGAGGAAACTTAAGTACACGTTACTAGGTGAAAGAAGCCAGTCTGAAAAATCTACGTACTGTATGGTTCCAACTACGTGACGTTCTGGAAAAGGCAAAAGTATGAAGATGGTAAAAAGGTCAGGAGTGGTGAGGTGGAGAGATGAATAGGCAGAGCACATAGGATTTTTAGAGCAATTAAAATACTCGGAGTTCCCATTGTTAACGAATCCAACTAGAATCCATGAGAACACACCCAAGAAAGAATCCATGAGAACACACCCAAGAAAGAGTAATAACCTGGGTATTTTCATATATATAATTTACTTTTTGACACATGCACAACATTAAGTATTTTATATGGTCTTACTGTGCTTTCTAAATATTTAATGTTTGTTGGACCTGTGTCCTGAAAACGCTGTGGTGGAAACTTACTGAGGGCAATATCCTTTGCAAACATACTTTTATATTCATTGCAGTACCTAACGTATTCTCAAAGTGTGGTTTCTTAAACCATGGTAGCAACAGCATCATATGGTATTAGGGACTTAACCATGTCCCCCTCCCCCCATTCATATCTTGAAGCCCTAACACCCATTCTGACTCTATTTGGAGGTGGGATTCTTAGATAGTAATTAAGGTTAAATTAGGTCTTAAGGTTGGGGCTCTAATATGCTGTAACTTGTGTCCTTATAAGAAGAGAAACAGACAGATGAGATCTATCTCTCTCTCTGTCTGAATGTGCCCAAAGTAGTCATATGAGCACACGGTGAGATGGTGGCTGCCTACAGGCCAACAGATGAGGTCTCAGAACGAAACCTACCTTACTGGCACCTTTATGTGTACTTCCCAGACTCCAGAACCTCTAGAAGTGAATTTCTATTTGTTTAAGCCACCCATTCACGGTAGTATTTTGTAATGTCAACCAATCAGTACACCTGGAAGCTTGTTAGAAATGCAAGTTTGGGGGCCCCATCCCAGAACAGAAGCTCTGGAGTTGAAGATGACGGGTCTGTTTTGTGACATGCCCTTCTAGGGACTCTGATGCAAGCAGGGAGTATGTGTTAGTAAGTATTGAGGGATATGAGGAATGCATTTGATACTTTGGTTAGAAATATGTGTTCCCTATATAAGTTTGCATTGTTAAGACTGATATTATATATTCCTAAGCTAGTATCACTAGGCCAGCCTATTACATTTTAACAACTGCACACTAGATACCTAGTTTGGGACACTCCTGAATTTTCCATTAAATCCTCATTTGGACATCTAAAACTATCTCCCTCCAAACTGGGCTTCATTTTTTCACTGCTCAGTTGTCCCTCTCGTTGTTGTTATTCATTTCTTCTCTTCATTTTTGTGGTGTGGAAATGGCTGTAAGAGATTAGGATAATTTATTTCCCAAATAAATAGCTGCTGGCTTTAGTCTTCACATCCAATGTTTTAAAAGCTTGAAGACTTTTTAGAAAGTCCATGAAAGTGTGAAGAAAAAGTTTCAGTGGAAATCAAAATGAGTTGGTGAGAAAATCTGCACCCTATTGATAGTGGCACTTTTGTTCTGAGGGCTTGGTAATATGAGAAATTGAAGAATGCCATTAGAGTTACTGACTTGAAACATATCCAGCATTACTTTGTAGAAGTGGTTTGTACTGCAGAAAGAATATATTTTTAATAGTCAGACACTTTGCCATCTTCACTGCATAAATATGATTTTAAATGTTATGGAAAAGACACCATATAAAAATGTACCATTATGTATACTTTTTAAAAAAGAATTTGCTATTTGGCCTTCTTTAGCAATATCTTCCCCTAATTTTAGGACACGAAAGTTGTATTTTTATAATTTGTCTTTGTGTGAAAGGAACTCAAGTAAAATGCAGTCCTCCCAAACATTTAAAGATTTATAATTAAAGAACTGTCTGCTGAACAATTGAGTTTATTCATGATGCTAGTCATTCACCTTCAAATGCCTTTTTCCATGATAGCTGGGGAAAAAAGTAAGAATCAAGCATTCCTCTGTAATTCAGATTACAAAATATACTAAATACTTGCACCAACTCATACTTTGAAAGCCCATGAACATCTTTAAAAAAAAATTGTTACGCAATATTCATGAAATAAAAATTTTCTAAAAGTGAAGGTTTCCTTTTATATTTAACATCCTCTTAAAACATTTTCTAATGCAGTGTGACCTCAATTCCAATTAAGATTAACTCAGTAGATTTCAGCAGATCAGGACTCCTTGCTGGCAGCACCCATGTCTTGTTTTTCTTTGAATCCCCCAACAGAGAGCATGGGGCTTGAAACATAGCTGTTTCTAAATATTATTGAATGAGTTTGATATAATAGAGATGCAAAGAAAGCTCAGTATAGAATCTAATTTAGTTGAGAAATGCTTGTTTCCTAGATGTGGGTAATAAACTAGTATTTATTGAGAAAGTGCACATAATTAAATTGAAAGAATGAATTGCAGAGGGGTTTCATTACCAACAATCATGATATGGTTCATTGACTTTTCCTAACTGTCAATTATATATTATCCTCCTCACTACGTCTTTCAACAGCAGATAAAAATTTCAAATCTTTTTGCTAGGGGGTGTGTGTGTGTGTGTGCGCGCGTGTGCGTGCGTGTGTGTGTGCGTGCATGCATGTACCCCTTAAGTAGGCCATTGTGTTTAATTTAGGAGAACAGGTGACTCAGACTATTCATCACTAATAATTATTTTGTCTTATGAGTTGAAAGGGAGTCAATTTGAATGATTCTGCTCATGATTTTCCTGTGGATAACAATGCATTTGAAGTTATTTTCTGGATTTGACTCTTTTTTGACTGATACATTTTTAAAAGTGTGTTTGAGGAAAGACTGCCTTTTCTGACTTTGAATATCAACTTTTCTCTTTACCTAGAAAGGTTTTAATTTAGACCTTTTGTCTTACCTAGACAGGTTTTAATTTAGACTTTTTAATGTGTGTCTATTGAAATTCATTTCGGCAAGACCATACTTTCTTTTTTCATGACTCTCATTTGAAGCTTTGGATTATTTTGTGATAATTGAATTTTAAAATGTAATCTCTCTTATAAATAACTTTAACTTGTAAGAAAATAGTTGAAATTTTAATTTAAAAAATTCTGACACATGGTCAAGATTTTTACAGTAATTTCTTCCTCTGTTAAACAAATGAATTAAAAGGGAGTCCCAAGGCTGGCTGTGTGTTTGTGTAGAGAGGTAGTATGAGTACAGAAACATCTTAGGTCATCTCTATTATTCAGGTATATTTTTCCAGAGGAGGTAAAATGTTGTGCAAAATTACAATGAAAGATCGAGGGTGGGACAGAGAGACATAGGCAGTTTGAAGACTGGCAAAGACATAACCATCAAGTTAATTGCAATCCACTTGTCTAACTTGACACTGTTCTTTTAAAATCTTCTTTCCTTACCAGCTGTCAAGACTATCAGTGGAGAGAGTCATGAATCCATGGCTTCCGCCTAAATAGATTTTCTAGTCAATATTATTTTCTTGTCTCCTCTCCCCCATTTTGCTTTACCCCAAGATATCATAATTCTTGGGAAAATAAAAATTGCTTCATTGGAGAAATTTGGAGAGTCTCTGAAGTAAAGTGACAGAGTTACACTGAAAAAGAAGTTGCTGTTAAGGGAGTCTCAAGATAGATTAAAAGAAAAAATAAGCCTTTAACTTTCATGATACATTGTTTACTTATTGGATTTATGTCATTAAAATTTGTGTAGGGGGTCAGAGGGTAAATCTGAATTCAAACAAGCTTGGGAAACACTAGATTCAAGTAAATTGAAGAGATTCCATGGCAATAGGGTTTGTCAGGGCTAAATTAGAGGGAAGTACCAAGAGAGGGGTAGACCCTAACAGGACATGGAATTTTTTTTTTGGGTGGGGGGGAGATATTTTTTGTGTGTATGCTTTTTTCCCAAAGCATATATTCATGTGCAAATTATTTAAAAGTATGACACATCAGGGAGTCTGATAGAATGCAAAACTGCAAAAATCACTTCCAAATCTATCACAGTACCATGGCTTAGAATAGAGCATAACTTTGGAGTAAGACCTTGTTTTGAAACTAGACTGTTTCAGATGCTAATTTTATGTAATTTTGGAATAATGCTTAATATCTTTGAGCCTCATTTGTTAGTTTATGAAACAGGGTAGGAAAATCAACATCCTGTCTATAATAATTCTGTTCCATTCTCTCTTTTTTTTTCTTTGAAATAATGATATCCTTTATGCCTCATGTTCTTTTCCATGTTTACATACTTCACTGTGCTTTCATCTAAAATATGATTTATCTCCTAGTTCACTTATATTTTCTTCTGGATTGTTTATTCTGTAGTTAAGCCATCTATTAACTAATTTTAGTATATTTCAGTTCTAAAACTGCTATATGATTCACCTTTTTATATGTGCCAGCTTGCTAGTGAAAATTTCCACATTTTCCTTTATTTTATTGAATATATTAATCATAGTTATTTTAAAATCTGTATCTGCTAAAGTCAATATCACTTTTATTTGTTTGTATATAATTTCTTCTCTTGGCTTTTGGTCATTTTTGTCTTATTTCTTAAAATGAGTCATAATATTGGGTGAAATGCCACTCAATGAATTTGGTGTTTTCTAACATGCAGTTAGAATCAAAGCATATCATCTTGTTCTTGGGTGGCTGTCAGGTGAGAATGCTGAACCCTAACCACTTGATGTAAGTCTACAGAACTTTGTCCCTTTGGAGAAAGAACTTGGCAGAAAGACTGAGGGTAGTGAGGCAAATAAGTATTTATTTAAAGATAGAAGAGAGAGAAGATAGGTGTGGAAATTGCACAGGCAAGGTTTATAAAGAAATAAGAAAGAAGATAGGTGCAAAGAACGCACAGGCAGGCTGGGGGGTATGGTGGAGGGGGATAGAGAGAAAGAGATGGAAAAAGCAACAGAGAGAGAGAGCTACATACACTTTGGAAGTGGATTAAATCACTTGGATGAGGGCAGTCCTTCTTGGCTTCCTAGTCTGTCTTCTTTCTTCATCTTGCTTGGACCTGCCTCAGGGCCCTGCCCTAAGGATGGATTTTAGCACAAGGGTCTCTGGGAGGTTAAGAGGATGTACTATGGTCTGATGCCCCTCCTTTCTCTGACCCCTGAGGAACCTTTCTGTGAGTGTGTAGTTCCAGGGATCTCCTTGACCTCAAGAGTGAAAAATAGATGGTCTCTATCTTTTATCCAAGCAGGATGCAGCTTTTATCTTGAAGGTATCTGTTCACAGGGAACAGATTACATTTGTTCAGCCTGGGACACATCTATCTCCTGTTTCAATCTCAATCTCATCATATATCATTATGACTCAAGGCTGTATTTTAAGCTTTGGAAATTTTGATTTACATTTGTTTGCCTTATTCTTAGGGTATAACATTTCAGAGGCCCTAGACTCCCATATTTGTCTCCCAAGCACTGTGAGAGTGCCCACATATATGCTTGACATCATCTTTGCCTCTGCTTTTTCATTGGTTTTTAAGGACTCTCACTCCACTCATTTCTCAAGGAAAAGTTGAGTGCAGATCAACAACCTTATGGATTAGAATTCTTTGATATTCTCAAATTCTGGGGTCTTGGCATCTGGAGTATTGATTGTCTTTGTAGGTCTGAACTCCACTGTTTGCCTCTTCATCCTAGTGAGACTAATGCAAGTTGCCACCGCAGTTTGATTAGGCCTTGAGACCCAAAGAAGATAAGCAAAGTCCTCTAGAGGAAAAATAGTAGTAAATGCATGTCCAGTCTCTTTCCTTGTCTCTTGTTTCCTGGATCTTGATTCCTCTTTGTCTGTCTTGATTGTTCTTTGATGCTTTCATAAAATTGCTTTCTATATATTTTATCTAGCTTGTATAGTTTGTTGGAAGGTTAGTCTGACACACAGGTATTTTGCATAGCCGGTAGCAGAAATCTTTGTTTCTAGAATGTTTTAAAGTTTTAAATATTACAGAATTAGTATATTTTCTTCAAGTCCTTAGTACTAAATTTTTCTTCCCAAAGATTTTGGTCTTGAAAAAAGTTCTCTGTGTTGTTAACTCTCTTCTGAGTTGTTCACTAGGCCTTCCTTTTAGATTAAAAAAGGAAGACTTAAAAAATACTAGGAAACTCATTGATCATATTCCAAATCAAGATATAATTGCCTGATATATTTCCATTTTAAATTTTATATAGAAAGTAAATAAGATTTAAGTTATATTAAACATTTCTGGGAGGTAATCCAGTGTCCTCAAAATGCATCATGAATTTGAAGATATAAATAAAATTCTTATCATCACTTTAAAATGAAATAAAATGCATAAAATTTCTTTGGAAGACTACAGTAATAACACATAGTTGCAGTTATTTCTGGGAAGGGAGACTGGGGTACCGAGGGCCAGTTGACGGAAGGTGTCTTATTTAAGGAGAATATTCAATTGCATGTAACAGAAGTTTAGTATGGTTCCTTAACCAAATCTGAAGTATGTCCACTAAAAAAAAAAATACATGTACAACCTAAAAGTCGAGAGTTAAGTTTTATTTGGGGAAAGATGAGGACTTAAGCCTGGGAGGCAGCATCTCAGGTAACCCTGAGGAAACCTTTCCCAGGAGGCAAGGGGGTCAGGGGAGGCACTAGAATATATGGGTTTTGTAACAAAGGGCAAATAGTAGGAACAAAAAAATACTGTTACTGAAAGAAACCAGGTATCTCAAATTAAGGAATTTAGTTCTTTTCTAGTTGTGGGAAGATCCAAGAGTCTGGGCTCACTGAAATCATTCCTTTGATATGCACCTCAGCTCTCTGGGGCCAGTGTCCTGTGTTTCCACATTCTGAGTTCCCTCAGGGTACACCATAGGGAGTGGCTGCAGTCTGGTGGCTGCAAGATGGCAGGTATTCTTTGTTTTCTTCCTGAGCTCCCTCAGGGCTCACTGGCTTGGAGGTGACTATAATGATCCTTTGTTTACTGATAGGGCAGGCAAGATTTTATTTCTTGTAAGTAGATTTGCTTCTTTGTTTTCACAAAACAGGAGCTGATTAATGGCAAGCAAAAGCCAGTGCATCTGCTCAAGGAACTGAGATGCTTTTTCCTCCCTGCTCTGCATCTCTTGAAGTGCAGGCTTAGTTTTTGTCAGTATGAAGATGGCTACCTCACCAAATTTAGTTTACATTCCAAGCAGCAGAAAAATGAGTGAAATTGTAGGGCAAATTTGCCTCCTCTCTGAGACTCTTTCTTTTTATCTAGGAAGTAATTTCTTGGAAACCCACCCAGTAACTTCTGCTTTTGTCTTGTTTGTGGGAGGTAAGCCACAAGGGCTCATTGAGCTGCAAAGGAGCCTTGGGATGTATGCATTCTTAAAGTATACATGGGTATCTTGAATAAAAGAGTTTGTCTTCACAAGAAAAGTATGAGAGTCAGGGTAATATAAACAACTAGCACTGTCTATTTAATTTTCACAGTATGTACTTATATCTTGTTTGATTTTTTTAAAGTGTTAAGTCATTTAAAGCCATTTAAAATAAATTATACATTTTAAGCATAGTTATAAAGAATAACACAAAAAATTATTATAGATATTTATTATGCATGTGTGTATGTCTCTGTGTGTATTAAGGGTCCTAGTTTTACAAATGTAAATGAAGTTATACTTGTTTTTGTACATATGTGCCTTGTTTTTCAGCTTTATAATAATAAATGTTTTTTATATATCTTAAAATAATACTTATAACTATAAATTTTGGAAAAAGCTAAGTAAATCCAGCTTATGTAATATTCAATGAAGTGTTAGTTGAGGCACATGACTAAATACAATGCTATGGATAGTGTTCTAAAAAGCCCCAAGTTCTTAACAAATCATTCAGATTTTGTAATATAGCAAGTTGTTACAGTGATATATACCAAAATATATTAAAAAAAACATTTGGGCTTTAGTAATCTTTTCCATTGGCCTTGTAGCAACATCCCTTTTCCTTCTCATCAAATATCTACCCATGTTTTCAAAAAGCCCATGATAACTGCCTGGGCTGGCACTGACAGATGATTTTAAGGGCAAGAGAGAAAAGTAAGTCTAGACAAGAATATATATTTTATGTGCCATGGCGGCTTCAAACAATAAGGGAGATAAAGGGCATCTATGAAAACCCCATAGCTAACATAATCCTTAATTGTAAAAGATAAAATGCCCTCTCTCTAAGAGGAGATACAGAACAAGATGCTTGTTCTCATCATTTCTTTGCACTAGAAGTTTTAGCTAATGCAATAAGGTGAAACAAAACAAAACAAAACAAAATCAGATTGGAACAGAAGTAAAGCTAAAAAGCTATGTTTATTCACAAGTAACATAATTGTCTATGTAGAAAATATTTTCTCTCTATAGAACCCAAAGGAGTCAACAAAAAACTTCTAGAACTAAGAAATGAGAATGGCAAGGCGGTCAGATATAAGATTCAATAAAAACCTGAAGTGTATTGCTATATACTAATAACAAACAACACAAAATGAAATTAAGAAAATGATTCCATTCACAATATTATCAAAGTTAATAAAATACATAGAAATAAATTTTAACAAAAAAAGCACAAGACTTGTAGACCAAAAACCATACACACTGCAGAGAGAATATCTGAATCAGGCAGTTCCCATTGTGGCTCAGCAGTAAGGAGCCTGACTAGTATCCATGAAGAGGTGAATTTGGTCCCTGGCCTTGCTCTTTGGGTAAGGGATCCAGCATTGCCATGAGTTGTGGTGTAGGTCGCAGACGTGGCTCAGATCCTGTGGTGCTATGGCTGTGGTGCAGGGCGGCAGGTGTAGCTCCGTTTCGACCCTAGCCTGGGAACTTCCACATGCCATGGGCATGGCCCTAAAAAACAAATAAAAAAATAAAAACAAAGAATATCTGAGTCAATTGAAAGACAGTTCACATTCAAGGATGATAATATTCTATATGGTAAAAATGGCAATTCTCCCCAAATTGATCTACAAATTCAGTGAAGTCTTTATGACTCTCTCAGCAGGAATCATTTTAGAACTTGACAAGCTAATTCTAAAACTCATTTGGAAATGTGAGAGATCCTGAATAGCCAAAACATTACTGAAAAAGAACAAAGTTGGAGGACTCGCACTTCTCTATTTCAAAACTTACTACAAGACAGCAGTAATCAAGACTGTGTTGGAATTCCTGTTGTGGCTCAGCAGGTTAAGAACCCAATATAGTATCTGTGAGGATATGGGTTCAATCCTTGCTCAGTGGGTTAAGGATCTGGCATTGCTGTAAGCTGTGGTGTAGTTTGCAGTTGCGGCTCAGATCCCAGATCTGGCATTCCTGTGACACATGCAGCCTTAAAAAAAAAAAAAAAACAAAACTGTGTGGTACTAGCATAAGGCTAGACATATAGACCATTGGAATATAAGTGAGATTTCAGAAATAAACTGTTAGATTCATGGCTAATTGATTTTTAACAAAGATGTCAAGACATTTCACTGAGAAAGAAAAATATTTTCAATAAACAGGGCTGGGAAAATTGAATATCCCCATGCCAAGAATGAACTTCACACCATGTATAAAAATTCATTCAAGATGAAACATATATCTAAATTTCAGAGCTAAAATTATTAAGCTCTGAAACATAGAAAAAATGTTTGACCTTAAATTAGGTAGAGTTCTCAATACAACAGTAAAAGCTTAATCCATAAAAGAAAAAGAAATCATAAATTGGTCTTCATAAAATCAAAACTTTATTGCTTCAAAAGAGACCATTGAAAAAATGAAAAGACAAGCTACAGGCTGGGAGAAAATATTTGAAAATCATATATCTGATAAGGGACTTGTATTTATATATCTAATCTTAGAACTTAATACCAAGACAAATAACCCATTTGAAGATGGGCAAAAACATTGTATAGACATTTCACCAAAGAATACAAATGGGCTGATGAAAAGGTGCTTATCATCGTTACTCATTAGGAAAATAAAAATTAAAATCACAACAAAATAATACTTCACACCTTCTAGAATGCATATAGCACGAAAGTCAGAAAATACTATTTACAGAAACCGGAACCTTTGTGATTGGTGGTTTCCAGTTTTTGGAAAATAATTTCTTAAAAAGTTAAACATAAACTTACCATATACCCTAGCAGTTGCACTCCTAAGGATCTACCCAGGGGAAATGAAAATCTGCACAAAGATATATAAGTAGGTGTTCAAAACATTAGTCATAATAGCAACAACTGGAAATAACTCAAATGTCCACAGACCGGTGAAAAGACAGATGTGTAGTATATTCATGTAATGGAACAATGAAACTCAACAATGAAAAGGAAGAAACTACTCTTACATGCAACATGAATGAACCTCAAACACATCATGCTAAGTAAAAGAAGGCAGGTGCAAAAGATTACATGTTGTATAATTGAATTTATATAAAATATTTAAAGAACAATTTGACAGAGACAGAAAACAGGTCAATGGTTACCTTAGACTGGGAATGGGAGTGGGGGTTAATTGTGAATGGGAATGAAGTAAACCTTGAGTTATAGAAATGTCTAACATTGAATATGGAGATGGTTATATAGCATTTTTTAAACTTTTTTTTATTGAAGTATAGTTGATTTATAATGTTTTGTCAATTAATGCTGTACAGCAACATGAACCAGTTATATTATCATATTATCTTCCATCATGTTCTATCACAAATGATTGGATACAACACTGTTAATTTACTAAAATCATGGAATCATACATATTAAATGGATGAATTTTATAGTATATAAGCTGTGCCTCCTTAAAGTTAATAAAACATAATGGAGACCATATTTGGCAGCTGCATAGTAAGTAGCCATGGATTTTTCTCTTACCTTAATATCATTAGTTTGCATAGCTCTAAACAAAGGCCAAAGCACTTGAGGATCCCCTAAGAGTAGCTTAAAAGTTTTAGTTAGTTCATATTTGTATAGAATTTATATTCCTGAATGACAAGTCCTATTAAGGGATGAAAATTATAGCCTGTATTATATCCTCAATCACTTTGGGATATAAAATCTTTTATCCATGTAATGTTCTTTCTGTAAGCCCTTGTCTAGAGAGTTCTCACAACTTTTGTGAGAATTGGAACTAATGAATAGAGTTACATCTTATTCTTGCTCCTTTAAGAGATAATACCTTCTCTGAGGAAGAACAAATTGCATTACAAATGTCCTCATTAATTCCTACAACAGACTTGTTCAGAGAAAAATTAAAATTATGTCCTTTAAAACGGACGCACTGCTGTTTCAAAATCTTCCTTGCTTCTTAGATTTCAGGAGTTCAGTTAATACTGATAGCAACATTGAAATTACAAGGAATCATTCAACAATTTTATCTTGGCAAGTGTTCTGTTAGTAAAACTTTTTTATGATGCATTTTTACTCCTCATAAAATATGTGAAATTTACCATAAAGTTTAAAAATGGTCTTAATGGAAGTTCCCTGATGTCTAGTGGTTAGGACTCAGGCCTTTTACTGCTGCAACCTAGGTTCAATCCCTGAGAACTGTGATTCCACATCAAGCAACTGCACGCCATGGCCAATGAAATAAATAAATAAAAGAAATTTAGTTGCATCAGGTAGCCTACATCAAGGAAAACTGTGATTAGAAATGTATTACACTTAATATGAGTGATCATGTCTTTCTGTCTTTGAAGAAAGAAAAATGTCACCTACTTTTTCTTCTCTCCAAAAATTAGTTGACATTCACTATGATTTTTTTCCTAGATTTAGAAAAAAGTTATCTTAAAATACCAATAATATCAGAAGGAAAAATGAATATGTTAAATAGAGAAAAAGAGACTGAATGGAATTCTCTATCACACTTTTGGCTTTCTGGATATTCTCCTAGAAACAAAGATTTTCTGTTATTTTCTGAAAGTTATATGTGGTTAAAATTAGATTTTGGCTATAAACTTTAAATCATAGACAGTTCTCTGTAAATGTAGAATGAGGGAGGACAGCTTACAACATCCCTTTTAGTGATGTTGCAGTGCCAAATCTTTGGCATTGCCCACTGCTGAGTTAATCAAGGATGTCTGTGATTATGAGATACCCCAGAGTGTTATTTTGGGATGAAATGCCATGAAAGCTGAACAACCCTACTTCTCAAAATGTTTATTGTTGTCCTTTGTCCTTTATTTATTTATTTACTTTAAAGTTGAGGTATAATTGATATTATACTATACATTGTATTAGTTTAGTCTCAGGTGTACAACATAATGATCTGATCTTTGTATACATTGTGAAATGATCACCACAATAAATCTAGTTACTATCCATAAACTTAATTACAACTTTTTTTTTCTTATGGTGAGAACTTTTAAGATTTACTCTCTTAGCAACTTTCAATTATGCACTACAGTATTATTAACTATAGTCACTGTGCTATACGCTACATACCCGTAATTTACTTATTTTATAATTGGAAGTTTGTACCTTTGGACCCCCTTTGCCCATTTCTCCCACTCTCTACTCCCTGCCTCTGGCTAACACCATTCTGTTCTCTTTATATATGAGTTTTTTTTGTTTGTTTACTTTTGGTTTTGTTTTAGATTACACATATAAGTGATATAATATTTGTCTTTGACTTACTTCACTTAGTATAATGCCCTCAAGGTCCATCCATGTTGTCACAAATGGCAAGATTTCATTTTTTTTTAATGGCAGAATAATACTTGATTATATGGATATACCACACTTTCCTTATCTATTCATCCATCAGTGAACACTTACTTTGTTTCCATGTCTTTGCTAGTGTAAATGGTACCACAGTGAACGTGGAGTACATATATCTTTTTGATGTAGTGTTTTCATTTTCTTCAGATAAATATCCAGGAACAAAACTGCTAGATCATATGGTAGTTCTGTTTTTAATTTTGGGGGAATCTCCATACTTTCTTCCATAGTGGCTGCATCAGATTATATTCCCAGCAGTGCATAAGGGTTTCCCTTTCTACACATCCTTGCCAACGCTTGTTATTTCTTGTCTTTTTGAGAATGGCCGTTCTAAAGACCATGAAGTTAATATCTCATTGTGCTTCTTATTTACATTTTTCCGGTGATTATTGATGTCAAGCATCTTTTCATGTACTTGTTGGCCATTATATGCCTTCTTTTTTTTTGTCTTTTTGCCATTTCTTGGGCCGCTCCTGCGGCATATGGAGGTTCCCAGGCTAGGGGTCAAATCAGAGCTGTAGCTGCTGGCCTGTGTCTGCAACCTACACCACAGCTCAAGGCAACACCGGATCGTTAACCCACTGAGCAAGGGCAGGGATTGAACCCTCAACTTCATGGTTCCTAGTCAGATTCATTAACCACTGCGCCACAACGGGAACTCCTGTATGCCTTCTTTAGAAAAATATCTAAAAAGGTGTCAGATCTTTTGTACATTTTAAATATTGGATTTTTTTTTTTTTTGCTATTGAGCTATATGAGTTCTTTATAAATTTAGGATATTAACTCCTTGTCAAATTTGTGATTTTAAAATATTTTCTCCCATTCAGTAGCTTGCCTTTTCATTTTATTGATGATTTGTTAATCTTAAAATATTAATAATTCCATAAGGAGAAATAAATATGTTAAATAGAGAAAGCCAGACTGACTAGAACCCTCTATCAAATTCTTATCTACCTAAATACTTTCCTACAAACCCAGATTTTCTGTCATTATATAAAAGTTGCGTAGGGTTAAAATTAGATTTTTGGTGTAAGCTTTAAATCATCCTTAAGAATAGATCCTCACTACATATCACTTTTAGTTTCTAGAGTTTTTCTTTTAATTGGGTTTATAGGATACAGAAATACTACTCCAATTTAAATGCATAATCACCCCAGTGTCCTTTATTTGACTTCAAGAAGTTTTAATGGAGATGAAAAGACAGATGGTAAGTACAAAAGAAGTATTCATTCAACAAACATTCGTTTAGAGCCTACTATGGAATAGATAAAAAGTCAGGGTAAATGAGAAAGGGATTTTGATGGTAAGGAAATATCTCTATTTTCTTTATGACATAAGGAAATGTCTTTCTAAACTGGGTATAGAAATTCAGAGAGCACAGCTCTGTAGATATCCAGGGGAGAGAATTCCAGGAGCTGAACAACAAATGGGGAATATCTGAGCTAGAAATATGTTTGTGGTACTTACATTGAGCAAGCCACTGCAGTAGGAGCAAGATAAGCTGGGGGAGAGGAGAGGAGACAAATGTGAATCACGCTTCTCATAATATATGGGAAAGAAACCCCTTCATTGATGATACTCATTGCTCTCTCCCCAAGTCCTCCTGCCCCTTCATTTATGACACTCACTGCGTTACATCAGTGTATTTTTTTATTTCTAATAATTGAATGCCTGAGTGACTCATCATTAACAAGATTTAAGTATGTATTAAGAGCACATGGTCCAGGCTAACAGTTAGGGTTGCCTGGCTGGTTGACATTGCATCTTCAAAGGTTGTTTGCCAGTGTAGAACATAACAATTCAAATGTTACAACTAGATTTCCAGGTTACCTCTGCACATAATCTTTCCCTGAAATATTTAAGGTAAAATACAAAACCTTAAGAACAGAAAGTTACAAATAGTATTATGTATAAGTTGAGAATGTGAAAGGCAAAATGAACTAAGACAATTGTATTCACCCTTTTGCAATGGGGAAACATGTATGAGAGAGGACCTTCTCAACCAAGAGAAAACCTGGGTTTCTATAAAACAGGAGTGTTGTTAAGGAAAGTCTTTATGAAGGTGAGTCTTACCTTTGAAAGTCAAAGGCTGCTTGGTACTTTGCAGTTAGCCATTTCTAGGGCCCCAAAAGTATAGAGGGTTTCTTAAGCATTGTTTTCTGGGAGAACAAGAATCAGGTAAATTTCAGTATTATCTGAGGCATAATCCAGTGCTAGCCAAAGAAAGAAAAAGAGAATTCTGGGTCAGCTCTGAGGGGGACAACTTTTATTCCAGAAACCCATCCGCCATCCTGAAGGCACTCTATATACACTGGTAAGTTGAAAACTATTCTGGGAAATATTTTTCCCCAGATTGGAAATAAAGAAAGTGAGTATTCTTATTGTGACCATCTTGTGACTATGGACTTAGGAAAAATGCTCCTCAAGGAGAGGAAAGAGAAACAGAGAGCTGACCCTTCTTAATGGGAATGAAATTTCCAGGCCTTGCTAAACTGAGAGCAGTTTGAATTCTGAAGTTTGAGAACTGCAAAAACACTGAGCACAGCCCTCCATCCAAATCCCCAAACTAAAAGACTTGGCCAACCCTAACCCTGGCTTCTAGCAGCCCAAGGTGGTTCCTGGAATGACCCAACCCCCCTTTTGAGTTTTAGTCTTAGAAATCTCAGGGCTGTCAAATGAATTAATGGATTGTCCTAGCCAATACCTAAAGGTAGGCCCCTGACCTACTTCTCTTAGAACATTTACTAAAAAGGATATGTGGTTGTGATTCCTTCCTCTATCCCTTGGCAATGTATATATGTCTCCTATGCCTCAGAAGTATCTTTATCAGTGACCTGAAAATCATTTCTTTGAAATGTGACCATTAGGAAGGATAGGGACTCTGTCTCCCAGCCTCTGTAGGAGGGTAGAATCCTCACTTTCATAAGTGCCAGGTAACAATTAAAGAGGCCCTCACACATTTTCACTTACTAACCCTTTATAATTTTACTTCTGTGATTTTACCTGTGCCTGCCTCCACCTTCATTTGTTCCCCTTCCCTCTCCCTCAATCTCTATTTAAAAGACCCAGTCACCCTTGCACAAATCAGAATTGAGCTCAGCTCTTTTCCCTACTGTCAGTAGATAATAAATATGTTTTTACTGCTTTAACAGATGTCCAGCTTTGCTTATCTTTGATAAGTTTTGTCTTCTAGGAGTGGACCCTAACAAGGCATCATTTAACAAACTCTCCCAAGAGTGAGTGGAGGCTGAGTAATTTTAACAAAAGCAGATCACTGGAGGAATTAAACTTTTCTTCCTCTTCTATGATCTCAAGTTATGGTAGCAGGAGGAGGTAAGGGGTAGAGTGATGTGAGAAGGCAGAATATAACCTGTCTTGTGACTGCAGCTGCTCAAAGTTGAATAGATATGTCTTTGGCATGGTGAGAGCAGAGACAGACAAGAAGTCACCTATACAATACTAGGAAAAAAAAACACATCTAGAGAAACTGAGTACTAAAAAGATGAAAAGAAATGGCATGGTAACCATGGGGAAAAAGGAAGAAAAGGAAGGAAGAAAGGCAGGAAAGAGGTGACACAAGAAATAAGTTAACCAACTTAGAATAAACCATAACCCAAGGAGGGAATATCATTCCCCATGTATGTTTTACATTATAAATTTATGTATTCAAAAAACTAGATCTCAGAGATGAGATGATTAAATAATACATGATTAAAATTGAGGTAGCAGGAGTTCCTGTTGTGGCTCAGTGTTAATGAACCTGGCTAGTATCCATGAGGACATGGTTTCAATCCCTGGCCTTGCTCAGTGGGTTAAGGATCTGGTGTTGCCCTGAGCTGTGGTGGTAAATGTCACAGACATGGCTTGAATCCCATGTTGCTGTGACTGTGATGTAGGCTGGCAACTGCAGCTCTGACTCAAGCCCTAGCCTGTGAACTTCCACATGCCACAGTTGCAGCCCTAAAAAGATAAATAAATAAATAAATAAAGGTTGCAGATCATAAAAAAATAAACATATTGGGAACCAAACAGAACATATTAAATTAAGAATAACTATCCTAAAGGGAGAAAATCAAAATGACTGAAAAATGAAATTACTAACATGGAGGGGTGGCTGAAAGAATCCTAGTCAATGCAGATAAAACTACAAAAAGATTACAACAATTACAGAAAACCTAGTAGATGTAGAGAGTAGACAACTTTTTTATTTTTATTTTTATTAAAGTATAGTTGATTATAATATGCAAATTTCTACTCATGTATATACAGTCTTTTTTATATATTATCTTCCATCATGGTGTATCACAGGAGGTTGGATATAGTTCCTTGCGCTGTAAAGTAGGACCTCATTGCTTATCCATTCTAAATGTAATAGTTTGCATCTACTAACCCCAAACTTCTAGTCCATCCCGCTTCCCTCCCCATCCTGGCAACCACAAGTCTGTTCCCTATGCCTATGAGTCTGTTTCTGTTTTGTAGATAGGTTCCTTTGTGCCATATTTTAGATCTCACATATAAATGAAATCATATTATATTTGTCCTTCTTTTTCTGACTTAATTTACTTAGTATGGTAATCTCTAGTTGCATCCATGCTGCTGTGAATGGCACTCTTCCATTATTTTTTATGGCTGAGTAGTATTCCATTGCATATACATACCACTTCTTTATCATTTCATCTTTCTATGAACATTTAGGTTGTTTCCAAGACTTGGCTTTTGTGAATAGTGCTGCTATGAACATAGGGGTGCATGTATATTTTTGAATTATAGTTTTGTCCAGATATATGCACAGGAGTGGGATTGCTAGATGGTTTGTTAGTTCTATATTCAGTTTTCTGAGGAACCTCCATACTGTTTTCAATAGTGGTTGTACCAATTTACATTCCCACCAACATGTAGGAGAGTTCCCTTTCTCCATGCCCTCTCCACCATTTATTTTTCGTAGACTTTCTGATGACGGCCTTTCTGACTGGTTTGAGGTGGTGCCTCATTGTAATCTTTATATGCATATCTCTAATTATTAGTGATGTTTAGCATCTTTTCATGTGCTTTTTGACTATCTGTCGTCTTTGGAGAAATGTCTGTTTAGATCTTCTGCCCATTTTCCAATTGTTTTTTTTTGTTGTTGTTGAGTTGTATGAGTTTGTATGTTTTGGAGATTAAGTCTTTGTTGTTTGCTTTGTTTACGACTATTTTCTCCCATTCTGTAGGTTGTCTTTTTTTTATGATTTCCTTTGCTGTACAGAGAAGGTAGATAACTATGATTCGAAATAAAAATAATTTCTATACCAAAGTAGAGAATCCAAATTAACAAGGATTTAAATATATAATTTTTTCCCCCTGAAATGAAAGAACAATCTAAAGTTGGAAAAAAGCACCATATTCTAGGAAACACATATCCTGGTTAAATGATTGAAATGGAAGCATAAAAAATAAGTTTTTTGTCATCCAGGGAGAAAAATTAAATCACTTTGAAGAAGAAAAATTCAGACCAGTGCCCACACATTTCTGAAGGAAGTTTTAACTGAAAAATGTATTGTTAGGTACAAGGGATCATTTCAATATCAAGCAGCTGTTTCAATCATAAAACACCTAAGTAGAATACCTGTAAGTCCTTTTTGTTCTGTTATGTATTGGGGAGATAGTTTGCATCTCATTACAATTTTGAAATTCGGACAGTTGAAAAGATTAAAATGAAGATTCCTGAAAAGAAGTGGATAAATAAATACAATTATTAAATCACTTTATCATGAAATTAATACCAAATTGTGGGAGTTATAGTTACAGGAAAAACGTAAAATTTATAAATCATTATAATATAAGAATAATATAGATATCATGGATATGTGGGAGAAAATCAACACTAGCAGTCTCATCTTTCACAGCAAGGAGTGGATCAATATCATCTTAATTGAAGCACAGTTAAAAAATACATAACTCCAGCCTCTTTCTGTTTTCCATGATCTATTAAGTTTAGAGGACTCTTTCAGGATATGATAATTCCTATAGAAAAGAATCATCTATTTGACATGAAACAAGTTTTCTTTTGTATTCAGTTTCCTTTTTTATAATTTAAAATGAAGTTTATCTCATTTAGAAACAAAGGTAAAAAGACATAGCATCATGTTAATACCATTAAGACATTTCTAAACTTATTCTACGTGTTTTCACTGGTTCCATCTTAAAGTGATACTTTTCCTTGTTTTTATTCTATTTTTAAATAGTGATGACTAACTAGTCAGTACTACACATGGAATTCATGTCCAAGTTTTAAGGATCAATAATAAATATTGGGTGAGAGAATCATGTAAGGGATAAATTAATGTCTAAGGATGAATGTGTTTGGGGAAAAACTAAAAAAATTATAAAAGGACCCTTTACTCCTAAGTTTCAGGTGTTTGATATGTAATATATGTTAGTCATGTGTGCATGTCACTTTATAAAATATAAAAATATAAGTATAATACATAAACATAAATGTCATTTTATTATTTTTATTATAGTTGATTTACAGTGTTCTGTCAATTTCTTCTGTACAGCAAAGTGACACAGTTATATATACATATACTATTCTTTTTCTCATTATATCTTCCATCATGTTCCATCACAAGTGATTAGATAGATTTCCCTGTGCCACCCAGCAGGACCTCATTGCCTATCCACTCCAAATGCAATAGTTTGCATCTACTAACCCCAAACTCCCAGTCTATCTCACTCCCTTCCCCTCTCCCTTGGCAACCACAAGTATGTTCTCCATGTCTGTGAGTTTTTTTCTTTTCTATAGATAGGTTCATTTGTGCCATGTATTAGATTCCAAATATAAGTGATATCGTACGGTATTTGTCTTTCTCTTTCTGACTTCACTTAGTATGAGAATCTCTAGTTCCATCCTTATTGCTGCAAAGGGCATTATTTTGTTCTTTTTATGGCTGGGTAGTATTCCATTGTGTATATGTACCAAATCTTCTTAATCCATTCATCTGTGGATGGACATTTAGGTTGTTGACATGTCTTGGCCATTGTGAATAGGGCTGAAATTAACATAGGGGTTGCATATATCTTTTTCAATGAAAGTTTTGTCTGGATATATGCCCAGAAGTGGGACTGCTAGATCAAATGGTAGTTGTATATTTAGTTTTCTGAGGTACCTCCATACTGTTTTCCATAGTGATTGTACCAATTTACATTCTCACCAACATTATAGGAGGGTACACTTTTTTCTCCACACCCTCTCTGTGATTTGTTATTTGTAGACTTACTAATGATGGCCATTCTGACTGGTGTGAGGTGGTACTTCATAGCAGCTTTGATTTGCATTTCTCTAATAATTATTTTATACTTTCCTGCTCATGAAATTTAACTCCATTACATTTTGAATTGAAAGTGTCCCCTCTTTTATTAGCAAAAGTAACAGGTCATTTCACTACTCAGTAGTAATGCAGGTGTAATTGAGTTAAGTGTAAGTTAGCTGAATAATTCCTAACAAGTTTAATTTGACAGCATCCCTCTACCTTATTTGATTAAGAAATGTGTGAGAACCTTGAAGGTAAATCTAAAAAAAAAAGAAACTACAGACTGTATCAATGTCCTTATGATTTTCTTGTCCATGCCAATGTTTATTTATTTTTGGTTAAATTCTTTTGTAAGCAGTGAGTTAATATAAGTGACTAAGCATTTAAAGGAAATTCCAGGGTGGCAGTATTTTGCAAAATTTTCTTTGAGTGTGTGTGTACTTAAACATGTGTATACAATATGGAAGAACAATCAGATATTTGGATTCCAAGTTTGCTACTCTTTTGATTTCTCTTTTATTCAGGATATGAAGAAAAAAGAAAATATGGACTTTTGAAACACATGACACCTCTTACTAGTAAGTAGCACATGACACCCCTTACTAGCAAGTAGCTATTTATGGAAGTAGAAGTCTCCAATAAGAAGTAAAGTACATTAACCTTGTGAATCTATACATACTTGATTTCAAGTTCTCTAAACATGCCTAAATTCAATAGGTATGACTATATTAATTTGTGGCTTTGAGAGGCAATTTGTCCTTAATTCTACACTCATAAATTGTTACTATGATCAAATCATTCCGGGAAAAGTAAAATCAATGTCTATAATGTTAAAACTGGTAATTCGATGAAAATATGTGAGGCTCTCAGAATGTAGAATACTATGGACTGAAATCAAGGAGCAAAACCTGATTAAAAAGAATTTACTGTTCAGAGCTCAAGTGGGCAGCCTGGCTGAGGTTCAAAATGTGGTAACATCACTCCAAATCCTGCACTGTTGGGCAATTAGGAATATGGTGAGAAGCAAAGTAAAAGTAACTTGTAACGCAAAGCAGTTTTGAATTATTTTTTGTAGAAAAATGGCAGATGAATTTGCCTTTAAGAAATAGGCGGTAGGGAGAAAAGGCAGATTTATCTGCTGTGTGTTTATTCCATTTATGTAGCAGCACAAGCGAATATGCAACATATGGATAATTTAAAAGTTCTAAAAGGAAATTTTGAGACTGATTCTTGCCGGCAGTTATAAGAAGCAATTAAATAATACACGTAATTAAGGATAGGGATGACATTTACTAAGAATACTCTAAAACTCAATAAACTATAATCAAAATCTAACTAGTCAGCAATACCTCAAGTTGAATGCAGACTGCAGATTTCTAACAGCTTTTCGGAGTTAAACAGATTTGGAATTCAAGACAATGGACAAAGACTAATTAAGTTGTCTAACATCAGAGGTTCTCAAATTTGAAGGTGCGTCATAATCCCTAGAAGACTTGTTAAAATACAAGTTGTTGGGCTCCATCCTCTAGCTTCAAATTCAATAGGTCTGAAATGGGGTCAGAGAATTTCCATATCTGACAAGTTTCCAGGAAACACTGATGACACTCTCTGGGGGCCACACTTTGAAAACCATAGTCTGCTGGGAAGAGCCGAGAAGCACCGCCTTCACAGCTCGCTTTCTAAAGGTTTTAAACTCTCACAGGGAGATCAGAAAGGCTATTTAAAAATCAAGCAAGAAGTTGTAAATACCCTATGGTCGAGGTACACTATACAATAATTCTTTAAAATCATGTTTGGATCTTGAGCTTAGAATTTCGAATAGGTGGTGTAGCCTCACTGTATAACAATTGTGTTGTTAGAATTCACCTTTGAAGAGAAGAATTTGATCAATCATTATCTTTGTCAGAATGAAGTTTCACAAAGAGAAAATAGTTTGAGGGTTGCTTTTTGCAGAATTGTCATCTAATTACTCAGGGTTTGAGTTATCAGTGCATGCTTTTGTTCATAAATAATTTGAAATTAATTTTCAGTGTTTGCTGAGTATGAAAAAATAATACTTTTATTTACTTATAAGGTGTTAGTAGTAGGTAGGTGGTGTGATTTTGCTTTAAAAGTTACACAGTTGTCTGGCATGACTCTACTACTTGCATAACAGCCCATATATTTCTACTTTGTTTACCAAATATAGAAAATTATATGTTTATAAGATGTTATGAAAATTTAGGGAAAAAAATCACCCCACAACCAAAATCCTTTGAAAGATCTGTCTGTAAACATTTTATGTGTTTATGAAGAAACCTGGAAAAGTTAGTGAACTATATGAAGCATGCAAATGTTTGTAATCCTTTAATGAAATGTATGGTGAGTTTCTGTCGTTAACTAGGATTCTGCAATGAAAAGTCTCCACACTGCAATGTGTGTCAGCACTGAATAAGACTAAAGTCTATAATAAAACCCAGTAAGATAATGTCAGCCAAGAAATCAAAATAAAATAAAAATTTTAAAAGCATTAAAACTTTATATGCTCTTACTCAAAGGAGTTTCTCATTTTTCAAGATGTGCTAGTAGAATGATAAAACATTGTAAAATCTTACCATGTTGCAGAGAATAAAATAAGAAGGGAATAATGACAATATTGAAAGTGAACCATGCGCATTGTATTATAGAGAGCAGCATGCAGATTGGCGATGGGAGCAGGAGCAGATGGTGTCCATAGTAAGTGAAGAACATGCTCCAATGCTGTAAAATATTACTATGTGCTATTAATACACAAGGGAATTGAAACATGGGTAAAAGAAATCAAAATTATTCTGGGTAACCCTGACTGGATGTCCAGACCATATCTACATTTTCATCTCTACAGAGAAGGAAGAGTTGAGGGAAGGCAAGAAAGGATGATGAGGGAAATCTAGGAAGAGTAATTATCTTCAGCTGCAGGTGATTAAAAACCTTGCATAAAATGCAAATGAAGGAAGACAATAAGCAAATTTACTGTCTCACGTGATGTGGAACTCATATACAGGCCCAACTCAAGGCTTGGTATGCCAGGGCTCCAGATCAGTGGCTTAGAGATTCACCTGGTCCATTTCCTCTAATACCTTCAGAACACACTGTTGTTGAAGGGCAGTGTATGAAGAATCTCTTTATACCTCTTAGATGCCTGTTTGGCTCTTGACTCTGGCTCTCAGTAGATGTGTGACACTGGGTAAATTATTTAATTTCTCTGCAGGTCAGGTTTCTCTGCTCAAAACTGAAGATGGTGGAGTTCCCATTGTGACACAGCAGAAACTAATCTGAGGTTGCGGGTTTGATCCCTGGCCTCGCTCAGCGGGTTAAGGACCTGGCGTTGCCATTAGCTGTGGTGTAGGTCACAGACATGGCTCAGATCCCATGTTGCTATGGCTGTGGCATAGGCCAGTGGCTATAGCTCCTACTCAGCCCCTAGCCTGGAAACCCCTGTATGCCATGGGTGCGGCCCTAAAAAGCAAAAAAAAAAAAAAAAAAAAAAAATGGAAGTTGGTGTCCTCTTCAGCTTTATAATACAAAGATATACATGTAAAGGGCTGAACACAGTGACTGTCAAATCTCTCCCAAATCGTGGCAGTGATGATAATGGCTCTGATGATGTCACTCTGAGGATTTAGATAGATTTGTGTCCTGTGGGAGACGATGTGGACAGAGAAATGGCATTCACCTTTGTGTCAACAGTAGGAAGTTGCATATTTCTTTCTAGAGAAATCAGTACCCTACCACACTTACCCCTAAATACACATTTATATGCAAGCACTCTGTAAGTAGAGACATTAGGTGCTTGTCTGGTGTTTAAGTGCAATAGCTTCTGCTCCTCCATCCATAGTCCAAAGAAGGCAGCAACGGTTTCAGCAGTAACCTGGCAGGAATGGCATAAGCATTTTTCATTACCTATTAGAGCCCATGTTCATTTCTTCTGTCCACAGTTACTTTGTGCTTCACACATCTAATGTTTTTTAAAGTATAGTTGATTTACAGTGCTGTGTCAATTTCTGGCTGTATAGCATAGTAACCCAGTCATACATATATATAGCTAACTTTTCTGTGGTATGCTTGGCCTTTTAAAAACCTATTCTTATAATTTCCTTAATTTCACAATTTCTTTTCTGAACCCTCTGTAACACTGGTTTTGTTGTGGATGCTTCTTCCATACCTAGCAATGACTTTTCCCCAAAAATACATTTTAAAAATTATATTTGCATTGTTTTTTTTTTTTCCTTAACCAAGTGGATAATATTTAAACTATACATGATGGTGAGGCAATTTTTTCCACAATGAAAGATAGTAATAATAAAGTAACAATACTAAACTAATAATAACATTAATTTTAAAAATCCAGGATATATATAATACATTATAGAATTAGAAACAAATGCCTTTGGGAGTTCCCACTCTGGTCCAGTGGGTTAAGAATCTGACTGCAGTGGCTTGGGTCACTGCATAGGTGGGGGTTCAATGCCTGGCCCAGTGTAATGGGTTAAAGGAGCCAGCATTGTCACAGCAGTGGCTCAGATTCAATCCCTGGCCCAGGAACTTCCATATGCTATGGGTGCAGCCATTAAAAAGAAGAAGAACAAATGCACTTGGGGGTTAGCTGTTTGATGCAAGGCAGAAAACACCATGATAAAACATATACTCTTACTTTAATCAATTTGAAAAAAAAGATCACAATTTGGATTTCCAGAAAAAAATATATATATATTTGTCTTTTTGCCTTTTCTAGGACCGCTCCCACGGCATATGGAGGTTCCCAGGCTAGGGGTCGAATCGGAGCTACAGCTGCTGGCCTACACCAGAGCCACAGCAATGCAGGATCTGAGCCCTGTCTGTGAATTACACCACAGCTCATGGCAACACCAGATCCTTAACCCACTGAGCAAGGCCAGTGATCGAACCCGCAACCTCACGGTTCCTAGTCAGATTCATTAACCACTGAGCCACAATGGGAACTCTGGATTTCCAGAAATATTTTTGAATGATTCAAATACAGATCACAACTGTGGGAATCGGGTTGAGGGACAATATTCAGGCCAAAACATTTCTTTCCATTTTCATTGGAAGAATATTAAAAACTACTGAATATGTGATTGAGAACCTGAGATTTGTTCACTTGAATAAATGACTTGCTCAGTGCACTGACAACATAATATCTCACAAAATGTAAGTTTAATAAAGGCTGAGGTTTTTGATATTTTTTTTTCATAGTTATATTTCTAATACAGAAGTGAATGTGGTACATGCAGGTACTAAATATTTGTAGAAGGACAATTTAGGGTTAGCAGACATCTTGATTACCTCTAAATATTCATTATATATTATCTCATGTATTTTTATAATCAATATATCTAAAAATTTATTTAAAAAATTTTTGACATAGATTCAGATATATAAATTGCAACAATAGTACAGAGAATTATTGTATATCCTTTAATCCCCAAATATTGTCATGTACTCTTTCTTTCTGTATTCATATAGTAGATATAAAAACTTAAATATTTAGGGGTAAAGGACACTCACAATTATAATTATCAAAAAAGAAATTACCACTGGTACAGTATTAGTTCCTCTGGTGACCTTACTCATATTTCACCAATAGTCCCTATAATATCCTGTGTAGAAAAATCAACCCCTAGATCATATGTTACATAAAGTTATAAAGTCTTTTTCTCTCCTTTAACATGAAAAAGTTTCCATCTTTCCTTGTCTTTTAATACCTTGGGTTTTTTTTTTGTTTTTTTTTTTGGATGAGTACAGATCAGCCATTTTATAGAATGTACCTAGATTTGGGTTTGTCATTGTTTTCTTACGATTAGATTCACATTATGACTTTTATAACACAAGGACCATAGTAGTAATATCACATTGGGGTTCACATGATGTTGATTTTTTTCCACACCTGCTTTTTCTGACTTTGGTCGCTTAATATGTTTGTTTTTTTACTGCTGTTTTAACATCATAAGTACCTTAAAACAATACACATTTATTATATTGCAACTCTGTATATTAAGAGTCAGGTGTTGGTAGGGCGATTTTCCTTCCAAAGGGTTTAGGGTCCCATTCTTTATCTTCAAAGCCAGCAGCATTGCATCTCTCTGTTCTTTTTTCTATAGTCATATCTCCTTCTTATAGTTGGGAAAGATTCTCCACTTTTAAGGATTTGTATGATTAGATTGAATGTACCCTGGATAATCCAACACATAGCGGAGCCTCAAAAAACACAGGTTTGAACTGAGCAGGTCCACTTATATATGGATTTTTTTTTTTAGTAAGTATTTACTGCAGTGCTGTATGAATCACAGTTGGTTGAATCTGCAGATGGAGAACCACAGATATGGAGGATTGACTGTTAAGCTATACTTGATTTTTTTAAACTTTATTTCATTTTATTTTTTGTCTTTTTAGGGCTGCACCTGCAGCATATGGAGGTTCCCAGGCTAGGGGTTCAACTGGAGCTGCAACTGCTGGCCTACACCACAGCCACAGTGATGCTGGATCCAAGCTGCATCTGTGACATACACCACAGCTCACTGCAATGACGGATCCTTAACCCACTGAGCAAGGCCAGGGATCAAACCCATGTCCTCACAGATACTAGTTGGGTTCGTTATCTGCGGACCACTACGGGAACTCCAAATTTTTTTGAATTTTAAACTGTGCAAAGGGTCAGCACTCCTAACTCCTATGTTGTTCAAGGGTCAAGTATAATCTCCCTTCTCTAGGTTCTTAACTTTAATCACATCTGCAAAATCCCCTTTGTCATATAAGGTACACACAGAGGTTCTGGGAATTAGGACATAGACATCTTTGGAGGGACATTGTTATACCTACCATCCTCAAGGTGGTGTTTGCCATGTCTTCATTGTACAGTTACTATTTTCTCCTTTTCATTTGATCATTGCATTGCAGGAGATAGTTTAGAATGATGTAAATATCTTGCTACTCACCAAACTTTCATACACTGGTTTTAGCAGCCATTAATGATTTATACCTTGGATCTGAAACATTACTTTTCTCTCACATTGTCCAACATTTAAGGAATTAAGGACTGCCTTTCAGAGCATGTATCTTAGATGAAGTTGACCTCAGTGTAAATCCTGAGATAAAGATGTGGGTAGAAATGATTCATTTGGGATGTGATCCTAGGAAAGGCAGAGAGAGCATGGGGAAGGGAAACAAGCAAAGGAGGAAATCCAGTGAAGAATGTATTAATGAGTGGCGTACTCTTATGGGAAAGTAGTTCTTAAGTTCCCTGAGTACCCTCTAAGAGCCTGTATAGAACACATTTCATAATTGTCCCACCAATGAATGAAGATATTGGGATGTTTATCCTCTCTCCATATATATCTCTGAAGGTATTAACTCTCCATCTCCTCTGTCTGGCATACTCCAGTTGTCAGAAGTCCTTGGTTGGAAAGACCAACATGCTTGAGGTAGGAAGCCCTAGCCATGTACAGCATTGGATATCCGTATCCATGCAGGGCGTGTGGATGGACCATCTGAGAATGTCTTTTATACTTTAATTATTATTATTATTATTATTTTGCTTGGTAGGGCCGCACACACAGCATATGGAGGTTCTTTGGCTAGAGGTCGAATTGGAGCTGCAGCTGCCAGCCTGTGCCACAGCCACAGCCACAGCAATGCCAGATCCGACCCACATCTGTGGCCTACACCACAGCTTAAGGCAATGCCAGATCCTTAACCCACTGAGCAAGGCCAGGGATCAAACTGTCAACCTCATGGTTCCTAGTTAGATTTGTTTCTGCTGTGCCATGACGGGAACTCCTAATTTATTTGTATTTTTAATGATTCAAATAAATCTTTAATGATATCCTCCCCAGCCTTCCAGAGTCCTGATTAACTTATTCTAACCTGAGGTAAAAACTACTCTATCATTTTATCATGATTTACTAAATCATTTTGATGGTTCTCTTATAGGAATTAGAATCTTTGACCTTTAGAGATTGACAGAATCCAAGAGGTATCAAAGTCACCTTGTAATTAAAAGTGGAGAAAACTGATGTCTAGGAATTCCCAGAGACACCTGCCATTCCCACAGCTGTTTGGTGGCAGTACTAGGATGAAAATGTGGGCTCCTGAATTCCTTATTAAAATAAAGTCTCTCTCTCTCTCTCTCTCTCTCTCTCTCTCTCTCTCTATATATATATATATATGACAAGAATGCACTGAAAGAAGGCTTTATGGACATATTTTGCCAATAAGAAAGGGAATATGGGGAAATAACAATTAAAAAATAATTAAAGCAATTTAAAAAAAGAGGGAATATTTTCCTGATAATCTTTCTCTACTGCAATAAATCTATCTTTTCTGGGTGGACATTAAAAATAAAAAGTTAATTTATTTTTTGCAAAAGCCACAGTGCAGTTTTCCTTAGGCTTTTTATTCAGAAAAGCCTGGGGAACCTGAAAGCATTTTCAGTTCTATTATTTGGGTATCACTGCAAGAAATAGTCCAAGGGTAGCAGGATTGTGTGTAACAGTAGGATGTTGTTTTGTTTCACATATAATGGTTTTAGGTACTAAGTTGACTCTTAAGCTGCAGCTCTTTGTTACATTGGTTCCATTATCTTGTAGCAAGTCCTCAATATAGTAACCCTGATCCTTCACAGCTGTTGACAGATGATAATCCTTCAACTAAGTAGCATAGGATATTATTTTCTCTAGATACGTTTTTCACAGAGTAACTTTAGTCATTTCACAACTGAGTAAAACATTAAATTGGACTTGTAGAAACTGTGAACAATAGACATCTCCAAACAATGTCTGTTATATTTTCAAGTTAGCACAGTAGTTAAAGTACAGGCTTGGAATTCAAATGACTGAGGCTCGTGTCAACTGTACGATTATATGCAGGTTTTTTAGCTTGTGTAAGCATTAGTTTTCTCATCTCTAAAATGGGACTAATAGCACTCGTGTGTGTGCCTCTTCAGATTGTTAAGAAGATTAAATGAGAGGATTTATGTGACGTATTTAGCACATGTAATGAATTCTTGATAAATACTGTTAGTATCATGAACATCAGAGCAGTGCCACACACAACTAAGAGAAACATTTGCAGATAATTTGGTAAAGTGTTTTATATTCTGCTTTCCTCAGCATTGTAGCACAGCTGCCTTTCATTACCAAACTACCACAATCTGTAACGAAAATAATATCATGAGGTCAAGATTTTGATAGTATTTTGGGAACAAGTTTCCCTCAGGCTTAATTTCACTTAGTGGTAATTCAAGTTATTGATTTATCTATGTGATAAAAATTCCTGGCCCATATCTTAAATATTTCTGTCAGTTTTGGGTACAAGAAGGCTTGAAAGCAGCATACTTTTCCAATGTATCTTATGTAACAGGCATAAAAGAGCAGTGGCATCGGAGTTAGAAGAATAAAAGTGGGCTGTTGCTTGAGCGTAAGCGACGATTTTAAATGACTTCAGAGCCCAGACAGATGACAGAAAGGTCAAGTCAGCATTCAAGTGGATAATGGGACTGTGGTAAATATGAGACTAATAGGTTTCATCCAAAGGAGTTAAAAATTACACAAACATAATAACAAACTGGATAAAACAGTTCTGTGGACCAAATTATTTGACCCACACAGCACGTTTCAACCTCTTGTGAGTGTCAAAACTTATTCTTTCCATTAGATTGAAATTTCTGTAAGAGGTTTGTAACGACAGGAACAGCTCAGTAAGAGTGAAAACAATATGGCTTTCCTTTAGCCATGGGAGATCATTAGGATGGACCAAATACAACTTCTGAGATTCAGTGTCCTCATCTATCATTTGTATGTATTACATTCTTTATCAACTTTTGAAAAAATTTCTTTGATATTACTTGTCACATGTTTTCTGTGCATAACTACTGTGTGCTCTTTGATACATTTTCTCATCTAATCCCTACAACAGAAATATACATGTATTATGGTCATGTTATTAATGATGAATCTGGAACAAAGACAGCAATGTTAAGTTGCTTAAAGTGCAAGCCTTAACGCTAGACTTGTTTCTTACTCAAAATCCCGTGTGACAAAATATTATTACACTGTCTCCCTACGATTGGTCAAAGAGTCTAATCTAATTAGGTATTGCATTTAAAAGGGCTTGAAAGCTACAAAATTCTAAGTGAATTCTTGTATCAAGGAATAATTTTAGGAACCAAAAATTCCAATAAATTTGATTGAAACTCAATCTAATATGAAAATAAACACATACGATTACACACTTTTGCCTAGTAATTATGTTGTATCCTAAATGAATAGCCATAGAATTTTACAGCATGAAACAATTAGATCTTAATGGTATAAATTCTTGATTATTCTACTGTTATTATTTTAATTGAATTTTCATGGGAAAAAAAAAGGAGAAAACTTTCCATGTTGGAAGATTGTAGATAATTATAGATCTAACAACTTACTTAGACTCTTGTAAATTTTAAATTAAAAAAATTCCAAATTCATTTTATTTTTAGAAGTTAATGCACGCATATCATTAAAATCAAATATATATTTTAATGAAAACTGTGTTCTCATTTTTCTCCCATTCTCATTTCCTTATGCACCTCTCATTGCAGTCACATTCCCCAGAAACAGCACTTTTAATCCATTTCCATATTCTCTCTAGAATTTGTCTTCAAATTTCTAATTAATATGCTTACACTGTTTCTTAATTTATCACATTAAGACATTTCCAGCATCACTTTATTAACATTTAAGCTTTCCTAACATCTTCTTTACTCATTTTTTTTTCAGTAAGTATTTTCTGGGCACCTACTATGTACTGAGTATTTTCTAGGCTCTGGGAACTTATAAGACAAAACCTTGTCTTCTCATGACACTTACATTCTAGTTGAGGAAATACATGATACAGGACTACAGATGATAAAAGAGCAGTAGACAGGACACAATGTGGTGGAAATGGGAAGTTTATACTTTTCACGTTTTCTCAATAAAATTAATCAAAACATTGTCAACTAAATCAAGTAGTATATTTTAACATCCTTTCTCATATCACTTTTTTTTTTCTGACACCGATAATGGCCTTGTTATTACATTTGCTTGTTTTTCTGAATATATATCAGTATTTTTCTCCAAAATGCTTCAACAGATTTTTCAAGAGTCTATTGCTCATTTTTTACTCCTAGGGATCAAACATAATTCTCAGTACTTTGATAGATTACATTTTATTTTCCCAGATTCCTTTCTCCCTCAGTTGTCTAGCCTTTCTCTTTGGGTTCAACTATTGCTCTCAAATGCTTCTGCTTCGTGTCATTCTGGGACTTTGAATCTCCTTTTTACTAATTTCCTATTTCCATCTTTCTCACTTTACTTCTTCCCCTTTGCTCTAGCACATCTTCCAGGAGGTAGACTATTCTAATCCTCACATATCTGGGTATATCATTAATCTGCCTTTTCTAAATGTGCTCCCCACTAATTCATTAAAAGACAATTCCACTCTTCTCATTGTTCATACATGTAGGACTCCTCTCACTCTGTCTTAATGCTCCACATGCAATCCATCCATAAACAAACCCCACTGGCCTTCTAAAGAGATCTTGAATCTGACCATGTCATGCCATCCCCACTGGTTAGTGTTCTGATACAAACAAGCCACTGTTATTTTTCACCTTGACTATTCTGATCACCTTCTACTTGTTTCTGTCCTTGTTCTGTTCCAGTCACTTCTCAAAAAAAGCAGCTGGGTAATCCTTTTAAAACCTAAGTCACAATATGTCTTTCTGTTCAAAAGTTTTCAGAGGCTTCGCATTTTACTCAGAGTAAAAGCCAAAATCCCACCCGTAGCCTACAGTGCCCTGCATGATCTGCTCTTGGTCTTGTCTGCTAACACCTTTCCCTCTGGCTTACCCTTCTTAGGCCATACCAGCCTCTTTGTACTTGATGGAACATTTCTGACATGTTCCCACCTCAGGGTTCATGCCACTATCACTTACTTCAAATCCTTGATTAAGCGTAATCTTCTCAGAACAGTCTTCCTGAACAATAAATTTACATCCTGAAAACCTGCACACCATTCCTCAAACCACTCAATCTCAATTCCCTGATTGATTTTTCTATTATCTGTCATCCTATGATATTCTCTGTGCTTTACTTAAGTATTTTGTTTACTGATTATATTCTGCCCACTAAAATAAAATCTTTATGAGAGCAGACTTTTAAAATTATTTGTTTGCAGCTTTAGTGTAATTAACTTGGTACATACTATTTGTTAAATCAACTGTAAAAATGATTTAATGTTCATATTGTATAAAATTCATAGTTTAAAATAATTTTTTAACATTTTGATGACATTATTAGGTGTTGTTGAAAAGCGTGGTTCCAGCCTTATTACTATTTCTCTGGTTTCATACGCTTAGAATTTTCTGTTTATTTCATTTAATTTTTGATGTTATGGAAATTTTCATTTACTATTCTGGGCAGTCAAATACTTCTTTCATTTGAAAGACCATACCCTTCAGGTGGGATGTTCCCTGGTTTATTTCTTTAATAATTTATCTCCCACTTTCCCCACTTCTTTCTTTGTAGTACACCCATTCAACAGATATCGAGCAGCCTCATTGATCCTTGAACTTTCTTAGCTTCTTGCCCTCTCTTTTCCATGTCATGGTATTTCTCTTTTGCTTTTTAGAAGATTACTTGACTTTCTTTTCTAGCCTGTATCTATGATTTAGGAACCCATTCTTCATTTCTTTTAAAAATAACAAATTAGCTAGGGAGTTCCCTTTGTGGCTCAGTGGTTAACGAATCCGACTAGGAACTATGAGGTTGCGGATTCCATCCCTGACCTTGTCAGTGGGTTAAGGATCTGGCATTGCCCTGAGCTGTGGTGTAGGTTGCAGACATGGCTTGGATCCTGTGTTGCTGTGGCTTTGGCATAGGCCGGCAGCTACAACTCTGATTAGACCCCTAGCCTGGGAACCTTCATATGCCGCAGGAGCGGCCCTAGAAAAGGCAAAAAGACAAATAAAATAAAATAAAATAAAATAAAATAAAATAAAATAAAATAAAATAAAATAAAATAACAAAGTAGCTTAAACAAAAATTGTTTTTCTTTCTTTTTCCTTTTCTGTCTCATGGTGCATGAGGTCTGGGTCTAGGCAGTCCAAAACTGAAACAAGCTCAGTGATGTCATCAGGTTAGAGGCTTTTTCCATCTTCTTTGGGTACAATTCTTAAAATGAGGACCCTACTCTGTTTTGTAGACAGGAAAAAAGGAAGAAGGTAGACAGAGTAGAGCAGGAAATGAAGGGCAAGAAGATGAGAACAAAGGAGTTTTCTTGCATGGAGACCTTGCCTATATCCCAGCCTAAATAGTGAAAGAGAAAATACATAAAAAAAGATTTTGGAGAGAAAACAATATCTACTAAAAGCTATTGTCTTACTTTAGCCATCAGTTTTTTTTTTTTATTTATTAGGGTATTGTTGATTTACAGTGTTGAGTGGGGTGGAGAGGGAGTTTGATGTTGGTAGATGTAAACTATTACATTTAGAATGATAAGCAATACTCTTACTATATAGCTATCAGATTTAAAACTTTTAACTCTTTATTATTTTCTGATATTCCTTTTGCTCAACTTCTACTTCTTTAATTCATGAAATGCCACCTCTTATTTTAGCACAATGTTATATAGATAGCATTTTAATTTTAGTTTTCTTCTTGTATCACTTACATCTTGCTTTTTTTGTGGTAAGTTTTTCTTTTTTTCAATCAGGTAGTTTGTTTTTAATCTACATATTCTGTGTTAGAAAATTGTTTCTGATGTATGGTGATCCTTGTTCATCTCTTTATATTAAGGCATTAAACAAAATCAGTTGTTATTTTGTTATACCCGGGAACTATTGAAAGAGCTTTCCTCTAGAGCAGTTGGCGAACATTTTCAGAGAAGTACCAAAGAGAAATATTTTAGGTCTCACGGGCAGCATGTTCTCTGTTACAACCACTCCAACTATACTGTTGTAATATGAGAACAGCCATAGACAGTTGCCAATGAATGGACGTGACTGATCTCCAGTAAAGGTTTATATACAGAACAGGCTTCAGGCCAGATTTGGTTTACTGGACAGAGTTCTGGAGTAATTAGGTGAGGAACTGTGTTTTCCTCATCAGTTAGCATTGTATTTGTGTATATTCAGTTTCTCCAGAAAAGTCTAGTTTCCTGTTTGATAGTATTTGGGTGGTATTTTGAGACCCTCATAGCAGCAGCTATATTTCTCAATCTGTAGTCTGTAGGCATCTCTCAGGTTCAAGTTACATGCCTTTCCTATCTTCTAAGAATGTATATTCTCTGATATTTGTTTTCTCCACAGAAAAGCCTCTAGCATCTGAAAGTTTTATGATTGGGGTATTCACCTGACTGCTTTACCTCAGTCCTCTGCACTAGCTCTTAGTGCCCAGTCCTATATCCTCCAACATGCTGCAAATAAACTTGTTGCTCATCAATATATCCCTCTATAACACTTAGGCTTTACCTTCCTTAGCTTCCTTTAATGAGGTATAACTTTCTTCTGCCTTTCCCTTTCAAAAATTTGATGCCATTTCTTATCTTTTGTTATCCCCTCTCCCATTCTCAATTTCTCTCTGGGTTTATAGAATTTTCAATTCCTTTACTGTCATTTTAATGGAGTTTCAGGAGGGAACAGAGATAAATGTACATACTCAGCCATCTTTACCTAGAGGTATGTGGGTTCTTTTTTGAAATAGCAAGGCTCACATAATATTGGAATTGAAACAGAAAAATAGAGAACACCCAAGCTCTGATAGCCAGAGGGAATATTACATTATGGTACCCAAGAAGTATGGTAACATTCACATTTCTGTATATCTGCTTATCTGTTTTTACCCAGGATTCAGTCTGCAGTTGAAACTTTATCCCCCAAATTAGAGTATGATAAAAACAATCTTATCAAAGGATCTTGATTAGAACATACAAAACATATTACATAAGCAGATGAAGATACAACACAGCATAGCAACTATGCTATGATATTTGTAGGATGAATTCATTCCATGGTCATGAACTGGAGCAAGGATTGTGCAGAGCATAATATAGACAAGTAAAGCCTTATTAATAGTACCATTGATTATCATTTTATTTTAAAAGTCGACATGAAAAATTGCATTTGTAGAAAGTACAACTTTTGCATATTTTAATATTTATTAAAATAAATAAATATCCTAATTCAAAGCCTTTTTGAAACTAGAGAAGAGGAGCAACTGAACTGAGATAGCTAATGAGAGAAATAATTGGTAAGAACTAAAGAGAGACAATTATAAGTATACTTGTTTCAGGATATTCCATATTCCTCTTTCACTAATGATGTGGCATATATTAAGCACTCAATATAGTCAGGAAGATAACATGGTGTATTAGAAAAGTCAGTGTTAACAAACCATAGTGTAGAGTTTACTTCTAAGGTTAAGTGTACAGTATGTGTTACATAGGCAAGTTTTTAAAAAATTATTCATCCTTATGTTCACACTTTTAAAAAACTTTGGAATAAATAATATTTCTTATATTTGGTCATAGTAAAAATTAATGTAGTGAGCTGTGGTACATGCTAGCAGTGTCTTATAAGTCATAAAGGAATTAAGTATAGTTTAGTTGAGTGTGAAGGTGGGCACCTTTGGATCTGGACCTGTACTTCCTACCTTGCTAAGGCAGTTCTTAATCTGAGACTCAAAACAGCAAACTTGTTAAGTGGCATCTTTTGCAGAATATTGCTTTAGTACAACTCATTTCTGAATGAATGTTCTACATTATAGAAGTTATTAGTGCTCAGTACAGGGTCTGGTACAAAACAAACACTTAAGAAATATTTGCTGATTTAATTGGATTTGACTTTTGTTCTTTCCTTGGACTAATTTAATTTAATAACATCCCAGGAACAACCAGGAGTTCAATTTGACCAAGTCATTTATGGTTTTTGTCCACTGGTTCCTTTTGAGGCTTTTGCAACTTGATTTGCTTTTGGCTTTTATAAAGAAATGCCATTAATATTGAAAACATGCTTTTCAATTATTTAAAAGCACTAAGGAATGTAAGTCTCAAGGAAGAAGCATTTTAGTTCTCTCATAATTAACTTGTCTAATATAATGTCCATTTGACTGAAGAGACAAGTTATAAGATTCATTAAAATATACACAAGTCCTACTGATAAAATATAAAAATATGAAGACCTACATTACACTTAGAATGATGCAATATTTAAAAAGATAACAACTTTGAGGTACTTTGAGGCAGCATTTTTAACATTTCAGCAGATATGCAGATATACTTTTTTTCCTATACATTTTCACTGACTCCATGGCCTCAATATTGCCTGTTTTCAGGCAACCTTGGCAGGATCTTACATTTTTCCATATTTTCTATGTACACTTCCTAAAGTGCTTCCTCTTGTATCTGTAAGTTTCCTAATGCTTGTCACTTTTCAGTTCTCAAGACAAGATAGACAAGGGCTTAATCATGTGTAGTTCTTTTCTTTTTGGCCTCTCTACTTCTCACTAATTAAATAAAAACCTTTTTTCTAAGATGAATTTCCCAAATACTCTAACCTCATAACTCCTCTAATCAAAATCCTTTACTGTGCAAGACATTCTTTCCACTGTGGTCAGATAAGACTTCAGCAGTTTCAACTGTTGCTTTTCCACATTCCCAACCTGATGTCAACTTAATCGACAGACTATAGAATATTTTATTTGATAATCCTAGCTCATGAAAATACATCTTTTGAGCGTCTACTGTGATAAGCAAAACTTTACATGAATTCTTGGGGTTTTTTTGCATTTTTATTTATTTTTATTTGTGTATATTTGCAATACCAGCTTTTCTTCTTTTTAAATATTTATTTTTTCCATTAGAGTTGGTTTAATGTTCTGTCAATTTCTCCTGTACAGCTTAGTGACCCAGTCACACATACATATACAGATTCTTTTTCTCACATTATCCTCACAAGTGACTAGATACTGTTCTCTGTGCTATACAGCAGGATGTCATTGTTTATCCACTCCAAATGCAATAGTTTGCATCTATTAACCGCAAACTCCCTCCCCATCCCTCCTTGGCAACCACAAGTCTATTCTCCAAGTCCATGAATTTCTTCTCTATGAAAGATTCATTTGTGCTGTATATTAGATTCCAGATATAAGTGATATCATATGGTATTTGTCTTTCTCTTTCTGACTTACTTCACTTACTATGAAAGTCTCTAGTTCCATCCATGTTGCTACAAATGGCATTATTTTGTTCTTTTGATGGCTGAGTAGTATTCCGTTGTGTATATATACCATATCTTCTTAATCTGTTGATGAACAATTAGGTTGTTGCCATGTCTTGGCTATTGTGGATAGTGCTGCAGTGAACATATGGGTACATGTATCATTTTCAGCGAAAGTTTTGTCTGGCTATATATATGCCCAAGAGTGGGGTTGCTGGGTCATATGGTAGTTCTATATTTAGTTTTCTGAGGTACCTCCATACTGTTTTCCATAGTGTTTATACCAATTTACATTCCCACCAACAGTGTAGGAGGGTTCCCTTTTCTCCCCACCCTCTCCAGCATTTGTTATTTGTTGACTTGTTAAAGATGGCCATTCTGACAGGTGTGAGATGATACCTTATAGTAGTTTTGATTTGCAATTCTCTAATTATTAGTGATGTTGAGCATTTTTTCATGTGCCTGTTTTTTTAAGTTACTTTTTTTTCTTACATGAATTAATTACATTCACATTTCCTACGGTGGTTTTTCTTTATTTTATGTATTCCCATTCAACAATCTCTCCTGAATCATGCACATAGGAAGATAAAATTTATATAGAAAGAAAAATATTTTATTCTAATCAGCTCTGCTATAATTAATTATTGAAAGCTTTTTGATTATGCATATTTATATACTTTTCAGCATCTACTCATTCAGATTTTCTACCTCACTGACAATTGCTCTAAGAATATTTTGAAACTTATTGATTTAAACATTTTTTTTCCAAATAATCCTTTGTATGAACTGATGCATGAGTTTCTTATCTTGGGTGAATCTATCCCTGGGTGAACTAAAAGCAAAACTGGTTGTCCTTGTGTTATGCTTAGTTGTTTAAAAAACCAAATGTAAATCTCAACATTTTCATAAGCTGAAGCTTTAGTACTCAAGAGAAACCTGACATTCCTTTGTTTATGTTTCTGGAAGTCTTTGTAAGTCACATGTTAACTGGTTATCTCAGCTTACTTGAAACTGTAACTGTTCTAATTGACTATCATGAAATTGAGAAAGTGAATTATTATCAAGCAGTTTAGTGGGAGGAAAAACTTTTAGAACATGAAGTCTGAGGATTGACCTAGGAAAAATTAAAAATATTGATATTGGGGTACTCTGAGATAATATATTTGAGGATGTATACTTGATAAGGTCTAAGAACAGGTTCATGTCACACAGAGATAACTGATCCTTATTTTAATTACATAGCATATGAAATTGAGGGATATTCTCGGGCATGGCTATAATTATTCTCTGGAGTTTGGGAGTAGCAGAGATGTCTATTCCTGAGTATCCTGTACTACAGTGGTCTCTTTGAACTTGCTGTGTATTACACAAGTTTGATGAGGAACTCCTGACCTCAGTGGGTCTATAACCCTTACATATCCAGACACAACTACATTCAGATTTAGTTCAAGTTTTGTATATAAAACCCCGCACAGAACAGGCAATTGTAGACTTCCGTAATGTCTGAAGGGACCTACTGTCATTTTTATATTCTCATCCTTAGTGTGCATTTGCCTAGTAAGGATTTAGAGCTCAGGTAATTTGGCCATTTACTCTGCACTGATTTCCTTTCATGATAAATAAACCTTATTTGATTTACCCAATCATTGTCAGTGCACAGTTGTTTCATCAGTCCAAGCATATTGTTGACTCATGTCAATGCAATTATCAAAGAAGTGTTAAGAATAGTTAACCTTATAACTGATATTTTTTAAAATGATGTGAAAACAAGGGAATGAGCCAAAAACATCATTAGAAAAGAACAAACTAGATTAAAGATGAAATCACTTGTAAACTGTAGGATATTTTTTCAATTTTTTCTTGTATACATTTATTAGGCAAGGTTATAATAATAGAGAAAATATAAATGGTGTTAACTCCCAGCACACTGAACCTCAGCAGATTTTTAGATTTTCTTATGCCCCCTTCCAGTCTTCACCCAGTAGTATAGATTTGACATAGCTATAGTCAAAACTCACAGTTGAAATAACTGGATACTATTGTAACCAACAGATGTACTATCAATTATTTGAATAGGTCTCTTCTTCTTTTTTTCTCTTTAATCTCCCTATTGCAAAGAGGATATAACAAAAAGAGTTCCTTAAAAATAATAATTACATGATGATTTTTTCAATTTACATGTAAGATTGGTAATATTTAGAAGGTAATGGATGATAAAAAGAACAGGGAAGAAGCAGGGTGAACACAAGCAAAGAGCAACGAGGAAACACAAAACAAAACAAGTGGTCTAAGTCCTTCTGTGGATAATTTATATACTGCCAGTGACCTATGCAGCTTAACTTTTGCACTTTCCTTCAGGTTAAATTGATGTAAGATGTTACACAAAGTTTGTTACACAAGTTGGTATTTGGGGGAAGTTATTGTATTACATTGTTTGCTATGTGGTTTTTTTTTATGGTAAATTTTAAGTGAAAAGAGGCCCTTATCTTCTCAAGGATATAATGAAGATTCTTTGGTTGAAACCATAGCACATTTACCTTGTTACTAAAATGAGAAAAAGATATTACAAGAAAGAAAACTGGAGATTAATATTTATCATACATCTAGATGCAAAAATTCTTACCAAAATTTCAGCTAATGGAGTCCAGCAGTTTGTAAAGAAAGTTTCTCTCTTTCTTTCTAGAACCTAGAGACACTAGTCATTCTTCTGATACAAGTGTACATATGCATGTATATATACAAGTGTATATATACAAGTATACATATACACACATATATATGTGTGTGTGTGTGTATATATATATACATATACACATACATTAAATGTTATTTAGTGTATGTCTGAATCTTTGACCCATTTTGTTAAATGAATGTTTTACTTTAGAACAGTTTACATAAACGTTCTGAATATAATACTGATAGTTCCCGTATACCTCTGTATTCGGTGTTCCCTACTATTAATATGGTACATTTTTGTACCATATATGAGGTATTCAGCAATGAAAAATTAAGTCATATTCAAGTGTGCAAACTACTTTTCTGTAAAGCACACCCAAACTGGAAACAACCCAATAGTCCATCATTGAATCAGTAGGTAAAGAGATAAAATATAATATATCCATACAAAAGAATATCATTCAGAACAAAAAATATCACTGCATTTAACAACATGGATAACACTAAATAGCATTATGCTAAGTGAAAGAATCCAGACACAAAAGCCTATGTAGTTTCTCATTCAATTTATCTGAAGTCTAGAGAAGGAAAAAGGCATCCTGAAATAGAGATCAGTGTCTGCTAGGGACTGGGGTGGAAGAAGGAGATGGAATGCAGAGAGGCCAGAGGAAACTTTGGGGAGATGGATATGTGCTATATATTTATTGTGGTGGTACTTATATGACTCTATGCATTTGTCAAAACTGTATGTGTATTGTCAGAACTATATGCTTATAATGGGTAAATTTTAATATATGCAAACCATATCTTAATAAAGCTGATTTAAAAAATAACATGGTAAGTGTTATGATAGAGATCATAGAACTCTGATTCTTGGAGGCACAGAGGAGTTCATGTTCTCCCACCTGGCTGTTGAAATAGGCATCCTTGAGGAGATAAAGTTTATTTTATAAATCTTTAAAGATGAGTATAGGTTTTTAATAATGAAAGACAGAGTGATATTTCAGGCAGAAGATTGCTGAAAATCACTAAAAATAAATAATACCCTTAAACTTGAATTTAGTGGTGGGTTTTTTCTTTTTTCTTTTTTTTTTTTTTTTGTCTTTTTAGGGCTGCACTGCACCTATGGCATATGGAGGTTCCCAGGCTTAGGGGTCTAATCGGAGCTGTAGCTTCTGGCCTATACCAGAGCCACAGCAATGTCAGATCCAAGCTGCATCTGACCTACATGACAGCTCATGGCAACGCTGGATCCTTAACCCACTGAGCGAGGCCAGGGATCGAACCCGCAACCTCATGGTTCTTAGTTGGATTCGTTTCTACTGCGCCATGATGGAAACTTCCCGAATTTAGTGATTTTTATATCAGAAGAATGGTTAGTGTTTCTAGGCTCTTGTAAGAACTTTCTTGTAAAGAAATTAAGAATAAAGAAGATTCTGACTCTTATTCTTGGGGATAAGAGTAAGTGAATCTCTGTGTTAAATGTACACCTTGTCCTGTCATTAAGCAAACTTCTAGCATAGCATATAATAATAATTAGTCCTGTTTCCATTGCAAGTGTCAGAAGTTCAATTTAAGCCACATTCTAAAATGAGTTACTTATTTATTCACACACACACAACAGCATAATCTAAGGGTAGACTTATTCTCAGGTATACCTGGCTCAGGGAGGCAAGAATGATGCTGTCAAGAATCTGCTGGTTGTTTTTTATCTCCCAGGCTTGCTTTCTTACATTTAAAATTTATTCATAGGTATGTTTCCTTCAGATAATAAAGTTATTATATTATTTGTTAACCCAAACCCGGACGATGTTATTGCTAAGTATGCTGGGACAACAGGTGTGAACTAGGACTGTCCTGGGTAATTGGAATGCATAGGGGCCATGACAAGATGAACACAAGTGAAACCAGGCTTACGTACTTCCATTTTGCAGCCTCCCTAGAAATAATTCTTCCCTAATATTCCAGAGAAACAATGTAATTGACTCTTATTTCTGGTTACTTGAGCATTCCTGAATCAGAAGCTGTGGCAGAGAAGATGCAGTACACTGGCAGGCCAGCCTAGGACATTTGCTTGTCTCTAGGGCCAATATAAGCCCACCATATTCCAGAAATGGGTAGGTGGGCAGATTTGTTGTCTAAAGGAAAATGAAGATTATATTATCAAAAGAAGGTAATTGGTTAACAAAGAGATCCACAGTATACTATATATATTTCCATACTATTTATCACCTACTAATTTGATTGAATACTTTTATCTTTTTTTAGAAATGGTAGTTTCTTTCATCTTTGTACTGTGTAGAATTACCACATGTCCTTATGAATAGAATTAAAATAGAATTTATTTTTCATCAAGCAATTCACAGCACATGGTTGAGGTTGTTGGCTCCACTGAGGGATGCAGTCTATATTGTTATTTACCAAAAAGTTTTAATTTTTTTTGTTACCAATACACTTTTTTATAATGTCACACATTCTTACTATATTTGCCATTATTGCTTTCTATATATTTCATGAAATTTCTATTAACTTAGTTTTGCTTTTTTAAAATGAATCTCCTGAAATTATGGTAGTGTGTTTTCTAGAGTGTTTGATTTTCCCTGTCAATCCAAGTCATAAGCATGGCTTGTAATATGGGGATGTAATGGTTTATCCAAGTGATATCAGCCAGTTTATTTTGTTTAAAATAGAGAACCATGGGAAACTCTTCCCTTTTCCTTTGACTCACATCACTTTTGAGATTTTTTTTCCTCTTTTCATTAAAAAAAGGGTGTTCTACATTTTGGGGAACAGTCATCGAAATCTGTAATGGAGAAGGACAGCAATATGAGAAAATTAAGAGAAGTAAAACCATGAAATTGATGCTTGTGGTTTTATTTCATTTTATTTTCTTCCAAGGGGTTCCAAAGCAAGTTAGTTATATCTGAGGCTGATCTGTTTCCTTCTTTGTAGGTGCTCCTCCTGGGTATTTTAATCTACTTTGTATGTTAAAATGATACTGACATACTCTGGTCTCCCCATTATCTTTCTATATCTGGGTGTAGCCCTAAAAAACAAGATAAATAAATAAATAAAATCTATTTCTAGTCAAAGTTTCTTTTCTGAATTCTCAATCCACTGTCAATTGGCCATGTCCACCTAGATATCCTATTGACAACTCAAACATAGCAAGTTCCATACTTAAAACAGTAATTGTCACCCCCAGATGTGAAATATTATTTACCATAGTGAAAAACCTGAATGTACCCCAGTGTTCATGCAAGAATCCTACAAGGCTCCCAGAGACTCTCTTTCTTCTACCCATACCAAACCATGAAAATTACATGTTCTAATCATTCATTAAATAATTTTAATGAATTTTTCTAGCCATGCTGCTTGTATTATAGCTCTATCCATTACCGGTTGTCACCCAGGTTATTGCCTATTATTCCAAGTTGGTTTCCCCTAAATTCATTTTCTATAGTAACACGAGGGAGATCTTTAAAAATGCAATATGAGCTTCCACTTTTATCTGTGATAGAGCAATTGTGGAAGACTAATGTTGCCACTGATAACAACCAGGGAAAAAATTAAAAAAATTCATGAGAAATATTCATTAAGTAGCTAAGATCACTGAGCAAGAGGAAGTACAGAGTGGTAACTCAGCATTTTACAAGCTCCTATCCCTCCTTGGACATCTGCCACTTCTTGGCACTATGCAAAAGACTGAAAATTCTGTCAGAAAGTTATAATGAAGAAGCAGAGAAAAACACATTGAATTTTAACTGTCAGTTATGCCTCAATAAAGCTGGGGGAAAAATAAAAATCCTGAAGTTCAGGCTACAACCTCACCTCCCCACCTCCCCACCCCACCACACACACACACACAAAAGAAGCAGAGAAGCCAACAGAGAGTTTGGCAACTTATGATTTGAGAAACAAAAATTGGAGTCTGGGACTGACAAAGCAGCCAGTATTTATGGAGCTGAGATCCTGGTGAAAAGTGGGACAGAGCAATGACCCCCAATACTTGACAGTGTTTCACTTAGATATTTGTTCATATCTTATAAAAGGGGCAGCCCACACTAGTAAACCCACTAGCTTCTACTTTGGGATCCCCACTGGGCTACTCTTTAAAAATTAATGTAGAGAGTTCCTGTTGTGGTTCAGCAGGTTAAGAATCCAGCTAGTATCCATGAGGATGTGGGTTCAATTCCTGGCCTTACTCAGTGGGTTCAAAGATTCAGCATTGCCATGAGCTACAGTGTAGGTTGCAGATGCGGCTCAGATCTGGCATTGCTATGGCTATGGCTGTGGTGTAGTCCAGAAACTGCAGCTCCAACTGAACCCCTAGCCTGGGGATTTCCATATGCCATGGGTGTGGCCCTAAAAAATAAAAAAAATTAATATAAAACAGAGAAAGATGGAACCTCAAAAAAGAACAGTCTTGTTGTCAGTAAATTCAGCCTGTGATTGGATTAGGGTAATATGCTTTTATTCTTTCTTCCTCTGTGAAATATGCTTAACTCTCCCAGAAAAAGATAATAGCTGCCAGAGCTTTTACAATTTTTCGTATACAAAGTCTAGTATAGCAAAAAAAAAATTATCAGGCCAATGTATTAAAGAGGTTATAAATGGAATTATACTACTATAAGTTTTTTATACTCTTAATTTAATATAGACTATAACTTATTACTAAAGTAAGCATTTAGACATACCAGTAGAGGAGACATATGGATCACTAAGAAAATATTTGACTAATCCAAAAAAAGAGAAAAAAAGAAAGGAGGAATTAATATATAGAATATGTAGAAAAAATAGTAAAATGGTAGACTTAAAATTCAACCATATCAATCATTACATTAACTATTAATGGTCTAAAAACTCAAAAGATCAATTTTCAGACTAAGAAAGCAAGACAAAACTACATATTTTCAAACAACGTATTTTAAATTTGAAGACAAAAACTAGTTGAAATAAAAACTGAAAAAGGTACACTATACAATATTTTAAAATTAAATTTCATTGGAGTATAATTGATTTATATTCCTGTGTTGGTTTCAGGTGTACAGCAATGTGAATCAGTTATACACATACATATATCCATTCCTTTTCAGATTCTTTTCCCCTATAGTTCAGTACAGAGTATTGAGTAGGTTTCCCCATGCTGTACAGTAGGTCCTTGTTACTCATCTATTTTCTATACAGTAGTTTGTGTCATTTCCATTCTCTTATTTTATACCTTTCCCCATCATTTTCCATTTGGCAACCATAAGTTTGGTTTCAAAATCTTTGAGTTTGATTCTAACAAGTTCACTTCTATCATTCTTTATTAGTTCTACATAGTGATCTCATATGATATTTGTCTTTTCTGACTTAATTCACTTGGTATGATAATTTCTAGGTCCATCCACATTGTTGCAAATAGCATTATTTCATGTGTTTTTATGGCTGAGTAATATTCCATCGAATATATGCTCCACATCTTTGTCCAGTCCTTTGTTGATGGACATTTAGGTTGCTCCCATCTGTTGGCTATCATAAATAATGCTGAAATGAACATTGGGGTGTGTGTATCCCTTTGAATTAGAGTTTTCTCTGAATATATGCCTAGGAGTGGAACTGTTGGATAATATGGTAGTTCTAAATTTAGTTTTTTAAGGAACCTTCATGTTGTTCTGTATAGTGACTGCTCCAATTTACATTCCAACAAACAGTATAGGAGGATTCCTTTTCTCCTCACCCTCTACAGAACTTATCATTTGTAGACTTTTTATAATGACCATTTCAACTAGTGTAAGATGATAGCTCATTGTAATTTCGACTTGCATTTCTCTAATAATTAGTGATAGCGAGTATGTTTTCATGTGCTTTTTGGCTGTCCATCTCCATCCATTTGGAGAAAGGTCTATTTAGATCTTCTGACCATTTTTTATTGTTTTTTTTTCTGTTTTGTTTTGTTTTCAAGACCGCACTTGTGGCATATGAAAGATCCCAAGCTAGGGGTCAAATTGGACCTGCAGCTACAGGCCTATGCCACAGCCACAGGAATGCTGGATCTAAGCTGCATCTGCAACCTATGCCTCAGCTTGTGGCCACACTGTATCCTTAACCCACTGAATGAGACGGGGGATCAAACCCACATCCTCATGGAGTTTATATTGGTTTTTAACCCACTTAGCCGTAATGGGAACTCCTGTTTTATTTTTTAATATAAAGCTGTATGAAGTATTTGTATATTTTGGAGATTAGTCCCTTGTCAGTTGCTTCATTTGCAAAGATTTTCTCCTATTCTGTACCACACAATCTTTAGATATGAGAAAGACGTTGTGGCTTTATTCACAAAGTAAATCCCAAGAAAATAAGCATTACTAGAGATTAAAAACTTAAATTTATAATGATAAAGGGGCCAATTCATCAAGTAGTATATACCTAGCAACAGAACTTCAAAACACATGAAATAAACACTTAACACAAGTAAAATAAAAAATCAGTAAGAATGCATGCAGATTTAAACAACACTGGCAGATGCAAGGATTCAACACCCAAGTGCCCATTCAAGGAAAGACTTGTTTCCTCAGGTTTTAGCTCCCTCATATTTCACCTTGGCTACAGAAACTCTAAGAGCATATCTGTTATCCTAGGTAGCCCATATCCAAGAATTGATCATGGAAGGGTTCTACATTTAATGGCTGATTGAGTCTTTTCAGTCCACCAGAGACAATCTTGATGAGACATGTACATTCCAAGCAGTACTTTGGGATTGTCCAAGTCTTTGTTGGGATTGCAGTACAATCTAACTTCTCCTTTTGCATAATCTTAACCCACCTCTAACCCTATTCATAGATATTGATATCTAATAAATAATTTACATTGAAAACTTCTCAGGATCTGGTTTTGGATAACCTGATCTATGACAAACACTATGAACAAATTTTTCCTAATCGATATTTTTGTACATTACAGCCAGAAACCATAAAACACACATTTAAACAAAAAAATTGAAGGAGTTCCTGTCGCGCAGCAAAAACAAATCCGACTAGGAACCATCAGGTTGCGGGTTCAATTCCTGGCCTCGCTCAGGGGGTTAAGGATCTGGCATTGTCGTGAGCTGCGGCATAGGTCACAGAGGCAGCTTGGATCCTGCATTGCTGTGGCTGTGGCATAGGCTGGCAGCTACAGCTCCAATTGGACCCCAAGCCTGGGAACCTCCATGTGCCGTGGGAGCGGTCCTTAAAAAAAAAAAAAATTGAAGTATAGTTAATTTACAATGTGTTAGTTTCAGGTGTACAGCAAAGTGAACTTTATATATATATATATATATATATATATATATATACACATATATATATATGTATATATATATATAAATTACATATATATAAACTCTTTTTAAGATTATTTTCCATTATAGTTATTACAAGATATTGCATAAATTATATAACATATAATTCCCTGTACTGCTTATCATTTACTTATTTTATATATAGTGGTATGTACCTGTTAATCACAAACTTCTAATTCACCCCTCCTTACTTTTCCATTTGATAACCATAAGTTTCTTTTGAAGTGAGTCTGTTTCTGTTTTGTAAATAAATTCACTTGTATCATTTTTTAGATTACATATATAAGTGATCTCGTGATATTTGTCTTTCTCTGACTTACTTCACTTAGCATAATAATCTCTAGGTCCATTCATGTTGTTGCAAATGTCTTAATTTCATTCTTTTTATGGCTGAGTATATATAAAATATATATATATAAAATATTATATATATATATATATGTCAGATTTTTTTTATCCACTCAGCTATCAGTGGACGTGTAGGTTGCTTCCACATCTTGTCTATTCTAAATAGTGCTGCAGTGAACATTGGGGTGCTTGTATATTTTGAATTAGAGTTTTTGTCTTCTCAAGATATACATCCAGGAATGGGATTGCTTGACCATATGGTAGCTCTATTTTTAGTTGTTTTTTGTTTGTTTGTTTGTTTGTTTTGTTTTGGTTACCCCTGTGGCATATGGATGTTCCTGGGCCAGGGATAAAAGCTGTATCACAGCAGTGACCTGATCTGCTGTATTGACAATGCCAGATCCTTAACCCACTGTGCCACAAGGGAATGCCTATTTTTAGTTTTTTAAGAAAATGCCATACTGTTCTCCATAGTGGCTGCACCAATTTACATTCCCACCAACAGTGTAGGAGGTTCCCTTTTCTCCGTACCCTCTCCAGTATTTGTTTTTAATAGACATCTTGGTGATGGCTATTCAAACTGGTGTGAGGTGATACCTCAATGTTGTTTTGATTTACATTTCTCTAATTAATAGCAATGCTGAGCATCTTCTCATGTGCCCGTTGGCCATCTGTATGTCTTCTTTGTGGACATGTCTATTTAGATCTTCTGCCCAATTTTTGACTGGGTTGTTTGTTTTTTGGTTATTGAGTTGTGTGAGCTGTTTGTATATTTTGGAGATTAAGGCCTTGTCACTCACAATGTTTGCAATTTTTTTTCACATTCTGTAGGTTGTCTTTTTGTTTTCTTTATGATTTCCTTTCCTGAAAACACACATTTTAAGAAATGCAAATGGAACATGCACTTGGATATATTCTGATCCATACAAGAAGTTTCAATAAATTTCAAAGGATGAAAATCATACAAGTTACATTTTATAATCACAATGCAATTCAATTAGAAATCAGTAACAATAATATATCTAGAAAATCACCAAATATTTGGACAAGTACAACACTTCAAAATAATCTATGGATTAAAAAAAATACTCGCAAATAAGAAACTCCTGACTAGTCATTTCATAAAGAAGGATATTCAAGTAATCAAATAGCCAGTAAAACATAAAAATGTGCCCAGCCTTATTATTCATCTGGGAAACACATATTAAAACCACAATAGGATATAACTAAAGACCTGTCAAATGGCTAAAATGCAAAGTAATGACAATGGCAACTTTGGCAAGTGTGTGGAGTAAACACAGCTAGTGGAAATGTGAACTACTACAACTTCTTTGGCAATATGTACTGAAGCTGAACATATGTATACTCACAAAGTCCACTTATTTGGTAGACACCCAGTGGAAATGTGTACACGAATCCACCAAAAAGACATGGACCAAAGTTTTCATAGCAGTTTTTTAAAAATAATTAAAAACTGGAAAAAACTTAATTGTCCATCAACAAGAGAATGTAAATAAATAGTGGAATATTCATACAATAGAAGACTACATAGCAATGAGAATGAATAAATAAAACATGGACAAATCTCACTAGCAATGTTGAGCCAAGGAGGCCAGAAACAGAATTTCATACTGCTTCATTTAACTTTCACGAAATTCAAAAGGAAGCTAAGCTAATCCATGGTTTTAGAAGTTAAGATAATGGTTCCTTTGGTGGTGACAATGACTAGGTTTTGGTATAGGAGAGATCTTCTGGATATACTGGTAATGTCTGATTTATTTCTGTGGGTTCTGGTTATATTGGCATGTTCAGTTTTTGACAATCTGAGATTTATATTATTTGTATACTTTTCGGTATATACAGTACTTTGTTTAAAAGTTTCATTGAAACAGCATTAGTAAAATGGAGTCATAGTTGTCTTGAATGTCTTTAATAGTGTCCATTTGAAACCAAACTTCCATGGAAGACAGAAAAGCCCCCTCATAATCTGGTCTCTGCCCACTCCTCCAGACTCATCTTTAGAAAAGCCTTATAGCTCATAGCCTGTGCGAAATGATTTTCAGGTCTCTCAGTGGTAATGCTTTTGCAAACCTCCTGGCTTAGGCATGCATGGTTCTTTCTCCCAGAAATTGCTTCTGCTCATCTTTTGCCTGATTATGTCCTGGCCGCACTCCGTGGGAAGTCTCTGGTGGTGCTTTCTATCATTTTAGGTGTCTCCTGTATTCATATCATGACTCTTTTTGCTTTTCTCAACAACTTAACATTACTATATTTTATAGCCTTGTTAGATTTGCCTTGATCACTATTCTAGATGTGAATTGCTTGGGAACAAATTCCACCTTTCATTAAACATCATGCCTGAGAAGCAGTCGGTATTCAGTTTATGTTTACTGAACATGTGACCCCCTTGTATCAAGCATGAAGTAATCTGTGGACTGTGGAAGAGCTCTAGCCTGGAGCCCATTTCCCCCAAGATTTTATGCGTTCCCACCCACGGTGAACTCTGGGATGTTTCATATGAATAGGGAAATTGTAGAAGTTGGGATCAAGTCAGAACACAGAAGTAGACCGCTTACTTTAAAAGAAAGAATTTAAAATAAAGAATCATTATTTTTAAATAATTAGAAAACTGAAAAGGCTGAAAGGGGAACCTGAGGTGTCAGAGAGGTAGTAAGTGCAGAAAGTAGCTTTCGTCTTTATGGCTGGGGTACAAAGATAGAGGCTGTAATATTATAATATAGAGGCTCATGGGTGGGTTCCCACAGAACAGTCCCTTCCTCCTTCTCTAAACTTCTTTCTTCCTTCTACTTTGAGCCATGCAGTCTCCTGATAGCGCTCTTCATTAGTAAATCCTCACATGGAGCAGCTCAAAACTGCAGAAATGGGCTCTGCAGTCACAGCGGGAACAACACAAAGCAGAGTACCAAGGGGTAGTTTTGAGTTTCGGCTTAACCAGCATGGTGGCAGTGGGGTCGGGTATCAGAAATAAATTTCAGAAACACAACCCCCTTAATCTTTTCTAAAGTGAGAAAGGGTCAATCCTTAAATTGCTCTCTTGAGAAATATTTTAGTCTTCAGAGAGACTAAGTGACAAGTGAAAGTTTTCTCCTAAATTCATAGAGGGCATGGAGCTGCCTGGACATCCCCACGAGCAAACCTGGATGATAAGGGAATATATTTTGTTAGAAGGAGTTTCACAAACATTGGCTAAACTGAGCAGAATGGAGCACCTTGTAACTTAGGGATCATAGTGGTAACTATGGTGACTATAATGTTGATGAGGCAAACTGCACGACCCAGTGTATTTCCTACCTCTGTTGAGAATATATCTTCATTTACAGGTACTATTTCATTTAATAATATCTACAGGATGTAAAGTAGTTCCTTTAAATGAATTATTAGGTTTAATTTATCCTATCAACATGAGAAGAACATAAAAGTTTATCATACACTGATATTTTCAGCTGCTTTTACTGGAAAACACAATTCATATCCTTTGCAACTTTGATCACTTTAACCTAAATTTCAATAAAAATATATTTTTAATTGTACAGAAAAATAAATCTTATATAAAAAAGCACAGTCTGCTTTTGCTATAAAATGGTAGTGAGACTATTCAAAAACTTCACATTATTTAAAAAAAAACTCCATAATAAAAGCAATTGTTTCAAGTAGGAAAGTGGTTTGCGGCCATAAAATTCCAGACTGGCAATACTAATTGCCTTCCCTCTATCAGTTTCAGTAATGATGGTATATTTGTATGTGTCTGTTTAACATTATAAATATAACAAACACAGCATAGCCTCATATTAATTTTGGTTTTAGAATAACGAATTTTATTTTTTGAAGATCACATTAGCAGACATTTCTTATACAGTTATTATCAATCTTTATCAATTTTACCACCTATTGTTATACAAGAGATCACCATGTCCCTCATTTTGAATGATGAAAACTCTGATATTTCAGCAATGCTTGAGTAATGAATTGGATAGTACCTTGTGTTGGGGAGCGGTTCTCTATGGGTTGCTTGTGTTTCTGCATATCTTGCAAATGAGACACAGACAATCTTTTCAGACAATATTTTCAAGGATGCCATAGAGCACATGACCTTGAGATACAGATAGTGTGTTTCTCTGGAGCTAGGGGCAGGCATACAGGTTTCCTAAACTCAGGATTCCTCTACTGAAGGCCACCCAGTGTGTAAGTATCACTTAGCTTTCCCCACTTTGCCTTGTGGGAACTAGAATTTGGGGGAACTGTTACCCAAATGCTGACAGTCTGGGTACTGCCTGTATTCATTTGCTATTGTTGCAATTTAAAAATTACCATAGAGTTAGTCACTTAAAATAACACACATTTCTTATCTTAGAGTTCTAGATGTCAGAAGATCAACCAAGGTCTGACTGAGCTAACATCGAGGTGTCAGTAGGGCTGTGCTCTTTCTGAGCACTCAAGGGAAGAATTAATTTCCTTGCCTTTCGCAGCTTCTAAAGTCTGAACTCATTCCTGGGCTCATGATCCCCTTCCTCCATTTTCAAAGCCATTAAAGTAACCTCTCTCTGGCCCTGATTCCATTCTCACATCCCTTTCTCAGACCCCAGCCAGGAAAGTTTTTTCACTTTAAGGATCCTGGAATTAGAACAGGCCCACCCAGATAAGCCAGAATAGCCTCCCCATCTCGAGGTCTCTGACCCATCAGTTCCCTATCTCCCAGCATCCATGAAACTCTGGCAGGCTAACTTGTTAGCTTGCAAGCAGAGTAAAACCTCAGACCCTTCCTAGGACCTGAAACCCTGACCCTTCATTTGGAAATTGAATTCAATCATTTTAGCAAACATATCTAACTGCAAGTTAAATAAAGCTAAACCTGAGTCTAATTTTAAGTACACATGGCTGCCTTAGAATTTTCACGTTTGAAAAGCAGGTGTGTCAACCTCCCAGGCCATGTGAAATAAATAAAACTATTAAATGAACTTGAAAAATGTTCTCTTAAGTCAGTAATTCTGAAGATTTAGCATGTACAGTAATGTCCTAAAAGCTTGCCTGATAATCGCATTCCTATCACAGCAGCATCCATTTGAGATTTTGTTCTGGATTTGATTGCTGAAGTCTAAATTTTTCACCAGTGCCTCAAGTGATCCTTGCTATGAGATCAAGTTTTTTCATTCCCAGTTACTTGTATTGCTTTAGTAATTAAATTTCACTCTACTTGTGTTGAAAAAGGCACGTACTTTAAATGAAATTTTAGAGCCATAATAACATTCATCATTTATTCACTAAAGAAAATGTTTCATGCAATGTTACAGTCATATTTTGACTTCTCTTCAACACCAAATAGGCCAGTTGAGGCCACCACATTTCAAGAGCTCCCCATGTCAAGTTGTTCTAACAGATATTGTGTTTATGAATAAAATAACTTCAGTTTATTCTCATTACATTTCATAATCACAATTTTGGAAAAGATCATGAAGGTTTATTTTGGAAAGATTTAAACATTCATAAGCATTACTGGATTAAATTAATATACTAATTCTGGATATTGTTTTAAAAGATACACATATCTCAGCTAACATTTTGCATGAACTTAGAATTATCAAAGGAGCCAGAAATCATAGCCCAAAGTGGTAAGATATCAAAATTTCCAAACTTCATGCACAGATAGAAATGATTATGTTTTCAGTCACTTCATCTAGTTTATGGTTTGTAAGATTACATATGGACATTTATCACTTTGTCCTCATTGCTATTTTCTTTCTGTTAAAGGGAACTTGAAGTTCATTAGATGAATGAAGTATTTTACATTATCTTTGTAGCCTGTGTAATGTGGGGAAAAGAATGGTGGCCATATTGTCAAAGTATATATAACTATAAAAATTACCTTGTAAGGATGTTTTAGGGAGATCAAATTCTATTAAAATATAATAAATTTTGTTCCCCAGGCTTTTTGTTCATCTAAGTAAATGAATCTCCTAGCTTGCTCATTTAACTATATTAGAAGTTCTAATTTTTAAAATCATACATTTCACAGAAAACTGGATTCTACTTATTCTCAAACTAGAACTTTGAGCTTTTGAAATGAAGTGTTCTTGTTCTGTCACTTCACTCAGTAATCACAAATTTTCAAAGGCATCTCTTTTAGTATAAGATTAAAATAGAAATCCATTTTATTTATTATACAGTGTGACATTGTCCTTGCCATGTACTCTTATGTGTGTCACCAGCTGGCGTATTTATCTGACATTTGACAACAAATCATAAGCAGTAAAAATATTTTCATTAATTTAATAAACATTGATGAGGTCCAGGGCCACCATAAATGCTTGTGAGGCTGTGAACTCTATGACTTCAGGGGTGCCATTCACATCATATTTATGAGTATGGTGCCCCTGGAGTTGGGCAGTGCACAACCTGTACAGCTATATAAGGTGGCCCTGCCTAATATGAAGTCAGGCGCTGTGATGTGTGCCAGCCATGAATATAAGGACAATGACATCAAAGCAGTTTTTCTTTTAGAACTTATAGTTTAGGAAGGGAGGCTGATAATTAAAGGAACCCGTGGTAAGTCCTATGATAAAGAAAGTACAGGACCTTCCTGTCAATATAGTCATCCAATTCAAAACAAAGAACAAATAAAGGTGAACAGTTAAGGCTAGAACTTGCTCTGGGAACATTTCAAAGTGTGGGATCCTAAGTCAGATTCTTTTTCTGCAGCTGCTCAGTTTTAACATAAAATGTAATCACAAATATTGTACTTGCATAAATGAGCAAGATTTTCTTCATGACATCCCCCCACCCCACTCCCCGCTTATGGTAAGGCCATAGCTAATTAAACAAAAACTATTTTCCAGTATTTTCTCTCAGGCTCTATTCTGGCTCTGCCTCCTCATCCCACCAACTGCATCTTGTGTATCTGTATTATGTACATACTCAGCTTTTGATCTTGTTCTTACCTGACAGTCCATCCCTTAGAACTTGATGCTTCTGAGACTCTAGATGTTTCTCAAGCCAACCTCAATGAACTTGTACCTCTTTTCCTAAACCCTGCAGCTATGGCCCAGTTCCACCCACTTTCCTAACCCTAATTTGTGAACGTCGGCCCTAAAATCCACTGCCTACTTCTAATATGTGTTTGAGTTATTTTTCTTAAAGCTAAATCTAGGTTCAGAAGTTTGTCCTGATAAATGGAAGCTTCATAAGGTCAGGACTTGTGGTATGTTTTGTTCAGACAAACCTCCAGTGCCTAGAACTATCCATGAGTGCTAAGTGATTATTTATATGTGGGACAATACACAAGGATTCCAAGGGCCTTCTGTTGGGACCTGCCTCCCAGATGTTGCTGATTTTGGTTTATTTGGGGGGTGGGGGTGCAGCATACTGTTTGCAGTTGTGCTCCTTGGGCTCCCAACAGAGTACTTAACAGGTTCTTTTTCCAGCATCCTTGAAAAGTGGAGTCCAGAGCACTGCCACAGCTTAACAGTGCCTCCCCGTGGTAAGGAATCCAACTGCAGGCTGAGTAACTCCACAGTCTCAGAATCTGGACCAAATTCCCTTCCATCTCACCATGGCAAGAAAACTACTCATGGAAAAATCAACCAGTGACTTAAGGTCTCAATCCTCCTTTCCTTCCATATGTACTTATATAAGATCAGATTATGCTCTAGGTTCACAGTGGAGGCAGTATAGATTGTCCTTAGGTTTAATAAAAAATATTTTATTTAATATTTTACGTTCATTTTTCTTATAATTGTATGATACAAAAATGTAATGAATGTTGTCAATAAGCCCCACATAGACACTCAAAAATTCCCTACAGTTTACCTTCAGGTAGTCTTTAGGCTTTCTTGATTGGCGGACAAAGCAGATCACAGCACAACTCCCTGAAGATTCTGGAAAGATAAAAATAGTGCTTTGGGAAAGTTTTCCTTCTCTCCTTGCCATTTGCACTTCAGCTGTAAAATGGAGCTTGTAACAGGGGCCTATGAGTCCTTAAGCTGGTACACTTCCTGTTACAAACTTGAAGCCCCAGCTTCCCTTAAGCCTGATGATGACACATTACAGTAGGAGTTTAGTGGGACTTCTGCCCAGGGCTTTGTACATATGGTAGTTCTAATGTCACACATCCCTGCCAAAAGAAAGGCTTGGTCTTGACTATAGAAAACATATCTGAAGACCTCTTTTTATATCCAGGATAAATCTGAAGTTCATCTCAAACCACCCTAGATCCTTATCTTCAAAACTGACGGCAGCAGCTAAGCCTCTTGGACCCAGGCAGTACCAGCTCCTCAGACCTCTGTCCTGGTGCCTATTTCCTTCACTTGCTGGTCTCCAGAAACAGCAATTATCCTGTTAGAATGAGAATTTCTGTGTATCACACCCATCTTAAAAGTTTACTAATGTGACCACAAAATGCTGTGTACTCTGGTGACTCAGGCCAATACAATTTGAACAAATTTGATGGACTTGGAGACTCTCCACATAACAGTGTGTCACCTTCTTTTTTGGTGACTTGTCTTTGTCATAGATTGCATGCCAGAAGGAAAGGCCTACGGGAGAGACATATCTTCAGAAGCCTTTTTCTCTGGATGAGACCCTCTATTGAGATATACTTTACTAACAAACTATGCCTACAACTGACTTAATGAATCAGTGTTTCAGGATCACTTTAAGAGAATCCTGGGCCTGCCATAATTCCAAAAGACTCCCAGGTTATGCTAGAAGATGTGTTACCATTACATATGGCCATTTAGGCTGACTGTTAATGCCCTGAATGTTGTGTCCTCCAAAATTCACATGCTGAAGCCCTAAGCCCAGTGTGACTGTATTTAGAGATGGGGCCTCTGAGGAAGTAAAGTTAAATGAGTTCATAATGGTGAGGCCCTGATCTTGATAGGATTAGTGTCCTCATAAGAAAGAGACACCAGAAAGCTAGCAGGCATGCACTTGTTCTCCATCCTTCCCTACCCTGCCTTTTTTTTTTTTTTGCTTTTTTAGGGCTGCGCCCATGACATATGTAAGTTCCTAGGCTAGGGGATCGAATTAGATCTCCAGCTGCTGGTCTACACCACAGCCACAGAAACGCAGAACCCTCGACCCACTGAGTGAGGGCAGGGGTCAAACCCACATCCTCATGGATACTAGTCGGCTTCGTTTCCACTCTGCCATAATGGGAGCTCTTCCCCTTTTATATTATAAATAATTTATAAATTATATATAAGAATTTATACATTATATAAATTATATATAATAATTTTCCTTGCATCCACCCTTTTGCTTGCACATATCAAGGAAAGGCCTGAATAGGCAGCCATCAACAAGCCAGGAAGAGAGCTCTCAGCAGAAACTGATCATGCTGGCATCTTGATCTGGGACTTTTAGCTTCCAGAACCACAAGAAGATAAATTTCTGCTGTTGAAGCCACCCATTCTAAGGTATTTTGTTATGGCAGCCCAAGCAGCCTAATACACCAACCCAGACTGCAAACAATAGAACATGGCACACTTGTTGCCATCATCCATGGAAACATGCATCTTTATTTGTTGTTTTCTGTACATGACTTAGTAAAGCATGAATGACAGTTAAATACAAGGTCTAGAAATGGAATTTTTCACCTAAAATGTGTATTTAAATTGCTGATCTTTGCAATTTTTTTATGTGAGATTCAAACTAAGTTCAAGAGGAAAATCATTATCAAATTGGAGTTCTAAGTCAACTACAAACTGATATTTTTGTTTGAGAGGTGATAAAGTTTTAAATGAGGTACAAGTATATTAAAAGGGAGATTTTTTTAAATGCTAGTTAAGGATTTGGGAATATCAGGAATTTCAGATTTAGGGTTGCACTAATATTTTTATGTAGGATAATATTAGAGATGTCTCATCAGTAATCAGAGATGCAGTTCATATTATTATGAAGAATCATAAACTTTGTGGAAAAAGGCTTTTGATAAAATCTGTTTGATTGGAACTATCAAATGAGATGGGTTCTTAAGTGCTATTGCAATGATTATTCATAGTAAACGTGGGAAACAAACTGATTCTAAACTTAGAGTCTTAAATTATAATGTGGCCGTTACTTTCTAACTCATTTTAGTAAGACTAGAAGAACTTCAGCTGTTTGAGAATAGCGGATGTAGGGAGATTTATAAACTAATAAGCATTGGATTGTGTGTATTTGTATGTATGTATGTATGTAGGTATATACCTATGTCCCACTGCTTTCATTTTTCATAGTAAAACTCTTTATTGAATTGGTTCAATGACTGTCTATATAGAATTTGATTATAATTAAGGAATCATAATAATATCAGTATGTATTATACCTATGCCAGATTTTCACTATGCTTTTACAAAATATCTACATATTTAATTTGATTTTATATTTGGCTTTGAGCTGGAAGAGAAAATTATTTAACTTAATTTCCACATTGGCATAGTAAATGTGTAAAACCACTGGAAGAATGATAATGAAATTTGGCATTATATTTTATATCAATTTCAAATATGAATTTAACTTCAAGATGTGGCTTTAGGTGAATTGTAAAGAGACTTAGTGACATAAATATCTGTTCCAAGTCAAAATGTGACTTTAGGTGAAAAGAGACTTAGTAACATAAAAATGTATTTCAGAACTTAAATAAATAATGTAACTTGTTGATTAATAACAGCCCTCCCAGAAATAACCACATCCTAACCCCTAGAACCTATAAATATGTTAAATGGCATAGCAGAATTAAAATTGCAGATGAAGTTAAGTTTGCTAATCTCATGACCTTAAGATAAAGACATTATCCTAAATTGCCCAGGCGGGCCCAGTGTAATCAGAAGGCTCCCTGAAAGTGGAATAGGGAGTTCTGGTTGTGACTCAGTAGGTTTCAAACCTAACTAGTAACCATGAGGATACGGGTTTGATCCCTGGCCTCACTCAGTGGGTTAAGGATCTGTCATTGCCTTAAGCTATGGTGTAAGTCACAGACATGGCTCAGATCCTGTATTGCTGTGGCTGTGGCATAGGACTGCAGCTGCAGCTCTGATTTGACTCCTATCCTGGGAACTTCCAATTGTTGCAAGCGTGGCCCTGAAAAACCAAAAAAAAAAAAAAAAAAAAACTCAAAAAACCAAAAGTGTAATAGGTCTCTAAAAGTGAAAGTCAGAGATGTGGCAATGGAAGAGGTCAGAGAGAAGGATTTGAACCCCATTTGCTGGCTAAAATACCTACTTACTTTACTTTGTAATTTCGTCTTCTATACACAAGTAAGTTTTGTTTGCTTGAACTTTGTGCAAGTTTAATCACATTGTATGGTTGTCTTTCTCATTTGCATTGTGTTTACAAGATCCTTAATGGTTATGGCTTGAAGTAGATATCTATTCATTTGTATTGCTTTGTAGTACCCACTAACTGTATATACCTCAATTGTTTACGCATTCTACTTTTGATGGACATTTGTGATGTTTTCTGTTTGAGCCTGTTAAAATGGTTCTATGAACGTTTGTGTGTGTGCGTTGATGTGGATTTCTTGCTGTAGATCACTGTCTTTCCTAAGTTTTGGATATTTGTCATTATGTCCTAAAAGTTGTCCCTGCTCCATTATTTTTCTCTCATTCTGAGACAGCAACAAAATATAAGTTAGGTCTTCTCATTTTATCTCCATGTCTCCTCTTCTATATTTTCTATCTATTTTGTCATTTTTGACTGAAGTATGGATTATTTTCTTAATAATTAACTCTATCTTCAGTTGTATCTATCTATAGGCATACTTCTTTTTATCACATCTTGCTTTATTGCATTTTGCAGATAATGTGTTTTTTACAAGTAGAAGGTTTGTGGCAACCCTGCCTTGACAGATGATGGTCAGGTGATAGCAATAAAGTATTTTTAATTAAGGTGTATGCATTGTTTTAGACATAATGCTATTGCATACTTGATAGACTGCAGTAGAGTGTAAACATAATTTTACATGCACTGGGAAACCAAAAAAATTGTGTGGTTTACTTTATTGAAGCAGTCTGGAACTGAACCCACAATATCTCCAAGGTATGCCTGACTATCCATTGAATTTTTAATTTCATTTATTTTATCTAAATTTTTAAAATAGCTACTTAGTTTTTTTTCCATACTTATTTCATCACTTTTTAGAATTCTGTTTCTCATACATACTTTCCAGCTTGGATTTCATTTCTGTTACACATATGAAGCTCCCATAGCATATGCCAATTCCAATAGCTGAAAATTTTGTGGTTTTGTTTGTGGGCTATCTACTTATTCAGTTTGTTCTCGCTTATATTTTACAACATGTGTGTATAATCTGAACATTTTATTAAGATGCTGTTTGTCAGTCTTATCTGTTGAAATTACAATAAAAATGCAATAAGTAAATATTATCAAAATGCAGCGTATTTCTTCTATATCCAGAAAAATCAATTCCTACATTGTTTTTTTGAACATGAATATGTTTTATTCCTTCATTTTGGAGGGGAGTTAGTTGGATTACTTACTAACTAGCTATAAGCACATTGCTTATTACAGGAAAAAAGTTAGCCTTACAAATATTTCTTCACGTATAATCTTTTTTAAAAATAATGTAATCTTTTTAAATGAATACACTTTATTTTTACAATAGTTTTAGGTTCATAGCAAAATTGAGTGGGAAGTACAGAGAGTTTATAAATAGCCTCCCCACACACAGCCTCCTCATATCAACATCCCACATGACAATGATTCATTTTGTGCAATAAATGAGCATAGATTAATAAATCATGATCACCCAAAGTCCATACTTTACACAAGAGTTCTCTCTTGGTGTTGTACATTCTATGGATTTTAAGAAATATATAATGACATGTATCTACCATCTTACTATTGTACAGAGTACTCTGATTGCCATTGATTATTTACACACCCCTCTTCCCTAACCCTGGCAAAAACAAATCTTTTTACTGTCTCTATAGTTTTGCCTTTTCCAGAATGTTATACAGTTGGAATAATGTAGTATGTACCTTTTTCAGATTTTTTCACTTAGTAATATGCAGGAAATTTTCCTCCATAGCTTGTAGTGGCTTAATAGGTCATTTCTTTTTAATGCTGAAAATATCCCATTGTCTGGACATGCCACAGTTCATTTATCAGTTCACCAACTGAAGGGTGTCTTGGTTGCTTCCAAATGTTGGCAATTATGAATGAAGTTGCTGTAAATGTCCATGTGTGGGTTTTGTATGGATATAAGTTTTCACTTCATTTGGGTAAATACCAAGGGGCGTCGTAGCATGATCGTAAGAGTATGTCTTACATAAGAGTATGTCTAATTTGATAAGGAACTATAAAACTGTCTTTCAGAGTGGTGGTACACTTTGCATTCCTAGAAACAATGGATGACAATTCATGTTGCTTCATATCCTTGCCAGTATTTAATGTTGTCAGTGTTCTAGATTTTGGCCATTCTAGTGAGTTTGTAGTACTATCTTGTTCTAATTTGCATTTCCCTGATGATATACTATATTTAGCATCTATTCGTATGCTTATTTTCCATCTATGAGGGTGAGAGGTTCTGTTAAGGTCTTTGGCCCATTTTTTAATCAGGTAGTTTATTTTCTTATTGTTGAGTTTTTAAAATTCTTTGTATATTTTGATGAAAGTCCTTTATCAGATGTGTCTTTTGCAAATATTTTCTCCCAGTCCAGGGGTTGTCATTTCATGCTATTGACATTGTCTTTGACAGAGCAGAACTTCGTACTTGTCATGAAGTGAAGTTTATCACTTCTTTCTTACGTAGATCATGCTTTTGATGTTGTATCTAAAAAGTCCTTACCATATTCAGTGTCATCTAGATTTCTCCTGTGTTATCTTCTAGGACTCTTATAGTTTAGCATTTTACATTTAAGTCTGTGATCCATTTGGAGTTAATTTTTATAAGTGGTGTAAGGTCTGTGTCGAGATTCTTTGTGTGTGTGTGTATCTTATTCCAGCATCATTTATTGAGTTAGGAATTATTCCCTCTGCTTCTGTCTTCTGGAAAAGATTATAGTGAATAGATATAACTTACTTAAATGTTTGGTAGAATTCACCAGTGAACCTATCTGGGCCTGGTTCTTTCTGTTTTGGAAGATTATTTATTATTGATTCAATTTGTTTAATAAATACAGGCCTATTCAGACTATTTCTTCTTGTGTGAATAAACTAACTTCACTTCAGGTTATTCTATTTCTTATTGAGTAAGTTAATACAGATTGTTTCTTTCAAGGAAGTGGTCCGTTTCATTTAAGTTATCAAATTTGAGGGCACAGTGTTGTTCATGGTATTCCTTGATTATACTTTTAATGTCTGTTGACTCTTTCTCGTGAGGTCCTTTTTTTTTTCATTTCTGATATTATTAATGTGTTTTCTCTCTCTCTTAGTTGGCCTGGCTAGAGGTTTATGGATTTTATTGATCTTTTCAGTTTTGTTGTTTTTCTGTTTTTCTTGATTGGTTTCACTTTTTTTTTGTTTTTTTTCTGCACCCATGGCATGTGGAAGTTCCAAGGTCAGGGATCAAACCAGCAACACAACAGCAACCTGAGCAGCTGCAGTGACAATTCCAGGTCCTTAGCCTGCTGAGCCACAGAGGAACTCCTGATTGGTTTCACTTTTCCACTTTTCTGCTGTTTACTTTGGATTTAATTTGCTCTTCTTTTTCTGGTTTACTAAAAGGAAGCTTAGAGGATAATTTTAGACCTCTTATTTTATAATATATTTATTCAAGGCTACAGATTTCCCTCTAAACACTCCTTTCACTGGATCACACAAATTTTAAGTAGTTTTTAATTTTCATTTAATTTAAAATACTTTTAAATTTCTCTTGAAATATCTTCTTTGACCCATATGTTATTTAGAACCATGTTGTTTAATCTTCAAGTTTGTTGGATTTTCTGGCTATCTTTCTGTTACTGATTTCTAGTTTAATTCCATTGTGGTCTGTGAGCAGACATTGTATGATCAATCTTTTAAATTGGTTGAGTTGGGAGTTCCTGTTGTGGCTCAGCAGGTTAAGAATCTGATTAGTATCCATGAGGATGGAGATTTGATCCCTGGCCTTGTTCAGTGGGTTAAAGGATCTGGCATTGATGTGAGTCTGGTGTAGGTCACAGACATGACTTGGATCTGGCACTGCTGTGGCTATGGTGAAGGCCAGCAGCTGCAGCTCCAATTTGACCTATAACCCAGAAACCTCCATATGGGACAGGTGCATTCCTATAAAGAATAATTAATTAATTTGCGAAGTTGTTTTATGGTGCAGAATGTGGTCTGTCTTGACAAATGTTCTATGTGAGCTTGAGAAGAATTTGTATTCTGTTGTTGTTGGATGAAATAATCTGAAGATGTCTATTATATACAGTTGAATGATTGTGTTGTTGAATTCAACTATATCCTTACTGACTTTTGCCTGCTGAGTCTGCCCATTTCTAAGAGGGATGTTGAAAGTCACCAACTATAATGGTGGATTCATCTATTTCTCCTTGGAGTTCTATCAGTTTTGCCTCATTTATTTTCATGCTATGTTGTTAGGGGCACACATGTTAAGATTGTTATGTCTTATTGGAGAATTGACCCTTTATCATTACAAAATGTCCCTCTTTATTGCTGATAAATTTCCTTACTCTGAACTATGCTCTGCCTAAAATTAATATACCTATTCCTGCTTTCTATTGATTAGTGTTAACATGATGTATTTTGCTCCATCCATTTACTTTTAATCTGTATGTATCTTTATATTTAAAGTAGGCTTCTGGTACACAGCTCAGTCTTATTCTTTTATCCTCTCTGGCAGTCTCTTTTTTTTTTAATAGAAGTATAGTTGATTTACAATTGTGTTAGCTTCAAGTGTTCAGCAAAGTGATTCAGATATATATATATACACGTGTGTGAGTGTATGAATTCTTTTTCAGATTCTTTTCCATTATAGGTTATTACAAGATATGGACTATAGTTCCTTGTGCTCTACAATAGGTCCTTGTTATTTATCTATTTTATATATAGTAGTGTGTGTCTTTTAATCCCAAACTCCTAATTTATCTCTCTCCCCTTCCCCTTTGATAACCATAAGATTGTTTTCAGTGTCTAACAATCTCTTTTAAATGGTGCATTTAGACCATTGATGTTCAAAGTAATTATTGATATAGTTGGATTAATACCTACCATATTTGCTTGTATTTTGTTCCTAATTTTGCCTTTCACTCCTTTTCTGCCTTTTGTGGTTCTAATTGAGCATGTTTTATGATCCTATTTTCTTTTTTTTTAGCCTAGCATATCAATTGTACATTATTGCTTTTATAAGTTGTTTCTCTAGAATTTGCAATATATATTTAAAATGAATCTAGTCCATTTTCATGTAACAGTATACAATTTCATGGGTAGTGCAAATACCTTATCATAACAAAATAATTCTAATGCCTCCTTTCTGTCTCTTTTTATCATTTTTGTCATTCATTCTGCGTATACCTAAGCATATTTTTTTTCTCAATGAGCAGACTGTCAGATTCCTACATTAGAAAGGCCCTGGACTTTGTTTTTTTCCTGTTGCCCTATGAGATTACCCAAACTGCAGCTTAATTTCTCAGATTTTTTTCTATATTAGAAAATGTCATCAAGGCAATACAGCTTTGGAAGTTTAGTTAACCTTTCCAGGCTTTTAATTTTTCCTTTATTTTCATGACTGTCATGTTGTCCCTTTGATGTTTTTTGAGAAACAACTTAAAAACTTTTGTTTGTTATCTACTTGCCATTTCAAGAAGTGAAAATCTCATACTCTTGGTTTTTAAATTACATTTTGAATGAGAATTTCTTTTTGATACAAACAAAATTTCATGGTCATCTCTCACCACAGATTTGTGGAGCACTATAAGGGATCATGTTTCAAGATCTGGTTTCATTATTTCTTCATGGATTTATGTGGAAGAAGAGCATGTCCTATTAGTCATCCTCTCAAATTAAGGCATAAAAATGCTGGCCTTGAAAGAACATATAAAGAAGAGGGAGAGATATTTTTCATATTACATAAGAGCCTGAACTTTCCAAACCATTTAGGTCTGATCTCTAGCTGGATATGATCAGTACAGATTTAAGTGATTTTTCTGAAATTGACTTGACTGTAGCATAGAACATGGTCTAAATAGAAGACCTCTTTCCCTACGCATATTATAGGACATAATCTTATGATTTTTGCCAGAAACTTAGAGAAAAAAATTAACCCAGACCTTTCTTAGTCAAAAGAATTCTTTCATTTGAGCTTAGCAGTTTTCAAATTAAGACTAAATACATAAGCTGGTCACTTTTTATTTGATTAGAACATTCTCTGACATCAACCTTAGAAATGCTTTCTCAGGTCAGTCTCCCAAAGCAACAGAAACAAGAGCAAAAATAAACCAATGGGACCGAATCAAAATGACAAGCTTTTGCACAACAAAGGGAACCAAAAAGAAACCAAAAAGACAACTTACAGAATGGGAGAAAATAGTTTCAAATGATGCAATGGACAAGGACCTAATCTCTAAAATATACAAACAACTTATACAACTCAACAGCAAAAAAGCCAACAACCCAGTGGAAAAATGGGCAAAGGACCTGAAGAGACATTTCTCCAAGGAAGATATACAGATGGCAAACAAGCACATGAAACGATGCTCAGCATCCCTGATTATTAGAGAAATGCAAATCTAAACTACCATGAGATATCACCTCACCCCAGTCAGAATGACCATCATTCATAAGTCCACCAATAACAAGTGCTGGAGGGGGTGTGGAGAAAAGGGAACCCTCCTGCACTGTTGGTGGGAATGTAAGCTGGTACAACCACTATGGAGACCAGTAGGGAGGTACCTTAGAAAACTATGCATAGAACTACCATATGACCCAGCAACCCCACTCTTGGGCATATATCCGGACAAAACTCTACTTAAAAGAGACACATGCACCTGCGTGTTCATTGCAGCACTATTCACAATAGCCAAGACATGGAATCAACCCAAATGTCCACTGATAGATGACTGGATTAGGAAGATGTGATAATATACACAATGGAACACTACTCCGCCATTAAAAAAAGAACAAAATAATGCCATTTGCAGCAACATGGATGGAACTAGAGCCTCTCATCCTGAGTGAAGTAAGTCAGAAAAAGACAAATACCATATTATATCACTTGTATCTGGAATCTAATATACAGCACAAAGGAAACTTTCCACAGAAAAGAAAATCATGGACTTGGAGAATAGACTTGTGGTTGCCAAGGGGGAAGGGGGGAGAGTGGGAGGTACTGCGAGCTTGAGGTAAATAGATGAAGAATGTTGCCTTAGGGATGGATTAGCAATGGGATCCTGCTGTGTAGCACTGGGAAATCTGTCTAGTCACTTATGATGGAACACGTAATGTGAGAAAAAAGAATGTATACATGTATGTGTAACTGGGTCACCATGCTGTACAGTAGAAAAAATATATACATAAATAAATGATAAAAAAAAAAAATCCTGCTTATATGTTTTTTTACCAAAGGTTTTATTTATTTATATATTTATTTATTTATTTTGTATTTTTAGGGCCACAACTGCGGCATATGGAGGTTCCCAGGCTAGGGGTCGAATTGGAGCTACAGCTTCTGGCTTCACCACAGCAACAGCAAAGCCAGATCTGAGCCACATCTGCTACCTATACCACAGCTCACGGAAATGCTGGATGCTTAATCCACTGAGCAAGGCCAGGGATCTAACCTGCATCCTCATGGATACTAGTCAGCTTCATTTCTGCCGCGCCCCAACAGGAACTCCAACAAAGTTTTTATTTTAACCATCATACTTAAAACCCAGAAATTTGAAGAATGTTGGAAAATATCACATGAAATTATTGAAATTAAACTCAGAAGATATTCTTTGACCTATATAATAAGCAGTCAGAAATAAATAGGATTTTAATTTCTTCTAAATGTTCAAACATGTAATTTTTAAATGCCATTTTAAAATCTAAGCTATTCGATAGCAATTGAGTTCTAATTGCTTAAAAGTATGTTCCAACACAGTTATTAAAGAAATCGGTGATTGCCTGAGGTAGATAGATATAATTTAAATCTATACAAATTAGTTAGCATTGATCCAGTTGACACTCAGCACATTTTTATTTTAATTCTCCTTGTTTATTAGCCAAAGGCAGTTTGCATAAATTTATAATCATGACATGTACCCATTTCTTTTTAAAAAAAAAAACAAATGACATTGATTAATATTGTCTAAGAGTCATCACTGTTTTACATGCGTATATGTGAATGTACTGGTATTTTTAAGGCAAAAATAATGTCTTGACACTTAATCTTTATCAAGAAGTTGCTTTAAAAACTGAGCTTGTATTTAGTACATAACATATGATTTTTAAGAAAAGTTCCCATCAATTGACATAATTGAATTTTTTGTTGTTCAATTTGGATTTCTTTATTCATTTAAGAGGGTGCCCTTCTATTTATAATTCATTTGTCATAGCCTCATCACAAGTGTATCTTGAAAAGTAGTTAAATCAACCTTTTCAATTGAGAATAATTGAGCAGGTGATGAAGCACAGTTTCTGAAGCTTACATACATATAATTTTCTAACTTTTTTTCTTGAATCTGGTATAAGACACTGTTATATTGATCCACCACTGAAACTTTGGATAACATTTAATAACCTCTAGACCCACTGGTTGAGGATATTAAGGAACTTCATAAGCAAAAGTAGGCCCTCTCTCCACCTGGGGTAAAATTACTTAACACAAGGACTGCTGGCATATTTTCATATGAGTAAAAAATGACTTTGGAGTTGGAGATAGTAGATTCATATTACAGCTGTCTTCTTTACAGGAGGAGGAAGTAGCCTTGATTTCCTAATCTATAGTTTAGGATCCTAATTGTTTATGTTTCACAGGGATATTGTGAGTGTTGAGACAAATCATAATGGCTGAAACCTTTCACCTGATTGGCAAAACAGGAGTATGAACTAGGAACTATAATGAAATAAGTAAAAAGTAGAACTAAACCCCATGTGCTCTAGGAATGGAATTCTGGGAATGGTCAATTTTCATACATGCCTAATTAATTTTTTAGATTATATTGTGGTAAGAACACAACATGTATCTAAGTGCTAAATACACTTAACTTTAGTCAAGTTTTAACTATAGTCACTATGTTGTACAGCAGACAGCAGTGGAGTTTATTCATCTTACTAAACTTTATACCTATTGATTATGACTCCCCATTTTCCCCTCTCCTCAGCCCCTGGAAACCACCATTTTACAGTTTGATTCTACAAATGTGAATATTTTTTAATATTTTGATAGCTCATGTAAATGGAATCATGCAATATTTGCCTTCTGTAACTGATTTATTTCATTTAGCATAATGTTCTCCAGGTTCATTCATATTATAACATGTGTCAGAATTTTTTTCCTTTTTAAGGCTATGTGTTACTTCATTGTGTGTATATATCACATACTTTAAAATTTGTTTTTCTGTTTCTACAAATTAGCTATTTTGAATAGTACCACACTGAACATGGGGATGCTAATATCTCATTGAGATCTCGACTTCAATTATTTCAGATAAATATTCAGAAGTGGGGTTTCTGGATTATATAATTAATCTAGCTGTGGTGTGGGTCACAGCTCTGGCTTGGATTCAATCTCTGGCCAGGGAACTTCCATATGCCATGGGGGCGGCTCAAAAAGTGGGAAAAAAGAAGCTGGAAAGTGAGGGAGGTGAGAAATGGTTTTCACTGGTTTGACTTGGTTTTTTCTGATAATCACAAGTTCAGCATAACTGTACCTTGATTTGAATTTTATCTGAAGTAGCTGGTTTGAGTGTGGGAGTCAGGAATGTTCAGGTTTGTTGTGGTTTTGATGGAATTTTCACTTGTTTTGGCAACTTTCCTCTGTACATTCAAGATAATGTGTTAGTATTACCTACATAAAACTGACTTTTCTCTTGGGAGTTTCCGTTGTGGCTCAATGGTAGTGAACTTGACTAGTATCCATGAGGATGTGGGTTTGATCCCTGGTCTCACTCAGTGGGCTGGCGGCGATCCGGTGCTGCTGTGAGCTGTGGTCGCAGATACAGCTTGGATCCTTTGTTGCTGTGCTTTGGCTGTGGCTGGCAACTGAAGCTCTGATTTGACCCCTACCCTGGAAACTTCCATATGCCACAGGTGTGGCCCTCAAAAGCAAAAAAAAAAAAAAAAACCCAAAAAAACAAAAACAAAAACCAACTAACTTTCTCCCTGATGCTTTAAGGACATTTTAAGCTTTATATTTGTCAAGGCCTTTTAATGTTATTTTCTTTATAAAAAGATAAAGTAGAAATTTGATATAAGTAAAATTAAATGTGTTTGGTGAACTTAAATTTCTGCAATCGCAAATTTTATAAAATCTTCTGCTAAGAATCAGCATAGTATAAGAATCTCATATTGCTTTCTTTCATCATTTTTTAGTATTTAATATACCATAAAGGCACATAATATTTAAACTTTTCTGATAGCTAAAATAGTTTTTAAAATATATGAATAGAGACAAGGTTGGACACTAATGTTTGAAATAAAAAAGGATTAAAAGGCATATAAGGAATAAATTTGAAGAGATGGCATTTAAGAAAAGAATTAGGATAAGAAGTAATACAAACTAGTTATCATAGCTAGATCAGGATGACACTCAAAATATTTTAATTTTAATCCTGCTTATTGATTAGCTGAAGGCAATTTCCATATAATTATAATCATAATTCATGATGTACAACAATTGCTTATTTACAAAATGACATGGATTAATATTGTTTAAAAATTGTTTCCTTTTTACAATTTGTCCATTAGCATTTTTAAGATAAAACGGCATTTTTTATTTTATTTTATTTTAATTTTTTATTACTCAAATGAATTTATCACATCTGTAGTTGTATAATGATCACAACAATCTGATTTCACAGGATTTCCATCCCACAGCCCAAGCACATCCCCCCACCCCCCGAACTGTCTCCTCTAGAGACCATAAGTTTTTCAATGTCTGTGAGTCAGCATCTGTTCTGCAAAGAAGTTCCATCTGTCCTTTTTTCAGATTCCACATGTCAGTGAAAGCATTTGATGTTGGTGTCTCATTGTCTGGCTGACTTCACTTAGCATGATAGTTTCTAGGTCCATCCATATTGCTAAAAATGCTGGTATTTCGTTCTTTTCAATGGCTGAGTAATATTCCACTGTGTATATGTACCACATCTTCTGGATCCACTCCTCTGTCGATGGACATTTAGGTTGTTTCCATGTTTTGGCTATTGTAAATAATGCTGCAGTGAACATCAGAGTTCATGTGTCTTTGCGAGTTGTGGTTTTCTCTGGATCAATGCCCAGGAATGGGATTGCTGGATCAAATGGTAGTTCTATGTTTAGTTTTCTGAGGAATCTCCATACTGCTTTCCACAGTGGTTGCACCAATTTATAATCCCTCCAACAGTGTACTAGGGTTCCTTTTTCTCCACCCCCTCTCCAGCACTTATTGTTTGTAGACTTTTTGATGATGGCCATTCTGGCTAGTGTAAGATGGTACCTCATAGTGGTTTTGATTTGCACTTCTCTAATGATGAGTGATGTTGAACATCTTTTCATGTGTTTCTCAGCCATCTGTATGTCTTCTCTGGAGAACTGTCTGTTTAGATCTTCTGCCCACTTTTTGATGGGGTGGTTTGTTTTTTTGGTATGGAGCTGCAGAAGTTGTTTATAAATTTTGGAGATGAATCCCTTGTCAGTTGATTCTCTTGCAAAGATTTTCTCCCATTCTGTGGGTTGTCTTTTTGTTTTTTTTAGGGTTTCCTTTGCTGTGCAGAAACTTTGAAGTTTTAGTAGGTCCCATTTGTTTATTTCTGTTTTTATTGTCAATACTCTAAGAGGTGGATCTGGATAAAACAGCATTTTTAAGTATAGTTGATTTACCATGTTGTATTAATTTCTGCTATACAGCAGAGTGATTCAGTTATACATACACACTCTTTTTTAAAAATATTCTTTTTCCATTATGGTTTATCATAGGACATTGAATATAGTTCTCCTGTGCTATACATAGAACCTTGTTGTTTATCCCCTCCATGTATAATAGTTTATATCTGCTAACTTCAACCTCCTACTCCAGCCTTCCTCTTACCCTCTCCCCCTTGGCAACCACAAGTCTAAAACAACATTTTGAATGTTATTTTTTTATAAATTAATTATGTCAAAAACCCAAACTTTATATTTTATCATAGTGCCTAATATATGTATTAGTAACACTATTGGGTACAAATAAAATAGAGGGCAGGGTCTGTCCTAAGGGTTTAGCTATGATGTAATTTAAAGAACACATCTTAGAAATAATAACCAACTTAATATGTTATTTGATTGTTTCAAAATAAATCTCAATGATTCTCAGTGTCTTTTTTAGTTTTTGTGTAATGTATTTAATGCTGTGGAGTTGTTTTGAAGAGTAAAGGAGGTAACACATGAAAGAATGAGATGAGATAGATAAAACACAGGTAAAGTTAGTACGACTACAACTGAGGACATAAGAGGACAATAGTGTAGGTTTTGCAGAGACAAGCATCTTGAACTCCACAGTCTCCCTCCCACCTGGACTCCTTTAGTTGCTGCTCTTCTTCTTTTATCAAAATGCGTTTATTCTTTACACAATAGAAACCAGATTCTTTCTCTTGTGCTTAAGTTTCCATTATGCTTAGTCCTAATCCAAGCTTCCTGTTCTAGTTTCTAAAGTCCCAAATTATGTAGCTCTGCTTATCCTTTTGACTTCACTGGCAATTTTCCCTCTTGCTCACTGTGCTTTAGCAAAACTGGCCTTTTGTTTTCTTTTGTTCCTACAAAGTACCAAGCTCATTACAATTGTTAGGCCTTTGCATTAATGTGCTCCTCTGTTTGGAATGCTTGTCCCTGGTTATACATAGCTGGTTTCTTCTTGTCATTTAGAGCTGTTGTGTTCTTAGACAGGCTTTCAATGACCATCTTTTCTGAAATAATAACCAACTTAATAGCCACTAATAACTATGAAATCTTCCCCATTTAATTATGTGAGAAGCAAATATACCTAACTGGTAATTCCTTGATTCTTTGTTTAACAATAGATTCTTTTATTTTTCTTTGTCCACAAAAATGTAAACTCCATGAGAGGAGGAACTTTTTCTATATTGTTTACCAATGTGATTCCAGCACATGGAATAGTATTTGCCACATAGGAGATACCCAGTAAATGCTTGTTAAGTGAATGAATGTTGGATGGATGAGAATATTTAAAGATTCATCTTCTGGATTAGCCAAATTTAGAGAGTAAGCCTATTAATCCTAAAGGTTACTGCAGTGATCCTAGTACAGAGTAATAGGAATCTGGAACATTGGTTCTTAATCTTTTTTTTTTTTTTTCTTTTTAGAGCCACACCTACAGCATATGGAAGTTCCCAGGCTAGGGATAGAATCAGAGCTACAGCTGCCAGCCTATGCCACAGCTAATAGCAACACCAGATCTTTAATCCACTGAGTGAAGCCAGGGATTGAAACTGCATCCTCATGGATACTAGTCAGATTCGTTTCCTCTGAGCCATGACTGGAGCTCCCTGGTTCTTAATCTTTTAAGACTAATGAAGATGAATGGTCTTTTTAAATAAATTCATGTAAGTATCTACAAAATTACACACACCATCTGTATATTTACATGTTCTCTATCACTTGGACCCTTGAATTTAAAAAACCCTAGTCTACACAGTCTACTCCACGCATTGGGCAAGGAAAATAAAAGAAAAATTTGAGGGACACTTTAAGAAAAAAATAGCATTCAGGGTACTAACTTGAAGGATAATGAGAAGAATGATGCCATTAAAACAATGAATTGAGAAATATAGCTGACGTTGACAGTTTGGGATTTTGTGACACATTGACTGTGAGAATTAGAGAACCATAATTCCTGTAGAAATCTGGAATTTGGAGGTAGGTTTAGGTAGTTAGTAGAAAGATAATTAATGGAATCATGATCTTTTAGCTTTTTAAAGGAGTTGGTATATAGAGAAGTATACATTGAGGAGATGAGAAAGAGGTACAATTAAAAGAAAAAAATAGAACTCTGGAAAGTAAGATGGAATTAGGATAATGTATTATCACAAAGATGTAAGACTAGAGAACTTAAATGCTGTGTTTGTGTCATGTACCCTATGGAGTAAACTGAATGAGGTGGCCTCATGGATCAGTAGGTTTGAAGGCAATATCCCAGGAGGGCTAGAAAGCAAAAACAAACCAGCAAGCAAGCAAACAAACCAAGGAATATTTAAGAGACAAGATGGTTCCAAGCAGTTGTGGTTAATCTGGGGAAGAAAACTGAGAATCTGGGTCTATGGCCCATTTAAAGGAGTGTAAGGTAAGCTCTTTTGACAAAATTTCAACAAGAGTGAGGCATAAAGAAGGAAAGACAAATGAACCAGAGAACAGAAATGTTGATAAGGTCCTGATTCTAGTCAACATTTTACTTTTAGCTTCTTTTGGTTATTCTTAGAGGGTATCAACTATTGAATAAGAATTGTAAGTCTAGTAGTTCCCAGTGTGGCTCAGTGTATTAAGGACCTGACTGATGTTGTCCCTGTGAGAATGTGCGTTCAATCCCCAGCTTCACTCAGTGGGTTAAGGATCTGGCCTTGCGGCAAGCTGCAGTGAAGTTTGCAGATGCAGCTTGGGTCTGCCATTGCTGTGGCTGTGGTGTAGGCTTCAGCTGCAGCTGTGATTTGACCTCTAGCCCATGAACTTCCATATGCTGCTGGTGTGGCTGTAAAAAGGAAGGAAGGAAGGGAGGGAAAAGAGGGAAGGAGGGAAGGAAAGAAGGTTTAGTGTGTTATAAAATGGAAAAATTATATATGTTCCCATAATAGCTCTGTATAGAGCTATTTATATGTAAGGCAAGCATATTCTAGAAATGGTGAGCTAGGTGATTACAATGAATCTGCCACTGAAAATAACTAACACAGGACAAAAGTATTGAAAATATCTTCTAGAAGACCCAAAATACCTGATTGAAGTGAAGGACAAAGGCCCAAAGATATGAATCTTTGGTGTCTTTTATTCCCCCTTGGACAGCAAAAGATAATTAGAAGATAATTTTAATTAGAAAACAAAATTTTTTAAATGTTGTGAAAGATGATATCCAAATAAACATATAGCCTGGGATTCAAACATGGTTATCAGTGAAATGCAAATTAAAATGTATTGCTATAATCCTGAATAGATAATATTAGAATTGCTGAATTAAAATATAAATTATTAGGTAAATGATGAAAAAAATGGAAATTCTCAAACCCTAGTCTTTACAACTTTGGAAAATATTTTAGCATTATTACCCTGCAATTCCTCTCTAGAAATATACCTTTCAGAAATGTATTGCACATGCCTACCAGTACCCATGAACATGAATGTTCATATATGCTATTCATTATATCAGTACTGAAAACAACAGAAACAGTGATCAATAGTAGAATAGATAAAAACCCATATTTCTGCATGTTTATTCAATGGAATAGTACAAAGTAATGAAAAGGAGAGTTACAGACACATATAAAACACATAATATTGAATGAAAGGCAGATACAAAAATTTCATGATGTGTAATTACATGGTTGTAAATTTTGAAGCACAAGAAATTCTAGACATGAATTTTTATTTGGTAAAGTATAGAGAAAATAATGCATAATTTTTTTTGAAAATCAGAGTTGTTACCTGTGAGCAAGATAAAATGACAGACATGGGTATAGAAGGGGCATGTAAGTAGTAGCAATGTTGTTAATTTGCACTGGAGAGTGGTTTTATGAGTGCTTGTTTTGTGATATATAATTGAGCTGTACATTTTTGTGCAGTTTTTTGCATATATGCTACACTTACAATAAATTTTTTTGAAAGTTACACAGATATGTATCATGATGTGTAAAGAAGTTATCTTGAGAGACCAGCATCCTTTTATCTTTTATGTTTTGTGAAAGCTTAATATTTCTAGAACTAGCAAATAGAACTTGTGAGCAAGCAGAAACCGTAGAAGTTATGAATATCTCTATTTTATGAGGGAGAAAAAAATGAAATCTAACATATTTGAATATAAGCTCAATGTTACATAACTAGCTGGAATTGAGAATCAGTTCTTTTGCCTATGAATATGTTTTTTTTTACTACAACCTGATATTTCTTGCTAAATTTCCCTTTGAACTTTGAGTTGAAACTTAAGTATTATAAAAATTTTAAAGATGTAAGTAAACTTACCCATCCTTGGAAAAATGTTTATACCTCAAAACTCTTTCCTGTTATAAATAGATTTGTATCTTGAAGTGGACTTTTAAAGATATATTTTGGGGATAATTTTTTTTTTGCCTTTTTGTCTTTTGAGGTCTGCACATGCAGCATATGGAGGTTCCCAGGCTAGGGGTCTCATCGGAGCTGTTGCTGCCAGCCTATGCCACAGCAGCACCAGATCCAAGTCACAAATGTGACCTACACCACAGTTCATGGCAATGCCGGATCCTTAACCCACTGAGCAAGGCCAGTGATCAAACCTGCAACCTCATGGTTCCTAGTTGGATTTGTTTCCGCTGCACCACAGCGGGAACTCCATGTCTTGGGGATAATTTTTCTCTGGAATTTTTTTCCATTGAAAGTTAATGTACATGAAATATCTTTATATGGTAAATCTCATCAGAATTAATGAATGTACAAACTGTCGAATGATGTACATGAGTTAAATATGGGTTTTTAGGTGGATGAGTTAATACTTCTATTCACATAAAGACAAGATTTCACACCTAATATTCATGAATGTTGATTTATTTCTTGCATTTACTTAGTATAAAATATAATGGCAAGGTGTATACATAGCATGCATGTGTACTTGGCATTTATTTTATAATTAAAAAGGATTTTCTACAGTACATATTGAAAGGCACGAGTTAGAGGTGGTTTTATCCTGGTTTACATGCGAAACCAACAGAAAAGAATATGCTTACTGATATATCCAATTTACTCAACAAATATTTATCCAATGTCCAATAATGTAATTTTAAAAGTGTTGTATTAACAATGTTTACAAGTTAATACTGTGCTATTTGCCTTCCAGAAGTAAAGGTTATTATATTGCCAGTTTGTGATTTAACCCTGGTTCTCCACTTGAATCTTTGTTTCTCATTATTCCAGAGTCATCTTTATTACCTGTGTATCCATCTGTTAAGTAATAATCAATTAGTGATGAAAGCCCTGCGGCGGGCATATGGGCAAAATACACATCCAGTGCAGTATATTAATACTCTTGGTTTAAAGGACTGTTCTCATATGCCAAGTTTTGATTGTTTTGAATACTTGGATGTATTGCTGTTTTTCATCATGCCAGAAAATGTGGAATTCTTCATTTCTTTGTTTTCCTTGGCTTTCACAACAGCCCTTGAGATTCACTGTCAATCTGACTGGCATCCTCCATATATTACAGCACCTAGAATTAAGCATAATGCTTTCAGAATAATATGTTTATTCAGTTAAGAATTTCACCTCATTCCAAATGGAGAGCTCATAATTACATTGTTCAATAGTTTGTCACAATGCTCAGAACAATACTGTAGCAAATTAAAGAGAAGACAAAAAACTATTTCATTATTTAATGACACATTTTCTACTAATTTTTCCTTGTTATAAAATAAGGCAATTTTTTCCTACTGAGATTTGTGATCAAAATCAGATCAGTAGATATTGAACATTTACACTTGCAAGGAACTGCGGGCAATATAGAGAAGTACAAGATACAGTGTTTGCCTTCAACAGATTTATGGTTCTGTTAGACAAGGGTAAAATTAAATACTATAATAATATGACACAATATTTAAATAATTCATGTTATAACAAAGTTATAAAAGCATCATATTTCAGTGCTAGTATTAAATGTCTATATCTAAATTTCACATATATTCTAAAATTACAAATAAATACAAATAAATAGGAAGTAAGCCAAGTTCATAGTTTCATATTTTAGTGAACCTATTGAACTGTCAGTGACTAAAATTTTACTTAGTTGATTACTGCTATGCAATATAGAAACTGACATTTTACATTTTAATTAGAATTTAGGGAAGAATTTTTTTTAGGGCTGCACCCTCAGCATATGGAGGCTCTCAGGCTAGGGGTCAAATCGGAGCTACAGATGCCAGCCATAGCCACAGCCACAGCAACGCAGAATCTGAGCTGTGTCTGCAGCCTACACCACAGCTCAAGGCAATGCCAGATCCTTAACCCACTGAGGGAGGCCAGAGATCAAACACACATCCTCGTGGACACTAGTTGGGTTTGTTAACCACTGAGCCATGACAGGAACTCCTTTCTTTTTTTTTTAAGTCTATTTTTAAGAGGTAAAAATCATTTATTTTTATTGACATGTATTCAAATTTGTGATATACACTGAATTTCATGTTCATATAAACTAGAGATAAGGTGTATCATTAATTTTAAAATATAAATATTTCTACTAAGATATTTATAAACCTATATTAATCTTATTTACATGAGTGTGTGTTTATGAACAAAAAGAACAAACAGCTCATCTTTCAAATTCCAGAAGGCAAGAAACTTTAGAATAGCAATTGTTGAAAACATCAATTTCCTAGAGCTCACACTCATGAATACTTTAAAATTAGACATTCTAAAAGAAAAAAAATGAAAATGTGAGGTCTTATTTAATTGCAATTGGCATTTCTTTCTAGGTAGAATATTTGATTCCATAATTTCCACATTAAATATATGAAAAAGAGATAATAAATGTGCATTAAAGTGTACAAGTAAGTCTCAAGAAAAGAAAGTAGTCATTTCTCTAATCTGGCTTGAAATGAATTAGAATGTTTCAGTTATTCTCAGGTCAGTATGTCAGAAATAATTTTCAAATAAGCAATTATCTGAAGTAAATTTATTTGATTTTTCAATCAGAAAATTATCAAAATAAAGCAAAGAAAAAAACCCCAATACCATGAAGAATGTACTTTCCTATTGCAACTGCAAATAGAGATTATCTTTTATATATTATAGAAGGGTCACAGCATCAGTTTACCCTCTCTCAGGCAATTGTACAGCAATGCTCACCAAGCTACCTCCCTGCAATCATTCAACACATAGTATTGATGGCCTGCCATGAATGCAGCACCTGGTTTTGAGGCAGTAGAGGACACTTAGAAATATCATACCCAGTCCTTTTCCATAAGAAATATCAATCCATACTGGTTGTAAGTCATGACACTAGATGACAAATCACTGTACAAGAACGAAAAATAAAACTAGACAGCAATATAAAGAATGACTACAAACACAATGTGATAAGTGATATAGGAAGTGTGTACTCTAGAAATGCTACGAAGGAAAATATCATTCTTGGCTGGTTATGCATTATGATCTTATACTAGAAAATTCTTGAGCATCAGCCATAGATTTATTATAAGAACTTATCTGAAATCATGTATGTCCCTTACTTCTTTGTAGGCATAGAAGAGTTTGATTAAAAACAAAAATACTTGGTTTGGTATAATAAGAGAATTTAACCTCTGTATTTTGTTAGATTATTGGCTATTCATTAAATGTGTAAGGGCTATACTTATTCATATAAGTAAAATACAGGAAAATTTTGTTCCTTATTCTTATCTAGGCCACCTTGTTTGAATTTCTTGATCATTTGGAATTCTATAAATGCCATTTTGTGTTACTGATCTCAGTACCTCTTTTCCTTTATTTTGCTATTAGCTTTCAAAAGGTATTTAAAAGGGCACTGAGGAGTGAACTGGGGGCCTAGCGGTTAAGGATTCGGTATGGTTACTGCTGTTGCACAGGTTTGATCCCTGGCCCAGGAACTTCCACATGCTGTGAGTGAAGCCAAAAATAAATAAATAAGAGGGAGCTGAGATAAACTCACTGAGGTGGAGAAATCTACATGGTGCTATATTTCTAAATAAAGAATGTTGTTCTCATTTTGGAGCTGTCTATGGGTTCTAAATTGTATATTAACCCTCACTCTCTTTCACATCCAAACTCTGTTTTTCTTCTTAGAACTCCCAGTGTTAAATATCTACAGATATATGAATATTGTTTTTAATTGATTCTAAGTGACATTAATACTCTCCATATATAACCTAGAGTAGAATACCTATATTTCATTGTACAATTATTCTTACACTTCTGCAGAAGTTTAATCTATGCTATGGATTCCTGCTTGTTTATTGAAAGAAAAATTTCCATAAAAAATTCTAAACTGTTTGTTTAAAAAGATAAGTACTAAAGAAGTGTGCACTATCAGTATTTTGAGGACACATAAGCTTTATCATTTTAAAAATTTATTTTAACTCGTGTCACTTGTCATTCAGTTTGGATGGTGGCCTTGGCTCATTATCAGACATAGATTAATAAAACCACTGTTAGACTTGGGGAGCTATAGAAATAGTACAGCTTGTAATAGACAAGTGGCTTCTGCATTTCAGGGAAAATTAAAGCCAAATTGAACAGCTTTCACAGGTTTAGAATAAAAGGGTATATATCATTCTGCAGGGTCTCAGTCCTGGGCTGGAAGAAGGATATACATAATACTTTATAGTTCAGTTATATCCAGACATAGTTGATCATGCTTAGGCTAAATACACCTCTGCATATTTACTACTTACATGATTCAAAACCAGTCTGTTAACCTGCCTCAGCCTTTGTTTTCCCATGTGTGAAATGAGGATAGATTGCTCCAATCTCAGTGCTAATTGAGAGGATTACATATATACCTAAAAATAACCACTTTCATTCAGTTACTAAATGGATATTTGGGGAGTGCTTGATGGAGATTTAATTATAAGCAAAAATAAACATGGCCTCAGTCATCAAGGATAAGACTGTGAGATAGATGAGGAGGTAAATGTAAATTAACAGATGAGGGGATTAAGAAAATGTGGTATACACCTACAATGGAATATTATTCAGCCTTTAAAAGGATGGAAATTTTGTCATATGTGACAGCATGGAGGAACCTCGAGGATATTATGCTAAGTGAATGGACAAATAGGGCATGCTTCCACGAATATGTTCTATCTATAATGGTCAAACTCATTAAATTCAGCAAAGTAGCAGGATATAAGATTAATGTTCAGAAGTCAGTCGCATTTCTGTATACCAGCAATGAACTATTAGAAAAGGAATACAAAAATACGATACCTTTTAAAATTGCACCTCACAAAATCAAATACCTCGGAATACACCTGACCAAGGAGGTGAAAGACTTATATGCCGAGAACTATAAAACTTTAATCAAAGAAATCAAAGAAGATGTAAGGAAATGGAAAGCTATTCCATGCTCCTGGGTTGGAAAAATCAATATTGTAAAAATGGCCATACTACCCAAAGCAATCTACAGATTCAACGCAATCCCTATCAAATTACCCAGGACATTTTTCACAGAACTAGAACAAATAATCCAAACATTTATATGGAACCACAAAAGACCCAGAATCGCCAAAGCAATCCTGAGAAACAAAAACCAAGCAGGAGGCATAACTCTCCCAGACCTCAAGAAATACTACAAAGCCACAGTCATCAAAACAGTGTGGTACTGGTATCAAAACAGACAGACCAACCAACGGAACAGAATAGAGAACCCGGAAATAAACCCTGACACCTAGGGTCAATTAATCTTTGACAAGGGAGGCAAGAACCTAAAATGGGAAAAAGAACGTCTATTCAGCAAGCATTGCTGGGAAACCTGGACGGCTGCATGCAAAGCAATGAAACTAGAACACACCCTCACACCATGCACCAAAATACACTCAAAATGGCTGAAAGACTTAAATATACGACAGGACACCATCAAACTCCTAGAAGCAAACATAGGCAAAACACTCTCTGACAACATCATGAATATTTTCTCAGGTCAGTCCCCAAAAGCAATAGAAATTAGAGCAAAAATAAACCCATGGGACCTAATCAAACTGAAAAGCTTTTGCACAGCAAAGGGAACCAAAAAGCAAACAAAAAGACAACTTTCAGAATGGGAGAAAACAGTTTCAAATGATGCAACCGACAAGGGCTTAATGTCTAGAATATATAAACCACTTATACAACCCAACAGCAAAAAAGCCAATCAATCAATGGAAAAATGGGCAAAAGACCTGAATAGACTGTTCTCCAAGGAAGATATACAGATGGCCAGCAAACACATGAAAAAATGCTCAACATCACTGATTATAAGAGAAATGCAAATCAAAACTACCATGGGATACCACCTCACACCCGTCAGAACGGCCATCATTCATAAGTCCACAAATAACAAGTGCTGGAGGGGGTGTGGAAAAAAGGGAACCCTCCTGCACTGTTGGTGGGAATGTCAACTGGTACAGCCACTATGGAGAACAGTTTGGAGATACCTTAGAAATCTATACATAGAACTTCCATATGACCCCACAATCCCACTCTTGGGCATCTATCCGGACAAAACTCTACTTAAAAGAGACACATGCACCCGCATGTTCATTGCAGCACGATTCACAATAGCCAGGACATGGAAACAACCCATATGTCCATCCACAGATGATTGGATTCGGAAGAGGTGGTATATATACCCAATGGAATACTACTCAGCCATAAAAATGAACGACATAATGCCATTTGCAGCAACATGGATGGAACTAGAGACTCTCATCCTGAGTGAAATGAGCCAGAAAGACAAAGACAAATACCATATGATATCACTTATATCTGGAATCTAACATATGGCACAAATGAATATCTCCTCAGAAAAGAAAATCAGGGACTTGGAGAAAAGACTTGTGGCTGCCTGGTGGGAGGGGGAGGGAGTGGGAGGGATTGGGAGCTTGGGCTTATCAGACACGACTTAGAATAGATTTACAAGGAGATCCTGCTGAATAGCATTGAGAACTTTGTCTAGATACTCATGTTGCAACAGAACAAAGGGTGGGGGAAAAAATGTAATTGTAATGTATACATGTAAGGATAACTTGATCTCCTTGCTGTACAGTGGGAAAATAAAAAAATAAATAAATAAATTAAGACATCAATAGGAACTATCCAAAATAAAAAGGAGAAAAAGACTGGAAAAAAATGAACAGAATATCATTAAGCTGTGGAACAATATCAAGTTGTCTTATGTATATGTAACTGGGATCCTAAAAAGTAAGGAGGGGTGGTATGAACACAAACAATATTTGAAGAAACAATGACCAAAATTTTTCTAAATTTGATGAAAAACATAAACCCAAGATCCATAAAGCTGAACAAGCCATAAGCATGAAAAGCATGAAGAAAAATAAACAATGGCACATCACATTTGAATTATTTAAAACCAATGATAAAGAGAAAAACCTTAAAAGGAGCCAGAGACAATAAGACACACATACAGGGGAACACATATAAGAATTACAGTAGACTCTGCACTGGATTCAATGTAAGTGAGAGGACCTGGAGCAGCATCTTTAAAGCAATGTTTAAAAAAATTATATACTGGAGTTCCCGTCGTGGCGCAGTGGTTAACGAATCCGACTAGGAACCATGAGGTTGCGGGTTCGGTCCCTGCCCTTGCTCAGTGGGTTAAGGATCCGGTGTTGCCGTGAGCTGTGGTGTAGGTTGCAGACGCAGCTCGGATCCTGCGTTGCTGTGGCTCTGGCGTAGGCCGGTGGCTACGGCTCCGATTGGACCCCTAGCCTGGGAACCTCCATATGCCGCGGGAGTGACCCAAAGAAATAGCAAAAAGACAAAAAAAAATTATATACCTTGAATTATATACCTAGGAAAATATCTTCCAAAGACGAAGATAAAAAAAGACTTTTTCAAATTTAAAAAGCTGAAACAATTCCTCAACAAGACTTGCGTTACACAAAAATATTAAAAGAACTCTCCTATGGAACAATAACAACGAAAAAATTAAATTATTCAGGTAGGATGAAAATGGTAGTAGATGAAAACCTGGGTTTTCATAAAGGAATGAAGAGCACTAGAAATGGTAAATACAGAGACTTTTAAAGTTATCTTTAAGTCGCTTTAAAAATATAATAGGGGATTTCCCTAGGATTTGGTGTTTTTACCACTGCAGCCCGTGCTCAATCCCTGGTCTGGGAACTGAGATCCTACATCAAGCTGTTTCATGCTGTGGACAAATATCTGTGTGTGTGTGTGTGTGTGTATGTATTTATCAGTTTAAAATCAAAATAATAATATTTATTAGTTTAAAATAAAAATAATAATAATAATGCAATGTGTGGTTTAAAGTATATATAAAAGTAAAATGCATGATGACCACAGCACAGCAGCTAAAATGCGGGAAATAAATGGTTCTACATTACATTTACCATAGTAGAAATAGTATAATGTTAACTTAAGGACACTTAAGTTAAATAAGTGTTCTCTAAACCCTAAAGCAATGAATCAAGAAGAAGAATTATACCTAATTAGCAAAAAAAGGAAATAAAATTAAATCATAAAAATACTCATTTTTAAAAAAAGGCACAATAGGAGGGAAAAAAAGAAGTAACTGATGTATTCATTAGACACAAGTAGCCAGATGGTAGATTTAACCCAACCATATTGATAATCACGTTAAATTTAAGTGGTCTAAATACCCCCCAAAAAAGGTAAAAATTAATGAATAACATAAAAAGGAAGACCAAATCAAGAAACTCACTTTGAATATGAAGACAAATATAGGTTAAAAGTAAAAGAGTGAGAAAAGATATGCCACACTAACACTAATTTAAAGGCCATAGCAACTATATTGATATCAGAAAAAGTAGATTTCAGAATTAAAAATATTCTTTTGAGTTAATAAGTGGCATTAATGACATAACTCCTGAAAAAAAATAGGATGAATTAATAACTCAAGCCTGAATTCTACTCACTATCCACCTTTTTCCTTTATGGACTTTTATTTTCTTCAGATATGTGATAAGGAATTGGGACTAGAAAATTTTTAATTCTTGGGCATTATTAGAGGTCTAGATTTTGGTAAGTTTTCCATCACTGAAAATTGTTAAACTATTTGCCAACTCATGGGTAATACTTTTGATGGTATTCATGAGTGGTGTAAAATATGTCTGTTACAATTATCAAGTCTCTTATAAAACTGAAATTCTAGGGTTTTAAATAATTATTGGTAAGCAGGTATTTTACAGAAGTTCATGATTTACTGAATGAAATAAAGATCTCACAACAACTCAATGGGAATTTTGGTGGGTCCAAAAACAAAACAATTCTTTCTTCAAAGTTCCATTAAACATTTTAAAAAGAATGTTTACTTTAAAATTTCTACATTGGTAGGTAGATCTAGAGGGAGATGAAGAAAATCTGTTTCAATGCTAGGTAACAGATGGCAGATAAAAGATATTATCATATACCTTCAACGATGCAGGATAAATTGTTCAAATACATTTTAGCAGCTGCTAAAGCAAATAGAAATACAGAGGAGGTAAAGCAAATAAACAAACAAAAGAATTTCAAATGATCCTATAGAGACTAATTAAGGAATTGTGCAGTTTTAAAGCTATATATTTCTATAAATTCCATCTTTGTTTAGGTTCTTGATTGTTCTTGTTACAATTTTGATACATCCGAGAACTATTATTTTGTATCCAGGTGCTCTGCCCATCCTAAAGAACTACCAAAAAGTCCACAGCAGTCTCCTGGGAAAAGCGAAACTCAAGTTAAGTATGGCCAAGTCATTTTCTAGCTAGAGAACTGACTGTTCTCAACAGTGAAATACATATCCTAATTGACTCATGGAACTGACTTGGCATGCTATAAGGTTTGAAGTCACACAAAACAACAGGGTAGTGTGCTGAGAAGAATAATGGTCCGGGAGTCAGGAGATAGGTCTTTGTTATGGAAGTAACAGTTATGGGAGCCCTGAAAAGTTACTCAGCGTCTCATGGCTCAATTTCCTTATTTATACACAGAGGAAGTCATTCCTGCCCTGCCTATCTCAGAAATATTTTAGGTCTACCAAATTATATAAATTATGTAAAACATTTGATAACAATAAGTAGAAAATAAGGTGGAAATAGCAATAACTAGGGAAAAGTTATTTATGAATTATTCTAATTTTAAAGCTCATAATGCTATATTTTATAGCTATATATATATATATATACACACACACACATATATATGTATATAGCCATACCCATGGCATATGGAAGTTCCTGGGCCAGGGACTGAGTCCAAACCTCAGCTGCAGCAATGCCAGATACTTTAACCCACTGAATGGGGCTGAGAATTGAACCTATACCACCATAGCAACCAAGCCCCTGAAGTCAGATTTGTAACCTGCTATGCCACAGAAGGAACTCCCTGAGATATGTCTTATCATTTATTATTATTATTATTTTTATTGCTTATCATTTTTTGATTGAAACTGCCCTATGAATTATATAAGGAAAATACTCCTGGTTTTCTAAAAAAGATACTGAAAAACGGGTTGCCCAAGTTAAAAACCTAATTCATAACACAGTCATCAACCTATCTTCTATGTAAAAAAGACTGTTCCCAGCAATATGAACTGCCCAGAAAATGGAATAATATGTCTTCTAAAGAGTTCTACTTTTGTAGATATTATAAGAAGAATGATTCCTGTGTTGAAGGGAAAGATAGACATGAATATTAAATGAAACTTAGACTGACAAATGGATCCATGTCACAAAAAATGCTACAGAACCCTAGGGCCCAATGATTCTCCTACATAGTGGGCTTGACCCTGATGTGCAGGCAAAGGCAAGACTTGAGCAAACTGTGGTAGAGAGGGAGGGAGGCTCACAAGAACTGGATTTTTCTATGGAATGGTAAAAAAAAAAAAATGTATTGCACCAATCCTTTGGATGTGATATGTGAGCAGTATCTCTCCCAGTGGACAATGGAAGTAAACATTCTGGTTTCCAGTTTAAGAAGATGAAGTAAGTAGCCACTGCTCTGGAACATTAACCAAGCCTGGTAAAAATCCTGGTTAGATGCACTACTTGAAGACTTAAGGTCAACATAACAAACACACGACCTTGATATTTTGCCAAAGTAGTAATGATTCCTATCCTACCATATTTAAGACATTAAATTATATACATTTCAGTGTCCATGTGTATGCCTGTAACTAATAATAAAATTTACATTTCTATATCTGTGCATAATCCAAACAATGAAACACACCTGAGGTTACCTGTAAGACACTCATGTTCAGTGAAGAACTAATTTTTCAGCAATTATGTTTGGAAGAAAAGCAAATATCCCCTAGAAGTATAGGTCTCAGTATTTTCTCCACTTTTAAAGAGCACCTTAAAACTTACAAACTGGGGAGTTCCTGCTGTGGCACAATAGGATCGATGGTGTCTCTAGCAGCAGGGACATGGGTTTGATCCCTGGCTCAGTGCAGTGAGTTAAGCATCCGGTGTTGCCACAGCTGTGGCAGAAATCGAAACTCCAGCTCAGATTCGATTCCTGGCTCGGGGACTCCATGTGTCACCAGGTGGCAAAAAAACACACACACAAAAAAAACCTCTTACAAATTGGCATAAAAGCACTGCATTTTCCATTGAGCAGCTGGAAAGACATTTCTAAGAAAGATGGTACTATATCAATAATATTAACAAAGATATTCATAAGAAAGATAGTAACAATATATTATACAATTACTAATCCTCGTAAGAACTCTATAAGGTAGGTACTATCATTATCTCCATTTCAAAATAAGAGCTTGAGAAGCCTGGATCTGAACTAATTCATTCAGCATTAGATCACAGCTGCAGATGGCAGTATGGCAGGAACTATGGTAAGGAATTTGCTTACCGTATTTTATTTAATTGTTTATAACCCTATTAATTCAGACTATTATGATCCTCCTTCCAGATGGGCAAACTTGTATTACTGAGATCCAAAATCTCCCCAATAGGATATCAGAAACCCAGGATTCTCCCTAGGCAGTCCGTCTCCAAAGCTAATGGGTTTAATTCCGGCATTCTACTGCTTTTGCAAAGTAAAAGAGGTACTTAAAATGACTTGTGCAGAGATCATCCTATCTTTGATCACAATGCAGAAACATAAATCCTTCCAATTCTTCAAACTTTATTCTCTTTTTCATCTGTATCAAGTTACTTTCTTAGGAATGTGACACACATTAAGAATTTTAAGAACATCTACCCACTTGAGCATCATGTTGGGTTAGGTAGACTTAAATTCTCTCAAAGTGTGAGCACAATGCTCTTATAGATAGAAAACTCTGTGCTGTAAAATATGACCCGAGGAAAAAAACTATGTTTAAAGGAAAAATCATCCAACTACTTAGAGACCTAAAAGACAAGTAAGTTGCAGAAATTCATTTTCATAATATTATTTATCCTTATATCACTTCTTCAAAAACAAGGAGGGGCTATCATCTGGCAACATTTCCTGAAAACCTCAAACATTGTGTATCTCATAATAGCTTCTTCTAAAATGTCTATCACACAAAATCACTCTGTGGTATTCCTGACAAAAATGCATAACCTGAAACTAATCATGAGGAAACATCAGACTAAAACTGAGAGGCATTCTACAAAGGAACTGCCCAGGACTCTTCCAAAATGTCACAGTCATAAAGGCAAAAAAATCTAAGCAACTGTTTCAGGTTAAAGAACACTAAAGAAATATGACAACTTAATGCCTGTGATTCTGGATTGGGTAGTGAACCAGGGAGAATTTCTCTTTTTTCTGAAGAAGATATTGTTGGGACATTGGGCAAAAATTTAACCAGATCTGTGAATTAGCTGCTGGTATTATATCAGGGTTAACTTCTTGATTTAAATAATTGTACCATGGTAATGTAAGAGAACATCCTTGTTTTAAGGAACTTATTAAGGTAAAGAGATAATATTTTTGCAAATCTCAAATATGTCAGAAAAAAAATATATCCTAAGCCACTGTTCTTTGTTTTTTAGGGCCATACCCATGGCATGTGGAAGTTCCCAGGTGAGGTGTCAAATCAGAGCTGCAGCACCATAGCCACAGCAATGCAGGAGCCAAGCCACTTCTGTGACCTACACCATGGCTCATGGCAACTGAGTGGGGCCAGGGATGGAACACGTGTCCTCATGGATACTAGTCAGGTTTGATACCACTTAGCCACAACAGGAACTCCCTAAACCACTGTTTTTATGAAATCAATTTTGCATGCTTTAACCCCCTATTAAATTATACATGGATTCATTAGATGTCAAGAGCCAATCTGTTCATTTTTAAAGCATTTGGACATGCATTAGTATTTGAGAAACATGAATACAATATTGGCAATGACGTTTCCTATATTCAGTTTGTGAAAAATCTGGCTTTGGTTGATTATATCTCCATAAGCAATATCTATAGTCCAAAACCATATTATACCTTACAAGTTGACTTGGCTTTTCCAATATGAGAAAGGTAGGGTCTGATGATATCCAGTCAATATATTATGCCTCTGGCTATCATTCTTGTCAACTTTTAACTCACAGCTTCAGTGGTCATTTCTTAGTCAGCCCTGCATATCCTGGAAAGCCCATGAGGTATTGGACTCTGATCCCTGATAATTTAGACTCTGTCAATATACTCATCTTGAGGCTTCTTCTACCTCATTTTAAGTCTCAAATTCTTGAAAACTCCGAATATGACCTCAAAGAAACCCATGATATACTGTGTCCAGGAAGGCATGGACCCTCGGATTAAGAGAGACACACTCTTGCTCCCAGCCCTCCAAACCCTTGTCTAATATTAAAATAATAAAAATTTAAAATCCCCAATTTTTTACTCTACTGACTTTTTAAATGCTCAATTAAGCCCTGTGTTCTGACAGTTTCTGAGAGATAACTTTTTGAAAGAAGTAGAGGGAGTTCCCATCATGGCGCAGTGGAAACGAATCTGACTAGGAAACATGAGGTTGATCCCTGGCCTGGCACAGTGGGTTAAGGAGCCGGTGTTGCCGTGAGCTGTGGTATAGGTCACAGATGTGGCTTGGATCAGATGGTGTTGTGGCTGGGGTGTAGGCTGGCGTATGCAGTTCCTATTAGACCCCTAGCCTTAGAACGCAGGTGTGGCCCTAAAAAGACAAAAAGACAAAAAAAAAAAAGAAAGAAAGAAATATAGATTATTTGGTCAAATTATCATTCAATCATAATGTAAAAAGAAAGTACTAGTAAACAACATGCTTATACTTATCACATGTAATAAAAATAAATGGATCTTCTTCACTGATTTTCCCTTGGGGATGAAAATCTTTTCTTAAAGTGACCCTTGGATCTGTTCACTATGAATTTAATTCCTCAAATAATCTGATTATAGATACAGAAAATTTTAAATACTTCCATGCCTTGTCTCTTGGGGAAAATATTCAATTTTACAATATGCTAGACAGTACAAAAAACCTTAACTCTACTCACTTTGAAGAAGAGATATAGTTATCTTAACCATTGGTTGATAAGGACCATCAAAAGGCTACCAACTAGAGTTCCTGCTGTGGCTCAGAGGTTAACAAACCTGACTAGTATCCATGAGGATGCGGGTTCAATCCCTGGCCTCTCTCAGTGGGTTAAGGATCTGGCATTGCCATGAGCTGTGGTGTAGGTCACAGACATGGCTCAGATCCTGCATTGCTGTGACTGTGGTATAGGCCAGCAGCTACAGTTTCAATTCCACCTCTAGCCTGGGAACTTCCATATTCTGCAGGTGTAGCCCTGGGGAACAAAGAAAAAGACTACCAACTAAAGCAAACAATAAACATCTAAAAACAGACAAGTTCTGTTGAAACACACCAAATACATAGTAATTTCTTATTTTAGTATAAAATTTTCCTGTTTGTAAAAGTTTTTACCGGAATTCCCGTCGTGGCGCAGTGGTTAACGAATCCGACAAGGAACCATGAGGTTGCGGGCTCCATCCCTGCCCTTGCTCAGTGGGTTAACGATCTGGCGTTGCCTTGAGCTGTGGTGTAGGCTCAGATCCCGCATTGCTGTGGCTCTGGCGTGGGCTGGCAGCTACAGATCCAATTGGACCCCTAGCCTGGGAACCTCCATGTGCCACGGGAGCAGCCCAAGAAATGGCAAAAAGATAAAAAATAAAAATAAAAATAAAAAGCGGCAGCAAAAAAAAAGAGAAAGTTTTTACCAATGCTTTTTCTAAAACACCAATCAGAAGATGACCTCAACCCCAGGACCATTTCAATCCCAACACCAGTACACGCTTATTTTTGTTCCATTATAGTTTCTAAGCATCTTACATCTTATGTATTTTCACAGCTAGTAAATCTTGCTTACTTACCCCTCATTCATTTTATAATACTTTCATCAACCACAACCTCCTTATTTCCTGGTTTCTAACAGATCCTTCAGCATCAAATACAATATCAGTTTCTCACTCATTACACTGAAACCCAAGGCAAAATTAAATGTTGTCTTATGGGCATCCCAAAGCACTTTCACATACCAGCTATGGGATGGACATCTCACATGGTGTTTACTAATATGGGGTGGGGGTGATGGTTAATTCTATGCATCAATTTGGCTAGGCCATGTTACCTACGTATTTGAAGAAACATTATTCTAAATGTTCCTGTGAAGGTAGCTTTATATGAGATTAACGTCTAAACTAGCAGACTTTGTTTTTGTTTTTGTTTTTTTTTTTTCATTTTATTTCTTTATTTTTTTCCACTATACACCATGGGGAGCAAGTTACACACACATGTATACATAATTTTTCCTTCCATTGTCATGTTGCGATGTAAATATCTAGACATAGTCCTCAGTGCTGAACAGTAGGATCTTATTGTAAATCCATTCCAAGAGCAATACTTTGCATCCGTTAACCCCAAGCTTCCGATCCCTCCCACTCCCTCCCCCTCCCCCTGGGCAACCACAAGGGTATTCTCCAAGTCCATGATTTTCTTTTCTGTGGAAAGTTTCATTTCTGCGGTATATTCGATTCCAGTTATAAGTGATATCATATGGTATTTATCTTTCTCTTTCTAGCTTATTTAACTCAGGATGAGAGGCTCTAGTTCCATCCATGTTGCTGCAAATGGCATTATTTTATTCTTTTTGATGACCGAGTAGTATTCCATTGTGTATATATACCAAATCTTCCTAATCCAATCGTCTGTCGATGTTCATCTGTTGACAGTTGTTTCCATGTCTTGGCTATTGTGAAAAGAGCTGCAATGAACATGTGGGTGCATGTGTCTTTTTTAAGGAAAGTTTTGTCCAGATATATGCCCAAGAGTGGGACTGCAGGGTCATATGGTAGTTCTATGTATGGTTTTCTAAGGTACCTCCCTACTGGTCTCCATAGTGGTTGTACCAGCTTACATTCCCACCAACAGTGTAGAAGGGTTCCCTTTTCTCCACACCCTCTCCAGCATTTGTTACTTGTGGACTTATGAATGATGGCCATTCTGACTGGTGTGAGGTGGTATCTCATGGTAGTTTTGATTTGCATTTCTCTAACAATCAGGGATGTTGAGCATTATTTGATGTGCTTGTTGCCCATCTGTATATCTTCGTTGAAGAAATGTCTATTCAGGTCCTTTGCCCATTTTTCCACTGGGTTGTTGGCTTTTTTGCTGTTGAGTTGTATAAGTTGTTTCTATATTTTAGAGATTGAGCCCTTGTCCATTGCATCCATTTGAAACTATTTTCTCCCATTGTGTAAGTTGTCTTTTTCTTTTCTTTTTCATTTCCTTTGCTGTGCAAAAGCTTGTCATTTTGATTAGGTCCCATTGGTTTATTTTTGCTCTTATTTCTATTGCTTTGGGAGACTGACCTGAGAAAATATTCATGAGGTTGATGTCAGAGAATGTTTTGCCTATGTTCTTTTCCAGGAGTTTGTTGATGTCTTATATTTAAGTCTTTCAGCCATTTTGAGTGGGTATAGAGGGAAAATTCCTTAAAATAATCAAATCCATTTATGACAAACCCACAGCAAATATAATATTCAATGGAGAAAAATTGAAAGCCTTCTCACTAAAATCTGGAACAAGACAGGGATGACAACTCTCACCACTTCTATTCAACATAGTTTTGGAAGTCCTAGCCACAGCAATTAGACAAACAAAAGAAATAAAAGGCATCCATATAGGAAGAGGTAAAACTCTCACTGTGTGCAGATGACATGATACCATACACAGAAAACTCTAAGGACTCAACACCAAAACTACTTGAACTGATTAATAAATTCAGCAAAGTAGCGGGATATAAGATTAACATTCAGAAGTCAGTTGCATTTCTGTATACCAGCAATGAAATATTAGAAAAGGAATACAAAAATATCATGCCTTTTAAAATTGCACCCCCAAAAATCAAATCCCTGGAATACACCTGACCAAGAAGTTAAAGGACCTATATGCCAAGAACTATAAAACTTTAATCAAGGAAATTAAGGAAGATGTAAAGAAATGGAAAGATATTCCATGTTCCTGAATTGGGAAAATTAATATTGTAAAAATGGCCATACTACCCAAAGCAATCTACAGATTCAATGCAATCCCTATCAAATTACCCAGGACATTTTTCACAGAACTAGAACAAACAATCCAAACATTTATATGGAACCACAAAAGACCCAGAATCGCCAAAGCAATCCCGAGAAACAAAAACCAAGCAGGAGGCATAACTCTTCCAGACTTTAGGCAATACTACAAAGCCACAGTCATCAAAACAGTGTGGTACTGGTATCAAAACAGACAGACAGACCAATGGAACAGAATAGAGAACACAAAAATAAACCCTGACACCTATGGTCAACTAATCTTTGATGAAGGAGGCAAGAGCATAAAATGTTAAAAAGAAAGTCTATTCAGCAAGCATTGCTGGGAAACATGGACAGCCACATGCAAATCAATGAAACTAGAACGCACCCTTACACCATGCACAAAAATAAACTCAAAATGGTTGAAAGACTTAAACCAGTGGAGTTGAATAAAGCAGATAACCCACCACAGTGTGGGTGAGTCTCATCTAATCAGGTGAAAGCCTTAATAGAAAAAGGACTGACCTCTCCCTAAGAAGAGGGAATGCTACCAGCAGACTGCCTTTAGACTTGAATTTCAACATCAACTCTTCTTTGGGCCTCTTGCCTGCTGTCCTAAATCTTAAATTTAGGACTTGCCAGCCTCTTGTAATTGTATAAGCCAATTCCTTAAAAATCATTCTAGACAGATAGATAAATAAATAGATAGATATGGATAAACAGATCCTATTGCTTCTGTTTCTCTGGAGAATCCTGATTAACATAGTAGAGGGTACTGGAATGTTTGATTTTGACTTGTATCTTTCTGTTTCTTTAAATTTTTCTGTAATTACGATTCCACTTGAATTTAGATACAAAAAAACACAAAGAGCTCTTTTGTTAAATTGGCTGCACATACACTAAAATGCTAAGAACTGTTAGCTAAGGGTAAGAGTCTCACTTTTTTCTTTGCATTAGTCTCTAGGTTCAAAGAATTCTACAAAGAATTATATTACTTATGTTAAATATAAGGTAAAAAAGCCCTGCCATATTGGAAGTTCAAAAGGAAATTGTAAAAACTATGGTGAACTAGAGAATGCGTACCTCTTTGATGAATGGCAGTGGCTGTGGGTCCAGTGGGCCACAGCATAAAAGTTTTTAAAAACATGTAAGATTTTTTTTTGTTTGAAATACAACAATTTTTAAATGATGGCAACCAAGTAAAAACTAAAACCAAAATGAACAAACTAAAAAAACAAAAACACTTTGCTTTCCAAACAAATCACTGAAGACTCTGGTTTATGGCCTAAGGCTGATACTCTTCAAAAATGATTTAACTTCTCAAGACTAAATTGATTTTAGCACACCCCACTAAGAATACCATCTTTCAGAGTAGTACTGCATGGTTCTACATATTGCTGACTATGAATTCCAGGGGCAAAATTAAAGAAATGCAAATACCCATTGATGAATGATGATTTACTTCATTTAAAGCAGAATGGTTTTATGATACTCTTCACCTCTCTCTCTTCAGTCAATTCAAGTGATCTCCCAAACTAAAAATCACTCATTCACATAACTCTAGGCTGTTTTAAAAATAGATATGAACAATAAACTCAAGAAGCCTCCAGGAGATCTCGTGCCAACACAGTTGTTTGATTTACTAAGTGGGGTGGTATCAATGACTCCAGGAGTGATGGGGGTGGAGTGATACCAGAATAAAGTAGGTAGAGGGCCAGAAATAGTCCACTGTCCTGAATGAAAAGAACTATCCTGTCCATCCCCATGACTTTCCAACGTCCCCAATGAATGTTCATGAACATGAAAAACCCCCTCTGAGGATAAACAGCCTCATTCTATTTTACACAGAAACACAAAGCATTTTTGTACAGTTTTAAAATAGCCTGAATTTTCTAGAAATGCAGCTTCCATTTAGACTGAAGATAGTTGTGCTTTGTTCTCTTCAGAATGTTACCAAGAGCTGCTTACTATTTCAGAAAATCATGACAGTGACGTCAGTGCTGCTCATGGTATATGGGTAGCCCACCCTGCCCAGCTATGTCTGTCAGTATTTGCATCTATCACAAATCCAGTGATTCTATGGAGAGGTGGGAGCATCTGACTATTTCATTAGGTCTTCTAGGATGGTCATGCCTAAGCATTTATATACTGAAATACCTTTTTTAAGTAAAGAAAGTGCTTGCCATTTAGATCTCCTTTATATTTGAGTATTATAGTGCTTTTAAAATTTTATGTTTGTCAGTAGGTTCTATTACCTATAAATTTTATTTCAGGATATTAAATGAGGCATTAAAATATTTATTATTAAAAGAGATTGTAAGGTTCAACTGAGTTGAGAAATACTAACTTAGAATCTATCCTGATGGATGAGCCTAATCCATATTCATGTCCTCAAGGTTAGAAATGCAGTACAGTCATTCCATCTCTGCAATGAAATATTTCATTTTTTCCAAATTATGGATTTACCACAGTGTGCAGCACCATTTCTTACAACTTTAAGGAAGTTAACTTGTTTAAAAATTCAAGGACCTGATTTCCCTCTTATTTTTTTTCATAAACATTGAACAAGATTCAGGTATACTGATTCTATCACTCTTCATTGTTATAGCTTGTGTTTTCTCAAAGAAGAAATAGTTAAAACAAAAAGAGTGCATTCATTAAGCATTTATAAAATTTGATTTATGTTGGTACTCTTACTAGAGAACCTCAGTTATTGATGATGCTTTGAAGATTATTGCAGCCTTTTGCAAAATCAGAGCCCTGTGAGCTACAGTCCTTTCCCCTAACTTTCAGATTGTGTATAAAATACTTGGTATTTGAAGCTTAAAATGTTAGACTCTCATTGAGATTTAGCTAGTAATCCCATTCTGGAGGAAATAAAGAAGTCTTCATTATTAATGACTTAGGACAGCTTAAATGCTCCTCTAAAGTGACCTTCAGAAGTTTTTGGAAGTTATACCTGGAAATCAAATTTAGCTATATGCTTATCAAAACCATTTAAGGAAGCCATCTTCTTAAATGAAGCATGAAATGTCAGAAATAAAACAAGAGGAGTGGTAAATATAGGAAAGGGCCACCCACCTGGCCAGCCAAATGAGCTAAATTAATGCTGGATGAATCAATAAATTGAGGCAGCCATACGTAACCCAATTTCATCTGCCAGAAATATCTTCCCACAATGTCATCTGAATCCATCTAATCCAGTCAAGTCTACAGTAGACAGCCTCCTCATTTGTTGTCATGGACTCTTGAAAACCTAATTAGAATGTAGAATAATGAATCAACCAACAAGTAAATGAATTAAAAAATCCTCCTTCCAGCATTTGCTTTTTCAGTGCTACTATCTCCATTGTCCTAATAATTTTAGAGCTCTTTGTTTCCATTTCATGTAACATCTACCTCATTCCTGTTTTCATTAGATGCATAAAAAAACCACTATCCCATTTCCCCCTTTAAATTTATCCACTTACATCTCCAAATAAATCTCATATTGTGTCACTTTTCTGGCACCTGCAAAGTCAAAACTTCTAAATCTGACATTACTGAACAAGTGGACTCAGTGGGTTGACATCCTGAAACAGCTTTATATTTAACTCACACAGCTATTTTTAAATAGCTTTATTGAAGTTTAAGTCACATACCATACAATTCATTTAAAGCATTCAATTCAACCCTAAAAAAGATCTTGTACCCATAAGTAGTCAATCCAAATCTTTCCTCCCCAATCTTAGCCCTAAGCAAGCAATGCTAATATACTTCCTGTCTCTATAAATTTACCTATTGTGGGATAAAGAGATGTGTATACACACACACACACACACACACACACACACACACACACACACACACACACACACACACAGGAATATTACTCAGCCATTAAGAAGAATGAAATAGTGCCATTTGCAGCAACATGGATAGACCTAGAGATGATCATATTAAGTGAAGTCAGACAGAGAAAGGTATCATATGATGTGAACTTATATGTGGAGTCGTAAAGAAAATGACAGAAATAAACTTATTTACAAAACAGACTCATTGACATAGAAAACAAATTTATGGTTACCGAAGGGATAGTGTCGTGGGGGGGGGCAAGTGGCCAGTGGAGAGATAAGTTAGTATTTGGGGATTGACATATATATACAGCTATATATAAAATAGGTAAATAAGGACCTACTGTATAGCACAGGCGACTATACTCAGTATCGTATAATAATCTATAATGGAAAAAAAATCTGAAAAAGTATATATATATATGTATGTACAACTTAATCACTTTGCTGTACACTTGAAACTAACACAAAATTGTAAATTTACTGTAATTCAATTTAAAAATGCAAAATTTTGTCTATTATGGACATCTAATATAAATGTGATCCTATAATATGTGGTCTCTTGCTGCTGTGTTCTTTTGCTTAAAGCATAACGGCTTCAATATTCACCCATACTGTAACATGTACTGTTACTTCATTCCTTTTTATAACTAAATAATATTCTACTATATGGATATATCACACTTTTTTATCCATTAATTAACTGATGGACTTTGGGTTGTTTCCACTTTTGGCTCTTCTAGATAATGCTGCTATGAACTTTTATGCACAAGTTTAGGTGTGGACATAAGTCTTCACTTCTCCTGAGTATACACCCAGGGTATATTGCTGAGTCAAATGGTAACTCTATGTTTAACTATTTGAGAAACTGCCAAAAAATTTTCTGAAGTAGTGGCACAATTTACATTCCCACTAGCAATGTATCAGGATGCCAATTTGTATATATCCACGGCAAATCTTGTCACTGTCTTTTTTCTTATGGTGATCACATAGGGGTAAAGTGGAATCTCATTGTGGTTTTGACTTTTGTTTTCCTAATAGCTAAGGATGTTAAGCATCTTTTAATGTTTTTATTGGCCATGTGTACATCTTCTTTGGACAAATATCTACTGAAATCCTTTTGTCATTTTTTTTTGTCTTTTTGCCACTTCTAGGGCCGCTCCCGCGGCATATGGAGGTTCCCAGGCTAGGGGTCCAATCAGAGCTGTAGCCACCGACCTACGCCACAGCCACAGCAATGCAGGATCTGAGCCACGTCTGCGACCTACACCACAGCCCACGGCAACGCCAGATCACCAACCCACTGAGCAAGGGCAAGGATCGAACCTGCAACCTCATGGTTCCTAGTCGGATTCGTTAACCACTGCACCACGACGGGAACTCCCCTTTTGTCATTTTTAATTGAGTTATTTCTATCTCTGATGAGTTGTAAGAGTTGTTTATACATTCCAGATTCCTGACCCTTATTAGATATGTAGTTTACCAATGTTTTATCCCATTCAGTGGATTTTCACTTCCTTGATGATATCCTTTGAAGCAAAAGGTTTTGATTTTAATATAGTCTAATTTGCCTATTTTTTTGTTATTTGTGCTTTTGATATCCTATCTGAGAAACTATTACCTAATCCTAGCTCATGAAGATTTACCCCTATGTTTTCTTCTAAGAGTTTTATAGTTCTATATCTTATATTTAAGACTATGATCTATTTTGAGTAAATTTTTACATGCTTTATTCTAAAAGTGGTCATACTTCCTTCAAAGTAGAAAAAAAAAGGTAAGAGCAAAAGTAGCACCCCTTAAAAGTGGTAATCACGGTGTGTCATCTTTCACTGTTTGCCTTAAGAACCTCAATTTGGGGATTCCATTTTGATTGCCACAGATAATTTTGGGAATCATGAAAGTGGCCACTAAGTTCCACATTCTTTATGTGGTGCACTAATAAGAATTCTTGGGTATCTGCATGATATTGGACAAGTCATCCTTTGGACTTCAGTTTCTTCACCAGTAAAATGGCAATATAATAGGGCTCTTCACTTTGCTCTACAAGAGAAGTTGAAGAAACATTGTAAAATAACTATATTTTAATTAAAAAATAGGGCTCTTAATGGGTTGTAATAGAAAAAAGTAATGAAATGCATGCCAAGTGCTCAGCCTATGACTTGGCACATAGTAAGCACAGATCTCTAACAATATAACATTCTTATTATTTGTATTATGAATATCATTATTACTATATCATTTAATCTCCATAACAAAATCTCTTACAGCCAGGTTTTATCAGTCAAAGTCTAGTTAGGAAAATAAATATTTCTTTTGAATTTTTTTTTGTGTCCGCACTCATGGCATATGGAAGCTCTGAGCCGCAACTGTGACCTATTCTACAAATGCAGCAACATGGGACTCTTTAACCTACTGTGCTGGGTTGGGGATTGATCCCATACCTCCGTAGCAACCCAAGCCACTGCAATCAGATGCTTAACCCACTGTGCCACAGTGGGAACTGCAGGAAAAAAAGTATTTCAGTAGAGGTAATTTAATACAGGGAGATAGGCACAGAGGTATGAGAGAGGTTGACCAAAGGATAAGGTGAGGAAACCAGAGAATAAAAACTATAGGAAGCTCCTGCCAATTCTAAAGCTGGAGGAGTAAAAAGAAGAAATTATTTTCACCAATTAATCTCAGAAGACAGGGTTGGAAGAGAACTTGGAAACTTGGAATAGGTGATGTCTGAGAGGCTATCCAAGCAAGAACTGGAAACCTGAGGAAGGTAGCTACCATGGAGGGAAGGGCCCAGGTAGAGCCAGAACCAGAGAAAGCAAATGTCCAGCAGAAGCTTAAACAGGAGATGTGCAGGCTCTGCTGGAATTGCCACTCTAAGCACTTAAAGAGGGAAGAGATAGTCTGTTTTCTCCCCTAGTCCTGAAATCCAGTATCCCATCAGCTACCCATCGGTTAAACCTAATCAGAAGCAAAGTTGCCTGGGAAATGTACGTTGCCAAGGTCAGGCCTCTGAGAAACAGAGGAAGGAAGGGCTGAGAATGGATCTAGGAGGAAACAGGCAGACAGCTGGCACAAGGACTATGTATAAGAATCCTGTCTCATATCACTGCAGTCAGAACAAAGCTTGTTCATGCTCTGTTTCTGTCATAATGTAAAAGTCTCTCCAGAATCCTTAAGGAAAAGGGCACTGGAGGATGCCAGGAAAAACCCCAGGAATAGTAATTTAGATGGTAATTAATTTAGTAATTTAGGTAGCACTCTACTTGCTCTTTAAAGAGACTCAGATTGTTTTACTAATGCTGAAATCATACAAATCATATAACTAATCTGATTATTTCTGTTGTTGCTTAAAAGTGCCAATTATAGTGCTCACTCCAGCAGCACATATACTAAAAAGTGCCAATTACAGTTACAATAGATACACAGGGAGAGACATAGAGAGAAACAGAAACAAAGGGGGAGATACCTCAAGTACAGGGAGTTGAGTTAATCATTTTACTCGGTTTATGATATATCATCCAATATAAGGACGCAGTTTTGTCTTTATTCATTAAGTGAATACTTGAACAATACCAACTTTTCTCCATATCCTTCTCTCGCTTTTCTCCATTTGCCTCAGGTCTCCATTTAAATTATACCTTTATATATGTTCTTGCAAAATATATACTCTTTCATACACACTAATTTAATGCATGGAAAGGTAGTAAATGTTAGTTCTCTTTCTATTTATAAATCTTTGTCACTCACCTCCACTGATGATTTTAGATCTACCCAAGTTGCTCTTTGTCCATTCAACTGTTGCTTCTACCTGCTCAAAGTATTTTAAATTGTGCATCTTCCACATTTTACCTGAACAATCTTCCAGGGGTAGAGATGCAGTCAACACTTCAATAAACATCCTACACATGTACCCTTATGTACTTTTATGAAAATTCCCCTGGAATACAAATGCAGTTGCAAAATTGCTAGAGCTTAGGTATGCATATATTTAATTTTACTGAGTAGTGCGGGATACTCTCCTGAATTGCTGCACTGGTCTATAGTTTCAAAAGCAATGATGACGATTTCTATGTCCTCAAATCTCTGACTGCACTTGGTAATCCAGCTTTCCAATTAGGGCCAGTCTAATAGGTGTAGAGTGATCCTGTTTCTTTTTTATTTCTATTTTGGTAACTAACCATAATTTAGAGAATATTATCACCTGCTTATTACTTTTGGGGGTGTTCTCTTCAGTAAATTGCTTGCTTAAATTTTTGGTCCATTATTTTTTTGTAACCAGCATTATCTTTTCCTTCTTTATTTGCAGGAGATTACTTTATATAAAAGATAAAACCTATTTTGAACTTAGATATTACAAATATATTTTTTCCATTTTGTCAAATGTGAGTTAAGTTTGTCAAGGGTTCTTTCCTAAATATAAATCCTTAATTATATATAATCAAATTCATAAAATTTTTGTTTTAGAGGTGGTATTTCTGAAGTTTTAAGGAATCCTTACTTGCTTCTGAATCATGCCCACCTATCTTCTATTATTGTTGTACTATTCAAATTGTGGCCTTTATTCTAGTTACAATCCACCTTTCCATGTGGTAGGAGATAATCAGTTTTATTTTACCCGATAGAGTCAACTGGTTTGCCCAATGCCATCTATTAATCCATTTTTCCCATTCATGTATGTTTCACACCTACAGCAAGTTCCCATCTTTGTCTCTGAACACACTTTGGTACTTCATTTACTGAGCTTTTCTTGCCTTGACAGCACACTCTATTTTTTCTGGGACTTTTATGTCTTGATATCTGGTAGGTTAGTCCTCCATTCTTACTCTTTTAAAAAACTGACCTCGTTATTTCTGGAATTGCATTTACCCATGCACTTTTTAGAGTAGAAAATGAGTTTATCACATTCCTCAAATCACATACTCTTAATTTTGAATGGTATATGGAATTTATGAATTTGGAGAGAATGGATGTCTATTTATTTATGTCATCTCAATCAAGAGCATGGAAAATTCTGTGTCCTTTATTAGTTTTTAAGTTTCTTTATAAAGATCTATTTGTTCTTTTAAAAACTAATTCCTATATTATTAATAGCAAGTTGTTCTTTTATTATATGTCCTAATTAGCTATTTCTGATAATTTATGTGGAATGATCCTGTCATCAGCAACACAGCAGATGAACTTTTAAAAATTACTAGTTCTGACAGTTTGTCTGGAGTCTGTAAGTTCTTCTAAGGTAAATCATTTCATCCACCAATAATGTCAGTCTTATTGTCCTATATTCCAGTCCTTATATCTGTTTTTTTTCTTTAATATTGGCTTCCTGTCCTAGATAAAAATGTAGCAGTGATGAGACATTCTTGCTTTGTTCCTAGGCAAAAGAGAATGAATTAAAGTTACTTCATTAAGTATAATATTTGCTCTAGGGTGTTGGGATACAAATTTACCAAGATAAGGAAGTTCCTTCATATTCTTGGCTTGATAGGCATTTCAATTTTCAACTGATGAAGAACTACATAAAATATTTATTCTGTATTGGTTGAGATAATTTTATGAGTCCTCCATTAATCTACTAATGTGGAAAACAATATTAATAGATTTCCTGATGTCCAGACATTCTTGTGTTTCTGGGATAAATTTACTTGATTATGTTATTTTAACATACTATTAGATTTAATATTTTATCTGAGCTATTACTATCTATATAAGAAAAAGGGAAATTGTTCTTATCTGGTTTTGGAATCAAGATTGCATTAATCCTCATAAAGTTACCTGCGCCTAAGTGCTCCAGTTTTTGTACTCTGGTCCATGAGACAGGAAGAGAAATAACTGATCTTCAAATAGCTTGGTAGAACTCATATGTAAAACCATACAATGCCAGTTTTTTGAGAGAAGAGTGTTTAACAACCACTTCTATTGTTTTGATTCTTACTGGCCAATTAAATTCTCTTATTTCTTCTTGTACCAACTGGGCATTTTGCATTTTTCTAAGAAATAACACAGTTAAAATATACTTTCAGCTATATTACCATATATTTACACATGCGGTTACTTTCTAACTTATTTATTACATACAGATTTCTTTTTCTCATTATGCGTTTTATTTATATTCTCTCTTTTCCTCTGTTGACTACATTACCAACAGTCTGCCTATTTTAGTAATGTTTTCAATTTGATTACAATTATTCTCTGTATTAATGTGAATCATATTTTATTTTACTTTATTTTATTTTTTGATTATTTATTTATTTTTTTATTTTCCCACTGTACAGCAAGGGGATCAAGTTATCCTTACATGTATACATTACAATTACATTTTTTCCCCCACCCTTTGTTCTGTTGCAACATGAGTATCTAGACAAAGTTCTCAATGCTATTCAGCAGGATCTCCTTGTAAATCTATTCTAAGTCGTGTCTGATAAGCCCAAGCTCCCGATCCCTCCCACTCCCTCCCCCTCCCACCAGGCAGCCACAAGTCTTTTCTCCAAGTCCCTGATTTTCTTTTCTGAGGAGATGTTCATTTGTGCCATATGTTAGATTCCAGATATAAGTGATATCATATGGTATTTGTCTTTGTCTTTCTGGCTCATTTCACTCAGGATGAGAGTCTCTAGTTCCATCCATGTTGCTGCAAATGGCATTATGTCGTTCATTTTTATGGCTGAGTAGTATTCCATTGGGTATATATACCACCTCTTCCGAATCCAATCATCTGTGGATGGACATATGGGTTGTTTCCACGTCCTGGCTATTGTGAATAGTGCTGCAATGAACATGTGGGTGCATGTGTCTCTTTTAAGTAGAGTTTTGTCCGGATAGATGCCCAAGAGTGGGATTGTGGGGTCATATGGAAGTTCTATGTATAGATTTCTAAGGTATCTCCAAACTGTTCTCCATAGTGGCTGTACCAGTTGACATTCCCACCAACAGTGCAGGAGGGTTCCCTTTTTTCCACACCCCCTCCAGCACTTGTTATTTGTGGACTTATGAATGATGGCCGTTCTGACGGGTGTGAGGTGGTATCCCATGGTAGTTTTGATTTGCATTTCTCTTATAATCAGTGATGTTGAGCATTTTTTCATGTGTTTGCTGGCCATCTGTATATCTTCCTTGGAGAACAGTCTATTCAGGTCTTTTGCCCATTTTTCCATTGATTGATTGGCTTTTTTGCTGTTGGGTTGTATAAGTGGTTTATATATTCTAGACATTAAGCCCTTGTCGGTTGCATCATTTGAAACTGTTTTCTCCCATTCTGAAAGTTGTCTTTTTGTTTGCTTTTGGGTTCCCTTTGCTGTGCAAAAGCTTTTCAGTTTGATGAGGTCCCATGGGTTTATTTTTGCTCTAATTTCGATTGCTTTTGGGGACTGACCTGAGAAAATATTCATGATGTTGTCAGAGAGTGTTTTGCCTATGTTTGCTTCTAGGAGTTTGATGGTGTCCTGTCGTATATTTAAGTCTTTCAGCCATTTTGAGTTTATTTTGGTGCATGGTGTGAGGGTGTGTTCTAGTTTCATTGCTTTGCATGCAGCCGTCCAGGTTTCCCAGCAATGCTTGCTGAATAGACGTTCTTTTTCCCATTTTAGGTTCTTGCCTCCCTTGTCAAAGATTAATTGACCCTAGGTGTCAGGGTTTATTTCCGGGTTCTCTATTCTGTTCCATTGGTTGGTCTGTCTGTTTTGCTACCAGTACCACACTGTTTTGATGACTGTGGCTTTGTAGTATTTCTTGAGGTCTGGGAGAGTTATGCCTCCTGCTTGGTTTTTGTTTCTCGGGATTGCTTTGGCGATTCTGGGTCTTTTGTGGTTCCATATAAATGTTTGGATTGTTTGTTCTAGTTCTGTGAAAAATGTCCTGGGTAATTTGATAGGGATTGCATTGAATCTGTAGATTGCTTTCGGTAGTATGGCCATTTTTACAATATTGATTTTTCCAACCCAGGAGCATGGAATAGCTTTCCATTTCCTTACATCTTCTTTGATTTCCTTGATTAAAGGTTTATAGTTCTCGGCATATAAGTCTTTCACCTCCTTGGTCAGGTGTATTCCGAGGTATTTGATTTTGTGAGGTGCAATTTTAAAAGGTATCGTATTTTTGTATTCCTTTTCTAATAGTTCATTGCTGGTATACAGAAATGCAACTGACTTCTGAATGTTCATCTTATATCCTGCTACTTTGCTGAATTTATTAATCAGTTCAAGTAGTTTTGGGGTTGAGTCCTTAGGGTTTTCTATGTATAGTACCATGTCATCTGCGTACAGTGACAGTTGTACCTCTTCTCTTCCTATATGGATGCCTTTTATTTCTTTTGTTTGTCTAATTGCTGTGGCTAGGACTTCCAAAACTATGTTGAAGAGTAGTGGTGAGAGTGGGCATCCCTGTCTTGTTCCATATTTGAGTGAGAGGGCTTTCAGTTTTTCCCTATTGAGTATTATATTTGCTGTGGGTTTATCATAAATGGCTTTGATTATATTCAGGAATGTTCCCTCTATACCCACTTTGGCGAGGGTCTTGATCATGAATGGATGTTGGACTTTGTCAGATGCCTTTTCTGCATCTATTGAGATGATCATATGAATTTTGACTTTCCTTTTGTTAATGTGGTGTATGATGCTGATTGATTTGCGTATGTTGAACCATCCTTGTGAACCTGGGATGAACCCTACCTGGTCATGGTGTATGATTTTTTTGATATGTTGTTGGATTCGGTTGGCTAAGATTTTGTTGAGAATTTTTGCATCTATATTCATCAATGATATTGGGCGATAGTTTTCTTTTTTGGTGGTATCTCTGTCTGGTTTTGGAATGAGGGTGATGGTGGCATCATAGAATGTCTTTGGGAGTATTCCTTTTCCTTCAACTCTTTGAAAGAGTTTAAGGAGGATGGGCACCAGTTCCTCTTTATATGTTTGATAGAATTCGCCTGTGAAGCCATCTGGTCCTGGACTTTTATTTGTAGGGAGTGATTTTATGACCTCTTCAATTTCATTTCTAGTGATCAGTCTGTTCAGTTGGTCTGTTTCTTTTTGATTCAGTTTTGGCAGGCTGTAAGATTCTAGAAAATTGTCCATTTCTTCCAGATTGTCAAACTTGTTGGCATATAGTTGTTCATAGTATTCTCTTATGGTTTTTTGTATTTCTGCTGTATCCGTTGTGATTTCTCCTTTTTCATTTATAATTTTGGTTATTTGGGTTCTTTCTCTCCTCTTTTTAGTGAGTCTGGCCAGGGGCTTGTCACTTTTGTTTACCTTTTCAAAGAACCAGCTCTTGGTTTTATTAATTTTCTCTATTGTTTTTTGAGTCTCTATTTTATTGATTTCTTCTTTGATCTTTATAGTTTCCTTCCTTCTGCTGACTGTAGGTCTTGTTTGTTCTTCTTTTTCTAATTCATTTAGGTGGAGGGTTAAGTTGTCAATTTGGGATCTTTCTTCTTTTTTGAGAAAGGTCTGTATTGCTATAAATTTCCCTCTGAGCACTGCTTTTCTAGCATCCCTTAGATTTTGAGCGGTTGTGTCTTCATTATCATTTGTTTCAAGGTAGTTTTTAATTTCCTTCTTGATTTCCTCATTGACCCATTGGTTTTTTAGTAGCATGTTGTTTAGGCTCCATGTAGTAGGTTTTTTCTCTTTCCTTTTCCCATGGTTGATTTCTAATTTCATGGCATTGTGGTCAGAGAAGATACTTGAGATAATTTCTATGCTCCCAAATGTATTGAGGTTAGCTTGTGTCCCAATATGTGGTCGATTCTTGAGAATGTTCTGTGTGCATTTGAGAAGAATGTGTATTCTGCTTTTTTTGGATGTAGTGTCCTGAAGATATCAATGAAGTCTCACTTTTCTATTGTTTCCTTTAGGATCTCTGTTGCTTTATTGGTTTTCTGTCTAGAGGATCTGTCCATTGATGTGAAGGGGGTATTAAGGTCTCCTACTATGATTGTATTCTCATCAATATCTCCCTTTATGTCTGTTAATATTTGTTGTATGTATCTGGGTGCTCCTGTATTTGGGGCATATATGTTGACGATAGTAACATCCTCTCCTTGGATGGATCCCTTAATCATTAAGTAGTGTCCTTCTTTGTCTTTCTTTATGTCTTTTGTTTTAAAGTCTATTTTGTCTGATATGAGTGTTGCGACTCCTGCTTTACTGTCATGTCTATTGGTGTGAAATATTTTTCCCCACCCTTTCACTTTCAATCTGTATGTATCCTTTGTCCTGAGGTGAGTTTCTTGTAGGCAGCATATTGAAGGTTTTTGCCTTTTTATCCACTCAGCCACTTTGTGTCTTTTGATTGGGGGCATTCAGTCCACTGACATTTAAGGTGATAATTGATAGATGATTATTTATTGCCATTTTGAACCTCGTGTTCCAGTTGATTCTATGGTTCTCCATTCTTCCTTTTTTTTTTTTTTTTGGTTGGATGGTCTCCGGTTATTATCTGCTTGAGTATTTTTTTTTCATTTTTTGCGAATGTAATATTTGGTTTTGGCTTGTGGTTACCCTGTTTTTTAAGTATGCTAACCCCTTCCTATAATTGTGTATTTTAGCCTGATGGTCCTGTAAGTTCAAACACTTCATTACTATATTAAGGAGAGAAACATACAGACAAACAAACAAAAAGGGTTATTTATTTCCTAACATCCCTTGCCCACATTTTATGATTTTGATGGCTCTTTTTTATTTTTTTCTTTTTAATTTTATTTTGTTTGAAGCATGTTCATGATTAAATCTGTATGCTGGCTTGTTTGAGTGACTGCTCTCTGATTGTGGTTTCCTCAGTCCTAGTTCTTCCTCTTCTTCTTTTTTTTTTTTTTCCTTGTCTTTTTTCTTCCCTTTCCTTCCTTTCTTTTTGGTTTAGAGAAGACCTTTCAGTATTTCTTTTAGCCTGGGTTTTGTGTTGCTGTATTCTTTTAGTTTTTGTTTGTTGGAAACAATTTTTATTCCTCCTTCTATTTTAAATGATATTCTTGCTGGATAGAGTATTCTAGGTTGCATATTTTTTCCTTTGAGCACTTTAAATATCTCTTGCCATTCCCTCCTGGCCTGTAGTGTTTCTGTAGCGAAATCAGCTGATATTCTTATGGGGGTTCCCTTGTAGGTAACATTCTGCTTTTCTCTTGCTGCCTTTAGGATCCTCTCTTTATCACTAACTGTTGCCATTTTTATTATGATGTGTCTTGGTGTGGGTCTATTTGGGTTCAACTTGTTTGGGGCCCTCTGTGCTTCCTATATCTTGAACCCAGTATCCTTTAGATTTGGGAAGTTTCCAGTGATAATTTCTTCAAATATATTTTCCATCCCCTTATCTTTTTCTACTCCTTCTGGAATTTCTATTATGCGTAGATTGGCCCACTCTATATTATCCCATAGGTCTCTTATATTGCTTTCCTGTTTTTTGATTTGGTTTTCTGTCTGCTGACCTGATTGGGTGATTTCCATTATTCTATCTTCCACATCACTGATTCGTTCTTCTGCATTATTCATTCTGGTTTCTACTGCCCTTAGTTCAGTTTGCATCTCTGCAAATGAATGTTCTAGTTTTTCTTGGCGCCTCCTTATATTTTCTAGTTCCTTTCTGAGGGTGTCTGCATTACTGTTCATATCTTCTCTTAATTCCTTCAGTATTTTTCACTGTTTCTCTTTTGAACTCCAGGTCTGTCAGACTGCAGAGATCTGTTTCATTGTTGACTGTTTTAGGTGAGTTCTCCTGTTGGTTTGACTGGGGGTGGTTTCTCAGCTTCTTCATCTTGCTTGTTTTTTTCTTTCTCTTGAGGGAGTTGTACTCTCTGTTATCGGGCAGTGTTTGCCTTGTCACTGCTGTGGAATGTTTCCTGAGGGCTGGCGTTGTTGGTCAATCTTTTTTGAGGCAGTGTGGCTTTTCTGGAGTGTTGATGGGGTTAACAGGGTCTCTTTGAAGCAAAAGAGGACTTCCTGAGGGCAGACAGGACTGGGAGGTCCACACCACGATGGTTGCAGATTTCACTCGGTCAGGCAGAGCTTGCTCTGGTGTTTTTAGGCTGTGGGGTTCTTGCAGGGGGCTGGCGGTGTTGGGTAGCTGTTCCTCAGGAGTGCAGCACCCCCTGAGGGCTGGAGCAGCTATCTGGGTCACTGAGAACCCAAGAGGCTCTTCCCTAGGGCAGCCCAACTCAGAAGGACGGCGTGAGAATGTAGGTAGATCTTTTCACAGTCTGGCCGAGCTTGTTGTAGCTTTTCTGGGCTGCAGGGGGTCCTGCAGAGAGCTGGCAGTCCTCTGCAGCTGTTCCTCAAGAGTGTGGCTCCCCCCGAGGGTTGGAGCAGCTAGCTGGGCCGCTGAAAACCCAAGAGGCTCTTCCCCAGGGCAGCTCAATTCAGAAAGACCATCTGAGAATTAGGCTGATCTTTTCACAGCCTGGCTTGTTCTAGCTTTTCTGGGCTGCAGGCCTTTTCTCGGGGGCTGGTGGTGGTTGGTGCTGCTCTACAGGGGTGTAGCTCCTCCAAAGGGCAAGCAGGCCTATGCAGGGCAGCCCCTGTGGTGGTAGGCTTCAGGCAATTGTTGAGGGCAGCCCTCCCGGATGGCAGGCAGCCCCATGTCTGGCGAGTGCATAGGGGGTGGCGGGGGTGGGGGGAGTGGATGCACTGGGAAGCACAGCTTTCTGCTAGCTAGCAGGCCTGTAAGCTTGCTGTGGCGTGGGGATTATTCTATGGGGACCCACCCCTTCTTCTCTCCCCTCCCCAGCACAGGCGCAGACCAGGCTCTTCTCCCAGGTTCCCTCTGGTGTGGCTTTCCACTTCTCCGCCCCTAGAGTATTGCTCCCTTCCTCTGCAACAGCTTTGTTTTCTAGTCTCCCAGGCAGTCTCTGCCCCGTCAAACTTGACAGACCGGTTTCTAGACCTCCCAAGCAGTCTCCACTCCACCCTGCCCCTCCAGCCCTTTCCTGGGGACTAACCTTCGGAGCCAAGGACTTGGTGCCCAGCCCCCACCCAGGCATCTTAATTTTTGGTGACTGTGCCTATAGTTCAGAAGGTCTGTTCAGTTCTCGATCTGCTTTTGAGAACTCCAACTTACTGCTACACTCTTCTGTGCATCTGGAGATTCCTCCGGTTTGTTTGATCTTTCCCCCGAGTAGGTGACTTTCCAGGGTGTGGGATCCCTTTCTCCTCCTCCGTTCCCTTTCGGGAGCACCCGTCCAGCTTGGATTCACCTTCTCTCACTCTCCTCTTTTCTCTTGTTTTACCTAGTAATGTCACAAACTTCTTGCCATTATTGAGTTTAGGTTCTTCTGCCAGCGATTGGTTGCTGTTCTGTGCGAGTTATTTCTTCTGTAGATGTGCTTTTTTTGTTGTGTTTGTGGGAGAGGGCGAATGTGTCCCCCTACTCTTCGGCCATCTTGTCTCCTCTCTGATGTGTTTAAATACACTTTTTTTTTTCCTGCAGTGGCTAATAGTGTGTTAACATTATGCAACATACTTTTTTTTTTGTCTCAGACATTGTATTTTTAATTTCTGAGTTTGCCTCTGCTTAATATGTTCAATCTTTCTTCTACCTACTTGAACACATTGTTTTTAAGTCCTTATTTACTAATTCTAACATGTATGTAATTTCTGGATATCTTCCCATGTATTTTTTCCTTATTATGGGTAACATTTTTCTGCTTATTTTCAAGCCTAGTCATTTTGCTTAATTGAATGTCAGATATACCTAACATTACCTTGTTAGACCATGGATATTCTTGAACTTTCTTCTGAGTTGCAGTTAAGTTACTTTGAAATATTTATTTTTTTAATTAAAAATTTTTTTGTCTTTATAGGCCCGTGCCTGCAGCATATGGAAGTTCCCAGGCTAGGTGTTGAATCAAAACTGCAGCTGCCAGCCTACACCACAGCCACAGCAACACCAGATCTAAACTGTGTCTGCGACCTACAACACAGCTCATGACAATGCCAGATCCTTAACCCACTGAGCAAGGCCAGGGATTGAACCTGCCTCCTCATGGATGCTAGTCAGATTTGTTACCACTAAGCCATGACAGGAATTCCAAAATACATTTTAAAATACATATTTTTATTAAAGTATAGTTGATTTACAATGTTGTGTCCATTTTCTTCTGTACAGCAATGGGACCCAATCATACATACAGACACATTCTTACATTATCTTCCATTGTGGTCAATCCTGAGAGCTTGGATATAGTTCCCTGTGCTATACAGTAGGGTCTCATTGCTTATCCATTCTAAATGTAATCATCTGCAACAACTAACCCCATTTGAAATACTTTGATCCTTCAAAGGTTTGGTTTTAAGCTTTGCTAGATAGGATTAGAGCAGCCCTTAATCTAGAGCTAAATTTTCTCCATTACTGTAGCGATGTCATTCTGAGCCCTCTCTCCTATATCCTGTGACTCAGAAGTTTTCCCATTTTGATTGGTTGGACCATCAACTATTGGTTGTCCTGTGGGAGATAAGGTGATGTTTCTTATTCTTTTGGGTGATACTTTAGAAAAATCTATTAAGGGTCTGAACTTTTGCTCTACTTGCATGCAAACAACTTAGCTACCATGGTGTTATGAATGCTGCTAGGAGTCAGAAAGTCCCTGAACAGAGTTCACTCATTCTCTGAGTCCTAATTCTCACAGGATAATGTGAAGAGGACCAGGTGACTCCTGCATAAACAGTAGCTTACATTACAGAAAGGAAACCCTAAGCTTAGTGAATCCAGATCTTTTTTACTGCACAGTAAAAAAGCAAGTTTGTTCTTTGCTTCCAAGAGAGACATTACATCTATCTTCAAAAAGAGTTAACTATAAAAACATCCTTAAAAAGGTAGGCTAGGTAGTTCCTGTTGTGGCTAAGTGGGTTAAGAACCCAATATAGTGTCTGTGATGATGTGGGTTCAATCCCTTCCCTCACTCACTGGGTTAAGGATCTGGCATAGCCACATTTGTGGTGTAGGTCACAGATGGAAGCTTGGAGCTGGTGTTGCCATGGCTGTGGTATAGGCCTCAGCTGCAGCTCTGATTCAACCCCTAGCCTGACAACTTCCATATGCCACAGGTACAGCCATAAAAAGAAAAAAAGAAAAGAAAAGATATTCTAGAACAAAGGCAGTGAGTGATTCTGCTCATAAGACATGTAAAAATCAAAGAGACTATTTTGGACTGAATTAAGACCACCACCACCCCCAAATTAGTATGTTGAGGCCTTGATCCCCAATGTAAATTTATTTAGAGATGGGGCCTTTGAAGAAGTAATAAAGATTAAATGAGGTCATAAGGGTGGCATCTAATTCAATAAATACTCATGTCCTTATAAGAATAGGAAGAGACAACAAGGATATATACTTGTAGCAAAAAGACCTTGGGAGGACACAGCGAGAAGGTCTAAACGTCAAGAGAGAGGCTTCAGAAGAAACCAATCCTGCTAGCATCTTGATCTTGGTCTTCCAGGTGCCAGAGCTGTGAGGAAATAAATATCTTGTTTAAGTCACCTAGTCGGTGATACTTTGTTATGGAACCCCCGGTGGACTAATGCCAAGGCACATGGAGAATTGCCTCTGAGTAGTTTTCTCTGACATCTGGTAATTCCTTCACATTTATGCATTGATCTATACATAGATGAAGCCTTGAGGACCTTCTGTAAATCTCTGGAGTTCTCTCTTTGTGCTTTCCTCCCTGCTATACTGCTCTGAAAACTCTAGCTGCCTTGGTATACCCAGATTCTAGCTCCATCTCCTCAACTCAGGGTGACTTATAAGTTCTACCTGGGCCATCCCAAGCTGAATTGATGATTTGGAATGCCTTATCAGACTTATGAATGCACCTGAGATATCATGTTTTCATTTGGTAGTATTGGGATAAAATAAATAAGCCTTCCAAATAGAATATTGTCATGGTTAGAGGAAGAGTTATAAAGGCGGTTTGAACTCTCCAAAAGAAAGTTTACATACAAATATGAGATTTCTGCATCATCATTATCATCATCATCATCATCATTATTATTATTATTATTTGCTTTTTAGGGCTGTACCTGTGGCATATGGAGGCTCCCAGGCTAGGGGTCTAATCCAAGCTACAGCTGCTGGCCTGCACCACAGCCACAGCAATGCAGGATGCAAGCCACGTCTGCAACCTATACCACAGCTCAGGGCAACACCAGATCCTTAACCCACTGAGTAGTGAGGCCAGGGATTGAACCCGCAACCTCATGGTTCCTAGTCGGATTCATTTCTGCTGCACCACAACAAGAGCTCCATATTTCTGCATTATTAACAAGGCCTGGGAAATTCAAACTACATTATACAGTGTAGTGAACTATCCCCCCTCCAAAAATCTATGAATATGACACCCCTCTTTTGCTACTGTGGGTGCTGAAGTAAAACTCCAGGACACTGTTTATTTTCTTTCTTTTTAATTGTTGAGCACTTAATGCAACTCCATTTTTAATCTTTATATCTCTTCTTACAACCATGAAAATTTGAGCTTTTTTGTTTGTTTGTTTCTTTTGCTAAAAAGAAAAGAAAATCAGGCAGAAATGGTTGGGTTAACTAAAACATGTACTGGAAATTAGACACAGATAAAAATTGAGCCCTGTTACCTAGAACATTTTGCTTTATAACTTCAAAATGAATGGCAACATAGAATTAAATACTTCATTTGGTCCAGGCCACTTAATAAAATGTTGCAGAATCATATCAGTAGTGCTGAAGTACTTGAAAAATAATGGAGGGTGAAGAAGGGCAAAAGGCTGAAAAGACATTAGAGTGAGGTAACTTTGCCTTGGGGAGAGCAACTATTTAAAAACTACTTTTTAAAAAAGTCGCTCCTCTGCATCAAAGGAAGGATGTCATCTAAGAGAGTACATTGTGAACTGTTTTTAAATGCTTTTTAAAATCTGTAGCTAGAAAAATTTATTTAGAAGTCTTTTAGTAAAACAGCTTCTCTTCCCACACACTCACATTGGCAAAAGATATGCTAAGGAAGAAATTGATTTTTAAGGGACCTAGTTGCTTTTAAAATAAAACTTTTTCTTCTTACTTTCGTAAAGTCTTTATTTTGTAGAGAAGTTTTAAGTTTACAATAAAATGGGGGAAAAAAGAGATTTCCCATATACTCCTTGATTATACACATATATAACCTCTCCCATTATCAACAGCACTCACCAGAATGGGACATTTTTTTAAAACCCAGGATGGGCATACATTGATACATCATAATCACTCAAAGTCCATAATTTGCCTTAGGGTTCACTCTTGGTTTTGTATATTCTGAGTTTGGATGAATATAATGACATATATCCATTACTTAACATCATATGGAATATTTTCACTGCCCTAAAAAAAATCCTCTGTGCTCTTCACCTGCTCTCCACCCCCTGGCAAACACTGACATTGTTATTGTCTTAATAGTTTGGCCTTTCCCAGAATGCCATATAGTTGGAATCATACAGTATGTATTTTCTCAGATTGGCTTCTTTCATTTGGTAATATGAATATAACATTTCTCTATGTCCTTTCATAACTGGAAAGCTCACTTATTTTTAATACTGAAAAGATTCCATTATCTGGATGCATCTCAGTTTATTAATCCATTCAGCTACTGAAGGACACCTTGGCTGTTTCCAAGTTTTGGCATTTATGAATAATGCTCCTATTCATGTCCATGTGCAAATGTTTCTGTGGATGTAAGTTCTCAATTCCTTTGGTAAATACTAAGGAGTGCAACTGCTAGATCCTATGGTAAGAGGATGTTTGACTTTGTAAGAAACTGCCTAACTATCTTCCAAAATGGCTGAACTATTCTGCATTCCCACCAGCAATGTATGAGAGTTCCTTATGCTCCACATCCTTGCTAGAATTTGGCATTGTTTCAGATTTTGGCCATTCTAATAGGTACTTAATGACAGAAAACTCATTGTTTTATATTGTATTGCCCTCATGATGTATGATGTGGGAGCATTTTTTTCATGTGTATATTTTCCATCTGTTTATCCTCTTTGGTGATGTGTCCATTAAAGTTTTTGTCCCATTTTTCACCTGAGTTGTTTCTTTTCTTATTGTTGAGTTTTAAATGTTCTTTGTATATTTTGGATAATGATCCTTTATCAGATATGTGTTTTGAAATATTTTCTCCCAATCTGTGGCTTGTTTACCTCTTCTTTCGATGCTGTATTTCATGGGGCATAACTTTTAAATTTTAATGAATTTCCAGCTTATCAGTTATTTGTTCATGGATTACGTCTTTGGCATTAATATCTAAAAAGGTATCTATATACCCAAGGTCATCTAGGTTTTCTCCTATATTATCTTCTAGGAGTTTAATGCTTTTACATGTTGCATTTAAGTCTATGATCCATTTTGAGTTAATTATTGTGAAGTATGTAAGGTTTGTGTCTAGATTCTTTGTGTGTGTGTGTGGAGGGGGACTTGTGCATATCCAGTTGTTACAGAAACATTTGTTGAAGAGATTATCTTTGCTCCATTGTACTGCTTTTGCTCCTTTGCCATATATTTAAGTGGGTCTACCTCTGGGTTATCTATTCTATTCCATTGATCTGTTTGTCCATTCTTAGCACCAATACCACATTGTTTGTTTCCTGTGGCTTTATAGTAAGTCTTCATATCAAGTAACCTCAATCTTCCAACTTTATTCTTCTTCAATATTATATTGGCTTTTAACGGGGTTGCTTATCCATATAAACTTTAGAATCAATTTGTCATTATCCATTAAAATAACTTGCTGGAATTTCGATTGATGTCGCATTGAACATTATTCTTCCAACTTTATCCTTCTTCAATATTATATTGGCTTTTAACGGGGTTGCTTATCCATATAAACTTTAGAATCAATTTGTCATTATCCATTAAAATAACTTGCTGGAATTTCGATTGATGTCGCATTATCCATTAAAATAACTTGCTGGAATTTCGATTGATGTCGCATTGATAAAATCTGGAAAAACTAACATCTTGACAAATATGAGTCCTCCTATCTATGAACATGGAATAGATCTTCTTTTACTCTTTGATTTTATTTTCCAGGGTTTTGTGGTTTTCCTAATACAGATATTATACATATTTTTAAGATTTATACCTAAGTGTTTCATTTTGGGGGTACTAATAATAATCCTGGATAATCTCACTATTTAAACTAAACTGATTAACAACTTTAATTCTATCTACCACCTTAACTTTCTTTTGCCATGTAACATAACATTTTCGAAGTTTCTAGAGATGAGGACATGGACATTTTGGGGGGCCGTTAATCTGCCTAGTTTAGCACAGTACCTAACACATATAAGGCTTTCAAATAATACTGGTTGGATGAATCAGTGAATGGGTGAATGACTGAATAAATAAGCATTAAGTGAAAGGTGTGGTAATGTTGGACAGACTTGGGATTATGTCCAGGAAATAGACCTATTTACCAGCCTCAAGTAAAAGCAAAGTAAGCAAAACCCTGAATAAACTTAACAGACACAGTGTTTAAAGTTCAAGGCTGTCTTTGGGGACCCACAGGACCCAGTTTCTAAGAGGAACAGTGTCTAAAGGTAGACCAAAGATATGATCTGTTTCTTTCCACTAGGAGAGAAAAGGAATACAGCATAGTTCAGAGATTCTCAAAGTTTAGCATGATTTACAAATAGCTGAAGGGCTTAAAATATAGATATCTGGGCCTAATTCTGGAAGAATCTAGGTAAGTTTGTCTGGAATGGTATAAGAATTTGTACTTTGAACAAGTTCTGAGGTGATGCTGATGCTGCCAGTCCAAGGCCATACTCTCAGAACAACTGGCATCATAGAAAGGCACCATTTTTTTTTAAGGTCAGTCTTTGTGTTCAAATACCTGTCCAGTCACTTAATATTTGTGAAACTTCTGACAAGTTATTTATCTTCTCTTAACTTGAGTTTCTTTGGGTATAGAGTGAGAATAAATATTTGATAGGGCTATTTTAAAAGATCATGGACGTGAAAATTTACTACTTCATTACACCTGAAACTAATACAGTGTTGTAAGTCAACTACACTATATTAAAAAAAGACATAAAATATGTAAATTTCCTACTTCCTAAAAGATACTCAACAAATATTGATACTCTCCATTTTTCCCTTGCAGTGAAATTACTACTGTTTTCAATAATGAGTGGAAGTGAGAACAGTGGAGTGGAGCAATATTTAGTAGGGCAGGAGGAAGGGAAAGTTGCTAAGAGTAAAGACTTTGAATCGACACTGAGTAGAAGCTCAGCCTTATCTGCGGTTTAAGATCTTAACTGGCTTTATGCTAATGGTGCCAATTATAATAATTATTAAAATTATGTCTGATTTGGGATGGGTGATAAATGTTGATTTTAGAATTTTATTGAGAGAAAAACTGGGTGTTTCTGTTGAGAGATCTCTGGGGAAACATCTCCTTTTATAAAGTTTTCCCTTTTGGGGATCAGATAAATGTGATTTACTTTTATTTTGTAAGTATAATATTTCAAAGATCATATGAAATCCTTGAAATACCCCAAAATCCTCATTACTGTGTTGTGTATTTCAAAATGTTGCAATTTGTATTGGTATAGTTTCTTCCAGTTGACAATCATCAGTGATTCAGTTTATAAGTATTATTGCTCAGTGAAATCATATTAGTAGTTATGCCCTCAAAGTGTGGATCCTGTCTTATTTTAAACTGAAGTTATTCTGAAAAAAAAGTATCCTTTGTTCTAGCAAATTGAAATATGCTTGTAAAGTATCAAGCAATATATTGTACAGAATTCAAACTCGGCAACTTTTATTATACCAATTCCATGGTCCAATAAGCAATGAAAGTACTTCTAGAAAATTTCTTTCTGCTTCTTTTAGATTTTCTTGGCACCATACCAAGATCCTCTTTACCTGGCTATTGCTCCCATCCTTCAGCTGCTGAGTTTTGGCTGCTAACATTCATAGCTGTCCCCTCTCCGGAGAATTGGCTTCATATTGCCTGTGAAATAACCTGCCTCCTCTTCCCCCTTCCCCTTGCCCCCACAACGCTCATGCCACTGCAGCCAATAATATACTGATATGGGCGTATAAAAGGCAGTACCTACTCTGTGGTACAATTCTCTGGTGCAATTGCTCCAGAATTCCCTGCAGGATCTGACTCAATCTAGACTCCAAGTTGGAACACTTTCTTGCTTGACTTTTTACCTGTCGTATCTGCTTCCTTTACTTCCTTTCTTCTGAGGGCACTTCCTCAATAAATCACTTGTTCAAGAATCCCCATCTTGAACAAGTTTCTGAAACGGTTTTAAGGAAACAAACTCAACACTCCTGAAAGCAGATATTAAATTATTTTGACTTAAATTTGGCTTTAAACTTCTAGTATTTTATTGCAAAACGGAAATGCTGAATTACCATGCCTTTACTACTTACCTAGTATAAGGATAACAGTAAATTATAACTGATACATCACAATGTTTGGTGAAGGATTTGGAATCATTTGATCTGGCCATCATCAATTTACAAAATGGTCCAGACCTCTTTGATATGGATCCAAGAATGAAAAGGAGGATGAAGAAGGTAGAGAAACCAACATCTGTCAGAGTGATGAGTGGCAAAGATGGTTGTTTATGCAGAGAAATAAAAGTATTGCCTGGTAATTCACCAGCCAGCAGCCAAGACACAGAATTTGGAATTCCCTAGGGTCTCCTAGTAGACAGAATCAAATACCTGAATGTCCACTTGATGATTTTTCATTAAAAATAAGTCATAGAGGAGAAAGCAGATACTCTACTGCAATGATCCATGGTTCAAATGTTTAAGTATAACCTCCATATTGCTATGTCATTTTAGTGACTTCTCTTCTGCTACTGATTATGATCAATTTCTCAAAAATGGAGAAGAGGAAATTAATTTTCAATGTGTAAAGCTAGTGAAAAATTCATCTCCTTTCCACCCCAGCCTCTCAAATGGATTTGGTGGATTTTATTTTTAATGAGCCCTTTAAGTGTTAAGTCCAATGTTATTCTGCCAATATAAAGAAACACTCCTATCAGAAATAGCACAACACTACTCAGACTTTGAGCCTCCTTTCCAGTTTTGTTTTGTTTTGTTTTGTTTTTTTGCCATAAACATATACTGTGTTTGCAGCTTACCTTCTTCAGATGTTATTCATCAACCATCTCTCTCTGCTCTTGGCACTTTTGTTCTGTTCAGCTTTGGACTTAGGTGCTCCTGACTAGGCATTTCCTTAACTTGCTTTCCTCTTTTTCAGTAAAATCTTGTGACTAGTCACATTTTTTTCAGCCCATCTTGGCTAATAGTTCTGCCTGGGCATAACCTTGCACCATAGACTCTTTCCTCCTTCTGCATAAAAAAAGATCCAATTAATCAAAAAAAGTTAAATGAAAAATTACATTAATGAAATTACCTAACTATTGCATACTATATCTGAAATTATCCATTACTGAATAACCTGATTTTTTCAGTATTGATAATTTGTCCTTAGAGGTTATTTTTTTTTACCAATTTTCTTGAAAGGGATAGTACAAATTCCTCTTGTGGGAAAAGTTCTAATTTTATAGACAGGGAATCTGAGGTCCAGAAATGTTAGTGTTTTGTATTCACACTCATCATTTGTAACTATGATTCATCAGTTTTTATTTTATTATTGTTATTATTTTGCTTTTTAGGGCTGCACATGTGGCATATGGAAGTTCCCAGGCTAGGGGTCAAATTGGAGCTGCAGCTGCCGGCCTAGGCCACAGCCGTAGCCACAGCCACACAGGATCATCTGAGCTGCATCTGCGACCTACACCACAGTTCACAGCAATGCTAGATCCTTAATTCACTGAGTGCGGCCCACATCAAACCCGCATCTTCATGGATACTAGTCAGGTTCATTACTGCTCAGCCACAGTGGGAACTCCCTAATGCATCATTTTTTATAGTATTTGTATATTTTATAGCATTAATATCATATTGTGATTTATATATTATTCCATTTATCTGTCTTACGGTTGATGTGCATTTGAATTGTTTTCAGGTTTTTCTCTAAAAACAATGTTTATGTGATTATATAAACAGTTGATTAGTTAAGCAAGAGTTTCTCTAGGTTATTTACCTGAGAGTGGAACATGTGGAACATAGAATATGCGCATTTCTAATTGTACTTTATAAAGCCAATTTGTTTTCCAAAGTGGTTGTACTAAATCACATTCTTACCATAGAATATAGTCGTTCTAGTTACTTTACATACCCATATATCTTTGATATTTAAAATTTTTTTCCCAATATGTTAGAAATGAAATGGCATTTCATTGTGGCTTTAATTTGTATATTCTTGATTAGTAATGAGATTAATTACCTGATTATTTATATGTTTATTCATTACTTGTATTTCTTCTGCAAAGTCTCTATTCAAGTGTATTGCCCATTTTTTCTGTAGAATTATTTGTCTTATTGACATCATGACAAAAGAGGTAAAACATGAAAGAATGTGTTGAGTATGATTATATTTATTTAAAGATGAAAATCAAGCAGATTAATTTATATTGTCTATGCATGCCTACAGATATGTTTAGGAGTGAAAGAAAGGGGATTACTAACTCCCAAACCAGGATAGTATTGACATCTTATTGACATCTAGAGAGAAGGAAATGATTATGATTAAGAAAGAATGGGAGTGGAGTTCCCGTCATGGCTCAGTGGTTAACAAACCCGACAATTATCCATGAGGACGTGGGTTTGCGTCCTGGCCTCGCTCAGTGGGTTAAGGATCCAGCATTGCCATGAGCTGTGGTGCAGGCAGCAGACATGGCTTGGATCTGGTATTGCTGTGGCTGTGGTGTAGGCCAGTGGCTACAGCTTCCATTCAACCCCTAGCCTGGGAACCTCCATATACCGTGGATGTGTCCCCCCGCCCCCCAAAAAAAGAATAGGAGTTTCCTGATGGTTCAGTGGGTTAACCAGTTGTCACTGCTGTGGCTCAGGTTGCTGCTGTGGTGTGGGTTCTATCCCTGATCCCAGAACTTCTGAATTCCATGGGCATGGCCAAAACCAACAAAAAAAGGAGGAACATGTAGGGGATTGCTGAAGTGCTGACAGTATTCTAGTGGTAACTAGAAGTTGACTACATGATTCTTTACTCCATTAATACTGCTTTGTGAATATGTGTATACTCTACTCTGAATATAAACTTGAAAATTGAAAAGGTTACACTTTTCATCTGCTTGCTACTATTGATTAGAAATGCAATTGATTTTAATATATTGACTTTTTTATTATGCAACTTTAAAATTTTTTCTTATGTGTAATAAATCTGTAGATGGTGATTTTTTTGAAACATTGATTTTATCTGAGAAAAATGAAAATCTTGTTTCTCCCTTTCTAATCACTTGATTTATTTTTCTTTCATTATTCTGGCTTTTAACTTCAGTATAATGTTAAATAGAAGTCACATTATGCCCCTGTAGTTAAAGGGAACATTCTTAATGTTTTATCATTATTTGTGATTTTTTAGTAGGATTTATGTAGGCATCTTTTATCAAATTAGGAAGTTCTCTTTTATTGCTATTTTCAAAATCTTTTCAAAAGAACGGATATATATATAACTGTTTCACTTTGCTGTACACCTGAAACTAATATAATGTAGGTCAACTATGCTCCAATAAAATTTTTTAAAAATTCATGTTAAATTTTATCAAGCATGTTTTCCTCCCTGAGCTCTTAATATCCAATATTATATTTTTAATTCTTCAAATTTAATATGGATGGTTTAAAGATCTGTTTGCTCCTTTTTTTTTTTTTGCCACACCCACAGCATGTGGAAATTCCCAGGCCAGGGATCATGCTATAGCAGTGACCTGAGCTGCTGCAGTGACAACGCAGGGTCCTTATCCCACTGCGCCACCAGGTAACTCCTGCTCCTTTTTATATTTCCTTTTTTTTTCTAATATTAGTCACTTTTATTTTTTAAATCTATCATTATACTTATTTTTATGTTCTCTTTTGTAATAATTCAAATATATGGAATATCTGCATGTCTGACTCCACTGATGCTTTTGCTGGTTTTCACATGTGATACCTTATTTTTTGTTTTATAATTTTTGAATTTGACTTCATAATTCTGGAAACTTTACCTCTGGGGATCCTCTGAATCCTGTGTTTTAGGTGAGTTTATCCAGAGAGTATTTTCGTTTTCTTCTGCAGGCTACCAGAAAGTTTTACCAGCAGCTCTGGACGCTTTAAATTATTGGCTAGAAAATTTCAGACTACTCTTGAAGTGGGAATTCAGGTTGTAAATGCATATAAGGCCTGGGATTTGACTACAAGTTTTCAAAGAAAATTTATTTTTCTTCCCCTGAATTCAGTGCCACAGTTCAATAAGACATTTTTCCTTGCATTATTCTGGAGGCAGGGAGAGAGGAAGGAGGCAGACTTGCTTCTGGTGTATTCTTATTTTGAGGGTATAGTTCCTGGAGACCCCAGCTCTCAGTGTTGGGGAAAATACCTATAAAATCTAGTAGGAAATAGCTATTAGATACCTCAACTTGGCTGACTGCTGGACTTTGCCTATTCTCCTCAGTCTCAAGAGGGCCTAAAAACCAAAATTCAAGTTCACCTTTTTGTCAAATATTATCAAGTTGAAAGCCATCTCTCAATTTAACTTTCCTTCTGGGTTCCAGCTTACATATATTTTATTGTCCTCTGAATGTTTCTTTACCCAATTTCAACTCTTAGATGCAGTTAAAATATTTTAAAATATTTTATCCAGAATTTTTGCTTTTTGTTTTGTTTTGTTTTGTTTTCCATTGAAAAGGTTGTTTGGGTTTTTTAGTCTGTTCAGATGCCAGAAGCATTAACTTAAACTTAAACATTAACTTAAACTTTAAGCATTAACTTAAACTTTAAGCATTAACTTAAACTTTCTGACCTCTCTTTCAACTTTTTGGTTGCTGCTATGTTCACTGTTTTAAAGATTTGTGGTTGGTAAATGCTGTATTTCTAAAAAGAAATAACTTGAGAGAGCAAGCAATATAATTGTCCACTTATGAAAGGTTTTTGGGCCACATGTTCACATAGTTTATGCATCAGCATCCTTGTCTCAAGTTGTTCCATTTAACACATAGGGGATTTTCAGTTAAATGGTAAATTCAGTTTAACTAGAACCCCACTTTCTAACCATTTCCTAGAATGCAATAATGATGGCCTGATAATTGTTGAAACTTTCTTTTAATAAAAAAAGCCTTCTAAAATAATGTCATAATTAATATGGTTTAAGATTAAACTTTTAACTATACAAACCTCTTTTAGAAATTAAATACTTCTTTTTCTGTTAAATATACATTATTTTCCTGACAAGAGTATGGTGTTAATTTCACATGTGTATATTCTTAAATCATATTCTTTGTTATACGTAATTATTACTTTTTTACAATTTTGTTTTTTTATATGAAGAATAGTTGATTTATAATACTGTATTTGTTTCATGTGTACAGCAAAGTGATTCAGTTAAATATGGTTTTTCAGATTACATTCAATTATAGGTTATTACAGGATATTGAATATAATTCCCTGTTCTATAAAGGAAATCCTTGTTGCTTATCTATTTTATGTATAGTATTTTGTATAGGTTAAATCCCACTCCTAATTTGTCCCTCTCCTGCTCCTTCTTTTCTTTGGTAACCATAATTTTGTTTTCTATGTCTGTGAGTCTGTTTATCTTTGGTATATAGATTCATTTTATTAATTTTTGGATTCTACATATGTGATATCATATGCTATTTGTCTGAATTACTTAGTATGATAATCTCTAGGTCCATCCACATTATTGCAGATTTCATTCTTTTATAGCTAATACTTCACTGTGTGTCTATATACATATATGTATGTGCATGCATATATCATATCTTATCGCACATCTTAAGTTTGGGCACTTGGGTTGCTTCCATGTCTTGGCTGTTATAAACAGTGCTGCTCTGAACACTGGGGTGCATGTCCCTTTTGGAATTAGAGCTTTCATATTTTCCAGATATATGCCCATGAGTGGGATTGCTGGATCATATGGTAGCTTTGTGTTTAGTTTTTTAAGGTTTTAACTGGCTGTACCAACTTATATTCCTACCAATAGTATAGGTTGGTTCCCTTTTCTTCACACTCTCTCCGGCATTTATTATGTATAGGCTTTTTTTTTTTTTTTGGTCTTTTCTATGGCCGCACCCACGGCATATGGAGATTCCCAGGCTAGAGATCAAATCAGAGCTGTAGCTGCTGGCCTATGCCAGAGCCACAGCAACGCGAGATCCGAGCTGCATCTGCGACCTATACCACAGCTCACAGCAACGCAGGGTCCTTAATCCACTGAGCGAGGCCAGGGATTGAACCTGCAACCTCATGGATGCTGGTCAGGTTCGCTAACCACTGAGCCATGACAGGAACTCCTGTTTTTAGACTTTTTGATGATGGCCATTCTAACCAATGTGGGGTGATTCTTCATTTTATTTTTGATTTGCCTTTCTCTAATAATTAGTGATGTTGAACATCTTTTTTTATGTGCCTATTGGTCATCTGTATGTAATCATTACTCTTGTGAAAATAATAACCTCATCAAATTAAGAGACTTTAATGAGTATATGTATGTGAACATTTTTGCACATCAAAAAGGAATACAAGGTTAACAAATATATTTCAAGAAATCAAATGTTATATCATCTAAATTCTCGTAGCACTTTAAAAAATCATAGGAGGATGCAAGTTTATTTTTCTTTCTAAATGATGAGCTTACTGATGGAAGGAATTTTGATTTAGTCTCTCTAGAATTGAGCACCATGCCCTGCATATAGTAAACATTCAATCACAAATAATGTTTATTTAATTGGTAATATGAGAAATATTTTAAGAAAATGGCTTTCAATAAGTCTTATGTCATATAAACATTCATTTTCAAAAGGCTATTTAGACTAGGGATTTCTCATGTCTTTTTCTTTTTTTCTTCCATATATGGTATCTGCTAAAGAATGTGTGTAACAGCTTTAAAATAATGGGCATTTGTGGAAAAAGGGAGATGTTACAAGGATTTTCCCATGTGTCAAATGGGGGAGTTTGATTGAACAAAATGTCTTCCCCAGATGTAAGATCCTATGAGGTTTGATAGTAAATGAAGTGTAGACTTCATTTCTACACTGTAGTGCTAACATGGTCACCTTTTACCCTAGAAGATGCATATCAGAAGACATAAAGGCAAATGTATGCAAGTGTATGCAAAATTTGCAAACATGTGCAAATTTTATTTTCCAGTATTTGTCTAATCCACTTTTTTTCCAGTATTTGTCTAATCCACTTTTCAAGACAGAACCGAGCAAGCCCTTACCGTTGTAACATACTTGGGTTGCTTTTCAAAGGTACAACCCATTGCTTTATCCTTTCTCTTACCATCAAAAGTTATTTGTCTTGAGCATTAACTGAGGCCATTTTCTCTAATTTCCAAGGTCACAACTGGATAGCCCAGTAAAATAATCCATGACACTGTGTTAATGCATTTATAGAGGAGGAATTATGGGCAGGCTCAATCTATTATGTTACTCTGAATTATTTAAATATAATGAATTGTTTTGGCAGAAATAGTCTATTTTTAGAAATTTCAAGCTTGATTGCCATAAAGGTAGTACCTAAGACCTCATATTGGGCAGATGTTTGAGCTCAGCAGATTATAAACATGTTCACATTATAAGTTTCCATCAGGTTTATAGGTATGTGGAGGATGTTTAGGTGAGTACCAGTTATAAATACAGCTAGTGTTTACATTGTTTATATAAAGCTGTAATTTCTTTAAATGTCTACTATCTAGATTAGTACTATGAACTATTTATTATTTATTTTAATAAATACTACCTGATTTAGAATTCATATTACTTGGATATTGTATAGTATAATATTTTGCTTGAGGAAATGAAAGAATAGTAGTCTCATTTAATCCTTCCATTACAAATATTTCTTCACTTAGAAGGCATATCATTTTTTTTTTGTCTTTTTGTTGTTGTTGTTATTGTTGTTGTTGTTGTTGCTATTTCTTGGGCCTCTCCTGCGGCATAAGGAGGTTCCCAGGCTAGGGGTTGAATCGGAGCTGTAACCACCGGCCTATGCCAGAGCCACAGCAATGCGGGATCCGAGCCGCGTCTGCAACCTACACCACAGCTCACGGCAACGCCGGATCGTTAACTCACTGAGCAAGGGCAGGGACCGAACCCGCAACCTCATGGTTCCTAGTCGGATTCGTTAACCACTGCGCCACGACGGGAACTCCAGAAGGCATATCATTTTAATATTTAGTTCAAATTCATGAATGTTGTCAAATGCCCTTCCATTCACTTTTTTTGATAACTAAAATCACTGCTTTTTAATATTTTCTCCATTTTCTATAGTTACACATTAAAAGCAAGAAAGAAAAGCAAATGTTAAATATAAGGACACATTTTAAATATTCCTGAAGAGATAACATTTTATTGTCAGCTTAGATTGTGAAGTGAACAGATAGAAATCAAAATGTACTTGCAAGTGGTAGTCTTTCGAGACTTCTATTGATGTCCATATTACCCATAAGGAGTGCACAGGTTATCTGTGTGAACTATTGTGTGGCTGTGGATCCAGGGATTTTACCCTTTTGCTATAAAACTCTCTTTAGACAGTGAATCAAGGGAGAATAAAGTGAAAAACCTACATACAAGGGATTTTGAGTACTTATAAATAATTCACTCATCCCCTAGGGCATTTAAATGACTAAAAAATTTGCTGATCTATGGGCATATTATGCCTTTCTTTTCATGTCATTTTCTTGGTTTCTACTTGGTTTCATTTTCCTACTTTAACTTTTGAAAATGAAGAAGGTAAGAAATTAGTAGTTTAATATATGTTGTTTTCATAAACCATTGCTTGGTAACAAATAGAATTTTTGATGTATTTATAGAGCTAAATAACATAAGAACACAAATTACTCCAGCACAATTTGATTATAAACCATGCATTTTATGCATGGTTTACAATATAAGCAGAGTTTAAACATTAGGAAAATTTAGCCATATTTTTTATCAAAAATTCTTAGCTGTACCTCTTTCTTCTCTACTGTCCCTTGCATTTGGCTGCAATGAAAACACAGACATGACATGAAAGAAATTGATATCACGAATTTGGGAAAATAAATAAGACTAGGGATGACAAATTGATAGCACAAATACAACTACCAACCTCTTTCTAACAGTAACACTCATCACTGATTAAACAGACCACTTTTTTTTTAACTTTCTCCTCATGAAAATGTGGTGCCCTTAAGCAGCACTCTTAAGAGATGCTTGCAGTCCAACAGAAGTTAAAAAAAAAAAAAAAAACTAACATCATATTCCATCACTGATTGAAAAAAAATGTTCAGGAAATAAAGGTTCGGTATAATTAATTCCACATTATACACATATAATTGTATTGAGAGATGGATATTCAAAATGATGACTGAGGCAGTGTACAGATTATTAATTAATTATTGAGTCTTGAAGATACGTCAAACATTGAACTGTACTCTGAATACACAAAGATAAAATAAGACCCTTGCTCTTAGTCTTTTCAAAATATCATGTAAATGAACAGTTTCAATATCAAATAACTAACCATAGAAATAATATAGAAAAGGCTATAAGAGCACACAGAAAAAGGGAAGCACTATCTGTTAATGCCTAGAGAACCTAAAGAAGACTTTTGCACTTCCCACTATGGTGCAGTGGGTTAGGGATCCAGCGTTGTCTCTGTGGTAACTTGGGTCAGTGCTCAGGTCTAGGTTTGATCCCAAGCCCAGCACAGTGGATTAAGGATCTGGCATTGCTACAGCTGTGGCGTAGTTTGCAGCTGTGACTTGGATTCGATCTCTGGCCTGGGATATTCCATATGCCATGGGTGGAGCCAAAAAGAAAAGAAAAAAGAAGAGTTTTACTGAGAAAGTAATAACCTTTGAATAGATCTTGAAAGATGAGTAGGAATATGGAGTGAGGAGAGGCAATAGCAAGACCACTCTAGGAAGAAATAATGATGGGGCAAAAGTAAGATGATGAGGTGCCTCTTGATTAGAGAAATATGAGTCCTTTGATGAGGCTAGATGGAAGGAAAAGAGAAAAATTTGATGATTCCAAGTTATAAATGGCCTTTAATAACATTTTAAAGAGTTTGAGTTTTTTCCTTTAGGCAGTGAGAAAAACTAAAGATTTTAAGCAAATGGAAGTATGCAGTAATTTAGTTAACAGTATGAAAGATGAAATATAAAATAGAGATCTTTGTGGTGGAAATATCACAGTGATCTCCCAAATGGAATGATCATATCCTAGGGAACATTAAATGATCCATTGGAATATAAGATAAACTTAGAATATTTACTTTTATTTTAAAATGAGAAATAGAGTAAGTTTTACTCATTTAATATGCAGATCAACAGATACATTTAATCATTTATTATTTAAATACACTTATAATTGGGTTGTATACTCAAAACATTTTTCTTTACTGATATAGCTGTGCTTTTTTAAAGCTATTCTCCACTCTTATCCATCTTGACCATAGGCTACAGAGGCTGACTTCAATGGTTCACTTCCTATCCTTTCTGACTTTCAGTTCCATTCAGCCAACAGAAAGTAATGACAGGAGACTGCAATGTGAGGAGAGAGAGAATTTGGGGAATTTACCCCCTTGGCCTCCACCTTGCTAATATGAAAGTTTTGGTTGTGATTGATCTGCTCTACTATGACAGTAGTTTTTTGCTGGGGAGAAGAAAAGAGGGTAGGAGATAAGAGAAGAAAAAACTGAGATGGAGGATGTATTAAAGTTGTACAGCTCTCCAATTTGAGAACAATTTAGCCACATGAGTCATATATGTGACTGAGAAAGTGAATTTTAAATTTAATTTTGGTAAATTTATATTAAAACTTAAAACTGGTACTTGATTCACTTATTGGAAGACTTTGTTGGAAACTATTTTGGAATAACTTGGGTAAATTTTGTGAAATATACATACAGATCAAGTATTTCTGATGAAGAGTGAACATCTAAATTGAGACCTGTAGTAAGAGAAAGGCCAAATTTTGAAATTTTATATGGGAAAAGGTAACCAATTTACATCCCCACCAACAGTGAAGGAGGATTCCCTTTTCTCCACACCTTCTCTAGCATTTGTTATTTGCAGATTTGTTAATGATAGCCCTTCTGATTTGTGTGAGGTAGTATCTCATTATAGTTTTGATTTGCATTTCTCTAATAATTAGTGATGTTGAGCATCTTTTCATGTTCCTATGGGCCATCTGTATGTCTTCTTTGGAAAAATGTCTATTTAGATCTTCTGCCCGTTTTTTGATTGGCTTGTTTGTTTTGTTCTTGTTATGAGTTGTTTGTATATTTTGGAGATTAAGCTCTTGTTGTTTGCATTGTTTGAGAAGTTTTTCTCCCATGAGTTGTCTTTTTTTATGGTTTCCTTTGCTGTGAAATAGATTTTTAAGGGAATTTAAACTGGTACAAATACTATAGAAGACAGTATGGTGGTTCCTTAGAAAACTAAATATAGAACTACTGTATGATCCAGCAATCCCACTCCTGGGCATATATCCAGACAAAACTTTCATTCAAAAAGATACATGCACCCGTATATCCATAGCAGCACTATTCACAATAGCCAAGACATGGAAACAACCTAAATGTTCACTGACAGATGAATGGATTAATATGTGGTACATATACTCAATGGAATACTACTCAGCCATAAAAAGAATGAAATAATGCCATTTGCAGCAACGTGGATGCAACTAGAGATTCTTATACTAATTGAAGTAAGTCAGAAAGACAAATACCATATGATATCACTTATATGTGGAATCTAAAATATGGCACAAATGAACCTATTCACAAAATAAAAACAGACTCACAGACATAGGGAACAGACTTGTGGTTGCCAAGGGGAAGTGGAGAAAGTGGGATGGACTGGGAGTTTGTGTGAGCACATGTAAACTATCACATTTAGAATGGATAAACAGTGATACCCTACTGTTTAGCACAGGGAACTATATCTAATCTCTTGAGATAGAACATGATGGATGATAAAATGTGTATATATGTATGCCTGGGTCACTTAGTTGTATAGCAGAAATTGGCACAACATTGTAAATCAACTATACTTCAATAAAAAATAAATAAGGTAAAATAGCCCCTTAATAATTTTTATACTTATTTCTTGCTGAAATGGCAATAGAATACATTAGGTTCAATGAAATGTATAATTAAAAATAATTTCACTTCTTTCTACATTTTTGTGGCTGTTAGAAAATTTTTAATTACATATGTACCTTACATTACATTTATATTGGACGTCGCTGGGTTAAGGAGTTCCAATATATTACCACTGAGGACAAAACAGAAAAATTTAAGTAAAAAAATCAGAGATGAATTTCTGGTCCAGACAAAATGGCAGAGATTCATTTTCCCCTGTTATTTCTGCTAAGTGTAACTAAAAACAAGGGGGAAATAAAAGAGACAACCAAAAGGGAAACCTGACATATGGGAAGAGGAAGTAACATTGGTTAGGGAATGGAGGAACAACATGGTGACCAGGTATCTTAGGACCCTTGACAGCATATGATGGCAACCAAGGTCCAGCATTTCTTAACCCCCAATCTAGTAACAAAAGGTGGCTCCGGGAGGCTCATCCCTTCCACTTCTAATGGGGACGTCACCAAAAATGCTAGGCAAGCCCAGAAGAACCTATATTTCCCAGCTCACAATAAGTGGCCAGTGGAAGAAATCTCATCTTTCTCTGCTGGGACTGATACCCTTCTGCCCACCACCAGCCATTGAGTAGGGGTGGGGAAGGCATAGAAACAAGAATCCCACCACAAAAACTACCTAGACAGGAATGCCTCATTGTCTCCACAGACCTGAGACTCCTCTCCTATCCTCAGAGGTAACACATACATATAGGACATCCTGATAAGAGTGGTCATGCTACAATAAGAAGCCTTAGTAAAAGAAGCAAACTATTCCAAAAAGTGGAAGAGAAGGAAATCCTTCCCAACTCACTTTATGATGGCAATACTACCATAATACCAAAACAAGCAAGAGACAATTTAAAAAAGAAAATTACAGACCAATATCTTTCAGAAATCTAAATGCAAAAATCCTAAATGAAATATTATGCAACAAAATATAACAAAGCGTAAAAAGAAATATATATCTTGACCAAGTGAAATTTCTAGGTATGGAAGGCTGGCTCAATGCTTGAAAATCAATGCATTCCTCACAAAAATAGGCCACAAAGACAAGTTGTATGATCACACCGATTGAGGGAAAAAAACACCCTAAAACTTATCCTTGATAAAAACTCACAGTAAGTTGGGAATAGAGGGGAACTTCTTCAACCTGATAAGGAGTACCTGCAAAATCGTGTAGCTGACAATAAATTTAATGATGAAAGACTCAATGTTTTCCCTCTAATAGTAGGTACCAGACAAGGATGTCTGCTCTCACCACTCTCATTCCACATAGTACTGGGAGTTCTATTCAGGGAAATAAGACAAGAAAAAGAAAAATAAATAAAAGTTTACAGTTTAGGAAGAATAAAAACTGTCCCAGTTGACAGGTGTCATGATTCTTTACATAGGCAAAACTAAAGAATCCACAATCTCCTGGTATGAATAAATGAGATTAGGAAATGTCACAGGATACTAGATAAACACACAAAGAATGCATCATATTTCTATATGTTAACAATCAATGTGAATATGAAAACTGAAAAACATACCATTTACAATCACCCTAAGAACATGAAATATATAAGTATAAACCTAATAGAACACATACAGGAACTCTATATTGAAAATAACAAAATCCTTTTGAAAGGAATCAAAGAAGAGATAGGAGAGGTTTACCATGTTCATGGATTAGAAGGCTCAACATAGGAAAGATATTAATCCTCTGTGAACTGATCTATAGGTTTAATGCAATTCTTATCAAAAAAGCAAAATTCTTCTTGTACGTGTAACTGGGTCACCATGCTGTAGAGTAGAAAAAAAAATAATGTATTGGGGAGATTAAAAAAAAAAAAAGGAAACAAACAGAAAAAGAAGTACAAAAAAAAAAGAAAAATTTTTGGAAATACATCCATGCTTAACCTAAGATTTATATGGAAACAAGCTTTAGAACAGTTAAAACAATCTTGAAAAAAATAAAATGGGAGAAAATTTTCTGCTTGATATTATAGCTTGCTTATTTTTGACACAAATGAAAAAAGAACTTTAATGGAGGAAGGATAGCATTTTCAACGAATGATACTGGAGCAAATGGACACCTGTAGGCTATATAAATAAATAACATTGATTCAGTCTCACATGTTATATAAAAATTAACTCAAATGTGTCAAATTGATGAATGTAAAACACAAAACTATTAAATTATTAGAAAATCAATGCGAAAATCTTATGGCTCTTGGGCTAGGTAGCAGGTTCTTTGATAGCAAAAGCACTATCAATAAAAGTAAATTGATAAATTGGCCGTTACCAAAATTAAAACATTTTTTCCTGTGAAAGACTCTGTTAAAATAAAAATATAAGCTATAAGATGGGAAGAAAATATTTAGTAACCACATAGCTAATAAAGAACTAGTATCTAGAATATATGAAGAACTCTCAACACTTATCAGTTAAAAATAGCCAGTTAGACACAGAAGAAGACATGGAGACATTTATCTGAAGAGGAAGACAATATACAAATGGCAAATAGTTGTTCAACATCATGTATCATTAAGGAAATGCAAATTAAAACTACATTATTTCACTACACACCTATCAGAATGGTTAAAGTGACAACAGCAAATATTGATTGAAGAGTAAGCAGAGAAACTGGATCATTTATACATAGCTAATGGAAATACTAAATGGCACAGTCACTCTAGAAAACAATTTGGTAATTTTCTCTTTCTTTTATCTTTTTTAAGGGCCTCATCCATGGCATATGGAGGTTCCCAGGCTAGGGGCTGAATCCAAGCTGTAGTCACTGGCCTATGCCCCAGCCACAGCAACACAGTGATCCAAGCCACTACACCACAGTGATCTGCAACCTACACCACAGCTCACGACAATGCCAATCCTTAACCCACTGAGCGAGGCCAGGAATGGAACCTGCATCCTCATGGATACTAGTAAGAGCCATGATGGGAACTCCCCAGCTTGGTAAATTAAACTTGCAACAATAATTTGTCTCAGCAGTTGCACTGTGGGCATTTATCCCAGAGAAGTGAAAACTTACATTTACAAAAAATCCATACACAGGTGGCTATAGAAGCTTTATTTATAATAGCCAAAAACTTGAAATAACTTAGATATCCTTCAGTTAGTGAACAGATAAATTATAGTATGTCTATACTGTGGATTAACCTCCAGCAATTAAAAAGAACAAACCATCAATATATGAAAATTTTGCACAGATTTCCATGGAATTGGCTTAGTAATAAAAGTCAATAAAGGTTATATATTATAATAGTTAATTTATATAAAATTCTTGAAATGATAAAATTATTGAAATGGAGAACAGACCAGCTGTTGCCAGTGGGTAGAGATGGGTGCAGATGTCAGGGAGGGAAGTATGTGTGGGAACACAAGGACAACATAAGGGATCCCTGTGATGATGGAAATACTTTGTATCTTGATTGTACCAATGTTAATATCCTGTTAGTGATATTGTACTATAGATTTGCAAGATGTCATCATTGGGGGAAACTGGTACAGGGGACATCTCTATAGTCTCACAATTGCATGTGAATCTACAATTATCTCAAAATAAGACATCTAATTTAAAAAAAGCCAAAGAGGAAATTCCCATTGTTGTTCAGCAGTAATGAATCCGAATAGCATCCATGAGGATGTGGGTTTGATCCCTGGCTTCAATGCGTTAAGTATCCGGCATTGCTGTGAGCTGGGGTATAGGTTGCAAATGCGGCTCCAATCCTGTGTTGCTGTGGCTGTGACTGTAGGTCAGCAGCTGCAGCGCCAATTCAACCCCTAACCTAGCCTGGGCCACGTGCTGCACGTGTGGCCTGAAAAAAAAAAAAAAAAAAAAGCCAAGGAATTATCCTGATGAAAATTTTGTCCTATAAAGATGATTTTAAAATCATAAAAAACATTCAAGGAAGGGAAAGGATTTTTTTTCCACAAAAATATAGAAAACAAACCTGAAACAGACTTCACATCTGCAAAATAATTTGTAAGAAATAATGGTGCTAGTAATAAATGCATTAAGCAAAATATAATTGTCATGGCTAATGTCAACATACCTCTCTGAGAATTGGATAAATCTTATAGAAAAAGGTAAATGGTGCTATTGAGGAATAAATATTTCAGTCAAATTCTTGATTTCAAATAAAAACAGGCACACACCCAGAGCCTTACATATATGTTAGTTAGGGTATGTACAATTTCTTTAAAAAATTATTTTTCTCAGAATCACTTAAAAATTTATCTTGTTATTTTTCTCAAGGGATATCTCAAATACATTTTAATAAATCAATAAAAATAATTATATAAAAGTTTACCAAAATTCTTATCAACTTCAAAGTGAAGACACATACTACTAGATAATTATTTTAAAATCAAAAGGGAACTTATTACCTATAAAACAATATAATAGAGAATACTTCATACCAAAATATGTGTAAAACAGCAGGAGTTGTACTTACATGTTAAATGCCATTATTATGTCATTTTTACCCATTGATAAAAATGTGAATAGTATTTTTATTAGATATTGCATTCAATCTCTTAGGCCATTTGTGAATATTCTCAGTCACAACTGGTCCTGCTATCTTTTGATTTGAGCAAGGGGAAGGAGGTTAAAAAAGGCTTTTTTTTTCTGTGTTTACAATTCTTAGTTTATGTACACTATGAAGATAGTCATAGCTTACATAGTAGAGTTTTTTTAAAAAAACTGTTAATTTATCTTTTTTGTTGAGGTAAAACTGGTTTGTAACATTATATAAGTTTCATGTGTACAACATCATATCTCTAGTTCTATATATACTACCATTAAATGCCTTCCTTATTAAAGAAGAATGCTCAGAAATAAAGAAATGTTAAGAAATTAAAAATCATAAGAAATTAGAAAAACGGTATATAGTAAACACAGTATTGAAGGTTTTATCAGTGGTAAGGGAGAATTTTAAATGAAGAAATTTTATTAAATAAAAAAAAGTAGAAGAAAAGATAATTGTGGGAAAGTCTGTTAGTTTTTCTCCAATGCCCATTGATTTTTTCTCCTTTTTATGGCTGCACCTGCAACATATAGAAGTTCCCGCAGCCAGGGGTCAAACTGGAGCTGCAGCTGCGGCCTATGCCACAGCCTTGGAAACACTGGATAGAGCCACATCTGCGAGCCCTGCAGCTTATGGCAACACCAGATCCTTAACCCACTGAGTAAGGACGGGGATCAAACCTATTCCCAAGAGAACAAATTCCACTGTACCATAGACTTATTAAATCTCAAAACCTGAGCTCTTGGTGCTAATCATATCCTCTCCCTCAGATTCATTCATGGTATTTGTTTTCATACATGTTTTATGACCTCAGGTTTTTAATTTTAAATGTTGGAGTATTAATACAACAACCAAAATGAAGTTCCCATTCAAAAAGAGAAAATAGGAAACACATGCTGATTTTTTGCCATTATCAAATACAGCAGGGCAGGGACTACAAAAATTCCTTATCAGCAGTGCAGTGATTTTTTTAAAGCCCCTCTGGTTATGTCTTCTGAGAGGACTTTTGTTTGTTTGTTTGTTAATTTCCTTTTGTGGTGCCTGTCTTTGCCCCTTGGGAAGTTCTTTACTTTTCCATTATTTTCCATGGCCATATTTGAAGTACAATAATTAGTTTCATGCTTATGCAGTTTCAAAACCGTGGGTATTGCTTTATGGGTGAAACAGATTACAAGATTTTGCAGTCCTAACTTGTATTTTGTGTTTGGTTGAGGATGGGGCTTAATGGTAAAAAAATTTTACTTCAAAAATGTAATTGATTTCTGGCCTAGTTGCTGTAGGCCAGTTCCACACCTAGATGTGTATTTAAGCCTTAAGACTTTTATTTACTGGCCTCTAAGTCTTATTCAACCTCTGTCTCTTGATTTAGTAACAGCTGGCCATCGAATAGTTCTCTTGTCCTAATGATCCCCTGTGCTCCACCTGTTCATCCTTTCTTTTCTAACAAATCCTAGAAGTCCTAAATGATGTTATCTTCCTAAAGGGATGATTTAAACTTCTTCTAGCAAGAAGGTAGATATGGGCACATTACCATGATCCAGTGGGTCTGAGATTATTTGAGGCTGTATTTCATACTTTAAGAGCATTACTCTTCCTTGTTGTTACTTCTAGAATGTAGAGAAGTCATCTAAAAGCCTGGGGTATTTGTTTACCCAGGTACTTCTGTTTTAGCAAGATAAATTCAAGTTTGTATCTTTACCACATAGAGTAGATAAACACCCCAGAACCTAATTAAGAAAAAAAAAGACAAAAAGACAAAAAAATATATATGTGTGTATGTGTGTATGTGTGTACTTGAAATATATCAGCTGTACTGGAGAGAGAAAAATAATTACTGAAAAATGTTCTATGAAACTGACAAATTTGACAGTCAAAACATGGTGGCTTATTTTTTAGCAGAACATAAATTATCAGAATTTCTCAAGCCAATTGTCATGGAAGATATTGAAAAATTTATTAGAAATGTGTTGAGAGACCACTGGGCATCAGATCTGTTTAACACCTCCCTTTGACAAAACAGATTATCCAGATGTCATTTAAAAATTAAGGACCATAGTTTAGCTGGAAATACCCTGGCTATCTGAAGGGTAATTTTTATACAAAAAGCTAATAATATAGTAGCAAAAATCATGATAGACTAGTTTCATTTACACATTTGAATGCAAGCATTTAAAATTTAGAAGATAATGGAAAGCTATTTTAGTAATTCTGCAGGAAAATATCTTAAAATTAAAACTTGATACCTAGAAAAATAAAATTTAAACAGAAAAATTTTAAAGTATTCGACATGGGGGGGAGTCATCAAGTTTACCACTTAAAATAATTTTTCATTGAAAATATATTACCACAATGACCAAAAATAAAATTACTGGAATTTATCATGTAAAGAAACTGTATGGTGAATCATTATATGACTCACTAAAAGGTAAATGTAAACAGCCACCTTTTAACATAGAGATAATTATATTTTGTCATTTGGGGTTTTCTAAGAGTGAAGCTATTTGTTTGCTTCCGCACTCTGAGAAAAGTTGATCTTAATTTAGAGATTCAGAAGCTCATGGTCTTGGCTTAACTCCAGTTAATCTGTTTTGTGAGCACTGATTCGGCAGTTGAAATAACTGTGGTATTTAAGTTCATAATAATTTGACCCTCAATATCAGGTGTTTCTCATGAAGTGTTTCCATTTATAGAATTCATTTTTCCCCCTGAATTGATGAAAGCCTGATCTATTTTAAAGTGTGTAGCCTCCAAATCCATCCTATTACTCAGAGATGTAAGTGTGTGATGGATCAGATTGTTAAAGACTACTGTTTTATAATTCAAAGTTGGTCGATGCAGTAGGCTGAATAATGGCTCCTAAAGATATCAAAGCTTAATCTTTGGAACCTGTAAATATGGAAGGAGTTTTTGTATATGTGATTAAGTTATGCATGTTACAATGGGGTGAGTATCCTGGATTATCCAGGTGGAACCTAAGTGTAATCAAATGTACCCTTAGAAAGAAAAGCAAAGGGATTTGATTCAGAAAGCAGAATTGTGGCTATGGAGGCAGAGATTGGAGCAATGTAGGTGCAAGCCCAAAACTGCCCAAGGAATTCTAGCAGCCATGAGAAGCTGGAGAATCAAGGAATGGATTCTCCCCAGAGCCTCCAGAGATAGTGTGACCCCCATCTACACCTTGATTTCTTCCTAGTGACAGTGATTTCAGACTTCTATCCTCCAGAGCTGCAAAAGTATAAATTTCTGTTGTTTTAAGCCACCAGGTTTGTGGTAATTTATTATGGCAGCCATAGAAAATTAATACAGTTGATGTTATAAATTTTCACGCATACACACAAGAGTTCAGCAGGTGTACTTATTCTAGAAAATTGATGACAATTCCTGAAAATAAAAAAAAAACAGAATAAAAGCATGTTTAGTACAGGTTGTTTTGTTGGAAATGGCAGTAAGCTTTTTAGGATTTATTTGTAATAAACATTATATATATATATATATACGTGTGTATATATATGTGTGTGTGTGTGTGTGTGGGTATATATATATATATATATATATTTGTCTTTTTGCCATTTCTTGGGCTGCTCCTGCTGCATATTGAGGTTCCCAGGCTAGGGGTCGAATCGGAGCTGTAGCCACCAGCCTACACCAGAGCCACAGCAACGCGGGAAACGAGCCGCGTCTGCAACCTACACCACAGCTCACGGCAACGCCGGATCGTTAACCCACTGAGCAAGGGCAGGGATCGAACCCGCAACCTCATGGTTCCTAGTCGGATTCGTTAACCACTGCGCCATGATGGGAACTCCCACATTTTATATTTTTAAGGTGTGCAATGTACTTATGATATACATGGCAAAATGATTAAACAAATTAACAAATTAACAGATCGTCTCTTCACAGTTACCTTTTTTTTGTGATTAGAGCACCTGAAATCTATTCTTAACAAAATTCCAGTATTTCGTACAATATTATATTTTATTAACTATAGTCATCATGCTATACATTAGATCTCTAGACTTATTTATCCTACATAACTACAACTTGGTACTCTTTGACCAACACCTCCTCAATTCCCCCTCATTCCCACCACTGGTAACGATCGTTCTACTCTCTACTTCTATGTATTTGATTTTTTTTTTGATTCCACGCATAAGTGAGGTCATACAGTTTTTTCCTTTCTATGTCTGGCTTATTTCACTTAGCACAAAGTCTTTCAAGTCCATTTATGTTGTTGCAAATGAAACACGCCCTTCTATTTAAAGGCCGAATAATATTCCTGTGTGTGTGTGTGTGTGTATCTCACAATTTCTTTATTCATTCACCCATTGATGTACATAGTTTGTTTCCTTATCTTGGTTGGTCTATTGTGAATAACGCTGCAATGGTGAGTTGGAGAAACTGCAGTCCATTACTAATGATTGCTCCAACCTTGGGCATGAGGGAGAAAGGATGACAAGGAGCTAGTACTTGGCTGAAAGTAGCAGTAGGATTTTCTGTGGTTTGGAAGATATCACAGGCAGGAAAGAGAAGACAATAATGGATACAGAGGATGGATGGATCACTAAAGAATGGCAAACCTCATGCTTATCTTATTGGAGAGATTTTACACATTTTGTGTAAAGGCCCAATTTGCAATCTTATCTTTCAAAAATATAAAATAGCGGGCCCTCTTTGTATATTAAAGTAACCCAAATTACTATAGCTTGTCATTGTCAGTTTCATGGTCTATGTCGGAGCAAATGTTCCCAAGTCTGCTATCTACATAGTCTTTAGCATATATACACTATTCTCTCATTCCTGTTTCCTCTATTTATCATCATCACAATATTATTTCAGTGCATGTTTGTTTTGAAATAACTGATTATTTAGAATATATTGACAATTCTGTTATAAAATGTTACTATTATTTTTGTTGTTGATTTAGAGTCCTATGGCTTTTTTTACCTTTTTTTTCTGCTGTACACAATTGTGACACAGTTACACATACATATATACATTCTTTTTTTCTCACATTATCATGTTCCTTCATAAGTGACCAGACATAGTTCCCAGTGCTATACAGCAGGATCTCATTGCTAATCCCTTCTAAAGGCAAGAGTCTGCATCCATTAACCCCAAGCTCCCAGGCCATCCCACTCCCTCCCCTTACCCCTTGGCAATCACAAGTTGATTCTCCAAGTCCATGATTTCCTTTACTGTGGAAAGATTCATTTGTGCCTTATATTAGATTCCAGATATAAGTGATATCATATGGTATTTATCTTTCTCTTTCTAGCTTATTTAACTCAGGATGAGAGGCTCTAGTTCCATCCATGTTGCTGCAAATGGCATTATTTTATTCTTTTTGATGACCGAGTAGTATTCCATTGTGTATATATACCACATCTTCCTAATCCAATCGTCTGTCGATGTTCATCTGTTGACAGTTGTTTCCATGTCTTGGCTATTGTGAAAAGAGCTGCAATGAACATGTGGGTGCATGTGTCTTTTTTAAGGAAAGTTTTGTCCAGATATATGCCCAAGAGTGGGACTGCAGGGTCATATGGTAGTTCTATGTATGGTTTTCTAAGGTACCTCCCTACTGGTCTCCATAGTGGTTGTACCAGCTTACATTCCCACCAACAGTGTAGAAGGGTTCCCTTTTCTCCACACCCTCTCCAGCATTTGTTACTTGTGGACTTATGAATGATGGCCATTCTGACTGGTGTGAGGTGGTATCTCATGGTAGTTTTGATTTGCATTTCTCTAACAATCAGGGATGTTGAGCATTATTTGATGTGCTTGTTGCCCATCTGTATATCTTCGTTGAAGAAATGTCTATTCAGGTCCTTTGCCCATTTTTCCACTGGGTTGTTGGCTTTTTTGCTGTTGAGTTGTATAAGTTGTTTGTATATTTTAGAGATTAAGCCCTTGTCCTTTGCATCGTTTTAAACTATTTTCTCCCATTATGTAAGTTGTATTTTTGTTTTCTTTTTGATTTCCTTTGCTATGCAAAAGCTTGTCAGTTTGATTCGGTCCCATTGGTTTATTTTTGCTCTTATTTCTATTGCTTTGGGAGACTGGCCTGAGAAAGCATTTGTAAGGTTGCTGTCAGAGAATGTTTTGCCTATGTTCTCTTCCAGGAGTTTGATGGTGTCTTGTCTTATATTTAAGTCTTTCAGCCATTTGGAGTTTATTTTGGTGCATGGTGTGAGGGTGTGTTCTAGTTTCACTGAATTGCAGGCAGCTGACTAGGTTTCTCAGCACCCCTTGCTGAAAAGGCTGTCTTTTCCCCATCTTATGTTCTTGCCACCTTTGTCAAAGATTAATTGACCATAGGTGTCAGGGTTTATTTCCGGGTTCTCTATTCTGTTCCATTGGTCTGTCTGTCTGTTTTGATACCAGTACCACACTGTTTTGATTAGTGTGGCTTTGTAATATTGCCTGAAGTCTGGGAGAGTTATGCCTCCTGCTTGGTTTTTGTTCCTCAGGATTGCTTTGGCGATTCTGGGTCTTTTGTGGTTCCATATAAATGTTTGGATTGTTTGTTCTAGTTCTGTGAAAAATGTCCTGGGTAATTTGATAGGGATTGCATTGAAAATGTAGATTGCTTTGGGTAGGATGGCCATTCTTACAATATTAATTTTTTCCAACCCAGGAGCATGAAATACCTTTCCATTTCTTTACATCTTCTTTAATTTCTTTGATTAAAGTTTTATAGTTCTCAGCATATGTCTTTCACCTCCTTGGTCAGGTGTATTCCCAGGTATTTGATTTTTTGAGGTGCAATTTTAAAAGGTATTGTATTTTTGTATTCCTTTTCTAATATTTCATTGCTGGTATACAGTAATGTGACTGGTTTCTGAATGATAATCTTATATCCTGCTACTTTGCTGAATTTGTTAATCAGTTCAAGTAGTTGAGTCCTTAGGATTTTCTATATATAGTATCATGTCATCTGCATACAGTGACAGTTTTACATCTTCTCTTCCTATTCAGATGCCTTTTATTTCTTTTGTTTGTCTGATGGCTGTAGCTAGTGAGCATCCTTCTCTTATTCCAGATTTTAGCGGGAAGGCTTTCAGCTTTTCTCCATTGAGTATTATATTTGCTGTGGGTTTGTCATAAATGGCTTTAATTATGTTAAGGTATGTTCCCTCTATACCCAATTCGGGCAGAGCTTTTAGCATGAAGGGATGTTGGACTTTGTCAAATGCTTTCTCTGTATCTTCAAGATGATCATGTGGTTTTTGACTTTTCTTTTGTTAATGTGGTGTATGATGTTGATTGATTTGCATGTGTTGAACCATCCTTGTGAACCTGGGATGGGTCACACCTGGTTGTGACGTATGATCTTTTTTGTATGTTGTTTGATTTGATTAGCTAAAATTTTGTTGAGAATTTTTGCATCTGTATTCATCAAAGATATTGGCCTACAGTTTTCTTTTTTGGTGGTATCTTTGTCTGGTTTTGGAATTTGGGTGACGGTGGCATCATAGAATGTCTTTGGGAGTGTTCCTTCTTCTTCAAACATTTGAAAAAATTTAAGGAGGATGTGTATAAATTCCTCTTTGTATGTTTGGTAGAATTCACCTGTGAAGCCATCTGGTCTTGGACTTGTAGGGAATGTTTTTATGACATACTCAATTTCATTTCTAGCGCTTGGTCTGTTCAGTAGATCTCTTTCTTCTTGAATCAGTTTTGGCAGGCTGTAGGTCTGTAGAAAGTTGTCCATTTCTTCTAGGTTGTCAATTTTGTTAGCATACAATTGTTGATAGTGTTCCCTCATTTTTTTTGCCTTTTTTTTTGTATTTCTGTAGTATCCATTGTGACTTCTCCTTTTTCATTTCTAATTTTGTTTATTTGGATTTTTTGTCTCCTCTTCTTGGTGAGTCTAGCCAGGGGTTTGTCAATTTTGTTTACCTTTTCAAAGAACCAGCTCTTGGTTTTATTGATTTTTTTATTGTTTTTTGAATCTATATTTTATTGATTTACTCTTTGATCTTTATGATTTCCTTCCACTTATGACTTTAGGTTTTTTCTTCTTTTTCTAATTCATTTAGGTGGTGGGTTGAGTTGTCGATTTGAGATTCTTCTTCTTTTTTGAGGAAGGCCTGTATCGCTATGAATTTCCCTTGAGTACTGCTTTTGTGGCATCCCATAGATTCAGAGTGGTTGTGTCTTCATTATCATTTGTCTTGAGGTATTTTTTAATTTCCTTCTTGATTTCCTCATTGAGCCATTGGTTTATTAGTAGCATGTTGTTTAGTCTCCATTTTGTTAGATTTTTCTGATTTCTTTTCCTGTGTTGATTTCTAGTTTCATGTCATTGTGGTCAGAGAAGATACTTGAAATAATTTCTACACTCTTAAATTTGTTTAGGTTAGCTTTGTGCCCCAGGATGTGATCAATTCTTGAGACTATTCCATGTATACTTGAGAAGAATGTATATTCTGACTTTTTTGGATGTAATATCTTGAAGATGTCAATTAAGTCTAACTTTTCTATTTTGTCCTTTAGGATCTCTGTTGCCTTATTGATTTTCTGTCTAGAGGACCTGTCCATTGATGTGAATATAGTGTTAAAGTCTCCTACTATGATTGTATTCCCATCAATTTCTCCTTTTATGTATATTAGTATTTGTCATATGTATCTGGGTGCTCCTATATTAGGAGCATATATATTGACGATTGTAATATCTTCTTCTTGAATGGATCCTTTAACCATTAAATAGTGTTCTTCTTTGTCTTTCTTTATGGGCTTCATTTTAAAGTCAACTTTGTCTGATATGAGTATTGCTAGTCCTGCTTTCCTGTCTTATCCATTGGCATGAAATGTCTTTTCCCATCCTCTCACTTTCAATCTATATGTATCCTTTGCTCTAAGGTGAGTCTCTTATAGACAGCAGATGGTAGGTTTTCGTTTTTTATTGATTCTGCCCCTCTGTGTCTTTTGATTGGAGCATTCAGCCCATTGACATTTAAGGTGATTATTGATAGATATGTATTTATTGCCATTTTAAACCTTGTTCTCCAGTTGATCCTATGCTTCTCTTTTCTTCTTTTCTTTTTTTTGGTTGGATGGTTTCCATTTATTTTATGCTTGAGTACTTTTCAGTTTTTGTGAATGTAATGTTCAGTTTTGATGTGTGGTTGCCCTGTTTGTTAAGTATGTTAACCCCTTCCTGTATCTATTTGCTTTAGCCTGATAGTCATATAGGCTCAAACACATCATTAAAATAAAATAATAATCTATAGTTTCTTACTTTCCTTCCCCACGTTGTATGATTTTGATGTCTTTTTTTTTTTCCCCAACATCTTCATGTTTAGATCTGTATGCTGGCTTATTTAAGCGACTGCTTTCCAGTTGTAGTTTTTTTAACTTATAGACGCCCTTTCAGATTTCTTTTAGAATGGGTTTAGTATTGCTGTACTCTTTTAGCTTTTGTTTGTTGGAGAAAATCTTTATTTCCCCTTCTATTTTAAATGACATTCTTGCTGGATAGAGTATTCTAGGTTGCAGATTTTTTCCTTTCAGCAATTTAAATACATTTTGCCACACTCTTCTGGCTTATAGTGTTTTCTGTAGCGAAATCAGCTGATAGCCTTATTGGGGTTCCCTTATAATTAACACTTTGCTTTTCTCTTGCTGCTTTTAGAATCCTCTCTTTGTGTTTAACTTTTACCATTTTTATTATACTATGTCTTGGTATGGGCCTGTTTGGTTTCAACTTGTTTGGGGCCCTCTGTGCTTCCTGTATCTTGATATCAGTATCCTTTAGATTTGGAAAGTTTTCAGCCATAATTTCTTCAAATATATTTTCAATCCCCTTTTCTTTTTCTTCTCCTTCTGGAATTCCTATTATGCATAGATTGGCCCACTTTATATTATCCCATAGGTCTCTTATATTGCTTTAATGTTTTTACATTTTGTTTTCTGTCTGCTGTCCTGTTTGGGTGATTTCCATTATTCTATCTTAATCATGTTTCTCTTCATATTGTATAAATCTTTTGCTTCTTAGTATTATTTTCGACTTTACAAAATGAAAATCTTCTACCAGTTTGTCTTTTCCCATGCTAGTTTTCCCTTTTTTACTGAATTAGTAGTAAGCATTTAGTAAAAACTGGTGAAAAAATTTTGATTCAATATTTTAAACTTTCTGTTAATCTGACTGTTAATCTTCTGTTAATTTCCAGTCTTGACTGGATAATTTAGTGGGAGTTACAGGCTCTATCTAGCAACTCTTTCACACACTGAAATGTTAGCCAGGCATAACTGCTTTTGAACCAATGATCTTTTGGATAATTTTGATAGTCAGGACAACTACCAAATTAAATTTCCAGATGTGAGAAAATAGATATTGCCTTAGAAAACTCATAGAATAGTAATGTCTTAGTTATCTATTGGTGTTTAACAAATGACCCCCAACTCATACTTTAAAACTTCACATGACTTTAAGACTTTAAAATGACATTTATTAGCTCCTCATTGCATGGGTAGGAATCTAGATGTGGTTTAGGTGGGTCTTTCAGCTCAGACTCACACAGAACTGCAATCAAGGTGTTAGCTGGGGTTTTGGTTGTCTCAGGGTACAACAGGGGCATTAATTATCCACCTCCAAGCTGACTCACTGTTGTTGGCAGGATTCATTGCTTTCCTTTCAGGCTGTTGAGCTGAGGGCCTCAGTTCCTTGCTGGATTTTAGATGGAGGCTATCCTCAGTTCCTTGCTACATAGGCCTTTCCATAGGATAGCTTATAACATGGCAGTCTGCTTTATCAAAGTGAGCAAGTAAAAATAAGAGAGTGCCACCAAGACAGGAGTCACAGACTTGTAACCTAATCTTGAAAGTGGCATGCCATCGTTTCTTATGTATTCTGTTTGATAGAAGTGAATCACTATTTCATCCCACACTCAAGGGAAAGAGATTACATGGTGCATAAATATTAGGAGAACAGAGTTCACATTGTGGCTCAGCAGTACCAAACCTGACTAGTATCCATGAGGATGCAAGTTCAATCCCTGGCCTTGATCAGTGGGTTAAGGATCCAGCATTGCTGTGGTGTAGGTTGGTGAGCTACAGTTTAGAATTGCAGATGTGGCTTGGATACTGCATTGCTGTAGCTGTGGTGTAGGCCAGCAGCTGAGCTGTAGCTCTGATTTGACCCCTAGTCTGGGAATATCCATATGTCATGAGTGTGACCCTAAAAAAAAGCAGCAAAAATATATTAGGAGATGGGAGAGGGGCATTAGGCACGACTTTAGAAGTCAGACTAACATGGACACGTGCTTCCTCTTTTTCAGTTGAGTAACAGTGTAGGTGGGTCCATTTATTGGAATTTGATCTGAATTAAATCACTTTTTTTTCTAAATGGTGCAGTTGCAATGTAGCTATTTGAAGATATATTTATAGATACTGCTCTGAATTACAGAGAGATGCACTTATATCATTGCAGTTTACATCAACACCACCACCGTCAACAAAAATCAGTGATTGGACCTAGCTTTGTAATAATACTTCTATACCTCCTTTCCAATAAATCTATTTATTTAACTTTATTCTCATTTTACAGATTCTACTGGTGAATCATATTATACCAAACTTCATCTAACCCTTGATACAAACTAAAATATAATTTCAAGTGCATTTAAAACTGAGATTATAAATATTGTTTTTGATAATGTTCCTAAGGAGGTAGATACATATGCATCAGCATAACTAAGTCTATCTTGACATTATTTAAAATTGTAAAACATCACCATGTCCCTAAACCTCTTTTTTGCTTTATTTTTCTAGATAACACTTATGTAGAATGTTTGACTCATGGAGTTATTCAGTGACTGTTTCCCCTTATCGAATGTAAATTCCATGAAGAAAAATCTTTTTGAGTCTTTATGCTAGAGAAAAGTTGGGCATACAATAGGAACTAAAATACCTGACCAAATGAACTGATGAATATCCACACATGCCTTGACTCCTTTACATTAATTCCCAAGAAAATTCTTTCTAGGCTTCTGCCAGTTTTATACTAGCCTTTGAGAGCATGGTAGAAAATGCTACAGTTCAAAACAAATAATGTAATGTTCTTTCCAGGAATTTTAATGTTTCTTATTAAAGGATCATATGTCTCAGTTTCCCCACTTTCAACATAAAAACTGAATTTTTCCCTTTGCAATTGTTTTAGCTGACTGCTAAACTTTCTAGAACAAAGCCAGATAGAAATATTAAAAAACACAAACAAAATAACATGTAACTATTTTTATAAAGCTTAAAGGAAAGATACTCTTAATATTCACACCTTTCCATGTTTTATATATATATAAACTGAAGTATAATTGATTTACGATATTGTGTTTGAAGTGTACAGTAAAGTGATTCAATTATATATATATTTTTTTCAGATTGTTTTAGGTTATTATAGGTTATAATAAGGTTATTATAGGTTATTTCAAGTTATTGAACATTGTTCCTTGTGCTATATAGTGAATCCTCATTGATTATCTTTTTTATATATGGTAGTATATATCTGTTAATCCCATACTCCTAATTTATCCCTTCCCCAATTCCCTTTCCCTTTTGGTAACCATACGTTTGTTTCCTATGTATGTGAGTATGTTTCTGTTTTGTATATAGATCAATTTGTGTTATTTTTTAGATTCACATTTGAATGATACATAATAATTTTCTGTGTATATATTTTTAAAACAAATGTGTCATTCTGTGAATAGAAAGCAAAGAGCGATTGTTAGCAGCATAAAACAAATTACAAAATTAAAAGAGATCTGGATCATATGTACTTTGATTTTTAGTTTTTTGAGGAACCTCCATACTGTTTTCTATAATGATTTATGTAATATTATAAATCAATATGAATTAATAAAAAAGAGAGATAAGCCTTTTTATTCACAAAGAATATTTTCAGACTATTTACAAAGTTATTTTTCATTTAGGCACAAAGTACCCTTTGAAATTATTTCTCACTTTTGTCTCTTAATTTTTTTAAAATATGGAAGTATAATTGACATACAGCTTTATATTAGTTTCAAGTATTTAGTTTCAAGTGTGCAGTATAATGATTTGATATATGTATATACTTATAGAAATTTTTTTCTTCTGACGAGAACTTCTAAGATCTATTCTCTTAACAACTTTCAAATATGCAATACTGTATTATTAACTGTAATCATCATACTATACATTACATCTCCTTGACTTATTTATTTTATAACTAGAATTTGTATCTTTAGATGTTCTTTACCCATTTCACTTACCCCCCTCACCTCTGGCAGCCACCAATCTTCTGATCTTCTCTTCTGTGTATTTTTTAACTTGTTTTCTTTCTATTTTTTAGATTCTCCAGACAAGTGAGATCATATAGTATTTGCTTTTCTGACTTATTTCACTTAGCATAATACACTCACGGTCCATCCATGTTGTCACAAATGGCAAGATTTCATTATTTTTATAGGTAAATATTATCCCATTGTGTATATAAATGGATATACACAATGAATACATCTTTATCCATTCATCAGTGGACACTTAAGTTGTTTGCATACCTTGGCTACTGTAAATAATGCTGCTATGAATATGGGAGTGCAGATACCTTCAAGTTAGTGGTTTTGATTTCTTCAGTTAAATACCAAGAAGTGAAATTGCTGGATCATATGGTAATTTTATCTTTAGTTTTTGAGGAACCCCTATTCTGTTTTCCATAGTGGTTGCACATATTTACATTCCCACCAAGTGGACTAGGGTTTCCTTTTCTCTGTGTCCTCGCCAACACTTGTTATCTCTTGCTTGTCTATTTTTGTTAATACCCCCTTCTAAGGAGGTGATATCTCATTGTGGTTAATATCTGCATTTCTCAGGAGTTCCCATCATGGCTCAGTGGTTAACTAATCTGACTAGGAACCATGAGGTTGCAGGTTCAATCCCTGGCCTTGCTTAGTGGGTTAAGGATCCGGCATTGCTGTGAGCTATGGTGTAGGTTGCAGAGGTGGCACGGACCTGGTGTTGCTGTGGCTCTGGTGTAGGCCAGCAGCTACAGCTCCAATGAGACCCCTAACCTGGGAACCTTCACATGCTGTGGGTGTGGTCCTAGAAAAGACAAAAAAAAATCTGCATTTCTCTAATTAGTGATGTTGAGCATTTTTTCATGTACCTTTTGGGCATCTGTACATCACCTTTGGAAAAATTTATTGCCTTACTTACCCTGGCTGTAGACTGCCTTCCCATTGACTTTACTGGACAAAGGAATAATGTATTTTCACACACAATTACCTTCTTTAATCCTAAATTAATTCTTTTATTTAAAGAGTAAAAAGCAAAATATTAGAAAACATCTTTGATATCAATCTAAATAATCACTAATGGGCTGATTCCTGTTTCTACTTCTCATTTATTTATATATTTTAAAAATATGGCTTTATACCTCAATATATTTTATGAAATGAAAGGATATTTTGAGAGAGTATTTTTAGTTTCAGAACTACTTAGCATCAAGCAAAGTTTTAATTATGTACAGCTCTGGCTTTTTAACTTTAGGGAACTGTCCCAGAGGTTTTCAAGACCACCCCCATACTCAGTGATTCATTAGAAGGATTCACAGGATGCAGAAGTTACTATAGTCACAATTATGGTTTACTATGGCAAAAGTAGTACAGATGATAATAAGCAAAGGGAAAAGGCTCAATAGTTGAAGTCCAGCAGAAAGCAGGTGCAAACTGCCAAGTCTCTCCCCATCTCATTCCCATACTGGAGTTGCATGTGATGTGCTTAATTCTCCTAATGACTTGTATCAACACATACAAAGTGGTACAAACCAGGGAAGCTTACCTGAAGTTTGGTATTTAGGGTTTTATTTGGGGTCAGTGACATAGGCATCTGCACATCTGACTTCAGCTTCTCAGACTCCATTCTCCTAGAGTGGGAACAGGAGTTTACTATAAATCACATTGTTACCATTACTATAGGGTCAGAATGGTACAGGTAGGACATTACAAGAGGTTAGAGCTCAGATCCCAAGAGCTGGCCACAGGCCAATCTTGAAAACAAGCCTTTCTTGGGAATGTGCAGAGTTTGAACAGTTCAGACCTACTGAGTTCTTTCCCTACACAGGAACACATCCTATGACCACTGCTTTTGGAAACAGCTTCATGAAGAATCCCCTAAATATTTATCTCATTTCTTCTTAATAGTTCTGTTTGCATCTTTCTCTAAATATCAAAAAGCAAGAATAGGAGTTCCCTGGTGGTTTAGCAGATTAAGGATCCAGTGGCTCAGGTTGCTGCTATTGTGCGGGTTCATTTCCTGGCCTGGGAACTTCTGTATACCACAGGTATGGCAAAAGAAAAGAGAAAAAAAAAAAGAAAAAAGAAAGAGAAAAGCAAGAACAAAAAGAGGAAGGACATGATTATTCAACTCTATGAATACCTATCACTATCATTATTCTATAAATGGGTATAGTTAACTAACTTTCTTTAAAACAAGAGAAGAGAAAAACCTCCTTTTTCTGAAAACAGTAACCATTTGACAACTAAGTTGTCTAATTACTACTGTAACTACATTTGACCTTTTAGCAATCATTCTATTATGAGATGGCATATTAAATTGTTTCTATTATCCATCCATATAAATACTGGAAACAATTTTGTGGACAAAATAGTTTTTAAGCCAGGGCTTGAGACAGCTATGTATAAAACTGACTTTAATTGCATTTTAAAATCAGTTTGCTTTATGTTTATGTGCATCATTTCTTTGATTACAGAATTCAAACATTACAAAAGAGTAAAAATTTTAAAAATTAAAAATGCTACCTCTGCCTCTCATCCCACTCTTGAAAGTTAACACTTGTATCAAGGATGAGTTGCCTAATTAAAAAAAAATAATGGTAATAATAATAACCACCACCACCACCACTGAAAAACCTGTATATGGTGGATTAAATGTCCAGTGTTTTAATTATCTTTCTAAGCAAAAAAATTAAAAACACACAGAAATAGGTATCACCGTTCTAGTGCTGTTGCCATAGGATGCCACAAGAGACTCAAGCCTGTTTTTTTTTTTCTCACTCGTTGTGATGGTTCTCTTCTTCATGTTTGCTGTCTCATGGCAAATGCACTAAATGGCTGCTGCACCTCCAAAATTCACAGTGGCATTCCATGCAGGGTAAAAGAAGAGGAGAACAGCAGTCATACGCTTCTGATTATAGCTCATTAGCCATAACTGTGTCACATGCTCAACCTTAGTGGCAGGGGAATCTGGGAAATCAAGTTATATCTTTTAAGGCCTCTACAGGAAAGGCAAGTAGGAGAGAAGAGTGAAAATGAGGTCAGATAAGCCACCATATGACAACTATACAGTTTCTGTATATAGCTTTTATATGCATATACACACAGAAATACATGTAGATGCATGCATTTAAATCTATAACTTTTGCAAATGGTATCATACAGTATATAATTTTATAACTTGGGTGGACCCTTAAACATTTATTATACATCTTTCCTAATGAGTCACCTGCAAATCTTCTCCATACTTTGAAAAGCACAGATTATATGGAGTTCCCATCATGGCTCAGTGGTTAATGAATCCAACTAGAAACCATGAGGTTGCGGGTTCAATCCCTGGCCTTGCTCAGTGAGTTAAGGATCTGGCATTGCCGTGAGCTGTGGTGTAGGTCACAGACACGGCTCGGATCCTGCGTTGGTGTGGCTCTGGCATAGGCCAGCAGCTGCATCTCCGATTCAACCCCTAGTCTGGGAACCTCCATATGCGCAGGAGCAGTGCAATAAATGGCAAAAAGACAAAAAACAAAACAAAACAAAAACACAGATTACATGGATATATCATAATTATTTTAATCAGTTCCTTATTGATGGGTATTTGTATATTTCAATGTCAGTATTATTATCAGTGTGCTACAGTGAACATCACTTGTGTGAATATATCTTCAGGATAAATTCCTTGAAGTTTAATTGCTGGGTTAAAAGGTGTGAACATTTTAAATCTTCTTAATGGGGATTTAAAGAGAGATAAAAAGTGGTTTCACAATTATAATTAGAAGTAATATGTCCAATTTTATTTAGCTACAAGAGCAGTTTCTAGTGAAAAATTCAGTAGATTCTAGTATAAACTTGCAGAGTGAAAAATGAAATGTACATTGTTTCAGAACATTGTTTGTAAAATTCTGGAAGATATAAGGATGATCTAAAGCAGTAGGGGGACTATAGGTTTCAGGAGGAGCTTCCATATTTATAACAGATTTAGAGGATACCAATATATCTCTCAGGTATTGGTTCTTTAGCCCAGATTTTAAGATGCATATGAATGATCCATTAAAATTCAGGTTCTGGAGTTCCCGTCATGGCTCAGTGGGTTAAGAACCCAATTAGTATCCATGAGGATGCTGATTCAATCCCTGGCCTTGCTCAATAGTTAAGGATCTGGCATTACCTTAAGCTGCAGCGTAGGTTGCAGATGAGGCTCAGATCTGTGTTGCTGTGGCTGTGGCATAGGCTAGCAGCTGCAGCTGTGAACCATCCCCTAGCCTGGGAATTTCCACATGCTACAGGTGTGACCCCAAAAAGAAGAAACTAAAAATTCGGATTCTGAGCCTACAGGTCCAGGATATGGCCTGAGATTCTGTATTCCTAACGAGTTCCCAGGTGATGCTGATGTTACTGGTGACAGGGCTTTAGACAATCTTCATGGATCGGAGGTTGAGTTCTAAGGCAAGAGAAATACCAAGCACTAACTGTGGTTTGCACAAGGTAGCAATCTTTGGGAAGCATCATGTCAGGGCCCCAAGCTACACCTCATTTTGTCACCAACACAGTGCTAATTCCAGATCACATTGATTGGTATCAGCACCAGCATTTGGAAATGACGATGGTAACAGTGGCCTCTATGTGTTCATATAACATAATAGGCTTCTTAGGCTTAGGGTGAGTTGTCGTTGAAGCAAGAGGGGAAGGACTTGGAAGATACTCTGTGGTTGCTGATAGGGCATTTGCATGATATCACATAGAACAGCCATGTGGAACTCCCATATATAATTTGGGGTGGGAGGAGATGAAATTTGTAACAGGCCCAATATCTATAATAGCATCTTGTGGCAAGATCTGAGTAGTTACTGTTATTCTGATACCATTTAAACCCCCAGAAAAATGTGACTTGAAGAAACCTAGGCTAATCTTTCCTTGCAAACTGTTGTCTGAAGTCCATTAACTTGGGGTTCCATTTAGTGTCAAATTTTATTGGAAAAGGTGAGTCAAGGTATTCACCATCACTTTCTGGAACTGAATTAGGAGTACTTAAGGATGTACCTTACCTTTATTCTCATTTCTCCTACTAATTCTCTCTCAAGTACCTTCATTTACCGTTACCAAAATATTAGATTGAGGATGGACAAAGTTTTGTTAGATATAGACTCTCCTTATCCAGTGGAAATAGAACATATGGGAATAACAGAGGGCAGAAGATATTGAATCCCTCATTATATTTGGACGAGCCCATGTAGACTTTCTCTGCCTCATTGACAATGTTCATTACTGATGATCTAAGGAAATTAGAGATGTATGCTCCATTATTCTGGCTTATAAGTAATTAATTTTAATTCAGGTCACAAATTGGCAATCAGATATGGCCTACAGTCCTGTCTTATTTGGCCAATATAGTTTAAATCTTTTAAAACTTGCAGTTGTAATCACTTTTTAGATATATGGAGACACCACATGAGCATCTAAATTTTTACATACTTTTTGAAAAATGGTGTATCTGACAACACTATGTTTATATAACGACATGAGAATTATCTGCCAAGGGCAGAATGATAGTTACATCTTTGGACTGGGACATTTTTAACAGTCTTCACCACTTCTCATCTTTTACTCTATGGTTAGACTCACTTAAGTGAAATATATAGCTTGGGTGGGCGATTAAATTTGTGGCACACTTTATGTGTTCTAAATTCAGCTTTTTCATTATTTATGTTACATCCTCTTATTTTTTGTATAACTTTATATATATTCGTGTATACCTGTGTTGAAAATAGGCTATTTTCACTCCATCAGTGTGTATGTTAAGTAATTACAACATGTTCAGCATATTCTTATGTTTTTATGCCACATATGTTGTTGAAAAAGGTGCTTAATATGTACCTTTAATATTCATTTGTACATCATATATGTGTATATTACATATTTTGGTTAATACTTTAATCAGTAGAGATACATATTTTTTTTCTTTTTAGGGCTACACCTGCAGCTTATGGAAGTTCCCAGGTTAGGGTCAAATTGGAACTGCAGCTGCCATCCTATGACACAGCCATAGCAACGCAGGATCTGAGCCATGTCTGTGACCTACACCACAGCTCACGGCAATGCCGGATTCCTAACCCACTGAGTGGAGCCAGGGATCGAACCTGCGTCCTCATGGTTCCCAGTCAGGTTCGTTATCACTAAGCCACAAGGGGAACTCCCAGTGAGAATATTTTTAACTAATTTGAACCCAGGAAAGAATAAGAAATTGATCAAAAGTTTCTCTGTACACACAAAACGAATGGCACGTAGCATATATGTATTACTTATCTTTTGCTGAATGCATTACCATAACCTTCGCACCTTAAACAAACACCCATTTGCTATTTCACAGCTTCAGTGGGACAGAAGTCTGGGAAAGGTTTAGCTGTGTCCTCTGCTCTGGGTCTCACAAAGCTGTGATTGAGGTGTTGAGTAAGGCTTTGGTTTCATCACAAGGTTGCCTGAGGAAAGACCTGCCTCTAAGCCCCTTATGTGTTGCTGGGGAAAACCTCATTTTTTTTTCACAGCTGTAAGACTAACAGCCATAGTGTTTTTGCTGGCTTTGAGCTACTCTTAGACCCTAGGGTCTGCCTATAGTTCCTTGCCACATGGTCCTTATCATAGGCCCTCTCACAATAAAGCAGCTTGATTCTTCAAAGCCAGCATTGGAGAGAGAGCGTCTAACTTCAGGGAGGGCTAAGTCCCTTTCAAAAGGGATTTCACTTGATTAAGTCAGGCTCATTCAGGGTAATCTCCCTTTCGATAACTCAGAATCAACTGATTATCACTCTTAGTTAAATCTACAAAATCCCTTCACAGGGCTATTAATGTAACCTAGTCAAGAGAGTGGCTTCCTCTCATCTTTGCCACAATCTATTGTTTAGAAGTAAGTCACACACTCTGCTCACACTCAAGAGGAAGGGAATACACAGAGGCTTAGACACCAACGTGCAGGGATCATGAGTGCCACTTCAGAATCTGTCCACCATAGCATGAGTTTAGGTTTATATATTTCATTTTTGAGAAACTCTCACTCAAAGGCACCTTTTAGATACCTTTGCAGGAGTTTGGTTATCTAATTTCTAAAGTCATATAAGATTAGAAGCACAGTTTCAGCTAGCGGTAGGCACAGTGGCAGGATCAAGATTATGATACTAAGAAATAAGAGGAGAAAATCTACAGGAAAAAAAAACATACAAAGCCCTAAAGGTAAACATCCTGAGGGAGTTCTCTTGGGGCACAATGGGTTAAGGATCCAGTGTTGTCACTGCAGCGGCTTGGGTTGCTACTGTGGTGTGGGTTCAATCCCTGGCCACAGGAACAGCCAAGAAAAAAAAAGACAAACATTCTGGAAATATGCAGTATAGGGACAATTTTTTTTCTCCTAACTCCCACAAACCTTGAAGTTATCAACATATGGGAACACTATAAAATAATATCTTTTAATAATGGTGGTAACCTACAGTGATGGAGCAAAATATAAATTATGTTCAGAATAAGATGCTGAATTTATATTTAATATAACAATATTTCCTTAAAATTTTATATATAATTTTGATTATAAGTTACTCCAGGACACTAAACATTTGAAATGTTAATGCACATGATTTTGTTGGTATAAATATACTTACTAGAGGATATATTAGTATATAGAGAAAAGAAATGATCCTTTGATGCACAAGGGGACACCAAAGGGTAGAAGTTATAGGAACACTAATTTCTGCTAAGTGTAAGTTAATATCTTCTAGTAACTGTAGGTATGCACCAGTGAAATGAGGAACTGAACTTTTCCCCTCTGGCAAAGTACAGTCACTGGTGGGTTTATCACATTCCTGGGATCTGTAAATATAGATGCTAGTTTTGGGTGGTTAGACTAGATGATCTCTTATAATCTTTTTGACACTCATCTCTTTGTTGAAAGGTTTACCTTGGCAATCCTTATAGATTGAAAAATTCCTTGGGACAGAGGCCTGATTCTCTTTGACACTTTAGGCTACCTTTCTAATACTTAATGGAGTTTTGGATACCACAGGTGATAAGAACTACAGCTATACTTGGGAATGTCCAAGGTACTACAAAATCATTTTACATGGTCCAAGACAGAATAAAAAATTAGAAAAGAATTCTATTAGTAGAGAAAGAATATTAGTCTTTCAGTTGCTTTCAGAGTACCAGAAGACAAGGCAATGGGCAGAAAACAGAACCGAGTTGAACAGCCATTTTTAACCAAATTTCTATGCCTACTTCCTTTTCTCTTGAGCTGCTAAGAGGGCAGCCTGAGCATATGGAAATGCAATTTAGTATCTCCAACAAATCTTGTTAATTTGGAGCAATCTGGGTACATCTTAAAATATTTTTGGCAAGAGTTTGGAATCGAGTTTCCAACCTGTGTAATTTATCTATATTGTAATGAATGAGTCTGGCCTTTCAATTTATTTATTGTCAACATGCAAAATTCACACACATAAGCTTCCTCTGCACTGTGCTTTGCCTTCTTTCTCTTTGCCATGGATGCACACAAATGTCACACATGTGGGTGTTTTTGGAAACATATTTGAAAGTACATGCTGACAAACTTTCCATTTGTAGTATTCTACACTATATATGTATCTCAGAGTTGAGAATATTAACTCCGTGAATTTTTAAGTTTTATGTTTTTACTCCTGTTTTGGACTATGTGAAGTAAATAGCTCAATAGAGAGTGAGCTTAATCTCATTTAACAGTGTACTTATGAACTCATATATTTTCAGGCATATACTGTTTATATTACCATATACTGAAAGCCCATCATTGCTACTGCTTTACCAGGGTTGTTGCTATGAAATAAGTTAAACTCTTTGTGCTTTTTGCCTTAAAAACTAAAAGAACAATGAAGTTCAATACCTCAGATATTCTTGCTTTTATTTATTTATTCCTTTATTATTTCTTTATATTTTTTTCTACTGCACAGCATGGTGACCCACTTACACATACACATATACATTTTTTTCTCACATTACATGTTCCATTATAATTGACTAGACAGGGTTCCCAGTGCTGAACAGCAGGATCCCATTGCTAATCCATCCCTAAGGCAACATTCTGCATCTATTTACCCCAAGCTCCCAGTCCATCCCACTCCCTCCCCTTACCCCTTGGCAATCACAAGTTGATTCTCCAAGTCCATGATTTTCTTTTCTGTGGAAAGGTTCATTTGTGTCATATATTAGATTCCAGATATAAGTGATATCATATGGTATTTGTCTTTCTCCTTCTGACTTACTTCACTCAGGATGAGAGGCTCTAGTTCCATCCATGTTTCTGCAAATGGCATTATTTTGTTATTCTTGATGGCTGAGTGGTATTCCATTGTGTATATAAACCACATCTTCCTAATCTAATCATCTATCAGTGGACATTTGGGTTGATTCCATGTCTTGGCTATTGTGAATAGTGCTGCAATGAACATGTGGGTGCATGTGTCTTTTTTAAGTAGAGTTTTGTCAAGATATATGCCCAAGAGTGGGATTGCTGGGTCATCTGTGTATAGGTTTCTAAGATACCTCCATGCTGTTCTCCATAGTGGTTGTACCAGCTTACATTCCCACCAAAGGTGCAGGAGGGTTCCCTTTTCTCCACATCCCCTCCAGCATTTGTTATTTGTGGACGTCTGAATGATGGCCATTCTGACTGGTGTGAGGTGGTATCTCATGGTAGTTTTGATTTGCATTTCTCTAATAATCAGGGGTGTTGAGCATTTTGTCATGTGATTGTTGGCCATCTGTATATCTTCCTTGGAGAAATGTCTCTTCAGGTCCTTTGCTATTGGGTTGTTGGCTTTTTTGCTGTTGAGTTGTATAAGTTGTTTGTATATTTTATAGATTAGGCCTTTATCAGTTGCATCATTTGAAACTATTTTCCCCCATTCTGTAAGTTGTCTTTTTGGTTTCTTTTTGGTTTCCTTTGCTGTACAAAAGCTTGTCAGTTTAATATTTAATATTAAACTTGCTTTTAATATTAAGATGAATAAAACCAAAACTGGACAGTTATGATACTATCAACATTTGGAAAATACTCAACTATATTTGTTTTCAGTGCTAAACAAGTTTAAAAAATAAACAAAACAATTCTCCAAAGACAGAGAGTTATCTGTACCTAAAAAGGATTTGTTTCTAATGTATTTTTATCATTCCTTAGTGTCTGGAACAGTGCTAGTAGATAGAGTTCATTTTCATAAATTCCTTTTGGGGACTTTCTAAATATTTATATCTGAATTTCCCAGGCCATGATTGCCTACTTGAATTAAAGAAAAGTGAGTCAGCTCATGGATTCCAACATAAATTTTATTACAGGGGGAAGAATATGTAAAGGTAAAGATAGAACGATTGTAGCTGGTTGGTGTAAGTTTATTAAGAATACATTAAAGAGTAGGTAATTATAGCAAAGGATGGATTGTTGAGGAGGACTAGTGGTGCAGAAACCAACTGGAAGGCTATTGCAAACCAAGATGGGTATGTATAGCAATTTATGCATTACAGATTTTAGGCCTGGCTCTATGCTATATATTTTACATATATTATATGCCTCCATAAAACATTTCAAGTAGTCACTATTATCTCAAGTTTTCAGAAAAACAAATGAACAAAGAAATAAATAAATGCACGCTGAGACTTAAGGGGATGATGTAACCTTCCCAAGGTCACATAGCTCCTGTAAGTGACAGATGAGATTCTAACACCTGTCCATGAAACTCTTTAGCCTGTGCTTCTCCCACGTCACTCTGCTCCCTCCTATGAACTGTGAGTTTGCAGAGATGCAGGGGAGAAACTCTGTGAACTGATAATTATAGTAGTTTGGAAGAACTTTTTTTGCTTTTCATTTTTCTTGATTAAATTCATTATTTTTAGATACATAGTAGTGTCTTCTTTTTGTACAGAAAGTTAACATTTGACCTTTTCTAGGGTCAGAGCCATTTTGAAAGCCTGCAAGTATAATGAGGAAGCAATAAGAGAAAGTTTTTAATTGTATTTGAAAGTTTTAATAAAATATATAATATGAAAAAATTGTGATTTTAGTGACCCAATAAATAAGGCAGAAATATGATTTATCACTACCTACTATTTTAGGAACGTAAATTCTGTGTTAATAATACTAAATTTATCTAGATGTTCTGTAATGGCAGAGTACTTGGTAATGATGATTCAAGTAGAGAAGATGCTTATAGAGGTATTTATGATATACAAGTATTGGGAATCTTCGAATCAACTAAGGAGAATATCTGTGATCACCAAATTGGATTCTACTCTACAACTCCTGTTTAAAGTATAAAATCTGGTATTAGAGACAAAAAACTAAATAAATGAGAGGTTCTAAGAAACATTCAACTTATTTTTCCTAACACATGGAAGCAACTGGAAGAAGAAAAATCTGAAAATGTACTAATTTACTTTCTTATTCATGACAAGATTTTTTTATTGAAGTATAGTTAATTAATAATGTTGTGTTAGTTTCTGGTATAAAGCAAAGTGATTCTCACATATAGTGGTATATATCTGTTAATCCCATATTCCTAATTCACCCTCTCTCTACCTTTTCCCCTTTGGTAACCATAAGGTGGTCTATTTATTTATTTATTTTGATATCTGTCTATTTCTGTTTTGCAAATAATTTCATTTGTATCATTTTTTTTAGATTCCACATAAAAGTGATACCATATGACATTTGTCTTTTTCTGACTTACTTCACTTGTATGATAATCTCTAAGTCTATCCATATTGCTGCAAATGGCATTATTTCATTCTTTTTTTATGGCTGATATTCCTTGCCATATTTTCTTTATTCCATCCTCTGTTCATAGACATTTAGGTTGCTTCCATGTCTTGGCTATTGTAAATATTGCTGCTATGAATATTGGGGTGCATGTATCTTTTCGAATTAGTTTTTGCCTTTTCCAGATTTATGCCTAGGAGTGGGATTTCTGGATTATATGATAGTTCTATTTTTAGTTTTTTAAGGAACCTCCATACTATTCTCCATAGTGGATGTGCCAGTTCACATTCCCACCAACAGTGTAGGGGCAGTTAAAGGGTGCTTCTTTCATTGGGGAAAATGAGCAAAACTGTCTTAGCAATAACTTACTAAGTGGTTATTTTATACACACATGAACATCTATATATATAAATATAGATAGTATTTATAACATACAATAATATATAAATATGTAATGTATAACACATGCTATATCAACTTATTATCTTAAGTGATAATAAAAATATAAATTACAGTATATGGTATATAGTAATAAACAATTATATACCACATAGTGGATAATATGTTAATGAATATTACACAGTATATAATGTATCTTTAGTATATAAAATTATAGTCTATAATACATTATATGGAATGTGTCACATGATATATATATGATATATAGAATGTAATATATAAAGTAGTACCTTTTATAAGATGTATTCTACTTTTATGTTCATAATTTTTTCATAATCAGATCATATTTGATATATATTTTTCTCTATAAACGTCATTTGAGGTTTACGCTCTCTCATTCTCTTTCACTTTAACTGACATTATATGAAAGAATCCTAATCACATTTTCACTTCAAAGTATTCAGACTGCCTCTGAATTTCCAAAAATAGTCTTAAATTCTAAATTGTCATGGCTTTTAAATAGCCATACACATTACTCCTTTCAAACAATCCACAGTATTACTGATGAGACTGAAAGAGAACAAGATATTTGAGCACAAATTACCTGCTTGGTGATTTATGTCAGTAATCTTATAATCCCATCATCAATCCTGTGAGAGACATACCATTATGACCCTTTACAAAAGGGTTATGATTACTTGGATAATTACGTTTTCTAAAATCTTCCCAGGATTTGAACTCACATGTGTTTACCTCAAATTTGAGTCTCCTTGCAATGCTATCTTAGCATGGTTTATGTTACATTTACTTACTTAATTTATTTAGTCATTTTAGGGCCATACCTATGTCATATGGAAGTTCCCAGGCTAGGGGTCAGATCAGAGATGCAATTTCCAGACTACGCCACAGCCACAGCAATGCCAGATCCCAGCCATGTCTGCAACCTACACCACAGCTCATGGCAATGCCCAGTCTTTAACCCTCCAAGTGAGTCCAGAAATTGAACCAGCATCCTTATGGATTTTAGTTGGGTTCGTTCCCGCTGAGCCACATCAGGAATTCCAGGTTACATTTACTTATATGTGAGGAATAACTCATAGCATACCTTTTCCATAATTACAAAATAAATAATTTCCCAGATAGGATAAAGTAAACCACAGTATCAAATAAAAATTTGAAGAAATATAGTATCTGAGGCAAGCTTACCTATACCCCCAGCACAGTAATTAGGCTGAGTTGTATGCTTTTTGTCCACAAAGACTGTGCGTAATTTGTGAGCTTTATATTTTATCTGTAGTTTGAAGAAATCAATAGCAAGCTATAGATTATCCCATTACCAGAGTCATTATCATCCATGTTATTATGAAGAATCTCCGAGATTCATATTAAACCTAAACTTTCTAACCTTGTGTTTTCATCATTTCATAAGATTGATATTGAAGGCAGTTTTGAGAACTATCCAACCTTGTAATAGAAAGTTATTTTAGGAAGGTACGCTATATTAATCCCAGCATGGGTTATTGATGTTAACATCAGGGAATGGGAAAATTTAGGTAGGCATGACCTTAAGATAAAATGACCCTTCTGTTACAAAGGGAATACCCTAGTGGAGCTTTGCTTTAGGGATAATTACTGTGTGAGATGAATGATCTTGGTTTGTCTATAACTTATATTCAGCTTCCATGGACTGTATTGCCCTTTACCTAGAAAACCATAATAATAATAAATACACAATTTAGGGCCTGGAAATCATTTCAACACTTTCAATGACCTCTGTAGAAATGACAACATCTTTTCATCACATTTATATTGATGAAAAGAAGGGCTTTTAGAAACTTTGCTACATTTCATTGTTTCCTTTTTGATGTCTCAGTGTTTTACTGAGTCAACTTTACATTATATCCCAGCAATTTAATACCAATAATAAACTGAATTTTACTATCATTAACAGATTTTTATAACTTTAAATCTATGTAATTACACTGACAAATTAATAAATGTTCATTAGATATTTCTATGTATTCCTTTAGAAGTTAAAGACTAGAAACTCAGTTTTACAGGTTATTTATAAAGTAAATCCATTTTTTCAAGGGCATTTCTCTCTTTTTTGCTCCTTATACTGATATTTTGAGCTCAGATTCTTTTTATCACTATCTGCTTTCATTTGTTCTGGTGGACAGGTATGAAGTTTCAATGAATAGAGGCAGATAGTAGATAGATTTGTAGAGTCATCAAACACTGGCATTTTTAAGATAGAGCTTAGGAGTTCCTACTGTGGTACAGTGGGTTAATGATCTGGCTTGTCTCTGTGTAGGCACCGGTTTGATCTCTGGCCTGGTGCAGTGGGTCAGGGATTCAGTGTTGCTGCAGCTGTGGCATAGGTCACAGCTCTGGCTCAGATTTGATCCCTGGCCCAGGAACTTCCATATGCTGTGGGGGCAGCTGAAAAATTAAAAAACAAAAGAGCTTAATTCTGTGAAATTATCTTAGAAATATGATTCTTTTTATCGAGGTGTAATTGACATACAACATAATGATTCAATGTTTGTATATACTGCATAAAAGATTACCACAATAAGTCTAGTTAACATCTGTCACTGTATGTAGATAAAATTCTTGTGATCAGAACATTGAAGATTTACTCACTTAGCAACTTTCAAATATGGAATATAGTACTATTAATTATAGTTGCCATGTGGTATAGTACATCCCCATGATTTATTTTATAACTCCAAGTTTATACCTTTTGTCCCATTTCACCCATTTTGCCAAACCTACCTGAAAACCCCACATCTGGGAAACACCAGTCTGTTCTATCTATGCTACTGGTTTATTTTTTTCTTGATTATACATATAGAAGATATCATATGGTATTTGTCTCTCTCTGACTTACTTTATTTAGCATAATGCCCTCAAGATCTTTGTTGTCACAAATGGCAAGACTTAACTTTTTGGTGTCTGAATAATATTCCACTGAATGTATAAACTACAATTTCTTCATTGATTCATCCATCAATGGACACCTAGGCTATCTCCATATCTTGGCTGTTGTAAATAGTGCTGCAGTGAACACGAAGTGTTGATATCCCTTCCAAATAGTGAATTTATTTCCTTTGGATATATATCCAGCAGTGGGATTTCTGGATCATTTGGTACTTCTATTTTTAATTCTTTAAGGAACCTCCATACTGATTTCCACAGTGGTTGTTCCCCTTTACATTATCACCAATAGCACACAACAGTTCCCCCTTTTCCACATCCTCATCTATGCATGAAATTTCTCGTCTTTTGATACTAGCCACTGCAACAGGTATGAGGTGATAATCCATTGTGGTTTTGATTTGTATTTACCTGATTAGTGATGTTAAGCATCTTCTCATGTACCTCTTGCCCCTATGTCTTTATCGGAAAAAAAGTCTATCCATATCGTCCCCATTTTTCAGGTGGATTTTTTGCCTTTTTTCTATTGAGTTTTATGAGTTCTTTATATATTTTTGAAATTAACCCTTATCAAATATATGATTTGCAAATACTTTCTCCCATTTGGTATGTTTCATTTTGTTGGTTTCCTGTGATGTGCAAAATTCTTAATTTTTACGTAGTCCTTAACTTGTTTATTTTTGTTTTCCTTGACTTCGCATTTTTTTTGTGTGTGTCTTTTTCTAGGGCTACACCCGCAGCATGTGGAGGTTCCCAGGCTAGGGGTCTAATCAGACCTGTAGTCACCGGCCTTCACCAGAGCCACAGCAAGGCAGGTTCTGAGCCGTATCTGTGACCTACACCACAGCTCACAGCAATGCCAGATCCTTAACTCACTGAGAGAGGCCAGGGATTGAACCCGCAACCTCATGGTTCCTAGTTGGATTCGTTAACCACGGAGCCATGACAGGAACTCCTCTTGACTTTGCTTTTGATTTCAAATCCAAAAAAACATCACCAGACTGATGCCAAGGAACTTACCACCTATGATTTCTTCTAGGTGTTTTATGTTCGGCTTTTACATTCAAGCCTCAATCCATTTTGAGTTTTTGTTTGTTTGTTTGTTTTGTATAAGATAATGGTCTAGTTTCATTCTTTTGCATGTGGCTGTCCTGTTGTCCCAGCACCATCCACTGAAGAAACTGTCCTTTCTCCATTGTATATTCTTGACTCCTTTGTCATAAATTAATTGGCCATATCTGAGTGGCTTTAATTTTGGGCTATTCTGTTTCACTAATCTATGTATTTGTTTTTATTCAAATGCTATACTGTTTTTAATACCATATCTTTGTAATATCATTTTAAATTAGGAAACATGGTACCTCCATGTTTGTTTTTCATTCTCAAGATTTTTTTGGCTATTCGGGGCCTTTTTGTGGTTCCATACAAATTATAGGATTATTCTATTTCTGTGAAAAATACCATTGGAATTTTGATAGGTATTGCACTGATCTGCAGATTGCTTTGAGCAGGATGAAAATTTTAACAATATTAATTTTTCCAGTCTATGAGCATGGAGTATCTTTCCATTTATTTGTGTCTTCCTGAATTTGTTTCATTAATATCTCATAGTTTTCAGTGTACAGGTCTTTCATCTCCATGGTTAAATTTATTCCTGGGTATTTTTTGCTTTTGATGCAATTGCGAATGGGATTGTTTCCTTGATATCTCTGACACTATGTTTTTAGTATATAGAAATGAAATATATTTCACCATATTAATTTTGTGTCCTGCAACATTACTGAATTCATTTATTCAATAGGTGTTTTTATTATTTGGTGGAGCCTTTAGGATTTTCTATATATAATATGTCATCTGTAAACAGTGACTGCTTTACTTCTTCCTTTCTAATTTGGATGTCTTTTATTTCTTTCTCTTGCCTAACTGCTCTGGCTGAGACTTCCAGCACTAAGCTGAATAGAAGTGGCAAGAGTGGGCATTCTTTTCTTGTTCTGATTTACAGGCAAGCCTTTCAGCTTTTCACCATTGAGTATGCTGTTAGCTGTGTGCTTGTAATATATGGGGTTTATATTTTATGGAGCTTATATAACTAAATAAATAATGTTAAGTGATTTAGTCAGAAGTAAATATGAATACTGGAAAGTATACATGAATTAGTATGGACTTTGTTAAATACAAATTATTAGACATTAAATGTATAGAAAGATGATAAAAATACTGATAATGTGAAAAATTTTCCAACTTACACCAAGGAATGTATGATTTCAAGTATGGACTTTAGATAATAAGAGGAAAAGTTATTTAATTAATTTATTTATTTAGGCTGCATCTGCAGCATGTGGAAGTTCCCGGACTGAACCCACGCCACAGCAGCAACTTGAGCTGCTGCAGTGACAATGCCAAATACTTAACCTGCTGTGCCACAAGGGAACTCCTATTTATTTTAATAAAGCATTTTTTTTCTAGATAAAAACTGGAAAGTCAAAGAAAAAATGAAGACTACATTGATAACATGTGCATACTTGGAACATTGCTTTCAGAGTCAGTTCTCAAGACTTGAGGCAGATACATACTTTTGCTTGTTTTAATTGATCATTAGTTTTACTGGATTAGAATAGATTCTAAATAAAAGTGTTGGATTAAAAATTAATTTTACACTTAATAACAAGTATATTTTTGTTATGAGAAGATTCTGAGGCAAACTATATCATTGAAAGACTTAGCTTCATATTAAGTCAAAATTGATTAATTTATTTCAAAATTGATTAATTCATTCCCTGAAGAATTAGAAATGACTAATATCTGGATCATATAATCTGACTATAATTTACACTTCAATTTAGTGGAAATTAATTTTTTTTCCTCTTGATAGTCATCCAGATATGTCTATTTTGATTTAAGGACTACTTTTCCTAAAAGTATAAAATGAATATAAATTCTTATTTTCTACTAATACAGTTCTCCCTGGGTCTAAATCTGTGAAGGACTACTATTTCTTCTCTACAGATGGCTAGTGATCTAAGAGGAACTTCCAGCAGTCAGGTAGAATTAGATGCTGAACTTCAAAACACTGAGTCTGGAGTTCCCATTTTGGCTCAGCGGAAATGAATCTGACTAGTATCCATGAGGATGCAGGTTTGATCCCTGGCCTCACTCAGTGGGTTAAGGATCTGACATTGCCATGAGCTGTGGTGCAGGTGGCAGATGTGGCTCAGAACTAGTGTTGCTGTGGCTGTGGCGCAGGCCATTGGCTACAGCTCCAATTCAATCCCTAGCCTGGGAACCTCCATATGCCATGCGCGTGGCCCTAAAAATACAAAAATTAAAAAAAAAATACAAACACCGTGTGTGCAATGATCACCCATCATGATTAAAATCAGAAATCTTTAAAGTGTCGCTAATTAAAAATAGGTTTTTTATAAAATTTTATAAAATCCAATGGGCCATTCAGAATTGATAAATCAACTTTTTTCCTCTTACCACTGCACCAGTGGTGTAATTCAGTCATAATAAATTAACTCTTTCCATCTGCCTATAGCCTAAGCAAAACTGAGTTAAAATATAGGAGAAAAAAATGGATATTTTTGGTAGAAACTAGAAAAGATATTTTTTTCCATTACTTTTGCCAAAAAAACAATTGTCCTTCATCATGTTGAGCTATGTTCCCTCTATACCCACACTGTGGTGTATTACATTGATTTGTGGATGTTGAACCATCCTTCCATCCTTGGGATAAATCCCACTGCATGATGGTATATAATCACTTTAATGTATTGTTCAGCTTCTTTTGCTGGTATTTTGTTCAGGATTTTCTAACTGTTCATTAGGGATATTGAGCTATAATTTTCTTGCCTTGTGGCATCCTTGTCTGGTTTTATTATCAGGGCAATGTTGGCCTCCTAAAATGAGTTTCAAAGTGTTCCTGCCTCTTCCTCTTTTTATTAGAATTTGAGAAGGATTGGTATTAATTCTTCGAATGGTAGAATTCACCAGTGAGGCCACTGGTCCTGGACTTTTGTTTTGGCAGGTTTTTGATTACTAACTCAATCTCCTAACTAGTAATCATCCTGTTCAGATTTTCTGTTTCACAAAATTCAGTCTTGGTAGATTGTATGTTGTTAGAAGTTTATCCATTTCTTCTAGTTTTATTCAATTTGGTGACAGTTATTTGTAGTAGTTTCTTTTGATCCATTGTATTCCTGTGGTTTCAGTAGTAACTTCTCCCCTTTAATTTCTGACTTTATTTAAGTCCTCTTTTTCTTGGTGAGTCTAGCTGAAAACTTCTCACTTGTGTTTATCTTTAAAGAACCAGCTCTTAATTTCATCAGTCTTATCTATTGCCTTTTTAGTGTCTATGTAATTTATTTCTTCTCTAATTTTTATTTCCTTCCTTGTACCAACTTGGGAGTTCATTTGTTCTTCTTTTCCTAGTTCTTTAAGGAATACAGTTAGGTTGTTTATTTGAGACTTTTCTTGTTTCATGAGGTAAGCATGTATTACTGTGAACCCCCCTTTTAGAATTGCTTTTTCTGCATCCCCCCAATTTTGTTATGTTGTAATTTCCTTTGTCTCAAGAATTTAATTTCCATTTGGATCTCCTCTTTGACCCAGAGTTGGCCCAATGGCCTCCATTTCCTAAGAGCAGATGTGCCAAAACAGAAGCCTGCCCCTATGGACAGTATGATGGTACCCAGGAATGCAAGTCCCCAGGCCTCAGAGCCACTTGATCAAGGGTGGGCCCTGGGAGACACAAGCAAAAATCAGGTTAATCAGATGTAAAAACCAGGGTACGAGACATGTGTAGAAGCTCCTCTCCAAGAGATACTGGTGCTCTAAAGCATGGCAGAGGGAGAATGTGAAGATAACGTCCAATGGCTGCAGCAAGGCACGGGGGGAGTGTAAAGATGACACCTGTAGAAAAAAGAAAAACAAAAAAAAGGAAAGCAAAAAAAAAAAGAAAGAAAGAAAAAGATGGTGCCTGCAGCTTTAGCAAGGTGGAGAGCAAGAAAATCGTGCCCAACAGCTTCCATTCCCAGAGTATCCCAGCAGGCCTTTCCTCTCAGACCAATGCTTTAAAATTAGCAAAGGAGTGTTTTTTCCACATAAAATCTGGGTGCATTTCACAGCTGTTTCTGTACTATGCCCTGGTGTAGGAAAGTGTGAATTCAGGCCTTTAAAAGAGCCTTTCCTTTCTTTGTCACAGCCCTGTGGGTTTCCTGGGTGTGACCCCATTGGTATTCAAAGCCAGATGTTTTGAAGGTTCAACTTAAAACATGTGCTGATGATAAAAGTTAGGGTACCTAATGTGAGGTGCAAAGCCTTAGCTCCTTAGGGAGATGCTTTGGGTTTTGAGTTCCCTCCCAATTGTGGGTTGCTGCACTAGGGGTGAGATTTACGGCAAGACTGTCTCAGCATTTTTACCCACCTCAATGTGGTTTCCTTCTCCATTGCCCAAAGTGAAGAGTCCATGGAAGAATGTGAGTTCAAGCTCTTCCTATGTTGCCATCTTGAACAGGAACCCACAAAATTTTATTTTACAGATCTATTTCAGATTGTTTTTAAGTAAAATCTGACTGTAAAGCAATTTTAATATTTTCTCAAGAAACATTTAAAAATCACATTTTAAACAAAAATTTTTTTTTTTTTTTTTTTTGTCTTTTCAGGGCTGCACCTGCAGCATATGGAGTTTCCCAGGCTAGGGTCTAATTGGAGTTGTTGCCACCGGCCTACACCAGAGCCACAGCAATGCCAGATCTGAGCCACATCTGTGACCTACGCCACAGCTCACGGCAATGCTGGATCCTTAACCCACTGGGCGAGGTTAGGGATTGAACCCACAAGCTCATGGTTCCTAGTTAGATTCGTTTCCACTGTGCCATGAGGGGAACTCCAAAACTCACTTTGGAAGAAGCCAAAGCACCTGAAAAAGAAGCCAAATTCATGTTAATTTTTTAAATTAAAAATTGTCATTTTAGGAGTTCCCGTCGTGGCACAGTGGTTAACGAATCCGACTAGGAACCATGAGGTTGCGGGTTCGGTCCCTGCCCTTGCTCAGTGGGTTAACGATGCGGCGTTGCCGTGAGCTGTGGTGTAGGTTGCAGACACGGCTCGGATCCCACGTTGCTGTGGCTCTGGCGTAGGCCGGTGGCTACAGCTCCGATTCAACCCCTAGCCTGGGAACCTCCATATGCCGCGGGAGCGGCCCAAGAAATAGCAACAACAACAACAACAACAACAACAAAGACAAAAGACAAAAAAAAAATTGTCATTTTATACAGAAATTGATGTATCACTATATATATATGTGTATATATATATGTGTGTATATATATACGTATATATGTATATATATGTATGTGTATATATATACGTGTGTATATATGTGTGTGTGTATATATATATATGTATGTATGTATATATATATATATATATATAAAACAGTGAGCTGTTTAAGGTGTACATCCTGGTGGTTTTATTTATGTATATTGTGAAATAATTACCATGATTGGTTTAAATTAACATTCATCACCTCATATAGACTCAAATCAAGAAAATTTTTTTTCTGTGATAAGAACTCTTAAGATCTACACCCTTAAGAACTTTCAAATATACAGCTTCACTTTTTATGGCAAAATAATATTCTATTATATATATATGAGAATTCCTTTTTAAAATTTTAATATTTTATATTGGAGTATAGTTGATTTACAACATTGTGTTACTTTCAAATGTACAACAGACTGAATCAGGAATATATAAATATATATATATATATAATCTCCAGTCTTTTTGACATTCTTTTCCCATATAAGTGAATCAGTTATACATATATACAAACCCATTTTTGCTCAGATTCTTTTACCACATAGGTTATTAGAGAATATTGAGTAGAGTTCCCTGTGTTATAGAGTAGGTCCTTATTGAGTATTTTGTATATAGTAGTATGTATACGTTAATGCCAAACTCCCAAACTCCTAATTTATCTCCCCCTCCCCCATTTTTCTTTGCTAACTGTAAATTTGCTTTCGATGTCTCAAAGTCTGTTTCTTTTTTATAAATAAGTTTATTGGTGTGGTTTTTTTTTTGAGTTTTTACATATAAGTGATATCATATGATATGTTTCTGTCTTACCTAGTATGATAATCTCTAGGTCCATCCATGTTGCTGCAAATGGCAATTAATTCATAAATTTTAATGGCTCAGTAATCGTACACATGTACCACATCTTCTTTATACTTTACTCTGTCGATGGACATTTAGGTTGCTTCCATGTCTTGGAAGAGTACTGCCGTGAACACTGGAATGCATGTATCTTTTTGAATTAAGATTTCCTTCAGATATATTCCTAAATGGGATTCCTGGACCATATAGTAGTTCTATTTTTAGTCTTTTAAGGAACCATCTTACTATTTTCCATAATGGTTGTACCAATTTATACTTACCGATAGTGTAGGAGGGTTCCCTTTTCTCTGCACCCTCTCCAGCATTTTTTTTTTTTTGAGACTTTTTGACGATGGCCATACTGACTGGTTTGAGGTGATAACTCCATTGTAGTTTTTATTTGCATTTTTCTAATAGTGATATTGAGCATATTTTCATGTACTTATTATCCATCTATCCATCTGTCTTTGGATAAATGTCTATTTAGATCTTCTGCCCATTTTTTTAATTGGGTTGTTTGTCTTTTTGATATAGAGCTTCATAAACTGTGTATTTTGGACTTAACCCCTGTTGGTTACTTCTTTTGCAAATATTTTTTCCTATTCTGTGGGTTTCCATTTTGTTTTGTTCATGGTTTCCTTTGCTCTACAAAGGCTATTAATTTTAATTAGGTCATGTTTGTTTATTTTTGTTTTAATTTTCATTACTCTTAGGATGTGGGTCAAAAAAGATCTTGTTGCAATTTAAATCAGAGAGTGTGCTGCTAAGTTTTTTTGTAGGAGTTTTATAGTATTGGACCTTACATTTAGGACTTTAATCCATTTTGGGTTTATTTTTGTGTATGGTGTTAGAGAGTGTTCTAATTTTATTTTTTTACATACAGATGTCCACTTTGCCTAACACCACTTATTGAGGAGACTGTCTTTATCCCATTGTATATATCCTGGCCCCCCTTTGTCATAGATTAGTTGGCCATAGGTGCATGGATTTATCTCTGGGCTTTCTGTCCTGTTCTACTGATCTTTCTTTTGTGTCAGTCTGATACTGTTTTGGTGACTGCAGCCTTGTGGTATAGTCTGAAGTCAGGGAGCCTAATTCCTCTAGCTCTGACTTTCTTTCTCAAGATTGCTTTGGCTCTTCAGGGTCTTTTGTGTTTCCATACAAATTAAAAAAAATTTTTGTTCTAGTTCTGTGAAAAATGTCATTGGTAATTTGATAATGACTGCACTGAATGTGTAGATTGTCTTGGGGAGTACAGTCATTTTGACAATATTGATCATTCCAATCCAAGAGCATGATGTATCTTTCCAACTGTTTGTGTCATCTTCAATTTCCTTCACCAGTGTCTAAGACTGGAGTAAATGTCTTTTGCCTCTTTAGGTAGATTTAGTGCTAGGTATTTTATTCTCTTTCATGCAGTGGTAAACGGTATTGTTTCCATAATTTCTGGTCTTTTTTTTTTGTTGTTAGTGTATAGGAGTGCAATCAGTTTCTGTGTATTGATTTTGTATCCTGCAACTTTACCAAATTTATTGATGAGCTCTAGTAGTTTTCTGGTAGCATCTTTAGGAGTCTTTTAGGAGTATCATGTCATCTGCAAACAGTGATATTTTTACTTCTTCTTTTCCAATTTGGATTCCTTTTATTTCTTTTTCTTCCCTTATTGCCTTGGCTAGGACTTCCAAAACTGTGTTGAATAAAAGTGGTGAGGGTGGACATCCTTGTCTTGTTCCTGATCTTAGCAGAAATGCTTTCAGCTTTTCACCATTGAGAGTGATGTTAGCTCTGGGTTTGTTATGTATGGCCTTTATTATGTTGAGGTAGGCTCCCTCTATGCCCAATTTCTAGAAAGTTTTTTTTTCTTTATCATAAATAAATGTTGAATTTTGTGGAAAGCTGTTTCTGCATCTATTGAGATGATCATGTGGCTTTTATTCTTCAGCTTGTTGATGTGGTACATCACATTGATCTGTATATACTGAAGAATCCTTTCATGGATGGAATAAATCCCATTTGATCATAGTGTATGATCCTTTTAATATTGGATTTGGTTTGCTAATAATTAGTTGAGGATTTTTGCATCCATGTTCATCAGTGATACTGGCCTGTAACATTCTTTTTTTTTGTGTTGTCTTTGTTGGGTTTTGGTATCAGGGTGATGGTAGCCTCATAGGATGAGTTTGGGAGTGTTCCTTCCTCTGCAATTTTTTGGAATATTTTTTAAAGTATAGGTATTAACTCTTCTCTAAATGTTTGATAGAATTTTCCTATGTAGCCATCTGGTCCTGGACATTTGTTTTTTTAAAGTTTTTTAATCATAGTTTCAATTCTTTTGATTATATTTCCTATTTCCAATCATATTTCCAATTTCTTGCTGGTTCAGTCTTGAGAGGTTGCACTTTCTAAGACTTTCCCAGGGTGCAGGAACCTTTATTCCCTCACAGCTCCCTCCCTGGCACAGATCATATCCTGATTGATTCCTTTCTCTCTACATATATATTTTTTTTCTTTGTCCTACCTGGTTACATGGAAGTTTTCTTGCCCTTTCAGAAGTCTGAGGTCTTCTGTGCATGTTCAGTAGATGTTCCATGTTTACCACTGCATGACAGTAGATGTATTTTGACGTATTTTTGGTAGGGGGTTAGCTCCACATTATACTCCTGCACCATCTTGATTGCCTTCCTATACCACAACTCATTTATTCATTTATCCATCAGTGGACACTTAGTACTTTTCATGTCTTAGGTATTGTAAACAATGCTGCTATGAAAATGGGGATATGGATAGCTTTTCAAGGTAGTGTTTTTGATTCCTTCAGATATATTCCCAGAAATTTAAATGCTGGATCATGTGGTAGTTCTATTTTTAATTCCTTGAGGAACCAGCATACTGTTTTCCATGGTAGCCATACCAATTTATAACTCCAGAAACAGTGCACAAGAGTTCCTTTTTCTTTTCATCCATGCAAGCATTTGTTACTTATTGCCTTTTAACATCCACTCTAACAGGTTGGAAGTGATATCTCATTGTAGTATTTTTTTTTTCTTTTTAGGGACACACCTATGGCATATGGAAGTTCCAAGGCTAGGGGTCGAATCAGAGCTGCAGCTGCCCTCCTACGCCACAGCCACAGCAATGTTAAATTCAAGCAGCATCTGTGACCTATGCTGCAGCTTGCAGTAATGCTGTATAACCCACAGAACAAGGCCAGGGATCAAACCCACAACCTCATGGACACTGTGTTGGATTCTTAAGCCACTGAGCCAAAATGGTAACTTCTCACTGTAGTTTTAATTTGCATTTCCCTAATGAGTAGTGATCTCAAATATCTTTTCATGTGGCCATTTGTGTATCTCCTTTGGAAAAATGTCTATTCCAGTCCTTCACCCTTGTTTAAATGGATTATTTGTTTTTTGCTATTGAATAATATGAATTTTTAAAAATATACTTTAGATATTAACCTCTTTTCATATATTGTTTGCAAACATTTTTTCCCATTTTTTAGGATGTCTTTTTATTTTGTTGATGGTTTCTCTTGCTGTTCAGAAACTTTTTACTTTGATGTAGTTCCACTTGTTTTCGATTTTCTCGCTTGTGCTTTAGAAGTGATTTCCAAAAATCATTACCAAGAACAATCAGAAGCTTTTTTCCGTTTTCTTCCAGGAGTCTTGTGGTTTTAGGTGTTACATTTAAGCCTTTAATCCATTTTGAGTTAATTTTTTTTTTTTGCATGTGGTGTAAAAGATCTAATTTCTTTCTTTTGCATGTGGATATTCAGTTTTTCCAATGCTATTTATTGAAGATACTATCCTTTCCTCATAGAGTACTCTTGCCTTCCTTATCAAATTTTCTGGGCTCTGGATTTTGTTCCATTGTCTCTGTAACTGTTTTTATGCAAATACCACATGTTTTGATTACTACAGATTTGTAATCTAATATTAAATTAGGGTGATGCCTCCTACTTTTTCTTTCTCAAGATTTATTTGGCTACTTGCAGTCTTCTGTGGTTCCATTCAAATTTTAGGATTCTTTTTCTATTTCTGTGAAAAATTCCACTGGGATTTTGATAGTGATTGATTACATTAAATCTGTAGATCGATTTGGGTAGCATGAACATTTTAATGCTTATATTAGTACTTTGAATCCATGAGCACAAGATACCTTTCCATTTATTTGTGTAGTCTTCAATTTTTTCCTCAAAATTTTATAGTAGTCAGTGTACAGGTCTTTCATGTCCCTGGTTGAACTTACTTTTAAGTATCTTTAGTCCTTTTGATGCTATTATAAAATGGGATCATAGATTTTGATAATTTTTGATACAGCAAGTTGACAGAAAGCAGTAATATGAAATATATGGGAAAGTGCTAACAACAAGCTTGACCTATTTAATAAAGAATTCTCCATCCAAAAATACGAGAAAGCACATCTTTTTTAGAATCCTTGGAATATATTATAAATTCATCTTTTTAATTGTATTCATTCTTTTTTTTTCTTTTAGGGCCACAGGGGTTGAATTGGAGCTGCAGCTGCCAGCCTACACCATAGCTCATGGCAATGCCAGGTCCTTAGCCCACTGAGTGGGGCAAGGATTGAACCTACATCCTCATCGATACTAGTTGGGTTCGTTTCCACTGAACCACAATTGGAACTCTTCTCTGTGCATTTTGATCCCAGTATGACTTACAAGTTAATAACAAAATCACAAAATCCTCCAAAATCAGAAATTTAGCATAATGCTAAATAATCAAAAGCATAATGGGAATTTTAAATAAAAGAGAGATAAGTGGCACTGAAAATCCTACATAGCAAAACTATATAAGGCAGTAAGAAGTACTGTACTGAAGGAAATTTAAGGACTTCAAAACTCCTAAGAGAATACTGGCTAAAAACTAATAAGGTAAGCATCCAAATTAAGGTAGAAGATGACATTATGCTAAGTGAAGTAAATCAAACTGAGTAAAATACATACTGTATGATATCACTTACATGTACAATTTAAAAAATACAACAAACTAGTAAATATATCAAAAAAAGATGCAGACTAAAAGATACAAAGAACAAACTAGTGGTTACCAGTGGGGATAAGCAACAAAGGGGTGGGGGGTGTGGGAGTTACATGGGAGTTACAAATTACTGGATGTAAGATAGGCTACAAGGATATATTGTACAACATGGGGAATATAGCCAACATTTTATAATAACTGTAAATGGATATAACCTTTAAAAATTGTATAAACATTTTTTAAATGAATAAAAAGAAGGTAGATGAAAAGATAGAATATCCTCAAAAACAGAAGGAAGCAGTTATTTATAATAAGAGAATAATTAAATGAAATATTAAACAGAAATTAACTTTTAAAACATGAAGTTCTTTGGAAGAAGTAACTTGAGATTGAGGGGGGAACATATAAAGACAATATAATGATTAAAAGAAGACATAATTATAGATAATATAGAAACTAAAGTGATAGTAAGATAATTCTTTCCACTTTAATATGTCAACAATTATGGAAGTATAGACAAACTGGAAAAATTCACAAATTATTACTTCTATAATAATTCAATCATGAAAGAGTATTTCAGGAAAAAAAATTAACATTTAAATTCCTATCAATCTTAAGCAAAATCTTCTAAGAATAAGACAGTAATACTCCTTACCTAATTTTACAGACCAGGATAATCTTGATACCAAAACCAAACAATGGTATTACAAGTAAGCATAGTTGTTAGGCCTTTTTTCACTCTTGCAAAATCCTAAAAAAGTCCATTAACAAATCAATTCCAACAGTTCATTAAAATATATACATATTGTGTGTTCAACCTCACTTTATCTCATATATAATGGTGATTTAATTTTTTTTTTGTCTTTTGTCTTTTTAGGGCCACACCCACAGCATACGGAGATTCCCAGGCTAGGTGTCCAGTCAGAGCTGTAGCCACTGGCCTATGCCACAGCCACACCAGATCCAAGCCATGTCTGCAACCTACACTACAGCTCACGGCAACACCAGATCCTTAACCCACTGAGTGAGGCCAGGGATCGAACCCACAACCTCATGGTTCCTAGTTGGATTTGTTTCTGCTGTGCCACCCTGGGAACTCCTGGTGATTTAATTTTGAACAACCAATTTATTGATGGATTGGAAATACCAAAATTACTGTTGAAATAGATGGAGAAAAATATACTTGATAAAAATCAACATAAAATTTTAATAAAAACTTAGTAAATTAGGAATAGAAAGTAATTTTATAGAAATTAATTTTATTTATTTTTATTTTTATTTCTTTTTGTCTTTTTGCCATTTCTTGGGCCGCTCCTGTGGCATATGGAGGTTCCCAGGCTAAGGGTTGAATTGGAGCTGTAGCCACCAGCCTACGCCAGAGCCACAGCAACGCAAGATCCGAGCCACATCTGTGACCTACACCACAGCTCACAGCAACGCCGGATCATTAACCCACTGAGCAAGGGCAGGGATCAAACCCGAAACCTCATGGTTCCTAGTTGGATTCATTAACCACTGCACCACGACGTGAACTCCAATTTTATTTTAATTTTTAAAATTTTTTTATTGTTAATTCCCCAATACAATTTTTTTCCACTGAACAGCATGGTGACCCAGTAAGTAATTTCTTTAACTTGATAAAGAATATGTTTTTTTTAAATGAGGCAATAGTTACTTTAAGTGGGCTACTTTTAGAAGTACTCCTTTTCAAACTAGAAACAAGAGTACTCACTTTTATAACTTCAATTCAATATTGTGCCATAGTTTGTAGTTAGCAAAACACATCAGTCAAGAGATGTTGGTAACAAAAGGCTTAGAGTGGAAGAAATAAAACTGCCATATTTAGAGTTGATATAATAATTTATACAGAAAAAACTCAAAAAAGTCTTCAGACAACTTAGAAATAATAGGTGAACTTATCAGTTTGATATAAGATTAATTTACAGAAATAAATCACATGGCATATATAAAATACAAGGGACTAAAATGTATTTTTAAAACTGTATATTCAAAAATAAGTGCTACTTATACCAACATATATCACATATCTAAGATTTTAAAAAGACATGCAAAACTTTTTCAGGAAAGAACTATAAAATTATTGTTAAGTGACATTAAATTAGACCGAAATACATGGAGAAATATGCTATATTCATGGATAGGAAGACATTATTATTTAAAAAAAAGTTGTTCTTTAATTCAATCCCTAGACTCAGGGGAATTTCCACCATCCCAAGAGCAATTTCAACTAAATTCTTTTCAGAGATTTTCACAGATGTAACAACCTGATTATAGTATTTATAGAAAAGAAAAAAGGGACTTTCTGAAACATCCTATTAGCTATTACAAACCTATATTAACTAAGTATATTACTGGCATGGGGTAGACACGTTCACCAGTGAAGTCAAACAGAAAGTATAGTAAACGAAAACATTTATATGCAAATTTGGTGTATCAGAGGTATTGTGTTTGTTAGATTATAAATGAGTGACTACTCACTTGATAGACTTAAAAAATTTATCCACATATGATAAATCCTTGCCGTATACACACAAAAAAATCAACTCCATATATATATATGAAGGACTTAAATGTCCAAAATAAAAAAATATAAAGCCCTTAGTAAAATATAGTGGTAACAATTTGTTAGATCTTGGAAAAAAAAATGATTTCTTTGCAAACAGTAAATCACCCACAAAAACAAAAGATTTTTTCACTCAGGGTAAACTAGGCCTTAAACAACATACTATATCCCCACTGTAGCAAAAGAACTGCACTCATTACTCAGGGGCCCAGTCTGACCAAAGCTTCATCTTAATTAGAGGGGCAGGGAAGAGAAAACAAGTTTAATTTTATGCTGCCTCTTAAGTATTTTGCCTGGAGTGACAAATGCCACTTTTTTTCCCCAATTGACTAAAATAAATCACATGACAATGAGTAAATTCACTAAGATAGCAATGTATTCCTCTCACTTGAAGGGTATTATGTGTGAAAATAATGTAGTTTTCCACAAACACTAGCTATATATTTGACTATATTTAAGTTAATATATATTGTTAAAATTATGCAAAAGTAAAACAATTTTAAGGGATTGCTATAACATATATTAAACTGTAAGTCTAAATCACCAAAAGGGATGGTACCAGTAGAGGAATACATACATTAATGGGAAAAAAAAATACTCCAGAAATGTATGAGCAACACACCCCCAATTAGCAAAGAGCACAATTAATATCCCTATCTTGATTTCTAAATATCATTCTTAATGACAAGGAATCATATGTTTTTGGGGAAATTCATGATTATAGGTCTTAGGCAGGGAAGTGTAAGGTAAGCCTCACATTCCTTTTTAGCCACAAAGCAAAGAAATGCACAAAGTCTAATATACTCATGTCAAAAGACAGAGATGGTGATTGGGATGAGCTTCTACTGACATAATTTGGAAAAATTTGAAAATTGAAAGATACACTGAACTAATAACAACATCAAACTTCACAGACAAAAATTAATAGAATTGCAGGGAAAAAATAGATGAATCTGCTATTAAAGCTGGAGACTTCAATACCCCTTTCTTAGAAATATATCCAGCAGGAAGAAAATCAGTAAGGATAAAGTTTAGCTCAACAACACTGTCAATCAACTGGATATGACTGACATCTATAGACTACTTCATCAAACAACAGCAGAATTCACATTTTTCTTAAGCTCACTAGGAACATTCACTAAGATAGACAACAATCTGGACTATGAAACACACTTTTACAAATTTAAATGAACTGAAATTATACAATGTCTGCCCTTGTACCATGATAGATTAAATTAGAAATCAATAACAGGATACAAAATTAATACACAGAAATCAATTGCATTTCTATATACTGCTTTTCACAATAGTACTGACAATGAAAGATCAGAAAGAAAATTAGGGAAACCATCCTATTTACCAACACATCATAAAATACCTAGGAATAAACCTACCAAAAGGGACAGAATATCTATACTTTGAAAACTATAAGGCACTGATGAAAGAAATCAAAGAGAACACAAACAGATGTAAAGATAGACCATGTTCTTGGATTGGAACAATCAATCTTGTTAAAATGACTATACTACCCAAGGCAATCTACAGATTCAATGTAATCCCTATCAAATTACCAAGGACATTCTTGACAGAACTAGAACAATATATTTTAAAATCTGTATAGAAACACAAAAGACTCTGAATAGCCAAAGCAATATTGAAACGAAAAAAATGGAAATGGAGGAATCAGGCTCCCTGACTTCAGTCTATACTACAAAGCTACAGTCATCAAAATAGTATGGTACTGGGACAAAAACAGAAATATAGATTAATGGAACAGGATAGAAAGCCCAGAAATAAACCCAAGCACCTCTGGTCAGCTAATCTATGACAAAGGAGGCAAAAAACATACAGTGAAGGAAAGATTGTCTCTTCAATAAGTGGTGCTGGGAAAAGTGGACAGCTACATGTAAAAGAATGAAAATAGAACAATCCCTAACACCATAAACAAAAATAAACTCAAAATGGATTAAAAACATAAATATAAGGCCAGATACTATAAAACACCTAGAGGAAAACATAGGCAGGTATGCTCTTTGGCATAAATCACAGCAACATATTGTTGGATCCGCCTCCTAGAATAAGGTCAATAAAAACAAAAATAAACCAATGGGACCTAATTAAACTCAAAAACTCTTGCACAGCAAAGGAGTCCATTAAAAAAGACAACCCAGAGAACGTGACAAAATCTTCTCAAATGATGCAAGAGACAAGGGCCTAATCTCCAAAATATACAAATAATTCATACAACTCAACAACAAAAAAACCCAAATAACCCAATTAAAAAATGGGCAGAAGACCTAAATAGACATTTCTCCAAAGAAGACATACAGTATGGAGGTACCTCAGAAAACTAAATATAGAACTACTGTATGATCCACCAATCTCACTCCTGGGCATATATCTGGACAAAACTTTCACTGAAAAAGATACATGCACCCATGTGTTCATCACGGTGCTTTTCACAATAGCCAAGACATGGAAACAACCTAAATGTCCATCAACAAATGAATGCATTAAGAAGATGTGGTGCAATGGAATACAGAGAAACTCATATACTCACATAGAGAGACATATGTAAGAACATCCATGGTGACACCATTTTTAAAGAGCAAAAACCTGGAAACAAACCAGTATGCATCAAGAGGAGAATGGATGAATAAATTGTGTATGCTCACACAAAGGAATATTGTATAGGAGTTAAAATGAATAAATTATAACAAGATACAACTATATATATACACATACATATATATACACACCAGAATTTTTAAGTTAAAAAATCCCAAAAGAGGAGTTCCCGTCGTGGCGCAGTGGTTAACGAATCCGACTAGGAACCATGAGGTTGCGGGTTCGGTCCCTGCCCTTGCTCAGTGGGTTACCGATGCGGCGTTGCCGTGAGCTGTGGTGTAGGTTGCAGACGCGGCTCGGATCCCGCGTTGCTGTGGCTCTGGCGTAGGCCGGGGGCTGCAGCTCCGATTCAGCCCCTAGCCTGGGAACCTCCATAGGCCGCGGGAGCGGCCCAAGAAATAGCAACAACAACAAAAAAGACAAAAGACAAAAAAAAAATCCCAAAAGATAACATACAGCTCATATATCTATATTTATAATATGTATATAAATATCTGCAAAAATCTATATATCTTTCCATACACTTTTTAGGAATACATATTGAGAAAGTCCTTTTTTCTCCAAGTACAACTCCTAAACTAAGAAGGAGTCAAATGCTTCATCCTCCCTCCCATTTTCCTGGGTGATGAGGCATATTTAAAGGGTGTGTCTCGGGAGTTCCCATCATGGCTCAATGGTTAACAAATCCAACTAGGAACCATGAGGTTGTGGGTTTGATCCCTGGTCTCATTCAGTGGGTTAAGGATCCCGCGTTGCTGTAGCCAACGGCTACAGCTCTAATTGGACCCCTGGCCTGGGAACCTCCATATGCCACGGGTGCAGCCCTAGAAAAGAAAAAAAAAAAAGGGTATCTCGAAATAAGACTTTTTCTTTTAAAAGTTTATGTAATTCTCTAATGTAAAGGTAGATTATTACTATAGAATACTTAGCAACATTCCTAAAACTATTTGTGACATAAGTGTAGCTGGCAATTAGGTGATTTTATTCTGGAAAATTTTCACATTTTAAAACCCAGCGACATAAATAAATGTTTTTATTCATACCATTCCTTCAATCTTTTTTTTGGATTATTATTCATCTTTTTTAGTGTAATGCTCATGTATGCAGGGTCAACTGAGGGCTGGCTAGATGGCTGTATTGAACTTGCCTGTGTTTAGTCACATGTCTGGAGTCAGCTGACTATTCACTGGGGTGACTACTCTCATCTGCATTTTTCATGTTGCAACAGGTTGGCTAGGGCATTCCCATGGTGACAACAGAGGCCTAAGAAGCAAGCAGAAATATGGAAGACTCAGAGATGGCATACCAACAGCTCTTAAGTCACATGGCCAAATGCAGCATTAAAGGATAACAGCATTACAATGTGCAGATACAGTAGGAAGAAATAATATGGGGCTAATTTTGCAATCTACTAGTGGCACTTATGTCTTTATTCCCAAATCACTGGTCTTTGAATTATAAGGCCATTTTTTTGTCACCTTACATTATCCCTTCCCACTTCATCATAGTAGTTTAGGTTGGGGCTAATCTTACCTAATTCCTGTGTGGGTTGTTTTATCTCCAAGGTCTGAGGGAAAAGAATTTCAATAGTGTGTTACCTAGCTAGGTTGGTAAATATTGGTCTGTATTTCTAATTTGCCAAGCATCACTTAATTTTTGTATTACAGGTAATTATTTCAGACAAATATAACTTCTTCAGAAATTACATGTCTTGAGGTTAATAACATCTTTTAAATATTTTTTCTTATAGAGTTTAACCTGCTCATAGTAGGTGCTCAATAAATATCAGCAGTTTTTTTAATGGATACATCATTTCAGAGGCAAACAAAAAAATCTGTTATTTTAAGGATAAAAAGTCCAGGCTAAAGAGAGTATTCAAATATGGATTTTCTATAAGCAGTAGAGAAATGTATTTTTATTTTTTTTTTAAACTAAAACACTCAATTAAATATTAATTACTTTTTTCTTGATGGAATACTTTAATTGACCTAGCAGAAGCTTGTTATGAAGCATAGAAAAAACAACTGCTATTATTATAAACCAGTGGTATTCTACCCTGGCTTCAAACTGTAATCACTTGGGGAGCCTTTTAAACAATACCAATGCCACCTTAGATCAATTAACTCCATATCTCTGGAGGTGGAGCCTAAGTATCAATAGACTTGAAAGCTCCCTAGATAACTCTACTGTGAAAACAAGGTTGAGGATAGGTGCTTTAAACTCTTCTAAAAATACCAACAAGAGAGTCTGGATATTAGCAATACACTTGGAAGCAACACATGGCTGTTAACTTGGCTTTGCTAAACAATCCTGACAGATGAAACAGTATCCTAATTAATTGGTCTTCCTAAGTCCATTTGGGCCTTTACCTGGCAGCATTTTCAAAACACAGTTTTTGGAAATGCTGAATTTCATTTATTATAAAGTAGTTCATAGATGCTGGCCCTGCAAACTTACAATTTGACTTATATTGTGATATAAAATCAATTTGATATCACTGGGATGTAGATCTCCTGATGAGAGATGACAAAGACCAGCTGAGGCTTTAGCTAAATGATGTGTGAGAACACTGAGGAGCAGACAATTGGAAACTAATGAGATGATAAAGGCTTTCAGGTAGGTGAGTTGATCAGCTACCTGCTGAGACCCTCTCACTGTAGAAGAGCTCAGGCCCCTCTTTTCCATCTTAGGTGCAATCAAGGTTAGTGCTATTTGGTTAAGTACTGTCTCTGCTCATTTTTGGAGGTAAAGTTGGAAAGAGAAGTGGGAACTGGTAGGTATATCTTCCATCTCACATTTACATACATTCCAGTCTAAGATGCATTGTTATTAGCACTAGCATATAGTGGCACAGGGATGATTGGTGGTGGCACCTATGAAGGAAATTTGGGCCATAGATTCAAACATTATGGCCACTTCAGGGTGTACTTGCTGCTCCATAAACTGCTGACCTTGACTGAAATTCCCTGACCCCATCATCCCTGACCAAAGATGGCCAAATTCTACCTTTTACCCAGAGCAGAGTGGCTGTGGTTGGAAAAACAAGGTATGAGGGTATACTTTAAAGTCAAGGCAAAATCAGGTTTTAAATTCTAACAAATTCAGTTTGATTTGGAAGTTCCAACTTTAAGGAATTTAAAATACATCATGATGAGATGATATCACACTGTAATGGAATATATTGGCAAAATACAAATATGTAAACAAAATAAGGGTTATTGAGGTATTAAAAATGTGAACTAAAAAGATCATTAAGACTGGACTAGGGAAGTGATTGTCCATAACAGCCTTAAGACATGCTCTGGACAATAAGTGTGCCAATGTCAAAAAAAGTATAGAAAATGCTGCAAACGACATCCCCTTCTTAGAGTGTCACTGTATCAATGATCAGAGTAAAGACCCAGAGAAATAATATAGTAAATAAGGTTTGAGCTTGCTTATTCTGAGTTTCAAAATATTCTTAGAGCACTTTCTGTCATGATGCAGATTATATCTTGGGGAACACTGAACTGGTATTGTTCATATAGTTAATCATAAAGGGATATATCAATTACATGAAATATAAAGCCACGAACTGAATAATCTTGGATAATTTACCTTTTCTTGAAATCCACCAACAAATGTTAGGTGTGGAGATTATTTCATCATTTTGGTTTTCACCATCCACAAGAATACAGCTACTGAACTATACTACTAGATTTAAATCTAGTACAGCTCTAAGGTAATCCAGGGAAGAAATTTAAAAGTGTGATATTCAGGTCACTCACTTTTGAATGTAGTCTAGGTTTTCAATGTCTCTTGGCAAATATGGCACTTAGAATTTTACAATACTCTTGGTGCAGTCAAGCCAGAACAGGTCATTTACAATACAACTACAGTCGTCTGGTATCTGCAGAGGATTATTTTCAGGACCCATGGTGGATATTAAATATCCACATATACTCAGATCCTACAGTCGGCCCTCCATCTGTGGGTTTAGCATCTACAAATTCAGCCAACTGCAGATTGTATATTAAGTTTGTGATCTGTGGCTAGTTGAACCCATGAATGTGAAACTATGGATATGGATGGCTGACTGTATATTTATTGAAAAAAACCCACATATAAGTGGACCCATGCAGTTCAAACCAGTGTTGTTCAAGTGTCAACTGAATTTCTTCCTATTAAGTACTTTTCTCTCCTTTCTACTCCTTCCTCTTTTCCTTCTTTCATTTTTCTATACTTTCCTTTTTACTTTCATTGTCTTCTTTCTTTCTAAAAATAACCCATTTTACAAACATCCTAATTCAAATGCTTTAGGCTCATGTCCTTTAGAAATAGGTTTATTTAGATTTTGTTTTACTCAAAACCCATTATTTCAAAATATAACTATTGATACTGCATTGAATAATTATAATGCTCTTGCAAAACTTAGCTTACTCCAAGTGTTACCACTAGAAAGAATTACTTAATATTGATGTCATTTCATTAATAGCATTCAAATATGAATGTGTAGTAAATTCTTCTATCTTGCAGATAAAGAATGAGGTTTCAGCTCAAAATGGTGATGTAGGAAGATTCTGAACTCACCTCCACCCATGGACAAATTGGATCTACAGCTACATATGGAACAATTTCCTCTTTAAAAAACCCAAAGGCTGGCTGAATGATGACTACACACAAGGCAGAGAAGAAAAACAAATCACAGTAGGTAGGAGAGGCTGGAACCCAATCTCATCATAAACCCCACCCTTGGAATGGTGACCCACAACCAGGAGGGAGCTCAAAACCCAGAGCCTCTCCCCAAGAAGTAAAGGGTTTGAATCTCACATTGGGCACCTCAACTTTTAAAACCAGCATCTGAGAGACAAGCCCAAAAGCATCTGACTTTGAAAACCAATGGGACTTATGTCCCAAGACATACAAGACTCTAGTCACGAGAAACTGCCCTTAAAAGGCTAGTATGCTCAGACTCATTTGCCCCAGGGCCCAGCTCAGAAGCAGCTGATCATGCCCAGACTTAAAGTGAAGGAGGTTTATCTGCTTATATTAAAGTGTTGGCCTCAGGGGCACACATCTCATTAAACACATCTAGGAGCCTGCTGGAACACTCTCCAGGGCAGACACTGGCAGGTGCAGTTTTTATACTCACCATGTCCTGTGCTTCAGAGCACCAGTATTTCCTGGTATAGGGAGCTTTCAACATCTGATGGACTTATTTTTGTGCCTGCAACCCAGGGGATGCCTCTTGACCATCTGATTCTGGAAGCCAGGGAGCTTGCACTCCTTGTCCCATGGTACTATAATAATTGGTATCACATAGAAAGGAGTTCATACCCCTGTCTGGTGCTCCAATTTTTACAGCTGCTGCAAGGGAACACCGCTCCATTGCCTGGCTCTGGTGGGGCTTACACTCATGGGACTTACACTTGTGGGTCCAGTAGGACTGCAACCAATGGAGAAAGAGTTCTTAAAACAGCTACTGCCCTCAGGGCACAAGAGGAAAGAGATACAAGAGCTGTCCTTCCCTGAAAAAGGCCTATTAGCTAATCTAGGCTGCAGCCTGAGCATCAGGCTTCAGTTTTGGCACACACTGGTGAAGCTGCTGTGGAAAACAGTATGAAGGTTCCTCACAGAATTAAAAATAGCACTACCATATGATCCAGCAATTCCACTTTGGAGTATTTATTCCAAAGAAATAAAAACACTAACTCTAAAAGATCTCTATGCCCTCATATTCATTGTAGCATTGTTCATAATAGCCAAGATATAGAAACAATCTGAGTGACCGATGGGTGAATGGATAAAGAAATTATGAGATTTTACACACACGCACACACACACAATGGAAAATTATTCAGCCATAAAAAAGAATGAAACTTGCCATTTGTGACAACATAGATGGACATTGAGGGGATTATGCTAAGTAACTCAGGCAGAAAAAAGAAATACCATTATGTTTTATATGTGGAATTTATGGGAAAAAAAAAACCCAAGCTCAAAGATACTAATGGGTGCTTGCCAACAGCTGGGGGTGGTGGGTGGGAGAAAAACAAAAGAATTCTCTAAATCTCATTTATTTCATTTCCAGCACTCCATCCTAAGGGGAAAAAATGAGAAATGTTTTTACACTAGAATATCTGCACATCTACATATCACCTCAGTAGGGCAGTTTTGATAGTCAACCATTATTTGGATATTATTTAGAGGAAGGAATATTATAAAAGGCCATGAAATGACTTTCTGATGTCAGAGTAGCCTTAGTCAACAGGCAGAGCAGAAATCAATCTAAATGAATAAAAGCAAAAGTAAAAATACGAAATATGTATATATAACATTATAATAGTGTAAACACACAAACTGTTGATAAAAGTGATTTTTGATTTGTTTCTAATAAACAATATTCCACTGGTGAAAAGTATACAATAACATTGTATACTTAATGTATACAAATGTTAATATATTTATATAAACTACAAGCTTGTGTTTCAAATAATTAGTTTAACATCCCAAATGCTTTTATGAGTTATGAAGAATATCAGTTCCCTGGTCTCACATGACTAGTCTAAGTGAGTAGTGGTAGCAAATATTTTTGGTTTGATCCTTCTTCCCCCAGTGGGACCAGAACACAGACAGTATGAATCCACAGACCATATACTCATGCACTACACTATACTAGCTTTTGCTCTGAAAATATCATACAAAGAATACATTAAACACCCTGGCCATTGTTTCCATTAACGACACTGGTACTTGTCTCAAATTCTGTTTGCAAAATATGACAGTATGCCAAGAAATGTTGCTCTGCATGAAGCTTTTACTGAAAGCTATATTTATACTGGTGCTTAGTATTAGTGGCACTGCAACCAACAATTTCATAGAGGTACAAAACACTGAAATATATTTCAAATATATTTGAAATCTCAAGAAATATGGGACTTAAATTACTTGAATGGAAGATACTGTTACATTTTATGACCAAACCCAGAAATGTTACATATACAAATTTTATATGTATATGTTTTTAGGAATAGAGACTTTTTGACTTCCATCAATATCTAGAAACTTATCAAACTATGGGTTGTAAAACTGCCATTTTATGAAACAAATGTGAGTTTGTTAAATGTTATTTAATTCACGGACACAAAACAATGGGAAAATTCATTTTAGTTGCTTGTAAATGTGGTAATTGAGAGAAATTTTGGCAAAAAGATTCTCTTTGGACTTTTTAGGCTCTTTAATTGGAAGGCAGGTAGTATAATACAATTAATGAAAAATACTTTGGTAGGAAAATGTATTTTAATCGAAATTAAAGGAGTTGACTGAAACATTTTACCTAGGAAAGGAGAATTAACTAGTGAGCTTGACAATGTATACATTAAAGGATATGTTGCTTATACTTTAAAAATTCTATAATTCTATGCTTAAATGGGAACATTAAAAAAAATCTGTGTGGTAATAAAGTTTCAAAAAATCCAAAACACTCTTTCTTACTGATAACAAGGGTTATTTAAAGAAGAATTCATGGAAATAAATTTGTCCAACATAAAATTAAACTCAGAATCATTAATGCACAGATCATTTATAAACAATGCCTGTAGATTTGAAAAACCCTAATCTTCTGATTATAATGATTCTTTATTCTGCAATGACTTCATGAATTCCACTACTAAATTAGTGAAACATGCAAATAATTTAGAGTTTTTGTCTCTGTATATTTTCTTATCTGTCACAATTTCCAAATTCTCTATAGTGTCAATGCTGAAAGACTTTCCTCCAGACTATACCTTTTTAATTTCAGTGAAGGTGTTTTGACTTATAAATAAAAACATACATTTATACAGTAAACCTACTTTTTCTAAAATTTCCTAAATAGTATGGTTTTAAAAATTATAAAATGATAAATGCCAGCCTTCATTGTTTCTAAAAAAATGTGAGAAAAAGAAAACCAAAGTAGTCAATAAAATATTGACCATCATTTTTCAAATTGACCAAATTGATGAAATAATTTTAGGAAGATTGAATCATTTTATTAAATGATATATCCTTTCATAATTTAAGAAAAGACTACTGAGAAATGAGAAATGAATCCTGAGAGAAATCCTCTCAATGTAGTTCCAAAAAACCATAGTTTGTATTTACAAAATACAAAATAATGTAATTACCTTTAAAAACATCATGGAGGGATAAAGATTGAATTTTCTAAAAAAAAAAAAAAAAAATGGCATGGTCCCAAAATTTTCTAAGGTCCCTAACCTGTCAGAAAGTGACCTTTCTTACCACCTGTGAGATTGGGACCTTATAAGACAGGTCAGTGTTCTTGGGATGGTTTTGTAGTCATTTGGACAACATATAAAGTCAACACTTTAAGACTGGGCTTATTACCCCTGATTTGATGAGACTCATTTGCAAATATGATGTATCTAGGTATGGCCATGATTGCAAGAACAATTTTTCCAATTATATATCTGGATATAAAGGAGGACAGATTCTTACTGAAACCATGTCAATAAATAAAACTACCATGAAAGGTAAGAGCACTCAAGTAAAAAGTACTATTTGTTTCTAAACTGTGAGAGGCCAGTGAGAATCAAATAACATTAAAACATTTCATTTTACTTTACAGAAGCATAGTCTACTAAATTGAGTGTTAGAAGTAGCTTAAGAAAAAAAGCATGGGACTTCCTTACCTAATATTAAAAACCAAATATTAAAAAAATTCCAGGGAGTTCCCATCATGGCTCAGTGGAAACAAATCTGACTGCTATCCATGAGGATGCAGGTTTGATCTCTGGCCTTGATCAGTGGGTTAATGATCTGGCGTTGGCATGAGCTGTGGTGTAGCTTGCAGACACAGCTCGGATCCTGTGTTGCTGTGGCTATGGTGTAAGCTCTGATTCGACCCCTAGCCTGGGAACCTCCATTTGCCGTGGGTGCGGCTATAAAAAGACAAAAAAAAATTCCAATATTTCAAAAAAAATACAATAAGATGTATTTCTTCAGTCCTAAATGATGAATTTTGTTCCATCGTCTCAAGTCAGCAATCTACTTTTGCAGTCTATTTGCTTCTAGACGAAAAAGGTTCCTAAAAATCCTGACTTATTCCATAGTATAAATTCAAAGTTGTCTAGGCAAAATGGGAAGCCTAGAGCCAAAAGTCTATCCTTTGAAGTATCAATAGTTGAGAGTACCTGTTAAAATCCTTTCTAAGAGGCTCGAAGACTGTCCTTTGTTGAAGGCACAGATTTTAGCTTCTAGCTTATACCAGAGACTTGAGACAAATGCCTAGGAGCAGAAAAATGTTTGATGAGATGAGAGGCTGTAGTTAACTTATCACAGTGCTAATAATATCATAGTTTTCTATTGGGGTATATTAAGTAACTATTTTATAAAGATTTAGTCAATAGTTCCTCTAAGGATAAGAATGCATTATTGCAATACATGCACTGACAAATCTCTAAGTCTTCCCATAAAATGTATAGTCTCTGTAATATTTACATTAATAACATGTTAACTATAAAATTTTTACCTTAGGAAGAACAAGCATTTCTTCCGATTTGAAGATTTTGTTCACACAATTCTTACAATAGTGTTAATTAACATGGACCTATTCAACCTATTTATAGTATATTTTTGTTTTATGAAGTAAATAATCTTTTTGATTTTCCAAGGGCCTCCCGGAGAATCTACAAGATCTCTTTTAATGTGAATATTAAGCTTGAAGTTTTATTTTTTTTCTTCTCAACTTAGTTTCTATCTTAGGAAAGTAAAATCAAAGGAATTGTCAGGGATTCGATCAATTGTTTTAGATGTTCAACATGCCTGAGAAACAATATATGGTTACCTGCTTAATCAAAGTGACAATAAAATATTTTAAAATAATTACTTGAAAAGGTAACAGTTGTAAGTAACTTTATCTTTTTGACAAATGAAGAATCTATGTTGTTTTGTTAATAATAATCAAAACAGAAAAATATTTTGGTAAGATAGGAATTTCCAGAAGGTAAACAATAACCTTTGTACCTCCTGTTAAGATCACTAAGAAACCTTAATCATTTTAATAAAGGAAAAAGTCATAGTACACTTTTTTCTTTTTTTAATTTTTTTATAATGATTTTTATTTTTTTCCATTATACCTGATTTACAGTGTTCTGTCAATTTTCTACTGTACAGCATGATGACCCAGTCACACATACATGTATATATTCTTTTTTCTCACATTATCATGTTCCTTCATAAGTGACCAGACATAGTTCCCAGTGCTACACAGCAGGATCTCATTGCTAATCCATTCCAAATGCAATAGTCTGCATCTCTTAACCCCAAGCATCCCATCCAGCCCACTCCCTCCCCCTCCCCCTTGGCTACCATAAATCTGTTCTCCAAGTCCATGATTTTCTTTTCTGTGGAAAGGTTCATTTGTGCAATGTATTAGATTCCACATAGAAGCTGGAATATGGTATTTGTCTTTCTCTTTCTGACTTACTTCACTCAGGATGAGAGTCTATAGCTCCAACCATGTTGCTGCCAATGGCATTGTTCTTTTTTTATGACTGAGTAGTATTCCATTGTGTATATATACCACATCTTCCAAATCCAATCATCTGTCGATGAACATTTGGGTTGTTTCCACGTCTTGGCTATTGTGAATAGTGCTGCAATGAACATGCAGGTGCATGTGTCTTTTTTAAGGAATGTTTTGTCCGGATATATGCCCAAGAATGGGATTGCAGGGTCATATGGTAGTTCTATATATAGTTTTCTAAAGTATCTCCATACTGTTTTCCATAGTGGTTGTACCAGCTCATATTCCCACTAACAGTGCAGGAGGATTCCTTTTTCTCTACACTCCCTCCAGTATTTGTTATTTGTGGATTTAGGAATGATGGCCATTCTTACTGGGGTGAGGTGGTATCTCATGGTAGTTTTGATGTGCATTTCTTTAATAATTAGGGATGTTGAGCATTTTTTCATGTGTTTGCTGGCCATCTGTATATCTTTGGAGAAATGTCCGTTCAGGTCTTTTGCCCATTTTTCCATTGGGTTGTTGGCTTTTTTGCTGTTGAGTTGTATAAGTTGTGTTTGGCATTTATATATCTGGCAGTAAAAGTTTCAATGCTCTTCTTTTTGTATAAGTAACCTCATCTAAAAGGAGCCAACTTTTGCAAAATTTTAATATATTTGTTTCTTTTCATGCTCAATTATTAAAAACTAAGTTGAATAAAACTACCTTTCTTTAAATCTTCTACAATTTTTCATATCCATTATGATTTTGTCATTCACTAAACTATTTGACATTCTGAAACAACTAAACCTTTAAAACAAAATGACCCTCTTTTTCTCCTGATAAAAAAAACCCCACTTCCCATTATCTTATATACTCAAGTGTATTTATCTTGGTAGTATTGCTCCTAATGTAGTCTCCACAATAAGTTTTAATAAAAAAAATTTCTATTTCATAGAAAAATACTGAGAGGTCTATTATTTGAGAGCTCTCTATCAAATATTTTAGCAGACTAAGAAGACTCATTCTCTGTAGCCACACAAAGCACTTTTAAACCTTTGTAAAATGGCTTAAATGCACGTTACCCAAGTGAACATTACCCAAAGATATAGCCACCGTAAGGCATATAAAAATAATGCGTAAAAGCATATAAACTTAAAATTACGTTGAGTAATCATTGTTTGAGTATTCAATTCTACTGAAGAATTATCTAAGCATCTAATCATTATCTATTAATTTAATGATAATCCAAATCTACAAATTATATTTAAAATAAAACACTATAAAACATAATCACTTTTGATATAAAAATGTATCAGACTAATGATTCAATTTAGCCGAACACCAATTTTTATGTTTCATAATTGTAAATGGTATTTAGGAGTAATAATAACTTATTTGCTCAGTAAACCAATGTAAGAAGCCTAGAAATTCAGATCAATTTGTTACTTTTATTTATTTATTTATTTATTTATTTTTGTCTTTTTTTTTGCTATTTCTTTGGGCCGCTCCCTGCGGCATATGGAGGTTCCCAGGCTAGGGGCTGAATCGGAGCTGTAGCCACCAGCCTACACCAGAGCCACATCAAGCGGGATCCAAGCCGCGTCTGCAACCTACACCACAGCTCACGGCAACGCCGGATCGTCAACCCACTGAGCAAGGGCAGGGACCGAACCCGCAACCTCATGGTTCCTAGTCGGATTCGTTAACCACTGCGCTACGACGGGAACTCCTTTTTTTTTTTTTTTTTTTTTTTTGCAATCTTCTTGGGCCACTCCTGCGGCATATAGAGGTTCCCAGGCTAGGGGTCAATCGGAGCTGTAGCCACTGGCCTACACCTTGCAGGTTTTTTTTTGGTCTTTTTGCCTCTTCTAGGGCCACTCCCGCGGCATATGGAGGTTCCCAGGCTCGGGGTCCAATTGGAGCTGTAGCTGCCAGCCTATGCCAGAGGCACAGCAATGCGGGATCCAAGCCACTTCTGCAACCTCCGCTGCAGCGTGAGGCAACACCAGATCCTTAACCCACTGAGCAAGGCCAGGGATTGAACCCGCAACCTCATGGTTCCTAGTCGGATTCGTTAACCACTGCGCCACGACAGGAACTCCCCAATTTGTTACTTTAAAAGAAGGCAAACCCAAATCTAAAATCCAAAATGAAAACCAAAATGCCTAGATTATCAACCACACTGACTGATTCATGGAAAAGATAGTTACTATTTATTATTTTAGCCAAAACTAGTAACCAGTCTAATTTGTCCAAGGATTCATCTTAATTATGTAAACTTAGATTTCAAATGTTCTTAAGTCAGCAATTTCTGTACTTTTTAATGTATTGCACATTTAGAGCTATTAAGTTAGTCCCTTTTTTCCTATGACTTTAAGGAAGGATATTACATTTATATAAGAGCTCATTTATCTCTATAAACATATCAGAATAGAATTCCTTTAAGTTTAAGGGACATAATAATCAAATTTATTAATTCTCCACAGAAGTAGGGAAATATTTCACACTGAAATCATGAAAGATAAAGTCTTTTCATCAAGTACAGGTGCATAGAGAACCATATATAGCTTCTTTTCCATAACTTCAGCCACAGGGCAACATTAAACACCAAAACTCCCCAGTTAAAATCTCAAAGAGATTTTTTTTCCTTCTGATTGGTACAAAATTCTTAACTGATTTAACAAACAAAAAACAAAACAAGAAAACACAAAAAAGATTAACAATCTGTATTCTCTGTCATCTCTCTCACATCAGAGAATAGATCTCTGTCATTCATCTAATATCACCAAATGGTCAGACCATAAGACCAAATCTCTGATTACTGCTGTCAGCAAGAGAAAATAACTTATCAGCTGAACACAAAATAGAAACAAATATAAAAACACAAAAATGAAAGAAAGGAAAAAGAAAGTAACTTAGGAAAAATTGAGACAGCAAAGTGGAAGTTCTATTGCCACCTGAAATTCACTCCAGGAGCCAGGAGAAGACAGGCCTGGAACTAACCAGCTGACAGTTTAGTTTACTTGGCTCTGCCAGGTGAGTTTATTGGGGCATCTCAATGAAATCTCCAAAATGGTTTCAGGTATAATTTTCAAAAAGATAAAATCATAAATCTAAGGCAAATAGCCCAAAGATCTTTTGAACAATTAGGTATATTGTCAATTTACCAAATAAACGGCAGACTTAGATTCTTGGCTTAGAACCAAACCTAGTTAATGTGTAACAGGGCCATAAACCATTAGGGATTGTCTGTTCCAACAGACTTTGATTTCTATCAGGTAAGAAATTTACAATTTAACCTTTGCCCTACAGAACTGTAGAATAGCCCAGACGACAGAAAGGTAGGCCCTAAAATATCTTTTCCCATTTCCAAATTTCAGAGAATTTTCCTGACAGATTTCACCTATGTTTACGTCCAATGGCTGAGAAGAGTTAATATAATTTCAGGAGAGAAGCCAATTAAGCATGGGGCATGAGAATTTAGGGAAACTAAGTAATTAGGTAATGCTATCTAAAGCAAAGTTACCAAAGCTCCATTAGCTTTGAAGGAACAATTTAAAGCATTGAAGAATACCCTCTTACATAAGTTCTTAGAGCTAACAATTGGCTGAACTAATTAAAAGAAGACCAAGACATTTTACAAATTAATTTACTCTTTTGAGTTAAAGAAAGTTAAATAAAAAAATAAAATATATCTATAGAAGTTCTAGAATATCAAGTCTCCCTTCCTTGGACCTAATGATACAAAAAATAATACAAAAAAATACAAAAAATAAATAATACAAAAAAATACAAAAAATAATACAACTCCATAAATTCTGTTTCTTCAGAAATTGTATGCATTGAAATATTACCTTCCCTGCAACCCCCCAATACCACCACTACCCATACCAATTCACAGAAGATTATGTCCTCCTTTCTCTGGCCACTGCCAGTTCTAAAAGTATTAATATCCCGCTTAGTATATCATTCTTATATAGAAACTCTGAGACAAGCAGGCCTCAGATATACTGGGAAACAACGATCAATAATATACCTTAAACTAGAGCAAAGACAGGGAGTTTCCATCATGGCTCATGGGTAATGAATCAGACCAGTATCCATGAGGATGCAGATTCGATCCCTGGCATCACTCAATGGGTTAAGAATCCGGTGTTGCTGTGAGCTGTGATGTAGGTCACAGATGTGGCTTGGATCCTGGTTGATGTGCCTGTGGTGTAGGCCAGCAGCTGTAGCTCTGATTGGACCCCTAGCGTGGGAACTTCCATATGCTGCAGGTGTGGCCCTAAAAAGCAAAAAATAAATAAGTAAGAGAAAACATATGCTGTTCATGGAACTTCCCACTGTACTGTGGATAAAGTGAAACGAAATATTAGGATGAATTTTCAAAAATTAAAGTAATACCGGAGCATAATTTGAAAAGGGGGGGAAGACAGAAGAAAAATTATGACATAACCAATCAACCAACCCAAGAAAATCCTGAAAATAAATTATTTGCATTACAGAAGAATTTATCCAGCTTTATTGAGGTATAATTAACAAAAAATTAATAAAGTGTACAACATGATTTAATATATACAGACCTTGTGAACATTTGCTACAATCAATGAACACATATATTACCTCACAGTTCCCATTTTTATGTGTGTGTTTAGAACACTTAGGGTCTACTCTTAGAAAGTTTCAAGTATACACAACACTATTATTAACTGTAGTTACCATGCTGTACATTAGATCCTCCTAACTTATTCATATTCTAGTTTTAAGTTTCTACCGTTTGATCATATCTCACAAGTTCTCCTAACCACCTGGAAACAACCATCCACTCTTCTACTCTCTTGAAAAAGAGATGAAATTTGAGGTCATAAGTGGTGGAGAGTTAAAAGAGGAATTGGAGTAGGTGGTCAAAAAGTACAAACTCCCACTTACATGATAAAGAAGTAGTAAGGATATAATGTACAACACAACTATAGCTAACACTGCTGTATGATATATAGCAAGATTAAGTATTCATGATGTTGATGTCAGAGAGTGTTTTGCCTATGTTCTCTTCCAGAAGTTTGATGGTGCCCTGTCGTATATTTAAGTCTTTCAGCCATTTTGAGTTTATTTTGGTGCATGGTGTGAGGGTGTGTTCTAGTTTCATTGCTTTGCATGCAGCCGTCCAGGTTTCCCAGCAATGCTTGCTGAATAGACGTTCTTTTTCCCATTTTAGGTTCTTGCCTCCCTTGTCAAAGATTAATTGACCCTAGGTGTCAGGGTTTATTTCCGGGTTCTCTATTCTGTTCCATTGGTCTGTCTGTCTGTTTTGATACCAGTACCACACTGTTTTGATGACTGTGGCTTTGTAGTATTTCTTGAAGTCTGGGAGAGTTATGCCTCCTGCTTGGTTTTTGTTTCTCAGGATTGTTTTGGCAATTCTGGGTCTTTTGTGGTTCCATATAAATGTTTGGATTGTTTGTTCTAGTTCTGTGAAAAATGTCCTGGGTAATTTGATAGGGATTGCATTGAATCTGTAGATTGCTTTGGGTAGTATGGCCATTTTTACAATATTGATTTTTCCAACCCAGGAGCATGGAATATCTTTCCATTTCTTTACATCTTCTTTGATTTCTTTGGTTAAAGTTTTATAGTTCTCGGCATATAAGTCTTTCACCTCCTTGGTCAGGTGTATTCCGAGGTATTTGATTTTGTGAGGTGCAATTTTAAAAGGTATCGTATTTTTGTATTCCTTTTCTAATAGTTCATTGCTGGTATACAGAAATGCGACTGACTTCTGAATGTTCATCTTATATCCTGCTACTTTGCTGAATTTATTAATCAGTTCAAGTAGTTTTGGGGTTGAGTCCTTAGGGTTTTCTATGTATAGTATCATGTCATCTGCATACAGTGGCAGTTGTACCTCTTCTCTTCCTATATGGATGCCTTTTATTTCTTTTATTTGCCTAACTGCTGTGGCCAGGACTTCCAAAACTATGTTGAAGAGCAGTGGTAAGAATGGGCATCCCTGTCTTGTTCCAGATTTGAGTGAGAAGGCTTTCGGTTTTTCCCCATTGAGTATTGTATTTGCTGTGGGTTTATCATAAATGGCTTTGATTATATTCAGGAATGTTCCCTCTATACCCACTTTGGTGGGTCTTGATCATGAATGGATGTTGGACTTTGTCAGATGCTTTTTCTGCGTCTATTGAGATGATCATATGATTTTTGACTTTTCTTTTGTTAATGTGGTGTTTTCTCAGGTCAGTCTCCCAAAGCAATAGAAATTAGAGCAAAAATAAACCCATGGGACCTCATCAAACTGAAAAGCTTTTGCATAGCAAAGGAAACCAAAAAGAAAACAAAAAGACAACTTTCAGAATGGGAGAAAATAGTTTCAAATGATGCAACCGACAAGGGCTTAATGTCTAGAATATATAAACCACTTATACAACCCAACAGCAAAAAAGCCAATCACCCAATGGAAAAATGGGCAAAGGACCTGAATAGACATTTCTCCAAAGAAGATATACAGATGACCAACAAACACATGAAAAAATGCTCAACATCGCTGATTATAAGAGAAATGCAAATCAAAACTACCATGAGATATCACCTCACACCAGTCAGAATGGCCATCATTCATAAATCCACAAATAACAAGTGCTGGAGGGGGTGTGGAGAAAAGGGAACCCTCCTGCACTGTTGGGGGGAATGTAAACTGGTACAGCCACTATGGAGAACAGTTTGGAGATACCTTAGAAATCTGTACATAGAACTTCCATATGACCCCACAATCCCACTCTTGGGCATCTATCCGGACAAAACTCTACTTAAAAGAGACACATGCACCCACATGTTCATTGCAGCACTATTCACAATAGCCAGGACATGGAAACAACCCAAATGTCCATCCACAGATGATTGGATTCGGAAGAGGTGGTATATATACCCAATGGAATACTACTCAGCCATAAAAATGAACGACATAATGCCATTTGCAGCAACATGGATGGAACTAGAGACTCTCATCCTGAGTGAAATGAGCCAGAAAGACAAAGACAAATACCATATTATATCACTTATAACTGGAATCTAATATCCAGCACAAATGAACATCTCCTCAGAAAAGAAAATCATGGACTTGGAGAAAAGACTTGTGGCTGCCTGATGGGAGGGGGAGGGAGTGGGAGGGATCGGGAGCTTGGGGTTATCAGACACAACTTAGAATAGATATACAAGGAGATCCTGCTGAATAGCATTGAGAACTTTGTCTATATACTCATGTTGCAACAGAAGAAAGGCTGGGGGAAAAATGTAATTGTAATATATACATGTAAGGATAACCTGACCCTCTTGCTGTACAGTGGGAAAATAAAAAAATTAAAAATAAAAAGTAAAATAAAAAAATAAAAATAGAATTCTATTAATATAAGAAAAAGTTTAGAGAACTTAATAGTAAAGAGTTCTTTATAAGAATAAGACATTAAGAATTAAAAACTGATCAGAAGGGATGAAAGATAAAGTTGAGAAAATTTTCACAAAAGTAGCACAATAAGACAGAGATGGAAAATAAGATACTAAAAATTATAAAATAGGTAAGCAATTGATTAGTTCCAACATCTGGCTAATTATAGTACTAAAGAGATCAGAGAAAATAGATGGAAATAAATTATCAAAGAATAAAATTTCCACAACTGAATAATAAATCTCCAGATTTAAATGGCTCACCAAAAGCCTAGAAGATGAATGAAAGGGACCTATATAGTATCAAATCATTGGGAATGTTTAGAATCCCAGGAGGAAAACCCTGAAAGGTTGCAGAAAGAGGTCACATATTTATTAATTTTAAGTAAGTAAAGATATTAACAATATGAGGAGTTCCCATTGTGGCATAGCAGAAACGAATCCAACTAGGAACCATGAGGTTGTGGGTTCGATCCCTGGCCTTGCTCAGTGGGGTAAGGACCTGGTGTTGCTGAGCTGTGGTGTAGTTGGCAGATGTGGCTCAGATCTGATGTTGCTGTGGCTGTGGCATAGGCTGAGCCCCTAGCTGGGAACCTCTATATGCTGTAGGTGCAGCCCTAAAAAAAAAAGCAAAAAAAAAAAGTTATTAACAATATAAAACAAGAATAATCATGAATTCAGTAGGATTATTAGGGCATAAAATCTATGATCACTGAAATAAGTTCATGAGCTAAAACAACAAATACAATTACCTTTGTGAAAGCTGAAAGAATAGGGAGCATATGTAAAAGAAAAGTTTAAAAATACAGAATACAGAAGAGTAGCAACACATACTAAGAGAAACAGAGGAAAATTTTAGAGAGAAGAGAGAGGAGGGGAGGAGAAGGGCAGAGAAGTCAGGGAGAAAGGTAGGAAGATAGAGATTTGAAGAAATAATAAAGATAAGATTGCAAATTAAAGGTGATTATAAATAATGTGCTTAGATTGTAAAGGTACGTAAAAGAGCAAAGAAAAAATATAAATTCCATGTAGATGAACTTCAAAGAACTAAGAGCCAGACTGACATCTTACTATCTCTGGATGTAAGAAAACAAGGGAATGTGAGTTCCTGTTGTGGCCTGAAGGGTTACAAACCTGACTAGTATCCTTGGATTTGGGTTTGATCCCTGGCCTTGCTCAGTAAGTTCAGGACCCAGCGTTGCTGCAAGCTGTGGCCCACATGGCTCAGATCCTGCTTTGTTGTGGCTGTGACTGTGGCATAGGCTGGCAGCTGCAGCTCTGATTTGACCTCTAGCCTGGGAACTTCCATATGTCACAAATGTGGCCCTAAAAAGAAAAAAAAAAAGAAAGGGAATGAAGTTTTTAAGGTATGGAAGGAAAAGATTTCCTTATCTCTCTTTCTCTCACTGTGTGTGTGTGTGTGTGTGTGTGTATAAAACCAGTCAAGTGGACATTCATATGCAAGAGAATAATAAATATATCATTAGGCATTTTTTTGAAAGCTATAGAGATTTGACATAAAAAAACTCACATTAGAGGGGGAAATAAAGCCTGAGAGATGCTAAAAGCAACATAGGGCTTGTCATAGACCCTGACATATAGTAGGTTCTCTTTAAATGTTTGCTTAACTAATGTAAAGCAACACACTTACACTGAGGTAGCGTTAATGGAGTCCTGAGAAACTGGAAAACCCTGGAATTGAAAGCATAGCGACAAAATAAAAAGTATAGTTTAAAGGAAGAATTTTTGTAGATTCTTCAGTGTCTTCCTGTCCCATAGTCCCATATAACTTTCTTTATTGATGTATACAATGGTTTAGATTCCAGCAAGGGAAAATGTCTGTAAGACTTACACAGAGGAATTACAGCATATCAAATGCCCAAGACACCAAAATTTCCTTTGTATCAAGCACACAAAAACTGCCAATATATCAAAGGCATGTGATTCTATTAGTTCATAGGTGGAAAACTATTCATAGAAAGGAAATTTGCTTTTGAAAGGGACTGATAAAGGTCTGCATACATTCTCAAAGAAATAATCACTTGTGCAACAGCTACTACTCCAATGAATACAAAGATAAATCCCCAAGCACAAGATAAAGGGCCTAATTATCTCATCTGCCTGCAGCTTATATTCATTCCTTCATATGACAACACTGTGTTTTCAGCTTTCTGAGGCCTAGAATCAATTAAGATAATTCTGGACTCTTTTTATAATCATTTCTAGGGAATAATAGCTTATTTCCTTTCTTCCAAATGATGAATATATGAATAAACTTAAATTTCTCCAGCCATCTTAATGAGCAATCTTTTTATTATTTTGTTTTTATAAACCTTAAAGATATAGTATTCATTGATCAGATTCATTTGATTTTTTATACATAAATTCAAGTCTAATTAACTTGAGCAAAAAGGCTAATGCACAGGTTCAATTATCCACTATGATAAAAATTAAAAATAGAACCACCATATAATCCAACAATTCCACTTCTGGGAATATATCCAAAGGAAACAAAAAAATTAACTTGAAAAGATATCTGCACCCCCATGTTCATGCCAGCATTATTTACAACAGCCAAGACATGGAAATGAGCTAAGTGTCTATCAATGGATGAATATGAAGTTGTGATATATATGGAGTATCATACAGACATAAAAATGAGTAAATGCTACCATATGCAACAATGCGGATGGACTTTGAAGGCATTATGGTAAATTAAGTAAGTCAAAGACAAATACTGAATGATCTCAACTTACATGTGGCATCTAAAAAAGGAAACAACCAAAGGCACAAAGAAAAGGTCAGACTTCTGGTTACTAGAGGTGGAAGCAGGATAGAGAAGGACAGATTGGAGGAAAGTAGTCAAAAGGTACAAACTTCCAGCTATAAGATAAATAATGACTAGGGATATAATGTAAAACATGATGGCTATAGTTAACACTGTTGTACAATATATAGGATGTTAGCCAGACCTACTGTGGTAATCATTTCACAATAATGTAAATCAAAGCATCATGTTGTAAGGCTCAAACTTATAAAGTGATGTACATCAATTATTTCTCCATAAAACTGGAAAAATATTTTATAAAAGTAAAGTTGCAGTTCCCTGGTAGTCTTGTGGTTAGGACTCTGTACTTTCACTGCTACAGCCCAGCTTCAGTCCCTGGTCTGGGAACTGAGATCCCACATTAAGCTGCTGCATGCCATGACAAAAAAAGTTGCATTTATTTAAAATAAGGTTTATTTAAATTAAAGAATATAAGAATTCCAAAATTCCAAGACCATAATAATAGAGAATTAAACCAAGTATGGGGCCTTTCTAAGTGAAGTGCCCTGTGCAACTGTACAAGCTGTACACCCAAGAAGCTGGCCCTGCTTCTTAGTTTTGCCTCAAGGAGATGTGATATAACTGAAATCTACTGTCCATATTGGGCTTCTCTGGATCCATGGAGGAGAGGAATTACTACAACCTTTTCCCCTTCCTTTAAAGGCATCATTATTTAGAAAAATTTACAGGCAATCAAATTCAATTGTGTGCTTGAATGAGTATGTTCTAAAAAGGCCAGATCCAGGATTTCTGACTCTTAAATTTTCAAAGGCCACTGTCTTCTAAACCAGTCTTCTACTTTTGCACAATTGTACTCTTGCCTCCTGGAACATTTTTACCAAATTTACTAAGTATGCTCTGTTTTAAATGCCTATTACCCTGTTCTAACACTTATGTTCAATAACTTACAGTTCCTATAGCATTGTTTGTTTTCCATTAATTGAAAATATTTGGATGTCACAGGTAATTGCTATTTGGCACCATCAATTATATTGTTTCGAACAAAATTTAAATGTGTCTTCTTCTGGAGAAAGGGATTTATAATCAGTAAAAAAAAAAAAATTAAAATTTTCAAGGGTCATCATTTCCATCACCGACAAAATAGATCTATATTCTGGTTTACCATTTTTAGCTCATGTCTTGGTTTATTAAGGTTGTTTTGATGTCCTAGTACCATTATGGTAGTATTGTTCACCCTGTGACTCTCCAACTCTAAAAAGAGGTCTTATCTTTTTTGGTTTCATTTTTTATTAGTTTGAAATAGGTATCTTAAGTTTCATGATCCAGGTGCCTCCATATCAAGGTTATCCTCTGGGAATCATGGAGAAATGGGTCTCTTCAGCACATTCAAAAAAAGTTTCATTTGTCCTCTCTCTCTTCCTTCTGACAACCACATTATATATTATCAAGGGTTGTACGAATATTTATTCTCTTAAACTTATTCTTGTCAAAGTCTACTTTATCCTATAAATTTGAAAGTACTTCTGAGAGTTTACAATTATTTATGTGTACATTAAAAAAAAATCTTATCATGATTGTTGTCTCAAAATGAATGACTGCCAATATTAGGAAATTGGTTCATGAAGCATAAAAGCACAGTGTAAGAACACTGAATAAGCCTGAATGAGGTCCTCATGTATAATGTTCAAGAGTCTCTAACCCACAAACTCAGGAGCATCAAAAATAGCAAATTCCTTAATATCTTTTGTAGCACCAAAATTTTAATTCCTATTTCAGTTTCAATCACATCACTATTGAAAGAAATATTCAGTGTCCGTCATTATTACTCTCCTCCTTCTAACAAAAATGTTCAATAGCCATGTGGTTTTACATAGCAACAAGGCACAGTCAGCCTCCTCTTTTCATATAGCTTACATTCAGGATGCTCATAACCCAAATCCATAAATTGCCTCAGGTCCAAAAGTTCTGCAACCTTCTTGCCATATTAGGTATACATCTATCCGCAAGATGATATATGAGATTTAGAGAGCATGGTTCAACTTCCTCAACAAACATCAGAAAACCCCATCAGTATGATTGGGAAAAATACATTAGTGTTACTTTACCTTCAACAGCATTACTCTTTCCCTGACTCTTCATAGGAGAATCTAACTAAAATAAGTCACTGCACAGTAACTCTTGTAACAACCTTTTCACAACAACTCTGACCCCACTCTTACTATTTCCCCATTTTCTTGATACTCTAAATATACTACTTTTATTTGCTAAAATAGAACACTTTGACACCATCAGAAATGTTAAGAGCCCACAGAAGGAACATCAACTGGACTGCAGGAGAGAATATCTCACTAGGAAATGTATTCCATGCACACCTACCTCCATTCATGGCTGAGGTGAGACAGATCTTTGACATTATGGCCTATGACTCCTGCTGTCCATTTTCCATTACTCCATTTTTTCCATAGGCCAACTTTGGTCATTGGTTCATATCGATGAGAACCATATGAAAGGTCAGAGGGCCATACACTAGGGAAATCTGAAAAAACAATTTAACTCAAAAGAGAGGATAAGCCTTTCTAATCGATTGCTTCTTTGACTGTGAGATTCCTTATTGAGATAGGTCTACATGAGAAAAGACTTAATCTTTTATTTTTATTAAGGTTTTATATATATGTATTTATAGTTTATTAAAGTAGATTTACAATGTTGAGTCAATTTCTGCTGTACAGCAGTGACTCAGTCATATATATATACATACCCAAACACATTCTTTTTTTAAATATTATTTTCTATCAAGGTCTATCCTAGGAGATTGGATACATTTCCCTGTGCTATATAGTAGGACCTTATTGTCTATCGATTCTAAATGTAATATTTTGCAACTATTAACCCCAAATTCCCCCTACCCCAATGGCAACAAGTCTGTTCTCTGTGTCTGTGAGTCTTCTTCTGGTTGGTTCATTGTGTCATATCTTACATTCCACATATCAATGATATCGTGTGGTATTTGTCCTTATTCTTCTGATTTACTTCACTTGGTATGATAATCACTAGTTACATTCATGCTGCTGCCAGTGGCATTACTTTGTTCTCTTTTATGGCTGAGTAGTATTTCATTGTGTGTGTGTACACATACCACATCTTATGAACCCATTCATCTGTCAATGGACATTTAAGTTGTTTCCATGTCTTGGCTACTGCGAATAGTGCTGCAATGAATATGAGGGCGCCTATCTTTTTTTTTGCTTTTTTAATATTTGATTTCTTTTAAAAATTAATTCAATGGATTTTATTATATTTATAGTTATACAATCATCTTCACAACCTAATTTTAGAACATTTCCATCCCCAAACCCCAGTTTGTCCCTCCCCCACTGCCCCCACCTGTCCCCTTTGGTAACCATAAGTTTTTCAGTCTGTGAGTCTGTTTCTGTGCTGCAAATAAGTTCATTTGTATCTTCTTTTTTAGATTCCACATGTAAGTGATAGCATATGATGCATGTATGTTTTTGAATTACAGTTTTGTCCAGATATATGCCAAAGACTGGGTCTGATGAATCATATAATAGTTTTATATTCAGTTTTCTGAGGAACCACCATAATGTTTTCCATAGCAGTTGTACCAATTTATATTCCCACCAACAGCATAAGAAGGTTCCCTTTTCTCCACACCCTCTCCAGCATTTGTCATTTGCAGATTTTTTAATGAGGGGCATTCTGACCAGTGTGAGGTGGTACCTCTTTGTAGATTTGATTTGCATTTCTCTAATAATTAGTGATGTTGAGCATCTTTTCATGTGCCTACTGGCTACCTGTATGTCTTCTTTGGTGAAATTTCTATTTAGGTCTTCTGGCCATTTTTTGATCGGGTTGTTTCATTTTTGTGGTTGAATTGTATGAGTTGTTTGTATACTTTGGAGATTAAGACCTTGTCCATTGCATTGTTTGAAACTATTTTCTCCCATTCTGTAGGATGTCCTTTCATTTTGTTTATGGTTTCCTTTGCTGCACAAAAGCTTATAAGTATATGCTATTTTTGTTTTTATTTCTATTGCCTTGGGAGATTGTCCTAAGAAAACATTTGTATGGTTTAGAATGTTTTGCCTATGTTCTCTTCTCGGTATTTGATGGTTTCATGTATGATGTTTAAGTCTTTAAGCCATTTTGAATTTATTTTTGTGCATGATGTGAGATTTGTGTTCTAGTTTCAGTGATTTACATGCAGCTATCCAACTTTCCCAGCACCTCTGACTAAAGAGATTATCTTTTGCCCATTTATATTCTTGCCGCCTTTGTTTATTAATTGGTGGTAGGTGTCTGGGTTTAGTTCTGGGCTCTCTTTTCTGTTCCATTGATCCATATGTCTGGATTTGTACCAATACCACACTATCTTGATGACTGTAGCTTTGTAATATTTTCTGAAGTCTGGGAGAACTATGCCTCCTGCTTTGTTTTTTTTGTTTTTTTGTTTTTGTTTTTCCCACAGGATTGCTTTGGAAATTCTGGGTCTTTTATGTTTCCATATAAATTTTTAAATCATAAATCTGAGTACACATATACATGCTTATTGTAAAAAATTCAAGCAATATACCAAAGAGTGAAATAGGTAAAAATTCTTTCAACTTTGAAGTCCAACAGAAAACTGTTAGCACTAGGATGAACATCATTATTGATTTTTTCATGCACATATATAATATAGAAATAGTTATCTAAAATATATTTGTATAATTAATATATATATACATATATATTGCCATCAACATCATGATATCAAACTTAGATAGTTTTGCCAGCTCCCTTTTTACTTTTAATACATGTAGCTGCACAGTATTTCAGTGTATGAATATAATTCTTGCCATAATGCATTATAATTTTATGACTTATGTGCCCCACTCACAAGACTAAGTATTTATTGAGAATAGAGAATTCTATAGGTATTTTTTTGTTTTTAATAGAGCCTTAGTAATTAACACAGAACCTAGTAGATGGAAAAATATTTGAATGGACAGATGAATGAATGGATAGACAGAAATAAAGAGGCAGCAGTATGGTGGATGTCTGCAGAAAAAAAAAGAACTATTAGGTTACTGTCTACATAGTTCATGTGAGAAGAGTAATAAGAGCCTAAACTAGGGTATAAAACATAGTAATGGAAGGAGGTGAAGCATCTAGAGAGTTATTTTGAATAGCTGGGATTTTTTTTTTTTTTTTGCTTTTAAAAACATTTATCTCAAATTTTTAATAATACAGCTTTAAATAGTACACTGGTTTCCTGTGGGTTGTTGACTTTTACATTTTATCTTCAAAATGTGACTTACTATTGCATTTTGTCTGAGTTTCATTTGTATACCAAATAATTGTAGTATGTATTTCTTTGACTTCCTTTCCCACCGATTCTTAATTTAATTGTGTGGTGACTCACCAACATTGATTCCTGCAGGAGTTTCTGTTCATCATTCAGAACAATGTCCTTCATAGGTTCCAGAAGTAATTGCTAGAGAAAAAAAAATGTGTTTGAGCAAAACCTTACTTCATTTCTTGTTCCAATAAGATATCCTATAATTGAAGAATAAAGACAATAATAATTTGGTCTACAATGTCATACACAGCAATAAGTGATATAGGCAAGTATTACTTTAAAAATATGTAATCCTTACAACTATGAGGATGCTAATAAAGTGACAAAATGGCCAGGCCATGGTATAAAACTAGTTTAATATGACCTCAAAGTTTACTCCTTCCTTCCCTAGAATGAAACACTACTATATAGCCTCTATTTATGATCATCTTCCTCAAATCTGTAAGTTTCTGACCGTCATTTAATATTTTAGCTTAGTTTTGTTATCCTAGTCAGGGAATTTGCAGAGTGCAAAACATAAAGTCTTTCTTCTACTTCAGTATACTTCATTGTGTCTTCTCTCCTCTCCTGCTTGCCCATAAAGGAGGCCTAATCCCGTCCATTTCTTGAACAAGTATGTGCTTACTGGCCTGACTGTTGAGTTTCTATATATCCCTCACTCTTTCCCTCAGGCTGTCCTTGGGTTGATTTCGGGTTGAGTCCACAGTGTTTGGTAAGTGAGCCTGCAAAGATGTCCCTAATTCCCTTACTTTTTATTTAATTATTTATTTCTTTGCTGCACCTGCTGTGGCATATGGAAGTTCCCAGGCCAGGGATTGAACCCACACCTCGGCAGCAACTCGAGCCCCTGTAGACAATGCCAGATCCTTAACCCACTGCACCACCATGGGAATTCATCCTTTAACAAACATCTGTAAAGCAAATCTGATTTTATCTTCCATCATATATATCAGTATTGTGTCCACTTTCTGTGGGGTAATCTGAAGGGACCACTAAAATATGGTCACTACTAACCTCTCATGATTTTTTCTTCTACTACAGTCCTCCTGCTTCATAGCTGAACTTCCCAATCAGACCACACCCTTTCTGGACTCTGAGTTGCATATGTGGTTCCCCCACCTTGATTTTCTTTTACCTACAATGTGTATCCTTGGTAAATAGTGAGTCATTTCAAAATATTTTATCCTGGAGCTCCTGTTGGGCTCAACGGGTTAAAAATCCAACACAGTGTCCATGAGGATGTGGGTTCCATCCATGGCCTCTCTCAGTGGGTTAAGAATCTGGCGTTGCCACAAGCTGCAGCACAGGTTGCAGATGTGGCTTATTATCTGGTGTTGCTGTGGCTGTGGGCATAGGCCTTCAGGTACCACTCCTATTCAACCCCTAGCCCAGGAACTTACATATGCAGTAGGTGTCCCTAAAAAGAAAAAAAAATGTATCATTTAGGAATGTTGTCTGACTTGTTTAGGTAAAATTGAACATCTGAGGGAACCACCCTCTGCTTGACATTAGACTTCATTTTACACGAACTGCATTTGAAGATTATTACATCACCCCTTTGAATAAATTTCCTAGTAGTCACACCTGATTCCTACCATACAGTGATGACTTTGTGTCAGCACTATCTCTTTAAAAGAGTGATTGTTAAACCGTACCCAAAATACTGGAAACCATCGAGGCCAGGAGACAGTGGGATTACATATTTAAAATACTAAAAGAGTAAGTTTCCCTGTGGTGCAACAGGTTAAGGATCTGGCATTGCCACAGCTGTGGCTCAGGTTGCAGTTGTGGGGTGGGTTCGATCCCTGGCCCAGGAACTTCCACATGCTGTGGGGGTGGCCAAAAACCAAGACAAAAACAAAAACAAAGTGCTGAAAGAAGAGAGTCCTGTATTTGGCAAAACTATTCTTCAGAAATGAATAAATTACATATACAGATAAACAAAAACTAAGAAAATTTGTCACTAGTAGACCTACCCTATGAGAAATACTAAAGAGAGCCCTTCAGGCTGAAATGAAAGAACACTAAGCAGAAACTCAGTTCCACATGACATGTTGATAAAAGGATACATAGTTTTACTTATGCTCATAATGAAAAAAACAGAGGGATAAAAACTTCAGAAGTGATGGCTCAGTTTATGGTACTGTATATGGTGATGGCTTCACAGGTATGTACTTATCTTCAAACTAATTATATGTTGAATATATTCAGGCTTTTTGTATGTCAATCACACCTCAATAAAAAAAATAAAAAGCGAGTAAGAGTAAGTACATAAGTAAATATAAAAGACAGTCTATTTTTCTGAGTAACTTTTCTTCTATATGGTTTAACAAACAACATCATAAAGCAATAATTATAAACTTGTGTTGATAACTTTATAAGGTATAGTAAATAAAATGTATAATATATACGTAATAAAATATAATGCATAATAAAGGTGTAATTTGTATGACAATAACAGCATGAGGGAACAGGAGGGAAAGGAGCTATGATGGAGCAAAGTATACTATTGAAATTAAGTTATTTTTAATCCAAATTAGGTTGTTTTAAATTATGATGCTAATTTTAATCCCCAGGGCAACCATCAAGAAAATAACTCAAAACAATACTGTACTGCTAAAGGCTAGACTGTACCGTCTGGAGAATAAAAAAGATTATTGACTACAACTGAAAACAGAAAGGGAATTATTCTCTCTATATATGTAATTTCTCAATTTGTAAAATACTGTGGCTTTAACTTTGTATATGAATTAGGTAGCATTTACAAAGTAGAAAAAAACTAGGTGAAAAATTGTTAATTTAGTCAAATAACACTTAAAAACTATGATATAATGCTCCTGAATAATGGAGTTATTTTATTTCACAGACCTATTCTGTTTGTTAAACATATACAGTTGACCCATGAATGACACGGACTGGAACTGTGTGGGTCTATTACATGCAAATGTTTTGCAGTAAATACACTCAGCCCTCCATATCTGTGGGTTCTGCATCTGGGCAGATATTGGTATTCATAGTTGGTCCTAGAACCAATACCCTGTGGATACTAATGGATGATTATAGTCACATTCTAGATCAACTATTTTCCTAATAATTTATCTTGATTAGCATTTCCAATGGCTTCAAATTACATTTTGGTCTAGAATACATATTGGTATTATAGAAAGACAGAACTTACTCTGATGATATAATCTCTTTCTAAAGTGTTTTATAAGATTAATAAAAGAGATACTGAGCTATATGCGGGCTACATTGATAATGCTCATGTACAAATGAAATAATGTTAAGGCAAAAAATTGAAAAGCTGGACACAAAGAGCGGCTATAATCAAAAAGTCTACAGATAATAAATGCTAGAGAGGGCATAGAGAAAAGGGAACCCATCTAAGCTGTTGTTAGAAATGTAAATTGGTGAGATCACTATGGAAAACAGTATAGAAGTTCCTAAAAAAACTAAAAACAGAGCTACCATATGATCCAGCAATCCCACTCCTGAGCATGTATCTGGAAGAGTTGAAAACCCTAATTCGAAAAGATACATGCACTTCAATGTTCATGACACTATTTACAATAGCCAAGGCATGGAAGCAACTTAAATGTCTACTGACATAGGAATGGACAAAGGAGAAGTGGTACAAACACATACACACACAGGAATATTATTCAGAAATTTAAAAGAATGAAATATTGCCATTTGTAGCACATGGACAGACCTAGAGATTATTATACTAAGTGAAGTAAACCAGACATAGATATTAAATGATGTCACTTATATGTGGAATCTAAAAAAATACAAATAAACCTATACAGAAAACAGAAATAGACTAAACTAACAGACATAGAAAACAAGCACATGATAACCAAAGGGAAAAGGGATGGAACTGAGAGATAAATTAGAAGTGTGGGATTAACAGATATATACTACCATATATAAAATAGATAAGTAACAAGGATTTACTGTGTAGCACAGGAAACAATACTGAATATATATATATATATATTTTTTTTTGTCTTTTTAGGGTTGCACCTGCAGTATATAAAAGTTCCCAGGCTAGGAGTTGAATCAGAGCTGCAGCCGCTGGCCTATGCCACAGCCACAGCAATGTCTGATCTGAACTGTGTCTGTGACCTACACTGTACCTCGTGGCAATGTCAGATCCTTTAACCCACTGAGCCAGGCCAGGGATCAAACCTGCATCCTCATGGATACTAGCTGGATTTTTAACCCACTTAGCCACAATGGGAACTCCCTACATTCAATAGTTTGTAACAACCTATAATTGAAAATAATCTGAAAAATATATATAACTAAATCACTTTGCTGTACACCTGAAAATAACACAATATAAATAAAGTATAATTCAATTTTAAAAAGCAGAATACAGAGTTCCTGTTGTGGTTCAGCAATAATGAACCTGACTAGTAACCATGAGGATGTGGGTTTGATCCCTGGCCTCACTCAGTGGGTTAAGGATCTGGCATTGCTGTGAGCTGTGGTGTAGGTCACAGACACAGCTCAGATCCTGTGCTGCTGTAGTTGTGGCCAGCAGCTGTAGCTCCAATTCAACCCCTAGTTAGAGAACTTCCATATGTCACAGGTGTGACCCTAAAAAGAAAAAAAAAAGCTGAATACAAAATGAAATGTGCACATTAATTACAATTATGTAAAATTCTTGTACATATTAGTGAAAAATAAATGAAATCACAGATTAAAAATATACTAAAATATACTAGAGCCATACAATTACCAAAAAAAACTGTGATTGAGAGTTTGATTGTTATAGAGGAAGGACAGAGCCATGTTGACAGAAGGAAAAATGATGAAAAAATGGGGATAGAAATAAAAGAAAAACAAGAAACAAAAATTTCAAATGAACAGCCTAACCTACAATACCTTTTAAAATTGCACCCCAAAAAATCAAATGCCTGGGAATACACCTGACTATGGAGGTAAAAGACTTATATGCTGAGAACTATAAGACATTAATCAAGGAAATTAAAGAAGATGTAAAGAAATAGAAAGATATTCCATGCTCCTGGGTTGGAAAAATTAATACTGTAAAAATGGCCATCCTACCCAAAGCAATCTACAGATTCAATGCGATCCATATCTAAAGGAACTAGAAAAAGAACAAAGAAGCAAAAGGAAGGAAATGATAAAGATTAAAGGGGAAATAAAACAGATACCAAAAAAAAAATTCAATGAAATCAAGAGCTGAATCTTTGAGAAGACAAACAAAACTGAAAAACCTTTAGCCAGACTCATCAGGAAGAAAAAAGGGGACCCAAATAAATAAAATTCAGAAATGAAAGAGGCAAAATAATAACCAATACCACAGAGATGTGAAAAATCATAAGAGAATACCATGAACATACATGCCAACACAAAGGACATCACAAAAGGAATGGATAACTTTCCAGAAAAATGGAACCTTCCCAAACTGAATCAGGTATACACAATCTGAACAGACTGATCACTAGCAGTGAAATTGAATTTGTAAAAAAAAACAAAAAACAAAAAACTCCCAGCAAACAAAAGTCCAAGACTGGATGGCTTTAGAGAGGAACTCTACTAAATACAGAATAGGTAATACCTACCCTTCTCAAACTACTGAGAAAAATGAAGTGGATGGGACACTTCCAAATTCATTCAATGCTACCACTGCCCTGAGATCAAACTTAGACAAAGATACTACAAAAAAAAAAAAAAGAAAATTATAAGCCAACATCTTTGATGAATGTAGAATGCAAAAACACTCAAGACAGTAGCAAACAAAATCCAACAATATATAAAAAAGGATCACACACCATGATTATGTGGGATTTATTCCAGGGAAACAAGGAATATTTGAATATTCATAAATCAATCACTGTGATACACCACATTAAAAGAAGTGATAAAAATCACATGGTCATTTAAATAGATGAAGAAAAAAGCATTCAATAAAATTCACATCTATTCATGTTAAAAAAAAAAATCTCACCAAAGTAGGTATAGAGGGAACATATCGTAACATAATAAAGACCACTCACAACAAGCCCACAGCTACGCCATACTCAACAGTGAAAAGTTGAAAGCTTTTCCTCTAAAGTCAGGAACAGCAAGGATAGAAAGCCAAGAATTAAACCCATGCACCTACAGCCAACTTATCTATGACAAAGGAGGCAAGAATATACAATGGAGAAAAGACAGCCTGTTCAATAAGTGGTGCTGGAGAAACTGGACAGCCACATGGAAAAGAAGGAAATTAGAACACTCCCTAACAACATACACAAAAATAAACTCCTAATGGATTAAAGGCCAAGATATAAAACCAGACATTACAAAACTCTTAGAGGAAAACATACGCCAAACACTCTCTGACATAAACCACAGCAACATCTTCCCAGATCCACCTCTTCAGAGTAATGACAGTAAAAACAAAAATAAACAAATGGGACCTAATCAAACTTCAAAGTTTCTGCACAGCAAAGGAAACCCTAAACAAAACAAAAAGACAACCCACAGAATGGGAGAAAATCTTTGCAAATGAATCGACTGACAAGGGGTTAATCTCTAAAATTTATAAACACCTTCTGTAGCTCCATACCAAAAAAACAACCCCATCAAAAAATGGGCAGAAGATCTAAAGAGACAGTTCTCCAAAGAAGACATACAGATGGCTGAGAAACACATGAAAAGATGTTCAACATCACTTATCATTAGAGAAATGCAAATCAAAACCACTCTGAGGTACCACCCTACACCAGCCAGAATGGCCATCATCCAAAAGTCTACAAACAATAAGTGCTGGAGAGGGGGTGGAGAAAAAGGAACCCCAGTACACTGTTGGTGAGATTGTAAATTGGTGCAACCACTGTGGAAAACAGTATGGAGATGCCTCAGAAAACTATAAATAGAACTACCATTTGATTCAGCAATTCCACTCCTGGGCATCTACCCAGAGAAAACCATGACTCACAAAGACACATGTACTCCAGTGTTCATTGCGGCACTATTTGCAGTAGCCAAGACATGGAACCAACCTAAATGTCCATCGACGGAGGAGTGGATCCAGAAGATATAGTCCATATATACAATGGAATGTTACTCAGCCATTAAAAGGAACGAAATACTAGCATTTTTAGCAATATGGATGGACCTAGAAATTATCACACTAAGTGAAGTTAGTCAGACAATGAGACACCAACATCAAATGCTTTCACTGACATGTAGAATCCCAAAAAAGGACAGACTGAACTTCTTTGCAGAACAGATGCTGACTCACAGACATTGAAAAACTTATGGTCTCCAAAGGAGACAGTTCGGGGGGTGGAGGGATGTGCTGTTGTTGTGGGGTGGAAATCTTGAGAAATTGGATTGTTATGATCATTATACAACTACAGATGTGATAAATTCATTCGAGTAATTAAAAATAATAATACAAAGAAAGTCAATTAATCTGCAATAAAGGAGGCAAGAATATTAAATGGAGAAAAGACAGTATATATATAAATGAATGAGATCAGAACATTTCCTTATGTCATAAACAAAAATAAACTCAGTAGGGATTAAAGACCTAAATATAAGGCCTGAAACTATAAACTCATAGAAGAGAACAAAGGCAGAACACTCTTTGACATAAATCACAGAAACATTTTTTGGATCTGTCTTCTAAGGTAAAATAAATGAAAACAAAAATAAACAAATGGGACCTAATCAAACTTACTAGCCTTGTATAGCAAAGTCAACTATTGACAGAACCAAAGATGTACTGAAAGGCAGAAAATATTTTTAAATGATATGATCAATAAAGGATTAATATTAAAAAAATATAAAGAGGAGTTCCCGTCGTGGCGCAGTGGTTAACGAATCCGACTAGGAACCATGAGGTTGCGGGTTCGGTCCCTGCCCTTGCTCAGTGGGTTAACGATCCGGCGTTGCCGTGAGCTGTGGTGGAGGTTGCAGACGCGGCTCGGATCCCGCGTTGCTGTGGCTCTGGCGTAGGCCGGTGGCTACAGCTCCGATTCAACCCCTAGCCTGGGAACCTCCATATGCCGCGGGAGCGGCCCAAGCAACAACAACAACAACAACAAAGACAAAAAAAAAAGACAAAAAAAATATAAAGAGTCCACATTATAAGTGATATCATATGGTATTTGTCTTTCTTTCTGATTTATTTCACTTAATATAGAATCTGTATTTGCATCCAGGTTGCTGCAAATGTCATAAATGAACCTATCTACAAACAGAAATAGACTCACAGACATAGAGAACAGACTTGTGGTTGCCAAAAGGGAGGGGGGAGGGATCAATACGAACAGGGAGTTTGGGGTGGGTAAATGCAAACCATCACATAGATAATAAACAATGAGGTCCTACTGTACAGCACAGGGAACTATGTCTCATATCTTGGGATAGAATATGATGGAAGATCAAGTGAAAAAAGAATGTCTCTATATTTGTGTGTGTGTGTGTGTGTATCTCTGGGTCACCATGCTGTATAGCATAAATTGATACAACAATGTAAATCAACTATACATTAATGAAAAAATGAAAAATATAAAGAAATCATACAACTCAATATAAACAAACCAAAATAATTAAAATTTGGCATAAGACATGAACAGATATTTTTCCAAAGAAGATATTCACATATACATGTTCAACATCGTTAATCATCAGAGAAATGCAGATCAAAACCCCAATGAAATATTACCTCACACCTAACAAAATAGCTATCATTAAGTCTACAAGCAAAAAACATTGGGAATGATGTGGAGAAAAGAAAACTATTATACACTGTTCATGGGATTGTAAACTAATTCAGCCACTACAGAAAACATTATTTAGATTCCTCAAAAAATCTAAAAATAGAGTTACCATATGATCTAGCAATTCCACTTCTGGGTATACATCCAAAGAAAACAAAAACACTTATTTCAAAAGATACGTGAACCCCAGTGTTCATAGCAACATTATTTATAATAGCCAATTATGGAAGCAATCCAAATGCCTATAAACAGATGAATGAATGAAGATGTGATACACACACACAATGGAATGTAACTTAGCCATCAAAAAGAATGAAATCCTGCCATCTGCAACATTGTGGATGGACTTAGAGGGTATTATGTTTAGTGAAATAAGTCAGAGAAAGACAAATACTTTGTTTTTTTCACTTACATGCGGAATCTAAAAAAATGAAACAAATGAACTTATGTAACAAAACAGAAACAGACTCACAGATATAGAGAAGTAGTGGTTACCAGTGGAAAAAGGGAAAGGTGAGGGGTGAGGTTAGCGTAGGGGATTAACAGACACAAACTAGTGTGTATAAAATATATAAGCAACAGGATATATTATACAGCACAACAGACTATAACCATTATTTTATAATAACTTTAAATGGTGTATATAAAAAACGTAATCATTATGTTGTACAACTGAAAATAATATAGTAAATCAACTATACTTCAATTTAAGAAAAGATAGAAAAAATGCTAATTCATGGGGACAGGAGGGAAAAATGAATGTGAACGCAGGTGAGAAGTTTGGCTTTGGTGAGGACAATGATAATAGTTTCAAGAACAAATGCACACAGGTGAGAGTGAGGATTTTTAATAGATACGTTTCATAGCAGAGCAGATAAATGTGAAAGAGTCAGTAAAATGATGTCCTATATTTTCTTTCTAATGTAGCAAACTATTCCCTTAAAGAAAGGAGGCCTGAGAGAGGTAGCAAAAGAATGCCAGAGTCAACACAAGCAAAGTGGAAAGCAATTGTTTAGGGTTAAGTGAAATTATTAAGTGGTGTTGAAGAGCCAAAAAAGACAGGAAATCATGAGCTTAATGGTTCTGATTAGCAATTATATGACTTTTTTTTTCTTAGTAAAGCTGGCAGCCCTGTGGCAAGAGTAAAGAAAGAGAGTATTCAGAGTTATGACTGATGCAGTGGTGAACTTTAGAAGGGCACGTAGAAAGAAATACAGTGACTGAAATGAGAATGCTGGTCAAAGGGGTTTTAGGATTGATGCAAGACCCAGAATAAAGAATCACTTACCAACAGTATTATGGTGGGAGCCAGGTTAAAGAGAAAGAGATCAAGAGGCTAAAAGTTTCCATGGTGTTGGAGAATATTTTTTAAAAAAAGTTGTTTAAGAGTGCTTTTAAAATTATAACAATATTATAAACATATTAACTACGTAAAAATTATAAAAAATAAAATCATGAATAAACATTTCCTCAATCATCATACTACAGTGGTTAAGAGCAGATGTTCTGGAGTTAAAATCTGAGCCTCTTTTACTCACTAGCTGTGTGACTTTGTAATTACCCTGATCCATGTGCACACTCAGTAAACACTCATTTAGATATTGTTTTTTAATTGAATATTAAAAAGGAATGGAAACTTAAGAGATTATTCAATTTGATGTTTCCATTTTATGAAGCAGGAAGTCAAGTGCTGAAGGTGATACAGGTGGTTATTTCTGTGTTTTTTAAAAAAATGTAATCAAATAACTTATTTCTTAATTTTTTTCAGTTCTTAAAATTCTGCTTTTCTTTTCCATATGAGATTCTTACTGCTGTTCAAGTTCTGAAAGAGAGATTTCATTGTGGTCAGTTTTGCATAGATGAACACATGCTCTGAAGTAAAAAATCTTTCCTGAGTCATGAATACAAAATTACAGGCAAACTCAGTCTATTGAATTCAGGACTAAGATGTTTTGCCCTGGATGAATGTTTAGTAAGACTTAACAGAGTGGGCAATTTAGCCAGTTTGACATATTTTATTTCAACTTATTTTTGTTATTAGTTGCTAATTTCCAGTGTAGTCCTTGAATTCCATAACATTAAAAATGAGCACTAATGTTATATTATCTGACTTATATTCCATTAAATTTTCTGAACTTTGACAATACATCTGCACATTCACATACATTATATATTATTCTACTGAAATATTATGATTTAGTATTCTCATTTTTGGATAATAAAATGAGGATCAAATCATTTTTTTGTCGAAGATTATGTAGCTAGTGAGTCATTTGAATCTAAACTTCTTGGTTCAATTATAGGACTATATAACTTGGTCATTGTCAAAAAACCATACTGCCTTGAAAAATCTAAGAAAATATTTGCAGAATGTCTAAAAAATGGCACCAGACTAATCTATACTTTCTTTTAGGTTAAATTCTCTCATAAAATTTAACTTTCCCTTCTAGAATAGACACAGGATGTCAGATTTCTACAGCACTGGGACACATGCATTTCCTTTAGTGTTTTTTTGTTTGTTTGTTTTTACCAAGAATGCAGACTAAATATCCAACCAGAGAAGTTGCTCTAAAGAGAAAGGCAAAAGTGAGACTACATTTTAAAACATTTTCAGGTCAAAGGAAAGTAAAGAAGCGATCATTATTTGGGGAAAGAAAAATCAGGTGCAAGTGCTAGTGCAAACTGTGGTCAGCTGTCAGTAAGAAAATACACATTCAATTTTGAAGACTTATGAGAACTCGACTGTCATTCAAATTGGTGTTCCCCTATACATAATGTTATTTTTCTCTTCCTTGCTTTCATGATTTTTTTCCTTTAGTTTTCAGAAGTCTGATTCCAACGTGCCTTGAAGTGGATTTCTTTGGATTTATCTTATTGGGATTTTCTCAATTTCTAAAATCTGTTAAATTTGTCTTTTCTAAACAGGGGAAATTTTCAGCCATTATTTCTTTGAGTACTTTTGCACAGTCAGTCTGTTTGGGTCTGTCTCTGTCTCTTATCTCCTCTGGGATTCTTATTATACAAATGTTAGTTCTTTTGTTATTGTCCCACAGGTCAGTTCAATTCTGTTCTGTTTTGTTATTTTAAGTCTACTTTGCTATTCACATTAGGTAAATTCTATTGATCTAGCTTTTATTTCAATTATACTTTTCAGTCTATAATTTCCATTTGGTTTTTCTTTGTAATTTCTCTTTCTTTGCTGAGATGTTCTATTTTCTAATTTCTATAAAGGGAATTTATAACTGCTTGTTGAAGCAATTTTGTTTCCCAGTTTTACTGAGGTATGACAGACATGTAAAAACTGTATATGTTCAAGGGGTACAATGTGATGTTTTGGTATACACATACATTGTGAGATTATTACCACTATCAAACTAATTAACATATCATCATTTCACATAATTATGATCTTTTTTGTTGGGTGGTGAGAATACTTTAGATCAACTGTCTTACCAAGTTTCAAGTATACGATATTATTAACTTTAGTCACCATGCTATACGTTGGACCTCCAGAACTTATTTACCCTGTATAACTGAAAGTTTGTACCTTGGAAATATATTATCTCTTTCCACAGGTTGCCTTTTCACTCTGTTGACTATTTCCTTTGCTGTGCAGAAGCTTTTTAGCTTGATACAATACCACTTGTCTGTATGCTTTTAGTGTCATAAAACAAACAAACAAAATCACTTCCTAGCCCAGTGTCAAGAAGCGTCTTTTCCTGTTTGCTTCTAGTAATTTTATGTTTTCAGGTCTTATATCTGTAATCCATTTTGAGTGGATTTTTGTATATGGTGTAAGATAATGGTCCAATTTCAATCTTCTGCTGTGGATATCCAGTGTTCCCAATATCATCTATTGAAGAGACAGTCCTCTCCCCATTGTGTGGTCTCGGCACCCTTGTTGATGATCAGTTGACTATAGATGTGTAGATTTAATTCGGGGCTCTCTATTCTGGTCCACGGTCTATTTTTTTTTTCTGTCATACCATACTGTATCTCGAAATCAGAGTTATTCCTCTAGTCTTGTTCCTCTTGAGATTTCTTTGGTTATTTAGCATCGTTTTTAGTTCCATATGAATTTTAGGATTAGAACACATTCTTTAAAGAATGCCACTGGATTTTTGATAGAGACTACATTTTATCTATAGATCATTTTAGGTAGTACAGACATTTCAACAATATTAATTCTGTCAATCCATGAACATGGGATATCTTTGCATTTATCTATGTCTTGAATTTCCTTCATCAGTGTTTTATATTTTACTGTTTATTTGCCATTGTGTATATTTTACTACTTTGACTATATTTATAACTATTTTATTATTTTTGTTTATATTGTGAACTGTATTAATCTTTTTGAATAGTCTGTTATTTATGTATAGAAATGTGACTGATTTTTATGTTGATTTCACACACTGTAACTTTACTATATTACTTTATTAGTTTTAAGTTTTTTTGTAGTTGTTGAATCTACATGTATGATCATGTCATCTGCAGAGGTAATTTTACTACTTCTTTTCTCATGTGAATGACTTCTTTTTCTTGTCTAATTTCTCTGGTTATGACTTTCAATACTGTACTGAATAGAAGTAGTAAAGAATGGGCATCCTTGCTTTGGATTGGATCTTAGAAGGAAAGCTTCCAGTTTTCAATCATTAATTGTGATTTTCATTTATGGCCTTTATTCTGGTGAGATAAAATTCCTTATAGACAGTGAATGTTGTTAAGTGTTTTCTCTATTGAGGCGATCATATGTTATTCTCAATGACACAGTTTTATGATGACTGTTTTAAAGACCTCGTCAGATAATTTCAACATCTGATTCATCTGTGTTGGCATTTATTGATTGTTTTTTCTCAGTCAAGTTGGGACTTTCATGTTTCTGTGTAAAATAAATGATATTTTTACTGTATCCTGGACATATGAGATACTATATTATGAGACTTTAGACTATTCAATTTTTTTTTTTAAGTAGGCAGTCTCCAATTGATGTGCAGCATAAGGGCTGGGTGGACATGTATGTTGTTTCTCACTGGATCCCACTGACATCACTCTGACAAAAGTGGGGAACTGACTCACACTGCCTCATGATAGATGGCTGTAGTACAAGTTCAGTTTCCTCCTTGAATTCTAATGACCCCTTCCTGGCTAAAATCGGGCACTGAAATTTTGAAGTTGTTGTCTTATTATAGACTAATCTAATTTTATTATCTTATTAGAAGTCAATTTCCTAAGCAGAAAAACAAACAAACAAAAAACAATGGATATGATTTCCAATTAGGAAAAGAAAAAAAACTAAAAGGATAAATTTACTTTCAACTTTCAAGAAATATTTTACCTAATAAATCTTTATTAATTTACCCATTATGTACAATGCAGTTTTCATTAACTGGCTTTACTCAATTTATGAGTTTATTTTTCATCAAATACACAGTGTATAACTGGCACTAACCAGTGAAGATGAAATTAATTTCCTATCATCACATGGGTCCACCTTATTTGTTAGAATAAAAATTTATTAACAGAATGAGTAAAAAAGGAGATATTTTATCATTTCAAATGTATTACTTACCAAATATGTGATAGAGATTAGTTACTGTTTTTTTCAAGTTTTCTAGCTACTCATTCATTGAATAGCCAGAATATTACTATACAGATAAATATTACTATACAGATACTTTTAAAATGAAGAGTTATTTATAAGAACTAATTTCTTTTGTTATATGGTATACCATTGAGCCTGACTATTTTTATTTATTTTTTTTACTTAGAGGAGAAATAATATCTCTCCAACCTTAGAAAAGACGATCATTCTTTTATAAATTTCCTAATCCTAAATAATTTGCTTTTGCAGAACTGGTTAGTAGAAAAGATATTTGAACAATTGCTCCTATCTTATTCTAGGTTCATAGCTTTTTGGATGGGAATTATATGAGTGCAGATTTCCCCAGCCCTGACATAAAAGACTTTTTCCTATTGCTAAACTTTAGCCAAAGAGTAACACTGACTTGGGGGGCTCACTGACCTACATATTTAATGTTGATTTAATTAAATCCAATCCTGCTAATGACTCTGTTATGTGTATCAACCCTAGAACAGTAATTGCATGGGATTAGCATATTTTTTTTCTCTACTCTTCTTCTCCTTTCTACTCCTTTCCAGTACCTCTTCATTCTCACCCAAAGGGACTACCATTCTCAATGTTTTATGATAGTATAATGGAAAAAGCACTGGACCAGAGTCAGGAGTCTTAGGGATTAGTTGTGGATTTGTGCTTAACTAGGTGTGTGAGCCTTTACTGAACCTCAATTTTATTATCTGTAAAATGAAGTGTTTGGACTAGATTTGTTTTATTTTCCTTCTAATCCTAAATTTCCTTCTAACATTAAATTTCTAGAACTGTAATTTACTTAAGAGGGAAAATAAGTTAGATAAAACTAAATCATACTAAGTAGTTGTTGCTTTAATTTATCACTCTTTCTAAAATAATATGCATTAAAATAGCTTGGAAAAGGCCATGTTTATAATAAATAAACATTTCATCACAGAATTTTAGGCAGTGCTATTTAGGATGACATTTTGGGGTGACAGGGGCTCTCATACTTCATGTAGACTATGTCCATCATCTAAATGAAAGGGCAAGATTATTCAGGCCAAATGTTAGAAACACATGGAATGGAAACACATAGGAATCTTGCCAGTACAGAATAGTATTGCACCTGTTTGTGCTGGTTTGAGAAAAATGGGTCTCATCATGCCTTACATTAGCCACATGTCTGTCTCCTTTCTGTCACAGTCTTCTAAGCATGAGCAGGGTCAACACATGAGCCCTTGAACAATCTTTTCCCTATGAAGAATTCAGACAAATCATTTTCTAACACTTTACCTTAGAATCCTCCACTAAGTCCCAGTAATAGAATCACGGACCTTTCTATCCTTGACAAAACAAACAAACAAACAAACAAACAAAAAAACAGTAAGAGAAAAGACGCCAAAGACTGTATTTTCCACTCACCATAAAGCTTACTTTCCACAATACTAACCCTGCACTGACAATAAAATAGATTTAAGAGCAGGGAAACCCAAATAAATGTGCCTTTTAAGGAATTCCATAAAAAAAATCAGGACAGTTGTGACAATGAGACTTCGTAGAGAAGTTTATAACTAATGTATATGATTCCAAGTATTATTATTGGAGAAGCGAGTATATCTGAATTCATTTAATTCAAATTTTAATTATGCATTCTAGGATATAGATATATTTTTAAATAGAACTTAATTCAAAATCAAGTTTTCTGACATACATTTGTCTGCTATCTAGAACTAACATTATTTAATCTGGGAACTATCCCACAGACTATTTATTTTTTATTTATTTGGCCATGCCCATAGCATGTGGAAGTTCCAGGCCAGGGATGGAACCCATGCCACAGCAGCAACTCAGGCCACTGCAGTGACAACATCAGATTACCCATTGTCCCACAAGGGAACTCTAGATTCACCTTATTTAAATGGGGGTCATCAGTGCTTAAATTCGTATCTTTTTAAAAATAAATATAAAATGCTAATCACAATATATAAGCAATTACTACTGTCTGCTGCAGTTACTTTTTTTTAACTGCACTGCATTTTGCAGATGGTGAGAGCTCTACTAACACATCTATTGTTAGCATGAAAGTCAAGCGATCATCTGTGTAGGTGGTTGTGTGGGAGCAATGCTAAGATTTATAAGGATTTTCTCCCACATTGGCAATCCACGCTGAACAGAGAGCCATATGAAACCATCTTCTGTTCCCTGGCATTTTTAATCATTCACTTAATTTGTAATAATATAAAAATTCTCAATTAAGGCTTGTCATTTTTCAACTCAGGTATTTTCTTCAGTTTTTAAAAATATATTTCTGTAATTTTCAACTGGGTATCTATCTACTAAGGAAAAAAAAGGTTTTGTAAGTTTATCAAAAGTAGAAATTCTGGGAAGAAATTAGTAATTATGTTCAGCCTGTCAGTTATAAGATCAAAAAAAATCTTACTAGTTTACATCAATAATTATATACTTGGACTTAAAACTTGAAGGGGAATATTTTAAAAAGACACTTCTTGTCTGTTTCACAATCTTTCTAAATAAATCTGCAGAGGTTAATAAATGCAGGGTATTTCTAACATATTTTTTCATTATTAATATATTTGTCCCAATGTAGATATTATCTCAAGGGAAAACAGTCATCTATTAAGGCTCCACATTAGGAGTTCCCATTGTGGCTCAGTGGTAACAAACCAGACAAGGATCCATGAGGATGTGGATTTGATCCCTGGCCTCGCTCAGTGGGTTAAGGATCCAGCGATGCCATGAGCTGTGGTGTTGGCTGCAGACCCAGCTCGGATCCTGGGTTGCAGTGGCTGTGATATAGGCTTACAGCTGCAGCTCCAATTTGACCCCTAGCCTGGGAACTTCAATATGGCACAGGTGTGGCGCTAGAAAGAAAAAAAGAAAGCCCCACATCAAAAAAACATTCTATTATAGGAATTCTACAGTATCCATAGTTAATAAACCATAGTAAACAGAAGAGGATTGCCTCTCTCCCATTGGGTCAACTTGCCCTTTCTTCTTTGTGAGTCTCCTCCCCTGTTTTTTTCTCTCACTGCTTTGTTGTCACCAGTATTTGGAAATAGGATAAAACCTTGGCCAATTTGACTCTCAGAAATAGAATGTTTGTGACACAAAGTTTAAAGGAATCTTTAGGATTTATTGACTCCAATGGTGAAGGATACCACACAAACATGAACAAGGGCTTCTAAAGCTTCCAGGTTTCAGACTGGACCATACTTGGTTCTTTGCCTTTTCCCTTCAAGACTTTAAATTCTTCAGTTATCTTTCCAATTCATTATACTTAGGTGACCTCCCTTTTTAAACCTCTTCCAGCCAAAATATCCATGACTGGTAAATAGTATTAAATAAAGGCAATCTATTTGATCTAGGGGAAGGGCCTTTAGAAATGTATCAAATCTCTTTTATTAGAGTGAAAAATATGCAAACCTAGACTTAACATGACTCAGCCAATGAAACTAGCTATACATGGGATTGGAATTTTGCCTCAAAAATCCAGTCTTTCAACACAAAATTCACTGACGAGCAAATTGATTTATTTCAGGTCCCTGAAAATTAGATTAAGTTTTTTTCCTGATAACTCAGTATTTTTCAAATTTCCACTCCTGTATTCCTCAAGTAGCTGTACTTAATATTCCTGAATTTTTAAGAAACTCTTCTGCTTCATTTTGACGTTTGCATTTTTCCTTTGTGACTTTTCCACTGTGACTTTTGTCAAATTTCTTAACCTCTTCTTTGACTCCATTTTCCCCACTGTTGTGAGGATTCCATGAATTAGTATACATGATACACTTATAACAGCATAGAGCTCACAACAAATGCTATAGATGGCACCAAATAATACTGTTATTGTTCTTGCAGCTGTTGTTGTAACCATATAAATTATTCTTCCTCTTTTGGTGTTATTCTCCTGTTACCATTATTTTTTAAATCCAGATTATTTTTATTTTATTTCTGAAAATATTCTCTACTTTCAAAAATGGAAAAAAAACTATTTGTAGACAGTAAGGTATATAATTCAGTTCATACACATAATTTGGAATAGGAGATGACAATCAGCATGGCAAGCAAAAAAACCTATAACCAAAAAAATTAATTACAATTGAAGGGTGACAAAAGCAAAATTGCAAGATTTTAAGAATGGTTTATATGTAGACACCATTCATATTATGTTTTAACTCAAATACACTACTTCATTGAGAAATAGGAATTTAAGATTTTAGGTCAGTCTCCCAAAGCAACAGAAATAAAAGCAAAAATAAACCAATGGAACCTAGTCAAACTGACAAGCTTTTGCACAGCAAAGGAAACCAAAAAGAAAACAAAAAGACAACTTACAGAATGGGAGAAAATAGTGTCAAATGATGCAATGGACAAGGGCTTAATCTCTAAAATATACAAACAACTTATACAACTCAACAGCAAAAAAGCCAACAACCCAATGGAAAAAATGGGCAAAGGACCTGATTAGACATTTCTCCAAGGAAGATATACAGATGGCCAACAAGCACATCAAACAACTCTCAACATCCCTGATTATTAGAGGAATGCAAATCAAAACTACCATGAGATACCACCTTATACCAGTCAGAATGGCCATCATGAATAAGTCCACAAATAACAAATGCTGGAGGGGGTGTGGCGAAAAGGGAACCCTCCTGCACTCTTGCTAGGAATGTAAGCTGGTTCAACCACATAGAAAATTATACATAGAACTACCATATGACCCAGCAATCCCCCTTTGGGCATATACCCAGACAAAACTTTCCTTAAAAGAGATACATACACCCAAATGTTCATTGCAGCACTATTCACAATAGCCAAGACATGGAATCAACCCAAATGTCCATCAACTGATGATTGGATTAGAAAGATGTGGTATGTTTACACAATGGAATACTACTCAGCCATCAAAAAGAATAAAATAATGCCATTTGCAGCAACATGGATGGAACTAGAGCCTCTCATCCTGAGTGAAGTCAGTCAGAAAGAGAAAGACAAATACCATATAATATCACTTATATCTGGAATCTAATAGATGGCACAAATGAATCTTTCCACAGAAAAGAAAATCATGGACTTGGAGAATAGAGGGAGGGGGAGGGAGTGGGATGGATTGGGAGATTGGGGTTAATAGATGCAAACTCATGCTTTTGGAATGGATTAGCAATGGGATCCTGCTGTGTAGCACTGAGAACTATGTCTAGTCACTTATGATGGAGCATGATAATGTGGGAAAAAAAGAACGTGTACATGAATGTGTACCTGGGTCACCATGCTGCACAGTAGAAAAAAAAAAAAACATATTGGGGAAATAAAAATAAAAATTTAAAAAAAAATAAAATAGTAATATAACCAGTAGAAAAAAAAAGAATTTAATAAACTAAAGTCAATTTAAAAATCAAATTATTATCATCCTTTTTGTTGGACTGACTCAGGGTTGACACAGACAACAAAGCTATCAGTTTGGGATTTCACTGAAAGATATATACAATTTCAATTGATTTAGAAGGGTTTGATTTTATCACAAAAAAACCTATGAAAGAACCTTACCTTAATTTTGTGACTTAAATCCTAAATTCATTTAGTTTTACATTTGAGAAAGTCGAAATAACATCTCAATATTTATTAATAAACAATTAAAATGGATTATGTTAAAATAAAAATATATAAAATACATAAATCACATTTCCTTCTTTATTTGGGCATTTAAATTACTGAAGGGGTGAAAACTTTGTGATTCATGGCTCCAAAATATATGACTAAACAGATCTTAAAATAGTCAAGGTACTCCATATTAATGTAATGAAGGCAGCCGTAGCTGTGTCTCCTTTCCAGGTCAATTCGGAAGTGATCCCTCAATTCAAGAGCCTAGTTTATAATAGCTAAAAATAATAGCATAACATTCTCTCCCTAAAGTCAATTTAGGGAACAAATGTACTGTAATAATTATAGCCATTATTTGTGGCAATTTTCCTGAGTCCTGAAATGAAGGCAAATATTTAGGAACAAGTATCATCAAGTCATCCTGAAGAACTGACACTTTGACTTTGGAATGCAGTATGCTTTTTTTTCACTTTAGTTGGGATTATGTTAGAATGGAGGGCAATATAAGTAAGAATCATCTAAAATTTGCAATTTTAAGAAAAGGAGAGGAAAAGCTATCAAATATGGAAAAAAACTATCCATTATCTCAGCTGAAATCATATAGTAGTGTTCATCAATGCCAACAAAAACAGATATTTGTTTGCTAACTGTAGAAACAGTCAAAATCCCTCGAAAACATTATTTTTAAAATACCACCTGGAAATCATTCCAGAAATCCTGGATGCAGTTCCCCTCATGGCTCAGTGGTTAAACGAATCCAACTAGGAACCTTGAGGTTTCGGGTTCGATCCCTGGCCTAGCTCAGTGGGTTAAGGCTCTGGCGTTGCCATGAGCTGTGGTGGTAGATTGTAGACGTGGCTCGTGGATCTCGCATTGCTGTGGCTCTGGAGTAGGCCTGTGGTTACAGCTCCGATTAGACCCCTAGCCTGGGAACCTCCATATGCCGCAGGAGTGGTCCTAGAAAAGGCAGAAAAAAAAAAAGACAAAAAACAAAACCCCAAAAAACCAGAAATCCTGGGATGTAATAAAACCTGTGTAAATATTTAAACTATATGCACAAAAGTTAAAAATGTTATCAACTTACTAGCTTGAGATGGAAGAAGAAAATCAGAATGGATATGAGTTGTTCGATATTTGCTTTAGCATAGAAAGGTACTTAATGTTTTTAAACAAATCAAAGCATATATCATGAATAAATCTTAAGATGAATAAAAGACTTTTGGACAACCTCTATACCTTCGTATGGAAGTTTACAGGTCTCTCATAATAAATGCCAAGGCTTTTATAGCACTTTTTTTCCCCCTGAAAAACTAAAGAGCCTAGAGAATCTGTCAGCAAGATTATTTGACATTCTTTAAATATGGATTAGTGTGGACCTTTTAATCACTTCTCTTGAGTTCCTTTTCAGGCCACAGACTTTTCTCCCTTTTATCGTTTACAGATACCACAGCATGTAGGGATTTGGATTATATCTATGGAAAATTAGTATTTACAGAATCATTTTCCAAAATCTAGGAAGGGCTAAGAGGGCATTTACTCAAAGTCGCAAACTTCAGAAGCAAAAACTCCTTGATCTAAGGGAAATTTATAATGCAAAAGGTGCACAAGAAAGAAATTGGAATTAATAATTTGCTCTTCCTATAGCAGGTGCTCAACCAATATTTTGGCATTAGGCTCAAAAATATCTTTTTTACTGTTAAGGGAAGACATCAGCTATTAAATAGAATAGTAGCTAAATTCTGACCTTGCCCTTGTATCTAAAGCAAGTTAAGTTTTTCAGAGAATCAAGTGAGATATAATAGTTGGGAAAGCTATTTTTAAAAAGATATATTAATACCTACTGACCAGGATTATCGTGCAATCAAAGTGCTCATATTAGAATAAAATATCTGTCTGTTCAGAGTGTCTTGAGAAAGGGTTTGTATTTTTCTCTCTTATTGCTTAACGTGAGCACACTATTAGATTTCTCATTCTTTTTGGACAAGAATATTTAAATTGTATTAGAAATTTATTTCACCTTGAGGCACAAAAAATCTTTCTATGTGCCATTTCATTTTGAAGTATATGTTACTTCCTACACTCTCTCAATGTGAGTAGACTTTGTCCAGTTTTAGTACTCTTCCTAGTTAAAAAAAATGGGGGAATAATATATGTAGTCTGATACTGAGATAAATGTTTTTTGAATAACTGAAACTGTAATTAAAACTATAAACAAAACAAAGTGAAATAAGTCAGTCCTTCACTTTAAATTTTACTCTATTTTGCCTAAGCTAAAACATTTAGTCTGCAGGTTGTCAATGGAGGAGGATGGCAAAAAGGGAAGGGACTTGCAAAAAAATTTTTGAAACTTATCAAAAACTGAAATCAAGGAGTGATTAAGATTTATGTATCTCTAAGATAAAAGTGCTAAAACTTTGGATAAAAGGTAGACTACTGAACACATGCAATAATTTTCCTCTCCAATTCCAAATACACAGGAAAATACTGGGATTCTCAGAGTGTTGGAAATAACAAGGTAACACAAAACAGACACTGGAAGCTATGACATTAATGCCTGCTTCATGAGAGAAATGGAGACCACAAGACTCAGTGCTGCTACAAGTCAGGATAGATCTTCCTGCAGGAAGAACAAGAAAAAGGAGGAATTATACCAGACACCACAGAAGTACAAATGGTCATATGAGATTACTACAAGCAATTATAGACCAATAAAATGGACAACCTAAAAGAAATGGACAAATTCTTACAAAGGTACAATCTTCTAAACTGAACCAGGAAGAAATAGAAAATATGAATAGACCAATCACAAGTACTGAAATTGAAACTGTGATTTAAAAAACTTCCAAAAAAACAAAAGTCCAGGACCAGATGACTTCACAGGAAAATTACATCAAACATTAAGAGAAGAGTTAATACCTATGTTTCTGTAAATATTCCAAAAAACTGAAGAGAAAGGAACACTCCCAAACTCATTCTATGAGGCCACCATCACCTTGATACCCAAGTCAGACAAACACACCATTAAAAAGGAAATTGTAGGCCAGTATCATTGATAAACATATACAGCAAAATCTTCAACAAATTATTAGCAAAATGAATACAATAGTACATTAAAATGATCATATACCATGATCGAGTGATATTTATCCCTGGGGTGCAATATCTGCAAATAGATGTGATGTACCACATTAACAAACTGAAGAATAAAAACCATATTATCATCTCAATAAATGCAGAAAAGCTTTTTGCAAAATTCAACACCCATTTATGATTAAAAACTCTCCAGAAAGAAGGCATAGAGGGGACCTGCTTCAGCATAATAAAGGCCATGTATGACAAATCCACAGTTAACATCATTCTCAATGGTGAAAAGCTAAAAGCATTTCTGCTAATATCAGGAAGAAGACAAGGATGTCCACCCTCACCACTTTTATTCAACGTGGTTTTGGAAGTCCTAGCCAAGGCAATTAGAGAAGAAAAAGAAATAAAAGGAATCCAAATTGGAAAAGAAGAAGTAAAAATATCACTGTTTGCAGATGACATGATACTCCTAAAAGACTCCTAAAGATGGTACCAGTAAACTACTAGAGATCAATAATGAATGTGGTACAATTGCAGGATATAAAATTAATACATAGAAATTGACTGCATTACTATATACTAACAACAAAAGATCAGAAATTGTCAAAACAATCCCATTTACCATTGCATCACGGAGAATAAAATACTTAGAAATAAACCTACCTAAAGAGGCAAAAGACCTGTCTGGATTCTGAACACTATTAGGCACTGGTGAAGGAAATCAAAGATGACACAAATGGTTGGAAAGATATACCATGCTCTTAGATTAGAACAATCAATACTGTCAAAGTGACTATACTGCCCAAGGCAATCTATAGATTCAATACAAACTCTATCACATTACCAATGGCATTTTTCACAGAAGTAGAAGTAAAACAAAAATGTTTTAAATTAGTATGGAAACACAAAAGACCCGTGAAGAGCCAAAACAATCTCGAGGAAGAAAAACAAAGCTGGAGGAATAAAGACCCCTGACTTCAGACTATACTACAAAGTGGCAGTCATCAAAAGAGTATGAGACTGACCCAAAAACAGAAAGTTAGATCAGTGGAACAAAATAGAAAGCCAAGACACAAACCCATTCACCTATGGTCAACTAAGCTATGACAAAGTGGACAAGAATATACAATGGGGAAAAGACAGTCTCTTCAATGTTGGGGAGTTCCCATCATAGCTCAGCGGTTAACAAACCCAACTAGCATCCATGAGGACAAAGGTTCAATCCCTGGCCTTGCTCAATGGGTTAAGGATCCATCACTGCAATGAACTGTGGTGTAGGTCTCAGACATGGCTTGGATCCCACATTGCTGTGGCTGTGGTGTATGTCAGCAGCTACAGCTCTGATTTGACCCCTAGCCTGGGAACTTCATATGCTACGAGTGCAGCCCTAAAAAGACAAAAAAAAAGTGCTGTTGGGAAATCTGGGCAGCTACATGTAAAAGAATGAAATTAGAACACTCCCTAACACCATACACAAAAATGAACCCCAAATGTATTAAAAATTAAATGTGATACCAGATACTATAAAACACTAAGAGGAAAATATAGGCAGAACAATCTTTGATAAAAATTACAGCAATGTATTTTGGATTCACCTCCTAAAGTAATGAAAATTAAAAAAAAAAAACCACCCTGCTATGGCTCAGGTTTGATCTGTGGCCTGAACTGCCACATGCTACAGGCATGGCCAAAAATATATATATATAAAATAGGAGTTCCCATGGTGGCTCAGTGGTTAATGAATCCAACTAGGAACCATGAGGTTGCAGGTTCAATCCCTGGCCTTGCTCAGTGGGTTAAGGATCCGGCATTGCTGTGAGCTGTGGTGTAGGTTGCAGACATGGCTCGGATCCTGCATTGCTGTGGCTCTCTTGTAGGCTGGTGGCTACAGCTCTGATTAGACCCCTAGCCTGGGAACCTCCATATACTGTGGGAGCGGCCCTAGAAAAGGCAAATATATATATATATGTATGTGTATATATATATATATGTATGTATGTGTGTGTATATATATATATATATATATATATATATATATATATATATATATATATACACACACACACACACACATATCTCAAACAAAAAACCCAAATGGGACCTAATTAAACTTAGAGGCTTTTGCACAGCACAGGAAATTATAAAAAAAAAAAAAGAGAAAAGACAACCCACAGAATGGGAGAAAATCTTTGCAAATAAAGCAACTGACAAGGGATTAATCTCCAAAATACACAAATGTTTCAGAGACTTTTATATAAAGAAAAACAAATAAAAAATTCTCAGATTATATAAATAGAAATTTCTCCAAAGAAGTCAGAAAGATGGCTAAAAAGCACATGAAAAGATGCTCAACATCACTAATTATTAGAGAAGTGCAAGTCAAACTACAATGAGGTATCACCTCACACCAGTCAGAATGGCTATCATCAAATACTACAAACAATAAATGCTGAAGAGGTTGTGAAGAAAAGGGACCCTCCTACACTGCTGGGAATGTAAACTGGTGCAACCACTATGGAAAATAGGATGGAGGTTCCTTAAAATACTAAATATAAAACTACAATATGATTCAGCAATCCCCCTCCTGGGCATATATCTGGAAAAAAAACAGTAATTTGAAAAGATACATGCAAGCCAATATTCATTGCAGCAGTATTTACAATAGCCAAGATATGGAAATAACCTAAATATTCATCAGTGGGGGAATGGTTAAAGAAATGTGGTACATATCTATAGTGGAATATTACTCAGCCATAAAAAAGAATTAAAGGGAATTCCTGCTGTGGCACAGTGAGTTAAGAAATGGACTGCAGTGGCTCAGGTCACTGTGGAGGTGCAGATTTGATCCCCAGCCAAGCAGAGTGTGTTCAAAGGATCTGACATTGCCACAATTGTTGCGGACGTCACAGCTGAGGCTGGGATTCAATCCCTGGCCTAGGAACTTCCACATGCTGCAGGTGTGGCCATAAATTTTTGTTGTTGTTTTTAGGTTTTTTTAACTCAATGAATTTTATTATATTTATAGTTGTACAACCATCATCACAACACAATTTTACATTTCCATCCCAAACCCCAGCCCATCCCTTCCTCAACCTAACCTGTCTCCTTTGGTAACCATAAGTTTTTCAAAGTCTGTGGGTCAGTTTCTCTTCTGCAAAGAAATTCACTGTATCTTTTTTTTTTTTTAGATTTGTAGCCATAACAGTTTTTTAAAAAGAATGAATTAATGCAATTTTCAGGAATATGCACAGACCTAGAGATTACCATACTAAGTGAAGTCATACAAAGACAAATATCATGAGATCACTAATATGTGGACTCTAATAAAAATGACACTAAAGAACTTATTCACAAAACAGAAACAGACTGAAATATTTTGAAACCAAACTTATGGTTACCAAAAGAGAACTGGTTGGCGTGGGGAGGATAAAATGGGAGGTTGCGATTGACATATACACACTACTATATATAGAATAATTGAGTAACAATGACCTACTGTATAGCACAGGGCAATCTACTCAATACTCTGTAATAATTTATATCAGAAAAGAATCTGAAAAGGAATGGATATGTGTATATGGATAACTAGTTCCCTTTGCTGTACATGTGAAACTAACACAACACTGTAAGTCAACTATACTCCAGTAAAGTTAAAATAACAAAACAAACAAACAAAGCAAGGTAACACAAAACAGACATTGGAAACTATGTTATTAATGCCTGCATTATGATAGGAATGGAGTCCACAATGCCCAGTGCTACTGGAAATCAGAACAAAACTTCCTACAGGAAGCTAGTCGCCCAGTCTATGCTTCTTGTTCTTAAGAAGAAACCTGAAAATCTCTGCCAATTAAATGAGTGGCTTATTTGCCAATGGCAAGATGCCTGCCCCATATCATGGGTGAAAAAAGTTAACTTTGGAAGATGGGAATTTTAAGTTTGTGACAATATTGTAGGTGTGGCCCAACAAATGCTGTCCACTTTGTGTGGAAACACAGGCCTAGATATAAAAAATTGAATTTCTTGGTATTTTAAACTACTCCCATAAAAAGGATTCCCACTTAGAGCACACAAGGGAGAAAATTTTTGCTGAATGTTAACTTGAGAGTAAGCTGAGCTCACTGACAACAGTAATAGATGTGTAGCTCAATGACACTAAAAAATTCTACAGACTCAAAAGTTGTATTAGTGTCCCTATCAATAAAAATTATGTCTAGGCAGCACGATGTTCTCCAAATAGAATTCAAAGAAGACATCTGAATATTTTACTTTCATCAATGAGTATTATATTGTGCATATTAAAGCATGTATATTATACACTTACTAACTTTGTGACTTTGGAGAAGTTATTATCTTTTCTGTGGGTCGTTTTCCTTATCTACCAAGAGGTCTTGTAAAGATTAAATAAATAACTGTTTTTGAAGAATTTTAATACCTTCTGAAGCATAGTAAGCAATATTTAATGTACAATACATATAAGTAATTGGATAGACTAAAACTCTTAAAATTCTCTCAAGAAGATGGGCTGTGCATAGGAGAAGCAAGGTGCCATTGCTGGGGAGGGAGACAGGAGGAAGAGCAGACCACCATAGGAATCTCTCTGCACATGCACAGGCTCTCAGAGGGCCAGTTGCCTCTGATACAGGCTACGGGTGTTGAGAAGCCACTAGCTTGGGCTACGGGAGACCAGATGCTTCTTGTGTGGGCTACAGGTGGCCAGGCACCTCTTGTGTGGGCTAAGGGCAGTGGGGGGCTAAGCGTGACATGTTGCCTCTTGCATGATCTATAGATTGCAGGGATGGACTGCAGCAGTCATCTCGGAGGCCAGAGGGAGGTGCAGCCTGCCACCACTGGGGGCCTGTGAGTGGGCTCCACTTGCGGCCCCAGTCACTTCAGGGGTCAGCAAAAAAAGAGGGCACTGCAACCAAGCACTCGCTGTTGTTGCTCTCACTCCCCTGGGAACACACCTGCCCTGCTATTGCCACTGCCAAATGCTCTAGGCAGCACCCAGACGCTTGATCACTGTCCCTTCCTAAAACCTTGCAACTAGGAACAGCTGGTACAGCACCTCCTGCGTGGGCTAAGTGCCCAGATGCTTGACCACTGTCACTTCCTGGGATCCTGCAATGAGGAACAGCCTGTGCAGCACCTCCTGTGTGGGCTAAGTGGGACAGGGTGATTCCTGCATGGTCTACAGGTGATGGGGGCAAACCACCACTCTTATTTCTGATTCCAGAGGTGGGCGTGGCCCACCACCACTAGGAGTCTGTGAACAGGGACCACTTGCAGCCCCAACCACCTCAGAGGGCACCACAGAAGAGGGCATTGTGACAGAACACCACCTTTTGTTGCTCTAGCTCCCCTGGGAGCATGCCTTCCCTGTTGCTGCCACTGCCAAACACTCTAAGCAGTTCCCAGATGCTTGAGCACTGTCGCTTCCCAGGACCCTGCAACTAGGATAAGCCTGTGCAGCACCTCCTGCATGGCCTAAGTGGGACAAGGTGCTTCTTGCATAGTAGACAGATTGCGTGGGCAAACCACAACAGTTATCTCTGACTCCAGAGGTGGGCATAGACAGCTACCACTAGGGTTCCCTGAACAGGCACTGCTTGTGGCCCCAATCAACTCAAGGACACCAGAGAGGAGGGCATTGCAATCAAACACTGCCTGTTGTTGTTCTCACTCCCCTGGGAAATCACACACCCTGCCACTGCAACTGCCAAAAGTTCTTGGCACCTCATAAATCTTCCTAAGGCTCATTACCACTTTCCAGGGCCCTGCAACTAGGAGTAACCAGCACCACCACCCTGCAGGTCATTGCTGCTGTTAAGAGCCCAATAATCAGGCACTGACTAAGAGCCCTACCCATTGCCTCTTTCTCCCTGGAATCACACTCAGCACCCTGGGGATAACAGCCTGCTCACACCAAAGAAAGAGACAGTGAAGAATCAAACTCCCATGCCACAAAAAAATAGTAACCCCCCCACAAAATACAAAGGGGTGCTTTTGCATAGAAGTAGCCCTCCAAGACTACAGTTAGACTTCCCTAAACTCACAGAAAAAGAAAAATGTAAGCAAGATGAAGAAGCTCAGGAATCATTCCCAGTTAAAAAACAGGAGAATTCACATGAAGCAGGAAAAATGAAACAGACCTCTGCAGTCTTATAGACACTGAGTTCAAAAGGGAAATAGTGAAAATACTGTAGGAATTAAGGCTAAATATCAAGGAATTAAGAGCAGATATTAACAGTAATGCAGATTACATTAGAAAGGAACTAGAAAACATGAGGAGGAACATAGAAATATAAGAAAATTCATTTTCAGAGACACAAGATGAGCTAAAGGCACTAAAGAGCAGAATGAATAATGCAGAGGAAGGAGTTAGTGACTTGGAATATAGAATAATGGAAATCCCCCAATCAGGACAGCAGACAGAAAACCAAATGAAAAAACAAAAAGCAATATAAGAGATCTATGGGACAACATAAAGCAGGCCAATATACATATAATAGGAATTACAGAAGGAGAAGAAAAAGAAAAGGGGATTGAAAATATATTTGAAGAAATTATGTCTGAGAACTTTCCAAAACTAAATGAAACTGATATCAAGATACAGGAAGCAGAGAGAGCCTCCAAAAAGTTGAACCCAAATAGGACCAAACCAAGACATATTAAAAATGGAAAAAGTTAAAGATAAAGGAGGATTCTAAAGGCAGCAAGAGAAAAAGCAAAGAGTTAATTAAAAGGGAACCCCAATAAGGCTATCAGCTGATGTCCCTACAGAAACACTACAAGCCAGAAAAGACTGGCAGGATATATTCAAAGTTCTGAAATGAAAAAATCTGCAACCCAGGACGCTCTATCCAGCGAGAATATCATTTAAAAGAGAAGGGGAAAAAAAGAATTTCTCGAACAAACATAAGCTAAAAAAGTATAGCAATACTAAACACATTCTAAAATAAATGCTGAAAGAGCTTCTTCAAATAAAAAAAAGAAGAAGAAACAGGATGGAGGAAACCACAATTGGAAAGGAATTACTTAAATAAGCCAGCATACAGATCTAAAAGTGGGGGGAAAAAAACCTACTGTAAAAGTGATGATAAACACAAGGAACAGCAAAAGGACAAACATGAAGATATTAAAAAAGGACTTCAAAAATCATAGAATGTGGGGAAGGTAAGTAAGACAATCTAGATTCTTTTATTTTTTAATAATGTGTTTGAGCCTATATGACTATCAGGCTAAAGCAAGCAGGTACAGGAAGAGCTAAACATACTTAAAAAACATGGCAATCATAAACAAAAACAAAATATTACACTCACAAAAACTGAAAAGTACTCTAGCATAAAATAAATGGAAACCATCTGAACAAAATGCCATGAAACTAGAAATCAACAACAGGAAAAGAAATGAGAAAAAACCTACTACATGGAGACTAGACAACATGCTACTAAAAAACCAATGGGTCAATGAGGAAATCAAGAAGGAAATTAAACAATACCTTGAAACAAATGATAATGAAAGCACAACCTCTCAAAATCTATGGGACACAGCAAAAGGAGTTCTCAGAGGGAAATTCATAGCAATACAGGCCTTCCTCAAAAAAGAAGAAAGATCCCAAGTTGACAACTTAACCCTCCACATAAATGAATTAGAAAAAGAAGAACAAAAAAGACCTAAAGTCAGCAGAAGGAAGGAAATCATAAAGATCAAAGAGGAAAGCAATAAAATAGAGATTCAAAAAACAACAGAGAAAATTAATAAAACCAAGAGCTGGTTCTTTGAAAAGGTAAACAAAATTGACAAACCCCTGGCCAGACTCACTAAAAAGAGGAGAGAAAGAACCCAAATAAACAAAATTAGAAATGAAAAAGGGGAAATCACAACAGATACTGCAGAAATACAAAAACCCTAAGAGAATACTATGAACAATGGTATGACAACAAATTTGACAATCTGGAAGAAATGGACAATTTTCTAGATCTTACAGCCTGCCAAAACTGAATCAAGAAGAAACAGATCAACTGAACAGACTGATCACTAGAAACGGAATTGAATGTGTCATAAAAACACTCCCTACAAATAAAAGTCCAGGACCAGATGGCTTCACAGGCGAATTCTATCAAACATATAAAGAGGATCTGGTGCCCATCCTCCTTAAACTTTTTCAAAAGATTGAAGAAGAAGGAATACTCCCAAAGACATTCTATGATGCCACCATCACCCTCATTCCAAAACCAGACAAAGATACCACCAAAAAAAGAAAACTATCGGCCAATATCATTGATGAGTATAGATGCAAAAATTCTCAACAAAATCTTAGCCAACCGAATTCAACAACATATCAAAAAGATCATACACCATGACCAGGTGGGATTCATCCCAGGTTCACAAGGATGGTTCAACATACGCAAATCAATCAACGCCACAAACCACATTAACAAAAGAAAAGTCAAAAACCATATGATCATCTCAATAGATGCAGAGAAAGCATCTGACAAAGTCCAACATCCAATCATGATCAAAACTCACGCCAAAGTGAGTATAGAGGGAACATTTCCGAACATAATCAAAGCCATTTATGACAAACCCACAGCAAATATAATACTCAATGGGGAAAAACCGAAAGCCTTCTCACTCAAATCTGGAACAAGACAGGGATGCCCCCTCTCACCACTGCTCTTCAACATAGTTTTGGAAGTCCTAGCCACAGCAATTAGACAAAAGAAATAAAAGGCATCCATATAGGAAGAGAAGAGGTACAACTGCCACTGTATGCAGATGACATGATACTATACATAGAAAACCCTAAGGACTCTTGAACTGATTAACAAATTCAGCAAAGTAGTAGGATACAAGATTAACATTCAGAAATCAGTCACATTCCTGAATACTCACAATGAAATATTAGAAAAGGAGTACAAATATACAATACCTTTTAAAATTGCATCCCCCAAAAATTAAATACCTGGGAATACACCAGGAGGTGAAAGACTTATATGCTGAGAACTATAAAACACTAATCAAGGAAATTAAAGAAGATGAAAAGAAATGGAAAGCCATTCCATGTTCATGGATTGGAAAAATCAATATTGTAAAAATGGCCATACTACCCAGAGCAATCTACAGATTCAATCTCTTTCAAATCACCCATGACATTTTTCATGGAACTAGAAGAAACAATCCAAAAATTTATATGGAACCACAAAAGACCCGGAATTGCCAAAGCAATACTGAAGAACAAAAACCAAGCAGGAGGCATAACTCTCCCAGACTTCAGGCAATATTACACAGCCACAGTCATCAAGACAGTGTAGTACTGCTACCAAAACAGACATACAGATGAATGGAAGAGAATAGAGAACCCAGGAATAAACCCAGACACCTATGGTCAATTATTCTTTGACAAAGGTGGCAAGAACCTAAAATGGAAAAAAGAAAGTCTATTCAGCAAGCATTGCTGGGAAACCTGGACAGCTGCATGCAAAGCAATGAAACTAGAACACACCTTCACACCATGCACCAAAATAAACTCAAAATGTCTGAAAGACTTAAATATAAGACAAGACACCATCAAACTCCTGGAAGAGAACATTCTCTGGCATCAACCTTAAAAAACGTTTTCTTAGGTCAGTCCCCCAATGCAATAGAAATAAAAGCAAAAATAAACCAATGGAACCTAGTCAAACTGACAAGCTTTTGCACAGCAAAGGAAACCAAAAAGAAAACAAAAAGACAACTTACAGAATGGGAGAAAATAGTGTCAAATGATGCAATGGACAAGGGCTTAATCTCTAAAATATACAAACAACTTATATAACTCAACAGCAAAAAAAGGCAACAACTCAATGGAAAAATGGGCAAAGGACCTGAATAGACATTTCTCCAAGGAAGATATACAGATGGCCAACAAGCACATGAAACAATGCTCAACATCCCTGACTATTAGAGGAATGCAAATCAAAACTACCATGAGATACCACCTCACCCCAGTCAGAATGGCCATCATTCAGAAGTCCACAAATAACAAATGCTGGAGGGGGTGTAGAGCAAAGTGAACCCTCCTGCACTCTTGCTGGCAATGTAAGCTGGTACAACCCCTACGGAGAACAGTATGGATGTATCAGATCATGAAATGTATCTGAAAGGAAAAATAAATAAGAGGAAAAGAGTTGATAAGTGTATTGGGAGGTATCCTCCTTTTGCAGGCAGCATAATATCCCTCCCCAAGGAAGCACATTTCCTAATTCCTAGAGTCTGTGGATATGTTACCTTGCATGGAAAAAGGGACTTTGCAGGCGAGATCAAGTTAAGGACCTTGAGATGGGGGAGATTACCTTGGATTATCCAAGTAGGATTAATATAACTACAGGGGTCCTTATAAGAGGGGGGCATGAGAGTCAGAGAAGGAGATGTTAGGATAGAAGCAGAGGTTGGAGAGGGGGAGGGGGGGAGAGAGAGAGAAGGAGGGAGAAATTTAAAGATAATTTGAAGATGAGGGAAGAGACCATAAATCAAGGAATGTAGTTGGGTTTTAGAAGCTGGAAAAAGCAAGAAAGTGGATTCGTCCCTAAAGGTTCCAGAAGGAGCAAAGCTATGCCAACATTTTGATTTTAGGACTTTTTATCACCAGAACTGTGGTATAATAAATTTATATAATGTTATGCTGGTAAATTGTGGTAACTTACAGCAGCCCAAATAGAAGACATATTTTTAGATAGCATTCTACTGCGTGTATTAAGACATATCTGCCCACCAGCTTTCTCATGGTGGGCCTCAAGGTCTTGGTTATGAAGGCGATGAGGTCAATCTGAGATTCTTATGTAACAATAATATAAAAAAGTCTCTTAATTAGAACTTTATAATAATAACAGAAGCTTAATATTATACTAAAAAATACAGGCCTTTCGATCATGGCATAGTGGGTTAAGTGCAGTGGCTTGGGTCACTATGGAGGTGTGGGTTTGATCCCTGGACTGGCACAGTCAATTAAAGGATATGGCATTGCCACAGCTGTGGTGTAGGTCACAGCTGAGGCTTAGATTCAATCCAAGGCCCAGGAACTTCCATATGCTGCAGATGAGGCCGTGAAATGAAAAAAAAAAAAAAAAGATACATTCAGGAGTTAAAATATCTATAGTGTGTTAAGTAATTAGCTGAATCATAAATTCAGATGTATGGTAAAATGTAGATATGGAAATATAAGTGTGGTGTGGCTTTGTTTTATTTTATATGGGTACAAGTGATGAAATATTTCTACCAAAAGTTTACATGAATGGGTTAAAACTAAATACAAAATTGAGACCAGACTTAAGAATTCCCTGAGCAGACAAAACCACTGAACCAACATAAGCACAACTAAATCTAGCTTATTTCATGAACATAAGTGAAAATTAGGTAATTTCTTGTAAATCACTCTGATAATCATAAAAGAAATTTAAGTCATCTTCCTAAAAATGGTATAAGAAAATCACTTTAACCAATCTGCTCCCATCTGGAAACACCTACTGTAATAACCAATCATTATAAAGGGTAACACTTTCCTCATTTCTAGTTTATAAGTCATGCTATAATTTAATGTTCTTAAGCTTCATAATAGTCTTTAAATTTGGAAGCTCCCAGGTTCTGAAATGTTCTTATATGCACAACAAACACTTTCTTAAATATTATTCATTGATTTGGTGATTTTAATTTTGCTATTTCTGCATTTTTGGCAGTTTCTGTCATCAGGAGTGGGATCCAAAGAAGACTCTCAATGAGTCTGAGGTCAGTGAGCAAAAGCTGCTGGTACCCACAGGGCACACTGAGCTCACTGCTTTCTTGTAAACCACAGAATTTGAGAGTAAAGTCTCTCTTAGATCCAAGCTCTGCTCTCTTTGCCTTTTGAGCTCTCTTACTTTATTGTGCATACCTACATTTTGTTTGTTGAAGCTTCTTAAGTCACCTTTCTGTCTATAATTGGAGAAATTTGGGATTACCCATGTTTTAGGCAATGATAGGATTATAAAGCTCACCAATGATTATTTGGGGTTTAGGAAATCTAAAGGCAAAGATGGAATGGGTTCTACCTGGTCTAAAACTCTACTTTCTCTCAAAAACTTCTGCTTCCTATGTGTATACTATGTACCAAGATCTTGTACCCTTTTGGAAGATGGGTGAATTTTTGTATAATTTGGAATTATAGTGGCCACTCTGGGGAAATTTTAGCTTAGATAATTGGACCTTAAGGGGCACCTTTCAAAAGAGAATCTGAGGATATCAAGATGGTGGCAGAATAGGAGGACATGGAGCTCACTTATTCCCACAGATTCACTGGGAATACATCTACAAATGGAACATTCCTTATAGGACACGAACTGAACACTGGAAGAAGAACTCAAACACCTGAAAGGACAAGAAGGATCTTCACAAAACTGGGTAGGACAAAGGGAGGGAAAAAAAGAAAGAAAGGAGAAGTGAAAGCCAGCTGAGATCTCCTCCCCTGGGAGGGTGCTGAAAAGGAGGAAAGGTGCTTGCACCTGGGAAAGTCCCCTCACCAGCAAGGTGGTCAGCTGGGATGGGAAAGGAGAGTTGGAGCTCAGAGGACAATACAATAGCTGGTCTGTGGCAGGAGGGACAAAATGAGACATACGCCGATGAGCCCTGCCACCGCCCTTGCACCGCAGCCTGAGACTCCTGGCCGCTGGGACTAGGTGCTAGAAGGTGAGGTTTATAGAACAGACCTGGGGGACAGAACCTCAGTTGGTGTGCAAATGCAGTCAGGAGGTTGCTGGAGGGCAGAGCCCCTTAATCACAAATGTTTAGAGGAAGAGGCCCAGACAAAGTGCCATTGTTAGGTAGCATGCAAGGGGCATGGCTGCCATTGCAGCCCTTTTTCCCAAGCATGCCCCTGCAGGCCCCAGAAGAAGACTCTGTCAGGGTTTGCCTGCTCGCCCAGACCACTGTCCCACCCTTCCCACCACAGTGAACACACATGCCTGATTTCCTGCCCATCTCCCTTCTGGGTGGATTCAATTGCCACTTCTGACCTGCCCTCTCCTGCCACAGTGAGCCCCTGCACCTATTCTTCAGCCCACTGCCCTATTGAAAATAAAACGACAAAAAAAATTATGTTTCAAATGAAGAAGATGATAACCCACAAAAACAACCAAATGAAGAGGAGATAGCCAATCTAGATGAAAATGAATTCAGATTAATGATAGTAAGGATGCAAGGATTCTTCAATACCTACAAATGTATCCGTGTAATACACTACATTAACAAACTGAAGAATAAAAGCCATAAGATCATCTCAATAGGTGCAGAAAAAGCTTTTCACAACACTAAATACCCATTTACGATTAAAAACTCTCCAGAAAGTGGTCATAGAGGGGACCTAACTCAACATAATAAAGGCCATATATGACAAACCCACAGCTAACATCATTCTCAATGGTGAAAAACTAAAAGCATTTCTGCTAATACCAGGAACAAGACAAGGATATCCACCTCACCACTTTTATTCAACATAGTTTTGGAAGTCCTAGCCAAGGCAATCAGAGAAGAAAAAGAAAAGGAATCCAAATTGGAAAGGAAGTAAAAATATCACTGTTTGCAGATGACATGATACTATACATAGAAAATCCTAAAAAATACTACTAGAAAACTAATAGATGAATTAGGTACAGTTGCAGGATATGAAATTTTTTTTATTTACATATATATATTTTTTTCTATTGCACAGCATGTTGACCCAGTTACACATACATGTATACATTCTTTTTTCTCACGTGTTCCATCATAATTGACTAGAGTTCCCAGTGGTACACAGCAGGATCCCATTGCTAATCCATCCCTAAGGCAATATTCTGCATCTATTTACCCCAAGCTCCCAGTCCCTCCCAGTCCCTCCCCCTCCCTCTCCCCCCAGGCAACCACAAGTCTGTTCTCCATGTCCATGATTTTCTTTTCTGTGGAAAGTTTCCTTTGTGCCATATATAAGATTTCAGATATAAGTGATATCATATGGTATTTGTCTTTGTCTTTCTGACTTCACTCAGAATGAGAGTCTCTAGTTCCATCCATGTTGCTGCGAATGGCATTATTTTGTCCTTTTTGATGGCTAAGTAGTATTCCACTGTGTATATACATCACATCTTCTTAATCCATTCCTCTGTTCATGGACATATAATGGCATATACTTTTTTTGTGAGCTGAGAGCTAAGGTATCTATCTGCTCAAGTACTTTATAAGGAATTTAGTCACATCCAGTTGTGTGTTTTGCTTTCTGAGGTTTTATAATTCTAGAAAATCATAAGGCAGAAGACTGTATATTTTGCTGATGATACAAGAGGAAGAGGTACATTAACTCTGGTTTGGTTGACTAATGGTGGAGCTATTCATCACCATGCAAGTGTTTTTTATATTAGTTTTAAATTATTTAGTAATTCCCATTAGCATAAATAAGTATGTTAAAAGTGGTTGCAGACAGCCTGAGAAATCTCTATTTTTAACTTTTTGCAAATTGTAACCAACAGTAAGTTAATGGTTAATATATTGAAGTCACACTGTGGTTATCTTGAAACTGTGGGTTGTGTTGGGCAACTTAACCATATAGTGTTCAAGTTTTTCAGAAAAGTTGTTTTGTACATAATAACTTTCCCCTGACTGAAACAATGCAAAAACTAAAGTCATTCTAAATAATGGCAGGAACTCAATGGCAGGCTTTCCTTGTGAATCTAGGTCAAAGTGAAATAGTAGCTCTTATCTCCCTAACAAAATATGCTGCCATGACTGGGGTAACATTTATGGAAACTTTTTTCAGTAGCATTTTAGCTATTCACCTGGACGTTACACAGGTGAAATGACTATGTATCTATGTATGTATGTACGTATCTATCTATCTATTGATATCTATATGGCACAACAATGGCAATATTACAAGAGACATAGCTGGTTAAGGCAGTGTTCCTGGAAGTTGACTAGCTTTATAACTTAGCTCAATTAGCACTAGGTATTATTTATATGTATGTGTGTACAAGTGTGTGTGTGTGTATAAAATATGTATAATTTTATTTAGTATACATATAATGTATTTATATTTTGTATATGTTTAGATATATAAAATATATTTATATTATGTATTTACACATAAATATGTAATTTGTATATTTGTACATACATATATATATCCATATGTTTATACATATATACCTATATTTTATTTAGGTTTAATCTAATATAACCTAAATTATGCTTATAGTAAAATAGAAAATAATATATTTATTTAGTTTACTTAGATTACTTTATTTGGTTATATCTTAACCAATGAATGAAGTATATGAATTGTGTTTGCTAATGTTGAGATATATTTCTTATGGCACAGCTTTTACAGCTTTGATAAATGATATTATACACTTTCAACCACTTTTAATTATCCCTAATAACCCCAAAAGGTTTAAAAGTGTTTTCAGCCCTATTCAAAGTGGCTTGCTGGCTATTAAAGGCTGAGTGACTCTGGCTGGGAGGCCTCTTGGCTGCTACATGGGTAATTATGGACATTCCTAAGGCTATTAAATTCATAAGGCTATTAAAACATCTAATGTTTCTTAGCTTTGATTATAAGACATCCGAAATTGCCTGGATGGATTAGGAGTGTTTTGTATTATGCATTTAGGTCATAAGATCTCTAGACCAAATCTTATCTTTGTTCTATCATATAAAACTGCATTTATGCTACTCCATAACATTAGCTAATACCTATTTTTAAAGGCTTAATGTGTCTTCTCATGCTGTAGTTGAGTTCCTTATTTATGCAGCATTCCTACAGAAAATGAAGAATTTAATCTTGTACTTAAATTGCATCACTCGTGGAATTCTTTTCTAGGGATGAAACTGAATACACACACACATACACAGGGTATTACTGTTTGTACATAACACTGATGTATGCAACTATAAATATATAAAGCAATAGATAATTTTAAAAATTCTTAGTGATCTTAGAGATAATCTTTGCCAAACTTTTAATGTTTTAATTGATACGCTGAGGAAGATAGTGTTTAAATGATTTACACTATCACATACCAGGTTAGTGACAATATTAAAGCTATATGGAACTATAGCTGCCAATTCTCAATAGAGAATAATAGCCCCCTATGTTAATATAATCCACTCTTTGTAATATAGCAAACACAACCAGTTTTATTTTCTCCTAAGCAACTTTATTACAGGTTTATTCACACTTGTTTGTGTGAATAAACCTGATGGGGGTTATTCAAATTGATACAAATAAAAATTAATAATAATTAGTTTCTGACAGTTCTAGTCTGTCAAAATGCTTGAATCTATTTTCAGAGCACATGTACTTTTTAAAGCATTTAAATCATTTATCCTTAAAATAATCTATACTTAGAAGTTTCAGGAGAAAATCATTTTGTATAAAATAGGGATGCATCCTCCTTCGTTAGGTAAGGGCTTGAGGATGACTAGGTCCTTAGCCTAAATATCAGTGACAGATATAATTGGCAAGAAGTCAATCAAATTCTATGTTCTGGAAAATTCTAACATCAGATGTAGCTTTTGGGTTTTTTTTTTCAAATCCTGGCTCTGTCCATTTTAGTACTAGAGGATAACTACCTCACTGAGTCTCAGTTTCTTCATCTGTGAAATGGCAATAATGCTACATCAAGTTTCTACGTACTCAATGAAACAGTGATTGTAAAGTATGTGTTGGAGAAAATACCCAATACATGAAGATGGTGTGACATTTATTTCCCACGGGCCTTTGTAAATAATTCTCAAATCTTATAAGCATTAATCCTTGACTTTTAGAGACCCAGAGTTGACACCATATGAAAAGGACCAGCAGGAATATGGATTAGTCAAAGTTTCTGGTAAGGAAAAGAGTAGCTTAATTAAAATTAGTATCAATTTTTGGCCATTCATGAGATAACAAGTGACACTTCTTATCATTATACTATAATAAGTATATAACCTATCATCAGGAATTCAGAAGAAATAGAGTAAGAAAATTAAAAACCATACCGATATCCATATAAGAGAAAATTATTCACTGGGTTTTACTTTAGAGAGGACCTGATTCAAAGCAAAGGACTCTAATTGCTCAAGTGTGTATCTAGTGTAACTGCAGAGCATTTGATTATTTCTGAAAAAAACTTAGTTTGAAAGGAAGTGGTTACATTTCCTACTTGTTTTTGTCACCTCTTATCCAAGGCACCTTCCATTGACTTTGGTTTTGACATCAGCGCTTTTCCATGCTTCTTTAGTGCTTCCTAGATTATTTTTGTCATTAATTCTTTACTTAATTTCTCAAGAAATTTCAGACAAGGCTGATATTCAATTATTGGTGTTAACAAAGAGTAGTTGGTAAGTAAAATACACACCCAATGATATGATGTCAGGGAACAATAATGGTGGTCAGTAACTGAGGTACAGCGATCTTGAAAAGAAGGAAAGGGTGTTTATGTGAGTACTGCATTCCTTACTCCTTTCCCACTGGAGAAGTTAAAGATTCTCAATGTAGACTTTGAGATTAAACAGAAGTGTGAATTAGAACTTGTGGGAGTCTCAATGAAAATAATTAAAGCTCAGGACTACCAGAAGGTCAGAACCTGAGAGTGTAAGATGCTAGAGAGGAAGAAACTGCTGAGAACTGAGCTCTGTATATTGTGTGCATTTTACCCTTTTGAGGTTTTTGCCAAATTCCAAGCTGCTTAAATACCAAGGCAAGACATAGAGAAAAGGATGTTACAAATAATGTTTGTAGATTGGATGACACTCCATTGCTAAAATATCAGTTCTCCCCACATCAACCTATAAATTCAGTGCTGTTCCAATTCTAGCTAGATTTTATTGGTAGAATTGACAAAATTGTTTCTAAAATGTGTATGAAGGAGTTCCTGTTATGGATCAGTGGGTTAAGAACCTGACTGGTATTCATGAGGATGTGTCCTTGCTGCAAGTTGAGGTGTAGGTCATGAATGAGGCTTGGATCCAGTGTTGCCATGGTTATGGCATAGGATGACAGCTGCAGCTCTAATTTGACCACTAGCCCAGGAACTTCCATATGCTCCAGTTGTGGCCCTAAAAAATAAATAAATAAATAATAAAATGTGTATGAAAATATGAAGAGCCAAGAAGAATTGAGGCTAACTTGAAGGAGAGCAATGTTAAATATCTTAACTGCCAGTTATGGTGATTTATTATAAAGCTTCAGTGATTAGAAGTGTAATATTGACTCAGAAATAAAGCTACAGAATAGGAGTATTCATTTGCAGTGTGCTAGTTCAATATGGGAATCATATCCAGACATATAGAGAACATTTTCAAATCAGCAAGGATTGAACTGACAATGTGAACTGAAATTTAGGTAAAATATATAAACATGGACTTCATGAAAGAGAATATAATTAATTGAATGTTTGTATCCCCCCTCAAAAATCATACGTTGAGACCCAAACCCTCACTGTGAGTGTGTTTGGAGGTAGGGTCTATAGGGAGATAACTGGTAACTAAGATTAAATGAAGTCATGAAGATGGAACCCTGATTCAACAGGATTAGTGTTCTCATAAGAAGAAATGCCATGTATCTCTCTTATTCCCCACCTTGTGAGAAAGCAGGAAGAAGGTGGCCATCTACAAGCCACAAAGAGGGCCTCACCAGAAACTGATCATGCAGGCTGATACTCAGACTTCCATCTTCCAGAATTGTAAGAAAACAAAACAGTTATCTTTTGTTTAAGCCACCCAGTATGTGGTGTTTTGTTATGGCAAACCAAGCAGATAAATACAGAGAAAAATCTCAAATAAACAACCTAAGCTTCACCTACAAGAATTAGAAAAAGCAGAATGAACAAAATTGTCTAAAGTCAGCAGAATGAAGAAAATAATAAAGATCAGAGAGGAAATTTTAAAAATATTCAAAAAACAATAGAAAAAAATGCAATCAAGAGCTGGTTCTATGAAATGGAAAGCAAAACTGGAAAACGTCTGGCCAGGTTCCACAAGAAGAAAAGAGAGAGAACCCGAATAAACAAAATAAGAAATGAAAAAGGAGAAATTTCAACTGATACTGCAGTAATATAAAAAAACCATCAGAGAATACTAAGAATAAATGCCAACAAATTTGACAACCTAGAAGAAATGTACAACTTTCTAGAAACATATAGCCCACCAAAACTGAATCATAAATAGATAATTTCAAGAGGCTGATCAATAGAAATGAAATTGACTATATTAAAAAAAAAACACTCAAAAAACAAAAGTCTAGGACCAGATGGCTTCACGGACGAATTCTACCAAACATACAAAGAAGAACTCATACTGATCCTTTTCAAACACCTCTAAAAGACTGAAGAAGGAACACTCCCAAAGATATTCTATAAATCCACCACCATCACCCTAATATCCAAACCAGGCAAAGATGCTACCAAGAAAAAAAAATTATAGGCCACTATATTTGTTGAATATGGATGAAAAAATTCCCAACAAAATTTTAGCAAACCAAATCTAAGTACACATAAAAAGATCACACATCAGTACCATGTGAGATTCATCCCAAGTTTATAAGGATGATTCAACACATGCAAATCAATGTAATACACCATGTAAACAACAGAAAAATCAAAATCATATGGTCATCCCAATAGGTGGAGAAAAAGCATTTGACAAAATTCGACCTTCATTCATGATATGCCAAAGTAGAGGGAAAGTAACTCAACGTAATAAAAGTTATTCATGATAAACCCATAGCCAATATAATACTCATTGGAGAAAAGCTGAAAGCCTTCCCACTAAAATCTGGAACAAGACAAGGATGCCCACTCTCTCCACTTTTATTCAACATAGTTTTGGAAGTCCTAGCCATAGTAATCAGACAAATAAATAAGTAAATGAAAGGTATCCAAACTGGAAGAGGTAAAATTGTCACTATCTGCAGATGACATGATAGTAAATATCAACAATCCTAAGGACTGAAGACAAAAGCTACTCAAATCTGATAAATTCAGCCATGTAGCAGGGTAGAAGAATAAAATTCAGAAATTGGTTGTGATTCTTCATACTGACAATGAAATATCATAAAAGGAATACACAAAAAAATACCTTTTAAAATCACAGCTAAAAAAAAAATAAAATATGTAGGAATAAACCTGACCAAGGAGGTGAAAGACTTATACAATGAGAACTATAAAATATTCATCAAGGAAATTAAAGAGGATTATAAGAAATGGAAAGATATCCCATTCTCCTGGATTGGAAGAATATTGTAAAAATGGCCATAGTACCCAAAGCAATCTACAGATTTAATGTGAGCCTATCAAATTACCCATGACATTTCTCACAGAACTAGAACAAATAATCCAAAAATTTATATGGAACCATAAAAGATTAAGAATTCCAAAGCAATCCTGTGTGTATGTGTTGCGGGGGAAGCAGGAGGCATAACTCTCCCAGACTTCAGAAAATATTAAAAAGCTACAGTCATCAAGACTGTACTGTGTGGTACTGGTACAAAAACAGACATATGGATCAATGGAACAGGAGAGAGAGACAAAACTAAATAAACCCAGACACCTACCATCAATTAATCTTCAACAAAGGAGGCAAGAATATAAAATGGGGAAAAAGAGTCTCTAAAGCAAGTGGTGCTAGGAAAGTTGGACAGCTGCATGTAAATCAATGAAACTAAAATGCACCTCATATGATGCAAAAAAAAAAACACTCAAAATGGCTTAAAGACTTAAGCTAAGACATGACATCATCAAACCCCTAGAGGAGAACACAGACAAGACATTCTCTGACATAAACCATACAAATGTTTTTTTAGGTCAGTCTCCTAGGCAATAGAAATGAAAATGAAAAGAAACAAAAAGGGCCTAATTAAATTTATAAGCTTTTGCACAGCAAAGGAAACCATAAAAAAAAGAAAAATAGGAGTTCTCATCGTGTCTCAGCAGTTAATGAACCTGACTAGCATCCATGAGGACACAGGTTCAATCCCTGGCTTTGCTCAGTGGGTTAAGGATCCAGTGATGCTGTGAGCTGTGGTGTAGGTCACAGACACAGCGTGGATCCCTCATTGCTGTGGCTCTGGTGTATGCCTGCAGCTACAGCTCTGATTGGACCCCTAGCCTGGGAACCTCCATAAGCTGTGAGTACAGTCCTAAAATGACAAAAATAAAAAAAGAGAGAAAGAAAACACAAAGACAACCTATAGAATAGGAGAAAATAGCTGCAAAAATTACAACCAACAAGGCCTTAATCTCCAATATACACAAACAGGAGTTCTCCAGTGGCACAGCAAGTTAAGGATCCATTGCTGTTATTGCAGTGGCTTGGGTCGCTACTGCAGCATGGGTTCAATTCCTGGCCCCAAAACTTCCACAGCCAGGAAAAAACATTAAAAAAAAAATAGACAAACAACTTAAACAATTCAACAATGAAAAATCAACCTAACTGAAAAATTGGCAGAATACCTAAACAGACATTTCTCTAAAGAAGATATATGGGAGGCCAGTAGGCACATGAAAAGATGCTCAACTAATTACTAGAGAAATGCAAATCAAAACTCTAATGAGGTACTACCTTGTACCAGTCAGAATGGCTATCATTAAAAAGTCTACAAATAAAAAAGGCTAGAGAGGGTATGGAGAAAAAGAACCCTCCTACAGTGTTGGTGGGAATGTAAATTGGGTACAATCACTATGGAAAACGATATGGAGGTTCCTCAGAAAACTAAAAAGAGAATTACCATGTGATATAGCAATCCCATTCCTGGGTATGTACCCGGGAAAAACTATTATTCAAAGAGATACATGCACCTCTATTCACAGCAGCACTATTCACAACATCCAAGACATGGAATCAACCTAAATGTCCATCAACAGATGAATGGATTAAGAAGATGTGGCACATATACACAATGGAATACTACTCAGCCATAAAAAGAACAAAAATTCCCATTTGCAGTAAAATGGATGCAAGCAGAGATTATCATTCTAAGTGAAATAAGTCAGAAATAGAAGAACAAATGCCATATGATATCACTTGTATGTGTAATCTAAAATATGGCAAAAATGAGCCTATCTACAAATCAGAAACAGAGTCACAGACATAGAGGACTTGTGGTTGCCAAGGGCAGGGGGAGGGAGTGGGATGAACTGGGAGTTTGGGGTTGAGATGCAAACTGTTAACATTTAGCATGAGTAGACAATGAGACCCTGCTGTTTAGTAGAGGGAACTATATCCAATCAGACAATGATGGAAAATAATATATTTAAAAGAATGTATATGTATATATATGTGTGTGTATATATATGTATATATATGTATATGTATATATGTATATATACATATGAGTTATTTTGCTCTACAGCTAAAATTGGTACAACATTGTAAATAAACTATACTTTAATAAAAAAAAGAATGTGTGATCCTGCTATGTAGCACTGGGAACTATGTCTAGTCAGTTATGAGGGAGCATGATAATATGTGAAAATAGAATGTGTACATATATGTGTAACTGGGTCACCATGCTGTACAGTAGAAAAAAAATTATATTGGGGAAATAACTATTAAAAAAAAGAATATGTGGTACATATATACAATGGTATACTACTAAGCCATAAAAAGAATGAAACAATGTCATTCACAGTAACATGGATGCAACTAGAGATTATCATAGTGAAGTAAATTATAAAGGGGACAAATACCATACGATATCACTTACACGTGGAATTTAAAATATGGCACAAATGAACTTATCTACAGAAAAGAAACAAATTCATGGACATGGAGAACAGACTTGTGGTTGCCAAGGGAGATGGGGAGTGAGTGGGATGTACTGAGAGTTTGGGATTAGTAGATGCAAAGCATTACATTTAGAATGGATCAACAACAGTGTCCTACTCTATAGCACAGGAACTATATTCAACCTCCTGGGACAGACCATGATGGGAAAAAAAATCTAAAAAAGAATGTGTGTGTGTGTATACACATATATATGTGTATATATATCCGAGTCACTTTGCTATACAGCAGACCTCGGCACAACATTGTAAATGAACTAAACTTTAATTAAAAAATAAAGGAAAAGTGTCCCCTCAATTTCACTGTGAAATATCTAATGTAAACAGAGGACTGTGATTCTGTTAATCTACTATTTATTGAGCAAAAGACAAAATGGAAGGATAGGAGTTACGACTATAAATTAGTGAAACTGACTGCTACAAAATACCTGACATTATGTAAGTGATCTTCAAAGAAGATTTACCTTGTGATGTTGCAAAGAATGAGATAAAGTTTCGAAGAGATTATATTTTGTTGACAATATTTATCCAACTGGTAGAGAATTACAAAATGATGCAATGCATTACTTCAGTTAGGGTGGAAACCTTTCGAATATGCTCTTTTATGAGGGTCAAATACAAGAGTTAAGTACTGGGTAATTAACCTAAGGGAAGTAACCTTGACATAGTTTAGGGATCAGTTGAGTGTGCCCCTAATTATAAACTTCTTTGGATAAAACTGGGGTCAGTACTGAAGCAAGAAATCTTTGGTATTTAGAAAAATAACCAAAACCATATAAAAGATAAAGTAGATAGTGTATCCTCCACAATTACTTCCAGGAGAGAGGGCTGTATATTTTAGAATATTAATTAGAACATATCTTATGAATTTGGTTAAATTCTTTCTTGTTTCAAAAAAGCAAGCAAACAAACAACAACACGATGAAAAGACTAAGGTAGTGGATTCTAGGATACTTATTACTCAAATTGAAAATCATAACTATTACACTTTAGGAGTTAGAAAGTTTATACAAAGTAGAGAAGTAAGACAAAATTCTATCTATGATAAATGGAGATAAAATTATTTCAATTTCTCCTGATCTCATTAATCCACTTATTCATAGAATAATTTTCTATTGATGGCCTAGGATTTGGGGGCACTGTGCTAGAGCACAGAGGAAGTTGGTTAGAAGAATGACAAAATTTCTGTCCTGAGAATCATTTAGTCTACTGTGGAAGACATGTACAATCAAATAATAGCAATGAAATAAAACATCTAGACTCAGAACAGAGTCAAGGAGATCTTTTTCTGGGGATTTGGTGGAAATATTAAGGGAAATAATGCCATGTAGATATAGCCTGTCTTCAAGGATTTTAGAAAACAACATTATATACAAACTGAGAAACTTATGTTCAAAATTACAAAGACAAGGAAAAATAGCATTGTGGCATTATTAGGGAACATACATTCATTCTACCTCTTTGAAAAATATTTACTCAACACTTATTATGTGTCAGGAATTATTAGAGGTCCCATGGATAAAGCAGAGAGGTGTGAAGCATCCATCATTAGCCAGTCATCTGTGTGGAACTTAATGACAAAATGGAAGTGGGAGGGGAGGAGAAAGGCAAATGAAGGATGAGATCAGTCACAGTAGCAAGAATAGTTTTCTGGGAAGAAGTAGAAATGGATCACAGATCTATTTAGCTTTGTTGGTAAACCTCTACATTTACTGTATCAAAAAACTCAATCTTTCTGTAATTAACTCATTCCTATTAACATTTAAAAATTATAAATAGTACAGTTCTCCCATCTTAATTTTTTCTAAATATTCAGTATAAACCAAATAATATTCACTCCTTCTTGTCCATTAGCCTCTCCTGTTTCATTCATTAACTGGCTAATTTTCCTTTGGAACTTCCAAGTCCCTGACCAAAGACGTCATTCTCATCTCTTTCCATGTTCTTATTGAATCAGTAATCAAAAATCTCTCAAGGAAGAAAATCCCAGGACCAGATGGCTTCTCTAGTTAACTTTTAAACATTTAAACATTTAAAGAAGAATTAATACCAATCCTTTTTACAAACACCTCCAAAGAACAAACAAACAAACTATGATACGAGGGAACACTCAACAAATTCATTTTGTGAGGCCAACATCATCCTGATACCAGTATCAGAAAAAGGCATTACTAGAAAACTAGAGGCCAATATCCCCAATGAATATAGATGCAAAAATTCGCAATAAAATACTAGCAAACCAAATTAAGCAGCACATTAAAGGATCATTCACCATGACTAAGTGGGATTTATTCATGGAATGCAAGAATACATACACAAATCAATCAACATACACAAATCAATCAATGTGATACTTCACATTAATAGAATAAAGGAATCATACAATCATCTCAATAGGGTTGAAAAAGCATTTGATAAAATTCAATATCCATTCATGATAAAAAAAACTTTTTACCAATTTAGGCAGAGAAGGAAAATATTTCAGCATAATAATGGCCATATATGATAAGCCCTCAGCTAACATCAAACTCAATAGTGAATACCTGGAAGCTTTTCTTCGAAAATCAGGAGGAAGAAAAGAGTGCCCATTCTCACCACTCCTACTCGTTTTCACAGTATATATAAATGAAACCATCATGCTATATGCCTTAAACAGTTATGTATGTCCATTATTTTCCTATGAAACTGGAAAAATTCTGAGGTTAAATTTCTTAGTTCTTTTATAGCATAACTGTAACAATGATGATGCTGTAAACATAAAAAAAAAACAGTGCTTAAATATGATATCCAATAGTTCCACTTAAAGTGTAGTAATCTGTGAAGTTTTTTACTGCTCTACAATGAAGTAAGCACAGAAACTGAGACTCAAGCTTTAAAAAAAAATTATAACAATTTTATGCTTGTTAAATCTAATAATTATCTTACAAGTTTTGTAGTATTAATGTTTCTTTTTGATTATTTTTATAAATTAAGGATTACTCTATTAAATATTATCCACCTGTGAAAAAATTGGCAAAGATATTTAAAATGCAAATAACCAAATTAATAAAAACTACTGGCCCTCTGCTTAGAATACATAAAAAAGGACCAGTATAGTATACTTTATTGACACTCAGAATGTGGCAATCTTTCACTACCATTCTTCTAGCATGCCTAATGAATTCTGATTTTCTTCTGGAATTACAAGTTGCAACAAATTATGGGAAAATGCACACTTTATATATTTAACTATACTCTTTCCCTTAATTTAGGCTGAGCCTTAGCATGTTCTCTGTGATCATTCATTTTTCTAAGATTACCTACAAACATACAAATACACTTAAATCATGACCTTGAATTACTGTTTCAGAAAAAATTTTTTTGAGGATCTGGAGCCATATTTTAGAGTGCTACTATTAATAATTATCAATAAATATATGATTGTAGATTTGCTTTTGTCTTGCTTTTGTGCTTGGTTAAGCTGTTGCAAAAAAAAACAAAAAAAAAACAAACAGAAATCGAGGCATGAGCATCAATGGGTACTATTTTGAAGGTACAGACTCCCTTCTATAGGCCCTACATTCTTTGTTCTGTAATGTGGAAATTAGGAAAACACTGTGAGCTTAGATTTTAAAGGGCATGCTCATCAGAGTGAAGTTGTAAAGCTTACATGGTTTCAGATGTAAATCACATGGAAAAGGTTGCCAACGGGAAGACGATGCAAAGATGATGGCAAAGTCTGCATTCAGAACCCAAACAGAAGCAGCTGTTCAGTTCTGCAGCAGCTTGCAGTGCTTGCTTGCTTGCTGGTGATACCCAGTCAACATAAGGGCAAATTGTGAAGACAAAATACTGAACTACAGATGTGAAATCCACATAAGCATCATTAGTGCCTAGTTTAAAACTCATGAACAATGCACCTCTCTTTGGGTTTTTCATTTGACACAGTTCAGCCATTCCCAAGGAATATCTAACAAAGAGTAATGCATAAATATAAGTTTAACCATATTTTGTGAATTATAAATAAAAAAATTAAAATTGAGAAAATCATTACTTAAAGATAGTAATCACAAACAAGAAAGCATTTAACACTGATAAATATTTGATTTGATTTCCCCAATACATTATCTTTTTTTTTCTACTGTACAGGATGGTGACCCAGTTACACATACATGTATACATTCTTTTTTCTCACATTATCATGCTCCATCATAAGTGACTAAACATAGTTCCCAGTGCTGCACAGCAGGATCCCTTTGCTAATCCATTCCAAAGGCAATAGTTTGCATCTATTAACTCCAATCTCCCAATCCATCCCACTCCCTCCCCCTTCCCCTTGGCAACCACAGGTCTATTCTCCAAGTCCATGATTTTCTTTTCTGTGGAAAGGTTCATTTGTGTCATATATTACATTCCAGATATGTGATATCATATGGTATTTGTCCTTCTGACTTACTTCACTCAGTATGAGAGTCTCTAGCTCCATCCATGTTGCTGCAAATGGCATTATTTTGTTCTTTTTTATGGCTGAGTAGTAACAGCAAAGGAAACCAAAAAGAAAACAAAAAGACAACTTACAGAATGGGAGAAAATAGTTTCAAATGATGCAACTAACAAGGCTTAATATCTCAAATATATAAATAACTTATACAACTCAACAGCAAAAAAGCCAACAACCCTATTGAAAAAGGGGCAATAGACCTGAATAGACATTTCTCCAAGAAAGATATACAGATGGCCAACAAGTACATGAAAAAATGCTCAACATCCCTGATTATTAGAGAAATGCAAATCAATACTACCATGAGATACCACCTCACCCCAGTCAGAGTGGCCATCATTCATAAGTCCACAAATAGCAAATGCTGGAGGGGGTGTGGAGAAAAGGGAACCCTCTTGATTTTTCCATTGATGTCATCACTCTGTTTTTCTCACTGCTTCCTCTTGCCATCTCCACTTCAGTATCCTCCCAAGGTCCCATCATTTACCCTTCTTTTCGTTGTATACTTTGGTCTAAGCTCTTTCTTTATTCCTTGAAACTCCATTTCCAAGTAAATACTTGTATTTAATAGAAAGGTCTATGTCTTTAATTCACTCAACATATCTAAAAACAAGATAATTATTCTTTCTAAAAAAATTCCTGTCTTCTCCACTTATGTTTTAGCTTTATTTAAGGCACTACCATGCTCTGAGTAACCAATTAAAGTCTTTGAGTCATCTCTGTCACTTTCCTTCACTGTACACATCTGACAGTCTCCACGTCCTTCATTCATAGATCAGATGGCTATTTCCCTAATCATGAAAGTTTTCTTGTCTGATGCTCCTGAAAGAAAATCTAAGATAGGGAATGAAACACCTCCATTGTATTTACCAAAATGAAGATTTTCATTGACTTTAATTAGGATAATTTCATTGAAATTATAGGGATAAAAAATTACCGAAATACAAATGGTAGACGAGGAAATAAAGTCAGCAAGCACAGAAAAGAAAAACAAAAACTATTTTACTAACCAATAGGAAAGGGTCTAGTAAAAGTTACAAGACTATATAGAGAAAATGATAGCTAAACATAAGGACACTGAGAAAGTGAGATGTCACAGCATTAATACTGTATTGGTGAATCTAAAATCACGTTCTAGAAATATTTTGCTGACATATTTCATCATATTTCGCTGTTTCTACTGATCAGCTATGTCACAATATAGAGATCTGGTTTTAAGACAGGCTGGCAAGAGAGTGCAGCTGAGTTAGGTAAATCTGCTACAGCTCTTGGAAAGTTTAACAAAGCACATGCTGTACAAGAAGGTGAACTACTTACACCTGGCACATATCTGGTGGCAATCAGATGTCTAAAGAATGACTTAATTAAGGTAATTTCGATGAACTCATAGAAACTCTGACTTAACCCACTGAGGATTATTGTTTTTTGAGTCTGTTTGTTTCCTGCCTATATTACTGGCTAACAGTCATAGAGTTATTTCTATTTTCTTTCTGTCCTTTTTTGTATGCCAATATGACGCAGTATTTTGACACATTTACAACCTTAAATCTTCTGTCCAGAATCAAAAGCCAGAATCAATGAAAGAAGCACGGATAAAAGAAAGAACATTAAATTCATTTAGAATTCTTCATATGAGTAATGGACCAGCCTCAACCATGGCAGTATAGTATCATGAAACTGTCTCTAAGATTTACGGAGATTCTGAAGATGGATTATCACCTCTTAAAGTCTGGCCACCAAGCCAAAAAGACTAAACCTCTGCTGTTGGAGTTGCCATTTAAGAAGGGAATCCTAGTCAAATCACTTTTGCTTTCAGAGAGCAATCAATTAACATGCTGTGCTTCTCCTCCATATTCACTTTTATGTGGCAAATCTTCAGCTGACATGCTCAAGTCTAACCTGGTTAAGAATTACAATAAAGCATTATTTAACATCCTTCAAAGTACTCTTTTGTTATTGCCACATGTATTAGACATCTCTTCATACTTGAATTAAAGCCAATATAATAATTTTATGTCTTTCATATCTTTCAGAGATGTCCAATAGTTTTAACTGTTCAATAGTTTATGTATACTTGGAAACGGAACTCTACAGGTAAATGATAGTGTTAAAGATCAGTAAGTAGAAGGCCTGAAGGTCCTTTCTAAATTTTGTTTCATTTAGTCACAATTTCTCCTTAAAATTCAGTCCCAACAATTCTCTACCTTTTTACGTTGAAAACTCAAAACCCACAAAAATTCAGAACTTGGCCTCATCTCAGAGAAGGAAAGCCATAAATATTATACAAGCTAGATACAGCTGCTGCTATGTGTCCCCAATACTCTCTTTCCAAATACACTGCGACTGAAAGATTATTTTTATTTAAAAAATAAACAAGTCACAGGCCAGCAGTTATGTTCTATAGCTTGCTGAATGAGTTTTCCTTACGAAGATAAAATACAATTGACTCCACCAGCTGGCAGTTGGCCATGACAACTGACAGCATCCCTGATTACTGAGAGACTTGCATGTAGTGTTGCATGAAATTTGTTGACCTGCAGAATGTAGGTAATTCTTACCACCTTCCTTCCGGCCACAGGCTGGCAACCATCTTAGGGCTTAAGGGCAATCATTTCTGTTTCTAAACTTAAAACCACAATCAAAATGCTTCTACATTATTTGTTTTTTAAACACAAAAAGCAGTAAAAAGTTTCATATCTATGAATGACATGTTGGATATATATTATTTTATTAAATTTTATTAAAATTTTATTTAAAAAACTTTTTTCCAGGAGGAGGCAAGATGGTGGAAGAGTAGGGGGACACGCTCACCCTCTCCCACAAACACAACAACAACAAAAAAAACACACATCTACAGGATAAATGACTCACACAGAACAGCAACCAATCGCTGGCAGAGGAACCTAAACTCCAATAACGGCAAGAATTTTGTGACATTACTAGGTGAAACAAGAGAAAAGAGGAGAGTGAGAGAAGGGGAATCCGAGCAGGATGGACGCTCCTGAAAGGGAACGGAGGAGGAGAAAGGGATCCCGCATCCTGGAAAGTCACCTACTCGAGGGAAAGATCAACTGGAGGAATCTCCAGATACAGAGAAGAGTGTAGCAGTAAGTTGAAGTTCTGAAAAGCAGAGTGAGAACTGAACAGATCATCTGAACTACGGGCACAGTCACCAAAAATTGAGACACCTGGGTGGGGGCTGGGCACCGAGACCTTGGCTCCAGAGGTTAGTCCCTGGGAAAGGGCTGGGGAGGGGGTGGTGGAGCGGAGACTGCTTGGGAGGTCTAGAAACCAGTCCCTCAAATTAGACGGGCAGAGAATGCCTGGGAGACTAGAAAGCAGAGCATCGCAGGGGGAGGGAGCAAAATGCTAAGGGCGGGGAAGTGGAAAGCCACATCAGAGGGAACCTGGGAGAAGAGCTGGGTCTGCGCCAGTGTTGGGGAGGGGAGAGAAGAAGGTGTGGGTCCACATAGAATACTCCCCATGCCACGGCAAGCTTACCAGCCCGCTAGATATCAGAAAGTTATGCTTCCCAGTGCATCCCCCCCCGCCCCGCCTCCCCTTACGCACACGTTGGACCTAGGGCTGCCTACCATCTGGGAGGGCTGGCCTCAACAACTGCCAGAAGCCTACCACCACAGGGGCTACCCCTGCCCTGGCCTGCTTGCCCTTTGGAGGGGCTACACCCCTGTGGAGCAGCACCAAACACCATCAGCCCCCGGGAAAAGGCCTGCAGCCCAGAAAAGCTAGAATGAGCTTGGCCAGGCCGTGAAAAGATCTGCCTAATTCTTGGAAAGTCCTTCCGAGTCGGGCTGCCCTGGGGAAGAGCCTCTGGGGTTTGTGGTGGCCCAGCTAGCGGCTCCAACCCTCAGGGGATGTCGCACTCCTGCGGAAGAGCTTCCCAGGACCGCCAGCCCTCTGCATGAACTTCCGCACCCCAGAAAAGCTAGAAAAAGCTTGGCCGGATATGAAAAGATCTGCATAATTCTCGGACAGTCCTTCCGAGTCAGGCTGCCCTGAGGAAGAGCCTCTTGTGTTCGCAGTGTCCCAGCTAGCTGCTCCAGCCCCCAGGGGGTGCTGCACTCCCACAGAACAGCTACCCAGCACCGCCAGCCCCCTACAAGAACCCCACAGCCTAAAATCACCAGAGCAAGCTCTGCCTGACCGAGTGAAATCTGTGACCATCGTGGTGTGGATCTCCCAGTCCTGTCTGCCCTCAGGAAGTCCTCCTTTGCTTGAGAGAGACCCTGTTAGCCCCACCAACACTCCAGAAAAGCCACACTGCCTCAAAAAAGACTGCCCAACAACGCCAGCCCTCAAGAAACATTCCACGGCAGTGACAAGGCAAACACTGCCCGATAACAGAGTACAACTCCCTCAGGAGAAAGAAAACAATAAGCAAGATGAAGAAGCAGAGAAACCACCCCCAGTCAAACCAACAGGAGAACTCACCTAAAACAGTCAACAATGAAACAGATCTCTGCAATCTGACAGACCTGGAGTTCAAAAGAGAAACAGTGAAAAATACTGAAGGAATTAAGAGAAGATAGGAACAGTAATGCAGACACCCTCAGAAAGGAACTAGAAAATATGAGGAGCCAAGAAAAACTAGAACATTCATTTGCAGAGATGCAAACTGAACTAAGGGCAGTAAAAACCAGAATGAATAATGCAGAAGAACGAATCAGTGATATGGAAGATAGAATAATGGAAATCACTCAATCCGGTCAACAGACAGAAAACCAAATCCAAAAACTGGAAAGCAATATAAGAGACCTATGGGATAATATAAAGCAGGCCAATCTACGCATAATAGGAATTCCAGAAGGAGTAGAAAAAGATAAGGGGATGGAAAATATATTTGAAGAAATTATCGCTGGAAACTTCCCAAATCTAAAGGATGCTGGGTTCAAGTTACAAGAAGCACAGAGGGCCCCAAATAAACAAAACCCAAATAGACCCACAGCAAGACACATCATAATAAAAATGGCAAAAGTTAATGATAAAGAGAGGATCCTAAAGGCAGCAAGAGAAAAGCAGAATGTTACCTACAAGGGAACCCCCATAAGAATATCAGCTGACTTCTCTACAGAAACTCTACAGGCCAGGAGGGAATGGCAAGAGATATTTAAAGTGCTAAAAGGAAAAAATATGCAACCTAGAATACTCTATCCAGCAAGAATATCATTTAAAATAGAAGGGGAAATAAAAATTTTCTCCAACAAACAAAAGCTAAAAGAATACAGCAATACAAAACCCAGGCTAAAAGAAATACTGAAAGGGCTTCTCTAAACCAAAAAGAAAGGAAGCAAAGAAAGGGAGGAAAAAGAAAAAAAAAAAGGAGGAAGAACTAGGACTGAGGAAACCACAATCAGAGAGCAGTCACTCAAATAAGCCAGCATACAGATTTAATCATGAACAGGCCTCAAACAAAATAAAATGAAAAAGAATAAAAAAGAGCCATCAAAATCATAAAATGTGGGCAAGGGATGTTAGGAAATAAATAACCCTTTTTTTGTTTGTGTGTTTCTCTTCTTAATTTTAATATAGTAATGAAGTGTTTGAACTTACAGGACCATCAGGCTAAAACACACAATTATAGGAAGGGGTTAGCATACTTAAAAAACAGGGCAACCACAAGCCAAAACCAAATATTACATTCGCAAAAAATTCAAAACAAAACACTCAAACAGATAATAACCTGATACCATCCAACCAAAAAAAGAAAGGAAGAATGGAGAACCATAGAATCAACTGGAACATGAGGTTCAAAATGGCAATAAATAATCATCTATCAATTATCACCTTAAATGTCAGTGGACTGAATGCCTCCAATCAAAAGACACAGAGTGGCTGAGTGGATAAAAAGGCAAAAACCTTCAATATGCTGCCGACAAGAAACTCACCTCAAGACAAAAGATACATATAGATTGAAAGTGAAGGGGTGGGAAAAAACATTTCACGCCAATAGACATGACAGGAAAGCAGGAGTTGCAACACTCATATCAGACAAAAGACATAAAGAAAGACAAAGAAGGACACTATTTAATGATTAAGGGATCCATCAAGGAGAGGATATTACTATCGTGAACATATATGTCCCAAATACAGGAGCACCCAGATACATACAACAAATATTAACAGACATAAAGGGAGAAATTGATGGGAATACAATCATAGTAGGAGACTTTCATACCCCACTCACACCAATGGACAGATGCTCTAGACAGAAAACCAATAAAGCAACAGAGATCCTAAAGGAAACAATAGAAAAGTGAGACTTCATTGATATCTTCAGGACACTACATCCAAAAAAAGCAGAATACACATTCTTCTCAAATGCTCATGGAACATTCTCAAGAATCAACCACATATTGGGACACAAAGCTAACCTCAACAAATTTAGGAGCATAGAAATTATCTCAAGTATCTTCTCTGACCACAATGCCATGAAATTAGAAATCAACCATGGGAAAAGGAAAGAGAAAAAACCTACTACATGGAGCCTAAACAACATGCTACTAAAAAACCAATGGGTCAATGAGGAAATCAAGAAGGAAATTAAAAACTACCTTGAAACAAATGATAATGAAGACACAACCGCTCAAAATCTAAGGGATGCTAGAAAAGCAGTGCTCAGAGGGAAATTTATAGCAATACAGACCTTTCTCAAAAAAGAAGAAAGATCCCAAATTGACAACTTAACCCTCCACCTAAACGAATTAGAAAAAGAAGAACAAACAAGACCTAAAGTCAGCAGAAGGAAGGAAACTATAAAGATCAAAGAAGAAATCAATAAAATAGAGACTCAAAAAACAATAGAGAAAATTAATAAAACCAAGAGCTGGTTCTTTGAAAAGGTAAACAAAATTGACAAACCCCTGGCCAGACTCACTAAAAAGAGCAGAGAAAGAACCCAAATAACCAAAATTAGAAATGAAAAAGGAGAAATCACAACGGATACAGCAGAAATACAAAAAACCATAAGAGAATACTATGAACAACTATATGCCAACAAGTTTGACAATCTGGAAGAAATGGACAATTTTGTAGAATCTTACAGCCTGCCAAAACTGAATCAAAAAGAAACAGACCAACTGAACAGACCGATCACTAGAAATGAAATTGAAGAGGTGATAAAATCACTCCCTACAAATAAAAGCCCAGGACCAGATGGCTTCACAGGCGAATTCTACCAAACATATAAAGAGGAACTGGTGCCCATCCTCCTGAAACTCTTTCAAAAGATTGAAGAAGAAGGAATACTCCCAAAGACATTCTATGATGCCACCATCACCCTCATTCCAAAACCAGACAGAGATACCACCAAAAAAGAAAACTATCGCCCAATATCATTGATGAATATAGATGCAAAAATTCTCAACAAAATCTTAGCCAACCGAATCCAACAACATATCAAAAAGATCATACACCATGACCAGGTGGGATTCATCCCAGGTTCACAAGGATGGTTCAACATACGCAAATCAATCAGCATCATACACCACATTAACAAAAGGAAAGTCAAAAATCATATGATCATCTCAATAGACGCAGAAAAAGCATCTGACAAAGTCCAACATCCATTCATGATCAAGTCCCTCGCCAAAGTGGGTATAGAGGGAACATTCCTGAATATAATCAAAGCCATTTATGATAAACCCACAGCAAATATAATCCTCAATGGGGAAAAACCGAAAGCCTTCTCACTCAAATCTGGAACAAGACAGGGATGCCCCCTCTCACAACTGCTCTTCAACATAGTTTTGGAAGTCCTAGCCACAGCAATTAGACAAACAAAAGAAATAAAAGGCATCCATATAGGAAGAGAAGAGGTAAAACTGTCACTGTACGCAGATGACATGGTACTATACATAGAAAACCCTAAGGACTCAACCCCAAAACTACTTGAACTGATTAATAAATTCAGCAAAGTAGCAGGATATAAGATTAACGTTCAGAAGTCAGTGGCATTTCTGTATACCAGCAATGAACTATTAGAAAAGGAATACAAAAATACGATACCTTTTAAAATTGCACCTCACAAAATCAAATACCTCAGAATACACCTGACCAAGGAGGTGAAAGACTTATATGCCGAGAAGTATAAAACTTTAACCAAAGAAATCAAAGAAAATGTAAAGAAATGGAAAGCTATTCCATGCTCCTGATTTGGAAAAATCAATATTGTAAAAATGGCCGTACTACCCAAAGCAATCTACAGATTCAACACAATCCCAGGACATTTTTCACAGAACTAGAACAAACAATCCAAACATTTATATGGAACCACAAAAGACCCAGATTCACTGAAGCAATCCTGAGGAAGAAAAAACCAAGCAGGAGGCATAACTCTCCCAGACTTCAAGAAATAAAAAATATAATTGTAATGTTTACATGTAAGGATAACTTGATCCCCTTGCTGTACAGTGGGAAAATTGAAAAAAAAGAAAAAGAAAAATAAATACTGCAAAGCCACAGTCATCAAAACAGCATGTTATTGCTACCAAAACAGACAGACAGACCAATGTAACAGAATAGACAACCCGGAAATAAACCCTGACACCTAGGGTCAATTAATCTTTGACAAAGGAGGCAAGAACATAAAATGGGAAAAAGAAAGTCTATTCAGCAAGCATTGCTGGGAAACCTGGACGGCTGCATGCAAAGCAATGAAACTAGAACACACCCTCACACCATGCACCAAAATAAACTCAAAATGGCTGAAAGACTTAAATATAAGATAGGACACCATCAAACTCCTGGAAGACAACATAGGCAAAACACTCTCTGACATTAACATCATGAATATTTTCTCAGGTCAGTCTCCCAAAGCAATAGAAATAAGAGCAAATATAAACCCATGGGACCTAACAAACTGACAAGCTTTTGCACAGCAATGGAAACCAAAAAGAAAACAAAAAGACAACTTACAGAACGGGAGAAAACAGTGCCAAATGATGCAACAGACAAGGGTTTAATTTCTAGAATATATAAGCAACTTATACAACCCAACAGCGAAAAGCCAATCACCCAATGGAAAAATGGGCAAAAGACCTGAATAGAGTGTTCTCCAAGGAAGATAGGCAGATGGCCAGCAAACACATGAAAAAATGCTCAACATCGCTGATTATAAGAGAAATGCACATCAGAACTTCCATGAGTTACCACCTCACACCAGTCAGAATGGCCATCATTCATAAGTCCACAAATAACAAGTGCTGGAGGGGCTATGGAGAAAAGGGAACCCTCCTGCACTGCTGGTGGGAATGTCAACTGGTACAGCCACTATGGAGAACAGTTTGGAGATACTTTAGAAATCCATACATAGAACTTCCATATGACCCCGCAATCCCACTCTTGGGCATCTATCCGGACAAAACTCTACTTAAAAGAGACACATGCACCCACATGTTCATTGCAGCACTATTCACAATAGCCAGGACATGGAAACAACCCAAATGTCCCCATCCACAGATGATTGGATTCGGAAGAGGTGGTATATATACCCAATGGAATACTACTCAGCCATAAAAAAGAATGACATAATGCCATTTGCAGCAACATGGATGGAACTAGAGACTCTCATCCTGAGTGAAATGAGCCAGAAAGACAAAGACAAATACCATATGATATCACTTATAACTGGAATCTAATATCCAGCACAAATGAACATTTCCCCAGAAAAGAAAATCATGGATTTGGAGAAGAGACTTGTGGCTGCCTGATGGGAGCGGGAGGGAGTGGGAGGGATGGGGAGCTTGGGGTTATCAGACACAACTTAGATTTACAAGGAGATCCTGCTGAATAGCATTGAGAACTTTGTCTAGATACTCATGTTGCAACAGAACAAAGGGTGGGGGAAAAAATGTATACATGTAAGGATAACTTGATCCCCTTGCTGTACAGTGGGAAAAAAATTAAAAAAAAATTTTAAAAAACTTTTTTCCAATCAAAAGATTAACAATTGAATGTGAAACTGAGGAGAAATTGTACATAAATCCTTTAAGTATATTGACTCTGTGTGTATTTTTTGCTTTAACACCAAATACTGAACTCCAGTACCAGTTATGTGTTACCCTGCACAAAAATAGTGTTCTTGTAATTTCTTCCTGGCCATATTAAAAGTCCTGTGAGAGATAAAAGCAAGTTTACACTAAAATAATAATTAGCCAAATCTGAAGATACAAGTTAATGAGGCAGCCAAAACCCTTAATGTGCAAATATGTTTAAATTAGTATAATTTACTTCAAGATTATAAAAAGATATGGCACATATTTTTAGGAAAGAGAGGAATACGTGATTCCTTTCAAGAAATGAAGATTTTATATATATATATATATATATATATATATATATATATATACATATATATATATATATGTAATGGTGGGAGGTGTTCTTGCTGTGGTTCAGTGGGTTAAGAACCCAAAGTTGTTTCTGTGAGGATGCGAGTTTGATCCCTGGCCTCACTCAGTTGGCTAAGGATAAGCCATTGTCGCAACCTGTGGCATAGATTGCAGATGCGCCTCTGATCTGGTGTTGCCGTGGCTGCAGCACAGGCTACAGGTGAAGCTCCAATTTGACCCCTGACTTCCAATTTGACCCCAGGGAACTTCCATATGCTGCAGGTGTACCCGTAAAAAGAAAAAAAAAATGGTGGGAAATATTACTACGTTTATTTTGTTGCTAATTAAAAAGGAGTTATTAACACTTTTTAAAAGTTAAAATCTTATAAGTAATAGACTATGTTCAATCTGCATAAACTGTGCTCCCACTTATGTAGATTATTACCTAAGAAAATGTAGATCTCTGTAGGAAGTAAAAAACAGAAACTCTGTCTTCTAGAATATAATAAGACATAATACACTGACACTTTCTCTTCACTTATATAAGATATATATTCATATTCATATATAACTCTATATAATAATAAATATGTGTATTATATTCAAATTCATTCACCCATACCCACCCCCACATATATGTTCAAATAAAACTTACTATCAATGAAATTTCGACTTTAGCATACTATTCAGCAGATTTCATTTACTGGTTCTTTCATTTAATAAATATATCAACAAGTGTCTGTTATATGCTAGGCAAGTATACTACCAGTTATTGAGAATATTCAGGTAAGGGCACAGTTTTTAGGGCATTAGCCTACTGTGGCCTCCTTTGCCTGGCAAAGCAATAAAGCTATTTTTTCTCCTTCAAAAAAAAATCTTCAGATAAATAAGCTATGGCTCCTACCACTGAGGTCAGAATTGACATAAGGAGTGAAATATGATGCCAAGCACTTTTATCAATTCTTAAAAATATTCAAATGTATGTGTAACTGCGTCACCATGCTGTACAGTAGAAAAAAACTGTATTGGGGAAATAGCAATAAAAAAACAAAAAAAAATATTCAAATGATAAAAGAAGCATTTTTGTTCAAGCATTTCAAGTCCTGGGCATCACAGAAACTACATTTCCTGATTTAGAATTGCATGCCCCTGGAGTAATCCATTCTTTTCCTTAGATTCCAATAATTTTTAATTATAGAAAACTAAAACTGAATAATTTTTCTAGCTCAACAGAACCCATCCCCTTAACTTTGTCAAGAAAAGAGCCAGACCTCTTTCCCTTCTCATTTCCATAGCAATGAGGAAAAGGCTAAACTGGTATTTTGGGGGGACTCTTTTACAGCTATGTGCAATTGCTGTTTTGAGCACTGTCCTAACTATAATTTATAAAATTGGAGACTAATATTATATATTTTAAAAACTTCTATAAAACAAATTATCAGGGCTGGACTTTAACATTTATTGATGCTCTTGTTTACTCATCATCCCTGATATCATGCAGAGTTCCAAAATAAACTGAACAAAATATTTTACAATGAGACAGTCTATTGCTGTGATGCTATTTCCATTCTCCTTCCTTTCTTATCAGAGTTCATCATGCAGACCTACCTATTATTTACATTCTTTATCATTTGAATTGTTACAAATTTCTGATGATTCATCCTTAATCAATTAACTAGGAGATGAAATTTGGACCTATCAATAAAAGACAAGGACTTAACACCTTTTGTTAAAGAAGGAAATAGTTATTCACTGAGACATGTCTTACATATGCTGACTCACACAATAGAACCCCATTACGTAAATAGAATTATGAAAGCTTTTTGTTTTGCATATTTTCGAAGGAAAGAAAATGAGTGCTTTGTTAAAAAGCTAGTAGGATAATCGCCACATTTGACATGATGGAAACTTTCCTTCTGAGCTGGAAACAGCAAAATGAGGACACATATATTAGAATACTTTTGTAGTAAAATATGCTATGAACTTGGATAGAAAATCCAGAAAAAGGCATCTATGGAAGTTTAAGGGACTAGGCTTGGAAGATGTAGAAATAAATGTATATTAAAGATGATTAAATACAATATAAATCATTTTATATAAACTCCACGTTAGGCTACGCATTTGAGCTCTGTCATACTTCTGCACTCAAACATATTATACATTCCCTTGCATATCTCCCAAATTAAATTTTTTAAAGTATGTTAAGGGACCTAAGTATGGACTTCAAGGGCTGTGGGAACCTCCCAAAATTAGTATATATGTGCTGCCGAAGCGAGCACGGAACCTCCCAAAATTAACCGCACCATCTGCACAATTATATTGGATGTTGTTAGTGATGGGAATATAAGAAAATTTGAAAGTTAGACTCAAGCCAGGCTGAGGGGGTTGTGAGATGGTTTGTGTGCTTTAGGAAAAGTAATTACAAAACTTTTCCAAATGATATTAGTAGGTAATATATGTAGACTGTTTGTTATTTTACAGGCACTATTAAAAATGTTTACTTGAATTAATTCAATTGATCTTCATAACAACCACATGATGTAGGAAATAGTATTATCTCAAATTTACAGATGAGGAACGGACAAAGGGATGTTAGGTAACTTGTTCAAGGTCATAGCAAGTAAGTGCTGGTATCTACTAGGAGATGGCAAAAAAAGCAAAGGGTATCTCAAAGCAGAGTCAGAAAAAGACAGGTTTCTTTCTGTTGTTCCCCTAGTCTGTCAAAATCAGATCACAGATTATAATCACTCTGAATTCATTTTCAAAAAATATTTATAAGGATTTTTTTTTAATTAATAGCAATGGCCCCAGAAGACAGGGTCTTTTGGAAAAGCATAAAGAACATTTATTGATCATCTGTTATGTGCCAAGCATATACAGTGTTTAGTTGAATCATCAGAACAGCACTACATATTGGGTGTTAATTCCTTTTTACAGATGAGAACACTAAAACCAAGAAAAGATCAGTAACTTGTCAAGAGCACAAGCAAATGAAGGGCATAAGCGGAATTCAAATATTGTATTAAGTGACTCTAAAACCTGTCTTTTGCAAACATAGCATGCTATTGCTCAAGAAAGTACAAAGCAAATTTCCTTGGTCAAAATAATTCACAATGAAGACAAACATCTTCCAGAATTTTGAATAAAATTATAAGAAGATGAATAAATGAAAACAACTCTTTAAAATAGGTTAATAAAGTGGTCACAACTAACAGCTATTTTTAGTATTAGAGGCTAATTGCACTCAACTCTAGGCCATGCATTGTGTTCAATTCCAGCTAGTGATACCACTGAATTTTTCCAGCTGGAGAACAGAAATGATTTTAGTAATTTTAAACATTCCATTCTTGCCTATAACTAAATATATCTCCAGGAAATATATCTACCCATAGTATGAGCATTTAAAACATAGTGAATGATGATAATGCCTTTAATCTCCACAGTTTTGTATATTTGCTTAAAAAATGGACTTTACTGTTTTAAGATTTGATCAGTTATACAGAATGTAGGGGCACAGGTAAACACCAGTCACTTGAACATAAGATGCTAATGATGAGTTTTAGATTCTTTTTCTTTCTTTTCATGGCTTCACCTGTGACGTATGGAAGTTTCCAGGCCAGGGGTCAAACTGGAACTGCAGCTGCAGCCTACACCACAGCCATGGCAACACAAGATCTGAGTCACATGTATGACCTATGCCACAGCTTGTGGCAATGCCAGATCCTTAACCCACTGAGTGAGGCCAGGGATCGAACCTGCATCCTTGCAGAGACTATGCTGGGTCCTTAACCTGCTGAGCCATAAAGGGAACTCCTCTTTTCACTGTTTTATACAATTTTTTTTAATATTAAAACAGGTTCCAAAATTTGAATAATTTCTACTTTAATTAACTGGGTAATATGAAATGTAGTTGCATGAATCTTACATACATATAATACAGGCTAATCAACTTTTAAAGTAAAATACAATTCACATATGTTTTATAGTTACCATTACAGGACTTAACAGAATATATGTGGCCCATCGCTGTCTGCTATAAGTCAATTTGTAAGTGAATTCCAGTTTTCTATATACTTCTTTTATCAAATTAGAGACAAATTTTTCTTGAAAAGATTTAAAACAGGATATACCATAAAACTAAATTTAAAAATTCATAACATAGAAGTCACATATTTAACAGAAAGATAATATTCAAATATTACCACTTATTACTTATTGCTACTATTATTGTTACTGTATTAATTCTATGAGCAATACAATACATATTATGTTAACTGAGGAGCAATTGTTTAGATTAACAGAATCATGAGTTTTAGTGTGGTGGCTTTGAAACATAATGCAAATTTTCTGACACCCTTCCCATCAAAAGGTGGAATCTAATTCTCCTCCCCTTTAGTGTGGAATGGTTTAAGTGATCTAAAATACAGAATGTAGTAGAAGCAATGTTCTGTGACCTCCAAGTCATGAAAGGCATAGCTTTTGTGTGGCTCTCTTTCTCTTGGATGGCTCACTCCGGGAGAAGCCAGCCTCCATCTTTTTAGAATACTCAAGCAGCACTGTGGAGAGACCCCAGTGAAGAGAAAATAAGTTCTGCTGCTGCTAGGATAGCTAGCATCAAGTTGGTAGTCAAATAAATGAGCCATAATGGAAGTGGGTCTTCTAGCCCTGTTAATTCTTCAGGTGACTGAGACATCAAAGATCTGGGTACAAATATCCAGTTGGAGGAAGCACAAATGTAAAGTCTCAACAGGGCACCATATCTTGGAATGTAAGGTGTGTTCAAGAGGCTAAAAGATAGTATCACTGTAGCATAATGAAAAAGGAATGAGTGGGAAGAGCAACTGGATTGTGAGGTAGGCTGATCAGTCGAAATTCAGTTATTGTCACTTTGAGGTAACAGTGCCCATCTCATTTCTAATAACTTAGTGTCTCAAAAAAGTACTGTTTAAATCATAAAAGCTAACGAAACAGACATTTCTACTTATTTAGAACATTTCTAGAAGGCACATTCACATTGCATTTGCTTGACATTTAATCAGATTTTTAGAGTGGCAAAAATGATGGTTGAAGTTGCTCACAGTAAGTCATAACACCTCATTTGATAGCTTGCTGAATAATAGATGAAAGTATTACATCCATTTCAATTTGTTCTTTCAATTCACGTCCATGAGTGCCAACTAAAATATGATCGCTGTTACATGCAAAAAAGTATAATAACTTCTGCAATACTATCAGAAATTTATTGCTATTATTTTTTCCAAGAGATGAACTGAGTAACTCCTTATGTGTCTCTTCCTCTTTCTATCACTCACATTTATGGAGAAGAAAAAATCATTAGTTAAACACTTAAAGATATATTCAGGTTCAAAATGGAAGATACATTAATGGTTTTAAATAAGTAAAAATGTTTTCCATTTGCATTCTCATTTAAAAATCAGGTATACTAGAAAATAAAAGGTGTTGATTCTATCCCACTTTATTACAGAGGTCCTGATTCTCCTTTCTTAAAATAAGGCTGAATGAGGAGAGAAAGCCCTTCACTTCCAGGTATGTTAGTAATGTCCTGAAATTTGTTCTATAAATAAGACCATAATGAATCTCAGCAGGGATATATAAAACTACTTTAAATATTAATACAGCTCCTTGTTTTGATTAAATTTTTCTTCCTTCCTTCCCTCCCTCCCTCTCTTTCCTTCCTTCCTTTCTTGACTGAGGTATCAAGGTACATGTAGAACTTGATACTTGAAGGTATCAAGTTACATGAAGAAAAAACTGGTTGAGGTTGGTCAGCAACTAAAGAAATGAGAGTAAAAGAGTTGAAGAGGAGTTCCCGTTGTGATACAGTAGTTAATGAATCTGACTAGGAACCACGAAGTTGCGGGTTTGATCCCTGGCCTTGCTCAGTGGGTTAAGGATCCGGTGTTGCTGTGAGCTGTGGTGTAGGTCACAGACACGGCTCGGATCCTGCTTTGCTGTGGCTGTGGCGTAGGCCAGTGGCTACAGCTCCGATTCGACCCCTAGCCTGGGAACCTCCATATGCCACAGGAAGAGGCCCTAGAAAAGGCAAAAAGACAAAAAAAAAAAGTTGAAGAATGAAGTGTGTACAGAATGCACCCAAGCACTCTCTAGGTTAGGGTGGGCCTCGATATAAATATTATTATAGTTGCATTATGAGGAAGAGTTCTTAAGCTACCTTATGGTTAAAGGACATTTCCTGATATTACCTATGTTTTCTTATCAGATTCTGTGCTTCCTCAGAAGTGTTTTGGTTATACTCTGGCTTGTCACTATAGATTTGCCTAAAAGAAAATATATTAGTCTTATGGGCTGTGTTACATATGAACTGTGGTATATAGATATGGAGAGAGAGGTAGATAGGTAGATAGACATATATGTTTTTTAGTTTTATAATTTTTAAAATAATTAAAAATTTTTCACACAGTTCTAAGCTTGGTGAATATAAATCTGATTTTGAATATGAATCTGTTATTGTTATGCTCTTGAGTTCTATTAGCTGAATCACAAAACCCATATACCTGGACCTGGACAATGGAAAAATAACCAAAATAATGGGCCCCAGGAACACCTTTGGATAGATGGGCTTTAATCATTTTTTACACATCTGCCTTGCTTTGTATCTCTGTTGGATTTATAAAGAATTCTTTGACAAATATTCTCAATGGCTCTCCTTTGGATTTCTTTCTTCTTGGGAGGGGCTTCTATACACACACACACACACACACACACACACACACACACACACACACACACTCCCTTCCTACTTTTGCAATAAAGCAATTCTGGGGAACCTATTAAACGGGAAAATATTTGCAAATCATGTATCTGAGAGGGGTTAATATCCAAACTATACAGAGCACTGACAGGACTCAAGAGCAGAAGAAACAAATAATCTGATTAAAAAAATCAACAGATGGAGTTCCCATTGTGGCACAGTGGTTAACGAATCCGACTAGGAACCATGAGGTTGCGGGTTCGGTCCCTGCCCTTGCTCAGTGGGTTAACAATCCGGCGTTGCCGTGAGCTGTGGTGTAGGTTGCAGACACAGCTTGGATCCCACGTTGCTGTGGCTGTGGCGTAGGCCGGTGGCTACAGCTCCGATTGGACCCCTAGCCTGGGAACCTCCATATGCCGCAGGAGTGGCCCAAAGAAATAGCAAAAAGACAAAAAAAAAATCAGCAGATGATTTGAATAGACATTTTTCCAAAGAAGATATGTAGATGGCCAACAGGAACATGAAAAGATGCTCAACATCACTAATTACAAGGGAAATGCAAACCAAAACCACAATGAGATTATTACCTCAGACCTGTTTAGAATGGCTATTATCAAAAAGACAAGAAAATAAAAACTGTTGGAGATGAGGTGGGGAAAAATGAACTGTTGTGTGCTGCTGGTGGGAATGTAAATTGGTGCAGCCACTAGTATGGAGGTTCCTCAAAAAATTAAAAATAAAAATTAAAAATAAAAAATTAAAAACCAGCCAGCAATTCCACTTCTGGGTACCTATATGAAAAAAATGCAAACATTAACTTGAAAAGGTATCTGCATTCCCAAGTTTATTGCATCATTACTTATAACAGCCAAATATGTCCATTAAGGAATGAAAAGATAAGAAAAATGTAGTGTGTGTGCTACACACACACACACACACACACACACACACACACACACAGGAATATAATTAAGCCATAAAAAAGAATGAAATCCTGCCATTTGTGACAATATAGAAGGACCTTGAGGGCAGCATGCTAAGTGAAATAACTCATAGAAAGATAAAAAATGTATTATTTCACTTATATGAGGGAAAAGAAAAAAAAACCAAGACAAAAAATCACCACCACCACCACCACCACCAAAACCAAGCTCATAGGTACACAGAACAAATGGGTGGCTGCCAGAAGCAGAAGGCCAGTAGGTGGGAGAAACAGATGAAGGTACAAACTTCCAGCAAAAAAAAAAAAGTAAGTCTCAGGGATGTAATATACAACATGGTGAAGAGTTAATTACACTCTATTTCATATCTGAAAGTTTCATAATTGAATAAATCATAAAAGTTCTCTTCATAAGAAAAAAATTCTGTAACTATGGCCACTAAACTTATTATAGTGATCATTTTGCTGTATATTCAAATATCAAATCATTATGTTGTACACTTGAAATTAATAAAATGTTATATATCAATTATACCTCAATAAAAAATTTTAACAAAAATTAAAGCAATTATGAAAGTTGAAAAAGGAAGGGGGGTTTTTCACTTGCTTTGAAAATTTTAGGATGACATGTATCTCAATATATTTTCATATTATTTGGCTAAACTTATACTTACAATCAGAAAAGATGTTTCCAGGGATTTTTGTTGCCATCTTTGAAGTATATTTTACCATAGGGTGTGTTAAAATAAACATTACTCATAATAAAATTCAATACCACAAGCCATGGATTTAGGTACCTGTAACCAGCTGTTTTAAAACTGTTTCTCTATTCAAGATTAAAGGACTAAATATGATAGCACAATGCAGTTTTTCCGCTGTAATGGAGGTCAATATTAAATGGCAATAATCCAAAGTTTTACAGATCCATTTTCCCTTCTCTAAATAATAAAGTGATTTTCCCTTTAAATATAAATATCTCTATAAGCAATTTTTCTTGGTGTTTATAACAAGGGAAAAAGGTCCTTCTCCTCTTGCCTTAGTACATTTCCTTTAGGCAATAAAAACATAAGATGCTTCAGGTGAAATTTTGAGCTTGCATGCTGTAGCTTGAATTTTCTGATATAATATTCCCATTGATCTGAAAGTGCTTTTATTTGTTGATTAGTCTTATTGTATGTTTTAATTATAATCCTCCTCAAAACACTTTCTGAATGTAGCAAACAAAATATAGTCATTCTCTTTAAGATATGATTGCTCATTTCATGACCTGCTTATTATTAAAATGTGCTATAAAATATACTCTTGTACTAACAATTGTTTTAATATCATCTTATGTTGTAAAAAACATGGTCTGTTTTTTGGCTTTTAAAGGCTGTTAGTATATAAGTTCTGTATTCCTTGAATCTAAAACTGCCATAATTGAACTGTGACTTACTATTTCTTCCTCTCCAAGGGGACTTCATATTCATTAGTTGTCTCTTTTAAGATTTTCTGCAAGATCTGACATGTGTATGTTTATTAAGCTAATGAAAAGTTCCCAGATAGAACCCTGAAATGTCAAATATCTGATAAGAAAAAAAAAAAAAAGACACCAGCAAATAGATGCCTGATAAAAGCAAGGCTGGATATTTAAAGATACTTGGCAGCCAACCTAAGTGTAAAAAAGGGCTTGACTACCATGACAATGACCTGATCGCAGCTCTTTAGCAACAGAAATAGTGTTGTATGATTAAGAAACTAAATCACCAGCCAAATCTTGGTTATCATAAAAGAGCCATACCATGGAGCAAACATTTTACTAATACAAGCAGTAATACTCATCCTTCTGATGATGTACTAACCTGGTATTTATTATAAGCCAAACTGAGAATGTGAGAAAGAGGCAAGGATTCTCTAACTTGTGTATAAGAAGAATCATTTCCTTTCCCTGTGTACTTAAGATGAAACAGTCTGTATGCTTGTAAGGATGGAATGAAATCCCATGGGATTTCAAAAAGAAAAGGTGGGATTTAGTGATCTTGATTTAAGCTCTAGTTCCATCAGATTTTACCAGCCAACCAAAGAGAAGATTAAATGGCAACAAAAACTGATTTAGAAATCTACTGGTTAAGGCTTTGGGAATTGGCCCAATACCTATGGTTTGTACCTTGAAGATATAGAAAGATTAATCATGACCCCAGAGACTGCCTTAGTCCCTTAGTCACATCAGGATGCATGTGTTGGTAAATATTATGCTTCTGAAGTATTCTATATGGTAATATACTAAAGAAACTGTCAAAATAGATTGCCCAAATCATAGACAACTGAATCATCTCATTCAAACAAACAGCTCATCTAGGAAGGATATAAGGAAGAGAGCTGGCATTTACTGAGCATCCACCATATCATATCAGGCTTATGGCTATTTCTTTTCACAAACCCGATATAATTTAAAACTCAGTATATCTCTAGATGGAGGGTGCTCTTGTTTACAGAAAACAGAGGTAACTGAAATGCATGGAAATGAAGTAAATTACCCATGCTCTACTTTGTCCCACCTACACCTATTTCCAACCTAAACTTCTTCCAGAGGTTTAAAACCATGATAAACTTTCCTGTTCCTCTCTGTAGAACAAATGAAAAGACAGATATGAACTATATGAGCATATGCAGATTTGAATTGACACTGATTACATTTATAAAATGGTTTAAAATTTGGAATCTTTAACAGTCTTTTAAGTTTTTAAACTGTTCTTTATAGAGTTCAGAAAACTGTAGTAGCAAAGGACATTATTGATTTTAATATTTTAACTTTTATTAGACAAATTTTCGAATGCTTTCCTAATTTAAAAAATTTTTGTTTTTATCTACTGTGGAGTTTTTCGGGTATACAGTCATATCATGTATCAGTTAAGGTGTTTTTTGTCACCTTTTCAATATTCTTAACTCCCACTGTTTGCTTATTTTTGCTAGCATCTCAAAATGTTTGAAGTAGTATTTTTTAAGTAGAATGTTCAAAGAATTTCATTTCTGTTCTGAATATAGAAAAGCTTCCAGTCTTTTATCATTTAGTATTTTTCTACTGATGTGCATGAGTATGTGTGTGTAAATATAGACAACACATACATTTATTACATTAAAGATCATGGAAGTATCCTTATGTTTTTCCTTTAGTAAGAAATTTTTTATTAGAAATAAATATTGAAGCTTATCTAATGCAATATTAGTGTCTATACAAATGACCTTATGGAATTCCCACTGTGGCTCAATAGGATCAGTGGCATCGCTGCAGCACCAGGACTCAGTTTCAATCTCTGGCCTGGCACACTAGGTTAAAGATCTTCATTGCTGCAGCTGTGCACACAGGTCACAACTGCAGCTTGGATCTGATCCCTGGCCCAGAAACATCATATGCCATGGGGCATCCAAGAAAGATTTAAAAAAAAATGCTCTTCTGATTATTTTTGGCATACTAAAGTTCTCATATCATTTTTTTTTCTTTTTAGGGCTGCACCTGTGGCACATTGAATTTCCCAGGCTAAGGGGTCGAATCAGATCTATAGCTGCTGGCTTACACCACAGCCACACCCACTGCAATGCGGAATCCAAACCTCAGCTGTGAACTACCCCACAGCCCCTACAGATCCTTAACCCATGCAGCAAACCCAGGGATCAAACCCAGATCTTCATGGACACCAGTTCAGTTTGTTTCCGCTGAGCTGCAATGGGAACTCCCTCAACAATTTTTGAGCTGTAGTATGAGTACCTATTTGTCTTAAAGTATTATTCTTTTAATGAGATTCTAGATTATACTGGTTAGTATTTTACATAGAATTCATATGTGAACATAAGCAATATTTACTTGTATTGATTTGATACAACTGTTTTCTAGCTTAATAGAACTATATTATGTTTATTCTTTATGACCTGAAAAACTAATGGTATATATTCAGTCTATTCCCAATGAGTTGAAGGAAATAACATATATAATACCAGGCCAGGTTTTGAGAGAGTAGTTCCTTTGACTACAATCTCTAATTCTTCCATAGTTAATTAGTTGAGTGTGGTTTTCTAACAGTGCTTGAGTCAATTTCAGGATTTTATATAACACTAGAAAAATCTATTAAAGTCTCCTATAATCCCTTTATTTTTCCAATGCATTTGCTATTTTCCCATTTCTCACATCTAATTTTGCTTAACTAGATTATTTATTTATCATATGACTATCTCTTGGATTTTTCTATCAGGCTCTCTACTCTTTTCCTTCCACTTCTTACCTTTTAAAAAATATTCATCAATTTCAAAATATTTAAGATATTTCTAGGCTTCTCATTGTTGTCACAATGTATTAGTCAGTTCAACCAGAGAGGCAGAATCAGTGAGATATAAAGATATTTAGATAACAGATATAGAGAGAGATAAAAAAATCTATTTCTCTATCTACCTACATACCTACCTACCCACTTACCTACAGAGAAATTACAAGCAATTGGCCTATATAGTCATGGTGGCTGGTTAGTCCAATATTTGAAGGGTAGGGAGTCAGAAAGGGACAATCATGAATGGGATGGAACTCATGGGCATGGGCTGAAGCTGTAGTTGTGTTCAGAAACAATCAGGAAAGAAAGATTATGAGCATGGTGAAAGTTGTCCATGGCATGAGAGAACACTACTGTGCACAGATGGAATATCTTCTCTCTCTGAAGAAAGCCTCAGTTCTGCTTTTAGGCCTTCCAACTAAGTAAGTCAAACCTAATCTGACTGAAAGTCAATTGATTAGAGATCTTCATAATATCTGAAAAAAAACCCTCTCAAGAAAACTTAGACAAGTGTTTGAATAACGGGGAATGGTAGTCTGGCCAGGTTGACATATCCTTTTCTGTATACCCTGTTTTCCTTCTTTTCTCTTTTCTAGTGGTGTCTAAAATAAACAGCCTGTGTTTCGTTTGACCTAGGATCATTACATTATAAATATAAAAATCTTATTCAAACTTACGTTTCTCAGTTAATTAGTGAAAAAACTTTGGCAGTTTATTTTTCCTCTCAATTTACATTGGAGCAACTCAGTTTTTTTACTGATCCTTCAATTAGATGTCTCTGATATTAGGGTAAAGTAAATTTTTTGGCATCTAATTCCTAGTTCCTACATACACCTGGATGTTCTGTTGTCTTTTGTTTCTCCCACTCTAAATTCTACTTTGGGCTTGGAAAGTCAAATTCACCATAGATCTGGTTCCCTCCTGTCTTATAAATATAAGGGTTATGGGTATAACTTAGATTTCCTAATGGTTTGAAATAACATAATATAGGGGAATGTAAGCCAGCACAGGCAGAAAACATCTTAACATTACTTCTCAAAAAGTCTCTTATTTCATATAAAAAAGACAACAATGGGAGAAAATAGTTTCAAATGATGCAACTGACAAGCACTTAATCTCTAGAACATATAAGCAACTTATACAACTCAACAGCAAAAAAAGCCAACAATCCAATGGAAAAATGGGCAAAAGACCTGAATAGACATTTTTTTCAAGGAAGATGTACAGATATACCAACAAGCACATGAAACAATGCTCAACATCCCTGATTATTAGAGAAATGCAAATCAAAACTACCATGAGATACCACCTCACTCCAGGCAGAATGGCCATCATTCATAAGCACACAAACAGCAAATGCTGGAGAGGGTGTGGAGAAAAGGGAACACTCCTACACTCTTGGTGGGAATGTAAATTGGTACAACCACTGTGGGAAACAGTATGGAGGTACCTCAGGAAACTAAATATAGAACTACCATATGACCCAGCAATCCCACTCTTGGGCATATATCCAGACAAAACTTTCCTTGAAAAATATACATGCACCCGTATGTTCACTGCAGCACTGTTTGGAATGGCCAAAACATGGAAACAACATAATTGTCCATCGAGAGATGAATAGATTAAGAAAATGTGGTATATATACACAATGGAATACTACTCAGACATAAAAAGGAACAAAATAATGCCATTTGCATCAACAATGGATGGAACTAGAGGCTCTCATACTAAGTGAAGTAAGTCAGAAAGAGAAAGGCAAATACCATATGATATCATTTATATCTGGAATCTAATATACAGCACAAATGAACATCTCCACAGAAAAGAAAATCATGGACTTGGAGAATAGACTTGTGGTTGCTGAGGGGGAGGGGGAGAGAGTGGGAAGGACTGGGAATCTGGGATTAATAGATGAAAACTATCGCCTTTGGAATGGATATGCAATGAGATCCTGCTGCACAGCACTGGGAAGTGTATCTAGTCACTTGTGATGGAGTATGATTGAGGATAGTGTGAGTAAAAGAATGTATATATATATATATATATATATATATATATATGTGACTGGGTCACTTTTCTGTGTAGCAGGACATTGACAGGACACTGTAAAACAACTATAATGGAAAAAATAAAAATCATTTAAGAAAAAAAAGGATCATTTCTATTAGCAAAAACTTATGCCTGCATCTATTTCCAAAGCAGAAACACCTGAGGCCAGTTTGTGTTTCCCTCTTCTACTATAGGAATATACTGACTAAGATTTCTGTTTCATCTACTGGAGTTAATTTTAATTTTGCATACATAGCTTTTGTTACAGGAATTATAATCTGCATATTATCTTCTATAATAGAAAAAATCAAAACTATTTAAACTTCTCCAATTGCCTCTTGTTTATTCAATAAGAGTTCTCTGAAGGATGCAAGAACAATAAATTTCCAAATCACCTGCTTTTGAAAATTTCTCACCTACATTTGTAAAAGGCAGCTTGGCTGAATTTAGAATTGTAGTGGATATATTTCTCCGTGGGAGAATACTAGACGTGAGTTCTAGTAACAAAGAACACCTAAGGAGCAGTCACTGAGAATTCTGGGGCTCAGGTGCCCTTCCAGCCATTATCTAACCCTCATATAATAGTAAAAAAAAATCAAGAACAAATGGAGATCAGCCTCAAAAATCCCCTGAGCAGGGAAAACTAGTTTAGTCATACAGGCAAATCTTTATTTAGCTTATTTTGCAAGACTAACGTAACCTGGGTCATTTCTTGTTTATGCCTCTGGAAATCATAAGCAAAGCTTAAACTCTTTCCCAAGAATGATACGAGGTAACCACTGACCAATTTCCTATCACGTAAGAAATTCTAACATTATAAACAACCACTGTGAAGAATAAAGTCACTGTCTTTTCAATGTAAGTTGCTTTATAACAATATATCCCTAAGCTTCAGTCCATGTTTTGGCCTGAATACTCCACTTTGCAAACTGTCTTCTGGTATGTGCACAATAAAATTTTACTACTTTGGTGATTCACTGGTTTTAATTCTATTTCTGACCTTTTGACACAGTGAACCCAGAAGACTACAGGCTAAAAATAGACCCCCAATTGCCACTAGTGTGCCCATACTGGGAGCCACGGAGTCCTTTCAACCATCATACAGCCTTCAGGATACAGCCCAAAAGACCCATATGGCCAACAGGCTGTCCAATAACTGGTGTCCCGAGGGTCTTTAAACTTTTAGGCTGCATACAAAAAGGAACCTAGGGCTCTATCAGCAACCACCCCACCCAGGCATGGTAATATCTCTGGGACCCTTTCCAAAACTCTGGTGCTATAAAATCCACAACTCCTACTAGGCTGCCAGCAGGGCTAGTGCTTCCTGCTTCAGTTAAACTCACCATCTCAGACCGCAGAACTCTACTGGAAACCTACCTGCTGCCTCGGTGGTACATGGGAGCACTTCCAAACGTCTTATGCCCTGGTGCTAAGGGTACTTTCTGAGACCATGATGCACACAAACTGTCTTCCAAGTTAACCTTATGGTAGCCAGTTCCCCCGCTGTGGAATATAAGGATCTTCTGGTAATCATCCTTCCAGGGCAGGGGGGCTTCCGGTGCCACTGATTACATCAAGCTAGAACAGCTGGAAATCTTCTGACCATCAAACTTTCTGCCAGCTAAGAATGAGATTCCTTTGACCTCAGCCAGTGTCAACGCTGAAGAACCTAGGGTTCCTCTGCAATCGGCCGGCCCTTCCGCTATGGAAAGGAGAACATTTCCAGTCATGACTTTGGCATCCAGCAGAGGAAGCAGGAATCCTTCAATTTCTCAGTTCACAAGTTAGGAAATCATGAGCCTTCTCGGCTACCATCTCTCCCTCATACAGGTGCTCCGGAACCATCTGGCCAGAAACCCGCCCCCTTTACTCAGGTTCTGCAAATCCTTCAGGTCCTCAGGTGGTTGTTATAAGGGGGAAATCAGGCAATTCATACTAGGCAGTCAATATGCCTTTCAGTCTGGAGACGTCTTTCCCAACCAGACAGCTGCAGTCTTACCACTTTGCTGGGGTCCTGGGAGAGAGGCATGGGGCCGGGGGGTGGGGGGCGGTTTCTGGACACCATCTGCCCTGGGGGCCCTTTTGGTGAGAAGACTAACTTGGCACAGTTGTGCCAGGGCTCCTGCCCAAAACCCCTGCTGTAGAATACAGCACATTAACTAAACTTCCAGCTGCCTGGAGCCCCTTTTGGCAGCACACTACAATTGTATTTAGTGTCACAAAAGCCCTTCCACCCTTAAGTGTCTCAGGGAGCTCTTTCCACCCACAGTTGATTCTGTGCACCCAGTGATTTTCACTGTCAATTTGCCCCACTTTTCATGATTCCTTTTGGCTCAGTATTCTGAGCCATTTCAGCCACCATCCTTCCCCACTCAGTGCCCACCCACTCAAGCACCCTGGAGAACCTTCCAACCACCAATTTAGCCCCTCACTAGAATTCTAGAGTTCCTTCTGGCCCAAAGTCATCAAAAAAGTACATACCCTTGAGACAATCTCCCTTCCATAAGCTGTATGACCCAGAGACCTTGAGCATTTAGGACACCTGGAACTCTTCCAGATCCATGCAGTCCAGGACACTGGCACCCTGGAGCACTTCCAGACACCTTCTGCTCTGCACTTCTGGTGCTGGTACCCAGTGGGTCCTTTATGATACCATGCTTCCTGCATTCTGTGTTTCAGAAGATCCCTTATGGGCACTAGCTTGCTCTAGTGCTAAGGAATATGTGGCCTTACTGACAACCACCTATTTAGGACACTGGTGCAAGGGGCTTCTTTTCACCAGTGCACCTCCATGTGGGCAGTGCCCTCAGGAAACCTGGCCACCAGACTTCCCACCAGCAAGAGTTCCAGGATTCCTGCTGGCCCTCAGTCTATATGTGCTGGTGAGTCTTAGGTTCTTTAGTGACCAGATAGCCCACCTATGGTGAAAGGAAAGCACTTGGTCATGTCATAAGCCACTGGCTAGGGAAGGGTAGCCCTCAACCACTCCTAGTCAGTCAGCAAACTAAAGTAGGATCTATCTGAGCAACCATCTGCCCATCCAGCTGATGCCTCAGGGTAACCCTCCTGCCACTAACTTGCCTCCTCCCTAGGGTTCCATGGATTCTTCACACCCTAAGGAAGTTTTTTTTGTTTTTGTTTTTGTTTTTAAAAAGCTGGAAGTATGAGCTCCTCCTACCAGCACTTCAGCAGGAGGAAGGCTTTATGCCTTGGAACACCAAGCCATTGCTCCTTCTCACACCCCAGGACCCTACAATGCACATGCCTGACACCTCAATGGTGCCTTGGTGAGGTACTTGTGGACACCATTTCTCCTGACATTGTCCTGGTAACCCTTTCGGCAACTAGACTGTCAGTGCACTGGGGTCCTCCAAATTAAGAATTCTTACTATGGAACATACAGCCTTGTAGGGAACCATACTAACAGCTTATTGGTGCCTTGGGTGCCCTTTGGCCCCAGTACTCCCATTGTATTAGTATCATGAGGGCCATTCTAGCCTTAAAAGTTTTTGTGAGGTCCTTCCTGCTGATAGCCACTCAGCCAATAGTTTGACCACCTGCCAGTTGTTGAATCTGGAGGGCCATTGATGAAAGTTCACTTCTCTGGGGGATATACCTTGGGCCCTTTTGGCTAAGGAATTTGAGCCCTTTAGGCCACCATCCTTCCCCCAGCTCTAGTGCACTGGAGAGCCACCCACCACCAACAGTACCTCTGCTCTAAGGTTCCAGCAGTATTTCTGGCCCATTGTCATTCACATGCCCAGGAACCGAAGGTTTTATGCCACCAACCTGCTCCCATGATGCAGAATCTAGAACCCTTCAGGGTTAGGTCCGGCTGTGGTGAGCCAATAGTTCTTCCAGTCCTCATCTAGCTCATTTGCCATGGAACTGAGAACCCTTTTAGTCACCAACTTACTCACTAGTATCTCTGGAGACTTTCCAATCACCAGCCTACCCAGTACTTAAGGTTCCTACTGTTTTTATGGCCCCTGGTCTTACTGTGATGTGGGGGCACTGTGTATCCTTCTGACTATCACCTTCCTGATAGGATGCAAAACTTGGAGCCCTTTGTGTATGTCATCCATTTTAATCAGTAGGAACTTGGCGGCAGTGGGGGCGGGGGGGGGGTTCCTCTGGAATCATGCTTCTCTGGTCACTGGCACTCAGAAAGGACTTCTGGGCACATTCTTCCCTGGTGTTGGTGACCTCTGGGTCCTTTCTGCAAGAAGCCTATCTTTGCATAGCGTTCCAGGAGAGCCCTTATTTACACAGGCTCACACCCTTGCTTTGGAATGTATTTCTTTACCGGAAACCACCCATCCAGAAATCTGATGAAAGGGTCTCCATTTTACCACCTCAACCACATCTGGGTGTTGACCCAGGAAACCTTCTTGCCATCAAACTTGATGCTATCTCGGGTTCTGGGTTTTCTACAGGCCCATACTCTGTACATACTCTGAGGAACTAAGAGTTCTCTGGTGACCTGCCTGCTTGTCTGAGGTGGAAAGAGTATTTTTAATCAAGGCACTTCTACCCTGTAGGGGAACCATGAGCCCTCCAGGCCATCAACCAACCCTCAAGGTCAGGAATCCTGAGCCGTCATGGCCACTATCCATCTATTTCACAGGCAACACAGGGAATCTTTCTGCCAACAACATGACCACTGACAAGGGTTCCAGTGGTTACTGAGGCCCCCATATTGTCTTTACACAATGCAATCCTGAGTACCTCTTACTTGGCTTTCAGAAGGACTTAACTCTTGGTCTGGGTCATTCTCACTTTCTCATTCCCCAGGACTCTTCCAGATGCCTACTTACCACTGGGCTGATACCCAGGCAAGCACTTTCAGACACCATCTTTCCTGGCATTGTTGTCCTAGTAGCTCTTCTGTGAGCAGACAGCCAGTGTACTGGGATACTATGGGCCGAGGTAAGAATTCGTGTTGAGGGGAATATACGCACCTACTGGAAACCATACTTGTACTCTCATGTTAGTGTCATTAAAGCACTTATGTTCCCAAATTTCCAGGAGTCCTTCTTACCCATAGTACATGGGAAAGTCAGGGCCCCAGGGATTTCTGGCCATCAATTTGCCTATCTTCTGTTGAAGTCGAATAACATTTGGTCACAGTTTAGGGCACCTCCTGAGATAATGTGGGTCTTTTTGGATCCAGAATCTGAGCCTTTTGGACACCATCTATCTTCCCCTTTCCTTACCCACTACTTCCCCTGGGTCTCCACTTGGTTACCCAAGGAAATCTTCCAAACACCAACATGGTCTCTCACTAAGGTGTCCTTCTGGCCCGGAGTCATCACATGTACCTAAGAACCAAACGTTACTCTGACACCAGCCTGCCCATGTGGTGGAGAACCCAGAACCCTCTTGGGTACTGAAGTGGCCCAAAATTGGGTAACAGGTGGCCCTTTCAGTCATTAGCTACGCTGTTTACAACAGAACCTAGAATCCTTTTGGTTAAGGCCTCCCACTAGATACCTCTGAGAACCTTCCCATCACCATCCAGCCTAGCCTCTGGGGTTCCACATGTCTTTATGACCCCTAGCCAGACTACGAGGTGAGGAATCATATACCATTGGACCACCATCTGCCCTGCAGAGTTTGGAACCCAGATTCTATTGAGGATCACTGCTATCCTAGAGGGTTGTTTCCTGGCACGAGCTGTGCCGGGATGCTGGGAGAACTCCCACATGTATCTGCCCCGGTGCTTGTATCTTAGGGGTGCTAAGACCAGTCTGCTCACACACTAAATACCAGGAGATCCCATCAGGCCACTAGCCTGCGCAGTGCTGTGGAACACAAAATTCTATAAGCAACCATGCATCCAGATCCCTGGCTAAGAGAGCTCTTCTGTGTCACTGCACCTCCATCTAGCGGGTGTACATGGAAACCTTCCAGTCTCCAGACTCCCCAGCAGCTAGGGTTCCGGGATACTTACCAGTCCCCAGCCCAAATTTGTTCTGGAGAACTGAAGGTTCTTGGGCAACGAGCCTGCCCATCTGCAGTTAAAGGAGATTATTTACCCCTCACAGCACTAAAACCCACCAGAGGGTGGGATTGCGGGGTCATATTGTAGTTCTATGTATATCCATATAGAGGTATCTCCATACTGTTCTCCATAGTGGCTGTACCAGTTTACATTCCCACCAGCAGTGCAGGAGGGTTCCCTTTTCTCCACAGTGGCTGTACCAGTTTACATTCCCACCAGCAGTGCAGGAGGGTTCCCTTTTCTCCACAACCACTCCAGCACTTTTTATTTCTGGACTTATTAATGATGGCCATTCTGACTGGTGTGAGGTGGTATTTCTACCATATGACCCCACAATCCCACTCTTGGGTATATATCCGGACAAAAGTTTCCTTGAAAAAGACACATGCACCTGCATGTTCATTGCAGCACTATTCACAATAGCCAAGACATGGAATCAACCCAAATGTCCATTGGACAGATGACTGGATTAGGAAGATGTGGTATATATACACAATGGAATACTACTCAGCCATAAAAAAGAACAAACTAATGCCATTTGGAGCAACATGGATGGAACTAGAGACTCTCATCCGGAGTGAAGTAAGTCAGAAAGAGAAAGACAAATACCATATGATATCACTTATATCTGGAATCTAATATAGGGCACAAATGAACCTTTCCACAAAAAAGAAAATCATGGACTCAGAGAATAGACTCATGACTGCCAAGGGGGAGGGGGAGGGAGAGGGAGGGATTGGAAGCTTGGGGTTATTGGATGCAACTTGGAATGGATTTACAATGAGATCCTGCTGAGTAGCATTGAGAACTATGTCTAGATATTTACATTGCAACACAACAAAGGGTGGAAAAAAAATGTATACATGTAAATGTAACTTAGTCCCCATGCTGTACAGCAGAAAAAATAAATAAATAAATAAATAAATAAAAATAAAAAATAAAACCCACCAGAGGGAACTGTGAGCTTTTCAGGCCTTCAATTAGCAAGCAATGTTGGTATTAATGAGCCCTCTCAGCCACCATTTGTTTACTCTTTCCCGGGTGCTCCAGGAAATCTTCTTGCCACTAAATTCTCCTCTCACTAAGGTTCTGGGAATCCTTCAGGTCCACAAACCATCCTTATGTGGTGGAAACATGGGCTTCTCTAATTAGGCCATCAACCTGATGAGCCCTTTAGATCAGCATCCATGTAGATTTTCTCAGGCCCTGGAACTCCTCTGGATACTTGTCTGCTATCAAGCTGCTGCCACTGGGAGCATTTCTGGACCCCATCTGACATGTAACTGCTGCTTCCCTGGCAGGGGTGGTGTATGTGGGGGGGTCCCTTATTTAGTTAGATTGCTGGTTAACTGGCATTGCATGGGGCCTCCCCAGATCCTGTTATGTGGAGTATATAGGCTAATTGGAAACCACACTTCTAGCACTCTTGTGGCCTCAGTCCCAATTAGACATCATACTCCATATTGCATTAGGATCATGAAGGGACATCACATGTAGTGTCCAGGAGTTCTCACTGCTCAAAGTTCACTGACATGCTGGGGGACCAGGGAGATTTCTGGCTATAAGTTCTCCTGTGGGCTTTTAAAACTAGAGGGTTTTTTTTTTTTTTCCTGTCACAATACCAGACTTGGGCTTATGTAACATGAGCCATTACAGCTAAAGAATCTCAGCCCTTTCAAACACAGTACTTACCACCAGTATGTATGAACCTATAAACTTTCAGGCTGACAATTTGTCTCCTTCCTTAGGTTTTGGTGTCCCTTAGCATCTGGAATTGTTCAGCTTCCTAGAGGACCTAAAGTTATTAGGCCACCAGCCTGACCCTGTGATGCAGAAATCAGGACCTTTACAGTCACCAGCTATAGTATTCAAAAGAGATGCCTAGAACCCTTTCACACATGGAAATCTGCACAAATTAATGTGCCTGGACACCTTCTGAGTGCCATCTGGTCCAGCATGAGTTCTAGGTGACATTATGGCCCTAGTCCATTCATCAGCTAGAGGAACTAGATAATGCTTCAGGTCACCACCCTCTTCGTAGGCTGTGAAACTCAGAGCCCATTGGGCACTGTGTCCATCTGGAGCTCTAGTTCCCTGAGGCTTTTTAAGACACATTTGATCCAAGGCACTCACACCAAAGGAATACTTCCACACATGTTCTTCCCTGGAGCAGGTACCCTGTGTGCTCTTTCTGAAGCCAAACTACTTGTGCATTGGGTTCCAGGAAAGCCCATTTGGGCACTATCCTACACCTGCATTAACACACTGCCCTATCAGCAAATATTCACCCAGAGATCTAGTGCAAGCGGCCTCTTTTCCTCACTGTACTTTTCTCTATTTTTTTGGTCACACCTGCAGCATATGGAAGTTCCTGGCCCAGAGATCAAACCAGCCTGCACCACAGCTGCAGCAGCACCAGATCCTTAACCCACTGTGCCTTCCTCCCCACTGCCCTTGATCTGGAGGTGCCCTAGGAACTTCTGGCCATCAGACTTCTTGTCAGCTAAAGTTTCCGGTTTCCTACTGGCCCCTACTTTGTGCACATTCTGGAGAACCAAGGGTTTTTGGTGACCTGTCTGCCCACCTGAAGTGGAGAGTATTTGGGGTCGAACCACTATTTTCCTGCAGGAGAATGGAGATCTTGCTAGCTGAGGAATCTTGAGTCCTCTCAGCCACTAGCTATCCCTCTCATGGGTGCCCCAGGGAATGTTCCTGTCAACAACCTGGCTACTCACTGGTGTTCTGATGATAATTAAAGCTCCTACACTGTCCTCATGGGGTGGAAACTTGAGCTTCTCCAAGTAAGCTGAGAGGAGAACAAGGCCTTTCACTCGTGGGCTACATCGCCTTCTTATGTCCAGGACATGTCCATACCCTTCACATGGGTATAACTCCCTATCTGTCTGAGTAGGGCTGCCAAGCCAACCCTTTAGGTGAAAACAGTACCTGAATCCTAGGGTCCCATCGGCCCTAGCCAGAGCCTGTGCAGTGGAATATAAAGCCCTATTGGGAATCATAATTACAAAATGCTCCAGACCAGTTTTGGCACCCAAACTCTATTGCATTAGTGTCATGAGGACCTTTCTTGCCAGACTTTTGGTGGTAGTTCCAGTCCATGATTCACTGGTGTTCAGGGACCCAAGGGCTTTCCAGCTATCAGTTTGGTTGCCTATTGTTAAAACAGGAGCATTTTTAGTCACAGTATATAACGTGCACTGAGGTAAAGTGAGTACTTTCTATTCAAGTGTTACAGCCATATCGACCACCATTCTCCCTCCTTTCCACTCTCCCCCACACTGCACAGGTACCTTAATGATGCTTCCGACCACTAACGCGGCTCCTTGTTAGGATTCTGCAGTTCCTACCTGCCTGGAGTCTTACAGCTTGTGTTGGAAGTAAAGATTCTTTGACCACCAGCCTCACCACATGATGCAAAATAAGAACTTTTCAGGCCTAATGCTAGGGAACATCTGACTATTCGATTCCTCAGCTGCTATTTGCAGTGGAACCCAGAACACTTTCAGTACCCAGCCTACACACAAATTAGTGTCCTTGGGATCTGAAGCTTATCTCTAGGGTTCCCAGTGTCTTTCCATCCCCCAGAACTGCTTGCAAGTCGTGGAACCAAGTATCCTTCCCCAAATCACCTTCCCTACAGGATTTGGAACCCGGAGTACAGTGAACATCTTTTCCATCCTGACATCCAGGACCCGGGAGGTTTTCTGAACACTTGCACTCAGAGAACTCCCAGGGATATTCTGCCCTGGCACTAGTGTCATGGAGGGTAATTTCTGAGACTAGGCTGCCAGTGCACCAGGTTCTAGAAAATCTAATAACAACAATAGGCTGTGCAGTGCTGTGGAGCACAAATCCCTACAAGTAACCACTTATCTAGAACCCTGGCGCAAGACGGCCCCTTTTCGTCACCGTACCTTCCCCTGGGTGGTGCCCCAGGAAACCTTCCGGCCACCAGACTTGCTGCCAACTAAGGTTCTGGGTGTGAACCCCTGTGCAAGAAGGCTCCTTTTTGTCACTGTACCTTCCTCTGGGCAGTGCCCCAGGAAACCTTCCCGCCACCAGACTTGCCACCAACTAGGGTTCTAGCAGCTAGTCTGATGCGCACTCTGGAGAAAAAAGAACTCTGTCGTTTTTCTTGGGCAACCAGCCTCCTCACCGACAGCAGAAGGAGAACATTTCCACTCACAGTACTACTATTACCCCAGGGGAACTGTGGGCCTGATGTTGAAATCAGAACACCTTTATTCACAGTATAGATTTCACTAAGAGCATCTGCGCTTCTGGCCTAGGAATCATGAACGCTGGAGGCCACCGTCCGTCCCTCCCATGGTTACCTCAAAGAATCTTCCTTCCACCAAAATGTCCATTTGCTAAGGTTCCGGGTCTCTTTTAGGCTCCCAATTGCACTTAGCCAGTGGAACTGAGGCTCCTCCTATTAGCCTGTTGAAAGAGCAAGACATTTTGGTTTGAGTCCATCTTGATTTCTCAGGCCTCGGACTCTTCTGGATATGTGCCTGCCACTGCACTGGTGCCATAGGAGGCAGTTCAGGACACCATAGGCCCCGGCAGCCCATTTTGAGACTCTATACTCCTTAAAACCTAGGATCCTGTGGGCCCTGGCCAGATCTTGTGCTATGAAACACACAGCCCTACTGTGAACCATACTTCCAGTATGCCTGTGTCCCTTTTACCATTTAGGCACCTCACTCCATGTAGCACTAATGCCATGAAAGCCCTTCTAGCCCTAAATTTCTAATCAAAGTCAGTTGGTGTGCTGGGTGCCCCAGTGATTTCCAGACGCCTGCCATGGGCTATTTAAACTAGAGCATTGGACTTGGAAAATAGACTTGTGGCTGCCTGATGGGAGGGGGAGGGAGTGGGAGGGATCGGGAGCTTGGGGTTATCAGACACAACTTGGAATAGATTTACAAGGAGATCCTGCTGAGTAGCATTGAGAACTATGTCTAGATACTCATATTGCAACAGAACAAAGGGTGAGGGAAAAAATGTATACATGTAAGGATAACTTGATCCCCTTGCTGTACAGTGGGAAAAAAAATAAATAAAAATAAATAAAAAAATAAACGAGCATTTTTGATAACAGTATGGGCCTCGCATTTGAATACACTAGACACCTTCAGTTAAGAATCTTGACCCTTTCAGCAACCATACTTCACCCCAATGTGGGTGCACTGATGAATCTTCCAACCCCCAATGTACCCCTTCACTATGCTTCTAGTATTCCTTTTGGCCTGGAGTTATCCTGCTTGCCTGGTAACCAAAAGTTCTTGGGCCATATACTGATCATGTAATACAGAAACTAGAAACCTTCTGGTTACTGGACAGACATGGGAAACCATGGCCCTTATAGTCCTCAGCTATCTCATTTGAAATGAAACCTAAATCCTTTCTGTCAAGAGCCTTTGCAGGTGTTAGTGTATACAGCACATTCTGATCACTATCTACCCTAAACCCCAGGATTCTGCCTGTCCTAAGAGCTACTAGTAGGCCTGCAAGCTGGGCAACTGTGTACCCTTCTGACCATGATTCTTCTTGTAGGAGGTAGAACCCATAGCCCTTGGGCATCCTGTCCATCTTGACCTCTAGGTCCTTAAGGGCTCTTTTGGAATGTGCTGTCCAGGGTGTGGGCACCCTGGGTGTGAGCACTTCTGGACACTGTTAGCCTGGATGCTGGGTCATTTCTGAGACCAAACTGCCTGCACACTGGGTTCTAGGAGAGCTCATATGGACACAAGCTTTGTCCAATGCTGTGTAACAAAGGGCTTTAATGGCAACCATCCATCCAGAACTCTGGTGCAAGGGGGCCCTTTTCACCACTGCATCTCCATCTGGGCTATGCCACAGGGAACCTTCCGGCCATCAGACTTTCTCACAGCTATAGTTCTGGGTTTTCTATTAGATTCCAGCAAATGTATGCTCTGGGGAACTGAGGATCCTTTCTGCTACATGCCTGCCTACCTGTAACTGAAAGATCATTTCATTTATGGCACTAATATTCAGAGCAGGAATGGAGAGCCCTTCAGGCCTTCAGTCAGCTTGAAAGCTCAAGGATCATGATCCCTCTCGGTCATCATCTGTCTTTCATGTGGGTGCCCCATGGACACTTCCTCCTCTCTCCTTGAGTCCTGGGGCTAGCCTCAGATTGCCAGATTGTCCTTAAGTGATGAAACCATAGGTTTCTCCTACTAGGCTATCAGTAAGATGAAGCCTTTCTGCATGGTTTCAATTGCATCCTTTTCAAGTTCTGGGACTCTACCTGTCCCTTACTTGCACCTCACTGGTGCCACAGGTGAAACTTCTGGACCTTCCTTCTCTGTGGGCCCTTTTGATCACATGCACTGGAGTCCTACAGACCCTTAAAGACTCTAGCTATGTCTTATGTTAAAGATTATATGATCCTTTTGAGAACCACATGTCCAGCACACTGGTGCCCCTTTTGGCTTCTGTTACTCCCATCACATTAGTGTCAGGAGGGCCTTTCTGGCTTTCAGGAATTCCTTCCCACCCACATTCTCCTGGCATGTTCATGACCTGAAGGGTTTGTGGCCGTCATTTTGGAAGTCTGCTTTTGAACCAGAGCATATTCAGTCACAGTAGACCTCACTTGGGTTACCCTGGGCTTTTTTGGCTTAGGTATCTAAGTCCCTTTGGCTACTGTTGAGTCCTGACCTCCCTACTTGTGGGTGCCCTGAGGAAACTTCCAACAATCAGGTTTAGTCTAACCTCTAGGAACCTGAGGCTCTTTTGGACATGTGCCAACCACATGCTGGTTACTCTGGACATGTGTAGACATGTTCTAAACTTGCACTGATACCCCATGAACATTTTTTTTGTCTTTTTTGCTATTTCTTTGGGCCGCTCCCGCAGCATATGGAGGTTCCCAGGCTAGGGGTCGAATCGGAGCTGCAGCCCCTGGCCTACGCCAGAGCCACAGCAACGCAGGATCCGAGCCGTGTCTGCAACCTACACCACAGCTCACGGCAATGCCGGATCGTTAACCCACTGAGCAAGGGCAGGGATCGAACCCGCGACCTCATGGTTCCTAGTGGGATTCGTTAACCACTGCACCACGACGGGAACTCCCCCATGAACATTTTTGAGACCACTTATGTATTTGGTTCCAGAAAGCTCTTATGGACACTCACCCATTGTAGTGCTGTGAAATATAGGGACCTATTGGCAATTGTCCTTCCAGCACAATGGCGCTTCAGGGGACCCTTTTAGCCACCATACCTCCAACATACTAGTGTACTGGGGAACCTGGCTACCAGTCTTACCATCCTCTAGGATTTAGACACTTCCAACTAGCCCAGCCCATTCTTAGGCTAAAGAACCAAGGGTTCTTTGGCCACCAGTCTGCCCACTTGCAGCAGAAATCAGAGCATGTTAGGTCACATTATTGGCTTTCCCGGGGATACCATAGGGCTTGTTGTACCTTAGTCAACCCACAAGCTAGCCCACTATCTAGTGAATTTGTGCTTCGAGGCACATCTTGGCCATCAGATTCCCCACCAACTAGGGTCCCATCTTTTTTACTACAACCTGGTGGTATGCTGTGAATCCAAGTGGTTTCCTGCTAACAGCCTGCCATTCTGTTGTGGAAACTAGAGTATATTTAATTACATTATATACTTGGAGCTGGGGAACAGTGTTTCCTCTGGCCTTAAGTCAATCCACAAGCTCAGGAAGCTTGAGCCCTTGGCTGTCTTTGCACAGGGTTCCCTGGAGAAATCATTAGGCCACCAATATATTCACTTGCTAGGTCTCCAAGGGTCGTTCCAGCACACACTCAGCCTGAATGCTGGGGAACCAAAGGTTCTTCAGAAAACCATCTGTCCTTGTGGAAACCATAGCCTTTGAGGTCACTGAACAGGCCTTGCACTGGGGAACAGGGGGACCTTTCAGTCATAATCAAGCACATATGTGTATAATATAGAACTATCTTTGGCACTGTCCATTTAGGTATATTTTTGAGGACTATGTGACCAATATCCTGTTTACATGCTATCATTTATTGAGTTCTGATAGCTTTCAGCCTTCCCTGGTGCTAGAGAACTGAGGAGGCTATCAGCCAGTCTACCTGCTATGGAATCAGAGCCCGTTCAATCTTGTTCTATCCCACCCTCTAAAATCCCCATGGCCCTTCCATACACATACATGCCTGCTAACACCTTATTGTCTTGAGGGAAATTCTGGATACATGTCTTTATACTGTGGCCCTGGTGGCCCTTTGGCAATCAGACTGCCCATACAACTATTACTGTCCCCAAGAGAATTACAGCTATGAACTTTCTCCAGTGTTAATAGCCCTATTGGCAACCACCTAGCCAACATTCTGGTATTGCAGGTCCCTCTTTACTAATCTTACCACCAATGTGTGCTGTTGCCCTAGGAAACTTCAAGCCAGCCACTTCTCTTCAGTTAGACTTCCAGGACTCCTTCCAATCCTTAGAAATTGACGATTCTTCTTCATTTATCCTGTGTATCTGTTTAACATCAATTCAAATTAGATTGGTAAACATTCAGGATGTTAAAGAAAGGAATAAAAATGCTTCACTATAAAAATCAACTAAATTCAAAATTATATAATAATAAAGGACATGAATAACAGAAAAGAAAGATATACAGAGAACAAATAGCAAAATGATAGAATTAAGTCTTTCTTTATCAGTAATTCCCTTAAATGTTAAGGGATTAAATTTTCCAATCAAAAGGCAGGGATTTGCTAAAAAAAAAAAAATTAAAGTATGGCCCAACTATATGGTATCTACAAAAGACCCACTGTAGATCAAAAGAAACAAATATGTTTAAAGGGAAAAGAATGATATGGCCAAGATATTCTATGCAAACTGCAACCAAAATTGAGTGAGGTCACTATAGTGATATTTTTTAAAATAGATTTTAAGTTAAAAAATATATAACAGGAGTTCCCGTCGTGGAGCAGTGGTTAATGAATCCGACTAGGAACCATGAGGTTGCGGGTTCGATCCCTGCCCTTGCTCAGTGGGTTAACGATCCGGTGTTGCCGTGAGCTGTGGTGTAGGTTGCAGACGCAGCTCGGATCCCGCGTTGCTGTGGCTCTGGCATAGGCTGGCAGCTACAGCTCTGATTAGACCCCTAGCCTGGGAACCTCCATATGCCGTGGGAGCGGCCCAAGAAATGGCAAAAAGACAAAATATATATATATAACAGACAAAGAAGGGCATTGTATAGTGGTAAAAGGATCACTTTATCAAGATATAGCAATTAGGAGTTTCTATTATGGCTCAGCAGCAACAAACCCAACTAGTATCCATGAGTACAAAGGTTCAATCTCTGGCCTCATTCAGTGGGTTAAAGGACTTGGTGTTACCATGAGATGTGGTGTAGGTCGCAGACGCATTTCAGATATCACATTGCTGTGGCTGTGATGTAGGCCTGTGGCTACAGCTCCCATTCAATCCCTAACCTGGGAACTTCCATATGCCATGGGTGTGGCCCTAAAAAGTCAAAAGAAAAAAAGATATAATAATTACAAACATATATATGCACCAAATAGCAGAGCTCTTAAATATGTATGGCAATCATTGACAGAATTGAAAACTTTAATACCTCATTTTCAATGGAGAAGACATCTGGATCAGGGAGCAGTAAAGATATGGAGGGCTTGAACAACATTATAAACCAACTAGATAACAGGCATTTTAGAACAGTACACTCAATAACAGCAAAATACACATTTTTTCCCAGTGCAAAGAGAACGTTCCCCAGGATAGACAATAAGTTGGCCACAAAACACAGTTAATAAATTTTAAAAGACTGAACTAATACATAGTATCTTCTCTGACCATAATAAAATAAATCTAGAACTCTGTAACAGAAGGAAAATTGGAATATTCACAAATATGTAGAAATGAAACAAAACACACTTAACAAATGAATAATAGAAAATCAGAAATTAGAAAACACTTACAGACAAATGAAAATGAAAACATAACATACCAAAACACATGGGATGCAGTGAAGGCAAAGCTCATAAAAAAATTTATAGCTCTAAATGCATACATTAAAAAAGATGAAAAAGACTTCTTGTTTCTGGTACGGCATGTAAAGTACTTTGAAAAAGCTGAACAAATTGAAAGTTAACTACTCTTTTTAGATCTATCAGAGATGAAGTAATAGGGAAAACTGCTGCTCCTTAAATTTTAGTGACACAGAGGCATATAAAGAGACCTAGCAGAAGTCCAAGAGCAGAAGCAACCACTGGAGCAAGTTTTGGTTCCTTCAATCCAGTAAACAATGGTTGGCTTTCAACAGAATAATTATAAGTCATAGTAAAAGAAAACACAACTTGAGGAAACAGAGAAAGTATGAGAACTAGATTTAGTATGGCAAAGATTGTTTTATTATGACACCAAGAATTTAAAATAAATACGATTACAGATGGGTAATGTAAGCAAAGAGAGACAAACACTCCAATAAAAAATTAAAATGGAATGCTAGAAATCAAAAACATTAAGTAAATGAAGAATGCCTTTGATGGCCTCAGCAATAGTTTAGACATATAAGAGGAATGATTAAGCTTTAAAATATGTCAAAAGAAAACATCTAGAACTGAAATGCAAAGAGTAAAAATAATGTGAGGAGAAAATGAGATATCCAAGAACTGTTAAGACAATTACAAAAAGTAAAACATACGCATAATGAGAATACAGAAGAAAAAAAGAGAAAGGAACAGAAGAGACATTTGAAGTAATAATGACTAAGAATTTTCAAATATTAACAGACACTAAACCACAGATGGAGGAAGCTGGGAAAATACCCATCAAGATAAATACCAAAGCATGGAGTTCCCGTCGTGGCTCAGTGGTTAACAAATCCGACTAGGAACCATGAGGTTGTGGGTTTGATCCATGGCCTTGCTAAGTGGGTTAAAGATCCAGGGTTGCCGTGAGCTGTGGTGTAGGTTGCAGACGTGGCTCAGATCCCATGTTGCTGTGGCTGTGGTGTAGGTTGGTGGCTACAGCTCTGATTAGACCTCTAGCCTGGGAACCTCCATTTGCCGTGGGAGCAGCCCTAGAAAAGGCAAAAAGACAAAAAAAAAGAAGAAAGAAAAAAAAGATAAATACCAAAGTCTACTACTAAGCATTGCACAGTCAAACTGCAGAAAATCAAAAACAAAGATAGAAATTCTCTCAAAGTGAGAATCAAGAGTAGGAGAAAACACTTGACTGAAGAAAAATCAGGATAAGAGGAATTATACTATAGATTTTCTCTTTAGAAATAATAGAAGCAAGAAGAGAGTGGAGTGAAATATTTACAGTGCTGGAAGAAACGAAAACCCATCAACCCAGAATTCCATACCCAGAGAAATTATCCTTCAAAGGTGAAGGAGAAATAGACTTTCTCAGACAAACAAAAATTGAGGTAATATGTGGTCAGTACACCTGCCTTGCAAGAAACATTATAAGAAATCCTTCAGATAGAAGGAAAATTATGTAGCTAAGAAACCCAGATCTATATAAAAAGGAAGCCTATTAGAGAATGAATAATCTCTTTAGAAATCATATTCTAAATACACCAATTGTAAGACAGAGACTGGAAGTATGGATAAATAAAGAAGACTCAACTATATATACTCTACAAAAATCTCATTTTAAATATAAAACACAGATAGATTAAAGAGATAGAGATACATATTCCATGCTAAACTAATAAAAATAAAGCTGACAAAGCAGGTATAAGAGCAAATAAATTTATCAGGGATAAAGAGGGGCATTAATGATAAAGATAAAGGGGTCAATTCTCTGAGAAACTATAGCAATCTTTAATGTGTAACATTAACTACCAACTGAGCAAACTACATAAGGCATAGACTCACAGAACTTCCAGAAGAACTCCAATCTTATAGTTGGAGATTTCAACACTCCTCTATCAGTAATTAATAGATTCAATAGGTAGAAAATCTGTAAAGACAGAATTCAACTGAACAGTACCAATTAACTGGGTCTAATTGACTTTTACATAATAATCTCATCCAACAGCAGAAAAATACACATTTTCAGCACACTTACACTGAACATTCACAAAGATAAACCACATTCTGGGCTAGAAAGCCCAACTCAACAAATTTAAAATAATTAAAATAATATATATGATGCTCTCAGATCGCAATAGAATTAAACAAGAAACTAATACCAGGAAGTTAGCTGGAAAATCCCCAAATATTTGGAGATTAAACAATATTCTTCTAGATAACACACAGGTCAAATAACAAGTCTGAAGAGACGTTAAAAAGTATTTTGAACTTAGAAATATTTGAAGTGAATATGAAAATATAACATCAAGATTGTGAGATGCAGACTAGCAGTACTTGGAGGGAAATTTATAGCACTGAATGCATATATTAAAAAAGAAATTCTAAAATGAATAAGCTAAGCTTCTACTTTAGTAAACTAAATAAAGAATAAATTAAATCTAACAAACAGAAGAAATAACCAAAATTAGGAGAAATCAATGAAATTGAAAGGTCATCAACAGAGAAAATGAAGGAAAAAAAGATGGTTCTTTAAAAAGGTAAATAAAATTTACAAACTTCTAGACTGACTAAGTAAGAAAAAGAAAGAAGACCAAAATTGTTAATATCAGAAATGAGATAGGGGCCAATTACTAGTAATTAAATAGACACTGAGAATATTAAAGGATTATTAGGAACAGCTCTATGCCCACAAATTTGACAACCTAAATGAAATAGACCAATCCTTTGAAAGATACAATCTACCAAAATTTAAAGAAGAAGTAGATCATCTGAATTAATAATAACAAGAAACTTGGAAGTAAAAATAAGATATTCTAACAAAGTTGCAGAATGCAGGGTTAATACCCAAAGTCAATTCCTTTCTTACATAACACCAGTGGACAAATAGAATCTGAAATTAAAAACATAATATATTTACCAAAAATATAAAATACTTAGGTATAAATCAAAATATGTCTAAAATCTATATGAGGAACATGATAAAACTCTATGAAAGAAATAAGAAACAAAGTTAATGGAGACATATTCCATGTGCATGAATAATAAGCCTCAATTTTGTTAAGGTGTCAGTTCTTCCCAACTTGATCTAGAGACTCAGTGCAAAGGAAATGCTGAACAATATTTTTGCTTTTTTTGGTAAAAGTGAAAATCCCTTTTTTGGTAAAAGTGAAAATCCTCTTCAGATTTCTTTCAGTTAATGAAAACAGGTGCTAATGTAGGTATTTCATAAAAGTGAAGCAGTGTAAAGTGAACTTTTGAAAAATGGGGGATACTTGTACCAGCCAAAGTGATCTACAGATTCGATGGACTTCCTATCAATATTCTAACAATTTTTTTTAAACAGAACTGCAAAAGCCAAACCTCAAACTCATGTGGAAGTGCAAGGGGCCCCAGATAGCCAAAACAATTTTGAAAAAGGTAAAGTTGTAGGACTCACACATCCCAATTTTAAATCTTACTGCAGGCCGCATGGCCAAAAAACACATGAAAAGATGTTCAACATCACTAATTATTGGAGAAATGCAAACCAAAACTACTATGAGGTAGCACCTAACACCAGCCAGAATGGCCATCTATGAATGGCCAAAAGTCTACAAACAATAAAATATTGGGAGTTCTCATTGTGGCTCAGTGGAAACAAATCTGACTAGGAACCATGAGGTTGTGGGTTCGATCCCTGGCCTTGCTCAGTGGGTTAAGGAACCAGCGTTGTCTTGAACTGTGGTGTAGATCACAGACGTGGCTCGGATCTGGAAATGGATAGTACTGATAACTGCACAACATTGTGAATGTACTTAATACAATGGAAGGTACACTTAAAAATGGTTAAAAAGAAAAATTATATTTGCATCCGAGACAATAAAATACCGTATTTAAAAAAAAAAAAGTGGTTAAAGGGAAAATTTTGAAATATATATATGTATTTTAACACAATTTTAAAAAATTACCAATGTACTATATCAAAAACCACTGAATTGCACACTTAAGGGTATGAATCGTATGGTATGGGAATTATATCTCAATAAAAATGTTTTTAAAGAGGTAGTTTTGAAGATATTTAGGTAATTGAAAACCGATTTATGCTGAAGTATGTTAAATCATAGATATTCAGTAAATACCTAGATTATTATGAGATAAGACACTGAAATATAAATTACTAGGCATAATTTTAAGGGTATATATATTGGGGTTTATTAATGAACGTGTGCTTTTTTTTCCAATTTCAGAAATTTTACTACAAGGATGTAGTACTATATCCTACATGTGCATGACCATAAAAAGTTGTGAAATATATATCTATAAGCTTTACTAGTCTGTTATAAAATGCTAGTGTATGACAGACAGCTCATAATTGTCCACTTCCAAGTTGTTTGTGTATAATAGAAGTCAGCAATTGTTAAAATTTATAATTGATATATTGTATGCAAGGTATAGAAAGTACATTTGGTATTTTTTTTTTTTTTTTTGGCTACACCTGCAGCATGCATAAGTTCCCAGGCCAGGGATCAAATCTGTGTCACAGTGGCAACCCAAGCCACAACAGTGACAAATCCAGATCCTTAACCCACTGAGCCACCAAGGAACTCTGAGAATGTTTTTATTAAGGAAGAGAAAAGTTTCATCCTAACGTAAAAGAACTGGTTGTTCCAGAATTTAAAAAAATCTGAAAAAAACCTGAAAGGATACAAAAAGTTGTAAAAGGTTCATAGATGGGGAATTTTATTGTACTTCAAGCTAGGTTGATAAGTTTAAGATTTTAAAAACAGTTTAGTATCAAATATTTTATTGATTGAAAAACTAGAATTTGGTTTTCTCTCTGTCAAAATGACACAGTTTTCTTAGATTATTGGTCTGCTCTTAAGAGACTGTAAAAGGCTTCTCTTTTCTTCTGTTGATCTGCTTTGAAAGCAAATAGGCTACATCTTATTAAAATAATTTCCTGTGCCTTGTGTTGACTTCGCCATACCCTTGATTATTTAAGAAAACAAAGAGTCTTCACTTCTAAAAGATGTAAGATTTTTTTACAATCATGTTAATTCCAATATTTACTTTTAAAATATTTCATTAGCACTTGCATAAAATAGGTAGCCAAGTATTGCTTCTCACTGACCCATTATCCCATTGAGTTAAATATTCAAACCTCCTGACAAATTCTGACATTTTTGCCTTCCTAGAACTGAATTCTAAATATTACCTTTTGCACCTAAAACTGTCTTTGAATTCCCAGAAGGCCCCTGGAAAGCCACAAAAGGTTTATCTTTAAAAAAGAGTTGCTAGAAATTATTTTGTTTGATATGTTTTGAGTTACATGGGAAGTGTTGTCAAATCTGAAGAGTTACTTAGCCTTCTTTAGGCTAAATATGTATGGGTAAAATGTCATCAATATAAATATTTAAGAAATTACATGAAGTTCCTAGAGATTTATCAATGCCCTTGCTGTCAATGATGTTTCCATTTATCAGAGTCCCGGAACTGTTTTTCTTGATATTAGACAACAGTATAATGTTATTAGTGATAATTTCAATTGGTTTTTAAACTATTTACTTCATCAAAATTTTACTTCTTAATATTGAATCTAGCATGTTTCCAACTGAGAATTGGAATTCTCAGTGGTTTCCAACTGAGAATTCATATCACTTACCTATGGAGTTTTACTAATATAAAGATGTTCAGGACCTACTCCAGACTTGATATTCTTTACTTAATATTCTTTACTAAATATTCTTGATATATTCTTGGTATATTCTAAATAAAAGCTTGGTATATTCTTGGCATATTATGTCTCAAGATTATTACATGTTCCATGTGAAGGTTGTTTTCCTCTCTAAACATTATGTTCACACTTTTTCATAAATTAGATATCCACTGTTCTTTGAAAATAGGGCTAATTGTTATACTTATGGATATTTTGACTAAAACTCTTTTGGAATGATATTATTTTATTTTGCATGATACAAAACCAAATTTCCTAGTTAATCACATTATTTTTATAATAAACTCTCATCAGATCAGTCATTCTGAAAATTATCAGTAATAAGTTAACCACAGCCATTTTGTCTTTTGTCAACCACAGATAATTTTCTTTTCTTTACTCTGATGCTTCCCTGAAAGTGCTTGCCATCAGCTGCAAGTCAGAATGCTTGTCTTAAACAAAGGACTGCTTCAGAGACCCATGGAAAAGGACTAGGCCAGCTGTGTATTCTTGGGCACAAGCTTCTTATGGCATCACTCAAACAACTTTGAAACCATACCAGTGGCCAGAATCTGGATTTCCAGAACTCTAGTGGAAAAACAGATGGGTTCATGAAACTGGTAATCCAAAGTCAAGTGGAACAAGAATTAATTACATAGGACTGAATGAAGAGATGAAGGATGATTATGGGTTTTGTTAGGAATACTGCTGGTACTTTAATGTTCTATTTTCTGCATATAAGTTATCTGTAACTCATAACAATTTAGTAGACTACACTTTTGTAAAAATAAATGAAACATTTACCTTTTTCTCCCTGCCTAATCCCTCTATAATTCAGAAACTCTTATTGAATATTTTTATTTTCATGGCGATAATAGTTATTTGCATAGATTCAATGAGTCTATCCTCCTCATTAATAAAATGTAACTGGAAACATTGATTATACAGCCAAGGCCTTTTCTGGAATGTTATATTTAAGAATGATATTCATTTAACAAGGTACGACTAGATACTTTTGAGGAGCAAATGTTGACTTCACATAGCAAACACTTACAAAGCCCTCTTAAGAAAACTGGCCTAATACCTTACATACAGGTTTCTAGCTTTACAAATGAGGAAAGAAAATCATTCTATGACAGGTAAGGAATCTCAGGATATTTTATTGACCTCAAGAAAAGAGGGATTCACTTAAATCTATAGGTACTGAAGGTAAAATGTGATGACAAATTCTTGGCTTGGCTCCCTATCCTCAAGAGGCTTTTACATTCCAGCCTAAGATTCCTTGTGAAAATTTGCAGCAAACTTTAAAAGGCTTATATACAAAATCATTACCAGTGCTTTTATGTAAATAACCAGGCCAACTGTAATGAGATCAGCCTTATTTTGTGATCCAGAATTATTTCTTTGATATTATTATTGCTCAAAAGGGGAGGGCAATTATAGAAAAAAAATGTTTCTGAAATGATGTGTTTCACAAATCATTAGGGAGATGCAAATCAAAACCACAGTTAGGAGTTCCTTCTACAGCACAGTGGGTTAAAAATCAGATTGCAGCCGCTTAGGTCACTACAGAGGTGCAGGTTTGATAGATCCCTGCCCTGGGAACTTCCATATGCTGCAGGTATGGCCATTAAAACAAACAAACAAACAAACAAAAACACACAGTGAGATATCACCTCATACTTATTAGAATGGCTATCATCAAAAAGACAAGAGATTAATGCTCATGAGATTTGGAGAAAAGTAAACCCTTGTGCAGTGTTCATAAGACTGTAAATTGTTACAGTCACTATAGAAAGTATAGAGGTTTCCTCGAAAAATTAAAAATGGAACTACACAATCTAGCAGTTCTACTTCTGGGAATATATCTGAAGGAAACCAAATCCCTATGTGAAGACATACCCCCGGTTCACTGAAGCAATATTTACATAGCCAAGACAAGGAAACATGCTAAGTGACCAACAACAGACAAATGGATAAAGTGTGGTATGTACATACAATAGAATTATATTCATCCACAAAAAAGAAGGAAATTTGCAATAACATGGATGGTCCTTACTGGCACTACGCTAAGTGATATAAGTTAGATGGAGAAAGATAAATCCTATATAATCTCCCTTATATGTGGAAGCTTCAAATCAAACAAACAAAAATGACAGAAAAATAAATCAGATTTGTGGTTATCAAATAAATCATATTTGTGGTGAGGTTGGGGGAATTGTATGAAGGTGGTCGAAAGGTACAAATTTTCAGTTATAAGGTAAATAAATAGTGGGAATGTAATATACAACATAATGACTATAGTTAACATTGATGTATGGTATATTTTAAAGTGGCTAAGAGAAGAGATCGTAAGAGCTCTAATAACAGAAACAATTGTTTTTATTGTATCTATATGAGATGATGGATAAATAAATTTAATTATGGTAATAATTTCACAATATATGTCAAGTCTTTATGCTGTACATCTTAAACTTATACAGTGCTATATGTCAATAATATCTCAATAAAAATGAAAGAAAAAATAAATGAGATTTTTAAAAAAGTTTTTTGATTATGTTTCAATGATAAACTATAGCACATCCTTCTGGGTAATCAGATACTGGTCCTGGCAGTTGTCTTTGAGCTATTTCCTACCTCTTTGTAAATTGCAGGTAACTGATGGATATGCAAATTCTGTCTTGCAGATAGAAATTTAATAGACTTTCTCTCCCACTATTTTTTTTTATCTTTTTACCTTTTCTAGGGCCACACCTGCGGCATATGGAGGTTCCCAGGCTAGGGGTCCAATTAGAGCTATAGCCACCAGCATACACCACAGCCACAGCAACGCGGGATCCGAGCCGCGTCTGTGACCTACACCACAGCTCACAGCAACACCAGATCCTTAACCCACTGAGAAAGGCCAGGGATCAAACCCGCAACCTCATGGTTCCTAGTCGGATTTGTTAACCACTGAGCCACGATGGGAACTCCTCTCTCCCACTATTGAAAAACCATTTTTGGGAGTTCCCGTCGTGGCACAGTGGTTAACGAATCCGACTAGGAACCATGAGGTTGCGGGTTCGGTCCCTGCCCTTGCTCAGTGGGTTAACGATCCGGCGTTGCCGTGAGCTGTGGTGTAGGTCGCAGACGCGGCTCGGATCCCGCGTTGCTGTGGCTCTGGCTTCAACCCCTAGCCTGGGAACCTCCATATGCCGCGGGAGCGGCCCAAGAAATAGCAACAACAACAAAAAAGCCAAAAAAGCCAAAAAAAAAAAAAAAGAAAAACCATTTTTGGCATCTACCTGTAAATTGGAATGAATAGTATTACTTTGCCCAAACTGTCAACCTGAACCAAATTTTTCAATCTTTCAATTTCTTTTTAGCTACATCTCCCCAAACTAACATTTCCAGATTTTATCTCTCCTTCTTACTTTGGCATCAATGAGAACTAAAACCTGACTACCATATCCTTACAGGGACTCCAGGTGGCCTCATAGCTGGTAATGAATGCCCTTGTAAGAAGGTAACAAAGAACGGAAATGTTCTAAAATTAGGTTGTGATGGTTGTTATACAACTATAAATATAATAAAACTCATTGAATTAAAAAAATAAAGACTCTTTTGAACACAGAGAAAATCTGTATACACAATCAAAAAGTTGCACCTGAGCAGAAATACCATTAAAGACTATATTTGGAAAAGCAGCAAAATGTTAAAGATCAGTGGTTGAATAATGCCAGGGTATGTGATTCCTATTTCTCTGGAGAAATAGTCTGATGATTCATTGTCTTCCCATTTAGCAATTAAAGCTTAATATATTTTGTAGTTTAATATATTTTAATAATAAAAGAAGTTAACAAATACTGTTAGCAAATACTGTTGACAATATCACCAAGAGCATCAAAAATTTAATGACTAATCATTTTCTGGAGCCAAGGTGGCAGAGTACGAAGACTCTGAGCTTACCTCCTCTTAGGGGCAGACCAAAATTACAACTATTTACAGGAAAGATATTTATGAGAAAGATAAGAATTTAGCAGAAAAGATCTTCTACAACTAAAAATAGAAAGAAGGAACTGCAACATGATGGATAGGTGGGGGCAGAGTTGCAGTATTCTCAAAATACATTTTCCTGGGGATATGTACGATTGCAGAGGCTCTCCTCAAGAACTAACGGGTATGAGCTCCATGTTGGGATCCCTAGCCTGGGGGTCCTGCATCTGGAAGATGAGCCCCCAGAATATTTGGCTTTGCTGGCCAGTGGGGCTTATTATCAGGAGACCTAGTGGCCTGTGGGAAATAAAGACTCCACTCCTAAAGGGTGCACATAAAATCTCACATGCTCCATAATTCAGGGCAGAAGCAGTAATTTGGAAGTAGCCTGGGTGAGACTCACCTGCTAAATTTGTAGAATCTCCTGGAGAGGCAAGAAGAAACTAGAGCTCACCCTGGGTACATAAACACTTTGACAGCCTGTTTCACATGGACACTGGTGCTGGCAAACATCATTTGGAATCCTCCATCTAGCTTATGAGTATCAGGACCCAGCCTCACCCACCAGTTTGACTATACCAGTAATTGGATGCCTCAAACCAAGCAGCTATCCAGGGGGAGACAGAGGCCCACCTACCAGCAAGAAGGCTACCTTAAGAACTCCTGAGCCCATGGTGGCCCCAGGACATGGCCCCACATATCAGTGCTTAGGCACTATTCCTGGGTCCCCCCAAGGCCCTGCATCCCCCCAGGGCCCTGCATCCAGAGATCCCAGGACCCAGTTCCTCACACCAGTCTGCAGATACCTGCCCCAGGATCCCATGAGCCCCAGCCCCACTCACCTGAGCAATGACACACCACCTCTGGGAATCCTGCAGCCAGAGACCCTGGGACCTGGTTCTCCATGCCAGTGAGGTGGCAGTAGCTGCAAGGTCCCCTATGCCTCTGCCTCACCCAGCAGAGGGCTAGTACTCACACTATGACCAGCCTCATACACCACTGGGCAGGTACTAGCCCCAGGACTTCCTAGGCATCAGCCCAACCCACCTGCATACCAGAAATTCTGAGACACCTTGGGTTCCTCAGTCAGGCATCCAGGGATCCAGTCTCATCCACCAACAGGCCAATATCAGCTCCAGAAGCCCCTGGGCCTCAGCCCAACCCTCCCAGCTAGCCTACTAGCCTTAGGGCATGGCGGCACCCATAGTGGATGTGTACTAGCCCTAGGATCATCTGGGCCACAACCCACCCACCAGCATGCAGACACTAGCTTCAGAACCACCTCAGCCCCACAACCTACATTTTTAAGACCCAGCCAGTACACTAAGTTGGCACCAGCCCACAGACCCCCTGGGCCCTGGACCTGCCTCCCACCCCCTGGAATGCTAATGCCAGCTCTAGGACTCTTTAGGTTCCTCAGTCAGAAGCCCTGGGATCCAGCTCTACCCACCAGTGGGCTGATACCAGGTTTAGGACTTCCAGGGCCCTGTAAGCTGAGACCTCAGGACCCAAGTCCACCCACCAGTGAGCTGGCCCTAGGCTCAGGACACCCTGGGACCTGGTCCTAACATCAGCCCTGGGATGATCCAGGCTCCAATCTCACCCACCAGTAAGTGAACACCAGCTCCAAAATACCTTGTACTCCTCAGTCAGCATCCCTGGGATCCAGCCTCACTCACCAGTGGGCCAGTATTAGCTTTGAGACACAATAGAATTTGAAGCCAGCCATGTCAGGAACCAGTCACACCTGCTGGAAGGTCAACACTAGATATAGGAACCCTGGCTCCACACCACCTACTCTAGAACCCAGCTCTGCCCACCAGTGAGCCAGAACTAGCCCATGGTTCCACAGTTAGTCACTTTGTGACTTGGCCACACCAACCAGTGGCTGGCAGCCTTCACACAAGGGAGGGCTTGGCAAACAACCAGACAGTGGTCCAGGAACACCTACCAGACCACCCATAGTAATCAGACCACAGCAAGAGAATGACCCATGCAGCCCACATAGGGGGTACCCCTCGAACATATAGCTCTGGTGACCGGAGGGGAGTATACTGCTGGGATGCACAGAATGTCTACTAAAAAATGCTACTTCTCCAAGGCTGCAAAACATAACTAACTTACCAGATACTTAGAAATAAAAACAGCAAATTAGGCAAAATGAGGCAACAGAGGAACATGTTCCAAATGAAGGAACAAGATAAAACCCCAGAAGAACTAAGTGAAGCAGAGATAGGCAAGTTACCTAGAAAGAGTTGAAAGTAATGAAATAAAGATGATCAAAGAACTGAAGAGAAGAATGGATGAGCAGAGGGAGAAGTTAAAAGTTTTTAACAGAGTTATATAAAGAGCAACTAGATATAAGAATAAAATAGGAGTTCCTATTGTGGCTCAGCAGAAAAGAATCTGACTAGTATCCGTGAGGATGCAGGTTTGATCCCTGGCCTTGCTCAGTGGGTTAAGGATCTGGCATTGGTGTGAGCTGTGGTGTAGTTCACAGACATGGCTCAGATCTGGTATTGCTGTGGCTGTGGCACAGGCTGGCAACTATAGCTCCGATTTGACCCCTAGCCTAGGAACCTCCATATGCTATGGGCATGGCCCTAAAAAAATAAAAGTATAAAATAATTGAAATGAAAAAAAACACTAGAAGGAATCAACACTAGATTAAATAAAACAGAAATGGATCAGCAAGCTGGAAGACGGAGCAGTGGAAATCACTGAAGCTGAACAGAAAAAAATGAAAAAGATAAAAAGAAATGAAGACAGTTTAAGAGACCTCTGGTACAGCATCACACATAATTACTCTTGATGTACAGGTATCACAGAAGGAGAAGAGAATGAGAAAGGCACTGAGGACATATATGAAGACATAATAACTGAAAGTTTCCCTAATTTGGGAAAAGAAACAGAGAATGAGGTCCTGGGAGCACAGAGAGCTACAAACAAGATTAACTCAAAGTGGGCCACAGCAAGACACATTGCAATAAAATAGAAAAAAATTAGAGATAAAGAGAAAATATTAAAAGTGAAAAGCAGCAAGTTGTATACAAGGGGACTACCATAAGGCTATCAGCTGACATATCAGCAGAAATTCTGCAAGCCAGAAGGGAGTAGCACATTATATTTAAAGTGGAGAAAGGGAAAACCTACATCTATACCTGGCAAGGTTTTCATTCAGATTTGATGGAGAGATCAAATTTTTACAGTTAAGCAATAGCTAAAAGAGCTCATACCACCAAATCACCTTTATAAGAACTGTTAAAGGGACTTCTCTAAGTGAAAAAGAAAAGACAAAAATGGAAACATGAAAATTACAAAAGGAAAAAGCTCATTGGTAAAATAAAATTAACAGTAAAGGTAGTAAATCAACCATATACAAACCTAGTAGGAAGACTAAAAGACAAAAGTAGTAAAATTATCTAGATCCACAGTAAGTAGTTAAGGAATACACAAAAAAAAATCTATCAAACATAATGTCAAAAACAGTAATCATGGAGGGAGGGAAGCAAAAATTCAGGGTTGTTAAAATGTGTTTAACATAGGAAAACCTGAGGAAAAGTTTAAGTGTCACAACTGTCAGAATGGCTATCCTCAAAAAGCTCACGAATGCCAAATGTTGGTGGGAACATGGAGACAAGGGAACCCTTGTACACTGTTGGTGGGAATGTGAATTGATGTACCCACTGTGGAAAATAGTATGGAAATTCCTCAAAAAACTAAAAATAGAACTACCAGATGATCTAGCAATTCCAGTCCTGAAGAAAAAGAAAATACTAATTTGAAATGATACATGCACCGTGATGTTCACAGCAGCATTATTTATATTAGCCAAGATATAGAAGTAACATAAGTGTCCATCAACAAATGAATAAAGAAGATGTGGTATATACTTATACAATGGAATATTACTCAGCTATAAAAAAGAATGAGATTGTGGAGTTCCCATCGTGGCGCAGTGGTTAACGAATCTGACTAGGAACCGTGAGGTTGTGGGTTCGGTCCCTGCCCTTGCTCAGTGGGTTAAGGATCCGGCGTTGCCGTGAGCTGTGGTGTAGGTTGCAGACGCGGCTCGGATCCCGCGTTGCTGTGGCTCTGGCATAGGCCGGTGGCTACAGCTCCGATTAGACCCCTAGCCTGGGAACCTCCATATGCCGCAGAAGTGGCCCAAAGAAATAGCAAAAAAAAAGAATGAGATTGTGCCATTTGCAACATGAATGGACCTGGAAGGTATAATGCTAAGTGAAGTAAGTCAGACAGAGAAAGACAAATACCACATGATATCATTTAGATGTGGAATCTGAAAAGTAAAACAAACAGAAACAGACTGAATATATACTATGACAATATCTTTTATGAACATAAAAAAAAAAACCAAAATAGACCCACACACATAGAGAACAAACTAATGGTTACCACTGGGGAGAGGGAAGAGGGGAAGGAGCAAAATAGGGGTAGGGAATTAAGAGATACATACTACTATGTATAAAATAAATAAGCAACAAGGATATATTGAACAGCACGGGAAACGTAGCCAGTATTTCATAATAACTGCAAATGTAGTATAATCTACTTAATGTTGATTCAGTGTGTTGTACACTTGAAATTAATATAATTTTGTAAGTCAACTATATCAAAATTAAAAAAACTTAATAACCAATTTGCATAATCAAAAGATTTTCATCTACTGACCTCCTGGAATTCACTAGTCTGGATACCCTTAGTGCTTGACTCATGGCTCTTTAACATGATCTTTTATAATAATATTTATGTTTTGAATTTGGGGCATCACTCATTTCAGATGTATCATCTTTCTGACCATTAAAAAAAACTGATCTCTGGCAGAAGGTCCAACAGATGGTTCTACTGGTCCTCCTAGGACAAAAACACCAAGAAAACACTGACTCTGAAGAATATTTCACCTACTTCAGATTCCTCTTATCTCTGAGTTGTTCGAGGACAATAACAATGAGCCTTTCTTCAACAAGAGAAGGGAATGACTTAGCTTTAGACTGACTTGCCTAGGACAGCTAGGCCCTAAACTTTGTTAACTTCCTAACCACAACTTGCTTGTTCCCCTTAGGCCCAAACCTCCGACTCAGGTGCTTAAGCACAAGTGAACATTTGCAGCCTCAATTTTCCCTTCAGAATTTGAAACAGCTGTTAAGTTGCAGGCCCTCCAGCTTGCAGTTTTGAGCATACTCTTTCCTCCTTTCACAGCCACCTATTCCATGGTCTCTGAATACAAACCCTTTGCTTGCCCATCCCTTTCCTATATTGTTTCTGGTTTACGCTTTAAAGTTGTTTCTGGTTTTGGCTTTAAAGTTGTTTCTGGTTTTAGGCACTGTCTCCCAGTGCAGCTGTCCCTCTCCCCTTACTTCAATAGTCACTCAGTAAAGTCTTTCTTTACTGATTTCCAGACATGCATTTTTTTTTTTTTTTTCCTGTACAAGCCTTTCCAGTCACCAACCTGCTGGCGTTGTATGGAAGCTAGTGCCCTATCAGCAACCATCCTTGCTGTACAGTAATGCCCTGGGGTCTTTTCCGTCACCAGTCAGGTCCTGAGCCAGGACCCATTACACTTTCAGAGACCGTATGGCTCATGAAGTGAGGACCTTGGGGACCCTTCAGGCCACCACTAAGCCTGCCTGCTGCAGCACCCAGACCCTTCCAGCCATTTACCTGCTCCAGGGCTGTGGAAATAAGGCACTTTCCAGTCACGGTTCAGATCTCGCGCGATTGACGGGCTTCTTTCCCGTCACTTCCGTCCTTTGAGCTGTTGCCCCCCCCGCAGGCTCTTCCGATCACACCCGTGCCCACTCACCAGGGTTCTGGAAGCCCTGCAGCCACCAGCCTGCTTGCGCTCTGGCAAATGGGGACTCATGGACTGGTCTCCTCATGCAAGGGGTATCCAGGCAGGCCCGGAGGCAGAGGTGGACTCTCCCGGTCAGTCTCCTAGATCCTGGCGGTCCTGAGTGCTCACTGGGCGTTTGCCTCCTTCAGTGGAGCGGGAACAGCTGGAGGATGCCAGAACCCCCAAAGGCACAAGAGCTGCCTCCCTGGAAGTAAGCCCGGCCTCTTGGACACTTGCATGTCCTGGGCCCTCCCCGCCTCAGCCTCTCTGTCCCAAGTGAGGTAGATGCCACCTCGTGCCGACCACGACCGAGCGATGCCTTGCTGGCCGAGCAGGTGAGTGGAGCCCCGGACAAGGCCAAGGGACAAGTCAGCAGGCAGCAGGTGGGTGGCAGGCCTGCTATCCAGTCTGGAGGGTTGGTGAGAGAAAAGGTAAAGCAACATGCTGCTTTGGGGCAGCAGAGAGAGCCCATTGTTTTAAAAAGATGTACTGGCCGTTTATAAAAGGCTTCATTCGTATAGTATAAAAAAACTCCTCTCAATTTTTCCCTCAACCCCTTAAGAAGAGGACTTAAAATTCCGTTTGTGTTATATCGAGGCTCTTAGACCTAAAGAGGTTGCTGACATTGGATAAAAAAATAGAAAGCAGCAGTCTTATTAAGTGACCTTTTTGTTAAAAACAAAACAAAACAAACAAAAAAAAACCTTAAAAACCAAATGTCTTCTGGGATGACTTTCAGAAATGGAATTTTTAGGCCACTAATAAAATGAACACCAGGAACAACACAGGACCACATTTGTTTGGTGGGTTAGAGGAGGGATAGCGGAGGTGAAAAGCCTTGGAAAGAAGGAAAGGAAAGAGTTCGTATTTAAATAATATCTTCTTGTTATATGCATTGTTCTGCAAATTCATTTTATTCCCCTTATGAATGCACACTTGATAGGATCATGCCCTTCCTGAAATATCCAATTTTTATTCATGTTCCAAATTTTCTGAGATGCACAAACTATGTTAAAAGTAGAAGTAGTAACTTTTGAGCACTAGGTTGAAGGACATTGGAAGAAAGAATTGCAAAGGCAAGATATTACTCTTAACTGTTGTGTGTATAGTTAACTATGTTATGCCCTTTTTTGAAATATCTAGTCTTTCTACAAGTTCTGAGATGCACAAAGTATGTTAACAGTAGAAATAATAAAGTGACACATTTTGTTAAGATTTGTTTTTTTAAGTTTGAAATCATACGAAATCTCATGTTAGGGAAAGGGAATGGCCAAACTTTCTCTTTGAGCAGTACCCATTTTACTTAGGTACTTGGTATTTAAGCAAAGAGGGAGGAAAAGACTGAGGTATGTGTGCATACTTTTTGCCATACTATATGAATACATTGTATAACAACTCAATAGAAACCCCTTCTATGTATAATGTTAATAGTATAGACCTGATAATTCATTCTTCTACAAGTGTTATACTTATTGTACTCCATTGCTTTGCATTTTAAATTAAACATTAAGGGAATGCAGTATTTTAATTATAACTCTGCCAATATTTATTTTATCCAGAGGTTTGTCATTTTTGTCATTTAAGCAAGTTTGACCTTCAGAAAGGCAAGATTGTATGTCTATCCTGATTAGGGTTGAGGTATTATATTCTTGATTATTAAAATAGTCATGGCCTTTGGTCTTTTAGTTGGTATATATCCTCAGGAGTAAAAAAGGATTATGCATACTATAGGATCTCAACCACAAAACTGTGTGTCACTGTGTAAATGTACACACACACACAGAGGACTAGAAGTTTAAGTCAAACCATAAACTTGTAATTATGGATGTTTTTTACGTCCTTTGCTTGTTGGGTTCTACAATGTGCTATTAACTTTTAACAGTTTGGGGGAAATGTTATTTTTTTTAATCTAATGGATATTGCTGTTGTTATTTCTGAAATTGAATATACTTGAATAGAATAGTCCATCTTTACATTTTTCACTAACCTAATGGCCTTATTTCTCTGACTAAACGCTTGTAGGACTGTTTGTGATTTAATCATTTTATTAGGATCTGTACTTGTGTTAATACTTCTTATGAATTGTCTCGGCACACAGTAAACACTTTCAGATTGAGTATCTCATCTTTTTGATTATCGATAAGCTTCCTGGCAGCATATTCTTAAATATTTATTTTCTATTCTTTGTATTCATTTTTTTTTTTTTTTTTGGTCAAACCAACCACTATCCTTTCTTTACTTGTCCTGTGACTTTTTACCAATTCTTCCTTTTAGTCACTTGTTCACTTCTTGGCAGCTTTGTTTTTGCTCTTCCTACTTTGACATGCATTTAAAATTTCTGTCTCTTCTCCTATATTTAATTCCTTAATTTCGTAAGTACTTTTTTTTCTCATTCTTTTTTTACATCATTTTATAACCCATAATCTCATTTTCATAGAGGTAGGTTTCTGTTTCGTTTCCTTGAAACAATGAAGAGTTGTTTAAACTTTTCCCTTTTCTTTTCCTTTCTTTCTTTTTTAAAAGAATACTTCTATGGTGAGACACTTCTCCAGATCTCTTTTGCTTGATTTCTTCAGCCTTCCAGCCTTCTCCCTTCCTCCTCTCTCTGGAGCTTCCTCCACTTCTCCCCTTCTTGTTCTGCTTCTTCATCCTCTCTTCTCCTTTTATAATTTCACATAGTTCCCAGTTTTGTTTATTTCCCCTGTTTATCTATGAATCAGCATATGGATGATATCTTTTTGAGGAATACCCGTATACAGACTTTTTTTTATAAATGCTAAATGTGGGAGTTTCCTATGGACCTGCTCCTGGCACCAAAATGGTGTAATAGGACTCATTTTGGCTGTCTTCACTGTCTATCTGAGTACTGGATGAATTTTCCTGTTAGACCATGAACTTAAGGGCTGGAAATAGATGGTTATGGAAACATGCTATAGCTTGGTTAACTTCTAGTGCAGGCTTAGAATTTCTCTTTCAGTCATTTCGTATATTTGATCTTTTTTGTTGCACCAGGTTCTGTGGGGAGACTTCCTGCTTAAGTTCTATGAGGAGGCATCTTCATGCCAAAAATATGCCTTTAAAATTTGGATATATTAGTAAGCTTTTTTTTTTCTTTTTTGCCTACTAATTTATTCACTCCTCTATACTTTCTTTTCTTTCTTTTTTTTTTTTTTTTTTGTCTTTTGTTGTTGTTGTTGTTGCTATTTCTTGGGCCGCTCCCGCGGCATATGGAGGTTCCCAGGCTAGGGGTCGAATCGAAGCTGTAGCTGCCAGCCTACGCCAGAGCCACAGCAACGCGGGATCCGAGCCGCGTCTGCAACCTACACCACAGCTCACGGCAACGCCGGATCGTTAACCCACTGAGCAAGGGCAGGGACCGAACCCGCAACCTCATGGTTCCTAGTCGGATTCGTTAACCACTGCGCCACGACGGGAACTCCTATACCTTCCTTTCTAAAAATGGAGTCTTAGAATTTCATTGCCAACATAACCTAAATTATTAAATTACATTCTCTAAGCTCAGAACCTAAGTTTTAAACTCCTTCCGTAGTTTTAGAGCTGATTATATACTCTCTCATTTTAACTTCTTGTCATTCTCTTCAGTTGTTTTTTTGGGAAAAAGTTGTCTTGTGCTTTCATTTACCCCATTTCCTCCAGTTATGTATTTGTCAGCAAATATTAGTATATGCATTGTAATAAGACCTACATTTAAAGAATACCTGCAATATGTCAGGCACAGATCTTTGCATAATCCTGTTTTAGGAGACAAATGACTTTTTCCATTTTTCAGAAGAAGCAGGCTCAGAGAGATTAAAAAAATTATTCTACTTGTAGATCTGCTACCCAAAATTTTATCTGAGGTTTGTCTGTTTAAAGCTGGTGGGTTTTTTTATCTGTGTGTTTTTGTTTAGTTTGGTGATTATTTTTATGATACACTACCTGCAGCCAGAAACAGAGATCAAAAGTGTAATGTTTACAAAAAAAAAAAAAAAGTGTAATGTTTGCTTGACTTCAGGGTTATGGTCCAAAGGACATGTATAATGTCATCAATAATACTGGTTCTCTGTTTTGTTCTCATAAGATTGCTAGTACATTTGGATTTTATATCTCTTCACCATGTATGCTCTTTACTTCAAATGATCATTAGATTTTTGTAGGCAGACGCATCTTTCTGTGGATCCTAGTACAGTGCTCCACATCTGAGTCCTTCAAAGAGTAATGTTGCCTAATTGACATGAAGACTCCAGAATGAATCCTTGATAATGCACTGAAGGCAACCTAAATGGGCTTTTATCCAATGTAAATGTTTAAGCCTATCCTTCAAGAGGTATGGAGCAAAAATCCATTTTAGCCCTCCCTAATTCACTCTATATCTGTATCAAATGGAGATAGTCACAAAAATATGGGGAAATTATTACTTCTATGACTTAACTTTATATCTATAAGTAACTCTATAGTTTTAATTAATTAAAAATGTTAAAATATAGGTGAAGTATGGCGTTCCCCTTGTGGCTCAGCGGAAACAAATCCAACTTGCATCTGTGAGGACACGGGTTCAGTTCCTGGCCTCACTCAGTGGGTTAAGGATCTGGCGTTGGGGTGAGCCGTGGTATAGGTAACAGACAGATCAGATCCTGCATTGCCATGGCTGCAGTGTAGGCCGGCAGCTGCAGCTGAAATTTGACCTAGCCTGGGAACTTCCATATGCCACTGGTGAGGCCCTAAAAAGAATACATATATATATATATGCATATAATAAAATATATATATAATAAAATGCATAATACAAAATATGCAGTTTGGTCTAGAGTGTACTAATTAAGCATTTCTATTCTTCCCAGTGGAATACCTTAGAATAATCTATTTATATATTAGTAAGACTTGCCTTTATTTTTGGCCCGAATTATGGAATGACAGTATGAGCACAGATTCTCTATTATTTAGGCAATAGCAACATATTTTTCATTCTAAATGAAAATGTTTAAGGGATATCCTATTGAAACAAAAATATTTTAGTGGCTGTAATATCTTTTTCAATGATTTATATTTCTATAGCTAATATTATTTTGAATATTTGCTAAATATATTTTTTGCTAACTTTTATCACCATTTGGTACTCAATAATGGTGTTTTAAATTTTGTAAAACTAATATTTTTAAGTTAAATTGTCATATCTTTAGATTTATTATGAGGAAACTGTTTCCTTACCCTTTTACAATTCTGAAATGCTAGCCATCATTTAGGAGTAAAATAAATAAAATATTTGCAAATCTCTCATTAGTTTGTCTATTAAGATAGCTCTGGCTTGATGGATGAGAAAAATAGTACATCTAAAAAGCATTCTTGCAGTGGGTGTGTATCTGAAAGGAAACTACATTGTTATCAACATGAGTAGCTCTCCATGATGTGCAGTTCAACAAAATTATCCTTGGTGTGAATGTTGTAGGTTTGAGAATTAATAATGTAAAAATGAGTTTCAAAAACCAATGATTGACACATTAAAAATTAAGTGCCAACTAATCTTTTTTCTTTTTAACTTTTCCCATTACACTCTCCTGTTCTTATCACAGCACTCTCCACACATTCAATAGCTATGGCATTTAAAAAATACTGTATCTGATAATTCAATTATAATTTTTCCCAGTGTATATTTACTTAACTGCTTTGACTTTTCTGTGAATAACCCATTAATAATATGAAGAATGTGAAAGCAGGATGGTAAATGGAATTATTTTAGTCCCATTTGTGTCTGAGGCTACAGGATTTTAAGTAGCAATAACCTCTTATTCCCAAATTAGGAGACCATCTCTGCAGGGCATATAAAGGGGGTGCGCAGATAGCAGTTTGTTCACCAGTTTCGGTAGAGGTTACAGAAGCAGGAGTATTAGAGAATTTCATAAGGGAATTAATAAGGCTTTTTTTTTCTTCTCCCTAATGGTAGGACTGAAGCTCTGAAACTCAGATTATCAGTGGGAAGTTATATAGTGGTGGAGAAGCAGGCTGTAATGTGGAGTGAGTCTGGAAAAGCAAGTTCTTGTCTTCTTCCTTTAAAGAAATTCTCATAGATTTTTGCCAATGGCTGTTTCCTGCTATTCATGGAACTGAAATTTGAGCCATCTTATACTATTTTTAGGGCTGCACCCAAGGCATCTGGAGATTCCCAGGTTAGGGGTCCAATCAGAACTGTAACCACCAGTTTATGCCACAGCCACAGCAAGGCGAGCTACGTCTGCTGCCTACACCACAGCTCACAGCAACGCTGGATCCTTAACCCACTGAATGAGGCCAGGGATGGAATCCGAATCCTCATGGATGCTAGTTGGGTTTGTTAACTGCTGAGCCACAGTAGGAACTCCATCTTATACTGTCTTAAAGAAAAGGATGCAGTTCCCATCATGGCTCAGTGAAAACGAACCTGACAGGCATCCATGAGGATGCGGGTTCCATCCCTGGCCTCGTTCAGTGGGTTAAGGATCCATCATTGCCGTGACCTGTGGTGTAGGCAGCAGATGCGGCTTGGGCGTTGCTGTGGCTGTGGTGTACAGCTCCGATTGTACCCTAGCCTGGGAACCTCCATATGCATTGGGTGTGGTCCTAAAAAGACGAAAGACAAAAAAAAAAAAGAAAGAAAGAAAAAAGAAAGAAAGAAAGAAAGAAAAGGATAACATCTAAAAACAAGGTATTCTATAGGAGTGTGTGTGTGTGTGTGTGTGTGTGTGTGTGTGTGTGTGTGTGTGTAAAATCGAAGGGATTGGAGATAAGATCGTGAATCTCTTAATCGGCTGCCAGAAGTGATGAAACATTCAAGATAAAAGATTTGTCATTGCCTTTCTCACCAAGACACTGGTAGATCTTTAGAACCCAAAACTGCTTTGGTATACTTGACCAAGTGTTCACAATTGGTCATTTCTTACACTCTGATTTGTCTTGACAAATCTTTAGTTAGATTTCTCTCTTTCTTACACTCCCCAGAGCACTGCTTGCTCCAAAGCTTTAACAAGAACTTAAAAAAAAAAAAAAAAAAAAAAAAGAACCTGCCCTCCACCCTCCTTATCAACTTCTCCTGGGAATCAGCTAACCAGAATTAGACCCTTTTCCTATTAAATAACACTGGTTATTTTCCCTTGCTTATCCAGGGTCCCCTTAAAAGATTAAGCTTGTCTCTGTTCTCCCCTCCTTTACACTATGGAAGAAAAACTTGCTCTATCTGATTTTGAGACCCAAACTTTTGAGATTAGAGAGTTCTCACAGTTGGAATTGTCATTCTTTCAAAGTAAAGTCACTATTTAAGTTAGGATTTGTTTGTATTTGACATACTTCATGTACTTTAATTGTTCTTTTTGGAGGTAACAGAAACCCAAGCAAAAAAATAATTGAAACAAAGGGTAATTTATCAGTACAAAGAATTTCAGAGGTGCTTTTGATTTTAAATAGAGTAAGAGAGTCACAAAATCAAATGATATCCTGATACACTTTTTCTTCATATTTTGGCTCTGCATTCCTCTTTGTTTACTTCTTAAGAAAGCTCTTCCAATATAGAGACAAAAACAGCCACCAGCACCTTCTCAAAAGGATCCTGAAATAAATACCCACAAAGGGGAGCAACAAGAAAACTTTTATTGGTTATGTGGGGAGTAAAAATAATTTTTCCTTTACCCTTCTAGGTTCTTGCCTGAGCACCCCCCCACTTCATAATTAAAAACACATATTAACAACAGAAAAACAAACAGAGATTTAATAACATGTATACCTTCTGTATACATGAGAGAGACCCAGGAAAACAGAGTAACTCCCCCAGATGGCCCAAGCTACCAGTTAAAACACATCTCTCCCTAAAGACAAGAGATGTTGTGTTGAGGGAGATGCCATTTATGAGAGGTTAACAGGCAAAGCATAATCAACAAGTGTAAGGTTGTTATACAGATTTAAGTCTTTGCCTTCTCCATTGATAAGTTTTATAGAGTTTTAGAGTCATCCTTTTTTTCCTGGTACAGAGAGGGAGGCACCCTTCCAAGTGGAGATTTCCATTACAAATGTAAATATAAAAGGGTGACTTCTATGTCTGCTGTTTTTAAATAACAATCAGCCTAAAGTAATCCTTTTGACAAAGGGGTGCATTTTGATGTGACAAATTCTGCTCCCCATCAGCTATTAGTGTTGCCAATATATCAGCTGCCTCTCTACATAGATGCCAAATAGAAATGCAAAGTCAGAATTGGGGGAAACAGAAAAATTAGCTTTAATTGCCAGGTAGAGAGGGGAACACAGCAGGCTCATGACTCAAGGACTGTGCCCTCTTGTAGGGAGGGGGGTAGTGTGGAGTCTTATAGTTTTCAAGGAGCAGGGTGTGATCAGCTCCTGGACATTTTTCTGATTGGTTGGTGGTAAGGTAATTGTGAGTCAGTATTATCAACCTTCTGTTTCCAACTGGTCTGGGGTCTCTGTGCTTGTGGGCAGCATACAGATGACTTCTTCCACCCAGTGGGAGCTTCAGCACCTGCAAAACAGCTCCAAGGACATGGCTTAGAATAGTATCTATAGTCCTTGGAGTTCCTTTCATGGCTCAGTGGTTAACAAACCCGACTAGTATCCATGAGGGTGCGGGTTTGATCCCTGGCCTGGCTCAGTGGGTTGATGATCTGGCGTTCCTGTGAGCTGTGGTGTAGGTCACAGATGTGGTTCAGATCCTGCATCGCAGTGGCCAGCAGCTACAGCTCCGATTGGACCCTTAGCCTGAGAACCTCCATATTGCCACTTGTATGGCCCTAAACAGACCAAAAAAAAAAAAAAAAGAAAGAAAAGAAAAAGAGTATTATCTATAGTCCTTGAAGAACTAACTAAAGGTCCTTAACTTTGTTGAGTGGCTAAACTATTATTATACTGTCTTGCTTGACCATTTTCTTTTTTTCTCTGTATTTTCTCACTTCTCTGATTAAATTGATTCTTTGACTAAAATTTTTCTGTAGATAAAAAGGCAAGTGGTGAACATGAGTGGGAGTCCACTCTGGAAAGGCCTCACAGGGTCCTGCCAAATTTCACTAGTAAGAGGGTTTGTCTGTCTTTTGGGTTCCTGAGCCCAGTTTCCAACGCATTGGGTATAGGAGGGGTTTCCCCACACCACCAACAAGCAATTCTTTGGACACCCACTGAGTGTTGTACAATTCAACTTAATTCTGACAGTATCTACCTAGAGATAGTATCAGATCCCACAGGTTAAGGGTTCAGTCTAAAACACTGCCAACCTCCTCCCTTCCACTTCAGAGGTCAGTTGTCAGCTCAGATTGTCACTTGTGTTTCTGACTAACTCGCTATAAATCAGAGGTTCCTGCAATCCCCTCCTTGGGTTCAATTAATTTGCTAGAGTGGCTCAGAGGACCCAGAAACATTTTACTTACTAGATTACTGGTTTATTTTAAAAGGATGTAACTCAGGAATAGCCAGATGGAAGGGATGCTCAGGACAGTGTATGGGGAAAGAGTGTGGAGCTTCCATTCTCTCTCTAGTTGTGCCATTCTCTCCAAATCCCCAAGTGTTCACCAACCCAGAAGCTCTCCAAACCCCATTCTTTTGGATTATTGTGGAGACTTCATTACATAGGCACGGATGATTAAATCATTGACCATTGACAATTGAACTCAATCTCCAGCTTGAGTTCCAACCCTCTAATCACTGGGTTGGTTCCCCTAGCAACCAGCCCCCATCCTTGGGTTCCCTGAGGGCTTTCCAAATGTCATTACATTAACATAACAAAAAACACCTTTATTGTTCTTATCACAGGAAATGTCAAGGGTTTTAGGAGCTGTGAGCCAGGAACTGTGAAGGAAGAACACATTTCTCACTTCTGTGGAAATAGTCTTTGGTTATCTGGATGATCAAAGATACATTTCTTACAGATCACAGTAGTCTCACAATCTGAAATGAGATTGTTGTGCCTTCTGGCAGTTAGCTGAGATTTTATGTGTTACAGGCACTCCGGTGGTTAAGGAAAAAAGAATAGGAAAACAAAAATGTGATATATGAGGCAAAGCAAGTAGATAGTTGTCAGTTTTCTGAAGTAGATGTTCTATGGATAAGTAATTTTGGGAAAGTACATACTCTAGTTTAAACTTAAACAGAAAAATGGACTGTTTAAGAAAGCATAGTTTCTTGTTTGGCAGGAAGACTAATTGCTTTAAGCTAGGGGCTTGCAACTCTGGATGTAGAGGTAGCAAAAACACCCTAACTCTTTATAACTTTTGGGACGAAATGGTCTCATTAAAATGATATCCCTCAGAGTTCCCGTCGTGGCTCAGCAGAAACGAATCAGACTAGGAACCATGAGGTTGCAGGTTTGATCCCTTAGCTCAGTGGGTTAAGGATCTGGTGTTGCTGTGAGCTGTGATGTAGGTCACAGACACGGCTTGGATCTGGCATTGCTCTGGTTGTGGTGTAGGCCAGCAGCTATAGCTCTGATTCGACCCCTAGCCTGGGAACCCCCATATGCTACGGGTACAGCCCTAAAAAAACAAACAAACAAAAAGGAATAAAACGATACACCTCTTTTCAGGTAGCTTCAGCAAAAGTTCTGTGGATGTTGGCTGTTATTGGCCCACTTTGAATCAAGTGCTCATCTCTGAAACATTTGCTATGTATTGAGAGATACAGAAGTTTCACTTGGCCAGACCTAGGTCTTGTGCCAATCTTTAGGGAGAGGGACACAGTTAGCCTCACCTGAACCACATAATCTGAGAATAAGGGAGGGGTGGTTCTCGGTTCATAACCTAAATGTCCATTGAGAATGAATAAAGCATCCTTCAGAGCTGTAATCTGATGGGGATCTCCTGCTGAACGAAAACAAAAAATACACATAGGTGAACATCGCATGAACTCAGCTTGTTTCTATGATGGAGTGTGGCAAAAACATGGTCACTCTATAACAATTTCTGAGCTCAGACAAAAACAAGAACCCTGTGAAAACCATAAAACTGCCCAAAGTTGCCCCTTTCCCAGCTTCCAAGATGGATGCTATGTCTTTACCAATTACAGCCCTGCTTCATTTCTCACACCTCCTCTGTAAAAATTATTAAGATATCCAGTCACCAGTTTGCCTCTGCTTTCTAACAGCACCCAATCCAGACCAAATCTCTACTTTCTTGAAAATTTGCCAAAAGCACCACAAGCTGAAATCCTAAAATTACCTCTTGTTGACATTTTACCATGATGTGCAAGCATCTTTACTGCAGCAGGTAATAGACCCAGATATCTTTCCTGGTGGTCTTTGGCTGGTAAGCATCAACACTGCTAAACTGCTTAGGAAATTTTGGCTTCTTCTCAGTGACCACAACTTTTGTACATGGGAAAAATTAGAGAAGCATATAGCATATATTTATGCTGAACAGTAATGAGCAGCCCTAGGGTGACAGAACACAGATGGCTTCATCTTCATGATAGCATGAAGATGTTACTGATATTCATTCAGTTGCTATTTCCTTAAACATCTAATGGTGTAGTGTCTAAAGCAGAGACAGGGACTTAACTGATAGCTGTTGCTTGAGGTTACATAAGAATACAATAGAGGAGGTGTTAGTAAGCAAAATTATTTCTCAAAGCTTTTGGAAATTCATTTTTTAAAAAGGCAGTTATTGATTTGCATTTTCAAAGGCTATGCTAGAAAAATAGCTAGTTTTCCTTTAAAGCCTTAACATTTCCTTTACCAACTCTTCTTCTTTTGTCAGAAGGCAGTTCTACCTAGAGGCATCCATTGAGATTCTGCTGTTTCTCAGATATTCAAGGCATTCCACAGGCTGGACAGCTCTCCATACCCATGATAATTCCTTTCCTCTTTCCTTGCACCTCTTGCTTATGGGTTCTCTGCTAAGGAGAGATACAAATTTGAGCAAAAAGCTTAATGGTTGTTAATAGCTAAGTGTGTTTCCTTTTTAGGGGTAAAATGCTATTATAGAAAATAACTCTTGGCCTCTATTGCAAATGGTCTGAGTTTTAATTCTTGTACTTTTTTGTACAGGCTTTGCTGGACAAGTCATTTATTCTCTCTGAACTAAAATTTCTTTATCTGAAAAAGTAATCTTCATTCATTTTAGCACTTCCTGAGGGCCTTTGATGTTTTCAGGCCCAAGGATCACTACTGGGTTCACAACTATGCCCCTGAATTTGATAAGCTCACAGTTCTTTTGTTCCCACAACACAAAATTGTTATGAAACTCAAATTAAACCATTCATATGAAAAGATTTGGACATTTACATGTTATCATTAGGATGGTAGCATGCAAAATACTTCTTTCATTGCATTCAGCCATAGGAAAATTTAAGAGTGGGCATTTCATGTAAAGAAATTGGTTGAAGATGGAGAAATCTTTTGTTAGAGATGTCTTTTTAAGTTTTAAGTTAATTCCACAGAAATTACTGCCCAATGTGAAGGTTTTCTATCACCATAGCTTTATTCAATAACAAGTAACCCCAAAAGCTATTCTTTCCTTTCTGTTCAAATTAAAGTGTCTTATTCTTTCCTTCTAGCCTGTAACACCAATATGTTGTAGAGAGGGACAAACGAAATAAAACATAGCTCCATATCAGTTTTCCATGCTGTGTAACCAATTATTACCAACTGAGCAATTTAAAACAACATATGGTTATTAATCTCACAATTTCAGTGGGCCAGGAGTCCAGGTCTGGTTTAGTTAGGTACTCCGCTCAAGGATTTCAATCATGGACTGTGTTCTAATTTGGAGGCCTTGTTGGAGAAGAATCTACTTCCAAGTTCATTAAAGTTTTGGGAGAATTAATTTTCTTGTACCTGTGTGACTGAAGGTCCTGCCTTTTTGCTAGCTGTCAACTATGGAAACCACTCTTAGGTCCCAGAGGCTACCTACATTTCTGTGACACATGTGTTTCCCCAGCATGGCCACTTATTTCATCAAGCCATTCTGGATCTATTTCCTTTTCAAAGGATGTTCACCTGATTACCTCAGGCCCACCTTAAACAATCTCTTTTTCGATTAATTCTATATGGGCTGATTTGGAATCTTAATTCTATCTGTGAAGTCCCTTTGTCTTTGCCATATTCAATGGCTAAGAAGCAAGTCACAGGTTTTGTCCACATTCAAAGGGAGGGTATTTTACAGGGCATGAAATTCAAGTTAGTGGGAATCATGGAGCTATTATAGTGCTTAAAAAGAATAAAGAGAAGGTTGTTTCTTAAAAATATGTAAATTTCCTTAACTTCTATATTACAGTTTTTTTTTTGTTTGGTAAGCTGCTTTAGGAAATAGAGTTGTATCCCTCCAGGGGAGATAGGAAGCACATATACACAGTGGATGGAGAGAGTATGAGGGCTATATTGGTGATATTATCAATAATAATGCTTAATAATTAACTGTGTGCCATGAATTATTCTAAATATTCTGTATGAATTACTTAATTTAATTCTCACAACCCTATGAGATAAGTGCTATTATTATGTAAAGGAAGAATGTGATTATTTGGGAAAGCTAGATAGGAATGGCTAATAATATTTGTGCCCTTTGTCCTTATTGTGATATGTATGTAGTTACTTAATCCCAGTTTGTTGAACTAATATGGTTAACATTTAGAGTCTATAATACTTATGTAGATGTTAAACCAAAGGTTCTTAGTAAGTTCTAAAAACAAACTGCATGCCAGTTACTAGGTGCTCTGGGTTTCCAAACTCAACCCTGATTTTTCACTTATTGAGAACTCAAGATAATCACTTTAACTACCTACATCCCCCAAATCTTTCTCTTGAAGATTTGAATCTAGAACATTTGTAAGAGTCTAGCTGTACTTAAGTAAAACATATTCAAAATACATGGAGAATTTTTTCACACAGGGTCCACTTAATGACCAAGACACATTTTTTACTTTTTTGTGTGTTTTGCTTTTTGGCTGCACCCATGGCATGTGGAATTTCCCCGGTGTCCAGGGATCAAACCCATGCCACAGTTGCGACCTGTACCATTGCTGGGGCAATGCTGGATCCTTAACCTGATTCGCAGCAAGGGAACTTCCTCAAAGCACATTTCTAAGCAATTTAACTACCTATACTTATAGTAAGAATAGTGCTAGGCCAATGAAGTTCATATTTGGACAAGGGTTTGTGACAAGACAGACGTAGGTTTGTGTTCCAGCCTTAAATCTTTTATTAGGTGCAAGTGAGCCTATTTGAGCATCAATGTCCTTCCCTGTGAAACTTCAAAAAGAGAACTGCCTTGCCAACCTGTTTTGGAAATCAATTAAGATAACTTACATGAAGCAATTAGTACAATGTCTGGTGTTATGATGTTCATTATTTTCTCTTTTTCTATGGAAAAAGTGAAATATAGAAGAACAGTCTATAAACATGACCAAATGAATTTTATCTTCGTATAACAATTCAAACTTTGAAAGTATAAACTTGTTAAAGTTTTCTTTTGATGTTTATAAACATGTAACAACCCACAGTAGGGGTATCTGTATGTGTGTGTGTTTATAAAGTTATTGTGTGAATAAAGAAGTTCCCTTGTTAGCTGAATGAATCTTATAAGTTGAGAGACTTGAATATAAAATGTCTCCCTCGGCGGTTATAAAGGAAAGTCATGTGTACATTTCTGAATGTTCCATTACACACGCTTTAATTGCAGTGGTATTTTAATTGCACCGTGATTGCAGTTTTATAAGCAAGACTTATAAAAATAGTCTATGCTATACTATATTGAATGAAGCATTTCAGCATTTAAGAAGATGATATAAATAAGAGTTGTAAACTACATTAAATTCTTTTTATAAGGTGATTGCTCTTTAATTCCACCTTCACTGCCCATAGGCTGAAAACGGCTGGAAACTGAACACCGTAATTGAATAGCATGGGAAATCTTAACACGTACTTATAGTGTTGAGGGAAATCAGTTTCTGTACATCTTCTGAACTAAGCTAAAACCTTTATCTAGAGCATTCCTATTAAGTGGCCCTCTTATCAACCTTTATTTGTTTCATTCTAATTTCTTCGTGGGATAACCTTGCTCATATAATCAAAAATAAACATGGGTATGTTATGCTTTTAGGATCAAGTATGGCCTCTTCGATCATTCCTTTGTGAATGTTCCAGGTATTAAGAAAACACATGATTCAAAAACTACCTTTTTAGAAATCCTATGTCCTAAGTATCTTCTGTGCTTTCATACTCTTTTATTATTACTTTCTTTTCCATTTTTTAATCCAACTATCTTCAGAGAAATTTATATCACCATGAAGAATATAATGATTTAAACAGATGTTTTAAAAGAAATTAAAAAAATAAAAGATAACAGCAGCTGTTTTTCTACGTTCCTTCTGCCTAGAACCACTTTTTGAACCAGTGATTGATATTTATGAGGCTTTAACCATCAGAATTTGTCCGTATTGAACCAGTTTTACTGAAAGATAATAAATAGTTGTTTAGAATCATTTAGCTTCTGAATGGACAGACTCAACTAATTCTGTTCTGTCCTTCTTGACATATATGTGGTTGACCCTTGAACAATGCAAGTTTGAACTGCACAGGTCTGCTTATACATAGTTTATTTTCAATAGTAAATGCCATAGTACTACATAATCTGTAATTGTTGCATCCAAGGATGCTGGAACCACCCATGCGAAACTGAGGTTGTTCAAACGTCAACTGTATTAGAGATAGTTTTGCTCCTAATTTTAAAGCAATATTTTTACATGTTCATAATTTTCTCCTATCCAGAACTGAAAATTTACAAAATCTAGAACAAGTGAATGTGTTTCCATCAGCTTCCTAACTTATGAAATAAGAAAGCTGGGAACTAATTGTCTTTTGAGGCTTTTTCTAAGTCTTGTTCTGCACTTTTAGCTTTCCAGGCTCATATATATATATATATATATATATATATTTTTTTTTTTTTTAGTTGAAGTGTAGTGGATTTAGAGGCTCCCATATTTCTTGATCAGATGATTGAAAAAATTTTAGTAATATTATTTCTTTTTTACTTTCTTTATATTCCAATTTATTTATAATGAGCTTGCTTGACTATTTAATGAGATTGAGAGTAGATGCATAAAATGGGATCACCCTTTTTCACTGAAAACAGTTGAGGACAAACACCATGGGAAAATAAAGTGAAAACTCAAACTTGATGAAAAAAAATCCCACAAAATTCCCAACCCCAAATCCCTTGAAGAGTAAAATTTAGACCAAATCAAAATAGCGGCTCCAATGAAATTACATGGCTTTCACTTCTAGGTCATCTGTCTCAGCGAGTGGTTCATAAGTTGTTAACCTACTAAACTGGCCCTCTATTCATTGAACTTAAGGCCACTTACCCAGGGATAGGATAAAGAAGTGGCAAAATTCGTGTGATACAAAGAAGTTCATGGGAAAGTGATGATTAAAGAGTTAAGTAGACATACCATCATTTAAGGAAGCAGATTTAAGTTATGGCTGAGTTTAGATGACTAGCATGTGACACTAAAGATCTACAGTTGCTAATCTGTTTAACTGAAGAGTGGTGCAAACTAAACCATCATATAAAGGATCACTGAAGTGCTGGATTCATTGAGAGTCAAGCCTTCTACCAACTGGTAGGTGGAAAATACTCTCAGCAGGATATAGTTTTTTTATTATTATTTTATTTTTTATTATTATTTTAAAAGTCACATAGCTGGTAGATGGTTAATCTTTTACTCTGACCTTTAGGCATTTAACAATAATTAGCATTTGAGGAAGCTTGGCATTAACTACCTATGCATAGCATTCCAGAGAATCACCACTCTGCTTCCGCAAAATGAATGCCTATCTGTGGCAGGCAACCTAGGCGTGCCTAAGTTTGCACCTTGGTTCTCTTTGCTAACGCATATTCTGCTAACAACCACTCACAAACCACTTGGGGCCATGAGGCTCCTCTTTCTCTTATTCATAAAAGGACATATCATGCTGTGCAAACAGAATGCCAATCTGCACAGGTCCCAGGTCCAGCGTGCCTAGACCAACGCATTATGCCCTCATTCAGCTGATCACATGAATAACTTATGCCTTTAGGTCTTTGTTCTTAAGCTTAAGTCATTTACCAGCACTGTGACTGTTTTTCAAGCAGGAATATGGGGTAAAGTAAAGCAGAACAAGATGGAGTTTTCAGCAAAGAGGCTCAGAAAATATTGTAGAAACATGTCTCGTGACAGTATTCAAAGATAAATTATGACATAACCAGTATAGGACAAAGGCAAAAGTAATGCAAATAAACAAGAGAGTCAAAACATTAAAAATAAAAGACAGAAACAATTTTAGAAAAAATTTACACACAATAAGAACACACATTAGAAACTTTCTATATCAAATCATTATATTAAAGAAATATGTCACTATAGTAAAGAAAATATGCCCTCTCTGAAACAAGGCTTGAGAGATGTGATATAAGATTTCAAAGAAAGGAAATGAGAATAAGAGAGAAACATAAACTGGCAGGATGCAGAAAAAAAGAGCAACAAAAGTCATTAAAAGACAGTCAAATACGAGTTACCAAAAACGGAAAGAAATATCATTGAACATCTTTAACTGACATCTATCAATTCATGTCCATTCAAGTAAACACCAATTTGAATGGCCCTGATAGATATATATCAAAATCTATACCCTAAAATAAGAGAATGTATCTTCATGTAAGATGCTCACATAACAATTTTACAAAACCAATTGTACATTTGGTCACACACATCAATAAAAATAGCTAATAATTTTCTAAATATTACAAAATAAGTATACAATAGTCTCTTTTCAAAATGTAATGAAAACACAAATTAATAAGAAAAAATACTATTAATTAGGAAATAAACACATATGCATAACTTTTAAATACTTGTGATTGTGTAAATAAGGAAATAAAAATTAGGAGTCATAAATATTTATCAAATAACCATAAACAGATTCTCTATATCACTACCAATAAGATATGGCTAACACAATGTTCAGTGTTACATTAACTTAAAATATTTTAGATCTTAAAATGTGTGGCAGAAATTGCTTTCCAAACTTTATGCTTAAAATAGCAGATGTTTTGTTGGATATAGTCAAATTTGCATTTAGAGATGGGAACTGTTCTAGCTATCTATAAAACATGAGTGGTAATAACTCTGATAATCATGAGAATGGTAAAATAGAAAGATAGAAAATACAGAGCAGTCCTTAGAGATATCATTGAGCTGCTGAACCAGCTGCAGAATCACCCTGCCTGCAGACTTCTTGTTATGTGAGATAATAAATGTCCTAATTGTTTAAACAACATTTATGTAGATACTCTTTCAACAGAAAGTGATACTACAAGAATGAAAATAAATGAATTAAGTGCTAAATTTAAAGTTAGAAAGGCTTAGTAGTAGATGCAAAGTATTACATTTAGAATAGATAGGGAAGTATATTCAATCTCCTGGGATACACCATAATGGAGAATAATATAAAAAAAATAAACTATATACGTATGACTGAGTTACTTTGCTATATAGCAGTTGGCACCACATTGTGCATCAACTATACTGTAATTAAAAAAAAAAGGTTAGATTGAGCAATAAAATAAATATAAGGAATTGAAATGGAGGGAACAGAAAAAGGTTAACATAAATTACTGTTTAGTAAACTTTAGAAGAAATAAATATAAAAAACAAATTGGAAATTGATTATTTGAAGGAGAATGAAGTGAACAATAGTATAATCAACCAACTAATTTAAAAAATAAGAAAGTACAAATACATGCATTTCAAAATGAAAATTGGGGAAATATCAGTTGAGAAAAAATAAGACAATAGTATCCTCCTCAAATCTTTGCAGAGAAGCAGAAAGCATGGGTTAATTGTACATTTTAAGATGATGTTAGTTATAATCTCAGAATCTTTATCTCAGAGACAATCTAAACATTCCAATTCTATTGAGTAAATTGAGAATACTTTCAAAGAATTACCCTCAAAAAGGCACCAAGCCTTAGTAGTTGCACAGATAACTGCTAGCAACCCTTCAGGGAGTGTAAACCCAATGACTTTAAAGTGTAGAGAGAATAGGAACAGTTCTAAATTCTTTCTGCCAAGCTAGTATAATTTATATACCTATTGTTCTTTACTCTTGCCTAATTACATTGGCTAGTACTACTATAACACTGCAAAATAATTAAGATATTTACTAATGTATTTAATAATACTAATTAGTAAAGGGAGAAAATATATATAATTATCTCTTTAGGTATAAAATAGATTTTATAAAATTCAAAACCAATCCTAATTTGGGAAAGGATAAGATACTTTTATACAATAGAAATATAGTGATATTTTAATGTGAATATAAAAGGCCAAATTTACAATTACTTGTGAAGTACTACATGTAATTTTATTTAATTTAGAAACTTAATATTTTTATTATCTTTTTTTTTTTTTTGGTCTTTTGTCTTTATAGGGCCACACCTGTGGCATATGGAAGTTCCCAGGCTAGGGGTCTAATTGAGTTGTTGCTGCTGGCTTACACCACAGCCACAACAACGCCAGATTCAAGCACCGTCTGAGACCTACACCACAGCTCAAGGCAGTGCCAGATCCTCAACCCATGAGCGAGGCCATCAAACCTGTAACCTCATGGTTCCTGGTCGGATTCGTTTCCTCTGCACCACAATGGCAACTCCTATCATCATTATTTTGTATTGCTGTTATAGTATTAGCCAATAGAGTTAAGCAAGCAAAAGAAATAATGAAAACATAAACTAACAAGAAGTAGGTTGGGAGCTCCCGTGGTAGCTCAGTGGAAATGAATCTGACTAGTATCCATAAGGCCACAGGTTTGATCCTTGGCCTTGCTCAGTGGGTTAAGGATCCAACATTACCACGAGTGTGGTGTAGGTCACAAATGCAGCTCGGATCTGGTTGATGGGGCTGTGGTGTAGGCCAGTGGCTACAGCTCCAGTTGGATCCCTAGCCTGGGAACCTCCATATGCTGTGGGCGTGGCCCTAAAAAGAAAAAAAAAAACAAAACAAGAAGTAGGAAATTATTTTATTATTTAGTAATATGTTCACATGCCTGAAGCTAAAAGAAAATCAGCCTAATGACTACTGGAGTAATAATTATTATTGTTATAGAATTAATGTAGGCAGGGGTCAGTAAGATTTTTCTCTAAAGGAACAGATAGTAGATGTTTTTGTCTTTCTTTGCCAGATAGTCTGTTTCAACACTTGACTTTACTTTGCATTGAAACAACCATAAACAATATGTAAACAAATGGGCATGGGTATTTTCCAATAAAACTTTAGCTATAAAAATAGGCAGAAGGCCAGATGTGGCCTGAGGACCTTATTTTGCTGACCTCTGAATTAATGTATAATAATTAAAATTGCTTAGATTTGCTTAATGTTCAGTTAGAGTATGTAATAAAATAACCAATCTTATAGGAAAAAAAGTAAATTACAGTTAAGAAATATGATTTATGTGAAAAACTTTGAAACTCAGTTGAAGATAGTTAGAAGCCTAATATTGTTCTTAGCTTTGAAGACTAACTCATATAAACATATCATTGTTTCCCTCCAAGTTAATCTAGAAATGTGATATGACCCCTACAAATATTCACTATAATTATTTGCAGTCTATTTAACATCATGTAAATAAGAAAATAAGAATGCTGAATAAATTGTAGATATTAAACTATATTTGTATTAATGAATGAAAGGGCAGGCAGATTCAAAGAAACAAAATAGTGAGTCCAGAAGATAACAAAATCCTGGAGTGGACCTAGAGATCTTATAGTCATACTCTGGTTTAAAAAATTGTAATAGCTACAATTGCAGTATGAGAAATTAAAACAAGGAATATTCCTGTCTTTGTGTGTTGATATTGGAACATATAAAAGCTATTCTGAGAAAATAGAAGACAAACTACACACACATACACATATAAAGAGTATGTATAATATTCATTAAATTTTTTTGAAAAGTATAGATATATGCTTGGGATATTTTGGAAGGTTCACAAAAGACTTAATAGTGGCTTTCTGTGAGAAAAGGGACTGCTGGTTTATATATGCAACTTCATGTATTTATGTTTTTTTAATCATTGTTTTTTCCAAATAAAAAACAACTTTTAAAAGATACTACAATAAAAGTTGCTTGTGTGAATTTATACAGTACAAAAATACTTTCTGAAACAAAAGAATGGTTCTAAAATGTAGATATACTTTAATATGTTTCATGGTTTGTTTTCTGAAGAGGTAAATCCATGGAAAATTGAAAATTTCCTTGGTAAATAGCAATTCTGAATATACTTTACAGATCTTTTGTTCTCTAGGTTTAGACCCTAATACACATGTGTAATAGTCCATTCATTAAAAATTTGATGAACATAGGAATAATTTCTATTTAAGACAACATCTTAAAATACTGAGCTTTTTATCAATCTGAGGACAATTATTGGCCTGCAAAGGATTTTGTTATGTTTTTTAAAAATAAATTGTAAGCCATAAGATTGCCATGGTCCACTCTTTCTTATTTCACTAACTTCCTTCTCTTGCCACCAGTTAAAAACAAAACACAATATGCATGTTTAACACACAGAAGATAAACACAGAAGATTTTTGCTCAAATGCAGGGTTGAATAATACTGCTTTGTGTTCAACTTAGATTTAATTCTAGCTGTTTACTGTTTAATAACGTTTCTAGCAATTACCACAGTTGGAGTAGATCTAGACTTTGCCTGAGGTAATATGTGAAATAATTTAAGAGTAAGAACTTTAGCCTGATCGTGTATAGAAGTTTTGGGAGTATTTTTTTCTGTTCTTTTTGGTTTGAGTGATGGCTTAATTTAAAAATGATAAATTTAAGAAGAAAAGTTAACAATGAATAAAGAAAATGATGCATTATGATCTCTAAAATAAATGCAAAAATGTATCCCTATCCCCTATTGGCATACATATTGAAGTTAGTCATTATTGTGAAAATGAAAATATAAGGGAGGGATCCATTTAAACTATGTGTCAATATAGAGATTGGGGGAAATATAGTAAATATTAATATATGCATCTCCTAGGGATTACAATGTACATATAATATACTCATCCTTTTATATCACTTTGTTCAGCAGAGGTGCTGTACATAACTCTTCAAAAGAAGAAAGAAAGCATCCCTAGAGTAAGGATTGGGTGCTTGGGGATGCAGACTATTGCCTTTGGAATGGATTAGCAATAAGATTCTGCTGTGTAGCACTGGGAACTATGTCTGGTCACTTATGATGGAGCATGATAATGTGAGAAAAAAGAATGTGTACATGTATATGTAACTGGATCACCATGCTGTACAGTAGAAAATGGACAGAACGCTGTAAACCAGCTATAGTGGAAATAAAATCATTATATAAAAACAAAAAAATTTACAGATAATATATGATCATATTTTTACAAGCTAACATTTCAGCTAATACATATTATGCAGTTTCGACCCATTGCTAAAATAAAATTACTTTATGGAGGATGAAGTCTTAGGCCCTTGGTTAAAAATATTAATTATATGCCAAAACATAATCTAAATCTTCATCAATGAAAACAAAAGTTATTGAGAACATTAATTATAATATGAAACAGGTAGTCTGTTATTTATTTATTTATTTGTCTTTTCTAGGGCCGCACCCACAGCATTTGGAAGTTCCCAGGCTAGGGCTCTAATCTTAGCTGTAGCTGCCGGCCTATGCCAGAGCCACAGCAACGTGGGATCAGAGCTGCATCTGCAACCTAAACCACAGCTCACAGCAACGCAGGATCCTTAACCCACTGAGCAAGGCCAGGGATCGAACCTGCAACTTCATGGTTCCTAGTCAGATTTGTCAACCACTGAACCACGACGGGAACTCCCAGGCAGTCTTGACTAAGCATTACCATCAATAATTTATGAATAAAGGACATGAGGGAACAACATTTATAGAAGAAAGAAGGCAATGATATCTTGGCTTTTCTATTGCTCTTTTCCAGTACCACTAAATATTAGATTTAACTTAAGAGAGAATGAATATATGAAGAAACATATGTTTTTTCTACATGTGTTTTATAAGAGAATAATGCTGTAATAATAGGACATCCTCATGAAAAAAAATTACCGGTATTGGATAATGTGTATATAATTTTGGCCTTCTCCTTAGCCTGTCGTAAACATAAATTTTTTATATTCTGCAAAAAACACAGGCTTTCTTGGTCTGTTTCTTCATTTCATATGTTAATTGGAGGAGTCCTCTTAAAATTCAATTTTAAGCCTATTCCAGGTCTAAAATTTTATGATACTTCTTGTAATACTTTGTTTATGCCTACAAAGTCTACAAAGGTATAACAGAAGAAAAAAAATCTATTAGAGGGTCTGTTACAAGTCATGAATATGTCATACAAAGGACAGTGTAAACCTCACTTTTCCTTCCGTGTTTCAATGCTTACAGGATCCACCTCCTCTGGACTTCCCTCTCCCTTCTTTCTATAGTTCTCAGTTCTGTCTTTCCTCATCCATCAGGATCAAGGCCCTTCAGCAGTGTCACAAGGCCCCCTAAGTACTAAATTTACACTCTTCGTTCTTTCTAGGAAGGGAAAAATAGATTCTAATTCTATATTATTCAAGGGGTTTTAGATCCTTTAAATTTATGAGAGCAGAGAAACCCACCTTTCTTTGGCTGAAATTGACAGCTACTCATAACACAACTGCAAAAACTATTTTATCTCTATCTCTTTGAGTTGTTTCCCCCTCTAAGGTACCATGTTCCTCCAGAGATTTAAGAAAAGATGAAGGATAAAGAAGGTGAACTAGAAAGAAAATTTCGTGTTGCAACAGAGAATTTCATGGAAGGCTGACCATATTTCTTGATTATTCACCGTAGTTTGAAAAAAACCCTGATAAGACCAACCACATAAATCATGAAAACAAGGGTCTCACAATCTGTGCTTCCAAGAAGTTTGCACTCTAATAAGAAAGCTGTGGCATGATGTAAGTAAAAATAGTATGGTAACTAAATGAAGTGTGTACCAAAAATGGAGGACAGAGCACCTTGAGACTCCAAGGTTAGTGAGATCACCATGGTTTCTTTCCATTAACATTTTTTGACTATAAGGGAGGATTATTCCAGTTTCCCAGCTACTCAACTGGATTTCTGAAGTTTCTCAAGGCCAAAAAAATTATCCCCTTTCCATTACCTCACTTCTCTGCATCTAGCAATGTCTATAAAAGATAGGGTGAATCCTTGTTGATTTACTGAAGCATGCAGCTACAGTATTATACTCATTCCACTATGAGGGAGGGAATCAGTGGGATTGTTATTTATTTTGTATTGACAGATGCTCGTGGTTCACTCAGGTGCTTATTTCAAGGCACAACCACACAAATCACGCTAAAATTAAAACCTCAGAATCCCCATAGGAAACAACTCCTGGAATATCCTTTAATTGTTTCATATTGAGATAAATTTCTGCCAGGATCTGAATTAGATGTATAAAATTCTAAGAACAGTGGATACATCAGCATTTGTATGTGGAACTAGGTGGTGAAGGAAGACACATTACTTAATTTTTGAGGCTTCTTGTACAGAGTTAGAAAGTGTTTAATCTTTGATAAATTCTAAGCACTTCAAGGTATTTTTCCACCTAGGGAAATATATTTATTAAAATGAAATTCTAGGATATAACTTAATGAATAAGGGCAAATAATGATGAGAAAGTTTATATGTGTTTATCAAAATTTTCAATAAAAATTCACTTAAACCAGTTCAGCAAATGTTTACTTCACATCTCCTATATGCAATGTACTAAGCTAGATGCCGTGCTTAATGAAAACAAATAAACAAAATGTCAAAGCAATACTGTACAGACTAGTGGGGAAAACTTATTAATATTTAAAATGTAACCTTATTCTATTAACATTGCTTTGTTATGGAATATGCTACAGGTTTCCTCATGCTTTATTTGTGTGTTTCTGGGTTTTTTTTAAAAGGGGTTAGCATACATGCTTTGTTATTTTTCTTTGCTATTTTTCAAGAAATTTCTTCATAGCATTTTTCAGAAGAATTTAGATTATAAAAAGAGAAGACACCCATATGTGGTAATATTTTTTATGCACACCTCACAAATTTCAAAGCTTATAGAATTTCTTATTTGGTTGTTGTTAAAACATACCTCTTAGCAAACCACCGAAATTTACTTGATGACTCAAAATCTCTGTTCTTTGCAGAAGCCTAGCATGGGTATCGTTTCAAATTTGTGGCTCCATAGTTTTAAATATTTAATGTTCAAGAATGTTTCCTGCTGACAGAATAACTCCTTCACTCACAAACATAGGAAGGAAAAAAATGGAAAAGACAAGCTGAGGGAAACAAATTGTTCTTAAAATACAACAGCTGGCTGAATTAAATTGACTCAGTTACAGATTGCATCTTGCAGTGAAATACAGTTTTCAGCAGAGACAATAATAATGTGATGATTTAATTTTTGTATGAGAGTCTCACTTATTGAACATGTGAAATAGACAAATATGACATCAAGAAATACATGATAAAATTTTAGGCCTCTGGGTTGACAGACTGTGTCATAGTGAAACTGCAGTGACAGTAGGGCTAGAAGAAAATTTGAAGGTTATCTTTTTAACGCAGCGGTAATTAAGTGGGCAGATGTCTTAATTGTGGTGCAATTGGCCTACTTTTCCACAAGCTAAACTTATTTGCCCATCTGGACATGGTCAATGACCTACTTTTCTCAATTCTATCAGAATTGTATACCCACTCATAAAAGTGGAAAGTAATCTACATATTATGAAAGGAAATTATGCAGTCAAAATGATGTAGGATGTTTAGCAATTACTCTTGTTTCCCCAATATATTATGGGGGTAAATATACTTTCTTATAGGCAATTTTATGTAGATTCCTAAATTTAACCCCAATATATGGCAGAAAGATAAGCCTAGTTGTGAACACACACATACACATTTTAATTTGGTGTTCACATTTTATTTTAACCTTTAAAATACATTTTTGACCCTGTCTTCCCTTATAGACTCGCTATGAAGATGACATAAATTTATTTTTTCTTACAAAAATTTCAGGGAGTGATCTTGAGCCTGCGTCTTGGTACTGTTGTCTGTTTCTTCTTTATGAGAAATTTTTCAGTATTAGATTTTTACATTGATTTTAACTTAAAATGGGTATCTTTCTTGGACTACTCACTGCTATTCATTCTCCATGAGACATTTAATATACATTTTATTTTTCTTTTTATTTCATTCTTATATATATATTCGTGAATACATATATGATTTTAATACATAAATTCACTAAAAGTTATTAAGTTCCTATCCTGTGCTGAGTACTTTGCTGTTGTGGACAAACATGACTTTCTTGTAATGGATATTCAGAAACTTTGAATATTTTAAATCAAATATTTTGTCTACCTCTAAGTGTAAAGCATAATTTGTTATTCTGAACTAAGGACTAAAGATTTAAGTAAAAGGAATATATTATGGTAATTTGAGACAGTTTTTCTCAGTCAGATAGATTAAGCTGTTCTGCAATAACAAAAAAAATCCCCAGTTCTCCAAAGATGATGATGGTGAAGTTGATATCTTGTTTATTCTGAATGTCTGTTATGGGAAGGGATGGGGAAGTATTTTCTGGGTCACTGGGAAGGGATAGGGGAAGTATTTTCTGTTCAAGATAGTTGCACATGGAGTCAAGCTGACAGAACCACTACCATCTGGAATATTGCTGGTCATGAGCAAAGTGGAGTAAGGGTTCTATGCATGACAGCACATCTGCAATTAAAGGAGCCAGCGCAGTAGTGAGGATCATTGTTTAAACTCACAACTGAGCAGCTAAATCTAGTCACACTATCCTATCTAACCACACGGAGAACAGAAAATACAGTCCTATCATGTCCCTACACAAATGGGACAATAATCAGAAATATTTGTCAAACAGCACTAATAACTAATAACCAATAACAGTAGTGTTTGACAAAGTTCCCACCTACTGATCACTGAATATTAGACTCGCCCTTTTTCTCTCATATAAAATATAGCTTGCTAGCTATATCTCCTCCCCAAGGAGATAAACCAAAAACCTCTTTAGGCAAAACATCAATTTCAGTGTCCAGAATCATAGAGTTGCCTCTATCACGGAGATTGACATGTGATTGTTTCACATTTCTGTTGTGGCAAAATCTATGAACAAAAAGCAACATAAGCTATTTCCCCACCCCATCCCATCATATACAGTGAAGGAACAAATTCAGTATAACTGCTGTAAAAACTCCTAGTGGTAAAAGAAAGAATAGGGGACTTGTAGAGTTGGCTAGCAACTCTGACATGTGGCTGGACAGACATTTGAATGTGGAGATTATTCCTTGATTAGACTACAGTTTTTCTCCCTCAAATGAACTAACTTCCCAGCCATTATTTTTTCTTCTTCATTTTTTAAAGTTTTATTTAAGTATGTTTGATTTACAATGTTGTGATAATTTCTGCTGTACAGTAAAGAGATTCAGTTATACATATACACACATCCATTCTTTTTCAGATTCTTTTCCCAAATAGATTATCTCAGAATATTGGGTAGCGTTCCTCTGTGCTATACAGCAGGTCCTGATCGCCAGTCATTCCATATACTACAGTGTGCATAGGACAGTCCCACACAAATCCCAGTCAGTCCCTCTCCCACCTGTCCCTTTTGATAACCATAAGTTTGTTTTCAAAGTCTGAGTCTGTTTCTGTTCTGCAGATAAGTTCACTTGTATCCTTTTTCCTTTTTTTTTTTTCCCAATTCCACATATAAGTGGTATCATATGATGTTCTCTTTCACTGTCTGATTGGCTTCACTTAATCTAATCTCTCTAGGTCCATTCATGTTGCTGCAGAAGGCATTATTTCATTCTTTTTTATCCAGCCATTGATTTTTAAACCCTTTTCTGTGTCCTGTGGTGGGTTCTTACTTTTTCATTACCATTTTTGCCTACATTTAAAATGAGATTTCAGACTAAGCTCTTCTTGAGGCCTGTGCAGCTTTATCATCCTGCTTTGTTTAGAAGTTTGGAAGCCCAATTATTGCTTTGTGTCTCAAAGAATTAGAAAAACTTTTACTACAAGTTTGTATTTTCTTTCTATTATATTCCACCTTTTTCATGTATAAACACACACACACACACACCTTTTAGTTGCTTGCATGAAATATTCTTCACTCATCTTTGCATGACGTTTTTGACAAAGTTACTCAGCCCTCCTACTACTACATCTTTTTCTTTAACTTTTTATTTTGAAAAAATTAAACTTTACTTAAAAGTTGCATAATAGTACAGAGTTCCTATATACCTTTCCTCCAGCTCCCACCAATTATAACATCTTAGAAAAGTATAATTATTAAAACCAGGAAATTAGCAGTATTAAATAGATTATAAACTTAATTCAGATTTTATCAGTATTCCCACTAATGTTTTTCTTCTCTTCTAAGATCTAATCCGGGACCCTGTATTGTATTACTTATCATGTCTGCTTAGTCTCCTCTAATGTGTGACAATTTTAAAATTTTTATTTTTCTTTCATGACCTTGACGATTTTGAAGGGTGCTGGCCAGATGTTTTGCACAATGTTTCTTGAGTTTTCAGATGTTTTCTCATGACTAGATCAAAACTGTTCAGTTTGGGCAAGAATATAACAGAAATATTATCCACAGTTCTTTTTTGAGATCTCTCCCTCTCCTCATAATTGTGAGTAGTTTGTTGCAACAGTTTTTCCCTGTCCACCACCTAGTCTTAAAGCTAATGCCTCATTTTGAGCTTTTTGTTATAGCAGTACCTCCTTCCTAGGAAATTTGTGTCAGTTGTAGTGGACAGGTTATGTTAAAGAAACTGCAGCTTTCAATCTCAATGCTTAAAGAAACACATGCTTATTTCTCACTCATATCGCTTGACAATCACTAGTTGCTAGAGAGGTTTTCTTTTTTTTTTTTTTTCTTTTTTTTTTAAACAAGTGGCCGCACCTGTGGCATATGGAGGTTCCCAGGCTAGGGGTTGAGCCACAGCCACTGTAGAAGCAACGCCGAGTAGTTATGTTGTGAGCCACACGGGAAGTCCGAGAGGTTTTCTTTGCTTATGGTTGTCTCTCAGTTGTTCAGGCTCATGAGGCAGCCACCACTTTCCAGTGTTTCTTGTCATCACAACAAGGAGTATGTTACATTTGCAATTAAATGCCCCAGCCTGGAAGTGACACATCATGCTCTCAACTCACTGTTTTGATCTAGTCAGAGGTCACCAGGAACTGCATTCTACCATGTGCTTGCAAGACCGAGGTCAGAAGTATTTGACAAACAATGTCAATGATGACCACATTCCTACTATAATAATTTATAAAATTAAAAATTACTTTACAAAATTATTTTCTGATTTTACATATTATGTGTAGTGGAAAAATCTGAAAAGAGCAAAAAAACATGATGGATAAATAACACATTATTCCCAATTCAGCCCTCAGAAATTTCTCATGTATTTATGTTTGTTTCCTTGCATTTGCTTTTCTCTGTGTGTGTGTGTGTGTGTGTGTGTGTCTGTAAGCAGGAGTGCACTTCAGAAACAGATTTATATACTGCTAAATTTGATTTCCTGTAAAACTTTTACCATGTCTACAGAAATCTTTTGAAATGATAGTTGAATAACTATAATATTTCATCACATATATAAAAAGACATATTCATTTATATTTTTCTTTATTAGATATATTGCTTTTAATATTCTACTATTCTAAAACTGCTATGATATAATCTATTTTAAATAAATTCTTTCTGTTTTTCTTCTTAGTAGCGTAGCAGATGAAAGCTGAGCAGATTGTCATGAGATTTTAGAGGCTTATATATGATGCTTGGTTTATTATTATTATTCCTAGATATTACCTATCATGAATAAATAAAGTTCTTGCTGCACCACACCTTAAAGCACAGCACGTAGAGTGTTCTCACTTACCTGCAAAGCAATTTCATCCTAATTTCAGAACTTCAGCAGCCCTGCAGATGAATTTTAAACTGTTTTAAATAGTAAATATTTTGCTGTTAATCTTCTTGGGGTTTCCAAGCATATCTACAAATTCTTGTGATTTTCTCTTATTTAAAAAAGGCACTGTGGCAGCCATGAGAATAAGCCTCTCAGATCTCTGACTACAGGGGTTCCCAGTTATTGCACTCTGAAATCCATCACGGTATCTGCACTGAGGTCACGCTTCCCATGATCTGCTCCCAGCCAGTGACTGAGTGTGGCAGGGATACTAAGACAGACCCATTCTGGGAAACAGGACTCCTCCTGACTCTCGATTTTAGCTCATGAACTCCCAGTCAGCTTTGTTGAAAATTTTTTAGAACTGCACAATTTTTTTCTCTCTCTTTCACAGCAGTAAGATCTGTGTCACAGTGTGACGATTCTTCCAGTCCCCTCTGACTCCCTTCCCATTTCTCTTTCATAAGTGTCCTACCTAGTAAATCTCTTGGACATCTAATCCCATATTGGCTTCTGTTTCTCAAAGGCTCTGAATTAAATATAGATTTTTTTTCTATTTCCATTCTCTTTGCATTAGAAAGAACACGTTATTTGCTTTCTTGTTTCTGATTTTAATGGCGAGTATTCTACATATTTGCCATCTCCTGCGTGATTAGATAAAGCAGTCTCACTCACAAAGGGGAGATTAAGGAAGAGGTTTTATTGGGGAAATTTACAAGGCAAGGGTAGCAAGAGAAGGCATAAATATCCTGATATTCCCACCTTTCCATAAAGAGGCATGCCAGGAACACTGGCCTGCTTTTACTTTTCCTTGGTAGGGGGCAAATATAGGAACAAATTAATCAGTGTCTGAACAGTGTGGGAAATCATCTAGCTGAGAAAGCTAGCTGCCCTGCCTCTGGAGACACTGCGATTCATGACGGGTATGTTGCTCCTCATCTCAGTAGAGGAAACTCATCCATCCTCAGAAAAGCTGAATGAAAGAACATCTCCTCTCCCAGAGAGAAGACAGTACCCAGGTCTCAGCCAGCTCATTGTTTAACAAGCTCAAGTAAGCTCCTAGGATCACATTTGGATACTTTTTGCTCATGGCCCCTCCCACACTTTACAATGTTATTTGCTGGTAGTTCAAGATACTATTTTTCATGATACAAAAGTGTCCTTTTATATTAATACAATTCTTAATATTAAGCTATCCTTTCAATCCTGAGATAACCCTATTTTATTCTCAGCAGATAAATCACTTAATAAATAATTGAGTTTGTTTCTGTGAAATCAGATATTCTCATTTGAATTTACTTGAGATTGGACTATTGAGGAACAATGGTTTTAGGTAGATTTGTGTATGTGTGTGTGCATAATGAGCTTAGGTATGTCCATTACATTTGCCAATTATTGAAAGCCTAGCAGTACTCCATTCAAATACAAATTGCTTGGCTTTCCATTATTTTAAGACTAAATGGCTTACTTAGAATGGGAATAATTGTAACAGAAAATGACACATCATCTTTACTTAGAAGCCATTTGAAAACTTCAGTGTTTTTCCATTTCTTCCATATTAATTTGTTGGGTCAGGTTTTGTCTACTTATATCACTTTATGTATTTATTTTTTCATTTTTTAAACATTTATTGAAGTATAGTTGGTTTACAATGTTGTAATTTTTTGGCTGTACAACAAAGTAATTTCATTATACATATATACACATTCATTCTTTTTCGTATTCTTTTCCCACACAGATTATCACAGAATACTGGGTAGCATTCTCTGAGCTATGCAGCAGGTTCTCTGTTGGCCAATAATTCCATATACCACAGTGTGCATATGCCAATCCCAAACCTCCAATCCATCCCTCTACACCTTGTCCCCTTTAGTAATCATAAGTTTGTTTTCGAAGTCTGTGAGTCTGTTGCTGTTCTGCATATAAGTTCACTTGTATCACCTATAAGTGATATCTTATGTTGTTTGGATTTCTCTGTCTCACTTACTTAGTATGATAATCTCTGGGTCCATCCATGTTGCTGCAAATGGCATTATTTCATTCCTTTTTATGGTTGAGTAATATCCCATTGTATATATGTACCACATCTTCTTTATCCAATCCTCTGTCGATGGACATTTACGTTGCTTTCATGTCTTGGCTATTGTAAACAGTGCTTCAATGAATATTGGGTGCATATATCATTTCAAAATATGGTTTTTCTCCAGGTATATGTCCTGAGTGGGATTACCAGATCATATGGTAGTTTTATATTTAGTTTTTTAAAGAAACTCCATACTGTACTCCATAGTGGTTGTACCAATTTACATTCCCACCAACAGTGTAGGAAGGATCCCTTATTGCCACACCCTCTTTGGCATTTATTGTTTGTACATATTTTGATGATGGCCATTCTGACTGGTATGAGGTGATATGTCATTGTAGTTATGATTTGCATTTCTATAATTATTAGTGATGTTGATTATTTTTTCGAGTGCTTTTTGGCCATATATATTATATGTCTTCTTTGGAGAAATGTCTATTTAGATCTTCTGAACCTTTTTGATTGAGTTTTTTTAAATAAAAATCTGCATGGGATGTTTGTATATTTGGGAGATTAATCCTTTGTTGATCGCTTTGTTTTCAAAGATTTCCTCCCATTGTTTGGGTTTACTTTTTGTTTCTGTTATGATTTCCTTTGCTGTGCAAAAGCTTTGAAGTTTAAATAGGTCCTATTTTTAAAATTTTTGTTTTTATTTTTATTACTCTAGAAGGGTGGATCCAAAAATATATTGCTGCAGTTCAAAAAGTATTCTGCCTATGTTTTGCTGTAAGAATTTTTTAGTATCTAGCCTTACATTTAGGTGTTTAATCTATTTTGAGTTTATTTTTGTATATCGTTTTAGAGAATATTCTAATTTAATTCTTTTATATGTACCTATCCCATTTTCCTAGCACCCCTTATTGAAGAGACTGTCTTTTCACAATTATATATTCTTGCCTCCTTTGTCATGTATGAGGGTTTATCTCTGGGCTTTCTGTCCTGTTGCATTGACCTGTATTTCTGTTTTGGTGACAGTATGTTTGGAAACCTTAGCTTTGTAGTATAGTCTGAAGTCAGGAGATTCTTCCAGTTTGGTTTTTCTTTCAAGATTAATTTTGCTATTTTTGATCTTCTGTGTTTTTATACAAATTTTATTTTTGTGTGTGTGTTCTCATTCTACCAAAAATGCCATTCATAATTTGATAGGGATTGCATTGAATCTGTAGATTGCCTTGGGTAGTATAGTCATTTTAATAATATTGATTCTTCCAACCCAAGAACATGGTATATCACTCAATTTGTGTTATCTTTGATTTCTTTCATTGGTGTCTTATAGTTTTCATAGTACAGGCATTTTTGCTCTTTAAGTACATTTATTCCTATGTATTTTATTCTTTTTGATGTGATGGTAAATGGAATGGTTCCCTAATTTCTCTTTCTGATCATTCATTGTTAGTGTGTAGGCAATCAAGAGATTTCCATGTATTAATTTTGTGTGCTATAAATTTACTGAATTTATTTATCAGCTCTAGTAGCTTTCTAGCAGCATCTTTAGGATTTTCTAGATATAGTATCATGACATCTGCAAACAGTGATAGTTTTACTTCTTTTCCAATTTGGATTCATTGTATTTCCTTTTCTTCTGTGATTGCATTGGCTAGGACTTCCCAAACTATATTAAATAACAGTGGTGAAAGTGGACATCCTTGTCTGGTTCCTGATCTTAGTGAAAATGTTTTCAGTTTTTCTGCATTGAGAATGATGTTAGCTGTGGGTTTGTCATATATGGGTTTTATTATGTTGAGGTGGATTCCCTCTGTGCCCACTTTCTAGAGAATTTTTTCATAAATAGGTGTAGAATTTTGTCAAAATGTTTTTCTACATCAAGAAAATCTTATGCTTTTTATTCTTCAGTTTATAATGTGGTGTATCACATTAATTGCTTTGCAGATATTGAAGAATTCTTACATTCCTGGGATAAATCCCACTTGATAATGGCATATCATCCTTTTAATGTATTGATAGATTCATTCTGATATTTTGTTGAGGATTTTTGTGTCTATGTTCATCAGCAATATTGTCCTTTAATTTTCTTTTTTGTGATATCTTTTTCTGGTTTTTTTTGTGAGAGTGATGGTGGCCTCATAGAATTAGATTGGATGTGTTCCTTCCTCTGCTAATTTTTTGAAGAGTTTCAAAAGAATAGGTGTTAACTCTTCTTTACATGTTTGATGGAAAATGCCTTGAAAACATCCAGTCCTGGAATTTTGCTTGGTGGAATTTTTAAAATCACAGTTTCAATTTCAGTAGTCGTGATTCATCTATCATATTTTCTAATTATTCTTGATTCAGTCTTACAAGGTTGTACCTTTGTAAGAATTTGTCCATTTCTTCTAGTTTGTCCATCTTATTAACATATAGTTGAATGTAGTAGTCTCATATGATCATTTGTATTTCTCTGGTGTCAGTGTATTTTTTCTTTTTGCATCTAATTTTATTGATTTAAATCCTCTCCCTTTTTTCTTGATGAGTCTGGCTAAAGGTTTATCAAACATGTTGATATTTTCAAAGAACCAGCTTTTAGTTTCATTGATCTTCTTCATTGTTTTCTTCATCTGTTTCATTTATTTCTGCTCTGATCTTTATGATTTCTTTCCCTCTACTAACTTGAGATTTTTGTTGTTGTTGTTGTTCTTTTTCTATTTGCTCTAGATGTATGGTTAGATTGTTTGTATATGATATTTCTTGTTTCCTGTGGTGAGACTGTATAGCATAAACTTTCCTCTTATAACAGCTTTTACTGTGACCTGTATGTTTTGGATTGTGGTTTTCATTGTCATTTGTCTCCAGGTATATTTTGATTTCTGAATTAATTTCTTCAGTGATCTATTTGTTTTTTAGTAGCATAATGTTTAGCCTCCAGGTGGTTTTAGATTTTCCTTTTTTTTTTTCTTTCTTGTAATGCATTTCTAATTTCATAGTCTTGTGGTTGGAAACAATACTTATGTCAATTTAGATAATTTTTATTTTCCATAAATATTTTTTTGGATCCATCACTCTGTATTTATGCTAACTGTATATCTTTGAACAGCTCTGTAGTTTTTTGTCTTTATTTTTTTTAATTTTACTTGTATTTAAATTTTTTTAAAAATATTTTAGAGCTGCACCTGTGGCATATGGAAGTGCCCAGGCTGGGGTCAAATTGAAGCTACAGCTGCCAGCCTACACCACAGCCATAGCAATGCCAGATCCGAGCTCATCTGTGACCTACACCATAGCTCATGTCAGCGCTGGTTCCTTAACCCACTGAGTGAGGCCAGGGATCAAACCTGCATCCTCATGGATGCTAGTCAGATTTGTTTCTGCTGAGCTGTGATAGGAACTCCATCATTTATTTTGTAATTGATGGTTTGTACCTCTTAATCTCCCTCACTTATTTCTTTCCTCTCCCAGCTCCCTCCCATCTGGCAACCACCTGTTTGTTCTCTGTATCTATAACTGTTTGTGTTTTGTTATGGTTGTTTATTTGTTTTTGATTTTTAAATTTCACATATAAGTGAAATTATACAGCATTTATCTTTCTTCGTCTGACTTATTTTACCTAGCATAATAACCTGTGGATCCATCTATCTTTTGGTTTTTAGGGCTGCACCTGTGGCATATGTAAGTTCCCAGGCTAGGGGTTGAATGGGAGCCACAGCTGCTGGCCTATGCCACAGCCAGGTGAAGCAGGATCTGAAACATGTCTGCAACCTACACCACAGCTCACAGCAATGCCAGATCTTTAACCCACTGAGTGAGCCCAGGGATCGAACCCACATCCCCACGGACACTATTCGGGTTCCTAACCCCCTGAGCCATAGCAGGAACACCCAAGATGTTGTTCTTTTTTAATGACTGAGTAATATTCCATTGTATATGTAAAGACCGCATTTTCTTCCATCAATTGATGGGTACTTAGGTTGCTTCCATATCTTGGCTATTGTAAATAATGCTACAATAAACTAGGGGTGCATGTGTCTTTTTGAGTTGGTGTTTTCATCTTCTTTGGGTAAATACTCAGCATTGAATTAACTAGATCTTCTATTTTTACTTTTTTGAGGAATCTCCATATTTTTTTCTATACTGGATGTACCAATTTACATTTCTACCAACAGTGCGTGAGGGTTCCTTTTTCTCCACATCCTCACCAACATTTATTATTTGTTATCTTTTTTATAATAGCCATCCTGACAGGTGTGAGGAGATCTCATTGTGGTTTTTATTTTCAGTTCTCTGACGATTAGTGATATTGCAGATCTTTTTATGTGCCCATTGGCTATCTCTTTGTCTTCTTTGAAAAAAATGTCTATTCAGGTCCTCTGCCTATTTTTAATCAAGTTGTATGATATTTTTGATGCTGAGTTGTATGAGTACTTTTTTTTGTTTGTTTTTTTAGGGCCACACCTGCAGCATATGGGGGTTCTCAGGGTTGGGTTCAAGTCGAAGCTACAGCTGCCGGCCTATACCACAGCCACAGCAACACCAGATCTGAGCCCCATCTGTGACCTACACCACAGCTCATGGCAACTCCTGATCCCTAACCTGTTGAGTGAGGCCAGGGATCAAACCCACAACTTCATGGTTGCTAGTCAGATTCATTTCCGTTGCACCACAATGGGAACTTCTGTATGAGTACTTTATATTTTGGATATTAACCCCTTTTTGAATATATCATTTGCAATTATCTTCTATTCAGTAGGTGATTTTTTTTTTATTGATAGCTTCCTTAGCTTTTTAGCTTGATGTAGTTCTATTTGTTTATTTTTGTTTTTGTTTCTCTTGCCTAAGGAGACATATTAAAAAAAATATTGCTAAGGCCAGTGTGAAAGAGTGTATTATCTATGTTTTCTTGTAGAAGTTTTATGTTTTCATGTCTTACATTTAAGACTTTAATCCATTTTGGAGTTTTTTTGTTGGGAAGGTGGTTGTATGGTGTGAGAAAGTAGCCTAGTTTGATTCTTTTGCATATAGCTGTTTGGTTTTCCCAAAACCATTTATTGAAGAGGCTGTCTTTCCCAATTGTATATTCTTGCCTCCTTTGATGTAGATTAATGAACCCATATAAGTGTGGGTTCATTTCTGGGCTCTCTATAATCTGAGTATCATTCTGGGCTCTCTTTAATCTGAGTATCATATTTGTGTCAGTACCATAAAGTTTGATTACTGTAGTTTTATACTATATATTCTGAAATTAAGGAATATGCACTCAGTTTGGTCTTTAGATGAAGGTAATATTCAGAATGATTTAAGAAACAGAAACTTCATTTTAGAAAAATATATATGTATGAAGAGGAGAGAAAAGTTTTATATGGATATGTATTTTTTAATTGTTTCTATAGGCATAAAAATAACATCAAAGAAAGAGAAGAATTAGAAAATTAAATAACTTTGTGTATTATGTGTATATGTGCTCATTTATAGCCTTACAAATTAAAATATAGAATTGAAGATAATATAGGGTTTATAACATTCAGCAAGCCAATAAAATGGTTTGAAGACTCAGGCGAAGCTATAAAAAGCCTCTTAAAAGGTCAGGAAAATCAAATTAAATTTGTAATTTTTGAGCTTAGGGAAATATTGCTAGTGACTGATTTTTTTTTTTTTTTAGGGCCGCACCCGAGGCATATGGGGGTTCCCAGGCTAGGGGTCCAATCGGAGCTGTAGCTGCTGGCCTACTCCACAGCCACAGCAACGTGGAATCCAAGCGACATCTGTGACCTTCACCACAGCTCACAGCAATGCCGGATCCTTAACCCTCTGAGTGAGGCCAGGGATAGAACCCGCAACCTCATGGTTCCTAGTCAGATTTGTTAACCACTGAGCCACACGGGGAACTCCACTAGCGACTAATTTGAATGAAAATGTTGCTTACCTCTAGAAATAAAATATGGAATCAGAGAACCAGCACTTCCCAAATTAGGCAAATTACCTGATTTCTCTGAGCCTTAGTTTCCTTCACTATGAAATGGCAACAATGGCATAACCATCCCCCAGGTTTAAGTGAGATAAATAGACTAAAAGCCCAACAATAACACAAATTAGTATATAATCTGATTCTCAGAAGAGGAGGGGAGGGATTAAAATTCACAACACCAAAGTCACCCATTGATATCTATGTTTAAGATGTACATACGAGTGATTTTTATTGTATTTGCAATTAATCGATGACTTGTAAATCCCTATAGAAATGATAATTATAATCCCTAAGATTTCTAATAGTGTCATTATTAGTTCTTTTAGGGATAAATTTTTCATTAATAAAATCTGTCTAAATTACCCAGAAAATCAAAGTAGAGGCTTGAAAGATTTACTTTGTCTACAATGGTCAAATTCATTAAATTTCATTTTCTCTTAAATAAACATCATAGTGGTGTACCTGTTAATGACACTGATCCCTTACATTTTCTAGTGAGTAGCTTGAGCCTAACAAAGGAAATTTAAAAATTTTTAGGAGGTGAAATGGGGAAAGAACATGAATTATTTTACAAAAAGTGGAAATTGGAAATTCAAACTATATCCATTTACATGCCTAAGTGTAATGACAATCATGAATCTTATTCATCTCTGTTGTCTAGAATATAGCTTGGTACACAGTAGATGCTTAATAAAGATTGGATGCATGAACCTTGTATTGAGTCCTAAAGGAGAAGGAAATCACAAGGTTTAAAATTATTTAAATTAAGAACAAAGCAATTTCTCCTACTATGAGCAAGTATGTTGCTACTATATGTTTACCTTGAAAGGTTTGGACAGGATTAATACATTATGAAATGTGCATATTCTTTTATAAAAGACTGGAACCATCACTTACTTGGGTAATCATATTTCTGATTTGCATGTAAATATGAAATACCAGTGAACTCTGGGACAATTCATTTAATCAATCTAAGCCTCAGTTTTCTCATTATAAGATCAGGAGTTTGGATTGGATATTCCTTCCAACTCTGACATTTGAATTTTCTCTGATTCTGGGTTCATCAGCTACCTAGGTTTTATGGTTTTAAATGGGAAAACTTATACTTAGTTCATTGTATCAATAGTATATAATAAAAATAATTTGGTTACGTCTTTGGTACTTCATGTTTTACCTCCATCTTACTTCCTAGAACACATGCATATTTTCTTGCTTATTAGTATTATTTTTTCTTGCAACAATACAAGCCAGAAAATCTACCAATTGCTTTTTCAAAGTGTGAAAAATGACTTAGTGTAGGAGACTTGAAAGTTATAGCAATAAGGGAAATTTATTTTTTTAAATTTCTTTTTTTATTATTTATTTTCATTACTCACTGAATTTATTACATTTATAGTTGTACAATGATCATCACAATCCAGTTTTATAGAATTTCCATCCCACAACCCCAGCACATCCCCCCAGCCCGCAAGCTGTCGCCATTGGAGACCATAAGTTTTTCAAAGTCTGTGAGTCAGCATCTGTTCTACAAAGAAGTTCAGTGTGACCTTTTTTCAGATTCCACATGTCAGTGAAAGAATTTGATGTTGGTGTCTCATTGTCTGACTGACTTCACTTAGCATGATAATTTCTAGGTCCATTCATGTTGCTAAAAATGCTGGTATTTCTTTCCTTTTAATGGCTGAGTAACATTCCATTGTGTATATGTACCACCTCTTCTGGATCCATTCCTCCGTCGATGGACATTTAGGTTGGTTTCATGTCTTGGCTATTGGAAATAGTGCTGCAATGAACACCAGAGTACATGTGTCTTTGCAAGTCATGGTTTTCTCTGGATAGATGCCCAGGAGTGGGATTGCTGCATCAAATGGTAGTTCTATTTTTAGTTTTCTGAGGACTCTCCATACTGTTTTCCACAGTGGTTGCAGCAATTGACAATCCTACCAAGAGTGTAATAGGGTTCCTTTTTCTCCACACCCTCTCCAGCACTTATTGTTTGTAGACTTTTGATGATGGCCATTCTGGCTGGTGTAAGGTGGTACCTCATAGAGGTTTTGATTTGCATTTCTCTAATGATGAGTGATGTTGAACATCTTTTCAAGTTTTTTTTGGCCATCTGTATGTCTTTGGAGAACTGTCTGTTTAGATCTTCTGCCCATTTTTGGATGGGGTTGTTTGTTTTTTTTTTTTTTTGGTATGGAGTGTTAGTAGGAGGTGTTTATAAATTTTAGAGATTAATCCCTTGTCAGTCGATTCATTTGCAAAGATTTTCTCCCATTCTGTGGGTTGTCTTTTCGTTTTGTTTAGGGTTTCCTTTGCTGTGCAGAAACTTTGAAATTTGATTAGGTCCCATTTGTTTATTTTTGTTTTTATTGCCATTACTATGAAGAGGTGGATCTGAGAAGATGTTGCTGTGGTTTATGTCAGAGAGTGTTTGGCCTATGTTTTCCTCTTAGAGTTTCATAGAGTCTGGTCTTATGTCTAGGCCTTTAATCCATTTGGAGTTTATTTTTGTGTGTGGTGTTAGGCAGTGTTCTAATTTCATTCTTTTCCATGTGGCTGTCCAGTTTTCCCAGCACCACTTATTGAACAAGTTGTCTTTTCTCCAGTGTATATTCTTGCCTCCATTGTCATAGATGAGTTGGCTGTAGGTGTGTGGGTTGAATTCTGGGCTTTCTCTCCTGTTCCACTGATGTATATGTCTGTCTTTGTGCCAATACCATACGGTTTTGATGATTATTGCTTTGTAGTGTAGCCTGAAGTCCGGGAGCCTGATTCCTCCAGCTCCATTTTTCTTTTTCAGGATGTCTTTGGCTATTCTGGGTCTTTTGTGCTTCCAAACAAACTTTAAAATATTTTGTTTGAGTTCTGTGAAAGATGTCCTTGGTAATTTGATAGGGACTGCACTGAATCTCTAGTTTGCCTTAGGTAGTATAGTCATTTTGGTAATATTGACTCTTCCAATCCACGAGCATGGTATATCTTTCCATCTATTTGTGTCATCTTTGATTTCTTTCATCAGGGTCTTATACTTTTGAGAGTACGGGTCTTTTGTCTCTTTAGGTAGGCTAACTCGTAGGCATTTTATTCTTTTGGATGTAGTGGTAAATGGGACTGCTTCCCTAATTTCTCTTTCTGATCTTTCATTGTTAGTGTATAGAAATGCTGTTGATTTCTGTGTATAAATTTTGTGTCCTGCGACTTTGCCAAATTCGTGGATGAGCTCTAACAGTTTTCTGATAGAGTCTTTAGGATTCTCTAGGTATAGTATCATGTCATCTGCAAATAGTGATCATTTTACTTCTTCCTTTCCAGTTTAGATTCCTTTTTTTCTCTTTTGCTTCTCTGATTGCGGTGGCTAGGACTTCCAGAACTATGTTGAAGAATAGTGGCAAGAGCAGACATCCTTGTCTTGTTCCTGATCTCAGTGGCAATTCTTTCAGCTTCTCCTCATTGAGAAGTATTTTAGCTGTTGGTCTTTCTTATATGGCCTTTATTCTGTTGAGGTAGGTTCCCGCTATGCCCACTTTCTGAAGGGTTTTTATCAGAAATGTGTATTGGATTTTGTCAAAGGCTTTTTCCACGTCTATTGAGAGGATCATATGGTTTTCAGTCTTCAGTTTGTTAATGTGGTGTATGTGTCACACTGATGGATTTGCGGATATTGAAGAACCCTTGCATCCTTGGGATAAATTCCACTTGAACATGATGCACAATCCTTTTAATGTATTGTTGGATGCGGTTTGCTAGTGATTTGTTGAGGATTTTTGCGTCTATGTTCATCAGTGAAATTGGCCTGTAGTTTTCTTTTGTTGTGGTATCTTTGTCTGGTTTTGGTATCAGGGTGATGCTGGACTCATCAAATGAGTTTGGGAGTATCCCTTCCTCTGCAATTTTTTGAAAGAGTTTCAGAAGGATAGGTGTTAGCTCTTCTCTAAATGGTTGATAGAATTCGCCTGTGACGCCATCTGGTCCTGGACTTGTGTTTGTTGGAAGTTTTTTAATCACAGTTTCAATTCCAGTTCTTGTGATTGGTCCCTTCATCTTTTCTACTTCATCTTGGTTTAGTCTTGGGAGATTGTACTTTTCTATGAATTTGTCCATTTCTTCTAGGTTTTTTGTTTTATTGGTGTATAGTTGCATACAGTAGGCTCTTATGATCCTTTGTATTTCTGTGATGTCCGTTGTTACTTCTCCTTGTTCATTTCCAATTTTATTGATTTGCGTCCTCTTTCTTTTTTTCTTGAGAAGTCTGGCTAAGGGTTTATCAATTTTGTTGATCTTTTCAAAGAACCAGCTTTTGGTTTCCTTGATCTTTTCTATGGCTTTCTTTGTTTCTAGTTCATTGATTTCTGCTCTGATCTGTATGATTTCTTTCCTTTGACTAACTTTATGTCTTGTCTGTTCTCCTGTCTTGAGCTGCTTTAGATGTAAAGTTAGCTTGTTTATTTGAGCTTTTTCTTGTTTCCTGAGGTGGGCTTGTATTGCTATAAACTTTCCTCTTAGAATGGCTTTTGCTGCATCCCATAGGTTTTGGAGTGTTGTTTCTTTGTTGTCATTTGCTTCTAGGTATTTTTTAAATTTCCTCTTTGATTTCTTTGGTGATCCGTTGGTTGTTTAGTAGCATGCTGTTTGGTCTCCACATGTTTGTGTTTTTTGCAGATATTTTCTTGTTGTTGATTTCCACTTGTATAGCGCTGTGGTCGGAAAAGATGCTTGATATGATTTCAATTTTCTTAAAGTTACTGAGGTTGGATTTGTAGCCCAGGATGTGACCAGTCTTAGAGAATGTTCCATGTGCACTTGAGAAGACTGTGTATTCTGTTGCTTTTGAACGGAATGTCCTATAAATATCTATTAAGTCCATCTGGTCTAATGTATTGTACAGGGCCTGTGTTTCCTTACTGATTTTCTGTCTGGTTGGTCTGTCCATTGCTGTAAGTGGGGTGTTAACGTCCCCCACTATGATTGTGTTATTGTTGATTTGTCCTCTTAAGGTTGTTATCAGTTGCCTTATATATTGTGGTGAACCTGTGTTGAGTGCGTAGATATTTAACATTGTTATATGTTCTTCTTGGATTGATCCTTTGATCATTAGGTAGTGTCCTTCCTTGTCCCCTAAAATAGTCTTCATTTTGAAGTCTATTTTGTCTGATATGGGTATTGCTACTCCAGGTTCCTTTTGATCCCCGTTTGCAGGAAATATTTTCTTCCATCCTCTCACATTCCATTTGTATGTGTCCCTAGAAGTGAAGTGGATCTCTTGAAGACAGCATACATATGGGTCTTGTTTTGGTACCTATTCAGCCAGTCTGTGTCTTTTGGTTGGGGCATTAGTCCATTGACATTTAAGGTAATTATTGATATGTATGTTCTTATGGCCATTTTATCAGTTGCTTTGGATTTGTTTTTGTTGCTCGTTTTTCTTTCCTTCTTGTCTTGTTCTCTCCTCTTCTGGTTTGATGACTGTCTTTAATGTTCTGTGTTTGTGTATCAATTGTAGATTTTTGGTTTGCAGTTATTGCAAAGATTTGATATGAGTCTATATGTATATGAGATTGTTTTAAGTTGTTGGTCTCTAAATTGCATGTTCATCGCCAGTGTCCTGCATTTGTACCCACCTCTTCTCCTGATTTCTGATTTTGGTGGTGTAGTTGTGCATGGGTGATTCTGTGTCTTTACTGTATGTATACCTTTACTGGTGAGCCTTGTCATTTGTGGAATTTTTGTTTCCTGTTGCTATGTTTTCTTTTCTGCCTAGAGAAGTTCCTTGAGTATTTGTTGTAAGGCTGGTTTAGTGTTGCTGAATTCTCTTAGCTTTTGCTTATGTGTGAAGGTTTTGATTTCTCCTTCAAATCTGAATGAGAGCCTTGCTGGGTAGAGTAATCTTGGTTGGAGGTTTGTTCCCTGCATCACATTAAGTATATCATGCCACTCCCTGCTGGCCTGCAGAGTTTCTGCTGTAAAATCTGCCGATAACCTTATTGGGGTTCCCTGGTATGTTATTTGTTTCTTTTCCCTAGCTGCTTTCAAGATTTTCTCTGTCTTTAATTTTGGTTAGTTGGATTAATATGTGTCTTGGGGTATTCCTCCTTGGGTTTATTTTATATGGTATTCATTGTGCTTCCTGGATTTGAGTGAGTGGTTCCTTTCCTATGTTAGGGAAGGTTTTGGCTATCATCTCTTGGAATATTTTTTTCTGTCCCCTTCTGTCTCTCTTCTCCTTCTGGCACCCCTATGATGCGGATGTTGGTGCGTTTAGCGTTGCCCCAGAGTTCTCTGAGACTCTCTTCATTTGTTTTCAATCTTTTTTCTCTTTTCTGTTCTGCATCCGTAATTTCTACTCATGTGTCCTCCACCTGGCTTATTCATTCTTCTGCCTCCTGTATTCTGCTGTTGGCTGCTTCTAGTGAGTTTTTTGTTTCAGTTATTGTATTTTGCATCTCTTCTTGTTTCAGTTTTACATCTTGTTATCTCTTTGCTCGGTGTTTCCTGTAAGTTATCCATCTTTGCCTCCAGTTTATTTCCAGTGTCTTGCATCATCTGCAGCATCAACAGTCTAAAGTCTTTTTCCTGGATGCTAAGAATCTCCTCATCACTTAGCTTGTTTTCTGGGTGTTTTCCTTTCTCCCTCATCTGAGTTATAGTTCTCTGTGTTTTCATTTTTACAGGTTTTTGGTGTGGTGACCTTTTTCCAGATAATAGAGTTGTAGCCTCTCTCACTTCTGGTGTCTGCCCCCCTTGTGGCGGAAGTTGGTACAGGGGCTTGCTGTAGGCTTCCTGATGGGAGGGGCTGATGCCTGCCCACTGGTAGGTGGAGCTGATTCTAATCCCTCTGGTGGGTGGGGCTTAGTCTCTGGATGGGATTAGAGGCAGCTGTGTGCCTGAGGGGTCTTTAGGTAGCCTGTTTACTGAGGGGTGGGGCTGTGATCCCACCTGGATTATTGTTTGCCTTGGGGCTTGGCAGTGCTGGCTGATGGGTGGGGCCAGATTTTCCCAGAATGGCCACCTCCAGAGAAAGGCACACCACTGAATATTCCCAAGAGCTTTGCTTTCAATGTCCTTCCCTCACAACAAGCCCCATTCACCCCTGATTTCCCAGGATGTCCTCCAAGAACTGCAGTCAGGTTTGACCCAGATTCCTATGGAGACCTCACTCTGCCCTTGGACCCAGTGCATGTGAAATTCCATGTGAGCCTTTTAAGAATGGGGTCTCCGTTTCCCCCAGTCCTGTGGAGCTCCTGTGCACAAGTCCCACTGGCCTTCAATGCCAGATGCTCCAGGGGCCCTTTCTCCCAGTGCCAGATCCCCACACGTGAGAGTTTGATGTGGGGCTCAGAACTCTCACTCCTGTAGGTATGTCTCTGTGAACCAGTTAGTTTTCAGTCTGTGGGGCTTCCCACCCAGGAGGTATTCGGTTGCTTATATCATGTAATTTCCCCTCCTGCTTCTTGATGTGGCCTCCTCTTTGTCTCCTGGACTGGGATATATTTTGAAGATTTCTGGTCTCTTTAGTTGAAGGTTGTTAAGGCTTTAGTTGTGGATTTTGTTGATTTTAGGAGAGAAGTTGAGCTCTAGTCCTTCTATTCCGCCATCTTAATCCCCACATTAAGTTGAATTTCTGTTTCCAAATTCAGTTTCCAAGGATTGAGAAGTTTCTTTAAAACATTGTGAAATTTCAAGTTCATGTCTAATTGCTGTAACAAATATCGTGCTTATATACTATCAGTATGTATAATACAGAAAATCCAAATTGAATTATTATAATACCTATCTTTAATTTTTTTAATCATGAAAAACATAATTAAACAAACTTACTGAAGCACAGTTTCTATGGATCAACTTTTCTGAGTTTTATCTCAAATGTTGCACAGCACTAGGAGAGTATTTTATCTACTCACATGCTCAACAAATCTATTTTTTTTTGCTAGTTTTAAAAAGTTACACACAGTGTAGAAGGAGAAACTCATAGAAAATTAAAGATAAAGAAAGGAAACTTTTTTAATGAAAATAATTAGTGTCTGAATGACTAGTAAGCACTTCTCTCCTCTCTCTTTTTTTTTTTTCTATTTAGGGCCACACCAGTGGCATATTGAGGTTCCCTCGCTTGGGGTTGAATTGGACCTGTAGGTGCCAGCCTACACCACAGCCACAGAAATGCAGGGTCTGAGCTGTATCCGTGACCTGCACCACAGCTCATGGAAATACCTTAGTTTACGGCAGTGCAGTATACTTAACCTACTAAATGAGGCCAGGGATCGAACCTGCATCCTCATGTATACTAGTCGGATTCATTTCTGCTGTGCCACAATAGGAACTCCTAATTTAAGGTTTTCTTTTTGCTCACCTTTGTATCACAAAAGAATTTGGGGGAAATTTTTATTTATATTTAAAATGACCTCTGGCAAGCATGTAGACCTTATCTGGATGTATTTTAGTTAAATTCCTTATAATAATTCACTTCTGGACTAAGAGCAAGTAACAAATTTCAGCCCCCAAATGTAATTTCTCATGAGAAATAATTGAAGCAAGGATTTGGAAGGAAGGTGCCATCTGAACTCATTATAGCACTGATAATTTCAAGCCTGAGGCGAACTGATTATAGTGTTTGCTCATCTTAGGTGACAGGGAAATCCTAGGTAACGGGGAGGAAAAAAATGTAGTTTGAAACTTTAATTGCTTAAAATAAATAATGCAAATAACAAAAACACAAAAGAGGCTTCTTTTTATTTTTACACAAGTAGCTGCTTTAAAATCTGAATTTGTATCCCTTAAAGTAACAAATTACTCGAGGAAATTCTAAGTACTTCTATCACTTCAAAAAGTCCTAGTGTATACTTGGGCAGAGTTAAAAGTCTTACCATAAAACTGCTAAAATTGGCTAACTGTTGTATGACTTGACAAATAGGCAATAAAACCTGAAGCTGCCTACCTAGAAGCAGAAAGTGGTTCATTTTCATGTCTATTTTTAACTAAGTATGTGAAAATAATGTATTTTTTAAACAGAGATTCTGAAAGCTTTCAAAAACATAGAAAATAGGACTTTAATATTGGAAAGAAAACTGAAAAACATTTGAGTACCTTCCACCTTATCCTCTATTTTACAGATATGGAAACTTAGGATAAATGACCAGACTAAAGATTTCTATTAGCAGTCTAAGTGCTGGAATTTAATTTTATGACACTCTTTAATTTTATGACCCTCTGTCCTTTGTTTTCTCTCCTCACTACATTGATTCCAATATTCACCATTCCCTTTTCTTCTGGTGTATTTTATGTGACTTTTCTCTTTATTGCTTACTAGGAAGCAAGATTAATTAACCAAGCATTTCTGTTTGGCTTCCCAGATAATTCTCTGGGACTTAACTTAATAAACTATTTACCCCCCTTTTTCCCTGATAATTTCTGCATGCTATTACTATGTCCAGGATGTTGAGGTTTTACACAATTCTCTGGTCCCTGAGAGAGGAACGGGGAACAGCTAGATGGCAGAACCTTCTCTTTTGTCCTCCTCCAGCCTGATGACATCATTTGCTCTGGGATTCCCATGCCTTAACATTCATCCCTGCCTAGTGAGCAGGACAATGAGAAAACTCCAGTTGGGTTCTTCTGCCTGGGCTTACCCCTGATGTTTTGTGTTTTTTGCATTGTTGTTTTTGTCTTTTTAGTGCTGCATCCATGGCATATGGAGGTTCCCAGGCTAGGGGTACAACTGGAGCTATAGCTGCTGGCCTACACCAGAGCCATAGCAATGCCAGATCCGTCGCATCTTCGACCTCAAGCTTCCTGGTCGGATTCGTTTCCACTGTGCCATGGCAGGAACTCCGTGATGTTTTAATTGTTGATGCCTTGGCCTGACTTTTCATATCTGATAACTTCCTGCTCTTACTTCTGCTCATGAACATAGTAAATAATGTATTCTCAAACAAAGTGGCAGTGTGGCCCAACAATGTAGTCTGGGGGTTAAGAGATGGGACTTTGGTCTTTCACCTGATTTCGGTCCCATCATTGTCCATCAATCTGGGATTAACATATGGTTTTGGAACATACTTATTTAAGAGTTCAAACTCTGGGTTCAAAGCTAGCAGTATACTCTTGAGGGAATAATTTTAGAGTTCTGTGCCTGTTTCCTCTTCAACCAAAGGAGATAATAATAAAATATAAATAATAGAAATGTTGGGAGAAAAAATGCTAATTTATTTGAAGAGTTTAGCATTATGCCTAACAAAGAGTGTTGCTCCATAAAATGTAGCTATGATTGTTACTATTACTGTGATTAAGACTATCATCTACTTTCCTCTTAAAAAGAATTTATTGAAATCTGCTGTGTGGAGAAAGGATGGATTTTTGAGTTAGACTTACTTTCATTTAAAATATCAATTATACTGAGTTCCTGTCATGGCTCAGCAGTTAGCAAACCTGACAAGCATCCATGAGGACACAGGTTCGATCCCTGACCTTGCTCAATGAATTAAGGATCCAGCACTGCTGTGAGCAGTGGTGTAAGTTGCAGAAGTGGCTCGGATCCTGTGTTGCTGTGCTTGGCATAGGTCAGCAGCTGTAGCTCCAGTTGGACCCCTAACCTGGGAACCTCCATATGCCACAAATGTGGCCCTAAAAAGACAAAAAATAAAATGAAATAAAATACCAATTATACAAGCTATAATATCAATTACACAAGATACTAGATATATAAACTCTGGATAAGCTATTTACCCTTTCATAGCCCTAGTAGTTCTCATCTGGGAAATGGGGATTGTATAAGAGAATTGTTTTAAAGAAATAAAATGGGAATGGAAATCACCCAAACAGGACAACAGACAGAAAACCAAATGAAAAAAACATGAAAGGAATATGAGAAACCTATGAGATAATATAATGTGGGCCAATTTATGCATAATAGGAATTCCAGAAGGAGAAGAAAAAGAAAAAGGGATTGAAAATATATTTGAAGAAATTATTTCTGGAAACTTCCCAAATCTAAAGGATACTGATTTCAAGATACAGGAAGCATAGCGGGCCCAAAACAAGTTGAACCCAGGTAGACCCACACCAAGACACATTATAATAAAAATGGCAAAAGTTAATGATAAAGAGAGGATCCTAAAGGCAGCAAGAGAAAAGCAAGGTGTCAATTATAAGGGAACCCCCATAAGGCTATTAGCTGTTTTCTCTACAGAAATTCTACTGGCCAGGAGGGAATAGCAAGAGATATTTAAAGCACTGAAAGGAAAAAAATACGCAACCTAGAATCCTCTATCCAGCAAGAATATCATTTAAAATAGAAGGGGAAATAAATTTTTTTTCCCAACAAACAAAAGCTAAAAGAATACAGCAATACAGAACCCATTCTAAAAGAAATATTGAGAGGGCTTCTCTAAATTAAAAAGAAAAAAAAAAGAGAAAGAACTAGGATGGAGGAAACCACAATCAGAGAGCAGTCACTCAAATAAGCCAGCATACAGATCTAATCATGAAGATGTTTAAAATAAAATTAAAAAGGAGAAAAGAGACATCGAAATCATAAAACGTGCACAAGGGAAGTCAGGTTATAAATAGATTCTTTCTTAATTTTATATTTTTAAATTTTATTATGCTAATGAAGTGTTTGAACCTACAGGACTATCAGGCTAAAACACACAATTATAGGAAGGGGTTAACATACTTAAAAAACAGGGCAAGCACAAATCAAAACTGAACAATACATTCACAAAAAATGAAAAGAAAAATACTCAAGAAGAAAATAATTGAAGACCATCCAACCAAAAAAAAGAAAGGAAGAATGCAGAATCATAGAATCAACCAGAAAATGAGGTTTAAAATGGCAATAAATAATCATCTATCAATTATCACCTTAAATGTCAAGGGACTGAATGCTCCAATCAAAAGACACAGAGTGACTGATTGGATAAAAAAGGAAAAAACCTTCAATCTGCTGACTACAAGAAACTCACCTTAGGACAAAAGACACATAGAGATTGAAAGTGACGGGGTGGTAAAAAATATTTCATGCCATGGACATAACAGGAAAGCCGGAGTTGCAATACTCATTTCAGACAAAATAGACTTTAAAATGGAAGCCATAAAGAAAGACAAAGAAGGACACTGTTTAACGGTTAAAAGATCCATTCAAGAAGAGGATATTACTATCGTCAACATATATGCCCCAAATATAGGTTCACCCAGATGCATACAACAAATATTAGCAGACATAAAGGGAGAAATTGATGGGAATACAATCATAGTAGGAGACTTTAACACCTGACTCACATCAATGGACAGATCCTCTAGACAGAAGACCAATAAAGCAACAGAGATCCTAAAGGACACAATAGAAAAGTTAAACTTAATTGATATCTTCATGACACTACCTCCAAAAAAAATCAGAATATACATTCTTCTCTAGTGCCCATGGAACATTCTCAAGAATTGATCACATACTGGGGCACAAAGCTAACCTCAACAAATTTAGGAGCATAGAAATTATTTCAAGTAACTTCTCTGACTACAATGGTATGAAACTAGAAACTGCAGGAAATGAAATGAGAAAAAACTTACTACATGGAGACTAAACACCACTCTACTAAAAAACCAATGGGTCAACGAGGAAATCAAGAAGGAAATTAAAAAATCTCTCGAGACAAATGATAATGATGGCACAACTCTCCAAATCTATGGGATGGCACAAAAGCAGTGCTCAGAGGGAAATTCATAGCAATACAAGCCTTTCTCAAAAAAGAAGAAAAATCTCAAATTGACAACTTAATCCACCACCTAAATGAATTAGAAAAAGAAGAACAAAAAAGACCTAAAGTCAGCAGAAGGAAGGAGATCATAAAGATCAAAGAGGAAAGCAGTAAAATAGAGATTCAAAAAACAACAGAGAAAATTAATAAAACCAAGAGCTGGTTCTTTGAAAATGTAAACAAAATTGACAAACCCCTGGCTAGACTCACTAAGAAGAGGAGAGAAAGAACCCAAATAAACAAAATTAGAAATGAAAAAGGAGAAATCACAACGGATACTGCAGAAATACAAAAAACCATAAGAGAATACTATGAACAACGATATGCCAACAAATTTGACAATCTGGAAGAAATGCACAACTTTCTAGAATCTTACAACCTGCAAAAACTGATTCATGAAGAAATAGAACAACTGAACAGACCGATCTCTATAAATGAATATGTCATAAAAAAAACTCCCTGCAAATAAAAGTCCAGGACCAGATGGCTTCTCAGGTGCATTCTACCAAACATGCAAAGAGCATCTGGTGCCCATTCTCCTTAAACTTTTTCCAAAGATTGAAGAAGAAGGGACACTCCCAAAGACATTCTATGATGCCACCATCACCCTAATTCCAAAACCAAACAACGATACCACCAACAAAGAAAACTGTAGGTCATTATCTTTGGAGAATTTAGATACAAAAATTCTCAACAAGAATTGAGCCAACCGAATCCAACAACATATACAAAAGATCGTACACCATTACCAGGTGTGATACATCCCAGGTTCGCAAGGGTGGTTCAACATATGCAAATCAATCAACATCATACACCACATTAACAAAAGAAAAGTCAAAAACCATATGATCATTTCAATAGATGCAGAAAAAACATCTGACAAAGTCCAACATCCAATTATGATAAAAGCTATCACCAAAGTGGGTATAAAGGGAACATAACATAATCAAAGCCATTTCTGTCAAACCCACAGCAAATATAATACTCAATGGAGGAAAGCTGAAAGCCTTCCCACTAAAATCTGGAACAAGACAAGGATGCCCAGTCTCACCACTGCTATTCAATATAGCTTTGGAAGTCCTAGCCACAGCAATGAGATAAACAAAAGAAGTAAAAGGCATCCAAACAGGAAGAGAAGAGGTAAAACTGTCACTGTATGCAGATGACATGATACTATACATAGAAAACCGTAAGGACTCAACCCAAAAACTACTTGAACTGATTAATAAATTCAACAAAGTAGCAGGATATAAGATTAACGTTCAGAAGTCAGTCGCATTTCTGTATACTCACAATGAAATATTAGAAAAGGAATACAGAAATACAATGCCTTTAAAATTGCACCCCAAAAAAATCAAATACTTTGGAATACACCTGACCAAGGAGGTAAAGGACTTATATGCTGAGAACTATAATACATTAATCAAGGAAATTAAAGAAGATGTAAAGAAATGGAAAGATATTCCATATTCCTGGATTGGAAAAATTAATATTGTAACAATGGCCATCCTACCCAAAGCAATCTACACTTTCAATGCAATCCCCATCAAATTACCCATGACATTTTTCATGGAACTAGAAGAAACAATCCAAAAATTTATATGGGACCACAAAAGACCCAGAATCGCCAAAGCAATTCTGAGGAACAAAACCCAAGCAGGAGGCATAACTCTTCCAGACTTCAAGCAATATTACAAAGCCACAGTCATCAAAACAGTATGGTACTGCTACCAAAACACACAGACAGACCAATGGAACAGAATAGAAAACCCAGAAATAAACCCAGACACCTAGGGTCAATTAATCTTTGACAAAGGAGGCAAGAACATAAAATGGGAAAAAGAACGTCTATTCAGCAAGCACTGCTGGGAAACCTGGACAGCTGCATGCAAAGCAATGAAACTAGAACACACCCTCACACCATGCACCAAAATAAACTCAAAATGGCTGAAAGACTTAAATGTAAGACAACACACCATCAAACTCCTGGAAGAGAACATAGGCAAAACATTCTCTGACATCAACCTCATGAATATTTTCTCAGGTCAGTCTCCCAAATCAGGAGAAATAAGAGCAAAAATAAACCAATGAGACCTAACAAACTGACAAGCTTTTGCATAGCAAAGGAAACCCAAAAGAAAACAAAAAGACAACTTATAGAATGGGAGAAAATAGTGTCAAAGGATGCAGCTGACAAGGGCTTAATCTCTAAAATATACAAACAATTTATACAACTCAACAGCAAAAAAGCCAACAACCCAATGTAAAAGTGGGCAAAGGACCTGAATAGACATTTCTCCAAGGAAGACATACAGATGGTCAACAAGCACATGAAACAATGCTCAACATCCCTGACTATTAGAGGAATGCAAATCAAAACTACCATGAGATACCACTTCACACCAGTCAAAATGGCCATCATTTATAAGTCCACCAATAACAAGTGCTGGAGGGGGTGTGGAGAAAAGGGAACCCTCCTGCACTATTGGTGGGAATGTAAACTGGTACAGCCACTATGGAGACCAGTAGGGAGGTACCTTAGAAAACCATACATAGAACTGCCATATGACCCAGCAATCCCACTCTTGGGCATGTATCTGGAAAAAACTTTACTTAAAAAAGACACATGCACCTGCATATTCATTGCAGCTCTATTCACAATAGCCAAGACATGGACACAACCCAAATGTCCATCAACAGATGATTGGATTCGGATGACGTGATATATATACACAATGGAATACTACTCAGCCATCAAAAAGAACAGCATAATGCCATTGGCAGCAACATGGATGGAACTAGAGACTCTCATCCTGAGTGAAATGAGTCAGAAAGACAGAGACAAATACCATATGATAGCACTTATATCTGGAATCTAATATATAGCACAAAGGAACCTTTCCACAAAAAAGAAAATCATGGACTTGGAGAAAAGACTTGTGGCTGCCTGTGTGGAGAAGGAGGGAGCTTGGTGTTATCAGATGCAAACTATCTTTTGGAATGGATTAGCAATGAGATCCTGCTATGTAGCACTGAGACCTATGTCTAGATACATCGTAACACGACAATGGTAGGAAAAATTTTGTATACATGTATGTGTAACTTGATCCCCATGTTGTATAGTGGAAAAAAAAATGGGAACTGACAGTCAGAGAAAGAAAGAGAGGAGAGAGAGAGAGGGATTGTGTTTTGTCAAGTGAAAATGTGGAAGTAAGTTTTATGGAAAATGGAGGAGGACCAAGTGTGTGTGGGGGGAACTAACAGGGAATTCAGAGTCCTGTACGGTTTTTTAGGGAAGTAATTTAGTTACTATCATATGTATTTTGTATGTATTTTGTCGCACGTCAGATAGTTTTATAGGTGTGACATAGAATATAAATTATCCAAATGAAAATTAGATAAGATTATCTGTTACCCTTTTTAATATAAAAGAGTATCTTTGGCAGTTTGCAGATGTTTGTGAGTATCATATATGTGTTAAAGAGCCCAAAGGTCTTTGGAAATTGGAATCTTCATAACTAATAAAGAAAACAAATGGGAATGATAATGTCACAGTTTCAGTAGATTGAGTTTTGGATTATTTTATAATTATGATGTTATGGTTTTCTTGTACTAAAATACTAACAATTCATCAGGCCAGTAAGCCTAATAAGTTGATGCCTTGTCAAGTATGGTGAACACATCCTTTGTTTTGCTCTTGTGGTTGAGGAAGAGTTTGAGTATTTCTGAAGCAGAAACAGAGAAAAGAAGGCTTATTCAAATAATAATAATCCAGAAGTGAAATAGAGAGGAAAAAAGAAGACTTTCCTGGTGTTCAGGGCTTGTATGTCTCTGGTTCTATATGTCCTCACTTATAAAGGCCCTCTTCAGAAGTATAGCTCCCCTGAGATGTTTGGAATGACGCCATCAGTTACTACACTTGTACAATGTTTGTTTTTTAAAAATAAAAAATTACTCCCAGAGATTCTACATCAAGCCTCTTCTATTGTGATTGCGTTTGTTAATTGATTGTTCCCCCAGAGCTAAAGAAAGGGGCTGACAGAAGGGGAGCAGAGAAGAAAAGAACCAGGGAGTATGGTAGATTATATTACTGCTCAGAAATATTTACTTATTCTTGCCTCTCTCTTTTCAAGGGGTGAGGTATATTTCCCTATCCTTTGATTTTTGGGTTTGTGTGACTCGTGCTGACCAGTAGAATGCAGCCTTAGTCTTGGAGGACTCCGTATTTTTTGCTTGCAGTCTTGTGCTGTTGCCATTGCCATGAGGATATTTCTGAGCTCACCTGTCAGTTCAACAGAGAAGAAGGGAGATACATGAACAGAACTGCTCCAAGTGCAGCTTAGATCAGATGATTCCTAGCTTACTCATTTATGCATAGGAAATAAATGCATAGTATTGTATGTAACTAAGATTTAGTGTCTGTTGTACAGTGTGTCATAGCAATTGATAAGTGTTGCAGTAGGGCATGCTAAAAATCCATTTTGTCCACTCTCCACAATTTTTCAAGTTCCTGTCCCCTCACATGAGGCCTGAAGAAACTTGTCCAAGAGAATATAGTATAGGTTTAACTCTACTGCAGTCTTTATTTGCTTTCCTGGCCCATCCATGATTATGTTTTCTCTTGAAGTATATCAAATTGTCTCCTTAAAGCTTGCTTTTTTTTTTTAGCATCTCTTGTTTTTAATCCACGTCTTTATGAAGAATCTCCAAAACAAAATAAATTATCAGTAAAGGGTGTTTTACTTGTCTCTTTTGCTCTGTTTTCCTGCATCTTCTCATGATGATTCATGCAAACTGACTCTTTTTCTAGGATTATCTATTAAAATCCCAGGCTATTTTCTTCTTTACCTCATTGTTACTATTTTGTACATGTGTAGGGAAAAAAATCATTAGTGGAACTTTTAAAAAATAGATGAGATGGAAAGAGAGTATAAAGTGTATTCACCTTTCTTTTGATTCTTTCAAACATTCTCTTTCACTATTTGTAAAACTTAGAAAACTGAGCATATTGTGAGTCTATCTCCAGACTGTTTTAATCTCAATAAATGTATATCAGTTGCAAAGTAAACCAATTCAATAAGAACTACAAGTTAAAACATTAGTTTACTCTTCTCTTTAGTCAGGTAAATCTCATGCTAGTTTTATAAAGGGAAATTCTAGAATTTAGTCACTTGAAAAGTCATGAAAAATTTTCAGTATGTTAAGGGCGGTATCTTAGTGGGAAAAATAACTTGCATAAGATTTTTTTTCTAGGGACTTCCTGTCGTGGCTCAGTGGAAGTGAATCCGACTAGGAACCTTGAGGTTGTAGGTTCGATCCCTGGCCTTGCTCAGTGGGTTAAGTATCCAACATTGTCGTGAGCTGTAGTGTAGTTTGCAGACACGGCTTAGATCTGGTTGTTGCTGTGGCTCTGGTGTAAGCCGGCAGCTGTAGCTCTAGTTGGACCCCTAGCCTGGGAACCTCCATATGCTGCGGGTGCAGCCCTAAAAAAGAGAAAAAAAAAAGATTTTTTTTCTATATATCTCTGGTATTTGCATAGTTTATTTTAAAATTGACCCACACTATTAATTTTTTAAAAATACTTTTCACTAATTTAGGGTTCTTTACTTTATTATGTTAATCCTTAACAATTATGTGTATTACAATAGACATCCTTTATTATTACCCTATACTGATTCCATTAGAGAACTTTTACATGCTTCAAAAAAGTCTTTCCTGTTCTTACTTTTAGATTTGATACAACCTTCATCATTTCATTCTCTACCTAATAAGCAAAGTGAAATTTTAAAATTCAAATTGGATTTTCTATTTTTTTCCTTAAATTCTTCAATCATTTCCAATTTCACATGGAATAAAACCATAATATCTTAAATGGAGTCCTAAATTCTCCATTTCTCTGCCTTTCTTTTATGTTAGGCTCACTATCTTCTTTGATATCCTCTTAAAACCCCTTTTCTGGAAAAAAACTTTTCTCATCTCAAGCCTTAGCAAGAAGCTTTTGCAAAAACATAGAAATATAAGAATGTATGGAAAATTCAGTAAGGGAAAAATTGTTATTTATGACTATGGCATAGGGACATATCAGGAGTGGTTGCAAAGATTAATTTGTGTTGTTTGCTCAAATGCTACAGAATATATGTGCATTTATGTCAGTTTATGTGATAATATATGCATCATATAAATGCATATATATCATGTTTTTCTCGGTAAATCAAGATAAAGTGTAATAAATTCAAGTTGTCAGGTATGATCAAATCTCTTACTATGTAGGTGATAGAAGAATAAGAATACCTATCCACAGACTTGTTATATTTCAGAGGTTTTTTTTTTTTTTCTTTTTCTCTTCGTAAGGCATACTAAGCACTCAGCACATTGGAGCTATTGTATGCACAACAGGGAGTTAACTGCAGTGAGGAATGTTGAACACAGATTTTACTCCCATTGAGATTATAAACTCTCAGAACAGAAATCTTTAAAGGTCAAAAAGGGTAAGTACCCATTAACCTACTCATATTTAATATAATGACTAAAAATAGTAAAACTTTCTGGACTGAGAATTCCATTTCCCAAATGCAGACTCCTGCCATGAGGTCACTGAGGAAAGCTTTGATGGTGAGCCTTGACCTCAAATATTTAAAGAGCTAAATTCACCATGTTTGTGTTGCCAGGACCCATTCCCCTTTAGGTTCAGACACCATGTATTTCTCTCTGATTAAGCATGTGTTCCAATTTTAACTCAGTTTTAACTTTTGCTAAGAAAACTTACAGAAGCACCTTAGCCGGCTATGCCATTCAGAAAAAAAGCTTAAAATTACAACACTAGCTTAGTTTTTAAAATATTCTGAGCAAGTCAGGTAATGTAGACCATTGTAATCCCTAAAGGAAATGAATATGGAAAGCATCTAAGAAAAAAAAAAAATTCATAGTCTGTATATCACTTTGCAAAGAGCTCAAAAGTTTAGGCTTCAAAAAAATAAACCAGGAGTTCCCACTGTGGCACAGTGGGTTAAGGATCTGGCATTGCCACAGCTGTAGCATGGGTCACAGCTGCAGCTTGGGTTCGATCCCTGGCCTGGGAACTTCCATATGCTGCAAGTGTGGCCAAAAGTGAAAAAAACAAAATCAAAAAACCCGGAAATCCTGTCCTTTACAAATTTAATCATAAAACTCACGAGGACAGATTTTTTTCCCTTTTTGTTAATGCCTATGTTAACTACTTTAAATGCAGTTGGTATTGTAATATTCTAATATTGAAGAATTTTATTTTGGCCAGTATCCATAATTGGAAAAACAAGGTTATTAAAAACAAATTAAACCTCAAAAAGTTGAAGATCCGCTTTGATACTAACTGGGATAGACCTAATATAGTAGAATGAAAATATTAATCATGGGTTTATAAACCATGTAATATATTCAATAATAATTTTATCTTATAGAAACAGTGTTTTTTTGTTTTTTCATTTAGTGTATGCCAAACCACAGACTCAATCCAAGAAACTTTCTATGGCGCAACTATTTACTTGGAAATACAGGGTTTCCCTTACAAGAATGGCTGTTACATTCTCTTTGATATTTGGTAGCTCTTAATGAGAGAGAAGTAGAGATAGAATGAATATGGCACCAGCGTAGATCATACATTTGGTGAGAAATGTAGGTTTAAATTCTGGGTAGTAATTTCATGACACTAGGCAAATTACTTAACCTCTCCATGTCTCAGTTTACTTCTGGGGATGATAGTAATGATCCTTAAATGATTTGATGAGGTAATAGCTAGAAGTTGTATGTGTTCTTGTAATGTATTGAGTTCCGCAGAAAGCTGTCTCTGACTTGAAGATTAAGTTCATTATGGAATATTCTTTGTATAAAAAACATGAAAGGGAGTATTCAGAAATGAGATTAGGCAGAGGGATAAGTCAAGTAGCAATGCAGTATCAATTGAAGCCTTGGGCAACCCATGGAGAGTTCTGTAGGTAGGATGAATCCTCAGAGGAATCCTGAGTTTGGATATGAGGAATGAGTATACCCCTGCCACATAGATCAGTGGGCCATCTAGAATGGTGGAATGACCTTGGCTGAGGCTGTACTCTTCAGTTGAGGCAATCACTGAAGAGGGCTTGATAGCTTGTGAGCCAGTTAGCAATAGTTCTTCCAGTATCTGGGGTAATCGGCCCTTCATTTCTGAAAGGGATCTGGGCAGCACTTCACTGTCCACTATAGTTGGTCACAGAGTAACCTGTAAGTGTTTAACAGTATGTTATTATGAAATGGGTCATCTTTCATTTTTATATTTCAATGGATTTTAGAAGTTCCATTCTGCCTCTTTTTTTTCAGCTGCATTGTTTTTCTACTTGTTTTTGTTTGCTTGTTTGTTTGTTTTGTCTTTTTGCCTTTTCTAGGGCCTCTCCTGCGGCATGTGGAGGTTCCCAGGCTAGGGGTCTAATAGGAGCTCCAGCTGCCGGCCTACGTCAGAGCCACAGCAACATGGGATCTGAGCTGCATCTGTGACCTACACCACAGCTCACAGCAATGTTGGATCCTTAACCCAGTGAGCAAGACCAGGGATCAAACCTGCAACCTCATGGTTCCTAGTTGGATTCGTTAACCACTGAGCCACGACTCCTGTTTTTCTATTTGAATTTGCTCTTTTGTGTTGGGTCAGGCACCCTGTGAAGTATTTTGCGTGTCTTGTATTACTTAATTTTCATAAAAACCTGGAAAATGTGTATCATTTTTAACAAGCTACTATGAGGAAACTGATGTCAAAATGGAGGGTATAGGTGTTTTAATTTAAAAAGCTAATATTTAGTGAAATAACAGTTCAAACCCAATATTTTCAAAATCTAAAGCCTATGGAGATTTTATTTAGAACTTCGGTGTGGTTGGAATTTGCTGTAATTTATAATTTACTCGAGCTACTTTGACAAAATCTTTTAATGCCTCTAAGGATTTTACTTTAGCATATGCTGTTGGTAACAATTATCATATTAAGAGTAAATGCTAGATCTTTTAATTTTATATACTTTTATAAGTAGATTAATTAAATGAATTTAGTTTAATTATTAAAACTTGTGTATCATTTGAATAGACAGGTAGACCTAGAATTTTCATAAACATCTGATAAATCATATTCTTATATCTTATATAAAATATATTTGGCTCCATAAATTCTTACCATGATCTTCACTCATTCTGACCTAGAAGCACTAGTGAAGTGATAAAAATAAGGAGTTACTTAACTGTTAAATGCCAGTGTCCAAAATAAAGTGAACTAGAAATATCACAAGGTGTACTGTGATATACATACATTAGGTGGTCTTCAAACAAATGCACTTTGTTCTTTGAGATATACTAGATAGAGGAGCATAAGTAGTATATCATGATGATATAAGAGAACAGCTGGTTTTTTTCAAGTAGCTTACTCATGTAAGGCAGGGAAGTGGGTGGCATATTCACTGAAGGGATTGAGGAGGTAGGGACATTTCTCTATAACCAAGGGCTCAGAGAAAACCTTGAGGTACAGAGATAGTGAAAAGGAGATCCAAATGAAAAAAAGCACAAGATGTCATGGGCATAAAGGCTAGAAGTGGACAGACAACAGGAATGGCTTTTGTTTTTGCCTGTGACCATGATTGCAATCATATGAAGCATGTAGAGGTTGGCTATTTTAGTCTTCCAAATGTGTTATTCTCCACAGTTTAGTGGTAGAGGGAAGAACGTCAGCCTCCAGGTTATGGGATCAGAGATCAGCTTCATGACATGAGAGTTACTAGATATTTCCCTTATGTTATCGCACCACGTTTTCAGGCATTTTTGGCCTCTGATAGTGATATGATCTTCCCTTAAAAAATCTTTTGTGAGTGTGCCTTCAAGGTATTTTAGAGGGAGTTTGGAATTTATTGCATTGGGGCCTGGATACTCTAATTAAGATGAATTTTAAATGTGAAATTCTTGGAGTGACATAGGTCATTCACAAATTCATTCCCCTTCACAAGAAGAACAGCTAACGGCTATTCATGGACAGAACACCACTGAGAAACTCCTAGAACACAGGGATGAGGCTAAAGCACCCCTTGTGCCACAGAGAACAAGATAGAACCAATCAGAACAATAAGAAGAGCAGCTGTATGCTAACTTCATTGCCCTTCCTGAAAACTGCCCAGCAACACACCAAGAGGTCTCCCCTGAGCCTACAGTTCTTGCAGATGTCCAGCTTACCTAGCATTGTGGGTCACTTTTTGGCAGTCCCCACTCACCTCACAGGGACTATGGGGGAATCTGTGGGGCTTGGATACTGGGAACTTGATTGTGACTGAGAAGGAGGGAGTAGCTCACAACAACCAGCACTTGGATCTGGGCTGACTGAGTTTCCACCTATGGTACCCAAGTTGTAGTCCCAGCCAGTGGCCATGCTCATCTACAGAGCCAAGACTGTGGCACAGTCTGACTGAAGAGCTGGGTAGGGTGAGGATCTGTTTGATTTGGGTCCTCAAAGGAAGAGCCTTGCAGGCCTTCAAGCCTGGTCTGCCCTGCCTTCTGCCCACCGAGGCAGAGGACCTGTTACAGCCTCACTCCTGCCGAAGGTAGCTTTCAGCCCTGCCTTACCCAAAGGCCTGTCCAGAACACTTGAAATCTGTGTAGGCCAGCAACACTCAAGGGGAGAGTCTGGAAGACAGCCGATCTTCTTCAGAGCAAAGCCCGTGGCCCCATTCATCTAAGGAAGATGGGGCACTGGTTGGTTTGAGTCAAGACCATAAAGAACCTTGCTATTCTTGGAGCCAGTTCTGCTCTTCCCTGACAGGGAAACTAATTTGCAGCCCCACCCATAGCTGAACGCAGCCTCCAGCCCTCCTGAGTGGGAAACTTAACCAGAGTACATAGGAAGCTGCAGAGCTCATTCAACAACCCTGCTTACAATGTCACTTGAACAGAGAGCACAGCTAGTGGCTTTCCCCATCTACAGAACAAAACTGGTAGCCCCACTTGGCCAGAGAATTCTTGCTTAATTTCAGTCCCCAAACAGCGAGCACTGTAGATCTTGGGGCTGTTCTGCCTCACCATGACAGGGAAGCTAATTCACAGCCTCACCTACCTGACTGTAGTACCCTGCCCTAATGTCTAGAAAGGACCCAGACAGCCATCGTGCCCATCCTACAGCCTCACTTGGGAAGAGAACCAAGCCAGCAGTTCTATTTCAATTGTTTCTCAGCCACCAGCACCATCCACACTCCACCTCAGAGCTCAGACAATGGCCTTGCCCCAGAATAGACCCCATTAGTAAGCCCCATCTGCCCAAGCATGTTACCAGCTGACAGGTCTAGAAACCCAAAGTAAGCTGAATGGTAAGGAACTGTCTCTGCCAAACAGGTTAGGATGGTTCAATGTATGCAAATAAATAAATATGATACATCACATTAATAGAATGAAATGTAAAAATGATATGATCACCTTAGCAGATGCTAATAAAGCATTGGACAAAATTCAACATCCTTTCAAGACAAAAACTCTCAAAAAATTGGATATAAAAGGAATGTAACATAATGAAAGCCATATATGACAAGTCCATAGCTAACATCATGCTCAATGGTAAAAGGATGAAATCTTTCTTGCTATGATCAGGAGCAATACATGGGTGCCCACTCTTACCACGCTTACTGGAAGTCCTATCTGGAGCACTAGGCAAGAAAAAAAAAAAATAACAGGCATCCGAATCAGAAAGGAAGAAGTAAAATTGTCTCCATATTAGATGATATGATCTTATGTGTAGAAGATCATAGACTCCACCAAAAAGTGTTATGTCAACAAATTCAGTAATGTACAACCTATATAGTTAACAATACTATATTAAATGCTTGAAAGTTGCTAGGATAGTAGATATTTAATATTATCACCAAAAAAATGAAATGGTAATTATGTGAGGTGATAAAAATTAAATGGTAATTATGTGAGGTGATGGGTTATTAACATTAACCCTACTGTGATAATAATCATTTCACATTATATAAGTATCAAATCACCACATTATTCTTCTTAAACTTATACCAAATTTTATGTCGATTGTATTTCAATAAAGCTGGAAAAAAATAAAATTTGATGCTTCCCGAGAGGCCATCCCTCAACTAAATAAGGACTTCTGCCAGAATGAAATTCAGTGCACTGCTTCCTTCTTTGAGAAAGTCATACTGTGAAAAAGTTGGCTGAATGAAATGAGCTTAGTGAAGTAGCTGATTTACATTTTGGCATATGTTCCTTATCTCATTGTGGCTTGGTCATTGACAGGCAGTCATGAACTTGGTATAGCGTAGTTATACATGTATCATTTAATTTAATCCTCAAATCCATGCTATGAGAAATAATTATTAACTTCATTTTACAGGAAATTGAGATCCAGAGAGTTAGTGCAATTCACTCAAGCGTCTGAAGTTAGCAGGTGCTGGTTAAGGATTTTCAATGCAGACTGAGTCCATTGTCCTCCTGTTTAATTATTGTGCTTTACCGACATTTGGAGTACAAACATGCTTTAGAAGCTTTTACACAATAATTTTTTAGATGAAATCTCATGCATATTCCAACACAGAAAATAGATAAAATTGGATGATGTTTTGGTTTGATTTGAGAAATAAGGGAATTTGACATTTTACTCAGACTCTATCAGCCCCATCTGCCTTGTTTTGTGTCTCCAGACACAGCTTGCACCCTTCCAGACTAGATTATACTGGAGGTTGGCATAGTTATTAGAGCAAAAACAAGTTTTACATTTACTTGATAACATAACTAGGGTATATATGTATATATATTCAGAGTACACAAAATGCAATATCATTTTGTGGATCTGAACTATAGAGAACAAAAGGAAGTCATTATTCAAAAATCTGATAAATCAACCCAAGATCATCAACTTGAAAATAGCTTATCTTCATATTTCAATGGCTCCTTCATGTCACTCTTTATCATGTTTTTATTGGTACAAAGAATCATTTTGGGAATCCAAATGTGATAAAAGAAGCCTGGGAGTTCCCGTCGTGGCTCAGTGGTTAACGAATCTGACTAGGAACCATGAGGTTGCGGGTTCAATCCCTGGCCTTGCTCAGTGGGTTAAGGATCCTGAGTTGCTGTGGCTGTGACGCAGGCCGGCGGCTACAGCTCCGATTAGACCCCTAGCCTGGGAACCTCCATATGCTGCGAGTGCGGCACTAGAAATGGCAAGAAGACAAAAACAAAACCAAAAACAAACAAGCAAAAAAGCCTAATTCTTCAGTCTGTGAAGGTACATGTTAATTCCACTTAAACATTTTTTTCCAGAGGATGTTGAAAGCGCATGAGTACTTGCACCTTTTATGATGAACTAACTCCTTGTTAGGGTCAGTTTCCTCGGGTTAAAAAAAAGTGTAAATATGTTGTTTCTTTCACTGAAATGAACTTCTTTTAAGGCCTGGAGGGATAAAGTTTGAATTGCATCTGTGATTCTTGGTATTTGTGTACTAAAGTTTGCATACAACTAAAGCTCTACATTATGTTAAGGGGATTATCAAATATGTTACGATTACATTTCTTCCAGGCAAAAGCTAAGGGTAAAAATGTAGAGTTAACAAAGAGACTTTGGAATGCAAAAATGTATTATATGAAAATAACTATGTTTTAAATACAATATTTATGTCATAACCTTATTTTCAGTAAAATAATTTTATGCCATACATATAACTATTCTTCATAAGTGACCAAAGTAAAATAGCACCCCATTGATACTAATTATTTGGCTTATCTCCCTCAAAATATTTCTTAAAATATGCTTTCATTACTAAAACCATACTGAAAAAGCCACAAGCATCGTTCGAATAAATATTCCTGATTATGCAGTTTACCACCAAGAGGAAATGCATTATTAAGTATTAGAGCATTTGCTAGTTCCATTCACATTCTGCTTGGTAGTAGTTACTGCCATTTTCCATTCCATAATTTACACTCCACTCAGACCTAACTGCTTGCAGCTTCTAAAACAAACAAAACTGTTTTTAGTCTTGGATGCCTGCTGACATGGTTCGTTTTATCTGGGAACTCACTCTACTTTTAAAAGAGTAATTAATGTTCCCTGCTATACCGAAATTCCCACAATCTCATTACCTTAACCTACAAAAATTTACTGCATTTTATCAAATCTAAGCTGCCATCTATTGTAAGATGCATTGTTTTTTGTAGTGCCAAGGAAGGAAATGAATTCTCTCAGTTAAACTATGGCACAGTGCTTTCTTATCACCTTAATTTTAAGAAGCATCTTTATTGCAGAGAAATTAAAATGTAGGGAGGAGTATATCTGAAAATCACTGTGATATGCATTTTCCTTGTGCATAGTGTACTGAAGATCACCTGTCTGGAAAGAGTCTCCACCAGGCTGTGACTAAGGTATCCTGGCTCTTTCCATCTTGAGGCTCCATTGTCCCCTAGTGTGACTGACTGGCTTAATTTCTTCTTCCTTTCTTTCTTCCTTTCTTCCGTTCGTTCTTTCGTTCTTTCTTTCTTTCTTTCTTCGTTCTTGCTTTCTGTTCTTGCGGGAGGGTGGCATGGAGGGCGGATTTCGTGTTGGAGGCTCGGTGTTTGAGGGAGGAGGTAGGGGGGATCGGCAAGGAATTCCGTCCTGAATCCGTACATTCCGACTTTCCCATTCCTCTCTTCCTTTCCTTTCCTTTCCTTTCCTTCCCTTTCCTTTCCTTTCCTTTCTTTTCCTTCCTTGCTTTTTCCGTCACTCCCTCCCTCTCTCCCATCCTTTCTTTTTCCCTGGCTAGGGGTTGAATTGGAGCTGCAGCTGCCAACCTATGCCACGGCCACAGCAACACCAGATCTGAGTCACATCTGTGACCTACACCACAGCTCACAGCAATGCTGGATCCTTAACCCACTGAGCGAGGCCAGGAATTGAACCCACATCCTCATGGGTGCTAGTTGGTTTCCTAACCCCCTGAGCCATGGTGGGAACTCCTCCTGTAGTGACTTTAAAGTTCTCTATAAGATCCAGTATATGTACATTTGGATTAGCAAGAAACTGCAAGAGAGAGAACATAGAGGATGGCAATGGTTGTTTCAAGTGTCAGGTCTAGGAATGTCTTACATCACCACTACTCACATTCCTTTGGCAGCACTGATCACATAACACATCTAGATTTAAGAAGAGGAAAAATGTATTCTTCCTGTGGTCCAGGAGGAAAATTAAATGGTGTGAAGATCACGTAGCATCACTATTCCAATTCAATCCCTGTCACTTCCACTTGTTTTTCTAGACTTAGCTCAAGAATCATCTTTTCTATTCATTTTTTTTTTCCTTACTCATTGCTCTCCCAAGTTAAAATGACTACTCTTATTTTTGTGCTATACTGATTTTCTGATATAAAATTAATAACCATGTAGGTTTGCATTAGATGGTGTCATAGTCTGCTGGGGCTGCCATAACAAAATACCACAGACTGTGTAGCTTAAACAACGGAAGGTCATTTTTTTACAGTTCTGTGGGCTAGGAGACCAAGATCAAGATCCCAGTAGGGTTTGTTTCTGGTGAGATCTCTATTCCTTGCTTGTAGACAGTTGCCTTCTCACAGTTTACTTACATGTCCTTTTCTGTGTGTGTATGTGCTCACCAAGAGAAATCTCTCTAGTGTCTCTTCCTCTTCTGTAAGGGCACCAGTCTTATTGGCTTAGGGCCCTACCCTTATAACCTCATTTAACTTTACTTACCTTCATAAAGGCCCTCTCTCCAAATACAGTGATGTTGGGAAGTTAGGGCTTCAGTGTATAAATTTTGGAGGCACACAATTCAGTCCATAAGAGGTACCAAGTACTTTTTAATAAATGGATCCTTTGTGCCTAGAAGAATTTAGCAAATTAATACATTTGTTTTAATTTAATTAAAATTAAGTTGGAAGATGATGAGGAAGGGAAACTGTTGGGTTCTAGTTCTAGAATTTACACCATTTATCTGTGTGATTTTGAGCAAATCACTTTAACCTCTTCAGGCAAGTCTCTTCATCAAAAATTTTTGGGATTACAATGGATGGTCCTTAAATCTTTTTGAATGCTAAAATTTATATTCTGTTTGACACCAATAAAAGTCAATGAAAGATCTTAGTTCTCAATTAGGGCTCAGAGTTTTGATGAGTATTCATCTGTTTAAAGCAACAGATCATATTCCTGTATTGGGGCACAATTTGCATTCATGCAAATTCACGATTAAATTAATGATCCCTGTCTTTTTAATTATATCCTACCACATGCTGAAGACACAAAATCCTATTCCAATTTCTCTTGCTATTGACCAGGTCAGGGTATATAATGACTATTCATCATTAGGTAGTTTTTTTTTTATCAAGTCCTTCCTCAGTTATTCCATTTTTGCAGTATATATGGGGATATTTTCATGTTTCAAAACACTAGTCAATAACATGCACATAAAGCTATCTTTCAAAATATAAGGAATTCATCTTATTTGAATCCCTACCAAGGTCCCAGTGACTCTAAATGTTACTTGAAAAATACATTTATTTTAGTTAGAATCTCTTGTCAAAAAAACTAAATTCAGCTAGAGCCCTGTGGATGAAGGCTAATGATAAAGAATATTTCACCATATAGTTAGAAGTCATCAACAGTGGTGGGTTAATACTATTAGTTTTGAGACCAATTATAGTTAGCATTTTAATAAAAATACATTAAGAGAACAAAATAATGCTAATTTATTTTTCAAAGTAGGAAGAAGTTAGAAAAAAATATAAATATTCAAAAGAAATGTATCACTTTGGATTTGAAAATATTTTCAAATATATTTATTTCTCTGTAATTTAATTACATATTTTGAGCCTTCCCTGATGAACTCAGGAATTGAAGAATATTTTTAAAAATTAACACATATACATAGCAAGATTTGGGTACAAATCAAGATAAAAAGAGCAATCATATATGTATGTATGTATATATGTTAAAAACTGCATCAGGAGTTCCCATCGTGGAAATGAATCCAACTAGGAACCATGAGGTTGCAGGTTCGATCCCTGGCCTCGCTCAGTCGGTAGAGGATCCAGCATTGCCGTGAGCTGTGGTGTAGGTTGCAGACGTGGCTCGGGTCTGGCATTGCTGTGGCTCTGGTGTAGGGTGGCGGCTGTAGCTCCGATTAGACCCCTAGCCTGGGAACCTCCATATGCCATGGGTGTGGCCCTGAAAAGACAAAACACACACACACACACACACACACACACACACACAAACTGCATCAATGATTAGAAATATTTATTGAGCCTCACTTAATACCAGTCACTGTATTGAGTGATTTACATATATCATATGCAATTAATTTGCATATAAGTCCTCACACCAAACAAATGAAGTAGGTGCAATTAACATCCTGTTTTATAAATGTGGAACCCAACCAAGTCACAGAGATTTAATGTCAAAACTATACAGTTAGATAGTTGTGGAGTCCAGACAATTTGACTCCAGAATTGGTGTTCTTTCCACCATATTAGAATATTTCTTATAACATTAGGGCATCAATTATGTGATTCGTATCTAGGGTAAATAAAGTCTTAGTGAATTTCATACCTTTTGTGTATGGCTCTAAGTAACTTTTTATAGAACATAATTAAGAATGAATAAGTATTTTTTTATTCTTGCCCAAAATGTACAAACAAAATCTAACCATGAAGAAACAACAGATAAGCACCGTACAGAATACTTGTACTCTTCAAAAATGTCAAGGTCAAGAAATACAGGAGTTCCCGTCGTGGCGCAGTGGTTAACAAATCCGACTAGGAACCATGAGGTTGGGGGTTCGGTCCCTGCCCTTGCTCAGTGGGTTAATGATCCGGCGTTGCCGTGAGCTGTGGTGTAGGTTGCAGACGTGGCTCGGATCCCACGTTGCTGTGGTTCTGGCGTAGGCCGGTGGCTACAGCTCCGATTCAACCCCTAGCCTGGGAACCTCCATATGCCGCGGGAGCGGCCCAAGAAATAGCAAAAAAAAAAAAAAAAAAAAAAAAAAAGAAATACAAAGAAATCCTGAGCAACTTCTCTAGAATAAAAAAAAAAAAAAAGATTAAGGAGACATAACTAATAAATGCAGAGCATGATTTTGGATTGGATTCTGGACTGGTGGTAAAGGGGAATAGATATAAAAGATTATTGGGAAAATTGACTAGATCTGAATATGACCTGACGTTTAGATAATAATATTGTATCTATGTTAAATTTCTTGTGTTATAGTTATATAGGAGAATATTCTTATTCTTAGGAAATACCCACTGAAATACTGACGTGTGTGTGTGTACGTGTGTGTGTTTTGGGAGGGTGCATATGAAAGGAGAGAGATAGAGCAAATGGAATAAAATGCAAATGTAAACAATTAATGAATCCAGTTAAGTCCATAATGGGGTTTTCTTGCAACTTTAAGTTTGAAATCATGGAGGACATTATGCTAAGTGAAATAAACCACATACAGAAAAATAAATGCTGCATAATGTCATTTATATGTGTAGTCTAACACACTAAGACTCATGGAGTCAGAGGGTAGAATAGTGGTTGCCAGGGACAGAAGGGAGGGAGAAATAGGGAGATGGTGGTTAGAGGGTGCAAAGTTTCTGTTATGCAAGTGAATAGGTTCTGGAGATCAAATATACTGCATACAACATGGTGACTATAGTTAACAATATTGTATTGTACACTTGAAATTTGCCAAGAGAATAGATCTTAAGTTTTCTTACCACAAAAAGTTAAAAAGAAAGAAAATGGTAACTATATGAGGTTATAGATGTGTTAATTTGTTTGATTGTGGTGATCATTTCACAATTCAAAGCTAAAGTTGTATACCATAAATATAGACAGTTCTATTTGTCAATTATGCCTCAAAGAAATTGAATAGGAAAAAAAAACACTGAGATAATGAGATAGAAAGATGTTATCAATTATTTAATTCATAAGCTTATAAAAATGTAGATTAATAAGCCATCAAGCACTAAAGCAGGCACTAAGGATCAAATGAAATTGAAACTAAATATCTTCATCAGGAATGTAATTATCTGAGAAGAAATGTTTAAAAGTAATAAAAACCTTTGGTTAAAGAGAGAAATGGGATGTATTAGTTTAATTGTTTTTTAATGAAAAAACTATCAAGAGAATAAAATAATATATTCCAACTAATAATAATATTACAATATGTTGGTTTCTTTCACAGGAAATATTCATTTTTAAAATAAGAATATTTTCTTTCTTGTAAATCTGCTTTGGTAACCTTTAAAACTATTATGTTAGGCACTTTCACATTTATTATTATTTTAATTCACATAATCTTTCTCCCTTAATTGTTATCATTTCTTTTTTTGTAGATGAGTAAACTGAGGCTCAGAGCAATTAAATAACTTGCTCAAGAGCACGCAGGCATTTCTGATTCTTGGGTTTCACACCCCCATTGGCCTAATTTTAATCCCATATTTTTTTTACCTTAACCCTCTGGCATTTAGTTAAAGGTGCTTCATTGAAATATAAAGAAAACTTAAATAGCCAAGACCACTTTCAATGAAAAATGATATGGGGTTCTTCTTAGTGGCAAAATAGATTTTGAACTCTGCTTTGTAACGAAATGCTAGCCCTTCACAAATTAGAAATTGTTGATCTTGAAACCATTTCAGTTTGCTGAAGGGGAGAAAAAAAAGACTAAAATGGAAAGAAAGAATAAAAAGAATACTTCTTTTATCGATAATGTGCTAGACATAAAAATGAGTGATTAATTGAAAACTTTCGCATTTCTCAAGTATCTCTGATAATAAATAGTTTCACACACATATGGCGTAAAATTAAATGGTTGCCTAGACCGTTTTCTACCCTGAAAGCTGCAATGAACCTTCAGAAACGCTTGTTGGCAAGAATCTCAAAGATGCTGCAGCATTTTGTTTGACAAAATATCTGACAGGAACTCCTCTCTCACTGGGACGGCTATTAGAAGTCAACAGAGTAAGTCATCCATCAGCCTAGGAAGATGGGCCTCCTTGGCTATTTTATTTTATTTTAAATAGAATCAAAATAATTATGTGCCATTGTCATTGATATCTGAAAGATTTTTTTGAAGTGTTACATAATTGTTTACTAAACTATTTAATAAAGAAAATAACTTGTGTTAATCAGTTATTTAGTACACTGCTATTACTCTTTTGAAAATTACAACAGAAATTTTCAAAAGTACGTTAGAATTACCTTGGGGGGTCTTATTAAATACAGATTACTGAACCCCAACCTTGAATGTTTGATTTAAGTTTGAGGCAGGACTTGATAAATTACATTTCTAACAAGTTCCTAGGTGATTCTGATGCTGGTGATCAGGCAACCACACTTCAAGAACCTTTGATCTTAAATATATGTAAGATTTTTTATTTGCAAACTAAGATTCTTCATTGATCATCTATAATCATTTAGAATCCTTAGTATTCAAGAAAATATTTTTTATAAGATTTTATTTTTCCTTCATCTATTCCTTCTCCAAAGTTCTTCTTTTGTGTACATAGATCTGAGTTTCTGACCTTTAATAATTTTTCTTCTGCCTGAAGAAATTCCTCTAGCCTTTCTTGCAGGGCTGGTCATCTATTGGTGACAGATTCCTTTGTTATTTATTTATTTATTTATTTATTTTGTCTTTTGTACTTTTTAGGGCTGCACCTGTGGCATATGGAAGTTTCCAGGCTAGGGGTCAAATCGGAGCTGTTGCTGCTGGCCTATACCAGAACCACAGCAATGCCATATCCGAGCCACATATGCAACCTACACCACAGCTTAGGGCAACACTGGATCCTTAATCCACTGAGCAAGGCCAGGGATTGAACCCTCAGCCTCATGGTTCCTAGTCGGGTTCATTTCCACTGCACCATGATGGAAACTCCAGATTCCTTTGTTTTTTGTTTTTTTGTTTTGTTTTGTTTTTGCTTTTTAGGGCCACACCTGGGGCATATGGAAGTTCCCAGGCTAGGTGATGAATTGGAGCTACAGCTACCAGCCTATGCCACAGCCACAGCAACACGCAGAATCCAAGCCGCATCTGCGACCTACACCACAGCTCACAGCAATGCGGGATCCTTAACCAACTGAACAAGGCCAGGGATCGAACCTGCATCCTCATGGATCCTAGTCAGGTTCACTAACCACTGAGTCACTAAGGGAACTCCAAGAAAATATTATAAATTACAAGCATAACTATCTTTAAAAGGTTGTGTCTCCAACTGGTTTGTTAACTGACCTTTGGACCTAGATCTTCATTGTCCAGTACAGTAAACATTAGGCACACATGACTAATTAATTTGAATTAATTAAATTTAAAAGTTCAGTTCTTCAGTTGCACTAGCCACATTCAGGTGCTCAATGGCCACATGTGGTGAATGTCTACTAGACTAGACATAGAACATTTCCTGCATCTTTTGGAAGTTTTATTGGATAGTTAATAGGGTCTTCCTTAATTTTTGTAAGTAGCTGAAATGCGGGTTAGACTTAACATAACCAGAAGAGCAGGTCTGTGATGTGATTTCAGTCATTTTGCCTTCCTCAACATCCCCCTCCACCTCAGAGCATCTGTGCATGCACACACAAACACAATTTTCTCATTCAATATCTAATGTCTAAAAGCTAACTGGATTCCAAGTCTGGAATCCAGTTTAAAGACATACACACCAGGAAAGATTGTCCCTTACATGTTTTAATCATTTACAATTCTGTGAGTTTTAGGAGTTTCCTTAAGTTCTAATTTGGTGGTGTGGCTAATAGAGGAAATTAAATGTAAAATTAAAATAATAAAACATACTTTGATCCGGGGATGTTAAAACAGAGGAATGCACCATTCAGGAAGCATGTAAAATACTCCATTTTACTTCATTTTCTTCTAAATCTGCCTGGGTATTATATTGAATCCTCTCTAAGGTGCCAATTTGACTGGGAAGAATAGAGAGCAGGGGGCCATGGTTTTCTATAGGAAATGCTGTACATTCATATCCACACTCTACTTAATTTTCTGTGACATCTTTGGATCCCAGGATCTTGTTCTTAAATGGAACCACATGACTGTTGTAAAGAGGACTTAAAGAAGGTGTTTCAAATGTACTTAGTATACTGTCAAGACTTGTGTAAATTCTGTGCATTGCATTTCTCTCATGCTAAAAGTTGATATTCTGGTTGTGAAAGAAAGCTGATAAACAAACAGCCTCACAAGACAATATGGCAGTATATTTGCAGAAATTCTCATCTTCCATCTCCATGCAATAGGGCTGCCAGCTCAGTTCACTTTGCAGCATTGTGCAAAGATAAACAGCAAAGTATTTCAGCATTTTAAAGCTTCATACATTTAACTTAGAAGTATAAGATGGATTTGATAAAAAGTGTGGGTACCCTTGAGTATGGGTAGAACCTGTGAATATAATGAGATATTACTACCATGGTTATGGGGATTTTGCAGATGCTATTAAGATCTTAAATTAGTTTATGTTAAAATGGGGAGATTATCCTGAGTGGGTCAGACCTAATCAGATGAGCCATTAAAAGGTGCTGAGCTCTTCCTAATCAAGACATTGGAAGTGTGAGGGATTCAATGAGAGAGAAGGTCTCTCTTACTGGCATTGAAGGTGAAGAGGGCTACATGGCAAAGAATGTGGGAGGCCTCTAGGAGCTCAGAGTAGCCCCAGATGAAAGCCAGCAAGGAAATGGAGCTTGCTCCTCAGTTCCTACAACCATGAGGAAGTAAATTCTGCTAACAACCTGAATGAGCTTGGAAGAGGATCCCCAGCTCCAGATGAGAGTGCTGACACCTTGATCTCAGCCTTGTGAGATGGAGCAGAGAACCCACCCACGTTAGCCCAACTTCTGACTTAGAGAAACTGTGAGCTAATAAATTGTTCTTTTAAGCTGCTAGACTTACAGTATTTTTAGTATAGAACAATAGAAAATTGGGAGTTCCTGTTGTGGCTCAGCAGAAACTAGTCCAACTACTATCCATGAGGTTGCAGGTTCAATCCCTGGCCTTGCTCAGTGGGTTAAGGATCCAGCATTGCCATTAGCTGTGGTGTAGGTTGCAGATGTGGCTCAGATCCTGCATTCTTGTGACTGTGGCCTAGGCTAACAGCTGTACTTCCGATTCGACCCCTAGCCTGGGAACTTCCATATGCCATGGGCACAGACTAAAAAGAAAAAGCAAAATAAATAAATAAATAAATAAAAGAAAATTAACAAAATGGACTGGCAGGAGGTTTCTTCTATTTGACAGTAAGAGATAGTTTGACTGTAGCATTTCTGTACATAAAGTATTTGAAATCATAGCATGTTGTTCATATTTAGTGTGGTTCAATTTCTCTGGAATCAGAGGAATTAAGAGGAAAAGAGTTATGCAGGGAGTAGATAGTGATTCCTAGGCTCTTAATTCAATAGGTCTGGGTGTGTGGCTTGTAGCTAAGGCTACAAGGGAACATCTGTCAATGGTTACTGAGAAAAAGTTAATTAAAATCAAGATCGCGGAGGACAAGATGGTGGAGGAGTAGGGGGACACGCTCGCCCTCTCCCACAAACACAACAAAAAAAGCACATCTACAGAATAAATGACTTGCATAGAACAGCAACCAATTGCTGGCAGAGGAACCTAAACTCCAATAACGGCGAGAAGTTCGTGACATTACTGGGCAGAACGGGAGAAAAGAGGAGAGTGAGAGAAGGTGAATCTGAGCGGGACAGGCGCTCCTGAAAGGGAACTGCGGAGGAGAAAGGGATCCCGCACCCTGGAAAGTCACCTACACGGGGGAAAGATCAAATGAACCGGAGGAATCTCTAGATGCAGAGAAGAGTGTAGCAGTAAGTTGGACTATGGAAAAGCCGATCAAGAACCCAACGGGCCATCTGAACTATGGGCACAGTCACCAAAAATTGAGACGCCTGGGTGGGGGCTGGGCACCGAATCCTCGGCTCCAGAGGTTGGTCCCTGGGAAAGGGACGGGGACGCCTGGATGGGGGCTGGGCACTGAGACCTCGCCTCCGAAGGTTAGTCCCCGAGAAAGGGCCGGAGGACGCCTGGGTGGGGGCTGGGCACCGAGACCTAGACTCCAGAGGTTAGTCCCCCGGCTGGGGGGGCGGGGCGGAGCAGAAACTGCTTGGGAGGTCTGGAAACCATTTGACGGGGCAGAGACTGCCTGGGAGACTAGAAAACAAAGCTGTCACAGAGGAAGGGAGCAATACTCTAGGGGCGGGGAAGTGGAAAGCCGCATCAGAGGGAACCTGGGAAAAGAGCCTGGTCTGCGCCCGTGCTGGGGAGGGGAGAGAAGAAGGGGTGGGTCCCCATAGAATACCCCCCACGCCACAGCAAGCTTACAGGCCCGCTAGCTAGCTGAAAGCTGTGCTTCCCAGTGCATCCCCTCCCCCCACCCCCGCCATCCCCTATGCTCCCAGCGAACCTGGGGCTGCCTGCCATCCAGGAGGGCTGGCCTCAACAATTGCTTGAAGCCTACCACCGCAGGGGCTGTCCCTGCATAGGCCTGCTTGCCCTTTGGAGGGGCTACACTTCCGCAGAGTAGCACCAAACACCACCAGCCCCCGAGAAAAGGCCTGCAGCCCAGAAAAGCTAGAACAAGCCTAGCCAGGCCGTGAATAGATCTGCCTAATTCTCGGACGGTTTTTCTGAGTCATGCTGCCCCGGGGAGGAGCCTCTTGGATTTTCAGCGGCCCTGCTACCCGCCTAAGCCCCCAGGGGGTGCCAAGCTCTAGAGGATCAGCTGCAGAGGACTGCCAGCTACAGACAGGACACCCTGCAGCCCAGAAAAGCTGCAACAAGCCTGGCCGAGTCGGGAAAAGATCTCAGACGGTTTTTCTGAGTCAGGCTGCCCCGGGGAGGAGCCTCTTGGGTCTCCAATGGCCATGCTACCTGCCCAAGACTACAGAGGGTGCCGAGACCTAGTGGACCAGCTGCATAGGACTGCCAGCTCCAGGCAGGACCCCCTGCAGCCCACAAAAGCTGCAACAAGCCTGGCCGAGTTGGGAAAAGATCTCAGATGGTCTTTATGAGTCGGGCTGCCCTGGGGAGGAGCCTCTTGGGTTTCCAGCAGCCCTGCTACCCGCCCAAGCCCCCAGGGGGTGCCCCACTCCGGAAGAATAGCTGCTCAGCACCACCAGCCCCCTGGAAGAGCCCCTGCAGCCCAGAAAAGCTGCAACAAGCTCGGCCAGACTGTGACAAGATCCGCCTAAATTCTCAGGCCGTCCTTCTGAGTTGGGCTACCCTAGGGAAGAGCCTCTTAGGTTCTCAGTGACCCAGATAGCTGCTCCAGCCCCCAGGGGGTGCTGCACTCCTGAGGAACAGCTGCCCAACACCGCCAACCCCCTGCAAGAAACCCACAGCCTAAAAACACCAGAGCAAGCTCTGCATGACCAAGTGAAGTCTACTACCATTGTGGTGTGGACCTCCCAGTCCTGCCTGCCCTCAGGAAGTCCTCCTTTGCTTCAGAGAAACACTGTTAGCCCCATCAACACTCCAGAAAAGCCACACTGTCTCAAAAAAGATGGACCAACAACGCCAGCCCTCAGGAAACATTCCACGGCAGTGACAAGGCAAACACTGCCCGATAACAGAGAGTACAACTCCCTCAGGAGAAAGAAAACAACAAGCAAGATGAAGAAGCAGAGAAACCACCCCCAGTCAAACCAACAGGAGAACTCACCTAAAACAGTCAAAAATGACACGGATCTCTGCAGTCTGACAGACCTGGAGTTCAAAAGAGAAACAGTGAAAAATACTGAAGGAATTAAGAGAAGATATGAACAGTAATGCAGATACATTCAGAAAGGAACTAGAAAATATGAGGAGGAGCCAAGAAAAACTAGAACATTCATTTGCAGAGATGCAAACTGAACTAAGGGCAGTAAAAACCAGAATGAATAATGCAGAAGAACGAATCAGTGATGTGGAAGATAGAATAATGGAAATCACTCAATCCGGTCAACAGACAGAAAACCGAATCCAAAAACTGGAAAGCAATATAAGAGACCTATGGGATAATATAAAGTGGGCCGATCTACGCATAATAGGAATTCCAGAAGGAGTAGAAAAAGATAAGGGGATGGAAAATATATTTGAAGAAATTATCGCTGGAAACTTCCCAAATCTAAAGGATGCTGGGTTCAAGTTACAAGAAGCACAGAGGGCCCCAAAAAAACTGAACCCAAATAGACCCACAGCAAGACACATCATAATAAAAATGGCAAAAGTTAGTGATAAAGAGAGGATCCTAAAGGCAGCAAGAGAAAAGCAGAATGTTACTTACAAGGGAACCCCCATAAGAATATCAGCTGACTTCTCTACAGAAACTCTACAGGCCAGGAGGGAATGGCAAGAGATATTTAAAGTGCTAAAAGGAAAAAATATGCAACCTAGAATACTCTATCCAGAAAGAATATCATTTAAAATAGAAGGAGGAATAAAAATTTTTTCCAACAAACAAAAACTAAAAGAATACAGCAACACAAAACCCAGGCTAAAGGAAATATTGAAAGGGCTTCTCTAAACCAAAAAGAAAGGAAGGAAAGGGAAGAAGAAAGAAAAGAAAAAAAAAAAAAAAGAAGAAGAGGAAGAACTAGGACTGAGGAAACCACAATCAGAGAGCAGTCACTCAAATAAGCCAGCATACAGATTTAATCATGAACATGCTTCAAACAAAATAAAATTAAAAAGAAAAAAATAAAAAAGAGTCATCAAAACCATAAATGTGGGCAAGGGATGTTAGGAAATAAATAACCCTTTTTGTTTGTTTGTTTGTTTCTCTTCTTAATTTTAATATAGTAATGAAGTGTTTGAACTTACAGGACCATCAGGCTAAAACACACAATTATGGGAAGGGGTTAGCATACTTAAAAAACAGGGTAACCACAAGCCAAAACCAAATATTTCATTTGCAAAAAATGAAAAAAAAAATACATTCAAGCAGATAATAACAGGAGACCATCCGACCAAAAAAAAAAAAAAGAAAAAAAAAAGGAAGAATGGAGAACCATAGAATCAACTGGAACATGAGGTTCAAATGGAAATAAATAATCATCCATGAATTATCACCTTAAGTGTCAATGGACTGAATGCCCCAATTAAAAGACACAGCATGGCTGAGTGGATAAAAAGGCAAAAACCTTCAATATGCTGCCTACAAGAAACTCACCTTAGGACAAAAGATACATATAGATTGAAAGTGAAAGGGTGGGGAAAAACATTTCACGCCAATAGACATGACAGGAAATCAGGAGTTGCAACACTCATATCAGACAAAATAGACTTTAAAACAAAAGACATAAAGAAAGACAAAGAAGGACACTACTTAATGATTAAGGGATCCATCAAGGAGAGGATGTTACTATCGTCAACATATATGCCCCAAATACAGGAGCACCCAGATACATACAACAAATATTAACAGACATAAAGGGATATATTGATGAGAATACAATCATAGTAGGAGACCTTAATACCCCCCTCACATCAATGGACAGATCCTCTAGACAGAAAACCAATAAAGCAACAGAGATCCTAAAGGAAACAATAGAAAAGTGAGACTTCATTGATATCTTCAGGACACTACATCCAAAAAAATCAGAATACACATTCTTCTCAAATGCACACAGAACATTCTCAAGAATCGACCACATATTGGGACACAAAGATAACCTCAACAAATTTAGGAGCATAGAAATTATCTCAAGTATCTTCTCTGACCACAATGCCATGAAATTAGAAACCAACCATGGGAAAAGGAAAGAGGAAAAACCTACTGCATGGAGACTAAACAACATGCTACTAAAAAACCAATGGGTCCATGAGGAAATCAAGAAGGAAATTAAAAAATACCTTGAAACAAATGATAATGAAGACACAACCTCTCCAAATCTATGGGATGCTGCGAAAGCAGTGCTCAGAGGGAGATTTATAGCAATACAGGCCTTTCTCAAAAAGGAAAAAGATCCCAAATGGACAACTTAACCCTCCACCTAAATGAATTAGAAAAAGAAGAACAAACAAGACCTACAGTCAGCAGAAGGAAGGAAACTATAAAGATCAAAGAAGAAATCAATAAAATAGAGACTCAAAAAACAATAGAGAAAATTAATAAAACCAAGAGCTGGTTCTTTGAAAAGGTAAACAAAAGTGACAAACCCCTGGCCAGACTCACTAAAAAGAGGAGAGAAAGAACCCAAATAACCAAAATTATAAATGAAAAAGGAGAAATCACAACAGATACAGCAGAAATACAAAAAACCATAAGAGAATACTATGAACAACTATATGCCAACAAGTTTGACAATCTGGAAGAAATGGACAATTTTCTAGAATCTTACAGCCTGCCAAAACTGAATCAAAAAGAAACAGACCAACTGAACAGACCGATCACTAGAAATGAAATTGAAGAGGTTATAAGAACACTCCCTACAAATACAAGTCCAGGACCAGATGGCTTCACAGGCGAATTCTATCAAACATATAAAGAGGAACTGGTGCCCATCCTCCTTAAACTCTTTCAAAAGGCTGAAGAAGAAGGAATACTCCCAAAGACATTCTATGATGCCACCATCACCCTCATTCCAAAACCAGACAGAGATACCACCAAAAAAGAAAACTATCGCCCAATATCATTGATGAATATAGATGCAAAAATTCTCAACAAAATCTTAGCCAACCGAATCCAACAACATATCAAAAAAATCATACACCATGACCAGGTAGGGTTCATCCCAGGTTCACAAGGATGGTTCAACATACGCAAATCAATCAGCATCATACACCACATTAACAAAAGGAAAGTCAAAAATCATATGATCATCTCAATAGACGCAGAAAAAGCATGTGACAAAGTCCAAAATCCATTCATGATCAAGACCCTCGCCAAAGTGGGTATAGAGGGAACATTCCTGAATATAATCAAAGCCATTTATGATAAACCCACAGCAAATATAATCCTCAATGGGGAAAAACTGAAAGCCTTCTCACTCAAATCTGGAACAAGACAGGGATGCCCCCTCTCACCACTGCTCTTCAACATAGTTTTGGAAGTCCTAGCCACAGCAATTAGACAAACAAAAGAAATAAAAGGCATCCATATAGGAAGAGAAGAGATAAAACTGTCACTGTACGCAGATGACATGATACTATACATAGAAAACCCTAAGGACTCAACCCCAAAACTACTTGAACTGATTAATAAATTCAGCAAAGTAGCAGGATATAAGATGAACATTCAGAAGTCAGTTGCATTTCTGTATACCAGCAATGAACTATTAGAAAAGGAATACAAAAATACAATACCTTTTAAAATTGCACCTCACAAAATCAAATACCTCGGAATACACCTGACCAAGGAGGTAAAGGACCTATATGCCGAGAACTATAAACCTTTAGTCAAAGAAATCAAAGAAGATGTAAAGAAATGGAAAGATATTCCATGCTCCTGGGTTGGAAAAATCAATATTGTAAAAATGGCCATACTACCCAAAGCAATCTACAGATTCAACGCAATCCCTATCAAATTACCCAGGACATTTTTCACAGAACTAGAACAAACAATCCAAACATTTATATGGAACCACAAAAGACCCAGAATCGCCAAAGCAATCCTGAGAAACAAAACCCAAGCAGGAGGCATAACTCTCCCAGACTTCAAGAAATACTACAAAGCCACAGTCATCAAAACAGTGTGGTACTGGTATCAAAACGGAGAGACAGACCAATGGAACAAAATAGAGAATCTGGAAGTAAACCTTGACACCTATGGTCAATTAATCTTTGACAAGGGAGGCAAGAACCTAAAATGGGAAAAAGAAAGTCTATTCAGCAAGCACTGCTGGGAAACCTGGACAGCTGCATGCAAAGCAATGAAACTACAACACACCCTCACACCATGCACAAAAATAAACTCAAAATGGCTGAAAGACTTAAATATACAACAGGACACCATCAAACTCCTAGAAGAAAACATAGGCAAAACACTCTCTGACATCAACATCATGAATATTTTCTCAGGTCAGTCTCCCAAAGCAATAGAAATTAGAGCAGAAATAAACCCATGGGACCTCATCAAACTGAAAAGCTTTTGCACAGCAAAGCAAAACCAAAAAGAAAACAAAAAAACAACTTACAGAATGGGAGAAAACAATTTCAAATGATTCAACCGACAAGGGCTTAATCTCTAGAATATACAAACAACTTATACAACCCAACAGCAAAAAAACCAACCAATCAATGGAAAAATGGGCAAAAGACCTGAATAGACATTTCTCCAAAGAAGATATACAGATGGCCAGCAAACACATGAAAAAATGCTCAACATCGCTGGTTATAAGAGAAATGCAAATCAAAACTACCATGAGATACCACCTCACACCCGTCAGAATGGCCATCATTCATAAGTCCACAAATAACAAGTGCTGGAGGGGCTGTGGAGAAAAGGGAACCCTCCTGCACTGCTGGTGGGAATGTCAACTGGTACAGCCACTATGGAGAACAGTTTGGAGATACCTTAGAAATCTATACATAGAACTTCCATATGACCCCACAATCCCACTCTTGGGCATCTATCCGGACAGAACTCTACTTAAAAGAGACACGTGCACCCGCATGTTCATTGCAGCACTATTTACAATAGCCAGGACATGGAAACAACCCAAATGTCCATCCACAGATGATTGGATTCGGAAGAGGTGGTATATATACACAATGGAATACTACTCAGCCATAAAAAAAGAATGACATAATGCCATTTGCAGCAACATGGATGGAACTAGAGACTCTCATACTGAGTGAAATGAGCCAGAAAGACAAAGACAAATACCGTATGATATCACTTATATCTGGAATCTAATATACAGCACAAATGAACATCTCCTCAGAAAAGAAAATCATGGACTTGGAGAAGAGACGTGTGGCTGCCTGATGGGAGGGGGAGGGAGTGGGAGGGATCGGGAGCTTGGGCTTATCAGACACATCTTAGAATAGATTTACAAGGAGATCCTGCTGAATAGCATCGAGAACTTTGTCTAGATACTCATGTTGCAACAGAAGAAAGGCTGGGGGAAAAATGTAATTGTAATGTATACATGTAAGGATAACCTGACCCCCTTGCTGTACAGTGGGAAAATAAAAAAAAAATTATAAAAAAAAAATCAAGATCACTTTGTTCATACAATGAATCTTAAGAATTTTTAGGGATGTACAGCATGAGAATCAGGTAAGGTACTTTTCAATACTGATGTAAAAAGGCATTATATATATATATATATATATATATATATATATATATATATATATTTGTGATCACCAAAGTGTCAATAATATCCTAAGCCTTCACCTTGAAAGAGAATACAAAACAATAAAAACAAACATTCACTGAGTCCTTCAGTTTGCCATGAACTTTTCTAAGTACATTCTCTACAAATATTAACTGTTTATAGTCTCAACAAATCTTTAAAGTGGATAGTGTTATTCTCATTTAAAATATTGTAAGCAAGCAGACACTATGGAGCCTTCCGGGTGCATTCCCTTCCACCATATCCTCTGCTTTAGCTCCTCTCTGAAGTACCTAGATAATAGTTTCTGATGCACATTTCCTGAGTTATTTTACAGATGTGAACCCCCCCCCACCCCCAACCACCAAATGGAAGATATTACTGCTAGATGACCATGAACACATACCATAGGCCTTGTGGAGCCTAAGGATTGATAATGTTAACCCCTGTGACACCACCCTATTACCTCAGTGTCAACCAATTAGAGAATTGTGCAACTACTGATCCTGTACCTTGTGACCCCTCTTCCTCACTTGGCCTTTAAAAATGCCCTTCTGGGAGTTTGGGGGTCTTTTGGTCATGAGTCACCTGTCTCCTTGCTTGGCACTGCAAATAGACCTTTCTCTATTCCAAACTCCAGCATGTTGTTATTATTTGGTGTCACTGTGCATTAGGCACAAGAACTTGCATTCGCACTCACATATCAGTAACAAGATGAGGTGATTGGGACACAGAAAACTTACGTATTCTGCCTGGAATCACACAAGAATGAACTGGTGGAGACAATATTTGAACCCAGGTAGTCTGATTTCAGAGCCCCTCCTCTTACGATTTGTATACCACTTAATAATTGTGGGGAGATGCTTAGTCCTTTTTCATAACTCAGCTTTCTCCTATCTAGAAACTGTTACTGTTGATTGGTGTTCAGGTTAAATCTGGTAGCAAAACATTTAGCCTAAATTATTGTCTTTATTGTCCTTCTCTTATTGTCCTTCACATGTATGTAATTTCCCAGTACATTCAATCATTCAGCATATGTTTATTGAACATCCACTACATTTGGGGGATTATTTGAGACTTCAAGCTTAAGAATGCAAATAAAATACAGTTTGGTTATTAGGGAAATTCAACTATTTAAAATGTAAGATCAGAGAGGGATTAGAAACACCATGTATAATATGTACAGGGTAGCAGAAACAAAAAGGTCTTAGATTCTTCTTAGGCTTTTAGGAAAGACTTCCTTCAGATTTACTCCCTAAAAATATATGTTTTTTAAAAAATTATTTTTTTTATTTATTTAGGGCTGCACCTGTGGCATATGTATATGGACGTTCCTGGGCTAGGGGTCAAATTGGAACTATAGCTGCCAGCCTATACCACAGCCACAGCAACACCAGATCCGAGCCACGTCTGCAGCCTACACCACAGCTCATGGCAACGCCGGATCCCCAACCCACTGAGCAGGGCCAGGGATTGAATCCTTGTCTTCATGAATACTAGTCAGAGTTCATTATTGCTGAGCCACAATGGGAACTCCTAAAAGTATATCGTTAAGATCAACATTAACTTAAGATCTTGATTGCTAACATCAAGGATCTGTAGCACTCACACTATGTCTTTATACCAAGACGTCAACAATGAGCCACATAAAATGTTCTGTATTTTAAAGTATTATCTATTTCTATAATTTTGGAACTTGTCCTACCAGTTCTCATTCGCAGATCCTACTAAGCAAACACATAGCTCTATGTCCATGCTATTTAGTAGTGGCCATAATCTTCTTCATCCAGGGTATGGCTTCATCTTGATAGCCTTCTGTTGCTCTGTCCATCCACGCTGGGAAAGAATGTTGAGAAGTTTCTTAAGACATATTATAGCATGGACATTTCTCTGCCACTGTTGCTGGCATCTCAGTCCTCTCTATAATCAGAAGATGTTTTGCATTATTCTTTGTAAATGGGTATGTGTGTTGTCTGTATTTTGTGCATGTGTGTATGATTGTACATGCAGAATGGTTTTGGGGGCTTTGGGGAATGGAAAGGTTTTGTGTTGTTACTCGTGGCAATACAATTACCTGAGGTACCTGGAATTCCTATGCCTGGTTTAAGACATAGAGTATGTTGGTATAGAACAAATATCAAACTTTGACTTATAGATTAATATGCTATCTTTATTTTTACAAGCATATTTATCTTTACAGGTGGTTCAGCTTTTCTGATTGAATCACCTGTACAGAAGAGGAAGGTAGAAATGGTTACAGTAAATCATCTAATGGGCAATCAAGGGGATATGGAAAACCTTAGCATAATTAGCAAAGCTTGTAGTACGGACCTCTGGTGTTCTCCTATATCTAGTTCTTCCCACAAGAAACACAAGGAGGATTGCATTTGCTGCAGTGAAGTGGGGCTATTGCGACTGATTCTTGCTAATGCATCGTGAGTGAAAGTTACTTAGGTATTGGCTTCTAGCCTGAAGGACTTAATTACCAGAGCAAGACTCTCTAGTGCTTTTCTTCCCTTATTAACTTAGGACACTGCATATTCCAGATGGTACAGGGAGAGAATGGTGGAGCCTTCATCATCCTGGAATGGTATGTCACCAAATGGATATTGCTGACCTAAAATTACACAGCCCTACAAGAAAATTTGTATGTCGTGTTTTAGCTACTGACATTGGAGGTTGTGTGTAACATACCTTAACTAGTCTTTCCTAGGTTGTGTTTAATACACCCTAATTAATCTCTCCTGTTTAATACATATTACAAAATATATGATTCACAAGCATTTGTTTTAAAATAGTCTTGGCTCCTTGGGATTCTTGCTCTGTTTTGAATATTTGGTGAGATTTAAAACTATGAAGTTAACAGTTACATTGCAGATGTATCAGTAATTACAGATTTATAAAATGATTCCAAAAATATTATACTGTTTGATTCTCAGTCTCTATAAAAACAGAATTGAAGTGACTTTGTCTAAGGGCTCAGAAAGAGGTGGAGTACAGATGATTTTCCTTGATTCTGTATTCCTTCTATTTTGCTGGCGTTAATATACATTTATTTTTCTTATAAAATAATCATACCATAATAAATTTGATGACAAAAGGAAGAATTAAGTATAATTTGATATATTTGGATCTTCAATAAATAATTCCATAACTTTTTTTTTTTTTTTTGTCTTTTAGGGCTGCACCTGTAGCATATGGAAGTTCCCAGGATAGGGGTCAAGTCGGAGCTATAGCTGCCTGCCTATGCCTCAGCCACAGCAACTTGGGATCTAAGCCGCATCTGCGGCCTACGCTGCAGCTCACAGCAATGCCAGATCCTTTAACCCACTGAGGAAGGCCATGGATCAAACCCATATCCTCATGGATACTAGTCTGGTCGTTACTGCTGAGCTACAGTGGAAACTCCCATAATGGTTTTTTAATGTTCTTATTATTTTATGTTCAAACAATATAAGGTTGTTGCTTATAGATTAGCTGTGTGTTTCAATGGATATTCAGTGTGTCTGTCAAAATACATGTTTTGAACCACAAATATCCCCCTGAGATAGTCTAATTAGAGAAAATAGATTATGATGGTGATAAAAGCTCAGGATCATAGCTATAGTAATGATGCCTATGTTATAGCAGCTTGACTCTGTATCTTAAAAAATTTAGCTGTGATCATTTGCTAGTTTTCAGGGACAGTGGCCTTTTTATTTTTTAACATTGACTAAGGGAAAAAGAAAAAGAAGTACCCTTTTCTGTTCTTTCAATCCCTATACAGTTTTTGGTGGTTAAATTATAGATAGAGTATTATGGCATATAATAAACACATTAAGTGTACACTAGTAAACATACCTGCCCTCCCACCAATAACATGTGCCTGTATGCACACAAATACATGCACACACAGGAAAATAGATTCAGTAAATGATCATTTATCTCACATTTCATATAGAACAGAAAAAATCCTCATATTTGTTTTTTTTTTCCTTTCTAGTTTGCTTTTGTAAACAATTCAGGGTATATGACAATGAGATGACACAGATATATTACTCTGTGGAGATATGCACATTCACGACATTGGCAAATGGTTTGAAATTGATGACATAGAACTGCTCCAGCAGCTGATCTGGCATTGTATGCTCTTCTCCTTTAATGAAAGAAGCAGCTACACATGGATCATAATTATCAAGAACTATCTGTTACTGTCAGTGGCAGAAGAAAATCACATTCAGTTTTACTGTGTGTATTTGATATTACTGCTGAAGATTAAATAAAGGTAATACATTATAGATATGGAAGGAATACATTAAAAATTAGTTGAGATATTTATAATATATACCACAGTAGGAATCAAGAGTTCATGACATTATCCAAGGTAATGATGATTTTGGCTTTGAACATGACTTACATATTCATGCAATGGTAAATGTTTTCCTGTTTCCAAAATTTCTTTTTATAGAAAAAGGCAACAAGCATATAATCACTGGTATTAAGTGCATTAGGGGAGTTAACTAAGTGGATGAAATCTTTCTGAACATTCTCCAGCACTGTAAAAATACACTTAATCATATGCCTGTATCATTGGTTACATGACCTGTTTTTCAAAAAAAAAAAAAATCTGAAGAGGAAGCACAAATTCTTCAAAATATTTTTACGATTAAGAAAAGCAAAAAACAAATACAGGGAATAGAGATATATGTAGTTTTATCTAAGTTGTATGAATTAGGATGGCTTTAATATATTTTAAAATCTGTAAGTTCAATATTATTTAAATTTGAAATGGAAATAATATAAGAAATATTATTTATATTACTGAATATAAATTTTCAAATATTTGTAGTAATAGAAGAGAACCTGGAAAGTAGTGGTTGCAATTAAATTTGGACTTGGAATTTGTAATTACCTACTCACCACCTCAACATGCAGTTAACTAGTTTTTCGATTACATTTTAAAATTATCTTAGCTATCTATACCTGTACAAATGTTAGAGGGCTTGAGTTTATGATAAATTAACAATTCGCAAACTGAGAAGAAAGTGGGTGATCTTTTGTCACATTAATCAATTGCTACACTTGGTGACACTAAGCAGAAAGAACAACCAAAATCAAGAATTCCAGAATTACCAATGGCTACTGGGTGGTTTCATTGTAGCAGCTGTTTCACTTTGGCTGTGTGCATTCAGAAGCAGGGTTCCATCTCCCTGACCACTCCTGTAGTTGTGTATTCATGCTATACTCTGAAGTCCCCTTTCAGAGAATCTCCAGTTGCTGGTTTTTGGTTTGTATGTTATGTATGTATATATTTATGTATTTACTTACCAGTGTGGCATTAAAAATAGGTTTCTGTTAAGTCTAGCCAATAAATTAGTGCATACTTGGTAGTTTACTATAAATAGATATGAGCCATCAATATATGTTATAAAGAGGCATTCAGAAACAAGAGTAAAAATGTCTGGTGTATCTAATAGAGGGTTTAACAAAGTATTGTAATTAATGGATTAGCAGTGAGATCCTTCTTTGTAGCACTGGGAACTATGTCTGGTCACTTATGATGCAGCATGATAATGTGAGAAAAAAGAATGTATACATGTGTGTGTAGCTGGGTCTCCATGCTGTACAGTGGAAAATTGACAGAACACTGTAAACCAGCTATAATGGAAAAAACCAAAAATCACTATACAAAAGAAATACTATGTTTGGTAATTTACTCTATGGTATTTTTTTCCTATTGCAGAATTATATTTTATTGAAATATAAACCTGTTTTGTTCTTTTTAATTTGTTATACTTGGTTTACAATATGCCAATATCTGCTGTACAGTAAAGTGATTCACTTATACACATATATAAATTCCTTTTTATATTATTTTCTGTCATGATCTATCCCAGGATATTGCTGTGTTTTATAGCAATTAAGTCTTTATTTATTTTTTCTAATTATTTTTAAATATATGTTTTTATTTTTTATATTTTATATTACTCAATGAATTTATTACATTTATAGTTGTACAATGATCATCACAATCCAGTTTTATAGCATTTCCATCCCAAACCCCCAGCTCATCCCCTGACCCCCCGAACTGTCTCCTTTGGAAACCATAAGTTTTTCAAAGTCTGTGAGTCAGTATCTGTTCTGAAAAGAAGTTCATTCTGTCCTTTTTTCAGATTCCACATGTAAGTGATACCATTTGATGTTGGTGTCTCATTGTCTGACTGACTTCACTTAGCATGATAATTTCTAGGTCCATCCATGTTGCTAAAAATGCCAGTATTTCATTCCTTTTGACGGCTGAGTAATATTCCTTTGTGTATAGGTACCACCTCTTCTTGATCCACTCCTCTGCCGATGGACATTTAGGTTGGCTCCATGTCTTGGCTATTGCAAATAGTGCTGCAGTGAACACTGGAGTACATGTGTCTTTGCGAGTCATGGTTTTCTCTGGGTAGATGCCCAGGAGTGGGATTGCTGGATCAAATGGTAGCCAAAAAACACATGAAAAGATGTTCAACATCACTCATCATTAGAGAAATGCAAATCAAAACCACTCTGAGGTACCATCTTACGCCAGCCAGAATGGCCATCATCCAAAAGTCTACAAACAATAAGTACTGGAGAGGGTGTGAAGAAAAAGGAACACTAGTACACTGTTGGTAGGATTGTAAATTGGTGCAACCAACACTGTGGAAAACAGTATGGACATTCCTCAGAAAACTAAAAATACTCTATGGTGTTTTTGTTTATTTCTCCTTTTTGTCATTTTTTTTGACTAAGTTGTTTTACATTTTTTTTTGGTATCATTTAGAAGGCAACACTCTAAAAATTTCTGTTGGTTATAGGATGACTGAAATGTTTGACATTATCAACTATTGTCAATTTTAGAATACTTACGTTGCTGGTGATGATGTAAATTTATACAGCTGTTTTGGGGGAATTACCTAAAATTATTTACTTAAGCTATACAGCAATTTACACAGCATATTTTATTCCTGGATATATATATACCCAACCGAAATAAGTGTTTATGCATGTGCAAGGCAAGAATGACAGTGATCACAGAAGTTTTATTCATAGTAGATGAAAGCTGAAAACAATCTAAATGTCCATCAGATGTTGAATGGGTAAGCAAATTGTGATATATTTATGCAATGGAATACTTCAAAGCAATGAAATAGAGAAAACTGCCAATAGGTGCAACAACATGGCTTGATTTCATAGACATATATTGAGAGAAAGTAGTTAGGCGCAGAAGAGTACACACTCTATGATTTCATTCATATGAAGTTAAAAAGACAAAACTAATCTGTGGTGATAGAGATCAGAATAGCATTTATCACTGTAAAGGGATGCTACTGGCTGGGCAGGTGCACAGGAGAGACTTCTTGGAGTGCTGAGGATGTTCTCTAACTTGTGTGGCTGGTGGTTATGTATGAGAACATATATTTATCTTTGCAATTTAAGTAATTCCTCAATTTAGAAAATATACTGGTAGTTGTGTATAAATGTCAACAAATTTTGTGTTAATGTTTCTTTATTTGACCATGCTAAGAGTTAAACCGGACCTTCTGATATTTTCTATGCCTACATATGAAAAGAAATTGATACGTTTTCTCTAGATGTTGTTGGTATAATGTGGAATTTCAAACTCAGCATTTTATCTTAATTGTGAACATTATTTCGGTTTTTGCTTTTTCTTACTAATTTAAGACTTAAATGGTCCTGATTTCTCTTTGTAATAACATTTATAACAGTTACTTAAAATTTTACTAAGTGGTTTTAATGATTCTTGCCAGTTCTTGTCATCCTTGTTTTTAAGTTTCTTTGATTCATCTCCAAATACTGCTTCAGGGTTGAGTGGTCTGTTTTCTAAATCCCTGCACATATGACACTTCGTATATAAACAAAACCTCTTCGAAGGATAGGATTCTTTGTCATCCCAAATTTTACATGCCATTTCTTTGATTTCTTTCCTTTACTTTTTAACAGGAGAAGATAGATCAATGAAGTTTTTCCTTTTTTAGATATTTTTTCAGCTTTATTGAGGAATAATTGGCAAATAGAAATTGTATCCTTAAGGTGTAAAGCATGAAGTTTTGATACATGTATATATTGTGAAATGAGCTTATTAACATAGTTAACATTTTCTTTCTTTGTATGTATGCATGTGTGTGTGTATGTGGTTAGAAGACTTAGGATCTACCCTCTTAGCAGATTTCAAGAATACAATACAATATTGATAACTATAGTCACCATGTTGTATATTAGATCTCCAGAGCCTATTCATCTTATGTAACTGATGCTTTGTACCCTTTGTACATCTCCAGTGTCCTGCATTTGTACCCACCTCTTCTCCTGATTTCTGATTTTGGTGGTGTAGTTGTGCATGGGTGATTCTGTGTCTTTACTGTATGTATACCTTTACTGGTGAGCCTTGTCATTTGTGGAATTTTTGTTTCCTGTTGCTGTGTTTTCTTTTCTGCCTAGAGAAGTTCCTTGAGTATTTGTTGTACGGCTGGTTTAGTGTTGCTGAATTCTCTTAGCTTTTGCTTATGTGTGAAGGTTTTGATTTCTCCTTCAAATCTGAATGAGAGCCTTGCTGGGTGGAGTAATCTTGGTTGGAGGTTTGTTCCCTGCATCACATTAAGTATATCATGCCACTCCCTGCTGGCCTGCAGAGTTTCTGCTGTAAAATCTGCCGATAACCTTATTGGGGTTCCCTGGTATGTTATTTGTTTCTTTTCCCTAGCTGCTTTCAAGATTTTCTCTGTCTTTAATTTTGGTTAGTTGGATTAATATGTGTCTTGGGGTATTCCTCCTTGGGTTTATTTTATATGGTATTCATTGTGCTTCCTGGATTTGAGTGAGTGGTTCCTTTCCTATGTTAGGGAAGGTTTTGGCTATCATCTCTTGGAATATTTTTTTCTGTCCCCTTCTGTCTCTCTTCTCCTTCTGGCACCCCTATGATACGGATGTTGGTGCGTTTAGCGTTGCCCCAGAGTTCTCTGAGACTCTCTTCATTTGTTTTCAATCTTTTTTCTCTTTTCTGTTCTGCATCCGTAATTTCTACTCATGTGTCCTCCACCTGGCTTATTCATTCTTCTGCCTCCTGTATTCTGCTGTTGGCTGCTTCTAGTGAGTTTTTTGTTTCAGTTATTGTATTTTGCATCTCTTCTTGTTTCAGTTTTACATCTTGTTATCTCTTTGCTCGGTGTTTCCTGTAAGTTATCCATCTTTGCCTCCAGTTTATTTCCAGTGTCTTGCATCATCTGCAGCATCAACAGTCTAAAGTCTTTTTCCTGGATGCTAAGAATCTCCTCATCACTTAGCTTGTTTTCTGGGTGTTTTCCTTTCTCCCTCATCTGAGTTATAGTTCTCTGTGTTTTCATTTTTACAGGTTTTTGGTGTGGTGACCTTTTTCCAGATAATAGAGTTGTAGCCTCTCTTACTTCTGGTGTCTGCCCCCCTTGTGGCGGAAGTTGGTACAGGGGCTTGCTGTAGGCTTCCTGATGGGAGGGGCTGATGCCTGCCCACTGGTAGGTGGAGCTGATTCTAATCCCTCTGGTGGGTGGGGCTTAGTCTCTGGATGGGATTAGAGGCAGCTGTGTGCCTGAGGGGTCTTTAGGTAGCCTGTTTACTGAGGGGTGGGGCTGTGATCCCACCTGGATTATTGTTTGCCTTGGGGCTTGGCAGTGCTGGCTGATGGGTGGGGCCAGATTTTCCCAGAATGGCCACCTCCAGAGAAAGGCACACCACTGAATATTCCCAAGAGCTTTGCTTTCAATGTCCTTCCCTCACAACAAGCCCCATTCACCCCTGATTTCCCAGGATGTCCTCCAAGAACTGCAGTCAGGTTTGACCCAGATTCCTATGGAGACCTCACTCTGCCCTTGGACCCAGTGCATGTGAAATTCCATGTGAGCCTTTTAAGAATGGGGTCTCCGTTTCCCCCAGTCCTGTGGAGCTCCTGTGCACAAGTCCCACTGGCCTTCAATGCCAGATGCTCCAGGGGCCCTTTCTCCCAGTGCCAGATCCCCACACGTGAGAGTTTGATGTGGGGCTCAGAACTCTCACTCCTGTAGGTGTGTCTCTGTGAACTAGTTAGTTTTCAGTCTGTGGAGCTTCCCACCCAGGAGGTATGGGGTTGTTTATATGATGAAATCGCTCCACCTACCTCCTCTTTTTCTTCTGGAGTAGGGTATCTTTTTTAAGGTTTCCTGTCCATTTGTGTGGAGATTGCTCAGCCTTTAGTTGTGAATTTTGTTGATTTTAGGAGAGAAGTTGAGCTCCAGTCCTTCTATTCCGCCATCTTAATCCTCTCATAAATTTCATTTTAAATGACCAGGTATGAGTTTCTTGCTTCATTATCTAATCTTATTCCAAAATCCATTTCTTTATGAAATTAGTTGAGATGACATAATGTGTATTGATTTCTCTTTATTTCTGTTTTTTCAAATGTTTGTTTTCTTTGTTTTTATTATATTTTTTATCATAAAAAACTTATTTCACAAGTTCCACATCTTTAGATTTCTGTTTATTTGAACAATTAGTATCATAAACAGGTGTGGTATTTCTTTCTCCACTGTGGTTAATGCGTCCTTTTGGTTTCTACTTATTGCTATTGCTATTACAGGTTCTTATCGTTTACTAAGCTCTAGAATGACTTGGTAAGTCGTTTATCCAGAAGCTCTGGGGAAGAGAGTGGCAGTGTGGTCTATCTGTAGGATATCTAATCAGGGAATATTTGAATCTGTCCTTTCTCTGTGCTTGATGAGGACACTGCACTGTGATGTAACTTGCCTTGGTTCCTTCCAAGTGCTGCCATCCTAATCAGGTAAAAAACATTATTTGAGGTGAATTTTCCTCAGTATACCTTTGGATGATTTTCTGTTTTGTATTGGAGCCTATATACCGGACCTAACATTCATCTAATCCAAGTGTTGCACGTCTAATATAGTAAAGAGGACAACAACGGGCCCCTTCTCCATCTGCCTAGTAGCATACTCTTTCTTTCTGTCTTCTCTCAATCTTTCAGCCTCTCTTCTTTTTAATTTCCACAGACCCTGGAGTTCCCATCACGACTTAGCAGAAATGAATCTGAGTGGCATCCATGAGGATGCAGGTTCGATCCCTGGCTTTGTTCAGTGGGTTAAGGATATGGCAGTTGCGAGTATCTGTGGTGTAGGTTGCAGTTGCAGACTCGACTTGGATCCCGTGTTGCTGTGGCTGTGGCATAGGCCGGCAGCTGCAGCTCCAATTTGAGCCCTAGCCTGGGAGCCTCCATATGCCTTGGGTGCAAGCCTAAAAAAACAAAGAAGACAAAAAAATTTTTTCCACTGACCCATACTTTATAAGATGAGCTACTTTCTATGTTTTATTATCATCTGCACTACATTTAGCAGAAATAACTTTCATGTTTCTGTTCTGTTTATAACTTTCTCCAGAAACACACACACTTCTTGCTATCAATGAAACAAAAACAAATGTTCAGAAGTAGCAAAGTTTTTCTGATCCTGAAAATGAGAGTGACTTCCCTAAGAGCTCTCATAAGGAAAACAATGTATTACATTCCTTACTGTGCAACATGTTTGATTTCTTAATCATCAATAAACAAGTGAACTAATCCATAAAACTTAATTGAAGTCATTCTACATTCTCACCACCATATCTTTTCTTATCCTTCTGGATCACTTATACCAGTACTCTTAATTCAGCAACTAATTGTCTTTATGGAAGCCTCTCATCTGCAGATTATCCATTGTCCATTGTTTGTGGATATCTATATTCCTGTCTTACTCAGGTAACGTTCCTTCGTCCATCCTTAAAATCACTCCTTTGTAGTATTCTTGCTTCATTTTTTCTCTATTGTACATGCCTGGCTAAAACCATCTATCCAGGAGTTCCCCTGTGGATCAAAAGGTTAAGGATCTGGTATTGTAACTGCTAGACTTGGGTCACTGCTATGCCACAAGCTCGGCATTCCTGGACCAGGAACTTCTGCATGCTGCAGGTGTGGCCAAAAACTTGAGAAAAAGTAAACTAAAACCATCTATCCAAATACTTTGTGCTTTCAGCCAAGAAGCTGAAATCAGCATAAAAATTGCCCACAAATATTCCTAATTGAATATATTTTATGTTCATGATCACATATTTAAAATATATGCAATATTACCAGACAAACTTTTTTCACTTTCTTAATTTGACTGATTTCTCGTTTTTCAAATTACTTTTCTTATGTTGTCCTCTCTCATCAAAGAACCAATATTTTTCTATCTACTCCCTCTCTCTTAGCTGATATTCTTTTCTTATCTCATTCTTCTCTTATCAAATAGAAACAATGAGAAAAAACTTCATCAGTTTCCTTTGACCAAATTTATGATTGCAGTTTCTTTTGTGCTCACATACCCTGCCTTTCTTCCTTTGCAGTGCCCCTCATTCTAAGGCCATTCTCAAAAATTTCTGCTCTTGATCTCACCCTTCCTTATCTTCTCAAGCATAATATTCTTCCAGTCACATACTCTCTCTCTCTTGCTCTGTATACTAGCGCATTTTCCAAAATATACAAAATGATGGCGTTCTCTTGTGGCACAATGTGTTAAGTATACAGTGTTGTCATTGCAGTGGCTTAAGTCACTGCTGTGGGGTGGGTTTGATCTCTGGCCGAGGAACTTCCACATGCTGCAGGTACAGAAAAAAAAAGTATACAAAATGATACTTTAACAATCACCTTAAAAAAACATTGCTGGGGTCAGGTCTGCCAAGATAACAATTGAACCTATTTATTTCTGACCAAACACAAGTAAGGTTTATCTTTTCCTCATGTCAGAGACCAACACGAGAGGCTTGGCTATACTTGGAAGCTCTCCTCAATACTGACCCAGCAACCTGAGTTGCTTCCATGCTGTAGTTATTCTTTCTGGAACACATGACTTTGAAGTTTGCCACTGAGGGCCAAAAAGAAGTGAAAGACTGTATGAGATGTTTTCAAAGCTCAGTGTCTAGAAATGGCATGTATTGTTTTTGTCGACACCCCATTTTCCAGATGCCATTCCATAGTAGGAACCTAACTGCAAGAGAGACTGAGAGATGTACTCTTCCTGTGCTTAGGAAGAGGAAATGTTGTGAGCATTAACATTTTTTTCCTAGCATAGTCACACTGATCCCACATGTCCCATCCAGCTATTGCTCTTATGTCTCTGCTCTTCTTAACAAAAGTTTTAAAAAATATCTGTCTGTTCCATATTTAAACACCCTTAAATTCTTTTTTTCTCTTCAATATGTTCAGTCCATTTTCCATGCCCACAGGCTCATGCTGCTATTAGCAGTGATCTGAAAGGTGACATATGGAATAGTTGAATTTCAGTTCTCTTAGTTGAACTCTTGATGAGATTCCACATGGTTGATCACCTTTGCCTTCGTGGTATTTCTTTTCTTTTTTTCTTTTTCTTTTTAGGGCTGCACCTGCAGCATAATAGACATTCCTAGGCTAGGGGTTGAATTAGAGCTGCAGCTACCAGCCTATGCCACAGCCACAGCAATGCCAGATCCAAGCCATGCCTGAGACCTATACCTCAGCTCATGGCAACACTGGATCTTTAATCCACTGAGTGAGGCCAGGGATCAAACCCACATTATCATGAATACTAGTCGGGTTCTTAACCCGCTGAGCTAAAACGGGAGCTCCCTTCCTGGTATTTCTTGATATATATATCATTTTTTGTTTCTTGATATATATCATTTTTAGTGTCATTATGGTCTAAAGATCATAGTGTTTATTTTCTGCCTTCTCTACTGACTTCTCCATTTCAGTCAGCTTTGTTGATGCTTCAACTCTTCCTCAAGTTTTTTCCCCAGGCTTTCTACTTTCTTCTACTGGAGGATCACATCTGGTTTTGTATTTTTAAATTGTTAGATGCCACTCTGTCCTAAATTTATATCTTTTGGCCTATCCTCGTTTCAGTGTGACTTTCCATAAATTCGGTTTCTTTCTTTGCTCTTTATTGCCTTTCCATGTAATCTGTCAGTGAATCCTACTGGTTTCTACTCAAAAATGTATCTTAGGTGTGAACCTTCTATCTCCACTTTTCTTGATTAAACGAAGCTTATATTTTTTCTCTCATCTAGCCTAGTACGGTAGTTTTATAACTAGTATTCTTGACTCCCATCTGTTAGTTTGTAACTCTTGTCTCCATAAAATCTATTCTCCAAAAAAATAGCCAGAGATTTATTTAAAAATAAAATTACATCACTCCCTTGCTTAAAACCTTACAAAGGATGATTTTTAAAAAGCCCGAACTCCTTAATATTACCTACAAAGTCCGATAAAATATGTCTCTTACTTGCCCCTTTGACATCAGTGCCTACCACTTATTCTACCCTAGCCACTTTGGTCTTCTTGGCACTCATTGAACATTGCTCAGCTAAGGGACTTTGCAGTTTTTCCTGTTTTCACTAGGAACTCTCTTCCCCAGATCTTCCCATAGATGGTAACTTCTTGTCATTTAGCTCTCATTTCTAACAATATTACCTTGGTGAGATATTTCTTAATTACTCAATTAACATTTTCAATTTCCCTTTCTTATTATGTTAGTTTCAGTTTTCCCCCAAAACAAATCTTGAGATAAGGATGTGAATGTAGGGAGTTTATTTAGAAGTTGGTTCCAGAAAACACAAATGAAAGAGTGGGGAAAGTAAGGAATGAAAATAAAGAAAAATGAGTTGGTAGCTGCACAGAACAATGGTGGCTAAATCCTTCTGGGATACTCTAAGAAACAGTGGAGCAAGCTTTAGATTTGTTCCATCAGTGGAGATGGAGGTTATGGTATTTACATACTGACCCTCATCCCCCAGGTTGAGAATTGAGCCAAACCCTGCCTCCTGCACTGCTTAGTTGTTCCTAGTCAAGCATACCATTATGGTGCCAGAGAAAGCCCTCAGGCAGAGAAGCAGAAATATATAGGCGTTTGATGTTCTAGATGGTATTCTACCATAGTTGCAGGTAAACACAAAGGTAGGCCACGGAGCTACATGGCATGGCATGAATAGCATCTGTCACACACCTTCGTCCCCCAAACATACATATACCCTACATATACCTATGCAGCCTTTCAATTATAAGCATATATCTACATCTTCTCATTATCAAATTTATCTTAACATATTTGCTTGCTTATTTATATTTGTTTTCCCCACAAAGAATGTGAATTTCATAGAAACAAGGTCCTTGTGTTTCTTATTCACTGTAAAATTATGAGTCCCTTGGATAGTGATTGGAATGCACATAGAAAATATCTTCTAAATGAAGGAAAAAACAATGTTCTTTGAAAATTTTTACTGTAAGTACTGGGATCATTTTCTAGAATGCTTTAGATTAAGATCTACCTTATCATTTTCTTACAAGTCTATGGTATTCCTTTTTTTGTGAAAGTAGGAACTGTGCTTTCTAAACTGTGACTGTCTTGCATTATTTACTACTGGGGATGTCAGCATATTTTGTGCAGTTGATGATACTCCTAAAAAAAATGCCATCTGCCAGCGATATCAATCAGTAAGTGACAAGGGATATAGAGAAAAATGTCTCTAAGCTCAAGTGACAAGAACATATAAGCATGCACATCACCAACTGCATGCAGCTGTCCCAAGAAAGAACTCAGTGCTATACCTAGGATGAAGTGGAAAGGAAGCTGGGGGCGGGGGGCGGAGGGATGGAGGGGGAGAGAGAGAAAAAAAGAGAGTGAGAGAGAATGACTTATAAGGGATAGGAGTGATACATCCTAAGTAGGTTCTGGCTTAGAAGCCATAAAAGGGAGACACAGGAGTTCCCATCATTGCTTAGTGGTAGCGGACCCGACTAGTATCCATGAGGATGCAAGTTCCATCCCTGGCCTTGCTCAGTGGGATGGCTATCTGTCATTGCCGTGAGCTGCGATGTAGGTTGCAGACTTGGCTCAGATCCAGCATTGCTGTGGCTGTGGCGTAGGCCAGCAGCTCCAGTTCATCCTCTAGCTTGGGAACCTCCACATTCCATGGGTGAGGCCTTAAAAAGACAAACAAAAGGGGGGGCACATTTTAAGTAAAATTTTGAAGGATCATAAGCACACATGTTTATAGAAAAAATTTATCAAGAAATGTTGAATGAGGGTGCATTAAAGGTGAAACAGAGATTTTAATGTTAATTGTGGAGAGAAGAAACTGAGCTTTGTCTGGAGTGGGGATCAGTGCTGTAAATCACAATCAGCCAAGTTCTTTAGACACTAATGTGGATGCTTGTAAAAGCTTACACCTGTGAAGTGACCTGGCTTTTTAGACAACCTCAGTGGTGGTGAGGATAATAGCTGTGACTTTGGCACCTTTAGCTTTCCCCCAACTAAAATTACTACCATGGTATTTTTTAATTTAGGATGCGTTGCTATGGTAATCCATGCCTTGAGCAGTCCTAGAGAAGACTGGGATAATGCATGATTATCTGGATTGGTAGAGTGGGCTATCGTATTGATGAAGTACAGACTCCTGTTTTTGCAGATCACTCCTTGGCTTTGTTTCTTACATTTGTTTACAGATCGATCTTTAAATCTTCTGCCTTTAATGCATAACACTTCTTTAGGAAGAAGGATTAAAGGGACTAAATTCCTTGAAATGCTTTCTTGTAGTATTTTATGAATCATTCAAGGTGGAGATTGTTGGAAAAATGCTTAAAAGGAAGATTCAAACTAACTTGAAACTTATAAGATGATATTTTTGCTCTTTTTTTTTTTTTTTGGTCTTAATCCCATCTCTATATATCAGTTTTAATTTCATTCGCAGTGTCATATATCTGAGTGTCCATATCATCTTCTCTTTAGATACATATGAAGAATCAACCATGACATAATGAAGCAGAAATGGCATTCAAAACGATTTTAGAATTCATCATATTACAGCCTCACATGGTGTGACATGATTGCAGATAAAAGGCAATCTGCTGTAACATGCCCGCTTGTTTGATGGACTCAATTCAAGGGATTCTCTTTTTGTGAAAAAATGGGAATACAACTGGGATGTTAAGAGACAAGTTAAACCATCTGCCCCTTTTCCAGAGAATAACTACTGATATATATAGAGGTATAAATTTCAGTGGCACTCAGTGGAAAGTTATTGGTCCTGAACTGCTCATGTCAGAATTGCTCAGGCCATACATAGATTCCAGTCTCTGAGAATAGGATGAGCTTTAATAATGGAGGTTAATAATAAATGTATGAAACGAAATGGACCATTGCTGGTCAGTCCCACAACAAAATGATTTCTCTAAGTGTTGGTACTACTGCCTTGGGATTGGTTTTTTGCAGTCATCTCCAAAAGTAAATATCACGACAGAAGAATCTAATTTTTTAGAAAGGAGGGGATAGGCAGTAGAAATTATACACAGACAAAAGTATTGCATAAGTGCAAATTAAGAGAGAAAATAAAGGGAAACAGTGGGGTATAAGAAGGAAGAAAGGGAGGGAAAGAAGGAACTAATATTCTTGGGGTGATCATTAAATTTTGGGCTTTTGTCTAGGTGTTTTTAACAAAACATTTAAAAATTCTCCTTAAAACTTTACACATAGCTGTCTAAAATATCCACTTTTATTTATGTACATATTTGTCTATAGTTGAACTTTCCCACTAGTTAATAAAACTCTGTGAGGAAAGGCCTTTGTCTTATTCATCACTGTATCTCCTATGTCTAAAAAGAGTCTGACCCATCGAAGACATTGAGGGAATATTTGCTAAATAAACAATCCAACAAAATAGGAATTTTTTTCCAGAAAAGATAATAACTAAAGGCTGAGCTGCTGGTGACAAGGGACAGAATTTTTCCATCAAAAAGCTAAAATTTTTAGTAATTTTATTATATTTCTCCTTATTAAAAACTGTTTTTACACACTTGATGTCCACTGTTAAGTTCTGTTATCCCTGAAAGAACAAGGTATATTCTTGTCTAGTTTCCCAATGTATTTAATTCTGCTACAGACTTTTATCATTTCATATTTTTTAAATGCATCTGACTCCCCTACTAATTGAGAAGGTATTAGGGAGGCAGTATATATATATATATTTTTTTTTTAAAAAAGGTAATATCTTTGCTGTTGTACCAATTAAAATTCTACTAATAATATGTGAGTGCTTTTTTTAATAAATAACTTTTACATGTTGTCAGCAAAGAGGGCAAATGGAGTTATATTTAGAGAACTGCAACAGTTAGATTAAGGAGACAAAATGTGTGTAAACATTTGACAAATGGAAAAATCATTACGGCCTTTTCAGAATAGCCATTTGATTTCTATGTGGGTATTATTTGAGTGAAATTAATGAATTTCATTACAGCATGTTGGTTTTTTACTCATGAAGAAAAAGCAATTCAACCCTGAATAGTCAAAAGAAAAAAAAAACCTTTTTAAACTTTTACATTCCAAGAGATAATTTAGCCATTTTTACTTTGTCACTTTGAACTAGGCTGCTTAGGTTTATCAAATTAAGTAGATGCTTTACAAACCTTAGTATGTGCTGGATAAACCTGGCTGATGCCTGACGAACTGTAGTCTACTATCTCCACATCAGCTATTTGTAACTTACTTTGAGCTGAATTCTAATTTCCACTTCTAATATTTGATAATTGCACATTGCCTATCAGTAATTTTCTCATTTGAGCCCTTCTGTAATAGATACATATTTATCTATTCCTTTTGCTCTGTACAAGATATTGTGACAGTTAATTCTATAGTCTAAGTACTATTTTATAATGAAATTTTGCTTGAATTGCTTATAAAATAATCCCCTTTTCAAATTTGATCGCTAAGCATCTTGCTTTTCTAATTAGTTATTACACTGGCTCAAATAGCAGACTAGAATCAATCCATTCCTTTCTATTTCAAATCTCCATACCATGCAGTGCTCTTACAATTTCATTTCTTTAACTTTGTCAGTCAACTCTGACTAATCTGTCTTTATAATTCATACCCACAACCCTTGAACTATTTCTGACCCAACCTTTTCAAACTCTAATATCCTTTCCCTAGCTTAAGGAGTCTGGAGGTAAGCCAGATATTTCAAAAATGGTATTACTTCTCTTTAATGGGAGATACAATAATTTTGTTACAAAATACTTTTTGTTCTTTTTCATTTTGTTTTCAGTTTGAAAATAATAGGGCTTTTTGTTTGATCCATCCACTAAAACCGAATTGTTATGTTTGATTAAACCCCCAATTTTTATATGATTCAACATACCACAGTTATGATTTATTAGTAACTGATGACAGATTATCATATTAGTATATTTTATTATTTCTAAATTTATTTTTTATGTCATATATAGTAAAATTAACTTTGTTGTGGATAATTTTATTAATTTTGACAAATTTACAGTCATGTGTCTACAACCAAAGTCAGATGCTTTGTTGTCAACTCTTTCCCTCACCCTGAACCCCTAGCAACCACTGATCTATTATTCTCCATTCCTATAGCTTTGCCTTTTCCAGAATGTCATAGCAATAAAATCATTTAGTTTGTAGTCTTTTGATCTGGTTTTTTTTTTTTTTTTTAGTTAGCAAAAAGCATTTGAGATTTAGCCATGTTGTTGTATGTATCAGTAGATTTGGCGTTATTTTAGGGTTTTTTTTTGCTAAATAATATTCCGCTGTGTGGGCACACTAGAGTCTGTTTATCTGTTCTTTGGTTGGAGAACATTTTGGTTCTTTCCAGTGTTTTGTGATTATGAGTTAAGCTGCTAAAAACTTCTACATATAGGTTTTTATGTGAAGATAAGTTTTCACTTTTGGGGAGAAATGGGATTTCTGGGTCACATGATATAGGTGTATTTACCTTTATAAGAAACTTTCTGCTTTCCAAAGTGAACATTTTGCAGTGTACAAATGTTCGAGTTTCTCTGTATCCTCACCAGCAACTGATTTTTAAAAAAACATTCTAATAAACATTTTGTTGTATTTCATAGTGGTTTTAATTTGAATTTTCTTAATGATCAGGCATGGTGAACATCATTTCATCTGTTTATTTGCCAACCATATACCTTCTTTGATTTTATGTGTATTCAAATCTTTTGCCCATATTTTTATTGGGTTGTTTATTTTCTCTGATGATTTTTGAAGGATCTTTATATGTTCTGGAAACAAGTCCTTTGCCATATAGATGATTTACAAATATTTTTTCCCTGTCTGTGTTTCGTCTTTTCATTTTCAGTGTGTTTTGCTGTCTCAGGTCTACCAGCCTTTCGTAGGGAGGAGAGTGAGGCCCATGGAGAAAGTTAGATGTTAAGAGTGGGTTTCAACTCCCTCCCTATCTGTGATCCTCAAGGGATCCACGGTCCTCATACTCCTATCAGTCTCTACTCTTCTCTACCAATTTGTTAATAATTCCAGCTGAATTCTTTTCTGACTTTGGTCTAGTTGGTTATGTGACTGAGGTCTCTTATAGATTTGAGAAAAGTTGTAAACTTGTAGTTTGTCCAGCTTTGGTTATTATTATAAGGATGGGATAATGCTTTTTTCAACTCTCTACTTCACACATGGAAATCAGAATTCCCCTTGTTCTGATTTTCATGTGACTTTTCATTTGCCTAAGTTTAGGAGATATAATTGGAAACAAAGATTTTTTGCCAACCCTGAAAACCTCTCCACCAAGGTTGAAGAAGAGAAAGAAAACAGTTTTATTATTGAATAAGCATAAACTGGAGTGTGATGCATATCACAGGCAATCTAAAGAGACTTAAAAGACAGAAAGAAGTCTTACCCTTTTATATAATCAAGCAAATACACCTATTATATACTTGTTCCCAATATAAACAATAACAAGCTTCAAGTAAAAGAACTTGAAGCACCCTTTCTCACACAAAGTTCATCCCAAATTCACCTGGTAATTTGGGTGACCATTTGTGTTTGGTAATGGTCTTCCTCCAAAAAAAAAAAAAAAAAAAGATTCCACTTATCTTTATGACAGGAGTTAGGTTTGCAACTTGGAGCCAGATTCCAGCCAAACTTACACTGCCGTCCGCATGGAAACTTGGAGACAGGGGCACTGTTTTCCTTGATGATTGCATTTTAAATCATGGCCCCCAGGTCCTTGATTTAACATTACTGGGTTGTAAGACTTAATTAATAAGACACTTATTTAGCTTTTGAAAGGATTTACGCACATTTGAAAGAGCAAAGAAAGCTCTTATAATTACAGAAATTCTAAAGTAAATGTTTTAAGAAAAGGAAAGGGGAGGAGCCTGTTTCTTTGTTTGCACCAGGGAGAATTTCTTTTTTTCTTATTCTTAATTCGTACATTTTTCTTACACTTGTGAACATCAGGAACATGGTCCCCCCCCCCCAAAAAAAAGGTATACACAATATATTTAAATCCTTTGGCTTACTTGAGTTTTACAACAATCCTGTGAGGTAAGCCAGAAAGTAATTTTTTTATTGGTCCATTTTAGGAGATTAGGAAATTAAGATGCAGAGAATCCAGTTGAATTGTCCAATTACATAATTCTAAGAAAAAAAAAATAAAATCAATGTCTCTCAAATCCAGCTGTTCTGGCACCATCTCCAGTCCTGCCACTCTACACTGCTTTCTCAAAAACTTATGTATTGGCACTCTTGAGTTTATATTTAGAATCAGAGAGTAAACACATGCCAACTTTGCTGGTCTCTACAAAGTTTTAGGATATATAATTTAGCCATATTAAATGTACTCTTGATTGGTTCAATTAACAAGTAATTTGGCTAAGAGAAAGAGAGGCAACAGAGTTAATATTTATTGATACATTTATTATCAATACACACATCTCTCCTCTTTTATTCTTTCAAAAATATTTACTGAATATCTGTTATATAACACATATTATTCTAAGGACTGGAGAAGCAGTAATGAATCAAACTGATAAAGTCCTTGCCCATATGAAGCTTACATTCTAGTGAGTAGAAAAGAGAATAATACTTAAAATATATAAATTTTTAAATATTATTTAATTTTTAAATATCATGGTATATGATTATGACTTATACAGTGTAGAAAACCAAAGCAAGAAAAGGGTGCTGGAATGTGTTAGAAGGATATGAGTTTTGTTTTGTTTTTGTTTTTGCAGAGGTCTGAAGAAAGTTAAGAGTAAGATATTATGATATCTGGGGGAAAAGCATATAAATGGGGGAAGAGTAAGTAAAATGTTATTGAGGCAGGACTATATTTGTATATTTAAGTAACAACTAAGAAGATATGTGACTGGAGCTGAGTCCAGGCAGGAAGAGAAGTGGAAGGGGCCAGGTTATTAAGAGACTTGTAAGTGAGATCAGAAGACTTTGGCTTTTGAGAAAATGACATAATCAAATATTTTAAAAGTTCACTCTGGATGAGAAAATACTACAGTGGGGTTAGTGCCTAAGTATTGAGACCAGGTAGGTGACTACTGCAATTCATCTGATTTAATGATACCAAGTAGGGGGAAACTTCCCTGCTTTAACTTTTTGTTATACTTTTAAAATTCACTTTTTTTGTTGTTTCAAAAACAAAAGTTAATGTATTAGAGTGGTGATAATTATTTAGATTTATGGCACCTTGTAAACAGAAAATGTTGACTTTAATACATCTTAAGGACATTTGCTTAGGATATATTTCATTGACATTTTATGTAGAAAATAACCTCACATTTGCCTAGGATAAACTTGAGACCATGACATAATGAATCAGTAAGAATGCTCTGAGCTGTGTTTTTCAAATAAGAATTTACATGATAGTTTATCAAGTAGACAGTATGTGGAGAGAGAGACAGAGCTTGTGCAACTAAATTAATTTTGTAGCAACATTTGTGATTGTAATTAAGGATAGATGTACCAAAGTAAATTCCTATCTGCTTAAAAAATGACAAAACTTGACTTACATTTGTCAGTTTCTCAATATTATGAAAATACATATTGGTCCACTAATAAACATTTGCTGAGTATCTTCCATAAATTGAATAACATTTTTTCCACACACTGTCCCTATTTTTATCTTAAATATGACAAATTATAAACATATGATTTTTCAACTTTAGGATTGTCCTCAATTTCTTTTGTAGGTTAAGCAAAAACTTATACAAAGGACTTTTAAATCCCTTTATAACTTTACTAAGATATGAAATGTAATTTCTAAGATCTTTCTACTTTATTTGTTTGAAATAACTAACTGAAGGCTTTGTAAGAAACTCAATATCTAAAACTTTCCCCCTTTTATTAATGTTAGAATAAAACAAAGTTAAGTGTTGAGATCTCTTTGTCACTTTTAGATTTCTCATTACCCTCATAGCAATCCATTCTTTGGTACATTCTTAATTGAAGGACTATTATAAACATTCATGCTCATAGATCTTAGTAAATTCATGTAATTTAATAAATTTCTTACTTATTAAATAAATTTCATATTTATTCCTAAAGAAAATTTGCTCTTTACAATTCAGTTTATTTTCACATTAATGGTTGTTTGGGAATCAACATCTTTTTTTTAATTGTTAAATTTTATTGGAGTATAATTGACCTACAATTTTGTGTTACTTTCATGTGTACAGCAAAGTGAATCACTTTACATATACACATATCCATTCTTTTTTAGATTCTTTTCCTATATAGGTTATTATAAAATTTGCAAAAAACATTTATTATAGTTGATTTACAATGTTCTGTCAATTTCTGCTGCACAGCAAAGTGGCCCAGTTATATATATATATATATATATATATATATTCTTTTTCTCATATTATCTTCCATCATGTTCTATCACAAGTGATTGGATGTAGTTCCCTGTGCTATATAACAGAACCTCATTGCTTATCCATTCTAAATATAATAGCTTGCATCTTCTAACCCCAAATTCCCAGTCTATTCCACTTCCTCCCCTTTTCCCCTGGGCAACCACAAGTCTGTTCCCTATGCCCATGAGTTTGTTGCTGTTCTATAGATAGGTTCATTTGTGCCATCTTTTAGATTCTAATTATAAGCGATAGCCTATGGTATCTGTCATTCTCTGACTTACTTCACTTAGTATAAGAATCTCTAGTTGCATTCATGTTGCTGCAAATGGCATTAATTTGTTCCTTTTTGTGGCTGAGTAGTATTCCATTGTGTATATGTATCGCCTCTTCTTAATCCATCCATTCATCTGTCAGTGGACATTTAGGTTGTTTTCATGTCTTGGCTATTGTGAATAGTGCCACAGTGAACATACGGGTGCGTGTATCTTTTTCAGTGAAAGTTTTCTTCCGATATATACCCAGGAGTGGGATTGCTGGATCATATGGTAGTTCTAGTCTTAGTTTTCTGAGGAACCTATACTGTTTTCCACAGTGGTCATACCAGTTTACATTCCCACCAACAGTGTAAGAAGGTTTTCTTTTCTCCACACCTTGTCCAGTATTTGTTATTTGTAGACTAATTAACAACAGTCATTCTGGCTGGTGTGAGGTGGTAGGTACCTCATTGTGGTTTTGATTTGCATTTCTCTAATATTTAGTGATGTTGAGCATTTTTTCCTGTGCCTATTGGCCATTCATGTTTTCTTTGGAGAAATGTCTATTTAGGTTTTCTGCCCATTTTTCAGTTGGGTTGTTTGTTTTGTTGCTGTTGAGTTGTATGAGTTGTTTGTATATTTTGGAGAAGATTAAGTTGTTGATTGCATCATTTGAAACTATTTTCTCCCATTCTGTAGGTTGTCTTTTCATGTTTATTTATTTATTTATTTATTTATTTTTGTGGTTTCCTTTGCTGTCCAAAAAGTAAGTTTGATTTGTCAAAATGGTTTATTTTTGTTTTTAATTTCTATTGCCTTGAGAGACTGACCTAAGAAAACATGTGTATGGTCGATGTCAGAAAATGTTTTGCCTATGTTCTCTTCTAGGAGTTTGATGGTGTCTTGTCCTATGCTTAAGTCTTTAAACAATTTTGAGTTTATTTTTGTGCATGGTGTGAGGGTGTGTTCTAGTTTCATTGATTTACATGCAGCTGTCCAGGTTTCCTAGCACCAATTGCTGAAGAGACTGTCTTTTTCCCATTTTATAATCTTGCCTCCATTGTCAAAGATTAATTGACCATAGATGTCTGGATTTATTTCTGAGTATTTTCCTCATTTTTTTAATTTGATCATCATCTTGTTATAGTTTTCTATTATATTAACAGATTAAAAGTAGAAACTCAATTCTTTGCTCCTTCCTGAATGCATATTCTCTGCAATGTAACTTTGATGTTTTACCCATTAGAAGATGCAGTCTGTTATCCCAACTCTGGAATCTGGGCTGGTCTCCTGATTTACTTCTGACTCATGGAATGTGGTAGAAGTTACACAGTGCTTTTTTCAAGCCTAGGCCTCAAAGAAACCTTTTGTGCTTCTGCTCTTTCTCTTGCAACCTGCCTCAGACCTCAAGAACAATCAGAGCTAGCCTTCTTGAGAGTGTGGAACAGAGACATGTTATTCTAGTCAAGGCCACCATAAGCCAGCCAGGCCCCACTATTCTGCCAGCTGATGACAAACCCATGAGGGTTTAAACCAGAACCTTCCAGTTTAGCCTAGCCTAAATCAGTGGCCTTATAGAATTGAACTAAGTATATGGTTCTTGATTTAAGCTATTAAATTTTAGTGGGTTTTTTTATGCAGCAAAAACTAACTGATACAGATATAAATATTCAAAACAAAGGACACAAAATTTTGACAATGAATTAAATAAATAGAAGTTAAAGGAATCTAAAAAACTCATACCAGCTTTGGTTTTACTCTTATCCTGAAGGCAAAGAAAAGACTAGATAATTAATTCATCAAAAATGGGAATTAAAAATGAAAAATAAACTGAGAATTTATCATAATTGTAACCGCTAATATTGTATTTGGTTTCTTTATTTTGCATGCCACACTTAGTTAATAAGTTAATAGACCTAGAATATTCTTTGTTTTCTTATGTATTTTTTACTACTTGACATATAACATATTTCTCTATGTTTATTATAGAAAATCTGTAATGTAGTACTATCTTCTTCCTTTCATATGTTTCATTATAGGAAATCCTATAGTTGTAGTTTGAATTCCACCAGAAGCTGACTCTGAGTTTAAGAGTGAAAATAATTTAAATTGGGGACTAAGGACATAGCAGTAAAAGAGTGGGGAAATGAGATCGGAAAGGGAAGTTGGCCAATAAAGGGTGATTATCAAACAACCCATCACGTTGGATGAATGGAGCTTATTTCTCCTGAAGACACACATCTCAGACTTATCCCAATTGAGAGATATGGATGTAGGTATATTTATACATTGACTCCCATTAATTATTGGATGAGGGATGTTCCTGGGTGTTATTAATAGCCTGTAACTTCTGGTCTGCTGCCTAGCTGCAAAACAAGCCCCAGAAGCCAAAAAAAAAAAAAAAAAAAAGCATAAATTCAAGAGCCGGTGTTTTGAAGTTCACAAGTATGAGCTAAGATGGTAAAGGTGAGAGGATACAGGTGGGACACCATCTGTGTCTGCTATGATCATCTTAGAGATTCAGTCTAGGGTTTGCTTCAACCTATTTAGGCTAAAAAAGAAATCATGCAGGCACTTTTCATTGCATTGGGAAACTCAAATCTTTCCTTAACCTTTCAAAAATAGTGTAGAATCAGCATGTTTAATGCAAGTAAATCTATATCCACCATTGATCTTAGATTTCCTATAGAGTTCCTATTACAAAGAAAATGCCACTAGTTCATGCCCTTTGCTTATGAAAAGGCACAATCAATTTGGACTCTTTATTATATTTTGTTCCACTAGCTTTGCATCAAATTACTGTATCTTTGTACATTTAGTCTAAAATATAGCTCTAAGGGTCTTAATTTATGCCCTAGTCCTCTACCCTCTTTCACAGAGATCAGCATCTTTCTCCTCATATTTCCTCAACTTAAACATGAGCCTCACATTCAGTTTCCATTGCCTTTAACAAAATTCTTTTCTCCACTGAATTAACTGGGTTGACCATTTCTCTTTGCCTGGCTGCACTATTATCTGCTGAGGAATTACAGTACAATTCCATTATACTCTCAAGTCACAAGTTATGCAGATAAATGACAGCAAAGAACCTAAATGTCTAGGAAGAAGAGATGGAATGAAGGGCTCTTTATGAAAATACAAAGTGAGAAGGGATAGGGAGTGATACTACTGCCTTTCAAGAAATAAAGATAAATAATGATGTAATTATAGATGACTTTCTATCTTTTCTAAAGCATTACTTTTCACTACAATATATATGATCCATGATCCTGACTTTTGCTTCAACAGGTTTCAGCAAAATAAATCCAGATTTGCTCATTTCTTTTGTTTTCTTTTTCTTCCATCCATATGTATATTTTTCTTCTCATGAAAAAGTTGTTTAATATATACAAGGAGCAAGGCTTCCCAAGTCTGAATCTCTAATTCTACATCCTCATATCCTGAAACATTCTGAACATCACGCAAAAGGAAAAATGTTGGCCCTTGCTCAAATATATCATGCTGTTTTATGTCCCCACACAATTAAACAGACTGCTTCTTCTGCTAGAAAACAATATCCTCTCATCTCTATGGTGAACTCTTAACCTTTTGACACCAATATTAGTCATCACTTTCTTGACAGGGCCTTCTTGACATTGATGGGTCAAACAAATCAATTCCTTTTTGTACTTCCTCTGTATCATGTTTACCACTTATATTTCTATCTATATGGTAGCTTACAAAATAGTATGACTTTGTTTTAACATTAGTCTCCCAACTAGACTTTGAGATTCCTAATAACCAAAATCAGGTCTTATTTTCTTTCAACACCCAGAACCAGGAAACATCTGTTATATAGTAAGAATGTAATAAATGGGGTTCATTGTTGAATTACTTTTTTGATTCTGTCTTAGAACTGTTCATGCCTCTAAAACTTTCTACATTGTAAAATTAACAAAGTATCCAGTTGAAAGTTTTACTCTCCTTAAAACAAAAATAAATGTGCATATTCAACTTTTCCTGAACTTCCTTTGATTTCTTTCAAATCAAAGAAAACCTTTCCACTTAATTTTTCATAAAGCAAATGCTTAATTCCTGAAAATATTCCATCATTATGTACATTTCTGGAAATATTTATATAATAAGCATGGCAATTTCTTCCTTATTAACTTCCATAATAAAGCAACTGTAGCTTTGTATTCTGTCTGTTTTAGTAATTTGGATGAATTAAAGAATGGCATATCCAACCAGGTGCTTAGTAATATAACTGTATCAACATAATCTTAATTCTCTTTTTCAAAATATTTTTTCTTTATACTGTTTCCATGACTACTTATGTAGGTGAAATCATTGTGGTGTAATAGCAGGAACACCAAGTGGCAGCCAAGATAGCAATGTTCCAATTTAGTACTTGCACTTTGTTGTGTGTCCTCAAGTATCCCGCTTAACTTCTCAGGCCTTTGAATTTCCTTACCAATATAATAAAGTTACGTCTGTGTCTTGGCCATTGTGAATAGTGCTGATATGAATATACAGGTGCATGTATCTTTTTGAATTGTAGACTTTTTGAATTGTAGTTTTGTCAGGATCTATGCCCAGGAGTGGGATTACTGGACTATATGGTAGTTCTATATTAAGTTTTCTGAGGAACCTGGATAGTGTTTTCCACAGTGGTTGTACCAATTTACATTCCCATCAACTGGGTCACTTTGCTGTACAGCAGAAATTGGAACAACCTTGTAAATCAACTATACTTTAATTTAAAAAAATAAAATTGCTGATGTAAATAATTGGAGAAGTTCATTATAGCTCTAAATGATACTTGATTCTAGTATACAATGCATATTCCTTTGCCTTTTCTGAGAATACTACTGACCCACATGCTATACATATAAATTATGTTGAATCAGGGAATTTATGGAATAGGGACTTAAGTCTTTATGATCCTAGAGTGTGAAAGTAAAGAAGGCTGGCTTTGTATATTTAAATGAGAAAGAAAAACACCTCAATGTAAGTCAAAGAAATGGAAGCCTGGAAGATGGTGGCTTTTAATTTGTGCTTAATTTATACTGTGGCATGGATGCCAATGAGATCTTTATTTTAGTCATTCATATTGTCAAATCTATGTAAAAGATGAGGGTAGGATGGAGACTATAAATAATAATGGTAATAATAATAAGAAGAAGAAGGAGAAGAAATAATACAAAAAAAGAAGAGGAGAAGTTAAAAGCTGTCAGAGAATAATAGAAAAAAAACATTAACTAAGGAAATTAAAGAGGATTCAAAGAAGTGGAATGATATTCCATGCTCCTGGCTTGGAAGAATTAATATTGTTAAAATGGACATACTACCTAAAGCATATCTCCAGATTTAATGTGATCCCTAGCAAATTACCCTTGACATTTTTCACAGAACTAGAACAATACAAAAATTTATATGGAACCATAAAAGACTCAAAATAGCCAAAGCAAACTTGAGTAACAAAAATCAAGAAGGAGGCATAACTCTCCCAGACTTCAGACAATATTATAAAGCTACAGTAATCAAGATGTATGGTACTGGTACAAAACAGATATACAGACCAATGGAACAGAATAGAGAACCCAGAAATAAATCCAGACACCCATGATCAATTAATCTTTGACAATGGAGGCAAGATTATAAAATGGGAAAAAGACAGTCTCTTCAGTAAATGGTGCTAGGAAACCTGGACAACTGCATGTAAATCAATGAAACTAGAACACACCCTCATGCCATGCACAAAAATAAATTTAAAATGGTTTAAGACTTAAGCATAGGACAAGACACCATCAAACTTCTAGAAGAGAACATAGGCATGACCATAGATATGACCATCAGAAGAATTAGCTTTCCTGTTGCCTTGCTAGGATAGCTTTGGGCTATGTGTGCTATTCTGTAACTATGGAACATCAAATAATTTCCCTAGTAATATGTAGACCTTTGAATATTGATAGAGTCCCTCTCTAAACCCAATATATAAAGTGCATTCAGCCCATGGTTTCTTTGTTTCTTAAAACCTGATAGATTCCTTATTCCTTGTGGGTACAGATTTGCCTCCAGAAAGAACTATGGATGCATGGAAGGTTGATGTCTTTCCTTTCCAATTTTACTGCTTATTTCTAGGCTCACACATAAATATGAATGAAGGCAAATCTGAACATGATCGGACTCTGCACTGTTAGAAATTTTTGCATCTAGACCAATCCCTTGCCTTTTGCCCTAGTTCAAGCTTGTCTAGCCTTTTTTGCTGCTTATCTACTACTTAAACTTAGTTTTGTTCTCTAAAATTCTTGATAGAAACAGTCAAACCCATGAGTGTGTCTATTGTCACTAGAAATAATAAGTTTAGATTCATCCCCCCGCCAATGTATGTCTGTGAAAATAAGCAAAGCTGTGAAAATCATGCAGCTACATTCAATTCACATCAAGCAATAAGCCTTATCATTGTCATTCAGATTGTACAATTCATTAATGTTTTCTACTTTTATTCTTTACTCAGTCATAGACATGACCCTGGTTATCTCTACATTGAAATATTTTTTGGGAAAATTTAGTCAGTTCTGGTATAGTTCCTTTCCAAGAACAATAGATTTCCTTTCCTTTTTTCCCCTCTATGGATCACAGTGACACAAGGGTACATGACAAAGGATTTCTCTGCCTGCTGTTGCAAATCATGGAAGGTGAAATTTTTTTATCATTTATTTATATATATATATATATATATATATATATATATATATATATATATATATTTCTACTGTACAGCATGGTGACCCAGTTACACTTACATGTATATATTCTTTTTTTGTTTTGTTTTGTCTTTTTGCCTTTTCTAGGGCCGCTCCTGTGGCAAATGGAGGTTCCAAGGCTAGAGGTCTAATCGGAGCTGTAGCCACCAGCCTACACCACAGCCACAGCAACGCCAGATCCGAGCTGTGTCTGTGACCTACACCACAGCTCATGGCAACACCAGATCCTTAACCCACTGAGCGAGGCCAGGGATCGAACCCGCAACCTCATGGTTCCTAGTCGGATTTGTTAACCACTGAGCCACAATGGGAACTGCACATGTATATATATTCTTTTTTCTCACATTATGTGTTCCATCATAAATGACAAGAGAGAGTTCCCAGTGCTACACAGCAGGATCCCATTACTAATCCATCCCTAAGGCAATATTCTGCATCTGTTTACCCCAAGCTCCCAGTCTCTCCCACTCCCTCCCCTACCCCCTTGGCAATCACAAGTCTATTCCCCAAGTCCATGATTTTCTTTTCTGTGGAAAAGGTTCTTTGTGCCGTATTTGTCTTTCTCTTTCTGACTTACGTCATTAAGGATGAGAGTCTCTAGTTCCATCCATATGGCTGTAAATGACATTATTTTGTTCATTTTGTTGGCTGAGTGTTATTCCATTGTGTATATATACCACATCTTCCTAATCCAATCATCTGTTGATGAACATTTCGGTTGTTTCCATGTCTTGGCTATTGTGAATAGTGCTGCAATGAATATGCGGGTGCATGTGTCTTTTTTAAGTAGAGTTTTGTCCAGATATATGCCCAAGAGTGGGATTGCTAGGTCATATGGTAGTTCTATATTTAGTTTTCCAGGGTACCTCCATACTGTTCTCCATAGTGGTTATACCAGCTTACATTCCCACCAGTAGTGCAGGAGGGTTCACTTTGTTCTACACCCCCTCCAGCATTTGTTATTTGTGGACTTATGAATGATGGCCATTCTAACTGGGGTGAGGTGGTATCTCATGGTAGGTTTGAATTGCATTTCTCTAATAATCAGAGATGTTGAGCATTTTTTCATGTACTTCTTGGCTATCTGTATATCTTCCTTGGAGAAATGTCTATTCAGGTCCTTTGCCCACTTTTACATTGGGTTGTTGGCTTTTTTGCTATTGAGTTGTACAAATTGTTTGTATATTTTAGAGATTAAGCCCTTGTCAGTTGCATCCTTTGACACTATTTTCTCCCATTCTATAAGTTGTCTTTTTGTTTTCTTTTTGGTTTCCATTGCTGTACAAAAGCTTGTCAGTTTGATTAGGTCCCACTGGTTTATTTGTGCTCTTATTTCTGTTGCTTTGGGAGACTCACCTGGGAGAAGATTTGTAAGGCTGATGCAAGAGAGTGTTTTGCCTTTGTTCTCTTGCAGGATTTTGATGGTGTCTTGTCTTATATTTAAGTCTCTCAGCCATTTTGAGTTTATTTTGGTGCATAGTGTGAGGGTGTGTTCTAGTTTCATTGCTTTGCATGCAGCTGTCCAGGTTTCCCAGCAGTGCTTGCTGAATAGACTTTCTTTTTCCCATTTTATGTTCTTGCCTCCTTTGTCAAAGATTAATTGACCGTAGGTGTCTGGGTTTATTTCTGGGTTTTCTATTCTGTTCCATTGGTCTGTCTGTGTGTTTTGGTAGCAGTACCATACTGTTTTGATGAGTGTGGCTTTGTAATATTGCTTGAAGTCTGGAAGAGTTATGCCTCCTGCTTGGTTTTTGTTCCTCAGAATTGCTTTGGCAATTCTGGGTCTTTTGTGGTTCCATATAAATTTTTGGATTGTTTCTTCTAGTTCCATGAAAAATGTCCTGGGTAATTTGATGGGGATTGCATTGAAAGTGTAGATTGCTTTGGGTAGGATGGCCATTGTTACAATATTAATTTTTCCAATCCATGAACATGGAATGCCTTTCCATTTCTTTACATCTTCTTTAATTTCCTTGATTAATGTATTATAGTTCTTGGCATATAAGTCCTTTATCTCCTTGGTCAGGTGTATTCACAGTATTTGATTTTTTTGGGGTGCAATTTTAAAAGGTATTGTATTTCTGTATTCCTTTTCTAATATTTCATTGTGAGTATACAGAAGTGTGACTGATTTCTGAACGTTAATCTTATATCCTGCTACTTTGCTGAATTTGTTGATCAGTTCATGTAGTTTTTGCATTGAGTCCTTAGGGTTTTCTACATATAGAATCATATCATCTGCGTACAGTGACAGTTTTACCTCTTCTCTTCCTGTTTGGATGCCTTTTATTTCTTTTGTTTGTCTGATTCCTACAGCTAGGACTTCCAATAGTATGTTGAAGAGCAGTGGTGAGAGCATCCTTGTCTTGTTCCTGATTTTAGTGAGAAGTCTTTCAACTTTTCTCCATTGAGTATTATATTTGCTGTGGGTTTGTCAGAAATGGCTTTAATTATGTTAAGGTATGTTCCCTCTATCCCCACTTTGGTAAGAGTTTTTATCATGAAGTGATGTTGCACTTTGTCAAATGCTTTTTCTGCATCTGTTGAGATTATCATGTGGTTTTTGACTTTTCTTTTGTTAATGTGGTGTATGATATTGATTGATTTATGTATGTTGAACCATCCTTGTGCACTTGGGATGAATCCCAGTTGGTTGTGGTGTATGATCTTTTTGATATGTTGTTGGATTCAGTTGGCTAAAATTTTGTTGAGAATTTTTGCGTCTAAATTCATCAAAGATATTGGTCGATAGTTTTCTTTTTTGGTGGTATCTTTGATTATGTAATGTTGGAAATCAAAAGTCATTTATTGGTTTCTGAAAAGAATTCACTTTGGATTTTTATGTGATGTTCTTCTAAATCCAGTTCTATACAGTTTATGTATACCTTTGAATGCCTTTTTAACCTTTGTTCACTAAGTTTTTTTTTTCCTAGATCTCTTACCTTTTCTCTAAATTCATTCTACTTGAACTCTGGTCCACAAACCATCATTTCCTGGAAGTCATTAGAAATGCAGTAATCTTGGACCTCACTTTAGAGGTACTGAACTAGAATCCGTATTTTTTTTTTTTGTCTTTTTCCCATTTCTTGGGCCACTCCTGTGGCATATGGATGTTCCCAGGCTAGGGGTCTAATTGGAGCTGTAGCTGCCAGCCTACGCCGGAGCCACAGCAACTCGGGATCCGAGCCATGTCTACTATGTACACCACAGCTCACGGAAATGCTGGATCCTTAACCCACTGAGCAAGGGCAGGGATTGAACCCGCACCCTCATGGTTCCTAGTCGGATTCGTTAACCACTGCGCCATGACGGGAACTACGAGAATCTGTATTTTTAAAAGACTCTCTCCCCATGTGATTCATATGGGAATTCTAATATTTCATTAAATTTTGAGAAGTACTTTTCAAAAATCTTTTGTGAATGGAAAAGTAATGTTCTAGCTGGTTATCCTCGTTTGCATACCATGCACTCACTACTTCTTTCTCTTGCCTACTCACTACTCTCATCTTTCAAGCTGCCTCAAAAATATGCTAGTTTTCTTGTGGACACTAGATTGAAAAGACATAATTTCCATAAAATACTTCTACATTTACATTTGGCATTTTATTTTCTTAATCTAGAGCTGCATCCTCTAATAGAGTGGGTATTAGCCACAAGTGGCTCTTTAGAGTCAAGTTAATTAAAATAAAAATTAAGTTAAATGTTTATTCCTCAGTCTTTATAATTACATTTCATGTATATATTACTTCCTCGATATTGACAATTTACATTATTAGGGTAAGTTCTGTCAGATAGCAGTTATCTGGAGACTCCTATATTCTAAGTTAGTCTTTGAAACTGTCAGTTTCAACAGCTTCTGGATCAGACTGGCAGCTTCAGTGAACCAGGATAACCAGTTGAAAGAGAAAATCTAGTTAACTCAAGGGGTTATTCCCAGTGCATTTGGCCTGTTTCTGAAATATCAAGCTATTTCATCTAGTTTAGAAGTGTGAGAGGAATGGTGGTATAAAATGCTTCCTCTCCTCACATTCCTTTACCATTATAAGGTTATCTTAGCAAGAGCATCCTATTGGACTGTGGAGACTTGGAAATGGGAGCAAAAGTCTCCAGTTGGCAATCACTGTGTGATAGTGGGTAAATCACTTGACCTGTCCAAGTTTGAGTTTATTTATCTGCACAATCAGGATACTCTGTTTGGTAGCCTTTAGGTTCCCATCTCTTCCTGTTATTCTCAATTCCATGGGCACTTCTAGTGCTGCTACCTGAAATCATCTCAGTGGATATCAACCTATGGATACCATTTAATGAGGGATATGCATTTGGTATATACCTGCTTTCAAGGAAATAATACTTTTGAGGAGTGGTCTATAAAGTGAAGTGCTCTACTCCAGGAGAGACCAAGTAGATTGTCAAAACTGAAGGAATAATATGTTAAAGTTTTCTTTCTGTATTCATTGTTTATTTAAAATAGGCCTTGGAGGAAATTGATATATGGCCTATCTGTAGTAGGCATATTTATGAATGAAATATTGTCAAGGAATATATTTATCAGTAAGTTAAGTATATGTACAAACATATACATAATAATGCACACCTTTATTGGAAGTGCATGTTCAGATATTTTGTAAAGTTTTGGAGTGGGTAATCAGAAATTTGGAGAATACTTGTCTAGAGGAGAGGTAGACAGGAAAATAATACAGTGTGTGTAAGAGAGAGAACTGCTTTAATGAGAATATAGGATTCAATAAGTGCACAAAAGAGAGCACATAAATGTGACTGAGGGTCAGGGGCAGGACAGCTTTTCACAAGATATGCTTCCTGAATTGACTAATCACAGTGAGAAGCAAAGATGGTCTGGGAAGAATCAATGCATGAACAAAGACACATATGCACTAAGCAGCATGAAAAAAGACATATATAAGTTTTCCAGAATAAGCGGAAGATTTCATTAAAAAAGAATGTTTCTGAGAGTGTTTCAGCTATGCCACCTTTTTCTTTTTGACAAAATTAATTGTTTTTTAATTATTAATTTAAATTTTTTTTTGGCTATGCCCATGGCATGTGGAAGTTCCTGAGCCAGGGATCAACCTGTGCCACAGCAGTGACCCAAGCCATAGCAATGACAATGCTGGATCATTAACTGCTAGGTCACACGGAACTCTTAAATATTAATTTTAAAAACTGGGGTCATATAGCTTTCTTTTTTTTTTTCTTTTTTGACCACCCCATGACATATGGAGTTCCAGGCAAAGAAACAGATCTGAGCTGCAGTTGCGACCTATGCTATAGCTGTAACAACACTAGATCCTCAATTCACTGTGCCAGGCTGGGGATTAAACCTGTGTCCCAGTGCTCCAGAGACACCACTGATCCCATTGCATCACAGCAGGAACTCCAATATATCTTTATTTTTAATCATGTGAATTATTTCTTAATTATTATACAGAGAAAAGAGAACACTGATAATTTTGCAGGTTTCTATGTTGTATTAAGCTAGTTCAAGTTTAGTGCAAACACTGAAGAAAACTCAAGACTTCTGAGAAATTCTAAGGCTTTTTCAGATACTTCCAAACATTGACTTATTATAAGCAATAGACATCATAATTGATCTTTCTAATTTCCAGTGTTTAGCATTATTTTGATTTTTATCCTCTTTTTATTTATTATTTTTCAATCCTGGTATTTAAAGAAAAATAAATAACCTGGGGCTATTGATTTTTCTCAGGAGAAAAAGGTAAAATTATTACTTTTATATGATACTTTCTTGTTATATTCAAGGAAAATGGTAAAATGCTTATGATACTAATAAATATTCCAATATGTACCAATAAAGTATAACTTTATTAACCTAGTAGTTTAATTAACTACTATTAAATTCATTAAACAATTGTGTCAGATTAAACATAGATACTATTATTTTTGCCAGAATTTTTTGATAAAAAATATCATGAAAACCAGGGACATTTCAATATAGTTGTGTGTTTGAATAATGTCAAAGGAAATAAATATTTCCCTGCGAATATACTGCCGACTCACCTGAAATACTTGAGTTTATTAAAGGCATTAGAGCTTTGGTGGTTAACTTTCTTCTGCCAGACCCTAAGTGATATAAGAAACACCATTATGTTTCTCTTTTTTTCCCCTTCTTTTCCCCTTCACTGGTTGCAGACCTCTGGGCTTGGAAACTTAATCAGAAAGTACAGAGTAATAATAGGATTAAGACTTAAGTTGTCCTAATCTTTTTATTGGCTGGTCAACAACATCAGTTCTCTCCTGGGTTTGTATTTATATATATATATATATATATATATATATATATATATATATATATATATTTATTTCAATTATATATACCTAAAGACCTTATTAGTAAAATATCCACTACTGATTATTTCTAATTTTCAGGTATATTGAAAGTAACATTAACCAGCTCTAAATATTCTACCTAATAATGAGGTTCCATAAATTTTACTTTAAGAAAAACATTTGTGTTGTAGGCTACAAGTTAAAAAGTTGTATCTATTATGAATTTGCATCTCAGCAGAAGATTCCTTTAACAGTTGCATTTCTACTACTTCTATTATTATTATTATTATTATTATTATTATTATTATTATTATTTACGGCCACACCTGTGACATATAGAAGTTCCCAGGCTAGGGTCGAATTGGAGCTGTAGCTGCTGGCCTACACCACAGTCGCAGCAATGTGGCATCCAAGCTGTGTCTGTGACCTACACCACAGCTCATGGCAACATCAGATCCTTAATCCACTGAGCAAGGCCAGGGATTAAACCTGCATCCTCATGGATACTAGTTGGATTTGTTACTGCTGAGACATGACCGGAACTTCCTATTTCTGTTATTGATTGTAGGAATAGCAAAACTCTCAAAATGCTTTAAAGGATAAATTCTTTTCAGTTTATTTTTTAAGGAATATTTTGTCATTTCTTCTCCATTCCACATAATTGTTTTGTAATGTCAAAGCATTTTCAGTAATGCTTCTTAAGAGATTTTTTTCTCTCTCTCTTAATGATAGATGGATATTTGGGCATATAAATTTTATTTACTTCTAAATTGATGACACATGCCTTAGATCACAAGCTCTAGAGAGAAAGATGTGATCAACTATTATGTACTCAAATCAATGTGCTAAGTATAAATGAGCAATAAAATATTGTTTAACACAGTATCTTAGGATGTTAAAAATAAATTTATATGCCTATTGGCTACCTATATGTCTTATTTGAAGAAATGTCTATTTTGGTCTTCTGCTTTTTTGGTTGGGTTGTTTCCTTTTCGTTGTCTTGTATAAGTTGTTTTGGAGATTTGGCCCTTGTCGGTTGCATCATTTGCAGATGTTTTTCTCCCATTCTGTGGGTTGTTTTTTCATCTTTTTTTTAATGATTTCCTTTGCTGTGAAAAAGCTTTTGAATATAATTAGGTACATGAAAAGATGCTCAACATCACTAATTGTTAGAGAAATGCAAATCAAAACTACAATGAGTCACGATCTCACACTGGTTAGAATGGGCATCATTAACAAGTCTACAAATAACAAATGCTGAAGAGAGGGTGTGGAGAAAAGGGAACCCTCCTACGCTGTTGGTGGGAATGTAAATTGGTACAACCACTCTGGAAAACACTATGGACGTACCTCAGAAAACTAAACATAGAACTACCATACGATCCAGCAATCCCACTCCTGGGCATATATCTGGACAAAACTTTCATTCAAAAGGATACATGCACCCCTGTGTTCATTGTAGGACTATTCACAATAGCCAAGATATGGAAACAACCTAAATGTCCATCAGCTGATGAATGGATTAAGAAATTGTGGTGTATATATGCAGTGGAATACTATTCAGCCATAAAAGAGAACAAAATGATGCCATTTGCAGCTACATGGATAGAACTAGAGATTCTCATACTAAGTGAAGTAAATCAGAAGGAGAAGGTCAAATACCATAGGATGTCACTTATATGTGGAATCAGAAAGATGGCACAAATGAACCTACAGACTCACAGACATAGAGAACAGACTTGTGGTTGCCAAGTAGGAGGGGGAAGGGCTGTGATGGATGAGGAATATGGGTTTGGTAGATGCCAATTATTACATTTAGAATGGATAAGCAATGAGGTCCTGCTGTATAGACAGCACAGGGAACTATATCCAATCTCTTGTGATAGAACATGATGGAAGATAGTATGAGAAAAAGAATGTATATATATGTCTGATTGGGTCACTATGCTATACAGCAGAAATTGGCACAACACTGTAAATCAACTATAATTTAAAAAATTAAAAATCTAATAAAAATAAATTTATATTTAATACAAAATATTGGTTACATGCCATGTGTTTATCTCTTAGGCTGATACATAAAATATCTTTTTATTCACAAATCCTCTGAAAAAAATTTGTGTTAACTCCTTTTAGCAACTAAACAAACTGATATTCAGAGAAAATAAGGAGCAGAACAATGATCAAATACATGATAAAACACTATGTGGAGGGCTAATCGAGAATTTCCGAGTTCTGGTATACTCAATGCTGCCTTTGTTCTTTTCAATGGAGGTTCAAATTTTAACTTTTCTTTCTTCCCAAAACTAAGTTGGTCAGAATCTGCGAGTGCCATATACATGCACATATATAGGAAATAAAGTTACTCTCCCTAGCAAAAATATATATTACTCAAGGTAATAAAGCACTTGGATTAAATGAGACTAGCTAAGTTTTACCTTGAGTATGTTGTAAAGGCCTTGATAAAGACCTTTTCCTTTCTCTATGGCTCAGTTTCCTCATTTCTTCTTGTATCTCTCAGGTCTTTGCTACAATAATCCTGAAAAATAAGGAACCCCAAATCTCAGTGGTTTAAAACAATATTCATCCTTTTTTTCCTGCTGACAGGTTTGCAGTTCTGTCAGGATGGCTTTGTTTCAGGCTATGGGTTGGGTCTAGGTCTGTTCCATATGCCTTTCTTTCTGAGAGGAGCATTTACTTTTGTGGCACATGCACAGAAGGACAAGAGATCAAGTCAGACCTCACCAGCATGGTTAAAACTTTTGCTCACTTCACATCTAATAACTGTCCTCCAAAGCTAGTCATGTGATAAAGCTCAATGTCAAAAGGGCAGAGATATAAAATCTGCCTAATCTATTAATGGCTCTATAAAGTTGCACACCGAAGGGTATGTGTTTAGAATTCTGTAAGAGGGAGGGAGTGAAGAATTAGGTACAATAATTAAATTTACCCCATTCCTCTTTAGTCATCAGATGTGTAGCTTATGCTTTGTTAAACAAAACAAAGGTGCTACATATTTCTGTGTAGCTTTAGAAATGTTGTGTGTGTGTAAGGATCCTTTAGTAGACTTATGGTATGTTGTTCATAGGCTAAGGAAAAAATTCACATTAGAAAAATGTTTGCTTTTAGAGGTTTAAATTTTAAATACATACTATGAGGCTCTGTTAACATTAATTATTCATTTCCTCAACATTGTCATTTTATTTACATTATTTCAAGAGATAGAAATCTTACAGAAGCCAAGGGATTGTATGAGTAGACATATGATTTTTAATTTAGTTTTACATATTTCCTTTGCTAAATAGGGCATGAAGTTTACTGGACAGTGCAAAAAGCAAAGCTCTCCCTATTGGTACCAAGTTGGCAGGCATTTTGGTTTTAATCCTGTCTAGAGATTACTTGTGCATTCCCATGCATTTCAACTCTGATGCTCTAATGGTCATCTGCTATGCTGTGATTACATGGATGAAGTGCAAAGAGATCATCTGACTAAGTTGTCAGGTTAAGGGCACTGTACCTGTACAAAGGAAAAATGCTACAATTCAGAATAAAATAGGCTATGATTTACAAGGAAGTTTAACACTAAAAATAACACAAATACTCCACTTAATAAATTCTGCCCAGAAAACGTTCTAAGGAATAATTCTCTTCATTGTTGACAATATCAACAAAATGGCTAGATTTAAGATTGGTATGGGGACAGAAATACCTCTCGCTCCTGTAGTTAGTAATATTAAAGCTAGAAAATGCTGAGAGTTCAGATCACACCTTCTACAGGAACCGGTAGACTTGAGTTTTGTGTATCGTCTTTTTTTTGTACTCTATTAACAGAAGAAAAACTGCCAATTACAAGCTTTTTCAAAGATTATTATATTTCTTGGCTCAAAGCACCATCACTATCCTGCTGTATAGCATAGGGAACTATGTCTAGCCACTTGTGATGGAACATGATAGAGAATAATGTGAGAAAAAAAATGTGTATATGTATGTCTGGGTCACTTTGCTATACAGCAGAAATTAACAGAACATTGTAAATCAACTATAATAAAAAAAACTTAAAAATAAATAAAAAACACCATCACTTCCTTCAGTGCTTCCTTTTATGTACTCATAATCAAAAGTAAATTTTTATGAAGACATACTCTTTCTTCAATACAAGAAGTTGAGCCAAAATCCAAGGTGGGCAGTAATCTCTTGGTATCAATATATAGGACTTGCTACCCATCCCCTTCATCTAACTTTGGTGAAGCATGAAGTGCCTTTCAACTCATGCTACATCTAGAGTGTTAACAGAGGTTGCATACTTCTAAACATCATCTTGCCTTTGATATCCCAATGTTCAGTTCCCATGTATAAGACCTCATGGACACAACCTAATGCCTGAGTTCCTCTCAGAATCTTAAGGGCAGTTAATTTCACTATGCCTTTTATCCTTTTCTCATTGTTAGCAATCATTTAGTGAGAATTTTTTAGATTAGCCAAGTTCTTTACATGCATAATGCCACGTGTGCTATTGACTAATTAACTGACCTCTACTTAATTGTCTTCATCTTAAAATTGGAAATTATTATAGTACCGGTCTCCAGGGGTTGTTTTAGAAATTGAGTAAAACGATGGATATAAACTACCTAGAAATATGTGTGCAACATATAGCAAACAGTCAAAAATATGAAGTATTTCCATTCATACATTTAAAAATACATAATAAATATCTACTGCATGCTCAAGCACTGATCTAGGGACTAAGAATTGAATTCTGAGCCTGACAGACCAGGTTCTGATTCTCAGAGTTGACATTTCAGTGGGAGATGACAAACAATAAACAGATAAAACAAGTAAGACAGATTCTAGTAATAAAATCATTTTATAAATGAAGAAATTTAATTTGAAAGAAGGCATGTAATTTGCTCAAGATCACAAAGCTGAAAGGTAGAACCTGGATTAGAATCTAAGATTATGATACCTCAAAGCCCATGCTTTAGGTCTACCATCTTCACCATGCTGCTGTACTCATTGTGATCTTTGAAACTCTTTTCCCATCACATCCTTCCTCTTTTGCCCTTTCTATTCCATCCTCTGAAATCAGTATATCATGTCTTTACCTTTACTGAAGTTTGATTCTTCTTGAAAATGAGCATATCATTTATGACAGTGGTTCTCAAACCTCACTGCCTATTGGGATCACTGCGAATCTTTAATACAATACCAATGTTTGGTTTTTTTGTCATCTTCAGTAACTGCATTTCTATTCAATCTATATCTTCTTGTGTTACCTGAATATAGAACGTACAACTCAGGGAATGTGAGCACAATACAATTTTATTTTGTCCTCACCTTGCTCATTTTATTCAGTGGGATAATGTAATGCTATCCCACATGAAACTCTTGAACGTTTCATGTTCCTAAAGAGTATAGGCTGGTTCCAACATGGCCATCAAAATCCTGTGCTTAGAGACATTTTAAGCTTCCTCAAGCGGGAGTCAAGAATGGGTTCTCTATATCTCAGGACTACAGACATAGACTGAGTGTCCATATGTAAGTTCCCATTACTAGACCCATGGCAAAGGAGGGGAGGGTGAACCACAAATCTCCAAAGAAATCTATTCCTTCTCTATTATTTGACTCCTTTTATAATGGAATGAGATGGACTACATTCCACATGTATAATGGAATACATTCTCACATTATTTCCTTATTTCACCTATACCCACTAAGTTCAATCTTACTATCACTATAAGTAGTACAACCAGACATCATGTGCCTCATGATGTGATGTAATGAAGTATCTTTGCTTTAAAAAAGTTGAATCTAAATCAAATCAACCTCTAGATTTAATTTAGAGTTTATGGGAAATACATGACTTTAAGGAACAAGTTAAATGATACTACTAGAAAGCGTGGAACTAAAAAAAAAAATGTTAGAAGCTTTATAGGACAAATGACCTGGTTTTTCCAGAAAATCAATTGCAAAAGGGAACAAGGAGTGGGAATATGCAGCTCTTACAGAATAATAGAGATTTAAAGGGCAAAAGAGCTAAACATGATAAGCAGATCTTGTTTGGAACTTAATTAAAAAGAAAAAAACTAACATTAAAAATATCCTTTGAGAGAATCAGAGCATCTGAATATGGTCTGGTTATTTAGATGACACTAAGAAATTATTGTAAATTCTGGTATGTATAAAAATAGCATAGTGGTGTTAAAAATCAAAATAGCTATCATTTATGCATTATAGCAAAGTATTTACATGCAAAACGACATAATTGGGAGTTCCCATCGTGGCGTAGCAGAAATGAATCTGACTAGTATCCATGAGAACACAGGTTCGATCCCTGGCCTCGCTCAGTGGGTTAAGGATCTGGCGTTACCCTGAACTGTGGTGTAGGTCAACGCTGCTCAGATCCTGAGTTGCTATGGCTGTGTCATAGGCCAGTGGCTGCAGCTCCCACTCGTCCTCTAGCCTGGGAACTTCCATATGCCACAGGTGTGGCCCTAAAAAGACAAAAACAAAACAAAACAAAAGACAATCTCTGGTATTATAAATTACTACTTCCTAAAATTTTAGAGAAGATCAAAAAGTGGGCAATTACTAATCCAGGGACTGGGTTTAGTATACTAGTTTCTCTAACTTTGTGTATGCTTAAAAATTTCTACAGTAAATTTGTGATATTGTTTTTGCCTCATTAATTTTAATTTTGTTGTACTTGTTACTGTTGAGTTTTGTTTATTCTTTCATTGCTCAGGGATCTATATATTTAAAACTTCCCCCAGGTGAGTCTGCCCATTGGCCAATTGTAATTACTCATGAAAGGGATAATTCCCAATTGGATATTCAGCATCATTTCTTTACCAGTTCAGGTCTCTTTCACAAACTTCCTGAAATTAGACTGATTTAAAACTTCAGTGTTGAAGGGAGATTTCTGTATATGTGACTGTGCAAATCCCCTGACTTTTATTTTGAGGAATTAGGAAAAAAATGATTATTGTTGGGGTTATCCTGGCCCCATTGTTTTTAACTATTAATTGATACAAACACTACAAATTGTAAGTATATACATAAAATTTTAAGTACTGTTTAAAAATGAAATTAGCTTGGTCTTTCTCTTTAGCATAGGTCCGCTGAAGGAATTCGTCATATTTATTATCTTGGTCCTTCAGAGATTGCTGAAGCCTAATCAGAATGTGGCATCCCACTTGCCGTTTGACTCTATGTCTTAGCCCTACCTCAGAAAGTTGCTAGATTTTGTGGAAGGTTGACTGTGACCATTTTCCCACGTGATAACAAGATGCCTTGTTAGAAAGACAAGAAATATTGAAAGTCCAAGATCCTAATCTATAATAGTGATTCTTCTAAAGCAGTAGTTAGAAAATTTGCCTCACCATAAGATTTACCTAGGATATTTGTTAAAGTCGCAAGCTCCAGGCTTCTCTCCTTTGGATCCCTAAAGATTTTGATTTGGTAGGTTCTGCATGAGCCCCTTAATGTGTTTTTTAAAAGATTCTCAGATGATTCTATTGAAAACCTCAGTTTGAGAAACACTGCTCTAAACTAATGCATTTTACTTTAGGTATGGAAAATGCAGGCATCTTTTTATTGCCACTAGTGAGCTCTGCTTCTGGGAGGTGGCTTGTGTAGAAAGAAAAATCTATAAAATATCCAACTGCAAAGAAATCGCTGGAATTCTTATATCCCTGCCCAGGTTTGCTCAGCCTGACAGACTCAGAATATAGCAGTTCTCAACTCTTACATATTGCTATCACTTGAGTAATTTGAAAACTACCAATGCAGAAGAACAAGCCCCAGAGGGTATTATTTAATTGGTATGTAATAGGGCTTAGATACTTTTATTTTTCAAAGTTTCCCATGTGGTTCTAAAATGAAACCAGATTTGAGAAATGCTGAGATTGAGTTATGCAATAGGCAGTTGCTATTTTAACAAGTATTTTACTTCTTAAAAAAAATGAATTTAGCAGGATCTGCCTGTCCCATAAGATCAAAAAGAGAGTAGATCAAATTCCAATCTCATTCTTCTGCCAATATTATGTATATTTTCATTTGTGTGGGATAAATGGGGTGATTTGTGCTTAATTTCTTCTTGGTCATGTTTGATTATAATTTTTCCTTTATTGATGTTTTATTCTCTATTCTCAGCTTTAGAGTTTTCCCTTTTGTTTGTCTAGGCATCCAAATTAAATGTGGAATTCGACCTCTTTCCTCACTTTTCTCAATAAAACTTTATTAAAGCAGACTGTACAAAGAGAAGGTGAACGAATTGCTTTAATGCATAACTACATACAAAAAAATCTTTGTATGAATGGTCTGAAAACACTCATCTTCTCTGCTGCATTACTTGGGTATCTCTTCTCTCTTCTTGGAAGTGGAAAACCAAACAGAAAACCAAATCTAGAATTCCCCTGTCCCTTTAAACATAATGAATATTAGCTCAAAACTTCATTCCATGGTATGTAGAAAGTCCAATTTCCATTTCTGTGAAGCTCCTCAGATCTGTTCCTCAGACCTCATGTTCTCTTCTGATCCTACACTCCATTTTCCCCCTAAATTGGTCCAGATGATGATGGTCTAAAGAGTCATTCATGCTTTCCCTGTTCTACATCACGGTAGCTTACATATAGAATTCTCTTCATTTCCTTTATCCATGCAAAAGGCTATTGTGTAGCAAAATTTATTGAAATACAGGACAAATGGAGGGGTTTACAGAGCTATAATGCAAAAGTAAAAACAAATAATGGAATGTCTTCTCTTTAAAAGTTTCTCCATAGTTGTTCCAACACTAGCTTCAACCTCCCACATTTTATTTTCTATAAAATACGGCACATAGTCTGTCCCTGTGGTGAAGTAAGTTAAACCAATTACACTTGATAAAATCTAGCTGGCTAGCTTTAATCATCTCTCCATCTATCTAAATTATAAAACTTTGCTATGTAGAAATTTTTTTTTTTACATTTTAAAGCTCTGAGCACTTTATAAAATAGGTCCTAAAGACTGGAGTGCCTTTTGTCTACGGATAACCTGGGTTTGTATATGTAAGATCTGAGAATATTGGACAAGGTCAAAATTTATGTGTATGAATATGATGAGAAAAAACTCTTTGACATTAAAAAATTTAAATATGTACAAAATCCATAAACAAAATTAAGTACAAACCACAAGATGGGAGAGTTCACAGAAAAGAAACTCAGAGAGTCAACAAACCTGTGAATAAACATGTGAAAAGATGTTCAAACTCATTAGTTACTGGGTAAATGTGAATTAAACCCCAATAAAATGCAAATTAAAAGCACAATGAAATTCTATTTCAGTGCCTATTATATTTAGAAAAAATTGATGTTACTAAGTTCCATCAAAGATGTATCAGTACAATTGAGTAGACATAAACTTTTGTTTAAATTAAGGACCTCAAAAATCCCCCACTGGCTTAATTCTGAGACAATAAGAACGCTCTTAAATTCAATAAGCACTACATTATTTATTACATAGAAATTACTGTGTATCATAATTATTTTAATTTTTTGTCTTTTAATTATTGTCACTCTTATTCTCAAGAATATAAAACCCGTGAACTCAGGAATCATATCTAATTTGACCACAGGTGTCTTCCTATCACTTAGCAGACAAAATGGTTGATGATCTCTAATACTTTTGAATAGATAAATGAATAATAGTTTAGACATGAATGTAAATTTGGGGAGAAGATGCTAAAGTCTGTATTGAAGCTAATTGAAAAAATAGCATTACATTTCTCTTTTGACATGTAGACTAGTATTTTTAACCAACCATTCAGCTCAATATAATTCAATTCAGTTATTAAAATTTATTTGTTTTGTCAACGTGATAGCTTTTTAAGTATTTGAGAAATCACCCCGTCCCTAAAATTCCTTCTGACCATGTATAAGAAACTACCAACTTAATGTCTTCGAGGAAAAAGATGTTTTGCATTCAGTGGCAAGCAGGTGCCTACCACAATATCTGTTAGCCTTGTGTAGAGACAAAATGAAAAAGAACATCTAATAAGTGTAGTTTGCATACATTATTATTGCTAACTTGATTCACTAATCCTGGATGCCCAGTAAAGCTTTTATTTCTTGCCTTATCCCTGTCATCCCTTCAAGTTTTGTCCTCCACCAGGCTTCAGAAGTAAAAATCAAGTTCTTAAGAGAGTAAGTAAATCCAGAGGAACTGAGTTCTTATCACAAGAAAAAGATATTTTTTTTTCTTTTTTTCTTCCTTTTCTTTTTCCTTGTGTAGGTATGAGAAGATGGATGTTAACTAAACTTACTACAGTAATCATTTTACTACATATGTAGGTCAAACCATTATGCTGTGCACCTTAAACTTATATAGTGATGTATGTCAGTTATATCAATAATAACACTAAAAAAAAAAAGCCAAAAGTATACTCTTTATATACCTTGCTATTAGGTGGTTTTTATAGGGATAGTACCTGGATTATTCAAAGTTTAATAAATACTTGTTAAATTTAATAAATTGAGTTGAATAGTTTCTAATGCTTTCTAAGACCAAGTCATAATTGGATTATGTGTTTCTCTGGTAAATTTCTTTATATACCAATCCAAAGTCCCATCAGGGAAATGTCATACTGTAAAATGACAATTTAATGTTTAATTTATGCTTTCTTTTTCTAAGAAGCAAAACACACCATCTAGAGTACCTGACTATATTTTATTAGAGCTTTGCAGCTTCCTTCATGAAATTTATTGAACTAATATTTTGGTGAATTTTGATGGTTTTCTTTTCTAATAAACATTTATTCATGTTTTGCATTTTATTATGAATCTCATTTTGAATGAGATTTTTTCTTTTTCTCTTTTTCCTTCCAGAGCATTTGTAGTTGCCACTTCAGAACCACCTCAGAAATCTTCCATCATATTGATAATTTCAGTGTTCCTTTCTCTGCAGAAACAGTGGGTAACACAGAACTAGTCATAAAGCCAGAGAAAATGTTGTTGCCACTTTCTGGTGTAAACTATTTTATATATATCCTTTCAAAAGCCTCAGAGTCACAACTTATTATTATATCTCCCACATGCAGAAAATTTGAAAAAATTTTACAGTGAACCCAACACCAGTATTCGACACAACATTTTGCTTTACTTGTTTTGTCATGTATCTCTTTGTCTATCTGTCTTTCTATCTGTCTTATATTTTCTAGGCATTTTAGCATAAGTTGCACACATCAATATACTTCAGTCATAAACATTTTAGTGTGCACCTTATAAACTAGAAGTCCGTGTTTGTTTATAGTTTTTTTTTTAATTTAAAGTAAAATCTACTTACAATAATATGTACAAATTTTAAGCAGATATTTTGATGAGTTTTGACAGACAACCCAAACTCCTATCACAATATAGGACATTGTCATCAACAGAAATGTTTTAATTGCCGCTTTCCAGTCATATTTCACCCATCCCTACTGACAGAGGTAACCACTATTTTTTTTCAGCCATAAATTAGTTTTTCTCTGCTTTTTCCAGCACTTTCTATGATTTGTTCATATACTATGTACGCTTTTGTGTAAGCCTTCTTTCACTCAGTGTGTTTTTGATATTCATCCATATCACTCTCTGTGCCAGGAACTTACTACTTTGTAGTACTAAGTAGTATTTTATTATATGAAAATATCACACTCTGTTTATTCTCTTATTGATAGACACTTGAGCTGTGTTTCCAGTTTGTGCGTTTATAGATAAAGCCCTATGCACATTTTTTAAATGATTTTTATTTTTGTCCATTATTGCTAGTTTACAGTGTTCTGTCAATTTTCTACTATACAGCAAGGTGACCCAGTATCATGTACATATACACATTCTTTTTTCTCACATAATCATGCTCCATCATAAGTGATTAAATGTAGTTCCCAGTGCTATACAGTAGCATCTCATTGCTTATACATTCCAAAGGCAACAGTTTGCATCTATTAACCCCAAGCTCCCCAACCACCCCACTCCCTCCCCCTCCCCCTTGGCAACCACAAGTCTCTTCTCCAAGTCCATGATTATCTTTTCTGTGGAAAGGTTCATTTGTGCCGTATATTAGATTCCAGATATAAGTGATATCATATGGTATTTGTCTTTCTCTTTCTAACATACTTCACTTAGTATGAGAATCTCTAGTTCCATCCATGTTGCTGCAAATGGCATTATTTTGTTCTTTTTTATGGCTGAGTGGTATTCCATTGTATATATATATATATATATATATATATATATATATATATATATACACACCACATCTTCTTAATCCATTCATCTATCAATGGACATTTAGGTTGTTTCCATGTTTTGGCTATTGTGAATAGCCTATGCATATTCTGATACAAAGCTTCGTGTAAACATACATGTTTGTATATAACTTGGGTAAGTAACTAGTAGTGTACTTCCTGATTGCAGCATAAGTGTACCTTTGGTTTTATATAAAACTGCTTGGCCTTTTTAAAATTTTTTGTCTTTTTTGGATGCCCTGGGGTTTATGGTGTTCCCCATGCTAGGGATCAGATTGCAGCCTGCACAGCAGCTGTGGCAACACCACATCCTTTACCCACTGTTCCAGGCCTGGGATTGAACCTGCATTCTAGTGCTTCAGAGATACCACCGATGCCTTTGAGCCACAGCAGGAACTCCTAAAACTGCTTGAGATTGACCTTTTTTTTTTTGTTGCAAGCCACTTGTGTCGTTTTATACCCATACCCAATAATATGTATATGAGAGTTCCAGTTGTTTCGTATCCTTGACAAATTAGGGGTATCAGTCTTAAGTTAGTCATTCTAGTAGTCTTAATTTAGTCATTCTAGTAATAGGTTTAGTGATCTCTCATCATGATTTTAATTTAAAATCCCCAGATGACTAGTGGATTTTGTGATTTTTTTTTTCATGTGCTTTTTGGTCATTCTTGGGATATATAACGTTTGTTTATTAGGTACTCTGTTTAAGAGTTGATTTCAACTTGCTAATATACTGCTAAAGATTCTTATGACAGTATTCACTAGAAAGATATACCTTTTATTTCCTTTGTTAGGTTTTGATCCATCGAGGTAGAAGATATTTTAACATGATTACCTCGTAAGATGTGAATACATATTTCTTGCCTTCTGGTTTGTAGACTAGCAGGTACATGGCTTTCGCTTAATATTTTTGTTTTGTCTTTGGTCCATGAAGATATTTATCTTAAGTCTGTTTTTAGTTTTATATTTTTATATTATCTACTTTTCTATGTGTTTAAAGTATTGAGGATGCATTAGGTATTTTCTTTCTGTGTCATCTAGACCAAAATTATCATCTTTACCATTATATTATTCATATAATATAATTATAATTATATTTGGTTTGGTAGCACCTTACTTTTGGTTGGTTAATGTTGATAAGACTTAAAAGTCCTTTTAATGGCAGGACACAACACAAAGATACTTGGACAATATTAAAAGGCAGAACTTTTTATTTCTTATAGCTCCAAGTGAGGGAAGGCCAACAGGCAGGGCCACACAGTAGCTGCCACCTGGGAACAGGGTAACAGGAAGCTGGAGCTGTAGGTGGGCAGCTTATGTGGGGCAAAGGGGGTGAGGTTAGTTAGATTTTTCAAATTCCCTGTTGATTGGCTGTGGTGAATAATTTCAAGGGCTCAGGGACATAGGGGCTGCCCCTAGTTGTCTGGTACTTAGACATAGAGTGATTGAGGCTGATGCATAGTGACCCAAACTGTGAGAGCAAAAAAGACAAGCAGTTGGTTTGTGGATTTATCAGCTACTCAAGAAGGGGAACTGACTGGCCTCTAGCCAGGGCCTCAAAACTGTGTATAGACAACATTTTTAAAAAACGCTATACTGGAAGTTCTCTTGTAGAGCAGTGGGTTAAAGATTCGGGGTTGCTGTAGCTGTGGCACAAGCTGCAACTGCAACATGGGTTCAATCCCTGGCCCAGAAACTTCCACAGTCTGCAGGTGTGGTCAAAACAAAACACTTATACTAATGGGCAAACTAGATATCCTGTACTGGTGCACATTCTTGGTTGATTTCCTAAACCTTTCCATGATACAGTTTTAAGATCAATGATGCAAGTCACTGAACTTAGATTTGAAATATAAAATGAAAATTGACAGTAGATGAATTTAACTACATCAAAATTTAAAACCGTGCACCAAAGGACACAATCAATAGAGTAAAAAGGCAACCTACCTACAGAAGAGGAGAAAATATTTAAAAATCATATGTCTTCTAAGGGATTAATATCCTGAATAGATAGATTTATGGATAACTCTAACTCAACAACAAACTAAACAACCCAATTACAAAACATGGGTAAAGGACTTGAATAGACATTTTTCCAAAGAAGATACATTAATGGCATACAAGCTCATGAAAAGATGATCAACATCACTAATCATGAGGGAAATGCAAATCAAGACCTTAATGGTTAGTAGATGCGGACTATTGCCTTTAGAATGGATTAGCAATGAGATCCTGCTGTGTAGCACTAGGAACTATGTCTACTCACTTATGATGGAGCATGATAATGTGAGAAAAAAGAATGTATACATGTGTGTGTAACTGGGTCACCATACTGTATGGTAGAAAGTTGACAGAACACTGTAAACCAGCTATAATGGAAAAAAATAAAAATGGTAAAAAAAAATCTTAATGAGGTACCATTTCATACCTATTAATATAGCTATCAGAAAAAAATAAAAAAAGAATTGTTGAGGATGTGGAAAAATTAGAAATCTTTAGTATTGTTAGAAGGAATGTTACATAGTGTATCTGCTGTGGAAAACATACATATGTAACCAGTTCCTCAAAAAATTAAAAATGGTATAGCTGCTGAGAGCGGTGGTGTAGGTTACAGATGTGGCTCGGATCTGGTGTGGCTGTGGCTGTGGCGTACGTAGGCCAACTGCTACAGCTCTGACTTGGCTCCTAGCCTGGGAACTTCCATGTGCCATTGGTGTGGCCCTAAAAAGACAAAAAATAAATATGAAAATAGGTTACTGTGTGAACCACCAATCCCACTTCTGAGTATATACCCAAAATAATTGAAAGCAAGATCTCAAAGTGATATTTGTATACCCATCTTCATAGAAGCATCAGTACAAAAAGATGAAAGCAACTCAAGTGTCTATTAATGGATAAATGGGTAAATGAAATGTGATATATACATACAATGGAATATTACTTAGCTTTTAAAGAAATTCTGAAACATGCTACAACATGGATAAACCTTCAAAACATTATGCTAAGTGAAATAAGCCAGTCCAAAAGACAAATACTGTATGGTTCCATTTATATGAGATATTTTAATGAGGAATTTTCATCTCAAATTCATAGAGATTTAAAGTAGAATGGGGAGTTCCCGTCGTGGCGCAGTGGTTAACGAATCCGACTAGGAACCATGAGGTTACGGGTTCAATCCCTGCCCTTGCTCAGTGGGTTAACGATCCGGCGTTGCCATGAGCTGTGGTGTAGGTTGCAGACACGGCTCGGATCCCGCGTTGCTGTGGCTCTGGCGCAGGCCGGTGGCTACAGCTCCGATTCAACCCCTAGCCTGGGAACCTCCATATGCCGTGGGAGCGGCCCAAGAAATAGCAAAAAGCCAAAAAAAAAAAAAAGTAGAATGGTAGTTTCCAGGGGCTTGGGGAGGGGAGGGGAAATAGAGACCTGTTATTTAATGGGCATAGAGTTTTACTTTTGCAAGATGAAAAGAGTTCTGGAGATTGATTCACAACAATGTGAATATACTTAACACTACTGAACTATACATTTGAATGCATGATTTTTGTAAAAAATTAATAGTTGCATTAAATATTTATGCTGCTATTATTTGAATATTAAGAAGGAAAATCTGAATTAGGTGTTAAGTATTTTAAAGCATAGTGTAAAGGTAAAATTATCTATTCCTTTATTATAAACTTTCTCTGATACTAGTGATTCTGAAAAAAAATCCTAGGGAAAAGTTATCCAATGAAACAGCTCTGAAGACTATTGCCAATTGAATGTTACGCATCTTACTAAATTTATCTTATATAGGATTGGGATAATCTTTGGAGGAAAAGTTAGATATTTATTTTTAGAAAATTCTAATGCCAAAATGCAAGCCAGTTATCTTGAAGAAAAAAAAAATACTCCCTAATTAAAAGCTTGTTTGTACCAAAGCCTCTGCAACCATTAAGAAATGACACTATGTATATGGAAATTAAAGGAGGCAGAAGAAAAATGTTAAGGTGATAATCATAAATTTAGGTCTTAAAAAAATTCCAACATTTCTAAAAGGCTAAGTAGTTTTCAAAATCACATTGAAATTAGTAAATTTTGAATGGTTTCTTTTCCTCTACATTACTTTAAATAGCAATGGTTACATATATAATAACACATACTTCTTTACATAATGCCACTGGTGTCACCTGAGTCCTATTGTGTTTGTCCATATCTTCCTCTCTAGACAAATGAATTTTGTTGGCTTGTTTATTTATTTATTTATTTATTTTGATAGACAAGAGACAGATTTATTAAGATAGAACGCTTGTGAGAGATGCAAGTGGGAAGGCAAGGGGGCTCTGCCCCCAGGATCCGTTGAGCTACAGATTTATCATCCAAGCGGCATGAATTTTGTTTAAATTTGGTATCCATGGAATTCTTACTTATATTTTTGCTAAATTTGTATAAAGAGTTATTATGTAAATAGATAATCAAAAATATTTTGAAAATCTATTAATATTATTAAATAACTTAAAGTGTGAGTTGATTTAATGAAAAGACAAAACATGGCCATATGAAAATATGTACGAATAAAAGTCTGGATCAGTGGTTTCCACCTGGGGTCAGATTTTCCTCCAGGGGGCATTTGGAAATATCTGGAGACGGTTTTGGTTGTTGGAAATCATGAAGTGTTACCACTGGCCTCTAGTAGGCATAGACTGGGACCCTTGCTAAACATCCTACAGTGCACAGGACAGTTTTCTAACAGAAAATAGTCATTCAGCACAAAATATTAATAGTGCCAAGGTTCAGAAAGCTTGCTGTAGAGGAGCTTCCTGTTCTAATATGTAAAGGCCAACATATGTTGTTCACAGTAGAGCTACTGTAACATAGCTTTGAAACCATCTCTTGAGACTGCCATGCTGCTTGTGGATGAATTCAAACTGTGGATTCAAAATAAGATATGGTATACAATTTCTTTGATTGGCCCAGTCACAATGAAGCCTGGTTTGTGATCCTGACCTTTGCCAACACAGGGAATCTGCCAGAACAAATCATTTTGAACCAATGTCTAGCTGACTGTATCCAAAATTGTCCTTCCAGTAATATACTCAGTAGCCAATTACAGAATATTTTAGTGTCCTGAAACCAGTACCTAAAAGCCTTTGAGGATGGTGCCATCTGCTTGGTAGGCAAGAAGGTAGTAGCTCTCTTTGGGGATCCATGATGGCTCTCTGGGTATTTAGAGGCATGCTGCAAAGATCTATGAGTTCTCCCACTGAAAGCTTAGGTCCCCTGGCCTGGTCACTGTAGCCAGCTTAATGGAAGCCAAGGATGAGGTATTTTCATCCTCATATATCACTGCCAAAAAAAAAAAAAAAAGTCTTGGTTCTGGAACAGGGCTTCCCTGGAGCTCTCATCACAATGTTCTGTAGGTCAGGACTGGAGGAAACAACATTTCAACAGATATATAGTCAACGTGTGGCCCTGTGCAGAATGAAGGGAATGCTGTATCCTAGCATGTCAGAGACCAGGGCTATGCTTTCATACCTGGGATTCTGTCACCTCCTCCTGGTGCAGCTCAGCAGGAGCGACCTGCTTTTTTGTGTGCAGCTCTGCATCAGCCAGAATGATGTGCTCTGCACATTGAAAGAAGAGTGAGGCTTTTCAACAAGGAAAGACTGTGAGCTGCTGTTATTAAAGAGCTTGCTTTCCTTTTACTAAGCACACAGAATTATTGTAGCAACGTTTACTGAATGTTTCATGTATTTTCAATTTTCCATTAAGTAATTTATTTTCTATTGAAAACACAGTCAAATAGTTACCCCTCTACAATAACATGCACTTTTGAGGGGCATAGTTAATCGTGAAGCCACCTCGTAGTCTGAATTTTTAGCCACCCCACAACATCCATTTGTTCACCAAAGAGCTGTATATTTAAACATTAACCAATACCTGCAGTTCCTGTCGTGGCGCAGTGGAAATGAATCCGACTAGGAACCATGAGATTGCAGGTTCTATTCCTGGCCTCACTCAGTGGGTTAAGGATCCGGTGTTGCCATGAGCTGTGGTGTAGGTCGAGGACGTGGCTCAGATCTGGCATTGCTGTGGCTCTGGCATAGGCTGGCAGCAACAGCTCCGATTAGACCTCTAGCCTGGGAACCTCCATATGCCGTAGGTGGGGCCCTAAAAAGACAAAAGACAAAACAAAACAAAAAAACATTAACCGGTACCATGACCTTGAAAAGTCGAGATCAGACTTCTGGATTTCAGTTTTAAAATTTCTAAAATAGGAAAAAGGAAAGAAACTAAAAATACTGGGATCATATTATATTACATTTTTTTTCACTTGTCTGTGATTGCTACTGCAAATGATAGTGATTTTTAAGCATGTGTTAATACCTAGGTTATAAACCTCCAAAGAACTGGAATTAACATCCTTTTACTTCATTCAACATCTATCACGTTTTTAGGCACAAATATGGTAAAGCCCAGTAACCAACAAAAGCAATAACGAAATCACCTCACAATGAGACTGCCAGGACATTAGCATAATTTCAAGAAGCTTTAAACAAAGCAAAGCATAATTTTCTAGAATAATGATAAAAATTAAATATACACATATACACATATGCATATGTGTATATACATATAAATACACATACACATATGTGTGTATATGTATACATATGTATATACACACACACATACACATACTAGCATATATACGTATATATATATAAGGAAATATAGCAAAGATTTAAATTCAAGATGGAAGTGAGAAAGTAAAGTGAAATGACCAATGACTTGACTTAGCCAAGTTTTGTTTTAGTAGAGCTAGTCTGGATTGACTTACACCTTGTTGCAAATGTTTTGTTTCCTCATTTCAGTGATCTGTTTCCTTGGATCTATGCCTTTAATAATAGTTCCCATTCTTTACCCATTGTTTTTCCAATTCTGGATATATCTGTTAAACATTGAAAATTCATAATGGTCTACCCTTCACCCACTGCTCTACGTGTAAGATCCCAGTCATTGTCATTGTTTCATCCTGACCATATGCTGTCCAGATCTCTCCTGGAGCTACACACTAAATCCAGCTATCTGCAGGCACCTTAAATGTAGCCTAGAAAAAAACTGCACTATTCTTTCCTCAACCAAATTTTTTATTTCCTTCTAGATTATTTTATATCTTACTTAGTTTTATCACCATTCACCCAATCATTCAAGCTGGGTATCTGAGGCTTACCTTTAACTCTCTTTTTTTCTCAATGCTGACAACAGATTTGTTAGAATAGTCTGTCAGTTTTACCCTCTAAGTATTTTTAATAAGCCCCCTTCTATTCATTTTCATAACAACTTCCATATTTCAAGTTTAAATCTAACACTTCATTACTACAACTTCCTAAATCTGCTTGATGGGTAAGTAATCAGTATTCAATGGCCCCCACTAAAATTGTGGGAACCTTCCCTGTAAAAAGCAGCCATCCATGTATATTTAAAAAGCAGTATTTCAAATAACATGGCTACTTAAAATGCTTCCACGGGTCCTAGTTACTTACAGAACAGATTACAAAATTTCTAAAGGACTTACACAAGGCTCTCTATGACTTGATCTTAGTTCCTTTCACTGACCATTTCCATGCCTCAAATTTCAGGCTTCAGTAACTCAGAATGGTGCTTGTTTCCTTCATATACTACGTAGTTTTGTTTTTCAGAGACTTTCCTTATAACATGTTAATAACCAAGAGTATCTTCTACCAATCTCTACCTCACCTCTTTCCTGTCCTTATTCCTACAGCTAATTCATATTCATACCAATGACTCAATATGCAGGTTGCTTCTTTCCTGAATTCATCTTAAATGTTGTTACATGCTTTCTTTAGTGCACATTTCTACTAATCCATTTATTGCTTTATTATTTATCTTTTTATTTTAAGTGTTTTTTACAGTGTGCTATAATTGCCACTCAGTGCTTGCTGATTGTATAAATCATTGATAAATGAAAGAAAGAAAGAGAGAGAGAGAGAAAAAGGAGAAAAAGGAAAGAAAAGAGTTCTTTTGTAGGCCATTATTGACATTTCAGTCTCTTTTTCTTCATTTGTAAGGTTTCTTTTTCATTCTTGAATTCTACTATTTGGAGAAGGATGGAAAATACTCACAATAGATTAATATTTTGTTTTTTGTCCCACAAATACCTCATGCCTAGATATGCCAAATTTCCTCATCTATCAAGCCAGATGGTTTGATACAGGCATCATATATGGCAGTTCTTTCTCTACTGTTAATAATTTTTATTCAAAATCCTGATTTCTAAGATCAGAACTTTGCCAGCCATTGCTTTCCTCTGGTCTCTTGATTAAAAAGCAGCAATACTTTTTATGGCAGGTATATTTGCTTTTTAAATTTATTGTCCAGCTATATTCCACTTTAACTTGCAAATTGGGCACCATGCTTGCAAACAGAGATTTTTCTAGTTCTCACAGCTCCATAACCAGGCCTTCTTTTATTTAGGAGATAATGCCACGGTCCCCTGTGGCTAGAGAGAGAAACTTTAACACTCAGGGCTTCTGTTTCTTGTCCCAAGCTTCCACTGTTAAAAAATATGCAGTCTCACAGCTTATTTATTGCCAACCAAATCCTTTATTATGCATTTTTCTATCTTCATAGACAAGTATAAATAAAATCAAACAGCATATAAAAAGAATGCAAAACAGTGTGACAAATAATTTAAATGAAAAAAATGAAAGAATTCTGAAAGTGGAAATGGAACATAAATATCATTTCTATATTTTGAAGGATTTAATTATACATTGTATTTTTATACTAGATGTATTATATGAAATTATAAACCCACCTTAAATCCATAAAAGCAATACAATTTAAACATCCATGTTGACGGTCTCCTTATAGAGTATATTTACTCATCCTCAAGATTGCTTCATAGATGACCAGAGGAAATGTATTTCTATCAATTATGACAATCTCTGGTGTTCGGTCACTTCTCTGAAGATTCCATAGGAATCTAATAAATAAAGATTCCATTGAGGAATCTAATAAATCAAGTTTCACTAACTGATGAAATTATGTTCTTTCTCCTTCTCTGGATTTCTGCTGCATAATTTTCATTAAACTTTTTATTCAAGCCAGCTCTCATTTATCCACATTTCAAAGGACTGTAATATAATTCTGATAATTAAAAATCACAAATATTACAAGCTCTTCTACTTTAAATATTTTATAGCAATCCTTGGGAAGGAATTCATTAAGACTGTTTATTTTCACCTTTTTTTTTTCCTTTGTGGCCACACCTGCAGCATATGGAAGCTCCTAGGCCAGGGATTGAATCCAAGCCACAGCTGTGGCAACCTTGGATCCTTTTAACCCACTGTGCCAGCTCCGGGATCGAACCGGTGCCCCTGCAGCACTGGAGACGCCACAGCAGGAACTCCTATTTTCACTTTTGACTAGTTAACAGTTCCACAGCAAAGGTAGAAGTAACAATGAAATTACCTCAAGATAAATAACATAATAGGATGGGAGTATTTCTTAAATTAGGTAATAGTGAACTCTACCACACTGTGTTCTTACTTAGCATCAAGTTTTTGAGAATTGAAGGCAACCAGAAATTGGTATACTTTTCTGTTCTGAAATTTTGTTTTTCACATTGAAAAAATTTCAAACATGAAATCTTGGGAGTTCCTGTCATGGCTCAGCGGAAACAAACCTGACTAGTATCCGTGAGGACACAGGTTCTATCCCTGGCCTCACTCAGTGGGTTAAGGATCCGGTGTTGCCGTGAGCTGTGGTGTAGGTCACAGATGCAGCTTGGATCGATCTGGCATTTCTGTGGCTGTGGCGTAGGCCAGCGACTACAGCTCTGATTCGATCCCTAGCCTGGGAACCTCCGTATGCCACGGGTACAGCCCTAAAAAGAAAAAAGAAAAGATATCTTTTAGTTCACTTCAGCACATTGTATTTACAGAGATACATTTTTCTTTCTCTTTAACCATAATAGAACTTACTTGTAAATAAAGTGAAGTGGCCTCCTCTTACGTAAAGCCTGCATCTCCCTATCGTTTGCCATCCATCCATTAATTTAATTAATATATGAGTATATATTTCAGCACCAGCTATGTATCAGGCAGTGAATTGGAGACAGCAAACTTCTGTTGCAAAGGGCCAGGTAGTAAATACTTTAGGCTTTGCAGACCATATGATTTTTGTCACAGATATTCAACATCGTCCTTGTAGCATAAAATCAGCTAAAAGGACATATAAATGAATGGGCATGGCTGTGTTCCAATAAAATCTTATTAATGAAAGCAGGTGGTGTTCTGGTTTTGTCCAATGGAAGGTAGTTTACCGAGCCCTAGACAACATGATAGACACTTCATGGTATATAGTAAGCAAATACATCATAGGAATCAGGGATAATCAGGAAACATTTTAAGATAAGAAAAATGCAAAGCTTTTGGAAGTTAGTCAGAGGTCCTGGACATATGGATAAGGGAGACATCTGGAAAAGAGGGAGAGGGGGAGGAGAAATAGTTGGTTAATTTATAAGAATATCATGGTTTTCTTCAAAATTTAAAGTCAATGTATTATATGCTTTATTTTTAAGTTTAAAATATTAAACATTTGTGTTTTAGAAAAAATTAACCCAACATATAATACGTTATATAACAGAAATAGTAAACAAAAAGTATGCCTTTTCAGAAAGAATCTCTCTCTATATATATAATTTGGAAAAGTAAGTGGCCATCTAAAATAGTTTAAAAATGGTAACTGTGAGGTAAAGGGTATATTAACTAAACTTAATGTTGTAATCATTTCATAATATATAATAAAACTATCAAATCATCACATTGTATGGCTTAAGTTTACACAGTGTTATGTGTCAATTATAATAAAACTGGGGCAATATTTTCTGTATGAGAAGTAGTTTATTCTTAAATCACTTTTTTATACAAGGCATTTTGGGAGTAATTTTTAGGACGAAAGTCTCTGATTATATATTAGAAAAATAAATGCATAAAATTAATTTGAAATGCTCCTTTTAAAAATTCAAGTTTTCTAAAACTTTTTGAAACAAACAACTCAGGATTATAAAATTTTATGTAGATTTGAACACTTTTATAATATAATATGCCCATGGGAAAAGAGCAAGGTTAAAATATCATCCATCCTTTATATCATCATCATTTTATTGAACTCTTATGGGCAAATGTTGGTTGGCAGTGAACTATTTAAAAATGTAAAAGTCATGTTGGCAGATATTACATAATGTAAAGTTTCCAAAGAGTCACTCTCATTGAGTGTGAAAATGAATTAGAAACAGATCAAGCTTACTAAATACATGAAGACTCTTGGGAAAATCATGTAATTCAAATTTAAATTCTGGAGTTAGGTTCTAGGGGTAAGGTTTGAACTATCATTTTTCCATTCTCTTGGTTTCTGTTGATATTTTCTAGTCAACCTTCTTAGGGTAATATTTCTTCAACAAAAATTTTATTTTGCTTTGTTGAAAACAGTTTATGAATATCTAAGATATATTAGGCATACAGTACATTTGAGTTATATTTAAATAGCATAATCTCATTTTCCTTAATATCTCATTTGTGCCCTTTGCTTTTCATAATTATAACATTACTTTTTTATGAGTTTAAATTATTTTATTTTTTAATACATTTTTTTCTAGTATACAGCATGGTGACCCAGTTACACATACATGTACACATTCTATTTATGTCATTACTTTTTAAATCTATGAGTTGTTTCTGACCATCAGGGGAAATATACAGCAACCCTATTGGCCATATACTTTGTGAACATTTTTTAAAGCTGATATGGTACACTTAGGTTATGCCACTTTTATCTATAAAATGTTTTATTTTGAGGAATGTTAGGAGATTGGCTTTCTCTCTATCTTAAAAATTAATATCATATATAACATATAACATATGGAGAAAACTTCATGTTCACAACTTAGAAAGTGCTTCATTATGCTCTGGATTGTTTTGAATATGCAATAGTATTTTAAAGAAACAAGTAGTACATTTTAGAAAATTTTCTTAAGAAACACGAAAAGTTAGAGGAATTTACCTTTAAGTTTCTTAGAAAGTTTATTCCACATCATCAATCCATTGAAAGTAATAATTTAATACCTACTCTTGGCCATGTGCTAAGGTAGAGGCTAGTGACACAGCACTGGAGAAGTAAACTATGGGTATCCATGCTCTTGTGGCATTCACAGGCTACTAGGGCAGGTAATTTTAAAAATAAGGGATTATATAAATAATTAAATATTTACATTTATGATAAACCCTTTCAAATGCAATGTTATGGACAAATGAGACTAGGAGACTTGCCTTACTCTGGAGATGGAAATGTTACAACCCACACTGGCTTAAGAGAAGAGTAACACAATAGTCATATGAGGTTAAAATTAAAATATTGCTCAAAAACAAGGAAACCACATATCTGCCCCATGCAAATTCTCCTTGAGATGACCAGTTGGTCTTGGAGCTTGTCTCTCCTACTCTATGAACTTCTGAAATGGAGACTTTGTCCTCAAATCTAATTCACTATAGTATAGATATGCATTTAGATGATACTCTTAGAAAATCTTAAAATGAATAATTTTTTCTTTTCTAATTCAGTTTGTTGGCCAAAATTTCAGAAATAGAGACGTGATTGGAATTTTTAAAGTGTATTTTTTTGGGGGGGGCGAAAGTTGTTAGGATTGTATCCTGGGAGAACCAGATTCAAGAAGTATTTGCGTTGTGTTCCATCCAACTACAACATAGGAGAGGCTTATAAAGGTAAAATCTGCAAGGTTACAGTTATTTACTTGTGTAGTTTATTGAGAATTATAAATGGAGCTGGCAAGGAGTAAAGGTGCTTGTTAAGTAAAGGTTGATTGGGGTCTGAAATGGTTGCATAGTTATAAGCAGAGACCTTGAGACCATAAATTTGCAGCTGGCTGGTGATGCCCTTGGTTCTGGTACAGTTCAAAGAAAGTTCAAGTTCTCAGGGATATGTCTGAGACCAGATCCTCAGTAGCCACCCAGCTCCAATTTTGTATGTCTTAACTGTGATAAACTCCATTATGATTTCAGTTTGTCATCAAGTTGATAATTAGATATAATTACCCTTACTGCTTTATACTCTTTCTTCTTTCCATTAGTCACTATTGGTTTTCTTGAAGCTGCTTACCTGGAAAGACAACAACAACAACAAAGTGGCACTGTCTTAGGCCTCAGTTAGGGTGATAAATGTGTAATGGGGTTATATGAGGTAGGCATGATATTGCTTAATGGAAGATTTCATTTTCTGATTTCAATTCAAATCAGAAATATTTTTCCCAGCAATTTAGGGTTAAAATGTCACAGTTCAGTATACACTGACTGAGGCGGCCTTAATGTTCTCCTCAGCTTGATTAAACTTTAGCCAGACCTCTACCTAACTGTAGACCACTGACTTCCTTCTTGTAGAACATTTGCTTAAGAAAACTGGTAATTGTAAAATTTTTTTCTCTGCTCCTTTAAGCTGTAAGTCTTCTTCAACCTAGAAATATCTTTCTCAAAGACCTGGGAGCCATCCCTTTGAAATGTAATTATAAGAAATGTTTCCCAGACTCTGTGATAGTTGGAGACTAACTTAAATAAGCACCAGTTAGCAAATACAGATAACCTAATCGCATTCACACACTTCCCTCCAGTGTCCTCCAGTATTTTTCCATTAGCTCACCCTAGCCTTTAAAATCCTCCTGCTTTTTGTTTCCCTGAAGCTGAGTTACATCTCTCTGCGCTACTTCAGTAGTCTTGAATATATTCTCCTTTGGCTGTTTAACTGATCTGGTGCATATTTTCTTTTATAGCATAGAGAGTGCTGTTTCCTTCCAATTTTGTGTGGAATAAGATCAGATACTGCAGCTATACTGAGGACCACAATCTGTATTAATCCAAATGTATGAAAGGAATGCAATAATTTTTTAGAGGGAAATTACACAAACTTTATGACTATGGTCTATTCTTAGCAAACCTAGTAAGGTTTACACAATCAGAACAATGAAGCAGAGATATATATCCCAGTGCAAATAGTATGAGGTGGACCCAAGGCAGTTTTTGACACAGAAGAGGAGATGATTGCTTAACTATAAATTCATTGAGAAAGAAATGTAAATTGATGTTCAGAACCCAAGGTAGATCCTTTACAGACTATTGAACACATATTTGCATATTAAATTCTAGATCTTGGCTCCAGTCATTCTCAAGAAAAATTTATTTATTTTATTTTTTGTCTTTTTAGGGCCGCACCCGTGGCATATGGAGGTTCCCAGACTAGGGATCTAATCGGAGCTGTAGCTGCTGGCTACACCACAGCCACAGCAATGCTGGATCCCCAACCCACTGAGTGAGGCCTGGGATCGAATCCACAACCTCAAGGTTCCTAGTCAGATTCGTTTTTGTTGTGCCACGACGGGAACTCCCCTATTTTTATTTTATTTTTTATTACCTTGCTCAGTTCTTAACCTCTCTAGATATTGTTGTAGGTACATGAATAATCATTACAAGATATGAACTTCAGAATGGATAACATTTACCCCCACTTCCTTCACACACAGGATATATCACTTATGGTGTCTATCATCTATTTCACTTTCACAGTGGTTCTTATGTGGAGTCTCTAGATTTGCACTGTGCGGTAGTACCTTCGATAATGATGGAAATGTTCCAATAAAGTAACCTCTAGCCACATGTGGTTATTGAGCATTCAAAATCTATCTAGGGAGTTCCCACTGTAGCACAACGAGATCGGCAGCATCTTGGGAGTGCTGGGATTCACTTTAGATCCCTGGACTGGCAGAGAGGGTTAAGGATCCAGTGAGGATTGCCACAACTGAGGCATGGATTGCAACTGTGGCTCGGATCTGTTTCCTATCCCTGGCCTGAAAACTCTTTATGTCATGGGGCAGCCCAAAAAGAAAAAAAAAAAAAAGCAAAATCTATCTACTATGACGAAGAAACCATAATTTTCACTTTATTCAATGACAAATTTAAATGTAAATAATCACGCGTGGCTAGTGACCTCTATACTCGATAATGCACTAGATCATGTCAATCATAAATCTATCTCATTACCAATGTGTTAGATAGAGCTTGCTAGGAGGTTAATCATAAAAAAAAAAAACTTTTTAAAAGATTTTCATATTGGAAAGTGAGATCCAAGCCTACCTAGGTAAGAGTTTCTCAGTCTCAGCACTATCAACATTGTGGGTCAAATAATTCTTCAGTGTGTGTGTGTGTGTGTGTGTGTGTGTGTGTGTGTGTGTGTGTGTGTGTGTTGGGGGGGCATCTTGTACATAGAGGATGTTTAGATGACAGAAGTGCCTATACTCTAGTTATGACAACCAAAAATGTCTTCAGACATTGCCAAATGTCCTTTGGGGCTGTTTTGTTTTTTTCAATTTTTACGAATTTTTTATTGCTATTTCCCCAATACAATTTTTTTTCTACTGTACAGCATGGTGACCCAGTTACACATACATGTATACATCCTTTTTTCTCCCATTAACATGCTCCATTATAAGTGACTAGAAATAGTTCTCAGTGCTACGCAGCAGGATCCCATTGCTAATCTATTCCGAAAGCAATAGTTTGCATTTATTAACCCCAAGCTCCCAATCCATCCCACTCCCTCCCCCTTGGCAATCACAAGTCTATTCCCCAAGTCCATGATTTTCTTTTCTGTGGAAAGATTCCTTTGTGCCATCTATTAGATTCCAGATATAAGTGATATCATATGGTACTTGTCTTTCTCTTTCTGACTTACTTCACTTAGGATGAGCGTCTCTAGTGCAACCCATGTTGCTGCAAATGGCATTATTTTGTTCTTTTGATGGCTGAGTAGTATTCCATTGTGTATATATACCACATCTTCCTAATCCAATCATCTGTCCATGGACATTTGGGTTGTTTCCATGTCTTGGCTATTATGAATAGTGCTGCAATGAATATGTGGGTGCATGTGTCTTTCTAAGGAAAGTTTCTCCTGATATATGCCCAAGAGTGGGATTGCTGGGTCATATAATACTTCTATGTATAGATTTCCAAGGTACCTCCATATTGATCTCCATAGTGGTTTTACCAGCTTACATTCCCACCAACAGTGCAGGAGGGTTCCCTTTTCGCCATACCCCCTCCAGCACTTGTTTATTTGTGGACTTATTGATGATGGCCATTCTGACTGGGGTGAGGTGGTATCTCATGGTAGTTTTGATGTGCATTTCTCTAATAATCAGAGATGTTGAGCATTTTTTCATGTACTTTTTGGCTATCTGTATATCTTCCTTGGAGAAATGTCTATTCAGGTCTTTTGCCCATTTTTCCGTTGGGTTGTTGGTTTTTTTGCTGTTGAGTTTTAAAAGTTGTTTGTATATTTTAGAGATTAAGCCCTTGTCAGTTGCATCCTTTGACACTATTTTCTCCCATTCTATAAGTTGTCTTTTTGTTTTCTTTTTGGTTTCCATTGCTGTGCAAAACCTGGTCAGTTTGTTAGGTCCCATTGGTTTATTTTTGCTCTTATTTCTGTTGCTTTGGGAGACTGACCTGACAGAAGATTTGTAAGGCTGATGTCAGAGCGTGTTTTGCCAATGTTCTCTTCCAGGAGTTTGATGGTTTCTTGTCTTATATTTAAGTCTTTCAGCCATTTTAAGTTTATTTTTGTGGATGGTGTGAGGGTATGTTCTAGTTTCATTGCTTTGCATGCAGCTGTCCAGGTTTCCCAGCAATACTTGCTGAGAAGACTTTCTTTTTCCCATTTTATGTTCTTACCTCCTTTGTCAAAGATTAATTGACCGTAGGTGTCTGGGTTTATTTCTGTGTTCTCTATTCCGTTCCATTGGTCTGTATGTCTGTTTTGGTAGCAGTACCATACTGTTTTGATGACTGTGGCTTTGTAATATTGCTTGAAGTCTGGAAGAGTTATGCCTCCTTCTTGGTTATTGTTCCTCAGAATTGCTTTGGCAATTCTGGGTCTTTTGTGGTCCCATATAAATTTTTGGATTGTTTCTTCTAGTTCCATGAAAAATGTCCTGGGTAATTTGATAGGGATTGCATTGACTCTGCAGATTGCTATGGCCATTTTTACAATATTAATTTTTTCCAACCCAAGAGCATGGAATATCTTTCCATTTCTTTACATCTTCTTTAATTAACTTGATTAATGTATTATAGTTCTTGGCATATAAGTCCTTTATCTCCTTGGTCAGGTGTATTCGCAGTATTTGATTTTTTTGGGGTGCAATTTTAAAAGGTATTGTATTTCTGTATTCCTTTTCTAATATTTCATTGTGAGTATATAAAAATGCGACTGATTTCTGAATATTAATCTTGTATCCTGCTACTTTGCTTCATTTTTTGATCGGTTCAAGTAGTTTTGGTGTTTTCTACATATAGAATCATATCATCTGCATACAGTGACAGTTTTACCTCTTCTCTTCCTGTTTGGATGCCTTTTATTTCTTTTGTTTGTCTCATTGCTGTGGCTAGGACTTCCAGTACTATGTTGAATAGCAGTGGTGAGAGTGAGCATCCTTGTCTTGTTCCAGATTTTAGTGAGAAGGCTTTCAGCTTTTCTCCATTGAGTATTATATTTGCTGTGGGTTTGTCAGAAATGGCTTTAATTATGTTAAGGTATGTTCCCTTTATCCCTACTTTGGTAAGAGTTTTTATCATGAAGGGATGTTGCACTTTGTCAAATGCTTTCTCCCCATCTATTGAGATTATCATGTGGTTTTTGCCTTTTCTTTTGTTAATGTGGTGTATGATGTTGATTTATGTATGTTGAACCATCCTTGTGCACTTGGGATGAATCCCAGTTGGTTGTGGTGTATGATCTTTTTGATATGTTGTTGGATTCAGTTGGCTAAAATTTTGTTGAGATTTTTTGTGTCTATGTTCATCAAGGATATTGGCCTATAGTTTTCTTTTTTCATGTTATATTTGTGTGGTTTTAGAATTAGGGTGATTGTGGCATCATAGAATATGTCTGGAAGTGTTCCTTCTTCTTCAACCTTTTGAAACAGTTTAAGGGTGATGGGTATAAGTTCTTTTTTATATGTTTGGTAGAATTTACCTGTGAAGCCATCTGGTCCTGGACTTGTATTTGTAGGGAATGTTTTTATGACATACTCAATTTCATTTCTAGTGATTGGTCTATTCAATTGATCTCTTTCTTCTTTATTCAGTTTTGGCAGGCTGTAGGTCTCTAGAAAGTTGTCCATTTCTTCTAGGTTGTCAATTTTGTCAGTATACAATTGTTGATAGTATTCCCTCATGGTTTTTTTGTATTTCTGTAGTATCCATTGTGACTTCTCCTTTTTCAGTTTTATTTTGTTTTTTGGTTTTTTTCTCTCTTCTTCCTGGTGTGTCTAGCCAGAGGTTTGTCAATTTTGTTTACGTTTTCAAAGAACCAGCTATTGATTTTATTGATTTTTTTCTATTGTTTTTTGAATCTCTATTTTACTGCTTTCTTCTTTGATCTTTATGATTTCCTTCCTTCTGCTGACTTTAGATTTTGTTTGTTGTTCTTTTTCTAATTCATTTAGGTGGTGGGTTGAGTTGTCGATTTTAGATTCTTCTTCTTTTTTGAGGAAGGCCTGTATTGCTATGAATTTCCCTCTGAGCACTGCTTTTGTGGCGTCCCATAGATTCTGAGTGGTTGTGTCTTCATTATCATTTGTCTTGAGGGAGGGATTTTTTAATCTCCTTCTTGATTACCTCATTGACCCATTGGTTTATTAGTAGCATGTTGTTTAGTCTCCATGTAGTCAGTAATTTCTCATTTCTTTTCCTGTGGTTGATTTCTAGTTTCATGCCATTGTGGTCAGAAAAGGTACTTGAAACAACTTCTATGCTCTTAAATTTGTTGAGGTTAGATTTGTGCCCCAGGATGTGATCAATTCTTGAGAATATTCCATGTGCACTTGAGAGGAATGTATATTCTGATGTTTTTGGATGTAATGTCCTGAAAATTTTAATTAAGTCTAACTTTTCTATTGTGTCCTTTAGGATCTCTGCTGACTTATTGATTTTCTGTCTAGAGGATCTGTCCATTGGTGTTAGTATAGTGTTAAGGTCTCCAATTATGATTGTATTCCCATTAGTTTCTGCCTTTATGTCTGTTAGTATTTGTTGGCGGTATCTGGGTCCTCCTATATTAGGGGCATATATATTGATGATTGTAATATCCTCTTCTTGAATGGATCCTTTTACCATTATATAGTGTCCTTCTTTGTCTTTCTTTATGGTCTTCATTTTAAAGTCTATTTTGTCTGATATGAGTATTGCAACTCCTGCTATCCTGTCTTGTCCACTGGCATGAAATATCTTTTCCCATCCCCTCACTTCCAATCTATATGTGTCCTTTGCCCTAAGGTGAGTCTCTTGTAGACAGTAGATGGTAGGTTTTTGCTTTTTTATTCATTCTGACCCTCCATGTCTTTTGATGGGAGCATTCAGTCCATTGGCATTTAAGGTGATTATTGATAGATATGTATTTATTGCCCTTCTAAACCTTGTTTTCCAGTTGATTCTATGTTTCTCCTTTCTCCTTTTCCTTTTTTTGGTTGGATAGTTTCCATTTATTTTATGCTTGAATACTTTTCAGTTTTTTTGAATGTAATGTTTGGTTTTGATTTGTGGTTGCCCTGTTTTTTAAGTACGTTAACCCCGTCCTATATCTGTTTGCTTTAGCCTGATATTCATATAGACTCAAACACATCATTAAAATAAAAAGAATATATATTTTCTTACTTTCCTTCCCCATGTTATATTATTTTTATGTCTTTTTTTTTTCCCCAACATCTTCGTGTTTAGATCTGTATGCTGGCTTATTTAAGTGACTGCTTTCCAATTGTGGTTTCCTCTATCCTAATTATTCTTTTTTCTTTTTCTTTTTTTTTTTAATTTATAGAAGCCCTTTCAGTATTTCTTTTAGAATGGTTTTAGTATTGCTGTACTCTTTTAGCTTTTGTTTGTTGGAGAAAATCTTTATTTCCCCTTCTATTTTAAATGATATTCTTGCTGGATAGAGTATTCTAGGTTGCATATTTTTTCCTTTCAGCTCTTTAAATATATCTTGCCACTCCCTTCTGGCCTGTAGTGTTTCTGTAGAGCAATTAGCTGACAGCCTTATGGGGTTTCCCTTGTAATTAATGCTTTGCTTTTCTCTTGCTGCCTTTAGAATCCTCCTTTATCTTTAACTTTTGCCATTTTTATTACAATATGTCTCAGTGTGGGCCTGTTTGGGTTCAACTTGTTTGGGGCCCTCTGTGCTTTCTGTATCTTGATATCAGTATCCTTTAGATTTGGAAAGTTTTCAGCCATAATTTCTTCAAATGTATTTTCAATCCCTTTTTCTTTTTCTTCTCCTTCTGGAATTCCTATTATGCATAGATTGGCCCACTTTATATCATCCCATAGGTGTCTTATATTTCTGTCATGATTTTTTATTTTTTTTGCCTTTTGTCTTTTTAGGGCTGCTCCCACGGAATATGGAGGTTCCCAGGCTAGAGGTCTAATCAGAGCTGTTGCTGCCGGCATACACCAGAGCCATAGCAACACAGGATCCAAGCTGCATTTGCAACCTACACCATACCTCACGGCAATGCCGGATCCTTAACCTACTGAGCAAGGCCAAGGATGCAACTGGTAGCCTTATGCTTCCAAGTCAGATTCGTTAACCACTGAGCCACAATGGGAAATCCCACTTTCACTTTTTTTCATTTGGTTTGTCTGCTGTCCTGATTGGGTGATTTCCATTATTCTTTCTTCCATGCCACTAATTCTTTCCTCTGAATTATTCATTCTGCTCTTTATTGCCTTTAGCTCAGTTTGTATCTCTGCAAATGAATTTTCTAGTTTTTCTTGGCTCTTCCTTGTATTTTCTAGTTCCTTTCTGAGGGCATCTCCATTACTGTTCATAGCCTCTCTTAATTCCTTTAGTATTTTCACTATCTTCCTTTTTGAACTCAATGTCTGTCAGACTTGAGGGGTCTGTTTCATTGTTCACTGCTTTAGGTGAATTCTCCTGTTCCTTTAACTGGGAATCGTTTCTGAGCTCCTTCAGCTTGCTTGTGTTTTTCTTTTTCTGTGAGTTTTGGTAAGCCAAACTAGTCTTATAAAGCTACTTCTATGCAAGAATACCACTTTGTATTTTTGGGGAGGGTTACTATTTATTTTTGGTGTGGGAGTCTGAACATTTGCTGTCTCTTTCTTTGGTATGAGCAGGCTGATATTCCCAGGATGCTCAGTATGCTTTCAGGGAGAAGGAGGGTAGGACCAGCAGTCAGTGCCTGGTCGTTGGGCTCTCAACAGCAGCAAGGACCTGCAGGAAGGTAGCACAGGCTACTCCTAGTTGCAGGGACCTGGGAAGTGGTAATAAGCTTTAGGCAGATCTTCAAGGTGACCAGAGCATTTAGCAGAAGCAGCAGCAGGGTGCGTGAGTTCCCAGGGGAGTTAAGGCAACAACAGCTTGTGTTCAATTGCAGTGCCCTCCTCTGAGGTGATTAGAACCGCAGGTGGTGCCTGTTCAGGGACCCCTAGTGGGAGAGGGCCATGACCATGTCTAGAGTCAATGGTAACTGTGGAGGTTTGCCCCCACCACCTGTAGACCATGCATGAAGCAACCCTTCTCACTTAGCCCACCTAGGAGGTGATGTACAGGCTGCTCCTGGTTGCAGGATCCTGGGAAGTAACAGAGATCAGGTGTGTGGGTACTGCCTGGAACGTTTGGCAGTGGCAGCAGTAGGGCAGATGTGTTCCCAGGGGTGCAAGAGCACCAACAGGTGGTATTTGGTCACATCGTCCTCCTCTGTGGTACCCTTGAGGTATATGGGGTTGCAAGTGGTGTCTGTTCACAGACCCCTAGTGGTGGCAAGCAAGCCACTTGCACCTCTGGAGCCAGAGATAACTGTGGTGGTTTGCCCCCACCTCCTGTAGACCATGCAAGAAGCACCTCATCCTGCTTAGCCCCCACAGGAAGTGCTGCACAAGCTGTTCCTCGTTCCAGGTTCCTGGGAAGGGACAGTAATCAAGCATCTGGGCATTGCCCAGAGTGTTTGGCAGTGGCAGCAGCAGGGCGGGTGTGCTCCCAGGGGAGCAAGGGCAACAGCAGGTGGTGTTCTGTCACAATGTCCTTCTCTGTGGTGTCCTCTGAGGTGGTTGGGGCTGCAAGTGATTTTTGTTCAGGTATCCCCAGTGGCGGTGGGCCTCACCCACTTCTGGAATCAGGGATAACTCTGCCGGTTTGCCCCTGCTGCCTGCAGACCACACTAGAAGCACCATGTCCCACTTAGCCCACAAGGGAGGTGCTACACTAACTGCTCCTCATTGTAGGGTCTTGGGAAGGGACAGTGACCAAGTGTCTGGGTGCCGCCCAGAGCATTTGGCAGTGGCAGCTGCAGGGTGGGTGTGTCCCAGGGAAGTAAGAACAGCAGCGTATGGTGTTTGGTTGCAGTGCCTTCTTTTTTTTTTAACCACCCCCTGAGGTGACTGGGGCAGCAGGTGGAGCCCACTCACAGGCCCCCAGTAGTGGCAAGCCTCATCTCCCTCTGGCCTCTGAGATGACCACCACAGTCTGTCCCTGCCACCTATAGATCATGCGAGAGGCACCACATCTCACTTAGCCCCCCAATGCCCTTAGCCCACACAAGAGGTGCCTGGCCACCTGTAGCCTGCACAAGGAGCACCCAATCTCCCTTAAACGATCAAGAGTTTTCTCCTAGCCTATAGCCTGTACCAGAGCTGCCCTGCCTGCTGAGAGCCCACAGGCATGCACATGCTCTGGTGCAGGGAGTTTCCTATGGCATCCACCTCTCCTCCTCTCACCCTCCCCAACAACTGCGCCTTGCCTCTCCTTTGGGTCTGGACCTTCTCCCAGCTTCCCTCTGCTGTGGCGTTCTCCTCCTCAGCCCATTGCATACTGCTCCCCCACCAGTGGCACACTGCTCCTTAGCCCCTCAGGCTGTTTCCACACAGCCAGCCCCAGTCCTCTCCCCAGGACCTACCTCCAGAGCTTGAGTCTCTGTGCCCAGCCCCCGCCCCAGCATCTCACTCTGTGGTGTCCAGGCTGGTGGTTCAGATGATCTGTGCGGCTCACTCTGCTTTACTGTTCTCAGTGCGGCTGTTGCGCTTTTGTCAGACTTTGAGGTCCTGCCAACTTGGCTGATCTTTGCCTTGGTTAGATGCCTTCCCAGGATGTGGGTTCCTTTTCTCCTTCACTGCGCCCTCTCAGGAATGCTAGTCCCGTCCTGATTCCTTTTCTCTCTCTTTTTTTTTTCTTTTGTCTTACCCAGTTATGTCAAGAGTTTCTTGCCCTTTTTGGAGGTTTAAGTTCTTCTGCCAGCATTCAGTTGATGTTCTGTGTGAGTCATTTTACAAGTAGATGTGTTTTTTTGATGTGTTTGTGGGAGAAGGTGAACGCAACCTCTTACTCCTCCACCATCTTGCTCCCTCTTTCCCTTTGGGGCTTTAAAGAGCACTCACATAAGCACTACGTTTAAACCTGATCACTCCTGGTAGAATTCTGCCTCCTGGCTCAATTAAGGAGGCTCATTGACATGCCTTTTCGGCTGGATATCTGAATATATGTCTGTTAAGTAAGAGGAGGATAAAAAATAGTACAGGAAGAAAAGGAAAAGGAGAACTAATTCCATTACAGACACAGGAAAAAATTATTTTTTTTAATTAGATACTTTGAGTTCTTATACTTTCAGCTGTGCAAAATGACCTCATTATATTTCCTAATGTATTTGATTACTTGGAATTACCACCCATTTAAAGTATTTCTAACTTCATATTATTTTGGCACATTTAATTTAAGAGGTATTTAAATAGCGTTCTTAACTCTCATCCCTGTGAAACAAGAATAGGAAAAAAAAATCTGTTCTAAATCTGTCAAGGGTCAGAGTCACATTTCCTACCTCAAATGAAAGCAAATTAGCTCAGTCCAGGTGAAGAAGGGATAGATATAGCAGCCACAGGGAGGGATAGGAGGGCATCATCTATGGATGTTGCCTGGATACAAGTGTTCTGGAAGCAACAGTCATAATAAAGGCTCTTAGAAAGAAATGTCTCTGGACTCAGAAGATGTGAGTTCTAGTTTCTGGTCTGGCATATTCAAACTATGTTACCTTGGGCAAGTATATTCCTTCATACTGAATGTTTTCATTTAGTTGTACAAAGGCATACCTCCTGTCCAGGTACTTCATCTTTGATTTAGCACTGAGAATGAAATGAAATGCTTTGAGTGTTTGATTTGTAGCAGTATTGTGAACACAGCTAGATAAGTATCTCTTTGCAAGCTTGCAGATTTAGTGTGGGCTTCAATAACTTATATTCATAATGAAGGCCTACAACAATATAATAACTACCTGTGCTTTTCCAGAATACATAGTACATACTTATTTTCCTTGTTATAGTTCTAGTAAGATATTTTTCACTTTCCTGAAAATTTCTACCCAATCTATCAAATCAAAAGTGATTGCACAGAATACCATTTATCAATGCAGTAATATCTTTATTTTTGAGCTAAAATGTAAAATATCTCTGGTAGTTTTTTTAATACAACAATTGAAGCTTTTTTGGAAACAAATCAGTATGTGTTTACCAATAATTTGAACAAACATTTCACTGTATTTATTCCTATTGAGTATACCAAGATGCCTCTGTTTTGTTGGGGCTCCTCTTAGATGTAGATCTACATATGATAGTAAGGACAATATAATTCAACTTAACAATTGGCAAATGCCTCTTATTTATAAGTGATTGTTATTAAAACAGTATGAAGCATGCCATAATTCTATTAAAAATACTTTAAAATTCTTGATATGTTATTTATAAATATGCTTTAGATTTAAAATTAGTTGTTCCTCTATTTCCAGAACAAAATATGAGGTAGGAAAATAAACGTTAAGCTGAAGGAGGTTTTCACTCTGTGGCAAGTTGATGAATACCATTTTGAAAACTGTGATGCTTTTAATTAAAAACAAGAATGCTACATATGTTAATTAACTTGACTGTAGTAATCATTTCACTGTGTACATGTATATCAAACATCATGTTGTACACCTTAACATATGCAACTTTTATTAAAATACAAGAATGCTGATTTTTGAAGACAGAGTAGGGATTGTAAAAAATGTGATGAGTTTAAATAAAATCAAGAACTCAGGTTCTGGGGGAGTAGGCAGATAGATCAAATTGTTACAGTAGTGAAAATGCTGTTTGAAATAAAATACGTCTTGAATTTTTAAAAGGTAGGTTGCTTTTAAGAACATGTGGAAAAATAATTTTATATAACTGCCGTTTCAAAAATAACACCATTTTTGTCATTGATAATATTGGCATAAATTAAATACAAGCTGGGCTTCTCCATGAATAACTTTTTGAAAGGAGTGGAGATTTACTAAGCAAAAGACTTGGCCCAATTATTTTCTCCATTTATTTGGATAAAAGGCATTTAGTTTGATTAAGTGTACTACTGTTATGCACACACAAACTTAGTCTGTTAATAAACACTGTCAAAAATGAAATATTTCTCACAGTGTTAATATTTATTAGTGTTATAAGAATTTAGAAATCCTAACATATAAATATTTTGATAATTAGATTATTTAGATCAAATACATCAATAATGGGATTCAATTTCAAAACCTGGGGATTAGCATAATTAAGGGAGTTCCCTACTGGTGCTGGAAGACACCAAGTATTTGGGTTGAAAAATGTTGAATTAGCCTCAGGAAGTCCTTTCATATGATGTAAGGCCATAAGGGAACTCTAAGATACGAAGTTGCTTGAATTGTCGTAGTTTTATAGAAGAGCTGTTAATAATAATGGTAAGGGGACTTTCTAGAGATGAAGGGGGTATCCACTGGGAGTTTGTGCTTTTCAGCAAATAGAAGCATAAAAGAAATCTGCAAGCTCCAACCAAATGACCCCAATTCTGTTTTTTCCCCCTGGTGTGGGTAGAAGAGAAATTAGAGGATAAATAGCTGATACTTACTGAGTAGCCACTTTCTGTCAGAGACTATAGAGTTACATTATACTCACTACTTTAAGTGTATGTAGCAAATGTGATTTGTTTGTCTTTTTTTTTTTTTTTTTTTTTTTTTGCCTTTTCTAGGGCCGCTCCCGCGGCATATGGAGGTTTCCAGGCTAGGGGTCCAATCAGAGCTGTAGCCACCGGCCTACACCAGAGCCACAGCAACACCAGATCCGAGCCGCGTCTGCGACCTACACCACAGCTCACGGCAACGCCGGATCCTTAACCCACTGAGCAAGGCCAGGGATCAAACCTGCAACCTTATGGTTCCTAGTCAGATTCGTTAACCATTGAGCCATGACGGGCACTCCATGATTTGCTTTTTGAACTTGAAATCAAATCAAATTCATTTGTCCTCAAATGATTTCATCAGCAGGAACCCAATTTCTATTTCTTGAGTTGAAAAGCCTTTCTCTTAGTGAAGAGTCTAGATCTTCAACTGCTTTACCTCTTTTTATATGACATATATGACCTTGTGCTTGGTGGTCTTCCCTGTCAGCAAATCTTGTCTAGAACCATCCCAAAACATTAATGAGTTTCTAATAATGTTTGCCTTCCAAAGGGTTGTTGCCAGAGTTTTAATCCTTTTCTCCTATGTGACTCATTGGCTCTCAGGCGCATTTATAAATCTCACAATAAACAGGATCTGCAACCAAGGGATACTGAGAGGAGACTTGTTTTCTAGGCTAATTATACTACAGATATGTATATCTTCCAAGGCTACAGGCACCTCCTTTCTGCATATTTGCATAATAATATGTAAGAAGAAGGAAGGAAGGGTAAAGGAAAGAGTTAAAGGAGGAGAAGGAAGAGGAGGAGGAAGAACTCAAAGATGAATTGCTTTGTAGAAGGATTTTGTAGTTTTTTTCTTTAAAAGTGAAGACTCCAGTATACTTTAAATGTAATACATGCCAGCAAGGTGGATCAAATTCTCTCAGTTTCCAATATTTTTAAGGGTACACATAAGGGTATACAGTGAAGAAAAGCGTTATGTCCTCTGGCATTAGGCACTATGCCATTTTAGTGACAATAGGAATGATATCTAGTGAATTCTTCTCAAAATCATTTTATTTCTGCATCTCTAAAAAATGCTGTTGTTTATCTGCTATCGATTTAAAAATAGATAGCGTATGATGTACAAGAGGAGATAAAGGAAGTGGAAAAATATTTTTTCTGTAGCAATGGAAATACAGATCACACATATCTGAAGCAAGAATAAGACACTATATGAACATTTAAAGAACAAAGACAGATACAGCAAGAAAATGTGTATCAGTGATAATTAATCATAGCACCAAAATGCCTTCTAATAAAGAGATATTAGAGGCTAATGTGCCAGTTGGAATGGCTGATACAATACAGATGAGGAGCCAATAATTTAGAATTACTACCCCTGGGATTGCAGAGACCACTGTCAATTATACCATGCTCAATTCACTGATTTCAGGAGAACACTTGGTCAAATGATTTGGGGACTAATTGACATCTGCATAATGTCTTCACAGCAGTACCTATGTTATTGTTTTATTGAGTAACTGGAAGTTGTGTGTATACTAAGGGATGAGAATCTTGGGGAGACATCTTAGTAGTTTGTTATAGATTCTTTAGTCAGTAGGTCAATAATTTTTTCTCCTCAAGGAACTCTTGCAAATATTCTGAAAATCCTATGAATAAAAATGTTTATAAGACTGGACAAAATGGAAACAACCTTACTGTAAATACGTATTAACAAGGTAATGGGTATATGGAATGTGTTATTTTCATAAAATGTAAAATGTGAACCTAAGCTAGATGTTTCAATCTGGATGAATCTCAGAAATATAATGTTGAAAAAATTGCCAGTTATAGCAGAATTTATGAAATAAAATATCATATACAACAGATATTATATGAAAAACATATCTATATATATTAGGGTTTCCAAAGCAAATAAATCTTATAGGTCATTAACAAAATCCTAATACAAATAAGAACACAGAAGGAATTTCACATAATAGGAAACTTGAATTTACCATAAAAATATATCCTTACTAGAAAGTTGGAAAATATAACTAGATACTATTTTACTCCCCTCTGAGGGTCAAAAATGATAAAATGTGGAAGGCCTAGTATTGGTTAAGATCATTAATGGACCTGCATATTGTTGCAGCTACTTTGGTTCAACATTTGAAAATCATTGTAATCCACCAGTGAGTTAAAGAATAAATATCATATCATCATAATAGCTGACACATAGGGGATATGACAAAATCCAACATCTATTCATGATGAAATCTCTCAGACTGAGAATAGAGTGGAACTTCTTCAATTTGATAATGAACATCTACAAAAAATCTACAGCTAACATCATCTTTAATGGTGAAAGACAATATTTTCCCCCTAATATCAGAAACAAGACAATGATGCCCACTCTCATCACTCTTAATTGACATAGAACTGGGCATTCTGACTATTGAAAAATGGCATGATGATGATGATAATAATTAATAAATAAAAGACATACAGATTGGCTGCAAAGGAAGAAATAAAGTTTTCATTATTAGAAGATGTCATCCTCGTCTCTACAGAAAATATCAAAGAATGTAAAAGTAAAATGCAAGATAAAAACCTAGAACTAATAAAAGAGATTACCAATTTTGTAGAATACAAAATTAACGCACAAAAATCAATTGTATATCTATGTATTAGCTATCAACATGTGGAAAATCAAATTAAAAAGACAATACAGAGTTCCTGTTGTGGCACAGTGGTTAACAAATCCAACTAGGAGCCATAAGGTTGTGGGTTCGATCCCTGGCCCTGCTCAGTAGGTTAAGGATCTGGTGTTGCTATACCTTTGGCGTAGGCCAGCGGCTACATCTCTGATTAGACCCCTAGCCTGGGAACCTCCATATGCTGTGGGAAGTGGCCATAGAAAAGGCAAAAAGACCAAAAAATAAAAAAAATAAGAAGACAATGCCGTTGACAGTTACAAAGAAATGAACTATATAGATATAAATCTAACAAATCAAGCACAGAATATGTATGAAAGGTAAAACTTTAGTTGTACATATTTTATATCTTTAAAAAATAATAGGTGTAAAGCAAATATGGCAAGTATTCAGTAGAAAAATGTTGACTTTAGTTATTCTTTATCTTGTTATATGGTTATATGATTTATAAGTTTAAACCTTATTCTTAAAAAGCAGGTAAATATATTTTATCTTTGTCTTTTATATTATGTTTCCATTTGAATTATTATATGTATTTTATATTTTTTTTGAAGGACATTATTATGTAATTTAGAAATAACACATTCTTTGATGAATTCATTGTGTAATTAAGTCTTCAACATTTTCTAAATATATACTCTTTTTAGTGCATTCTCTTGATTTTCAGTTGCTTTATAACAGTGTACACTAAACCTAATTTTACTTTTTATTTATGACTGAGGAAAATATTATGAAATTGGTTTATTTTATTGTGCTGGAAATCAACAACATTCCCTGGCATTATTAAATTTTTCAGAGTTTAAATTACTCTCTGAATTCTCCCAATAATGATTTTTGACATAGTTATTGATATACCTGGTTTCTCAGTTCTTGTCAAGTCATTCTTGGTAGGACACTTCTCTCATTTCCCTTTCATCTGCACCTATAATGTTCTTATTATAGCAAGTATTAAGGTTGATAGAAAATAAGAAGATCAACAATCATGCTTAATATTTTAGACATCATTCTAAGTTAATGGCCTCACTGTCCCTGCACATATCTTTTGTCCCCTTCCCAGAAAAGTGTTTTATTGGATCAGTTACACATATTCTCTCATCTCTTAGACATTGATGTTACTAACCATTATGTTTGTGACCTTGATCAGTATTATTAAATTTTTTTGCAAATCTAAGTTACAGTGTGCCATTACTCTTAAAATATATTTTAGTCTTTAATGTTTATTTTCTCAGATAGTTGGATCAGAACTCAAACTGTAAATAAATGATAACATACTTATATTAGCCCATATATAATGTGTTAATATATGAGTGATCTCATTGTCCTTTTTTGTTCCAGTTCACTCTTGTATAAACAATATTTATAGAGTGTCTGATACAGGCTAGAAACTGAATGTACAGAAGTAATTGACATAATCCCTGAATTCAGATGTTTATAATTTTGCACATTAATTATTATAAACTATTTTAAACTGATAATTAAAGAAATGGAAAATTACAATTATATTTATTGTTTGACTTAAAATGCTGGAATTTGTACACCATATCTCATTAAAACTAAAGAAGTGAATTTTAGATAACATATTCTGATTAACTCAGAATGCTCTAAAGAAAAGACTGTGTAAGAAAAATCTATTTAAGATCAAACTATGCATAATCTACTTTCTGAGTTACAAGAACCTCTCCTTATGTATAATAAGTAGTAAAAAAAGAGCAAGATTTATAAATATAACAGTTCATCCATACAATCTTGTTAATAATATTTGTTACAGGCAGTATTATGTTTACTTATTAAATATTTCTTTTTGAAATGTAAATTGATTACTTAGCATGTAAAATTATACACTGCTCTTGTATCACTTTGATCCACCACTATTTCTATCTGAACCTATCTATTCTCTTTCATATAACTCCTGCTAGTCAGAAAACATCAATCACCTGAGTCTCTTTGTTCCATTTGCAGACTTGCAAACTACAGGTAAATAAAGCATGCAACTAATAGATTTCTATTCAGAACCAATATGAAGATTTGTTCTTCCACATTGTCTTAAACACTATGGCTTGCTATAACAAAAATACCATAAATTGTATGTCTTAAACAATATACGTTTATTTCTTACACTCTTGGAGGTTGAAAATCTGAGTTCAAGGTATCAGTATCGTTGGGTTCTGATGAGGGCTCTTATCCAGATTTCAGACTCCTGACTTCTCCCTTTATTCTCACATGGTGGAAAGAGAGCTACAGAGTTCATTGGGGTCCCTTTTGTACACTAATATCAATCATGAGAGATCCACTCTCATGACCTAATTACTTCCCAAAGGTCCCACCATCTAATACCATTACTTCGGTGGTTAGGATTTCAACATACAAATTTTAGGGAGACACAAACATTCAGTTCATTGCATATACATATAGTTGTAGGAGAAACATATGGTTATAGAATTTTTTAATAACTTGGTAAGTGCTATGATAGAGGGATTTAAATGGTCCTATAGCTTAACAAAAGGAATATATTTAATTGGACCTCCAGGAGTTATCAAGGTTTACCTGAAGAAAATAATTCTTGAGTTAGGTTTCAAAAGTCAATAATAAATGAGTCAAGAAAAAGATGAAAGAACGATTTGTAAGAAGAGGAAACTTAAGAGAAATGACACAGAGGTATGTAGCTTCTGGGTATCAAGGTCTAAAGACAGTTCAGTATTTATTTCTGTTGTACAAAGTGGGTTCTGAGAAGTAGTGAGAAATAAAGCTGGAGAGGACGATGAAAGGTTTCAGGCTTCCTAAGACTTTTTACATCATGGAAAATACTTTTCTGTTAATGAAGAAGAGCCATTGGACGTTTTTAAGCATAAAAGTGAAATGATTAATTGAATTCTCTGTAATCACTTAGAAAGTAGAGTGAAGAATGAATTTGTAAAGCACCATGCTAGGGGAAGCGATTATTTTGAGGGCTAAATATAAACCAGAGTTGATGAAGACTTGACTAAAACAATAATATTCAAAGATGAAAAGGTGAATTCGGGACATATTTAGGCAATGATACTGACAGAACTTGGCGATTAGTAAGTAGTAAGAGATAGAGTAATTATATTGGTTATTCAGTCCCACACAGACAATTATCCCAAAACTTAGCAGCTAGAAACAACAATAAACATTTCATATTTCATACAGTTTCTGTGGGTCATGATTCTGGAGCAGCTCTACTGTGGTTTTGGCTTGGGTCTTCTCATGTGGTTGCGCTCATGATTTCAGCTGCTCCTACATATCAGCTGGCCTGACTGGGGTTGAAGGATCTGCCTCTAAGACAGCTCACTCACACGGTTGTTGGCAGGAAGCTTGTGTCTTGCTAGTTCTCGGCAAGAGGACTAATTTCCTTGCCAAATGAACATCTCCATAGGGTTACTTTAGTATTCTCATGAAATGGCAGCTGGCTTTCTCTACAACTAGTTATAACAAGAAGAAAGAAAAAGGTATAATCTGCGAGCCTTTTTGTGTTTGAAGTCAAAACACAGTCATTTGTGCAATACTGTCCTTTGGTTGAATAGGTGCAAGATGACCACACATGGGCATGAATAACATGAGTCAAGACTCATTGCAGCCATGGTGGTCAATAATAGATCCCACATTTTTGTCTTCAGTGCTTAGTTAGATTATAGGGGCATCTACAAGATAAGCAATAAAAGAGGAGCACAGTTATTGTGGTTTGGTGGTTTGGGGCGGGGGGTGTGTATGTGTGTATCTGTGTGTTTCCAGAAGAGTAGAAGATAATAAGTTCAATTTTGGGAATTATTAAGTGATAGTAATATGTTTCCAAAGTACATTAATATGCTTAGTGATAGAGAAGTAGATTTGAGAGCCATCAACATTTAAATGGTACTTTAAATCTTAAGATTAGGAAAGTTCATCCAAGTAGAGGGTAAAAATGAGATGAAAGGAGAAAACTTTTTTTTTTTGAAATGAGCAAAGGAGTAGAAGGTCATGAAAGAAGTTATGCAAGATGATCACAGAGGTAGAAACAATAAAGATTAGCACTGTAGAAATAAAGGAAAGAAATAGTTTAAGAAAATGAATAGTCAGAAGTGTCAAACAAAGCATAAGTATCCAATGAACTAAAATATGCCCACTGGACTAGCAATATTTATGCCACTAATAATGTTGCCAGAGCAATTTCAAGTGTGGGAGCATAGAAGCAGAAAATATAAAAAAGGGTTCAGTACAGGTAAATTAAATAAAATTTTGTTTAATTGTGTACAAATTAGGTTCCATTCTGGAAACAGAAACCCTTCAGAATATTTAAGACAGAAGGAATTTAATATTGTGAATGATTACATAAGTTATGGAATTGCTGAAAAACCTAACAGAAGATGATGAAGCAACTCAGAAATCATTGATCTCAAAAGCTGCTGCAATGACTTTGCTGAAGGGATGAAAGAAGGAGGTGGGTTACTGAAGCCCACAAACCAGGGGCTCCTGGAGGAAGTTGGAATCAATTCTTGTAAGAACAGAAGTCACAGAGGAGAAACAGCTAATGCCTAAAATGCCCCATTGGCAGGCAGAGAGAATAAGAAATATCTTTGTTCTTCCTCCTTCTGATAGTGCCTCCCATTGGCAGACTAGAGGTGAAGTCAGCTAGTCTAGGAATCTAGGAGAAATATCTCTCCTGGGGTCAGCCCCAATGATAAAAAAAAAAAAGAGAGAGAGAGAGAGAGAGAGAGGAATACGTTTGAGAACAAATAGAGGAAAACTGACACATTTTTTAAAACCTGCCAACTTCCTAAAGACAAACCAAATTAGAAGCCCCACATGAGAAACTTTGTAGAACTTTAATGCATAACGAAAAATGAACTTCACTTAAAATGTTTCAAAGACTGAGGCCTAAGCTCTAAGTAAAATGCCCATGAATTGAAGAGCTTTTATCGCAGCACTTTTAATATGGAAAGATTTAGCCTGATCTGAGATAAGTGAGCTTGACATTATTTCTCATCAAGAATTCCCCACATGTAATTCACTCATGAAAGATTTAGAATTCATTTTATTTGTAATTAAATATTTCCTTTTTTGATTCGCAATTTTTTATTTTTAAATACATGGAATAGTAATAAAGTGAGATGTATTTAGAACCATAAGGCAGAACAGCAACAGCAGGTACAATATAATTTTAATCACATTATAGATATCTATCCATCAAAATGTTAAATATTATCAGTTTAGTAAAATATACAGCAGTATACACTTGTAGCAGGCTTTGTTGATGCTCTCGCAATGTCCAATCATCTTTTTTTGAATCCTGACAGTATCTTGATGTAGGTCAGACATTCAGTACTCTCATTCCATATGCCTCAGAGGAATCTAACCCCCACAAATCTCATTGGTGTAAGAGTATGATTGGCTCAAGCTAACTAGCAGATACTACCTCCTAGAAACTGGACAGAGGTGGGTAAATGATGTAAATGGATAGTGGGGGTGGGCCTATGAAAAGATCTCTTGGAGTGCTGGAACACCAGAGTTCTTATCCTCTGCAAATTCTTATATACTGTTGTGGAGCCCAAAACCGCTATAGCTCTCTTGCTAGTAGACTGAAAAAGGAGAAGGGGGTTGGCTAAAGTCAATATTATTTCAAGAAAATGAAGCAGAAGTTATTGGCATAAGCCAAACCTGAAGCCTGACTTACAATTTTACTGCCAGTTATATGGACAAATAAAATTCTTTATTATTTAGGTCAATTTAAGTTGTGTTATCTTTCACCGGTTGCCAGAAACATCTTAAATCAACGTACAAAGTTTTGGGAGTGTGTATACATACGTATAAATATACATATATATATATATATATAAAAGTTCATAACCTTACTATATTTATACTTCATTCTTAGATATATTCTATTCATATACATAATTTCAGACATTTCAAACACTAATAAATATCTTTACAATTCCCACATAACAATCTGTATGCTATATCTGTTCATTAGCTAAGGTAACAATTATATCTGGCATTCATTTTTTTTGAAATTAATAATTTTAACAAAGTGTTTGCATTCTTTCATTTCAGATTTTAATATCCAAAATCAAATGTTTCTTTACAGTTGAACTGACCCTTTCTGCCTCTTTATCTGTTGTCCTAACCATATAGAGATGAGTGAACTTCTGCTTGCAGAACCATCAACATAATAAAATCAATAAACTTTAGAATTTAACTTAAAATTCCAGTACTATGATAGATACTAGAAAAGAAGTCCCCAACTCTCTTGGAATCAATAACTCTTTAAAATATAATGAAAGGCACTGAACCCCTTTCATAGAGGAAAACTGTACAATGCATCAGTATATACAAAAACTCCCATACACTATACTGGATTCTCAAGGTGAGTGCTATCAATCCCCACAATAGAATTTATTCAAGAGCAAGATATGTTTTTTAAAAAACACCCTGTTGGAGTTCCCGTCGTGGTTCAGTGGTTAACGAATCCGACTAGGAACCATGAGGTTGCAGGTTCGATCCCTGGCCTTGCTCAGCGGGTTAAGCATCCAGCATTGCCATGAGCTGTGGTGTAGGTTGCAGACGTGGCTTGGATCCTGTGTTGCTATGGCTGTGGTGTAGGCTGGTGGCTACAGCTCTGATTGGACCCCTAGCCTGGGAACCTCCATATGTGGCGGGTGCGGCCCTAAAGAGACAAAAGACGAAAAAAGAAAAGAAAAAATAAATAAATAATTAAAAAACACCCCTGTTAATGCACATGATTTACAGAATTTAAATAGGTCTGATGGATATCCCTATTCTTCAGTGAGGGAAAGTCTGTTTTCAAGTTCTTGGTTTGAAAAAATGTGGTATACACATAAAATGATATATTCACCTTTAAAAAAAGAAGGAAATCTTTCCATTTGTGCCAACATAGATGGATCTAGAGGACATTATGCTAAGTGAAATAAGCCAGATATAGAAGGACAAATACTACATAATACTGCTTATAAGAGGAATCTAAAATAGTCAAACTAAAGTCAAATAGAAGCAGAGCCATGAATGGTGGTTGCCAGGGCGTACGGGGAGAAGGAAACAGGGAGGTATTAGTCAAAGGAAACAAAATTTTGTTTATACAAGATGAATAAGACCCAGAGATCTACTGTACAGCATAGTTAACAATACTGTATTATATTACTTATAAATATTCCAAGAGGGTAAAACTTAAGCATTTTTATCATAAAATAAGAATTACTATAAATACAAGGGCAGTAGAAAACTTTTGGAGGTGATGGATAGTTTTATGGCATAAATCATGGTGATGTTTTAATGGGTATATACTTATCTCTAAACTCATCAAGTTGTACACATTAAATATGCACAGTATTTTATAAGTCAATCATGCCACAATAAAGTACTTTAAAAAATTCCAGTTCTTGGTTTGAAACGGTGGCTTGGAAAAATGAAATATTGCATCAGAGATGAATATAAGCTCATTTATTTTGCTGTCTTTATCATGTGACTTGAATATGTTTTGTTACTGGTCTTAATACTGGATTTGTTTTAGTTTTGTTTATTTGAAGTAAGAACTTTCCAAAGATATTTATCTTGTTTTTTTTTTTTTTTTTTTTTTCCTGTCTTTTCTAGGGCTGCACCCGAGGCATGTGGAGGTTCCCAGGCTAGGGGTCTAATCGGAGCTGCAGCCACCGGCCTACGCCAGAGCCACAGCAACGCGGGATCCGAGCCGCGTCTGCAACCTACACCACAGCTCACGGCAACGCCGGATCCTCAACGCACTGAGCAAGGCCAGGGATCGAACCCACAACCTCATGGTTCCTAGTCGGATTCGTTAACCACTGAGCCAGGATGGGAACTCCCTATCTTGTATATTTTAACATGTGATTTATGTAAAAAAGTGTGCACTTAAATACTCAGAGGGAGTGAAGGATTAATTTGTATTCATCCTACCTACAATAAATAGTTTGGGTTACTTTTGGAAATATTGTATCATATATTAGTTAAAGTATTTGATAATAAACAGCACATGGTATTCAACTGCCTCTTTATAAGGGATAGAAAAGGAAGAATTTTAGCTAGTTTGGGGAAAGGCTGTGTGAATAAAGCTGTCAGTATTTTTTACCACATGGAAACATTTTAAGGTGGATATGTGCTTTAAAGAGGAACACATCATTTTTGCTGTATATATTAAATTCTTATAGTATTCTTTACTTGTTTATAATACAGTAAAATATATACATCATATGGTGCATTCAAAAATAGAGCAAGTTCATCCTCTAACTTTTAAAAAATCCAAGTCATAAAAAGAAATCTAAAAGCATGAAATTTCTACATTTCCATGTTATATAAAAAATTAATTTTTACTTATAAAAAGGGATTAAATGTCAGATGAGAGTTTAAGTCAGTAATTTTATTCTTGAAGGAACCACTGAGGAATTCTAAGAAGATATGTTTTGAAAAACTTAGTAGCTGTGCTTCCATGGGCTTCCATTTTTAAAGGCTATTTTTCATAGAGTTGAACTATTGATACCATTTTACCATCTAATACCTTTTGACATTCATGCAGCAAATATTTCAAATGGGAAATTATATCTTGAGAGGATAGATAGCTAAAAAAAGAGTATGCAATCCTCTTCTCTTCTTTTCACAATAATCACAACTTGGCCTTTGATCTGACTTGAGACTCTTTATCCTTCTCTACAACACAGTGGGAGGAGGCTTATTCTGCTGGAATTAAGTAGGGCAAGATGCCATGTGGTAGTAATAACTGCTTCTATCTTTCCTAATGTGAAGTTTTAAGACACCAACTATTTGATAAAGACAGATGTGTAATACATATTCTGGATTTTATCTCCCATTTTTTTTCTGCCAGTTAACATTTTTTTTTCTTTAAAAGCTCTAAAAGTTTCATGTCAGTGAACAGAAACAAAATATTTTAAAGAAAAATTTCAAGGAGTTTTTTTTTGTAAAGATGCACCCCCCCAGTGATGAAGCGTTTGTGCTGGGAATGATAAGGGTAGTTTCCCTATTGTTCACACAGCAGGCTGTTGTCTTTTCCTTCTTTATAGGGAAAGGTCTTATCCTCAGCATTGCTGCATGAGTTTTTCAGTTACTTGGCAACAATAATAAAAAAAAGACACAAGCAGTAAAGGACCCATCATCAACATAATGACAAATAGTAGTTCCTTAGCTGGTTTTAATGGCCATATGGAGACATCAAATTTCTTGCTTTCAAGAATTAAGCCCATTACATATGATTAGGTTGAGCCTTGGTATGTGCATCAATGTAAAATATTTTAGCTGTTGTGTGTGAATTAGTATGTGGGAAAAAAGTTAATAAATTTGAAGCATTCACCTGAATAAACAGAAAGCACCCCTGGAATGCATAAGACAAATACAGATTTTTCTGATTTTAGTATTAGGATGCATATTTTTGGCACACCCTTATGATCACAGCCAGCTGACATTATGAGCTATCTACTATGTGAATGATGATGTCTGTTGGTAAAAAGTTGATAAGTAGAAATAAATACTTGATTGAGAAATGATGCCGTTAATAAATGAGTAGTTAAAACCAATCAGGATGTGGGAAAAACCCAACATGAGATACAAATACTAATAAATGAAACTGCCTGTAATAAAAATCAATAACATAACTGTCCTGAATGTAAGGGGAAAAGAACTTATGCAAATAACTTTAGAAAACAGTAACTTCATGGATGCTCTAAGGATGAAGACAAAAAGAATGGCGCACAGATGTTGTTTTGTAGTCAGTAAATTTGTTTCTCATAAAGGCATTGATGAGACATTCTGAAACTAATTTATATGCACACTGGAATTGAACAAATAAGTAAATAGGTTGTGAACAATAAAACTAAGATTTCTTACCGTTGGAGAAATTACAATTAAATAAAGTAGGATGATTTTTTTTAAGTGGAAAGATTAAAATGATTCCTATGGTGTTAAATTGGAATCTGAGGTATTAGTATAAACTCATTACAGAGAGAGAGAGAGGGAGAGAGAGAAAGGGAGATATCCAGTCCTGGCTGCTGAGAGGGCCTAGAAACCATGAAATTCAAGTAGTAATTAGCATACCTAGTGTCAAAATCTTGATTTCTTAAGCATCATTCTTCTATAAAAAGAACCATGGACCCTTGGAGAGGTGGTTCTTCCATGGCTGAGATGAGAAGAATCAAAATGAGCTTGGAATATCTTGGAGAACTAGAAAAAAAATAAGATTGTTCTCAAAAGATGTGGGGAAGGGAGCATTGTTGGAAAAAATACAACATTAGGAGAAGGAGTTCCTAATGGCCACAACTTTGAGCAACAAAATAAAAAAAAAATGCTAGGATTAGATTATAATCTAAAGAATAAAAACACTTAGGAATCCATAATGATATAAATAAGTAATTAAATACATAGATGGAAGAGACATGACAGCTCCTTCTTTTAATGGAATTGCAATTAATAACTGTGTAAAGAAGAGAAATGTAAACCACTATTAGGCAAATACCACAGTAGTGATCACTGCATACTTAATCTACTAATGGGTGCTAGAATCAGTGCATTTGAGGAGAGACCATATTTGCACTGTCTCAAAGTATTCTCCCCCACCTTATCGACTACATGAAAAATCATAGTAACTTTATAGTGGAAACACCCAGTAGAGACCAACTTGACCAGGTGATCAAGGTCAATGTGGCCAGTAGTAATACATACTGAAATCAGGAACCCTGTGATTGGTGTGCTGTTGAAAGATATGGCATGATTTCTGTGGCTCTCTTTCCAAGGAACTATAACCTAAGTCTAATAATGAGAAGACACCAGATAGGCCTAAAGTGATGGACATTCAGCAAAATAACTGATCAATACCCTTTGGGGCTGACAGTGTCATGAAAAACCAGAAAAGATTAAAGAACTTTTGTAGATTGTAGCAGTCTTGGGAGAAATAACATTGAAATGCAACTCAGGACACTAATTGGGATCTTTAAAAATTGTTAGGTATGAATGACGTAGTTAATTTGGTTAATGCTATTAGGGCAATGTTAATTTCCTGGCTCTGGCACTTGTGTGATGGTTATCTAAGATGTTAACATTAGAGTATGCTGGGTAGCAGATGTGTTGAAACTCTCTGTACTATTTTTGCAGGTTTTCTATAAGTCTAAAAGTAGTTTGATATAAAAGTGTTTTTTTAATTGCCATTATAAAAAAATTCAGGAGGACGTCCATGTTAGTTGCTCTAAACAACTTTTAAAGTAGGCAGAATGTATGAAGTAACTGGAAAACAGTCAGCACAAGATTATGATCCCCCTAAAAAGGAAAACAAATGAGATAGGCTCCCCAAATGACCCAGTATTTCTGCTTGGAGGCAATGTCTAGACTGCAGTGCAAGGAGGATAAGCCACAACAAAGCACAGTGAACTGACAGAACTGAGGACACGGCAGAGTTTGGGAATAGTAAAGCTGCTGAAATTTGCAGGGCACGTTGTTGGAGAGAAGAGAGCTGGGTGGAGTTAATGCTCCAGAAATCTGTAGAAGGTCTCTTTGGGTCTTTTCACTGAACATTAAGCTGCTCACGTAAATGGCAGGATTCCATGGGGCTGGGCAAAGAGCAGATACCAGGGGTATTAAAAAAAAAATACTGGAGAGCAGTGAGCTAAACAACTACTGGAAGACAGACATAGCTGGGAGAGTTTTAAATATCGAATAGCTGGAGGGGAGAGTCCACTTTGAACACCCAAAGTAATTCAGTAGAGCTTCAGGCATATCTTAAGCTGTAGGATTAGGATGAATATAGTCCAAAAATAATGGCTACCATATACCATCCTAAATGCCTTTGAATCACGAATTGGACTTCTGGGGAAGGCTGAAGTTGGAATAAGAGACCCCATGTCTAAAATGTTTACAGCCTCTGAAACCAGTTAGATACAGGTTGTGTCCTGGAATCCTGGCCTCTCTGGACTTGATAGTCCCCCTCGGGGACTCGTCACTGCTCTCTCCCTGGGTCTTCCTAGTGTTCCTCACTAGCTGGGGTGCTCTGGTTGTACCCATTCCCTGACGCCTGGTCATTCAGCTCAGATCCTTCTTTCTCAAAGTAAAGAGAAAAATCATATTGACATTTTGGAATTTGAAAGCACACCCAGAGGAACTCTGGTACTCAAGGTATCACTGAAGAAATCCTGCTTTCTATGGATGAGAGATTAAGTTAATTTTCTGCTCAACCTACTTAGAAAGCAGGGAAAATAAAATAACTGTGAGATAATATATTTTCACCCAAAGGTTTGACCAAAGTTTTAAAAGGTTGATAAAATAAAATGCTGGTGAGAGTTCAAATTACATACATTAATAGGTGAAAATATCAATCAGTATAGCTTTATTTGAACAGAATATCAGCAAGAGTCATAACAAATATATTTGCCCAAGAAATCATGGTTGATGTTGATATAAGTTCTATTAATCATGGCAATAAATGGGAAACAATTTATGTGTCCATCAAGAGGAAGATAGTTAAATTAATTATGGCACAAACACATTTTTTAATCCTTGGGAAGAGTTAAAAGAGTAAGATGGATCTATATGTGCTCTCAGGGAAAGATCCTGCAATCCTTTTAGTAAGTGATGAGAGCAAGAGGTGGGACAATATGGACACTGTTATCCATGTATATTTTTAAAAATTTCACTATGTATTTTTATAACACATCTATTTAAGAAAAAGTCTAGAATAAATTTTTAAATAACACGAATTTTTACTTGTTGCTTCTGAGGAGAGGGATGAATTTTAGCAGATGTGATAAGGAAGGGGAATTGTGATTTATTCATAATGTTAGAATGGGGGGGCAGTAAGAGCATTTGCATTATTACCTAAAACTAAAATTTTCCTCAGGGACAAACATAGTGACAAGAGGCAGTGGAAGAAGAATGTTGATTTTTTTCTTTTTTTTTTTTTTTTTTTGTCTTTTTGCCATTTCTTGGGCTGCTCCCGCGGTATATGGAGGTTCCCAGGCTAGGAGTTGAATTGGAACTGTAGCCTCCAGCCTACGCCAGAGCCAGAGCAACACAGGATCCAAGCTGCGTCTGCGACCTACACCACAGCTCACGGCAACACCGGATCCTTAACCCACTGAGCAAGGGCAGGGATCGAACCCGCAACCTCATGGTTCCTAGTCGGATTCGTTAACCACTGCGCCACGACAGGAACTCCGATTTTTTTTCTTTTCTTATCAAGGATAATGTATCTGCGGTGGAACCATTTTCCACCTCCTAAAGGACAGTTGAATTTTTAGGAAGTCTTTCCATGTAGATGTTTGCTTACACCATGATTTCCATGATCTTTTCTCATCTACTTACGGGGGAGGCTTGGGTTTTGACTAAAAAGGTAAACTCATTTATTGGTATATGTGATCAGGGGCCAATTTCAAATGATTCAGCCCATTAAAATTCTCCTGGAAATGCCAGTGTAGTTTCCATAACTTCCTCTCTATTTTCAGGGTTATTACCCTAAGAACCAGTAGATTCTGTGCCAAATCAAACTCTAGTCACCAGAAGATCTGAAAACACTTTGAGAATGTGGTAGAGGCACCAGAGAGGTTGAGGAGGTGTCTAAACTTCACTGTCTGAACAATAACATGGCAAGGGCAGCTGCTATCACAGGGTCTATGGTGAAGCAGGGGATCCACAGGGTGTCAGGATGTGCCAGCTCAGGAGCGGGCAGGGGACTGGGGCTGTGTGTCCCTCTGGGAGCAGAGTGCAGCCTCCAGAGGAGGATGCAGAGAAGAGCTGACTAGCAGGCTGGGTTCCAGCTTGGACAGGAGGGCACACTGGGGAAGACCCAGGGGAGGGCGCTCTGATGCAGGAAGGTGCTGGGATGGCGCAGTCAGCTCCCAAGGAACCCTGGGGCAAGGGGCAGGAGGGTCCTAGGGAGACAAGCCCACAGAAAGTCTTCACATTGTATGTGATTCTCACTCTCACCTTCCTTCTTTTGGCTGCTTTTAGTACTTTGGACACAGGGTCCTTCTTTTCAGGGCTTGAAAGCTATTATCGAGCAGTGAGAAGAGATATGAATTAATAGACACAAGGTTGACCTCAGACTGGAAGAAGTGCAACAGTGTGGGCTCTGGAGGAATTCAGACCAGGGCTCTAGTACCATCCCTGTCACTAGCTGTGAGAACTCAGCACATTACAAAGTTCACTGAGTCTCAGATTCTTCACCAGTGAGGTGTGTTTGATAAGCCCTGTCTTCTAGACTGTTGGAATATATATAATGTATGTAAAACACCTGGCACAGTGACTAGAATACACTGAAACTTTAAAGAATGGCAATTGTTGTCATGATTTTTTGACCCCAGATAATACCAACCCTTCTGAGATTTTTTTGTTTTGTTTTGCTGTTATTTTAATCCAGGAGATGTCTGAGAATATGAAGTGCTATAGGACACTGAACACCAAGTTAGCCAAAGATTCTGCTTAATGAGAAAATATACTGTAGTAAATCATCCCCCTTAGAGAATGTATAATTTATTTTGGACGTAGAGGAATCCCCCACCCCATCTGGATGCAACTCAAAGCTCCTAAAATGTGTGTCAAGAACCAACTCTTTCTCTTTCTCCCAGCTGCTCTTTGATCCATTTAACCCCTACCAAAATCAAGCTCTCCCCTAGAGTTTGCCAAATTTTACTTAAGTTAACCCGGTTAAAATGCCCTGGTTTTTAACATTTTATTATTTTATTTTTTTGTCTTTCTGTCTTTTTAGGGCCACACCCGTGGTATATGGAGGTTCCCAGGCTAGGGGTCCAGTTGGAGCTGTGGCCCCCAGCCTATGTCAGGGCCACAGCAACACTGGATCCGAGTCGCATCTGTGACCTACACCACAGCTCACAGCAATGCCAGTTCCTTAACCCACTGAGCCAGGACAAGGATCGAACCTGTGTCCTCATGGATGCTAGTCAGGTTTGTTAACTACTGAGCTATGATGGGAACTCCTGAATTGCCCTGTTAATAGAATAGTCTCTGTTTCTCCCAGTCCAGAACAGAGTAACAGAACAGTGGCCTCTTGGCATCCCACCTTAAGGAAGTATTACCCTTATTTAGCAGAAACTCCCTGGTGGTGATGTTGATAAAATACCTAGTTTGTGTACTGGATTCTCCTATACTGGGACAAGAGCACAGGGTACCTTCCATTCCCTCCCTAGGGGGAGATTTCTCTCTGGTTAATTCACAGTCCCACAGTAACCACTAAAAGCAGTCCTCCACTGGAGGCTTAGTTTCTCAACTCTGAGACACACCACCCAAGGGTCTGGCCCTTCTTCACCACCCTCACACCCTCCTTTGACCCACCACCCATCTTAACTTAAAATTACCTCTCATTGAAGGTCTAGGCTCCAAGTTGTCTTGCCTCAGGACATTTACACTTGAGTGGTCTCATCTAGACACTCCCCTCCCCAATCCTTCTTTTCACCTGCCTTTTTTGTCTTAGAGGGTATCTCACCATCTTCCTTGTGTGATAGCTGCTGTTAGACTCTAATTCAATGAACAAAGGCTCATTATCCTTTTTCTTACCACCCCCATACTACCATGGAGCCTTCCAAAGAACAGATGCTCAGTAAATGTTTGAGGGGGGAAAAACAGTGAACAATTTATTATGATTTAATTTCTCCTTCATTATTGAATAAATGAAGCAAGTTCAGGTATACAACTTTTATTTTACAGAACAGCAGAATACAAGGAATAAGGGAAAACAATTAAACATGTTCTACTTTTTTTCCTCTATCTTTTATCCCAACTATTTTACCATCAATTTATTTCACGTTTCTAAGAAAATGCCTATTCCAATGCTATGTTTCCTTGTTCCAGATCACTAAATAAGATGGAAGGTTACTCAATTTGTTTAAAAAAATAGCAAAACTCCTACTTTTATACTTTGTAAACATTAAATATGTAACCAATATTATTCTGAAACTAATTAAACTTTTCTTAAAAGAAGCAACATTTGAAAACTTTTAACAAGACATAAATCTATAAGTGGTTCAGGTATGTTCTGCACTGTGATCTCTCCAGTACTACCTAAGCCCCCACGCTACTTCTGGAAGGTGCTTCACATTTCACTACAAGTGGGAGAAACTGTCTTAGAAATTGGCCCCAGAATGCACATTGGCCAGGGCACCAGTGCGAACCATAGCTGCAAATCTGGCTCGGGCTCTCATTTCCTCATCTCTCAAAGCCTCTTCATACCAGGAAGGGAAGGCACTGGGGACTGTATCATGAATCTTGGCCAAGAACTCAAGGACTTTCATCTTGCTGGTTTCAGCGTGGGCTCTCGGGCCCCACAGGAACTCATAGCGAGGAGGATTACTGTTGGCCACTTGGCGGTACACCAGATACCTTTCCTGCACCAAATCTTTGGTGATGAGCTTTTTGGGCTCCCCATAGATGAAATGGTTCTTTCCAGCATATATCCCCATCACATTGAGTACTTCCCAGATCTCCTCCTCAGTGGCGCAGTTGCTTTTCATGAAGATCACACAGAGAATGGTCATAAGGAGACCAGTCTTGGGCATGATCTCCTCACCCCTCAGCCTCTCATCACTGGTGTGCTGAAATTTGCTGATAAGAACATAGCAGTGCCTGGTGGGGTCAACTTCCTTCACATCAATGCCAAAGGCCAGCACCATCAGCTCAGAGGCTTTCCTGAGGATCACATGGAAGTGCTCCTTGTACCTTTTGATGACATGCTTCATCATATCTTCCTTTGTAATGGGCTCTCTCATGTTATACTTGCGCAGCAGGAATTGCACCAACAGAATTGCCTTCTGGTCCAGAGGGCTTCTGCAGGAATAATCAGTGCTGGGCATTGCCAGGGAGGTGCCTGGTTGTTCTTCACCATGGCTCTTGGCACCTTCATCAGATCTTGTGCATGAAGCACTTTCAGAAGTAGTGGTAGTGGATGGGGCTTTCCGAGACCCCTGGGATTTTCTACCTGACCCAGAAGCAGGAGAGCTCTGGAGATTATCACCAGGGGGATGGGAGGGGCATTCTTCTCCCACTGCTGTGGTGGCCTGAGCATCTCGGAGATGCTGAGTCTCACCCCTGGCCTGCCGGCGTTTCTCACGGGCACGGAGCTTACTCTTCTGCCCCCGAGGCATGATGATACAGATCAAGAACAGCAGGTAGGAGAGTGGGCAGGACAGCAGGCAATGTGGGCACCTGGAGGAGTGAGGAGATGCTATGAGCACCTTCGGCGGGGAGATTTCTCCTTGACTTTAAGGCCACCTGGGGAGATTTCTCCTTGACTTTAAGGCCACCTCTGTGGGTTTCTGTGAGGGCCCTGCTGTAGGACCCACAGGGCTCTTTTTCTGATCAGCCTGTCCCCTAAAACCCCTGCAGAGGAAATCAGAGTGTGTCTTGTGCTGGTCTAGGTCTAGGCTCTGTGGGGTCCCCTCTAGAACCCTCTCGGTTCACATTTAGGATCATGCTATTAAATGTTGGCAGGGCTGGGCACTCTCCCCTCAGCAGCTCTGAAGCTGAACTCCTTCCACCAATGACCTTCCCTCCCTGAGACCCCTGAGGAAGAAATGAAGGAGAGCTTTAGCTGGCCACCCCTTCTGAGGCCTTCCAGAGCTGACAACAGGAGCAGGGTTTTGTGGGATCCCCTTTGTCTTGGATGATTAGAGTTTTCCATAGTCACTCAGGTCACCTCCCCCCACCAGACCAAGTCCGCCACCTCCCAGAGTTTAACAGCCCCACCCAGGGCCTCCCAGGGCCTCCCAGGAGAGACAGCAGGACAGCAAGTGTGTAGGAGTTGAGCGTACCCTCGGTCCTCAATCAGGCTCCTCTCCTTAACTCCGAATAAAGCCTGGGATGTTTTCCTCCGTTGATCTGAGACCATTAGCTCAGATCACAGTTTTCTTTCTCTGAGACCGCGAGGCGGAAATGAGTAGGCGTTGGGCCTAACAGCCGTGCCGCGGGCCTCTTAGCACGCTGGACGGATCCCGAGCGGGGTTCTGTGAGGTCTCCTTTGTCCTATGGAGGCATATTCCCGCGATTCTAACTAGGCGTCCTCACCTTGATTCTCAGCATCGCCCTGGCCTCTAGAAACCTGAGACCATGGAGGTGGAAGCCGGGCAGTACCTCATGCTGACAACTCTGTCCTGGGCTTCCCAGGAATGAAGGCAGGGGCGGAGCTCCTTGTGGGTCTCTCTATGCCGGGGTGGCTTGTCACGTCAGTACTTATGGTGTATGCAGGGAGTAGGGTGTCCTCCTCTTGGCTGCTTCTTTAAAGGCTTCCTTGGTAATACTAATTTTGTGAAAACGCTGTTTCTCTACTGCAAACCGCGCAGAAAATTGGTAAAAGTCCCAACCTAGATACAGCCAGGAAAATTGCAGTGCAAGGGAGGGTCCCACGACCGTGATGGGCGCTAAGAGATTAAAAAGCACACTGGCCTACAGCGTTTGCTAGACAGCCATACTTAAACTTTGGGGAAATTTCTGCTCTAAAAATTCTGCTTTGTAAGGGGAAGAGACTAAGCTGCTTGATTTTGTGAGACCCAGATCTTTTATATTATCTAACATTGCTCAGTCCAGTAGTCACTTTTATTTTATATTTTGACCTTCATTCATACTAAGAAATGTATTTACATCTCTAACAAGTGTGTGTATTATGCATTTTTTCATGAAAGGATACATACCCTCTCCATTTGTTATATTTGATCATAATGTTAATTTTTTAAAAGGTCAGTCCTCATCCTCTAAAGAGGGATGAGGTGGTTTTGCACAGCCTCTGGATTCGTAATATTTCAAACAGCACCAAACTTTGGTGCCATCCTGGCATGTGGGCTCTGAGGAGCTGCCTCAGATTCCTTCAGTGAAGCAGTAGAAATTCATGGTCCCACAGCACAATAGAAGAAACAAGGGCTGAACTTTAAAATCTTTCCTCCAGACAATTCTGTCATCCGCCCCTCTTACAGGCTACAGATCTGTTTCAACTTCAGAGCATGCCCCCACCTGCCCACAGTCAGAATCTAGTTCAACATAGACTTAGTCTCTCCCAGGAGGCCCTCCTTTATGTTTCTTTGTTGTGCTGATATTGTTCTTTCACTCTCTCTTTTATAGTTCCTCCAGGACCAAATTTAGAAAACAGCAGCCTAAGTCTGGTAGCCATCTTGGAAGCTACATATTAGGCAGCGTATTAGTCTACTTAGGTTGCCATAATAAAATACGACAGACTGCATATCTTAACAGAAATTTATTTTCTTGCAGTTATAGAGACTAGTGGTCCCACATGTAGGCACTGGCAGACTTGGTTTCTGTAAAAGCTCTCTTCCTGGCTTTGCACACATTACTTTCTTACTAACATGGACCAACATGGACTCTTCTCTGTAAATACACAGAAAGAGTGATATCTGGTGTCTTTTCCTCTTCCTCTAAGGACATCAGCCCTACTGGATTAGGACCCCACCCTATGACCTCATTTAATTTTAATAACCTATCTAAAGACCCTATTTCCAGTTACAGTCACAATGGCCGATTAGGGCTTCAACATATGAATGGGGGGAGGCATAATTCAGTCCATGGAAGGTAGAAAAATGTAAATAATTTAAGGAGAATTGGCATATTTATGATATTCTTTTCCCCATGAATAAATATAGTATATCTCTTTATGTACTTGGAATTTCTTTCTCTATAGGTAGATATTTATAATCACCTTCAAAAAGGATTGTTCACATTTTTGTTAAGTTTCTTTTTAGGTAAGTTTTGGGTACTGTTAGCTGTTGTTATGGGGGTATTTTCCATTGATTATCCTAATTAGTTATTGATTTTTTGTGTGGATAGGCTCCCAATGTTGGTATAGTAATCTTAAAACAACTTTTGGAGTATCTTATTCATTTGAGTATTTTGTCCACTAGTTCCTTTGGATTTTCTAATTAGAGGATCATATTTTTGCCACTTATTATCTCTGTCTTTTCCATATTCCTTCCTCTGATGCTCTTATCCCTCTAGTTATGTACTACTCCAGTCCACTTTTAAGCAGTAGATACAGTACCATAATATCTGTGTCTTTGTCCTGACTTTGATGGAAATGCTTCTAACATTTCACATTTATCTAAGTTTGCAGTATATTTTAGAAAATTGAAATTCTCTTCATGTCTCTAATAATCAGTGATGTTGAGCATTTTTTCATGTGCTTGTTGGCCATCTGTATATCTTCCTTGGAGAAATGTCTATTCAGGGCTTTTGCCCATTTTTCCATTGGTTGATTGGCTTTTTTTGCTGTTGAGCTGTATACATTGTTTGTATATTTTAGAGATTAAGCCATTGTCAGTTAAAAAAAAATGATGTTACTAATGAAGACCAAAAAAAAAAGAAATTCTCTTCAAATATCATTTTACTAAAGGTTTTTTTTACCATGGTGTAAAATATTTTTTCAAAGGCTTTTTCTACACCCCTGGACATGGTCAAATTCATTTTATCCTCTAATCTATTAATGTAGAGAAATTCCAATTGACAGTTTTTATAATGTTATATCTTTGCATTTCTTGAACTCAGCCTATTTATTCACTGCTCTGTTGGATATACTGTGAATTTATTTATGACAGATGCTTCTACATAAGTGAGCTTATTAGCTCAAGTGATTTTTCTCTTAGAGTGTCCTTATCTGATCTCTGAATCAAGGTCAACACACCTGTTAAAATTAGGAATTTCTCATCAACAGATTACTGGTTAAAGAAAGTGTATAAGTGGTATAAAGATATAATATTCATAATGAACATTTCCATGAGAGAAATTATCAATGTTATACAATAGTACAGAGAAGGGTAAAATAAACCCAATATACCTGGCACTCACATCCATAATCATCAATATTTAGAAGTTAGAAATAATAGTTGCAGGTAAATGTTTATCTGATTAACATTTGTTAGGTTTTTACTTTACAGGTTTTGAAATTTCCAGACAAGGAATTTAAATAAATTTGAGAACTATTTTAAGTGCTCTACTAGGAAAAATAGACAACATGCAAGACTAAACAAGTAATGCCATCAGAGAGAAGGAAACTATAAGAAAGAATCAAAACCAAATGGTAGAAATAAAAAAATACTGTGAGGGAAATGAAAAAATACCTTTGACAGGCTCATTAGTAGATGTGACATAGGTGAGGAAACAATCAGTAAACCTGAAGATAAGTGAATTGCAACATCCTCAATTGAATCAAAAAGAGAAACGAATAAAAAAATTAACAGAACACCCAAGAACCATGGAACAATATCACAAGGTATATATAATATACAGATAATAGGAATTTCAGAGAAGAATGGGGGTAGAGATACATTTGAAACAATAGGCCAAAAACTTTTTAACATTAGTTACAGAACCAAGTCATAGATCCAGACAGCTCAGAGAATGCCAAGACAGATATGAAAACAACCCAACTACATCTAGGCATATCATATTCAAACCACAGAAAGCCAAAGGCAAAGACAAAATTTTGAGGAAAATTAGGGTCAGGGAGGAAGAAACATAAAAAAAATGTAGTAAACCTCTCATCAGAAAACATGCAAGCATGAAGAGAAAAAATGAAATATTAAAATGTTTAACAAAAAAGTATCAATGTAGAATTCTATATCCAGCAAGGTGAGGGAAAAATACTTTCTCAGTCAAACAAACACAATGCCTGAGTCAATTCATTGCTTCACAGGCCTGGTAATAGATGTGCTTTGCAAGAAATGTTAAAATAAATTTGTTATGCAAGAGAATGATATAGGTCAGAAATTTGGATGAACATAAAGAGAGGAAAAGCTTCAGAAAAGGATAAACGGAAGTAAAATAAAATCTTTAAGTTTTATAATTCTTAATTAATTTAAAAATGTTTGAACAACAATAGTAACAATGGATTAGGTGATTATAAGACATGGATAAGTGAAATGAATGAGACAAATAGACAGAAATTAGAAATACTCCACTATAAGGAATCTGTACTATATGTGAAACAGTATGATATTACTTCAAGGAGGACTTAGATTATTTAAAAATGTGTATTATAACCCTTGGAAAAACAGTAAAAAGGTTAAAGACAATTATGAATGATATATTAAGAAAAGAAATAAAATATAATCATATAAAATGCTCAGTCAATACCAGAGAACACACAAAAAAAGATATAAAAAAGAACAAATGCAACAAATAGAAAACAGTTAAAGAGGAGCTCCCATTGTGGCACTGCAGAAAAGAATCAGGCTAGTAACCATGAGGTTTTACGTTTGATCCCCAGCCTCGCTCAGTGGGTTAAGGACCTGGCGTTGCCATGAGCTATGGTGTAGGTCACAGACACAGCTCTCTGATCCTGCATTGCTATGGTTAAGGTGTAGGCTGGCAGCTGTAGCTCCAATTAGAACCCTAGCCTGGGAACCTCTATATGCCGTGGGTGCGGCCCTAAAAAAAAGACCAAAAAAAAAAAAAAGAAAAAAGAAAACAGTTAAACAATTAGATTTTAGTAAAACTCTATCAGTAATCACTTTAAATGTGAATACTCTAAATACACCAGTTAAAAGGCAGAAATTGTCAGATTGGATAAAAAATAAATTCAAAAAGTCTCAAGTATATGCTATCTACAAGAAACCCATTTGTGTATCAAGCCTCTGATAGGTTAAAAGTAAAAGGATGCGAGATTTCAGGACAGTGAAACTCTTCTGTACGATAATATAATGGTGGATACATAATATTTTGCATCTGTCAAAATCTGTAGGGTCTGTACAACACAGAGGGTGAACCCTAATGTAAACTATGGACTTTAGTTAATAATAATGTATTAATATGAGCTTATTAATTGTAAAAAATATATCACACTAATGTAAGATATCAGTAATAGGGGAAACTGTGTGTCAGGGTTGGGGTTTATAGGAAGTAGCATTTTCTGCTCAATTTTCCTGTAAACCGAAAAACTATAATTTTTCTAAAACTGCTCTAAAAATAATATCTATTAATTAAAAAGACAGCAAGGAAAATTCATATATATAGTCAGCACATTACCATCTTACTGTAGTTGGACTAAATCTGTATCGTAATTGAATCATAAAGCACTCAAGGAAGGATCAGCTGCAGAAAAAGAAGGAATCTTTAAATGATGTGATGTATTATCTTGTTAAGAACATACCTCTCAACTGTCTGGTAGATGTCTTTTATCTTTAGCTGACCAAGCCTCAGAATACTCAGAACCAAGATACAGGCAAAGACAGAGGTAGCCAGGAAGCCTAACAAAGTGAGCATAAAACACATTAAACTTGTCCCTTTCACCAGGGCATGGGGCAGCCAGAAATACCTTCTGTTATTTTGAAATTAACCTTTTAGGCAAATATGTATTGAGAAAGCAGGAAGCTAGAAAATGTGCCCTCACTAGTGATCATTTCTAGCTGAGTAAAGAACTTTAAGGTTTCTCACATTAAGAGATGAATTCTTTTGTTTACCTGGCTGGTAAAAAAAGAATGGTAGACTTGTCGGATCCTAACACTAAAAAGTTCAAGTGCACTTATGGTCTCATTCTGTGGCTATTGTGTTGCTACTTTTAATGTATGATTCTATTAAATAGAAACACATTCATGAGAGCTGTGTATGAACACAGAATGCCTGCTCTGATTTTGTTTGAGCAGGTTTGTCTCATGATGCATGCTTGTATAACTTTATTTTAGTTTCTTATATCTCACATAGGAATTTCACCTTTGAATTCAACAAAATACACTTCAGAATAGATGGGTTAAAAAAAGAGAGATGGAGGCAGATATACGATAATAACAGTAGTCAAAAAAGCTAGAGTAGCTATATCAATTTCAGCTAAAGCAGATTTTAGAACAAGGAATAATATTAGGGATGTGAGGAAACATTATGTAGTAATAAAAGGATCAATTATCCAAGAAGGTATCACAGTCTTAAACATGTATGCACCTAACAACAGAGCATCACAATACATGAGGCAAAAACTGATTGAACTGAAAGGAGAAATATACAATCATAGTCGCAGGCATCTATACTCCTCTGTCAGTAATTGATAAATGAAGTCAAAACATCATTACAAATATATAGATGGGACTTCCCGTCATGGCGCAGGGGTTAACGAATCCGACTAGGAACTGTGAGGTTGCAGGTTTGATCCCTGGCCTTGCTCAGTGGGTTAACGATCCAGTGTTGCTGTGAAATGTGGTGTAGGTTGCAGACATGGCTCGGATCCCACGTTGCTGTGGCTGTGGTGTAGGCCTGTGGCTACAGCTCCAATTAGACCCTTAGCCTGGGAACCTCCATATGCCGTGGGAAGCGGCCCTAGAAAAGGCAAAAAGACAAAAAACAAAAACAAAAACAAAACCCAAATATGTAGATGGCATGAACAATGCTAACAATCAACTTGACCTAATTGACATTATACAATAGTCCATCCAACAACAGCAGAATACACATTCTTCTCAAGCTCATATGTGACATTCACCAAGTTAGACCATATTTTCATCCATATATTTGTCCACAGAACTCCATTAAGCACAACTTAACAAATTTAAAACAATGCAAATCATACAAAGTACGTACTCACATCACAACAGAATTATGTTAAAAATTAATAACAGAAATATAGCTGGAAAGTTCCCAAATAGATAGAAATTAAACAACACACTTCTGGATAAACCATACGTTAAAGATTTCTAATTTAAAATTTAAATCAAAGATTTGTTTTTTAATATTTAAATTTCTCATGAAGTTTAGAAAAAGTTTGAAATAAGTAAAAATGAAAATACGAATCACCAAGATTTGTGGATTGCTACTAAACTACTTTTAAGAATAACTGCAAACCAAAAATCTGCGATTAATACACAAAGAAAAATCAACTCAAATACAACACTAAAGATAGTCATCAAACAGGAAGAGGAGAGAACAAGAGAAGAAGGGAAGAAAAAAGAGCAACAAAAACAAATCCAAAGCAATTAATAAAATGGCATTAAGAACATACATATCAATAATTACCTTAAATGTTAATGGACTAAACGCCCCAACCAAAAGACATAGACTGGCTGAATGGATACAAAACAAGACCCATATATATGCTGTCTTCAAGAGACCCACTTCACTTCTAGGGACACACACAAATTGAAAGTGAGAGGATGGAAGAACATATTTCATGCGAACAGGGATCAAAAGAAAGCTGGAGTAGCAATACTCATATCAGACAAAATACACTTTAAAATGAAGAATATTTAAGGGATAAACTACTTTTAGAGAGAGATTTGGAGGATTAAATGCAAATATTGGAAAAAAAGAAAACTAAAGTAAATAACGTAAGATCCCACCTTAGAAAACTAGAGAAAGAAGAGCAAATTAAATCTAAAATGAGCAAAAGAAAAAAAAAATAGGCAGAAAAAAATAGGTTATAAATAAATGAAATTTTAAAACAAAAAAAATAGAGAAAATCTATAAAATCCTCAATGACATCAACAAAATTGGTAAGTTATTGGGGGTTTGGGATTGGCATATGCACACTGAGGTATATGGAATGATTGGCCGATGCAGAACTACTGTACAGCATGGGGAACTCTACCCAATATTCTGTGATAATCTGTATGGAAAAAGAATCTGAAAAAGAATGGATGTGTGTATATGTATAACTGAGTCACTTTGTTGTACGGCAGAAATCATCACAACATTGTAAATCAATTGTACTTAAAACTTAAAAAAAATGAAAGAAGAAAACAATAGAGAAAATCCATAAAATCCTCAATGCCATCAATAAAATTGGTAAATCTCTAGCCAGGATAACCAAGACAGAAAAGAGAGAAGATATAAGCTACCAATATCATGGATAAAAGACAGATCACCATTATTAATCCCAGAGACATTAAAAGGATTTTTATTAAGATGGAACAAATCTCTTCCACAAATTTGATGAAGATGAAATGGATCAGTTCTTTGAAAGGCACAAACTACATAAACTCATTTAAATTTAAATAGATAATCTGAATAACCTTACATCTATGAAAGAAATTCAATTAATAAAAACTTTCCAAATAAAGGGATCACTAGGCCCAGATAGTTTCATTGGCGAATTCCATAAATATTTAAGGATGAGATGATACAAATCATCTGCAGTCTTTTTTAGAAAAGAGGAGTAGATAGAAGCACTCTCAATTTTGTTTTTTTTTGAGGACAGCATCACCCTAAGCTCAAAGCCAGATAAATACACTACTGGTAAAGAAAACTACTGACAATTATCTCTTATGAATATAGACCAAAAAATTCTTAACAAAATAATTGCAAATGGAGTCCCCAGTCCAGCGCAGTGGGTTAAGGACCCAGCATTGCTGCAGCTGTGACATAGGTGTAACCCAGAAACTTCCATATGCCATGGGGGTGGCCCAAAAAGAAAAAAAAAAGCAGATGGTATTCAACACTATGTAAAAGGAATCATTACCAAGAGGGACTCATTTCTAGAATCCAAGCCTAATATAACATTTGTAAATCAATTGGTGATTTCATCATATAATTGATGGAATAAGAAAAAAATGCTGTCATATTATTGGTGTAGGAAAGTAATTAGAACATTTTAATACCGATTTATGATAAAAGCTTTAAATAGTAGAATTAGAGGGAAATTTCCTTAACCTGATAAAGGGTTCTTAAGAAAACCTATAGCTAGCCTTATACCTAATGATAAGGGAGTGAATGCTTCCCCCCAAGACTGGAAATGAAACAAGGATGTCCCCTCATTACTCCAAATCATTATCATAATGGAAGTCCTATCCAGTGCAAGACAGACAAACAATAACAAATAATAAAAGGTATACAGATAGGAAAGGGATAAATTTAAATTATATATATTTTTTGCAAAAGAAATGATTGTCTATGTTGAAAATCTCAAAGAATCTACAAAGAAAACCTCCTGAGAATAATAACTGAGGACAATTGCTTTACCATATACTAGCAATTAACAATTGGAATTTGAAGTTTAAAAAAGCAAAAACATTAACAAATGCAAAAAAAATTAAATACCTAAATATAAAGCCAATATATATATATATCAAATCCATTTGTGGAAAACTACAAAACACTTACCGAGAAGATCTAAATAAATCGAGAAATATTCCATGTTACTAAATTGATAGACTCACCATTATTAAGATGTGAGTTATTTCTAACTTAATCTATAGGTTTAATGCATTTCCAATCAAAATCCCAGTAACTACTTTGTAGATGCTGAAAAACTAATTCATATGGAATGGCAAAAGTCCTAGAATAGCCAGCATAATATCGAAAAAGAAAAATTAAGTTTGAAGACTCATAGTACCCTATTTCAAGGCTTGAAATAAAGCTTTAGTAATCAAGACAGCATAGTATTGGTGAAAGAGTAGACACATAGGTCATTGGAACAGAGAATTGAGATCCTACATATAGACCCACACAAATATAGTAAACTAACTTTCGACAAAGGTGCAAAAGCAAATAAATGAAAAATAGTAATTTTTTCATCAAGTAGTGCTAGAACAACTGGATGTCCATATGGGAAAAAAATGAACTTAGACACAAACTTCACACCTTACACAAAATTAACTCAAAATGGATTATAGATCTAAATGTAAAATGCAAAACTATGTAACTTCTAGAAGAAAACACAGTAGAAAATATATGATTTTGCCTGTGGTGATGAGTTTTAATACCATAGTAAAAGCACAATCTATAAAAGAAAAAAACTTGTGTTGGACTTTATTAAAATTAAAGTTTTTTATTCTTTGAAAGTCACCATTAAGAGAATGAAAAAATAAGTCACATATTGAGAGAAAATATTTGCAAATAACATATTTGATAAATTATTTGCATCTGAATGTACAAAGAACTCTTAAACTCAGCAATATGGAGTTCCCGTTGTGGCCCAGTGGGTTAAGAACCCAACAGAGTGTCTGTGAATATTCGGGTTCGATCCCTGGCCTTGCTTAGTGGGTTAAGGATCTGGCGTTGCTGTGAGGTGCAGTGTAGGTCACAGATGTGGCTCAAATCTGGTGTTGCTGGCTGTGGTGTAGGCCAGTAACTGCAGCTCTGATTTGACCCCTAGCCCGGGAACTTCCATAAACTTCCATATGAAGAAAAAACAAACAAACAAAAAACTCAGCAATAACAAAACAAGGAACCAGTAGTGGTTTGAATGGTGTCTCTAAAAAGAGATCCTTGAAACCTGTGAATGTGACCTTATTTGGAAAAAAGTCTTTGCAGATGTAATTAAGTTAAGGACCTCAAGATGTATTAAGATGTGATCACCCTGGATTTAGGATGATCTACCCAAGAACAGGTCTAGAATTGAGACACAGCCATTACAGAGGGAAAGGCAATGGGGAAGAGGAAGATGGAGGTGGAGGCAGAGATTGGAGCAATGCAGTTACAAGCCAAGGAACACTCAAGAATTGCTGGGTATTTACCAGAAGATAGGAGAAAATTCTGGAAATGGATTTTCACTCAGAGCCTCCAGAAGGAAGCAAACCTTTTGACAGGTTGATTTCAAACTTCTGGCCTCTGAGAGAATAAATTCCTTTTGTTGTAAGCCTCCAGTTTGTGTTTACTACAGTTGTCCTAGAAAAATAATGAATTACCTTATTTTAAAAGTGGACAGGAGTTCCTGTCGTGGCACAGTGGTTAACGAATCCTATTAGGAACCATGAGGTTGCGGGTTCGATCCCTGGCCTTGCTTAGTGGGTTAAGGATCCAGCATTGCCGTGAGCTGTAGTGTAGGTTGCAGATGTGGCTCAGATCCCACGTTGCTGTGGCTCTGGCGTAGGGCAGTGGCTACAGCTCTGATTAGACCCCTAGCCTGGGAACCTCCATATGCTGCAGGAAGCGGCCCTAGAAAAGACAAAATAAAAATAAAAATAAAAGTGGACAAAAACTTTCAGCAAATATCTCAAAAAGAAGATAGATGACAAATAGTCATATGAAAGGATGCACAACATAATTCGGCAACATAATTCGGCATTAAGGAAATGCAGGTTGAAACAACAATTTGTTACCAGTGCATACCTAGTAAAAGGCTAAAATACCAATTGCTAGCAAAAATGCAATTGGATCTTTCACACATTGATGTTAAAAATGCAAAATGGTGTAGCAGCCACTTTGACAACAGTTTAGCAGTTTCTGTAAAAGCTAAACATGTTCTTATGATACAATCTAGAAATTGTGCTCCTTGATATTTATTCAACTAAACTCACAACTGTCAATACAAATACCTGCACATAAATGCTTGTAGCAGCATTATTCATAAGCACCAAAAGCCAAGATGCCTTTTAACAGATGATTGAATAAATAATCTGTGGTTCATACATACACAAATGGAATACTATTTAGCATTAAAAAGTAATAAACTACCAACTATCAATTTACCTGGTAATTGAGATAACATGGATGAACCTTAAATGCATGTTGCCAAGCAAAAGAGGCCAGTTCAAAATGCTACAAACAATATGACTCCATTTGTATAATATTCTGGAAAAGACACAACAACAAAGACAAAAATCAGATCAGTAGTTTCTAGGATTTCTGGGAAGAAGTGGTTGAAATAATGAAGCACGGGGTATTTTTTAGGATGGTGAAACTATCCTTTTGATACTACAATGATGGATATGAGACATTTTTCAAATTCCATAGAACATTAGAGAACAAAGGGTAAACCTTAATGTATGCAAGTATAAAATCAAGTCAGAGATCTAGGTATCCCAGGTTGGAATGCAGACTGTGACAAAAAAAAAAAAAAAAATGTAGCTGTATTACAAATATATGAAGTAACATCAATTAAGAGAATGGAGCAAAACAGTGCTGACCTAAGTATCTTTGGAAATGAGTGCATACTGTGAGACTAAGGAAAAAAGGAACCATATATTGATATTATATTTTAGTTTGTAAAGTTGTTTTCAGAAGGTTATGGGCTAATAATCTGAAATCAATATAGATGTATACTTGAATAAGTAAGTATATGGAGAGTTGGAGCCAATTTTCTTACAGAGTTAAGCAAAGGGGGAGGGATCACATACTAGATTAGAATTGGAGACATCAGTATGACTCATGTTTAGCTTAGTACAGATACAAATGGATGAATATATAAAGAAGCATAAATATATGTGCATACATATAGATATATGTCTAGTATACAGGCATTTCTAAGTTCTGTCTTCTGAGAGGTTGTAAAAGCAACAAGATTCTAGGAGCAATGGAACAATTTGAGCAGGAAAATAAATTATCTAATATTGAATTATAACCCAAAGTATAAAATAAATATCTATGCATCTACATTAATATAAATAAATGACTGAATGAATAAATAATCAGAGGGAATAGACAAATCTTATGTAGAGAATAATTCCAAATAATTAATGTAGCTTCTCCACCCTCAAGGGGCGAGGCATAACTCCCCACCCCTTAAGTGCGGGTTGAACATAGTGACTTCTTTCCAAAGAGTACTATATGGAAAGGAGGGAGAAAGAGTAACAGTACAGTGGAGAAACTTGACATGCACTACCTTAGGTAGGTGAACAAGGGTTTATCACCAGTTGTTAAGTTATTTTGATAGTGTGCCCTTGATGTAATATGATGAAAATGGCACTTCACTCCTGAGGCCTTCCTCATAAGAACCCATAGTGCCAGTCTAGACAATATCAAAGACAACACAATAGAGGGACCTTCTACAAAATACCTGACAGATACTCCCCAAACTATCAAGGACATCAAAAATAAGGAAAATATGATAAACTGTCACAGTCTAGAGGAGCCTAGGAGAAGTGATGTCTAAATGCAATGTGCTATTGTAGGTGGGATCCTGGGCCAGAAAAAGGAGATTGGTAAAAAATGAAGGAACATTGAATGAAGCATAGGCTTTAGTTACTAATAATCTATTGATATTGGTTCATTAGTTGTGACAAATTTACCATAATAATGTAAGATATTAACAGTACAGAAGAGTGAGCACTGGGTATAAAGGAGCCCTATACAATCTTTGAAATTTCTCTGTATTTTTAAAACTATTGAAGGTGTTGGGAATAGCTGGTACAGAATTTAATTTTAATGTTTAATTCAATCAAGCCAGAATTATTATAGTAACTTCGATATCACATATCATCATCAATTCTAGTCAATTTAATAAGGAACTGCACCATTTGCAATGATTCTCTCCACCTAGTCTGTAAAGTGTTTACACACCTGGGGCCAGCTGTCTGCCCTGGAGAGTATCTGGTGGCAACATAGACAGCTGAACAGAGCCATAAGACATTTGCCTTATGGCTGCAAAGAACTCAGGAACCAAGGGAGGTAATCTAAAATGGGGACAGCATCTAGATTATTTTTTTAAAGTTCAGCCTCATCTTCAGTGCTGAAAGGGCTCTGTACGCAGAAGAAATAGCTTTTGTCAATAGGCAAGAAGGCAGCTCTCAACCCTGGTAGATTGGCAAGGATGCACAGAACCACTAGGGTAGTAAAGAGATGTAGGTTTCCCAGAATTCATTAATATTACCACTGGGTGACACAGAGGAGCTAGCTGTACTCTGCTTGACAGTGGGCAGGGGGGATTCTAAGGTAGGGAGGGGTATCGGGCATGTCTCCAGTCCTTTCATCCAGTAGATTTGCCCACTCAGATTGCTCTGAAACTTTAAGCTGGTAATAATGACCCATAGATTTTCCAAGCCCTTTTACGGGATTGTCCAGGACCCTCCAAAATTCCAAATATTCTCTCCTCTTCTTTTCTACTATCTGCTGAGCTCTGAATTCAGAACCCTGACTGCCAGCCTGTCCTGGGCTATCTGGACTTGGTTTAGTATGTGGTCTTGCTCATGGATTCGGGAATTTCTTTACCCCCAGGCCTTCTAGTGCTCCTCACTAGTTGAAGGTATCCTGTCCGTACTTTATCCTGGGATCTGATCATTCTGAGCAAACCCTTGCTTCTTAAAGTTATTGGAAAGAATCCTATTGACATAGAATTATATAACATGCACCCAGAAATATCCCAGTACTCAAGACCTTGCAAAAATCTTTCTTTGTATGGATGAGGAATTAATTAATGATGAGATACTTTTTGAGTAAAATAATTAGAAAACATAGAAATATAAAATAACATTGAGGATATATATTCATATAAAATATTTATCAACTTTAAAATTGATTGAATAAGGAGTTCCTATGGTGACTCAGTGGGTTAAGGACCCGACATCTCTTTAAGGATGGAGGTTTGACCCCTGGCCTTGCTCAGTGGGTTAAAGATCTGGCATTGCTACAAGCTGCAGGGTAGGTCACAGATGCAGCTCAGATTTGGTGTTTCCATGGCTGTGGCATTGGCTGCAGCTGCAGCTCTGATTTGACCCCTGAGCCAGCGACCTCCATATGCTGCAGGTGTGGCTATAAAAAGAAAGAAAATTTATTTAAATAAAATAAAATGCCTGCGAGTTTATGGTATTCACATACTTCTATGTCTCACCTATAAGAAAATATCCGCATTTGCTCAATAATTTATAGTTAATGATATTGATATCAGTTCTATTAATAATAGCAACAAATGGGAAACAACTTGTATACCCATCAGGAAAAGGATGATTACATCAATTGTGGCACATAACACACTTCAGAATTCTAGGATGTAAAGAATGACATGATCTGTATAGGCTCTCATGGAAGGATCCTTCAGAGTAGTTAAAAAAATAAGATCGATCTTATATGTCCTCTCAAGGAAAAATCTTGCATTCATTTTATTGAGTGACAGGCAAAACCATATATATATATATATATATATATATATATATATATATATGATAAAATTATCCGTGTATGTTAAAAGTCACATTGAATTTTTCTACTATATGTAAGAAAAAAGTCTCAGAATGTATTTTAATATGATATAAACAGCATTTTAAAATTATGACTTCTGAGGAAGTCTGAATTTTGGAAGATGAAATAAGGAATGGGATTTGTGACCTATTCATATTTTTAGAATTTTTTAGCATCAAGAATATAGGGACTATTTCTACTTTAATTAGTATAGTTAAGTAAGTCTGACAATAGAAATAGTAGCCTTGTGTTATTCAGATAAAGTATCTGCTAGTGGGTATACAGCAAGAAGCCTGAAACCTGAATAACTTAACACTAAAAAAGTTTATCTCTCTTACATATGAAGCTTGCCATGGGTTGGCCAGTGTCTCTGCTGCCAGGTGACCCGGGGATCCAAGCTGCTTCCACCATGTGGATGCACCCCTCAACATGGGCTCTGCACGTTTGCTGCTGAATTGAACAGAAAGCATGGAGGTAGCACACTGACTGTCAGCTGCCTTGGTCTGGAAATAACAAACTTTGGTTCTGTTCATATTTCGTTTCTAATACAAGTGGACTGGACAATACAGTGTCCCCCATGTGCTACACATGTGGATAAGCACTTGCAGTCTCTCCACAGTTACAGAGTAGAAGATCATTGGTAAAATGCAACACTTATAACGTATACAAAAGCCCTCTTCATTCTTGGAGAAGCTTTTGAGAAGGCCAAAATAGCCCTGCAACCCTCCAACCTTTTCTAGTGTCCACTATGTGACAGGGGCTTTCAGATACAGGCTCATACCAATTTTCTAAACGATACTGTAAATCTCAGCAGGGAGGAGTCACCTTTTGTTACTAAATAGTACCTTTATGCACTGACTTTTACAGCAGTCTCAATACACTGAGAATTTTTTTCTTCCTTTTGCTGCATGATCAAAATCACAACTTGTGAGTCTCTACTGCCCGTCACCTGATGAACACGCCTAAACAAGTGTACAGGTGTCTTTAGGCACACTGGAAAACCAGTGTTTTCCTCTGGAGCAGATACAAACAAGAGTCAGGAAGAAGCTGGTCATTTTTTTCTTATCAAAGGTGGCATATCCTCTAGGGAGACATTTTGTACATCATTGGTAGACTAAATAATTGCTCCAGGGAGATGCTGATACCTTATCCCTGAAACCTATGAATATGTTATGTTACATGGCCAAAGGCACTTTGCAGTCATGGTGAGGTTATGAAAACGACTTTAAAATAAAGATGTCATACTGGATTACCTGTATGGGCCCAATCTAATGGTATGACCCTTTCTAAGCCGAAAACTTTGATGCAGCATGCAGGAAAGTTAAAGAAAAGCCAAGCATGAGAAGGATTCAGAATTTAATTGCTGACTCAAAATATAATGGGCTGTATGTGAGAACTGGGGAGAGGCCTGGAGAAACTATGGCAGCTGATAGTCAGCAAGGAAACAGGACCTCAGTCTTATTACCACAAAGAACTGGAGTAGGCCAAAAGCCTGAATGGTTTTGGAAGGAGATTCTTTCCAGGGCTCACGATGACAGACCTGGCAGCTGAAAGCTTGACTTGGGCCTTGCAAAACTCAGAACAGAGAAAGAAGCAGAAGGAACTTGGACTTCTCACCCACAGACATGTGAGATAATAAATGTATGTTATTGTAAACTGCTGGATTTGTGGCAGTTTGTTATAGCAGCTGTGGGATACTAACATAAACTCCTGGAAGGGCTACAGGGTCTGTTAGAACCCAGCCTCTGCAGTTGGTTACAACACAGTGATTTCTTTAATCCTTGCTCATCTACCACTTAGGTGGGAAACTTTGGTTCTTGGCCACTTTGTTAAGCTCACTCATCAGTGTACAGATTCATTGGCCAGTCTCAAATAAGTCAGTATATTAAATTTTTTTTTTGGTCTGGTGTTTTTTGGTTTTTTGTTTGTTTTGTCTTGTCTTTTTGTCTTTTTTTAGGGCCACACCCCACGGCATAAGGAGGTTCCCAGGCTAGGGGTCTAGTTGGAGCTATAGCTGCCAGCCTATGCCAGAGCCACAGCAATGCCAGATCCGAGCCGCGTCTGACCTACACCACAGCTTACGGCAACACTGGATCCTTAACCCACTGAGCAAGGCCAGGGATCGAACCCAAAATCTCATGGTTCCTAGTCGTATTCGTTTCTGCTGCACCATGATGGGAACTCCTATTTTTTTCTAACCTCCTCTGCTTTCTAAAACCTTGTAATTTTACATTTATCTTTCAAGAACCAGTAGATCCTATTCAAATTTACTCACAAGCCAATTTGAAAACAAACAAACAAACAAACAAAACTTTGAGAGTGTGATGAAAGCACCCAGAGCAGATGAGCAGACATCTAAACTTCGCTTCCAAAGTAAACAACAGCAGTTGAGGCTGTTGCTATCAGAGACGTTCCATGGTCAGGGATTGGACAGACAAGGGATGTCTGCAGGGAGCTGGAAGGCTCGAAGTCAGGCAAAAGGTGGGTGATTCTGGGCTTTCTGTTCCACTGGGAGCAGTGAGGCCTCAGGAAGCAGAGAGAGCTGGATAGCAGGTTAGGATACAGATGTGGACATGAGGGCGCACTGGGGAAGAGCCAGATGAAGAGTGATGTATCTGGAAAGTACTGGCTCAGCTCCCATGTACCAACACCGGGCAGAGTCAGCTCTAAAAGAACTCTATAGATAGAGGCAGGTGACCTTCCTCAAATGCAAGCATAGATAGTCCACATGTGGTGTTTAATTCTCATTTTCACCTTATTAATACACCTGGGTTTCATACATTGGCTGCTGATTCCTCCTATTTTATTTCACAGGAGACACTGTGGACTAATGAGAAGAGAAATGAATTAAAAGATCGAAGGTCAGCAGGAGTAGAACAGTGTAGGCCCTAGAGGATTTCAGACCAGGGCTTTAGTCTTAGCTCTGGCACTTACAAGCCAGGTGAACTCTGGAAAATTGAAAAATTATGTGATCCTCAGATTCTTCATCTGTGAAATGGATGTGATAAGTAGTCCTCCTGTTTTGGCTTACATGTATCTTATAAGTAGGAACACTGGAATGTAACTTATGCAAAACACTGGCACAGTATCTAGCATATATTAGGTTTTACCAAATTTTAATTATAATTATTTTCACCCTAAAACCTACTAACCTCCCTTCTGCTGTATTTTTTAAAAATCCTAGGAATGCCATAGCATTTGTAGCTCTCTAGGATATGGCACAAAAAATCAGCCAATATGTTACTTAGCATGTTAAAGTAAGTTACTTACTGTATAAATTTTCTTAGGATGTTATTTATTACTCGTGTAGGGGATTCTACCCAGCTTGATGCAACTCAACACTCCTGGAATTTGTCAAAAATCTATTTCCATCCCTCATATCTTCCCTTCCATCCCAATCAATTATTCTACCTTTGTCACAAATCTAGTTCTAGCTTACAGTTTACCCACTACAGTCCAGATAACACAGTCCAATAAAATGCCCATTTATTGGATTACATCTCTCCAGCCCAAGGCAAAGATTTCCTTCACAATGGTTTCTGGGCCTCCCACCTCATGTATCACCTTATTTCTCAGACACTCCTTTGTTATGTGTGCAAATCACCTTTTTTGTGGGCTGAATTCTCCACACTAAAAAAAGAGCACAGAACCTCTTCCACACCTTCCCCAGGTTAAAATCTCTCTGCTATATACATGATCTTTAAGTGCTAAAAGCTTTCTATTAGTCTCTTAATCTGAGACACATCATCTGAGGTTTTAGTCTATGCTCACAACTCAAACTCATCTGACCCACCACCCAGCTTAACTAAAATGCCTCACACTGAAGGAGTTGCAGTTTCCCAAGTCTCAAAACCTTTTGTCACAGATCATTTACATTTGACTACTCTCAATTAAAACCCCCAAGTCCTCACACCATTTTTTGACTTGTCCTTTTGGTCGGAGAGGATTCTTAAATATTTCTTGCATCATAGCTGCTCCAAGACTTTAAAATTCTATGGGCAAGAATGGTTATTCTTCATCTATATATAAGACATACATATATATGTGTGTATAAATAATGTTATAAAACAACAGACTAAACGTGATAAATGAAACCTTAGAATTTATCTTTTATTTATTTCTTCATTTGTGATCCCAACTATTACACTGTTGAATTTTTCACATTTCCAAGGAAATGGATCATACATTGCCATGTTCTGTTGTTGCAAATTACTAAAGGGGAACTTTTCCAACTTGTTTTACAAAAATAATAAAACTGTTAATTCTCATTCACAACAATAAATATTTGAGCAATACCACTCAAATTTGGATTATGAAGCTACTTAAACCTTCTATTAAAAGGAGCAATTATTTTTAAAAAGTATTCAAGTTATTATATAGAACAGAAGCACAAATATGTTACACACTGTGTTGTCTAGAGCCCCACCCCAATCTTCTACTACTTAAAATATAGACTTCTCTTTCTAACAACAAAGTGAGGAATCTGCCTCAGACTTTACTGGGTCGGGAGGAACAGCTGGCCATGGCCTTGGAGCGTGCACTGGCTATGGCAGCAGTGCGAGCCCTGGCTGCAGCTCTGGCTCGGGCTCTCTCTTCCTCATCTCTCAGAGCCTCCTCATACCAGGTGGGGAAAGCAGTGGGGACCGTATCATGGATCTTGGCCACAAACTCGAGAACTTTCATCTTGCTCGTTTCAGCGTGGGCTCTTGGGCCCCACAGGAACTCATAGCGAGGAGGATCACTATCAGGCACCTGGCGGTACTCTAGGTAATTTTCCTGCACCAAATCTTTGGTGATGAGCTTCCTAGGCTCCCCAAAAATGAAGTGCTTTCTCCCCTTATATAACCCCATCACATTCAATATTTGCCAGACTTGCTCTTCAGTGGCACGGTTGCCCTTAGTGAATATCACACCCAGAACAGCCATCAACAGCCCTGTTTTGGGAACCCCTCTGTCATCACTCAGCCTTGCATTGTAGCTTAGGTCCAGCTTGTTGACAAGGACATAGATGCGGCGATAAGGATCCACTTCCTTCAGGTCAAGGCCAAAGACCATCTCCAGGTGCTCAGAAGCTCTCTTGAGGATCTCAAGGAAGTGATTTCTATATGTCTGGATTATATTTCTCACCATATCTCCCTTGGTAATAGGCTCTTTCATTTGATATTTGTACAGCAGGTAGTACACCAATATAACCACCTTCTCATCTAGACCACTTCTGTAGATGGACTCAGTGTATGAAACAGCTGTAGCTCTCTGAAGACCCTGTGGATTGCAATATGACCCAGAAGTGAGTGAGTTTTGGGAAATAGCATTGAAATGAGGAGAGGAAGGGGGGGGGGGGACTCTGCCCCCAATCCCACAGTGGCCTGAACACCTACCAGATCCCCAGGATCCTCTCGGGCCTGGCGGCGTTTCTCACGGGCACGTTGCTTACTCTTCTGACCCCGAGGCATGATGGCTTTCAACAAGGGCAGCAGACAAGTGGGCAGATGACTCAGTGACCTAAAGGAAAAAGGAGAGATTGTTGGGCCACTGTTAGAAGATACAGCTTTGGCTTTATGAAAGGCTACATCTGCAGGTTTCCTTGAGGGCACTGTTCCCTTAGGAGCCCACAAAGATCCTATGCTCTGATTTGCTTCTGTCATGAGAATCCTATGGGAATATCTAGGGTATGTCTTAGCTTCTAACTACCAAAACGGTCTGGGGCTCAATGGGGCTTAGAACAGTGGCTCTGTTCTTACTTAGGGAGCATTTTAGCTCACCTTAAGTGTCATCACTTCACTTTTGGTAGGACATAGGGTCCCTGTGCTCTAGTGGTCTGATGCTGTCCCCTCATTTCCAAGTCTGTATCACCCTGAGATGCCAGAGGTGAAAATGTGCAGGACTTCATTGTACCACACTTGCCTGGGGATACATGGGGAAGAAAGCACACATAGGCAGAGCTCCATGGGACCCTCTCTATCCCTGGATAATTAGCAGTCTTGGTCCTCACTCAGTGCCTCACTTTCACTTCTTCTGGGCCTGGGCCTCCTCCCTTTGCTAACCTAAGACCTATACCTTCAGAGAAAGGCCCTCAAATCCATGAAAGTCCCAAGGTTGCGGTTAGGGAGGACTCAGTCTAACCTCTCTGCCCCAGGTCCCCTAAGGGCTAATGGTAAGATAGGACTCTTTGGGACGCCCATGGTTCTGAGACAAGTGGTACCCTCAGTTCTCACTCCGGGTCCTCACAGACTGCTGGAAAAGCCCGGGTTGACAATGAGGCTGCCCTCTCAGACCAGAATTGGGCTTCCTCAGAGTGCCCAAGAACGGTGCGAGAAGGGAGGGCCTCAACCTCACACTCTTGCCCAGGGTCTCGAAGGGCTTTGAGAGGACCCCTTGTCAGGAGTGGATAGTTCCCTGAGACCGTGCTCAGTGCCCTTGCTGTAATGCATGGTAGGGCCTCGTAGCGCCTCCTCTTCCCGGCCTGACGCCATCTTCCTCCTATTTTCCACTGTTCACATCCCCTTAGACTCAGGGCACCACACAGCAATCCAGCCTCCACCAGGCTGCAGGCCAGCTCCATGAGGCCCCTTCTCCCCTGGCTTTGTTCGATGTTGGCGGTTCCCTCAGATTTTGCTCAGGTAATCGCCATTACTCCCTCCCACCTCCCGTTTGGGCCTGGAACCAGTCCTGCTGTTGGTCTGAAGCTGACATCCTGTCTGATGCCCCTTCCATCCCCTTCCATCCCCTTCCATCCCCTCAAGGGGAATTTCGGAGAGCCCTGGAGATCGCTATGTCAGATGCCCCACCCCCACCCCGTGTCCCCCATTCCCTCCCACCGCCCCGTATCCAGGTTCTCCCCGCCGCCCCCTCGCTGAGAGCCGAGTGGAACTCTCTCGAAACTGCTTTAATCTGGACTGGCCAGGCCCCTCACCCCTAACTCAAGCTCTTTACCGAAACTCCAGGTAGAGCCTGGTGCCTCACCGTACTGACGTGACGCGATCGCCTCACACTACAGAGGCGGAAGTCAGTTTGCGTCACATCCTTAACCCCTGCTGGGGCCTCCGGCGCCACAGGGGGCCGGGCTATGTGAGGCCCCCTAAGTTCCGGTGTGGGTGGTTCCGTCAGGCGTTACCCGCGGTCCTCCCCTCTACTCCTTTAGGGCTTGAGACCGGTTTCTCTGCTGGTTTGAAACCGAAAACCTGGTCCCACTGCCCTCACCCGCCTCAGTCTTCTCAGAGGGAATTTAGAAGGTTCTCTGAGGTTGCTACATTAGATGATTCCTGCTTGGGTTCTCTCAGGGCTGATGGCCGGAGCGGAACTCTGGGAGCTCTTCTAGTCTGAGATAAGCAGTGCCTTCATATTTAATGCAGGATTTTTACCATAATTCCAGGCAGAGCCCAGAGTGCCTCCCCCAGTGCACATGACGCTACTCCCTTTAGATCAATGCCTTTGTTTCCCTGAGACCCCAGGGCAGATATCAGGGCACACCACTTCCGGCCAGCTTTCTCTGGGGTCGTGCAGTGCTGACCCAGGGGCGGGGTTCTACCAGGTCGGGTTTCGTCTACGGCTGGGGGATCCCCTTGAAATTCACCAAGGGGCTTTTTCTTTCCCCTGCGGGCTAATCCTGTGTCTCCTCCCTGTGGTTAACTTGCTTTATACCGACGCCATACACACATCGCTCTCCAGGTTCCAAAGTTGTGAAGTGATGGGGCTTCTGAAGCTCACAGCCATACAGGAACCTTCCAGAGCTGACAGCAGGAGCAGGCCACTGTGCTGCCCACATGTTCTGGGGTTCCCTTGGAAATCAAACAGAATTCTCATTTATATTTCTGTTGGTGCCTGGAACCCCACTCTCCATTGTGCTGACCTGACACCCAGGTCCAATGCCCCCAGTTTCCTGAGTCCTCAGAGGGGAAATTCAGAAGGTGATGCTTCACAGAATCCCTCCACAGAGCTTGCCAGGACTGAAAGCGGGGGCAAGATTCTGGGGTCCACCCTCTTCTGGGGTGAGGGGGTCCCCTCTAACTCAATTAGGAACCTTATCTAAACTACAAGCAGAGACAGAAACTCTTCCCTCTGCTGACCTGATGTTGCCCACCTGAGATCAAAGTATTCACTTCCCTTAGGCATCAGAGACAGAATTCAGGGAAAGCCATTTCCAGTCACCCTTTTCTGGAAATTGCCAAGGCTGACAGCAGAGACGGGGCTATGTATGGTGGCACTTGCTGTTCTGGAATGGCTGGTCCCTCTGACCTCATTGAGAATACTCACTTTTACTTTTATTAGGCCTGGGATTACCCCATCTGCTGGCCTGAGTCTGACAGGCTAGTCCACTGTCCTCACTTAGGTTTGATTTTACTATATTTACTACAGATCATGTGATGACTGCAGGAATGGCTAGCACAGAAGCTATTGTTTTAGTTTTAATTCAATCAAGTTGGAGTTATTAGAATAAAAAGATATGGCTTTGGACTCCACATATATCTTGTCTCCTCAGTCAATTTAACAAGGAACTACATTGTTAAACTATAATGGTTCTCCACCCACCCTGTAAATGTTTGCATTGTAGGCCAGCCCCCTACTCCAGTAAGTGGCTGGTAGCAACATAGACCACCAAATACAGCCAAAGTACTTCTGCCCTCTGGTCTGAAAAGAAATCAGGAACCATGGGAAGCAATATGAACTGGGAATAACACCTGAATTGTTTTTCAAGCCATATCTTCTCTCAGCCCTTTCCAAGAGTCACTAAGGCAGTTAGCCTTAGGGAACACCCCCTCCCATTCCCCATCCTTGCAGCTATACACCCCTTCCACTACTCATTGATAATATTTGCTCTGTTTTAACTGACCTCAACCACTAACCAATCTCGTTCACTAGCACAGCCTCAACCTCAGTGATAGGGGAAAAATAGCCTTCTCCCTCAGCCATCAAGACAGCTCACAGTCCTGGTACACTGGCAAGGATGCACAGAACCACCAGGTAGTGAAGATATGTATGCTCCCAGATTCCATCAATAACTTGGTAGGTGACACAGGAGAGCTAGTTATACTCTGCCTGACAGTGCATAGGGGCATTCTAAGGGAGAGTGAGCTATCAGGCTTGCTTCTGGTCCTTTCATGCAATAGATCTACCCATCAGACCACTCTATAGCTTCAGGCTGGTAATGATGATCCAAAGATTCCCTAGTCTTTCTATGTAAGTTGTCCAGTACCCTCCACCAGATTCTCTACTTTCTTTCCTTCTCGTACCTTTTCTACCTGAAAAGTCATTATACAGACTTTCAGCTGCCCTGGGCTCTCTGGACTTGTTTCTTCTTCTTCTTCTTCTTCTTTTTTTTTTTTTTTCTTTTTCTTTTTTATCTTTTTGCTTTTTAGGGCTGCACCTGAGGCACATGGAAGCTCCCAGGCTAGGGGTCAAATTGGTGCTACAGCTGCTGGCCTGCACCACAGCAATGAAGGATCCAAGCCGTGTCTGCAACCTGCACTACAGCTCACAGCAACACCAGATCCTTTAACCCACTGAGCAAGGCCAGGGATCGATTCCGTGTCCTCATGGATACTAGTCAGGTTCATTACTGCTGAGTCACAATAGGAACTTCCTCTCTGTCCTTGTTTCAATATGTGATCTCTCTCATGAATTCTGGAAATTCCTCCCCCACCTCCCCCCTTATCCTGTCCTTCTGATGTTCCTCACTTAGAGATGTTTTCCTGTCCAGGCTCATTTCCTGGCACCTGGTGATACAGAAAAATCCTTGCTTCTCAAAGTGAAGGGAACATTTAATTGGCATATCAGAATTCTAAAAGTACAAAAGAAAGTTAAAAAAAAAACTAGATGGAATTCCTGTTGTGACACAGTGGAAATGAGTCCAACTAGAAACCATGAGGTTGTGGGATCCATCCCTGGCCTCACTCAGTGGGTTAAGGATCTGGTGTTGCTTTGAGCTGTGGTGTAGGTCCTAGATGGGGCTCGGATCTTGTGTTGCTGTGGCTATGGTGTAGGCTGGCAGCTGTAGCTCTGATTTAACCCCTAGCTCGGGAACATCCACATGCCATAAGTGCAGGCCTAAAAAGAAAAAAAAAAAAGTATACACCCAGGAGAATCCTTGTACTTACAATATCACTGCAAATATCTCACTCTATATGGGTGAAGGACTAAATTAATTTTCTGCTCAATCTATTTAGAAAATAGGGAAATGCAAATTAAAGTAACAGTAAGATATATTTTCAGTCAGAAGTTTGACCCAAATTTAAAAGTTTGATAAAATAAAATACCAATGAGAACTTAATTTATTCACATATATAAATATGTGAGAAGATAATTTTGTATAGCATTATTGGAAAAGAATATCAGCCATACTCATAAAAATTTACTCTCATCACACTCTTTCCACTTGAATCTAATTGCACTTTGTTACATCTTCCCTATGATAAAACATGCATATTTGCCCCAGAATTGGTGTTCAATGCTATTGATGTCAGTTCTATTAATCATAGCAACAAATGGGAAACAACTTGTATGCCCATCAGGAAGAAAATGATTACATTAATTCTGGCACATAACACACTTTAGAATTCTAGGGAGTAAAGAATGACATGATCTGTAATAGGCGCTCACAGAAAGATCCTGCATTCATTTTATTCAGTGACAAGGCCAAGAGTCAGAACACAATGGGTATATTGTTATACATGTTTTTTTGAAATTCCCAATGTATTTTTCTAGCGCAGATATGTAAGACTAGGCCTGGAATAAATGTTGAAATACTACACAGAAGAGTTTCTAATGCAGTTACTTCTGGGCAGGGATGAATTTTGGGGGAAAGTAGTGAGGAAGATGAATTGTGATTTCTTCCTACTGTTACAATGTTTTGGAAACAAAAATATTGTCCTATTTACTTTGTAATTAAGATATTTAAATAAAACTAAAAGAAATAGTAGGTATGTGTTATTCAGGTAAAGTCTTTATGCGATATAATTGTAAAAGTCATATTTCTGAATGGTTTTATAACATAAAATTTTATTTGTTACACACATAATATCTGATGAATGCTGGCAGGGCTCTACATTGTCAGGTGACTCAGGGATCCAAGCTACTTCCATCATGAGCTTTTGCATCTCCACATAGGCTCTCCAGGTTCACTACTGAATGAAATAAGGAGCACAGAATTGGATACTACTTCCAAAATACCTGAGTCTGGAGTTGACAAGCATGCTTCTGCTCATATTTCAGTGTCCAGGATAGTCACATGACCCATGATCCTTCCTAACTACAAGTGGATGTGCATGTAATCTTCTTATGAACCAAGGATGGAGAGCAAGACACGAAGTGAATGAGCACTTGCAGCCGTTCACATTAACTGTTACATAGTGGTTGTTCAAAAAAGAGCAACTATTAAAGTTTGTTAGGATATTAGTTCCCTTCCCTCCCAGAAGAGAAGATCAAATTTCCTTGTAGTTAAACAACTCTTTCTAGTGCCTGTTCATGACCCAGTGTTTTCAAATACAGAGTCACACCAACTTTCAAAAGGATCTCTTAAATCTCAGCAGGGAGGGCACACCGTTCTGCATTCTTAGCACCTTTCTCCACTGACCTTTTCAATAACCTCTATAATCTCAATACACTGAGATTTTTTCTTCTTCCTTTTGCTGCACAAAAAAATCATACTTGTGAGTTGCTGCTACTCATCACCTGGTAAACATGCCTGAACAAGAGTACAGGTGGCTTTAGGCAAGCTGGAAAACCAGGATCTTCTTCTGGGGCAGATGAAATAAGAATCAGGAGAATGATGGTCATTTTCTTGTTCTTATCAAAGCTGGCATGTGCTCCAAGGAGATTTTTATCTACCTCAGTGGTAAACTCAATGTATGTTCCACATAGTGCCCATACCCTTAAAGCTGAAATATGTGAATACCTTATCTTATATAGGCAAAGGCACTTGGCATATGTAATTTAAATTATGGAATGGACCCTAAAATAGGGAGATTGTACTGGAATTATCTGGGCAGGCCCAATCAAACGACATGACCCCTTACAAGCAGAGAACTTTTCTCTGGCTGGATGCAGAAGAGAGATGCAGCAGAGGGGAAAGCAGGAGAGTTTCCATAAGAAGCAGATTCAATGTGCTGTTTCAGAAGCAGGGGCCCATTTGCAAGGATGGAGGAGAGGTATCAAGGAACTATGGCAACTCCAGTCTGCAAGGAAAGGGCTTCAGTCTTATAACTGCAAAGAATGGAATTCTTCATAGAACTGGATTCTGAAAGCACCTCCCAATAAGAGCCCAGACTCTGAAAGCTTGATTTGGGCTTTGCGTAACCCTGAACAAAGAAAACAACATAATAAGCCCATATTTCTCATCCACAGATGAAATAATAAATGCGTGTTTATTTATTTTTTACTTTTTTTTTTGTCTTTTTAGGTCTGCACCTGTGGCATATGAAGTTTCCCAGGCTGGGGGTCAAATCGGGGCTGTAGCCGCTGACCTACACCACAGCCACAGCAACACCAGATCCGTGCCGCCTCTGCGACCTACACCACAGCTCAGAGCAATGCTGGATCCTTAACACACTGAGTGAGGCCAGGGATTGAACCTGCATCCTCATGGATATTAGTTGGGTTTGTTACTGCTGAGCTATAATAGGAACTCCATAAATGTGTGTTAAGTCCCCTAACTTATGGGAGTTTGTCAGCGACAGAAAAAAACTAAATCCTCCTAAAAACCTGAGTTTTTACGAATCCAGCCTCTGCAGATGGTTGCTACACAGTGTTTTCCTTGGTCCTTCCTCATCTGCCACTTAGGGAAGAAGCTTTGGTTCTTGGCCGCTTAGTTAAGCTCACTCATCAATGTATGGATTCAGTGGCCAGTGTCAAATAAATCACCGGGTTAAATTCTCCTCTCTTATTAACATCATGCACTTTCTAAAATCTTTTCCCAAACTTCAGGGTTATCTTTCAGTAACCAGTAGATCCTGTGCCAGACCAGACTTTACTCACAAACCAATGGAAAAAACTTTGAGTATAGTGGAAGTGACCAAAGCAGACAGACATCTAAACTTCACTGCCAAAATAAACCAGCACGTGGATGGGGCTATTGTTATCAGAGGGGGTCCATAGTCAGGGATGGGATAGACAGGGCATGTCTGCAGAGGTTTGGAAGGCTCTAAATCAGGGAAAGACAGGTGATTCTGAGATTTATGTTCCACTGGGAGCAGAGAGAAGCTTTATGAAAGGAAATTGGATAGCAAGTCAAGATCCAGATTTTGGAAGGAGGAAGACCCAGGGCAAGAGAGAGATAATTCTGGAAGTTTTGGCACTAGGGCAGAGTCAACTCTTGTGGAACTCTAGGGCTGTGGGCAGGAGGAGCCTAGGTAAATGAAGCCCATAGCCTATCCTGAGTTGCTTTTAATTTTCACTTTAATTTTTATATCATAGCTGAGATTATTAGTACATTGGCAACTAATGTAATAAGGTAATTCATTTCATTGCCTGAGAGGCCTTGTGTAGTGTTCAGAGTGAGACTGAATTAAGAGACAGGACATCTGCTTTATTCAAGTGGAATAGTGAACTGCCCTAGATTAATTCCGACCAGAGGCCCGGTCCTCATTCTGACACCCATGAGCCATGTGAACTCAGGAAAATTGCAAAGCTCTATGAGGCTTTTCTATGAAATGAGTTTGATAAGCCCTGCTGTGTAGGACTCCTGGGATGTATGTAATGTATGGAAGCACCAGTCACAGTGTCTGTCAAGTATGGAGTCTTTTAATAATTTTTGGTTATTACTATTATTATTTGACCCCAGACCCTACCAAAATCTTCTCTGTGATTTTTTTAAATCTAAAAGATATCAGAGAATATTGGGCATCCTATGACAAAGCACATCAAATCAGCTAATGTAATGCTTAGCCAGTAAAACTAAATTACTTACTATATAAATTTTTGAGGATATGTTTATTTTGTGTGTATGGGAGTCTTCCCTAATTGGATGGAATTAAAGGATTCCAGAATTTGGAATAAGAACCAACTGCTTCCATCTCTTCCTACTATCCTTCTATCCAAACTTCCTCTATTTTATTTCAGTCCCATTAAAAATCTAGCCTTCACTTGAAGTTTGTCAAATTACACATAAGACACCCTAATAAAATGAACTTCATATGTAGCAGATTCTGTCTCTCCCAGTCCAGAGCCAGCAATATTGATAGCATAGTAGTTTCTGAGCATATGCATGTCCTATGAGTATCACCCCTATTTCTCAGAAACTCCTTGGGGTTGATGGGCATAAAACACACAGTTCATGTACTGTGCTCAGATGCACTGGGAAAAGGACACTGGAAAGGATGCAGGTCACCTTCCATTCTTATTCCAGGTGTAGAATTCTCTGGTTTATCCATAACTCAAAAGTAACTGCTAGAAGTAGTTTTCCATTCCAGGCTTTAATAGCTCTACTTTGGACACACCTACTGAGGGTCTGGCTCCTGCCCACCACTCCCACAGCCTCCTCTGACCCACCTCCCAGCTTTCCACAGCACCCACTCACACTGAGGGACTTGTAGTTTCAAGAACTCAATGGTCTCAGGGTATTTACCTTTGACTGCTCACTTCTGGATCCTCCCATGTCCTCTCCTCCTTCTGGCCTGTCCTTAGGTCTTAGGGTGTATCTCACCATTTTCCTTACTTGATAGCTGTTCCTGGACTCTACAGTTCTATGGACAGGGTGTGTCTTGTTTATCCTGACATTCCCAGTAGTAGCACAGAGCCTCCCAAAGAGCAGACACTCAAGGGATGTTTGAGAAATAAATGAGACATTGTGCAAGAGCTCTAGTTTATTAGGATGCAATTAATACTACATTCTTGGATAAAGAAGGCACATCCAAGTATACAGCTCTTAATTTTGTAGAACAACAAAGTGTGATAAGGTAATGTAAAAATTTATCATCTTTTACTTTTTTTCTCTATTTTTGATCCCAACCATTTTATTGTTGATTTCTTTGCACATTTCAAAGGAAATCATAATCCATTGACATCACATTACAAATAACTAAATAAGATGGAAACTTTTCCAATCTGTTCTATATATAGTAAAACTCTTACTTCTAAGCCTCGTAAAATATCAATAACTGTGTGACTTATATCATCATAAACTCAGATTCTTAAGTTAAATTTTCTGTTAAAAGGAACAATATTTAGACAAATTTGTCCAAGTTACTACATAGAACAGGAACACAAATAGGTTATATACTCTGTTTTCTCCAGCCCTACACCAACCTTCCACTAATGAGAACATTAGCTGTTCTCTTCAAACATGTAGAATAATCTTCAGCCTTCACTTAGGGCCAGAAAAGCTGCTGGCTATGGCCTTGGAGCGTGCACTGGCTATGGCAGCAGTGCGAGCCCTGGCTGCAGCTCTGGCTCGGGCTCTCTCTTCCTCATCTCTCAGAGCCTCCTCATACCAGGTGGGGAAAGCAGTGGGGACCGTATCATGGATCTTGGCCACAAACTCGAGAACTTTCATCTTGCTCGTTTCAGCGTGGGCTCTTGGGCCCCACAGGAACTCATAGCGAGGAGGATCACTATCAGGCACCTGGCGGTACTCTAGGTAATTTTCCTGCACCAAATCTTTGGTGATGAGCTTCCTGGGCTCCCCATAGATGAAGTTATTCCTCCCGGCATATAACCCCATCATATTCAGCACTTCCCATACTTGCTCTTCAGTGGCACGGTTGCCCTTTGTGAAGATCACACCCAGAACAGTCATCAGCAGACCGGTCTTGGGAACCTCTCTATCATCACTCAGCTTTGAATCATAGCTTAATTCCAGTTTGTTGACAAGGACATAAGTATTCCTGTTGGGATCCACTTCCTTCACATCAAGGCCAAAAACCAGCTCCAAATGATCAGAGGCTTTTCTAAGAATCTCATAGAAGTGATTCTTATACATCTGGATTACATTTCTCAGCATATCTGCCTTGGTAACGGGCTCTTTCATTTGATACTTATACAGAAGGTAATGCACTAACATAGCAACCTTCTTGTCTATGGGGCCTTTGGGCCAGTGCTCAAGGGCATCTTGGGCCTGTACGGCATTTGCTCTTTCTTCCCTTTGATTGGTGGCACCTTCATTAAATCTTGTGTTTGAAACACCTGCAGCGGTCATGGTGGCAGAGCGGACTCTCGCAGATACTTGAAGACTGCTAGGTGTTCCGGTGGTAGGTGAGCTCTGGGGAACATCTTTGAAATGAGCAGAAGGGGAAGAAGCAGACTCTTCCTCCTCTAGTGCAGCAGCCTGAGCTTCTACCAGACCACTGGGTTCTTCTCGAGCCTGGCGGCGTTTTTCACGGGCACGAAGCTTACTCTTCAGGCCCCGAGGCATGATGAGTGACAGCAGGCAGAAGTATGGGGAAGGAGGTAGCTGATTCTGTGACCTGGAGGAAAAGAGGATGAAACAATGTGATACTCTTTAGCAGGGAGATACAGCCTTGGGCATTATCGATGGCCATCTCTACAGGTTTCTGTGCAGGCACTGCTCTAGGAACCCATGAAGCTCCTCTGACCAGCCTTTCCCCTGAGGACTCAGTGGAAGTAATTAAGAGTTTGCCTTAGGCTGCAGCTTTCCAGCCCTGAGTATTACTGGCATTGATACAAAGTCTGGCAAGTCTGGCAAGTCTGGGCCCTGTATAAATTCCCCTGTTCTGGAATAGCAGGTATTTCTCTCAGTTTTGGCAGGACCTGAGCTCCTCTGCTCAACTGCTTTGTTGCTGACACCTCATTCCAAAGCCCTCACATCCCTGGTATCCTGGAGGAGGAACTGAAGGGGGAGCCTCATCTGAACACACCTGCCCTGGGACACCCTGGAATGACAGCAATGCCCTCTCCAGCCTGGGATAATTAGTATTCTCATCCTTCACCCAGAGTCCTCACCTTGGTTTCCTGCAGGGCCTGGGACTTCTCCCTTGGCTGACCTTAGACCTATCCCTTTGGAGTAAGGCCCTCACATCTCTGAAAGTCCTAGCAGGAATTTAGGGAGGCCTCAGATAAACAAATCTTCAAAAGGAACCCTTTCCAGGGATGACATCACATGTAGGGCTCTGTGAAATACCCTCTGTTCTGTGATGATTGGTCCCCTCAATCAGCATATTCCTTGTCATGGTTCCTCCCCTTGACTAACTGGTGTCCTCCCTTCTGTAGACCTGAGGCCTGTAATAATCAGACTAAGGCTCTCATGCACCTGATACTCTGGAATATGCAGTGGGGGTGGAGGCAGATTCGGTATGATAGACTCAGTATGCAGGGCTTCCTAGCCCTGACCACAGAGGAAGAGCCCGGCTCTGTGTACCACCCCTCAGTCCTCACTTGACTTCTAAAAGGGCCTAGCTGAGTCACTTTCTTCTAATAAGACCCTCATCTTCCTGTGACCACTGAGGATAAAGTAATAGACATCTTAGCCTGACAGCCCTGCTTAGCCTGACATCAAGGCTTATAAAAGGGGTCGTATTCTGTGGGTCCCTCTTTGTCTCAAGGAAGGAATTCCCTTTAGTCCTTTCTAACGGTTCTGAACTTAACACCATCCCTAGGACTCCTCCCTCTGAGAATCTGACTTGGCTAGCATTAGACCCAGGCTTTTATATACTCCCCCCCCCCACTCCCATGCCCGCCACACACACCCCCACCAAAATGTGAAGCGACGGGTTATATGGGTCTTACAGCCCATCCAAGGACCCCAGCACCCCCCATCGCCAAGGGTGACCTCAGGGGTGGGCCTCCACTGCTCTTGGGGAAGTGGTTTCCCCTAGAACAGAAATGGGGCATTTATTGATTCCTGGAAGAGCCTGGTACTCCTTCCCCTGCCGACCTGATGCAGACACCCTGGTCAAATATCCTGACCTCCTAGAGTGGCCAGATGGGACGTCAGGTTTGCCCAGTCCAGCAGCCGTTCCTGGGGTCTCCCAGAGCTGACTGCAGGGGCAGGGAACTGATCAGACGCCTCTGAATGGGGGAGGGGCAGTTCCCCCGAACTCATATAGGGTTATTTATTGACCCCTGAGAGGTCCTAGAGTCCCTCAACTGGCTTGATGCCAACACCCTGGTCCAATGTTATTATTTTTCTGAGTTTCTAGGAAAATTCCCAGGGCGTTACGTCGGGCAATCCCAGAAACTTCCAGGGCCAAAGGCGGAGTAAGTCTATGGGGCCTTCTGTCTTTGGGGTTAGTAGGTCCCTCAAAACTTATTTAATATCCTTACCAAACACCTGATAGAATCTGGATTCCGCCGTCGGCCGACCAATACCGCCGCTCCTCTCCCAGCACGCTCTAACCTCCTAGACGCCAGGGACGGAAGTCGGTGTGCGACACATCCGGTACCCCTGCCGGTGGCCGCCAAGGGCCCACGGCAGAGGTGGGGCTTGAGTCAGCGGTACCCGCTTTGTTCTGGTGAGGGTGGTACACAAGGTCCTCTCTGCAGAGTTAGGTCTCATTTCGGTTCCTGGTGCATTGAGTAAAGGCTTCTGTGGGCAGTTTCTCAACTTAAACCCTTGGAGATAACGGCTCCATGACCGAAGCGTGATGTGAGACCGAGATGCTGCATCCCAAGGTAGGGGGGCCCAGGACAAATTCTGAGCTGTCAGAGAAAATTCATAGCGATGATGGGGTCTTGTCACTTATCAGTATAGACGCTTGCAAACTTTCTGTTTGAAAAGTTCTGCTTTCTGCAAAGAGGCAGATCTGCATAATTTTGTGAAACTCAGATCTTTTTATCATATGCAACATTACACAGTGTAGTGAAATTAATTTCAATTTTGACCCTTATTTGTAACAAATATGTTATGTACCTGTTCTAATAATTGCTGTCTTGTACATAAGGCTTTTAGTTTTAGTACAGTTATACACCAGCTTTCTGAAGTCATTGATTTGAATAATCTACAGCCTTTTTTTCTTTGGATTTTCTAAAATGATCATATTTACAACAAATATTCTCTATTTCTTTTTAATATTATTAGCATTTATTTATTTTTGTATTCTTATCCTCTTGCTTTGCATTCAAGTCCCGTTTTGAACAGTAGAGATGATAGCATACTGCTATATCTCGTTCCTTACCTCAATTAGCATTTCACATTTCAGTTCGTCTGCAGTAGATTTTAAGAAATAAAGTTCCATTCTAATGTTAGTTTGCTAAATAGTATTATGCATTCGTGTTGAGTTTTTTCCCACATATTTTTCTTCATTTCAGTACATGGTTAAATGCATCTTAAAAAATTTATCTTTAATGTGGTAATATTTTAGGCAGTTTTTTCCTAATGTTATATCATCTTTGCATTTCTTGGATTCAGCCTCTTTTTTTCCATTTAATTCACTGCTATATTGAACCTTCTATGGATTTATTTAGGATCTTTGCCTGTATGTGGGTGAGCTTGGCTCAACTGTTCTGTTTTCAGGGTATCCTCAGCTGGTTTTCTTATCAAGGAGAGCCAGCCTGGGAAAATGAGTTGAAAAATTTCCCATATTTTTATAAGCTTTATATGTATTTACATAAGATGATGGTTAATTTTTTGCTCATTATTTGGTAGAACTCCCTTGTGCTAAAACATTTGAAGGTGGCTGAAAGTTTGAGGAGAGTTTCATTTTATAATTTCTCAATTATAGTTTTCTATTTCTGTTTGGGCCGATCAGGTAATTAATATTTTTTCTAAATAATGGTCTATTTTCATTGAAGTTTCAAATTTAATGGCAACATGCCTATTCTTTTTTATTGGAGGCGTTCTCAAACATACATAGCAGTAGAGAGACTACTATAATAAAACAATTACACCTGACATCGAATCAACAATGATCAATACATACATAATCTGGTTCCATTTATACCCATACCTATCCTCATCTCTGCCACTGAAATAATGAGAAACAAATTCTAGATATCATACCATTTCATCTTTAAATATGTCAGTACCGTTTTCTAAAAGATAAGTATGTGCACTTTATGAAGCATAAACCAATTACATGTATCCTACTTTAAGAAATTAACACTGTAATATCATCACATGTTCAATTATTTTTCATTTACCTGACATATTTTTAAAATGTTTTTCCTTGAGTTAAAGTCACATAAAGCCTATTAAGTCAAATAAAGTCATCGCTTTTTATGTCCATTAATTTATAGGTCTTACACCCCCCCATAGTTAACATTACTTCTTTTTCTTTGTCATTTTCTGTTGCTGTTGAAGAAAAAAAAAAGACCTCATCTTATGTTCAGTCTAGTTTCATATGGCCTGGATTTTGCTGATTGCAGCACTGGTGTCCTTCTCCCTCTGTATTTCTTTAAATTGGTTAAAGTTGGATCAGATTAAGTTTCAACATTTTTCTCTTTTCTTTTTTTTTTTTTTCCTTTAAAGATTACTCCATAGGTGATACAGTGAACTTTGATTACTAAGAACCTAATATCTGTCTCCATTTGTGTTCATGTTTGCATTCTCTGAAGATTAGCATATTTATCCATTAATTAATTAAAGGTTACACAGTGTTAATTTTCTCTTTCTGTCATTCCTTCTCAGTTTATTAGATGAAATATATCTTTGTGTAAAAACCTATCCTTGTCCACCATTTGGTAATGATACTTAAAATGTTCTCTGAGAATATTTAATTGTTTTCTGTGTTTATATTTTATACAATATTATTTAACTAATATCACTTCTGTTTATTTTGTAATTGATAATAACTATAAAACTGTCAGTTATATCAATCTTTTTACAGAACAGGCTTTTGTTAGTTGGTTTCATTGTCTTTTAATTAATCATTTCTGCATTTTTTTTTGTTATTTCCTACATTGTATTTTGGGGGCTTTAATATAGTGTTCTTCCTCTAGTTTCTAGAAATTTTTGCATGTTTTAAATATTTCTAAATTTTTTGGTTCATTGGTATTTTTGTTTCAATAACTATTTATTTACAGATATCATTTTAGCCTTTTTCAAATTAGCCTGTTCTTTTCCCTAATTTCTTATTGTCTCTGTGCTTGTTTTTCCCTTTAATGGATTTTATTTTATATGGAGTTATAACTGACATATAACATTATATTAGTTTCAGGTGTACAACATAATGCTTCAATTTTTGTGTATATTGATATGATCACCACAGTATGTCTAGATGACACCCATCACCACACAGTTACTTTTTTCCTTGTTATGAGAACTTTTAAGATTTACCCTCTTAGCTTCTTTCAAATATGCATATACAGTATTATTAGCCATGTCACCATGCTCTACATTATATCCCCAGGATTTACTTATTTTATAAATTGAAATTTGTAACTTTTGATCACCTTTATTCATTTTGCCCACTGTCCACCCCCTGTTTTTGGCAACCACCAGTAGATTCTTTTTTTTTTTTTTTTGTCTTTTTGCCATTTTCTTGGGCCGCTCTCGTGGCATATGGAGGTTCCCAGGCTAGGGGTCGAATCGGAGCTGTAGCCGCTTGTCTACACCAGAGCCACAGCAACGTGGGGTCCGAGCCGCATCTGCAACCTACACCACAGCTCACGGCAACACTGGATCCTTAACCCACTTAGCAAGGCCAGGGATCGAACCTGCAACCTCATGGTTCCTAGGCGGATTCGTTAACCACTGAGCCATGACAGGAACTCCGACCAGTAGGTTCTTTATCATCACTGAGTGCATTTTCTTTCAGATTCAAGGTATAAGTGTCTTTGACTTATTTCACTGAGCATAATTTCCTCAAGATCCATTCATATTGTGGCAAATGGCAGGCTTACTTGTTTTCATAACTTAATAATATTACATTATGTGTATATGTATTACATAGACATAATATTTTCTTTATCCACTCATCTGTCAGTGGAGACCTATGTTGTTTCTGCATCTTGGCTATGGTAAATAATGTTGCTATGAACATGGGGGTGCATATATCTTTTCAAGTTAGTGTTTTTGTTTTCTTCAAAGAAATACCCAGAAGTGGAATTGTGGGATCATATGGTAGTTATATTTTTAATTTCTTGAGGAAACTCCATACTGTTTTCAATAGTGGCTATACTACTTTTAAAATACATCTATTGGGAGTTCCCGTCGTGGCGCAGTGGTTAACGAATCCGACTAGGAACCATGAGGTTGCGGGTTCGGTCCCTGCCCTTGCTCAGTGGGTTAACGATCCGGCGTTGCCATGAGCTGTGGTGTAGGTTGCAAAAACGGCTCGGATCCCGCATTGCTGTGGCTCTGGCATAGGCCAGAGGCTATAGCTCCAATTCGACCCCTAGCCTGGGAGCCTCCATATGCCACAGGAGCGGCCCAAGAAATAGCAACAAAAACAACAACAACAACAAAAGACAAAAAAAATAAAATAAAATACATCTATTAAGGCTATAAATGTCTCTTTCAGTACCACGTGGCCTCTTTCCCACAAGTAATGCTAATAGAGCCTTATCTGTAGTGCTGGAATTCTTTACAAGCTGAACGTCTCTGATTCCTTATGTTCTTTTAAAATTTTTTTGAGTATATACTATATTCAATATATTATATTCAATATAATATACACACACAAATACTAGTAAGTGGAGAAAATCATTTTTTTGAAGGATGTGAAAAGGAGGAGAGAGAAAAAAAAGAAAATTATTTAGAGGAGGTATCAGTGTCCCAGGGGGTGTTTTGCTTTGTTTTGGTTTGGTTATGTATAAGAGATTTGAGTACATTTAATTGCTTATGAGTGAGTTGTGTTTTTCCTAGGAATGAAAGGAGGGTTCCACATTAAAAAATCAACCAATATAATTAGCTAAATGCAACTGTCAGAGATTATTCAGGAAAAAAGAAATTACTCTCAATCAATACCTCTGGTAGAATTTAATGCAAGAAATTGATTACTCAAGTAATGGAGAAGTCAAACGGGATAGAGTCAGGCAACTTTGCGACTTGAGGAAATCGCTCCTTTCTCTAAGATGGACAAAGAGAAGAGATAGTGTTACTGGAGACTGGGAGTTGGGATCAGCAGAATTTAGAACCATAGTTAACCAATTTGATGGAGGCTAGAGCAATAGAGATGTAACCATTGAAGGAGAAGCTAATTGATGCAGAGTGGGAGAGGGAGAAGGAGAAAAAGTGGCTGTTTCTGTCCTCCTGGACTAATTTTGTTGCTGTCCTCATTGCCTGAACTGTAATAGCAGCTGAATATTGGAAAACTTAGGAATTGCAGCCTGCAGGAGTTATCTCTGAAACATTAGAGATAAGAGCAAAGAAAGAGTAAGGAGTGACTCTGAGGGCAAATAAGTATAGAGCTAGCATACTATATTGACAGATTAAAAGAGACAGATACACCAGTTGATAAAGAAATTGTTTTATAAATATCAATATTGATTCATGATAAAAATAGATGTTATCAAACTAGATAATAGATGTCTACCCCCCTCCCCCCAAAAAACCCTCTATACTGAACATCATACTTAGTGGAAAAACATTGGAAATTGGGAGTTAAATAAGAATAGCCACTATCATTATTTTTTATTCCACATTGTAATAGAGTCACCTACCAGCCCAGTAAAAGGAAATAAATGAAGTAAAAGAGTTAGGTATTGGAAAATCAGACCCTTTAGGAAGTTCCCTTTTGGCACAGTGGGTTAAGGATCCGGCGTTGCTGCAGCTTTGTTGCAGATCGAAACTGTGCTGCGTGTTCAATCACTGGCCCTGGGAACTTCCACAAGCTATGGGTACAGCCAAAAAAAAAAAAAAAAAAAACCAGACCCTTTAGTTGTCATTTCTCTCCAGAATATCTCTAGGTTCAACAAAATTCCCATCAAAATCCCCCCCCCCGCTTTTTGGTAAGAAATTGGTATATTGTAAAATTTGTATGAGAATACAATAAACAAGAATAGCCAAAATAACTTTGAAAAAGAAAAGGAAATTTGGAAGACTAACACTACCTGATCTTAAGACTTATTATCAACTAAATAACCAACATAGTGTGGTATTTTTGTAAAGATAGACAAATAGATCAATGAAATAGAACAGGAACTGGCAATAGACTCTAACATATCTAAGCAACCAGTTGTCAACGTGGTACAAAGGCAATTCAGTGAGGAAAAGTCTCTTCATAAAATGATACTGGAACAATTGGAAATAACATACACACATACACACTCACGCACTTTGATCCATTACTTTCACTATACAGAAAAAAATAGCAAAAAATCAAGCACAGATCTAAATGTAAAATCCAAAACTATAAATCTACTAGAAGGATACATAGGAGAAAGCCTTTGGGTTCTTGGGCTAGGCAAATAGTTTTTAGATACTACTCCAAAAGGATAATTCATAAAAGAACTAATTGATATTTGGATTCCACTAAAATTAAAAACCTCAGTTATTCAAAAAGAAACAGCTAAGAGAATGAAAAGACGATAGAGTGGGATAAAATATTTGACATATATATGATAAAGGCTTGTATCCAGCATTTACAAGAACTTTTAAAACTCAACAATAAAAAAATATAACCCAATATAAATGGTCAAAATATTTCAGCAGATAGTTCAACAAAAGACAGTTAAGAATGACAAGAGGAAAATGAAAATATGCAGAACACCATTAATCATTAGGGAAATAAAAATTTAAATCTCAGTGAGATACCACAACATGCATATCAGAATATATACAATAAAAAGACTGATTGCCAAGGATGTGAAGGAACTCTCATGTATTTTTAGTGAGGACATAAATTGGTACATCCACTTTGGAGAACAATTTGGCTGTTTTTTTAAAAGTTAACCAGACACCTGCAACATGACCTAACTCTTCTACCAGCAGTCATTTGCCTGAGAGAAATGAAAGCTTGTACCCATGCAAAGATGTGTATGAAAGTTTATAATATCTTTATTCTTAATAGTGAAAGACTGGAAATAATTTGGGTGTCCACCAACAGAGGAATAGATAAACAGACTGTGCTATATATGTATAATGGAATATTTTTCAGCAGTAAAAAGAATGAACTGTTGATATATACCTATAATATGCATAACTCTCTAAATAATTATTTTTAGTGAAAGAAGCCAGACAACATGGCACATACTGTATGATTTCATTTATATGTGATTCTAGGAAATGAAAACTAATGTATAGTGACATTAAAGGATATCATTCGGTGGTTGCATGGGCTGGGAGGGATGTGCAAGAGATTACAAAGGAGCATGAGGAACCTTTCGACGGTGATGGATATATTCATTATGTTGATTGTAGTTGTTGTATGTATGTATTCATATGCCAAAATTTATCAAGTCATGCACTTTTTGTGTGTGTGTTTTTAGGTCCGCACTCAGGCATACAGAGGCTCCCAGGGTAGGGGTAGAATTGGAGCTTTAGCGGGCCTATGCCACAGCCACAGCAACGTCAGATCCAAGCCACATCTGTGACCTACACCACAGCTCATGGCAACGCCAGATCCTTAACCCAGGGAGGCCAGGGATCGAACCTCTGTTTGATACTAGTCAGATTCATTTCCTCTGAGCCACGATTAGAACGTCAAATTGTGCTCTTTAAATACAGGCAGTTTATTGTATATCAGTTACATCTTAATAAAGCTGTTAAAAATTCTGAAACAAGCTAATCTAATCTACAGTTGAAATCAGAAAGTTGGAAGAGGAGTGATGTGGAAGTGGTCTTAGAAATTGGTTGGGAAAGGCGTGATTGATCTTTGTGAGGTGGTGGAATAATACTGTATTTTGATAGGGAATGGGTTACACATGTGTATGCATTTGTACACTAAGGTTTTGTGAATATATTCTATGAATATTAAATAAGAACAATAAGACTACAAATATGAGTCAGAATAGAACAAAATGAACTTTAGGGAAACACAAATATCTGATTTTTATTGGTATGCTTAATTATCCACTTTCTTTAATCCATTGGTAAAACATAAGTCAGCTATTACTTAGTACTTCTTAGCTTTGTATACACCAAGTATTTGAGTAATTTTCCATGTATTTTTGCTTTTCACATGACTGTGATGGTACTGTAAATATATGGTATTGTAAATATATGTATGCTTCCACTGATCTTTATATCTCTTAGATATTTCAGGGCTCACCTTACTCCTTTATCTAGAATTGATTCGTAATATTTGTTGGTGATAATTAAACCAATCCCAAATATCATAATAACAAAAAAATGAAGTAACAGTTCTTTGTAACTAAGGCTAAATAAGTCTTCCATGAGCAATTTTTGAAGCCAGAATGGTTAAAAAAAAAATGAAAGTAGTTTAACCATGTACAGTATTACTAATAAACATTCATTATTACCATGGTGGAAGCATGTTACTGTAAAATTCCCATAAAGGAGAGGAAACATTCAATACGTTATATTAAATGAAACAGAATAATGAACTAATTTAAGACAAATACGTTTATGTGACCTCAAGGAATGAGCCCCAAAGAAGAGAGTCAGATGTAGTGTGTGAGAAATTTGTATATTGCCTAGACCCTGTTTAGCAAGATAACCTTTCTGACCGTTCATCTCACAGGTAGGTGGTATTTTGCTCAAAATAAGCTACTCCTCTTTGAGATTGATCACCACATTGATTACTCTGTTTTACCTACGCATTTGGTATGATCATTCGCATGTAGATCGTATTTTTATATTCACATTGATTTTTTAAACCATAAAGCAGCTATTAAGATCTAACTGATTAATTTGGCAAATAATTCATGCAACTGGCATCCTTACCCTACTTCTACTACTTGTGTATTCCTAAAATTCATGTTTAATCAGTGAACCTCCACCCATCAGCCACAACCCTAATGCCTTTTGACAGTATCACATGCACTAATATTCATCACATTCTTTTTTTTTAATTGTTATTTCCACAATGCAATTTTTTTCCTACTATATAGCATGGTGACCCAGTTACACATACATGTACACATTCTATTTTCTCACATTATCCTGCTCCATCATAAGTGACTAGACATAGTTCCCAGTGCTACACAGCAGGATCTCATTGCTAATCCATTCCAAAGGCAATAGTTTGCATCTATTAACCCCAAGCTCCCAATCCACCCCATTCCCTCCCCCTCCTCCTTGGCAACCACACGTCTATTCTCCAAGTCCATGATTTTCTTTTCTGTGGAAAGGTTCATTTGTGTCATCTATTAGATTCCAGATATAAGTGATAACATATGGTATTTATTCATCACATTCTTAATCTCTGCACCATTTTTTATGCCTTAACCAGTTATGAACTCTGTTGCTGTATCTGTCTCCAGGGATTATACCTGAGAATGAATTGTGATTTTTGGCAATATAGAATTAATTTTAAAGAAAAATAAATGCTTTATTCATCATATAACCTAGATATAATGACCATCAACATTTTTGGTTTCCTTTTTGGCCTATCTGTATTTTTTATCATACTGTCTAGCAAGTAGGGACAGATGTTAGCATTGCCTTTTTCAAGTTTCTGGGTCTAAAAACAAGGATGATAGAAGAGGAAGCACAGACTTCAAACATCCTTAAGCTGATGATATTGTGGTGAATGTCTAAAATCTCTTTTTTTCATGTCTACTTATATGGGACTTTAGGGTCCAGTCCTAACCGTGGAGTCATGCTGATGCTATATCTGAAGGACATTTAACTGTATTCATAGTCTGTTGAGCTAGAAAAATTTCTTAAAGGATCAACAATATCCTCTTAATTCTGGCTTCCAAGTTTGCCATGATGACATCAAGTGCAACTGTGTAAAAATGATTTACTAAAACTGTTCCTATTCTTTTTTTTTTTTGTCTTTTGTCTTTTTAGGGCCCACACCTGCGGGATATGGAGGTTCCCAGGCTAGGGGTCTAATCAGAGCTGTAGCTGCCGGCCTATGCCACAGCCACAGCGACTCCAGATCTGAGCCATGTCTTTGACCTACACCACAGCTCATGGCAATGCCAGATCCTTAACCCACTGAGCAAGAACAGGGATCGAACCCGCAACCCCATGGTTCCTAGTTGGATTCATTTCCACTGTGCCACGACGGGAACTCCTGTACCTATTCTTTCAACCAGTACCTGTTTGGTGATATAAATACCTTTGTGATGTTGTCTAGAACTCTAACCCCACCAACACCAGTTGTGGTCAACAGTGGGGCCAGCAAATTAATCCTGCTGCTGATGAAATCTAGGGAGAAGCCATTCCCTGCTCTAGCAAGGACTGTAGTAATATAAATAACTATGGCATGGAATTACTACTGCTGCCCATGTGTATACAGAACTCAGTGATGATATCTGCATTATTACACCTGGATGTCAAATTGTATGTCCCCTCTCCTCCACAGGAGTTCATGTTTGAAATTGTGCAGTATATAAAATTAAAAGAGAAAATACATGAGGAAGGTGTTAGGACAAAAGCCTATGATAGAAAGTCATGAAATTTTTCAGTGAATACCTTTGTTTCTCTCCTATATTCTTGCATATAATACCATGCAAACATAGTGTGCAAATATTTTAAATACTTATATAAGATAATCAGTGCAAATTATGTGTAGAATGAATTAGTTTCTTACATTTTATTTATTTATTTATTATTATTATTAATATTTTTTTTAAGGCTGCACCCATGTCATGTGGAGGTTCCCAGGCTAGGGGGCAAATTGGAGCTGTAGATGCCCACCTATGCTACAGCCACACACAGCAACTTGGGATTCAAGCCACATCTGTGACCTACACCACAGCTCATGGCAATGCCAAATCCTTAACCCACTGAGCAAGGCCAGGGATCAGACATGCATCCTCATGGATACTAGTCAGGTTCATGAACCACTGAACCTCGATGGGAACTCCAGTTTCCTACATTTTAAAATTGCTCATGATGCTTCAATACAGAAGAAATTCAGATAAGTAATTAACAAAAGACCTAATAATGATGTAGTGAAATAGTCACATATATTCATCAAATATATGTGAATAAGGTATATCTATATATAAATTTATATATAACAAAAATGTTGAAACATTAAAATTTAGATGTAAATCATCTATAAATATATAATATGTACATATATGTTATTCTTACAGTTCTGACAACATTTAAAATATGAACATAAGTAAAAATAATGTATATGTAACAATACAAAGTTTACTTTATCATTAGTTAACCTCGGTGAGTTTGATGTTTTGTTAAAAAGAATGCAGAGCTACAAGTTGCCAAGTTAAAATGGTTGAAGAGTCACTTTGATAACTTTGATAACTGATATCAAAAGTATATTCCTTGATTTACTTTCACTCTTATCCATATTACATATCTCATTTTTTAATGATTGATTTAAAGCTAGTTAAATGATTTGAATAAATTTAAACTGGCCATATATATTAAAACAAAACAGGAACAAAATGAAAATTTTAAATGCTATCTGTTTTTACACCTTTTAAAGGCTATATTTTAAAGGCTAATTTGTTTGATTTTTGTTTGCAAATAGGAAAAACAGAGATATGTGGTTGCTGTCAAGAGCTATGAAGAGGCTAAGATTTTTATTCTTGCAAGCTAATAAGTTAGCCTGTCACAGTTTCATGGATGCTGGCAGAAAACACAAGACTCTTGGGTAAGAGACAAATAACATTATTACTCATAGCAATGGTATTAGCCAGAATATTTGCGTTTTCTTGCACTGGTTACCAAAGTCCCAGTAACCACAGAGTGACATGAAGAAGTCCAGGTGACACCAGAACATGCAGTGAATTGCATTGCAGTAGATGAACGCTGTGCTTAAGAAAGCTGAATCTTGTATAATGGGCAGAAAGCATATCTTTTTCCTGCTCTGGAGACATTATTTATATCTTCCAAGACTATTTGCTACACAGACTTTCTTGAAAAGATTGTCTTGAACAAAGGGTGGCCAGTGCCTCGCAGGATATGCAGAAATGCAAGCCACCCATAGAGAACTGTCCCTAGTTGTTACATGTTCTATTTAATAGTTAGTCATTTGTATAGTTGATTTTCACCTTCTTAGACCTAAACATTTTGGTGAAGTAATATGAATGGATTTATTTGGGGGAAAAAAACACCTTTGCAAAAAAATGTCATCTCACTAAGTCCATTTTCTTTTTTATGTGTTTATTTATTTATTTGTCTTTTTGCCTTTTCTTGAGCCGCTCCTGTGGCATATGGAGGTTCCCAGGCTAGGGGTCGAATCGGAGCTGTAGCTGCTGGTCTACACCAGAGCCACAGTGACGTGGGATCTGAGCCACATCTGCGACCTACACCACAGCTCACGGCAATGCTGGATCTCCGACCCACTGAGCGAGGCCAGGGATGGAACCCGCTACCTCATGGTTCCTAGTTGGATTTGTTAACCACTGAGCCATGAGGGGAACTTCTTAACAACCATCTGGTGCATATTGTATTGGGAGAAAATAACCAGTAGAACATAAATTAAAATTCATATAATCAAATTGGCATCAGATACATAGGTTTAAGTGACGATTTACTCACAAAATGTTTTTCCTATTATGAAACTTATTCAAAGTGAGTTTCTTCATTTGGAAGTTAAACCTTAAGCAAAGTAGAAAAAAAAAATCCTTGTTTTTTTCCATTTTGTGTGTCAAAATAAACTATTCTGTGAAAACTTCTATTGCCCCTAATCGGAATTAATCAAAGATATAAAGGACAGCTCAGTAAATGCAATGAAAGCTGTAGGGTTAGGAAAAATCTTCCTTCTTCTTATATTTTACACACACCATTAGTATGACAGGTAGATGTTCTTGATTGTTCTGACCCCAAGGTTCTAAGCTTTTCAATGGTGCAATAATAAGCATCCATGAAACATATTTTATTTTCTCTAATAGCCTGTAAATAAGGAATCAGTGAGATATAATCACACATGAATCCTTGCCAGCATTCTCATGGGAGTATCCTTTGGTTACAGGGACATTTTTGAAATATTAAATATAAAATTAGATTTTAAAATTTAACACTTAACATTCTAAGCACTGTAATTTCCTTACAAAAACCTGAAGAATGATTATCATTACCATAGAATTCAAGAGAAAATGTCTCTAGTTGCATCATTGAAACCACTAGTATTTTAACAGATGAAATTTCATGTCAAGGAGGATGGGGATGCTTTTGGATCAAATAGTCTCTAAATCAACTCAAATCAAAGATATATACAAAGCTGCTAAAAATCTTCTGGTTATTATATCACTTATCAGAATGTGTTGAAGCTGTGTTTCAAAACCAAATATAGTCATATTAAAACTGCCTATAAAATAGTCTAAAACATAGCAGCTCTCCCTCTAAAAATTCATGAGTGTAAAAGTCAAAATACTGAATATGCCATGTTAAACTCAAGATCTCTTGTAATTAATCTCTACTTTTTGCTACAATTGCATTAAGCATGCCACTAAGTCCTACACTGCATTAAAAAAAAAAAAGTCTTCCTTATGAATTGGCCATGGTGACAAGAATCCAAAAGTCCACATTTTAAAAATATGAATTTGAATTTCTCCTTAACACTGACATAAAAACAGGCAGTGACTAGAGTTTCATCAATCCTTCCCAACTGTCTCAAAAAATATGTGCACTGTTACAATAAAAACAGTTCACCAGCTGTTTATGTAAAAATTATTTGACGAAAAACAAGCATGGCCATATGGCACTGTAGCTCTGCTGTGGGAGCATGAAGAATAATTTTGTAGGCTGTAGTACATAATGGTCATGCTAAGTAGGGTGTCAACTATTGCAGGCACATTACATTAATAGTTAATCTGTCCTTTTATCCTCTAAGTACTTACATTTCTTAACAGCTTGTAGTTTGGAAGCAAGTTAACTACTCACTAAGAATTAAAATTTTTTAAATGACAAAATATTTGATGTAATGTGTACATAATATCCATTTACTAATTAAAGATATTGTTTAAATAATAGATTAATTTGATGATAAGAATGTGATAGAGGAGCTGTTTCTCATTTCTCTAACCAAGGTTCCAAAAATATGAATCTGTGGAAGGTACTACACCATTGATTTAGAAGAAGAAAATAATTAAAAGACATACTTCATGTAAGAACCAGATCAACATACATACTTGCATTCTTAGAGTGTAAGAATAGTACCTTACCTTTATATTCTTTGCAATATCTTTTGCTGTGTCTTGTAAGCATGTAATAAATATTTGCTAAATAGAACACTCAGAAAAAAATGAATTATAAATGCCACTGGCAGACCCTCAAGTCCTCAAATTTATTTAGAACTTTTGGAATACCTTGGGGAATAACCCTCATCAATTACATAGATTGCATAATAGAATGGTGTTTATTGGCTTACAAAATCCCAGTATTTTGTTCTCACATTAATTCTTTTTGATTTGTTTACATATTAGGAGCTAGAGTCAACTGAAAGACAAAACTGAATGGCTTAATTCTCATTAAAAATCAGACTACTGGGAGTTCCCGTCGTGGCGCAGTGGTTAACGAATCCGACTAGGAACCATGAGGTTGCGGGTTCGGTCCCTGCCCTTGCTCAGTGGGTTAAGGATCCGGCGTTGCCATGAGCTGTGGTGTAGGTTGCAGACGCGGCTCGGATCCCGTGTTGCTGTGGCTCTGGCGTAGGCCGGTGGCTACAGCTCTGATTCCACCCCTAGCCTGGGAACCTCCATATGCGGTGGGAGCGGCCCAAGAAATAGCAAAAAAAAAAAAAAAAAAATCAGAGTGCTTAATTTAAGTGCCTGGAAAAGAAGGTGGTAACCAAAATGGAGAAGAAAAACACTGGATTAAAATCCAGTCATTCACATTCATATACTTTGGTTAATACCCTGACAAAAAGATGTTTGTTGACATGTGGCTGTGTCATTAATAACTTTAAAATGTCATTTGAGTGTTATGGTGACATTAATAATAGAGAAAGAAACCACAGCAGATATAGATCTGTAAGAAAAATGTTGCAGACATACCATGTATTTCTGAAATGCTTATCCTCTGTGGTTTTCATGGTTCATTTGATGCATGAATGTCCAGTTTAAACTCATGATCTATGTGGTTCTCCACCCTCCATATGAATTCCAAGACAAAGATGTTAATTTTTTATTTGAGAGACTTAGAATTCCACATTAAAGAGTTTCAGATTGGTAATGATTTCCTTGTTTACAAATGGTAAACACAATTAGTGTGTAGGTGATTATGTCTCAAGGGACAGTGGAAGAAGACTACAAACTCTGGTATGGATACATAGATTGGTTCATGGACTATAGCAATCATAACCAATAATGGTGTATTATGAAAGTAACTTGAAAGATACTCAGAGGAATAAGGTTTTTAAGTTGTTATAGACACAAATAGTGAGAGCTCATGGCTTAATATTTGAATGATGGGACAATTAAATATTGGAATCACAAAAGTATCAAGATTTATGTCAATGACAGTCGCAGTGGAGTAAGGCTCACAAAATTGAAAGAGATGTGAAGATATAACATTATTTTCCTTCCATGATATTAATGTTTAAGAAAGATTAAACATTTTAGGTGAATTTATTTCACGTTACACAAAATCTATCAAAAGGACTCCCTTTCCCCTCTGGTAACCTTAGGTTTGTTTTCTTTTATTGAAGTATAGTTGATTTACAATGTTGTGTTAGTTTCTGCTGTACAGCAAAGTGATTCAATTATACATATATATATAATTTTTCTTATTATTTTATATTATGGGAAACTTTACTGTAGGATATTGCATATAATTCCCCGTGCTATGCAGTAGAACCTTGTTGTTTATCTATTTTTTATATAGTAGTTTTTATCTGCTAATCCTAAACTCCTCATTTATTCCTCCCCCACTCCCTTTCCCCTTTGGTAAACATAAGTCTATTTTCTATGTTTATGAGTCTGTTTATGTTTTGTATATCAATTCATTTATATTTCAGATTACACATATAGGTGATATATTTGTCTTTGTCTGACTTACTTCACTTAGTATGATAATTCCTAGGTGCATCCATATTGCTACAAAAGGCATGATTTTGTCTTTTTATGGCTGAGAAATATTCTATTATATATATATGAATATATGTATATATATAATACATATACCACATCTTTTTAAAAATCTTGATATTTATTATTATATTTCATCATATGTTTCAAGTATACAGCATTACAATTAAGCATTTGTATATACCGCAAAATGATTATCACCACAAGTCTAGTTACCATTCATCACCAAACAGTTGACCCCCTTCCCCCTGTTTAGGTCACTCCTCAACCTCCTTCCCTTCTGATAACCACTAATCTGATCTTTATATTTATGAGTTTTTGTTTTATTTGTTCATTTGTTTTACTTTAGAACCACATATGGGTAAAATCATATGGTATTCACCTTTCTCTGACTGACTTTTTTCATTTATTTCATAATACCATCAAAGTCCATCTATGTTGTTACAAATGGCAGATTTCATTCTTTTTTTATGGCTGAATACACTCCCTTTTGTATGTATACTGCATTATCTTTATCCATTCATCCATCAGTGCATACTTAGGTGTTTCTATATCTTGACTATTGTAAATAATGCTTTAATGAACATAAGGGTACATGTATCTTTTTGAATTAATATTTTCATCTTCTTTGGATAAATACCCAGAGGTGAAATAGCTGGGTCAAATAGGAGTTCTAGTCTTAATTTTTTGAGAAACCTCTATATTGTTTTCCATGGTGGCTGTACCAGTTTATTGTCCCAGCAAAAGTGTACAAGGGTTGCCTTTTCTCCACATCTTCTGCAACATTTGTTATTTCTCGCATTTTCTTTTTTTTTTCATTTTTTAAAGTTTTATTGAAGTAGTTGATTTATAATGTTGTGATAATTTCTGCTGTATAACAAAGTGATTCATTTATATGTATACACACACCCATTCTTTTTCAGGTTCTTTCTCCATGTAGATTATCACAGAATATTGGGTAGAGCTCTCTGTGCTATACAGGAGGTCCCCATTGGCTAGTCATTCCATATACCTCTGTGTGTGCATATGCCAATCCCAAACCTGGAGTCCATTCCTCCCCCCACCACCTGTCTCCTTTGGTAACCATAACTTTGTAACAAACTTTTCTAAAAAATTGCCTGGTAAAGAGGAAATGCAATCAGGTGGCATATATATACTATAAGGAGGTCATAAGTAATACACAGTTTGTTTGGAATTTATATTTTAGGCATAAAGTATTGCTTCACATAATCTAGCTGTGTTGCTGGTAAAGTCTTCCTTTTTTTTTTTTTTTTTGGCTTTTTTAGGGCCGTGGGCAGCATATGGAGGTTCCCAGGCTAGGGGTTGAATCAGAGCTGTGGTGCTGGCCTATGCCACAGCCACAGCAATGCAGGATCCGAGCCACATCTGCAACCTATACTGCACCTCACGGCAACACTGGATCCTTGACCCACTGAGTGAGGCCAGGGATTGAACTTGTATCCTCATGGGTGCTAGTCAGATTCATTAACTGCTGAGCCACGACAGGAACTCCAAGTCTTCCTTTTTTATATGATGGGGTAAACTGGTCATTTCTGACATTTGCTTTAAGATCCTCCAGAAGAAGTTGACAATCATTTATCTAAAGGTATCCAGTCACAGAATTAACATGCTATGTGTTTCATTGCATTGCCTTTGTCTTTAACATGAATCCTGTAATTTTATTAGCACCATCTGAGTAAGAAACTACATGCATTATTTCTATATCTTGTTATATCTGGTTGGGAAATGTCATTGCTCATTGACTAGATTTTACTCATGTGGCTTGGTGTGAAGTAGTTTTATTCACAACCAGTTACTATTCCTGGATGTAACATTGATCTTTTTGTTTTACCTAATTGCCCCTTTTACCTCTCTTTATCTCTTTTTCCAAAAATATGTTTTTGTTGACTTCAATAAAAAAATCAGACCACTGACCAGATATTTTTTCCTTGCAAGTGATTCATAGCATTATAAGGGTGTTTTTTTGTTGTTGTTTTGTTTTGTTTTTGTTTTCATTTCTAAAAGGATCAGTTAAGGCAGGTTTTCTGTAAAAAGCCTTTCTCTCTTTTTTTTTTCCTTGTCTTTTCAATAACTATCCTAACAGATGTGAGGTAATCGCTCATTGTGGTTTGGATTTGCATTTCCCTAATAAATAGTGGTGTTGAATATATTTTCATGTGCTTGTTGTCCTTCTTTGGGAAAAACGTCTATTCAGATCCTCTACCACTTTTTATTTATTTATTTTAATTTTAATTTAATTTAATTTTATTTTTTTGGTCATATGGAGGCTCCCAGGCTAGGTGTCGAATCAGAGCTACAGTTGCCGGCCTACACCACAGCAACACAGGATCTGTGCTGTGTCTGTGACCTACACCACAGCTCACGGCAATGCGGGATCCTTAACCCATTGAGCGAGGCCAGGGATCAAACCTGCATCCTAATGGATACTAGTCAGGTTCGTTAACCACTGAGCCACAGCAGGAACTCCCTCTGCCACGTTTTAAATCAAAGTCGTTTGGGGTTTTTTTGAGTTACATGAGTTCTTTATGTATTTTAGATATTAGCCCCTTATCAGATATAGTATTTGCAAATATCTTCTCCCATTTGGTAGGTTTCCTTTTCATGTTGATGGTAGTTTCCTTTGTTGTACAGAAGTATTTTGGTTTGACATAGTCTCATTTGTCTATTTTAATTATGTTTCCATTACCTTTTGAGTCATATCCACAAAAACATTAGTAAGACCTCACTAAGATGTCAATAAGGTTACTACCTATGTTTTCCTCTAGGAATTTTGTGGTTTCAGGTCTTATATTTAAGTCTAATCCATTTTACTCTTTCCTTTTTTAAAAAAATATTGAAATATAGTTGATTTTCAATGTTGTGTTAGTTACAGGTGTACAGCAAAGTGATTCAGTAATATATATATATAATATATATAAATACATATATTCTTTTTTACATTCTCTTCCATTATAGGTTATCAAAAGATATTGAGTATAGTTTCCTGTGCTATAAAATAGGTCCTTCTTGGTTATCTATCTTATATATGGTAGTATGTATATTTCAATCCCAAACTTTGAATTTATCCCTCCCCTTTCCCCTTTAGTAACCATCAGCTTGTTTTGTCTGTCAGTCTATCTCTGTTTTATAAGTTCATTTGTATCATTTTTAGAAGATTCCACATATAAGCACTATCATATGATACTTGTCTTTGTCTGTCTTACTTCACTTAATATGATCATCTCTAGGTCCATCCATATCACTGCAAATGGCATTATTTCATTCCTTTTTGTGACCGGGTAATATTCCATTATACTATATATATATATATATATATATATATATATATATATATAGTATAAGAATATGTGATGTATATATCTTAAAGAAATATAGATATCACACATATAAGAAGATGTGTGATGTATATATCCTTAAACCAATCATCTGATGATGGGCACTTGAATCATTTACATGTCTTGACTTTTGTAAATAGTGCTGCTATGAACACTGTAGTGCATGTATCTTTTGAATTAGAATTTTCATCTTTTCTGGATATATGCCCAGGAGTGAGATTGCTGAATTATATGGAAACTCTATTTTTCGCTTTTTAAGGAACCCCCATCTGTTTTCCATAGTATCTGTACACATCTACATCCCCACAAAAGTATAGGAGAGATCCCTTTTCTCCACAGTCTCTCCAGCATTTATTATTTGTAGACTTTTTAATGATGACCATTCTGACTGTGTGAGATGATACCTCATTGTGGTTTTGATTTGCATTTTTCTAATGATTAGTGATGTTGAGCATCTTTTCATGTGCTTGTTACCCATCTGTATGTTTTCTCTGGAAAAATGTCTATTCAGGTCTTCTGCTCATTTGCTAATTCTTGCAACCCTAATTGTGAAGGGAGTGTAGAATAAAAAGGCGGCAGATGGGTTGGGTTTGGAGAGTGTTGTGCACCATCACATGGAGTACTGAACTTACTCTATAGGGACAAATCCTTTTAAATAGAGTTACAACAAAGTAGACTTCGGAAGAATGAGAGGACGACCTGAAGCCATTAAGAAGCCCAGCCTTGGTAACAGCCTTCCCAGAGCCCATTTTGTTTTCCAAATATCTCACCTGTAACACATACTTGGTGACTGGCATCATCTCTATCGTAGCTGGAGTGTGATGGATATTTCCTTTGCATGTTGCAAGCATCTCTCTGCTTACTTTATCTCAGAGGATTCTCTGAAAATGTGGGTACTTTTTCTGGGATTTCCCCCGTTTCTGTTTCACTGACTCTGTTCTTTCACGCCTATTTCTGAGGACAATTTCTTGACTTAGATTCTACTCTTGAGTTCACTTATACTGTAAGAGATTATTGTTCTCCATTTCTTTAAAAAAAAAAAAAGATAAATAGCCCTTGATTTATTTGCAAGCTACCTATTATCCTTAATGACGTTTGAGTGTTCCCTAGAAGCAGAGTTCAGTACACCTAGATTGAAAATCTTTAGTAGTCATTGTGCAAGATAATTTGAAATGATCCCACATTTTACAGTTTATGTGTAAAGGAAACTTGTTGGGGTCTTCCTAAAGCTTACAATAATTTTTTTGAATCCTTGTGTCTTATTTTGTTTTCTTTTTGAATGACATTGTTTCTGCCTCAGATTTTTTTTTTTTTTAATTGAGGTATACTTGGTTGACAATATTGTGTTAGTTTCAGGTATACAGCAAAAAGATACAGTTATGTATATATTTTTCAGATTATTCTCTATTATAGATCATTACAAGATATTGAATGCAGTTCCTTTTATTCTGCAGTAACTTGTTGCTTATTTATTTTATGTATAGTAGTATGTGTTTGTTAATCTCACACTCCAAATTAACTGTTCCATTTTACTCTAATATATAATACTCTGTCATGCTTCTTTACCTTTCTCTGTGAAGGTGTTTATTTATTACCGATACTTAATTACATTGTGATCAGTGACTATAATTTACATTATTTCAATTCTTTGGAATTTCTTTAAAGTTATTCTGTGATCTAGTATATAGTCAGTGATTTTAAATGTTCCCTCTGTGCATTAAAAAATGCATGTGATTAATTTATTGGATAAAATGTTCTCTATATATTCTGTGCATCAAATTTAAAACTATTAAAATATTTTTTATTTTATAAATTTTATGAATAAAAATCCTGCTTGATCTGTCAGTTCAGAGGCATCCTAAAATCACTATCTGTTATAATTTTGTCAAATTTTGCCTATGTATACAGAGTACATGTTATTTGAGGTGTAATGATTTAGAATAATTGCATCTTCCCAGTGAACTAAATTCAGCAGTAATCGTTATACCTAATATTGCTTGTTTGCTTTAAAGAATGTCTTATCTAATATTAATATAGCTGTACTATTTTTATTAGTATTTACATTGTACAACTTTTTCCATACTTTTTCAAAATAACTGTATCCTTTTATTCCAGACAACTCTCTTGTATATAGCATAGGGTTGATTTTTTAAATCAACTCTGAATCTATTTTCTTTTAATTGGTGTATTCACAACATTTCTATTATAAACTAATATATTCAGGTTTATAATACTCATTTGCAGTCTTACTATCCCACTTGTATGAATCTTTGTCTCCTTCCTTACATTTTGTGAATTATATATCATCCCTTTTTCCTTTTCCATAATGTTTTTAGTTTAATATTCTTTATTTCTTCAGTTAGATTTTCTCTAGAAATTACAACAGCAATTTCCAAAGTCGAATAACCAAAGTCTCATATTTATTGATTTATTTTTTTTAATTTTTATTTTTAGCCATGCCCATGGCATGTGGAGGTTCCTAGGCCAGGGATTGAACCTGTGCCGTGGCAGTGACCAAAGCTGCAGCAGTGACAATGCCAGATCCTTAATCTACTGAGACACCAGGGAACTCCTCCACTTTTGCTTTATGAATAGAAGATTATTTTTGTGGTTTTAATTCTTCGTATTTTAAACAGTATTTTTTATAAATTTTATATTCTCTAAATTGATTTAGATTTAACCAAATTTACAGTTTTGCTTTTTCCCTGTATCCCAGACTTTCCATTTAGGATTCTTTTTATTGTTATTGTTACCTTAGAAACATATTCGAGTATTTTCTTTATTTTTTTTAAATTAAAAAAAAATGTTTTGTCTTTTTGCCTTTTCTTGGGCTGCTCCCACAGCATATGGAGGTTCCCAGGCTAGGGGTCTAATCGGAGCTGTAGCCACCGGCCTACGCCAGAGCCACAGCAATGCAGGATCTCAGCCACGTCTGCAACCTACACCACAGCTCATGGCAACACCAGATCCTTAACCTGCTGAGCAAGGCCAGGGATCAAACCCGCAACCTCATGTTTCCTAGTCAGATTTTCGTTAACCACTGAGCCACGACGGGAACTCCTCGAGTATTTTCCTTAGTGTGAGATGATTGGTGATGAATTATCATGATATTTGTTTGTCAGTCTATGTTTTTCCTGCCCATTTTGAAATGTATTTTTGTAGAGTATGTAATTCTGTGTTGGTAGTCACTTTATACTTAACACTTTGAAGCAGTAATTCCATCAGCTTCTAGCTTTCATTGTTGATGTTATGAAAGTATCTGCCCCTGTTACCTCTTGATCCTTTATATGTGACCCTCTCATTAGTTTTTTTAAGATGTTCTTTACTTTTTGCTTTGGTTTTCTGCAGTTATATTGTGCACATGCCTGAGTTTTTTGCTTTATCTTTCATGGGATTCATTGAGATTCTTGGTTATGTGAGTTTATTTTTTTATTAGTTTTGGAAAAATTGTAACTACTTTTTTGAGTTCCATTTCTTTCTTTCTCTTCTACTGAACCCCAGTTAAATGTATTTAGGAAATTTCCATTATATTCTTTGTCCCTTAGCCTTACCTCTTAGCACTTACCTCTGTTATCATGGTTGACATAGCTGATTTATAGTCTCTGTGTGTGTGTCAATTATAATATCTATACTAATAGTGAGACTGTAAGTCATCTTGTTTTCTGATACATTGGATTATTTTTTATTGTGTAGTGATAAATTTGCTTGCATTCATTTAAAGATATTTTATTGTGTTCTGGACATGAATTTGATGATTTTATGTATTTGTGTTAACAACCTCCAGGGAGTTTTCTTCCCCCCTTTTTCTAAGTGTTTGGAGGCAATAGCAATCTAAGATCACTATTATCCAGTTTTAGAGTTTGAGGTTTTCTGGGGACTGGAGGACCTGAAATAGGGCTTTAGTCCATGAAAGAGCTTGTTTCTGGTTCATACTTACTTCTAGTTTACAACAATAGTTACTCCCAGGAACTATTCTAAATGAGGAGTTATAAAACTATTCTCCATCTTGGAAGGATCTGGAATTTATCTTTTTTAAAAATAATTTATTGAACTTCTGTCGACCTACAATATTATATTAGTTTCACATATACAACATAGTATTTCTATATTTCATAGGTTTTACTCCATACAAAGCTATTATAAAATATAGTTATTTTATAGAATAACTATAGAATAATATATACTATTATTCTATTATAATATATACTATTCTATAGTAGTATATAGATATATATAATAATAACATATACTATATATACTATTTTTCTATTATAACTATAGAATAATAATAACTATAGAATAATATAGAATATTTTATAGAAATATAGAATATTGACAATATTCCCTGTGATATATATTACATCCTTGTAACATTTATTTTATGCCTCAATTGGTACTCTTAAATCTCCTTCACCAGTTTGTTCCTCCCCCACCTCTCTCCCTTCTGGTAACTACTAGTTAGTTCTTCCTATCTATAACTCTCTTACTATTCTATTTGTTTCTTTCTTTTATTTTTTTTAGATTCCACATTTCTTCTATTTTTTATTTTTTTAGATTCCACATTTTTTATGTTTTTATTTCCATAAGTGAAAATATGTAGTATTTCTCTTTCTATGTCTGACTTATTTTACTAAGTATAATGCCTTCTGTGTCCAGTCATGCTGTTGCAAGAGGCAAAATTTCATTCTTTTTTACGCCTGAGTAATATTCCATTGTATTCCATTTGTGTGTGTGTGTGTATAAATGAACTTATTTTTCCATTCATCTGTTGATGGGGACTTAGGTTATTTCCTTATCTTGGCTATTGTAATAATGCTGCTAGGAACATAGAAGTGCATATGTCTTTCAAATTAGTGTTTTCATTTTCTTCAGTTAAATATGCAGGGTTGGAATTGCTGGTTCATATAGTAGTTCTCTTTTTAATTCTTTGAGGAACCTCCATACTGTTTTCCATACTGACTATACCAATTTACATTCCCACAAGGGTTCTCTTTTCTCCATATTCCTGCCAACACTTGTTATTTTTTGTCTTTTTGATGAGAGCCATTCTAAAAGGTGTGAGGCAATATCTCATTGAGGTTGTAATATAATGAATAATGCTTGTATGGTTGGAAAAGATGCTTGACTTAATTTCACTCTTCTTAAAGTTATTGAGAGGAGTTCCCATCATGGCTCAGTGGTAATGAACCCAACTAGTATCCATGAGGATGTGGGTTTGATCCCTGGCCTCACTCCGTAGGTTAAGGACCTGGCATTGCCATGAGCTGAAGTGTAGATCATAGATGGGGCTTGGATCATGCGTTGCTGTGGCTGTGTTGTAGGCTGACAGCTGAAGCTCCAACTTGACCCCTAGTCTGGGAACTTCCATATGTCACAGGTGCATATGGGGAAGAAAAAGACAAAAAATAGTTATTGAGATTTGGTTTGTGGCCTAACATGTGATCTCTCCTGGAGAAAGCTCCATGTACACTTGAAAAGAATGTATGTTTTGTGGCTTTGTATTGAATGGTCTATAGATATCTATTAAGTCCATGTGATCTAATATATCATTTAAAGCCACTGTTTTCTTACTGATTTTCTGTCTAAATGATCTATCCATTGATATAAGTGGGGTGTTAAAGGTCCCTTACTATTATTGTGTTAATGTCAATTTCTCCCTTTATGTGTGTTAATATTTGCTTTATATATTTAGGTGCTCCTATATTAGGTGAATATATGTTTACAAATTTTTTTATTCTCTTTTTGCATTGACCTCTATCATTATATAATGCCCTTATTTGTCTCTCATTATAGACTTTTTAAGTTTACTTTGTCTTATATGAGTACTAATCCCTCAACTTTCTTTTTATTTCCATTTACATGGTGTACCTTTTTCTTTTTTTCTTGTTTTGTCCAAGTTCGTGGCATGTGGAATTTCTCTGACCACAGAATGAACCTGCACCACAGCAGTTACCTGAGCTATGGTAATGACAGTAGCTGATCTTTAGCATGTGAATGTCTTTTCCTATCCTTTCACTTTCAGTCTGTGTGATTCTTTATCTCTGAAATGAGTCTTTTTCAAAAATTCAATCAGACACCCTATGTCTTTTGATTGATGCATTTAGCTACTGACATTTAAAATGATTATTGATAGGTATGTACTTACTGACATTTTGTTTCTTGTTTTCTGGTTGTGCTTATAGTTCTCTATTCTTTTCTTCTTTTCATCTCTTTCCTTGTGGTTTGATGATTTTCATTAATATTATATTTGCGTTCTATTCTGTTTGTTTTTCTTTCATGTATTGTAGGTTTCTGACTTGTGGTTACCAGAAAAATCACATATATCAACCTTTAAATATACCTACTTGCCTTAAATTGATAGTTGTTTAAGTTCTAACATTCTCAAAGTTCTACCTTTTTTTACCTCCTCACATTTTATGTTTTAGTGTCATATTTTATATCTTTATATGTATTCCTTAACTGTTTATTGTAGTTATAGTTGATTTTCAATTTTTGTCTTCATACTGGCTTAACTGGCTTTATCAGCTGCCTTTATGATACATTTGCCTATACCAATGAAAACTTTTTTCTTCATACATTTTCTTATTTCTTGTTATGGCCTTTTCATTTTCACTTAAAGAAGACTTATCATTTCTTGTAAGCCTGGATTAGTGGTGATGAAGTTTTTTAGTTTTTGCCTATATGAGAAACTCTTTATCTTTCTTTCAATTTTGAATGATAACCTTGCTGTGTAGAGTATCCTTGGTTGTAGTTGTTTGTTTTTTTTTTCCAGTAGTTTAAATATATTGTGCCATTCTTTTCTGTCTTGCAAAGTTTCTGCTGAAAAATCAACTGATATCCTTGTGGAGGCTTCCTTATATGTAATTCTTTGTTTTTATCTTACTGCCTTTAAAATTTTCTCCTTAATTTTTTCCATTTTGGTATATCTTTGTATGGATCTCTTTAAGCTCATCTTGTTTCAGATTCTCTTTGCTTCCTGGCACTGGATATCTTGATTTCTTCTTCAGGTTAGGGATGTTTTCAGCCATAATTTCATCAAATAAATTTTCTGCCCTTTTCTCTCTCTTTTTCTCTATTTTCCTAAAATGTGAATATTAGTATGCTTGATATTGTCTAAGAGTTCCCTTAAAAATAATCATATATTTTTTTCATTTTTGCTGTTCTGATTGGATGATTTCCACTATTCTATCTCCCAGGTTGCTTTTGCATTCTTCCATTACATGTAATCTTTTATTAATTCCTTCTGGTTTATTTCTCATTTCAGTTATTGTATTCTTCAGCTATGATTAGTTCTTTTTTATATTTTATAGTTCTTTGTTGAAGTTTTCACTGTGTTCCTCTGTTCTTTTCCTGAGTTCCATGAGCATTTGCTTTGAATTCTTTATCAGGTAAATTACTTATTTCACTTTCTTTAGAGTTTCTTTTGGGGGAGGTTTATCTTGTTATCTCATTTGGAGCTTACTCCTCTATCTTGTCATTGTTTGACTTTCCTTGGATGAAATTAGGCAAAACAATTGCCTATCCCAGACTTGATCATGTATCCATGTGTGGAAGCATCCCTATGAAGTTTTTGTGTACCAATCTAAGAAAGTATATAACTTTTACATATATAATAAATAAAATTATACATGTATAATTATAAATTATCATTAAATAATAAATTGATCAATGGTTAAGTGTAGTGATAATTTCAGAAACTAATGTTTGGTAATTCCATCTAATGTAAACACAGAGAGGAAGATAAAATAAAACTGAAATAAAATGATACAATTAAAATAGTACTTCCAATGCCTGGCATGGCACTCACCTCTTCAATATAATCTGACTAGGTAACTGAAAAAAAAAATGTAAAAATATAAAACTGATAATAAATGTAGAGGGAAAGACAGGACCAATAGTATATTTTGCTCTAACAGAGGCAGAAAATCCTTATGATCACTTACTCAGCTTTCAAAGTTTTAAAAAGAAATGAAATATATGTAGATAAAACTAATACAGGAAGTACTCTAAAAGACCTCAAGTAAAGTAAATCAATGAATAGTGTTTGTATTCCTAAAATTACGATTATTAACAGTAGCCCTAGAAAAATCTAATGTTGGATTTGTCACATTAAAAGATAAATTTCTAGAAGAATCACACTTGACAGCTGTTAGTACCAGAATGGAAAAAAAAAACACTTAAAGTTTCATTCTTTTGTATTTAGATAATTGAATATTATTAAACATGCCTTATCACAGTGGTACTTCTTGATAAAAACAGAACAATATATTGATTATTATTGTTGGGTATTGAGATTTTGTCAGATTTTCTTTTATTATACTTGGATAAACTTCTTCAATTACAGTCTTCCTCCACAGCTCAGTCATTTCCTTAGGAGACAATCCTAGATGTTTACTGAGATACTTAAGATAGATTCTATAAAAGTAATTTCCAGTGGCCAGTTAGAGCAGTAAGCTATACGTATTTATCATTTTCTGAACAACACAACTTAATCATGCAAAAAAATTATCTGTTGTTCTAATTGTCTCTCTAGTTGAGGCATTTAACTTAGAAAACCTCTGCATTGTTAAATTTGCAATTTCCGTTGAAGTATCCTTACAAACACTTTTCTATGGCACCAGCAATAACTACACTGACTTGAAAGGTTCTTTTTTTAAAAAAAATTTTTTTAAGGGTTTTTAATTACATTTTTATGGAATATGTCTATCACCTGTCAGGCAATGTCATTAAAAGAAGGAAAAACTGTTTATTAGCCTGATAGAGAGTAGAGCATATTCTAAGCTAAAAACATGTTTGTGATCAAATCCATATACTATAAACTGCTCGCCTTAAGAATAAATTTATATACTTAATTTATATTTTATCCTATTTTTATTAAATTTAGGATGCAAATGAGACCTTGTTATATTTCAAAACGTATGCCTTGAAATTAAGCTGTCAGTCCTATAAGTAGTGGTGCTGCACTATTTACAGAAAACCAAAAAACATGGCACTCTGGTTAAAAGAAACAAAGCTAAGCAGCAAAAACAAAAAGAAAAACCCTCAAAGACCATCACATTGCTGAGAATAAAATCCAAAGCTCTTATCCAGGCCTAAAACCCTGCCCATGGCTATATGAGGTGGCTCTTGGACCTCTCAAATACCTTTCCTATCTTGCCTGTGTTCCCTCTCCCCAGTAACTTTGTCTTTCTTACTCTCCCTCTATCACTTACCCCTCTGTCAGGGAACTTCGCCCAGGTAGTCACATGGCTCATTCCCTTAATTTTTTTCAGAGCTCCTATTAAAAGGCCTTCCCTGACTACACCCTTCATTTTCTGGGCCTTCACTTAACCTTCTTATATAGCATTCTCCTGTATCTGATATTGTAAAACATGTATGCTTCTTTACTGTCCTCCTTCCCAATGAAATCTAAGCTTCATTAGGAGAGACACTTCTTTGCGAACCACTGCACTGCCATCACCTGGAATACCGTGTGTTACATAATGGGTTCTCAATATATACCCAAGAGGTAACACAGTGCCTTGACTGATGGGGGCTGAAAGTGATGCTGTAGAATCTTTATATTCTCCATGTAAAGTTACTTAACACTCAAACTTTGTGACATGCAAAAAAGAAATCATATTGCTATATTTAATCAAGTGATAAGTTTTTTAAAATAATATTTTAAAATATATTAACACAATAACATCTTATAATTGGAAACACATTTTATATTTTGGAAACTTACAGTTAGAGTTTTTATTAAATTGAAGTAATTATTTCCCTGATAATTACCGTCTCCTTCCCATACCACTCACTCTCTTCCTACCTACCCATTCAAATGCCTAAATTCATTGCTGTGGTGGGTAATGACAAAGCAGAAAAGAGAATTCAAGTTTCTTCTGGATAGACACCTAAAATCTAAATTCTTTAAGTAGAGGACATGTTGGCCACTGATGACAATGGGGAAAATCGTAAGGATGAACAACATTTCTTCATTTTCTTGATTTTCTCTACACAAAATATTTTCCAAGTTTGGAGTGTGGAGAAAACAATAGAGCGATAACCAAAATATAGAATAGCCAATATAGGTCTGCTGTCTCCTATCAGGTACATATGTTGGGTCTTCATTGCCCAGACCACAAGTCTGTTCTAATTTTTTACATCTTTAAGTCCCTGGGAACTTTGATTGAATCTCTCTAAGAAAAGGGATAAAGCTCCAACTGACTGAGGACAAGTTTCTATTATGCCAGTAGAATGGCGATCTTAAATAAAAATTAAATGGGTAAGAGAAAAATTAAAAGAATTGTATTATGTTTGCACAACTAAGCTCTATGTACTGGCTACCCACATTATAAATACCCAGTGACAGATTTTCTGTGAAAGTAATGAAGCTAATGCTTCAGGGTCTCTCTCTTACACAGGTCCCTGGGTTTCTAGGAGTACTTGGAGTTGTAGTATGTTCTGGAAACCAGTTTGCAGAGAAAGCATTTCTCTATAAGCATTTCTAGAAAGTTGTCTAAAGATACCTTAAAGGAAATGAATTTGAATTATTAAGAATCCAGCAATTTTTTGTTGTTTCTCTTTTCATTTAAAATATAAAATATTTTGAACATAATTTTAAAAATATAAATTTTAAAAATAAAATTTTGTATTCTCTTTCTTAAAAAGACCACCATATTTTATACACTTTAGGTTCCACCTAACCTGGGCCCATGCTTATATGTGCTTATATATATGTATAACTTTAGAAAAATACACACCAGGCTGATGAGCAAATTGACATTTGGAAAATAGTTATGGCAGACCAAGTAGGGAAAGGTTTTTCAAGTTCTACCTCACAGACCTTCATAGTTTTTTACCACATTATGTATTATATATATATTTTTAAATTCCCTGACAAAGAGAAACAAGATTTTCATTTCTTTAAAATAACAGCCTCCAATAAAAACTGATAAAATAAAACAAAATAAAAAAATGAAACCAAATGTTTGGATTTGGTAGTGAAGGAAAAAAAATGCCACATCTTTCTCTTTTCTTTCAGTGCCAAATTTCTATAAAGGTGATTATCATTTTTGTTTTTATTGCAGTATGACTTACATGTCATAAAATGTGTATATTGCATCAATTCAGGGATTTTAAAGTGAAATTCTGCATGTGTGTAACCAGCACAACAATCTAGAAATATTCCCATTACTCCCCAGAATTCCCTTAAGCATGTGCCCACTCTATGATTTTTATTTAAGAACAATCACTCGTTCACCTCTTAGTAGTATTCTTACCTTACTTCCTCTGATTTCTGCCCCATCCCTCACTGAACTTTTCCTTGCCATGGTCACTAATAACTTTTTTGCTGTTAAAATTAATGGATGTTTCTCCACTTTTATCTTGATCTGCCAGCTATCTTTGGCAGTGTTGGGAATTCCTCACTTTATGAAGCACTCTTGGCTTTGAAACAGTGAGTTTACCCAGTATCTGTTCTTTCCTTTCCTTTCTCCTTACAAATAAAAACTCTTAGTTAGATGTGACCATGTGATCAGCTAAAATATGTAAATTATCAGGGTCACTTGCATTTGGGAAGGAAATCAGATGTGAGAAATTGATTAAAAATTTCTGGGAAATATTTTGATTACTGATAAAGGTGGCCCTTCTTCTTGCTTTTCCCACTTTGTCCTTCCTACTTGGAACACAGTAGCTTATTGAAGTCCCATAGATCATCTCTCCACCATGATAAGAATGGTGAGGCAAAAAGGAAGGAGTTGCTTGGGATATTAAGGGCATCCTGTAGCCATTATAATAGCTGTGAACTTCCTTTTTTTTGGACTTAAGTGGAAGGAAATGGACTTGCATCCTGTTTAAGCCCCTGATATTTTGGTTTTCTCTTACCAACATCTGATTGCAATCACTAACTAAAATAGCTTAGATGGCTCTTCTTATTTTGAGTCTATGGGTAATAGTGCCACCTGGAAAAGTCTTTGTAGAGAAAAACCAAGGATGTTATCTGATAAATTCATTTCTGAGAATATCCTATGATGTGACATCCTTTTCTGTCTCAAAAACAGTAGTTTCAATGACTGGCCAGTCATGGATTTTTATGGACCATGTTTTCCTATATAAGGACAGACTGGTGCACTGTGGCAGTAAGCATATTTGTTTAGAAAATAAAAGGTACCATTTGCATATTAGGATTATGGCCCTGGGTGGGGTGGAGGGGTATTCTTTGGCTATCCAAGATACCAGGATGAAGTTCTTTGTAGAGCTATGCTCATTCACTCTTCCTCCCTTCTTCCCTTCCTCTCTCTCTCCTCCTCCCCCTTTCTCTGTCTGTCTCTCTCTGGAATTCATTTTAATGAGCTCAAAAGAGCATATAGGAGTTCCAGTCGTGGTACAGTGGTTAACGAATCCGACTAGGAACCATGAGGTTGCGGGTTCGGTCCCTACCCTTGCTCAGTGGGTTAAGGATCCGGCGTTGCCGTGAGCTGTGGTGTAGGTTGCAGACGCGGCTCGGATCCCGTGTTGCTGTGGCTCTGGCGTAGGCCGGTGACTACAGCTCCGATTCCACCCCTAGCCTGGGAACCTCCATATGCCGCGAGAGCGGCCCAAAGAAATAGCAAAAAAAAAAGCCAAAAAAAAAAAGAGCATATAGATGATGACAGAAAGAGAAGAGCAATTTTCATTTTTCTCACTTAATAACATAGATTCTTTTCATTGTTTTAAACCCAGTGAACCAATATATTTCAGCTGTTGTAAAAATATCAGGCAGAAACCAAAGAATAAAGAGAGAAAGTAAATATTACGAGAAAAGTTTCAAAATATGATTTTCATGTGTATAGTATGAGGATAAGAACAATATCTAAAATCGTTGATGAGAGTCAAAACAAACAAATGCATGGCGGGCAACTTAGAGATAACAAAAGCCTTATCTTTTATATATCATTGTGCCCAGAGACACTATTTTCATAAATTTATCCTAAAATAACAATTTTACTGAAGCCTATTTAGAGTGGAATCTTGTATTAAAGTTAAAATCCTGCTTACCTATTATGCACTCACCAGGCAATGAATCAAGATGGGGAGGTGGGAGAATAGCACTCTCTTTCCTTAAAACTTGACAGATAGCCTGTTTTTTCCACAATTAAAAGTTTTTATAATAGTTAAAACCCTTAGCTGCCTTGTGCGTTTTTCTCTATTTATACCTTAAATTGGTTTGTTTATGACCTCGTTTGATAATTAAGAACAGGGACAAATTTCTTCCTCAGTAAAGTCATTATTAGAATGGTTTGTTGTAGTTATTTTCCGAAGAAAAAATTTTAAAAGCAAAATAAATCTGAAATCTCAATTTCATTAATTATATGGGGGAAGCAACTATGTGTAATTAAGGCCAGAGGAAATAAAGTGAAATTTTGATTTTTTTGTTTATCATAAAATCACTTAAAGGAATAGTAATTATATGGAGTGATTTAAGATTTCCTTTTAAATAAGTTTTTTATAAATTTTGTAAACACTTTTCATGTATTTTTAAAATAATCTCTTTTTGTGAATGATGCCTTTGAAAACAATTAAGTTTATCACCTTCAATATTTTCCCAAGAAACCAAGCAAGACAATTTTGGAGTGTAGTGTGACCTGGAATTTCCTTTATGTCTTGTATAATGAAAGTATATACAGACAGTTATTTCAAAAGACCATTATTTATAGACCCCAACCAACTTTCTTCCACATGATCTTCTGATGTTCCTCAGGGAAGTCCTATCAGCCTCAGACATAGAGGATGCAGCCTTGCCCAAGGCTATAAGGCTCAGCAGGCTTCCTAACATTTGAACAGTGTGACTCCCTAAGAATTTCAATTCTGCATTATCCTTTCCCTTTTCAAACATCTTCTTGAGGTGTTTAAATAAAGACAGTGCCTCAGGGTGAATCGCCACAAGCTCACTCTTTCATTGTGGCTATCTAATCTAGGAGATCAAGATCCCCCAGAACTTTTAAACATGGGATGCCCAGCCTCAGCCACTTCAGGTGATGTTTTGGAGCCCCAAACAAATTCAACATTCTTTCTGACATTTTTCTTGTTTGCACTGATGAAACAAAGATACATCTCATTTTTTTGGCCTGCCTCCACTTGCTTTACTCCTCTAATTTTATACTTAAAAGGTAGTTTTCACTTTATCCTTTTCAAGTTTAATATCTTCATATAGTTACCTTTAAAAAATATTTTAAAGCTGTTATTTTGACTTTGATGGTGTAATCAGTTATATAATAGAAGACTCCAAACTGAGAAAACACCATCGCATGAAAGTCCTCATTTAATTGTCAGGTAGACACTAAATCTATAATCTGTTATTGGGCACTCCAAAGCCAAATGATCAGTATAGTGAAAATGTTAACCCTTTTTCTTATCCTGGCTTTCTCTGTAGTGTACCAATTCACAATAGTAAGGAAGGGTTATACCTATCTTTTTTGAGTCATGAGCATCACATACCTTAGGATTATAAATATTTTCTTCATTAAAAAATATAATAGGAAAAAAGTCATGAATATGTTTTTCATAAGTTAAAAAATATTGAAATCAAATGAATCATTTGTATATCTTGGGCTGTTTTGATGAAAGAGTTGTACGATTTCAAGGTTTCCTGAAGAGTACTTGGAAGAGTGCAGTGGCAAGAAAAATGTAGAATTTCACAATTAAAGTGGTAATGTTGCTAACCATGAAATTTCAAAAAATTTGCAAAAGAGATAAAATTGTAAATGGTTACTCTATGAAAAATAAGAAGTCTTCACCTTATCATGGTAAATACTCTATTTAATAGAGGAAAAGATTTGAAATGATGATATAGCAAACCAGAAAACTGTTAAAATGTCATTCTAGAGGTTACTGATAAAGTGCTATGTGTAAAAAAATAATGTGCAAAAATTATCCTCCCTCCACCAAAACCTACAATTCTGCTGGAAATGGAGTGCCCATGATAGAACAGAGTCAGTAAAGGAAGACTGAAAGATATAAGGCAAACTGGATCGTGTGTATAGGCATACTTCATTTTCTTACCCTCAGGGATATTGCAACTTACAGATTGAAAGTTTGAAACTCTGTCAGTGCCATTTTTTCCAATAACATTTGCTCACTTTGTGTCTGTAAGTCATGTTTTGTTATTTTTCAGAATATTTAAAACGTTTTCATTATTACTATTATACTTGTTATGATGGTCTGTAATCAGTGATTTTGATGTTACTATTGTAATTGTTTTGGGGTGCCACAAACTTTACCCATATAAGGTTGCAGACTTAATCAGTAAATATTGTGTGTGTTCTGACTGCTCTACCAACCAGTCTCCCATTTCACTCCCTCTTCTCAAGCCTTCCTATACCCTAAGACACAACAATGATGAAACTAGGCCAATTAATTACTCTACAATGGCCGGGGAGTTCCCTAGTGGCTTAGCAGTTAAAGGCTCAGGCTCTGTCCCTATTGTGACTCAGGTCACTGCTGTGGCTCAGGTTAAATCCCAGGCCTGGGGACTTCTGCATGCTGTGGGTGTAGCCAAAAACAATTAAATAAACGTAATTGATAAAGCAGCATCAAGGTTTGAGAGGATGGATTCCAATTTTGAAATATGTTCTACTGTGGGCAAAATGCTATCAAACAGCATTGCATGCTACAGAGAAGTTGTTTATGAAAGGAAGAGTCAATCAAAGTGGCAGACTTCACAGTTGTCTCATTTGAAGAAATTGCCACACCAGCCCATTCTTCAGCACTCACCACGCTGAGAAGTCAGCAGCCGTCAACATCGAGGCAAAACCTTCACTAGCAAAAAGATTATAACTCATGGAACGCTCAGATAATTGTTAGCATTTTTTAACAATAAAGTATTTTTAGTTAAGGCATGTACATTGTTATTTTTAAACATAATACTATTTCACACCAAATAGACTACTGTAATAGTATCAACATAACTTTTCAATGCACCAGGAAACCAAAAAATTCATGTAACCCGCTTTATTGCAATATTCACTTTATTTCAGTGGTCTGAACCCACAGTATCTAGGAGGTATGCCTGTACAAGGAAGAATGCTGCCTGGGTAGAAACTAATCCAAGGTTGCTCTACAATTGAAAGGGGTTTTTAGGGTCAGGAAAAAGTCCTGGAAGAACCAATAAAGTGACTCTTTGACATAATGCATTAGAAGCTGCCTGTTAAATTGATATTCTCACTTGTCTACGTTCTCATCCCCCAACTGGAACTAGAGACTTAGAGAACAGGAGAATTTGCCTCATTATGATTTTAGATATTTTGTTTTAAAAGAAATACCAATGCCTTTGCCATAAAATTATTTATCTATGTTCCTTAACCTATCACTGTTACAGAAGCAAGCCATGGTAACCAGGTATCTTATAGACAAAACAAAGATTAAGTCACACATTTTTCCCCGAATAATAAAGTGCTGGAAAGGATAGTAGAAAAGCTAAGAAAAGTTAGAAGATACAGCCAGATGTTCTAAAAATCTATCCAACAGGAATCTTATAAAGAGTAATAGGACAGCAGCTATAAAATAACATCTGACTGAAATAAAGAAACTCATGACTCCTTAGTTGGAAAGGGCCCATCCAAGTATGAGCCCTTTTCATCTCCATCCTAATCAATGAATAGTGTAAAAGAGTATGGAAACACACACTTGGGAAATTGTATAGGCTAGGTCTGAGAATGGAACATATTGCTTCCTCTTACATCTCTGCCATCACATGGTCACATATATCTGAAAGGGAGGCTGGGAAATGAAGTTTAGCTCTGTGTTCAGACAGAAGAAGAAATTTGAGTAAAAAAGTTGGCAGTCCCTCTATTCTACTCTCTTCTATTCTATACTTCTAACCATATTTTATTTCTAAGTCTGTCCCACACTTCTGACCACTAAATATCCAGGAGGAATTCTCTTGTATGTTTTTCTTCTGCTTTCCCAGGAGGAATTCTCTATATCTTTCTGTGTTCCATCCTCAGAAAGATCTTGCTAGTCCATTATACTATTTGGCCAAATGAATGTTGGTACATTGAAGGGTATACCAATAATCATATACTTTGCACATATCCTAAAAAATCATACCTAAAGATATTTACTAAACTGAGCTTTCACTTATTTGCATATTCATTTGTTTATTTATTTGCTTACATGCTTGTTTACTGCTTTTTTGGCCTTGATATTGGCAGTAACTGAAAAGCATTAGCTAGGTAACAGTATCAAAGTGTATAAAAGATATTATTCAGGGGATAAAGGTATAATATGATCCTGTGGTAAGTAGCCTCTAAGACTGCCTTCAGTGATCTCCTTGTATTCATCCTTTAAAAGTGGGTTTAGTGATTCACTAGTGAATAGAATGTGGTAGAGGTGATGGGATGTTGCTTCAGATGTCAGGTTACAGTAAAACTGCAACATGGTGGACCTAGCAAATATTATACTTAGTGAAGTAAGCCAGACAGAGGAAGACAAATATCATATGATATCACCTATATGTGGAATCTAAAAGAATAATAAAGTGAATATATGAAATACAAGTGAATATATGAAATACAAGTGAATATATGAAACAAAAACAGATTCATAGACATAGAAAACAGACTTATGGTTACCAAAGGGAAGGGGGGGTGAAAATTAAGAGTATGGGATTAACAGATACAAATTACTATATATAAAATAGATAAGCCACAAGAATTTACTGTATAGCACAGAGGATTATGTTCAGTGTCTTGCAATAACCCATAATGGAATATAACCTGAAAAAAATAACCGAATCACTATACTGTACACCTGGAATTAGCACAAGGCTGTAAAACAAGTATACATCAGGGAAAAAACCTACCTAGGTGAATATTACTGGACAAAAAAATTCCCAACTAACTTTGACTTTAAAAAACCCCAAAACCGGAGTTCCCGTTGTGGCGCAGCGGGGATGGATCCAACTAGGAACCATGAGGTTGCAGGTTCGATCCCTGGCCTCAATCAGTGGGTCGGAGATCCGGCATTGCCGTGAGCTGTGGTGTAGGTAGCAGATGTGGCTCAGATCTGGCGTTGCTGTGGCTCTGGTGTAGGCCGGCAGCAACAGCTCTGATTAGACCCCTAGCCTGGGAATCTCCATATGCCATGGATGCGGCCCTAAAAAAACAAACCAAAACAAAACAAAACCCAAAACCGTAGTATCTTTATTGCATCCCTTTTACTCACCTGTTTGCTCTGAAGGAATTTACCTACTATGTGAGCTACTATGTGGAGAGGCCTGCCTACCTCTACTTCACAAGGAACTGCTGTCTTTGACCTATAGCTAGCAAGGACTGGAGGCCTGCCACAGCCACGTGAATTACCTCAGAAGCAGCTCCTTCCTCAGCTGAGCCTTGAGATAAGCCCTGGCTGACACCTTCATTGAAGCCTCATGAGATGCTGTGAGTTAGAGGACCCAGTTAAGACACGTGTGGATCCCTAACCCACAGAAAATGTGAAGTAAAAAAAAAAAAAAAAAGTTTGCAGCTTTAAGTCACGAAATTTTGGGCTAATGTGTTTCACAACTATGGATAACTAATTCAGACCCATTTTTTATAAAATAAAAAAGATACATGTGCTCTTATGTACATAAAGTATGTTTTGCAAAAAGGTTCAAGAGGTTGCTAACAATACTACTTTATTCCTACAAGAGAGTATGAAGAAGTGAGGAAGTAATTTTATCTTATATTCTATATCATTCTCCACTATTTGGATATTTTATCCTGGAAATGGCTTACTTTTTAAACATCATAATAAAATAACTAGTTAAAGTTTTTTGTTTTAATGAGGGAATCATAACTAACATCACGTACTATTGAGAAAAAAATGAAGACACTATATGTTAAAACCTATGGGATATGGTCTAAATAATACTCAGAAGAAATTTTATAGAATTAAATGGATTTTGTTTAAAAATTTTTAAATGTAGAGAACAAAGTTTGTTCCCTAAGGGAAAAAAAATAGAAAAATGAAGAAAACCGGAATAAATTGAAATAAAGTGTGTATAAATATAAATGCAGAAATTAATAAAGTAGAAGATAAACCATTCAAAACAAACACCAGTGATCTTAGCTACACTAAAACCAATACTTAGCACTGTGAAAAGATTGATAAAATATATAAAAACTTGGCAAATATAGGAGTTCCCATCATGGTGCAGCAGAAATGAATCTGACTAGTATCCAGGAGGATGCGGGTTCGATCCCTAGCCTTGATCACTGGGTCAGGGATCTGGTGTTGCCCTGAGCTGTGGTGTAGGTTGCAAACGTGGCTCAGATCCACGTTGCTGTGGCTGTGGTGTAGGCTGGCAGCTGTAGCTGCAATTTGACTCCTAGCCTGGGAACTTCCATTTGCTGTAGGAGCGGCCCTGAAAAGAAAAGAAAAGAAAAGAAAAGAAAACAAACAAAAAAAAAACTGGCAAATATAAACCAAAAAGAGTCAAGCCACAGATATATACCACAGTTGAAAAAGTACCCATAATTACAGATTATGAGCATTAAATAATGGGAATTTTGTCTAAAACAAACAAGGATATGCACCAACATCACCACTGTTCAGCATTGACCAAGAGATCCCAGGAAATACCAAAAGTGATGAAGGAGAAATAAGAAGTATTGTAACAAGTGCAAAATAAAGAGTAACTTTCAGTGATATGATAGCACATAGACAAACTGAGAGCATCTCATTAATAAACGTTTGGAATTAATATGTGAGTTTAACAAAGTGACTGTTCACAAAAAAACACACATGGGATTCCTGCACTAAAATTTAAGAACATAGATGATTGTTTTTGCTCCAATATAGTGATTACCCTCAAGTGGCTTCTGATTTCGTTGAACAGTTTCAGCGTTTTTGAGGAGAGACAGACAAGAAATATTTATTTATTTATTTATTTATTTATTTATTTATTTATTTACGGTCACACCTGCTGCCTATGGAAGGGGTTGAGTTGGAGCTGCAGCTGCTGGCCTACGCCACAGCCGCAGTAACACTGGATGCGGGATGTGTCTGGACCTACTCCACAGCTTGTGGCAACGCTGGATCCTTAACTCACTGAGCAAGGCCAGGGATCGAACCTACATCCTCATAGATAGTATGTTGGGTTCTTAACCCACTGATCTACAGTGGGAGCACCTAGATATATCTATTTATTTATTAATTAATTCATTTGAGCTTTTGAGGAATAATTGAAAATATAATTATATATATGTAAAATGTATATATGTGTGTGTGTGTATGTGTGTGTGTGTATTCCTCCCCACCCACCCCCCATAGAAAGAGGATAAAGTGAGTTTGCCAAGGAGACTCAAAACATTAATTCTTTCTTTCATCGCATCTGAAACTTTGTTCCCATTTAGCTGGTGACTGATGAGTCTTTTTTAAAATTTTTTGGCTGCCCCTGTGGTATGCAGAAGTTCCAGGGCCAGGCGTCAAACCCATGCCACAGTAGCCCACTGAGCCGCCAAGGAACTCCCTGATGAGGGTCTTTGAACCTAACCTACTTAAGTGCTCCTGCAAAGCAGAACCTTTACCTCAAGGTCAGGTTATACATAGGCCAAAAATAAATAAAATCACTTTTGACTCTCAAAATTGTGTGCTGGGGTTGAGAGTGAGAAAGAGGGATTCTTGAAATAAGAGAACTCCTTGAGGACCTCCTAGAAGTTGACTGTGTGATTCACCCTGATCTCAGCTTGTGCTCTTTCTTCTGTGAATACACTGGGTTGCAAAACCAGTCCTACAGTTGACCAGGAATGTATGTACCCTGTTGGGGAAGGAGATGAATAGGCATTGGAAATGTCTCACCTGTGCATTCGTGAAGGTGATTCTCCAGAAGTTCCAAAAGCCCCTGCTAGAATATTTGGTGCACATAGAGTATACAAAGTGATGATTCGATGTACATATACGGTGTGGAATGATTCTTAAGATCAAGATAACACATATGTCAAATATAGTTAACTCTTTTTACATGTGTGTGGTGAGAATGCTTAAAATGTACTTTTAGCAACTTTCAAGCATACTGTAATATTAACTATAGTTAATACCATATTAGTATATTCTGTTATTAACTCTGGTCACCATGCTGTATAGATCCTCGGGACTTATTCCTATAACTGAAAGTTTGTATTATTTGACCTGCATCTTCCCATTTCCCCTTCCCAGTCCCTGGAAATCACCGACATAGACAGTGGAATTTTATTCAGCCATGAGAAAGATGGAAATCCTGTCATTTGTGGCAACTTAGATGAACCTGCAGGACATTGTACTAAGTGAAGTAATAAGCTTGACAGAGGAAGACAAATATTTTATGATATCACTTGTATGTGTAATCTAAAAAATGTTTTTTTTAAAAAAGCTGATTTCATAGAGACAATTTCAGCCTCTACTGATCATTCCATTAGACCTCATTCTGTACTTTAAAACACGTCTGTACTCACTTAGAAACTGTGGCAACTGTTTTGGCAATTTTTTTTCTTTATATACCATCTAGACTATGTTGGAATGGTTATTTTATCATGTCAGGTATTTTCTCATCTAATACTCATTACAGAGGTTTCTCACATTCTCAAAAAGTATAAGAGCATGGATCTTCATTATGGTACTCTTCAGGAGGCTTCTTCCTTGCTAATTATAGGACGGGCCTATATTTGCGTAGCACTGATGTTATAAGAGCTTTCTATGTACAATGTGTAAATATAATCAGCAGAAAGTTTTATAAGCATTTTGATAGGAAGCGCAAATTTCAGATTGAATCTTAAATGAATTTGGCTTGGCACTGCACAGAGATCATGGGTGCCATAATCTCTTATCTAAATCACACAGGTACCTCTTTTGTCTCCAGTGGAATGAGGTTTTGCTGCCTGTTTTTTATCCACTTCCAAACTAAATTTGAATTTCAAATGAAATACCACTAATGTGTTGGCCAAGGCAAATTTCTTGTGTTACAATTTTATTTTAAAACCTCCAAATTCCTTAACTTATACTTCCCTAGCAAGTGTTTTTCCCCTACTTTCTGAGAAAATTAAGTTCAATTTTCTCTCTTTTCAAAACTGCAAAATTCCCTCCTCTAGAAGTCTAAACTGATGGCCTTGTCTCATATTTTTCAGGACAGAAAATAAAAGGAATAACATAAGCTCCCAACCCATCTTCACACCACCAAACTTGTTTTCTTGACTGAATTCATACCATCTGGACTGATCCTAGGAAAGGGCATTCCTCCACTGGTTTCTAGATCACATCTCCTCAAGGACTTGAATCTAAAGAGTTTTCCACAGTTCTATGCGTCATTCATTTCTTTCTCACACCTAGATGTTGATGGTGTGTCAATATAATTTTTCTAATATCCTTCATCTTAAAAATAAAGTATAGAAATGATCCCTCGCTCAATTCTTTGTCTTGTTTCAGCCATCACTTCATTTTTTAAAAACTCTATAGCAGAATTTCTGGAAATACTTGTCTACACTCACCATTGTTCCTTTTTTTGTTTGTTTGTTTTTGTTTTTGTTTTTTGTTTTTTGTCTTTTTGCTATTTCTTGGGCCGCTCCTGCGGCATATGGAGGTTCCCAGGCTAGGGGTCCAATCGGTGCTGTAGCCACTGGCCTACCCCAGAGCCACAGCAACGTGGGGATCCAAGCCGCGTCTGCGACCTACACCACAGCTCACGGCAACTCCGATCCCTAAACCATTGAGCAAGGGCAGGAATCGAACCTGCAACCTCATGGTTCCTAGTCAGATTCGTCAACCACTAAGCCGCGACGGGAACTCCATATACTCACCATTGTTCTTGTTCTCCTCCTATATACCCTTCAACCAGTGCAAATCTACTTACACTCTACGCTTGTTCTAAAGATGTCCATAAAATTTTACTTACTGCAGAGATAAGTTTCCTGTTAACTGATCAGTAGTTTAAAGAAAGCAGCTCTGCATGAATACTTTGTACAGTTCCCTAATACTAAGTACTTTACAATTTAGTTTGGTAAAATGTCTCCCTTTAAGAAGTTTCTTTTTTAAGAATTTACTAAATGTTGTCCTTTAAAATTTCATCGTTATTTTAATTTATACTTTTTATTGCACTTTTATTAGAAGCAGCTTACCAGAAGCACAACATCGAACAAAACAGTCAAAGAAATGATGAAAGAAAGAACATTTTCAAAAGGTCACAAATAATGAAAGTTACTCAGCATGAATCACAAAATAAGCAGAGACTTGAAAAACCAAGGGAACTGAATTATTTCTACTGATACGATAAACATTACCAGAATTACTATGGCTACTAAAGTTAGAGATTTAACATGGATTTTTTTTGACATTTAAAAGATTTTTAATTTTTTGTGAAATAATTTTAGATTTATAGAAATGTTCCAAATGTGTATAACAGAGTTTCCACATACACCTTCACTCAGTCTCCCCTAATGTTAACATATTACATTATCTTGATGTATTTGTTAAAACTAAGAGACCAGCATTGATTGTTTACTATTAACTAGCCTATCAGCATGATTCAGATCTTACTACTTTGTCCACTAATGTCCTTTTTCTGGTCCAGGATCTTATTCAGGATATCAAATTGCATTCAGTTACCAAGTCTTCTTAAGCTCTGATCTGTGATAGTTTCTCAGTCTTTCCTTGTTTCTTATGACCCTGAAATTTTTGAAGAGTACTGGCTAGGCCTTTGTAGAGTGTTCCTCAATTTGGGGTTGTCTGAGATTTTCCTCATGGCTCTAGATAGGTTATAGGGTTTTTCTCATAGCATACCAGAGGCATATGAGGCATATGATGTCAGTGTAACTTTATCACTGGTGATACTAACCACCAATACCTGTTAAGGGGTATAGGATTTCTTTACAGTTATTCTTTTTCCTCTTTTTATATTCTTTTTTTGAACACAAGACACTAAATCCACCTATACTCAAAGCAGGAGGAGAATCAAACTCCATGTCTTGATGAAAAGAGTATCTACTTACACTATTTAAAATTATTCTATAGTGAGATATATATCTTATACCCACTTTGTTTATTTATTCATTTGTCTATATCAGGATAGACTCATGAATCTTTAATACATTAGGCTGTAATGTCATATCACATTATTTTGGAGTGTTTTCTGGTCAAGTTGTTCCAGCTTTGGCCATTGGGAACTCTCAGTTATTTCATGTTTCACTTTGATATACCTTCATCCCTCTTCCCTGCTGTCTGGAACTACAAGATGCTTCAGGTTTATCTTGAATATATTCTGTCCCAGCAGGGGCCAACTAGAGTACAGTTTTTATCAGACATTTCTCCAAGGCTCTCTGGTTCCTTTTATTGGAGAATTGTGTTAGAAATCTCGGTGCTGCTGGTGCTCACTACTTCTGGGGTATCACTGCTGCCAGGACCGCTCAGTGGAGAGAGCCACAAAATATGTGAGTATAGTGATCCATGTGTACACATATTTCTATAATTATTTCTGCATTTATCTCTCTTTATATAAATTATGCTATCCTGGTGGTAAATTCATACTGATATCTCCAACTGTAAGTCAGTACTGCAGGGTTTTTCTAACCTTACCTCCTTGCCTATCTATGATTTCTCCCTCTGACAGTAAGAAACCTGGTTTTCACCATCCATACGTGTTCAATCCGAGACACATATGTAGAACAGATTGAAAATTATTATTTAACCTGAATCCTTGTGAGAAACAAATTTGCCAAATAGAAAACAGTTTGTCTTTAGCCTTACAGTTGCCCTTCAGAACACCTTTGGACAAAATTTTTTAGCCAACTTCTTATCCTCTCATTTGTTGCAGTGAGGTTATGTCATACATTAATAACAGTTTCATTTCTCATAGTGTGTATTCCATCCTGAGATCATTGTGGTTGAATTCCTTTTAGTTTTCATATATTAAAGTTTATTCTTTTTGATGTGCAATGCTGTGAGTTTTGAAAAATGCATTAAATCATATATCCACCACTCCAGTACCATACAGAGCAGTTCTATCACCATAAAATTCTACAGGAAATTTTTTGGGAACTACTATGAAAAAGCACATTGAACAAAATCTTCCCTCCATATATTTGGTTCTAGCTGATGATGTTAAGGTAAATTTATTTCTATATTTCTAAAAACATTTTAAAAATTTTGCAGATGCACTTACTAAGAATTTATAATTGCAAGCTTTTAAATAATATTCATGAATATGACTATCAATTGCCACTTACTAATCTCAGAGGATAACATCTAAGGCCCAAACTTTCTCTCTTAGAGAGCAATTCACTATAGAATAGAGAAGCTACTCAGAGTTCCTTGGTGGCCTAGCTGGCTAAGGATCTGGCTGCTGTGGCTTAGGTCACTGCTGTGGCGCAGGTTTGATCTCTGGCCAGGGAGCTTCTGCATGCTGTGGGTGTGGCCAAAAAGAAAGAAAAAAGGAAAAGAAAAGCTACTCCATATGATCCAAGATCTTAATGGTTATGTCTCCTTGATCTCAGTCCCTCACAAAGTCAGTCATTACTGGTCAGCTAAGGAAGATAGGCCCTAGAATATCTGGATCATTATAGCTTTTTAGCTAAGTAATCAAAAGAACCAATCATTCAGGCTCAGAACCCTAGATATAAATTTGTAAGCAACAAACTTCAGTGAATGTCATCCAAATCAACCCGTAGCTGAGACTAGAAGTATTGTTCCTAATGCAGAATGTACTGTTTTTATATTTTGTATTTTATTTTTTTTTGTTTTCCTTTGGTTTATTGTTGTTATCACTTTGTTTGTTCTCCTGGAGGCCTGCAATTCAATTTCAGCGGCTTGAGTTTCTAACATGACTTCCATATAGATAGCGGAGGTCCAAGTTGGCTCTTAAATGTCATGAAAGAATCTTGAGAAGTGGGTTCTCAATTTTTATTGTCAACTAAACCAAATTACCATGCACCAAAACAGTGATGCTATGTACCACTCTTTTTTGGAGTAGTTTAGTTGTAAATTGTTTGAACCTCTACTCTGCACCTTTTTAACTCAATGACTTTAGAAAGTTAACTTCTCAGAAGTTTCCACTCTTTCACTTTAATATGGTTTTTATGTAGAACAACTGAGAAATTATACTTCAGTTTACTTGCTAGTATGTATATATGTATCTTATTTCCATAGATGGTTGTTTATATATGGAGTTAGAGATAAAGAGGCTACTGAAGCTAGAAAAGAAAAATTAACATTGCACTTTGAATAAAGCAGCAGGATAGGAAACTTTCCAACCCCCTCCAAAGGAAAACATCCAAAACCCTTAGTTCTCCCTAGGACACAGCTTGAGACTAGTATACAAAGTTCCTTGTGAACCTGATCTGTCATACATCCATCTCTGAACACTCATTGTCCAGTAAAGAGCTATATATCCATGAGGACATGGGTTCAATCCCTGGCCTTGCTCAGTGGGTTAAGGATCTGGCCTTACCATGAGCTGTGGTGTAGGTCACAGATGTGTCTCAGATCCAAAGGAAATGTATACTATGTGCTCCATAAGGCTTTGAGAACTAAATCTAACAATCTAAGTCTCTCATTTCACTGTTGAAAAGACTGAAGTTGGGGCAAATTAAGATAGTGCAGTTCATAGAGGCTGATCACAGGATAGCTAAGATCCAGTCTATTGTAAATTTATTGATAATGCTTTTGGCTCACAACAGGGTAGAACAAGAACTGCTGAAAGTTGCTGTTGGACTAACAGAACTCACCAGAACGTTTTTGGCCTGCCATTTAGCAATTAGACTCCATTGTATTTTTTTTCATCTCTATTCTTTTCCACACCTGTCCTTTTAAGGAATGGCTGCCAGAAGATGTCTTTAAAAGTGTAGTTTGGCATCTGTCATAATTTAATGCAGTTAAATTCTGTGCATAATTAGGAGACAATTATAATATTGCATAAAGGCCATGAGGGCCTACACAGAATTGTCCTATAGAAATTCCATATTGGAATGAAAATAATTGGTGTTGAAAAATTAAATTTAAAGGTGAAGTTTTTCCTGCTTATTTGATAGAATTTTTAGCTTTGCCCGCCATCTCATGGAAGACTAATAGTGATATTGTATTACTCTTATTTCTATAAGACCAATATTTGCATAAATTAAATTGTAATAATTACTTCCATTTTTAGAGGGCTACTTTACCAGATCCTACTTTATAGGATTTTCTCCTATAATCATAACTTTATTTTTCAAATTAATTATTTGACTATCTATCTTAATCAAGTCCAGTCTCTCTCTTTAGACTTTTACTCCTCCAAATGGCAAATCATCCAAGTAAGCTGGGGACTTAACTCAGTCCAAAGTAGAGTTGAGGGAAGTTGCATCAGTTAGGGTTCAAACAGAAAAACAGAAACATTTGAGGTGATATGCATATAGTACATGACTTATAATAAGGACCTAATAGTATGTAATTGTGGGAGCTGGTGAAGCAGTCTTCATAAGGCTTTTGTCTTTGCTTCAGATGCTTCAGATGCTTCAGATGCTTCAGTGCCCAGAAGTGGGCACTCTTTTTTATGGAGCTGATGAAGCTGAAGGAAGATATGAGGGGATCCTGGCGCAGTTATGGGCCTGGCTGCTGTGTCACACTAAGGTAAGCCATACTATGCCCCATAACCTACTTTCTTAGCACAAAACAAATATGGCTACTACTTTAACTTTGGCTTCCAAACCCCTCTCCAGATATCTCTTGTAGCACAAGCAATCTCAGAACCATGCAGGGGAATCTGAATACTGTTTTAGTTCACAGTACAAATCCCCCACAGAGGTAAACCTGCTTCTAAAGAGCAGGTGAACGAAGAACTGGATAATTAATCTGCTCTTTTATTGTTGTCACTGCCACTCAGTGCCACCAGAAATCCCAAGTGTTTTTTTCCAATGTTTTGTTGATGTTGTTGCTAGTATACATCCCACCCGATTGTGCAGGGCTGCCCCAAACTTGGGATTCTAGTTCATAACTCTATTCTCTTTATGTCTTTTTTAAAGCACAGTGCTGGGGTTCAAAGTCACTGGTTTCTTTGGGGCCCTTTAAGGTCCTTTGCTGACAGTAGACCTTGATCCCCAGGCAGTTGCCCCTAACTTTTGATCTCAGTGAGTAAGAACTTGGTTCAAGTTATTTTCTATTCCAAAGCCTAATCTTACTATGTAAATTTCCCATCCTGCTCTCAGAGGGCCAGAGATAATATCCATTTTAAGGAGTATTATCAAAAGAAAGCCTTTGTCAGGCTGTATAATGTTTTATTACATCCTTCTTTCCCAGCTGCCGAGACCAGCTCAGCAGGTTAGGGCTGAAGAACAGGTGCTGTGAAACTTAAGGAAAAAGTTAACATAAAACAAGACGCAGAGACATTTATCTTAATTAAAGTTGGGAACCAGGGGACTCAAGGTCTCAGGGACCAAGAGCGCCACCGCAAGAAACCACACTTTTTATTGTGCTCTTTAGGATTATGTCAAGTGAGGAGGGGGCTATAGGATATAAGATATAGTTTATTATTATTATTTTAAAAGTCACATAGCTGGTAGATGGTTAAGCTTTTACTCTGACCTTTAGGCATTTAACAATAATTAGCATTTGAGGAAGCTTGGCATTAACTATCTATGCATAGCATCTAGAGAATCATCACTGCACTTTCTCAAACTGAATGCCTATCTGTGGCAGGCAACTGGGACATGCCTAAATTTGCACCTTAGCTCTCCTTGCTAATGCATATTCTGCTAACGACCGCTCATAAACCACTTGGAGCCATGAGGTTCCTCTTTCTCATTTTAACAGGACATATCATGCTGTGCAAAAGGCATGCCAGTCTGCACAGGTCCCAGGTCCAATGTGCCTAGACCAACGCATTATGTCCTCATTCAGCTGACCCTATGAATAACTTACGCCTTTAGGTCTTTGTTCTTAAGCTTAAGTCATTTACCAGCATTGCAACTGTTTTTCAAGGAGGAATATGGGGTAAAGTAAAGCAGGACAAGATGGAGTTTTCAGCATAGAAAAGAGAAGCAAAGAGGCTAAGAAAATATTGTAGAAACATGTCTGGCGACACCCAGAAAATATCTGCAAAAAAGGAGTGTGTTATACTTCACAGGGGTACTGGGGGGAAGGCAAGCCTTTGCATTCACTGACACAAATAGCAGGGGTGAAACAAAATCAAATATTACTACTGAACAGTAACTGGACATCCACTACCCAAAATTTAAATAAGGCTTAAAACAATATATTTTTAATAGCAACCTTTTTATAAACAAGAAAATTTTAAGCAATGTATGGGCATCTAATGGGATATTTCTTCAGTGGTATCAAATGGTTATCTGTAAGTATAACCAACTCTTTATTGTAACAGTAAGTTATTATTAAAGTTAGTTTAACTATATAGCTTCAAATACTAGGAATTCCTATATTCCTGGCCAGTATCTTATAGGAGATGGTTGTCCCAAGAGGACTTCTTGGAAGGTAGTCCTATGGGAGTTCTCAAGCCATGAACATTCAAGAGAATTGAGAGTGAAGAGTATACAGTGTCATATGATTCAGTTTAATTCTTGCCACCCTACCTCCATGTGCTCAAATTAATCAGTATTAACATGGACTCAGAAAATGCGGAGAGCATAGGTTATTTATTCTAGAAGGATGAATTATCTTGTTAGGAATTTATTTACACACCTCTTCCCTTCTCCTTTTCTGTGAGAGAGAATGAGAGTCTGTGTGTGAGTGTGAATGTATGGGCAAGTGTCCATATTCAAGGAACAAGACCATGGTTTGCTTTATTTTTATTTTACTTTACTTTTAAAGAATAAACATATTTCTGAAAATTTCAACTCAATTGAAGAAGTTAATTTTTATAATCAACTGCTGAAGATGGAAAAAGATGATAGTTTTCTCAGTGTTAGAAATGAGAAAATAGATTCAAGAAGGCTATTAATTTCACCAGAATTAGGAACATTTAGAACTGTGAGAGAACAAAGGAAAAGAGGCATAGCTAAATTACTTATTCATTCATATAGATGTAAGGGATAGAGAGGAGTAAAGAAACCAAGTGAGGAAGGAAGAACATGAAGAAGGAAGGCAGGGAACTAAAAGAAGGAGCTAGAAGAGGTATTTTTTTATTATGGAAAATAGATAAAAGACAAAAAGCAAATCTGGTGAACTAAATATTAAAGTCCAGCCTTCTGAGGTGATGCCCATTTGGAGCAAGTATGAGGCCTTCAGGATGGCAGGCACTGCATTTCGTCTTGGTTGTCTTCCTCCTCCGATGTATCTGAGGTACTGGAAGACTCATCCAAGTCTGCATCCATAACTCCAACTTCAGGATCTCGCCAGTGCTGGTGATGGCCTCTCTGTGTCAGATGACGCATGAGGAACCTAAGCATGTGACTGTCGAACAGGTCAATGTGGTGCAGGCTATCTTCATCTCGTTCCTGCTTGTTCTTCTTAATCACATTCTTTAAGCCAATAAGGCCAGTGGTCGTTTTAGCTGTGGGTGCCCAGATCTTAGCATCATGGTCTAGACCACTGGTCGCCATCACAGGTAGGTAAGGATGGGGCTCAAGACAGTTTATAGTCCCTCCTTTATCTCCCTCCATGAACTGAACAATCTGGCAGGATGATTTCTCCCAGAGAAAGATGTGCCCACAATCACTACCGCTCACGACAAACTCACTTCTGGGGCCATAGAAATTGACACCTTTGACTGTGGCATTATTCCTGTGTCCCTTGTATCTTTTAACATACTGGGCACCATCACAGTGAGAAGAGTCGAAGAGGTAAATATCTTCATCATTGTAACTAGCCAGGAGCTCTGTGCCATCGTGACTGTACACAAGGCCAGTGATGTTAGCTTTAGAATCACAGCTGACCAGGTGATGAGGACAAAATTTCTTGAGTACTCCATTATTCTCATTCTCATCAATTTTCCTCTGGTCGTAAATTCTGACAAACTGATCTCGTCCACCCACTGCAAATTGGTAAGTATCGGCAGGATTCACACAAACTGTATACAGTCCCACTTTCTTCTCCTTATCTTTTGTTACCACCACTCTTGAAGCCGGCCTGCCTTGTCTAAGGTCAATGGCAAAGACAACTGCATCTTCCCCTGAAGTTAGGAACTTAAAAGGGGAGTCAGGCTCCAGAGCTAACTTGTGGGCGGCTCCCCTGTGCTGGGCCACCCGTTTGGTATTCTTGCAGTGTGGTATAGCAGACAACTCTGCTACGCGTACCTGCCCATCACGGGCACACATGGCCATGGTGGGATCACCACAGTTGGGAAGGAACTTGGCCTGAAAAACATTATTTCTGTGGCCACTCTCAAAGACCAGTACTGGCTGCTGACGCACCCAGTCCCACAATATTACTTTAAGATCATCACTGCTTGTGGCCAGCCAGGTGCCACGCTGGTTAAAGTGCAGAGTATTGACACAACCATTGTGGCCCTCAAGCCCATACTGCAACTGGAAACGCTGCACAAAGACTCTTGCCCCGCAGGCCTCATATACAAAGCGGGCACTTGAACCCAGCTGCCGTTCTCGCAGAGCATTAAGGACCCGCCAGCGAGGAAGGGGTAGGGCAGATGTCTCTGAAGACACCCATTCCTCCAGGGCCCGATCCTCAGCTGATAAACACTCACCATGGTTTGCCTCACCACACTGTACCTGAGGTTGCTCTTCTGCCAGTTCTTCCTGATCTTCCTCTCCGAACTCTTCTTCCTCTCTAAGCTCTTCTTCCTCTCGGTAATGGAACTGGTTTTCATCATTGATAAAGAAATTGTCAGCATCTTCCATGCATTCAATGTCGATGTCTTCACTTGACCTTTCTGAGCCGGTGCCCTGATTTTCTGTGCTGGCATGTTCGGGAATACCACCACTGCCAGAATCGCCACCACCTCTGGTCACGCTCAAGATAATTTCAGTATCGGGGCAGGCCTCCCTCCCTGCCTCGGCTCCAGAACTCTCCTCAGGGTGATCGGACAGGCCTCTGTTCTCTAAGTCTGGTGGTCCATCTGTGCTGCTTTCATCGTCAGCCATTTTTAATGATGCCTCCCCTAGTCGGTCTGGATTGAGTAAAAAGTCCTAGAAGCCTAAAGAAGGGAGCAGGCCGGCCGCGGGGTAGATAAGCCCACCCAGAAGAAAGTAGGCCCAGCGGCAAGACGCCAACCCAGTAGGCCGAAGCCAACGGGCTAAGAGGCGGTTGCAACTACGGGAGCTGGTGAGGATCAAAAGACTTCGCCCATCTAGAGTCTCGCGATGTTTTGAGATTCTTTCCCCCCCTCCCCCCGCCAGAAGCTGAGCCTCACGCATGAAGCCATTTTACACTGCTGCTCTGCCTTCCGTTCTATTTAAGATTGAAACGTTGCGCTTCAGAAAACGTTCTTATTAGAGAACCATCAGCAAAAGTGAGCCTTCTTAGGCAAAATGCTTATCATAGGACTCTCAGTGCTTTGTTTGAAGATAGTGCACAGTATGAAATGAAGAAATAGGCAAATTGAAGGAAAGCTTGCTAAGGTCCCCCAAGCTAGTGAGTTCCTGAAATGCAAGAAATATCTTCAGCAAATAAAACAGCTTGAGGGGAACCTTGAGAGTTCTAATTGGTAGAAAATGGCATAGGGTTGACAGATAAAATACAAAACGACTTGTTAATTGCATTTTAGGTTAAAAAATGGATAATTTTTTAGTATGAGCAGATCCCAAATATTGCCTTAGACATACTTTTACTAAAAATATTCATTGTTTATCTGAAATGCTAATTTTACTGGGTGTCATGTATTTTTATTTGTTGTATTGGATAGACTTTTGTTTTTTAAAATTTTTATTAGAGTTGGTTTACAATGTTCTGTCCATTTCTGCTGTACATCAAAGTGACCTAGTTCTACATATCTATGCATTCTTTTTCTCACATTATCCTCCATCATGTTCCATAACAACTGATTAGATATAGTTCCCTGTGTTATACAGCAGGATCTTATTGCTTAGCCATTCCAAATGCAATAGTTTTCATGTACTAACCCCAAACTCCCAGTCCATCCCATTCCCTCCCCCTCGCCTTTCCCCTCCCTCTTGGCAACCACAAGTCTGTTCTCCATGTCCATGAGTTTGTTTCTTTTCTGTAGACAGGTTCAATTGTGCTATATTTTAGATTCCAGATAAAAGTGACGTGGTATGGTATTTGTCTTTCTCTTTCTCACTTACTTCCCTTAGTATGAGAGTCTCTAGTTCTATCCATGTTGCTGCAAATGACATTATTTTGTTCTTTGTTATGGCTCAGTAGTATTCCATTGTATATATGTACCACATCTTCTTAATCCATTCATCTTTTGATGGACATTTAGGTTGTTTCCATGTCTTGGCTATTGTGAATAGTGCTGCAGTGAACATAGGGGTGCATATATCTTTTTGAATTAAAGCTTCATCCAGATATGTGCCCAGGAGTGGGACTGCTAGATCATATGGTAGCTCTATATTTAGTTTTCTAGGGTACCTCCATACTGTTTTCCATACCAATTTATATTCTCGGGTGGACTTTCTTAGTGAGAAGACTAATTTAGTTCCTTGGTGTAATCAAAGTGTAAATCAACTGGTCAATTTAAAGTATTCATTGAAATGAGTAACTGCTTCACCAATTTGAAATACAGGCACAATCTTTTTTATCTTTTCACCAGAGATTCTATATTTATTTGGAGTTAATTCAATTTAAGATACTTAGGGAACACCAACACAATTTTATGGAAAAAAATTCTGTCATGTTATAGCACTATCAAAATATTTTAAATATCTCCAAAATATGTCAGAGGCTTCTGGGGGGCCTTTAGGAAAAAAGACAGCTCTTTCAGAGACAGTTAATTGGCAATGCTGTGTTAACTTCTGAGATTCTCCAAATGAATTATCTAAGGTGATGTCAGTAAATTTTGGAAGGGCTAGAGTAAACTGCTGACTCAGGATGGTGGAATGAGAAAAACAGGATTTCTCTCAGAGTAATTGAAAGATCAATGCAAAATTGATTAAACATAGAAACATAGTCTTCTAAAGAGAGAGAATGGTTCCAAGGCTAATAGTAATGGTAAAACACATAAAAGAATATTCAGACCAATTGATAGAGAATATCACAGAAACTTGAAAGCCCATCAAGAGTAACATGGATAAGTAGACTAGCATATATTTCTTTTCTTTTTTTTTTTTTTGTCTTTTGTTTTTTGAGGGCCACATGCGTGGCATATGTAAGTTCCCAGATAGGGATCTAATCAGAGCTGTAGCCGCTGGCCTATGCCACAGCCACAGCAACACCAGATCCGAGCCCCGTCTGCGACCTACACCACAGCTCATGGCAATGCCGGATCCTTAACCCATTGAGCGAGGCCGGGGATTGAACCCGCAACCTCATGGTTCCTAGTTGGATTCGTTTCTGCTGCATCATGATGAGAACTCCACATATATTTCTATAATGGAGTAAAGTACAAATTGAGGATTATTGAATTAAAATTAAATACCTCAACATGGATGAATCTTAAAAACACAATGAGTGAAAACACAAGTGACAGAAGAGTAGTTAATAATAGCATTTTTATGCCAGTCTTTATAGTTTTCATATATAATAAAACTATTTTAAATGGCAAGACAATAATTGACTCAAAATCCAGAATTGGAGCTCCCTTGTGGTATAGTGAGTTAAGGACCTGATGTTGTCATTTTAGCAGTTCGAGTCCCTGTTGTGGTGTAGGTTCAATCCCTGGACCAGGAGCTTCTGCATATCACACACACAAAAAAAAAAAATCAGGATAATTATTACCTATGGAGGAAAAGAGTGCATTAAAATCTGGTAGAAAGGAAGCTCCAATAATTCTTGTTAATTGTATAGTTTACTGTGGATATAGTTATGTTGTTATTCTTTTTATTATTTATTCCCTGGCATACACATTTATATACCCTCTTCTGTGTATAACATATTGCAGAGTAGTTTTTTTTAAGAGGTAATATTCATTAACAAGGGGCCTTGCTTGTCCATGGGGCACAGGAACAGGAAAACTAGAGCATCAAACCCTAATATGTCTATCCTAGCATTATCCAGGCAGGAAGCCTTATTAATTGGCATTGGAAATGTCTCATTGTAAGGAACAGGTCCATTGTTAGAGGCTGAATGAGGTTATTTCAACCTGATGCCATTGTAATACTATGACTTTTTTTTCTGCATGCTCATTAAGCAAACTGACTATGATGTAGCTTTTCATTGAAATTTTCATTTAAGTTTGCTTTTAATTTAATTGCTCCATTTGGTATGTTTCCATTCCCATTCATTCGTCATAAATTTATTTAGCATGTCCATGCACCATGTACTGTTCTAGGTCCTGACAATATAGTGGTTAATAAAAGTGGTCATCGCTTCACTCATGGAGTTTATAATACAATGGAAAGAAGAGACAATAGACAAATAAATATATACATAGGCTATATGAGGCAGCGGTGAATTGTATGGAGAGGAAGGTGCGTAAGTAGATACAGACTAGGGGGTGTTATTTTAGATAGTGCATTCAGAAAAAGGTCTCCTTTATGGGATGCCAGTTAAGTAGAGGGCTGAATGAAAAGAGAAATGGAGCATGCAAATATCTAGTATAAGAACATTGCTTGTGGAGTGACACCAAATGCAAATGCCCTAAAGTTGTAGCTCAGTATGATTGTTCATGGAACTTCAGGGAGGCCACTATTATTTACATAATGCAAGTAAGCAGTAGGGAGTGTCAGGCAATAGAACTGAAAGAAACAAAGGCCAATTAAACAGAGCCTGTTGTCCATAATACATAATTTTAATTTTTTATTTCATTCTATGTGTACTGGAAAGCCTTTAGAAGCTTTTGAACAGGGAAATGGCATTAATTTACTTTTTAAAAAGATGAGACTGGCTGCTATGTGGAAAATAGAAGGGGGTAGCAAGAAAGAACAGAAGTACTAAACTATTGCTCTAATCCAGGTGAGAAATTAATGTGGGTTAACCTAGGGTGAGGATAGTGCAGGTCGTGAAAACTGGTTAGGTTTGGAATAAATTTGGAAAGCAGAAGTTATAGCATTTACTAATGAGTTGAACGTGAATGTGAAGTGAATTAGGCAAGCTACTAGCAAGAAACACATGTCGCATGGGCAATTTGAAGCAGTTCAAAGTTTGTTTGTTTGTTTGTTTGTTTTTTACAAAGATGAGAGAAAGTTGTAGGGAAATCACAAAGGAAAGGTCAGGACCTCAAGGCTATTATGAACAGGAAGATAATGTACCTCTAGTCCTGAAGATGGTGAGGAGAGAGAGCAGTTATGAAAACCCTGAGATGGAAAGGGCAATGAGGAGAGTCTGACCTGACGGGAGCTTTCATTAGCCATCCTTCAGTGCACCTGTAGGAAGTGAACCAGGGAAACAAATCCTCCAAATTCATTCTTTCTCCTCGGCTTTCTTAATGCTACTTCCCACTGAGTCACATGAAGATAGGATTTTGTTTCCTATAACTTTACTGAATTTATTATTTCTAATTGTGTGTGCGTGTGTGTGTATGTGTGTAAATTCTAAAATACATGCAGACAGAAATTTTCACATATAAGATCATGTCATCTGCAAACAGATAACTTTACTTTTTCCTTTCTAATTTGGATGCCTTTTATTTATTTTTTCTTGCATAATTTCCCTGTCTAGGAGTTCTAGTACTATGTTAAATGGAAGTGTCAAGAGCAGGCATCCTTGCTTTTATCTTGATTTTTTTAGAGGAAAAAAAATGTAATTGTAATGTGTACATGTAAGGATAACCTTACATGTAAGGTTTCATGTTTGCACTGTTTTCAGTTTGCACTGTTGAGTGTGATGTTAGCTGTGGGCCATTCATATATATCACCTTTTTATATTGAGGAAAATTCCTTTTATACTTAGTTTTTTGTTTGTTTGTTTTGTTTTTTGTCTTTTTTCCTTTTCTAGGCCCGCTCCCTCGGCATCTGGAGGTTCCCAGGCTAGGGGTCTGATTGGAGTTGTAGCCGCTGGCCTACACCACAGCCACAGCTATGCGGGATCCGAGCCACGTCTGCAACCTACACCATAGCTCACGGCAACACCAGATCCTTAACCCACTAAGCAAGGCCAGGGATTGAACCCACAACCTCATGGTTCCTAGTCGGATTCATTAACCACTGAGCAACGACAGGAACTCCAATATACTTAGTTTTTAAAGAGTTTTTATCATGAAAGGGCTTTGAATTTTGTCAGAATATTTTGCATCTATTGTGATCATGTGCTTTTTATCCTTCATTCTATTACTATGGTATATGACATTGATTGATTTGCTTATGTTGAACCATCCTTGCATCCGAGGGATAAATCCCAGATGTCCATGGAAATCATTAGCTGATGGGAATAAAAGATATCACCGAGAGAGTGAGTACACAGTGAGAAGAGCAAAGATCTGAGGACTGGGAGCTAGAACACTCAAATATTTATTTTAAGAAGAAAAGGAGAATCCAATCATACAGAGCAGAAGGAATGGCAAGTTATATAGGAGAAAAACATGAGAACATGAAGAAAGTGGAGAAACTATTTTATAAAGGAAAGATTGATCAATTGTGCCAAATACTGCTAAGAAGTTAAGATAAACCCCAAGATTGACCATTGGGTTTGGTAATAGAGAAGTAACGGGTGTCTTGTTGGAACTTTTATAGTATTTGTGAGGACAAATGCTTGACCAGAAAGTTTGGGAAGAGAAAGGAGAGGAAAGAAGACAGTGGGCACAGACCACTCTTGTAGGAGTTTTATTGCATGAGGGAGAAAGATTTGGAGTGATAGCTGCAAAGGGAAATGCAGTCAAGATAATGATTTTTAATCTATACTAGATTATTCCAGGATGTTATATGCTAGTGATAATAATTTAGTGGTGAGAGTAAAAACTAATAACACAGGGAAGATAGGAGAAGTTTCAGGAGGAAAGTCTTTTTTTTTTTTTGGCCGTACCTGCAGCATGCAGAAGTTCCCAGGCCAGGAATTGAACAGAATATTTAGTACAGAGGCAAATACATTGTTGGTGTAACATCTCATGGTGGAATATCTTTTTTTTTATAATTATTTATTATTATTTTTTTCCCACTGTACAGCAAGGGGGTCAGGTTATCCTTACATGTACACATTACAATTACATTGTTCCCCCAGCCTTTCTTCTGTTGCAACATGAGTATCTAGACAAAGTTCTCGATGCTATTCAGCAGGATCTGCTTGTAAATCTTGGAATATCTTTTAATTGCTTCCATTCTTCTAAGTGAATAAAGAAGGAAGGATATCAGCTATGAATGAGGAAGATTAAAGCTCTGCTGGATCTTTAAGGCAGAAAAATCTGTGGAATATACAACTCAGAAAATGGGAGAATGAGTCCAACAGGAATATGGAGAATAGTTGCCTGGAAGCAGAGAGGGTCCACTTATGGTTTCATCTAAAAGTAAATTAGAAAGCATGATTATTTGTTTTTCTATTTCAGACGCTTGAGGCAGGAGTGGAGTAGGCAATACCTGCATTTGACTAAATTCTGAATTCTTTTGCTAGTTGAGGATAATGGAGTGTTGCGGGCGGGGTGGGGGCAAAGGAGCTTAGATTCTACATAATGAAATTATTATAGTAATGAATTTTGAAATTTAACTGTGAAAAAGAGAATTAAGAACAAGAAGGGAAAGACGAAGGTGGCAAATTCGATAGGGTCAGCAGATTGAAGGTCCTGATAGTCAACTTCCTCTGTGATCAGCAAGTGTGTTCAACCAGAGAGGAACTGGCGTTCACTTTTGCTTCACCACTTTATGGCCTGTAAGTATATACGAAGTTTAGAAGGACAGGATAACCCAGGGTCCTATAATCTGTACCCAAGCTATTAAAGCAAATGCAATTTGATTAAAAGATTAAAGCAATTCACTCTAAGACATGGCTGACTGATAAGCTTAATTTTCTCAGAAGCTATTTCCTTAATTGAAGAGGAACTTCCTACTCTAGGACAGATATTTTTTAGAAGAAACCTTCCAGAGCCATTTGACTATCCCCTAACATGACTATAATTATTCTGAAAGAGCAGCAGTATGGCACCCTGATTCTGGAAGTGGCAATCAAAGAGGGGCCTTTATCTGATTGCAACACTGGGTTTGAGGATTCAGAGACAGCCATTTCTAACATTCTGTATTACCTCAGTCACATAATGGGCTTGTCTTATTTTCTGTCATCATAGATATAACACCCCCTTGAGGGAGACATTTCTAAACCAGTATCATGAAGTTCACGCCAAGATTAGCAGAAACTTTTCCATGATGATTTCATAAGACTTGGCAAAACTTACATTTAAATGTGCTTCCTAGATTTTAGAATTACCTATTCAAATTTCTCAGAGCCCAGAAATTTCAGAATGCCACTTGGAATCAAAAAGAAAAGAACAAATTCCATTATAAACAAATAATTAAAATAGCAATGTGTGCTAATCAAATTATTAACAGAGGGGCCTGTGAAAGTAGAGTGAGAGGAGAGACTGTTTGGGGTAGACATAGAGTTTAGATGGGCTTCCAGGAAAGGTATTTGAGCATAACATTGATGGAAGAACAGAGAAGTAGCACTTAGCCACCTAACATGAATTTTCTTTTGGGCCCTTGTGTATGCATGCCCACACTCCGATACCTCATCCTCATTCTGCCTCAGCCCCTGTTCCGTGTGAGATCTGGCAAGGAAGCAGTCGAAGATTAACACATGGTCTGTGACTGGAGGTAGGAGATAGCATGATGTATTTTATAAAATGGAAAATCTTGGTATAAATAGGGCAGGGTCAGTATAAACAGCAATATGAGAAGAGGCCAACCCGTAACTTAGAATGCTTTATTGCAGTAGTTTTCAAACTCAGGACCCCTTTGCATTTTTAAAAATTATTGAGAGTCCCAAAGTATTTGTATGTATGTGATTTACATCTACTGACATTTTCCATAATAGAGATTAAAGCTGAGAACTATTTTAACTATTTGTTAATTTATTTACTTCAAACAAGAATAATAAACCCATTACATGTTAAATAATATGTTTTTATTAAAGGCAATTAATTTTTGCAACAAAATAAATTTAATGAGAAGATTGGCATTGTTTTACAATATTTCATTTTTTTTACTTTCTAGTTTAATAGAAGACATTTGGATTTGCATATCTGCTTCTTCAAGCAATCTGTTGCAATATCACAAGTTATTCAGTGTCTGGAAAACTCAACTGTACATTTGTGAGAGAATGAGAGACAAAAAGGCAAATAATATTTTAGAACTATCATGAACATAATTTTGACCTTTCAGACCCACTAAAAGGGCCTCAGGGACCCATCTTCACTCCTCATAAGTGCCCAAGCACACTTTGAGAACTGCTGCTTTCTTATAAAGGCATCTAGAGAACAAGTTGGATTTTATCTAGCAGGTGATACATAGAAACTTAAATAAACAGGGATTGAATTTGCATTCTTAAATGATTACTCTCAGTGTGGGAAATTGGTTGGATAAAGGCAAGGTTAGATGTTTGGAAGCTAATTAAATTTGAACAATTTTTCGCATTCTATCTGGATGGACTGTGTTATAATACTTGTTAATACTTTTTAGTGTGTCTAGTTTACTCATGAGTAAGTTACTTGAAAGCAGGTACTGCTTTTGCCTCAGCTTTATAAGTACAGCTTTTGGTAGAGTATACAGAATAGGAGGCACCCAGTAAAAAGATTTGTTAAAAATAAATGAAGGAAGGAGTTCCCTGGCGGCCTGGCAGTTAAGGATCTGATGTCAATCACTTCTGTGGCACAGGTTCATTCCCTGGTCTGGGAACTCTCACATGCCATTGGTTCAGCAAAAAAAAAAAAAAAAAAAAAAAAAAAAAAAGAAGAAAGAAAGAAGAACTAACTAAATGGCTATAAGAATATTGCAGATAGGAGTTCCCTTTGTGGCTCAATGGTAATGAACCCAACTAGTATCCATGAGGACGAAGGTTTGATCCCTAGCCCTGCTCAGTGGGTTAAGGATCCAGCATTGCTGTGAGCTGTGGTGTAGGTTGCAGACACAGCTTGGATCGGAGCAGCTGCAGCTCCGATTTGATCTCTAGCCTGGGAACTTCAATATGCCACAGGTGCAGCCATAAAAAGCAAACAACAACAACAAAGGATATTGCAGATAAATGGTGATCTAGTTTTGGACTTAAAGGCAGTGCAACAAAGATGGAGTAGATAGAGAGACATACTCAGTTCACTGTTGACTCACTGGAAATGCTGTTGACCTACTTATTGGATAAGGACTTCGAAAGAAAGAAAAGGAACTCCATTATTTTGGTCATCTACCTTGTGCGACTGGTTGTAGGAGGATAGGAGGGATAGAATGGGGTAGGGTTTGAAGGGGTGATTTCTGGTTTCATTTTAATATGATGAATTTCAGCTGCTTTTGGGATTTGAGCCTCTCCTAGTGTCTTAAGTTGTTTTAAAGCTACGTAGTGTCTTATTTAATTAAGCCAAGATCACAGTATATTCTAATATTTGTTTTCAATGCTTTAATATTTTAGTATTGTGGTTTTTTAATACTTTTGATGTTTTAGTGTTTATTTTTAATGTCTTAGTATTTTAAATATTTAATCAGAATTTTTGGATTTTTGCTGTCCTAAATTTCCAGTTCTATTAGTGGATGCCAATTAACTGCCAACCAAGTGGGATTAATTTGGCTGTTGCATAGTGGCTTATTTTCAAATTCACTACTTCATCCATAATGTGGGAAGTTGAACTACTCCTACAGCTCTGTGAAGGAATGTGCTGACCCTACTCTTAGTATGAATGTGTGGTACAAAGCAGGAGAAACAGCATTTGACTGATTCACAGAAACTGATGAGCTCCCCTGTCACCATTCTCCTACTTTACAATCCCCAAGTAGAGTTGATGACACATTTAAAAGTATGCCTATCAGCAAGCATGGATTTTCATAATTCACAATTCACTAAATAGACATCATGTGATTGAAAATAAAGACACATCATGCAAAGAATGTGTTGTGAACAACTTAAAATGAGTTCAGAATGTAACAAAACAATCTGACTTCATTTTTTCAAGAGAGTAGCCCCAACAGACAGGGAATGACACTTTAAACACTAAAGGGATTCAGTTCTCATGTCCTTTATTGCTGCTCATCTTTCCATCTGGCCGGACTTGCTGTTTTATCCAATGCTTTTCCATTTCGTGCCATCCTGTCTTTACATTTTATTTCCAATCTACTCTGGAAGCATAATTGTTGCCGTGTCCCAAGAGGATGTGATTAACTTTAAAGTTAGAAAGAAAAGCATCTGCATAGATAGAAAATAGAAGTCATTTCATTGTAATTATGCTATTCGTCTTTTATTTATGCCAGTAATGTATCAATATCGTCAAAAAATGAATGACTACCACCTGCCTAAAGCTGAATGCAGCCCCCCAACTCTAGTTATTTTGTTTGCTTCAAATTAAAACAAAATAGGGTTGGTGAAAGTTTGAGCTCTTGATATATATCAGACATTTCTTTTTTTTTTTTTTTTTTTTTTGGCTATACCCATGGCATGTGCAGGTTCCCGGGCCAGGGTCTGAACCCACACCACAGTAGTGACAATGCCAGATCCTTAACCACTAGGCAACAGGGGAACTCCCCAGACATTTCTATTGATTGCATAATTCAGTGAGTTACAGAAAGTGCATCATTCAAGAAAAGTAAGTGTATATATAATTCTGAAAATTGTTATCTTTGATTTTCATTAATTATTAATTGTGCATTAATAAAGCACATAGTCAATGTAGAAAACTACATCTCACTAGAAATGTTTATATAATTTAAGTGGATAACAGAATATTATTTCTAAGGGTCTGTAAGATGGATATTCATGATGATGTATGAAATCAAGCTGTAAACTGAAATACAAAAAGATTCTGGTATAATCTAGTGGAATTCTTACCCTACCACATGATAGAGAATTACGCACATTAGATTTAAAAGTAATCAAAGGTATATATATATTTGTCTTTTGTCTTTTGAGGGCCACACCTGAGGCATATGGAGGTTCCTAAGCTAGGGGTCTAATCGGAGTTATGGCTGCCAGCCTACGCCAGAGCCACAGCAATGCCAGATCCAAGCCCCATCTGCGACCTACACCACACCTCATGGCAACGCCTGATCCTTAACCCACTGAGCGAGGCTAGGGATCGAACCCACAACCTCATGGTTCCCGGTCAGATTCATTTCCACTGCACCACGATGGGAACTCTGAAAGGTATATTAAACACATATTACTGGTATTAATGCTGCTGTTTGTTTCTCTTCTCATTTACATGCAGAGGGGAACTTCTATTTTTCTCTGATTTTGGAATACTTCTGCCCTTCTAGGAAATGTGATAATTCAGACTCTGAAATGTATGGGAGGCCGCATCTCCCTGTTGAGACTCACTCACACATGACACACCGTCATGCTCACACATGACACACCCTCTTGCTCTCTTGGACACACTTTTGCCTCAATGCTCAGGTATGGTGGCACTCTTGGGCTTCTTGTCAACTGCGGTAATTATGACTGGGCAGTGACAAGGGCCCACCTTTAGCAGAAATGCTAGCCCTCCTTCCTGCTAGTGTTTTCTTTCACCACAGAATGTGTGTGTCAGTTGGACCATGCATCTCCTTTCCTCCCATCAACCAATCCACTTTTCCATGAATAGTCAATTAAGATTTAGATTTTGGGTGAGTTAGGAAATGTCTCCACTTTTGCAAGGTCTGGACAAAAAAGACAATAGAGAATATACTGAATGAACATTGACTTTAAGGAGGAGAATAAGGCACATGGAGCGCTATCTCTCTGTCTCTCTCTCTCTCTCTCTTTCTCCCAGGGAAAGCAGCAAGTATGACTTTTCCTGAGTAGAAAGAATTCTTGGAATGGTTGAAGAAGCACAGGATCCAGAATGGCTGGAATGGCCATCTGCAAAAAGGGAAGAGTAGATAGAGATGAAGTCAGGCATGTAGCAGGATGTCAGATTATTTAGAACCATATGGCCCATTCGAAAAGTCTGTGGCTTTCCCTTTAACATGATGGTGAGATTCGTCACAAGAAAGCAGACTTTGGGTGGGGGGAAGGGCTTATGTGTGAGTTCTTTATTGGGAATGTGCCTCTGGAGTGAGGAACAGAGGAATCCAAGCAGAGAAGAAGGGAGACTAAAAAAAAAAGTTTAAGGAAAAAAAAAAAATATATATATATAGAGAGAGAGAGAGAGCTGACCACAGCTATAAGTGACTGACTGCTCCATCCATGGGATCATCTTAAAAACTGTATTAAATATTTCTCAGAGGTCTTTTCTCATGGGAGTAAAAGTCAAAAGCTTTTATCCTTGAGATTCCAACACTCTTTTGTTAAGCCTCCGTAAAAGGGTATGAACTCATCTGCATTTCTGTTGTGTGTTATTGTTGTTCCCCCATGCCTGGATTTAGTAAAGAAGCCCAAGGCAGGGATTGTGAGGCATGCTGAGTAAATTTGAAATGAAATGCTAACCAGATTACCACTCCAGGAAGTTGGTAGGAGCCCAGGTAAAACTGGTTATTGCAATTGTGTTTCCCTATATGCAAGATATCTAAAATCTCTACACAGAAAACTATAACTGAGTGAAATACTATCAAAAGAGATTTTAATTGAAGGCATATATGTGTTCATAGATTGGAAGGCTCATTTTTTAAAAGATGTCAGTTTCCCAAATATGACCTGTAAAATCAATGCAATCTAGATAAAATTCCCAGCAAGGTGTGTATCTGTATGTTTAGGGACTAAGGGGAATATGGAAATTGATAACTGGTTCTAAAACTTATAAAGAATTCATGTACAGCTAAAACAACTTTGAAGAAGAACAAAATTGGAGGATTTATACTTATAGATCTCAGGATGATGATGGAGATAGTATGGTGTTGGCAAAGACAAACAAGTAGGTCAGTGGAACAAAACAAAGTCCAGTGGCATACCCACATACAAAAAGGGTTCACAAGTTTTGAAAAGGGGGTCACTAAATATGTCTTGGAAGAATATCTTCATGAGCTTGGAGAAAGGGAAAGATTTTCCCAACTATAAAGGAAAAGATTAGCATGTTGGCCTATTTGAAAAGTAGGAAATTATCTTCATCAAAATACACCATTTTGGAGTTCCCGTCATGGTGCAGCAGAAACAAATCCGACTAGGAGCCATGAGGTTGTGGGTTCCGTCCCTGGCCTTGCTCAGTGAGTTAAGGATCCTCCGTTGCCGTGAGCTGTGGTGTAAGTCACAGATGTGGCTCGGATCTGATGTTGCTCTGGCTCTGGTGTAGGCCGGCAGCTGTAGCTCCAATTAGACCCCTAGTCTGGGAACCTCCAAATGCCACGAGTGCAGCCCTAGAAAAGACAAAAGACAAAAAAAAAAAAACAAAAAACAACCCCCCCCCAAAAACAAAAAAAAAAACCCCACCATTTTAAGACCTAAAAAGCCAGTATATTGTAGTTCCCATTGTGGCTCATTGGGTTAAGGACCCAGTGTTTTCTCTGTGAAGGTGTGGGTTCAATCCCTGGCCTCTCTTAGTGGGTTAAGGATCTGGCATTGCCGAAAGCTACTTTGTAGGTCACAGATGCAGCTTCAGTTTAACCCCTGGCCCAGGAACCACCATATGCTGCAGGTGTGGCCGTAAAAAGAAAAAAAAAAGCCAGTATATTTACAATTCATATAACTGACAAAGCAGTGTATCCAAAATACCCAAGGAATGCCTATAAATTAATGAGAAAAGATAAAAACCCAAGTGAAAAAGAGACAAGAGGTTTTTTTTTTAATAACCTCCATAAAAGAGAATATAAAAATAGCTAATAATCCTATGGAAAGATGCCCAACCTTATTAGTAACCAGGGAAATTCAAATTAAATCTATGATACAGAAGTTCATTAGAATGGATATAATTGAAAAGACTGAAAATGCCCAATATTATTGGCAAGGATATGGAGAAGTGGAGCTTTCATATACTTCTTCTTAGGTTCTATGTTGATAGAACTACTTTGGAAAATTACTTGCCAGTACCTACCAAATTTTCTGATAGGCATATCCTCTGATCCAACAATAACCACTCTTGAGTATATTCCCCAAAGAAAGGCACATATGGATTCAATAAAACACATAGGAAAGAAAGTTCATAAAAGTATTATTCATAATATCCCAAACTTGCTAACAACTCAAATGCCACTCAACAGGGAAGTGGATAAATCAGTCGTCTATTCATACAATGGCATGCTATTCATATACAGCAAAAAAGGGACTGCTAGTGCAGAAAACACCACTGATGAATCTAACAAACACATGGAAGAAAAGAACCCAGATAAAAAAAATACATACTATATGATTCCATTTGTAAAATGTTCCAAAACAGGCAAATAATCCTGGAAGTTAGGATAGTCATTATCTTTTAAGAAAAGGCAGGGTGTATGATGGGACCTCTGGAGTGATGAAAATGCAGTATTTCTGGGTCTGTGTGCTGTATGTAGATATGTTCAATCAGTGAATAACTAATGCTGTTCACATAGGATTTGTTTAGTTTGTATATGTCATACTTAAAATGTTTAAATTTTATTTTAAGATTTGTACATACCTTAATGTGTTCTTAGTAATATATGAGATGATGTATGTCTCATGACTGTTACCAAACAGGTACATAATTGATATTAGCTAATGACATAAAGGAACTACATGATATCTGATCTTAAGTAAGACTGTGAATTAATATGAAAAAAGAGTTGCTAAGAACTGATACCCCTCCCCAATCTCATTCAGATTAAAAGGAGAGTCAGATGTTATGAGAACTGATAAGAAAGAATAATCACTTAGCTGCCCCTGAGAAAATTTATTATGGAGAGAGGGAATGGAGAGGGATGTCCTAAGGGGAATTGAAAGATGATAATAGATGGTGGTCTTTGATCTATGTTGTGATATATAAATTACCAATCTTTGATTAGCCTGAGTAGGGTACACAGAGGGTAGTCGATTGGAATATTAATTTAGATAGTACAGAACCATTCAGATGGGCTGCTAATTCATTCCTCTAGTTCTTTCTAAAGAGAGCTACATTGATGGGAAAATAAATGGAAAGATTTACATTTGTAGTTTTTTGTTTTTTTTGTTTTTTGTTTTTTTCTTTTTAGAGCTGCGCTTGAGGCATATGGAAGGTCCCAGGCTAGGGGTCGAATCAGAGCTAGAGCTGCCAGCCACAGCCACAGCCACAGCAACACCAGATCCTAGCCGCGTCTGCAACCTACACAACTTCCACCACAGCTCATGGCAACACCAGACCCCTGACCCACTGAGCAAGGCCAGGAATCAAACCCATATCCTCATGGATACTAGTTGGATTTGTTTCTGCTGCACCACAATGGGAACTGATTTACATTCATTTATATTTTTTATCTATATTTACTTTATCTTATGTATTTACACTTAAAAGATTAACTTAGTTCTTGTTGTGAGGAATTTCATAATATGCTTTGGATTATCTTAATGTTAAAAACGTATATCTTAACGTTAAATTTAGTTCATTTATAATAATTTTAATTTGCAAGTTATATTATTCTCTGTAAACTTACCTCTGTGTGTGTGTGTGTGTGTAATCCAGGGGCATTGAAAAAACTCTGAATGATCTTTACCTTTACAATTTCCAGCCGTATATTCAGTTTAGCTAGACCTATATAAAACATATCCGAAAATAAATAATTAAAACAAATATATTGCCTTTGTAAAATGACACATCTCTATTTGGTGGGTCAAATTTATTATTTATAATTATTGCAAGTAAATCTGTTTTTGGTTGGAGAAAAACATAATCTTCAGTCCTAGCTGCTATTAACTCTCAGTGTAGTCCCCATTTGGGGATTGATGATCTGAGGCTTTTTCTTAATACTTAAAGGGCATTTGAAGTATTTTAGAAGGGGAATGCATCCCTTAAACACTTTGCACATCCTTTGGAAATTAGCTTAGTATTTGATTGTGTTTTCTGGCATATCACAAATTTAACTGTCACTGGGAATGAATCATAAAGGGCTACAGAAAGATTTAGCTAAAGATTCTGACTTAATCCATGCAGTTTGTCTTTGTGGACGGAGTCTTTCTGTTCTGCCACTGTATGTGTTACAATTTATTATCATGTCTCCTATTTTTTAAAAATATCAAAATGCAAACATGGAATCTGAATGCAATATTTTATTTGAATCCTATAACTTTAATATTTTATTTCTTTTCCTTAATAATTACTTAGTGTTACATATGTTTAAATATGCAAGGTGTTAATCCATTTTCTCAGAAACAGGGTGTATACACTTATTTATTTCCAAGATAGTTTCTTTTAGCTGAAATATTACATGTTTCTCTCCCATGTTAAACTATATGTGAGATGGATTCACTCAAAAAAGAAATATACTTAGAACATGCAAGCAGCTCAACCGTACTGAGTTAAAAAATCAGACATCTATCATGTTAATATACATAAATATAGTTGTATTATTTGGAGAATCCATTCTGTAGCAGTGAAGAACTCAACATGTTTACAGTTTTGGTATTTAAAAAAATGAGTTGACAAAATGGGTTTTTATAACCTGCTTTTATGTTGCATGATGAATTTAATACATTCCAAGAAAGCTAGTAGACAGGCAACCCACTGAATTATACTGCAGTTATAGCTGGAGCAAAACATTTGTTTTCCCCCTTGCTCTTCCTAGTAGAAATTTAGACAATTTCTGTATTCCAAAATGTTACGAACTCAGTTTCCCAGTAGTTTATCCCAATCTTCAATAATATGTGAAATAAAAAGGGACACTTTTCTTCATAAAGAGGTAGAGAGACCAATTGTTAGAACATTTGTCTTATATTTGGGAGATACATAAATCATTTAATACCAAATTTATCCAGCAAAATTTTTCCACCTGTAACTAAATGATTCAAAATAAATTTAGGGTGTGCCCATCGTGGCTCAGCGGAAACGAATCTGACTAGTATCCATGAGGACACAGGTTCCATCCCTGGCCTCGCTCAGCGGGTTAAGGATCCGGCATTGCCTTGAGCTGTGGTATAAGTCACAGCTGTGGCTTGGATCTGACATTGCTGTGGCTGTTGCTTAAGCCAGCAGCTACAGCTTCGTTTCAACCCCTAGCCTGGGAACCTCCATATGCTACAAGTGTGGCTTTAAAAAGACAAAACAAAACAAAAACAAAATAAATTTAAAGTATTATTTAAAGTGAACTTTAAATGTAGAGAACAGGAATATACTCCTATTGAACAGGGACATGCTCATATTGATCATTTTTAACATTAAAAATTTTTGAATACGGGAGTTCCCGTCGTGGCGCAGTGGTTAACGAATCCGCCTAGGAACCATGAGCTTGAGGGTTCGATCCCTGTCCTTGCTCAGTGGGTTAAGGACCCAGCGTTGCCGTGAGCTGTGGTGTGTAGGTTGCCGACGCGGCTCCGATCCTGCATTGCTGTGGCTCTGGCTGGTGTAGGCTGGCGGCTACAGCTCCAATTCGACCCCTAGCCTGGGAACCTCTATATGCCACGGGAGTGGACCTAGAAAAGGCAAAAAGACAAAAAAAAAAAAAAAATTCGAATACGTAATATGTGTAAATGATTCAAAAATCAAAATAATATAAAATTCATGTTCTGAAATATTCTTACCATCTCAACCTTCCAATCCAGTGTACTCCATTGTACTGCTAAATATTTTTATTAGATTTTCTTATTTTATGCAAGTACTTATAAAAATGAAAATATTTTCACTAGCTTCATATCATAGAAAATAGGTAGCATATACATGTTTCATCTTGTTTTTTTACTTTAAAAGTTTATGAAGATCACTCTATCTTGCTACATAAAGACTATCCTCATTCTTTTTACTGATGCATAATATTCCATTGTATAAATGTAGCCTGTTTACTTAGTCAATTTTCCTATCAGTGTGCACAGGGTTTTTTCCTAGTTGTTTACTATTACACTGCCTCAATGAATAACCTCATTCACATATCATTTAGAATGCACGAAGGCATTTTTGTTGGACGAATACCCAGGAATGAATATCATGAGTTAGAATATAATCATATTTGTGTTTTGTATAAATCATCTCAGTTTCCCTGCATAGAAGTTAGACCATTTATCACTCTCATCAGCAATGCTATATTAGAGAGCCGTTTTCCCACAGCTTTACCAACCTTTTTTTTTTTAATTTAGATTATGATAGGTAAGAAAAAGCACCTCTGTAGTGTGTGTTTCCATTTCTCTTACTATAGGTAGAAAATCAGAAAATTATTTTCTTTGTTTAAAGATCATTTGTATTGTATTTCTGAGAACTGCCCGTTCATTTTCCTTTCAAATTTTTCTATTGAATTGTTGGGCTTTTATTCTTAATTTCTAGATGCTGTGTATACTTTAAGGAGGTTAGTCTTTTGTCTGATGTACAAACTGTAATGATGTTTCACAATTTTTTACTTGTCTTTTGACTTTGCTTATGATTTCAAAAATAATTTAGTACAATTTATTATTACTCTTTTCATTTAAGCCTTCTGGATTTTAACTCTTTTATTAGAAAGTACTACCCAACTACAGACTTATTAAAAATACACCTAAATTTACTTTTGATATTTATGGGCTTTCTTTCTTTCCCACCTAAGTCTTTAATCCAACTGGAGTTAATTCTGAGGTATATTGTGAGACGTAGAACTGAAAATTATATTTTTCACCTTAAATGGCTCCCAGTTGTCCAAACAAGATGTATTTTAAAAATTCACTTTCACCAACTGATTTTCAGATGCCATTAGTCATATACTAACTTCCATATTTATGCAATCTATTTCTGAACTTTTCATCCTATTTCATTGCTTTCTCTATTCATATGCAAATATAATGTGCTTTTAATTATTAAGATATATGATATACTTTAATTCAATAGGGCCAGTGTCCTGTAATTAATTTTTTTTAGTTTTTTAAATTTTTATTTATTTTTTATGGAAGTATAATTTATCCTTAATTCTTTTTCTTTTTCTGACCACACCTGCAGGATATGGAAGTTCCCATGCTAGGGGTTAAGTGGATCTGCAGCTGTGGCCTACACCACAGCCACAGCAACGCTGGATCTGAGTCACATATGCAACCTGTGCTGCAGCTTGCAGCAACACTGGATCTTTTGTCCACTGAGCAAGGCCAGGGATTGAACCCATATTCTCACAGAGACTACATCAGGATCTTAACCCACTGAGCCACAATGGGAACTCCATTTAATGCTTAATTTTAACACTGTTTTCCTATCTATTTTTGCCTACTTTTTTTCCTATATAAACTTTTAATCATAGTTACTTAATTTTAGAAACCAAAACAAACACAGCAACAAAACCTTATTACTACAGATTATATTAATTTGTTCTTCATACATTTTATAATACATAAATTCACTTTAAGAGGAATAGACGGAGTTCCCGTCGTGGCGCAGTGGTTAACGAATCCGACTAGGAACCATGAGGTTGCGGGTTCGGTCCTTGCCCTTGCTCAGGGGGTTAACGATCCGGCGTTGCCGTGACCTGTGGTGTAGGTTGCAGACGTGGCTCGGATCCCGTGTTGCTGTGGCTCTGGCGTAGGCCGGTGGCTACAGCTCCGATTCGACCCCTAGCCTGGGAACCTCCATATGCCGCGGGAGCGGCCCAAGAAATAGCAACAACAACAAAAGACAAAAAAAAAAAAAAAAAGAGGAATAGACATCTTTTTATTATTGAATCTTCCTAGTAGGGTCCTTCAAAAAATGTGTGAGTTTCATTTCAGACTTATTTCTAGATATATCCTTTTTTTCCGTTGCTGTTTTAAAGAATGGAATCTTTTTTATTTGGTATTTACACGGATTTTGTTTATGTAGAAGGTGTATAGTGATTTTTGAAGTTCTTTTAGTGACTTTGATTATTTATCCATATTCTAATTTTATATTTTAATACTTTATTTTGTCTTTACTGAAAAAGATGGTGGTTTATTTTATTAATTTTTTTTTTTTGCTCTGTGGTTCAGTCTGAAACTCAAAAGAAAATAAGTGAGTTATTTATTTAAATATGCTTAGTGTTTTGTAGAACTTTAAAAAAATTTGTTCTAGTGGTTACCATTAAATGTGTACATTTATATAATATCCTTAGTCTTCTTTTTCGTTAAACAATATCTATTAGTACCTCATATGAGGAATAATGAAATTAATTAGCTTGTAAATTTTCCTTTTTCCTTTCTACCTGTGTCCAGTTTGTTCAATAGTATTACCTTTCATAGTATTTACCACTACTATGTTCAACATTATACTGGAAGATAGATATTTATTACAAGGAATTGGCTTATAATGATGGGGTCTGAAAAGTCCCAGTAGCTGCAGTCAGCAAGCTGGAGACCCAAGAGAGCAGAAGGTATAAGTTTCAGTCAGAAAACTGGTGAGCTTGAGACTCAAGAAAAACTGATGTTTCAGTCTGAGTCCAAAGGCTGAAAAAGGCCAGTGTTTCGGCTCAATCAGGCAGGCAGAGTTCCCTCTTATTGGAGAGAAGATCAGGATTTTTGTTGTATTCAGGCCTTCAGTATCAGTGGATGAGGGCATACTTGTTAGGGAGGGCAGTTTGCCTTAGTGTACTGATGCAAATGATAATCTCATCCAAAAACACCTTCACAAACACATTCAGAATAATGTTTCAGTATCCATGCACTCCATGGTCTAGGCCAGTTGACACATTAAATTAACCATCACATGCTTATTCCCAAATTTCCAAAGTAACATTATTTTTATTAGCTTACAACTGGCAATAAAAAGCTAAGTTCCATAACTTTTGAATGAATAAACAAATTATGGTGTGTGTGTGTGTGTATACTGTGGAATAATATTAATAAAAAGAAAAAAATACTGATAATCATGATAATATGGATGAATCTTAAAAACATGATGCTAAGTTAGAAAGTAAAACACCAAAGACAGCATAGTATAGGATCCTACTTAGATTCTAAAAAAGACAAAGTTTAGTGATATAAAGCAGAGCAGTAGTTGGATGGGGCAGGGAATGAGGGGAACAAATGCAGAGTTAATTTAGAGTCTCTGAATTGATGTAAAAGTTATCTATCATGTTCATAGGGATGGCTACACAAATACATACAATTATCAAAACATCAAATTGTACACTTAATATGTGGTTTTATTGATTTGATTGTATATAAATTATTTCTCAGTGAAGCTATAAGAGATGTTAACATTTTTATGAAAGTACAAATAAAATATTTTATAATCAAGAAATGATTAAGTTATGATATTTCAATTGAATGAAATATTATGAACTCATGAAAATGATAGAGTAGAAAATGTAATTGGAATCATATAGTTGGTATGCTGATTGAAACTGTTAGAAAAAAATCACACATTTCAATAGAGATCAGGGGAGCATAAGTATTTACAAACAGTTGTTTTAAAGAATGAAAAGATATATATTTAAAATTTTTATTTAAATTTTGTGATAAAGTCTAACATAAAAAATTAGATATCACGAGCCTCATTAATACATGTAGTCTCAGTTATCCTATTTTAAAAACTGAATGACATCTTTCCTAAAGGAGCTTATAGTAAAAGTTGGAAAGCCAATGATATAGAGACTGGTATTATTACTATTTTTTTTTTAAGGCCGCACCCATGTAGCATATGGAGGTTCCCAGGCTAGGGGTCAATACGGAACTGTAGCCAACTGGGTTATGCCACAGCCATAGCAGTGCGGGATCGGAGCCACGTCTGCGACGTATGCCATAGCTCATTGCAACGCCAGATCCTTAACCCACTGAGCGAAGCCAAGGATTGAACCTGCATCCTCATGAATACTAGTCAGATTTGTTTCTGCTGAGCCACAATGGGAACTCCAAAACTGGTATTATTTTAAATTCTTTAAAATGAAGATTTTATAAATATTAAGAAGATACTGATATATAAGGGAAACATTTTTAAAAAAATTTATTTCCCATTAACTAGTCCCATTTCATGACACTCTCCCTTTGTGCTTTTCAATTGTTTTGTATCTTTCATGACATATCAGAATTAATAGGGAAAATGCACCTGCCACTAAGTAATATTCAAGCACTTTTACTGGGTACACTATTATTTGTAACACCCTCACAGTTTTACATTTTAGTTAGATACTCCCTGTGCCTAAATCATTCTCTGTTAATGACTTAGACACTGGAGGCACATTAAAGCTTTTAACAACTAAGAAATCACAGGTCTTTTAGGAAATTGCTGCTGCCATGCATAATTTGGTACTCATGGCACTCACCTGTGCCTATGGCAATTAGGGATTTCCCCACTGATTCCACAACATCCTGAAAGAGTTAATGGACCACTCTAATAGTGCAACTTCCTAATAGGATCAAATAAATTGTTTCAGTGCAGTCTAATCAGATTCCTTAAGAAAGATAAAAAGTAACTGAGTTATTGGCATTCCAACATATTTGATACCGATGAAGAGGGAACATAACACATTTAAGTTATGCAATGTTTGATTCAAAAATGTTCAATAGGAGTTCCCGTCGTGACGCAGTGGTTAACGAATCCGACTAGGAACCATGAGGTTTCAGGTTCGATCCCTGGCCTTGCTCATTGGGTTAAGGATCTGGCATTGCCGGAAGCTGCGGTGTAGATTGCAGACACGGCTCGGATCCTGCGTTGCTATGGCTCTGGCGTAGGCCAGTGGCTACAGTTCCGATTCGACTCCTAGCCTGGGAACCTCCATATGCTGCAGGAGCGACCCTAGAAAAGGCAAAGAGACCAAAAAAAAAAAAAAAGTTCAATAATAAAAATACTAAAATCTTAGAGATAGAAAAAAAAATTTCTATCCATCCTGAAGAAAGGGATATAATTAATCTAGTATTAGGCATCTTAGAAAATCTGGTTGTACTTGTAGCTAGAATAAAGTAGAAATGACCTGGGGAAAAAAAAATACAATTGTGAATTTCCCTACCCTTTGTCCTTGTTATATCATAGCTTGAGGCAGTGATTCCCCCATTTCTTTTCCTGCACCAGCTCCTTTTGTATCAACAACTTCCTCTCACACATTATTATTATTATTGTGGTCTAAGACACCGTGCTAAGTTTTTTACAAACATTAAAACAAATATTAAAATATTACTCCTTGTAATAACCAAATGAAGTGGGTATTATTGACATCTCTGTTTTACATATGAGAATCCATAGATCGGGGACAGTCGTCTGGATCCTGCATCTGTACTCTTAACCATTGAGTTAAAGTGCCTTGATGCATTATTACTTTTCCCAAATTCCACTCCTGATATCAATAATAGATCTGACAACAGTTTCTTAAGACCACCATGTATGTTATTTTCTTAGGAATTATGGAGCATCGTGCCTTGTGGAGGTAAAAATATATTGTTGCCCCAGTAGAAGCATTTTAAGACCCCAGCATGCAGGTAAGGAGCTATTTTCAAAAACTCTGTACTCAGAAATATATGCCTTTGAAGTTTTTTTTTTTTTTAACTTTATCTATGTTTTTCTACTTTAGACATGTTTTATAAAGTGGCTGAAGGCTTTTTATCCATGAGACTGAGGTAGTATGGTCTCAAACCGAATAGAGTCTAGGGCATAAACGTTTGCAATTACTTCAAAATTTTTAGGAGTAGGGAAGATGGGCAGGTTGGAAAGCACTTGTCAATATATTCCATCTCTCAGAAAACATGATTTTCTCAAATATCTGTACCCTTACTGCTATTACTTTTGCAATCTCCATAGTTTACAGCACCTTCTATAATGATGTTGGCTGCCAAAAAAGTACTCCTTCACCAAAATAAAATGCTTTCTAAGCCTTTGTGATGTTGAAGTACAGTCATTATATACACTAGAAATAAACATTTCTATACTAAACTAAGCATACATAGAGAAAAGTTTTTTGGAGTTGAAAACAAATGTCTAGGAAAGGAATTGCTAAACAGGCTTCTTTGTCCTCTTAGGGCACGCAAATTTCAAAAAAGCACTTTAGAATGGGGTGGGGGGCTCTCAGCGGCAGCAATGTATTAACAATATTGAGAATCTGCTTTGTACAATTAAGGGTTAAAATTAATTCCAGCAGCTTGATTTCTTTTTATTTATTTATTTATTTATTTATTTTTGTCTTTTGTCTGTTGTTGTTGTTGCTATTTCTTGGGCCGCACCTGCGGCATATGAAGGTTCCCAGGCTAGGGGTCGAATCGGAGCTGTAGCCACCGGCCTACGCCAGAGCCACAGCAACGCGGGATCCGAGCCGCATCTGCAACCTACACCACAGCTCATGGCAACGCCGGATCGTTAACCCACTGAGCAAGGGTAGGGACCGAACCCGCAACCTCATGGTTCCTAGTCGGATTCGTTAACCACTACGCCACGACGGGAACTCCCAGCAGCTTGATTTCTTAGACCAATCTATCCTTTTAAATATTTAATGATTAAAAAGCAGAATTAGGGTTATGGAAGAACCCAGTAAAAGGCATCATTTTGCATTTTCCTTTCTTTCCCCTAGTATAAAGTGAATTTGCTTTCCAGGAGGAAACAAACTGAAAGAGTATAGTTCTCATACATTAATTGCATTAAATACCATTGCTGGGAGCTCCCGTTGTGGTGCAGTGGAAACGAATCCGACTAGGAACCACAAGGTTGCGGGTTGGATCCCTGGCCTCGCTCAGTGGGTTAAGGATCCGGCATTGCCATGAGCTGTGGTGTAGATCACAGATGCGGTTGCTGTGGCTCTGGCTTAGGCCGGCAGCTGTAGCTCCAGTTGGACCCCTAGCCTGGGAACCTCCATATGCCGCGGGTGTGGCCCTAAAAAGACCAAAAAAAAAAAAAAAAAGCCATTGCTGGATCATCATCAGTGTTTCCCTTGACTACTCAAGCATATAATAGATTTATAGGCTGGGAGATGGCCCAAGTCACTGTGTCTTTTCATTGAAATACAAATAGATGTAGGTATTAAAGTAGATGTAGATTATCTTAATCCATTAAAATTATCATATACAATAATTATAAACTATGATTAGTATGTGTGAAGTATATGCAAAAAAATCAGTTAATATCAGCTAACATTACATACAGGGGTCACAGGACCCAAGCAAGAAATATGCATGCTTCATCACCATACCTCAAGATAAGCCACTTATCTCCTCTTCTTTTTGAGGTAGGAGGAAAGGCATTAATTGTTTAAAGCACTTTCTGTAACAATGATGTAAGTCAGATATACCTGCCAGTGTCCATGTTTGCCACTAGTTATTCCTTGCTTAATATTGAAACTAATACAGAGGAAATTAGAGCTTAGATGTGGAGAAAAATATAGAGTGATCTGAAGTGATTCATTTATCATTTTGATAAAGCCATATTCATGATTAACAGCCTAATAGGTAGAGAAAAGACATTTTCATGGAGAAAGCAGTGATTCTGTTAATGGTAGCAGGGGTTGGGATTGGGGTAGATAAAACTGAAGATGTTCAATCCAGAAATGATTTAACATTTCCGAATATGGGAAAATAGAAACAATCAGAAAAGTTCTACATGCTTCTAAAACCATGATCTTGCATTATATCTTCATCAAAACCCATATTCCACTTTACATTTGATTAAAATGAATGAATTTTCTCTGTTTTTTATCAAATGATAATCTATATACTTATACATTGGATCTGATCAAGGGTTGCCTATATGAGAACCTAATTCTTTATATTATCCTTTTTTTTCTCCTGCATCAGGAGCCAGGAAACTATGATCCACAACCCAAATCCTAACTATAACCCACAACCCAAATCCTGCCTTTCATCTGTTAGTCATTAAGACTTTATTGGAACACAGCCATGGTCATTCACTTACATATTATCTATGGCTACCTTTTTTTTTTTTTTTTTTTTTTGCCTTGCTTGCAGCAGGTGCAAGTTTTCTGGGCCTGGGATCATACCTGTGCCAAAGCAGTGACCCAAGCCACTGCAGTCACAATACAGAATCCTTAACCCACTACGTCACAAGAGAATTCCTATCTATGGCTACTTTTGTGCTACAACTACAGAGTTTAGAAGCTGTGAAAGAGACCATATGGCCCAGAAAGTCTAAAGCATTTAGTATCTGGTTCTTTAGAGAAAATGTTTGCCAACCGATGTCTGACATTCTCAATATTTTTTCCTTTTGGTTATATTATTCCAATTAGGAAATAAATATTCTGTAATATTTCTCATTAAAAGTAATACCTCTTCTGACTCTATTTTCCTCTTTTCATTACTGCCCAATTTCTCTATTCCTCTTTACAGAAAATGGCCTCAAAAAGCTTATAGATACCCTAACTGTTTCTACCTTTTCTTATCCATTTATTCTTGCATCTACTGAAGAATTTGTTTCAACCATTTTATACAATCTGCTCTTTTAAGGTCAATAATAATGTACACAGTTCCAATTGCACTGGCCAATTTTTAGTCCTCATCTTTCTTCACTCGTTGGCAACCTTTGACATATTATTTTAATCCACTTTTCTTAGAACATTTATTTAATTCTCCTAATTCCTTACAGGCCAGTTACTCTATTCTCTGTTACCTTTCCTGGTTCCTCCTTATTTTTATGACTCCTGAATTCAGAAGTACTCCAAGATTCAGTTCTCAGACCTTCATCTATAATTATTCACTTCATAATTTCATCCAGGGTCATGAATTTAAACACCATATATTCTATACACTGGTAGCTCCAAAAAGCATATTTCCAACTCAGACTTCTTCCTTCAAGTCACCTAACTGCCTCAGCATATCTTCTTAAGTCATAAATAGGCATCTCACTGTTAATTTGCCCAAGATAGAATTCTTTAGGAACATCTGATGGCTCCACTTTGCAGAGGCCTATCCCTTTGCTCAATTCCAAGTGAATGCACTCTGCCTCTGTAGAAACAGATAATTACCTATTTCAAAGCTTCCACTAGAGGTTTCTGCTTCTAGTATGGAGGAGTAATAGCCTAATATACTGATCTTCCCACAAACTCAGCTCTGAAATTTAGACAAAACAGACAAACAACAAGCAAATAAATCAAAACACTTAGAGCCCTAGGAATTGCACAAATGCAAACAGATTTGTAAAGGAGAATCAAAACTTGAACCAAATGACCAGCGCAGAGTAAATTCCTTGTTTTTTGCAGCTTTGTCTGAGGGTAACACCAGTCATGGCACATTGAGGCAGCTAAAACTCCTATAGTGAATCTTAAGCTTTTCAGATAGGAGACTGAACAAATAAGGGAAGCCTTACATTTTGTGTTTAAATTCAGCCCAAACCTGTAAAACATGCATGAATAGGGCAAACTGGAAACAGTTTCCAGACAAGGCTAAAAGAATAGTATTGAAACTTGAGCCACTTTCCTCTTCAGTCAGGGCACTTTTCACCTTGGATCTAGCCAAAAAAACTACTACTAAAAGAAAACAAAAATAAAAACGTATCAGTACTCTTCAGAGCAATATAACAGAATCTGTAGTGTCCACAAGCTGACATTCATAATGGCCACAATATAATCCAAAATTATTTGACATACAAAGAGCCGAGAAATTCATACCCAACTTTAAAGGAAAAGGCTATCAACAGATGCCAACCCCGGATGAACCAAATGGTGAAAGTTTGTTAATCGGATAAATATTCCAAATAAAAGCATATATTATTTGATTGGATAAAAGCAAGTCCCAACTATATGCTCTTAAATATAAATGAACAGATATATTTAAAACAAATAAAATGTAAAAGATAAATCATACAGCATAAATCTAAGGTGCCTTGAACTATAATATTAATATTAGATAGAATAGGCTTTGAAACAAAGATTATTCCCAAAAATAAGGAGAGACATTTCATTAAGATATAATGGTCAGTTTACCAGAAAGACATGACAATTATAAATGTGTATTGCCTAATTACAAAGCCTCAAAATAAATAAAATAAAATCTGAGAGCATCAAGGAGAAAAAAAGATACTTCCAGATTCATGGAAGGAGATTTGAAGTCCTTTTCTTAAAAAAGCCCCACAGAATAACTAGCTAAAATTTAGTTAAATCATGAATATTTGAAACAAGACTGTAAACTGCTGTGACCTAATTTATATCCGTAGAACACTATACCAGACTACTGCAGGACACACAATTTTTTCTAAGTGCATGTCATAAATTCACAAAGATAAGCTATATATTGAGCCATAAAAACAGCCTCAAAACTTAAATATATTGAAATGATACAGAGTATATTCTCTAACCACAACAGAATTAAGTTAGAAATCAATAATAAGACGTGTAGGTGACCCCCCCCAACACACATACACACACACACACACACACACACACACACACCAAAGAGTGTGAAGAGGAAATTTTATAGCTTACAACACATTTTTAGTAAAGAAGTGAGGTCTAAAGTCTTTGATCTAAGATTCCATTTCAAGGAAGTAGAAAAATAAGAAAAAGTCAAGCAAAAACTATTAGAAAAATGAAAATAGTAAAGGTATGTGCAACAATCAAAAGGTTATAAAATAGACTAAATAATGGAGATAATAAAGCCAAAATCTGACTTTGGGAAAAGATCAATAAAATCCACAACTTCTAACCATACTGATCAAGAATAATAATAAAAATATATTTAGGATACAAATCACCAGCATCATAAATGGAAAAATGGGTATCACTGCAGATCCTAAAGACATAAAAGGATAATAAGAGAATGCCATGAATAATGTTACACAAATTCTAAAAGTAAGATGAAATGTACAAATTAATTGAAAGATTCAATCTACCAAACTCAGTCAAAATATATAGATAACCTGAATAGTGCCATATCTATGTATTATTGAATTTGAATCTATAGTTAATAATCTTCCCAGTAAGAAAACTCTAGGCTTTGATGGTTTCATTGTTGAAACTAAATGAACATTTAAAAAAGAAATGATACCGATAACAATCTCTTTCAGAAAATAGAAGGGGAGGGAATACTCTTCATACTCATTTTATGAGGCCAGCATTACCTTGATGCCACAACCACACAAAAATATTAGAAGAAAACTATGGATCAATTTCCCTTACAAATTTGGATGCAAAATCTTGAACAAAATATTAGTAATCTAATCCAGCAATATATAAAAGATAGTAAGTTATGACTAAATAGGGTTAATCTCCAGAATGTGTTTTCTTTACTATTAAGATAATTAATTAATGTAATTCAAAAGTATATTAATAGAACATAGAAGAAAATAATCATGTCAAGAGAAACAGAAAAAATATTTTACAAAGATAAATATCTATTCATGATTAAAAACACACATCAAGCTATAAATAGAAGATAACTTTTTCATTTTGATAAAGGGCATCTGTAAAAACTGAAAGCTGCAGCCAACACCATACTTAATGGTGAACAAATGAGTGCTTTTCCCTAAGATCAGAAATAAAACAACATACTCCCTTTCACCACTTGTCTTAAACTTTGTCTTGGAGGCCCTAGCCATAACAATGAGGGAAGAAAAATAAATGAGTCATAAATGTGTTAAAGGTAAAAAAAGAAACTGTTCCTATATGCAGATAACATCATTGTTTGGTAGAAGAATCCTGAGGAATCCGCAAAGGACTACTAGAAAAAAAGTCAGTGATTTTAGCAAGGTCAGAGGGTGGAAAGTTGATATACAAAGAACAATAAAATATAGCATTTACAACAGTGCCACAAATCTCCATATATTTAGGAACGAATTAAACAAAAGATATGCAAAACATAACGCTTAAAACTAGAGAACATTGACAAGGAAATTAGAGGATAATTAAATGAATTAAGAAACATACTATAATTCTGGGAGTTCCCTTGTGGCTCAGCAGGTTACCAACCTAACTAGTAACCACGAGGATGCAGGTTTGATCCCTGGCCTTGCTCAATGAGTTAAGGATCCGGCATTGCCTAGAGCTGTGCTGTAGTAGGTCGAAGACAAGGCTTAGATCCCACATGGCTGTGGTTGTGGTATAGGCCGGCAGCTGCAGCTCTGATTAGATCTCTTGACCCCTAGCCCGGGAACCTCCATATTCTACAATTGCAGCCTTAAAAAGCAAATAAATAAATAAATATCTATAATTCTGGATGGGAAGACTCAGAATAGATAATGTACCAGTTAGATCCAAATTTATCTATACTGTATATTCTATAAAATCTCAATAAAAATTCCAGCAGGGTTTTTTTTTGGTAAAAATTGATAAGTTGATAGCTAATTTTTAATTGTGATAGCTAAATTTTAATTGAGTAAAAGATAAATTATAAAGAACAGAATAACTGATAAACTAATTGTAAAATTTATCTGTTTTCTGATTTGATTCAGTTATTTTATAGAGTTCCTGAAAAGTATTATGATCCACCAACTCTGCATTTAGTATACAGTTTGACTGAGCACTAAGAACACATCAAAAAGTATATAGAATATGTGTGCATCTCTTTTTATCATACATTATGGGATATTATTGTCATTTTCTTAACCCCAAAAGCAATCAGGAAACATAAAGACTGTACATATCCAGACCTCTAGTTTTGAGAGAGAGGATTAAACAAATGGTGAAAAATGCTGTACAATATAAATATTAAAGTTGACATAAGTAGATTTGCTTTAGCATTTATTTAATAACTTAACCACTGCATATTTTTTATTACCTCTACAGAGTTATTTTGAGGCCATTTCCCTGTCAATCAGACTAGTGCAAGATGGTGACCTCACTTTATTTTGCTGGAAATTTTTACCTGTAAAGAAGTGTCAGTCAGATTTTTGCTGAATATTAGGGATTAGGTCAGGTTAAGAGACTATAGTATACATTTTTTAAAAGAAAATGTTTTCAAACTCTTCGTAGCACATGCGGTGGTACTCTCCTCAGCCTCTGATGATCCGATAAACTGATAATGCCTGATCAAGATTCCCAATTTAGTTGTGGAAATCTTTTTGGGATATTATTAATTCTACACCCCCCCCCAAAAAAAATTGCTACTTCTTCTAAAGGATGTGAGGGTTTCCAGCTTGACTCTAAATGTCTTCCCTGCCATTGTGTTGTCAGGACTGCCCTATGGTTTCTATTTAAAGAAAGATTAAATAATCAAACCCACAATCTCACAGAAAGATTTATACTTGACAGGAAGTGGCTTATCAATCTTCTGGAGGCTTTTTATTTAGAAAACTAGTGTTTAGGATGAAAACTAAAGCAAATCTTGAGGGCCATTTGCTTATAACCTGTCCATGTTTATATGCCTTAAAGTATTTCTTCTTGTTAAAGGATATGGATTTTAGCAAACTCTACTATTCCTTCAATAGTAAGTATTAGGGCTGGGTGTGATAGAATTAAAACAGAAAGTGGCTTCTTTAAGTATCCAGTTGAAGTCCTTTTTCACTGAAAAACATACAGCTAAATGAGATGAAGCATATTGTTCAGGCTCCATAGCTAGTTAGTCAGTCTTGGCTGTATTCTTTCTCATATGCTACCCAATGCCCTACATTTTAATTTTTGATGGCATGTAGCCTACTTATATAGAATTGTAAAAAAATTTACATGTACATGCAAATTCAAATGTAAATTTAAAGTTGCACTATCTGAATCATAGTTCCTGGTATTCTGAAAATAAGCTAGAGAGCTTTCTTTATAAAGTCTTACATGTAGGCATTAAAATATCTCTGTTAATCAAAACATAAATGTTGATTGCTATCTTAATTATAGAGAGGGTTATAATATTTATAACTGTTATTTACCATGATTGCATTATCTGCCAATAACTGTGCTAGACTGTACATATATTTGATTTGAAACGTAGGTACTCTTATATACATATTTTAGATGAGTACATTGATACTTAAAAAGTTAAAAGACTTCTCAAGGACACCTAGTTAATTAATGACAAAGGACTGATCCCATTTCAGAGCTGATTTCAAAGCCTAAGCTCTCATGCATTTTGATAACTCCAGAATGCCATTCTCTGTAGCTCATGCCAGTAGTGATTCAAAACTATTTCTCTTCTGGTTTAATTTAAAATTTGTTTATATAATTTTGTTTTCTATTGGTAAGTAAATTTTCTCTTCATAAATTCCTATACATTACTATAAATCCAACCTGCAAAAATAACAGTGATCTTCACAAAAAAAGTGATCCTTAGAGTACTCCTTAGTCATCTCTTAAGTAAACATAGAAAGGTCCTTAGAATTGATCGGATATAAATCAATGATTTTTACAGTGGGAAACTGAGACCTGCTAATGTGAAGGATCATAGAGGCAATTAAGTTTCAGAAGGGTGTGAGATCTTAAAGGGCTAGGTGTGGAAAGCAAATCTCCAAACTCTTCCGTATCCTCTGTATGCTGTGCAGACTGGTGTGGATGAGGTAGGAAAGGAGAAAAAAAGAGCAATTTAAAACACATTACGTAGGTAGAATTCAACTCTATTAGCTGGTCCTTCTAGAATAAAAATGTCCTACAGTGTAGTTGCAGTGTTATTATACTAAGCATTTGTGTATTTCAAGTATAGTCATGTTTCTGTTGTCATAATAATAAGAAACAAGGCTGGCACAGGATGATTAAAACCTCATAGATATGTGACAAGAAATAATGCATGTGACCATCACTAATCTAGTTGATAGCTTTGAATACCTAAAAGGTATATATAAAATATTCTTTTAAAATTTGAGTTCCTTTTTCAATACTATTCATAGAGTAAAAAAGGCAAAAATATGAACCTAAGTCCAATTAGGTAGACAGAAAGATAATCTTTTCAAAAAGTTGAACTTAATGTTAATTTGGCCATAGCTCTTACTTGACATGCTTTAAAGAAACAACAGTAACATCATCTTTCATACATGCATTAATAATGAATTGTGTACTTGATAAGTAACGTTGTTCACCTGAGATTTATTTATCTTAGGAAAGATTAGTTTCATAGACATTCATTTTATTATTTTATTTTTAATTTTTTTGGACACACCTGCAGTATGCAGAAGTACCTGGGCCAGGGATCAAACCTGTGCCACAGCAGTGCCCTGAGCCACAGCAGTGACAATGCCAGATCCTTAACCTGCTAAGCCACCAAGGAACTCCTAGTTTCATAGAAATGTTAATATTTTTAAAGTTTTCAAATAAGTTTAAACATAGTTAAATGGGGATAAACATAAAAATGAAATTATTGGAGTTCCCGTCGTGGCGCAGTGGTTAACGAATCCGACTAGGAACCATGAGGTTGCGGGTTCGGTCCCTGCCCTTGCTCAGTGGGTTAACGATCCGGCGTTGCCGTGAGCTGTGGTGTAGGTTGCAGACGCGGCTCGGATCCCGCGTTGCTGTGGCTCTGGCGTAGGCCGGTGGCTACAGCTCCGATTCAACCCCTAGCCTGGGAATCTCCATATGCCGCGGGAGCGGCCCAAGAAATAGCAACAACAACAACAACAACAATAAAAGACAAAAGACAAAAAAAAATGAAATTATTAAAAACACAATGATAAAACTATAAAACAGATTTTTATGTGAACAGGAACGTAACGGAGGAAAATAATTATTTTAAAAATGTATTAGTTAACTGGGGCAGAATAGAAGGGAATAGAAGTTATACATCAGGTGGAAATATAAATGATTCTAATACAAAGACTAGCAAAAGAAATGAATATGATTATAGTTAACACTGCTGTATGATATATAGGAAAGTTGAGAGAATAGAATAGAATAGAATAGAATAGAATAGAATAGAATAGAATAGAATAGAATAGAATAGAATGTTGTTGAGAGAACAGAGTTCTCATCACAATGAAAATATTTTTTTCTTTTTGTTGTATCTATATGAGATGAATGTTAATCCTACTGTAGTAATCATCTCACAAGATATGTAAATCAAACCATTATTCTGTACACTTAAAACTTATACAGTGATGGATATCAGTTGTTTCTCAATAAAATGAAGGGAAAAGGGGAAAAAAGGAATGAATAATTTATGGAGAGCTGGCTCTTTTCTTTTCTTTTTTTTTTTTTTTTTTTTTTTTCCTTTTTGGGCTGCACCTGGGACATATGGAAGTTCCCCAGACTAGGGGTAGAAGGGGTCGAATCAGAGCTACAGCAGCCAGCCTACACCACAGCCACAGCAATGCTGGATCTGAGCTGCATCTAGGACCCACACCACAGCTCATGGCAACGTCAGATCCCTGAACCACTGAGAGAAGCCAGGGATCAAACCCATATCCTCATGGATACTAGTTGGATTTGTTTCCACTGTGCCTTGATGGGTTCTCCCTATTTTGAACATTTAATTTTTAGTTAATTCAAACACTCATAGGCATGCTGTAGTAGCTACACTTGATACATTTCCTGATTTATAGAACTTAGTTACTGCAGTTATTTGTTAATGAGTTCCATAGTTTTACCGATGAAACAAAGCATGTGGGAGTTTAATTTCCATATATTTTAAACAGCTTCAAAAAGATCCTGTCAAATGTCTGTGTGTGTTTTTAAAGGAGGCTATCTTTTGGTGTCAGAAGATTCTAGTAAAATGTTAGGTTTATAATATAAATCACACATGAAGTATATCCAGCGATGATCTGGTTAAAATAATTGCTTCCTATACTGGCACATAAGTTGAGTAACAAAATATTGCAGTCTATCTCCTTTATAGTGTCCTAGGATCTGTCATGGATTAAGTTTTCTCAACCTCAGCACTACTGACATTTGGGGTTGGCTGACTCTTTGTTGTTAGAGTCTATCCTGTGCACTGTAGGATGTTTACTAGCCTCCTAGGCTCTCCTTACTAGATGCTGATGGAACTGCCACTTTCTTCCCAATGTGGTAACAAATGAAAGTACTTGCAGACACTTGCCAAATATCCCTTGGAAGACAGTCACTCCCTGTATAAAATAACTTACAAAGCAAAGAAACTGTTTTCTCTAAGCCTCTGATTCTTCACTGTTTAGAGTCACAGATCCATTGGACAATCTAACTCTCTTCAAAAATGTCATGTAGAAAGAACATTTTGCGTATAACATCTTGGTGCTAAGGACCCTTTAGGTCCATCCATGTTTGTTTAAAATAATTACTCTGGGCGATATTCTAAATAACGTATTTGAATGAAAACAAAAAACAAATTGTGAAAATGTATATTCTTCAGGCACTTCACACATTAAATGCTTTAACAAAACCCCTTTGTACATCAAGGATTCATTTTAACTGCCAATCAAGTCTCATCCTGCATGTCTGTAGGTAAGTAAATCCTGTCTTTCGCACAATACTATGAAAAGTCCATGTCAGGCTGTTATTTCTTTCCCTTGACATTCATATTAAGTTAATGTTCAACTTTAAGTGTATATGTATATATCAGAAAGCAGAAATCTGAATGTAACACCTCCAGTGACAAACAATTTTATAGTAAACTTAGGCATGTCCTTACACATAAAGCAAAGAGGCATGCTATGTTATTTGGAAAATATTTGGAATAAATTAGTCCTTAAAATAAACTGCACCATTCTCTCCCCTTGGAATGATATTCTCAATCAGTGCTTTTATATTTCCAGCTGCTTGCAAAATATCTTCCACTATATCAACTACATTAACTATGTTTTCAATAGAAGTGCATTGCAATCAATATGTTAATAATGGAATGAACACTTGCCTAAATTCCTCTTCTTCTAGTGATCTTATTTCTACTAATTACAGTTGCATATTTTAATCTCCTATGTTTCAAATCTAAAAAGAGTATTTCATTCACCTTCTCTCACTACCTACCCTTGTTTACTCTGCTTACATAGTAGCAGAGGTTTTAGATTTTGATAATTTGAGTGTGAATTCAATCTCTGCCATTTGTTGGCATGCAAGTTTTGGCAAATTATGGACACGGCTTTCTAAGACACTCCTTTTTTTGTAAAATAAACATAATAGTACCTATATTGCAAGCTTGTTTCACACAAACTCCTTGGGTATTCCATTGCCCAATATCTTAATAATAACATTTATACTTATAAGGAAAACAGGACAGAGACAAAAAAAAAACAGAAATCAGTGCCTCAATGAAGATTAGCCACCATTATTTCTCCATTTTTTATATTTCTATTACATATAACTATATCTTTCCATTCTGACAACCAGTACTCTGGTCTTTACATATATTAATGATTTATGTAGAAATTTAAAACTTTATTTTTTTCTTAATGAATTACATCTATTTCTTTTTCTTCCTGACATGGATTTAAATTCACTCTATAAATGCTTAGGGAGCCTGCGATATCATAGCCTTATTTCTCTTAAAACAACTTTCCAGAAATGAAGCAAAAAAAAAAAAAAAACAAAAAACAAAAAAACCCACATCTATTTAATATAAAATAATTTATAGTATAAAATCAGCTACTTTATGAAGAGCTATAACCTTGCTAGATTCATAAAGTTAATGAATTACTACAATTTGATTTGGATCTTAAATGTGATATTTTGTTAGCTTTTTTCCTTGATATATTAAATGTCATTCTGATAGAATGATAAATGTGCATACATCTAAAGAAGTTTGAGGTAAATGTGCAAAGAAATATAGAAAAATTGCTTGGCACAGGGAAATGCATTTTTGTCCTTCATTTAAAAAATGCTTATTTCCGTGGTACTTGATGACACATGGGAATATTAATAGACATGAGACTTTATGCTTTCAATTGGTAGTTTCCATTTAAGTTAAGAAAAACTTCAAAGTAGTTATAATTTAGGCATATTTGTTGTTCTAAATAGAATGACTTTTTGTATCAATTCAATTGAGTTGTAAAATAGTTCATATCAGAGAGATTACTGAATGTGCAGGCTTAAGAGAGAAAAAGAACAAAACAATGTGTTGCGTGATAGCCAGTGAAAAGCAGAATTTAAAAAAAATGAGAAAAGAGAGGTGGTTAAGGCCATATCATAAAGGACTTTGTAAGCCATTGTAAAAATCTGGCATTTTATCATGCTTGTGGTAAAATGTTCTTTTAACAGTTTAATTTGATGTACTATACATGTCAGTGTGACCACCTTACAAAGATCTGGTGGGTGAACCTTGGTGGGCAAGAGTTCCAAACACTAAAACATGTTTTGCTGTATTCTAAATAAGCATACCCCCTTTTTTTTTTTTTTGCTTCATAAAGAAAATTGTCCTATATTATCCTTTTTTATTGTTAGATGACATTTTTTTAGAAGAAAAAGCACTGGGCAATGATAATACAACAAAAAAAGCTATTGCTTTTTGAGCCGTTATTATAGATGGTTACAATGCTAAATGCTCTCCAAATATTTACTTTATATTCGAAGTTATCCTTTTGACTTATGCATTATTTCCACCATACAAAAGAAAAACAAAACAAAGCAAACTAATGCACAAAAGGTTTAAGTAGCTTATCCAAGGCCAGAGACCTGTCCTAGAAGCTAAGAACTCTGTGTTTCAGTCCTAAATTGTTAAAAAAAAAAAATGAATTTTCTGTGGCTGTATTTCTTGGTCTAAAAAAAGAAGATACTAGAGTTCCCATCATAGCTCAGCAGAAATGAATCTGATTAGTATCCATGAGGACACAGGCTCGATCCCTGGCCTCGTTCAGTGGGTTAAGGATCTGGCCTTGCCGTGGGCTGTAGTGTAGGTCACAAATGCAGCTCTGATCCCGTATTTCTGTGGCTGTGGTGTAGGTCAGCAGCTGTAGCTCCAATTAAACCCCTAGCCTGGGAACCTCCATATGCTGTGGGTGTGGCCCTAAAAAAAATTAAAATAAAATAGAAAAAGAAAATCAGGTGATCATATGTTCCCTTGAAATTCCGCTATCTATAAATGTAATTGCTGAAAAATACTTTTCTATATCTCATCATGATGAGCCCATTCTGCTCTTTATCAATTAGACAATGAAACAATTCTCCTTCATGTGTGACTGAAATCTTTTCTCTATTTTATTTAAGTTAATTTCCTTTTATTTGATCCTGTGAAGACAAAATGATATTCCACTTAAAAACAATAATTAATTTATTAAATTTTCTGGTATGCAAAAACTTTATTTAGCATTTTAATACAACTAGATTTCCCCCTTTCAGTATTTGTAGAATTTCTTTGGCATACACTTCAGTTTCTTCATATCTTTTATTAAAATAGAGACTCAAGTCAAAAATAATGCTGTAATAAGAGTTTTAGCTAAGGAAGAAGAGTGATTTCTTAATGTTTTAATGTCATAGTATTTTTACCATGTTTCTGAATTATGTGGATTTCATAATTATTATATTGCTACTATAGTTTACAGATGACTCTGTTATCTTTTTGATTTAAAAATATTTTAGTACTTGTATCTAGTTATTTTTTTCTTGCTATCTTACTTTGAGGTTATGCATCTCTGTATTTTATTCAGTTTTATTCATTGTTGAACAAATTATCCCCCTAATCAAGTACATTTTATTCTAAAATGAGGATGTTGTCAAGAAATTTGATAATTATATTTTATTTCCTTATATATTTGTTTAATATAGTCATTGAATGAAATTGTACTATCAGACAAAGGCTTGTCATCCACAAATTATTTCTTCACCACAAATTATTGTCAAACTTGGCAGATAATTTTCTTGGTGTGGTCTGTCCCTAGAGTTCTGCTTAATATAAGGTGGTTAGAGGCAATACCAAACTTCTTTATCTAGTCATTTTGTTTTTCCCACCTAGATTATTTTTTACATATTGTTTTCAATTAGAAATTGGAAAAAAAAATTATTCTTGATTTATTCATGAGGGATCCTTTGCAAAACATGAAGTTCCTTTATAATGCCCCCAGGAGCAGATAAAATGCCCCAACATATAAGCTCAGTACACAGTGCTGAGTATGAGATTACATCCTGTCCTGAAACTGATCAGTTTCAGTGATTGCAGAGAATTATCAAAAGGGTCTCATCATAAAAAGGATGTTAAAGTAAGCATGAGTTTGTAATTTAAGAAGAGAAAATTAAAGAGGAATCCAGTAGTTACCTCCCAATAGCATAAGATTAGTGGATAAAAGTTAAGATGTTTGTAATTGGGCAGACCTAAAAATGATCATTAATCTCATGAGTGAGTGAGCTTTGCATCACTAAAATACTGAAAGAGTCTGTAGAATCAAGTGTAAGAACTCATATTTGTGTGAATGGACAGCTTGGACCAAATGACCTATACAGTTCTATATATTCATAGCAAAGGTGTGCTACAATGTAGAACATTGTATTAGTTGGAATCATATGAAATTGATTACTTTTTTTTTTTTACCATTTTTAACCTACATTGATGATGTATATTTTCACCTAATATAGTAGGGTTTGATATTAAATTCTGAATATCCTATGTGCAGCATATTTATGTCTCTACCCTTAGGGTTTTTTTTTTTTTTTTTTTTTTTTTTTTGCTGTCAGTCACTGGACTAGCCTCTCAACCTCTCCTTTTGTCTACCTGTGCCCTTCATTCATTTTTGCCCTTCTGATGCCTGCTTCAACTGGGCATAAGCCAGTTTTTGTAATCCAAATCTGCAACTACTTATTGAGTTTAGATATATGGAAAATTCTTCTTTAGCTTCTTTTGATGTTTAAACGTGCTGGGATAGGACTGGAAGTGTCTGATGCAGCTCAGATGATGAGATTCTGTGGTTCTGATGCTCAGAAAACCCTTCTTCTCATGCTGTTTCCCCTTTGTTGTTTCCTAATGACAGCTGTGTGGATCCTACCTGTGGTCACGTTTGCTATCACTTCTCTTTTAGTTCCAGAGATCATTAGCTCTTTGAAGCAGAGATAATACCATTGTCCTTTTATTTTTTTAAAAAATCTTTCTCAGTACCTGTTACAGAGCAAGTATTCCATTAAAAGGTCATGCAAGGGAAGCAAAGAACAACTCTGATATTAATGTTGCCACAAGGAGGAGATATTTTGTAAAGGTGGTAAGGGCTCTAATATAGGTGTGTCTTGAATTACACATAGATCCTGAAATGAGGATGTGTATTTATTTATTTATTTATTTATTTATTTTATTCTTAGTTTATTTTTTGTCTTTTTAGGGCCCTGCCCATGGCATATGGAGGTTCCCAGGTTAGGGGTTGAATCAGAGCTATAGCTGCCGGACTACACCACAGCCACAGCAACTTATTATCTGTGCCTCATCTGCAATCTACACCACAACTCATGGCAACGCTGTATCCGTAACTCACTCACTGGGTGAGGCCCAGGATCGAACCTGTGTCTTCAGGGATACTAGTCAGATTCGTTTCTGCTGAGCCACGACAGGAACTCCAGATATGTATTAATTTAAGGATGTGCCCCAGTGGTGTCCTTTAAAAGACAGTGGAAATCAAGGAAGGGTGCAATCTAGGGTGAAAGTCCTTCAGATGGTAGCTTTAGCCTGATCTGCTGGGGAACTCTGGAAAGTAAGAAATGTCTCAGCTTTATCTTTATCCCAAGCAGTAGAGCCGCATATTCATACTCTTATGCTCTTAGTCATTGGTTAAGGGCCACCTGGGGAGTGGGCACGTTAACTCCCAGATGCTTCCAAATCTTTGCACCTGTGGGCAAAGGTAGTTCCAGTAGCTTGAGGACACATGAGCTGTGTACTGGTACTGGTACTTGAAAGAAAAGGGAAGTGGATCGTGCCGAAAACATGGTAAAAAGGGATTCCAGGGAATCTGGTTGGGGCAGGAACATTAATAGCCAGAGGGTGTCTATAAGCTGGCTACAGGGAGGGCTTTGTTGCTACTGCCTGTGCTGATGTTTATAGAAACCTAATTAAGAAAGTGAAATGAAAACTAAAGTCATGGTGAACAAATGCTATTCAATTCTCAAAACTGGTTGGCTGGAGGGTTTGAATACCACAGTTGCCACACACCACTTCCTGACTGTTGAATGAATGATCTGGAGCACAGTGGTGGAGAGCAAGGACTAAGAGTGTAAAGATCATTTGAAATGCCCAGCACCACTGGCAAATCAGCAACAATAACTCCAGTTAATTTTCCTTTTCATGCATTGCACACAAAGAAAGGTTTCTAATATAAAATCAAAATCTTGGTAAGCCGTGCTTAAAACTAGGAAGAAAAAAATATTACAGAAGAACTCAAACTTCAGCTACTAATTAGTCCTGTTTAAATACAGTTTCAAAGAAGTCTTATATGTGATTATAATGATCTTTGGACAAACTACATGTGATATGGGTTTCATTGTAATAGCAGCCAATTCCTGAAGATGAAAGCTTTAAAAGTTTATTCAAATAGAGCAGTAACCCAACTCACAACTTCTCATTTGATATCTTGGGGCTTTAACAGGAACTATTAAATATGTCAAGAAGACAAAGAGTCTATATAAAGTACATACAACTTTACAGGATTTTTTTCTTGAGAAATACGGTCTTTTCCTTTAAATAAAATACTCTAGGAAGACTCTTGGCAGTTTCAACAACATGTAAAAATACTCATTTTGCCAACATTGTGAACTTAAGTTGACCTGAATCACATGACCCATAATCTTTTGTCATATGGAAATTTATCTTTATTTAATTTTTTTAGGGCTGCACCCGTGGCATATGGAGGTTTCCAGGCTAGGGGTCTAATGGGAGCTGTAGCTGCCAGCCTACACCACAGCCACAGCAACATGGGATCTGCAACCTACACCACAGCTCATGCCAACGCTGGATTCTTAACCCACTGAGCAAGGGCAGGGATCGAACCCTCAAGCTCATGGTTCCTAGTCGGATTCATTTCCACTGCGCCACGACGGGAACTGCTTCCAGGAAATTTAATTGCTATTATCTGCAACTACAAACAATATAATAACATTATATAAGTTAACTTTATTGGTAAATAGATGTTTACTAATTAAAGAAAAAACTTTCAATATTTAACCCTCATATAAAATAAGTTACTCTAAAGTAGAAGGCAATAATACATCTTTATTGGACAATGTTTAGAACAATTTTCTTTCAACAGCCACACCCGCAGCATATGAAAGTCCTCAGGCCAGGCACTGAATCCAAGCTGCAGCTGCAGTCTACTCGCTGTGGCAATGGAGGATTCTTTTAACCCACTGTGCTTGTTCGTGATCAAACGCTCACCCCCACAGTGACCTGAGCCACTTCAATCAGATTCTTAACCTACTGTGTCACAGTGGGAACTCCTAAAACAAATTTTTGTATTTTGCTTCTTCATACATTCTTTTCAGTACTGGTCTCTCCCTCCCCTAATTTCATAGGAAATTTGTATATTTAGGGGCAATTCTTAGAATGCATTTACTAAATATACCAGCAGTTTGACCTTAATAAAATATTCTAAGTGATAAGTCCTACTTAAATATTAAATCCATAAAAATGTCATTTTGTTCTGGTAGTCTATGACCGGAAAGAATTCTTTGAATTTCTACTATATGTTACTTTTGTAGTAAAATTAATTTTATAGTGTGTATGGTCATGTCACTCAAGATGGCTGTTCTCTTGCTCTCTGTGTATCCCCTGCCCAACCAGTGCCTGCTTCACCTACACGCTAAGCACTTACACATGACTGACCTTCCTACATACTTGCCCCAGGCCCCAGCTGGTGATTGTTCTTATCAAGAGGCAGTGAGGTGCTTGCCTCTCACTGCTTTCCCCCGTAACTAGTGAGCCAACCTGATGTCAATATCCCCCTATAATTGGCCATCTTCCCTTCCGAAGACTGGCATCATGTCCTGCCCACTATCAGCTGCACGTGGTGGGGTGTCGATCCAGAACCTTGCTTCAGATGTATAAATTCTCCCATACATTAAACCATTTATTTTTCTGTCTCACACTCTGGGCTCTTTGGCCTTGAAGCTGGGCAAGTGCAGGCCTTGCGGGATTGTGGGGTGCAGCCCAACATGGTATAAACATAGACTCTGGGAATTTCAGATTACAAAGTATGTACTATTTAAGCAATCATATAATTTAGACCACTTATCTTACAGATGAGAAAACTAGTCAAGAAAGTTACAGAGAATAGAGGCTTAAAATGTGGACTATTTCTAAAAGATATTTCTTTTTTTCTTTCTTTTTTTTTGTCTTTTCTAGGACCGCACCCGTGGCATATGGAGGTTCCCAGGCTAGCGGTCGAATCTGAGCTGTAGCTGCCAGCCTACACCACAGCCACAGCAACATGGGATCTGCAACCTACACCACAGCTCATGGCAACGCCGTATCCTTAACCCACTGAGGGAGGCTAGGGATCAAACCCGCAACCTCATGGTTCCTAGTCTCATTCGTTAACCACTGAGCCACAATGGGAACTGCTAAAAGGTATTTCAATAGCAAATTGTTCAGAGAATTCATATACCATTTAAGCTATGACTATATAATTTTAATCCAATCACATAAGGTAAATACAGAGCTGGTTTTAATATAATGAGTTACTACTGATTGATGTATTTTTATATGATGAAAGGTGGTACAGTAAATGATTGATCTGATTGAAATCAGTGTACTGAAAAAAAAATGTTTTTTGTTTCAGTTTGCTTTAATTAATTGGATTGATTTTTAGAGTGGACCTCCCAAAGGACATGAATGCAGTTCAGGGTGGTGTAGATCAGTTTATCCATTCAGGAGAAGAGACCTAGTGTTTCACAATCTAAAGCTGTATTTTACAAGGACTGTTCTATCTCCACTCCTACTTACCATATCTGCTTTTGCCACCACCCTACCCTTTCTACTCTTACCTTTATTGCAAGGTCTGATTTACTGCTTATGCTGACTGACATGTGTGTTCACGTTCATGCACGTGTGTGTGTATTTAATTTCTCCATTTGCCATAAACAGCTATGCCATTCCCATTCAAACTTACCCAAACAAAGGATTCCTTTATTTACTGCTGAGTGCAAGAGCTCCTCCATTAGCCCAACCCAAGGGCACTAGCCAACCTCTCTCTCTCTCCTCTCTCTCTCTCTCTTATATATATACTTCTAGGACAACACCCCATCTTTGGGCAGTAAACTTTGATCAGAGAAGCTATTGCTTCTCCTCCAGTAATATCTTAGGTCTAACCTTCAGCAAAGCCATCCCTTACTGACCTCACCTCCCCAGGGCGTGTTTCTAGGTGAATAAGGAGAAGGCATATTTAATCCTCTGGTTCTAGCCATTCAATTGCCTAAAACTGATTAAGTCAAGTTTATTTTCATAAAGAGTTTTCAAATGTATTAACTCAAAATATATTTTCTCTTTCTTGGCAATGCCTAGAATTCCTTCATTACAGGACACAGCTTTTCACTTAATAATTGAAAGCATTTAAGTACCAATTCTTGGCTGAGGAGGCAGGTCAATTAACCAATTGCTTACCTACTCTAAATGCTTGAATATTGATACTTACCTGTTCCAGAGAGGAATTGGACACTAGGAATTGGATGAGTGAAAAAAAAAAAGGGAGAAGGGAGTAGATATCCTGTGATGTATAGGAAAAAATGTTGAAAAGGAAGACTAAGAATCACTGAATACAATTTCCAGTATTTAAGAGTTTTTTCGTTATTGCTTACCTCTAACTTTATGCAAAGGAAAGAAATAATTTACTAAATGTTACTGGTTTTCCTCACATACATTCATACTCATGCTTACTTTAACACTATATTATTAAGACCCCTCATGACTGTTGACAGTGGTTGATGTGTTTTATGAGGTTTATTTTTCTAACTCAACCACCTTTATTGTAGGACAGGTTTATTATCTTGGGATTTGCACAATAAAAGCAAACTTTTACAATCTTGTCACAGAGTTATATCCACTCTTAGACTCTGTGCCACTGTTTAGTCCACAGGGACCCTAACTAACTCATGGTTGTGATGAACCTCTATAGTCATGACTTGTTGCAGTAGGATCTGGGAAGAAGGAAGTAAACAGCATCTTAAATGCCTGAGTTTGGTGCCAGACATTGCGTAGGACAGGCTTTGGTACTTAGGAAAATTTTTGGAGTCTCAGTGATCTGGTACAAAAAAAAATTTCCCTACCACTAAACATGCTTGGGTGACCTTTAGAAATACTTGAGAAATGTACCACAATATATTGTTCTACTTAGATCTACTTCCTGGGTAAAGCAAAAGTCTGTTAGTTTTAGTGGAGCCCTGAACAAAGACTTTGTAGCTTGTCCAAGGTACAGGACAAGTGACTTTGTCAACCGGCCCTGATAAAACAGCACATGTTATGGTACTTGAATTGTCAGGGGTAGATGAGGATGTGCTATCAAGCCTATTGTAAACCATGTAAGAATAATCTCAGAAGAAGATGCAAGACTTTGGAGGCAAAATTATGCCTGCTTTAACAACTATTTTCTTCTTGAGAAAAACCTGTCGATCGGTTCAGAGATTGAATTCCTGGCCAAGGAAACCATGGGAATACCTGACCCTAGCCTCTATCAGAAACTGGATACAATCTTTTATGCCTGGCCATGAAGTCTAGCGCCCTCAGAAGCTCTTAAATATGGAGTGAAAAGTACATGTACAGCACTAAGCTTGATAAGTTCTAAAGGCCAAAAGGAATAAGTAATTTCCACAAGCAGCTAACTTGTACTTCCAGAGTGCCTTACTCCTACAAAATTACTTCGCCTTCTTCAAACAACATCTGTGGCCTGATGGGGAATTCCCTATGACGAATTAAGCAAGGAAAGAAAAAAAAAAAAACCCAAATTGGAATTATAGAGAGCTCTGCCTTATAGCAAAAATGAACTACAGCATTACAGCCCCAGGAAGAGTCTTTAAGTGAGAAACGGAATCCTTCCACCAAGAGGAATTCAAGTAGTGTTGAAGCAGTGTTGATCACTGGCTCATGGAAATATTCTTTGCTCTTAACTTCTCTGATATTATTCTCTTTCTGTCTTACTCTCAAATTTTGAGTCATCCCTTCTCTGTCCCTTTAGAAGACCAATCTTCCTCCATATATAATTAATATTTGAGTTCATTAGGTTTAGTTATATACTCTTTTTTTCTTTCCATGCTACATTGAAACCAGGAAATTTTACATGGCTTCAGTTGTTACACATATTTCAATAAGTCCTTAGTTTACATCTCTAGCCTAGGACTCCAAGCTCTAAAAAAGATTTACATACTTTTTTAATTATGGCAAAATATGCATAACATAAAATTTACTCTTTTAACTATTTTAAATTGTATAGTTTAATGGCACTAAGTGCGTTCATATTGTTACGCAATCATCACCACTTTCTATCTTCAGAACTTTTTCATTTTCCCAAACTGAAACTCCATATCCATTAAACAATAACTCCTGTTATCCTCTTCCTTTAGCACCTGGCAACCACTTTTTTGTTTCCTGTCTCTGAATTTGCCTATTCTAGGTTCTTCATATAAGTGGAATCATACAATATTTGTTCTTTTGGGCCTGTATTATTTCATTCAGCTTAATATTTTCAAAGTTCATCCATGCTGTGGCATGTATTAGAGTTTCATTCATTTTTAAGGTTGAATAATACTGTGTATATTCGTGACATTTTGTTTATCTGTTCACCTATCAATAGATATCCGTGTTTCCGTTTTTTAACTATTGTGAAAAATGCTACTATGAACATTGATGTTCAAATATCTGTTCCGTGTCTCTGCTTTCAGTTCTTTTGTGTTTATACACTGGAGTGGAATTGCTGAGTCATGTAGTAATTCTATATTAAACTTTTGGATGAACCATCAACCATATACTTTTGAGATATTTCCCTTTACATTTGAATATGACATAGACTCTTCAAAATAAAGTAAAATAAGGTGTTTTGTCTTTTCCCCCAAATATGGTCCTTCGTTAGTGTTCACTTAGAGAATGGCACTGCCAACCAGGCAGGAATATAAAGGAATGTAAGTCACTCTTGGAAGTTCCCATTGTGGCATAATAGAAACCAATCTGACTAGTATCCACGAGGATGCGGGTTCGATCCCTGGCCTCTCTCAGTGGGTCTGGGATCTGGCATTGCTGTGAGCTGTGGTGTAGGTCAAAGACATGGCTTGGATCCGGTGTTGCTGTGGCTCTGGTGTAGGTGGCAGTTGTGGCTCCGATTTGACTCCTAGCCTGAGAACTTCCATATGCCACAGGTGAGGCCCTAAAAACCAAAAAAAAAAAAAAAAAGAAAGAAAATAAGTCACTCTTCATATAACCCTCTTCCACACCTTTCGTATCATTATTTGTCAGTTTTAACTCTGAAGTACTTCTTGAATCCACTTATTTATTTCTGTCCTCATCACCATTTCTCTAGAACGAATTCTCATTGTCATTTTGATTATTCCAATAGCCTTCCTACTGATTTATGAACATCCATTCTTACCTTATGTCCTTAAGAATACTGCTGCACAATACAACCAGAAAGTTCATATCATAATCATGTCACCTGAAAAATATTCAATGGTTTAATATTGTTAGGATAAAGAGCATAATTCTTAATAGGACCCGCAAAGCTCTGTGTGATCTGGCCTCTACTTCTCAGCTTCATCTCTCCACAAAGCCTGCTTCTTTCTCTGATCTCTCATCATACTGAGTTTGCTTGGGTTTTTAATAGATCCCCTACCTGGGATATATGGTGAATAGTATTCACTCTAACTAGGATCGTATCCTCTGTTCCTCATCATCTCCACATGAAAGATCTCCTTCACTTCTAAGATCATGCTAAATTCCTTCCCATAGGCATTCATTAATGTGTTCTTTTTTATCCTAACATCATATAAATATTTCTGAATTTTATTTATTCAGGTTTTTTATTAAAATCTCTCTTAATAGTAAACAAGTCTTGGGAGGTCATCACCGTGTCTATTTTCCAAACCTCTCTCTAACAGATAAAACTATTCCTAACACACAGTAAACACTCTGTGCTTGTGGGATTTTTTTTTAAAAAAAGAATCTATTTATGTCTCGATGTAATCACCAGAACTGAAGCGCCTTATTCATGTTGGCATCTTCAGCATCTAGCATATTTAGGGATCATCATGTTTGCTGAACTAACTACCGTGATTTAAAAATTAAAAAATTAAAAATAAGCATACCTTTGTCCACAGTTATGTTTCTACTTCTCTCTTTAAGAAAATCCTATTCTCCAAGTCCATGCTGTAAAGTAGGAAAAAAAAAAAAAAAACTAATGTATTGGGGAAACAAAAAAAGTTAAAAAAAAGAAAATCCTACTATGTCCCCTTTCCTTTGTGGGGTAGTTGTCTCCCTTTTTCTTTTTCCCAGAAGAAAAGGACATTTTGTTTAGGGAAGAAATTAAGACAAGAAGGAAAAAAAAGTCTGGGGAGAATTGAGGAAGAGAGTCTAGGCAAACTTGTCCCAGGATGAATGCAAACTACTTCTAATTGTCTCAATTTGTTGAAATGGAGAAAAATGCATTAACAAAATCAATAGATGACTACTGAATGTCAAGAACTATACTGATTTCCTCTAGTTAAGACAAACACATCTGCAACAGCAGCTATAGTTGGAGTCATTGACTCATTAAGGTGGTGGTAATCTACTGTCCTTCTCCAATTCCCATGAACATTCTGCACTGACCAAGCTGGAGAACTAAAAGTAATGTGCTGACAATCTCTACTCCCACTTTTTAAAATTCATTCATGGTGGTTCCAGTCTCTGCTCTCCCAGGGATGATTTATTCACTACGTTCACAAGAAACAGAAGATTCAAAGAATTCTCCTTGAAACTTCCTAAGGTAACAAAGCACCCATGTTAAGATCCTGTTATTTTATAAGTAAGTGTGCATTTATGCATACATACACATACACACAAATATTTATATATACTTATGTGTCATACCATACAGATTTAAATTGAAACTTCCTTTGAAATCTGAGCACTGAAAATTCCTACTCCGGATGACAGTGACCTTTGTGTCTTCAAAAGTTCACGTTAGTCGATACCTTTTACGATTGTACCTGAAATATTTGGATTTCACTTTTTTAGCAGTTATTGACTCATGTTTATCCATACAAGTCACTTTGTGAAGCCTGGAAAGAGACAAAGAGTACTTACTCATTTTTGGTATTATAAGAGTAGCCTAAGTGGTTATTCCTCTGGGTTTAGGAACTGACTCAAGATTGGAAATGGGGTGATAAACTGTGACTCTCTTTCATTTTTCCCTAAGGCAAAACTAAAGTTTTGTTTCATTTTGTTCTACATTTGTTAACACAGATTGTCAGACTTAAGGTATCTTATGCTTAATTAGGCATAATTGGAGATCTTTGCAAGTCAGGGTATCCTTTGACAGCTGAAGACCAGTCTTTCTCTGTTGCCTATTGTCTTAACTACATCCACTTTGTATCTAGTGGTTAACTGCATTCTGTAACCTTTTGATCCCATGAAGATTGGGAAGCCAATTAAATTGCACTTTATCCTACCAGCATTCCTGGCCTACAGCCAATAAAACACTCTTTAAATATCTGTGTGTTGTCATCACCTATGTCTTCCTCAAGACCTTGGTGAAGTAGGACTCTTTGGGTTTGAGAGTGACTATGTGGGTTATGTAATATGAGTACCACACTGCATTCCTATGTTGTGGACTTGACACCCTACTATGCTTTATCATTGTCATTTAAAGAATTTAACGTAATCACATCCAAGTTTGTGTTAGTCAACTAGACAACTATTAAAGCTTCGGCCATGTGCCCAACAAGCATATTGGATGCATAACTTCTACTTAATTAATACATGTAAAATAATCACTCTGGAGTTCCTGTCATGGCGAGCAAAAACAAATCTGTCTAGGAACCATGAGGTTGCAGGTTCTATCCCAGGCTTCACTCAGTGGGTTAAGGATCTGGTGTTGCCGTGAGCTGTGGTATAGATCGCAGATGTGGCTCAGATATGGCATTGCTGTGGCTGTGGCATAGGCCAGCAGCTGCAGCTCCAATTAGACCCCTAGCCTGGGAACCTCCATGTGCCGCAGGTGCAGCCCTCAAAAAAAGACAAAAAACAAAAAAATAAAAATAAAAATAATCAGTCTGATCTAAAGACACATTATACCTACTTTGATCTAGTATTTTCACAATTTGTTTCCATGATTATTTACTAGAATTTTTGATGTTTTTGACAAACTCCCTAAAATATTTTTGCTTGAATACTTCCTTTCACTATTTTCACTTTACATTTCACTATATCCCCCTACCAGGCCATGTTGAATTTGGATGTTGGTATGTAAGCAAGCAACAGTAGGGGATAAAAGGGAATTTGTTAGTGTCTTCTGCCAAGAGATAGGGAGCTACTTCCCAAAGCAGAAGTTACACAGTGAGATTTTAGAGGGTGTTCTGGATATTCCAGGATTTTCTATGTCTTGTAAGTCATTTATTAAAATATTACTGTTTTTCAGATCAAGGTCTTAAATTTTACATTCTGAGACTTTGACTTTAAATGAAAAAAATATATAAGTGCTTGGAACAAGAAAGGACCATATGGAATTTTCATAAAAGCAATTCCATGTTTGTCTTCTTCAGTACCTATAAACCTGCTTTGTGTAGGTGATTTTTTTACCACTGTATGTTAAAAAGGGCAGGCCCCTTGATTCCTCGGCTCTTAAGAAGCATAAAGTCCTATGGTTACTCCAAGTCAAAAACAAACCCTCAGTTCTATAACTGAAAGCAGCCAGTCCAAAATATTTTTGAATCCTTCCATCTTGGTTTGTAGATAAATCTCTATATAGCCTAGCACTTCTGCTCCTCCCTCAGATTCCTTTAACTCTACCAGTGTCAGAGCATGGGAAGAGAGGAACAGTAAGGCAAATAGGGAAGTTCTCTCCTAACTTGGATTACTGCATAAGGACTGCAGATTTCCTGAACCTGAACATGAGGAAGTCAAAGTGTGCACTTTTATAGGTGCTTTAGAGGAGCTCCTGATGGGCCCTATGTCTCTCTTTGTCAGAGGTGATACATTCCATTTCTCCAGCTTCTATTCCGTACATTGGGCCTTAGTTTTCTAGTATTCCACTATTTCTAATTTTGTTTAAGGAGACAACGCCCATATAATTAATATTTTTGTGTAACATGACCTATATTCTTCCTGGAAATAGGCAGAGAGGGCAAAATAAATACCATCTATTGAAAATAATAAATGCTTGGGAATATGATGTTACTTACACATATACATATATATAAATACATATGTTTTTCTTTGATCTCTTACATAATAATATATTTATATTCCAATGTTACATAATTTTTTTTTTTGGCTTTTTAGGGCCACACCAGCAGCATATGGAAGTTCCCAGGCTAGAGGTCCAATCAGAGCTGCAGGTGCCAGTACAGTGGTACGTACAAGCATAATGAGATTTTCTTAGAAACTTTGAAGTAGAACTCAAAGATCAGACCAAAAGAGAAATTTTTCTTTTTTTTTTTTTTTACTTTAGAGTCTCACCTGTGGCATATGGAAATTTCCACGCTAGGGGTCAAATTGGAGCTGCAGCTGCCAGCCTAAGCCACAGCCACAGCAACATGGGATCTGAGTCACGTCTGTGACCTACACCACAAATCATGGCAACGCTGGATCCTTAACTCACTGAGGCCAGGGATCCAACCCACAGCCTCATGGATCCTAGTCAGGTTTGTTAACTGCTGAACCACAACAGGAACTCCCTAATGTTACAAAAAAATTTAATTATTGAACCAAGGCACAATGAAGTTCACTTGCCAAATATCACAAAACGTACTAAGTGGTAAAGTATGTCTGAGTAAATGTTCATGTTATTCTAATTCACTAAAAAAAAAAAAAAATAACTCATTTGATTCTAACAATCATCCATGTTTGGAAAAGTATGGAAATTTGTAAGTTAGAATGGGTCATTAAAGGTGTGGTCCCCAGGTGCAGGCTGCCTAGTTTAATATTTAAAGTCTTCTAAAAAATAAAAAAAAAATTAAAGTCTTCTACTGTCTAGTTTCGCAGTCTTTGGCAAGACATTTGGACACTGTACCTGAGCTACCATATCTAAGAAATAGGAATACACAGAGTATTACACCTCCTGAAGCATTGTTATGAAAATTAAATGAGTTAATTCTAAATATGATCTTTTCAAAGTTTTGGAAGTCCTAGCCACAGCAATCAGAGAAGTAAAAGAGATAAAAGGAATCCAATTTGGAAAAGAAGTAAAACTATCACTATTTTAAGATGACATGATACTATACCCAGAGAATCCTAAAGACTCTACCAGAAAACTGTTAGAGCTCATCCATGAATTTGGCAAAGTTGCAGGATATAAAATTAATACACAGAAATTGATGGCATTTCTATTCACTAACAATGAAAGATCAGAAAGAGAAATTAGGGAAGCAATCCTATTTACCATCGCATCCAAAAGAATAAAATACCTAGGAGTAAATCTACATAAAGAGACAAAAGACCTGTACTGTGAAAACTATAAGACACTGATAAAAGAAATCAAAGATGACACAAATAGATGGAAAAAAATACAATGCTCTTGGATTGGAAGAGTTAATATTATCAAAATGACTATATTACCTAAGGCAATCTACAGATTCAATGCAATCCCTATCAAGTTACCAAGGACATGTTTCACCAAACTTGTATAAAATATTTTAAAGTTTGTTTGGAAGCGCAAACGACGCAGAATAGCCAAAGACATCCTGAAAAAGAAAAATGGAGCTGGAGGAATCAAGCTCCCGGACTTCAGACTACACTACAAAGCAACAATCATCAAAACCATATGGTACTGGCACAAAGAAAGACATATAGATCAGTGGAACAGGAGAGAAAGCCCAGAATTAAACCCACACACCTACAGCCAACTCATCTATGACAAAGGAGGCAAGGATATACAATGTAGAAAGGGCAGCTTGTTCAATAAGTGGTGCTGGGAAAACTGGACAGCCACATGGAAAAGAATGAAATGAGAACACTCCCTATCACCATACACAAAAATAAACTCCAAATGGATTAAAGGCCTAGATATAAGACCAGACTCTATAAAACTCTTAGAGAAAAACATAGGCCAAACACTCTCTGACATAAACGACAGCAACATCTTCTCAGATCCACCTCTTCAGATTAATGACAGTAAAAATAAAAATAAACAAGTGGGACCTAATCAACTTTCAAGTTTCTACACAGCAAAGGAAACCCTAAACAACACAAAAAGACAACCCACAGAATGGGAGAAAATCTTTGCAAGTGAATCAACTGACAAGGGATTAATGTCCAAAATTTATAAACACCTTCTGCAGCTACATACCAAAAAAACAAACAACCCCATCCAAAAATGGGCAGGAGATCTAAACAGACAGTTCTCCAAAGAAGACATACAGATGGCCAAGAAACACATGAAAGGATGTTTAACATCACTCATTATTAGAGAAATGCAAATCAAAACCACTCTGAGGTGCCACCTTACACCAGCCAGAATGGCCATCATCCAAAAGTCTATAAACAATAAGTGCTGGAGAGGGGGTGGAGAAAAAGAACCCTAGTACACTGTTAGTGGGATTGTAAATTGGTGCAACCACTGTGGAAAACAGTGTGGAGAGTCCTCAGAAAATGAAAAATAGAACTACCATTTGACCCAGCAATCCCACTCCTGGGCATCTATCCAGAGAAAACCATGACTTGCAAAGACACATGTACTCTGGTATTCATTGCAGCACTATTTTCAATAGCCAAGACATGGAACCAACCTAAATGTCCATTGACAGAGGAGTGGATCCAGAAGAGGTGGTACATATACACAATGGAGTATTACTCAGCCATTGAAAGGAATGAAATACCAGCATTTTTAGCAACCTGGATGGACTTAGTAATTATCATGCTAAGTGAAGTTAGTCAGACAATGAGACACCAACATCAGATGCTTTCACTGACATGTAGAATCTGAAAAAAGGACAGACTGAACTTCTTTGCAGAACAGATACTGACTCACAGACTTTGAAAAACTTATGGTCTGCAAAGGAGAGAGTTTGGGGGGTGGGGGATGCGCTGGGGTTGTGGGATGGAAAATCCTATAAAATTGGATTGTGATGATCATTGTACAACCACAAATGTAATAAATTCATTGAGTAATAAAAATTTTCTAAATATGAAGCATTTAGAAAAATGTTTGGTACATAGTAATGATATAATACATATGAAGTGGCTCAAAAATATGTGGCATATAGAAAGGACTCCATAAAAGTAATTATTATTGTTGGAGTTCCCATCGTGGCGCAGTGGTTAACGAATCCGACTAGGAACCATGAGGTTGCGGGTTCGGTCCCTGCCCTTGCTCAGTGGGTTAACGATCCGGCGTTGCCGTGAGCTGTGGTGTAGGTTGCAGACGTGGCTCGGATCCCGCGTTGCTGTGGCTCTGGTGTAGGCTGGTGGCTACAGCTCCGATTCAACCCCTAGCCTGGGAACCTCCATATGCCGCGGGAGCGGCCCAAGAAATAGCAACAATAACAACAACAAAAGACAAAAAAAAATAATTATTATTGTTGTTATTATTGTTATTATGATTGGTAGCATTACTCCTACTCTTAAGTCTTATCTAAAGCTCTGGTTGATCTTTGGATTCTTTAGAACTTTCAAGAAAATAAATTACAGTCATATAAATATAACTGATATATATGAGAATAATTCCTAGCTACCTTGCTTTAGGAGTGGCATGTGTATGTATGTGAGTGGGTATCTGTGGGTGAGAGAAGAGGTAGTTACTCAGAACTTCTCAGGGGCTTATGGGGACTCTGATAGGCCTCAATTATATATTTAAGTCAAAATGTCCTGAGGAGAAATTTCATCTCTCTTCAATCTAAAATAGTATAGAAGCAGTTGCTAGCTTCATAACTAATTTAAATAATATGAAAAGTTTTTTTTTTCTTATCATTCCAACTGGAAATCCAAATTTGACACATGAAAAGGCAACATGAGAGATTTTGAGGAAATAATCATCAATTATACTTTATCTGAAATTGAGGGATTTTATTTATCAAATGTAAAGGTTTACCCTGTAGTTGTCTTGGCTTCAAGACTTCAGACTGCATTAGTCAGAAATAACTTTTTGCCAACCGTATTTATTCTTGCTATAGGTGAAAGCCATTTTCTCAAAGTGATTAACTGGCAGTAGTACTCAATCCATTTATCCTTCTTAGGCTCCCCTATTGTAATGCATTGCAGTACTCTCTCCTCTCTGTGAAGCTACAAATAGGCAGTAGCTGTGAAAACTTGAATTTGGAGTTTCTTAAAAATGAATGTCTAAGACCTAATGAAATTGCTCCAGCATAGTGTTGGGAATGTTTGAGAAAATGTAGCGTTCTTCATCTTCTTGAGTGGTTTGCTTGGCAGATGTTGTATTTTAACTGATCACAAGCCAGGGAAAATGATGTGACTGTCACTGAATAATTAATTAGGATAGGATAGAAAGGCTAGCCAATGCAGCATTCAAGAATGATTACATGAATAACCCAGGCCTTATGCTTTGCATTACCTCAGTTCCATGACTGCCTCTGGATCAGCTGAATTGCACAAACTAGAGCTCTCAAAGAATATTTCACACTAACAATACTAGCAGAGTATTTCACGGCAGTTCAACTGAAAGCAAACGCTCTATTTGACATGGAGTCTTCATACATGCTGAAATTATTTTGACATAATACTTCAGCCTGCTTTTGTCTAGGTCATGTCAGTTTCTAACATTGCATACAAAATTTTGTTTTCCTTTATGGAATTACTTTCATTCTGAAGGTTTTAGTCCTATATTAAGACAGACCATTTATAGCTTAATTTAAACTTCCTTTAGTATATTATATAAAATTCAATATTTCATTCTGGGTTCATTGTTCTAAAAATTGACATGCTTTGATGTTTCAATTCATTACTTATTTTGAAAATTATGTCCACAAGTATATTAATACTACTAAGTGACTATATGTTTCATTTAGAATTATTTCAGTTGAAGGTGACGGAAAACAGCCAAAATTAGGAAAACAAAAAGTGATGGAAAACAGCCTTAGCACATAGGAAAACATAGTCTCAAGAAAATGCAAAGACCAGGTAAGACTTTTCAGGAACTCAGGAATATCTCTGAGCTTTGTATTTCCTCTGGGTTCATGTCATTGAAAGCAGATTCTCACTCAACTGAAAATATTATTGAAAGAAGATGGAATAGATGCTGGATAGATAAAAGATGTTCACTGTGTTTAGGAACAGATTTGTGTGTGTGTGTATTCAGGAGTGTTACACTCTTAAGGCTACAAATTTGGAGTATGGGAGGGAAAAGAGGCCTAAACTTTGAAGCATCCTAGTAATTGCTCATAGATCATTCTTACTCAAGACTCATACAATGTTACTTAATGTTATCTAAGATTTAGTAAGTAAATGGGAAACTCATAGCAGTGTTTGAGGCAGGATGAGGATGATTTAGGTGAAAAAAATAAAAGTTATCAGTAAAAATAGAAGGTTTTTATTTTTCAACAGTTATAAGATTACAGAGAAGTACCGAGAAATAACCAAACAGTAGAGTTTGCCCTGTTATTTTGGTAGACACAAATTCATATACAACCACCTAGGTTAGTTTGTCGAGTGGCCATGTCTGAGATTATGATAATATAGTAGAATCCTTTGGACTTGTGACTAAGAACATGACTCACATTGAGCCAGTCTTAGAACCTCATACCACCCTCTTCCCAGTGTATTTGATGTAAAGGATGGGCACATGATCCAAGCTGGGCCATGTGGATTTCTTCCCAGATAGTCTTCAAACTGGTGCTGTGAAAGATAAACCAACCTTTTCAGTATCAGTTACAGTACTAAGACTATGAGTTCAGAAGAGCTTGAAGCAACATCCTACTTCCTATGGAGATATTGTCTTCAGAGAATGATTTGGCACATGGAGACAAGTAGAGATGAGACATGGAGGGGAATGCCCAGTGGCATTTCACTTACTCATTCCAGTGCTCTCAGGCCAGCTTCAGCACTACTCTCCCCAGATATTCCACCCAACAAAGACCACTTAAGTGTAAATGAGGTTCAGTTGTGTGTTTGGTACTTGAAATCAACGTCCTAACTAAAGCAAGCAATTTGGAAACAGTCTCAAGTATTAGGGAAGATTTTAAGAAGTATTAGACAAAGAAAAAAAGTAAAACTCAGGAAGTGTGGTAGCGACAAAGGAAACAAAAATTTAAAAACCACTATGAGGCTTCCCCATCATGGCTCAGTGGAAATGAACCTGACTAGGAACCATGAGGTTGTGGGTTCCATCCCTGGCCTCGCTCAGTGGGTTAAGGATCCCAAGTTGCCATGAGCTGTGATGTAGGTCACAGATGCGATTCCGATCCTGCATTGCTGTGGCTGTGGTGTAGGCCAGCAGCTGTAGCTCATATTCAACCCCTAGCCTGCGAACTTCTATATGCTTCAGGTGCAGCCCTAAAAAGCAAAAAAAACTAAAATAAAAACCACTGTGAAACAAAGATGGAAGAGTTATGGAATTAAGACTAGAGAAACTTGCTTCTGCGTTTCTTTTTAGAAATACTGGGGAAGTGATTTAGACCAAGCAACTCTGGATCACTGAATAATCATTCTCTAAGAAAAAATAAACAGTAAATATTGTGAATGAAGCTCTTCTTTGAAAGAAACTTTAACATAAAGGCACTGATAACTTTGGGAATGGGAAGGACCACGACCAAAGATAATTTTTTAATAGGAGGCTCTGTAGATAAGCAAAGTTACGTTAAAGAATAACTGTTGGTGATTCCTGTCACTAATTGGGCAAACGTAAATATTTTCCCATTATTGTTTGATAGTATCACCTTTTTGTATAAGCATCTCTTTGATGGTCTTGCGTAATTGGGAAGGGAAGCCTGCTCTGTGTTCTGCTCATACCCTGTTGGGCCCCCTTTACTATTTGTGTACACTTGGTTTCCCAGTAAACTTTCATGCCTATCTGCCAGCAGCTGTGTTATCTGAAATCCCCTCAGGCTGCAGAACTGATTTACCTCAACAAAGAGAGCCAGAAGTTCCTGGTAATTTATGATCCCTGAGGTGCAGGGCTTAACTACTGAAGGCTGGTTTGCTGGTCACAGGGGTATAAATACTCCAGCTTTTGGCCCTGTAGTTGAGACAACTCGAGGTGTGATCTACACTGGGTCCAGACAACAGTAACTTTGATACTAATTCAAGGTTACCCTCTGTGGGGGTTTACTTGATATATTCTTTCTGTTTTTTTTTTTTTTTTTTTTGGCCTTTTGTTTTTCCCTAACTTCTTTCTATTCACTGGCCTTTTTTTTCTCCCATTATTTCTTTGCTTGTTTGTTTTTCAACTGAAAAGACTTCCTAATAAACCACTTTTATGTGAATCCTCATCTTTTGGAAAACCTGTTTTTGGAAAACCAAGGTAGAATAGGATATATGCTATAGGATGACAATATGTTAGTTAGCAGGACATATCTGGGATTGTCTTATTTTTTTCTTATGATAGTATTTCTTAGAGGTCATTTGTTCTGAATAGGGATATTTTTTCCTCATGTCGAGTAATCTTGTGATTTTCATACTGGTAAAAATGCAATGATTGATTACGTGGCAGGGACGTTTTTCTCTGCTTGAGAAGGAGCCTTACTGACTGGAACCACTTCTTTATTTTGAAAGCTATCAGAGCCACAACCATCATCTTAAGAAGGAACACTCCAGGCTGATAAGATATGCTTTGCAAATCCATTATTTTTAGTGAAAGAACATCATGGTTTCTATCAATTTAGTTTATAAATTTAACGCCAATTCATGCCATAGAAATCTGTATCTTTTAGGTGTAAAATAACCAAACAGGAATATTTGAAGTGAAACTCATTAAGTAACAGGTTTGGTAGCAATTATTTAAGAAAAGAATTCCTGGGAGTTCTTGTTCATAACATAAAATACTCAGAATAATTTTTAAAAAAAGGAATTTTTAACTATTTTGACAAGCAAATATTCTCTCTCTTTTTCTCTCTCTCTCTCTCTTTTTTTTTTTTTTTTTTGCTTTTTAGGGCCACACTTGCGGCATATGGAGGTTCCCAGGCTAGGGGTCAAATCGAGCTGTAGCAGCTGACCTACAGCACAGCCTCAACAGTGCCAGATCTGAGCCACATTTACAACCTACACTACAGCTCACGGCAATGCCGGACCTTAACCCACTGAGTGAGGCCAGGGATCAACCCTGCATCCTTAGGGATGCTAGTCAGATTCATTTTCTGCTGAGCCATGACATGAACTCCAAATATTCTTTTTAATTTCCATTGGTATTCAGCATTTTTAAAATAAAACTTGTAGCCCCAAACTGCTACTTAACTAGCAAAATATTTGAGTCTGAGTCTGCTAGAATTTGATTTGCTCAAGCTGAACTAGATTTTGTGACTTCCATTTTGTCTTTGCTTTCTCACTGCTGTACATACACTGTGTCCTCTGCCTGACTCTCCTTGATACTATAGATATTATAAAACAAACCTTTGAAATTACTGCTGGGTTTACTTTTTTCCTATAACTAATCTTATGTCTTCTTTGTTTTTGGTTAGTACATTTGTTGTTTATTTTGAGGTTACAAAAACAGATGGTTTACACATTTACTCAGTGAACCTTCTGTACATCGTAACCTAGTTGTTGCTTATCAAACAAGAGTACTTTAATTACTCCTAATAATCAAATCATTAAAAAACACAACGCCCAAGCAACTACTCACAGAACAAAAATCATCAGATCAATGTCTGCATACTTGTCAAGAGAAAGTTAAGACATTTTTTAATTTGTTGCCTTGTATCTTTCCTTTAACTCCCCTTCTCTTCCCACTACGCCTCATCAAGGATCTTTTCATCATAGATACTGGCTATTCCACATGTAGTCCTTGGACCCACAGTATCATTAGGAAGTATCATTAGGAAGCTGATTAGAAATTCAGAATCTTTAGCCTTCCCCAGACTTACTGAATCAGGATCTGCATTATAACAGAATTCTCCAGTAGATTCGTATGTACATTAAAGTTTGAGAAGCACTGGTGTAGAGGAGAAACTGTAGTGTTTCTTGTTGAAACCAATTAGCCGTTTTCATCTATGTGAGTATTGTATTACAATTAAAAGAAATAGCAATGGACTTGTATTCTTTTTAAAATGGCATTAGTTTAAGGCATAAATACACTAGAGACATAAAAGATGCTGAAAATAATTTTGTTACAAATTGTGTAGGATTTTTGCCTTACATCATAGAAGCATAGAAAACAAAATTATCTTTCAAACCAGAATTTTAAAAAAAGATTATTATCATTCAATAGCTCACATAGCATATTCCACAGAATAGTACTGAAAAACAAATATGCTGCGTTACCGCTAAGGTTCGTCTGAGTTAGAAAGATCTAAATTATTTAGACTATCTTGACACTTTTACACTGTAGAATATTTTCCACCCAAGCAAAAATACGATATCTGTTATCTGGAGAGAGAGATATGACCTAAAATCATGTGAGCTGTTTCCTGGTAAGGTTACTATTTTATACTATTTTATAAAGTAACTTGTGTATCTTAAAGCAACCAATTATATTCAAATCCAATGCTGGTCTTTCCAGAAGAAAGAGTTGTAAAATAAAACTTCCAGCAATGCCCATAATGGCTCAGTGGTTAACTAATCCAACTAGGAAACATGGGGTTGCGGGTTCAATCCCTAGCCTCGCTCAGTGGGTTAAGGATCTGGCATTGCTGTGATCTGTGGTGTAGGTCACAGAGATGGCTTGGATCCCATGTCGCTGTGGCCCTGGCATAGGCCAGCAGCTACAGCTCCGATTAGACCCCTAGCCTGGGAACCTCCGTGTGCCGTGTGCGGCCCTATAAAAGACAAGAAGATTAAAAAAAAAAAAAAAAACTTCCAGTTTTTTCTCTGAGGCTTCTTATTTATTTATTTTTTTGCCAAACCTATGACATGTAGAAGTTCCAGGGTCAGGGTTCGAACCCAAACCACTGCAGTGACAATGCCTGATCCTTAGCTTGCTGCACCACAGAACTCTTGAGGCTTCTTATTAACTAAAAACTGTATTTGTTCTTCTTGTGCAGAATATTAAAGGTTTTACATAGGTTGTACACCTTAAGGGAGGATTAGTTCCTATTTTTATTTTATTTTAATAAATCCTTTTGTAAACATTCACAATTTTAATATTTGTTTTAAAAGGACACATTTAGAGTCAAATCATGAGAGAAAATAAGATTATTGATCAAAGTGGATATCACTAATTTTTCCTATTTATTTTGAACACAATGTATGAGGGTTTTTTTTTCTTAAAATACATATTTCCAGAGACTCCCTACCTTTAATGGGTTTTTGTTGTTCTCATTATTGTTATATTTACTTTCCTTGCGTTACTTTCACCCTATGATATACCACTGTGATTGCTGTTATCTTCTATAATTTATCCTATTTTATGTCCTGAAGCTTAGGGTGACCAGAAATATTTTTATTTGCAATTTGCTAATATTCCTTCAACAAATATTTGAATGACTATTAAATGGAGAATGTAGATTTGATATTAGAATTGAAATAGTAAGTAAAATATAGTCCCTCCCCACCACAACCCATACTCTGGAAATGAAGGATAAGAAAAAAAGTAATTGTTATTAGTTAGTAGAAACCTTGGATCATCATAGGCAAATACGGAAGTGTTAGCAACCCTTTTGAGTCAGGGCCCAACAAGGGTCCTCCTGCCCAGGGTCACTCTCGCCATAGAAGAAGACCACAAAGAAGTTTTATTCTTTGATCAAAGAATGGAGATGTGAAAGCTCCCTGTTCTGGAGTGTGAGCTCTCCCCTAAAGGCCTTGGGCAGGGCTACTGTTACCGATCTGCTGGGGGGGCGGGGTGGAGTTCTCAGAAGGGGTGGGGCGGGCGCAACTGCAGGTGTGCTGCTCTAACTCCAGATCACAGTGAAGGAAGCAGCCGCTGCTATCTTGAGTTGCAGTGTTGGGCGCAGGGCTTCTGCACAAGCCCGGGGAGCTGAGGTGTCAGCACAGCAGTTCTGCTCTGGGAACACTCATCTGGCGTGTTAGATGCAAGGCCTTTGCACATGACCACCCACAGGCAAGTAAAACTAGACTAAGGTTAGACCTTAATAGCTAGATTCCATCTTATTTTTCCTTGGAAGATCCCAGTGGGCTTTGCCAGTGATAAATCCCTCCTCTGCCTTTTGTCCTGCTCCTCATTCTCAGGAGGTACTGAGAGGTGCTGGTCTGTCCTCTGTAACTTCTTTCTGCTGAGTGTGGGCAGCTTCATAACGCCCAGGAGAGGAGCAAAGCTTCTCCGCAGCTGCCTTTAGTTATGTTTGATTGTTCACAGGCCTCAGCCCTAACTGTTCACATCTTTGAGCGACCATCCATGGAAGTTTTACAGATTCTAACCTTTTGGAGACAGGACACCATACAATTTCGCATACATGACCCAAATGTCAGTGACACAGCAGTGGTTATGAAAGGGCCCAGAAAAGGTAGAAACTGAGTGACGCTGGGGAGGGCCTGTTTTATCTCCCTCCAATGTTTGTTTGGTGGAAGAGGTTGGCTGCCTTCTGTTTGCCAAGTTACTTTTTCCAGTTACCTGTTTGCTCTTTCTTCAGTCGGGCCACTGGCATTGACATAAAACTACATAACGGCCAGAGCACAGAAACCTCCCTGGTCAGCTAATGGATCCTAGAATGTCTGCTGCTTGGCAAGGTATATAGGGTTACTTATCTTTTGCCATTTTTTTTGGAAAAGGAATTTTAGGTCAGAGAGAGGTGCACAAGAGCAGTCAGGAGGTTCCTTTGTCTCAGTTTTCTCTGGAGGCTGGAGCTCAGGAGCCTTCTTTACTTAAGTATGATGTACTCATGGAGTGAGCTCTGCAACTTTAGGGCAGAATGGGTGCTTAGTGGGGTCTGTTTCTCTTAGGAATGAGCTAATCTTGTGGGCTTTTTGGATGTAACTTTACCATCCCTTGGAGCTAACCACATGCTGAGCAGGGTGAGGGGGGGGAAAGGGAGGAACTTAATTCAATTTTCCTGAGTTTAATGCTTCTATCCACCCAGAAAATGTATCTGCTAGCACCAAGAGATACCTGAAATTGTCTGGTACTCTTGGCATGACAGTTAAATCAATCTGTCAGTCTTTTTCAGGCTATGTCCCTCCGGTGTGAATGGCTGAATCTGGGAGGGCCAGGGCAGGGGCCTAAAGTAATTGCTTCTTCACTTTGTGAATGGACCCTTCACATTCAGAATTTCTTTCAAAAGGATCATCATCCTTTCCTTTCAAGTATTCATATAGAGGCCTAGCTACTAGACCACCGTTAAGGACCCAGATGCGGAAAAACTCAGACATCACAAGGAAACCACTAAGCTATCTTCTAGTTTTAGGAGGGGTGAGGCAAATGGCTTCTTTCCTTTCCTGGGGTAGGCATCTTTGACCTTCTGAATGAATGAAGGCTAGGTAGGTCACCCTAGTTAGTGATATTTGAGGCTTTTTCTTGGACACTTTATATCCTTTATCCGCTAGGTGGTTCTGGGTGATTACAGTATTTTTGTCAAAGACCTCTTTAGTAGCGCTGGTGATCAGAATGTTGTGGAGGGTTCCTTCCTCCATATGTAGATATTTTAGCTGTTTAAATTTTCCCTTTAGGGGGAATTTTTGAACCTTTGGGGCCACATTGTTGTTTTTGTTGCATGTTCGAGTCCTGCTACTCAAAAGCAAAAATTCCCTTCCCTGATACCTCCCATAATTTTACCACTCTTGTTAATGGAGTTTGTCTGATCTGGTGTTCAGAACTGAGTGAGTGCCGCTGGTGTTGATTAAGTATTCAACAGGCTTCCCCTCCATGCCCAGTGTCAGCTGGAGCTCCTCAGAGGTCAGTTGGAGTGGCAGCTTAGGAGTCCACTTGTCCCATCATTCTTCATCTATTTAAACCATCAGCCTTTGAGGGTAATGGCTGGGATCTGTCACTCTCCCCTCCCCATCCCCGACTTTGGGCATTCTTTCTCCCACTGTCCCTCTTCTTTACATAAAGTGCACTGATTGAGTCCTAGTTTCCTTGACTTTCTATTGTCTGTGGGGGTCTGGGGTTATTCTCCAGAGTCGAGAATTTCTGTGCGCAGTTAGTCCAGTTGATGGACATTGGAAAGCAACAGCCAGTTAGTGGGATTGCCTCTGAGCCTTTTTGTCCTCTGACTTTTCCTCCTCTATATCTCACTTATTAAACACCCAGTAGGCAACCTAACCAGGTGAGACATAGGGGTATCTGGCCCTATATCCAGTTTCTGAAGCTTACGTCTAATGTCAAGGGCACTTTGGGAAATGAAATATGACGTCAGGATTGCCTTCCCTTCTATTGACTCAGAGTCAGTGGTAGTATAGATTCAGAGGCCCCCCCGAGACTCTAGAAATGTCAAAGCCTTTTCCATTGGCTTCTGATTTCCTTTATCTATTCCAATTGACAGGTTCCCTTCCTGCTGCCTGGATTCCCTTTAGGATCATATTTATAGAATGAGTTTGCCTCTGTCTTCCACCTCCTCCTTCTTCATCTGGGTGGTCCCAGTTGGGTTCCTTATCTGGGACTGCTCAATTCCTTGGTCTGAAAATAGCATGACCTGCCTTGTTTCTGTTCTGTTCTGTTCTCTTTGTCTGCTTCCTCCTGGGCTTTTGAAAAAATCTTGGCCTTTTCTTCCCACATTTGGAGTACCTTGAGAAGGCTCTGATGTCCACCGGGTGGGATCATGGATCTGCATGATTCCTCTAATCGGATTCAGGAACCTCTCTGGATCTTTCCTCGGCCTCTTAGTCTGCTCAGAAGTGGTGAATGGGATGTGTACCTGGATGAGTCCTCCTTGTCCATCAGGGACCTGCCTCAATGGGAGGGTTTTCCCTGGCAGGTTGTTGGACCCTGGTTTGTAATTAGTTCTGCTTTGTGTACTTGCTGAACTGTATTCTGAGGGACAGGGCTGCTATGGAGGGGACCCCTCAGGCCTGCGTCTAAATTAGGATATATGAAGGAAGGTGTAGGGAGGAAACAGCAGGAGGAGGGTTAGGGAGGAGCTCAAGGAAGTCCTCAGGGGGAGGGCTGAGGACTGGTATTACCTTACTGGAGAGGAGTCCACATCCCTTTTGAAAGCCTTTGTTCTAAGGGCCATAAAAAACTAGACATAGGGGGTTTCAGCCCATTTCTTTTGTCTCTAGCATAGCAGGTCCAATTATAAATGGTGTCCTAATTAAAAGACCCATTGGTGGGCCAAGTTCCCCCATATCCCAGCTGGTATTAGAGACAGGCTGTATTACATAGGAAGATTAAATGGTTTGGGGTCAAGGGGTGATACCCCAAACACTTCCAGTTCTGAAGAATGCACCCTAATAGGCTGTCCTTAGGTATGGTAGATGTGTGGCTCCCCACACCTTGGATGTTCTGTTTTGGATTTGTTTCCAAATACCAAGGGGGCATTTGGAGTGATTTGTTGGCACAGAAATGCTGCAAGATTTGACCCAAATAAGATTTTGGATTTGGGAAATTCAGAACCGGTCCCAAACTGTTGATGGATTCCACACAAAAAAGACCAAAATAGACGGCATCCAAATAGCATGGACTTTGATATAACTGGGTGTCCCCTTTGAATGTGTACAGGCCTGCACATGTGATAGTCCCTCCCCAGTCAGAATGTCCCACAGGGATTGGACAGGACACCTCCAGGCCAGAGCAGCTTAGCCACTTAGTTCCTGATCAACTTGGTCCCTTAGGGAGTGGCTCAGCTGTGTGAGGCTGGGCTCTTCACTCTTCTCCTTTTGGCCCAGGAGGAGGAATTTTAGGACTTCTCACTGGGTGAGAGTAAAACATGAGGGGTTCCCGCAGGTACTCACCAGATCACTGGGGCAGCTGGTATTCTGTGCAGATACCGGCAGAAGAGTCCCTGGAACCTCTGTCACGAACCACCCAAAGTTCACCTCCCAAACAGAGGTAGGAGGAGGGGTCAGGCATTGGATGTTGCCTATTCTCGCCAGCAGCTTACAGAGCTTCCTGATAATGGAGTGCCTGGTCTTATGAGTAGCTCACAGGTCTCCCCAGCAGCTCACTGCTCTGCAGCCCACTTCAGAGAAGCTAGAAGTCAATTCCCTGGTTATGTACCCATTGGGACCCTTTCATGCTCAGGCATCCCTGGTACCTTTTCCTGAACTCAGATCAACTGTCCTCATTACATTTCATCAGGTGGTCCTTATTACCTGGGCCTTTTCCCGATTTCTTGCTTCTTGGCTCATGGGGCTGGCACTCGCCTTGACCAAATCAAAAGTGATTATGGAGAATGCTACTGTTGACCCTCGAAGGTCAGCTTGGAGGGCAGAAAGCCCTCATGCAGCCACTGCTACTTCATACAGGGGTCAAGAGGGCAGTGCAACTGGTGAGACAGTGGGCAAGACTGCCATAGATTCCTCTTGTTCACAGGTCCCCACTGTCCCTTAGTGTCCAGTAGGTACCTTGGCAAGGCCAACCACAGGCAGCGGGAAGACATGCATGGAATTTAGTCTCTAATCCCCAAGGATGTCATAGTATGATCCCCTCAACAAGGGACAGGCCAGATTATTCTGAGGGCTGTGCTTTGTGCACACCCTACCCAGGTATTGGGTTGCTGGGCACAGTTGCTCTGATTTGGTGAAGGCTGCTGTCATTCTACCTCTTCACAGTGTCCTTAAAGACTAGGGTCAGTCATCCTCATGTGAACCTCGTAAAACCTCTGCTGTCCTCTCATTAGAGCCTAGAGGATAGATACACTTCATGGTCACCAAAATTTGTTACTGACCCTTCAAAGCTGGAACCCAACAAGCATGCTCCTGCTTGGTGTTGCTCAAGCCAGTAGGACAAGACCAAATTTAATTCAGAAGCAAGCGAAAGTTTCATTCTTTGATCAACGAATGGAGATGTGAGCTCATGCTCTTAATTAAGCACACACTCTTTCCAGTAGGCCTACTTTATAGGGTCTTCACCAGGGGAGAGAGGGGTGGAGTCCTTGCAGTTTGGACACAGTCATGTTGTTGACAGTGCTCCAGATCAAAGAGCTAAATGCACCATCTATCTGTGCACATGGTACACTGTTCCCATCTTGAGGTGAGGTGTTGTGCATCATGCTTTTGCACACAGTTTGCCAAGTTTGGGTGTAGAGAGCAGCGGTTCTGGGAACTATAATCTGATGTGTTAGGTGCAAGGTTTCTATATATGGCCTCCTATAGACAAGTTACACTAAACTAAGTGCAAAAGAAGATTTTAGACTGTATCTTCTAATCTAGATTCCATGTTATTTTTCCCTGGTGACCCCAGTGGGCTTTGCCAGTAACAGAAGCACATGAGAAAGACATGGAATTTCTGTGCATCAAATCAATTTTTTCTTTACTTATTCTCTGTAACACATTAGGGGTAATCTTTCTTAAATACCCATATATACTTGAGGCAGATTGTAAATTCATATAACCATTTGGTAAGGTATTGGCTATAGTATTACAAGTGTTTTGAACTGACTATTTTAAATCATTTATTTTGAACTGCTAGTTTTACATTTAGGAATTTCCCTAGATAACAACAGTGTGCACAAAGATCTATGTATAAGAACATTTATTTTGATATTGTTTATGATTATGAAACAGTCCCACAACTGCATAATACTGTGCTGCCTTTAAGATGATGCTGTGGAACATCTTAGGCAACAAATGTTATAAATACTATATAAAATGAAAAAAATTACAAGTTAAAATAGATAATTTATCTCACTTTTGAAAGAAAACTGTGTATGTGTATGGAAAGTGTCAAACTATATACATATGTTTAGAGTGGTTACCTCTAGATAGTAATAGAAAAAAATAAAAAATTATCCATACTTTATTTTATATATATAGTCTTCCTGAAAATAGACTACTCTTTTTTGTTTTGATATTTTATAAAAGCCATTTCATATTCATCCACAGAATTCCTTATAAAATTATTTATACATCTGCTTCCCTATAGAGGCCTATCATGATAATAGTCAAAATCCCCAAAATGGGTCATAAAATCTAGCTCCAAGTGTCCTAATATATTTCTTGCAAGTGACCTTTGAAGTTACAAAAATCTGGAAACATTCAATTTCTGGTATAATCAAAACATTTACGGAGTTCCCATTATTATGCAGCAGAAATGAATCCCACTAGTAATCATGAGATTGCGGGTTTGATCCCTGGCCTCTCCCAATGGGTTAAGGATCAAGCATTACCATGAGCTAGTGTAGGTTGCAGATGCTGCTCAGATCCTTCTTTGCTGCGGCTGTGGTGTAGGCTGGCAGCTGTAGCTCCAATTTGTTCCCCTAGCCTGGGAACTTCTATATGCCATGGATGCGGCCCTAAAAAGAAAAAAAAAATTCTATTACTGGTATTAATTGTAGTTTTATTTTCCCATCTTAGCTAGAAAACACTCTCACTGATTTTATTACAGTGTAATAAAAACTTAGTCTCATGTAAGTTTCCAGACATCCCAGAAAGTTTTTTTTTTTTACACAAAACTTTCACAATATTTCTATGAATCTCTTGCCACACCATCAATGAAACATTTATCACTGATTTTTTTTTTCTGTTATATGAGAAAATGGTTGTTAACTTTTCTCTAGATCTAGGACATAATTTTTTTTTCAGTCTTAATTGTCTGGTTAATGAAAGTTGGTCATTCTACTTTCCCAAAAGTGAAACACTTATAAATCTCTTTTTATGATTCTCATTCTAATTTACTGTATCTAATATTCTCCTTAATTTTATTAGCAATATGGATTTTGATAACATTAAATCATTAAGCATGTATTAATCACCTACAATAAGAGAGCATAATACCAGGAATATCAGGAAAATGCAGATAAAAAGAAGAAAAAACATATAAGATGAAACTGATCATTGCTTCATTTTAGGACAGAGCTTCGTTAATACCTCTTTTAGCAGTCTTCCTTGCATGGCTACTCCCTCATATGGAGAAACAATCCAACTTACTGGCTCTAAGTCAATTTTCTTTAAACTAGATTTCAGGGTGTCCACAGGCAAATGCACATTTTATTTGGTAAGATAGGTTTTCATCAGATTCTCTGAAGCAGTGGTTCTTAACCTTGAGCTACAAGTTAGGAATATCTAAGGTATTTTTAGAAATTAACCTATGCCAGCAGCTTATCCCAGACCAAATAAATTGTGATCTCTGGGAATGCCCTAATGACTAAGATATAGAAAAATCTTAAAGGAGGCTTTCTAGATGATGGAGTCCCTATTAATGGTGAACCACAATGCACAAGGTATGCAAAACCCTGTCAACACAGGGTCTTATCTCCCAACGTGAATCATTCCAGAGCATTGTTGGCAGCAAGATATGAGTTTCCTCTTATGTATGCTAATATCCTTCCTAAAGAAAGAAGGAGACTTGGGAAGGTTAGGAGGTGAGGTGTGTGTGTGTGCGCGTGCGCATATGGATTCACCTGACCAGATGCTGCAGTAGCATGATTTCTGTCTCAGATATTGACTGCTCTATCTCAGCAACTTGATTTCTAATTGAGCTTTAGGGAGAGAGGGGCTAAGGACTGAGGGACAAGGATGATCCTTCTACTTGTGTATTGAATACATAGGAACTTCAGCTCAACCAGGACCCCAGCGAATGCATTGTCCTTTGGGCACTCAGAGATGCTGCAACATGAGGAACAAGAGATAGCGACGTAGGGTGCAGAATCAATGTTACCCAGAGGACTGAGTGGCAGTTTCGGCCAGCTGGGGGAGAGTTGATTCAGAAGTACCGTTGGAGGCCATGGACATCAGTGAAAGGGTCTGAGGTCAAGAAATGGGAGAAGACCTCTCACGAGCAAGTTTGAGTACCTCATAGAGGACATCCAAATATAACTTGGAGAGATTTAGGGTGCAGGGATTGAAGTTCTACCTCAGCAAGTGGGGGCCAGGATAATTAAATTCTGAATTAATAATAGAATTCCATTTTAACTCATCAGTCAAAGATTGGAGAGGAGTTCCAGTGGCTCAGGGGTTAACTAACCTGACTGGTATCCTTGAGCACGTGGATTCGATCCCTGGCCTCGCTCAGTGGGTTAAAGATCTGGCATTGCTGTGAGCTGTGGTGTAGGTCGCAGATGCTGCATAGATCCAGCGTTGCTCTGGCTGTGGCTTAGGCTGGCAGTTGCAGCTCCGACTTACCACTAGCCTGGGAACCATCATATGTCGCAGGTCCAGCCCTAAAAAGATAGTAAATAAATAAATAAATAAAGGTTGGAGAAACTTAGTAATTACTTTAATTTCTTCCTCTAAACTTTGTGACATTAGCAGCCCATTTTTACAGATAAAAACAAAACAAAACTGGCCTTTGTAGTGTTAAGTAAGTTGACTAAGGTCATTCAACTGTTAAGAACCCAGTTCTAGGGATTTCCCTGGTGGCTTTGCAGGTTAAGTTTCCAGCATTGTCACTGCCCTGGCAAAGGTCACTGCTCTGGCGAGGGTTCAGTCCCTGGCCTCAGAACTTCCACTTCTACATACCATGCATGCAGCCAAAAAAAAAAAAAAAAAGGAACCTGGTTGTATTTAAGTCTGGTTGTGTAAAAGCTCATAATAATACTGCATTCTTCGGGACTTCCCGTCATGGCTCAGCGGTTAGCTAATCCGACTAGCATCCATGAGGACATGGGTTCGATCCCTGGCCTCACTCAGTGTGTTAAGGCTTGGGCATTGTTGTGAGCTGTGGTGTAGGTTCAGATCCCACGTTGCTGTGGCTCTGGCGTAGGCCGGTGGCTACAGCTCTGATTGGACCCCTAGCCTGGGAACCTCCATATGCCTCAGGTGTGGCCCTAAAAAGACCAAAAATAAATAAATAAATAAATAAAAAATACTGCATTCTTCAAAACTAATAATTGAGTATTTACTATATACTCTGCACTTTCCTCAGAATAAACACACTCAGAAATGCTCTCTGCTTCCTAGCTTCACTTAGATTCTGAAATGTTTTTGATACGAAGAAAAGGAAGTGGACCAAGTATGATTCAATGCAACTATTAATTTGAATAACATAATAGTGTCCATCTAAGACAAGGATTATATATTATTTCACAAGCTACACATAGACATTCATTTCAATATTTTTAGCATTCCAGTTTCTACAAATGCTATTCTTACTCCCAAATAAAATCTGTCTGTGTATGGCTTAATCTTGGGGAGAAATCTTGTGACATGGAGGTTGGATTTATGTCAGAGTCCATCTTATTTAATTTTCCCCCATTCTTCTTTTCATGTTTATTATAGCAAATTATGCTCTTTTAACAATTTGTGGCATTTACCAAGCCATGCTTTATACAGTGAGGAACAATATGAAAGCAATATAGAATTATCACGAAGTCCTGTGGTACAGGCTTAATTTTTGGTTCAACTAAACCTCTTGAAATTTCTGAAAATAACTGTTAGACAAAAAAAATGAAAATATGAAAATCAAGAAACCTGGAGTTCCCATTGTGGTGCAGTGGAAACGAATCCAACTAGGAACCATGAGATTGCAGGTTTGATCCCTGGCCTCGCTCAGTGGGTTAAGGATCTGGTGTTGCCATGAGCTGTGGTGTAGGTCACAGACACGGCTCGGATCTGGTGTTGATGTGGCTCTGGCGTAGGCCGGCGCAACAACTCCGATTTGACCCCTAGTCTGGGAACCTCCATATGCTGCGGATGTGGCCCTAAAAAGCAAAAAAAAAAAAAAAAAAGAAAAAAGAAAATCAAGAATCCAATACAAATATAAACATATTCTAAAACCATATTGCTATTGATTGCCAAGGAGATGATTAGAAAATACTCTAATGATGAGTGTACTTACATTTCTTCTGGCACAGTAAAAGTTACCTTCCATTTAATAAAGCCCTCTGTCATTATAGTCATTTGTAGCTTTTGATGAATGGTGTTTGAGTCTACAAAACTAGTTGGTGCACATTTTTTATAAAATAAAATCAGTTATAATTTTTATAGGTGGTGTTTGTTGTCAAGGAAGAGGGTCTTGTTCTAAGGAATAAGTATTTATCACAAAAGAACCAGAAATGAAAGTTTAATTTATTAATTTGCCTGTGGTTCTTCCCTACTAAGGACATTATCCTTATTCTGTCTCATGTGTAAATGAATTTTAAGGATGTGATGTTCTAGAAATGAATAGTATTATAGCAGAAATTTTGTTATACTCTGTCCTTACTCATTATCATTATAATGATGAGTGAACATTATATCCCATATCTTTGTAATCTCTGTATTAAGTATGGAAATATTATTCAAAACCATATAGAATGGAATCTTTCAGAAAAATTGCATAGTCTTTAAGAATTGCTTATATGTCAATCATTGCCTTATCATTTGCTAGCATTGTGTTCCTAAACAAGTTACTTAGCCCCTCTGAAGCTCAATTTCTTTTTTTCTTTTTTTTCTTTTTGTCCTTTTATGGCCACACCCATGGCATATGGAAATGCTCAGGCTAGTGGTCGAATCAGAGCTGCAGCTTCCAGCCAACTCCACGGCCACAGCAATGCTAGATCCAAGCCACGTCTGCAGCCTACACCACAGCTCACGGCAATGCCAGATCCTTAACCCACTGAGCGAGGCCAAGGATCGAACCCACATCCTCATGAATACTAGTCAGGTTCAATACTGCCGAGCCATAATGGCAGCTCCCCTCAATTTCTTATTTGTGAAATAATGATGGCAGTAATACATGGGACTACTCTGAAGAATAAATGAATATGTATTATGTATTATACATAATAATATAAATATAGAATAAAATAATATAATACAAATAATACATATGTATTATACATAAGTGAAATTATGTATATAACATTCTGGGTAGTACATTGTGTTATTAGTTTAAAAATTTCACCTCCTTTTGTCATGTGACTTGTCAGTCTCTTTCATTAAGGAGATAATGTATCTCTTCCTGATGCTTGGCTTTGACTATTAGAATAAAGAGAAAGTGCGTGTTCTGTGTCTTATCCTAAGCCTTGAAGCCTCATATATTCTGCCTATACTCTTGTACCTCTGCTAACACCATGAGTAGAATGTTGAGAAGTGGAAGTCATTCCAAACAAATTGTAGACCTGCAGTGAGAAGTAGGACCACACTGACTGTCACAGCCTGAAACGGAAATGTCAAGCTGAGCCTACCCCCAGATCAGCCAAACCCCAGGCAACTCATAGACACATGAGAAATTACAGTTTATTTCTTCAAGCCACTGATTATAGAGGAAGTTTGTTATGCAGCAAAAATTGACTGATAGAATGTATGATCAATATAGATTAGCTATTGCTGTGGTTATTATTTACTATCATTTGAAGTAGAAGTCTAATGAAAATAAATAAAGCAAAACAGTATGATAATCAGTAAGGTACAGAACTCTATTTTCTCAACCTGAGGTTGTTTTTAAAGAAATACTGTTTTATCTACTTCTGTTTGTTTCTGAAACCGCTGTTGGCAGACAGCACCTTCTTCAGGAAAAGGAAATGCAAATGCTTGGGAGAGTTTTGTCTAATCTGCCACTTCTCCGAGGAAAATAGAATCCTATAATAAACAGTCTTGTGATCACAGATGTATAAATGTAATGACGATGCTACAAATACATTACACATGCAACCCTCAAATACATATCTCCCTCCTACATACTCTTCCACAAATATTCTGCTACATCTCATGGGAGGAATTGCAGCATTTCTTCCGGAAGCCTCAAGCTGTGGCATTCTGCAGAAGCCAAAGCAGAAATATCCATTTGAGCTGTGACAGAGGGTGGGGTCAGGAGACAGAGGTTTTTACATGAAATTAAAGGGCAGAGCAAGGAGAAGAATTGAAGGCAAAGGTACTTAACTATCCGAACTTTTAACTGCTTACAAATGTGAAGCTTTTAAAAGCATATAAAAATAGAATACCCTTCAGCTGGATGCAGTGTGTGGCTTGGATACCTCCTTTTTGGGGGTGCATACCGCATAGATATTTAGCATGTAAGCTTGAGTAATTTTGTGGTTTATGGGTGTAAAAGAAGACTGAGTGATCAAATCTGATTTAAAGTAGCAAATCAGCACTGTTAATCCTGTGTCGATCTGACTAAATACTCTAAGGGAAACATTGTAATAAGGAATGAAATAGTAATAATAATAATAGTTTTTAAAAGCTGTCCACCATTAAGTTAGATCATGAATTCCAGAGGGAAATTGCAGTTTGTTTCTATATATTGCTTTGCCCTTCAGCTCAGCTGTTGGCTCTGCATTAATATTCAGGCAGCATCAGTGCCAGTCCTGGTGATTCACTGAGGTATTATGAATATGCAAATGAGCAAGAGCTTTTTATGTCTATGGTCTTTCTTAGATGTCTGAAGGAATAATTGGAGCCAATCGGCTGCTGATAACGTGTACATAGATAGCTATTACTCTGGAACCTGAAACCATTTCTTAATTATTCTTATACCAGCCCAAAGGTTTGATTTCAGTCAATCTCTTGAAAATAGTACTCCCTGTATTCTCTTAAATTGATTAACTTAGAGGTTAAAGTGTCATATTATTTTAACTTCTTAGATTATAATGATAATGTTTTGAAGTAAACAGTACACAGAGTGGAATTTGTATTAGTCGCTTACTTTAAATTTTTCCTTGGGTTTTTAATTTTCCTTGGTTAAACATTAGAGGTGCAGGAGTTGGTGGAGTGTTCCAAGTAGATGAATTCTAGAGCTTCTGAAGTATGGAAATAGAATAGGCATACAGAAGTTTGCAGGAGAAAAGAAATAATTTATAATATTCAGTGGTAATTAATATTTGATCTTAAAATCACATTAATGTTATCTCTTATTTTGGCCACACCTGTGGCATGTGGAAGTTCCTAGGCCAGGGATCAAACCTGAACCACAGCAGTAACAATGCTGAATCCGCTAGGCCACCAGGAAACTCCCACATTAAAGTTATCTTAATGCTATGTATTAAGGAAAAAGAACAAACCTTCATATTTCTGTATAATTCCTTATAGCATAGACAAGTAATCATTTTTACCAAAAAATTTAAAGTATATAGTAGATGAACTAGGTAAATTTTAATAGACATTTGGATGGCTCATATCACTTCTTGATTATAGATTTTTTAAAGCAATTTATTTTAATTTAGTTCTCAACCAGTGTGGCACAATTAAAAGAGCTATAAGAAGATATATAATATTTCTATTATTGTACCCTATGATTGATTTAAATATTTGCCATTTTCTTTTGATGTTCTAGCACTGTCTCATTTCTATGAAGAGATAACCTTTAAATTGCTGAATGTATATAGAGAACTAATTTATGACTGTGTGAAATAACCAGCATTCTGCTAACAGCCACTTTGATTTAATTGAGAAATTATTTCAGGGAGTTGCCGTTGTGGCTAAGTGGTAACGAATCCTACTGGTATCCATGAGGATGTGGGTTCAGTCTGTGGCCTCACTCAGTGGGCTAAGGATTGGATGTTGCCCTGAGCTGCAGTGTAGGTCCCAGATGAGGCTTGGATCTGGTGTTGCTGCGACTGTAGTATAGGCAGGCAACTGCAGCTCTGATTCAACCCCTAGTCTGGGAACATAAATATGCCTCATGTGTGGCCCTGAAAAGCAAACAAAAAAGAAAGAAATTATTTCAGCTACAAAAAATAATCTGTAAAATAATATTACATAATTATGTGATTCTTGTATACCTAGAAAAAGGAGTTTTCTGGTTTTGTATTAAAGGACAAGTGCTGGGTAGTTCAGGCTCAGTTCGGTTCCGGCTTTATTGTTGTTCTTTCACTGCTTTTTTGGTTTATTTTTTTCAACCTCAGTTTGAAACAGCAAAGGTTTATTTCTTGCACATCCTCTGGTTAGTAGGGGAGCTGTGGTAATTGTAGGTAGTTAGAGACATAGCCTGATGGGGTCTCCCATTTCGCATATGCTTTTCTGTTTGTCATGTCAGAGGAAGAGCGGTCCTGGAGGATCTTGCACCAGCACTTAAATTCTCAAGCCTTGGAGTGACACATGTCACTTCTGCCTATGACGTATTGACTGAAAAGGTCACATGGCCACACCTACTTTCAAGGAGTGAAGAAAGAAATAGAATGTTCTCACGTGCCTCAAAGAAAAGGAGAAAAGGAATATTTATGCACATTAATAATTTCAGCCCATGACACAACATCCCTGCATTCTCATAGAAAGACCAAATCATTTTAAAAGTCATATTTTAAATTAAAGAACAAAACCTTCATAAGACTCCCAGGAATAATCATTAATTGGTAAAAGCTGAGGTGTATTATTTCCCTTCCGGGAAAACTGTGTGTGTTTGTGTGTGTATATCTGTATTTTATTATTATTGTATGCCCATGACTGACTAAAAAGCTATATACATATGTATGTATGTGTATATATATATATATATATATATATATATATATATATATATATATGTATTTAGAGCTAAATTAAGGGTAGACATACAAGTACTCAGCAGGAAAATCTATTACCATGACAATCTAAAAAGTCAATGAAAATATAAAAAATTGGATGAAATTTAATTTCTCGAACTTCTCTTTGGAAGTATACTTAGTACAATCACAGGACATATTTTATTTTGACAAGCCACTTAGGGTGAGATAATTATAGGAGGACAGTAGGCTTTTTGTTTTATTTTATGCTCCTTCAGCATCCTCATTTTTCCAGCTTTATTGAGAAATGATTGACAAACATTGTATGTATTTAAGGGGTAAGATGTAATGTTTTGATATATGCATTGTGAAATGATTACTGCAATGAAGCTAAATAACATATCCATCACCTTATATGGTTACCTTTTTTTCTGTAGCGAGAATAGTTAACACCTCCACTCTTGGCAAATTTCTTTTTCTTTTTTTTTTGTCTTTTTTTTGCTATTTCTTGGGCCGCTCCCCCAGCATACGGAGGCTCCCAGGCTAGGGGTCTAATCGGAGCCGTAGCCACAGGCCTACGCCAGAGCCACAGCAACGCGGGATCCGAGCCGCGACTGCAACCTACACCACAGCTCACGGCAACGCCGGATCGTCAACCCACTGAGCAAGGGCAGGGACCAAACTCGCAACCTCATGGTTCCTAGTCAGATTCGTTAACCACTGCGCCACGACAGGAACTCCAACTCTCTTGGCAAATTTCAAGGATATAATTTATTATTATTATTAATTGTCATCACCATACTGTATATTAGGTCTCTAGAATTTATTCATCTTGCAACTGTGAGTTTATACCCTTTTATTAATATCTCCCCTTTTCACTAACTCTTCAGCCTCTGGTAATCTCCATTCTATTCTTTGTTACTGTGAGTTCAGCATTCTTTTTAGATTCACATATAAGTGAAATTATGTCATACATTATTTCTCTTTCTGTGTTTGGCTTATTTAGCATAATGTTCCCTGGTTTATCCATATTGTCACAATAGCAGGATTTCTTTATTTTTAAAGGCTAAATAATATTCCATTGTATGTGTGTGTGTGTGTGTGTGTGTGTGTGTGCCACATTTTCTTTATCCATCCATCTCTTGACAGACTCTTAGTTTGTTTCCCTATCTTGTCAACTATGAATAATGCTGCAGTGAACCTGAGAATACAGATGTCTCTGCAGGCAGTGATTTTCTTTCCTTTGACTGTATACTTAGAAGTGGGATTGCTTGATCATATGGAATTTCTATTTTTAGTTTTTTGAGGAACTTTCATACTGTTTTCCATAATTGCTATATCAATTTACATTCCCACTAACATTGTGTATAAGGGTTCCTTTTTTTCCACATCTTATAAGGGAGTTTTAACAGTAACAACAGAGGATCACTAGATTGTTCATTGATTCTACACTCTAAGTAAACAATGATCTGATAATGTTAGTGAGTGGGATAGTATAAATTATAAATTTATACTATCTATATATAGTATAATAACCTATAAAATTATACTAGCTATACTCTAATCTATAAAATTGTACTATCTATATATAGGGAGGGCTTTTTTTTTGACAAGCAGATTTGCCCTTCTTAAGACCCTTGCACATAGCAATCACCTTGTCCTCCAAATAGAAATTGAACAAATATTGAAAGAGTAGTGGATTGAATTGGCAAATTGTCAGGGCTATGACAGAGACACATACTGCCCGTTAACCTTACAGAATATGCATTCACTTATTAGACTCTCTAGATGGTAGCTACATCCTCCCTCACCACTCCGTTCAGTGTATCCCATCAAATATCACACAGCTGGTCCCAAACAGAGGGATATGATTGTTAAGTGAACCACATTGTGAATTAATGCATTAGGTGTATATAGAAAGTGTAACTATATAGAAAGCAATATATACTATAAATGAGCTTATTTTCTCTGCCTTTATCCCTTCTTATTTTCCATTTGTTAGGAACTGAATTCCTAATCATAGTAAAAAATTTAATGATATTTTAATTTGCTTAAAAATATTTCAGCATAGGAGCTCCTGTCATGGTGCAGCGGAAACGAATCCAACTAGGAACCATGAGGTTGCGCGTTTGATCCCAGGCCTTGCTCAGTGGGTTGAGGCTCTGGCGTTGCTGTGAGCTGTGGTGTAGGTCACAGATGTGGCTCGGATCTATCATTGCTGTGGCTCTGGCGTAGGCTAGCGGCTACAGCTCCGATTGGACCCCTGGCCTGGGAACCTCCATATGCCACGGGTGCAGCCCTAAAAAGGACAAAAGACAAAAAGAAAAAATATTTCAGCATAGGCAGTAAATGTATTTTAACCAGGAATCTCCACTCCAGGGGCAGTCAGAAAATCACTTTTTCAGAGAAGACATCCTTCCTGCTCCAGAGGCAGTGATTACAAACACATTAGCTATCTATGTCTTTGATCATATCCAGATGTTTTGCTAATCACCATATTTCATGTCAGAAATAGGTTTGCATTGATTAAATTAGTGGCTAGCTTATTAATTGGCATGGCACCTGTTAGAAATGGATGGTAATTAGTGAAACTAAAAGCTTTCAACTTACATCAATTGTCTAAAATAGTATAAAGATGCTCTCCACCCTTGAATAAACAGGACATTAAAAACTGAGCAAGGTTTGCAGCTTCTACCCTTAGGGATGGTGCCAAAGACTAGGTCTACAATCTGTCATGTATCCTGCCTTTGGCTAAAATTTTGTTAATAATTTTTGCATCTATATTCATCAAAGATATTGGCCTATAGTTTTCTTTTTTTGGTGGTATCTTTGTCTGGCTTTGGAATTAGGGTGATGGTGGCAACATAGAATGTCTTTGGAAGTGTTTCTTCTTCTTCAACCTTTTGAAACAGTTTAAGGATGATGGGTATAAGTTCCTCTGTGTATGTTTGGTACAATTCACCTGTGAAGCCATCTGGGCCTGAATTTTTATTTGTAGGGAGTGTTTTTATGACACATTCAATTCCGTTTCTAGTGATCGGTCTGTTCAGTTGATCTCTTTCTTCTTGATTCAGTTTTGGCAGGCTGTAAATCTCTAGAAAGTTGTCCATTTCTTCTAGGTTGTCAAATTTGTTAGTGTACAATTGTTCATAGTATTCTCTCACAGTTTTTTGTATTTTTGCAGTATCTGTTGTGACTTCTTTTTCATTTCTGATTTTGTTTATTTGGGTTTTTTCTCTCCTCTTCTTGATGAGTTTAGTCAGAAAGTTTGTCAATTTTGTTTACCTTTTCAAAGAACCAGCTCTTGGTTTTATTGATTTCTTCCATTGTTTTTTGAATCTCTATTTTATTTATTTTCCCTTTGATCTTTATGATTTCCTTCCTTCTGCTGACTTTAGGTTTTGTTGGTTCTTCTTTTTCTAATTCAAAAGGAATAAAAAATATGATACCTTTTAAAATTGCACCCCAAAACATCAAATACCTGGGAATATACCTGACCAAGGTGGTAAAAGACTTATATGCCGAGAACTATAAAGCATTAATCAAGGAAATTAAAGAAGATGTAAAGAAATGGAAAGATATTCCATGTTCCTAGGTTGGAAAAATTAATATTGTAAAAATGGCCATCCTACCCAAAGCAATCTACAGATTCAATGCAATCCCTATCAAATGACCGATGACATTTTCCACAGAACTAGAACAAACAATCCAAAAATTTATGTGGAACCACCCCACCCTCCTGCAAAAACCAAGCAGGAGGCATAACTCTCCCAGACTTCAGGCAATATTACAAAGCCACAGTCATCAGGATAGTGTGGTACTGCTACCAAAACAGACATGCAGACCAATGGAAAAGAACAGAGAACCCAGAAATAAACCCAGACACCTACGGTCAATTAATCTTTGACAAAAGAGGCAAGTACATAAAATGGGAAAAAAACAGTCTTTTCAGCAAGTATTTCTGGGGAACCTGGACAGCCACATGCAAAGCAGTGAAGCTACAACACACCCTCACACCATGCACCAAAATAAACTCAAAATGGCTGAAAGACTTAAATGTAAGACAAGACACCATCAAACTCCTAGAAGAGAACATAGGCAAAACACTCTCTGACATCAGCCTTATGAATATTTTCTCAGGTCTGTCTCCCAAGGCAACAGAAATGAGAGCAAAAATAAACCAATGGGACCTAATCAAACTGACAAGCTCTTGCACAGCAAAGGAAACCAAAAAGAAAGCAAAAAGACAACTTATGGAATAGGAGAAAATAGTTTCAAATGATGCAACCAACAAGGGCTTAATCTCTAAAATATACAAACAATTTATACAACTCAACAGCAAAAAAGCCAACAACCCAACAGAAAAAATGCGCAAAGGACCTGAATAGACATTTTTCCAAGGAGGATGTACAGATGGCCAACAAGCACATGAAACAATGCTCAACATCCCTGATTATAAGAGAAATGCAAATCAAAACTACCATGAGATACCACCTTACCTCAGTCAGAATGGCCATCATGAATAAGTCCACAAATAACAAATGCTGGAGGGGCTGTGGAGAAAAGGGAACCCTCCTGCACTGTTGGTGGGAATATGAGCTGGTACAGCCACTATGGAGACCAGTATGGAGGTACCTTAGAAAACTATACATAGAACTACCATATGATCCAGCAGTCCCACTCTTGGGCATATATCCAGACAAAACTTTTCTTAAAAAAGACACATGCACTCTCATGTTCAGTGCAGCACTATTCGCAATAGCTAAGACGTGGAAACAACGCAAATGTCCATTGGCAGATGATTGGATTCGGAAGATGTGGTATATATACACAATGGAATACTACTCAGCCATAGAAAAGAACGATATAATGCCATTTGCAGCAACAGGGATGGAACTAGAGCCTCTCATCCTGAGTGAAATAAGTCAGGAAGAGAAAGACAAATACTGTATGATATCATTTATATCTGGAATCTAATAGGATGGCACAGAGGAACGTTTCCACAGAAAAGAAAATCGTGAACTTAGAGAATAGACTTGTGGTTGCCAAGGGGGAGGGGGAGAGAGTGGGGCGGGTGGAGAGCTTTGAGTTAATAGATGCAAACTATTGCCTTTGGAATGGGTTAGCAATTAGATCCTGCTGTGTAGCATTGAAAACTACGTCTAGTCACTTATGATGGAGCATGATAATGTGAGAAAATAGAATGTGTATGTGTAACTGGTTCACCATGCTATACAGTAGAAAAAAATTATATTGGGGAAATAACAATTTTTAAAAAATGTGTATGTATGTATATATGTATACATATATAGCTGAATCACTGTCCTGTACAGCAGAAATTAATACAACATTGTAAATCCATTATACTTTAATAAAATAAAATTTTACAAAACAGAAAATCAAATAAAAAAGAAACTGTCTTGGCACTTCACTAAAAAAGTATAAAATGAAATGACCACTTAGTTTAAGTTAAAATGAAGAGTTAAATGAGCATTTTTAAGTATACATATATATGCACACACACCTATAAATATACATATATACTTTATTTATTTTTGTTTTTATTTTTTCTGTATTGAATTTTTTTGATTAACCTATCAGTTACTCATTTTTGGCTGCTTCAGAGAAAAGTGCTTCTAGTTGTAAGCAAAAAAACATCAAGGACAGATATAAGTATATGAAGGCTAGTTTTGCCTAGGGTGAAGGTTAGGGAATTGTTATTCCTGAAGAATCTGATAAATTAAAGCACAGTATATATTTGTATTCTAAACATAACTTAAAAGAACAGCTATTGAATAGTTCAGCTAGAATATTAATAGATGTTCACATTTTAAAACTTGCTTTCTTCACTAAGAACTATTTTGTTAGGATTGTTTTTTATAAGATGTTAAGATTATATGTGTTTGTTAATTCTAGTTATACTTTTATAATATATAATAATTGTGTATTATATATATATATATAATACAATTTAGATAATTTCTTCCTGTAGCATTATGCAGGGTTGTGCTTTTTACCTGTATCAATAAAAATTTTTTTAAGAGATGGAGACAATACCTCAGCATTTTTGTGCTCATCACATTATGTGACACTGTGATTGGGTTGAAATATGTGCTGAATACTTTTTTCTAGAAACAAATGAATATCTGGAAATTACTGCTTTTCATCTACTAAAATGCAGATTGACCCTTTTACATTTTATTTCCAAACTACTCTAAAAAATAAATCATGCTATTTATATCTAAACCCAAAGGACGTAAGTCTCATAGAAGGTGGCTTAATTCTTTGAATAATGCATGATTACTTTGCTTCATAGACTAATATGTCAATGAATTGATCTTACTCTGCAAAAATGTTACCTAAGTTTTTTTTGCATATTTTTCTTCAAATTTTGAGGAGTAAAAATGTATTAGAGTGCACATTTACTAGCAGATGCTGCATAAATCCTCATAAATATTTAGATCTTGATTCGACGAGAAAAATAGGAGATTACAGTATATGTCACAGTCTTTCCACCTAAGTATATAACTGTATTCTTGAATTATTCCTATTGCAGATATAATTTCTTTAAAAGTATTTTATTACATCAATGCATTTCCTTAGGGCAGAGTGTTTATTAATATTTGAATCAAGGTGATGCATTTTGCTATTATTATTTTCTTACCGTCTTCCTGGATTTGCTTCAATGATTTACAAAATATTTTACAATGAAATGAGCCAACAGGAATTGCCATATTGAGGCAGACAAAGGATTCAGTTATTCTGGCAACTATTATATGATGTGTTTTTTGTTTTTGTTCTTTTTTATTTATTTTTTTTGTCTTTTTAGGGCCGCACTTGTGGCATGTGGAGGTTCCCAGGCTAGGGGCCTTATCAGAGCTATTGCCGCAGGCCTACGCCACAGCCACAACAACGCCATATCCGAGCAGCATCTGCAATCTACGCCACAGCTCTTGGCTACGCCGGATCCTTAACCGACTGAACGAGGCCAGGGATCGAACCCACAACCTCATGGTTCCTAGTCGGATTAGTTTCCGCTGCACTATGATGGGAACTCCTGTTTTTGTTCTTAAAACTAGAGAAATGCATACTTGCACAAAATTATTATTCTAACTGATTAACTTCTCTCCCAAGTAACCTAAAATTAAAGCTGATCTGTTGAGAATTCTTCAGATTATGGTCACCTAGAAAAATTTTACATTCCAAATTAAATTTATGCTCAGTCTTCATGCCAGAATTATTGTGTCTGTTTTATGACATTAGAAATATGTACAAAATGGGAGTTCCCATCGTGGCGCAGTGGTTAACGAATCCGACTAGGAACCATGAGGTTGCGGGTTCGGTCCCTGCCCTTGCTCAGTGGGTTAAGGATCCGGCGTTGCCGTTAGCTGTGGTGTAGGTTGCAGACGCGGCTCGGATCCCGTGTTGCTGTGGCTCTGGCGTGGGCCAGTGGCTACAGCTCCGATTCACCCCCTAGCCTGGGAACCTCCGTATGCGGCGGGAGCGGCCCAAAGAAATAGGAAAAAAAAAAAAAGACAAAAAAAAAGAAATATGTACAAAATGATTATCATTGTCATTTCAGAGTAATTCAGATGAGCAAAACAATTTGAAGTTCTAAAAATGTTATAAGCAATTTGAAAATCTTTGGTCCCTTTTCTTTAACCTTTAAATTGGATGAGATTTTTGTCCTTGATATTGTTTCTTTTTACCCAAAGTTTCAATGGTTCTATTTTTTGAATCACTTTGCTCTGAAATAATTATAGTGTGCCATGTCCTCATCATTCCATATAACTACATATTCTAACCTCATCCCTGCTGATGTATGACTGAGTAGTGGAATAATGGAATGCTCTTAGGGTGTTGAAATTGACAAAATGGACTAGCGACCAATTGGCAGATCTCAGAAGCTGATACCTTCTTTTCTTTTTGATTCTTTTGCAGATGACTGAACATCTGATTAGGTTTCTTTACCTTGAAACTTCAGCTTCTACAGGTCCATGAGGGCAGGGACTTCATCCCTTTTGTTCACAACTGTACATCCAGAGCTCAGTAAGTGTCTAGTATATAGCAGGCACCCAATAAATATTATTGAAGAAACTAAAAAGATATAATAATTAGTTAATTTAATTGGTGAATCAATGAATCTATGCTCATATTTCATAGCCAGATTGCAACACCATCTTAAAAGTGGTTAATATATATAATATATAATATATATATCAAAATGGTTAGACTCAGGATATTCAAAGTTATGCTATGTGACCTCACGTAAGTTATATAGCCTCTCTGACTCTAGTTTTTCTCATTTTTAAAGGAAAATAATTTTAATGTCATAAGATTAAATGGGATAATACATACTCAATGATTATGTCTGTCACTTCATAATCACTCAATACATAGAGTTAATATTTTTATTATGGACAGGAATTTAATTTGGGAGTTTACTCACAGAAACTAGTATTAGAACAGGGCATTTTGTATAAACTTCATCCAACTTAAAAAATATTAGACATTAAAGAGTAAGCATTTGGTAAGGATTATGAAGAAGCTTGGAAATAGGAGAAAAGAAAAAGTAGGAGCTAGCAGACTTTCTACACTACCATCAAATTCTTCTTGGAAAATGATACCTCTAGGATTTCTGAAATTAAAATAATTATCTGACATTAAAACGTCTACTTTTAGTCTTAATATTCATATCATTTATATCAGGAAAATAATGGTGATTCTAGGCATACAAATGAAGAAGAATTCTTAGGCAGTTGTCATAAACAGCAAAAGTAACTTATTTGCCTTAAAATACATAAGATAACACAATGAATAGTGTGCTAAATGCTAACAACAAAAGGGCTCAAATTATTCGGTGCTATCCAGTAGACTTTCTGTGATAATGGAAATGATCTATATCTGAGTTATCCAAGCCTGTAGCCATGAACTCCATCAGGCTGTATTGAGCGCTGAAAGTGTGGCTAGTGCTAATAATGAACTGGTTTTAACATTTTATTTAATTAAGTTTAATATAAATAGCCATATGTAGCTGATGGCAACCGTATTGGACCACATAGCTTTAGATATATGCCACAATGACAAAAATATAAACATAGGATTATTTTTGGTCAGTTACAGAGCTTGCATATTCAGTAAACCTAAAATAAAATTTATTGTGCATATTTTTGTTATAATGAATACAATCATTATTGTATTAATTAGGCCTTTTGTTTTATTGTTAATTGAACAAATGCATTTACACTGAGATAAAATTGTATGGAGTTTGTTTTAATTTATTAAAAGATAAAGTTAGTGAGAAAAGTATTCTTTAGAACTGCGGTTTTTTTCCCCAAAGGCAAAACACTTCTCCCTTAATTTTGCATATATATATAATATCTTCACCTCTGTTATTACCCCTGCTTTGAGGAAATTGATAATTTTTTTTAGGTATGGAACAACAAACTAAATTTATAGTGTAAATAATCATTCATTTGTTTTGGTAAATGTGACCGGGATTTAATTTATTAGTGTTTTATTTATTATCATTATTTTATTATCATTATTTTCATATGTTCTCTCCTTTATCTCAGCCCTCAATCCCTGTTTTTATCCTAAGATTCTATTTTCCATAGCAGAAAATTATAGTTTTAAGAAAGTATTTTTCAAACTATATTGAATCCCAGAATGTCCAGAGATCTGAAATAAGTTTACTTGAACTCATATCTGAATGTATTGGCCCTGAATATAAAGGGGTAAGAATCTTCCAATATTCCTAATTCTTTTACCTCAATCTAAACTTATTCCTGCAGTTCTTGGGCAGGGGTAACACATAGGTTTCAAACCATTTGCAGGCTAATCAGAGCAGCATAGCACTCAGAATACTGTGCTGATCCTGAAACTGCAACTTTATTTTGAGGGTTTCATGGCAATATGTGTGCCATGTCCATGTCATTTTACTCAAATAAAGTGAATCTCAACTCCTGGTTTCAAATTAGAATCATACGGGAAATTTTTTTTAACAAATATCATTGCCTGAGATCCACTCTAAACCAATCCAGTCAGATGCTCTGGGGCTGGGGTCAGGCATCAGTATGTTTTAAACTTTCCTAAATGATGTTAATGCATAGCTATGTTTGAGAACCTTGGTTCCAACATTAAGTGATGCACTAAACCCTCTTCCACCCAGTAAATCCTATTTTCACTCTATCTTCAAGTCAAATATGCATGAAATATTAAAGTAACTCTAATAGAATCACTTTAATTTTGCAGGTTCTGCCCAATTCCAGGTTAACATAAATCTCACCTAGGATCATTATTATGCCACTCGATTGTGCTTTTTCTACCTGTATATCATTTATGATCTTAAAATGAAGGTGGGCATGGGACTGTGGGAAAGGATATGGTAACTGTCTTGAATACCCGAGACCCAAAACAACAGTCCAATCAACTGAGAAAGAAAACAGTTGTAAAAAAATGTAACTGCAATCATTGTGCAATTCTAAACTTCTCTTGAAAAGTTTGCATATGTTGGTCCATGATCTAGATGTCCTAATAACTGAATGCAGTCCTAGAAAGTATATCATAGATTTTAAAACTATGCCTGATCAACTGGGAAATATTACTACTGGCTTTTGAAAGCATTTCTCCTAAAATTCAAATTATGCCTCTGTCAAGATACAGATACAATAATGTATCTGAGATTACATTATTCTCTTTTCTCCCTGCCTCTACTTTCTTCACAGAGGTATCATTATCCTGAATTTAGTGTTTATATTAATATTTTTCATTTTCTTATTCCAATATTTATATGTCCCTAAACAGTATAGATTATTTTGTATATTTGTATGTTGTGTTTCTCAAATGTGATAATCATCTTCAGAAAGTTCTCATCCATTTTTATTTCTTTAAACATTTTACACATACTTATCATCTTTACCTGGTAATTTTAATATCTCAATTTGTTAGATCACCAAAATCTGTCCTTTTCTTCCATCCTCACTTTGGCTTATAGTACCTTGTTTCTTTTTCTGCTGTGTAACTTTGAATTCTGAGCATCAGTTCAGGAAATTTTATATGAGGACAGCTTGTGAGTCCTTTTTCGAGATTACCTTCTTCCAGAAAGGTAATACATTTTACCTGTGTGAGGTGGCCCAAATTACTACCAACTCAGAATGTCTTTAAATTAATTTTGTGGCAAGAAGTTTTACAGACTATGTGGATAGCAAAACTAGGAACTCATATCATAAGCAAGGGCAGGAATGAAGTTGTGAAAGCTGAGAGGAACTGTTTTAAATTTTCTTCCCAGAACCCAAGCCTAGATAGATAAATTTACTTGTCATTGGGCTTTAGTAGGAAGTTTGTTTTTTGCTGTAATTCATCCTTTTACTGAAGGCGAAGATCTTGGCTTGGTCTGGGGTTTTTCTTGTTCTATCTTCGCCTATTCCCTTCGTGGACTTATCTCCCTCTCCTTCACCAGCTATGGAGGTGCAAGTGTCTTGGAGACTGAGAAAGGCAAAGAATTCCCTAAATAGCAAAGAGCATAGTTTCAGCTTCATTGTATCACTTGATTCCCAACTTCCTTCTTCATTTTTGTATGGCTCTGGGGATTTCCCTTAGCTTCCTGAAAGCTCAGGTATGTAATTAAATACCTGTTAGTCATGTTTATCCAGCATATCTAGGTGACTTGTAACAGGCAGTTTTTCAGAGGACTTAGCCTGCTTTATCACTGAAAGCAGATGTGTCCTATATTACTAAAAGTCTTAATGATGAAGCTTTTGGTAATGAAGTGTATCATCCACCTCTTACTTCATTTATTCATTCACTTGACAAATATTAATTAAATATCTCTTCCATGTCTCACTCTTATGTACCCTGGGGCATAAAGTGGTCATCAAAAACTGTTGCTTCTGTCAGGGAGATTACATTCTAGTGGGAGAAATAAATAACAAATTGAATGTGTTTTGTGTGTATGTGTGTGTGTGCGCATCTCACAAATGTAAGTTATGCAGTATACAGACACATATATATAAGAACATATATTCTCAGGTAGTTCTCAAAGAAAATATGATTCTTGAGTCAAAATGTGATGAGTGCTATTTTAGATATAATGAAGGTTTCTCAGAGGGGGAGACATTGATCAGGTGATCAGGTAGAAAAGTAGTGAGGGAGCTTAGCAGTTGGACATGGGTTGTATGAGTGCTCCAGGCAGACAACATTATGTATGAAGCCCTAAAAATAATAGTTGAAATGTTTTTATGGAATTAAACAAAAACTCAGGAGAATATAATCCTTCAAAAGAAAATAGAGTTTTTGAAACTCTAAATCAGTCAGTTGGTCATTGAGAAGCTAGAGATTTCTTAATTAGTTCATTTATAGTCAAATTAACCATTCAGCCAAATAAAAAAATATTGAGTGCTTCATATATTAGGTTTTGCATGAGTCACGGAAGTTAAACACCAGCAATTCAATGTGCTTTCACAGTTATTAAAAACCAAAGGATAACTTCATGGAAAGTAATGCAGTTAGGAGAAGTATTTTAATCCCTGTCATCTTATTGCTCCTGGTAAAAGAATGTAGAACATTACATCTTACTCTTTTTAACTTATTAATAATTTAATAGCTTTAAAATTGTAACCATATATATCTATATGCACTAATATTATATGTATGTTTACAAAACTACTAAAATTTACCAAAAGTTAGTTGGATTCTTTTCAGTTACTCTTGGCTTCTGGTCACTCTGGTAGCTCAGATTACCTTGAATTTTTCTTCAAATCAAAAGGGAGAACAAAAATAAGAATAGTTCTTTTAAAAACGAACTTAAAAATACCTCTAAAATAGTTGTTTTGAAAAAAAAAGGAAAAGTACAATTTCCCACAAAACTCATGATGAGACTTAAAAACACAGTTGTTAATAATGCATAGATTTCTTGCCTTGATAACACTCTGGATCCTTACAGCCCTTTCTTCTGCTAACTAATATAGGTATCTCCAAATTAACATCAGTAATACATTCCTGAAATGAAAAGTTCTAAGCAGAAATGCCAAGTTGGAGCTGATTTTCCATTGTTTGAAATGGGAAATATGTTTCTCATCACACACGTGCGGGGCAGTGATCTCTGAAAGAGAGCAAACAAAAGAAATTAGTCCAGTGATCACTCAGCATAATACCTAGAGAGAGTTTTCAGAGCAGAAAGTAGGGTGGTGAAAGTTAGGTTAAGCCCAGCAGTGTCCTTGAGTTGAAAAGATGGAGTTGGGAATTTGGGAATTTGGGGTATGGGCTTCACAGGGCAGAGTAAAGGAGAAGAGAGCGTTACAGTGAGAGAAAGCTCTGAAGATCTGCAGAAGTACCACCTCTCTCTGAGTCTTCATCTGAGTATGCATCAGAATATTCATGTGAGGAAGCTACTGGAAGTGAAGGAAAGAATAACCTGAAAGAAGCAGGCAGAAAAATCTCTAGAGCTCAAATGGAGCAGGAAATATTGGTGAGCTCAGCAGCCTGAGTAGAAAAATTATAATATATGAGTTATCATGTAGACTGTTTAAAAGGATATTGGTTCACTTAAGGGGCAAGATAAAACCTGGGCCAAAGGCTTCTTTGGCCCTGATTAACAAAACCTAGAAGCAAGTTTAAAAGGATCAAACCCCAAGGGAAAAAATGAAGAAAATTTCACATCATAATCAAAGTGCTTAAAACTGGTCAAAAAGGGGGGGGGGGGACACATTTTGCAGGGAGAAACAAATATAGGAATTGTAGCAGACTATTGTTTTTTTGGAAACAGTATAAATCAGTGGAGTAATATATTTAAAATATTTTTAAAATATTGGAAGAAAATAACATCAACCTTGAATGGTATAGCCAGTAAAAAAATATATTTCAATAATAAATGTGAAATATTTATCCAAATATACAAAAAACGAAATCATCACTAGCAGACATGTAATTTTATTTTCATTTATTTATATTTAAACACACTTTTCTTGATAAATGTATCTTTTTTTAAAGGAATGGACTTTGAGGAGGAAGAAAACATGCAGCAGAATGGTAAGGAATAGAACATATATAAAAGCGTAAATTTTTTGTTAATTGTTTTATAACCACAACCCATTAGTACAGAGAATGTCTTGTATAAAACAACACAAAAAAAGGTTTAAAAATGTTGCCTTAGGCAAGGCTGAAGATTGAAGTCTCATATTTGGAATTTCTGCTGCAGTCCTTGTTTTTGGATGGATCATTGGGTCTGTGGCACAGTCCATGCTTTTAACCAGATTTGAACAGAAGCGTGGCCACTTGGCCCAGGTAGAAGTAGGTGCAGTATTTGGTTTAATGTGTCATGTAACTAATGAAGTACCTCCCCACAATGCAGTGTCAGGTGAAGTGTGTTTCTTGTCAAATTCCTTCGTAATACAAACTGCAATTTCTGTCTCCATTTATCTTCAACTCCCGAGTAGCACACTCCACAGAATCCTGTTGCATTTCCTCTGACATATTGGCATTTTTGAACACAGCCTTTTGGTTGTGTCTGGTTACAGCGAAGTAAGGGCTGGCTGACTGCATCTAGTCTCCTGGAGTAGGGGCTGACTAGACATATAATTTTAAAAGAAGTCCTTTGAGTAAAATGAAATGATATCACATAAAAAACCTGCATCTATACAAATGACCAAATAACCCCAGAATTTTGAAATATGTGAGTAAATACAAAATGTTTTCTTATGTTATAAATTACATTTAAAGATAATTGAATGTTTGAATAAAAATAACGCTATATTTATTACAGATGTAAAAATAAACTATATGAAAACAGAAGAGCTAGGAGAAGATAAACTGTACTACTTTTAAGGTTCTTCTACTATAGTTGAAGTGATACATTACTTGAGAGTAGAGTATTGTAAGTTATATATACTAGAAACACTAAAGCAAAATTTTACCAAGGAAGATATGTGGATTGCATATATGTGCATGAATGGATATTAACATCATTAATCATTAGGGAAATTTAAATTAATAATGAAATACCACCATATACTTATTAAAATGGCTTAAATTTAAAAAAATAGTAAACTGGAGTTCCCATCATGGCTCAGTGGTTAACGAACCCAACTAGTATCCATGAGGATGCAAGTCCGATCCCTGGCCTTGCTCAATGGGTTAAGGATCCGTGAGCTGTGGTGTAGGTCACAGATGCGGCTCAGATCCAGCGTTGCTGTGGCTGTGGTGTAGGCCAGCAGCTACAGCTCCGATTCAACCCCTACCCTGGGAACTTCCATATGCCATGGGTGAGGCCCTAAAAAGCCAAAAAGAAAAAAATAGTAAACTGACAATATTAAATACTGGCAAAGGTGTGGAGAAACTTGAATTCTCATGCATTGCTGTGGGAATATAAAATGGTATAGCCACATTAGAAAACAGTTTGATAGTTTCTTATAAAATTAAGCATACACTTGCCACATGACCTAGAAACTTCACTCTTAGATATTTACCTAAGTAAAATGATTATATTCCTGAATATTTGCAGCAGTGTTATTCATAATGTCAAAATTTGGAAATGATGACAATGTCCTTCAACTGGTAAATGGATAAACAGTGCAGTGCATGCATACAGTGGGATGCTGTTCAATACAAATGAATGTAAATTGCAAGAACATGCATAAATGTCAAATGTCTGTTGGCAAGTAAATGAAACTAGATCCCTAAATCTACATACTATATCGATCCATTTATTGTAAAATTCTTTGAAAGTAAAACTGTAGGGACAAAAATTGGTGAATGATTGTGAATAGCTGGGGGTCTGGGAGGTGATGAATAAATAAATAAATAAATAAGCCCAAGAACTCCTATCTTGAACCCAGCCTTTCTCAGTTCCAAAGCTCCGGAACTCTTAAGCCTATGATGATCCTACGATGGATGACATGTTTCAGATTAATTAAAGATAAGTATGAAAGTTCATACTCATTACATGTATGAGTACTTCTTACATTCATAGGGTAACTCATGTTCTAAAACACCACTATTCTTATATTGCTTTTTTGGTTCTCCAAGTATGCTACCCAGAGCAGCAAAGTCAGGAACTTGTTAGAAGTGTAAATTCTCAGGCTCTATTCTCAGACCTACTAAATCAGAAACTCTGTGTGGGGGGGTAGATTCAATAACCTGTGTTTTAACCAGCCCTCCAGATGATTCTGTTGTGCACTAAAGCTTCAGAACTACAGATCTACATTAACTCATTAGTTCTCATTACTTCAAACAATAAATGCAAATAAGTTGGGTTACTTTCAATTAATCTGTATTGGAATATTACCCATCTGTAAAGTCCCTCATGAAATGCGAACTCTATGAAATCTCCCATTTCTCCCTGCCCGTCTGCAATACTGTTTATACCTTTATTAAACATACATTTACTTTCACCTTGTTTTATATTTCGTTGCTGACATGTCTATAACCTTCATTAGAATGCCAGTTCCATGGGGCATGGATTCTCATATTTCAAGATTTATAAAACCCATCAGTGTAATCTGAATAAGGACAAATCCAACTGGTCATGAAGGTTAAAATAATTGGGAAGTGTCAGTTTCCAAGGTACATAAAGTTTCAGGCTTGGTTCAAGTATATTATATACATTTAGTAGTCATCATCTTTTCAGACACATCAGAATGAGGGTAGGAGGTGTGACAACCATGAAAATGTTGCTTACTTCCTACTGCAGGTCATAACTGATCAATAGCCTCAGCTGTTGAGCTCTGAATCCATCACTTCACTTCCAACAAGTTACTACTAGCCAGAGATTGTGTGCAGCAGGAATACTAAAGTGGGGGTATTCTTGCAAGGTACAGGACTTCTGTAACGAGCAGCTTTGGCTCAAGGACTCTCCATTAACCATGCTGAAACTTTCTTAAAACTGCAGTGCAATCTAAGACTTTTCCTACCCAACTTTCCTTCCATTTCTCCTCCACTGGGGTCCAAATTGCCTTGTGGTCTGATAGCTTTCTGAACCTCTTTCAGTCCCTTTCCCCCTTTCCCTCACAGCCATTTCCCCCAATAAATCTCTGCCTTGTTTAATCTTGTCTTACTGTCTGCTTCTCCAAGGATCTGAACTAATACTGGGGGGGGGATCATGTCTAAGTTTAAGTTCCATGAAAAATCTTGTTTCACATAAGCAATTATTTTTAATATGTAGACAGTATTACATAAGCAATTATTTTTAATATGTAGACAATATTACCTGTGCAAATGGCCACTTCCCCCTTGCAAACTGGCTGCTAGAAAGCTGAGAACAAAAAGATGCCTCTGTTTTATCAGCTCATTATTTGTTTCTTTAAATTTTGGGTCTACTTTTATTTGCAAGTGTAAATTTTCTTTATTTTGAATTTAATTGTATAGGTTTTTTAAGCTATATGAAATAATTTCTGAAAAAAAAAAGCCAGGGTAAAAATAATCCAAGTAATGGTCAAATATTAAGAGGTGGGTCAGGATTGCCATGTTCAGTCAGTCTCATAGGCTGTACATGCCATGGCTTGAACTGGATGCTCATTGTGAATGGTGCCATCTAAAGTTGTGTTGGTCCTGAGTGGTGTTCTCAAAGGTGGAAAGAATATGCTAATGGAAAGCCCAGATAGTAATATGGTGAATTCCAGTCAAACAGAAAATTTGACTGAGAAAAAATATGTAGCTGGATAATAATAACCTTACTAGAAAATCAGAAGTAGGGCTTCACTCCTCAAAGTTAAGCTATAGAGCTCTTTAGATTCTTGGAATGGAGACCTCCACAATGGAGAAAATTTAGAAGCCCTCAGTACTAGTGAGAACTCTTTAGGGGTAAAAGCAACAGATTAATTTGAACCAAACTGGCTTATGCGTTTTTTTGTTTTTTTTTGGGGGGGGGTCTTTTTGCCATTTCTTGGGCCGTTCCCACGGCATATGGAGGTTCCCAGGCTAGGGGTCGAATCGGAGCTGTAGCCACTGGCCTACACCAGAGCCACAGCAACACGGGATCTGAGCCGCATCTGCAACCTATACCACAGCTCAGGGCAACGTTGGATCCTTAACCCACTGAACAAGGCCAGGGATCGAACCTGAAACCTCATGGTTCCTAGTCGGATTTGTTAACCACTGAGCCACGATGGGAACTCCCAAACTGGCTTATGTTAAAAGGTTAATCTGATAAAGCATCTAATCACACTGTACAAAATAAAACAGCTTTAGGTAAGACTCTTTGTCTTGTTAGGGAGGAAAAAATTTTCCTCTATTCTCTCAGGTTTTGAACCTGAGGCCATTTGAATTAAGCTAATAAAAGAGACTAACAGGAGAAAAGGCACACAATTTTTATTAATATTTACATGCACAGGAGTTTAGAGAAAAAAAGTGAAACTCAGAGATGCAGTTGGAGTTGAGGGCTTATATGCCTTTAACAAAGGAAAGAAGGTTAGGTCTCAAGGGATGATAAGTTATGGGGAGCTAACTAGGCAGTTTATGGGGGGAAATAACAGAAGATAAAGGCTATTTTCCTAAAGTTTATGTTCATCTAGGTGTCAACCCCAGTCTTTGATGAGAAGAGTCCCTCATGTTTCCCTGGTACTGGGGATATATGAGGGAGTATTTTCCTCAAAGGGAAATCCATGCCCTGCTTCTAGGAAGATAAGGAAAAGGGAAGAGAATTCTTCCTGTGTTTGTTGATTCTCAGTTGCCCTCAGCTAAAAACAATGCTTTTGCAAAAGTAGCGTATTGGGGAGCCAAATATCCTGATCACCTTCAATTTCAAACACTGTGAAAGGGACCTTGTGAAATGTACACTTATCATTTGACACTTTGGGCTGCTCAGAAAGTGAAGAGCCTTTCTAGTTTTGAGGAACCCTTACTTTGTGATTCTTAGTAAGTTATAGAATATCTCCTGGTAACAGACATTTAGGGGTAAAATCTGTCTTCTAATCTCCTGTTGGCCAGGGCATGAGAATCCCCACTTGGATTGACTCCTACAGGATTCTGTATCTTAGGCTAGTGAACTGAAGGTGAAAGAAGTTTACCACGTGGTTACCTGTATCTAGCTGTAGTGGCTGTGTTTGTGCAAGAGATGGTGAACAGCAGCATCAGATACATAGGAAGGTCAGGTTTTTTTTTTTTTTTTTTCTCCAACATTATTCAATTATTTTGTTACTTTTACATTTTTAGATATGGTTCTCCAGTTCTCCTCTTGATTCTTTAAGCTATTAATATCTTTCCAATTAATTCATCCTTTGTTTAATTTTACAGAATTGGTTTTAGGTGCTTTCAGCCCACCCAGTATAGCTGCTTTCTCTGTATTGGTCAGTTCCTCTTCCTTAATCTTAGGACCAATATTGCTGCTAGCACCTCCTGGGGGCTGCATGCTTCCTCATTCAGGTTCAACAGGAAACATGTCTGATTTTCCAAAGAGTTACATGAATGAATAAATAAACACACCATTTTTCTATTCTTATATTGTTGGATCATTTTGAGATAATTTACTAATTATCTCAAATGTAAGTGATTACTTTAAAATGCAATAGTAATATATTTTAGGTTATAATTAAAATTAGGTTAATAATGAATTATTATAAAATAAAACCTTTAAGAATCAGAGGAACATGTTTTTTTCTAAACATGGAAAATAGACTATGAACACAAATGAGTTATAAGGCTACTTAAAGTAATTTATTTCAGCATTAGGGTTTTCATGCAACACAGTTCATTAGGAAAATAAAATATCTCAAACACCCTGTGTTTCTGTTGACATTAATAGAAGTTGATTTTATACATCAGGTGTGACCGTTGTCCACAAGTATTGAAACAGTACTTTAAAAGTGTCACTTTCAATATGAAACTTTGATGATTGAAGCATTTTTCCTGTGAGTGTTAAACATGGAAGTAGAATGGCCAATTGAATGAATATTGAATTGGCAGGAAACAAAGCGTTTGCTAAATTCTTGAATTCCTCTGTGCTAAGGAAAGAATTACTTGGGTGTTCTGTGTCTCCACTTCCTTATGTCTTAAGGGAATCTATTTCAGAGGATTGATTTAGAAGAAAACGTTATATTCAGTACAGTTACTGGCATAGTTCCTGATACTGATGAAAGATGACTATCAACACAGCTTTCTAAGTGTGATATTTTAAAATTACCACACATTCGTTGAGCAGGTATTAGAAACTAATCATTAGATGTGTTCATAGTTTCATTAAAAATATAATTTAGTTCACTTATTTAGTTATTCTGAAAATATATATTGTGCTCTATTGAATATTAAGTTCTGTGCTAGATCCAGCAGATGACTGAATAAAATTATCTTTCCTCAGTCGGCTCATGGTTTAGTCAGGAGGTAAAAATAATTTAAAATCAGTGTTAAAAATCTAACAAGCAAAAACAATCAAACAAACAAAAACCCCCTGAACTCCTAGATATAGAAAACAGATTGATGATTGTCAGAATTGAAGGTGGAAGGTGGGCAAAATGGGTAAAGGTGGTCAAAAACTACAAACTTCCATTTAGAAATACATCTGGGAATGTAATGTATAGCATGGGGACTATAGTTACCAAGACATTGTACATCTGAAAGCTGCCAAGAGGGTAGATCCTAAAAGTTCTCATCGTGAAAAAAAAAAAATAATTTTTTTAACTGTGTGGTAAAGGGTATTAACTAGACTTATTGTGGTGATCATTTCACAATATATATCAAATCATTATGTTTTACACATGGAACTAATGTTATATGTCAGTTACATCTCAACTTAAAAATCAGTGTTAAACATAATAAAATTATGTACTGAACTCTCCTTAAGAGAACAGAATGATAATAAACTAGCAACGTCAATATATCTACTATACTAATAATACAAGCTAATGTTTATTTACTGCTTATTATGTGACAGGTATTGTTCCAAGCTCTTTATATATATTAGTTAATTCTTAAAACAACCCTATGGAATTAATGCCATTATTTTTCTTACTTTACAGTTAAGGAAACAGGTACCGAAAGCTTGCATAACTTTCCTAAGGTTATTTAACTAGTAAGAGGTAAAATAAACCAACCCCAGCCATCTGATTTTAGAGTCTCAGCCTTAATCTCATGGTTGTAGCACCACTCTGAGGCATCAGAGGTACCTTTGCAGAAGAGATAAAAATTTAATCTGGATGATGTGCAGTGTTGAACTAGGCAGATTTGGGAGAAAGACATTTCAGTGAAGGAGTAGTATGTGTATTGGCAGATAGAACAAGTTATATCCAGCATGCTTACAAATAATTTACTGTGTTTGTAGCTCTGGTCAGTTATGAAGAAATCAGTGATGGGGAGACTAGTTAGGAAGTTATAGCTCTAGTCCAGCTGAAAGAGAATGAGGAATCAGCCTATGTTGGTGCCAGGTGGAATGGAGTACCCATTATGTGCTAAATTCTGTAGGGAATAAAAAAATGAATGGGATATAACCTTATTCTCAAAAGGTTTATACTCATGTGGGAAGGAAGATAGTTCATACTGAACTGTAAACTTTGCTGGAAATACAAGCTTTGATAAAGGTTGTGAAAAGCCTCTCCAAAGAGATAAGAGGAAAAATTGATCTTCACAAATAGAAAGAGAGAAAAAATGCTTATTTTAGAATTGATAAGTATAGGATAATTTTAAGGATAAAACATGATTTCCATGACTACACAATCAGAAATAACCAGCTTTGAAGCAGTAGCCAGAAAAATATTCCAAGGCTTATTTATGGGCTCAAAGTTAAATTTGTCAATAATATAGTTCTTTTAAGAAAGAAATGAAAATGGGCTGTGTACACTGAAGCAGAGGCTCTAAAAACAGCAAGATTTCCTCCCACAGCTACCAGCAGTGGTCAAGTGTTAGGAGAATACTATGTCTGCTTTGGGGCTTTGAAATCAATGTCAGTAACCTAGGGAGAGTACAGAATGTGATAAAGGGTTTAGGAAAAATGAGCACCAAACAAGGGATAAAGGTATTATGACTATTCTGAACTATACTGACCTCTTCAAGCATGTCAGGAGCAGTCTGATACCTAGAAAGGACACAGGCTCTATTTAAAAAGACATGGGCTTACATTTTAAAATTTTGAACTAGTTTAACTGGAAATTGCTTTGCATATACGTATTTCTTTTATGCTCTGAAATTTCCCGGAAAATTAAATGCAACATGCATTTCAATTAAGTGCCGAGTATTAAAATTAAAGATGGAAGGCTTGGACATCAAGAAAATTAGAATTTTCTCTAATATCATTATCTCAGCCCAATTGAACACATCTAGGATTTTATATCACTATTAAAACACTTTGAAACAACTTAACATTTACTAAAGAAACTTTATGATTTAATTTAGAAGATTCTGACATGGCAATTTTCATGTTACATTAGCAATCAGATATATTTACTCACAAAAGTTTAATTCATTGAAATTATTCCATACCTTTATATGCATACATATAAATCACAGACATTTGATCTTGATTAATAAGCATTTCATAATATATTTAGTATACTTCTCTAAAGTGCTTCTTATGTGTTAGGCAAAGCTTCAAGGTATTTGGGATACATCAGTGAACAAAACAGGCAAAATGTGCTGCCTTCCTAGAGTTTACTTTCTACTTGAGGAAGGTAGACAGTGAGAAATAAACATAATAAATGAATAAATGTTCTAGTGTGTTAAGCTGATAGGTACTGTAGAAAAAAGAAACTCAAGTAGAAGAAGGTTGGGGAAATCAGGAGGGCTGGGAGGTGCTGAAAATTAGGTACAGAATTAAGTAGAGTGGTCACAGTAGCATTTTTGGAAGTGAGAACTGAGCAAAAACTCAAGGAAGAGGAAGAAGGCAGCCATGAGAAATATAAGTAATACTCTGATGGAAGAATGTTCTAGGCAAAGGAAACAGCTAGTACAAAGGCCCTAAGGGAAGAGAGTGCCTTATGTGTTTGTGACAGCAAAAGAAGTCAGTCTGGCGGGGCAGAGTGATCAAGGGAGACAAATGAAGAGAAGATCACTATGGAGGTAAAAAAAATTGCTGAACCTGAATGAATGGAAGTTAGTGGAATGAACCGAAAAAGCAGCTTCTATCTATATTTTAGCTTAGTTTTGTTTTCAGTTTTCCACTATAGATCTTAATGGAGTTTTCTGAGGTCTTTACAATACCATCAGAAATTGTTTACTTAGTCCCCACTTTTTATCATAGTTTCATAGCAGACACTGAAATATATGAAGTAATTAAGAAATGCCCATCCTAACCTTAGAAGTGTCTGCACTCTAATACTAAATAGTTTACCATCAATTTAGAGGGTAGATGAATTTGTGGGAAATTTGACTATGACTTCACCAGGGATAATTTAGCTGTTATGATTGATAGAAAGCAATCACCTCTAGCTCAATGCTTGGAAAACTGTCCCTCCTTTTTTTTTTTTTTTTTTTTTGATAGCCACACCTGCAAATATCAAAACTGTCCTCCTTAAAGTTATTTACTGTAGAAGGAAGACATCTTTTTTTTATCAAGTTTGAACAATAGCATTGGTCTGTGCTGCCCCTGAAATGTAATTGTTCATTCCATGTGCTATTTAAGTTTAAGTAAAAATTGTTTAAAATTAAATCACAGGATTTCCCACTGTGATGCAGTGAGTTAAGAATCAAACTGCAGTGGCTTGGGTCTCGCAGAGGTGGGAGGGAATTTGGTCCCCAGTGCAGTGGGTTAAAAGGATCTAGTGTTGCTGCAGCTGCGGTGTAAGTCACAACTGCAGCTCGGATTCAATCCCTGGACTGGGATCTTCTGTATGCTGTGGGTGCAGCCATAAAAAAATTAAATAAATACATAACATTAAATCAAAACCGAAATTTATTTCCTCAGTCATAATGCCCACATTTTAGGTGCTTCATTGCCACATGTGGCTAGTGACTATTTTGTTTGATAGAACAGATTTAGAACTATTCCATCATACCATGAAATTCTCTTAGACAGCACTGACTAGGTACTTGTGAAAAAAATTATATATATGTAAACCTAAAACTGTTCCATCATCCCATAAAGTTCTCTTGGGCAACACTGGCTAGGTACTTGTAAGGAAAACTATATACCAGATGTTCCTGGTATCTCTTATTCTAGATTTTATCAGTTTGGCTAGTTACAAAAACAGAATAGGAAAGAAAACACAAACTTGGAATCTCTTATGTATTCTGATGAAATACCAGCCTCATATTTTGATCATTTCTTTTGCACGTATTTGTCTTTCATGACCTTTTACTTTTTTTCTTTTTGTCTGGAATTTCTTGGTGTTATCTATTTTTTCCACTACCTAGAATTAGAAATCAATTCTTTTGTTTCAAATGTGAATTCCCCCCCTAATTATAAGCTGCTACTTTATATAACAAAAGAACTGATTTCTGAAAGCACTATTCAGACATTAGCAAAGCCAACAATTGGAATTATCATTCAAATCAATGTCCCTCATGAGCATTAACAGGCAATGCTAAGACAGTCTTATTTTTAGACTCTTCTCCACATTCTTCTACTTTATGCCTTTAAACTAATCCTATATGATAGCAGGCATCTTTCCTTTCTTCCTACATTTCAGCTTGCTTTCTCATCCTTTTTGTGTAGTGCTACTTTAGACTTCTTGCTAACTGAAACAGCAAATGTGGATTTATTCAACTTATAGGATAATTTATTTTGGGGGGGAACAAAGAATAAATATTACATATTAAATTAATGATTCTAATATGAGCCTGCTTAGATGCTTTAGGTAACTTCTACTCACCATCTCCTCTTGGATACAGGTTAATTTGAAATAGGCTAGAAAGCTAGCCTTGGGATTTGATCATTTTCCTTTTCACTCAGGTCCACCTCCTCCCCAGCTTTCCTGAGCTCTACTCTATATCACCACAGAGGGATGATTTCTGCAAACCACATTTCCCAGATCCCTGCCAAATTGGTTCTTTTTGGGCTTTGCCAGTGGGAGGCACTGTCTGGAGACTGGAGGTGAGAAGCCAAGGTTTGTCTTCCTCGCTCTATTTCCTTCCCAAGGTGTCATAGTGTCTACAGCAACTGGTTGTAGCTCCCACAAGGCAGTGCTTTTCTCTGCAGTGCTAGCTCCTACCTTGCAGCTCATTCTATGACTTCAGCTCCTGCTAGGTGGGCATTTCTCCTGTTTGCAGTTTCTCCTTAGTAGCCAGCTGTTCTGTTCCTCAACAAACAGCACCCCCTCCAAGTTTCTAGCACCTGTTTAAAGAACTCAGACCCTAGGCTCTGGTAACATCAGCTCCTTCTATAGTTCTTCCAGTGTAGTAAAGGTAGCAGCTTTTTGTATTTGATAATGTCTGGATTTTTTCCTCTCTCTTTGTTGTTTTGTCAGCTCTTCTAACAATTTAAGACTAGTTTCTTGTATAAAACTCCCTATGCTGAACTACCTTCTCTTTTCCTAATTGTTCTGTGACTGATACACTCTGATCGAATGGTATCTAAAAGGAGCAGGTAGGTGCAAAAACAAATGATCTCAGGGTCAGAAGAACTATGTTTGAAATCTGAACATTCCAATTCCTTAGTGTGTGACTGGAGAAGATGCTAATGCTGTGAGTTTCAATATCCTCATCTGTAAAATTTGGAAAATAATTCTAATTCCTTTGGTTGATCATGAGTATTGAATGAGATTATTTAAGTGTGTGTACCCAGAAAATATCTAGCAGGAGATACTCAATAAATATTCAAACGATTCTTAAAGTGTTTTCTTCATTTAGGAAACAACTTTACTGTTGTCACTTTAATTCTTGGATCTTTATCTAATTGGCAGACCTCAATCAAGATTAGGCTGAAAGGAAATCTAATCCTTTCAGGTTCATATGTGTTTAACTCTGCATTGCTATTTTCTCAGAGGTTGTGTGAGGGATACAGTCTTGCTACTAAAAAGGACTGTGACTAACTCATCATAAAATAAATCATACTTGGACTATTGTGCAATCTTGTACACTAAAATATATATTCTAGGGTTGCTGAGTTTTTCTGTCCTTGAAGGGCAATTTTATTAAACACTCTTTTCCTTTTGTCACAAAGATATCCACTTTTGGTAGCCCAAAACTAAGTGGTGTGAAATGTAAACAATGTTATGAGCAAAATATTCTAGCAATGAGCATGGTTTTCAGGCACCGGTCACTGAAGCCTACCTCTTATTATTGGCAAATACATTTATAACTTCCTTGTTTTAAGCAAAAGTGTTTCCCTATCAGAGCAGTTCCAAATATTAGAAGATTATGTTTTAATCACCTAATTTAAATTTTAATCACATTTCATTGTGAACTATAATATGTATTGAAGAAAATGTTCAAAGCAGGAATGTGTAACTCAGTCCTTTCTCATATAAGGAACTTCTCTTCAGTGACCCTCAAGATCAAGGAATAATATAAAGCCATTAACCAAAAACCTCATTCAAATGCTGTCATCATCACTGTTTTTCTCCTCCAAAGAGAATCTGAATTTTATGGTAGTTATTGGCTTCTTTATAGTGTTATCTCCTTATAACATATCCTTAAATAGAATGATTTATACGTACCTGATCTTTTATGTTAATTGAATGGAAAAATGTAGAAGAAGTATTCCAAGTTCATCTTTTCAGCATTATGTTTATGGAAACATACTTGTAATTTTAATTCATTCATGTTTGTCTTTCATAGTATTTCATTGTTTGCCTTATCATAATTTACTCATTTGCTTTTCAATGAGTTTGAAATTATTTCCACTTTGAGATATTACAGATAATAATGCTAAGCATATTTTTGTATATGTTTCTTGTTATATATGTGCCTACACTTCTTTTAGATAGAGATGTGGGGGTAGAATTGCTGAGTCTTAGGGCAACTTTGGTAGATAATATCAAACTGTATTTCAGAGTACTTTAAACAATTTATATTCTTGACAATACCTTAATAGAACTCCCATTGCTTGTATCCTTGACAACACCTGATATTGTGTGTGTGTGTGTGTGTGTGTGTGTGTGCATGCGCACACATGTGCTTGCATGTTTCTTGAATTTTAGTGGTAGCTCATAATTTTGATTTGCACTATATTGATTATTAATGCATTGAGCATATTTAATATGTTTATAGACCCTTTAAACATCCTTTTATGGGGAGGGGAAATTTAAAGAACTGGCTCAGTTTTTCCCATATTGTCTCTTGGGTTGTCAGGCTTTTTCTTGTTCAGTTTTAGTTATTTTTTCAGCAAGCTAGTTCTTTATCAGCTGTATATTTTCTATGTGTCTTATACTGCTCCATCTCTTTTACCATTCTCATAATGGCATCTTTTGATAAACAACAATGAATTAAAAGGTTGAAATGGACTATATTAAAAGTAGCAACATCGGAGTTCCCGTCGTGGCGCAGTGGTTAACGAATCCGACTAGGAACCATGAAGTTGCGGGTTCGGTCCCTGCCCTTGCTCAGTGGGTTAACGATCCGGTGTTGCCGTGAGCTGTGGTGTAGGTTGCAGACGCGGCTCGGATCCTGCGTTGCTGTGGCTCTGGCGTAGGCCTGTGGCTACGGCTCCGATTCGACCCCTAGCCTGGGAACCTCCATATGCCGCGGGAGCGGCCCAAAGAAATAGCAAAAAGACAAAAAAAAAAAGTAGCAACATTTTGTCTCAAAAATTAATTGGGCAAAAATTCTCAGCAAAATGTTAACAAGTCAAGTTCAACTGTATATTAAAAGCATTTTTCACTATAACCAAGTAGGATTCATCCCAGGAATGCAAGAGTGGTTAAACATAAAAAAAGTTAATCAATGTGGAGTTCCTGTCGTGGCTCAGCGCTTAACGAACCTGACTAGCATCCATAAGGATGCAGGTTTGATTCCTGGCCTTGCTCAGTGGGTTGACCATCTGGCATTGCCATGCGTTGTGGTGTAGGTTGCAGACATGGCTCAGATCCCGTGTCGCTGTTGCTGTGACTGTTGCATAGGCCAGTGGCTTCAGTTCCAATTAGACCCCTAGCCTGGGAACCTCCAAATGCCACAGGTACGGCCCTAAAAAGACAAAAAGACAAAACAAAAGTTAATCAATTTAATACATCCATCACATTAATAGAACCAGGGGGAAACATATGATTTTCTCAAGTGATGTAGAAAAGTCATTTGGTGAAAAATCTAGCAGACTTTCTTGATAAAAATTCTCAGAAAACTTGGAATAGAGGGAAGATTTCTTAACATTATGAAACATTTACATTTCTTAACATTTATGAAAAAACCTGTAGCTAACATCCCTTGTACTCAATAGAGGATAACTGAGAACTTTCCATCTAAGATCAAGAATGAGACACAAATTCCAGCTTTCACTGCTGCTTATTAACATTGTGCTAGAAATTCTAGTCAGAGCTATTAGACATGAAAAATAAATAAAAGGCTTCCAAACTGGAATGGAAGAAGCAAAACTATCGCTATTTGCAGATCACATGGTCCTATACTTAGAACGTCCCAAAAAATCCACCTGAAAGCCACTAGAATTAATAAATGAATTCAGCAAACTTGTGCGGTACAGGAATAATACATGAAAATTAGCTTAGTTTATATATGCCAGCAATGAACAATCTGAAAAGGAAATTAAGAAAGCAGTTCTATTTACAGTAGCATCTAAAAGAAATAAATACTCGATATCAATATAACTAAGGATGTGAAAGATTTGTACACTGAAAACTACAAAACATGACTGAAACAAAATAAAGATCTGAATAAATGGAAAGATATCCCATGGTCACAGCTAGGAAGGCTACCAGTATAAGATAATAATACTTCCTAAAGCTATCCATAGATTAAATGCAACTGCTATCAAAATTCTTTTTTTTATTGAAGTATAGTTGATTTACAATGTTATACCAATTTCTGCTGTACAGCAAAGTGACCTAGTCATATATATGTATATGTATGTATATGTACACACACACACATTCCTTTTCTTATATTATCTTCCATCATAGTCTATCCCAAAAGATTTGATATAGTTCCCTATACTATAAAGTAGGACCTCATTGCTTTCCATTCTAAATGTAATAGTTTGCAACTACTAACCCCAAACTCCCAGTCCATCCCACTCCCTCCCTCATCCCCCCTGGCAACCATAAGTCTGTTCTATATGTCTGTGAGTCTCTTTCTGTTTTGTAGATAGGTTCACATGTGCCATATTTTAGATTCTACATATAAGTGATATCATATGGTATTTGTATTTCTCTTTCTGACTTCCTTTGCTTAGCATGAGAATCTCTAGTTGCATCCATCTTGCTGCAAATGGCATTATTTTGTTCCTTTTTATGGCTGAATAGTACTTCATCGTGCATATATACCACATCTTCTTAAACCATTTCTCTGTTGAAGGACATTTAGGTTGTTTCCATGTCCTGTCTATTGTGAATACTGCTGCAGTGAACATACGGGTGCATGTATCTTTTTGAATTGTAGTTTTGTCCAGATAGATACCCAGGAGTGGAATTGCTGGATCATATGATAGTTCTATATTTAATTTTCTCTGGAACCTTCATAGTATTTTCCATAGTGGTTATACCAATTTACATTCCCACCTTTTCTCCATACCTTCTCCAGCATTTTTTATTTGTAGACTTATTAATAATGGCCATTCTGACCAGCATGAGATAGTATCTCATTTTAGTTTTGATTTGCTTTTCTCTAATAATTAGTGATGTTGAGCAGCTTTTCATGTGCCTACTGGCCATCCATATGTCTTCTTTGGGAAATGTCTGTTTAGGTCTTCTGCCCATTTTTCATTTGGCTTGTTTGTTTTTATTGTTGTTGAGTTGTATGAGTTGTTTGTATACTTTGGAGATTAAGCCCTTGTTGGTTGCATTGTTTGCAACTCTTTTCCCCCATTCCATAGGTTGTCATTCTATTTTTTTTTATGGTTTCCTTTGTGTGCCAAAGGTTATCATTTTGATTGCGTCCCACTTGTTTACTTTTGTTTTTATTTCTATTACCTTAGGAGTCTGACCTAAGAAAACATTTGTACAGTTTATGTCAGAGGATGTTTTGCCTATGTTCTCTTTTAGGGGTTTGATGGTGTCTTGTCTTATGTTTAAGTCTTTAAGCAATTTTGAGTTCATTTTTGTGCATGGTGTGAGGGGTGTTCTAGTTTCATTCATTTACATACGTCTGTCCAGTTTTCCCATCTCCACTTGCTAAAGAGACTGTCTCTTTTTCTATTTTATATTCTTGTCTTCTTTGTCAAAGATTAATTGACCATAGGTATCTGAGTTTATTTCTGGACTCTCTATTCTGTTCCATTGATCCTTATGTCTGTTTTTGTACCAGTAGCACACTCTCTTGGTGACTGTAGCTCTTTAATATTGTCTGAAGTCTGGGAAAGTTATGCCTCCTGCTTTGTTTTTTACCTCAGGATTGCTTTGGCAATTCTGGGTCTTTTATGGTCCTATATAATTTTTTAAATTATTTGTTGTAGTTCTGTGAAAAATGACATGAGTAATTTGATAGAGATCACATTAAATCTCTAGGTTGCTTTGGGTAGTATGGATGTTTTAATGACATTAATTCTTCCAATCTAGGAGGACAGGATATCTTTCCATTTCTTTGCATCTTCTTTAATTTCCTTAATTAATGTTTTATCATTCTCAGCATGTAAGTCTTTCACCTTCTTGGTCATATTTATTCCTAGGTAATTTTTGTGGGGGTATGATTTTAAGGTATTGTTTTTTTATATTCCTTTGCTAATATTTCTTTATTAGTGTACAGAAATACAATCAATTTCTGAACTTAATCTTGTATCCTGCTACTTTGCTGAATTTGTTGATCAGTTTGAGTAGTTTTTGTGTAGCATCCTCAGGGTTGTCTATATATAGTGTCACATCATATGCTTACAGTGGCAAGTCTACCTCTTCTCTTCCAGTTTGGATACCTTTTATTTATTTGTTGTCTGATTGCTGTGGCTACGACTTCCAATACTATGTTGAATAAAAGTGGTGATAGTGGGCAAATTGTTTTAGATTTTAGCAGGAAGGCTTTCAGCTTTTCTCCATTGAGTATTATATTTGCTGTGGGTTTATCATAAATGACTTTTATGTTAAGGTATGTTCCCTCTATACCCACTTTTGTAAGAGTTTTTATGATGAATGGATGTTGGATTTTGTCAAATGCTTTTTGTGTATCCATTGATATGATCATGTGGTTTTTAACTTTTGTTAATGTGTATGATGTTGATTGATCTGCATATGTTGAACTATCTTTGTGAACTTGGATGAATCTCACTTAATCATGGTGTTTGATCTTTTTAATGTGTTGTTGGATTCAGTTGGCTACAATTTTGTTGAGAATTTTTACATCTATATTCATCAAAGATATCAGCCTATAGTTTTCTTTTTTGGTAGTATCTTCATCTAGTTTTGGTATTAGGGCTTGATGGAATGTATTGGGGAGTGTTCCTTATTCTTAAATCTTTTGGGAGAGTTTAAAAAGAATGGGTATGAGTTCTTTGTATGTTTGGGAAAATTTTTCTGTGATGCCATTTGGTCCTGGCCTTTTGTTTGTTGGGGGTTTTATAATTGTATATTCAATTTCTAGTGATTGGTCTGTTCAAATGATCAATTTCTCTCTTTTATAGCTCATTTATTTTTTATTATTTTATTAAAGTATACTTGATTTATGGTGGTGTGTCCCTTCTATTGTACACCATAATGACGCATATATATATATACACACACACAAACACACGCACATTCTTTTTCTCATACTATCTTCCATCATGTTCTATCTCAAAAGATTGGATATACTTCCCTCTGCTGACCTTATTACTTATCCATTCTACTCGATTCAGTTTTGGTGGGATGTATGTTTCTAGAAAGTTGTTCATTTCTTCTAGGTTGTCAAATTTTTTGCCATATAATTTTTCATAGTATTCTAATTCTTCAGTATTAATTTAGATTTATCTTTTTTTCATTTTTTTGTTTATTTAGGTTCTTTCTCTCTTATTGCTTAGTTTGGCTAAAGATTTGTCAATTTTTAGCCTTTCAAAGAAGCAGCTCTTGGTTTTATTAATTTTTTTTCTGTTGTTTCTTGAATATCTATTTTATTGATTTCCTCTCTGATCTTTATTATTTCCTTCCTCTGCTGACTTTAGGTTTTGTTTGTTCTTCTTTTTCATATTCTTTTAGGTGTTAGTTTAGGTTGTTGAATTGAGATTGGTTTTTGTTTTTGTTTTTTTTTTTTTGAGCAACCCCTGTATTGCTATGAACTTCCCTCTCAGAACTGTTTTTGTGGCATCACATGGATTTTGTAAGGTTGTGTTTTCATTGTTGTTTGTCTCATGGCATTCATTAATTTCCTTTATGATTTCTTCATTAACCCATTGGCTTTTTTTGGTAGCATGCTGTTTAGTTTCCATGTAGTTAGTTTTTACTCATTCATGTTTCTGTGGTTGATTTATAGTTCAATGTCATTATGGTCAGAGAAGTTGCTTGAAATAATTTCTATACTCTTAAATTTGTTGAGGTTAATTTTGTGCCCCAGTATGTGGTGAATCCTAGAGAATGTTCCATGTGCACTTGAAGAAAAAATGTATAATCTGCTTTTTCTTAGATGTAATATCCTGAAAGTATCAATTGAGTCTAACTGTTCTATTGTATCATTTAGGATCTCTGTTGCCTTATTGATTTTCTGTCTAGACAAACTGTCCACTAATGTGAGAAATTGTCTCCTATTATTAATGTATTCCCATCAATTTCTCTTTTTATATCTGTTAGTATTTGTTTTATGTATTTGAGTGCTTGTGTAATAGGGGCATATATGTTAATGAGTGTAATATCCTCTTCTTTATTTGATCCTTTTATTATTAAATAGTGTCCTCCTTTATCTTTCTTTAAGGATTTTGTTTTAAAGTCTATTTTGTATGATATGACTATTGCAATTCTCATTTTCCTGTCATTTCCATGGGCATGAAATATCTTTCTGCATCCTCTCATTTCCAATTTATATGTGCTCTTTGCTTTAAGATAGGTCTCTTGTAGGCAGCATTTTGTAGATTCTTGTTTTTTTAACTAGTCTGCCACTCTGTCTTTTGATTGGAGCATTCAGTCCATCAACATTTAAAGTAATTCTTGATAAATATGTATTTAACTGTCATTTTAAACCTTGTTTTCCAGTTGATTCTGTTTCTCCTTTGTTTATTTTTCTTTTTGTGGTTTGATGATTTCCTTTTATTTTATGCTTGTGTTCCTTTTTGGTTTTGTGAATGTATTGTTTGTTTTTAATTTGTGGTTGTCCTATTTTTCAAATATGTTTACCCCTTCCTATATCTGCTTGTTTTAGACTCATAGTCACATAGACTCAAACACATTTTACAAAAAAAGAGTCTAGATTTTCTTCTTCTCGTTTCCTACATTTTATGATTTTGATATCCTTTTATATAAAAAGAATATCAAACTCATATCCTTTTCATGTTTATCATTTTGCTGTTCCTGTGTTTATTGCTGCTTTAACAAATAGGTTTTTTTCTATCTTTTTTTGATCTATACACTGGCTTATTTAAGTGATTACTTTCTGATTGTGATTTCCTCCACCCTATAATTTTCTTATTTCTTTCTGATTTATAGGAGACTTTTCAATATTTATGAGGATAGGTTTAGTATTTCTGTATTCTTTTAGTTCTTGTTTGAGAATTTTTTTTAATTTATCCTTCTATTTTAAATGATAATCTTGCTGGGAAGAGTTTTATAGACTGAAAATTTTTCCATTTTAGAACTTTGAATATATCTTGCCACTCTCTTCTGGCCTGTAATGTTTCTGTAGGGAAATTATCTGATAGCTTATGGGGGGGGGGCTCCCTTATAATTAACTCTGTTTTTCTCTTGCTGCCTCGAGGATCCTCTCTTTATCTTTAACTTTTACCATTTTATTGTAATATATCTTGGTGTAGGTATGTTTGGATTCAACTTATGTGAGGTTCTCTGTGCTTCCTATATCTGGATATCTGTTTCCTTCTTGAGATTTGGAAATTTTTTACCCATAATTTCTTCAAATACATTTTCAACCTCCTTTTTTTCTTCTCCTTCTGGAATCCCTATTATATGTAAATTGGCACATTTTATATTATGATATCTTATATTGCTTTCATTTCTTTTTATTTGATTTTCTGTCTGCTGATTGGGTGATTTCTATTATTCCAACTTCCAAGTCACTTATTCATTCCTCGGCATTATTCTTTCTGGTGTTCAATGCTTTTAGCTCAGCTTTTGTCTCTGCAAATGAATTGTCTAATTTTTTTTGGCTCCACCTTATACTTTCTAGTTCCTTTTTTATTTTTATTTTTATTTTTTTGCTTTTTTTAGGGCCACACCCATGGCATATGGAGGTTCTCAGTCTAGGGGTTGAACCAGAGCTGTAGCTGCCAGCCTGTACCACAGCCACAGCAATGCAGGATCCAAGCCACATCTGTGACCTACACCACAGCTCACAGCAATGCCAGATCCTTAACCCACTGAGCAAGGCCAGGGATCAAACCTTCATCCTCATGGGTGCTACAGATTCATTAACCCCTGAGCCATGATGGGAACTCCCTAGTTCCTTTTGTAAAGTAATCTACATTGCTGTTGATAGCCATTCTTATTTCCTTCAGTGTTTTCATTATCTCCTTTAAAAAAATTTTTTTTTGTCTTTTTAGGGCTGCACCTCTGGCACATAGAGGTTCCCAGGCTAGGGGTCTAATCGGGGCTATAGCTGCTGGCCTATACCACAGTAACACTGAATCTGAGCCGCATCTATGACCTACACCACAGCTCATGGCAATGCTGGATCCTTAACCCACTGAGCAAGGCAAAGGATCAAACCTGCAACTTCATGGTTTCTAGTCGAATTTGTTTCCACTGCACCATGGCAGGAATTCCCCTTATCTCCTTTTTGAACTTGGTGTCTGTTAGACCACAGGGGTCTGTTTAATTTTTTGTTACTTCAGAGAATTATCCTGTTCTTTTAACTGGAAATGCTTCCTTGCTTCTTCATTTTGCTCATATTTTGATTATTCTGTGGGTTTAGGGAAAACAGTTATCTACTGTAATCATGGAGGGCTATTTATATTGCCAGACTATCCCTTTGTAGTTTTTGTTTGTCTGCTATTTTTTTGGCATGAGGGCAGCTTTTGGTTTGGATGCTTAGTGTCTTTTTCCTCAAAGTGTGCAGGTCATTATCCCCTTGATAGTGTGCTGGTGCAGACTGTGTGTGTTTCCGGGGAGGTGGGGGTAATGGGGAGTGCCTTCAGACAGCACCTGGTCATTGGAGCCTTGGCAATAGTGGTGACTCATGGGGAGCTGGGGGCAGCAGGCTGTCCCTGGTTTCAGGGCCCTCTGCAGTGGCAGTGACTGTCAGGGAAGTGGAGCCAGTGCCCAGAGCCTTTGGCAGCAGCAGGGCGTGTGCATTCCTAAGGAGGTGGGGGCAACAGACGGTGCTCAGTTGCAGGGCCCTCTGCAGTGGTGACCCCTGAAGTGCCTGGGGCTACAGGCAGTGCCTGCCCATGGGATCCTTAGTGGTGGTGGGCCACACCCCCCTCTAGAGTCTGAGATGCCTGCAGTGGTTTGCACCCACCTAGTAGCTCACATAAGAGGCACCCTGCTGCCTGAGAACCTGTGTGTTCACAGAGTTAAAAGTTCCTATGTCAGTCCTGCCCACCCTCCACTTGGACTCCCCAACAAGAGCCTTGGCACCTTGCTTCTCTCGTGGGCCCAGGCCCCCTACTGCATTTCCTTGGCTATGATGCACCACTCCCTGGCCTGTGGCACACCATCCTCTAGCCTCTCAGGCTGTTTCCACACAGCCAACCCTAGTTCTCTCCCTGAGACTGACCTCTGAAGCTGGAGCCTCAGTGCCCAGCCCCCACCCGAGTGTTTCAGGCTGTGGTGCACCCAGTAATGGTACTGATCGTCTGTGTGACTCTCGCTCTGCTTTGCCTTCATGCCAGCTGATATGCTTTTCTCCAAGGCTTTGAGACTCCCTGCCCATCCCGGCTGATCTCCCTGTGAGTTAGGTGGCCTCCCAGAGTACGGATTCCTTTCCTCTTTCACAGCTCCCTCTCTGGAGTTCATCCCATCCTGATTGCTTTTTTTCCCTTTTCTTTCTCTCTCTTTCCTTTTGTTCCACCCAGTTATGTGGAGGGTTTCTTGCCCTTTTTGAATGTCTGAGGTCTTCTGCCAGCATTCAGTAAATGTTCTATGAAAATCATTCTTCATGTAGATGGGTTTCTTTTATGTGTTTGTGGGAGAAGTTGAGCTCTACTGCTCCTCTGCCATCTTGATTCAACCTCAGCATCAAATTTCTAACAGCCTTTTCACAGAAATGGTAAATCTGATGCTCAAATTCATATGGAATTGCAAGGGGCATTGAATACCCAAAACAGTCATGAAAAATAACGAAGTTGGAACACTCACTGTTCTTAACTTTGAAACTTACTACAAGACTACAGTAATAAAAACAGTATCTGGAGTTCCCATTGTGGTACGGTGGAAACAAATCCAACCAAGGACCATGAGGTTGTGGGTTCAATCCCTGGCCTTGCTCAGTGGGTTAAGGATCTGGAGTTGCCATGAGCTGTGGTGTAGGTTGCAGACACGGATCAGTTCTGGTATTGCTATGGCTGTGGTGTAGGCTGGCGGCTACAGCTCCGATTAAACCCCTAGCCTGGGAACCTCCATATGCCACAGGTGTGGTCCTAAAAAGACAAAAACTAAAAAAACAACAAAAAAAGTATCATTATGACCTAAGGGAAAATACATAGACCAGTGGAAAAGAATAGATAGCCCAGAAGTATGCCCTAATATATATGGTTAATTGATTTTCAGCAAGGTTACCAGAACCGTGTAATGGAGAAAGAACAGTTGTTTCAAGAAATGGGTGCAGGAGGCCTAGATATTCACATCTAAAAGAATGAAGTTGTACCTTTACCTTAAATCATGTACAAAAATTAACTCAAAATGAATCAAAAATTTAATTTTCATGCTGAAAACCACTGAAGGTCCCTTACACAGAATTTTTTCGTTTTATGATGTTACAAAATTGATACTCATTTAGCAAAAACTGTACTTCAAATTTTGAACTTTCATCTTTTTCTCCACTATCAGAATGTGATAGCATCCTCTCTCATGTTGCTGGGCAGAAGCAGCAAGCTGCAGCTTATACTTAGCCATGAAAACCTGAGGGTAAATAACCAAAATATTACAATTATTCTCTACCCATACAACCATTCATTTTTCACTTTCAGTAAAATATTCAATAAATTACACGAGATACTCAACACTTTATTATAAAATAGGCTTTGTGTCTGTTGATTTTACTCAACTGTAGGCTAATGTAAGTGTTCTGAGCACGTTTAAAGTAGGCTAGGCTAAGCTATGATCAGTAGATTAGATGTATAAAATACTTTTTCAATTTAAAACATTTTCAATTTACAGTGTTTCTCTTGGGACATAAATCCTGTCATAAGTCAAGGAAGATCTGTGTAAGACTCTTGTAAGGACACCTCAGGGAAAATCATGACATAGGATCTGCCTATGATTCTGTGAACTTGATACCAAAAACACAGGCAACAAAAGAAAAATGGTAGGAATTCCCACTGTGGCTCAGTGGGTTAAGAACTCAACTAATCTCTATGTGGATGAATGTGCAATTTCTGGCCCCCCTCAGTGGGTTAAGGATCCTGCATTGGTATAGGTCACAGATGTGGCTTGGATCTGGCATTACTGTAGCTGTGGTGTAGGCTGGCAGCTATAGCTCCAATTCAACCCCTAGCCTGGCAACATCCGTATGCTGCAAGTGTGGACCAAAAAAGAAAATATATATATATATGTTTTTTATAAATATTATACATAAATTTATATAAATATTTACTATATATTATATATAAATATTATATAAACATTTATATATTTATATATTATATACAAATGATATATAATATTTCTATATTATATAATATAGAAATATATAAACATATATATTTTATACATATATATAAAACATCAAAATTAAGAACTTTGTGCATCAAAGGACACCATCAAGAAAGTAAAATGGGAGTTCCCATCGTGGTGCAGTGGAAACAAATCCAACTAGGAACCATGAGGTTGCAGGTTCGATCCCTGGCCTTGCTCAGTGGGTTAAGGATCTGGTGTTACCTTGAGCTGTGGTGTAGGTCACAGATATGGCTTGGATCCCATGTTGCTGTGGCTGTGGTATAAGCCGGCAGCTGTAGCTCTGATTTGACCCTTAGCCTGGGAACCTTCATATGCCGTGGGTGTGGCCCTAAAAAGCAAAAAACAAAAACAAAAACAAACAAACAAAAAGAAAGTAAAATGACACTCTACAGAATGGAAGAAATTGTTTATAAAGCATTCATTTCAAGGGATTAATATCCAAAATGTATAAAGAACTCTTTCAACATAACAACAAAAATAAACAATCTTATTAAAAAATGGACAAAGGACTTGAACAGATATTTTTTTGAAGAAGATACATGATCAATAAGTTCATGAAGATATATCATTTGTCATTAGGGAAATATAAATTAAAACAGCAATGAGGTAACATGTCATGCATACTAGGATTTTTTTAATAGAAAATTTCATGTGTTGAAAGAGGATGTTGAAAAATTGTAACCCTAGTGCACTGCTGGTGGGAAAATAAAAGAGTTCTGCTCTTCTTCAAAAACTTAATCATAGAACTACTGTGTAACCCAGCAATTCCACTTCTAGGTATATACCCAAATAATTCAAAGCACATACACAGACATTTGTACACCAGTGTTCATAGCAGCATTATTCATAATAGCCAAAAGGAGCAAGTAACTCAAGTGTCTATCAACAGATGAACATATATACACAATGTTGTATATACAATGAGGTATTATTCAGCCATTAAAAAGAATGGAATATTTTTACAAATAAATGCTGGAGAGGGTGTGGAAAAAAGAGAACCCTCCTATACTGTTGATGGGAATGTAAATTGGTGCAGTTACTATGGAAAACAGTACAGAGGTTCCTCAGAAACTAAAAATGTATTTGTCCATATCATCTGGCAATCTCATTCCTGAGCATATATCCAGACAAAACTGTAATTCAAAAAGATACAGGCACCCCTATGTTCATAGCAGCACTATTTACAATAGTCAAGACATGAAAGCAACCTAAATGTCCATTGACAGAGGAATGGATTAAGATGTGGTATGTATGTGTGTGTGTGTGTGTGTGTGTGTGTGTACACATGTATATATACATGTATATATATATGTATACATTCATTCATCTAGTGGAATGCTACTCAACCATAAAAAAGAGTGAAATAATGCCATTGGCAGCAACATGGATGGACTTAGAGATTATCATACTAAGTGAAGTAAGTCAGAAAGAGAAAGACAAATGTCATACGTCATCACTTATATGTGGAATCTAAAGTTTGACAAAGATGAACTTATTTATGAAATGGAAAGATACTCAGATGTAGAGAACAGACTTGTGGTTGCTAGTGGAGAGGAGAGGTGGAAGAAGGAAGGATGTGGAGGCTGGGATCAGAAAATGCAAACTATTGTATATTGGATGGATAAACAACAAGGTCCTACTGTATGGCACGGAGAACTCTATTCAATATCCTGTAATAAACCATAATGGGAAAAAATATGAAAAAGTATATATATGTATAACTGAATCATTTTGCTGTACACCAGATATTAACACAAATTGTAAATCAAGTAAACTTCAATAAAAAAATAAATTAAAAATAAGGAATAACGTAATTTCTATTTATGTTACAACATGGGTATACCTTAGAAACGTTGAGTACAGGAATTTAGACCTATTTGTAGTCTGCATCTCTGGCACTATGGTTATTCATATTATAGCATCTTTGTATGAACAATGAGGAGGCTTAGGGCAGAGGCTGGCTGAACCCCACTGGTTGGGTCAACTTAACCACCTGGTTTTTCAGGGTCTCTTTAATGCTGGATGTTCTCTTATGGGCATGAAAATGAGAAAAAGATCTGCCTACTTCATGACCATCCCAATAGGTCCATTCATATGCTTATTTCTCAGACCTCATTTACCATGATCCTTCATTTATGCTTCTTCCAGGTACCTGTCCAACTAGCCAACATATTCAACACTGCACAAGATGCTATGCATATTGTAACCTCAGGCTGCTTATTCCTTCACATCAAATTCATGACCAGATACACCATTTGCAGCTGTGTCCATTGGGAATATTCCCCGTCACCAGTGTCTTTAACGGCTACCCTGGAGTGATGTTGTAGTACCTGGTACCTGTAATACCTGATTGATAATACCTGGTAATGAAAAATCATTGTTGCCTCTATGATGAAGGGTTTATAGTATTATCACCTTGGATCTGTATCATATTCTGCAGGATATTCAGATGATTGGAGTCTTGGAGTTGTGATAGAGAGCAGATTAGTATATACTGTTCAAAGTGAAAGCACATCACTTCTGCTCCTTCTTGACGGAGTTGAAATGAATGTATTTGCCATATTGGTAGCCACATATGAAGTCTAGGGGCCATGTTGATCTGTACTGGTAAATATACCATATTAGACAATATAACCAATAAAAATGTAATTAAGATTACTCTTTCTTTAAGTTTACAGGAGTCCAATATCTGTCATGTTACATCAGTTCTTTGCGTGGAACAGGCTGATGATCCTGCTTCCTTTAACTATCTGAGCATGACTCTAATCTCCTCTTGTTCACTTGAAATGTCGTATTACTTCTGAATTGCTATCTTGTCTGGATGAGACCATTTCAGGCACTTAGACTTGACCTTTATTACTATGATGACTCTTAAAGTGAGTGTTCTGATAAGTACTAAGTGTGTTCATCCAATTTATGCACTCAGGGACTGGTGAAATAACCACCAAGTTGTTACACAGACCCACTGGGTCCACTGTGAAATGGTCTTGGGCCAGAACACCATCTATGATCTGGCCTCTGTAGCGTCCACTCTAACAAGGGGGTCATGGTGTTGTTTTTGTGCCTGCGTTATCAGTATAAGCTCATACTTTCGTAAGTTCTGAATATTCCTTCCTCAGTGAACATAAGGGTAAATGGCCATAGAGGTCTTTTTATGCAACACCTAGGAAAATAGCTGTGTATACTTACTGCCACATGTCCTCCCGTTCAAACACTCTGGGTCTAAAAACTGTTTTAGTTTTGGCAAGTGAGCAAACGATTAGGATTTTTCATTGTAGGAGCTGACATCATGCCTTTGCTCTCTTGCTATTGCTTTTTTAGGGGAAATCGTTTAAGTGTTAGCTTTAGACATTATGCTTTGTTTTTAAATGCTTCAGTGTATTTCCTAAAAACAAGAGTCTTCTTTTCTCAACTAGAGTACAGTTATCAAAACCACAAAATTTAATTTATTCATTATTATTACCTAATCCAGAATTCATATTCAAATTTAATCAACTGCTCTAATAATGTCCTTTATAGCTCTTTTTTTTTTTCTTTCCTGGTTCAAGATTCAGTTCAATCAAGGATCACACATTTAGTTTTCATGTCACAGTTTCTCAGTGTTTTGTTTTTGCTACTTTCATGACTTTCACATTTTTGAAGAAGCCAGTTTTTTGTAGAATTATCCTCGTTTTAGGTTTACCTAACTTTTCTTATGATTATATTGATGTTGTACATGTTTGTCAGGAACATCACAGAAGTGTTTCTGTGTCCTTCACAGTACATCATGTCAAGAAGTACATGACTTCTGTTTATCCCGTCACTGGTGATGATGTGAACATTGGTCATCTGGTTAAAGTGGTGTCTGCAAGTTTTTCCCCTTGGCAATTAGTAAATAATATATGCAGAGATTCTTTGAGACTATATAAGTATCCTTTTATTCATCAAACTTTTACCTACTATTAGTATCTGTGTTTGATTCTTGCTTGAATCAATTACTAAAATAATGATTTTCTAAATTAGTCATTCCTTCTACACTTACTAGTTGGCATTCTTCTGCTAGGGAGAGCTTTCCCTCTTCTATATTTTTTTCAATTATTATTCACCATCATTAAAGACTCAGATTATTGTTTCATCCAATGGTTTACATTCAACTATTATTATTAATTTTACTGCTTTCAAATTGTTCTGCATTTGTCAAGAGAAAGATTTTTTGAACTCATTTATGTGTTCTTCAGACAAATCTTTGACATTTATTGTGGACTTCCTCCTTCCTATCGCAATAAAATATTCCTGGCTCATCTTGTACATTCCCTGACCCAGGACTAGATTTGCCACTTCTCTAAGAAGTCCAAATTCTTATAGTATATAGTGCTATTTAAAAACCAGTATTTGGGCTCATTGTTAATCTGAGTGTCCTTACTTTTAGTTGCTCTCAGCTATCTATATCTATATTTATATCTAAATCTGTATGTATCTGTATCCATATCTACATCTATATCCACATCAATTTTCACATATTTATACCTATACCAACATCTATATCATTATCTAAATCTGTATACATTTATTTAAACCATGAATTCAAAGTATAATTCCATTTTCAGTTCATTGCTACATGGTTCACACTAGTCCTTTCTGCTCACATATTTATAACTCCCTTTTCCAGCAATGCTAAATATGGCTCTTATTACCTATGATATATTTATTAATTTGTTCAATTCTAGAATATGTATAATATAGTTTCAGAATTATACCAATGCAAAAATCAAACCTACTAACTAGAATTCAATAATTGTTTGAAATTAATAGTCAAAATACTATATTAAAAAGCTATATAATTAATTTGAAACACAGGCTAATTTATTTCTGCTTGGATTCTGTTCTAGAGATTTCTCAACATCCTTGTTTATTTTGTTTAATTCATTTCTTTTCTTTTCTTTTTTTTTTTTTTTTTTTTTTTGGTACCTAAAATCTCAACATGGTTCTGAGAGTTAAAAGTATGTAGGACATACTCGGATAAGTTTTACTCACCTTTCATTTCCTCAACTCTTTCATCATTTTCTCATCCTCGGTAGATAATCAAATCTCAGCAGTTTCTACTTTACTTTTTTCTTTTTCCAGAAATAAGGAGATATATGTACATATGCCAATATTCCCATTTTTTCTTCTTTATACACAAAAGGAGGCATGCAATACATGTTCTTTTGTATTAGGTTTTTTCCCCTGACAGTGTATCCTGGAAATCACTCTCTATCCATTTAAATAAACCTTCCAATAAAGAATTCCACTGTGTGTATGTACCATAAATTATATAATCTTCTCTGTATAGACACTTACCTCATTTCCAATATTGTTGATTGAGAAATAAATGCTACAAAGAATAGGCTTGTGTTTTTTTCTTTTCCCTTTGCTTTTCTCTACCTCCTCCTTTTCCTCTTCCTGGAATTTTTGCAGTGTATCCTCTGACTAAATTTCTGAAAGTGATACATCTGAGTCAAAGGGTAAAGATATAATTACATTTGTTAAATTTTATCAAATTCCCTTCCATAAAGATTGTACTATTCTACATTCCTACTGGTGAGATTGTCTGTTTTCCGCAGTCTTGCCAACAGAGGGTGTGGTCGAGCCCTCAAATTTTTGACAATGTGATGTGCAAGAAATTGCCAGTGTGGTTTTAAATTATATTTTCCTCAGTACATGCAAAATTTAGTGTATTTTTACAAGTTTAAGAACTTTATGTCTCTTTACAGTTATTTTGAAATATAAAACTATTCATGTCTTTTCCCCCCATTTTTGTGTAATTTTTATTTGGTGGTTGTTATTAAAGTCCATCATTTAGGTTTCTTTATTAGAATATTAATCATTTATCTGTAATAGATATTGCTACTATATTCTCCCAGATAGCAATTTTCCTTTAACTTTGCTTATATTTCTTTATGTTTTTTTTTTCTACGAAATTTTTCTTTTATTTTAAGCAGTAGAATTTTTCCTATCTCTTATTAACTCTGGACTTCAAGTCATAGCTGAGAAAGTTGGTTTTTCAGGAGTTTGAACAGGCTGCTAGTCAATCCTTTTCTCAAAGAGTCTTTGTTGAGTGGAGGGGAAGCAGCAACCATTTTATAAAGTACACATATTGTTGCTGATGTGCTTACTCACTTCATTGGCATGAAGCAGCATCTAGACCTGCAACTGCTCTAGCTTCCTTGAATTTTTCTCATTTTTCTCTAACTCCTGGGCAATCTTGTATTCTTGGGTTTTCCAGCCTGCTCATGATCTTCCCATCCTGATTGCCTTTCCGGTGGACTTCATGTTCTTTAAAAGATTGTTAGTATGGTTCCCACCATATATCCAGACAAAACTATAATTCAAAAAGATGCATGCCTGCTCCTACTGTGTAGCACTGGGAACTATGTCTAGTCACTTATTACGGAGCATGATAATGTGAGATAATGATAATGTGAGAAAAAAGAATGTACACATATATGTGCAACTGGGTCACCGTGCTGTACAGTAGAAAAAAAAAATAATGTATTGGGGAAATTAAAAAAAAAAGATACATGCATCCCATGTTCATTGTAGCACTATTCACAATATCCAAGACATGGAAACAGCCTATGTGTCCATCAACAGATAAATAGCTTAAGAAGATGTGGCACACATATGCAATGGAGTACTACTCAACCATAAAAAAGAATGAAATAATGCCATTTGCAGCAACATGGATGCAACTAGAGACTCTTATACTAAGTGAAGTAAGTCAGAAAGAGAAATACAAATACTATAGGATATCACTCATATGTGGAATCTAAAATATGGTACAAATGAACCTATCTACAAAACAGAAATAGACTCCAAGATATAGGGAACATACATGTGGTTGCCAAGGGAAGGGGAGGGAGTGGGATGGACTGGGAGTTTGGGGTTAGTAGATGCAAATTATTACATTTAGAATGGAAAGCAGCAAGGTCCTACTTTATAGCACAGGAAACTATATCCAGTCTCATGGGATAGACAATGATGAAAGATAATATAAGAAAAAAAAAATATATATGTATGACTGGGTCATTTTGCCATGCAGCATAAATTGGCACATTGTAAATCATCTATGGCTTAATAAAATATTAAAAAATACAGCTCTCACAATGGGGATAGCCAATTTCCTGTAATAAATCTATCTATCATCTGTCTATCAATATATCTGATCTTCTACTAGTTCTGCTTCTCTACTTGAACCCTCACTGATTCAGAAATGGTTTATGTTGTAAATTATTTTGGAAAAATGTCACAAGACTTACATCTGTTTGGAAATTCATAATAGATGTTATCATAGTAAAGTCTCGAAGGTAACCTGGAATAAAGAATCCTTACTCTTTTCATCATAGAATTGCCATACTATGTGACTTACTATCAAAACCACTTAACCTAAAATTGATTCGTACCTCATAGAGCTGGTTTTGCAAATAAAATTTAAAATTTGTGTAGAAGATGTATGTGTGTGTATACATATGTATATGTATATATATAAAAATCAAAGTGAGATGGGTTTAGTCACAAAAGAGTTATTTTCAGTCATTCCCAACATTGAAACAAAATGGCCATAAGTTTTGGATAGTCTTCTTCTTAATTAAAAAAAAAAAAAGCCATTATCTAAAGTTTTATCCATTTTGGTCTATGATTAATAGAGCTGAAAAACGAACAACTATTAATCTGCCTCTCACTTCTTCATTAATATTAGCTAAACCCACAGTAACCAGGAGTGCTGGGCCCTGAACACATGTTCTAGTTGTTTACTTTACATACATAGCCAGCCAGAGGGGCAAATGGGGGTTAAAATCAATTCTAAAATCTTCTAAACATCACATGCTTCATGGGGCAGAGCTGCATCTGCCTGGTCTAAGGACTGTTTTCTTCTTTTTTTTGTGTGTGTCTCTTCTAGGGCTGCACCCGTGACGCATGGAGGTTCCCAGGCTAGGGGTCTAATCACAGCTGTAGCCACTGGCCTACACCACAGCCACAGTAATGCGGGATCAGAGCCGCCTCTGCAACCTACACACAGCTCAGCAATGCCGGGCATCCTTAACCCACTGAGCAAGGCCAGGAATAGAACCTGCAACTTCATGGTTCCTAGTTGGATTTGTTAATCACTGAGCCATGACAGGAACTCCAGGACTATGTTTTCTAATCAACATAAAGGCTGAGTCTGTGCTATAAAATGCATGACTTTGGGGATGTAGACACCTGGAGGTGTGTCTTATCTAATCTCAACAAAGATACCATGTTTATTTGCGTCATATATCTAAAAAGTCTCTGAAGATTTTATTGTTATTTCCATTTTGCTAATAAGGAAATTGTATTTCAAAGAGGATAAATATTCTGTAGCTGATATACTAAGTCCAAGCTACATTTATTTTTTTTTCTATTCTAATAGACTGTCTTCTTACATTATGTTGCCCACTGCCATTTCTTCATGTGTTATGTTCTTTAATTTTTTGTAACTTCTTTCTTGTGTATTCTCTTTAAAATCTAGATTATGATCCCACTGTGACAAATGAGAAATTAATGTCTTTCATTCTACTGTGTATTGTTCAAATGCTCACTATATATGATATATATGCACTTTAAAGTTAATTCTGTAATTTTATTTTGAAAATTCATTCTGCGTATTTTATTGAGTTTTCTTTACACCCCTGCGTTTTTCTAGGAGTTTTATAATTATCTACAACTATTTATGGAATAGAAAAGTATAACTAAGCATCCTCTAAAGTTTCTAAGCTGCATGATATTACAACATAGAATGCTACCATATGTTAGAACCATAAATAACAGAACTTGTGCACAAAAAAAATCGTTTTATTTTTTGAAATAGAGTCTATATACATTCCACATTATTTAACATTATACTTTTAATACATATCTCTTAATTAAATTATTTAGTTCCATTTTCCCATAAAAAGTGGTGATTTTTTGTTTTTTTGGTCTAAGTCATGAAAAGGCAATGCTCTTTAAAAAAACTCTAGAAAATATTTGATAAATGATCAGTTAACAAATTTGTGGAGGCATCATTAGATGGCAGACAACCTGATATCTTGGGGATATGAAAATACCACTAGGTGGTTTGTGGTAGAAACAAATAGAAACCTGTAAAAAAGGCATAGTACTAATAAGAGTGGTAAAATAATGGAAAGGTTTTTTTCAATATGTTTTTATTTTCCCAAGTATATCATAATCCTGACTAAGCAAATTAGTGAACTGCATTGATTGCTATGTAAAAATGTCAAATCATGTGACTCAATTCACAGCTTTCAAAACTCCATAAATGAAAATGTTTGAACTATGTCAGGCAAAGCACCATGTGGTGCAGACATAAAATAAAATAAAATAAAATAAAATAAAATAAAATAAAATAAAATAAAATAAAATAAAATAAATATTGGGAGAAAACTTAAAAGCAGAGAAGTGTAGAGCATACACATTTCCTGGAACTCTCTCTATCTCACAGCAAAGACTAGGCATATGTCTGTACATATCATGTTGTACTAGACAAGAGGAACCTTCCTCCCAGGTCTCTAAATAGCTATGTATTTATAAGCAAGAACAGGGAAAATCTATGTAACTGAGATATAGAGGAACTCCCTGGTCAGGGAAGTGTCCTTGTTAGAAATGGAAAGTTTCTGAAGCCCTAAAATTGGTATTAGCCTCTCATTTTGATGAGCTGATTTAGACTACTGAGCCACTCTTCTAAGTTTTTAAAGGAGGGAAAGAGATTAGCTGCCAGAACCCTCCAGATTTGTTGCTTCTTATGTATTTTAATCAGTGTAGCTTGAAATTTCAGTAGGATAGTTCTATGGATTACAAATAAAATGGTAATTGTATTTTCCAATACAATGGACAATTGTATTATCCATAATTGTAGTGTATAACCTTTTTTTTCTTTTTTCCCACATCTGTCAAGGATTTTATCTTCCTTCTAGAAGGAGAATGTATTTTTCTGCTTTGAGAAATATATTTCATGTAGTTTTGGTAAGACTGATTCTTCCCTGACTTTTTCTTCCTCCACCTCCTGGACAATGATGACTAAGTCAGTGGTTGCTTTAAGGCCACGCATGCCCAAGCAGTCTCTTCTAGATAATTTCCTCCACAGAATCATGAATAAAGATCCTCTTTTTGATGGGGATATTAAGCTGTGGATTATGAATCTGGGGCTTCCAGCAGCAAATCCTTCTTTCTAACAGAGAGAATAAATGTAACAAGATAGCAGTGGCGAGAGTGGAGGGAAAGAGGAGAAAAATAAATGATGACATTGTTTAAGCTTTGTATTCAGTTATGACCAAACCCAAGTCCACTTTACTTTTGTATAGGTAAATAAATTTCCATAATGAATTTAACTGATTTGAATTGAATTACCCTTTTAAACCTGAATGAGCCTTAACTGGAATAATAGTGAAAAAATATCTGCTACTTTGATTTTTGCCAACAAAATTAATGATTCCAGTTCTCATAGAGTAAGAGACCTAGATTTCCAACTTTTAGGTAATTGATGTACTTTTAGTATGCTAATATTATGACTTAAATTGATATTTTGGAGGATAAAAATTTTACATTCTGGGAGAGGATGAATCACTATATTACCACATTTGAGAATATTTTTAAAAAACTGGAAGAATACTATTAATGTAATAATACCAGAAATAGCAGCAATAGTATCATCAATCACAATATCTTCTATAGAAATTTCATACACCTTTTCATTTAAAAATACTGTAAAGAATAAGAATTTAGTCTTCTATGTCCCTAAGAAGGGAAAAGAGTGCTTATAAGGTAGTTTACTTTGATAATATATTCTAGCAGAAAATTTAAAATAATATTCTTAGACATCTATGTTGCTGCTCTTTATTCCATAAACCTAAGATATATATCCTCATCTGCATTATTATCACTCTAATTTTTTAAATAAAAATATAAAAAGAATACTGTTAGACATATAGGATATGAAGAAAAATGAAAGTTTCTCATGCAGTTTATTTTATAATTTATTCCTAAGTTCATAAACTTTAAGAGGTTTTAATGACATTGTAGATCTTTGAATATTGCAGACTTAGATGAATTAGGAACTTAGGATTTTAATATTCTATTCTGATCAATTTTTCAGTGATGCTATTTAGAGTTAATTAGAAAAAGCTTAAAGTGGTCATGAATAAAAGTTGTATTTTTATTACATTATGCTGAAGAGTTAGCATATACTGCAGATTTCTTACATTGCAAAGTTGGAAATCAGTGATCTATTTCTTGGTCACTTTTTCAAGATAATGGTTTATATTAATTGGGTTGTGATCTGCTATGAAATATTTCATTTCTGGGTTTAATCACAAGGCAGAGAAATATTTCAAAAATATGTATCTTTGATATTTGTTTTCATTTTATCTTTTATTTTTTAAAGATTTTTATTTTATTTATTATAGTTGATTTACAATGTTCTGTCAATTTCTGTTGCACAGCAAAATGATCCAGTCATACACACATATATATTCTTTTTCTCACATTATCCTCCATCATGTTCCATCACAAGTGATTAGATATAGCTCCCTGTGCTATACAGCAGGGTCACATTGCTCATCCACCCCAAATGCAATAGTTTGAAATATTTTGACACATCAGAAATTCAGAAGTATTTGCATGATAGTCATTTTTTTAAATTTACTACCACATAGGTAAATAATGTTTTTAAAATTATGTTGAATAATTATGTTCAAGTGCATTCTAGACTTTTAAAAGTGTTCATTGGGAAAAAAAATTGACTTTTCAGATTTAAACCAAACCAACTAAAAATCAGAAATCTTCAAAAAATACTGCAATGACTATAATAGAGATGAATTGAATATCTGTTTGTACTTTCATGTCAGGCATCTTTTCCCTTTCAAGGGTAACAATACTTCTACTTTCTTTTTCAGGACAATATATTTCTTCTGTCTCACACAGCCTCTTTCCCCACCACTGATACCTCCAACATCATAGTGTCCAGCAAACCAGATGGCCCAAAAAGCACAGATGCTTGCAGTATAGCTTAGACTTAACTGCAGAACACTTCTTTAGCTCTGGGACCAACTCAAAGCTGGCAGATTTTTGTGTCACCTAGTATATGGGCTAAAGCAGTATTCCTAGTTATGGAATATGTTTCCTACAGAACCTGAAGAAGAGAAGCCTGGCACTTCTCTTTTACATTGGAGGGTATGATTTGGCATTGGATCCAAAAAAAATCATTTAGATATTGTAGGCCTCTGAATCTTCCTGAGAATTATATCCTATCTTGTGGATTACACATATCTTACCAAGGTGCCCACTGTGATAGTTACTTCTTGGTTATCCTGCCTGATCAACATACCATTGATGTAATGAATCAATGTGATGTTCTGTGGGATATCCATACAGTGTAGAGCTCTTTAGAATTTGTTATAATAGAGAGAGCGTTAGAGTTAACATAGCCCTGAGGCAAAACTGCTAATGAATTCATTTGTCTGTTCCACATGAATTCAAACTGTTACTGATCTTCTTTTCTGATTAAAACAGAAAGAACACATTTTCCAAATCAATAGTCACATACCATGTACCTGAGGCCATATTAATCTCCTCTAACAATGATACCATGTCTAGCTCAGCAGTTGCAATCAAGGCTACTACTTGTTGAAATCTGCAGTAGTCAGCAGTCATTGCTCTTGGATTCCAATGTCTGCAGAGTCCAGACTGATAAATTAAACAGAAATAAAATGAGGACCACCATCCTTGTAGCCTTTAGATCTTTAAAAATAGTACTATTTTTCAGCAACCCCTGCAGATATGCTGGTGTCTTCGATGTACTCTTGGTCAGAAAGGAAAGGCAGTTTCAGAAGCTTCTATTAGGTTTTCCCTGCTATGATAGCACTTTACTCAAAAATATGCTAAACTCAAACCATCAAAGTATGAACAAATCCCATAAAAGGAAAGATATCTTTATAAATAAATTTTTGTAGTACTGTACACTGATTTTCCCATTAAATACTCTAAGCATCAAGATGTATACCTTGTTAAAATAAACATTATGTATGTTTATGTGTATACATATGTGTGTATGTGTCTATAATTTCCTTTGGAGAACCAAAACTGGAGACTAAACCCATTAAAACACTTGCTATGACACCAACTTACACAAAAAATATTAAACATTTATTCATGTAATTTTGGATCCCATATAGGTGTAGGTTCTTAGGAATGTTTTTCAAAAATTTCATCTTAAGAGTGCATGTTTATTGTGCATGTGTTTTTTCCCTTATCTGATAATTTCAGAACACTTGTAGTAGTCTCATGAAGCCTAGAGGCTTTCAATGAAGAGTTTTTGATGGTATGGTATGTGTGACTTGAGACAGTTTCAGAGTGCCTGGTCTCTGTTATCCACCCAAACACTTTAATATATATGGCTTAACAATATTGCAAGCCTGATTTCATTTTAATGCTGCATTAGCTGGATGAGCATGATTTACTGTGACAGAGTATATATTCAACTATTGGCTCTTTAACAATAAATAACAAACAGCGTTCGTAATAGGGAACAATAAAGCATTATGTTGATAGAAGCAAAACTGAAATGATGACAAAATATAGCATTCTACTATCAGACAACATAATTAAAGTTTAGCTATGGGGTGCCTGAATTCTATTATTTTAAGGTGGTTTGGGTGTGGGAGTGCATAAGATAGAAATGATTATTCTCTACTGGACAGCAGTGATTTGGTTTCTGATTATAAAAGAGTAGCTATATAAATTTTGTTTAAAAGCATTGGACTTATGTATTGAGGTTTAATACTAACACCAAGAGTCTTTTGGCAAAGAATCCAGTGGCCTGAGAATGGAAATGCTGATGATGGACCGTAAGCATTGGAGGGGCCTGCCAGGAGTTATACCTGGAAGACTGGTTTTTGCTTCATCTAAGCTTTCACTGGACACATATTCACTTGTTTTGTACCAGTTTTCTAGGTAATGAGTAGGTTGTCATGTAGCTAGAATCTGCTCAATAGTCATTGTCATCAGGGGACCTAGAGGATATAAAATTGCTATGAGAATGACAATGTTAATTTCAGTGGTATTTCCCACAGCTGTACCTCCCTTTCAGGAACTTTGGGAAATCTGTAAAATCCTCTCTGGGATCATGTGCTATCTTATGCTTTTCATAAGCATTTGTCTCTTGTCCATTAAATAAATTTACATCCTATAACTTTGTAGCATTTTTTCACACCTTTCTGAGAGTTTCAGCACAATATTTAGTCACTATTTATTTTTAGTTTCTTAATGAATAAAATAGAGATAAGGACTATAAAGAAAATAAGAAATAGTGGATAGGAGGCTTGACCATAGTTCTCCTGGTACATGGTAGAAGCAAAATACCTGTTGAATATTCAGTGTCATTACTTCTTCTGATTAACAATTGTAACAATATAGGTATAGCAGTAACTTTTTGGATGTCAGCTTAATTTAAGAGAACCCCCTCCCTCAACGTAGTATTGTCCCAAACCCTATATCTGGTGAAGGGAGCAACTGAAACCATAGTAACAGTGCATGATATCATTCTGTGTACTATTGATTAGACCAGTGTTGAACATGAGGCTTGAGCTGAGTTAATCGAATTCTCCTAGGAATGTGAAATTACCCATGAAGTCAGGTTAGGTAAATGCTGGAACTGAAAGTCTTATAAATCTTAGAGGAGGAGCCTTATTCTCCTCTTCTTCTGTCTTATTTGCAAAAAGTAGCAAAAAAAAAATGATGTTCAGGATAATAAGAATGAAGCCGATAAGGAAGCAGAAAGAATGGAATGCAAGATGGGCATCTGTATTCCTGTAACTTTTAGAATTGCCGAGTCTGATCTTCCCTTAGGCACTGACTTCCTTTGAATTTTAGCATAAACCCTAGTATCAATCCTGTAAATGTATGTTGCTGCTCAATTTAACTGGAGTAATTTCCCATTGTGTACATTCAAAAGAAATTTAAAAACACTAATACTCTGTGTTTTCGCTTATATATGCAATCTGAAAAACAAACAAACAAATAAAACAGAAACAGACTCACAAACACAGAGAACAAACTAGTGGTTGCCAGAGGAGATAGGGATGGTGGGATGGGAAAAATAGGAGAATATGGATTAAGAGATACAAAATTCCATTTATAAAACAAATGTCATAAGGATGTAATATACAGCACAGGAAATATAGTCAATAATATCATAATAACTTTGGTGTGTAAAGCTATAAAAAATCACTTTGTCTTACACCTGAACCTAATATAACTCAACTGTACTTCAGTAAAAACAAATAAATAAAATCAATAAATACATTTTTAAAATTAAAAAAGGCAAAAAATGAAACAGTGTTCACCAGATTCTGTCATTCAGCAGCATTAATATTTGAAATTACTTCTATTTTATTTCATTATAATATGATATCAGGATCTACATGATCAGTATGTAAAAGACTTAAATAAAACATTTGAGTAACATTACTTCCTTAATTTGTTGTATTTTATATCTAAGAAATTAACACTCTTGAATACAATTTTTCTGCAGAAAAAATTTGATTAACTCTGAGACCAAAATAAAGTCTTCTACTTGAAATGTACATACAAAGTAAAATAGAATTGCTTCAAAATATGATAGCACAGTTGTTAAGAGACACATAGTTTTATATATTTACTAATGGTAAAGCATATAAAGTTTAAATTAAATCATTTTAACATGCATTTTTCCCTTAAAGAATTTCTTAGCCATATCACTTTAAGAGCTGAATTATTTAAGTGCTAGCACATTTTTCTGAATTATATTCCATATTCTATCCCCTGTCTTGGTAAAGTTACTGTAGTATTTAAATGATGATTAACACAAATGGTAGAAGTGGGAACAAAAACTAAACTAATTCGGTTAAAGCAATGAAGAAACAGGGCTTGGAAAAATTACCAAAAATAATACAATGAAAGAAATATTGGGATGGCGCTTTAAAAGAAAATTAAATTCAGTATAGCAAAGAAAATTATGATCATTTGTGAAAATACATGCAGAGGAAGACTTCCACTGAGTTACATACCATGGCTCACATGCAGCAAGAGTGCTGGATCTTGCCTCTGTCATGGTAGGTTAGCATTCAAAGTGAAAATGCTGTGAAGCCCAGTTGGAGAGTAAATAATTCTCTGTTGAATAATCATAGATCTTGTTGAAGAGACTCAGTCCATCTTAGAAGACTCTATGAAAAATAGTGACAACCACTGAGACCACTGAAGCTCTTTTCTAGAAAATAAGAGAACAAATATCAGAGGAAATTCTGTGTATTATACAGGATAGGATTCATGAAAATAATTACTTCACAATAGTTCATACTTCATTGGTTCTGGTATCATGTATCAACACAGGCCTCACAATACTGTTTTTTAGATTTACTGAAGTTTACTTTTATCCAGTACATAAAAACCAAACACACAGTATTTTTTTGCTCATCTTATGTAAGCTGTTCTGAAATGTTTAATCCTTCTTCTTTGCCTTTATAAACAGCATAGTAAACAGGAGTATTTTGTCATAATTTAAAATACTATCACTTGTACTGAGTTTACATTGCTCTGTTTTTTGTGTTCCTAATATCTTTTTTCCAGTTTTATTTAGGTATAATTAGCATCATAATATTGTATAAGTTTAAGGTGTACCACATAATGATTTGATATATATATATATATATATTACAAAATTATTACCATAGTAGCTTTAATTAACATCTACCACCTTATATAGTTGCAAATTTTCTTTCTTGTGATAAATAGCTTTTCTTTTGGTCTTTTTTAAGGCCACATCCATGACATATGGAGGTTCCCAGGCTAGGGGTCGAATCGGAGCTGTAACCACAGTCCACAGTCACAGCCACAGCCAGAACACCACCAGATCTGATCCGCATCTGCGACCTACACCAAGCTCGTGGCAATGCTGGATCCTTAACCCACTGAGCCAAGCCAGGATCCAACCTGTGTCCTCATGGATGCTAGTCAGATTTGTTTCCGCTGAGCCATGATGGGAACTCCCCTAAGTAGCTTTTAAGATCTATTCTCTTGAAACTTTCCGATACACAATCTGGTATTTTTAACTATAGTCATCATGCTGCACATTACATCCACAGAACTTATTTAGCTTCAAACTGGACGTTTGTACCCTTTGACCACCTTTACCCACTTCTCTCACCCTCCATTCTTCCCTCTGCCAATCACCAGTTGTTCTCTGTTTCTATGAATTTTTTCTGATTCTTTATATTAGTGATATCATATGGTATTTCTTTCTCTGACATTTCATTTAGCATAATGCTCTCAAGGTTCATCATGATGTCACAAATAGCAGAATTTCCTTCTTTTTGTGACTGAATAATAATATTCATATGTATATTATATATAAATTATATACAATGTATTTTATATATATTATATATATATATCACATTTTCTTTATGCATTCATTGATGAATGTTTAGGTTGCTTCTGTGTTTTGGCTATTGTAAGCAATGTTGCAGTGAACAACTTAATAGCAAAAAAATCCCCCAAATAATCCAGTTAAAAATGAGCAACAGACCTGAAAAGGCACTTTCCCAAAGAAGATATTCAAATGTTCCATAGGGACAAAAGAAGATGCTCAACATCACTGATCATCAGAGAAATGCAAATCCAAACTATAGTGAGTTATTATGCCTCCCATCTGTTATAATGGCTATTATTAAAAACATGAAATAAATGCTGGCATGGGTGTGGAGAAAAGGAAACCTTTGTGCACTGTTGGTAGGACTATAAATAGGAATAGCTGCTATGGAAAACAGTATAGAGGTTCATCAAAAAATTAAAAATAGGACTGCCATATGATCCAGCAATTCTATTTCTGGGTATGCATTCTAATCTCTTTTTTGATATATTTCTCGTCTCCATCCTAAATTTAATATTGCTAGCTGACATATTCTTTATACATGTGTTCCTACTGCTCAAAGTCCCTATATTCTCTAATTTGATGTTTCTTTTTTACTTTTCTTATTCTGTTTTTTTACTATTATTTGTAATAATATTGCAACTTGTCAACTTTATTGAGGTATAATTGATATATACCACTGTTCAAGATTAAGGTGTACAAGTGTTTTTTTAAGTATAGTTTATTTACAATGTTCTGTCAATTTCTTCTGTACAGCAAAGTGACCCAGTTTTATACACACACACACACACACACACACACACACACACACACATATATATATTCTTTTTCTCATATTATCTTCCATCATGCTCTATCACAAGTAATTGTATATAGTTCCTTGTACTATACAGCAGGAACTCATTGCTTATTCATTCTAAATGTAGTAGTTTGTATCCACTAACCCCAAACTCTCAGTCCATCCCACTCCCTCCCCCATCCTCCTTGGCAAACACAAGTCTGTTCTCTATGTCTGTGAGTCTGTTTCTGTTTTGTGGATAGGTTCATTTGTGCCATATTTTAGATTCCATATAGAAATGATATCCTATAGAATTTTTTTTCTTTCTGACTTCATTTGGTATGAGAGTCTCTAGTTGCATCCATGTTGCTACAAATGGCATTATTTCATTCTTTTTATGGCTGAGTAGTATTCCATTGCATATGTATACCACATCTTCTTAAGCTATTTATCTCTTGATGAACATTTAGATTGTTTCCATGTCTTGGCTATTGTGAATAGTGCTGCTAAGAACATGTGGGTGCATGTTTCTTTTTGAGTTGTGGTTTTGTTTCTAATATACTACAGTTTGTGGCATCAGAAAACCAAACTACTATAGGATGTTGGGTATGGTATAAGTAAATGGACCCTCTTTCAGCACCTGAGAGGTTTTCTAGCATTAAAGTGAATGAAAACAAGTAAAAGGGCTATACTTAGATTCTTAGAAAAATTTTAATTTTCTTATTGTTGCTTAATTTGGAGTAATTTTCAAAGAAAAAATCACTAGAGAAGTGATGTGCTAGTAGGGAAAATAACTAGATCTAGAGAAGCCATACAACATTTGAACTTGGAAAAATACATTCCTATGAATTGGAAATAGTATATAATTCTTATCTGTGAACTTCTTGACGACTATCATCCATACCATAATCATGTAATAAATATGGCTTCATTAAAATTTTAGGACAATTAATGCTTCTGTATGTCTTCAATAATACAAGCATAGTATTTCTTTGTCACTTTGTTTATATCAAGCCCATGACTGCTTTTCTTCGTCTTTTGAGCAGAAAATTTTTCTCAAGGAACTCAGAAGGTGGTCCCAAATTAAGTCATTCTGTGTCCATCAGTATAAATTCTACCAACTATAAGAGGGGGATAAATAAAAGGTTTGGGAAATCCACCTCACCCTAGCCCCTGGGACCTCATCTAGTTTCAAGAGTTTGAAATAAATATGTAACATCCTCTCTGCTTCAGTCTTCCCCATCATCTCACTTTTTTTTCCTCAGAGCACTACTCTTCTAGTCTTTCATTCCTTAGTCTTGTTTAGTTCCACCAGTGGTGAGAACTCAGATATGTCTCTCTTATTTAAAATGAGGTATAAGATAATTCAGTAAGTACTCATTGTAAAACATGCCAGCAAGAACCTAGTCCATTAAAATTCCTTTCTAATGCCCCATGGCAAGGGTCTTACTGTCATAGTTATTCTGAGCTGAATACATAAGGGCAGAACTTTTGCTATTTTGGTAGATGTAGAGGATAAATTTAATACACATGTTCCAGCTTCAGTGAAGATCTTCCCAGAAGAAGGATATGTTTATCCCCAAATCTCAAATATACTAGTATAATATATAACAAAATACTAGTATACTATATATATATGTGTATATATGAATTTGGGAAGAAAAATAACTGATTTTCAACTTAATATAGCATTCACAAAGTCTTCTTTAGTTTAGTGGCCTCCATACAGCTAAAACTTTTCATCTAAGGCCAAACATTCCCTCCATCAGTTATACAGTATCTTTTACATATTGGTTGTATCCTGTGAAACATAATATTCCAAGTCTGATGAACACAAGACTTACAAGAATTTCCTTGCAAGAGTGGGATAGTAAGAGTGAATAATGTGGTTTATATCCTTATGCACACAGTACGTACAAAATTCCAGATGAGAGCCCCCCTCCCCACAAATAGAACTCAAATAGAGATAAGGCCATCTTCACAGCCATCTGTCTCTAGACACCTTGACCCAATATATATGTCTAATCTAAATTTTCTTCATGGAATTTATGTAGGAGTTTCCCGTAATGCTTCACAAATAGAATCGTACTGGTTAAACATCCTTTCTTCTTCCTAAATTCCACGCTTGTCAAAGTTGCTTAAGACAGACAACACAATCTCTTTACCTTAGAATCTACTCTTCAACACTCTCCACTGAATTTGTTCACTATCAGACTGCTTTTTCTTTCTTTCTCGATTATTCACTGTCTCACAGAGGCATGTTTGTAATTACTACCTCTGCTCAGCAAGCATATAATATCATGTAGAATGAATATTCATGGAGGGATGCAAACGTAGGTCCCTACACTTACTTTAACAGCTTCTTATAATGGTGAATGAAAAAAAAATAGTGAATAGAATTCTCCATTTTGTTATACCAGTTAGAGACAAAGATTTTGGTTAAACAATTTTACTTATATTTCTCAAGTTATATCACATAGCAGTCTTCACGCATTCATTCACAAGATTTTTACAGAGCTTCTGTGATGTGCATACCTTAATGCTAGGCACTAAAGAAGATAGATATAATAAAGTGAAAGATGTGATCATGTGGTCTGCATCCCTCAGAAACATACTGTTGAGCTGAAGTAATAATGCTAATTGACTTGGGTAAGGGCCACTGAAACTGGTGGTTCAGAATATGAACGTGGCATAAAATCAGGAAACAGTCTGCTACTATAGTGTTCACTTACGAAGTTTTCTACTTGGCTAGCACCTTAATGCCCTAAGCTGTACAAATTATTATTATGCATGGAATTTCATTTCCAAATATAGAATAGAGGAACTGTTCAATATGCATGATAATTAAAATTACAAGTTTATGCTTTTCTACCTTAAGAAAGATCAGCCCCCCCAAGCAATATCTTCATAGTTGATGTTATTTTGATAGTGTGAAAAGCTGCTGGTAGAAAAAGTTTGTTGACTATATGTGAATGTGAAGAGCAGTATGTTATTTGAATCTCTGCTGGAAGGGTTCAGTAAAACTGTACCACTGCTGTCAAAAAATAATATTAGAGAATATCATAAAACATCACTGTGTATAGTTTTTTTTTAATTAACCAATTAAAGAAAAATTGGTAAATATCGGTACTATGAAGCTTTGTGGAAGGTTGTGAATGCCAAACCTGCTTAGTTGTTTTTGTGTTGTATGAAAAGAGATTCAGGGTAAATCTCCCAATATGGCAACAATTATAATAAATAAATTGCAAATGGTCACAGAGTGCCTTTAAATTCTAATAGCCTTTAAAGCTATCTAATCTTCTAAACCCCTAGCTGATACCAGCACACATTTCATTTCCACTCATGACAAAATAAAAATGTGTACCTATGGCTATCAATGTTGAAATGATTGTGTTCCCGTACACTGTACTTCCGAAATATGCTTTTTACATGTTATAAGTCTGTGATATCACTTCTTATTTTATGATTTCTGCTCCTGGCTCTACGAAAACTTCTTGGCTAAATTTCCACTCAATGATATATAACGGGTGTCTTTTTGCTTGAATTAAAACCTTTAAATGTATTTTGTGTGATTTTATATCATTTTGAACTTCATAATTCAGGCTATGAATAATTCACTTTGGTTGAATAAAAAGCATCGAAAGGTGAATAAGTGAATAACTAGAATGATGCATTTTAAATATGGTCCCTGGGCACTTTAAATTCCTAAGATGTCTTTTAGCCAAAAAAATAAAATGTAAAATGGTACACTAAGGTTTGAAAAGTTGTCATCCAGATCTCAAAAATAAGGACAGAAGCATTAAAGCAAAGCAGTTAAATAGAGGGTAACCACTCCAGTAAAAATGTACAAAAATATAAAAGTAAGGCAATAAAAAAAACGCTAAAATTCACTAATGAGAACATAAAAAATAAAACAAAAAGCCTATATTTCCCTTAAGCCAAGTAAAAAGGACCACTGCCCTGGGCCCTACAGAGTTGCAGATACCACAAAACAAACAAAACATTTCCTAGAGGACACCGGAGTGTCTCTGTCACTTGTAATTTGGCTATTACAAAAATATGTGTTAAAATGGGGAAGTTCCCATTATGGATCAGTGAGTTAAGAACTCAACATAGTGTCCATGAAGGATGCTGGTTCAGTCCCTGGCTTTGCTCGGTAGGTTAAGGATCTAGCTTTTAAAAAGAAAAAAAAAGTCAAAATGTAATTATGTTTCCAAAAGTAAAACTAAAATTTTAGCTGTTTAAGATGATTTTGAGTTTCATTAAGTATAAAGTGTGGGTTATCTTTTACTTTAATAGATAATTTTGAATATATTAGAAATATATTATTATTTTAAATCATAAAAAAAATAATTTTAATTTTTTTGTTTGTACTTCCCAGCATTCATATTTTCAGTGAAAATATTTCATATTATTTACACTTTGAAATGCAACTACATCATTTAATCCTGGTCATTTACTATAACACAAATTATGTGAAAATTATATAACACAAGTAGTAATGACTTATAGCGCAACTAGTAATTTTGCTGATGTAAAGGCAAGACTAAAAATAATTTCTCAATCATTATGTGTATTACTCATCTAAACATCACTAAAGTATCCATATGCAACAGTAATTATATATGTATATATAATTTTGCTTTTTAGAGCTACACCTGTGTCATATGGAAGTTCCCAGGCTAGGGATCGAATCAGAGCTGCAGCTGCTGGCTTACACCACAGCCACCACAGCAACATGGGATCTGAGCTGTGTCTGCCACCTATAGCGCAGCTCAAGGCAACTCCAGATCCTTAACCCCCTGAGCAAGGCCAGATATACTCTGAGGATTCTTAACCTGCTGAGCCCTAACAGGAACTCCAATAAAGGTAATAATTAAATTTTTAGGAGTTCCCGTTGTGGCTCAGCGGTTGGTGAACCTGACTAGCATCCATGAAGCCTTGGTTTCAATCCCTGGCCTTGCTCAGTGGGTTGGGGATCTGGTGTTGTCGTGAGCTATGGTGTAGGTTGCAGATGTGGCTCAGATCCCACGTTGCTGTGGCATAGGCCAGCGGCTTCAGCTCTGATTGGACCCCTAGCCTGGGAACCTCCAAATGCCACGGGTGTGACCCTCAAAAGACAAAAAAAGAAAAAAAAATTATTACCTTTTTGTGTGACTTTTATTACCTTATTGTATGACTCAGTCATATAAAATTCAGAGCTTAACACAATTTTTTTTGTATTTATATTTTTTAGATGTTTTTAATTGGCATGACCCTGGTTTATAACGTTACATAAGTCGCATGTGTACAGATTATATTTCTACTTCTATATATCCTATAGCATGCAAAAACTTAGTTTCCATTTGTTACCATACCTTAGATATCTTGCTATTTGTGACAACGTGGGTGGGCCTCATGCTAAGTGAAATGAGTCAGATAAATACTGTATGATTTCACTCATATATTCTATATATTTTTGAAGTTACGAGAACATCACATTTTAACAGTTCTTTTAGCTTGAATATTACTTTTAAAATATTAGGACATAGGGAATTAGCCTTCAATTTATAATCTTCACTCAGGGCCTCACAAATGATAGGGGTTGGCCTGCAAAAAGACATTATCTGTTTCCAGAAAACTGGCAAGATTTTGGTATGCTTTTCAAAGAAACTGATAGTATTCTTGTCTGACACTTTGGAAATACGTAATTTGTATTTAAATAAAAGTAATCTGAAGGAAACTTTTCAAAATAATTGAGAAATTGAAAAAACATGATAAATATTCACAATTACACTGTCAATTTTGCTTATGTAATTACCATCATCTTTTATTTTCTCTATATTCCTTTTTTTCTGGATATTCTACAGTAATCATTAAGGGTTTTCTTAATATAATTAGAACATAATTCAGATATACTTCTGTTACATTATCAATATTTACATAAATCTAAGTTTTTCAGTTTCTATGACCGTAATGTTTTTGTTTTTTTCTTTGCTTTTTAGGGCCACGCCCACAGCATATGGAAGTTCCTAGGGGTTGAATCAGAGCCAAGGCTGTGGTCCTACGCCACAGCCACAGCAACATGGGATCCAAGCTGCGTCTGTGACCTACACCACAGCTCATGGCAACAATGGATCCCTAACCTACTGGGCGAGCCTAGATATCGAACCTACATCCTCATGGATCCTAGTTAGGTTCATTAACCACAGAGCCACAAAGGCAACTTCCCTAATGATGTCTCATTCATTTATTTGAAGAATGCATTTCCTTAAGCAAGATAGTTAAAATAAGAACAGTAGTTAAAACAATGGTTATGTAAAATGTTTTGTTTTCCTTCCGTTCATATTAACTGATCATAAAGAGTATTTAAACAAATTGAATGGAAAAACAACCTTAACTTTAAGTTTTCCTTTTCTTCTTTTCTATCTCTCTTCAGTGTTTACTAAGATATCTTTAACTATCGGTCCCATATATATATGATACACACACACACACACATATATATATCTCACATCATTTTGGTGACAATAGGAATCAGATAAAGTAAAAATACATGGAGAAATAAGATGATTAATTTTGATTTTATGAATTTCTATGACACTTGGTCAGAACTTCGCTTTTAAGGTCTTTCAACAGCACTCAAAAAGAAAGATCGTATGTAACCAACATTGTAGAATTTAACTGAATATATGGCATACTTACGCAACCACAGATCTTTCGTGATCAAATGTTTTGATGTTTTTGCCTGTGCTTTTCTTAAGTTTTTTCTGCACGTAATTAAAAATAAATTGTTAAAACTAAGTAATAGAACTGGTAATCTATGATGATGGTGATAATGATGCCTATACTGATATTTAGCATGGTAGTATGGAAAAGGAAATTGATGGTGGTGTGTTAACAGTAGTGTATATTTGGGGCCAAAATGTGTATATTTATATCTACATCTATCTATCTAGTATATAATTATATATAAATATTATTTTGAAAGCTGACTTTAATTAAATTTTTGTTGTGCACACATTCTAAAAATGGATATTTTTACTACTTAACATTTCAGTTGTAAGAGTACACTTGCCCTAATATAAGTGCTTATAGTCAAAGGTGATGATTACTGAATAAAGAGGTCTATACAATTTACTATATGAAGTTAATAGGTACTTGATACTGAAACTAGAAAAGAACAACATAAATAATAATAAAAATATTATCGGTGAAACTCCTTTTGTTATTTGAATGCATATAAAAATATTAGTAACTAAAACTGTAACACTGTAAAAATCATGACCTAAAATAAGATTTATCTCAGAAAGGCGACAGTTCAATACTTAAAAACCTGTCACAATTGTTCACTTTATTGACATATGAAACCAAAAGGCCAAAAATATTTTAATAGAAAAAAAAAGAAACTTTTGATAACACTACCACATGTATGTTAACACACTTAGTAAACTAGAAACATGGAATTATCTTCGGACTGACAAAAAGGCATTCAAAAGGTTATGAAGGCAGTTAAAAGATTAGAAGCATTCTCACTAAACACAGGAATAAGTTCAGATTGGTTCCATTACTGCTACAAGCTATCATTATTCTGGATGTCCTATGTTAGATAATAACAGAGCAAACAAATAAAATTATTGTCTCCGTGTGTGAGATATTTGCCGATCAAATTAAGGAAAACCAGTGGAGACATTATTAGAATGAACAATTGCTTTAGCAAGTGTGCTATAGTCAAGATCAACTTAAAAAATCAAAAACCATTACTTTATATAACAATAACCAACTTACATTTGTTTTAGGAAAATAAAACCCTTTATCAAAAGCAATATAAAAATCCCCAAGAATTTCAATCTAAAGTCTGTAATGCATTTGATAGATTAAATTATGTAACATGTTTGTGGTGCATAAAAGAAGGCCTAAATAAATGGAAAGATGGACAGTTTTATGGATGAAAAGGCGCACTATTTTAAAAATGTCAATTATCTTTTAATTTTTCAAAATTCTGTGTATACCCAATGATAAACCCAACACAGCACTTAATGAACAGAGTAAATTTATATGGGGAAGTAAAATTATGTGCTCAGCTATTTTTTTTTAGTAAAATAAGAGTAAAGAGAGGAATTCACCCTGCAGTTAGGAAGATATTTAGAAAGTGATATAAATTAAAAGAATGTTTTATTTCATAGACCATTTAAGGAAAATTATGAATCAGGAAACATATGCATATGTAGACACTTGATATATGATAGACGCAGCATCATAAATGTTGTAAAAAGCAAACACTACTCAATAAAGATGTTAGAAAATGTGGCTTTCCATTTGGGAATATAAGGATATACATTTCAGGTGAATTATAAAAACATATATTCTAAATAGACAAAGTTTTGAATAAATATTTTAAACAGATGGGAAAATATTAATACTTTTATAACCTCAAATTAAGGAGATATTTTTTAATATAACAACATAGATTTACAACCAAGTATATTTGAAAAAAAATAGATGAAATGTAGGTTATTATTTTAAATGTAAAAACCCAGACCTCTCTTCCAAACTGCAAATTCATAAGTTCCCCTGTCATACCTCTGCTCAAAACTCTCTAGTATTTCCTGTCGCTCACGCAATAAAAGCTAAACACAGTGACCTTTTGGTCCTTTATTAAATGGCTCTCTGGTGAGAAGTCTCACTTCTTCTCCTACTAATGTTCCTCTCACACTATCCATTCCAGCCACACAAGCATTAGACACATTCTCATCTCAATGTCATTTCATGTCATGTCCTCCCTCTCCTCCTTCTCTCACTGCCCTCTGCCCAGATATCTGTAGACTCATTTTCCCTTATTCTTTCAGATATTTGACTTTTGTGACATTTGGCCTTCATCACTTGTTTTTCTTGGCAATTCTATTTAAAATCCCTCTTGGCTGTTGTGATTAATGCTGCTATGAATATGAGTGTGCAGGTATCTCTTCAAGATACTGATTTCAGTACCTTTGGATATATATCCAGGAGTAGAATTGTTGGATCATATGGTAATTCCGTTTTAGATTTTTTGAGGAACCACTATACTGTTTTCATAATGACTATATAATTTTACATTCCCACCAACAGTGTATAAGTGTTCCCTTTTCTCCACATCCTTGCCAGTATTTGTTACCTCTTGTTTTTTATTATAGCCAATGTAATGGCTGGAGGGATGGGGAAATGGGGTGATATAAGTCAAAGGGTACAAATATCAGTTAAAAGAAGAATAAGCTCTGAGGATTAATGTACAGGGTGGTGACTGTAGTTAAAAATACTGTATTATACACTTAAAAGTCACTGGGAGTAGATCAAACATTCCCATACCACAGAGTTAACTATGTTAATTATGTGAGGTGATGGATGTGTTAATTATATTGATCTTTGTAATCATTCTACAATATGTATGAGTATCAAATTGTCATGTTTTCACATTAACAGTATACAACTATATCAATTATTCCTCAGTAAGTTTAAAAAATGAATAATTTAAATCTCTCTAAATCTCCCTATCACTTGCTATATTCTTTCTATAAGAGCTATCACAATCTGCCTTATTATATATTTTATTTTTTATATTTTTATTTTCTCTGTCCAAACCTCCCTCAGCCTGCAGCAAGAATATAAATTTCATGAGAGTAAATATTTTATATGTTGTTTATTTCCATGTTTCTAGCACCAAAGACAGAGTCTGAGAGTAACTCAAACATTTTTTAAGTGAATGAATGAAAAGATATCATTGGGAATATTGGGAGGGAACTGAGCACAACATGAATGGTTAAAACTTTTCTATAAATTGTCTTATTACATTAAAATAGACAAAGTGAATATGCAAAATTGTAATTTTTAGTTAATTTTTTACAGTAGGAATATGGGCTTTATGTACTTTCTTATACTTCTAAAATTTATAAAAATGACAAATGACTCAAAAATGAGATAAATATTCCTGAGCTTGGGGTTAACGGATGCAAGCTATTTCTCTTGGAATGGGCTTACAAGGAGATGCTGCTGTGTAGCACTGAGAACTATGTCTAGATACTTACATCACAACACGACAATGGGAGGAAAAATTATGTACGCATGTATGTGTAACTTGGTCCCCATGCTGTACAGCGGGAAATAAATAAATAAATAAGATAAATACTACTGGATACCAAGGATATGTACACACTTGAGATTCTTAATTCATGTTGCCAGATTTTCAAAAATAGAAATAACCTAGTATCCAATTACTACTTAACACTTTAAAAAGAGGTATAATAAATCTGCTTGATGAAATTTTATATAAGCATGAGAGGCATATGCTTCCCCTAGGAATATTTAATGACACAGTAATATTTTCAATATAAAAGTTTAAGTGAAAAAAGTAAGTTATGAAATGGTTTACACAGCAAGATCTTAAATTTGCTATATATGTTAGTATGTATGTATGTATAGTACATAAATAGCAAATTAAAATATACAGCGTTTTAACATGATTTCTAAGGAGATGCTATGATATAATTTTTATGCTTTTCCATACTTCCTAAATTCTGATAGAAAATTCTATAATAAGAAAAATAGATTACATATCTGAGAAAGTTCAACGTGCTATATGTGAATTTTGTCTCTTAGTAGAGCCATTTGATATTTAGAAACATTTTTCTTTTTGTTCCAGTGGTTAGCTTTATAATCATATGTTTGTGTAATTACCTTTATTTCCATATAAAAGTCTAGTATTTTCTATTACAAACAATAGTATTATCTTCTTGTGTCTTTTCCCTTCATTTCCTTTCTATTTTGTATTATACAACCCAGCTTTAATTAATATTATTTTTCTTAGTTTTTACCTTTACTCTTTTATGTTTTTGATACCTTATCTTTTATGAAAACCAGCTCCTTGGAATGCTATCATATATTTTTTTTCTTTTTAGGGCTGCAGATGCGGCATATGGAGGTTCCCAGGCTAGGAGTGGAATTGGAGCTGCAGCTGCCGGCCTACGCCATAGCCACAGCAACATCAGATCCAAGATGCTGCATCTGCGACCTACACCACAGCTCACAGCAACACCAGATCCTTAACCCACTGAGCAAGGCTAGGGATTGAACCTACAACGCCATGGTTCCTAGTCAGATTCATTTCTGCTGCACCACGAAGGGAACTTCCTTGAATGCTATCATCTTGTAAGTGTCAAAATACAGATATGATCATCACTATGTAATCACTGAATACCATAGTTAACTGACCTGTGCCGGTTCTCCAAAGCCTATGATGCAAGAGTTTCTGATGTTTCTCACGTTAGTCAGTATGAGATTCAAGCCTCTAGAATTACAGACAAACATTTTATTACATTATTATTATTACTATTATTTAAACACTCTCAATGCCTTACATTAAAAATTAAGATATTGGAGAGTTCCCGTCGTGGTGCAGTGGTTAACGAATCCGACTAGGAACCATGAGGTTGCGGGTTCGGTCCCTGCCCTTGCTCAGTGGGTTAAGGATCCGGCTTTGCCATGAGCTGTGGTGTAGGTTGCAGACACGGCTCGGATCCCGCGTTGCTGTGGCTCTGGCGTAGGCCAGTGACTACAGCTCCGATTCTACCCCTAGCCTGGGAACCTCCATATGCCGCGGGAGCGGCCCAAAGAAATAGCAAAAAGACAAAAAAAAAATTAAGATATTGGTCATATGCTTTAAACTTGGTGGATTTTCTATCAGTAAAAGTCTTAGAGGAAACGAAATCTGCCTTATGTGGTTCAAATAAAGAAATGTTAGATAAATCTCCCTGTAGAGGTGTGAAAAGATTTGAAGGAACAAGCAAGATATGGGAAGAGTACCCACAGACTAGAAACAAAGGAAAGTTTTTATTACCCCAAGGAAAATTTTTTATCACTCCAAAGTGTGGAGCAGAAAGGGAAGAAAATAGTGATACTGGATCCCAGAGAAACCTGATGCCAAAGAGAAGCTACTCAATGGTAACTGTGGTTGTGGAGGAGGAAGCAAAAAATGTAGTACCAAAGTCAACAGAGAATAGGAAAGAAATGTCCAACATCGGATCTTTCTAGTCCCATTCCATGATCGCTTGTTGAGATTGTGCCTCATGTTGACTGGATCCAAAGAATATGCAACTGGGAAGGGAGCCTGCAAGATTCAGTCCACAGGAGTCAGCCTCCCAGGCCACTAATCAGGGCAGAGAAATTATCTGTGTCTCTCTTTGAGCTTGGCAATGGAAAATAACTCACTCAGAATACCACTTTAGCCTCTCAGCAAATGCAGTGACCTTTACTTCGTCTAGTGCCAGCATTTCTTGCAGAGTCATCTTTAAACCAGACTTACATATTTTTTCTCTTCTGTTGTCTAGTTATAAAGAATTCTCCATGAAACCATAGGTATTTGTTGAAAGTGAGGGAGCAGCATGGCAAGAATGAGCAGTAGAAAAAAAACTTCTCTCCTGGTGCACTGAAGTTTCTTGTGGGTGCCTTCCAGTAGCAAAACCCCAGCAGAAAGCAGAGGGCTAGGTGGCCTTGGTGATGAAGCCTGTAGGCATCAGCTTGACAGAGAGGGATGGAAATTTGTTGTGCAGTTGGGGGACAAGTGTGAATAACCATCACAAATTGCATCTATTGAGATTGGGTCTCATATTGACTCAACTCTTTAAACTCTATCAATACAAAATTTAAGAGGACATGTCTTAAGTAGATATTATCCTAGCAATGCCATTCCTAAGTCTGTAGTTTACATAAATTTCCCTTTATCCAAAGATAAAGGGCATGTGTGAGTAAGGGTGTGAATTTGAGAATAAGGGGAGTGGAGAAAAAAAGGTTGTTTCACTGACTTCAATCAACTATTTTCAAAGATATTTGGAAAGTGATAAACAAATATCATGTTAATGTTTCCACAGCACTCTAACCTGGATGACTAACTTATTAGGTTTCCCAAAGAGCAATTAACTTTCCGTGATTGATGTTCTCCCATGAGACAATATATTTCCTCATTATTTAGTTAAATACTTGGTCAGAAATACTTAAGAGTTTTTGGATTTCCATGCACTCTGGTAGTAATTTTTAGAACATTATAGTTCTTGCTGATAACAAAGTATTTCCTGTAATTCTCACAATGCTAAATAAACCTAATTTTTCTGCAGAATAGTCTAATAGGTAAAACTCTGAACTTTCCTTTTTTTGAATATTTATCTCGATTTATACTTTCTAGAAAGATTCCTTATGTCATAAACTCTTCTTTTTGAAGATAATGTTTTCACAACATTCTCCAGAGCTACTTGCCTTAAATCTACTTATTGTCTTGATCTGATATCTATAGTGTGACATTTTTGTTTCATACAAGTTAAATAAATCTCTCAGCTATAGCTGAAATATATATGAAATCCTGAGATGATCATATTTATTTTATAAAACTTGAAGTTTTGAAGCAACTTTCATTTGGTAGCTATTATTGCCTCAACATAACAGGAAAGCCAGTTTCTCAAAAGAAGGAACTATAGATAATTTTATCTAAGCAAATTTGAAAATAAATAACTTTTTTATCAAGCACATTCTTCAGTATTTACACAATGACTTATTATCCATTTACTTAATTTTACTGTATGAAACTGTTTATTTTGAGATATATGTATATATATATATATATATATGTATGTGTGTGTATATATAAAAAGAGAGAATGAAGTCGAAATCAGTGATTTGTCATAGAGACAACACTCCATAAATACTGACCTTGATCAAAAATATAACATTTCAGTAGTATACAAGTCTGTCTTTTGCCACCTTCTTGTTATAACCATCCTGCCTCACAAAAATAACCATATTAGTGTCATTTATAGTAATCATCTGCTTACTTTCCTGCATAGTTTTACCATATAAGTAACCATCTTTAAATATTTAAGTTTAAATTTGTGTTTTCTTTTTGTAAAGGTGTTGTAAGGAATCTTTAGTTTTACCTTATGTTTTTGAGATAGGTCTATTTTACTGCATGCAGCTCTCTCTACCCATTTTCATTGCTGTGTAGTTTTCTTTATAATAATATATAATGTTTTTTCCCATATGACCTGATTTGAAATTTGGGTTAGCTATAGTTTGGATTTTATAAATAATGTTGTTAAGACTATTCTTTTGCATGTCTCAGTGCACGGGAAGAACAAATTTAAGCACTGAGCAGTCCAAACCTCTAATTTAACAGATCAAGATACTAATTATTTATGTAGTTAAGTAGCAAAGTCAAGGTTATTTTTTTCATGATTGAACTTTGTTTTAGAAGGAAATATTTTTCCATCCAAAGTATATTGTTGTTTATCAGCCATTTTTACTGTCCCTATTTCCCACATCTGCCAAGTTTTCCTACTCTTTTTCTCCTCTGTAGTGAGAATATTTTATTTTCCTTTGATTATATTTTTGTAGAATTACTACAGCCAAAATATAATTGATAATTTGTGTCAAAATGATACTTATATTTTGAAGAAAATTAAGTAGCTTTTATGTTCTTTATGTTTCGATAGATATCCTTAATTCCCAGCTTTGAGAAAGAGCCACAGAAACATCCCATAGTGCATGAGTGATACACAATAATGTCAGAGGAGACAACATTACTTTCTGACCTTCACACATATTCTCCTCTATGCCCCATTGATAGAGGGCTGAGAGCCCTTTAAACTTTGTGACCTACTTAGCATAGCTGTAAATATCATTCTTATTCATAGCAACATTTAATGCTTTCCTGAATTTTGCTAAACTATTTACCACAATGATATATTGCAGAATTGAATTCCACAGCTTGATTGTGTGCCACATAAAGAATTGTACTGTTCTTCAGTCTAAAGTGGAATGTGATTCTTTCTCATCGAGAATCAGCTTATTTCCTTGGTATGAGAATGGGAGGAGAAAACACCTTATGTTTTCCGTAAAATATTCATTACTTTTATAGCTGTTTTTCCTTTTCATAGTTTACTTCTCTCTGTTACTAAGTAAATCAGACTATAATGCCTTCCAGACATAATTTTTATATTTATTTTGGCCTTTTTACCCAGCATTAACATTTGGCCTGATTTTAATCTGTCATATTTTACATAATCTTCATTATAAATTGACTACTGAGTGAAACTGGTGCTCAAAAGAAATTTACAAGCACTGCAAGGAAAAGACATCAGTATTTTACAGTTAGGAATAAATCAGAATTGAAAATTCAGAATTTTTAAGTTCTGTTTATATGAATGTTTCATATTGTCTTTTCTATATCTGCTAGAAAATTAGAATATACTCTCTTCTACCTATTTAATTACATGAAAAAATTTATCTCATTTAAAACAAATATATATTCATAAACATTGAAATAAATTCTTAGATAATATTTCTTTTATATATGTGAAAAAACAATGCAAATCTGTTTGTGTTAACTCTAAATCTAGATGGCTTCATTGTGAGTATTCTTTGCAGAGGCATTTAGAGTTAGCACTTCTGACCATGAAAATGTTTCAGAAGCACTTTTCTAATATCACCAGGAAGAGAATATAATTATTTTAGCTACCCACCAAAATTGTTTGCAACAGTGTTATTCTTTGAATACTGAGTGTAGCACCAATGGTTTATGCATATCCTAAATACTTCCTAATATAATGCCAACAGAAAACAATTTTTTAAAAGTATCAAAAATGAGACAAAATATAATTGATGAATAGTGTTTACAGTCATGCTGATACTCGAAAGAACAAATTGGCTATAAGAATTTTATGAAAATAAACTTAATATTTGAACATAAGCTTAGATGATATTGAGAACTTTGTATATAAATATTTCTTGTGGGATTCTTTTCATGTATTAGTTCAGACATGCTTGCCTTAATCTTTCTTATCATTGATGATTCTATGACAGTTAAATCTAAAAGGCTGCTAGGTGAACTTTTTATAGCAAACATATTGCTTTTCATCTATTAAACAATGTGATTGCTTAAACAAATCAAATGTGTGTATATTAATAATCATATCAAGATCTCTAACCCTCCAGACTACAATGATATAGTAATTTAACAAGAATTGCTTTGTTCTTCTACAAGCCTGTCAGATCTAGGTTTTAATTATCTTCTTTCCACCTCTAGGCCTTTTCATATTCACAGGGTATGTAAATTAATGTAGTCTCTCATTTTGAAAGAGTTAAGGGATAAGAATATTTTATAATATTTCTCTCTTACCTCTATTAACCACATATCTGCCTTCCTGTAGATTGTAATTCAAGAAACTATAGAAACAATTCTGGAGAGTAAGATGAGAAGAAAAAATTCATTGCTCTCAACAAAACAAACACTAACAATCCTAACAAACAGACACTAACAATCCTTAGGGCCATCAAAATATAACTGCGGGAAAATTAGTTGAAAAAAAGATTTTTTTTTTTTTTGCAAATTTCCAAAGTGAAACTAATTCTGTCTTCATTCAAATAGATTTCTTTGTTCAACAAACACTTTTTAAGTAACTACGATGTGTTAGGCACTGTTTTAAAACTGAGGCTATAACATTAAACTAAAAAGACAAAGCTCCTGTTTTTGTCTGATTATATCTTACATGCTAAGGGAGAAGAAAATAATTAAACGTATATGATATGTTAATAAGTGCTGAAAAGAAAATGAAATGAGGTAATGCGTTGTAATGAATGAGAGAAATTTCTAGGGAAATCATAAAAGTTCTCTTTTCCTACATGAAAGTTAAGCAGCAATCTCTAGCAAGATATAGCATGAATATCTATGGGAAGAACATCTGATATTGTTAAAACTGATTCCAAAATTTAGAGTCTCATCAATTAAAAGGATGAAATTAACACTAACTGAAATAGGAAGGACTGAAGGGGAAGAGTACTGGCAAAAATCAGGAGTTTGGATTTAGGCATATTACTTTTAAAATGCCTGTTAGACATCCTAAAGGAAATATTACATAGACAGTTTGATATGAAACTAGAATTCCAGTGAGAGATCTATATTCGTTATAAATTTGGTAGTTTTCAACATATAGATGGTATTTGAAATCATGTCTTATCTTATTTTTCAGTATAGTTGACTTACAATGCTGTGCTAATTTCTGTTGTATAGCAAAGTGGCTCAGTTATATATACATATATACATTCTTTTTAAAAAATATTCCTTTCTGTTATGGTTTATTCCAGGAGATCGAATATAATTCCCTGTCCTGTATAGTAGGACCTCATTGTCTACCCATTCTAAATGTAATAGTTTGCATCTACTAACCCCAAACTACTAATCCATCCCTCTCCCTCCCCTTCCCCCTCCCCCTTGGCAAGCATAAGTCTGTTCTCCTTGTCGGTGGTTTCTATGAAACCATAAGTCTTGATGTGATAATGAGGGACTGGGTAAAGATGGAACAGAGAGGAGGTCTGAAGACGAAGCCCTGGAGCTTTCTATTTTTTGGAGTCTAGATGAGGAGGAGGATATAGCAATAGAAACTGGAAAAGGGCACTCATGTGATTAGAAGAAAACAAGAAAACATGTTGTCCTGGAAGCCAAGTGAAGAAAATATTTTAACTAAGAGAGAGTGAACAATTGTGCCAGATGCTGTTAACTGCTTAACTGCAATAAAGATTGTGAATTGACCATTGGAACCGGCAAAGTAAAGGCCATGGCAGAATGTCACTAAAGCAGTTTTGTTAATTGTTTGGGTAAAGAGTTGCTCGGAATGGGTTCAAGAAATGACAAGAGGAAATGAAACAGAGTATATAAATAACTTTTTTTGAGGATTTTAATGTAGAGAGGGGCAAAGAAATGGAGAGGAAGCTACAGAAGGATATGAAGTTGAAGGAGTTTTATTTGGGATAGGAGATAGTACAGCCTATTCATGTGCTAATGAGATGTATCCACAAGAGGGGGAAACTCAAGAAAGAGGGGAGGAAGAGTTACGTCTTTGAGTAGGCTGGAGAGAATGGGATACAGTTCACAAGTGCAAGGATTAGCCTTGGATAGCATCAGGAACCATTTTTTGAGAGCAACAGGAGGGAAGGGAAATGATATAGGTCCAAAAGAAAGTAGATTGATAGATGTGGTCATGAGTTTTATTTTATCAGGAAATTAGAAAGGTCACAATCTGAAAGTTTAAAAAGAGAAGGAGGGAGTTCCTATTGTGGCTCAGTGGGTTACAAACCCAACTAGTATCCATGAGGATGCAGGTTTGATCCCTGGCCCCAGTGGGTTAAGTATCCAGCATTGCCGCGAGCTGTGGTGTAGGCCGCAGACGTGGCTTGGATCTGGCATAGGCTGGCAACTGCCGCTCAGATTTAACCCCTACCCTGGGAACTTCCATATGCCACAGGTGTGGCCCTCAAAAGAAAAAAAGATTAAAAATAAAAAGAGAATGGAGTTCCCATCGTGGCGCAATGGTTAACGAATCTGACTAGGAACCATGAGGTTGTGGGTTCCATCCCTGGCCTTGCTCAGTGGGTTAAGAATCCAGCGTTGCCACGAGCTGTGGTGTAGGTTGCAGACGCGGCTTGGATCCCGCATTGCTGTGGCTGTGGCATAGGCCAGCGGCTACAGCTCTGATTAGACCCCTAGGCTGGGAACCTCCATGTGCCATGGGAAGCAGCCCTAGAAAAGGCAAAAAGACAAAAAATAAAAATAAAAATAAATAAAAGAGAAGGAAATATTCATATTTTGTGAAGAGAGGAGAGGGCATGAAAGAACAGATGCATTAGGGAAATACTGTGTGATTCCATTAGGACTTACGCATTTATAATGAGATTCTGTTAGCACCATTATGTGTGTTTCTGTATTCGGTTTAGCTGCTTAGGTGCAGATATGAAATAGGCAGAGAATTATGTTTAGCTGTGGTTGGGGTTCTGTGAGACAGGTAAAATGAAGAAAGAGGGGACAAGGAAACTGAAAGTGTATGTGAGGGCAGCTAGGTTGGGTAAGGCTGACAGTGATGTTTCAAGGGTTGAGCAATAGGGAAAATGTGAAGGTCGTTTGATTGATGGTCTTTATGGAGTTGTATAATACTAGAGGTCAGTTTATAAGATGGAGGGAATGGAAAAGAAAAGAGGCAGTGATCAGAATGGACGAGTGGAAATGAGATTATGGAGTGTAAATATCAATTATATAAACTATTGGAGAGAGAGAGAGAGAGAGAGAGAGAGAGAGTGCAGATTGACTTCTTCTCTTAATATCTGAGCCAGGAGATGGCTGAGTCATGGTTCACCATTGGATTCATTGGTACAAAGATCCCTGGTTTCAGGCACCAAAAAACTCCACAAGACTATGCACGTTCTTTCTGCTTTTCAGTCCTGCCTTTTTTGTCATTTTCTCAGAAACACTGGAGTAGAGGAATAATCGTCAGCCTGAGTGAATTATCATTGTATTCATGAGTCTTTTAGAATTCATTTTGTTTTGACTGCTAAAATCTTAATGAATAGCTTGACAGCTATACCTAGTGTTTGCCCTCAGGTAGCATTCTTGGCTTATTGCTAACCTGAAGGAGGGCTCTTTTCTCTGGAAATCAGCTCGTTTAAGCTTTGGTATTTCCACTACTCTTTGATAGTCCTTGAGAAACATATGGGTTCTATTTTATCCAGACTTAATCTTGATGTACTATGGGAATAAATATATTTTGCCTCATTTTACATCCTATACAGAGTGGAATTCACTGTCCATGTTTTCAACTTCTTGATGCATGCTCCACCATAATCAGAATCTCTTAGGATGAACTTAATCAATGCCTGATTGAAGAAAACCAAGGAAATCTTTTCCTTATTTTTCTAAATGATCATGATCACTTTTCTTCCTCTAGACCTCCATCCATAGTGTTCAGTATATTTTTAGGTACATAGCACATTTTTCCTTATTGTTATCCCTCTTGTATTATTTCATGTAGAGAATCCTCACAATTTGGTCTTCAATGATCTACTTTTTCGAACTGCTCATCCCCTCATCTCTTAGTGTACCTGGCAAAATGTTTTGGCCATGATAATCAGATTTCTAGATTCTTCATCATCATGTTTTTCATCTGAATGTGTTCATGTTTGTTTATAGTTCTGCAATCTGGAAAAATCTGCAGCTGGAAAAATTCCTCTACATTCAAGAACCAGGCAGTCATAGTTCATCTCTTTATCTGGTCACTCCAATTTATGATGTATGACTCTTATAAATTTAAAATGCGATGAGAGATTTTTGTTTGGTTTCACATTGAGCTTCTAGTCAAATAAAACACTCAGGTCATCTTCACGTGGAAAAGAAAGCAGTTTATGCTAGCCATCTCTCTTTCTGTTTTGGGGTGATAAGTTAAACCAAAAGTCTAGATTTTACCCCCATTGCAATTTACTTTGTTGATACAAACCATAATTATAATCTGTGTTGTCTTATTAATTATCATGAATTTTCATCTAATGTATTACATATTGACTCACAGTTTTAAAAACTGAAAAAGTTGTAAGCATATTTTATATTTTATTTATTTATTTTGAGACTTCAATTTTCCTCATTTGTCTCAGTCCCTTTAACACAAATAAACAAGATATTTTAAAATACTGTCTTTGTCATCATATTTGTACATCCCATAGAAGTGTGATTGATTAGGAAGTTTAAATGTCTGCTCTGGTCCTTTTAAACTTGAAGACTTAATATCCCTTCATAAAGTATTGTACAAGCAAGCACGATCATCAAGCACATGTATTCCATACTCATAGTTCAGGAACTAAGTAGACATAACTGTTTGCCATGTACTCATTGTCGTAGAAGTCAGAAGTCACTTATACAATACTAAGTAAATACATAGGCTAACTTATCATTATAATATGCTATGGTATATCATTTTAGTCATATTTGTGATTTTAGGATGCTTTGTATCTTACTTTGAAATAGTCCTAAATATTTAAATTAAAAATGCCTACTCACAACTTTGGATCAAGTAACCAAATGGAAATAAAAATAAATATTTAAGTTTGACCAGCAAAGCAAAATAAACTTGACTATTTAGAAACTGTTAGCAACTGCTAATAGTAACTGGTAATTAGACTTTCTTGTTTTCTTTACAAAGAAAGTTTGAATACCTCATAAAGTTGTAAGATATATTTCAAAATTTTCCTCCAAGAAATAATAATTTTAGTTGGCTTAGAAACCTATTTATTGATAAAGTTAAACCTGTGTCTAATCAAAGAATATGCCCAGTTGTTAGCCATCAGTATATATGTGTGTGTATATATATATATATATATATATATATATATATATATATATATGCATATACACATGTGTGTTCTTACTATTTTTTCAATATTATGAATAGATTAAATTCAAGAATATATTGAAATTTAAAGATAAGCTATGAAATGACTTACAATTAGCAGTGTCTTATCTATATGGGTTTTATTTTCTTCACATATAATAGAATAAAACTTAGAAATAAAGTAAATTAAGAAATAAAATGGAAAACTGACTGCAATTGTCAATCACTATGCCAATTTTTGTTATATTTCTCCAAAGAATATTTTATTGCCTGACTTTGTAGTAATAAAATATTATTGATGTGAACTTGTAAGATGCATTAATATTTTAAAACATCATTTGTTTTAAGAATTTTGGATAAGCATATGATTTTATGACAAAGAAATTTGAAACTATTTCTTCTCTAATTCTCCTTTGACAAATCTAGGCCCTTATAGCTTCATATTTTGAATGCACTTTATTTTTTTAATTATTTATTATAATTATATTATTATTTATTATAGAACTTTAAAATCAATTTAATTTTAAGTTATTTCTCATTCTACATCAAGCTGGGCACTGAATATATATTAGGCTTTAATACTTTTTTATGAATAATTGGTAAAACTAGATTACCCATTTTTTATCTGTAACAATTAATTACTATTAAACCATTAACATTTTCCTATAGGCAATGTGCATATTAGTCTGCATCATGAAGTTCAGGACTTAAGTTATATTGATTGATATTTTCTTGTCATTTAAACTATTGTCTTCTTGAAGACAGGGGGCATGTTAACATTTCGGTCGGATGCGGTTGAAAGGACATTAATCTAAATGTTTCAAGACCAAGACACTAGTTTTAATTTCACTACAGTATGATACTTAGAGAGTTTCTTAATTTCTGTGAGCCTTAATTTCTTTTTTTAACCTATCAAAAGAGAAATATAATATATGCTCTGCTTTGCTGATATAGATAATGCAGTGATTGAATAAAATAATACATATAAAAGAACTTTTCTAGCTCTTAAGTACCATGAAAAGGGATGTTGTTGAGTTATTATGTTTTCACTTGCAGTTTCTAAAAAGAAATAGGAATGGATGGAGAGATAGAAAACTTATTCTTTTATTTTTATAAAATTAGAGAGTATCATAATCCTCTAAATCACTACTCTAAACCAGTCTCCTAAATGAAGAAAAGGAGGATAATGAGGAGGTTGAAAATGTGGGAGTGTTTTGGTTGTCACAATATCTGGAAAGTGCTGCTGGGTTTATGGGGGTGGGTTGCTGGGAGGCTAAACTTTCTGCAGCCTGCAAGATAGTACCACACAAAAGAATTATCCTGCTCAAAGTGGCTATAAAGAGAAAAAATTTTTTGAAACACATTTTTTTTCATAAGTGAGTTGTTAAATCATGTACCAGTACCTGTATTTTTAAATTCTGGATCAAAAATCAGTATATGACAAACCAAATATAGTCCTAATGATATGCATATGTGATAAAATACTTCATGAAATTAAACATAACCTCTTAAATTATATATGTGTATATGTTAAAGCTTTTATAAGTATTTTTAATTGATTACTGGTAGTATTATATCGACCTAACTTTATAATTTGAATTATTTCTATTCCATCTTAGTCTTTGGCATACTGTAGGAATATTTTAATATGAATATAGTAGAAAGTTCTGGGACAAAATATACTTTATTTGAAATGAATCTTGGTGCCTAAAAAGAGAAAAATAATTAAGATTTCTGATATTTTGTCCCAGGCAATTGTAGAATTTTTCCTAAAATTAAGACTATTTTCCCCTCATTATTATTTGAGGCAGTTTTTAATCATAGAGAGATGATTCCAGTGACTTGTTTTCATACTGGAAGGATGTCTTTGTAAGTAGAAATTGATCCCTTCTCCCTCAAATTAAAAAGTGCCTTCCATAGCTAAATATCGAAATCTATATATTCGTTATATATCATTAAATAGTTTACCCTCCTTTGTATCTGGGCAAAACAAAATGTCTGCCAAATAACTTTACAGGGATGGTGCTCAGTTTTATGATTCCTCAGATATAAATTGTCTTTAATACTCCATGCTATGAATGTGAGTCCTCCCCATGCCATAAGCAAGATCCATATACACCATTTTGTCAAGCTCTCTATTGTTAGGAAACAATTGATTTTGAAATTTTGTGGCTAAAGTTGTAGTTCCATCCTAATAAAATTTTGGTAATAATACCTTATAATTTCTACTACTTTTAGGAAAGAAAACCACTAGATTAATTAGTTTTCCTTCTTACATTCCAATATGGCTTATGATTTGTTTTTTGTCAATTTCCTTAGAGACAGACATTGATTTTTTTATTTGTTTGACTGATACTTACTTTCAAGGAAAGTACTGCTCATTTCCATACAGTTCATACCTACTTACACAGTGATTCAGTCCAGAAGGTTAAGAGGTGGAATTTAAAATATTAAAGGAATATTAGTAATGGTAGAATATGATAATGTCATCAGTTAGGAATAGTTTGCTTAGCTTGGTCCTTATGTACTTTCAGGTTCAGTTTAATTGAAAAGGGAAAATGAATAAAAATTATAGGCTTTTTGAATGAACATGAGTGGTTTATTCTTTTATTATGTGACATCTTGATTAAAATACCTTGTCCCAATTCTAATGCTACATAGAACCAAGTTTAATTTTTTGAAATACTTGCAAAATCAATCTTTTCTTTGTAGCTTTTTGATGTGCAAGTCATAAGGAAATATAATTCAAATGAAATGTTTCCACACATAAGGATTTGGTCATTTCCACTTTGTATTTGGAAAATTAATCTTTTATTTTCCTCACATGATATGAAATTTCCAGGAAAATATACAAGAAGATTCAATTTAAAAGTTATTAAGCTGATTAAATATAGTACATATGAAATACATTGAATTAATTTAAAGTATACTTATTTCACCACATTCATGGATGTGCCTATATTGCATATATTTGCTGTATTTATTCTCCAAATTTTTTCTTGCAATACATTTGCCTTACTTATTCTCAACTCTTTAAATTTAAAATTCTCCATGTCCAAGAAACAGTTTCTGTTGATGGCCCATTCCTGGCCATATAAACAACTTTTTATGATGATATATAAACTCTTTGTGGACATTTTCTAAAACCACATCCACTCTGTACCATTGCAAGCTCAGTAACTGATGAATGGAATTTCCTTAATATGTTCAGTACACGGTGAAGTAACCAACTAAAATCTTTGTTCTGGGAATTTTATTTTCCAGTCCTGAATATACCACGAAATGCGTGACCCTGAGATTTTACTCCTCCTGATTGAGATCATTTCCCTCATTTCTAAAATGTGTGAATTAGCCATTGTCATTCCAGATTGTTTACTTACTATCCTGAGTATAGCTTTGTTTTCTATTGCTGTTTATTCTTTTTTTATTATTTCAAATTTGAGACATAAGTAAAGGTAGAAACAATAAGCCATATCCAACACAGCAAACAAGCAACACAGAAAATACTAAAATAGTTATTTATTCCCTCTGCATGCCCTTCTTCAAACACTTACCCTCTTAGTTCACCAAAAGATACACACTCTTGAATTGCATGTTCTCCTCCTTGCATGTATATTCTTAGCACATGAAGGTATATTTTAAAACAGTATATTGTATTATTTAATTATTTTCATATTTCAGTATTTATATAGAGTATGAAACCTCCTGCCATCTTTTTTGTTCACTCAAATTTTATCTTTAGGATTCATATAAAAGTTATAGATACTTCATTCCTTTTCGCTGATATATATCATTCATTCACGTAAATACAAGATTTATTTTCTTCTCTCCTGTTGATTGACTTATAGATATTTAAAAATTTTTATCATTTTAAAGAACGATGAATTAAGACATTCTTGGATATGATGGTTTATGGTTCATAGCCTGTAAATTAACTCTTCATAGCTTCTCCCTCTTTTTGTTGGAAAATTTATCTTTTACTTATTAATAGACATTCTTAACAATGTATAGGTTCTAATTTTTATTTAGTGTACATTTTGAAGGATTTTTTTCTAGTCTGGGCCTTCTCTTATAATTATGTTAATGTCCTGGCCATTTCTTCATATTAAACAATTTTATATGAAGTGGTTAATCAGTCTCTCTTGTTCTTAAATTTTGTGTCATTTTTTTTAAGAAATCATTTTCTACCTTAAAATAAGACATTCTCCTAATGTTCAGAAGTTTTAAGATTTTACTGCTTATTGTACTTAAGCTTTTTTGTCTTTTTGTTTTTTGTCTTTTTTTTAGGGCCATACCTGCGGCATATGGAAGTTACCAGGCTAGGGATCAAATTGGAGTTACAGCTGCCGGCCTATGCCAGTCACAGCAACACCAGAGCTGAGCCATGTCTGTGACCTATACTACAGCTCGTGACAATGCCAGATCCTTAACACACTGAACAAGGCCAGGGATCAAACCTGTGTCCTCATGGATGCTAGTCAGGTTCATTTCCACTAAGCTACGACAGTAATTCCCCCTTTATGAGTTTTTAAAAGGTTGTCATATATATTTATTTTTGAGATTTATTCTTAGGCACCTTATTTTTGTTTGCTACTGTGTTTTCAGCCTGCTTATTCTGGGCCTATATTGACTTTATTATATTTATTTGCATCTAGCAAATAATTGCTGAACATTCTTACTAGGTGTATTAGTTGGTTTTAAATAGTATTTTTATTCCATAATATCACTTTAAAATAAGAACAATTTTTGTCTTCATTTTTCTTTTTTAATACCTCCCACTGTTTTCTTCTATTATTGAATTCTTCAGGTGGTCTAGCATAATGTGTAAAAGTAATTGATCTAATCTTATAACTATACTCCATGTGTATTTGACCAGCTTTAATAGAAATATTTCTTAAATTTTATAATTAAGTTTGATGATTATGTGGGCTTTCGCTGTGTAATTTTTATTACTTTATGGATATTTCATTCCTGGATTATATGAATTTTTATTTTTTATAAATATGGAATTATTTCTCCTAGATTTATTGTGATAATATTTTCTTAATTTACTAACATAGAGAATTATATTGTATTTTTCTGATGTTACTATTTCTAACACTACAATTTTATGACTTTGAAGTGGTACAAGGAGGAGAACAAAGTCATTGAAGTTTTCATTACCAGGCAGGTTATTGCTGTGGGCAATCTACACCTAACCCTATAGGGAAGTTCAGAGAGACTAGGATAGAACAAGCTTCACAGTTACCCCAACCTAGGAGTAAGGGAATTATCCCAACCAAAAAGCAAGGGAGTTGTAGTATTTAGCCTCAAATTACCATCTGTCATTGGCCGAGGGTAGCTTCCATTGCAATTAAATCCCTAGCACATGACTCACATGACCCACACACAGGCCTCATGTGGAGAGTTGTGAATGTTTTCTCTGGGCAAAAGTCATTGCTTTTCAGCTGCAGGAAATAATGGTCACTTTTATTTGTTACTTAATTTTATTGGGGCATAGTTGATTTACAATATTGTATTAGCTTCAGGTTTACAATAATGTAATCCAGGTATACATATACATATATCCATTCTTTTTTCCCATATAGGCTATGACAGAACATTGAGTATACCACCCTGTGCTATACTTCAAGTCCTTGTTATATATTTTATTTATTTTAATTTTTTTATTATAGTTGATTTACAATGCCCTGTCTATTTTTGCTATACAGCAAAGTGACCCAGTTATACATCTATATAGACATTCTTTTTCTCATAATATTTTCTATCATGTTCTATCACACATGATTGGATATAGTTCCCTGTGCTATATAGCAGGACCTCATTGCTTATCCATTCTAAATATAATAGCTTGCATCTTCTAACCCCAAATCTCCAGTCCATCCCACTCCCTCCCCCATCCCGCTTGGCAGCCACAAGTCTGTTCTTCAAGTCTATGAGTCTGTTTCTGTTCTGTAGGTAGGTTCATCTCTGGTATATTTTAGATGCCACATATAAGTGACATCATATGATATCTGTCCTTCTCTTTCTGACTTACTTCACTTAGTATGAGAATCTGTAGTTGCATCCATGTTGCTGCAAATGGCATTATTTTGTTCTTTTTTATGGCTCAGTAGTATTCCATTGTGTATATGTACCACATCTTCTTAATCCATTCATCTATTGATAGACATTTAGGTTGTTTCCATGTGTTGGCTATTGTGAATAGTGCTGCAGTGAACATAAGGGTGCATGTATCTTTTTCAATGAAAGTTTTATCTGGATATATACCCAGGAGTGGGATTGCTGGATCATACAGTAGTTCTAGACTTAGTTTTCTGAGGAATCCCATACTGTTTTCCATAGTGGTTTTACCAATTTACATTCCCACCAACAGTGTTGGAGGGTTTCCTTTTCTCCATACCCTCTTCAGCATTTGTTATCTGTGGACTTATTGATGATGACCATTCTGGCTGGTGTGAGGTGGTACCTCATTATAGTTTTGCTTTGCATTTCTCTAATAATTAGTGATGTTGAGCATTTTTTCATGTGCCTCTTGGCCATCCATATGTCTTCTTTGGAAAAATTTTAGGTCTTCTGCTCATTTTTCATTTGTTTTTTTTTTTTCTGTTGAGCTGTATGAGCTGTGTATATTTTGGAGACTGAAAAGAGAAAAATAAATAAAATAAAATGTTAAATGGTTTCCAAATTCCTATAAGAAAAATAAATCCAAACATTAAAATAAAGTGAAGCATAGGAGATTCTTTAAAATAATTTCCAAAAACTTAATAAGCTATATTCTAGATGTGTCCTTTTTCTCTTTGCTATTCCCTTTGTTGTGTGACTTTTTTTTAGCTTTAACTTTTATTTTCTATTCTTATTACCTAGAAAACTTATAGTTCTTTTCCATGGAGAGAGTAAGAGAAGAAGTTTGTGTAACAAGACTAGTGTAAGAAGTATTATTTTTTGTCAGAGATTTTGTAGGTCCAGTAGACATCCTACCCTCTTATCTAATGATCACAAGCAGTCTGTGTTTATAATTCAAAAAGTTAGAGTTTTTGAAGTCTCAATTTCCATTATCAAATACAGATCTAATTTTTATGTCTTATGTTATTTGTCTTTTCTATAAATTATTTCAATAAAGTCATTCTAAATTTGTATAAGTGGGAATCACTGGTTTCGGTTCCTCAAAAGTTGGGAATGGGTGGAATGGGGAGTATATTCAATGAACTCCTTTCCCAACCCTCACTTATTTCCCTCAAATAAGTCTATATGCCTTGGTGTGCAAGTTGCTCTTTCAGGTGGCTCACAGTAGTACTTCTCCCAATGTCTTTTCTACTGGTTGTAGGCACTACTGAAATTGCTTTGGCAATGAGATTGTTTCTCAAATTCTCCCATGCACATGAAGTCCTGATAGTTAGTTATACGATTAAGGATGCCAAGACCAGGCTGGATGAGTGGGGAAATGAGTAGACTTCATATTGTTAAGATTCATTAACTACCTTATTTTGTGGGAATAAATGTTTCAAACTACTTTTTACTTTCATCTGTGGTTTTGACCACAGTAAAAAATCAATATACTTAAGTCCCTTTGCGGAGGTCACTTTAGCAGCCCACTAATAAGCTTCTTGTTATATATTTGTTTGCATATTGCTTCAATCTCGGTTTCTTGAATGCACGTTTTCCAACAATATCATGCACTCTAATAAAGTGAAAATATTCCAGATTACTTACATTTTCTTTCATGTCTATATTTTAAAAACTACAACATTTCAATTTATATTTGGTAGGATACAAATAAATTGAATTGAAAGTACAGAAGAAAAATATACTAAAAATGATACTAAATGTCGAGAATGGAGTGTATTGGAAACTACCCTCTGGGCCTCCTAATTCTTTTCTCCAAAAGCTAACCCAAGCATTTTCTTTTATGATTTTATCCTTATTGTCTCTCTATTACAAACCACAGAACCTTGCATTTTACCTCTTATATTTGTTCTAAAATAAAATCGATAAGGAGAGTATAAAGGAGATTCTCGCATGGTTCTTTTATTGACAATTTTCTAAGAATTTTACAAGTGTATACCCTCTATTTCTTTAAATGTAACTATATATGAAAGACATGTGGAAGCTAGGCTATTATTAAAAATCCTTCATAAATATTTTGGTAACAGTATATTGAAAAATGTTTTAGTTTTGTTTTTTTGCTTTTTTTTTTTTTCTGTTGGGAAGACTTTTTTTTTAGGACCGTACCTGCAGCATATGGAAGTTCCTAGGCTAGGGCTCAAATTGGAGCTGCAGCTGCTGGCCTATACCACAGCCACAGCAATGCTAGATCCGAGCCGTGTCTGGGACCTATACCACAGCTCACAGCAATGCTGGATCCTTAACCCACTGAGTAGGGCCAGGGGTCGACCCCACATCCTCATGGATACTAGTTGGGTTCATTACCACTGAGTCACAATGGGAACTCCTGGAAAGACATTTTTAAAGGCTTAACTTAGGGTTTTGTGGTATGGAGATAAATACATGTTTTTGTCTATGTAATTATGTTTTGGAAAAAAAATTTATAATAAAATTCTTGACATATAGGAGTGTAAGAACATAAGGATAAAACTAATCTTTTAAAAGTGCAAAGAATACGTAATGATAAGTTTGAATGTTATGGCCTGGAAAGAGCAATTAAAAACATGGACAGACCATCATCATGTTAAGGTTAAATTGTCCAAAAATAAATTCCTGATGAGCTACAGAAATCTGTTCTATTCCTGATTATTAAAATTCTCTTGGTCAGCAATCAAACATCTAAAACTGGATTTTTTTTTCAGCCTTCTCTCATTTGCAACAAAAGAAGAACTAGAGAGTGGGAATAAAACTTCAAATAATACTAATATCCCCATCTTCATAGGACAGATAATATACAGAGACAATCTAACAACATTTCAATAAAGTATGTTAAATATGGAAGTATGTAACAGAGATACTAAAGCCAGCTAGGATGAGAGGGTGGTGTGGAATGTCATAAGAAACACTAAGTAGATACTGGATGATTGAATAGCTATACTGCTATGAACATCCTTAGTCCTGCCTTTTGGTGACTAGGTCTAAGTACTGATATTAGGCTGATAGCCAGCTAGATAGATAGGAGTAGAGCAGCTAGTATCAAAGGTATGTGTATGTCCAGCATTAGTAGCTATGGCCTAACAGATTTTCAACATCTTTGTTCCAATTTACACTTGAATAAGCAGTGTATGACGGTGTCACTTGTTCTAAAACCTTGTTGCCACTTGAAAGGTAAAAGGAAGGTAGGGCTTTTGGAGGTGGAGTGTAGGGATGAGCAAAGTGTTCCTGGGTGAGGGACCACATATGCAAAGGCCTAAGGAGAAGGGAAAAATGGCTTATTTGAGCAACTGAAGATACCATCATGGTGTCTGTTTGTGGATAAGTACTGAAGGAAAATGAGACTAAGTTGTATGCATACATGAGATCATGAGATGCTTTACATGCCATATGAAGAGGTTTGACATTTATCTAAAGGTAATAGGAAATTGATAAATATTTACAGCTTTTAAAAAAATCTTATTGAAGTATAGTTGACTTAGAAAATTCTGTTAGTTTCAAGTGTACAACGAGTAAATCAGTTCTACATATATCTGTTCCTTTTTACAGTCTTTTCTCATATGTTATTACACAGTTGAGTAGGTTACCCTGTGCTATACAGTAGGTGCTTGTTACCAATCTATTTTATATATAGTAGTGTGTATATATGTCTATCCCAACAAAAACAGACTGAAAGATTTTGAAACCAAATTCATGGTTACCAAAGGGGAAATGTGGGGTAGGATTTTTTTTTTATGTTTTTGTTTGTTTGTTTGGTTGGTTGTTTGGTTTTAAGGGCCATACCCACAGCATATAGAAGTTCCCAGGCTAGGGGTCGAATCAGAGCCACAGCTGCCAGCCTACACCACAGCCACAGCAATGCCGAATCCAAGCCATGTCTGTGACCTACACCACAGCTCACAGCAGTGCCGGATCCTTAATCCACTGAGTGAGGCCAGGGGTCAAACCCGCAACCTCATGGTTCCTAGTCGGGTTCATTAACCTCTGAGCCACAAAAGGAATTCCTGATTTTTGTTAATTAAACTTCTATAAAGTAGTTTTTAAAAATGGGATGGAAATTGCTGAAAAAACACAGTAGCCAACCTTAAAAAGCTCCTAATGGTCAAAGCTGGAATATTTTGTATAAAAAAGAAAAGAAAAGAAAGAACATAATGTTCACTTTAAACCGATAGAATAAAATGAATATCCATAAATCCATCCATATAGATACAAATAAATCACCAAATAAATAAGTAGAGAGGAAAGAATCACTCTGAGAGTAGAATTCCAATTGATACATGTAGAAAGAAAGAGGAAATAGAAAATTTGCTATTAAGGACACAGCATGGTAATAATCGATGTAGACTAGATCTACTGATGGATACTAAAAATAGTGAAAGTTTGATAAGAAACAGAATTTGCATAGTCTCAAATTATCTCCTCAAAAAATATTTATTTATTTATTTATTTATTTATTTTTTTGTCTTTTTGCTATTTCTTGGGCCGCTCCCGCGGCATATGGAGGTTCCCAGGCTAGGGGTCCAATCGGAGCCATAGCCACCGGCCTATGCCAGAGCCACAGAAACGCGGGATCCGAGCCGCGTCTGCAACCTACACCACAGCTCACGGCAACGCCGGATCCTTAACCCACTGAGCAAGGGCAGGGACCGAACCCGCAACCTCATGGTTCCTAGTCGGATTTGTTAACCACTGCGCCACGACGGGAACTCCCTCAAAAAATATTTATTAACCATATACAGAGAGGCAGTAACTTTACAGTGGGAAAACCTAAAAAAAAAAAACTACCTTAATCAAATAACAGCAAGTAATATAACCAGTAATAAGGCATGGTGACATAATAAAGTACTTGAGATGACACACAAAGAAGGGCACAACATTATGTCTGTGGTATTCTTCCAAAAATATATTACCTCATTGAAATCATGAGAAAACATCTGACAAACCCCAATTGAGAGCTATTTACAAAGTAACTAACTAGTACATATCAATAGTATCAAGATATCATAAAAGCCAAAAAAGACTCAGGAACTATCAGGGATTACAGAATACCACAGAGACACAACAATTCAACACAATATGTAATAAAACATTGAATCTTGGAAAAGAAAAAAAATGGGAATTCATGGAAAAATTGGTTAAATCTGGATAAGATTTATAGTTCAATGAACGGTATTATACCAAAGTTAATATAGTGATTTTAATCATTGCTATGTAAAATGTTAAACTTTAGAAGCTGGATTAGGGATATATGGGAATTATGTTTTCACAAATTTTCTGTACGTATAAATTTAGTTCAAAATTAACAATTTAAAAAATATAGGGCGTTCCTCTTGTGGCTAAGTGGGTTAAGAATCTGACTAATATCCATGAGGATGTGGGTTTAATCCCTGGCCTTGCTCAGTGGGTTAAGGGTCCAACTAGTGTTCATAAGGATGTGGGTTTAATCCTTGGCCTTGTTCAGTGGGTTAAGGATCCATCATTGCCATAATCTCTTGGTCACAGATGCAACTGGGATCTGGCTTGCTGTGGCTATGGTGTAGGCCAGCAGCTACAGCTCCAATTCAATCCCTAGCCTGGGAACTTCCATATGCTGTGGGTTTGATTCTTAAAAAGAAAAAAGAAAAAAAAAAATATATATATATATAATTGATTCTTCATGGTAAGAAAGGAAGCAGAGATGGCCATTGCCTGAAACATAGTGACCTCAATAAATAATTGTGAAATGAATGAATAAAATAATGAAAGGCAATTTACCTAAGTCCCAGTGTTCTACTTCAGGAGAGTAGTGGCCCAAAATGCTGTAATAAAAGGGACCTGTTTCCCAATCATTTATTTCAGAACAGAAAATCTTAAACATCACATTTTAAAATGTGCTAAATCTGAAGTTGTTAGTTCTCTTAGATCAAGAAAAATACATAGAACAAATGGAATAGCAGCTTTTACGTTGGAGAAAGACAATTACCATTTTATCAAGTAGGCCCCAAGCAGGAAAACAACAACGAAAACCAAAATGGACTATTAGAGGGAGCAGTAATATGTTTAATCCCTGAGATAAGATAAATTAGAAAATGTCATTTTAATACCTGTATTTAAATAATTCAGGGAAACAGCTACTGAGATGCAAAAATAAGTACAAGTGCCAACCTAAAACACCCATTAGAAAAAGAAACCGAGAATTTTGACATCTATTGTGTTTTGCTAAGAGCGAGAAGAAGGAAAATGTGAACAATAAAAAACACAAAAGGACATTCAAGACCTCAAGTTAAAGCTGCTTAAGAAAGTCTGAAATTATGATCGCATAGAACTAAGCTGCTCAATGTGTTTGCCATAAGCCTTATGTAGTTACTGAGCACTTGAAATCTAGCTGGTACAAACTGAGCCATGTTGTAAGTTTAAAATGTATACCATATTTTAAAGACCTACTATGAAGGAAAGAATGCAAATTATCTTATAAAATTTTTTATATTGATTACATGTAAAATGATAATATTCTAGACATAATGAGTTAGTCAAATTAGTAATTAATTTCACATAATTATTTTACTTTTGGAAATGTGACTACTAGGAAATTTTAAATTACCTCTGTGGTACACATTTTATTTATGCCCGCATTATATTTCTGTTGGATAGCACTGTTGCAGAAGATAAAAGAGAGCTGAGTAGGGAAGCAATATTTTCAGCAGCATTAAGCCAAAGTGAAATTCTAGCATTTCTTTCTAATATGTATTTAATATTTATTTTTGTATTCATACTTTTAAAAAATTTCCACTGGCACCACTTTTTCACTTCAGAACTGAAATATTCATCATCTGTGAAGCCCTTAGTTTCAAGATATGATGTTCTGGAGAAATACAATGAAGCTGTTCCTAAAGTATCTGATTCTGTAGCCTGCCAGTCCTTCAGGGCCTAGGGGAACATGGCTTCTAGAGACAGATTTCATGTGGCTTATTTAAATTCATCTCTTTCAGTGTCCAGCACAGAATTACGTTTCAGTGTCTCTTAAAAGATTGTCACTTCTGCTAGACTCACCCAGTTTCAGGGGGATGCAAGATGAAAGGAGCTCAAAAGAAAATAACTTTATTCCTCTTTGTGTTCATACTCTATCATCCTTTCTGTTCTCAAATCCTAATGTGACAGAGAACATACCAGTCTCAAAGGCTGTCTTTTCTCCATTAAAATCCAGACCACAGACAGTCTTTTTGTTTGTTTCAATTCAATTTTTATTATGTATTGGAGTATACTTGATTTACAACATTGTGTTGGTTTCAGGAGTCCAGCAAAGTGATTCATATATCCCATTCTTTTCCAGGTTCTTTTCCATATAGTTTTTTATAGAATATTGAGTAGAGTTTCCTTTGCTATACAGTAGGTCCTTGTCAGTTATCTATTTTATGTAGAGTAGTGCTAATATGTTAATCCCAAACTTCTGATTTATCCCCCACCTTTCCCCTTTGATAACCATCAGTTAGTTTTTTAAGTCTGTGAATCTGCTTCTGTTTTATAAATAGGTTCATTTGTATCATTTTTTAAAGATTCCACATATAAGTGACATCATATGATATTTGTCTTTCTCTATCTGACTTACTTCACTTAGTATGACAATCTCTACACAGATAGTCCTGATTAGCCAAGTCTCTTTTGTTGCTTTTTAACTTGACATGGCGTGGTCTTTCCATGACAAGGGCTTCATAAGCAAATGAAATTTAAACTTAAAAATTCATACTTAACATGTCTCATTTGAGTTCTGTATTAGTTATTATCAAACTCTGTGGGCTCATTGCTCCTATCCTCTGATAAAAATCATTGAGGACCCAAAGAGCTTTTATTAATGTGGATTATTAAAATGTGGAAAATATGAACAGAGGTTTCAAATTTGAAAAAAACTATCTTTACTCAACATTTAGAAATTAAAATGGAGAAATTTATAAAACACTTATCAATTGATATAAAATGATCATAATAAACCCATTTTTATAACTTTTATGAAAAAGAATAACTATATTTTAAAAGTAAAAATCAGTGAGAAGAGTGGTATTGCTTTAAATTTTTGAAAATCTCTACATCTGGCTTAATAGAAGACAGTGGGTATATCATATCTGCTTCTGCATTTAAGCTTGGTGCAATGTTTAGTTTGGGCTGATGCATATAAATAAAATCTGGCCTCACATAGGTGTATAGTTTGAAAAGGGAGTTACTTTTTCAACACTACACCTAAATATGCAAGTGGCAGTTTCTTAAGGATTAATGGTGTGAAATTCAAAACCATTATCAATGCTGTTTTTGGTTTTTGTTAAATTATAATCTTGCATGCTAGATCTTTTGATCTCACAGACTCCCTTTAAAGAGTATCTTGGATTCCACAGACCACACTGAGTGAACTGCTTTTCCTAGATAAAAATGTAGGCCTAAATAACCTCCCTGGTTCCTTTCTCCCTGAAGAACACCCCTTTTATGCCTAGGTTTCCAATGTAAAGGACATTTCCCTTAATATAGACAAAGCATAAAAAGATCTTGGTCAAAAGCAGAAATTTTTTATCATATTACTTCTTCTCAGAGCAGTAGGTCTCCTGGTGACCTTTTTAAAAATTTATTTATGTCAGAGAATCATCTCTGTCATAGATCAAAGAGTAGAATCAGCTGTCAAGATTATAAATATTAGTGTAAGTGGTCAATAAATAATTACTAAATATGTAAATTTGATTTCACACATTCATAGTTTTCACTGATTCCCTATTTCTTGATCATAGATACTAGCAAGTGAAAATATTGAGTTAATTAGGTTTCCTGGTATGAAAAATAATGAGTTAAAAATTCAAGGAGTTCCCTTGTGGTACAGCAGGTTAAGGGTCCTGATTGTTAATGCATCAGCCCAGGTCATTGCTGTAGCGTGGATTCGATCCCTGGTCCAGGAACTTCCACATCCTACAGGTGTGGCCAAAAAAACAAAATTCAAGCCTTTGCAAGAAATTCTTCAAGTGCAAGACAATTTTACTTACTGATGAATTTTAATAAAGTAAGATGACCATAATTTATTTATATATAAGTCCTTTCACATACCTAGAATTGATTTGTAGGTAGTTTTCTATCAAAATGAGTTCATTCATAAATAAGCACCTTTAATGACATCATGAATCTCTAATTTATGAATTTACTCATTATATATTATGTATCTTTAATGTTAACATATAAATCTTGCTTTTAATTATTTTACTATTTTACATTATGTATTAATCCTAACATTTACAAGTTAGCATTCTTTACATTTTCTAGGGGACAGATGAGTACAGATCCATCACTTTCTTCAAACTGGTCATGGTGCCAGGCATGATTCTTAGAGAATTTTTTTCTTTGACTTGGCAAAGATTTATGCATGGTCCACTCTGACCCTGCTATAGGCTGACTATACCAAGAGACACATGTGCTTTGGGCTACCATATTTGAGCTATTCTGTTAACTCCGTTACCAGGCTTTTCTTTTTTTCTTTTCTTTTGTTTTGTTTTTTGGGTTTTTTTTTTTTTTTTTGACTTAAACAACAAAGTTTTATTTCTCACTGTTCTGGAGGCCTAGAAGTCCAATGTCAAGTGTTTTTTATCATTTATTCATACGTATATTTTTTTCTAGTGTACAGCATGGTGACCCAGTTACACTTACATGTATACATTCTTTTATCTCACATTACATTTTCCATCATAAGTGACTAGACAGAGTTCCCAGTGCTACACAGCAGGATCCCATTGCTAATCCATCCCAAAGGCAACATTCTGCTTCTATTTACCCCAAGCTCCCAGTGCCTCCCACTCCCTCCTCCTCCCTCTTGGCAACCACAAGTCTATTCTCCAAGTCCATGATTTTCTTTTCTGTGGAAAGGTTCCTTTATGCCATATATTATATTCTAATTGTAGTTGACTTCCTTTGGCATTTTTCCACAGGGAGAGAATGTGCTGGTCTGGCTGACCTGACACTCCAATCAAGTTAACTATTGTGTTTCTTATTGTAAATTAATAGATGAGCATTCATGTTTACTCTGAAATACCATGGGAATTGCTTAGTGTGGGCCAACATCCCTAAGTCTGATCAACACTAAAGCACTAAAAATACTGAGCTTCTAGACTTGGATCATGATAAATGCATTAAGGAATTTCCACTGGGTGAGAGGCCTTAGCAGCCCGTTTTCTCTGTTAATACACTTTTATGTCAGAATGTCATTTGTCACTTTTCACATATCTTTGAGATACTATCCATAGATGAGATACAATAGATGGCTTGAGTTCACTCTTATGTAGAAAAAAATCACTATTTCCTAATAATGGATAGTGTTTTTCTTTATATAAAACTGCTCTGAATAGGCTTAATGTATCTTCAATATAACAAACAAGGAAGCAGAGTTAATTGCTTTTCCCCAGGAATGATTTCGCAAAAATTCATACTCAATACATTATTTTTTTAAATTTTTTTCTGTATTTTTGCACTGGCTGACTTCAGATAAATTTTAAAAGTTTGTCTTGATAAACCTGTGGTAATTATTTGTGCTGAGTCAAAATATAGTGAAGTTTTCCAGAAGTGGGGATAATCCGGGAAGTAAATAGAATAAGAAAACATTTCCCTTTTCAAACCATCACCACTCAAGACTTAGTATTAATACTAGATAGCACTTTGCAGTGCACAAATGCTTGTAACAAATATTGTGCTGGATTTATCTTAATACAGCCTGACAGATAAAGAGAGCAAATGTTATTTCCATTCTAAGGGCAAAGAAACAGAGGCCCAGATTGGTTCCATGACTTTCCCAAGATCATGTAGCTAGTAAGATCCAGATGGAACTGTCTGTGTTTGTGAAGGAAGAAACCATAGAACAACAACTCAAATGCATTATAAATTGCTGCTATGTTACAATGAGTTAAACTAACATGTAATGAAGTTACTCTTACTGCATATATCTTGAATTATTAACAGAGAAATAGTAAGTGAATTGTCACTAGAATATTTGTTTTTTCTTGTTGTTTTGTTGGATGTGTGGCAATTTTGTGTACTTTTTCATCTAGATCTCCCAGAATTTGTCCCAACAAAGTGGGGATGCTTTGTTACTTTGTCAAAATGGATTCATTAAGGCACAATCAGATGCTTTGGTGCATAAAGTGTGTAACTTTCCAAACATTAATAAGAGTTGGTAATAACACTACTGGTTCTTCTCCCCTCCCCCTAATACACCAATAGGAATTCAGATTAATCCCTTTTCACATGACTCATATCAAAACAGGGGGAAAAGTATGGTTCATTTATAAAGTATGGCATGCACTGTGTTATCCAATATATTTCTGACTGGTAAGAATTTTTGCTTTGACAATCGTCAATGGAAACCAAACCCTTCCCTTACAAGATTATATGACTGATGAGTAGAAGAATTTACCACAGACCAGCTCTTGGTTTAATACATTTCAAACATTATTTCTCCTCCCTCATGAACAAACCTTCAATTTTGAGCTCCTTAGAGCATGTGCATATCTCAATAATACTTCTGATCCTGCATAGCCCTGTCTTAACACTGGGTCAGACAGAATGTGGAACTTTAGGAGTTTTCTAGAAATAATTGCTGCATGGATGACTAGAAGTAACTTTTCTTGAACATGGCTAAAGATCACATAAATTTATCCCAAAGTATATCTTTCCCAATTCACCTTCACATTACTCATAGCCCCAAAGTTTTTGGACACATAGAACTGACAGAATTAAAATGTGGCAGAAGGCAAGTCACAATGGGAAGAAACAGTGACTATAAAAAATAATCCTAATTTGCAAATTTTATAAAACACATGATTATGTGGACACATTGCTCAAGGCCCTTGAAAAAAATCACCAGCAAGTGCAGGGCCTTGAAGTTGGAGACTCTTCAGCTTCACGGAGAATCTGCTTCTACCAGATGCCCATATCTGTTCTTCCTGCACTGTTGATGTGTAATATGACTGTGACTATATTTTTCAGTCCATATTATATTTTCCTTTGATCTAAATGTTTCTTTATATGAACAAATCGGCTCCTCAAGTCCTCAGAATCCAATGATTAAGTAATTACAAATTTTAACATACACGCATTCAGGTGACCTAGGCTCAGAGAGCCCTCCCACCCTAACGATATCCCAGCCATACCTCATTCCTAAATGTGTTCCAAATGTGTTTCTCTCAATCAAGTGTATCGCATGCATGTTGCATTTTAAAAATTTAAAAGTCAGTGAAAATCTATTCCACTACTTCAGAAAAGCCCAAACATTGCCTAACTTTCAACCAGCCTCTAGCCTCTGTCACCAACATTCAACTGAATTACCCTTGCTGACTTTTCTGGTTACCAGATCTGCAGGCTCTGAGCATACTTCTGCCCAGTCTCAGCCATCTGTTTATTCACCATGGGTCTAAGTATAACACATTGTCTATGTCTTTGGCTTGACTCTGAATTGTCTTACTTTTTGGTACCTCTGACTATGAGAAATTGGCTTAAAACTTGTTCGTCAGGCATGGATCCCATTATACAAAATACCTCTGAGTAGCCAGAGGCCAGCATAAGGGAGTGGACTGATACCCTGAGAAATTCATGTCGGCTGCTCCCGTCACACTAACTGTTGGTGTGCATGTGTAGTACCGTTTTTGTGTATATATGTGATTTCTTAAATATCTGTTATTTTCACACCTTAAGAGATGGGAAAGAGTAAAGATGTCAGTCATGCTTTTGACAGCTACAGTGAAAAATCTGGTGATGGCTGATAGTGAAAGTGTACTGGTAGCTATATAGACATACCCTGAAATATTTTAAAAATAGTTGGATCCATAGGAGCTAAGTCTTTTGATTTCCTGACCTTAGACAAGTGAACCAATAGGAAATAAACCCGTATTTCTGATGCAGTAGCAGTGAAGGAGACAGGCCAATGAAAATCAATCCTAAAGGAATAAGATTATTTTAGAAGGATTGAGTCCTGTTCAGTGACTAGAAATAATGCAGTGTGTAATCTGCTTTTTCAGATCAAGCTATGAGACTTGCGAAAATTTTTAGAAAAATGTAACTCAAGTGGGAGCTCTAAGTTGACAAGACTTGGGGAAACAGAATAACATGTACACGGCACCCTCAATAAATAGATCTGTTCCAAGACCCTGAGATTTAGGACTCAGTGTTCATGACTCTCATGGAGAGACTAAAGAATACTGGGGAGTTCCCGGCATGGCACAGCATAAACATATCCAACTAGGAACCACAAGGTTGCAGGTTCAATCCCTGGCCTCGCTCAGTAGGTCAAGGATCTGGTGTTGCCGTGAGCTGTGGTGTACGTCACAGACGCGGCTTGGATTCTGCATTGCTGTGGCTCTGGCGTAGGCTGGCAGCTACAGCAATGATTGGACCCCTATCCCAGGAAACTCTATATTTTTTTAAAATAAAAAACTGAAAAAAAAAGAATATTGGTATATACAACAGTTTTGCTCCTCTCCCCTCTGTACACATCTAATCACATTCTCCATCATATTACTATAACTTTATTCCTGTAACAAAAATAAATTAGCAATAATTCTTCCATGTAAAAATAGAAGACACAGCACTTACCTTTTGACTTAGAACAGGTTAGAGTTTATATTAATCCCATGATGATGGATAAGTTAAATTTTATATCCACGTGGTCTCTGCAATAGGGTGGTCATACTTCTCACACGGAAGCTCAGAGCTCCAAGTTGAAAATAGCAGAAACAGCTATAAAGAGATAAAATTTCCTATTTAGCACTTTGGTCTTTCCCATTGTGCCTGGATAAGCTAACAGTTTGTTAGCCAAGAAACCTAGAAATCTAAGTATTTGGAGAAATAACTTATTTATATGCAACAACCAAACTTTCTACATTAACCTTAGAGGTCACAGGCACAACCAAAGCCTCTTAGGCTGGAGTACTCAAAGATACATGTCAAAGGAATGTTGAGAGGCATATGGAAAAGGTGGTAATATGAAGAAGAAAGGAGATTGTGTTTCTTGCTCTGGTTATCTATTGTTGCATGACAAATCATTACAAAACTAGTGACTTGCTGTAGTTCCCATTGTGGCGCAGTGGAAACGAATATGACCAGGAACCATGAGGTTGGGGTTCAATCCCTGGCCTTGCTCAGTGGGTTAAGGATCTGGCATTGCTGAGAGCTGTGGTGTAGGTCACAAACATGGCTCGGATCTGCTATTGCTGTGGCTGTGGTGTAGGCCAACAGCTGTCGCTCCAATTAGACCCCTAGCCTGGGAACCTCCATATGCCGTGGGTGGGGCCCTAAAAAAAAACAAACAAAAAACTAGTGACTTGCTAAAATAGTTTATTATCATCTCTTATAGTTAGGTCAAGAATTTAAGCAGGTCCTTGTGAGATAGTTTTTCTGCTCCATGATTCTACTCAGCCAATCCATGATATTTAGCTGGTATGGAGGATTAAGATGTCCTCACTCACATGCCTACCAACTTGGCAGGGACCACTGAAAGGTTGGCCTTAGCTTGGCCTCTTTCTCCCCTATGTTGTCTCTGCATGTAGTTGGGTTTCTTACTTGGCCTCTCTGGGCTCCAAGAAGGTAGAAATGGTAGCTGCTAGTCCTCCAAAAGGTTGGGACTGAATGTTTGTGTCACCCACACCCACACACAGTTCATATGTTAAAACCACAATCCCTAATGTAATGATATTCCAAAGTGGGTCATTGAGGAGGTAATTAGGGTTACATTCGGTCATAAAGGCGGGGTCCTTATGATGAAAATAATACCCTTAAAAAGAGGAAGAGACAAAAGAATTCTCTCTCTCTGTCGTAGGAGAATATAGTGAAAAGGTGGCTATCTATAGGCAAGGAAGAAGGTCCTCCCCAAGAACTGAATCTGCTGACACCTTGATCTGGGAATTCCCAAGCTTCAGAACTGGGAAACAAATAGAGAAACAAAATGTTTGTTGTTTAAGCTATCCAGTGTGTGGCATTTTGTTATAGCTGCCCATACGGGGTGTATTATTACTTCTTTCATATTCTATTGGTCAAAACAGTCATAGGCCAGCCTAGATTTAAGGAGAGTAAATATAGACTCAACTTCTCCTTGGAGATGCAACCAAAAAAAAAAATGTGTTCATCTTTAATTTACAACACCTCTCTTTGTTAGAAATTTCTTAAGCCCTAAAGTTAGCCCTACCACTGGAAGTCATGATGTCAGAACCCTTCACAAAGTCAGAAATCTTGAGAATAGCATTTTTACCAAATGAGAGCTCTAGCACTGATTATAAAAGCTTAGATGGAGTTTCCATCCTGGCTCAGCGGAAACAAATCTGACTAGTATCCATGAGGATGCAGGTTCGATCCCTGGCCTTGCTCAGTAGGTTAAGGATCTGGCATTACCTTGAGCTGTGGTGTAGTTCGCAGATGTTGGCTCGGATCCGGTTTTGCTGTGTAGGCTGGCAGCTGTAGCTCTGATTCGACCCCTAGCCTGGGAACCTCCATATGCCGTAGGTGCAGCCCTAAAAGGAGAAAAAAAACCTTAGTTATACCTAGTTAAACATGAACTGCACCAGACCCAAGCACTTGTAAACAAAGGCATTGCTTTAGTCATCCTAAGGGGAGTTGAACTTCGATAGGGAAAAATGTTTAAATATGCAGCTTTCTCCTAGGAATCTTTGGAGGCCAAGTTTAAATCTTCCTATTTATAAAAATATATGGGAGAAACTGGAAAGGATCCTTGGAAGATCAAATGAAAAGCTTAAAGGATAGGAAATTACTTCTCCAAACAAAAATGAAGGAGTTCAGGCTATTGAGCCATAACAAAGGAAGCTATCCAAGCTTAATAGATGTCTTCAAATGTAGGAGAGGATATCCTCAGAAAGAAATTAAGCAGCTGGTCTGCTTAGAAAATGCTATGGCAAGAAGAAATAACATAACAAAATAGGTAAAACAGGAGCAGGGTCTTTCTTTCTATTAGAGAATGAAAGAAGTTTAAGCCAGATATTTTAAAAGTAAAAGGAGCTTTATTTGTTTTTGGTGTTAGTGTATTATTATTGAACTCTACAATTTTAAATTTATGGGGAAAATAAACTAAGTAGCAAGATGAAAGATGAAGTAGGAAAATCATACAAATGCGAAGTGGCCTATGACATTAGTTTGCTGACAGTCAATTTGGGAAGACTATTAGTGTTTATTAAATTAACAATTAAAAATAACAGAAGGGAGTTCCCGTTTGGCTCAGTGGGTTACAAACCTGACTAGTGTCCATGATGATGGGGGTTTGATCCCTGGCCTGACTTAGTGGGTTAAGGATCCCACATTGCTGTGAGGTGTGGTGTAGGTCACAGACATGGCTTGGATCCTGTGTTGCTGTGGCTGTGGTGTAGGCCTGCAGCTGCAGCTCCAGTTTGACCCCTAGCCTGGGAACCCTAAAAAAAAAAGAAAAATGTAGTAGAAAAGTTATAGACATATATGAGTCTGCACCTGGGAAGAGTGGCCCCAGACCCGTATTTCTTTCCCCCTTGTGGAGTATCCATTCTTACTTTTGGTTGCTTCAGAGGCCTCCATTGCCTTTCACCATAGGAAGAGTTATGGAAAGGGGGAGAGTGGAGAGAATTTCTCTTCAGTTCTTCACAAATGCTCTCCATTAATTCACCGGACTGCAAAATACCTATGAGTGAGACAGGAACTACAGGGGGAGGGATTGTCAGTCATCCTAGCAGTTATGCAAAGAATTAATGAAATAAAATTCGTATTTTATGGCAAGATGAGAAAAAATGTAAACACAATTTTTTCCTTTGCTTTTTGGGGCCACTTTCCTCCCCTCTAGTGTGTATTGTGCATCTGCAGTAACCTGACCTCCTTAGGAGATAACCTTCCTTCTTAATCTCTTTAGGGGCCAAAATGCCCTATAGCCCACTATTTGCTTTGTGCATCTGCAGTAACCTGACCTCCTTAGGAGATAACCTTCCTTCTTAATCTCTTAAGGGGCCACAATGCCCTATAGCCCACTACTTGCTTCATACATGTAGACCTAAATTGTATAAACTGTCAGTAATATGTCATTTTACATATAACCCCTTGTCTCAAAAACTTATATAACTGTGCTTTGACCTATAACAGGCAGAACAGTCCCCAGAGCTTACTGAAACACTATCTCCCACGTTATAATCCTTATGTTGGCTGGAATAAAATTTTCCATTTCTTTCTTAGATTGACTATTGATTATTTTTCCATCAACAGAATCAAAAGGAACAAATAGAGATATAAAAAGCCAACAGATATCAGTCCTCTTAACTGAAATTTGTTGTACCTTCACAAACGAAGGAACCTCAAACCTCTCCTCACTCTGTAGTCTTTTCTTACTCTTAGCACAGCCTTTCCTCTTTCTCAGTTTTTAGATCATAAAAGTGTTGACCTACTTTTCTTGTTACTTCTCTTTTCACCCCTCCCCTATGGAATATCCTTGAATCACCACCCAAAAACTTGTACTTCCATACTCTTTTTAGAGGTAGGGAAGAGACCAAAGCAGATTTTCTATTTCTACTACCAAACTTCTAGAGGTTCAGTAGGAGGTGTGGTGGAAGGGGAGATTCTTTTCCAGTTTCCCCACAAAAATAGCAAGAGCTACAAGTTATTTAGTGATTTCTGTGTACGAAGAACTTTATACATATATTTGAGGTTGTGAACCATAAGAAAATTGCCAAATTTTTAGATTCCAAAAAGTTGAATCTTGGAAATTTTCATGTGATTTAACCTACAAATATTATCTTATGCTTTAATCCTTTTACTAACTCTCAGAAGAGGTTATTATTAAATTTTTATACTTAGCACATTTAACAAAACTAAGGTCTTGAGAGTTTTAATAACCTGCTGAATATAACACAGGTAGTAAGAAAAGGAGCCACCATATTAACAGAGTTTTATTCAATTCCAAACCCCATCAACTTATTCTTATTATATTTTGTGTCCTGTTGATACCCATTGGTATTTTAAGTCAAATATGTTTTTATTTTGCATACTTGTGGAAAAGCTTCCTCCTATTTTAAGCATAATTTCTATACTATTGTTTTTTTTACACAAGGAGGATTTTAATCCTGCAGTAACATCCACTGCTAGCTATATATGGATTGAAACTGCATTTGCCAAGAACTGTGAACATTAAGAATCTTTACATGAAGTCATATGTGTTGATATAAGCATGTAGACATCTTCCAGCACCAACAGAATACATATGTAACACATACCAAATAGTCTTGATGGATAAACTCACTTCATTAGATAATTTTATTTAGTTAAAATCCCAGTTTGTGCAGAATTTCATTTTCTTATTTTATCTTTGTTATACATTCTTTCTAAGAGTTCATTTATTTAAAAAATCTACTCATTCAATATTGTAATTTGCATGGCAGTAAACAATGGGTTCTAAATTTCTTCAAGATATATATAGCAATTTAAAATACCATGAGTCTTCTTTTCAGTTTGCATCACTTTACTTAAGATGTTCATAAAAACAAAGTTTCAATTCATTTAAGGCATTCATTAAAATTCATTGTCACTGTTTCTCTTGTGAGAAAAAAGTTTCAATTGCTATGTCCCAGAATATATATTGAGCAGTGTTGTATATTACTTACAATTGGTTCACAGAATTTTACTCACATAAATTTATAGCCAGGACAAGAACTCAGCCTCTCTGAATGGCTGTACACTAAAAACAGTGATGATAATAATGTAAGAAATGGACTTGGGGTGTCTGACATTCTACTTAACATTATCAAACATGTTTCCAGGTAGTCTTCACAAATATTTTAAATTGTATGCAAATATCCTATCATATGACACACCATAATTTCTTTAACCATTTTCCAATTGTTCATTTATATCATTTGCAGTTTTTGGTATTATGAGCAGCACTGTGATCAACATCTTCATCCATAGTTTTAAGCAAGACATTGTATCTTTAAGATAATGTCAAAGAAATGGTTTAAACAGTGCTGATGGTTTTAAGGTTTTTGATATACTTTACCAAATAATCTCCACAATAGCTTAAACAACTGTTAGCAACAATATGTTAATATGCCCACAAAGTGAAGTTGATTGGTGACAATGAAGCAAATTCAACCACAGATCTATGAGATGCTTAAGCACATCAAATCTATCATACCTGAGAAGTGAGAAGATAGTTATTACTGGTGATGAAGCCAAATTCAAATTATTTAAAATATTACTCAGCTTTTAAAAATTATGCTTTGATTAAATCATGATTATTTTAAAGTAATCAACATAAAAGTTTTCCACAGAAAGTCTACAGTGTTTTCCCAAAAATAAAAAGTTAAAAAGAAAAAGTCAGTACCAAAAGACAAAAAAGTTTTATTTAACTAAATTCTATTTCATGCATAAGCATGATGGTCTCCCCAGTTTATTAGACTTTGGCAGTAAAAACAAACAAACAAACAAACAGAAAAAAACAACACCAAAAAAAAACTAGCCTTGTACAGAACAGTGAAAATGCCGAGGGTAGGTTCAGTGGGTTAAGAACCTGACTCGTATCCATGAGAATGTCGGTTCAGTCCCTGGCCTTGCTCAGTGGGTTAAGGATCTGGTATTGCTGTGAGCCATGGTCTAGGTTGCAGATGAACCTCGGATTCTGTGATGCTGTGGCTGTGGTGTTGGCCGGCAGCTACAGCTCCAATTCGACCCTTAGCCTGGGAACTTCCATATGCCACACATGTGACCCTAAAAAGAAAAGAAAAAAAAAAAAAGAAAATGCCAGGGTAAGCATAGTTTCACTGTAGGATAAATATATATATATGGCCTCTTTCCCTTTGGCCATATCAACAATCAGTTAGATCACTAGAAAAATATTTTCAACATCACTTCTTCACTTCTCCAAGGTCTTTGATGCTATCATCATCCACCTCTCGTCATTTTTCCTAAATGATATCAATTATGTCATCTGTGAAGTCTCCCTGAATGATGATTTCATCCTTCCCTGTTACTGAGGCACCACAGGAGAATTTCTGAGCAAAAAGTATTTGTGCTTCTTTAATCAATTTCAAAAGTTGCAAGCCCATACACTCTTGTTACATATTTCTTCTTTGCTCTGAGGATCTTGGCTCTGGTAATCTTCTGTAGTACAGTCTTCTTTTTTGTTTTATTTAACCCCCTCCACCTCTCTTGTTTTTCTTTCTATTCCTCTTTCCTTGCTATTCCTTGAACCTCTCTAAATCCAGCTTCTTGTTTGGGTGAATTTTCTACAGTAAGTTTTGCAAACTCATTTGGAAAATTCTTCTTTAACCATTGTCTATGTTTAGCAGCATGAGGTCTATTGGTAATGAACTGACTCTGCAGTAAAGGACTTGAAGTGGGTAATCTGCATCTAACAGTATTGCTCTTTGAGTCTCCTCTGATACCATGCCCATCAAATTCAGAAATGTCAGCAGCCATTTCATAAACTCAGGTAGTCAAACAGCCTCCGCCATCTCCGCTCCCACCACTACCACCAGCTGAGGTAATGCCTACAACTCCTCTTCTTGACCAGAGCCACCCAAAAGCTCCATACTATTTTTAAATTAGAGAATCTTACCAAAGTTAAGCATTTAGATTCTAAAGTCTTTCAGAATATAACCTCCTGAAGTTAGACATTCCCTTATCCAAAGGAGTGTGTGGATCCTGCCAAAGGAGTCCCCAAAATAGTAAAGTCAATGAAAGTTAGAGAAAAAAAATATTGGCCACAGATACTGAAAATTTAGATTCCTGCCTGATCTGGGATATATGATTATATAATAGAGAAGCATCCTATCTGCTGAGACTCAGATTAAGTTATCAATTCATTAGGTCAAAATACTGTCTATAGGTGACTGAACTCTGACGTTCAGAAGAGAGCAAAGAAATCAAAGCTACAGGCAACAGAAATGGGCTTCAAAGAGATCCAAGAACAGGCAATGAGCAGAGGCACCTATAAGTATGTCTAGTTCTTAATACAAAAGAAGAACATCTGATTGGGGTTGGTGGTAAAGAAGTGGTTTTAATTGTAGGCAGTATATAGAAGTCCAGTTAGATATAATTTCATTGGGATTAGGCAATGACCTCTTCATCTTTGAATCTCTAACAAGTGGCTTGTTCCTAATGGGTGCTTAATACATGGGTGATGAATTAGTTTCTAGGCAGCAAACTGTGACAGCAGCAGTTAAAAATTAACTACCCTGTACATACATTTTAAGTTCCAGAGGCTTGGTGAGATGTGAGAGAGAAGAGATAAGAATTAGAAACTGATGTATCTGGTCCTTGCTCCACATGCCTCTTAACTGAACAAAAATGTCGTGAAGACAAAGAAAGAGAAAATCTAGCCTCTAGCTATTATAATTGAGTTTCAGTTTAAGTTACAGTGTTGGCTAAAGAGAAAGATTTATAGTGCCAGCACTTAGAACAAATGGCTTATTTAGATAATATAGTACTTAAAATTATTTACTTAAAGGTGAGACTTTGATTCATGTCATGATTTAAGGCCAAGTTATGGTTCTCACAAATTTTGTCATGGACAGAGGTAAACCAGCTCTGCTGGTTTGAAGCTTTGAAGCTCGATTTTAAGAAAAGAGTTTTATGGAAAGAAAATCTCTTATATCTGAAAAAAACGAGTAAGATTATTAAATTATTTTAGGTCATTTACTACTCTTTCTTATGACATAAACTTTAGTTTGAAAGAAAGCTTTCTAAATTATACCTGGTTTCACATATATATATATATATATATATATCTCACATATGGTTCATTAAAATAAATGTTTTTATATATAAAAGCAGGGTTTTCCCCCACAAACAACTATATATCCCTGAGTTCTCTAGATGTCCTATTAATGGAAGAGACATTAATGGAAGAGACATAAATCTGCTGCCAAGGTTGTCATATAGTGCTAGAACAAACAAACTCAGAGACGTGACAACAGAAGAAAAGAATGCAGGACTGATTATTTGACAGTATCTCAATATCTCATACAGTACAGATCCAATTTATTCCTATACTTATTTTTCTTAAGAGAGTAAGTCTTTCAATAAGCTGGAGTCCACTTTTTCTCTCAACTTAGAGGCAGCAGAAAGAATAGGAAGTCATAAGATTTCACTTAACAAGACACTTCTCTTCAGAATTTTTCCAGGATTGAAAAGGACTTTAAAGAAAGTATGTCCCTAAATTAGTAGTAGTTAAGTTGTATGGATAGCTGTGTTCCCACAGAGGAAATTTTACCATTCTGTTCTTTAGCAACAATTTTTTTTGGACATTTTAGGATAAGAAATAATCCTATTATTCTAGTGGCTAAGATGGGCCCATCACCCCATTTCTTCTCTCTCCCTTATTCACTGTGACAAAATCTATACAGGAGAAGAAAAATCAAATAAATTCCCAGATGTCTTGATATAGCATAGAAGCCCATGGTGTGCACGCACGTGTGTGTGTGTGTGTTGCTCTCTGTGTGTATGTATTTTTCTGTGTATATGTGTACCTTCAGTTGAGCTAAGAACTTGCCTACTCTTTCTCATGACAAAAATTCACTTTCATTTGCCTTTCATTTCAGCTCACTGGAATTCAAAATTTTCAAACAACATACAGACACATCTGAAGTTAAAGTGTTGAAAACACAGATCAGTATAAATTACTAAGAATAATAGACAGACACTAGACCCTGTTTAGCTAATATATAGTCTATTAAAATATAGAGGCCCTTAGGCCATATCAAATGAAATGTCCACTTGTTGAGAAAAAATATATATATATAGTACGAGAAAGTTATTGCCTAGAAAGCATCATATAAATGTGTATTAAAAGAATTTGTTCTTGATATTCACCTCTAAATAAGCATATTTGAAACTGCTTTGTATTCTCTAAATGGGTAGTGTACCTGCCACTTGGTGTAGAAATTCCAATATGATTTGCCTTTTATAACTAAGTTTCTTTTTCTTTAGCAAAATGGCCTAAATTGATTTAGGGTCTTCAAAGTACATATTGTATTACATTTTATTTCAATCAATTCTACACCAAAGAGTGAATGTCCAAGACATGAAAGATCAGTGCATTTGCAGTATAACAATTGAATACTGAAAGAATCATGTTCTAATATCAAAAGTTCAAGTTATAGAAAAGCCTAGAAAAGAGTGAAAATGTGTCTTTGGTTCTCTCTCAAGGCCGGTGGAATGCTGGGTTAAATTCTGTGTTTAATTTTCTAATAAGCTTCTTTGGCATGAAATTAAGTCCCTGTTGTAGCAAGAGTTTTCAAATGAGGGAAAATCATTGTAAACAATATCTAAATTTAAGAAGAAAGAATGTTAAGCAATAAAAACTACCAGAGTAGTGTATTGTGTATGTATATATATGAGAGTGGCATGTATATATATTGTTCTCTCCATGTCTATTGATAGGTAGGTAGGTAGGTAGGTAGGTATATAGTTAGATAGCTACATAGATATGGGGAGAGAGAGAGTGATTGATTTTGTTTTTCTTTCAAGACCAGGTAAATCTCTCAGGCTATGTAATTTTATGTGTGCCATCAGGAGAAAACCAGTATGTACTTCTATTTCTACAGAATGCTAAATAGGAAGCAAAATATAAATATGTGCAAATAAGTAAATAACTGAAAAGAAGAAATTAACCCCTGCATATGATATCTATCAACTATTCATATTCCTCTCTTAATTATTTGATGTTGGGAGATTATTCAACATTAGCAAAAGCTACTTAATAGTATACAGCAGTTATTAGGAAGGACCATGTTGTATCAAAGCATAACATATATGGTGGACATGATGATGTGATAACCAGATTGCTATGAAAGGAAAAGATTTGATGCCCAGCTTTTGGGAGAGAAGTCAGCAGACAACCTCCAGCTGTCCACTCCTCTGGTTTTACATCATTTGTAGAGAATGGCCTTTCTTGAGGTATACCCTTCTGAGGGCAGTTCACATCTGGTGGCTGGCTCAGATAAGAATATAAAGACCTGAACATTCTGACCTAAAACAGGACACTATGATGAGCAAGTGTTATTCTAGAACTCCCCACCAGGTTAGCCAAGTCTCTCAGACCTGCATCTTAGTTTCCATCCTCTACCTAAAACTCTTCCTTCCTCTATCTCCCTTTGAAGATGTTGATTCCTAATTAAATAGCTTGTACCACAAACTCTTTCTCATAACTGCTTCTCAAAAATTCAGTCAGAAAGAGTTGGCCAGGAGCAATCTGAGAAAGCAGGCAATGAAGTGGTGTTTTGGAGTTAGGTCACTCACCAACTTGCTGTGAAGACTCCTGGTGGCAAGTGGAACATTATGAGCTCTTGTCACAAGATGGCTGTTCAATTGTTAAAACCTTTACTGCTAGTGAATTAGTCGTGCGTATTAGTGGAAGTTAATACCCTAGAAAGTGAAATGTACTAGGTATGTGATAATTATAAAGAAAATATTAGCAAGTTCCTGTAGTGGCTCAGTGGTAATGAGCCTGACTATTATCCATGAGGACATGGAATCGATCCCTGGCCTCACTCAGTGGGTTAAGGACCCAGCATTGCATGAGCTGCAGTGTAGGTTGCAGACACTGCTCAGATCCCATATTGCTATGGCTGTGGTGTAGGGCCAGAAACTGTGCTCCAATTTGACCCCTGGCAAGGGAACGTCCATATTTCTTAGGTGTGACCCTAAAAACCAAAAAAAAAAAAAAAAAGGAAAGAAAATATTAGATAAAAGGATAAAGAAGGAGTTCCCGTCATGACTCAGGGATTAACAAGCCCGACTAGCATCCATGAGAATGCGGGATAAATCCCTGGCTTCACTCAGTAGGTTAAGGATCTGGCATTGCTGTGAGCTGTGGTGTAGGTCAAAGACGCGGCTGGGATCCGGCATTGCTGTGGCTGTGGTGTAGGCTGGTGGCTACAGCTCCAATTGGACCCCTAGCCTGGGAACCTCCATATGTCGTGGGTGCGGCCCTAAAAGACAAAAATAGAAATAAGAAATAAAAAAAAGGAACACAGAAAATATGTTCAACATCATTATTCATTAGGGAAATGAAAATCAAACCCATAATAAGATACCACTTCACATCCAGTAGGATGGCTATAACAAAAAAGACATACAATTATAAGTGTTGAATGTGGAGAAACTAGGGCCCTGATATTTTTGCTGATGGAAATGTAAAATGTCCCAGCCTCTCTGGAAAACAGTTTCACAAAAATTTAGTCATAGAGTTATTATATGACCCCGCAGTCCCATTCCTAGGAATATATTTAAGAGAAATGAAATAATATCTCTACACAAAAACTTATATAGAAATGTTCAGAGTTCCCTGGTTGCCTAGTAGTTAAGGATTCAGGAATGTCCATGTGCCATGGGTGCAGCCAAGCAAAACAAAACAAAACAGAAATAATGTTCATAACGTCATTACTGATATAGTCCAAAGGGGAAACAACTTAGATGTCTATCAGCTGAATAAACAAAATGCAGTGTGTCCATACAGTTAGATATTATTCAAAAATAAAAAGAAATGAAGTACCGATATATGCTACCACATGAATGAACCTTGAAAAAAATTATAGGCCAGTCACATAAAACAGCATATTGTATTATTCCATTATATATCAAATGTCCACAGTAGGCAGATTTATAGAGATAGATAGAAATTTAGTTAATGGTTGTTAGGACTGGGAGCAAAGGTTAGGAGGTTGGGGTGATTACTGATGGGTTTCTTTCAGGGATACAAAAAAATGTAAAATTAGATCATGGTATTGCTTGCACAACTCTGAATACACTAAACAATATTGAATGTAGACTTAATAAATGGGTGAATGACATGGCATGTGAATTGTATCTCAGTAAAGTTGTTAAAAGATTAAATCCACTCTTGCCTGGAATTATAGAGGTTTCCCTCATGGAAAAAAGAGATAATGGGATTGAATGGTTATAGCTAAATGCTACTGTTGCACTACAAAATGATAACATGCAGCTAAGGGAGAGTAGCAGACAACTGAAAACCAGGTATGAATGTCCACAAACTTCTTTGGTAGGTGATAAAGAAGCAAGAGATGGCTAGCACATAGAGGCCTTGGAAAGACACAGAAGCTCACAATAAATAGGAGATAAACTCTACAAAGATGCAATGCCAATGATGGCCTTAAAATTTCAGAAGTCCTCTAGTCAGGGAATACTGGGACATTCCCTCAAATGTAAAAGGCAAACGGATCTGTTCAGGTTCTAAAAGCAGCATATTCCATACTTAGGAATACTACTCCCACCTAAATATTGTATAGCATGAACAGCTGTCAGCTTTGAACAGGAGTCAGAGAATAAGAGAGCTCTGCAGCGGTGAACTGGTGCAGTGCAAGCAGCCTTTCTGCTTAGGCCATAAGATTTGGCAGAAATCTTTATATCATGTTGGAAATATTACTAATGGGAAAATTATTAGTTTCTGTGTGGAAATTGTGACAAGATCTAGTAAGAGAATCACAATGCAAGGTCCTTGGGCTCTAAAACAAGGCATTGCCATCAGCAACAAATCGTTATGTTCATTTTGAATAAAAAAAAAAACTTCTGGTGCATTACTGGCCTCTGATGGAGATAGAATGATTGCCCACAGGACACCAAGTGACTGTATGGCCAGAATTGTTCATTATGATTTAAAGCCTGTGAAAGTTATCTATTCATAAGGTTTGTAGATAAAACCAGCAAAAATGCAATGTAAGATGTCAGTGCTACATCCAGGATTGAGCATAAAAGGGGGTAGTGGCCACAAGTGAGCTGCAGGACAGGTAGCCTAGTCCCCAAACTCCCATGATAGCCATCACTGTCAGCATCATTCTCTCAACTCACTCCTATGGATACATGAGAGAAAGCTGTATCACCAGCTGAAGGAGGCGAAAAATGCCCAAGAAAGGTTTATATATTGACTGGCTTAGTATGTGGGCCCAAATTGAAAAATGGATGGCAGATAAATTACCACCTCACATAGTAATGACCTTGACAGACAGTGGTAAAGAAAAATAATCTCAGTGAACAGAATTTAAGGCAGTTCAACTGATCATCCTTTTTGTGTAGAGAGAGGAGTATCCCAAGTTTAAAGAATATACAGACTCATGGACAGTGGCAAGTAGTCTGGCCAGATTGTCAGGGGCCTGGAAGGAAAATGAGTAGGAAGTTGGGAAAAAGTTCTGGGATAGAGACATATGCATGTACCTACAAGAGTGGGTATGAAGTGTAAACAGAAGATCTCTGAATCACATGTTAACATTGAACAGTAATCATCCACCATGGTAGAATCACTAAACAGCAATGTAGGCAATGACCTAGCCAGGCCTTGTCATCAGTCATCCCAGTGCTGAAACAATGTAGCCAAGGTAACAGAGGTGGAGGTTGTACATTTTCCCAACAACATGCACTCTCACTGACTAAAACTGACCTTGCTACTGCAAGCAATGATTTCCCAATCTGGCAGCAACAGACCTTTTGGTATCTTGACCCCTCTAGCCCCTTCTAGGCTCCTGGGCCCTTCTAGCCTGGAAAATCTAGTGGCTCCTTTTCATAGGAATTGACACTCTGAGTATCATTTTGCCTTTACTAACTGCAGGGCCTCAGCCAGCACCATTGTCCAAGGGTTTATATAGTGTTTCATCTCCCACTATGTGATTCCACATAACATAGTAGCAGACCAGGGATCTATTTTTATAGCAAAGATGATGTGGGAATGGTCCCTTGATCCACAGTCATATTTTGACTTAGAATCTGTGCCTCGATAGTGTGGGAACAAGCTGCTGGAGGCATAGCTTGAAGCACCAGGTGGGAAGCAATACTTCATCCCCCAGGATTTTGTATACATCCTTAACAACCTTTACATGACACTATGTTCCCAGTAGATAGAATACTAGAGGAGTCTCCATTCTCTTCCCATCATTTGCAGTGACTCACTGGGGTCCTTTGTGCTCCCCATTTCTGCAACTCTGGGGTCTATATGGTTAAATATTCTTTTCTCAAAAGAGGGTACCATTTCCCCCAAAGACACAGAAGAGTGCCATTGAATTATAAACTCCACAAGAAAAGGAGTCATTGTTTTAGCAGGAATAACTCTAATCAAGAGGAAAAAGTAGGGCTGCTTACACATTGGTGGAGCAGAAGAATGTGTGTGGAATCAAATGGCCCACTTGAGTGTATCTTGGTATCCCTTTGCCCAATTGTGGGTGTAAAGAAACAGGTATGGCCACCACCTTATGAGAAGGGCAGAATGACAAGGTACTCAGGGACCTCAGGGGTGAGAATCTAGGTCATGTCACCAGCTAAGCCACTGAGGCCAGCGTATGTGGTAGCTTATGGTATCTTGTGTAGAGTGAAAACGGAGGAGGGAGATTAATAGAGGAACTGCAGCACTGAGGACTATAGTTTATCTCACTAACTTCCTTCTTCTAAATGTCCCCTTGGAAAGAGATGTCCAGTGGAATTTGTAGGCTATTCCCCAAACATGCAAATATACATGGATCTATGAGACATGGGGTGTGGACTGTGGCAGACATGGAGATGCACCACCCAGATTCATTTTCAAAGAAAGACTTTCTGCTCAGCTGTGGGGAGTGTTTGCAACCTCCAACTGTCAGACTCTCTTGGCCTCTCATCTGCAGAGAATTCCCTTCTCAGAGGCCACATTCTCCCCAGAATAGCCTACATCTCTTACTAAGTAAAGCTGGAATATAAAGGTCCAGCCACAGCAAACCAAGATGAGACATTATGAAAGGCATTACTCACTCCAGAACTTCCTGCATCACAGTTCAATTGCTTCCTTTCCTCTCCTCTAAAATGTCTTGTCTCCAAACTCTGTGGAGAATTCTCCTGCAGATTCAAGCTGGGACAACAAATTTAATAGCAACTTTTATTCAGATTCAGACACTTGCAGTAGTAATACATACCATTATGTTCCTTTCTGTTGGTGAAATACTCTCCTAGAATATGAAGATGTCATTATTACTTAGTCTAAATTAATCTTTAAGTGCATTTTTAATAATGATATTACCAAAGCTAAACATTCAATTTGCACATTTTTTCTGTCTTTGCAATACCAGGAATCTGGACACTGAGAATTGTTCAATAACAAAATAATCTAACCAAAAATACCTATACTGTCTTGACCATTCAAGTTGATAGAAGTAGCTTTGGTACAAAAAAAGTTATGCTTGAGTTTGTTTTTTGTTTTGTTTTTTTTTTTACTGTTTTTGTTCTTTTCTACACCTTTGAATTGAATACTTAAAAATATTTCAAAATGACTTGCATAATTCAAACAGAAAGATTTACATTTTGATTTCTTGATTCTTAATTTTTCCTTTACTACTGATTTGAATGCTTGATAATATTTTAAGCCGTTTACCAAATGAAAAAAACACTAAATTAATGTATTTGTGTGTTATTTAGGTCAGAGTACTTACAGATGTAAGACAAAGTTAATATTGGTGTTTAAATTATCCATATTCCTTTTCTCACCAAAGCTCATCAAGCACTCCTTTTAAATGATGCATTTGGCAGATGAAAAGCACAGATGACCTGTCCCACAGCACATTCCTAATGGCTGCATCTGGAGCTCATGTTATTTTCCTGGATGCATTAGCATTCGGCTGGGTGATAAATATCAACTGCCTGGGATTTCTAAGCTTTATAAACTTGCTTGGGTGATTTTGCACTTCTAGTCTTCAGCTTTTTATCATGTTCTTATGGCACTTCAGTCAGAATTCTTCCTCTAAGTAAAATGTTATGATAGAGAAAGGGATGTTTCATCATATCACAGCCTGCATTTTCAACTTTTCTGCATGAGTGAGAATGATAATTTGGAAATAATCCACAAACAACTAGACCATTTTTCAGAATCAGGAATGGTGGTTGGCATAATAACCAAACATTTGTATCAATAATCAGATGTTTAGTTTGCAAAGTCATTCATTTACCATCACTATTAATATAAAAATAAAATAGCTTGCATTTATATTGCACATCGCACTTAACAAAATGCTTATACATACATCATATTACTTGATCTTCAGAAACGACATGAGATTTGGTGGGGTTTTAGTACCTGTTTTATAGAAAGAATTGCTAGGGCTCAGAGAAACTATGGTTAAAACAGGAGAATTTACTATAAATAACTATTAAGCTCAGATAAAAGAGTAACTATAGGATGTAAGAGCACTCTCTATATAGTGCCCTATGGCTGAAGAGAGAGTCCCCAAAGAGGTCCCAACTTAGAAGGGGACCTCCTTCCCCAAGGCAGTCATGCCTAATTCATTGGAGAAGATGGAGTTGCAGCTCACTGGATGACAAAAAAAAAAAAAAAAAATCACTGGTTTCTTTAAGCGGAGCTGGGCCCATAGTTACCGGTCAAGCAGACAAGCATCATCTAGTGGGTTGGTGGATGAATGTGCAGAAAAGTGTGGGCATCAGTGCTGAACAAAGGGTGGAAACATACAGTGTTAGTGTTGGGAGGGCCAAGGAAGGTGATCAACAGGCAGAGCCAGAGCTGTGAGGTCACCAAGGAACCACCATGTTCTTGGCCCTGGCTGGGGCAGAATACCACTGGATGTCCTCAAACTCACACCTTTGACCAGTGGTACAACCGCAGGAATCAGTAGAAATTTCTTCCTCCTGCAGTGTCACAACAGCGACCTCTAGTGAGAGAGTTTAATATTGTGTTCACCACAAAGGAGGAATGCTTAAAGATTTCTGTCCGTTATTGCATGCAGAGTAGGTATTGCAGGGTGAATTTGGAGCTGACATATAATAAATTAACACATTCAAGACCTTGGGTAAGGCAATGTTTTTTTGGCAGATGATAGTTCTTGGAAAGGGACTTGCATATCTAACACTTCCAGCCCTTGGAGAAATGAGTGTCTCCGTCCTGAAAGGAAAATCTGGGTGGCTAACCACAGTAACCATTATAATATTAATCTATAAATCAGTGCCAAGAAGCTGTCTGAACTGTGATATATATATATATACATATCCATCCCCTTTTATTAAGATAAATTAATGGGCCTTTAATTATTGCCCTCAGTGTTGTTTCCTCAAGCTTTCTTTTTATTCATCAGAGTGTCCATTATAATCTGTTGCCTGGATATAGAATATATTAAACTTGAATAATAATATTAATAATTATCAAACCAAATATTCTTTTTTTCCCTGGAAATCCTTAAATTTCATAATAAATGTTCACCAACATTTCCTTCCTTAAAGTTATCCTTCCTACAGAAGGCTTGGTATAGCTACTGTGCTTCTATAGACCATTACTTTCAACTTATTGGCATCAATGGCAGTTAGCCAAATATCATCATGAAGATATTTTCAAGATGCTTGTGATCAATAATCTTTTTTCACAAACTGAAAAAGGAATCAATGCATATGGCTTGTGTATTATTAGTTCCCTGCTTCATCTACTTTTCAGATTAAGGGAAAATTCCCCCCCACACACACACACCAAAAGAATGAGTATTTCAGAATTTGAAAGGGATAAAATAGAGGCATAGTTCTCTTATATACTAATTAATTCAATTTCCACCAAATGATGCTGCCTCCCACTGGCTCAATAATAAAATCAATTATCTGTGTTCGCTCCTGAAACTTTCTCTGCAGTTGCCCAGAGGATTAAGGATGTGTTCCATACTGCAAACATTGAGTTACAGCCTTGCATTTTGCTTCTGTTCTGGATCTCTTTTAGTGTAACCACATATATAGTATATGTCTTTCTCTCTTTTATTTGTATATTCTTCTTTGGCTAAAATTCTTAATGCTACACTAATTTGAAGACAGACTCCAAATATGCAGGCATAAAATAATAAAAACTCTTTTAGTTAGGGTAACTTTCCCAGTTTTAGCTCCTCAGGAAACACTCTTCCTTTCAATGACTGACAGACTCTGAATATTCTCTCACTCCTTTAGGTCTATGAGTTATGGCTTCTCTTTGTAATGACTTTCTCCACCTGAAATTTTCATACACGTATGCAATGATAAGCTTCATTACTAGGTCCTTTATGAAGTTTGTGCCAATCTCCCCTTACTTACTCCTTACTCCCTACTGTTCCCATGGCATTTAGTATTTGTTGTAAGGCTAGTTTAGTGTTGCTGAATTCTCTCAGCTTTTGCTTATCTATGAAATTTTTGATTTCTTCTTCAAATCTGAATGAGAGCCTTGCTGGGTAAAGTAATCTTGGTTGGAGGTTTTTTCCTTTCATCACGTTAAGTATATCATGCCACTCCCTTCTGGCCTGCAGAGTTTCTGCTGAAAAATCTGCCTATAACCTTATTGGGGTTCCCCTGTATGTTACTTGTTTCTTTCCCCTAGTTGCGTTCAAGATTTTCTCTTTGTCTTTAATTTTGGTTAGTTGGATTAATATGTGTCTCAGGGTGTATTCCTCCTTGGGTTTATTTTATATGGTACTCGTTGTGCTTCCGGGGCTTGAGTGAGTGGTTCCTTTCCCATGTTAGGGAAGTTTTTAGCTATCATCTCTTGGAATATTTTTTCTGTCCCCTTCTCTCTCCTCCTTCTGGCACCCCTCTAATACGGATGTTGTTGCATTTAATGTTGTCCCAGAGTTCTCTGGGACTCTCTTCATTTGTTTTCAATCTTTTTTCTCTTTTCTGTTCTGCATCCATAATTTCTACTCATCTGTCCTCCACCTCGCTTATTTGTTCTTCTGCCTCCTGTATTCTGCTGTTAGCTGCTTCTAGTGAATTTTTTATTTCAGTTATTGTATTTTGCATCTCTTCTTGTTTCAGTTTTATATCTTCTATTTCTTTGCTCAGTGTTTCCTGTAAGTTATCCATCTTTGCCTCCAGTTTATTTCCAATGTCTTGCATCATCTTCAGTATCAACAATCTAAAGTCTTTTTCCTGGAGGCTGAGAATCTCATTGCTTAGCTGATTTTCTGGGGTTTTTCCTTTCTCCCTCATCTGAGTTATAGCTCTCTGCTTTTTCATTTTTATAGGTTTTTGGTGTGGTGACCTTTTTCCAGATAATAGAGTTGTAGCCTCTCTCACTCTGGTGTCTGCCCCCCTTGTGGCTGAAGTCGATATGGGGGGGGGCTTGCTGTAGGCTTCCTGATGGGAGGGACTGATGCCTGCCCACTGGTAGGTGGAGCTGATTCTAATCCCTCTGGTGGGTGGGGATTAGTCTCTGGATGGGATTAGAGGCAACTGTGTGCCTGAGGGATCTTTAGGTAGCCTGTTTACTGAGGGGTGGGGCTGTGATGCCACCTGGATTGTTGTTTTGCCTTGGGCTTCTCAGTGCTGACTGATGGGTGGGGCCAGATTTTCCCAAAATGGCCACCTCCAGGGAAAGGCACGCTGCTGAATATTCCCGAGAGCTTTGCCTTCAATGTCCTTCCCTCACAACAAGCCACATTCACCCCTGTTTTCCCAGGATGTCCTCCAAAAACTGCAGTCAGGTTTGACCCAGATTCCTATGGAGACTTTACTTGCCCTGGGACCCAGTGCATGTGAACGTCTGTGTGTGCCTCTTAAGAATAGAGTCTCCCAGAGTTCCTGTCGTGGCTCACTGGTTAACGAATCCGACTAGGAACCATGAGGTTGAGGGTTTGATCCCTGGCCTTGCTCAGTGGGTTAAGGATCCAGCGTTGCCCTGAGCTGTGGTGTAGGTTGCAGACGTGGCTCAGATCCTGCATTGCTGTGGCTCTGGTGTAGGCAGGTGGCTGCAGCTCCAAATAGACCCCCTAGCCTGGGAACCTCCATATGCCATGGAAGCAGCCCTAGAAATGGCAGAAAGACAAAAAAAAATAGGGTCTCCATTTCCCCCAGTCCTATGGAGCTCCTGTGTACAAGCCCCACTGGCCTTCAATGCCAGATGCTCCAGGGGCTCTTTCTCCCAGCGCCAGATCCCCACACATGGGAGTTTGATGTGGGGCTCAGAATTCTCACTCCTGTAGGTGAGTCTCTGTGAACCAGTTACATTCTGGTCTGTGGGGCTTCCCACCAGGAGGTATCAGGTTGTTTATATCATGCAGTCGCCCCTCCTACCTCTTGCTGTGGCCTCCTCTTTGTCTTCTGGAGTAAGATGTATTTTTTAAGGTTTCCGGTCCATTTGTGTAAAGATTGCTCAGACTTTAGTTGTGAATTTGTTGTTTTTAGGAGAGAAGTTGATCTCCAGTCCTTCTATTCCACCATTTTAGGAGTCTGTTCCCGTGGCATTTAAAACTATCTCAGTTACAGCACATTCCTCATTGCTTTTTCTGTACTTGGCTTTCTCCTCTACTAACTTCTAATCTCTTCGAACACAGGGTGCAACATATTCTATTGTTATCTGGATTGCCTCTACCAAACCAGACACATAGCTGTGGCGTTAGTATTGACTTTCATTACTTTTCACTGGACAATTGCTCTTGGCTCACTGGAGCCATCACCGGTGAATACACTGGGAGCTTATATCCCCCTTCCAGCAGCTCTTAACAATTGAACTTACTGATATTGGGATATAATAGCCTACCCTCACAACCTCATCTATAGACTGGAAGACCCCTGTGTTGAGATTCATACTCTTCATGGGATCAAGCTGAGGCTAAAACCATGTCTTTGCCTAGGTTCTTCATCTGACACACTTTCCTTGCCTCTCTCCTTAAAATTTTTCTCCTGAGATCATTCCCTCAACAAGTCATCTTGCTGAAGAATCTCCATTCCTATTGTGGTAAGACACAGGGTTTTTGATCTGAAAATATTTGTAAACTTGGGCCTAACCTAGTACTATTAAGGCATAGGACACTCAAGAAATATTTGCTTAGTGGAAGCAATTGAGTAATTAAATTAAGTATATTTGATTATTCCTGTCTTTCCTGCTTTATTGCCATGTTGCATGGCTTTTCTCTCTCAATTTCCTGGTCCTGAGAAAATGGTGATGCCTCAGTGCACTTCTGGCAAAAACCTAGTTTCAGTTGAAGTTATCAAGATCCCAAACCATATTATTGCTTCTTAAGTTTTGAATCCATGATTTTTTTTCATGATTTTCTTAAGTCCTTTTCTATCAGTTAGGCCCAAAGATACCTGAATTATGTGATAAACATGTATTAAGCAAACTTTTTTCGGAAGTACAGAAAAGAAATCATTGCATTGTCAATGGCTTACATCAAAAGTCAATTCTGGTGGTCCTAAGATTTTATCCAACCCATAGATATGTTTTATTGGATTCATACTGTGTTTAAAAACTTTTAGACCTGGAGTTCCCATTGTGGCTCCGCAGTAATGAACCCGTCTAGTATCCATGAGGATGCAGATTTGATCCTTGGCTCCATCCAGTGGGTTAAGGATCCAGCATTGCCATGAGCTGAGGTGTAGGTCATAGACACGGTTTGGATCTGGCATTGCTATGGCTGTGGCATAGGCCAGCAGCTGCAGCTCCAATTTGTCCTCTTGCCTGGGAACTTCCATATGCTGTGGGTATGGCCCTAAAACAAACAAACAAACAAACAAGCAAAAAAAATTAGACCTATTGCCAACATATAAAATTCCAAATTCAAGATTGTCAGTTACACATAAATTTGAAAATCTCTGATTATTTACCCTTATAAAAACAATCTTGTTTGCCATAGTCCTGGTTATTCATTATTGTCTTACATCCAACCCAGTTCTTTTTTAAAGGACTTGTTTGACTGCTTTAGATACTTTTCTTTGGGACCCCTAAGAGGTACTTGGGAGCATATTGACAGGGACTATATTAAATCCATTTCTGAATCCCTAGCATTTAGCACAGTATCTACCAAAGTAGGTGCTCTGTAAGTGTTTATTAAATTTACTGTTTAAGAGGAGGGGAAATATCTTTTGGAAAAAAAAATTGGATTTTCAACCGAAACTAAGAGTCCTGTAAAATATCCTTACTGCAGCAGAAAAAAAAAGGCTATAGTAAAAAAGGCAGGAGTAACTGAAAGATGTAACAGAAGAGAGGTGCTTGTTTTCCAGTGATAATGGAAGTTCCAATATCATACAGATGAGCACAATGGCAATTAGGAAGAAAAGTGGTAACACTGATTGACATAGTAGTACAGTTGATTAATTCTCTATCCAAGAAAAGAGGTTGAAGGACTGAAATGAAAGCAACTGCAAGCAGAAGGACACTGACAAATTACTACAATTAACATTTCTGATAGCCTAAAGCAACTAGCACAGCATGATAAAATGTGGAACATAGAAGTTGCAACAGGTGAGAGATACAGACCTCAGCTGAAGATTGAGACCTCAATCTAGGTAAGACTCTATAATGCCTTCTGGATAAGGCAGCACCAACATCCTGTAAAGAAATAGAAAACAAAACCACAAAAAAAAGGAATTAGTTCAGGCTTTATGCTAGATATATATTGTATAATTTTCTGCACTTAGTTATGACTGATTTTACCAGTTAACTATATGCATATGTATACACACAGACATATACATGTGCACAGTGAGAATTCTCTCAGAGAAACTTTTAACAGTTTTATTTTTAAATAAATATTAGAAGGATCAACGTTAGGCATTGTTAGGGGGATATAGTTAAAACAGATGAACCCAAATGTAGATAGCATTCAATCTCCTGGTGTTAAATAGGATAGACTAGGAAGTACATCACTGACAAAAGAGGAACCCTACTGTTACACTGACTGTCTCCCCTTCTAGTTTTACTTCCTTATATTATATTCCCTCTTCTTGTACTGGATCCTTTTTTCTGCTGCTCAGCCATTATCTGCCTTAGGGCAATCTTACTGCTTTTAAGTCATCACCAAGATCAAGTTGCTTATTTAGCTGTCTATTAAATTCTGAAGCTCTTCTTTCAGAGAGAGAACCATGAGCTTCTTTTTAATCACACGTATACCAAAAAGAAAAGATATAAATTAAATATACTTGTAATTAAGGAGGAAGTTCATCAGTAGGAAGAATAGGCATGTGTATTGTAAAATCCATTAGTGCAGTTTGCTAAGTATTTCTGTAATTTCAGGTACATGTTTGAATTATACTTCTCTGACACTGGTTAAGTTTGGCATAGATTCATGGATTTATCTGAACAATAAAATGTAAAGTGAGAATGAAATATGCCTCTTCTACGGTAGATTTAAAAGACAAATTCTCTTCTCTTTGTCTAGACTATCATGGAAGAAGTTGTTAAGGAAGGCGCCTTCATCAGTCTGGGTTCCTGAGTGTTTACAATGAGCAGAGTCTTTAGTTCCCTGTGACATACAGCATGAATGAAAAATAAATTTCGTTGTCTTAAGCCACTGAGGCTTGGGGTTTGTTATAACAGTATAACCTCACCCATTCTGCCTGATACACTAGTTAAGCTGCAAATAGCTGTGGCAGCAAAACTCTGCAGCAATGTACAGGCAATTAGAAAAAAAAATGTTTCATGTCTCAGCTCAGAATTTGATGAACATGTAAGTAGAGGTGACAAACATGTAAACTAGAGAGAAATATGCACACAAATAATATTGGGCCACACAACTTAAGACAATGAATTTCCAACTGTGCTGGGGTGATGATGTCTAGAGATTTCTCTGAATCTCATCAGAGATCACCTGAGGAGATTGGGGGTGGGAGGGAGTTCTTTGTAGACTCTAATCAAACAAAGCTTCTGTTTATGAGATTATCTGAGATAATTTGTTTACAAACGGGGTTTCCAAATACTGCATTTGAAGAAAGGATCACATGATAAAATGATAGTGGGAAAACATTATTTTGAGAAAAACAGATAACATAAAATTTTGTAGGTGATAGATATCAAATATCTTATGAGTAGCTAACTATACCATGATCACTCATTCCTCAGCATGTTTTTGTGAGTTGAAACCCATTTCCTCTTTGCCAGTCTCTATCTCACAAACTGCTTTGTACTCTTTAACAGGCATATGAAATGTTGCCTGCTCTGCAAAACCATCCCAGAGGCACTTTTAGGAATGTGAGAGGGCATGTACACTCACATACAGACTAATCTATGCCATTCTTTCCAATCTCTTATCACATCATAGGGTAATCAGCTTGTAAATTGCTCTCCTTCACTAGATTATGAGCAGTTAACAGAGTCTAGAAAGATATAAGTAGTTTGGAATGGCTAAAAGAATCTTTAAACAATAAAACTTAATTTAGTTTACATAATTCATTTTGCTGTACCATTTTAAGCAAATTGTCTAACTAAAACTTCCAAGTCTTTGCCATATTCTGTCTTAAGAATTTAACATAATTTCTTCATAGTCTATGAAATTAAATGTTATCCAAATGATTTACTACCATAATTTTATAGTTGAATATTTTTTTGCCATTTCTGTGCTTGAAATATAATTAACAAAGAGGATAAACAACCTGCAATAACAAAAACTAAAGCCTTTGTTCTTTATTATTTCAGATATTCTTTATCTTTCCCTACCGACAGAAAGACCAATTATCTTTACCTATTCTCTTTACCTTTCTAACCAATTCTCTTTACCTTCCTGTTATGACTTCTTGAAGTTTTTGCCCTTACTGTAAATTTTTCTTTGTACATTCAGCAAAAACACACTCAATTTTCGAAATATACCAACTATACACACTTTCATACTGGATTCCATTTACAGACACCTCTACATGTGAATAAAATCTATACATTTTATAAATAATTTTTAAAGAACTATTATTTAGAAAAGCGTACAACAGATAACAGTAATTTTAATATGCACCTCTCAAATAAGAAAGACAAAAAATAGTTTGTTTTTTTTATTCCTAAGTACTTATAGGAAGGAAAGGCATGAGGGGACCCTCAACATTTATTTTCATTTCAAAATACAACAAAGAAAGATATTATGTCTGTATTCCTTCTTTCTCCTTAGAGGTGATTCCATCAGTGGGGTTTGTATACTTTACTATATACAAAAAAACTAAGAAGTGTTAAGGTGCTGTATTTTAACTCTTAGTTTCAAAAAGTGCTATTCCCATTATGGTTACTAAAGGAGACAGGTTGGGGGGAAGGGATGGACTGGGAGTTTGGGATGGAAATGGTCTAAATTATGTCGTGATGATGGTTGTACAACTACAGGTACAATAAAATTCATTGGATTAAAAAAAAAGTAAATACTCATTCCAAAAGAATACCAATGATCTACCTCACCTTCAAGATTGTCCCAGGCCTAGGGCCAAGTTTAAAGTGTACTGGTCAAAGCAGACAATTTACAAACACAGTTGGAGTTCCTTTTGTGGTACAATGCGATGCGGGTGTCTCTGGCATACTGGGACACAGGTCCAATCCCTGGCCCAGTACAGTGGGTTAAGGATCTGACATTATAGCTGTGGCTGAGATGGAAACTCCATATGCTGCAGGGCCAAAAAAGAAACACAAAAGCACAAATAATTAATACATTGATTTGTGTATTTATTGAGTGTGGTTCTTCTGAAGAAATAAATAGAATGTCAAATTAGTAAGAATTTGAAAGCTGAATGAAAGTGCATTTTTTGAAAAGGCATTGTTCTATTTGGATGCTATATTTATGAGGGAAGTGTTTTGCAGATTTTCAATAATTATGTTTAAATTATGATGACATTGGACATTAGTAATTACATTTGTCCCTCAAGACAGTGTAATTATTGCTAATAACAAGCTGCAGTGACTAAATTCTAAAAATTCAAAATACATTTTGTTTGTTCCATAATTTAAGAGATAATACATATGACCGTGCTTTGATTTAATTATTTCAGTAAGTATTTGTGGACACCTACTGTAAATCAAGTATAATGAGTGCTGGGAACTTAAGGATGAGTAAGTCTTTTCTACCTTCAGGAACTTGGTAAGGAAGGAGATAAATAAAAATCTGCGATGGGTGGCATTCTCATTGTACAAGTATGCACCAGGTCCAGCGGTATCCTACCAGAATGTAAAAAAAGTATAGTATGGCATTCTGGCAAAATCAAGTTATTCAAGATGGCTCCAGAAAAAATATGAGGAAGGTTGGGGGAGTGAGAATAGGACAAACAAGCAAAAGGAGCTTTGGGGTAAGCAAAGGCCATGGTATGAAATAATGTGAAGACTTGTCAGGATGTTGCAAGCTAACTGATGGCCAGTGGAGATCTACTGAGGAATTTTAAGCAGAAGAGTGGTTAAGTCTTGGAGTTCCCATAATGGTTCAGTGGGAATGAATCTGACTGGCATCTATGCCAGGGGGTTAATTCATATATAATTTATAGTTTTTCCACATCCCCAGATTCAATCAACCACAAATCATTTAGTACTGTGTAGCCCTAAAAAAGCAGGTTCCATCCCTGGCCTTGCTCAGTGGGTTAAGGATCTGGCATTGCTGTGGCTGTGGTGTAGGCTGGCGGCTACAGCTCCAATCAACCCCTAGCCTGGGAACCTCCATATGCTTCAGGTGTAGCCCTAAAAAGCAAAAAAAGCAAAAAAAAAAAAAAAAAGGTGGTAAGTCTTGATCACAAATGCTTTTTCAAGTGATCACACTGGTGACAGTAAATGTTAATGATGACAGTGGATTAAGGGGTGATGAATTTCTCTCTCTCTTTAAATTCTATTTTATTTTTGCTTTTTAGGGCCGCACCTATGGCATATGGAAGTTCCTAGAGCTAGGGGTTGAATTGGTAGAATTGGAGCTGCCACGGTCATAGCCAAACCATATCTGAGCTGCATCTGCGACCTACACCTCAGCTCACAGCAATGCCAGATCCTTAACCCACTGAGTGAGGCTAGGGATAGAACCCACAAAGTCATGGATACTAGTCAGGTTTGTTTCCACTGGCCACAACAGAAAATCCTAATTGCTCTTTTTTCCTTTTATTTGCTAGATTTTCTATACTGAATCTGTATGCTACTTGCTAATACAAACTTCTTTAAGTGGTAAAGAGGACTTATATCTAATTGTCGTCTTTTCCCATTAGAAATCAAGCTTCATTAAATGTAACCTATATATATCTTGTTCATTGCTCTAGTCCCAAAGCTGAATACATAGAATGAATGAATATCAACATTGAATGAATGAATGTCAGTTTGGATGGAGACAAGAGAGTTTAGTGTGTTTTCAGTATAGAACTTCGTGAATGTGTTTTAGGATGATACCGCATTTTTGGTTGTGGTGACCAATTAGTAATTAATAAGTATAGAAATATAGCAATTGGGTTTCAAGAGAAAAATAGCATATACAGCTTTGAACACTCTCTGAATAAGTTGCCTATGGAAAATTAAGATGACTGCATCCAGTAAGAAATTAAAGAAGTGAAGAATACAAGTAAGAATATGGGCTTGAGATATGAATTTGGAACTCTTTAACTTTCAAAGTGGTAATATAAGCCACAGAACTGGATGCTATTATTTAGGGAATATATAGAACAAAAGGGCCAAAAACTCTAGGGAAAAGCAGTGTTCTTAATGACCTGAGGAGTGCATATAACATCACAGAATTTAGTATCATGCATTTCATGGAAAAGGAGTTCTCAAGAGGAGTGGTGACTAATGTCAAATATGAAAGGGCACTCAAATAGAATGAAAGCATGAAAGAAAATTTTGACCTTGACATTTTATTTTTTCATTCTTTTTTTTTTGTTGTATTATTTTAGGCTTACAGCAAAAAAACAGTGTAAAGCTCTCCCAAATGTTAAATTTTTTCCACAATGGCTTTTTTATTCTCTGCTTATCTGTAAACATGTATGTATATATGTGTATGTCTATGTATGTATATACAGTTGACCCTTGAGCAACACAGGGGTTAATTTATATATAATTTTTAGTTTTTCCACATCCCCAGATTCAGTCAACCACAAATCATTTAGTACTGTGGTATTTATTATTGAAAAACATCCAAGTATAAATGGACCTTCACATTTCAAACCCATGTTGTTTAGGGGTCAGCCGTATTTTTTTCTCAAATATCTGAGACCTTTAAGGGTAAGTTGCAGTTATAAATAGCTGCAATGTATTTTCCTAAAAACAAGAACATTCTTTTACATAACTATATTAATATAGTCAAGATATTAATATTAATAAAAAAAAACTTTTCACAAATTATGCCAGTTAACCATTAGTGTCCATTATGGGAAATCGAGTTTGGTCCAGAATCCCAATATACATATATACATATAAATATATGTGTGTGTATATATATGTATATGTGTGTGTGTATATATATATATACGTCTATTTCTATCTAAATACCTATCTATCTCTGTACCTACCATCCTATCTATCCTTTTATCCATGCATCTATTCATCCATCTATATATTTTTGTTTGGCCATGCTCACAGCATGCAGAACTTCTTGGGCCAGGGATCAAACCCACACCACAGCAGCTACCAGAGCCACAGCAGTGACAGTATCAGGTCCTTAACTTACTATGCCACAGAAGAAATCCCATCCATCTGTATTTAAAACTATAAGTTTATAATTAAATTTCTAATTCCTTGATCAGATTAGTGGTCTAACATTACATGATAATATGAGAGATGAGCTAGACTGGAGATATTTTTAGCTAGAAGCTTATCCATTGTAATTAGAATTCTTTTTCCATATATAGTGCATAGAGAAATCCAGGTAGGCGATGCTCATTGTCTTTCCCTAGTACAAATGAATGTACCAATCATAACTTTAAAATAAGCCTTGCATTATTGGTTCTGTATTTTTTATTATTTACAAAACCAGGGCCTATTCCCAAACACATAGACAGAAAACAGATGTGGACCTCTCAAATACAGTATGGTTTATCCTGTCTTTGTCCTGTACCCCTTTGAGCAAGGCAATGTTAGTGTGGATATAATGGTCTCTACTCCTCAGCCATTCTGTTGTTTTCAGCATTATGAAATTAAGGAAATGCATTTCTTTGCAGATGGTTTTTCATAAATCCACTGAAGTTTCTAATGTTTTGATGTTCCCTATTTTTATTGTTGAGTTAAAAAAACTTTTTCTATATGACCTCATTTATTTTAACGGGGTTAGTATAATTTTTTTTTTTTTTTTTTTTTGCTTTTTAGGGCCACACCTGTAGCATATGGAAGTTCCCAGGCTAGGGGTCGAATTGAAGCTGTGGCCACTGGTCTGCTCCACAGCCACAGCAACTTGGGGTCCAAACCATGTCTGCAACCTACACCACAGCTCACAGCAATGCCGGATTCTTAACCCACTGAGGCAGGCCAGAGATAGAACCCACATCCTCATGGATATTAGTCAGATTCATTTCCGCTGTGCCACAGCAGGAAATCCTTAATGGGATTAATTGAAAATACTCCTTATGCACTTACTTAATCAGTCAGTTTGTCTTGGTTATGTTGTGGTAATAACTCACAAATCTTGGCGACTTAACAAATTTTTGTTCTTGCTCATGTTATGTGGCCAGTGTGGGTCACTAGGGGTTTTGCTCATCAAAGACATTGAGCAAACAAGATTTTAAGACTCTTCATTTCACCATACCTAATGTGATCACCTCTAAGAAAATGGGCAGAATCATAGGCTTATTCTTTTTTTTCCATTACACTTGCTTTTATTTTCTTCATAGAACCTATCACCATATGACAAGCTATTTATATAGTTATTTGCTATATTTATACCCCATGATTGGATTTTAGGCGATTTTGATTTCCAAAACAAAATACTCATTGCCAAATCCAAGAACCAAATATTAACATTAAGGTCCTAACAGCAAAAGTAAAAGGTAGCATTTTTTTTTAAGTCTGTAAGCTAATTTTGGTAGAATTTTTTAAAATAATTTATTTTTTTCCCACTGTACAGCAAGGGGATCAAGTTATCCTTACATGTATACAGTTTTCCCCCACCCTTTGTTCTGTTGCAATATGAGTATCTAGACATAGTTCTCAATGGTACTCAGCAGGATCTCCTTTTAAATCTATTCCAAGTTTTATCTGATAAGCTCAAGCTCCTGATCCCTCCCACTCCTTCCCCCTCCCATTAGGCAGCCACAAGTCTATTTTCCAAGTCCATGATTGTCTTTTCTGAGGAGATGTTCATTTGTGCTGGATATTAGATTCCAGATATAAGTGATATCATATGGTATTTGTCTTTGTCTTTCTGGCTCATTTCACTCAGTATGAGATTCTCTAGTTCCATCCATGTTGCTGCAAATGGCATTATGTCATTCTTTTTTATGGCTGAGTAGTATTCCATTGTGTATATATACCACTTCTTCCGAATCCAATCATCTGTGGATGAACATTTGGGTTGTTTCCATGTCCTGGCTATTGTGAATAGTGGTGCAATGAACATGCGGGTGCATGTGTTTCTTTTAAGTAGAGTTTTGTCCGGATAGTTGCCCAAGAGTGGGATTGCGGGGTCATATGGAAGTTCTATGTATAGATTTCTAAGGTATCTCCAAACTGTTCTCCATAGTGGCTGTACCAGTTGACATTCCCACCAATGGTGCAGGAGGGTTCCCTTTTCTCCACAGCCCCTCCAGCACTTGTTATTTGTGGATTTATTAATGATGGCCATTCTGACTGGTGTGAGGTGTTATCTCATGGAAGTTCTGATGTGCATTTCTCTTATAATCAGCGATGTTGAGCATTTTTTCATGTGGTTGCTGGCCATCTGTATATCTTCCTTGGAGAAATGTCTTTTCAGGTCTTTTGCCCATTTTTCCATTGGTTGATTGGCTTTTTTGCTGTTGGGTTGTATAAGTTGTTTATATATTTTAGAGATTAAGCCCTTGTCAGCTGCATCATTTGAAACTATTTTTTCCTATTCTGAAAGTTGTCTTTTTGTTTTCTTTTGGGTTTCCTTTGCTGTGTAAAAGCTTTTCAGTTTGACTAGATCCCATTGGTTTATTTTTGCTCTAATTTCTATTGCTTTGGGGGACAGACCTGAGAAAATATTCATGATGTTGATGTCAGAGAGTGTTTTGCCTGTCTTCTCTTCCAGAAGTTTGATGGTGTCCTGTCGTATATTTAAGTCTTTCAGCCATTTGGAGTTTATTTTGGTGCATGGTGTGAGGGTGTGTTCTAGTTTTATTGCTTTGCATGCAGCTGTCCAGGTTTCCCAGCAATGCTTGCTGAATAGACGTTCTTTTTCCCATTTTAGGTTCTTGCCTCCCTTGTCAGAGATTAATTGACCCTAGGTGTCAGGGTTTATTTCTGGGTTCTCTATTCTGTTCCATTGGTCTGTCTGTCTGTTTTGATACCAGTACCATGCTGTTTTGATGACTGTGGCTTTGTAGTATTTCTTGAAGTCTGGGAGAGTGATGCCTCCTGCTTGGGTTTTGTTTCTCAGGATTGCTTTGGGGATTCTGGGTCTTTTGTTGTTCCATATAAATTTTTGGATTGTTTGTTCTAGTTCTGTGAAAAATGTCATGGGTAATTTGATGGGGATTGCATTGACTCTGTAGATTGCTTTGGGTAGTATGGCCATTTTTACAATATTGATTTTTCCAATCCAGGAGCATGGAATATCTTTCCATTTCTTTACATCTTCTTTGATTTCTTTGATTAAAGGTTTATAGTTCTCGGCATATAGGTCCTTTACCTCCTTGGTCAGGTGTATTCCCAGGTATTTGATTTTGTGAGGTGCAATTTTAAAAGGTATCGTATTTTTGTATTCCTTTTCTAATATTTCATTGTGGTATACAGAAATGCGACTGACTTCTCAATGTTAATCTTATATCCTGCTACTTTGCTGAATTTATTAATCAGTTCAAGTAGTTGTGGGGTTGAGTCCTTAGAGTTTTCTATGTATAGTATCATGTCATCTGCATACAGTGGCAGTTGTACCTCTTCTCTTCCTATATGGATGCCTTTTATTTCTTTTATTTGCCTAATTGCTGTGGCTAGGTCTTCCAAAACTATGTTGAAGAGCAGTGGTGAGAGTGGGCATCCCTGTCTTGTTCCAGATTTGAGTGAGAAGGCTTTCAGTTTTTCCCCATTGAGGATTATATTTGCTGTGGGTTTATCATAAATGGCTTTGATTATATTCAGGAATGCTCCCTCTATACCCACTTTGGTGAGGGTCTTGATCAAGAATGGATGTTGGACTTTGTCAAATGCTTTTTCTGCATCTATTGAGATGATCCTATGATTTTTGACTTTTCCTTTGTTAATGTGGTTTATGATGCTGATTGATTTGCGTATGTTGAGCCATCCTTGTGAACCTGGGATGAACCCTAACTGGTCATGTTGTATGATTTTTTTGATATGTTGTTGGATTCGGTTGGCTAAGATTTTGTTGAGAATTTTTGCATCTATATTCATCAATGATATTGGGCGATAGTTTTCTTTTTTGGTGGTATCTCTGTCTGGTTTTGGAATGAGGGTGATGGTGGCATCATAGAATGTCTTTGGGAGTATTCCTTTTCCTTCAACCCTTTGAAAGAGTTTAAGGAGGATGGGCACCAGTTCCTCTTTATTATGTTTGGTAGAATTCACCTGTGAAGCCATCTGGTCCTGGACTTTTATTTGTAGGGAGTGATTTTATGACCTCTTCAATTTCATTTCTAGTGATCAGTCTGTTCAGTTGGTCTATTTCTTCTTGATTCAGTTTTGGCAGGCTGTAAGATTCTACAAAATTGTCCATTTCTTCCAGATTGTCAAACTTGTTGGCATATAGTTGTTCATAGTATTCTCTCATGGGTTTTTGTATTTCTGCAGTATCCATTGTGATTTCTCCTTTTTCATTTCTAATTTTGGTTATTTGGGTTCTTTCTCTCCTCTTTCTAGTGAGTCTGACCAGAGGTTTGTCAATTTTGTTTACCTTTTCAAAGAACCAGCTCTTGGTTTTATTAATTTTCTCTATTGTTTTTTGAGTCTATTTTATTGATTTCTTCTTTGATCTTTATAATTTCCTTCCTTCTGCTGACTTTAGGTCTCTTTTGTTCTTTTTCTAATTCATTTAGGTGGAGGGCTAAGTTGTCCATTTGGGATCTTTCTTCTTTTTTGAGAAAGGCCTGTATTGCTATAAATTTCCCTCTGAGCACTGCTTTTGCAGCATCCCATAGATTTTGAGAGGTTGTGTCTTCATTATCATTTGTCTCAAGGTATTTTTTAATTTCCTTCTTGATTTCCTCATGGACCCATTGGTTTTTTAGTAGCATGTTGTTTAGTCTCCATGTAGTAGGTTTTTTCTCATTTCTTTTCCCATGGTTGATTTCTAATTTCATGGTGTTGTGGTCAGAGAAGATACTTGAGATAATTTCTATGCTCCTAAATTTGTTGAGGTTAGCTTTGTGTCCCAATATGTGGTCGATTCTTGAGAATGTTCTGTGTGCATTTGAGAAGAATGTGTATTCTGATTTTTTTTTTTTGGATATAGTGTCCTAAAGATATCAATTAAGCCTAACTTTTCTATTGTTTCCTTCAAGATCTCTGTTGCTTTATTGGTTTTCTGTCTAGAGGATCTGTCCATTGGTGTGAGGGGGGTATTAAGGTCTCCTACTATGATTGTATTCTCATCAATATCTCCCTTTATGTCTGTTAATATTTGTTGTATGTATCTGGGTGCTCCTGTATTTGGGGCATATATGTTGACGATAGTAATATCCTCTCCTTGGATGGATCCCTTAATCATTAAATAGTGTCCTTCTTTGTCTTTCTTTATGTCTTTTGTTTTAAAGTCTATTTTGTCTGATATGAGTGTTGCAACTCCTGCTTTCCTGTCATGTCTGTTGGCGTGAAATATTTTTTCCCACCCCTTCACTTTCAATCTATATGTATCCTTTGTCCTGAGGTGAGTTTCTTGTCGGCAGCATATTGAAGGTTTTTGCCTTTTTATCCACTCAGCCACTCTGTGTCTTTTGATTGGAGCATTCAGTCCATTGACATTTAAAGTGATAATTGATAGATGATTATTTATTGCCATTTGAACCTCGTGTTCCAGTTGATTCTATGGTTCTCCATTCTTTCTTTTTTTGGTTGGGTGGTCTCTGGTTATTATCTGTTTGAGTGTTGTTGTTTTTTTTTTTCATTTTTTGTGAATGTAATGTTTGGTTTTGGCTTGTGGTTGCCCTGTTTTTTGAGTATGCTAACCCTTCCTATAATTGTGTGTTTTAGCCTGATGGTCCTGTAGGTTCAAGCACTTCATTACTATATTAAAATTAAGAAGAGAAACAAACAAACAAAAAGGGTTATTTATTTCCTAACATCCCTTGCCCACATTTTATGATTGTGATGACTCTTTTTGTTTTCTTTTTAATTTTATTTTGTTTGAAACATGTTCATGATTAAATCTGTATGCTGGCTTATTTGAGTGACTGCTCTCTGATTGTGGTTTCCTCAATCCTAGTTCTTCCTCTTCTTTTTTTTTTTCCTTTTTCCTCTCTTTCTTTTCTTCCTTTCTTTTTGGTTTAGAGAAGCCCTTTCAGTATTTCTTTTAGCCTGGGTTTTGTATTGCTGTATTCTTTTAGCTTTTGTTTGTTGGAGAAAATTTTTATTTCTCCTTCTATTTTAAATGATATTCTTGCTGGATAGAGTATTCTAGGTTGCATATTTTTTCCTTTTAGCACTTTAAATATCTCTTGCCATTCCCTCCTGGCCTGTAGAGTTTCTGTAGAGAAGTCAGCTGATAACCTTTGGGGGTTCCCTTGTAGGTAACATTCTGCTTTTCTCTTGCTGCCTTTAGGATCCTCTCTATATCACTAACTTTTGCCCATTTTTATTATAATGTGTCTTGGTGTGGGTCTATTTGGGTTCAACCTGTTTGGGGCCCTCTGTACTTCCTGTATCCTGAACTCAGTATCCTTTAGATTTGGGAAGTTTCCAGCAATAATTTCTTCAAATATATTTTCCATCCCCTTATCTTTTTCTACTCCTTCTGGAATTCCTATTATGCATAGATTGGCCTGCTTTATATTATTCCATAGGACTCTTATATTGCTTTCCTGTTTTTTCATTTGGTTTTCTGTCTGCTGACCTGATTGGGTGATTTCCATTATTCTATCTTCCACATCACTGATTCGTTCTTCTGCATTATTCATTCTGGTTTTTACTGCCCTTATTTCAGTTTGTATCTCTGCAAATGAATGTTCTAGTTTTTCTTGGCTCCTCCTTATATTTTCTAGTTCCTTTCTGAAGGTATCTGCATTACTGTTCATATCTTCTCTTAATTCCTTCAGTATTTTCACTATTTCTCGTTTGAACTCCAGGTCTGTCAGACTGCAGAGATCTGTTTCATTGTTGACTGCTTTAGGTGAGTTCTCCTGTTGGGTTAACTGGGGGTGGTTTTTCAGCTTCTTCGTCTTGTTTGTTGTTTTCTTTTTCATGGTGGAGTTGTACTCTCTGTGGCCAGGCAGTGTTTGCCTTGTCACTGCCGTGGAATGTTTCCTGAGGGCTGGTGTTGTTGGTCAGTCTTTTTTGAGGCAGTGTGGCTTTTCTGGAGTGTTGGTGGAGCTAACAGGGTCTCTCTGGTTGAAAATCAGTAATTTCTACTACAGCAGATGATATATAAGAGTCTACATCAGGTTCTGATTTGTCTCCTCTCGATCTGAAAACTTAGGACAAAGCGAAGGTTATCTGTCCTGCACTCAACCAATATCACTGGTGGAACAGTGGTTGTATTCAATAAATACTCCTATTTAGAAATAGAAAAATAGGAGGGTATACAGTAATCACTTGTCTATTTTAGTTCTGAAATCTTACAGGGTGGATTATGTAAGTAACTTATACACAATGGGTAGGTAATTTTCCTTTGTTAGGCTCTAATTCTGCTCCCTAAGCTATAGTTCTTCTGAGCCATTGGTTCTGCCCAAGATATCCTTCCCTTTCTGTTTTCCCTATTAGCCTTAGGGAATTTGACATGGAAGAGTATGTCCTCCTTGTCTGTTTTTTTAAAAGTCTTCTTCCTATTCATATAAAGTTTAAGAACTAAGTGTGATTTTAAATCATTCTTTTATTCTACACTGTCTGAAGAACTTGGCCAGCTTCTGACTGTTTCACCTCAGTAAGCTCCATGTGCCAACAGGCACACCCTCAGTTCTTTGATTTAAAAAGACAGAAACAGGGGTCCCCATTGTGGCTCAGTGGAAACGAATCTGACTAGTATCCATGAGGACTCAGGTTCAATCCCTGGTCTTGATCAGTGGGTTAAGGATCCGGTGTTGCCATAAACTGTGGCGTAGGTTGCAGATGTGGCTTGAATCTGGTATTGCTGTGGCATAGGCCGGGGGCTACAGCTCCAATTCATCCCCTAGCCTGGGAAACTCCATCTGCTGCAGTTGCGGCCCTAAGAAGACAAATAGATAAATATAAAAAAAAAAATACAAAAAACCCTTCCTATTTGCTATTGTTCTTTGATTTGTTTTCAGTTTTATTGAGAAATAACTGACACATATCACTATACAAGTTTTAAGATATACAGCAAGATGGTCTGATTTACATATATTGCAATGTTCTTTGATTTTTAGACCCTGTGATTATTCTTCTGGACTTAATTGCTGATACTGTACGACTATGCTCTTATTCTTTTCCTGAGACATTTTGTTTAACTGAAAGTTACTACAATCTTCATTGTGAGGCTCAGATATTTACTCTGAGGTAATCTAATCTGTTCCCATGTTTCAACAGTTTGTATGATGAGCAACTCTTGATTTGATCCTTTATGCAATTCTGAGTTTTAATAAGCTCCCCCCCCCTTTTTTTTTTTTTTTGCTTAAAGCATTTCTTAAACACTTCTTTTACTGTTTGAGTTTGAGAATCACTTGCCTCTTTAAATTTGAAAATTTTCTCTATGCTTTTTCATTCCTGCTTGCAAATCATTCAGTTATTTTGTCAGCTCACCTGTCAGTAACACCTTATTAACACAACCAGCAGCAACTAAGACTTACTACTGACATTATTTCTTTTATTCCCATGGAGCTACAGGTTCATTAGGTACCTGACCTAATTTTTTTATTATTGGAGTTGAGAGTTTTACCACATATTTTTCCACTGCATAATAAGAAACTCCTTCCTTTCATTTTCCAGTAATAATTTCTTAGCTCTTTACTGCCTTGTACTGAGGCTATTTTAGGAGTTTTATTATAAGAGCACCATGCTCTTTGAGAAACTTCAGAGCCATTCAGGATGGGCAAGATTATATTGCAGTAAAAACAATCCTTGCTCCAATTTAAAAAAAAAGTGTATTTCTTGTACATGCTACATGTCAAATGTAATGTTGGCGGGGGATCTTGGCTTATTGTATCTACACAGGGAACCCAGCTGACAGAAGCACAATCTGTGCTTTTATGATCACTTTAGTAGGGAAAAGATAACAGACCTATCATGCACTTGCTCTTCAAGCTTCCTCCTTGAAGTGTTATATGTCACTGTCATATTTCATTGACCAAAACGAGTCACATGATCATGGAGCAGGAAAGTGGGCCTACCATGTGGCCAGAAATTGAGTAATGGGATACATTTCATAAACAGCACTAGAGATTACCAGACTTTCTTTTACTAATTAATTCATTTTTGAGAGAAGTCAAATCTTTGCATTCATGTTGACACACAACAATGCATAGTACTATACCTTACTGAATGATGCTCAGTTCATTTAAAGGGGTTGAACAGTTAAATGTAAACACTAGGTTGAAAACAAGGAAGCACTGCATTTCAAAAATTGGAAATAAAGCCGACGAGGAACCATGAGGTTGTGGGTTCGATCCCTGGCCTTGCTCAGTGGGTTAAGGATCAGGTGTTGCCATGAGCTGTGGTGTAGGTCACAGACATGGCTCAGATCTGATGTTGCTATGGCTGTGGTGTAGGCCAGCGGCTACAGCTCTGTTTCGACCCCTAGCCTGGGAACCTCCATGTGCCTCAGGTGCAGCCCTAAAAAGAAAAAAAAAAAAACTGTAAAGAGAAAAGAATGTTCCCAAAAGACCCAAGAGCCATCTCCAGAAAAATAAATAATAATAATTGTTTAATAGGGTGATAATTTATTACTGCTAAGACATGCAAGGTTTTTCAGTATTAATATCTTTAAAATTACAAACATTAAACTTATACATGCACACGCACATATATATACACATAAGCAGATAACAACACACATATGTACATATATGTATACATATATGTAAAACAACATTTAATGAGAAACCTCAAGAGGGAAAATATTGTTAAAATATGCATGTTAAAAAATAAAAATATTTTAATGTTTCCTACCGTTGCAAAGAAAATAAATGTAGTTTGAGAAAAGTACATTCTGGTATACACGCAAGCATGGTAAACAAATAATACTCTGAGATGAATAATGAAGATGAGCAAAAGGTATCAGTTATTTTTAAATCAATACATTATTTGTTTCTTGTTGTAATAAATCAGATTTCCATTCTCATTATTTACTCAGAAGGAGTGACTCTTCTGAACAACAATCATTTAATAATACTAAGCACTATAACATTTAATAATCAAACTTATTAAATAATCTGTTATAGGGAATTATATTTTTTCAATATTCTTTAAACAAATCATTAGCCTTATACATACATATATACGTTTAAAGATAGTACATATGTATATATTATATATGAATTTGTAACTATAATTTAGAGACTCAACGACTATCTTCTGATTCACCATTTAGTAACATTTAAGAGAACAAGCTCTGCAACAAAAACGTCTAATTTCATTTCTGATGCCACCATGTCTATCTGTGTGGTTATGCTCCTTGTGCTTTAATTTCCATATCTGTAAATGCGGTATCATAACCATCCTTCATTTATCTTGTGCAAGAAGCAGTTGGTTCAGGAGTTCCCACTGTGGAACAATGGGATTGGCAACATCTCTGCAGCACTAGAATGTAGGTTTGATCCCAGGCCCAGCACAGTAGTTTAAAGGATCCTGCATTACCATAGCCCCAGCATAGTTTGCAACTGTGGCTCAGATCTGATCCCTGGCTCAGGAACTCCATATGCTGTGGGGTGGCAAAAAGAAAAAAAAAAAATTGGTTCAATATGACAAAACACTTAAAAAAGTAACTATATCAGTAGAAATACTTAATATCTATTAGCTAATATCAGTATTTTAAATGAAAATGCTATAAGAAGTTTATGTTTACCTTTCTATTTAAACCCTGCTTGAAATAATAGATGTCTTTAGCAAATTCAATGCAAATGCAGTGCAAAGCCTTTCTCTTCCACATTGTTCACTCCATTAGTTTGATGACTCAGGAACAGGCTAGTAAGTACAAACATTGGTCATGAATCTGCTGCATATTTCATCATTGTTCATGTGGACATTTTAAGCTTATTTGCTTGCAAGATGTCAATGTTTAATGGATTCTCCCAAAAGAAAAAAATTCTGCAGACTATTCAGGCATATGGGCCAAATCCCTAGGTTTTGTGCAACTCAGATACTATGGCTCTCCAAAATTTCTGAATATATATATATATATATATATATATATATAGAGAGAGAGAGAGAGAGAGAGAGAACAAATACATACAGTATATATATATATATATATATATATATATACACACACACACACACTATATATAACATATATCATTATAACTTATATAGTGTGTATATATAGTATATATATACTATGTGTATATATATACTGTATAATTGTGTAATTAAATATAAGTATTCCATTATAAACATATTATATATAATTAAATTTATGCATGTTACATATATGAGATATAAGAACAATGTTTTGTTTTGTTTTGTTTTTTGTCTTTTTAGGGCTGCACCAGTGGCATATGGAATTTCCCAAACTAGGGATCGAATTGGAACTGAAGCTGCCAGCCTACACCACAGCCACAGCAATGCCAGATCCGAGCCACATCTGAACTACACCACAGCTCACGGCAGTGCCTGATCCTTAATCCACTGAGTGAGGCCAGGGATCGAACCTGCATCCTCATGGATACTAGTTGGGTTTGTTACCACTGAGCCACAATAAGAACTCCAGAACAGTGTGTTTCAAATTTTCTGTTCCAGTTTTATGGAGTATATAGCTCTCTGAAGGGTACACTCTTTCAAAACTTTGCACACTCAGTATAAAATCAGAAAATTATCTGCCATTTCCACACTTCCCTACCTACATATGTATTACAATAAAGATCATGGTGGCAGAGTTGAAGGTAAACCAGAAATAGATAAAAAAAAAATTTTGCCCTATCATATGCAATACAAAACTCATGTAATCAAGTACTTTTATTCATCACCTACACCACTTCAGATGGCACAATAACTCAAACAATAAACAATCAACGAGGTACTCAGATGTGATAATTCATTAATTCAAACATAACTGCATGAGGGTAAAATTTTGTAACTCATCTTTGTTTTTTTTTCTACTTGGACCATAATCGGACCAAGAAATCTTGTCATTTTGTCCCTCAAACCTAAGTCTCTACAACACAGAGCAATAATCTAAAACTTTTTTTTTTTTCTGAAACTAACTTAAAATACTTGTATAAAAATGGGAAGGTGATTTTCAGGTACAAAAAGTGGAGATCTGAAGTTCCCATTGTGACTCAGTGGTTACAAACCTGACTAGTATCCATGAGGATATGGATTCGATCCTTGTCCTTGGTCAGTGGGTTAAATAATCCAGCATTGCTGTGAGCTGAGGTGTAGGTCACAGATGAAGCTCAGATCCTGCATTGCTGTGGCTGTGGCATAGGCTAGTAGCTACAGCTCCGATTCGACCCTTAGCCTGGGAACGTCCATATGCTGCAGGTGTAGCCCTAAAAAAAGGAAAATAAAAATAATACAAATGGACATAGGGTCAGATTCAGTATTTTCTGTGCTAACTCAGAAAGGGAGCTATGACTTTATTTTGTATATATTTTAAACAGGTAAGAAGGAGGGAATGAAAAGCTTAACATGGTACCAGCCATGGAAAGGTTTACTTGGAAAATGATATTTTATATTTTTTAATTTCTATGATATGCTCTAAAGGAGATAACATATTCCTTTAATTTGTTTTTATTTATGCTGTTCTGTAATTCTAAAGATTTATATAGAGTGAGTTAAAAGATACAAATGTGTCTCATCCAATGCTATCAGTCAAATTAATGGCATTTCAAAATTTGTAACAAGGAATGATGTCATCAAGGTGCTGGAATAGGAAGACCCAGATTCTCCTTCCTCCCACAGAGACACTTATTCAGCAACAATACATGAACCATTTCCTTTTTTAAGAAATCCAGGTATTAGGAGTTCCCATTGTGGCTCAGTAGTTAATGAGCCCAACTAGTATCCATGAGGATGCATGTTTGATCCCTGGCCTTGCTCAGTAGGCTAAGGATCCAGCATTGCTGTGAGCTGTGGTCTAAGTCTCAGACGAGGCTCAGATCTAGCGTTGCTGTAGCTGTGGCATAGGCCAGCAGCTACAGCTCTGATTCAACCCCTAGCCTGGAAACTTCAATATGCCATAGGTGCAGCCCTAAAAAGACAAAAAAAAAAAAAAGAAAGAAAAGAATAGAAATCCAGGAATCATTTAAGAGGCTTTTGGACCACAGGTAAGTATGCAAAACCAACCACATCAAAGCTATTAGGAAAATTTGTGACACAGTCTCATTATAATCCCTCCTCCTGACATAAAGCCATGTGATCAGGAAGAAACTCTCAGATCCTACCTACTCTGTGGTGAGAGAAAGGGAAGACTGGATTGTATGTCCAGAGATCTGACTTTTCATTGATGCTACCTGAGGGACTGGTTTCTGTGTAGCATGAATTAGGGCACAGACAGGACTCAGGATACTCTAGATGCCTGGGAGTGGCTGAAAACAAGGGTGTTTGCAACAATCTACTGCTTTATAGAGCCAGTAGTACAGCAGAGAGACACTAGGGAGACAATAGATTATGAGCTCCTCAAAAAAGAAATTAGGAAAGCTCTCTAATTTGGAATCTACACACACAAATCCAGAGAACATATATACACAGAAAATGCTAGAGAAATCCCCAGAGTCTCTAGCACATTAAAAGAATCATATACCATAATATGGTAGAATTTATGGTTAAGCTGTAAGGATGTTTCAATATATGAAAATCAATCATATGATTATACCACATTAACAGGCTGAAGATAAAAATCACATAATTGTCTCAATGGATTGAGCAAAAGCATTTGACAAAATTCAACTTCATTTTGGGACAAAAACACTTGACAAACTATGACTAGGAGGAAATTACCTCAATGTGATAAAGGCTATATAAGACAAGCCCACAGGTAATATAATACTCAGTGGTGAAAAACTGAAAAATTTCCTTTAAGATCAGGAACAAGGCAAGGATAACCACTCTCACCACTTCTATTCAAAGTAGTACTAGCAATCCTAGCCAGAGTAATTTGGCAAGAAAAATTAATAAACAGTATCCAAATCAGAAAGGAAGAAGTAGAATTATCTCTGCTTATAGTTATGTGATTTTTTATGTAGAAAACCTTAAAGATTCTATGAAAAAAATGTTAGAACTAGTTAACAAATTCAGTAAATTTTCAGGATTAAAAAGTTAAATTTAAAAAGCAATTACTTGGAGTGCCCATTATGGCTCAGCAGGTTAAGAATCCGACATAGTGTCCATCTGGATGGGGGTTCCATCCCTGGTCTCACTCTGTAGATTAAGGATATGGCATTGCTACAAGCTGCAGCATAGGTTGCAGATACAACTCAGATCCAGTGTTGGTGTAGCTGTGGTGTAGGCCAGCAGCTGTAGCTCCCTTTTGACTCCTAGCCCCAGGAACTTCCAAATGCCACAAATACAGCCATTAAAGAAGAAGAAGAAGGAGAAGGAGAAGGAGAAGGAGAAGAAGAAGAAGAAAGCAATTGCTTTTCTATACACTAACAATGAACAATCTGAAAAGAAAATTAAGAAAATAATCATATTTTCAGTAGCATTATTAAGAAAAAATACTTAGGAATAAACTTAACCAAGGAGACAAAAACTTGGACATTGGAACTGTGAAATGCGGCTAAAGTTAATTAAAGAAAACACAAATAAATGGAAAATCATCCTAAATCCTTGCACTGGAAGACTCAGTATTGTTAAAATGCCCATACTACTTAAAGCAATCTACTGATTCAATGCAATGTCTATCAAAATCCCAGTGTCATTTTTTTTTTTTACAGAAATAGAAAAAAAAAATCTTATAATTCATTGGAACCACAAAAGACCCCAAATAGTGAAAACAACATTTAGAAAGAACAAAGCTGAAGACATCATACTTACTTATTTCAAAATGTATTATAGGGAGTTCCCGTCGTGGCGCAGTGGTTAACGAATCCGACTAGGAACCATGAGGTTGCGTGTTCGATCCTGGCCTTGCTCAGTGGGTTAACGATCCGGCGTTGCCGTGAGCTGTGGTGTAGGTTGCAGACGCGGCTCCGATCCCGCATTGCTGTGGCTCTGGCGTAGGCTGGCAGCTACAGCTCCAATTAATTAGACCCCTAGCCTGGGAACCTCCATATGCCGCGGGAGCGGCCCAAGAAATAGCAAAAAGACAAAAAACAAACAAACAAAAAAAACAAGAAACCAAAACCAAAACAAAGCCAAAAAAACAAAAAACAAAACAAAACAAAAAAAAACAAAACAAAACAAACAAAAAACAAAATGTATTATAAAGCTTCTATAATTAAGACAGAATGGTGGTGGTATAAAGACAGAGACGTAGTTCAAAGGAACAGAATAGAGAACACAGGAATTAACCCACAAACATATGGTGGATTAATCTACAAATGTGCTAAGAATACATAATGGGGAAAGGAAGTGTCTTCAAAAAAAGATCTTGGGAAAACTGAATATCCACATGCAAAAGAATGAAATTGGACCCTTATGTCACTACATGCACAAAAATAAATTCAAAATGGACTAAAGACAAGTATAAGTCCTGAAACTGTTAAGCTCCCAGAAGAAAACATAGGGGAAAAGCTTTATGACATTAGTCTTGGCATTGATTTCTTGGATGTGATATCAAAAGCACAAGCAACAAAAGCACTAGTGAATAAGTAGGACTCCATCACACTAAAAAGCTATTGCACAACACAGGAAATAACAGGGTAAACAGCAGCCTACAGAGAAAATATTTCAAACCACTACTCAACTATGAAAAAAACCACAAACAGTGTAAAAACAGTCAAAAATACCTGAGTAAGTATTTCTCCACTGAAGACACACAAATGGCCATTAGGTATATTAAAAGGTGTTCAACATCAATAATTATCAGGGAACTGTAAATGAAAACAATGAGCTATCACCTCACTTCTGTTAGGATGTCTACTATAAGGAAAAAACTGAAAGCAAGACTTGGTGTGGATGTGGAGAAGTTAGTACCCTTGCACACTGGTGTTGGAAATGTAAAATGTCGCAGCCACGGTGGAAAACAGTATGGAAGTTCCTAAAAATTTATAATAGAACTGTCATGACCCAGGAATTGCACTTCTGGGTATTTATCCAAAATAACTTATCTAGGATCTTGAAGAGACAGCTGCATTCTGTGTTCCTTGCAGCATTGTTCACAATACCTACAACATGGAAACAATCTAAATGTCCATCAACAAAAGACTGTATAGAGAGAAAATATGGTAGCAACCTAAGTGTCTGTCAATAGATGGCCAAGAGGATGTGCTACATATAAATAATATATGCATACGTATATATAATATATATGTACACACACATATATATACATGTGTATGTATATATCTACACACACATACATATATATATGTATATCTATACACACACATATATACACACATACACAAACACCATGGAATACAAGCCATAAAAAAATCTTGTCACTCATTTGTGACAGCTTGGATGGATCTAGACGGCATTGTGCTAAGTGCAGCCCTAGAAAAGACAAAAAAAAATGTAGGACGTGTATGTCTAGCTATATATCTAAAAAAGATATTTTTCATTTCCTATAATTATGTGATAGAATAATTTTGGATTTATACATAACATCATAGTTCATCCTGTGAATATCTATAAAACATCACCAAACAGTCATTAACTCAAGGTGAAATGATGCATTTCTATATTTCATTGCGTTTTCCATATTTTTCTGTACAACTGTTCAAGTGTTCCTTCTTTTATCTTCTGTTGAAGTGTTTTATGAAGATTAAAGCTTAAGTTCAGGCCTTCAGGTTAAGCAATAGAATGAAATAGCTTGGAAGAGATAGAGATGTGTGAAAACATAAGCTGTTTCTACAGGAGTATGGCAAAGCAGGATTGAAAATTGAAGTTGAATGTGGCTTCTTAACTGACACTGTAGAGTTTTGCTTTATACATCCAAATCTCTTTTAGAAGATGTTTTTTGAAAGAATTTTGGTGTCAGAGAGATTACTTGAGACTTAGAAATAAGGGAAAAATATAGACAGCATATCTGTTCAATGTCACACAGTGGTGAAGGCCATCCAAAAATTATGTAAGGGAGTGAACTTAGTTCATTGTTAATCTTTTAAAAAATAAATTTATGTGTATGTATGTGAATAAATTAGTTAACTAAAATTAACTTTACAAATTATTATTTTGTATTTTCATGAAAGTGTTGAATTTATTTGTTGGAAATTTGTACCTATACTGGCGATTATCAGGGTACATTGCTGAAATATTCATATGGAAATAAACTCTTGTTTTATTTTCCCCCAGGGTATTAAGAGCTTTATATTTCTTCTAAAAATTCTATATGGTCTTAAAAATACACATATTAGAAAGTGTTCAGACTTGGAGAATAAAACCTAATTGGTTAAAATTCTTAGGAAGAAGGTAGCTTATAACTGTTGTAATCTCTGGCTCTGAGTTTAGATATTTAGAGATAGGTGGAGGTAGGGATATATTCCGTTATTGACGTGATTTCTCATCACTTGACTTTATCAAGATAAGAAGTATTTCTTTATTACCTAACAGATATGTTACTGTTATAAGCAACTAAGCACACATTCACAAGGGCAGAAATGGATCTTTCTATTTTACTAATATTTTAGACTCCTTTTTTATTTGAAGATAGGAGAAATAATTCACTCTTTCAACTTAAAATGCATTATACACAGGAGTACTAATTGAAATTAGAAGACACTTGATGATTCAAAGAACTCATACCTAAATATAAGCATTTATCAAGTTTGAAAATGTATAATATGACATGACAGGAATCATTTAATTCTTTACTTGTCATTGAATAGATTAATATTCTCTCCATCTTTTAAAATCTCTCAATATAATTATCAATACAATTCTAAATGTACATCTACTAAATATTGACTAATGGGATTTGATATTCATGTTCTGTATCTTTCATTTCCTCCCAAAATCAGAACATGTGATCAAATTGTCTCTTTCAAAATATATAAGAAATTTAAAACAAACACTGCATGTATTAAAGAAATTGTATTTTCTTTTGGAGAATAAAACAAACAATTTGCTTGAACTTTTACATGTAAACAGCTGTGTTATCGGGAGTTCTCCTGTGGCACAGCAGGTTAAGGAACCATGCTGTCACTGCTATTGCTCAGGTCACTGCTGTGGTGCAGGTTGGATCCCTGGCCTGGGAACTTCAGCATGCCACAGGCATGACAAAAAAACAAATAAACAGCTGTGTTATTATCCTATAATGATAGAATTTTCCAAGTTAATTTAACTAAATATATGACATAGGGAAATATTAGCTAAAAGGAAAGAATGATTTATTTTTCAAACCCAACTTTTATATAAATACATTAACTTTATATTTCATCTAATTTATTGGGTTTTTTATATACCCTATAGTTGAAAATTTGGTTTTTAAAAGTTTGGTATTCCAATAAAAGTTCTAATTAAAACATCACAAAAAGGAAATGTTCACAAAGCTTTTGTTTTAAACCAAACTCTTCTGATCGCCTCACAGTTGGCAAATTGCTTTCACATTCAACTGTTCTTTAGATTTTATCCTCATAGGCTGTCTGTTAGACAGTTAGGTAAAATTATCACAATTTTTACATTTTGGATAAATTGGCTCAGGGACAAAATATGTAAATGACTTATCCCAGGATCACTGAGCAATCAGGTAACAGAGCCAGAACTTATTCTTCAATTCAGATCTGGTACAGAGGGTCCTAGAACACAGAGCTTATGTTTCAAAATGTTTTATTATTTTAACATGTTAACTTTAAAAAAATTGCCAATTTATTTTTCTGCTAACACATTAGAGCTTGCAATTCTTCTATTGTATTCAATTTACTAAAACTATTTCATAAGTGATAACTAAGATTTTATATGGAGTCCAACTGTCCTATTCTACTTATACTTGGAAATATAAACAGCTGTTTGCACATGTGACAAATTTCAATTTGTGTATAAAGGAGAATTCTGGTGATCCTATGGATAAAAGAATTAAGTCAGTTTACCTTAGCAAAGGGAAACTGCTTTGGGAATTATTTAAGGTGGTTAAATTACATAGCTTTCCCCCCACAAGTTGTCAACAATAAAGAGATTAAGACTTCATTTGCAAGCTTTATCTTTAATATGAAATGACAGTAATTGACATTTAAAAACTGTATGGTACAATACACTTACAAGACACAGGCAGAAGCTTGTACAAGCTTGGAGCCTAGCTCCTGCACATATTTGCTTCACTTGTCTGTTATAAGATCTGGAGTGTTTTTCATAGTTGAATCCTTTATTATATGAGAATGCAAAAACATTACTAGAGGTAATACTATAAAAAATCAAATTAAAGACAGAGTAAATATTACTTTTTACTTCCAGTCTTCCTTTTAAACTGAGTTAGTGCTCCCAAAGTGTAACATTATATGAATCAGTTACCCTATTTGCATAATTTGCTTTTCAGCGCAAACAGACTCTGACCCAGATTATCTCAAAGTGAATTGTCAGCAGGCCAATAAAAAATTGAGCAGATGGATGTCATTTTTCAAAATTAGGCATTCTTTGACAATAATCATTCTTGATGTTCTAAGGTAATAAGAATCAATAGGAAGAATTCATCAGGCATTTTCTTACATGCCTATGTTTACAGTTTACACAGAAGCAGAGGGATTATTGACAAAAAAGAAAATCCTTTCTAATTTCATGAAAGGAGTTTGAGTATAAACACACACACCAGTTGCTTGAAGTCTAAGAATATAATCCTCTTTGCTAAGCATGTTAGAAAATCTCTCATTTTTATCCTGTGTATGTTTGGAAATTTTTCATGCCCATTGCCAGTTTCTATATATTGTATTTTTGAAGGCATAAAAAATATAATCATATTTTATAAGGAACAATCTGTCTCTTCAATTAATGCCCCATGCTAAATTTGAAATTTACATCCTACACACCAGTCTGGTTACAAAATAATTAATTTGATTCAGATGTTTAATTAAGCCTGACAAGGAGGCTTTAGTTTTAAGTTAAGAGGGAAAAAATGAAAGTGTCGCCTTGGAAAAGCCTGGAGCATATTTTGCAGAGCATCTTGGAACAAACAGTTTTAACTAAAGACTTAGTTAGCCTATTCCTTTGATGACTTCATTAACAAGTCAAAGTCTTCAGACCCACAAGGCCTGTGACAGAGAATACTCTAGTAGCTAGATGTAGGACACATAGAATTTGGATTTTTTGATCAAGTTATAATAAATATCTTTAATTAAGCAAGTTTTTCCTAAGGATTTAAAGAAAGGAAAAAATGTGCCTCATTTATTTTTTGAACCATTGCTTCCTCATTCTGTGTTAACTGAAAGGATCTTTTGTTTATAGATATTATTATGACTTCCATAAATACTCAATATGTATATTGTTCACATATTCACTTTCTTCATGCTGTATTGTGTTGCGCAAACTCTATTCATTAATGTTCAAAACTATAATTAAAGCTAAGCCTTAATTTTTCCCCTTCACTAGCACATTTTCTTATAAGCAAAATAACAAAATAGTTGAGCTTATTATGATTTATTTGATCTTCATTTCAGTGGTAAGTTTACATCTGTCCTCAGACAGAATGAAGAGAAATCATTGAACATTCACAGAAAGCATAAAAGCAAATTTAAATTTTCTAAAATACAATAATCATTGACATCCTGCAACTGCTTTTCTTTTTTGAATTTTCATTTACAAGAATATTTTGTATAGAATTATAGTCTCTGTTAAGAAATTTTAGGAAATGTCAAATTGACTGACAGATGTTCTCATATACCAAATTTATACCAATATCTCTGCTCAGGTTTTTTAACAGGCAGCAGTTTTATACAAATCCTTACAATTTGTATATTTGTAATTAAATATAGATTAATTTGTACAGTTTGTAATTAACTACAGATAACAAGTCAAGGGCTGAATCTCAGAAATATTCAACTAAGGGAAGGGAGTTGAATACCTTGCAGGAGATTGAGGGTCATGACATAGTGTCAAAATATCACGGCTGGAGGAGATGTCTCAAATCTTAGAGCTTCTGAGTTTCTTTTATGCTCTGTGTCCTTACCCTGACTCTCTAAAAGCCAGTGAAAAGCCACTGTAGCTAATGGCAGACTGTTGTATCTACCATCTGATACCTAATAGAAACAAACAAACTGTTGTTCTACTGAAATAGCTAATCCTGATATAACAGTGAGTTTTATGGCTATCCTCTATCTTCAAAGATGTCTAAGGATGTGAACCTAGTCCAGTCTTCGATGCAACACTAACTCAAGGAATTTTATAGGTGCATGTGAGATCTGAGCAAGTTCTCTTGAACACCATACATGCATCAGACCAAGTACCTATACTTCATTGCCAAGGTGGTGTATCAAGGGATGTGTAACTAGTTATTGATGAGACACAGTTGTACTGAAAATAGGAGCTACTTTTTGCCTTGAAGGAGCTGAGTGGCTTCCTGGGTACAAAAGCTGAAGAGTGCTCAGAGACACTGAATTTCCTGAACTGAAGTAGTCTGTGCCAATCCAATCTCATCTAGCGTGATCACACACTTTCTAAGGGTGAAGTGACTGGGATACTAGAAGTTATGTTTACAAATCGCAAGATCAGCACAATGTTGCTATGCATGCTGTGTTGCTGCCTGTCCAGTATTCCTTCTTAAAAAGGAGTAAACTTGATGTTGGGTAAAATGTGCTATGTCTCATGAGCTTGATTGTCAGTCTAAACTTAGATCACTCCCTCTGGTTGACCACACCTATTTACTGAGCTTCCACTTCCTGTTCAGTGTACCTCTGGCTATCCTGTTAAGAGTATGATTCTGGATTGTTGTTGTTTTGGTTTTGTTTTGTTTTCTGTTTCTCTTACTGTATTTTTGGTTTTACCCCCAAAGCCCCTGACCTTTCTTCCACCCCTTAAGTGTATAAATTTGGTACTGAGATGGATGAATCAAAATTGTTAGATTTACACACATTTGGGTTTGGATCATAGCTCTGAAACTCAAAGGGTGTTTTATCCTGAGAAAAATCAGTTAACTTTTTGGAGCTTCAATTTCTTATTGGTACTCTTAAGTCTTCTTTCTCTCATAATGTTATTTAAATTACATAACACATATAAAGGTTTTTTAAATGTGTAAATGATTTCATAAATGAAAATCCTAGTAAATATACTTATATGAACTTATGTGTTGCAAAAATTAGTAATAACTGTACTCAGTCTTTGTTGATTTTTTTTTTTTTTGTCGTTGTTGCTATTTCTTGGGCCGCACCCACGGCATATGGAGGTTCCCAGGCCAGGGGTCGAATCGGAGCTGTAGCCACCAGCCTACTCCAGAGCCACAGCAACGCGGGATCCGAGCCGCGTCTGCAACCTACACCACAGCTCACGGCAACGCCGGATTGTTAACCCATTCAGCAAGGGCAGGGACCGAACCCACAACCTCAGGGTTCCTAGTCGGATTCGTTAACCACTGCGCCACAACGGGAACTCCTGTACTCAGTCTTTGTATCTTACAAAAGCTATGGTGGGGGGCCCCAGTATGTATAAGAACATATGCTATGTCATATATTTACACAGATAATATCACACGAACCATCAATATAGACAATAAATTAATTTTACATAAGAAAATAAAAAACTCCAAGAAAACAAACAAACTTTTTTGTTTGTTTGTTTGGTAATCTGAACTTTAAAAAAATGTAATTGCTAGGAGTCTAGGACATTTTATCAGTTTATGAAGAGCATTGTATTAATGCCATCATACTTAATCTTTAAAACAAGTCTATAAGAGGAATCCTATTATTTTCCCATTTAATAGATAAAAGAAATGGAAATTTAAAAGAATGATTAGCATGCAGTGAAGCAAATATCCAAATTTGTCTGACTCTAAAGTCTATAACCTCTCAATTAATAATGCATTTCTAATTAATTCAATGACTAGAACACAGTATGTAAGTAATAATACATTTGATGAATGCATATTGATTACTTTTATTTTTCTTTAGTATAATATCATTTTATTCTCTCACCCTCTAGAGGGTGTACAATATCAGTCAACTTGTGGATGAGAAGAAAATTCCTGGCTCATATTCCAAGCACCTTATATTAGCATAATCTATGACAGAGAATTTCAGGACAGCTTGTAAGCCCTAGTATTAAACATTTCCGAATGGTAAGACCAGATGTAACAAAGGAAAAAATATTCTGACTTAAGATTTTTAAATGCTTCTTTGAGAGATAAAGCCGGTATTTTACTGAATTATGTAAAGAAAACTCTACTACAACACTGACCATAATCTCTTGAAGCATACAAAAATTAAAATATTGCAGGAAAACAGGATAATATCAATTATATTACAGAAAGGAGTGGGATGACAGGAAGTATAAATTGTTGACTGGCATAGAAAAATTTGAATGTTATAAGAAAAAAAACACCTTATAATACATAGGAAAAAAATTCTAATTGTTATGGGTTCAATTTTTCCTCCTAAAAAGATACAGTGAAGTCCTAACACCAGACAACAACTTTCAATGTAACCTTATTTGGGAATAGTCCTTACAGAAACAATCAGGTTAAGATGAGGTCATTAGGGTAAGTCTTCATCCAATATGTACTTGTAGGAGGGAAATTTCAGAATGCCATCTGAAAACACAGACACAGAAGAGAAGACAACTATGTAAAGAGGAAGGCAGAGAGAGGCAGAGATTGGAATAATACTGCCACAAGCCAGGGAACACCTAGGGCTACCAGTAACTGGAAGCAAAAGGAGAGGTCCTTCCCCAGAGGCTTCCTGGGAAGTTAAGCCCTGCCAAAATCTTGATTTCAAACTTCTAGCCTCCAGAACTTGCAGAGAATACATTCATGTTGTTTTACACCACCAAGACTATAGTACTTCCCTACATCAGTCCTAGAAAATACTATTACTAACTAATACACTATTTTAAAAATCTTCATTGTTTAAAAAAAAAAACAAACAACAACCCCCCATGCTTATATTTTCATAGACCATAGAGTATACGAAGTTGTTTTGAAGTGGAGAGTTGTGTGAAACTCTCAATTTTCACTCTGTACATATCTTAACATGAGTATGTTATCATTTTTGACAAAGATTTGAAGTGAAAATGAAAGTTTTTTCACTGTTTTATATATCTGTGATAACATGATTTTTCTTTGTCTTCAATGATAAACATGATTTTTCCCTTCTCTGTTTGCTCAAATCTTGACAAACTAAGAGCAAAGAAAGATTGAGTCAACTTATATTTTCCCCTAAATGAGCAAGATTATTTGAAGCTTTAGCCTCAGTTATTTGATAATTGGTTCAAGGTCAAATTTTACTTTGATAGAGGGCCTGGCCAGAGCATACCACCAGAATACTACAGTTTAAAAAAGCATGATTAACTTATTGTATGCCTTATTTATTGCTGTGTAATAAGTTACCCCAAAAGTTAATGGCTTAAATCAACAACATTTATTATCTCACAGTTAGTGTCAGTCAGGTATCCAAAAACAATTTAACTGGGTCCTCTGGCTTTAAGTTTCTCCCAAGACCTCATTCATCTGCAAACTCAACTGAGAAGAATCTGCTTCTTACTTTTTTATGTGGTTGTTGGCAGGATTCAGTTCCTTGTGGACTACTGGATTGATGCCTTATGTCCTCTATGAGCTCTTGGCCAGAGGCGTCCCTTGTTCCCTTGCCATGTGGGCCTCTCTTTAGACCATCTCACAACATGGCAGCTTGCTTTATTACCAAGTGAGAGAGCAAAAGAGAGTACCAGTTAAAAAAAAAAGAGTTCCAGCATGATGGAAGGCACATACTTTTTTCTTTAGGGCCACACCTGTGGCATATGGAACTTCCCAGGCTAGGGGTCTGATCAGAGTTTCAGCTGCAGGCCTACACAACAGCCACAGCAATGCCAGATCCAAGTCACATCTGTGACCTGTGCTGTAGCTTGTAGCAACACTGGATCCTTAACTCACTGAATGAGGCCAGGAATCAAACCCGGATCCTCACAGAGACAACATTGGGTCCCTAGTCCACTAAGCCATGACAGGAACTCTGGCACATACTTTTGCAACCAAATCACACAAAGTAACAACCTATCACTTTTGGCATATTCTCTTCATTAGAATAAAATACTCTAATAATCATAATTCTTTTCACTAAAAGTCACTGTGTCCAGGCTATACTGAAGGGGAGATGATTACACAAGGGTGTCAATACCAGGAAAGTAGGATAACTGGGATCCATGCTAGAAGCTATCCACCATATTATTGTGGGGTCAAATGATAAATATGCCCAGTACCATTAAATGCTGATATATCTATTTCAATAACAAGCAAATAATAATTAAATAACTTCTTATAGCTGAAATCAACAATTGGGTATCTTATAAAAACATTTTGCAATCAATAATAAATTATATAAATTGTATTGAAAAAGTAAAAGAGAATGAATAAGAATTACAAATTAGTATTTTGGTAAATTCATGTATCAGTGCCAAATATCTAGCCAGCAATTTTACATATTCTGTACTAGATGAGAGACAAAAGCTTTGAAGTCATAAATACATGGGTTCAAATCTAGGGTCTACCACTTACTAGTTGTATGACTTTAAAAAAGTTATTTAAGACTTCTAAGTTTCTACTTATTCATCTGAAAAGTAAGGATACTATTGCCTACATATCAGATATTTAAATCCGATCTTTCATATAAGAATAACTATTGTTATTTTATATGTTTTATTATTTTGGGATGATCATTTGCTCTGCAATGAAAGAGAGAATTAGAAAAAAGGAGTGTTTCAATATCAGTTAGAATATAATTATTGATGTTGGGAGTAATACTGGGCAGAGGTATAAGCTTCATTTATGGCAATAAAAGATTTTAAAAAAGATCATGAACAGGTGAAAATAATCTGTACATAAACTGAAGCAAAATAGGCCCAAAGTACAAGGAATAAAGTTGAGAAATAGACAGTATATTCAGGTATAAAAAGATAGGATCATTAAAATTGCAATGATTTATGGTGAAGATATCCTTCCACCCCAAGGATTGCTTTTATTTTATTTTGTCTTTTTAGGCCACACCCATGGCATATGTAAGTTCCCAGGATAGCGGTCGACTCGGAGCTGCAGCTCCCGGCCTGCACCACAGCCGCATCAATACCAGATCCAAGCCACATCTGCAACCTATACCACAGCCCATGGCAACACCAGATCCTTAACCCACTGAGTGAGGCCAGGGATCAAACCTGCATCCTCATGGTTACTAGCAGGTTCGTTACCATTGAGCCATAATGGAAACTTCTTTTAAAATTTGGGTTTGTTTGTTTTTTTTAGTTTTATTGATATTCACGTTGATGACAATTTTTGACCTATTCCTTCCTAAAGATTCAACTTGAAATCTGTGGTATATTGTTTGCTTCCATGATGTGGTCCAATTTTTCATCTTCCTGTATCCACTCCATTGCATTTTTTTTTTTTTTGTCTTTTTAGGGCTGCCCCTGCTGCATATGGAAGTTCCCAGGCTAGGGGTCCAATCATATCTGTAGCCGCCCAGTCTACGCCAGAGCCACAGCAATGTGGGATCCGATCCACTTCTGCAACCTACACCACATCTCACAGCAATGCCAGATCTTTAACCTATGCTGAACGAGGCCGGGAATCAAACCCACATCCTCATGGATGCTAGTCGAGCTCGTTAACCACTGAGCCATGATGGGAACTCCTCCATTGGATTTCTTTCGCTAATTACCAGTGGAATGTGGGGAATGCTCTAAATATTCTGGGAGTGTAACACGTGTAACATGAATGTGTAAACATTCACAGTGCCAGAGAAAGTTATCTACCCACTTTCCTCTCATATGGTCTTCATTTAGTTTTCCATGGACTCACTAGCCCATGAATATAAGACTCCAAAAGAATAGTAAGGGAGTTCCTGTTGTGGCTCAGCAGGCTAAGATCTTGATGTAGTATCCATGAGGATACGAGTTCGACCCCTGGGCTCACTCAGTGGGTTAAAGGATCTGGTGTTGCTGTGAGCCATGGTGTAGGTCACAGATGTAGCTTGGATCCCGTGTTGCTGTGGCTGTGGCATAGGCCAGCAGCTACAGTTCCAATTCAGCCCCTAGCCTGGGAACTTCCATATGCTGTAGGAGCAGACCAAAAATGAAAAAAAAAAAAAGAACAATAAGTATGGTCTTGTTTGCCAGGCATTTTCATGAAACACACACACACACTACATATTATTTCTGACTTTATGAGTTAGTTATTATATCATTTGTATATAAGAGAAAGCTGAATTTGAGAAGTTAAAAGGTATGCCTAAAATCATAGAGTTATGTAAATGGAAGTTAATTGGTTTTATTTTATTTTTTATTACTCGATGAATTTTATTACATTTATAGTTTTATAACAATCATCACAACCCAATTTTATAGCATTTCCATCCCAAAACCTCATTTCATCCTCCATCCCCCAACCTGTATAATTTGAAAACCTTAAGTTTTCAGTCTGCGAGTCAGTATCTGTACTGCAAAGTTCATTGTGTCCTTTTTTTAATTTTGTGGTATCATCATCTATTCTTTTGTTAATGATTATTTAACTTTTTTCTGATGTACAAGAAAAAAATTAATTTATTTGAAAAATCAATTTGTATCTCTAGTGATCATTTTAATTCTCAGTATAGATAATCATGTCACCTCAAAAAAAAGTTCATTGTGTATCAAGATTCCACATATTAAGTGATACCATTTGATGTTGGTGTCTCATTGTCTGACTGACTTCACTTAGCATGATAATTTCTAGGTCTATCTATGTTGTTGCAAATGCTGTTATTTCTTTCCTTTTGATGGCTGAATGATATTCCATTGTGTATATCTACCACATCTTCTTTATCTACTCCTCTGTCCATGGATATTTAGGTTGTTTCCATGTCTTGGCTATTGAAAATAGTGCCGCAGTGAACACTGGAGTACATGTGTCTTTTTGAGTAATGGATTTCTCTGGATAGATGCCTAGGAGTGGGATTGCTAGATCAAATGGTAATTCTATTTTTAGTTTTCTGAGGAATCTCCATACTGTTTTCCACAGTGGTTGCACAAATTTACAATCCCACCAACAGTGTAATAGGGTTCCTTTTTCTCCACCCCCTCTCCAGCACTTACTGTTTGTAGACTTTTTCCTGATGGCCATTCTGGCTGGTGTAAGGTGGTGCCTCATAGTGGTTTTGATTTGCATTTCTCTAATAATGAGTGATGTTGCACATATTTTCATGTGTTTTTTTGGCCATCTGTATGTCTTTTTGGAAAACTGTCTATTTCTTCTGCCCATTTTTTGATGGGATTGTTTGTTTTTTTGGTATGGAGCTGCAGAAGGTGTTTATAAATGTTGGAGGTTAATCCCTTGTCACTTGCTTCATTTGCAAATATTTTCTCCCATTCTTTGGACTGTCTTTTCATTTTGTTTAGGGTTTCCTTTGCTGTGCAGAAACTTTTAAGTTTAATTAAGTCCCATTTGTTTATTTTTGTTTGTACTGTCATTACTCTAGGAAGTGGATCTGAGAAGATGTTGCTGTCGTTTATGTCAGAGAATGTTTGGCCTATGTTTTCCTCTAAGAGTTTTATAGTATCTAGTCTTATATCTAGGTCTTGAATCCATTTTGAGTTTATTTTTGTGTATGGTGTTAGGGAGTGTTCTAACTTCATTTTTTTCCATGTGGCTCTCCAGTTTACCCAGCACCACTTATTGAAGGGTCTGTATTTTCTCCATTATATATTCTTGCCTCCTTAAACCCACACTGTAGGTGTGTGGGTTTAATTCTGGTCTTTCTTTCCTGTTCCACTGATCTATATTTCTGTCTTTATGCCAGTACCATATGGTTTTGATGACTGTTGCTTTGTAGTATAGTCTGATGTCTGGGAGCTTGATTTCTCCAGCTTCATTTTTCTTTTTCAGGATGTCTTTGGCTATTCTGGGTCTTTTGTAATTCCAAACAAACTTTAAAATATTTTGTTCGAGTTCTGTGAAAAATGTCCTTGGTGATTTGATAGGGATTGCATTGAATCTATAGATTGCCTTGGGTAGTATAGTCATTTTCAGCTTTGCCTCCAATGTCCTTCCCCCACAAACAGCCAGAGTTACCCTGTTTTCCCAGGAGATCCTCCAAGAACTGCAGTCAGGTCCAACCCAGATTCCTATGGAGCTGTTGCTTTGCCCTGGGACCCAGTGCACATGAAAGTCTGTGTGTGCCTTTCAAGAATGGGGTCTACATTTCCCCCAGTCCTGTGGAGCTCCTGTGCACAATCCCCACTGGCCTTCAATGCCAGATACTCTGGGGGCTCTTTCTCCCAATGCCAGTTCCCCAGGTGTGGGGATTTGATGTGGGGCTCAGAACTCTCACTCCTGTAGGTGAGTCTCTGTGATATAGTTATTTTCCAGTCTGTGGGCTTCCCACCTGGGAAGTATGGGGTTACTTATATCGCATAATCACCCCTCCTACCTCTTGATATGGCCTCCTTTTTATCTTCTGGAATAGGATATCTTTTTGAAAGTTTCCAGTCCATTTGTTTGAAGGGCGCTCAGCTTTTGGTTGTAATTTTGTTGTTTTTAATGAGAGAAGTTGAGCTCCAGTCCTTCTATTCTGCCATCTTAATCCTATCTCCTATATGCACATGCTTATTATCCAGATATTGGTTTTAAACATAGGTCTTCTGACTCCAAAGTAAGTGACTTTCCAGTATAATGCTTACTGACAATAAGATGCTACAATTAGTGTCAGATTAGACTGATCAAAAAAAGTAATCAGATTATTTAGGTTAATGAACTTTTTAAACGACTTTGTTTTCATTTTAATTTGATTTACATGTGTTTACATGTTAAAAAAATGTTTTCACACAACACAGTGTAATGAATGTTGCACACAAAACTATTGGAGCTCATCTGCTAAAGCCAGAAAATTCAGGTTCATGATCATAATCCTTAGGTCTCTTTTTTCATATATAACATGATGAGCAAGAAAATACAATAATAAAATTCTGTTTTATTTCTGAATTTCTAAAATTCTAAAGAAAATCAAATTATATTTTCTATCTTTTTATATATTTAATGTATTATTTTAGGTAAATCTAGAAATGAGCAGTATATACATGTGTATAATGCTATGTAATGGCAGTATAAATAACCTACAAACTGATATTTATTGGGACTATATAAAAAAGCTAAAGTTATTTAGATTAGCTAAAATGATTTTGAAAAAAGAAGAAGAAAGTTGGAAGAATCAGACTACTCAATTTGAAGAAATGCTATATAACTACAGTGTGATAGTGACAGACCAATGGAACAGAAGAGAGAACCAAAAAATAGACCACACAAATATGCCTGATTTTTCCCCAGAGTTTAATGGAAGAAGGACAATCTTATCGACAGTCAGTGAATAGACATCTCTAAGCAAAAAAACAAAAACAGAAAAAGGACCTCATCCTAAACCTCACATTATATAAAAATTAACACAAAATGTATTATAGACTTAAATGTAAAACTATTGAAATGTTAGAAGCGAACAAGAAAAAAAATTCATGATGTAGGTTTAGGCAGAGAGGTTTTTTTTTTAGGGCCACACCCGTGGCATATGGAGGTTCCCAGGCTAGGTGCTGAATCGGAGCTGCAGCTGCTGGCCTACACCACAGCCACAGCAATGCAGAATCTGAGCCATGTCTACGACATACACCACAGCTCACAGCAACACTGGATCCTTAACCTACTGAGTGAGGTCAGGGATGGAACCTGCACCCTCAAGGATGCTAGTCAGGTTTGTTTCCGCTGAGCCACAACTGGAATTCTGTGGCAGAGAGTTCTTAAACATGACAACAAAAGCACAATTCATTAAAAAAGGGATAAATTGGATAGACATGACCAAATTATTTATTTATATTTTTGCTTTGCAAAATACCTTGCTAAGAGGATTAAAAGACAAGCAACATACTGGGAAGAATATTTGAAAAATCACATATCTTATAAAGGACTCATCAAGTATATAAATATATCAGATCAACACATTGTACTCCTCAGACTTACACAATGTTATATGTCAATTATGTCTCAATAAAAAATAAAAATAATATATAAAGAATTATCTAAATCCAACAGCAAGAAAATGAACGATTCAATTACAAAATAGGCAAAGACTTGAATAGACACTCCACCAAAGATGTCCAGCATGGGCTTTCTGGACTAATGAAGAAGATGAAAACATTTTGGAAAATATTTACTTTGCTTATATGGGTACCAATCTATTCTTTCTCCTCTTTCTTCATATTCCTGCCTATAAAATTTATGTAATATTTGGAAATGCAATGTCCATCTTGAAATGAGAAGGACGGAACTCATTTGATCAGGATGGTGGACCAAGAAGATTTAAGAAAACTCACATCATCTTAATAATACTATGGAATTACTATCAGCCTTTTCCCTATTTTTAGAGTTAAAGTTCCTTTTTCTCTCTTAAACATCTTCCCATGAAAAAATGTAGAAAATAAATACACGGGCAACATGAGTTTTCTGTATTGTTTGAGAACATTCAATTCTGCTATAGAGGGCAAGAAAAATGCAATAGATGAAACTCATATAAAGTGTTAAGCATAGAGATCAAGTTAAGCAAGTAGCTTATGAAATACAGGAGAAACTCATAAGATTTGTTAAGAATCAATAATGTAAGCAAGTGTCTTGTAAGCTATAGATAAACTTCATAAGATGTGTTAAATGTAGGTAGTAAGTTAACTGACTGAAGTGTCCAACTCCTGGTTACAAACCTATGTGTGACTACAGGCAAATATAATGGCTTTATCTGCCTGGCCTCATGGGGAAAGCTGCCCTCCCCATGACAGACTTTGTGCGCACTCAATGCACTGCAGTCTCTGAAGGGAGCTGCAACCAAGGACTCCGACCCCCTGGCCAGTCATGCTATTTCACAGGTTTATATTCCTAGCCCCTGTTCCTTCATTCCTAGATCTCTTTATGTGAGGCTTCGAGTAGAGATGCCCTTCAGATGCCGCTGATGAGATGTCCTTAGGGGGAGAGAAGGGGAAAACCTTGAAGACACTTTTCTCTACTCAGACTCAATATTCAGGACTTTGCCACTCCTAGCTCTCCCCCCTCAATTTCTCCCTGACCCCATTCCCACCCTAGTGTCCATAAATGGTTTAAAGCCTTTTGTTCAGGACTCCCTTGACAGTGAGGTAACTCCCAGATCTGGGCACATCCACCTAATCCTTAACCTGTGTGCAGTTCCACGGGGGGTGGGGGGGGATAGAACAGAGGAATCAGCACTTTCTCCAGTTTTAGACTCTCGCTAAGTGATTAAAGGCTTAACTCTTTCATTTTTGGCTGGCTGCTCTAATTAGCTCCTCTGACACCTGAAAGCTCCAGTTCTCTCTCCTCCAACTCAGCTGAGCTCCTGACACTGGAAAAATATATAAATATGTAATATATGACTGAAACAAGAGGAATGTTACTTATAGATCGAAAAGGATAGAAAAACAAAGTAACAACTATGCCAACCTTGGGCTGACAGTTGTGTAATCTTTACACCCTATGATTCAGGCTGCACCTGAAGACAGAAAGCAGTCCTTCAACCACCATTTCATATTCTGAGTATCTTAACCTCTCCCAACCCTTACTATTAACTCTTTGATTTAAATGGATTTATTAAATTGTGATTAAAGTACCTTGATTTGGTCAGTTAATACTAGTTCCAGAGTTCCCATCATGGCTCAGTAGAAATGAATCTGACTAGTATCCATGAGGACATGGGTTTGATCCCTGGCTTCACTCAGTGGGTTGAGGACGCGACATTGCCGTAGGCTGTGGTGCAGGTCACAGACATGGCTTGGATCCTGCGTTGCTGTGGCTGTGGCATAGGCCAGCAGCTACAGCTTCGATTCAACCCCTAGCCTGGAAACCTCCATATGCTGTGGATGCGGCCCTAAAAAAAAAAATGACAAAAAAAAAGTGGTTCTGTATGATATTTGGTAAGGGCTGCCTGGTAGTGTATGTGGATGCGACCATTGCATCAGAGTTATTTCCCATGTAACAAAAGTTAAGAATATAAATTTTTCTTTGAAACCTTTGTTTTTATATGTAGAATATTAATAGTCATTCATTCAAACTGTTTCTGCAGTTACCAGTTAGATTGACTTTTTAGCCCACAAGTAAATTAAAGGACTGTGTTTCTTTCCTAATTTCTAGGCCAAAACATTTGATTTTATTTTTGCAATGTTCAGTTTTTAGTTAATCATGTTCACAGAAAGTGATAAATCTACTACTAGGAATTTCAAAATTCTGTTCTAGCTTGTGGAAAATTCCAACATTTTATGAAAATTACTTCTTCTTTTTTTTAGATACCATTTCCCTTCTCCTTTCCTCTTTTTCTCAGTGAATGAAGCTATCATTAAAATGATCTATATCTTTCCTTAATTATTTTTTTTACCAGTTAGTACACTGGTTTCTAATTATTTGTTTCCATTATGATTGTTTTAAATTTCTTGCTGTATTTTTAGCAGTTCATAGATGCAAGTATTTTATCGTTGAATGGGTTAACTATTCTAATTAAACGTTTTGTTTGCATATAACTGTAGATACACATACATTTGTAAGAATAATCTAGACATCCCATGTACCCTTTACTCACTTTCCCCCAGTGGTAGCATCTTGCAAGACTATGTAGTACATTAGCAGAAAACTATGAAGTATGTATTAGAAAACACAGGAGAGAAGATTCATAAGCGGATTTGGCAAGGATTTCCTGGATTTGACACCAAAAACAAAAGCAACAAAATTAAAGATAGACAATTTGAAATACACCAAATTTTAAGACTTCTGTGCATTCAGGGACATAACAACAGAGTGGAAAGGCTACCTACAGAATAGGAGAAAATATTTGTAAATCATCACATTTGTATATAATAAGCTCATAAGAGCTTAATATCCAAAAGATATAAAGAATTCCTACAACTCAACAACAGCAACAGCAAGAAATAAATAAATAAATAACCCAATTTAAAAATGGGCAAAAGACCTGAAAGACATTTCTCCAAAGAAGACATGTAAATGGCTAACAAACATATGAAAAGATGTTCAAAATAATCATTATGGAAATGCAGTTCAAAACCACAGTGATTCATCACCTCACACCCATTAAGATAACTAGTATCAAAAAAACAGAAAATAACAAGTGTTTGTGCAGATGTGGAGAAAATGGAACCCTTGTGCACTATTGACAAGAATGTAAAATGGTGCAGTCCCTAAGGAAAACAGTATGGTGGGTCCTAAAAAAAAAAACTAAAAATAGAATTACCATTGTATTCAGCAATTTTGCTTCAAGGTCTTTACCCAAAAGAATTGAAAGCGGGGTCTTAAAAAGATCTTTGCACACTCATATTAATAGCAGCACTGTTCACAGTTGCCAAGGCATAGAATCAACCCAAGTGTCCATTGATGGACAAATGGATAAAGAAAATGATGTATTTATGTAAAATGGGATATTATTCAGCCTTAAGAAGAAATGATTTTCTGACACATGCTACAACATGAATGAATCTTGAGAGTACTATTCTAAGTGAAATAAGCCAGTCACAAAAATATAAATGCTTTATAATTCCACGAATGTGAGATATCTAGAGTAGCCAAATTTATAGAAACAGTGTAGAATGGTGGTTTCCAGAGGCTCGGGGAAGGGAAAGATGGAGAGTTGTTTAATGGGTTTAGAGTTTCACTTTTGCAAGATAAAAAAGTTCTAGAGATTTGTTGTACAACAATATGAATATACTTAACACCACTGTGGTTTACTTTTAAAAATGGTTAAGATTATAAATTCTTTTATATGGTTTTTACTGGACAAAAAATTAGCTATAGTACAATACTACCACCAGGTCATTAGAAAATTGACATTGTGACAATTGATAGTTTTACTTGTATTCTTCTGTGTGTGTGTGTGTGTGTGTATTTAGCTGTATACAATATTATTACATTTATAAATCATGTCCCCACCAAGAGAGTTAAGATACAGAACAAAATCATCACTACAATTATCATTCATTTGGCTTTCTCATAACCACATCCATCTCTCTCCAGAAACTTCTCCCACTCTGGCCAAACCCCTAGAAACTACTAATACATTCTCCCTTTCTAACATTTTGTTTTTTCAAAATGTTAGAAATGGAATCTTAACAGAATGTAACTTTTTGGCATTGACTTTTTTTTTTCCACTCAACATCATTCGCAAAATATCTGCCAGAGTTTTTACAGAAATGGACAAGCTACACATCAGATGGAAATGCAAAGAAGGCAAATGACCAAAACAATTTGAAAAAGAACAATTTTGGAAGGACACCACTTCTGGATTTCAAAAATCTACCAAGAAAGTACAGCATTTACAGATACTATAAATGCTGCTACTGATACGAGTTTAGACATGTAGATAAAAATAACAAAATTGAGACTTGAGAAGTAAAACCATTGTATTTGAATTCTTTGTGTTTGAAAAAGTTGCCAAAGAAATTCAGTAAGGACACTATGCTAAGTTAAATAAGCCAGTCACAGAAGGACAAATACCACATGGTTCCACTTATATGAGGTATCTAAACAGTCAAACTCATAGAAACAGTAGAAAGGTGGTTACCAGAGCCTGGGAGCAGGGGAAAACAGGGAGTTGCTGTTCAATGAGTATAAAGTTTCAGTTATGCAAGATGCATAATTTCTAGAGATCTGCTGTGTAACCTAGTGCCTACCCTTACGAACACAATATTGTGCACTTAATTATCTGTTAGGATACAACAACAGCAGGGTTAGTAAACTACACAAAAGAAATGAAAACATATTCACCCAGCAACATGGACATAAAGGTCATAGCAGCATTATTCATAGTACTAAATGAAAGGAACAAATGTTCAAATAGAAATAATATACAAAAAAGTTACAGGAGTTCCCTTCATGGCGAAGTGGAAACGAATCTGAATAAGAACCATGAGGTTTCGGGTTTGATTCTTGGCCTCGCTCAGTGGGTTAAGGATCCGGCATTGCTGTGAGCTGTGGTGTAGGTCGCAGACGTGGCTCGGATCTGGCATTGCTGTGGCTCTGGCATAGGCTGGCAGCTACAGCTCCGATTAGACCCCTAGCCTGGGAACCTCCATATGCCGCAGGTGGGGCCCTAAAAAGATCAAAAAAATTTACATGCAAACAAAGGAATATAAATCTATGGAATACAAATCCATGTTCACAGATTATAAGATTCAATATTGTTGGAGTTCCCATCGTGGCTCAGTGGAAACGAATCTGGCTAGCATCCATGAGGACACAGGTTCCATCCCTGGCCTTGCTCAGTGTGTTAAGGATCCGGTGTTGCAGGGAGCTGTGGTGTAGGTGGCAGATGCGTCTCAGATCTAATATTGCTATGGCTGTGGTATAGGCCAGTGGCTACAGCTCTGATTCGACCCCTGGCCTGGAAACCTCCATATGCCACAGGTGCAGCCGTAAATAAAAAAGATTCAATATTGTTAAAATGCCAATAGAATCAGGCCTACAGATTAAAACCATCACTGTTAAAATCCTATTTGAATTTTTTGCATAAATTGACAAGTTAATGCTAAAATTAATATTGCAATGCAAAAAGTCTAAGAAGAATCTAATCTTGAAAAAAGAAAAACAAAGTAGGAGGACCAACGCTTTTTGATTTCAAAATGTGCTACAAGCCTATAGTAATCTATAGAGTGTGATACTGACATTAGGATAGAAATACAGGCCATTGGAATAGAATTCAGATCTTTAAATAAACCCACATATGTTGATTTAATTGAATTTCAACAACATTGTCAAACCAATTTATTGCTGAATGGAAATTTTACTCCAAATGAGATGCTAGGAAAATTGGATGTCCACATGCAAAATATGAATGCAGACCTTAAATTCATAGCAAACTAAACAATTAACTCAAAATGGATCATAGACTTAAATATAAATGCCAGAAAATTTAGAAGATAACATTTATGCATAGCTTTACTCCTTTGACATTGTCAGTGATTGTTTATATACAATACTAAAATAAAGCACACTAAAGAAAAGAGAGGATTTTAAAATCACCAAAATTTAAAAAAAAAACCCTCTGAGGTTGAAAAGTGAATATCAAATTGTACTCACACCCAGCCTCTATGATTTCATATAGTCTATATGGCAAAATCAGTAATATCCTAATCTCTAAAGTCAAATGCCATCAAAAGATTACTGTAACTAGTGTGAGGCACAATAATTTGAAAGGAAAGAACTCAGAAAAAAACCAGCATGGAGCCTCACACCCTGGATTCCATTTTTACTTCACATCGTTTAAATCCTTCACCTTTTACCAAAATGAGCTCTACCACTTTTTAAGTCTCACATTGGACAGATAATTTAATATTTAATATTTCTACATCTCTGTTTTCTGACAAAAATTGAATCAGACCTATTTTTTTGTGAGAATCAAATAAGAAAAAAAGTACTCAGGACAAATACAGATAACTCAGCTGTATTAATAGACATTTCACACAAAAAAGGCAAACAAATGGGAAGGAAGAACATGAAAAGATGCTCAACACCATTAGTTTTTTGGAAAATACAAGGTAAACTGCCGAGTAGATACCAACTCGGACTCATTGTAATGGTAATAATAAAATAACGTGTTGTCAAGGAAGTAGAGAAACTGGAACCCTCATATATTGCTAGTGGAAATATAAAATGTTACAATCACTTTGGAAAAGTTTGCCTGGTAATAAGATAATGAACAAATGTTTTATATAGGATTCTGTATTTGAAAAGTTAATTTCTATCTAAGTTAAAGACTTTTACCAGAGGTTTCATTATCCATAATATAATAGCCGAATATCCAAAAAAGGCAAATCAATGGCGACATAAAGTAGCATGAAAGAACCTGGAAAACACTAAGGTAAGTGATAGAAGCCAATCAAAAATAACAAGTATATAAAACATCTAGAGAAGGAAAATATACAGTAAATTAGTATTTGCTTGAGGCTGTGAGTAGAAATGAGAAGTGATTGGAAATAGGTCCAAGGTTTCTCTTTGCTATGGTAGCATCATTAAAAATTAGATTTCAGGAGTTCCCATTGTGGCTCAGTGATTAGTGAACTCGTCTAGCATCCATGAGGATGTGGGTTTGATCCCTGGCCTTGTTCAGTGGGTTAAGGATCTGGAGTTGCCGGGCAGACATGGCTGTGGTGTAGGCCAGTGGCTACAGCTCCTATTGGACCCCTAGCCTAGTAACCTCCATATGCCGCTGGTGCGGCCCTAAAAAGACAAAAAAAAAAAAAAAAGAAAAAAGAAAAAAGATTTTGGTGGAGTTTCTGTTGTGGCTCAGTGGTAATGAGTCCGGCTAGTATCCATGAGGATTTGGGTTTGATCCCTGGCCTCATTCAGTGAGTTAAGGATCCAGCATTGCCATGAGCTGTGGTGTAGGTCAAAGACATGGCTTGGATCTTGCACTGCTGTGGCTGTGGTGTAATTCACCCCCTAGCCCAGCAAATTCCATATGCTGCAGGTGTAGCCCTAAAAAGCAAAAAAAAATAAGTAAGTAGATTTTGGTGATGGTATATAGTTTATGTTATTTATTAAAATTCATTAAGTTTTACACTTAACAACTGTGAATTTTATGGTATGTAAATTATTATCAATAAAACTTCTAAAGTATCAATTCATCTCTTTCTGCCAGCAATGTAAAATCAGAAATAGAAATTGAGACATTATCAGTGTCAATAGCATGGATCAGAAGAGAATAATTGATGTCAAATAAATTTAAGTGTACTGAAACTTGTACAATTAAAATTAATAAAACATTTCTGAAAGAAACTAAAGATGACCTAAATAACTGGAGAGATATTCCATGTTTATGCATTAAAATAGTCACTATTGTTAGATGTCAATAAGCCTAATAGATCTAAGGATTCAACCACATTGTTACCAAAATATCATTTGGCTTTCTTGCAGAAATTGGCAAGTTGAGGGTGAACTTCCTATGGCAATATTTAAAGCACCCAGCAAAGCCAAAATAATCTTGAAAATTAGAATGAATTTAGAGAATTTACTCTAACCAATTACAGAACTTACTACAAATCCACAGTTATCTCGATAGTGTACAAGTACAGACCTTAGGCTAAACATGCAGATCAATGGAACAGAATTGAGAGTCACAGATAAGTCACAGCCTTAGGAAAATAAGTGCTAGTCTTATATCAGATAATAGAACTGTATCCAGAATACATAAATTATTCTTTCAACTCTAGAAGAACACAAATAACACATCTATGTGGGCAAAAGATTGGAATAGAAATTTCATTCAAGAAGACTATGAATGGACAAAAATCCTATGAAAAAATGAGGTTACAGATACATTAAAAAATTAGGTTTTAGAAATTTTCATTTCTTAGTATATTTGTGAAAAGTCATTGAATTCTATACTTAAAATTGCAAAATTTGTGGCATGTTAATTTTACCTAAGGTTTCAAAATAATTGCATTTCTGTACACTAGCAACCTGAAAATGAAATTGAGAAAACACTGAAATTTAGTGTTAGAAATTCCTTTGTCATGAAACTCATTCATATCTTCTACTTTTATTTCCAATATTGGGATAACATTTCTGACTCTTTGTCTCCTGAATATATTGCTTAAAAAAACAACAACCATACAAACAAAACAAACAAAAAACTAGAGTAGAACACAATACAATATTACTATAATAGCCTAGATTTTTATTAAAGCCAAATTCATATGACATCGAATAAAGAAAATGGATGTTTTATATCTGTTAACATTACATTTTAATAGAATATATTATTTTTTAAACCTTACAGATTCTGTAATTGGGCACATACCCTGTAGTGACTTCAAATATTACGATGTGAGATAGTGCTTAAAACATGTATTTCTGAGTAGTAGTAATAGTTGTAAAAAAAGTTTATTGGAGTATATTTGACTTACAAAGTTGTGTTAGATTCAGGTGTATAGCAAAGTAAATCAGTTATATATATATATATATATATATATATATATATATATATTCCTTTCCAGATTCTTTTCCTACATAGGTTATTACACAATACTGGGTAGATTTCCCTGTGTTATACAGCAGGTCCTTGTTATCTATCTATTTTATATATAGTAGTGTGTGAATATCTATCCCAACCTCCTAATTTAGCTCACCCCCACCCCCACATTTCCCAGTCGGTAGTTGTAAGTTTGATTTTGAAATCTTTGAGTCTATTTCTGTTTTGTAAGTTCTTTTGTATCATTTTTATTAGATTCCACATATTAATGATCTCATATGATAGTTGTCTTTCTCCGTCTGACTTAACTTCACTTAGTATAAGTTGATCCAAGTTATCTATCTTTACAAGTATAGATAATTTTTAGGTCTATCCATGTTGCTGCAAATGGCATTATTTCATTCTTTTTTATGACTGAGTAGTATTCCATTGTATATATGTACCACATCTTCTTAATCAGTCCTCTGTTGATGGACATTTAGTTGCTTCCATGTCTTGTGATTAGCAGTAATATTTGATTCAGAATATTTTGGTGTCACGTAATTATTATTTAACATTGCCCAGAATTATATGTTAAGAGATTGAGTTAAATTTAAGATAATTAAAAGATTAACCTGTAAAATGTTTTCATGATTCAATTTGTTTTATCAATTTGTTAATTTGTATCCTTAATCATTCTATAGAATAATAAATATTTTGGTTATTTTTACCTTATTATTTGAATCCCAGATGATAAAACCACTACATGTAGCTCTAATACAGAAGGATACTGAACTTCAACCCTAATTAGCTTTTATATTAAAATCAACCTAAGAATGAAAAAATTTGCTTAAGAAATCTGGCCCATAGCATGCACTTTCCGTGGTTGTTTTCTTCCCCATCCCTCCTTCATTGTAGTTCACCAATACCTAAGAGGCATAAAATCAATTTTATTAGGGTATGTGGAACTTGGTCAATTACAAAATGCACACCAACAATTTAATACATTCACATACTTGCTCAGAATTTTATTTAGTAAAGCTGCACATAACTTTAACTTTCTAGTTCTGACCCCAAGACTGAGAAGAGCTATATCTATACATCTCATGAAAACACATACACACACAACCACACACAAAAAACAATATCCTGTATTACCAGTAGACTCAGTGTGTAAAGAAATTATATACTCTCTGATCATTTCTACTTCAAGTTCTATATAGTCTTTTTAATTCTTTTCTCAAATCGTGAAAATCCTTAGTGCTTATGACTTAAAACCTTGAAATAAATTCCTGCTGCTCAAAATCAGGTTATGCCTACATTTCCATTCTCTTTATAAAAAGATAACTCAAATGCCTTCTGATTTCCTTTTTACAGAGGATTGTTTTTTTCATTGTTTTTGCCTTCATGCCTTTGTTCATATTTTCTGCCTTGGTGCCTTTGAGTCTCTGCTGCTTTTTTTCTTCTTTCAATACCCAGTTCACAACAACTTAAGATTTTTTAGAACTTTTATATATAATGCTCACTTGGTAGCCTGTGTCTAATATAACAATATTTTTGCACAAGAAAGGGCCTCATTTAAAACATACAAAAAATTGGAAATATTTTAACCAAATAAAGTATAACACTATTATTTATGCAGTATTCTCTTTGATTTAGGTACTCATTGTTTCCAAATAAGACTGATCTGACTCTAATTCATTACCAATATCTATAAAGTATACAGGATATATTTTATTTAGCTTAAGCATAAAATCACAAGTTGTTTTGCTTGTGTTTTTACAGTTATTATTGTAATTTGGATGTATTATTCATTTGACATCACCTCAGCATGGAGAATTCCTACACTTTAGGGGTCACATTTTCTGATCTTTACAAGTTATTACAATAAAGATTTCACAAGATTTAAGTAGAAGTGGATTTGTTAAGCTCTGGAGAAGGATTTGAACTTAATCTGAAAATCACTATGAGGCCAAAAATAATTTTGAAAAGTTTGAATTTTCACTGTTTACTAGTTAAGACATTGTCAAGAGATGTATAAACACTATGCAAATTATTTCTTGTATCTATCTATTTATTGTTTGTTTTGCTGTCCTAAACATACAAATGTTTGTTTTGCTGTCCCTAAACAGACAAATAATGTTTAATAATTTTCCAAGTCAATTTGAAATTATTAATACTTGCTAATCTGCAGTGCTAAGATACTCAGATCCTTTGATAACCTTATCAAAAAGCAATACTTGAAAGAATTTATCTAGAAGCCAACAATATGCCAGCAATATGTCTTTATCCTTGAAATGACATCTATTAGAAATGCCAAACACCAAAAATATCTATCTTAAACATTGATTTAAATATTAACTCATTCGCATTAATTTTCTTCATCCTAGAGTATTCCACATCAGAGCATCTAAATCCATGGAGGTCATAGATCCTTTCCTCCACAACCCCTATGCATTTTCCTGCTTGCCTTAGATCAGTTCATTTAAAGCAAAAAGTCACTTTTTGGTGATGGTTGTCTAAACAGAGGGCATCTCAAAACAATTAAAAATGGCAAACAAATGGGAGTGGGAAATGGGGAGGGACTGGAGCCTATTATCACTTGCAGCTAGTCTGTCTTCCACTTCAACACCCAAACCATGGCTGTGCACAGTTAACTCTCCTCCATGTTTTAAACCTAAGTAAGCCCAGGTTGACAAAAGTAAAGGGGAAATAAGTCTATTCAAATCTAAATAAAAGGCTTGATTTTTATGTTAAATGACATAATTCGATGTGCTGTAACTTAATACCAAAGTATGTCTTAAGTGGTTTCATTATAATCTTATACAAATTAAGCCATTCAGTTTATCTGGTTTTCTTTCCCAGCACCAATTACACAGTATTTTACAAAAAGTGAAATAACCTTTATGCATTTACTACTTAAAAAATCACCTTTTCATCATGTCTTATATTAATAAATGGTGAACATTCCATCTTGCATGTCTTTATGAAAAAGAGTACATATTGTCTTGCCCTATGCATAGATATGGTTGAACAGTTTATTGTCTTCTATTTGAGGTAGAACACTATCTCTTATTGATGTGATTTGGCATTACTCACATAAATTTTTAACAAAATTGATATGATAAACTGATACAAAATATTTAAACATTTAAGTAAAGATGTTTGGGTCAATGCGATGTTGTTTTAAATTCTCTGAAAAAGCAGCTGCCAGATTATAGATGATGGCTACTGGGAGTTTTATGTTATCATTGATTTAATAAAACCACTCCCAGAATGAGGACACCAAAACATACATAAACAAAAACTCTTTCATGTATAGGGGTCTGCCTTGAAACATAAATGAGATGCTATTTTAAATGTACAGTGGTTATCTCAAAATAAGAGATTATGGATCTTGACAGATGTCTTTCTTTACATAAAGAGTTTAGAATGTTAATGAGGTGAAAATGGCATGTAAAATAATCTAATAACTTGCAGTCAAGAGAAGCTATCCCCCACATTTTCTGTACAAGTTCTTCTGCCTAATACTCTACAAACCCTAAAATAAGATAATGCATTTAAAATACCCTCAGATTTTTTTTTAAGGTAGTGTTCTCAAAATACCAAGTATAACTATATTCAAAAATCAGATTTTTCCTCCTGGTATTGGTAACTTCTCAAATGTCTCTAGTGACTTGACTGAAATAGATGTCCACATTTTCATTCCATATACTTTGAAAATATTACAACATCATATCTAAAGGTGATTTTTGAAGAAAGACTAAAGATAAGAGGAGCTATGTAAAGAACTTTAAATGAGTAAAGGTAATTAGCTCTTTTTAATGGAACGTAAAGGAATTCATATTTTCTAAATTCTGAAGTTTGAAATTAGCATTTGCTCTATTGACTTGCCTCTGAAATGTAGAAAATATTTGGCATTCTATTTTTCCCTCATACCCAAATTTTCAGATACTGGAAATTGATCACCACAAACTAAAAGAGTATTGCATTTCTAACATTCATTCCATTTTTCATATGATTAATAATCATTAGTCTGGGAGGGGAAAACAGTGTCATTTAGAAAAAAGCATAATTCTAATTTCTAGAACTTTATTAGGCATCTAGTACATATCAAGGGGTATGGGAAGAAGAAACACTAATATAAATAACATATGCTTATAGAAAACTAAGCTTTCCAAGTGAAGATATTTAAAATTTTTCTGAATGGAAATGCTTGTCTTACCAAGATCACAATTAAACTGTTAATCTAATCTATAATATGTCCAGATCAGCTCTTGACTAGCTGACCACCCAACAGAGCAAGAGTAAATAAATCCAGCTAAGGGGCTTTTTTTTTTTTTTTTTTTGCTTTTTAGGGCTGCACCCACAGCATATGGAAGTTCCCAGGCTAGGGGTCTAATCAGAGCTACAGCTGCCAGTATATGCCATAGCCATAGCAACGCTAGGTCCAAGCCTCATCCTACACCACAGCTCATGGCAACACCGGATCTTTCACCCACTGAGTGAGGCCAGTGATCGAACCAGAACCTCATGGATGCTAGCCAGATTGTTTCCACTGCGCCATGACAGGAACTCCAAGGGGGCTTACTAATGGTAAATCCAATACTGCCATCCTAATAAATAGACTTTTCTATTATGTTTCCAAGGACATTCAAATTCCACAAGTACAAAATGAGCTTGTATTAGCTTCCTTCTCAAATCCATTCTTTCTCTAGTATTTCTAAGCCAGTAAATGGCATCATCATTCACATTTTTTGCCAAGGAGGATCAATTATGTCGCTTCTCTTACTTCATCTTATTTACCCTTTTATCCAAAGCATCACAAGTACTTTGAAGAGCTTTAGGATTTTATCCAACATTGCCCAAACTTGAATCACTTTTTACAACAATAACCTTTTATCTGTTATACTAGCATCTGCTTGTACTCCTTCCTAATTTATTCTACACATATCAAAACTCTAAACACACATACTTAAAAATACACACATTTGAACATTTCATCCCAGTGCTCAAAACCACTTTCTCAAAAACCCACAAAAGGCTTCCCATTCCTCTTATGACAAGGACCAAAATTCTTAACAGTGACTAAAGCCCTGTAAAAGTTAGTATTTTATATGCTTCATCTCACACCATGCTCCACATTGCTATCCAAACTTCAACAACACTGACCTTCAAGTTTTGGAAAATCATAAGAACATACTCTGTCTGGAATGTTTTCCTGTCTGTCTTGCCTCATTTTGACTTAGTTAATACATATTCATATTTCATACTTCAGTTGAAATCTAACATCTTCAAGCCTTCCTGATACATCTCTTCCCAAACCAGGTTGAGTGCTCCTCTTGTAGCAGTCAGGAACCAATTAGAAAACAAAACCCACACTAGGTAGGTCAATAAAGGGAATTTACTATGGAAGCCAAATTCCGAAGGTGTTAGATGAGCTGAAAAAACAAACAGAAGGTGTGACACCCATGCATTCACAACTGTAGGAAGTTGCCATCCTTACTAGAGCTGAAGAGTTCTCTCTCGGCTGAGTGGGTAAAGAATCCGGCATTGTCACTACTGTGGCAAGGGTTTGATCCTTGGTCCAGGAACTTCTGCATGTCATTTGTGCAGCCAAAAAAAAAACAAAACAAAACAAAAACCCACCAGTTCCATGACTAGAGTTAAAGTAAAGTGTAGAGAAGAAATGGTGTTACCCGATATTAGGAGTTTGAATCACCAGTACTTGAACCACAGCAGTAGAAGCTGCCCATTTGGAGCTACAGCCAAGGAGGAAAACCAAGCCACTGCTGTGAGATCCTCCTAAAGTAGAGAGAAAGAATTATCCTGGCCTTCTTCTACTTTGGACTCTCCAATTTTCTACTGTTATTCAAACTCATAAAGAAGATGCCAGATGGCAGAGGATCCTGCACAATGTTGTCTGCTGGGTTAGCCCTTGTTATAGAAAACAAGGAAGGGAAGAGAATGACTCTAAGAGCAAATAGGCAAATGACAGGCACAGCCAGTTATACACTTCCAAACATTTTGTAATTCATCTCGCCAGGCTCTATGATTAATATCTAGTGTGCCACAGAAGTGTAAGGTCCTTAGGACAGAAATGACAGATGTCTTTTTAATGTTGCAACTCCAGTGCCTAGCATATGTTGAATAAGTCTAAAATTGTTTAATTGATCAACTAACTCTTGCGATATTTGAAATCTTGTGATATTTTAACCACTATAACAAAATTAATCTGCTAATGTATTCCAGGTATTGTGAACATATTTGAGAAGGAGACTTTTTTTTAGTAACTTGGAAAAGTCATGTACCCTTTCACCAGAAAAAGGCACATAAGCACACCACATTTTACATTGATTTTTTGGAGAGGGGTTCATAGAGAGGCTGAAGCCCATCCAGGAATTTCTTGTAATTCTAATCTGCAAACCCTCTGATCCTCTCCATGTGGATATGGAATTGCGTGGGTGTATTTTTGTTTTCCCAATATGTGGGATCCACACTGTCATTTAGTGAGAGAGGAGCAGGTAATATAAACTTCTTACAGAGAAAAACTTTCCCACTCAAAATGTCTGTAATAACCTATCATGAATCTCAGGACCTCAGATTAAAATTATACTGGAAAGGAAAATTACTTGTCCATCAAATTCAAAATAATATTTCCTCTTTCTCTGGTGACAAAGAAATTCATCATGAAAACAGCCTGATTTGAAAATGGCTTCTGGGACTACATACATGTTTCATATTTATAAAGGTTTAATTTACATAACATCTGTTACTGAGCTTTGATAAATTTACACACATTTGAAATGTAAATGTATAAAATGTAGTATAATAGTGAATATTTATTTGGGATTTTATTAATTACCTCTTTCTCCCCAGCAAATTATCCCAAAACTCAGTGCTTTAAAACAACACACATGTGAGAGTTCCCTGGTAGCCTAGTGGTTAAGGATTTGGCATTGTCACTTCTGTGGCTAGGGTCACTTCTGTGGCTCAGGATCGGTCCCTGGCCCAGGAGCTTCTGTATGCCACGGGCATAGCCAAAAAAATAAATCAATAAAAATAAAACAACACACAATTATTAGCTCACAGAACCTGTAGGTCAGAAATTCAGATGCAGTTTACGTGTGTCCCCTGGCTCAGAGACTACAAGGCTGTAATCAAAGTGGTGGACAGGGCTGTGATCTCGTGTGAAAGCTCTACCAGGGAAGGCTCTGCTTTCAAGTTTACTTATGTGGTTGTAATCAGGATGCAGTTCCTCAAGGGCTGTTGGACAGAGGCTACCTTACTTCCTTGCCTCATAAGCCTCTCCATGGGATCTTGTTTCATCAGAGCAAGCTAGAGAGAAAAGCCACAAAGAGTGCCAGAATGAGAGAGAGAAAGCAAGACATAAGTCACAGTCTTTTATAGTTTCATCTTGAAATTGATATCTTCTCACCTTTGCCATATTTTCTTTTTTGGAATCAAGTCACTAGGTTGAACCCATACACAAATAAAGGGAAGTTACACAAAGGCATAAATACTGGTGGGTGGGATCATTGGGAATCATTATAGTAGGCTCTGTCCCGCAGGGATGAAGTCATAAAGGCAAAAGGAAATAAGTTCCTTGAAAAAATTTAGGTTATATTTGAGCTGCTTTATTTTATTAAAAGTCAATAGTTTTATTTCTAGATTTTTTTAACAACTGAATTTCCTCTTTATCAAAAGGCACATACATGAATACTACCTAAGATTTCTCTCCATTTTCACTCTAGTAACTCTCACCTTCTCTGTATCTGGGCATTGTTTTAATGGCACATTTAAAAAGAAGAGATTATGTTTTAAAAGTTAAGATAAACTTGAATGAATTATTACAGAATAGTTTGACTATCTTACTCCTGGTAGTGATAATATAATTTTACTTGTGAGAAGACCTTTACAACTCATTAGCTTATGAATTATGTATCTTTCACACAAAGAAAGCAAATATAATCCTAACTCTTTATGGGTGAGACACCCTATATTTATTTCTCTTAAAACTAAGTAGAGAGGCCTTCAGATATTTCATTACTCTTAAAGAATTAAATGGCTCTAGCAAAAGTCAACTTTCTCTTTTCCGTAGGAAAATTTAAAAAGCACTTATTAATGCATGAATCCACAATCTAACTTGTATATGCTTTAATAACAAAAAGAGGAAATTTACCTTTTCAAAGTGATCTTTAATTTTGTACGTCCTCCATAATTAAAACTGCTACTGTGCAAAAAAGAAGTGAGTACTAACACTTTATTTTAATTCAGAAATGTCTGCCTCACTTGGAGGTATAGGGTTAACAATATTTAGAGCTTTGTATATAACCAAGAAAGAAATTGACTTCCTGGATATCAAGTCTAAAAATATCCATCCCCAAAATAAAAGAATGACAAAGCAGAATTGGACACATGAGACCAAAGATTCACTGAAAATCATAGATGGGAGTGAACTCAATTAAATCAATGGGGCCATTGCAACCAGGCCATATATATCTACCTGGTGAGCTAGCAATCCACATTCTAGGCATTTTCAGTCTAAAAATAACTGAAAAATCTATAATAAAAGGTTTGCTTGAAGTTTAAAATGTGGGGTGTTTTTAGCCTTGTTAGCTGTCTTTGAATGACTTTACATAGGCTGAGTTGAGATTGCTTGTTACTAAAACCCATTGAATCCCCTTCCCCATACACTCTATACCCTGAATTATAGTGTCTGTGGGTTTTGATGACAAAATGGGTTTGGGGAACTTCTGGAAGAAGGGTTTGAGGAGGAGCACTGGGTCAGCAGAAGTGTACTGAGCAAACACCTGAACAGGGAAGGATCCAAATAAAGTCCAAGCAAGGCAGCTACATACGCAGAAACACACACACACACAGATGTGGTAGGAGGGAGTTGAGAGAAAGAAGCACTGAAAATAGACTTATTTTTTCCCATTTTGCCTGAAATCACTCCTGTTCACTCCTTGTCAGAACAAGGAAGTCCTAATTCCAGACCTCCCCCGACCAATTACCATACTATTTTAAATCAACTCAAAGAAAGCAGGAGGTTATATCCTACATATTGTTCTTGCAACTTGTCAACAAAGGAAAGGTAGAAGAGCTGGAGAAATAAATGTGGTTCTTATTTACTGTTACTTCCAAGAAGTTAAGGGTGAGAAAAGAACACAGACTGTATCATCCTGCTCTCAATGAATTGCTTATTTTCATCTTATCTAGGGAGTAACTGCAGACAGTGAAAGAAAGAAAAGGGCAGAAATTCTCAACTTCACCCGTCACAACCTATAAAGCACATAAGTTTATCTGTTGATATGTCGGTAGAATTTAGCCAGAATTAAACAGGAGCAAACTTTAAAAAGAAAGAAAAGCAATGCTGCAAGAAGAGAAGAGGGGCACAGGAAGTAAAATTATCTCTTTTGCCAGTTTTGCAGTGCTTCTTTATTACTATGCATTGACACTCTTTCTTTAGCCCTTTGTGAGCTTTTCTGATGGAACAGCTCTATGCCATGAAAATATTTAGTTCATCATTTCTAAAGTCCTTCCAAACACTCTTTGCAAAGTATTGCTGTGTCATACCCACATAAATAGAATAAAAAGATTAAATAATCATTTTATCATACCACGGCCCTATTATTGTGATAGTCTGCCTTATAAGCACCTCAAAGTCAATTTGCCCAAACTAATCTTTCCCCCATAAACCCACCCTTCTTTCTAATTGAAAGACATCACCATCCACCAAGTTGGTAATTTTTTACTATGTCTCTGCTTGCCCTGATCACCCTCATTCTAATCAATCAGGAAGTTCTGTTAATTAAAAGCTTTAAATGTCTCTTGAATTTATCAATTTCTCCTCACCCTCACTGCTAAAATTGTAGTTCAGATCACAACCATCTCTCACTAAGATTTTTGCAACATTCTGTATTAGGATGCCTGGCTTGCTTTCCTTCTCCATCCTCCACACAATTCTAATACAGATAAAATACTGCCATGGTCATCCTTTCAAGTTCACTTAGTTTACATGATTTTCATGACCTAGTACCTACTTTTCTTTGTAGCTGTCATCCCTTTTCCTCTTACCACCTTGCCACCCTCCCACACACACATCTATAATTCCAATTATACTTCAAGATACAGGTTAATCATTATTTTCTCTGGGAAGACTTTCCTGATATGTCTAGGTTTTCTTGTGGGTCCTATAATGTACTTGCATTATGCTGTTTAACTGCCCCCCTTTCAAGGCTGAAGATTTAAGAGAGACTAAAGGTGGGCATTCTTCTTAGCCTTTACCTTTGAGTCACCAGCAAATTTCCTGGCCTATGAGGCCACTTGAAATAACTTCATTTAATGTTCATACATATAAATTCCAAATTTAAATGTCTAATCATTGACAGTGTGTTGGTTTGCATTTAAACACTACCACAATTAATTTTGTTAGTTGAGCACGAAATTCATTCTCTGATATTTTTAGCTCTTATATGCCAAAACGTAGGTGCATCCATATTCAAAATTTGATTTCCCAGGTTCAGACCCAAACAAAAAGTCTCATTATTATTCTAATCACATCACAAAGGAAACTGAGACAAAAAGAGGAGTAAGGTGATATACCCACGGGACACACTGTTAATCCAAAATAAATCCGGGACTCATCCTCTAAGTATTTTGAGTCCAATATGATTGCTTATCTCCTGGGTGTACTCTTTAACATTCATGAGAGTCATTGTACTTTGCAAAACTGTTGGACCCTTATAGATCAATGTTATTTTTGTTTATAAGAGGTGGGTAAATATCTTCAAATATAAAATGGCTTTAGATTGGAAACAACTAGCAAAATTTAGAAATTTTGAAAAATGCATTGGTAACTATAATATGTAGGATTTAAGAAACAACTTCGGTGATCCAAATACCGCATTGTAGGAACTTTCCAACTCAGGGTAGAATACTTAGCCCTGAGGGAAGTGGGTGTCCTGATCTTTCCATTCTCAGAAATTTAAAGTCTTTTTGTATAAGTAATAAGCCATGAAAAGGTTGAGACTGCACAGATTGACTCTGCTCTGGACTCAAGCTGTAAGTGAAACCAAGCAACTTGACCTATTTTCACAAGAAAACCAATTAACAGCAAGGGTATTGAGAAAGGGCAAGATTACCTGGAGCACCGTGGGCTCCTGGGGAAGATTCTTACACAGTGTTCACTGTCTCATTCCAAAACCCTTAGGCCAGATGCTCCTCCGAAGCTGCCCAGGCAGGGAGCCAATTCTGGTGTCCATTTCTCTGAGGTTTTCCTTTGCCACCTTCACCTCAGATAGTGCAGAGGCCAGAGACATGGGGAAAGGGACTTTGTCTCTAATGCAGCTCCCTTGGGTAGCTAAACAGCTCACTCTTTTCTTATGTCAGACACATCCAAGCCTTCATAAATTTGCATTTAACACCTAGGCACTCAGCAAGCAACAACAAAAAGCCTTCAATTTCTTGGACCCATCCCTTTAAAAGGGAGTGAAGTGTGTTAAAGAACACTTTTTTGTTGTTATTCAGGTATAAGACTTGCAAGTGAACCAATATGTTTAAATAACTTCACCAGGCCCCGGTTTGAGTATTTTATACCTGTTACCTCTTCTAACCCCATAGCAACCAAATGAGGTAGGTAACGGTTCCAATTTAGAGATGCAGAAATTGAGGGCCCAGACATGACCTGGCAGAGCCTAAGTTTCAACTTGAGCTCTCTATTTTTATGTTTGAGCTCTTAACCACCAGGCCTGGATCCTCTCACTTACAGCTGGATATGTGTGCATATATGAGTGAGATATAAATATAGACGCAGATGTAGATATAGATGAATAACTACATGTCATTATATCCCTACTTATCTTCTGAGTATAAAATAAATAGTAAATATATATCACTGTACTTTTTTCAATGTGCTCCTTTATTTTCTTTGCAAGTTTTCTTTTTTCAGTACCATGTTTTACTAACTAGGTTTCTTCCTTCTTTCCTTGAACTATTTTCTGCATGGGGATAATTGCTTCTTGTACCATAAGCAACTGACACTTCCCTGGAATAACTGAAAAGACCTGAGGGACAGATTTATACTCAGAGGCCTGAGGTGTTAAAATTCTCTCAGGATTCCAATTGAGCCTGAACATTAGAGCCCTAGGGAATGGATATGTCTTATCATTTTTCTTTGCTTTCCTTTGCTGATTATTCTTAATAAATGGCAAAGACTCCTGTAAGTATGTGCCCAGAGCAACCTCAAGAATATTGGAAAAAAAGGTACATTCCTCCTCTCATTTTTCTATTGTCGAATTAAAGTGAAATGCAGACTTATATTGATGAAGGCAACATAAGCACACAAGACATGGAGATTGGATAATTAGGTATATATAATTTTAGAATAATGGAGGATTTCTTTAAAGATATTTAGAATTGCTATATATTAGGATATTTCTCTTTGAGATATGTAACTAGATTTAATTGTGGTGAGGAGAGAAAATGCAACCCTTCAAAAGTCAGATTAACAATCTAATATCAAAGAGATCATAAATGCAATGGTAAGGTCAGATGGTGTGGCCTGAAGACTGGCCCTTACCTTCAGATAAAAGAAAGCAACTCAGCATATGTGGACCCTCGTTCTTGCCTCTGCCACTGAACAGAGGATAGGAAGAAATTAAAAGAGGAAGGCTTATATGAGAGAAAAGGCAAGAAAATGTCCCACTGGTACAAGCTGAATGATATTAGAAAATGTTATATATGAAAGTTATCTCTTTACCTGAAGGTACTCAAAATTAAAGCAAAAGGAATAGCTGCTCAGGCTAATCCAACCATTTAGGTAATCCAGTTCTAACTGTTGATGGCATGTGTTTGCATTTGTGGGAGACAGGAGAAAGGTATCAATTAGATAATCTCGTATAGAAAATTTTAGCAGAGGCTCTCCATATAGAACTGCGTTAAAAGACACATAGCTGGAGAAATTAATGGTAGGCTCCATAATGTAATCAGTACAGAGAATGACCCTATTAAATAATGAAAAAGACAAATGGCTATAAATCTATATTTACAAAGATCTGTAAGAGACCAGAGTAGGAGTTCCCTTGTGGTGCAGCAGATTGAGGATCTGGGATTGCCACTGCAGTGGCTCTGGTCACTGCTGTGGTGCGGGCTTGACCCCTGGCTCAGGAACTTTCACATGTCATGGGTGTGGCCAAAACAATAAAAGAGTCCAGAGTAGAAAGAAAAACAGAAAGGAAAAAAAAAAAAAGGCATTTGGGAAGAAAAAACATGCAAAAAAATAAAAGGGGGAAGACATTGCTGAAGGGAAACTAGCGTTTCAGTTGGAGCTTAACACAATTAAAGGCATGAGAAAAAAGAATTAAATTCAAAGTTACATGATCTCTCTCTTTAGAGCAAAAATATTAAACAGGATAAGAATGTTTCTATTTTGGGACAAATACTTCAAGGAAGAGAGATGACCAGGTAAAATACTAGATGTCTAATTGTCCTTTATGCTTTCATTAAAGAGAGAAAGTAAGGGTGCAGGATAGGAAGGGGGATATGGAGACATATATTTGCTTGTCCTAAAACACTTAGGATTCTAATTTGATGATTGTATACCATTGATATATAACATAACCTCAGTATCTATTTAAAGAAAAAGAAAAGAGAATAGTGACCTGCTGTGTAGCCATGAGTTTAAGTGCACAGGTTCTTGAGTCTGACTACCGGGGTTCAAATCTAAACTCTGAATGTTTACTTGCTATGGAAACTTTGACAAGTTTATTAACCTCATTTTCTTCATGCAGAAGTAAGTTTAGGAGAGAACTTGAAAAAATTTGGTTAATGAACCCAGATACTGAAGTAACAGATGTTAATAAAATGAGAAGGGATTTAATTCTTTTTTATCATGAGATATTTCCACCTAGAATGAACACCTCCCTAATAATAGATGTAGAGATAGATGGATGGATAGATAGATTTTTATATAAATTTATTTATAAATCTCTACCCAACTTCCATCTCTTGCTGTGTATACAACTATTTCTAATTGAGAGATAGCAAGTCCTCAAGACTGAGTGCAAGGCATCCGTGGCCTTGAAGAAATTACTTATTTTTGATGTACCTGGGTTTCTGTATCAGTAAAGTGAAACTGATAATGATATCTGCCTCATGAGGAGTAAGCGAGAGCACTTATGGTGTACTTAGAATGGTGTCTGCCACACAGCAAACATTAACAATTGTTAAGAGCTGGCTAATGAATGAATCTTCATAGTGTGTGTCTGCTGTGTACTAGACTCTTTTCTAGAAGCTGGGAACATAGCAGTGAACATCACAAACATTTTTGCCCTCATTTTAGGGTAATCAATGTTAGTGTTAAAGTTATGAATGTGGGAGTTCCTGTCATGGCTGAGTGGAAATGAATCTGAGTAGCATCCATAAGGACGCAGGTTCAATCCCTGGCCTTACTCAGTGGGTTAAGGATCTGGTGTTGATATGGCTGTGGCATAGGCCAGTGGCTACAGCTCCCATTTGACCCCTAGCCTGGCAATTTCCATATGCCCTGGGTGTAGTCCTAAAAAGAAAAACAAAATAAAAATAAAGTTATGAATGTGACTCTTGTTTTGAGAGTCTGTTTGACTGTCTTAAGATGGAAAACACTTGAACAGAAGGGGAAAAGAAATTATTCCTAGGCAGAGTTTAAAGACTGAAGTCACAGAAAGAATACTTTATGGCGTAAGAGGTTTCGATAGGCCATACAGGGCACAATATGTAAAGTACAGGTTAAAAGGTTATTCTTGAAGAAGATTCACTCCCCTTTCTGAGATGGAAGGGGGAGAGGTAGGAATTTTTAAACATGATGATAAGGTTGTTTAAAAACGGAAAGTGAACCTTGGGTTGGAGCATATTCTCTTGAAGTATTAGATGAGAACTTTGGCTAAAAGATAATTAGGGTTTAATGGAAGAGCTGAGAAGGAAATGTTGATAGACTTTTGTAGAAAAGAGGGAAAGTTGACTATGAACTACTGGGAGGGCTAAAACACAAACCTGTTGATAGGCAATGACATCTCAATGAAGATCCATTTAATTACAAGTTTTCTTAAAAATGTTACCCATGTCTCTGTGGCACACGGAAAGAGTGATCTTTCATATTCCCATTCATTAAATATTTGCTTAATGCCTATTGATCTTCTAGGTAATGCAATACAGAGGAGAATAAAACTGGCTAGGACCCATACTGGCCTTTGGTGGGGCAGGAAGGCAGTAGAGTGGGAATAGAATAAGACGATCAAAGTAAGCAAATGATGTGGTAATTCTAGTATGTGAAAATGCCACTGAAAAACTAAAAATGGCAATGTTTGAGAGGAGAAAGGGGTGCTTTTCTTATAAGTAACTGTAAAAAAAAAAGCTCAATATTTTTCTGAATGTTACCGTGTAACTCAAAAACACATTCCTACACCACCATGCCAGCTCTCTTGCCTAAGAAAGTGAGAGCAGACCACCTAGCAGTAACAAAAGACAAAAGGTTATTTTTCAGGAGGAATGAACCATATCTTCACACTTCAACTAGTAGTCCATCCAAAATCAGTATTAGTCAAGGTATTTAAGATTTTCCCTTACTTATTATGAAAATAACTTTTCTGTTTCTGACTCAGGCCAATTATCTCATCAAAAAATCAAATATATTATTTTCAAGGCATGCCTTTAAATGTTAATGGGATTAAGGCCAAAATGTTAAGTTTAAATCAGTTGCTGCCTAAAAAAACAAAAATTTGCATATTTTGATATAAATATATATTGTCTTATACTGAAGAAATGAAGATGATTACTATCTCTAAACAAAAATTAAGCAGCTTTTAATTCCAAATTATGCTTGTTGCTATTACTTATACAACATGGTTCTACGGCAATTAGTAAGTAGACAGCTAATGTTATTCCTGGAGATCTAAGTAGAAACAGGAAATAATATGATCAGGATAGAGAAGAAGAGGAGATCTATGAATTATGATTTTTTTTTTGGCTTTTTAGAGTTGCACCTGCAGCTTATGGAGGTTCCCAGGCTAGGGGTCGAATTGGAGGTGTAGCCGCTGGCCCACACCACAGCCACAGCAACTCGGGGTCCCAGCCGTGTCTGTGACCTACACCACAGCTCATGGCAACGCCAGATCCTTACCCACTAAGCGAGGCCAGGGATTGAACCTGTGTCCTCATGGTTACTAGTCGGATTCATTTCCGCCGAGCCATGACGTGAACTGAATTACTAAATTTAAAACAAAACTCATAAAGAGTTGAAAAGTAACTACTGAAACAGAAGAAAAAGAGAGCTGACAGTCAAAGTCTAAAATATACCTGAGGCCAAGAGGACAAATTTTTCTCCCCATCCCTTTAAAACTATGATATATGAGGCAAAGATTTTGGAGCTTCCAAGGAAACCAAGCACATAATGGAGAATGTGCCACTGCTAGTATAAACTGCGTGTGGGTCCAACAAAATGTTTAAAGTGGTTCTTACCTCTGAGCATCAGGATGATAACATCTGGTACTGTTGCAGTGCACACACAACAGGATGATGTTTTCAGCTGAGAATAAAAGCTTGTAAATATTCACACATTTTAACATTCTATAAATAGGATGATCATGCACATCCCTCTTTGCCTATACTGAGTTCTGAGTTATATCTCTTTTAGCTAAACTTGTGGAAGATTGCATTAATGTCCTCAATTCTTCATCCTTCCTTTTACCCGTATCCTTTGCTTTGCGGTTTTGCTACCATCTCCACTCTAGGTGGGACATACTTTCCCATCCTCTAACTTTAGGCTTGGCTAGGACAAGACATGATGCAAACAAAAGCTGGAAATGGACCAGAAAATTTAATATTAGAAAATCAGGGTTCCTAATGGTCTAGCAGTTAAAGGATCTGGCATTGTCCTTCCTATGGCTCGGATTTGATCCCTGGCCCAGGAACTTCCACATGCCGGGATGTGGCCGAAAGGAAAAAGAAAAAGAGGGAGTTCTCATCTTGGTGCAGCAGAAACGAATCCAACTAGGAACCATGAGGTTGCAGGTTCTATCCCTGGCCTCCCTCAGTGGGTTTAGGATCTGGCATTGCCGTGAGCTGTGGTGTAGTTCGCAGACGTGGCTCGGATCTGGCATTGCTGTGGCTCTGGCGTAGGCCACTGGCTACAGCTCCAGTTGGACCCCTAGCCTGGGAACCTCCATATGCCGCGGGAGTGGCCCTAAAAAAGGACCAAAGGCAAGAGACAAAAAAATAAAAAAATAAAAGAGAGAGAAAAGAAAAGAAAAAGAAAAGAAAAAAGATAATTAGGATTCATTCAATACCAAATTGTTTATGGAAAAGCTATAGTTTCTACCTGAGATTTAACCCACGATTAGGGAAGGAATATTTGACAGAACATGAAGGAAAACATCTGGTTATTCAATAAAATAAGTTTTTCATGCAATTAAAAGCCTAAAACAGGAGAATATTGCTTCCTTGGTCACTGTCAATAAGAAGAAAATGGAGTTCCCATTGTGGCTCAGTGGTTAACGAATCTGACTAGGAACCATGAGGTTGTGGGTTCTATCCCTGGCCTCACTCAGTGGGTTAAGGATCCGGTGTTGCCGGAGCTGTGGTGTAGGTGGCAGATCGGATCTGATCTGGCGTTGCTGTGGCTCTGGCATAGGCCGGCTGGCTACAGCTCCGATTAGACCCCTATCCTGGGAATCTCCATATGCTGCAGGTGTGGCCCTAGAAAAGACAAAAAGACAAAAAAAAAAAAGAAGAAGAAAACTATCCAAAAGAATGGGATTAGGACAACATGGGAAATGCCAGATGTATCTTATAAATTACAAGTATCTCCTATTAAAACTATCTATCTATTCCCAAAGAAGACTGGAAATATATTTCAAATTAAATGTTTTATCCCCAGTGCTTTTTATAGGGCCTGTACGTAGAGGTTGTTCAATAACTATGTGAGGAATAACTAAATGGATTATTGGAAATCATCCTAGAAACAAGATGTATTTGTTTATGTATTTATTTAATAAATTATTGTTGAGAAACTACTACGTATCATGCCCTATGGTAGGTCCTAGGCACACAGCAGTGAGAAAAATAAACAGATAAATCATAGCTCTCATACAGCTGATAGTCTGGTTGGAAAAAAAAAAAAAACAGAATAAATGAAGTACAAAATAGTCAGATGATGCTAAATGTTATGGAGAGATACACATCAAAGAAAACAGATGGATGGGTTGGGATGGAAGGTCTCTGCAATTTTAAAGAGGTGGTCAGGGAAGGTCTCACAAGAGAAAAAGGACATTTGAATAAACTTTTGAATGGGGTGAAGGTGCGAACCATGTAGATATTGAGAAATAGTGTTCCAGGTAGAAGAAAGGGCAGGTACAAAGGCCCTGAGGCAGGAGTATACCCGATGTGCTTCAGATATAGCAAGGTGGCTAGTGTGGCTGGAGCGAAATAGGGGAGAAAGAGACCACCAAGTGAAGAGCTCACATACGTTAAGGGGGCCAGGTCTTGTTAGGCCTTAAAAATCGTAGAACTTTGGCTTTTATTCTGAGCGACGTGGAAACACATTGATTTGGTGCAGAAGAGTGGGAGGATATGACATGTTTTAAATGAATCCTTTCTGACTATTGTGTTGAGAAAATATTAGTTGGGGGAAAAGACAGAAGCCGAGGGAGAAGACTATTACAGATTTCCAAGTCAGAGATGATGGTGGCCAGAAAAGGCAACATTCCACTAAATAAGTTATCCAGAGAATTTGTAGAGAATATGCATGTGTGGTTTTCACTAATGATTTTGAAGTAAAAATTTTAAAATAGATACATTTGATGCATATTTTAATGCTATTTCTTAAAGATAACCTTGCTCTTCCCACAAAGAAATATTCTATCCTCTTATGTATATACACATGGTTTGAGTTACCACTACCTAAAATTCAGAAATGTGTGACTCATGTCTTTATTCTCTTCTAAAATAACTATAAGAAATATAAAGTTTAAGCCTTCAGTTGCCATAAAATGTGGATGAGTTATAAGATCCTTATCTCAGACTATTTTCAGGGCAGAGTCATCAAGACGTACTTCTTACTAAAATCTGGGGAGAAAGCATGAGAGAGACAGGCGTCCAAAACAGAAGAGGAATCCTGAGTTTTCAGATTGTCCATGCATTTTGATTTTGAACTGGCCTCAGTGATTTTCCTTCCCACCTCTCCCCGCCTCAAAAAAAGGAAAACATCAAATAGCAGTGATAGTTAGGATAAAATCACATTGTTATTGTCAACTGAAAAAAAGGCACAAGCTAAAAGTTGAGAATTATGCTTTTTATTCAGTGGACTTTCTGAGGACTCAAGCCCAGGAAGCAGCCTTTTGGATAGCTCTTAAGGAACTGCCCCAAAGAGGTAAGGGGGGAGCCAGGATATATAGGAGTTTTGCAACAAAAATCCAGTATTCAGAGCATCACAAGATTACTGTGAATTAAAGAAAACCAGGCATCTCAAGTTAATAAATTTAGTGCTTTTTTGGGGAGTAGCTTCAGTGGCTGCTGGCTGGGTGGCCACAACATCCTTTGTCTACTGATGTGGCAGGCAACATCCTTCATCCACATTATAAACATTTGCTGTAAAGATTTAGGCATAGACTAAAAGAAAGCATTGCAAACTGGTAGCAATAATGTGGAGAGTCAGAACTACCGGCCTACTTCCAAATCCTAGCAGCATTGCTTACTGCAGAAGTTTGAACTAAATGTTTGATTCAGTTTTGGAGTTTCCAGTTTTTTTTCCTCTCTAATATGGTAGTAATAATACCTTCCTCAGGCCATTATTGTAGGAGGATTAAATAAAAAATAAATAATTCCTATAAATAGGACTTACGCAGCTCCTAGAATATGGCATTTGTTTATTTGCACTACCTTGCTCTCTGTAAAACAAGAAAACACCAAAAAAATAATAATAATCTTAAGTAGAAGTACTGAAGCAAAAAAGGACATTGTTCTACTTCCCAAACCAAATACAGAAACTGAAAGAATCTACCACAGAAACAGTAATAAGAAATTTGGACTTGAGGGTCTTTTAGACTGTAAAGAGATTCTAGTTAACCTAATTAAGATAAAGGGACTTTAATTGGCCTAAGGGAAACTCCCTGTGATAAAATTGTGAGAACACATAGTTTTGTGCTGAATGCCTCTCTGAGAATGGAACCTGAGGGCATATTCAGACAATTGACAGTATTATAATTGTTTCTGATAGAAACTTTAATATAACCCAGCAGAGAAAAAATTGGACCATTACCATGCATGTCATTATTGTTATTACATAGTTGCCTATTCTCTTTTATTGAAATAAGATAGGAGTTTTTAACAGGTACCAAGTGTCAGTTTTTGTATTAGTCATTGATGAATTCTTATGTTTAAATATTACTTATAATTTGTAAATATTTCCAAAGCAGCAGTATCCTGGCATTGATTTGAACTTCATCATGAAAAGACTGTCATTTGCATTCAGTTCTCTTAAGAGCCCCAGCTGTACTGTCCCAGGGAATATTCATTCTTGTGCTATTATCTCCTGGAGGCTACACTGCAAGGAAGGTGTGTAGAAGAGTTTTTTTGTGCTCTACTTGAGAATTGTCACACATCTCCAGTGCTATGTAAAATGAAATGATTGTTACAGATGTGCTTGATGTGGCCCAATTCTCAGTTTTTCCTTTGCAATAACAGGGTTAATGTTTTGGGGAAAAAATATTTTTAAAAAAACTTCAGAAGTTGCTGCCACATCAAAAATCAACTTGGTTACTATCAAAATTATATTTAACAGAGTTGCCATATACAAGCTTCTATTTTTCCATTGGCTATACACAGATGTGGATCTAAAGGAGGAAGTGCGTGACTTTCATCTTTTCTTGATAATTTTATGTTGATTACAAATTATATAGATGGAAGAAATGTGAAATAAAGTGTAATGAAGGCCAAGAAAAGCAGGGGATAGTTCAATGGCTGAGAAAACCAATTTTGCAATCAGAAACGCATGTGTTCAGAGATCCTCAACTTATTAGCTATATGATCTTTGGCAATTTATTTAACTTCTCTAAGTTTGTTTCCTAATCTTAAAAGGACACATTATTTCACTAGGTTGTTACTAAAATCAAGTAAGAAAATGCATAAACTTTCTTGTCATAGTGTCTTGAACATAATAAGCACTAAAGTATTATAGTTGATCGATTATGCTATTACCTTTCTTTGTAATAATAATAAGCAGTTGGATATCCTTAATTATTGTTTGTTATTATTACCATAATTATTAAGAGATAAAACAATTGATCTGTTGCATTTAATACTCACTCTTGGGTAATTTCAACTCAGTTTTCCTCTGGCCCACTCCTTCCCTAAGAATCAGGAGTGTAGTTAGAGATTGGGAAATTTTGAGGAAAAATGTCCCCCATTGTACTAAAAGATAGAGCTTTAGGCTGAGCTCAACATTGTAAAGGAGTTGCCAATTCCCTGTTAGAACAACATCCTCTCCCAGGGATGGGTAGGTGAATGATAACTGACATTTCCTGAGCCTCGTGGAGAAGCCCCACTACAGATCTCCAACCATTGGTAATGGTCTACAGTTCACTTGGTACTGCTTCTTTGGGGCAGGGGAAAGGGAGCGCCCTTTCGTGACAAAGAGTGTTATGTGTTGACTTGTTCAGGACATAAGTGATTTTAAGCTTGCTTTTGTCTAAGGTCCTTAAGTCTCCACACACACTTGATGAGTGGAAATGTTCCTGGGGGACAAAACTTTTATGAAAAGAACTTTGCTCGCATTCCTAAGCCTCCCTTTGGCAGCATCTCACCTTAACATGTATAGAATGTTCCATTTGGGTGGAATCTTGGGGGAATCATAAGAATCTTGTCATAATCGAGTCTTTCGGAGACAGCCACAGGCAGGCTCAGAGGCTCACTTCGTCAATCCAAGTTAAGAAGGAAATATGGAGGAGCAACACCAAATGAGGGGAGCGAGGGATGGAAGTGAGTGGTAGTGGGACTCCGGGGGTTGAGGGGGCGCCCTACTGACCTGAGGAGCCGCTGGGGTTCTGGGAGCCACTACTTATCCGCCATGTTGGATTGCGATTTTCCCAACCAGCCACCTCGGCCACCGTCGCTGCCACCACAGCGCCAGCTACCGTTTATTCAGGGCACGCGCCAAACGGCGACCCACAACGAGACTGAGGCTGGGGTGAGAAGGCCGGAGGTTGCTATGGCGGACAAGCGGCGCTGTGTGAAGGTTTATGCCCTGAATGATAACAAACAATGGGATGACCTAGGCACTGGGCATGTCTCCTCCACTTACGTGGAGCGACTCCAGGGCATGTCTCTGCTAGTTCACGCTGAGCCCAGCGGCACACTGATCTTGGAGTCAAAGATAAATCCGAACACGCCCTATCAGAAACAACAAGGGACACTAATTGTTTGGTCTGAAGCTCAGAACCACGGTATGGCCATAAGTTTCCAGGACGCAGCATGTTGTCATGAGATCTGGAAAACCATTTGCCAGGTTCAAGGTAAAGACCCATCCGTCGAAATCACACAAGATCTCCTGGATGAATCAGAAGAAGAACAATTTGAGAATTCACCAGAAACCTTTGAACTGCATGACCTGCCAAACTGCGAACTCGGTCAACTCCAACAGATTGCTGAGCTAGTTACCTCGGCTTTCACCTCATCTACACGTAAAGAAAGGCTGGCACTGGTCTTGGAAAATGAGGACTATATTAAAAAACTACTTCAGTTGTTCCATATTTGTGAGAACCTAGAGGATACCGAAGGCTTATACCATTTGTATGAAATCATTAAAGGAATTTTACTCCTCAACAAGACAGCTCTGCTTAAGGTAATGTTTTCTGATGAGTGTATCATGGATGTGGTGGGATGTCTTGAATATGACCCTGCTTTGGCTCAGCCAAAAAGGCATCGAGAATTCTTAACCCAAAATGCAAAGTTCAAGGAGGTTATACCAATAACAAACTGTGAACTCCGGCAAAAAATACATCAGACATACAGGGTACAGTACATTCACAACATCCTTGTGCCTATACCATCCATGTTTGAAGATAATTTTCTTTCTACTCTTACAACTTTTATTTTTTTTAACAAGGTTGAGATAGTCAACATGCTGCAGGAAGATGACAAATTTTTGGGTGAAGTTTTTGCACAATTAAGGGATAACACCACAGGTGATGATAAACGGCGTGAATTGCTGTTTTTTTTCAAGGAATTCTGTGCATTTTCTCAGACATTACAGCCTCAAAGCAAGGATGCACTATTCACAACACTGACACAATTGGGAATTCTTCCTACTCTTAAAATTGTGATGGGCATGAGTGATTTGCAAATAAAGTCAGCTGCTACTGATATATTTACTTATCTAGTAGAGTATAGTCCATCTATGATCCGAGAATATATAATGAAAGAGGCCCAGAAGGATGAAGATGACAACCTTTTCATTAATTTAGTAATTGAACAAATGATGAGTGATACTGATCCTGAGCTAGGAGGTGCTGTTCACTTAATGGAACTTCTTCGCTCTCTGCTTGATCCAGACAACATGAAGGCAACCTCTAATAAATGTGAAAGAAGTGAATTTCTAAGTTTCTTCTATAAATATTGTATACATAACATCATAGCACCACTTTTGTCAACTACTTCAGAAGATATATGTGAAGAGGATAATATAGTTGGCTCTGACAAAAACAACAAAAATTGCCTCAATAATTACCAAACCGCACAGCTGCTTGCCTTAATTTTAGAGCTGCTCACATTTTGTGTGCAACATCACACATATTACATCAAAAACTGTATTTTGAGCAAAGACTTGCTAAGAAGAGTCTTGATCCTGATGAATTCAAAGCACACTTTCCTGATCTTGTGTGCTCTTCGCTTTATGAGAAGGATGATTGGCCTTAAAGATGAACTTTACAATTGTTACATCATCAAGGGAAATCTATTTGAGCCCATTGTAAATGCTCTTCTGGATAATGGAACTCGGTACAACTTGTTGAATTCAGCTATTATTGAGCTGTTTGAATACATAAGAGTAGAAAATATCAAGCCTCTCATTGCACATATAGTTGAAAAGTTTTATGAAACACTTGAGTCAATTGAATATGTTCAGACATTCAAAGGATTGAAGATTAAATATGAGCAAGAGAAAGACCGGCAGAGTCAAATACGGAAGAATTTGCGTTCTATACTGTATTGTAAAATATTTTGTGAAAGTGCCAGTGTCTTGGAAGAGAAGGAAGAAGTCAGCTTTAAAGAAAATATAGAGGAAGGAGAAGCAGTTAAGCCACCATTGGAAAGTGATATTCAAGATCAGTATGATAAAGTTGTAGAGACTGAAAAGACAGAAGAAGATGAAAACATAGATCTTCCCAAAAGAACCTCTTCTGGTAGCTTCAAATTTACTTCGTCTCATTCTGCTGGTGCTGCTAATGGAGCAAATAACCCAAATTATAGCAGCATGATTGGCTTGGTGGATTATTTAGATGATGAAGAAAAAGATAAAGAAGATGAAACATCCCCCAGGAAAAGACCGCATCTTAGCTCATAAAATCTTAATGAGAAACCCTCAACATTACTAAACTCTACATTATTAAAATTCTGTATATTAGCTGAAAAATCTGAATCCAAAGCTTTCTCATATGAACTTATAGTTATTTAATAAGTAGCAAAAATGTTCAGTGTTATCATCTAGGAGAAATTTTTTCTGTAAAAACCAAACTTCCCAGAATCTTAAAAAAGGAAAACAAACAAACAACAACAACAAAAGTAACCAGAACCCTAGTGATAACTTCTTAGCAAGAATATATTCTTAATTTGGGGGGAGGAAACAGGTTGATAATCTAATACTAATATAGTTTTGTTTCAGGGATATATTTTAGAAATAACTGTTAACAGTGCAGTTGCAAAGTTTATAACATTTGTCCAGTGGCTCTGGCTATGGTTTTCTTTTTTCAGTTGCCTTCTTTGAAATAAAAATATATGTTTAGGTGGAAAACAATGTCAACTGTAAAAAAAAATAAATTTAAGCTATTCACATTGCTGTGAAGATTTGACAGAAATTCAACCCTATGAGTAATTGGAGGGAAGTAATTTTTGGTGTTACTTGAATAAAAAAGGAAGCTGGATTCAAAATATGCAGTTGTTTATGTAATTTTTTGTTTAGATAAGCGATACCAAGAATTGCTATAGCAGTATTCTAAAAGAGTGTTCTCTGAGACCTTAAGAGTGGGTTGAACAGAATGCTTATAACTGTCTAGATTGTGAATGATACTTGGAAGTCATTTCCTGATTCATTGAGAAAGTTATGTCTGTCTCCAGAGCAGCAGGTAAGCTTTAAAGTGTAATTTACCAAGACTAATATACAAAAAATAGGGCTGAACAAAGTGTCACTTAATATCTAGAAACCATTTTGGCCAATTTTTAAAGAAAAAGTTACTTAAGTGTCAAATTCCACACAAGGTGCATGAAGTTTTTTTTTATAAACACACATGGGTGTAATATGGAAGGTGTTTGATTAAAGCGTGAATGCAAGTGAATTTCTAACAATAAATTGTAACAGAGAGTTCAGAGGTTCTAATTGTAGAGGAAGAAGTTAACTGGGTTCATTATCCCTGGAATTGCTTAAATTGAAGCAGTTTCTCCTATTTGAAGATTTTAGAGTTAATTGTTTTTTGCCTCATTCACTTTCTTTTTTATGATTTTTATTTTTTCCAATTATAGTTGGTTTACTGTGTTCTGTCAATTTCCTACTGTTCAGCAAAGTGACCCAGCCACACATACATTCTTTTTCTCATATTATCCTCCGTCATGCTCCATCATAAGGGACTAGATATGGTTCCTAGTGCTATACATCAGATCTCATTGCTTATCTACTCCAAATGCAATAGTTTGCATCTATTAACCCCAAGCTCCCAGTCCATCCCACTCCCTCCCCCTCCCCCTTGGTAACCACAAGCCTGTTCTCCAAGTCCATGCATTTCTTTTCTGCGGAAAGGTTCCTTTGTGCCATATATTAGATTCCAGATATAAGTGATACCATATGGTATTTGTCTTTTTGACTAACTTCACTCAGGATGAGAGTCTCTAGTTCTATCCATGTTGCTGCAAATGGCATTATTTGTTCTTTTTATGGCCGAGTAGTATTCCATTGTGTATATATAACACATCTTCTTAATCTGTTCATCTGTTGATGGACATTTAGGTTGTTTCCATGTCTTGGCTATTGTGAATAGTGCTGCAATGAGCATATGGGTGCATGTGTCTTTTTCAAGGAAAGTTTTATATGCCCAAGAGTGGGATTGCTGGGTCATATGGTAGTTCTAGATTTAGTTTTCTGAGGTACCCCCATACTGTTTTCCATAGTGGTTGTATTTTGAGTTAATTTTAATTATGATCATTGTTGGAACAAAATGGCCTGTCTAGGTAGATGTGAAGTATAGTTTTCCAGAAGACAGATAGGTATTTTGTATTAAAAATACTAGTACTTGTTTTGTGCCATTTGCTGATATTCATGCTGAAGTATACAATTCAGCAATTAAAAAGTGATCCTGTAATTCCAAAAATAAAAAAGACTATTTAGAAGGTACTATTGTACCATTAGGAGACACATCTTATATAAAACTGAGAGTTTGTTATGTAAGAGCTACAAAAAGAGTGTATTCCTAAAACAACAATTATCATTTCATCAAGTATAAAGTCTGCTGAAGTGGGGACTTGACCTCAGGAGATATAATCATACATTACTGAGTACTACGTGACACAGCAGGGGAACTGCATTTTGACATCTCTCAAGACAGGCTAGTTAAATGTTGTAATGGGATGATTCACATTGTGAGTGCATGTCAAAAAAGACAGTTTGTTCAAAGAGCATTTCATGTTTTCCTTCTGACTAGACTGTCATGGGGAATGTTGTCCATAATACATACATTTACATGCATACACAGAGTTTTGCTTTAAAAAAATATACTTCACTCTTTGCTTTGGTGGGAGTAGCTCCAGTTCCTTAACAGAACAGATATTTCCAATAGACAGGGAATAACAACTTTTTGATGCTCTCTCTGCTTAGTCTTTTCCCTTCAGCTACTTTAATCAGCCATAAGAAACAGACACTAGGAGGAAAAAAAAAGAATATTTACATTTCTTGCTGTATTGTTCCCAGTGATAATGTAAGGAAGGAGGGTATAAAGGTAATGGGAAGTTAATAAAAAATAAATTTTTTTTAATTTTAAAAGAAGAAAAAAAATGACAGGCATTCTCTTGAGTTGTGTAACCTCTTTGAGCCCTTTTCTAGTCTCAGCTACTTAATGTTAGGGAAACAACGTGACAAGCAAAATGGTGCAAAGGCAAATTGCCCATCAGATGGCATAACCTACTATTAAGGGACCGTTTAAGAGGGCAACAAGACACAGAGGAACAATTCTTACTGTCTGCACAATGAGTGAAAAATTGACCAAAATATTCAGTCTCTCTAGATATTGTGTGTGAGAAGATAACAGGTCAAAAATGTTTCCTTTCATCTTTAAGTTTTTAGAAGTAATTTTAAAAGGACCCTTAAGTGGATTATTTATGAAAAGAAGAAACAGTTTGGAATGGCCTTGTATTTACAACAAAATTCAGGTGAGCATTGTTTGGAGAGGTGCCCTGGATTTGTCAAGTTTTGGCTTTAAATGCATGACTTCTAGTCATCGTTATGGCTTAGTGACCTTTTAAACACATCAACGAGGGGAGGGTAATTGATATAACAGAGCAAAACTTCATATTTAGACAGTCCTTGATGACAATGCAGGCTCTGATGCTTAGCAGTTCCATGACCTTACACAGTTTACCTATTTTGTCCCTTGACCACCATCTCTCCATTTTGTTTTAAAAATTAGAAACTATCTAGAAATTACCTAGAACATATATAGTAGTCAATAAGCAACTTTTTTTTTCTTTTTCTAGGGCCACATCAATGATGTATGGAAGTTCCCAGGCTAGGGGTCAAATCAGAGCTACAGCTGCTAGCCAACGTCACAGCCATAGCAATGCGGGACCTCATCTGAGATCTAAACCACAGCTCACGGCAACACCGTATCCTTAACTCACTGAGAAAGGCCAGGGATCAAACCTCATAGGTACTAGTCAGGTTGGTTTCTGCTGTGCCACAACAGGAACTCCCAATAAATAACTTTTAAAACTCATTATATGGTGAAAGTACATTAACCATTAAAACCATTATGTGCCCCTAATATATATATATATATATATATATATATCGATTGATAACAATACTAATCAATATATCAGGTCTATGAACAATCTATACACATTTATGGTAACAATGTCCATCTTTCTGCTTTACCCATGTTTCCAAGGTTGTGTTAGCTGTCGACTTAAAAAAAATGCACAGCCTGAAAGTTGAGAATTAAGTTTTATTTGGGGCAAAATCAGCACTTAAGTCCTGGAGACAGCTTCTCAAGGTAGCCCTGAGAAACTGCTCTGAGGCAGCGAGGGAGGAGCTAGATACATAGGAATTTTTGCAACAAAGGGCAGGTAGCAGGAACTAAAGAGGCCTGGGCTCACTGAAATCATTCCTTTGATATGTACCCCCCCCCCCCAATCAGCACCAGTATCCTGAGTTTTGACAGTCTGCAGGATACATCTGCTCTCACCCTTTGAGGTGTCATCACACTCTCCACAGGAGTTGCTAAATAGGTGACCAGTGAAAATTTCCTTCTTGCCTCAGAAATCAAGAGAGATAAAATAGTTAACTTTTACCGTGTGCTAAGCACCGTGCTACTAAATACTTTATATGTGTGTTATGTGCCAGGCACCATGCTACTAAATACTTTATATGTGTGGTAGGGTACTTTGGCATTAACCATGGCTTTAATGTCACCACTTCTCATGCATTAGTCCATGCTGGAGTTTAGTTGCTAATCTGAGAAAACTGTTGGGCTTAGAGGCTTACTTGAGTTACTGAGCCTGGATTTCAGCCCTGTTGAAGAATGGAGGCCATGATGGAAGATAATATAAGAAAGGGAATGTATATATGTATGACTGGGTCACTTTGCTGTACAGGAGAAAGTGGCACAACACTGTGTCAACTATACTTCAATAAAACTTAAAAGAGACAAAAAGAATAAAGGCTGGAAAGAGAAATTATGTCCAATTATAAGGAACTTGAAATTAAACCCCTTGCATACACTAACCACTACCATCAACTCATGTTCCTTTCTTCCTTTCTATCGGATTTTTTTTTCATGTTTTTCTGTTTCCCTTTTCCCCTTTATTGCTTTGCAAGGTATTCTTTCAGTTGTAATCTGGTAACTAGTTACCTTTAAATTGTAACATGCGCACTTGCTTTTTTTAACAAAGACTAAATTCAATCAGTATATATTTCCCTGGAATAATTAAAGAAAATTGTTTTATACCCATCATCTCTCTATAGTATTACATGTGATTGCTGCTTTGCTATATTTGACAACTTTAGCTGTTTTTATCAGAAAGTTTTTTCATCTCCAAGCTGTTGGAATCAGAAGCAAACCAAATTTGAGATACATTATTTCCTGTTTCCACTGCAATGACTAAATTAAACAATTATGCAGGTCTTATTTGGAGAAAACTGCAGAAAATGACTTTGGTTGGGGAATTACTAAGGAGCCCTTTAGAAAAAGACATATGAATGGGCTGATGAGCCTGAGGAGCTACCCAATAATATTGGGATGTTTCTGCTGTGCACACTTGCAAAGATACCTACAAAATCTGAGGAGTGCTTTAGTATATCACATTTGGCAATGGAAAAAGAACATTTGATGTTTTTTTCAAAGACTGTGAAATATCAAAGAATGGTAGATTTATTTAATACCTAAGATAAGATATTCTATGGAAAGCTATTCCTATATTTCTCATATTTGAATATTGCTCTTTAAACATAATTAAATTTTGTAGGATTTCTGTAGATCCTAAATATGAAGATGCTTTTCCATATATAATAGTTTACATGTTAGGGAGAAAATCATACTATATTAAAGTTTAGAAAATACATCTGTTTCCTTTAGATAAATACATTCTTGTGGGTTTTTTTCAGTTTTATTGAAATATAACTAACATATAGAGTTCCCATCCTGGCTCAGTGGTTAACGAACCCGACTAGCATCCATGAGGATGCAGGTTCGATTCCTGGCCTCACTTAGTGGGTTAAGGATCTGGCGTTGCTGTGAGCTGTGGCGTGGGTTGCAGACGCGGCTCAGATCCCCGAGTTGCTGTGGCTCTGGCCTAAGCCTGCGGCTATAGCTCTGATTCAACTCCTACCCTGGGAACCTCCGTATGCTCCTGGTGCAGCCCTAAAAGACAAAAAAAAAAAAAAAAAAGAAATATAACTAACATAGTATTGAATTAGTCCAACACATACAACATAATGATTTAATGTATATATATTTATGTATTGTAAGCTGGTCACCGTGATAAGTTTATGTAACATCAGTCACCTCACATAGTTACAAATTCCTTTTAAATACCTTTTTAATAATAGTATTATGCATGATGACTTTATCTTCACTAATACTTCAGACACTCATGAAAAGTGTATTGCATGGTATATGGGATTAGAGTGGTTGGGTCTGTGTCGTTATTGGAGTACTTTCTAACCAGTGAACTTCAGATCATTCATATAACCTCTTTAAGTCTCAGGGTACTTATCTACAAAATGATGATTGTGTATAAATAACAATGTAAGTAAAATTATAAAATTTTTAAATACCATGGGCATGTTGATAAATATTTTCTACTTAGTTCGACAATGCAAGTTTTTCTTCCATACCTAAAAACTAGTGTGGTTTCATTATTATTTCTCAAATAAAATATTCTATCAGAGTATACAGATATACCACCCCATACTAATACCCTGAAATTGGACTATAAGCAATGATTTACAATAACTTCTTTATGTTTTTCTTTTTAAGATATTAAACTTAGATGTAAGAAACTTGGCAGATCTTTCTTTCTTTTTCATCCTATCTCTCTTTGAGACTTATAAAATGAAACTTAATACATGAATATAAGTATTCCTGTAAAATTAGCAACTAACAAGATTAAAATCCCCTTTTACCATTACCTTAAATCTGAGATCTATCATTCCTAAATTTTGCTTGGGAGCTCATCATTATCAGTTTGATGTACATGAATTTGGAGTTAGGTGGATTTTATATAAATATAATAGATCCATATTATAGATATGTGTGTAGGTACATAAAGTATATACTTTACTCTGTAACATTAATAGACATTTACTCTTTGTCTTTTCCATTCTTCCTTCTTTTCCATGAGAATTATTCTGAATTTCCAATAGGAAATTCAACTGCCAATTCTTAGTCAAACATTTTAAATGAGATTGACTCTACCCCTTCACTAGCCTCAGGCATGTATTAGTTTATATAGTTCTTGACATTTGCTACTAGTACATGGATAGATATACAACAAAAACAAAGCAAAAGAAACGCATAAGTTTCTAGGAATTCTACTCCCTTCTTCCATGAGAACTACTTGAGAAGATTCTCTTTGCTGCTGGATGCAAATGAGAAATGTGTCTCTCTTGGAACTGGTCGCACATACTTTGAGAAAAAGGGAAGAAGCTTAGTGCAGAAGAAACCAGTAACAAAGAAGCAAGGCATATAGTTGTATAGAGAGAGGTATATCTACAATATTAATCCCTAGATCAAGCTGCACCTGAAGCTTTAGTTTTTAATTATTGAATAAATAGAGAAAATGTTTCCTTTGTAACTTAAGCTGATTTACATTGCGGTTTTCTATTATCTGGAATATTCTGAGAATATTACAGGTGAACTCTGTTTAATCTTCAAGGAAAAAAATAGTACAATGCTATTTTATCTATTTCAGGGCATAGACAGAGAAAAGGAGCTTCCAAACACTTCAAAAATTAGATTGGAATTTTACTAGAAAAAAACAGACAAGGAGAGTTCCCTAAGAAGATTTTAATTCATATTGAAGCAAATTCCTAAGTAAAATATCACCAGTTGTAGCCTATAAGTGCATTGTGACCATTTTCCTAGAGAACGAGGAGGGTTTTTCATATTAATGTTCAGATAAGAAAAAAATTCCTCTCATATAGTGTTAAAATTATTATAAAATTTAACACCCATGTATGATAAAAGTTAGCATTTTCTTAACTATGTGTAGCATGTATCTATAGACCTGAAATGGAGCCACTACATACTGGTACAGCATACTAGGTAGTGTACAATTTGACTGGTTGCCCATTACTCATTGATAGAGGTAAGAGTCTGTTAGGTAGATGCTGTAGTATGTTTTGATTTCATTCCGTTATATGTACTGGTATGCGTCTATGTGTGTGTTTTAATGTAAAATATGTTCTATATGTATATATGAAAATCAGAATTATATTTAGTGGTAAATCTCTAGGGAAATATCTACTATAGTCAAGGGCAAGATAAAGATACCAATTACAGTTATTTTGCACTGAACTGTTGCTCCTTGCCTACCCAATAGATAAGAAAATAAGAAATGAGAGCCATAAATTTTGGGAAGAAAAAGACCATATTATCTTTTCCAGAGTTTATTGTTGTATTCTATGAAGGTCCAAAAGAATCTGAAAAGCAAGAAGAGAATTCAGTGAGGGTGTTGATTATACAATTATTAAATGACAACCAATAACTTTCCTTTATCCAACAATAAGCACAATACTACTTAAAATTAAATGCCTAGTAATAAATATGATTAGAAAAGTGTAAGACCTATAGGAATAAATCATAGGAATAAATTTTCTTAAGACACATTAAATCCTTTAATAAGATCTTAATAAAAATCCTTTAATAATAACATGCCTTGATTTTGAACAGGAGATCAACATTGTGAGGAATTCTATTCTCTAGACAAAAAATCATTAATGTAATATAACCCAAGGAAAAGTACTATGAGGATTTTCTTTTTTTTAATACAAAATGATTCTGAAATTTATCAATAAATATTACTAGTTGAGAGTAACATGGACTTGCATAAAAAACAATATGTTAGGGGATGAATTCTACCAGATATCAAAACATGTTAAGTCTAGTTTAATATAAACTTTAGTGTATTGGTGCAGGGAGAAAAAAAAAATTTCAGTGGATAGAATAAAATTTAGAAAGACATGTATGGGGTTTCTCATATGCTAAATATGGGGTAAGCTATGCTATGCACACATGATACGTGGTGTTGGTTTAGCAATTTAGAAACTAATAGAAAAATTCAGCTTCATCTCACACTACTCTTATTAAAATAAATTTTACAGAAATATAGTATTTCAAGGAAATAAACTACAAACCTACTAGTTTATTTTGTAGAGATTTACTAATCACAGATGGTAAAGACCTCTGCAATCACACGTATTCTTATAAAATAAAGGCAGAGGGAGACTTGACACACACATACAGAGGAAAAGACAATGTGAAGGTTGAGCAGAGAGAGATTTGAAATTTTAGCCTCAAAGATTAAAGTCTTGTGACCACCAGACAAGGGATGCCAGCAGTCACCAGAAGCTGGAAGAGGCAAGAAACAGATTCTCTCCTACAACTTCTGGAGAGAATGCAGCCCTGCTGAATCATTGGTTTCCCCCTCAGTGATGCTAATTTTTGAACTTTTGTCCTCTATTAACTTCGAGAGAATTTTGTTGTCGTTTTAAGCTACCCAGTTTGTGGTAACTTATTACAGTAGCCAAGGTAAACTAACCCATGATTTATCAATTAAAAATATAAGTTAGAATAACTTTGAGATATTATTCTGCATTTATGGGCAAAGATTAAAAGCCTCAATGAAATATGGTGATAGAAGAAGAGTGGGGTACTTTTACACTACACTTTCAAAATATGCATAGAAATAAATACAACTCTTGATTTGTATGTTATTTTCTTGGAATTTTTCCTACTAACATATTCAAAAGTCGTGAAGACAGATGCACCTTGGTATTTACTGCGGCATTGTTTAGAGTAACAGGTTCTATAAGTGGTTTAAATGTCCATAACCAAGTTATGGAATTACACATTATACCATAGTATGCACATATGTAAGATTATTTGAAATTAGATTCTTTTGTTTCAGTTTCAGCTGAGGTGCTAACATTGGATGACAAACAGTAGTTGCCAAAGCGAGACACTGGTCCATTTATTCAGTTCATGTAAAGTTATACAAAAAAGGGTTTTGTGACCCATAGCCCACACTCGAGACTATAAAGAACTTTAAATTGGAGTTAGATAGAGAATTTCTTTGGAGATATTTGCAATAGGACTCTGACACTTCCTCTTATTTCACCATCACACATCTCTTGAAAGGAGAGGATGAAGGTGCTTTCATCACTAGTCTAGTAAGAGGGACTTTTTAAGGAAAGTAGCTAAAGATTTTGAAAAGTGTCCACTGAAGTTTGGGGAACACAGTGTCTTAGTGTTTGGCTCATATTTGAGAATTCTAAAGAGACTGTGGAATTATCCAGAGATTAAAAAAGGATGATATTAGGAACAAACTGAACTTCCACCTTACAGAATGAGCGAGGCTTTGAGTGTGTTTTCCACAAACTGGTATGTTGATATGCCATCAGAGAGCTGGAAAGAAAATAACTTGAAGCCATCTTAGCAAGAACTTGGCCCAAAAAGCTACCTGAAAGAGAGCAGGGGCTCCAGTCTGGAGATGCTATGGGGTAGCCTGCCAGACACCAAGGAGCTTAAGAGCCATCACACACATCATGTGAATGAATTTCTCAGAAAGCCTTAAAATCATTCCAGGAGTGAATAAGCTGTCTTTGAACATCTGACAAACCCAGAGATTGCTGCCTGAGTACATCCATATTCCAATCCCCCTCCCTTCCTGTGATGGTGAGAAACCATAAATAGTTTTTCAAGAAAAGACAAGATGAGGGAGAGAGAGAACTGATTCTCTTTGCAGATTGCATACCTGATACCAAATCAAATTAAATCAAATTAGAAGTTCGTCTTGGGAGGTTCATCACACTGAACAATTAATTATTTGAATGACATGGGTATAGTATCTAAAATGTGCCAGAGGACTGTTGCTATTACTATCTGAAAGTGACTGGAAAAGTTAATATTATCTAAGACACAGGGAAAAGTGTCCACAAAGCAGGTAGGATGGCACCATCGTAATGCTTGCACCCTATCAACCTGAACCTATTCAATAATACTGTTAAAAAATTATATGAATATGTAGATCCAGGAAAATACCTCAAAGATACATTTTTAAGTAACAAAATATAAAACAGAGAAGAATATGAATAGTAACATTCCATCTATATACTTTTTATAAAAATGCACGTCTCTAATTAAAGATTTCAATGAGGAAAACAACAGTGATGATGAAGGCTGGATGCTCAAGAGAATGAAGACAAAGAAGATGAAAAAGTGACAACATATTCGACCTTTTGTTCCTACAAGATTGTCCTTTGCACTTTGTTTCCACAGCACTAGCTTTACTGGTTTTGCTTCAAGGACCAATAAAAGTGAAATTTGGCCAAGCCTGACATGGATTGAATACTAAGCACTGTGCTCATGTGAGTCTGCCACTCAGTAATCCACTGAATACTTGAGGGGTATCCCCTGCAGATCTCCAGGGTTCTCTCTCATCTCCAATAATCTTTTTCTGAGAATAATAACCACCATGGTCTCCCTGGACTGTCAACTCCATCCCAGGCATCCTCAAGGGCCCTGCCTGCAAACTATAGCTGAGAAAGTCTCTTGGGAGAAAGCTCGGGCCCTTCTGGGCCTCACCTTGTTTATGTCCAATATCTCAAAACTATTAGGTATAAAATAAACTATAAGGATACATTGTACAATATAGAGAATATAGCCAATATTTTATAATAACTATAAAGTCAGTATAACCTTTAAAATTGTGAATCACTATATTATATACTTGTCACTTACACAATACTGTACAGCAACTATACTTCTATAAATGAAAAAAAGAGAACCACTTTCCTTTGTTGCCTAATATTCGGTGTCTGTCACCCATTGGCTGTTTTGGGTTGTGGCAGGTAAGAAGAGAATCCAGTCCCTGTTATCCACATTAGTTAGAAGTTTTTAAAGAAGTGTCAGGCAAAAATAGACAATAAAATTCTAAACAAAATGTCAAAGGGAGTCAAATAAAACACATGTATCTTCCCTCTCATCCAAGATGCTTGTGAAATGACAGAAACAAGAGATTTCTGAATCTCTAGTCTTCACCTGGTTAACTCTTCCTTCTGATTCCAACTCACTCTTTTAGATTCATTTCCTCATCTCTCACTTCAAGGCTCTGTATATTCCCAATTCACAGCACATACCTCGGGTGCACATTAATTTTCACGTAAGAAATAATTTGGTTAATCTCAGTGTCCCTTCCTAGAATGGAAGTTCTGTGAGGACAGGTACCTAGGTGGTTTTGCTCATTCTTCTCTACCCAGTGGCTATTTCTTATAGTGCTAGAGAACAGGGAACTGCATCTCTTAGATAATTTGAGGTACCGCAGGAAGATAAAATGTAGATAAAGTTGCACTGATGGAGAAATTTGAACAGGGAAAAATATTTCCTAAAGACAGGCCATTCAATATATCTGCTAACATCCTCCCTAGAAGAACCTTGAAAAACTATGCACCTCACCAACATATTTTATGTGGCACCTATATTTTTCAGAGTAACTGGAAATCATTGTGATGGATATAATTTCTGATATACTATAACATCTGCAATTAAAAAAAACCATGACATCATTTTAAAAATTGTAACCAGTGAAGCTTAAATATTATTTTGAGTTTTTACTCAACATCACCCATTAACAAAATACATGAACAAGATCTTTACATTTAGAGATGCTAGATTTTCCTTCTACTTTCCTTCTTTACATTTAGAGATGCTAGATTTTCCTTCCATGTACTTCATGTCTGAACATAGTTTGTGGATTGCTATTAATGGAAAATTAACAAAAATTTAGAAATTAGATACATAACACAACAAAGGAATTCAAGTTGAAGTTTAGTAATGACAGCATGTCTTCCTTTTCATACTGCAGCATTGTCTAAAAGGTTCACTTCGGATTATTTGATTCTTTAGGGAATTAACTTAGTTTTGTTTACTATTTATTATTTATTAGGGTCTAGGCTTGGTGAAGTTACATGTTAAATTATACAGATGGTATTCAGTAGATACATTGTTTCTCGCAGAGAAAATAATCCTAATAATTTATTTTTCCAGTAAGATATTAAACAACTTTCTCTCAAACTTAGTAAATGTATTTCAGCTTGCCTCTCTTAAACCGACAACATAACCACTGTTTGAAATCTCCTCTGAACCAAATTTCCCACATGCTGTTTTCCTCATTATTTCCCTCATTATTGAGTTGAATAAATATTTGACATGTTCACTTAATAACTAACTTTTGAAAGTTACTTTTGTATAACATCCTACCCTAAGAAAATGAAAATACTCTATGTATATGGATTGAAATTTTAACATGTGTTTTATCCCTGCAAGTACAAGGATTTAAGAGCTAAAATATGTCTTGTGGATTTACTTTTGTTAAAATGAAGGTTGGTATACAATTGGTTGAAACAACATAAGTGTATTATACATTTTTATAATTATTAAAAAATAGAGTTTTATGGAAACTATACTTATAAAATAAGATGTGATAGAAATTACACTCATAATTTAATATCTGACAGCTAACATTTTTTGTTTATGAGTGGTAAAATATTAAGCATTTCACAAGATGAAATGAGTATTGAATGTAAAGGGAATAAATATTTCATATTATGATGATAAAATTGGTTTTAACTTCATTATCAAAAGCCTGAAAGAAATCACATAAAATTTTTATCCTTGAATTTTATCCAGTGTGTCTTGAAAATGTTCTGTGTGAACCTTCCACTTCCATTAAGATCACTAACCAGTACTGCTTTGGCTGCTGGAAAGTAATTTTCTTTCTGGCTAATGACTCACCCTTAGGGATAAGTATTAGGAAAGGCTGAAAAGAATTGCTTATACTTATATATGTGGAAAAACATCATTTTGAGCATTCAGTATGTCTTGCTAAATCTTTCTTTACTTTCCTCTCATGGCTCTCCTTCCAAGGAGATGCATTCCTTGACAATAGTCTAATGGAGGAGAGAAAGTTATTAAACAAAAATCATCATTACTCCTACCTCCACACTGTACCACATATCTGGATTCAGAACATCTCATCATGGGGCAAAACACCAAATTTCTAACAGATGGCTTGTAACTTAAATATGTAGAAAACAGGAAAATACAAGAAACTTTCTATGTTTACCCTTCTTTGATTCAAGTTTAAAGTGGGCCTTCCCTTTATTGGTGCCCTGAAGATTTTCACACCCCAAGTCAGTGATCCATAGCAGGACTAGGGGTGGATGAGAATTGCCAAGAAGACTCAATATGTAATTCTTACAGAAAAAAGAGAGAAATTCTACTGTGAACTCAGAGCTTTATCAGTCAAATCCATTTCAAAGAAGTGTACATATGGAAGGTAACTTTTGAGGAATTTATGCCTTTAAAATTATCTACTCATAATTCCCTACCTCCAGAAGAGGTTTGGCTAACCTCCGAGGATGGATGATGTCCAGATAGAAGGCTATTTGTCCAAGGCAGTCAGTGTGAGTGCCAGAGTGGAGAAACACAGAAAGCAGAACTGTGCCTCTGGGCAGTGTTTTCTGAATTTTTTCTCACGGTAAGAATCACCTGGTATTCCTGCTCTGCTTCGCAAATCTGCTGCCCTTCCCTGGAGATTCTGATTCAGTGGGTCTGGAGTGGGACCATGCAATGTGTAGTTTTAATGAGTGCTCTGGTGATATCTGCACCATCCAAAACAACATAGGTACACTTTGAGAAAATGCCTCAAGGATGTGGTTTTTCAAATCTGGCTTCTCAGTTATTGATTTAGAGGAACAAAAACAACAACAAAAATCCAAGTGCCTGGCTTACTTCAATTAAGTCAGACTTTTTAGGGGATAGAGCATAGCCATCACTTTTTACTAAATAAAGCTTTTTTTAAGAGCAATATTAGATTCACAGGAGAACTGAGGGAAACACCCAGAGATTTCCCATATACTACCTGCCCCCATATATACATAGCTTTCCTCATTATTGATATCCCCCACCTGAGTGGTACATTTTTTTTTACAATTGATGAACATGCATTGACACATTATAATCAACCAAAGTCCTCAGTTTACCTCAGAGTTCAGTCTTGGTATTGTTCATTCTAATGGATTTTGGCAAATGTATAAGGACCTGTAGCCATCATTATGGTATCATACAGAGTATCTTGACTGCTCTAGAAGTCCTCTGTGCTCCACCTATTCACCATTTTCTCCCTCCCCCACCCTCTGGCAACCACAGATCTTTTTATTGTCTCATAGTTATTGCCTTTTTCAGAATGTCACATAGTTTGAATGTTGCAGTCTGGAGCATTTTCAGGTTGGCTTCGTTCACCTAATAATATGCATTTAAGATTCTTCCATGTCTTTTCGTAGCTTGTTAGTTCATTTGTTTTTAGGGCTGAATAATATTCCGTTGTCTGGATGTACCACAGTTCATTTGTCCATTGACCTACTGAAGGACATCTTGGTTGCTTTTGAGTTATGGCAGTTGTGAATAAAGCTGCTATAAACCTTGGTGTGCAGGTTTTCATGTAGACACAAGTCTTCAACTCCTTTTGGTGAGTACCAGGGAACAAAAATTGCTAGATCCTATGGTGAGAGTATGTTTGGTTTTGTAGGAAACTGCCAAAGTTTCATCCGAAGTAGCTGCATTCCCACCAGCAATAAATGAAAGTTCCTATTGCCCCACATTTGGTATTGTCAGTGTTCTGGATTTTGGCCATCCTAATAGCTATGTAGTAGTATCTCGTTGTTTAATTTGCATTTTCCTGATGATATATGATGTGGGGCATCTTTTCGTATGCTTATTTGCCATCTGTAGAGACAACACTTTTTAAAGTTGTTCAGATGTTTCAGCACAAAATCTGGGATGGAGAAGTGTAGCAAACTACTTCTCATAGGCTAAATCGGGCCCACTGCCTGGTTTTAGAAATGTAGTTTTATTGGAATATAGCCACGCCAGTTTGTTTATATATTGTCTATGACTGTTTTCATGCTACAATAGCATGGTTGAATAGTTGTGACAGAGACCATATGGTCTGTAAAGGCTGAAATATTTACTATCTGGCCCTGTATAGAAAATGTTTGCTTACCACTGCCTCACATTTAGAGTAATCATCATGGTGTTTTAAGAATTACTTTAGAAAGAGCAAGAGTAGTTGAGGACTTGTACCCTGACTCAGAGAAACATGGCTGATAGCTTGAGGCTCTCCCTCAATGTTGTTCTTCTTTAAGAAGTAGGTGATTTTCCAGAAAAGGGCTCTTAGTGGAGTCTGAGGGAAAAGGAGCAAAGTCTGAGGTAACTCCAGACCTTTACAACACAGAAAGATACTTATTTATGAGATACATGTTTGGGACTGCAATTTTACTTTTGGCAAACTAGTATACAAATAGAATTCCATTGTCCAAAGTAGAGGAAGTTGGTTAAATATGAAGATTTGTAATTAATCCATAGCCAAATTTCAGCCACTTAGTGATACCACCAAGCCTATACCTGGAAACAATCCAAATGTCCTAAATAGGTGAAGGGATTAACAAATCATGATATATTCAGAAAATGGAATGATATTCTGTTACATGCTGTATTTGTTTCTTAGGGTTTCTATTACAATGTACCGTACAACAATGTAAACTGTGTAGCTTAAAAGATAGAAATTTATTGTCTCACAATTCTGGAGACTAAAAGTCTGAAATCAGGTATTGGCAGGGCCATGCACCCTTGGAAACCTGCAGGGAAGAATCCTTCTTTGCCTCTTGCCAGTTTTTGGTGGTTTCCAGGCAATCTTTGGTGTTCCTTGGCTTGAAGATGCATCACTTTTATCTTCTGTCTTTATATGCCTTCCTTCCTGTGTGTATTTTCACACAGACGTCTCTCTATGAATATGTCTGTAGCTGTGTCCAAATTACCCCTTTTTATAAGAACACCAGTCATATTGGATTCAGCCCCACCTTAACGGCTGTAGCACTTCAATCTCTGCCTCTGTCTCCACATGCCATCTTCCTCTTCCACGAGAGTGTCTCTATATCTATTCTCTTCTTCTGAGGACACTAGTCATAGTGGAATAAGGTCTACCCCACTGCACTACAACCTCATTTCAGCTTAAATAATTACATCTACAATGACTCTATTTCCAGATAAAGTCATGTTCTGCAGTACTGGGTGTTAGGACTGCAGCCCATCTTTTGGGGGACAAATTTCAACCCATAATACAAGCTAAAACGTAGATGAATCTTTAAACAATTATTCGGTGTGAAAGAAGCCTGACAAGCAAAAGTAGAAACTGCATGATCCTGTTTAAATACAATTTTGGTTTGCTAAGAGAGTAGATTTTAAGTGGTCAGACATACACACCCAATTGTGTGAGGTGATGGATATGTTAATTTGATTGCAAAAATCATTTCACAATGTGTTTGTATATCAAATCAGCACATTTTACACCTTAAATATGTAGAATTTTATTTGTGGATTATGTCTCAATAAAAAGTGGGAAAAGAGGAAAATAAATACTATTCCAAGAAATTCAAATAAATGCATAATAGCATAAAAAGGTTGCCTAAGAACAGGGTGGAGGGCTGGTATTGAGGGTTATAGGGCTAGCTCATAAAGGGCCATGAGGAAACTTTTGGGGATAAAGCATATGTTTATTATCTTGATGGTTTCTTGGATGTATACACATGTGAAAATTTATCAAACTATTCACCTTTTTTTTTTTGTCTTTTTAGGGTCCCACCCGTGGCATATGGAATTTCCTAGGCTAGGGCTTGAATCAGAGCTGTAGCCACCGGCGTTCGCCACAGTCACAGCAATGCCAGATCCAAGCTACGTCTGTGACCTACACCACAGCTCACAGCAATGCTGGATCCTTAACCCACTGAGCAAGGCCAGGGATTGAACCCACATCTTAATTGATACTAGTTGGGTTAGTTACCACTGAGCCACAGTGGAACCCCCATCAAACCATTCACTTTAAATATGCAGTTTGTTCAATGAGAATATTTTAATATTTGTTTAAAATAGGCATCATTTTTCATATTTCTAAAAAAGCATTAAATATTAGGCATTTCAGAATTCTAAATGTTACATAGGCTTCAAAATTGTAATATAAGAAAAAAAGGCATAATGATGTCTTAATTCACAGTTTTCCTTTATTGTTTGATGCATGTAGATATACTTGTATTAGGGGGAAGTATGAATCATTTTATTAATAACTCTAAGTAGTGTGTAATGCTTTTCTTAGTGATGTTGCAGTGGTCTAAATGTATATGCCTGGACCTATGATACCCCTAACATATGTCTCCAGGAAAGGTTTGAGCCAATTCTGCTCTCATTAAATTTAAATGAATACCAGACATTTTAGCTGTTTTTGCCTCTCAAAGAATGGAGAGGATTTCATTCTGTTGATGTCATTTAAAAATTACTTCTTTTTGCATTCTTCATTGCATGGATGCATATTACTTCACAGCATTAATGCAACAGTCAAGTAATAGGCCATCTATCCTGCTGCTGTGGTTAAGGAGAGTGGCAGGAATGGAATACGTTTACATCACAAATCTAGAGAACATTAAATCCTGTTGTTTTAACAGAGAGTGCTATTTGGCAATGACTTTGTCCTTCCTGCTTCCCTTTAACTGCCCTTAAGAACTCAGGAGAAAAGGGAAAAAGGGATTTCTTCAAATCTTTCCACGTGCTCTTTCTGTCCTTTCTCTTTCCCTATTCTACCCTGATTATTTTGCTCACCTCACACTCCCCTCCCACTTTTCTTTCTTCTTTTTTATTACACTTCGTTCCTCATTAAAAAAATATTTTGGGGCTTCCTGGTGGTCTAGTGGTTAGGATTTGGTGCTCTCACTGCTGTGGCCTAGGTTCAATCCCTGGTCTGGGAACTGAGATCCCACATCAATCTGCTGCACTCGGTGGCCAAAATAATAATAATAATAAATATTTTCCCTGATATAGTAAAATGTCAAGAAAATCAAGTATCAAAAAAGCACTTTAGGGTTTTGTATTATTTAAAAAAAAATTATATCCAAGTTGCTCTTAAAATGATTAAATAACAATGATTGAACATTCTTATCATTGTTCCCCTTTCCATACAACTGCTTATTTTTATCTCAGATTTGAAATTTTATGGTCACACAAGGTATTTGTTATAGATGAACTCTGTAAATGGTAAGTTTAAAGAGAGGAATTGAGAAAAAAAACTTTAGGTCACATCTAATGTATACTGTTTATTTAGTAACATGTTTTACAAATAAAAAAAACCTTGATTATAAATTAGGGTAGGACTTTATAACTTATGTGAATATTTGTAATTTTTGATGTATAAAATATCTAGCAATTTATAAAATATTCTAGATATGCACCAGAAGGGCAAAAAAAACCTATTAATTCAGCCTTATGATTTCCTTAACTCTTTATTTGGTAAGAGAGTATGACATTTTATTTCTTTTGAACCAAAAGCAGAAGAAAATATCAAAATAACTCAAAAGTCCAAAAATGTGATTTCTCCTGAGTTTATCTTACCCTAATATAGATTATAATGTATCATATTTACTATGGCCTAGATAAATAATCTGATTTTATCTCTTTAAGAATTCCTTGAAAATGTTAGAATTTTTTAAGAGTTACTAATCTTTTTATTCAGCATGAAGTAGTTTGCCTGATAGAACTTTATATGCAGCATGTTATTTTATTTCAGAAGTCTTCCAGCTTTCTTTTCTTTTCCTGAGGCATCAAAGAACAGTTATTGAGCTAATTATTTTTCCCATCTCTTCCCAGTTATATTTCAATCCAACTTGCATAATGTTTTGTTCTTTACTAATCTTGTCTCACTATTGCATTGTTTGCTGCCAATTTTTTTTTTTAAGGTGGGCATTTTACCCTCATAAAACCATATGTAGTATACAGCTACTATAGAGACGTATATTGTGGTTAAAATAGTGAAAAATCAATGAGCAAAATAATATAAATGAGCAAAAACGTCATTTAGCCTGAGGAGTCTTATTCTAGTGTCATGCTTCACATACCAGGCAGATATTATTCAAACTCTTTCCTGAACTCTATTTGTTGTTATTATGGTATAAAGTCTTTCATTTTTAAGCAAGTTTTATATATGTGTTTTTCCGATAGATAACAAGCTTCTTATGGACTCGGTTTAGATTTTGCCAGTATTTACACATCGGCGTATAGGAGAGCCTTAATAAATGTGTGTTAAATTAATGCAGAAATACTTCTTGGTTTTCCTCAATATATATCCATTAATGACACATTTTAATTTTTTAAGGCATGCTATAAATATATTATTTTCAAGTGCTTATACATTTATCCTCTCCTTTCATGGAGTTTTAGTCAGGAGTTGGGGAAATGCATGCACCTTGATGGCAGACGTATTTTTACAAAATATATTACCAAAATTAGAATCTTGAAAATGTAATATTTTTCCTTCTAGTTTTTACTTTAAATGTATGGAAAGGGAAAAGGAATATGTTTACAGAGAAAACAAAAGTAAATATGACAAAGACTTCTTAGGTAGTCTACTTTTAATTATTGCTAATTTGGATATGTCATCTCAGAGAGGGAAATATGTAGTATATTTTTGTAGATGCAGAATTCATTTATGATACACATAATGTGATGAAAGTGGGTATGTTTGTGTATGTATACATATGCACATGTGCATATAGTTGTACCTATGCATACAAACCATGCAATTTTCCAGTGACTCAGTGAATTATAAAAGTTAATCATACTGGGGCAAGGCAAATATAGTGTTTATTTTGAATTACACACTCCCTGTTTCCTCACCATGTGCTTGAATAAAGAATATGACTACAGCCATAGAGACATACTTTATTTTTCATATCCACACAGAGAAAAGTATGTTACCATTTTACACGTGAATACATCCTATTTTCCTCCTTTCTACAATCTCTTTTTCCACACCAGTTTCCGTCCCACCATCTGAGGCTTAAATAGTGAAGTCACTTTGGACCTTTGAATTTTTTGGACAATGCCATGGTCATTTGCATCCTTCTGTCCCAGCCCTCACTCCAGGTTATTGCTGTTCTTAGTCCACAATCCCTTTCCTAGTCTCACTCCTCATCTTGGACAGAAGTAAATACCTTATGAATCTGAAATCCACTGAGATCAGAGAGGTTTAGATCCCCCTTAGATTGGTTGACTTATTTTCATTCTTTATTTTTTTCTTTCTTTTTAATATCTTTTATTTTTAAGTCTTAGAAAAGCAGATCATGTTTGTATGTGGGGAAATTGATTTGAAATGACTGTAGAGGCTGAATATCAAACACATACATTTTATAGCAAGTGGGAAGGGAAATCTGTGAATGATTTGTAAGTTAGCTGGAGCACAGTGCAACTCAACAGCTGCGCCAAAGAAATAATCGGTATCACAACCAATTATTCTTCTGTTAAATGATGTTAAATGGGCATGTTAATTCAGAGCCACCTCTAATATCACCTTTTGTTTGTTGTTTCTATAAAGAAAGGGAACTGACATTTAATGGTCATCTCATATGAACTGTGATCTGTGCATTGGCAGTGTTGTATAGGAGGATCTGGAGGCTAATATATGAAATATTTCTATAGAAATAAATAGCTCTTGCACGTGGGCATTTGCTTCCCCTTTGTGATGCTCCAGCCTTCACTTTACTCTTGCCAGCTTCCTCCTAGTCTGAGCTTGTCCAGAATCCCCTGATCCTGATTGCCGGCCACATTCTCTCTTTGTCCTTGGGACAGAGAACCAAGCAAGGAAGGTGGGAATATAGGCCACATAAGGCTCGTTTTGGACCCTGGTGGCAGTAGATCTGGTCAGTGATGCACTTTTTCTGGAGCTGGGTATAGGGCATTGTCATTTCCTCTTAGGGACTGGCTGTCTAATTAGGTTACATTTGTCAATGAGTGAACATATCTCTTCTCCCGTGTTCTTGGTGACACATTTATGGACTGAGAGGCAGTAGGCCCAGTCCAACCTCTAGACAAACCAGTGAGTTCTAGAAAGTTGTTCCTACCTGAGAAGTTCCCATAAAAACAGATAACCTGAACATAGAAGAGCTGAACTGAATAGTAGACCATGGGGCAAAGCTAGGTGCACTGACTTTCAGTATTACTGTACTGAAACATTGACAACTTTTGTTTTGTTTGAGGGTTGATTTCATTTCCTTTTACTCTTAATTTAATATTCAACTCACTGAAAGTTTCAACAGGAGTTCAAGTTTTGAAGTAGCCTCCAGTTCTTTTATATCTTTTCTGTATTTTTAAATTTTAATTATGTCACCATGACTGAGTGACCTGCCGTGCTCCTGTAAAGACTGCATACAGGAATATGAGATTTCTGATCACACATAGCCCAACCAATGCCTCCTTACAGGAACTTAAGAAGAACAGAGTTACCACCATAGTAAGAATATGTGGAGCAATTTATAATATTGCCATTTTGGAGAAAGAAAGCATCCAGGTTCTGGACAGGCCTTTTGATGGTGCACCACCATCCAGTCAAATTATTGATAAATGTTAAAACTTGTAAAAAAGAAATTTCCTGAAGATCCTGGTTGTTGCATTGTGGTCCACTGTGCTGCAGGTCGTAGAGGAGCCCCAGTGCTGGCTGCCCTGACATTGCAGCAAGAAACTTTTATATTTGGGGATGCTTCACCCTATGATGGGCTCGCACTTCAGAATCACCAGATTCAACTGTTTCATCCAGTAAAAGAGTACTGCCTGGGAGTTCCCGTCGTGGCGCAGTGGTTAACGAATCCGACTAGGAACCATGAGGTTGCGGGTTCGGTCCCTGCCCTTGCTCAGCGGGTTAACGATCCGGCGTTGCCATGAGCTGTGGTGTAGGTTGCAGACGCGGCTCGGATCCCGCGTTGCTGTGGCTTGCCAGTGGCTACAGCTCCGATTCAACCCCTAGCCTGGGAACCTCCATATGCCGTGGGAGCGGCCCAAGAAATAGCAACAACAACAACAAAAGACGAAAAGACAAAAAAAAAAAAAAAAGAGTACTGCCTGACGTTATGTCCTTGGGGAAGAAACTTAAGATGGGACCTCATTTATTTTTCGCCATCAGCCATCATGGAGGCTTGGTGAATACTAAGTCCAATAAAGCCTGTATGAGAATATTGAAAGACAGTTTTAGCAGACCACAAGCTTACTAATATTGGAGCCCGCTCTCTCTTTCATGGTATTTTGACACTTCGTAGAAGATTCTAGCTCTCCAATATTTAAAATATATTTTCATTTGTATCAATTGTATCATCACTGCATAAGAAATTTAGATTGGTGAGGTGTCAAAATACCCAGAATGACCCTTGTGCACTTTTAATGTCATATAGTCCTTAGGAGATTTATTCTTTAAATCATTTCAAACACTGAAGTTAAGGGCCTATGTGATCACCTGCTCTCTTTATGTTTATATCTTTCATATTCAAGCTGATATATAGTAGGGTTTGTACAACTATTAATTTTGCTAGATCTGTACAAAGTCTTAAGTAATTTTTAATTTGCTCCTATAAATTAAATTGTTGCAGTTATAAAAACTTCCATTTTGAAAAATCTAACACACACACAACCACCGTTAATAGTTCAGTCTATGTCACACAGAAGCACATAGTTTCCAGATAAAAAAGAATTATAGTCAGTTTGAAGTGCGAACTTTGGGGAGTAACTTAACAGAGAGGGCCTGAGAAAAGAATGGGCAGATGGGATCTATATTTCCAGTACAACTTTTCTAATATTTTTTTAAATTCAGTAAATATTTTTAAAAAGTTGAAATACTTTCCAGTTGTAGCTCTAAGTCTCATAATAAATATTCTAGAAATCCTGTGATGTTTTGTTCCATATCTATTAGAAGTTATTTACCAACTATTATTCAAATTGGAAGTTAAAGTCATTTATTTACTATCATAGGGTGAAGAGTACTAATTAAATTAATATTACACATTTTATTTTTGTTTCACATAAATGTCAAAATTCTTAATAATTTCTTTTAAAGCAGTTTCTTTTCCTATTTTTTTTTTTTTTTTTTTTTTTTTTGGCCACGGTGTGCAGCGGTTTGATGTAGGATCCCAGTTCCTGGACCTGGGATTGAACCTGGACCACAGCAGTGAAAGCACCAAATCCTAACCAACAGACCACTAGGGAAATCCTCTTAAAGCAGTTGCAAATGATAGTGCCACCAATATTAGTAGGGAAGTTAATGATGTACACTTCAATGAATAAATACTTCTGTTGTTTTTGTAAAAAAAAAAAAGTCTCATTTTACTAGTTGAAATATTGGGCACTGAATACTTTCTAAATTCCAGGCCAAGAGAAATGCCCTGGAACTCAAGGAAGGATAAGTTACTGTAATGGACTTCACAAGGTAATGATCTTATTCATTCAGAAGCATGAATACAACTTCATGAAAACTGCAAATGTAGCGATAGGTAGATAAATATAAACAACTTCAGGAACACAATTTGAAACTTAGCTATCACTGCTTGTGGGAGAAAGAGTAATCAGACAACTTTTATAGAAAAGGATAATACCAAGAAGAGATAGTGTGGTAGATTGAATTATTGGTCTCATTCCTCACTCTCCTTAATAGAAATATTCTTCCACCCTATTGCCAGGCTCAACTGCATTTCCCTGCTTTTTTACTTTATTCGTGGTCAAGTATGTTGCTTTGGCCAACGGAATGATAGCTAATGTGACATAAGGCTTGAAATATTCCATCACAGGTTGGCTTGGCCCTCAACACTTCTGCATCTCCATGAGAAAAAATGTCCTAAAAATGTCCTAGTTACCCATTGCCCTTTCAGTTGGGGTTGCAGAATGATACACATAGAGCAGAATTAAGCTTCATATTACCTGTAGCCAAGTCCAATTGAACTGCTAGGTACCAGCTAAGCCAAACCTAGGCCAGCCAAACCCTAAGCCACTGAAAAATTGAATTTTTTTTTTTTTTTTTGTCTTTTTGCCATTTCTTGGGCCGCTCCCGCGGCATGTGGAGGTTCCCAGGCTAGGGGTCTAACTGGAGCTGGAGCTGCCAGCCTACGCCAGAGCCACAGCAACGCAGGATCCGAGCCAGGTCTGCGACCTACACCACAGCTCACGGCAACGCCGGATCGTTAACCCACTGACCAAGGGCAGGGACCGAACCCCCAACTTCATGGTTCCTAATCGGATTCGTTAACCACTGCGCCACGACGGGAACTCCTGAAATGTTTTATTATGCAGCATTATTGTGTCAATAGCTAACTAGTATAGTTAGCCTTTCAGCAGCTATTAAAAAAAAGTGTGAAATGCAGAAATAGTAATTTGTGGACCAGCTGAAAACTCTAGAATATTTTATGAATTAATTGAACCTCATTATTGCTATAATGTATGCAGGACTTAGTATGCTTTAATACAAAGTTTGAATTCATTTGAATATATTTGAAATTGTTTCCTAAAGGGTAAGGATCATGTCTCAGTTTTCATTGTATGTAAACACTTTACACAGTGCCTGATACAGAGTAATCAACTTCAGTGAAATAAATGAATTTAGACACTCTAAAGCAATCACCTATAATTGTTATAAACATAATTGAACATAATCCAGTGTAAAATTCTGGGTTGAAAAATTTCACGTTTTGTGATCCATACTATGGTCAGCAAGTCTTTGTTTAGTTTAGTTTTAATACTAGGATCAAACCCAAAGATAGGAGCTTGACAAACTGTGGTATCTGAAAACTGATGTGTTGTTACTGAACCAGGCCCATTTGCCTAAGGTGCAGCAAGACAAATGCTGAGATGCCGAGGTTCCGGCCAAGAGTTTATTCACAAGGCAACCAAGCCAGGAGATGGAAAACAAATCTCAGATCTGCCTCCCTGAAAGGGATAAGGTTGGAGTATTTATGGGATAAGCAGAGTGATCTTCAACTTGGGGAAGTGAGATTGGAGGTAGAGGGAATTGTGAGGTAATGGGTATTCTTCACAGGTGCTGCTTATTCAAAGTGGAGGCCCTTAGTGTGACCTGAGGGAGGAGTTCCCAGCCCTGTGACCTCCACAGACCAGGCCTCTTGTGCCTGCTCAGGCCCAGTTTTACGGTCCATGTCCTACCTGCCTTTGTTGGCCTGCACTGGGTAAGAGCTGACTCCAACTTCCTGTAAAACAATTGGGCTACTCTGAGGCTGCCAAAGTATGTAATTAAAGAGAGGGAAAAAAAGAAACAAAGAAAAATAAAATAACTCAAGCAAGCTTGCTCAACGAAGGCAGGCTATAAGCAGAGGGGTTTTAAGCAAGCTGTTTCCCTTAATTGCTGTTTATAAGTCATCAGCTTCTGTTAACTCTCTCGGGCGTGGTTTCGGTGTTTTTTTTCCTTACTCAAATTTAGGATATTTAATCTACCTACATATAATTTAATAGAACTAAACATACTAGTTCCTGGTGAGAAATTTTGTTTTCCAGATATTTTCCCTCCTTTTTCAACCTGAATCCAAAAATTCAAAGTGACACATTTTTCAGCTAATATATTATGAGTGACAAAACTATGAAAAATGCTAACATATCTTCTTTTTTATAGCAAATAAACAATGTAAAGCAGTAATAACTCCCAATGGATTCTGATGGGGATAAATGATAGATATATACATAACTGCTATTTTTGTCATCTGAGTTGATGTTGACTAAAAAGTGACACCAACACAATGAAAAACTGGTCCAAAATGTGGGTCAGGAGTTTATTGTATATAAATTCTTGCCGTGATAGACTTACCTTTCTTACTGAAAAAATTTCATAATCCTTTAGCAGCACAAACTATCAAGAATTCTTGCAAAAATGACATAGAATTTCAGTTTTAATTTTGCTTTAAACATTATTGATACAATGTAATTGAGCATTTTATACATTTTAAGATTTTTAAATTCTGGTATTTTCTCTTTTCCTGAAGTATCTTGGGTCCATGTAGGCACTAAAATTGTTTGACTTTTTCTGATATCCTAAACTCATGTTTCCTTCTGAATATAAAATATCCAAGTTTCCAGAATTGTGTCAATCTGTATCATCTATACTATTCTTCCAAACTATTTAATTGAAAGGTTATCTTTAAATCAAATTTCAAGGACAAGTAATATCTTTTTCTGAATTATAAATAACAAAAAAGTGTATAAATAGCCAAAAACAGACACTTTACCACATCTAGAAATATATGTGTATATGTATGTGACTATATATACATATATGTTTTCCATATATTCGGCTCAGTGTTTTTGTGTTTTAGTAAGTTTGAGTTTGAGCTTCTTACTTAGGAAGTTGAAAGCAAATACTTTCAAACTACTTTTCATTAAAATGTTTTCTCTTTTGATAAATCTATCAAAATTATCATAAGTTTGTTTCAATCAGAGGCTATTTTGTAAGATACAAAGATGTAACAATGGTTTAATTGTTGAAGCTATGATGATAAATCTGCTATTTGAAGAATTGCAAATATATTTTAAGTTTTCAAAAATTTTATAATCCTCCACTTTTCTCCATGCTTTCTAACTCTCCAAATACAATCACAGTTATAGAACATATTTTTATTTAGATCTATAACAAAAATACTCTCTAATTAAAATATTTCGTTTTCCTCTTTACAACAATTGTACCCATGTAGCTATAGAAGTACATCATATGAGCTTTGCTATTAAAACTACAAGAAAAAAAAGATGGATCTTAGAGTTATGTATTCTTTTTCCAAAATGTTATCCTCAGAAATGTGTATACTCTTCGGCTTGGGTCATTAGTGATTATTTTATCTTGATACAAATTCTATTATGTTTAAGATTATTTGCAAGTATCAGCAAGTTTGGAGGAGGTAATTTTCTCTCTCCCTCTCTCTCTTTCTCTCTCTCTCTTCCCCCTCTCTGTCTCTCACACACACACTACTTATTCCCTTAAAACATTTTTGTGAAGTCATAACATTGTGGTGGTCTATGATTAGATGGATAGTTTTATTACAGTGCTTTCTCTCTCTCTCTCTATGTATACACACACACACACACACACACACACACACACAATGTGTTGTAATACAAAGACAAGTTCACTGTTTTTTAACTGCACAAGAATTGCCTGTTCATAATACATGAGCTATAGAGCTTGAAAATGCCTCACAGAAAGCATCACCTTGAGGAACATAAACTGTCCTACTACTTCTTTGGCAAATTTAAATGCTATGATCAAAATCAGCAATTATCTTTCTTTATTAACAGCTATACAGGGATTATTTGTTTCCATGTCAGTGCTTACTAAATTGATCTTGGATTTATTGAGGGCTGAGATATGTTAATACCTTTCCATGTTGGTATATTATACAATTGCAGGACTAGGTACAGTTCTTTCTGAGGAAAAGTTAAGTGAAATTTTTATAGAGCTATAGGTTTATAGAAAATAAGTCATATGTGAAAAGAACAAATTTACTCTTTTATAGTTAGCTTTATTGAAAATATGGTCACAATGATTAAATGAGCAAAGATAATGATTGTTGCCTGTTACTGCAACTACCAAATACTTAAAACAGAAGTTGAAAAAATGCAAGCACCATCACTGTGAAACTAATGCTTTATTGTCTCAGTTTTGTGTAAATTGAGATGGACCTGTCTATAAAGACAAGTCAGTCTGCCTCTGTATATCTGTAGCGAATGTTTATTTGCCTGTTGGGTTAAATATCACAAAGTACTTACTAATCAAAGGACAAATTAACATAAAGCCCTGAGAAGCCATCATATTAAGTTAAAATTAATGAAGTTGATGCCTATCTCCCCTTTTGGACTCTCAGGATTTTTTTTTTCAGTATTATTTTTTCATGATAGCTTTACAGAAATGTAATTCACATATCAAACAACTCACCCATTTAATGTGTCCAGTTCAGTGTTTTTTTTAACATACTCACAGAACTGTACAACCATCGCCACAATACATTTTACATTTTCATCACTTCAGAAGGAAAGCATTACTATTTAACCCTTAGTTCCCCAGCCCTAAGCAATCATCATTCTACTTCTCTACTTGCCTGCCTATTTTGGATTTTTCATATAAATGGAGTCACATAGTATGTGGTCTTTTGTGACAGACTTTTTGTCACGTCTCCAAAAGGTCAAGGTTCATCTGTGTTGTAGGATGTATCAGTACTTCATTCCTTGTTATAGCCAAATACCATTCCACTGTGTGAATATACCACTTTTTCTTTGCCTATTTATCTGTTGACAAATATTGGGTTGTTTTTACCTTTTGGCTCTTACGAAGAATGATGCTATGACAATCATATGCAAGTTTTTGCATGGACATATATTTTCATTATAAACTTTGAAGTGAAATTTCTGGGTCACATGGTGACTGTTTAAACTTTTGAGGAACTGCCAGACTGTTTTCCAAAGTGACTGGGCCATTTTACACTACCACTAGCAGTGGACGAGGATTTCAGTTACTCTATATCCTCACCAATCTTTGTTATCTCTGACCTTTTAATTGTCATCCTACTAGGTATGAAGTATCTCTTGGTGTTTCAATTTGCATTTTCTGAGGACAAATGACATTGAGCATCTTTCCGTATACTTATTGGCCATTCATCTATCTTCTTTGGAGAAATGTCTATTCACATTCTTTGACCATTTTTGATTTGGGTTATTTGTCTCTTTATTACTGAGTCTTAAGAACTTTAAAAAGTTTTACTTACACTTTATTCTTTGCCTGAGAAATCATATCTTTATTTTCATTATTTCCAATTTTATTGAGGCATGATTGACAAAAATTTTATATATTTAGAGTGTCATTTTCAAGATGTATAAAGTGTTAACTTAGCATACATATATATTGTGAATGATTTCTTAATCATTAATGTACTTATCACCATGTTGCCGGAATTTGGCCTCTGTCTGCCTGTGCCGAATTGAAATGCAGAGACAGAGTTTTGGATAAACAAGGAAAAAAATAGCTTTATTGCTTTGCCAGGCAAAGGAGGGTCACAGCAGGCTAATGCCCTAAAGACTGTGCCCCCCCCCTTTAGAAAGAATTGCGAGGAGTTTTACAGTAAAAGGAGAAAAACAGGTTTTTCAGATAGGAATCAGGACTGGGACAAACATGCATTCTTCTTTCTTTGGGGGAATCTTAGTCATCAAAGTTGGAGTCAGGAGATCTCAGCCTGATCATGACGGTGGTCTTCTGGGTTATTGCCTAGAATAACAGTACTTGCCAAAAGGGCACATTGATCAGAGATTAGAACAAACTAGGAAAGTTCCTGAAAAACAGTACATGCTAATAATCTTTAACCCACAGGCAATTATGCTCAGGGTGCCTAATATTTAGCTTATGAGTGATTGTGTTTAGGCTGCAATTAAGTCAGGGAGAAGGACAAGGAAGGACTCTAAGCTGTTTAGTTTTAAAGTATTAATTTCTAAAAGAAGCTTAAGGAATACAACTTTTATCTTAGGTGTATAGGATGCCTATATTTTTATGTGTTTTCCTTGAGAGGGAACCAGGATCCTGCCCCAAGGCTATACTATTGTTGCTTGACTGTTCTTCCCTTCCCCATGAGCACCTGTCTGAACCTGCCCCTAGGAACTCAGGGAAGGCCATGGGAACGAATGAGGCCCATTTCCTAAGAACAAGAAATGGGGGACACAGAAAGGCTCTTGCACCCAGGAGCCCCAGAAGGATGCGTCCAGTTTCAACCTCACAGTTACCTTTCTTTTTTTTTTGTTTTGCCGTGAGAACACAAGATTTACTCTTTTAGGAGTTTCTGTTGTGGCTCAGCAGAAATGAATCCGACTAGGAACCATGAGGTTGTGGATTTGATCCCTGGCCTCGCTCAGTGGGTTAAGAATCCGGCATTGCCGTGAGCTGTGGTGTGGATCACAGATGAGGCTCGGATCTGGCATTGCTGTGGCTGTGGCGTAGGCCGGTGGCTACAGCTCCGATTCAACCCCTAGCCTGGGAACCTCCGTATGCTGCAGGTGCGGCCCTAAAAAGACAAAAAAAAAAAAAAAAAGATTTACTCATTTAGCAAGTTTTAAGTATGTACTATGGTATTATTAACTATAATCACTATGCTGTACATCAGATCCCCGGCACGTGTTCACCTTATAACTGAAAGTTTGTACCAACTTTGCCAACATCTTCCTATTGCCCCCAACCCCAGCCTCTGACTACCAAGACTTTACTCTCTGCTTCTATTAGTTTGGGTTTTTTAGATTACATATATTAAGTGAGGTCATACAATATTTATCTTTCTGTGTCTGGCTTATTTCATTTTAGCATCATATCCACTAGTGTGATACTATGATTTGCAGTAAGTTTATAATTGATCTTCATCCACTTTTCTAGCTCAGAGCTTCTAAAATCCTTGGAATTTCCTAAGTGAAGAGAGCAGTAGAGGAGGGAACCAGGATCTGCCTCAAGGCTATGCTATTGTTTCTTTTTTTTTTATTCTTATTTCCCCCAACACAATTTTTTCCCCACTATACAGCATGGGAACCCAGTTACACATACATGTATACATACTTTTTTCTACCATTTCATGCTCCATTGTAAGTACTATTATTTCTTGACTGTTCCTGTCTTGTCTGTGGTCCTCCCTTCCTTCCTTGATCAGCAACTGTCTGAACCTGTCCCTAGGAACTCAGGGAAGTTCATGGAAGCTGAATGAGGCCCATTTCCTAAGAACAAGAAATGAAGGATGCAGAAAGGCTTTTGTGCCCAGGGCCCTCATAGGGACCTGCTGGGTTTCATATCCTTTTATAATACAGTGGCAATCTAGTAAGTAAGACGTTTCCTGAGTTCTATGAACAGCTCTAGCAAATTAATCAAACCCAAGGAATAAGAGGGTCATGGGACCCTCTGATTTATAGCCAGTCTGTCAAGTACAGGTGTTCCCTAAGATTAGGTTCTTGTCTTGTCACAGAAGGGATTCAGAAATGAGACAGCAATCGAGAAAGAAGAGTGAGGATTTATTTAAGTGAGAAATACTCCTTAAGGAGAGGTGGGCAGAGAGGTGAGCAGCTGCTGTTTTTTTGGCACACCAGTTGTAAGGGGCATTCAATTGCATGGGCATGATATTCCCTGGGTAGGTGGAGTTTGGAGGTTGTATTCCTTAATTTTCATCCCAGCTCCACTTTCCCAAAGGGAGGAGGGACTTTCATCCTTGTTTTGTTTTATCCGAAGTGTCATGGCATCAGTGTTTGATGGGTACTTTTAATCTGCATAGCTAATTTTATTATAATGAGGGCATAATGAGCCACAGTTTACATTCTGACACTGGAAATTTGGCCCTTTTCCACCTTTCTTTGTCTGCTTCCAGGGCACTTATCACCCCAAAATATGTGGTTTCCTATCAGTCTGGAGGTTCTGGCTTTTCTTTGTCTGCCCATGGACCCTGCTGTTTGCATGATGTGATGTGTGGTTTCCTTCTATCTGGCCCCATGCCCCCCCTTCTCTGCTCATGCCTAACTATCTATCTTCCTGCTGTAACACAGGTTAATAGCCTGGGTTTGCCACTGGCTTCTGCATTATATGTGGGTGAGTGGAACAGTCCTGTAGGATTAAGCCCTTTATGTATATATGTATATATACATATGTGAATATATGTGTGTGTGTATATATATTTGGATACATATAAATTTTAGGCATTTATATAGGTGTTTGGATGTTTAGAAATATCCCATTATAATTTCACTTTTAATTTTCGCAAAGAATGACAATTTCAGTACTACTAATAACTTTATCTTAGTCCATTTGGGCTGCTATTGCAATACAATAGACTGAGTGGCTTATGAAGATCAGAAACTTATTTCCTCCAGTTCTGGAAACTGGGAAGTCTAAGATCAAGTTCTGGGAGTTTCATTCTGGTGAGGTCTTGCTTCCTAGTTAATAAATGACTATCTTTTTGCTTTGTCTTCACATGGCAGTAGGGAGAAGGGAGTTAGGAGCTCTCTGGCTATTTCTTAAGAGGGCACTAATCCCCTTTATGAGGACTCTTCCCTCGTAACGTAATCTTTCAAAGTCCCCATCTCCTAATATATCACATTGGGGACCAGGTTGCAACAAAAGAATTTGAGGGAGACAAACTCTATGCCAGTAAACTGGGAAATTTAGAAGAAATTTGCAAATTATTTTTAAAAACCTAAACTGGCTGAATAGTTGTAGAACTATTAAATAAATTGAATCAATTTTTAAAATGTTTTCACAAGAAAACTTCAATCCCAGTTGGCTTCATTGGAAGATTGTAACAAACGTTTGAGGGAAAAAAATAAAACCAATTTACACAAACCCTTCCAGGGAACAGAAATAGTTGAAACAATCTCCACTAGTGTGAGAAATAACACTCTTTTGTAAGCAGAGGGCATTCTCTCTTATTCTCCCAGCTCATCTAAAGGGGCTGGTTTTAACCTCATTTTTCTTAAGTATTGCTTCACTGTCAGCCTCTTCTATAGCATGGCTTTGAAAATATTCTCTATTACTTTGTAACAGCCCATGGAGAGAGAAATGTTTGATACTTTAAAGGAATGAGAAAATGTGAAACTCTGTTTATGCTCTTTCTTATCTCTCATTCATTCCAGCCTAATTTTTTTAAAATTTGAATTTGCTATTGAGGACTTTTATGCTACAGCCCTAAAAAATCATACACCTATTTTATAATGCCAGGACAATATAAATACATTGAAATATTAACTCCTTTTTACTTTCCATTCCCTAGTCGAATTCAGCCAACGAAATATTGAGCCTGCTAATAATTGCAACAATTCCCTAAGTTATTTTTGCTTTGAATATTCTTATAGGAGAGCTAGGAAAAGTAAAATAACCTAATAATTAAGAACTATATCACTAGGGTTCCTATTCTAAGAGTTGGTGGAATTGTTGTGTCCTGTTCTTAATCCATTGCAATTTAAAGAATAAAATTTAATAATCAACATAAAAACGGTATTCACAGTTATCTAAGGACATAGTTATAGCTAATAAGGGACTAACATGAAAAGAATTGGTTGCTATTTGCCAGTATTACCAATGATAAAAATAGTGAGCTCTTCAAGTACCTGCTATTATTAATCCCACAGGTTCTGGCAATGAAATCTTTATAATGATGAACAGTCATTGTTAATGAAAATGAAGATTATACAGTAGATTCAACAAGGGAACTATTTATATAATAGAAAGATTAACTTTAATCTAATCAGTGAATACCAGGGAATAGGAGTGGGGTAAGGGGATAGAGGCTGGTTTATAGAAGTAAGTTATTTGACTTCTCAGGTTCCGGTGTTTTGGGTTGTGTATCCCTCCATGGATGAAAACAAACAAACAAAAAACTAATAAGAAACAGGAAGCTACCTCTATTTCTATTAAAATTAAACCACGAAAATAGTATACAAATATATACTTTTAAAATTATACATAATTTGGAGTTCCCATTGAGGCGCAGTGGTTAACGAATCCGACTAGGAACCATGACGTTGCGGGTTCGATCCCTGCCCTTGCTCAGTCGGTTAAGGATCTGGCATTGCTGTGAGCTGTGGTGTAGGTCACAGACGCGGCTCGGATCCCGAGTTGCTGTGGCTCTGGAGTAGGCTGGTGGCTACAGCTCCAGTTAGACCCCTAGCCTAGGAACCTCCATATGCCGTGGGCGTGGCTCAAGAAAAGGCAAAAAGACCAAAATAAAAAGTTATACATAATTAATTAGTTTGGGGAAGTAGTTTAGCTTTGGAGTCATGTCATAATCAGAAGACTGGAATCCCTTTGAGAAGCCTCTATGCAGAATTATTCTAGTATGTGAAATAGTATTAAATTAGGAAAACATGATATTTCAGTGAATGTCCACAAGAGACAGCATGAAGCAATTCTCCATGGACTTGGATAAATGATATTGAATCAGTCGCAAATTCAATCACTTATGATTTAACTAACCAGCTTTATTTTTGTTGGTGTATTAATATGGCACCTGTTCTTCAGGATTAAGGTTCAACTGTAACTTGAAATAATAGTTTTGATATATTAATGCAGGATACCACAGTTTTCCTTTATTCTTATTTGGGGTTCTGGAGTAGATTAAGATAAGCAAATTTTACAAAAAGGAGAATCATACATAGAATCAAACTGTGCAGTACACTTATTATTTGTCACTAATCATTGTATATATTACTTGTCTTTTATTGAACTATATTATTACATAGCTGATGACTACAAGATTTTTAAGGTTATTTCAAACTGTATTGAATATACCCAGAGTGACAAAGAGTCAAATTAAGAATCATAATATACTTAACTTACAATTAAGTGTCCATTTTATTGCTAGATCCCTTGGTAAGACAGAATTAATTGAAATTTCAGAATGGAAAAGTAAATTTTAGATTGAAATCCATGAAGAATTTACTGTAACATAGTAGGCACTTAATAAATATCTATTGGGTGAGCCACTTGCACAAAGTAAAACACTATAATTATATCATTGGTTGTGACTGATGAAAATGAATTTTCATGTGATAAATAATTAAAATAATTTATAGCTCCCATCTATCCATACATATGTGTAACAATATTTAAAATTGAAATTTTATAAACAGTTAAGAATTGATTCCTATTTTCACATTAAAATAGCCTCTTTTGAAAAATTATTCTTTCATACTTTTCCTAAGTAATTGGCTATAAAAGAGATTTAAAATGTAAATGTCAACAACTTGACTTTCAAGACCATATAAGAACACACATCATGACTTCAGACTGACAAGTTCACAAGGATTTTGAAGAATGAAATATTATCACCTAAATGTATCACCTAAAGTTTGCAGAAGGTATAATGTGTTAAAGCTGGAAGGTTGCTTGTCTAAGCATTCATTCCAGGCTGAATAGTGGGCTGGTAGTGGGTCAGCTTCTGGCAATTCAAGTGAGACTTCAATCCTATTCCAAGCTCACTTATGGATCTCAGCTTTGGGATATATCCAAAAGCAAAATTCACAAATTAGAATAGGGAAAATATCCTATCATGTCACTGACCTGATCCTGCGATTTGCTCAGGGGAACCATCCCCAAAATGTTTGTACGAGCCTAAATAAGGGTATCTCATAATATCGTACTGTGTGAGAATTTTACTGCTATTTTTCCAGGATGCTTCTCTACATTTCCTATTTGCAAGAAATGGGCCTTGATTAGTCTCATGCTTAGATTTATGATGAATCATCTATTATAAAATTCACTTCCATATAGCTTCTTCCATTTTGTGTCCGTATCGATGACTTCTGAGTGAAAATTTATGGGAATTGAAATAGTTTGATTTACCACATCATAAGTAGAATTATGGTTATAGCAGGAGGTGGGAGTTCTTCTAGAGAAAATAATTCATATTTAAACAGATTTTTTTTTTGTTCTAGATATTCTCCTAGAGACTGATTTTAGTGTTCTTTTAATCAAAAATATTTTATTTGAAATACCTTATGTGCCAGGCATTTTTACATTCTTGAGGGGTTAGAGATCACAATGGTAGGTAAGATAAGTTCAACTGCTGCCTTAACAGAGGAAAAGTTTAGTGGCAGAAGAGAAAAAATATGTGTTAGAAGTCAACATTTGAGAAATGTTATGGCAGAAAAGTACAGATATTCCAGGAATACCTAACAAAGACACTCAACTTGATCTGGAACGGACAGGAAAGTCTTTTCAGAGGAAAGTGACATAGACACTGAACCTGAAACATCAATAGGATAGTGTTCAAGGCAGAGGGAAATTATGTATTTGAAGAATAAGAAGAAACAGAAAGCATGGTGTATTCACTTGTTTTTAAAATTTTTAATCACATGTGAAGATGGAAGATTGAATTTTTGAAAAATACAGGAAATTACATTCTGTTTAGTTTTCATATTGATATATTATCAATATGATGTACACTGTTCATCTCTTAGTGAGAGTTTACTATAGCTTACTGTATGCTACTTGCTAATAGAATAGAAAAGATGCTCTTAAGCCTTTGTATTATAGATAAAATAATGGTCAATTTAATGATGCAAAAGATATATAGAGATATACACATACATATGTGTGGATATATTGATCAAGTTAAAATCTCAAAATTGAACAACTAGAATTTTTTCCCCCTTTGGCCATATTCTTCTTTAGTGAAATACATGATTTTTCTTTTAGGATCAAAATATATGGCTAAAGTCTTTCACTACAAGTTATGATTAATATCTGCAGATGTTTTTTGGTTGTTTTTGCTCTCCAGAGATCATTATGAAAACTTCGGGGACAGCTTAAAAGAAATCTTGCAGCACAGATATTCCAGAAATTTATAAAATATATGTGCATCGTTTCTTACTTGTAATAAATATCCTAGCTAAGTCCCAATCAATGTGCAAGCAACTAGCTTTAACACTCCTCTTCCCTTACCCTTTTTTTCCCTTTTTCAAGGGTATACTCATCCCTTCATAAAGTATAGTAACATTAAATGGAAAATATTAAAATATGACTGGGGATTTTTTAGATGATAAAAATTAGGTAGATGCATCAAGGAAATGGAGTGTAAAATAGTCTAGCTGAACAAGATAAATAACATAGTGTCTTTTATTAGTCAGTGAGTAAACAGGGTTTCATGATTCTTTCAGACTGAAAGCCTACACCTTTCTCAAACAGAATAGATTTCCAGTGCAATAGTGGTTTGTATATTGATAATTTATTCTAGACCCAAATTCCATTGTGCCTTTATCTAGTCAATAATATATGAAATATCTCTATAGAAAATATTACATCATGTGGCATTAGAATATTATGTGATTTAAAAAAATTATTTTTGTCTTTTTTTTAGGGCTGCACCTGAGGCATATGGAGGTTCCTAGGATAGGGGTCAAATCGGAGCTACAGCTGCTGGAGACAGCTACAGCCACAGCCACAGCAATGTGGGATCCAATCCACATCTGCGATCTACATTACAGCTCATGGCAACACTGGAACCTTAACCCACTGAGTGAAGCCAGGGATCGAACCCATGTCCTCATGGATACTAGTTGGGTTCATTAACTGCTGAGCCACAATGGTCACTCCCCAAAAAATATTTTTAAAATAGTGTATACATCAATCAAAACCTTTTCAGAAGACTACAGTGATTTTAATAAAATGATATTTTTCCATGCCTTTGTTTACTTACTTTTTTTGTCATGGCTTTTTTTTCCTTTTTTTTGGATGGTTCCACTAGTCAGAGTTTTCTCCCATCTCTCAACATGAGGCAATGATCATTTTTTTTTCTTGTAAGATAGAACCAATTATGGTTCCATTGCCTCAGCATGTGAAAATTGATGTGATATGACTTTTTTTCTTTGATTGTGGTGGTATATACACATGGAATATTTTTTCCTTGTGTTCTGTAACTCCCAGCTGTCATTCTTCTGACAAATGATATTAAGCAAAAATTATTGTCTCAGTTATTTTATCTGAGCATAATAAATTTTAAAAATTGTGGAAGTGATTTTAAAAAGCTATTTTAAGCCAAAATATTTAGGGGAATTTTGGACCAATAATCAAGGATCATCCTCTTTTCCATTCAGATCAAAGTCTGATCTACTACTAAAGTCATAAGTAGGTACTGTCTTTTATTAGTCAGTGAATGAAAGGTTCAGATTTCTGAGAGAGACAGGCTCTCAATCAAAATGGTTGTTTTATCTTCTGATTAAGTTAATTTTACATGGCAATCGGATATTACCAGACCTGGTTTCTAGCCCTTCTTCTTTTTTTTTTCTTTTTCTTTTTTCTTTCTTTTTCCTTTTTTTTTTCTTTCTTTCTTTTTTTTTTTTTTTCTTTTTATGGCTGCACCTGCAGCATATGGAAGTTTCCAGGCTAGAGGTCGAATTGGAGCTGCAGCTGCTGGCCTACGCCACAGCCACGGCAATGCAGGATTCAAGTTGTATCGGTGAACTCCTCTGCAGCTTGTGTCAATATTGGATCTTTAATACACTGAGCGAGGCCAGGCATCGAACCTGCATCCTCATGGAAGCAGCATTGGGTCCTTGACTCCCTGAGCCACAACAGAAACTCCTCTAGCACTTAACTATTGCACTATTTCAATAATCCTAGGGAAACTTCAAGACATGTATCCCCATATGACTCCCACCTCGTATCTCTTAGGGCATTTCTTAGGAGGAGGTTTGACCATGGTCAAGCACTATGAAAATGAATGAATGATCTTTTTTTCACTTGAGGTGGCCTGTCTGTCTTATTTTTATCCCAAAATGTTTGATAATCATGACATCTAATTTTATCTTTTTTTCTTTCTCTTTTTGGATACTGATCAGTTAAGTTTTCATTAGTTACCCAAAAGATATTTCAAAGTAGCAAGTTGAAAAAGTTTCTAATGATGCACCAATGAACACAGAGAAACATCACATGCTGTATTGTATTTCCTTGTTATAACTTCCATAAATTATTCTGTACACTGGTACAGCTTTAGCCTACTTTGTAAGTAATAGGCTGGCAACTGTTCATATTCATAGGAAACTCATATCCACAGAGCCAGTGGAAAAGAAAGGCCCTAGTCCATCTACAAAATCTCAGGTCCATGTTAAAGAATACATTTTTAAAGATTTTCCTTAAAAACTTGGTCTACCACAGCCAATATAATACTCAACAGAGAAAAGCTGAAAGCTTTCATGCTAAAATCTGGAACAAGACAAGGAAGCCCATTCTCAGCACTTTTATTCAACATAGTATTAGAAGTCCTAGCCACAGCAGTCAGACAAAGAAAAGAAATAAAAGGTATCCAAATTGCAAGAGAAGATGTAAAATTGTCACTCTATGCAGATGACATGGTACTATATATAGAAAACCCTAAGGACGCCACACAAAACCTTCTTGACCTGATCAATGAATTCAGCAAAGTAGAAGAATACAAGATTAACATGCAGGAGTCAGTTGTATTTCTGTATATTAACAATGAAATATTAGAAAAGGAATATAAAAAACTTGGTCAATAACATTAGTCAACATTATGACAGACCATGAGAGTTCATTCATTCATCTTTTTTATTCAGTAGATACTTATCATTTGCATAATGTTAAAAACTCAATTTTATAAAGACTGAAGTTAAAGGTTCTGCCCTCTGTTAGCTCTGGATATAGTATCATTGAGACCTAATTCTTTAAAAAAATCATTATTTTACCCATAATGAAGCTTGTGTTTACAAAGAGAACTATGAACTTTAGTCTTGGCTGTTTTTTTGTGATCAATATTTGGATCACTATTTGGACTATTGACTGTTCATTCTTTGGAAAACTATTGTGTTCTTCTCTATATTATGGGGATATAGAGAAGAAAAACTGGTTACTAGATTTCACAAATGTTCATAAAATACAGAAGCATTCAACCATTATGTGTACGCATGTACATATATATATTAAATCATCCTATGATAAAAGTGTGTTAAAGTGGGTTAGAAATCCACTGATCTAGGCATTAAAACAGTAAAGGTGTTGGGAACAGATAAAATTTCAATTAGAATGGGTAGCAATTATCCAGCTGGAAAATGTGATTAAGGGAATTCTGATTAAGGATCATTTCTTGTAGAGATGTTTAAAGGCAGATAACTTTAATGTATTAGAGAATGGCCTGATGGAAGAGTGTTTGGGTCATATGGTAGAAGGATGCAGATTTAAGGGGCAGATTACAAGAGACCTTCTGTGACAAACCAAGAGATTTCTCCTGAAGGGTATTAAGAGAGGGAGAAAACTACTCTTTATTATGATGTAGATGATGATTGGTAAGTGGTGAAACTGGTAACAGGGGACAGTTAGGAAAAGCATTACTGTAACTCAGGGAAATTATGAGGGCTTAAAATAAGGCAATGACAAAGGGGATACTAAGGCTGTGGATAGCTCTGACTGAATTCTATAAATTTCAAGGCATAGTGACATGTATTTATCTCTCTTTTCCCACTTTTTTGCTTGTGTTTCTTGGGATCAACTCCCAAATAAAATACCTGCAACTACCAGAATCTGCTTTTGAGGAAATACACGGGAGCTGTCGTGTCATTCTTTATATCTCAAACATCCTCTATGGCCAAGAACCAACTAATGATCTTATTTTGATTTCATAGAGAAAACCAAAATTATTGGGATAATATCACCAGTGCTATATACACATACCACCCTACCTACTTTTTAAACCATGTACTCTTTTTTTCTGCTGCAAGGGATGGAGTCTCCCTTCTCCCTCTGGCATCAGCTACTCCATTGAACCTGTGGAACTCATTATCTATTGTCTACTTTAAGACATTTCTCTTGCAATTATCTCCTACTCTTTTTTTTTTTTTTTGTCTTTTGTTGTTGTTGTTATTGTTGTTGTTGTTGCTATTTCTTGGGCCGCTCCCGTGGCATATGGAGGTTCCCAGGCTAGGGGTTGACTCGGAGCTGTAGCCACCGGCCTACGCCAGAGCCACAGCAACGCAGGATCCGAGCCGCGTCTGCAACCTACACCATAGCTCACGGCAACGCTGGATCGTTAACCCACTGAGCAAGGGCAGGGACCGAACCCGCAACCTCATGGTTCCTAGTCAGATTCGTTAACCACTGCGCCACGACAGGAACTCCTATCTCCTACTCTTAATGCAGCATTCTTTGGAAGTCTGCATATTGTCATCTCTATTAATACATCTGTAGTATTTTTCATCTAGTGGAAAAAAGGAAAGCCTTCCTTGACTTTGCATCCTCTTCATCCCCCTTTAGAGAAAACTTCGCCAGGGTGGTATCTGTGCTTGCTCTCTTTATCTCTTCACTTCCATTCACTCTAGAACACACCCCTATCAGACTTGGATTCCCACTATTGCTACTGAAATCACATTGATTAAAGTTACCCGCTCTCCTCTCTTCTTTTCTCTGCCATCTTGTGTGCGGTTGAATTAGTTCCTCGGCATGTCTTCTCACAAGACTTTGAGGATCAAGTGGTTCTTGGCCAAGAAGCAAAAGCAGAATCGTCCCATCCCTCAATGGATTCAGATGAAAACTGGTGGTAAAATCAGGTACAACTCAAAGAGAAGACATTGAAGAAGAACCAAGCCGGGTCTCTAAGGAGCCTCCACATGTGAGGTGGCGCACATATTGATGCTGTGTGGCAGTTACTTCCTTGCATCTTAACATATCACACTGAAAACAGCACAGCCACCGTTGGATATATCAGGAAACGGGTTCACTTTATGTTGTTGTTTCTGTATAGCGCTTTGCCTCAGTAATAAATATGTGAAGGCCTCTCCTTGAAAAAAAAAAAAAAAAAGTTACCCAATGACTTCTCCATTAACAAAGTCAAAAGAGAATTTTAAGTTCTCATCTCATTCAAACCTTCAGTAACATCTGACATTTAATCATTGTTTTTCTTCGTAGCACTTAACATTTGACATTTCAGTGGTATATATTTGATTTAGGTTCTCCCAATAGAAGGTAAGCCCCATAAGGGAAAGAGCTATGTTTTTTTTTTTTGTTTTGTTTTGTTTAGTTTACTATTTAATTCCTTAGTGCTTAGAACAGAGGCTGGTATCATTACTGAACAAATTGCTAAAGAAATGAATGAACCTATACAATGTAAATGGTAGAATGAAAGCTGCATGAATGGGAACTTTGATTATTTTATTATATTGAAGAAAAATTCACTTTGTCTCTTCAGATATTAAAAGCAGATGTAGATGTTTCCCTAATCTTTAAGCAAACTGAATTTCCTTAAATATTCAACAAAACATCAGATACTTTTTAGAATTAGAAATTCTAAAAGGAAAAGCCATTTTAAAGAGCTTTTAAATAGAGTTTTGGTTGTCCCCAAAGAGGTGATGTTGATGTGACTGCAAATGTTTTTTAGTACAAAATTTAAATGTGATAAAGGGGGCATATTACTAAGGTCACTTTGTCATCGTCATCATCATCATTAGCATCATCATTTTAAGTTGATGAGGCTGGAGAGAATAACCTGTACCACAGGCCAACATATTTGTAAAAGCCCAATCACAATAGACCAATTAATAGCATTTCTGCAAAAGAAAGGAAACAGACCATATGTTTATTCAAAAATGTACATAGATTTACTATCTGAATTGTTTTAGTGGCTGGCTGATTTCTATAGGAATTGCAACACAGATTCATTTGCTCCAAAATATCTATTCAACAAGTATACATTTTTAAAAAGTTAGCAAAAAGGATAAACTGTTAACTTATATGGAATGCTTATAATTTGAAATCAGCAGACGTTTGGACGTCTGCCAAAGTTCTTAGCTATGATTTGAAAAAAAACCAAGAAGCAAGAAAGCAAATACATTTCTTATCAAGTTTTGACAAAATTTGTCTCCTAATTTTCATTTTTCTCAATCAGTTGCTAAAGGCACTCATTTTCATCTACTTGATTAGACACTGTAGTGACTGATTACTACATTTAATAGTTCTTTTTAATGGAACATTGTCATTTGCTTTTCTATGATTACCTTAAAATACTACATATCTATCACTCATTAGTTTTTTCTATTGTTAGTTCCCATGTTTATTTCTAGTTTCACCTGCATATATGCTAGCTTCAGATTCCAAGCCCCACATATCTGCCAAACCACTCAGGTTGCTTAAGGTAATTTCATGTTTAGCATTCCCTGGTCATTTACTTAAACTTACGTTAAATCCAGCTTGGGCCATAAAACCTTCCACTCACTTATAGAAAGCAGTAATAAGATACCTACCTTTCTTAAAGCAACTCCTAAGCTTTACTTCTTTTTATTGCCTTTTTAATTTAAAAATGATAAAAAGAAATTGTTATTTCTTCCTGATACTGGGATTTTTTTTTCTATTTGCAGTAATAACAGCACATATCTTTTATGCTATTAATGGGTTCTATAAAGTTCTTTAAAGGAGATAGGATTGGTAATGTTTCCTTTTTGAGGAGGAGAAAAAGCCGGCTTTAAGGGGTATAGGATAAGTCCTTTTCCTAACTAATAATATATTATTTCCACTAGATCACATTAATAATCAAAATAACTATTAATGATAATTTTCTTTGAATCATTGAAACTATTATTATTTGGTCTTTCCTGAGATTTGCAGTATACATGGTATTGAAGGGCTTTGTATAATATACTGTTAATGTTTTGATTATTAAACATCATTTCTTTAAAGAAATTCTCACCTAAATAATGCTAACATTCACATGTTGATGACATATTCTTTCTAATGATAAAAATTACATTTTCTTTCTAATTATAAAAATTATATCTTGAATAAATTTGAGCCTTATTAAGGCTTTAATATTCCAAGGCTTCACAGTCTTCAGTTAAAACTCACATATCTGTACATCATTTCTGAATTGAACTCTTTCACTGATATTTGTAAAGTAAATATCATTTTATAGAAAATGCAAGCTGAAAGCACATTTAGCTGTTATAATGTAACTCTTTACATGGTCTGTAGTATAATATAAACACTTTTTTTTAAGATCACTTATAGGGCTTGAGACTCATTTATAGATTGTCCTGCTTCCCATTCTCAAATACGAGTTTCATGGCAATGCTGTTTGGTAGGTAAGCAAATATTACCAAAAGTTTTAAATAGGAAGTGACTGAGGTTCTGAAAGGGTAGCTAACTTGCCTAATGTTACCAAGCAAGCATGAAAATACGAAAAATGGAAACCAAATTTCTGACCCAAAGGCCCAATGCTCTTTCTATCACATAACTTTGAAGTGCTGGAAGGGATTTCTATGTTAATTAATTTCATATCTCTTGCTTTACAGATGAGTCATGTAGATCCAGATGAGATAGATGTTTTGCCCTTTCCCTCTCTCAGCCTCTCTCTATATTAAAATAAATCATTTGGAAGCTTGTTTTTTTCTCCCCTCTGCATATTATTTCTTAATGTTCATCAGATTTTTTTTTCACATTTTTTGATTCAGTAATGTTAAATTTTCCTATTTTCTTTATTCTTCTCCTTCCAATTTCCCTTCTTCCTTGTTACCATTATCTTCCCCTTCCACTATACACTGTAATACTCTTTTTAAAAATTAGAATGTAGTTAATTTTGGTTGTTACCTGAAACATAAACTGTGTATCTGTTTGTTTCTCTTATTAAGTCGGCTAGGCCTGAATGGATTTTTGTTTTTTGTTTTTGTTTTTTTTTTTTAATTTCCTAAACTAGTTTGAGTTTTGTTTAGAGGAAAACATTAGCATTTTTTATAAGAAAAATGACAACTGCAACATTTTGCTTGAATAGACACTAGTTTTCATCAAAGTATATTGAGCATACAAGGAAGTACACAAGTCATAAATTACGGAATGATTAGTCTTCACAAAATAAAAACACCCACGTGGATTTCCCTTGTGGTGCAGCAAGTTAAGAATCCAGAATTGTCACTGCAGTGGCTTGGGGTTGCTTCCGTGGTGCAGGTTTGATCCCTAGCCAGATTGTCCACATTCCGCATGTGTGGCCAAAACAAACAAACAAACAAAACAAAAAACAAAATAAAACACCCATGTGACAGCATGCAGAAGAATAAATTTAAAAATCTTTAGAAGTGGTGGGATTTTAATTGGGATTATGCCAAATCAGTGACTCAGTGTGAGAGGATTAAAAATTTTGAATCTCCTAATCCATAAAAGTATTATACCAGTCCAATTGTTCATGCCTTCATTAATATTAACAATTTTTCACAGTTTTCTGTGTACAGATCTTGCACATCTTTCATTAAACTTACATTTCAGCAATTGATGTTCTTGATGACATTGTTCTTGGCATCTAGAATTACACTTGATTTTTTCTTCAGTTTGTACTTAGTAATCTTGCTAAATTGACTAATTTATTCTAATACACTAGCAATAGATTACTCTTGGACAGTATAAATATGTAATGATGCAGTCTGTGAAAAATGGCAGTTTGCAATGCTTATTTTTCAATCCTTATGCCTTTGTTTTTATCTTTTTCTTGCTTTATTGCCCGGGCTAAAGCCTTCCTAAAATGTTGATTAAAACGTGATAATCAGTATACTTGTTCTTGATCTCAAGGGGGTGAGTTTTGAGTATTTCACCACTAGTTATTATATTTGCTTCAGGTTTCTGAGATGTTTTTGCTTTTAATTGTGGTAAATTTTGTCCAATGACATTTAAAAAAATAACATTTTTTTTTTTGACCATGCCTGTGGCATACAGAAGTTTCATGGCCAGGGATTGAACCCACACCATAGCAGTGACTTGAGCCACAGTGGTGACAATGTCAGACTTTTAACCCACTGAGCCACCAAGGAACTCCTGTCTAATGGCATTTTTGCATATTTTGGGATAACCCTACTATTTTATTCCTTTGTTCTGTTAACTTTGATTTCCAAATGATACAAAACTGATTTATTCTTGAATTAAACATTGTTTGTTTATGTGTATTACATTTGATGTATCTTGGATAAAGTTTGTTAAGCATCCCCCTGACCCCCTTTTTTTGATCATGAAAGAGACCTTTGATTTTCATTTCCTATAAGGTCCTTGTTGGTTTGATATAAATTTCAAATGGGTCAAATTAAACCTTTTTGGAAGATTTTCACTGTTTTTATTTTCTGGAAAGAGGTAGTGCAAGGTCAGATTTCCTAAGTTTTCTTTTTAAAGTGTATTTTTCTTGGAATATTGTCATTTCATCTCGTGTTAAATTTATTGGATAAAAGTACCTATAGTTTTATGTCTATGTCTCAAGAATCTGTAGTCATAACCCCTTTTGTATTCCTAATATGGGTTATGTGTGCTTTCTCTTTATTCCATATTCATCTTGCTAGATGTTTATCAATTTTGTTAACGTTTTCAGAAAAGAACTCGTGGTTTTGTTGATATTCTCTTGTATTTTGAAAAACTCATTAAATTTTAATTTTATCGTTTGTTTTATTTTCTTCCCTTTACATTACCATTTTTTCCCAAAGTCTTGGAAGGAATGATCGAATCCTGAATTTTCCAGCATTTTCTCTTGTGTATTTAATGTGGGAAGTTTTCTTGAGGTGTGTGTTTTGGTGCATCCCACACATTTGAAAAGATTCTTGGGGTATAATTGATATACAATAAAATGTATAATTTTAAAATGTGCAATGTGATATGACTTGCATATATGTATATATTGACCAGAATGAGATAATGAAAATATCTGTTATCTGTCAAAATTTCCATGTGGAGTTTAGTAATCACCCCTACAGACTATCTCCATAGGCCCATGTCCAGGCAGTGAACATACTTATACAAATATGATTTAATTTTTCTGGGATAAACACCCAGAAGTGGAAGGAATGGAACACTTCATAAAGAAAATAAAGTCAATGAGTTTTTTCAAATAATTGAATAATTTTATACTCTATTAGTAGTTTATGAGAGTCATAGTAGCTCTGCATTGTTGCCAGCACTTGGAATCTACAATTTTTAATTGTAGTCCTAATAGGTGTACAGTGATATCTCACTGTCTAAATTATGTGGGTATAACCAAGTCATTGATTTTTCTGTCCTTGCTTGCATGGTAAATGGAGAAAATGTAATATAGGCCTGATACTAATCCTTTCCTTTACTTTCATTTTTGTATGCATATGTATTTATTTATTTATTTGTATTTTCATAATGCTTTTATTTTTTCCATTATAGCTGGTTTACAGTGTTCTGTCAAATTTCTACTGTACAGCAAGGTGACCCAGTTACACATACATGTATACATTCTTTTTTTTCTCACATTATCATGCTCCATCATAAGTGACTAGATATAGCTCCCATGACCCAGCAATCCCACTCTTGGGCATATATCCAGACAAAACTTTCCTTGAAAAATACACATGCACCCATATGTTCACTGCAGCACTATTCACAATAGCCAAGACATGGAAACAACCTAAATGTCCATCAACAGATGATTAGATTCAGAAGATGTGGTATAGAATATATGTATTTATACATATATTTATCTTTTTATACTCAGCCATCAAAAGAACAAAATAATGCCATTTGCAGCAACATGGATGGAGCTAGAGACTCTCATACTAAGTGATGTATGCATATTTATTTTCGACTGCCAACTAGGTTTTCCTTATGAAACACTTTGGAGATAACTGGAGGCCATGGAACATTTTATTTTGCTTAGGAGGGGGCAGCTAGTGTGGTAGTTATTCATCTCATAATAGTGAGGGATTGCGTCCTTTTAAGGTGAGGTCTCAGGTGTTGTGAGCGTTTTGCATTTCTGGTTCATGTTTACATTTAGAGCATATCCTCTCAGAAATGTCAAATGATTTGTTGGATTGTTTTGCAGAACCTCTCCGTGGTGTGTAGTCAGGTCCAATTTGTGTCTCCTGGGCTGAAAGCCCTTATCAGCAGCATAGCTTCTTAACTACAACTTTCCGCTTAGCATTTTGTGTCCTCCATCATCTCTTTTAAATTAGTAAAGGCCTTAAGGGGAAAAAGTGGTACCAGATTTGGTTCTCACTTCTTGGGCTTCCCTTCTCTCTGAGATCCTGTCTCTTCCTTGGATCTTTGGTGCCTTTGAATAATATCTTTAATATCTCCCAGATTTCCTAGGTTTTCTCAGTAGGATGGTTGGGCTGTAATGTTCTACCATTACTGGAAGCAGACATCTCTACAAATATGATTTTTTTGAAATACATATTCATTTGTAAGAGTTTTGCTTATTGTAGCCAATTAATCTGAACAATATTAAAAAGATGAATATGTTATTTCAAGGCAAATGTTCTTCTTGAGGATTCAGTCCTTCTTGTGATCATTTACTTAATTTCCCTCCATTTAAAATTTAATTGAATCCATAAATATTTCTGCAGTTCCCAACATGTGCCAAGTATGGTCCATCTGTTGGGGGTATACTATTGGGTTACTCCTTAACGTGGAAACAGTCAGGAAGATAAGGAGATACATTAGAGGAGATAAGGGCTAGGATATAGGTAGGTACATAATGTTCTCAAATTAGCATATATTAATGATACCTGACCACATATTATGTCTTAAAATAGGTATTAAGAATTTTTTAAAAGTTTTATCAAATTACAATTTCTGTCCAAGTCAGTCTGCCTATCTGTCATTTATCTATCACTATGATTAAAACAAATTTAGTGTCTGTCATTTAAAAATAAATGAACTATGGAGTTCCCTTTGTGGCTCAGCAGGTTAAGAACCCAACTAGTATCCATGAGGATTCAGGTTTGATCCCTGGCCTCGCTCGTGGGTTAAAAGATCCTGCGTTGCCACAAGCTGTAGTGTAGGTCACAGACAGGGCTCAGACCTGGCATTGCTGTGGCTGTGGTGTAGGCCAGCAGCTGCAGCTTTGATTCGACCCCTCCTAGCCTGGGAACTTCCATATGCCACAGGTGCAGCCCTAAAAAGAAAAAACAAACTATAATTGCACACATCACCATGGATGAATCTCACAAATACAATACTGAGCCAAAAAATAAAGTCAGTAGCATACTGAGACCTGTAATATGTACTCATTTACATATTGGAGGTGCTCCTTTGATCAAGGCAGACTAGGTAAATCAGACTACCCATATAGCTTGAAATGCTGGAAGATAGATGGAGAAAGAGGGAGAGAAAGAGAGAGAAATTAAAGAACAAACAAAGGCAATGGTCCATCAGAAAAATTACAAAGTAAAGATCTATGGAGTTCAGCTGAGTATTTGCAGTTGTCTTTGCCCTTGAGGGATATACAGATTCAGGTGGCTTACTTAGAGGTAGAACAATGAGCATAACTTCCAATAAACTCACTAGGCTACAGGGAAAACCAGATTCTGCCAGACCAGATTTGTTAATCATTGTCTGTGTGTGGTTGTCAGCAGTATAAGAGGCTAGAAATTTTGCTGAGTTTGGATGAGACATAGGACTATGGTTGGGGATCAAGAGTAAACCCAAATTGACCAACTCTTACCTGCGTTGCCACAAGCTGTAGTGTAGGTCACAGACAGGGCTCAGACCTGGCTCAACTCTGAATCATTTGTATCTCTGTTTGGATTAAATAGGTCTAGAAATGATAGTTCTGGTAGCAGTGAAGCCAGATTGAAATTGCATTTGAATTATAGTTTTTGGCATACAATTAAAAATGGCCAGGAAGCCCCCTGTGGATCATTGGGTTAAGGATCCGGCATTGTCACTGCTGTGGCTCTAGTTGCAGCTGTGGTGTGGATTTGATCCCTGGCCCCAGGACTTCTGCATGCTGTGGATGGGGTAGAAAAGATAAAAAGGCCAGGTTAAGTAGGAGAAAAGAACATGTGACCAAAACCCAGTTGAAACAGCAGATAATGGAAATAGAACCACAAGTTAACCACATAAAAGATCTAATGCTTATTTTTAAATAAGAAGAAGGAAAAATTAAGAATTTTTGTGGTGAACTAAAAATGATAACAAATCAGGTCTTATTCCATGCATTTGAACTTCTTTAATTAGGTGCCTACACATTTAAGATTATTGTCCTCCTGATAAATGATATGGATTCATTAATCATAATGAAATGCCCCTCTGTATCTCTATTTATACTCTGTTTCTTGAAGTCTACTTTGGCATTAATGTATCCAGTCAAGCTTTCTTATGCTTAATTTTACATGATATATTATTTTCTATACTATTGCTTTCAACCCTACCAGGTCTTGAAATTCAAATTACTTCACACGTAAACAGGCTGTAGTAAATGGAACTTCCCTTTTTTTCACTCTGAAAAACATGCCATTCTAATTGGAATGATTGTGTCTACTTATAGTTAATATTATTAATACAGTTTGTTTTAAAATTGATGCTCTTTCCATTTGTTTTCTATTTTACCATCTCTTTATTTTTCTGTTACTCCTTTTGTGCCACCTTTTGTTTTATTGAATTTTTTTATTCAATTTAAATTATTCTTTTGAATTTTAATCTTTGACAGTTTAAAAATATGTCCATACATTCTTTAACATCCTTTCCTTCAACAGATGGGTTTTATGGATCCTCCCAGGATTCTGAGCCAAGCTTAGTGAATCTTTGTAACCAATACAATGCAGTAGTTGTGATAATACATAAATTCCTAGGCTGAAATTCCAGCAAACTGACATTACCAATTTCAACCAGAAGAGGGCGCCATATTGGTCGTCCACCCAGAGCTTTTCAAGCATTTCTGTGGTTCTTGGTTTCCACCAACCCATTTCCCTTCACTTCTTGTAGAACTTCCGGTAATAACATAAATTACAGGTTGCCACCGGGCAAATAGACGCAGGTTTGTTTATGTGGATCTGTCTTAATTCACACAAAGTTTGGAAAGATAATTTGATGGAAATAGATTTCTACTGACAGTTTCATTTTTTCTTACAGTTTTCAAAAGATTCTTCTCCATTATCTCTGGGTCTCTATGGGTTTTGCTGAGAAAGCAGCCATCTTTTAAATTGTCTTTTCTTGGGGAGGTAACGTATCTTAATTTCTCAGAAGTTTTGATTTTGTATCCTTCACTAATATTCTTTGTATTTCATATAGACGTTTAAAGGTAGTTTACCGCTAAAATATTTTAAAATTTAAATAGCTATTTTGTCAATCTTAAAATTTCCATTTGTGTAACTAAAAGGATATTTTATTGGATTGACAATAGCAACAACATATAGCAAAAGCAAAAAAAGCTTACATGAAAAATAGCAAAAGTCAAAGCATCTATTTTTTTCTTACATTAAAATCTGTGTAGATTATACACAAAACTAAGCACATCGATAAGGACAACATCAAAATGGTTTGTTATAATTATTCTGATGCAAACATTGAACTGAATGAGAAATTGTAAGACTTCTTTTAAAAATGGAGTGACACATATTGCCTAGATTGAAGTTATATCTACTATAATTACATAATACAAAAAAAATCCTACTTTGGAAAACATTCTATTAGTGAAATTATTTATATAAATAGAGTGCATATCAGAACCTATTCAGTAACAGGGAATATACAGAATATGAGTGAAAGAAATAAGAATTTATTCATATATACACAAAAATGTACATAATTTATATGTAATTATTTTGATATTCAACAATTATGAAATGATATAGTCTAACAAATTATTAGGAAAATGCATATGGGCTATATACACAAAAATAATTGCTAATGGCAATTAGTATACAGTATGCTTAATACTTAGTGGAAATTAAATAGGATATAAACTTTTTAATATATTGATATCAGAATTTAGAGGGAGTATAAAATGGTACTGAGTTTTTGGAAATTAATTTGCTATTTTTTACCAATATTTTAAATTTGCCTACTTTTTTCCACCATCATTGGCTTTCTATCACTGTTTCTGACAGAACTTGCCAAAGATGTGCATAAAAAATATGGCTGCAAAAAGGCAAAACAGCTATTTTTAATAGACTACATTATATTCATACTATAAATGCATTGCTGATTTTATACTCAATCAGATGGATTTATATAATTGCAGAAGATATCTTCAGGACATATTTTTAAAAGAAGCAAGCAAATTATATTTCACATGTGTTTACAAGTGTATATAAATATATCATTTATATAGATGCATATTTATATATATTTTTTCAGTTATATTCTTCACTGCTAATCATGATTACTTCTGTGAAAGGATATATATCTGGGTTTTTTGGAAGTTTTACACTGAGTGCACATCTTACCAGTAGTCAATAAAATAAATAAATCATCACTTGACAGCCTATTACTGATGATTCTTTTTAAACATCTCCTTTTCTTTATTTTTGTAAGTAGTATACTATAGTGAAAAATTATGCTTAAAACCAGAATGAGGACAGACCTATGTGGGAAAGAATAATAAGAAAATAATATGGAAAATTTGCATGGAGAAAAATTCAATTTAGATGTGAACCATTTATAAGAATCTGACCTCTAATTAGTCAACAAAATCTTTATACTGGGGGCTATAAGTAAAATTGTTAGAAAGAATGATTTTTGAAAATATTATACTAGGATTAAATGTCAGTTGTAATGTAGCTGTACTTAATATTCAGGGGCTTCTGTTGACATGATATCGGAAAAAGTGACAACAGTAATCAGGGTTAAAGTCCTCTCAAATTTACTCTGATCAGTATACAGAAAAATATTTAAAACTATAATCTTGTTGTGTAGAGTTTTCATGCCATTTCTTATGATGTGTATAAAATGTTTAATGTAAATTGCTGTTCTTAGAAAAATGTGTTTAGATTTAACTGTATGGAATCAAGCAGTATTGCCAAATGCAGTTATTAGTTCACATTTATTACATATTGTTTTGAGATATTCCGGAAACATAAATAAATATACAATAGGTGAATAAAGATGTTTGCATTTCTTTCTCTCCATTTATTTATGTGTTTTTAACTTTCGCCTGCATTATTGACTCATGACTTTCATAAAATGTTGAAAAGAACTGGTCATAGCTGGCTGGCATCCTTGCCTTCATCCTGATCTCAGGTTGTGTTTTGCAATGTTGTGTCACTAATTATGATATTTGCTATAGTTTTCTGAGTTTTTTTTTTTTTTCAACTCACATCTGGATGGTAAATTTGCCTGGTGGTTTCTCTGTGTCTGTTGTGAAAGTGACATGGTTATTTGTCTTTTGTGAAGGAGACTTGAAGTTAAAATGTTGTTACTAAGCATCCATTTTTGGATTAAGCTCAATTTATTCATGGGGTATTAGAATTGAATTGGCTTCTATTTTTCAAAAACAAGGATTTTTTTTCCTTATGCTGTCATGATGCATATCAACCCTTGATCTTACTTTCTTATAATATCTTTATCAGTTTAGTGTAACATTTATAAGGATCTCATCATATGTTTTGGTTAGTGTTTTTACTATTTATATTCCATGGAAGGGGTTGTGCAAGATTGGTATTATTTATTTCTGAATTTTATAGGAAAAGTTTGGAATTCTTGTTGTGGTTCAGTGGGTTAAAAACCCGACTACTATCCACGAGGATGTGGTTCAATCTCTGGGCTCGCTCAGTGGGTTAAGGATTGCTGTGAGCTGTGGTGCAAGTCTCAGACAGGGCTCAGATCTGGCTTGGCTGTGGCTGTGGTATAGGCTGGCAGCTGCAGCTCCAATTTGACCCCTAGCTTGGGAACTTCCACAGGCATGGCCCTAAAAAGACAAAAAAAAAAAATTTCACATAATCTGGCATTTGTAGGAAGGAGTATTATTATTATAATTTAATTAAAGCATACAGGGTTTTGAAAATTTCTTATTTTGTTAAGGTGTATTTTTCTGGAATTTTATGTCATAACTTCGAATATTATGTAAAGGTCTCAAGCATCTGTAGTGATAACCTATTCTATATTCCTGGTGTTGATAATGTATGTCTTCCTTTTCATGTGTGTGTGATCAGTCTTGCCAGGATGTAATTTTTTAACATCCCCCCCAAAAAAGGTTTTGTGGATTTGTCAGTCTTTGTCTCTTTTTCTGAGTTGCATTAGCTAATTCTAATTTTCTTTTATATATACTATTCTTTTGGTTTAAATCAGCTCTTTTGTTCTCAATTTTTGAGGTTATCAGATCTTTAGTTTTCAAAGTTTCTTCTTTTGCTTTTAATGCTAAAATGTTTCTTTAGAGACATTTTGGTGGGTCATACACATTTTTAACAGCTTTTATTAGGTATAATTGACTTGAACTACATAACATTAAAACTATGTAACTTGAGATATCTATGTATTTATGAAATCACTACCATAATTAAGATGTTTGACATATTCATCCCCCTCCCAGGTTTCCATGTGCATCTTGGAATTTTTTTCCCCCTTCTGATCCACCTAAGCCCTTCCCTCTTTTTCATGGTATGAACGTTTTCATTCAATTCTTTGTGTGCATATACTGTTTCATTTTCTTGGATAAACATCAAGGAATTGAGTGGCTGAGTCATATCATGTGTGTTTTTTTAAGATAAGTTAGAAAATACCAAAGTACTTTATAATCTGATTCCATGATTTTATTCCCTCCTAGCACTGTATTAGCAGCACAGTTGTTCTATATACCTACTAGCACTTGTTACGGTTGGTATTGTTGATGGTAGCGCTTCTGCTAGATGTGCAGTGATGTCACTGTCACTCTAAATTGCAAATCCTTGTTTTTCTGTCTCAGAAGTCTTTAGTGAATGGGAATAAAATGGATTGCAGGCCCAATGCTAATCCTTTTGTTCCCATTCATGTTTTTGAATGTACCGTTATTGTTTATTGCTTTCAGGAATTTATCTATGAAATACTATGGAAGTAATTGGAGGTTTTGGGTGATTTATCTTCCTCCAGGGGAATTTTCTTTTGTTTCTGGGTGGCAGTTAGGGTAGGGACAGTTCATCTCATTAAATCAGTGGCTGAGTCTTTTGAAGCTGGATCTCAGGTTTTGTGAGTAATTCTCTGTTTCAGGTTTATATTGGCATTTAGAGCATAGCCCTTAAGGATGTTAAATTTACCCCTGGGTTGTTTTCCAGATCTCTCTATCAGGGTGGGCCTTGAACCCAATCTGGTCGCCTGGGTTGGTGAGAGAACAGGAAGCCCTGATCCGCTGCTTAGCTTATCAGCTGCAGCTTTTTTTTCCCTTAGCATCCTGTGTTTTTAATCACCTTCTTAGGATCAGCAAAAAGCTTATGGGGAAAACAAGCTCCAAATTTATGTTTCATTGCCTGGTCTTCTCTTCTGAGACCCAGTTTCTTGCTTGCTTCTTTGGATTTGTGGCACCTTTGAACAAAATGTTTAATATCTTCAAGTTTTCCTAGTTTTTCTCAGCAGAACCGTTGGGCAGAAGTGCTTAGTCTACCATTACTGGGAGAAGATGGCTCTACACATGCTATTTTTTGAAATATGTTTTAATTTTAATTACTTTTCCTCCTAGAATCAATTATCCAATCTTTACCAAAATGTTTCTTTAGTCTCCTACATGTTCCAGGTATGCATATGTAGGTACATTACTGAAATAGAGTCTAATGGAAAACAGACAAGTAAATATGGAATATATTATACCCGTTTGTATTACCTTTATGGTTACTTAAAGGTTTGGTATTTGGATCTTTAAATTATCTTGGTCTATTTATAGAGTTAAGATAGTACCAGTTTATGTATGTGTAACAGAATGAATCCATTTATTCTCCCTTTACCTTTTGCTCTTTTGTCAAGTATTTTTTTGAAATAGTTTTATTTAAAAACTTGAATTGATTACATATAATTTGTTTTTACCATTTAATTTTCTTAAATATATTGTATATTCAGTTAAATGCACAAAGCTTACAGTTAGATTAGTTTTGCAAGTTACATATTCCACATCTAAAATATTATTTCATTGTGCTTCAAGGAATCAGCTTTTTATTTTTTATTTTTTAATTATTATTTTTTATTTTTTGGTCTTTTTGTCTTTTTAGAGCCACACCTGCAGCATATGGAGGTTCCCAGGCTAGGGATCTAATTGGAGCTGTAGCTGCCGGCCTACTCCACAGCTGTAGCAACTTGGAATCCGAGTTGCATCTGTGACCTACACCACAGCTCACGACAACGTTGGATCCTTAACCCACTGAGTGAGGCCAAGGATTGAACCCGCAACCTCATGGTTCCTAGTCGGATTTGTTTCTGCTGCACCATGATGGGAACTCCAGGAATCAGCTTTTTAAACAGAATTAGTAGGGAGTTACCCCTGTGGCACAGTGGGTTAAGGATCTGACATTGTCTTTCTGGTGGCTCAGGAAGCTGCTGAGGTGCAGGTTCAATCCCAAGCCCAGTACAGTATGTTATAGATCTGGCATTGCCACAACTGTGGCATAGGTTGCAGTTGCAGCTTGGATTTGATCCCTGGCCTGGGAACTTCCATACGCCATGGGTGTGGCAAAAAAAGAAAAAAATAAACAGAAATAATAGGACAAAAAGTAGTTATTTACATTTAGCCACATAATTTCCCTATCCAGTGCTCTTCTCTCCTTTTCATAGTTTCTATTAGGTGTGTTTTCCATTGAGCCTAAAGAACTTCCTGTAGGATATGTATTATTTTTGGACAGGGACAAATTGTCTCACGTTTGTTTATGTGTCAGCATCTTATTTCACTCTCAGTTTGGGAGTATAATTTTTGTGGATGAAGAATTCTGGGTTGATAGTTTTAGTTTTTCTTTAGTTATTGGGAAAGACGCTGGTCCATTTTTGCCTATCTCCAAGGATTCTTTTGAGGATCATTTAAATCATTTAAATTATCATTATTGGGAGGTAATTTTTCAGAGTTTTTTTTTTTCTGGTATACAGTTGTATACTTCACTAATATCTGTATATTTCACATAGACGTCCAATATATAATTTAATGATAAAATATTTAAACATTTTGATAGCTATTTTATCAATCCAATTTTTCCATTTGTGTAAATGAAGATAATTTATTGAATTGACAATAGCAATAAAAAAGAAAAAAAACTCATGTGAGGGAATATTTTACAAAAAACAAAGTATCCAAGTTTTGCTTCTTATTTATAATACAAATTTATGCACATATTGTATATAAATTGAAATGTTATACATATTCTCATGAAATATAATAATTATTTCTTTTAATTGTTAATTTTTAAAAATATAATGATTTTTATTTTTTTCCATTATAGCTGGTTTACAGTGTTCTGTCAATTTTCTACTGTACAGCATGGTGACCCAGTTACACATACATGTATACATTCTTTTTTCTCACATTTGATTCTAATATTGACATGTGTGAGAAGTTGTATGAGGACAAGTAAAACTCATAAACTATAATGAAGTGTTTCATACTACTTAAAGCAAAATACTTATATTTATAGTCATTATTTAATTTGCAGCAACATTCAGTTTGGCAGACATAATCTATATATCTGAAATAATTTATGTAAATATAGTACATGATAGAATAAATTTGTAACAGGTCATATATGTGTGTGCATATATATATGGAGGCTATCATTTTTCTTTTTTTTTTTTTTTTGTCCTTTTAGGGCCACACCCATGGCATATGGAAGTTCTCAGGCTAGGGGTCAAATTGGAGCCACAGCTGCTGGCCTACACCACAGCCACAGCCAAGCCAGATCCTAGCCATGTCTGCAATCTACACCACAGCTCACAGCAACGCTGAATCCTTAACCCACTGAGCAAAGCCAGGGATTGAACCTGCATTCTCATGGATACTAGTCAGGTTCATTTCCACTGAGCCGCAATGGGAACTCCTATTGCGGAGGCTATCAAATGAGAACAAGAAAACACTATTCAGAGCTTACCATATAGCAAAGGAATCAGCCATTGTCTCTTGTATTTGGAGACACACAAAGGGCAGGCAGAGGAGTGGAAAAGCTTTGTGGTGGAAATAAGGGAAGACTTCAAGTGTACCCTGACTGGAGGTTGTTGGCCTGGTGAAGGTAGAGGCAGGCTAACTAGAAGTGGGACATTGTATATGTTTGTATATGTTTGCTTAGGGAATCATTCTTGGCTTCCTCTTGTTCACCCTTAGGTAGGAGTAGGGGCAGAAATTAGGGAAGTTGGCAGTTATTTATTAGGTCCTCACTGTTTTGGGCCAGTTGCTGCAGAATCTGTGATTTGGTTTCACGGGCTGGTTGCTGCAGAGCTTTGGGTGAGAGTTCTATTTTTATATATGGGCTTGTTATTGTCAGTTTGTATACTCAACGTCTCACAATAAAAATGAAGTAAATAGAAATGGCCAATTACTAGATGAGTATGCTCAATTTAAAAAATTTCCTACCCTTTCTAAACAGTAATTTTCCTTCTGGTACTCTACTCAACAAAACTACTCACAAATGTACATAAAAATATGCTTAAAAATGATAAAAGATCTTTTTAAAATTATATTGTGTTCTTACTATGACTATTACATAGATTTATAACTCAACAGTTCTTACATACTTGAAGATATGTCCAAGTCATATTCCTAATAAAAAATTTATTTCACGTGTATACATAGATATAAAATATGTTAAAAATATATTACATTTTTAAATACATATGTATTTGTATATTTGTTCATAGACATACTTCACTATTACTTCTGTGAAGAGATATTCATGTACTCTTGGAAATTTTATACTTAATATATGCCAAATTTAATTTTATACTTAATACATGCCAAATTTATAATTAGTAAAAGGAAATCGAAGAAATACATGAATGCATATCACTAATGATTAATTTAAAATATTTTCCTTTTAGAAGTAGTACAAGAAAGATTAGAAGTTATGCTAAAGAGAGAAATAGAAAGGAATTTGAAAGAAGAAATTTGATAAGAAAAATATAAACAACTTTGGTGGAAAGAGTAATTGTGATCCACTTAAAAGAAGCTAATCTCTAATTTGTAAATGAGGAGAGTAAATAGGAACCATAAGTAAATTGTCACAAAGAATGCTCTTTTCATTTTTCTCTTGGATTAAACATTGTGTGTCATTAATTTTATTTTATATTCTGGGGTGTCTATTATCATGATATTAGAAGAAATGATAATAATTGCTGTTATAATAACTTGCAAAGATTATCTGATAATTATGTTGAAAAAAACTTTAAAAAATGTAACCTTTTCCTGTAGGGTTTCATGCCATTTCTTAAAATGTGTATAGAGAATTTACTCAGTATTGTTTTCTCAGAAAAAATGTGTTTAGGTTTAACTGTATAATTTCTTTCAATCTATTGTACTTATTATTTGTAATACACTACTTACAGTTTGCTTTTAACAGTAGCAATCTACAGGTTAGAGTATATTATAGGAGCTATAGTTTGTAATAATTAGTCTAGAAACATAAACATGCAATTTGTGAATAAAGACAAATTAATTTCTTCCTTCCCAATATTTATACCGCTTTTTCTCTTTTTGTTGCATTATTGCCCTGGCCAGGACCCCCTTAAAATGTTCGTTAGAATTGTTGCTCAGTAGGCATCCTTTTCCCATTCCTCATCTCAGGGAGAGGTTTTCAATATTTCAGTAGTAGGTGTAATACTTGCTGCAACTTCCTGAGTATGTATCTTTTAATCATAAATGAGTGGTAAATTACATCAAATTCTCTCTCTGGATCTATTGTGATAGTGACATGATTTTATTTCTTTGTTTGCCACAGTGGTTTAATTCAAAAATTATAAAAATCCATTCTTGGATGAAACTCCATTTGTTCATGGGCTACTTTAATTGTAATGTCTTTGGATTCTGTTTGTAAGACATAAGTTTTACATTTTATTTATTTTTTGCCTTTTGTCAATGAAGCATAATGACTTCTGATATTCTTTATGTATAATATCCTTACCGGTTTGGTTAAGCTTTCTAAAGATCTCATAAGACATTTTGAATTTTTTGGCTGTCAGTACTCTGTGGAAGAGGTGTGCAAGATTGGTGTTATCGTTCTCAAATACATGAAAAGATCAGAAATTCAGACACAGGGCATGGAATTCATTTACGGCAAGGTTCTCAATCCAAGGAGTATTTTGTGTAATAAGTATAAAATTATTGATATTTTCCAATTTACCCATTTGTGAGGTGTTTCTTTTTTTGTAACTTTATCATTTCATGTAATTTCAAATATATTGACATAAATTCGATTATAGTATAATGTTTGTGTTGCCATAATCCATAGTGGTAATTTCTAGTTCCTGCTGTTGATAATGTGTGTCTTCTTGTTGTCCTCATTATCTTCCTTGTGATTCTCTTCCCTCTCCTCCTCTGCCTCCTCCTCCACCTCCTCTTCTTCCCCTTTTTCTCTTTCTCCTGTTGTTCTTCATCTTTTCCTCTTTTTCCTCTCCCTCTGCCTCCCCATATTCCTCTCCTCTTTCTTCATCATCTTTTAGATCAGTTTTGCCAAAGTTCGTCAGTTGTTTTCACCATTAAAAAAAAATCTCTTTAGTATTATTGCCCATTTTGGGGGGGTTTATTTATTGATCATAACTTTAATTTTTTATGTTTATAGTTTTGATTTATATTCCTGCTTTATTTTCCACTTTTGTTAAGTGTATTATCAAATCTTAAATATTTAGGATTTCCTCTTTTGTATTAATGATATAAATTTTCCTTTAGGCACATGTTTTGATGCATCGACACAATTTTTAATGGCTTCATTGAGTTATAATATATTTAAAATAAACTGCATGACTTTAAAATAAACAATATAGGTTTTTAAATTATCTATCTATCTGAAACCATCACCTCAATTAAGATAATATAAATATCTGTCTCATCTCACCAAACTCCCTTGTTCACCATTTTATTTCCCCTTCCTGTTCCTGCTCAAGCTGTTCCCCCATTCATATGTTATGAACATTCTTGTACAAGTCTTTGTGTGAATATATACTCTTCTTTTTATTTGTTAGTTGTTTGTAAAAAACATCAAAGAAAAGAATGGCTGGAGCACATGAGAAGTTTATGTTTAATTTTTTCTAGACTATATCAGGATGTCATGCAGTGTGATTATACTATTTTATATCCTACCAGCAGTATGAGTTGGGCAGTTTTTCTACATCTTTGACAGAACTTGTTGTGGTTAGTGCATTTAAGTGTAGTCCTTCTAGTTAGCTTGCAGTAGTATCTCATTGTCACTCTAAATTGCAGGAGTGTTACCAAGCATTAGCTTCCTGCCCCAGGCATCTGCATTAAATGGAGAAAATGGACACAGGCCTATATACCTACCCCTTTCCCCCCCTTTTATTTTGCATGTAGTGTTTTTTTTCATTTGTTTCATTTTGTTTTGTTTTTTACCTGCTGGATTTTCCATATGATATACTAGAAAGTTAGCTAGAGGCTCTACATGATTTTATTTTTGTCTTGGGAGCATTTTCTTTTTATCTTGAAAGGCAAACTGGGGTAGTTAATCTGATCTCGTTCAGTAATTCAGTCCTTTTGAAGCTGTGTGTCATGTTTTGTGAGAAATTTTCTATTTCTGGTTTATATCAACCCTGAAAATATAGCCCATCAAGGATGCTACATCAAAACTTGGGTTATTTTCCACATCCTCTCTGCCAGTATAGTCCATGAACCCAACATGTTCACTGGGCTAGTGAGGCTGCTGGAAGCCCTCCCTGGTCAGCTCCTTAACTTCTCAGCTCAAACTTTCTACTTAGCACAGTGGTTATCTCCTTAGAATAGTAAAAAAAAAAAAAAAATATTGAGGGAAAAGCAATACCATGTATGGGTCTTACTCTCTGGCTTCTCTTCTGAGATCTAGTTTCTTCAAATGTGTGTTTCCTTGGGTTTGTGGCACCTTTGAACAAGATGTTTAATGTCTTCCAACTTTCTTAGTTTTTCTCAGCAAAGATGGTTGGATGGCAGTAGCTGGTTTGCCATTAGTGGGAGCAGTCAGCTTTATAATAGTCTTTTTTTGAAATATGTTTTTGTTTTCAGTTATTTTTCCTCCTCTATCTAATTAATCCAAACTTTATATCAATAAGATAAAATAAATGTTATGGCAACAATCCATCCAAGCAGTGGACCTTTTTCTATCATTATTTGTTTACTGTACTACAATTAAAATTTTCCATTGATTACCCAAATGTTTCCTAAGTTCCCAACATGTGCCAGGTATGGATTATATGATAGAAGTACATTCTTGAGCTATAGCCTAGTGAAAAATAAACAAGTAAATATGAGTACATTATAGATGATATGTTTTTACTAGTTTGTTATGCAGAAATAGCAAGCAGTATGTTACTTATGCTACTTGATGTTATGTTCAGTCATTGCCCTAGAGACTGACATGTGAATCCTTTTCTACCTTGGTTTACTTCTACAGAAGATTGTACCACTTTGTGTAAATATACCTTTACAACACTACAATCCATTTATTCCCCTTTTTCCTTTGTTCTCTTTTTGTCATGTATTTTAAGTATTTTATTAAAATGTTACTTCTTAATTATAATTTATACATGCCTTATAATTTTGGTTAAGGCATTAAACACATTAAAATAAATGAACGAATCTTAAACTTACACTTTGATGAATTTTGCACATGATCTTTTCCATCTACAATTCTACTTACCATTTTTTTGTTTTGAGAGTCAATTATCTTTTAATGTATTAATAGAAAAAAGTAGACCTCTTCACTCCTTTCTACAGAAGGTTCTCAGTTTCTATCAGGTGTTATTTGCCCTCCACCTGAAGAACTTCCTGTAGCATTATTTATATTACAGGTTGGCCGGTGACAAATTGTCTCAAGTTTGTTTATGTGGCTGTGTCTCAGTTTGAAAGGAGAATTTTGTTGGATGTTGAATTCTGGCTTGAGTGTTTCTTTTTGCAGCATTGGAAAGATTCTGGTGCATTTTCTTTGGTTTTCCATGGCTGCTGTTGAGAAAGCAGCCATCATTTAAATAATTGTGCTCAGATATGTATTAATGTGTCTTTATTTTTTGGAAGTTTCTGATTGATTACATTTGTTCACTGATATTTCTTATATCTAATATAAATATCAAATATATAGCTCACTAATATCATTTGAAACTTCAGTAGCTCTTTTGTCAGTCTAAATTTTTCATTTAAGTAAATAAAAACTTGATAGGTTGATAAGAGCAACAAAACAAACCAAAAGCAAAAAATAACTAACATTAAAAATAAAAAAGCCCCAAAGCTCAATTTCCTCAATTAAAATTATAAACATGTTGGTATAGATTATATACGGATTAAAGCACATTCACAAGCAAAGTATCAGAATAGTTATAATTGCTGATGTGTTGCTAATGTTTACATGCATAAGATAATATACAAAACAGATTAAAACTTTAATGTAAAATAAGAATTGACATTTGTATTACCTATAGCAAAGTATCTTATAAATTCCATAATTGTAAAATATATATATTTCTATTTGGTAAAACATTTTATAGGTGACATGATTTGTATAGATGCATATTATAATTAATTTGCTAACAGAAAATATATAGAACACAAATGAAAGTAACAAAATTTATGCATATATGTACACCTAATATATAATGATTTTGTTATTCAACTAATTATGAAGTTATGGACTCTTTACTGTTACAAATGGAATTAGTAAAATGCATCAAGGATATACATAAAAATAAGCTTAAATTGCCAATTAATGTATTGCATATGCTTAATACTTAGTGGGAATTAAATAAGTAACAAAATACCCTTTAATTTCAATACCAGATAATGGAAGGAGTATAAAATGGTCCTGAGTTTTTGAAATTAGTTTGATTTTTTTAAGCAAAGTTTAAAATTTGTCTACACCTTCATATAGTAATTGTCTTTCTACAATTGTATCTGGCAGAGATTGTTAAATGTGTGCATTAAAGTATGGATTCAAAATGCAAAACAGCTATTTTTGAAGTAACTTACACTGTGTTAAAATGTGAATACTTTCTAATTTTTACACCCAATCAGGTAAATCTTATGAAATGTCTTATAAGATTATAAGACATTACTAATAAAAAAGACAGCAAATTATACTTTATTCCATTTGTGTAGAAGTGTAAAAATATATTACTTATGTAAATATTATTGTACATATCTGTTCATATATACTCTGCACTGATAAGCATGTTAACTTCTGAGACAGGATATGCATTTCTGTTTTGGGGGAAATTTTACACTGAGCATATGCCCAACTGTTATTTGGTAAAATAAAATCAAAGAAATAGGCATTTGAAGTCATATCAATAATGAGTTTTTGAAAGATTCACTCACTTACTTTTTCTTTTATAAGATGGTACAAAACAAGTAGGAGATTATGTTTAAAGCCAGAAACAGGATAGAGTTAGGAAAGAAACAAGAAAATATGTAAAGAATTTATGTAAAGAAAATAATATAATTTAGTAGCAAAGCATTTAGAAATAGCTCAACTCCAATTAGTTGGTGAGATCATTAACCTAGGGGCCATAAGTAAAATTGGCATAATGAATACTCTTTAAATTGTTCCATGAGGATTAACAATAGGTTTATTGTAAGGTTTATCATATACTTGGGGGTCTCTGTTACCATAGTAGCAGAAAAAATGACAACAACAAAAAATATTCAGAGCTATAATGATTCTTGAATTTTATCTGATAAGTATATAGAAAAAAAAAACCTCGAAAAATATGGCCTTGTCTTGAAGGGTTTTAGGGCAATTTCTTATAAGGTATATAACAAAGCTTAGTAAGAATTGCTATTCTTGGAGTTGCCGTCGTGGCGCAGTGGTTAGCAAATCCAACTAGGAATCATGAGGTTGCCTGGTTCGATCCCTGGCCTTGCTCAGTGGGTTGAGGTTCCGGCGTTGCCGTGAGCTGTGGTGTAGGTCACAGACGCGGCTCGGATCCCGCACTGCTGTGGCTCTGGCGTAGGCTGGTGGCTACGGCTCAGACTAGACCCCTAGCCTGGGAACCTCCATATGCTGCAGGAGTGGCCCTAGAAAAGGCAAAAAGACAAAAATAATAATAATAATAATAATAGTAATAATTAAAAAAAAGAATTGCTATTCTCAGAATGATACATTTAGATTTAACTCTATGGAATATGGCATTCTGGTCAAATTCATTTGTCCATTTTAATGTATTGAAGTTCCTGTTGTGGCAAGCGGAAACTTATCTGGCTAGTATCCATGAGGATGTGGGTTCGATCCCTGGCCTCACTCAGTGGGTCGGGGGTCCTGCATTGCTGTGGCTGTGGTGTAGGCCAGCATCTGTAGCTCTGATTTGACCCCTAGCCTGGGAACTTCCATATGCCCCGGGTGTGGCCCTAAAAAGAGAAAAAAAAATTATATTACCTGTAGATTGATTTTTTGGAAACATGATTGTCCAACCTGTGAATAAAAGTGTTTTCTTTTCTTTCTTTCCAGTCTTTCTTTCCTCATTTTCTCTCTCTATCTATCTTTTTAGGGCCACACATGTGGCATATGGAAGTTCCCAGGCTAGAGGTTGATTCCTAGCTGCAGCTGCCAGCCTATGCCACAGTCACAGCAACCCGAGATCTGAGCCATGTCTGAGACCTACACCACAGCTCATGGCAACACCGGATCCTTAACCCACTGAGCGAGGCCAGGGATCAAACCTGCATCCTCATGGATACTAGTCAGCTTTATTACCACTAAGGCACAATGGGAACTCCCACATTTCCTCTCTTTCTTGCATTTTTCCCCCTGGCTTTGACCTCTTTAAAATGGTGACTTGCGCTGGTGATACTAGACATTCTTAAATATTTTATGATCTTGGGGGAAGGTTGTCAATATTTCATCACTGATTTTGATATTTGCAGTTTTGGGTTTTTTAAAACAACGTAATTGAATGATACATTTTGTCTTATGGTTTCTCTATGGTAATAGTGACATAATTCTGTCCTTTGATTTGTTAAAAGTTGCTTTGTTTCAAAATGTTAAGTCAGCAATTATTCAGTCTTGAATTCTACTCAATTTGTTCATAGGCTTATATAGTTGAAGTATTTGAGAGTTCTGTTCGTTAAACATATGTCTTTTGTTGTTGTTTGATTTTCCTGAGGGTAGGTAGTATGGTTTCCTGAGGAATAATAAATCTTTGTTTTTACTTGTGTACCATGTCCTTATCATCATGATGTAACGTTTATCAGGTTCACATAGAACATTGTGGGAAGTGTTTGTATTGTTCCTATTACATGAAAGAGCCTATGCAAGATTTGTGTTATTTTGTTCTTATATGTGAAGTGCATTACTTCAGGCACCAGGGCTTGGAATTCATTTGTAAGAGTATTTTCCAGTATGAACATAGCTTACTTATGAGGTACAGAGTAATTGAGATTTCTTAACTCTCTTTCTTCCTTTCTTCCTTTCTTCCTTCCTTCCTTTCTTCCTTCCTTTCTTCCTTTCTTCCTTTCCTCCTTCCTTCCTTTCTTTTTTTTCTTTCTTCTTTCTTCCTTTCTTTCTTCCTTTCTTTCTTCCTTCCTTCCTTTCTTTCTTTCTTCCTTTCCTCCTTCCTTCCTTCCATCCTTCCTTCCTTCCATCCATCCTTCCTTCCTTTCCTTCCTTCCTTCCTTCCTTCCTTCCTTCCTTCCTTCCTTCCTTCCTTTCTCCCTTCCTTCCTTTCTTTCTTTCCTTCTTCCTTTCTTTCTTTCCTTCTTCCTTTCTTTCTTTCTTTGCCTTTTAGGGCCGCACCCGCAGCACATGGAGGTTCTTAGGCTAGGATTCTAATCAGAGTTACAGCTGCAGGCCTACGCCACAGCCACAGCAACTCCGGATCCAAACCGCATCTGCGACCAGTACCATAGGTCACGGCAATGCCAGATCCTTAACCCACTGAGCAAGGCCAGGGATCGAACCCTTAACTTCATGGTTCCTAGTCGGATTCATTTCTGCTGCGCCACAATGGGCACTCCAGTTTTTTGATTTGTTAAGCAGTGTTTTCTTAGCACATTCTCATTTTGTGTAATATCATATTTATTAGCATGAATTTTCTTATACAGTTATGCATGTATCTTCAGGATATAATGTGAGGATTTTCTTTACAATGCTGATATTCCTTATATCTTTTTTTTTATTTGATCAATCTGGCCAAGGGTTTATCAATTACTTTTTAATTTTTCTGAAAATAAACATTTTTTGATTGGTCGATTTTCTCTTTGTAATTTTTAAAATATATCTCACTGATCTTAGTTTTAATTTTGATTCTTAAGAATTCTCACCTCTTGTGGAGTTCCTGTTGTGGTGCAGTGGTTAACGAATCCAACTAGGAATCATGAGGTTGCGGGTTCGGTCCCTGGCCTTGCTCAATGGGTTAAGGATCCGACGTTGCCGTGAGCTGTGGTGTAGGTCACAGATGCGGCTCGGATCCCGTGTTGCTGTGGCTCTGGTGTAGGCTGGCGGCTACAGCTCTGATTAGACCCCTAGCCTGGGAACCTCCATATGCTGTGGAAGCGGCCCTAGAAAAGGAAAAAAGACAAAAGAAAAGAATTCTTATCTCTTCTGTTTACATTACCCATCTGCTCTTTACTTTTTCCATTTGAGCTCCTAGCTTAATAATCATAGTTATTTTAAATTCCTTGTCTGATAATTCTAAAATCTTTGCCATATCTGAATCTAGTTTTAATGCTTAAAAAATTTTGTAGAATTTTATGGCCACACCCATGGCACATGGAAGTTCCCAGGACAGATATCGAATCCAAGCTACAACCGAGACCTATGCTGCAGCAGTAGCAACACTGGATCCTTTAACCCACTGTGCCGGGCTGGGGATTGAACCCGCACTTCTGCATTGACCCAAGCTGCCTCAGTTGGATACTTAACCCACTGCATCACAGTGAGAACTCCTAATTTTAATGCTTTTGATACTGTCTTTTTCAAGTTTTTTTCTTTTTTCATCAGTATACCTTGTAATTTTCTGTTGAAAACCAGATATAATGTATTAGGTAGAGAGAACTGTAGTTAGAAGTCCTTTAGTGTAAGTTTTTATCTGTCTATGAGTTAGGCTGTGTTTATTTGCTGTGGCTGTAAGTGTCATAGGCCCAAACTTCCTGTGATGTCCTTATTTCTGTCCCCTTGTTGTCTTTTAGTTTCCCTAGAGACTTCTTAAATAAGGTCTAAGATGTGCAAATCTTTCCTTTGTAATACCCTTGGTAAAGGCTCTAGTGATGGGCATCTGCTTCTGGATTTCTCCAATTAGCTATGATTCTCTGTACTTGCCTCCCTCTCCAATATTTGGGTCTGCATCTGGCCCTGTTAAAATTAGTTCTTTGATGGATTAAGAAGAGTTGTTGATTTTCAGTTTGTTCAGCTTTTTTCTTGTTTTGAGAAAGTGAGAGTGGTGACTTTTTTTTTTTTTAATGATTGCACCCATGACATATGGAAGTTCCCAGCCTAGGGAATGAACCTAAGCCACACCTGGGACCTATGCTGCAGGATTCCTTAACATACTGCACCGGTCTGGGGATCGAACCGGCACATCTTCCACAGCAACCTGAGCCATTGCAGTCAGATTCTTAACCCACTGAGCTATGGCGGGAACTCCAAGTGATGACTTTCAAGCTCCTTACTCATCAACTAGAAAGCAAAAGTCTTTATTATTTCATTTCTGTATGTTTTTGGTATAATTGCTTTTTAAACAAAATCTTGAGATATTAAATTATAAATTCTCAGGACATTTTGCATTCATTGTTATAAATCCTCCTTTAAGACATACATTGTTTTATCTTACACTCTATAATAGATTCATTGGAACATAACTGAATTTTTTGTTTGTTTTGTTTTTTGTTTTTACTAAAGATTTTTTTATTTGCATGCTTTAAGGATATTTTTATTTATTTTAATTACTCTGAATTTTATTACATTTATAGGAACATAATTGAATTTAAATCAATTTTTAATTGTAAAAAATATATATATTAAATATATGAGTATACGTCTGTTTTGAAACCCAAAGCAAGATAATGTTTATATCCATTTTTCTACTCAAGTTTTATTGCACAGTTATGTATTTCCCTTTCCTGATTCTGCCCCATCCTCTGTCTTTCTTACGATGTTTATGTGATTGTACAGATCTTTGCATGGGTGTGTATTTTTATTTTCTTGTGTAAATACCAAGGAATGGTATGTCTGGATCATCTGATACATGTACATTTCAGTTACTTTAGAAAATGTCAAAGTATTTTACATCTTTATTGTGCTGTTGTATGCCCTGCTAGCAGTATATGAGAGTCACATTTTACTCTATATGCTTGCTGGAGTGTGTTATGATCATTATTTTTCATTGTTGCCCTTCTAATAGTGCAATGGTATCTCATTCTCACTCCAAATTGCATGGGTGTAACCAATTCAAAGTTCTTTCTATCCAGGAAACATTTGTAAAGGAAGAAAATAGATCACAGGCCTGAAGCTAGTCTTTCCTTTCCAGTAATATTTTGCCTATATAACCATTTTGATTGAGTGCAGGAATTTGTGTAAGAAATATAATAAAGGTAATTGGAGGTTCTGGATGATTTTTTTTTCTTTCCCCTAGGAGCATTTTTCTTTTGCTTCTAAAGGTGATGGGAGGAGTGAAGTTGGGGGGTTAGGATGTAGTAGTTCTTCTCATCAAGAGATTGAGTCCTTTTGAAACTGAGTCTCTTATTTTAGGAGGATTGTTTTATTTCTGGCTTATATTGACACTTACCTTGGTGACATCAAATGAACCCTTGGCATGTTTTCCAAAGTTTATTTTCCATTGTGGGCCCTGAGCTCCAAATTGAGTTGCCTACACTGGTAATACTGCTGGAATGTGACCAGTTGTTAGCTTCTCAGCTATAAACTTTTGCTTAGTATCTTGGGTTATCAGTCTCCTCCTTTGAGATGGGATACCATCTTGGGAGAAGGGATATCAAATTTGGTTCTTACACCAGGACTCCACCTTTTATGTGAAATCCTGTCCTTCTCTGAGTTTGCCATAGTTTCAAAAATATATATACTTTCCAACTTTCCTAGATTGTTTTTTGGAAGAATGTTGGGGCTGAAATGTGTAGTCTGCCATTATTAGGAGGTAATGTCTTTACAAACACTGTTTTAGAAATATGTTTTAGTTTGCAGATGACTTGCCTCATGACTACTTAACTTAATTTTCAATCTATATATTAAGAATCTGAACTTTTTTTTTATTTTGCTTTTTATGACCGCTCCTGTGGCATTTGGAAGTTCCCAGGCTAGGGATCGAATGAGAGCTGCAGCTGCTGGCCTAGTCCACAGCCATAGCAATGTGGGATCCAAGCCACATCTGTGAACTACACTACAGCTCATGGCCAACGCCGGATCCTTAACCCACTGAGCAAGGCCAGGGATCAAACCCGTATCCTCATGAATGCTAGTCAGGCTCATTACTGCTAAGCCACAATGTGAACTTCCTGGACAATTTTTAATTAAACTTTTTGTCTTATGATAGTTCACATTCTCTTGCAGAAGAAATAAAACAGAGACATCCAGTGTGCCCTTTTCCCTTTACAGTCAGTTTTAACATCTTACAAAACTATAGTACAATGTCTCAACTGGGATATTAACATTGATCCAGTTAAGATAAAATACATTTCAGTCACTGCAAGGATACTTTGAGTCGTACTTCATAGGCACCTCCATATCTGATTTCTGCAGCGGTCCCATCCCTCTAGTCCCTGATTCTGTCATTTGTATATATGTGTGTATGCATGTGTGTATAAAATATTAGCAAGAGTATCGTTGTTTCAAGAATATTACTTAATTACTACACCACAGCTCACGGCAATGCTGGATCCTTAACCCACTGAGCGAGGCCAGGGATCGAACCTGCAACCTTGTGATTCCTAGTCGGATTCGTTTCTGCTGTGCCACGATGGGAACTCCTACTTTATTTTTAATTCTCAAAATTGTTTCCACTATTCTGGTTCATCTTTCATGTAAATATCAGAACCATATATATGATATATTTATACGTATATATACACACACATACATATATTCATAAATGTCTTTTTAGATATATGTCTCTGTCTTTAAAAAATCTTATTTTGATTTTGTTAAGATTTGTATGAAACCAGTATATTGATTTTAGGAGAATTTAAGTGTTTGGTCATCCCATCCATGAGTAGTGCATGTCTCTGCATTTGTTTAGATCTATTTTAAGTTTTTAAATCATTGTCATGAAGTTTTTAACATGTAAGGCCTGTACATGTTTTGAACAATTTACACCAAAGTATTTCATTTTGTTCATAAATTATACATTTTATTATATTTTAATATAATGTATGAACATACTCACTGCTAGTATATGAAAATACAATTGATTTTGTATGTCCATTTTACATCTTGTGTTCTTGATGAGCTTAGCCATTACTTGAAGAAGGTTTTATTTCTCCCTTTTAGATCTTTTATTTCCTTTCTTGTTTTTGTTGCTACTTTACTGCCCTGACTTACCTTCCAGTACTATGTTAAATAACAGTAGAGAAAGCAGACATACTTGCTCTGTTCCTGAACTTGGGGGAGAGCATCCATTTTTCACCATTATACAGATAAGAATAATGTTAGCTGTAGGTTTTTTGTAGATGTTCTGTATAAAGTTAAGAAGTTTCCCTCTGTTCATATTTTTCTGAGGGTTTTTAAAAAATCATGAATGGGTGGTACATTTTGTTAATTATTTCTCTTTATAGATTTATATGATCATGTGACTTTAGCTTGTTAGTTTAGTAGATTATATTGATTGATATATATTAAGTATGCTTAATAGGTAACTGCCCATTTATATTTATTTTTTGTTTATCCTTTGATAGATGTTACTAACTTCATTTCTAAGTACTCTATAATTTCCTAATTACTTGATTATCAAAATTATTACATATTACACCCATGGATAGCTGTGCACACTCATTGCTTTTACTTATATTCCATATATTGCATGGTGCCTAATTGATCATGAAAAGTATTATATGTATACAAATCATTTTACATGTAATATATATCTTGCCAAAGCAGAACAGTATTACATATTACAGAAAATGATAGTTTTGGTGTGGTGTCCTTTTTGCAGACTGTAGAGTTGTAACTTCTGTTACTTCTGGTGTCTGCCCCCCCTTGTGGCTGAAGTTGGTATGGGGGCTTGCTGTAGGCTTCCTGGTGGGTGGGGCTTTGTCTCTGGGTGAGATGAGAGGCAGCTGTGTGCCTGGTGGGTCTTTAGGCAGCCTGTTTACTGAGGGGTGGGGCTGTGATCCCACCTGGACTGTTGTTTGGCCTTGGGCTTCTCAGTGCTGACTGATGGGTGGGGCCAGATTTTCCCAAAATGGCCACCTCCAGAGAGACACACACTGATGAATACTCCCGAGAGCATTGCCTCCAATGCTCTTCCCCCACAACAATCCACATTCGCTCCCCGTTTTCCCAGGAGATCCACCAAGAACTGCAGTCAGGTCCAACCCAGATTCCTATGGAGCTGTTGCTTTGCCTGGGACCCAGTGCACACTAAAGTCTGTGTGCCCCTTTCAAGAATGGGGTCTCCATTTCCCCCAGTTCTATGGGGCTCCTGCGCATAAGCCCCACTGGCCTTCAATGCCAGATGCTCTGGGGGCTCTTTCTCCCAATGCCAGATCCCCAGGTGTGGTGACTTGATATGGGGCTCAGAACTCTCGCTCTTGTAGGTGAGTCCCCATGACACAGTTACTTTCTAAGCTGTGGGCTTCCCACCTGGAGGTATGGGGTTGCTTATGTTCATGTAATCGCCCCTCCTACCTCTTGATGTGGCCTCGTCTTTGTCTTCTGGAGTAGGATACCTTTTTGAAAGTTTCCAGTCCATCTGGTTGAAGGTTATTCAGCATTTGGTTGTAATTATGTTGTTTTTATGAGAGAATTTGAGCTCCAGTCCTTCTATTCTGCCATCTTAATCCTGTCTCCCACACATGTACATTCAAGTATGGATTCATAAAAGTCAGAACAGCTATTTTTTGATAAGTTATACTATGTGTGTACTATAGTATGCATTTTTTAAACCAATTAGGTACAGGTTACATATTTACAAAAGGCATTTTCATGGTATATTTCTATAAATAAATCAGATTGTAATTTACAGATATAGTTATGTAAATATTATTCATTTTAATATGTATATATGTATATTATTTTAATATGTATATATGTTTACATCTGTTTATATATATACTTCTTAACTGATCACAGTTGCTTCCGGAAAGGGAAATTTTTGAAAATTTACATTGTATGTATACCACATGTATGCTGCAGACTGAATGTACTTCCACCCCTCATAGGCATATGTTGACACCTAACCCCCATTGTGGTGATTGATATTAGGAAGTAAGGCCTTTGAAAGATTGATTAAGTCATGAAGACTCAGTGTCCTCATTAACAGAGGCCCCAGCTAGCTCCCTCATCCTTTCCACCATGTGAAGTTGCAAGAAGAAAATGACCAACTATGAACTATGAATCTGCCGGTACCTTAATCTGGGATTTACCAGTCTCCAGAACTGTGAGAAAGAAATTTCTGTTGTTTGAAAGCTACCAGTTACATGATATTTTTGCTATAGCAACCTGGAAGGACTGAGACAGGAGCATAATTAGAAATGTAAATTTTTAAAAAACCCAAATGATGAAAACATGTTACTAATAATTTTTTAAAAATCTATGTTTTGCTTTTTATGTTAAAGTAATATAGAATAAGAAAAGGTGTTAGGAAGAAGTTAGGACATTGAGAAAAGAGAAAGGGAAATCAATAAGAAAAATATAAATAAGATATGGGGTAAATAACTTAATTGTGAAGTTGAACTCTTTGTGACATCATTAAATGGGTCGTTAAGAAACTGGTCGTTAAGAATGATCTTTATATTGTTCTACTAGGATTAAACGTCGAGTGTATAGTAAAGTTTATCTTACGTTTTGGGGTTTCTGTTACCATAATAAAAGAAAAAAATGACAACAAAAATAAGGTTAAAACACCCTCAATTTTAAAATTATAATCTTGCAGTATAGGGCTTTGTGTCATTTCGTTTAGTGATAATTGCTCTTCTCAGAAAAGTGTAATATTGAACTGCATGGAGTCCAAAAATCTTGTAAATTTACTCTTTTATGTCAGTGCATGATCTCAAAGGGTGGTTTTCAGTATTTTACAACTAGATATGATGTTGCTGCAGTTTGTAAGGTTTTTGTTTTGTTTTTTTTAAATCATGACTGGATGGTAAACTTGGTCACTTTGTTTCATTCTTTAGTGATAGTAACATAATTTTGCTCTTTGTTTTATGATATTTGTTTGATACCCCAGTTCACGGGGTATTGTAGTTGAAGTATCTTTGGTTTCTGTTTGTCAAATATATTAGTTGTGTTTTTGGAGAAGTGGGGATTTGATGAGAGCTGTATACTATTGACTTTCCTAACTTTTATTTTCCTTATCATTTTAGTGTAAAGTTTATAGGAGTCTCACAAAGCATTTTGGGGAACATTTTACTATTTCTATTACTTGGAAAGTCTTGCACAACATTAGTGTTATTTCCATTGTGTGGAAAAGTTCTTGACTTGAGGCACCAGTGCATGGGATTCATTTGTAAATTTTTTTTTTTTCTTTTTGCCATTTTGCCATTTCTTGGGCCACTCCTACGGCATATGGAGGTTCCCAGGCTAGGGGTCAAATCGGAGCTGTAGCCACCAGCCTACGCCAGAGCCACAGCAACGCGGGATCCGAGCTGCGTCTGCAACCTACACCACAGCTCACGGCAACGCTGGATCCTTAACCCGCTGAGCAAGGCCAGGGATTGAACCCACACCCTCATGTTTCCTAGTCAGATTCGTTAACCACTGCGCTACGACGGGAACTCCCTGTAAGGTGTTTTGTTACAGACACATTTTATTTATAAGATATAGGACAATTGAGATTTCATAAGTTTTATTGTTCATTAAGCTATGGTTTTTTGCTTTGTTATTTATTTATTTATTTAATTTTTTTTGGCCTGGCTTGCAGCATGTGGAAATACTCAGGCCAGGGATCAAACCCAAGACACAGCAGTGACAATGCCAGCTCCTTTACTGGTAGGCTCCCAGGGAACTCCCATTAAGCTATGTTTTGTGTGGAATTTTCTCTTTTCGTATTTCAAGCTTTTTGGCATAAAGTTATTTACATAATTATATATGTATCAGTAGGATGTGACATGAAGATTTCCTTTACGTTGCTGATATTGGAGGTATGTTTTTATTTCCTCATCTTTTTTTTCTTCCCTTAATCAGTCTAGCCAAGGGTTTATGTGACTTGTTTCCAAAAAAAAAGTTTTAGATTTCTCAATCTTCCTTTGTATTTTAATATCACTCACATACCTTAAATTTATTGTTTCATTCCTATTATTGGTTTGATATTGAATTCCTAGTTTTTATCCAATATATTGAGAGGAATTTTCTGATCACAAGTTTTAGGATTTCCTATTTTGCATTTTTTGGTATAAATATTCCTTTTGATACACATATTATTGTATATTAAACTTTTAAAACAGCTTCGTGGAAATATAGAGGAGTTCCCAACGTGGCTTAGCTGTAACGAACTCAACTAGTATTCATGAGGACACAAGTTCAATCCCTGGCCTTGCTCACTGGGTTAAGGATCCGGCATTGCCATGAGCGCTGGTGTAGGTCACAGATGCAGCTCATATCTGGTGTTGCTGTGGTTTGGGGGTAGGCCAGCAGCTACAGTTCCTATTAGACCCCGCTCCTGGGAACTTCCACATGCCACAAGTGTGCCCCTAAAAAGACAAGGAAAAAGAGAAAGAAGTATAATTGAATATGGATAAACTTTATAACTTTAAATTTTGCAGTATAAGTTCTGACATATGTACATATATATATTTTTTAAAACCATCACCAGAAGTAAAATACTGTATATATCTATCTCTCCACTCAAGTTTCCTTGTAAAATTTTGTATTCCCCCCTTCTTCTTTCTACCTAAACCTTTCTCCCTTCCCCTGGTGTATACATTATTGTATAAGTCTTGGTATGGGAATATATTTTAATTTTTATTGGATGAACATGCAGGAATGATATGGCTGGATCACATGATAAGTATACTTTAGTTATTTTAGAATATGTTAAAGAGTTTTGCAGTGTGATAGTACCAGCTTCCATCCTACCAGCAGTGTATGAGCCTCAGTTGCCCTTTTAATAGGTATGTGGTGGTATTGCACTGTCTAAATTGCATGGATGAAACCATGTCTTATATCTGTCTTTCTTAAGCATGTCAGTAAATGGGAAAAATAGATCATTATGGGGAAGACAGTTTGAGGTAACTCCTTAAAGCCTGGTAGTGGTGAATGTCTGGGCTCACCACTGGGACTCTGCTGATGTGGATGAGGGTAGTGGTTGTCTGGTGTAGAATTTCTGTATGCAACACCATTGCAAATAATGCCTTATCAAAGCCAGCTTATCTAGTCTTTCCACCACTTTGCCCCCACTTATCTCAGTGCATTTTAAAGCAAAAGCTTCTGACTAGCAACTTTGTTGGTTCTAGACTGGTATACCTTAGTTGAGGAGAGCTGGAGAGAGGAGGAGGGTGGCTGAGCCAATTTTAATTTTTTATAATATACAACTATTGATCCATTTAAAGTTCGCTTGTCTCTTCCTTGTGGAAATGCACTGCATTAATTAAGTCCATTTAATTTTTGCTTTATTTTGCATTTTTATTGCTGTGTAGATGAGAGTATTACATTTTTACCCCTCTTCATGTCACTTCTTAGGCATTACAGTATGCAGCCTGAGCGAGTAAATCTTATTTCCAAATGAGATGTATGTACGCCCTTTCACTTGGCCAGCAAGCGGGGCTGTATTTATAAGAAAAAAAAAAATAAAGCTTACATATTTTCTGTGTTATTTCCCTGTGTCTTTCCCAGTGCTTTGTATGGAGCGAGCAGGCTTTTTTCGAGCCTTTCTTTGCATCCTTTGGCATTTTAAGGTTGCCAGATTTTTCCTCTCCAGGTCTGGGATGTATGAAGCAAAAAGAAAAAACATACGAGAAAACATGGAAACCACCATTGTGTTGTTCCTTGATTTCTGAGCTTCCTAGTCACTCGTCCTCAGTCTCTCCACCTTTCAGAGTATTTTTGTGTTCATTTTTGTATATATCAACCCGAGAGTTTAGAAGTACTTAGGAAGAGAAATAGGGAAAGTTTGTCTACTCTATCTTCCGGGAAATAGACATTCAACTTCTTTTTAATTCGAATGATCTTTTTGAGCAGTGGTTTTCTTTTTTAATTTTTTAAAATGATTTTTTTTTCATTATAGCTGGTTTACAGTGTTCTGTCAATTTCCTTCTGTACAACATGGTGACCCAGTTCCACATACATGTATAGATTCTTTTTTCTCACATTTTCATGCTTCAGCATGAGTGACTAGATATAGTTCCCAGTGCTACACAGCAGGATCTCACTGCTTATCCATTCCAAAGGCAATAGTTTGCATCCACTAACCCCAAATTCCTAATCAATCTTGCTTCCTCCCCCTCCCCCTCGGCAACTATGAGTCTATTCTCCAAGTCCATAATTTTCTTTTCTGTGGAAAGGTTCATTTGTACCGTATATTATATTCCAGATATAAGTGATATCATATGGTATTTGTCTTTCTCTTTCTGACTTACTTCACTCAAGATAAGAGTTTCTAGTTCCATCCATGTTGCTGCAAATGGCATTATGTCATTGTTTTTTATGGCTGAGTAGTATTCCATTGTGTATATATACACCCCGTCTTCCTAATCCAATCATCTGTCAATGGACATTTATGTTGTTTCCATGTCTTGGCTATTGTGAATAGTGCTGCAATGAGCATATGGGTGCATGTGTCTTTTTCAAGGAAAGTTTTATATGCCCAAGAGTGGGATTGCTGGGTCATATGGTAGTTCTATGTATAATTTTCTAAGGTACCTCCATACTGTTTTCTACAGTGGTTGTACCAACTTACATTCCCACCAACAGGGTAGGAGGGTTCCCTTTTTTCCACATTCTCTCCAGCATTTGTTATTTGTGACATATGAATGATGGCCATTCTGACATTTGGTGCATGGTGTGAGGTGGTATCTCACGGTAGTTTTGATTTGCACTTCTCTAATAATCAGGGATGTTGAGCATTTTTTCATGTGCTTGTTGGCCATCTGTATATCTTCTCTGGAGAAATGTCTATTCAGGTCTTTTGCCTGAATAGACAGGCAATTTTTCAATTGGGTTGTTGGCTTTTTTGCTGTGAGTTGAATAATTTGTTTGTATATTTTAGAGATTAGGCCCCTGTGAGTTGCATCATTTGAAACTATTTTCTCCCATTCTGTAAGTTGTCTTTTAGTTTTCTTTCTGGTTTCCTTTGCTGTACAAAAGCTTGTCAGTTTGATTAGGTCCCATTGGTTTATTTTTGCTCTTATTTCTGTTGATTTGGGAGACTGACCTGAGAAAACACTTGTAATGTTGATATCAGAGAATGTTTTGCCTATGTTCTCTTCCAGAAGTTTGATGGTGTTTTGTCTTACATTTATGTCTTTCAGCCGTTTTGAGTTTATTTTGGTGCATGGTGTGAGGGTGTGTTCTAGTTCCACTGATTTGCATGCAGCTGTCCAGGTTTCCTAGCAATGGTTGCTGAAAAGACTCTTTTTCTCATGTTATGTTCTTGCCTCCTTTGTCAAAGATTAATTGACCACAGGTGTCTGGGTTTATTTCCGGGTTCTCTGTTCTGTTCCACTGGTCTGTCTGTCTGTTTTGGTACCAGTACCACTATGTCTTAATGACTGTGGCTTTGTAATACTGCCTGAAGTCTGGGAGAGTTATGCCTTCTGCTTGGGTTTTGTTTCTCAGGATTGCTCTGGCAATTCTGGATCTTTTGTGGTTCCATACAAATTTTTGGATTGTTTGCTCTAGTTCTGTGGAAAATGTCATGGGTAATTTCATGGGGATTGCATTGGCTCTGCATATTGCTCTGGGTAGTATGGCCATTTTTACAATATTAATTTTTCCAACCCAGGAGCGTGGAATATCTTTCCATTTTTTTACATCTTCTTTAATTTCCTTGATTAATGCTTCATAGCTCTCAGCATGTAAGTCTTTTACCTACTGTGTCAGGTATATTCCCAGGTATTTGATTTTTGGGGGTGCAATTTTGAAAGATGCTGTATTTTTGTATTCCTTTTCTAATATTTCATTGTGAGTATACAGAAATGCGACTGATTGCTGAATGTTAATCTTATATCCTGCTACTTTGCTGAATTTGTTCATCAGTTCAAGTAGTTTTGGGGTTGAGTCCTTAGGGTTTTCTATGTATAGTATCGTGTCATCTGCATACAGTGACAGTTTTACCTCTTCTGTTCCTATTTAGTTGCCTTTTTTTTTTCTTTTGTTTGTCTGACTGCTTTGGCTAGGACTTCCAATACTATGTTGAGTAGCAGTGGTGAGAGTGGGCATCCTTGTTTTGTTCCAGATTTCAGTGGGAAGCCTTTCAGCTTTTCTCCATTGATTATTATATTTTCTGTGGGTTTATCATAAATGGCTTTTATTATGTTAAAGTATGTTCCTTCTATTCCCACTTTGGTAAGAGTTTTTATCATGAAGGGATGTTGGACTTTGTCAAAGGCTTTCTCTGCATCTATTGAGATGATCAGGTGGTTTTTGACTTTTCTTTCGTTAATGTGGTATATGACGCTGATTGATTTGCATATGTTGAACCACCCTTGTGCACCTGGGATGAATCCCTCCTGGTCATGGTGTATGATCTTTTTTGTATGTTGTTGGATTCGGTTAGCTAAAATTCTGTTGAGAATTTTTGTGTCTATATTCATCAAAGGTATTGGCCTATAGTTTTATCTTTTGGTGGTATCTTTGTCTGGTTTTGGAATTAGGGTGATGGTGGCATCATAGAATGTCTTTGGGAGTGTTCCTTCTTCTTCAACCTTTTGAAAAAGTTTAAGGAGGATGGGTATAAGTTCCTCTTTGTATGTTTGGTAGAATTCATCTATGAAGCCATCTGGTCCTGGACTTTTATTTGTAGGGAGTGTTTTTATGACATATTCAATTTCATTTCTACTGATCAGTCTGTTCAGTTGATCTCTTTCTTCTTGATTCAGTTTTGACAGGCTGTAAGTCTCTAGAAAGTTGTCCGTTTCTTCTAGGTTGTCAACTTTGTTGGCATACAATTGCTCATAGTATTCTTACATGGGTTTTTGTATTTCTGTAGTGTCTGTTGTGATTTCTCCTTTTTAATTTCTTGTTTTATTTGGGTTTTTTTCTCTCCTCTTGGTGAGTCTAGCCAGACGTTTGTCAATTTTGTTTACCTTTTCAAAGAACCAGCTCTTGGTTTTATTGATTTTTTTAATCTCTATTTTATTGATTTCCTCTCTGATCTTTATGATTTCCTTCCTTCTGCTGATTTTAGGTTTTGTTTGTTCTTCTTTTTCTAATTCATTTAGGTAGTGGGTTAAGTTGTTGATTTGAGATTTTTATTGTTTTTTGAGGAAAGCCTGTATTGCTATGAATTTCCCTCTGAGCACTGCTTTTGTGGCATCCCATAGATTTGGAGTGGTTGTGTCTTCTTTATCATTTGTCTCAAGGTATTTTTTAATTTCCTTCTTCATTTCCTCATTGACCCATTGGTTTTTTAGTAGCATGTTGTTTAGTCTCCTTGTAGTAGGTTTTTTCTCATTTCTTTTCATGTGGTTGATTGCCATTTTCATGCCATTGTGGTCAGAGAAGATACTTGAAACAATGTCTATACTCTTAAATTTGTTAAGGTTAGTTTCGTGCCCCAATATGTGTTCAGTTCTTGAGAATGTTCCATGTGCACTTGAGAAGAATGTATATTGTGATTTTTTTGGATGTAATGTCCTAAAAATGTCAACTATGTCTAACTTTTCTATTGTGTCCTTTAGGATCTCTGTTGCCTTATTGATTTTCTGTCTAGAGGATCTGTCCATTGATGTGAGTGGGGTGTTCAAGTCTCCTACTATGATTGTATTCCCATCTATTTCTCTGTTTATGTATGTTAGTATTTGTTGGAGGTATCTGGGTGCTCCTATATTAGGAGTATATATATTGACAATTATAATATCCTCTTCTTGAATGGATCCTTTAACCATGAAATAGTGTCCTTCTTTGTCTTTCTTTATGACCTTCATTTTAAAGTCAATTTTGTCTGATATGAGTATTGCAACTCCTGCTTTCCTGTCTTGTCCATTGGCATGAAATATCTTTTCCCACCCCTTCACTTTCAATCTATATGTGTCCTTTGCCCTAAGGTGAGTCTCTTGTAGACAGTAGATGGTAGGTTTTTCCTTTTTTATCCAGTATGCCCATCTGTGTATTTTGATTGGAGCATTCAGTCCATTGACATTTAAGGTCATTATTGATGGATATGTATTTATTGCCATTTTAAACCTTGTTTTCCAGTTGATTCTATGTTTCTCCTTTCTTCCTTTCTTTTTTTGGTTGGATGATTTCCATTTATTTTATGCTCATGTACTTTTCAGTTTTTGTGAATGTAATGATCAGTTTTGATTTGTGGTTGCCCTGTTTTTTAAATATGTTAACGCCTTCCTATATCTGCTTGCTTCAGCCTGGTAGTCATATAGTCAAAATTAAAAGGAAAAAAAGAATTTATATTTTCTAATATTCCTTCTCCACACTGTATGATTTTGATGTCTTTTTTTTTTTGCATCTTCATATTTAGATCTGTATGCTGGCTTATTTAAGTTATTGCTTTCCAGTTGTGACTTCCTCCATCCTATTTCTTCTTACTGCTTTTTTTTTTTTTAATTAGAGAAGCCCTTTCAGTATTTCTTTTAGAGTGGGTTTAGTATTGCTGTACTCTTTTAGCTTTTGTTTCTTGTAGAAATTCTTTATTTCCCCTTCTATTTTAAATGATATTCTTGCTAGATAGAGTATTATAGGTTGTAAATTTTTCTCTGTCAGCACTTTAAATGTATCTTGCCACCCCCTTCTGACCTGTAATGTTTCTGTAGAGAAATCAGCTGATAGCCTTATGGGGTTTCCCTTATAATTAATGCTTTGCTTTTCTCTTGCTGCCTTTAGAATCCTCTTTTATCTTTAACTTTTTCCATTTTTATTATAATATGTCTTGGTGTGGTCCTATTTGGGTTCAAATTGTTTGGGCCCTCTGTGCTTCCTGTATCCTGATATCCATTTCCTTTAGATTTGGAATGTTCTCAGACATAATTTCTTCAAATATATTTTAAATCCCCTTTTCTTTTTCTTCTCTTCTGGAATTCCTATTATTCATAGATTGGACTGTTTTATATTATCCCATAGATTTCTTATATTGCTTTCATGTTTTTTCATTTGGTTTTCTGTCTGCTATCCTGATTGGGTAATTTCCATTATTCTATCTTCCAAATCACTAATTGGTTCCTCTGCATTATTCATTCTGCTCTTTAGTGCCTTTAGTTCAGTTTGCATCTCTGTAAATGAATTTTCTAATTTTTCTTGGCTCCTCATGTTTTCTAGTTCCTTTCTAAAGGAATCTGCATTACTGTTCACATCCTCTCTCAATTCCTTGATATTCAGCTTTAATTCCTTCAGTATTTTCACTATTTCCCTTTTGAACTCAATGTCTGTCAGACTGCAGAAGTGTGTTTCATTATTGACTGCTTTAAGTGATTTCTCCCATTCCTTTAACTGGGATTGATTTCTGAGCTTCTTCATCTTGCTTATGTTTTTCTTTTTTGTGATTTTTAGGAAGCCCAACTGTAGTCTTGTAAGGCTACTTCTGTGCAAGAGAACCCCTTTGTATTTTTGTGGGGAGTTACTGTTTATTTTTGGTGTGGGAGTTTGAAAGCTGTCTCTTTCTTCAGTGTGAGCAGGCTGTTATCCCCAGGTTGCTCAGTGTGTTTTCAGGGAGAAGGAGGCCATGGGTAGAGCCAGCAGTCAGTGCCTGGTCACTGTGCTCTCAATAGCAGGAAGGATCTGCAGGAATGTGGCACAGGCTACTCCTAGTTGCAGGGCCCTGGGAAGTGATAATAAGCTCTAGGCAGATCTACAGGGTGTCCAGAGCATTTGGCAGTAGCAGCAGCAGCAGGGTGAGTAAGTGAGTTCCCAGGGGAGTGAGAGCAACAACAGCTAATGTTTGATTGCAACGCCTTCCTCTGAGGTGATTGGAATTGCAGGTGGTGCCTGTTCAGGGACCTCTAGTGGTAGCAGGCCACGACCACCTCTGTGGCCAGTGAGAACTGTGGTGGTTTGCCCCTACCACCTGCAGACCATGCATGAGGCTCCCCGTCTCACTTAGCTCACCTAGGAGGTGCTGTACAGGCTGCTCCTAGTTGCAGGATCCTGGGAAGGGACAGTGTCCAAGCATCTGGGCACTGCCCAGAGTGTTTGGCGGTGGCAGCAGCAGGGCAGATGTGCTCCCAGGGGAGTGAGAGCAACAAAAAGTGGTGTTCTGTCACAATGTCCTTCTCTGTGATGCCCTCTGAGGTGGTTGGAGCTGCAAGTGATTTTTGTTCCGGTATCCTTGGTGGTGGTGGGCTATGCCCACCTCTGGAATCAGGGATAACTGTGGCGGTTTGCCCCTGCTGCCTGCAGACCATGCGAGAAACACCCTGTCCCATTTAGCCCACGCAGGAGGTGCTATACCAGCTGCTCCTAGTTGTAGGGTCTTGGGAAGGGACAGTGCCAAGTGTCTGGGCGCCACTCAGGGTGTTTGGCAGTGGCAGCTGAAGGGCAGGTGTGTTCCCACAGGAGTGAGAACAACAGCGTATGGTGCTTAGTTGCAGTGCCCTCTTTATTTATTTTTGCCACCCCCTGAGGTGACTGGGGCAGCAGGTGGAGCCCACTGACAGGCCCCCAGTGGTGGCAAGCCACGCCTCTCTCTGGCCTCCAAGGTCTGTCCCTGCTGCCTGTAGATCATGCAAAAGGCACCATGTTGCACTTAGCCTCCTGATGCCCTTAGCCCACACAAGATGTACCTGGCCACCAGTAGCCTGTGCAAAGAAGCGCCCCGTCTCCTGTAGCCCGAGCAAGAGGCTTCTCACCACTTGTAGCCTGCGCCAGAGCTGCCCTGCCCTCTGAGAGTCCACAGGCGCGCACACATGTCGGGCACAGTGAGTTTCCTATGGCAGTCCACCCCTCCTCCTCTCACCCTCCCCAACAATGGCACCTTGCCTGTCTTGCAGGCCGGACCTTCTCCCAGGTTCTCTCTGCCATTACATTCCACTCCCCAGCTGGCAGCACACAGCTCCCCTTCCCGTGGTGCACTGGTCCTTAGCCCCTTAAGCTGTCCCCACACAGCCAGCCCCAGCCCTCTCCCTGGGACTCACCTCCAGAGCCTAAGTCTCAGCACCCAGCCCCCACCCAAGGGTCTCAGGCTATGGTGTCCGGGCCAGTGGTTCAGATGATCTGTGTAGCTCTCACTCTGCTTTGCCCTCCTCAGTCCAGCTGCTGTGCTTTTCTCCATGGCTTTGAGGTCCCTCCATCTCTGCTGATCTTTCCATCAGTTAGGTGGCTTCCCAGGATGTGGGTTGTTTTCTCTTTCACCGCTCCCTCTCAGGAATGCTAGTCCTGTCCTGATTCCCTCTCTCTCTCTCTCTCTCTCTTTTTTTTTCTTTTGTTCTACCCAGTATGTCAAGAGTTTCCTGCCCTTTTTGGAGGTTTAAGTTCTGCCAGCATTCAGTTGATGTTCTGTGCGAGTCGTTTTACATGTAGATTTTTTTTTTTGATGTGTCTGTGGGAGAAGGTGAGCATGACGTCTTACTCCTCCACCGTCTTGCTCTGCCTTTTTAAAAAATTTTTTCCATCATTTCCTTAATTTCTTTTAATGTAATTATTTCACTCCTTCCACAAGTACTTTTCAAACATACGCAAATGTGTATGATGTTCTGGAGTTAAATTATTGAGGGAAACCCTAGTAGAAAAATAGACAAGTACATATGGAATATATTAGAGAAGATAATTTTTGTGATAATTTTTATCCAATAATGGTAACTAGAATATTTTGTACACATAGTTGTGTTATGTTTAGTGGTTGCTCAGTGGGTTTATATTTAAACTATTTACTTTTAATTCTTTACATAGAATTGGATAATGTCACTTGTAAATGTTACCTCACTACATGATAATTCTATGTATGTGACTATTCTATTGTGTTCTTGTTCTATAGTTTACATCAATAATATCATTTAGCATGTTTTGATGTAAAGAATCGGATGTCTCTCAGATAAGTAATAGAACACATTAGTTTTTTATGTTTATCCACCTGTTTTCCTTGGCCTGCCTTCTTCATGCCTGCTTGTAGCCTGTAGTTCAGGTGTCATTTCCCTTCAACCTGAAAACCTTCCTTGTTATTTGTTGACTGTGTCATCCAAAGAAGTCCTTAGTCCAAGTACCACAGAATGTGACCTTACTTGGAAATAGTGTCTTTGAAGATATGGTCAAGTTAAGATGAGATCATGTGGGTGGGGCCCTAATCCAGTATGACTGGTGTCCTGATAAAAAGGAGAGATGTAGACATAGAGACAGATATACATAGAGGGAAGACTCTGTGAAGATACGCCCAGGCAGAATGCCAGGTGAATATGCAGGCTTTGGAGTAATGTATGTATAGGCAAAGGAATGCCAAAGATTGCTGACAACCCACCACAAGATGGGAAGAGGTCAGGAAGGATTCCTCTCCAGGTTTTAGAGAGTGCATGGCCCTGCCTACAGCTTGATTTCAAACTTCTGGCCTCCAGAACTATGAGGCAATATTTTTTATTTTATTTTATTTTATTTTTTATTTACTTATTTATTTTTTGTCTTTTTGCTATTTCTTGGGCCACTTCCGCAGCATATGGAGATTCCCAGGCTAGGGGTCCAATCGGAGCTGTAGCCGCCAGCCTACGCCAGAGCCACAGCAATGCGGGATCCAAGCCGCATCTGCAACCTACACCACAGCTCACGGCAACGCCGGATCCCCAACCCACTGAGCAAGGGCAGGGACCGAACCCGCAACCTCATGGTTCCTAGTCGGATTCGTTAACCACTGCGCCACGACGGGAACTCCTATTTTTTTATTTTTTAAGCAATCCAGTTTATGTTTTGTTATGGCAACCCTAGGAAACTAATACATTCCTTAAGCATTACTTGTTTTACGTGGCCAGTGACAAATTGTTTCAGATTTGCTTATCTGGATGTGGCTTATTTCACTCTAGTTTAGAAGGATAATGTTGTTGAATATAAAATTATTGTTTGAAAATTCTATCTTTTCATTCATCAGAGGAAGAATGATGTTCCATTTACTCTGATTCTCTATGGATTCTCCAGAGAAGGCAGTCAACATTTAAGTGATTATTCCGTGATAGGTTTTATATCTTTATGTCTCGAAGCTTTTGGTGGCTGTACATTTGTTCAGTTCATTAAAATGCTTTATATTTTATATAGATGTCAAATATATAGTTTGCTAATGAAATATTTCAAAAGTTTCACCTGCTATGTTGTGAATGAAAATGATTATATTATATAAAAGATTAACATTTGATCAAGAATAGAAAACAGGCAAAAAAAAGCTGTATGAAAAGTACTATAACTAAAAAAGCCAATTCCTTCTTATTGTAATATATATAAATATATTTATACTGTTTATATACAGATAAAAATAATTTTAACATATTTATAAGTACAATATCAAAAACATTTAAATTACTCTGGGAGTTCCTGTCATGGCTCAGCAGAAATGAATCTGACTAGCATCCATGAGGATAAAGTTTCAAACCCTGGCCTCACTCAGTGGTTAAGGATCCGGCGTTGCCATGAGCTGTGGTGTAGGTTGCAGACACGGCTTAGATCTGGTGTTGCTGTGATTGTGGTGTAGGCTGGCGGCTACAGCTCCGATTCGACCCCTTACCTGGGAACCTCCATATGCTGCAGGTGTGACCCTAAAAAGACAAAAAAAAAATTACTTCTGATATGATGCTAATGTTGGTCTGGATGCGATAGTGCATGAGAACAGGCAAAATCTTTTGATAAAGAATAATGAAATGACACATACTAACTATAGAAAATGTTTTATATCTACTATACTTAAATTTTGCAGGTAAAATTATTTATATAATAAAGACACGTCAGAATCAGTTTGATACCAGTCAATATATAGAACCTAATTGAAAACAGCAAGAATTTGTGTGTAATTATGTATGTATATTTGTATGTATATAAAATGTATAGTAATTTTGGTGTATAATTTTGTTAATGATTATGAAATGAAAGACTAACAAATGGGATTAATAATCTGTATCAAAGATATATAAATAATAAAGAATATTGATAATTACTATCGTAAGTATGCTTCATAGTTACTGTAAATTCTTTAAGTAACAAGATATCTTTTAAAAATCTTGCTCTTAGGTTATCGAGGGAGTGCAAAATGGTAATGAACTTTTGGAAAGTAATTTAGTATTTTTTGACAAAGTTGTGAATTTCCCTGCTGTTTGCTACAACATGGATTGGGCTAGAGGTTATTTTGCTACCAAAAAATTCTGAAACAGAAACAGACTCATAGATACAGAGAGCAAACTGGTAATTGCCAGAGGGGAGGGGGATGGAGGAATGGACAAAATAGGTAAAGGTGATTAAGAAGTGCAAACTTTCAGTCATAAAATATGTCATGGGAATGTAATGTACAGCATAGGGAATATAGTTAACAATATTATAGTAACTTTTTATGGTGATGCATGGTTGCTAGACTTATCATAGTGATCATTTTGCATTGTATATAAATGTCAAACCACTGTTGTATACCTGAAACTAATAATATTGCATGTCAACTATACTTCAAAAAATTGTGAATTTCCCTACATTTTTATGCTATAACTTGCCTTTTAAGACTGTATCTAACACAGCCACTCACATATGTGCATTAAAGTATGGACACAAAATAGTCAAAACAGCTACGTTTTGGCGAATTGTGCTGTGTTCATTCTATGATGCTGTGCAGCTTTTACAACCAGTCAGGTAGATGTTAAAGGGGACATCTCCAAGATATATTGATAATTAAAAAGGGGACATCTCCAAGATATATTGATAATTAAAAAGAAGCTAATTTAAATTTACTTACAGATATGAGTATAATTATGTAAATACATTATTGTGTAACTGTTATGTTTACATCTATTTATATATATGCTTCATTGCTAATCAATAACTTCTGAAGAGGACTATGTATCAGCTTTTTTGAAAATTTTACATGCAATATATCTGTGTCATAAAATATATAAATCAAAAATTAATCACATGATAATAGCCTCTAAGTTTTGAAACATATACTCTTTGCTTTTTTAATTTTTAAAGATAGGCTCTTCCCTTTTTAATTTTTAAAATTTATTTACTGAATAATAAGTCTTATTGACAGAAGACTTAGAAAAAAGAAAAGTAAGAATAATATAAACAAGATATGAGAAAAAAATTAATTGTGAGTTCTTTATAAGAAGCTAACCTCTAATAATTAGTCATTGAAATCATTAAGCTAGAGACTATAAGTAAAATTACCACAAAGAATGCTCTTATTACTCCATCAGAATTAAATGTCAAGTGTATAGCAAAGGGCTTCTGTTGCTATGATAGCAGAAAAATTGACAACAGTAATCAGAGTTAAAACTCTCTCAATTTCATATGAAGCATATATGGAAAAAGCTGTACAAATATAACCTTGTCATGTAAGGTTTTTGTGCCATGTCTTATGATGTGTGTAAAAACTTTAATAAAAATTATTGTTAAAACATGTTTACTATTAAAAAAATGCTAATGTTTATTGTGTGGAATCCAGCAATTTTGCTAAATTTACCATTTAGTGTCTAATGCATTATTATTATTATGCAGTATTTTACTACTAGCTCGGATATTGGCTAGTTTTTTTGTTTTTTTAATCGTGACTGGATGGTATATTTGGCCGTATTGTTTTACTTTGTTCTGATAGTGACATAATTTTTGCTTTTTCTTCTGTTAAAGTCATTTGGTTATGAAACTTTTATCCCACCAGAATGTATTCAATTAAGCCCCATTTGTTTGTGGCATATTAGAATTGAAATATCTTTGATTTCTGTTTGCCAGACATAAGTTGTTTTATTGTGGAAGGATATCAACCTTCCCTTTCATGAAGGATATATACCATTAAATTTCTGTTGTTATAATATCCTTATCATTTGAGTGTAGAGTTAATAGGGATCTCATAAAACACTTCGGGGAGCATTTTTCCCGAAGTCTTGTCTCCTATGGACTGGTGAGTCCACTGGAAACATGACTCAGCTGACTAGCTTTTCAGCTATACTTTCTGTTCAGTATCTTGGGCTTTCAATCTCCTCATTTGTGGGAGAAAGGATACTAAATTTGATTTGAATTCCTTTTGCTAGTCTTTTCCCTGAGATCTAGTCTTTTCAGTGCTTATTTATTTGCATTTATGATATCTCCAAAGAGATGTCTTATATTTTCCCATCTTTCAGTTTTTCTCAGCGGATGTTTGGCCTGAAATGTCTCGTCTGCCATCACTAGAGGGTGGTATCTTCAAAAACACTATCATTGAAATATATTTTAATTTGTAAATAGTTTGCCTCTTATATCCAGTTAACATTTAACTCAATATGTATATTAAGAATATAAACAATTTTAATTAAATTTTCTATTTTACCATAATTGTGCATTTACTTGCACATGTAAGAAGTCATACAGAGATACTCTGTGTACCTTTTACCCATTTCCTGCCAATTTTAACATCTTGCAGAAATGTGGTAAAATATCTCAATCAGGATATTCACATTGATATGAACAAGATATAGATAACATTTCATTTACCCCCAAAGAGCTCTTGTGTTGCGCTTACAGGCACATCCACCTTCCTCATACCCTCCCTTTCCCGAGTTCTGGCAACTTTAATCTGTTTTTCATTTCTAAAACTTTTCACTTCAAGATTGTTGTATAAATATAATCATACTATATGTGACCTCAGAATGAAGAGTTCTATAGAGAATCAGCAAGTTATTGTATGTATCAGTAGTTCATTCCTTCTTTTTGTGTAGTCATTTGTAGTACAGATGTACCACATTTTGTTCAATCAAGCACTCTGAGTGTATTTGCTTGTTTCCAGTTTTGAGATAATACTGAAAAATTTACTGCAAACTTTTATGTACATGTTGCCATGTGAACGTAATCTTCATTTCTCTGGAATTAACATCCAAGAGTGCAATAACTATGTCATATATTTCCAAGTTTAGTTTTTTAAGAACCTCCCAGTTTTCCAGAATAGCGGCAACATTTTACATTCCAGTGAGTGATACAGTTTGCCTCTATGTTGTTTCACTATTTTTTATTTTAGTCATTCTGCTGTGTGTAATGATATCTCACTATGGTTTTAATTTACATTTGTCTGATGGCTGTGATGGTGAATATCTTTTTATGTGCTTTTTGCCACCTGCACACATGCTCTCCAATGAACTTTTTGTTTATATCTTTTGCTCATTTTCAAATTGGACTATTTATTTTATATTATTGAGGGTTTTTTTTTTTTCCATTTTATGACTGCACCTACAGCATATGGAAGTTTCTGGGCCAGGGAGTCAAACCGGAGCTGCAGCTGGGGCCTACACCTCAGCCACGGCAACACAAGATCTGGGCCACATCTGTGACCTCTGCAACAGCTTATAGAAACTCCAGATCCTTAACCCAGTGAGTAGGCCAGGGATAGAACCCACATCCTCACAGAGACAATGTTGGGTTCTTTACCCACTGAGTCACAACGGGAACTCTTATACTGTTAATGGTTCATTATATATTCTAGATATTAGTTCTTTATTGGGTATATGATTTGAAAGTATTTATTCACATCTGTAGCTATCTGTTCATATTATTAACGGAGGGTGAAACTTTTAAAATAGTAAAATCTTTAAATATTAGTGCCCAAATGATCACATTTTCCCTTTAGGAATCATGTTTTTGGTGTCGAGTCTAAGGACTCTTTTTCTAGCCCTAGACCCAAAGATTTACTCCAGGTATTTTGAAAAATAAGTTAAATTTAAATCTATGATAAATCTATGATCCATTATGAGTTCATTTTTGTGCAGGCAATGATGTTAGATAGAGGCTCATATTTTTGCCTATATATATATAGATATCCAATTGCTTTAGCACCATTTGTTGAAAAGTTTATCCTTTCTTCCATTAAATTGCTTTCTCAGCTTTACCAAAAATCAGTTAGCCATACTGATGTGGGGCTTTGAGGAGGTTCTCTTTCTGTACCATTGAGCATGTCTATCCCCCTCCCCCAGCCCCCATCAGTATCACACTGTCATGATTACTGTGACTATATAATATGCCTTGCAATTGGATAGAGTAGTCCTCCAAGTTTGTTGTTCTTGCTAAAAAAAATTTGTCTTCTTTGTCTAACCATATTAATATTAGAACATTCTTGTCTATATCTTAAAAAAAACTGTGTAATTTTTTTTTAGGAATAGGATTAAGTTAGTGCATCAATTTGGAGAGAATTAAAATGTTTTACTATGTTAAGTCTTGCACTCTATGAATGAACATAGTATCTTCTCTCCATTCCTTTATATCTTTGATTTCTTTAGTCAGTCTTTTATAGTTTTAGCATACAAAGTCTGTATATATTTTGTTTGATTTAGGCTGAAGCATTTTATTTTTTCAGCAATTTAAAATTTTATTGTATTCTTAATTTTGCCATCTGCATGTTCATTTATAATATAGAGAGATAAAATTGAATTTTTCGAATTTATCTTGTATCCTCCAAACTTGCTGAACTCATTATTTTTTGGAGGTAAATTTTTAAAAAATTTTCTCTGTAGATGTCATCTCATCTGTAAATTGTATCAATTTTGTATCTTTCACATGTACGCCTTTTATTTCCTTTCCTTCCTTTTATTGCCCTGGCTAGGACTTCCAGCACCATGTTAAGTAAAAGTGGTGAGATTCTTGCTGTATTTCTGATCTTAGAGGAAAAGCATTCAGTTTTTCAGCAGTAAGTGTCATGTTAGCTGTTAGGTGTTTTGTAGGTGCTCTTAATCAAATTTATGAAGTTTATCTCCGTTGCTTTTTCTGAGAGTTTTTATCATGAAAGAATGTTGGATTTTTATTAAAGGATGTTATGTCTATATTGAAGAGATGCTAGTTGGTAGTTTTCATTTTTGTACTTCTTTGTCTGGTTTTGTTGTCAGGAAATAATGGTTCTATAAAATGAATTCAGAATGTTTCCTCCTTTTCTGGTCATTTTTTTGTTTTTTGTTTTTTTTGGGTTTTTTTTTTGTTTGTTTGTTTTGCCATTTCTTGGGCCACTCCCGCTGCATATGGAGGTTCCCAGGCTAGAGGTCGAATCGAGCTGTAGCCACCAGCCTACGCCAGAGCCACAGCAACGCGGGATCCGAGCCGCGTCTGCAACCTACACCACAGCTCACGGCAAAGCCGGATCGTTAACCCACTGAGCAAGGGCAGGGATCAAACCTGCAACCTCATGGTTCCTAGTTGGATTCGTTAACCACTGCGCCACGATGGGGACTCCTGTTTCCTCCTTTTCTATTTGCTGGGTTTTTTTCTTTCTGTCTTCTTTTATACATTTTGAAATGCTATATGTTTATTTTCAGTTGTTTAAATGAATTTTTAATTTTTCTCTTTGGCCTATGGATTATTTATGTTTTTTTTTTTTTGGTTTGTATATTTTTGCAAATGTTTGGAGATTTTCCTATTATGTTTTAGTTATTGGTTTCCAGTTTAATTCCATTTTGGTCAAAGAACACACTCTTATGATTTCAATTATTTTAGATTTGTTTAACTTTGTTTTATGTCCCAGATTATGGTCATTTGATGTATTTTTAAATATATATATATATATATATATATATATAAAATAAAAGAAATATATATATATAAAATAAATATATTTTATTTTTATTTTTTATTTTTGTCTGTGCCCATGGCATGTGGAAGTTCCTGGGCCAGGGACTATAACCATGCCACAGCAGGAACCTTAGCTGCTAAAGTGGTAATGCTGGATTCATAACCCGCTGCACCATAAGAGAACTCCTCATGTATGTTTCATGAACACTTGAAGTAAAGTTGTACTCTGTTTTTGTTGTGTGCAGTGTTCTGTAAGTGCTGATTAGATTATTTTGGTTAATAGTACTGTTAATTTCTTCTATATCTTTGCTAAATCTATGTAGTTCTATCAGTTGTTGAGAGTGTGTGTTAGAATATTCAGCCATGATTTTGGATTCACCTGTTCTTTTCTTTTAGTTGTATCATTTTAGCTTCATGTATTTTACAGCTCTGAAATTGAGTCCATACACATTTAGGATTGCTGTATCTTGTTCAGTTTACCATTTGTCGTTATAGAATGTGCCTCTGTCTATGGCAGTCTTATTTGCTCTGAGGTTTACTTTATATGATATTCATATAACTATTCTTGCTTTCTTTTGATTGTTGGCATGATGTATCTTTGGTAATTATTATATTTTCAATCTGCATTTATTATTATATTAGAAGTGAGTTTGTTGTAGACAGAAAGCAGTTATGTTTTTAAAATCACTTTTTCAGAGTCTGTCCTCTAATGGTATATATACCATTTTAATGTTGATATCAATGTTAGGATTTCAGTATACCTTCTTTTCTTATGATCTCTATTTCTTGTTATAGTTTCCCATTTTCTGCCTTTCTGTGGCTATTTGAACAATTTTTAGAATTCAGTTTTTATTTATAGTAATTTTTTTCCTTTTTTTTGGCCTTGCCTACAGCATATAAAAGGTCCTGGGCCAGAGACTGAACCCACAGCAACCCAAGCCTCTGCAGTGACAATGCCAGATCCCACTGCACCACAAGATAACTTATTATTTATAACTATTTTTGAGTATATTTCTTTGCATCATTCTTTTTACTGATTGCTCTGATTGCTCTGGACATCTTTTACATTGCAAATGTAAAAGATACATACTGTACACACACACATATTCTTATAACAGTCTACTGGTGTCATCATTTTACCACTTGGAGTAAAGTGTGGAAACATATATTTTACATCTTTTACCCTCTCTCATTTATTACATAGTCATCTTAAATTTTTTTCTACATACTTTGAGAATCAGTTATAATTTTTACCTCAGTCATCTAGACTAATTTAGGAAACTCAAAAAAGAAGGAAAAATCTGTTGAACTTATCCATAAATTTTCTTTCTTACCTTATTCTTTCTCTTTTATGATGTCCAAAGATTACTTCTGTTATCATTCTTTTTTATTTAAAGAACTTCCTTTAGCCATTCTTTTAGGCTATTTTGCTAACAACCAATTCTTTTAGTGTTCCTTCACCTGAGAATGTTTTTGCTGGATATAGGTTTCTGGGCTGCCAGTTATATTCTTGCAAATCTTGAAAATTTTTGGATCACTTCCATCTTTGATGTGTCATTTCTCTCTTGCTGTTTCCATGATTCTTTTTTTCTTTGTTTTTCATAAATTTTACCATGGTGTGTTTTGATATGGATTTTTCTTTCAAGTTTATGCTTTAAGGAACTGGCTTCTTGAATCTGTAGGTTCATGTCATTTGACAAATTGCAAAGTTTTCAGTTATTATTGCTCTAAGTACTCTTTCAGCTCAACCTCCATCATCTCATCATGAGATTCCAATGACAAGAGTCTTTTGCTGGAGACTCACAAGTTCTTTTGTCCTTATTATTTTTATTGTTCAATATTTTTCCTTTCTGTTGTTCTGATTGGGTAATTTCTTTCTCTCGCTCGCTCGTCTTCAATATCATCGATTATTTCCTCTGACACTACACCAGAAGGGGAAATGTGAGGGTACTACCTTAATTGCCAGGTGTAGAGGTCCTAATTTCTCCCATAACCCCACTGACTCACAAATGAAGGATGCTCTTGGTTACTGCTGATCAAGATTGGGAGTTCTGGCTCCCACCAGGCCTCCTCTGCTGTCTCCCTGATAGGAGAAATAATAGTGTCAGATTACAGCTCTTCAAGTCCACTGATATCATGCAGAATGATTTCTTTGAAATAGGCTCTGGTGAAAGTCCTTAATCTCTGCTAAGCATCCTCTGATATCACCCCACAAAGGAGGGGAAGGTCATCTGACTACTACCTAGAGAGTAGAAGTCCAGTCTCCCCACTTGGTCTCTCCTGACACTGTGGTGGGCGAGTACTTTTCATGCCCAGAAGGTTTCAGCTCCTATTTGCAATTTTCCGACATCATGGCACGGGCAGTTTGGGGTGATTAGTTACATCCTGATGAGTGTGGGACCCTAGGCTCCCCTGGGGCCCTTTGCCAGCATGGGATTTTTCTGAAGCTAGGATCTCCATTTTGTCTGTCATGCTGGCTGGAGTAGGATACTTATTATCTTAAATTGTTCTTTCTCATGAGGCTGTCCTTTTTCTGCTCTTTTTCTAAAGCTTTTTTTTTTTTTAATTTTTGTAGGGGATAGGGGGCTTTTATTGGTCTAAACCCTTTGCTATTTACAGGCTGCTACTGGATTCTTCATCTTCATGTCTGGTGTGTATGAGGCAAAACCAAAACAAAATGACAAAGAAGAAAAGGACAAAAGCAGAGAATTAACCACCATCTTTTCCTATGGATCCTGATGTCCCTAACCAGTCTCCCTTCTCTGTACAGTTGAAAGGCTTGTTATGTCTGTCTTATATATAATATCTAGGCCATTTAGTTGTTTCAGGAGGAGATATAGGGAAAAGTATATCTATCTTCTTGGAAGCCAGGTTTCAACAGTTTTTTATCTTTTGCCCCAAATGATCTTCACAAGCAGTGAATTTGTTTTAACTATATGTTTAATTTCTTTCAACATAATCATTTCATTCATCCTATAAATGTTTCTTCAGTTCCCAACATGTGCTAAATTTGGGTCATGTATTGGAATTACATTACTGAGGGAGAGCCTAATGAGAAAACAAAGAAATGGGTGTATTTATAGAAGGTAAGTTTAGTGGTAATTTGTTAGGTGATAATAGTAACTGGAATATCACTTATATATTTTTGTGTTAATTTTAGTGGTTTCTCAAGGAATTGTTATTTGACTTCATTACTCTTCTGTTGCTTCTTTTTTGCTATCTTTTACTACTTTGTTGTATTTTTTAGATTCCATATATATGATATATGGTATTTGTCTTTCTTTGTCTTATTTCACCTGCATAATCCCCTCCAAATCCATCCATGTTGCAAATGACAAAATTACATTCTTTTTTTTATGGCTGAGTAGTGTTACATTGTATGTATGTATTATATATGTGTGTGTTGGTGTGCACACTTCTTTATCTTTTCATCTGTTGATGGATATTTAGTTGCTTCCATATCTTGGAAGTTGCTATGAACACTGGGATGCATATAATGTATCTTTTTGAATTAAAGCTTTCATCTTTTCTGGATATATGCCCAGCAGTGGAGTTGCTGGATCATATGTAACTTATTTTTAGTTTTTTAAGGAACCTCCATGCTGATTTCCATAGTGGCTAAACCAATATACATTCCTACCAAAAGTGTATGAGGGTTCCCTTTTCTCCACATCCTCTCCAGCATTTACCATTTGTAGACTTTTTCATGATAGCCATTCTGACCAGTGTGACGTGATAACTCTGTGGTTTTGATCTGCATTTTTCTCATAGTGATACTGATCATCATTTTGTGTGCCTGTTGGCCATTTGTATGCCTTCTTTGGAGAAATGTCTATTTAGATCTTCTGGCCATTTTTTAATTAGGTTGTTTTTATAATATTGGGTTATATGTTTGTATATTTTGATATTAATCCATTATGGATTGCATCATTTAAAAATATTTTCCATTCTGTAGGTTTCCTTTTTTTTGTTAATGGTTTCCTTTGCTGTGCAAAAGCTTTTAAGTTTGATTATTTTTGCTTTTATTTCTTTTTCCTTGGGAGACTGATCTGAGAAAACATTTGTACAATTTATGTCAGAGAACGTTTTGCCTGTTTTCCTCTAAGGGTTTTATGGTGTCATGACTTATATTTAGGTCTTTAAACCATTTGGAGTTTATTTTTAGAGTATATGGTGTGAGGGAATGCTCCAATTTCATTGATTTACTATAGGTGTGTGAATTTATTTCTGGGCTCTCTATACTATTCCATTGATCTATATGTCTGTTTTTGTGCCAACACCACACTGTTTTGATTACTTTAGTTTTAGTGTAGTCTGAAGTCTGGAAGGGTTATGCCTTGTTCTTTTGCCTCAGGATTGCTTTGGCAGTTCTGGGCCTTTTGTGGTTCCATGTAAATTTTAGATTATTTATTAGTTCTATTAAAAATGTCATGGATATTTTGATATAGATTGCTTTGAATCTGTAGATTGCTTTGGGTAGTATGGCAATTTTAACAATATTAATTTCTTTCAGTCCAAAGGCATGGAATAGCTTTCTGTTTCTTTGAGTCATCTTTAATTTCCTTTATCAGTGTTTTTTTAGTTTTCAGTGTATATGTTTTTCACTACCTTGGACTAGTTTCCTATATTCCCAGTTTGGCGGGAGTTTTGTTTTTTTTTAATCATGAATGGATGTTGAATTTTGTCACATACTTTTCTTGCATCTATTGAGATGAACGTAGGGTTTTTGTCTTTCCTTTTGTTGACATGATGTTTCTGTCAATTTGTTTGCATATGTTTAACCATCCTTGCGACCCTGGAAGGGATCCAATTTGGTCATGGGGTATGACCCTTTTTCTGTATTGCTGGATTTGTTTTGCTAATATTCGTTGAGGAATTGTTCATCAATATTCATCAAAGAGATTGGCCTGTGATTTTCTGTATTTGTAGTATCTCTATCTGGTTTTAGTAGCAGGGTGTTGGTGGCTTCATAGAATGAATTTGAGAGTGTTGTGCCTCTTCAATTTTTTGGAATAGTTTGAGAAGGTTGGATGTTAAGTCTTCTTTAAATGTTTGATAGAATTCCTCAGTGAAGCCATCAGAGTTTTTTTTTTTATTACACATTCTGTTTCACTTCTAGTGATCAGTCTGTTCAAATGATCTATTTCCTCTTGACTCAGTTTTGACAGGCTGTATGTTTATTAAAACTTGTCCATTTCTAGGTTATCCAGTTTGTTGACATATAACTATTCCTAGTATTCTCTTATTTTTTTGTATTTTTGTGGTGTCAGTTGTTATTTTTACTTTTTATTTTTTAAATTTATCTTTTTAATCTATGAATTTTATTACATTTATAGTTGTACAATGATCATCATGACCCAATTTTATAGCATTTCCATCCCAAACCCCCAGCCCATCCCTCCCCCTTGTAACCTGTCTCCTTTGTAAACTGTAAGTTTTTCAAAGTCTTGAGTCAGTATCTGTTCTGCAAAGAAGTTCATCGTATCCATTTTTAGGTTCCACATATAAATGATGGCATATGACATTGGTATCTCACTGTCTGACTGATTTCACTTAGCATGATAATTTCTGGGTCTATCCATGTTGCTGCAAATGCTGTTATTCCTTTTTATGGCTGTGTAATATTCCATTGTATATATGTACCGAATCTTCTTTTCATTTCTCATTTTGTTTATTTAGGTCTTTCCTCTTTTCTTCTTGGTGAGCCTGACTATTACAATGTTGACTCCTTAACCCACTGCTCCACAAGGGAACTCCAATATTTTTAATTTTTTAAATCTCTGTTTTATCTATTTCTTCTCTGATCTTTTTTCATTTCCTACCCTCTGCTGACTTTGGGTTTTATTTGTTCTCATTTTTCTAATTCTAGGGGCTAGGTTAGGTTCTTTATTTGAGATTTTTCTTGTTTCTTGAGGAAGTCTTATCTTGTATTGAGGCAGTTAAATCTTAAATAAGATTTAAACTTAGCATGTGTTATAGTTACAATAAGTAGAATATCATCTCTATATTTTTGTGTTATGTTTGGTGCTTGCTCAGGGGATTGCCATTCAAATTCTTTTCATGGTCTACATAGTTTTAAATAGTATCATTTCTTATAAATAAACTTATAATAGGATATTTCCATATATTCTCCTTTTCTTCATGATCTTGTTGTGTTATTTGTATCTGTAATATATAGTTCTCTTTTTCTCTTTAGGGCCACACCTGTGGCATATGGAAGTTTCCAGGATAGGGGTTGAATCACAGCTGCTGGCCTTTGCCACAGCCACAGCAACACCAGATAGGAGCTGCATCTGCAACCTATGTCACAGTTCATGGCAATGCTGGATCCTTAACCCACTGAGCATCTGTAATATAATTTATCACTTTACTTTAAAGACTCAGTGCTCTTTCAAAGAAATTATAGAAAATACTAACCTTTTATAATTATCCATATATTTTCCCTATCTACTGCTCTTAGTTCCTATCTCTGGTTGTTAATTTCCATCAGGTGTCATTTCCCTTCAGCCTAAAGAACTTCCTTTATCATCACTTGTATTACAGGTTAACCAGTGATGGATTGTCTCAGGTTTGATTTTTTAGCTGTGTCATATTTCAGACATTTTGGAAGATAATTTTGCTGGATGTAGAATATAGATTGAAAGTTCTATCTTTTCTTTTATCACTGGAGGCATGCTATCCTATTTCCTTTGGGTCTCTTGAATTCTGTTGAAAAACAGCCATCATTTAAATCTTCATTCCCTGGTAGGTAATGTATCTTTATTCCTTTGAATTTTTCGGTGGATATACTTTTGTTCAATTCATACATATACTTATAGCTCATATAAATGTCCAATATGTAGTTTATTATATATAAATACTTCAAAAATCCGATTGTTTTATCAATGAAAATTACTTTGCTTATGTAAGAAAATAACTTACTTGACAAGAGCAAAAATTCAAAATCAAAAATGCTGCATGAAAAGCACAAAAATAGAATAAAGTTATCTCAATAAAATTTATGAAAGTATCTGCATAGAGATATACAAATTAAGATGATTTAAACACATTTACAAGCAAAATGTAACAAAGTTTCTTATTACAATTTCTAATCTAATACTTATGTTGATCTGGATATTACATTGCATGGGAAGAACCAAAAATGTCTTGATAAAGAACAATGATATGAGATATATGTATATGCATTTAAACATATAGTGGATTTAGTGTTCAATTAACTATTAAATAATAAACTATTTACCATATGGAATTAATAATTTGCATCCAAATATATTAAGAAAATAAATGTGAATAGTCCATGAAATATATTAATGTGATTAATAATTAGTATAAACTTTTAAAATACCCTTTTTGTATCTTGATAGCAGATTACTGAAGAAGCATAAAATGGTACTGGGTTTTTCTTGCTATGATATCAGAAAAAATGACAAATATTCAGAATTATAACTTTCTAATTTTATCTGGCAAATAATATAGAAAAAGCCTTAAATATGACCCTATGTAGGTGCATTTATTCCATTTCTTATGATGTGTATAGAAAGTTTATTAAGAATTGATATTCTTAGAAAAATATGTTTAACAGAATAGAATCTAGCAAATTTGGTAAATTCTCTAAGCAATTCTAATATATTACCTGCGGTTTGCTTTTAGTCTATAAGCATAATACTCTTGAAAAAAGTTGTTTTTATTTCTTCCTTTCATATCTTATATGCAGTTTTTCTTGCATTACTGCCCTGGCTAGGACTTATATAAAATGTTAATTAAAACTGGTGATAGTAGGCATCTTTTTCTCAGTCCTCATTTCAAGGGAAGAATATTTTGACACTTGGGTGTCACCATGCTATTCTTGAGTTCTCTAAGTTATTACTTTTATTATAAGTGAATGGTAAATATTGTCAGATCACATATCTGTTATAATAAGACATGATTTTGTTCCTTTGGTTTGTTAAAGTTATCTGATTTCTAAATACTGAATGTGTATTAATTCATCATTGGCTTAACCATAAAATGTTCATGCTATATTATATATTTGATGTATCTTAGGATTCTGTTTGTCAGAAAAATATTTTTTATTGCTGTTTATGAGAGATATGAACTGAAGATTCTCTTTCCTTAAAATATCATTAATAGTTTTATGTAAATTTTATACATATCCCATAAAACATTTTGGACAGTGATTTTACTCTTTCTATTCTGTGAAAGAAGTTTTGCAAGATTGATTTCATTTCTTTCTCAGTTATATGGAAAGTTTATGGCTTTGGGTACCAGCTGTGAAAATCATTTGTAGGAAGTTTGATTAGACAAAATTTACTTGATTGGTATTTCCTATAATTTTTGGATATATGTGTGTTTCTCTTTGAGGTTTGTCATTTTCAAATGTCTTGGAGTAAATTTTGTTATGATATTGTATATGTTTTCAATATCTGTAGTATTATACTCTTCATAGTCTTGGTATTGAAAATATGAGCCTACTTTTTTCTTAATCAGTCTTCTCATGAGTTTATAATCTTTTTTACCATCTTACAAAAATGAAAACCAACTTTTGAATTTGTTTATCTTCTCTTTGTAATTTTTTTCAAAATGGATTTCCCTGATCTTAATAGTATCATTTCATTTTTATTACTTTTTCTGCTAAATTACTGTTTATTTTTCATTTTCCTGAGGTAGAGTATCAGCTCCTAAATTTTCCAGATTTCTTCTCTTGCATTTGATGCTGTGCATTTTCTCTTAGACACATATTTTCATCCTACACACTTTGTTATAAAATTCACTGAGATATAATTGACTTAAAATAACCTGTACATTAAAATTCAGTGTAAGTTTGAAATGTTCTCCTTTGTGAAATCATCTCCACAATCAATAAAAGGTAAATATCCATCCCAGGTGTCCATGTTTCCTTCTGCATCTTTGTATTTCCTCCCTCTTAGTCTTGCCCAAGACCTCTCACTTTTCCCATGAAATCAACATTCTTTTAAATGTCTTTGTATGGATGTGTAATTTCAGTTTTCTTGGATAAGTTTTGAAGAATTGAATGGAGTGTATCATATGCTTGATGTGTCTTTAATTATTTTAGAGACTATCAAAGTGTTTTGCAACATGCTTGTACCATTGTACACCTAACCAGCAGTGTATGAGTCTTGTATTTGTTCTGCATCCTTGCCAACACTCACTTAATTGTATGTAGCACCTCTAATAGGTATACAGTGATATCTCAGTGTCACTCTAAATAATGTAGGTATAACAACTTCATTGTTTCTTTTTTACCTGAGCATCCTAGTACATGGACATAATGGATCACAGGCCTGATGCCAATTATTTCATTTCTATTTCTATTTTGCATGCATGGTTCTTTTGTATTGTAGGTTGGATTTTCTGTGTGAAATACTGTGGAGGTAATCGGAGGTCAGGGAGCATTTTCTTTTGTTTCTGAGAGGGTGTTAGCATGGGGGCAGCTCACCTCCTGGCACTCAGATTGAGAAGTTGGGTCTTAGGTTTTGTCAGTTTTATCTTCCCAGATCATATCAACAGGTAGGCAGTAGCCCCTCAGGGATGTCAGATGAACCCCTGAGTTGTTTCCTAGAGCCTCTCCTCCCTTTTTTTCTTTCTTCTATTTAGGGCCACACGTGCAGCATATGGAAGTTCCCAGGCTAGGGTCAAATTGGAGCTGTAGCTGCCAGCCCACTCCAGCAGTAGCAACACTAGATATGAGCCCCATCTGCGACCTACACCATAGCTCTTGGCAATGCCAGATCCTTTAACCCACTGAGCAAGGCTAGGGATGGAACCTGCATCGTCATGGATACTGGTTGGGTTCTTAACCCACTGAGCCATGATAGGAACTCTGAGCCTCTCCTCCTTGGTGCACCCTCAGGTCCAATCTATTTCTTCTGGGTTGGTAAGACTGCTAGAAGCCCTGGTCAATTGAATAGCTTCTCAACTTCAACTTTCTGCTCAACAGTCTGGGTTTCTCAGTCACTTCCTGTGACTCAGCAAAAGCCTGGAGGGCAAAGGGGTACCAAATTTGTGTCTCACCACCCAGGCTTCTCTTGTAATTGAGATCTTGTCTCTTCAGATACTTGTTTCCCTGGGTTTGTGGTGCTTTCAAACACATGCTTTTGGAGTTCCCCTGTGGCGCAGGGGTTAACGAATCCAACTGGGAACCATGAGGTTTCGGGTTCAATCCCTGGCCTCACTCAGTGGGTTAAGGATCTGGCGTTGCCGTGAGCTGTGGTGTAGGCCCTGGTGTAGGCCGGTGGCTACAGCTCCGATTTGACCCCTAGCCTGGAAACCTCCGTATGCCATGAGTGTGGCCCTAGAAAAGACAGACTAACAAACAAACAAACATGCTTTTAATATATTTCCAACTCTTCTAATTTTTGGCAGCAGCATGGTTGGGCTGCAAAGTCTCAACTGTCATTATTGAAAGCTTACATTTCTACCAACATTATTTTTTTAAAATATATTTTAGTTTGGGAGTTCCCATTGTGGCTCAGTGGTTAACGAATCCGACCGGAACCATGAGGTTTCGGGTTTGATCCCTGGCCTTGCTCAGTGGGTTAAGGATCCGGTGGTGAGCTGTGGTGTAGGTCGCAGATGAGGCTTGGATCCCGCGTTGCTGTGGCTGTGGTGTGGTGTAGGCTGGCAGCTACAGCTCCAGTTGGACCTCTAGCCTGAGAACCTCCATATGCCACGGGAGTGGCCCTAGAAAAGGCAAAAAAAAAAAAAGTTAAAAAACATATATTTTAGTTTGTAGTTATTTTTCTTTTCCTATAGCCAGTTAATCCATTCAATATATCAGGCAAATGACCTTCCTATGAAGTGCGTATTTTTTCCCTTATATTGTTACTTTATTTCACTTAAATATTTGATTGATTACAATAAATCTTTGTTCAATTCACAGAATGTATCAACTGTGGGCCAAGTGATTTAGTACTTTACTGGGGGACAGTGTGGTGAGAAAAATATGAGAGAATAGGAGTATATTATTAGAGATAAAGTTAGGGGTAATTGTTATCCAATCATTGTGTACCAGATTATTACCTGTGCCTTCTTGCTCTATGGATTGACATTTGAATCTTTATCTTATCCGGGTCTACTTTGAATTATGATAGTACCACCCTATGAAATACAACCTCACAGAAAAGTTGTCTTTCATATTTATGCATATATTTTCCCTCTAGTGGTCTTCACTCCTTCCTGGAGTTCTTAATTTCCATGACATGTCTTTTCCTTTAGCCTGAAGAAATTGCTGTAGTATTACTTGTATTACAGGTTGTTCAGCTATAAATGGCCTCAAGTTTGATTGTGTGGGTGTGTCTTATTCTCAGTTTGGAGGGATAATTTTGATGTATATATACAGTTCTGAGTTGACAGCTTTAATTTTTCTTTCAATTGGAAAGATGTTCCTCCGTATTCCCCAGTCTCTATGGACCATCATTTAAATCATCATTCCCAGGTAGGAAATGTATCTGTATTTCTCTGGAGATTTTAATTTTTAAAAACTTTTTGCATTTCAGGGAGTTCCCATTGTGGCTCAGTGGTAATAAATCCGAGTAGTATCCATGAGGATGTGAGTTTGATCCCTGGCCTCGCTCAGTGGGTTGAGGATCTGGCTGCATGAGCTGTGGTGTAGGTCCCAGATGCAGCTCAGATCCTGTGTTGCTGTGGCCGGGCCATAGGTCAGCAGTTGCAGCTCTGATTCGACCCCTAGCCTGGGAACTTCTATATGCTGCAGTCACAGCCCTAAAAAGCAAAAAAAAAAAAAAAAAAAAAAAAAAATTTGCAATTCAGCAATTTAGGTATGATATACCCACGTCACTATATATTTTTATTTAACCTGCTTTGGTTCCACTGATGTTGGATCTGTGATTTGACATATTTCTAAAAACTTGGGAATTTTTGACCACTTTCCTGCTAAACATGTTTTTTAATGATCCTTTCTGGTTCCCCTTCATATTGGATTCTGATTAAAAATATGTTTGGTGATTGAATATTATCCCACAGGTCACTATAATTCACTCTACTCTTGCTAGATCAGAACCCCACAGTCTTTGGGCATTATAAGACCTCTGGTATCTCTGTTCCTCTCTTAGCTTCACATACACTGTCTATTACCTTGATGTGTACAAGCCAACACTTGACCAAAGACCTGTTGTGAACTCCCACACAGACTTCTGCCCTAGACCTATGTACAACTCCCTCATCTTCAGTGCTATTTGCAGCTGCATTAGTAGCCCTAAATTCCAATCTGAGCCTCATCAGTTTAGCAACACCCCCACACTGCCTGTTTGCAAAATCCTTGCCACAGGGCAGTTTGTCCCATTCAGAAGACCTGGGCAAACTTAAGTCTCTTACCCTGACAATGCCTTGTGTTGGTGAGGAATTCATATATATTGCCCTAAGCAGAAAAAAACCCCTAAAAGTCTACCATCAAAAGCTATAGGCAAACATTCAGCCAAAATGCAAAATATTTGAGGGAGCAGGAAAACAGCAGCTGGAAGCCCTGCTAGTGCTCCTTTTCTTCCATATCAGGTTGCATTTTGGTTTCACAATAAACAATGAGTTGTGATGTAAAATATTATTTGTGAAACTATGAGTACTGATTGTGAAAAATTTACACAATGGAATTGTTTAGTTTTTGGTTTATTCTGTTTTACTGTTAATAACACAGCCTCTATATCCATTTCTCTAGCATTCTCCATAGATCCCTCACTTCCAAGGTAGTTTACAGTAAACAACCTAGACAAACAAAGTATACCCTGGTAAAACAGTTCTATCTTTTAGCACGTTTACAAGGAATTATTATCAATGTCAGCACATTTATTAGAAGGTCATTTACTCTTATGAGATATTCCATGTTAAGGATATTTACAGGCTTGCTCTTACTCTTTTCCTTTACAACATTCAAAATGAGTCTAGGATGTTAGGGAGTCAGGGAAGTAGTAATGTGAGGAAAACGGGAGGCATAACGCTATGAGTTGGCAAAAAGGATTCACCTCCTTTATTCTTCTGAACACCTGAGTGGTGTTTACACAGCTGTGTTCTCTTTGGCTAAATACAAAGCCTTGGTCAGTTTGTATTATTTCACTGTTTTCCCTATGTATTATACTTGGAAGGATAAATAAAAACGACATACAAATACAATAAATACAACCTCAAAAAGCAAACAAATGATCGGTACCAAATGTTTGATGTTTGTGTGTGTCTGTGAACACACGCACATACCTGTAGTTTTCTTAGAAGGATAAATGGTGATATAATTTGGAAAGTGCATATATGAGGTCCTGAATGTATTGATCATATTTTCCTTCTGGTGCACATAATTTGTGTTTTTCATTGGCATTCTTTTTTTGGGTAAGATTTTTATATTTTTAGTATAGTTGATTTACAGTGTTCTGTCAATTTCTCACATTATCTTCCATCATGTTCCATCACGAGTGATTCTTTCTATATGTTTATATATGTCAAATATAGTTTCCTAATATTTAAAAAATTTTAGAAGATTTTTTCAATTAAAATTATTTTATGTGATGTAAAGGATTCTTAATTTGGCTGACAGTAGAAGCAAAATCAAATAAAAGGAATAAAAAGTAGAATAAAAATCACAAAAGCCAAGAGTTTTATTATAATAGGTCATATTACTTTGATCAAAATTTTTATGTCCAGAACAAACAATCCAAAAATTTATATGGAACCACAAAAGACCCAGAATCCCCAAAGCAATCCTGAGAAACAAAAACCAAGCAGGAGGCATCACTCTCCCAGACTTCAAGAAATACTACAAAGCCACAGTCATCAAAATAGTGTGGTACTGGTATCAAAACAGACAGACAGACCAATGGAACAGAATAGAGAACCCAGAAATAAACCCTGACACCTAGGGTCAATTAATCTTTGACAAGGGAGGCAAGAACCTAAAATGGGAAAAAGAATGTCCATTCAGCAAGCACTGCTGGGAAACCTGGACAGCTGCATGCAAAGCAATGAAACTAGAACACACCCTCACACCATGCACAAAAATACACTCAAAATGGCCGAAAGACTTAAATATAAGACAAGACACCATCAAACTCCTAGAAGAAAACATAGGCAAAACACTCTCTGACATCAACATCATGAATATTTTCTCAGGTCAGTCTCCCAAAGCAATAGAAATTAGAGCAAAAATAAACCCATGGGACCTCATCAAACTGAAAAGCTTTTGCACAGCAACGGAAACCCAAAATAAAACAAAAAGACAACTTACAGAATGGGAGAAAATAGTTTCAAATGATGCAGCTGACAAGGGCTTAATCTCTAGAATATACAAACAACTTATATAACTCAACAGCAAAAAAGCCAATCAATCAATGGAAAAATGGGCCAAAGACCTGAATAGACATTTCTCCAAAGAAGATATACAGATGGCCAACAAACACATGAAAAAATGCTCAACATCGCAGATTATAAGAGAAATGCAAATCAAAACTACCATGAGATACCACCTCACACCAGTCAGAATGGCCATCATTAATAAATCCACAAATAACAAGTGCTGGAGGGGGTGTGGAGAAAAGGGAACCCTCCTGCACTGTTGGTGGGAATGTCAACTGGTACAGCCACTATGGAGAACAGTTTGGAGATACCTTAGAAACCTATACATAGAACTTCCATATGACCCTGCAATCCCACTCTTGGGCATCTATCCGGACAAAACTCTACTTAAAAGAGACACATGCACCCGTATGTTCATTGCAGCACTATTCACAATAGCCAAGACATGGAAACAACCCAAATGTCCATCGACAGAGGATTGGATTCGGAAGAGGTGGTATATATACACAATGGAATACTACTCAGCCATAAAAAAGAATGACATCATGCCATTTGCAGCAACATGGATGGAGCTAGAGAACCTCATACTGAGTGAAATGAGCCAGAAAGACAAAGACAAATACCATATGATATCACTTATAACTGGAATCTAATATCCAGCACAAATGAACATCTCCTTAGAAAAGAAAATCATGGACTTGGAGAAGAGACTTGTGGCTGCCTGATGGGAGGGGGAGGGAGTGGGAGGGATTGGGAGCTTGGGTTTATCAGACACAATTTAGAATAGATTTACAAGGAGATCCTGCTGAATAGCATTGAGAACTTTGTCTAGATACTCATGTTGCAACAGAAGAAAGGCTGGGGGAAAAATGTAATTGTAATGTATACATGTAAGGATAACCTGACCCCCTTGCTGTACAGTGGGAAAATAAAAAAAAAAAATTTTATGTCCATGCAAATATAGAGCTAAACTACCTTCGAGAAGTATTTCTAAACTCATTTGTGTGTGTACACTTGTGATAAATTGCTAATAATATTTCTTAATATTGGAATTATTTGTGTTGGATATGTCTTAGTAGTACAATAATAAAACATTGCCACTTATTACAAAAAATTACAAAAGCCAAAATATTCCAAGTTAAAAAATCATATTAAAAATAATTGAAAATATCTAAATAAACTTTATTCAAGTTAAAATGATTTAAGTATATTCCTAAGATATATTTCAAAATGACTTGTTTTGTTAATGGGTGGTCTGAACTTTATATTAACCTAGGTGAGAAACTATATGAGAACTGGCAAGTTCTATTGATATAAAGTAGTAGATGGTCACCTGTATTACCTGTAGCAAAATACCTTATCCGTACAGTAATTATATAATATGTTGTAACATTCAGTTCTAAGAAAACATCTTATATCTACAATAATTTATATAGCCTTATTACTTAAAGAACATTAAAGTACAATACTTTTTTTTTTAATCTCTGGTACTAGATTTTGTAAGGGTTATGAAATGATACTGGATTTTTTAAAAGCTATTTAACATTTCTTAGCAGAATTTTGAGTTACAAATACTGTACCCAGTAATTCCACTTTTAAAACTGTGCAGCTGCTCAGGCAAGTGCACAAAAGTATGGGTACAAAAAGCAGTTTTTAAGTAAATTATGATGTATCCATGCTATGAATACTATTCAACTATTGCAGTCAGTCACATACATCTATACCATATATGTTTACACAAAACACCTCCAAGATATATTGCTAAAGACAAAAAGTGTGTCATACTTTAATTTCAGTTATATGCACAACTATATAGCTATATTATGTATGTTAATGTATCTGTTTCATATGCAGACTTTACTCAATCTTGGATATTTTTGAGAAGTAAAAACATATCTGAAGTTTTTTGAAATTTTACACTGAGCATAGTCTAACTAATAAAAGAAAAAAAATAGTCACATCATGGCCTATCACTAGTAATTATTTTGGAAGATCTACTCTCAACTTTTTCTTCTTTTTTAAGTAGTACAAAACAGGATAAAAAGTTATACTTAAAATTAGAAAAGGGTTAGAGAGGAAAGAAACAATCAACTATATAAACAAGCTATGTGGAAAAAATAGTGAACCATTTAAAGAAGCTGCCCTCAGATTTCCCTCTGTGGCTCAGCGGTTAATGAACCGGACTAGAATCCATGAGGATGTGGGTTCGATCCCTGGCCTCGCTCAGTGGGTTAAGGATCTGGTGTTGCCATGAGCTGTGGTGTAGGTCGCAGACACAACTCTGATCCAGCGTTGCTGTGTCTGTGGCTGTGGCTGGCAGCTGTAGTTCCCATTCGACCTCTAGCCTGGGAACTTCCACATGCCACGGGTGCAGCCCTTTCCCTGTAAAAGAGCAAAGAAGCTGCCCTCTATTTAGTCAGTGAGATCATTAAGCCAAGGGTTGTAAGTAAAATTGTCACATGGAATAATCTTTTATTGATCTGCTAGAATTAAGTGTCATGTGTATTAGGAAGTTTATTGTATGTTAAAGGTCCCTGTTCCCATGATATCAGGAAAAATGACAATAATGGTCAAGGTTGTAATGTCTCTTAAATAAATATATAGGAAAAAGCCTTAAAATAAAATTTTTTCCTGTAGAGTTTTGTGTCATTTCTTTCTATGTGTATAAAATCCTTATGAAGGATTGTTATTCTCAGAAAAATGCATTTATGTTTAACTGTGTGATAGGACCATGGCCAAGTACAGAGAACTACTTAGATGTCATCAAAATCTAGGCAATTCAACATATTTTGAAAGGAAAGAACATAGTGTATAAGAAAAAGCAGCTCCCAGAAATAATTTCTTGAAGCACAATGTTTAGTTTGAATCTGAGTACATAACATAGAAATTGAAAAAAATAATTCATTGTGACTTGGACCAAAATAGAGCCCAGTTGTAGTATATATTCACATTTGAGGAAATTATTCTGATGGGTTTGAATGTCCCTGCGCCCTATTTAAAGGGAGATACAGTTGTCAGTGGTCACATCTATGGAAATTCACCTTGGAAGAATAGCATTATGTAATGTTAAGGATTGGGTTGTGGGAGGGTGAATCCTAGATTCAACTGTGGCATTCTCTCTCCATGAATTAGAGAAAATCGCTTCATTTCTCTGACCTCTGTGTATTTTTCCTAGATATGAGAAGCAAAACTTCTTAAATGCTTAAATTCTGTGGGATTTATGTACTCACAGAAATGAACATGAACAAACATGATCACCCACAATGTTCCACACTGCTAACATTTAAATGTTCAGCAAATTAAATATTTCACCTTTGATATAAACATGCCATTTTAAAGTAATAATAAAAATGTAAAATGCCACTATGGTTTTAAAAATTCATTCTGGAATACTACACTATAGAAAATTCGGTAGTTAGGTTATCAGATACCCAAATACTATTAAACCATGGAATCATATGAACTCAGCTACTAACCTAAAAAGTATAGCTATCACAAGCCATCCACCTATCTTTAATTTCTCAGTAGAATATCTTCACCAAGGTATTGTACAGCTTCTATCTGAACTTTAGTGGCAGGAAACCAGTTTTCAGAACTGACCTTATCATTGACCAGTAGGTTTTTCCTTTGTTCTATTTAACTGGACCCTGCCTTCCTATTAATTCTCCCCATTAGCCCCATTTTTTACTTATGCCTTTACAGAACATGCTGGATTACTGAACATGCTAGGATGTGACTTGGGTTCACATTGAATGGCATTACATGTGCTTAAGAGTGGGAAGAATTGACCACTTGAAGAATATTAAATCTTCCATTTAATAAATTTGGACACCATTCCAATTGTTCTTATCTTCATTAGCTCTTGTCAATAGTTTTCCATAGTTTGCTGTGTAAAGAGCTTGCACAGATTCATTAAACTTTTATCAAGAAGTTTGATAATCCTTGAAGTTATGAATGGTATTTTTTATAATTAACCTTTGAATTTTTGGTTGTTGGCATTTGGAATTACAGTTTTTAAAATTAATCATATATATCCATCAATCTTGCCAAGTTCACTTATTAATTCCAATATATAATATATAGATTGATATTAGTGTAGAAATATATTCACCCAATATGTGAGTAATAACAGTTTCATGGCTTCATTTCCCATCTTTATCTCTTTTCTTTTTTGTGTATTATTGCCCTATATAAATATTGAATTGAAATGGTGATAGGAATCCTTTTCTCATTTCTGATCTCAGGAGAAGATTTAAATATTTCAGCACTTATTATTATATTTAGCTGCAGTTTTATGAATTTTTTACAATCAAGTGGGTGATAAGTTACAGCGTTTTTTTGCATCTATTATAATAATCACACTATTTTGTTCCTTTGTTTTATTGAAGTGATTTGATTTCAAAGTGCTAAATCAACAAGAATTCATTCTTGGGTAAAGCCCAATTTGTTTTGTACCAGACTTGATATAACTTTGGATTCATTTTGTTAAACATACTGATTTTTTTTTTTTTTGGAATGTGATCATGAGAGATATAACCCTTTGGTTTTTCTTTTCATGTGATATCCTTATCGGCTTATTGTAAAGTTTTCGGGGACTCTTTAAACATTAGGAGGGGTGACTACTGTTTCAAGTCTCTGTAACATCTTGTGTAAGATTGGTGTCATTTCTTTCTCAACTGTAGGAGAAAATTCACCAAGTCAATCACCAGAGAATGGGACTCACTTATAGAAGATTTTTTTTTTCACTACAGGAGCAATTTATTTAATAAACACAGCACTATGCAGACTTCCTAAGTTTTATTTTTTGTTGAGTTGGTTTTACTTAGAGTTGTACATTTTGTATAACTTAAAATCACATATTTTATCTCTAGACTCTATAATGATGACATTTCTTATAGAAATAATGTGTTTCTTGATGAATGAATCCTTTAATCATAATGAAATGTCCCCCTTTATCACTAGTCATCCTCCTTTCCTGGATATTTAGTTTCTTGGCATTAATTTGCCCATCCAAGTTTTATTGTTATAAATTTTGCGTGGTATATCATTTTCTATACTGTTATTTTCAGTCTTACAGTATCTTTCAGTTTACATTGCCTTTCCTATAAACAGCATATAATTGGGACTTTTTTTGTTTCTAGTCTGGAAAACTTTACATTGTAATTGTAATGTTCAGATTTAAAAATTGATGTATATATATTGATTTATAGTTGTCACTCTTGTGACATTTTCTGTTTTCCCTATCTCTTTTTATTTTTCTGTTCTTCTTGTGTCTACTTTTGTATTTCTTGAATAATTTTTGTTATTCATTTCTTTTCTTGGATTTTTATCTGTGGCAGTTTAAAAACATGCCCCCGTCACATAATTTTTGACACTCTCTTGCTTCAAGAGATGGAGTTTACGGCCCCTTGCAAGATTCCGGGCCAACCTTAGTGACTCTCTTGTAACCAATAAAATGCAGCAGTTCTGTTGCCACATAAATTACTAGGCTGGAGTTCCAACCAATGGGCATTACAAACTGCCACCAGTAGAGGGTGCCATCTTGGCTCTCCCTCCCAGGCTTTATCTCCCTTGTGGACATTTTCTTTCTGCCTCATGCTAGTCGCAATGTGAATTAGTTTGTCAAGCAGTAAATTGTCTCAGGTTTATTTATGTGGCTGTGTGTTATTTAACTCTCAGTTTGGAAGGCTAATCTTGATGGATATAGAATTCTAGGGTGACAGTCTTATTTTTTCTTTCAGTTTTGGAAAGAGTCTCCATTTTTCTCTGGTCCCCCATGGATTCTGCTGAGAAGGTAGCAGCCATCTTTTAAGTCGTTGTTCCAGGGTAGGTAATGTATTTTTATTTCTTAGATGTTTTTAATTGATTATATTTGTTCACTTCACTGATATTCTTTATTTCATAGGGATGCATAATATATAGTTTAATAATTATTTCAAAAATATCAATACCTATATTATCAATCCAAATTATTCCATTTATCTAAATAAATGTATAACGTTTTTGATTGCCAATAGCAACAAAATATAGCAAATGTAAAAGAAAGTCTCCCCAAAGAGAAAGATACTTAATTTTTATTTTTTATTGAGTACATATCTGTGAATTATATACAAAATAGAATAATTTAAGCCTATTCCACAAAAACAGTTGCTAGTATTGACATGCATAGGAAAATGTGTGAGCACAAATTAAAATACTTTTTAAAGAATAATGAAGTGACACTTGTTTTACCTACAGAGAAATACTTGCTTTGGCAAATCATATTTTATATCTGAAAATGTTTATGTGAATATAGTACATATCTAGAAATCGTTTCAGTAATAGGCAATATATAGAACGTAAGGGAAAATAACAAGAATATATTCATACATAATTTTAATATTTAACATAAGTATAAAATGATAAACTAAGAAATGTAATAGTAAGATAACAGCAAATATTTTATACAATAATAATGCTAAATTGTCAGTAAAGATGTTGAAATGCCTAAAAATTAGTGCAAATTAAGTAAATAACAAGACACTTTATCTTGATAACAGATTATTGAGAAATTATTAAATGTTACTGAGCTTTTGGAAATTAATTTGGCAGTTTTAGAAACTTCTTTTTTATATACTTTTAAAAAAACTAATTTGTCTTAAGACTGTATTCAACACAACTACTCACAATTGAAACATGTAGTTACAAAATTGTCAAAGAAGTTATTTTTAAATAAAATATACTGTGTTCATTTTGTGGATATTATGTATCCACTTACAGGATACATCTCACTTATAATCATATCTCACTTATACATCTCACTTATACATCTCACTTATAAATCATATCTCCATGACATTTTGTTAATAAAAAAGAGAGCAAATTATAATATCACGTGTGCATATGTATATAAATATATTCCTTATGTAGATGCATAGTTGTGTGAATATGGTTTTATATACACTTTATTGATAATCATGATTAATTCTGAGGGGAAACATGCATCTGCAGTTTTTGAAAATTTTACACTCAACATACGCTGAAATTACAAGTAGTAAAAAAAATTTAGTCATGATGGCGTATCACTAGTGATTGTTTTTTGAACATCTAATCTTTTTTTCTTGTATGGTAGTACAGAATAGCTAAGTCATGCTGAAAACATGTTAGAAAAGAGAGAAATAAAACAAAAAATTTTGTGGAGAAAATTAATTTAATTATGATGCACTTTAAAGAAGCTAATCCTTAAATAGTCACTGGGATGATTAAACTAGGGGCCATAAGTAAAGTTGTCACAAATAGTGGTTTTTATTATTCTCCTTGGATTAAATTTCATGCATATTATAAAGTTATCTTTTATCTTGGATATAAGGTATCAGAAAATATGATAACAATATTCAGTTATAATGATTCAAGAATTATATGAAAAGTATATAGAAAAAGGTCTTAAAAATATATCCTAATTTTTGGGGGGTTTTGTGCCATTTCTTGAGATGTTTATGAAAAGTTAACTAAGAATCACTACTCTCAGGAAAACCTGTGTTTATGGTTACTTGTATGGTACCCATCAATCTTGAAAAATTTACTTGTTTATTCTAATGCATTACCTGCAGGTTGCTTTTGGATAGTTTGGAAACATAATTGTGTAATCTGTGAATAAAGGCAGGTTCATTTCATCTTGTTTCCAATCTCTATGCTTTTTTCTTCTTCTGCATTATTGCCCTGAATTTCCCCTAAAATGTTGAATAGAAGTGGTGATAATAGACATCCTTGCCTCTATTTGATCTCAAGATGTTTTTCAGTATTGTGCTATTGATTATGTATGTTGAAGTTTGTAAGTTGTTTTTTAAAAATCGTAAGTACATGGTTAATTATTTAAAATAGTTTTTCTGTATCTGCTGTCATAGTGACATGATTTTGTTTCTTTGTTGGTCAAAATTGTTTGATTTGACAATGTTAAACCAACAAGAATTCATTCTTGTATTAAGCCCAGTTTGTTCCTGGTGTGTTAAGTAGTTGAAATATCTTTGGATTCTGTTTGTTAAACATAAGGTTTTCATTTAATTTATTTTTTTGGTGTATGTCATGAGGCCAAAAAACAAACAAACAAACAAAACCTTTGGTTTTCTTTTTGTATAATGATATTATTGGTTTGGTGTCAAGTTTATAGGAGTCTCATAAAACAATTTTTTTTTTTTTGTCTTTTTGCCATTTCTAGGGCCGCTCCCGCGGCATATGGAGGTTCCCAGGCTAGGGGTCGAATCGGAGCTGTAGCCTCTGGCCCACGCCAGAGCCATAGCAACGCGGGATCCGAGCCGCGTCTACAACCTACACCACAGCTCACGGCAACACCGGATAGTTAACCCACTGAGCAAGGGCAGGGACCGAACCCGCAACCTCATGGTTCCTAGTCGGATTCGTTAACCACTGCGCCACGACGGGAACTCCTCATAAAACATTTTGGTGAGAGTTTTTACTGTTTTTCTCTTGTGGTAGAGGTTGTTCAGGACTGGCATTAGGTGTTACTTATTTCTCAGTTATGTGGGAAATATTAGGAATTTAGGCATCAGGGCATGGAATTTATTTGTAAGAAGGTTGTTCTGTACAGATGCATTTTCTGGAATATAGAATCCTTGAGAATTCCTATCTTAACTACTTTGTGTTTTTAAAAGTTTGATTATTTTAGGAGTTCCCGTTGTGGCACAGTGGTTAATGAATCCGACTAGGAACCATGAGGTTGTGGGTTCGATCCCTGGCCTTGTTCAGTGGGTTAAGGATCCGGCGTTGTCGTGAGCTGTGGTGTAGGTCGCAGATGCGGCTCAGATCCCGAGTTGCTGTGGCTCTGGTGTAGGCTGGTGGCTAAAGCTCCAATTAGACCCCTAGCCTGGAAACCTCCATATGCCGTGGGAGCAGGCCTAGAAAAGACAAAAAGGCCAAAAAAAAAAAATTGATTATTTTATGAATATCGAATTTGACATATATTTCCTTATAACATGTGTCTCCAAGATTCTAATAGTGATCCTCTTTAGAATCCTGTTATTGATAATGTATGTCTTCTCTTTCATTCCCTTGATCTTGAATTTGTCATTCATGAAATTTTTCACACCTGATGTTAACTTTTCATGTTAAAAAATTTAGTTTAGGAGTTCTTGTTGTGGCTCAGTGGAAACAAATCTGACTAGGAGCCATGAGGTTGTGGGTTCGATCCCTGGCCTTGTTCACTGGGTTAAAGATCTGGCATTGCCGTGAGCTGTGGCGTAAGTCACAGAGGTGGCTCAGATCTGGCATTGCTGTGTCTGTGGCATAGGCCAGCAGCTGTAACTCCAATTCGACCCCTAGCCTGGGAAACTCCATATACCAAGGGTACGGGCCTAAAAAAGACAAAAAAATAAAAATAAAAATAAATAAATAAATAAAATTTTAGAAGTAAAATAAAATTAAAAATTTAGTTTAAATTTCTGCTTTACTTTCTTTTTTCTTTTTCTTTTTTTTTTCTTTTTGGTTTTTAGGGCCACACCCACAGCATATGGAGGTTTCCAGGCTACGGGTCTAATCAGAACTACAGCTGCTGGCCTATGCCACAACCACAGCAATGCCAGATCTCAGCCTCATCTGCAACCTATACCACAGCTCATGGCAGTGCCGGATCCTTAATCCACTGAGTGAGGCCAAGGATTGAACCTGCAAGCTCATGGTTCCTAGTCGGATTTGTTTCTGCTGAGCCATGACAGGAACTCCTGCTTTACTTTCTAATTTTGTGAAGAGTATTTTCGAATCTTAAATTTTTAGAATTTCATCGTTTGCATTAATGGTCTAAATATTCCTTTAGACACGTATATTGATGCATCCCACACAGTATTTAACAGCTTGAGGTTTAATTGATTCGAAATGAAAATTGTACACTTTAAAAGTCAACAGTATACATTTTGATATCTGTATGTGTTTGTGAAAGCGTCATCGTAATGAAGATAATATTAGAATGGGAAAGGGCTGTGTGGTTTTTGGAGCAGAGGTAAATAGAGGTAGAGAGTCTGGAGCATTGAGGCTTCGAGTAGGTGTATTGACCAGAAGATGGCCAGGAGCACTGAGGAAGGGTTCAGGCTCCCTGGCGTTAGGGGGGTGGTAGGTTTTATAGGGGCTTGTGGCTTAAGTAGCCAGTGTCAGGGTTAGCATCAGGCTACATGGGAGGGGTAGGAGGAGAGGGTGAGAATGTTCCAGTATAGGGTGTGGGTTGAAGATGAACAAAGTCAAAATGTATTCAGGGCAGTCATTGTTCTAGAACTAGGTTCTTGGTGATATAAGGGATTGGTGGTTTGAGTGGTTTAATCTGACTCTAAGAGATAATGAACATGTTCCTCCCTCTCCCTAGATTTCCTTGTGTGCATTTGGATTTCCCCTTCTTAATTCTGCCCAAGCACTCTCCACTTTCCCATGCTATGGACATTCTTGTTTGCCTCTTCATATGGATGTATGATTTCATCTTTATTGGATAAGCTTTAAGAAATGGAATGGATCATACGAGAGGTGTATTTTAAAGTTGTTTTAGAATATGTGAAAATGTTTTGCAACACGACTGTACAAGTTTACATCCTAACCACAGCCTGAACATCATAGTTGCTTTCCATTCTTTCCAGCCCTTCTTATGGTCGCTGATCTTATTTTTAAAATTATTTATTTATTTATTTTTATTAGATTATAGTTGATTTAAGTGTTGTGATGGTGTGTAGTTTTAATCGGTGTGGTGGTTTCTTTCTGTAGCTAGAAATTGTATGGGTATGCAAAAAGGTATCATTCTTTCTTTGCTAGATATTCCCTATAAATGGAGAAAATAGATCCAAGACTGGATCCTAGTCCTTTCCTTCCCATTTGTCCTTTTGCATGTATGGTTATTGGTTATGACATGATAGACTTTCTGTATGAAATACCATTGGAGTAATTAGAGGCTCTGAATGATTTTGTTTTCTTCCTCTAGAGAGTACTTGTTCTTGTTTCTGAGAGGCAGCTAGCATGAGGGCAGTTCATCTTAGGGTAATCAGGGAATTAATTCTTTGCAAGCTGGAACTCACATTTCATGAGGGCTTTCTGTTTCTAGTTCATGTAGATATCAAACATAGCCTCTCAGGGATGCCAAATGGACCCCTGGATTGTCATCCAGAGCCTTTCTCCTTGGTGCACTTCAGCTCCAGTCTGCCACCTGAGCTGGTGAGATTGCTGAAAGCCCTACTCAGAAGCTAGCTTTTGTAAATTAAACCCCCCTGCTTAGCATCTTGGCTTCTAATCACCCACTTTGAATAAGTATACCTTGAGAGGAAAAGAGGTGCCAAATTTGGGTCTCACAACTGGGATTTCTCTTCTGAGATCTTGTCTTTTCAAATGCTTGCCTCCTTGTCTTTGTAGTGCTTTCAAATAATATCTTTAGGTAATCTTCCAGTTTTCCTCGTTGTTCTAAGCAGTGAAGCTGCTTAGTCATTACTGAAAGCAGACAGCTACGTATGTACACTCTTTTTGGGAATAAGTTTTTATAGTTGTTTTTCCTCCTGTATGTTATTAATTCAATCTTTATATTGATAAAAAGAAAAAACACCTTTTAAGGCAAATAATCTTCCAGAGATCTTTTCTATCTTCACTTGCTTAATGTACTTCAGTTAAATTTTTTCATTGATTGCCTAAATGTTTTTCTAGTTCCCAGTAAGTGCCAGATCTGAATTATGTGATGGAGTTATATGATTTTGCTAGGTATAGTCTAGTGGAAAATAAGTATAGTCTAGTGGAAAATATGTAAATGTGGATTATGTTATGTTTTGTATACTTTTTAAAGCTACAGTAGTAAGTCATATGTTACCTATACTTCTTTGTGTTATGTTTACTGGTCACTCTAGAGTTTGATATATGAAGCTTTTACTTATCTTGGTCTATTTATAGTTAAGAAGGTACCAATTTATGTACATGCAGTCTTACAACAGGAAAATTCCACTTATTCCCTCTTTTCTTTGTGGTCTTTTTGCCATATTTTATTTTAAAATTTTATTAAAAACTTGATATTGATGATTATTCATTTTTCACTTAATTTTCTTAACAGGTAAATTTTATATTCAGTTAAATATACAAATCTTGAGTTTACATTGCAGTGAATTTTGCAAGTTATATATTTTATTTACAAAATGCTATTTAACATTTTTGCTTAAAAATCGGTTGTCTTTTTAATTTTTTGATATACCATTTGAATTCTTCTTTGATATATTGTTTAAGTGGTGCCAGTGGTTTAATTTTTTATTTTTAAAATTTGCAGATTTCGAAGTTCCCGTCATGGCTCAGTAGTTAACGAATCCGACTAGGAACCATAAGGTTGTGGGTTCGACCCCTGGCCTTGCTCAGTGGGTTGAGGATCCGGTGTTGCCATGAGCTGTGGTGTAGGTCGCAGACGGGGCTTGGATCCCACGTTTCTGTGTCTCTGGCATAGGCCAGCAGCTACAGCTCTGATTAGACCCCTAGCCTGGGAACCTCCATAACGCCGCGGGCGTGGCCCTAAAAGGACAAAAGACAAAAAAAAAAAATTTTGCAGACTTCTATGTTTTTTTCTAATAGCTTTATTTAAGTGTAGTTGATATACAAAAACTGCACATATTTAATATATATAACTTGATAGGTTTGAAAATATGCATATACCTGTGAAACCATCATCAAAATTAAGCTAATAAACATAGCCATTTAATTTCAGTCTATTATGTCAGAGAATATGCTTTGTTTTGTTTCAGTCCTTTTAAAACTACTGAGGTTTGTTTTTTGACCTTGTATATAGTCTGCACTGGAAATGTTGCATGTGTACATGCCAAGAATGTATGTTCTGCAGACATGTATAGATGTCTTCTAGGTCTAGCTGTTTGTAGTGTTGTTCATATCTTGTATATACCGGTTGATTTTTTTGCCCAATTTTTCTGTTCATTATTCAAAGTGAAGTATTGAAATCTCCTACTGTTATTGTTGAAGTGTCTGTTTTTCTTCTCAGTTTTGTCACTTTTTGCTTGAAGTATTTTGAGACTTGGTAGTTAAGGGTATATCTGTTTATACTTTTATATCTTGGTAATTGACTCTGTTATCATTATAAAATATCTAGTAAAAGTTTTGTCTTATTTTATCTGATATTAATATAGCCACTCCAGTTGTCTTATGGCTGGTCTTTGCATGGTATTTTTTTTTTTAATTCTTTTACTTTCAGCATATTTTGTGACTTTAACGTATGTCTTAGGTAGACAGTATATAGTTGTATCTTATTTTCTTTTTTAACCTGACTATATTTTCCTTTGTTTAGATCACTTAATCCATTCACATTTACTATTATTCTTGGTATGTTTGTATTTATGTCTACTTTTTTTTTTACTATATGGCTCATGACTGTTTTTCCCTATTTCTCACTAATTTCCTTTTATTAATTAGAACTTTTTGTGTAACATTTTCATTTTAACCATATTTTGTGATATGATTAAACCATATTTTAGTGGTTTCTCTGTGGTTTACAATATAAATCTTAACTTATTAGAATCTATTTCCTATTTATACAAAGTTAATTCCAGTATAGTATAGAACATTTATTCTTATCCTCAGTTTTGTGCTATTCTTATTATGTTTATATATGTTACACATCCAACAATACTTTGTTGTATAATGTAATAATTTTTTGTGTAATCTTATATCTGTTGAAAAAGCTAGAGGGAAGGAGAGTAAATTATATTTATAGATTTCATTTTATATTAATCTTCCTTTGTACTATTTCTGAATCTTTTCATTTCTTCCTGCGAATTTGTGTTACCATTTGGTTTTATTTCTTTAATATAGATTCATTTGCAACTCCCTCTTTTGTGTTCTTATTGTCAAATATATTACATTTGTATGTGTTACATAACTAAAATAGAATTTTATAGATATTATTTTGTACACTTGTCTTTTAAATCAGTTATGATAAGAAAGGAACATCATTATTTAATTATCCTTTTTTTTATTACCTACATAATTATTTTTACTGGAAATCTTTGATTCTTCCGTATAGATTTTGACTGCTGTCTGATGTCACTCCTTTCATGCTGAAAAACTTCCTTTAGAATTTCTATTAGTGCAGAATTTGAAACAATAAATTTTCTTTGCTTGTCTACTAGTTTTTGTAGTCGTTAAAAACTAGATATGTTAAATAATATAATGTAGGAAATCTGGAGACTGATTCCTCCACCTGGCTTGTTGTTTCTTTTGTTTGGTGACAAGGCTGGACTAATCATATAAATTCTGTTTCTACTGAAGTGTGAATCTTCTGATATCTTTGCTCACGTTTTCCCTATCTTTTTTATCTTTTAACCTGTCTTTTTAGGCATCCTCCCCTGGTTGCTATAAGATACTTTTTGGTCAAATGTTATATACTTAAGCCCCTGAGCCAAAAAGATGTGAGTTAGAGACTGCTTTCATGGTTCTGTGTTTAAAATTGTATCTTTTCTTTCATCATTGGAAAGAGGCTGCTGCATTTTTCTAGTTTTCCATGAATCCTGTTGAGGAGATAGCCATAATTTAAATCATTGTGCATGGATTAGTAGTGTATATTTACTTCTTAAGTTTTGAAATTTACATACACTTGTTCACTTTATTAATATTATTTTTATTTGATATAGATGTACATATAATGCTTACAAGTAAGAGTAAACATTCAACAATAGCTTTTATGTCAAAAACTTCAATGGCTTTTTATGTCAATCCAAATTATTCCATTTGTGTAAATAAAATGATAATTTATTTGACTGACGTCAATAAAGCAAAGCAAAAGCAAAAAATATATAGCTGTTTATATCAAGTAACAAAAGCTCCAAATCAAAATTTTATTTTATATTTAATTTGTAAAGCTATCTGTATATATTTGCACAAATTAAAGTATATTCCCAAGCAAAAAATATCAAAATGGTTTGTTATTATTGCTAATCTGGTATTACTTGTTACTTGGATAAGAAATTGAATGAAAACAGTCAAAATCTCTTGATAAATAATAATGAAGAGACATTTGTTTTGCCTATTGCAAAATATGTCTATAGCTATAACATTTAATACCATTGTGCTTTAGCAAAACATAATCTATGTTAGTGTTTACATAAATACAGTAAATATCAGAACAAATCAGTACAGTGTATAGAATATAAAGAGAATAATGAGATGTGCATAAGAACACCTGTCAGCTTAATATATAATAATTTTGCTATTTTAAATAATTAGGATAGGTTAGCAAATGGATTTAGCAGTTGCATCTAAGTATATATACAAAGTATAAATTGGCTGTTACTCTGTTAAATATGCTTAATACTTTGTGCAAGTTAAATATATAACCAGGCCCCTTTTTGTCTTGTATCAGCTTATCGAGGAGGTGTAAAATTACATATGATTTTTGATAGTAATTTGGCATTTTTTATTAGTTTTAAAGTTACCTATACTTTTACATAGTAATTTGCCTTTTAGTCCTGCATCTGACACAGTTACTCATACATGTGCATTAAAGTACATGTACAAAAATGGCAAAACTACTATTTCTGAATAAATTATGCTTTGTCCATATCAAGAATATTATGCAGCTTTTGTAACCAATCAGGTTGAGCTATGTATACATATGGAAAAATTTTTTCAAAATAAATTGCTAAAAAAAGAAAATTATAAATTACTTCCAGATGTGTACAAAATGTATAAGTATATTCTTTATGTAAATGCATATTTCTGTGTATATCTGTTAATATGTACACTTCATTTTTAATTATGTTTACTTCTGAGAGGGAATATGAGTGTATTTTTCAGGATTTTTCACTGAACACACAGTATGTATGTAATTAGTAAACGATAAATCAAATAAGTAGAAACAAGATGTCATATGTTTCACCAGAATTAAATGTCAAGTGTATTTAAAGTTGATCTTATATTCAGTCACTTTTTTTACCATGATATCAAGGACACTGATAATGATGATCAGGATTATAGTGACCTTCAAAGTTTATCTGATAAGTACACAGGAAAAGCCTTAAAAATACAATCTTTTCCTGTGGGGTTTTTGTGCCATTTTTAAAGGCTTATGTAAAAATTAAGAATTGTTTTTCTCAAAAAATGTTTTTTTCCACTGTGTGATATTCATCAATCTTGCTAAATCTTTTATTATTCTAATATATTACCTATAGACTGCTTTTAGATAGTCCAGAAACGTAAACACAATCTCTGAACAATGACAGTTGCGCTTCTTCCCTTCCTGTACTGCCCTGGCAAGGACTGCCATAAAACGTTCAATAAAACATTTAGAACTAGCGACAGGAGGCATTTGTGTATCTTTTCTGATCTCAGGAGGGAGTTTCTTGGTATTTCATTACTCAGTATAATGTTTGCTACATTGGTGTCAGTTTGGGGGTTTTGGAGTTTTTTTGGTTTTTGCTTAGACTTAAGTGGGTGATAAATTTTGTCTAATGGTTTCTGTTTCAGTAGTATATGATTTTCCTCCCTTTTTTTCTTTCAAGCGGTTTGTTTTCAAAATGCTAAACCAACAAGAAATCTCGGGTTAACATCAGTTTATACATTGTGTTTTTTAGTGATGCATCTTCTTTTTTTTTTTTTTTTTTGTCTTTTTGCTATTTCTTGGGCCGCTCCCGCGGCATATGGGAGGTTCCCAGGCTAGGGGTCAAATCGGAGCTGAAGCCACCGGCCTACGCCAGAGCCACAGCAACACAGGATCCGAGCCGCGTCTGCGACCTACACCACAGCTCATGGCAACGCCGGATCCTTAACCCACTGAGCAAGGCCAGGGATCGAACCTGCAACCTCATAGTTCCTAGTCGGATTCGTTAACCACTGCGCCATGACGGCAACTCCCAGTGATGCGTCTTTGATTCAATTTATCAAATATAAGTTATTGTTTTCTGCATTTGTGTCATATGAGATATAAACCTTATATTTTACTTTCTTATAATATCTTCATTTTGGCATAAAGTTTATAAGGGTCTTCTAGAACATTTTGAGAAGTGTTTTTCTATTATGTAAGAAAATTTGTACAGTGTTACTTCTCATATGGAGAAAATCCATTGTTTTATTGTATGTCTAGCATTCAGTATAATATTGACTATTGATTTAAGGTTGATATTCTCTGTCAGATTTTAAAAAAACATATTTATTCTTTGTTTTTTTATTTAAAAAAAACCAGGAATGGATTTTTGTTTTATTTTATTTTATTTATTTAGTTTGTTATTTTTGCCTTTTGTCTTTTTAGGGCCGCTATGTGGCATATAGAGGTTCCCAGGGTAGGGGCTGAATCGGAGCTATAGCCGCTGGCCTACACCACAGCCACAGCAATGCCAGACCCCACCCACATCTGTGACCTACACCACAGCTCAGAGCAACGCTGGATGCTTAACCCACTGAGCGAGGCCAGGGATCGAACCTGTATCCTCATGGATACTAGTCAGATTCATTTCTGCTGAACTGTGACAGTAACTCCCATATTTTTTATTTCAGTGTTCACAGGGTCACTGCTACTATATAGAAATACAGCTGAACTTGTATGTTCATCTTGTATTCTGTAGCCTTGCTAGTATCACTTATTGAAGAAATTTTTATAGATTCCTTGGAATTTTTTATGTCAGCATAATATCATCTGCAAATAGCAATAAATTTATTTCTTCCTTTCAGGTATATGTCTTTTAGCTCCTTTTCTTGCCTTATTGCCCTGACTCAGCTTCCAGCACTATTTTGAATAAAAGTCATAAAAGTGGACATATTTGCCCTATTCCTGAATTTAGCAGGAAAGTGTTCAGTTTTTTAACCATTATACATAATGTGTATTGTAGATATTTGATATATGCTCTGTATCAAATTTAAGAAGTTTCTTTCTATTCCTGTTTCTCTCAGTTTTTCCAAGAATGAGTATTGATTTGGATTAGTAGTTGTTCCTCCATTAATTGATATGTTCATTTTCATTCTTTAGCATGTTAATTACATTGATTGGTACTGAATCAGCCCTGGGTGCCTGGAATTAAACTCACTTGTTTGTGGTGCATAAATCTTTTTATATATTGCTGAGTTCTCTTTGCTAATATTAAGGATTCTGTGTCCATATTCAAGGGATATTACTCTGGGGTTTTTTTGTTGTTTTTTTGTTTTGTTTTGTTTTTTTTGCTACTGTGTCTGATTTTGATATGCCGATACTGTCATCATAAAATGAATTGTGAAGTGTTTCCTCCTCTTTTATTTGCTATCCTTCTATCTTGTTTTGATATGTTGCTTTCTCTTTTTCATTTATTTTAGTATTTAAAAAAAATTTCCTTGACATTTCCTCTTTGACCCATGTATTTTTTTAAAGTGTATTATTTTATTTGCAAATTTTTGAAGATTTTCCTCTTGTTTTTCTTATTGATTTCCTTTTTGATTCCATTGTGGTCACAGAACATATTCTTAGGACTTCAATTATTTTAAATTTGTTGAGATTTCATTTATGCTTCAGGGTATGATCTGTCTTGTATCTGTTCCACAGACACTTGCAAAGAATTTGCATTCCCCTATTGTAAGTGCAGTTCTTTAAATATTGATTAGATCCTGTTGGTTACTAGTGATTTCTTCTCTATCTTTGCTGAAACTCGATAATTGTTCTGTCAATTACTGAGAGAGGAGGGTTGAAATTTTCAGCTATAATTATACATTCATTTGTCCTTTCAGTTTTATCAGTTTTGTTTCTCATATTTTATAGTTCTGTTGAGTACATACACATTTAGGATTACTGTATCTTCTTGTTGGACTGAACATTTGTCATTATATGATGTCCATTTCTGTCTTTGATAATTTGCTTTGCTCTGAATACTGCTTTATATGGTATTCATATTGCCTTTCCCACTTTCTTTTGATTAGTGTTGGCATGATGTATCTTTTCCCATCCTTTACTTTGAATCTGTCCGTATCATATTTAAAGAGTTTGCCGTAGACAGAAAATAGTTCTCTTTTTTAAAATCTGGCTAATATCTCTTTATATATTGTGATGATCCTATGTTGGTTGCATAGATATTTAAAATTGTTATATCTTCTTCTTGGATTGATCATTTGATCGTTATGTAGTGTCCTTCCTTGTCTCTTAAAATATTCTTCTTCTTTTTTTTTTTTTGTCTTTTTTGCCTTTTCTAGGGCCACTCCCACAGCATATGGAGATTCCCAGGCTAGGGGTCTAATTGGAGCTGTAGCCACTGGCCTATGCCAGAGCCACAGCAATGAGGGACCCGACCAGGTCTGCAACCTTCACCACAGCTCAAGGCAACGCCGGATCCTCAACCCACTGAGCAAGGCTAGGGATCGAACCTGCAAACTCATGGTTCCTAGTCGGATTCATTAACCACTGTGCCATGACAGGAACTCCCTAAAATATTCTTCATTTTAAGGTCTGTTTTGTCTGATGTGAGTATTGTTACTCCAGCTTTCTTTTGATTCCTGTATGCATGTAATATTTTCTTCCATCCTCTCACTTTCAATTTGTATGTGTCCCTAGAAGTGAAGTAGGTCTCTTGGAGACAGCATATATATGAGTCTTGTTTTTGTATACATTCAGCTAGTCTATGTCTTTTGGTTGGGGGGTTTAGTCCATTAACATATAAGGTAATTATTGATATGTGTGTTCTTATTGCCATTTTATTAATTGCTTTGGATTTGTTTTTGTTGCTCTTGTCCTGCATTTGTACCCTCCTCTTCTCATGATTTCTGATTTTGGTAGCATAATTGTGTGTGAAGGATTCATATCTTTACTGTATATATACCATTACTGGTGAGCCTTGTCATTTGTGGTATTTTTGTTTCTGGTTGTGGCCTTTTCTTTTCTACCTAGAGAAGCTCCTTTAGTATTTGCTATAAATCTGGTTTAGTGTTGCTGAATTCTCTTAGCTTTTGCTTATCTGTAAAGCTTTTGATTTCTCCTTCAAATCTGAATGAGAGCTTTGCTGAGTAAGGTAATCTTGGATGGAAGTTTTTTCCTTCCATCACTTTAGGTATATCATGCCACTCCCTCTGGCCTGCAGAGTTTCTGCTGAAAAATCTGCCAATAACCTTATCAGGATTCTCTTGTATGTTATTTGTTCTTTTCCCTAGTTGCGTTCAAGATTTTCTCCTTGTCTTTAATTTTGGTCAGTTTGATTAATATGTGTCTCGGGGTATTCCTCCTTGGGTTTATTTTATATGGTACTTGTTGTGCTTCCTGGATTTGAGTGAGTGGTTCCTTTCCCATGTTACGGAAGTTTTTGCCTATTATCTCTGGGAATATTTTTTTCTGTCCCCTTCTCTCTCTCTTCTCCTTCTGGCACCCCTATAATATGGATGTTGGTGTGTTTAACGTTCTCCCAGAGTTCTCTGAGACTCTCTTCATTTTTTTCAGTATTCTCTCTCCTTTCTATTCTGCATCCGTAATTTCTACTTATCTGTCCTCCACCTTGCTTAATTGTTCTTCTGCCTCCTGTATTCTGCTATTAGCTGCTTCTAGTGAATTTTTTATTTCAGTTATTGTATTTTGCATCTCTGCTTGCTTAAGGTTTATATCTTGTATTTCTTTGCTCAGTGTTTCCTGTAAATTATCCATCTTTGCCTCCAGTTTATTTCCAATGTCTTGTATCATCTTCAGCATCATCAGTCTGAAGTCTTTTTCCTGTGGAGGCTGAGAATCTCCAGATCACTAGGCTCTTTTTCTGGGGTTTCGTCTTTCTCCCTTATCTGAGTTACAGTTCTCTGCCTTTTCATTTCTATAGGTTTTTGGTGTGGTGTCCTTTTTGCAGACTGTAGAGTTGTAACTTCTGTTACTTCTGGTGTCTGCCCCCCCTTGTGGCTGAAGTTGGTATGGGGGCTTGCTGTAGGCTTCCTGGTGGGTGGGGCTTTGTCTCTGGGTGAGATGAGAGGCAGCTGTGTGCCTGAGGGGTCTTTAGGCAGCCTGTTTACTGAGGGGTGGGGCTGTGATCCCACCTGGATTATTGTTTGGCCTTGGGCTTCTCAGTGCTGCCTGATGGGTGGGGCCAGATTTTCCCAAAATGGCCACCTCCAGAGAGACATACACTGATGAATATCCCCGAGAGCATTGCCTCCAATGCTCTTCCCCCACAACAATCCACATTCGCTCCCCGTTTTCCCAGGAGATCCACCAAGAACTGCAGTCAGGTCCAACCCAGATTCCTATGGAGCTGTTGCTTTGCCTGGGACCCAGTGCACACTAAAGTCTGTGTGCCCCTTTCAAGAATGGGGTCTCCATTTCCCCCAGTTCTATGGGGCTCCTGCACGCAAGCCCCACTGGCCTTCAATGCCAGATTCTCTGGGGGCTCCTTTTCCCGGTGCCAGATCCCCAGGCATGGGCATTTCACTTGGGGGCCAGAACTCTCATCCTGTAAGTGAGTCTCTATGATACACTTTCTAGTCTGTGGGCTTCCCACCCGGTAGGTATGGGGTTGCCATTATCGTGCAGTCACTCTCCTACCTCTTGATGTGGCCTCGTCTTTGTCTTCTGGAGTAGGATATCTTTTAGAAAGTTTCCAGTCCATTTGGTTGAAGGTTGCTCAGCATTTGGTTGTAATTTTGTTGATTTATGAGAGAATATGAGCTCCAGTCCCTCTGTTCTGCCATCTTAATCCTGGCCATATTAATCCCATCTAAATCTGGCTAATATCTGGCTTTTAGTTGATACATATAAGCCATTTTTCATTTACCATTATCATCTATATTTTAGAACTTAAGTGTGCCATTATTTTTTTTTCTGTTTGTTTTCCCATCTTAATTTTTGTTTGCTTGTCTGTCTACCTTCTTATAGGTACTTGAACAGTATTCTTAAAATTCAAATTTGGTTTATTTATAATTTACATGAGTGTCTCTGTTTGCATTACTCTTTTACTGATTACTCTAGATATTTTATATATCTGCTACCTATATAATTTATCTTATCTATAACTATGAAAATCTATTGTCATCATTTTACCACTTCTAGAAATCTTAACTTCTATTTTATCCATTTTACTCTTCTCTTGTTTTTCTTCTAGAAATCTTAACTTCTATTTTATCCATTTTACTCATCTCTTGTTTTTAATGTAGTTGTCTTATAAATATCCTCTATATAGTTTGAGATCCATATTAGACAGTATTATAATTTTTGCTTCAAATGAAAACCTAATTCAGGAAACTCAAAAGAAGAAAGTTTATTGTATTCATCTGTGTATTTGCTTACTTTGTTCTTTTTTCCTTTTTGATGTTCTAAGGTTATTTCTATCATCATTCCTTTCTATTTAGAAAACTTCCTTTAGCCACTCTTTTAGGATATTTTGCTGCCATAATTTCTTTTAATGTTCCTCCATATGAGAATGTCTTGTTTATCACTTCAGTCCTGAGGACATTTTGCTAGTTATAGGATTCTGACTTGACGGTTCTTTTCTTTCAGTGCCTGAAAAATGTGTTGTTTGATCCTGGTTTTCCTGATTTCTGGTGTTCAATTAGACTTAATATGAATGTTTTTTCCTCTATAGGTAAGGTGTTGTTTCTCCTTGCTGCTTGCCAGAATTTTTTTTTTTTTTTTTGGTCTTTATTTTTCAGATGTTTGACTGTGTTTTGTCTTGGTGTGAATTAGATTTCTTCAGATGTATCCTGATAGCAGTTTACTAAATTTCTTGATCCGTAGATTCATAGGTTCATATCTTTTGAAAAATTGAGAAGGATTTAGGCATTATTTCTTATCCTTTCATTCCCAAACTCTTATTCACTCTTCATGGGATTTCAGTGACAGGGTTGTTAGGACATTTAGAGCATTTATTATTGACCAACAGATCCCTGAGTCTTTGTTTTGAGTTTTGTTTTTTGTTTTTGCTTTCTACCTCTATTTGTTTCCTTTCCATTGTCTTGACTGGGTAATTTTTCTTTTTCTTCACTTAAGAGCAGTTATTATTTCCTTCGATATTACACCATGAGGGATAAAGTGAAGGCACTTCCTCTATTGCCAGGTCATTCTACCCTTAGCCTCCATTGGCTCAAAAGTAGAGGATATTCCTGGCTACTTCTGGGTGGGATTGGGACTTTTACTCCTCACTAGGCCTCCACTAATTCTTTCTTCACAGGAGGAATAAGTGTGTTAGGTTATAGCTCTTCAGTTGGACTCCACTGATACCATGCAGAATGACTTCTTTAGCATGAGCTGTCATGAAAGTCTTTCTTTTCTGTTAGGCCTCCTCTGATAGCACCACAGTAAGGAAGGGTGCAGCATCTCATTAATTCACAAGAGGGGGAAATCCAGATTTCTCATACACTCTCTTTGACTCTGTGGTGTGGCAGAAGACAGACATGTTTTTTGCCACCAAGCAGGTATGAAAGTTCTGGCTCCCTACTCAAGCCTTGAACACCACACAGTGGATGGTTTGGGTTAAATAGTTATAACCTGGTGAAGGTTAACCTTTTGTGGTGAGAGTGAGAATGGAATCTCAGTTTTTTCTATGGTGTTTGGCTGGAATAGAGGAGTTCTAATCAGTTAAAGACCTAAGAAGATAATAATGTACTTATCTATATAATTATATGTGATATGGAAGCCTAATTTTTCTGCATATGGAATTCTGGGTTGAAAGTTTCATTTTTCTTTCGGCATTGAAAAGATGGTATTCAGTTTCTCTAGTTCTCTACCATAAACCATTGATTTTCCTTTCTTCTAATATCCATGTCATTTTAGTGTAAAGTTTATAGTAGTCTCATAACACAATTAAGAAGTATTTTTACTATTTCTATTCTCTAGACAAGATTGTGCAAGATTAGTGGTTTTTTTCATTATATGGAAAGGATCAAGTCTGTGGTAACCAGTGTATGAATCATTGACAAAAGGATTTAATTATGAATGCAATTTATTAAATAGATACGGAATTGTTGAGGTTTCCTACATTTTGTTTTCTTTTTTGTTAAGCTTATTATTTCGTGGAATTTCAGGTAATTTCAAAATATTAGCAGAACTTCGCTTATGCTATTATGTTGTCTTAAAGATCTGTGTCATAATCTTCTCTAAATTCTTAGGTATGATAATATTTAGCTTTTTTTGGCAGGTGGAAGAGGGATAAATGTTGTCAAGAGTTTATCATTTTTTGTGCTATTCCAAAAAAAGTAAAACAACAGAAACATCAAAAAGTGACTTTTGCAATTTAAAATGCTCATTCATTGGTCTTAATGTAAATTTTTTTAATTTGTGGGGGTTTTTTGGTTTAAAATTATTGTTTTTTCCAATTTCTTAAAATATATGATTAGATTTTAAATTTTAAATACTTCTTCGTTTGAATGTAATTCTCTAAATTTTCTTTAAGGAGTTCCTGTTGTGGCTTAGCCAATTACAATTAACCTGACATAGTATCTATGAGGATGCACATTTGATCCCTGATCTCGCTCAGTGGGTTAAGGATCCACCATTGCTGCATGCTGTGGCATAGGTCACAGATGTGGCTCAGATCCGGTGTTGCCGTGGCTATGGCATAGGCTGTAAGCTGCAGCTCCGATTCAACCCCTAGCCTGGGAATTTCTTTATGCCACAGGTGTGGCTGTAAAAAGTAAGAAAAAAACCAAACTTCTTTAACACACATATTTAGTGAATACTATACATTTTGAACAGATTTATTAATATGTAATTGATTTAAAATAAATTGCATAACATTGAAGTTAACAGTGTAAGTTTCAAGATATGAATGCATTTGTGAAACCATCACTGCAATTAAGATAATATAAATATCCCCGCCTCCCCAGCCAAGATATCTTGTGACCCTCTTCTCTGCTCTTGCCTAAGCTTTCCACTCTTTCCCATATCATGGACATTCTTGTATGAATTTTTTGTAAGGGTATTTAATTTCATTTTTTTATTGCAAAAACTTCAAGGAACAGAATGGCTGGATCCCGTGATAGTTGTACATTTCAATATGTCATAGAATATGTCAAGGTGCTATGTAGTGTGCATATCTTGTTGTACTCCCCACCAACAGTATACGAGAGTCACATTTTCTTGTTGTCATTTGTTATGGTCAGTGTTTTTCAGTGTTTCCTATCTAGTAGGTGTATTGAGGTATCTCACTGTTCTTATAAGTTGCATGAATGTAACCAAGTCTTAGTTTTCTCTGTCCCAACATTCTGAATAAGTGGAGAAAAAGGACCCTACACCTGATGAAACAGGTGTTCTTTCCCATTCAGTTTTTGCATGTGTAGGGTTTGTATTTTTTTTTTTTTTGATTGCATGCTGGATTTTCTGTATGAAATCCTAGGGAAGTAGTTGAAGTTTCTGAGTGATTTTTTTTTTTCAGTGAACATTTACTTTTGTTTTTGAGAGGCACTTGGAGGGCTGTTCATCTCATCACAGTCAGAGATTGAGTCTTTTTGAAGCTGGACCTCAGGTTTTATGTGGAGTTTTGTTTTTTTTTTTTCTTTCTAATTTAGGGTCATATTTACATTTGGGCATAGACCCTTGGGGGTGCCAAAAAAATCCTAGTTTATTTTCCAGAGCCTCTCGGTACAAGCCAAGATCTGGTATACTCTCATGTCCAGTATGTGCCCCCTTGGTTATTGCTGGAACTCTGTTCAACTGTTTAGCTACTTAGCTTCAACTTTGTTTAGTACCTTGAATCCTCAGTCACATATTTTGAATCAGCAAATTCTTCAAGAGCAAAGCAGTAGCAGATTTGGGTGAACCTCACCACAAAAACTTCTCTTCTGAGATTCAGTCTCTTCAAATGCTTGTTTCCTTGGGTTTGTGATGCTTTCAAATAACATGTTTAATATCTTTCAGCTTTCCTAATTTTTCTCTGCAGGATGGTTCAGCTAAAAAGGTAGGCATGTCATTAGCGAAAGTATTTATCTTACAAACACTAGTTATTGAAATACTTTTGGATCAGCAGATTTTTTTTCTTTTATAGGAAATTGGTATGATCCATATGCCCATAAGGTAAACAGTTTTAGTTAAGGTAAATGATCTTTTGAAGAAGGGTATCTTTTCCCTTATCATTTCACGTAATTTACTTCAATTTAAATATTTCATTGATTTAGTAAATTTTTCTTCAGTTTCCAACATATGCCAGGCACAATGGTGGTACATATTGAGGTACAATCTAGTGGGAAACAAATACAGTAAATAATGAACATATTATTACGAAAGATAAATTTCGGAGGAATTCATTATACAGTTACAGTAACCAAATTACTGTCTAGACTGTGTTTATTAATTGTTGCTCTAGGTACTGGCATATGAATGTTTACCTTATCCTGGCCTATTTAGAGTTATGATAGTAACACTTGACATGCATGTATCCTCACAATACTTTTCCTTTAATCCTTTTCTTTTCCTTTCTCATGTTTCCTATATGGCAAATATATTCTTATCATATATTTTACATATACAGTACTGTTTGCCACTTTTGCTTCATAGAGTTGTATTTCAAAAATAGAGAAAAGTTGCCATATTTATCCATATATTTTCTACTTCCAGTACTCTTCACTCCTACTTGTAGTTTTTGTTTGTTCGTCTTTTGTTTTTTCTTTTTGGTCTGTCCTGTGGCAAATGAAGTTCTTGGCCCAGGGATCAGATGCGAGCTGCAGTTGCCACCTAAGCTGCAGCTGCGGCAAAGCTGGATCCATAGCCCACTGTGCCAAGCCAGGGATTGAACCTGTATCCCAGCACTCCTAAGACGCTGCAGATGCCATTGTGCTGCAGTTGGAACTCCCTATGTGCAGTTTTTCATTTCCATGAGGTGTCCTTCCCCTTCAGCCTAAAGACCGAGCTTTAGCATTACAGATTGTCCAGCAACAAAAGGTCTCAGCTTTGGTCCTGCGAATGTGTTTTATTTCATTATCAGTTTGGAAAGGTAATTTTGATGAATGTAGAGTTCTGGGATGACAGATGGATTTTTTTCTTTCAGTATTAGAAAGATGCTGCCCTTATTTTCTCTAGGTCTCCTTGGATACTATTGAGAAGGCAGGCATTATTTAAATCATCATCATCAGATAGACAATTCATCTTTATTCCTGGCATTTTTGTTTTTTATTCTTTAGCTCTTAGCAGTTTAATTATGATGTACCCATGTAAATATCTGTTTTAATTTAACTTACTTTGGTTCTATTGACCATGGAGCCAAATAATTTAACATGATTCTTTTTTTTTTCTTTTTTTATATTACTCAATGAATTTATTACATTTATAGTTGTACAATGATCATCACAACCCAGTTTTATAGCGTTTCCATCCCAAACCCCCAGCTCACCCCCCACCTCCAACTTGTCTCCTTTGGAAACCATAAGTTTTTCAAAGTTGGTGAGCCGGTATCTGTACTGCAAAGAAGTTCATTGTGTCCTTTTTTCAGATTCCACATGTAAGTGATACCATTTGATGTTGGTCTCTCATTGTCTGACTGACTTCACTTAGCGTGATAATTACTAAGTCCATCCAGGTTGCTAAAAATGCCAGTATTTCATTCCTTTTAATGGATGAGTAATATTCCATTGTGTATATGTACCACCTCTTCTTGATCCACTCCTCTGCCAGTGGACATTTAGGTTGTTTCCATGTCTTGGCTGTTGCAAATAGTGCTGCAATGAACACCAAAGTACATGTGTCTTTGCGTGTCATGGTTTTCTCTGGATAGATGCCCAGGAGTGGGATTGCTGGATCAAATGGTGATTCTATTTATAGTTTTCTGAGTAATCTCCATACTGCTTTCCGTAGTGGTTGCACCAAGTTACATTCCCACCAACAGTGTACTAGGGTTCCTTTTTCTTCACACCCTCTCCAGCACTTACTATTTGTAGACTTTTTGATGATGGCCATTCTGGCTGGTGTAAGGTGATACTTCTAGTGGTTTTGATTGGCATTTCTCTAATAATGAGTGATGCTGAACATCTTTTCATGTATTTTTTGGCCCTCTGTATGTCTTCTTTTGAGAATTGTCTGTTTAGATCTTCTGCCCATTTTTGGATGGGGTTGTTTGTTTTTTTGGTATGGAGCAGTAGTAGGAGGTGGTTATAAATTTTGGAGATTAATCCCTTGTCAGTTGATTCATTTGCAAAGATTTTCTCACATTGTGTGGGTTGTCTTTTCGTTTTATTTAGGGCTTCCTTTGCTGTGCAGAAACTTTTAAGTTTAATTAAGTCCCATTTGTTTATTTTTGTTTTTACTGTCATTACTCTTAAGAGGTGGATCTGAGAAGATGTTGCTGTCATTTATGTCAGAGAGTGTTTGGCCTATGTATTCCTCTTAAGAGTTTTATAGTATCTGGTGATCAGTGGAACAGGATAGAAAGCCCAGAATGAAACCCACGCACCTACAGTCAACTAATGTATGACAAAGGAGACAAGAATATACAATGGAGAAAAGACAGACCCTTCAATAAGTGGTGCTGGGAATACTGGACAGCCACATGTAAAAGAATGAAATTAGAACATTCCCTAACACCATACACAAAAATAAGCTCAAAATGGATTAAAGACCTAGGCATAATTTAACATATTTCTAAATATTGCAAAATTTTATTTTGGTTTATACATGTTCATATTTAGTGTATAGAAATATGATTTTTGTGTGTGTTTGATTTTGTATCCTGCAACCTTGCTGAAGTAATGTCATTCTAGGAGGGTTTTTAGTACATATCTTGGAATTTTCAACACAATGATGTCTCCTGCAAACTGGGATAATTTTAATCCTTCTTTCCAATATATATGTGTATTATTTATTTTTCTTAACATATTTTAGTTGCAGGACTTTTCTAGCATTATGCTTGATTGAGTGGTAGGAGCAAACTACTTTGCCTTGTTTTTGATAATTAGAGTGAAAGTATTCAGTCTTTCATCATTAAACATGATGTTAGTTGTAGTTTTCTTTTAAGATGCTCTTTGCCAGATGGCACTAGACAGCCTCTATTGATAACTTGCCGAGGGTTTTTTTTTTTTAATTGTAAATGGTGGTTGGATTTTTTTCAAATGTTTTTTCCATGTCAGTTGTTATGACCATTACCTTTTCTTTTTTTTCTAATATGGTGGTTTACATTGATTTTTTTTAAATGTTGAACTAGTTTTGCATATCTGGAATGAATTCCACTTTGTTGAGATGTGTAATTTTATACATCATTGCATTAACTTTACTAATTTACTGAGGATTTTTGCATCTACATTCATGTGAAAGTTTGGTGGGAAGTTTTCTTTTATTTCAATGTATTTGTCTAGTGTTGGTATCAGGATAATATTGGTCTTATAAAGTGAGTTGAGAAATATTCCTTTCTCTTCAGATTGTCTGTTTTATCTTGACTGAGTATGGTGTTTGTGGTTTTCCAGGAATTGATCCATTTCTTCTAAATTGTGAAATTTATTTGTGTAAAGTTTGTTGTAATAGTCCCCTGTTATCTTTCAATGGCTTTAATGTCTATAATGACAGCCTCTTTTTTATTCCTGATATTGGTGATTTATGTCTTCTCTCTCTCTCTCTCTCTTTTTTTTTTTTAATGTTTGTTAGTCTTGCTATATAGGTTGACCAATTTTATTGATTTTTTTTCAAAGAAACAACTTTTTATCATTGCTTTATATGTCTTTTCTATATTTGCAATTTCATTGTTTCCCGCTCTTCCTTTATTATTCTTTCCTCTGTGTGCTTTGGAATTACTTTGCTCTTCTTTTTCTGGTTTTTAGTGGTATTAACTTACAAAATTGATTTGGGACATTTTTTTCTTTTTTAGCATAAGTGCTTCTTACTAAAAGTTTCCCATTCAGCAATAGTATAGCTGTGTCCCACACATTCTCTCTGATATGTTCTGTTTTCATTTTCATTCAGTTCTGTGTATTTTTGCAATTTACCTTCAGGCTTTCTCTTAGACCATTAGAGTATTTAGAAGTATGTTGTTTAATTTCCAAGTGTTTAGAGATTTACCTATTGTTTTCTGTTACTGATTGCTAGTTAGATTCTATTATGATCAAATAACACACTCAGTATGATTTCCAACTATCTTTTTCTTAATGATTTCTAGTTTATTTCCATTGTGATCTGAGAGCAAACACTGTATGATGTCTGTTCTTTTAAATTTGTTAACACCTGTTTTAAGGCTCAGAAAGTGGTCTGTCTTAGTGAATGTTCTATGTGAGCTTGAGAAGATGTGTATTCTGATGTTGCTGGAGGTAGTCTATTGATGTTAATTATATCCATGTGATTGATGGTAGTGTTGAATTCAACTATGACCTTACTGATTTTCTGCCTCCTGGATCTATCTGTTTTTTGATAGAGGGGTGTTATAGTGTCCAACTATAATACTGGATTCATCTATTCCTCCTTGCATTACAGCAGCTGTTTCTTCATGTATTTTGGTACTCTTCTGTTAGATGCATACTCATTAAGGATTGATATGTTTTATTGGATTATTTACCCCTTTATTTTTATGTAATATCCCTCATCATCCCTGATAATTTTCCTTGATCTGAAGTTTGCTCTTTGTTAAATTAATGAAGTTACTCCCATTTTGTGTTGATTAGCATTAGCATGGTATAATTTTCTGCATCCTTTTTTTATCTTTTTTATTTTTTTTTTCTTGCTTTTTAGGGTCTCACCCACAGCATATGCAAGTTCCCAGGCTAGGGGTCAAATTGGAGCTACAGCTGTCAGCCTACACCACAGCCATAGCAATGTGGGATCTAAGCCACATCTGCAACCTATACCACAGCTCACGGCAATGCTGGATCCCCGACTCACTGAGTGAGGCCAGGAATCGAACCCACATCCTTATGGATACTAGTCAGATTCATTTCCACTGCACCAAAAAGGGAACTCCTACTTTTCTTTTTTTAAAAAATACCCTTTTTTTGGCCACCTCCACGGCATATGGAAGTTTCCTGGCCCAGAAATTGAACCTGTACTACAGCAGCAACCCAAGTGGCTGCAGTGACAACACCAAATCCTTAACCCACTGTGCCACAAGGGAACTCCTTCATTCTTTCAGTTTTAATGTATATGTTTCTGTATATTTTAATTGGGTTTCATATAGATGACATGTAGCAGGGTCTTATTTTTGATTGACTCTGATAATCTCTGTCTCTTAGTTGGCATATTTAGGCCATTGATTTTCAAAGTGATTATTGATATAGTTGCATTAATAACCACTGTATTTCATACTGTTTTCTTTTGTTGCCCTTGCAATTTGTTCCTATTTTTAACTTCCACATTTTTTTTTGCCTTCTTTTCATTTTATTTCTTAAAATTTACTTCCAGTTTTATTGAGGTCTAATTGACAAATGAAAAAATCTGTATATTTAAGGTATACAGAATGATGCTTTGCTCTACCTATTCATTGTGAAGTGGTTATCACAATCAAGGTAATTAACATATCCATCACCTGACAGAGTTGTTTTTTAAATGAGAACACTTAAGATATATTCCCTTAGAAAAATTCAAGTATACACTACAGTATTGTTAACTATAGCCACCTTACTGTATATCATATCTCTAGAACTTACTCATCTTGCCTAACTGAAACTTTGTACCCTTTAACCAACATCTCCCCATATTCTCCACTTCTCAGCCCTTGGCAAACATCATTCTACTTTCTGCTTTTATGAGTTTGACTTTTTTATATTCCACATATAAGTATGGTTTTAATTGAGCATTGTATATGTTCCATTTTATCTCTTTTCTTAGCATATGAATTATATTTCCTTTTTGCTTTTTTTAGCAGTTGCCCTAGAGTTTACAGTATACATTTACATATAATCCAAGTCCACTTTCAAATAACACTATACTGCTTCATGGGTAGTGTGGGTACCTTATAACAGAATATTCCAAAATCTTTCCTCCCATCCCTTGTATCATTGCTGTCATTCATTTCACTTATACATAAGCATTATTAGCATATGCATAAATACGTATACATAATAGTATACATTGTTGCTGTTGTTATTTTGAATAAGCTGTTATCTGTTATATCAATTTGGATTAAGAAAAATAAAAGTTTTTATTTTAGTTTCACTTATTCTTTTTCTGTTCTTTTTTTTTTTTTTTTTTGTCTTTTAACCATTTCTTGGGCCACTTCCACAGCATATGGAGGTTCCCAGGCTAGGAGTCGAATCAGAGCTGTAGCCACCGGCCTACGCCAGAGCCACAGCAATGCAGGATCTGAGCCACATCTGCGACCTACACCACAGCTCATGGCAACGCCGGATCCTTAACCCACTGACCAAGGCCAGGGATCGAACCCGCCACCTCATGGTTCCTAGTTGGATTCATTAACCAATGCGCCACAACAGGAACTCCTGTTCTTCCTTTTTGTATGAAGATATTTTTCTGACCCCTATCATTTTTCTTTGCAGATAACAACTTTATACATATAACTTTATAGATAATGTATTGCACAGTTGTCTTTTAACTCAGTTATGATAAGAAGGGAGCATCCAGGAGTTCCCATCGTGGTGCAGCGGAAATGAATCTGACTAGGAACCATGAGGCTGCAGGTTCAATTCCTGACCTTGCCCAGTGGGTCAGTAAGGATCTGGCATTGCTGTGAGCTGTGGTGTAGGTTGCAGATGTGGCTCAGATCCAGCATTGCTGTAGCTGTACCTCCAATTGGACCCCTAGCCTGAGAACCTCCATATTCCTTGGGTGCAGCCCTAGAAAAAGCAAAAAAAAAAAAAAAAGAAGAAGAAGAAGAAGGGAGCACCTGTATATATTTATATTTTGTTTGATTGTTTTCTACATAATTTCTTTAACTGGAGATCATTGTTTTTCTGTATGGATTTTATATTTTATAAGTCTAGTGTTACTTCTTTCATGCCTAGAAACTTCTTTTAAGAGTTTCTTACATTGCAATATTTATAACACAGATTCTTTCAGTTTTTTATTTATCTAGGACTGTCTTCATTTTGAAAGATAGCTTTGCTGGATATAAGAATTTTGATTGTCATGTTTTTTTTTTTTCAGCACTTTGAATGTGGGAATATGGGAATATGTCATTCCACAGCACTCCCATAGTGTTTCGTGTGAAACATCAGCTGTTGGTCTTGTTGATGTTTGCTTGTACATAAAGATTCACTTTCATCTTCTTGCTTTCAATATTTCTTCTTTATCTTTTACTTTCAGTGTTTTTATTATGATGTCTCTTGATATGGTTCTTATATGTATGCTCATTGGAGTTTGTTGAGTTTTTTTGTATGTATAGATTAGTGTTTTTCATGAAATCTGAGGCGTTTTCAGCTACTGTTTCTTCAAATTCTGTCCCATTCTTTCTTCTCCTGGCACTCCCATATGTATATGGTACTCTTGATGGTTTCCCACATTTCTCTGTTCATGTTTCTTCATTATTTTTTCTCTGTGTTCTTCAGATTATGTAATCCCTATTGATTTATTTTTCAAGTTTGCTGATTCATTCTTCTATCATCTCAAATCTACTTTTGAGACTCCTTGGTGGATTTTTCATTTTGTTTATCATAGTTTTATACCCCTTTAAAAAATAACTTCTAGGTCTTTATTAATATTCTTGACCAAGTGTTCACAGTTGTCTATTTCTTATCTTCTCCTTCGTCTTTCACAATATGTTATTGAGACTTTTGTTTTTTTACCATGCCCTGAACTTCACTTATCCCCAGGCCTGAGCAACTGCCAAAAGAAAAACAAAGGAATGTTCTCTGTTATCATATTATCCTGGAAAACTGGCTGACCACAACATGACCATGTTCATTTAAAATTTCACTGTCGTTTTTCCTTGCTTGTCCTACTTCCCTCCAAAGTTTCTGCTTATCTCTGCTTGCCTTTTCCTTTACCCTATCATAGAAAACCCTTTTTCTGTTTGATTTTGAGACATTTACATATTTTTGAGATTGGAACATTCTTCCTATTGCAATAGTCTTTCTTCATAATTAAAGTCCCTCCCTTTTTTACCATAGGATCTATTTTTGGCTTTAAGACCACTTTAATAGTTCTGGGTTCAAAGTTTCATCTTTTCTTTCAGCATTGGAAAGGCTGGACTGAAGTCCATAGGCATGAATGATCCATATTCTATTGCAAATAAAGTCAGTCCCCTCAGGTAGAGCTGCTGAGAACAGCAGTCCTTACAGCCTGCCTCTTCCTCTAGGCCAAACCTTACCCCAGCTGCATTGTAAGTAGGGTAGGAGACAGAGACCTACTTCTGCCATAGTGGTACCTCTGCTTTTTAAGTGGGCACTGATAGGGAAGGATGATAGCCCCAGTTTTCTTGTATCTTCTTTGGAGCTACTTTTTTTTTTTGGAACTGCTCTGGTTAAAGCTTCTATGTGCATTCTGGTACATATGTCCTGGTGAATGTATGTACTCATTTGTTTTAGATACATACCTACAGATAGGTGGACAAGATATAAGTTTAAAGAAATTTTTAAGTTTTAACCATTATTAAAGGCTTGGATATTATAGTTACTAAAATGACTCTTTCTTTTGACAGTGAAGTAGGCCAGAGGATATTTTATCCTCTGAGTGAAAAGTGGTGGAACATACTTAGGATTTTATGTGTGGGGTTCAGAGTATAGACAGTGAACAATTTTAAATGGGCAGTGGAAGTCCAGGGAATACGTCATTTTTGTCTCAGATGGAGTCCTTGTTCTTAAATAAAGTGATCACATTGCCATTCAACAGAAGCAACAGTGGTGTTTTGGGATTAATTTACTTTACTTAATGTAATATCTGTAGAATTGGTGCTGAAATCTATTTGCATTATATCTCTTGATTATTCACTTTTGTAAGCAAGTTAGGCAGAGTACTATTTATGTGACATGATTTTCTGCATTGGCCTTAGGTTTAGATTTATAAAACTGTCATGTTACAGTCTCCTGCCATTTGATTATTGGTGCCAGATTCTACCATTTATAGAAGCAATACAATGAAAACAGTGTCAGTCATGGTAAACAGGGTTATTGAAAGAATGTCATATTTTGTTTCATTAGGAAATAAACATGACCTATTTTCAGCATCAACGGGTACTTATTTTCATCAAGAAGCAATTATGTGATCACAGTCTACGTAGAACAGGCTTAAAGAAATATTTGCTTTTTTAACTTTGCTTAAGTGAGTATGCAAATGAAGTGATAGAATCAAAATGTCTAAGAATTGGAAATATTGAGAGTAACACCCAAAAGAAAAGAGTATTATTTAAAGGGGAATGGAACTAATAATAATAGGTACTAATTTTTGAGTGCTTACTGTATGTAATGTACTGTGCAACAAACTTGAATTATTGCACTTAACTTCATGAACATGATGAGTAGATATTATTGTATGTTTTAATGATGCTGCAGAGTTTTAAAAAGTATACAACCAGGCTATGGAAAGTGATGAAACTGAGGATTAGGTCTAGATACTTAAGACTCCAGAAGTTTCTCTCATTACACATTCATTGTAGATATAATTCATATATAAATTCTTTTTTCTTGTGAACAGAAATTTTGGAAAGGATACTATGCAAAAATATCTTGACAGTTGTGTTTCCTTTCCCTTTTCTACTTCCTTTGTCCTTTCCTCCTCTGTCTTTCTCTTCCTTCTCCTTTTTCTTCATCATCATTATCATAATGCTTATATATAATAATGGAGCATGATTTTTCTCTGCAAAACAAGGTTTGCCTACACAATTATTTAAAAAAATGACTATAAAAACTCAAATAAAACTGTATTATCTGTTGTGCTATTATGTCAGCTGTAGCTTGGTTCTCTCTGACTGCTATATTATGAGAGATAAACAGGCTAAGAGAGAGATTATAACTTAAAAGCAATGCAGGGAGATCCCATTGTGGTGCAGAGGAAATGAATCTGAGTAGTATCCATGAGGATGCAGGTTCAATCTCTGGCCTCGCTCAGTGGGTCAGGGATCCGGCGTTGTTGTGAGCTGTGGTGTAGGTCACCGACACAGCTCAGATCCTGCATTGCTGTGGCTGTGAGGTAGGCCAGCAGTTGTAGCTCCTATTCGGCCTCCAGCCTGGGAACCTCCATGTGCTGCGAGTGCGGCCCTGAAATTTAAAAAATAAAGTAAAATAAAAGCAATGAGACTTTTATTTGGGAAAAGAGTCAGCATTTCTCTTTATGTTCGAAGAGGAGAAACCATGGGAAATTGTATGGAGAGAAGCAGAAAAGGTTTCCTTTTATAATCTTACTTAAAAATGCAGAGCTATTAAAAAATCAGGGTGGCATCTTTAGATCAATGTATAAAACAATTTATATATATGCATACATACATACATATTTATATTAATACCATGAACTGATATATATTATTTTAATTATAATAATGTGTTATATATAACTATGTATTATGTAATTAAATTATATATTAAATTATGTAGTAACCTATATATATCATGTTGTGTGTGTGTGTGTGTGTGTGTGTGTGTGTGTGTGTGTGTGTGTGTGTGTAGCTGCATAGTAGTAATTTTGGAAGTGTCTGAGAAAAGTATAATGAAAAAGAAATACCTAAATCAAATAAATATTAAAAAGTATATTGGAGAAAATGTTGTCTTCATATATACTAACTAGATTGTATTATTACAGATTAAAAATATTGTAATTCCTTATTTAAAATAAATAACATTTTAAATTATTATTAAAATAAATATTTGTCATTGTTGGGTGAAAATGTTTATTAAGTCTATCCAGTTTCCTATGTTCTATTTGCCATCTACCTCAGACTTCTTTTGTAGAACATCTACTCTTTTCCAGGTATTACTTCATAAGGAAAACTAAGGCATAACTTTTTTTCTTGACTTCACAGTTTAATGGGGGGAAATGGAGAAGTAAACATACAATGTCCCTAGAGCAGGGAGTGACATCAGGTAGTGAAAAAAAGAAAGCAAAATGATGCTTTAGTGGAGTTCCCGTCCTGGTTCAGTGGTTAACGAATCTGACTAGGAACCATGAGGTTGCAGGTTCGATCCCTGGCCTTGCTCAGTGGGTTAAGGCTCTGGAGTTGCCGTGAGCTGTGGTGTAGGTCACAGACGTGGCTCGGATTCTACGTTGCTATGGCTGCGTCACAGGGCGGAGGCTACAGCTCCAATTGGACCCCTAGCCTGAGAACCTCCATATGCCCCGGGAGCAGCCCTAGAAAAGGCAGAAAGGCAAAAAAAAAGATGCCTTAGGAGCATAGAGAACAGCTTGTACAATAGCAAGGATGCTTGAAGGTCTGAGGTGCTCTGGATACATAACAATGGTGCCACAGTCCAGTGAGTGCACTTGAGGGGATGTGCAACATGGGCCGTTAAGGTGCCATAAGAAAATCAATAGAAAATATTCTTTAAAAACAATGCTGTAATCAAAACCAACAATTTAATCATTTGAGATCATCAATTTAATCATTTTTCTTTCTAGTATAAAACACATATAAAGCATCTGTATTAAAGTGCATTTAGGAGTTCCCATGTGGCTCGGGGGTTAAATATCTGGTACTGTCACTGCAGTAGTTCGGGTTGCTGCTGTGGCACGGGTTCGATCCCTGGCCCAAGTAATTTCACATCCCACGCATGTGGCAAAAAAAAACACGAATGAACAAAAAAGTGCACTTAGTTCAGTCTGTAATATTAAGTGATACAGACCTAATCTATGCACATTTTTAAAATAAAATTATACTTTAATTTTATGATTTATAATTGCTTAAACATTGGTATTAGAATTCACCGTATTAGGCTAAGTCTAGCAGACCTCTGGAATTCAAGGTGACAAACACCTCACTAAGGAATGATTTGTTAGTAGTAAAATTACTCATTGCAGTCATGTGATAAATTATTTTTTATCCCTAACAAAGTATATTGGAAATATATCATGGATTCCTCAAAGGCATTCTTTTTTCTTGTCTTCTTTCTCTCCACCCATTTCTTCTCCATTGGCTTTCCCCCTTAGTTTCTAAAAAAACCCCAAATCAGTCACTTTATTAAAAAAAATTACAAAAATAATAGGAAAATTAATCATTAACTAGGCTGTGTGGCAGACACCCTGGTCCATAGTGTATCCTTATCTCCCTGTGATCATCATAAATTCAATATGACTTCTCAGATGGTTACTGAGTACATTACTTCAGAACACAAATATTCCAATGTAGTACATTTATTTCTTTGGATATCTTTCAACTCATAAAACTGAACCTGGGAATTTTTCACTGTATTGTCCCTCTTTGATATTTTAAAACTTTTTATAGTCACTTCATTGATAGAGATGGTATATATAACCTACTTCTTCATTACCAATAGACCTTTTAAACCCATCTAAATTAGGCTTTCTTCCCCCAAATTCCTTGTGCATGTGTGTGTGCATGCACATACACAAGCACACACATATGCATTCAAGGTTTAGATTTCCTCATTCTGTCTCTGGCAAGACCCAATTTTCATATAAAAAAATTGTGAGTGATCATAGACTCCTCTATGTACCTGACTTTTTCATTCTCTCTAATCTAACTGGTCATGAAATCCTTGGGTTTCCACCTTGCAGATACCTTAAACCTTTATTCCTTCTCCATCCTCATTACTACAACTTCAGGTTTTTAACCTCAGGAGCTTCTCTCATTCAAACTCTCATCACTTCTGTCATGCCCTCATAAATGATCTCAGTACTAGAAATTCTTTGAATGAAACAAGCTTCCTTACCCTTTCCCTGTTCTGAATATATTTTTCTTCATTCTAGAATGTTCTTACTCAGTTGTCTCTGTTGTAAATATACACTCAGTCTTCAGTTGGCAAAGCAGGTTTCTCTGAGGTCTTTTCTGATCCTTACTCCCCATACTTCCTATTATCTTGCATAGAGAGTATATCTTTTTGTTGTCTCAAATATCCTTTTGCCAAAATCATACACAGGGAATCTATAAGCTTGTAAAGACCCAGCTCAACTTTGATCTCATTAGAAGTATCCCTCATTAGTGAAGGTCAGTGATTCTCATAGTGATCTCTAGACAAACAGCAAAGGCACCTGGGAAACTGATAGAAATGCAGATTCTCAAGCTACATGACAAAACTACTGAATCAAAACTCTTTAAGTTTCTATTTCAACAAGACCCCCAGGTGGTTTGGATATAGGCTATGTTTGAGAAATTTACAGAGATAATATTTTTCTCATTTTCTATGCTTTTACAACTTCCATACATCTTTAATTGTACCACTTAGCATATTATAATTACTTCTTAATTATTTTCTTAAATATTTTCATCTTCCTTTCATAGGTGGTGGATATGAAAAAAATTCAACTCATGCTAATGATCTCAGTCATACTCTTATTTCACTACCTTTAGCAGCTGCTGGACAATGGCCACAACTGGCCTTAGTTCATGTACTTCACCAGCCCTGGCAAGAATGGGTAGTCTCTAAAGTCAGTATAAATCACTATAATGCTGATTCAGTTTTTCTTCACAGGTCAGAAGGAACATTATGACCATGAATCTGAATCAGTTCTGCTCAAAACACTTGATGACCTCTCTGTATCACCTGCTTCATGCCTCCCAGCTTGATAGCAGTGGTGATGCCAGGTGTAAACTGCATCGGATTGTTTTTCCCAAGATTCACTCACCCCGTATCCAAACTGTGCTGCATCTACAAACAATGGTCACAGCTTACTGTGGATTCATGCACTTTATCAGACCTGTGAAGAGTGGTTGGTCTATCATTTGATGGTCATGTTGCTTCTGGCAATCTTTCGGTGGTGGTGAGGTTCAGAAACCTGCTTTACTATTTCTAAGATAACTTCAAAATTATGATTTCCTTTAGTCCTCACAAAATCCCTGGAATATAAACAAGGCAGGAATGATAGAGAAAACTGAGGACCAAATATTTAAGCAGAGCAGATCTGTAATTACATATGTATTCTATAGGCTCACCCTGTTATTTTAAAAGAAAACTATGGATAGGTTCCTCCTAGAGGATGTCAGCAGGTGTTTACACCACTCTAGGGAAGACAGTACTGTCTTGTCTATCATTTCAAGGCACTAGTGATTTAGTGGTTTCTCATGCTACTGAATGCCATAGCCATCAACGTGATTACCTTCTACCCAGAGTTTCATTTCTATTTGTTTCAAATTTTCATTATCTGTTGCTAGCATGATGTAAATTGTGGAGTCTGGTTCAATTCTACCGGCTGATTCATACTTAGAATTACTCCAGCTTGCATTTACCCACTGAGGTCTGGATGTTAGCACATGACCAGTGCATGCCAGAAGTCTTGATGACAATGAACGTTCCAGGCTTAGTATGTCATTCATTAATTTACCATACTTATAGTTTCCTTTTCTAACCCTTAAAAGGGCCACTGTATCAATTGTATCAATTCTCTAACAAGTGTTACAGCCTATGAAAAAGCTTCCCATAGATGACACAGTTTAAATGACAATGATGGTGGCAGTCCTAGACTATAGATACTGATAATCTTTGGAATATTTTACCCAATATTTACCCCACTCAAGACTTCATAAAGTAATTTTCTAGCATTTGATGTATAATATGAACAGAAGACCAGGTGCATGTCCCCTGGATGAGAACAATATGGAGCGTGTTATAAAAGGCAGCAGATTGGTTTTCTTCAAAATAACTCCTTACATTCATGACCTGCAGTTAATGGTGGCCATTAAACCACATTTCACTTATTGCAATTACTTTCTAGTCAGGAGTAATTCATGGTATACTGCTACTTTACAGGGCTTCCAAATGCTTAAAAGAATATTATGCACATGAGATTCTTACTCTTTTCAAGATGCTTGATGCCTCATCTTTTCTATACCCATTGGATGCCTTTTTGCAAGATGGCACTTAAAATGCCAGGTTTAGAATCGACTAGATGGGTTTCTGACTGACTGGTATTACCTGTGTACATTCCACTAAGGCTATTTACAGTAACTGTGCAGAGTGTCAGGTAGGATGAAAATACACAAACAGCATGATATCTGTAGTATAAGGAAAATGCAGGTGCACAGTCTATATGGTCCACAGAACCACTTCACCTGTGATGGCCACCTTCAGTTTCAGTAAAATTTGGCCATAATTGGTATGGACTTAATTATCTCCACTGCCTGAGTAGTAAAATTGTCTTTATGGATTAAGTTAAATCTGCTGGAATGATTGGTTTCGGTCCTAAGAAATGGTTTGCCCATGAAATTAACTACCTTCATTTAATGCAGCTTAAGAACTATCATGTGTGTTTCCAAAGCATGATATCCTACTCGGGATAATAAAATGCCTTGCTTAGAATAATATAGGTAGGTTCATGCAGAGGTGTTCAAATTGTGTTAACTACATTCCCAGGTCAGTCAAGATCATTCTGTCTTTCAGTTGAAAGCATTGGTCTTTCTTTGGTTCTTTATATCTTGAAGGCTTGACATAGTGATGGAGGTGACTCACTGCTTTACCCTTACTCCTTTAAATTTTCATTGCTTGCTAATAATATGATGAAAATCAGAGATTCTGTATCAAAACCACTGAATGATTTCTCTGGGTGTTGTTTAACTCATTTAATTTGCATCTATCCACCTCAGAGCCTCCTATTGTCAGTGCTCAGTATTATTGTGGGGTGAATACAACCTAGTGGCTGCCACATGACCTGACAACTATGAACGTGCCAGGCATAGTATGTCAGTCATTGGTTTCCTAGATTTATATTTTTCATTTGGACCCCAAAGGGAATCTTGTAGTAGTTGTCCAGCAAGTGTTACAAACTATGAGCACAATTGCTGATGGCATTGTTTGTTGACAGTGGTAGTATGAGTCTTAGACTGGATGGCATAGATTGTTCATCTTCACAGTATCTCACCCTGCTTTACCCTGGCTCATAGCCCTTTGGAGTTATTTTCTAACATTTGCTATAGGATATGAACAGAGGGTCAGTTGTCTGTCCCCCGCATCAGGATAACTTGGAGCAAGTGGTAGTACACAGTGGAATGGTTTCACTCAAAATCACCTGACCATTCCTTGCCTTTATGATGTTCAATTTCTATTAGCCGTTTCACCAAAGGTATTTATTATAATTGCTTTCTAGGTTTGAAAGAGTTGGGGGTCTTGATGCAGTGTATTGCTGCTATAGGGGTTTCTTTGCTGCATGAAAGAATATTGTGCACATGAGACTTATACCATCTCCTTTGGGTGTTTGGTGAACTCTCCTCTGTGACCCCATTTACTGTCCCTTTACAGGATGACACTTAATCTACAGTGTAGATTCCATTGTATACTTTTCCATATGAATGACTCATTCCCTGTCACCTGTCTTAGTGCCTTTAATGATTATTTTTTAACATGTGAAGTAGAATATGAACATGTACCCAATAGGCATGCCCAGTGAAAGGAGAATAAAGTTGCCATTCAGAGAATGCCAGGCAATGGTTCCAAGAACCACTCACACTGTGTTGACCACTTTGTTTCAGCTGTACCTGGCCATTATGGTAATTGATTTAATTTTCTTCATCTCCCTAGAGGAAATGTGATACTAGGACAAATTACCTCTGCTAAAGTTATTGGTTTGTGACCTGAAAAATATATTCCCATGAGATTGATTTATCCTTAAATACAGAGTTATGAACTCTTATGTATTCTTCCATAGCATATAGCAGTGCTTGAGGGATAATTAAAAAAAAAAAAAAAAAAAACCTTGCTTAGGATAGTAAGTGTAGGTTTCTGCCAAACAGTTTTAGCTTGTGTTCGCTGCACTCCCAGGACAGTCAAGAATGTTTTCATATTAACTTCACCATGTTGGCTCTTTATTGGCTCTTCACATTACTAAAGGCTGATGTATTCATGGAGGTGATTCAAGTCCTTTATGGTGCTTCATCTCTACTCATTTAAATCTTCATTGTTTGCCAAGGAGAATGATGGAAAATTAGAGCTTCTGGCCCAAAACCGTGATGATTCTTATGAGAATTATTCAACTTCCACTCATGTTGCCATTGTCCACCAATGTTACTACTAGCTCTGAACACATATATAGTAGCGGACACATAACTTTGTAACAACGAAGGTTCTGGGCTTGGCCTTTTGGTCATGGGTTTTCAAGATGTGTATTTTCCATTCTTAAGGCCAGTATAGCAATTTTGACAATGTTGGTGGAAGGTTAGGATTGGAAAGTCATGATTGTTAATATCCAGAATGTCTCCCCAGGATTTATTCCACTCAGAGTCCTTTGAAACAATTTTCTAAATTTTGGTGTAGAATATGAACAGAAGACAAGGTATAGGTCCCCTGGGTAAGGATACTATTGAGCAAGACACAAAAATACATTAGTTTGGTTTGACTCAAAATCACTCCCTGGCTTCATGACCTTCATTTTCTGGTGGCCATTGCAACTCAGGATACTCATTTTGATTCCTTAATGGGGGGAAATAATTGGGATTCTATATTCAGTGTTTCCTGATTCAGGCAATTATCTGGTGTGTGAACAAAGATCATGCACATAGTAATCCTGCTCTTCTCCTTTACTTGGAGTTGACCTCTGCACTTTGTCCCCACTCTCTGTCCTTTGCTGAATGACCATTATTTACAGGCTTTTGATTGTATTACATTCTTTTCCATTGAAATGGCTCCTACTGGGTTACCTTTCTCAGGGCTGCTAATAATCTTTTTTTTTTTCTTAATGTGAGTCAGTGTATGAACACACACTAGAATTATGCCCTGTAAAAGGAATATGAATTTCTTAATCTATGGAGGCTGGGCAATGATTGCCCAGAACCACTCACCTAGTGTTGGCCAATTTCCGTATCTGTTAAACTTGCCTATTTAGGACACTGCTTTCATCTTCCCCATCTCCTTGAGAGAAAACTTGTTATATCAAGGCAAGTCTGACTCCCAGCTAAGGGTAATTTGGAGAAAGTTGTGTACCTAGTGGATTGTTTCACTCAGCACTCCCTACCTTCAAGACCATCAGTTTCTGATGGCCTTTGTACCACAGGGTACTTGTTACAATTGCTTTCTAGGTTTTAAAGAATTGGGGTGGGCAGTAGGGTGATTTTTGTTCCATTTTTTCACTCCTAGAGGGTTTCTTTGGTGCATGAAAGAATATTATGTAAGTGAAACTTCTGTTCTCCTTTGGGTCACTGGTGCACTCTCACTATGAAAAAATTTACTGTACCTTTGCAAGATGACACTTAACTAGCAAGGTCTAGAACATGTATTTTTCAGCCCCAAACCACTCACACTGGTTTGACCACTTTTGGCTCCTATTCTTATTGTTGATTATGGGCACTGCTTTCATTATCCGCATCTCCTTGGGAGTAAACTTGTTGTACAAAGGAAAGTCTCTCCCCTGGATGAAAATAATTTGGAGCAAGTTGTTGTCCCCCAGCATATTGGCTTCGCACAAAACCATTCTCTTCCTTCATATTTTTAAGTTTCTCTTGGACTCGTAGCATGGGGTGCCTATTACAATTGCTCTCTAGTTCGAAAGAATTGAGGGTCTCTGTACAATATATGCTTCTGAAGCTGTTTCAGTGGAGCCTGAAAGAATATTGTGGATAAGTGACAAATTCTGTTTTCCTTAGGTCATTGGTGAACTTTTCTCTGTGACCCCATTTACTGTCCATTTGCAGGATGACACATAACTTACATAGTTAAGAACCTGTATTATTTAGCCTGGAACAACTCACACTGTGTTGACTGCCTTTGGTTTCTGCTGAACTTGCTCATGATAGGAATTGTTTTCAATTTCCTCATCTCCTTGGAAGAAAACATTGTTTGAAGGCAAGTCTTTCACCCAAGGGGAGGATAATTTGGAGCAAGTTGTTGTATGCAATGGATTGATTTCACTCAGAATCACTCCCTGCCTCCGTGACCTTCAGTTTAGAGTGGCCTTTACATGGCAGCATGCACATGTACAGTTACATTCTAGGTTTGAAAGAATCAGAGTCTTTGTTCAGTATATGCTCTTTTCTGTGGTGCATGCAAGGATGTAATGTAAATGAGGCTCCTGTTACTCTCCTTGGGTCCTGCCTGAACTCTCTTCTTTGACCCTATTTACTGTCTCTTTGCGGGAGGCCACTTAATTTACATGGTACAGAACCTGTATTATTTATCCCAGAACCATACACCCTCTGTTGGCTACTTTCAGTATCTTCTGAACTTGCTCATTATGGGCACCTATTTCATTTTCTTCATTTCTTACGGAGAAAATACATTGTACCAGAGCAAGTATATCCCCTAGCTGAAGATAATTTATAGCAAGATGTAGTAAGCAGTGGATTGGTTTTGCTCAGAATCACTCCCTGCCTTTGTGTTCTTCACTTTCGGGTGGCATTTGTACCCCAAGGTATTTATTACCATTGCTTTCTGTGTTTAAAAGAATTGGGGGTGGGGGTTTTGGTTTCAGTATATTGCTCTCAAAGGGGTTTTGGTGGTGCCTGAAAAAATATGATGTAAATGAGGCTCCTTCTGTTCTTCTTGGGTCCTTGTTGAATTCTCTTTTCTGATCCTATTGACTGTCCTTTTGCAGGCGGACTTAATATACAGAATCTATATAGCTTAGTCCAGTGCACTCACCCTGTGTTGACTACTTTCAGTATCTGCTGAACTTGCTCACTATGGGCACTGCTTTGTACTCCTCATCTCCTTTGGAGAAAACGTGTTCCATCAAGTCACATTTCTCACATATGAAGATAATTTGTAGGAATTTGTTATATGCTCTGTATGGATTCACTCAGATCACCGAGTACTTTCATGGTCTTCAGTTTTTGTGGCCTTTGCAAGACAGTGTCCTTATTCTCTTCTTTGGAGCAATGGTGAACCTCCTGTCACTCTATTTCTTATCCTTTTGTGGATGATAATTAACAGAATGTGGATTCTCGTGCTCTCTATTCCATTAGAATGACCAAGATACCCCACTTAGTGCTTTGGCAAACATTTAAAAAAACTTGATTCAGCATATGAATATATACTTGAATTATGCCTCTTAAAAGGAAATGAATTTGCTGCTATATGAAGGCCGGGCATGGTTGCCCCAGAAGTACTCAGCAATGTGTTGACTACATTAGTATCTGTTGAACTTGCCCATTATGGGCGCTGATTTCATTTTCCTCATCTCCTTGGGTGAAAACTTGTACCAAGGCAAGTTTGTTTCCCAGGTCAGGATAATTTGGAGGAAATTGTAGTACCCAGTGAGTTGATCTTACTGAGATTCACTCCCTGCCTTCATGACCTTTAGTTTTTGGTGTCCTTTGTGACACAGAATCTTGTTATTGTTGCTTTCTAAGTTTGAAAGGATTGCCGGAGGGGTTCTCTGTTCACTGTATTGCTCCTAAAGGTTTTTACGTGGAACATGAAAGAATATTATGTAAATTAAACTTCTGTTTCCCTCTGGCTCATTGAGGAGTTCTCCTCTGTGTCCCCATTTCATGTCCTTTTGCAGGATGACAGTTTACTTATAAGGTCCAGAGCCTGTATTACTTATCCCAGAACTACTCACCCTCTGTTGGTCACTTTCACTATCTGCAGAACTTGCCCATTTTGGTCACTTATTTCATTTTCCTTATCTCCTTGGGAGAAAACTTGTTTTACGAGGGCGAATTGTATGTGAGTCAGTGAATGGTTTCCAACCTTATCAAAGCTATGCCCCGAAACTGTCTTTCTTTATTTTATCTATTTATTTTGTCTTTTTTATCTTTTGAGGGCCGCAGCAACAGTATATGGAGGTTCCCAGGCTATGGGTCTAATCGGAGCTATAGCCGCCAGCCTACACCGCAGCCACAGCAATGCCAGATCCGAGCCACATCTGTGACCTATACCATAGCTCACTGCAATGCCAGATCCTTAACCCACTGAGCTAGGCCAGGGATCGAACCTGCAACCTCATGGTTCCTAGTCAGATTCATTTCCACTGCACCACGACAGGAACTCCCTGACTTTCTTTAAACTGGGTCATGGTCTGTCATGTATGTTTCCATATCATGGTGCATTCCAGAGGGGTTAATGAAAATGCCTTTCTGAAAACAATATGGCTAGGTTCATGCCAGAGGGTTGAGTTTGTGTTCTCTGCACTCTCCAGGCTGTCAATATTATCCTTTCTTTCAGTCAACAATGTTGGCGGTTTGTTGATTCTTTACATTGTGACACCTGCACGGTGGTGGAGGAGATTCACTTCCTTTAAAGTGCTTCCCGGAGTACCTGTCATGGCGCAGCGGAAACAAATCAAACTGGGAACCATGAGGTTGCGGGTTCAATCCCTGGCCTCGCTCAGTGGGTTAAAGCTCCAGCATTGCTGTGAGCTGTGGTATAGGTCGCAGATGCGGCTCGGATCCAGTATTGCTGTGGCTGTGATGTAGGCCAGCAGCTGTAGCTCCAATTCAACTCCTAGCCTGGGAACCTCCATATGCCGCAAGTGCGACCCTAAAAAAAAAGCACATAAATAAATAAAGTGCTTCCCTTCTCCTTATTAAAATTTTCATTGCTTGCCAATTGGAGCAGGAAAATCCATGATAGAAGCTCAAAACCACTGAATGATTCCTATAAGAATTATTTAACTTCTCTTTAGTCACTCAGAGCCTTCCATTTTCATTGTCCCATGCTACTGTACAGTGTGAACACTCACCCTGTAGGTTATCGCCAGGTAAACAAATTAAGTTGCCATTTTCTGAATGTTCAACAGTGGTCTCCCCAGAACCACTTACTCTTTACCCAATTCTGTTTCTGGTGAACTTGCCATTAATAGGTATACAGTTATTTTTCACCAGCCGGGCAGGAAAACTCAGTGAAGTTATACTTTATAGGTTAGTTTTCAGTCTATAACGTTTTTATGTTCCTAAGTCTATTTTTGTACTTAGGAACAGTGGGAGGTGAATTCTTTCGCATATTCCTGTAACATGATTCCTCCCACAAATACAGTGTAGGTTTCTCATGTAAATAATATGGGCAGGTTCCTTTCAGAAGATTTCACCATGTGTTCATGCAACTCACTATGATAGACAAGATTTTCTTGTGTCATTTCATGTATAGGTTGTTCAGTGGTGCCTAACATTACTGAAAGTATGTCATGGTCACAGATTTGATTACTTGCCTCTCAAAGTGATTCATTTGTACTCTTAAATTTTCATTGTTTGTATCTGCATTATAGAATTTATTGGCTGTTGGTAAAATTCACTGAGAATTACTCCTCTTCTATTTTACCTACCTAGAAATGGTTGTTCATTTATCCAGTTGTGCAGTAGGATGGGAACATGAATAAAATTGGTGCCACATATCTTGATTATGATAAGTTGCCAGGCTTAGCATATGTCATTGATTTATTAGATATTTTTTTTCTGTGTTGATGCCTAGATGGCCCAATGTAGGGAATTTCTAGCAAATGATATAGTATGTGAACAGAGCTCTCACTGATGACACAGGCTTGAAAAAAGTAATGGCTCCAGTCTTGCAATTAAGGGCATTGGTTAAAACTCCATTATAACTTGTCCTGTGTTTACTCTGCTAAGGGTGGCTTAGAGTCATTGTCTAGCATGTGTTATAGAATATGAACAGAGAACTAAGTGGATATCCCTTTAATGAGGATAATATAAATAGTTTGTCAAACACAGTGGATTGGTTTTCCACAAAATCATTTGTTTTGTTCACCACTTTCAGTGTCTGGGGAACACTGTGCCAAGTGTGGAAATACAGTTGCTTTCCAGGTCAAAATAATTGATGGTCTGTAGTTGGTGTCCTGCTTGTGTGTGTGTGTGTGTGTGTCTGAAAAAATATTATGCTTAAGGAGAAAACATTCTCCTTAAGGAGGTTTGTGATCTCTCCTCTTTGACTCCATTGCCTGCTTCTTTCCTAGATGGCACTTATTTTGCCAAGATAGAATAGATTAGATACATTTCTATCTGGATGCCTCACCCTGTGTTCACTCTACAATCCACATGTAGCTGTTTGCAGTCAGTATGCAACCTGTTATGTCCAATGTGAGCCTACACCCAGCAGGGTAATACCTGTGTTAGGATAAAGAAGTCTTTTCTTAGTAGGTCTAGTAAAGGTTTCTGAAGAACTGCTTCTTTTGAGTTGACCACCTTCACTGTTTGCTGAGCTTGGCCAGAACTGGCACTGAGTTCCTGTACTCCACCAACCCTAGAAAGATTATTGGTATATCAGCTAACAATGTATGGCCTTCAGGGATTTGATGCTGGCCAGAAAAAATTCATATGCCCACAAGGGGGATTTTATTTTAATACTGCGTAATGATCTTTCATGTCTGTTCCCACGTAGCTCCTAACATTATGGAAGGTATGTCAAGATCACTGAGGTGATTCTTCTTCTCTCAAAGTGTTTCATGCCCGAAATCCCCATGATGGCAGTGAAGTTCTCCTTCTTAGTATGTCTGTCACTGGTTTCCCCAGATTCATCTCATCTCTATTCATTCCTCTCAAGGCTGGTTTGATCCCTGGTCCCGCTTAGTGGGTTAAGGATCCAGCATTGCCATGAGCTGCAGTGTAGGTTGCAGATGCAACTGAGATCCCGAGTTTCTGTGGCTGTGGCATAGGCCAGCAGCTGCACCTCCAATTTGACCCTTAGCCTGGGAACTTCTGTATGCCATAGGTGCGGCCCTAAGAAAAAAAAAGAAAGAAAGAAAGCTTTTGTTTGATTTTGATAAATCTATTTTATTGACTTGTTCCTCAGTCTGATACATTGGAATGAATAAAAGTCAGCATGCACAGTATATAAAAGGAAATAAGGTGCTATTTGTTATCTTTTTATCTTTATGAGTTTCTTGGTCTCTAAATAAAGGAGAGTTTATTCAACTAATGAAAAGTGTCAACAGTTTTCCCATCTCATTAGTAGTGGCAAGAAATAAATGATAGTTTGCTTTCCATATGTATGTAAATATAAATAGAAGTGATTTTCAAAGAGAATTTCTTGTCCAGAAAAGGTTTAAATGAAAAGAATATATTTTCTTTCTCTGTCTCTGTCTCTCTCTTGTCGAGTTTAGTATACCTGATTTATAAAGGCAGCATTCTTTCTCTGAACTTATATCTCAGCAAACCACACATGGTTTTATCTTTAGTCACTGGTCTTATGTAACCAAATGGATTCTCTTCTCCATTCATTGAAGAAAAAAAATATTTTAATGCTTATCTTTACATGGATGATGCAGTAAATATTTATTATTTTTATATTTGTTAATTTGGTAGCATACTGACAAATAGGATAATTTAGTACTACATTATAACACTGTATAGAAATTTATGGAAATTGTCATTAGCAGATGTAGGGTTAAAGTATAAATACATCAGTTCTTTTTGAAGTAAGTAATACCTTTATTATGTAAGTAATACCTTTTAAAGATTTAGAAAGTTAATGTCATTTGAACTTGTAAATTAATGTTCAGCAAGAGTTTTAGCATGGGTGACTTTGTTTCAAAGATCTTATCCTTTACATAAACTATTTCTTTATCCATTTTGGTAATCATTTTATTTGTAGTATTTTTTTTTCTTTTTATAAAATGTATTTTTCAGAGTTTTCCAAGAAATGTGATTTGCAATTATATCCTACACCCATATTGATCATTTTAAAATTCTTCGAATTTGTCTTGTTTACTTGTATTCCAAATATGCAAAGTTCAAGTAGCATGAACTAAGAATGTTATCGCATTATTCCTCAAAATTGTCTGTGGAGCCAGTTTAATATGAGAGAGAATAAAATTCCTTTCTGAATCCAAAACTATTCTACAGTGAAAAGCACCATCACTTGAAACCCCAAATCAAATAGTATTTATAAAATAGAGCAATAAACTGTATGCCCTTGAATAAAAGCTAGTATAAATAATTATTCTATCAGGAGAGTGTGGTACAAGAGGGCTTGTAAAATTATATTGACCCTTTCAGAGTAGAAAAATCAGGTTATTTTAAGGAATCGAACCCACAACCTCATGGTTCCTACTTGGATTCGTTCACCACTGAGCCACGACAGGAACTCCAAGGAATGTGATCTTATTTGAAATATCATTTTACAAATTATATTGAAATTTTTAGTCTCTAATATTGTAAATACTTTTCTCATGGCTCAAAAAACATTTTTTTTTCTTTTTTTTTTTTTGTCTTTTTGCCATTTCTTGGGCCGCTCCCGTGGCATATGAAGGTTCCCAGGCTAGGGGTCGAATCAGAGCTGCAGCCACTGGCCTACGCCAGAGCCACAGCAACGCGGGATCCGAGCCGCGTCTGCAGCCTACACCACAGCTCACGGCAACGCCGGATCGTTAACCCACTGAGCAAGGGCAGGGACCGAACCCGCAACCTCATGGTTCCTAGTCGGATTCGTTAACCACTGCGCCACGACGGGAACTCCTCAAAAAACTTTTTTAAAGACAGCACAATAATCCTGTTTTTCTTCTCCTGTATCAATTCAAATATAACCTTAACTCCATTATTAATTCAATTTTTATATTTGCATTGGGCAATAAGCAATATATGATACTGGAAAGTAAACTTAATTTGTTATTTGTCTAATGACAAGGAAAGTAAATTTATTATTTGTCTAATGACAGTATAGTCCCTTAAGCTAGATTATTTGCAGTGATAATATGTTGTATTTCACTAGGGAAAATCACAACATTTATTTGTATGACTAGACATTTGCATTTGGCTATTATGGTAGGATCAAAGTCTGGATTTGCAATAGTTCTTTTAAAAATAACAAGCAATCGTCTTTTTTTCTCATGTGTCTTTACCTCAGAAGAACAAATAGTGGAAAGAATTTCAGGGAAAAATTTATATAGATCACTGATAATAAATGCTAAAACTTCTACTTTATCAAAATTGAGGGAGTCATAGAAATAATAGTTATGCCAATGTTTTCTAGGTTACCAGTGAGTTATTTTTTTTAAAGAATTTAACTGATCTTGTTTTAGGAAAGGACCTAATATGTACAGAAACAGTAGACAAAATCATAAGAGAATGATAAATAACAAAAAATTAACATATGCAAAACAAACATGCTCATAAAATTAGGAAGTTAGGAATAAATTGAAATTATACATAACATGACAACAAAAGGTCAATTCCTTATGGTGTAAGGAGCTCTCATTAATTGGTAAAAAATATATATATATATAATCCAGACAAATTAGATAACTGAAACTGAATAGGTTAAAAACATTAAATAAATGGTTCATGGCCTAAAATTTCAGAAACTATAATAAATCACATTAATATCCTATGAATAAAAATTTTTAGGAAATAATCCAGAAAGAAAAAAACCAACCAACCAACCAAAAAAAACCTGCCCCAAGTACTGTGATGACCCAAGAATTGAGCAGAAATAGTGATTATAGTGATTTTGATAAACAACTTATGTTTGCTGAACCAAATAAGATTATAATGTTAAAAAGTATTTCCTAAGTATTCATCCTTACTGAGAATTAAAATAGAGTAAAAAATACTTTTTGGAACCACTTTTGCAAAAATGAATGTAATCTAGAGGAAAAGTTAAGTTTGAGAAATCTATAAGCCTTTGGTTTTGGTACTAGCTTGCAATCCTTTAGCTAATGTGATTTTTACCCATTTTGCCTCTTGTGTTCACATCTATAAAATGGTAGCAATAATAAGAATATTTTTTACTCCCCAGAATCTTTACAAAAAATATTACAAGTAACAAAATAAAAGCTTTGACTTGCCACTATGTTAACCGTGATGATGTAAATATAGACTATAAGTCGTTACAGGAAACCAGGAAGAACGATTAAACCATTAAGAGTGAAACAGAGGGGAGTTCCCGTCGTGGCACAGTGGTTAACGAATCCGACTAGGAACCATGAGGTTGCGGGTTCAGTCCCTGCCCTTGCTCAGTGGGTTAACGATCCGGCGTTGCCCTGAGCTGTGGTGTAGGTTGCAGACGCGGCTCGGATCCCGCGTTGCTCTGGCTCTGGCGTAGGCCGGTGGCTACAGCTCTGATTCGACCCCTAGCGCGCCCCAAGAAATAGCAACAACAACAACAAAAAAAGACAAGAGTGAAACAGAGACTAGATAGCTAGCTAAAGAAATATTGATAAATGCTGTTTGTTTGTTTGTTATTATTATTATTATTATTATTATTATTATTATTATTATTATTGTCTTTTTGTCTTTTCTAGGGCTGCACCCGCGGCATATGGAGGTTCTCATGCTAGGGGTCTAATCAGAGCTGTAGCCACCAGCCTACGCCAGAGCCACAGCAACGCAGGATCCAAGCCAAGTTGTGACCTACACCACAGCTCATGGCAACGCCAGATCCTTAATCCACTGAGCAAGGCCAGGGGTTGAACCACAACCTCAGGGTTCCTAGTCGGATTCTTTAACCACTGAACCACAACAGGAACTCTGATAAATGCTGTTTTTTAACCAATGAGTTCTTTAGCAGAAATTGTGTCCAACTACCTCACCTTCAGCTGAAGGTTGCAGTAGTTGCACAATTTTAATTTTCAATCAAATCTACTTTTCTTTCCGAGAATTTTATGAATTGTAATGTTAGAAAAACCCAGTGTAAAGAAAAAGGAAAGTAAAAGGGTATATATTTCTAGGACCATCATAATAATGCAGTCATCAAAAGGAATTTTCTAAGAAATGGAGTTCATCAAATAGAAGTATTTTTAACTGTAAAATAAATCTAGACCTACAGAATTTTTTGATTTATTTATTGATAAACCTTCACTGACATTGTTCTGTATTCGATGGGCTTCCCAGAGAGACAGTGATTTTTTTAAGTCTTTTTTTATTACTAAATGAACTTTATTACATTTATAGTTGTACAATGATCATCACAGCCAAATTTTATAGCATTTCCATCCCAAACCCTCACTGCATTCCCTCACCCCCCAACTGAGACAGTGACTTTTGGAACCAAACCATCCCTTTATTTATTTATTTTTTTTATGAGTCACGGATTATCTGTTTATTTATTTTTTAATTACTCAATGAATTTTATTACATTTATAGTTGTAAAATGATCATCACAACCCAGTTTTATAGCATTTACATCCCAAAACGCTCAGTGCATCCCTCTACCCCCAACCAGTCTCCTTTGGAAACCATACGTTTTTCAAAGTTTGTGAGTCAGTATCTGTTCTGCAAAGAAGTTCATTGTGTCCTTTTTTTAGATTCCACATGTAAGTGATAGCATATGATATTGGTGTCTCACTGTCTGACTGACTTCACTTAGCATGATAATTTCTAGGTCCATCCATTTTGCTGCAAATGCCATCATTTTTTCCTTTTTAATGGATGAGTAATATTCCATTGTGTGTATGTACTGCATCTTCATCCACTCCTCTGGTGATGGACACTTAGGTTGTTTCCATGTCTTGGCTATTGTATATAGTGCTGTAATGCATCCCTTTATTTAAATGTATAAAATTTTCAGGAATGGCTTATGATAAAGATATATTTTGTGAGAAATAATATATTTGGACTGAAACAATTGATATGTTATAGTTCAATGTTATCATATCTGTGTAACCTCTCTGAAAGAGATTAGTAGAATGTAAGTGTTAACTTCTCTTCGTTTCCCCCAGTATTCCCCCATTATCATAAAAACGAGCATTTTCCAGTCTTCCCACATTGTACTTCATACTTAAGAGTTTATAATTAAGTCATAGGGATGTAAAACTGAACGAAAAATTTCCTTTTACTCACTTGTACAAGTGCCACGTTTCCCTCCCCCACCTTTACTGAAGTATAATTGACATATAGCCTTGTGCAAATTTAGGGGGTACAGTGTGTCACATCTTATTTTAAAAAGGGCCAATTTTCTCAACACCTTGAGACCAGTATCAAGGGGAAACTCACAATGAAGTATGATGGCAGAGTAGATGAGAGATCACCATTACCATCTACACTTCCCTTCCTAATAGGACTCTTAGAAAGTATGGTGAAGAATGAGAATGGAGGTCCCCACTGCCTTGAGATCAATAAAACTGTAGACTCGAAGCTCCATGAGGTTAATCAGTATGTATGTATTGCTAAATGACATATCTCCATCACTGACCCCATTGCCAGGCACACAGTAGGTTCTATCAGTCAGCCAGTTTGGGTACATTCATAGCAATTGCTCTGAGACTTGAAATAAACTCCTTATTGATGATGGGTAATGAATTGTTATAAGACCATACCTATAAAGAGCATAGTGTGGTAACCAGTACATTAAATCAGTCAACTGAGATAAAAGGAATATTATTATAATTAACTGTATTAAAATGCAAATACACAATGAATATATATTTACAGTCTCTTAAGATAAATTGTAATTTTAGATTCATAGCAGTGACCTGATTACTTTACTAGGCTCATCATCACAAGGATTTTTGAAAGCCTTTTACCGTATGACTTAATTTGCTGTCAATCAGATATGTTTTCATCTTAATCCTACTGAAGATAGAATTGTGATTTTTTAAAATGCCATCAGGAAGAAGAGAAAGAAAACAATATTTATTGAAGGTTTTAAATGCTCTATAGAATTTGAGTTAATTTTAATTCTTTTTTGTTTTTGTCTTTTGTCTTTTTAGGGCTGCACCCACGGCATATGGAGGTTCCCAGTCTAGGGGTCCAATTGGAACTACAGCTGCCAGCCTACGCCAGAGCCATAGCTGCATCTGCAACCTACACCACAGCTCACAGCAACGTGGGATCCTGAACCCACTGATTGAGGCCAGGGATCGAATCCGCAACCTCATGGTTCCTAGGTGGATTCATTTCCCCTTTGCCAGGATGGGAGCTCCTAAACATATTTAATTAAAATATATTTTGTTCATTTAAATTTTTTTGCATAGTTTGGTATTTCTTGCAGAGTAACATAGGTAAAAAAGGGAAAAAAAACATAGTAGTAATAGAGTACACATGTTGTAGGCAATTATGCTTTTGATATTTCTTTTCTTTTTTTTTTTTTGTTGTCTTTTTGCCTTTTCCAGGGCCGCTCCCACGGCATATGGAGGTGCCCAGGCTAGGGGTCTAATCAGAGCTGTAGCCTCTGGCCTGCGACACAGCCACAGCAAAGCGGGATCAGAGCCGCGTCTGCGACCCACACCACAGCTCACGGCAAAGCTGGATCGTCAACCCACTGAGCAAGGCCAGGGATCAAACCCACAACCTCATGGTTCCTAGTCAAATTCGTTAACCACTGTGCCATGATGGGAACTCCAAGAGTAGCATTTTTAAATCTGGTTCTTATTCGGCACTTTGTGGTTTTAACACATTCCAGAAACTCTTTTGCCCCAAGTCAAATCCTACTTGCAGTCCATCATTTAGCTTTGATCATTGCCTTTTTTTATTAGTATGTTTCATCTTTGTTGTATCTATATTTAATTTTGAGGTATTTTGCAAGTACCATTTATAAATATACCACAGTATGATGTTTGTGCATGCATTCTCTTAAATATGAAACAATTAGCCTTGTTAACTTGATAAGTACTAGCCCACAATGAGGAAGTAGTTCACAGAAAGAATACTGGAGAAGTTGAATGACTGCTCCAAGCACCCAACGAGTGATTTCATTGTTACTTTCAATTTCTTTCACACTTGTATCCCACTCCCAGAATGCTTACATGAAACTAAGGGAGTTAAGGGAAACTGGGCCAAGACTATCCCTCCCATGCATGGGTTCTAAATAACAAACGAAAATATGATGTTTGTAGGATCATTAGCTTAAAATCTTTTGAACAGCACCAGTATTCAAATAAGTGAGTGTAGGGGAGAGGTTGGCAAATTTTTTACTGTAAAGGGCTAGATAATATTTTATACTTTGAGGACCATCTGGTCTCTGTCTTAACTACTCGCTTTGCTTTAGTAGCGTGAAAGCAGCCATAGACCATACATAAATGGATGATTCAGGCTCCCCCCCAAAAAAATTAAAAACTCCTTCATTTACAAAATCAGATAATGGGCCAGATTTGATTTGGCAACTTGTCAACCACGATTTAGAGAGTAGATTCTCAGGCTCGTATTTCCCAAGGCAAAATTCCATTGGCATAACATCTGAATAAAATTTTATGTAATAATTACTTCCAGGCTTTTCAGTGATACATGAAAAGTTAAATGTTTATAACTAAAAATTGATACTCAGAAACTAGGTTACCCATGTATTAAGTAATCAATTAAACAGGGGAAGACCTAATGGACTAAGGAAGAATCTTACACAATAATGTCCTAATAATATAATTTGAATGTTATAGATACATTTTATGATTGTGTATTCTGTTATGCTGAACTCATTTATAGATATCCTGTTAAGTTTGATAGATGTCAATTAGAACATAGGACTCAATTTTGAATGCACATTTGAATTCCCTTGGGAGTTTTTAAGAATCACAGATGAAGCATTTCCACTTATAAACATGGAAGAATAACTGATAATAAAATTATATCCCTCACCATGAATAACTAGAAAAATGGACAAAATATGTGGAACAACCCCATTCAGATTTGAACAACTGGTAGTGCAGGATCCCTGAGGGAAGGCAAAGAACAAGGTGACCCCTACAATAACCCTACATATCAGTCCCACGCATTTACTAGACTTCCCAGGCAAAGACAGAGATAAAAGTTTGGAGAACTGAGATGGCTGCAATTTGTGGGGCAGAGTACCTGAGCAGAGAAAATTCTGTGCTGAATGAGTCCCATATATCTGAATTTAAGTCGTATAGGACATTTGGCTGAATATTTGTCAGATGTATCAAGTGATAAAATTCTGGAAGATGGGCAAAAGACAGCTATCAGAGAGCTATAAATTGAACAGTCCTCAAAGTTCATCTGGGGCTGGATAATGTTAACCAAAGTAGGGTAGCCTTATTGATTACCCTGAGAATTTAATAGAGACCTTAGAATGGCCACATTATAAGAAGTAAGTTTGTACTACCCCTAGAATAAAATATAATCTAGCTTAACTATCTTTGAGTTGTTCTAACAAAGGACAAATTCTCAACCAGAAAAATAACTCTCAAGAAAATACTGATATGCAAGTATGCAATTGTCCAAAATGAAATGTAGTATTTTTTTAAGAAAAATAATAAAATTGGGACAACATCAACATTTATAGGAGTTCTTCTGTGACTCGGGGAGTTAAGGATCCAGCCTTGTCACTGCAGTGTTTTGGGTTGCTGCAGTGGCTGGGTTTAGTTCTGGCACGGGAACTTCCACATGCCACAGGCATGGCTGAAAAATATATATATATATACCAAAATACCAAAAAACATTTATAATATCCACCATCCAATCAATAAATACTAAACATGCCTGTCGCAGGAAAATACGGGTTATAACCATGTAAAAAATAGTTAAAATGACCAAGAATTCACAGATATGATAATATTAACAAAGTATTTAAACAGTTATTATAAATGTAATAAGATTATAAACAATAAAATGATTAAGAAAATAAAGGAACATGAATATGAAGAGAGAAATATAAACTTTTTTTAAAAAAAAAGCAATAGGAGAAACCAAAAAGGAACTTATAGATCAGGAAATTATGCTGTGGCTGCATTTCTTCTCTTTTTCTTTAGCCTACTTGTCGTTGACCTGTCAGTAATAAGGAAGTAGTTATAGCTAATGCTCTGCTGCTAATTTTGCTTCGCTTGGCATTTTAAGTGAAATATTCTTTATAGTATATATTTATATTCATTTTTACTGGAGATTATTCCACCCTATAAAACTCATATCTAATATACTTAACAGCTGAGGTTATTTAAAATAACTGAACTAACTTTGGCTATTAACAATATTTCTTAAATCAAATGGGATATGTATGTTAAAGTTCCAATAAAACCAAAATCATTAAATATCATTCAAAGTTAATTTTTTACAGCATATAGCTGCACCACATACTTGAAAGTTAAATCTGAGTCTGATTAGAGGTTGTTTCTCCTTAATTCACTTTCATTTTCCCTTTCAGAAAGATTTGAGTACCTGTTCTATATTTGACAAGGATAATTTACTATATTTTCTCAAGCAATTTCTGGATGTTCCAAAGATATATCAGTAACCATCATATGCACTCGTAATTAATGCCAGCATTGAGTCAGCATACAGAAAGTATGGCCTTTGGATGGCAACTCTTGGCTGAATTCCTAATGTTCTGTTTCAATTTCTGATGAGGTGATGAAGTGGAAAGCTTGTACAATGTAATTTTGCCATATGTTTCTTTTGGGATTTTTGAAAGAGGATCAACAGCTTAAAATTACCAGATGAAACATTTCAGCTTTTCAGAGCCTAGAAAAAGGAAGGTCAAAGCTAATTTAAAAAAAAAAAAATTCTACCTGAGGTATCTGAATCCCTTCTAATAAACCCAAGTGCAGTGGTAGTTAATACTTATTAGGACTACAAAGATATGATACAAAATATGTGAAATATGGTATGAGTCAGACACATTCTACATTTTCAATAATAAGGACAGATACACTACTGGCTCAGTGGTAACAAACCCAACTGGTATCCATGAGGACGCGGGTTCAATATCTGGCCTTGCTCAGTGGGTTAAGGATCTGGCGTTGCCGCCAGCTGTGGTGTAGGTTGCAGATGTGGCTTGCATCTGGCATTGCTGTGGCTGTGGTATGGTCTGGCAGCTGCAGCTCTGATTCAGCTGCTAGCCTGGGAACTTACATATGCCGTAAGTGCAGACCTAAAAAGACTATCATCTATCTATCTATCTATATATCTACTATCACAGAAATTTCCAAGATTGTAATGGAGTCTATTTATTATTACGATGGTATGACTTTTTTTCAGACTTGTGTCTCCATTAACCATTTGTTTAAAATGATTATCTAGACAGAGTATAGTTCTTGTTACTGCTTGGAAAGTATTTTGCACAATTTGATATGGTTTATTTTTTCTAAACATTTGAGTATGCAAATTGACAAATAGAAAATGTGAAATACTTGCAGAGTGAATATCCATTTAACTACCACTTAAATTCTGCAAATACTAACATATTGCTATATTTACTTTATCTCATATTGTGTATTTACCCATTCCTGTATCCATCCATCAGTTCATCTTACTCTTTGATGCATTTTTAACCCTAAACACACCAGCATGCTTATCTTTTCCCCCCTTTTTAAAATCTTTTTAAAGTATAGTTGATTTACAATGTTCTGTCAATTTCTGCTGTATAGCAAAGTGACCGTTATACATATATACACATTCCTTTTTTTACATTATCATTAATCATGTTCCATCACAAGTGACTAGATATAGTTGCCTGTGCTATACAGCAGGATCTCATTGCTTATCCACTCCAAATGCTATAGTTTGCATCTACTAACCCCAAACTTCCCGTCCATCCCACTCCCTCACCTTCCCCCTTGGCAACCACAAGTCTGTTCACCATGTCCATGAGTTTTTTTCTTTTCCGTAGATGGGTTTATTTGTGCCATATATTAGATTCCAGATATGTGGAATTATTCTCCTAATAAACCATAAGTATTATGCTGTTATCTTGGTTCATACATAAGCATTTAAAGGGTTTACTAGTCATAGTTTTGGCTACCTGAGCATCCATGATATGTAGTAAATTTCAATACAGTGGAATGACAGATTCAATTTCACATGCTGGGCAAAACTGACATGTGGAAACAAGTCCTGCAGTGAGTGAATAAGCACTGCCAGCTCTATACACCTGCCTCTCAATGTAACATCAGTTGTTATACATCTAATGTACATTCACTCTCACCCAGATTTTGAAGGGATGACTTAATTTTTTTCACTATGTTTTAAAGAGGAAATCAAAAGATATAAGGAAACAATTTACAATATTCACAACCTTAGGATTTATTCCTCAAATATATGTGTTCTACCCTAGTTACTTCTTTGAGCTGCACGAAGTAGGAAAATAAATTTGTATTCTTATTCTAAATATATTAGTTTCTATCATAGCCTTTTATGCCTTTTCTTAATTACCTATTTACATGCTAATTCTTCCTTACAAATTAAATAAAATTAGAAAGCGTCCCACATACTTGAGATGCTGTAGATTGCCTTTTAGAACATATAATTGAGCTGTTTTTTTCTAAGCAAGTGTAAAAAGGAGTTTTTAGAACCATGATGAATTGGTTATACATAGAAACTAATATTGATCTACTGTCTTAAAATGTATCTTATATTCATAATTATTCATTTTTCTTTCATCTATTTTGAATATTTTTCTTTCTATTACCCCATGTGCTACATTCACACTAATTCAGGAACAAAATAGAGGAGGGTACATTTTCTCCTCCTCATACTAACAATTTCATTTAATTGTATCTAAGAACTTAAGAAAGGATTGGAAACAGGTATCTTTATCTCACAGGAAATTTCTTCTATTTGACTGAAAATAAAATTGCCCAGTTTTGAGAGTTTCGTGTAGGAGTTGCTAAATGTACAACACATAAGTGCAACTCATGACAAAATATAAACTGATTTTAAAAATCATGCCAATACTATTAAAGATAAACCACCCTCAAGCAAGCTACACTGATGTAGAAATAATATTAAAAAAAAAAAACTATCAAGAGTTTTCCAGATGCACAATACACGATATCGTATTATCCACAGACAGTATTTGCAATTAATTAGGAAGGAGAAGTTAGAATCTCAGAGGCTCAGCACAAGAGTTTATATCTGACTTATGCCTGATTCAAATGCTGTTTAGCAGAGGATTTTCATATCATAGTCATTCACAAACATAGGCTGATGGAAGCTCCAAACTGAAATGTTTCCATCATCTCGCAAATGAGGGATTGTGGGAAATCATGTACTGGCTTGTAAGAACTCACTTAAAAATACATCTCTTCCTCTGGTTTGTAATTGTCTAAAACAAGTCACATAGCCACACTCAACTTTAAGGTGTACATGGAAGTACCAACCTAAAACATGTGCCTGAAAGGAGAAGAGGACCAAAATGTAAACAGCTTCCATGATCACTTCATTATTTTTGGCAGTTGATAATCAGCTGGTTTTTGTGAAAGCCTGAGATTTTTTATTTTCTTTTTGCATTTGTAGTTAGGACTTTTTTTTATATCACCACTGAAAACAACAGTATACTTAGGTGTGTTGGGTGAGTGGGTGAGGTTTCTTTAACTCTTTATTTTATCAAGTAACTTCCATCATTCGCAATTTCTTAGCTTTCCATATACTTACTAGCCGAGTGGAGACTACTAATCTAATGGCTCATCCCATTCATTGAGCAATAATAATGGATTAGTGATGTAATTGTGCTTCAAAAGAAATCAGCTCTTCTTTTTTGTGCCTTCTTCCATTGCTGTAAGGTACAAGATGGACTCATCAAGCCCACCTTGGTGCCTTGTTATGTTTAAACTTTATATATATTAAATGGAAATCCATACTAATAATGCATAATAATAATGTCCGTGTTCAATTGAGGTTTGAAGGTTTCAAGAAAATTAAACAGCCCAATTGAGTCTGAAATTAAAGATTAACGAGGTCAGATAGTGTTAAACTTGATGGGTATTCTAGAATAATAGGAGCATGAACCAGCATATCTAATGCCAAAGCACCACAAGCAATTCAGTATGAAGAAGGGAGGGCTGAGAGAGACAAGTACTAGATCATGACATGTCTCATATATTATGTTAAAAACTTTTGGATATTATCCCATAAAAGGAGATTACAATAAGAATATATTTTAAAATTGTGGAACAGTATGTTGTCCACCTGAAACTTACATAATATTGTACATCAACTATACCTTGGGTTTAAAAAAACAAAACAAAACAAAACATGTTTTGGATGTGTTTTGTGTATCTAGCTGGATATGACCACTAGAGAGTTGGATATTTCAGTTGAAGTTATGGAGATAGCTTGTTGCTAAAGATATTTGAATGTGATCAGCATACATAGATGGTGGTGAATAGTGGAGATTGGAAAATTTACACATGGGAAAATTGTATAGAGGGAGAAAAACCGTGGGCAAATGACAAAACCAAAGATTCTTGAATATATTATTATTTTCTATTTGTAGCAGTTATAAGGAAAAGTAGTTTACACTTTATGGCAGAATCTACTGATTACAATTCTGAAAATGACTGGCAAATAGAAGTACAGTGTGCTCTGAAAACCATAATGATGGGGATGGGGGAACAGAGGGTGAGCTGCTCAAGCTTGTCAAATCAAAAGGAAATAACAGCCAACAGCTTGTTTATAGTACTCAGTATGTGCCAGGTACTATTCTAAATTATATATATCCTCACTTAATCCTCACAACACATGGGAATAGAGAAAGGTCAAGTAATTTGCTAAACTAGTAAGAATTAAAACATTTTTTTTAAGAGCAGAATATTTTACCCAGGACTTGTGGCTGCAGCATCTCTGGTCTCAACCGTCATTGTCTCTGTCTGCTTAAGCTAGTTCCATAGTTTTCAGAATTTAGCTAGTGAGATCATGGTGACATTTTAAAATCTTGTAACTTTACCTATAGTCTTCCCAGCCATCTATTAGGAGCGACTAATATACTACATTTCCTTTCTTTAGTTTGTACTATAGTAGGTTCTGATTTTTTTTTTTTTTTTTTGCTTGCTTTTTAGGGCTGCACCCCTGGCACATGGCAGTTCCCAGGCTTGGATCAAAATGGAGCTGCAGCTGCCAGCCACAGCCCCAGCCCCAGCCACAGCAACATGGGATCCAAGCCGTACTGCACCACAGCTCACGGCAGCATCAGATCCCCGACCCACTGAGCAAGGCCAGGGATCAAACCCGCATCCTCATGAATACTAGTCAGATTCGTTTCTGCTGAGCCACAATGGGAACTCTGGTTCTGACTTTTTAGTAATTGCTAGAGTGATATTGACCACAGCAAATGGAACATTAAGTGTGCCTATTTATTAAGTTAACTATTATTTATCTATCAGGATAGCAGAGGCTATTTAAACTCTTTTTAAAACAAAAAAATTTGCAAAGGAAGTAGAAATATTAAGAAAATTTGGAATAAATATGCCCTGTGAGAAAGATATCCAGTTATTTAATCTTTCTACATCAGTCTCCTCATCTGTGAAATGGTGTCCACATTACAGAATAGTTGTGGGAGCCAAAGTGTATGTTTCATAGAACATCCCATATAATATTTGCAAACTAATTTCTCAATATTTTGTATACTTTATTTAAAAGTATAGGAGTTCCCGTTGTGGCTCAGTGGTTAAAGAATCTGACTAGGAACCATGAGGTTGCAGGTTCAATCCCTGGCCTCGCTCAGTGGGTTAAGGATCTGGCGTTGCCATGCGCTGTGGTGTAGGTCACAGACACAGCTCGGATCCCATGTTGCTGTGTCTCTGGCATAGACCGGCGGCTGCAGCTCTTATTAGACCCCTAGCCTGGGAACCTCCATATGCCGCTGGTGTGGCCCTAAAAGGACAAAAGGCAAAAAAAAAAGTATATGTGAAAGTGCAACTCAAATGAAAGTTATATTCCAAACATCATGACTGCATTAAGAAAGAGAAGCATTATTGTCTCACTATTAGTAGAACATTAAATTGTCTTACCTTCATTCACTTCACAAAAATCTAATTTCATGTTAAAATATAAAACTTAGAATAATGATAGCTTAATGTTAGCTTTAGAATACTTTGAAATTTTTAGTTTGAATATTCTAAAATTATATATCTAATTTGCACCGCCTCAAAGTATACTCATAAAAGTTTCATATATCCAAGTTTGTGAGGTAGAGTTAATGTGACTTTAAAATAACATTTTAGTCATAGGTAAAGGGAAAATAAATTTCTCAAAAATATCCAGTTATGATAAGGAAAGAATAAAATCAGTGAAATGAAAATCCCTTCACATAATAGTCTGCTGTCATGTATAATTAAAATCTCATTTGAGTTTTAGAAGTCTATGAAAATATTCCCATTCAAGCTACTTATAAAAAACTGCAAAAGAAATAGAGGGCTTTATTTTTCCTAATCATATTAATGTCTGTATATGTGTGTTGGCATTTTTGAATTTGCATTAATATTGAAGTATTAATTTGAGTCATTTGAGAAAACGCTTATTGAATGAACACCTACTCGTGTGTGTGGCTCTATGTTAGGTTCCAAAGATATAAAGGAAAAATGATACTTACTAGCAGGCAAATCACAACCTAGTGAAGGACAGCCAGTCAGAAAATCAATAACTTCAAGAGCAATGAGAAGATATTACTATGGAAACAGAGAAGCCAGTGCTATATTTTTAGGGACGTGATTAGGAAAAGCTTAATTAATGATGTTTTACCTGGACTTTTATGTTTTCAGCAGAAGGGGATAATGTACATAGCAGTGTGATCATGAGTAATAGAGGGGATGATAAAGAGATCAGAGAATCTTGTCAATTATATTTTAGGCAATTAAAATGTTCATAATATCTATTCATAATATATACTTATAATACCTGTTTTATAAGCATGTGCAAAAATATTCCATTTACTAGAACTTTTTGAAGTTTCACAAAATGTTGATTTTTATTTAGCAAAATTATTTTAATGGGGTTACAAAGTGTTGATTTGGTAAGATGTTGAAAATGAGGGTAGTAAACCTGAAGAAAAGTAATACTTTATAACCAAGTACTTTTAAAATAGAATTTTGTCATTTCTTTATGCTCTGATTGTGTATGTGTCCGTTGAGGGGGTAATTTAACATGTGTGCAGGTGTCTGATGAAAAAAATTTAAAACTTAAGTGACCATATCAAGCTTTTGTAATAATTCTCTCTCCCCGCCCCTTATCTATCTTTAAAGTTTTTCTCACCAAAAAAATAAAGAATAAATGTGGACGGTATGTAAGTGCCAGTGGGAAGCTATTTTACCAAAACCACCTGTCGTTGGCCTTGATAAGAAATTTAGCATTTGTTTACCTAACCTGTTAGAATTGTCATGACATACCATAGCTGCTAGTGGCAAAGAAGGTGGTAGGAAAGTAATTACAGCTCTCTAGAATATAAGGTTTTTAGAATATGTATCTTACAGCTTTAGGCACTTAGCTGCATAGAGACAACTATTCTAAGAAATGTGATTGGGAGTTGCCTTATGGTGCAATGGGTTAAGGTTCCACCATTGTCACTGGAGCAACTCAGGTCCCTGCTATGGTATTGGTTTGTTCCCTGGCCCAGGAACTTGGGTGCAGCCAAAAATAAAAAAATTAAAAAAAAGAAAAAGAAAGAAAGAAGGAAATGTGATTGATTGTAGGCTATAACTTTAACACATGTGCTTTTCTCATACCCTAAACCCACCTCTTGGCGATGGCTTGTATGGAGAGGCATTTTAAATGATCAGTGATTGTAGAATCACAGGACATCATTTTGGGAACACAGTTACATTCTGACCTAAAATAACTCTTAAGAAGAACTGTTGAGCTAAATAGATTAATTACTATTTTCATACTCATAATTATCTAGAAGAAAAAGTTCTGTACTAAGCACTTTTTATATATTAACATGCAAAAATATATAGGCATGTAAAAACACACACATACACATTTCCAAACCTCCCCAAAGATGTTGCTTTTGAATTATACGCATTTACTATATCATCTTTCTGAATAAATAACTGTAAAATAGTGAAACTACTTGGCTCCTGTGGATGTTGAGTGTAAGCCAACCCTGTTAATTTCATTGTAATATCCAAATGCAAGCACCTGGATGTGGGTATATTTAAAAGAATCATATTTCTATTTCAAACAGCTTAAATATTAGTTTGCAACATTATACTTGCTTTAATACAAAACTATTGTTATGAGTCTCTTTTACCTAAGCCACTAGAAAAACCTTAGCATGCACAAATTGTCTTCACCTTCTAACTATGACAGATAATGTCTTTTAGTTGTCTGATTGACATTCCATACTATAGTGTATACTGCAGGGGTTGTATGCCTCAAACTACATTTTTTAAGCCCATTTGTTAATTGTTGGGTGATAGATCTCTCTGGATCTTCATATTTCTATGTTTTGCAAGCAAGGCATTAAGTGCCTGGTTTTACCAATTCTCTTTCCAAAGATATTTACAAAGCAAAAAGCCATGAAAGATAAAGGCTAAAGCCATTCCAAGAGGAATATGCATCTTTGTAAAAATAACTTTAATATGAAGCTGATTGTACAATACACTCAGATTTTAATTAGTGAAATTATAAAGTAAAATGTAATAATATATATCTTCAACAGTATTTTAATAGAGATTTCAACTAGCTATTGTATTCCAGCTAAATTAAACTTCCTTTGTTCTTTTTAGATTAAAATTTTACATATCTACTTTTATGCATGGTGTTCAAAGTTTAATTTGGCAAAGCTGTGTTTTATTTAGCAGTATATTGAAGCAAAAAGAATATTGAGTAAGAAGTATAAGACCTGGGTTACGTTCTGCCTTTTTAACATTCTAATCAAATGCCTAATCAAAATTACTCAAATATATTTGATGTCTACTTTCCTATAAAAAAAATCTGCCCTGACTCACTTCACTTTGGTATGGATTAAATGAAATAAAACGAGTGACATATTTTCTATATTATACATTTCTCTGTAAAAGGTAATTGTTCATTTATGTATATTTTGCTTTATTGCAAAAAGGATTTAGTGCAACTTACAGTCTTAGTAGATTGAACTGATGAAAATTCCCTTTGACCTCTACCTCCACCACTAGCATTTACAAGCACATAGAAATCTTGGATGAAATATATTCCCAAAAATTCAAATATTTTTGCAATTTAAAGCCAATCTCAAAAAAAATAGTCTAGGAGTTCCCGTCGTGGCGCAGTGGTTAACGAATCCGACTAGGAACCATGAGGTTGCGGGTTTGATCCCTGGCGTTGCTCAGTGGGTTAAGGATCCAGCGTTGCCATGAGCTGTGGTGTAGGTTGCAGATGCGGGTCGGTTCCCAGCATTGCTATGGCTCTGGCGTAGGCCGGCAGCTACAGCTCCGATTTGACCCCTAGCCTGGGAACCTCCATATGCTGCAGGAGTGGCCCAAGAAATAGCAAAAAGACAAAAAAAAAAAGAAAGAAAGAAAGAAAGAAAGAAAAAAGTCTACTCTGAAAGTATCAGCAAAGAGAAAGGAACAGAAAGGAACAAACATAAGATAGAAAGAAAGTGATCTTATGCCACAGAGGTTTAGATTATTAATTTTTGAACCTGAAGCTAGAACTGTAAAATAAATTTCTTCATAACAGCATGGTTTTGGATGTGTACTACAACGTGAAAGAAACTCAGAAGCCTTATGGTAAGTGAAAAAACACGACCCAGAAGATTACATACTGGGCTGCTGGCTATAGGTAGAATGGAATAGACTCATTTCTCCCTGATCCTCCCTGAATAAGTACAGCTGAAGACCTTGGGCTAATTATGTCTTTTATAGAAAAATAAATTTTATTGGGGTATAGTGTATTTACAAATGCTGTGTTACTTTCAGGGGTACAGCAAAGTGAATCAGTTATACAAATACATATATTAATTATTTTCCAGATTCTTTTCCGATATAGGTTGTTACAGAATATTAAGTTTCTTGTGCTATAAAGTAGGTCCTTGTTAGTTATTTATATATAGTTTGATTTCAAGATCTATAAGTCTGTTTCTGTTATGTAAATAAGTTTATTTGTATAATTTTTATTGAATTCCACACATAAGTGATATATATTTGTCTTTCTCTGACTTACTTCACTTAGTATGGTAATCTCTAGATCCGTCCATGTTGCTACAAATGGCATTATTTCATTATTTTTCATGGCTAAGTAATATTCCATTCTATATATATGTACCACATCTTCTTTATCCAGTCCTCTGTGGATGGACATTTAGGTTGCTTCCATGTCTTGGCTATTGTAAACAGTGCTTCAATGAACATTAGGGTGCATGTATCTTTTTGAAGTATGGTTTTCTCTGGATATATGCCCAGGAATAGGATTGCTGGATCATATGGTAGTTCTATATTTAGGTTTTTAAGGATCCTCCATACTATTCTCCATAGTGGTTGTACCAATTTACATTCCCACCAACAATGTAGGTTGGTTCCTTTTTCTCTGTACCCTCTCCAGCATTTATTTTTTGTAGATTTTTAATGATGACCATACTGACTGGTATGAGGTGATACCTCAGTGTAGTTTTAGTTTGCATTGTTCTAGTAATTAATGATGTTGAACATCATTAATTAAATAAAATAAATTTCTTCATAACACCATGGTTTTGGATGTGTGCTTTTTGGTCATGTGTCAGTCTTCTTTGGAGAAATGTCTATGGTAAGAAGCCTTTGAAAGGTAGAAGGAAGAGGGCATACAGGGTAGGGAATCTCTGGTCTTGAGGAATGACATGACAGCTAATTCTGTTTTTTTGTTGTTGCTGTTGTTTTTTACTCTTCTCATCTTTTCTTCTTCTTCTTTTTTAAATATTCTATATATCCTGACTGAGCACTGGATTAATGTGGAATACCAAACAAGCACATACCCCCTCAAAGCCCTAAAAAAAGCCTAATTTTTCAGCCAAAAGATGTGGAGAGGGGCAGCCTAGAATGATAGAAACTTTCTGACAGAAAATTTCCCAACCCCAACCAAACAGCATGGATCCCCCCAACTCCCTTTCCCTGCGGGGTCTGTGGAAACTGAGTGAGGAGTCTGGGACTTCACACTCCTCTCCTAGTAGTGGCAAGGGTGTCCTTTACCTTCTTAACTAGACAGCTGGAGACTCTTGAAGATAAGAAGAAGCAGTAGAAAGAGATTCTTTAAACTCGCATAGCAAGTCCTGGGCAGATCCTTAAGCAACCCATGTGTGAAACTGACCCAAATGATCACACCTTAGGGTTCAAGAACTGAACTGTAGTGTGGAATAAGACCCAGGTTTTCAGAATGATATCTGAGTGTTATACTTCATAAATGAAGTCGATTAGAATGGCACTGCAAAGGCCCTAAATTTAAGTTCTCATTGGAACCACAATCCTCCAAAGTAGGTCAGGACCCACATGCTAAATCTAGGCAGGGTGACTACCTGTTAAAATTGAAGATTTAAATATGATCCAGAATCTCCTATCATAATAATCAAAATATCCAGGATACAATTGCAAATCCCTAGTCACACCAAGAACCAGTAAAATTACCACCTGAATGAGAAAAGATCATCAAGAGACGCTGATGCCAAGATGACCCAGAATGTTGGCATTATTTCACAAGGAGTTTAAAGCCATTATCATAAAAATGCTTCAAAGAGCAATGCATAAAACAAATGAAACAAAAACAAATCAGCAAAGAACTAGAAGATATATAAAATAGCCAGATGAATGGCTTAACCCAGAGAATAGTTAGTAACCTGAGATATAATGAACATTTAAAATATTAGGAATACCATGAAAAACTATGCCCAGACATTTGACAGAAGGGATAAAAATGAACAATTGTTTATAAAAGTATAGCTTAGAAGTTTAACTTAAAAAGAGAAACTTGGAATAAAATCCATCAAAATGAACTATTCAAATAAAGCACTAGGATTATATAATTTTATATTAGTTATTATTCAGGGAACCATAATCTCCATTATACAGAGTGAATCAGAAAATAGAAAAGGGAAAGAGGTGTCATTACTGGTCAGTTAAGTTTTTATCTTAAGTTCTTAGGTTAAATTTAAACTAAAGTGTTTAACCAAAATTTCATTTATAGTAGAAGTACAAATGTTTTATTTCCAAATAACAAAATGCCAAACTCTACCATTCAAAAAGTGTCAAACACTCAAATGTATTTTAACCATGGGCACTATATATGTAACTAAATTTCTTCTTTTTTTTAATGACTGGTTTTCTCTGAGCTAGTGAAATGATGGAGGGCATCTAACAGGAATGGTGATTTTGATTTAGCGATAGTTAGTCAGAAGCCATTACTCTCTGACAGAGTGGTTCCAGTTTTCTGTTGCAGTTTCTTACATGTATATGACAACAAAATATACACATCTGTGACAACAGAATCATGTTTCCAGTCTCTGAGAGACTGCTCATCCTTTTATTTCTTAGACCAGAAGCAGAAGTAATGAGAATACAGATGTATCCATATAGTTTATTCAAAACTGTTATAAAATGATAAAAGCATAAAGAGATGTATGGTGTGTAAGAATGAATGCATTCCTGTTCGCTTTACAGGACACTACTATCTGTCCTTCCAGAGGCAATGCCTATTCATCTTTCTCACAATAGTGTTAAGACACAGGTCCTAATAATCATCAGTAACTGAAGATCTGTATTGAGTTCTTCATTGCTGTTTTTCTTAAAACCAATTCTTGCCTGGGAAAGGATATGCCAGGAAAATATACATAAAAATGTCACTCAGTGTAGCTATAAATTGCTGCTGCTTTTCTGGAGGCAAATATTGGACAGCATATATTGAAATTTAAATGTGAATACTGTTGGAGCCAGTAGTTATTTTGTTTAAAAGTAAGGACTACAGGGCAGTTATTAAAAACACTCATCCTGATACTAGATAGGATGTATGGAACTCCCAGATCTACCACTTACTAGCTGTGTGAACTTAGAGAAGTCACTTTTAACTTTCAGTGCAATGAAAAGATAATAACACCTTTCTCACACAACAGAGTACTTGGCACATAATATTATCTTGAAGAAATCATTGTGTAAGTACACCAAGAGGCATGGACAAGAGTCTTCCTAACAGAATTTTTCTCTAATATCTTGAAACATAAACTACTTAAATGAACTAGCATAAAAATTGGTAAACACTCGCATTTGTATATCTTGTATCACTGTGCCCCATACATAAGGGAGATATATATCATACTACAGAATAACAAGAGCTTCAGTACAAATTGTTGAGTAGGAGAAATTTCAGGTTGACATAAACCATATTATTTAATTTGCCTGTAAAATGTGAAAAAAAAACCCGTATTTGTCTTACAGCTATTTTAATAAATGTATTTAGATCCATAAAAAGAGATTTAAAAGTATATATACCAAATCGATAGTAGTAGATTCTTTGAGGAGAAGACTGGAATTTTGATGAGATGAAGAGGAATTGTTTTTCATATATAAAGTTTTAATTTTTACAAGATATATGCATGGATCACTTTTTTAACTTAAATGACAACAGTACAAAATTTGTAAGTTGTTTTCACAGTGTGGTAAAGTAATCTTGACCAGACAATCAATGTAACATTTGGAGAATAAATTTTTAATATGTGTTTAAATGATATGCTTGCCTGTTAGGCCAGTGGACCTATGGTTTGTGATAATAAACAAATAGATTTTTTAGAAATAAGACAAATTTCCATTTTGGTACAAACAACCTGAACCTTATCCATAGAGTTAATAAGCACCCTCAAAATTTGAGGAATGGAAAGTCCTGCCTGTATGTTTCATTTATATAGTTTTAAACCAAGTACGATATGTGAAGGAACGTTTCTGTAGCCCAGACAGAAGAAGCTTTTGGTATATAAAGTTCAGATATTTGGTTTTCATTTACAAAATTTATCTTGCCAGTATATGAGAAGTTGACAACTTAGGTCTGGGCTCCTAAGCCCTCATTCACCAAAGTCACATGACCTACCACTAATCCCCAAATTTCTCATTCCTGGACTTGTCAGTCAATGTTTAGGTCTGAAGAAACAATTAAATAGGACACAAATAACCTTAAAGGGCTCTTTTTAAAAGATCAACTATCAATTGCCACAAATTGGATAATGAAAAGATTGAAATAAATATTTTCCAAATTTCCATCTATTCAACTCAAAATAACCAGAAGGATTCTGAGGAGAAACCACATGACTGGGAACAAACACAGTGCTAAGAATTTTCTTTTTATCTTCAGAATTAGATTGTAAAATATTACCATGGTTCTTAACCTTTTTTTGTTCTAATAGGTCTAAAAGCAAGTCCCAAAATATCACAGTGTCATGATATTGTGATATTCATGAAGCTGCATCTTGATCAGATTAAAATAATGAAAAGGCCCACATACTAAAAAGTTTATGGTACACCCTTAATATGTATAATATTTTTTAAAATGCATTAAGCCGTAAAACAAGTGTTAGCAATTTAACAAAATTCGTCTTTTTCCTTTGATAACAGCATTGGTGTTTAGTGCTTTCACTAACCAAAATATTTTTCTGCTGCTCTAAACAGTTTGTCTTTTGGGTAAGCTGAGATTAAGTTCTGGGAAAAAAAATTAAGGAACTCTATAAGCATGTCCACTTTGGTTAATAAATGAATGAAATGGACACATGGTGGTCTCATTAGAAACTATTGTAATATTCCCAGTTATACATGTATTTTGACATATAATGAGATGTTTTTCATTTCATATTTCTAATATTTTTATAATAACTCACATGTTAGCTTTAGTTTGTATATATCTTTTTAATGTATTATGATTGTTTTTATTTGACCGTTGTCATTTGGGAAAAAGTTGTATCATCTTATTAAAGATAATTATAGTTGATGAATTTGTGAAAAAGAGGAAGGATGTGTAAATGCATAAGTAGACTGTTTTTCTACATAATAGTTGATATGTAAAGTTCTGGAATGGACAATGCATTCTATATTTAACCAAGTAACTGCAAATACATTAGTTTATAAATTTATGACATTATAGTTTTAACATGGATCACATAAATTGACTTTAAAAAATCATTTTTATTGTGAAAATATGCTAAACTTCTTAGGGATTGAAAGTAAAATTTAGACCAAAAACCACCCATGTTATTCCACAATTTTGAGATTTCTGAAGGATGCAAGTTTGTCTTATGGCATTATCTCCAGAACTTTATCCTATGCAGATACTCAGAAGGTATTTGCTATATGTGGTCTGAATTTAGCCCATCAAATTTAGTGGAAAAACACAAGACTAATCATATATTTGACTGTAGTTTAAAGATGCTGAATAGCTGAACTCATATCCATTAATCCGCAATTATCAAGATATTTTACGCCACACTAAAAATACTCAAATATATATCTCCTTTATCTTATTGTCCTGGATAATTTGACTATAAGCACATTTGCAACCCGGAATTACTGAGGTAATTATGGTCGTGTGCTGACCTAGTCAGATTAGTAGTGATTTTGGGCTCCTTGTTACCTTGGCATCTGTTCTGAGTTAATAAAAATAAAATTCAGCATGTTTCTTATTTGTTTGGTTTGGTTTTTTAGTTTGTCCTTCGACACCTACAAATCTGACCATAGGAAGATCAGAGATACAAAAATGTTTATGAGAAGTTGGCAAATATTATTGACATTTATCTTTCATTACCTCCTAATAGGTGTCTACTTGAATTTTATCGCCTCCTGAAAATTGATGAAAAAAAATGATAATGACAGAATGGCCAAGTAACACTTGAAGTGAGAGTTTTGTATAAAAATTATGTATATGTATCTATATTAATATGGTTAAGCTTTAGGGAGAATTTCAGATTCTCAAAGACTTAATTTTACCCATACACTAAGAAACAAAAAATGACCTTTAAAAGTAGTCCTCTTCAAGGACTTTAAATAATTGATTGCATCTCAAAGCTTGTGTTTTACTTATTTATTACTGCATAGAAAACCATCCTAAACTTTCTTTCTTTCTTGCCTGCCACACCTGCAGCTTATGGAAATTCCCAGGCTAGCAGTTGAATCTGAGCTTGTAGCCATAGCAACACCTGATCCAAGCCGCATCTGTGACCTACACCACAGCTCATGGCAATGCCAGATCCTTAACCCACTGAGTGAGGCCAGGGATCAAACCCACATCCTCATGGATACTAGTCAGGTTTTTAAACCACTGACCCACATCCTCATGGATACTAGTCAGGTTCTTAAACCACTGAGCCACAATGGGAACCATCCTAAATTTAATGGGGCAAAGTGACAACAGTTTTATTATGCTCATGGATTCAGTAGTGCAGGAATTTGGAAAGGACACATTAGGGTTAGCATGTCTCTGTTCCATAATGTTAGAGGCCTCACTTGTAAGATGTATCCACAGCTGGAGGCTGAATCATCTAAAAATATATTATTCACAAATCTGGTGTTTAATGCTGGCCTTTGTCTGGGACCTAGAAGAGGCTTATTGGACAGAACACCTGCATGGAGACTTCTTTATGTGGTTTTTTGTGCTTCCTCACTACATGGTAACTGAATTCCAAGGATAAGCATCCCAAGAGAAGTAGGTGAAAAGTGTATTATCTTCTATGAACTTTAATGACATATCCAGAGAAGTTACAAGATTGTCATGTTCAAAGTAGAAATAGACACTCTCTCTTGATGATCTCTATGTTACAATCACATTGCAAGAAAAGCATGTGGAATAGAAGATGTGGTTGTTTATTGAAAATGCTGTCTGATACAGACAGATTGAAGGGACACTGTACCAGAGAAGATATAGAAATAGATCCATAAATAGAAGGCTACCAGCATCATTAGTCACCAGGGTAATGCAAATGAAAAACCACAATAAATTATTACTACATACCTCCTGGAATGGCTAATTAAAGAGATAAAATATACCTAATGTTAGTATGTGGCGCGATGGGAACACTCATGCTTTGCTAGTGGGAATGCAAAGAGCATAACCACTTTGGAAAATGGCTTGGCAGATTTTCACAAAGTCAAACAAATTCTTACCATATAACCTAGCAATTATACTCTAAATTGTTTACCCAAGAGATTAAGACATACGTCCACACAAATATTTCTGTATGAATGTTTATTGCAGTTTTTTTCATATTAACAAAAGTCGGTGAACAACTCAAAGCCCACCAAAAGAGGTGAATGAATAATGAAATTTTGGGGAGTTCCCATCATGGCTCAGCAGAAACGAATCTGACTAACATCCATGAGGATGCAGGTTCGAGCCCTGACCTCACTCAATGGGTTAAGGATCTGGCATTGCCATGAGCTGTGGTGCAGCTCACAGACACGGCTTGGGTCTGGCATTGCTATGGCTGTGGCATAGGCCAGCAGCTACAGCTCTGATTCAACCCCTAGCTTGGAAACCTCCATATGCCGTGGGTGCAGCCTTAAAAAGACCAAAAAAAAAAAATTTCGGTATTTATGGAATTTTACTCAACAATACAAGGGACCAAACCAGCAACAATATAGAAAAAAAAAAAAAAAAAGCCATTATGCTGTGTAACAGGAGCCATGGAAAAGAATGCATATGATTTCATTTATGTGAAATTCCAGAAAACATAAAAGTAATCTGTAATGACCAAGAACAGACCTGTGGTTGTCTGAGACTCAGAGTGGGTGAGAGGAAAACCCACCTTCTAGAAGCTCGAGTGTAGGCCTGCATTAGCTTTAGCCAGTCATGTACTCCCTCTCAGGAATTTGAATCCTGAGAGGATTTAAAGGAGGGATTTGAATCCTGTGGTGATGGAAGGGTAGTGAAAAGTTTGTTGTGTCTGATGACATGCTGACAGCTCCAAGTCCAGGAAAATGATGCCAAATCAATATCATATCCTGGCCGTTTCTGTGGCATGGCATTGGTTGTATCTCCATTACTCAGATCCCTTTGTTTTCTACTAATCTCCTGAGCTTGGTTCTTAAGCCTTCCTATTGATTCTGTAAGCAACAGCTATTTTTCCAATAAATTTACATTCAGCCAAAGTTACTTAGACTCAGCTTCTGTTGCCTTAAAAAAAAGAAAGAAACCCTGACTGAAACAGACTCCTGGGTGCTGAATAATGGAAATTTTTCTTATTCTGCAGCAGGAAAACTTTTCAGTAGGGAATTCAATAGGAAAATACTATTGTTTGCAATATACCAAATGATACCATTGTTTTCTGTGCACCCTGGCTTACATTACAGTTGTATTCTATGAATCATCATACTTCATCTTGATTTTGCAGAAAACGGTAATAAATTGCCTGGTTTCTTGATCTTTCATCTAACAAGGCCCCTTATTTGGGGCTGCTTAATTTTAAAACTCAGGCTTAAATCAATATACTCCTCCAGAATAATCACCTTTCTATTGGAGAGTTTCTTAACTGTCTCAGTTGATAACTCTATTGACCAGCTCTAAGTTCACCTTTGATGCTGATTCCGCTCTTATTTCTAATAACTAGCTCTTGGCTATATACTTGGCAAAGGCTTTTTCTTTTTACTCTGGTTAATTCTTTTTACTCTAGATCCCTGTTATTTCCCCGTCTCTAAGCAGACATCTTAGTACTGAGTTCCTTTAACTGCTTTGGTACTACCTTAAGCCGAGCCTCCATCATGTTGAGCATTGCCTTTTAGTAATGCTATTGATTACCAGTCAACAGATTTCCCTAACACCGGTTTCCTGCCAGAACATCCGCTGGCTGCCCTCCAGTGGACATTGCTGATTACATGGGCAGGCTGCCTGCTTGCTTATCTTTCTGCCTACTGGCAAATGCCCCTAACACTCAAATAGCTGGTCCAGATTCTTACTATTAATTGCCAGAAACTTCATAAACCAAGTTTCCTATAGCTTGATAAAGTCTCTTGTTCTTGGGTCTCTTGGTGTATCTACTCAATTCTCATGGATGATCTCGTAAAATCATAACTTTGGTTTTCATTTTAGTGTAGTTAAAATCCATTTTTACTCTTATGCTTGGCCTGGTTAGATTAGGTTTCTCATGTTATGTATTTCTCTTGTCTCTCTGTCTTTTTCTCTCTGTGTCTGTCTGTCTCTTTCTCTCTTAATGTAGTTAGAGAAATTTTCATTAGTATTGAAACCACCTGGGAAATTTCTGGAAACATTCTCCAAATTTAAATTTATACAAGAAGATATTCTCAGTAGAGTCTTTGTAATACTGTGAATTTACTTCCTCTGTCCGACAACAAGTACATAACAGAGGCTGAATTTCAACAGGAGAGATTAGATTTTTCTCAATGTCCTACATATTTTCATTTTATTTCATTTTCATTATATTTGAGATTAGAGTTATTTTTTGATAAGATCAATACAATAATAGAGCATTATTGGTCAAAATATATAACATCAGTATTTGGAGATAAATTTTTTTCTCCTATTGCCTCACAAAAAAATTTTTAAAGACCATCTTTTTTAATGTATATAAGTGTAGAAGCAGACTCTACCTAAACATTTTATGCTTTTCATAATATAAAACCACAGAGAACTGGGATTATGCCAGGTTTATGAATGTATCCATGCTGTTTATCTGCATCAGTACTTTAGAATGTTTTTCAGGACAGATGTACACTCTGTACGTCCTAATGAAAGATAGGCAGATGTGGGAATATATTTTTGTATAGGGATTAATACAGTTTTTTTACATTGGGATTAATATAAATGCCTGTTTAAAGTTATCAGAGGCATTTAATTATATTCCATTTTAAAAGACACTTCATTCTGTTTATTTGGAATTTTGTTCATGTTAAAAATATCAAGTTAATGTGTACAGTTGTGCTTAGCCTTTCTTTATGTAAATAGTTTATCATTTATTATTTATGGACAAAAGTATAGAAACAAACTATCTATTAATACATGTTTTAAGACCAAATTTCAGGACTATTGATGTGATAGTTAATGATACCCATTGTCCCATGGATTTGAGTTGGCTCTTAATATCCCAGAACAGTAATGACCTAAGTTGCGTGTTTCAGTTTACTTTTTCCAAAGTTTGTTACAGAAGAATAGCATGACAATAAGCTATGTTTATGTTGAAACCAATGCATTGGGCCAGCATTCTTAAGCATTGAAATAAAGATTGTAAACACTTTCATCATTCAGATGTTTAGAGATGTAGCTTGTGGCCAGTTCATTCAGATAGACCCACAGTAGGGCAATAGTCCTTCCTTTTCTTTTCTACCCTCCAACACTAAATCAGAAGTTTTTGATTCTCTATTATTTTATTTTCAATTAATTGAATTTCTTCACTTGCTTTTTAAACTTAGGCTAAATTGACTTTTTTCTTTGGCCTTTTCCTCCTGTCTTACTCTGTGCCCTTGTGGCTGATTACACCTACATAGGCAGAAATCCAAATTTTATTTTTAAGGGCATTGTTGATTTTGCCTATATTCAGATTTGTGACGTTTTTCTCTGTTAGGATGTGGTAAATTTTGGAATAAGAAGTATGTTAAGTCCCTCAATTTTCACAAGAGAAAGTTGTATTTATTACCTACTTATCTGGGCAGCACCGAAGCTGAAGCATTTGCAGTAAGTAATTATTTATGTGCATTTTAGGTACACGTGTAACTTTCACTTCATGTCTTTAGGGACTTGAGAAAAGTACTGTTCACAAAATCCACACCTGTAGTGATAGTTTAAGGGGTAATTGGTTGTTCTGGGTGCTCCCTTTTGGATCCCCAAAGAGCAATATACTTGGACTGTATTAACTCAGCTCCTTGAAGAAATGTTTCTGTTTTCATGGAGAACTAGGTAAACATACTCATCAGTTGCTGCTGACTTCGTCTCTCTTTATTCTAAAATAGTTTCTGATTTTTTTTTTTTTGCCTTTTCTAGGACCGCTCCCACGGCATATGGAGGTTCCCAGGCTAGAGGTCTAATCAGAGCTGTAGCTGCCGGCGTAAGCCACAGCCACAGCAACGCTGGACCCTTAACCCACTGAGCAAGGCCAGGGATCGAACCCGCAACCTCATGGTTCCTAGTTGGCCAGGGATCGAACCCGCAACCTCATGGTTCCTAGTTGGATTCCTTAACCACTGTGCCACGACAGGAACTCCGTGCTTGATTAATTCTAACAGCCTAACTTTTTCTTGGGCCACTCCCACGGCATATAGAGGTTCCCAGTCTAGGGGTCGAATCTGAGCTGTAGCCACTGGCCTATGCCAGAGCCACAGCAACACGGGATCCGAGCCGTGTCTGGAACCTACACCACAGTTCATGGCAACGCAGGATCCTTAACCCACTGAGCAAGGGCAGGGATGGAACCCACAACCTCATGGTTCCCAGTCGGATTCGTTAACCACTGCACCACGACGGGAACTCCCAGCCTCACATTTTTTTAAACGTTTCCAGATACAGATATGAAATATCTGGTCAATGTTCTCTTCTCCCTGGTTGTAGGATTGTCTTTTTCTGTCTTATTCTAAGCCCTCCAATATGTTAATTGATTCAGTGCAGTATAAGCTTAGTTGCTTTTGCATTTTATCATTAGCTTCGTTATTTTGCCTATACTTTTTCCCTTTCTTGGTCACCCGAGGCATTCTGAATTCCCAGGTCAGGGATCAGATGTGAGCCACAGTTGCGACCTATGCCACAGCTGTGACAATGCGAGATCCTTAATCCACTGTTCCGGGCCAGGGATCAAACCTGCATCCCAGCTCTCCAGAGACACTGCCCCTATGTGCCACAGCAGGAACTCCTTGCCTGTACTCTATTGAAAGCCTACCTTCTCTGCAAGGTAGAGTGGAAAGTATGGAACGTCCTTTTTCTCATTAAATCCTCACAGCTGCATATTTGGAGGCAAAATACAGACTTAGAAGTAACTGTCCCTTAATAGATAATAAAAAATGTGCCCAATTTGTGGTATTATTTTAAAAAAATAACAGATTAGTTTTCGGACATTCTCTCTAAATAGGACTTCCATTTGTCTGCACTATTATAGTTAAAAAACCTGGTGAAGTGCACTTTTAGTAAAACGGATTAAAAATAAAATTAGATGTATGGATGGACTGATGGATGGGTAAAATGCAATAAAGCAAATACAGCAAAATGTTATTTGTAGGATCTTGGTGTACTCATATGAGTGTTCATTGTATAAATCTTTCAAATCTGTATGCTTAAAACTTTTCATAACACAATGCTGGGAAAATAAGTTTGTGCTTGTCATATACTTATGTGAAGATTTTCTCATATCATGTTAGTCCTTGCCTACTCAAGCAGTGTGTGTTTGTTGTTCTGTGCTTTGTTGTTCTATGATTTGAGGGTACAGATATGTAAGGAAATAGAGCATAGTGACCTAAAACATAGACTCTGTAGTGACTTGTTTTTATTTACTTTATGGTCCTCTACTTACTAGTTCTTGATCTTCAGGATTCCTCATCTGTGTATTAGGAAAAAAAAATAGTACCTACCCCATATGAATATAGGTTAGATAAAAAGATAAATGAAGTGCATTTAGAAAAATAAGTACACTTTAAGAGCTTAATAAATATTAGCTATTATTATTACGTTGCACTTATGGGTATTGCTGATTTTTCTTTACTCTTTTTAGCTGGAAGTTGGCTTTAAAAGCTAACAGCCTATGAATATTTTCATTCTAACCTCTGACCTTACCCAAAATAGGAGTGTTGATAGGAAACCTATGTGTCATATTTTTGTATATTTTTACTTTTTTATTTTGGAAATAGTGTTATAATCAACATGAATCTTTAATTTGGTGGTATTTATACTGCATCTCTTCTACTAAGGCATGGAAAACTGTTATTAAATTGAAGTCAACAGCATCTTGAAATAAAAATATAATGTTAAGACTTGTGAGCCACTGGAGTTCCCTGATGACCTCGTGGTTAAGGACAGCCACTGCTGTGGCTCAGGTTCAGTCCCTGGCCCATGAATTCCCACATGCTTTGGGCATAGCCAAATTAAAAAAGAAAGAAAGAAATTAAAACAAACTTGTGATCCACTCTCTCCAGTTTCAGATGTTATGAGCTGACAGTCATTGAGTTAAACTACAGTGAGGGAAGTGAGTTGCTAATGACCTTAAAAACTAAGACTATTAGTTAGCATATGTTGTCTAATAACGCAATTATGTATCTTTTTTGTCCAACACCAGTTCTGCTCAAAGATAGATGAATTACAATATATTTTATACAAATACAGTTTTCTCCTTTGCAAAATAAGATTAAAACACCTTTGTCATTTGTTTGTATAGGCATTGCATCAGGTAAAAATAATATTTGCTTAATAAATAGAGTTGTGATAGCTAAACCATACCAGAATTAATTGAATATTGATTCAGAAAATATGGTACAAATTAAGTACCATATGAAAACAAACAAGCAACTACCTTTGCATGGCTACTCAAAACAGTAATGCTATAGCTGTCAGTATCTTCAAGTGAAAACATCTCTTATATTTCTTTCCATTTTTCCCAAGGGCAAAACAGAGTGTGGTGATCTCCAGTCTCTGATGCCTGATTGATTACTCATTTAGGTCCTATTTTAAAGCCCTCCCTTGTTTGCAAGAGAATCATGACTATGAACTATCTTGAATTCAATATAAATTAGAACAGGGAGCAAAAAGGTATTTTTACTTTTCCTTTTTTTTCTTTTTTTGCCTTTTTTGCCTTTTTTTTCTTTTTAGGGTTGCTCTTGCAGCATATGAAAGTTCCCAGGCTAGGGGTCAAATTGGAGCTGCAGCTGTCAGCCTGCGCCATAGCCACAGCAACACAGGATCTGAGGCCGGGTCCGCGACCTACACCACAGCTCTTGGCAGTGCCAGATTCTTAACCCACTGAGCAAGGCCAGGGATCAAACCTGCATCCTCAAGGATGCTAGTCGGGTTCATAACCTGCTGAGCCACAGTGGGAACTCCTGTTTTCAGTTTTCCAAAATAAGATTTAAACATTACATATATCTGAAAGGGGAAGGAAGGAAAAACATGGTAGATTACTCTATGCCATATAAATTCCCATTGCAATTTCCAAACCAGCATACATACAGTGAGCACTCCATAAATATTTGTTGATGATGATGATAGACTGCACATTTTGTATGCCCTAATGTAGCTGTATGAGCACATTGCTTGTGTTTCTAAAACTAAAGCAAGTGGTAATGTTGACAAATCACCACATTTTCAGGTGCTTCTAAGTACTGGTAGTTCAAAGTCAGGGACCCTTATCCATTTATCAAGACTGTAACTGAAATTCAGCTGCATTGTGTCTGTCCAACTTGAACATTTAAGCATAAACATTTATCTGGAGTTACTTCTTTTCTCTTTAGATAGGTCTTGGGGTCAGACTTTCTTTTCCAGCATGCTGGATACATTCAGAAGGCCTGGTTTCTGTGTGAAGTATGAAGTTTCTATACCCTAAAAAAAAGAAAATAATAATTTAGGAAAAAAGCCATCTGTTCCATCTTGTGGAGTTAACCTGGTTTGTTGCAGAAGTTTAGCTTTCAGTTTTGGGAACCAGAAGAGGCTTTAAATCTTATGCCACCTGTTTCTACTTTATGTCCTCAGACATGTTAACTGAACCTTGCTAAGTCTTAGTGAAAGTCCACTATGAAATGTTACTACTAAGAATTTATATCTCTGCAAACTAGTGCCTTTGAAATGGATAAGCAATGAGTTCCTGTTGTATAGCACTGGGAACTATATGTAGTACTTATGATGGAGCAGGTAATGTGAGAAAGAATGTACATGTGTATGTGTGGCTGGGTCACCTTGCTGTACAGTAGAAACTTGGCAGAATACTGTAAACCAGCTGTAATGGAAAAAATAAAAATAATTTAAAAAAAGGAAAAAAAGAATTTATATCTAGTTGAGTTTTTGTGAGCACTGAATGACATAATACATATTATATTAAGTAATAGCTAAAATACCAATTTGTAGTTGTTTTTAATTTAAAAACATTCACCTATTTTTAGTTTTCTGGGGAACCTCCATAGTGGTTGCACCAACTTACATTCCCACCAACAGTGTAGGAGGGTCCCCTTTTCTCCACATCCTCTCCAGCATTTGTTATTTGTGGACTTGTTAATGATGGCTATTCTGATCAGTGTGAGTGGTACCTCATCTTCCTTTTTATTTATTTTTTAATTTTTATTATATATTTGTCTTTTTTTACCTCATCATACTTTTGATTTGCATTTCTCTAATAATTAGTGATGTTGCACATCTTTTCATATGCCTATTGGCCATACATATGTCTTCTTTGGAGAAATATCTATTTAGGTCTTTTCCCCATTTTTCAGTTGGGTTTCTTGTTATTCTGTTGTTGAGTTGCATGCATTGTTTGTATATTCTGGAGATTAAGCACTTGTCAGTTGCATTGTTTGCAACTATTTCCTCCCATTCCTAGGTTGTCTTTTTGGTTTTTTTTCTGGTTCTCTTTCCTGTACAAAAGCATCTAAGTTTGACTAGGTCCCATTATTTCTGTTGCCTTGTGACACATTTGTACAATTTATGTCAGGCAATGTTTTGCCTATTTTCTCTTCTGGAATTTTTTATGGTGTCATGTCTTATGTTTAAGTCTTTAAGCCATTTTGAGTTTATTTTTTTTGCACAGTCTAAGGGTGTGTTCTAATTTCATTGATTTACATGCAGCTGTTCAGTTTTCCCAGCATCACTTGCTAAAGAGACTGTCTTTTTCCCATTTTACATTCTTGCCTCCTTTGTCAAAGGTTAATTGACCATAGGTGTCTGGGTTTATTTCTGGGCTCTCTATTCTGTTCCATCAATCTGTATGTCTGTTTTTATACCAATTCCACATTAAACTACCTACCATATGATCCAGCAACCCTTCTCCCAGGAATATGTCTGGACAAAACTATAATTCAAAAAGATACATGTACCCCTATGTTCATAGAAGCACTATTCACAATAGCCAAGACATGGAAATAACCTAAATATCCATCAACAGATGAGTGGATTAAGAAAAAGTGGTACATATATACAATGGAATTCTACTCAGCCACAAAAAAAGAATGAAATAATGCTATTTGCAGCAACATGCATACAACCAGAGATTATTTATCATATAAGGGAAGTAAGTCAATGAGAAGGACATATACCATATAATATCACTTATATGTGGAATCTAAAATATGGTACAAATGAACCTATCTACAAAACAGAAACAAACTCACAGACATAGAGAACAGACTTGTGGTTGCCAAGGGAAAGGCAGGTGGGAATGGGATGGACTGGGTCTTTGGAGTTAGTACATGGAAGCTATTAATTTAGAATGAATAAACAACAAAGCTCTACTGTATAGCCCAGGGAACTCTATCCAATCTCCTCAGATAGACCATGATGGAAAATAATATTAAAAAAAAAAAAGATTCTCTCTCTCTGTATGTATCACTGAGTCGTTTTGATGTATAGCAGAAGTTGCACAACATTGTCATTGGACTATAATATTAAGGAAAAGATTACTGACAAAAGGAATTTGGTAGAAAAAAATTACAATGTAACTTAAAGAAAAATCATTTAAAAAATAAAAACATTCACCTCAGAACTATTTTCTAACCATCACATTTGTACTTTTCCTATTATTCCCGATGTTTATCTAGTCCCTTTTATGCCTGATCCTTTGGAACCAGTTCTTCCCTTAGTTTTCCAAATGTTTATCCATAACCAAGTGTGTTCCTTAGATTTTATGAAAGAAGAGGATCTCAACATTACCACTCTTTAAAGCTTTCTAATATGAGAATTCTCTATGGGAATTCTCAGGTCAAGGCAGAACTATAGAGAAAAGTAAAATTAACTGACTCTATCTACCCATATGTAGCCTCAACAGTTATCAACATTTTCAAATCTTTGTTCTCTGTTCACTGAGAACTAAGACCATCTGTATCAACATGACTTAGTTACTTTGCTCTGGAAAGATGACTGTAAATTATTAAATAACTTTACTATTTTCCTCAGGAAATCCCTACAGATCACTTCATCAAAGATAATAGTCTATTCATCTGGGCAAACAGCTCATTCATTAAATAATAATTTACTTATGAAAACTTGCTTTAAGGCCCTTGCTACCTCACTGTGTCCACTGGTCTTAAATAATTCTTCTTCTTCTTCTTCTTCTTCCTCTTCCTCTTCCTCCTCCTCCTCCTCCTCTTCCTCTTCTTCTTCTTCCTCCTCTTCTTCTTATTTTGTCTTTTGTCTTTTTAGGGCCGCACCTGTGGCATGTGGAGGTTCCCAGGCTAGAGGTCTAATCAGAGCTGTTGCTGCCAGCCTGTGCCACAGCAACACGGGATCTGAGCCGTGTCTGCAACCTACGCCACAGCTCACGGCAATGCCATATCCTTAACACACTGAGGGAGGCCAGGGATCAAACCTACAACCTCATGGTTACTAGTCGGATTTGTTTCCTCTGTGCCATGACAGGAACTCCTTTTTTTTTTTTTTTTTTTTGGTCACTGGAGAGTTAAATTATTATATTATAATCTTTGCCTAACTTCATTCAGTTCCCTGCCTTAAACCACTTGAACGTGAGACACTGGAAAGAGTCTTTCAACATGGTACTCTCCCTGACTGAAATGATTTTTAACAAGCCTACTGTTAACAGGTTGCCAGGTGAAATCTTGTGGAAATTAATGCCCCCATATACAATGTGTGTGCATATACATGTAAATAAACATTTTTGGGAGAAGTTAAAAGTAAAACAAAGATAACTTGTTATTTCAACTGCGGTATTTTCAGTTTGCACCTCTAAAGATTCAGGGTGTCTACAATAACACATTCAGTATGCCATTATCATACTTAACATAATTAATGATTATTTCTTAATATCAACTAATACTCAATCCATATTCAGGTTTTCCTGATTATCTCAAAAATGATTTTTAAGTGAATTTTCTTTTAAACTAAGGTTCAAATAAATTCCACACATTTGGGTACTAGGTCTCTATAGTCTCTTTTATCCTGTTACACTGTCCTCAGTTTTTTTAATGATTTATCTTCTTTATTGAATAAATCAGGTCTCTTGTTCTGTAAAAAGACCAATATTCTAAATTTGACTTTTCTCATAGTGTGTTTTTCTTTCTGTTCTACATATCACCCCCTATATTTCCTGTAAACTTCAGGTAGATCTATAGGTTTTATTATACTCAGGAACAGTACTTTAACAAGCTATCTTATGGGGATACTGTATATTTCCTACTGTATCTTATCAGTAGACATAATATACGGTTGTCCAACTCTTGGTTATACTAAGACTAATCCCTGGGTTCATGTGGTATCAGGGTTAATATCTGTTATAAATTCTCTATCAGAACCTTATGTAAAGCATTGAGCATCCATTGAAGTTTACTAGCTACTTCCCTTATTTCATTGAATTTTAAAACTGTAATTTTATAATGCTATCATTCTTGCTGTGTTTATTAGCTAAAATTCTCTTATGAAGAACTTCCCTCAAGTATTTGATTACTCTGACATAGAGTTGTGTGGGAAATGGAGGATAAGTTTGGATTATTTTCTCCTAGTATTTATTTTCAGAGCAGTGAAATTTGCAGCATTCAGTGATGATGAATAAGGAATTATTTTTGTGCAACGTTATAAACTGATTTTAGTGTTTTTGTTTTTGTTTTTTTGTTTTTTTTTCCTTTTAGGGCTGCACCTGCAGCCTATGGAAGTTCCCAGGCTAGAGGTTGAATTGGAGCTGCAGCTGCAGGCCTAAGGCACAGCCACAGCCATATGGAATCAGAGCCATGTCTGCAAGCTACACCACAGCTCATGGCAACACTAGATCCTTAACCTACTGAGCAGGGCCAGGAATCAAACCCACATCCTCATGGATACTAGTCAGATTTGTTACTGCTGAGCCATATGGGAACCCCCTTTTTTTATTTAATGCATTTGTAATTGAAACAAATTATTCCTTACAGGCCATTAGAACCCCACTTTCTTTTTTAATTTAAATGTAAAATTCTTACGAGTACCTTCATATTTGCTGACTGTACAGGGGGTTCCCATTGTGGTGCAGCAGAAACGAATCCGACTAGGAAACATGAGGTTGTGGGTTTGATACCTGGCCTCACTCAGTGGGTTAAGGATCTTGTGTTTCCGTCAGTTATGGTGTAGGTCGCAGATGTGGCTCGGATCTGGCATTGCTGTGGTGTAGTCACGTGGCTCGGATCTGGCATTGCTGTGGCTGTGGTGTAGGCGGGCACCTGTAGCTCTGATTGGACCTCTAGCCTGGGAACCTCCACATGCCACAGGGTGCAGCCCTAAAAAGCAAAAAAAAAAAAAAAAAAAAAATTCTTACTGTACATATCAGTAAATTATCACAGTGATTATGCTTATGCGACTACCACCCATTCTAAAAAAAAAAAGAAAGAAATATTATTAATTCCACCTTTTTTCTGTCTCGTCCTAATCTCTCTAATTTTTTCCTTACCAAAGGTTACCACTATTATGATTTAATAGCATAGATTAGTTTTCCTTATTTTTGAACTTTAGATAATGAAATTGTCCAGTACATATTCTTCTGCTGATGGGTGTTTTTGCTCATTATTTTTGTGAGATTCATCCTTGATGATGCAAGAAGCATTAATTTATTCATCTTTATTCTGTTCATTCATTGCAGGAATATAATCCAATATATTAGTCTATTCATTCACCAGTATTATGCTCTCATAAATGCTTTAGCTCTGTCATAAGTCTTGAAATAAGGTAACTTCTCCCTGCTCATTAAGATTGATCCTGGTTTTCTTTTCCATATAAATTTTAGAATTAACTGGTTAATTTCCACTCAGAAAAAATTAAAACTTACTGGAATTTTTATTGTAAGTTTAATGGATCTACAGATCAATTTGGGGGAATTGTCACATTTATAATACTGGATATTCTAATACATGACTAATTCTGATTTACGTAAACTTTCACAACCCATTCTACACATTCATCCTTGTCAATGACTATTTCAAGTATTTCTGTCTGCTAAAGTATTTTTTTTTTCAATTTTTTCTATTTAGAGATTGCATTATGTCAATTATTTATTTTTGTTTTTAAATATAAATTTGTATTCCAACAGTTAACATGGTTTTCTGCCTACACATGGCTTTCCTGTTGTCCCCAAACAGTTATCTGTGCTTACACCCCAGACCCTTGTGGATTTTTCCATTAAAGTTAATGGTGGTAGATATGATACGCTTAAAGTTTTAGGGAAACAAAATGTGCAATTACCAAATGACTCCATTAAAGTTTATGGTGTGTCTGCCTGTTAGATGAGGACACTGATTATATATAGCTAGTTATTTTTAGTGCAATGTTACTTTGGTTTTTCTTTTTCTTTTCTTTGTTTTAAACTTGTCTCTAGCTATATCTTCATGATTCCATTGTTTATTTCACTAAATTAATTGTCTCTAAAACCATGCAGATTCTGACATACCCTTGTGCTTTCCTCATGTTATTATTCTTTCCTTCTTTCCCTCTGGGCTTGCTTTGCTGGGATTAATGCTTATTCATTCAAACTAATGTTTGAAAGAATAGAGGAAGAGAAATTTAAAAAAAAAACAATTATTTTGACTTGCCTAAATGATTTCAGTAGATCTATTTTAGTTATCAGTTAATAGTTTTATATGTTTTATCTCTTCATCGCCTGGTTAAAAAGCTTCCATGTCTATTTAGCAGATAAAGGTCTTGCTATTCTTTTTCAAACTTTAGCTATTCAAAAAGAACAAGTTCAGAGAAGACTTTACTTTTTTTTCCTCAGGTTATCATGTCTAAGCTCAAATGTTATTTGTCCCTTTTGAATGTTTTCAGCAGTCAAACTGGCATTTTAGATCTTTGAGAACATCCTGCCTAATTTTCTGATGCATCACAGAAATTTTATTTAAAATAAAGTGAACTTTGATCTTCCAAACCCTGTCTCTGTTGAAGATTTCAATAAAATATTTGATCAAAAGGTCTTGACAGTTTGAAATGGACTTTGAATTGTTGTCAGGATCTGCACAATCAGGCTGAAAATTTCCTAAGGAAAAAAATAATCTTCATGGAGTTATAGTTCCTACTCACTCACAAGTATCTTAAACCTCTGAAATTTCTCCTTAAAATAATTAAGGTAGGAGAGAGGTCTAAGCTCAAGAGCAGTGTTCTCATCGGTACTGCTGACATTTAAGGTCAGATAATTATTTGTTGTGGGGTATTCTTCTGTATGTTGTAGAAAATTGAGCATTATGTCTGGCCTTCTCCCACTAAATGAAAGTACCACCCATTTCTACCCAGTTGAAATAACCTGTGCTAAATTGCACAGGGGTCAAAATCACCACTAACTGAGAACCAGTACTCTAGAATGTAATAACCATAACTATTTATAGAAGTTTTTTGTTGTTGTTGTTAATTTGTCTCCCTGTTCCTAATAGAGAAGTGAACTGAGGAGTAGTGGCTTAGTTTCTTTGGAAGAAGAGTTTTTGGAAGAATTAAATATGAATTTTTTTGTCCCTAATCCAACTCATCACTCTGGGGAAAAGTAAAGATAGGTGGTCCTCTAAGGCTCTTCTCATGAAGAAGGAAAACAATCCTGAAAGTTCAAAGACAGAGCATACATCTGGAAAAAAATAGCCTCCATTAACCTAACCAACATTTCAGAAATACCTGATAGTCAGAAGAAAGACAAAAGGACAAATATTACGTGCTAAAGTAGGAGAAAGCCAGGATTCACCATGCTCAAATGAAAAACAACAGGATTAACTGAAAGAAGCAGTGGGTAAAAGTAGGTGAAACAAGATGCAATTAGAAATAAGAAAAGATTGCTGGGCAAATAAAATTGAGTAACAGGTTAAAAATCCATTTTGGAAAAAATAAAGAATAGGATATATAGTATTGTGCATGTATTTATTCAGTGATAAGCCCCTTTACTTTATATTTGCTGTATTATTTAATTTTCACAGCAACCTATGAATTAAGCAACATGAACCAAGACAGTGCTAATGAACAGTAAAACCAGATTTTCACTGCAGTGCTCTATTATACATGAGTTGCTCGAGAAGTTCTAAAAGGCTACGAAAAAGACAAAGAGATTACTATATGCAGAGATAAATGTGACAAGGGTGTGTAATATGACTACAAAATATAGAAATAGGTGAAGCAACAAGTGACAACAAAACAATAACCAATTGATCAATGCAACAACTGATGAAAAGTTGCTTCTTGAACAAAGCAAAAACAACAAAAGTACTTGAGGGTGAAGATCAAAATAGTCACTGAATACTAGCAAAATCAATGTAAGGAAAACTACATCTAGATACTTTGTCAAATGAGATGTTACAAAGTTAAGTATAAAAGTCTGTAACATTGAGGAAGAGAGAGATAAAGCTTACCTAGAAAAAAAATGAGAACAAAACTGCCTTTAGACTTTTTTTCAATATGAGGTACCAGAAAACTAAATTCATACTTTTAGACTTCCTAAGAGGAACATATAGTTAATTGAGAATTTCATAGCTAAGATAGTTTTTTATTCATTGAGACAAATAATTTAATCCTTAAAGAGTTAGAGTTTAGAAAATATACTACCCATGCCTTTCTTCAAAGTACTACTTAAAGACTTTTTCCTAAATTAATACTAAATTCTACACTAGTTAAATCATGACATAAACTGACTTTCCTAAACAGACTGAATGCCTGGAATACAACATTATCTTTGGATGATTTATCGCCAGATGGATTCTACTGCTCAAAGGGACTGTTTCTCAGTGCTTGCCGAAGTTTTGTTCCTACAATAACAGGATTGGTCTAGTACTATAAGGTTTTTTGTTTATTTTTTTTAAATTTCTCATGTGTCTTTCATCTCATAGTTTAGTGAGGAAATATTGTCATTTTTGAGAATAATGTAAACTAATTACTCTTGCTGTCCTAAGCCAGTAATTGGTATTGACTAAACTGTTTTTGGTGACCTTGCTGGATGAAATTGCACCCAAAATGAGTTTTCTCTCTATCCACAAAAATTGGAGTAGAAAATTATATTAGCCTCATTCTTATTAGAGACATGATTTTCTGCAACTGTAAATATATTGGATGAATTGAGCCATTTTTATTACTTTATTTCTACCCCTACCCTTTAAAAATCTTCAATGTAGGATTTATGAATATTCCCAAGTTAACTCTTTTAAAAGTTCAGTATCTTCTGAATGATGTAAACTATATGAAAATATGCAATGATAAGAATAAAAAGAAATGCACTAAAAATGATCAGTCATTATATCTGGGTGGTGGAATTTTGTGTGATGGGTTTTCATCATTATAATTTTTCGTATTTTTGGAAATAACTTTTATAATAAAAGTAATTGTATATACAATTGACCACAAATGGTATTTATTAGAGATACAGAGAAAAATGTATAAAGGCACAAATACTTTGGCAGGATGGTAATATTAGCGGTATTTTTTCTTTCATCTGATTTTCTATATTTTCTAAGCATATCTCAAGTCAGCTTCCATCCTTCCCATACCAAACAAAGCAAATGATGCTTTTCTATCATACCTGGGAAAAAAAGCTCAAGTTGTCTTTCATGCATCATGGTTTTATCTTATTTGCCCTGTTTTTATTCCCTCACTTACCCCCCAAAAATCCCTACTCCAAGGTGCTTTTTCTTCCCCATGAAAGTCAATAAGAGACTGTGAGAAATATTTGTCTTTACTGGTTGCTATACTGGTCTTTTGACATCTCTAAGACACAAAGCGATTCTATGTCTTCCTGATAATTTGGGTCAATTACCCCTGTCATTATAATGACACTTTTCATAGTCTGCCACAAGTGAGTAGACATCAGCCATAGCTTAGGGTTAAATGGATTTCTTAGGAAAGGAATTCCAAAACAATGAGGAAAAGGGGAAAGAAAGGGATATTTCTCTTTTCATAAAAACCTCTTCTGCTCTCCATCTTACTGGCAAATAAATAAAACTAAAACTATATTCTTTGATAAAGAATTAAAGAAAACATAATAATGGGATGATGATGTTGTCAATGTTGATACCCTTAGGAAAATTTAAATTTTCAATGATTAAAAGGTAATATATAATAACTAATACCTACTTTTTGCTTCCAGTTTACTCTGGTTCTCCTTTAAAGGTTATTGAAGAGGATAGTAAACTTGATTTAATGTAAAACTCTACACTGGGCTTGCCATTGTATTATCATTTCATAAGATTTAGTTTTACTCTAATCTCGATTCTTTCCTTTGAATAAACTAGTTTGATTAGGCTAGTTTACGCATGTTCTTAGAAGTTATTTTTCAGTGCTACTGTTTCGTATATTGTAGAGAGAAGACTTCTGCTCTTCTATGTGTTAAATTTGTATAAATACTTTGCTTCTGATTTCTTTTCGTTTTATTTTCTAACATTTTCAAATGAAATCTTATTAATTTGTTTTGTAGTTTTTTTGGTTTGTTTGTTTTGTCTTTTTGCTGTTTCTTTGGGCCGCTCCCACAGCATATGGAGGTTCCCAGGCTAGGGGTTGAATCGGAGCTGTAGCCCCCAGCCTAAGCCAGAGCCACAGCAACGCGGGATCCGAGCCGCGTCTGCAACCTACACCACAGCTCACGGCAACGCCGGATCCTCAACCCACTGAGTGAGGCCAGGGGTTGAACCCGCAACCTCATGGTTCCTAGTCGGATTCGTTAACCACTGCGCCACGACGGGAACTCCTGTTTTGTAGTTTATTATTATTGGATGGACTTAGTAGTTTAACTTTCTTTTCTATATAGAGCAACATCCTCTTAGATATTACTATGTGTGTCCTTACTCCCACTGTTTTTAGGATATTCTTCAATGGAAGTTTTGACATTTCCTTGAACTTATTCCTTTAAGATCCTATATCTTAGGTGTGTTTCTTTTTCTCATGCTTGCTGACTTTTTGATACTATTGTGATCACAAAGTTTTATCTGTTTTGTGTTTACACTTTGAAATTCATTGCAGTTGTCTATGGACATATGGTCATTTGTTTCTGTATATATCTCTTTGATATCTGATGTTAAAAAAAACAAAAACAAAACAAAACAAGGCGTTCCCGTCATGCCTCAGTGGAAATTCATCTGACCAGTATCCATGAGGATGTAGGTTCGATCCCTGGCCTCACTCAGTGGGTTAAGTATCTAATATTGCTGTGAGCTGTGGTGTAGGTCACAGAAGTGGCTTGAATCTGGTTTTGTTGTGGCTATGGAGTAGGCCAGCAGCTATAGCTCCGATTCAGCCCCTAGCCTGGGAACATGCACATGTCGTGGGTATGGCCCTAAAGAGTCAAAAAGACAAAACAAACAAAAACAGGCTCAAAATGGAGTCATTTGTGCTAAGCTCCAAATCAGCAAACCACAACTTACTTTTAACTAATTACAGTTTCAGCCTCTCCCAGGAGTGGAAATTTTAACCCATTAGTCTGGAATTTCCTGATCAAAACTAGAGAAATAATCTGCATGAAACCATCCCTCCCCAGCCCACCCCCAACCTTCCCTCAAAGGAAAGTAATCTTGCCTGAAATACTTCTTTATTTTGTTTTTTACTTCCTTGTATCACCCTCTTTCTACCTATAAAAAAAATATGCCACTTTTTACAGTTCCTTCAGGTGCTTTTCTACATGCTAGATGGAATGCTGCCTGATTCATGAATTGTCGAATAAAGAAAATGAGATCTTCAAGTTGAATTCTTAAAAATGAAAAACAATTTATTCTAATTTTGTAGTATGTTGATTTTTTTTTTTTTTGAAGGGTTGGGGGTGTGCCCACAGCATGCAAAAGTTCCCAAGCCAGGGATTGAACCTGGGCCACAGCAGTGACAATGCTGAATCCTTAACTGCTAGGCCACCAGATTTTAAAAGTAAAACTTCGGCATAATTTTGTTTTTAATATTACTTGAATCTTTATATTCTTGGTTTTTTAAATTATGATCTATCAAGAATTGAGATATTGGCATAAAAATCACATAAAACTAATTTTTCTGTCAATTTCTTGTTTTTATAATTACTTTATCAATATAACATTAAATGTATTTAGTACCTTTTACTGTCATAAAGTTCATTGCCCTACTTAATTCTACCTTTAAATTATTATTGATAATTAATAGTGTGACTATCTTTTTGTCTCATTGGCATGGTATATCTTTATTGTTTTCATATGTAGTCAGTTCTTTCAAGGCAGTTACTGAGACAATATATGATTGCCTTTTTAATTTTTTACTTTGTTTTCTTTCTTTTTTTTTTTTTTTTGTCTTTTTGCCATTTCTGGGGCTACTCCCACGGCATATGGAGGTTCCCAGGCTAGGGGTTGAATCGGAGCTGTAGCCACCAGCCTACACCAGAGCCACAGCAACGCGGGATCTGAGCCGTGCCTGTGACCTACACCACAGCTCATGGCAACAGCCGGATCCTTAACCCACTGAGCAAGGCCAGGGATGGAACCCGCAACATGATGGTTCCTACTTGGATTCGTTAACCACTGCACCACGACAGGAACTCCTACTTTGTTTTCATGACATCGGAAGTCATATTAATTTTATATATGAATTGTATCCTCTTTATTCTTAACACTGATATGATGGTTGTTGCTTGAGAGGCTCATTTATTTTCTGACTTTAAGTTTGTTTTATTTTTTAGTGTTGTGCTCTAAATTATGTAAGTTATGTTTTTTGCATTTTTGTCTCTCAGATTTTAAAAAATAATTAGGACATGTGACCCTGTTTGGTATCCCTTGTTTCCAGATATTAAGAATAAATACTTATTTAAAGTAAGTCAGCCATTCCTCCTTATCTACACAATTGGTATTCATTTTATTCTAATTCTGAATCTTTTTTTAGAAATTAGCTCTTCGTGGTACAAAAGTGATAAATTGCTGTACCCTTACAATTCAAGATTGTCTTTCTAAATTCTCTTAATTTCTGATAGATAGAATAAAATTTTCTGTTAAAAATCTTTCTTGTTTTGATTCTGCTGTAGAAATTACTTCATCAGCATCTAGCAGTTACAGTTGTAGAAGAGAGAAGTGCAGTCAATGCAAACTGTTTTCTGTCCCTCTCTTGGTTAACATGATGCTCTCTGTGTGATTATGGTATTCACTTTTTAATATTGGAATTGCATAACTTTGTAATATAGGTTTTGGGTATAGTTAATGTTTATTAAATAATCTAAGTGTTGAGATTTTTAAATGTGCATATTTAATATGTTTTTCTTCATTTAAAGAAAGTTTTTCCCATATCTGTGTAATTAAAATAAAAATGTTCTATTTGTCTTAGCTTCTTCTTTAAGCATACTGATTTTCCTGTCATACTTTCACACTTTTATCCTTCTCACTTCTTCCATGTAGTTTTCTCTAGTATACCTTAAATATCACTGACTTTTCAATTTTTTAATAAAAGATTTGATACTTCTGATTTATGCTTTTAATTTAGTTTTAAGTTTTACAATGTCATTATCTTTATTCTTAAGTCGATTTTCTTAATTCACCAGTTGCTTTTGAAGGGGAGCAGAATTTGCCACCGCAAAATATGCCTCTTTGGCATAAGGGTTATTTCGAGCTTGTTATTTTTAATTAAAATAAGCAGATACTGGTGAAACTCTGAAAAACAAGTAGAAGTTATCCTTTTAAAAGAAACATGTATGTGTATAAGGGTGAGGGGGTCCTCCTTGTCTGTACTGAAGAGAAGGGTGATTAAATCTCTAGAAACTCTTGTCTGTGGAGAAGGCAAGGACTTAAATCTACATAACAACCTTATCCTTGTTACTTTTTACCTTGCTTTTCCTGATCGTCTCCATTAACAGCACCCATCCCCCAACATCTTTGCAAGAGATGGTATTTAAGGTGATGGCTTAGGCCACTTTGAGGAGTTACTCAGTTTCCCTGGATATTTCCCATGTATGTAGGAAGTATTTATTAAACTTCTGTTTGGTTTTTCTCCTGTTACTCTTTTATTACAGGGGGAATCTCAGGAAAAAAACTATTTTTTCTCCCCTACACTTTCTCTCTAATTTAACTCATCACTACCTATTTTGTAGAGCCCAGTGTCAGGAAGGGAGAAATTTTCCTTTACCCTCCTAGGTTCCTATGGCTGATCTAAGAACTAACTTGGCATGAGACAAATTAACAGGAGAAAATCAAACAAAGTTTTATAACAAGTATACACAGGAGAATCCCAGAAAAACTGAGTAACTCACCCAAATGGTTGAAACCCTTACCTTAAATACCATCCTCAGGTATAAGCAAAAGAGCATGTTGAGGGTGAGGATAGTCAGTTATGGGAGGTTATCAGGAAAAGCAGGATAAACAAAGGTGACTATGATGCAGACTTAAGTCATTGCCATCTCCTTTGATCAAAATTTCTAGCTATTTGATCATTCTCCTCTTTCAGGTACAGAGAGGAAGACACCCTTACAAATGTAATTTTTTTTTTTTTTTTTTTACCAAATGCGAACTACTTGGTTTTCAGTCCTGTCCTTTTCTGCTGTTTCTCAGAAAATAACCAGCTTAAAACAATTAAAACACCAAAGAGACATATTTTGGAATAGAAAATTCTGCTCTCCTATACCAGAAAAATAACAGTGAAAATCTTCACTCTCTTTCTACCCCCCCCCCCACACCCATGGTGGTTTGTTTTTTGTTTGTTTTTTTGAGGGATGAGGGGAGTAGAGGGCAATCATTTTATGTATATTTAACCCAACTTGATTCCACATAAATGTTGGGTGGCATTTGCTTGACTCCTCTTCCAGATAGTGCAAACAATTTTTAAGATCAAAATCTTTAAATTTGAGCTCAGAAATCAGAAGCTAATAATTTATTTACCATGTTTAGCCGCTAAGTTAATTACTCAAGGTCAGGGAAAACAAGATTCACTGCTTCATACTTTCCTAATGGGGTCTTTGTCCTCCTTCATTTTGTCTGAATATTTTTCAAATTATATTATGAAAAATTTTAAACCTAAAGCAAAGTTTAAAGAATTTTACAGTGAACTTCCATATTCATGAAATATAGATTCTAGTAGTAAAATTCTGCTGTACTTTTTATTATTATTGTTATTATTTTTGTCTTTTTGCCTTTTCTAGAGCCACACCCGAGGCATATGGAGGTTCTCAGGCTAGGGGTCTAATAGGAGCTGTAGCTGCCAGCCTACGCCAGAGCCACAGCAACGCAGGATGCAAGCCCCATCTGCAACCTACACCACAGCTCACGGCAATGCCGGATCCTTAACCCACTGAGCAAGGCCAGGGATCAAACCCGCAACCTCCTGGTTCCTAGTTGGATTCGTTAACCACTGCACCACCACGATGGGAACTCCCAAAATTTTGCTGTACTTTTAAAGTTACATGGCTGTCTACTTATTCATCTGTCTATACTGTCAACTTAAAAAATATGCACAACCTAAAAGTTGAGTTAAATTTTATTTGGGGCAAAATGAGGACTATAGCCCAAAAGGCAGCATTTCAGATAGCTCTGAAATACTGAGGCAGGGGGGAATGTCAGTATATATGTGATTTTGGTGAAGAGAGGTACTTGCAACCAAGCACACAGTTTTACAGGAGGTTGCTGCTACTCTTGTGAAGGTTACTACTAGTCATGTTGCCAAAACTCAGCCTCTGTCTGCCTCTGTCTGACAGTGCCAAATAGAAATGTGGACACAGAGTTTTGGGGAAGGGAAAAAAGATGGCTTTATTGCTTTGCCAGGCAAAGGGGGCCACAGCAGGCTAATGCCCTAAAGATTCTGCCCCCTCCTTGGGAGAGATTGGGAGGTGGTTTTATAGTTTGGGAAAATAGGGCCATTGATAAGGATCAGAGTATAGATGAAAGCTTGCATTATTTTTCAAAGCTGGTGTTTAGGTGGTCCCAGGACTGGTTCTGTTGATCCTTTTGGAATGAAGAATGCTTCATCAACATCTTACATTTGTTGGGGGTTTCAGTTCTGTGGAAGAACTCAAAGATATTATCATGTGTATTCCTTGAGGAGGAACAAGGACCCTGGCCAAAGTTCCTCCTTTAGCTGTGCTATTGTCTCTTGACTGCTCCTCCCTGGTCTCTGCATCCCCTCCCTTCCCTGATTAGCAACTGATTGAACCTGCTTTTTGGAACTCTGGGAGTGTCTTGGAAGCTGAAGCCCATTCCCCAAAAACAAGAAATGGGGGGGTCATAGAAAAGCTTGTGTGCCCTGGAGCCCCATAGGGCTCTGCTTGGTTTCTGTCATGAGGAGCAGACTTTACCATGAAGGATTTTAGTGCCTTTCTAGATACAAGGAGATAGAATAATTGGGCTCATAAAACCTTCTCCTAAAAATATTTAACTGTCTGAAGACCTGTTTTTCCACTTTTCCCAGAGCACAGAGTGCCTCACTCCTGATCTGCACCCTGAGCTCTTTTAGGGGGTATTGAGGGTCAGGAGCTATAGTGGCTCCTCATTCAGTCCTTGTAGAGGCAGATGGCAAATGCCAATCCTCAGTTCGCAATACATTTAATCCATAGTATTATTATTTGTCTTTTGTCTTTTTAGGGCCACACCCACCACATGTGGAGGTGCCCAGGCTAGAGGTCCAGTTGGAGCTGTAGCTGCCAGCCTACGCCACAGCCACAGCGACACCAGATCTGAGACACATCTGCAACCTACACCACAGCTCACAGCAACACCTGATCCTTAACCCAGTGAGTGAGGCCAGGGATCAAACCCACAACCTCATGGTTCCTAGTTGGATTCGTCTCCACTGCACCACGATGGGAACTCCAAACCATCTTAATTTTTATGCATTCCAAATCAATTTTCATATATTCATACCTCTGTCGAAATACATCAACAGGTATATCATTAACTAAAGTGAAATTTGTTTACCATGTGTTAAAAAGCAAAGTTAAACTGAATAAATGTAAAGATCAACTGACGTCATTCAGCAATTTGTGAATCAGGCAGCATCCCATTCAACAAATAGAAAGGAGCTCCAAGGAGCTTTGCCAAGTGAAAGGCTTTTGTGGACGGGAGGGGGACAAGGACAAGGAAAAAGCAGACTCCTCATTTTTCTTTGGGCAGTGGAAGGGGTTGTTGACTTAAAAGAACTGCATGTTGTAAAAGCTGTGAGTTGAGTTTGATCAATGTCTTACTGAGGACTATAGTCTGGAACCAAGCCTGTCAGATAGCTCTGAGAAACTGTTCCAAAGAGTTAAGAGGGGTGGTCAGTATATATATATGGGATTTTGGCAAATGTGGTATGTCCAACCAAACCCACCTCTTTTTTTTTTTTTTTTTGTCTTTTGTCTTTTTAGGGCCTCACCTGCAGCCGGAGGTTCCCAGGCTAGAGGTCAAATCAGAGCTGCAGCTGCTGGCCTAAGCCACAGCCACAGCAACACCAGATCCAAGCTGCATCTGCGACCTACACCACAGCTCACGGCAACGTGGGATCCTAAATCCACTGAGTGAGGCCAGGGATCGAACCCACAACTTCATGGTTCCTGGTCAGATTTGTTTCTGCTGTGCCAAAACTCCCCTAAACCCACTTTTTGATAGAAAATTGCTCCTAATCAAAAGGAATAGACCTCTTAGTTAATGATTTCAGTGCTTTTCAAAGCATGGGAAGATATAACAATCTAGGTTCCTAAAAAATTTCTCTTGAAAATATCTATCTGAAGTCCTGTTCTGCCAGTTTTCTCAGAGCAAACAATGCCTCATTCCTAATCTGCATTGAATTCTTTTCAGGATATGTTAAAGATCAATGACTGCAGTCACTCACTCTTTGTAGAGCTGGACAGACAAACAACATTCTTTAGGTGGCAAAGTCTTGGGGGCATTACCTCACTAGTGCTGACCAGAAAAGTCCAGACTGACTAGTTTAGATAACATTCCTGGGTAAGGTTGAAACTTGAATCAGGTTAGGTATTAATTCTTGCTTTCTTGATGTGGAACTTAGCACAAGTGAGTCCTTTTTTTGGACCTGTGGTTTCTTTTGTTAACAAGGTTTCTCTTTCGGTATGTAATTTATTTTAATTGTAAATATACATTTGGTGAATTCTAACAAGTGCATACACCTGTGTAACCCAGTCTTCTATTGAAATATAAAATATTAGAAAACCACAGTAAATTCCCTCATGCCCCTTGCCAGAAAACCCTCCCGTAGATAATGTTGTGAAGTTTTTCTCTGTATGTTAGTTTTATCTCTTCTAAAATTTCATGTAAGTTGAGTAATGGAGTGTATATTATACCACTCATGAATTTAGGATAGAATATAATATGGGAAAGAGTATGCACTCTTTTGTATAAGGCCTCTTTCAGTCAGCATAATAATTTTGAGTTTCAGAGTTCCCATCGTAACGCAGTGATTAACAAATCTGACTAGGAATCTGAGGTTGTGGGTTCGATCCCTGGCCTCACTCAGTGGGTTAAGGATCTGGCATTGCCATGAGCTGTGGTGTAGGTCGCAGATGCACCTCAGATCCCGAGTTGCTGTGGCTGTGGCACAGGCCGGCAGCTACAGCTCCGATTAGACCCCTAGCCTGGGAACCTCCATATGCCATGGGAGTGGCCCTAGAAAAAGCAAAAAGACAAAATAATAATGATAATAATAATAATAATTTTGAGATTCATCCATACTGTTGGTTATTTCATTACATTACCACTTTTTAGTGGTAAGTAGTATTCTGTTACCAGATTATACACAGTTTGTCCATTCTCCAATTGATGGACACCCAAGATGTTTATAGTTCTGGTTGTTAGGAATAAAACTACTGTGAACAATTTTGACATCTTATTGTGGACATACATTTTCATTTCTCTGTTAATTGCATGGGAGAAGATGACCTGTGCCATGTGATAGATAATATATGGTTTTCGCTTTGTTTTGTTTTCTTTTTTAAGCCACACCTAGGGCATATGGAAGTTCCTGGGCCAGGGATCAAATCTGAGCCACATCAGCAGCCCACACCACAGCTGTGGCAATGCCGGATCCTTAACCCAGTGTGACACAGCAGGAGCTCCTATATGTCTATTTTTATAACAAATCACCAGGAGTTCCCATCGTGGCGCAGCGGAAAGGAATCCAACTAGGAACGATGAGGTTGCGGGTTTGATTCCTGGCCTTGCTCGGTGGGTTAAGGATCTGGCGTTGCTGTGAGCTGTGGTATAGGTCACAGACACGCTTCAGATCCCGCGTTGCTGTGGCTCTGGTGTAGGCCAGCAGCTGTATATCCGATTGGACCCCTAACCTGGGAACCTCCATGTGCTGCGGGTGCAGTCCTAAAAAGCAAAAAAAAAAAACCAAAAAAAATTACCAGAATTTTTTTGTGAAATAATTATTTTATACCTCACCATCAATGTATACAAGTTATGCTTGCTCAAACCCCCATCTATATTTGGTTTTATCATTCTTTTAAATTTATCCACCCTCCTAGATTTGTAATGGAATCTCATTACATTGTGTTAGCAGACACATATTTTTCGAAAAAAAATTTATCTCTGGTTTACAGGTGCAAAGTTTTGTTTCCAGAGTTCAAAAGCTAGTACTGATCAGCCTTGTGTTTTTACCCACCAGGCCACTTTTACTGTTGATATGTGTTTGGGAAAGAAGCCCTACAAGCCAAATAGCTATAGGCCCTCCAATATTGAAGATGCCCAGTAGGGTTCTTCAGAACAAATTCTGTTAGATTTTCTCAACAGAGTTTTGTGTCAGCTCCCAATATCCTCTTTCAGCTGGGACCAAATTACATAATATTTGGGGTACATGCTCTCAACATGATGCTTAGAGCCTTTTCCTGTTTTAGTTATAAGTGATGTTTTAGTCTGTATTTTTCATTATTGTCACTAATTTGGGAAGAAGTGAGCATTGTACATGGGCATTTACTTTATTGTCTTTCCATCTTCTAGGGAAATATTTAAAAGGAAAAAAAGCAACAAGTTATATACGGTCTTTAAATTATGAAGCAACATTGCAAAAAAGCTAGTTAATTCCTAAATCCATTTTTATCGTCATATTCTAGTAGTGAGAATGGACCTAATTTGCAGTCTATTTTCCATCACTGTATTAATGAGTTTGGGATGATTTTATTTTATTTTAATCTTTAATTGAAATTTCATCACAAACAGGGTTTTGTATTCAAAATTATAGTAAGGGGATGTTTCAATGTGGTTGGTAGATATGGTTTCAAGGCTTTTTAATTTTTCTTTTAAGTAGAAACAATCAATTTCTATGTAACAAAAGCCCCTACTAATTCTAATATACTGAAAATACAGTTGAAGTAACTTGCTAGCCTGGGAAAGAAAAACTAAATAAATGTGCATTAGGATATTAACTTTTCATTTTTCAAGGCACGGATTAGAGTTTATGTCTAAAAGTTAATGTTCTGTTACTAAAAATTCTGATATCTAGGCAGTTTTCTAATTCAAAAGGCCAACTAGCTGTCAGTGCTTGTTCTGAAAAACACCATCTAGTATCCAACAAACTTTTTCCTTCTTCCCTCCTTCCCTTCCTCCTTTCCTCCTTTTCTCCATCCCTCTCTCTCTCTCTCTCTCTCTCTCTCTCTCTCTCTCTCATATACTTTCTTCTTTTCTTCCTATTTCTCTCTCGCTTTTGATTTTTTCTCGCTCACTTCACCTGTAGGCCCTGGAGGAATTCTAATGATGTTTAAAGGTAGAGAAAGAATCTGGTGGTGGATGGGCTGCCTTCAGGCCTAGTGGCAGGTAAAAACACCCTACATATCACTTCTATGAACACATTCACACATGCTGGTCCTTGTAAACCTTGTGGTAGAGCAGCTGTTTAACGCTTTCAAACTGTGGAAATAAACAAATACTAACCAAATGAGAATACTCAAAAGCTGTTTCATTTAGTCAGAGCTTGCTATAATGAGAGAGTCAATCACCACCACTAGAGTTTTGGCAAAGACTCAAAAGCAGGCAGATAAATGGGAAAGGTTTGTAATGAAAAAGAGGGAAGGCTTTAGGTATTACCCCACCCCCTGTTGGACAGAGATGATGATCCGAATTCCTACAAGATTCCTACAAGTCTGACTAATAGATAACAGGCTGGCTTCCAGAGCTGGTTACTGTAGATAATGAATTGGTTTTCTGGACTGGTTGCTTGCTGTCAGTTTGGAGTCAGAGCTCTAATCTAATATATGGCCTGGCCATTGTCTATTTGTATATTCAGTCTCTCCAAACTGAAGGTCGAAAATGTTGTTTAATGGTGGTGATGGTTGTACAACAATATGAATGTACTTAATACTACTGAACTATACACTTAAAAATGGTTAAGGTGGTACATTTTCTGTTATGTAAAGTTTAGAACAATAAAAAAAAATTGGAAAAAAAAGAAACCTCTGCATAGGAACACAGTGTGAATGGAACATTCTTGTTATGCTAACAGTGCATAACTTTGAACAGACACTACAAACAGCCCTCATCTAAAAGCTTCCAGTGCTTATGTTGTAATGTAAGAACTTAGATGTTGGGGAAGAGCTGTGAACAAAGACTTTTAGCCTGAGCGTGATTTCTTTGGACCCATTACCTTGCATTCACAATCAGATTGGATCACCTCCTATTCTGAGCACCCCTCTCGAAGACTGAACAGTTTATCAGTAATCTCTATGAAGAAATGTAATATTTATATACAGCCCATTAGAACTCCAAGGAACACCAGAATTATCAGAGAAGAATATGTTAAAGAGCTCAAGAGCTCATGAAGCAATTTTCTGTGGCTTGACAGTAAAACTTCTAGAACAGTTTCCTGTTTATGCAAACCTGGCATTCCTTTAGATTCAATGACAACACACAAAACCTACAAATTCATAAAAAGGCATTCTTAAGCTCTTAAAAACAAAGAAATCTGCAAATGTCTTCTGCATCCTGGGCATAACAGTGACTTGTCTTTACCCAAGAGATTCCTGGAATTTCGTCTTCGGACAAGGCTTTTTGGCAGATGGCATGGGAATGGTTAGCTCTGTCAGATATGACATTGATTTTTATCTTTCATAGTGTGAGTGCAGACTGAAGAAAGTTGAAAAAATGTCTTCAAGTGGCATTTCAATTTTTAATAACTGTTACATTCCTGAAATATTGGATATTTTGCTACTTTGAGCTATGAAATTAGACACAAATTTGAACTTTGACATTACCACTGGCTGACAAATCTAATACAAGGCTCTAGCCATCTGGAAGAAGTAGACCTTGGGCTTTTAGACTTTCTCCCCATCTACTTAGACAAGTTACAATGTGCTGCTCATGTTAGTCTTAAAGAACAATTTAGAGAACAAGGGAGCTACATTGATGATGAACCTACTAATACAACTAGAGTAACTCTGAGGTATAAACTTGATAAAACTTTTGGAAGTCCTTGAGAAGTGGAATGAATGGAGAATGAAATGGTTTTCTGCTCTCCACAATAAGAAATTTCAAGTAGGGATAATTAGAATGACATGCTTGCACATTAAAATATATATATAAATAATCTGGAGTTTCTGTTGTGGCTCAGCAGTAATGAACCTGACTAGGATCCATGAGGATATGGATTTGGTGCCTGGCCCTGCTCAGTGGGTTAAGGATCTGGTGTTGCCGTGAGTGGTGGTGTAGGTTACAGACATGGTTCACATCTGGCATTGCCGTGGCTGTGGTGTAGACCACAGCTGCAGTTCGACCCCTGGCCTGGGAACTTCCATATGCCGCAAGTACGGCCCTAAAAAGCCAAAACAAACAAACAAAACTGGAAACTACTGAAATAATAATTTATATGTAAAATTTAATCTTTTTTTTTTGTCTTTTGTCTTTTTTGTTGTTGTTGTTGCTCCCGCGGCATATGGAGGTTCCCAGGCTAGGTGTTGAATCGGAGCTGTAGCCACCGGCCTACGCCAGAGCCACAGCAACGCAGGATCCGAGCCGCGTCTGCAACCTACACCACAGCTCACGGCAACGCCGGATCGTTAACCCACTGAGCAAGGGCAGGGACCGAACCCACAACCTCATGGTTCCTAGTCGGATTCGTTAACCACTGCGCCACGACGGGAACTCCTAAAATTTAATCTTATTGAGTCCTTTTATTTAATAGTCTCTTTTTGGTTTCTAATATACCATCACTAGAAAAGCTGTCTCATATGCACAGTTTAAACGGTACTATGCAAGTCCTCAGCAAGGAATGTCTAACTTTTTTTTTCTTTTCTTTTTAGGACCACGCCTGTGGTATATGGAAGTTCCCAGGCTAGGGGTGAAATCGAAGATGCAGCTGCCGGCCTATGCCACAGCCACAACAACGCCAGATCCAAGCTGTGTCTGTGACCTATACCACAGCTCATGGCAATGCTGGATCCTTTAACTCACTGAGCAAGGCCAGGGATCAAACCCATGTACTCAGGGATACTAACTGGATTCTTAACCCACTGAGCCACAAAGGGAACTCCAAAGAATGTCTAACTTAAAGAGTTTAGGCACTAGGAATATAAATACTTTTTGTATGCTTTCACTTGTTGATTAGTTAGGATTTGGGCTAAGATATGAGGATTTTTTTTCCTATAAAAACTAAATATCCAGGACCTGTATACCCATACATTTCTGGGTATGAGGCATTAGCAAAATGTTAGAAATTCATTGGACCCTTTATAGTTAGCTCCTGAAAGAATAGACCCAGCTAGAGGGAGATACTGTTATGGAAAAAGGAGAATCATTGATAAATTGAGAGTACTTTTGAGAGATGGCCTACATGCAGATGAACCAGATCTCTAGGGAAGAACAGATTGGGCTAGCACCCACATGCTTGAAAGCATAATGTGTTGCAACAGTGCTTTGGACAGGTTGAGGGTGATTAAGAAGATGCAGTCTGTCCTATACATCTATGGATTCTGCATCCAAGTAATCAACCAAAATAAAAAGTATTGGGGAAAAATTCTAAAAATTTCCAAAAAGCAAAACTTGAATTTGCCACATGCTGGCAACTATTTACATAATATTTACAGTGATTTACATAGCATTTAAATTGTATTACATGTTATAAGTAATCTAGAAATGATTTAAAGCAAGTTATATGAAAATATATGCCATTTTATGTAAAGTACCTGAGCATTTGATGTTTTTGGTATCCTCAAGAGGGTTCTGGAATCAATCTCCTTTGGATACTGAGGGATGACAGATATATGAGACCATAAGGAAGATACAAGTTGAGAAATTTAAAAGTAACCTGAGATGTATAGAAAGATACAAGGCATTAAACTGTACCAATATCTGTAGATCAGTTGAACCAGGAAACTGACATGACATTCATATTCAACCACCAGGACAGGACACCTTCAGTTACAGTGGATGGACGTAATTAATTCCTTCAATTCTCGCCCTGGGTTTAGAAAGAAGGTCCTCTGAAAACTGAGAAACTAAGGTTTTATTCCCATTCAAGAGAGTACCTCTGCAGCTATGTCAGAAAAAGAAAGTTCAATATTGGAGTTGCCCCACCACCATCATTCTCCCTATAGTTCTCAAATAGTCATGCGCATTTGAGACATACACATTACATAATTGTGCACTTCTCTACAACTGTGGTAATAGTAGCAATCAAACAAGTTTGGGTTTCTAAGACTCATAGGACCCAAAACGACAAGGTTTACAAGTCATTTATTACCATTTACTGCAGGGGAAGTATACAATAAGTCAAGGCTTCAGTTAGGATAAATATCACTGCCACAGGCTACCTCACAGAAAGACTTTTGAAAAGTTGGAATCGAACTCTGATTGTCCTCTCTTAAGGGTTTTGCTTTTATCACTTGGATCAGGACTCACCAACATTTGCACAGAGCCATTGATCTGAAGATGGAGTCTCAGCCAGAGCTTCTTACACCTTTTTGACCCTATTAATCCTACCTGGCCAACCCCAGTGGCAGAGCCCTTGTGCAAATTATCAATATTGCCACTGTTGTCAAGTGTAAACCATCAATCTGGGGCAAACCATCAATCTCACTTTATAAACAGTGCTGGCAGGCTGGCACAAAACATGCTGAAACTTGCCTTAGACCCATGTTACAAAACAGTACTATTAATCATTCTGTTTCATTGACCCTGGGTGAGTACCATGCAGATGTGTCTCATACTTCAGCAAAACGTATCAGGCCAATTCCAGGCCTGTTGGAATTAACCCTTAGAGCACAATAACTAAGAATAGTCTTTTTGCTTCTAATTCATCATTTGGCTCCCCCATTAATATCAAGCTTCAGTCCTCTATCTCAGTTGTCTTTTAGGGCAGCCTCCTATGCTTCCATCTCATTTAATAATTGTGATACTGTGATTTATAATAAATATATATTTGGTCATTGACCCCATTCCTGGCACAGAGCCCCCAAAACTCCTGGAACTTCTTGTGACCAGATTGATTAAAAGTTTTTTTATTACGTTAATAAGGTAACTTTCCAAAAGCCTTGAGAATGGGAGCTGTCTGATAGGAAAACCAACCAGGGTTTAGAGGATTGGAACTTTTAGTCCCTCCTCTTCAGCCTCTAGAAGAGGAAACTGGCTAGAGGTTGGATCAGCTGCTAATGTCTAATTACATTTTTCTTTATTTTCTTTTTTTTAATTGAAGTATAGTTAATTTATACTGTTTTATTGGTTTCAAATGTACAGCATAGTGATTAATTTATGTGTGTGTATATTATGTATGTATTATATGTAATATTCTTTTTCAGATTATTTTTCATTATAGATTATTAAAAATATTAAGTATAGTTTCCTATGCTATACAATAGGTCCTTATTGTTTACTTATTTGATACATAGTAGTATGTATGTGTTATTCCCAAACTCCTAATTTATACCCTCCCCCAGTTACCTTTCTTTGTTTTCTATGGCTATTTCTGTTTTGTAAATAAGCTCATTTGTATCATTTTTTAAGATTCCACATGTAAGGTATATCATAATATACTTCTCTTTATCTGATTTACTTCACTTAGTGTGATAATCTCTAGGTCCATTCATGTTCTGCAAATGGCATTATTTTATTCTTTTTATGGCTGAGTAATATTCCATTATGTGCATTTATGTAGCACATCTTCTTTATACTTTCCTCTGTCAGTGGACATTTAGATTGCTTTCATGTTTTGGCTATTATGAATAGTGCTACAATGAACATTGGGGTTCAGGTACATTTTTGAATTATGGTTTTCTCCAGATATATGCCCAAGAGTGGACAAGATCATATGGTAGCTCTATGTTTAGTTTTTTTAAGGACTATCCATACTGTTCGCCATAGTGGTTGAACCAATTTACATTTCCACGAACAGGGCAGGAGGGTTGCTTTCCCTCCAGCACTTATTATTTGCAGACTTTTTAACGATGGCCATTCTGACTGGTGTGAGGTGATACTTCATTGTATTTTGATTTGCATTTCTCTAATAATTAATGATCATCACTAATGTCCAATGATTTAATATCATGCCTCTGTAATGAAGCCTCCATAAAACCCCCAAACAATGGAGTTCAGAGAGCTTAGGGGTTGGTGAACACATAGAGATCCAGGGAGAGTGGTGGGCCTGAAGAGAGCATGTAAGTGTTATACCCCCTCCTCATGCCTTGCCTTATGCACCTCTTTCCTCTGGTTGCTCCTAAGTTATATCTTTTTATAATAAGTCAGTGATGTCGTGAGTAAAATGTTTCTATGAGTTTTGTGAACTGCTCTTGCAAATTAGTTGAACCTGAGGAAGGAGTCTTGGGAACCTCTATCTGTTAGCCAGTTGATCAGAAGCATAGGTGACAACCTGGGTTTGTGAGTGGCAGCTGAAGTCAGGGGGAGGTTCAAGTCTAGTAGGACTGACCCCTTAACCTATGGAATCTGATGCTATCCATGGGTATATAGTATCAGAATTGAAGTTGAATTGTAGGAAACCCAGCTGGTATCTGGGTAATTACCTGTTGCTGTGTGGGGAAATCCCCCTCTACATGTCGGAAATTGAGTCTCAGAACCATTTTAATAATATTATCATTTTGTTTTTTCATTTACTTATTTTTCAGAGTACCTTTTGCTAATCTAATCCTTCCTTAATAGTCCATGAGCTCAGTAAAATGTTTTTCAATCTTATTTTCTATATAGGCAAATGTTTCAGATAATTTCCTAGTCTCTCTCTCAAACAATAATAATACTAGTTGTAAATATTATTATTTTTATTATTTGGGGGCTGTTTATGAATTTCTTTCTTACTTTGTTTACTTACATAGTTTCATGAAGAAGAGAACATGAGAGGAAAGTAGTATGAGTTATTGTATGCCTGAAATATCTTTTTTTCTTTATCCTTGATGGATGGTTTGGCTGAATATAGTTTGTAGAAACTGTCTCTCAAAATTTTTCTTTCATTTTCTTCTTGCTCCTTTGTTGTGTTTGAGAAGCTCATTGCCGTCTTAAAGGGAAACTTTCCTTTTTTCCCCACGCAAAAGCGTTTTGAATATTTTCTATAAGCCATATTCACTACTCTTATACAGTTGTTTTGTTATTACCACCAAAGCAATATTAATTAATAGTACTGATCATGAAAACCATTTTTTTTCCTACGTAACTTTTAGTGGAAAGCTGTTAGGTATCCCCATTAATCACATTAATCATAAAATCACCTTTTTTCTCACACAAACGCTTTTCTGTTTCATTATTGATGCCATGTAATTGGTGATCCCCTTTAATGAAGTTAATTTCTACATCCAGGCCCTGTCTCCTGTCTGTTCTCATTTCCCTGAAAGATTGTTCCCTGATTTACTTAATTCAACATTGTCTTTAACTTTTTCTTTTACAAACCAGTAGTGTTTTTAAACATTTGAGCTTCTCAGACTATTTTTTTCAAGTTCCTTGTTCTCAAGATGTTCTTCATTTCTCTCTTTATTGAATAATTAAATACACTTACAGTCTTTGCTTCAAAAAATCCATCTATTTTCAATCAACTACATTCCATTCACACTCCTGCCATTACTCTTGTCAAGGACATCAACAACCATCGTGTTGATAAAGCCAATGGATTTTTCAAACCTTATTTGATATAATATAAGCATTTTAAAATGTCGATCACTTTCTTTTCCTTTAAAAAATTCTTCCTTCAGTTTTTGGGAGTTCTCTTGTGCACAGTAGGTTAAGGATCTGGCATGGTCACCTCAGCGGCTTGCGTTGCTGCTGTGGCATGGTTTGATCCCTGGCCCAGGAACTTACACATGCTGTGGGCATAGACAAAAAAAAACAAAAACAAAACAAAACAAAACAAAAAACCAAAAAAACAACCTCTTCCTTCAGTTTTTATTACAACATGTTTTTCTTTTTTTATTTCTACAAATTGTGGTTGCTCCCTTTTGATTTTTTTTTTTTTTCTTGTGGGTGATTTCATTCTGCCCATCCCTTAAATGTTGGAGTTCTTTAAGTTTCAGTCCTAGGTTATCTCCTTTGCTTAGAGGACAACCCTCTGAAGGGCAGTTCCACTACTCTTAGGACTTTAATGGCTATCTGGCATATAGCTGACTGATAAACTAACATTTCCAGATGTTTCCTTTCAGCTTGGAACTTTCCCTTCATTTTTAGGGGCAAGAAGCTAATATAGCCTTATAGATATTTCCAGTTGGATTTCTTAGAGGAACCTCAAACTGTCACCAGATATTAGGTTCATCTTTACTACTGGAACTGCTTCTCATAAATATCTCTATCTTATTGAATAATAAATTCAGTTACCCTCACAATAAAATTATATATTTTTCTTAACCTATTTTCTTTATTTTATGCCCAGTTCCAACAAATCACCCTAGTCTGCTGATTATACATTTTAGATGTCTTTATAAATCTGTTTTTCTTTTCTCAATATTTACTGCCTGGAGGAAACCAACATCAGTTTCATGAGTTGACTACTCATGACCAGATTCAAACTGAGATTTAGATCTCTTCTTGAAAATTTTCTTCTTGTCTGGCTTAGGTTGCTCTTCTGTTTTCTTAAGCACTACAGACATCTGCTATAATTACAGTGTATTGCACTGTATGGCAAATATTGATTTATTCATATTTTCCACTAGATTATAAACTTTCTGAGACTTTCTAGTCGTTGAAAAACTAACACCTAGCAAAATGGCAAGTATAGTGTGCTCAGTAAAAATAGCTCGAAGTAATTAAAGAAAACATCTTAGATGATTTATTAGGTGCTGTCATTGCCAATGATTATATATCATAGTCCAAAAGAGACAGAACCTATTATTATATTTCCTTAAAAAATTTCTCCTGGGGGAAAGCCTCCAAAAGATGAAGAGGAGAAATAATTTTTTTTTTTTTTTGGTCTCTTCTAGGGCTGTGCCTGCAGCATATGGAGGTTCCCGGGCTAGGGGTCTAATCAGAGCTGCAGCCGCCGGCCTATGCCAGAGCCACAGCAATGTGGGATCCGAGCCGCATCTGCAACCTACACCACAGCTCCCAGCAATGCCAGATCCTTAACCCACTGAGCAAGGCCAGGCATAGAACCCACAACCTCATGGTTCCTGGTTGGATTCGTTAACCACTGAGCCATGACGGAACTCCAAGAAATATTTTTTTTAATGGCATTTGGACGTTCCTGGGCCAGGGATTGAATCCTATCTGCAGCTGTGAATCTATGCCACAGCTGTGGCAGTGCCGAATTCTTTAACCCCCTGCACTGGGCCTGGGGTTGAACACACACCTCTGCAGCAGCCCAAGCCACTGCAGTCATATTCTTAACCCACTGCACCACAGCAGGAACTCCTAAAAATTCTTAATATTATTGGGAAACCTATTGGCCAGTATAACTTTAAATTTTATTTCTGTTTAATCATAAATCCATACACAATTTTCTTTATTTTATAATTAAAACAAATTGAATATCATTGTGATCTTTTTGACTAGAACTATTACTGAGAGTTAAAGGAGAGCATACTCACCCTCAGTTTTGGCAAATTGAGATACTGAGTTTCATTGTATATGAAATTGGATGTGAAGAAATCCAGTTCATTCCAAATGTGCTATTTTTGGGAAATGACAATTACTCATTGCCTTTCCTGAAGATTGTGTGCTGTTTATATTTATTTATTTATTCATTCATATGTCAGAGTATGTGTGTATGTCATTGATTACATTACTGTCCTGATCCCTCACCTCTGCCTTTATCTATGCACTTTGCATATTATTAGCATATTATAAGTTGTTTGTAGCCTCCTCTTAGTTTGCTTTGGCCTAAGCAGTATCAGCATATGTGATATAAACAGAGACTTGAAATGAGCTTGCGCATTAGGTTATGGACTTTCTTGTGCCTCTGTTATTACCATGAAAACATTCCTGACCTAGTCTACTCAGGGATGAGAGGCATTTGGGTACAGCCGAATTACCCATTTCACCCAAGCCAAAGTCAGCCTAGATCAGCTGACCACCAGATCACCTCAGAACATGTGAGCAAGGCCAGTCAATATCATAGGCAGAGCTGCTTTAGCTGACTTTCAGCAGAGTATCTGTGCAGTGACTGCTTACTACTATTATATGCCACTGAGGTTTAGTAGTTGTTTGCTATGCAAAAAAAAAAAAAAAAAAAAGATAACTGGCACATTACAGTCCTTTCTGTATTCAAAATTTGTTCAAGGTAGTTTCCGAAGAAACATTGGGAGGATACTCTTATGTAAGTGGCACCCTCAAAATCAATTTCTTTAAATAATTGAGCAAAGTGATAAAAATATTCTGACGCTGTCAATAAACCATGAAAAGTAAAATTGAAAGAGTATTTAATAGTGCAGAATCTCTCTTTTAACATAGTCAACATCCCCTTTTCACTGCTTTGACTCTAAAGCAGGAGCTAGGTGGCAGATACAATGTTATCTGTAAAACCTTGCCTCTTCCTGGATCCAGGTGATTTCATTTACCAGCCTCCTTTGCAGTTTGGCTTGAGTTGTGTACTTGTTTTTACCTATAAGGATTTGAGAGAAGTGATGTGTAATTTATGGTTCAAGGCAATTAAGAATGGGTATAGGTTCTCCATGGTCACTTTCTCTCCGTTTGTACAGCTGAAAGTGAATACATTTTAGTACTGGGGTTTTTACACAGAGACATCCAGATCCACAATGCATTTTTCATGGAGAGTCACCAGGCAGAATGAATGGATCCGAATTGGACTGTGACATGAGCAGGAAATCAAATTTGCTCTATTTGTGTATTGTGGCAGCTAACATTAATTATCCTAAATAATACAAGGTTACATTCTCAAAATCTTGTAAATACTATGCAAGTGAACGTTAGGTATAAAACTGTATTTGTTATCTACTGCTGTATAACATATTTACCCCAAAACTTCGTAACCTGAAACAACAATATCAATTATCTCATAGTTTCTGTGGGTCAAGAATTCAAGAGTGGCCTAAGTAGGTAGTTTTGCTTTAGGATCTCTCATGAGGTTGCATGACATTGAGTTGGACTGCATTATTTGAAGCTGAAAGATACCCAAACTCACTCATGTGGTTGTTGGCAGACTCCACTTCCTTGCTGTGTGTGTCACTCGCTAGGCTTCTTTGAGAGCCTTTACAAAGTGCTTCTCCCATAGCAAATGATTCAAGAGGGAGAATACCTCGGTCTTTTATAATTGAATCTCCAAAGTGATATATCATTACTTCTGTTTTATGCTGTTACACAAGGCAAATCTGATACAATGTAGTCATGGATACCAGGAGAGGGAATCCCAGGAGAACATCTGAGAGTATAATTATCACAAATACAATAGAGAATGGAGAGGCCCAAGATAAACTGGAAAGTGTATGTCCTACTAGAGTAATTCTGTTTAGAACACTGTATGGATCAAAAAAGCAAGTCTGCTGGTCTCATTACAACTGGAAGGAAATGCTCTTTTAAAAACGTTGTATGTATCAAAAGGAAAGGAGGATAGCAAAATGTTTTGGTGAAAGAGAAAATGATATGGTATTGAAGTATGTGTTATTTTCAAGTTACGTCAAGAGAGAAAAATGTCCTTTCTGTTTCTCTTTGATTTGAAATGGTGAAGTCTTCTTTTATTTCAGTTAGTGTTGAGGGGCAGCTGATATAATTATCATAATAATCTTTAAGTCATTTTGCCCACTGTAAAGAGGACCCCCAAAGAAAGTCATATGGCTAAAATTTTAATTCTTACCACTTGTTAAAAAAATAAACATTGTGATCATACCTTGATTCCCATGAATGTAGGTCTCTCATTTTTAGCCATATATTGAGAATTTGTTCCCCCCCCCCGCAAAAAAAGGTAGTAGTTGGAAGAACATAACTATAAAGATAATTCCCATGTAGATGGCTCACTAATTGGGAAAAAAATAGGTTGGTTGAATACTAAGGAATAGAAAAGAAAAAACGTATATATTATAATTTCTTGAGCTTGTGGAAAATAAAAGGTGCACTTCTAACATAGATTAAGTTAATGATATCAAGTAATGACATCTGTAGTTGATAGAGGCAGAAGGAACAATTCAGAATATGAGGAGAGAAATTCAAGAAAACAACGGGTAATAGATTTTGTTTTATTTTAAATGTCACAGGTTTTTTTTTTCAGTTTACAGACAGATCCCACATTCTTGTTACTATGGATGTGTGGTATGTTTGTATGTATAATCTTTAATCACACAATTAACACCAAAACATATATATGCATATCTTTCTGTTGTAACAGAGTTCATTTTCATGTTTTGTAGAGCAACCACCAAACCTCTGTATTAGAAAAACATACCTGGCAGATGAAGAAATTGAATGGTAGCTCATAATGTTACTCCCCAAAGGGAATTCTGTTAAAATGAAAATGACCATTGCAGATGTCTAGATTAGGTAGAAATACTGGGTGATAAAAAAGGCATCTTCATTTTTATTTGGTATAATGAATATCTCCTTCAAATTTCTGTAATGGTATCTTGTCCATCAATAATGGTAGAAGAGCTATTCAATAAAACAAATTTTAAGATATCTAGCATGTATCTCTTTAGGTTCAAATCAGTAAACTTTGTTTTAGAAATCAGTATGTAGTGTTGATTTTATACTCTATAAGCATGTAACATTGACTCCACTTTCAACTTTTGATAATAACTTGTGGGTCATCATTAGGGTTTGGGGGCCAAATACCCTAATGGGAGCTGACCTAGACCTGGGGCTCCTGTTTTTGATTGTACAAGGTCTGTTGATCTGAGGCTCAAATCAATAGTTGGGGAGTGAAGGTAATGGTGCTTGCCGCCAAAGACATTTGTGAGGATTAAATGAGCAATGAATTTGCATAACTTCCAACTTGAAAAGCACTATGTAAATGTTGGTTGTTAACACTTATTTCCAGCCTATACTGGAAAACAGTTTTTCTCCTTTGCTTTATTTTCCTTCCCTTCTACAAATTTATACCACTGTCACTGCTGCTGCTGTCGTAGTACTGGTTTCTAAACAGTTCTTGTGCTTGTAGCCTACTTTTTTTGCATTTTAATTTTTTATTAACAGATGATATTCTGTACAGCCAGAAAATTTTTATACATAGGTAGCTAAATAGCCAGCCTTAGACCAAGATATTTCTTAGCTTTTTGAAATGTTAATGTATAAATTCTTTTTCATGGATATATTGATCACATCTGATCCCCATTTTCTCTCTGTTTCTTTTGTGTTTTGGGGGGTTTTTGTTTGGGCGAAGCCCTAAAAAGCAAAAAACAAACAAACAAAAAAATAAAAACTTATAGCCTACTTATAGTCTACTGTTTCTGATATGCTGGGCACTAAAAATCAAAATTGAACAAAAAACAAACTACCTGAGCAGCTTGTTGGAATTTTTGTGTTAAATAAAGAATACTGATTTTTAAAGGCTCTGGTATAAAATAGGAGGCAGTAGAGGTGCAGTAGAGTGGAATCCTTGTTTGGAATGATCTGGATCGTGTTATATTTATCTACTTCCTGGTTCCTGGTCGAATTCCAGAAAGATGAATTCTAAGAAATGTGAAACAAGAATAAATGACATGTTATTGTATTGTGGATATGTGGATATGATGTATGAATATTTAAATATATTTTGGGATATATAAAATAGCACAGCTCTTCCCTAGATAATAATATGGCCACGTGGAGTTTGCTTACTACTTCTCAAATCTGATGCCTTATCTTGTGTCATTTTTATATCTGAATGGCCTCAAGAAAAATAAAACACAATTTTATTTCTAAAATAATTCCCATGTACTGCCACACTAAAGTTACAGTATAATATTAGTGCCCTTAATAATAGACTGAACTGTATAATATGTTTAAAAAATATTCAGTCAGGTAAATAGTGTAATATAGGTGTTTCTGAAAACTCCTTCCATTTTCTTCTTTAGCTCCTGTGCATAGCAATGTCAGAGAATGGAATGCACTGTCCCTACAGGCTGATTTTCTTTCTTTTTATTTTTTTGCTTCGTAGTTCTGCACTTGCGGCAGATGGAGGTTCCCAGGCTAGGGGTCTAATCAGAGCTCCAGATGCTGGCCTACACCACAGCAACGCCAGATCCGAGCCATGTCTGCGACCTACATCACAGCTCACGGCAATGCCGGATCCTAAACCCACTCCCCTGAGCAAGGCCAAGGATTGAACCCAAAACCTCATGGTTCCTAGTCAGATTCATTTTCGCTACGCCACAGTGGAAACTCCCCTACAGGCTGGTTTTCTTAAATATCTACCATGCTAGTGTCTAAATACCTTTAAAGCGTAAATCACATCCTGGTCTCCTTTTATTCCAGATAACTAGCATGAAACTGATACTTAGTCATTGTCAATACATGCTTTTGAATGGATGAATAAAATATGAGAGCAAAGAGGGGGGATGACTAATACAGCAAAAGGTAATCAGAGAAAGCTTCACATAGAGTATCAACACTTAATTTCTCTCTCACTTTGATTTTTTTGTTCGTTGGAATTGATTTTCTACTGTTTTCAGATTCATTTAGGAATAATATATCATCGTTGCCACCTCTTGAAAGTGTTCAGTGATTTCTGGTAAATCTCTGAAGTTTTGAGTCTTTCACTGCACTCTACTTTTAGAACACTTCTTCCATATCAGAGTGTTTCCATTTTCCGTTAGGCAGCCAATCCCCACTCCCACTCCTAGCCTCAGGCAACTAACTACTCATCTATTTTTTTTGTCTATAGTGTCTTTTTTTTCCTAAAAATTTCATATAAATTGAAAAATACAAGGTATAAACCTTAGTGATTATCATCTATCTACTTAGCACAATGTTTTCAAAGTTCATCCATGTTTTAACATTTGACAGGATTTTGTTCTTTTTTTTGCTCAGATATATTCCATTGTATGGATGTACCACAGTTTGTTTATCCGTTCATTTTGGTTTTGCAGATCTACCCTTTTTTGGGAGTTCAATCTTTCTTTGAGCTCTGCTAGTTTTAGGAGTAATTCCTGATCCTGGCTGCCCCCAGCTGCTGGAAAGAGCTTTTTAATAAGCTTCCCAGGAGGCTTTCTGGTTTTCACGCTTGATTTTTAATTTTCAGTTAATCACCATAGGCCTTTTAAAAAATCTTTTCTTCAAGTCTCAATTATGTTTAACATTACCTATTTCAACTGTCTTTATAGAAACTGTTCCTTTCATCTTTTTCAAATGCCTGATACACAGTCACACCTACTAGTTCATTTTCCTTTCACTGTGATTCACCCCAGTAAATCACAGTAAAAAACAAAAACAAAGAGTTTCCGTTGTGGTGCAGTGGTTAACGAATCTGACTAGGAACCATGAGGTTGCGGGTTTGATCCCTGGCCTTGGTCAGTGGGTTAACGAACCAGCGTTGCCATGAGCTGTGGTGTATGTTGCAAACGTGGCTCAGATCCCGCGTTGCTGTGGCTCTGGTGTAGGCCGGTGGCTATAGCTCCGATTCAGCCCTTAGCCTGGGAACCTCCATATGCTGCAGAGCGGCCCTAGAAAAGGCAAAAAGACAAAACAAAAACAAAAAAAAAGAAAGAAAGAAAAAAAAGTTAATTTCACCCTTACTTGCTTCAGGGAATATGTGTGCTCTACCTACCATTAGTGCTGGAGTCCTCATTGCCAGCTGACTGGCTAAAAATCCTATCTTAGTATTTGCTTTCTCTGACCACTCCTGGCCTAATTACCAAAGGTGGGGCTCTCCAAGCAGACTCTGAGATGAAGATTAGTGGGCAAAACTTTTATTAGGGAATGCTTTTGGCATCAGCATTTGTCAGAAGGAAAGAGAGGAAGCAGAATTTGTCAGAAGGGGAGATTGAACTGTGATGCAGTGTCAATGAAAGCTTCATACAAATGAATGGAGCTCTGAAGCGGGAGAGATGGCTCTGTCAAGTTGTCTGGAGTTGAGGCAAGGGAAGCATACCTTGAATTGATCAGTGCAGATGGCTTTGAGTACACAATACCTCCATTAATGGAGACAATTCTTAAGGAGCACTCCTCTTTAAGAGTAAGAGATTAGGGTTGTCTGTCACCACTGCTCATTGCAGTTGGGGGAATAGATGTTTCTGTCCTACAGGGAAATTTAGATGGTATATCACAGCATCTACTTAATAGGATTGAAGGGATTTTCTCACTGATGACATGAGGGGCATAAGGTAAATTGAGGCATAAAGGATGAATCCAACGTTTTTTGGCCTGAGTACCTAGAAGGATGGAGTTGCTATCAACTGAGATGGTGAAGGCAATAAGTGAAATTTTTTGAAGAGGATTTCAAGAATTTAGTTACGGCCATGCTGTGTGTGAGATGTCAATTAAACATCCAAGTAGATATGTCAGGTTGACAGTTGCATGTATAAGTCTGTCAAAGACTCAAGGTGATTTTATAAATAACTGCCAGTATTTTTCAACTACATTTTCCCATGCTTGTGTTGTTATTTTGTTTTTGTTTTTTGGTGACCTTTGAAAATATTTTCAGTCAGCCTCCATAGCACAAGTACCTGGTTGTTCCATTTACTGAAATTTTGGAAATCTAAGAATAATTTTTTTTATATTTGTACACTTGAATGGCAACTTGAATATATATCAATTCCTATGAAATACTAAACTCTCCTTGTATATTACTTTTTCATGTATAGGTATTTATGACTTTTTTTTTTCTTTTTTTGTCTTTTTAGGGCTGTATCCACGGCATATGGAGGTTCCCAGGCCAGGGGTCTAATAGGAGCTGTAGCCACCGGACTATGCCAGAACCACAGCAATGCCAGATCCAAACTGTGTCTGTGACCTACACCACAGCTCACGGCAATGCCAGATCCTTAACCCACTGAGCGAGGCCAGGGATCAAACCTGCAACCTCATAGTTCCTAGTCGGATTCATTTCTGCTGTGCCATGACAGGAACTCCGGTATTTATGACTATTTCTAGACTGTTTCTTTTCACTTTAGCTGTATTATATTCTCATAGAACCCATTCTTTAGTTATTGTTTGTAGGCTCATCCTAGAATATAATCAACAGCAAAAAATCTATCTACACCCAGTGTTTAAAGACACTCAAAATGCATTGATTAATTTTGACTCTTTCTCAATCACTGAGGCCAATAAGAACTTATTTATTAAGACAAGGCATCTGCTGATATTTAAAAAGCTCAATAGTATTTTTGGTTAATATTTTGTCCAAATATGCAGATTTATTCTGGATGGTTAATATCAAATCAGCCATTATCATTTTTGTCTTCTCTTTGTAGTTATACGAAGTCATATAAAAATACTTCTGGTTTTAGAATATCTTTTCTTACTTTTTGGTTTTAAACACTCATTTTGGGGAGTTCCCGTCGTGGCACAGTGGTTAACGAATACGACTAGGAACCATGAGGTTGTGGGTTCAGTCCCTGCCCTTGCTCAGTGGGTTAATGATCTGGTGTTGCTGTGAGCTGTGTTGTAGGTTCCAGACGCGGCTCGGATCCCGTGTTGCTGTGGCTCTGGTGTAGGCCGGTGGCTACAGCTCTGATTAGACCCCCAACCTGGGAACCTCCATATGCCGCGGGAGTGGCCCAAGAAATGGCAAAAAGACAAAAATAAATAAATAAATAAATAAATAAACACTCATTTTGTTCAGTGATTAGGAATAAGATTAATAAATCTTTCAGCCACTCAAATATCTTAATGTCAACCTAGAATTTTTAATTTCTCTATTAAGGATGTATCACATAGCGAGTGGTAAGGAATACAGGAACAAAGAAGAGTAAGTCCCAAATAATAATAATATCACAGGTTATGTACAAGGAAATGTATAGTCAGAGTGTATGAGCAGAAACAGTGACCAATTTTTATATATAATTCTATCTATACACAAAATATATTATTGAAATATATATCTGCTCTAGGTTCACAGAAATTCTTTGCTCTTACATGTTAGTGTTACATTAGGTAATTAGGAGTTTTACATGCTGAGCATACTTCTGTGCATATTTCTACTATTGAGTTTAGCATCAATAACAAAATCTCACAGCTTGGTAGACAGATCAGGGACGTTGAAAGATTACAGGCAATAATTATGGTGAATCTGTTCCTATAGGTTAAATCCTATGGTCCTCTCCTAGAAGTGCTCATTCAATGACACTTCAATAACAAGACCATTAATTAAATTAGCAAGAGAAACTAAGTCTCTAAAAAGGTGTTACTTTTTCAAAGTCAGTGATAGTGACTAATTTGGAATAGAACCCTGGTGCCTTGTGCACCAGCCCAGAGCTATTTCCAGTATTCCTTTTGACCACAACATCTAAGGCTTCAACTTGACATTTATTTTCTATTGTGGATATTGATTTCCTAGGGAAAAAATGAAATGTGCTGTTGTGGTCCTGTGTGCTTTATTGACCAAATAAACTCTAATTGATTAAGAAGGCTTATGTACTATCCTTTAGTTTGTATATTACTACAGATTTATTTCAATAAAGCTTCTTCGGTGATGGCTGATTGCAACTACATATATTAATAAACACTACTACTAATGTACAAACAGTTATTACAGATTTATCTCTTTTATAAGCCTGCCTTAGCCCAAATAAAACCTTCAGTGTATTTTATAGTACTTTGTGAGGAGCTTTATAATTAAGCTTATGTTTAAATGGAAAGAGGCATGACAATAGAATGCAGTTCCTCAAATCCTTCAATTTTTGCTGACTGCATTGTAATCTACAGAAGCCAAAGAAAGCTATCAGATATATTTATGACTAAGTTATAAGTGATGGCTTTTGTTAAATATTTTTCTAAAAATGTCATGTCTTGGTTAACTTAAGAAATTTTTTTCATCCCACCCAAGATATTGAAGACTCAAAAGCTATTACATTTCTCTTCAATATTTCTTATCCCCACATTCATTTTATATTAGCTTACTTCATTTTTTCTGTTTATTGATTATTATGAGCAAACTGTGTAAAATTCAGTTTACTTAGATATGCTGAATTAACCATTCTTGGCTAGAAGCAAAATTAATCTAGTGTAAACATGTTTTGGGGAGGGAGATAATACTATCCACTAAATGGAGATGAAGATGAATTCCTTTATGATTTTCCTAGTCTCCAATGACAATTTCCTACTATAATAGTAGAAAATCTTCACGGAAAAATGATTTTGCTACCTTGTGCAACCTAGACTATTGCTTGTTGTTTTATCCACCCCCCCCACACACACACTGTATGCAGAAGTAGGGGTAGAATACAGAAAATATCCAACAGTAAATAAAGTGTATATTGGTTTTAAATATTTCAAACTTGGGTTTGACTTTGGCAATCATAGTAAATTGCCATGCTCTCATAAACTATATGTCAGATCTCAATTTGTAAAACAAATCAGGGCACAAAGAATAAACCTTCTTAACTCATGCTGCACTGCCAGGATTCCTACTGAATTGCATGATTCAGATCTATTTCAGCAAACAGTATCATTAAACAACAGAATATAATCATTATTTTTAGAACACTTCCTTCACAGCAGAATTCACATTTGTTTTTCTGAGTCTACAGGAACATATACCAAGACAGGTCATATCCTAAGCCGTAAAGCAAATCTCAAAATAAATAAATTAATTAAGGAATTAAAATCATATAAGCTATGCTCTTTCAGAAGTTCCTTTGTGGCACAGTGGGTTAAGGATCTGGCGCTGTCATTGCAGCAGCTTAGGTAGCTATCACAGGTTTGATTCCTGGCCTGAGAACTTCCATATGCCATGGTATGGCCAAAAATAAAATAAAAATAAAAGTTAAAAAAATAAATCTTTACAGTTTAAAAAAGATAAAGTATGCTCTTTGACCATAATGAAATCAAACTGTAAATCAATAATAGAATGAAACATGAAAATCTCCAAACACTTTCAAGTTAAGTAGCATACTTGTAAATGTTTTATGGGTCAAAGTGGAAGGCTCAAAACAAGTAAAAAATATATCAAACTGAATGAAGATGCAGGATTTCAAAATTTGTGGAACACCGCTAAAGTAGTACTGAGGATGAAGTTTATAGCACTAAAAGTTTGCATTCCAATAGAAAAGTCCTACATCAATAACCCATGCACCCATTTCAAGCAACCCAAAAAGAACAAAAGAAAAAAAGAAAACAAGCAGAAAGAAAGTCACAATAAAGACCAGAAATCAATTAAATTGAAAATAGAAGCAATAGAGAAAAACAACAAAACCAGTTGCTGGTTCATTGAAAGATCAATAAAATTTCCAACAAGTGTAAAATGGAGGGGAAAATTTTTCCTAATATCAGGAATGGAGCAGTAGCTATCATTACAGATGGATAAGTGAATGCTATGTACAACTAAAAAATCTGTACAGGATCTATATTCAGGAAACTACAAAATCTTAATGAAGTAAATCAAAGAGAATCTGAGCAAATGTAGAGACGTGCCATGTTCTTCAATTGGAAGACTGAATCACTATAGTAAAGATGTCAGTTCTCCCCAGGTTGATCTATAGATTTAACACAATTGAGTCTATCCTTAGTTTATAAACAGACATTGTTTATTAGTGCTCTCCATATTGTCGTATATAGTGGGTCTTTTTTAGTTTCTCAAATGCATTTTTGTTTGCTCAGAATTTCTCCTATAATTTCATGCACCAAAATTTAGTTCATGCTAAAACCTTCTGGAGGGGTCTCATTCAAACAATTCTCATAAGTGTTTCCATAGCATGTTTAACTCACCTACTATTAAATTTATCTCATATTGAATTATTGGATTCTTTTGGTACAACAGTCTTTGGCTATTTTTTTCTGATTCCTGATTCAGGTTTCATTCATTCATTCATCCAATAAATGTCTTATCTTTGCAGGCATTGTGTTGTGCACTGGGTGTGCAATGATTTGTAACACACTTTTTAGGTTCCTCACTCTTCTGCAATGCACATATTGGTTTTAAGGTGATAAATTCATTTTCATTTGGTGCTATTTCCTTAAAAATATAGCAAATTCTTCTCTTAATTTTTTTTCGTTTCACATAATAAAGGCCATTGCAGTATGTAAGTAATTGGCAGATATATGTAATTCAACCCTTTGTTCAACAAATAGCTACTATGTATCATGCTTTTTGAAATTCGTTGAGTCTGTGGCCATACCACCCTGAACGTGCACAGTCTTGTCTGAAATGCACTGAAGAATATTTATCTGGTTTGTGTTCCCATGGAGGTTGATATATGATATCAACAAGGTTTTCAGGATTTGTTTCTCTTTGATAGACACAAACAATAAACATTATATGAGGGACGCCTGAAACATATTTTTATATCTGGATAAACATAATTTTAATAGTATAGGTGCCTCCAAAAGCCCTGTTGTGCCTCACAGGACTTCATTTTTGCAAGAAATTTGAATGAAAAATATGCTTACCTTATTTTATATTGTTTTCATCATTGTGAATATATAAAAATATGGATTTGTGATTATCATAGAAAATAATTTTGAACCTCATATATTTCCCAGTTCTAGAATAAAATTTTTAAACTTTTGATATTTTAAGATTCTTGAGAGTATTTTAATCAAGTGATAGCAAAAAAGACTGGTTTTTTCTATAGCTACAATTTTGTCTATAGCTACAGTTATTCTCTAATTGGAAGACATCAAAATATGCTGATCTCCTTGTATTATTTATCATTTTAACTATGCAAGCCTATTTGCTTTGAATGTGGGAGAGCAGAATCATCTTCAAATCAACCTCTTAAATGTACTGAATAGAAATGCTTATAGGAGACAAAATACCATAATACTATCAACTAGTATTTGGATTATAGGATATGAGAAATGCATTTCTTTTTTCTCCTGGCCAATTTGTAGTATACAAGTTTTGCTGTAAATATATTGGTTTTGTTTACATTTTATCTATCTGTAGTTTACTCAATATCGTATGTTCTAGGGCATAGTCAGAGCCCCATGTGTATTTCATATCTTCTGGGATATATCATTAAATTCCTCTTTAAGGTCTCCCTCAGTTCTGCATGTCACTAGCTGTATTCATAAGTAGCAAATATCTGTTTTGGACATTTTGTCTGAGGACAGATTTCCCAGTTAGTGTTTTTAGCTATAATTAAATGAAACTACTTAACAGTATTTTAAGGTCAGATATTGACTATAATATTGATTATACTAAATAATAGAAATTAAATACATGTTTGTAAAATAAATGACGTTGTGATTTATTTATTATATTCTGTATTCTTTCTAATATTTGAATTTCAATGTAATAAGAATAGAGAATGGAATAATAAATATGAAACATCACTTAAGTCCAGAGCTTCCCTATTCTAAGTTACCTCTGCAAATGTACAATTAGATCCCTAAATCTTATGTGCTGACTTTAGGGCCTCATTTTTGTCTATCACTAAGGAATTTTATTTCTCAATTGCATCTAGATAATCTTCCCCCCTAAGCTCTGATATTTCAGTGGGTTTACTCAAAAATGCTAAGTGTATTTTTGTCTAATTTTCCAAAATATCTGAAAAAGCTATTGGCCTGATTTCATTTAGAAGACCTTGCTGCACATTTAATAACCTCTGAAACTTCAGATTGTGAAGTTTAAAGCTAAATGCCTCTTGTTAGATAATTAATTTCCCATCAACATCAAAACACATAGTTTCCATCCCCTTAGAAGATTTACCAAGGAATTTAATTGCAATTTTCTAGACTTGAATAATTTGAGATCACTTGTGTTGTGGCAATATGATTACATATATAGAGTAGGTCCTGAGGACGATGTGTCATATTTATTTTATTCTAATGCCAAGTAGTGTAAAATTTTAAATGAAATGCTCCATTAATCTTTATCTAGTAATCTGTCATCATAAACTCTTTCCTAGTCTCTATAAGCAATATATACATATGTAGATGGATATATACACACATTTGAGTATAAGCATATGTTATATATATATATATAATATAAGAAACTTATGAAATTATAAATTAAAAGCTTTAAGCTTCCCACTACAAGGATCTTTAGCTCCATTACTAGAATAGACTATTAATATTTTCTGTATACAGCTGTAATGGAGAACATACAATATCAGCAGCATGTGGAACTCTCTTTACATTTTTTTTTTAAAGGTTTTACTCTGTCCCATTGAATGGATGCACACAAACTTTTAATCATTCCCACGTTGTTGAGCTTGTGGGTTGGTTTCTGCTGGTGAAAACAATACAAAATTAAATAACGTTTATAATTAGTTCCTGTCATAGTTTTTGAAGAGGTACACGGGGTAGTTCACTAACAACCCCCCACAAAACAAAATAAATTGCAAAGTCATCCAGTTTCTGGAGTTTAAATTTTCTTGGACATGAAAAAATTGGCCTCCAAAATTTTTGAACTTATTTAGAAGCTCACAAGTAGTTTTCACGTTGACTGTGTATCCACATCGGTGTCAAATCATTTTACTTAACTTTATAAATTTTACCTATCTTATAGTTGAAAAAAATGTTTTTTGCATTTCATTAGGTTAAACATCTTTTTATATTTTTAGCTATTTGTATTTATTTCTTTTACATACACACACACATTTACACATGTGCATGCTTCTGTATGCATGCATGATTTACATTCGAGATTACATGGAATTTTAGAAGAAATTTAAATAATAGTTTTGTTATTCAGGGCTCTTTAGTTTTTCTAAGTCTTCATGGAATTTTTCTTGTACTTTTTCATTAAGCATTTTGCTTTCCTTGATTTTATAGCTATAGATAGTTAAAGACCATTATTTTTAAAAATTAGGACTACAGGACTTATTTATCTCCTAACTCCAAGGCTGTATACACTACATAAGTAAGTCCTGGGGTCTAATGCACAGCATAGTGATTATAGTCAATGATACTGTATCATAGACTTCAAAGTTGCTAAGAAACTAGATCTTAATTGTTCCCACCACTAAAAAGAACTGCTAATTATGTGATATACTAGAGGTGTGAGCCAAGGCAATGTTGATGGTCATACTGTAATACATATGAATCAACACAACATGTTGTATACCTTAAACTTACGCAGTGTTATATGTCAGTTATATTTTAGTTAAAAACCAGGATGAAATATTACTTTATGTGTATCTTTAATGCCACATGGTAACCGTAAACATAAATTTTTACCCTGATCTACTTAAATGTGTATATGTGTATATATATAAATAAAATGTACATACATAATTGGCAATTTTTAACCACCCTTGTATTCTTCTCCTGTCATTATTAACTCATACTATCAGTATTTGTTGTGTGCCTAAAATATGGCAGGCATTTTCCTAGAAGTTAGAAACTCAGAACTAAATAAAACATCTAAAATCCTTGACTTAAAGGTATATATTTTAATATGATCAGTGTCCTCCCTTTTCTAACATTTGATTTGTTACATGAGTATTGATATTAATAAATTACACTGATGTGAATTTTGTAATCAATATTATTCTGACATCAAAATAATATTTTTAAGCATTACCCTAATTACTGCTCTGGAATATTTAAATTGCATTGGAATTAACTTCTTAGTTTGAAATTACTACAAAACCATTTGGGCCTTTTAACTTTTAGTGAGGTATTTTTATCAATATTTTAAAATTAATTTTCATGCAGTGATTGGCTTGTTTAGATTTTCCATCTCTTCTGGAGTTAATTTTGGTTGATGTTATTCCTATAATACAATATACTTAATCCTGTTTTTCAAAGAATTTTATACAAATTATTCTAAGAATTTTTTTGTATATCAGGTTCCTATTTGTTTTTTTCCTTTCCTCATTTCTAATTTTGCATCATAGCATTTTATCCTTTTTTCATATATTAATCTAGTGTCATTATAATATTATTGAAAATAGATGTAAACCAGTTTAGGATTTTGAGTATTATTGATTTAAGCTTTAAAATTTTTTCTATTCAATTTACATGGATAGATTTAAAAAAAAAAAAAAACAAAAAACCAACATTGAAAATGTAACAATTTAAAAAAAAAGTCTTTCTTACTTAGGAATATATGAGTCAATAGACACGAATTGTCTTTCACTGAAAATAACTTTAGCATTATCTATTCTTAAAATATGCTATCCTTGGGAGTTACTGTTGTGGCACAGTGGAAACAAACTGACTAATATCCATGAGAGTTCAGGTTCGATCCCTGGCCTAGCTTTGTGGGTCAGGGATCCCATGTTGCTATGGCTGTGGTGTAGGCCAGCAGCTGTAGCTCAGATTGGATCCCTAGCCTGGAAACTTCCATATGCTGCATGTGTGGACTCAAAAAGCAAAAAAAAAAAAATGCTGTCCTTAAGTGTGACAGTCTCTATACTATACAGTGTTGATGTGTGTTTCACCTTTAATAGTTGTATGACAGTGTTTTCTTTGTAATTCTAAAATATTTTTAAATAATTTCAGATTTTCTTTCCTCAATTTTAAATATTACACCATTGTGGTCAGAAAATATAGTTCTTTCTTTTTTATTTAAATATATTATGATTTTCCTTGTAGTCTAATATATGCTCAGTTTTAGTACTTACCTTATCATCATGTAAAGTTTTTTATTATCAGGATATAAAACATATAATATGGCTATAGCAGACACTAGTGGTACCCTGCCCATATCCCTCAGACCTACAGTTCTCAGTGTGTGCCTTTGAACTTCCAACTACCGGTGTCTTTATCTCTCTGCCACAAAGCTTTTTCTGAACTCTTGGAAGGCTATTCTGAGCAGACCAGAATATGAATTAATACATGCCTCACAGCCCCCAACCAATGACTGCTATGATATGGTATATAACTACCCTAGTTGCCTCCCAACTTGGGTGTGAAAATTTGATCATGTTTTATACCATTTCTCAGGGTTTTTGCATGTGATCAGTCTGTGGCAGGTAGTTTAATTATGCACCCTCTGCTAGATGCTTTCCCTTTAACTAGATAGCTTCTCTCTTCCCAGCCTGTGTCCCTGGTCTTCCCTCATAAACACATTTCGCTGGAGTTCTTTTTTGTCTTTTTGTCTTTGTTAGGGCCGCACCCAGGGCATATGGAGGTTCTCAGGCTAGGGGTCTAATCGGAGCTGTAGCTGCCTGCCTATGCCACAGCCATAGCAATGCCAGATCAGAGCCACGTCTGGGAATTATTATCTTAGGACCTGCTTCTGGAGGAATTCAATACCAATCTTATGAATACATTTTTTTTTTCTGATAGATTGCGGTTAACTGCTCAAAAAGATTGACTTTTTCGTTATGTATTCATGGTGATTTAATGCCAGTTTCTCATTCTTTGTTTCCCTTAATTTTGTTTCTTACAGTCTTTGTTTTAGACATTTTCTTTTTCAGTGACTAAATATTAATCGCAAAGTTTTATTGTCAATGTGGACAGTGCTTTTTATCATTATAACATGCCCCTCTTTTTCTTCTTTAAGAAGTCTTCATTGTCTGGGATTAATGTCATGGCACAACTTGGTTCATACTTTCACTTTTCAATTATTTTGAATATACCTATTAGATCCATGTATATGTGCTATAGTTATTCATCTGCTTAGTCTTTTACCTCTGGTATGTAAACTTATTTCTACTATTGATACAAATTTTTTTTGAGTTCCAAGTTTCTTTTTTTTGGTTTTGACTTTTTAATCTTTTTTTTGGGGGGGGGTGCACCTGCAGCATATGGAGGCTAGGGGTCAAATCAGAGCTGCAGCAGCTGGCCTGCTACACCACAGCCACAGCAACACAGGATCTGAGCCGCATCTCTGAGCCGCGTCTGCAACCTACACCACAGCTTATGGCAATGCTGGATCCTTAACCCATTGAGTAAGGCCAAGGATTGAACCTGGGTCCTCATGGATACTAGCCGGATTCGTTTCCACTGAGCCATGACAGGAACTCCTGTTTTGACTTTTTTTAAAAGTATAGTTGATTTACAGTGTTGTACCAATTTCTGCTGTACAGCAAAGTGACCCAGTCATATATATATATATATATATATATACATTCTTTTTCTCATGTCATCCCCATCATGTTCTATCACAAGATACTGGACACAGTTTCCTGTGTTATATAGTAGGACCTCATTACCCATCCATTGTAAATGTAATAGTTTGCATCTACAAACCCCAACTCCTAGTCTATCCCTCTCCCTCTCGCTGCCCCCTTGGCAACTATAAGTCCATTCTCCATGTCTGTGAGTTTGTTTTTGTTCTGCAGATAGGTTCATCTGTGCCATATTTTAGATTCCACATATAAGTGATATCATATGGCATTTGTCTTTATTTTTAGACTTAATTCACTTAATATGAGAATCCCTAGTTGCATCCATGTTGCTGCAAATGGGATTATTTCATTCTTTTTTTTTATGGATGAGTTGTATTCCACTGTATATATGTACCACATCTTTTTAATCCATTCATCTGTCAATGGATATTTAGGTTGTTTCCATGTCTCCGCTATTGTTAATAGTGCTGCTATTTCTATGACATTTTATATTCAGTATTTCTTTTGTTTTCTCTCATCTGCTGTGGGAATTGTGTGAGTGTGGATTTCTTTGTTCTAGTGCTTAGCTTCTATAACCTTAGATGACATACGAATTCTGAAGGATGGAAAGAACTTCTCCTCTTCAGGTTGACAAGGGTGAAAGACCTTCCATGCAGAGAGATTAATGTGCGTCCTTGCATAGGAGGCCAATGTTGTTCTATAGAGAATGAGATTAGGTATAGCTTTAATGAAAGACTAGCCCTTTCTCTGTCATTGTTCCCAAGGGAAGTAAAGAATTATTTAAAAGGAAAACATTGTAATGTGGTCTTCATTGTTCAAACATTTGAATTCTTCATAATTTGAAAAACCTCAAGATACCAAGATCCCCACTTTCCCAGACCTTTCAAACTGTGCATTACATTAGTTTAAATTCAAGTGAATCTTTTACAGTTTAGAAAAATTTGCTGGAGTTCCTGTTATGGCTTAGTGGTAATGAACCCGACTAGTATCCATGAGGATGTGGGTTCAATCCCTGACCTCCTCACTGGGTTAAGGATCCCTTGTTGCCATGAACTGTAGTGTAGGTCCCAGGGTGGCTCAGATCCCACATTGCTATGGCTGTTATGTAGGCCAGCAGCTGCAGCTCCAATTGGAGCCCTAGCTGGGAACGTTAGCTTCCCTTTTTGATGATTTTTGCTTTCACTCTGGGATGGGGGGTATGAGTATGGAGCGTTAATAATCATCAGTATGGTGTTTGTAAAGTTATTTGCCAGTGGTTTTCCAGATAATTATAGTAAAGTGAAATAATGATATCTAATACATAGTATTTACTATGTAACAACGCTGGTCCATATTTTTTGTGTGTAGTAATTAATTTAATCCTCAGGTTAAATGTGGATTATACTGTGTGCAACTTTGAATTATATATTGATACCACTATAAATTTACATCTGAAAAAATTGGGTAGCAATAGGCTATGTGTCTTGTGCATGGCCTTGAATAATAAAGCCATGAGTTGAATTCATAATTCATAATAGTTGGCTTCTGAACTCTTAACCACACTTAACCACATTCTCAGACCAGAATCATCTTTTAAGAATATATATCTGGGAGATAAGAAATTTCACTTTAGTCTTCCCACTTGTTATACCTAAAAACCAGATAAGACAAAACAAACAGCAGAAGACTATGCAAGGTAGAGAAAAGAAGGCCGACCCAGATAGGGACACTGGGATTCAAGGCAAGACTCACAGTTGAGTCTTCTGGGTTTTTTTTTTTTTTTTTTTCTTTCACCTCCCGTATATCCCCAACCTGAGTGCAAGAGAAGTTCTCAACCCAGACATGCCAACAGGTGCTGAAAAAAACCGAAAGAACCATGGAAAAAAATCGGATTAAGTCTGCTCCCTTTGGCCAGGAGACTTTGAGGGCAGTGATTCTCAACCAGGTAAGATTTTTGTCCCCTTGGGATGTTAGGGAAAGTCTGAAGACATTTGTGGTGGTCACTTCTGGTGTGGGAGAGTTCTACTGTGTCAACAGAATCAATCACCAGTCTATAATAGGAATAGAAAAGAGTTTTATTCAAGCAAAACTGAGAACTTGAAGTTCCGGACACAGCCTCAGATAGCTCTGAGATGTGTGATTTTCAGCACAGTTTTATATCTTGTCAGAACAAAGAACATCAAATATGATGGGGCACATTTCTTCAAGGTTTCAAAAAAGACAGACCAACATGTATGCAGAAGATTCATGTTGGCTTTGGTGCCTGGGAAGAGAGCTTTTATCAATGAAAGAGTCCTAGCAGTGGCATCTCAGGAAGGGAGATGTTGAATCATTATCTTTAAAATGGACATTTTTTTTACTTAAGGTTAATGCACATGTTCAATGTAAGTTTAATAGCCCACAAAAGAGGCTGTTTTAGTTAACATAAAGTTTAAGTTAAATCATGTCTAAGTCAAATGACTTCCCCATGCCTCAATATGTGAAATTTCTTCCATCAACTGACATCTATTGTGTAGAGACCAGGAATGTTGCTCAGCAGCCTGCAAGGCACAGAGGAGCTCACCGTGACCAAGAATTATCTGGCCTCAAATATTGTTGTCACACCTGGGGAGGGGTGCTACTAGCCTCTGGTTTGTGGAGGTCAGGAGTGCTGCTACATATCCTACAGTGCACAGGACAGCCCTCTCTGCAACACAGAACCATCTAGCCTCAGTTATCAATAGTGCTGAGGCTGAGAAATCTTCCTTTACTAGTCCAAGCAGGGATCAGCTAACTATGATCCTGTTTGCCAAATCCAGCCCACCCTATTTTTGTAAATAATGTTTCATCAGAACTTTGCATGTGTATAATACATAGGGTGTGTGTGAGAGAGAGGGAGAGAGACTGAGGGAGAAACACTTGTTATGGACACTTTTCGTAGTGATTACTTTTATTCAAAGTAACAAAAGTATTAGCTTTTAAGCAGATTCTTCCTGAAATATACAGAAGGCTAAAAAGGGAGCCAAGCTTCTACTCTGTTTTTTGCTGCACTGTTTCCCTGAGATCTGGTGGTGTTTTTTTCCCTGATCAGCATACTCTGGGGGAAAGATATTCTGCTTTAGGCCTTTCATGTTCTGTTACACTTCTCTACTGAGCTGTTTCTCTTTGCATTTGCAGATGTACTAATAAAGTATGCAAGAAATAGCAACGGACTATCTCTATACGGGAATATTATCAAGGAAAATATTCTGTTGGCAGGAAAATGAAATTATATTTAAAAGTTATTATTTTCAGTGGAATTTATTACTTCCTCATCATGCTTTTACTGCAATTTCTACATAAAGTAATACTTTAATAATACTTAACATATGTATGAACTAGGTGACACATTACAAATTCCTCAATAAAGGATATTTGCACAGTTTTATAGTTATTTCTCTTCAAGGTACATACTGATTACCAAGGAGAAAATAGTAACTTTACAGTGGAGAACCTGAGACACCACTTTAGCCAAGTGAGCATGGTCAATATCATCAGTAACAAGATATATTGACTTTATAAACCCCTTAATATGATACACTGAGGAGAACTCACTGTCACTTCCATGATATTATTGGCAAAAAGAAATGTATAACTGAAATTCATTATGAGGAAACATCACACAAATACGACTTAAGGAACATTCAGCAAAATAACTGGCCAGCTCTTTCCAAAGTGTCAAGTGTTTTGTTGATGATAATTTCCTGGTTTGGGTATACTATAAGATGATAATACAAGGAGGTGCTTTATATATATATATATATAGCTTTTTGTTCCACCAAGCCTAGCACAAATTAACAGCGTCATAAAAGCTCGAATTAATAAATATCATCCATTAAATATTAAATTGTATTTATCTGTACTTCCTTTTAACTGTTTGTTTCCTGACACTAGATCTTAATTTCATCTCCAAAGAAACCAATTATTTTCTTTTTACATGGTAGCCTTCAAAATCCCAGCACCCAGCTGTTTCCGCATTTATTTTCAAAGACTAATGAAATCCCACATCTTCTACCAGAAGACATTGCACTAGCAGCCTCTCTAGGACAATAAGAAAATCATCGATGGTACAGATACACTAGCAGAACTTTAAGGGCCTGATGTGAAATGTTAGCATATAGTTCATATTTAGTATTGGGTTTGTAACATATATTAATAACTGAAATATACATTTATATATTTTAAAAATCTTTTAGGGAATTTCCCTTGTAGTGCAGCAAGTTAAGGATCCAGCCTTGTGATTAACTGCAGTGCAGGCTGCAACTGTGGCACAGGTTCAGTCTCCATTCGGAACTTCCACATGCTGTGGGCGTGGCCAAAAAATATTTTAAATTTATTTTATATGTGTTGTTTTCTTTCATTTGTATTTAAAACTTTGGAATGTAGTAGTCAGACAAGCCATTATGAACTCATTTTAAAATCTGTCACAGTCATTAATCTTTCCACATCTCCTCTCACTTAAAAGATGTACAGTAGATGTACAAGATAGAAGTCATTCCACAAGCTTCACATGAAAATCTCTCTTGTATGCATTTCGTGTGTTTGATAGTTAAATAGGGTAAAATTTATTTTGTTTTATAATCTTGATAAATAGCACTACTCTTCTAAAAATATTTGATGGTACCATTGTTTGAAACCTCTGGTTGAAATCAGTTAATTATAATTTGGTCATCCTTTGGATTAAAACAAAATCTAAATCTAAAATTCTTGTTACTTGGAAGCAGCCAAATGTATTGATATATGAGTATTGATATCAACTGCATATTGAAATAGAAAGTAACTTAAAACTGAAATGTAGTATTTTATTTTCAAGATCAGAACAAAACTCAGTATCCCCTCCCTGGAATCAAAAACTCTTCCATAGCTAGATTTATTATACTAAAAAAGATGTTAATAAAGCTAAAATATTGTGAGCAGGCTCACACTCCAAAATTGTAAAGTGAAAGGAAGTTTAAGAATGTTAATTATATTTGGTCATGGTAAAGTGTGAGCTTGAGCATCTCATAGTGGTTAAAATAATGGATTTGGTCTCTGATGTATAAAAATTCTTAACTGAAATAAGAGAACTTTCATCAAGAGAAATTGCCTCATAGTTCGGAACTATCTGCAGTAAGATGCACATATAACACTAGGCAACTCACTTTAAAGATTGTCATCCTGCAGGTGATTTCTTTAGTAGAAACTGATTCCAACATTATGTTCTTGAGTTATCCATCTATATTCTGCAATGAAAATTTTAAATATTTATTTCATTCCAATTAAAATAACTTCTGAAATAAAATTTAAAAGAAATCTATTTTTTAAAGTATAGTTGACTTATGTAAGTTTCAGGGCTAGAACATAGTGATTTTATATTTTTATAGATTACATACCATACATATTTATAAAATATTGACTATATTCCATATGTACATTATACCCTTTATATTATAGCCTTTGATTCATTTATTTTGCAGTTGGTAATTTGTATCTCTTAATCCTCTTCACCTATTTTGCCCCTCCCTACTCCCTCCCTTCTGGCAACCACTAGTTTGTTCTCTGTATCTGTGAGTCTGTTTCTGTTTTGTTACATTTATTCATTTGTCTTGTTTTATAAAATCCATATATAAGTGAAAATATACTGTATTTGTCTTTCTCTGTCTTACTTGTTTCACTAAGCATAATACCCTCCAGGTCCATCCAAGTTGTTGCACATGCCAAGATTTCATTCTTTTTTATGGCTGAGTAAAATTCCTTGGTGTGTATGCATGTGCATACTTATACACTCACATATTGTATCTTCTTTATACATTCATCTATCACTGGACACTTAGGTTGCTGCCATATCTTTGCTATTGTACATAACTCTGCTTTGAACATTGGGTACACATATCTTTTTAAATTAGCATTTTCAATTTCTTCAGTTAAATACCTAGAAATGGAATTGCTGGATCATATGGTAGTTTTATTTTTTAATTTTTTGGAGAACCTCCATACTGTTTTCCTTAGTGGTTGTACTAATTTATATTCCCACTAATAGTGTATTAGGGTTCCCTTTGTCCACATCCTTGCTAACACTTGTTATTTCTTGTCTTTTTGCTGATAGCCATACTGACAGGTAAGAGGTAATATCTCATTGTGATATACATGTAATTTTTTTTTGGCTGCCCCTTGGCATATGGCGTTCCTGGGCCAGGGATCAGATCCAAGCCGCAGTTGTGGCCTAAGCCACTGTGCAGGGCTAGGGATTGAACCTGTGTTCCAGCACTCCCAAGATGCCGCCAATCCTGCTGCACTACAGCAGGAACTCCTCTCGTTGTGATTTTGATCTGCATTTCCCTGATGAGTAGTGATGTTAAGTAGCTCTTCAGACGCCTGCCGATGACCTGTATGTCTTCTTTGGAAAAATGTCTATTTTGATCCTCTGCCCATTTTTAATTGGATTATTTGGGCATTTTGGTATTGAGTTGTATGAGTTTTCTAAAGTATATTTTGGAAATTTACCCCTTATCTGACATACCGTGTGCATAGATTTTCTCTCATTCAGTAGGTTGCCTTATCATTTTTTTTTTGATGGTTTCCATCACTGCAAAAAACACTGTAATCTGATTTATCCCATTTGTTTATTTTTGTGTTTGTTTCCCTTGCTTGAGGAGACATAGCCCAAAAAATACTGCTAAGAGCCCTGTCACAGAGTACTGTTAATGTTTTCTTTCAGTTTTATGGTTTCAGGTCTTACATTTAAGTCTTGAATTCATTTTGAGTTTACTTTTTATATGGTGTGAGGAAGTGTTCAAATCTCTTTGTTTTACATGTAGCTGTCCAGTTTTCCTAGCACCACTTTATTAAAGAGAATGTTTTTCTCTATTGTATATTCTTGCCTCCTTTGTTGTGGATTAATGGACCAAGTTTAAGCATTTATTTCTGGGCTCTATATTCTATTCAGTGATCCATGTATTTCTTTTTGTGCCAGTACCATTGCTATTTTGATTACTAGAGCTCTGTAGTATAGTTTGAAGTCAAGGAGCATGATACCTCCAGCTTTCTCGAGATCACTTTGGCTATTCAGGGTCAAAAAGAAATCTGTTCAAATCAAGCAAGCTTGTAAATAATTAGATCGATTTATATAAAATGCCAGTTGCTATTTAAATGTGATATAGTCTTTTGAGTAAGACATTTGTCTAATGGTTCTTCAAATGATTACTCAATTCAAGTCTTTTTACTTACATAGTATGCCAAAGTTTTCAAGTTTAATATTCTAATTCTATAAATCTCCCTTCCCAGGATAATATAGTACACATTTTTTGTTGTTGTTGTTGTTCTTGTTTATCTGTTGTTTTCTACTCAACATGTCCTATGTTATTATTCTAAAGAACAAACAGAAGAAATGATAATATGGAAGATTCAAAATCCATACATATCAGATATTCAATTAAATATAAACAGATAAAATACTCCATTTCAAAGGTTAAGTTGTCATAAAACATATATAATCTTAAAAATGAATTGAGTGCCCTGTAAAAAAGAATGGGAGAAACGTACAACATGGCTTTTAACCAAAGAAAGCTAGTATTGTTACTCTCGGGCAAGTAGATTTAAGGAAAGAAATTATTACTAGGAAAAAATATGCTTATTTCAGTATAATAAGAGGCTGAATACAAGGGGAAGATAGAAAAATTCTAACCTTCTATTTAGATAATAATATAGCCTCAATTTACAAAATAAGAGAAGCGATAGCAGTAAAAGGAGATACAAATAATCACAATATGAGAGTTTAGCTCACCTATTTTTTAAACTAATAGAAAAACAAGGGGGAAAATGCAAGAAAGAATATTTAAACAACATTTCCAAATTGACACGTAAAAGAAATATACTTAACAACTGCAGAATACGTCTTCTCTTAAAGTACACATGAAAACATCTACACAATTTGATCACATACTGACATTAGGCAAAATTTGACAAAATTCATATAACTTGTACACAGACTATTCCCCATCCAGAGTGGAATTAAGCCACAAATTAGTTGGAAAGTTAGTTACTCCCAAATGTTTTCCAATTAATTATTTTTCATATTTTGCATGTATGGTTAGTTTTGGTTTTATGCTGGATTTTCTGTAGAAATATATATATACTAAACTGAATCACTTTGCTGTACACCAGAAACTGACACAACATTGTAAATCAACTATACTTCAATAGAAAAAAAATATATCTGAAGTAACGCAAGGGAGAAGGAAAAAAAAAAAAACGATAATTGAAGATTCTGGGTGATTTGATTTTCTTCCAGGGAAAATTTGCTTTTGCTTCTAAGAGGTGGGGGTAGTTCGTCTCATAGCAATCAGAGAAATTTTGATGCTGGGTGTCAATTTTGTGAAGAGTTTTCTCTTTCTGATTGATAGGGACACTTGGGGCGTAGCCGCTTAGGGACACCAAATGAACCCTTGGATTGTTTTCCAGAGACTTTGTCTTCATGGGCCCTGAATCCAATCTGTGTCTTTGGGCTGGTGTGACTGCTGAAGCCCTGCTCAGCTGCTTAGCTTCTCAGGGACAACTTTCTGCTTAGCATCTTGTGTTCTCAGTCATGAACTTTTCATCAGTAAAACATTTTAAAGGCAAAGCAGTACCAAACTTCATTGTTACCACCTGGGTGACTCTTCCTAAGAATCTCGTTCCTTCAAATTTTTTGCTCCCTTGCCATTCCGCCATCAAGCAGATGTCCTTAATAATTTTTTCAGTTTTTCTAGACTTACTCAGCAGGATGGTTTTGTTGAAACAAGCTATTCTCACATTACTGGAAGCATTGTCACAAATCTTCCCCCCTCTTTTTTTTTTTTTGTATGCTTTAGTTTGTAGCTTTTATCCATAAAGGCAGTTAATATAAAATTAAGAAGATAAACCATTTATTTTAAGGCACATGATCCTTACTAGCAATGGATCTGTTTTGTAATAATTCACTTAGAGATTTCAAGTAATTTTATTTAATAGAGTCACTAAATATTTCTTCGGCATTAATGTACCAGGTTTGGTTAATTTGCTGGAGGTACATTATAGATGTAGCACCAAATTGGAAAAGAGTCAAGTAAATAAGGTATGTATTTAAGGTACAGGTATATACATGTTCCTGTATTATTAGCACATGTTAATGAAACAAAACATGTAAGACCTTAAAAATATAAAGGGTTTCAAGGAAATTGTGTCAAATATTTAATAACCTCTGATCAAGTTGTCAGTGGTATACTAGGATCTGTAATTTGTGCATTGTGATCATTTGTAAGTTGAAACTCTTCTGATCAAGGCAGATTTAGTAAATCAGACCATTTCTCTCTAGAGTACAATCTGAGGGGCTGGAACAGAGAAAGAGACCTGGAGATTGGAGAACTAACAAAAGTAAATAAAGATTACAGAGTAAAGATCCATAGAAGTGAACACAACATTTATATCCATCTTTACTTTTGATGGGTCTGCAGGTTCAGATAGTTGCTTAGCGACTAGACGCTGAACAAAACTAACTTCCAGTAGATAAGCCAGAACATAGGGAGAAGAGAGGTAGAGCTCAGGAGTCATTAGGCTCTGTCTTTGTATAGTGGGAAAAGGGAAGTAAATTCTGCAGGGTTTGGGTGGGACACTGAAGGTTATGATTTGGGGAAGCTACAGTGAACCTGAAATTAACCTGTTCTAACCAGATCCTAAAGCTTGATTTTGAATCATTTGAATCTCTGATTGTATTAAGGGTGTCTGGAAATAATAGTGCTATTAGTTGCTCCTCCAGAGTGAAATTAAATTTGAATTATCTCTATAATTTTTATATTTAGCTCCTGGGACACAATTAAAAATGATTAGGATAAGTATATGAGATAAAAATGTGACTAAAACACAACTGAGGAGTTCTCATCGTGGCGCAGTGGTTAACGAATCCGACTAGGAACCAGGAGGTTGTGGGTTTGATCCCTGGCCTTGCTCAGTGGGTTAAGGATCTGGCGTTGCCATGAGCTGTGGTGTAGGTTGCAGACGTGGCTCGGATCCCGCATTGCTGTGGCTCTGGCATAGGCCTGCGGCTACAGCTCTGATTGGACCCCTAGCCTGGGAACCTCCATATGCTGTGGGTGCAGCCCTCAAAAAGACAAAAGAATAAATAAATAAATAAAATTGACCATCTTGCCCTTCATTTTGTTTTCCCAGCTCATTTTTGTCTGTTCCTGCTTTTGTGCCTTCTTTTGTGTTTATTAAAGATTTTTATTCCTCAAATTAATTTCTACTATTGTATTTTTATATAAGGCATTTTAAAAACAGGTCCACACATTTTTTGGCATTCTTTCCTTCAAGAGATGAGGTTTATGGCTCTACCCAAGATTCTGGGTCAACCTGATGATGCTTTTTAATTGACGGAAACCAGCATGTGGGATGCTGCATTATTTCCTGGGCTGACATTCTAATCAACTGCCATTACCAGCTGCCTCCAATGCTGGGCACCGTCTTGGCCCGCCTCCTACTATTCTTTCCTCGTATTTCAGTGGTTCTCAGTTCTCATTACTCGTCACTTCCCTTCAGCCAGTAGAACTTCTGGTGGCATGGCGAATTACCGTTAAGAGGCAAACTGTCTTGGATTTATGTGGATTTGTCTCATTTCGGCCTCAGTTTGGAGGAATAATCCTGCTAAATGTAGGATTCTGCCTCCGTGGTTTTATTTTTTCTTTCACTTTGATCGTAGTTTTCCATGGATGCCATCGAGAAGACAGGCATCTTCTCAAAGTGCATGAGGACGTCTCCCGACTGAATGCTGCTTGGTGTCTAACAAGAGGTTAGTCATTTAAATCATTGTTTACTTCTTGGTTATATGTCCTTATTTCTCTGGCAATATTGGAAATGCATTTGTTCACTTCATGTTTTCATAATATTCTTCGTATTTTATATATATGATGAATATACAGGATGGCAAAACATTTCAAAAAAATTATAGTTTTTTAATCAAAATTATTTAATTTCTATAAAGAGATCAATTTATATAAGTAAACTAATTTGGCTGAGAGCAACAACAAAACAGAATTCAAAAGGCAAAAAAAAATAAAAGCCAAAAAATTTCTTTATTTCTTATTAAAATATTTCTTTAAATAAATCATATACAAGTTAATATAATTTAGGAATATTTCCAAGCAAAATCTCCAAATAGTAAAAAATTTTTTCTTATAATTGGCGAGCTGATGCTAAGGTTAACTTGGATGAAAAATTATATAAGAACAGCCAAATCTTTTAATAAAGAAAATGCAGTGACACTTGTATTACCTATGACTAAAAGTTTTATATCTACAATAATTATATAATACCCAATAACATTAATTTTTCACAAAACAGTTTATATATAGTAATATATAAACTAGTTCAAATCAGAATCAATGAAGTAATACTATTTAAAGAACACAAGTGAAAGTAAAATGAAAATATACATGTATGTAGGCTTAATATATAATAATTTTAGTATTTCAAATGTAATGAAATGAAAGCTTATTTAAACAAATAGTATTGTAAAAAAAAACCCAACACATAAATATGAGAAAGTATAAATGATCAGTAAGTAAATATGGTTAATATTTAATGCAAATTAAAAATATAATTTTTATATTTTTACCCTGGTATTAGATTATGAAGGATTTTTAAATGTTACTCCTGTTTTAGAAAGAAACTTGACACTGTTCCACAAATTTACTTTGCGTTGTCTTGCACAGTAATTCTACTTCTAGAACTGTACCTGACACAGCTGCTTAAATGATGGGGAAGGATTCTTCATGATTGGGGCTTCTGGGGTTCCCACTCCCTGCCTGCCCCACTTGGGGCTGCCCTTGCCAGATGCCACTCCTACTTTAGGAATTGACCTCAGATGGGCAGCCAGGAGCTCCAGACCCAGAGGGTGGAGGTGACCTGTTCAAGAGAAAGCTTACTTATCTGGGACTTCAGAGTTTGCCTTCATGTTCAAGATGGGGCCAGGAGGGCCTTAACTTGTTTCTAGTTATACCTTCTTCCTATATTAATTTGCAAAAAGCAAGTGCTTCCTGTGATGCCCAGGGTGTCTGTTGTGAAGCCCCCTCTCTAAGCTGCAGTGCAGCAAACCACACCCTTGGTTAAAGCAGTGAAATAAAAACCAAAAAAAAAAGTATGGAAACATAAAAGAAAAAACAATTGTGAAATAAATTACGCTGTGTCCTGAATACTATACAACTGTTACAATCAATATGGTAAATCTATATATAGTTACAGAAAAGATCTCAGCATTACCAATAAAAAAGTTAAATTGTAGACTTTCAGAGAAGGGCACAATGTATAAATATTAATTATGTAAATGTGTATGTATATTTACATTTGTTAATATGCATGTTTGTTGGATAATCATGGCTTCTTTCTGCAAAGGGATATGCATTTGCATTTTGGAAGTTTTACATTGAATAATGCCATGTTTGTAATTGAAAATATAAAAGTCAAAGGAATGGACACATGATGGCCTATTACTAAAGGTTATTTTGAAATATCTATGATCCTGCTTTCTGTCTCTCTAAAATTGCCTTTTGGGGTAATTTCATGTAAATGATTTGTATAATATGTGGTCTAGTTTGTCTTGTTTTCTTCACTTGGCTTAATGTGTTTTTGAGGTTCATCCATGTTCTAGCATGTATCAGAAAGTAGTTAATTTTCATTGCTGAGTCAGAATTACTTTTCATGGTTATACCACTTATTGTTTACCCATTTATGAGTTGATGGAGATTACAATTCTCTCCATATTTTGGCTATTATGGGTAAAGTGGCTATGAATGTTTTTGTGGAAGTCTTTGTGTGGATATAAGCTTTCAGTTCTCTTGAGTAAATACCTAGGAGTATGGGGTTAGTTCAAATGGTGTGGTGTGTTTAATTTTTAAAGAAACTGCCTACATGTTTCTCAAAGTTGCTGTACCATTTTGCAGTCCCAACGATGGTGTATGAAGTTTCAGTTGTTCTGTAGTCTCGTCAGCTTTTGGTTTTGTGACACTTTTAAAATTTCGTTATTAAAGAAGTTAGGAATTGGTGTGATTGTGGATTTTATTTGCGTTTCCCTGAGGACTAAGAATGTGGGGAATTTATTCATGTGCTTATTGGATATTTATCAGTGAAATATTTACTAAAGACAATTGTGCATATGTTTAAAGTTGTGCAAATATTTAAAGTTTATGTATTTGGTGAGATACAATTTATTTTGGTTTTTTTTGGTATAATGTCAAAGAAATTTTTCTCTACAGGAAGAACTGGTTTTCTTTCCTATGTTTTATAGTTTGTACTTTAATATTAAGGTCCAAGATTTATCTCAAGTTCATTTGTATAGTGTGAAATTCATGTCCAAATACATTTTTTCATATGATTACTCAATTGTTACACTATTTATTGAAACAACTCTTCTTTCTCCCATTAGATTAGTTTGTTACCATTATCAAAAATTAATTGGCCATATTTCTAGACTTTCTATTTGGCTCCATTCTCTTCTTATGGAATATTAGAGCTTTGTTGGAAGTCCTGAAATCAGGTATTAAAGATCCTTCAACTTATTTTTTTAATTTAGGTTATTACTATAGATCCTTTACATTTCCATACTAATCTTAGAATTTTTTTTAAATTTTTACATTAAATGCCTGTTGACATTTTTGTTGAGGGTGAATCTGTGGATCAATTTGCAAAGGACTGATATATTTTTTCCTTTTTTAAAAATTAAGTATAGTTGATTTACAATGTATAAATAAGAATGTGTGTGTCTGTGTGTGTGTGTGTGTATATGTATTCTTTTTTTTTTCCTATTGTGGTTTGTCCCAGGAGATTGTGTATAGTTCCCTGTGCTATACAGTAGGACCTTGTTGTCTCTCCATTCTAAATGTAAAAGTTAGTATCTACTATCCCCAAACTCCCAGTCCATCTCTCTCCTTCCCTTCTCCCCTTTGGCAGTCGCAAGTCTGCTCTATATGTCTGCGAGTCTGTTTCTGTTTTGTAGATAGGTTCATTTGTGCCATATTTTAGATCCCACATGTAAGTGATACCCTATAGTATATGTCTTTCTCTTTTTGGTTTACTTCACTAAGTATGATAATCTCTAGTTGCATCCATTTTTGCTGCAAATGGCATTATTTCATTCTATTTTATGGCTGAGTAGTATTCCATTATATATATGTAATATATCTTCTTAATCCATTAATCTGCTGATGAACACTTATGTTATGTTCATGTCTCGGCTATTGTGAATAGTGCTGCTATGAATATATGGAAGCATGTATCTTTTTGAATTATACTTTTGTCTTGATATATGCCCAGAAGTGGGATTGCTAGATCATATGGTAATTCTATTTTTAGTTTTTTGAGGAACCTCCATACTGTTCTCCATAGTGGTTATCAATTTACTTTCCACCAACAGTGTAGGAGGGTACCTTTTTCTCTATACCCTCTCCAACATTTTTTTTTTAAATGAATTTTATTACATTTATAGTTGTACAATGATCATCACATCCCAATTTTATAACATTTCTATCCCAAGCCCCCACCCCCCAACCTGTCTCCTTTGGAAACCATAAGTTTTTCAAAGTCTGTGAGTCAGTATCTGTTCTGCAAAGAAGTTCATTATATCCTTTTCTTAGCTTCCACATGTAAGTGATAGCATATGATGATGGTGTCTTGCTGTCTGACTAACGTCACTTAGCATGATGATTTCTAGGTCCAGCCACATTACTGCAAATGCCATTATTTCTTTCCTTTTAATGGCTGAGTAATATTCCATTGTGTATATATAGCACCTCTTCTTTATCCACTCCTTTGTCGATGGACATTTAGGTTACTTCCATGTCTTGGCTATTGTATACAGTACTGCAATGAATATTGGAGTACACATATCTTTTCGAGTCATGATTTTCTCCGGATAGATGCCTAGGAGTGGGAATGCTGGATCAAATGGTAGTTCTAGTTCTCTTTTTAGTTTTCTGAGGCATCTCCATACTGTTTTTCACAGCAGTTGCACCAATTTACATTCCTACCTGCAGTGTAATAGGGTTCCCTTTTCTCCATACCCCCTCCAGCATTTATTGCTTGTAGACTTTTTGATGATGGCCATTCTGGCTGGTATAAGGTGGTACCTCCTAGTGGTTTTGATTTGCATTTCTCTAATAATGAGTGATGTTAAACATCTTTTCATGTGTTTTTTTTGGCCATCTGTATGTATTCTTTGGCTAATTGTCTGTTTAGATTTCTGCCCATTTTTTGATGGGGTGGTTTGTTTTTTTGGTATTGAGCTACAGAAGGTATTTATAAACTTTGGAGATTTCTTCATTTGCAAATATTTTCTCCCATTCTGTGATGATTGTCTTTTTGTTTTGTTAAGGGTTTCCCAGTATTTTTTATTTGTAGACTTACTAATGATGATCATTCTGACCAGTGTGAGGTGGCACCTCATTGTAGTTTTGATTTCCATTTCTCTAATAATTAGTGACGTTGAACATCTTTTAGTATGCCTACTGGCTGTCTGTCTGTCTTCTCTGGAGAAATGTCTGTTTAGGTCTAATGCCCATTTTTTACTTGAATTGTTTGTTTTTTTTTGTTGTTGAGTTGTATGATTTGTTTGGATATTTTGGAGATCAAGCCCATGTCAGTTGTATCATTTGCAACTATTTTCTCCTGTTCTGTAGGTTGTCTTTTTCTTTTGTTTATGGTTTCTTTTGATGTGAAAAAGCTTGTAAGTTTTATTAGGTCTAATTTTGTTTGTTTTTGTTTGTTTTTATTTCCATTGCCTTGGGAGCCTGAACTAAGAAAACATTTGCAAGGTTAATGTCAGAGAATGTTTTGCCTATGTTCTCTTCTAGAAGTTTTATGGCGTCATGTCTTATGTTTAAATCTTTAAGCCATTTTGAGTTTATTTTTGTGCATGGTTTGTGGGTATGTTCTAATTTCATTAAATTACAGGCAGCTGTCCAGTTTTCCTGGTACTACTTGCTCAAGAGACTGTCTTTTTCTCATTTTATATTCTTGCCTCCTTTGTCAGTGATTAATTGACCATAGGTGTCTGGATTTATTTCTGGGCTCTCTCTTATGTTGCATTTATGCATATGTCTGTTTTCATACCAATGCCACACTGCTTTTATTACTGTAGCTTTGCAGTTTTGAAAAGACTGATATCTTAACACTTTGAGGTTTCCAACCCAAGAAAATAGAGTATCATATTTCTTTATATTTTCTTTTGTTTTTCTCAGCAATGTATGTAGTGTTCACTCACAGGTTTTGCATATATTTTGCTAATGTTTCTCTAGTATTTCATGTTTCTTTATGCTATTGTACATGATAATATTTTAATTTTGTTTTTGATGTTATCTGCTCATTTATAGATGTGTAATTGATTTTTTGTGTACTGATCTTATATCCTATATATCTGATAATTTATTTCTTTTGTTTACTTTTTTGTGTATTCCTTCACATTTTCTATATATATATATGGTACTGCCATCTCTTAAAAAAAACTTTGTCATCTTTTTCAATCTGTGTATACTTTATTTCTTTTTATTGTCTTGTTAAGCTATCTAGGATCTCCGTTTCAAGTTTGACTAGAAATGATATGAACCAATGCCTTTGTCTTGCTTCTAAACCTGTGGAAATTCATTCAGTCTTTTACTTTATTTATTTTTGTGTGCATAGAGGTTTTTGTTTTCTTAACATAGATTCTCAGAATTACTGGGTTAAAGGATATGCTTTTTAAAAAATTGAGATACAGTTGATTCACAATATTATATTAGTTTCAGATGTACAACATAGTGAATCAAAAGTTTTATAATACCCCATATATAGTTATTATAAAGAATACAAATCTATGTTCACAGATGAAAAGATTCAGTATTGGTGGAGTTCCCATCATGGCTCAGTGGAAGTGAATATGACTAGCATCCATGAGGACACAGTTTCAATCCCTGGCCTTGCTCAGTGGGTTAAGGATCCAGCATTGCTGTGAGCCAAGGTCTAAGCCACAAATGCGGCTCGGATCCCACGTTTCTATGTAGGTCAGCAGCTATAGCTCCGATTCGACCCCTAACCTGGGAACCTCCATATGCTGTGGGTGCAGCCCTAAAAAGACAAAAAGCCAAAAAAAAGACCAAAAAAAAATATTGGTTACATTTCCTGTGCTGTACAATATATCCTTGTAACATTTATTTTATACATAGTAGTTTATACCTCTTAATTCCCTACCTCATGTTTCCTCTTCCCCCTCCCCAATGGTAACCACTAGTTTGTTTCTATATCTGTGAATTTGTTTCTTTTTTGTTGTATTCATTAGTTTGTTTTGTGTTTTCAATTCCACATACAAGTGGTAACATACAATATTTGTCATTCTCTACCTGACTTATTTCACTAAGCATGGTACCCTCCAGGTCCATTCATGTTGTTACAAATGGTAAAATTTAATTCTTTTTTTTAGGGCTAAGTGGTATTCCATTGTATGCATTTATTCCACATCTTTATCTGTTTATCTGTTGGTGAATGCTTAGGTTGCTTTGTATCTTGGCTATTATAAATAATGCTGCTGTGAACATTGGGATGTATTTATCTTTTCAAATTAGTATTTTAGTTCTCTTTGGATATATCCCTAAGAGTGGAATTACTGGATCACATGGTAGTTCTGTTTTTAGGTTTTTGAGGAACCTCCATACTGTTTTCCACAATGGCTTCACTGATTTATATTCTCCCCGGTAGTGTTCCCTCTTCTCCATATCCTTGCCAGTATTTTTTATTTGTGGTTTTTATTTTTTGTCTTTTTGGGGCTGCACCTACAGCATATGGAGTTTCCCAGGATAGGGGTCAAATTGGAACTGTAGCTGCTAGCCTACACCACAGCCACAGCAACACCAGATCCGACCCATGTCTGCGACCTACACCATAGCTTATGGCAATGCCAGATCCTTAATCCACTAAGCAAGGCCAGGGACTGAACCTGCATCCTTATGGATACCAGTCAGATTCATTTCCCGAGCCATGACAGAAACTCCTGTTTGTGGTCTTTTTGATGATAGCCATATGACAGGTGTGAGGTGGTATCTCACTGTGGTTTTTATTTGGAGCTCTCTCATGATTAGCTGTGTCAAGCATCTTTTCATGTGCCTGTTGGGCGTATGTATGTCCTCTTTGGAAAAATGTCTATTTAGGTCTTCTTTCCATTTTTTAATCGAGTTGTTTGTTTGTTTTGACATTGAGTTGTATGAGCTGTTTATATTTTTTGGGATTTTAACTCCTTACTGGTCATTTCATTTGCAAATATTTTCTCCCATTCACTAGGTTGTCTTTTTGTTTTGTTGATGGTTTCCTTTGCCTTGCAAAAGCTTTTAAGTTTAATTAGGTCCTATTTATTTCTTTTTGCTTTTGTTTCTTTTGCCTTAGGAGACGGATCCAAACACATTGCTGCAATTTATGTCAAAGAGTGTTTACCTGCTTTCTTCCAGTTTTATGATTTTTAAGCTTACATTTAGTTCTTTAATTTGTTTTGAGTTTCTTTTTATATATAGTGTGAGAAAATGTTCTAACTTCATTCTTTAACATGTAGGTGTCCAGTTTTCCTAGCACCATTTATTGAGGATTCCATCTTTTATCCATTGTATATTCTTGCCTCCTTTATCATAGATTGATTAACCATAAGTACATGGATTTTTTTTTTGAGCTCTGTGTTCTTTTCCATTGATCTGTGTGTCTGTTTTTGTGACAGTACTATACTCTTTTGATTACTGTAGCCCTGTGCTATAGTCAAATACCAATGGCATTTTCCACAGAACTAGAAAAAATAATTAAAAAGTTTGTATGGAAGCAGTCTTTTACTTTATTATGCTAACTATAGATTTTTCATTGATTCACTTAAGGTGAGGAAATTATTTTCTGTTACTCATTTGTCAATGTTATCAACTTCCACACTTAATGACTGATGAATCTAGGTGAATGCAAATTATCCCTCAGCAGATTTAAAACAGGAAGGTCACTTTAAATATTTACTGGGGCTGTTCTTCATGTAGTTAAAAACCACAGAATATTGGCTATTTTATCATATATTTCTAATAGGTCTTTCATCCATGCCCATTAGTTTATGTGCACATATGTAAAAGAGGAAAACACAAATGTCAACTCCAGTTTATTGTTACAGCTATATGATATGGTATTTAGGAAAGAATTTTATAAACTTTGAAAAACCATCAAATAATTAAATTATTCTTTCTGTTCAGAAATTTATATACTTTTTATATCTGATATTTCTGAATATAGTTAAGATTTTTTATTATATTGTTATTCTTAGTATTTATGCAAGATATGGCAACTTGAGAATAAACAAAACTTGCATGTCAAAAAATGATTTGTACAATGTTACTGAAACATTGCCAGTAGAAATAAACAGGGCTTGGAATATGAACAGATCAAGGAGGGGAAAAAAGTCATTACACAGTATCCAACAGTGATATCTAAGCTCAGAAACAAAGCATTATTTCCTTCAGAAGTTTCAACAAGAATACATTTTATCCTCTCTAAATTTTACCTGTCTCTAATAGTTAGTAATTATTTCCTGGGCATTCATCCTAGATTGTTGCTAAGCAATGACTACAAGCTTGCATCTTCTCAGTTTACCATTTGCTACACAGACGTTCTTGCATAACTGTTTTCCAAAATATTGCTTTTCATTCTAAAAACTAATAAAGTATGCTTATCTTATATCAAACATAATGTAATTTTCTGTATAATAGGGTATTTAGGGAGACAAAATTAAATTTGTTGGGTCATTGACTCTTATAGAATATGTAATCACTTTTTTGCATACACATACACACACACTCCCCTAAACAGGATCTGTAAAAAAAGAGCAGACCATATCCTACTATGACATATGGTGCATTTGATTTGATTCAGGCTTATTTCCCTTGAAGAGATGCCTACTGAGAACTGGATATTTTCTACTTGTTTCAAATGCCCTAAAAGACTGACCAATTATGAACACTGGAATAGCATTTTATAATCTTATTTGTGGTTTTTTTTTTTCTACTTTATGAACGTGTTATAGTTTATTTTTCTATGAATCCACTAAACCTCAAGACTTATTGGGGTAGTGGTAATGATACCTGTAGTCACAGTACAAGGGTCAAAACTTGGATTGACGCTTAGAGTCCTTAAACAGATAATTAAATTTCTGCACACCTAAAATAACTTTATTGGCAAAGTAAAGATGATAATTATTTCCTCATAAACATGATAAAATATATAAATAAATGTAGTCCTCCAAAACACTTTGTTATTATATCACCGGCCAAAATAGTTCAATCAATTCAAGATCTTCTTCCTGGAACAAGGAAACATTCTTTCAGTTTTTCCCTCTTCTTTAAATATTTCTAACTGTATTTTTTCTTGGTGCTCTCACAACTTACATAGTCGTAACTATTTCGTAATAGGAAAATATTTCACTTCCCTCTACATTTATTTAGGTTTTTTTATTAAGTAGAATCTGAAGTGTCTATTTTAAAAAGTTGTCCTTCTATGGATGTTGTTATCATGATTTCTTTGCATCACAGATGAAATCACTTTGTTTCTATCCTTGTCCAATGAAATTTTCCAAGACCTAAAACAAATTTAGAATTTGGGGAGTTGAAAATTTATTTTGATACATTCAGATTTTTTTTTATCATTTTTCTCTTCTGATCTGTTGCTCAATATGATAAACAGTCATATTTATGTTTTTATTAAGTTTATCTTTTAAGTTACTCAAAATTACATTTTGGTATTTTATGTTAAGAGTGGGTAGGAGTTCTCCTGTGGCATAGTGGGTTAAGGATATAGTGTTGTCACTGCAGTGGCTCAGGTTGCTGCTGTGGCACTGGTTTGATCCCTGGCCTGGGAACTACATGCTGTGGGTGCATCCAAAAAAAAGTAGGTAGTATTTTTTTCTAGTAGTCAATTATTTGTCCTAACACTGTTAAATAAGTAATGTCTTTTACCAACTAAACTGGAAGTTTTACATGTATATCTTAAAATTTTAGATATACAAGAGTTTAGTTCTGGGTTAACTCATCATATTAATTTATTTACCTGCTATTTCAATTCTTTTATTTGTATTAGATAACAATTTTAGTACCTGTTAGCCAAGGTTCCTTGCAGTCTCAATTTCCAAAGTTCTGTTATGTTTGCTTTGCTCTTTATTCTTCCCCATTCATTTTGGATTCATTTTGGTTAATGAAAAGTAATCTTACTGGGTCCTAATTATACACTTTTCAAAAGAGATTATTTGTAGAGCAAATTGGGAAGCAGGAGTAGTAAAGGGAGAGTGAATCACCACTTTTTGGAAAAATTCTGTTCCTCATTTAGTACAGGGCCTTCTTCCACTGGGGAAAAATGTAGTTTTTTTCCATCAAATACATGAATGACTGAATACTGCGCTTACCAAGTCATATAATTTTTTTTTTTTGATGTCTTTTCTAGGGCCGCACCCGCGGCATATGGAGGTTCCCAGGCTAGGGGTCTAATCAGAGCTGTAGCCTCTGGCCTACGACACAGCCACAGCAATGTAGAACCCGACCCACGTCTGTGACCTACACCACAGTTCACGGCAATGCCGGATCCTCAACCCACTGAGTGAGGCCAGGGGTTGAACCCGCAACCTCATGGTTCCTAGTCGGATTCGTTAACCACTGAGCCATAATGGGAACTCCCTCCAGGTCATATGATAATCTAAGTCTAATACTTCCATTACTTAGATCATTATAATTTTATCCTTCTAAGTGTTTTTTTATGGATAAGGACAAAGAATTAAACTATGGTCTTGTTTTTAGCAATTAAATTGTATCTTAAAACAGTTTAACCGCTTTGAGGCTGATGCATAAAGATTTCTGGCTATGTAAGAATTTATTTGTATGTTTAGCAAAAAACACTGACACCCATTAAAATGAAATCAGTGAGTGATATTTCCCTTCAAGTGTTCACATAAATATTATTACCTTTTCTTTCTTTTAGTGAGACAATTGTTCACTCAACTAAAATTCAGTGAGTAAGGCAGAAAAGAAAAATGGTAAATCAAGAGTGGGTTCTTCTTAGAGAATACATTTTAAGATATCCATATAAATGCTTTTAATGCATACTAGAACATGGCAAATGTGTCACTGGCTATGAGGGAAATTTAGAGGAGGGAGAAATTACTGTCATATACAGCAATCTGGTATGACTTCATGGTTGACTTGATGTCTGAGCTACACCTTGACAGATGGTTTAGATTTGGAGTTTATGAGATGGCGTCGCTGGAAGAGTTGAGCAAAAGCCACTGAGGTGCAGAGACTCACCTCAGGGAAAACTAGGTAATTTATTTTGACTCGAAGGTAGAGTGTGTGAGGAAAAAAAACAGTGGGAGATAATTTTGGAAAGCCAGATGGCAGAATATATTGGATGCTGGCTATTGCATTGTAGATTTTATTTTGTTGGTAATTTTGGGCTCATGAAGTATTTTTTTAAAGGCATTGATTTGAGCAGTGCTCTGCTTTACAAAGGTGACAAAAGACAGATTATCATCCTAGGCAGGCCCTTAGGCTGGGTATTCCTAGTGCCAGTGAGATTCTAAGGTTCTATAATGATAAATCACCAGGTACAGAAAGGTTTAGATAATATTATCTTAATTAATGATCAGAAAAGTTCATCTGCTAAGCTATTTCTACATTTGTGCTGTAATGTTTGATGTCAAATTAGTAATTTTGTATTGTCTTCCCTTTATTTAAAGAAAGATGTAAATATTTCCTGAAAGGGGTTAACTGAAGCATGTAATTCTTGCCTTTTAGATTATTAAAATAACAACTGTATTATTAAACAGTAAAGATTTCTTGTGCATTACAATAATTATGAAATATGACATTTGAACATAAATTGGTGTTAAATTTGCTTCAGATATAACATTTCTTTCTCAATATAGTTATGAATCAGTACACTTTCAAGATATCTCTGCAAATCTCAGATTAAGGGATTGTAATCTCACCCCAGGCTAATTTAGTGTTTCACATGAGATTATTGGTTTTATTTAATTTTTAAGTACAACTGTACTCACAAAAAACTTCCTTTTATTTATTATGTACACTATTTGATTTATTGAGACATGCAATTGGTATTCATTTTGATAAACACTAAAAATGTAAATTAAGTAAACTCAGTAATTGACATGAGTACTCATGCTTAAAAGTAATGATGAAAGAAGTAGCAAAATCTAGTTGTAACTGCTGGTGATCCATTAGTGAAAACCAAATCAGTTCATAGTGACACATAATCTTATGTTGTAGAGCTAATGGATATTTTTTATTAAAAGCTAAATGTCTATAACATTTTAATTTTGCATTTTATTTAGGAACTAACAATAATGCTGTATAAAAGCCCATAGCATAGGAATTTTGGAAACTGACAGTGATCAGGCTTTGTAATTCTTAGGAAGTGAAGAAATTTTCAACTTTAATGTTTATCAGTTTTGAATGTGTGAAGTTGCAGTTGCTATGGTATACTTGACTATTGGTAGCTTTTCAGTTGAGGTGGTAATGTATGGGAGCTACATAGAACTTTACAATGAAGTAGATGCAATAGGTAAAAGAAAAGAGTTAAGACTGACCTCCCTAGATTTTAGCTAGTATAGCGGAATGGCTTAGAGGCTGCTATTTTAGTTATCAGGTAGAGCTGCTAATCAAAGTACCATGGGCTAGGTGGCTTATAAAAAGCAGAAATTTACTTTTCCCAGTTCTGGAGCCTGAAAGTCTGAGATCAAAATATCATGGTCAGGTTCTGATGAGGGCTTTCATCCAGGTTGCAAACTGCTGCTGTTTTCTTATATCCTCATGTGGTAGAAAAAGAGCATGAGAGCTCTGTGGGGTCCCTTTTATAAGGGCAATAAACCCATTCATGATGACTCTACCCTCATTATCCAGTTAACTGCCAAAGGCCCGCAACTCCATTAGGGTAAGATTTCAACATGTGAGTTTTGGGAGGATACAACATTCAGTCCATAACAGCTACCATTTACAGCAATAGTAGAGTGTATAAGAAAAAACGGCTGGAGTTCCAGTCATGGCTCAGTAGTTAACTAATCTGACTAGGAACCATGAGGTTGCGGGTTTGATCCCTGGCCTTGCTCAGTGGGTTAGGGATCCGGCGTTGCCATGAGCCATGGTGTAGGTCGTAGATGCGCTTGCATCCCGCATTGCTATGGCTCTGACGTAGGCCAGCGGCTACAACTCCGAATGGACCCCTAGCCTGGGAACCTCCATATGCTGCGGTTTCAGCCCTAGAAAAGACAAAAGAAAAAAGAAAAAACAGGGCTGAAAGTTAAAAATCTCAATTTGGCCTTTTACGTATGATTTTGAAATACCTTTCACCCAATTAGATAGAGATGGTAAGGATGCCATTGTATGTTGAGATATGGAATTCAGAAGTGAAATCTTAGACGGAGGGGTGTATTTGGGGAGTTATTAGTATATAAGTTGTCAGTTGAAAACATAGAATTAAACAGGACTGCTAAAGAAAACTGTGGAAAGAGGAGAAATTGGTGTCCTGGGGTAGAGCATGGGGTACTTAATTATTTACTGGCTTGGTAAAGGAGGTTGGTCATGAAAACAAGACCAAGAAAAGGCAGCCAAAAAGTATAACATTCAGAAGAGGCACTGTTATAGTAACTAACGAGCTACTGAGATTAAAAGTGCTACTGAGATTAAGAGGAGGATTAGTTCATGATAATAGTATTTAACATTTATTGAATGATTGGAGTTTGCCTGGTATTAAGTACGTTACCTGGATTGATTTATTAGTGTCCGGTAACACCTTGAGGTAAATACTGTTCATTTATATATGAGGAAAACAAAGCTTAAAGAAAGTAAGAAACATTCTCAAATTAATACTGGTAGTAAATGATGCATGTGGGATTGGAACCCATGCAATGTGGGTCTGGAGATTGTATACTTACCCTATATGCTCTATTCCATCCAAATGGCCTGAAAAAATACTCACTGAGTTTTTCCCTGTGCATGAAGAACAAACAGAATTTGTCCATGCAAAAAGAACCTAAGACTGTCAAAGGTATGCTTTCTTCTACATGCATACTTGAGATTCTGTTGAATGATGGGATGAAGTGATGCAGACTTCGCTGGAGCCTCCAAACTTGAGGAGTTATGTAAGGATCCTGAGTGACAGGAGAGCAACAACGTAAGTAAGAATGTACATGGAATTTTGGTTGGTTCTGACATTGTGTTGAAGAATTACATTTCAGTTTTCCTTTAAGAATCATGTGTCCTGAGATCTCACTTTAACGGGATTAAGAAAAAATAATCCAATCTCCAGCTCCACTAGGATTGCATAAACCAAGCCTATCAAAAAGTGTGTCATGTTCAGCTGCCCCATGGATTGATTGATACTGGCTTCCTTGATATAAAACTCAGTTTTTAAAAATTTGGAATTTTAACTGGATTGAAATAGTAGAAAAAGAATCTCTTCTAAATCTGCTGCCTTATTTTCTTCTAGAAGGCTAATTCCTTTCCACTGCCCTGATTTGTAGAAATGATAGTGTTAGTCTTCTAGAATACATTATGTGTGTTGAAGCAGGAACAGGAGCTCAAGAATACCATAGCAGATTTAGTTGTGGATTCAAGGTAACTGGAAAGTTTAAGTGAGCATTACTCCACACAGTAATTCCCCTGTTATTTGAATTAGGGATAAGTGTGCTCACATGTGGACCCCATTTATTCATTCTTATACTGGAGATCTCTAAGACCACTTTGAGATATTATTTATCAGAAGAATTCACAGAAACCAGAAAAGCTATTACACTCTCAAATACAGCTTATTATAGCAAAAGGATACGAATTAAAATCAGCAAAGGGAAAAGGTACATAGAAATGATTCTGGTGACACAGAAGCTTCCAGCCATCCCCTTCCTGTGGAATTCCTCAGACAGTGTTTAATAATTCTTTGAGCAATGATGTATGACAGCACATGTAAAACATTAACATGTGCCCTAGAGGCATGGAGCATCTCCATCGCTGACCCCAGCTACTCAGTTTCTAAGCCTCCACAGAGGTCAAAATGAGACAGCATGACTCAGAGCTCCAGGCAAACACAAACTGACATTCACCATAAATCACATTGTTAGCATAAACCATCTGATGTTGGCCCAAAGCATCAGATATATAAAGATATTCTTATCAGGCAGGATATCCCAAAGTCTTAGAGGTTATGCCCCAGGAGCAGGACAAGGGCCAGTCCAGAAGACCTAAGGCAGGTTTGGCACAATCCAAGCCTTGAAGTTAACCTGGACTTCACAGTATATGCATATATGCATAGTATTTTTGCCCTGTGTAGTTTCTTACTGATTTTTGTTATATATAAAAATGATTTCCAGCTATGTTTCTATTTTATAAAATACTTGCTTCAATTCTAATAACTTTCAGTTGTCTAAGTTGTTTAGTTGTTTAATATTCAGAAAAATATTTTTTATCTTCAGATATTTTTGGTGTGTTCTTATAACCATTTTGGCACGTCTTTATAGTTGGTCATTGGTTATTAGGAAACTTGAGTATTTGGCAAAGTGAATTTTGGCAATTTGGCCATGAAGTGAAATACTCATTTGAAAATTCAATTCCAGTACATTGACTTTCAGTAAATTGACTTAAAGAGGGATTCTAGTGGACATCAGTAGCTTTAACTGCCCAGAGTAATTGTTTAGCACATTGGAAAATTGCAATATAGGTTACCTTTTAGCATTTGTCCTTCAGAAATCTCAGCTGATAAAGTTTATGTGAAGATAATCCTCTGCTTCGATCCATTGGGACTATATAAACTAAGCTAATTCAAAAGAGTGCTATATTTAACTACCTGAAAGATTCATTGATATTGGCTGCTATAATGTATAAAACTAATTTTTTTAAAAAAAATTGTATTCCTAATGCTGTTAACATACTAGAAATAACTTTACTAAATCTGCTCCCTTCATTCTTCCAGAAGGTCACAGTTTTTTGCTACTTTCCTGACCTGTGGAGTTTCGAATACTATTTGTCTAGAATAAGATAGTATGCTGAAGCAGGAGCGTGGGGCAACTACGTGGGGACCTTAAGTGAGGATGAATCCACAACTAGTAATTTCCATGTTTTTAGAATAGACCAAGCGTGTTTACTTCAGACATCATTTATTCACTAGTGTGTTGGGAGTCTGTGGCCACTTTCAGTTTCGACTGTTTGCTACTACAACTCACAGAACCAAGACAAGCTGTTATATCCATGGTTACAGTGTACTAACAAAGGAATACAAACTAAAAAAGGAAAAATTCATCAAGGGAGGAATCTAGGAGAAAGCCGATATGAGCTTTCAATTGTCCTATTCAAGTGGAATCACAGAGTGGTCAGTTCTCCCAGACCCATGTGTGGCCACACATGCAAATTATTGCCAATATGATAAGCTGCCTCAGTTCTTGGATCATAGCATGGATCATCCCCATGAGAGATCTTATTGGTCTCCAGCCCCACCCAGAGATCAAACTGATGCAGCCCTACCCAAAGTCTCAGGCAAATAAAACCAGACATTCACCATAAATCACATGGTTAGCATAAACTATCTGGTATGGCCCAAAGCCTCAGGTATACACAGATACTCTTATCAGGCAGGGGAGTCTGAGGACTCAAGAGTTTCTATCTCCAAGGAACTGGTCAAGGGCTCGTCCTGAAGAGCTTTGGTGTATATGGGCTGTAGGCAACCCAGGCATGCTGAGTTAGAACCTTTTACAAACTGTTAAAAGGACAGTTTGTAAATTCTTATTAATTTACATATGGTATTTTTTATCCAATGTCATTTCTTCAGTAGTTTTGTTAGGAATGAAAATGTTTTATAAAATTACTTTTAATTTTGCTTCCTTATAAAATATTTGTATTTTTAATGGTTTTTATTTTTTCCATCATAGCTGGTATTTGTATTAATTATAATAAAGTTTGGTTGTCTGGTTTTGTTTACAAATAATTAAAATCATAAATATTTACATGTATACAAAAGATTTATCCTGATTACTTTTTAATATTGCTAAGCCTTAACTCTTAATTTGTCTATTGAAATCATTTTAAGCATGTAAGAAACCTTTTAAATATTAAGGGTGATAATATTCTTATTGTTAAATGAAAAAATGGGCAAGCCTTCAGTGTGTTCAAGAAATTTAACATTAAAGAGAGTAAACATTTATATGAATTAAAAATTATAGTGACAACAATGTGCGAAAAATTGAAAAATGTTACACATTTTTGCAATTCTGTGTCATACATTTTAAAAAAGAATCTTTTTGTAGAAAAAAAAATAATTTGGGTTTTGCTTCACAAATGGAAACTAAAAATGAATGTAGCCATGATAAGAAAAGTTTATCCACTGAAAGAATAAACAAAATGCAAACAGGTAGGCAAGCTAGAAAATATTAACAAAAACGTAGCACTAAGCATTAATCAAACCATTATTTAATTAGACACTTACTGTTGACCTCCCCCCCCCCCCACCTTTCCAGGTTACAAATCCCCTTTAGGAACCATTTCACCCTGATTTTCAGGACAAGTTGTTTAAGAGGAACTAACACTACCTCACATGCTGTAAATGAGAGTGCAGAGGGCCCATCAGACAATCCTCTGTCCCACAGGCCAAGGAGCTTGGAGTTGGGGTGAGCACATAACCATGTTAGGACAAATGAGATCTTTTCCTCAGGTTTCCAGAAAAAAAACAGTCTTTTCCTACATTATTTGGTAGAATTGTGCAAGATAGGCCTAAGACAGTGATTCACAAACTAAATGCACGTTATAATGTCCAGGTTAAGAGGTTAAAACACCTATTGACGAGGGCACATCACCCCTCAGATTAATGAGTATTTTCAGTTGTAAAAACCATGTATCAGTTGTTCTGAAAGAATCTCCAGGAGATTTATGTTTATACATGAGATAGTAGCATAAGAGGTTCTTTGATTTTTAAAGGATAGAATTCTAGGTTACTGAGATCTTCCAGTTAGGCCTATGCATATGGGCCCCTTACAGATTATGGCAATTATAGATTATGGCAATGCTGATATTCAGGGAAACCACAGTTTTAGAAATCCTGAAGTAAATTATATACTCTCCTTTGAAATTTTTACACTGAATCTGATATTAATATGACTCCTTACAGCTTCTTTACTGTATACCTGGACATGTATAAAGACTTTATAATTCTCATCTCATTTCAGCTCCACTGCATGGGGATGATACTGAAATATTTCCCTTCTGGCAGAAAAGAAACTGAGGGTCAGAAATAAACAATGTCCCTCAGGCCACAGGTAAAAAAAAGTGGCTGAGCTCCAGTTGGAAAGTAGAAAAGCAAGCTCCAAAACCTGTGATCCTGAAGACAATGAGGAGGACATTTCTCACCTGTTAAAGGTGCCTGGCCTGTGCCCTTCTGGGCAGGTAAACATCTACCCCATGGTAAATCTGAGCCATAGCAGTATGCAGCCACTACTGCTTTGTGGTAGTCTCTTGGAGAAGATGTAGAAATGCACCGAGCATGCCAATAATTAAAAGCATGGGGAGTGAATGTGCTCAGACACACTCTCATACCTGCATAGCTTTTAATATTGAAAGCAGCAGCTCCTCTTATAAGAGAGTTTGGGCGCAGACTTCCAAGTTACCCTCCCATTCTAAAGTGAGCTGCTCCTTTATCTTGCCAGGACCTGGACAGGACTGGTTCTGCTGGCATTAGCTATTCTCTCAATGAAGAGATATATGAAGAGTTGAGGTGGAAAAAGTGGAAAGCATATTGGGAGAGGGTTCTTCATGGAAGGAATGTTCCGACCTCTTGGGGAGAGACAAAGTCTTCTTTCCACTTATTTCAAGCCAGGTGAAAGAGGCTTCAGAAAGTTTACCCCAGTGGGGCCAGCTCTGGATTGCTCTCATTGCAGACACAGTGAGTGACCCTTAAACTTCTGAGGACAAGAAGCATCTGCAGAAAGTTCATTCATCCAAAGATCCCTGCCAAAAATTGGCATCTAACTTAGCACTGGAGAAAATTATTCATTAAAGTTTTCTCTAAGAACAGCCAGGAAGTTGCAAACCCAGAGCAGCTAAAGTGTCATCTTGGCAGTTTCCACTTGAGCACTGAAGTTTCATAGACCCCTGGGAAGAAGTGATATTGGCTGCTCTAGAGACACAGAAACTGCAGAATCAGGAGGAGAGCCTCTGGATTCCAAAGAACGCAGTAAGTGTTACCTCATGTGGAGTGTGGTCGGTTCTTATACATTATTATGCATCACGTTTGTAGAAACGAGATTGCTGGACCCTCCTCTACTTCCAGAGTATATGATTCAATATATCTGAGGTGGGTGTGTGGCTGTGCATGTTCACAAGTGCAAAGGTGATGTTACAGTTGCTGTTTTGAGTTAGCACTTTGGTAACTACAGATGAAGCAAGTAACGCTGCTATTTGTAGGAACATATCTGAGGGTAATGTCAACACAGATGTACTTATTTTGGTAACCATTTCACTATATATATATATATATATATATATATATATATGTAAAGTAATATATATACTTTGCATTACTTTGCATACCTAAAATTGCACAAAGTTTTATGTGATTACATCTCAATAAAGCTGGAAGAAAAAAAGGAAGATAAATTGGGAATCAGAGGTATAAGACCTACTATGCTAATGTCAAGTTACCACAATAGCACACATCTCAACATTTTTAAAAAAAGTTAAATGTAAGAAACATTAAATTTGAAGTCAAAGCTTAAAAAGGAAAATATAATTTTAACACCAATTGATAAATACATATTAATTAAAATATATGTATTCTATATATTAATAGATTAATGTCACTGATAACCGACCCTACCCCAGAGAGCATCTGTGAGAGGCCAGGTCTCCCCTAATCAATCCTCTCTTCAAAGGTCAAATGCTAGGAGTTGGTGTGAGGACATAACTTAGGTTGTATTAATGTGAGGTCTTTCACTGAAGATTCTTGGAAGACAAGGTCTTTTCTCATGCCTTTTGGTAAAGATGGGTATGATAGTTCTTCAGTCAGTTGTGATTTCTTAACTTACTTCCCATTAGAATCCTCAAAGTTTAAAATACCTCTTGCTCCAGCTCCACCACAAATTAAGTTCTCCAGGTATAAAAGTCATGCTTCAGTTTGTGTGTGTGTGTGTGTGTGTGTGTGTGTGTGTGTGTGTTTAGGGCCACACCTAAAGCATATGGAGGTTCCCAGTCTAGGGGTAGAGTTGGAGCTGCAGCTGCTGGCCTATGCCACAGCCACAGCAACACCAGATCTGAGCCATGTCAGCTCATGGCAATGCCAGATCCTTAACCCAAGGAGTGGGGCCAGGGATCGAACCCTTGTCCTCATGGATAATAGTGGGGTTCATTACTGTTGAGCCACAGTGGGAACTCCTTCAATTTTTTTTGTTTTTTAAAGAACATCTAACAAATTTGTATTTGCTGATAATTTTAAAATGTTGATTCAAGGGAATAGTTTACTCAAACTCTGGCACTCATTGGAAGGCCTGCAGTGCTTGTTGAATCCACCTGGGATGCCCCAAGCCTCCCTCAGAGTGTCTGACTAGGCAGGTCAAGGTTGGTGGGGTGAGAACCTGTAACTCAAATAGGTGCCCAGGTATTGCTGATCAGGAGACCACACACTTTGAGAACAACTGCTCTGTGCTATGAGTTAAGATCTGAATATGCTAGTGAAAAAGTTGCTCTTCTCAACAGAGAGTAGCATAAAAAGTTTTTTTAAAAGAGAAAAAAAAAAAACCAACACGTAGAATTTTCAGCTTACTGAGGTCCTACAGGTAAGTCTGTATATGTGGATCCCCTAGGAATTTGCAGTTCAAAGGTTTTCTGTTCATGTGACTACTGTTTGGGGGGGCGGATTACATTTTGAGAATATCATTTTCCTCACTCTCCTTTGACTGTTTTACACTGAGTCTGAAATTTGAGTAAAGAACAAGTAAAGAGAGCTACTGTGCTGTTTACCAGGAATTGTACTAAGGCTTTTATTTGTTATCTCATTTCAGTTTCCCTGCATGAAGAAAGTATGGAAATAATAGTCATCTAGCAACATAGAAACTGAGCATTAGATATAAATAACTTTCCTCAGACCATAAAAAAGTGGGAGAGCACCTCTAGGAATCTGAAGAAGCAGGACCCCAAACCTGTGCTAATGAAGATGAGAACAAGTTTTCACAGGAGGTAGAGGTGCCCGGCCTGTGCCCTTCAGGGCAATAAAATGTCTTCTCCATGGTAACCTGAGCCACAGCAGTACGCAACCACTACTGCTTTGTGGAAGCTCCAGGTGTGTCTCTAGACCTCTTGGGGAAGATGAAAAACTATACCAAGTGTGCCAACAACTAAAAGTGCTGGGAGTGTGGATTCCATGGGTCACATAGACCCTGAATACCTGCATGGCTCTGTCTGGATGTAGAAAACAACAGTTCCTCTCATAGGAGAGTCTGACCCCAGACTCCAAAGTACCCTCCCATTCTAAAGTGAGGCGCTCCTTTATCTTGCCAGGACCAGCCAAAACTGGATCTCAGACTTTAGCTATCTTCTCAATCCATAGATATAAGAGAATAGAAAAAGTGGAAAGAATATTGGAAGAGTGCTTTTCATGGCAGGAATGTCCTCCAACTTCATGAGAGGGGGAGAGAGTCTTTTTTCCCCTTGTTTTAAGCCAAGTGCAAGAAGCCTCAGAGTTGCCCCAGTGAGGCCAGCTCAGCAGTGTACTCGTTGCAATCACAGTGAGTGGCCTTTAAGCTTCTCTAACAAAAAGAAGCTCCTTCAGAAAGTTCACTGGTTCACAGATCCCTGTTCAGAGTTGGGATCCAACTTAGCATTGACGATAAGCCTTCATTAACGTTTTCTCTGAGAACAACCAGGAAGTTTCAAACCCAGATACAGCTGAAGGAAATCCCATCCTTAGCAGTTTCTGCCTGCCCACTGAATGCTCATCGAGTGCTTCGAAGAAGAGCTACTGGTTGGTCTAGAGTCAGAAAAGATCCTCTGGATTCCAGAGAACACAGTAAGTGTTACCACATGTGGAGTGTGGTTGCTTCTCATACATTATGTATCACATTTGTGGAAACAGGATTGCCGGACCCTCCTCTACTTCCAGAGTTTAGGATTCAATATGCCTGAGATGGGGCTTTGTTGTGCATGTTCGTAAGAATAGAGTTGAGGTTACAGTTGCTATTTTGAGTAACCAGAGATGCAACATATAAGGCTGCCATTCGAAGGAGAACATGTGAGTGTAAAATTAACAGAGATGTATAATAAGTAAACTTATTGTGGTAGTCATTTCACAGTATATACATATCTCACATCATTCTTTTGTACACCTAAATTTATATAGTGCTTTATCCAATTTCACCTATTTAAAGCTGGATTTTAAACAGGCAAGTAGGAGTTCTCTTACGGCTGAACAGGGTTAAGGATCCAGCATTGTCACTATGGCGGCTTGGGTCGGTGCTGTGGTGCAGGATTGATGCCTGGCCTGGGAACCTCCATATGCCATGAGTGTGGCCAAAAAAGGAAAATAAAATAAAGTAAACAGGCAGATAAATAGGAAAACTAGAGATATATGATCTGCGAGCCTGCTGTCAAGTTACCATGATATTCGCACACATCTCAACAATTTTAAAATATTGAAAACAGAAAAAAAATAAATTTGAAGTCACGTAATAAAATGGAGAATAGAATTTTGAGCATGAATTTAAGTGATACAAACATGTTAATTACAATGTGTGCAATGTCCATAATAATTTGATTACTTCATTGACAGCCCACCTTCCCCAAACAGTATGGGTAAGATGCTAAGGCTCCCTCAATCAGTCTTCTATTCCCAGGGCCAAAGTACTTGTGGGAGAAAGAGAACATAAATTATGTTTATGTGAGGTCTTTTTTTGAGGATTTAGGAAGACAGGTTCTCTCATGCCTTATGATAAAGATGGGCATGATATGTCTTAAGTCATGATTCCTTGATTTACTACCTGTTATCCCCAAAGTTGAAAACAACTGTTGTTCAGGCTCTGTCACATTCAAATTCATCAGTTCTCCAGGAGTAGAATCCATGATTCCATGGCTTTGTAATTATGTCCAAAATTTTCCTCTTTTCTGATAATATTAAAGACATCTGATCAAGAGAATAATTTCATCAAACTCAGGCACCCATTGAAAGGCCTGGAGTGCTTGCCGAAGTCCACCTTGGGTGCCCTAGCGTCCCTCAGAGTTTCTGACTAGGTAGGTCACTGTGGGTGAGGTGAGAATGTGTAGCTTAATAGGTGCCCAGGTTTTGCTGATCAGCAAACTTTGAGAGTAACTACCTTGCGCTGAGTTAAGGTCTGAATATACCAGTGAAAAAGTTACTTTTCTTCGGAGTGAAGAATAGCAGGAGATTTTAAAAACAAACAAACAAAAACAACAAAAAAGAAAACTAACCAAAAACCCCCATAGACTTCTGAGCTTACTGTGGCGTTGCAGACAAGTCTATATTTGAGGACCCATCAGACATTTGCAGTGCACCCACCACAAGGTTTCAGTCTGTTCATGTGAATGTTGTTTGGGGAGGATAGCATTTTGAGAATATGTACTGTGTTTTCTCTCCAGCGAAAATTTTAGACTGATTCTGAAATTTGGGTAAAGGGCTACTAATGACACTATTAAGTTTTGGGCTAGGAGTTGTACTGAGACTTACAGATTTTATCTCATTTCAGTTTCAGTGTGTGAGAAAGGTGTGGAAACATTACACATTTTGCAATATAGAAACTGAGGATCAAGCAAAAATACATTTCCTCAGGCCACAGGTAAAAAAGTGGCAGAACTCTGATTGGAAAGTTTAAAAGCAGGGCTCAAAATCTCTTTTTTACTAAATGAAGACGAGGAGGTTTCAAGGCAGATGGAGGTGCCTGGCCTGGAAATTTACCTATGCCAGGCAGGTAAACATCTTCCGCATGTCAAGATGAGCCACAGCAGTATGCAGCCACTACTGCTTTGTGACAGCTTCAGGTATGTTTCTCTGCACCTCTTGGGGAAGACGGACAACTGCACCAAATGTGCCAATAATTGAAGGTGTTGGGAGTGAAGATGCCCTAAGGGAAGACACCCCCTCAGTACCTGCATGGCTTTGAATCCTGAAGCAACAACTCCTCTCATAGGAGAGTCTGACCCCAGACTCCAAAGTTTACCCTGCTATTCTAAAGTGAAGTGCTCCTTTATCTTGCCAGGACTGGCCAAAACTGGTTCTTCTGGCATTTGCTGATCTCTCAGTCCAGAGACATGAACGAGTTGAGGTGGATAAAGTAGAAGGAATATTGTAAGGGTCTTCTTCACGGCAGCATGTCCTCCAGCCTTGTATGAGGGGGAGAGAGTCTGCTTTTTCTCTGTTTGAAGCCAAGTACAAGAGGCTTCAGAAAGCATGGCCCAGTGAGGCAAGCTCAGCAGTGCACTCACTGCAGACACAGTGAGTGACCTTTGAACATACGAGGACCAGAAGCTTCCTCAGAAAGTTTGCTAGTCCAAAGATCCCTGCTCAAAATTGGTAACTAACTTAACATTGAAGATGATCCTTCATTAAAAATTTCTCTGAGAAAAACCAGGAAGTTACCAGCCCAGAGAGAGCTGGAGCAAGTCCACTCTTGGCAGCATCTTCATGTGCACCCAAGCTCCAGAGAGTCCTTGGAAGAGGCAGTGTTGGCTGTTCTAGAGCTTCAGAAGTACAGGAGAGGAAGAAAGCTGGAGTGTCTCTGGATTCCAAAGAACACAATAAGTGTTATGTCACATGGAGTGTGGTTGCTTTTACATTTGTGTGCATCATCATGGCGTGTGGAAATAGGATTGCTGGATTCTTTTGGACTCCTAGAATTTATGATTACATATGTGTGAGGTGGAAATGGTTTTTGCAGGGCAACAGGTCTAAGGTGATGTTAAGAGTTTCTGTTTTGAGTTACGTACTCTGATAACCAGTAATGCTGCCTGTGAGGTTACCATTAGAAGGAAGAATTCCTGAGCATAAAACCAACACAAGATAAGTGATACCTAGAGAGTCCATGTCATGGTCTCAAGCTAGTTTCAGAAACGCCGGAAGAGCCAGAGTATCACCCAAGTTCCTTCAAAGTTTATATTATCAAAAATAATTAAATCTTCATTCAAGCCCAAAAGGGAAAGGAGAATTTAAAACCCCATCCCCCAAACCACTGGTGCCATAGAAAGCATCCTGATCAATATAGGGCCATATTCAGCTCTCCGATGTATTAATGGATGTTGGATTCCCTGATATTATAGATGTTATGATATAAACATGTATTTCTTTAAATTCGGCATCAAACTTTGCATATATTTTCGAAATGGGTCTTCTGAGTCTGCTACTCTGCTTTCTTCCAGAGAGTTGCCCCCATGAGGCCAGCTCAGCAGCAAACTCACTGCAGACACAATGAGTGTCCTTCAATCTTCTGAGTCAAGACACTTCCTCAGGAGATCCACTAGCCCAAGATGCCTGTTCAGAGTTGAGATCAAACTTGATAGCACTGGAGAAAATGCTTCATTAAAATTTTCTCTGGGAACAACCAGGGAGGTTACAAACACAGAGACAGCCGAACAAGCCCTGTCCTTGGCATTTTCTGTGTGCTCCCTGAACGCACGTGGAGGCTTGGTAAGCAGTGGTGCTGGCTTCACAGGAGACTCACAAACCACAGGATCAAGAGGAAAGCCTCTGCATTCCAAAGGACACAGTAAGTGTTACTTCACGTGGAGAAGGTTTGGTACTCAGATGTTAGCCTGCATCATGCGTGTGGAAACAGGATTTCTGGGCCCTCGGGTACTCCTAGACTTTATGGTTCCCCATATGTGAAGTGGAACTGGTTTTTTCACTGTAACAAGTGTGAGGTGATGTGTGAGTGCTGCTGTTTTGAGTTACCCACTCTGATAACCGGTGTTGCTGCCTGTGAGGTTACCATTAGAAGGAAGAATTCCTGGAGTTCCCGTCGTGGCGCAGTGGTTAACGAATCCGACTAGGAACCATGAGGTTGCGGGTTCGATCCCTGCGCTTGCTCAGTGGGTTAACGATCCGGCGCTGCCGTGAGCTGTGGTGTAGGTTGTAGACGCGGCTCGGATCCCATGTTGCTGTGGCTCTGGCGCAGGCCAGTGGCCACAGCTCTGATTCGACCCCTAGCCTGGGAACCTCCATATGCCGTGGGAGCGGCCCAAGAAATAGCAAAAAGACAAAAAAAAAAAAAAAAAAAAAAAAAGAAGGAAGAATTCCTGAGGATAAAAGCAACACAGATAAGTGATACCTAGAGAGTCCATGTCATGGTCTCAGGCTTAGTTTCAGAAATGCCAGAAGAGCCAGAGTATCTCCAAATTTCCTTTAAAGTTTATATTATTGAAAATAATTTAAATCTTCATTCAAGCCTCAAAAGGAAAGAATTTAAATTAAATTAAAAGGTATGTGTGTGTACTTTCATATCAAGTCTGTCGTTCAGATTAAATCTTCCTCGTGTAATCAAAATCATACAAATATACATAAACAGGTATAAATATCACCAGTGAGTACATACTAAAATTTTTGGTTTTTTGAAAAAGGTGATCTACCTCCCTTCATCCATTAGCTGATTATGGATATATTCCAAGTTCCTGAGAAAATTGAGTCCATCTTTTCAAGATGTCCTCCTGATTCACATGTTCAATTCCTAGAAATGAATGTTTATTAAAGCTCAAAATGAGTTTATAAGAGACAGATTGGAAAGAACTTGGCTAAATTCAATACTCTATATTTGATTAGTAAACGTTTTAAAAATTTTTATAAATGGGATTTTAAAAAATGTATTAAAATGAACTAATTTCTTTTTAAAGTGCTGAAGTTTGTATTATGGTGAAATGTGCTCTTTTTAAGATATTTAATACATGAAAAATAGCTTTGATCTTAGATAATAATAACGTATTAACATTATTATATGCTGTTTTTTTAGTGTGTTTTATTTGGTCATTGATTATGTCAGGTTGCTCATTTAGAAAATAACTTCTTTGGAGATTTAAAGTACCTTTACTTTTTGTAACCTTAGCTGTAGATGAACTCATGGATATCATTAGCTTTACTTGCTCCAAAAACTTCCACTGAGGAAGTTCTCTGATGTCCTAGTGGGTTAAGGCTCCTGTGTTCTCACGTGTGTGGCTCTCTGGTCGCTGCTGTGTGGCACAGATTCAGTCCCTGGAATTTCCACAGGCTGACTGTGGGACAAAAAAGAAAAGAGGGAAAAGAGAGAGAGAACCTGAAAGAAACATTGAAATTCTCATTTTAAAAAAAAGTAAAATTTACATTGGTTGTAAAATTGCATTTCAGGTTTACCTTGGTGAATTGTACTTCCTAGTATCTCCATTAATGGTGTTTAAGTAGAGAGTGCCATCCCCAACAATATGGGTGCTATAGAAATCAAACTGGTCCATTGGGCCCTTTTCCACTATCCATTAGATTAATTAATGTTGGATTCCCTTATATTCCATAAACATTTGTTTTTAAAAATTGGGCATTGAACTTTATATGCCTGGTAGAAATATGGTCTTCTGAATCTCAACTCTGCTTTCTTCCAGAGGGTTGGCTCCTAAGTCCTGTTGGGACCTGTGGGAATCCCAGAGTTTCCTCCTACAGGATGATGGCCTGTGGGATCAGGAGATGGCGTCAGGCATCTTCAGCATAGCTTTCTTCTGGATTCAGGCAGAGGCCGCCTGCCTGAGGGAGCTCAGTGAGGGTCACTACACATCACACTGGTTATTCTCATGTAATTAGAGCTGGATGCAGCTTGTCCATGTGGGACATCATTTACTAATCAGCCTCACTGGGGTCCCCAAGACGACCCCCAGGTTCAATATTTGCTTTAAAATGACTCACAGGACTCAGAAAAGCTGTCAAACTTATGCTTCTAGTCTATGGCAGCGCAAGAAGACTCATTCAAAAGAGCCAAGAGAAGGGGGGCACAAGGAGGAGTGTAGGAGAAACTTGGTGCAACCCTCCAGTCGTCCTGTTGAGGTGGAGTCCCATTCACTGAGCTAAATCCTCCCAGCACCCACATGGGACCCCATGTGCAGGTGCTGCCAACCACGTAAGATTCCCCTGACCGTGATACTTAGCCTGGAAAGTCACCATGTCTGACTTGGGGTACTTTTTCTCCAGCCCCATTGTGACAGAGGTTAACCAACATAGTGTGGTTCAAGCCCCAGGCCTAAAATAACAGACATTCTCCAACATCACATTGATAATATCGTGTGGCTCAAAGCCCCAAGTACACAAAGACTCCTGTCCTAGAGGGCGTCTAAGGGCCCCATGGAGCAGATCTATCCTCATTACTAAAGACCTTGCCAGATAAAGGCCTTCAGCAACTCAGGCCTTCCAATTTAGAATTTTTACAGCAGAGTTTATAAATGTATCTGCTTATGTATGGTACCTTTGATCATATATGATTTACATTTTTGTTATAAATGAATAATTTTATAACTAGTTTTTTATTTTGCTACAGTATCAATTATTCATATTCTGATGTTTCATTCACCTTGCATTGTTTACTAACACATACATCCATGATTGTGGGCACAACTACAAAATAGTTATCTTGATTACTTTCTCATAGTTCTTGTGCCTAAATACCTATTTTTGACTATTGTGATTGATTTTAACTTCCAAGAATACTTTTACATGTTTAGGGTGACAATTTTTATATTTGTAACATATCTGAGAGTATAGTCAAGACCTCAGCATATACAACAAATTTAACCTGACGGAAAACAGAATGAGTGTTTATATAATTACAAAGTTATTGTGACCAGAATATATGAGAAGTTTATAAATGTGACAAGCCTTTATGCAATTTTATATTAATAATTTAGAAAAGAAGTGTTTCTCTAGAAAAAGAAACTGGGTTTTACTTTAAATTGAGAAGAAAAGATGGATGCAACCATAATAATCACTGAAAGGATAAATTAAACAAAATAGAAAATACTACAAAAATTTTTGGCAATAAAAATTCCTCCCAAACTTTTTTTTGAATTGCATGTTTTTTGTTTGCTTTTAGAACTACCCTGTCCCCAAATATATGATTCCACTCTTAGGAACTACTCACCATGAATTTCATTCTGAGTTATTTTGGTGGAATTCACCTTTCTCTACCTATCAAGAGTGAGAATCCAAAGCCTCCATCAATCAATCGTCTGTTGCCCTTGCCAAAATATTTGAAGTAAATGTGGGCACATAACCCATGAAAGGTCACTGTGTGGTCTTCTTGAGATTTCTGAAGCTATGAGGTCTGCTGCTGCTCCCTTTAGTATCATTAGGCAGCTCAGTCAAGCAGTGGTTATCAAACTTCCTGCATGTTGTAATCCTCAAGGTACCTCTGAAAATGTTTGTTTCCCAGTTCCTACTTCATGTCAAATTAGTCAGAATCTCTGGTTGTAAAACCCATGCTTTAGTTGTTTTGAAAGAGTCATTGGGGTTCACTTTTGCAGAAATCCTAAAAACCAGTGGTCCAGGGAAAAGTGTTCTCAAACTTTGGTGGGCATTGGAATCCCTGGAAGTTTTGTTAAATCTGATTGGAGGGCCCAACCTCACCCTCTGAGTCTGTGTAGGTAGGTCTCAAAAGGTGAGGTTGAGAATTGGCATCTCTAGCCAGTGTTCACACGATGCCGATCAGGGTCCACAATTTGAGAACGACTACTATATCAAAAGATCTGAGTATGCCTGTGAGAGGGTATTCTACTTCTAAAAAGAGGCATATGTATAAAATATGTTTTTAGGCTAACATTATCAGGTTACTGGTTCCGGTTGGATTGTCTGATTAGGTGGGACCCCTGAGAATTTGCTTTCTAATAAGATTCCAGGCTATGCCACTGCTGGTTTCAGGATCACCTCTTGAGAATACTGCTCTAGGCCACTGTCTGTCTTTTGAACATTTTAGACTGAGGCTGATATTGTTTAATATAACTAATAATGAGAAGTACCAGTTATGTACCAAGAGTTATAGTAAGGCTTTATGTTTATCATCTCGTTTCAGCTCACTGCATGGAGAACATTGAAATATCTGTTGTCTACCCAAAAAAAAAAAAAAAATAGTGGCGATCAAAATTAAATTACTTTCCTGAAGCCTCAGGGCCAGTAAGTGACAGAGCTAAGATTGGAATCTAGAAAAGCGGGACCCCAAATCTGTGCTCTCAAGTACAAGGAGGAGGAGGTTTCACACCAGTTGAAGGTGCCCACCCCAGGTCCTTCCTAGCAGGTAAACCCTTTCTTCATGGTAAATCTTAGGCCATAGCAGTATGTAGCCATAACTGCTTTGTGGTTGCCCTAGACCTGTTTCCTCACCTCTTGGAGAAGATATGATGTCTACCCATTTTGCCTGAAGTAAAAGTGTTGTGAGTGAAGATGTTGTGGGTCGAACATATCCCTGAAAACCTGCATTGAATTGGATGTTGAAAATAGCAGTTTCTCTTAAACGAGAGTTTGGAGATTCCAAAGTCTAAAACTATACCTGCCAAATAATCCTGTATTATAAAGTGAGTGGTGCATGACCTTGCAGAGAAACTGGACAAAAACTGATTCTGCAGGCATTAACTTTTCACTCAGCTAAGCAGTATAAAAGAGTTGAGGTGAAAGTTAGCATAAAGTCTTGCCACCCTGACTGGCATTTTCTCCATACTTGTAAGAGAAGAAAGATTGCTTTCCCCATGTTTTAAGTCAAGTGCAAGGGGCATCATGTTTTCCCCTATCCAGGCCAGCTTGGCAATAAACTTGTTACAGACACAATGAGTGGTTTTCAAACCTCTAGAAGAAAGAGGCTCCCTGAGAAGTCTACTAGTCCAAAGATTGTGTGAATGATTGATCCAAGATGGGACTGGATATTATCCATTATAAAAAATGTTCTGTGAGAATAACAAGGAGCTCACAAAGCAAAAGAGAGTTGAAGGAACTAATACATGGGGCAGTTTCTGCGTGCACACTTTAGGCTCCTAGAATGGTGGGACGACATGACATAGATTGCTCTGAAACATCAGTGGTCAAAAGAGGATCCTCTGGTGTCAAAAAGCACAGTAAGTGTTATCTCACATGCAGTTATAGTGGCTGTCAGTTGTTTGCATTGTAATCGCCTGGGAAGCTTGTTAAAACTTAGGCACTGGACCACCTTTTCTGTCCCCAAAGTTTGTGATTCAGTACATCTGAAGTTGGGTCTGCATTTCTCACACGTGCATTAGGTGATGTTGGTGCTGCTGGTTTGGAGAACTACTAGATTAACATGTAGGGCTACTATTTGAAGGGAGATATTCTGAGAATTAAACCAACATAGATAAATTGGGAGCCTCGAGATTCTTCATGATGTGGTCCAAGTGCCTTGTGTCAGGAATGCCAGAATAGCAAAAGTCTTACTATTTGTTTTCTTTTAATTTAAATGAAATGAAATAATTCACTTCCAATAAAAGCATCCAAATCAAAGTAGAGTTTTGAATGATAACTAGTTACATGTATATATTCATTTAGCTAAATTAAATTTGTTGTTTAGTTAATAACTTGATAATATAACCAAAAAAAAACCCAAATCTATAATTAGTTGCAGCTATATAGTCACTTAGGAAATGCTGTAATTTTGTTTTGTGGAAAAAATGTTGGAAATACAGCAAACTGCTGCAAAATTAATGTAAGTTTCAAAGGTTTGCAGAAGAGAAATGAATTTGCCCATTAAAAATGATTCTCATTGAATCAAATAATTAAATCTTCAAAGCCAGTATTTATTAATGGTACATATGTGAATTTGCACAATGGACTTAAATTGATTAAATTCAGATACTATATTTGAATGATAAAATGTTAAAAAAATTAAATATGAAATAACATTTGAAGACTAACAGTTAAAATAGACTCATCTTTATATAATATGTTGAACTTTTTAACCATGGTGAAATTCTTTCTGAATGTATTTAGTATTCAAGATAATTTTTTTTCATCTTCATACACAGATAATGGACATTAACATTGTTCTTATAACCATTTTTGGTTTGCCTGTATTTGGTCATTGGTTTTAGGAAACTTGATAATTTTGCAAATTGGTCCTTCATTTAATTACTCATTTGGAATATTCACTTTCAGCAGGTTGATTGTCAGTAAGTTGAGTGAAAGATGGACTCTAGCGGACATCATTAGCTTTAACTGCTAAGAAACATTCCCATTGTTGTGAGGAACTGCATTGCAGTTTTCCTTTGGAGAATTGCCCTTCCTACAATTGGAATTGATGAAGTTCATATGAAATTAATTCTTTCTTCAGCTCCACTGGGTTTGCATAAGCTAAGCTAATAAAAGTATACTATATTCAAGTACTTGATGGATAGATTGATATTGGCTTCATTGAATAACAAGCTCTAGTTTTGAAAAAGTCGGAATCTTAACTCCTTTAATGTGGTAGAAATCTCTCTTCTAAATCTGTTGTTTTACTTTCTTCCAGAAGATGGATCACTTGCTACTGACCTGTTCTGTGGATATTCCAGTGCTTTCAGTGGAGTCATACCGACATCACTTAATTCTCCCACAGGTGATGTATGCAAACATGTGCATGTTTTAGTGAGGATAATCCCATCCCCAGCTTCACTGTGGTTGCATAAACCAAACTGGCCAAAAAGAGTGCATGCTTTTATTGGCTTTGTTGATAAGTAACCTTGTGTTCTTTGGAATCCTAACTCTATTATTACCTTGTGTTCTTTAGAATCCTAACTCTATTATTACCTTGTGTTCTTTGGAATCCTAACTCTGTTATTACCTTGTGTTCTTTGGAATCCTAACTCTATTATTACAGTTAATAATATATCGTAACTAAACCTGCTGTCTTGGTTTCTGCTCACAGGTTGATACCTTGTTACTGCTCTCATTAGTGGTATTTCTGATGCTATTTTTCTTAAGTGTCTTGTCAAAACAGAAACATGGGGTCAAGGTTCCCTGATGTAATGCCTTTGGGCAAAGGTTTAGTCAGGTTTTTGTTCTGTGGTCTAGGTGACTAGGGAATGTAGGCAAGATCCTTTCAGACAACCAATCTGCAATTCTTTGGAGTTGGTTAGAGGATGTTTTTGGAAATATTCTGAACCCATCAGATTCCTGGAACAAACAAAATATTTTATTTGATCCACTGTCATTGGTGTTTTCTTTTTTATACAGCTGAACATAATCTTGGCTGATAGACTTCTTAACATAAGTAAAACTAACTTGAATTACCTATGTGGTTTTCTGACTATGCTATCATAAACTATGGTTTACATTAGCAAATTTTGTTTCATTTAAAACCAAATGTTGCAAGTGATAAAATAAATGAATAGCTTGGATTTAATAAAATTAAAACATTTCAAAGACACCATCAAGAAAATGAAAATACAACTCACAGACTGGAAGAAAATATCTGCAGTAATCCATACTTTTAACCTGCTTCTTTCAGTCATAAACGGTATGTCAAACCTGGGATCTTATGGACTGAATTGTATCCCCCACCCCCGAATTCATATGTTGAAAAACTAATCCTCAAGATGAATGTATTTGGAGATGGGGCTTTTAAGGAGATAAATAACATTAAATGAGATCATAAGGGTGTGAGCATAATCTGAAAGGACTATTGTCCTTAAAAGAGAAAGAGATGCCAGGAATCTCTTTCTCTCCCCACATGTGCATGGAAAAAAGGCCATGTGAAGAGACAGAAGGCAGAAACTTGCAAGCCAGGAGGAGATGTATGACCAGAAACCAACTCTGCTGGCACCTTAATTTTGGACGTCCATCCTCCAGAACTGTGAGAAAATAAATTTCTCTTATTTAATCTACCCACCTGTAGTATTTTGTTATGGCAGCCCAAGCAAACTATACATGGGATACTGCTTGATCATGTTACAAAGCCAGAAACTGAAAGTCATCAGTGATAGCCCACCCCAATACCAAACAATTACTGAATTTTTTAAATTCTTGTGAATTCTTCCTAGTCATAGTCTTTTTGTGAACTTTGCTCTATCATGCTGGTATTTCCTTGGTAAAAGCCACCTTTGTCTCTCCTCTGTCTTACTAAAATAATTCATATCTATTCTACTACAATGATATTAGCTGAACACACTTCTTACACTGTACCTTGAGTAATCATTTTTAAATGAAAATCTGATTGCATCAATACACTATTTCCAAGTCTTAATAGATCCATCCAGTTTATTATCTGCCTTTTCTCAACTCTCTAAATATATCTGCATCATCTCCTAATGGGGATCAGCTATATTAAATGAAATAAGTACAGAATTTAAATGAACAATTGTTAATACCAAAAGGAGCGATCAAAAAGGGGATCAGCTATATTAAATGAAATCAGCTATATTAAATGAAATAAGTACAGAATTTAAATGAACAATTGTTAATACCAAAAGGAGCGATGCTAAGTTATGCAGAATACAAACCAGAAAGAACAACTATGAAACTTGAGAGTTAAATAGTTTGAATAAAAGAAAGCTCAGGATGCTCTTATACAGTACATGTTTAGTTTTTTGTTTGTTTGTTTGTTTGTTTTTTCTGTAACCTCCAGGCAGAATATGTTTCTTAGTCATATCACATCACTACTTTTAAGATGATGTCTGTCTGAATAAATGCTCTTACTAATAAAGATTAAGGAGTTGACATTTACACTAGGAAAACACCTAGAAAACTTAAGAGTATAGCTAACGGGGTGAAAAGGCTGCCTCCATCTCTCACAAAAGAGTGAAGTCTTATTTTCCTAGACTCATAATTTTAGCAAAGCTGATCTTCATGAATACGTATTTTTTCAATTCCTGTATTCCCATTTTACTGTTTTGACATGTCTTTCACTTACTTCTGCCTTTAATTACAATTATGGTTCTCTTTCCTCACCTAATAATCCCTGGGTGAGTAGGACTAAGTGGGACTAAATCTCTTCCCTAGTCTTCAGCACAGTAGATGGTTATTGCATGTTTACTGAATAAAAAGCACAGACAGTGACATCTTTGATCATTTGTATTACATCACAGGTAAAGATTTCAGTGTCACCATGAACATGGTTTTTGAGGAATGGTTTAACCCATGATATTTACAGTCTAAAACAGACAAGTAATTTGTATCTAAATTAGGGAAGAAACTGTTACAAATAAAAATATCATCTCTAATAGATAAGTGAGCAATTTACAGAACAGGAAAGCCAAAAAGTGAAAAATAGCATTGGTAGATCTGCTGGAAGTACACAGTTAATCACAAAAAAATGTTAAGACAACAAATGAATAGGAATTTGTAGTAACAGATTGACAACATTTAGATAGATGATGCCAGGTTTGGGTCAGGGTATAGAGGTATCATCCTGCCAGTACAAATTCTGGAAAGCAGTCAGTTACTATATTATCAAACTAAATAAGTGTGACCTATGATCCAGCTATTCTACTATGTATATTTCCCAGGAAGATCCTTCTATAGGCCCATGAGGAGACATGCAGAATGATGTACATTGCTTCATTATTTGTACAGACTTGGAGGCCTACCACTGTGTGCCTTACTGGGAGAGTGTATAGTAAAAACCTTTTAGAAACAATTGACCATTATGCAGTAGTTAGAAACAGCTGATTAGAAATGCATGTAGCAGTGTAGATGAATCCTAAAAATAAGGCTCAGTGAAAAATTCCATTTACATAAACTAAAAATACTTAATGGAAACTGTGTTTGTATATATGTAGACTATATATCCCTTATCTGTGATTATTGACAGCCACAAAAACCAATAATTTTGGTTCTTTGAAAAAATCAACATCTCTTAGAATCTGGGTTTTACTGAGGTCTGTCACCTAAATTTTTGAAAATCCTCTCTGAATGGTACTGCTGCTTTAAGTATTCAACTTGTCCAGATTTTGCTTCCGACCTTTCCAAGGTGCTAGGGAGTGACAGGGTTGCCTGGTGGAGTGAAGAATTCTGGCTCTGCCCAGAACATTTTTCCGACACTGCTTTCATGACCTACAAAAACACCTATTGTTGGATGAATATACATTAATGAGATCCAGCCTAACGCACTCTAATGGCCATAGCTGAACTCTATGTCCTTGTCACAGCTACAGAAAACATGTAGTCGAACACATGTGGAATGACTAGAAAAATAAATACCATCTCAAGACCAGAAAAGCCATCTGTCAGGAAGTTCTTTCCTTTTGACCTAAGTCCGAACTGAGTATGTAGTGAGGCAAAGAATCTAATCAAATAATTTGTTCTTTTTACAGGCCAATCAGATGATGGTTGTACAATTAAAGAAAAATGTATTTGGCTATCATTATTTATGTTAAGTTCTAGTTAGTGGTTGTCAACTGGGACAATTTTGCTCCCCAAGAGACATTTGGCAATGCCTGGAGACATCTTTGGTTGTCTCAGGTAGCTAGCTGGCTTCTAATGGGTAGACCCAGAATGCTGATAAATATTCAATAACACACAAGACAGGTCCCTCAGAAAACAGTTATCTGGCTTAATATATCAATAGTGATGGAACTGAAAACCTGCGCTCCAAGCTAAAAAGTTAAGTAGATCAAATGTGTCCTCAGAGCTTTCACACCCTCAATGGCAACCTTCCTCTCCTTTGACTTTGCCTGGACTGCTCTTCTAAAGATATCCCAATGGTTTTCTCCTCTCTTCTTTTAGATTTTAAGTCAAATGAGAGCCTCTCAGTAAGACTTTGACCAGTTTATTAATTCGGGAATCTTTTTCTCATTCTTCAAAAATCCCTATCCACCTCCCTTGCCTTATTTTATTCCATATACTTAACAACATGTGGAATGTTTTACTTATTTTATTTTCCACAGAGCCCCATTATAGTTTAAGCAACACTCATTATTGCTGGATCTCCAGTGGTGTGAAGAGTGCCTTGAAGCATAATAGGTGCTCAGTAATTTTTTGTTACTGAAAATGAACTCATTCCTAAGAATCTTAAAGAAGAGTTCAAATACAGATGGGGCACCTTTCTCAGATTACAGCATGCAGTTTCACTAAATCTTGAGATAATACTAATCAAAGCATGAGCTTATTCTTACTTTTCCCTGTGCTCTATAGCAAAGACCAAGGGAATGGTAAGCTACTACAGATTCAGAGGGGAAAAAAGTTTTTGGTCACATTCAAATGTCATAATCTATTAAATCTTTTTCAACTATTACCATTTAAGAGAGCACCTAAACTGAAGGGGTTTAAAGAAACAAAACAAAACAGATTTTGGAGTTCCCTTCGTGGCTCAGTGGCTAATGAATCCAACTAGGAACCATGAAGTTGTGGGTTCCATCCCTGGCCTCGCTCTGTGGGTTAAGGATCCAATGTTGCCTTGAGCTGTGGCGTAGGTCGCAGATGCGGCTCAGATCTGACATTGCTGTGGCTCTGGCATAGGCCAGCAGCAACAGCTCTGATTAGACCCCTAGCCTGGGAATCTGCATATGCCACGGGTGTGGCCCTGGAAAAGACAAAAAACAAACAAAAAAACAAACAGATTTTAGCTTTTTACTGGTTGTTTTTTGCCAGAGAAAGCCAATATCTGGCATCAGGGATCTGTAATTATCTAACTGCCAGAGTGATTTTTCTATCCCCACCAGTCTGTACTCATGTACCATTCTTTCAGGTACACTCATGGAGAGAAGTGGGCAAGAATTCACTTGATGGGCAGAAGGGTGTTATGTGCTAAGAATCCTCCACTTACAGCCATTACCATTCTTGTCCATAAAGAAATGGTATACACCTGAAGCCAGTGACCACTATAAATAATTCCTCTTTACCGTTTTTCTGAATAAAATATCCTTTAAAAAATCACTGTTATCCCAGGTTTGGGGTTTTTTTTTTCCCCCTGCCTTTACAATTCAGGTATGTTGAGGTGGTTAAATTGCTTTTTCACATAGACTATACATCTCAATGTCACGTGAACCGTATTCGTAGAATGATCTAATTATTAGAGTCTAATACAATAACAACTCTCTTTTAAGAACTTTGTATTTCAGTGGTTCTCTAGATTTTTCTCATAAATAAAAGAGCAATTTTGGTCACTTCTTAGCATATCTGCATTAGTCAGGTTCTCCTCAGAAAATGGAAAGTTAGTATTTAAAGGTCTGATTGAATTTAGTGAAGGGTTTGTATTAGAGGTAAGGGCAGAGCTAAGGGGACCAAAAAGCTGAAACATTGAAAAAGCCACAAGCCACAGTGGGAATCCTACCTCCCCTAGTAGTGAGAGGCGGGGGGTGTAAAAGGTGCCCATTGAGAAGAATTCCCTTTATCATAGTTTAACAAGGCTTTATCTCTCAGGGAGGCCATAATGCAGTAACTTGTACTACCAGCTGGTTCCAGCACATATGCAGACTCATGCACCAGTTAGGTCCATGCTTTTCCTGACTCTTGTCTTAGGGAATGCCCCCTTGAAGCCAAAGCTGTGGTTTAGAGGGAGAGGCAGCTAAGCACAAGTGAGTGCAGTAAGAGCCACATGCTCCTAATATGTAATTGTGTTATTAAAGCTGCTTGGCACCAGTATCCTCTGTTTCATTTTCACTTAAAGAAATGGAATACTGATATATAAATTCAAATTTATGAGGATATGTGTCAGAAAACATACAACCTATAATGGGAAGCTGAGGTGGCAGGGGCCCTTGATTTTCCATACTCGGACATTCTTTGTGAGAGCCCAGAGCCAACTAGGGGCTGGTTTTAAATACTGCTGAAGGAGGTCATCAAGAGGACGTGATTGCTGATTGCCCCTCCAGGTGGATCCAGGCAGTCAGAGGCTCCTCCCCATTCCCTTGGTCTTGGAAGGTCTGCTCAGCCTGAAGCTCTCACAGCCAGGGCCATTTCCAGGGTGCTGCAGCCTTGAGAGTGAGGTGCATGGAGACCATTTGGATACGTGATTGAAGCCCGTGCAGGCCTTTGAGTAAGTGTTTTAAGATTCTGGTGGATGTGTATGGACTCAGTCACCTTGCAGCGCCCAGACAAGCCTCTTGGGTAAGTTCCAAACTTGCCACATACTCATCCAGAAGGGCTGCCTCTTTCTTCCAACTCTCCTTGCCCTCCCTGGAGTGGGGATAGTTCACGAAATGATGAGGAAGGTTTTTGTCCGAATATATCCTAGCCCTCCTCCAAAACACTAGGGGTCTCTGCTCTGATTCTTTTGTCTTGATTTGCCTCCTTGCCACTCTGAGGTCCTAGGGTCATGTACTAGGGCAGTTGGAATGCCAGCCTGAGCTGGCCATAGAACTGTCTCTTTTTCTAGACCTTCTTCAAAACCAGGTAGCTCCTGAGCTACCACAGTTGATCAGAAAAGCACTCCTGAATGTGGTATGTATTGCTTCAAAGTTCTAAGAATTTTGCTGTTTTTTTCACTGTGCAAGGTTTGAGTGGCAGGAACTTGTCTCTCACTTGAGAGGGACAATCACAATGTGCCATAGATAATTGGTTACCTGGTAACGTCAGTGATGAGGCCCATGAACTTTCCAAGGATGGTATGTCTGAATTTTGGCATCTAGTGTGTTGGCTACTTCTCTGTGAAAAGCTTCAATTAGCATAATCAATGTAATGGACCAGAGAGGTAATCAGTGGGATGTGAGTAAAACCGAAGTCTCTGAGTGTTATAATGTAAACAAGGTGATGATATCGTCCTTAGATAAGACAAGGAATATGTCCTGCTGCCCCTGGCAGGGGAAAGTGAACAACTGATTTGCTTTACTGATTTGTATTGAAAGTGTTTGCTAGGTTAGCTCTATACTAGGTGCCGTCAAAAAGCCCTGGTAAAGATAGCTTTTTTGGAACAAGTGGAATCACCATGTGATTAAATGTATAATAATCTACAGCTGTTCTTTGAGACCCAGCGGCCCTCTGCACTGTGAAATAGGTGAGTTAAATGAAAATCACAGATGCTGCACCTTTAAGTTTTTGCAGGTGGCACTAATCTCTGGAATTCTCTAGTGATGTGGTAACATGTTGGCTTGCTATTTTTGTAGAAGGGTACCGTTTTACAAACTTCAAATTGTCCTTTCTTTTTTTAAGAGCTCTCACTGTTGGGATCCAAGAACCAAGGTGGGGTTTCTGCTAGATACTCCATAAATCTTTGCCAATGCCTACTCAGTAATTAAGGGAATACTACAGGATAAGTCTGTGGTCTGAACTCACTGATAGATGGACTTAGCCCAAGACTCGTTCTGTATCTGATTTTCCAAAGCCCCCACTTTGATCAGCGGGTCAAGGTGGCATTAAAATTCCCAAGGGGTTAGAGACACATCATTCTTAGCATCTAATAATTCCCCAAAGCTTAGGGTGTTGTATTTTCCCCATTGCCCACACATCCTAGTAAATGGCTGTCATTCTAGGAAAAGGCTTAAAGTAGTCACTGCAATCAATTCTGGCTGCATCACAAGGACATCATTCAATATGACCTAACCTCCCCATGAGTCAAGGTGCTCTGGGTGTCTGAACTGACTTGAGTGTAGGAACTGGTAAATTTACCCAAGTTGGTGATGCCAGGCTTCTGTTCATTATACCAAGACTTGAAATGTTACCCAGAAAGTCAGCCTAAAACAATATCTCACTTCACTGTTCCACCAAAATGTAGGCTCCCGGCAGTGTTTGAACTTTATTTGGGAAACCTGAGGTCGTCCTTTTCTCTTAAATCTACTAATTATTAGAAATTTCACGTGTGGATCTCTGCAGTACTTCCTTTTATTGTTCAGTTCAATGATTTCAGTGGGAAGGAGGGGAAAGGAACATACTGTGATAATTTTGTTGATGACTATGTATTCATTTGATAAATATTTATTGAACATCTACTACCTACTCGACAGTGTTCTAGGTAGTGCAGATATAGCAGTGAGTTAGTCAAGAAAAATATTCCTGCATTGGTGGTATAGTGATGAGCATAGCTGTCTTCCAAGAAAAATATTCTTGCCCCCATAGGCAGCTGGCAAAATAGTGTGAAGACAAATAATAACCAAGATAAAGAGATAAATATATATTGTATGTTACATGGTAATAATACAAAGAAAAATAAAATATAAAAGGGGAATAGAGATGGTGAGAGTGCAGAGTTGGTGATTGTATGGTTGGTTGTACTTTTGAATAAGTTGGCCGCGTATGACTTTACTGTGAAGGTGACATTTGATGGTAGACCTGAAGGAAGTGATAGGACAGCAGGTAGTTGGAGTCAGAACAATTAGGACAGGAAAAGAGTAAGTGTGCCTCCGCTTTGGGGAGGGAACATGCCAGACACGTTTGAGAAATAGGGAAGACTAATAAAATGCAAAAATAATTGAAGACATATATATTAAAATGTTAGCCAAGCTTAACATTAACCCTAGTAGAATTCAAAACAATTTGTACTTTTTCATTATTAGGTAAGATGAAATCAAACAGAGGACTTTCCCATAACTGCTAGAAAGCAGCAAGGGAATGTTTAATGACATGGGGAAATGCTTACAAAATGAGCCAAAAGTAACTCAGTATTCTCTGACCCTGATCTATACAATTATACATCGTTTTGAAATGAAATGTAAACCAGCAAGGAAGTTCATCAAAAGGTTTTCTCTGAATTATGGAATTGAGTAATAAATATTTTTCTCCTTTTCTATATTGTCTAAGTATCTATTTTGCTTTGTTTCACTTTCTCAAAGCAACTATAAGCATTCCTCATTTAATTGTGCTTTGCAGATAACTGCATTTTTTTTTTTTTTACAAGTTGAAAGTTTGTGGCAACCCTGTGTAAAGTCTTTTGGTGACATGTTTCCAACAGCATTTGCTCATGTTGTGTCTCTATGTTACCTCTTGGTAATTCTTGCAATATTTCAAACTTTTTCATTAGTACTATATTTGTTATTGCTGAAGAGCCAGATGATGGTTAGCACTTTTTGGCAATAAAGTATTTTTCAATTAAAGTTTGTACATTTTTAAAGACATAATGCTATTATTGCACGCTGATAGATTACAGTATAGTGTAAATATAACTTTTATATATGTTGGGAAACCAAAAAATTTGTGACTTTATCATGATATTTGATTTATTGCTGCAATAACTCCAAGGTCTGCCTCTATAACAGGATGAATTAGACAAACCTGGGTTGAAATGCTGGCTCTACTTAAAACTGTGTTACCTTGGATAAGTGTTCATATCTGTAAAATACGGTTAAGAATAATGATTTTATAGTGTTGTTTTAGATCACTAAATACAGTACTGGTTTTAAAGGTGTTAACATAGTACCTGATTTGTCATATTCAATAAATGTTTAATTGAAAATATGGCTTTTGAAATCAGATACTTTTTTTTGAAGAACAAATAGAAAACCCAATAGTTCAAACATACACATATTAAATGATACCTGCTTCTCAATTAAAACAGTGATATTTCAGAGTGATTTCTACTCAAACTGCCATTCACAGATAGTGCTTTTTTTGTTGTTGTTACTTTTTTTGGCATGTTTGGTGAGAACACTGAGGATCTACTCTCTTAGCAAATTTTGAGTATATGATACAGTATTATTAACTATAGCCATCTTGCTATAATTCAATTCCTAGAACATATATATGTTATATGAAACTGAAAATTTGTTCTCTTTGACCAGTTTCTTGAACAGTTAAAGCAAGATGCACATTCTGGTTGATAGCTGTATAAATAAGAGATATTTAAGAATTCCTGTTGTGGCTCAGTGGTTAACGAACCCGAATAGTATGCATGAGGACGTGGGTTCGATTCTTGGCCTCGCTCAGTGGGTTAAGGATCCGGCGTTGCCGTGAGCTGTGGTGTAGGTTGCAGATGCGGCTCAGATCCTGCACTGCTGTGGTTCTGGCGTAGGCCGGCAGCCACAGCTCCGATTGGACCCCTAGCCTAGGAACCTCCATATGCTGTGGGTGTGGCTCTAAAAGGACAAAAAAAGAGATATTTATTATGTTTACAAAAACTTTAGGAGTGCTACATGATTATTACAGACTCTTTGGAGCAGGTAGAGCATATGAGGTAAAAATAGAGTCAAAGATAACCACTATAATTTGTATATGTTTCCTTCTAAAATTTTACAGTATGTGCTTAAATTTTTTTATTCTGAAAAATGGAAACACATTTGTTACATATTTAATTAATGCATATTAATGCTTTTGAAAAGACAGTTTTTCATAACTTAGAACATTTGGCTTAACTGAAAAGAAACATTTAAGGAATACCTGCTATGGTGCAGTGGGTTAAGAATTTGACTGTAGCAGCTCAGGTTGCTGCAAAGGTGCAGATTTGACCCTGGCCTGGCACAGTGGGTTAAAGGATCTGGCATTGCTGTAGCTGTGATTCAGATTCAATCCCTGGTCCAGGAACTTCCATATGCCATGGGTATGGACATAAAATGTAAAAAAAAAAAAAAAAAATTTTTTAATTAAAAAATAAAAGCGTTAAATAATCTGACCTTAGATTTAGGTTTCAATAAAATTAGAATCATATTTTATAATATGACCAATTCTTCAAAAATTGCTCTTGTGTAACACCAGACTGAATGTTTCAAGATAAAATTTAATTAACTGTGCTTTTATTGTAAAAACTATAAAGCACTATATAATAAACATTTTAATTTATATCATTTTCTTCTAAAAAACTTTAAAATGCTACACATATAAATGATGCACTAACTGAGAGAAATTATCGTCCTTTCCATTGTTTTGAAGTGCTTATTTCTAGCCCATGCAAGTGTGTCAGCATGTTTTCAATCTAATGTACCAAGGTCAAATGCACTCTAGAGATATGTCTTAATGGAATTTTCAGGCAAGTCAATGCTGTTGTACAGTAGACTAAACAATTTGATGACCAGTACAGTTAGAATATATATTATGTAATTTCAGAGAACTTTAGAAATGTAGGGGATGGTTTTAAATGACAAGCAGTAGCTTTGGTCGTCCTTTCTGAAGAAAGATGGAAAATATAATTTTGCTGACTTCTTTGCAGTTAGACAAAGTGCAGATGAATTGTGAGTATAAATTTAATTCTTCCAGCTATTACTTCAGTAGGCTAAAAGCATGTACAAAAACCAATCAAATGGAAGGTAAGGAAAACCAGATAGAGTGACTGGACGAACTTGGCTGTCATTAATTTGTTAACAATTGTTCATGCAATGATGCTATTAAATGATGTTATGAAAGGCAAATAAGGTCTCCACCCATTAACTAACTTATGAATATGACATTAACTTAAGACTTTATGTTATTAAATCTATATTCAAGCAGATTAAGCTATGAACTATATTTTAAATAATACCATATTTTAAATAACGTTGCCCTAATCCATTTTAATGTTCTGGAAAGAATACTCTAATACTTAGCAAAATGAAATTTGATGTTAAATACAGTTATCATTCGATCCTGGAAATAATTTGCCTTCTTATATTTATCATGTTTATGGAGTTTCTCTCATATTTCTCCACTTTTTTTTGTCCAGTGCTTCTCTCCATATATTATTTTTTAATTCCTCTTGCTTCTTTAGCACATTAATGGTGGTTTTAAAAAAAAATCCTCTCTCTGTATTCCCAAAGTTTTCTACCTTGAGTATTTTTAGCTTTTTTTTTTTTTTTTTTTTTTTTTTACTGTATTTACTAACTATATACAGGCAATAACCAAATGTTGGTCTCTTACCCTCGACCCTTTCCAGTGCAGTAGCCATTAGGGGAGCTATTGAAAACCTGAAAAGTGGCTTATGCAATTGGGAATCTGAAACTTTATTTAATTTTAATTAACATTCAATTTGAATGGGTACATAAGGCTGGTAGCTATTGTATGGAACAGCACAATTATAGATTGCTTTTTGTAGTCTGAGTTGCCCTCAGAAGTTGCCAGATAAAGACCTTTGGATTTGTCTTAAACCCAGGAAACTGCGCATATCACTCTGCCACCTAAAGACTTTCAGTGCCTCCTCCTGTGTTACTACTTAGTCCAAATTTCAAACGCTCACATATAAGGTCCACTTTAATCTCATTCTGTCACACTTTTCCATTCAAGTTTTCATTAATCTCATCTTTATATGCTGTAATCCATCCAAACTTAAGTATCTTTGTACTGAGTCCATAATTTATGCTTTCTCCATGCTTATAATTTGACTCAGAGTATTTTCTTCCTTGCCCAAAATGAGTGCCCAAATCATTTTAATTGTTTTTGTTTTTTTTAAATGAATATCAATGGTATTTGGAATGTAATAGAAAACATTTTGGAAAATTATGTATAACAAAGCCATTTCTCGACAAGTTATTTCAGGGGACCAGAGTCTGCTTATTTCAGAAGCCCCTGGATGCCTTAAGATAATATTTGTCTCAAAAAGAAAAAAATAAAAAGAAAAGAATATTTGTTTCATTATCTCCATTATTTTCCCCTCTAAGGAATTGTCCTTAATAAATGTTGCTATGTATCTTCTCCTGGTTTTTTTTTTTAACTATTATTTTTTAAATTATTTGCTTTTAAAATTATTATTCAATAATTGTTTTAAAAATATTATTCAATTTATTAAACTAAAAGAAAAAAATCTGTTCATCCATTTCTCTTACCACCTCCCACCTCCCCATCCCCATCCCTCTCCTCTAGCAACCTGCATCTGTTCTCTGTGTCTATCAGATATTTGCTTTGTTTTTAGGTGTCTCATATAAGAGCACTCGTATGGTATTTGCCTTTCTCTGTCTAACTTATTTCACTTAGCATAATGCCCTCCTCGTCTATACTTGATGTTGCAAATGGCAAGATTTCATTCTTTGTATCACTGAAGAATATTCCATTTTGTATATACACCACAATTTTTTAAAATTCATTCATTGATGGATACTTAGGTTGCTTCCATATCTTGGCTATTATAAATAATGCTGCAGTGAACATGGGGGTGCATATCATTTCAAGTTAATGTTTTCATTTTCTTCAGATAAAGATTCAAAAGTAGGGTAGCTGGATCATATTGCAGTTTTATTTTGAATTTTTTGAGGACCCTTCATACTATTTCCCGTAGTGGTGTACCAAATTACATTCTCACCAATGGTTTACAAGTGTACCCTCTTCTCCATATCCTTACCAACACTTGTTATTCCTTGCTTTTTAAAAATAGCAGCCATTGTAACAGGTATGAGGTCTAGTTTTGATTTGCATTTCCCTGATGATTAATGACGTTGAGCATTTTTTCATGTACTGTTGGCTATTTGTGTGTCTTCCTTGGAAAAATGTCTGTTCAGCTCTTCTCATGTTTTAATGGGATTAAGTGTTCAGTTTCAGCTGACATTGCCACTCACTTCATGAAGCTTTTCCCAATTTCCAATAAGCAAGCTCTCCCTGGACTGGGTCAGTCTAGTTATCTGTCTTTATTTACTCCTGATAATGTATCTGTTTTGTCCTTATGTAACATTATGAGCTCTCTCAGGTCATGTTGTATATCTTACTTATTCCCTAATTTTTAGTCTTTAACCCCTGTCTAGTATATAGAATATACAAAATAACTGGTTGTCAAATTATTGGATTAAATACTAAAACTAATGTAGACATTTGAATTGGAACTCATTATCAGAGCATTTCTAATGAAAGTGATCAAATCATTAGGTTATATGAGTTTATAAATATATGCATTCCCTATATGGAGACATGTTATATATATATAATGCAAATAGTCAAATATGCAAATAGTCTCTTCAGTTATAGATGAATGACTTGCATATTTTATACAAGTCATTTTATCTTTATATGTGCATGTATAACACACATACATTTTTGTCTGATATGTACTGAAAAAAGTAATTTTACTTCTTTATTTTTCTAGATAATTGGCTCCATTTCATTTCCTAAAGGTAGAGCATATATTATAATTATATGCTATAAAACAGGCATTATGTAAAAATATTTATTTTAAACCAGAATATTATGTTGAGAATATTTTCCCACCACAAACATTTGTTTGCCATCTGTATTCAGTCCAAGCAAACTGTTCATTACTATTAAGGAAATTTGGATGGTGGACATTCTAACTTCTTGGAACTATTGCCAAGCTACTGCAGTTACCAGTATATAAAAAATCTGATGCTTTGTTTAATGTTTTATGAACTTTCTCTGGAATATCCTGAGAAGTTCGCTTATTTTTAAGAAACATTAGTCCCACATAGCAAGTAGGTATATTCATATTGTAAACACAACCCAAACAGTCTGTAATACAAGTATTTCAATAGTAAAGATCACTATATATTTTTCTAACTACAGAAATCAGTGATCCCATTGTAAACAGTGTTAAATGACAGGTTATATACTAAGGATAAGGCAAAAGGCATTAGCCAGAGTTCAATTGCTAAAGGACACTCACAGGACCAAAAATGACAAGGCTTAAAAATGAACAGTTTATTTCATGGAAAAGTGACAGTAAGGCACCAGCATTAAAGTCCCAATATGGATCACAATCAAAGGCTCCCTCACAGCAAGCGTGTGGAAAAACCAAGCCATCATCCTACCTTTGCAGAGGCCATACCAAGATGTACCTTTTCTTTCAGACCAAGAACACAATTTTCTCTTAACTCAAAACCCAACTATGCATGCCCATAAAACCCCAAAACTAGAGAATCCAAAATGGAGTCTCAGCCAGGTTTTCTTGTGTCCCGATGGTCTCACAGGCATCTTCCCACTGCATAACCTGCCCCAGTGGCAGAGCAGTCCAGGTCCCTCACCAAGACCACGTGCAAACCATCAATATTACTTATCAGTAAATAATGCTGACATGCTGGTATATCATTTTTCAGATCTACAGTTACAAAGCAGCACTAGGAGTCGGTGAAGTTGATGCCCTCGCCAGGGTCAGGGCTGTGCAGGTATTTTTCTTGCTTCAGACCAGTTTCAGGCCTAAGGGGATTGATGCTCTCAGCTCAGCAACCAAGTAACAGGAGCTATTTCTTGCAATACAAGTGACAAAGTATTAGTATTCAAAATATATGAGACACTTGTAAACTAGAGAGAGAGACAAATAACCTAATAAAAAGGACAACCCCCCCCAAACATGTAAAAAATACACAGAAAAACTCACTAATGATTTTTGAGATGCCAAAAAATAGCAACAACCACAAAGTCATCAGATTGCCCAATTTTTCATAAGTTTGCTAGACACATTTTGATAAGACTCTGGGGGTGGGGGGGAAGCCCTCATATGCTGCCAATGGTAGTGTAAAATGGTACAGTCACTTCAAAGAGCAATTTCAGGAATTCCCTTCATGGCTCAGTGGTTAACAAACCCAACTAGGATACATGAGGATGCAGGTTCGATCCCTGGCCTCGCTCAGTGGGTTAAGGATCCCGCGTTGCTGTGGCTGTGGTGTAGGCCAGTAGCTGTAGCTCTGATTCGACCCCTAGCCTGGGATCCTCCATATGCTGCAAGTGCGCCCCTAAAAAAGCAAAAATAAATAAGTAAATATATAAAGAGCAATTTCACAAGCTTTACAATTGTTAAGGATGTTCATACCTTAAGATCACTATGCATCTCTAGGAATATACCTTAGAAAAACTAGCAAGCATAACATGGGAATCATTTGCATAATTATTTATTACAACATGGCTTATAATCATGAAAAATTAAAAGCAATACATGACCTATGCATAGAAAATGGATCAATAAATTATATATTTTCAGGGGAGTATTCAGTAGAGTTTAAAATGAATTAATATTCATGTATCATGAGTCATTGATGTAATGATATACAAATCCTGGATCACGGACATGCTATTAACACTAACATTTTAAAACATAAAGTTAAGAGGGAAAATCGACTTGCAGAAAGACGAATTATATTGCATCACTTATATGAAGCTTAAAACCAAAAAATCATTATATATAATTCATGGGACTATTCATATGTAATGAAATATAAAATTTAGGAAAGATAAACACTGTCTTTTGGATAGTGGGTACATCTGAGAAGAAACTTAAATGTTCTTAGTGAGGGATCCAAAATGATTTATTTCTTTGAAAACTGGAATTTGAGGTAAACCTGTTACCATGTTGACTATAGCATTTGGACAATTAATACTGTGCCTCCTTGAATTTGGGCTGTAGAGGAACAAGTGACAGACTTGCATCTGAATAAAAAAGTCTGCCAAGTAGAGGCCATAGAGGTCAAACTGTCCACCCATTAAAAGTCAAAATAAACAATAAAAAATTTAGGAGTTCCCATTGTGGCTCAGCAGGTTAAGAACCTAACTAGTACCCATGAGGCTACAGGTTTGATCCCTGGCTTTCTGGTGGGTTAGGGATCTGATGGTGCCGTGAACTGTGGGTTGTAGATGTGTCAGATCTGGCATGGCTGTGGCTCTGGCGTAGGCAGCAGCTCCTGCTCTGATTTGACCCTTGGCCTGGGAGGAGCTTCCATATGCCACAAATGCTGCCCTAAGAAGCAAAAGAAAAAAAAGAAAGAAAGATGGAAAAGAAAGCAAAAAATTAAAAGCCACCTACAATGTAGTTAAGTGTAGCCTTAATGTGAAGAAATCTGCCTGGGTTTATCTTTGATCTTTCGTAAAATTGCCGCCTGACTGGTTGTAGATTATGGTCCCAGCTTATGAATAGAAACTGAGTGAGGTGTCCTAAGCTCTCAGCAATAGTTGAGACATTTTCAAAGTCAGGAGTGATGAACTTGGATGGCTCCATCTGGAATATTTCTTAATGATTCTCACAAACACAAATGAAGCGCTTCTTGAAATAATTGACATTAGGAATCTGCCGTACTCCGAGGGAATCACCAAGAAAACACATCTGTCATTCAAGTAAATCTTTTCTTGATCCTATAGGCTTCCCATTTGGAGTAAGAGAGTGGAAAAAAATGGAGAAATACAAGATGGAGTAGAGATGGCAAAGGTGGAGAACCAAATAATACCTAAGAGTGAGGCTAGGTAAGAGACCCACCTCCAAACTAAATAAGACTATGGAATCGTGATAGTTAGAATACAGAGGACATTTTAATTGTGAACTTGAGACTGTCCTTAAGAGTAAATGTGGCCAAATGCTTTTTCATTATTTAACAGTGATTGTAAAAGTTTTACTTGAAACGTCATCCTAGGCAGGGGGAGAATTGGTCCCACAGAGTTCATCTAATGGTCCCTAAGAGGAACAAAAGTTTGATATTTGCACCTTAAGAGACACTGCTAGTACAATAAACAGATTATATGGTTATTTTATGAAAGATAAATACAGGGCACAAAGGAACATGTGTCTTCCGTAGAGTAGTTGTAATATAGACCTTAATCTCTTCTTCTAGAAGGGGGGTAGAATTTGGCGAATCTATATACCGTCAATTACTTAACAGTAAAATATAACTAGAACTTGAGTTTTTCTGTGTTAATTCCTCATGGTACAAGTTCCAATCCTATGTATTTGTTTTGAGATATGCCACATTAGAAACATGAAAGAGAACTGGGGGATCATTCATTTAACACAGGGACAAAGAATGTATTGGCTGAGTTTTATTTTTTCGTGAATCAATCAGACACACTCCTCTATCTCCTGTATTTGAGGCCTCTTAAGTAAGAAATTATAATACTTTTGTGGAGATAGGGAATTATTTCAAAATTTTTAATTTTTCTTATTTTCCCTTCTCACAAGTATTGTTCTTTCCTAGTTTGCAAATACTTTGAAAGTCACAGTGAAGTATGACTGAGCAATTCAGGTGACCATTTCGGGTCCTGAATTTGAGTTGCTGCAAACTAGTCAATGGGTAAGAATTTATAACATGCAATGCAGCAATCCTCAGGGTGAACTTCCACATCACACAACCTTGAAACCAAGATGATGCTTAACTGAATTACTCGGTTGATGTGATCTTTACTGCAAAGGGCCTATTATAGACAGCACAACATTATGTGGTGTCTAAGAGATGTTGGCAAAGTTTGGAAACATGAAGTCTGTAAGGTCATAGTCTTGATAACCATTAGCATGATATAATATATCAACAGCTCAGTAAATTCAGCACCTACTTTCTACCTGTAGGATTGGGTGGTGAGCAGTAGAGTGATCTGTATCAAAATATCAGCATGGGCTCTCAAACTAGGGTCTGCTAAACACTATATATCCCATATTACTGCATATACTATCCTGTTTCTCTTCTAGAGACATGACCAGTGCCCCAGGAGACATTTGATGGTTGGTCGAGAACTTTAAGGGACTTTTGAATTCCTCATCATTGACTGATCATGTACTCTTATCAGTAATACTTTTCTGAGTGTGCCTCCCACATAAACATATTCTTTTACTTATTTTAAAATTTATACTTTACACTTGTACTGATGTTCCAGTACACTATGTTCATTACTAAAACTATGCAAATATTAGAAATGTAAAAACTTTGAGATAAAGATTTAAAAAGCATTATTTCCAAAAAGATACTTTAGTCTACGGCCATACCACCTTGAACACACCCAGTCTCATCAAAAAGATATTTTATAAGAGTCTCATGGTCCTACATTCCAGCTGTGAAATTCCTAACTTCTGTTCGAAGGGGAAAAAATGAATAAGATGCACTGAGTGCTTCATCATGTGCTGCCCAATGTGATCTCACTTTGGAAGTCTGTTGACTGTGGAATTTGTTAACCAGGGGAATGTTATGTGACAGAAATTAGTCTTCAAAAATAATCCATTAGTTAATACAAGTACAGGCATAAATCAAGCAAATTTTTTGTATACTTATATGGGATGATAGAATGGTGTTGATGGTTTATATTGCAAGAAAATATTAAAATACTTACCTGCCTCAAAGATAAAGAAGTGAACACTATTATAGGGCACTAATGGGACAGACACATAAGGGAATATTATGTTACACCAGGATAATTCTAATAAATTAGAATTATTTACTAATAAGAGGCAAGAAAGGTAGAGCCAATGATTTAAACATCAAGAGAGTTTCCTATCCTCTAAAGGGAAGATGGAAATACACTTTAAATGTACCTTGCTCAGACAAACACTCCTGGCAAACAGGAGTGTCTGTAACACAGAGGCAAAAGACAGAAACTTGTCTCAGGCAACCAGACACATATTTTCACATAACCATGTGGGATCATTCAAGCATTTGCACAAGGGCGTACAGTGGCTATTAAGGACAACCATAGCTGTTCACTTTTTTATTAAGTGTAAAGACTGAAGATTCCCTTTAATACTAGAAATATCATGATAAAAAATAGTCTTTTTCATGCAGAAGTGCAAGGGGAGGGGGAAGGAAAATAATAGAAGGAAGCATTTCTCTTGCTTATTCCTAGAGGAAGCTTTCAACTCTTTATTGAAGAGTGTTTGGAAGTTAAAATTGGAATCCTACTGCAGCATTCCACTGCAATGATAGAACCAGAGTTCCAAAAGAAAGAAATCTTTTGGAAGGACAAAGAATTTTATGTGAAAATATAATTTAGAGCAGACATCACCAAACTATGATTTGTGGGTCAAATCTGATCCTTGGCACCTGTTTTTGTTAGTAAAATTTTATTGGAACACAGACACACCCATTTATCTCTGTATTGTCTGGGACAGATTTCACAATATAATGGCAGATTTGACTAGCTACAACAGAAACAATATTTCTTATAGAGCCTAAAATATTTATTCTCTTACCCTTTACAGAAAAATTTTTCTGATACATGGTCACCTGGAATTGATTTATACCATAAATTTCTAAAAAAAAAACCCTTGTATTTAGTATAAACATTTAATAAGTAAACACTGATATTTATTTTTATAAGAAAAATAATTATATATATATATATATATGCATGTATTTCTTTGGATATTTTATTCCAAATGTCTGTGTTATATGTGTGTGTATAAAAACATTTGGTAGACAACACATAGTTCATTCTAGAATATAGATCCAGCCATTCTTCATCAGTCATTTGAGACTCTTTTCTCAGTTTTAAAATGAATTTCCTCTCCGGTGATACACATTTGGGTATTTCTTCAGACACTAGGATATAGAATGTCATCCAATTGAAAGGGTTTAGTAGGATTTTTGCAGGCAGAGAAACAAATTAAGAAGCCAGTTTTCCAAAAGATTTTATCTGCTGTTTTTTGTCCTGAACTATTGTGCTACTTTTCACATATATATCACCTGTGAATGGCACAGAAGATCATAAACCATCCAGTTCATTTTTTTGTTTTATTTTAAAAGTAAAAGTTTATCTTTCACAGAAGTACCCTAAATAATTTACCTGGACATTTATTTTCATAGTTGAGCTTCCCCTGTCTCCTCAGGAAAAAAAATGTTTTTACATACCACTTCTTTGCATCTGTCTCCAGGTCAAAATGTCTTTGCGTGAATGTCCTGGCCTTTTTATGATATTTTATGTCAGTAAACAAGAATGATCTTTTTCACATCAATTTCCTCTCAGTAGCTGCTCTACAATCAGAGATCAAGTTTCAAGTAGGTAACTTTACTGCATTGTGTGATCGAGGAAATGGACCTACAGTATTCATGATAAACAAGTTGATAAATTTGACCCAACTTTTCCGTCTCAGTTGGCATCACTGCTTGTTTCAGTATAGCTTTAGAAATTCATTCATTGGAATCGTTGTCTTTAATAGATTATCTAAAAATTAATGTGTCACTAGTAGAGATGATTCCATAATATCTTCCTATAACTTAATATAAATGAGAGAGGTCCTGAGGAACTGGTCAGTGCTGTAGCAGTAGTTTCAACAGCAGTGAGTAAGACAGCAGGGTTAAGCCCAAGGTAGTGGGTACTAGGATGCACAGAGAGTGCAGAAAAATGGAAAATGTAAGGAGGAAGGACACATAATCTCCTGCTTTACAATTCTGCCCACGTCCAGATCTGCTCCGAAATTCAGTATGCTGATTTTTTTTTCAGTAAGAGTGTATGGAGGAGAAACAGAGAGAGAAAGAGAGAGAGGGATGGAGGGAGAGAGAGAAAGAGAGGGAGGGAGGAAGGAGAAGGGACGAAGGAGGAAGAGGAGTAATGGAGGGGAGGAGAATAGGAAAAGAGAAGAGAAAGAAGAAACCCTGCCCATCTGTAGCCTGCTGTTAGGAATTTCTAACCAAGGGGTCTAAATGACTGTTTCCTATCCTGAGACTTCATGTTTCTGCCTTTCTGGATCACATATTATCTTCTGCCTATTATTTAAATAGTTTCTTCAGAAGGGTATTCTCCTAAATGAGATTACTTTGGCAGAGTGGCCTCTGGCAGAATTATTACAGTTCTCAACATTCTTGGGTGATGGCTACAAAATTTCCCATTAACATACACAAAATGTATTCACCAAGGTATATTAGAATGCTCTGGGCCCTTGGAAATGTTTCATTGCCCACTGAAAAAAACAAAAGATGAGAGAAGTTTTTTGGCATGGTAACAAGAAGCATAGAATCAGGGAAGCAGTGATCAGTTAGCAACATTTTTCTTTATTTTTAGTCTAAAAAGTGATTGGACGGTCCATACTAATGAAATAATCTCACTCCACAGCTATTATATATTTGTATCAGGTGAGATTACATTTATAGGAAATGGATAAATCTTATGAAATGGAAGGTAGTCGTTTTAACGAGGAATATTTTATTGATTTATTTGCACATATCCATCGCAGCTTTGGGTCACAGAGGTTCAGCGCCACCCTGCAGCTATTCATTGACCCAAAGTAGCAAATTTGTCCCTCCATGGACCCCATGCCAGTAATGGTTCTTGGGATATAGGACGACTATAGTGGTAGAAAAAGAGAGCAGATGTTGTAAAATCCTCAAAGAACATGTACTTGATAACAAGCACGTTAATGTAAATTATTCTATTATATTCTATTATCTGTAGTCCCAATGAAAATTGTGCTATTTAAGCCCACTGAGCACAATGCTTAGCTGTGCTTTTTTTAGCTATTCCACTTTCCACTTCACCTGAACATCCTCTTTCTTCTTCCCCTATTTTTAAATGAGGCCTTAGCAAAAAAATAAAAAATAAATTGACATTATTAACTTACTGTACCTTGGGAGCAGTTACTGTTAAGTCAAATGCACATTTCTTTAATTTAAAATAAAAATGAGGAGTTCCTGTCATGGCACAGCAGAAACGAATCCAAGGAACCATGAGATTGCGGGTTTGATCCCTGGCTTCCCTCAGTGGATTAAGGATCTGGCGTCGCCATGAGCTGTGGTGTAGGTTGCAGATGACGCTCGGATCTGGAGTTGCTGTGGCTGTGGAGTGGGCTGGCAGCTGCAGCTCTGATTAGACCCCTAGCCTGGGAACCTCCATATGCCATGGGTGCAGCCCTCAAAAGACAAAAGACAAAATTAATTAATTAATTAATTAAAAATGAGAAACATAAAAAAGATTATATTTCATTATGCAAATTTATTTTCTTTCTTGCTAAAAAAGTTTGGTTATTGCCTTTTCTTCAAGTGCAACACAAATGAGGCATGAGATCTCCTGTTGCTTTTTCACAGTTGAAAACAACATTGAGTATTAACACAGTCATTAATATTATATACAAACTCTAATTTAGTGGTTATTGATTTGTGTGGTACCATACAATAAAGGGTCACTATTTGAAAGAGCCTATAGCTGAACTGTGATAAAAGTCACTACAGACTATTGGCTTGAGCTAAATATACTAGAGATTTCTTTGCTTAACAATTTAATAAACAGGTATTAGTTATGTTTTTAGGAATTTGAACTGCTTTTTATGTTGCTACATGGACGATTAGTAAAACAAGGAGTTTTAGCTTTATTCAATGCATACAATTTCATTATTCTCCTTATTTGGTAAAATACTGATTATGAAATCAAACATAAACTTTAATTTTATATTGGAGAAATTTAAAGCCATCATTCTTTAGACGTGATACAAAGATGTAACCAGGGAATTCACAGAAAGAATGTAGTCACATTAATTTATTATTTATGTAAACTTGAACTGGTGTCATCATTTAGAGCATACATTTGTCATTATGAAAAATGACACCATGTCTTGAAAAGATCTTTTTTTGAAACAAATATTACATATTGAAATTTTAATTTCATTTTTTGTGAACAATCTTTATTTTATATTTTAAATTAAGGAGATACATGTTTGAATTCACAGTTTTATGAACACATTCTTAGTTACAATAACATTGTGTTTCCAGTAGAAAACAGTATTTTGAAAAATATCCTCATGTTAATTACAACAAATCAGCAAATGCAATGCATTTGAATTTCAGGTATCTGTGTTTTTCCTTTCTCAAATTTAGTATTGCCACCTTCTCTTGGTATAGTATTATTGAGACCATTTCAGGTACCATAGACCAGTGGTTCTCAAATGGAAGCAGTTTTGTCCCCAGAGGCTATCTGACAATGACTGGAGACTTTTTGGGTCTTCACAACTTGAGGAAAAGTGTTCTTGTATCTAGCAGGTGGAGGCCAGAGATGCTTTCAAACATTCTATAATACACAAAAAACCCTCCGATAACAAAGAATTAGCCAGATCCTAATGTCAGTGATGTTGCTTTACCATACGTTAAGGAATCCTGTGTAGGACAATACTGCCCAATACAAATATAATGTGAGTCACAAATGAAAGCCATATATACAATTTATGATTTTTCTAGTAGTCACATTAAAAATAAAGAAATAGATGATTTTTAAAAATTATTGAAGATAGTTGATTTTTAATGTTGTGTAAGTTTCTGGTGTACAGCAAAGTAATTCAGATTCTTTTTCAAATTCTTTTCTATTCTAGTTTATTACAGCATATTGAATATAGTTCCTAATATATAGCTAGGACCTTGTTCTTTATTTTATTTATAACATGTATATATTAATCCCAAACTCCTTATTTACCCCTCCCCCTGACCTTTCCCCTTTTGTAAACATAAGTTTATTCCCTATGTCTGTGAGGGTGTTTCTGTTTTGTAAATAAGTTCACTTGTATCATTTTTTTAGATTCCACATGGAAGTGATATGTATCTCTCTTTGTCTGACCTACTTCACTTAGTATGATAATCTCCAAGTCCATCCATGTTGCTGCAAGTGGTATTATTTAATTCTTTTTAGGGCTGAGTAATATTCCATTCATGTATATAACACAGATGATGCAATTTTTTTTTTTTTGTCTTTCTGCCATTTCTTGGACCACTCCCGTGGCATATGGAGGTTCCCAGGCTAGGGGTTGAATCAGAGCTATAGCCACTAGCCTACACCAGAGCCACAGCAATGCGGGATCCAAGCCACGTCTGCAAACTACACCACAGCTCACAGCAACACTGGATCTCCAACCCACTGAGCAAGGCCAGGGATCGAACCCGCAACCTCATGGTTCCTAATCGGATTCGTTAACCACTGAGCCACAACAGGAACTCCAGATGATGTAATTTTTAATAATGTATTTTATTTAACCCAATACATATAAAATATTACCATTTAAGCATACATTTAATACAATACATGAAGGATATTTAATATCTTAAGTACTTCTAGACATCCAATGTGTATTTTACACTCAGTACATGTGAATTCAGAGGCCATGTTTCAAGTGCCCAATAGCCACTTACATTTGGTGGCTACTTGAACCAGGCAGGGAAGCTTGCCTATATTCCCACCTTTACCCATATCTTACATATGGAAAAAAATAATAATGGTCTGTACTGACTTGTACCAAGAAGGGTGACTAGTGTTTTCCTCTATTTATCAAAGGAGCTTATCCAAGGATTTTATTAAGATTAATACTTTCATATTAATGTTAAATCTCGTCTTGAAAATTATTACTTTTACTCACAAAATCAGAAGGACTATCAGGAATGTAATACAACCTCCATTTGAGTGCAGCAGTTCTTTCACTTACAATATCATTTATTGAGCTATATCACCTATATTACTATCATAGCCTCCTAAGTCAGTTTAATAATATTAAAAGGAAGAGTACTTTTTCTAAGCGGAATGTTAAATATCATTTCTATTTACTCAAAGAAATTATAGTGTACTAAGACAAAATATTTAAGTAGACTTCTCTTATTTAAAGTTAAATATGAGTTCCCCTGTGGCTCAGTGGACTAAGGACCTGGTGTTGTCACTGAAGCAACCTGGGTTGCTGGCATGGTGTGAGTTCCGGTTTGGGCGTGGCCAAGAAAAAAATACATGATAAAGTTATGTATACTGTTCTTGTGATTTGTTCCTGTTTAATGTGACACTAGAGTGCTCATTCATATTTTCCTGTGGGTGATGAGTCTGTGGTTAATGGCTTAGGAAGTATATTAGATCAGATCCCCTCTCCTCCTTTTAGGTACATTTATTGTGGAATTAACTTTACTCTGGACAAATAGGCAATAAATTAGGGTTATTATATGAGTAGCCAGACAGTGCTAACCAGAATCCTGACAATTCTTAGAGGAAGTTGGAAAACTATATTAACTTAGCTTTTATTCTCTTAGAAAATATAAGGTTGTCACAAATATAAATAAATATAACAAGTATCATTTTAATTGATACATTAAAGGACTCAAACAACCTCAAAATATTAATGAAATATTTTTCCCTCAGAAAACATAAATTGTTTAGATGATTTACTCTTGTTGTTGAAAACTCTTGTATTACTGTAATATGGTACCTGAGATGAATTTGAAGAACACATATTATGGTCCATTAAGTAACTTATCTTAATTTTGATGCCTTTTTCTCCCCTGGAATCTCACTCAAATGGCCAGGAATTATGTGGAATTTCTGTTTCTCATTGAAAAGTTAGCTTCACACTTGCGAATTTGAGATGAAGTTAATGTAACAGCAAAGTCTCTGAATTTCTCTAAAACACATTAAGAAAGTTCTCCACGCACAAAAGATAGGAATCTTAGAATTGAAGAGAACAGACTGTCAAGTGAAAGATGATGGTAGGTGGTAGAATTTGTTTAAATATAGTTAACAACTCTTTAATAATTGTTGCTGAAAATGCACCATCTGCTTTAAAAGAATAATCACTTGTGGCATATCATGTTAATACATTCATGAGAAGGAATTTATTTTTGAACATTCCATTTACTAAAGTCATTACTTAAGAATTTTGGCCAATGTGCTAGGGCAGTGTTAGAAAATTGCCAGTGAGCTATCCTTCAGCCAGGTAGTCTGTAAGATCTAGTTTGGAATCACTACCTTAGTTCTTTCAGTATTCTTTGGTGAAGAGGATTAAGAGATGTCTTGCAAATGAAGATATATTAGAGGTGTAGTACTCGTCAAAGTGATACCTAAATGTGAAATCCAATATTTTGGATGAAGTTAACTGGCAAAATACTCATTGTCAGGGTTTGACGCTATTGTCAAGTAGCCTATCAACAGTGTTCTTTACCAGAAAATGTAAAATGGTTCCTGTTTTATAAACATGTAATCAAGAACAGTGGAATTGTTCATATCAAATTGCTCAGTATTTTACATTGTATCTAATACATTCATTTTTTTCACAAGGTGCATAACTAAATATGTTCTAGGCAGATAATTATAATACATAATTTGCCCAATATTTTGTTCCTTTAAGGGTCACCCAAAGCATCTTTTGCATCTTTTTCAATTATCTAATGACTGATTCTCATTCTGTAATATGGAAGTAACTCATTTTATCTTAAATTTCTCTGGCATATAGTTTTATCTAATTCCCCTTTAACTACTCCCTTCCCTTTAGAAGACAAGTACCCTTAAGGGAAGTGACTGTATTTTATTCTTCTAAATAATTTTTCTCAAATCTAGCACATGTGTTACACATAATAGACTCTTAATCAATATTGGTTTTAATTAAATGAACACTATATGCTTCTCCCCATTTTGAAATTAATTGACTGTCATGTATTAAGGAAGGAGTTTAATACACAACTCATTTTTCAAAGAGAAATCAGCCAGATGGATTTTTTTTTTCGATTTAAGTGGTTGACACTTTTATATTTATTCCATGTGGCATGTGCTCTTTCTGTCACATCTCTCACTTTAATGAGTTGATAATGTCACCAAATGGTTTTTGGCTATATCAGAACAGGTATGTGTAGGAAGTAACTAGAATTCCCTTATGAATACCTGCAAATGTCAAATAAGTTTCTAACATAGGCATTAGGGGAAAAGAAGAGAACATCTGAATTAGTGAAAAAAGTGAAGACATACTCCCTGGTAGAGCTGTGATGCACCAGGATGGTGCCATCTCCTCTATAGAAACACGAGAAGCACAGCTCTCTCTCTCTTTCTTTCTCTCTCTCTGTATGTATATAAATTTTATTTCACCTTGATTCTTTTCTCACTTAGAAAAAAATGTATCTAGTATACTAGATACTAGTATATTTACCTACATCTGTGGAGTTGGTTTACTACTGAACATTGAAGAATTTTACAAATACAAGTAAATTATTTAAAGTACTTACAACAAAGACAACTAGCCTCCAGGTATGAACTCAAAGACAAGAGTATGCCTATTGAAATATAGCATGCTTGGAGCCACTATCTTCCTAGTCTCCTCTTAGTTTTTCATTTAGTACTTGTATGACCTTGGCAAGACATTTAACCTGTGTGTCAGTTTCTCCAACTGTAAAGTCAGAGGTTTGAATGTCAAATAACTTAATAAGTCTTCACTCTAAATGTGTTTGTGTGTGATTGTATGGGAATGAGACAGACTTGATTTAATTTCCTCCTATATCACTTAGGACTTTTACCTTGCACAAGTTATTTACTGTGCCTAAGACTCAGTCTCATAATTTCTAAAACAAGTATAAATAAGCATGCATTATAAGGATTAAACAAAAACATGGATGTAAAGTGCTTATGATGCATAAAATCTCAAATTTTAATTATTGCTATGAGAGTTTTTCAAGCCACCAAGATGCCTTAAATATTTTTGTTTAATTTTAGTATAAATACTTCTTTTGGTGATATGGATGTAAACTCTTCTGGTTAAACTTAATCATGTTCCAAGTTTGGACATAAAAAATGAAGGAAAGAAAAATGTAGTATATATTAATATATATGCTTTATTGTATGGAGAAATGTTTCTGAAGTTAGGGAGTGTCAAAAGCTAAAGTAACTAGTTAATGAAAATATAGCATAAACCTCTTTAATAAGTCAGTATAAGATGCTTTTTATATAGGAATTTTAAAGTACTTCAAATCTTTGCTCTTAAGGAGGATTTATAATCAAGGTTATCAAGGCAAGAAGTAAAGAGCAAAAGCAATATAACTCATAGTTGATGATAAGTACATATATTAATAATTACTGGACTTGAGACAAGTGAGAGGAAGCACGAGCTTTGAGGATAAGAATCCTGAGATGAGGACAGGCATTCAGCTGAACTTTGACAAAGGGCTAGACTGCAGTGAACAGAGAATGATGCACATGAAGTGGAAGAACAGCATGACCATTAGGATAGGAATGCGAAAGATCATGATGTGTTATGGAGATAATTGAAAGATCAATATGGAGATTTTAACAACATAGGTTAAAATGATGAAAACGAGATCCTTAAATGCCAGCTTAAGAACTGGCATTTTTCCTTTCAAGAGGGGTATATAAAAGGGGAAAGCTTTGTAATTTTAACACAGAACTTCAAGGAATTCTCAGGGACATATCTGGCCTTTTTAAGAGATGACAAGGAAGTCAATATGATTAGTGTCATGAGTGAGGTGAGAATGGTAGGAAATGAAGATGAAGTCAGAGAAGTAATAGGGAAGAGGGTTTCCAGATCATGAAGGGTCTTTTGGGATCATGCTAAAGATTTTGACTTTAACACTGTGTGAAATGGGGAGTTGAGGGTTTTGGGGAAAATTAATTATTGGACCTGAACTGATTGTAATGAATTATTCTAGATTTTGTAATGTAAATATACTGTAGGAGAGCAAGGGCAGAAGCTGGGAGATAGATTAGGAAGCTCCTTTCATCATCAAGGCAAAACTGATGGCAGCTTGGGATGGAATAGTATCAATGGGAATGATGAGAAATGGTACATAGTAGGCATATTTTGGAGGTAAAGCAATAGAATTTTCTAACTAACTGGGTGGGAGTTGTGAGAGAAATAGATTGGAGGATGACTCAAATATGCTTGGTTTGAGTAGATAAAAGGATGGAACTGACATGAGCTATGTGGAAATCTGTGAGTGAAGCAAGTTGGACGTGTGTGGGATATAGAATTTTTCAGTTAGGGGTGTGTAAATTTTAAGGTATTGGATATCCAAGTGGAGATAACAAATTGGCATTTGGATATTTATTGCTAGAGTTCAGAAAAAAAAATTCAGGCTGAAAATATAAATCTGAGAATCAATGGCATATAGATAAATTTAAAAGCCATTAGGCTGGAGAAGATCAACAAGGGAATGAATGCATGTAGAAAAGGGAAGATGATCAGAAACAGACAAGTAAAGTACTCCAATGTTAAGAGAGTAGAGTTACTAGGAGGAATCAAGAAAGAAGACTACATTGAAGCTGATGAGGTTAGAGAAAAATCAAGAAATTGTGGTATCCTGGAAACCAAGGGAAGAAAGTGATATTAGGAGTGAGGGACATTGAGAGCAGGGTTGAGTGTGTTGGGAGGATATAAAAGTGAATGGGAATTTCAGGTTCACTGAAGAAATAAGACAATTAGAAGTCTTTCCTTGATGAGTTGGGCTAGAGATAATTAATTTGTTTTTAGTAAGCTGAGGTAGTCTTATTGGTAGGACACATAGATGATTTCTAGTGGAAAGTTTCCATATTTCCAAGCATTTCTTATCATGGTTTTTATATGTTCTAATTATTTCTGTGAGTTTCTGCCACTGTACTAGATGCTCTTTCATTGTAGGGGTAGTATCTTACACATCTTATAGCTAGGGCCTCAGGTTCTATTTATCAGAGGCAAGGCATATTTTTGCTGAAAAGAGTGAATAAGTGACTAAACAAAATGATAAATAGTTGGATGGATAAGTGGGTGAATAAGTAAATAAATGAAACTTGAAATGGAAAATTGGAGCTTAAGAGTGAGTCATGTATAGATTTAGAGATCTAATATGAGATAACGGTTATATCTACATTCATGATGTTTCCTTGACTTAATTAGTTTTGGGTGGTAACATTCCCCATGCCAAATATTAGAGCATTTATTCAGGTAATCTGTGTCCAAGCATGGAAGGTAATTACAATTCTCTTGAAATATCAGAAAACTTTGAGACTTTCCTCAAGTCACAGGTGTATATATACAGTGTAAATATCTACTGGCTACATATTGTAATATCTGGAATAATTTAGGACTATCTAGAACAGCAGAGTTCTGTTCCAATTGAAATATGATACAAGTGTAAATGCTAGCCACATGTGTGATTTTAAATTTTCTAGTAGCCACAATAAAAAAATAAAGTGAAATTAATCTTCATGTATTCACTTAACCCAATACATCCAAAGTATTTTATCTTAAATCTATAGATAATATTAATGACATGTTTTACATTATTTTATTCATGCTAAGTCTTTGAAATCTAGTGTATATTTTACATTTACTCTGCACATCTCAGTTTAGTCACCTTTCAAAAGCTTGATAGCCACATGTGGCTAGTAGCTATGATAATGGACAGCACAGATCCAAAGAATTCCTAGAATAATAAAGTAAGGCAAAACTAGAAGCAAACAAATCTTTACATCTTTCATCATTGCTTTGAAATTATATTATGTCTTATTAAAGCATGTAATGAAATTTGGGAAAGGGCTCTTCTTAAAACCTGTTTTAATTGGCTCTAAACAAAATTCAACGTATCTTCATTATTTAAAAAAGAGAATGACTTGGCCTTGTGTGTGTCTGTCTCTGTGTGTTGCATGTGAATGAGTTGTGTGTGTCAACTGAGTTTATGATCCTGGGAATTATTTTAAATTATTTTCCAAATTAAAAATTATTATTGTAGTGCCACAATCACCTTCTCTTTCCTAATTATTTGGAATCTTATTCTAATGTACTAGTCAAGATACATATCACTGTTCAGCAGTCTAGCAGAAATAGTACAGTTCTGAGTTTTGCATGCTGTGTATGACATCCCCAGTTAAGGACTGTACAGCAAAATCATGTGGCTTTTAACTAGTTATCTCCTCTCTGGAGGATCAATAATAAATAAATAAAACAAAACCAAAAAAGCTTGAAAAAATGCTGAAACTGTTTATTAAAATTGCCTTTAAAGGGTAATATTATTGTGTTCATTATTATATTGAAATTAAAAATCCACATTGTTTTGTTTTTGCATGTATGTGTCCTCAAGTTTTTAAAATGTAGAAGCCTTGAAACTGAAATGTAGCTTAAAATTCCAGAACCAGTGGTATGGAGTATGTCTCATCCATTGAAGAGTAAGCGATGTAGTGCCTAATTTTGTACATAATGCACATTTCCCACTGCCCTTGAGGAATTTTAATTATGAAAATCATTTAATGGGGGACAATGTCAGTGATGTTTCTCATGTATTGAAATCATTGCTATTGTTAGCAAAATAAATCCAAAGCAGCTAGCTCTGACATATTCAGTTAGTGCTTAATTTATGCTTTACCACAAAGTAATATGCCAAAAAATACGATAAGCGTAACTTGGATAATGTCACTATGATTCCTTCTCATAAAATGTAATTTAACTTTTCTTTCTTTATTAAAGTTGAAATGTCTAGATGAATGAAGTTATTTCCTTTTCAAGGCAAAAATGCATATTGTGCCTGTTTTATGAATATTTCTCCAAGTACATTAATACATGTAGGTGTGTCAGTAAAGCACAGTTTGGCAATGATCAATATATGTGTGTGTGTGTGTGTGTGTGTGTAGTTTCTAAATATATGCTGTCATCTTAGGGAGCACTGAAGAAGGTATGTTATCCATGTTATCCACAAAAAGCAAAAAAGTATATTTTGACTCTATTTTACTTGGAAAAATACATTTTCACTATATTTATATATTTATAAATATTTTCACTATATATATATTTCACTATATTGTACAGAGCACATCAGAAATAATAAGTTTTGAGTAATATATCTTTACGTATAAGTTCATATGTTGATAAATTGATTAATGTATCTTATCTCTAGAATAAATAAAACCCACAAATTAAAATTTATCTTAATATATTCATACATTATAGTGTGTACAAGTTACTTCAAAAACACTTTCCAAAACAATTCTGGCTGGCAAATGCTTTTCCATCTTGCTGAAAATAAAGAATTTGAGACTCTTGTTCCATTCCAGAGTTTGTTGTTCCACTCAGAGTTTGTAGTCCAGTTTGTATTCTGCTAACAATAGCAATGATTTCAATACGTGAGAAACATCACTGATATTGTCCCCAATTAATTGATTTCCATAATTAAAATTCCTCAAGGGCAGTGGGGAATGCCTATTATGTACAAAATTAGGTACTACATCACTTACTCTTGAGTAAGTTACTTAGTTACTTTCTCAGTTGAAAAGTGAAGTCTAGGAAGTTAAAATGTTCAAATATGCCTTTGCTATTAACATTTCCTATAAACATATTCCAGTGGAATATAGTATCACTGGAATCTATTATTCCAGTGATACTATCATTAATATATCTGATGAAAGACGTATTTTATATTTATATAAGCAATATTTTTCTTTTTAAGCCATTATAAAATATACAGTAGCAGGTACTGTGCACACTGTAATGTATGAATATATTAAGATAAATTTTAATTTGTGGGTTTTATTTATTCTAGAGATAAGATACATTAATCAATTTGTCAATATGTGAACTTGCATGTTAAGATATATTACTCAAAACTTGTTATATTTATCAAGATATAAGTAATTTTTAAAATTTATCCTGGAATACAAGTCTGGGGTCAAACTTTTTCTCAGATATAAAATTTGCCATCATACTATGCTGAATTCAATAATATTCCTTTCTTATTTTTGAAATATTAATTTGATTAATTTATATGATTTTTAGCTCTGAAAGGAAACAGAGAATTAAAAAAAAACCTCATAGCCCTAATAATAATTTGAATCTGGTGTTAATTCTCCAAGTTTGTAGCTATCCCATATTTCCCTTTATATAATATCACCTTAAAAATAAGAAAAAAATGGTGGATGTCCATGAAAGACATTCTTTTTACTTTCCATTTCATTGAATCTTAAGCAATATTGGAGTTCCTGTCGTGGCCCTGTGGTTAACGAATCCGACTAGGAACCATGAGGTTGCGGGTTCAATCCCTGACCTTGCTCAGTGGGTTAAGGATCCGGCGTTGCCGTGAGGTATGGTGTAGGTTGCAGACGCAGCTCAGATCCTGCATTGCTGTGGCTCTGGCGTTAGCTGGCGGCTACAGCTCCGATTCGACCCCTAGCCTGGGAACCTCCATATGCCGTGGGAGCAGCCCCAGAAAAGGCAAAAAGACAAAAACCAAAAACTTAAGCACTATTGTTAAACTTTCTGCTTTCAGTTTATTCATAGTTTTTTTTTTTGCATTTTCTGATAATTTAATTATAATTACATGTATAACAACTTGATAGAAAGTAAACTTTGGTAAAATGTAGGTTAATGAATATTATTCTTTAATAAGAAAATATACTTTCATGTAATTTTATAAAATATTTATATTAACTTTATATATATATGTATATAAATATATTTACATGTACATATATATATAAAATCTTCAAGAAAGGACCTGGGTTTTTGACATTTTGGAAAGGTATATTGAAAAAGGTGTGATGGGGAGGATAAATGGATAAATGGGAAATAAATGGGAATTTTTTACAATTTTATTGCTGGTCTGTTCTCCTTTGCTTGGTATATATAAGACATCCACTGGTGCATTGGAACTAGTCTGTAGCACCTCAAGGGAGCTGGTTATGTACATCTCTTCCCAATTCATGTTCAAGGATGCCACTTAATAACTTGATATTGGCCATGGCAGGAGTATGCTACAAGTAAAAGCTATGCTTGTATTTTTTTAGAGCCTATTGTTGAATATTTCCCAGCACATGGCTAGATACATCCATTGTTTTCTGGGTTTGATATCTGATGACTGTTTTTATACATTCATGACACTTTATGCACAGGACTGTCACAGAATTTAAGTAGAGCAACTAGATAATAATAAATAATGCCTTGTTTCACGTGCTTATGGTGACTTGGGAACAGAGACACTGATGGAACACTGATGAAAGGGATGAAGGTTAACACTCAGGCTTAGGGAATAGACTCTTCAGTGCTTGGGGTTCACAGGACTGAGTGGAAATCATGGATTAGAAACTGATTTGTCAGATCCTAATTCTAGTCTTCAGCAAAAACTTGCAAAGATGGAGTAGGGACAAATGGTTTGGTTGAGTCATCAGATTTATAAGGTTATAAGTTATATATTATAAGTTATATATTTATAAGGTTATAAATTATAAGGTTATGCTGAAAAACATTTCTGGCCAGTTAAGACTTGGATCATTAACTGAGGTGGATAAGAGACTGTAGATGTGATACCTAAGTAAGAGCTAGCTGAGGGTAGCCAGGGAAGAAAAATTAGGGTGAGTAGATAGTAGATGTTTATAATTTTAGTTGACTTCACACATTCTTCCCCTACCCATATCCCAGATTCTTACTGATATAAGAAAGTAGACATCAAATAGACAAACTAAAAGTAAAATCTACAGTGAAAGTAAAAGGGATGGGAAAGAGAGTTTTTGATGGTCTACATGAGGGCTGAAAGTGCCTTCTGCTTGACTCTGTAGTACTAAGAAGTAAAATATGGTTTAAGGCATATAGGTAGACCAGGGAAAATTTTTCAGTTTCCAGTGGTTCTAACATTTTTAAAGATAACAGATAACTTTCAATATCCAATGGATTATATAAACTCTTTGTTTTGAAAAATAGACATGCACATTTTACAAGAAATTTTAGACTATGTTTAGATCATCCATTAAGAGTTCATTAAGAGTATGTGGTCTAAGCCTTATGAGTTCATTAAGAGTATGTGCTCTAAGCCTTAAGATTTCCATTCTTATTTGTCCAGCCCAGTTTTTTAACAAAGAATATTAGAGCTCTATTGAATATTAATCAGTTTATCTCTGTCTTGCATAATTTTGTATAAAATTATTTCAAAACTTTAGAAAAGAAGTAGTGACATAACAAGTCAAAAGGGGCAGAGGAATATCACACATTGCTATTTGTCCTCTGTTAAAATCACACTTACCTGGCTGATCAAGTTCTCAAGACTGGCCCTTGTTGCATCTGGATTATACTATGTCCAAAGTCGTGGATGGTAGTTACAAGTGTTTCTGCTAATGCTAAGAGCCCCTCAAGATTTCTACCACTTTTTCCATCTCTGTTCCTGATCTGAAGTGCTCCCACATTCTATGGAGATGGTTATGCCATCTCTCTGATCTATTTTTAGTCCTTTCCTCACTAGGGCTATCTTCTGTTTATATATATATTCAATTCTTATAATTTATTAAAACAATAACATTAATCAGTGTGTGTCCTACAGCTTTGTTTGTCTCACAATTCCCTAACTCTTTCAACTCTTTTCGCAACCAAATATTGGGATTTAAGAAGCCCAGTAAACAACACTTATGGCTTCCCTTTTTCATTTTTAACAAATTGAGAAATAAGCACAGAATATAGTTAAATGGAAGTGTGAGCATATTTCTCCTCTGCTTACTAAAGATCAATAACTTATTATTTCAGCATTTCTTACAAGATCATTCAAGATGTTGCCCCTGTTTACCTTGCCTATTTTATCTCTTACCAACCATCATTACACCTACTCACCTAGCTGAAACTCAAGAGAATTTAGTGAATTCCCCTCTGTTCCTTACTTGGATGATATTCTCTCTTCTCTAGACCAGGTTTTTGGTTTTTCTGCTTTTTTTTTTTTAATATAATTCTGCCTCTTCCTGGATCACTTTTCCTCTCTACCTCCACATTTGCTTATGAAGTTGTCTGATGTCACACAGAGATTCTTAGGCTTTTTCATGCAAGGACATTTTTGACAGTCTGGTAAAGCCTATGGACCCTTTCTCAGAATAATGCTCCTGCATACATAAAGTGAAGGGCATAGGATTATAAAAGAAGCTGGTGATATTGAAATATAATTATCAATATATTTAAATTTATCAATATAATTATCATATTTTAATATTTTATATATGCCTTTTACTAAGTTATCAATAAGATCTAGAGACAGATTTAGTAACTATCTTAATTTAAAGTTACTAATATTAATATCCCTGACACTGCTAATACTGCTGTGATGTGTGTCTACATTCATAATTTAAGGACATGTTAATTTTAAGTTTTATTGAAGTATAATTGATATACAAAAAACTGTACATATTCAATGAATACAGTTTGAGGATATTGGACATATCCATCCACCTGAGAAACCATTAACACAATCAAGGTAATATAAAAACCTTTACCTTGAAAAGTTAAAGAAATGCTCATTTTAATTAGAGATGGATTGCATTTTTTCTACAACCATGTTAACAGACTCTGAACTATATCCCAGGGGATCTGTTGACACAGGAAGAATCTTATGTCTCTCTTGGGGGCCTTCTCTGACTTCCTATTTTTGGATTAGGTGTACATTCTTTGTTATCCCAAAACAATCACCAGTTTTGAGATAGCAGTAATGATTTCACTGTATTTACCAATTTAATTTGGTTCTTTGTCTAAAAGAGAAAGGGCCATTGATATTTTTTTCATGTATCTCCTTCCAGCTCTTAGCACATGTGACATAGAGGTCGTGAATGAGTAAATGAACAGCTTTGAAATAGAAATTGGTGGCTCACTGACTGTTGATTCCTATGAATAAAGGAAGAAAAAACTTTAAAAATACCTTGTTTTCTCAGAGTTACCATCATAGCTCAGTGGTAATGAACCTATTACACATGAGGAAGTAGGTTCAATCCCTGGCCTCACTCAGTGGGTTAAGGATCCGGCATTGCCGTGAGCCATGGTGTACGTCTCAGGAGCAGCTGTGACCATGTGTTACTGTGGCTGTGGCATAGGCTGGCAGCTGCAGGTCTGATTTGACCCCTAGCCTGGTAACTTCCATATGCCACAGGTATGGCCCAAAAAAGACAAAAAGAAAAAAAAAAGGAAAGAAAACCTTTTCTGGAAATTGTTTTTTTTTTCTTTTCCTTCTTTTCTGCATGAGTGAAATCATTAGACATTAATATTGGTGGATTTTGGGATATGGTAGCAGTAATATAAATATTTTATTAAAGAAAACTCATTTTGAACCTCATAATATTCTACACCAGAAATGCAGAGAAGAAAAAGTCATTCTATGCATAGAAAATTGCATAATTTATATATAATTGTAGCTCTGTCTAAAATTGGCTGTACATTATCTCTTCCTAGCATTCTCTAATTTTACAGATATGAATTTATCAGATCACCCCATGGCATTTAGTTAGAGTAGAAAGACATAGCTTTTGAACTTTTATGAGATCAGTATTTCTTATTGTCTATTGCTGTCATAGTATCACAAAATATTTTCACTATTCCTAACCTTGGATACCATTCTACCTCTTCGCTCCAGCAATTCTTGGATAGAGTCAGCACTAAAAGTTTATGGGGGTTGGGTAAATAGAGAGGCATACTATTTAGTACAACGTAGATGCTGAGTTAATAATAATTTATTTTCTCTTTCATCTCCACATTGGTGGCTTCTCCACATCATCTGATTGCTCTTTTCCTAGCCAGTGTATTTATCAGAGCTTTCCTTGCAACAAAGATGTGTGTATTTATAGGAATTAAAATGACGTATCCCCATAAAACACATAATAGTTGCTTTCCCCACTGCTAACCAGGTACACATGGATTTCTAGACTTCTGGGAGCACTCATAGCATATTCACTCTTTTCTCCTCCAATCATATTCATTCAAATCATCATTAAATTCCTCCAAGATAGAAGGGCCTCTGACTTTATTCTTTACTTGCTATCGTGGGGAAAAAACATATGCTATAAAAACCAAGTAATATTTTAAACTTACAATAGGTAATTTGTAGCTTAAACAAATTATATGCTAGATAAGATCTTTGAGTATGATATTCATAAGCTGAGATTCCACTACCAAATTGGACAACTTCCCCATTAAAGGTAGGAAAAGCATTTTACTCTAGTATTTGGACCCACAATAAGTTTTGTGAGATTAAATATGTCTGTGATACTTTGGTTTATATGTCAATCCCATTATATATCATAATGGAGGACTTCTAGTTATCTAACAAAGGAGACAACACAAATGTCTGTCGCACAATATTATTTTTACTTTTTATTTATGTTTTTTCATAGATTTATTGAGGTATAATTGACAAGTATATATAAAGTATACAATGTGATGTTTTGATATAAGTATACATTGTGAAATTACTACCACCATCAAGTAATTTCCATCACCTTACATATTTATCTTTGTGTGTGTATGTTGTGAGAACACTTAAGATCTACTCTCTTAGGAAATTCAACTATATAACACAGTATTAAAATCTATAGTCACTACACTGTACATTAGATCTCTAGATCTTATTTATATGCGTAAGTGCAACTTTGTACTCTTTGACTAACATCTCCCTATTTATTTTCCCTACCCTTAACTCTTGGCAACCACCAATCTACTTTCTGCTTTTATGAGTTTGACTTGTTCAAATTCCACATATAAGTGAGATCATACAGTATTTATCTTTCTGTGTCTGGTTTATTTCACTTAACAGAATGTCCTCCATGTTCATTCATGTTGTTGCAAATGGAAAAATTTGTTTCTAAAATTTTTAAGGCTGAATAATGTTGTTATAAATGCAGTGCAATCATATATATATATATATATATATATATATATACACACACACACATAATTGTATATAGAGTGTATGTATATATGTGTGAGCATGTATATATAAAATTAATACTATCCATTCATCTTTCTGGACACTTACATTGTTTCCATATTTTGGCTAGTGTGAATAATGCTGCAGTGAACATGGGGATGCAGATAACCCTGCAGATGTTATTTTATTTCCTTTGGCTATATACCCTAAAGGGAATTGCTAGATCAGATCAGTTCTGTTTTTCATTTTTTTGAAGAGTCTCCATGCTGTTTTCCATAGCGACTTCACTGGCTTACATTGGCACCAACAATGCAGAAGAGTTCTTTTTTCTCCACAACCCTGCCAACACTTGCCATTTCTTATCTTTTTGATAATAGCCATTTAATAGGTACCAAGTAATATCTCACTGTGTTTTTGATTTGCATTTCCCTGAAAATTAGTTATATCAAGCACTTTTTCATGTTACCTGTTGGCTGTTTGCATGTCTTTAATATAAAAATATAAGTTGTTGGTTTAATTAGTATATATATTTTTATCATTAGTTTCTACATTTATTATAACTCTTATGATGAGCTTCCAGGTAGTAGTTAAAACTTCTTGTGATTTTCTTTTAATTTCTCCTGAATTTCATGTTTTGAGAAATTTGATTTTTTTCATAAATTAAGATGTATATATTTATGATAGACTATATAGTATTTTTAAACTGTTTTGCCTTTAATTAAATCTTCCATGATACTAAAATCACAACTCTTTTTTAGTTTCATAATATGGCTGGTAGGTCCCTTATAATCATTTTACTTTTATTCATTAAGTGTAACTGTTTTAGATTAATCTTTTTCACATATACCACAATGTCAGGCTAGGAGTTTTGAGATTATCCAAGAATTCTTCCCTTCTAATAGGTTGACTTTTCCTATTTACGTTTACCGATATATTCAGAAGTTTGATCTTACTTCTTTTCTCTTACTCTGTATTATCTTATCTGGATCTAATATTTCCCCTTGATTTTTGATAAGCATGTTTTCTATAATTCTGTTTTTCTGTTTATAATTCAAAATGTTGATAATTTTTATCCTCCTGTTGATTTATTCAATGAGTTAAAAGAAGTGTAATCTAAATTACTGGAAGGTATTGGCAAGAGTGGTTGTGGTGAATCAAATGTATTGGCAACATTCCTGGAGTGAAAATCCAAAATAAGCTAGTTTTAAATATTTACACTGGTAGGTTGATCACCTACCACTGATGGCTTTTAGCATTCTTATTTATTTAATTTCTTGAAGAAACATAGCATCACAAATGATCTTGAAGGCATAGAGGAAATTAAAATATGAAAAAGAACATGGATGACTTTGAGTTAAAAGTAAAATTGTGTATACCATAATGATGCATCTTAAAATCAATGGCACTGTAATGAACTATGATATACAAATTTGAATACCTTTATGGAATGCTCCACCATGAAAGATGAGTGTATTAGAAGACTATATCTTTACAGCTCTATTTCTGATAATTATTTTTATATTATATATATTATAAGCTCTATAACATATACTTTAAAGCAATAATAACCTATTCTTGTCAAGATTTTCTGTTTTACTTCCCTCAATAGAAAATGTTAGAATTATTGGACTTACACTTTCTCACGTCCCATATCATAAGTTTGGTTTCTTACTAGATGGAACCATATAAAACTCTCCATTTTCCAAGGTCATAACTACCAACTACTGACAATTTCATATAATATAACCTAATTTATTATTATTTTAATATTAAGTTTTTATAATTTTAACTTACAAAGCCATATTTTATACACAGCCTGGGAGATTTATAGACATATAATAATTACCCCTCTGCAGAATTTATATACATATTTTCAAAATCATCTCAGCCTGCCTATGAATATCTAGGGTAAGTATGTTTGTCTTTCAATAGGAAGTGAACCATCACTTTCTAACATAACACATAAACATCAGTTTCTCTTGAACTTAGTCAAATAACCAGAAATGTGGAAGTCTGAGAAGTATGCTCTCAAGGTGGGTGACAACATGCCCAGTTTAAACTAATATGTTTTATTTTTAAAATAAAGATGATAGGAAGAGATATTTGAGGACAACTAGCAGTCCCTGACACAAATACATTCTAACTCTTGACACTTAGATATCTACAAAATTTACATCACAGTGTTAACATATTATTTTGATTGCTAAAGATTGCTAAGAAACTAGAAAAAAATTGAAAACCAGAAAAGCCATAATAACAAAAATACTGTTAAATCAAGCTAGGAAAAAGGGAAATAAAGGTGAGAGAAAAGTGTATAATTCAAATCACATATAGCAAACACAAAATATTATGATATAAATTAGACTAAATATTATATAAATTAGACTAGACTAATAAAAATTTACTAATCTTAAAGAGATAAAAATATGTGTAATGATACCATAAGGCTAAAAATAAGGAGAGAAATAAAGACAATCCAGATTTTTAAACTAAAACATAGTGTTGTTAGTGATAAAATCAGAGTAGTGTTTAAGTTTAAAATTATTCCATGAAATAAATGGAGATACTTTGTGTTGTCAAATGATATGGCCCATCAAGAATATATATAGTGGCTCAATATAATTATTTATTGGGTAAGATAATATAAAAATATAAAATAAAATATTTTCCAAAAATACTAAAAATAGATGAGTCTACGTGGAGAGAATCCTTAACATTTTTCCTCTCAAAAACTGACAAATCAAGTAGACAAATTAAACAGAAAATTTAAATAAGAGAATAACGTCCTTAGTCAGATAGATATGTAGAGAAAATTGTACGCAAGGAACATTATTTTCAAGTTATTTTGGAACACTTCCAAACACTGACTATATTATAGCCACAGAGAAAATTTAATTGTATTTAATACAGGAAAAAATATCATTTAGGCCACATTCTCTGGATCCTATACAATAAACAAGAATTGAAGATAAATTTAAAACCTTGTTATCCATTTGACTTCAAAGACATATTTAGAATAATATAAAGTAGAAAATATAATAGAAATAGTATAATAAATAATATTTAAAGCATTATTTACAAACTATGTGAGAAGATTCAGGTTCAAGATGGCAAGCAGGGTGCCCATATTTCCATCACATTGACCTCTTATTTAACAAAAGGTCCAATAAATAGGTATTAAGTATGAAAGAATTAATAACCTTAGAAGAAACATTGAAATCATGTGGTTAAACAATGTGTAAACATATGGAGAACTTAATTAATTCAGGTTGTCAGATTAGCTCTGAGAGCATAATGGGTTAAAGATAATATTCAGAAAGAAAATGATCATTTTTTACTTAAGAACATCCATGTATATATAGACGCACACACACACACATATCCCAGAAGTATACATGTATCTGAAATACAATATTGAAAAAATAAATGTAGCAGATTCTTAAAAGAAAAGCTATTCATGACCTAGTAGATATTATCCCAAGAATTTAAGAAAATTTCACAATTTAAAAAATGTTAATGTAGCAGTTCCCATTGTGGCACTGTGGTTAACAAATCTAACTAGTAACCATGAGGTTGTGGGTTCAATCTCTGGCCTCGCTCGGTGGGTTGAGGATCCAGCATTGCCATGAGTTGTGGTGTAGGTCGCAGACATGGCTTGGATCTCACTTTGCTGTGGCTGTGGTGTAGGCCAGCAGTTATAGCTCAGATTTGACCCCTAGTCTGGGAACCTCAGTGTGCTGTGGGTATGGCCCTAAAAAGAAAAAAAAATGTTAATGTAGTTCTTTTGAGAAATATATTAAGGGCACAAATAAACTATACAAATATTTCAAAAGTTGCTGGAAAAAACTGAGAACATTAACAGCAATTCCTATTAAAACTCTTAGCTAGAAATATATTCCTTTCAATCTTATGAAGTGTATTTTACTAGAAATAGGGAGTAAACATGATACCTAAATGTGCATTAATGAAGCAGTACTCCTAATATAGTCAGTGATACGTGCCTAAATATGGGTGAAATAATTCAAACTGTCCAAAATGTTTCTGGATTACAACAAATATTTAAAATGAGCAAAAAAATACAGATGTTAGACAAGATTAATTTGGTTCGCAGAAATGAAATATCTATATAGACTAATTTTGAAGTTAAATAGCTATTACAACCAAAGAATTCAGTCATCTTGATAATAGATGTGTGCAAACACACACACACACCTCACATTATAAATATGACCAATAAGTGATGAGAAAATACAAACATAAACAGATCCATTTTACAATAGTAGCCCAGTAAAATTTCACCCCGTCTCCAATGCTGTCACTCTAATCTACCCAGCGTCCAACCATCTATGCTTTCACTCGTCTATTTGCCTCCACCCTTGATTTCCCATAGTCTGTTTCAGCAAAGCAACCAAAGTTATCTTTTTTTTCTTTCTTTCCATCAGAGGTAGCTTTTAAAGCAGAATTATGTTTATTTATAACCTCTGATAACTGCATTCTCACTCAAAGTAAAAGCCAAAGACCATACAGGACCTTATACAATCATGGCTCCCTTTATGTCTGTGACTTCATTTTCTGAAACTATCTACTTAGCTCTGTCTGCTCAGGCCACACTGGCTTCCCTCCTCTTCTTAGAACATGCCAAATATGCTTTCATCTCAGATGTTACTCCTCTCATATGCGGTTGCTTTGTCCTAACTACAGTTTCCCATTTATCCACAGGACTTACTCTTTCACCTCCTCCAGTTATTTATTTAAAGATCACCCTATTTGTGAAATCCTTACAGGTTCATCCTATTAAGACTTGTATTGCCCACCCCAGGTCTCTTCTTTGTTTTTCTTTAACACTCATCACTGTGTTACGTTGTTTATATTTTCCTGATTTATTCTACTTATTTCTGTCTCCCCAATGAAAAGGATCTAAGACCAAGCAGCTTGGGAACTACACAGCTTCAATAGAAACATTTACATGGGAGTTCCCGTCATGGCACAGTGGTTAACGAATCTGACTAGGAACCATGAGGTTGCGGGTTTGATCCCTGGCCTTGCTCAGTGGGTTAAGGATCCAGTGTTGCCGTGAGCTGTGGTGTAGGTTGCAGACGCGGCTCGGATCCCGCATTGCTGTGGCTCTGGCTGGCGTAGGCTGGTGGCTACAGCTCTTATTCGACCCCTAGCCTGGGAACCTCCATATGCCACGGGAGTGGCCCTAGAAAAGGCAAAAAGACAAAAAAAAAAAACATTCACATAGGTTACAACATTTTTTATTCCTTATCTTTGTGCAGTGTACAACCTGCACAAATGTATAAGGTGCCCCTGTTCTCACAATAGTTAATTCAAAGCCTGCTAGAACATGGATCACTCTGGCCACTATGTTGAGAATAGACTGGATGTGGAGGAAGATGGTGTAATAGACATCAATTAGGTGGCTATTATAATGAATCAGGCCAGAAACAGTGGTGACTTGGAAAAAGGAAACTGTACATTGGAGGTGGAGAATTTTATTCAGGACATGAATATATATTGAAAGTAGAACCAGTAGGAATTGCTGATAGATTATATGTGGGATATAAGAGAAAAGTAGACTTAAGGATAACCAAAAAGTTTTAGGGCCTGAGCAAGTAGAAGTATGCTGTTGCCACTTATTAAGGTGGGAGAAGTACCTGGAGAGGCTTGTTTGCGTTGTTGGGAGGTCAGTATTTGGGCTTTGAATATATTATGTTTGATATTTTCTTTGACACTTGGCTATATTACAGTGGACTTTAAGGGAAACTTAAAAGCTGAAAATATAATTTTATAATTTATCATTCTATAGATGGGTTTTTTCTTTGCTTTTATTTTAGTTGTAATAAAAATACATAACATAAAATGTACCATCTTTACCATTTTAAAGTGTACAATTCAGTAAGTTAAGTGTTACAGATGGTTTTTAAGCCAAGACCATGGATCAGGTCAATAAGAGAATAAGTATAGAGAGCAAAGAGAAAATGTTTCAAGATTGATTTCTAAGGTAATCCAATGTAAAAAATGATAATTAAAAACCAACAAAGTATAGAAAGAAAAGCCAGAGAGAAGAAAAAGGGAAAACTAGGAATATGGAAGGAGTTAAAAGTCAAGGGAAAAACAGTTTCAGCACAGAAGTTTGATCAACTATGTCACATGTTGCTGGATATTCAAAACAGATGAGCAATTAGATTTGATTTAGTACTGTGGAGCTCATTAGTGACAATGGTGTATTAACAATATTTTGTCTCTAATTCTTTACCTGTGTCCTTTTCCCTGTGGCTCTTCATTTGTTCCCACTAGAGGCCAAGCATATTCCTGTCCCTGACTTTGGACTAAGCCATGTTACTTGTTTTGGCTGATGAAACTCAGAAAAGAATTCCGGTGTGCTAGTTCCTTAAGAGATACGCATACTTTCATTTGTCCTACCCTTCTATATCACCATGAGAGGACATGATAAGGTTAGCCTCTTGGTCCAAAGAGGATGAGACACCCATGAGACAGATTCATACCCAATCTGCAGCTTAGAGCTGTCCAGCCTGCCACGTGTCTCTATCACCTGACTCCTAGACAACTGCTTTTGATATACAGATGCCAGAGAGATTATGTGCTTGTTATATACTTGACTGATGTAGTGACCTTGTTAAGAGCTGTGTCATTGAAATGATGGATAGAGAGCCTGTCTGAAATCAGTTCACATGAGAATGGGTAGAAAATAATTGCGTATAGATAGTATCACAAAACTTCCATGCAGTTTTTCCCATAAATGTGGTATAAAAAATTGGAAAGTGTCTAGAGAGAGATGTAGAGTAAAAAATAATTTCTTTTTGGATGACATAACTGACAGCATGTTTGCATGCTGATGAAAATGATCCAGTACAATGGAAGAGTAGGGGGAATGATGATGCCAGAAAGAAGGTGGAGAATGACTCCATTCACTCTGGAGGATACCATGTATACAAGTGGAGATTTTGAATTAGGGAAGTTTCAAATTCAGGTTGTCCTGACATGAAAATTCACATATTTTCTATTAAAATGTGTTGTCAAGCTTCTTTCTCTAAAAGCAGTAAGATGTGGAATGATAGTAGGAATGTAGGTAGTAAAGCCAATTTAGTGGAATGATAATTTAAAGTCCAGAGATCTTCCTATCATATGCCTTTAATTAGATAGATGAATGATCTCAAGCAGTCCTCTAATTATTTGGATCACTTCATTTCTTCGCCTATTATAAAATGAATAGAGAGATGAGTTCTAAATTTCCTCATCTAGCTCTAAAATTGTATTATTCCAAGACCTGACAATTATGCTTCAGATGCCCCTCTGAGAGGTGTTGCCATCATTATGTAAGTGCATAGCTTACTGGCATTCTCCTCTATAACAGATCTCAAAATGTCTCTTTCACAGTAACATCCCAAACTCACCTAAAGTCAGATATTTTAGAATATCTGACATCTGCTTAGTCTCCCAAGACTGGTGGAATGGATTGAATAATAGTTATTTTAAGATGTAATTGCTGCACTGTTAAAAAATAAATCCCTCTGCAACTAAATAATGTCACATTTCTGAGCCACTTATGTAACCAAAATGATTTACCCAAATAAAAGAGCATAATTTTAAAAGTCATTGCAAACGGCTTTCATCCCTAGCCCTCTGTGCTGTTAAAGTGTGATTCTCCACAGATTTTAGCTATGTATAATAATGGCAGCTTTCTAATATTTCATGTTAAGAAATCTGAGCTTAATAGCAATAAAGAAAATTAGGATATAGAATATAGGAAAGGGAATATGAAAGTACCTAAAAAGCCCTAAATACCTTGGGGTAAATAGAAGGTAGTGGTAAGCAATTGTGGAAAAAGATTAAAAAGCTGACAGTACTTGATTGGTTCCTATACAAACAATAGAGAAGGAGTTGACAACCACAAGGAATAATGTAAATGTAAATGAATACCTGAGGGGAAGAGATTGAGAAGACAAAGGGGGGAAAAAAGGAAGAAATTTGTAGTAAACTTAACTTTGAATATTCATACTCAGAGTAACTAACAGTTTGTAGTTTTAAAGAGCAACCCACTAAGCACAGGGTTTGGGGATGTGGATAAATAATGATAGGTAAATATAAACAAAATATGGATAGATAGAAAAAGTTGGCATCTTCTGAGTATGAATAACTGTGCTTTATTTAAAATTGTATGATTTTAAAGGATATCAAGAAATTTGTCATGAGATACTAACTGGAAATGGGCAATACCAGTGCATATTAAAATCCTCAATAATCCATAAATTAAGAATTACAGTGGCCTGGAGTAGGTGATTGGATAAAAAAACAAGACCCATCTCTATGCCATATATAACACATTAGACCTATTGTACTTAATAGATATCTACAGGACACCCCATCCAAAAATAGCACAATACACATTCTCCTCAAGTGCACATGGAACTTTCTCTAGGATAGATCACATACTAGGACACAAAACATGTATTAACAAATGTAAAAAGGTAGAAATTATATTAAGCATCTTTTTCTGACCATATCAATAATTAAGTGGAAATCAATTATAGGAAGAATGGAAAAAACGCAAATAGAAGACTAAATATCATGCTATAAAAAACCAATTAGTTAGTAGAGAAATAAAAGAGAAAATAAGAAAATACCTTGAGATAAATAAAAATAAAAATACAGGTTTTCAAACTCTGTGGGACACAGCAAAAACTGTTCAGAAAGGGAAGTTAATAGTGATACAGGCCTACTTCAAGAAACAAGAAAAATCTAAACAAACAACCTAACTTTCCATCTAAAGGAATGAGAAAAAGAAGAACAAACAAAGCCCAAAGTCAGCAGAAAGAAGGAAATAATAAAAATCAGAATATAGTAAGAGAATTAAAAAAAGCAATAGAAAAAAAATCAATGAAGCCAAAACCTGATTTTTTGTAAGAGAAGCAAAATTGATGTCTTTAGCAAGTCTCATTAAGAAAAATGAGAAAGACAAAAATAAACAAAATAGAAAATGAAAGAGAAGAAATTATAATCATTGTCAGAGAAATAGAAAAAAAAAAAACCCTAAGAGAATACTTTGAAAGTTACATACCAACAAATTGGACAACCTAGAAAAATGGATAAATTCCTAGAAATATACTGTCTTCCAAGAATGAATCAGGAAGGAATAGATAATCTGAACTCACTGATTATTAGTATTAAATCGAATCAGTAGTCAAAAACTCCCAACAACCAAAGTCCACGATCAGATAGCTTCACAGGGGAACTCTGCCTAATATATAAAGAGTTAATGCCTATCTTTCTCAAACTATTGCAAAAAAGTGAAGAGGAAGGAACCCTAAGGTCATCACTATTCAGATATCAAAACCAAAGACACTATAAAAACAGAAAATTACAGGCCAATATCTGATGAGTATAGATGCAAAAATCCTCAACAAAATATTAGCATAGTACATTCAACAATATTAAAAAAACATCATACAAGATGATTAAGTGGAGTTTATTCTCAGGATGCAATATTGTTTCAATATCTGCAAATCAAAGTGATAAAACACATTAACAAAAAGATAAAATGAAAAATCACATAATCATCTCAGTAGATGCAGAAAAAGCATTTGACAAAGTTCAACAACAATTCATGATAAAAACTCTCAAATAAGTTGGTGTAGAGGGAATATATCTCAACATAATAATGGCCATTTATGACAACCCACAGCCACCATCATACTCAGTGGTAAAAAGCTAAAAGCTTTTCTCTAAAATCAGGAATAAGACAAGGATTTCCACTCTCACCACTTCTATTTAATGTAGTGTTGGAAGACATAAGCCATAGCAATCAAGACAGGAAAAAGAAATAAAGACTCTTAAATTGAAGGGAAGTAAAGAAAGCTGTCACTTTTTGCAGCTGACATGAGACTATATGTAGAAAATGTTACAGTCTTCACACACACACACAAACTATTAGAACTGATGAAAGAATTCAATAAAGTTGCAGGATACAAAATTAATATATAGAAATCAGTTAATTTTTTATGCACTAATAGTGAATTACTAGAAAGAGAAAGTGGAGTTCCCATCATGGTTCAGTGGAAATGAATCTGACTAGGATCCATGAGGATGCAGGTTAGATCCCTGGTCTCACTCAGTGGATTAAGGATCTGGTGTTGCCGTGAGCTGTGGTGTAGGTCACAGATGAGGCTTGGATCCTGCATTGCTCTGGCTGTGGTGTAGGCCAGCAGCTGCATCTCCTATTCAACACCTGGCCTAGGAACCTCCATATGCCATGGGGGTGGCCCTAAAAAGACAAAGACAAAAAAAAAAAAGAGAGAAAGCAAAAAATCCATCCCGTTTACATCTCATCAAAAAGAAAAAATACCTAGCAATAAACTTAAACAAGGAGGTGAAAGAACTATATGCTGAAAACTATGGGACATTAATGAAGGAAACTGAATATGATAAAAATAAATGGAAAGATTCCCAATGTTCATGGAGTGGAAAAAAATAATTTTAAAATATTCATGCTACTCAAAGCAATCTACAAATTTAATGCAATTCCTGTCAAAATACCGATGACAGTTTTCAAAGAACTAGAACAAATAATCCTGATGTATAGAACCATAAAAGAACCCATAGAGCCAAAACAATCTTGAGAAAAAAGAACAAAGCCAGTCTGACTTCATACTATACCACAAAGCTACAATAATAAAAATAGTATCTCCTTTTAGTTCTGTCATTTCTTATTATGTAAATTGAAGCTGTATATTAACTGAATATAAGTTTAAGATGTTTATATCTTCTTCTTTGATTCAGCCTCTCATTATATTGAAATAAGCCTTTTTTTGCTAAAAAAAATCTACTTATCTCATCATATAAGAGTAACAATTTTCTTTGGTTAACTGTCACATTGTACTTTTATCCCCATTATTTTCTAAAGGACATGCAGTGTGCTTTTAAGTATATACATATTTCTTTCTGACAATAATTTTGAAATGGAAAATTTCATTTATACTTAATTTAATATTTGATATGTGTGGATCTGAATCTTCCATATTATTTCTTCTGTTAGTTCCTTAGAATAACAACATAAAATGTGCAAGGTTGAAAGTATCAAAAAGAACAGTAGAAACTACAAAAATGAAAAACAACAGCAAGAAGCATGTGCACTATTATCCTAGAGAGTAAAAAATTACTGAATTCAGAGGTCCCATTGTGGCTCATTGGGTTAAGAGCCTGACTAACAGCCATGAGGATGCAGGTTTGATCCCTGGCCTTGCTCATTGCCACAAGCTGCAGTGTAGATCTCAGATGTGGCTCAGATTCATTGTTGCCATGTCTGTGGCAATGGCTGGCAGCTGCAGCTACAATTTGACTCCTAGCCAAGGAACTCCCATATGCTGCAGGTGTGGCCTTAAAATATATATGTATATATATACTGAATTACAACACTAAACTTGAAAACTTTGGGATGATGTCATAAAATGTGAGAATAAAACCTTGAATTTGGGAAATCATTTAAAGAACCATTAGACAAATGTCTTAGTCAAAAATTGTGTTACATTTTAATAGCAACTGGGATTTTATAGCTCTTAATCCATCTAATTATTTACAAGCTTGCTTGATTTAAATAGGTACTTTCTGACCCTGAATAGCCAAAGAAATCCTGAGAGAGCTTAGAAGTATTATGTTCCCAGACGTCAAATTATACTGAAGAGTTATAGTAATCAAAACTGTATGGTATTAACACAATAACAGACACTTAGATCAGTGGAACAGGATGGAGAGCCCAAAAATAAATCCACATACAGAGGGTCAATTAATCTATGAAAAATAAGGCAAAAATATACAATGGGGAAACGATGGTCTCTTCATTAAGTGGTGCTAGGAAAACAGGACAGCTACATGTAAAAGAATAAAATTAGAACACTGTTTAAAATTAGAACACTGTTTTACACCATAAACAAATATCAACTCAAAATGGATTAAATACCTTTCATCATCTCTATAAAATTATATAACTGGCATATTTACCACAAAGGTATTGAATATCACCATAACCAGGGGGTAAACCATAGGCAGGTCTGATTTCAAAACCAAGCTCTGGTTCCTACTAACATGTGACCTTGGCAAGTACCATAGCCCATATAAACTTCAGTTACCTCAAGTGTAAAGTGGGGATTTAGAATATGTTGCTCTCAAAATATTGTGACACTGGTGTACCACTCACTATAGAAAATTGACTTAATCCAAATGCCTGGAGTAGATAAAATCAGAATAATTTAACATCTAAATTGATTTAAGATAGTTCTAGACTTTACTGTGGTTTAATCATTTGAATTCAACCATTAAATGGAGCAGGTGTCAACTGGGTAATTGCATCAACTAGTTGAATATTATCAACAGCGTAATGACTGATTGCATCATTTCTGCTACTGCCAACAAAAGGTCATTTTCGTTTATTTATTTATTTTTTTACTTTTAGATTTTTTTTTTTAAATATAACTTTTCATGAATAGGCCAAAAACTGAAGTTTCTGGTTTTTTTAACTCTCATATATATATATCATTACAACCCCAGTGCCTACAACAGTGTCCAGCAAATTGTCAATCTTTTTTTAAAAAGTATTTTCAGGATTTACCATCATGACTCAGCAGAAATGAACCTGACGAGTATCCATGAGGACACAGGTTTGATCCCTGGCCTCGCTCAGTGGGTTAATGATCGAGTGTTGCAGTGAGCTGTGGTGTAGGTTTCAGACATGGCTCAGATCTGGTGTTGCTGTGGCTGTGGTGTAGGCCGGCAGCTACAGCTCCGATTTGACCCCTAGCCTGGGGCCCTCCATATCCCGTGGGTGTGGCCCTAAAAAGCAAACAAAAAAAAAGTATTTTCATTAAAGTGAGTTGGGTAAATAATAAAATTACAGTAATTACTGCTCTTTAAAAGTAATATTTTAAATAGTTCTGTGTAAAGGCCAGTACTGTGCTAGAGCAGCTATGTATGAGTTATGCAGACAGCCATAATAAACGTGTAGAGTTTATAGACATTAGCATTCATTAATGACTTTGAAATTATGTGTGCAGTAATAGGAAAAAAGAAGCATAGGATGAAAACATAATTTTCTTGTAACACTTTTATGAAAACTTGTGTAAACAAAGAACATATTTAAGTTAAAGGTACACAGAATCCTATGAATAAAAATTTAAAAGGCAATTTTTCTACTTCTGAGATTGAATACACTTCAGTTGATGTTTTTGTTTGTTTCACTGTTAATGGAGGAAAGAAATAGGAAATTTTACAGAAAATTTTCATCTGAAATTAAGCAGTATATTCTTAGGAATTTAGGTTGAATGTTATATCACTCCTCAGTTGTAACATACATTTTCCCTTTCAACTTGTGAACATTTAGCCTTAAATTACCACAGTTAAATTATCAAGGAATGATTTTTTTTTTTGCCAAATTAAGGAGCAGATATCTTTGCTGTAGCTGTGGTTGTTGTTGTTGTCTTTATTTTTATTCCTTTCCTAAAGAGCAAAATATGAGTAGGGACCAGTCAGTATAGATGAGAAAACAAAGTCGATGATTTGTATTATCAGTCAGCGGATAGTGTTACATATGGTGCTTTTTAGTATCTAAGTAAATACTCTCAGCAATAAGGTTATACACTGGCATTTTTAACAGAGAAAGTTCAGAAATGGACCAAGATAGATAAAGTTATATCTATGTGTATATATATACTATATATATTTATTTCTTATGATGCCACACACACTGTTTTCTCTCTTCAGGGGGAGAGCATTCTCTTGAGGCTTTCCTCTTACTTTTTCTGCTAACTAGTAAAAGTGAGAGATTTTATAAGACCTGGCCATGGTTGATAGACAATGTTATTTTAGCATTTTCTCATGCTAATAATGCTTTACAATTGAATTCTTTATACATATACATATGTAGAGCTAATTTTAGCTATAAATTATAGTCTACAAGTTGATAATACCACTGTCCTAAATATAAATTATTTGGACAAATGTTAAAATTATTTTAAAAACAAATGACAATTTCTGCTATTTCAAGATGAAAAATACAAACTTACTTCATGATTACATATAAAAACTTTTTAATTAGTAATTTTAGCAAGCAAGAAACAGAAATAAGGATTAAAGTTATGAAGGTAAAGGAAACATACGTATAGATACATATATTATATATATATATATATATATATATATATATATATATATAAAACAATCCTTAGAAAAACTTCTTGCTTTTAAACTATATTTTATACACACATATGCACATATATGTACATATGTTTAACATTATATAGGAAAAAAATCTTGCCCTCCTCAAATTTTCCTAAAATTCTAAAATATTACTTATGCTTAAAATGTAGATACATATCTACTTTGAGTTTATCCTGTAATATATATTTTTACCTTCCCCATTTTATTGTTGGTATACACATTTAGTATTCAAAAACTAGTCAACAATAGAACTATGAATGTATCCCTTATATCTTAAACAATGCAGAATATCAGTTGTTGGATATTATGACTTGTATTTCCAATTGAAATCACTATTGATTCAAAAAACTAAGAATTTCCCTACAGTTAATAGAACAAACTTTAAACTTTCTACCAATTAGAAGAGCCACACAAAGCTGTAATGACCACCAACTTATTTTTACTCTTCTAAAGCATAAAATTCCTTACATATTAGAGTTAGAAAAAGGTATGAGATAAAATACATGAAAAGAATGCTATCCAAGCACAGAGCGAAGAAAATAGATGTTATGACAACATAATAAACATCCATAGTAGTTACCTGATTATGTGTTATGTAGTAGTTAATGGCATTGCAATTGAACGTCAAACCTGTTATTTGAAAGAGCTATCATGGGTTCCATGACTGTAAAATATAAAAGTGATTTAAGGAATTAGTTTTGATTACATACTAACAGCTGAATTTAACATCAACAAGGATTAACTATATCCTCATAAACAAAGTGAAAGTCAAAGTAGCTTTGAAAACAACACCGTGCATACTTCATTATTCCGCTTGTTATAAATGGAATAGTTAGGTGTACTACATTAAAATAATTTTGTAAAAAAAATACACCATGTTTTATGGATAGAAAAATTGTAAAAACCTTTAACATTTGGATTTCCCAGAATCTATTTATCCCTCCAGCATAACTGGAATCCAACGGGAATATTATGGTATATACTCTCTTGTTATTTGTTTTTTTTTTTTTTTTGTCTTTTGTCTTTTTGTTGTTGTTGTTATTGTTTCTATTTCTTGGGCCGCTCCCGCGGCATATGGAGGTTCCCAGGCTAGGGGTCTAATCGGAGCTGTAGCCACCGGCCTACGCCAGAGCCACAGCAACGCGGGATCCGAGCCGCGTCTGCAACCTACACCACAGCTCACGGCAACGCCGGATCGTTAACCCACTGAGCAAGGGCAGGGACCGAACCCGCAACCTCATGGTTCCTAGTTGGATTCGTTAACCACTGCGCCACGACGGGAACTCCATCTCTTGTTATTTCTAGTCACTTGTATTTAGTAGCTTCACTTAGTGGTTGTTCTTCCTGCTCCCTGTCCCTGATTGTATCTTTAAATGAGAGATAATGTGCATAGAGGTTGTAGTGGACTTAAGAGCACAGTGGGGCAGTTAGGTGTGAGGTTTTGGAGGCTGGCAAGTTTGGCATTCCAGAAAAGATTTGCAGAGAGAATGTCAGCAGCATCTTTGGTGATGAGCATCAGTAGTAGTATTTCTGGGATGTGATATTGGCTGTATCTTGTGTCCTTCAGGTCCTATTCCCAACTGCTGCTGACTTTTTTCAGGGAGATCTGTGAACTCTCTGATTTTCTTGCAATAAATTCTTTTTTTTTCTTTCACATAAGATAACCAAAGTGGGTTTCTGTTGTCCACAAACAAGAATCCTGACAGGCATTGCTTCTTTCTTTCTGAGGTACTTATATCTTTAATTGTTAATTAGATATGACCTTTAGCAAATTTATGAGCACGTAATGGCTAATCAGGGTATTTGGACTCTATCCAAACATTATGGAACAAATGAGAGTCTATGGATCTTTGGAAGTAAGATTCAATGACTAAATAGTTTAAAAAATTTTTTTTCTACACTTAAGTAGAAAAATAAGCACTAATTTCAGGGGGAAAAAATGTGGCATGAGTAGTGAAATTTTGGGAAAACTGAACAAATTTTTGACATAATATTTATATGTGTAAAATTTCCCACATACAACCTAAAATCATTTTCATCCTTAATTATTCATCCAAAAAACATTGTTAGGTAAGTAAGGAAATAAGAAACTTGGAGTTTCTGTCGTGGCTCAGTGGTTAACGAATCAAACTAGGAACCATGAGTTTGCGGGTTCAATCCCTGGCTTTGCTCAGTGGGTTGAGGATCCGGTGTTGCCATGAGCTGTGGCGTGGGTCTCAGATGCGGCTCAGATCCCACATTGTTGTGGCTGTGGTGTAGGCTGGCAGCTACAGCTCTGATTAGAACCCTAGCCTGGGAACCTCCATATGCTGCGGGTACAGCCCTAGAAAAGGCAAAAAGACAAAAAAAAAAAGAAAAAAAAAGAAACTCTACTTTCTGAGCCTATATATAGGAAATATTTATGTGAGAAATCTATTGTAGAGCTTTAGTTGAGCTGTAATGGTATAAAGTGCAAATGGTCCAATTTAAATTGGTCCTTACCTATATTTTCCTGCAGTTGTCATACACTGAATTGCAATTTACAATATCCACATATTTGGGGACAGAACAATAGATGAACGAATAAATAAATAACTACCTTAGTGAATATTATTTTGCAATATGAAAATAGTGTTAGTACAGACAAGCCAATCTACACTGTTATTAACATTTTTAACTAGAATCCAATCCCATGATAAATATGCGCTGTTCTCCAAGGAGTCATTAATAAAGTTTAATGGAAGTTTGTCTCATCCATAGTTGATTCCAGGTCTTGTTGCTCAGCAACTACCTGCCAGAACACATTTCCAAGTAGTAATGTAACTGACTCCCTGGAGAGCACTTCAAACAAATGGGAGTTTTCGACCACCTAGTTCAATGCCCTTTATACAGGGATTGCTTCAGAGACAGTGAGATTTGGGATTTAAAATGCCCCAGGACCCCTGTTAACTCTAGAGTTTCCATAGAATGCTGGTGGTGAGTAAGGGCCTCAAACTCCAAAAGGACCACATGCAGAAATCAATGAAAGCTTCCCTGGTGGGCATGTAATTTCTGAACTGCCTGGAAGTGAATGGAATTGCCAATGGAGAATCTACTGACAAAATTGAAAAAGAGGAGTTCCCCTTGTGGCACAGCAGAAACAAACCTGACTAGTATCCATGAGGACGTGTGTTCAATCCCTGACCTCACTCAGTGGATCAAGGTTCCAGCATTGCCATGAGCTGTCATGTAGGTCGCAGATGTGGCTCAGATCTAATGCTGCTGTGACTGGGGCATAGGCTGGCAGCTGCAACTCCCATTTGATGCCTAGCCTGGGAACTTCCAGATGCTGCACATGTGACCTTAAAATGCCCCACAAAATTAAAAAATAAAAAAGAGACTGAGAACAGTCTTCCATCATCATTTACCTGAATATAAGGAGAAAGTCATCAAGGAAAATATATAGAAGAAGAGGTAGTTAGAAACTCTGGAGCATGTAATGGTATGGAAATTAATGAAGGATGGAATTTTAAGAAGGTTTGATCACCATGGCCCACTATATCCAAGAAGGTTAAGGGGGTGAGATAAAACCATGGGATTTGAAGTAAAGTTGCTGATGATGCAAACATAAATTGGCCTTATCAATTGATCATTTTTCTATATAGCACTTTACCAATTCACGTTCTAGGTGGTTGATTGGTAGTTCCTTTAAAAAAAAAAAAAATCTAATCAATTACCATCTCTGGTCTATGGCCCAAATAAAAGAAAGTACAGCCAAGGAGGTGGAGGTGGTGGGCCATCACAGTCATTTCTTCATTATTAGTATCAGAACAAGATGGAAGTAATAAATGAGAAGGTTTATTGTACAGACAAAGCATAGGCGCCATGAAGTATCCTTCGTCAAGTCTTGAATATAGGAGGGTGATTAAAAAGGGTAAAGGGAAAGATAAGGACAAAGTAGAAATCAAGAAAACAGAAAGGGAGGAGTTCCTGTTGTGGAACCCAACATAGTGTCTGTGAGGATGCAGGTTTGATCCCTGGCCTTGCTCAGTGGGTTAAGGATCCAGCGTTTCCTCAAGCTGAGGTGTAGGCCACAAATGTCGCTCAGATCCTGCACAGCTGTGGCTGTGGTGTAGGCTGGCAGCTGCACCTCTGATTTGATCCCTAGCCTGAGAACCTCCATATGCCGCAGGTACAGCCCTAGAAAAGAAGAAAGAAAGAAGGAAAGAAAGAAAAATAAAGAAAGAAAATGGAGGAAGGAAAAGAAAGAAAGAAAGAAAGTGAGAAAGGTAGATAGATAGATAGATAGATAGATAGATAGATAGATAGATAGATAGATAGATAGATAGATAGATTGATTTTGGAGAGAATTTTAAGAGCCCTGAGATTTCTCCAGATGTCTTTATATGTATAAGGAAGTCCATTTCACTGACTACAGCCTGAAGCCTTAATGAGGAATGTAAGGTAGGCCAGAGAGTGTAGTGGAAGCTGCTAGCTCCTTCTAAGGAATCAAAGACGGTAATTCCCATTGATCTCTCTCTCACACACATTTTCTCTCTCTCATTTTCTCTTTCTTGAACAGGTATGCAAATACATTAAATTCTGTGTAATATTAAATCATTATTAGCCATCTCTATTGCTGTGCATAAGATCCTTCATGGCAGAAAAAAAAAAAAATGTCTTTCACAATGTACCTAGTGCCTAGCAGAGTGAACTACAAATTATATGGCTTACTATTGAAATTTAAAGCTGCATACTAACCGGAATATATTTACTCAAAATTGAGGTATGTCAGGAGAAATCTAGAGACATCCCTAGACATATTTCTGTGAGTTCCATATCCATCCTACAGACCGTTTAAATCACCTACCCAGTAGTAATGTATGGATTGTTAATGCCTCTAGTTAAAATTACTCCCCTCCTCACAGCTTCTTTGCAGATAGGGTGGCTACATGAACCAAGTTCTGGCCAGGGAGATATAAAGAGAAATCAAGTGTGTTGGGCTTTCAAGAAATCTAATTTTCCTAATGAAAAGAGGCAAATTTAACATCCCTTAAATTTGTTTTACCTCTTCCCTTTTTCATCTTCTTGCCATGAGCAAAGGCTTGATGTTTGGTGGTAGAGTCTTCCAACCATGACCTATAAAATCATATTACAAGCATAATGAAAAAGGAAGCTAGAAAAATGTTGTAGACTTGTTATCTTTCTTAATGTACTATATCATCCCTGAATTTCATTCTCCATGCTTCTTGTTGCCTGAGAAAATAAGATCCCTCCCTACTTGTTTGAGAAACATAGATAATTCCCTAAGAGGTGACTTCATTAACTATAGTTATGTTTTATGTCTGTCCATACATATACATTTATAGATAAAAATGATTTAATACATAGATATACACATTTATATTGGCTTTATAAGTAGCATTATTTAGCTATAGCAGCAGAAAAGATGCCATGACTATTGTTTATATATAATTGGGCAATTATATACTTTGAGAAAATATTATTGACTGTCAAAGTTTAGATGTTTTTAATAAAAAGACTGTTGACATAGGAGAAGTAACAACAGTAGAAAACTCATTATAGGAAACAAAATACTACGTCATATTTGTTCTAATTAAAATTCATCAATGTGAAAAGAGGAGAGAAGTTTTATTAAATGCCTTCATTTAATCCACATGAGAAAGAGAACTGTGATTAAGGACATGTTGAAATCTTGACTGTTAAACTTATGATTTATGAACATCTAAAAACCAGAGAGCAAATAATTACATTCAGGCCAGTGGCCCACCATTTCAAGAAGCATTTTTTGTAAAAAGTGATTCCGTCAAGGATTTGTTAAACATGATCTAACATAACATAAATATTGATTCTTAGGTCTAATAAATAGTAGAGGTGAGATGAAATGTCAAATGTCTAATGCAGGCAGATCTCATAAAACACTGGCAACATGTGGCCATTTATCACCTTTTGTTTTGTGTGCATGTTTGTTTTTCACGATATATGAAAAGTGGTAGAGTGAAAAAAAGTATTAAAGGGCATTTTTGTTTGGGGAGATTAAGGATTTGATCCCATGCTTTCGTGAAAGTGCACATTGCATGAATATATTTGAGAACCAGAAACCTCATACATCTGGGACCACATAAAAGACAAGATTTAGGTTGGTGAGGGAGCAACAAATTTGATTCTTTCTAGATCAGATTAGGAAAATGTACTGTTGGTGAATAGCAACAAGGAATTGAGTACCCTTTTGCTGAAACGCAGATAAATAAAAACATCGGGCTTATGGAGCAGACACTGTGTTTGCTCAGTTTATTTCTGATACATTTTCTCATTTATAAATAGTAAATGAGTGAGAGATTATCTTTCTTTTATTCCCCGCTCTATCCACTACAACATCTTTAAAAAGTCACTCTATCAAGAGTGTTGCAAATAACAGTTTATTTTGTGTAAGAGTTACACTAAAGACTGCTCTAGGATTATGATATTTTTTTTCCCACTCTTCAGTTGTATCAATTATAATTTTAAAATTTTTTAGCCAACAGATTTCTATCCACTTATACCTATGCATTATGTTCAAAGACAGGTTCGTGGCTTATGTTTACCTAGTCAATTGCTTATCAATACATCACAGGCCCATGAGCGGAAAGCTTGGTAGTTTTGAATCCTTTAATAAAAGCACCTCATTTCTAATTGTATGTTTTCTCACATTATCTCTGGTAACACCCCTCAAGAAAACTATTTACTAAGAAAGTTGTGATAGGCTACAAGATTCACATTGACTTGATGTTTATGAGCAGAGACAAACACTCTACAGATTTCTGCAGTTATTTTTTTACCCCCTGCAGTAAATAAAGGAAGCCAGCCAGGCAGTCTTTACATTCCATTGAAAGTGATGAATGGTTAACTTTAAACTCTGCCTGGGGTTAAATGATCTCAAGCTTTAGTGAATTCCTGATTTCCTCCCTGGAAAGCTGTCTGAGTTCTAGTGCTTTCATTCATCCTGGAGGTACACCCATGCAAAGCTTTCTTGTAGTTAGAAGAGACAATGTGACATCAAGAGTAGCTGTGGCCTCATGGTCAGGTGTCATTGAAACACTGAACATTGAAATTACAATCTTGCATTGTAGCAATGACAATTTCAGACTGCTGCCAATATGAAAGCTGTATTCTTGAGAACAAAGCTTCCCCCCTGCCCCCCTTTGGCCACACCCACAGCACAGGGAAGTTTGTGGGCCAGAGATAGAACCCACACCATAGCAATGACCCAAGCCACAGCAGTGATAAGATGGGATCCTTAACCACTAGGCCACCAGGAAACTCCTGAAAGCTGTATTCTACATGGAAAGAACCAAAGAAGCATATAGTACCCTTCCTAATTAGGAGTCAGGAACAAAAATATAATAACTCCCTAGGGTTATTACCTTGAATATTTTAATAGCTTACAATGATGTTCTTTCTCTGGCTCTCTGTTTTTCTCTCTCTCTGAATCTCTGTCTCTCTCTTTCTGTCTCTCTGTTAGTCTGTCTCCCTATATATGATTGAATATTATATATGAATGATTGAATCTATATATCTATACATAGATATATCATTTTGGCAAAGGAAGAAGATTTTAGGAGCATGTCTCCTTGTATTTGACTTAAATAGTCAAACAGAATTAGGATAAGAGAGGGCTGAGAAGTCTCTGGTAAGAGGCTCATGATTTCACTCAAAATGAAGTTCTTACAGAAGAGTCAGAACAACACAAATTTGTTTTTTGTCTTTTTGCCTTTTTTAGGGCCACTCCCGCGGCACATGGAGGTTCCCAGGCTAGGAGTCTAATCGGAGCTGTAGCCGCCAGCCTACGCCACAGCCACAGCAACACCGGATCCTTAACCCACTGAGCAAGGCCAGGGGTCGAACCCGCAACCTCATGGTTCCTAGTCGATACGTTAACCACTGAGTCACGACAGGAACTCCTAAACAACACAAATTTGAATCTCAGCTCTTTCAAGTAAAAGTTATGTGATCTCAGTTTACTTACCTGAGGCAAAGGAATCATGTCACCAACTTTTTTGATCATTGAAAAGGATATATAAAATATTTAGTATGATACTTGATACATGAAAATGATCTGAAAATATAGCTATTTAAGTATTTTATGCAAATCAGCTCTGCTTCTTAAAAGTAGAATTTGTGATTCTACAAAATATGGATGTGATATTGCTTTAGTGAATAAAAATATTAACGAGAAAATGAAAAAGGATGAAATTATGTTTTTGTGAAAATATATAGTTTTCACTTGAAAATTTTATCAAATCTAACATGTCATAAATTTATTACATAAAAATCTCCCAAACTGGTAATAGAATGCGTTTAAAAATAAAAATATGAAGAAATATAACTATCCCAGTGGAAAAACAATTGTGTGGGCATACATACACACAAACACACACAGAATACACTATAGCAAGGTTATAAGGAATTACAAGCAATCAATTTAAAAGGACTGTTCTACAACAAACTAAAATTTTTTTTTTTTGTCTTTTTGCTGTTGTTGTTATTGCTATTCCTTGGGCCACTCCCGCGGGGCATATGGAGGTTCCCAGGCTAGGGGTCGAATCAGAGCTGTAGCCACCGGCCTACACCAGAGCCACAGCAATGCGGGATCCGAGCCGCGTCTGCAACCTACACCACAGCTCACGGCAACGCCGGATCGTTAACCCACTGAGCAAGGGCAGGGACCGAACCCACAACCTCATGGTTCCTAGTCGGATTCGTTAACCACTGCGCCAGGACGGGAACTCCACAAACTAAAATTTTTTAATGATCTGAACTGCAAAAACTATGAAGTGTTTCTTGCAACTTCAATGGAATTATTTTTTAAAAGATTGAATTTTGTTTTGCCTTGAAATTCAACAGCATTTTGGAACAAATTATTGAGATTCTTTTGTTCTCCCATAAAAACATACATTGTTTTCAGTTTTTAATGCATTATGTATGTTGCTATAGTTTAAAAAGTCATTATCATGCCTATGTGTTTTATGTGTGACATTTCTATCCATCTTAATTTGATAGATTTGAGATTGTACTATGATTTTGAGGATTTATCTTTTTTTCTATTCACTTTGATGTGATAGTTATCCCATGCATACTCTTTACGGCACTTATGCATATTGTAGTAGAGCTCATATAATTCTTTTCATCTATCATTTAATATAGCGTTGTTTATTTTTGGCATATAATTTCTTTCAAGCTATATTGCCTAGAGTGATGGTGAGGTAGGTTAAAACCATTGATGTGAAAGATAGGAAACATATATATCATGCTGGTTCGCATTTACTTTCAAAATGAAATATCATGTTGGGTTTCTGGGCTGGGAGATAACAGTGTCCATAAAGTTAATAGGAAGCAAGAAAAAACGATAACTATGTTACTTGCCTTAATGGTATAGAATCAGGAAATCTTTATAAAATCAGGAAATGCTGTTAGAAAGTAAACTACCTATCTGTGTTAGGAAAGAAGAGCAAAGTTTTCTAAAAGTAGACTATTTTAAACAACTTTAGATTGCTTTTTAAAAAATTCAGTTATACATATATATTTTTCAAATTCTTTCTTATTATAGGTTATTACAAAATATTGAGTATAGTTGCCTGTGCTATACAGTTGATCCTATTGTTTACCTATTTTATATATAGTAGTGTATATGTGTTAATCCTAAACTCGTAATATATTGATAGATTGCTTTTAGCCAGCCAATATTGACTGATCATCAATACTGGGGACGGGAATAGAAAATTAAAAAATGAGACGAACAGGAGTTCCCCTCATGGGACAGCAGAAATGAATCCAACTAGGAACCATCCCTGGCCCCTCTCAGTGGGTTAAGAATCCAGCATTGCCATGAGATGTGGTGTAGGTCACAGAAGTGGCTCAGATCTGGTGTTGCTGTAGCTATGGTGTAGGCCAGGAGCTGTAGCTCCTATTCAGACCCTAGCCAGGGAAACTTCATACGCCACGGGTGCAGCCTTTAAAAGCAAAAAAAAAAAAAAGAGAGAGAGAGAGAGACAAATGGAACTCGCTAAAGAACATGTTCAACAAGCCTAACAATTCTAACAATTTTCAGTCATTCTGAGATCTCATATGTTCATTCAGATTTACTGACAAGAATTTTTTAGTGATTCCTAATGTGTACAGCACTATGAAAATCACTTGAGGAAAAGACAAAGGTCAAATTAATCTAAGTGTTATTAAGTACAGAGATTACTTGCAGAGACAGCTTCTGCTCATCACAGCTAGCAATTCAGAAGTAGAGATGGGTTTATACTAAGTGAGTCTAATACAGATCTGATTGAGACAGAAATCAAGTGCTGAGTTAATGGTAGAGAAATATGGAGATTTATTTATCCATGAATTTGTTAAACAAATATTTATTGGCACCTCTGTGCCAGGCACTCTTTTTTTTTTTTGTCTTTTGTCTTTTTTGTTGTCGTTGTTGATGCTATTTCTTGGGCCGCTCCCGCGGCATATGGAGGTTCCCAGGCTAGGGGTTGAATCGGAGCTGTAGCCACCAGCCTGCGCCAGAGCCACAGCAACGCGGGATCCGAGACGCGTCTGCAACCTACACCACAGCTCACGGCAACGCCAGATCGTTAACCCACTGAGCAAGGGCAGGGACCGAACCCGCAACCTCATGGTTCCTAGTCGGATTCGTTAACCACTGCGCCACGACGGGAACTCCCAGGCACTCTTTAAACAGAGATATAATAACAGTCATAAAACACATATGATCCCTGCCCTCATGGAGCTGATAACTTGGCTAAACTGATCTGCCTAGACAGGATTTTTGTGTGTCAACTATTTTTTATGATTTTCTTTGAACAATTGTGGCCTGCAAATGTTTCAAGCCTTCTCTATGTTTGGGGAAAATTCTGAGTGCCATTTAATTTTTCTCAACATAGTGAACTGTGATCCTCCACATTTTGAAACACTGTGGAGAAAATAGAGAATAAAGTTGGCAGACAGGAGGGAAAATTTGCTGGCAAACTTTGGGCTTCTAAATTAGCTGTGGGAAAGGAGATCTGCAATTATTAGTGACGTCTAGGACCTGCTTGCCTGAGGTGGCTGAAATAAGGGCTCATGATAGTTTGCACCCGGCACTGGCAATCTGTAAAGCCTCTTGTTGAGGTCAGAATTTATCATAGCGATCAGTCTGACACTTTAAGTGTAATGGACCTCACTGTCTCATAAAATCATGTTGAAGAGAGTTCAGGCCAGAAGCTTAAAGCATGAATAGTCATGCTTTTTTGGCATGTCTAAATATGTTTCTGAGTTTTCATGCCAATATTATGACTAAAGAGAGAAAGAATGCCCTCTAAAAGAAGGGGGGAGTGGGTATAAAATAGAAATTTGATTATCAAACAGAAATAAGACGTTATCTTGGTTATCCCTCTAAATGCAGAGAAATATGAAGAGGTATCTAGTGGTGGAATCATTTGATGGAAAGATGGTTCCTACACTTTTCATCATAGTCCTGGCTTATGGACTAAGCTTGTCTAGTCTGAGTCTCTATTTTGGACACATGGCTACATCTAATAAATTATATTGGGTCTCATAGTTTCTTTTTGGTAGAATATCACATTATAGACCCAAATAAAGAAAAAAAGGAAACCTTAAAATGTTGTAACTGCAGAAGTAAAAGAATAAACAAGAATTTGGTTAATTTTGTATCCACAATATGAATATATATTTCTGCCAAAAATATGTAAACTCTTCTCAGTAATTTTCACAATTGGCACTACCCATACAACTACTATGGCAATGATCAATCCTTTATTTTGAATCACTCGAACAATCATTTTATTATTTGTATGTGCTATTATAGGTATGCCCTCATATCGCTTTTTGTTCAGATTGTTTTTATTAATTTTGTTTTATTGCTTTCACTTTCCTCTGGTTTAATTTGCTAAATGGTCCTTAGCCATGAAAATTATAGAGTGTACAAAAATTTCTTTGAAACCAGGGAGTGCTAAATTCAATGCTATATTTCTACTTGAAAAAGAGATACCCCTATTAGAATAGTCTTTAAAAATAAATTTCCCAGTGGTCTTAAGCAATATTTTCTTTTAATTTCATATTTAATTTTCTGCCCGGTTTCACACAAGGGTCTCTTTCAATGCTCGCCCAACCCCAGTTTCTTTCTCCTACCAATAGGCATAAAGCAGATTATTTTCTCTAAGGTATTACTTTGCATTTGTCTGAGTCACAAATTTGTTATAAGTACTGAATTCTCTCTCACTGGTACCATTTCTTCCCATTTGACTCAAAATATATATAAATGGACCTATGCAGTGTTTGCTTCTATTATTTCCTCATCATAGATAATACTAAATGAGTAGTTCATGGACAATTACCCTAAATTAGATACTGCTTATTGTTATCTTGGTTTTTCTTCTAGAGTAAGTTTTTAGTCCTAGTACCAAAGATTTCTCAAAGTTTATTTTATTTTTTACTTTTTTGCTCTTTAGAGCCACACCCATGGCATATGGAGGTTCCCAGGCTAGGGGTCCAATTGCAGCTACCTCTGCCAGCCTACACCACAGCCACAGCAATGCAGGATCCCATCCACATCTGTGACCTACAGCAGAGCTCAGCAACACAGGATCCTTAACCCCCAGAGTGAGGCCAGGGATCAAACCCACAATCTTATGGTTAGCAGTCAGATTCGTTTCTGCTGCATTACAAAGAGAACTCCTTAAAGTTTATTTTAATTAAGAAACTGTTTCTTGGAGTTCCCACTGTGGCACATTGGGTTAATAATCCAGCTTGTCTCTGTGGCATGGTTGGTTCAATTCCTAGCCCAGGGTAGGGGGTTGAGGATTTGGCATTGCCTCAGCAGTGGCCTAGATCGCAGATGTGGCCCAGATTGAATCCCCAGACCAGGGACTGCCATATGCCACAGGTGCAGACAAAAATGGAAAAATTTTAAAAATAAATAAAATAAACTGTTTCTCAAAATCCTATACATTCTAGAGTCACAAATCTTGATATATTCTGCCAATTTATAATACATTTTGACAATTTTTACTAGTTTTTAAACTTCTTACGGTCAACAATGTCTTGAATTTACCCAACCGATTCTATATACTTATTGGTTTACACTTACTTTTTTCCTCGTATCTTTCTCACTCACCACATGAGTATTCCACTTAATATCAAGTCCACCTACTGAATAAATATGGTTATGTAATATCTCATTCACATGCTTTTTTCAAATGGAAGCACCTCTGTGGTTTTCTGGATGTCAAAAAGATAGTGTAGCCCTGATGATTCTGTTTGCTGATTAGTAATTAATTAAGATTTCTAATTTAACTAAGAAGAAATTTTGGGGATTAATTTTAAGTGCATTTTTTCCTTTAAATCCAACCTTATAATTATCCCCCTGCCTATGATTAATATTGAGTGAAGAACCACAAAGTGGCTCTTACTCATATCTTTTGTAGGATAGAATCAAGAAGGACTGCTCATGTCAAGGCTCTCTTGTTTTGCTCTAAGAGAGTCAATGTGCACAGAAAAAAAATAGGACATCTTTGTAATAGGGGCTTAAGTGCCGAATTGCTCATGCTTGTATTCTATGACTAATAATGTAAGTCGTGAGAGGAAAAGATCTGCCTCTACTTAAAAAATCCAGTGAGACAAGATATTTCATCTCCTAGCCTGTCAGTTAATGTGCTTTCATCCACAAGTAGCAGAATCTTCCCTCAAACTGTATTAAAAAATAAATAAATAACGTATTTCACAAAGTTCAGAAATACGAGAGGAGGCTTCAGGGTTAGGCATTTGAATAAATCAGTGATGTCATCAGGAACATAGCTCTTTTCAACTCTCTGTCTTCATTGCACGGAGTTGGCTGCCTTTTGAGATTGGTAGCTGCAGAAATCTAGGCGGTATATCTGTATAACAGTGTCCAGAAGAAGCTGAGATGGTGTGTTTGCTCTCTTAGGAGTGAGGAAATGTTTCCATGAGCTCACAAACAGACTCCCCCCTATGTGTTACTGGCAATATTAAGTCATCCAAATTTTACCTAACAGATCAGACCGTTTCCCAGGAGTCATGTGACTATGCCAAAGGGGTTATCTGATCAAAACTGTGGTTCCTTTAAGAAGGAATAAGATTTGAATGAGCTCTGTAATGAATAGGCAGAGTGTTCACTGTACTCTGCCCTCTGGCAGCTATGATATAGGCACTGTATGGACACCTAAATTCACTTATGTCCTACACTAAATAAAGTTGAGGTGCCAATAATTTATGCATTCAAATATTTCAAAAGAATAGGAATGCTGTATTGTTATTAATAGGCATGATCCACCTACCCACATATTCATGCCCCCTCCAAGAGAGCCAAGAAGAAAAACTTATAAAGATTTTAAGAAATACATTGGTGACACAGTCATTTTAATCTTTGAAAAATGCTTTGGTGGATGATTTATTTAGTTTTGGAGTATTGGTTAGAAATTCTAAAGTTGAAATGGCTTTTGATTTTCATAGAGATGACATATTTCTTGAACATTCAGTGGGAAAAGAGCCCAAACAGTGAGCAAAAAGACAGGCTTACATAAGAAACAAAGTTGGTACACAGTATTATTTCAAATGATCAGATATACTGTGGTCTTTGGCAGTGGTTAATTGATCATAGGATTCTTAGGGCCAAAGTGGGCCTGCTGAAATTGCTTTATTTGTCTAAATTGAAAACCCTGACTCTGGTGAAAGGACCTCAAATTTGAGTCACAGTTATCTGTTTGAATTCTTTGCAGTTCCTCTGGTCCTTTAATTGAAGACACATTATGCATTGTATCCCATTGGATCTTTTTTTGTTACTATGTACAACACATCCAACTTTAGTGTGCCTTGAATTCTGATTCTTCTTTGGAAAACTGCCTTTGGGCTTTTGAAACTGTTGTGTCCACATGAGCAGAGATGGAGATGCCTGAGTGTTTATGTCCCCTCCAGTGACCCTTAAACAATAACTAATGTTTGAAGGAGAATATAAAACCCCAACTCCATTGTCTCTAGGCAGAACATTTTGAAGTATAATTTACAACCCAAAGTCTTCCTTTTGGAATGAGCTAAAGTTATCTAAATTTGCACTTTTATTCAGTTTCTTCCTCTTTCCTGTCCTGCTTTCTCCAGTTCTTTAATAGTTTTTCCTGAAAATACTTTCTTAATAAGTCACGTGTACAGTATTCCTTGTCACTGGATCTGCTTCTGAAGAAACCCAGCTCTTAAAAGAAGCACGCTATAATAACATTGCAAATACTTGGCACATTTCCCCTAATCTTCCACTATAGGACCTGTAGTCCTTTACTAGGGTGAATTTTCTTAAGAAATAGAAATAATGAGATTTTTAAGGAACTTTGAAAATTTTGTTGTCTGGTGTTATTTAAAAAAAATTTAAGTGACAATTTTTAATTTGGTTTAGTTAAAAAAATTTTAAATCAGAAGTTTTTACATACAATTGCATCTATTGAAAATTTGGAATATATGGCCATACTAGGCTCCAATTCCTTCCCTCCACCCCTAGCCAACTGAAGTACCCATCCTGTGCCCAGTCCCCAGTGCTGCCCATGTCTTCCAGGTGTTAAAGCCCAGCATCTATACCTGTGTATCTGGAACTCTAGCTGATGTTTTTTATAGTAGAGTTAAAAGCAAATATATATCTCATAACTCTTATCTATCAAATGTGGGAAACAAAAAATAGACCAAGAGAGGATCTTGTCTTTCAAGAAATATGGAACTCATATATATCTATCTGTGGAAGCCAAGAGCATTCTTCTGTCACCTGCAGCACCACTTTATTTTATTGACTGATCCATGTAGGCATTTGGGTTTTCAACCCTGTCCATGCCATCTCATCCCATCCTTACCCAGAGTAAAACCCACCTTTTCTCACCACTCACCCCATGCACATAGTGTGCCGTTTCTTAAGGGAAATATTTGAACTGACTCTGAACAAATAGTATCCCCTGGTAATATGGACAAAGAACACCAATTCACTCTGTTAGAGTGCAGGCTTAGAAGGGTATGGTTAGGAGTTCCTGTTCTGGTGCCGCAGGTTAAGGATCCTATGTTGTCTCTGCACTGGTGTGGGTTTGATCCCTGGCTTTCCACAATGGGTTAAGGATCTGGCATTGTTGCAGCTGTGGCTGCAGCTGTAGCTCAGATTCAATCCCTGGCCCAGGAACTTACATATGCCATGGATGTGGCCAAAAAAGAGAAGGGAAAGAGAGGTATGGTTATAACTTGAGTTGGTTCAACCTGCCTCATGGTTGATCTGCAGTGCTCTGAAAATATATTCTGCATTCCTTCTATCAGAAGCTAATTGCATGATTTATAAATAGTCTCAATAACTGATAGAATCCCACAACGGCTCTCTGATTTTTGGAATATTGTCCTTTCTGTTGCATAGAAGCAAGTGGATTTCACTGAAATCATCTCCACAAACTACGATGAGAAATAAAAGCAAATGTAGCATCCATGAAAGAATTACAAAGATTCATTCAATGAATTTTTTTTTTACATGCAGTAATTGAGATGCCTATCATATCTCTATTTAAGATCACAAATTGGAGTTCCCATTGTGGCGCAGTGGTTAACGAATCCGACTAGAAACCATGAGGTTGTGGGTTCGGTCCCTGCCCTTGCTCAGTGGGTTAAGGGTCCAGCGTTGCCGTGAGCTGTGATGTGGGTCGCAGACGCGGCTCGGATCCCGCGTTGCTGTGGCTCTGGTGTAGGCCGGTGGCTACAGCTCCGATTGGACCCCTAGCCTGGGAACCTCCATATGCCACGGGAGCGGCCCAAGAAATAGCAAAAAGACCAAAAAAAAAAAAAAATCGCAAATTGACTGAAGAAGAAGGTAGATGTATCTCAGAGAATGATAGTGGATTATCATAAATGTGCTTGCTAAGTCACTGTTCCGTATGGGGCTTCCTCTCTGGGGCCAATCTGTGTAGTTCCTGACATCTTTTCACAGCTATCTATTTGCAAAGATGCCCACATACAGACAAACAATAAACACTCTGGTAATGAGCTGAAAAAGCAAAAACAAAAAATAGATGCTCTTTGCCATCACCTGAAAAGGACAGATATCTTGCCTTATGTCTATGAAATCCGAAATCAGATTTACTCTTGAACATTTCATCATCATGCAGTTCAACTACATTATGCCATCATTATGATAGAACTCAAGGAGTTAGTAGAAACCTCACATATCTTTGTAAGATGCATGCTAGCCAGAGTGAGAGAAAGAGAGCAATAAACCCGATGGAAAAAAAAAACATTCTAACATTCCTGAGAATCCAGTCTTCAGGACCAGGTTAAAATAGTCTCTCCAAAGTAGAGGATAGACTTTATCTGCTCCCACTAAGAAAGAAACAGTACTTCAGAATCTTCCTTTGATTTTTAATTCAACAGTATTTAAAGGTAATATTCAATACATACTGAGTTAATACAAAAGTGCTTCCAGTTATATTGGAAAATGTTCTCTATTTAGTTCAAAATCACACTTAGAGCAGATCTTTAATTTGGGTGTCATGTCCAAGCAGATTCAATATTATCTAAAATGCATGTGTTAGATATATAGAAACTATGGCAAGTTTTTATAAGCAAATCAGAGAAAAAATATATTAGGGTGTTTTATAAAGGCCATATCCTTGTCATGATATAGAAATAGATAATATATAGATATATATACACGTGTGTGTATTGAAAAGGGTATAGACTTATTCTATATAGGTAGTTGTGGAGGAGTCTGGAACCTTGACCATAGGACAAGAGGTGACTATGCAAACTGATCTACCCAATTTACTTTTTTTTTTTTTTGGTCTTTTTGCTATTTCTTGGGCCGCTCCCGCGGCATATGGAGGTTCCCAGGCTAGGGGTCCAATCGGAGCCGTAGCCACCAGCCTACGCCAGAGCCACAGCAACGCAGGATCCGAGCTGCGTCTGCAACTTACACCACAGCTAACGGCAACGCCGGATCGTTAACCCACTGAGCAAGGCAGGGATCGAACCCGCAACCTCATGGTTCCTAGTCGGATTCGTTAACCACTGCGCCACGACGGGAACTCCCCCAATTTACTTTTTTAAAAATTTTGGGTATAGTTGATTTACACTATTGTGTCAATTTCTATTGAGCAGCATACTGACCCAGTCATACATACATATATACACACACACACACACATATATACACACACATATATACACATTATTTTTATCATACAATCTTCCATAATGCCCTACCCTAAGAGACTGGACATAGTTCCTTGTGCTGTACAGCAGGACCTCATTGCTTATCTACTCCAAATGCAATAGTTTTGCGTCTACCAACCCCAAACTCCCAGTCATCCCACTACCTCCCCACTCCCTCCTTACTCCCCCTGGCAACCCCATGTCTATTCTACATGTCTGTGAGTCTGTTTCTGTTTTATGCATAGGTTCCTTTGTGCCATATTTTATATTCTACACATAAGCATTATCGTTTGGTATTTGTCTTTTTCCTTTGACTTACTTCACTTAGTATGAGAATCTCTAGTTTCATCCATGCTGCCGCAAATGGCATTATTTTGTCTTTCAATGGCTGAGTAGCATTCCATTGTATATATGTACCACACCTTAATCCATTCATTTGTCTTTGGGCATTTAGGTTATTTCCTTATTTTGGCTGTTGTTAATAGTGCTGCAGTGAACATAGGGGTGCATGTATCTTTGTCAATGAAAGTTTTGTCTGGATATATGCCAAGAAGTGGGATTGCTGGATCATATGCTAGTTCTATATTTAGTTTTCTGAGGAACCTCCATACTGTTTTCCATTGTGGTTGTACCAATTTATATTCCACACCCTCTCCAGCATTTATTATTTGTTGACTTGTTAATGATGACCATTCTGACTGGTATGAGGTGGTACCTCATTGTAGTTTTGATTTTCATTTCTGTAATAATTAGTTATGTTGAGCATTTTTTCATGTACCTACTAGCCAACCCTATGTCTTCTTTGGAGAAATGTCTGTTTAGGTCTTCTGCCCATTTTTCAATTGAGTTGTTTGTTTTCTGTTGTTGAGTTGTATGAGCTGTTTGTATATTTTGGAGACTAGGCCCTTGTTAGTTGCATTGTTTGTAAAGATTTTTTCTCATTCTATGGGTTGTCTTTTCATTTTTTTCATTGTTACTTTGCTGTGCAAGAGCTTTTGAGTTTATTTAGGTCCCATTGGTTTATTTTTGTTTTTATTGTCTTTATTCTAGAAGGTGAATCAAACAAGATGTTGCTGTGATTTATGTCAAAGAATGATCTGCCTATGTTTTCCTCTAGGATTTTTATAGTATTTGGCCTTACATCTAGGTCTTTAATCCATTTTGAGTTAATTTTTGTGTATGGTGTTAGAGAGTGTTCTAATTTCATTCTTTTACATGTAGCTGTCCAGTTTTCCCAGTACCACTTATTGAAGAGATATCTTTCTTCCACTGTATGTTCTTGCCTCCTTTGTTCTTTACATTTTTAAATTCATTTGTAAAAAAAGATCCTTAATAGATAAAAAATATGTTTTGGAATTTTCCTCAATATATTAATTCCACTGTCCAACCTGTAATTAATTTGATCCCCATAGAAAATGACAGATTTAAAAAAGTTCCTGTCATGGTTTAAAAATACTGTACTTTATTCTAAATATTCAATTTTTAAATTATTCATTTAAATTATAAAATAAGGAAATACTTCACATAGGCCTACTATGCAAACACCATTTTTATGTCTAAATGCTTGTCAAATTTATTTTATTGTAGTTAGTATTTGAATTGAGAAATGAATATCGTCTGTCAAAACTCTGTAAGGCAAGTGATCTTTAACATTTTTTTCATAAAAAATGGTTGCATGGGAGTTCCTGTCGTGGCGCAGTGGTTAATGAATATAACTAGGAACCATGAGGTTGAAGGTTCGATCCCTGGCCTTGCTCAGTGGGTTAAGGATCTGCGTTGGCCATGAACTGTGGTGTAGGTTGCAGACGTGGCTCGGATCCTGCGTTGCTGTGGCTCTGGCCTAGGCTGGTGGCTACAGCTCGGATTCGACCCCTAGCCTGGAAACCTCCATATGCCACGCGAGCAGCCCTAGAAAAGGCAAAAAAAAAGACAAAAAAAATGTTAAATGTATTTACATTCTTAGTAGTTTATTTTGTTAGCTTATTTATATATTACTAGGATTTGGAGATGTTCCCTCTGAAGCTGGTAGCAAGTGATTTATTTTGACTTGTTAAGCAAGGTAGTAAAATATCCAGAAACCTCTATTTTGCAAACTATTTCACAAACACATTCTTTTTTCATTTTGGGGGAAGCAAACTAAACAAGAAAAATAGAGTCATATTTAGTATCAACATAAATATCTCCTTTTCGAAACTCAAGTTATAAATGGAAAAGAAAAATAAAAACAAATGCTTTGCATGAGCAGCATCATTAATTGCTTCTGATACTAATTTTTTCCTGTAAATTGCCTTGAGTATCTTCTAAGTTACTGCCTAAATGTTTAATGAATGAATAAAATCATCTGTAACAGTGGTTAAATAGCAATATTTTTTTCAAATTTGACTTAAAAAGTGTTGAATTCCATGATTTTTTGGTTATACTCTGGTGATTCAACATGATGAAAGAAATTGGTTGAGTAAAGCTATCTGTCAGAAAAATATTGCTATTAAATCCAAGCGGATTTATTGAAAAGTATCAATGAGATTGAATTTAGCCTTACGGCTTTTCAAAATGCGAAGGAGTGAAACCAAGCATTTAGCAAATACAAAAACAAACCAAAACAAAAAGCAAAAGCAAAAGGTCTCCACTAGATAATTCTGTTAAAGAAATATAACATCTACAAGATATACTTTGTTTTTAATTCTAAACTGACAAAAATTTGATTTTTTCAAGCTCAGTAAAAGTTTAAGTGTAAAAGACACAAACAAAAGGTTATGGGAAAAAGAGAGAGTCATGGTCCTAAAGTCCTACGATGCAGTGGGTATGCAAATTAGAAGAATTCAAAAATGGATTAAAACATTTATTTAAGAATAAAATTTGCCTTGGATGTTTTTATAGATTTATACATGCACACACATGATGTGTGTATGGGAGAATAAACAAATGAGTAGTTTAAAAAATTTGTACATGCAACTAGAAATTCATAGATTTTAGACCTTTTATTCTGAGAAGTGAAAATAATACACTTTGGGCTGAAGATTTTGTTTAATCAAATTTTATTTATTGATGTAAAATATAAGAAAATCTTCAACGATTACTGATTTTAAATGTGTAGTTATACCTTCTTCCATAGAAGCCTGCTTGGGACTTCTTTGTATTATCATAATGATTTTGAGATAAATCTGTTATTATATAAATTTTATTCATTGGTGTGAAATAAGAATGATACTTTTAACTAAAGAACATGTTATCAATTTTAAATAATCCATTTTTCTCAAGCTTTATAGATTTGATATTGCCTTTTATGGCAACAGAATCAATATCTTATTCCAGAATAATAACATTTAAAGATATGTATGCAAATCAATGAGATATTTTAGAAATATATAAATATAAATATATATTATTTACATAGACCAAATATAATCTGTAAAAGTATAAGCTTCTGATAACCTTTCTCTCTCATATACACACACATGCACGCACGCATGCATGCACGCACACACTTACACACAGAAGCACTCTGAATAAAAACTGCTTCTGCTCCTAAAACACTAATTAGGGCTGCAGAATTGAGTTGTCATCTTGATGCTGAAGTATATGATTTTCATCCCTCTATGAAATTGCATTTTATTTTCACATGCACCTGCTTCTATTCCATATTATATTATTCATTTGGACTCTACTTTTTTTCTAGAATTGAGCCTTTGCACTTACTGAAGATTTTCAGCTCCCGAATAAAAAAATAGTGGGTCAGATACTTTTTTTCTGCTGGAAGATAAAAAGAGGCATGTGTGATCTTAAGATAATGCTATTGGATACACATATGGTTTCCTTCATTTAACACTGAAATATTTTTCATTCGCACATCTACTTAAGAAAAAAGCTTTACTCCTCCTCAGTTTTAGGGGTTTCATGTTTATTCTTGGAACTGTACATTCTTTCTAAAAACCTCATATTTAGAATGGTTAAAAGTTTCAGGTCATTTAATCACTCAAGCCCCATACGTATGCTTTATATTTTTAAAATATTATTTATTTATTTTTTTGGCTGCACTCTCAGCATGTGGAAGTTTCTGGGCCAGGGACTGAACCCACGCCACCACAGAGACAACACCAGATCCCTAATCTGCTGTGCCACCTCGCGAATTCCTCCCATATATATGCTTTAGATAGTCCTCATTCAAAGCACATACAAATATAAAATTTACCACTTGTATAACTGAAGTTAGGACACATGGGCCTGGACAGTATATTTTGGGAAATAGACAAAGCATTGATAGTGTGTTTTCTATTGCTTCTTGATTTTAACCCAGTATTCAAAAATAAGACATTAGCCTCTTCAAGAGTAAATCTTCAAGCAGAAATGAAAGGAACAGGAGCTTAAAAACAGGGAACAGAGATTAAAAACCTGTGTTATCTTTTATATGGGGCAAATGCACCAGAAATTCACTAAGTTTAGGGGAACAGTGTAATTAACAAAGAAAGATACCTTTGTGCTATGAACTAGCCACATGTTGGAAATGGCTTGTAAAAGCTCTGCAGCACCCAAGGAGGGCAAACTCCCCAATGTCCATTCAAATTTCCTCATGGAGGGTAATAATAAATGAAATTTCTTGCAGAGATCGGAATCAAGATCCAAAGACTTTCCCATGGCAAGGATTGTTCGTGATACTTGTCTCACATGGCTTCATCTTGCTATGCATCAATGACTTTCATGTTTCCCTCTCTTTCACTCTACAATTAATTTATCCATTCTACTATTTTTGAATGTCTAAATAATGCTACCGTGGACACCTTGCACATGTACGTTTGATCACATGGGTGAATAGTGAGTATATATCTTGGACTAGAGTGACATCATCATAGCATATGACTATATTTTACCACAATTGATAGTACCCACTTTTTCAAAGCAGATATACTCACAAAGTGTATCTGTATGCCCATTGTTCCACATCTTGAGCAATACTTTATGTTGTCTGTCTTTTTAAATCTTTAACTGTGTGTGTGATATATAATGGCATCTCACTATGGTTTTAACTGATATTTCCCAGAAAACTATTGTGGTTATGCTCATTTGTGAGTATTTTTTGGCATTTATTGGCATCCACCTCTTTTGTGAAGTGCACTGTATGCGTGTCTAGTTGCTTTGTATCTTTCCCATCATCTGGCATTTTCAGTCATGTTTGTTTTGGCCACTCAGGTGGTAGGTAACATGTTTTATTGTGAGTTTAATTTATATCTTCCAGATGAATAATGAAGTTGGGTACTTTAAAAAGGTTTTGACACTTTGACTGTCTACTATAAAGTTCCTACTCAGGATTGTTGCCCATTTTGTAAACATTGAATTTTCTCCTTATTTCAGGGGGTGCCTTGTATAGAACATATAATTTTTAAATTTCCCACAAAGAAAACTCTAGTCAAATATATCTTCACAGTCAAGATAGAACTAACATCAATCTTATGCAAATATTTCCAGAGAAAAGAAAAAGACCACTTCCTAACTTGTTTTATGAGGCCAGCATTACTTTTTGTTTTAAATTTCTTTTTTGAAGTATAGTTGATTTACAGTATTGTGTTAGTTTCAGGTGCACAGCAAAGTGATTCAGTTGTATATTTCTTTTCAGATTATTTTCCATTATGTGTCATTCAAGATATTGAATATAGTTCCCTGTGCTATACAGTAAACTTTGTTGCTTATCTATTTTTATGTATAGTAATTTGTATCTGTTAATCCCATACTCTTAATTCATTCCTCCCCCTGCCTTCCCTTTTCCCATTGGTAACTGTATGTTTCTCTGTCTATGAGTCTGTTTCTATGTTGTATATAAATTCATTTGTATTATTTTTTAGCTTCCACATATAAGTGATTTCATAAAAGATTTGTCTTTGACTTTATTTAGTATGATATTCTCTAGGTCTATTCATGTTGCTGCAAATGATAATATTTCATTCATTCCTATGGTTGAGTGATATTCTATTGTGTATAATATACATCTTCTTTATCCATTCCTCTGTTGATGAACACTCAAGTTGTTTCCATGTCTTAGCTATTTTAAATAGTGCTGCTATGAACACTGATGTTCATGTATCTTTTTGAATTAGAGTTCTCATCTTTTCTGGATATATGCCCAGGACTTGTATTGCTGGGTCCTATGGTAGCTTTATTTTTAGTTTTTTAAAGAATCTCCATTCTGTTTTCCATATTGACTGTACCAATTTATATTCCGACCAAGAGTACACAGGTTCCCTTTTTTCTACACCTTCTCAAGCATTTATTATTTGTAGACTTTTCTTAATTATTATTTTTATTATTTATTTATTAAGCTTTTTAGGGCCACATTTGCAGCATATGGAGGTTCCAGGCTAGGGGTTGAATTGGAGCTACAGCTGCTGGCCTACACCACAGCCACAGCAACGCCAGATCCAAGTCACCTATACCAAAGCTCATGGCAATGTTGGATCCTTAACCCACAGAACGAGGCCAGGGATCGAACCTGCAACCTCATGGTCCCTAATTGAATTCGTTTCTTCTGCGCCATGATGGAAACCCCCTACTTGTAGACTTTTTGGTGAAGGGCATTCTGACTGGTATGGGGTGACATCTCATTGTGGTTTTGATTTGCATTTCTCTAGTAATTAGTGATGTTGAATATCTTTTCATGTGCCTCTTGGTCATCTCTGTCTTTGGAGAGATGTGTATTTAGATCATCTGCCCATTTTTTATTGGGTTGATTTTTTTTTTTGATATTGAGTTGTATGAGCAATTTGTATATTTTGGATATTAACCCTTTGTTGGTTGCATCATTTATAAATATTTTTTTCCCATCCCATAGTTCATCTTTTAATTTTACTGATGATTTCCTTTACCAGGCAAAGTTTGATTAGGTCCCATTTGTTTATTTTTGCTTTTGTTTCTTTTGCCTTGGGAGGTTGATCCAAGAAAATATTGCTACAATTTATGTGAAAGAATGTTTTGCCTATATTCTCTTCTAGGAGTTTTATGGTGTAATGACTTATATTTAGGTCATTAAACATTTTGAATTTATTTTTGTGTATAGTGTAAGGACATGTTCTAATTTCATTGATTTACATTGATCTGTCTGGCTTTCCCAACACCATTTGAAACTAGCCAGCATTACTTTGATACCAGAGTATCTTAGAATAACTGTACAAGGAAAAAAAAAGTAAAGACCATTCTCACATGAACAGAAAAGGCAAAAGTCTTAGATAAAATATTAACCAATCAAATCCAGCAACAAATAAAAAGGACATTATATCATTAGGTTAGAAATATTCATAGACTACATCATTATAATAACAGTTGCATATCAATGAATATAAATTATTACATTAATAAAATAAAGGAGAAAAATTCCCATGATTATTTCAAGAGGTACAGAAAAAATTGTAATTTCTAACAAGTTGGAATAGAAAACTTTTCCCATTTGATTTTTTTGTAGAGCACTCTAATTCTTTGAAAAGAATATACATTCTTTTCAAATGTGTATGGAACATTCACCAATATAGACCATATGCTAGGCTGTATAATGTGTCTCCATACATTTCAAAGAACTCATACTACAGAGAATATGTTCTTTGACCAACACAGAATAAATTAGAATTCAATAACAGATACCTGTAAAATCCTCAATTATTTCAAGATTAAATAAGCCATTTATAAATAATGCATTTATCAAAAAAGAAATAGTAAAGGAAATAAAAATTTTTGAACTGAATTAAAATAAATACAGCATAATAAAATTTGTGGAATGTATCTAAAGTGACATATATATATTCTATATATATACTATATATATATTTTATGATCTAAGCTTCTACCTTAAAAAATTTTTTTTTAAGTAGTAAAAACAAATCAATAAAATTAAAAGAAAAAGGAAAGTTAAACAGAAAGGAAAAAAAATAAAGAAATAACTATGGTAAAAGTGGAAATCAAGGATATAGATAACAGAAAACATTAGATAAATATAATAAAGCTTCTATTAAAATTGATAAAAATCTGAGTTGTTGAAAAAAGAGAACACACAAATGATCAATGTTAAGAGTTAAAAAGGTAAAAGTACAAATCCTATAGACATTAAAAGAAAAATTAGAGAGTATAATGAGAAAAACTTTATATAAGTACAAAAACAGGCATGATTAAATCAAGTAGATCAACTCAGTATATGTAAAAATGTTATTTGACAAAATTCAATACTCACTCATTATAAAAGATCCCAACCAAAGAAACAATAATAGGTAATTTACTTAATATGATAAAAAATGACTTCAAGGAGTTCCCGTTGTGGCACGGTGGTTAACGAATCCGACTAGGAACCATGAGGTTGTGGGTTCGATCCCTGGCCTTGCTCAGTGGGTTAAGGACCCGGCATTGCTGTGAGCTGTGGTATAGGTTGCAGACGTGGCTCGGATTCCACTTTGCTGTGGCTGTGGCGTAGGCTGGTGGCTACAGCTCCAATTTGACCCCTAGCCTGGGAACCCCCATATGCCGTGGGAGTGGCTCAAAAAAAGGCAAAAAGACCAAAAAAAAAAAAAAAAGACTTCAAAAAACCTAACAGTAACTTCAAATGTAATGGTAAACATTATGTGCTTTTGCTCCCAAACCAAGGAAAAAGCCAAAGAAATCTGTTATTACGATATTTATTCAATATCAACTCCATTTACAGGAACATTTACAAGAGCATCAAAATTATGAAATACTTAGGTATAAATTTAACAAAATATATGAAACCTGTACACTTACAACTACAAAACATTGATAAGAGAAATGGAAACAAATAACTGGAGTGATATACCTTATTCATGGATTAGTCAACTCAATATTGTTCAGATTTCAGTTCTTCAAAAGTTGATCTGTATTTTCCTGGCTATTCCAATCAAAATCCAAGCAGGCTTGTTTTTTTTTCCCCTCAGAAATTAGCAAACTGGTTCTAAACATTCATAGCAGTCTCCCCCTTACCCATGATTTTGCTTTCCATGGTTTCAGTTACCTACAGTGAACCCGGGTCTGAAAATATTACATGGAAATATTCTAGAAATAAACAACTCACAAGTTTTTTTCTTTTTTTAAATTTATTTTATTAAAGTATAGTTGATGGACAATGTTAGTTTCTGGTATATAGCATAGTGATTATATATATGGAAAAGAATACTTTTTCATACTTTTTCATATTTCATATTCTTTTCCATTGTGGTTGATCACAGGATACTGAATCAAGTTTCCTGTGCTATACAGCAGGACCTTGTTGTTTATTCATTCTCTATATAATAATTTACATCTGCTGATCCCAAACTCCCAATCTTTCCCTCCCGAACTCCCTCTCCCCCTTGGCAAGTACAAGTCTGTTCTCTATGTCTCTGAACTATTCATAAGTTTTAAATTGCATGAGGTTCTGAGTAGCAGGATGAAATCTCAAGCCTTCTTGCTCACTGCCTTTGTGCAGCATATCTCACTCTTCAGTTATTTAGTGGCCATCTGAGGTATCAGATCTATTGTCGCAGTATTGCACTGCTTGTGTTCAAGCATCCCTTATTTCCCTTGATAATGGCCTGAAAGGGCAAGAGTAGTGATGCTGGCAATTCAGATGTGCCGAGAGAAAATGTAAAGTGCTTCCTTTAAGTGAAAGGTGTTAAGTTCTTGATTTAATAAGGAAAGAAAAAAATAACATGCAGGGGTTGCTAAGATCTACAGTAAGAACAAATCTTCTGTCTTTAAAATTGCGAAGAAATAAAAAGAAATTTGTGCTCTTTTTCCTATAGCACCTCAAACTGCAGAAGTTACAGTCATAGCATATGGTAAGTGGTTAGTTATGGTGGAAGAAGCATTAAATGTGCACAGTAAGGAGTTCCCGTCATAGCGCAGTGGTTAACGAATCCGACTAGGAACCATGAGGTTGCGGGTTCGGTCCCTGCCCTTGCTCAGTGGGTTAACGATCCGGCGTTGCCATGAGCTGTGGTGTAGGTTGCAGACGCGGCTCGGATCCCGCGTTGCTGTGGCTCTGGCGTAGGCCGGTGGCTCCAGCTCCGATTCGACCCTAGCCTGGGAACCTCCGTATGCCGCGGGAGCGGCCCAAAGAAATAGCAAAAAGACAAATAAATAAATAAATAAATAAATAAATAAATAAATAAATAGAAGTGCACAGTAAGATATTTTAAAAGAGAGAGAGTGACACACCACATTTATTAACTTTTATTATAGTATATTGTTATAATTGATCTATTTACTATTATTGTTAGTCTCTTTCTGTGTCTTATTTATAAATTAAACTTTATCCTAGGTATGTATGTATAGGAAAAAAACATAGTGAATATAGGGTTTAGTACTTTTTGTGGTTTCAGGCATCCACTGGGGCTCTTTGAACGTATCCCCTGTGGATAAAGTGAGGCCTACTGTATATGGAAAATTGAAGGATTTAACTTGTCAAAATAGTTTTGAAAAATAATACAAAGCCTAAAGACTTACACTATCTGCCTTCTAAACTTATTATAAGGAGTTCCTGTTGTGGCTCAGCATTATTTGTTTCTGTGAGGATGCAGGTTCAACCCCTGGCCTTGCTCAGTGGGTTGAGGATCTGGTGTCACTGCAAGCTGTAGCATAGATCGCAGGTGCAGCTCAGATCTAACATTGCTGTGGCTGTGGCATAGGCCAGCAGCTGCAGCTCCAGTTCAACCCCTGGCCCAGGAACTTCCATATGCTGCAGGTGTGGCAAAAAAAGAGAAAAAAATTAAAAATAAACTTATTATAAAACTACAGTAATTAGGATAATATATCGACATAAGGGATACACTTATAGAATAATAAGATAGAATAGGATATTCAGAAAAAGACTCACATTCGTATATGCACAGGTAGTTTTTTCAAAGTACCAAGATAATTTAATGGATCAAAATAATATGTTCAAAAATTGGTGCTGAAATTCTGGGATATACTTATGAAAGAAAATGATACTTGACAAGATCCTCATACCATAAATCCACCATTAAATGAATCATAGACTTAAAAGTAAAAGCTAAACCTATAAATATTTATAAGAAAATAAATTTTTAAAAAATCTATGGGTAAGAAAATATTAAAAAACACCAGTCATATAAGAAAAGAAAAATCATCTAAGTTAAAATTTTTATGGGTAAGAAAATACTACAATGCATAAAACACCAGTCATATAAGAAAAGAAAAAATCATCAAAGTTAAAATTTTTACTCTTTTAAAGATGGCATTAAGGGCACATGTCACTACAGTAGCTAAAATTTGAAAGGTGGACAATTCCAAATGATGGCAAACAAGAGGAGAAAAGGCCGCTTACATATATTGCTGTCAGCAGTGTAAATTTGTCTATTTGCTTTGGAGAACTGTTCAGCTGATTCCTATAAAATTAAACATATACTGGAGTTCCCTTCATGGCTCAGCAGTTAATGAGCCAACTAGGATCCGAGAGGATGCAGGTTCGATCTCTGGCCTCACTGAGTGGGTCAAGGATCTGGCATTGCTGTGAGCTGTGGTGTAGGTTGCAGACACGGCTGGGATCCCTTGTTGCTGCGGCTGTGGTGTAGGCCGGCAGCTACAGCTCTGATTCAACCCCTAGCCTGGGAACCTCCATATGCTGTGGGTATGGCCCTAAAATAGCAAAAATAAAATAAAAAAATAAACGTATACTTACCAAGAACCCCAGCAATTCTATTCCAAGGTGGAGTGAAGAGAAAAGAAAATACATCCTCATAAAGTTTGCATATGAAACCACTCAAAAGTCCATCAACAGATGATTGGATATAAAATGGATAATATTTTATGGTATATACATATATTATGATACTACTTCACAATAAAAATGAAAAAACTAATGATATACACAGCAGTGTGAAAGAATATGCATAGCAAAAGCAAGCAGACACAGAAGAATGCCTATAGTATGATTCTTCATATATGAAATTATAAAAGAGGCAAAACTGATCTAAGCTGATGACCAAAAGCTGATGGTAGTTGCCTGTGGCCATGGGTCAGTAGGATTAACTGCATGGGGACATGAAAGAAGTTTTGGGAGTGATGAAACTAAAATATTTTGATTGTAATGGTTGACCATATAAGTATGTACATTTGTGAAAACTCATTCTGTAAACTTAAAAATGAGACATTTTCTCATCTGTTAAATATATAATATATGCAAAATAAAGCTATAAAATACACATTTTAAAAAATCATAATGAGACATCATGATATTCCCAGTAGAAGGACTAAAATTAAATAAAAGCCTATTTAAGGACATTAAATACTGGAGAGTATGAAGAGTGACTCTAACTCACACACATTGCTGAGGATGCAGATCAGTAATCTGCTTTGGAAAATTCTTTGGTAGTATTTACTAAAAATGGATATATTTTTTTTACCCTATGACCTGTTCAAATTGTATATCCAAGCTAAATGCAACTATTCACCTGTGGACATGTACAGGAATATTTTTAGCAGCATTATTTGCAATTTTCCTCAAGTGGAAGCAATTTAAATGTCAGTACCAGCATAGAAAAAATAAATTGAGATATATGGTACAGACAATAACACGGATGAACCTTGCAGATACAATGTTGAGCAAAAGAAGCTAAACACAAATATGATTCCATTTTATACAAGTTCCAAAAGAGAAAAAAACTAAGAAAGCAGAGTCGTGGGTACTTCTGGCGGGAGAATGTTCTGCTGGGATTTCAGGGTGCTATTAACATCCTGTTTTTATCTATTTGTTACTAAGGTATATTTGTTTTGTAAAATTCATCAAGCTATAGAATTGCCCTTTTGTATTTTTGCATATCTCATACTTAACAAAATAGTTTTTTTAAGTCAGATGATATTGTGATTCTTAAAACTCTCCAAGAACTTCCCACCATGCTTCTAGTCAAATCTTAAATCCCTTTCCTCCAAGCTCTGGCCATAGTGGCCTTTTTTCTCTTCCTTGAACAAAGAATGAAGCAAGTTCATTTTTCTACCTTTTCATTTGCAGTTCTCTCTGCCTGGCACACTATTTTCCAAAACCTTTACCAAGCCTGCTTTTTATTGACATTCAGGTCTCTGCCTTTCTTGAAATCTAAAAGTAGTTCTCTGTCACTTTACTTAAAACCCTGCAATTTTTTTTCAGTGTAATTCTCAAATCTGAAATTATTTATTTCATAAATTAGCTTCTGGCTCCCCTAGTTAGAATGCAACAGCCATTCTTAGAGCAGCTTCGAATGTCTTGCTCTCTGCTGTATTCTCAGTGACTAGAATCCTGCCAGACAGGCAGGTAGATGTTCAGTAAATAATTGGAACATGAATAAATTTGTAGATGAATGAGTGAATTAAAAGGTGAATTAAAGTAATAGAAATTAATTACTATTGATTATCTATGAAATGTCTTTATGGAACTACATTAGGTGGGGAGAAGTGTTATTGAGTGATGTTTTTCTGCTACCCCCTAGATGATATTGTTGAAATATAGCCCAGGGAAAGGGCCTCGAGAGTAACAATTACAGCATATTTCCATTGCAAGCAATAGAACATTAAATTGTTATTTATTTATTATGCTCAAGCTTCCATTATCCTAGAGTTATTGCTGAAGTTTCAAAGGTAAAAAATTTTGCATAATGATTATATGCTGCCCTAAAAACCTTAATAGTATGAACATGCATTTTTTCCAATATCCTAAATGCATATTCTAAACAAAGTATTCATAAAAATATCAACATATCATATTTTTACACTAAAAGTTGCTTATCCTCTAATTTGTTTTGTTCACTGTCTAAATGGTTCCAGATGAAGGTGGGCACTTAAGTACTTTTTGATGATGAATATAGTTTACTGAAATTTCTTATGTATAACACTTTCCTTGAAATGTTTTTGTACCTATGTTCTCTTTTATTCTTGCTAAATTTTGCCACTGGTAGTATTTCATTTTCCCAGTTTGAACTATTACATGGTTTACAATTTGTAAGGGTTTTTCGTCTTTTTAGCCTTATGTTCCCTCAGTACCCTTGGATTAATGTCAATAAATGGTATAACTATATACAGAATTTAGCAAATAGTCATGAACAGCCATACTCTCAAGGCTAAATGAATAGCAGTAATCTATTATGATTAAAATTAGGCATCTTTTGCAAAACATACTCTAAGTAGCTTATTATACTGCTGATTAAGACAAAACTTCAATCATAGAAACCAAGGTATATTCTTAGGAAGATAAATTTGGAGTATAATTCATGTAAAAGACTATATTTCCTTTAGCCCCATTCTAATACATTAATTTTAAATAATTATTTCTAAGAATGATGTTCTTCAAAATCAAAAAATCAGTAGTTACTAAGAATTTGCAGTGTTTTCCCAGAAATATTCAAGTGGAAAAAAAAGTTAAGTATTAAATATTTGTGCATACTTCATCTTCACCACAACCTTAGGTAATAAATACTTAGTTTATCAATTGTGGTTATTTTGAAGTCTTTATCTGCCAGTTCCAATATAATTTCTAAGACTGAATTTATTAGCCCTTTTCCAGCTACTTTTTCCTGCTGCTTTGTCTAGCTTTTTGTTTATTTTATAGAATGCCAAGTACTCAGAAGGATTTTAGAGGCTCTTTACTATGTTATCCTCCTCTTCAGAATGTTATGTCTTGGAGTTCCCATTGTGGGTCAACGGGTTAAGAATCCAACTAGTATCCATGAGGATGCGGGTTCACTCAGTTGGTTAGGGATCCTGTATTGCCATGAGCTGTGGTATAGGTTATAGGCATGGTCCAGATCCTGCATTGCTGTGACTGTGAGGCTGTGCCTGTGGCTAAGCCAGCATCTGCAGCTCCAATTCCACCCTTAGCCTGGGAACTTCTATGTACTGCAGGTACAGCCATAAAAAGAAAAAAGAAAAAAAAAAAGAACATTATGTCTGGAGTTCCCGTCATGGCTCAGTGGTTAAAGAATCTGACTAGGAACCATGAGGTTGTGGGTTCAATCCCTGGCCTCGCTCAGTGGGTTAAGGATCTGGCGTTGCTGTGAGCTGTGGTGTAGGTTGCAGACGTGGCTCAGCTCCCGCATTGCTCTGGCTCTGGTGTAGGCCAGTGGCTACAGCTCCGATTAGACCCCTAGTCTGGGAATCCCCATATGGCGTGGGAGCAGCCCTAGAAAGTGCAAAAAGACAAAAAAAAAAAAAAGTTATGTCTTATTGGTTAATCACCACAATTCTAACAACATTAACCTATAGTCAACATAAATGTACTGTACACTTAAAACTTTAACAGGATAGATCTCATATTGAGTATTCCTACCACAACAAAATAAAAGGACAGTTTTAAGGTTTGTTAAAGCAGTTTTATTTCTGTTTTGTCTGTATTCTTAGAACACCACTTTTAGTTCTATGTTATAGCTTTTCTAGGGTGTCATCTGAAAATCTGGTGTGTTCACAAAGGTCTTCTCCATTGGGAATAGCCCAGGCTCCAGTGTATCGCCAGAATTATGTGATCTCTGAAATCTCTGCCACCTTCTTGCTTCTGCTCTCTGCTCAGACCTCCAGAGACTCACCCTGCTGCATATGCTCAAATTAGGAGCTGGCCAAAGACCTAAGAAGGAATTTATACAGAGATTTTTTGAACTCTTTTCCTACAATTTTCCACAGTTCTCTATCTGCCAAGTTCCAGCTGCCTTTATGGCCCCAAACTTTTTTCTTTGTCCTCTCCTTCCAGTGATCCATAGCTCCTCTTGGGCTCTATTAATCTATGTTATGGTTTGGAAAATACCTTCAGAGGCAGGTCCAACCAACTCCCTCCTTTTCCAGTTTATATCTGCTGTCACGTTGTTCTGCTACCATAATCTCCCATGACATTTTCTTTCTTTTTTGCTTTATGAAGATTTATTTTTTAATAAATTTTATTGGCGTATAGGTGACTCACAATGTTGTATTAGTTTCAGGTGTAGAGCAAAGTGAATCAGCCATACATAGGCATATATATCCTTTCTTTTTCAGATTGTTTCCCTATATAGGCTATCATAGAGTATTGAATAGATTTCCCTGAGCTATATAGTAGGTCCTTGTTACCAATCTATTTTGTATATAGTAGTGCGTATATGCCAATCCCAACCTCCCAATCCATCCCTCCCCCCAACATTTCCTCTTTGGTAACCGTAAGTTTGGTTTTGAAATCTTTGAGCCTGTTTCTGCTTTGTGAATATTTTCTTTTGTATCATTTTTATTGGATTCACATATCAGTGATCTTTGTCTTTCTCTGTCTGACTTTTTTCACTTAGTATGATAATCTTAAAAATGGCATTATTTTGTTCTTTTTTATGGCTGAGTGGTATTCCACTGCACATATGTGCCACATCTTCTCTATCCTTTCCTCTGTTAATGGACATTTAGGCCGCTTCCATGGCTTGGGTCTTATAATTACTGCTGCAATGAGCATTGAGGTGCATGTAACCTTTCAAATTATGGTTTTCTCTGAGCATATACCCCAGAGTGGGTATATGATACTTCTATATTTAGTTTTTTAGGGAACCTAAACACTGCTTTCCACAGTGGTTGCACCAATCTATACTCCCACCAACACTGTAAGAGTTCCCTTTTCTCCACAGCCTCTCCAGCATTTATTATTTGAAGAATTTTTGAAGATACCCATTCTGACTGGTGTGAGGTAATATCTCATTATAGTTTTGATTTGCATTTCTCTGATAATTAGTGATGTTGAGAATATTTTTTAATGTGTTTTTTTTCACATATGTCTCTTCTTTGGAGAAATGTCTGTTTATATCTTCTCCCCATTTTTTATTTTTTTTTATAAAAAGCTGTATGAGATGTTTGTATATTTTGGAGATTAATCGCTTGTTGGTCACTTTGTTTGCAGAGATTTTCTCCCATTCTGTGTGTTGTCTTTTTTTTTTTTTAATAGTTTCCTTTGTTGTTAAAATGCTTTTGAGTTTAATTAGGTCCCATTTTTTAATTTTTGTTTTTATTTTCATTACTCTGAGAGGTGGATTCAGAAAGACATTGCTGCGATTTATGTCTCCCATGATATTTTCTATCTCCTCAACATGAAAGCTCTAATTATATCATCAGCTCTAGACCTGTTTGCCATAAGTTTTCCTGTAAATGAGCCTAGCCCTATACTCCTAGGCTATATAATATCCACCTTATCCATTCTAAGATCTTAAAAATTTCGTGGCCTCAGGCTTCAGTGTTGCTACAGATTATCATCTGATTCCTAAACCAGTTTTTTTAGTATAAGGCCTTTGCCAAAGAGATGCTATTCATTTTTTCCATATTCCTTTATCTAGTGTGGACCTGTGTAGTGTATATTCCCAGGTTCTGAAATTTCAGCCCTACTCATTTTGACTGAAGCCAGGTGGGCTATGGCAAAAAACAAACTTTCTTCTGCTAGAACTATATAAGATGTTGAAAAACCTCAGGAGTCCTTTCTTAGCAAGTAGGACTATCTTTCTGTTGAGCATCAATTAACTTGAACACTACCTCTGAAACTACCTAACAGAAGATTTAAGGGATTTCAGAGCTCTTAACTGAAGGCAGGTGAGTAATATAAACCTCTTACCTTCATTTATCCTGTTTCTAAAATGGTCAGTTTCATAAATGTTTGTATTCAATCCCAAATTTGTCCAATATATTGTGCAAAATGGAATGAAAGGAAAGAAGAATCGGTACACAATAAAATGTGAAGACTCTCAGCAACTTATTCCTCTAAAATAAGTTGGAAATTGGGTTTTTTTTTTTTCAGTGTCTGAAAGATTTCCCTTTATAGGTCTGCTGAGTTATGTTTTGTCAGGTCCTATTAAATTGTGTTGTCATAGATACCTATGAATTGTATAGAGTGTAGAAAGACTTTATTTCAGCTTTTATAAGCCTTTGCAAACAAGGAGAAAAAAGATTTAAAATCTCTGATTTTAGTGAGGCTATTCAATTCCTTGTTTGTTTCTTTAAGTTTCTTGTGCTAAGAAGCCATACTCTTGGTGTCTAGGCATATTTAAGAAGTCTCAAGGGCCTTTAGGTATTTATAAATAGAAGGTTTTTTAACGTTTATGAATGAAAGTATAATTATTTTGTGTATTTTGATATGGCTTTAATGACTACACAATGCAATATCCATCTATTCAAAAATATATTTCTGGGAGTTCCCATGTGGCTCAGTGAGTTGGGGATCCAGATCTGTGACTACAGTGGCCCAGGTCACTGCTGTAGCATGGGTTCACTCCCTGGCTCGGGAACTTCCACATCCTGAGAGTGTGGCCAAAAAGGAAAAAAAAAACATACACATCTTGTATGTATGTATTTGTGTGTGTTTATTTTTTTGCCACTCTGTTGAAATATGCTCAAGTGGTAATTTAATGTGTATGACCTCAACTTTAGTACATGCTGGGACTTCATTAGTGGATCCTAAATAGAGAAGAATAGATTTAGACTGTAACTAGGTGGAAACAAAAAGGGAGGCCTAAAAAAGGAAAAGTCTCATGATTCATTGACCCATCCAGACCCAGACCCATAGTCTCTACCTTAGTGGACCTCCACAGGTGAAACAACCAAGCCCATGAGATGGTTGACTTTCCAAGGACAAGGATAGCCCCAAGGAGAAAGTTAAATTTCATACATACCATGATCTCAACTGCCATCCTGGACCTATAGAACTCAGCACATAACCTCCTGCCTACAAAACCTGATTCTCTCCCAATGGCAGGGCGGTGGGGTGGGAGCTGAGTTTTAATTGCTCAGCACTCCCTGCCACTCTGTTGGTCAATAAAACCCTGGTTGTGACCTCACTGCTCCAGCTTCTGCCTCCCTGCGACCCTAACAGCTTTGGATTTGGTAAGGGATATTTCATACTACATGAAAGAAAAAATGGTAAGTTGGACTTGTTTAAAATTAAAAATGTTGAAGTCAGTCAGAGAAGATAAACATAATATGGTATCACTTATATGTGGAATCTAAAAAAAAGAAAAATTATACAAATGAACTTATTTACAAAAGAGAAACAGACTCACAGACTTTAAAAACAAATTTATGGTTGCCAAAGGGGACAAGTGGGAGGGAGTGATGGATTGGAAGTTTGGGATTGGCATATGCATATTATTATATATGGAATGGATGGCCAACAGGGACTTACTATACAGCATAGGGAACTCTCCCCAATATTCTTTGATAACCTATATAGGAAAAGAAAAAGAATGGGTATGCGTGTATTTATAACTGAATCACTGTTGTACAGCAGAAATTATTACAGAATTATAAATCAACTATACTTCAATAAAACTTTGTAAAAATTAAGGAGTTCCTATCATGACTCAGTGATAACAAACCCGACTAGTACTGAGGAGGATGTGTATTCAATCCCTGGCTTTGCTCAGTGGGTTAAAGTATCCTGTGTTGCTGTGGCTGTAGTGTAGGCTGGCAGCTAAAGCTCTAATTCCACCCCTTAGCCTGGGAACTTCCATATGCTGCAAGTGTGGCTCTAAAAAGAAAAAATAAATTAAAAACTTTTTTTCTGTGAAAGACAATGTTAAGATAAAGCTATAAACTATGAGAAAATATTTTTAAAGCCCATATCTGATAAAGGACTTGAATCCAAAAATATAGAAAGAACTCTTAAAACTCAAAAATAAGAAAATAACCCACATTAAAAAAAATGGGCAAAAGATCTGAACAGATACCTCACAAAAGAATGTATACGTATGGTTAACAAGCATATGAAGATCCTCAACATCATTTTCCATTAAGGAATTGAAAATTGAAACAATAATGAGACACCGTAACACACCTATTAATATGGCTAATATAAAAAAATTGGCAATACCAATTGCTGTCAAGGGTGCAGAGTAATAGGCCCTCTCATTCATTGCTGGTGGGAATGCAAAAATGAAATAGCCATTTTGTGAAACAGTTTAGAAGTTTCCTACAAGAGGGAACATTCCTGAATATAATCAAAGCCATTTATGATAAACCCGCAGCAAATATAATACTCAATGGGGAAAAACTGAAAGCCTTCTCACTCAAATCTGGAACAAGACAGGGATGCCCACTCTCACCACTGCTCTTCAACATAGTTTTGGAAGTCCTAGCCACAGCAATTAGACAAATAAAAGAAATAAAAGGCAACCATATAGGAAGAGAAGAGATAAAACTGTCACTGTATGCAGATGACATGATACTCTACATAGAAAACCCTAAGGACTCAACCCCAAAACTACTTGAACTGATTAATAAATTCAGCAAAGTAGCAGGATATAAGATTAACATTCAGAAGTCAGTCGCATTTCTGTATACCAGCAATGAACTATTAGAAAAGGAATACAAAAATACAATACCTTTTAAAATTGCACCTCACAAAATCAAATACCTTGGAATACAACTGACCAAGGAGGTAAAGGAACTATATGCCGAGAACTATAAAACTTGAATCAAAGAAATCAAAGAAGATGTAAAGAAATGGAAAGCTATTCCATGTTCCTGGATTGCAAAAATCAATATTGTAAAAATGGCCATACTACCCAAAGCAATCTACAGATTCAATGCAATCCCTATCAAATTACCCAGGACATTTTTCACAGAACTAGAACAAACAATCCAAACATTTATATGGAACCACAAAAGACCCAGAATCGCCAAAGCAATCCTGAGAAACAAAACCCAAGCAGGAGGCATAACTCTCCCAGACTTCAAGAAATACTACAAAGCCACAGTCATCAAAACAGTGTGGTACTGGTATCAAAACAGACAGACAGACCAATAGAACAGAATAGAGAATCCGGAAATAAACCCTGACACCTATGGTCAATTAATCTTTGACAAGGGAGGCAAGAACCTAAAATGGGAAAAAGAACGTCTATTCAGCAAGCATTGCTGGGAAACCTGGACAGCTGCATGCAAAGCAATGAAACTAGAACACACCCTCACACCATGCACAAAAATACATTCAAAATGGCTGAAAGACTTAAATATACGACAGGACACCATCAAACTCCTAGAAGAAAACATAGGCAAAACTCTCTCTGACATCAACATCATGAATATTTTCTCAGGTCAGTCTCCCAAAGCAATAGAAATTAGAGCAAAAATAAACCCATGGGACCTCATCAAACTGAAAAGCTTTTACACAGCAAAGGAAACCCAAAAGAAAACAAAAAGACAACTTCCAGAATGGGAGAAAATCGTTTCAAATGATGCAACCGACAAGGGCTTAATCTCTAGAATATATAAACAACTTATACAACCCAGCAGCAAAAAAGCCAATCAATCAATGGAAAAATGGGCAAAAGACCTGAATAGACATTTCTCCAAAGAAGATATATAGATGGCCAGCAAACACATGAAAAAATGCTCAACATCACTGATTATAAGAGAAATGCAAATCAAAACTACCATGAGATACCACCTCACACCAGTCAGAATGGCCATCATTCATAAGTCCACAAATAACAAGTGGTGGAGGGGGTATGCAGAAAAGGGAACCCTCCTGCCCTGTTGGTGGGAATGTCAACTGGTACAGCCACTATGGAGAACAGTTTGGAGATACCTTAGAAATCTGTACATAGAACTTCCATATGACCCCACAATCCCACTCTTGGGCATATCTGGACAAAACTCTACTTAAAAGAGACACATGCACCCACATGTTCATTGCAGCACTATTCACAATAGCCAGGACATGGAAACAACCCAAATGTCCATGGACAGAGGATTGGATTCGGAAGAGGTGGTATATATACACAATGGAATACTACTTAGCCATAAAAAAGAATGACATCATGCCATTTGCAGCACCATGGATGGAACTAGAGAATCCCATATTGAGTGAAATGAGCCAGAAAGACAAAGACAAATACCATATGATATCACTTATAACTGGAATCTAATATCCAGCACAAATGAACATCTCCTTAGAAAAGAAAACCATGGACTTGGAGAAGAGACTTGTGGCTGCCTGATGGGAGGGGGAGGGAGTGGTAGGGATTGGGAGCTTGGGCTTATCAGACACAATTTAGAATAGATTTAAAAGGAGATCCTGCTGAATAGCATTGAGAACTTTGTCTAGATACTCATGTTGCAACAGAAGAAAGGGTGGGGGAAAAAAAAGTAATTGTAATGTACACATGTAAGGATAACTTGACCCCCTTGCTATACAGTGGGAAAAGAAAAAAAAAGAAAAAAAAAAGTTTCCTACAAAGCCAAATATTGTCTTACCATGAAGTCCAACAGTTGCACTCCTAGGTATTTACCCAACTCATCTGAAAACTTACGTCCACACAAAAACCTGAACAAAAATGTTTGTAGCAGCTTTATTCATGATTGCCCCAGACTGGAAGCCACCCAGATAATCTTTCAATAGATAAATGGATAAAAAAACTTTGGTAGATCTATACAATGAGGTAGTATTCAGCAATAAAAAAGAAGTGACATGTAAAGCAATGAGGACATGGATGAATTTGAAATGCATATTGTTAATTGAAACAAGCCAGTCTGAAAATGTATGACCCCCAAATGTATGACATTCTAGAAAAGGAAAACCATAGCAAAGTAAAACATTAGTGGTCGATAGGGGCTGGGGGCAGAGAAGGATTATATAGGTAATGCACAGGGGATTTTTTTGGACAATAAAGCTATTATCTATGATGCTGTAATTGTAGTTACATGATAACATGCATTTGTCAGGATCCATAGAACATTTATAGCACAAAGGGTGAACCTTAATTTATGCAAATTAGAAAAATCATTTAGAAGGCCACGATGGATTACAGAATGTGACAAAATAATCCAATTTTTGTAAATACATGAAACAATCTCAATGACAGGGATGGAGGTGGGGGTAGGGGAAATGTTGCTGACCTAAGTTACTTTGTAAATGAATGGAGTCTGTGAGACTAAAGGCAAAAGAAACTGTACATAAGCATTGTACTATAGTTGATACATGGGGTTATAGGTTAACAGTTAAGATACTTCTATGTGTGTATACTGTAATTGAACAATTAAGCAAATGGATGGTGGATGGTAAGAGCCAAGCTTTTCATTGGCTCTTAGAGTGAAAATTTATAAATGAGCAAGGGAAGGGGGCTTGAATGTGGTAATGAACTAGAGTTGAAGTCATGAGTTTAAATTCATATTTAGCTTAATAAAGATATGGTTACATGTAGAATTAGTTACAGGTATGTGTTTATATAAGGATTAGTACACATACTGGTCATTCATTTTCTTGCTCTGCCAGCTTAGAGGGACCAGAAACAATGACAGTCCCAGTAAAAATTAGCACACCTAGTGTCCAGATCTTGGTTTCTAATATCATTCTCCAATAAAAGGTGTCATGGCTCATTGGAGAAATGGCTGATTCTGGGACTTGAGCAGGAAGTATTCAAGTTGAGTTTGGAGTATCTTGTTGTGCCAGAAAGGAAGTTCTTAGGGGAAAAAAAAGGGGAGGGTATGTGAAAAGGACACAGGAACCAGCTGAAAGAGGTACCAGTAGCAAAAGCTGGAACAATTTGAGGAAAATAATAAAGCGGTATTGGATTATAACCCAAAGTATAAAATAAATATCTATGAATTTATACCAGTCAATAAATTATTTAATAAGGGAGATGAGATGAATATTTTGTGCAAAAAATTATAATATTTACTGTGCATACTTCACCCTCAAGAATTTGGGTATAATTATGATATTTTGTGGTGTCAGCTACGAAGAGTGACTTCTTTCCAAAGGGCACAGAAGAGAATGAGGGCAAAAATGACTGAATTCCGAGTGAAAAGATCTGGTAAAGAGTACTTCAGCTGGGTGATCAAGGTCAACAGTAACAGTGAAAAGTCATGTTGATGTTATATTCCCTTGATATGATTAAGATGGTATTTTATCTCTGCAGTCTTCTTCCCAAACATGCATAACTCCAGTCTAATCGTGAGAAAAACATCAGAAAAAGCTCAGCCTGAGCAGTATGCCTCAAAACTGTCAAGGTCATTAAAAATAGGGAAATTTGAGAAACTGTTACAGTCAAGAGGACCCTAAGAATGCATGGCTAAATGTAACTTAGTATCCTGGGTGAGCTCTTAGGACAGAAAAGGGGCATTGGGTAAAAACTAAGCAAATCTGATCTAACTATGGGCTTTAGTTCATAATAATGAGTCAATATTGGGGAGTACCTGCTGTGGCTCAGCAGTTACAAACCCAATTAGTATCCATGAGGATGCAGGTTTGATCCCTGACCCCACTCAGTGGGTTAAGGATCCAGCATTGCCATGAGCTGTGGTATAGGTCACAAATGCAACTTTGGTCTGGCATTGCTGTGGCTAGCTGTGGTGTAGGCCAGCAGGTATAGCTCTGATTAGACCCCTAGCCTGGGAACTTCCAAATGCTGAAGGTGCAAACCTAAAAAAAAAACAAGGAAAAAAAATCAAAATCAATATTGGCACATTAATTGTAACTAATATACCATACTAATGCGGGATGTTAAAAATAAGGAAAACTGGGTGTGCGGTATATGGAAACTCTGTACTATCTTTGCAATTGTTCTGTAAATTTAAAATTTTTAAAATAAATGTTTTTTAAAAAGCAATCAGGATTTTCCTAGTGGCTCAGTGGTTTAAGGATCTGGCTTGTCACTGCTGTGGCTCAGGTTGCTGCTGTGAGTTCAATACCTGGCCCTGGCACTTCCACATGCCAGAAAAAAAGCAGTCAGAATTAATTTAGACATATAATAAATTTGTTTTTATACGTAAAAGTCATCCAAGTAAATGTAGATCTACATCTATTGCACATTTAATTGATTTCCTAATTGACTATTGCGCATTTAATTGATTTCCTAATTGATTATCCTCTGAATCTTTTAACCATATAAGAGTATTAAAATATTAAGTATTTAACATTGTTGTTATGACACAAGGTATTACAAGAAATATTACCTTGATTGAAAAATTTCTTTGGATTGAGATTTCAATAGCATTGAGGGTTTATTACTTACTAGGATCTTTAAAAAGCACTTTCTCAAAATAACATTACATATATGTAATTAATAATAATATGTAACTCAATAATATATAATCTCAAGATAGCATATATATGTAATTGTATATATAATTATTAATAATATATAATATAATTATATATATCATATATTAACATAAAATCTTAGTCCATACACATTTGATATAAAATTCTCTTAAGGACTCATAAATCTTAAAAAATCACTAAAAATTATCTTTTAACAAGTTTTAATAATTTTGATTTTGTTGATGAATGTTATATATAAAATAAACATTTATGTATATTCATATAGATATTTTTATGAATGAGATGGGATAATTGTTTTTACAAAGGACTAAAACATTATGCATGACATTCATTAAGGATTCTAAATCTCTATGGCAGTTATTGCCATGGCTACAAAACCTTTTCTTTAAACCATGCTCAATGACTAACATTTCTTATGTCATTTCCCCTCACTCTTTGGTACTATATCTCCCAGATAATAGCATACCATTTCTACCTCCATCTGATCAACATGACAATCTATTAAAAGATATGTAAAAAAAGGAATATTTTTGTGAGTAATACATTATTAGAGTTGTGTAATACTTGTTTAAAACTGCTCAAAACCAATTACTTGTTTCTGCTTCATTGCTAAAGGCATAGCAAGCAGAAATGTAATTTTGTTTTCAGACAATGAAAGCTTTTGCTTTATCAAGAATTACTGTTTTCTGGTTTAAAAGATAGGACTTCAAGATCACCTTTTCTTTAATGCAAATCACCTTTTCAAGTAAATGTTTCTCAGGTTGATAACTCCTAAATCATCATCATTAATTGATCAGGGTAAGGGATATTTTATGTGGTCAGAGACAATTGAAATTATACCTTCCTTCAAGGTGATCTAGAGAATGGTTTCCTTAAGGAAACGCCTGACATGTACTGGTGCTTATCTTTCAGAATACATTAAAGGAACCTAAAAACATTAAAGTGTAGAAAGATTTCTACACCCTCAAGTCTTCTTTTCCAGAAGAAAAAAAAATATCCCTATTTATTTTCATGAAAATAATAACAATGATGTGAATTTATTCTAGATTTAGAAAACTGATAAAAGTAGCAAATTAATACACATTGATGAAAAGAAACAGGATAAGTTAGCATTTAAATAAAACACAACTTTTCATTTGGAAAGGTGAATCTGTTTAATGTATACATAAAGCATTTTACTAAATCAAATATTTAGTCACTGATTTGCCAAGTAGTACAGTATGAGTATATCTTAGGTGGTGCTTTATTTTCCTTAGAGTAAATTATTGCCATATATGTTTATTTATATACATCTGTTTATTGTTTTTCCTTAACCTATATCATCTTCCACTTGATGCTCCAGCATCTCTTTCTCAAAAACATTCAGTGATATTTCACACATGGTTTTAATTGTATTCTCTTTAGAGTCCTTCATTTTGAGACCTTTGTTCTCTTTCAAGGTGGAGTAATTCCTCTCCAGACCAAAACCATAACCATTCATTCTGGAGCTGAATTTCCCTGTCAACCCAAGACTTTAAGTTGATGCCTCTCTATTTTGCATCTCCTGTTTTCCAGATCCTATGTCCTTCTCTTGCTTTACTCTATCCTTTTCTGGAGACATATTCCATGAACTTCCTAATAAAAGCTATTTGGAGAGTAAAACAAAATGATATATTTACATCTAGCAATATATTTATTCCTCTATTATAAATTAATAATTTGCCTTGGATTTTAGTTTAATAAACTCCCTCTACAATGTGAAGGTTTTTTTTCTTCTAGCTTTAGAAAAATTGCATGTCATTTTTATGTCCAGTCTGTCTCTTCATTATGTGGTAATGATTTTTCTTTTTAAAAGTTTTAATGATCACCTGGTTGGCACTCATGTTCTGAAATTTCATCATTATATAGTTTATTATGCATTTAAAAAATTTCAATCTGAACACTTATTTCCTTCATTTTCTTGCGTAATTTCTTTGATAATTTTCTGTACTCTCTTTCATGATTGTATTTTTTTGGAATGGATATCATTTGCTTGGATATTTGATCTTCTGAATCACTTCTCTTGTCTTGTTTTTATTTCTCTGGTATTCAATTTCTTTTCACACTACTTTCCAAGAGACTTGCAAGTGGTAGAAGATATGTGTCACTTCTAATATATGATTTATTTCAGCTCTCCAATTTTAATTTGCAAGAAAGCTTTGTTTTTCTCTGATTAGTCTTTTATAGCCTCTGTTCTTAATAGATAAAATAACTCTCCTGTCCCTCTGATTATATTGTTATTTTACTTTGACTCTTTCTTCTGCCAGTTCCTTATACTTTCTTTGTCTTTTGGGGTTTATTTTATATATATATATATATATATATATATATATATATATATATATATAGTCTCTTTAGGGCCACCTATGGCATGTGGAGGTTCCCAGGCTAGGGGTCCAATCAGAGCTATAGCTGCCAGCCTACACCACAGCCACAGCAATCCAGGACGTGAGCCGTGTCTGTGACCTACACCACAGCTCATGGCAACCCTGGATCCTTAACCCACTGAGCAAGGACAGTGATCAAACCTGTAACCTCATGGTTCAGATTCTTTCTGCTATGCCACGATGGGAACTCCTACTTTTAATATTTTAAAAATTGAAGTTATTTTAGCAGCTCTCCACTGGGTACCCATGAGCCAGTGAGACTAGACTCAGCACAGAGGACAAGAAACAAACAGGAGAGGAAGAACAATTTAGTGGTCACTAATTCAGAGCCAACAATGGAATCCTGCAAAAGACAGCAGTTATGGGATTGCTTATATCATTGCTCCTACCATCTCAGTGTAACTTCTTCTTTGTCTTTGGATATAGGATATCTATTTTGGTAGCATTGAAGGCCCATGAAGCTTAAGCACAGGAGCTCCATAGGACTTGGAGAGACAGAGACTTTACTCTAGGAGGGCACACAGGATTTCATATGCACTGGATCACAGGGCAAAGCAGGGACTCTATAAGAATCTGGATCAAGCCTACTGGAAGGTCTTGGAGGGTCTCCTGGGAGAGCGGGGTTGGCCATGGCTCACTGTGGGGGCAGAACATTGGAGGTGGAGGTCCCAGAAATAATCAGCAGTGTGACCTCCCCTGAGGCTGCCATTTTGGAAAAAATTTGGCCCCACCCATCAAGGCTGAGAAGCCCCAGGCCAGATGACAAACAGGGTGGGAACACAGCTCCACACATCAGCAAATAGGCTTCCCCTAATAGCACCCAGAGACAAAGCCCCACCTACCAGAGGGATAAGAATCAGCTCCACCTACCAGTGGGTAGGCACCAGTACCTCCCAGCAGGAAGCCTATTACAAGCCTCTGTATCAATCAATTTTACCCACAAAAAGGTAGACACCAGAAGAAAGAGAGGCTCCAACCCTCTAGCCTGCAGAAAGGAGACCACACAAAATCTCTACAAAATGAAAAATCAGAGAAATATGAGTCAGATGAAGGAACAAGACAAAACCCCAGAAAAACAGCTAAGTGAAGTGGAGATGGGAAACCTGTCTGAAAAAGAGTAATGCTAGTAAGGATGATCCAAGATTTCGGGAAAAAAAAAATTGAGGCAAAGATCGATGAATTAGAAGAAATGTTTAACAAAGGAATGGAAGATTTAAAGATCCAACAAGCAGAGATGATCAACACAATAGCTGAAATAAAAAATTCCCTAGAAGGAAACAACAGCATAATACAGGAGGCAGAAGAACAAAAAAGCGAGGTGGAAAACACACTGGTGGAAATCATTGATGTGGAACGGAATAAAGAAAAGTGAATGAAAAGAATTGAGGACAGTCTAAAAGAAATCTGGGACAACTTTAAATGCACCTACATTTGTATTATAGGGGTGCTAGAAGGAGAAGAGAGAGCTAAAGGGCCAGAGAAAATATTTGAAGAAATAGTAACTGAAAACTTCCCTAACATGGGAAAGGAATCACTCACTCAAATTGAGGAAACACAATGAATACCATATAGAATAAACCCAAGGAAGAACACACCAAGGCACATATTAATCAAACTGACCAACATTAAAGTCAAAGAGCAAATATTGAAAGCTAGGGAAAAGCAACAAATAACATACAAGGGAATCCCAATAAGGTTATCAGCTGATTTTTCTTTTTTCTTTTTCTTTTTTTTTTAGTGATCTTTTCATATGTATGTCTGATTGCTCTGAGTCCTAAGCTTGACAAGGACATGTATTATTTATTTATTTATGGCTTTTTAGGGCCACAGCCACAGCATATGGAGGTTCCCAGGCTAGGGGTCTAATTGGAGCTACAGCTGCTGGCCTACACCACAGGCACAGCAACGCCAGATCTGAGCTGTGTCTGTGACCTACACCACAGCTCACAGCAACACCAGATCCTTAACCCGCCAAGCAAGGCCAGAGATTGAATCCCCATTCTCATTGTTTCTAGTCAGATTCATTTCCTCTGTGCCATGATGGGAATTCCTATCAGCTGATTTTTCAGCAGAAACTCTGCAGGCCAGAAGGGAGGAGCACAATATACTTAAAGTGATGAAAGGAAAAAACCTGCAACCAAGAATACTCTACCCAGCAAGGCTTTCTATCAGATTCTGTAAACAAACAAACTTTGTAAACAAACTCCAAACAAACCAACGGAGATGAGTGGGGTGGGTGGAGGGATGACCTGGGGATTTGAAAAGGAGAAATAAAAACCTTTACAGACAAGCAAAAGCTACGAGAATTCAGTGCCACCATATCAGCTTTACAACGCAAACTAAACGAACTTCTCTAGGTAGAAAAGACCACAACCAGAAAGAAGAAAATTACAAATGAGGAGGCTCACCAGTAAAGGCAAACATTGGTAAAGGTAGGAAATCATCCACACACAAATATGCCACCAAAACCTACAATTGTGAGAAGAGGAGGGTACAAATGCAGGATCCTGGAAATGCATTTTCAATTAAGAGACCAGCAACTTAAAGCAATCTTGTATGTATGTATAGAGTCCTATGTCAAAATCTCATGGTTACCACAAACCAAAAATCTACAATAGATGCAATTTAAACAAAACACTAAAGATAGTCAACAAACCACAAGAGAAGAGAACAAAAGGGAAGAAAAAAGGCCAAGAGATAAAGGGCCAAAGAAAATCAATGAAAACGAATCCAAAACAATTAACAAAAGGGCAATAAGAACATACATATCAATAATTGCCTTAAATGTAAATGGACTAAATGCTCCAACCAAAATACATAGACTGGCTGAATGGACACAAAAACAAGACTCATATATATATTGTATAAAGAAGATGTGATATATATATATACACACATATATATAATGAAATATTACTCAGCCATAAAAAGGAATAAAATAATGCCATTTGCAGCAACATGGATGGGACCTTGACATACTAAGTGAAGTTACACAGTGAAAAACAAATATCACTTACATATGGAATCTAAAAAAAAGATACAAATGAACTTATTGCAGCACAGAAACAGACTCATAGACTTTGTAAACAAACTCCAAACAAACCAAGGGAGATGGGTGGGGTGGGGGGAAAGGTGAACTGGGGATTTGAGATTGGCATATGCACACTGTGGTATATTGAATGACTGGTTGATGGGGACCTGCTGTACAGCACAGGGAATTCTACCCAATCAATATTCTGTGATAATCTATATGGGAAAATAATCTGAAAAAGAATGGATGTATGTATACGTGTTACTAAATTACTTTGTTGTATAGCAGAAATTATCACAACTTGTCAATAAACTATACTTCACTAAAATTTTTTTAAATGGGAAAAAATTGAAGATATATTAATATTTTATGTTTTGTTTCCTTATATGTTTTCATTCACTTCTGCTAAAGGAAGTTATCACATATTTAATGTATCTCAACTATTTGTTCATATTTAAACTTCTTATACTAAAAATTGAAATTTCTGTGTGTATAAAGATAATTGTCCCACCATTTTATCTGGCAGTGAGGGATAATTTTAGTGAGGATAGTCCCTAATACAATACCTGTAGCAGAATAATCTTCTGAGTGAATTTAATGATACCACAGGATGTTATTGTACAATATCAATAACTTCATGAAAATAATGCTCATTCTTCAAAGCATATCCCATCTTCTTAAGGTAGAAGGATAACCATGAAAGCATGATGCCATGAAAGTGAAATGGTGAAGTGTTTTTAGACATGTTAGATGCCATTGAAAGGATAAAGAAAATTGGCCTTAAAATTGGCCACTAGATTTAGCAAAGTGTGAGTCACTGGTGATCTTACCAAAGAAGTTTCTGGCAAGAACTGAGGATTAACAGATGACTCAATGAGCTCTAGGGAGAAAGGGAAAAGGAGAAAAAAAGAGGTAAGGAGTATATTCAACACCTCACTTTATATCAATATAACAGATATATCAAGAGCAAATTATTTCTTCATTTCTTGAAATACATTAAGTAATCCTACCAGGCAATATTTAGAAATGGCATGGTTGAACTATATTTTCAAATGAAGAAGTTGAAGTCTAGAATAAACTTGTGTTTGCCTTCTATTTCTAGTTTAAATCACCCCCCAGAGGAGACTTAGTCCTTCCTTTCTCTGTGCTATCTAAATACTTTATATAGACCGTATCTGTGAGCTTCCCTCTTAATTACCCTCCTCTTTGATGCTTATACTTAAAACGTGGGGACATAATATTTACTTCATTAGACTAGAAACAGAGAGTTTAGCCAGTTGGGTGTTATAAGAGTAACATAGTAACAAAGGCTTTTAGAGATTGTATCAGAACATTGCTATTTGTACTTTGCTTCAGTGTGGCCAAAGGGCTCAATTTTTGATGCCCAGTATAGGATTTGAAACCTATATACTACAACCCCCTATTTTGCTAAATAATAGATAGTGAACTCATATGTACGTCTTAGTACCTTTGGAAAAGATCTACCATAAGCCCAAAGTGAGGTTCAAACTTGTCTTGAAGTATCCGGAAAACCTATCTCATCTAGATAAGATGATTTACATTGACTGACTTATTTTTTGCTCTATTGTTTTTGTTGGTGTAATTTTAAGGGGAAATTAAATCCAGGGAAAGGAAATGGAACAACATTGGGGGAGAATAGTATGTTTTTCCATTCAGATCTGTGGAGCTATCTGGTTGATGAACCCTTTGGAAAGAGAAGTTTCAGGCAGAAACTGAAGAATACATTTGCGTAAAGAACCCGGTGCAATAAGAGACTCAGCATGGTGACAAACTGTCCCAGAATGCAGAAAGCTAGATATTTTTTTCCAGTTCTGTGTGGCACAGGAGTCCCATTATTAGAGCACCCTGAGTGCTCTAGTGCAGTACAGAGATGCTAAATAGAACAGTGGTAAGGTAGTAATGAAACTCTGACTCTTGTGATGTAATGAATAGCTAGTAGACATAGGTGTAATTTACATGTTGGAGAATAAGCAAGATTACTTGGAGCTATTGTGAATTTGTGAATGTATGTAGTAAAATATTTTGTGGAGTTCCCATTGTGGCTCAGTGGATTGAGAACCCAGCTAGTATCCATGAGGTTGTGGGTTCGATCCCTCTCCTGGCTCAGTGGGTTAAGGATCCAGCATTGCTGCAAGCTATGGTGTAGGTCACAGATGTGGCTTGGATCTGGGGTTGCTATGGCTGTGCTGTAGGCTCACAACTACAGCTCCAATTTGACCCCTAGCCTGGGAACTTCCCTATGCTACAGACGCTGCTCTAAAAGAAAAAAATTTAAAAATTAAAAAATGAGTTCCCATCATGGCTTAGCGGAAAACAAATCTGGGTAGCATCCATGAGGATGCAGGTTTGATCCCTGGCTTCACTCAATGGGTTAAGGAGTCTGCGTTGCCCTGAGCTGTGGTGTATGTCACAGACACGGCTTAGATCTGGCATTGCTGTGGCATAGGCTGGCAGCTACAGCTCCAATTCGACCCCTAGCCTGGGAACCTCCATATGCTGCAGGTGTAGCCCTAGAAAGACAAAAAATAATTTAGAAATATTTCATGACTCTCCCAAATAATTAAATTGCATTTTACTTGACAGGAACATGTGTAGTGGGACAAGAAATATAAAAACTTGAGTTATTGTTCTTACTGTGGTTTTATTAACATCATGGGATTATGGGGAGGTGCAGGAAGGTGTGTCTTCATGTGTGTGTTCATCTATGATTGTCCATCTTTTACTAAATTATTCTAATCTACCTGAAAGAGTTAACACATTCATCAAAAGACCAATTTAACCTTTTCTCAGGCATACAGCATGCCTTCTTCACTAATAAAACTGAGTCAGAGAAATTCTACAAACATCCAGAGAACAATGACGCCATGCAAAATAAACACAGTGGGATCATTAACAATAAATCATGCTGGGCAAAGTTAAGGGTTTTATTGACAGATCATAAAATTAGTGCATGAAGGGAGGACTGTGGATAATAAATGTCTAAGCTTCAATAAGGTAGTTGATATAGTGGTTCACGTAAGCGTATAAAAATTGTCAAATAAGCTTTGATAAGAACACAATAAAATGGATTAAAAACAAACTAAGAGATTGCAAATGTGGAGAATGATAGATGAGAGTGGGACCTTTCAAGTACCAGGAAATGATTCTTGGCTCTACTAAATGGATTTCTGATCATAAATAGAGGGTAAATAGAGCCTGAATTAGATTGGCAGATTATATCAGTTTGGAAGTTTATGTAGAAACCAGTTTGGAGAGATAAATGATATAAATGCTTGTAAATAAAAGTTAAGTCTGTGGGCAGAAAAGAACAAATGAGATTCAGTTTGTAAAAGAGCAAGCAAGAAAAATATTATTCAGCAACTGTATCGGTAAAATTTCCTCCTAATGAAAGTGATGGCCTAGCATTTTACAATACATAGCATGCCTAGTAAATGCTTATTTTTATGAGCTCATTGTGTACCAAGCCAAGTGAACAGACTACTTTCTGGAATAAGGTTCATTATCCAAGGAAAGTCATTGAGATCTCCTCGGACTGCACACTGGAATCAGTGTGTTTGGCAGATGGGCCAGCTGTATATCTTGTTTCTATCTCCATCTGGCTCTTTCTGATTCTTGGAGCCTTTTCTGCATGTTAGGAAACAGGCTGCAAATATTTCTTATTCATATAGCAACATGTCCATGGTACTTTCTGATGCTCAGTCAGAGATTATATTCTAAGTCCATAGATTGTCTCCTCTAATGTATTTTTGTCCTCTGTCAAAGATAATTTCATAGAATAAGTGCTCAACTGCCATGCACCCCATTTGGTCCGCAAGAAAAAGACAAACAGAACTCTTCCTGTTTGTGGTTTGATGGGCTATAGGTGTTGTAGGTAAAGGAAAGCTATTAGTGGAAGATGCTAGATTTCCTCCAAGTTCAAGTACATGATTTTGTCTCCAGTTTTAAAATTTTGAATTCAAATCAGAGCACAAATTACTATATACACAAAAAAGGGGGAGATAGTGAGTTATGTTGTAAGTTGGGTTGTTAACCACTGAAGACATGAATGTGACTTTTCCTTCACAGAAAACAGAAATGGAAATAAACAAGGAAACTTATTCTGCAGAGGTAAAATATGGTTTGTTTATTAGCCCCAAACACTGCTGTGTTAGCTTCTTTATAGCCTTAGTAATTGCTCTATAACAGCAATTAGGACTCAGCACATTTCTTTACTTCAAATATGCATACAATAAAAATATTATCAAAATAATTAGTACAAAATCTTCTCCTAATTACTTCCTTCTCTTTCAAAGTACCAGTGAGTTTCAGGTCTTAGAATGCCAAATGAAGCCAAAGAAGAAAGGTTACGAAAATTCTTTAAAGGACAATAGATACATTAAAGAGTTCCAATAGAATTGGGTGAAAATGGAAAAGAGTAAGTTGGGGATATTTAGACTAATAAAGTCAGGTCATTTCATCATAAATATATAAGGATGGTGAGCACCCCCAGAAAAAGAACTTGTGAAATAAGAACTTGCTACAAATCTGGATGTATTGTTACTTATAAAAGGGTAACTATGATGTTAAAATTGAATGTGTTTACATTTGGTTTCCTAAATAAGAGCATTTTAACATCTTCAGAACTTGTGGGATGCTTGAGCATTTGCAACTACCTTTGTCATTATATTAACTGGGTCAAGCGGAAACTCTTGAGGTCTCATAATAGGACATCACTGTGGAGAGGAAGTTATGTCGGGAATGCCAATATCATTTTTAAAAAAATCATATTTTCAGTCAGGACGTCATATTTTCTGACAAAGCTGTGTTTGTCGAGAAGAAATAAGTTTTCAAATCTCCCAGAATTTGCATTCAGATCCCCAGTAAGTGATAAAGATCGTGAAGAATCATGAACAATTTGGTGTTGAAGTTAAGATTTCACAGACTTGAATAGGAATTGTCATGACTCCAACAGAATAATAGCAATGCCTGGAGATTTAACTGTTGCCTTGACCACGCAAACACTTTATACCACTACCAAAAACCAGCTCCATCTTGAAAGCTTTCCTTTATATGACTGGTTGTAGATTTCTCCTAGATGATAGAGAATGAGTTATATTTTAAGTACATTTTCTCATTCCTGTTGAACTACAGACAAGTTGCTGATATTTGAAATGGGCTTGTAGCTACTATGAAAATTAAATAAAATGTAGTAATTATATGAAATAAAAGGAAAAAATTTAGACACATTATAATTGTAATAGCACAATAGATATTGCTGATCCCATATCATCTGAAAATCAGTGTGAAGTGGGCTGTGGAGGCTACAAAGCTAAGGAAGCTGTATCCCAGACTCTCAGGATGTATGTAATGTAATGGTAGACAATGACAGGTAAAACTAACTGCATAAACAAAAGACTATTAAATAGAAACCAAGTAAAGCAGCAAAATAGTAGAATAATTAGTTTGGGGGATTAAACATTTCCAAAATAATCCTAGTAAAGACTCCTTTAAATTTCAGCTGATAAATGTTGGGATGAAATGAGCCTTCCCACCAAGGGCAGATTCTCATCCAGAAGGCTCATTTTGCCATTATTGTGGTTTTTTTTTTTTTTATTTTTTAAAGTAGTTCTGACTGTAAACCAGCAGTTTATAATGGGAAAAAATAAAAATCATTAAAAAGAAAAAAAAAATTAGTTCTGTCCAACTTAACTTTCACTTTTATAATCTGGGCTTTAAGAGGCAGAACAATACTCCTTCAAGAACATATTTCTAGTTCCCTTCATGGCTCAGCAGTTAACAAGCCCAACTAGGATCCCTGAAGATGCAGGTTCAATCCCTGGCCTCGCTCAGTGGGTTAAGGATCCGGCGTTGCTGTGAGCTGTGGTGTAGGTTGCAGAGCCGGCTCAGATCCCATGTTGCTGTGGCTGTGGCATAGGCTGGCAGCTGCAGCTCTCATTCAACCCCTAGCCTGGGAACTTCCATATGCCAATGGGTGCAGCCCTAAAATGCAAAAAAAAAAAAAAAAAAAAAGGAACATATTCCTAGTTTCTCTATTTCACTTGTTATGTCTCCAGTGATACTCATTGCCATGTAGAACAGAATGTACTCTTACAGTTCACAATGAGCGTGTAATGACAGTGTGAGGAAATTTGCCATTACTAATGTTACATGGTAAAACATAGCTCTTATATCCCAGAGCTTAAAGAGGCTAGCGGGCCCTGATTTCTAAGAAAGTCTTTTTTTCTGCTGGGTCCATTCTGCTTCTAGTTCATCTTTCTTGGAACTCACTTGCCATGTCAATTTCTTTGAGATCCAATATGGCTCAAGTCATGGACAATCCTATTGTTTACTTTTATGAAATAATTTATCATTTTATTATTAATGACATAAGAATTCATTCATTCCCCATTCTGCATACACTGAGTTCCTTTTATGTACCAGACAGTGCTCTTTGAATGAGAAATACAGTAATGAACGAAAACAACAAAGTTGCTGCCTTTCCAGAATACACAAAGGAAAGAGACAAACAGTAGCCCTCAATACAACAAAATTAATAGATAAATGAAATTCCAGGTGACGATAAGTAATCTATATGAAAAATATAGCAGAACAAGGTTTTAGAGAGGGACAACATCACTTATTTTGAAATGATCCTCAAGAATGGCTGATAAAAGAAGACAGCTTGAGACTGGAATGATGTACAGGAGGTAGTCCTGTGACCTTCTGGAGGGAAAGAGTGCCCAGGAGAACAGATGAAAGACCCTATTAGGAAGAAGTCTTTGGCATGGAAGAGCAGCAATGGGTGGCAAACTTGCAGTGAGTGAGGCAGAAAGGGTTGGAGATGAGGAGAGAGAGGTAGTCAAGGACAAAATCTCATTAGGTTTTTTTTTCCCCCTAAGCTAAAACCATAATTTTCATCATTTCCAGCATCCCATGATGCTACCCATTACACCTACCCTCACAGACTTTGGCCTGGCTTTGCTTTTTTTGTCCTCTCCTCTTTAGCTGTTTCTGTAAAGATACTTCTAATCATCCTCCCTCTTCCAGCATACATAGGTGTGATTTATTGTGCTTGTGAAATAATTAGGAATAAAGGTAATTGTATTTGTCAGGAGAATTTACCTGTGGGATATTTATAAAGTTCACCTTTATAGCAGTAAATTTCTTAAGGTAAAGACATAGAAGGGTGTTAGTAATAATCTGAGGGTTCATGCAGGGGACAGTAAATCTCTCTAAGAACAAATGCCAAACTGGAAAAGGATATATTTTATAATCAGGGTCTTAAAATGCAAAGAAGCTGGTGGGGAAGCACCACCACAGGGCAAGAAACCACTCGGTCTATTTTCCTGCAGCTGTGGCCAATGATTATTTCTTCACACATCACGTCACACTCAGTGATGAGGCAAAAGCATTGATATGGCTACTGCAAAATGGAGAAGATTCCAAAATCACATCCATATCATGATTTCTTGAGGCGCCCCTGTCATTTCTAGCCATCAACTTCTGCAGAATGATGAGTGGCTCTAATATCATTAATCCTTGGATCCAAGAGGTAGAGGAAAAAAGTGATGTCTAATATGGCCATCCCACCTCATCTGTTGTATGGTTGCTGTTCTTTCTTGAGGTAAATAGTGAGAGTGAGGGAAGGAATACCTGGGAAAAAAAGAATGAAACTTAAAGGAGCCTATTCTTTGTCCTTCTTTTTCTTTCTTTTTTTTTTTTTTTTTGGTCCATAAATAATCTCTGGGCAAAATTATATGTTATAAGGAAATGCATTACAAAACTTAATTAGTGCTTTTAAAATTCAAGCCCAACATATTATTTTACTTAATTTATACAGGGAATAGGAAGCTCTAGCTCAAAGGAAACAATTAAGTTTGTAGTCTGCTATCCAGAAGAGGGAGGCCAAGCTACATGTACCCTTAAGTTTAACCAGTGCTCATATTAATGTTAATTATATGGTCCATTCTAGCTCTGGCTGGTTAGGTCACCTAGGAATTGTGTTTGTGAGAGTATTTTTAACCATAGCCCTCAGGATCCAGAATTTTTCAGCCTGGGGTTCTTAAGAGAGCTGAATGACCTACCCAGAAATAGCTTAGGTAAGCAGAATGTTCTAAACTTTAACCTCAGTCTTTTATGAACTCCCTCCTGGTAGTTCACTAAGCTCTATTTACACTGGCCTACCTTGGTTTCTTGATTTTATAAAGCATTACCCAATCTCAAAGACATCTGTCTGGATGCCCTTTCCTGAGATATCTCAATGATTAGCTCAGTTAAATATCACTTCCTCTGTGAAGCCTTCGGGTATCAACATAAACAACACCCTCCACCCCAATTCTTTCTACCACATTTTTGTACTATCTCATTATATTTCTTTCACCATATCACTATTGAAAATTAACTAGCTTATTTGCCGGTTTCCTGTATTTATCTGTTTTCATCCATCAGAATGCAAACACCATGGTTTTGTCTCCATTATTTTCTTGTTAATCTACAACAGTGCCTGCCACATGCACTGTTTAATAACCATTCTTTTATACTTTCATTTTAAAATTTGCAAAATTACAGAAAAATTGCAAGGAAAGAATAAAGGATTCCCATATAATCCTTCAACCAGATTCATCAGCTGTTAGTATTTTGTCACATTTGCTTTATCACTTTTTTCTAAATATTTTTTGTGATATTTCTATCTATCTATCATCTACATATATGTATGTCCTAAGGATATTCTCATATGAAGATTCATTGTGGATAGCAAAGTCAGAAAATGTATTATTTTAATAGTCTCATTCAAATTTTACATTTCCATATTTAAATTTTACAGTTGTACCAAAATATTCTTTTTGCATATTTAAAATTTGTTCTGTTATAGGATCCAATGCATATCATGCTTTGCATTTAGTTGTCATATGTCTTTAGTATCCTTTAATCCGGAATACTTTCTCAGCTGCTTTTTGTCTTTCATGACCATGAACTCTTTTATGAGTACATTTATTTAGGACTACAATTACTTTGTAGAATACCAATAATTTTTCCTTTAGAATTTGAATACATGAATACTGACTGTCATCTAGAATCATCTTATATGAAGTTACATGAGAATTGAAAATATATAAAATTTTCCAAATTTCACTCAATCCATTCTGAGATCCACAAATAAAGTGGTTACTAACCCATACTTTGGAATAGTCCCAATTTCCTGTCTTCCAAATTTCTCAATTTCCATAACTAAATAATCAACAGATTTCCTGAATTTTTATATTAAGCTACTTAATTTAAGTAAGCTATTATATTTTATGTAGAACTCCTTTAAGGAGTATACATCAGTGAATATGAATCAATCTCATTAAAAATCAAGGCTTTCCTAGATTTATTTATTTATTTAATGGTTGTGCCTATGGCATATGGAAGTTCCCAGGCTAGGGGTTGAATTGGAGCTGCAGCTGCCAGCCTACACCACAGCCATGGCAACACGGTATCTGAGCTGCACATGTGACCTACACTGCAGCTCACAGCAACACCAGAACGTTAACCCACTGAGTGAGGGCAGGGATCAAACCCACATCCTTATGGAGACAACATCGGGTCCTTAACCCGCTGAGTCACAATGGGAACTCCTTTCCTAGATTTATTTTCCAGTTTTCATGTCCCACAGTTACCCTCATTTGATCATAAAAGCAAAAGAGACATTGTCTAACTATAGGTTTATTTTCAATAAAGTTTTCAGAATGAAGGTTGTCATGTAATAATGTATCACTCTTCAAAGAAGAAAACTCAAATATATTGTGCCAACAAAAACTGATTGACAACCTGAGACTTTAATATTTTTGAACACCAGTACAAGTATATCATGTCTTTACCATTATCTTTTGTAAAGAAGTTGGCTGAATTCATTCAAACACTGAGAGCTAAGAATTATCACCTTGTTTCACAAATTATTGATAGCCTCAGCATCAACAGGTCCTAAAAAACCTTTTATCACTGTTCAATTTTTCTCTTATCTGATGGGAAAATCTGCTTCATCTTTTTAGTCTATTCAGTAGTCCTTGGTCCTGGATATTTATTGAAATAAATTGGGGAACATTGAAGAACTAGCGATTCTTGAGCCACCACCAGTGATTCTGATATAATTGGTCTGGAATGGACTCTTAATAATTGATGTTATCTTAAAAGAACTTCAGGTGCTTCTAAAGCACAAACAGAATTAAGAATCACTGATCTGGGAATTCCTGTTGTGGCTCAGTGGGTTAAGAACCCAACATAGTCTCCCTAAGTAGGTGGGTTCGATCCCTGGCCTTGCTCAGTGGGTTATGGATCCAGCGTTGCTCAAGCTGTGGTGTAGGTCACAGATGTGGATGGGATCTTGCATTGCTATGCCTTTGGTTTGGCTCCAATTCGACCCCTATCCTGGGAACTTCCATGTGCCCCAGTTTTGGTTGTTTAAAAAAAAAAAAAAATCACTGATCTGAACCAAAGAAATTGCCATCACTCAGTGACATCAGTCAAATAGTCAAGTAGAATGCTAGAATGCTGAAATATCTTCCTGATAGCCCTGCTCCTTATGTAATACACTCATCCTTCCCCTTGATGACAAAGTAATGTTTCTGGCTACTTACAATCTTTTATTTTTAGTTTATTTAGATGCAATAGGTTAAATCTCTTGACTAGAATAAACTGGGTTATTATGTTGCATAAATTTGTAACTAAAGAAAACTAAATCCATGCTGACATTTTGTCAGTGTCAATTACCTCAAACTGTAGAGTTGATTATACTTCTCATATTCCTTTATATATTAAATATTTGATCATTTGCTTTATTCTTTCTTTAGGAATCTTTTATTGCAATGATCTTTTATTGCAATGATGTCTAATTTATGTAAAAGATTTTCAAATGTATAGAAAAAAAGCATTTCATTTATCACCAAATAATGAAAGAACATCATGGATCATAAAACTTTTCAAGATATCATTATGCAGTTAAATCACATATATATCTCCTTTTTATGTGGACTCTACAAATATGGATGTTGTAATGTAAATAGTTACTAAAAAATAAAAAAATGTCAATGTCATCTAAACTCTTTCCTCTTAATCTGGGCATTTGAACTACCTATTTCTGAGCTCATCAATAGTTCTTGAATGTCAGGTGCACCCTATTTAATCAATAACTAAGCCTTCATTAGGCTCAAAGAGCTGCTGATGTATACCTCTACATATTCAAAATCTGTCCCTCAGTATAGAATCTACCCCAATCTTTATTGAATGAAAAGGTCAAGTAAGGCTTCCCCTTTGCAATTACGTTAGCTCCCTCAGATTCTTAACTAAACCATGTGATCACTGCACAAAGAATGGTTATAGGGAAAAAAGTATTGACCTCAGTGTATTATATTCTCTAAGAAGATTTAGTAACAGGCATTAGTTATACAAGCAAGGAACTTGACAGCTTATTGATTATACAAGTATGTTCCCTGCATTTATTTGAAATGAACTAATTAGTGCAAGGGTTAGTAAACGCTTCCTCAAGGGCCAGATAGTTAAAATTTTAGACTTTACTGGCCATGTGGTTTGCCACCACTTGTAACTCTGCTATTGTAGAGGAAAAGCAGCCTCAGATAATATGTAAAGGAACAGATATGGCTGTGTCGCAATAAAAGCTTGTCTACAGAAACAGGTTGCAGGCAGTGGGTTATAGTTTGCTGACTTTTAATTAGTGGGACAAATATGTCCTAAGTATAATACATATATGCATATATGTGCATATGTTTTTGTTTACAAAATGGAACTGAGTGTCTCTTTCAGTAAATCAAACACCATGAAGTGAAGCTGTAAGTTGTGTAGCTGAATTTCGTATATATTGGATGGTACTGTATCTTTTTTTTTTTTTTTTTTGCTTTTTAGCTTTTATTTTTTAATCGGCATGTCATGTTGGAAGACATAAGAAACTCTCTATCTCTGCCTCCCTTAAGTGAACTCTTCTATGAATGTGTACAATACCAATTTTCCCAAGAGAAGTCAGTTAAAAATTAAGGTATTCATTAACTTAGCATACTTTAAATAACTATATAAATAAATACACTCCTATTTAATTGTTTGGCTAGGTTCTCAGATGGGATATACGTCACATTGTCCTGACAGAAAGTTCATTTTCTCAGAGAGGCACAAGTGATCTGGTTCCAAGAGACTTTTTTTTTTTTTTTTTTGCTTTTTAGGGCTGCACTTGCGGCATATGGAAGTTCCCAGGCTAAGGGTTGAATCTGAGCTACATCTGCTGGCCACAGCCACAGCCACTGCAACTCTGGATCCTTAACCTATTGAGCAAAGCCAGTGATCGAACCCGCATCCGCCTGGATCCTAGTCAGGTTCATTAACCATTGAACCATGAGAGAACGCCTTTTCTTTTCTTTTTTTTTTTTTCTTGCTTTATTTAAAAATTTTTTTCATTTTAGAGCCACACCTGGAATTTCCCCAGATAGGGGTCAAATTGGAGCTGCAACTGCTGGCCTACACCACAGCCATAGCAACACCAAATCCAAGCCACATCTGTGGCCTATGCCACAGCTTGTGGCAATGCTGGTTCTTTAACCCACTGAGGGAGGCCAGGGATCGAACCTGAATCCTCATGGACACTATGTCGGTTCTTATCCCATTGAGCCACAATGGGAACTCAAGATATGTTCTAATTGTTTCCTGTGATGAGGACCAGGAGTCTATCCTCAAATCTAAGTGCACCTAATTTGGGAAGGACAATTGGTTAAATGTTGGGTACCAAAGTAAGAAATATATAGTGAATTGAAGAAGAGGAGGGTTCCTAGAGTGGTCTAGACAGATGGACTCTGAAATCAATCTCATCTTTTTAAAGATTACAGCCCAAGGATCTCTGATATCTGATAGCAGAAATAGAAACATGATGGGGGAAGAACTGACAATGTAACTCCAGTGTAACAACAACTCCTTATGTTATGTTTAAGCTGCCATGCATTGTGACCTCTCTTCCAGTTATTTGTTAACTTTTCTCTCTTATAATGGGAAACTCGCCCTGCACACATCCAAAAAATGACAGTTAAAATAAGAGTGGGTCACATATCCTCTGAAATTAAGTCAGAAACATTCCATAAAACACTCAAATCTAGTATTACAGAAGAGAAACAAAACTAGCCAGTGAGACTCTCACTGGTGCCTGGTTCACAGAAACAGAGCAGGATCTTATCCATTATTGAAATATTGCAGAATTTGTGCTGCAGTGCATGTGCCTATGGCGTAAAGTAGCTAGACACACTTTTAATGTATATTTGGCCATATAGTCCATGTGAATCTGGTATCAACTCAAACATGGCTATAAAATTTAAAGTAACTGGATCATGTATATCTTTAAAAGTAAACATTCTTAATGATTCTTCTAAGTGCATTGGGACTTATTTAGCAACTACATGTAAAGATTAATAAACAATTCTATGATTATGAATGCAAATAATAACATATATACTTATTTAATATTTTTCACCTGAAAATAAAATACTAACCCTTAATGAAAATGTAGATCAATAATCCTGAGAAAATTAATCTAACTACACTGAGTAAGTTTTGTGACACACATTGGATGAAACCTTCAAATTTGTCAGAACTTTACAAATGATTTGCTTGTGCAGATTCATTGTTATGTTTTCTGATAAATTTTGGAAATTAGCTCCATGGAATAAAGTAAAAAGCAATTTGATTAGCTTTTGTAAAAAGCTTTTAAATGGTTTCACTAAACATTTAAAAACAAAAATAAATAACATTTGAGACTATTATAGCAGCGAGATTGTTTTAAAAGTCTCTTGGAAGCACTTATGACTTATTGGCTATTATAAAAAGCTTTTTATAAAAAAAAAAAAAACCTTGTATTTTATGCCCCAAATAAGTCAACAATGATTTTTTTTTTGAAAACAAGCAATAGCTATTTTCAAAACTAATATTTTTTTTGAAACCTTAGGAAAATTGAGCAAAAACATAGAATGAGGACAAATGAAGACATTTATAATCAAAGATAAATAGAGTTAACTTTTCACAGATTCTTCTCAAAGTAACCACTAATGGGCATAACTCAGCAAGAAAAAAAAAAATGAACCCAAGAGAGAGAAACTGGATGAAAATGGCAATCATAAATTCTAGAGATGTTGTGTGAGTTTTAAAAAGATTATAATAAAAGATTAGAGTGGTTTAAAAGCAAAGTTTAATGAAAATTATAGAAAACAGTGGATAAGTAATAGGTAAAAGATATACAAATAAGATCTTTGTCCTATAGAGGATGAGGAATAAAATAAGGGCCAACTCTAAATTTGTGAGTTTGGTATAAAATTGAATATGAATATGAATCCATTAAAACAGAGTAATAGGAGTTCCCATTGTGGCTCAGTGGTTAATGAACCCGACCAGTATCAGTGAGGATGCGGGTTTGATCCCTGGCCTCTCTCAGTGGGTTAAGGATCCAGCATTGCTGTGAGCTGTGATGTAGATCATGGACATGGCTTGAATCCCGAGTTGCTGTGGCTGTGGCATAGGCTGGCAGGTACAGCTCCAATTTGATCCCTAGCCTAGGAACATCCATATGCCATGGGTGTGGCCCTAAAAAGACAAAAAAAAAAAAAAAGAGTAATAGAAGGCAAGAAGAAAACATGCGAAACAAAAACACTATTTAAAATATTGTAAGGAGTTCCCGTTGTGGCTCAGTGGTTAATGAATCTGACTAAGAACCATGAGGTTGCAGGTTCGATCCCTGGCCTCACTCAGTGGGTTAAGGATCTGGCGTTACCATGAGTTGTGGTGTAGGTTGCAGATGCGGCTTGGATCCCGCGTTGCTGTGGCTGTGGTGTAGGCTAGCGGCTAGAGCTCTGATTCGACCCCTAGCCTGGGAACCTCCATATGCCACGGGAGCAGCCCAAGAAATGGCAAAAACACACAAAAAAATAAAATAAAATATTATAAAATTAAAAATAAAATAATAAAGGTAAATGGATTAAAACTTATTAGAAGAAAGAGAACTAAATTCTTGGAACTTAGATGTATATGACTGATGAAAGCAGCATCTAAAGCAAAATGATGTATAACATTTGAATCATCAGAGATAAAAGGCACTATATATACCTGACAAACTAAACAAATAGAAGATAATGAAACAATATGTAACATTAGGTAAAATAGAATTTCACATACTGAAGATCCATAGGAACTAATAATAAAAAATAGAAATTTATGAGAAATAGGTAGCAATCATAAACTTGCACAAACTTTAGTGCCTATCTTTGAAAAAATAATGTAAAATAGCATTAAAAATAAAATTTAAAATGTGTCAAATTTGAAGATTTTAAGAGAATTGTCTCAGAATATAATACATAGAGCATAAATAAGCATTAATAGAGATGATTTGCAGAATACCATTAATTTCTCTATCTATGTAGCCATTGGAAGACAACTCTACAGCCAATAAAGAGAGGATAAATATTTTAGTCTCATGATGAATACTACATAATTAAATAGGCATAGATTCAGAAAACAAAACTTTAACACATTCCAAATAATCATTTGGGGCATTTATATCAGTTGAAAAGAAAGTTAAGGAGTAAATAAAACCTGAACATATGAGTTCTTTCCAAAGCACAGAATGCTACTCTGCAGTTAAAATTTTTGAACTCAATGAGTCTATGTCATCATGAAGAGATATCAAAAATATATTGTTGAGATATGAAAGCAAGTTGTAAAATGTTTGTACAATATAATTTTATTCATTATTATTTTGAACATTCCAATTCTGAAAATATGCAAACATATAAAACACATGTTAGAATGAAACACAATAAATATATGGTAGTTGTTGCCTCTCTGTGTGGAGGGAAATGAAATTGGGAATTGAATAGGAGATAGTGTTACCTCTCCTTCATCTATGGGTAATGTTTGATATCTTTTGTAATTCTCCACCCTCCAAAACTGAGAGGGGTTGGAGAAGAAAAGAGAGAGAGAAAGAGGTTAACAGGGAGTAAGAGACAGAGTTAAGAGGGAGGAAGGATTGGGAGTGGGAAGTTTTGAAACAGTTTGTATGCCAGGTCCTTGAGTATTTCTTTTTTCTCATACTACTCCATAGTCTTCTGTATTTTTAACATTTATCAAAACACATTTTAAAATAAAAAATCATTTGAATAACACCCTAAATATATTAGGTGCATAAAATATAATACCTTGATTATCAGGGTATTCTCTACCACTTATAAGATTGTGCAAGTCGCTGCTGCTGGACCCGAGATCCTTCATCTATAAAATGGTATTAAGAATATTTGCAGGCAAAAAGACAAAAAAAAAAAAAAAAAAAGGAGTTCCCTTAGTGGCTCAATGGCTAACGAATCCAACTAGGAACCATGAGGTTGCGGGTTCAATCCTTGGCCTTGCTCAGTGGGTTAAGGATCTGGCGTTGCTGTGAGCTGTGGTGTAGGTTGCAGACACGGCTCGGATCCTCTGTTGTTGTGGCTCTGGTGTAGGCCGGCAGCTACAGCTCCGATTCGACCGCTAGCCTGGGAACCTCCATATGCCATGGGAGGGGCCCAAGAAAATGGCAAAAAGACAAGAAAAAAAAAAAAAGAATATTTGCAGGGGGAGTTTCTGTTGTGGTGCAGTGGAAATGAATCCGACTAGTATCCGTGAGGATGCAGGTTTGATCCCTAGACTTGCTCAGTAGGTTGGGGATCTGGTATCGCTGTGAGCTTTGCTGTTGGTCACAGGTGTGGCTCAGATCTGGCATTGCTGTGGCTGTGGCTGTAGTGTAGGCTGGCAGCTGCAGCTCCAATTAGACCCCTAGCCTGGTAACCTCCATATGACATGGGTGCAACCCTAAAAAAAGACAAAAAAATAATAATAATATTTGCTCTGCTTAGTTCACAAGAGTATGTGTAAAAAGCATTTTATAACAGATAAAATGCTTTCCAAATATAAAGGATATTTGTTTTCTAATGAGTACTAATTATTACAGTTTCCATGTATTGAAGACCTACCAATGCCAACCATATGTAAAATACAGTTAATACTCAAAATAATAAAAATGAAAATTAACTGTTTATTATCCCCATTTTAAAGGGGAGGAAATTGAGGGTCAGTGAGAAACCGTCCAAGGGGTGGTAAATGGCATTGGCAAGAAAAGGGAAGACCTTTTCTTTCTAACATAAATTATACCTTTCCTTTTGGTAAAAACATCTTTTGCAGCATGTGGAATATTTTGGGGAGGTGGGGGAAAATGCCTCATTTAAAGAATTTTGTTTTTCATTTCTACAGCTTGTAAAACTGATTAGTCATTACATAGCAAATCATTTTTCTGTGTTAAATCTTTGACTCACATATTCTAATAGAAAGTATCTATCATTTGAATAAAAAGATTCCCAGATGCCTTCTTCTGGATCTTCAGGAAGACACTCTCCTGACTATAAAGCTGTGAGTTCTGGTACAGTAATTTTTTATATTTCCATGTTCTTATTGATATGTAGCCTTCTGCCAGTAACTGAAGTGTCCCCCTGCTGCTTCTGCTCACCGTCTGCCTGACAGCTAGCATAGAAAAGAGCTATTGGCTCTGCCACTCTTGTTCCCAGGAGTCCACAGCTATGCCACCTAATCTGAATGTTGTGCTTCAGTAACTCCCTAAGAGGATTCTTCTGCCCACTCAGTTTATGTTTCCTAAGCACGGTGGCAGCCGCTCAGGAAGCCGGCTCTAATCAGTTCTCTGCACAGAGCCGCCCTCTCAACAGAGTTGTTCCATGGCACGTAAATATTTGGTCATGGCAGTGTCCTACCTTACCGATGCTTAGGCCATCACAATGTTCAGAGAAACATGAGTCACAGATACCACTTACAGAGCTATTTGCAAAACCTTCCATGATCCATATTGGCCTTCCTGAATACATCTTAGCCATCAGAAGGAGCCTCTGTAGACTCAGGATAGAGCAACCCAGTAGTGAAGTGTTTGAGAAGGAAAACTGTGCCTTAACTATTTTGACTAAATCTTATGTTCAGAAGAACTTTGTTTTGATGTTAAGGTGAAAATTCCATTGTCCTTGTCATTCATTTCAGTGGCTCTCCAAATACTTCTTCATAAAATTATTGCCATCATTCTAAGCATAATTTGCTTTGGAACTCAGAGATCATCATCCTATTAGTCTTGATTCTGTGATGATTAATAGCAAAAAAAGTAACCAACCAAATGTAGTAATTCTAACACTGCATTTTCATTTGCGTTTTTCGTTCAAACGAGATTTCTGACAATTTTGCTTATGAACAAAACTAAAATTCCCTAAGTGTATGAATAAGTACAAGTATGTTTTATTTCTAGTATAGACATATACTGGTTAAAATGTGTATGATGGGGGACTTAGAATATGCATCCATATTCACATTTGGCTTTGAATACCTTACTTTTGAATTATACTAATTTGATATCATTTCAATATTTCACAATGATTGAGTCTATATACTAGTGGAAAAGACTATAGTGAGATGCTGATATTTCTTAAATTTATTCTTGCATGTCTCTAAAGTATATTTACCTGATTACTTTAAACTGTTTCTCTTTGCATTATACTTTTTTAAAAAAAATTTACTACTCAATGAATTTATTACATTTATAGTTGTACAATGATCATCACAATCCAGTTTTATAGGATTTCCATCCCACAACCCCAGCATATCCTCCCACCCCCCCCGAACTGTCTCCTTTGGAAACCATAAGTTTTTCAAAGTCTGTGATTCAGTATCTGTTCTGCAAAGAAGTTCAGTCTGTCCTTTTTTCAGATTCCACATGTCAGTGAAAGCATTTGATGTTGGTGTCTCATTGTATGGCTGACTTCACTTAGCATAGTTTCTAGGTCCATCCAGGTTGCTAAAAATGCCAGTATTTCTTTCCTTTTAATGGCTGAATAATATTCCATTGTGTATATGTACCACCTCTTCTTGATCCACTGTTCTGTCAATGGACATTTAGGTTGTTTCCATGTCTTGGCTATTGAAAAGAGTGCTGCAATGAACACCAGAGTACATGTGTCTTTGCAAGTCATGGTTTTCTCTGGATATATGCTCAGGAGTGGGATTGCTGGATCAAATGGTGGTTCTATTTTTAGTTTTCTGAGGCATCTCCATACTGTTTTCCACAGTGGTTGCACCAATTTACAATCCCCCCAACAGTGTAACAGGGTTCCTTTTTCTCCACACCCTCTCCAGCACTTATTGTTTGTAGACTTTTGGATGATGGCCATTCTGGCTGGTGTAAGGTGGTACCTCAGAGTGGTTTTGATTTGCATTTCCCTAAAAAGGAGTGGTGTTGAACATCTTTTCATGTGCTTTTTTGGCCATCCATATGTCTTCTTTGGAGAACTGTCTGTTTAGATCTTCTGCCCATTTTTTGATGGGGTTGTTTGTTTTTTTGGTATTGAGCAGTAGGAGGTGTTTATAAATTTTTGAGATTAATCCCTTGTCAGTCGATTCATTTGCAAAGATTTTCTCCCATTCTGTGGGTTGTCTTTTCATTTTGTTGAGATTTTCCTTTGCTGTGCAGAAACTTTTCAGTTTAATTAGGTCTCATTTGTTTATTTTTGTTTTTACTGTCATTACTCTAAGAGGTGGATCTGAGAAGATGTTGCTGTTGTTTATGTCAGAGAGTGTTTGGCCTATGATTTCCTCTAGGAGTTTTATAGTGTCTGGTCTTATATCTAGGTCTTTAATCCATTTTGAATTTATTTTTGTGTATGGTGTTAGGGTGTGTTCTAATTTCATTCTTTTCCATGTGGCTGTCCAGTTTTCCCAGCACCGTTTATTGAACAAGCTGTCTTTTCTCCATTGTATATTCTTGCCTCCTTTGTCATAGATGAGTTGGCTGTAGGTGCGTGGGTTTAATTCTGGGCTTTCTATCCTGTTCCACTGATCTATATTTCTGTCTTTGTGCCAGTACCACATGGTTTTGATGACTGTTGCTTTGTGGTGGAGTCTGAAGTCTGGGAGCCTGATGCCTCCAGCTCCATTTTTCTTTTTCAGGGTGTCTTTGGCTATTCTGGGTCTTTTGTGCTTCCAATGCATTATACTTTGAAATCGAATTTTTACAGTCTCTAGAAATGTATATGACTTTATCATCAGTTTATACATTCTAACTATATGTGGAATTTGAAATGAAGACCTTTTTTATGGACAGATAGAAATAGCAAAATTCCTTATTTCTAGGCTCCTTTTAATAATGTCCATTTCTAGGTAATTCTAAAGTGAGGTAAATATTAATGCACTAGGAATTTAATATCATTCACTAGAAGAGAAATAACATGTGGGTACTGCTATTATTTGCAAAGTCTTAGGGATGGAAAGTTGTAAAAAAATATAGTAAAGGAATAGAAAATCTATTTAGAGCAGAGTAAACCTTCTTATTCTTTTTTCCATGTCAATTTGGAAGTTTACTCTAAAAGTCATAAAGGGAGTTCCCTGGTGGCCTAGTGGTTAAGGATCCAGTGCTGTCACTTCTGTGGCTCAGATTGCTCTGTGGCATGGGTTCAATCTCTGACCCAGGAACTTCCACATGCCATGGGCATGACCAAAAAAAAAAAAAAAGAAGTCATACTGGAAGAGGATAGGAATAAGTCAGTTCAACATCAAAAGCAGACTGTATACATGTGATATATACAGTCCCAGGCACTTCCAGGGCCATCTGTCATTCTGACCTTGACACTATCAATTGGAGTCTGAAATAGGAACTAATAATAGATCTCTGTGTTACCTGGTGGGAAGTTCTTGTTCATATGCTTGCCCCACATGGATAGCCTGATGACTGGAGCTTATGAACAGATGATTAGTTTCAATTCAGTCACACAAAGTTCCTTTGTCTCTTTTGACAGAAAGGCCTGAGATCCCAGTTCATCACTTATCACCTAGACTCTCATCCTCATCCTCACATCTGACTCAAACCTCCACCAATCCTTGATTCACCAAGCCATTTCATTCTTTATTTGGGAATTCCCTATATCCTTGCTACTTAAATTGTTGACATCACTTGGGAACTTGATGGCAAAGCAGTATCTTAGACCAAAGCTCATCATCTGCATTTAAACAAGACCTCTGGGTAATTTGCATGCACATTTAAGTTTGAGAAATACTGCCCCTTGTGTTTCCTCACCATGTTCATCAAAGTGAAACATGACTATCTCCCTAAGCCACCATGTTTTATGTAGTGGCTTCTCAAAAAATAGTGTTCTGTGTCTTGAAGACACTGTGTCTGAAGGTTGAAAGAATTCACTCTTTGTTTCTCATTATTGTTTCTAAATTTTTCTCTCTCTCTTCCCTAAAAAAACATACCTACATTGAAGCTTTTTCTTTTTGGTTTCATCATTCTCCTCTATTCCTTGTTGTAAACCTCTCTAGATTTGCGTCACTCCCCTCACCCCTTGAAGAAATCCAGACCTAGTTAACTCTTTCTCTTTTGCATACTATTCCTGATATATAATGCATGGTGGTTTAAAGATAGAGAGGACTTCCAGTACATGGGCCTCCATTTTCTTGATCTCCTTGTTGTAGTCATCTTGACCTCCACCCCATATTAGCCACCAACATTCTGGTCATGCTAGACATTATCATACCCAATAGGTAACATCTCCTCCATAATCTTAGTCTCAAAAATTCCACTCTCTAACCCTTACTTTCTCTTTTTTTTTCCAGTTCTTTATCTCTAGTACCTTCACTGAAACAGTTCTTTGTTCTCATCAGCACTCATAATTTATTAACCTGTCCTGTTTTCACTCTCTTTCACCCACTTCCTTTCTTATCTGGCTACCATGGTCGTCTGAAAAACTTGAAACCTGTTTAAATCACATTCTCTATCCAGTTCTTACAGTTTATCACTTGAATATGTCATACAGTTTTATGTTCATGATACCACAAATCTTAAATGTGCCTTTAGTACTGTTATACAATTCAGGTGTTTTTTTTTTTTTTTCCTGGTTAAATAAGACTTGTCCTTGCTCTGATAATTATTTCATACTCTCTCCTCTTTTCTCAAAATTCAACACTTCTTCCCCACTACATAGCTCTTCCACTATCTATTGATTATCTTTTTTCTTATTTTATTGAGAAAACAGAAGCAATCTAAAGATAACTCTCTCATATTCCTAAAATCTAAATCTAACAAAAAATCTGCTTGTGTAGCCACATAAACTTCCTACCCACCCCTTTCAATTGATAACCTGTCTAAAATCTTTTCTAAGGCCCACCTTCCATGTATGCACTGGACCCCATGTCTTCATGCCTTTTCAAGGACTTTGCTACTTTGTCCCTCTTTCTCCTGGATAACCACATTCTCTAGCTCATCCTAATCTTTCTTTTAATAGTTTGTGATACCAGAGATCCTGTTGTTGTTTTTTTAATTGAAACAAAATTGATTAACATTACTATTTGTTGAAGTCCCATTGTGGCACAGTGGGTTAAGTATCTGAGGTTGTCACTGCAGCTGCTGTGGCACAGTTTTGATCCCTGGCCCGAAAACTTCCGTATGCTATGGGTGTGGCCAAACAAAACAAAACAATACTGTGCTAGTTTCCATTATAGGTTATTATAAGATAATGAATATAGTGCCTTGTGTTATACAGAAAATCCTGGAGTTCCCGTTGTGGCGCAGTGGTTAACGAATCCGATTAGGAACCATGAGGTTGTGGGTTCGGTCCCTGCCCTTGCTCAGTGGGTTAACGATCCGGCGTTGCCGTGAGCTGTGGTGTAGGTTGCAGACCCGGCTCGGATCCTGCATTGCTGTGACTCTGGCGTAGGCCGATGGCTACAGCTCCGATTGGACCCCTAGCCTGGGAACCTCCATATGCTGTGGGAGCGGCCCAAGAAATAGCAAAAAGACAAAAAAAAAAAAAAAGAAAATCCTCGTTGCTACAGATCATGCTATGGTTCATTTCACTTCTAGAGAAAAATTCCTTGATATAATTGTCTTCACTTTATAAGTCACTATTTTCCTCTCATTCTTGTTTGAACATACTTTTATTAGTCTAAGTTATCCATAGGAACAAAACCAATAGGATACACACACACACATATACACACATATATACATACATCTCTCTCTCATATAATTATGGATGCAGTTATGGATGCCAAGAAGTCCCAAGATCTGCAGTTGGTGCAAACTTGAGACCCAGGAAAACCAATGGTAAAAGTTGTAGTATGAGTGCAGAAGATTGATGTCCCAGCTCAAAAACACTCAGCCAGAGAGATCAGATTCTCTTTTACTTGGTCTTTTGCTCTCTTCAAGCATTGAATAGATTGGGTGAGGTCTGTCCACATTGGGCAGAGTAATCTGTTTTACTTAGTCTACCCATTCAAATGTTAATCTCACCCAGAAACACTCTCACAAATGGGCCTAGAATAAGGTTTAGCCAAGTATCTTGGCATCCCATGGCCCAGTCATATTGACACATAAAATTAATCATCACATTATTCAATTAGACTTTCATCCCAACACTCCACCAAATCTTCTTGAAAGTTTTTGCTGACCTCCATGTTGCCATCCCAGTGATTAATTCTCACTTTTCATCTTCTTCAAATAAATAACATATGACACTCCCAGTTTCTTGAAAAATTCTTAAATTCAACTCAGGGATTCCAATTCTTGAATCTTTTCCCATCTAATAGGCTGCTCCATCTTACTCTCTTTGAAAGTTCCTTTTCATTATCCCTATCTTTAAACTTCGAAGGGTTCTGAGGCTTAATCCCCTCACTTCTTGTCTTTTCTATTATACATTCACTCTGCTAGTGACCTCATCTAAGTTTAAATAAAATCTTTGTTCCAATGACTATACATTGTTTTTCCTACAGCACTAGGTTCTTCCCTGAACTCCAGCGTTGTAGTTGACATCACCTGTCTGTATAATAGGCATTTCAGTCTTAACATGTCAAAAACCAAAACTTTTGATTTACCATTGACAGAACCTAATCCATGTTATTTGCCATCTGAATAAATGACACCACCATTCTACCAGTTGTTTTAGGGGAAAAAAGCTTGAAATGATTTTTTTGTACTCCTTTCTCTCTCATATTTCGTATCAAATCCAGAAGTAAATCCTGCTGACGCTCACTGAAATATATCCAAGCTTTGACCACTTATTATTCTCTTCACTGAAAAAAAGGCAGGATCACCTCTTCCTCTGACTACAATTAAAACCTCCTGATTAGACTACCTGCTTTTATCTTTTTAAGACAGCTTTATTGATCATATGTATATCTTCTTTGGAGAAATGTCTATTCCGGTCTTTTGCCCATTTTTCCATAGGGTTGTTGGCTTTTTTGCTATTGACTTGTATAAGTTGTTTTTATATTTTAGAGATTAAGCCCTTGTCAGTTGCATCATTTGAAACTATTTTCTCCCATTCTGTAAGTCGTCTTTTTGTTTTCTTTTTGGTTTCCTTTGCTGTGCAAAAGCTTTTCAGTTTGATTAGGTCCCATGGGTTTATTTTTGCTTTTATTTCTGTTGCTTTGGGAGAATGACCTGAGAAAACATTTGTAAGGACTGGGTCACCATGCTGTATAGCAGAAAATTGACAGAACACTGTAAACCAGCTATAATGTAAAAAAAATCATTATATATATATATATAGAGAGAGAGAGAGAGCTTTATTGAAATATATATTTACATATCATGGAATTCATAAAGTTGCAAGTGTACAATTCAGTGATTCTAATAACTTTACTTAGTATTGCAACCATCACAGTATACCAGTTTTAAAACATTTTCATCCTCTTAATAAGATCCATTATGCCCATTCCCAACCCTAGCTCTAGCAACCACTAGTCTATTTTCTGTTTGTGGCATTTCACATACCTAGAATAATATAATATGTAATCTGTTCTGTCTGTCCTCTTTCACTCAGCGTATTTTCGAGTGTCATCCATGACATGGCATGTTTCAGTTGTTTGTTCCTTTCTGTTGTAGTAGAGTATTTTGTTGTATGGATATACATTCTGTCTACCATTTATAAGCTAAGAATGCTTAGATTATTTCCAGTATGGGGCTATTATGAATAATTCTGTTGTGAGCTTTGACATGTAGGTCTTTGTGTGTACCTGTTTTTATTTCTCTTAAATAGATGTCCAGAAGTAGAACTCCTGGGCTGTATGGTAGTTGCATGTTTAACTTTTGACTGCAAAATTGTTCTCCAAAGTGGCTGCGCCATTTTACATTTCCACCAGCAACATATGAGGGTTACTGTTTCTCCACATCCTTCCTTATCTGATAACATACTCACCATTCTAGTGCATGCAAAATGATATTGTATTGTGGTTTTAATTTTCAATACCCTAATGACTAATGATGTTGAGCATCTTTTCATGTGCTTATCAGCTATTCATATATCTTCTTTGATAAAATGTTCATATCTTTTGTCTAGTTTTTTGATTATCTTATATTGATGTATCAAGTGTCTTTTTTGTATAAATTCTGAACACATCTCATATTGGGTATGTGTTTGCAAATATTTTCTCCCAATTTGTTTGTTATTTTTTCATTTCTTGATGATATCTTTTGAATGTTGTGAATTTTGATGAGGTCCAATTTATCATATTTTTTCTTTCATGGACTATACTTTAGTGTTATATCTAAGAAATGTTTGTTTAATTCAAGGTCAAATCGCAGAGTTCCCGTTGTGGCTCAGCAGTTAATGAACCCAACTAGTTCGATCCCTGGCCTCGCTCAGTGGGTTAAAGATCTGGTGTTGCCATGAACTGTGGTGTAAGGTTGCAGGTGTGGCTTGGATCCCACATTGCTGTGGTGTAGGCTGGCAGCTGTAGCTCCAATTTGACCCCTAGCCTGGGAACCTCCATATGCTGCTGGAGCGGCCCTAAAAAGAAAAAAATTAAATAAAAATAATATAAAATAAAATAAAATTTCGAATCACATCACATGATTCTTCCTGTTAACACCCTCTGATATCTTTCCATTTAATTTCAAGTGATATTCAAAGTCCTATAATGTCCTGAACCTCTAACCCTTTGATATCATCTCTTACCTCTTTTTAACCTGTATGGTTACAGTTATTAACTGTAGAATTATACTCCAGAATTACAGTTTTCCTTGCTCTTTCTCAGAGTCTACTATCGCTACTTCATGGTTTCTGCACATACTGCTTTATCTGTCAGAAAATTTCTGTCACCTGATCATACATATCTTCCTTGACTACTCTCTGTAAACTAGTGTTCCATGTCATACTCTCTATCCCCTTACTCCTTTTATACTTTCTTCATGGCTCTTAGCATCTCCCAACATAACATGGGTAAATTTATTAATGCATGTGTGTTTTTGTTCATATATTGTCAGCTTCTTCCATTGCAATCAAAGCTCTAAAGGTCAGAGGCATTTTTCTTTTATTCCCTATTTTAACTTTATTACCTAGAAGAGTGCCTAACATGTGTAAGAATGTTTGTTAATTAGAAACTTAAGTGACTCATGGTTCCTATCTTTGCCTCTGAGAAGAGTCAAGGACTGGTATGTGAGTCCAGGTATGCTTATATCCTTGAAGAAAAATAAAAGTGGACTAATATGGAGCTTGCTTTGTTTCTACAGATAGACATATGATTAGGCAATGTGGAAGTTTATAAATGATTATCTGAATGGTTTTACAGAATGAATACCCCCTATTGAATTGCCTAGGAATCATATTGATGACAATTTTGAATTATTTAATAATATATTTCAAGTCCTTGCATAGATATTAGGAAAAGATTTTTTCCAAAATAATTTATACAGAAATATTCAAAGTAAGCAGAAATGTATGTGCATATTATTTCTTAGGTGAGGTAAATCTTCTGACTACCATATCTAAAAATAACCTTTTTCTTTCTCTTCTCATTTATAGTAATTTATTTGTGCCTACTTTTATGAGAGTTATCATTTGGTTATCAGTCTCTGCTTGTGTTAAAGCCATCTCTTCCACTTTGCTTTAAATCTATACAAATGGATTATAAACTACTAGTGAGCAGGACCCATATCTCATCTGTCTTTGCATTTTCCAGAAGTGCTTTGCAAAAAGTTCACACATAAATTTGTGTTCAATAAATAGTGAAAACAAATAAACCAAAAAAAGCCTTTAACTAATATGCCAAAATTTGAAAGTCATGTTGCCAAGTTAGATTGATTGAACAGTTTAAAGTAATAATGCTGACTTTGTTTTTATAGACTCATGGAACATATGAGCTCTTTCTGAAATGTTTGGATTAGGCATATAACAATATGCCATTGCCTTCTGGGCTTTGGTACTGAGAAATTCTGGCAGTATATTGCACAGCTATTTACATGACCATGTCTAAAACAAATATTTTTAAGGGAACCATTTAACACAAACCATTTTGAATGACACTCTATTTTATGCGTAATTATCATTGTTGCTTCAGGCATATGTGAACTGAAATAATAGCGTTATATGGGTGTATGCATGTTTATGTGTCTAAACTAGGGGTCTGGTAATGTAAAATGTTAATTTTTACTCAGATGAAATCTGTTTTACAACTACAAGGAAATGGTGGAAGTAGACTTGCTTATACTGCCTAAGTTGTGGTATTAAAATTTGAATGCATAGATTCTGAGTCGAAATCACATGCCCCCTAAGCAGAGAAATGTACTGCCTTCTCTGTAAAAGCATTCTTTACATGATCTCTGTGTCTCAGTTTAATTAGCTATGTAATGGATATGTTAATTTAATCTACCTCATAGAGGTATGAGGAATTATGCTAATGTCTAGCATATAGTAATTGATATTACCATTTTCATATTTGTAAGTATATTACTTTTGTAATAAAAATGTAGGAAAAATAAAATTTAGCAGAAGAAAATGAAGTTTTTGTGATTATAAATCTTAAATAAATAAAGGACATCAAGGGAAATTAGAATATTTAAACCTTACTGGATCCAATACCCAGGTGATGCCCAAATTATAACTTGTAGAAAAGATCTAGGGCTGGTGATGCTGGGTAATGAAACACAACTGATTGTAATTTTAATATTATATTGTGTCAGGTTTAACCCAGTTTTAAACCATCCGAACTTTATTGAAGAAAGGATATGATCAAAAGAAGGAAATGTGCCTAATATTTTATCCTAGGGACAAGGAGGTTTAAATGGAGATTGTTGTTTTGATAAGGCTCTTTAAGATACTGCCTATGCAGAGAAAGAACAGCTAAATGTGTCTAATTGTTACTGTTACTGAGAATTCAATTTGTAGCTCATATGAAGTTAGAGGCAGAAAAGAATCAAATGCCATCATCCTATATTTATTCTCCTTAAACACTGTAAGAGGAATATTTTCAGTGTCTGAGAAATGGGAGGAGAGCATGAGGAAGAATCTAAAATTTAAAATGTTATCTTTCTTTGAATGATGTGAGGGATGTTCTAATGTTGAACCACATGAGAAAGAGTGTTAAAATTTTTGAGGTTTCTTAGGAAGATTTAGGTGGTTACTTAGGAAGTCTGAGGTGCTTTTTCAAGAACCTACCATTCTGATTCCACTGAGGTACTATGTACAATTCTTATTTGTGCTACTTGGATTAGAATCCATGCCCATTGAGTTTGAATTTTAGAAAAGTTGCTCTCAAATCCCTATGGCTAATGAAGATGAAAGGGTCAAATAACATGTCTTTGTTTATCTGGGTAATGTAGTTACATGTTGCAAGGTCTTTTAGGAGGATTAGCAGAGAATCCTTAAGAGACTGAGAAGTGGCATCACAGTTGTCCTTTGATAGGAGCCAGTTCTGATGAGCAAATATGTAAGTCATTTACTGTTATAATAAGGGGCATGTCAAACACCCATACTTTCAGTTCACCAGATAGCACTCAAAATTCTAGAGACTTAAAACTATTCTTCAGGGTCAAGGGCTATGATCTCAACTTTGTGAAAGAAAAAAGTCATGGTTTCAGTCTTGCAGAACCTTTAGTTTCTTGGTGAAATATGAAGTCAAGTTTGTGGCAAGAAGAAGAAATAAAAGGTGTCAGATCTCAAGGGAGTCAAGTTTGTGATAGCTCAGTCTGTAGAACTTGCTGGTGAGAACTTGTATGTGAGAGGTCAAACAGGCTCCTGAAATAGTCCTCAGATTCTACTCTTGATTCGGTATTTCCTTGTCTTGCTAAATCTGTTTTTAATTGCTAATTTTGGTTTGAGGGACTTATGGGCCATACTGGATTGAGAGAAAGAAAGAAAAAATGATAACTTTGATCAAAATATAGCTATCTGATAGTGACACCCCATACTCTATTTATTAGATTTCCTGCCTCATGAAAGATAAGACCAGACACATGTGTGTGGATCTTTTGGGGGGCATACATTAATAATATAACACTACCTATGTGCCTGCATGTAGTAAGCTAAATGGATTTTGTTCACTCTGTCAGTGTCAATAGTAAAACCCACTGATAAACAAGAAGGTTGAGGCTCTCTCTCAGTGATACCAACCTACCTATATGCATTGAGGTATGGGGGAAGAATCATGTGAGACTAGTTGGTTGTGTGGCTTCAGAGACATGGCAGAAAGCTTGGGATTGTGGCAGACCACAAGCTGTGCCCTGGATGGATGCAATCTGGGTTCTGGGCGAATCGGCTATCTCAATTGGTATTAAAAGAGCAGAGGAAAAATACAAAAAAAACACCAAACCATCCTAAAAATACTTAGCCCACCTGATATGCATCAAGGCTAAACAAGGAAAGAGCTTTCCATTTGGTATCTGAAAATTAGTCCTCTGGAACATGAAGAACTAATGGACATTAGTTGAATGATGAGTAAGAAAGAGAAGAAAGAGAGAATGACACATTAGAAAGAGAAATCAGTGAGCCTCCATCCCTAGGATGTTACCTGTTTATGGTGCCTTTTAAGTTAGTCAGTGCACCCAATGAAATCCTAGTGAATGGGGAAAGCCAGTGAACACAGATATCCCATTGTGGGGAGAGAAGTTAACACCAAGGAGAGAAAGATGTATTTGGTCAACAGAACTCAAGTGAACACATAGTGATTCCAATAGAGGTGGTTGAGAACTTGCCTGACATCCAACTCACAGCTACTAATGCTCAGAGATGACTGCAAGCAGAATGTGTAGTTACTGTGAGTATAGAAGCTAATGTTCCAGGGATCAAATTCCCAGAACTGAATTCTGGCTTCCCAACTGCAAGATTGCTGCCTCTACCTTCAGAGAATGATCATTGGGTCACTGTGGATTCAGTGCCACAGAGTACAGCCTCATGGGTTTGGTGGTAGCCAATGTGTCATGTTTAAAGGAAGCGGGACATGGAGTTCCCTTCGTGGCACAGTGGTTAACAAATCCGACTAGGAACCATGAGGTTGCGGATTCGGTCCCTGCCCTTGCTCAGTGGGTTAATGATCCGGTGTTGCCGTGAGCTGCGTGCGGTGTAGGTTGCAGACGTGGCTCGGATCCCGCATTGCTGTGGCTCTGGCTGGCGTAGGCCGGTGGCTACAGCTCTGATTCGACCCCTAGCCTGGGAACCTCCATATGCCGCGGGAGCGGACCAAGAAATAGAAAATAAATAAAGGAAGAGGGACAGTCATATAATACATGTCATTGATTTGAATATTTTTTGCAAGACTATCCTGACAGATACAAGTAATGTCTTGTTCCAAAACAATCAGTTTATTGTAACACATTTCCAATAGATCCAATACAGTATCTTGAGATTGGGTCATTTTCTGATTTGCATAAAAGTATTAGCATAGTGTCTACTTGTCTCTTTTAAAAAGGACTTCAAAGAATATTCTAAGTGTGTGAATAGCATATCCCTGGAGAAGAAAAAAGTAAATATGTTTGTGTTTTATTTTGTGAGAGACTGTGTTTCTGTGACAGATGTTATCTCTTGTTGTTAAATTGGTTTCCTATCCTGTCTTAATATTGGCATCATGTCTGGGACCAAGGTGGTAAATTATGTGGAAACTGAAATGTATTCATGAAGTCTAAAAATTCAGTATAGATCAAAACCACATGGCAGATCTAGGCCTAGCTTTAAAGCCCCAGAATCCTTTTTTTTTTTTTTTTTTGAAATGTAGACTGCTAGGCTTTCAGATGCTGCTGCTTTATATGTGTCAGATATCCATAGCAGAGTTAAAATACATTTTTCTCTTTAATAGAAGCTATATGAAACAGTGGTTAAGAGCATAGATGCTGAAGCCAGATCATCTAGACTCAAATCCCATTTTCTTTTCTTACTAGCCCTATGCCTTTGGGCAAATCATTAAAACTTTCTATGCCTCTGGTTTTTTTAAATGTAAAATAGGATTGAGAATATTAGTACATATCTCATAGGGCTATTGTAAAGATTAAATGAATTAATATCTCAAAAGCATTTGAACCAAGCCAACCTACTAGCACAGTATAATTCTTTGCTGATGCCACTACTGCTACTACTACCACCTACTACTTCTATTAAATAATAGTAATGAAGTAGTGGTTATATTTTTGTCTGTGTTCTTTATTTCAAATAAAGAATGACTATGGAAATTTTTCTGCTAGAGGGAAAATACCTGTGCCTATGCGGACAGTTTGGCATTCTGCAAATATATTACTTTTCATTTACATTCTATTAAAATATATTTACAATATAATAGGTAGTTGCCTATCCTTTGCTAACCTTTTGGGCATGGCTTTGGATCTATGTCCATGAAAACTTTCTATGCACACAGAAAAGTATTTCTTATTCTGTCTGACACAATTACGACAGTATTCAATATGAATGTCTTATGTAAGGCTTATAGAAACATAGACTTACTACATAATATCCATCTCTTCTCTCTCTTTTAAAATATTAGCTAAATATATGGAATAAAATCTTAGCCTTTTTTTTTTTTTTTTTTTTTGCTTTTTAGGGCCACAGGTGTGGATATGGAAGTTCCCAGGCTAGAGGTTGAAACAGAGCTGCAGCGATCAGCCTGTGTCACAGCCAGAGCAAGGCCAGATCTGAGCCGTGTCTGCAACATACACCACAGCAATGCTGGATCCCCAACCCACTGAACTAGGCCAGGGACTGACTCTGCATCCTCAGGGGTACTAGTTGGATTCGTTTCCACGGCGCCACAATAGGAACTCCAATCTTACTCTTTGATATGAAATTTTCAGTATCTAAGTGTGGTCATACCTGAGACTAAGAGTTTGTGCTTTAGATTTAAATGTTAGTTTTTATTCCATACATTTGTTATAAAGAAAAAAGAGATGGATACTATATACATCTTTAATTTGCAATATGAGTCAAACATTGAACAAAAAACATTTCATAGGAGCAATTTCACTTATTAATTCAATAACATGGGCTGTAATGAAATATTCTGGGCAAGGGGAAGAAATTTTCTAAAATTCTCCATTTCTTGGTCCTCTACCTTCATTCTAGCTTTTTTTTAAATGCAAGTTATTGAAGCGATACCACACAGATGAGATTATAAAATAGCACTGCAATAATTTATTGGTGTTCACAATTTATCTAAGACTGCATACTTCAGGGGATTGTGAACTGGATAGTTCTCAGAGTTGGTGGCATGCTGAAATTTTTTATTCGAATGGCAAAAATATGTGATAGCATAAGTCACCCAGCAAGGAATGCTTTTAATTCCTATTTGAAGGTACTCCTTATCTTATAGCATGGTAAAAGTGATACAACTGGAAACCTGAGCTACCAAACACTCTATGTCTTATTTAAACTATTGTTATGTTAGCACCACATGCAAATAGGCAATAAAAGTATCTGCCTGACTGGCTGGTTCTTAAACTGCTATGGTCCTGATTCATCTTCAAAATTAATTATTGCTTTGAATATCATTTTGATACCTCTACCCTTCTTTTCTTGGGATGTAATATTAAACTATGGATTCAAGCTCATTATGGTTTTATTTATATCCTTCTAATAGGGCTTAAGTTGGAGGCTTTCACTTTTAAATGATTTCGATTTATCTTTCCAATTTCTCAATAGCTTTTCTATTAATTTGCAGTTTGTTTTTTGAGAACATAAAATATTAAAACACGATTGAAAAAAAAAGTTATTGCTTACCAACAAGTACTAATGTAATATTTATGACACTTTTTAATAGAAATCAATGACTTGATATCTGAAAGTCACAAAAATCAGTCTTTAATTGTTGAAATGACGTTTATTCTACCTTAAAGACCTGACCCCAAGTATTCCATGAATATTCTGATGCTCCACATTTTAACATGAGTGTTTTTAGCATCTCCACAACTATGTTATTGTACGTACCAAAGTTTCCCATATCATATGAAGATATTTAAGCCATCAGATAAAACTACAACTTGAAACAGAAGATTGAGTTCCTTTCTGCAGGTTCTTTTATGCTGCCACAGTAAGAATGTTTTATTCTGTCACTAAAATCTCAAACTATTTCTGTGAACTAAGTTTAGCACCTTTTTGTTAATATGCCAAGTAATACTGTTTTCTTTGTAACATAACAATGTTGTTTTATTTCAGAACATTTTTAGTAAAGTTATATGCCATAAAAAAGGTATACACTCGTTCAGAATAACTACACTGATAGCAAAGGTATTTCAGTCATTCAGAGGGAAATAAAATTAACACTACTAATAAAAGTTGGCATCTCTGGTACATTTGTCAACAGAGACATGTAAATTCATGCCCCATATCTTTCTGAAACTTGTCATCATCAACACATATCAATTGTGGATATTATTAAAGAAAATTGTGGACTTTACAATCCAAGATTTTGAGGACAATTTGAATTTGAAAGAGGAAACTCATTAGATGTTGGAAGAAGAAACCATGAAGACATGATTTAAAGGATAAAGGAGATAAGGGAATAAACACAGTACACACATGACCACTGGCAATGATTCAAAGAAAATACTGTCAGATGGTTAGTTGGTTGGTTGGTTTTAATGACTAGCATCTTTTTTTGTTTGTTTGTTTTTTGTTTTTTGTCTTTTGTCTTTTTGTTGTTGTTGTTGCTATTTCTTGGGCCGCTCCCGCAGCATATGGAGGTTCCCAGGCTAGGGGTCTAATCGGAGCTGCAGCCACCAGCCTACGCCAGAGCCACAGCAACGCGGGATCCCAGCCGCGTCTGCAACCTACACCACAGCTCACGGCAACGCTGGATCATTCACCCACTGAGCAAGGGCAGGGACCGAACCCGCAACCTCATGGTTCCTAGTCGGATTCGTTAACCACTGCGCCACGACGGGAACTCCATGACTATCATCTTTTGAGTATATTTATAAAGTTAACTAGATAGAAATTAATAAAGATAAAAACTGGACTCATAAAAGAAAGCCAGCTTAATCTTATGGCCCATGAGAAAGCAAATGTTAGTGAAGTCAAGAGTAAATGAAAGAGATATATAATTGGCATTGCACAAAATTTCCCTTTTTTCTGAAAAAAAGGGGGTCATATTAAAATAAAAATAAACTTTAAGAGAATAAGAAGGAAAACTGAAGGAATTTGTATCTTAATGACCTCTATCTTTGCACTGAAGTAGAAGGCAAATTAATTTACTAACTGGGATCTAATGGTGGATGATGGCATAGATGGAAACTTTGGAAGCTCAGAAATATCTGTACATTTGATTTGAGATTTGAAACATCGAATCTCTTTACATAGTCAAGCAGTATGTCCCTTCAAATTGCCTTCAGTCTGGGCTTCTAATATTCACTCTATGGACATGGATTTGACTGTTCAGACTGAATTGGCTTACATCGATATAGTCATACCTTTGTCTCCAAATCTTATATTTCTTTAATGTTGCCTCCCCCCTAAATCTCAAGCATCTTTCTAATTCACACATAGATTTTATATTAAATACTCAGTTTATTTATGAGAATAATAACCTATAATTCTGGAATTGCACTGTCCAGTACAATAACTACTTTCTACATGTGTCAATTTAAAGTTAAAGAAATTTAAACATTATTTCCTCATGTTCACTAGCCACATTGCAAATGCTCAGTAGCCCGATGTGGCTAGTTACTGACATTTTTAAAAGTGTAGATGTGTTTCCACAACTGCAGAAAGTTCTCTTGGATAATGGTGGTCTAGAATCATGCCATTCTTACTTGGGTAATTTTTACCTAAGTGAGATAAAAGGATCTCTTAAAAATATATTATTGGTTTTTCTAAATTGAGTGTGTCCCTGACAAAGTGGTTTCCCATCGCCATTCCATTTCCAAGTTCATGGGTGAAAGAAGTATATGCCCAAAAATAATTAGAAAGTTCAGCCCCAGGAGTTTTAATGTTTACAAAACTGTATCTTTGACTTGTACTGGCAATTAAATCCCAATCCTAACTTAGCATTGGAAGGAATTTAAGTAATTCATCATCGGCCTTCTTTTTTGACCCATTCCTGATCTTATTCCCCTGCTAGAAAAAAATGAGCTTCTAAATTTTTCTCAATACTTCAACCATACTTTTACACTCCATACTGGTGAACAAACATAGGAAGTTTGGGTTTTCTATTTTCTTACCTAGTAATTGTCAAGATGTTACAGCAAAAGATCAGTCCTTTACTAAAGACTTGAATTTGTTCCCAGTTTGCTCACAAACACAAAAGTTATTTGGTTCTTCTGATATTCCATTTCCATATTTATTGAATTCAGTTAAAAATTTTCATCTTTCAGTCTAAAATGATAAAACACATTTAAATAAAACTACAAAATAATCAGGAGCATTATGATAATTCTAAATATATGTGGTGCTGCCTATGTGTATACTTTTAACAAAGAGGTTTCTACAAATGTGTTAACATTTGTTCTCACAACAACCCCTCAGGCTAGGTACTCACTCAACACCTTTCAGTTGTTTTATTAATATGTCTCAGTTATTGAGAGGACTGTATTAGTGTATGTTAAGATAGATACTTAAATGAGAAGACCCAAAACTCAATTAATACATACAAAGTTATGGCCACACAGTAAGGAGATATTAGATTCATACTATTCTTTCATAATAAAGGGCTGATTATTGAGAAATGATTGCCTGGCCAGAGACTACATTTCCCAGCATCCTTTGTATCTAGCTGAATCCATATGAGATATTTCTCACTAAGGGCAAGTGAGTGGAAGTGATCTGTGCCTCTTCTAGGCCAAAATGTTTAAGTAATCAAGGTACCTTCTCCATTTTTTTTTTCCCCCCGGCTGTAAGCAATCTCCAAGGCCCTACCCTATGGTATAGCAACCATGTGGAAGAAATCTGGCCTTATCCATCAACAAGTTGAAAGTCATCCTTGTACATTCATATTTAATTACTGTATTAGAAAAAAACATTTATGTATTGATTGAGTTTTTCCAGATGTCTATGGGCTAGAGAACGAAAGGGCAGCTCATGAGATTAGAAATGCCTATAATTTTCCTCATCAGTGAAAAAGCATGTGAGCTATTTACCCATAATTAGGGGAGTCCCACAGGAACTTATCAAAGAGCCTGTATCACACATCCATTGTCACCATAATACTGCATAACAACCAACCAAAAAAACCTCTTCCACATACAATAATAACTTTGTGGTTCATGCATCTAGGGTTTGTCATCTAGATGCCTCTACTGATCTTGGCTTGGCTCATACATATGCTTAAGTATTGGTTGACACTCACCTTTATCTAGGATGCTTTTAACTGGACAACTGAGAGGACACATTCCTCTTATCGTCTAGATAGCCAGCACAAGCATGTTCTGATGGCAATGGCAGAGGCATAAAAGTGAGGGCAAGCCCATTTATACAACATTTTCAAGCCTCTATTTTTTTATCACGATTGTTCACCTTCCATTGGCCCAAACAAGTCATGTGACCACCCCCAGAGTCAGAATAAAGGAGTATTTTCAAGTTTTGGGAAAAAGGTCATGAGTAAAGAGGGATGAAGATTTGGGGGTATTTTTAAAAATTAATCCATCACAGTAACCATGAAGAAAAGAATGTCAGATTTAATTATCTACCAGATCCAAAGAGTGCTTGAGTTAGATAACTGTGCCATTACCAAGCAGCCAAGAACTCTCCTGCTCAATCTTCTTATTGTCTTTCCCCAGTATTCAGCTATGTTATCATCATGAATGGTGAGGTAGGGGAAGAATATTAAAAAGTCTAGGTGATAATCAAGTCCACTTCCACCTGAAGTTGAACTAAGCTCAGGTGGTGGGAAGCTGTATTTTAGAGGAAAGTGAGACACTTCAAAAATCATTTTGTGAGACTTAATTATAGAATTGAGACTGTGTTTTGAAACTAAAAGCAACAGTTGAACTTTGTTTATCACCTTAGTGTGACTAGAGAAACCATGGGGCTTTCCTTGAACTTTTATTCTGAGCTTGATTTATAGAAATAAAAGTAAAAATGAGAGACAGTGGGGGACAAAACTAAAGTTTTAATTAGAAATCAAGAGCCAGGAGTTCCCGTCGTGGTGCAGTGGTTAACGAATCCAACTAGGAACCATGAGCTTGTGGGTTCGGTCCCTGCCCTTGCTCAGTGGGTTAAGGGTCTGGCGTTGCTGTGAGCTGTGGTGTAGGTTGCAGACGCGGCTCAGATCCAGCGTTGCTGTGGCTCTGGTGCAGGCCAGTGGCTACAGCTCCGATTCAACTCCTGGCCGGGGAACCTCCATATGCTGTGGGAGCGGCCCAAGAAATAGCAAAAAGACAAAAAAAAATTAAAAAAAGAAATCAAGAGCCAAACTGTAGAACCTTTGGGTTCAACTCTTAGCTCTGCTTCTCATTGACTTGAACATTTTTTTTTTTAATTTTTACATTTGTGCTTCAATTTTCTTAACCAGACAATTGGGATACTTTTTTTTTTTTTTTTTTTAGCCAACATCAAAGTGTTGTTGTAAGGACCAACTGAGTTAATACATTTAAAGCATTTCAGGAGTTTCTGTTGTGGCGCAGTGGAAACAAATCCTACTAGGAAACCATGAGGTTGCGGATTTGATCCCTGGCCTCACTCAGTGGATTAAGGATCCGGCGTTGCCATGAGCTGTGGTGTAGGTTGCAGATGTGGCTCAGATCCCATGTGGCTGTGGCGTTGTAGGCAGGCGGCTACAGCTCTGATTAGACCCCTAGCCTGGGAACCTCCACATGCCATAGATGCAGCCCTAAAAAGACAAAAAGCCAAAAAACAAACAAATAAAAAAAAGCATTTCAAACAGCACTTGTTACATAGTAAACACTTGATAACTGCTACTACAATTTGCTATTCTTTTTAAATACAAACTTTTTTACAACAGCATGTGAAATGAAGTAATCTAATTGGAGACCATCTTGGCCCATGATGCACAGCTGGTCAAAGATGCATCGATTATACAGTATTTGGGAAGAAAACTGGTGATCCTTATGAAGAAGCGTTATAGGCAAGCCATTCTTTCCAAGAACTGGAAATTCTCATTTTACCAAGATCATCTTGGTATGATTTTCCCTTGAAAATTTTCGTGGAATGTTTACCACTAGTGACATTTCTCGATTGTCATATGTGAGTTCTTTGTTCAGTTAGTATGTATTTGTTGTCCATTAGTGAAACTTTAGCATATAGTGTGATCATTCTGACCTCCAAAAGGCAACTACTGAAAACTATTTCCATATATTTAATTTTGTTTGTTTGTTTTTGTTTTTGTTTTTTAGGGCCACACCTGTGGCACATGGAGGTTCCCAGGCTAGGCGTCTGATCAGAGCTACAGCTGCCGGCCTACACCACAGCCACAGCAATGCCGGATCCTTAACCCACCGAGCGAGGCCATGGATTGAACCTGCATCCTCATGGACGCTAGTCAGATTCATTTCCACTGAGCCATGACAGGAACTCCCATATATTTAATTTTTAAGATAGATTATTTTATTAATTTCCTTAAAAAACAGAATGTCTAGGTTTCAATATGAGATACAGAGTCTTAAGTTTAGAGCTAGAAGGAAACTTAGAGATAGTTTATTCAATCCACTTACTGTATAGATAACAAAATCCAAGCTAAAATGTTTAGTTATGTGTTTAGAGTTACAGATTATTTTCAGAGTCAGGGCTACAAGTCTTCAGATTCACAAGTCCACTCTTCCTTCCATACCTCACAGCTTTCCACATGAGCACAATCTCAAAAGGGAAACGATGAATTTGGATAATGTTAAAAACTGGAATACAGATCAAACACTAGTAATAGAAACCAATTTTGTTTGTTTTCAATATATTTTTATTTTTTATTTATAAATAAGAGTATTGTGATCAGGGGTACACAAATATCTCTTCGAATCCCTGCTTTTTTTTTTTTTTTTTTTTTTTTTTTTGCTATTTCTTGGGCCACTCCTGCGGCATATGGAGGTTCCCAGGCTAGGGGTCTAATCGGAGCTGTAGCTGCCGGCCTACGCCAGAGCCACAGCAATGCAGGATCTGAGCCGTGTCTGCAACCTACACCACAGCTCACGGCAATGCCAGATCATTAACCCACTGAGCAAGGCCAGGGACCGAACCCGCAACCTCATGGTTCCTAGTCGGATTCGTTAACCACTGCACCACGACGGGAACTCCGAATCCCTGCTTTGAATTATTTTGGGTATATATCCAGAAGTGGGATTACTAAATCATATGGTAATTCAATTTTTTTTTTTTTCAGAAGAAAAATCCAATTTTTAAACTGAAAACTGATTATGATAATGGAAGCATAAATGGTCTTTTCCACAAAAATGTGGTAGGAAATGCTTAATAGGAGGCATGAGGGAGATGAGGCACCTCCTCTATACCTTTGATTCATCGTTAAATGAGTGTTGAGAATTTATTTTCTTTTGTCAATCACACTCCCTTTATACAGTGATGAAATACCACTGAGTAGCATCATTGTCTTTGGCAGTGTCAGTCACCCAAAGGGCTTGAAACCCAAATCCCTGGGTCTCTCCTTCAGAGTTTCAGATAAGCAGACCTCAGGATTGGGGGGGGGGGGCAGGGGGGTGTAGGGTAGGTGGGAATGATGGTAATGAGATTACATTTCTGACAAGTTCTCAGGTGATTCTGATGCTGTCAGTCCATGGATCAAACTCTGAGAATCACCGACTTATGTAAACAGTAGTAAATAGTAACATGACAAATATGTTGGAAGCTGTGTGGTGTGGCAAAAATTCCAAACATTTTGTGTGTTGGTACTACATTGAACATAAAAGCATAACTTCCTGATAGAAGAGCTTATGATATGTGATATAAGGGTTATGTATATATTTCATCTTGACTGTGTATGTGATTATGACTTTAGAGATGTTGCTGTAGCATTTTTGTATCTCAAGAGATTTAGTTTAGGACTGCATTAGCTCTAGCTACTTAGTGACTATAAACTGCTCTAAGATCTTTTAACCTAAGGAAATTTTTCCTTCAATAAGAACAGCTCAATTAACCTTTTCTCAAGCAATCTCTCCAATCTTAACATGTCTTCTTCCTTTACAATCTGTCTGCAAATTCGTACAATCTTATAATCCTTAACAAGACTGAATTCTGGCTGCTATGCATATAAGTCATGTGGTCCCACATTGTTTTCCAATTTAAAAAGACGCATTTGTACCAAAACATTTTTGGAAGTCTTTTGGGTGCAGCAGGGTCGGAGGAGGAGTCAAACTACCTTATGCTCTTTGAAGAAAACTTTCCCAAGTGGCTTGTGAATAGGAGACATATCATGAGGACATATAAGGGAAAGTATATGACATATGGCAGGAACAGAGCATGACAAGTAGGTAAACAAATGAAATGAATTTTCACAAACAGTGGCCTTAAACCATCACCACATCCAGTTAGGCTTCTCTTTCTTCATTCTCTCTCTACAACTCTTCTTTGACTCTGGGCCCTTAGGAAGTCCCAACTCACCTTCCAGATATGAGCACCTAGTACTACCCACCTCCCCCAAAGTCTCTTTCTCCATTCCTTGTCTCTCACACTCTTTGTTACACTTTTTGAGAAACTCTCCTGTTTATTGGAGTTCAGGAAAAACCAGTGGATTATCAAACAACCTTCCCACCTGTCAACTCCCAAATGACATTTTTATGTTTTAATCAGAGTGTGATGGATGTCAGTGACCTTAATATAAAATTGAGTGTTTCAGGTAGCCTGGAGAGAAAAAATACTAATTCAAATATGATATTTAGTTTTCCTTAACATCGCATCGCATGTACAGTTGCTTCCTTGCCTGTACCAATGAATAGTTCTGAAGCAGAAAACAAAAAACAAAAAACAAAACACACACAAAAAAGAAAAAAGCAAAAAAGAAAGATAGAAAAAGGCAAAATAAGACCAGATGGTGATGTTGGCTGATTTCTGTTATTTTCATATTCAAAACTTCTAAGTATGAGAAATGATGGAGATAAATATGTTTATTGCCAGCAATATAATTATCTACCTTAGATTATAATTATCTGAGATTAGATCATCTCTCCCTTCCTGTAAGTTCTGAATGACAAAGACTATGATATTTTCAACTTTAAAAGCACCTATCATGGTATTTTTCAGATAGTAAGCATCACTAACAAAAAATAACAATGCTGTAATAATAGTAATAACTACCATGGCTATTAAAGAGAAAAATCAAAATGAAATACAAACAAGCAGAAGAGAAATAATTTCCTTTTCAATTTCTCTAATTCTGTTATTATAAGCTTTTTAATTTGAATTGAAGTATAGTGGATTTACAATGTTTCGGGTATACAGCAAAGTGATTCTCCGGTATGTTATTATAGGGTATTGAATATAGTTCCCTGTGGTATACATGTCTTTGGTGTTTATCTATTGTATATATAGTAGAATGTACCTGTTAATCCCAAAACCATAATTTATTTCTCACCTCCCCCCACCTTTCCCGTTTGGTAAACATAAGTTTGTTTTATATGTTTACGAGTCTATTTTAGTTTTGAAAATAAGTTCCTTTGTATCATTTTTTAGAGTCCACATAAAAGTGTTATCATTTAATATTTGTCTTTGTCTGATTTACTTCACTTGGTGTGATAATCTCTAGGTCCATCCATGTTGCTACAAATGACATTATATCATTCTCTTTTATGGATTAGTAATATTCCTTTGCAAAATGTGTGTGTTTGTCTGTGTGTATGTATATACACTTGAAGAAGAGAGATAAAGGAAAGAAATATCCATTGGGGGGAAAAAAAAAGAATATTTTGAGAAAAGCTTGATGATTCTGGAAATTATCCTGAAATGATTCCCAAAGGACCTGTCCCTGAATTTCAAGGAGAAATGGAGTTTTCAAGGGGAAAACCAAAAAGAGGGCTGTTTATATGATTCTTGGAGATGTTGACAGGACACCTGGACACTTCTGCCTTCATTCCATCAGAGGGATGTTGAGTGATGAGCACAGAGGATATTTTTTTCAGAGTCGAATGGCAGCCTCAGTCCATTGTGGTCTGGCATGATGAGATTTCCAGGAACCTAAGCAGGGAGAGGAGGCAAAAGAAAGTCTAGCAGCGGCTTCTCCCCATGCCATGGATCTTACTGTCTCTATCAGTGTCTCTATTTGATATCTCTATCACTAAAAGGATAATGACAAGGAAAAATAAAAGATAACTCAAAGTGCTGGACAAAACTTATAGGAGCATCATTGAGATCACTTCTGTGGATGCCTGAGTAATTTAGGAAATTATTTGGGTGGGAGAATGAATACATCAAAATTGTGATGCAATTTTGTGGAAAATAGATGACATACGATAATTTATTAAGTAGCAATTTGAGCGTGCCAGTGTGATTTACATTCTTCATATATGTATGGTGCTATCCAATAACTTGTGGTTATTTAGCAGTTGAAATATGGCTCATGTGACCAAGAAACTTGACTTTAAATTTAATTTAAATAATTTACATTAAATTTAAGTGGCCATTTGTGGCTAGTGGCTACTGTATTGAACAGCACAGATTTTAATCCTCAAAAGAAGTCAGAGATTATGTTTTTAATGCCCTGTTGTGTTTTAGAAATGTGGAAACAGAGTAAAGAAGATTAAGTAATGCGATCAAGATCACATCTAGAACATAGCTGCCTACAACATAAAAATATATACTCTTTTCTCTCTTTTCTCAGCATTACATCTTTTTCTCCATTTTTCTGGAATGAGTGATAATTTGACTTATTTTAAAACCAAATATCATGCATACCAAAAGACATATGCTAGAATACTTAACAACAGCCCCACACTGGAAATTACTCATGTAACCAATAAGTCAAATGAATAAGTAAATTGTGGTTTATTTATACAATAGAATATTATACAACAATGATAACGAAGTATCTATTCCTCTATGTAATAATTTAGATAAACCTTACCATCCATGTTGAATTAAAGAAACCAAAGAGAAAAAGGCATGTAATGCATGATCCCACTTATATAAAGTACTTAGACTAAACAAATCTACACTGTTAGATTTGTTATTCCTGGGGAGAGCAGTGGAGAAATGGTGAGAGGTAGGTGGGATATAGTGGCGACTTCTGAGATAATGTACTATTTCTTGTTCTGGAAACTGGTTATACTTTGCGAAAATTCATTCAGTCGTACACTTAGGATACATGCATTATATTTATTTTCTATTGCTGCCTAACATTACCACAAATTTAGTGGCTTAAAACAACATAAATTTATTATCTCACATTTTCTATAGGGAGAACTCCAGGCTGGATTCTTTGCTCACAGACTCACCAGGCTAACATCAAGGTGTTTCTCTGGGTTGTCCTTCTCATCTGGGGCTCAGGATCCTCTTTAAATCTCATGGGTTGCTATTAGAATTAATTGCCTTGCAAGACCGAGGCTGCAAGCTGCTCTTTGCCTGCTAGCTGTAGACTGCTCTTAGAATCTAGAGCCTGTCCATAGTTCCCTGTTATGTGGTCCCCATAGCACTTTGCAGCATGCATATTTACTTCCCAGGCCATTCTGGAGACTGTCTCTCTCACTTCCTCTTCTTTAATCAGCTGGAGAAAACTCTTTGATTTTATTTTTGTTTGTTTGTTTTATTTTATTTTTTTCCACTTACAGCATGGGGACCAAGTTACACATACATGTATACATACTTTTTCCTCCCATTATTGTGTTGCAATGTAAGTATCTAGACATAGTTCTCAATGCTACACAGCAGGATCTCATTTTTAATCCATTCCAAGAGCAATAGTTTGCATCCATTAACCCCAAGGTCCCAATCCCTCCCACTCCCTCCCTCTCCCCCCCGGGCAGTTGCAAGTCTGTTCTCCATGTCTATGATTTTCTTTCCTGTGGAAACGTTCATTTGTGCCGTATATTAGATTCCAGTTATAAGTGATATCATATGGTACTTGTCTTTCTCTTACTTACTTATTTCACTCAGTATGAGAGTCTCTAGTTCCATCCATGTTACTGCAGATGGCATTATTTTGTTCTTTCTTATGGCTGAGTAGTATTCCATTGTGTATATATACCACATCTTCCTAATCCAATCATCTGGACATTTGGGTTGATTCCATGTCTTGGCTATTGTGAACAGAGCTTCAATGAACATGCAGGTGCATGTGTCTTTTTTAAGGAAAGTTTTGTCCAGATATATGCCCAAGAGTGGGACTGCTGGATCATATGGTAGTTCTATGTATAGATTTCTAAGACTCTTTGCTTTTAAAGGGATCAAGCCCACCTAAATAATCCCTATATCTTAAGGTCAACTGATTGGGGATCATAATTATATTAGCAAAATCCCTTCTCAGCAGTACTTAGACTAGTGTTTAAATGAATATCTGGGAGAAGTTGTGTATACAGCAGAGGCTGGGAATCTTAGAGTTTTAACTATGAATTCTACTTACAGCAGGTACCTTTTTATGTCTAGATTAAAATTTTTTAATATCTTTAATATCCCCTATGAAGTACCAGGATGAGCTTCTCCATCTAGATACTACTGTCCTTCATTTGCACTGCTTTAGAGTAAGAATTAGCATGAGGAAGGAGATTGTGCTAATGGCATTAAAGTAGCAGTTGGTGGAAAATGACACAGCTAATCATTATTTTCATTTTGTATTCTCAATTTTTTTCCTTTTGCCAAATATTTATGAGAGAGAAAATAAACTTCCAAATTTACCATACTCCTAAATATAAATTCGGGTATCCTGGTCCAGAAAATTATCTCTGAACACAATGTGAAATTTATTGCAATGGTTGTTGACCTTGATGTTCTTTAAAATGCTATGTTGGTATAGCAGGCATCGTTTCTTTCATTAAAAAGAGATAGGACTAAAGTGACTATGGACCTGCACAGTCTATAGGATGGAGGGCCCTGTGTTTCATGACAAAACATGCTCCCTTGACATCCCCAGGCCATGTAGGACTTGATAGATTGAGAAGATCTCCAGCTCTGAGTTACTCCTGTGAAGCAACATTCAAGCAGACAAAATTCCAGTTCCAGAAGAAGTCTTTTTTAAGGGTGGCCAGACTGAGTTCACAGGAATGACATGTCAAGCTAAACCACCTTCATTTCATGACAGCTCATTAGATTAGTAGAGCAGAGAACTGTGTATATATGAACATCAGCAAAACACGTGACATTTTCTCCTATGATATTTTCATGAAAAGCTGTAGACACAGACCCAGATATGAGTTCAGTTAGGCAGGATTATATGTAGTTGACTACACAGAGAAGAGGCTCTGTCTTGCCTAATATTGTCAATCACTGCAGCCAAGTTTGGAAAAACATGATTATCAAAATTACAGATGACACAGAAGTGGAAAGAATAAATTTGCTGGATAATGGAATCTGTATTCAAAAAGATGTCAATAGACTGGAACGATGAGCCAGATCTAACAAGGGGAAATTTTATTACCAAACATTTAAAAGCTTTGCCCATAGCTTAGAATTAGAATGCCCATAGCTACCTGGTTTAAAATGCCACATTATTGTGCATAATTAATTTGTATATTTGATATGTGAAAGGAATAACACTGAAAATTTTAATTTATATTGTCCAACTTTCTTTACTTAACCATACTATTAGGGTGAAGGTATTTTGCTTAATTATGCACAAGTGGAGGTTCAGAAAAGTTAATTTATTTTGAGCAGGCCAGTTGGTGTATATACTTAATTACTCTGGAGACCTACAAGTACATACATAAGGGGTTAAAGGAGCTTGTGGAGTAAGGATTGTAATTTTATAGTGGATTATAATTTTAGATTTATTAAACTCAGTATATGAATAGTAAGATGCGGCAAAAAATAGTTAATATGTAAGTCTGAATTCATTATCAATGTATTCAGAATGCCAAAGATGAGAATTTAGTTTTACCTTATCTGCTGAGACCCAGAGCTTTGGGTTCAGATCTTAACAGCATAATTTTACATGAATATAGACAAACTAGAGCCAATTCAAAAAAATCACAGTCACTTTTGTGAGAACACTCAGTACATGTCAAAAGAGGAAAAAAGGAAATGAGATATATTTTATATTTCTGAAGAAAAGACATTCAGTTTCCTTGCATCTACAAATATTAGAAAGATTTTCTAATAATAATCCTAGTGAAAGATGAATCAGACTTGCAAAGTGAGGAACTAGGACACTGAGTAGAATTTGTTCTAAGAAAGAATTCATTTCTGTACAAGAAAACAAACTTAATAATATTTATAACATAATTTAATAATATTTTAGAGTTGTGATTATTAATTATCTTATTTTACAAAATATAGTTATGAGTGGCTTGATTAATAGGAAAAAAATTACTGACTGGTAGAAACAAAACCTACTTCCTTTCACGTAACATTGAACTTGAGATCTTTTGTAAAGGTGAACAGCTTCCCTTATTAGAGGCAGAGCTTAGTTTTCCGGCATTTGGTGATTTTAATGTCTGTCTAATCTATTTATCAATCTATCATAGTTAGATTTTGAGTCATTTTAATTTTCTTATATTAAAAGTTTATTATCCATTAAACTGGTTCAATCTCTAAGTGTGTTTATTTTTTAAAGTTTTAGAATTAAAATTTAAAAACAAAGTATGTATACAGTAGAAAAACAAAGTTTTAAAAATTGTTCAACTTCATTTTTGGCATAGAAATTTCATTTCAGTATTTCAGGGGTTACTATCAATATTTACAGAAATGATTTCTTTTCCCACAGAACTACACTCCTGAACTTCTTTTTCTTTACCATGAGAAAAAATTTCATTTATATTCTTCATAAAGATGCTCTGTAGTACAAAGTTTTGTTTCTTCCTCCTCTTGGAAGGACATTGTAATTGTGGCTGGAAGTGAAAGGGGAAAAAAGATGTGAATTCACCTTCTACAGTTCCCAATTAGAGACTTTTTTCATGAGAACCCTTCTCCCCAGCTCACTGTTTTTTTCTCAGACAGTTTTTCAGAATATTTTAGAAATTACAGTAGGATAACGGTAATATTATATGCCAGTGTACTCATTAAATTGAAGTAGTTGTGCTCCTTATAGAATATTTGTAAGACAATTAAGCATCATCTATTTGCATTTAGATTATTTACTATAGCTGAAAAAATAGAATGAAATATAAATCAGACAATTCAGATATAATACTTTTTTTCTAAGCTGGTATAACTAGTAATCAATATTGTCATTTATATGTTGGCTTATGTAACCAAGGTGACTAGTAGTACACAAAACTAAAGATTAGGATTAGACCTTTAAAAATGGCAACATAATGGTTTAATTAAACAAAATATACAAGATGATTAAAATAAAATGAAAATCACACATATAATAATTTTCAGGATGTAGAGATGCTTAACCAGGAAAGAAGACTCACCCTGTGTTTGTGTGTATGTGTGCAGATGAGTTTGGTGCATGCATGTGTCTAAGTGACAGGTGTGCAGGACATTAATATTTTCAGTTATTATGAAAGGAGCATTAAACACATTCAGGGCCTTTGCATCATGGTTAATTTTGAAAAACAGCTGGGAAGAACAGGGGTCACAGCAGTTCAGTTAATAAAATCATTTCTGCACAGCATAAGGAAGAATTTTAGAGCAATTAGAGATGCCTTTAATGAAATTGACTTCCATGTGAAGATATAATAGGGATTAACCCCTCTTAGTTACCAAAGAATTTTAATAGTCAAGTAGATAGGGAGATAAAGCAGTTGGAACTGATATCTGGGCACCAATTCAGGATCCTAAAACATTACAAATTCAGAGACAGTGGACTTAAAAAAAAAAAAAAATGCATCAGCAAAAGGAAACCAGGAAGTTCACCTGCCTCTGATTAGCCTTCAAATAGAATAATAATAATTTTTAAAAACAGCATGAAAAGTCAAAAGTGCAGGACTGCTTTACACATGTGTATGGCTCAATTTTACCATTTCTCCAGGCGTTAGTAAATTCCAGTTTGAGAAATTAACACAAAAAGTGATTCCTGAAGTTCCGTCGTGGCTCAGTGGTTAATGAATCCGACTAGGAACCATGAGGTTGCAGGTTTGATCCCTGGCCTTGCTCAGTGAGATAAGGATCCGGCGTTGCCGTGAGCTGTGGTGTAGGTTACAGACGTGGCTCGGATCCTGCATTGCTGTGGCTCTGGCGTAGGCCAGTGGCTACAGTTCCAACTCGATCCCTAGCCTGGGAACCTCCATATGCCGTGGGAGTGACCCTAGAAAAGGCAAAAAGACTAAATAAATAAATAAATAAATAAATAAGTGATTCCTGGTCGTAGATGCCCAGGTTATATCTGGGAGGAGCCAATTTAATACTACCTATCATCATTCAACAATAAGTACAGTAAGAATCATTTTTAGATGGACAGAAAGAAGGAGAGACTGTCACAAGAAGAAATTCCAACTCTATACTTGAAAATAAAAGTTAAACCAGATAGAAAAAACAGGTAAATTAGAAGGACGAATGAACGCATTAGTAAATGTGTTGGTAAGTTTAAACAAATGGTGAACATATAATATGACTTATGTAATGGAAAACAGCTTGTAATATAAAATAGGAATTACCAGAGTAAATGTTTTTAAGATCATTATGTTGTTTCAGAGAAAGATAGTGATGGTACCTTCAAAATTTTTAAATTTTGAATGTGGTTGTTAAAATTGCATGTTCAGGAGTTCCCTTATGGTTCAGGGGGTTAAGGTTCCAGCATTGTCACTGGAGTGGCTTAGGTAACTGCTCTGGTGTGGGTTTGATCTCTGGCCCAGAACTTCCACATGCCACAGGGATGGCCAAAAAAAATTACATTGCAGTTAGTGAAATAATATATATGGAATATATAATGCAGTAAATAAAATAGTATATAAGGAGTTCCCGTCGTGGCGCAGAGGTTAACGAATCCGACTAGGAACCATGAGGTCGCGGGTTCGGTCCCTGCCCTTGCTCAGTGGGTTAAGGATCCGGCGTTGCCGTGAGCTGTGGTGTAGGTTGCAGACGCAGCTCGGATCCTGCGTTGCTGTGGCTCTGGCGTAGGCCGGTGGCTACAGCTCCGATTCAACCCCTGGCCTGGGAACCTCCATATGCCGCGGGAGCGGCCCAAGAAATAGCAACAACAACAACAACAACAACAACAACAAAAAAAGACAAAAGATAAAATAGTATATCATAAAACTCAGGCAATAAATGAAGGCAAGAAAGGAGAAAAGCCAAGTAAAATTAGAACAAATGAAAAATGAAATTATTTAATGTATTAATAATCTCTATAAATGCAAATAGTCTGAAGTCTTCATATAAGATATATATATATAAAGAGAAATTTATAGATATAGATATAGTTAGATACATAGATGGTATAGATCTCTCTGTCATATTTTATATATATATATATATATAAAGCCATTCCTTTAATTTCTAGTAATTTGCTTCCTTATGTTTTAAGTTCATCTCTTAAATAATCCTTCAATCATTATGAAATAAACATTAAGACAAACATACTTCTAGATTGTACCACATGGTATAATGATAATTTCAATTCATCTGTAGAATAAAAAATTACTTAACCTGTATGCATCTGATAACTTTATGTTATTATGTCACAAAATACATAGAGCAAAAATGATCAGTATTTCAAAGAGAGATAGACAATTCCAAAACTAGAGTGGGAGTGTTTTCAAATGTTTCTCAACATTTAAAACAGATTTTTTAAAGTATGGATTTAGAGTATGTTGAGACACAGTTAATGAAATTAACAAGCTTATTAAGCATTACCTATGCTTGCTTTTGTCCACACAGGAAAGTATATATTTTAATATCAATCTCACAAAGATTATTTTTAAAATTTGGTCATAATTTTGGTTATAAATCAAGACTCAGAAAATTCAAAGTATATAGCACACAGACTGAATTCTCAACAAAAATATAAATTTAGTAGTCAGTAACAAAAAGACTGCTAATAAACCACATATATTTAAAAACTAGAAAATGGAAAGTAGGAGTTCCCGTTGTGGCTCAGTGGTTTAAGAACTCAACTAGATGATGCGGGTTCAATCCCTGGCCCTGCTCAGTGGGTTAAGGATCCGGTGTTGCTATGAGCTGTGGTGTAGGTTGCAGATGCAGCTCGGATCCTGCATTGCTGTGGCTGTGGCATAGGCCACCTGCTGCAGCTCTGATTTGACCCCTATCCTGGGAACTTGCATATGAGAGAGATTATGAGTTGAAAAAAATCACAGTGAAAATTAGAAAACTAAGACAAAAGCATTGCAGATGAATATTTTTAACATTACTTAGAAAAAAATTAAAATATGGGAAAGATGGTTGAAAACTAATGTTTTAGATATACATTATATGAAGTAAGATGAAAACAAGCTCCCAAACATCTAAATGGTATTAGAAATTTGAGTAGGCACAAATAGAGATAAAACAGATCAAAGATACTATCATAAACAGCTTTATGCCAACGTGTCAAAACAGTAAAAATTTATAGTTTCCTCACCCATGTACAGAGGCACACCATATATTATTTTGTGATTATAAATATAAAATATACACCATATATGCTTATATACCAACATGGAAAGACTAGAAATATTTTGATGGCTTTATGTGGACTGTAAGATTTTGAGTAATTTTTCTATGTTTTTCTTTATTATCAGTTTTTCTCAAAAGAGTCCAAGTGACCCAGAGGTTTTAACATAAAGCACTGCTTTTTATTTTTTACCAATAATGGAATTCCTATCATTCTTGTATCAATATTGGAATCAGCAAAACCATTTTTCTTGTCATATTTATAAGTATTCTTTGCTAATATGGTCTTCCTGAGTAGCTCTATAAGAAGTAGGTTGCCTCGGGTAGAACCTCACACTGGCCTGGCCAGTTCAGTGAGAGTGACTTGATCAACTCCCAGACTCTTCTGACAAATTGCTGGCATTAATTCTGTTGCGGTTTGAAAGATGGATACATAAGGAAATCCCAATAAATGCTTTAAAATAAAATTACAAGCATTCGTTGAATATTTCATAATGGTGTTGATATACTTCCACTGAATAGGTATAAATATTAGGGGAAAATTCAACTGATTTTAAACCGTTTTGAAATTGCTTTACACACCACCTTTTAAAATCAAATAAGAAGTATGTTCTGAACCATTTTACTGCCTGCAGATGTTCCCCAGATATTTGAAACCATTCAATGGAAGAAACCTAAAATGTCTAACTGCAACCTCTCTTCTCCTAGCCATAAAACCTGTTCCTCCTCAGACTAGCAAATAGCTCCTGCATCCAGGGCATTCTGAGCATGAAATCTGTGAAGTCTGTACAAAGTTCCACTGTCATAATCTTGATACTTTGAATTTTTTTTTTTTAATAGGGCTAGACCTACAGCATATGGAAGTTCCCAAGCTAGGGGCTCTGATCGGAGCTGCAGCTGCTAGCCTACGCCTCATCTGTGACCACAGCTTGTGGCAATGCAGGATCTTTAACCCTATGAGCAAGGCCAGGGTTCGAACTCACGTTCTCATGGATCCTCATTGGGTTCCTTAACCGCTGAGCCAGGAAGGGAACACCCTTGAAAGTTTTTTGAATAAATTGCTCTGCATTTTCATTTTGCACTGGGCTCCACAAATTCTATAGCTACTTGATTGACTACCTCTTCTGCCTGGTTAGTAAAATAATATTCAGTCATACCCTGTATCCCAGCTATCAAAACTTCCTGTTTGCTTTACCTTTAAATTATATTTACCTCTCATCACTTTCACTACTGCCATGCAAATCCAAACCGCCAGCAGGCATCCACAGCCTGCTAACCCGTATCCCCCTCATCTTTCTTGGCCCTCTCCCCAGAGTCTCTTCTCAGTAGAACAGTTGAAGTGATCTTTATAGAAGAGAAATTGAATCATGTCACTCCTTTACTCAAATCCCTCCAATAACTTGTTGTTTCACTTGACTAAGGGTCCAGATCCTTGCAGTGGCCTACACAGGATCTGGTTTTGTAAAACCTCTCTCCTGATCTCTTTTTGTTGTTGTTGTTGTTGTTGTTGTTGTTGTTGCTATTTCTTGGGCCGCTCCCGCAGCATATGGAGGTTCCCAGGCTAGGGGTCGAATCGGAGCTGTAGCCACCGGCCTACGCCAGAGCCACAGCAACGCGGGATCCGAGCCGCGTCTGCAACCTACACCACAGCTCACGGCAACGCCGGATCCTTAACCCACTGAGCAAGGGCAGGGACCGAACCCGCAACCTCGTGGTTCCTAGTCGGATTCATTAACCACTGCGCCACGACGGGAACTCCCTTTTTTTTTTTTTTTTTTTGTCTCCTGATCTCTTGAATCCTTTTCTTGTCCCTTCAATTTTATCAATACTCATATCCTTCCCGTTCCTGCAACCTCCCAACCATGGACCTTGAAAACTTTCTCTGTAGTTTCTGTTTCTCTGATAACATTCATCATCAGTTTATTTAGTGCATGTATTTTCCTTTAGGTTCCTGGAAATATTTAATAGCTGCTTGTCTGGAGTTCCCGTTGCGGCTCAGTGGGTTACGAACCCGACTGTTGTCCATGAGGATGCAGGTATGATTCCTGGCCTTGCTCAGTGGGTTAAGGATCTGGCTTTGCCGGGAGCTACAGTGTAGGTCATGAATGTGGCTCAGATCTGGCATTGCTGTGGCTGTGAAGTGGGCCAGCAGCTGCAGCTCTGATTAGATCCCTAGCCTGGAAACTTCCATATGCAGGAGGTGTGGCCCTGAAAAGAAAAAAAGAAAAAAAAAAGTCTTTATCTGATAATTGCCTGTCTGGGCCATCCTAGAGTTGACTTATGGTCTTCTTGAGTATAGATCAAAATTTTCCATTTCTTTACATATCTAGTGATTTTTGAGTGAATACTGCATATGAGCAGTATGTGATAGAAACTTGAGATTCTGTTCCTCTGAGCAGTGGTTTTCATTCCAACAGGTAGGCAACGGGAGGAACTTGAGTTCCAAGTTTTTTCTCCCTTGAGGGCTGCAAAAGATGAGATCACCACTCAGTTCTTTCAGTTTCTACCGATGATGTTTTCTTGTGCCTCTTGGGTCTTTACCATGCTTTAGAGATCAGCCAAAGGTCTGGGTAGATTTTATACACAGATACTGGGGCTTGCCCCTTCCGCAGCTCCCTCCCTTCTAGGATTAGTAACTTTCTGTTTGCTGTACTTTCCCAAACTCTTTCTTCTGTTAGGCTGCAGCTTTTTGTGACCCCATCCTGGATAGAGATTTAGGCACATTGCAAAGCAAAAGGATGTAAACTCACAAATTTCACAAGTACAATTATGTGCTTTCTAGGATAGATTTCCCTCTATTTTTTGCCTGTTTTTGGTTTTTCTTCTATGGCTTGAAATTAGTATTATTTTATATATTGTCCAGATTTTATAATTCTATAAAAAGTTAGCCTGATAAACTACTAGCCACATGAATTCCGGCAAATTATCTTCTCTGTGCCTGATTTTCTTGGTCTGTAAGAGGTAAATAAGATGCAGATAATAATAGGGTTAGTGTGAGAATTAGATATGTTACATTTGTGTCATGAGTTTGTACTATGTCAACTTAGCTAGCTGGAACTGTGTTCCTTTCCATAATAGAGACATTTTGTGAGGGAATTGAAAGGTGAGAGTCAGGACTATACCTTTGCAATTGGAAGCAAAGCAAAGGGCACCAGTCCCTGTGGGGGCTCACACAGGTGTCGCTTCTCTGCTGGCTCACCTTTCAGGCTCTCACCCTGTCTCCTGCTTCAGCTTCTCAAACTTTTGTGCCCCTGCCCAGTTAGCTCTGGAAAAAAAGAGCACTAACTAGAGCAAGATACAAGGATTAAAAGGATATGACCAGGAAAGCCAGAATGACTTGGTTAATCATTCTCTATGTTATCCTGTCACATATCCTAGATATAAATCACTTGGTACTCCAGATGGTATCCTTTGGTTGAGTTCCTGGAAAAGCAGACTCTGAGATTGAATTTAGATCTGGACTTAGTTAGAGAGCGCCCTTGGGTATATCTGTGGAAAAGAGAGGGAAGAAGCATGGTAAGGCAGATGAGGAAGTCAAATTGCATGGCAGGCCCAAACAATCACTTCAGCTGACTCGCACAGGGGACTCTGGAAGTAAAATGTCCTGTCAGAGCCCTTGTGCGTTGGGCACCTTGAGCACCAACTTGATCAATTAGTCATTGCATGACATTCTGTCTAGGAAGAGCTGGGCTTTGGCCATGGGAGCTTTATAGCTGAGGCAGTCCCTGAAAGGCTGACAGTGAAAGCAGCTGGGAGGATTTTCAGTCCTTGGAAAGATCTGGACTGTGCATCTTTATGGCCATCATAGTATCCAGCAAAGGCATTGAAAAAAAATCTGGGAAGAAATTGTAAATCCATTGTCCAAGAAATGCAACCTGTGTATAACAAAAGTGATTGTGGCAGAGAGAAAGACAGTTTAACCAGATATCACTTTATCACCCTAACATTGTTTTCAAATTTGATCCTTGGCCACCTTGGGCAATGAGTCTCAGTTATTTCCTAGGCACAATGCTGGCATTTAGAAGGAAATTTACTATTAACTCATCTTTGTGGAACACTGATTTTATTTCATAAGAAAAGTTTATTAAAAACAGTGGATGATGCTCTGGTTTGGGATTCAGACCAAATCTTATTTTTCAAATTATTTATTTCTAAAGGAATTTGTATTTCACTTTAGAAGTGTATTATTCTTATTAGTTTCCAAATAGGGTATTAATTACAAAAGATTGCCTAGAAGAGAATATTTGCCAATTACTTCATGAATCATGGGGTTTGTATACTTGTGGTATGCCAAAAATTGGAGATGATTTTGGAGAATATGGCTTGAAGTGGTGAAATGACATATGATTTTGCTTCAGTGCTGATATTTTTAATACAGTTTTGGATTCTTTTTTGGAACTGTGCCTGAGAACTTTTGACAAGCTGAACAAGACAATCAGTCAACCATTATATTGTCATCATTCATTTTTCATCCAAAGTGGAATTATCCACCTTGATATGCTTTCTCACTCAGTTAATAGGAAGAATCAATAATTACTGATTCTAATTCTCCTTTTTGATTTTGAAAGGGTAACTTCACATAGCCATTTATTTTCTCCCATCCTTATGATAAATATTTTGTCAATGCATAACATATTGAATTAAATATTGAGATTGTCTTTAATATTATTAAAACCAGATTGACACGTGAATAGAATACTTTCCTCAATAATAATCTACTTACGATTCTTTCTTTGACTTTTCCCCTCCCTCCCACCCTACCTTCCTTCCTTCCTCAAACACATTATGAATATCTACTAGGGTTCTTATCTCTACCAAGTACAGAGTGGGAGTGAAGATGGAGAGAATGGGGAAAGAAATTAATTTCACATAAATGAGATTATCCATCATGACTTGGACGTTTTTGAGTTCTATGGACTCAAAAACACCTCATACATAATAAGAACTGTGTTAGGTGTGTATACACACACACACACAGATAGATAATAAGTCTATAATTAGATTATTTATGCCTTATTTATACTATTTATACATTTTATTTATACCTTAATTCAGTTTGGAGGGAGAGAATATATCAAGATCTATTTAGAAAACTTTGAGCAAATCAGAGTGACTGATTAGGGATCTAGTGTGGATAGATAATAATAGCTTTCAAAAGGTGATGAACCTAGAATACTAGGTTAAGAATTTTGCACATTATCTTCTAGGTAGTGAGAGTTTACTGAATATCTTTGGGGTAATGAAGTTATGTGTTATAAACATTAAATTTGTTGGGGTGTACAGGATATATCAAACGAGAGAGTCTCTAGGAGCGGATGACCCAAGAAGAAGACCATTGCCACATGCATGATACATAATATGGAACTTGTCTCCTTGGTGTATCTAATGAGGCTATGTTAACAAGTAAAAGAGTAATAGTAATAATAGCCACCTAAAGAAAAATCTTAGAAATGTGCCTGATAAATTTGATAGTAATATGAAGAGTTTAAAAATTGAGTTTAAAAATTGAGGGTAAATTTGATAGTAATATGCAGAGTTTAAAAATTCAAGAGAAGAGCTTTCATGTTTAAGGTTACTCATGGAGCCAAATGGTTACTTAGTATTTGAGAAGCATTCAGAAGGCAAAACAGATAACTTCGTTAATTATTTTTTGAGAGCAACACTTTCAGGTGTGTAGGTTAACTTCTGTAGAATTTAAAAGAAAAAAATATGGCTTCTATGCTGGGCAGTTCACACAGGTCAGAGCAGTCTTTATTTCCCCCATTTTTTAAAGTTTTTGAAGTGTAGTTGATTTATAATATTGTGATAATTTCTGCTATACAGCAACACTTATATATGTACACACATCCATTCTCATTAAGATTCTTGTCTCACATAGATTATCACAGAATATTGGGTAGAGTTCTCTGTGCTATACAGCAGGTCCCCAATCATTCCATATACCTCAATGTGCATATGCCAGTCTCAAACCCCCAGTCCATCCCTTCCACCCCCGACCTGTCTCCTTTGGTAACCATAAGTTTTTTAAAGTCTGTGAATCTGTTTCTGTTCTGCAAATAAGTTTTGTAGAGAACTCTTACTGAAAGAAAGATTTTCCATTTGAAACAAAGAGGATTCTCCAGTTGAAGAAGTATCAGAAGAAAAAAAAAAAAAGAATTTACTTGTTCTCTCTGATAACTTCTACCTTAGTACTTAGCATTTGGTTTCTTAGACTGTGGATAAAATTGTGTGGCTCTCAGACCATGAGTAGAAAAAATGAAACAAAGGAAGAAAAAAATAAAACTTTCTTGGTACACTTTCATATGGAAATTACTGTCTATTCAAAATGGAGATAAATAAAGAGGTTTATACTTTCAGTAGAAGCAATTCCATGCTTTAAAAGTCAGTGTGAAAAAAAATGGAGACATTGCACATAAAGCAAACTGAATTCATTCTCCTTTTTTCTTCTCGTTCTTTTCTTTCATTTTTCTTTCTTTCTTCTTCCTTCCTTCCCTCCCTTTTTCCTTCCTTCCTCACTCCCTCCCTTCTGCTTCTTTCCTTCCTTTCTTCCTTTTTTTTCCCACTAAACTGTTCAAATTTGGGATATGCCTACATTAATTATGCATATCAATGAAAGTATTCTTACACAGGCAAATATTAACCTTTTAAATAATTGGTAACATGATGTTCCACTGATTAAAAATACCCTCTGTTTAAGACAAGTGCAAAGGTTGGAACTGGGGTTGAAAATGAGAAAAATTTTAAGCAGTACATAGTCTTGCTCCCTTGTCTAATTCAATCTTACCTTACTACCTGGAATATTTCACGAACCTTGAACAAACTGCAGAGCACTGCATGATAATATAGTTCCCAGGACACATGTAATGTCACGTAGTATAATAAAACGAGCTTGAGGTAAGTAGCAAACTAGAGCTCACAGTCCTGGTTTGACACTTGTTATCCATGTGTCCTTGGATCATTTCTACAAGTGCTATGCTAAATTGGCTAAGAATCGTGTTTGACTCTCATTCATGAAAGAGATCTGACTAGACAGGCTTAAATACGTAAAGTGTGATAGCCTCATCTAACAAATACTAAGTATAGAAGTAGGAGATTGATGATGTGGGTTCAGCTGCTCAAGGATGGCAGGGCCAAATCTATGATATGCTCTTGACCTTTGTTTCATAATCCTCAAATGCCTCTCAGAGCTGCGTCTAGTAAACAGCAAGGAAGGAGAATGTTCAGATAGTCATAAAGTACTTTCTTGGATGTCCCACAAATTTCTGCTTCATCTTATTAACCACCTGCATCTTTAAAAGGGAGAAATATGTGTGAGCATGTTGCCTGGGATTTTATTTATAAAGAAGAGTAAATAAATGTGATAATTCCTGCGTCCTTTTTGTCCCCTGAAAGAAAGAATTCAAACAAGAGACATAAAGCAGTTTTAAGCAGCAGAAATTTTATTAAGCAAAGCAAGCTAAAGTACACTCCAGAAAAGAAGAGAGTGGCCTGTCTGTCTGGAAATCAGAAGCAGGCCAGCAGTGAGGGGCTAGTTTTTCAAAACAGTAGAAAGTCCCTCCCTGGGTCTTGTGTTGTTTGATTGACAAGGTGATTTACAGCTTTAGGTTATATAAGTTTTCTCCACAAGGCAGCACTTATCCTTAAGCACCCAAGCAAAACCCACTGGTGGGGGTGGGGTGGGGTGGGGACAAAATTATAAATTTATAATTTATTATAAATACAACGTAGTGAACCTGGGTTATTTCAGGTCACCTCTTAGGTCTTGATGTATGTGCACCAACCAATGCTGGAAGTTTGGGAAGCCCAGCTGTGGTTTTGACCTTCTAATTGGGCCTGATAAGGCTGGAAACTTAATGATCCTTAACCACAAAAGGGAGGATCTCTGGGTGTGTTCTGGTCAGTGTCAAGAGAAGGGGGAAAGATGACTCTGTCCAGGTTGGGATGGGACCTGCTGGTATATGACTAGGTGCCTAATGAATGGATAGAGAAAATAAGGTGCTTCTTATATGGAAATCTCATATAATTGTGGTAAAAGTTAAATGAAAAATATATGTGACTCTTGACTAGAGGAAGTTGGTATTTATGGATTTTGAGAGCATAAACTAAATAGAGTACATTATTCTCTGTATCAGGAAAAAAAATCATTTAAAATAGTGAAGTGTTGTTCCAGTAAAGTCCCTCAGACTGAATTATGCCTAATTTGGGGTTGTGCCAGGTAGTATAGAAAGTGTCAGGGTGAACATATCGCATCTCTTAGGTCATCTATTATAATGTAATATTTAGTTGGGAAAAATTATACATAAAAACAATTCCTTGCCTCTACTGTACCCATTGTATATACATAGTAAATAATATCAACCTTCATCTAGGTAAAGAAACTCTGGTACAAGATATTTCAGAAAAACAAACTGATGATAGAATTTTATTTTTTAACAAAATCTGAATTTTGAAGGGGGACATTGAAATAAGAATTTGGGTATACCCTTCTGAAATGAAATAAATTTACAAGCTTGTTATGAGCTACCAGGTTTGCTTTTAAGCAATAATCTGTAAAGGTATGCTTTACATAAATGGTTCTTCACTTATGACCATGGATTTTTAATTTCATATTATTGACACCTGAGAGATGAATATCATTTACTTCATGTATTTTTGTTGACCATCTTCTAGTGCTAGGCACCTAGGGAATAAGGAAAAGACAACAAACATTCCTCAACTCATGTTTTGGTGAGTGAGGCAAAAACATTTAAAAAGTAAGGTGGTTTTTTCCAGATAGGAATGGGATACATAATGTCTTTGAATGCTCCACGGAGATGGCAACAGAGAAGCTAAATCTTAAAGGTGGAAAAGAATTCACTGAACACACAAGTGAAATGAAGGCATCTCAGACAAGGAGGACAATTAGAGCAAAGACACCTCGAAGAGATCATGTCTTATTCTTGGGACTCTGTGAGTAAGGAATGATAACAAAACCTCCCAGAAATACAGTCAGAGGAAAGATTATGAATTTTTCATGCCCTGCTAAGTAATAAATAGTTTACCCTGGAGGCAATAAGGAGTCATGTATAATAGTCAACCAGTGCTTTGATCACAGTTGTGTCCTACCATGATCATTCTGACCTCTGTGTGATACATTGAGTTCAAGATTCAAGGTTTTAGGCAGAAAGTTCAGTTTTTACATCATGTCAGAGGAAAGAAGCTCTGGGTGTGCAAATATAGAAAGTTAACTGGAGATGGACATGTGTACCTGCGTTCGTATGATGGTTACAAAGAAGAAATGATTGTAGTTGTTGGTTAATAAGATATGGTTCTTAAGGAAGAAGTCCAGAATTAGTTGATGTTTTCAGGTGAATATTTAACATAAGAAGAATTCTGATGTAAGAAGAGGATGACTTAAGTTTTTAACAAGTTGATTTTGAGATTTCTATGGTATTTTTAGATGTTGTCCAACAGGTATTAAAAAAACCTCAACCTCGTATTAGAGAGCTTGTAACAGATATTATAATTAGAGATCATTGGCGTCAAGTTGGAAGATAAATCTATAATTGTGTGTGTACTAGCCAAACGGAATATGAAGAATGAGGGGAAAAATAGGTTCAAAGTTAGAATTCTAGTAAAACCCATAAACACAGGAACAATGTGAGTTTTTGAGGCATAGTTGCCTTGAGAAGGCTTCACTGAAAAACAACCTCTCTCAGATGGATTTAAATGTCCAAATGCAAAATTTTCATAATGCCGTGTATTTATTGCACAATATCAACGTGATCAGCAATTTACTTCTCTGTTGCTTCCATTAAATAGTACATCTTTCTGTCTCAATTTCTAATAGTAACTTTATTTCTAATGCCTACCAGCATGAGGTTCATAGTAATCACTGAATTTACAAAAAAAAAATGATTTTATTGCACTGATTATTAGGAGGCAAGTCAGAGGAGAGTAGTGCCTTAGACACCAAAGCAAAATATTTTCAATAAAGAGAAATTAAAAACATCAAATCCCATGAGAAACATAAATCAGATATGAATAGTAAAGTGTCTCCTGCTTTAGGAGTTGTTGCTATATTATTTTGGAGTATGTCATTCTTTTTCTTGAAAATAAAAGCATCATATTTGAAGTAGGTATTTTTCTTTTTTTCTTCTTTTTAAGGCCAAATCTGCAGCATGTGGAAGTTCCCAGGTGAGGGGTCCAATCAGAGCTGCAGCTGCTGCCTACGCCACAGCCACAGCAATGCCAGATCCAAGCCTCATCTGTGACCTACACCATAGCTCACAGCAACACCAGATCCTTAACCCACTGAGTGATGGCAGGGATCAAATCTGTGTCCTCATGGATACTAGTTGGGTTCATTACCACTGAGCCACAACAGGAACTCCTGAAGTAGGTATTTTTCTTCTTCAACATGTAATTGTAGTATGTTGTTTAATTGTTTAGGTTTTGGATGTTGTAGTGAACAGTCCTCTTTCTCTTTGTTCACCCAGCAACTGAATTTCCATCCTGTGTTTGAGGTAAAACTCTCCTCATGAGGCAGAGTCTGCCTTTCACTAGAAAAGAGAAATATAAATTTCAGACTTCCTTAGAGCTGAGGAGTGGACAAATGCAGCTATACTTCCCCATGTTTCAGGTACAATGAATCAGGACTTGCATCAGTGAATACCGTTAAACTATTAATCAAATTAATGGCCATGACAGGCAATTCTTAATTATCTCAAGACTATTATCTCATCTATGTATTAATCATCATCATTTTCTTTTTCCGTTTTCCATCATCTTTAGGACAAAAAAAAGGAGAGCCTTACAGTATTCCCACTTATTAAATTTAGTAGGTAGAAGCTTAAAATAATGGTTAAAATGAGATATCTGGATCAATGATGTATTTGATATGTCTATAATTTTTCCATCTGTTATTTCCATAGATGACTGAAAAGAGTTACCTCTACTTTAGCACATATAAATTATCTATGTACACATCTATTTTGGTTCAGAAATTACATTGATTATAAAATTTGTCCCTAGTTATTTACAATAGGAAATATTTTCTATTTTCGTTGGCCTCAATCCTTTAAAGTGCCACCTAGTGTTGATTGTGAACATAGCTCACTTTTAAAATTTTAATTAAGCAAACTCATATGACAATTGGCATCTTACCCATTCCAAAGTGTTGGCACAAAAAATTCTGAATCATGACCTTGAGCTTCTGAGAATGCTACTTATGTTAGGCAAATTAAGCACACTTGGTCATTGGGTACTTTCAGTAAGAATTGATCTTAATTATTACCTTTGGCAGATTTGGAGATAAACATAAACCCAAAATATTTAAAATCAAACAGGCCAAAAGATAACAAGTTCTAAAGAACCTGGAACATTAATTAACATGGGAGTAGAGAACCAGGCTAGTGGCAGCATTGGAACCAGATTTGGCAAGGAGATAAGCAAGTATTTCCTGAGTCTAACAAATAGGAGTTCCCATCATGGCGCAGTGGTTAACAAATCCGACTGGGAACAATGAGGTTGCGGGTTCGATCCCTGGCCTTGCTCAGTGGTTAAGGATACTGCGTTGCAGTTGCAGTGAGCTGTGGTGTACGTTGCAGGCAGGTGGCTACGGTTCCAATTAGACCCCTACCCTGGGAATCTCCATATGCCACAGGAGTGGCCCCAGAAAAGGCAAAAGGACAAAAAATTAAAAAAAAAAAGAAAGAAATACACTACTTGATATTTTATGAGTAATTGATACAGTAGATAAGTAATTATTTTATTTGTCATTTTTTTAATACAATAAGTTTGGACCATAGTGAGAATGAAGAGTCCAGTCTTATATTTTGAAAATGGTATTAAATACATGTAATTATTAGAGAAAAATTATATCAGATATTAAACCTATGAATTTCTTGAGGAATTCCTTTGAAAAATGACCAGCAAGCATTTCATTTGTTTAACTAGTTCAAAGATATAATTGTGAGATGAAGTCAATTATATTATAAGATGAATTTATTCCTGTTTTGGAGATGTCAGTCTCTTTTTTGTCTATCCATGCTTTATGATTTTTTTTTCCAAAATACACATTGCAAACCAAATACAATGAATAACACTTTATACACCGTGTACTTCATGTCACAAAACAAACTTAGAAATACTTCTAGGTATTAATATGACTGATATCAATAATGGAAAAACATAATATAACTGGATTTTTATTAAATAAAAGCAAAAATAATAAATTCAAAAAGTACCAAACCATTACCTGTCTATTTTAGCAATTTTCTTCTCTGTGTGACAATTTTAAGTCTATTTTAATCTTATTCCAACAAATGCATTCCTGATCTGCCCTGCTCCATTATTCAGGTGTAATTGTGGTTTGTTGGCATGGTTCTACCTGCTTGGCTTTAGCTGCAAGAAAGCAATTACATCTGATCATTTCTGGTAGTTATTGTGGCTATTATCACTTGCCTGCCCAGTATCTGCCAAGATTTTCCCAAATACCATAACAATTTTGTTCAAGGGGAAAAAAAAAATATATATATATATATATGTATTCTGTTCTCTAATATTTAGGATTCTGTTCTCTAATATTTAGTCCAACTAACCCAACTCTTATTTCTCAGGACATGGTTTACTCTTCTCCACTTCTAATCTAAAACAAAACTTGTATAAGTAGGTTGCAACAGATACAAAATGTAATTAGAGTATGCTGTCAGTTTCATATTGCTCCCCCCTTGTTTTCTCACCAAATAGACCCAATGTTCAATACTTCCTGTATTTTTTTTGATGGCTCTTGATTTTTTACTCCATCAGTTTTAATGACTATACACAGTGTACTGGTCTTTCATACTGCCGGGATGGGAGGAAAGGTTTAATTTAAATTGAAGAATACTTGACAGTAATGTCAACGGTCCCAGATGACACTGAAAGCAACAGATATATGGGAACATTTTGTGTAACTAACCCAGTTTGTGGGAAGGAGCTAAATAGTAGGATTTTCATATTGTCTCACTTTTTGGTCCAGTTATTTTGCTTGACTATTTTCTCTTGGCATATAAATTAAATATATTATTTTTTCTTTGTTCATGCCTGATTGAGCCAAGAAGGTGTTTTGAAAGAAGGTAAATTTTGTTTCTTAAAAAGCATAGGTTCAATCTATCAATAAATCATTTTCACTTAATATCAACAATGCTCAAAATCCTATTGAAGTCACTTTGTGGAGAAATATTGAGATAATTTTAGCTATAAGCATAAATGCAAGAGAACCTAATGGCCAAGGCAGGTTAAGATCATTATGAGGGTCCCTTTGGTCTCATCCCCATCACAAACCCCCACTGTATTGTCTAGGCTTGTCTTGTCCCCAGAAACAGCCAGAAACCTGCTTGGTCATACTGTACAGCTTCTCTTTGCACCAGGAATATTGGGATTTGGGAATAATTTTCTTTTCTTTTTAAAAAATTTTTATTGGTGTATAGTTGACTTACAATATTATATTAGTTTCAGGTGTACAGTGAAGTGAATCAGTTATACACATACACATATCCGTTCTTTTTTCCCATGTAAGTTATCATAGATTATTGAGTAGACCTCCCTGTGCTATATAGCAGGTCTTTGCCAGTTATCTATTCTATATATGGTAGTGTGTATATGCCAATCCCATCCCCCCAATCTACCCCTTCCCCACCATGGTTTCTCCTTTGGTAACTATAAGTTTGATTTCAAAATCTGAGTTTTCTCTTTTTTTGGCAAGTTCTTTTGTAGCATTTTTTATTAGATTCCACATATAAGTGATATCATGATATTTTTCTTTCTCTGTCTTACTTCATTTAGTAGGATAATCTCTAGGTCCATCCATGTTGTTGCAAATGGCATGATTTCATTCATTTTTATGGCTGAGTAATATTCCATTGTATTATGTACCATATCTTTATCCATTTCTCTGTCAGTGGATACTTAGGTTGCTTCCATGTGTTGGCTATTGCGAATGGCATTATTTGGTTCTTTTTTATGGCTAAGCAATAGTCCATTGTGTATATGTACCACATCTTTTTTATTTTTAATTTTTTTGAATTTTATTAGAATATTATTGACTTAAAATATTGTATTAGTTTTGGATGTACAGCAAAGTTAAGCAGTTTTATATACGTATATCCATTCTTTTTTCCTGCATAGGTTCTTACAAACTATTGAGTAGATTTCCCTGAAGTATACAATAGGTTTTTGTTAATTATCTATTTTATACAGTAGTGTGTCAATGTTAATCCCAAACTCCTAATTTATCCCTCCCCTCATGTTTCCCCTTTGGTAACTATAAGTTTGATTTTAAGATCTGTGAGTCTGTTTCTGTTTTGTAAATGAGTTCATTTGTATCATTTTTATTATTATTATTCCACTTATGTTATATCATGTGATATTTGTCTTTCTCTGACTTACTTCACTTAGTATGATAATCTCTAGGTCCATCCATGTTGCTACAAAAGGCATTATTTCATTTTTTTTATGGCTGAATAATATTCCAGTGTGTGTGTGTGTGTTTGTGTGTGTGTAGACACCACATCTTCTTTATCCAGTCCTCTGTTGATGGACATATAGGATGCTTCCATGTAATGGCTATTGTAAATAGTGCTGCAGTAAACATTAGGGTGCATGTATATTTTTGAATTATGTTTTCTCTGAGGATATGTCCAGGAGTGAGATTGCTGGATCATATGGTAGTTCTATATTTAGTTTTTTAAGGAACCTCCATACTGTTTTCCACAGTGGTTGCACCAGCTTACATTCCCACCAATAATGTAGGAGGGTTCCTTTTTCTCCACACCCTCTTTGGGATTTATCATTGTAGATATTTTGATGATGGCCATTCTGACCAGTGTGAGGTAATACCTCAGTGTAGTTTTGGTTTGCACTTCTCTAATAATTAATAATTTTGAGCATCTTTTCATGTGCTTTTTAGCCATCTGTCTATCTTTGGAGAAATGTCCGTTTAGATCTTCTGACCACTTTTTGGTTGGGTTGTTTGTTTTTTTAATATAAAACTGCCTGAGGTATTTGTATGTTTTACGAAAGTAATTTTCTGATGCCATGTGCTATCCCTCTATCTTTCTATCTACTTGATCTCATTTATGACATCACCTGGGTTATTTCTAACTTCTGTCCTTGGAGTTGGCTTCATTCCTACTTGCTTCCTTCTTACTAATTCAGCCCCTCCTTACTCTTAGTATGCCATATGGCAAGTTGCACAAGAGTCCATCCTAATCCCTTTATGACTGTGAGTGCCAAATCATTACTACAGCTTACAAACTCTACAAGAATGTAAATAACAGATTCTTCAGACTAGGTTGTCAGGGATCTTGGTCTGCAGAAAATCGGAAAGTATAGAGTAAAAGGAAAAAGTTTCCAGGTAGAGAATATCATGAAAAAAATCAAAGATAATACAATGTTCAGTTGCAGAATGATGATACGGAATTTGCTTAGACAAGAGGGCTTGTGGAAACAGCGGAAAATATAGTTTTGGGCTAAATTGCGAATGTTCTCAAAGCAAAGGCATCTGCAACATCCAGAATTATATATAAAGAAAAAATATTGAGGATTTTTGAGCACAGGGATGTCATTTTTAAGCAACATTTAAAGAATTTGGCTATGTAAACATGTTTGACATTGCACATCAATGGACTTATACCCATTCGGAAACAATCATTGAACTGATATATGAGATTGTCCTTATTATGATAACTACACATTGCAAAAAATTATGAATTTCTAAATTTTCTACAGTAAATAGCTATATTACTTTTAAAAATAGGACAAATATTACTTCAAAGACTATGGCAGTAAAAATGTTTATTAAAAAGTCAATAAGCATGAGTTTTATTTATTTTGCTGTAGAATTTGTACAGAGTACTTTAGAATCGTTAACATTATTATAACATAAGGAATCATAGTAGTCATAAAGAACATTTAGAGTTATTCATTCTCATAAGAAATTAATATTCTCTTCAACATTTATTGCATACCTACTGCTCTAGTTACTATCTCATATTCTGAAAATAAAAATATAAACCTGAAATGATGCCTGCTATTAAGTAAAGCTAATAAAGGAGATCTTCAGATGCAGCAAGGATGCATCAGTGGATGGTATAGTATGGTCCTTGGACCATATTTGGACTGATACCTATTTTACAAATAAAGTTTTGTTGAAGCACATTATGTACCTCTTATGGCCCATTTTTTTATGTATTTTCTGTGGCTGCTCTCATGCTACAAGGTCAGACTTGGGTAGTTGCAACAGAGACCATATGGCCCACAAAGCTAACAATATTTATTTTTTGGCACTTTATGTATAAAGTTTGCAGACCTCTGACCTGGAACATAACAATCACTGAGATCAAGGAATACACCAGGTGAATTGGGAGCACAAATAAGGGCATCTCAATCAATTTCATTCACTGAGAGAGCTTCTTAAGCAAAAAGTAATTGAAGTTCAATTTCAGAGCATTAACTGCTCCAAATCTGAGTGTCCATATGTGGATAAACCATCTTGAGAACTAGCGGAACTTGTGCAACATTTTAGTTTCTTTTAGACAAAGTATGACAAAAAGTACTAAGCATAGCTCTGTTCATTGTGGTTTGTGAATTATCATTTGACTCTGTCAAACAGAATGATTAAATCATGAATTATTTTGTAGAAAAGAGTCATATTTAAAGTAGTTGACAGTATAACATGGGGATCAAGAGTGCAGACTGGCTCCATGACTCACTTAATCCAATGGAATGTAGTGAAAGGATACTGTCCCACTTCCAGGGCTAAGCCTTAAGAGGCCTGCACCACTTTATGCTTTTGTCCCCTTGTAGTGCTGAGCTGCCATGTAAAGAATTTGACTGTGTTATCGGAGAGATGGTACATAGAGAGCTCAAGGAGGAGAAGTCCTGAGACCATATATATAGAGAGAGACAGAGAGAAAGAGAGAGAGAGAGACCAAATTATCCTTGTGTCCTGAGCTCAGCTCTCTAGCCAATCTGGCACCAATGTGCCACACATATGAATGAGGTATCTTGGATATTCCAGCCCAGTTGAGTTGCCAGAAGTCTGCACCCCAAGCTAGAATCACATGGGTCAAACTGTCCAACTGATCTAGTCAGCTCTCATGGAATCATGAAAAAAAAAAAAAAAATCCCAACAGTGACAACAGTGATAACAACACCACAGTTGTTATTTTAAGCTACTAAGTTTTTGAGTGGCATTTCTTTTTTTACATAGCAATAGCCTCTTATTTTGAAGCGTCTCCAAGGTCTCTTGGGAAGATCTTGCATTTTCAGCTCAGTTTCCCTACCCTTTCCATACAAATCTATTCCCAAATTCTATTTTCTAGAAATTCCTTCTTAAAAAGTTTCCTGGTGGCAACCTTTCTATTTTTCCTGTTTCTACTGAAATGGAGTTTTAACTAAAGAACAACCCCCCCCCACTTGGCTAAGAAGGCAGCTGCAAGCCTTTCCAGCTGTGCTCATCACTATGCCACCCTTCTTGTAATAATGTAACAACTGTGTGCTCTCTGTCCAAGCCAGCAGCCCTGCTAATCAGGTACCCAGCATTGCTTATCAGTTCTGCTTCTGTAACCTTGCCCGCTCAGTTTCTTAGGGAGGAACACTGTCTGCTTGGGGATGGGGGAGGTCCGGGATGCTTACATGGGAAAATCAAGACCTTGTAGTGTATAAAAGTTACTGAGAACAAAGACCTGGTGCTCAGACTCTGGAGGTGACTCCTCTGAGCCTGCACCGGTGCTGAATAAACCTTGCTTTTCCATATCTCCGAGTGCTGTTTGTCTCCTTCCGTTGCCATGGTTTTTGCAGTTTCCGCCAACACTACAATGTAAATTTCATATATGTTCTCTAACTTCATTGGTAATCTGAGAATACAAAGTCATAAGTGTTCTCAGTTTACCATCATGAACTGGTGACCAATTGGAATAATATACTATACAATTGTATAGATGAGGAAACGGACAGTTTGAAAGTTTAAATAGCTTGCCTAAAGTCACAACTAGTTACATCTGGGATTCAAGATATTCCTATATTATAGGTAATATATCCAAAGGGAGTGAAAGTAGAAAGACACTGTATTTAAAAACTATACTACATTACACACAAACACACACACACACACAGAGAATATCATCTACTTCATCCCACAGGTGGTACATATCATGTCCATGCATTGTTTATTTGTCAAAATAAGATAGATGTTTCCAAACTAACTTCAAGGGAAATTAGAGTTAAGAAACTTAAGAAATATGTCTTGAGTACTAACTGATTCTACTTGCACTGCTTGATAAAGTGACCCACTTGAGTCATCTTGAGAAAGCCCTTCTTGTTGGATAAAGGATCTAGCAGAAGGAGGATGAAATTTGTTACCAATTTATCTATTGACCTCTTACATTACAACCTAGCATTTAAAGTTTGGGTGTTAGGATTGCTTCTAGACAAGTATAACCCTTTTCGTCCCACTTAGAAGTAGTCACATCGTTTCATTATGTGCAGGAATGAATGGAGCTGCAAAGGGTCACAAAAGAGATTATCATCCAGGTTTGGGAATGGTGTGGCTGCCATCTCATTCTTACCCTGGATGCCAACCTAGAAAGCCATGTATGTGTTCAGGTAGCATAGCTTCAAGATGAAGGAGAGCTACCTGGCTACCTGACCCATATAAGACTCTTCATAAATGAGAAATACGTTGTCATTCTCTTAAGCCATAGCACAACTTAGCATTAACCTTAATAACACAGTTATTCCCTTAGTCACCAGGGAAAGTCATACTATTTAACCTACCAAATTAGGAGAATCAACTTGCTTAATGGTTGTTCCCATCACAGATAGCACTCCTCTGCCTCTTACCTTCATGCTTTTTCAAATATTTTCATGGATTCTCCCAGATATTTAAGGGAATGTCAGGTTTTGTCTAAGACCTTGTCAGTACTTTGTGCCAGCAGTGTTACACAGGGAGTCTACCAAATTCTGCCATTCATTAAGGACCCAGGTGGTTCTCTGGTGATCATAACACTTGAAGTAAAGAATAGAGGGAGGACTTCCCATCGTGGCTCAGTGGTTAACGAATCCAACTAGGAACCAGGAGGTTGCGGGTTTGATCCCTGGCCTTGCTCAGTGGGTTAAGGATCCGGCGTTGCCATGAGCTGTGGTGTAGGTTGCAGACGTGGCTTGGATCCTGCATTGCTATGGCTCTGGCGTAGGCCAGTGGCTACAGCTCCGATTAGACCCCTAGCCTGGGAACCTCCATATGCCGTGGGAGCAGCCCTAGAAAAGACAAAAAAAAAAGAATAGAGGGAAATGTCAGAGCCCTCTCCACTACTGTGAAATTCCTCTCATAAGATACATCATTAAGGAATTTTCAGCTTTCTTATATGCAGTAGACATGGATGATGGTTATGGAACCAGTTTGGTTTCTGCTTTGTCCCTTCTTCACTGATGTGTCCAGGATATCATTTTAGAATGTCTGAGCTCTTGCCCTCACTTGCTGCAAACTTTGGGTCTCAGGAATCTTTTTTTTTTTTTTTTTCCCCGCTTTTTAGGGCCACATGTGGAAGTTCCCAGGCCAGGAGCTGAATCAGAGATACAGCTGCTGGCCTACGTCACAGCCACAGTCACAACCACAGCCATAGCCACGCAGGATCCAAGCCGCATCTGGGATCTACACCACAGCTCAAGGCAATGCTGGATCCTTGACCCACTGAGCGAGGCCAGGGATCGAACCTGCATTCTCATGGATCCTAGTCAGGTTCGTTAACTGCTGAGCCACGAAGGGAGCTCCCTCAGTCAGGAATCTAAAGAACATTATCATTCTGTTACAAGTATTTGAGTAGGCAGTCGAGCAGGATTTATTTTCTCAGAATTTTTATTATATAATCTCATGTTTAGAGCTTATGCAATACATTTTAAAGTATCCCTTTCATTTTTTTCTTTCTTATTTTCTTTCTAATTCCCTGCCCTTATTTTTTCTCCAAACTCAAACTGATATATGGGTGATAGTTAACTAGTCTGGGATGTGTGGTTATGGGAACAAGTCCAGCTCTATTTCCCACATGTCAAACCTTGGTCATTACTCAGTGACTGCTAAAAAACCACTTTCAAGGTCTGTAGAAAAAGAAAATCAGTTACAGACCCTGATTCTAATCTAAAGTCAGTGAGAAAACAAGTTTTAGACATAAATAAAGGGTAGGACTACATTCCAAGAAAGAAAAAAACGACTTAATAGGTAGTAAGTGCAATGCTTTTTCCAAAGCAGTCCTCCTACTTAAATTCTGAATATTGAATTATATTTTAAAAAGAAATGACAATTGTGTAACACGATAGAGCTGCTAATTATCTCTACAACGGAAATCTGATTACAGTATATAAAAGTATCAAATTAGCATGTTGTACACCTTACATTTATACAGTGTTATATGTCAAATATATTTCAATCAAATCAGAGAGCTTACTAGTTATCATTTAAGAGATCACTGAAAAGCCATCTAGGTTCTTTGGTAAGGAATTATTTTATCTTTTGATTGTGAGATATATTAAAAGACCAACAATCTCTATGCCCATCAAAATGTTTAACACATGTCAGTGTGGTCAAGATAGCAAGAATAATGGCCTCCTAATCCTCAATACGTGTGACTACGTTACTTTACATAATAAAAGGGACATTGCAGACTTGGTTAAAGTTAAGCACCTGGAGATGCAGTGATTATCCTGGGCAGACCAGATTTAATGACATGAACCCTAAAAATGGAAAAAAAAATGTGAAAAAAGAGATCAGAGAGGTGGTAGCATGAGAAAGACTCAATGCCCTATTGCTCCTTCTGAGATATTTTTGCATGCAAGGACCAGAGAAAAGCTTTGAGAAGCTACAGGCAGCCCTCAGTTGTCAGCCAGCATGAAGGAGAGATATCCACCTGGAAATGAATTTAGCCAACATCTGAATGACCAATGAGGTATTTTCCTAGAGAGCCTCTAAAAAGTAATGCAGCCCTGCCATTACCTTAATTTTAATCCAGTGAGACCCACATCAAACTGCTGACCCAGAGAACTCCAAGATAATAAATTTGTGGTGTTTAATGTTGTGGCAGCAACAGAAAACTAATACAGTGACCATCAAGTAAGAATGATTCCCCTGATGTGACAATGTAAAATTTTGTTTAAAAATTGTGTCTGTCAAGGGATAATCTCAGTGTTGTATTTCACTGGTAGCTCCCGGAAGTGAAATCTTGGCAGTTGATTAGATCCGTGGCACAGTAATTATTGTTTAATGCTTCTTCATTCATGGTGGAGGCTACCATGGACAACTGCAATACTCAACTCTTATTCTTTCTGGTACATTTTATGAATAATCTGATACTGATGCTAGTGTATTATTTGGACAGCCTATTAGATACACCTTGATTGCTAGATCTGCTGGTTCCTGGCTGTGAGGCCTTGGGTAATTAAATTCACTGTTCTGAGATGTAATTTTCTCTTCTATTACAAAAGAAAAGAATGTAATATTCATGTTTGCTCCATAAGGATTGTAAAAGATTCATTAAGATGTCATATTGTGAATGGTTCATCACAATGCCTGCATTTGATTGATGTTATAGCCTATCTCCTCTCTCTGTTTGTTCATTCAACATTATTAAATGAACATTTACTATATGCTAAATATTCTCCTAGGTATTTGAGATACTTTAGTGTACAGAAGACAAAAATCCCTCTTCTCGTGAAACATATTCTAATGTAAATGCTACTGATTGCTCTCTGATATCCTGTATGTGTTAACAAAAGTAACATATTGATGCACTGCATGGTGCCACATTTATTATTTCTGGTTAATCTTGTCTCTCTTTCCTGAGACCCAAGAACTCTTTGCTGATTCAGAAGTATGTTTATTCTCTGTGGTTTCCTCAAGAGCTATATTGAATCGTCCCTTGCTCTCTCCATTTAATAATTTAAGGTTTAAATACGTAAAAGTAAAAAGGAATATGTAAAAGTAATATTTGAATGACCCACATTACACCCATAGAGAGTTTTTAAACATAGGAAATATGTTTAAAAATATTTGAAATTTGTTATGAGTGATTTTGCAAAAAGAATCAAAAAAATAAAAACCGAAACAAGAAGGCCTCTGCAAAACTTCAGATAAATGTCTTAACCATAAAAATCATTCATGACTATTCTTAAAAGAGAACCAATTTTGGATAATGGAATATCCAAGACTATTATTAGCTATACTTAGTAACAATTTCAAAATGAACTTTCCAAGATGAACAGATGGCTCTATTTTAGCAGTGTTACTATTAGCTATGTAATATAAATATGGTTTGTTTGCTTATGAGTGTCAATTATATTTTTATTTATCTTATTTATTTCTTTAATGAATCATTTTTTCAATCATAATTTTTCTAAGAAGAAAAAGGTAGAGCTAATTTTAGTAAAATTAACATTTTGTCTAAAAATATGCAATGTATCTCTTAGGTAAATGATGGATTCCATTGAGTTTCCCCCTTTTTGTTATTCACTCATTTTAACACATAAAAAAATGATTTATTTTCTGTTGAATAGTTTGTATTTTTGCATTTTGTATCTAAAAATTCCTCTTCAGACAATCGAAATATCTTACTCTGAATTTCTGGAGACTCTGGTAAAACCGGTAGATGTCTTTCATATGTTTAGCCTCTTATAAACAAAGACCTTCACATAAATTGAGCAAACATCAGAGTAAACATAAATTTGTTTTAGACGAGAAGTCAACATTTATATTTGGAAATAAGTCCCTACAAATTTGAATCAATGCTAACTTCTAAGAGCTGCCCAAATTCCTGGCAGTGGTGAGAGGTACATTTCAGTGTAATTTGGGCTGTTACCAGAAAAAGACAAAGAGAGTTCTCCTTTTCAGCTGTAAATAAATGAAATGAATTTGGCCAAGCAGAAAGCTCTTAGACAAGGAGATAAGAACTAGGAGGAGGGCTGGCTGGTAAAAGCCTGACTGAGAGATTTGTTTGGGGTGGGTGAATGTCTTTTTCCAGAAATAGGAGCACGTTACCAAAGAATATAAGGTGAATGCTCCACTAAGTAGCAGAAAGCCACAGCTCTGGTAAAGGACGTCTACAGAATGCTTTTTGTCCTCTCAGCCAAATTTTCCCTCAGAACCTGGTCCAAGTAAGCTCTTCCCCATTAATACAGATAGTCACTTTGCCTCTTTCTCCTAGCATCATCAAAACAGATTCTTTCCCACAGAATCTCCTTCAGCTTAGGAAATGGATCATGTTCTTATATATTGTAAGGGAGCAAAATTTGTCTCTCCAAAATGGGCCACTTTGGCATGTGGATTATTTGGAGCTGATAAGAGTTAAGGCCCATAAGACTCAGGAAGAAACTTTGACTTTACAGCCAAACTGTCTAAAAGAATGTGGGGAGTTCCCTAGTGGCTCAGCAGTTAAAGATCTTGCATTTTTTTACCGCGGTGGCTCAAGTCACTGCTGCGGCAAAGGTTTAATCCTTGGCCCGGGAACTTCCACATGCTATAGGCATGGACAAAAAAAACAAACAAAAGCAAGCTAACAAACACAACCCTCCAAACAAAGAATGTAGATGGAGGACCTGTCCGAGGAAAGGAGCTATCACCATGGATCACTACCGTATAAACTAGATGTGTAGACAGGGAAGAACCTAACTAAGTCTGTTTCTTAAAATTCCTCTCTGTGTTCCACTGTCTTTGCATAGTCCAGCAAACATTTGCTTTTCCATTTCCATGTCAACTACCTTCCTCCCCTTCTAAGTCCCAAGCCACTACCCTCAGAATCCTCTTTTGTCCTTAACTGAGATGGTAGATAAGGTGAAGGCTTCAGCCATTTTGGTGAGTTAGTTCTCCTGGGTCTCTCCCAGGTCTACATTGTTTGATTCTCTCCTGTTAAACTGTCTCATGTAAATTTTATTCTTAGACCAGCAAGAAGAACCTAGAAGGGTAGAAAATTTCCTTCCCAACAGTATCCTCTCTCTGGACCCTCCCTCCTTCTTCACATAAGGCTCATCCTTCAGTTCTCAACATCCATGTCTCTTCCTCCAGAAAGGCTTTGGCCACTTTCCCGATCTCTGTAAGGCACTTGTCCTCCTCCATGTTCCCTTAGTATCTGTGACTGTGATCACAGTACACATCATACCAGAAATTTTGATTAAATTGTATGTGCTGCTGTGTGGACTCTAAGGTCTTTGGGAAGGTTTCTACCATTATTACCAGTGAATCCTAAGCACCTAGTTTATAATACTATAAATATTGTATTTGTGGAATGACTGACCTGAAACCTGGAAACATTAGACTATGTAGATCATTATGCGACCACAGTCAGTGCTTTCCCTGGGTCCCTGCAGATCTCCTTTGTCATTTCCATGTATTTCGATTTTCATAGTTCATTCAGTCAACTCAAATGATAGATGATTCCCTTATAACTATGTAGAATATGAGCCAATAAGAATAATAAGGAATCTGTGACTGGGTCAAACTGAAACAAGCCATCGTTAGCACATTATAAATTTATTTATAGCTACCTAAAAGTCAGAATTATATCCGAGTGGGGCTTAAAAAATAATGCTACTCTACTACCTGAATTGGAAATATAAATCCCAACATATGGAGATTTTGGGATTGAGATTCAGTGTATAAAACTCACTGGATTTTTTTATAATTTCACTCATCAAAAAGTATCTTTGAGCAGCAGGATAACATAATAAATGTATAAATCAGAAGCATAAATAATAATATAAAATTAAGTATCTCTTAACAACTATAGCCTTAACCTTAAATTTTATTTCCAGATGAATAGAAGTTCAAAGACTCTTTTCCTTTTTTTCCCCCCTAATCAAAATAACTCCTCCTAATGATTCTAAAGCAATGAAATGAAATGGCTAAAATCATGTTATTTTATGATAACAATTTTACAGCTGCTAAGAGGAAGACATTTTTAAACCTCCCATATCTATTATAAATGACACTGAAATTATCATCCTTAGATTGAAGAAGAGGGTGAAATATTTGTCACAATATAGTCTCTCCACCCCACCATCCTGAGAAGAATGCAAAGACTAAAATTAGAGAGTGCTTGTAGCATTACTTAATTTCAGTCTTCTGCAGAAGGAGGAGAGAATTGGGCCTGAGAAGATAAATAGAGATCAGAACAAAGAAGCTAGTCAGTTCCTGTAAGTCTCTCAACACCCTGGGTGGTAAGCTCACAGTCATCCAAGAAACAGATGCTAGGCTTAAAACTCAATTCAGGGTGCTGGTGAATTGCATTAAACCTTACATTTTTGTTTCGCTTGTGAAGGAAAACATTTTTCATTTATCGGACACCAGCATGTTTTTTGCAGAGATTTTGTTTTGATGTTCTGCTTTAATTTCACATTCCCTAATGTGTTCAAGTAGCCCTTCAACTTGATGTCCACCCAATTTTATAGTAACAAGTTAATTTTTATCTCACATGATGAATCTCAGCAGTATAGCCAACATGGCCTATCACAAAATGTTTGGCTTTTATTTAGCATAATACAGCATGAGTCATACATTGTAAGCTTCAATAGATTTCTCCTGTTTTAAAGTCTGATCATGGATTAGAGGAGAACAGACAGGTAGCAGAGTGAACAAATAACATTAGCAGCAAAACTGCAAGGAAATATTCAAACGTCTCTAAAAAGAATATCTTGGGTTGCTTTCGTATTGCACAGACACCTCTCACACTTAGGCAGCTTTGGAAAAATAGACCAATTCACTGATTGGGTAATTCGTTATTAAGAGAATAAAAGTTACCCTCTACCAAGTATTTATAAGGGAAGCGTTGCTGTCATTTAGAAACTTTCCTTTTTTACAGATTTGGGAATTCTTGGTCATGCTAAGAAAATTTAACAACTGGGCAGTATTTTTATGTTTAAGCACATATTTATATACTTAAGTACTTTTAAATACAGTTAGATATTGTGAATGAAAATACAGCTTTATGAAAATAGATACTAAAATGCAGAGTTAGAATTTATATAGCCATGAGTATTACAAGCCTAAATTTATAAACCAGTCTTGTTCTTTGTCACCTTTTAATGTTCCCCCTTTTTCCTTTCTAGGCAGAGAGAGTGTTATTTTGCATGTCATGATTTCATTTCAGGTGCTTCGTGCCTCCGTTTGAATGATGTGTTAACTCTGGGACATGCCTTCTTCACTGATGACTTTTTAACTCACAGTCTTACTAGACATTATCAGGGTATTTTTCAATCATTAGATGTTGTAGGGAAGGAAAAATAATTTTCCCTTTACCCTTCTAGGTTCTTGGCTGAGACCTCCCCATTAATAAAAGACAGTTAAGGGAAATTCCCATCATGGCACAGCAAAAAACGAATCTGACTAGGAACCATGAGGTTGCGGGTTCGATTCCTGGCCTTGCTCAGTGGGTTAAGGATCCGGCATTGCTGAGAGCTGTGGTGTAGGTCACTGACGCAGCTTGAATCTGGCATTGCTGTGGCTCTGGCATAGGCTGGCAGCTACAGCTCCGATTGAATGCCTAGCCTTGGAACCTCCATATGCTGTGAGTGTGGCCCTAAAAAGACAAAAGACAAAAAAAAAAGACAGTTAAACAAGAGAAAAATAAGTGTAATAACTTGGATACCTCCTGTATACAAGGGAGAGACCCAGGGAAACTGAGTCACTCCCTGAAAGGGCCCATGCCACCACCTTCAACACCATAAAAGACAGAAGAAGTTGTAAGTTGGGGTGGGAGGCCAATCCTGGGAGGTTACCAGGCAAAGCACAGAAAACAAGGGTAAGGTTGTTATGCAGATTTAAGTCTCTACCTTCTCCATTGATAAGAATTTCTAGAGATTTAGAGTCATCCTTCTCTTCCAAATTCAAAGAGAAAGAGGCCCTTACAAATGGAGATCTCCTTTATACAAGTAAATGTCTCTAACCAAAGGGTAACTGCTACTCAGGTTTTAGAGCTTTTCCTACATCAGCTGTTTTCTTAAAAATAGTCACCTTAAAATAATCCTTACACCAAAGAGGTATATTTTGGTAGAGGTGTATTCTGCTCCCATTCTATATCAAATAATAATTTCTTGCTATTTAAAAAAAAAATGTGTTCATGAATAAAGTGGGTTCTAAATACATTGTTTAATCTGAATACAACATTGTATCTTTTTATAAAAGATACCTTTTCTGTTTTACAGAAGAAAAATATTGTTTAGGAAATGAAAATATAAAGAAACCGCTCCAGTATTACGATCCCAAAGTCTGACTTTAATGAAAAAAATGATCTATGTATAATGTATGTATCTGATTAAAATTTAATCAAGAATTGTGACAAGCATTTTATATCTTAATTATTTTTGTTCCCTCAAACGCCTCCTAAAACCTGAGAGAGAAGGTAGAGAATTCCCCTCTTTTTCAAAGATTTCCTCCTCTTCCTCATTTCCAATATTGTCAAGAAGACATATTTTAAAGTTTTTGAATGAAAAGAATGTGATAAGGGAATTATCAGAGGAATGTAGATTTATCCAAGCACATTTAAGAAGTAATGTTGATCATTTTATACATAAAAAATTCTGAACAATTATGGAAAATATTCAGATAAAATAGAGAATAGAAATAAAACATCACATAGGTTGTCAAAATAGTCTTGAAACATAAGCTACTAGGAACATCTGGCAGCGTTCATCAAACCAGGGTGATTTGGGCAATTGTCAGACAAGAGTCAAACCAAACCAGTCCACATATCAGTCTTTTAGGGGAGAAAAACTCTTCCCTTCTACCTTCTAGATTGTTTGCCTAGTTTAATTATTACATCAACATAAAACAGATCAACAAGAGAAAAACGATATTGTGCATAAGGGAATCCCAAAGATATGAGGCCCCCTGACAGTCAGGCAATTGAGGTCATCTTGAGCTTAGGAGAAGGGGATGAGGATCTAGGGCTTCAAAGGGGAGGAAGACAATTCACAGGGAGATGGGGACACCAAAAGTTAGGTAAGTCAAAGTTTATCATGCCTTGTGGAGTAGTCTTTCTTATGTAAAAAAGTTTTCTGTGGTAATAACTCTCTGGTATGGCCCCCAATGAGATCCTGCTTTACAGCACAGGATCACTTGTGATGGAACATGATGGAGGATAATGTGAGAAAAAGAATGTATATGTATATATAACTGGGTCACTTTGCTGTACAGCAGAAAACTGACAGAACATTGTAAATCAACTATACTAAATTTTTTTTTTTAAATAAAATTATTGAGGAGTTCCCGTCGTGGCGCAGTGGTTAACGAATCCGACTAGGAACCATGAGGTTGCGGGCTTGGTCCCTGCCCTTGCTCAGTGGGTTAAGGATCCGGCGTTGCCGTGAGCTGTGGTGTAGGTTGCAGACGCGGCTCGGATCCCGCGTTGCTGTGGCTCTGGCGTAGGCCGGTGGCTACAGCTCCGATTCAACCCCTGGCCTGGGAACCTCCATATGCCGCGGGAGCGGCCCAAGAAATAGCAACAACAACAACAACAACAAAAAAGACAAAAGACAAAAAAAAAGAGAGCATATACTGTATCTCTTGAGTCATAAGCCAACAAACAGAGGGAAATAGAAAACAAAAGCAAACAAACAAAAGGACCCTAATGGTGTACAGTGATGGACAACAATGACAATTTTCCTACAATAGAAATCTCATTTATTATAACCAAAACATAATGCATTTAGAAATTAAATAAGGCAATGAAACAATTCAAAATTCAAGTAAGGGAAAATGATATCTTATGAGATAATAACTTGATGCTTATGTGAATAGCAATAAATTAATATATAACATCAGTGAAGAGGAAACAGTAGATATAATGTTTCCCATTTGTGCGTTATTTATAGCTTCAGATAATTTTTAAAAAATGGCTTATAGTGAGTTCATACAATTTAGTAGAAAGCTTGTGTAATGATAAATAAACCAGAATTTAACAATATTGTGATAGATATATGTTAAAGTATGCTATGAAATGCCCATTAATGATTTACTGTTTCACATTCAGAAATGTCATTCCTATTTTCAAAACTGAGACATAGAAAATGTAGAGCTCAGTAAAAACTTTCAAATCTTAGAGTGAACAGTCCTCTTGATCATTTGTGTGTGATTCACTTGGGCCAGATGTTGGCCAAGCCCCTGGGCTCTGACCAGGCTAGCAGGAAGGATAGAGAGCACAGAATATGAATTATCTGATGAAAATGGAGCCCCTCATGTCTACACTGATACATCCTCAGAACAACCATCATCATTTCCTCAGCCTATTTTCCTAAGCCCATAGAGGTGTGGGAATACTGCAACTTTCCATGTCTGACCATGAAAGAACAAAATATGACTGTAATAAATAGAATCTTAACAAGCAATTCTCCAGATTTCAAATCTGTAATTCAACTGTTGACTGAAGAAAAAAAAAGCACAACATGAGAGTTGTGAGTTAAGTTTTATTGGGGGCTAATGAGGGCTATAACCTGGGAGACAGCACTTCAGATAGCTCTGATAAACCACTCCAAGGAGGCAGATGGGAAGGTCAGTGTATTTGTGATTGGGGTGAAGGAGGAGGTACATGAAATCAAGCACACGTTTTTGTAGAAAGATACTGCTAGTCGCGAGGAGCAGACATCACCAAGAAGGTTTTTAGTGCTTTTCTAGATATGAGGAAATGCAAAGACGGGGCTCATAAAATCTTCTCCTACAAATATCTATCTGAAGGCCTGTTCCACCAGTTTTCCCAGACTGCCTCATTCATGATTTCTACCCCGAACTCCTTTCAGGGGGTATTGGAGGTCAGCAGCAGCAGCTTGTGATTTAATCCTTGTAGAGGCAGATGGCAAGTGCCATTTTTTACTTGGCACAAGGCAACTCTATAAAGAATAATAAGGGTCTGTGGGATTTGTCCCTGGCCAGTATTTCACAAAGTCTAACAGTAGTCTTTGAATACATTTCCTAAAGACACTAGTAAAAATCATTTTCAAAACATGAGATCCAAGTGGGAAAGTAATAGGAAAGCTGTAGTTCGTGGAAAACACTGGAAGTCATTGTCCTAGTATAGAATTTACCACTGTGTATTACTCCAAAGATTACTTCTACAGGTTAATAGACATTATTAGAAACAAACAATTCAGTGGTCACAAATATTTAGGAAATGTTCTGTTTAACGTGAATAATTTGACATTCTACGAATCTCCAAAAGGGGTATAGGGAAAAATTTCCCCAACATTTTTTTGGCCACAGGGCATATGTGTGTTTGTGTGTGTGTATTTCTTTCAGAGAATATGGCAGGACTGAACTTCCATAGAACTCATCTTTGGTGATGCTGACTGAGGTGATAGAACCAACAAAGCAGGAATGGGGACCTGAAGACAAAACCACCCAGCTACCCTTAGACTCTTAGAACATTTTCATTCTGGTGGGCTAATCTGGATGCCATAAAGGTTTTTTGTTTGTTTGTTTTTGTTTTTGTTTTTTTTTTTCCCATAGAGGTCTCTTCTGAACTAGTGACTCAGAATCCTCTGTCTTGGGAACCATCTTTGTGAAGTTTGCTTCCTGACTACTTTTTACAAACTCTCTGCCCAGGGTTATGCTTTGTCTGACTTTTCATTGACACAAATCTGGGGAAGTAAGAGCCTGGCTTTTTTCTGAACTTTCAGAGAGGTTGTCATGATTCAACTAAACTGTGGCAGCACTGTGTGCCAGCATTCCAGCAAGGAAAACTAATCTGGGCTTGCTAAGGAATTAGCCCCTCTTGGAGCCCATAGAATGAATTAGCTAAACCTTGAAGGTGATCTGGGCAGATCTTAGCTTGTTGAAAAGACGGAGTATTTGTAAGCAAAAAGATGGGAAATCTGAATCTCACCTTTGGCCATTGTTAGCTCTGTGAATTTGGTCAGTTTATACAACTTTTCCAAGCTTCACCTTCCTCATTTGTAACAAGAAGGCAACACTGCCAACTTTGAATACTGAGAAGATTAAATTACATAATTTCACATAGAAGACTCTGGTCTGTATTAAGTATTATGTATTAAATATTAGTAATTATTATTAATGAAATAGAATGCATGAATTCTCCTTCCCCTACCACAGTCCTTTGAACTTATTCCTATTCCTTCTCCTTCTGTACCACCCCTAACCATCAGACAATAGACAAGGATTCTAAGTAGCCTAATATGTTCGTGTTTCCACAGGTATTTTCTCTTTAGTGGAGAATGTCTGACAATTGAAAACACAGATGGAAATAAATACATTTTTCATGACTGATTTTGAGACAATATGAAATACTATAGAGGAGCTATTTCTAGTATGAACATCTCCCCAGTGTTCCAATTTGGAGACTAAGTCTTCACAAAGCTGACCCTTGACCCACTGCACCCAAAACTCAAACTTTGAGGAACCTCTTGAACCTGCTTCTCCAAAGCTTTTGATAACAGAAATTGACAGCACATTATCTATTGTTAATCTAGCAGTTTTTCATTATTCTCTGCAAACCCAGAGAATAAAAATCTTATTTTACACTGATTATGTTCACTTTTAAAATACTTCTCAAATTTTATTTTCCATTTCATGTCTTCATTCTATCTCCTGATTCTAATGCTATAAACCAAAGTGAATTGTGTGATGTAAGTACTAATTGTGAACATGAGAAATACGTGTGAAACTCAAGTCAATCACTAAACTTATACAGTGATTGCGTACATTGGAATTTTATGTAAATGATGTACATTTTAAAAATGAGATAATTGAGTGCCATTTAAATATATATTACAAAATTGCTGATACTCAATGCCCCCTGCTGTTTGAAGTTTTTTATTTGCTACGAAATATTTTAATGATTTTTCTCTGTTATTTCAGCCAAGCTTTAAGTCATATGTAATTTTACTAATATCTCTGTCAAGAGACAAATCTACTCACCTGTGTTTTCTTATAGCTTGGGGCTCATGTTCTGTGCATGAGCAATGTTGTTTTGTCTATTTTTTTTGTGTTTTCCCAAATGGGTTGTATAATCTTACACTGTGGAGCCTTTTTTCAAACTGGGTTAAATAGCCTCTCATGTACATTCATACTATTTAGTACTTAATTGCATCATGGTTCTGACACTTTTCTGGGATTCTCCCTTTGCTTCTCTCTCTCCTCAAATCTAAGGCCTTGAAAAGCAGGAACCGTGTCCTACCCACCACTGCCTCCTCAAAGCCTATCACAACATCTGGCCCATTAGAAATGCTTAAGAAATCTTTGTTCCATGAATGAATGTCATTGCAGAATCCTAATTGTAGAAGGGGTTCATGTTCATGCATAGCAATACATGTGGAGGTAGGATACATAATTTCCAGTAGAACAGTTCTAGTAATATTGAATTTATTGTAGAGCTCAGCTCATTTCTAAATAGTTCAGATTATAAAGAATTTTTTTTTTATTCTGATCAAATCTGATATCTGAAAATACTCTATTTTCTTTCTTTTGCTCCCGTTAAAAGTAAATATACTTTTATATCCTAATGGCATTTTTGTCATATCTGACCAGAGTTTAATTCATGATAGTTTATCTTGCTTTAGATTGAACCTCATCAGGTATTAATAGTCTTTGTATGCTCTGCTATAAGGTCCTAAGTCAATCCTTCTTTGGCTTGAACAGAAGACCCAGATTTATAAAAATCAAATGCTCTGTGTCTGTTTTCATAGGCAAAAAATAAAGTGATGAAAGTAACAAGACTCAGCCTTGTCATTTATCAGAGATCAGAGAAAGCTCATTTGTGGAGCTGCTAAACAAATGCAGAGAGCACCAGGTAAGAAAATTGGGAACATTGATCAAAATTGGGCTTAAAACATAGTGCATAGGAATACAGGGAAAGATTCCAAAAAGATGATTTAGTTTGCTAATTGTGAAGGCCCATAAACTATTTTCTCTCTTGATGGTTTATTCTTCTTACAATGTTTGTAAGATCCCATCACCCACAATTCCCCACTGGAAAAATATGCATGTGGTAAACTAAGTTTCGGTTTCAGCTTGGGTTGGTGTAATCTAATTGGCCTTGTTATATACATCAAGCTTATATCCCATTTATATTATCCCTCCTCACTTGACTGAATTCCCTGTTAACATCAGACTGAAACCACATTTCATTTCATACATGAAACTTCTTTCACAGTACACTTGGCTATCATCTTCTATATCTATTAAAAATCCAAATCCTAGGAAAATATAGTCCTATCATCTTTACTAACATCCATGAAATATGGGCGTTTCTCCAATAATTAAGAAACATAAAAAAATTAAACTGATAAGTCTTACAAATAAACCCTCAAACATAAGTGAAATCTATAGCACTCAATAAATGTATCATTAAACAGGAGCAAGCTGTTACACTATAACACAATCGATAGAGCTAGTATGTTGACTTAATGGACTACCTCTTTGTAGACTATGCTTCTTTGTTTTTATGGTAATTATTTTATTTTATTTTATTTTATTTTATTTTATTTTATTTTATTTTATTTCATTGTTTTTTTTGCCTTTCCTAGGGCCGCTCCCGTGGCATATGGAGGTTCCCAGGCTAGGGGTCGAATCATAGCTGTAGCCACTGGCCTACACCAGAGCCACAGCAACGCGGGATCCGTGCCGTGTCTGAAACCTACACCACAGCTCACGGCAACACCGGATCCTTAACCCACTGAGCAAGGCCAGGGATCGAACCTGCAACCTCATGGTTCCCAGTTGGATTTGTTAACCACTGCGCCATGACGGGAACTCCAAGATAATTTTATTTTGATAAATTTCATCTTTGTATAAAATTCATAAAAACAATTTTGAAAGCCTTTTATTGAGTTAATCTATTCGGTAAGTAGTCATACTGTATACATTTTACTTCTCTGGCAAGTATGTTCATTGATCCTTTAAATCTATAAACATATTAACATTAATGTTGTGCTTTTTTAAAAAACTGGACAAACAATTCCATAGCTAATGATGTTTACATCTTAAACTAGCATAGGTTTTCACATTAAAATGGCTAAGTTTGGGGCAAATGATAAAGACGACACACGGGAGAGAAAATGTGTTCTCTTCTTTGACTCTCAAAAAAATGTTTTATGTATTTTGGAAGCAAAGTTGAAGTTACTCATTTTGCTTCTTAGTGAGTTAGACCCTAAATGGCCAGCCAGTGGAAATTAAAATGTTTTAAGGCACTAAAATAAGCGAACTTGAATTATTTCTTATATCAGGAAAAAATAGTGGAAGGAGTTTTCTCATCACAAGATAGTTGTCAGCTTAGACTTTAATCATATCAAAAGTTTACTCATCTTTAGGATGTAAAATAATAAGGCAGTGGCTTATTTAGTAAAGAAATAAAATAAGGAAAACAATCCATGCAGCCCAGGGGGATCATGCTTTTGGCATGCATCTCTTTTTATATCCAGTGACACATTACTGGTGAACGTTCCTTACTTAGTTCAACCTGACTTCCTACCAACAAACAACATATAATTGGGATGTTCATAGATTGATACTGGATGAGCTTAATAAAGGGTTCTACTTCTGCACATCTCTGGAATTAAAACAAAAGGCACCAGACCTACAATTAACAGCTGGAGATAACATATAATTTTCCAGAGCCCAATAGCAGTTTTTATGTTACTCCATTATGCTTCATATATTGGCCTATTTGCTGTGGATTCTGCGCTGGGAAAGCTGAGAGATTGTACGTGCTGAATTGGGATGTCATTTTCTGTGACCTCTGAGTGTTAGCGATAAAAGCTTTACTGTCAGGGAAACATAGGCACCATGTTGCCTTTTTACCATCAGAGATGTTGTCATTTGCTTCGCACAACAGAAATGCCCGTGGTTGCTCTACAGCCGAGACACAGTTTGTCAAGCATCCTTAATCAGCAAACACATCAGAGTGTAGTCATGCTTGGAGTATCCATTCCATCACTGTGAATCATGTGTTATTCAGTAAAACACTCTGCCAAAGACATCACTGAAATAAGTTGATGCTGCTAAAAGAGTAATACTACATAAATCAAGGAAAGGAGCAGCACAGCTTTTAGGTTTTTCTTGGCAGCTTACTGTATGTAGTTAGTAATTTGCATGAGCATTTTTCTTTAAAAATAAGGAAGTATCACATAATTGAGATGATTTCACTGAATTGCATATATTCAAATTTAATAGTATAAAAACAGGGAAATTTAGAGCCCAAAGCCTAAGCCATAATGTCATAAGACTATAAAAATGCTATTTTTACTTTGCGAAAATAGCTCATATAAAAATGCACATATGCAGAAACATACGAACATATGTAATGTCTAAGCAGAATTTTTGATACTTACATTTTTTAAATCACATAAAATCACAGAAAAAAAGCCTTCATTTTATACTAGTTGTGCAATGGATGATAAAAGGTTTTTTTAGTAAAAGGAAAGAGGATAAAAATAATTTTGAAAAAATTTCTTAAAAAAAAAAAACTCGGAGTTCCCGTTGTGGCGCAGTGGTTAACGAATCCGACTAGGAGCCATGAGGTTGCGGGTTCGGTCCCTGCCCTTGCTCAGTGGGTTAACGATCCGGCGTTGCCGTGAGCTGTGGTGTAGGTTGCAGACTCGGCTCGGATCCCCCGTTGCTGTGGCTCTGGCGTAGGCCGGTGGCTACAGCTCCGATTCGACCCCTAGCCTGGGAACCTCCATATGCCGCAGGAGCGGCCCAAGAAATAGCAACAACAACAACAAAAGACAAAAAACAAACAAACAAACAAACAAAAAAACTCAGTGATGTACTAAGTATGTCCAAGCTTAGTAGGTAAAAATTTAGTCCAAAATTTTTTCCTGTGTAAGAGTTTCTTTTTAAATTTCTTTCTTTCAAATTTCCTGCAGAATCTGGGTTTCTGGGTTTAGGCTTCATTTTATATATACTTCTTTTATTCCAAATGCTATTTGGGCTGGCTTGCAACAAGAAAGATGTGTCTATATATACAAAATGTATTATATTAATTATGTATTATATTCAGAAAGATAACATATACATTAATGAGACATGGGAAGGAAATATAAAATACTGTGAAAACAGCAGATGTAAAGTTCTTCTAGAAAAGAACACATTGTAATGTCCTTGCAGTACTCAGGTTTAACTACAAATTTGGTTCTGAAATTCAAAAAGTGAAATGTGAAATGTAAATTCACAGTTTACATTGTGAATTGCCTAAATCTCATGTCACAAATGCATAGCATTTGTAGGAAGAAAAATTCTATATATAGCAAATAAAATAGTATATGTTAATGTAATAAACCCATTATGTCAAATAGGCTAAACTATAAAGATTGTGGTTTTTCTGGCATTCGATGAAAACAATTTGACTTCTTTGTCCGCAGTCCATGAAATGATACACAGTAATAAATGAGCTGAAGCTGGAAATATAGGCATGAATTTATAACCTTACACAGCAGAATGTCTGACTTATTGAGATTGCACACTAAGTAATCCTTTTTTACTCTTAAAACAAGCCTGTATGATTCTCTGGGACAGGAGGACTTAGGGGCGATTGGAGGAGTGTATTTTGGATCGCTGGTAAAATATATTCAATTTTTATAACTGAGCAAGTTTTCTACTTTTTCTCTCAAATCGCAATTGAATCAATATTTATTTTATAAAGCTAAGCTCCCCTTTCTACTGGCATATTATTCATTACACTATCTTATAAATTTTAAAATATCTGCTGTAACCGTGATTACTTCTCGTTTTTCTTCTCTATTTTATGTTCCTTATATTTGTTTTTTCTCTTTTACATTGTTTATTCCCTCTTTTTGATGTAATCAATCTTTCCAGAGAAACATCTATATGATTATTCTTTTTAAAAATGTGTGAATTATGCAAGGATATAAAATATTTTATTAAGGAATCAGAATTTGCATTACAAGCAATCTCTATAAGTTCAGAAAAAAAACAGAGCAATTACCTAGAATAGTGAAAGAAAAAAGGCATACAGTAAAATGCAACAAATATATTTTAGAAAGCGTGCATGAAATTGGCAGCAAAATCAAATATCACACAATAATAAAATATGAAAAACAACCTCTCATGGATTTTTGCCCTCTTTTCTCAGTTCCTTTTTTTCGTTTATTGAAACGCAATTTACATGTAACATTTACCCTTTTTTAAGGTGCACAGTTCCATGAAATTTGTCAATCTTATATAATAGGGTAAATATCACCAAAATCAAGATATAAACATGTGCCTATCACCCGAACAAGATCTTTATGCCACTGCATAGTCATTCCCTCCCTTCTACTTCCATCCCTAGAAATTACTAATCTTATTTCTGTCTTTAGTTTTATCTTTTGCAGAGGGTCATATAAATTGAATTGTGCATCTTGTAGGATTTGGGATCTGGCTTCTTTTCGCTTAGCAGCTTTTATCATGTGTCAGTGAATTGTTCCTTTTTGCTGCTAAATAGTCCTTCACTATATGCGTGTATCATAATTTGTTTATCCATTTACCCACTGATGAGCATGTGGGTTGTTTCCAGCTTTTCTCTGTTATGAAGCACATATAAACACCCACTTATAGTTCAATACATACCTACACGTACAATGTATTGAAAATAGAGTAAGCAGATTATTTTCCAAAGTTGCTGTATCATTTTGCATTTTATCAGAAATGCATGAAAGCTCTGGTTGTGTTCATCTATTGAAAGACTCAATCTGTCAAGATGTCAGTTCTCCCCAAATTAACCAAAGGATTCAATGTCATTCAAAATGCCAACAGGTGTTTTTGTAGAATTTATTTAAAAAATTTACATGGAAAAGCAAAAACTCTAGACATGCTATTATTTTTAATAAAGAAGAACAAAGTTGGGAGACTCTTGCATCCTGATTTCAAAAGGTAATATAAAGGATTTCCTGTCATGGCTCAGTGGTTAATGAATCCGACTAGGAACCATGAGGTTACAGGTTCGATCCCTGGCCTTGCTCAGTGGGTTGAGGATCCGGCGTTGCCGTGAGCTGTGGTGTAGGTTGCAGACTCGGCTCGGATCCCGCGTTGCTGTGGCTCTGGTGTAGGCTGGTGGCTACAGCTCCGATTCAACCCCTAGCCTGGGAACCTCCATATGCCACGGGAGCGGCCCTAGAAAAGGCAAAAAAAAAAAAAATAAAATAAAATAAAGCTACAGTAGGGGAGTTCCCCTTGTGACTCAGTGGTTAACAAACCTGACTAGAATCCATGAGGATGTGGGTTTGATCCCTGGCCTTGCTCAGTGGGTTAAGGATCCGACACTGCTGTGAGCTGTGGTGTAGGTCACAGATGCAGCTTGGATCCTGCATTGCTGTGGCTGTGGCTGTGGCCAGCAGCTACAGATTGGTTTCTACCCCGAGCCTGGGAACCTCCATATGCCGTAGGTGTGGCCCTAAAAAGACAAATAAAAACCAAAAAAAAAAAGCTATAGTAATCAAGACTGTGTTTTATTGGTGAAAGGGAAGACACATAGTGTGATGGGACAAAATAGAGTACAGAAACAGACTTACACATATATGGTCAATTGATTTTTTTCTTTAGTAACAAGAGACTTCAAAAACACTATTGCAAACAGGAAGGAAGGGACTGTTACATAGGCTAGAAAGAACTGGATTTGGAAAGTGGAAAGGAAGCAGGGCTTGTTCAGATAGTAGATCAGATGATGTTTTACTCTGAGACCAGCCTGTTTTCCCAGAGAAGCCGTTAAGGAGTGCTGTATGCAACTCAGGCTGAGAGTGGGCCAAAAGTCAAGGGTTTGAGGAAAAGAGGAAAAGACTTTTTTTTACTGATCAGTGAAGTAGCAGTTTAACTATTTTTGCTACAAATATGGGAATTTGGAGGGTCTGTGTCTAGCTTTGTCATAGGTAAACAAGGAGACTAAGGACCAGTGTTCTTGACATTGTTCCTCTAAAATCAGTTGAACCATCTGTTGAGGGGTGGTAGCAAATCAATTGTTCTAGTCAGGCATCTTAAAAGAAGGATACCTAAAATGAAAAATATAAATATTAACATAACATGTTGTATTAAACATTAGTACATTAAACCATCCAAGAGGTAGCTGGATGGAGATCTTTTGATCATGTAGCACTGCTTATAAGTTAAGATATCAATGCTGTTGGTGATGTTTCCCAGTCTTGGTTACAACTCATATAATCGCTTGGATGATCTGAGCATTTTACCAGACTTTCTTAATGACTGAGATGGCATGCTTTCCCAGGAAGAATTCCAGCCCATGTGTGATCAGTTGCAAGGACGAGTCTTTTGATGTATATATCATGTCATCGGGCTTTAACTTTCAGTGCTTCTTTGCTCCTGGGAGAAAGGGCCAACTTCTAGGCAGCCTAGAGTTTTGATAGGGATCTAGCCAGTCAGGTTTTAGTTCTTAGTGATGCCAAGTCAGGAGGGAGGGAGAAAAATCAAAAATGTTCGCTTGAAGAGTTGTAGCCAGACATTATATTTGACAATATGTGCAAGATGACAGATCCAATGTACAAGCAGATAATAAAACCAAGCAGTTTACAAAGAAGTACAAAATAGTTCAAAGACAATGAAAAGGACCAGAGTATGATAACCCACAGTGAAATGCTATAGTTTACAGTTGAAATATAAATTTCTCTCTACAGTCGTGCCCTTTTTTTAATCAAGAATAATCTCAAAGAAAGATTATTCTTGATCACAAATATAAGTCTGCCTCATTAGATTTTGTCTGGTTTCATAGGTACCATAAGAATGGTAATTTACTAATTAGGCCTTTTAAATCTCTACCTCTTTTTTTTGGCTGCACCTGCAGCATGTGAAAGTTCTTAGGCCAGGGATCGAACCTGAAGCACTGCAGTGACAACACCAGATTCTTAACCTGCTGGTATTCGAACTCCCCTTTAAATCTCATTTTGTCAGAAGTTTTTATGAAGAATTTTAGATTGGACTTTTAAAATCCTCTTGAGGCTAGTAAGCCAAGCCAAGAACTCACCACTAGATTTCACTGGCAGTACCTATTAATTTGGGTAAATTCCTTTCTTCTCGAAGTCCCTCAGATATCATAAAATTCCTAGGCCTGCCAGGAAGCAAACTTGCTTACTCACCTGAAAGGCTAGGATCCTGTAAGCCAGGTGCCAGACAGACTTTCCCATGAGGGCTTTGTATGCATTGGCTTCAGAAAGTCAACCAAGCTCTTTAGGAGTATCTGTTCAAATTTGATTCTGCAAGCATCATTCTCATATATGACATTTCAGACAAAGCCTTAGTTATATAACCAATGTTTCCACTTATGTTCTATCGGCAAGAACAAATTCCTATTAAACCTATGAACACAGTTATTTTGCCATGAAAAGTAAGAATATTAAACAGGAGTTTCTGAATTCTAGAAGGATTGGGCCAGGAGAAGAAAATAAATGTTTCATCTCTGTTTATGAAGTTATAATCTATTAAATTGTTATGAATTCTAGCAAAACAAGTTACTTTTTTTCAGAAAATAGAATATCATCAATATTCTAACAAAACTGACAATCATCCTGCATAATGTCATTCAGTCCTATGCAATTAATTCTTGTTCAGCTCCATCTTGAATCAGCAGTCTGATGAACCCATCAACTTCTCTATTGAGTTCTACGAGTCCTGAATCATTCTGGTGGTTTGATCTCAATTATTTAAGCAAGGCTGTCAGAAGTCTGTGCTCCAGAGTACTTGGCAGAGTCTTCTCCACAGATTTCATAGACAGTCTTTTTTGTTGAAGACTAGCATTCTGACCTGATGGAAACTTCCAGAGTAAAATATATGTGTCGATGACAAAAGACTAAAAATAACCGTAGTTAAATACCTGATGAGACTTACTTATAAAAATAAATGTGAGAGTTCCTGTTGTGGCTCAGTGGAAGAGAACCTGACTATATCTGTGAGGATGTGGTTTCGATCTCTGGCCTTGCTCATTTGGTTAAGGATGGAGCATTGCTGTGAGCTGTGGTGTAGGTCATTGACACAGCTTAGATCTTGCATTGCTATGGCTGTGGCCTAGGCCAGCGGCTGTAACTCTGAATGGACCCCTAGCCTGGGGACTTCCATATACCACAACTGCAGCCCTAAAAAAGCCAAAAAAAAAAAAAACCCCAAAAAATTCAGTTTATAAGGAAATTTTGTTGTTACTGTGTTATACAACATTTGAAAGAAATAACTGAATTTGTGATCAAAATAACTTATTTTATGATCAACAAAATGACCAATAACACTATACTGTTGTAGTCTTATACCAGGTAAAGCAGCACCAGGACATATCATGGACAGTGAGGACATTGACAAATCTCTAAGAGTGTCGTACAATTTCTGAATTTTTTTTTTTTTTTGTCTTTTCTAGGGCAGCACCACGGCATATAGAGGTTCCCGGGCTAGGGGTCTAATCAGAGCTATAGCCACTAGCTTACGCCACAGCCATAGCAATGTGGATTGGAGCTGCCCCTGTGACCTACACCACAGCTCACGGCAACACTGGATCCTTAACCCACTGAGCAAGGCCAGGGATCGAGCCCGTGACCGCCTGGTTCCTAGTCGGATTCGTTAACCACTGAGCCACAACGGGAACTCCTGAAATATTTATGTCAGTAATATTTTCCCCATGCACATTTAAACTAGAGAATGTTAAGCATCTCTTCTGATTTGGTAATACTTCCTACACAACTCTAATGCATTAAATAAGCCTAATTATTTCTAGCCCCCCCCCCCCTTTTTTTTACAAGGTGAAAGATCCTTTGTGATTTTCCAGGGGTCCTCTGGAAAATCTCAAAACCAGTTTAAGATCAAGAAGATATCGGAGTTCCCGTCGTGGCGCAGTGGTTAACGAATCCGACTAGGAACCATGAGGTTGCGGGTTCGGTCCCTGCCCTTGCTCAGTGGGTTAAGGATCCGGCGTTGCCGTGAGCTGTGGTGTAGGTTACAGACATCCCGCGTTGCTGTGGCTCTGGCGTAGGCCGGTGGCTACAGCTCCGATTCAACCCCTGGCCTGGGAACCTCCATATGCCGCAGGAGCGGCCCAAGAAATAGCAACAACAACAACAACAAAAAAAGACAAAAAGACAAAAAAAAAAAGAAGATATCATTTAGGGGAGTTCCTACTGTACAGCACAGGGAACTATGTCCAATCTCTTGGATTGAAACATGATGTAAGATAGTATGAAAAAAATGTAAATATATGAATTGGTCACTTTGCTATACAACCGAAATTGAAGATACATCATAGATCAACTATACTTTAATAAAACAAATAAATAAATGAAATATAAAGAAGTGTTTGTTTTCCAGAGTGCAAAATATCAAAAGACGTCAAGTTTGAACACTTGGTTAAATAGAATCATAGGTCACTGAGAAGCAATATTTGGCTACCAATTTGATCAAAGTGACTATAAAAGATTTCAAAGATAAATAAGGAAGTAACATGATTTTTATAAAAACACTCGCTCTTTCAAAGGTGACAAGGCTGTTTTCTTAAATAATCAAGGGCACGATAACATCAACACAAAACTCTGGATGTTATTCTGATAAAGTGCAAAATCTTTTCCTTCCAGGCAGATTATTTAGAAAGTACAGAACGTGCCTTTCACAGCCTCTCATTAAGAGCAGAGCAATGATGCTAGAGGAGTTTGTCATTTTAACAGAGAGAAAACCAAATTCTTGTTTTGTATCAGTACAATATTTCATACTACAGGTCTTTTTTAAAAGTCTTAAAAAGATAGCCATCAAGTTTAGCTATCTTTGACCAAGACAAATAAAACTGCTTTTCTGCAAACCATGTATGACTTTTCCCTTCCATTCAGATTTCATTTCTCATTCTTGACAAACCAGTCATTTTACCTCAGGACAAATGATGATGATTGATTGATTGATTGATTTAGTCTTTTTGTCTTTTCTAGGGCTGCTCCCACGGCATATGGAGGTTCCCATGCTAGGGGTCTAATCAGAGCAAAAGCCACTGGCCTACCCCAGAGCCACAGCAACCCCAGATCTGAGCCGCGTCTGTGACCTACACCACAGCTCACGGCAACGCCAGATCCTTAACCCACTGAGCAAGGCCAGGGATCTAACCTGCAACCTCATGGTTCCTAGTTGGATTCATTAACCACTGCACCACAACGGGAACTCCAGGACAAATTATTTTTTGCTTAACAAAAGATATCCTGCATACCTTGCATACTTAATTTTAATTTTAGCATAAGTTTAATGTGTTTGACTATGCATGATTAATTCATTTTTAATGAAGAAAATATCAAAGAACATATTGCCTTCATCTGAAAAAAATCAAACATTATAATTTCTTTTAGAAGCTATATAGTGAAGTGGTCTCAGAAAGGGGGAAAATGAGAAATAGGTTATGAGGAAATCATTACTAGATTTAGATAAGCCCACAAAATCCAGACAAAGCAATTATCAACTGATTTCCAAGTTTACTTCTTTGTTTTCCAAAACTTAATTCAAATGCGATGATCTCTTCTCAAAATGCCCCAGATTACTTTTTATTTTGGTGCATAATTCATTGTAAAAATTAAACATTATTCTTAAATCATTTGGAACATTTTTTCATCGTTTGTTAAATGCAAGGGACATTTAACTGTATGCTGTTAAAACTTACATATATACACACTGCTTGAAATGTCTGTCCCAAATTTTTTGGTACTAATGGGATTTTTCAACATATTATAGTGCATACTTCTATAAATAGGTTGTGTTAACTGTGCTGCTTCCTTATTTTAAAATATATTTTATCCTTTGTCCTTTTAAAATTAAAAACATTTATTTTTCTAGTTGGTCATTTCTATTAATGGTGATTTTTATAACTGAATTTGTGTTTATGATGCTTCTTTTAAAGGCATAAACAAAAACGCTTTTTCTTTCAGATATTTTCATTTGATCATTTTTAATATACTTTTATCAGATTTCTATACCACTTTGCTTCCTCAAATAATTACAAATTCATTTGTGACAAAGATTACAGTAAATATCGGAAAGGATCTTGTAACACAGACCAAATAATCCTCTCATTCTGTTTGTATTTTATTTTAACATAGTTTTTCAAATATTTCAGTTAAAACCAGGATTTTTCCTTTAAAAAAAAAAAAAAACCCTTTGTGGATTTTTAAGAAATGTGTAGTGCAATTGTAAATTTGAATTGAATTTGATTTTTAAGAAATGCATAGTGCAATTGTAAATTTGAATTGTTGCGGATATTTTTCAGCATCTTGTTATTGTATTCCTTGATTTTTCAAGCAAAAAGTCTAAGAAATATTATTCTCTTTCTCAAGAAATCCAAATGTGGAGGATAAAAGAAGAGTGGCTAAGGAAAGGAATATAGTAGAAATTGTTTTTGCCCTCTCAAACTCAAAGGTTAGAGTGATGCTCTGTTATTGGAATAATGTCAATCCTGTGTGTGATGTGTTACCTAGGTGAAACCCAGCTTTTAGTTTAAAAAAGACAAAATCAGCTAGTATTCCTTCATAGTTGTATATTAAAAACAGAAAATGACATTCAAAATAAAAAATAAAAAAATAAACATTCTAGTTTATTCGATAACTAGACATGTAAAATATCCTTAATCCAAAAGTATCTAGAACTGGTTAACTGATAGCCTCCATCGAATTCCATCAAACTCACAGAATTACCAATGCATCCTCCCATCTGTTTTTACTGCTGATCCTCTTTCTCCTGTCAGAATATGAAGGAGACATTACAGACAGGTGTGTTGCAGGGTCAGATCAAAGGAAATCTTCTCCCATGTAGAATTGTTTTCCCCTTGAAATTAACAAGGTAGAGAATGGAAAAAAAAAAAAAAGACAATTACAGCTTCAACTGTTTTTAAGATTTTCTTCCTTCTCTTTTGATTTGCCAAGAATTACTGGGTTATGAGAAAAAGTTACAGATGTTCTTATTTCTTTGGCATTAGCTTAATGAAATGGCATTCACATGTCTTGTCAAATTCACTTACAGAAATCTCCATTAATAAAAACAATAAACTAAAAATGAATGCATTTAATTTTAAAAGGGCAAAGGAGATATAATATATATAACATATTATATGTATTTAATTATGTAGGCTATCTATATTATATATATTTTCAATATCAGTATAATCAATATAGTATCAATAATATCAATAATATATATTATATACTGTATTATATATATATGAAGTCAACCATCCAACTTCAAATACTACTGAAAACATATCCTTCTTAGTAGTCAAGATTTTTATTTTTCATTTTTATTTATTTTTTATCCCAAAATTAAAAAAAAAAAATTTATTGGAGTATAGTTGACTTACAGTGTTAGTTTCAGGTGTACAGCTAAGTGAAGCAGTTATGCATATATTCTTTCTTTTTTCCTACATAGATTATTACAAACTATTGAGTAGATTTCCCTATGCTATACAGTAGGTCCTTGTTAATTATCTATTTTACACAGTAATGTGTATATGTTACTCCCACCTTCCTAATTCATTCCCCCCGCACCATGGTTGCCCCTATGGTGATCGTAAGTTTGATTTTTAACATTCAAGACATTTTTCTCTTTATTGTTGAGGAACACAAACTCCTGGCCCTCAGTAAGCTTTGTGAATATTTGCTTCTTTCCAACAATTCTTTCCTCCCATGCAGACCCTGATTTGTCCACCGCTGAGACTCATGTGGAACACTCTGCAGTTCTCTTTAGCTCTTTCTCTGTGGTTCTTTTCTTTCTGTGGCGCTCTCTCTCCTCTGGTACTCTGACTTGCAAATTCTAGCCTTCCTGGCTAAGCTGGTTCTTAGGTATTTCCGGTGATTGCAGAGCTCAGCATTGGTTGTACTTCACTGAACTGTAGCCTGAATACTTACTGAGGCAGTAAACTGAGGCAGTCAATCATAGGGCTCACTTAGTTTGTTTACTGTCTCTCAGGGATTGCTGTCCTGTGCTGTGAATTGCCTAATTTCTGAAAACTTTTTTTTTTTTAATTTTATATAGCTCTCCATTTATTTAGGTCTCTTTAAACTTCACTCAGCAAAATTTTGTAATTTTTCTTTTTTTTCCCAATGAATTTATTACATTTATAGTTGTACAGTGATCATCATGATCCAATGAAAACTTTTGTTTCATATATTTTGTCCATTTTTTTTTAGATGTTCATGGTGAAATGTTTATTTTTGTCCCTGTTACTCCATTATGGCTAGCAGCAGAAATTTATCCTAAGTTTTGCATTATAATTTTTCTACTTTGCATTTAGTTTGCCCTGGTGTCTAAATATTCTTTTTCTCAGCTTTATTGTGGTATAATTGACAGATAAAAATTGTATATATGTAAGTTGTACAACTTGATGTTTTCATATATGTATGCCTTGTGAAATTATCACTGCAATCAAGCTAATTAACTTACCTATCACCTCGCATAGTTACCATTTCTTTGTGTGTGTGTGTGTGTGTGTGTGGTAGGAATACTTAAGATTTACCCTCTTAAGGTGGCTGCTAAGATTTACCTTCTTGGTTTCTAATATATTCATTTTCTTGTTTTAGACTATAATATTTTAAAACTTCTTTCCAAATTGCTAAATTACTGATATAAATGCTCTTTGCAGTTTTTGTAGTTAGAATACTATGCTAAAAATTACAAGGAATAATTATTTTCTCTATGTTTATGTTATCAATTTGATATACACTCAATTTCATTTGTTTCTTTTCTATCAAACTTTTTATTTACTCTTACATTTTAATATGTGATCTGGTTACACAATTCAAAAATTTAAAGACCATTAAATGGTACATTCATATATATCACACTCTCATTCTATCACCTGAAAACTATTAACATTTCCATCATCTTGATTTATCCTTCCTGTATTTCTTTCTGCAAAATAAATAAAAATTTAAAAAATAAACAATATTGGTATTCTCCCTATTTCTTAAAGAGAGATTACTCTATACACTGTTCTGTACCTAGTTTCTCTCCCCCCATCCTATAACTAATGCCTATCTGTTAACTGAGATGCATATAATTTAGTTACAGTATTTCAGAGTATTTCATTGTGTGGATGTGACATAGTTTATCCAAGTAGTCTTCTTTATATAAATTGTTCTCAATAGTTCATCAGTATACGTAATGCCACCATAAATAATCCTTTATATATGTTGTTTACACATTAATGGAGTTAAATCTTCACAGTAGGTTTCTTGAAGTGGGATTTCTGGGTCAAATCCTTGCTTAATTTTATTACCAAATTATCTTCAGTATAGGTTTTAAAATTTTGCACTCCCATTAGCAGTGTAAACAGTGTCTTAATAATAGCCAGTATGCTTGAGATTTTTTTAAAATTACAAATTAAGTTTTAGTGTGGCTTTAACTTGGATCTTTCTTATTAGGAATGATTTATGGCTTTTTTTTTTTTGTATTTTTAAGGCCCAACTAATATATATTGAAAACTATATATTTATGTCTTTTCTATTGTGTGGGGGTATCTTTTTCTTCTCTCTCTTTTTTTTTTTTTTTGTCTTTTTGCCATTTCTTGGGCTGCTCCTGTGGCATATAGAAGTTCCCAGGCTAGGGGTCGAATCGGAGCTGTAGCCACCAGCCTACACCAGAGCCACAGAAACGCCAGATCTGAGCCGCGTCTGCGACCTACACCACAGGTCAAGGCAGCGCCGGATCCTTAACCCACTGAGCAAGGCCAGGGATGGAACCCTCAACCTCATGGTTCCTAGTCGGATTCGTTAACCACTGCGCCACGACGGGAACTCCTCTTCTCTAGTTTTAATAGATCTTAGGAGTTCCTGTCATGGCTCAGTGGTAACAATCTGACTAGGATCCATGAGAATGTGGGTTCGATCCCTGGCCTCACTCAATGGCATTGCCATGAGCTGTGGTGTAGGTCATAGACATGGCTCAGATCCTGAAATGCTGTGGCTGTGGCGTTGCCGTGAGGTATGGTGTAGGCTAGCAGCTGCAGCTCCGATTGGACCTCTAGCCTGGGAACTTCCATATGCAGTGCACTTGGCCCCATAAAAAAAATAAAAAGAGATTCTAGACATTAACCCTTTGCTTAAAATGTAGGTTGGTAATATTTTCCCTTGTTTGTTATTTGGATTTACTTACTTTAATTTTCTGCTGTGTTCACGGAGTTTTGTCCTATGTTTTAATTTTTATTATTTATCTTTATGTGGTTGAATTTTTCAAGCATTTATTTTATTGGTTTTGGATTTTAAATTGTGGTTCAAAAGGAATTTGGCAAATTTCCACTTATAATGAAATTTACGTTTCATTCCAGTATTTGTATGCTTTGTCTCTTTTTTTCTTTAATGTAGATCTCTTAATTATTTTGAGTTTATTCTGATGTGTGGTATAAAGAATGGATCCAACTTTGTCCTTTTCTAAACAGCTGTCTAGTTTCTATGCTTCTATTTATTAAATGTTTGAAACTTTCCTCTGAACTGCTTTGCTTCCTTGTTCTGTCTATCCATTTATAAACTAATATCAAATTGTTTTATTTGTGGAATTCCTATATTTTCTTATATAATAGTTCTAGCCTCCCCAACCTTGCCCCTATATAATTTAGCTTTTTTATTTTCCATATAAATTTTCAGATCATTTTTTCTAGTTTAAGAAAAAGTACTATTAGCTTTATTGCATTTGTGTAAATTTATATATCAGTTTTGGAAGAATTGACATCTTTGTGAGTTGAATCATACTACTCAAGAGGAACTGTTGTCTTTACATTTGTTCAAATGTATTTTACTGTTTTTCAAGAAAATTTATGTTTTCCCCATATATGTTTAACATATTCAGTTTTCATAATGTTATCTCTACAATTTGCTTTACTTTTTTGGGAACTATTATAAGAGGGTATTTATTCCATTATACTTTTTGATTGACTATTATTCATATGTATGAACAATATTATATTTTCCATGCTTATTTTATAACCCAATAATTAGCTTATTGTTTTTATTGTTATTATTTTGTCAGTTTTAGTATTGCATCCCCTCGGTATTTGGGGTATACTAAGACATCATTTGCAAATAGAGGGTTTTGTCACTTCATTTCTGTTCCTATGATTTTACTTGTTTTCTCTTTTCCAATTACATTGGTTTTCACATTCAATGTATTAATGCATAGGTGTGAGTATCAGTGTATTTCTTCTGCCTTTAGCAGGAGTGCCTTTCTTATTTCACACTTAAGAAAGATGCTAGGTTTGTGCTGAGGTTTGTGTGTCTGTCTGTCTGTCCGTCTATCTGTTTATCTTTCCATCCATCCATCCATCCATCTATCTATCCATCCATCCAATCTATCTGCTATATCATTTACCTTTCATCTTTCCATCTATCCACAGTTAAGGAAGTTCCTAGTGATTCAAAAATTTTTAAGTGTTTTCATCAGGAATATTTGTTGAATTTTCGTTAAAGTATTTTTGGCATCTAATCTCATTTTGAATACCTTTGTAGAAATTGAAAATAAACTATTTATAAACAGAATTCAAGCTCTTCCTCCAGAAAACTACACCATGGCCAAGTAGGTGGATTTTTAAAATGCAAGACTTGTGCAGAATTTTAAAAATCTGTTAATGTCATTCACCATTTCTAAGATCTAAGGGTAATGAAAATGAGATTGTAGTTTTATTTTTTTGTTCAGTATTCATCAAATTTAGATGTCAGTGCTATACTGGCTTCATTTAAGTTTTTTAATAATTACAAATAGAAATACCATACAATCCAGCAATCCCACTGCTAGGTATTTATCCAAAAGAATTGAAATTAGTATTTCAAAGAGACTATTTGTACACCCATGTTCATTGCAGCATTACTCACAATAACCAAGATGTGGAAACAAACTAAGTAACAATAGGTGAATGGATAAAGAAAATGTGGTCTATTCATACAATGGAACATTGTTAAGCTTTCAAAAAGAAAGAAATCCTGGCATATGTGACAACATGGCTAACCTTGAGGACATTATGCTAAGTGAAACAAGCCAGTCACAGAAGGACATACTACATGACTCCATTTATAAGGTAGTCAGGCACATAGAATCAGAGAATAAAATAGTGGTGGCCAAGGAACCGGGAAGAAATGCAGAGTTACTCTTCAACAGGTATGAAGTGTCACCTATGCAAGATGATAAATTCTAGAGCTCTGCTGTACAACATAGTGACTGTAGTTAATGATACTGTATTGTGCACATTAGCGTTTGAGGGTAGATTTCAATATTAAGTGTTCTTATCACAATAAAAATAAGTAAAAAAGTTTTTAATTATAAATTGTCCATCTTTTCCTATGCTCTGCAAGGCTTTAGGTAAAAAGTTAGCAGCATCTGCTCTTTGAGGGTATGGAAGAATTTCTAATAAAACAATTTAAACTAGCTCTATTTTTTTTTTTAAGGGCGGTTCTTTGGTAACCCCCTCTATTTCTTCCACAGAAATTGGTTTGATTTTCTTTTCTATAGGGATACATTTTGGTAAATTATATTTCCTAACAAATCATCCATTTCACAGAGGTTTTCAAGTTTACTTGAAAAGGGGATTGCAAATAACATCCTCTGTTTCAGTGGTTATTTCAGGCTTAATGTGATTATACTTTTTTTCCTTGGTTGGTTTAGCTGAGGATATCTGTTTCATTAATTTTTTGCAGAAATAGGACATTCATTTATATGTGGTTGTACTCCTTTTCTGGTTTCTAATGCATTAATTTCTGTTGTAAACCCTATTATTTCCTTCCTTTGCTCTCTTTTACTTTATTTTCTTGTTTGTTATTAGCTTTTTGAGTGGGATATTTAATTAATGTGTTTTCATCTTTTTCTTACGCTGATATGAATATTTAAGGGTGTGACTATTCCATCACTCTTTTAATTATATCCCATAGAATCTAAAATGCAGTATTGAGTTTTTAAATTTCCAAATAGAATTCTTTTTTAAAAAAATACTGATTTCTACCATATTGAATTTGAACTAAGTATATTGTTTGCATTATTTATACTCATTGAGCTTTTCTCTGTAACCCAATTAATCTCATAAATGTCCCAAATCCATTTGAGAAAAAAGGTACATCTTCAATTACTGGAGTGAAAAGTTTGATATACTCCATTAAACTTTAATAATTAGTGTGCTTAGGTCTTTTTTTGCCTTTATTTTTTTAAATTTTCTTAATTTTTATTTTATGTTGGAGTATAGTTGATTTAAAATGTTGTGTTAGTTTCAGGTGCACAGCAAAGTGATCTAGTTATATTTAAACATATATCCATTCTTTGTCAGATTCTTTTCCCGTGTTGGTTATTATAGAATATTGAGTAAAGTTCCCTGTGCTGTACAGTAAGTCCTTGATTATCTATTTTATATAGAGCAGTGTATATATATTAATCACAAACTCCTAATTTATCCCCCTCTTCCACCTTTCCCCTTTGGTAACCATAAGTATTTTTTTCAAAAAGTGTGAGTCTGTTTCCATTTTGTAAATAAATTCATTTGTATGCTTAGGTCCTTTGTATCTAGTGATTTTCAGTTTATATCACTTGATTTGAAAGTGGTGTGTTAAGAACTCATGTTTATTAGTGTTTCTGTCTATTATTCCTAGCATCTCAGGTAATTTCTTTGGTATATAGGTATGTTATTTAATGCATAGATATTCATACCTGTTATGTCTACCTGGTGAATTTGACTTTAGAATTATAATGTGTCTCTATTTTTGGTATGTCATTATTTTGACTTGAATTCTGCCTTGCCAAATACCAGGATCATAGCCATACCTTATTTCTCTTTCTCCCTTTTTTTTTAACAGTCTCCTGACATACTTTTTCTTACCCCTGTATATTTAGCCTTTCTAAATCACCTTTAAAAATTATATCTCTTGGGAGTTCGCTGCTGTCCTAGCATGTTAAGGATCCAGCATTGTCACTGCTGTGGCATAGATTCAACACCTGGTCCGGGAACTTCCATATGCCATGGGTGTGGCCAAATAAAATAAAATAAAAGTTATATCTCTTGATTTCAGCATAGACTTGTCTTTTGCCTTATGAGCTACTCTGAGAATAATTTCCATTTAATAGGTGAGTCAAGCCTATTTGCTTTTATTGGGATGGGTAATATAATTAGATTCAGCTCTATTGAAGTGCTTTATATTATGTTTAATATGTGGTATTTCACTCTCTGGTCTCCCCATTTGAGTTTTCTTTTGGGACTTAGGAAGCTTTAGAGTATTTCATAGTTGCTACCTTAAACTAATACTCTAATGTAATGCTGTTATCCTTCTTTTTCTTATTTAGTCATCTTTGGTTTGTGAGATTTAAATGTTATTCCTTGCTACCCACTTATTATCTAAATGCATACAATGTGCTTTTTCTATTTGTTGATTCCCCTCAATTTTTAAGATTCCATTACATCTATTTGAGGGAACAAATAACATTTAACATTTCAGTCTTCACTTCTTACCTCCAACTGTGTAAGCCACCTATTACATCCATTTAATGTTTACTGCTAGTCATCTCTCTGAAGTTTCTCCTGTCATCAATGGGTTTATGAAGTTTATTCTCTAGTTACATGAGTGTAGTAGATTTGGAAAGGTTTATAAGGACAATACTCTCTGAATCTGGCCTGTATGTATAACAGTGTTTTTCTTTAGCCTTGCACTTGGACACATTGGTAGCATATAAACTCCTCCATTCTCACTTTTTCTTCATATATTCCTTGAAAATGTTGCTTCTCTATTGCTTCATTTTGGGTGTTATTGTCCAGAAGTCAGATTTAAACTTGACTTTTTTCCCCCTGTTAGTGACATTCTTTTCACATGGAGATCCAGAGCGGTCTTTCTTTGACTTTTAAGTTTGGGTTTAATCATTTTACTAGCATATGTTTCAGAATTGACCCATCCGGATTTTGTTGCTGGTGTACATTTCTCATATGTTTTTTTCTGTAATTGCCTTCCATTTTCTCCTTTAGCTCCCTTCTGGAGGATATAGATATATAGATAAATACAGATATAGATATAGATAAATATATAACTGTAGATATAGATAAAGATAGAGATATATATCTTCCTGTTCACTCATTCTCTAAAAAATATAATTTTTTTTGTTGTTTTTTCTTTTTAGCCTGGTTATATTTTTTTAGGTGCTGCATATTACACATGAAATAATGTAGAAATAACATGAGGAGCTTGATGATGAGGCCTTTCCCTAAAGATTTGTATTTGTTGGCTTCTTTTAGAGCAGGGGTTTGTGTTTTAGCTTTTCTGGATGTTTTCTCCAACCCCTCCTTTTGGAGAACCTGAATTCCATTGTTGTTTACAAATCCCTCTAAGTATGAAATCACTCTTTTTTTCCATACTCTTAGCTGCATCTTTATTTATTTATTTGCCTTTTGTTTGCTTGTTTGTTTTGCTTTTTAAGACTGCACCCATAGCATATGAAAGTTCCCAGGCTAGAGGTAAAATTGGAGCTATAGGGGCCAGCCTATGCCACAGACACAGCAACTCGGGAGCAGAGCTGCATCTGCAACCTACAGTGAGGCTCATGGCAATGCTAGATTATTAACCCACTGAGCAAGGCCAGGGATTGAACACATATCCTCGTGGATACTAGTCGGATTCATTTCCGCTGTGCCGCAATGGGAACTCCCTGCATCTTTAAATATTAGTAAAGGATTTCCCATCATTGCTCAGTGGAAAGGAATCTGACTAGCATCCATGAGGACTCAGGTTCAATCCCTGGCCTTGCTCAGCAGGTTAAGGATCCAGCATTGTGGTGAACTGTGGCATAGGTCGCAGACATGGCTTGGATCCCACGTTGCTGTGGCTATTGCATAGGCCAGCAGCTACAGCTCTTATTCCACCCCTAGCCTGGGAACCTCCATATGCCTCGAGTATAGCCCTAAAAAGACCAAAAATAAATAAATAAATAATAAATATTAGTAAATGTCTCAGTGGGAAATTTAACTCAAAATCTGAGATTACCTCCAGAGTTTTCTTTTTCTGGGTAGATCAGCAAGGTCTTCAACAGTTGTTACTGTTTAATAATTTCTCCAGCTTTTCTAGAAACTCTCAGTTGGAAGGATAAAACAAAAGCACTCTTCATCACAAGATGAAGTACTTTATTTCCCTCTCATCACTTTGCAATGGCTTCCTTTACTTAGCTTGTTGTGAGTTGTTGATACTTAGCAGCAAGATTTAGTGGCCAAGATAAGTGCTGTTCTTTATTTACAGTAATCTGTATCTTTATAGAAAACACTGTAACAGAGAACTGGTATTTACTTTCCTGGATGAATATTGACAGGATGAAACTTAAGTCATGCAATACTGTATAAGTACCTAGGCTATATGTGAGGCTCCACCATTCACCACTGAGCAGAAATAAAGTGAATTGTGTACAGAAAGCTAATGCCAAAGCCTTATTATCATAATATTTTGCATATTTTTACTTAGTATCTGTTTAGTTTGTTCACCTTCTCTGGTTTTGTCATTGAAAGTAACTCTTAATATTGTTTATTCTTTGCTTTTTTTCCCTTACTAAACCTTACTAGAATTGCATTAAATGTTTATCTTTTATACAGTCAACTTTTGACATTGTTCAGCATTTGTTTCTTTTGTCTTTTTTTTTTAGATTTATCTTACTGTTTCTTGATAACAACTTAAGTTTGATAATAAGCCCATTAGTTTTCATCCTGTAAGCATTTAAGGCTATCGTTTTTCAGCTCTAGTTGAAACTTTCAAATTTTGATTTGGATTGTTTTTATCATTCAGTTTTAAGATGTATCTTTATCCTGATGTACTTGCACTTACTAGTCTTAAAATATTTTTAAGGTTTTAAATAATCTTTTCATATTTGCTCAAAATGTGTTTCCAATTTAATTTGATTTTTATTAAAGATTATGGATTTATTATATTTTATCTATTTGATTTATTACATATTATAATAATTGTATTAAAATCTAAAATATTCCTTTCTTTGTCAAGTTCTCCTTGTTACACTTTTAAATTTTCTGACATAAATGTTATGAACCATGATGGTTAGGTAAAAAGTTTGGAATTTAAGTATTTACTATGAAATACTTAAATTTATGAAATAACCATTGTAAATTTAATAACGACTTAATGTCTATTTTAGTTGATAAAACTTCTTTTTGTCTATATTTTCCTTTTTTTCATGTTCATATTCAAACTTTTTGTAACCTTTTGCTTTAGACATGGCTCTTGCAAACAGCTTACTTTTTTATTGATTAAATTTATTTTTATTGGGATATAGCTGATTTAGTTTTGAGTCAATTTCTGCTGCACAGTATAGTGACCTAGTCATGCATATATATCTATATCTATATCTATCTGTCTGTCTATCTATCTATACATTCTTTTTCTCATATTATCTTCCATTATGGTCTATCCCAAGAGACTAGATATGGTTCCCTAGGCTATACAGTAGACCCTCATTGCTTATCCATTCTAAATGTAATAGTTGGCATCTACCAACCCCAAACTGTTCTTTGGGTGATCTACCAATTCAGGACAATTTAAAATGAAATGAAATTAAAAAAAAAATAATGTAGACTGGAATCAAACCACAACCTGCTTGAGTCTGGTATTTCATTCTGGAATGATTAGATGGGGTTTTCTTTTTTCTTTCTTTTTTGGAGGGGTTGGTTGGTTTGCTTTTAAACGTCTACCTCATGTCTAAACTGAGTTGGGTAAGTTTCCTTCTGGCTGCCTTCTCTACAATCACAGTTTGTAATTTCATTTTAATGCAGGGAGTATCCCATTGAATTACCCATCATGGACAGGCCTTAGGTTTGAAATTCTTGCCATGATATCCAGTGCAGAAGTTCAAATTATCTATGGTTTGGTTAGCATACTCACATTGAAAGCAAGCTTTGGTACTTGCTTACCACCAAGGGTTCCTGCTTATGCCGCATTTGGGGAAATCAAGAGAGTTCTTACCCCTATTTCAGCTCTGTATAAGTGATCTCTATACAAAATATGCTTTTAAATGTGTAAACCTTTGTTGTTTCAATTATTTCCTATTTATCTTATCTTTTTTATCTTATTTCCCATTTCCATCTTTTATTTTTACTTACTTGGCAAATTACCGTTTTTTTCCCTCCAACACTTTTATCAATCTTTAAATGATATTATTAATTCTAAGAAGGCTGTCTTATTCTCTGATTGTTCCATTATTTCTCAACTATGGTTAGTCTTCTCAAGTCTTTCTAAAAAATACTAATTAATAGTTTTTTAATAGTCTTTTTTAAAAGCAGTTTCCGGCTCAGAGCAGACCATAAGAGAAGGCACAGAGATTTCTCATCTATTTCCTGTTGCTATACTTGTGTCACCTCCCCACTTATCAACATGCCCCACCAGAATGGTACATTTATTAAAACTGATAAACTTACAGTTACACATCATAATCACTTAAAGTCCATAGTTTACCTGAGAGTTCACTCTTGTTATAGTATACTCTCTGTGTTTGGGAAAATGTTAAATGACATGTGTACATCATTATGGTATCATACAGAGTATTTACACTGCCCCTAAAAATCCCCTGTGCTCTGCTTTTTCACCTTCCCCACCCCAATCCATAGCAACCACTAATCTATTGTCTACATAGTTTTGTTTTTTCCAGAATGTCATATTGTTAGACTCAAGTAGTATGTACCCATTTTGGACTGGTTCCTTTCACTCAGTAAAATGCATTTAAGGGTACTCCATTTCTTTTCATGGTTTGCTGTCTCATTTCTTCATACTGTTAAATAATATTCCATGGTCTGGATGTTTCACATTTTATTTATCCATTCACCTACTGGAGGACATCTTGGTTGTTTCCAAGTTCTGGCAATTATGAATAAAGCTCCTATAAGCATCTGTGTGCAAGTATTGTGTGGACATAAGTTTTCAAGTCTTTTGGGTAAATACCAAAGTGTGATTGCTGGATTGTTTAGTAAGAGTGTGTTTAATTTAATTTTGTAAGAAGCCTTCCCACCAGCAATTTATGAGAGTTCCTATTGCTCCATGTACTCAGCAGCACTTGGTGTATTTTGGATGTTTTGCCAGTGAATCTCATTATTGTTTTAATTTGGAGTTTCCTAATGACATATGAGGTTGAACACCCTTTCATATGCTTATTTACCACACGTGGTAAGGTGTCTGTTAGGATATTTTGTCCATTTAATTTTTTGATTTTTATTTTTGTCTTTTAGGGCCACACCTGTGGCATATGGAGGTTCCCAGGCTAGGGGTCCAGTTGTTGCTATAGCCACTGGCCTACACCACAGCCATAGCAATACTGGATCTGAGCCGCATCTGTGACCTACATCACAGCTCACAGCAACGCCGGATCCTTAACACAGAGTGAGGCCAGGGATGAAACCCGTGTCCTCATGGATGACAGATGGGTTTGTTAACCACTAAGCCATGATGGGAACTCCATTTTGTTCATTTAAAAACTGGGTTCTGGAGTTCCCGTCGTGGCGCAGTGGTTAACGAATCCGACTAGGAACCATGAGGTTGCGGGTTCGGTCCCTGCCCTTGCTCAGTGGGTTAAGGATCCGGCGTTGCCGTGAGCTGTGGTGTAGGTTGCAGACACGGCTCGGATCCCTCATTGCTGTGGCTCTGGCGTAGGCCGGTGGCTGCAGCTCCGATTCAAACCCTGGCCTGGGAACCTCCATATGCCACGGAAGCAGCCCAAGAAATAGCAACAACAACAACAACACAAAAAAGACAAAAGACAAAAAAAAGACAAAAAATAAAAATAAAAAAAAAATAAAAACTGGGTTCTGGGGTTCCTCTTGTGGCTCAGTGGGTTAAGAACATGAGTAGTATCCATGAGGATGCAGATTTGATCCCTGGCCTTGCTCAGTGGGTTAAGGATCTTGCATTGCTACGGAGATGAGCTGCGGAGTAGGCTGCAGATGTGGCTCAGATCTGGTGTTACTGTGGCTGTGGCATAGGCTGGCAGCTGTAGCTCCAATTCAATCCCTAGCCTGGGAACTTCCATACACTGCAGGTGCAGCCCTAAAAAGAAACAAGTTTAAAAAATGAAAAACAAAACAAAACAAAACAAAACAAAACCTGCGTTTTAATTTTCTCGTTGGGTTTAAGGGTTCTTTGTACATCTTAGAGGACAGTCCTTTATGAAAAATATCTTTTGCAAATATTTCATCCCAGTGTGTAGCTTGTCTTCTTATTCTCTTGACAGTGTCATTAGAAGAGAAAAGGTTTTTAATTTTAATGAACTCCAGCTTATTAATTATTCATTTCATGGATCATACATGGGGAGAGCACTTTGCCCTGTGACATCAGTTCTCTGATAGATCTAAAAGAAATTGTTAATTTTTCAATGTGTTCAGCTTATTGCTTATTGTTAAGATGGAATGATGACTTCCAAGCCTCTTATATGCCAGACCAGAAATTAGAAATCTAGTTAACAAGTTAAAAAAAAATATTTTCTATTGCTTACATTATTTTTTTCTTCTTTAGAATTTACTTATCTAGCTAGCTATTTGTTATCTATCATCTATGTACTTACCTAATATATTTTAATATATATTTATCTTAGTCTTTTTTCATGTTCCAAGATTTCTTCAGTGGTCTGGTGCTCTCTAGGCGCCCATTTCTGTTAATGAAGGAGGTAATAGGAGAAAAAGGATGGGGTGTGCATGTGTGTGCTTAGGCCTTCAGTTCAGTTCAATTTACCATTAACCATGGGAAAAGAAGCATTTCTTTAAAGAAACATTTCCCTCTCTCACACATAGCTGCTTGCCTTTCGTGATCTCTTACTCTCATTTCAGGAGTATTAGCAAGATCTTGGAAACTTGAGCCACATACTTTTAGATAAGCCAGAATCCTGCCGGAAATATTTAGCCTCTCAGCCAACCCCACATTTGGGACGAGATTTTATTGCCTTATGTGGTATACATGACTTGCAGATTTTGTATTTGAGAAATTGCATGCTGCTACTACTCATTTATAACCTTGAATTCAATATGCATAGTGCTCTCATAGTCACCCACAGATGAATGCAGAGTGAGCCAAATTTTGAGATGTGCTCTACATACGTATTCCTAGTTGAGGTCAAACAAGATAACACTCAGCATTCTTTTCTCAGCTCTCACACTGTAAACAAGTGTCCTTTGTGAAGTCTGTTTAATGCCACATTTGTGTGCTTTTTTTGGTGACTTCACTTTTTAAAATGGCCCCAAGCATAGTGTTGAAGTGTTATATAGTGCTTTTCAGTACAAAACATGCTATGGTATGCATTATGGAGAAAATACACATGTTAGATAAGCTTCCTTCAGGCATGAGTTATAGTACTATTGGTTGTTATTTCAGTGTTAATGGATCAACTGTATGTGTGTATATATAAATGCATACATATATGTGTGTATATATATATATAAAACACACAGAAAGTAATTTTAAATGGAAAGATATATAAAACAAGATTATGTTATGTATTCATCAGTTGATGAAAATATTGTGACCAGAAGCTCACAGGAATCCACCCCTGTATTTCCCCTAGGAGTAATGGTTTAGTATTCACAAGCTCAGTGTTTGTGGTGACATTATGGAATTATAATGACCACAAATAAAGAGAATGGACTGTACTTCAAAACCTGTGATTGCTTCACTGCTTCTTTGGAAATATTTATTTCCTTCTATTTCTGTTTCATTTCTTTTCTTCATCTGGGATGAGTTTGTGGAAAATGGCTTCATTCCACCATCTTTAACCAGAAACATCACATCTAATTTTATTTTAAAAATACTAACCTGAAGTGTTGTTTTTTCTCCCAAAAGGATTTTGTTCTGCATCCTGTCTTCAGAGGGTCAGTCTTATTTATTTATTTTTAATTTTTTTGCTTTTTAAGGGCTGTACCCATGGCATATGGAGATTCCCAGGCTAGGGGTCGAATTGGAGCTGTAGCTGCCAGCCTACACCACGCTCACGACCACACTGGAGCCTTAACCCACTGAGCAAGGCCAAGGATCGAATCTGCATCCTCAGGGATGCTAGTCAGATTCGTTAACCACTGAGCCACAATGGAAACTCCAGAGGGTCAGTTTTGATGATCTGTAACTTTAGTATGTGGTTTTTAATTTAGGGTTTGGAAATTTGAGTTCTTCCAAAATCATGAGATTCAATTTGTTTGTAGTTTGGTGAAATTTTGATTCTCCCACTGCTAAAACAATAACCCATTAAGTATCTTAATGCTAGGTAAGTTTTTTAAAAATAAAATAACATGAGCCTGATCACAATTTTACACACAGGCATATGGTAAAGGCTTTCTCTTCTACCAAGTTTTAGAAAAAAATTTCCCTAATTTTATTAAAAATTTTACTTTCTGTATCTTGGATATGATCTATACTGAATTTTGGGCATAACAGTATGGCATTGCTTGGAAAAAGGCAATCAGTAAGATATTGTGAACTTCAAAAATAGGTTAATTTTTAATAATTATATATTAGATATCTAAACAACCTCCTTCATAAAAATGGATATGAAAAAGATAGAATAAAAGATAGTTGATAATATATGAGGCATTACTCTAATTTGTCCAACAACATTATAAATACTTATAGTAATGATAATTTTACTTTTCTCTCTGTGATACTGCCTTCAAGAGCTTTTACTTAATATTGAACCAAGTAATTCCTTCCATAAAGAAACATTTTTCCATTATTACTAATCAAAATGAGGCATGTACTCTGGGAAACTCAGTGGACTGGTGTTTAGCCAAAGAGTTAACTGTTCATTCTGAGAAAGTTGTGAGCTTGATATCCGAGAAGACCTGTCATTCTGTTAGGTATACACATCTCTGCTGTCTACTCAAGAAATTCTAATATAAATCATATCAGTGCCTTAGAATTCACTTTTAAAGTTATGAGTTCTGTTTCATCTCTGACATTTAAAATGCTTGGATGTTGTCACTATCATCCTGATTACAAGAAAAATCTAGACATCTTACCTTTGCGATCTTCCTTCCTAAAACCCATAATGCTGTCTAATCATGAGAAAAACATCAGATAAGTCCCAAATGAGGGGCATTCTACAAAATGCTTGACTAATTCTCCTCAAAACTTTAAGGTCATCAAGAGCAAAGGAAGTCTGAGAAACTGTCACAGTCAAGAGGCAGCTAAGGAGATGAGAAGATTAAATGTATTGTATCCCCGTTAGGATCCTAGAATTGAAAAAAAAAAAAAAAAGGACATTAGTAAAAAGGAAGGAATTCTGAAGAAAGTAGAGGCTTTATGCAATAATAACATATCAGTATTGGTTCATTAATTGTGAAAAATGTACCATAATTAATATGAAATTTTAATAATAGGTAATACTGGATATGAGGTATATAAGAGCTCTATTAATAATGCTAGCATTTTTCTGTAAGCCTAAAATTATTTTTAAATTAAAAGGTTGTTTTATAAAATCATGATCACATAAGTAAAATTCAGGAAGAGATCTCTTCATTTTAAATGTTACATTTGTGTCTTCCATCAGAATGCCATCACAAGACCAAGATTGCAAAATTCATTACGTGGAAACAAAAAATACTTCCTTAGCTGAAAATATTCATAAATAGCTCTAAAGAGTAGGCTCTGCTCTTAATTCTTAACTGAGATTCTGTTAGCTAAGGAAGGAGATAAAAAAATACTTCCTTTCACATAAAAAGTGCTGGAGAATCTTTAACATTTAAACTACCCACTCTACTTCTAAACTAAAAAAAAAACCCTTTTTGTCAGAGGTACCTAGAAGTTAGGCCACAAATAAGAAAGAAGTGTTTTTACCCATGCATTTATCCTCTGTACCGTGTTATATTTGAATGATCAATGATCACTTTTATCCCAGGTTTAAACATTAAAATAAATATTTATTTCTAATATATATTTGAATAAATGTAGTCTTTCCATGTTACCACTTCCTAAAAGACATTCCAACCAGGTTTAGATCTTCATTGTATTTTTTAGGTAGCCTTGAGAAAATTTGTGAAACATCAACCTTTATGGCTCTAACTTCTGATATCATTTACCTAGTTAGGTGAAAGTCATTTTAATGTTTATAACTAACCAGTTTAAGCTACAGAGTAGAAGAGGATCTTAGAAAATAGAGTGACAACCCAAAAAGGAATAATAGAAAATAAACTGTTGGAAGAAAGTTTCAGCCGGTTTGAGTTAGTCTACTTATTACTAAAATAATCTTTATAGTAATAAGTTGTAACCATAGTGTACTTGTCTTTTTGTCTTCCAAGTATGTCTTCCTTTCTTAATGACCCCACAGTTATTCCATAGTAATCCTACTTAGCCTGGGAATTTCAAAGCAGGACTCATCCTACCACGCTATCCCCAAAAGCAATGACTTAATGTTCCCCAGCGGGCTCCTTCTCCCTGACCTCACGGATTTGCCACATAAGAATCCTTCTAAGACTGTTGACAGAACTACAAGGAATGATCTTTCCTTTTTCTCTGTAACTACAAATTGTAAATATCGGTATTTCCCTATCAAGTCAAAACCCAATATAAGAATAAAGTCAGTACAAAAAAGCAGATCTGAGAGAAGGAAGGTAGTGCCAGTGACATGTTTGAACATCAATATCTAGCCAAGCCCAAGAAAGCTCTAACAGTGGGCTTTCGATGATGTGGGCCAGTTCATTCCTATGTAATTTATGTTTTTATAAACCTAAACTGAAAATCCTGGATAATATACTGATATTTTTTGAACATGTACTATGTGTTAGAAACTATGTTAAATGCTTTAACTATATGATCTCATTTAATTTCCACAGTAAGTCCATGATGGAGATTCTATAATGAACTCCTCTGAGGTAATAATTAACCCTATAATTAAAGATTAGAGAGTTTAAGTAACATGTCTAAACTTCTGATTTTACAGATAGAGAAGCAAAGTTAACCCAGACACAAAATTAACAAATTTTGCAAAGTTAACGCAAAGAGGCCCAACAAATTTAACCCAAAGTCACAACTTTATCAAGGTCAAGGCAGTTATGCTACATCTCTTAGCACAAAAAATAATGTGAGAAAATGAATAATTGTCTGGAAGTCTAAACAATCAAATTGATTTAACTAAAAACATGAGTTAATTGACTGAATCCTACTTTTTATTTCCAAAACAATTTGTAAAAAGAAAGTGTGCCTTCATACATATATGTGTGTACATATGTGTATCTATATTTTTTCTTCTTTTCCTTAAAACCAAAATAATTCCATGAGTAGTTAGCCCTTGGTAATTTAACTATATGATGATCTATCAACAAAGTTTTATTGACTTTTAAAAATACCACATTTCTGCATTTGTGGATGTGTGAAGACACAAAATACATTGGCCACATGATCTTTTTCAGACCAACATTTCATAAGCCTGTAGAAGATATGTTTTTATTTATATTTATCTTGCTTTATTTCTCCATACTCTGAAAATACTTTGAATGTTCTTAATTAATAGCTTTTCCTCAAAACAATTTTGAAAGAGCATATCACAAAAGTGAATTCATAATAAACCTATTAAGTCCCAAGTTCCAAGTCTCAGAATTACCACTTGTAAAAGAAAGGTTAGAGGACTAGTGTCTATAAAGGAGCTAAGTTTGGAAGCCAAAATCTTTGGTTCTAGCATGTATTCTTAAAACAATAGTTGTCAGTGCATTTAGAATTCTAGCAGTAATGAATAGCATATGGTTATATGCTCTCTGCATGTATGCCCTGTAATCTATGTAATGGGTACTGGAACCATGGTGTATACATGCATTTTCTCTCTTTTTAAATTTTTTTATTTATTTATGCTGGCACCTATAGCATATGGAATTTCCTGGGCCAGAGATTGAATCTAAGCCACAGCTGTGACCTACGCCACAGCTGTGGCAATACTGGATCCTTAACCCACTGTACTAGGCTGGGGATTGAACCCATGCCTCCACAGTGACCCAAGCCGCTGCAGTCAGATTCCTAATGCACTGCACCACAGTGGGAACTCCAATATAAATTTTCTTTTAATTCTAGTTTTAAATATGTATGGTAAACAGATTTGCAATAAAACTCCTACCTTTAATTCTTGTTTTTGAGTAATAACAAAATCAAACTTCATAATGAGGACTATTATTATTATCATATTTTGGAAACATTTTTAGCACGTGATTCCCATGAATTTATGACTGTTAAAAGTGTTATATGGAAACTAAATGTAAATTTTGAAGGTAGTTTAAATTTTAATAACTATTTCCAGCACTCTTCTCATTTAAAGTAACTCAAGTATTTCAAAACATTTTATTTTGTAAAAATTGGTATTAAGGAGGGAAAATTTTTGCCTGTCCTCTTTTCCACTCTAGTTGTGGAGTTGTTCTTAATTTAACATCTTAACTTTACTAAAGCAAAAACAGTTTAGCCAATCATTATCTATCAGCTATGTATGTTATGTCCTTAGGTTTTAAGTAGGCTGTCCTGAAATTAGCACTAAAGATGGAAAGCACATGGCTATGAGCTCATCACACCATAATGAGATGGGCTTCAGAGATTGCAAAGAGCTTCACTTCCACAATATGCAAATTGTGTACAATGCCAGATGCAGAAGCGCTGATCCAGTTGCCAAGTTCTATGGAGGGCATGGTGATTCATTCACAAATTGTCACAAATTTAGATACTCAGGAACTAGCAGCCTCTTTAGGGCTGCCTACATGCATGGCTACAGTGGACAATTGTATGACATTCTGGCACCTGGAAGGAGATCTCGACCTTAAATTCTCTCCAAGTCTACTGTGATGTCAGACTTGGTTAACCCTAGGACATAGCTCAATATTTTTTGTGCCTTTGGATATTGGATCTGTCTGCTCAAGGCAGAAAGAAACCATTCAAATCAAAGAGAAGAACCGACCTCAAAGTAAATTAGCACCTGTTAGCACCTATTTCCACATTCAGATTTGTAGATTTCTCCTTTGAAACAAATTTTCTGTCTCCATAGGCCAACTTTTAACTTCTCTATTTATGAAATAACCAATCTTAGATTTTAGATATTTCTAAATAGATATTTCACTGTCTTAGAATAATATGTTCATTTATTCAACAGTTATTATTTGATGACTTACCAGGAGCCAGGAACTAAGTTATATATCAAAAATAACAAATTAGAGTATGCCTTAAAAATATCTAAGTCTAGTGGAAATATAAGTCATATATTCTTTGCTATCTGTGTGTGGCTAAAACTACTTACTTTTTAAAATATTTGATTTGTGTTGTGGGGGGTGTTTGAAAGTAGAACAAAAATTTGATATTGGAAAAAAATCCTGGCCAGTTGTTGAGGTATTATTCACCCTTCTTAATAAGAGTGTAGGGAGACATTTACAAAAGAGTAAGTTGGTTTGTTCACTCAATCAATTTCTAGGGGTTTATCCCGGAGGTCCAATGTTTTGGCCTAATGACTCTTTTTCCAAGACATCCATCTTTTGAAAGAATGAAATACTGAGAGAGTAAAGGCTAGCAGATCTTTGAAAAATTGACTTTCTTAAGGGAAAGAAACTATATATATTTTTTTTTTCTGTGTGTAAAACTGTATAGGTGCATGTGGTGTGTATATGTGATATCAGTAGGAAAATATGTATTCAAAAGTCTAGATAGTTTACAGCAAGATCAGCAAACTGTGGCCTATAGGACAAATCAGGCCCATCACTTTCCTTTGTAAATAAAGATTTATTGGAACCCAGCCATGGTCACTTTTTTACACATTACCTGTGACTGCCTTTATGCCTGGAATGGTGTTTACTATCTGAATGAAACTGAAGTGGTATTTACCAGATAGTTAAAATACTTACTATCTGGACATCTACAGAAAAAGTTTGCAGACCCCTGGCTTATAGTTTTGTATTATATTTTTGTAAAAATTAGTGTCTCAGGAACCTCATGTTTGTAAAGTATTGCCCAGATAGAAAGTGCTAAATGATCATGCTCATTCAGGGTAATACATATCAGATTTCAAATAAAAATTCAAAATATTGAATAGAATGAAAATAGTCTTTTTATATAGAAGGTGGCCTTTAGAATCTATTTAATAGACAAAAGAAATGCAAGTACTGCCCAATAATATTTTCTACAAAAATTACTACATGTTTTCCATGTGTATAAGGATCCAGTGAGGAAAGCAGAAATCACGCTAAGTAGTTTACTGCATGGTATTTACAATAGGGAACTAGTAAGGACTTGGAAGAACTAAAATTAAAGATACTGAGCCACATCAGAGATTACCAACTGTATGGGGCAACTACTGTCAGTAGCGCTGAAAGAATAAAAGGATATAATGGTGAGGAGCTATGGCTTCCAAGTAGAAGCTGGAATCACAGCAGGAGGCCTCCCACTGGGAACTAGAACCATGGAGGGGTAGTGTATTAGCTTCCTTGGGCTGCCATAGCAATTTATTGTAAACTGTATGGTTTAGAACAACAGAAGTTCATTCTGTCACAGTTCAGGGGTCCTGAAGTCCAAAATCAAGATGGTAGCAGGACTCTTCTCCTTCTGAAGGCTTGAGGGAAGAATTCTCCTTGCCTCTTCCTAGCGTCTGGTGGTGCAGCAATCCTTGGCATTCCTTGGCTTCTTCCTACATCACTCCAATTTCTGCCTCTACTTTCATATGGCCATTTTCTCTTTGTATGTCTGTCTCTTCTGTGTGTTTATGTTCACCTTTCTTCCTTCTTATGAGGACACCAGTCATTGGATTTAGAGCCAACCTTAATCTAGTATGACCTCATTTTAGATTAATTACATCTGTAAAGATCCTATATCCCAGTAAGCTTACGTTCATAGGTTCTAGGTGGAGATGAATTTTGAGGGGACACTATTCATCTCAGTAGAGCCGGACTGCAGGCAAGAGGTGGTTCCACTCAGGAAATTGTTGGATATATCACCTGAAACATTCTCTATCCAGTGTCTTCCGTTTGCCAAACCTAACAAGAAGCCAGTTGGTGGTCTGAGAAATGTGGTTTGCAGAGGACAAGTTTTGGGACATGAAGCAGATCAAGGGCTTGCTAGGTGTGGGTCTGAGAAAAAAGCAAGTAAAGAAATGTTTTAAAAAGCCTACTCATAGTGTTTAAAATTCTTCACCTCCTAATCTTTTAGATGTACACCGAAAACATTATGGATGAACTTACATGATGTTTGGAGCTTGCTTAACAATAATACAGAAAAGGGTCAGAGTGAGTTAGGCTCTAGATCAAGATATTTCAGTAGTAGCAACACCGATATTTTCGACTGGGTGATTCTTTGTAATGGTAAGGGGGGATGTGCATTATAGAATATTTAGAATATTGTTGAATATTTACCAGCATCTCTGGCCTCTAGTAGCACCCCCCTGTACCTGTTGTGATAGCCAAAAATGTCCCCAGACATTGACAAATGTCCACTTGGGGGCAAAATTGATTGTTTTTGAAGCTTACTGGTTTAAGTAAAACAAGACCAACTTTGAGTTAATAATCGTTAAAGTCAGAAGATGAGCACGAAGGGGTTCGTTATGTTCTTCTCTCTAATTCGGTGTATTTCTAATATTTTCATAACAAAAACTAAACAACACAAAATAAACTACCTTAGAGAGTGTTCGGCTTCTGCTAGATCTAGTATTTGAATTAAAGCCCTTAACTAAAGGTCACCAAAGTCAATACTTGAGTCAATTAGTAATGATGCTAATGAATTCTGAAGGTCAACTCCTGAAATGTCTTTGCACAGAGAGAAATTGAGCAATTTTTCATGCTCTATATCTTCATCATCAATATTCATGTATTAAGTATATAAATATATACAACACCCAATTAGATGTTTATTTTTTAAATATATTTATACATATACAACCCAAATCTCCAAAAATCTTCAAATACAGATAGTTCCTTTGCATGTAAATTGGCTTGACTTTGCATTTGCAATGCAAATAGATAATCACATCACACAAGTCAGATGGCTGCATCCTAAAGTGAACCAGAAATGAGTCTGAAGAGTTTGAATTCCAGTTCTGATATTATCTAGATTCCTCTTTTGGACATGATCTCTGTAGACCTCAGTCTCCTGAGGACAGTAAAATTCTATATAACACTACTGTCATGATCTTTCTAAAATACATGCCATGATCATTTCCTTCTTATACTTTTAAGGATAAAATGTAAAATTCTTAGAATTGTGAATAGGAGTTTGTCAGTTGCCATCTGCCTCTATATGGATTAAATCATGAGTCACTGCAGCTGCTGACCTGAAGCACCCCTGGAGCGGAGCTCAGGGTGAAGACCAGCAGTGAGGCTGGAAGACTAGGTCTTCAGATAAATATTTTTAGGAGAAGATTTTATAAGCCCACTTCTTGCATCTTTGCATATCTAGAAAAACACTAGAACCCTTCATGGTGATGTCTGCTCCTTGCAACTAGTACTAACCTTCATGAGACCAGCAGCAAACTTCTGTAAAATGTGTGCCTGGCTGCATGCACCTCCCCCTTCACCTTTATTTGATATTCTCCCTTTCCTCTTTGGGGCAGTATTTCAGAGCTATGGAAATACTGCCTCCTGGGTTGTAGTTAAGTGGATAAAACAGAAGAAGTCATGGTCCTTTGTGAGAAGAGCCACTCCCAAGGGTGGGCCAGTGAGCCCTTAGGGAACTAGAGAAAGAAACAAAGACTGGCCCAGAGTTGAGGTGAATATCAAAGGAATGATTCCTGTAAGCCCAGACCTTTACATCTTCCTACAGAAACTGGTTTTCTGTAAATCTGGTTATCTGTAAATCTTTTGTTACTACTACCTTCCGTTTGTTGCAAAAACTCACATATCCTAGCTTCCCACTTAACCTCCTCTGAGTGGTTTCTTAGGGCTACCTGACATACTGTCTCCCTGGGCATAAGTCCTAATTTCACCCCAAATAAAATTTAGCTCTCAACCCTCACATTGTGCTTTTATTTTTTATTAAGTCGACAGCATGGTATCTGCATTCATTAAAATTTAGTCTTTATCTCTCTAGTTATGTCTGGCTATTTCTCATACCTCTGTACTCCACTCATGATAAAACCACCTATCTGTGTATGTGTCATAGTTTCTGATTTCCCTGTACTTATTGACATTCCCTAGATCAACACAGTTCTTAACATTTCACTTTTTTATATTAGAGGTTTTGGGGAGGAAAAAATTTTCCTCTACCCTCTAGGTTCTACTGGCTGGTCTAAGAATTCAATGGATACTTTTTGTTTTTATTATTATTACTCAATGAATTTATCACACCTGTAGTTGTACAGTGATCATCACAATCCAATTTCACAGGGAAAAAAATTAAAAATTAATAAAGTTATTTGATAATGACAAAAAAAATTCAGTTGACATAAGACAGATTAATAGGAGAAAATGTTGCCGAAATTCAGCCTCTGTCTGCCAGTTCTGAATTGAAACACAGAGACAGAGTTTTGGGTAAAGGAGAAAAAATAGCTTTATTGCTTTGCCAGGCAAGTGGGGGGGGACACAGCAGGCTAATGCCTTAAAGACTGTGACCCCTCTTTGGAAGGGGTTAGGAGGTAGTTTTATAGTTTGGGGAGTGGAATAAGGATCAGGATAGAGGCAAGCTTGCATTGTTTCTCAGTATTGGTATCTAGTGGCCCTGGGACTGGCTTTGGTGGTCCTCCTTCCCAGAATTAAGACGGCTTTATCAAGTAGTTCTTCCATTTGTTGGGGGTTTTAATTCTACAGAAAGGCTCAAAGATATTGTTATGTATATTCCTTGAGGAGGAACCAGGATCCTGCCCCAAGGCTGCACTTCTCTTCCCTGGTCTCTCCATCTCCTCCCTTCCCAGGTTAGCAGCTGCCTTTTGGAATACCGGGAAGGTCATGGAGGCTGAGGCTTATTCCTAAAAATAAGCAATGGAGGACACAGAAAGTCTTGTGTGCCTATAAGCCCTACAGGGCACTAGCTCGCTTCCAAAAATTCCAACAAAATTTAATAACATGTATACATGGGAGAGACCAAGAAGAATTGAGTAACCTGCCCAAAGGACCCAAACTCTCACTTTAAATACTATCTCCAGCTAAAGACAAAAGAGGATGTTAAGGGTAATGGTTTGGGACTTAGAAGAGGAAGAAGACAATTGACGTGGAGATAGAAAAACAGATGTTTGGTAAACAAATGTTTGCTGGACCTTGCAAAGACAATGGGACATAGAGTGGATATTGATCTCTAGACTTTTGAGTTTCCCCACCATACCTAGACCATGTTCTTTGTAGAAATGTCTGATAATAGCTCTGTTCCAGGAACAGGCCTTTTATCTGAAGTTTTATAGGCAGTTAAAAGGCGGATAATAGGAAAAACTTCCTAAGTCTTCTGTTTCTTAAAAATAATCAGCCTAGGAACTCCCATTCTGGTCTAACAGAATCGGCAGTGTCTTGGGAGCACTGTGATGTGTGTTTGAGCCCTGGCCCAGCACGGTGGTTAAGAATCTGGCATTGCTGCAGCTGTGGCTTAAGTTGTGACTGCGGCTTGGGTCTGATTCCTGGCCTGGGAGCTCCATCTGCCACTGGGCGGCCAAAAATGAAAATAAATAAATGAATTTTTAAAAATCAGCATAAAATAATCCTTGTACCAGAGACATTTTGGGTAGCAAATGTTGTGTCTGCATACTGGCCTGACCAGGCTTTGCCCTCTGTAAGACAGAAGACATTCATCTAAATATCAAGCAGATGATTGAAATTTGTAATGTACCTTATTACACGGTATTGCTAATGTCGATGAAAAATCAACCAATTGATCTAAGAAATGAAAAATTTTATTTAAGCCAAATTTGAGGATTATAATATGGGTAGAACATCTCAGAAATTTCCAAGAACTCTTCTACCCATTAGAGGTCAAAGGCATGGTTATATACGTTTTTTGAGAGTGGGAGCTGTACATCAAATGACATTTATTATTGATAGTTTACATATTCCACATCTAAGCAGCAGCATGGTGGGTCATGTGACCTCTTATAAGCTCACAAAGGAATGTTACCTTTTAAGGAGCTGTCTTAATGTTGTTAGGAGAATGTTGCTCTTTATGGTTGAGCAGGTATTCCTGCTGATGGGGGAGGTCTAGTAGATGTATAATGCACACAATTCACAGTGAGGGGAGAATGGAGACCAAAGGGCAGAGAAGATTTTTTTTTGTCTTTTTGTCTTTTTTTGTTGTTGTTGTTGCTATTTCTTGGGCTGCACCCGCGGCATATGGAGGTTCCCAGGCTAGGGGTTGAATCGGAGCTGGAGCCACCAGCCTACGCCAGAGCCACAGCAACGCGGGATCCCAGCCGCGTCTGCAACCTACACCACAGCTCATGGCAACGCCGGATCGTTAACCCACTGAGCAAGGGCAGGAACCGAACCCGCAACCTCATGGTTCCTAGTCGGATTCGTTAACCACTGCGCCACGACGGGAACTCCAGATTTTTTTTTTTTGCTTTCTAGGGCTGCACCCACGATATATGGAGGTTCCCAGGCTTGTGGTTGAATGAGAGCAATAGCTGCCAGCCTACACCACAGCCACAGCCACAGCAATGCGGGATCCGAGCCAAGTCTTTGACCTGCACTGCAGCTCACAGCAACACCAGATCTTCAACCCCACTGATCGATGCCAGGGATTGAACCTGCAACCTCATGGTTACTAGTCGGATTTATTTCCACTGAGCCACAATGGGAACTCTGAGAAGATTTTTTATGTTCAAATTTCTGTCTTGCCATAGAAATATGAGTTTTATTTCACACTAATATATATTTGAATGTATAACTACACAATCTATCATTTTTCCTTGGCAATTTTTAGCAATGATGATTTAAAAGTCCAAAATTTCTAGCTTCTCTTTTCATATTATAGTGTTTCTCACTTCCTTTTCTCTGTACTTAGTGTTTTGCAACAAAATACTTTTATTAGTAACTTTTTAATAATGTCCTCTTTGTGGTTCACTTTTATTACTTATTAACTTCTCTCTGTGACTATGAGATAAGATCCAGGCACCTGGCTTTGTGCCAGTCCACTCCCCTTCCCTGTAAAGAACATCACTAGAACCAAGGGGCTATAGACCAGACAAGTTTCAGCTTATTTTAATCTTTAGATAAGCTTAGAATTTGCCTTCACCTATTTTAGAGGTTTGTGCATTCAATTCCCATTGCAAACACACAATAATGTCCGAAAAACCCTATACATCTTCTGTCTCTTTCACCCTGAGAGGAAATGGTTAAGTTTTAGAAATGCAGGCAACACTTTTTGGAGGTTTAGAGCAGAATTTGGCTCTGACTCACACCCAGGTTGGTGAATTATTATGTGGAAACAATGGTTAAGCAATCTGATCATTTCCTTAAAGTCCTTTCCCCATATGTTGGAAACATTATTGAGTAGTCAGTGATGTTTGAGTCAGCTGGATTTCACAAAATATCTTGTATTGGTAAGGCATCATTTCATCTGGAAAATTAGATTCCAGATTCAAAACATTTCATTATTCCAAATTTCCCGCCTGGTAAAAATCAGCATCATTCGAGTTATGAAAAAAAAAAGGATAATCCAGTAAGATCTCTACTTCATATGCGAATTTGCATTGTCTTAATTTCTATGAATTACGTAATTTTTATACGTTATACATATACTATAAAGCAGAGAATATTTATAAAATGGTATAATTTGACTCTTCAGCTATCGTGTGAATATAGAACTTATACCCATTCTGTATGCATACCTCTGTGAGAGGACAAAGCAAAACCTTTGAAAATGTATGTGTATACATATCTCTCAGTAAATATTTTAATGTCTGTGTATTCTTTTGTAATATTTATCTAAAATGTAGAAATTCCCATTAAGGTTTGGTCTATAAATGTCTAGTATATTTGTGTAATTTGGAGAAATAATTTAAGTTACACTTAATAAACCGAAGTCATCTCTCTTACCTACTTGGGTTTATTAAATATTATAAATTACAAGGATGTAAAGTGATCATTGTGTTAGAAAACTATCTTTTCTCAATTTCCTCTCCCACTTATACTCTAATATCAGAACTTAACAATCCTTTTAATATGAAACCCACAGAAAACTCACTTTTTATAAGTTGTTTAAAATAAAATTTCTTAACATATTTAATTTTGTCCCTCAGTAGCAATGTGCTTCCAAAGGCAAACAAGAGATTTACTCATAAACCAGAAGCCAAAGCATTAGGATGGGATGAAAACCTTCCTCGTAAAGGAATTTTTAAGCAGCAGATCATTTACTGTCAATCTCTAAATAATACTACATTAGGAATGCCTAAGGGTGTCTTGAAACAAATTATCCCCATTTCGGATTTCACAATTAAAAGGGAAGGAGGGCTCCCAAACATCCTTCATTCCGGAAATATGAGCTTGCCCGGAGTGACGACCCTGGCAGCCATCAGTGGCTGCATGTTAACAAAGCATGCCCTGCAATTGCATATTTGGGACTGAGGATGGCTGGCTTGGTGAGTCACTCAACCCCGGAGGACATTTTTGCAAATAGAGGCAAAACGTCAAGACCTTTCTCAAAAATTAAATCAGCAAGCTTCCTAGTTATCCTCCTGACTTAAGTAGAGGGAGTAAATTCCTATTCCCTGAAGCACCTTGTAAAAGCAGAGCTGCCCAAGCTCCATTCAGAGATGCCTTTAGCATGAATGGGAGCTGGAAAGAAATAGCATTTTCAGCATATAAAGCAGGACAAGTTTTCTCTTCCTATGAACCTATATGTAATACTTTTATAAAAGAAATTACTCTGTAGGATCGATGCATAGCAGTTTACTCATGATCTCTACGCAAGGTCAAAATTTTAAGGAATAATTTCACTTACAATGTGCTTTTTATAAAAAGGTTTGAATCTTTGTTTCCGTGGGTATCTGTTTCAGATACTACAATCTATCTTCAGCTTTCCATATCTATTTTTAAATTTTTTAAAATCTATTTTAAATGTGCCTTTGCCCAATGACTTTAAATGCAAACATGACATACACTCAACAGTGCTTTCCAATAGTACTGCATGCTATGATGAAAATGTTCTCTATCTGCCTTGTCCAACATGGTAGCCTGTGGCCACGTTTGACGATTGAGCCCTTGCAATGTGGCCAGTGAGACCGAAGAACTAAATTTTTAATTTTTAAATTGTAATTACCTTGAACTGAAATAGCCATGTGTGGCTAGTAGCTACTCTACTGGTATTGGGCAGCACAGTTTTAGAAGAGCTCTTTGAAGCCTTAATATGCACCGGGGGATCTTCAAAGAAAAATTCAGATGCGCTATTTCCAGGGTGAGACCCTGAGATTCTGTACTTCTAGCAAACTCCTGGTAATGCCAATGCTGCTCCACCAAAGATTACTGTTTAAGCAGTAAGGCTTTGGAAGAATAATTCTCAAACTTTGATGCATATTAAAATAACCTGGGGGATGTTCTCTGATGGCCTAGTGGGTTGAAGCTCCTGCGTTCTCACTGCTGTGGCTCTGGTTTCTGCTGTATGGTGAGGATCGATCCTTAGCCCAGGAACTTCCACATACTGCCTGAGCAGCAAAAAAGAAAAAAAGAAAAAAAAAAGATGTAATAGCCTGGGTAGTATTAAAAACCCCAATGCCCAGGCTGAACTCAATACCAAGCAAATAAGGAATTCTCTTGGTGAGACACAAACAACAGAATTTTTTTTTTTACATCTCTTTAGTTGAGTCCAGTATCTAGCCAAGTTTGAGAATTAGTGCTTATTATGCATAAAAGTGCAGGGGAATCACCTGGAGATCTTGTTTAAATACAGATTCTGAGTCAGTATGGGGTGGGGCCTGAGATTTTTTCCATTTCTAGTAAGCTTCCAGGTGCTTCCAAGGTTAATGGTCTGCTTTAGGTATTGCTTTGTCATAGACCAACATAATTAGCATCACCTGGGAGCATTTAGAAATGCAGAATTTGGAGCTCTGCCCTAGAATAACTCATTCACAATGCAGGGTTCTGAATAGCATTCATGGGCAATTTGTGAGTATGTTATAGTTTAAGGGGCACTCTCCTGAAATCTTAACCATTTTTTTGTTAATATTGAACTTGAAGAGTGGGGAGAATATATATATATATAAATATATATATATATATATTTTGTCTTTTTTGCATTTTCTAAGGCCGCACTCACGGCATATGGGGTTCCCAGGCTAGGGATCTAATTGGAGCTGCATCTGCCAGCCTACGCCAGAGCCACAGCAATGTCGGATCCAAGCCATGTCTGTGAGCTACACCACAGCTCACGGCAATGCCAGATCCTTAACCCACTGAGACAGGCCAGGTATTGAACCCACAACCTCATGGTTCCTAGTCGGACTCGTTAACCACTGAGCCACGATGGGAACTCCAAGGAGAATAATTTTTAATGTTAGAATTCAAGCTCAGTGATTTTCAAAATATGATCCCAAGTATAGCAGCATCTGCATCCTGGCAACCTGGTTGGGGATAGGACCCAGCAATCTGTGTTTTTTATCAAACCCTTTGGGTGATGCTCATGTATGCTAAATTTTGAGAAATACTGCTCTGGTTTTTATTGAGTACAGAATTCTGAAAAAATAAGTTTTATTAATATTTCTTTTTTATAGTTATTATAATGTATACAAGATACATACCCAGTACTTTATAGACACAGTATGGTGTATCATGTGAGAAGGGACTATGTAGCCCAAGGAAAGGTAATGTTGTGTAAATGCTCAATGAATGTTTGCTTAATGAATGGTTGAATGGTTATTAGTATGAATAAAATACATAATATACAGAATTTTAGCATCTTCCAGGAAAGGATCTTTTAAAATGTAAATCTGATCATTTTATTTCCTCACTAAAATCCTTTAATACCTTACCATTTCTTCAAGGATGAACGTAAAACTTCTGAGGTTGATTTGCAGGATCTGGCCATGTTCTATGCCATGGTCCACTGTCACCACTCTCAGAATCCCCCATCCACCACTAGCTCTTCATAATACAATTAATCTAGGCTTCCATCATTTTGGTCTTTGAAATATACCAGTTCCCACTTTAGGATCCTTGCACATGTTCTTCCTAAAGAGATTGTTCTTTGCATATCTGCTCCATTATCTAGTTAATTAATTCCACCATATGAATAATATGTCCCATATTCCTTTGAAGGGAATTCTCACCTAAGTGAAGTTCACCTCTTATATTTTTTATAGCTCTTTATATTTTCCTTTAATTCACACATATTAGTATTTATCCATTTATTTGCTTAATTTTTTAAAGTCTATCTCTGATTACGTGTTATAACCTCCTAAAAGTCAGAGATTGGGTATGAATTATACCTCCAGTGCCTAACATATGGTAGCAATGTGTATCTATTGAATGAACAAAGTAATTCATTCAAATTAGAATCATCTGCCAATTGTAATTAATGCCTCATCTTTTCTGCTGCTTTGCTCCCCATCTCTGCTCATTTTACAAATTGGAAAATTGAAAGGACACAATGAACTTAACAGATACTGACTCACAGACTTTGAAAAACTTATGGCTTCCAAAGGAGAGAGAGGTTGGTGGGTGGGGGAATGCTGGTGGTTTGGGATGGAAATGCTATATCACTGTACAACTATAAATGTAATAAATTCATTGAGTAATATAAAAATAAATAAATAAAATACCAGTACCTGAAAAAAAAAAAAAGAAAAAAGAAAATTGAATGACTTAACTTTACCCAGAAATATTCAACTAGGAATATTCAATGAGTTCACATAATATATATTCCTTATGTAAACTCTAAATTCCTCACCCACGGTTTTCCAAAAGAGACAATAGTCCAGTTGGAACTGTTTTTCTTTGTTGTCTTTTAAAATTAATTTTTAGTTTTTTCCAAATTTTAATTTTTTCCAAAGCAGGTAGATTTATAATTAATTTATGGCCTATACCACCCTTTTGGTACACCAATGAGAATTCAAAGTTAAATGTGTTTTTCCATGTTTTTACTCCTTTTCCATTAGTTTCCTAGGGCTACCCTAATAAATTACCACAAACTTGGTGGCTTATGTGAGAACAAATGAAATTTATTCTCTCACTGTTCTGGACTCCAGAAATTTGAAATGAAGATGTTGGCAGAGTTGATTACTTCTTGGAGGCTCTGAGGAAGAATCTGTTCTATGTCTTGACCATAACTTCATTTGGTTACTGGCTATTCTTGGCATTCCTTGGTTTGTGGCAGCATAACTATAATCTTTGCCTCCATCTTCATGTGTCAGTCTTCCCTCTGGGTGTGTTCAAAGTTTCCTCTTATAAGGATACCAGTCATTTGATTAGGATCCACCCTAATCCAGTATAATCTTGTCATTACATGATTATACCTACAAAGACATTATTTCTAAATAAGGTCACCTTCTGTGATTCTGGGTGAACATGAATTGGGCAGGGGTAGGGGTTGTGGGGAAGGACAATTGAATTTAGTATGACCTCTGTCCCTAGCAAGGGGATAAAGATTTTGTTAAAAGGCAGGCAATTACCATTTATTCAGTATTTACTTATTCATTTAGTCTATATCATATAATTTATCCAATAACGTTGTGAAGTGGGTAGCACTATATTTAACAAATGATAGACTAAGGTTAGAAGAGAGTGAGTAATTTGTCAAAGGACATATGGTCAGTTTGTAGCAGAACTGAATTTAAATCAGGTTCTACTTTTTAAACCAAAGCCTATGCTCTTTCTCTTCCACCAGACTCCATCCTGGTCCATACTAGACCTCCCTATACTACCATATTCCACAAACTAGAATAATATTTATTATTTATTTATTTATAATAAATATTTATTATTTATTTTTTTCATTTTCTTAGAGCCATACCTGTGGCATATGGAGGTTCCTAGGCTATGGGTGGAATTAGAGCTACAGTTGCTGGCATATGCCATAGCCACAGCAATGCAGGATCCGAGCCACATCTGTGACCTACACAACAGCTTATGGCAACGCCAGATCCTTAACCCACTGAGCAAGGGCAGGGATCGAACCTGCGTCCTCATGAATGCTAGTCAGGTTCATAAACCACTGAGCCATGATGGGAACTCCCGTAGAATAATATCCTTTAATAGTATAACTCAATATTTGTTCATGCTTTTGTTTAAATGTTGCAAAAACAATATATTTACTCTTTACATTTTATATATACTCATTGCCTAATTCACAGACCCAAGATTTTACCAATTCTGCCTCTTTATCATTTTGACAACCTACCTTCTGTGGTAATGGGCAGGGATGTAGTAAACCATAGCTTTTGCCACAGATAAATCCTATGCCCCCTGGACTTATGTAACATCATTCTCCCCTTTCTTCACATACCTATTAATTTCTTCTACCTGGTCCATTGGGGTCTAGGTCATGCACAGACAAGTCATATATGTTCTCTTTTAAGAAACTAGGCAACAAATCTTAACTATTGTCATCAGAATTTAACATCACCCTAAGCATTCTCTGATTAATGTTTTTCATCAGCTATCCACTTGGTGTCATTTTGTGCCTAGACCAGCTCTGCAGGATGGGGCTGAAGAACAGCTGCTGTGAAACTTAAGGAAAAAAGTTAACATAAAACAAGACACAGAGACATTTATCTTAAGTAAAGGTGAGAACCAGGGGACTCAAGGTCTCAGGGACCAAGAGCACCACCTCAAGAAACCACACTGCTTTTATTGTGCTCTTTAGGATGACAGGTCAAGTGAGGAGGGGCTGGGGTGGAGGATATAGGGTTTGTTTATTATTGTATAAGTTCTTTTATTATTTTAAAAGCCACTTAGCTGGTAGAAGGTTAAGCTTTTACTCTGATCTTTAGGCACAAAACAATCATTAGCATTTGAATTAGATATCTATGCATAGCATTCCAGAGAATCCTCACTGTGCTTCCTCAAAAGGCATGCCTATTTTCTGCAACCGGGCATGCCTAGGTTTGCACCTGGTTGTCTTTGCTAATGCATATTCTGCTAACAACTGCTCATAAACCACTTAGCCATAAGGTTCCTCTTTCTCTTATTCTTTTGAGGACATATCATGCCTGTGCAAACAGCCATGCCAGTCTGCACAGGTCTGGCTGCCTAGACCAACCATTATGTCCTCATTCAGCTGACTCTATGAATAGTTTATGCCTTTAGGTCTTTGTTCTTAAGCTTAAGTCATTTACCAGCACTGTGACTGTTCCCCTCCCCTCCCCCCCCCCACCCCCCACCTCAGCAGGAAGATGGGATAAAGTGAAGCATGACAAGATGGAGTTTTCAGCACAGAGGCTAAGAAAATATTGTAGAAACATGTCTCGTGATAATTTTGTTACTGGTGTATATAGTAACATGCAAAATAATTTTTAAAAGTATATATTCTTGATTATTTTCAGATAATTTCTATAATAAGTATGAGGAACATCTGATTCTATACATGCAGATTTATTAAACTAGATGTATAAAAAACTTTTAAATTAGCCAGAATCCTGGAAATAAATTATTTTAATTTAAGTAAATGTTATAAAATATTTTAGTAATAACTAGAGAAAAGGATACAAACATCATCTGAAGATAATTCTATATTAATATGTGTGTATATAACTTTCCTATTTTTAAATTATCTGACACTGTGTTATAAATAAGTCACCATCATCTCTAAAAGAGATTAAAGAATATCAATTGGTGCATTACCTGAAATTAAGTAGGCTAGGTTATTCTACAATAAAATAAGCTTCAAAATTTGACAACTTATAAAACAAAAATTTATTTCTCACCCATGTACCATGTGCTTGGTGGATTGGCTGGAAACTACTATATGTCATCTCAACTCTGGACCAGTTCTGATGCAGCAGCCATTATCTCAAATGTCAGGGTTGCTTTGGAAAAGCTAAAGGCAGAACATTGCGAATCTTCTATTTTAAAACTTAATGATTCCCATCATAGCCTTACCTAACACCTCCATGATGTCACATAATTACCATTTCTTTTTTGTGGTGATAATATGTAAGATTTACTTTCTTAACTTTCAAGTATATAACAAATTATTGTTAACTATAATCACATTGTATGTATTAGAGTGCCAAAATTTATTCATTTTCTAATCGGAAGCTTATACCTTTTGACCAATATCTCCTACTCCTTTTAAAGCTTCTTATAATTTCTGCTTGAGACTGGCACACATCCCTTCCACTCATATTTCATTAGCTAAAACAATTCACATAGCTTTAACTTCAAGGAGGCATATAAGTGCAATATTGACAAATATCTGAAGAGAGAATAAGAAATGTTAGTGAAGAGAATAACAGTCTGTCCTGATGGTGTTACAGCAGATACCCAGCAGCCCTGTGCTGCAGCGTATCAGCTCTGGCGACAGCCCCGTGGCTGTAGCATACCAGCTCCAGTAGCTCTGTGGCCGTAGTGGATCAGCTCTTTTACCCAGCAAGAAACCAAGTGGGCACTCGGAGAGTTGGAGAACTCAGGTTTATGACGCCGGCAGGCTCAGACGAGATCTCTCTCCAGAGTCTGAGCCCGGAAGAAGGGTTTCACAAGGCTTTTATGGGCTATGTCTTCCGGGTCCAAGCTTGGCTAGTTGGACTGGAGTGACGTCAGACAAGGTAGTAGATGCAGAAACAAATTTACAGAAGCAGATGCATGGGGGAGGACTGGTTGGGGCAGTTGGCTAGACTTTGCTTAGTCATCATGGCTGGGGTCTCTCCTTTCTACATTTTATTGGGACATTTTCTCCTACAATGGTTACCAAAGATTTGGTTTATTCTTCTTCTTACATAAAAAAATACACACATCTCTCTGGCACCATTTCAAGGTATAAAACCTAAAAATCCCATCTTGTCATATGCTTGGCTAAAATTTCAAAATTTCTGAGCATTGTGTGAGAATCTTTGTCAGATCCACATGTGGCCAGTCTTGATCCAGAGTCCTATGACCTATAAACTAACAAAACAAGTAAATAAATGATATACTCCCTCAGAAAGCAATAGCGCGTGCGCACACACACACACGGAAACATAAAGATGAAAGCTAGAGGTGATGTGAGCAGGTAGAATATTCTTGGAATAGACCTTGATTATGCTATGGGGAAGTTATATCCAGTTCACTGCTTTCCATGGTCTCTAGCTACAAACTTTGAAGCTATTTCCTTTCCCATTAGCCTCCTTAGGCACATTTGAAATAAGCATTGGAGAACATCTCTCCTTGAAGGGTCTTTGCAGTTTTCTCAATATGCTGCCCCTCCAAGGATTGCTTTGAGTCCTAAACAGTCATAACATTTTCTGTTTCTTTTGCAGTAATATTCTCTTAAGAAACTCAATAAGTTTATTATGTATTTAATTCTAGTCACTTCCACATTCTAAAAGCCATATACACAGTCAATTTCTGTAGTTGCTTATTAGATTTGCTATATTTATTGACTTTCTCTTTCCCATGTCTCCCTCTTTCAGCTTGATTGCTTATTTCTTGAGCTTATCAACTTCCAGTAGGTGAACCATAACTTTATTCTCTTTTTCTTGAGTCATTTTGTCCAATTGAAAGGATTTACTGGGTGTCAGAACCTTAATTGGGGCTTTTCTCTGAAAGACCTTAATTTGTTCAAAGATTTTAATAGCAGATATGAAGGGAATACCCTTATTTGATTTCTGTCTCAAAGCTGAGTTTTAATTGGCCTTTGTCCCTCAAAGCTCTTCTCAGATGTATATTTTGCCAATTAGTGTTAAAAAGCAGTTGCCTCTTCTCATCCTTCAAGTCCCCAACCTTCTGGATTCTCAATCTTTCCTTTTATTTCCGCTTGCAAACCAGCCAATCCTTTTCAGAGCCAGTCTTTTTCTTGTGGCACTTTATCAAAGGTAGCAACAACCAACCAACACACACACACTTGCATTCTTTTTCTGTGTTTATTTCTTGATCTACAAGGTACATAATTTGTCTTCCAGATTATGTCAACAATTTTATCAAATGATTAGGTGCCATATAATTGTAATTCTTCTACCCTCTGGTAGCAGTTTCCTCACCATCCACTCCCCCATCTTTATTTTAAGGTTTTGTTATGTCAGTACCACATTTCTAGGTAGACATTTCTGTAGTAACAAAAATATATGAGATTGTTCTGCAGTTTAAAAATTATTAGTGACATGTCATCAAGATATATTTCTTGCTCCCACTACATGGGATAGCTAGAGGGTATCCTCATTCTAGGGTTGAGGCAATGGTACAGGGATGGAGAGAGGATAATGATTTAGCCTGGAAAGGACACATCATGTTCTCCTCACATTTGTTCAGCTAAAGCAACTCACATATTCAGTGGCAAACTCAATGGTGAGACGATACACATTCCCCATATGCCTGGAAAGAGAAACAAAAAAGTTCTTTGTAAATTATACCAATGACTATCCTTCCAAATAACGAATGAGTTGATTTGGCTGTCAGAGGTATTGGAAAGAAATTTGACATGAATCTGTAATTTTACTAATTCTCCAAAATAACTTAAATTGTATATCCTTCCAACTATGTATAGTATATAATCTGACATTTATATTACATATATTTCCTAAATATTTTTTATTTACGGTAATAAAAATAACAGTTATATAAATTGGCCTCAGCACTTTATACTTGTTAATTCATTTTATTCTTACAGTCACCCTGTGAAGTAGGTATTATCATTTCTATTTTAGAGATGTTGAAATATTAGTATGAAGTAATCTTGTCCAAAAAGTACACTCGTCACTTGGTAATAAGAAGGGTAGTACTTTCACTTTTGGTCATTTTCTGGACAGCTCATCTGATTGTTCATAGATTAACAAATTCTAAAATGGTAATGACAGTAGTAATCATAGTGTGACTATGAAAAGGCAACTACCACCTCTAACCAAAAAGTTTTTTAAATCTTCTTTATTATAGATAATGTATCAATAGGATTGATGTTAGGTAATTCAACTTTTCTCTTTCCTATCACTATTCCTTAACATGCCAGCATTCTACTAATTTTATCTCTTTAGTTATTCTTAAGTCTTCTCGAAGAGGCTCTGTTTTAGGCTGTCAAATGAGTTCTACTTGGTGTCAAAGAGTAGAATAATGCCTAATAAATAGAAGCAACATAGATATTTACTATGTAAAATAACATGCAGAAGGGAATTTCCATCACTGATGGTGTTCATGTTTAATAAATACTCTCTGGACTGATATGCCATGGAAAACTTTGAAACATATAATGGGTCAATAAATTAGTTAAACTACAAAGTGCTTTTTCAATCTGGGATTCTATGACTCTAATGTGCCTGCAGACCTGCTTTCTTCTTCCTTTCATATTTTTAATCTTTTATGCACATTATTACATCTATACACCAATTTGAGTTTTGTCTCCAAGTTTCCTAACTTAAAATTTGTTATCTCTGAATTCATTCTCCTGTCATTCAAATTCTTCCACCCTCTTGATTGACTTCACAGTGCCCTCTAGCAGCATGCTCCTTCCTAGTTGCTATTTTGCCCACTTTTTTTCCTGCCTTTTTCTCACTGTACCAACCTAAATTGCAGTGGTTCAGGCAGATCAATGCAGCCCTACAAGACCCTTAGCTATTAACCATAGTATCATCTTAATATGTGCTGAAAAATCCTTTGATAGTTTCCAATAGTTATTTATGATGAAAATGTTCAGCAAACTAGGAAGTTCTTTTAGGAAACTTCCTGAACCTAGTAAAGGGCATCTATGGAAAGAGCGAAAATCATATTATTTGTGAAATACTAAATTTTGCCCCTAAAATCAGGAACAAAGCAAATATGTTCATGCCTATCACTTCTACTCAACAACTTAGTGGAGTGGGGGCTCCTAAGCACTAAGAAGGCAAAGAAAAGCACCAAAAGTCATAGAGATTAGAAATAAAGACATAATCCCCCCCCCTTTTTTTTTGTCTTTTTAGGGCACCTGCAGCATATGGAGGTTCCCAGGCTAGGGATTGAATCGGAGCTGCAGCTGCCTGCTTACACCACAGCCACAGCAATGCTGGATCCAAGCCATGCCTGTAACCTCCACCACAGCTCACGGCAACACTGGGTCCTTAACCTACTGAGCAAGGCCTCACCGATGCTAGTCAGATTCGTTTCCACTGAGCCACAATGGGAACTCCTGAAGACATAAAACTCTTTTAACTGTAAACAATATGTGCACTTAGAAAATCCTTAGCAACTCCAAATGAGTTTAGAACTATTAATAAGTTAAGCACGTTTGCAGGATACAAGCTCATGTGCAAAACTCAGTTGCATTTTTAAAAACTAACAATTTAAAATTGAAAATTACATTCCAAAATATGAGATGCTTAGGTATAGACTGAAAATATAGATGTAAAAGTTCTACATTAAAAACTATAAAGCATTGCTTAGAGAAAGGATATTAAAAAATAGAGTATACCATGTTCATAGATTTGAATATTTGATCAGCATATCATATTAAGATATGCTGATTCTACACAAATTCATCTGTAGATTCAATTCAATCCAGTAAAAGCCACAGCAGGCAGGCTCTTTGTAAAGAAATTGATAAGCTAATTGAAAAATTTTATAGAAAAGCAAAGAAACTCAGATAGCTAAAATCATTAGAAAAACAGCAAAGTTGGAACTTTTCAACATTGGTACTGGAACAACTAACTAACCAGAGAGAAATAAATGAACGTTGACTCTTACCTTGTACTATACAAAACTGACTTGAAATTGATCATGCACATGGACATAAAGCAATAAAATTTCTGAAAGTAACTGTAAGAAAATATCTTTTCAGCCTTGAGCTAGGCAAAATTTCTTAGAATAGTACACAAAAAATATGCTATAAAATAATTTTTTTTGTGATAAAATGTACATAATATAAAATTTAGAATTAAATATTTTTGTGTATAGTTCAATGGCATTACATAATTTCAACCACCGAAAATCTCTAGTTTATTATCATCACAAAATGAAACTGTGTACCCAAAAGATGATAATTCTTCATTTCCTTATCCCTACCACCCTTGATAACCTCTATTCCATTTTCTCTCTATATAAATTTGACTATCCTTGGTACCTACCTTATATAAGATGAAATATATAATATATTTGTCCTTTTGTGTCTGGCTTATATCACTTAGCATACTGTTTTCATGATTTATCCATGTTGTAGCACGTATTATAATTTCATTCCTTTTTAAAGCTGGATAGTATTCCATTATATGTATAAAACACATTTTAGTTATCAGTTCATCTGTCAGTGGGCATTTGGGTTGTTTCCACCTTTGACTATTGTGAATAATGCTGTTCTAAATATCAGTGCACAAATATCTGTCTGAGTCTCTGCTTTTAGTTATTTGGGGTATATATACCTAGAAGTGGAAGAGATTGCTTCTCTTGTCCTCAAGGATTTAGAAGAATTTGTGAGTATAATACTCTGAGGCTCATCCTCCATATGTTCCCTTTCCAGATTTCAGGACCTCATTCTTATCCCATCAGAGTCCTAAATTCATAGAGTACTGTTGGCACCACATATCCCCCCTCTCTCTCTCTTTTTTGGCCACACCCATGAGTACGCCTGACCTTTTTAAGTAATAATATATGCTTTGGACAGTTAAAAATATTTGTAGAGGTATTACAAAAATATTTGTAGAGGTATATTTACAAAAATATTTGTAAAGTGAAGAGACAGGTACCCATTACCCAGCTTCAATGATTATCAATACATAACAAATCTTATTTTAAACATACCTTCACTTATTCCCATTACCCAATCATTTTGTGGCAAATCTCTGACATTATCATTTTATTTGTGAATATTTCAATGTATATATTTCAAAAAGACTCTTTTTAATATAAACGAAGTACTTTTATAACACGAAAAAGGAATAATTCCTTAAAACTATCAAATATCCAGTCATTGTGTACCACATTTTTCCGTAATATCTTATAAGTGTGTGTGTGTGTGTGTGTGTGTGTGTGTGTGTAACAGTTTGTTTATAATAAGATCTGGGTTTGTCTGCATTATAGCTGTTGGGAATGAGAGGCCTTCTGGCTTTTACAGCATGTCATCCATTGTCAGCTTCTGAGTGTTTCATTTCATTTTTCCTAGGATTTCAATGCTGTTAACAGAAACCAGCCTACTCTACAATCATTCTAAATTAGCTTTGGCCTCTTACATTTAAATTTCTATAGCAACTATATATTCCAAAATCTCACTGTCAACTTACATCCCAATTAACCAACCAGAGGTTTGAAAAAGGGCCTTTTTTTTTTTTTTTTGCTTTCTAGGGTGGCACCTATGGCATATGGAAGTTCCTAGACTATGGGTTGAATCAGAGCTGCAGCTGCAGGCCTACACTGCAGCCACAGCAACATGGGACATGAGCCCAGTCTGTGACCCATGCTGCAGCTTGTGACAATACTGGATCCTTAACCCACTGAGCAAGGCCAGGGATTGAACTCACATCCTTATGGATACTAGTCGGGCTTGTAACCCACTGAGCCACAACGGGAGCTCCTGAAAAAAGCCATTTTAGGAGTTCCTGTCGTGGTGCAGTGGTTAATGAATCCGACTAGGAACCATGAGGTTGTGTGTTCGATCCCTGGCCTCGCTCAGTGGGTTAAAGATCCGGCATTGCCGTGAGCTGTGGTGTAGGTTGCAGCGATGGCTCGGATCTGGCCTTGCTGTGACCGTGGTGTAGACTGGCGGCTACAGCTCCAATTAGACTCCTAGCCTGGGAACCCCCATATGCCTCCTACACGGCCCTAGGAAAGACAAAAAAAAAAAAAAAAAGCCATTTTAATTGTAATGCTACTGCATAGCATGGATTCTCACCACCTCACTTTTCACCAGAAATGACATCCCTATTGGCCTTGATCTGGTGTGTAAGCCTAGTCCAAAAATCCATCCAAAAGAGATGGGAGATGACTGTTTTCTGGGGCCACTCCTGATACAAATTACCAGGCTGGATTCTCCAAAAATCAAAGCCTGAGGGAAATCTTTTATGCTGGTTTATTAAAGAGTGAAACCCCAGGGAAACAAAAGTGAGGTAAATGAAAACTGAGTTGGGGGAAGAGACAGGATGAGGAAGGATTACCAAACAGGCCTCCACTTGACAACAGGTGTAATTAGTGTTCAGCCTCAGTGGACTTTCTTATGAGAAGTTTTATGAACTGATGAGTCCAGGAAAGATGATTGGAGGGACGAGTAGTGAAAATTCTATTCAGTGGCTTCTAATCCCATTAGTTAAACTGCTTTTCTGTGGGTTTCAACTCCCCCAACCCTTCTGGGTTACATTTGGGTCCCATACCTCAGTGGCAACGTGAAAGTTCCAGGTGGGAGGCTAGAGGTATACCATTTTAAAAAAAAAGTGAGGAGTTCCCATTGGAGCTCAATTGTAATGAACCTGACTAGTATCCTTGAGGATACGAGTTTGATCCCTGGCCTTGCTCAGTGGGTTAAGGATCTGGCATTGCCATGAGCTGTGGTGTAGGTTGCAGACTCAGCTCAGATTCTCCCATGGCTGTGGCTGTGGCTGTGGCCAGCAGCTGCAGCTCTCATTTGACCCCTAACCTGGAACTTCCATATGCTGCAGGTGCAGGGATTAAAAAAAAAAAAATGAGATTGTGTTGTGTACCACATTTGTGCCTGCAGGTAGCTACACAAAGTTGGTAACTTCGGCAGTGGCTGGTAGAGAGGGTGTTGACAGCAGCTGGCAAGAGCTGTAGAGATGAGTAGAATCAAGAGACTCTGAGGTGGCACAGAAGATGTGTATGATCCAGAGCACTGTCATAAATTATCTGGATCTCACTCAGTTCTTCATTATCCACATAGACTGTGTCTTGTCAAGTGAAAGAGAAGTAACATAAGTCACTAGTCAAAATTATTTAAGAGTGAAATTCTGTACTGTGGAAAGGGAATTCTTGAACCAAAATGATCTATCACTGTCAAGTTTGAGGATGCCTTTTGAAGTAGAGAATGGCAACAGTCCACTTACATAAAACATTACCAGCAACAAAGAAAATATGTGACAGTGATGGGTGGCTACACTAACTGAAAATTCCATATTCATTACATATCAGACTGAGTATCAAAGGGACGTAGATGCATTTTCCTACTTCCTACACACAAGATCATTTAAAACATTATATTTCCTAAAAGGGAAGGACAAATTTGGGACACTAAAGGCGAAAATGTGGTACAGATGAGTTTTTGTGTCATCCTTCTGTGGCCACATCCACGCTAACCATAGAGCACATGCCACTGGGGGAATTATAACTAGTTCAGTCAGACTGGAAGAATGGAGAAGTAAACAACAGACTAGTTCCTAGCTGAAAGAGGATGAAAAGGGAAAGAGTCAATAATGCTTTGCTAAAAAAGTCAGGGATGTCTCTAAGTGTCTTATAACCATTATTGCATAGCTAAAGTAGATGTGAACTCATTAGTGTGAATTCTGCTAAGTACTTTAGTGTCTAATGCAAATGTAATTGAAATTATTGATATCATCCCCAGCATACTATTCACTCTGTTGGAGAATGTTATCTGATGCCTCTAGTCACTGGGTGAGAGGGGCTACTTAAGAACAAATCTGGGCCCAGTTATTTGAAGTGATAACAGCAAAAGGTACTCAGGTTAAATGTTTGGAGACTTTTCAGAGCTGAAGGTACCCACGATTAGAGTGCACACACTTCACCTTACTGGAATTTAATATACTTGTCATGATGTTCACTTCATTGACTACACACAGGTTTAGTTCACCAGGGACCAGAAGGTATCCACCACTGTGACATTTTGAGTGAAGCGCTTGTTCACTGTATGGTTTCAGTGGTAGAACTCAATGTGATCAAAGTTAAAGACTTATTTTCTGTGGACAGGAAGCAGCTCTATACAATGTAGAGGTGTAGAATTTCCCTTTATAATCCATAGTGAAATATAAAATACCCAATAAGAGAGAATTAACCTCATTTCACTGTTTTTTCTGTTGTTGTTGTTGTTTTTTAATACAAATTGCCACTGGACAGAAGAAATTTTGTAGGCAGTAGTGGAATTGTTAGTGTGTGCCTATGACGTTGGGAGGATCTATACCATTGTCTCTCTCTTATTTTATAGTCTTTGGTAGGAAACTAGGCTGTCCATCTATCTCCTTCTAGGGATGCCCAAGGCAAGTGAGGTATCTGAGAAACTCACTCAGAATTCAGCTAAACTTAAATATACTTAGTAGGAATTAAGTTGACTAGCTACATGTTGTTCAGTTCTAGAATAGAAACTGATACATGGCAGCATCTGGTTATAACTATGAGGACCCCTTGTAGGAGTGAACTAACCAATACTTATAATATGCCTTCTTTCTCAAGGGCAGGAGAATACACTTATGATTTATTCATGTACCCAAGTCAGGTGAATGTAGTTAGTGGAATTTAAGATGATTCACAAAACAACTTCTTCTTAACATGGGAAATTAATGGAGGAATTTACCCCCATTCTAATGCAGAAGGAGCCTGTCAGAATGAAGAGTGAAATTGTATCAAATTGAAATAATAGATTCCTCACCTTAACTTACTAGGGTACCAGGAGGGAAAGTAGGGCAGTCATTTAGAGTGGAAAAATAGGACAATAATATCATGGCCCTGGTGCCTCAAAATCGTTATTTTAAAATATTTATTTATTTATTTATTTATTGTTTTTTGTCCCCACAGCTATGGAAGTTCCCAGGCCAAGGACAGAATCCAAACCAGAGCTATAACCTATATCACACCTGCAGCCATACCAGATCCTTAACCCTCTGCACTAGGTTGGGGATTGAACCATTGCCTCCACAGAGACAAGCTGGATCATTAACCCACTGCACCACAGCGGGAACTCCACAAAATTGTTACGAAACAAAGATGTGGCTCATTTTTATTATAACAATTGGAATTCAAGTGTAATTATACCATGTGGTAAAAATACTTTGATTTCCTATCAGAAGGTTCAAGTGGGAAGGATATAAAAGGAAAGTTGGAATCTGTCCTGGAGTGTCTTCTGATATAATAGTGATAAACATTTTGATGTAAGTGTCAGGAATTTCCCTAGAAGCAAATTTAGAATAGAATCTCTTGTCCTTTTTATTGCTCATCATTAAATTGCCTCTTCCAATCTTAATATATATAATTCTTTCATTGCATTGTAAAACTTTTCTATATATTTTTTAGTATTTATTTCCCTTTCCTTTATTCTGTTATCTCTATACAATAAGTTCAGTGGATGTGTTGACCTAGAATAGATGCATTTCCAGATATTTCTACAGCAAAGATGAACTCTAGCATCTATATGGATTGTTGTTGATTCATTTAGGATAGTCAAGCAATTTAAATTCCAAAAGTCTTAATTCGCCTTCCCTGTGATACCTTTAAATTACCAGAACACTTCCTATCTTTACTTTCCTTGTGACTACTATGACATTACCTAGGGTCACAAGAGACCTATATCAAAAAACTGTATTCTACCAAGTACATTGAAAGCAGGATCTTTACAGATGTCATGCATGTCTCAGGTGCCATGAAGCTGAATCTAATCTAGAAGTGTCACTTACAATTCAAAATACTAAATCATTTTATCATCCAATTAATTTAATTTAATTACTTTCTATTCATATTAGTACAGTAAGCATGTATGTGATACATGCTTTTGATATAGTGGTGAATAGCATAGATGGGGTGGCTACCCTCTCATGGTTTATAGCCCGGTAGAAGAGCATAATTACAAAATAATGTAATTACTGCTACAATAGAAGTCTTATTTAGCACTGAGTAGAACACAGCAGGGGAGATGTAAAGGAAGACTTCCTGGGAGCAGTGAAATCTGAGCTTGGAGGGATATGAAAGATTACTAGAAATAAGCCAAATGAAGTTGAGAGACAAAGTATTCCAGATATGAAGAATAGCAGCTCTAATGGTACGAAAGCAAGATGAAGTATGGCACCTTCAAAGAACTAAAAGGAATTTGAGTATGGCTCAGAGCATGGGATACAGTGTGAGAAGTGGAAAGAGGTGAAACTGGAAGGTTAAAATCAGGTTCAGACCATGGAGGATCAGGTATGCCATGTTAAAGGATTTGGCCTTTATTTTAGATATGTAGTTAACGAGTTTTGGAAAAGAAGCTGGTATAATTAGATTTCCACTTTAGAAAGCTGAACTTGTTTGCACTGTGAAAAACAGAATGTTGGGATGGGAAGGTGGAGGCAGGAATAGTGATCAGGAGTTGCATGGTGCTAAGGTAAGACATGTCGGTGGCCTTAACATGAACTTGGTAAGTACTATTGAGCATAGTTGTTGTTGGGCTGTCAAAGACTGCAAAGAAATCAAGACAAATATCAGGTTTGTGGCCTTGAGAGCTTGATGGAAGTTGTATTTATTTCTTAGAATCAGAAGTACAGGAAGAAGAGCTACCATCAGCAGATGGTTTTGGGGCAGCAAAGATGACTTTAGTTTTGAATAGCTCATGTTGAATTGACTATAAGATATCTATGTTTATATGTTCAGTAGGCAGTTCTATATCAGATTCCTGGAAAAAGGTATTAAGTATATCTGACATGTACAGTTAGAGAGATTTTAAGGGAAGACTATTATAAGATGTAGGTAAGCTTTAAGGAAACCAAAAAGATAAGTGAAACACTTGAGGCTTAGCAAGAGCACAAGACAAAAGGACAAGAGGTGCAGCCTTCAGTAAAATAACAAAACCCCTATAAAATCATGTTCTGTCAGTGAAGGAGCCGGTGGAGTACATATCTTGAATTTTCTCTCTTTTCACCCTCCCACTTCCCACTAGTGCCTGCACTTGAAATAACCCAATTAAAAGCAAAGGGCAAGAGAGCCCAGTCCAAAGAGCTCAGCTTTTCCAAAGAGAAAAATGGATGGTTGATATAAGGAAATAAAGGCAGAATATCCAACACAAGACCTATTACCTATGTTAGAGATGGAATTTTTAGGAACTACCCACTATATAGATATTAATCTCATGGTGTGTTTATGGTGGGGAAGGGTGAACTTATTCAAGAGAGTTATATAGTGAAAGTAGAACAGAACACCTATTGGAGCTCTGTATAGGGGCTGGCAAACTTTTCCTGTAGAGGGCCAGTTAGAAAATACTTTAGAATTGTGGACCACATGATCTGTGTTACAACTACTTGTGAAATAAAATTTATATTTGATGGCAAGATAAAAATTTAAACATAAAATATTTTCTCTGCCCTTTGGCCTCCTCTCTCCTCCCACCGTGCAGTGTGTCTGAGTTATGCATCAACCAAACGTCCCCCATTGGCAGAAATACCTGCAACATTCTCCTAGTAACATAAAGAGAACTCCTTAAAAGATCACGTTTCTGGAGTTCCCGTCGTGGCTCAGTGGTTAACAAATCCGACTAAGAACCATGAGGTTTCTGGTTCGATCCCTGGCCTTGCTCAGTGGGTTAAGGATCCAGCGTTGCTGTGAGCTGTGGTGTAGGTCGCAGACGCAGCTCGGATCCCATGTTGCTGTGGCTCTGGCGTAGGCTGGTGGCTACGGCTCCGATTCGACCCCTAGCCTGGGAACCTCCATATGCCATGGGAGCGGCCCAAGAAATGGCAAAAAGACAAAAAAAAAGAAAAATCACATTTCTGAGAGTTCCTGTTGTGGCTCAGTGGTTAAAGAACCTAACTAGCATCCATGAGGACGCGGGTTTGATCCCTGGCCTCGCTCAGTGGGTTAAAGATGCAGCATTGCCGTGAGCTGCAGTGTAGGTCACAGTCGCAGCTCAGATCTGGCGTTGCTGTGGCTATGGTGTAGGCCTGCAGCTGTAGCTCCAATTGGACCCCTAGCCTGGGAACCTCCATATGCCGTGGGTGTAGCCCTAAAAAGACAAAAAAAAATAAATCACATTTCTGGAGTTCCTACTGTGGCACAGTGGGTGAAGGATCTGGCTTTCTCTCTTGGGTCATTGCTAAGGCACGGGTTTGATCTGCATCTGCAGCACAGTGGATTAAGGATCCAGCTTTGCTGCAGCTGTGTGGCATAGGTTTGCACAGCAGAAGCAGCAGCAATGGCTCAGATTTGATCCCTGGCAGGGGAACTTATATTAGCTATGGATGCAGCTGAAAAAGGGAAAAAAAAAAAAAGGATAACATTCCTTCTTGATAAAGGGTTTCATAAAGCTTAGATCTGGATTATGTAAACTGGCAATAATTTAATGTTATTTAAATTGTACATTAATGTTACTTAACGTACAGCCCTCTGTCTCAGGAAACTTACATGACTGTACATTGACTTCTAAGGGGCAGAGTTCTTAGAGCTGAGATGCTCCTCCTGAGTTATAATCCTCATATACAGCTTGAATAAACTTTTCCATTTCTTTCTTAGATTGACTAGTTTTTCATCAACATATTCAACTCAGTCATTTGTCATTGGCCAAAGCTTTAGACAATACATGAATGAAGGAGTGAGTGTATGCTTTAATGAAATGTTACTTATAAAATTAGCTGGAGGTCAGGATTTAGCTTATAGTCATAATTTGCTGAGGACCAATCTCAAGGAAATCACAGTGAACAGAATAAAAGAAATGATCAAAGGATAGGTAAAAGGACAGATGAATATGAGGAATATGAGTAAAAAGTTAATAAACTGAAAACTTAACTAAATAGAGTCAGAAGACTGGAAGGGGTAGATCTCATGTCCTGTGAAGATGGCAGAGTTGAACAGGAAAAAAAAAAAGACTCCTTCTTTCTTCAAGGATTCAGCCAATGAAAAGCCATGGAGGAGTTCCTGTCGTGGCGCAGTGGTTAACAAACCCGACTAGGAACCATGAGGTTGTGGGTTTGATCCCTGGCCTTGCTCAGTGGGTTAACGATCCGGCGTTGCCATGAGCTGTGGTGTAGGTTGCAGACGCGGCTCGGATCCAGTGTTGCTGTGGCTCTGGCGTAGGCTGGTGGCTACAGCTCCGATTCGACCCCTAGCCTGGGAACCTCCATATGCCGCAAGAGTGGCCCAAGAAAATGGCAAAAAGACAAAAAAAAAAGAAAAGCCATGGACTCTGTTTACTAGAGCCCCCCAAACTTCCTTTTCCTCTCTATAAAAGCATCCTCCTTCCTTTACCATGTGGAGACTTCCATGTGTTTGCAGACCTTGATTTGCTATTCTTTCCTGATCCCAAATTAATCCATCTTTGTTGGAGAAATATGTGAAAATGGATTTGTTTTATATCAGTACATCCAATGAAATTTGTGTACAGAGATAACAAAGAACAAAAGAAAGGGAAAGCAATACTAAAATAATATAATAGTATAGATAAAAATTTTATGATCTCATGGAAGAATTAGATATATTCAGATTGGAAGAGGCAATTTAATGATGAGCAATAAAAAGGATAAAAGATTCAATTCTGTACCTGCTTCTGGGGAAATTTATGACACTTAAATCAAAATATTTATCACTGTTATATCAGAAGATACTCCAGGACAGATTCCAAAGCTCCTTTTATATCCTTCCCACATGAACTTTCTGATAGGAAATCACAGTATTTTTACCACATGGTATAATTACACTTGAATTCCAATTGTTATAATAAAAATGTGCCACATTTTTGTTTAATAACAATTTTGAGGCACTGGGGCCATGGTATTACAGTCCCCATTTTTCTACTCTGAATGACTGTCCTATTTTTCCTTTTGGTACCCTAGTAAGTTAAGGAATCTATTATTTCAATTTGACATAATTTAGAGGAAAATGAGAAATACGAAGTGTTATAAAGCCAAAGATAGAGTGTGTTTAAAGGACAAGGGAATGACCCATAGCATAAGGGGATGCAGGAAAAATCAGTCAGAAAAATGCTAAGAAAGTTTTTTGGATTCAGGGATAGCAAGATCATTGGTGTTAGTCAGTTTTAGTGATGCTCCAGAAATCAGATTTCAGTGAGTTGAAAAAGGAAGTGAGTAAAATTACTGATTATGAACAACTCTAAAATTGTGAGGTTGTAAATAAAAGTGAAAAGATTTGTTCCTAACTGGAGGTGATGATAGACATTAAAAATATATTTTAAGACAGAACAAAAGATATTTAAATGTAAATAGGAAAGAACTAATAGAGACATGTAGTAGAAGATGCATGATATACACGATAAAGAAAGCATAATTGACATAAGAAAATTCCCTTGAGAATGCAAGAGAGTGATCAGAGATGGAAATTCAATCTTAGTAAGAGGAATATCATTATAGTTTTCATTATAACTCATTGGAAGGAGATAGTGGCATTTGAGGTTTGTATCCTTTATGTATCCCTGCATATCAAACTACTTAAAATGGCTTCACCCATGCCCAGTGACTGATGCACCAAAAAAGATCTCTAGCTTACGTTGCTCTCCAACAAGGTAGCCAGGGCTCCTCAGAATTTAAGAGGGTGAAGATTGAAGTGTTGAGGCCTTTAAGAGGCCAAGCCTCAGAGTTTGCAAAATATCTCTTCTGCCACATTCTATTTATTTGTCAAAAAGGTCACAGGGTCAGCCCAAATTCAAGAGGAGAACACACAAGAACTGCTTCTTAATGGGAGGAAGGAAAAGTCCCATGGCCAGAGGGCATGTTGGGATAGGAGAGGTTGTTTCAGGAATCTCTCTGAACCATCTCCCACAAGCCTCCATAAAACCCATTTGTTTTCAAACATGCCTATTATTCTTGCTTTTCTCAACAAAAGGGACTGATTCAAACTTAAGGTATTATAAGCCAAGATAACTAATAGGTAGAATTAAGAATATTGATTTTATTCAGATCTTCCTGATAATATAGAAATATTAAACAAAAGCAGCTGAAAGTTCCCTGGTGGCCTAGTGGATTAAGGATCTGGTGCTGTCACTGCTGTGGCTGGGGTTTGATCCTTGGCCCAGGAACTTCCACATGCCATGGGCACGGCCAAGGAAAAAAAGAAAATTAATTTGGAGTTCTCTTGTGGCTCAGTGGGGTAAGGATTTGGTGTTGTCACTGCAGTGGCTTGGGTCACTGCTGTGGCATGGATTTGTTTTCTGGTCTGAGATTGTCCACATGCTGTGGGTGGGCCAAAAAATAAAAGAAAGCAAGTAGAATACTTTAGATTCTATAATTTCTTAATGGATAGAAAAATATGAAAATGCTTCTTTATGTTTCTTTCGGACACTAAAATCTAAAATATAGCATGACAACTCTGCTGATTTTTTTTGTCTTGAGGTTTCTGTTTATAACTTGCTTTCTACTTTCTGCTAAAGAGCAATTAAAATTTGGTTCCACTGAAATTGGGATTCAAAAGATTGAGATAAGACAAAAATGCTTTGGAATTATTTAGTATATTCAGTTGATTTCTGGAAATATGATTGAAAAGTGGCACATGCAGTTCTTAACCATCAGAATTTAGATTGATCCTTTTATCTGAATAGTCTCAGTGGGTAAAAATCACTGAAATTGTAGAATATCTGAAATAACTTCAATCCATCACAGTGCAAAATATCATCAGTGTGCTGAAAGGAATACAAAATAATGTTTACTTGCCTATTTTTGGTTCAAAAGTTTTCACTCTAAAAACTAATAAGTGGCTCAAGGCTTCCTAGTTGACATTTTTCTTAAAAACTGCCTTTATAAAATTCTTCCTGTATTCAATAATTCTGAAGTGCTAGATTCAGTATTGATGATTTTTGAGAATGCTTTTATTCTCTTACTCTCCCCTTTTCCCCTCTCTCTTTCTCCCACTCCATTCTTCTCTTCTTTCCTTCCTCTGTTCTCTGCTTCCCTCTTTTCTGTCCATAAATTTGGGAGTATACGTATGTTTGAGAGCCTTTATTTGCAAATGCACCAATCTGAGATTTTATGACTAACTTTGTTTTATTTCAGTTTTATTTTAATTTAGGAGGGGCTACTCTTAACCCTGAATGGAAAGTGACCCATGCCCAGATAGGTCTGAGGAGGTGCTGGATTGGGCATTGCCTGGGGACAGTTTGTGTATAAGAGTTTCAGATTAAAGGAGAACAAGAGAAATATATGTTTCAATATTCAAAGGAGAATTTGAGGCCAAGCAAGAAGGAGGAGAAAATACTGGCCAATGTCAGTTATTGGCTAACTATCCTGGTTCTATCAACTTCTGTATAAGCTAACTGAGACCAAGATACAGGCATGTCTTTTCCACCATCTCTTGGCAGTGGGGAGGTATCAACTTCAAGTGGCTTCTATTTTAGGGACCCCAAAACTGGGTTAGACTTGGAGGTGCCTGGGTAACCTGCATAGGCAAGTTAGAGGAAGAAAAAGTGAAATGCAATCCATTATATCAATATCCTTCAGATTTATATACATGGCCTGGTGAGGTTTGAGTGACTTAGACTATACTTACACAATTTGTAAGAGAGTATTTAGAAATTGGGCTCCCAATCAATTTCTCATGTATCCAGGACTTGATATCAAGCCTATTAGAATGTATTGGCTATGCACTGGGCATCAATAATACTTTTCTTTGATAACTTTTAAAGGTAATACTAGGGAGTTGCTGTCGTGGCTCAGTGGTTAAAAAACCTGAACAGTAACCTTGAGGATGCTGGTTTGATCCCTGGTCTTGCTCAGTGGCTTAAGGATCCAGTGTTGCCATGAGCTGTGGTATAGGTTGCAGACATGGCTTGGATCCCGAGTCATTGTGGCTGTGGCTGTGGCCGGCAGCTACAGCTCTGGTTCCCCCAGCCTGGGAACCTCCATATGCCGTGGGTGCGGCCCTAAAAAGGCAAAAAGGCAAAAAAACAAAAAAAAAAGAATTTAATATATTTATTTTATACATTTAGTCATGAAAATTGAGATGAAACGTTGAAAATTCTAGCCGGAGGTCAACCTCACTGAACTGCAAAGAGGCTAGTTGCTGAGCGAATCAAGCGAAGTGGCACTTGTATCTTTAGACAGCCAATTAACGCCACCACACCTCATCAGTCCTTCCTTTAATGTAAAGCTTTGTCACTTTAAAAAATGTGGGCCAGTTTAATTCATTCAGACTTTCCCTAGACACACCCTGGATCATGCTATGCTTAGGAACCTTGGAATCAGGAAATTTATTATTCACCTGTGATGACATCTCACTTGGCAATTTGAGTCTCCCTTCAGGCTGTGGGTTAGCTTGCCTTCTCATCTTGGAGGATATCAACATGGTAAAGTGTCCTGACTAGATATATTGAGTTTACGTTTTCATTTTTCTTCAAATTGGTGATGAGGTTCCACAGCTGAGGCAAGAAGAAATAAGTACATACAGATCATCGGAAGAGAATTTCAAGTCTAGCAATGCACCCTTACATTATGGTCAATTGACATTTGCCCAGAGTGCCATGACAATTCAATGGAGGGAAAGAAGAGGTTTTTTTCTACAAATTGTCCTGAAAATACTGGACATCCACATGCAAACTTAAAAAGGATCATATACCTAAATGTAAAATCTAAAGCTGTAAGACTCTTAGAAGGAAGCATAGGAATGAATCTCTGTGTCCTTGGATTAGGAAATGGCTTCTTATAGAAGGCACCAAAAATAAGTGGCAAAAGAAAAATTAGATAAATTGGATGCCATTAATTTTCAAACCTTTGTCCTTAAGAAGGCACCATTAAGAAAGTAAAAATACAACCACAGAATGGAAAAAAAATCTATATTTGCTAATCATATATTTAATAAGGAATTGGTTTCCAAAATACATATAGAACCTGTAGCTCAATAATTAAAAAGAACAAAAAAACTAGTTTAAAAATGAATAGAGTATCTCAGTAGACATTTGTCCAAAGAATATAAATAAATAATTAACCGTTGAAAAGACACTGAAAATCACTAGCCATCAGAGAAAAATCAAAATGAGGTAACACTTAATACCCACTAGAATGGCTGTAATAAAAAGGATAAATAATAAGTGTTTCTGAGAATGTGGTGGAATTGGACCCGTATACACAGCTCTTGAGAATGTGAAATGAAGAAGCTGCTGTGAAAAATAGTCTTGCAGTTCCTCAAATGGTTAAAAATATAGTTACCATGTTACCCAGAAATTTCAGTCCTGCATCTATGTCCAAGAGAAATAAAAACATGTCCACACAAAAACGTGTATACAAATATTCATAGTAGAATTATGCATTCTAGCTAAAAACTGGAAACAACCCAGATTTCCATTAGCTAATAAACAAAGTATCACATATATCCATATATCATAATGGGATATTATTGAGTAATAAAAATTTATAAAGTATCAACATATGCTACGACATGAGTCAACCTTGAAAAGATTATGCTAAGTGAAAGAAGCCAGTCACAAAATGTCACATATTGTACGATTCCATTTATATCAAATGGCCAGAAGCAGATCTGTAGAGACAGAGTAGATTACTAGTTGCCAGGAGCTGGGGTTGAGGTCAATGGATATATAATTACTATGGGGGGCGATGGGAATATAAGATTGATTGTGGCAATGGCTACATAATTCCATTAATATAATAAAAACCACTGAAATGTACACTTGAATGAGTTAATTGTATGGTATGTAAATAACATCTCAATGAAACAATGAAAGAAAAGTATAAGAAGAAAAAATAATTACCTGAATTCTACAGAGAGCTGCAAAAATACGGGGCGAGACACTCCCCCTGAAGGACATTAAATGACTCACACTGATCTTGTACCCATTAGACACTATCCAAACTCTCCTACCTATTCTAGTCTATGTAAAAAGGTCTTAGAAGTAGAGATACAGAGTAGAAACAATTGTCAGAATTGTCAGGACAGTTTTAAAACATATTTGTAGATTCTTTGACACTCCTTCCTTGAAAGGTCAGTATTCTTGAACTTGAGCTGACCTGAGTGACTTGCTTACAACCAGCAGAATGCAGCAGAAGTGACACAGCAGAACTTCCATGGCTAAGTCAGAAAAAAAGGCCATGGAGCTTCAGCCTGGTTTTCCTTGGCTACTGGCCTTTGTATCACTGAGCCACCACGTGAAAATTCTGAGGACAACATGCTGTGTGGAAGTTTAGGCCACAGGGAGAATCCCCGTGTCAGTGTTTTAGCTCACAGTCCCAATTTAGGTCTCACCCCATAATCAGCATCAATTGCTAGATATGTGAGTGAAGGTGCCTCCAGATGATTCCACCTGCCTGACACCATGTTTCCTTTACTTAGACAAAAGCTGTACCCACTATACTGTATTCAATAGAATACAGACCCATAGAATCTGTAAACATAATAAAAGTGTTTTATGCCACTAGGTTTTGGGGTGGTTTCTGTGTAGCAAGAGTAAAAGCAATGTGCGGGGAGAGGCTATTCCCCAAATTTGAGGCCATACGAAGGGAAGACATTCAAAGAGAATCATTCATAGAGATGAAAGTGTACAAGAAAGAAGACACTGGCTTTTCATTAACCATTTTGAAGTCTGCTAATGGAATGGATCCTATTCAGTAATCTGTCTGTATGTTTATCCAAGTAGAGTAAAATGGAAAGTTGTCAAAGCATACAGAAGAATAGGCAATGAATCAGCTTACATTAGCCATCTTGGATGGTAAGTGAACACCACATCAGGTATTTGGGCTCAAGCCATTGTGCTGGTATCTTTCCTAAGATAACTGCCAGGCTACCAGTGTAGGTGATTTTAACAGATCTGGGGAGTGCCTTTGTGGCAGGAGCTGGGATCTGGGTTGGAGTAAGTATAGATGACTGAAGATCAGAGGCAGAGCCAGATCATTAAGGGGTACTCATGGGAACTATTCAGGTTACAAGCCCAAGATGGGGACTGCAGCCAATTAATGCAGATTGTCTATTCAAGATTAATGGAAGAACATATGTCTGAATAAAGTCCAAGATAGAGAACACAGAGACAGATTTAGTAAATCCAAAAGCAGGGCTGAAACGACAAACAAAAAGGGCCAGAAGCTAACTGGTATAGTGTATCAAGGCTCAGGACCAAGCAGGTACAGGAACACTGGTGAATTTCCAGAATTTGTCCCAAAGTAATGAGTTCAGAGCTTGCTTCCCATAGTTTGGAGACTAGTCTGAGAAAAAGACCTGGGTCTGACAAATTCCAGTGAGGTAATAAATATGAACCCAAAGTGAACTGACAAAAAAAAAAAAAAATAGGGAGCCAGGGAGCAGTGGATCAGGGTCCCCTAATGATGTATTTCACAAAATGGACTGCTTTGCATACCTGCCACAGGTATCAGTCAGCACAAGTCAAAGTTGCTGCATAAGAAAGAAAGGGAATAGGGCTGGGGGACTATAACCAATCCCAGTTAAATAAAAAGACTTTTTTTGCTTTCTCTTTTCTTCCTGCTTATTATAATTCTTCGAAAAGAGTTGAACAAAGGAATAGTTGTCTACCAGCTGACCTTGCTCCCCTCAGCCACCACAAGCAGTCAAAGTCCCAGATAAAGCTTGCACAGGGAAGGAAGAGAGAGACTGAACTGAAAATGCCTAAAAATGCCATTAAGGGAACAAGCTATACATAATATTTTATTGCTGGGAATAGTTGCATATATTCTCTTCAGTTAGGATTCTTCAGAAAACAAGTCACTTGAATAACATTTTATTATTGAGCCTCTGGTAACTCTCATAGAGTATTAGGGTACTAAAAGTACTGGCTTTATTGATTTATCATGATAATTAACTGCAAAGTCCCTAAAAAGATGAAAGAGCAAAGCAAGATCTCAGGATGTAACCCGTATTATCGATGTTTTGATCCTCCCATGGCAGGAAGGACCAGGGGGGCATTTTGGATTTTGAATGTTTAAACAGAATTCTAATAAATTGCTCTGAGTTGCAGACTTGAGCCATCGATTTTTTTAAAGCTTTCTACCTATTATCTATGAAAAATTTACTAGTATTTTAACAGAACATTAAAGTTTATAGATAACATGTATTATCTTTTTCTGATTTTCTTAACACCCTTGTAAAAGAGAGGGTAAATTTTAACTTTTGCAGTTTATAGACAAGGAAAATGAAGCACAAATCTTTTCAGACTTTTTCAAGGTCACAAGATTAGACTAATGTAGTATCTAGTGGTAACTAAATTCCTGAATATTTCTCCTTTTCAGTGACTGCCAACGTTTTGTACTTGTCATTAGATCTCTAAAAACACCAACACAATATGAATATAAAAGTAGATATTACGCGGCAATGAAATCGTAGCCCAGATTACAAGAGTACATACGAAAATTCGTGATTTTAAGTCAGAAAATATTTTGTTGAACTTTCCTAAGAGACTTAAAGTGTTAAAATGCACAAATGTAGAAAATGTGAATTTCTCCAGTTTGTGTATTGAAATAGAATAAGTCACCCAAAATGAAAATTAAAAAAAATCACCTTCAGTTTCTTACAAAAAAAAAAAAAAGGATATCAACATTGTATATGAAATATAGAATTTTTTAAAAGGTTGCTGATCTAAGAGGTAAAATTAGATTATAAATAATTTTCATTAGCTTTTTGACTCCTGGGATACTATGGGTTTCTTAACCCATGAAAAATACTAATTTAGTTAAGTACCACATGTCAAAGATAACCTGGGTCTGGGTATTCTAGTGGTCATTGTCTTTTTGAACTAGACCATATAATAATTAGCATGTTAGTCTATGATTCTTTTTGTCTTCCTCTCTTATTGAGCTTGGTGATCCTGGTTAAAGTGATTATATGATGGATTCTTGCCCTGGCTCCTTGTTTTTTCCATTGCATCTTTTCTCCAGGAGGCAATGAGAATAGGAAATGTTTTATATGTGCCAGCAAAATGTAATATTCATGGGAGAGGGCTTTGGAATATTCATTCTTGTGTATGTGTGTATGTGTGTTTGTATGTAGGTAGCTAACTAGCTAGCTAGCTGGTAGTAGGAGGGGAGTTTTCAGACCCCAAAGACAGAAAACAGGCATTTTATAATAATACAGTATGCCTTGTTTTCCTTAGTGAACTGATTCCTATTTTTTTTAATTCAACTTGGATTTAATATCAAGAACCACAATGAAATTTGTCAGACTCAATTCAGGTCTTTTTTTATCAGACTAGACTTCAAAAAAAACTATAGGGAGCAAACTCTGAACTCTTCATTCGTTACTCTTAGACTAGGTCTAGAAACTCATCACAGTGTTTTGTCCCCAAAACTGGTGCTGAGCCTTGATACCCTATATCTGTTAGTTTCCATTCATCTTTGTGTGTAGCTGCAGTCTTGCTATTTGATTTCTCACCCAAACTGTAGATTTGAGTGTAAGATAAATGTTGTTCTTTTAACATTTAACATGGGCAGCCATAGGTAACTGGAATAGATTTTTTAACCTGGAATTGTGGTGCTTCAGCAACATGTAAAGCATATGACCTTGGAATGAGCTGTATACAGGAAGGAGAATCTTTTCTTTTTATTGAAATATAGTTGATGTACAATATTATATGTTATAGGTATATAATATAGTGATTTACAAATGTTAAATGATATACTTGCTCCATTTATAGTTATAAAATATTAGCTATGTTCCCTGTGTTGTAAGATATATCCTTGCATCTTATTTTATACGTAATAGTTTATACCTCTTAATCTCCTAGCCCTATATTGCCCCTTGCCCCCTTCCCTCTCTCCACTGGTAACCACTAGTTTGTTCTCTATATCAATGAATCTGTTTCTTTTTTGTTGTAGTCAACAGTTGGTTTTACTTTTTAGATTAAACATATAAGTGATATTATACAGTATTTGTCTGTCTTTGACATTTCATTATGCATAATACACTTAAAGTCCATCCATATTGTTGCAAATGGCAAAATTTCATTCTTTTTATGGCTGAGGAGTATTCCATTGTGTATACATATATGAATATCTTCTTTATTCATTCATTGGTTGATGGACACTTAAGTTGCTTTCATATCTCGGCAATTGTCAATGATGCTATTGTGAATATTGGGGTGCATATATCTTTTTCAAATTAGTGGTTTCATTTTTTTTCAGATATATACCTGGGAGTGGAAGTGCTGGGTCATTTGGTAGTTCTATTTTTAGTTTTCTGAGAAACCTCTATACTGTTTTCCACAGTGGCTTCACCAATTGACATTCCTACTCACAATGGATAAGATTTCCCTTTTCTCCACAATCTTGCCAACATTTGGTATTTGTGGTCTTTTTGATGATAGCCATTCTGAGAGGTATGAGGTGATATCTCACTGAGGTTTTGTTTTTTGCTAATCATGATGATTAGCTATATTGAGTGTCTTTTTGTATGCCTATTGACCACCTACATTTCCTCTTTGGAAAAATGTCTATTCAAGTCTTCTGCCCATATTCTAATTGGGTTGTTTTGTTGACTTTGAGTTGTATGAATTTTTTATGTAGTTTGGATATTAACTCCTTATCTGTCATATCATTTGCAAATGTTTTCTCTCATTTCATAGGTTGTATATCCATTTTGTCAATAGTTTGCTTTCCTGTGTGACAGCTTTTAAGTTTAATCAGGTCTCATTTATTTTTATTTTTGCTTTTATTTCTTTTGCTTTAGGAGACAGATCAAAAAAAATTTCTAAGATTTATGTCAAAGAGGGTTCTGCTTCTATTTTTTTCTAGGTAAGTTTTATGGTTTTCAGTCTTACATTTAGGTCTTTAATCCATTTCAAGTTTATTTTTGCATGTGGTGTTAGATCATGTTCTTGTTTTACTCTTTTACATGTAGCTGTCCAGTTTTCCCAACACCACTTATTGAAGAGACTGTTTTTTCCCCATTGTATATTCTTGCCTCCTTTGTTATAGATAAATTGACCATAAGTGAGTGAGTTTATTACTGGGCTTTCTATTCTGTTCCACTAATCTGTATTTCTGTTTTTGTGCCAGTACTATACTCTTGATTACTGTAGCTTTATAGTATAGTCTGAAGTCAGGGAGCCTGATTCCTCCAGCTTCATTTTTTTCTCAAGTTTGCTTTGTCAGAGTTCCTGTCGTGGCTCAGTGGTTAGTGAATCCGACTAGGCACCATGAGGTTGCGGGTTTGATCCCTGGCCTTGCTCAGTGGGTTAAGGATCTGGTGTTGCCATGAGCTGTGGTGTAGGTCACAGACATGGCTCGGATCCCACGTTCTGTGGCTCTGGTGGCTACAGCTCTGATTAGACCCCTAGCCTGGGAACCTCCATATGCCACGGAAGCAGCCCAAGAAATGGCAAAAAGACAAAAAAAAAAAGATTGCTTTGTCTATTTGGGGTCTTTTGTGTTTCCATATAAATTTTGAAGCTTTTTGTTTCAGTTTTGTGAAAAATGCCTTTGGTAATTTGATAGGGACTGCATTGAATCTGTAGATTGCCTTGGGTAGTGTGGTCATTTTAAAAATATTGATTCTGGAGTTCCTGTCGTGGCTCAGTGGTTAAAGAATCCAACTAGGAACATGAGGTTGTGGGTTCAATCCCTGGCCTCGCTCAGTGGGTTAAGGATCCAGCATTGCCGTGAGCTCTAGTGTAGGTTGCAGATGCAGCTGGGATTGCACATTACTGTGGCTGAGGCACAGGCCAGCCACTATAGATCTGATTAGACCCCTAGCCTGAGAAAGTCTATATGCCATGGGTGAGGCCCTAGAAAAGACAAAAAGACAAAAAAATAAAAAAATAAAAAAAAATATTGATTCTTCCAATCCTAGTACATGGTATATCTTTCCATCTGTCTGTGTTGTCGTCAGCTTATTTCATCAATGTTTTATAGTTTTCCGAGTATAGGTCTTTTACTTCCTTAGGTAGGTTTATTCCTAGCATTTTATTCTTTTTGATGCAATTATAAATGGGACTATTTCCTTAATTTCTCTTTCTAATAATTTGTTGTCAGTGTATAGAAATGCAACAGATTTCTGTGTATTAATTTTGCATCCTGCAACATTACCAAATTCATCAATGCGCTCTGGTAGTTTTCTGGTGACATATTTAGCATTATCTATGTATAGAATCATATCATCTGCAAACAGTGACAGTTTTACTTCTTCCTTTACAACTTAGATCCCTTGTATTTCCTTCTCTTCTCTGATTGCTATGGCTAGGACTTCCAAAATTATATTGAATAAAAGTGGTGAGAGTGGACAGCCTTGTCTTGTTCTTGATGTTATTTTATTTTATTTTATTTTATTTTATTTTGTCTTTTTAGAGCCACACTCATGGCATATGGAGGTTCCCAGGCTAGGGGTCAAATGGGAGCTGCAGCTGCCAGCCTACGTCACAGCCACAGCAATGCAGGATCCGAGCCATGTCTGCAACCTAAACAATAGCTCATAGCAACACCAGATCCTTAACCCACTAAGCAAGGCCAGGGGTTGAACCTGGATCCTTATGGATGCTGGTCAGATTCTTTTTTGCTAAGCCATGATGGGAACTCCTTGTTTGTGATTTTAGAGGAAATGAACCTTTGAATATGATGTTAGCTGGTTTAGTCATTTTTGGCCTTTATTATGTTGAAGTATGTATGTTCCCTCTATGTCCACTTTCTGGAGAGTTTTTATCAAAATGGATTTTGAATTTTGTTAAAAGCTTTTTCAGCATCTATTGAGATGATCATATGATTTTTATTCTTCAATTTGTCATTGTGGTCTACCACATTGATTAATTTGAAGATATTTAAAAATCCTTGCATTCCCTGGGATTAATCCCACATGATTATGATCTATGATCCTTTTAATATATTGTTGAATTTGGTTTGCTAGTACTTTTTTGAAGATTTTTGCATCTATATTTATCAGAAATAATGGCCTATAATTTTCTTTTTTGTGATATCTTAGTCTTGTTTGGGTGTAAGTGTGATGCTAGCCTCATAGAATAAGTTTGGAAATATTCTTTCCTTGGCAATTTTTTTGAATAGTTTGAGAGGTATAGGTGTTAACTCCCCTCTAAATTTTTTATAGAATTCACCTGTGAAGACCTCTTGTCCTGGACTTTTGTTTGTTAGAAGTTTTTAAATTACTGATTCAATTTAATTACTGGCATTAGTTCTGTTTATATTTTCTATTTCTTCCCGGTTCAGTCTTGGGAGATTGTACAATTCTAAGGATTTGTCTCTTTCTTCTAGGTTGTCTTATTTTATTGACATGTAGTTGTTCCTAGTACTTTCTTATGATCTTTTGTATTTCTGTGCTGTCAGTTGTAACTTCTTTTTCATTTCTGATTTTATTGATTTGGGCCCACTAAGGGTGGAGAATCTTGAATTCAGTGTTAGCAAAAGACTAAAGGACCTCAAGTATTCCAGAAGAAAATGAAAATAAACTAAAGAGCGTTTCAATTTTAAACCCAGCCTCAAATAACTTCTGTTTTTAAAATTTTACGGAATATAAATCAACTTAAAAAATCCCAAAATATAAAGAAAGCAATCACTATGAGCATGAGTCAAAATAAACAACAGCAAAATGAGACCAACTAATATAATAAACATTAGAATTACTGGTCATATATTAGGAGTAGCAATGATTTTAGAGAAATCAAAGGAAAGACTAAAAAAAAAAGTCAAAAAGGAGTCAGTAAACATTATAAAGCACGTATTAAAAAAAAAAAAAAGGGAGTTCCTGTCATGGTGCAGTGGAAATGAATCCATCTAGGAACCATAAGGTTGCAGGTCTGATCCCTGGCCTCACTCAGTGGGTTAAGGATCCCATGTTGCTGTGAGCTGTGGTGTACGTCGCAGATGTAGCTTGGATCCCACATTGCTATGGCTGTGGTGTAAGCCAGTGGCTGTAGCTCCTTTTCAACCCCTAGCCTGGGAAGCTCCATTATGCCTCGGGTGTGGCCCTAAAAAGGAAATGAAGAAATAAATAAAATTACAAAAACAAAAAGTTTTGTTTTCAGTAATGGCAGAGTAATTAATTTGGATCAGTTCTCCCACATAGGATAACACAAATTTGTACAATTAAAAAAAAAAATTCATTGGTTTGAAATTGTTGAAGAACTAATATGTAAAGCAAGAAGTAAGGAAAACCCAGAAAGATGAGTTGAAGATTTGGGGATTTTTTTCTTCTAGAGATATATGACAGAAAGGAAAGAGTTGATGGTGAGGCTAAGAAGCTGTGTAATGCCTCAGACAGATTCACAGGGCTAGGGAAACAAAAATTAAGATATAGTTTCCCTGTCAAATTCTAAAAGCTTTGTATTGCTAATAACATATGCACTGCATGCCATACAAAAGTGCTTGAACTGTCTGGAAGAAAAAAATGTTTTCCCTTGAGGAAAAATATATCAAACTAAGCTTAAAATTATTTCTATGGCTTTTCATATATCATGTCTGCTAATCAATTAAAAACAATCAAGCAGACAAGACAAATATTATTAAAATCAGAAAATGCAGTAGAGAAGCAGAAACAGATTTGGAGGGAAACATAGGCAGTGAAGTTAATAGACATATTTATTTCATTTTATTTTAAATTTCCCCCAGCTTTATTGAGATATAATCAACATATAGTGTAAGTTATGTGTTTTTTTAACGATCATGTTTAGTATATTATGGAAATAATGAGAATTACAACTTCAGAAGTGATATGAAACTTATAAAAAGAGCAATATAAACATTCTTGAACTAAAAAAATAAGTAATTGAAAAATTTAAAAAGTAATGTGTATGGTTAACAGCAGAGTAGACAGAGCTAAAGAGAACACAGGAGAATGTTCAAAATTAAGCATGATGATAAAAAAGAATGAAAATGCAGGAAATAAATAGTGGTCATATGGGGTACAATGGAAAAATTATATATTCTTGTAATTAAAGTATCATAAACTGAGAAGAGAATGAGAAACAGAAAATATTTCAAATGGAGAATACATGAGACATTTTAAAATGTCACAAAAGACATCAGGCCACAAAACTGTAGCAATTCCAGAAAATAAATACAAAAATCTCCACCTTGCACATCACATAAAACTTTTGAAAGCCAATCATGGAGTAAAAATTCTAGAACAGCAGAGGAGAAAAAATATTACCCTACAACAATAACAATAACATAGCTGACTTACAGAAAAAAAAAAAAAGTCAGAAGACAATTAAACAATTTAAATCTGTAATTTTCAATTCTTCCCACAAAGAAAACTTCAGGCTCTAATATCAGAGATTTAATGCAAAGAAAGCCAAATTCTTAAAAATAGAAAACATTAAAGTAAGCATGACTTAGATGCCAAAACAAATAATAGTCCTGGGAAAAATAGTCAGCCACATGTAAAAGAATGAAATTAGAACACTTCCTAATACCATACACAAAAATAAACTCGAAATGGATTAAAGACCTAGATATAAGACCAGATACTTTAAAACTCTTAGAGGAAAACATAGGCCAAACACTCTCTGACATAAATGACAGCAACATCTTCTCAGATCCATCTCTTAAAGTAATGACAATAAAAACAAAAATAAACAAATGGGACTTAATTAAACTTAAAGGTTTCTGCACAGCAATGGGAACCCTAAACAAAATGAAAAGACAGGAGTTCCCACTGTGGTTCAGTGGTTAACGGATCTGACTAGGAGACATGAGGTTGTGGGTTCGGTTCCTGGACTTGCTCAGTGGGTTAAGGATCTGGCGTTGCTGTGAGCTGTGGTGTAGGCCGCAGACGCGCCTTGGATCCTGCATCGCTGTGGCTCTGGTGTAGGCCGGTGGCTACAGCTCCAATTAGACCCCTAGCCCGGGAACCTCCATAAGCTGCAGGAGTGGCCCAAGAAATGGCAAAAAGACCAAAAAAAAGAAAGAAAAGACAACCCACAGAATGGGAGAACATATTTGCAAATGAAGCAACTGACAAGGAATTAATCTCCAAAATTTATAAACACCTCCTACTGTTCAATACCAAAAAAACAAATAACCCTATCAAAAAATGGGCAGAAGATCTAAACAGATAACTCTCCACAGAGGACATACCGATGGCCAATAAACACACGAAAGATGTTAAACATCTCTAATTATTAGAGAAATGCAAATCAAAACCACTAGGAGGTAACACCTTACACTGGCCAGAATAGCCATCATGAAAAAGTCTACAAACAGTAAGTGCCGGAGAAGGGGTGGAACCCTATTACACTTTTGGTGGGATTGTAAATCAGTGCAACCACTGTGGGAAACAGTATGGAGATTCCTCAGAGAACTAAAAATAGAACCACCATTTGATCCAGCAATCCCACTCCTGGGCATCTATCCAGAGAAAACCATGACTCGAAAAGACACATGTACTCTGGTGTTCATTGCAGCACTCTATACATAGCCAAGACATGGAAATGACCTGAATATCCATTGACAGATGAGTGGGTCAAGAAGAGGTGGTACATATACCCAATGGAATATTACTCAGCTATTAAAAGGAAAAAAATAATGGCATTTTTAGCAACATGGATGGACCTAGAAATAATCGTGCTAAATGAAGTCAGACAATGAGACACCAGTATCAAATGATATCACTTACATGTGGAATCTGAAAAAAGGACAGACTGAACTTCTTTGCAGAACAGATACTGACTCACAGACTTGAAAAACTTATGGTTTCCAAATGAGACAGGTTAGGGGTGGGGGAATGCACTGAGGGTTTTGGGATGGAAATGCTATAAAATTTGGTTGTGATGATTGTTGTACACCTATAAATGTAACAAAATTCATTGAGTAATTAAAAAAAAAAAGGAAATGAGGAAAGAGAGAAAGAAAGGAAAGGAGGGAGGGAGAGAAAAAAGAAAAGCCAGGTAATATTGTTACCCAATTGGTTGTATGGATCCACTTGGGCCCTAGCTTGGCCAAGGCCTCCTGACTTAGTGGGGAAGGCTCCTTTCCTACTGGGATTCACATAGCCAATAAGGAAACTGATACTGAGACTGAAACACCAAAAGCTTTATTCAGTGGCCAGAGAATGGAGAAGCAGGCACTTAGTTCACAAATCAACTTTTCAACCAGGGGATCCAATTAAGGCAAGATTTTAAAGGCAAAGTTAATAGGCGGCGGTGGGGCAGTCGTGGGGAGGCATATGTATTGATGTTCTGGAAAAAGGTGAGGTTCTTCCTGGAACTAAGGTGCCACATTTTTTCTGCCCCTGTATGATTCTTTGGCATCTGGGTTGGAAGGGGATAGAACCATCATGGTGGGGTTGAGCAGATATCTTATGCTAATGAGCCACAGGTCTACTTTTGTCCCACTTTTAGAGCTAAGTCAGCTTGCACCTGTTGTTTTGTTGTTAGACTTTCCTGCTCCTGTAGTGTAAACGTAGCTAGAGGATATGGTTAATTTTGGATTTCTGTTAGTTTACCAGGAGGGAGGGGCTGGGGTATGGTTCTGGGGTAACAGCCTTGGTAATGCTATCAGGTGTGATTTAGCATGGAATTTACAATTCTAAGTGAAGTATAAATTGATATAAACACTGAAATAAGTACAACCTAGGAGTTCTACTCCTGGGTAATTATCTTAGAGGAACTGTTACACATGTGCATCAGGAGATGTGTAAAATGATGTTCTTAGAGGCATTGTTTATAACAGAAAATAATTGAAAGGAATTGAAAATAAATACTCAAATGCATATGATTCACTTAACAGACCAGTTAATTTTGGTTTACTCATTCAGTGCACCACATGGCCATGCAATCAAATGAGCTTCTGCTAAACACAGCTACACAGATGAATATCAAACATATAATCTGAGAGAAGGGAGCAAGTCACAGAAGAATATTCCATTTGCAGAAAGTTCAAAAACTGGCAAGTTTAAACAACGCATGGTTTAGGAATACGTGCATAGAGGCAACCACTATAAAGAAAAGCAAGTTTATGATTTTTACAACACGTCATCTTTTTTATTAATGAGGTATAATTGATTTACTGTGTTGTGTGTCTGGTGTACAGAAAAGTGATTCAGTTATCCGTATATTTTTTTTCAGATCTTTTCCATTATAGGTTATTATAAGGTACTGACTATAGTTCCCTGTGCTATGTACTAGGCCCTTGTTGTTTATCGTTTATATATACTAGTGGGCATCTGTTAATTCCAAACTCCTAATTTATCTCTCCCTGCTCATCATCTTTAAAAATACTCCTTAGAAAGGATTTATGGTGAAGTTTGCTTCTGTCTTCCCATCTGCTACTCTGATACATCTAACGATCAAGTTTGATTGATTCTCCTTCCTTTGCATCACTGAAATTGATACATATCTTTTCCTCCTTATTGGTCCCATCCTAATACAAATCACCACAATACGTACTTGTATAATTTAAGCAAGTTCTTAACATGTATTCTTGCCTCTAGTTTTGTCCCTTTCAGGTCCATTTCCCCCAACTGCTGCCAGAGAGAGTCTTCTAAAATGCAAATCTGGCCTCATTACTCATATTAATGCTCATCATTATTAGGATAAATACACACACCTTACCATGGCTAAGAAATTTCTGACGGATTTGGCCATTAATCTCTTTGTTCTTATTTCTCAATACCCACTTATCTCTTCCTTTCCATTCTTGAATTTCTCATTTCCTGTTCTCTCTGATTGAAATGTTCCAATTTCCAACCCCTCTTACCCAGTTTATGCTTCTCTATCTTCCCTGCTTCATCAATCTGAATGTCACTTCCTCCAGGAAGTCTCCCTAACTCAACAAGATTATTTTTACTGCCTATTTCATAAATTCATGTGCATTATAAACTGTACTTCCCATGTTACAAACTTTTCACATTGCCTTTTTTTTTTTTGTCTTTTTGACATTTCTAGGGCCACACCTGCCACATATGGAGGTTCCCAGGTTGAGGGTCAAATCAGAGCTGTTGCTGCTGGCCTACACCAGAGCCACAGCAATGTGGGATCCAAGCTGCATCTGTGACCCACACCACAGCTCATGGCAATGCCGGATCCTTAACTCACTGATCAAGGCCAGGAATCGAACCCGCAACCCCATGGTTCCTAGTCGGATTCGTTAACCACTGAGCCATGATGGGAACTCCTTCACGCTGCATTTTTTAGAGTTCTTTACAATGCTATGAGTTGTATGAGCACAGTAATCATTTCTACTTTGATCTATTCTGTATTGAATTTCCAGTATTTAAAATTGTGACCAACATGTAAATACATTTTTATGAATGATAAAATTAATAATTTTAGCTGAATACAAGCAGATTGATTTCAGTTGTTTCTCAGAAATGTACATCTGGTGTAAATTTCTTTAACTTCTTTGGGACCCAGTTTCCTGCCCTAGAAAATGACAGATATATACTTTCATAGGTAATGAAATTCCTTTAATAAAATCATCAGCTAGCCCTCATTTTGTGTGACTCTGCGACTTCTAGTTCTTCTGTCACTGCATTTGAGGGTGTTAAAAGTCCTGGGCCTCATGCAAGGTCTCTAAAATGCTCAAAAATAACTTGAAACTAAATCCACTATGACTCTCATCTTTGTGTGCTTCAGTCTTTGAGTGAAGTGTGAGCTTTGATCCTGGAACACAAAAACATCCTCTCATCTGAATTCTCAATGACCTCCTAAATTTTCTACCCTTGTATATTTACTTTCTTACCCATTATCTTTATCACAGCCAGAATATACTTTTCACAGTATTTATTCATTTACTTACTCCTGTCTGCCATAAAGTCTTTATTTATGATATTTCTTCTAGTCAATGTATTTTATTTCTCCTAATTTTCCCAGAAAGAGCTCCTATAGGTATTTCTAATCTCAACCTTAGTGTCACTTTTCCAGGGATTACTCACTAAGTCAAATATTTCTGTTAAAGTATCTCATAACACTGTCTGCTTCTATAGTGTATGCACTGTTGACATTCTGAAATTCTTTGCATGGATATTTGTTTAATGTTTAATGCTCATTTCCTACACTAGACATATGTTCCATGCAAGCAGAAGTCATTTCTGATTTTATTCTTCGTTATATCTCCAGTATTCTCTAAGTGCCAGACACATGGTAAGCTCTCAATTTATTTTTGTTTAAATTTAGAAGGAAGGAAGTATGGAAGGAAGGAAAGAAAGAAGGAAGGAAGAAAAAGAGTTCTTTTTTTTTTTTCCAGACACTCAGAGTGTTAGCGACATGAAGCTGAGACAGAAAACCTTTGACATATTAATTGTTCAAGTGAGAGACCCTGACACATATCCAAAGCCGAAGTGGGATTAGTCATGAATGAACTATACCAGTAGCACTGGAAATTGAAGAACTGGGAGTATAGACGTATTACAGCAAATAGGGGACCCAGGTAGGAAAGTTCAATAAGGCCAGGAAAGGTCAGAACTAAAGCAAATTATGAGAACATCAGAGTAAATTCTAAGAGCAAGAATTATTATTCAAAATCAATCAACAATCAGAGATATTATGATGCCCTCGGCTCATGGTTCTTGGTTCTGCCTTCTCACCTATGATATTGCCATCAGAGGTAGGTACGTGAGAGCAGGACCTGATAATTGCAACAGACTAAATTTTTAAATAATTTTATGTTTTCTTATTTGCATGCTTTTCATATTTCATAGCTTTTTACAATTTACTAATTAAATGTGTTCTTTTCAGAAATGAAACATATAAAGAAGACATTCAAAGAAATGTAGATTAAAGTTGGGAAATGTTGATAAAGTTGGGAGCTGATAAAGCTGATAAAGCTTTCACTATGGTTTGGTTTTCTGATGGTAAATAACAGTTTTGAGGCCATGGACTAGGCTTTAGCGCTAGAACTTTTTATATAGTTTAATCAGCTCCACTCCCCCACCCCCCAACTAGGCGTTATTCCTATTTTGCAGAAAAGGGACGCAAGCTTCATAAAGTCTTAAAGTTCTATGGAAATAGCTTTAAACATGACTAGACCAAGGTTCATGGTATTCTCATGAGGAAATATTAACCTTAAAACTAAGGTCCTCCTTCCTTTTTACTAGATCCCTTACATATTTGTTATCTAAAATTTTAACATTTTGAAAAGCAAAACCACTTTTATATTCCTCTCCTTTGTATAGAGGAATGAGGTGGTACCAATGTGATATGGAAACTATATTAGTACATCTAGAGAAATAGCTAAGATTTTAAAAGAGCTAGACTTTCAAACTTTTAAAGTTGGATGGGGATATTTTTCAAATGAGATCTTACCCAAAACTATATATAAACAGATGAAAGAGGAACGGCCACTGATCCCAGAATCCGGGTTCTTGTTCATGGCAGTTCCACTGATCCCAGAATCCGGTTCTTGTTCATGGCAGTTGAAGAATGAACTCTGTGAACATACAGGCAGCAAGCAAGCAATGTCTTTATTAAAGGAAAGCAAATACCTCCCAGGGCTTCTGGGAATTGGGAGAAGAGACCCCTTCTTTATTGTCCTATAGGAATTTTTCTCTCTTAAACGTGGGGAGGGGCACCAACGTGGGGTCCAGAAAGATGTGGTTTTCTCCCATTGGCCTTGCTCAGTTACCTATATCAGTCCTTGTCCAATAGGGGTTTTAGGGTTGGAAATGTCCAGTAAGTTTTATGGTTTCTTTGTCCTTTTCTTTCCTTAGATTAAGTCACCATTCCTCTTATTCCTTTTCTATCAGTTGAGAAGTGGGCTAGAGATTTGCTTTTCCTGTCGTAAACAAAGCCTGTGGGGAATGTGCATTTCCTGTAATAAAACAAGGCCTGTGGAGGTGTTACCCCCTGGAGTCCTTAAGCCATAAATGTTAATCAATAGCCATATCAAAGAATGTTTTGGAGCCCAGCCTCCTACACCAACTACCTGAGTTAGTATTCTGTCTCACCATGGCAGAATTGAGGGAAGAGGAGCCTCTTGCATCCTGAACTGAAGTTTAGTGTGAAACAGGGGTACTGCTGTTCCCCTTACATTATTTATTTATTTATTTATTTATTTTGTCTTTTTGCTATTTCTTGGGCTGCTCCCGCGGCATATGGAGGTTCCCAGGCTAGGGGTCGAATCGGAGCTGTAGCCACTGGCCTACGCCAGAGCCACAGCAACGCGGGATCCGAGCTGCGTCTGCAACCTACACCACAGCTCACGGCAACGCCGGATAGTTAACCCACTGAGCAAGGGCAGGGATCAAACCCACAACCTCATGGTTCCTAGTCGGATTCATTAACCACTGTGCCACGACGGGAACTCCCTGTAACATTATTAATAAAACCACAGCATTCAAAATTATATCCAGCAGAGGCCAGGAGACTGTTTCTTTGATACTCAGGTTTTAGCTATCTGTACTAATGTCTCATTGCCATTCTGTTACCAGACACAATTTAATGTGCCTGACACACAGTGAGGCCAGACAAACGCAAACATCAGAGTTTGGAGCATAGAAAAATTTATTGCAGGGCCATGCAAGGAGATGGGTGGTTCATATCCCCAAACCCCACACTCCCTGAAGGGTTTCAGCAAAGCATTTTGGCCAAAGGCCAGGTGGAGGTGGGGGGGCGTGCCAGGGTATGTGATCCTCTCTACACAATTCTCTGATGGGTTGATGGTGAGGTAACAGGGTGGTGTCACAAGGGTTAACATTATCATTCCTCAGGCTCCAGGAAGCCTAGGGATTATGGGTTCATGGTCATCCAGTAGTTAGGTAGTTAACTTCCACATCTGTAAAGCTATGTATGCATCAGATACCGTTATCTAGGTACTTTAGAGAGGAGCTAAAGCAGAGGAAATGGGGGAAGGGTATGCCCCAGAAGGCCCCATAGGGTCCTACTAGGTTACAGTCTAACTCTCTAAGTGTTTCTATATTTAGCTAATTTAACACATTTCCCTTTTGTTCTTCCTTACTGTTGCCTTGGTTTCTTTCTTATAGATCCAGAATTTTTGTAAACAATGGTAACTCTCTTCACCTATTAATTTTATATTTACTTAACAATTATCAAACTACTAGTGGAAAAATTGCTTTTAATTTTAATTACTCATTAGAGATAATGATAAGCCCTATGTGAAAGGCTTTATTTTTCTTAGTATTCAAATCTTATAATGATACTACATGGTATGTTATCTCTTTCTCCATTTTGCTGATGAGATCATTTGTTTAGTGTTCAGGTCATATCACTGGGGCCTAATTTGGTATTTAAATAGACAGGGGATATTAATTCTGGTTTTGGCTCCCTGAGGTATCAGATAAAAGGCTTATTTCTACCACTATTATGTGGAAGAAAATGGATCTCTTTTTCAATAGATCAATATTGAAATGGCATAATTTGCTTCAGTTAATGAAAGTTCATAAAGAATATAGTGTTGCACAATGATGCTGCCCAAAATAAAGGAAGAAGAATCATGGATTACAGGAAAGCTCCTAAAACTTGATTTTAATTTAGGGAAGTCTCCAGTATTTATATCCCCTTTTAATAAGATTTAGCTTCATAATCATTAGAGTACTACTCACTTGTGTAGTGATAAGTAAGGACACATGTACTGATTATTTGTACAACTGTGAGATTTTCACATAATTAGAAATTGACATTTCTAAACACAATGTCCCATTTTTCCATTTATAACTAACAAAAATCCCACCACATATAATCCTACCTTATACTTTTTCTTTTTTCTTTTTTGTCTTTTGTCTTTTTAGGGCCCCACCCACAGTTTATGGAGGTTCCTAGGCTAGGGGTTGAATTGGAGCTGTAGCTGCCTGCCTACACCACAGCTACAACAACGTGGGATCTGAGCCTCATTTTCGACCTACACCACAGCTCATAGCAATGCTGGATCCTTAACCCACCGAGCAAGGCCAGGGATCAGACCTGCATCCTCATGGATGCTAGTCAGATTCATTTCCACTGAGGCATGACGGGAACTCCTACCTTATAATTTTTCTACATAAGATATTAAACATCTGTACCCTGTACATATAAAACAAAATAAGCTCAGCATTTAATTTATTGTTAGTTATCATTCTTCAATAGTGGGATCTAAAACATCTTTTTCCAATTCAATTGAATAAATATTTAGTGAGTACAATTCTTTAAAAAAAATCCTAAAACACACATATAAAGAAATGCAGTCTGGGTCCTTTGAGGTTCTTCAATAGGATATGAGTGAATATGAGGTTCTACTTTTTAATGTTTAGTCCATTGCTACATCACTAGGACTTTAGTCATTTATGCCTTAACTCATTCAAGAAATATAGGAACCCAACGAGGCTAAGGTGTCAGGCTAGTCACTGACACATTATGTGATTGACATGATGTATGCCCTCATACATCACATGGAGAAGATATAAGCAGTACATTGCAGGAACATGAGGAGCTTGGGAAGACATTGAATTCTTGGGTCACGTTCACTGGCTTTTTCCTTTTTCTCCTCTAGCAGATGTGGTGATGCTTTGCCTATATTCCCTTGTTACTCACCATTCTAGTAAAACCTAACAGCATCCATGTGTGGGAGAAACCACAATTCTGGGTGAGTTGATGCCACTAAAAATAGCCCATAACCAATAACAGATGGGATTGGGAGGTAAATATATAAGCTTCTTTAACCCTCCAGTGGGAAATCTCTCAGCCATAGTTTTCCAGAGTTCCTCAGTGGGATTGTGCCTTGGTTGGCCACAGGAGTAACCCCATCAATAATATACCCTTTGTTGGCTTCCTTTCCTTCCTGTGCCATGTCTCCCCTCCCCAACAGGTGTTTCCAGGGTCACCTTCCAAATAAACTACTTGCATCCAAATCTTTGTGTCAGGGTTTACATTAGGAGGAACCCAACCTATTATATTCACACTCCACAACCTATAGAAGCTTCCTGAAGATTTCTTTACTCTTCAGTGCTAGTCAATCTATATATCTTTGATTTAACCCTTTCAGATGAAAGAAATGAAGGCCGTTAAATTTCACCAGTAAAGCCAAAAGTAAAATACAGTTTTTCTGAATATAAAATCATTGATATTGCTACAAAATCTTTATAGACTCTTCTCAGTCAATCAGTTGATCTCATTGGGAACAAATATCATGTCATGTAAAAGCCTTTTTAATTATCTGGTAAATAATTTCTCCGCTAGATAGTTGAAACACTAATCTTGAATGTTTGAAAGGCAAGAATCTTATCATTATTCCTGGACAAGCCACATTTATTCAGCCATATAAGTAACTTGATGTCTGAATTCTTATGCAAAACTTTGCCATGCAAAGTAAAAATTAAAGATACCAAATTGAAAGACCCAGATTTTTACAATCAAAATCAAACATAAAGGGACTGAGAGTTTGGGGTTAATCGATATAAACTGCTACATTTAGAATGGATAGACAACAAGGTCCTACTGTATAGCACAGGGAACTATATCCACTTTCCTGCTATAGACCATGATGGAAAATAATATTAAAAAAAAAAAAGGATTCACAGAGGCAGACTAATATGTAGGATGGATAAACAATAAGGTCTTACTGTATAGCAAAGAGAACTATATTCAATATCCTGTGATAAACCATAATGGAAAAGAATATGAAAAAGAATATATATATGCATAACTAAATCACTTTGCTGTACAATAGAAATTTGCACAAAATTGTAAATCACTATACTTTAATAAAAAAAATAAAAAACACAGTCAGTCTTTTATAAAAGAAAAAATAAAAAAGATTTAAGCAAAAAAAAAAAGCATACATAAAGGAATGATAAACATATATATTACCAGATAAAAACACCTATATTATTATTTAGAATAGAATAGAATTAATGATAACCACAAGCATATAATTAACTTTATTGTATCAATACTTGGCATGTCAAACTATATAGAAATTATCAGGATAAAAGAAGAGAACTTGGTGCAGCTTACCCTGCCATGTATTTTGGGTTAGTGCTAAAAGCATGTTTGAGATATTTTCCTCATGGACAGAAAATGCTATTTTCTATCTATCTTCCTAGTCTTGAAATGAGTCTTTGATCATTTTAGAAATTGCAGGTAACTATATCTTAAACCGTTTGAAGTATCACTGGAAACTGCTATTTTTCTTTTGTTTGGTATAGAAGATGGGTTTTCATATTCCTTCTCTTAAAATATTTTTCTGAGTATCTACTCTGCACAATGATACTTTTTCTAAAATTTTTAGATAAAGTTATCAAGACTAGACTCTGACACCTGAGTGTCTTCGGTTGGTAGGAGGTACAAATTAAATGCAGAAAAAGTGCACCGAGTAATTGTTCAAATATTTTTTTATATTCTTTATTGTATAAAAAGATACTTGATAAAAATACCTTTACTGGAAAAAATTTAAAAAATATATATTCCAGAAAGCAAGACAAAGAACTACAGAAAAAGAAGAGTCTAGAGGAAAAGTTGTTCACTGAGAACTATATAAAAACAGACAAACGTAAGTTCTATGAAGGATTCCAAATTTATCGCTAAGAACTCTTTGCTAGATATCTTCCATTCAGTCCTGTAGTGCAATTCTCTATCCTATACTTTGAACTCTGCCTTTTGGCATCTGACTTATATGGACTACGTCAACAATCTTCCTAGCTCTCTTGTTTCCAGTTGAGTTCTCTAGCCACTTCTTTTCTACTATTACTTCATTATGTCCTAGACCTCTGGTAGTAACTTGTAGCTTATTAATTAATGGAGTATGCTTCTTTAAGAGAAGATTTGGATAGGACATAAGACAATTCCATGAGTGTTTTTTCACACAGATCCCCAAGGAGGGCATTCACACGTTCAGACTTTGAAGCACTTTGAGAAATACAGCTACCTACTAAAACACAGTCCTCAATATTGGTGCCAAAGACCAATTCAGACTTCCTATTGTCTTTGTTTTTATGTTTTTTATGCCATGAATCAGATCCCAAGATATTGTTCTTTCTTTCATCCTAAGCAAAAACAAAAACACCTGCACGTGATGCACATTCAGTTGTCTAACTGGAATCGTTAACAGTTCCTCTCTTGAATTGAGACTGAGGAGAAAGCATCAAGAAGCCCCTTCTTTTGACAACACAATGTTTTCTCATGGCACATAATCGGTTCTCTTCAAACAAGTCTTTTCTAATCACCTACTCTCAACAGTTTTGTTCCTTTAATATCATTGACCTCATATTTCATTCTAGAATATGCCTCAGCCAACATATCCATTTTAATAGCTTATTATAAACCCTGATGGTCTAAAGCATAAGGATAGTTCTGTAAACATACTTTGGGTAAAGCCAAAATAATGGCATTGTTCCATCACAAAATCAAGCAATCTACTTGCATCCTTACCCACAGGACTCAGATTCCTTTGTTTTATAATGGAAAGTATATACCAATGTCTGATAAAATGATAAAGGTCAAACCATTTCATTTTTCTCCTGTGACCCTTGCCAACTAGGACTTTGGTCTTTTGTGTGTGTGTGTGTGTGTGTTTGCCATTTCTTGGGCTGCTCCCGCGGCACATGGAGGTTCCCAGGCTAGGGGTCAAATCGGAGCTGTGGCTGCTGACCTACGCCAGAGCCACAGCAATGCGGGATCCGAGCCGCGTCTGCAACCTACATACACCACAGCTCATAGCAACGCCGGATCCTTAACCCACTGAGCAAGGCCAGGGATCAAACCCGCAACCTCGTGGTTCCTTGTCGGATTCGTTAACCACTGAGCCACAACGGGAACTCCTAGGACTTTGGTCTTAACACTCATTTCTTCTCTGTCCCATAATGTCAATATGCTTTCAGAGAAGAGCATGAGGTGGAGACTACCTCATTTCCAGCTGCATTCAAAGATAATCTGATTCAGGGATTGTGATAGATTGCAAATGGCCAGAAATTCTTTGCAACTCCTCTGATTAAGAGTAGGAATATGTTTCTCAGTTCCTAGAATCTCTATTAGCCTTGGGATTTGCATTGCCACATTGTTCAAGTTCCAAGCGTAGGTTTCAAAAAGTCTTATAGATTCCAATCTAGCTCTCTTGGAATTCTGAGACCACTTTCTTGAGGGCTGAGATGTCATATGGAGAGAGAAGCCCAACCACCCCAGCCACCCCAGCCATCCCAGCTAAGGCACATGCATGTCAGTGAACCCCACTAATACCATGTGGAGCAGAAACCAGGCTTAGCTGATTTTAGCCCAAATTACTGATCCACAAAATAGTGAGAAAATAAATGTCTTTTTTAATGCAGAAAAAAAGATAATACAGTGCTCGTCTTCAAAATGCATTTCAGTTTTATGTGTAATTTTAAAAATATTTTACAAGGAGATTACATGTCTGTATTAATGTCCGTATTGTGCAATTAATACGTCTTTAAAAGATAAAAACTAAAATATTTATACAGAGAGAAAAATTGTATTTGGTTATCTCTCCCTATTTTTGTGGCCTAACCAAACAAAACAATACATACCCATGTTCTCATAAGAGCTGAAGGCAATTTGGGGAGTATTTAGTACTCAGTGTAGGAAGCAGAACCTAATTTATTTCCTTTTCAATATTCTTAGCCTCAGAACAGGTTATTCTCATGGCTTGGGCATCTTCCTCCAGAATGGATCCTTTTTAAACTTTGCTTTTGTCAAGTCTTTACCAGAACCTTTTTCACTTCGAAAATGTCAAAATGTGAGACCTCCATCAAGTCTTAGGAGTCATCCAAATAAATGGGATTTAATACAGCAACCAATACCTCTCTGGCAGTTATCAGCTTTAGTACTGTGTCAAGACATTATCTCTGGAAGTCAGACTGCTTTAATACTTGATTTACTCTACCAGTGTGCCCTTGGGCAATTTACCTAACCCCTTTATGGTTCAATTTGGGTTCACTCTTTCTTTTCCCATTTTTTTTAAATTGTAGTTTAATACACATAATTACCATTTTAATCATTTTTGACTATACAGTTCAGTTAAATACATTTACATTGTGCACTCTTCACCACTATATATACCCATAACTCTTTTCAGCCTATAACACTGAAGCTCTCTACCTGTTAAAAAATAACTCCTCATACTCCCCTCCCTTTAGCCCTGGCAACCACCATTATTATTCTGTCTTTACTATTTTGAGTACTCTATACCTCATATAGGTGAATCATATAGTATTTGTCTATTTGTGACTGCCTTATTTCACTTAGCATAATGTCCTCAAGGTTCATCCATATTGTAGCATATTGCAGAATTTCCTTCCTTTTAAGGCTGAATAATATTCCATCATATGTATATACTACATTTTGCTCATCCATTCGTCTGTCAATGGACACCTGAGTTGCTTCCATGTTTTAGCTATTGTGAATAATGCTGCTGTATACATGGGTGTACAAATATCTCTTTGAGACCCTGCTTTCAATTCTTTTAGGTATATACCCACAAGTGGGATTGCTAGATCATATGGCTGTTCTAGTTTCAATTTTTTGAGGAACCGCTATATTGTTTTCCACAGTGGCTACACCATTTTTTATTGCCAATAACACTGTACAAGGTTCCAATTTCTCCACATTCTCCCTTGTTCTTTTCTGTCTTTTTGATAGTAGCCATGCTAATGGATGTGTGGTGGTAGCTCAATATAGTTTTCATTTGCATTTCCCTAATGATTAATGATGGTGGCCATTTTTCGTGTTCGTATTAGCCATTCATATATCTCCTTTGGAGAAATGTATATTCAAGTCTTTGGCCCATTTTTGAATTGAGTCATTTGTTTATTTGTTGTTGAGTTTTAAGAGTTCTCTATATACTCTGGATAGTAATCTCTTATCAGATATTGTATTTTCATATAGTTTCTCCCATTCTGTGGGTGGCCTATTTACCACATGGATAACATCTTTTAATTTGGAGGACAGGGTCCTTTTTTCACACCCTGGTTCCTAAAACCTACATGAAAGCTGCTCCAGGAACATGTGCACAGAAGCCTGTCACATGGCTGGGGATTGGGATGGGTAACTGCTATCATACTAAGAGATGGAACTGATGGAAATTAGTAATTTTCTGTCAGTCTTCCCTTGGAAATTGCAAGCCTTCAACAGACTCCAGAGTTCCAAAATAGTTACATCAAGCAGATTCTGCCATGAGATTGTTGTCTACATGAGAAGGCAGAATCCTCGTGCAGCCTAGTCTACTATCTTCCCAGAATCCTCTTTGGGTTCATTCTTGATAGGTTTGTTATTCTTTTTTTGTATGGCTGCACCTGTGCCGTATGGAAATTCCCAGGCTAGGAGCTGAATCAGAGCTGAAGCTGCAGGCCTACACCATAGCCACAGCAACACCAGATACAAGCCACATCTGTGACCTGTGCTGCAGCTTGTGGCAATACCAGATCCTTAACCCACTGAGCCAGGCCAGGAATTGAATCTGCATCCTTACAGAGATAGCATTGGGTCCTTAACCTTGCTGAGCCAAAATACACACTCCAGGTTTGTTATTCTTAATGGTCAGCTCATTAGAGTTAGGGCTTATTTCTAAGTTGCTCAACTATATTACTTTCTCAGTAAATCTTATTTATAAAACACTAAAAATATATTTTGCAATTACAGTGTAAAAAAGCATTTCTAATCCATTTACTTAGAACAATACTTTTATTTTCATATTAAATTTATTGGTCTGTTTCATTTTGGAGTTAAGTATAAAATTTTAACAACCTGACATTAAATAGTTCCCCAAATTAAATGCAGAATCTTGAGCTTCTTACACAGTGAAAAAGCAAATGTTTCATGGTAGATTTTACAACATCAACATGGAAATCAAGACTGTACAAGAAGTTACACATTATAGAGGGCGGTGAAGGGAAAATATAAATGTCCTATAACTTAAACCTTGGGTCGTGGACACATACATACACACTCACTAACAGTAATAGCTAAACTGAGCATTTTAAATATAAAAATATCTCTCTTTCATTTACTTAATATTACTAAAACATTCTATCTCAAATATAGGAGCATTTAAACTCAATTTAGTGTTACTCTTCCCTGTCCCAAGAGGAGATAAACTATGAGAAGACTGACAAATGTAACTACCTCAAAATTAAATATTCTATTAAAAAAAGATGTCATAAAAAGTTAAAAGATAAAGGTAGCCTGGGGAAAGTTATTTGAACATATATCAAAAAATAGTACCAGAACTCAGAGTATATAACAAACTGCTGCAAATAAGGAGGACACAGGCAAACAATTCAATGGAAAATTGGATATAGGATTAGAACAGTAATTTCACAGAAGATGAAACCCCAATGATCTGTAAATATATGGAGACAGTTTAAACCACACAAATAATGAGAGACTGGAGAAGTAAGTGTCTTCTTTGCTCTCATTGCCGTTTTTAAACTACTTACCTTCTTCTTCCTTCAAAACTGAAGATTTTCTGAAATTCATGCCAAGTGATACTCCTTTTAATACTTCCATCTACCAGCCAGTTAAGTCACTTCTTGTATACCTTATCTTCAGCAGCTGGCTTATTCTAGTATTTTCTACCACTTCTCATGTCATCGTATTCTTGGATAATTCAATATCCACAAGGATGATCTCTCCCATATATTGTCTTCACAGTTCCTTAATATCCTGCTGTAGTTTTCATTTTCTCCAACTTTGACTCTTATGTCCTTATCATTACTAATAATTGCACGAATCCAAAATCTCTGCAGTCATCCCTCACTCTGGCCAAAATTTCCTATCTTGCCAGTTTATCTAGTCTAGAATTTTATTTTCTGTAATTTTCCAACCACACTGAGATCTCCAATTGGGATATTTGGTTTACTATTTATCATATATTAACCCCACAGCTTCATACATATGCACTTTCATTCTCCAATTTAGATTTTGCGTTCCGTAATTATAGTGACTCATTTCAATTCTAGTACCTCCTCTCCCTCCATAGTATACAACTGGCAAAGGTCCAATCTTGGCTATAACTGGGTATCTTTGTACTCAGTGGTTTTTCCCTAAGCAAATGAACACTGATTGCAGAATAGAGCACATTATTGGGTGTCTTTCCATTTAATGACTATTACTATTACAAAAGAATTCTCTGCTTGTCAGAATTTCCACAACACTTCTGTTATGTTTACGTTTCTGTTCTTCCATAAAATTATGTCACATAGTGTACTTATCTTCCAGTTCTCTGTCTTCTCCCAAATTGTATTGAAAGAAAAAAAATGTGTAGAAATTTATAGAAAAAAAGCCAATAATTTCCTCGTCTTACCAACAATTTTACCAAATCATCTGCATCTGTATGAGTATTCGCTACCTTTTCTAATGTTCATTATTTCATTCCTTCTTATGGCTAATATTCATTATATATATGGAATATTATATATTATAATTTATAATTATATATTAAGTCATATTAATATGTAATATATAAATATATTAAATATGTTTATTAATTATATATATGGCATATCTTCTTTATCCATTTGATGGACAGACAGGTTGCTTCCATGTCTTGGCTATTGTAAACAGTGCTTCTATGAACATTGGGGTGTATGTATCCCTTTGAATTAGAGTTTTGTTCAGATATATGCTCAAGAGAGGAATTGCTGGATCTTATGATAGTTCTATTTTTAGTTTTTTAAGAAACCTCCATACTGTTCTCCATAGTGGCCATGCCAATTTATATTCCTACCAACAGCGTAGGAGGGTCCTCAGGAAATGAATATTTCTTGAGTGCCCACTACCTCCTATGCTTGACTGTCACATATATCATCTTATTTATTCACCTAATTTTTGTGTATCTAGTAATGTAAGGCCTTTGATAGACAGGATAATTCAGTGCTCCTATCTGGTTTGTGGAAGGTAATTGTGACTTTTAAGACTCTTCCCTTTCTCCTTGGTTTGGGGTTAATCCATGTTGGAAATAACAAAGTTCCTCCTAATGATTTTATAGGAGAAGCCAACAAATCTGAATGAGTAACAAGTTCTAAAGGCTCAATACATACTTGTTTAATTTATGAATAGATGAATCTTGATAAGTTCATTTTATGCTTATATAAGAAAATTAAGACAAGGAGGTCCCATTGTGGCAGTGGGTTAAGGACCTGACATTGTCTCTTTTAGGATGTGGGTTCGATCTCTGCCCTGGCTCACTGTGTTAAGGTTCTGGTGTTGCCCTAAGCTGTGGTATGGATCACAGATGCTGCTCAAATCTGGTGTTGCCATGGATGTGGTGTAGGCCTGCAGCTGCAGCTTCATTTCGATCCTTGGTCTGGGTCTATATGCCACAGGTGTGGCCATTAAAAAAAGAAACACCAGGAGTTCCCGTCGTGGTGCAGTGGTTAACGAATCCGACTAGGAACCATGAGGTTGCGGGTTCGGTCCCTGCCCTTGCTCAGTGGGTTAAGGAACTGGCGTTGCCATGAGCTGTGGTGTAGGTTGCACACGCGTAGGTTGCAGACGCGGCTCGGATCCCGCGTTGCTGTGGCTCTGGCGTAGGCCGGTGGCTACAGCTCCGATTCGACCCCTAGCCTGGGAACCTCCATATGCCGCGGGAGCGGCCCAAGAAATAGCAACAACAACAACAACAAGAAGACAAAAGACAAAAAAAAAAAAGAAACACCAAATTTGTGGTAAGTCACCTGATTATAATTTACCAAGACAGATATTGGGTCTTCTATGAAATAAAGGCTGCATGCAATTACACAAACCTCAAATTTATTATTTTTTCAATTCTTCAAAAATATTGTTTTCACAAAAATAGATTTCCAATTACATAACCATAGTTTTTCCATGTGGTCTTCTCTGTGATTAGGCGACTCATTACTATTCTATTAATTAGTGCAGTGATTTTTCAACCTCAGCTGCACATTAGAATCACTTATGAAGCTTTTAAAAATACCATTCCCAGGGAAGCTGAACTCTGAACCAATTACCTCAGAATCCCCAGGGATGCGACCCAGGCATCAGTCATTGTAAAGGTTCCCCAGGTGATTCCGGTGTGCAGCAATTTTGAGAATCACTAGTTTAACAGAAGTTGCATGATTTGCCCTCATAACAGATGATGTGAAATCTCTCATAGAAGCCACTACACCCCTGAATGCTGCAGCATGCAAAGTAGGAAGCAACATTGTTTTGTTTTGTTTTTTAAAGAAAGTTATCATTTTAAATGTAGAAGAGAAATGAAAGAGAAGGCTCACCTGTTAAAACATAATCCTGGATCTTCATTTAGGCACAGAGCCTGAGAGGCTGGTGGTAAAATTTATTTACTCAGGAAAGGTTGGCATCTGATAAGCAGCTTCATCTAAAGTTGGGATTTGCCTAGAGCAATAACACAGCTAATGAAGACAGAGAAGTATTAAATCACAAGCCCAGTGATTTATGTTTTGATTGACTTCACAGAATTGTGAGTGCTACATTTTAAATCTGATCCTCACCATCTTTATATAATCAATTACAGCCTAAAATAATCATTTCTGCTTATTAAATCTGAACTGGGGAATGCAAATACACGTATGTGAATACAGATTAGAACTTGAAGATAAATGGAAACTAATGCTTCCTGTATATTTGATTTCTCCTTCCAGCAGAAAGAGTAACTCAATTGCATGTTTAATCTTCCTTCATTAATTGTACATTATACTTTTAGATGTTCCTTTAATATCTATGACTCAGGATGTTGTACATTATTATTCTACACAAGGATAATCTTAGGAGATTTTGCATGATTTCCTGGGGCATCAGAATAAATTTTTCAGAGTGATATTTTTTCATGTAGTTTCCAATTCATAATGTTTCCGAATTTATAAAATTTTCTTAATCACTTAAATTGTTCCTTAATTTGTTATTGTTTCTGTTCTGTTCAACAAATATTTTTGATAATAAACCATATCTCAATATTATGGTCATACTTTAGAGTATATAAGAAAAATATACCATTGGTTTTGCTCCAAAGGATCTTAAAACATGTTGAGTCAACACATGATATTCATGAGGGCACAGAAATATATAAAAAATAAAATATACAGAGAAAAGTGGATAATAGGTAAAAATCGAATTCATTCATCCTGTGGACTAGGGCTTGTGTTTGGCTTTGGGCTTACTTACATCAACAAGATAGAATGACAAGTGCCTTCATAGGCTTCACTGACATGCCTGCTTGAGTGTGTGAGTATGTATATGGCAACACAAATATTATATGTGTGTGTTCACTAAAACTTGATCATAATGGAAGTAAATGCACAAAGTACAGGCACTTTAAGAGTATTTTACCAGAGGACCTATTCCTAATCTATGCTAGAGCTTGTGAAAATCAAGACCAAGTGAAACTACTGTATAATATTTGTGGCAGAGATTCAGAATAGGAAAGGAACAGAGAGGAAGTATGCATGGTAAAATGTTTCTACCAGAGGGTAGCGGGTATATTGTCTTTGGTACAATAAAAGATATCCAAATAAATATTAGAAATCAGGAGGCAAGGTGACCAAAGTGATGCTGAAGAGGGAGGCAGGAGAGTGGTAAAGCTCAGCCAAAGCAGACTAATATTACAACTGGGCTTTGTGAGTGCCCTGCGCTGTTAATGATTTCAGCAACAAAAGCTTGGTGCCTGAGTTGGGCTGTTGGAAGGAAGGCATTCCAAATACCTTCAGGTCTCAAAATGCCCCTCTTTATAGGAAACCACTCTCAATTCACCGGGAGCACACCTGTTCACCACAGGTCACCAAGTCTGCGTGCAGAGGGATCAAGCAGCATCAAGCAATCCAGACATGCTTGCTCTGGTCCCAGGGGCTGGTAGATGAGGTCACGTCCCGCCAAACCAAAAAAGCTGTATGAGTATGAGCTTAACTTCCCAAGAGACATTCCCGCTGCTCTGAATTTGAACCCCAGGAACTTTTCCCATCCCAAAACACATGGGTCTCCTCCCACTGCCAAAGTTTACAACTACCCCCCAAGATTACCATAATTGCTTAGCTGTTTGCCTCTCAGTGCTCAAGGGAGAAAGTTATGGCAAAGAGAGGTCCGGGATCATCATTGCGTTGACAGTTTTAACTAATGATCCCTCTGGCCAGGTGCCGAATTTGGAAAAGCTCATAAGCACATTGAGGACTTTGAATCTTATTCTCCAACCCCAGTAGGTGGTCTTTGAAGAATTTTAAACACAATCATGATTGATTTTGTATTACAATAAAATGTAATTCTAGCTACAGTATAAAGACTAATTAGAAGTTCTAACTCAAAATGTCATGTATAAGAATATACTTCTCTCTCTTCTACTTCAAATGCATAGAAATAACAGAAAAGTTATGCATCTTAACAATCCATAACCAAGATAGGATGTGAAAAAAGAAATAATGAGGAAACTGAAAAATGAAAAGCAGAGGGGAATAGTTCACATTCCATGAAGGAACTTCTGCTACAAAATAGCTAGAAATTTTGGATTAAATATTCAACAAAGTCAAATGCAGAACAGAGTTTACAGCAAATTAAGAGGAAACCCCCATAGATTTTTAAAAAAATGAATAGTAAAGAAGAACCTCAGTGGTGTTAAAAGGTAAATGAGGCACATTAAAATATTCAGGAGTTTATTTGCACATGCAATGATTCGGATTGGGCAGCACCAAATTAAAAGCACTTAGTAACACTCTACCATAGGAAGCTGGAGAGAGATTTTTATAGAGAAGACGAGTACAGAAACAAAGCATGGACATTATTTAATGGGCTGTAGCTGCAGTGGTTACTTTATTTGACAAAGCCTAATGGGCTGTTTATCACTGGTTTTTCTGAAGTTTCATTTTCTAGGATTTGAGTAAGTTGGTTCTGGTTTCGGTTTTGGTTTGCTTACCTAGGCTCCCCAGGCATTAGGGCCAACTCAGTCTGATGGCATCCTTGTTTAATTGCTTAAATGCAGTGGTAAATGAGTGCAGAATCTTTGATTGCCCTAAAATAGTTTATTGGCTTCATTAACCAATGCTTGAATTGTAATGGCTATGGATGGAGAGAATTTAAAATAAATGCATACATGAAATCCCCCAAAAAGTTTGTCTAAGAAAAAAAAAATACACCTTCAATGTAATATTAGGGTGGGTAATAAATTGCTGGCAAGCAAAGGGAGAGGAAAACAAAGTTTATGTTTACGAATCTGGAATTTGGGCAAAAAAAAAAAAAATGACCTAGGGCCAGTTCTGTTATTTCAATTCAAATGCTCTAGTTTTATATTTAACTTGTTCATAGTATAAGGAACCGATTTATTCTTTATCTTTTTTTGTGGGGAAGAGGCTTCAAAATATACTTTAAGTTTATTAGTGGAGACCCCAAATGCTCTCTGTCCTTGTCAATATTGTTTGCATCAGCCCTTACATTGAACACTATGTATGTGGAAATGCTCTGAGCTCCCTGTGGGGAATTTATCATACGTAATACCAGTGAAAATACCTCACTGTTATAAACCTGGCTCCATGACAAAGTATAAAGAGCTCCAGGGAAATATCTCACCATCCTTGTAAAATCATAACATCTTAGAATGGAAAGAGTCTTTAGTGATGATCTGATTCAATGATCTGATTCAAATGATTAAATTACAACCTACCAAAGCTAAATAGAGCCTAACTCCTTCTTTAGGGAATAATTTAGCATTGTGGAGGGAAAAAAGGGACTTTTCTTAATCGCTTATTACAGAATTAAACATGGGTCCAATTACTTGCAGGTGTATTTCAAATTAAATTGGACAACTAGTACTCTTTCTTCTAATTCTCATATCACTAGTTCTTGAAACATTGCAATATCATGTCTTCAGGCCTATCAAGAGAAAAGATAAAGGACAATCAGAATTAGTTGATACTAGTCACTGAAAGAAAACTGAGCAATGATGAACTGTATCTACTGTCAGACACGGCTTAACTTGCTTAGTTGTCTCATCCATTATTCTTTAGGAAGGATGTTGAGCCCTACTATTCACTCTATAATATGTGAAAAAATTTTTTGGTCACGTATGAGTTTTGTGGATTACATTGTATGACCAAAATATTCATTTCTAACAGTCACAAATTACCTATATACAAAATCCTAAGAATTTGCACCATGTTATCACCTTTCAAATCACTTGAGGAAAAAAAAAAAGAGAGATAAATGATGCAACATAATATAACTTCTCTCTTCAGCTTACCATCCTATGCTATCACTATATTATGATTGTTGTATAACATATTTTAATACTGTATCTAAACAAAACATACTTTTTTCCTGGGAAAAATTTCATATGCGTTTTTGAGGATAATGACTCTATAAGTGTGAATCTAAACATATACATTTATTTATATAATGAAAGATTAGAGGACACTTGTATTTCCCTTCAAGGTTTCTCTGCATGCAAAAAACAATTTTAGCCAATACTTGAGAACAAACATACCGTAATTAGTAATGCCAAATCGTATGTCCAAAGGATGGAGAATATGTGTGAGGAGTTGATGAATAATGATTAATGGTGATTATGATGATTAAGAATAAATGATAGGTCCTGGATATTTTGGGGTTCTCACCCCTCCCATTTGTATAGCAGATGACAAATGCAATGTACAGCTGCATCACAATTAAATGCCTTTTTCCTTTGTAGAATTAGAAGCTTTTTTGATACTATTTAATATGCTGGGTCTATAAGGCAACTATACACACAACTGATCCAATCTGTAACATTAATTATTTCACCAAAATTGTGGAAAATGACACTGGTCTATTTAATTTCTAAAATCACAGAAGATAGTCATGATATATGGATTAGTGCTTTAAAATAACAAAAATATGATCCAAATTTATTTAAACTATTAAATTTTACAACAAAGAAGAATGTTTCTTGTCAGAATTGAAGAGATCGATTATTCCCTTTTCGTTTAAGGTATTTATGAAAAGGCAGAAATGCCAGTTTTTGGCATTGATGCTCTCTCGGAATTAGTTCTATCAACACCCCTACAGGTGGCACAAGAGAAACAGATTGAGAAGTTTGTTGATAATATGGGGTCATTCCAAAATCCTATTTTGGCTGTCCTCGTCAGCATCATTTTAAGCCCCTGGATCTGCCTCATAAAATCTTTTTGATTTGGAAAATAATTGTTCTGAATCCTGCCATAAAAATAAAAATGCTGTTTTGTAACAAAAGTATCTGTTAAATGTCAAAAATGTGTCATGTGTTTAGAAGAGTTGAAATGCTCCCATTGGTTCAAGAAGATGCCAGCTGTAACTTAGGTGACTCACAAGATAGGTAATGATCATGGGTACACATACTGCTTTTGTTTCCACTCTAGACTGACTACTGGGATGTGTACCAGGAAACAGTCCTAATACGAATTCTGCTCACTTCCTGAAGATTTTTAAAATAACTTATTTTTTTAATCAAGTTTGGTTTTTCACATTTATTGTTTTGCTAACATAATGGTCTCTTAAACTTGTCATGGATTTAGATAATCAATTAATTAATTTCATCTTGCTTACTTTTAAAGCCTCAGTACTTATCACATGGTAAATAGTATGTACTAAATAAATGCCTACTGAGTGATGATAATGAGTGTGTAAGTTATTCTATTAATACAGGCAACTCATATTTCACAAGGAATAATAATAACGCTTTTAGCACATTTTCCAATGTTGTTATTGGTAGTTAATAAAAGTATCATGATCATTAGTATCTGCCCCATTGGGATATTGGAAGACGAGTAGCACAGAAAAGGCCATTACTTTGAAAATCCTAGCCATCCACCTGACTCAATTTCTCTCTGACTCAAAACTGGTTGTAAAGCAAATCTGTATAAGCTATGATAGACAATTCAGGCATCATAATTAAAATTGACCTCCTCTGCCCTTTGTCTATCATGTGACTCTTTTTTTTGCATAAATAAATAAATAAATAGCCAAAGCTTTTATCACATTCACTTAAACGTCAAGGACTCTAATGATTATTACTCTCAGGGTAAAGCTTTATCAGAAAAATGTAGGATTTGGAATACATTAAATAAAAAATAATACTATATATATTTTTTTATTTTGAGCTTTGCAGTATTCTAACACCATAGCAATTTATTTTAATTCTCTGTATTTCAGAAATTAAATGCAAGTATAACAGTAACTCTGGTTTCTCAACAGGAAACAAAGAAACAAAAAAGTAGCAAAACAATTATCAAAATAGGATAAATGAAAATGGCATCTAGGATTAAAGCATCAGCCTTTAACAATGCAAATCCAATGATAAGCCAGGTGTTTGTGACACAGTCTGGTGTCGGTGAGGAAAGATGGGAGGAGCAGAATTAATCCTGTAAAATTTAAGATGAAAAGAAAAAGAAGAGATCAGAAAAAGAGTATAAAGGGACCAGGTGTCTGGGAGATCCTAAAAGATTAATTTCAAGGTCTAGCCAGATTGAAACCTGTGTAAAATTTCCCAAATTATTATACAATCAAAATTAGTGCACATTAGTAAAAAAAGAGTCATATATCATAATTGTATCTATGCAGAAATAAAAACAAAAAACTTTTAATGTTGTGAAATAAGAACAAAAAACTTTCAATGTTGTATACTTTATATGACTTGATCCCTGTCCCTACTTCCAGTGTAATATTTCAACAACCACCTCACTGTAGACTCTCCTGTAATAAGGAATTCTTTTCAGTTTGACTGAACCCCTTTGTTTCCCAATATTGGATCTTTTCAGACTGTGGTCTGTCTAAAATACTTCCCTCCCAGCCTTCTCATATCCTTGGGTCATTCCTATTCACTCTCTGTAACTCAGAATCACTTTGCAAAGAGTTGACTGACCAGTAAAACTGTGTTGTATATCCCTTCCATGTTCTCATATATCAATCCAGAGTTTATCATACTAGACTGTACCTCAAGATATGCTCTCTGCCATAATATGCCTCTTAAGTTCTGTGAAGGGAGGAGATACATTCAGTAATAATATCTCTCTTCTTCATTATATACCTAATTCCTTGCACAGTGCCTGTTTCATATAGTAAATGCATTTATTGATTTAAATCAAAATTGAATAGTAAAGAAAGATGGAAATTCAGTAAGTATTCATTAACTACTTAGTCTAGAACCCAAATAACTCAAAAGACTCAAAAGCTAACACTAGGCATAGAGACACCAAGACAAAAGTTCAGCTGTAGGGGTTCAGGAATTCAGATTGGCAGTTGGGCAGGAGAACAATTTTACCATGTATCGGCCTGGGCAGTGGGATGGGAGAAATGGTCATTCTATGGTAGAAAGGGGATCCAGAATATAGTAGCAGGTAGAATTGAGGAAAACCTAGGCTTTAGACAGAAAATGTTTTGTGCTGTTGTTTTCAGGACCAATTGACCTTTGATCAAAGTTGAAGAGAAAAGAGGATGACATTTAGCATTTGCCCTGTGATTAAAATTATTTGAGGAGTTCTCCCATGGCACAGCAAGCTAAGGATCTGGGCATTGTATTGTCATTACCATGGTGCAGATCTGATCCCTGGCCCAGGAACTTCTACATGCCTTGGGTATGGCCAAAGAATTTTTATTTAATAAAGTTTATTGAAATATAATTTACACATAGAGAAATTCATCTTTTTCAGAGTACAGTTTATTTATTGAAATATAATTTACACAGAGAAATTCATCTTTTTCAGAGTACAGAGTACAGTTCTGTGAGTTTTAAAAAATGTTTTATATAGCCATGTAATCATCACCATAGTCACAATATAAACCAGTTCCACCACTCCATCACTTTATGTGTCTTTGTAGTTATCCTTCACCCTCACCCACCTCCACTTCTGGCAACTAATGATCTGTGTTCTGTCCCTATAGTTGTGCCTTTTCCAGAATGTCGTATAAATGGAATAACAAATTGTGTGGCCTTTGAGCCCGCCTTCCTATAATTAATGTGCATTTGTGATTCATTTGTGTTTTTATGTGTACATATTAGGGTTTGTTTGTTTTTTTTTTTGGCTTTTTAGGGCCGCACCTGCTGCATATGGAGGTTCCCAGGCTAGGGATCCAATCAGAGCTACAGCTGCTGGCCTACACCACAGCCACAGCAACATGGGATCTGAGCCACGTCTGTGACCTACACCACAGCTCACGGCAACATCTGATCTTTGACCCACTGAGCCAGGCCAGGGATCGAACCTGCAACCTCATGGTTACTAGTCAGGTTCATTAACCACTGAGCCACTACGGGAACGCCAAGGTTTTTTTTGTTTTTGTTTTTTAATTCCATAAGCACAAATTCAGCAGTCAAGTTTCCCACACTTGGGAAAATCATAGAAGTCAGAACAATTGCAGTGCAATGGGTAAGATTTGCCTTGGGGAAACCAACTTTGTGATCATGCTGTTTATGCTGTCAAGCAAGTATGTATTGGATTATCTTGTATTGCTGAGCCATATTCTTCTGCTATATATATCACAGATTATTTATCCATTCTCCCATTGAAGGCTATTTGGTTTGCTTTCAGTTTTTGGCCATTATTAATAAAATGAACATAAATACTCATGTACTGGTTTCTTGTGTTAAGGTAAGTTTTTTACCCCCTTCAGGTAAAATACATATTTGCCTTTAGCAAAAGTACCAGACTGTTTTCCAAAGTTGCTGTGATATTTGTTATTTTGAGCAGCGGTTTATGAGAATTACAATTGTTCCACATCCTTGCCAGAATCTTGATATTGTCAGATTGTTCTATTTTGTTTTTCACTTTATTATTGTTCTCTAACATTTCTAATCAGTGTCTAGTGAATGATGTTTGATGGTGGCGTAATGATACTGAGTATCTCCTTTTCTCATGTTCAGTGTTAGTCATATCTTTTCCTCACTGAAGTGTTTTTTATTTTTATTTATTTATATAATATTTCTTCCACTTCATAGCATGGTGACCCATGTACACATACATGTATACATTCTTTTTTCTCACATTATGTGTTCCATCATAATTGACCAGACAGAGTACCCAGTGCTACACAGCAGGATCTCATTGCTCATCCATCCCGAAAGCAACATTCTGCATCTATTTACCCCAAGCTCTCAGTCCCTCCCCTTCCTCCTTGGCAACCACAAGTCTATTCTCCAAGTCCATGATTTTCTTCTCTGTGGAAAGGTTCATTTGTGCTGTATATTATATTCCAGATATAAGTGATATCTTATGGTATTTGTCTTTCTCTTTCTGACTTATTTCACTCAGGATGAGAGTCTCTAGTTCCATCCATGTTGCTGCAAATGGCATTGATTTGTTCTTTTTGATGGCTGAGTGGTATTCCATTGTGTATATATACCACATCTTCCTGATCCAATCATCTATCAGTGGACATTTGTGTTGATTCCATGTCTTGGCTATTGTGAATAGTGCTGCAATGAACATGTGGGTGCATGCATCTTTTTAAAGTAGAGTTTTGTCCAGATATATGCCTAAGAGTGGGATTGCTAGGTCATATGGTAGTTCTATGTATAGATTTCTAAGGTACCTCCATATTGTTCTCCATAGTGGTTGTACCAGCTTACATTCCCACCAACAGTGCATAAGGGTTCCCTTTTCTCCACACCCCCTCCAGCATTTGTTATTTATGGACTTATGAATGTTGGCCATTCTTACTGGGGTGAGGTGGTATCTCCTGGTAGTTTTGATTTGCATTTCTCAAATAATCAGTGATGTTGAGCATTGTTTCAAGTGCTCATTGGCCATCTGTGTATCTTCCTTGGAGAAATGTCTATTCAGGTCTTTTGCCCATTTTTCAATTGGGTTGTTAACTTTTTTGCTGTTGAGTTGTGTAAGTTGTTTGTATATTTTAGAGATTTAGCCCTTGTCTGTTGCATCATTTGAAACTATTTTCTCCCATTCTGTAAGTTGTCTTTTTGTTTTCTTTTGGGTTTCCTTTGCTGTGCAAAAGCTTGTCAGTTTGATTAGGTCCCATTGCTTTTATTTCTGTTGCTTTGGGAGACTGACCTGAGAAAACATTTGTAAGGTTGATGTCAGAGAAAGTTTGCCTATATTCTCTTCCAGGAGTTTGGTGGTGTCTTGTCTTATATTTAAGTCTCTCAGCCATTTTGAGTGTATTTTGGTGCATGGTGTGAGGGTGTGTTCTGGTTCTATAGATTTGCATGCAGCTGTCCAGGTTTCCCAGCAATACTTGCTGGAAAGACTGTCTTTTCCCATTTATATTCTTGCCTCCTTTGTCAAAGATTAATTGACCATAGTTGTCTGGGTTTATTTCTGTGTTCTCTATTCTGTTCCATTGGTCTGTCTGTCTGTTTTGGTACCAGTACCATACTGTCTTGATTACTGTGGCTTTGGAATATTGCCTGAAGTCTGGGAGAGAGATGCCTCCTGCTTGGTTTTTGTCCTTCAGTATTGCTTTGGCAATTCTGGGTCTTTTATGGTTCCATATGAATTTTTGGATTATTTGTTCTAGTTCTGTGAAAAATGTCATGGGTAATTTGAGAGAGATTGAATGTGTAGATTGCTTTGGGTAGTATGGCCATTTTTACAACATTAATTTTTCCAACCCAGGAGCATGGACTATCTTTCCATTTATTTACATCTTCTTTAATTTCCTTGATTAATGTTTTACAGTTCTCGGCATATAAGTCCTTTACCTCCTTGGTCAGGTGTATTCCCAGGTATTTGATTTTTTGAGGTACAATTTTAAAAGGTATTGTATTCCTTTTATAATATTTCATTGTTAGTGTACAGAAATGCGACTGATTTCTGAGTGTTAATCTTATGTCCTGCTACTTTGCTGAATTTGTTAATCAGTTCAAGCAGTTTCTGGGTTGAGTCCCTGTGCTTTTCTATATGTATGGTATCATGTCATCTGCATACAATGACAGTTTTACCTCTTCTCTTCCTATTTGGATGCCTTTTATCTTTTATTTGTGAAGTGTTTGTTTAAATCTTGTCCACTTGTGCTTAGGTTGTTTATTTCCTTCTTATTATTTATTGAGTTTTAAGATTCTTTTATATATCTGAGATACAAGTCCTTTACCAGATATATGTTTTGCAAACATTTACCTCAATCTGTGATTTTTCCTCTCACTGTGTTAGCAAATTTGTTAGAAAAGCAGAAATTTTATGTTTATAATGTCCAGCATAAATTTATTATGACTAAGGTTTGATGTTATATTTAGGAAATGTTACCTACCTCAAATTCACAAAGATGTTTTCCTCAAGGAGTTTTATGGCTTCAGGTTGACATTTAGGTCTATGATTCCAATTGATTTAATTTTTGCATATTATATGAGATGTTGGGAGATATTTGAATTTTCCTATGGCTATCTAACTGTTGCAGGATAATATGTTGAAAATATTATTCTTTCTCTATTGAATTACCTTTGTACCTTTCTTAAAAATCAATTGACCTCCCTCTTACTCCTCCTTTTCAAAATGGTACTATAAGTCCTTGATAATGTAATAAGGCAAGAAAAGGAGATAAAGAGTGTACAGATTGGGAAGGGACTAATAAATCTGTCTTTGCAGATGATGTGATCATCTATATAGAAAATCTGAAATAATTGACAAAAAAGTTCTGAAACTAGTGATTATACCAAGGTTGTAAGATACAGGTTAATGTACAAATATCAATCACTCTTCCTATATACCAACAGTGAACAAGTGAAACTTGAAATGAAAAATGCCATGCCATTTACATTAACATCCCCCAAATCTAACAAAATATGTAAAAGATCAATAGGAAGAAAACTATAAAACTCTTGTGAATGAAAACAAAGAATTAAATACATGGAGAGATATTCCGTGTTCATGGATAGGAAGACTCAACATTGCCAAGATGTTAGTTCCCCACAATCTCAATTAAAATCCCATCAAGTTATTTTATGGACAAGGAAAAATTGAGTCTAATGTTTATTTGGAGAGTCAAAAGACCCAGAATTAGCAAAACAATATTTCAGAAGAAGAACAAAGTTGGAGGACTCACACCACCCTACTTTAAGATTTATTATAAAACTACAATATTTAAAACAGTGTTATTGCCAAAAGAATAGCCAAATAAATCAATGCAACATAATAGAGAGCCCAGAAATAGACCTCCACAAATATCTATTTTTGACAAAGGAGAAAAGGCAATACATCAGAGCAACTGGTAATCCACATGCAAAGAAATAATAATAATTCTAGATACAAACTATATACCTTTGACAAAAATGAACTTGAAAGTAGATCATAAACCTAAATGAAAAACTAAAATTGGAAGAGAACACAGGAGAAAACCTAGATGACCTTGGGAATGGTGATGACATTTTAGATATAACACCAAAGACAAAATCTATGAAAGAAATAATTGGTAAGCTGGACTTCATTAAAATTAAAAACTGCTATGAGAAAGGCAAGGTCAATACAATCAGAAGACAAGGCACAAATGGAAAAATATTGGCAAAAGATACATGTGATAAAGGACTGCTATCCAAAAGTTACAAAGAACACTTAAAATTCAAAGGGGAGGGGTAGGAGGGATGGATTGGGGGCTTGGGATTGACAAATGCATACTTTTGTATATGGACTGGATGATCAAAAGGGACCTGTTCTATAGCACAGGGGAATCTACTCAGTATCTGTGATAACTTATATGGGAATGAATATGTGTATATGTATGGCTGAATTACTTTGTTCTACAGCAGAAGTTAACACACCATTGTAAATAAACTATACTTAAATAAAATTTAATTTTAAAAAATAAAAGAAATAAAATTTGAGTAAACAAACCACCCCCAAGAAAAACTCAGTAGAAAAAAAATGAATAAAAAACTGGCTAAAGGCCGTAATAGAGATCTCACAAAAGAAGATTAAACAGCTGACAAATAAGCATATGGAAAGACACTATACATCATATGTCATCAGGGAAATGCAAATTAAAACAGTAATGAAAGACTAGTACATATCTATTAGAATGGCCAAAATCCAGAACACTGACAAGAAGTGTGGATGAGGATGTGGTACAAGACAGTTACAATACAAAATGGTAGTCACTTTGGAAGGCAGTCTGGCAATGTCTTGCAAAACTAAACATACTCTTGCCACAAGGATTTAGCGCTTGTGCTCCTTGGTGTTCACTCAGAGAAGCTGAAAATTTATGTCCACACAAAAACCTGCACAGGGTTGTTTATAGCAGTTCTAATCTTAATTGCTAAAACTTGGAAGAAGCCAAGATGTCCTTCAGAAGTGAATGGATAAATAACTCTGGTACATCCAGACAATGGATTTTTCGTTGCTGAAGAGAAATGAGATAGCAAGCCATGAAAAGACATGGAGGAAACTTTAATGAATATTAATAAGTGAAAGGAGCCAGCCTGAGAAGTCTACTGTGCAATTCCAATGGTATGATATTCTGAAAAAGGCTGAACTATAGAGACAATAAAAAACCAGTGGTTGCCAAAGATGGGGTCAATCCCTGGCAGGAATCTTCTGCATGCAGCAGGTGCAGCCAAACAACAATAACAATAAAAACATATTAAACTATGAGATATGGGGATCTTTGTTCTTTGAAAAAAATTTTTGTATAGACCAACTTTTTCAATTAACTATTTTGAGCTAAAGTCCTAAATCATTAAACCTTTGAATACATAAGAAAGTTACAGAATAAATTAATAATTGTTATACTTAATTCACTTGATATTTGAATATATTGGAGTTAATATTTTATAGATTAAATAAAATATGTGTGCTAGTAGACTATTTATAGCCACAGTAGAGGAAAATAAACTAAAGGTAATATTAAAAGAGCATGACCTTAGCATGGAGGAGATTTCTTATTTTGAGAATGTTTTGGCAGCTTTAGACAGTGGAAATGTAAAATAGCAAGTCCTGACTTGCATTCTGTATAGTTCCTTCTTCAATTTGTCTCTCTCAGAGTATCCCGTCACATAAACTGGAAGGACTCAACTGATATTTTCAATACCCTGCCTCAAGATCTCATTCAGCTTATGGTACCAAAGAGGAAATAAGGGAGAGGGATAAATCAGGAGTTTGGGGTTAATATATACACACTATTATATATAAAATAGATAACCACAAGGACCTACTATGTAGCACAGGGCACTATACTCAACTTTTAATAATGTATCATGGAAAAGAATCCAAAAACAAAAATATATGTAATCATAACTTAATCACTTTTTTTGTATACCAGAAATACAACATTGTAAGTCAATCTTGCTTCAATAAAAATTTTAAAAAATCTCATTAAGCAATTCCTTATGTTCACTGAGTACATTTTCTATCTTCCAGGTTACTGTAGGCCATTTTTTTTTTCTCACAGCCTCCTCCAGAAGCCCCTAGCCTCCTTCTATAGATGCATTTGCTCTTCCAGCTTCTCCTTGCTAGTTAGTCTCAAAGCCAGTGCCATAAGTTTCACGTTCTTTTGTCATGGTGACACTCCATTTCTAGGTACTAAAATTCTGTACCAATTACCTACTGCTGTAAAACAAGCCATCTCAAATTTTAGTGGCTCAAAATGCCAACCATTTTACTTATTTTTCACTCTTCTGAAAGTCAGCAATGAGGCCTGGATTCTATTGCACAGTGTTTCTGCTGCTCTTTTCTACTGTCTTTGAAATGGCTGATGTCATTTAGTAGTTCAGTGACATCTTGGTGGTCTTTATTCACATTTCTGACAGTTGATGCTAGGTGTCGATTGGCCCACAGGTCTCCAGCAGACTAGGCTGGGCTACATCATGTAACAGTAAGAATTTCAAGAAAGTGAAAGTCAACATTCTTGAGGCCTTTCAAGATAAGTATTCGGGAGTCCTGTTTCATTTCTATTGGTCAAAATAAATTACAAAGAATTTGTGGCCAAAAAAGAAAGAGTTAAGTGATAAGATGATAGTGTGATTTGTCTTAATTTTTAGTGAATGAAATTTTCTAAACTCTTCTCTCTCAGACAAAAATGTATCATCTATTTTTATCATTACTTTTTAAAAGAAAGTTATTTTCTAGAAATCATTACTCAAAGACAAGGATATAAATTAATTGTTATATAAAAATAATAATCAGAATATGAAATCCAAAATTAAGTTTAAAAACCTACTTGAGGATCCAGTTATAGTAAAATTGTGCTAAACTTTCTACTTTAAATATATTCCAAATATTTCTTGTAAGCTTAAACTCTAGATAATATGAACATATGTTTACAAGTAATGATATAGTAAAAGACTCATAAGTTTGTGATAATTACATTGTATAGTTCAAACAAAAGAACAAAAAAAAAATCAATGTGAAAGAATGCAAAGTCCAAAAACAAGCATACTTACACATACGTATATATGCATACATATAAATACACATACATATATGTATACATACACACACATTTAAGTTATATTTTAAAGAAATCATTGGATTTGGCTACCTCCAAATTTAAAATGTCTATGAACAACAAAATAAAACAAAAAGTTTTCAAATCAATAACTATTTGTATTTGTATAGGTGCATTTGTTATTGGGTTAATATAAATACATTTTCAATAAGTGAGAAAAATATGAGCATGTAATAAACTAACAAGTCTAAATGAGTTAAATGAAATGACAGTTTACAAAGAAGAGACTATGCATACCTATGCATATATGTTCACATATCTATAGCAGGTACAGTATGGAGAAAAAATAGGGCTGGAACAGAGGTGTGTATACGGAAACAATTTACAATATTAGGAAGCTGGAACAAAATGGTGACAGAAGCTAGAGAGATTTGAGTTGTTATGAAGTTTTTGTTGATATATTTACTCTGAGATTACTGAATGGAAAAAAGAGATTAAAAATTACTCCCATATTCTAGTTTGAGTGTCTGAATGGATTATGGCTGTATTTAACAATGTAGTTAAGTCTAGGAGATGAATAATGCTGGAAATCCCTTTTGAATATGGTAAATTAAGCTATTGTCTCTTTCCAAACCTGCTTTTAAATAGGTATTGGACTTTTAAATCAATTTTCTTTATCTTTCAAATTCTCTTTGAAAAAAATTTTTTTCTTTTGCTTTACCTTACCATTTTGGTGGAAAATGCATTAATTAGAATAATTTTTAGCTCTCTAATATGTTTTCCCACTTTATCCATTTTACCATTTAATTTAGCCATCATCTGTAATTTTTTTCTTTTGCATAAGAGTGCAATGTTTAAAATAACTACCTCTTCCTATTCCATGCATGTAATACTGATGTTAGCTAAAGGTCTTTTAATTTCCTGCACTTGCAGTTGCATTAACAGTTTCTCTCTGGGTATAACTTCTGTTTGTTGCATCACTATTCTTTCATTCATGATATTGACTTTAATTAAATATTTGGTGACTTTTAAATAGGACAGTTTTATCAGTGATAGTGCAGAAAGGAAGTTAGAATGGATTAAAGCTTAAATGAGAAGTGAGGGAACGGAGACACAATGATTACCCAGTAATTTTAGAAGATTGTCTTTAAAAGCTAGAAAAAAAAAAAGGAGACACAATAGTTGGAGGGGACAAGATGCCAAGAGAAAAATTTGTTTGAATGTTTGTGCGTTTTAAATTTCATGATTTATATTATTGTTTAGAAAGTAAGATACCAGATTACACTCGTTAACAATGTGATGTTGTCATACCCCCTCCAAAGGTACAGTCTAATTCACTTCCTCTTGAATCTAGTCTCTGTAATAGAATGTGAAAGAAGAGACAGAGTGTAGCATATAATACTAGACATTAAGTAACCACGTCTGTATATCTGTAACCACAGCCCTTTTTTAGAGAGCTTCCATGTTGAGGACCATGTACCACTATGCTGGGCCCCAAGCTCCATAAAGATAGAAGTTCAGGACCTTGCCCTATGTATTCTTTATCTGGATGTCGGTTTGTATCCTTTAATATCCTTATATAATAAATTTGAAATCTATTGAGAAAAGAAAGAAAAAGAGAGAAAGGAAGGAAGGACGGGAGAAAGAAAAGAAAGAGAAAGGAAGTTGGAAGGAAGGAAGGAAATCTGTAACTACAAACTATACCTTTTAGAATGCTTCCTCCTGGGAAAACAAAAAACAAAAAACCCCACAAATAAAAGACATGCAACTACACTAAGGAAACCATACTGTGAAGAAGCTCAAACTAGCCACATGAAGGGGGAGGAAAGCCACATGGAGGAGCTTGCAGATGTTAGAAGTGTGAGCGAAGCATGCGTGTAGTTCCAGCCCTGACCATCACCAGTTGCTTGCAGCTAAGTTACTGGAGTAAAGGACAACTTTGCTGAGCTCTAAATTCTTGACCTACAACTTCCTGAACAAATAAAATGGTTGTTTAAACTTCTAGTTTTGTTATGTAACAATAGAAAGCTAAAGCAGTGTGAGTGTATCCACTACTAGCCACCCCTTTCCTCCTAAGTACAGATAATTTTAATAGTATTCTATGGAGAATTTTTAAAATTAACTTTAGAACATACACAAAATTTATAAATATTAAAATAACAAATACATTTATTAATTACTCAGCTTAAGAAACAAAACCTTATAAGAGGTAATAGCAACCCCCTGTACCTCCTTATAAAACCATATTTCCCTCCCTCCCCTTATGAAGTAAACACTGTCTTGCAATGTTGTTTATTCTTTTTTTTTACTTATGTGTACTCTTAGTTTTTTATTGAAGTATAGTTATTTACAATTTTTCATGTATATAGCAAAGTGATTCAGATATATATATATATATATATATATATATATATACACACACATATACGTATTCTTTTTCAGATTCTTTTCCATCATAGGTTATTATTATAAGATGTTGACTAGAAAAAGACAAAAAAAAAATGGAGGTCCCATCATGGCTCAGTGGTTAACAAATCCAACTAGGAACCATGAGGTTGTGGGTTCAATCTGTGGCCTCGCTCAGTGGGTTAAGGATCCGGCGTTGCTGTGAGCTGTGGTGTAGGCTGCAGACGTGGCTTGGATCCTGAGTTGCTGTGACTCTGGCATAGGTTGGCAGCTACAGCTCCAATTACACCCGTAGCCTGGGAACCTCCATATGCCGCGAGGGGGCCCTAAAAAACAAACAAACAAAAAAGATGTTGAATATAGTTCCCAGTGCTATACAGTAGGTCCTTGTTGTTTATCTATTTTATATATTGTAGTGTGTATCTGTTAATCCCAAATTCCCAATTTATCCCTCCCCCTCCTGTGCCCTTTGGTAACCATAAGTTTATTCTCTATCTTTGTGACTCTATTTCTCTTTTGTAAATATGTTCATTTGTATCATTTTTTTTTAGATTTCTTGTATAAGTGATATATGATATTTGTCTTTCTCTTTCCGACTAACTTCACTTAGTATGGTAATTTCTAGGTCCATTTGTGTTGCTGCAAATGGCATTACTTCATTCAATTTTATGGCTGAGTAATAGTCCATTGTGTATAGCTCTACATATATGTAGAGAGAGAGAGCACATCTTTATTCATTTATCTGTTGATGGACAGTTAGGCGCTTCCATGTCTTGGCTATTATACATAGTGCTTCTATCAACATTGAGATGCATGTATCTTTTTCAATTAAAGTTTTCATCTTTTCCAGATATATGCCCAGGAGTGGGATTGCTGGATCATATGGTAACTCTATTTTTGGTTAAAGGAAATTCCACAGTATTCTTTTTATTTATTTATGTATTTATTTTTGCTTTTTAGGGCTGTATCCACAGCACATGGATGTTCCCAGGCCAGGGTGGAATTAGAGCTACAGCTGTCAGCCTATACCACAGCTCACAGCAGTGCCAGATCCCCGACCCTCTGAGTGAGACAGTAGTGAGAATCGAATCTGCATCCTCATGGATGCTAGTTGGATTTGTTTATGCTGTGCCACAGCTGGAACTCCCACTCTATTCTTTATAGTAGCTGCACCAATGTACTTTCCCACCAACATTGTAGGAGGGTTCCCTTTTCTTCACACCTCTCCAGCATTTATTATTTGCAGTCGTTTTAATGATGGCTCTTCTGACTGGTGTGAGGTGATACCTCATTGCAGTTTTGATTTGATTTCTCTAATAATGAGTGATGTATAGCATCTTTTTATGTGCCTTTTGGCCATTTGTATTTCTTTGAAGAAATGTCTGTTTAGATCTTCTGCCCATTTTTTAAAAATTGGATTTTTAGTTTTTAAAATATTGATCTGTATAAGCTGTTTGTATATTTTAGAAATTAATCCCTTGTTGGTTGCATCGTTTGCAAATACTTTATCTGTCTATAGGTCTTTTTTTTTTCATTTTGTTTATGGTTTTCTTTGATGTGCAAAAGCTTTTAAGTTTAATTAGGCCCCATTTGTTTATTTTTGCTTTTGTTTCCATTACTCTAAGAGATGGATCCAAAACAATAGTGCTGCAATTTATGTCAAAGTGTGTTGCCTATGTTTTCCTCTAGGAGTTTTATTGTATTTTGTCTTATATTTAGGTCTTTAATCCATTTTGAGTTTATTTTTGCATATGGTGTTAGAGAATGTTCTTATTGTATTCTTTCACTGGTAGCTGTTCAGTTTTCCCAGAATCACTTATTGAAGAGACTTTTTTCCATTGTATATTCTTGCCTCCTTTGTCAAAGATTAATTGACCATATGTATGTGGGATTTTTCTGGGCTCTCTATTCTGTTCCATTGATATATGTATCTGGTTTTGGGCCAGTACCTTACTGTTTTGATGACTTTAGTTTTGTAGTATAGTCTGAAGTCAGGAATGCTGATTCTTCCTGCTCTTTTCTTCTTAATATTGTTTCAGCTATTCAAATTTTAAATATTCTAATTCTATAAGAATGCCATTGGTAATATTATAGGGACTGCTTTGAATGTGTAGTTTGCCTTGGGTAGTGTGGTTGTTTTAACAATATTTATTCTTTTAATCCAAGGACATGGTATATCTTTCCATCTGTTTGTGAGGTTTTTGTTTATTGTTCTTAATGTCCAGTACAGGTATACCTCATTTTATTGTACTTTATTAAATTGTGTTTTGCAGATATTGCATTATTTTACAAATTGAAGGTCTGTGGCAACCCTGAGTCAAGCAAGACTACTGGTGCCACTTTTCCTACAGCATTTGCTCACATCATGTCTCTGTGTCACATTTTGGTAATTCTCAGAACATTTCAAAGTTTTTATTAGTATTATATATGTTATGGTGATCTGTGTTCAGTGATCTTTGATGTTACTACTATAACTCCCTGAAGGCTCAGATGATGGTTAAAATTTTTGAACAATAAAGTATTTTTTAATCAAGGTATGTACTTTTTTTAGACACAATTCTATTTCCCACTTAATATGACTGCAGTATAGTGTTAAAATAACTTTTTTCTTTTTTTATTACTCAAATGAATTTATCACATCTGTAGTTGTATAATGATCATAACAATCCAGTTTCACAGGATTTCCATCCCATAACCCAAGCACATCCCCCCACCCCTAAACTGTCTCTTCCAGAGACCATACGTTTTTCAATGTCTGTGAGTCAGCATCTGTTCTGTAAAATAACTTTTATATGCATAAGGAAACCCAAAAAGTCATGTGACTTGCTTTATTGCAATGATCTAGAACTGAATCTTCAATATCTTTGTGGTATGTGTGTATTTTCACGACATATATATTTTTTCTTAAGCACTATTGACTATTCTTATGCAAATTTAATCTTTTTACAAATTAAAGTTTACTACATTATGCATTGGCAAACTCTTTTTTTTTTAATGCAACGTTAGTTTGTAGTGATTCATCTATATTTTTACAAGTTACTCTATGTAAATCATTTCATTCATTCTGAGTAGTTTCTAGTTGTTAGTACTACAAACATTGTTGCTATAAATATTCTCCTATCTTATGCAACTAGGAATGAAAATGCTGGATTGTAGGTTGTGTACAGTATCAGGTTGTAGGATGTGTACAGTATCAAATTGTTTATCAAAATTCACCAGTATATTTTTTACATGGTTATCTCTACTTTATCTTGAGACTTGCTGAGCTCAAACTAAAGCAGTGAAGTTTATGCTTCTAATTATATTTCTGCTTTGGTAAAGTCAATCAATAGGTTGTCTCACCTTAGAATTTGACATGAAATAATATATTAACATTAATACATTAATAAAATATATTTAATATATACTAATTAGAAATAGTTGATATATACTATAATATACTTAAATTATATATTTATTAAATATATACTATATTTAAGTACTTGTATAGCTAGAAGAATAATGGTTCAGAGTGTAGGAGCAAAATCAGAAATGGTTAATTTTCATCTCTTATGAATTTAAAATTTGGCTTTCTGGGATCCACAGGTCATTCTTCCTTCTCTTTTTCCTCCTTTTTATGTTTAAAATTCATAACCAAAAGCAAAAATAAAAACTTCAAACCTACTTATTTACTTCCCATGCTGGCATATTTACCTCCTGGTTATTCTTTTTTGAATCAGAAGATCTCCCCTGCCTGCCTCTTTGTCCTTTGATGCAATTCTGATATTTTTTATAGCACTGACTTCTGTGGTTCCTCTTAGTAACTTAGTCTCTTTCTGTAGGACAAAACTCTAAAGAACACAATTAAACAGAACACAAGAGGGTTTTAAAGTAGAGATAAAAAGTTATTTCTCCACAATAATGGAGAAATAGATTTATACATGTTACCTTATCAGTAGTTCCCAGTCCACCACCAGAAATCAACAGAAAATATCTACACACTAGCAGTCTGAATTGTTGCCCGCAGTGCTGTATTTGTAAATATGTAATGGAATAGAAAAAACAATCAAACTCTAAATTGGGTTTCATATTCGCTCTGCTAACACCCTCTTCATGCAGAAAGCAGCACTTGAGCTATAGATTCTACCAATTTAGGTTCCTTGGAGTAGGAAAAATATGTATGTATAAGAGACATTTCTTGTCTCCAAATATTTTACCCTTGTATTTTATTATTTCAGGGTGAATAACTCTCTCAAACTCTGTATGAACTCTAACTAATATTTTGTATAACTTAATTCCAAACACCATTTCAATAGTCCCTTTTTTGTGTTGTCTGAAGTTTAAATCAAATTCGTAAATAGTTACAGAGCAAAACTGAGGTTTTTCAAAGATTTATATTCACATGAGAGCAGCGTATTCAATTTTGATGATCATTTGTTTGAAACTAATGATGACTCCACTCTAAATTTGAGGAATGTGAGGAGATATAGTTTGAATTTTTAAGTGTCTACCATATGAATCTCCTTTACCTCATTATGTATAATTTGTTTTTGTTTTAATCTCATAGTAATTTTCCACAATTTTCTTCAATTTGTAATTACAACCCAACTAAATCATAATTACTAACACTTATTAAAGTGTTATTAAGCACTTATCAAATACCAGGTATTGTGTTAATTGCTTTACACACATTTTATTTAATTCTATCAATGAATTTATGAATCAATAATGTCCTATTTTACATATGAGGAAACTGAGGCATATAAAGTCTTTCAGATACTTATTATCTGTATTTGTAAGAAAATCTATCATTTCTTTTATTCCATTCCAGACATTGAAACAAAGTGAAACTGAAAACACACATGCATAATGGTTAAGAACATTATTTAGAAATTATTCAGTTAAAATTAACAAAAATATAAACATAGTAAATTAATTACATGGAAACTAGTCAACCTCAAATCAATATGAAATCCAGACTAAACTATCTTCTACCTAAAATATTTAAGGTAAAAGTATTAACTAAAATATTTTCACTTAATGAAAATATCTTCATTCATATTTTATTTAATGCCACATACAAATTGCAGGAAACTTTATAAGGAAAAATTGTTCTTCATATACTTTATAGTCTTTCAGGGTGGTATTTTTTTATTCCAGGCATTGGTGAACTCATTAGAACTTGAGTTGTGATCATGATGAATCACTTTCTGTCCTCCTGGTTTGTCATTAAATTATTGATATTTTACTATCTACATTTGTCTTCCATTGAACATTCCAATTTATGATGTGAACAGATATTTGTTAAGTTCTGTTATGGCCTTCTCTTAGATTCCTATTTCTTAAAAATGGATGGAATTAGGAAGAATACAAATGTATAGATTTTTTTTCTTTTGTGCTTGCTAATGTTTAGTAAATACTAGAAGGAAATAGGGGAAAATTTCCTGCAATACTTAAGCAAATAATCCCATAATTAGTTTACTTTAAAAAAAGATAATTGTACATAATTTTGTGTTAGTGACTAAAGTAACGTTTTGAAATAAATAATGAGGGAAGCATAAATTTAGAAATGCCGTTTTATATTGCACTATTTATTTTGGTTTTGATAAATTGTTTGGAGTTATACCCGGTGTTGGGGAGGAAAGAATTCTCCTGTGCCCTTCTAGGTTCTTATTTTGGTCTAAGAATTAAATTAACATGAGACAGATTGAGAAGAGAAAATCAAATAAATGTTTAACATGTGTACATGGAAGAGACCCAGGAAGACTAACTTGCCAAAATGCTGAAATCCTCACCTTAAATGTTATCTTTAGCTAAAGACAAAAGAGAATGTTGGGGGTACTGGTGTGAGATTTCAAAAGCAAGGAAGGCACTCCTTATGGGTGTGGAAAAGCAAATGTTTGGTTAACAAATGTTTGCTGGGCCAGGCAGAGATAACGGTACACACAGTGGACTCTGATCTCTGCGCCCTGCCAAGTCTCTCCCACCATGCCTATGCCTACCCCATAATCTCTGTAGATATCTCTGATGATAGGAGAAGAGGCCTCTATCTAAATTCTTTTAGGCAGTTAAGAGGGAGGTGATTAAAAAAAAAAACTTCCTGAGTCTTCTGTTTCTTAATAATAATAAGCATAAATTAATCCATATGCCAAAGGGATATATTTTGGGGTGGCAAATTTTGCTCCTCTACACTAGAATATAAAATCAGTTAATTTGTACTGCTAGAATCAAAACATAGTTATGTATTCTGTATTGAAATAAGTTTCTTTATAAAATAACTCATTTGTCATATTTTGTTAGCTTTCTCTGTGTATAGAAATTGAGAATATTTTTTAATATTACATGTCAATGATATGAAAGCAAAAGGAAAATCACCTGAATTTTATATTGTCATGCATGTTAATTTTTAAGGAAATAAGCACTTTTACAACATAGGAATTTGGGAATTTTACAAGATGAAATACTTTTTAAATGTTACTGCATCGCTGCATTCTAAGTAGGATTTGTTAAGTGCTTACTTGATGGATTTAGATTCCACATGGAATTCATTCATTCATTCATTTATTCCTCAAATATTTATTAAGTGCCTATCAGACACCAGGACTTGTACTAAGGACTGAGGATACAGGATATGGCTGAAGTATCTTTCAATAGAAGAAAAGAAACAGTTTAATTTAAAAAGCAAAACAGAAGTGTTTATGTCTGTTTTCAGGCATAGGAAATTCTCTTATGGGGGAGGAACATAATAACAAGCAATGCTAAAATATATGTGTATGTACTCTCTATCATTAACATATTTGAAGACTTCAAGTATAGAGGCCCTGCCTTATTTTTGTCTCTCATTCAAAGTGGAATATCTGCTATAACCAACAACACTCAGTGGCTTAACAAGATGGAAGTATACCTCTTCTTCTGTCACAGATGATTGGTGTTTGTCTGTGAAGGTCTTTATTATTCCTTTACTTTTTTCCTTAATTTTAGCAAAATATAAAGAATGTAAAATAGGCCATGTTTTAACCATTTTAAGTTTACAGTTCAGTGACATTAATTACATTGTTCCTACCTCAAAAATATTTTCATCACCCTAAACAGAAACTCTGTTCCCTTCTCTTTCTTCTCCTTCTGGTATTCCCATTTCAGGTATGTTATACCTTTTGTAATTGTCCCGAAGTTCTTGGATATCTGTTCCAAATTTTCATTCTTTTTCTCTTTGCCTTGCAGATAATATTGGGCATGTTCAGGGTGGTATGGCCACCATAGACTCACTTTTCTTTTCAGTTTTGGAAGTTTTTAATTGACTTCCTCTCAAGCTCATTGTTTCTTCAGTTTACTGCTCAGCTCATCAAAGGCATTCAATTTTTTATTTAAGTGGTTTTGATTTCTAGCATTTCCTTTTGATTCTTTCTTCAAGTTTCCATCTCTCTTCTTAATTGTTCATTCTTGCATATTGTCCACTTTTCCCATTACAGCCTTTAGTATATTAGTCTTAGTTATTTTAAATTCCTAGTCTGATAATTCCAACATCTCTGCTATATCTTAGTCTGGTTCTGATGCTTGGTTTGCTTCTTCAGACTGTGTTTTTTACCTTTTGCAATGCTTTATACTTTTTGCTGACAGACTTGATGTGTTGGGTTAAAAGAAACTAAAGTAAATAGGTCTTTTGTGTGAAGTTTTAGATTTATCTGGCTGCACATTAGCCTGTATTTACTGTTTGCTATAGTGTTGGTGTCACAGACTAAAACTTCCTCTGGTGTCCTTGTTTTTGTCTTTCCTATTGTACTTAGGTTTTCCTAGAAACTCCTTAAATAGAGTCTGAGCCTTAGAATTCTTTTCAGCTGCAATGCCAGGTTATTACTCAAGAGCCCTCTTGATGTGATGGTAAGGGGGCGGAGGGAGAGTGTTCTATAGTTCTCTGATCAGGTCTCCATGTTTTAGTGGGCCTATGATCTTCACAAATTCTTCTCACCTTTTTCATCCATTAAAGGATGGCTAGAATGGATGGATTGGAGTTTTTCCTTCCCCCTACTGGAAAGCTAGAGGGGCCTGAAGTTGGATATTTCTCTTCCCCTACCTTTCTCTACCTTAACAAACACCCATATTGATTAGGCTCTGGTAAAGTAATTTCCCTTGAAGGCATTCTTTTGTTAATGAGAGTAGACCCTATAGGTGTATTTCAAAATTATCGCTTTTCCCTTCCCACTGATGGATGCATGAGGAGATTTTTCTCTAATCTTTACTCAGAAAACCTGGTGGTAAAATACAATACCTGGCGGTAAAATTGTAGAAACCACCCCCCCCCCCATTAGGGCTGGCCAAGAGTTTTTATTTCTCAAATTAATACACACTCAGTATATGACAATTATTCAATTACCCTTTAAGAGTTTCTACCAATATGCAGCTGTGGCTCCTGCTCCAGGGAAGCTCACATTCTGTGTATTCATCTCTCCAGTTTTTAGACCAGAGGATTGCCCTGTGACCTCAATTCTCTAATGGATCTCGGATAAGTTGTTGACTTTGAGTTTGTTCAGCTTTTTGTGAGGACAGGAGTTTATGACTTCCAATCTATTTATATGTCAGACTGGTAACCAGAAGTCACCATAGTTTCTGGGAAGAGTTTATTGTTAAAGTCTAATTCCATTAAAAGTTTCCTGCTGAATATCGAGGGGGTCTAAATATTTTAGAAAGAGATTTGTCTTTATATATGTATAAATTACATATATAATTTCTTAATAATTAGACAAACTTTGTAAAGGGTAAACCCAACAATATGTATATAATAGTTGTTTGGGTCAAAGTATTTCAAAATCTGCATTTCAATTCACATAACTTAGAATCCCCCAAATTTTTTTTTTGAATCATTAATGTGAACTACAGACTAGAGATTCCATAATTATTCATTTATTATAGGTTAATTGCACTAGTTATCTAAAGAAGTTTGACTACATTATTGCGCAACATCCTAATCAGAGCAATCTGATAATTTTTCACATAAGACATCAGTTGAAGTCTTTGCTTAAGTTATTTTTTTAGAAAATACTGTCTTTTTGGTTGAAGAGAAATTCGATGACATTTAAAAATGCCTATACAGTTATTTACAGGTACTCAGCTGCGATGTGGTAGATTTTAAGAACAACTTATCTTCCTTATACAGCAAATTGTGAATAGAGGTGTCATACACTGGGTTCCCTGGGGAGCTAACTCTGAGATGTAATTTAGTTTGCAAGTTTTTATGCTGGAGTGCAGTTGGGATCAAAAGCTGTGGAAGGAAGGAGAAGAAAGCAGGAATGGAAGCAGGGAGAAGTCCAGTTTTAGGGAGGCAGGCCTATCAGGAGTCTCAGTCCATTCCATGGGGGAACTTTTGGAATTAGACTGGTCCTTCAGAATTGTCCCTCATAGGATCAAAAGATCAGGCTTTTTTATTCCCCTCTTAAGCAGTCATTAGATATGGGCTGCCTGAGACAGACATGACCTTGAGTAAGGCAGCTGAAACCATACAGAATGGAACTGAGAGGAGGTGGGCCAACATGTCTTTCCTTCAAGAGAAGCTAAGTGTTGAATCTGTCTGTTCATCAAGACATGATAGCTGGATAAAAAGCACATTTCAGTACTTATTTAATTTAAATATGATTTGAGGTTAACAGTCAAGGAATGAAGTGACCTTTATTTTATCACCTCATCTATATGTGAGATTAACTAACATAAAAATCAGATATTCCTTTTACAGGGAATTTTTACAAAAGGATGCATCACAAACAAGAAAACAAGTCGGAAATTTGAAACACAATATGAACCTAGTAAAAGTTGCTCTTATAGAGTACTGTTCTTTTTATTTCAGTGAGATTGAAGTTGACTTTATTTGATGTCATCTTGCCAAAATGTATTACATGTGCTGTTGCTTTTATTGTCAAAGTGAGATGAATATTCTTTGAATTTTTAAAAAATGATCTTAGGTCAACATTTTGATTTGATATTATATTACATTATATTTAAAATTGATATGTACACAAGAACTCCCATATAGGATAGGTCCAATTGGATTGGGAAAATGACTACAGGGACAATACATATTAAAAGATTAATTTGGAAGAATTCCACACTGAGCTCAAGAGAAATAGCAGTGTAGTTGAGAAAGATCAAGATATTCATCAAAATGAAGACTAAGTCAAGATTTGCCAGTTGTTTTAAGGACAGGATCTTGAGATGTACAGAAAGAAAAGGAGAGAAAAACAAAACGGGGTTGAGAATATTAGAAAGGCAAATGGATGATATCCTTAAGAATAATCATCTAGGCTGAAAATTTGTGATAATACCCTGAGATTGTACAATACCCAACAGACTATGCAATATGAATATTACACAATTAAAATTCCTAAAATCTACTTGCTTTGTGTTCATTACTTCATTCAATACATATTTAGTGTTTTGCCACTGTATTGTGGACTGTTATGAAAATTTTATATCTTAGTATTTCCTTCTGCAACCAAATGTATGTAGAAATCAGTGAAAAAATCCAATATATTTATAATTTCCCATTTATTCTCCATACCCTTAAACTTATTTGATTTACAGTCAACTGCACTTTTCTTCTCCCTTAGTTTCTTTCACATTTATGAAAACATTAATGAAATTATGCTTTTCGATACTTCTGGTAAAATGTATGTCTTTACCATTGGCTTATGTAACAAGTGATTAAGAATAAATGTTACTCAGAATTCCATAGTATCTTTTCTTTTTTTGTTGTTTTGTTTTGTTTTGTTTTGTTTTGTTTGGTCTTTTTTTTGCCATTTCTTGGGCTGCTCTCACAGCATATGGAGGTTCCCAGGCTAGGGGTCTAATCAGAGCTGTAGCCACCGGCCTATACCAGAGCCACAGCAACGCGGGATCCGAGCCGCATTTGCAACCTACACCACAGCTCACGGCAACGCCGGATCCTTAACCCACTGAGCAAGGGCAAGGATCAAACCCGCAACCTCATGGTTCCTAGTCGGATTCGTTAACCACTGTGCCAGGATGGGAACTCCCCATAGTATCTTTTCTTAATTTTTTTTTTGTCAAGAGCATAAATTTATAAAGCTTTCAACATCAAACCTTAAAAATTTTAGTGAGGGAACAACAAAACAATTTATTTCTATTTTGCACTTCTTTTTTTCTTTTATGGCTGCACCAGCAGCATATGGAAATTCTGGTCTAGGGGTTGAATTGGAGCTGTAGCTACAGGCCTACACCACAGCCACAGCAACACCAGATCTAAGCCACATCTACAACCTACATAGCAGCTTGTAGCAATGCCAGATCCTTAACCCACCAAGTGAGGCCAGGAATCAAACCTGTATCCTCACGAGTCACAGTGGGAACTCCCTATTTTGCACTTTATTAATTCTTAAAATTTTGTACTGCCATTGAAGCAATTTAAGTTTGTGGAAATTTTATTGTTTCACATTGGAACTATGACAAATAGAGGTTGTTTTAAAATATTTGTAGCAGTAGAGGTAAAGGAAACAGAGCAGGATTTCCCTGGTGGCCTAGTGGTTAAGGATCTGGCATTGTCACTGCAGCAGCTTGGGCTGCTGCTGTGGTGTGGATTTCATCCATGGTTTGGGAACTTGTGCCTGACACAGGTGTGTCTTAAAAAAAAAAAAAATACAGAGAAAACAAGACGGATGTCTATATCATCTTCTCAGGCCGTGGGTTGAAGTTGAAGATTAATTATAAGGAAAAGACATTAGACTATGGAGAATGTGACTTTTATTGGTGGAATAAATACTAATAAGTACTTCTGAAGTATTACTATCTACTGATTTTTCTAAGAAGATTGGATATATAAATAACTTTTGGGATTAGGGAAAGAAAATAATATACCTTTTCCACAAATTTTGAACTCCTCCAAACAAAAAATCATTGAAGTATTTTGATTAATTATAAATGTCAAAATTTTGGAAAAATACCTCATTGAAATTAGTATGCAATACCTTTTTTTTGTCTTTTGTCTTTTTAGGGCCACACCCATGGCATATGGAGGTTCCCAAGCTAGGGGTCTAATCAGAGCTACAGCTGCTGGCCTACACCACAGCCACAGCAACGCCCAATCCAAGGCACATCTGCGACCTATACCACAGCTCACGGCAACGCTGGATCCTTAACCCACTGAGCGAGGCTAGGGATTGAACCCGCAACCTCATGGTTCCTAGCCAGGTTCATTTCCACTGCACCACAGCGGGAATTCCTAATATGCAATACTTTAAAACACTTCCTTAGGGAGTCAGAGTTTGCATTTCAGAAGTATAATATGGATTTTTTTATTTCCTATTCTTGGTTGTATAAGGTTGCAGAATAATATCTTTAAACAAACTAATCAACAAAGTTGTGTTGATTTAGTTTGGATAAATATTTAAAATGTTTAGACATGAACTTTTTTTGAAAGACATGAACTTTTTTTGAAAGGCTTATAAGAAATAATAGACATGAACTTTTTTTGAAAGGCTTATAAGAAATAATATGCAGAATATTACTTGGCGTGTTACAATGCTTGATGTTTTTATTTTAGTTCCCAACACATTGTGGTGAAATGAATACTACTGTCCCCTTGATAGGACTGATTTCAATTGTGTTATTAAGCAGTATGTCCTTTTCAGTATATTAAGCATAGTATAATTTCTGTCAAAATCAAAACAGTTTCTTGAAAAAAATTAAAAGGTAACTTTAGTGGAATTCCCTGGTAGCTCATCAGGCTAAGGATCCTGTGCTTTCACTGCAGTGGCTCAGGTAGCGCTGTGGTGTGGGTTTAATCCCTAGCCTGGAACTTTTGCATGCTGCAGGTGAGCACCCCCCCCAAAGTAACTTGAGTCAATATGTAGAAATCAATTAAATTAAATAAATGGTAACAGTGATTTCATTTAGATATAATCTCACTAAGGAGTGCTAGAAAATTCTACATTGGTTTTAGGATTTGGATATCCTAACCTGTAGAGAATGAAGATAACATACATCTTTCCTATGTGTGTTTGCTTTATAACCATTTTGGAAGCAAGGAACTTAAAAGATTGCTTTTGATCTGTAAACCTGCATACTTCCAGACCTTATTCATATTTTGAATTTTAGTTGTTCCCAGTATACTGGCATGGTGGCTTTATTTTAACTATTGATCTTGAAGATAACAGAGGAGAAATTTAGTGCACTTTATGAAAGCATAAATATCATTTTTAAATTATTAAAGTTCAGAATCATTATGCCCATTCCCCTAAATGAACTGCATGCATCTTGTTCTTCTGCCTCTCTTTAAGCTTGATTACATCTCTGCTCAATTACAGAAATGAGCTTTTAATTGGACTTCCTTAATTGGAAGCGTAGCGGTTGCAGAGCACAACTGCTCAGTTATTCCTTAAGAATTAGTTAGGTCTGATCTATGTGAATGCAATATGAAAGAACAAGGAAGATTGGAGAGGTCTCTGCAAATATAATGCAATCCCTAGTATAGGCTTCTAATTTACAGTACACAATGATTAGCCAGATCCAACCCTGTCATTTTGTGTCTTCCAGATGTCTAGTAGTCTTTAGACGACATCTGTAAATGTAAATGTTTTAAATTACCTTTAATAAAAATTAATGAATAAGTTTGGTTTATTAAAAATTGAAACATGCTTATTTATAAAAATTCAAATTCTCAAAAATTATAACCATTTTACAAACAGAGAGTCATGCTCTATGTGCTTTTTTAAATTACAAAGTAATTTATTTATGTGAAAACAAAATAAACTGAAGGGAAACATGGAATAGCAGCACTTTAGATAAATGTTGATTTGAAAAACCTAAATGATATGACTAAATTAAAAAACAGATTTTCAAAAACATTAAGAACTTGAAGCCACTTTGTGTTAATGCATGCTTATGTTTCAAATCTACATGATACATTTTGAAACCTTTCTGGGAAATTTGAGAAAATTGGTACTCAGCAATTTACTTAGTCCAACTTTACCTTCTTTATCCTCAGCTTTTATTCACTTATAAAACTTTTATTATTGTCAAGTTTTGTAACATTTATGTACTCTTTTTGCATTCTAAACTTAGAATAGGATTAATTCAATAAAATTTAAATGGATTCATTGTTTATCATTATGTTTACATCATTCCTGATGTCTTTATTTTAAATCACACAATTAGTTGAATTTCATAATCAGGTAGTATTGGTTTGTGGTTTAATTTATGAGGTAAGCTGTATTTTCTGAGTATTACATGGCTTAGAATATTTTCTGTTGTCTTTTTAGTTGAAAACTTGGCTGAGTGTTAAATTCTTGAAACTTAGTTTCTCTCTCACTATGGGGTAACTTTTCTGCATAATCTTCTTGAATTGGAGGTTGTTTTGTAGAAGGCTAAAGTCAATCTACAACTGACCCTTGAACAATAGGAGTTTGAATTGCATGGGTCCACTTATATGCAGATTGTTTTCAGCAATACTGTACTACCCCAGCTACAGTCGGTTAAATTCTGGGATGCAGAACCAAGCATGTGGAGGGCAAACTGGCAAATTTTTTGACTGGAGGGGGGGAGGTAAATGAGGGGAGGGCTGCCCCTAACCCCCTGCATTGTGCAAGAACCAACTGTACTTTCCACTACCTTGCTCACGACTTGCTTTCCATCTACCAATGTCCATTGTATTATATAGTTTTAATACACTTAATGTTCAGCGGTTTGCCTTGTCATTCAGCATTTCATTTCAGTTTTTCTAGAGACAATCTGCCCTTTTGGTACACATTAAAATATTTTTTTAAATGAAAGCTTCTGTTTTACATTTAAATAAATTTTTTTTTGGCTACTCCTTTGGCATGTGGAAGTTCCTGGGCCATGGATCAAATCCGGGCCACAGCAATGACTTGAGCTGCTGCAGAGACAATCGCAGATCCTTAACCTGCTGAGCCACAAGAGAACCCCTTAAGTACTTTTTATGTTTAACTTTTATTTGATTTATCATTTCCATAATCCTTGATTATTCTTCAGGTCTGAACTTTTCAGTTTTATTTTGGTAATAATCTCATGCTTGTTAGCCATGTTCTTCAGTATGTTTTCAGTCATGCCTAGTACATTTTTGTTGATTCTCATGTGTCCTTAATCTCTGATTTTTTTTTTCTTCCTTGGCTTCCTAGAGCTCTAGCAACTCATAATTTATTGCATTCTCTCTACTGAAAACTTTATTATGTTCTTTAAAGCCTTTATATAGAAAATTAAATGGTTTTGCATTGTTTTTAGATGAAAAAATAAACTTGCCACGAATTTTTTTAAGATGATGGAAAATTACTTTTTGGAATGCTTTTTTTCATGGTGTAGTTTTTCTTTTATGGTTATCATCCTTTGTTTTGTGTGCGTGTCATTTGCATAACTCATGAGGGGTTCTTCATAATTATTCAAATTCAAATATGAATGGCTACTAACTAAAAAATCTGTGTGTACACTGTTCTAGAGGTAATCATTTCTTATGGAGTTTGGCCTTAAGAGAATATTATGGGCTTTACACAAGTATTGCAGAGAATGTTACTAACAGAAGGACATGTGTATTTGAAGAAGATTCACTACTATTTTCTGATACTCAATAAACTTATAATTCCATGAATCAATTAAAAATAATTATTCTTGCACAAATAATATCATTAAAATAAATACACTAAGTATTGCTGCATGTTTAAATGTTGATTACAAATTTGAAGTGCTCTGAAATGTATATATATAATGGTAAGTCCAGTATGTCAAAGATTCTCAATTTCTTCCAATACTTCCATCAAATACAAATTTTTACTATGATAATAAAAGTTATTACCACATATATACTTAACCCAATATTAAAATACCAACAGTGAAGACTTGTCTTATTCTTTACTAACTCTATACAAGTGTAATTCTACCTGGGATTACAGAAATACTATCAGATCCTGAAGAGAAACAGTATTCTGTCAGATGAGCCATGGTTGCTGATTTGGTCAAGGCACAGGCTATAATTTTATCTTGGAGAGAGATTCACACCTGAGCCAAAATTTCCTGGCTAGGTACCTCCTAGAGTTAAGATTCAGTGCTAATTCAATTGGAATTTCCAAATCCCTGCCTGATCTCAGATTGTGCGTCTTTTTTTTTTTTTTTTTTTTTTTTTTAGAACACACCCATAGCAAGTGGAAGTTCTGGGGCCAGGGACCGAACCCATGCTATACTCCAGCCACTGCAGTGACAACACCAGATCCTTAACCTGCTGTGTCACAAGGGAACTCCATCAGATTGTGTGTCTCTTTCTACTTACATACTCATTAAGTGTTGGTCTAGGAATATTCTTCCTCAATTTTTTTTTTATTTTTATTTTATTTTTTTGCTATTTCTTGGGCTGCTCCCGCGGCATATGGAGGTTCCCAGGCTAGGGGTTGAATCGGAGCTATGGCCACTGGCCTGCGCCAGAGCCACAGCAACGCAGGATCTGAGCTGCGTCTGCAACCTACACCACAGCTCACGGCAACGCCGGATCGTTAACCCACTGAGCAAGGGCGGGGACCGAACCCGCAACCTCATGGTTCCTAGTCGGATTCGTTAACCACTGCGCCACAACGGGAACTCCAGTATTCTTCCTCAATTTAAAAGTTAGTTCATAATACCTTATAGGAATTTTTATTAGATATTAGGTTATCTAAATATGTCTGTTCCAAGAAAATCACACAATATGTCTTTGTGATTAGTTCTTGTCTCTGGATTTTCAGCTCATCTATCCTCTTGCAACTCTTCACCATGCTCTCATTTGTCACATCATTGTGTCTGAATAACAGTGTGGCTTATTCGTACTGATTTTCTACAGTGCCTAACTTCTGAGAACCATGTAGCTTTCCTACAGTTCCTTATGACCAATATTACTTAATTAAAGGAGATACAAGTCTATATAGAAACCCATTTACTAAAATGAAAATTTAAAAATAAGAAATTCTCAATAAGTTGCCATTGTATTTAAGCACATTCTTCTCTTAGAGTCATATTCTTTTATCTTTATAATTAACTTTTGTACATTTTAAATTAACTTTTCCATTTGCAAGTATCATTATGGAACCAAGGCTTTTTGCAGATAAAACAAGTCCAAATAATTATAATTATTATTCTCTTTTTGATTTTTCAGTTTTTCATGTCTTAGCCAGTGGGAGCTTTTATAGGGCACAGCTTTGATCTTTTAACCCTACTGTAGATCTATTTTAAAGGCATCTTTTCTAGCCACAAAGTCTTCCAATTCGTTATTTATTTTTTCCTGCCTCAAGATGTTACAGTAGTTACCCCAATGCACAATAGTTTTGAGTTAAGAAAGACTCTCTGGAACTGTAACAATTAGAACTATTTTCAGGTGCTGGTAACAAGGTCCAGATATGACATTTATTTAAATAGGTTAGAGGTTCCGTCTTCCTACTTTCAGGAAGAATTCCAGAAGTCAACAGTCCAATATTAATTATAGCATTAAATGCTTTTGTCTTCTTGTCACCCTCAGGTCTCTCCTTTGACACATGTGTTGGAAAGAATCCCTGAACAACAATACACCTAGCAAAGTTCATTTTAAAATCCATAGAATAATTATAACAACAATCATTCAGTTTTTTAAGTCTACATATTTCTTTTAATTCTAAAACGTTGCTTAACAGAGTCAATGAGTGTATGCTGGTAGAGTGGCTTTTTTTCCCACCATTATTGTGGTATAATTGATATATACCATTATATAAGTTTAAGGTGTATAGCACGATGGTTTTATACACATATATATATTGTTGAAATGATTACCACAAAAATGTTAGCACATTCATCACTTCCCAGAATACATTTTTTTCTGTGTGATGAGAACATACAGGGTCTGCTCTCTTAGCAGCTTTTAAGTATATAATACACTATAGTCATCATGCTGTACAATTGATCCTCAGAATTTATTCATCTTACAACTGGGAGTTTATAGACTTTGACCAACATCTTTCAATGTCCTCCACCCCCTCAGCACCTAGCAACCACCATTCTATTTTCTGTTTCTATGAGGTTGGCAGTTTTTTTAGATTTCATATTTGAGGGTTAGTTTTCTCTGTCTGCCTAATTTTACTTAGCATAATGATGTTAAGGTCCATCTGTGTTGTCATGAATGGCAAGATTTCATTCTTTTTAAAGGCTGAATAGTATTCCATTCTCTGTGCACATATGTGTATATATCTATGTATATATACATACAATATTTTCTTCATTCTTCTATCCATGATAATTTAGGCTTTTTCCATGTTTTGGCTATTGTAAATACTGTTGCAATGAAAATGGAGATACAGATATTTAATTTCCTTCAGATATGTGTCTAGAAGTGGGCTTGCTAGATCTTATGCTAGTTCAAGTTTTAATTTTTTGAGGAACCTCCATACTGTTCTCCATAGTTGCTGAGCCAATTTACATTCCCACCTGCAGTGCACAAGTGTTCCTTTTTCTCTATATTCTTGCGAATACTTATTATTTCTTGTCTTTTTGATAATAGCCATTCTAAAAGGTGTGAGTAATAATTTATTGTGGTTTTAATATGCATTTCCCTAATTAGTGATATTGAGCATCTTTTCATATGGCTCTTGACCATATATGCATGTCTTAGGAAAAAGTGTCTATTCAGGTTTCTGCCCATTTTTTAATTGTTTTCCTGCTACTGAATTGTAAGAGCTTGCTAACAGCTTGTATATTTGCATATTATTTCTAATCAGATATATGATTTGCAAATATTTTCTCCCTTTCGGTAGGTTGCCTTTCATTTTGTTGATGATTCCTTTAGTGTGCAGAAGCTTCTTGTTTTGATGTAGACCCACTTATTTATTTTTGCTTTTGTTGCCTGTGCTTTGTGTGTCATATCCGAAACATCATTGCCAAGATCCATGTCAAGGAGATTTTCCCCTATCTTTTCAATCTCCTTTGTCATTATCGATGTGTTAAGATTTCTAACCATCTTGGTAGGTTTTATGTTTCTAAGAATTTTTCCATTTCTTCTAAGTTATCCAACTTATTGGCATGTAATTGTTGATAGTAGTATCATACTTTTTATTTCTATGCTGTCAGTTGGATGTCTCTTCTTTCAAAGAAATGTGGGCTTTTTTTTTTGAGTCTTCTCTTTTTTCCTTGGTTAATCTAGCTAATGTTCAGTCAGTCTCATATTTAAAACAAAACAACTCTTAGTTTCTCTGATTTTTTTTTCTATTTTCTTTCTAGTCTCTATTTCATTTATTTCTGCTCTAGTATTTATTTTTTCCTTCCTCCTACTAACTTTGGATTCAGCTCTTCTTTTACTAATTCTTTGAAGTGTAAACTTAGGTTGTTTATTTGAGATTTTCTTTTTCTTTTTAAAAAATTATTTATTTATTTTTTATTTCTTTGGTTTTTTAGGGCTGCACCTGCACATGTAGCATATGGAGGTTCCCTGGCTAGGGGTTGAATCAGAGCTACAGCTGCCAGCCCACAACACAGCCACAGCAATGCAGGATTCGAGCCACATCTGCAACTGACACCACAGCTCATGGCAATGCCAGATCCTTAACCCACTGAGCAAGGCCAGGGATTGAAGCTGCATCCTCATGGATACTAGTCAGACTCATTTCCACTGAGTCATGACAGGAACTCCTTGAGATTTTTTCATTAATGTAAGAATTTATTACTATAGACTTCCCTCTTGGAACTGCTTTTTGCTGTATCCAGTAAGTCTTAGTGTGTTGTTGTATTTTAATTTTCATCTCAGGATACTTTCTTATTGTCTTTTTGATTTCTTTTTTTTCTTTTCTTTTTTTTTTTTGTCTTTTTTGTCTGTTGTTGTTGTTGCTATTTCTTTGGGCCGCTCCTGCGGCATATGGAGGTTCCCAGGCTAGGGGTCGAATCGGAGCTGTAGCCGCCAGCCTACACCAGAGCCACAGCAACGCGGGATCCCAGCTGCGTCTGCAACCTACACCACAGCTCACGGCAACACCGGATCGTTAACCCACTGAGTAAGGGCAGGGACCGAACCGGCAGCCTCATGGTTCCTAGTCGGATTCGTTAACCACTGCACCACGACGGGAACTCCTCTTTTTGATTTCTTCCTTGACCCATTAGTTGTTTAGAAGTGTGTCATTAGTTTCCACATATGTGTGAATTTTTCATTTTCTCTCCTGTAATTGAGGGTTTTCTTTCCACTTTCTGAAATGTTTGATAAAGCACGATATGTATAATAATAATTGGCTTCTAAGCACTTATTCAAAAATTTTCTGATGTAAAAAAAGGTTTTGGAGTTCCTGTTGTGGCTCACTGGAAATGAACCCAACTACTATCCATGAGGTTGCAGGTTTGATCCCTGGAAAGTTTTTATAATCTCTGATCTTATTAGTCTTAACTAAAGAAAACAAAGATAACAAAGTTTACCATGTAAAATATATAAATAATTTGTTTTAAAATTTATTTTAAAATTATTTAATCTTTCTGAGCTATATGCCTATAATTTAGTTTAAGAAGAAAGAAAAATCTTGTCAAGGATTTTCTGTGTGGCTCAGTGGGCTAAAGATCCAACATTGTCATTGCAGTGCTTCAGTCCCTGGCCCAGGACCTTCCACATTCCATAGGTGTGGCCAAAAAAAAAAAAAAAAAATACTTGCCAAGTAGATTTACTTTTGGAACTGCTTTAAGCAAAAGTTAGAATGTGTTAATCATTTTAATTATTTGGTATGTGTTAGGCAGAAAAATATTCTCCAAACAACCAAATTCTATTCCCTGGAACCTATGAATATGTGACCTTAAATGGCAAAAGGGATTTAGTAATTAAGGTCTTGAGATGGGGAGAGTATAACTATATTGTCTGAATGGACCAATATAATCACAGGATTCCTTCTAAATGTAGAATGAAATCCAGAGTATGAGAGAATTGAAGATGTTAAGTTGCTAGATTTGAAGATGGAGGAAGGGGCCATGAGAAAAGGAATGCAGATAACCTCTAGTAGCTGGAAAATGTAAGGTAGTGATTCCCCCTTAGAGGTCCCAGAAGGAAAGCAGGCTGGTTGATACCAGGACATAAGGCCCATTTTGGACTTCTGACCTCCATAACTATAAGATAGTACATTTCGTTCTGTTTTTAGCCCCTAAGTTTGTGGTAATTTGTTACAACAGCAACAGGAAGCTAATATAGTATATAAATCAGAAATTCTGATCAAGTTCAGCAGAGGAAACACAGGGCTAGTAGGACATACTGGGTTATAGCATCAACATAATCTTAATAGACTATTGGTTGTCCTACATCTAAAAACTTTGAAGGTGTTGCCATCCTTTTTGGGGTCTATCCTGGGCACAGGTCTTCCAGCAATTGCAAGAAGCTCTCCCTTTTGTCCTGTAAGCATTCATAGAACTGTAGGTCATTCTACTAATGCCAGATGCAATTTGTCATCTTTGACTGCTTCTCATGGAGAAAATTCTGAAGTTAATACCGGGTTGCTACAACCTTTTTAACATTTTGAATGTCAAGAGTTAAATTTATTATTATTGGATGTCATCATGTATTGATGTCTGGAAGAGATCATCAGCTAAGGTTGAAGTAAGTAAGAGAGCAATCTGAAAGGTGGACTACTAAAACAGTGGCCCAAAAGTGATAAATTGATTATAAAAAGCAATAATTAAAACTCATTAGAACAAAATGCTTCTTTATAAAGAAATTGTTGCCTTTATAATGACAAAGGAAAATCACATAAAATATACAAAGTGTTTCCATGAGCTGATTATGAAAAGCTATAATTACAACCCAGTGGGGAAAAAACAATTATTTAAAAATGGTTTTCATGTCTCTGATGATGCTGATAGAAGGAATTTGACAGAAAGCATACCAAAGATAGTTTTGAATTAAATTTCTAATTATTTTACCAAGAAATTCCTTTATAGAAATCTTATTTTTAAGGTTGACCTAAACGCAGGTTACCAATTCAGAATTTTGATTCCCTACCATTCTATAGGGCTATCTAAAGTGTTGGTTTGAGGTTCAGAGTTTATGCTGCTTTTGACTTGTTTGCAAATAGTATCTGATTCTTTTGAAATGAGAGATCCTACTGGGTCTGTTTGGAATGCTTAGTAAGGAGTGTACGTGACATATGGTCCCTTATCTGTAGACAAACATGCACATCAGTGGTGTCCACACAAAGTCATACACACAGAAACATGGTGGAGCCTGGTGTTCTTGTAAATTCTTAGGATGCACCATATAACACATTGTGTCAATCAAAGGAGTGATGCTTATTTTTCTTTTTTGCAAAGATATATTAGAGATAAGTATCAGTTAATAATAAATTACTGGATTTTATTGTTCCCCTTCACTATATTCTATGTAGTCGTAATTCACTTTTATCTTGTGAAATACATCATGGATCACATAAAAAATAGCCACAAAGGGGAACTGCCATTAAATTACCAATATTAAAATGTTGACACATCAACATTTTCTATAAGTGTAAAGACTGTTTCGTTCAACCCCACCACTGAAGTTCAGATTCAGTTGCTTTGCTACTATTGATTCTTCAGGAGACCACCAGAAAACGTGTTAATTAAGAAACTAACTTCATTGGATTTACTTCAGTGAAGGAGGATACTACCTTGAAAGGATCTTAATATTATATTAGGACAGAGTGTTGGGAGAGAATATTTAGAGTCATGCAGTCTGAAATCAAGTGGTTTAAGGTGGGTCTTCCAAGACAGGAAACTGACAGAGACCGGCGAAGTGTGGCTATAATAAGTTATAATTCATGAACACTGCTAAGCAAGCATCTTGACATGAGTCTTCATTTGTTTGATAAGTGAGGTATTTGCTAATGTGAACAATCTATGTTCTCAAAGGAGATTTCTTTGCCCCCATGAATAAACTGTCTCCCTGGCTAAATTGGCTTGTAACAATTTCTTGAAGCAAAAAGTGCAGTTATGTAATGATTTAAAAGCTTTATCTCCTAGGCAAGAAGTTCCAGAGAACAAATACTGAGGTCATGTTGGCAAAGGTGGCCTCACTTCTCAGTCTTAATAGGTGAACTGTGTTGATGCAGATGGTCCCGATTCTTATAAAATTCATCATAGCAAGTATCTAGAGCTCCCCATTGTGTAATACAAGTGTCCCAGGACATGAAGCTAAGCAAAACTTTCCAGCACTGCCAAGAATCTCCTTCTAGGCTCTTCGATAGGTAAGATACTGATTGAAAACAGAACAAATATGTCTTTGGGAGGAGGCAAAGATCAACAAGCTGGAGACTGTGACATGAGTTTTTATTTAAGGAAAGAGTTGGTGATTTGCAAGTGAAAAATCAGCTTCTGCATAGATATTATGTACTGACCTCTGCTCCATGAGCTATTCCATTTTATTTCTACTCATCCATATCTTCCCAGAGAATAAGCCCCATTGCTTTTTCTGCAGCTTCTCCAGAGTCAACACCAAGCTTCTACACCTACTTCTAATAACTCCCAGTACTAATTCATCTTCTCTGAAATCTTCCTCTGGGTTCTATCTCACATATGCTCTCTTATCTTTCATTCCTATCTCCTCTTATTTTTATTCTTTATTTCCCTTACGTAATAAATTAGGATGGCATTTGATCTCAAAGGCCAAGTCATTAGCAACTAGGAAATTATTTTCTCTTCATTTTGTAGTAATAAAGATTTATTTAATCTTCCAATCCTTCCTGAGGGTGAAGGAAAATAATAATATTTATTCTCTTATTGTCTAAAAAAAAAAGAAATCTGAAACAGTTAAATTTCTATGATGAAACAGCCTGACTACTCATCTCTGCAAATGCAAATTACATTGGTATCCTGAGAAGGGAGGCTTGTAAAAGTTGATATTCTGAATAGCAGAGTGCTACAAGGGGAGTATTTGTTATAAACAGTGGCTTTACTTCATCATCATCAGTATTTTTAAAATAGTTTATAAAATATAAATATGAAGGCAAAAATTGTAGAATTGGTGGGTATGAAACGGTCATTGGGGAGTGTGAGCAGAAAAGAAAATGTTTTAACTTTCAGGAAATACTTGTTATAGTCTGTTGGGGAGGGGGAAATTTCCCCTCTACCCCTCTTGAATTCTCGATGCTGGACTAATAATAAAATTTACACAGGGCAAATTAATAGGAGAAAAAGAAACAAATTTAATTTGTGTGCACGGAGGTCTCAGAAATAGGCCCCTTAAGAAGTGGTCAAAACAGTCAGCTTTTATACTTTTTAGACAAAGAAACAATAAATTTGAGAGGAATTGGCAGGATAAAGAAACTTAGGTTTGGGTGCTTAATTAGAAAGGGGTTTAAGTAAAGTTTGGGCTTTGGTAGTCAATTAGTAAGGAAATAACAAAGTTTGTGTGTACGTGCTTCTCAGTTCTAAATTTCCTATCTCTGGCATAAGGGTGTCTTTCTACCTCCCACTGCAGGGTTGGCATCTTTAACATGGGAGATTTCTTTCCTGCTTTCAGGGAAATGGAAAGGAGAGTCAAAGTAGCCCTCTTGCATTGGTCATTTATTAAATAACTTTAATTCAAAATAATCAGTATGCCATTGAGGCATATTTTGGAGTTGTCTGCCCTAGGCCCCAACATTTCTAATCAGTACAAATTCTATGACATAATCAATGGGTATTGGTAAATCAAAAACAATACCTATGGAGCTTCCCATAGGTATTCATGACTACCAGGAAGACTAAATTCCATTTTATCATCAATTTTTCAGGAAATGACCTATGGGGAGATCATACGTACTTAAAGCCACTCATTTTGTACCCATTCATAAGGTATGCTCTGAAAGACACAATTGAGCTTCTCCTAAGGATAGTTTTTAAAAGAGAATTATGGGCAAAATAACCACAATGCCAACATTATAATCGGTTCTGATAAACTATGACTAAATTCTATTATACTGATATATTACTCCTTCACAAATCTTAAATTAGTTTTATTTTAAAGATAGTAAACTTCAATGAAAATCATGATTCACCATGTATCATAAATTTATGTGACAGTTGGGGAAATTTCCTGTTTAAAGAATGAGTATTATTTTACTGAACATTAGTATTAATAGCATTGAAGTCAATCCTTTTTATTGACATTTTACAGAGAAGTGAAACATAAGAAATATTGATAGTCATTGTCACCAATCTATAATAGACCAAAGCTGGTCACTTGAATTAATAAATAATAGATCTAAAAGTATCATTTGTTTTCCTAAAAAAATCTGCAGCGGATGACCTTTATTTAACCATGGCAACTCTACCTTCTAAATAATTCTTACTCCTGTTGTGAGATGATAAAAGTATACCCATTTCCTTCCCCACCCACCCCTAGCTTGATTCCTATTAAGTTCTCAAACTAGTTCAAGCTATCCTTCTGTATTAGTTGTCTGCTATTGCAAAACAGATTACCACTAAACAGAGACAGTGGCTTAAAGCAACACACTTTTATTATCTCACAGTTTCTGTGAGCCCAGAGTATGGCCATGGTTTGGCAGGGTCCTCCACTCAGGCTGCAATCAAGATATTGGCCAGCTAGAGTCTTACTGGATGCTTGACTAGAGAAGAATCTGCTTTCAAGCTTATTCAGGCTGTTGACAGAATTAATTTGCTTATGGCTGAGATCCCTGGCTGCCTCCTGGATGTTAGCTGGAGAACAGCTGTGGTTTCCTGCCACATGGCCCCTCTTGTAGGCAGTTCACAACATGGCTCTCTGCTTCTTCAAAGCTACCAGCAGAATCTCTGTTTTTCTGTCTGTCTGTCTCTCTCATCTGCTATGACAGATTCATAGATAATAAAACATCATCATGGATGTGACATCCTATCACCTTTTTTATATTTTGTTGATTAGAATCAAGTCACAGATTCTGCCTGTACTCAAGAGGATTATATAACTCATTGGTCTTCACCTTAGAGTGTGTCTGCCAAACATCTCATTCCCCAAATCAACTCTAAGGACACTACAGAGATTAAAAGGTAGCATTGATTTGAGCAAAAATAACAACACAAAAAGTTGGGAAACCCCTGGATAGGCTCCCTTGAAAGGAGTGTGTGTTTACCAGGTGTGCTGCAGCTTGGGGCAGAGAACAGCCTGAGACAACGATAAAAGAAAATAATGGAATAAATATGCTAAATTCTCTTTTCACCTCTTTTACCTCGAGACAACAGCCACCAGCCCTTTAGCAGAGAATTCTGCAGCAACAGAATAGACTACTAGTGTGCAAAATAATAGTATAGAACAAAAGTACTGTGAGGATGAGTTCAAAATAGATGTGGGCTAACCAGACACCTGAAGGAGTTCATTTCTCTGTGCCTTCACATTCCAAGCCTAAAGGCCAGTGGATGATAACCATGGGAGACCATCTCTACCTATGCTGCTTTTTCTGAAGAGTTTAAAGAGAATTCCTGGCCAGGGGGGTTATTTTGTTAAGTGGTAGCAATTGGGAACGACATACAGTGATTTTATGGTTCCAGATATTCTGCTTCTCTTTAAATTTACCCTGAGGAAATATCTAAGACCTTGACTTTGACTTTATTCCAATACCAAACACAATGGCTGACACTACCAGCGATCATGCCCTCTCAGACCAAGTATATTAGACACCCAAAGTATAGTTACCTCAAAAGAAAGGCAACAAACCAAACAACAGTTATTTTACATGGAACAGAAGCACCAAAAGTTTAAGTATACTTAAATAGTTAAGAGACAATATAAGCAATAAAAATCATTGACAGTGAAATGTCGATAAACTAAGTGGAAACATTTGATGTAAAATTTATAATATTTAAAATAAGAATACAATAAATGGATAAATAGTAGGACAGATATATCTGAAGAATTATTTCATAAGTTGAAAGATGAGATTGATGAAATTTAGATGGCAACCTGAAAGGGAAGATAAGTCAAAATTTAAAACTAAAGCTGAGAGTAGGATAGCATTTTTAGCATTTTTCAGAAAAAAGCTAAAAGAAAAAGACAAAATGTAATGTTTGAAGAAATAATGTTTTAAAATTTCCCAGAATTTAAGAAAAATAGATATGAGAAGTTTAGATTTACAGTATTTCTTGAGAGCTTAGTGGGAAAAAAAATCCATACCTAGGCACATTATAATAATATTCAGTAATATTAATAACAGACACAAATATTAAATGATACACGAACAAAAAGAAAATAATCTATAGAAGAATAAGGATGAACTATAATATTAGAATTATAAATAGCAAGATTGGGCAGAAAAATTAAATAATGTTTTAAAGAAAAATATATTTAGACCAAGAATGAAATATTGAGTCTCATAGTCATTCAAATGTGAGGGCATAATAAAAAAATAGTTTCATAAAATGATGTCAGAAGGTTTAACAAAAATGATATATGAGTTCCTGTGTGGCTCAGTGGGTTAAGTTTCTGGCATTGTCATTGTTGCAGCTCAGGTGCACTGTGGTGAGGGTTCAATCCCTGGCCCAGGTACAGCAAAAAAAGAAAGAAAGGAAGAAAGAAAAAAATAGTATAGATATGCTTGGAAAAAGTATAAGAGAAACAAACCCAGGCCCTGTAATATACTTCAGTATGTGAAAGATGTAAGAGTGGTATTATCCTTTAGTAGACTTTGTGGTCTCAAAGAGAAATTAAAACTAATTCCCCAAAGGGATAAAAATGAGGTCTATGGTATCACCCTAGGAATAAAAATCAAGATGAAAAGCATAATGGAAGATTTCAAGGGCAAGTATAAAAGGACAAATTTAAATACCTGACTTTTAAATAACTGATTTTTAAGGGATAAAAATTTATACGTTTAAAACTTCAAAATGAAAAGATTTTCATTTTGATTCAAATGAAGGTATAGAAAGTCACAAGAGAATGTAGCCCTCACCCTCACCGTAAGAACCAGAAACTGAAGACACAAAGGAACTTATATGAACCAAACGCCAGAAAGCAGAAAGCCGTTTATGGCTGATATGAGACCCATGGCTGTTCTCATGCCTGGTGGAAAGGAGGGAGAGGAATCTACCATAGTCATGGGGTGTTGGTGAGGGGAAATTAGCTGAATTTTAATGTGAGAAAATAAGACAGATTTGAAAGTGGAAGTTCTTCAGCTGAAAAGCAGCTGTACACCCATCTGCCAACTCTTTCCCTGAGGTGTTCACTGAATGCTCAGAGATAGTGCACTATACACTAAGGCGACTTAGAAAATATATTACATTGATCAATTTCTAGAAAGACACATAGATTGATTGATCTGTTTCTACCACACAGCTTTAGAAAGTGAAACTAATCAATACATTTGAAATCCCACTGATCAATATCAGAGAATATTATATATGTACACTTAAATATATATGTATAGTATATAACATATACATAAATGTGTGTGTATATATATATATTTTTTTTTCTTTTTTTCTTAACAACTGCTCCTGCAACAGATATGGAAATTCCTGGGCTAGTGGTCAAATTGGAGCTGCAGCTGCTGGGCTATGCCTCAGTCACAGCAACACCAAATCCTTAACCTACTGAGCAAGGCCAGGTCTTGAACCCACAGCCTCACAGATACTATGTTGGGTTCTTAACATGCTGAGCCACAACAGGAACTCCTCATCAATATTTTTGATATGCCGTTATGGATCTTTCCTATTCTCTGGAGAAAACTACTATCCAGAATTGTCCATGAAGCATTTGTTTTATTTCACAATTTTAAAAGGTGTCAGTTTTTTGCAAGCTTTTAACCTTTATTTAGATGAAGTCATATAATTCTTTTTCTGTAATTTTCCTTTAAATTCAATAATATTATTCAATAATATATTCGTTTTATAAAAATAAATTTTATTGGAGTATAGTTGACTTACAATGTTGTGTCAGTTGCAGGTGTACAGCAAAGTGAATCAGCCATACATATGCATATATACCCATTCTTTTTCACATTATTTCTCCATATAGGCTGTCACAGAGTATTGAATAGATTTCCCCAAGCTATATAGTAGGTCCTTGTTACCAACTGATTTTGTATATAGTAGTGTGTATATGCCAGTCTCAACCTCCCAATCCATCCCTCTCCCCACCATTTCCCCTTTGGTAACCATAAGTTTGGTTTTGAAATATTTAAGTCTGTTTCTGTTCTGTGAGTAAGTTCTTTTGTATCATTTTTATTAGATTCCACTAATGATCTCATGTGATTTGTTATTGCATCTCATTCATTTTCACATAGTATTCAATCCAGTGAATGTACCATCATGTGTTTATCATTCTCCTGGTGATGATCATGTGGACTGTTGTAGGTTGCCTGCTATTACCAACTATGCTACTATGAAAATATTTACTTCTTCTTTTGTGGAAATATGCAGACATTTATCTAGGTTATAGATGCATAAAATTAGAATAGCAGATATTTAAAGAGTTTTAAAGGTGTGTTACCACTTTTTGAGAGTTTCTGATGAACAATATTTTTGGCAATGAAAGATACCACCTAACTTTTATTAAGGTTTTATAATCTTGTAAAATTATATCGTAACAGTTTTTTATATTTTCATTACCTAATTACTAACAGAATTGAATATGTTTTCATATACTTATTGTTCATATATTGAATATATTTTCATATACTTTTTTTTTTTGGCTTTTTAGGGCTGCACCTGTGGCATATGGAGGTTCCCAGGCTAGGGGTCCAGTCGGAGCTACAGCTGCCAGCCTACGCCACAGCTACAGCAATGTGGAATCCGAGCCACATCTGAGACCCACACCACAGCTTACAGCAACACCAGATCCTTAACCCACTGAACGAGGCCAGGGATCGAACCCACATCCTCATGGTTCCTAGTTGGATTTGTTTCTGCTGTGCCACAACGGGAACTCCTCATATACTTACTCTTGTAGGAAATGTCTGCTAAAAACTTTTGTTACATTTTTCTAGGAGATGCATTTCTCTATTGTTTGGCAGGAGTTCATATGTTTTAGATTAAAATTATGTTTCATTATGTGTGTTAGGGTTATCTTTTCCCATTTTTGGCTCTATTTTTATACTTTGCAGACTTATTTTTTTAATTGTGCTAAAAAGCACATAACATTAAATTTATCATCTTATCCATTTTTATGCATGTATTTCAGTAGTTTTAACTATATTCATGGTGCTATGCAGTGCATTCCTCAAACTTTTTCATCTTGCAAAACTGAAACTCTTGACCCATTAAACATCAATTCCTCATCCCCTCAGCTCTTGGCAACTACCTCTCTACTTTCCCTTTTTATGATTTTTCTACTTTAGTTATTAAATGTAGGTGGAATCATGCAGCCTTTGTTCTTTTTGAACTGGCTAATTTATCTCAGCATAATGTCTTTGGGGCTCATCAGTATTTTATTTATTTTGGCCACACCTGCAGCAGCATGTTGAAGTTCCTGGGCCAGGAATCGAACCTGTTCCACAGCAGCAACCTGCACTGCTGCAGTGATGCTGGATCCTTAACCTACAGCACCACAAGAGAACTCCCTCATCCAATATTTTAGAATGTGATGGGATTTCCTTTTTTAAGGATGCATAATATTCCATTATATGTATATGTCAGATATACATTGATATGATATATACATGTCCATTATCCATTCTTCCTTTAATGGAATTTGTGCTGCTTTCATCTCTTGGCTACTGTGAATAATGTTGCAGTGAAAGTGGATGTGCAAATATTTGAGATCTTGCTTTGCATTCTTTTAAATATATATCAAGAAGTAAGATTGCTGGATCACATGGTAATTCTGTTATTAATATTCTGAGGACCCTCCATCATGTTTTCCATAATGGCTGCACCATTTAATATTCCCCTGCACAGTGTACAAAGATTCCAATTTTTCTGCATCCTCATCAACATTATTTCCTGTTCTTCTGATAGTGACTAACCTAGTGTGTGTGAAGAGATACCTCATTGTGATTCTGATTTGCGTTTCTCTCCTGATTAGTGATGTTGAGCAACTTTTTATGTTTCTGGACATTTGTATATATCTTCTTTGGAAAGCTGATTTTTTTTTTTTTTTTAGTTCTTTACTTTTTTTTTTTTTTTGCTTTTTAGGGCTGCACCCATGGCATATGGAAGTTCCCAGGCCAGGGGTCTAATTGGAGGTATAGCTGCCAGCCTACACCACAGCCACAGCAATGCAGGGTCAAAGCCGTGTCTGTGATCTACAACACAGCCCATGGCAAGGCCAGATCCTTAACCCACTGAGCAAGGCCAGGGATCAAACTCCAACCTCATGGTTCCTAGTTGGATTCATTTCCATTGTACCATGAAGGTAACTCCAAGTTCTTTACCATTGTTTTAAACCGTGTTGTTTTGTTATTGTCATTGTTGTTGAGTTGTATGAGTTCCTTATGTAGTCTGGATATTAACTTATCAGACTTATGATTAAAGCAAATATTTCCTCCCAATGTGTACACTGTCTTTTCACTTGTTGTTTGTTTGCTTGGGTTCATAGAAGTTTTTAAGTTTGGTTTAGTCCCATCTGTATATTTTTGCTTTTATAGCCTCTGCTTTTGGTGTCATATCTAGGGAATCAATGCCAAATCCAATGTCTTGAAGTTTTTCCCTTATATTTTCTTCTAGGAATCTCATAGTTTCTGACCTTACATTAAGGTCTTTAATTCATTTTGAGTTAATGTTTGTGTATGCTGTAAATTAAGGATCCAACTTCATTTTTTTGCATGTGCAAATCCAGTTTTCCTAAAGCCATTTATTGAAGGGACTATCTTTTCCCTATTGTATAGTCTCAGCAACCTGGTAGAAGGTATTTTGACCACATATCCAAGGATTTGTTTGTGGTTTCTCCATTCTGTTCTGTTCTTCTATATATCTGTCTGTATGCCTGTATGACATAGGTTTGATTATTACAGCTTTGTAATATGCTTTGAAATCAGGAAGTATGAGGCCTTCAACTCTGGTTTTCTTTCTCAAGTTTGTTTTAACTATTCATAAAACCTTGAGATTCCACATGAATTTTTGGATTTTTAAAAATATTTCTACAAAAAAATGACATTGGCATTTTGATACTGATTGCACTGAATTGATAGATTTCTTTGGGTAGTATGGATAAGACGGATCTTAACAATAAATTTTAAGTCCTGTAACTGATGAGTATGGGATATCTGCACATTTATTTGTATGTTTTTTTTTATTTTATGTAGCAGAGTTTTATAGTTTTCAGTATATACATCTTTTGCCTCCTTAGTTAAGTTTATTTCTAAGACTTTAATATATTTTGATGCTATTGTTAGTGGAATTGTTTTAATTTCTTTTTCAGATTTTTCATTGCTAGTGTATAGACTTGAGACTAATTTTGTGTCAATTTTGTATCTTGAAACTGCTGAAATAAACAGTTTTTTGGTGTAATCTTTTTAGGGCCTTCTAGGTATAAGATCATATCATCTGCAAACAGAGATCATTTTAATTCTTCTTTTCCAAGGTCGATGCTTTTAATTTGTTTTTTTCTTATCTAATTGCTCTGACTAGGACATCAAGTACTACATTGAATGGATGCAGTGAGAGTGGATATCCTTGTGCTTTTCCTGATCTAGAAAAAAGTTTTCAGTCTTTTACCATTGAGTAAGATGTTAGCCGTGGGCTTTTCATATACAGCTTTTATTACGTTAAGGTAGTTTCTTTCTGTCTTGCTTTGTTGAAAGGTTTTATCATGAAAAGTTATCGAATTTTGTCGTTTTTTTCTGCATCCGTTTTGATGACCATGTGGTTTTTATCCTTAATTCTGTTAATTGATTGAGTTACATATGTTTAACCATCCTTGCATTTCAGGTATAGATCCATGTATGATTAATCAGTATGTGACTCTTTCAATGAGTTGTTGAATTTCGTTTGCTATATATATTTTTCTTTTTGAGGATTTTTGCATCAATGTTTATCAGGTATATGGGTCTGTAGTTTTCTCCTTTCCTATTTTGTCTTTGGTTTTCTTATCAGGGTAATGTTAGTCTCATAGAATAAGTTCAGATGTGCTCTCTCCTCTTCAATTTTTTGGAAATGTTTGAGGACAAGTGGTGCTAATTCTTCCTTAAATGTTTTGTAGAATTATCTCATGAAAAGCCATGTGGTCTTGGGCTTTTCTTTTTTAGGTGTTTTGATTCTTGGTTCTATCTACTTAGTAGTTACAGATTTGTTTCGACTTTTTATTTTTTTCATGATTCAGTCTTAGTAGGTTGTATGTTTCTACTAATTCATCCATTCCTGTAGGTTGTCTAGGAATTTGTCCATTTCTTCTAGGTTATCTAACTTTTGGCGCATCATTGTTCATACTGTTATCTTATACTCCTTTGTATTTATGTGGCATCAATTATGATGTATTAACTTGGTATGCAAGTCTACCAATATGTGTATTCCTAGTTATTTAGGAGTAGTCTTTAATTTAGAAGTCCTTCTTATCATCTCTTTATTTCTTACCCACTACATAGAATTCATCAATGTGTTTGGCTAGGTCTACTTTTAAAAATAATTTTTAAAAATTTTATTGGAGTGTAGTTGACTTACAAAGTTGTGTTAATTTCAGGCATACAGTAAAGTGAATCAGTTATGCATGTACATATATCCATTCCTTTTCATATTCTTTCCCCATATAGTTTATTACACAGTGGTGAGTAAATTTCCCTGTACTATACAGTAGGTTTTCGTTACCCATCTATTTTATATATAGTACTATGTATATATATCAATCCCTACCCCCTAATTTATTCCCCCACCCCCCCCCACATTTCTTCTAAGTCTACTTTAAAATTTCCTCTAAATCTGATTACTTCTTATAGACTATATTATTACAACCATAGTTTCAGTCCCAGTTAGCTCTTGTCTGAACAGTTGCAGTAGCTTTCTTTTCCTTTTTTTTTTGGTCTTTTTGCCTTTTCTAGGGCTGCTACTGCAGCATATGGAAGTTCCCAGGTTAGGGGTCTAATCTGAGCTGTACCTGCTGGCCTATGCCACAGCCATAGCAAGGCGGGATCTGAGCCACGTCTGCAACCTACACCACAGCTCATGGCAATGCCAGATCCTTAACCCACTGAGCAAGGCCAGGGACTGAACCCACAACCTCATGGTTCCTAGTCGGATTTGTTAACCACTAAGCCACAACAGGAACTCCTGCCGTAGCTATCTAACTAATCTCCCTGCATTCAGTTTTAGTCCTTCTATGGCCCATTCTCTACAAAATTGCCAAAGTGATCTTTTAGAAACCTAAATTAGATTACTCCTGTCCTTTACATATAACCCAATAATGGCTTTCCACAATATTTAGAATAATATCTGATAAGTTTCCCAAAATTGTAATGCCCCTTATTATGTATAGCGGTCCCCTTTTCATTGCTAAAAAGAGCAAAATTCAGTGAGCTTATTTTACTAAACGTTTTTAGACTTTAGAAATATGAATTTGGCCTTAAATTGTTTTATACTCATTCTTTTTTAAATTCACTTAGTATATGTACTGTACTTATAATAGTACATGGCATGAATTATATACCAAATAAATATGAATTAAATAAATAAATGAATTAATGAATGGGAATGTAGTTACATATAAGTCTGAATTTTGTTAAATTTATTTCTTACTAGTGAACAACAAATTACCTAACACATTTTAATTTAACATGTCCTAGTATTTATTTATTTATTTTGTCTTTTCTAGGGCTGCACCTGTGGCATATGGAGGTTCCCGGGCTAGGGGTCAAATCGGAGCTATAGCCGCCAGCCTAAGCAACAGCCACCACAGCCATAGCAACATGGGATCCGAACCGCATCTGCAACCTACACCACAGCTCATGGCAACACTGGATCCGTAACCCACTGAGTAAGTCCAGGGATCGAACCCGCAACCTCATGGTTCCTAGTCGGATTTGTTAACCACTGAGCCACAACGGGAACTCCCTTGTCCTAGTATTTATGCTCTAAAATGATACAAGATAATGCTATATGTATTAGGTTGTAAACACATCATCATCATGCCAGAGTATTTCTCCATAAGGATTTTATAGACACAGTAAAATAATAATAACGTCACAGGCCAAATTTACAAATACTTGAATTGTATACACATGTTATACATAAAATCACAACTGTAGTTTTTCCCATACTGCCTGGTCCTCATTAAGCCCCTCATATCATTCCCTGTTCCAGGCAGCAATCAAACAACAGCATTATGCAGTGACCTAGTGTTTGAGGTAGGAAAAATTCACAAATCCATTCACAAACTAAAGCATGAAGCTGAAATTTACTCATTATCTAATCTATTAAGTCAGCAGTTTACATATGTACTATGGAAAACTAGGACCACTGAGATTCTTACAGTTATCTGTGAGGTGCAAAATATTTTCATAGTAATATTAAGATGGCATTTGCCTTTTAACCCTCATTCTCTCATGAGTGTACTGTGGAGTTTTCGAAGGGCCACACAAAATGAGATGTTGCAACAAATAGGACACAGAAGCAGATATGAGAAATCAGCTATCCTTTATTAAGCTGATAATTCAAAAGATTTTCAAAAATGTAAAAACAAATTGCCATTCTTCTCACTAAATTTTTTCATAAGATCTGTTTCTTTGTTGTTATGTAAAGAGCTCATTAGTATTTTAAATGAAGTAATGAGTATATTTAAAATTTATGTTTTAATTTCTAATAAATTAGATATTGATAATAAATATTGATAGACATAACCCATATAAGCAAAAGATCTTTGAGGTCCTCAATAACTTTAGGTATATAAAGCATTCCTGAAACAACAGATGTTGGAAAGTGCTATTCTAAGAGAACTTTCAAAAAGAAACAAAGAGAAATAATACTATGTTCAGTTATTATATGGAAATAAGATAAAAGAAAGCAAAACCTTTTAGCATAATGCTCAAGAAAAGTTAGCTGTTGTGAGTTCCCTGGTGGTCTAGTGGTTATGACTTGCTGCCTGGGTTCACTACTGCTGCCTAGTTTCAATCCCTGGATCCCCAGTCTGGGAACTAAGATCCTACATCAAGCCTCTACATGCTGTGAAAAAAAAAAAAAGAAGTTAGTTGTTGTTGTTTATAGTATTATAGGCAGAATCATGAATCATGGTTTAAAAGAGGAAAGCATTGTTTTAAAATCATAGTTAAGGAATGTGCCTATATAACTTGACTAAAAGCAGAACTAGAGGGATATTTAGCCAATTCTACTCTTTTTCTACATCATATCAAGTGAATTTTTTTTTTTTGCTGTTTTCTTACTTTAGAAAATTTTGGTTAAGTAGATATATACTTAAATTACAAATGCAGCAAAGGAAAATCTTTAACGTGACTCTAAAATGCTGATTTTATTTATGAGTTGACAGACCATATCATATTCAAATTTAAAAGAGGTCTCAAAAATGCTGCATGCTATTTTGATATAGTCTTTAAGATAATTACATATTTTCATTTTATGGTTCATGGTGGAAGAAGGGAATTTTATTTCGGGTACAAATGTAAATTTGTTTGAGAACTATTGGCAAGACTTCTGATAAGATTTGTTGGTTAAAAAATCATAGTATGGTAGGCTGTTTAACACATTACATCCCCAAACCAAGTTGCCTGTCAGTTGTTATTAGTCATCTGTAAATATTTGACTTGATTTTAGTTTTTACACCTAGAGAGAAACCAGAGAAAAGTGATGCTAAAAACACAGTACCATGAAATACTGAAAAAATGAGGTAGATAAACAAGAATCAAGATTGATTTCTTCTCTAGATCTTTCAGCCCATCTACCCTAGAACCAAAATTAGACTTGCTGAAAGAATGACAACTCTTAAAATTGCTTATATCCTATATATATGATTTATCAGTGATGTAGAATTAATGGACTACCTGTACACATCACTGAGGTCAAGTTTACCCTAGAATTATTTGATGAACTCTGACTTCATATGAAATGATAGAAGTCAGTAAAGTCTCTCTTTGTTACATGATAAAGCAAACTTAAACTGAATCAGGGATGAGTCAATAGATACTAATTAGCACGAAGGTAGGTAGGGAGAAAAGCAGTTTTTCTTTTTCTTTTAAGTATAGTTGGTTTACAGTGTGAGAAAGGTAGTTTTAATATCATCTAAAAGAAGAGTGGTATTCAATGAAGTCCCTTGATAAGAAAGTGAAGGAAAAATCTACTGATGTATAATAACAGTATATTACTATAGTAGGACTAGAAATATATAGGAATTTACATGAATATTGAAATTCAAACAGAATATTTATTGCAGCATTGCATGTAAGATGACCTTTGGCTATGTAGAAATTCATTATATACCTCGAGAAAGAATGTATGAATAAAAGGGAGGTGGTTTGCAACAAATGCATGGAAAAGCTGAAGTAACACCAAACATACAAATAGAACTCATCAAAGCTATATCCAGGGGTGAAGTCTTGACCAGCACATTTTGAACAGTAGAAGGCCAAGGTAAAACTATCCCTCAGAGGAATTTCATTACATCATTGTTTTAATATGATGAAATTAAACATTTTAGAAAGGACTTTAAAATCATTTTTCCTCTATTTCTGGCAGAGCAAGCAAACTTTTGAGAATAGGTATCAGGTTCAAATCTGTCTGCATGGAAGCACATTGGTGGTTATGGGAATACAGTTAAGCCATGGAAGTTCAATTCTTTTCCCACCCTGCCCCTGTGCTAGGGGCCATAATTATTAATTTTTTCTTGTGTATACCTCCATACATTTTCTATAGCCTCATGAATCAGACATTATTTAATAATTTAATCACCAGTATTCTGTGACATGGCCTTACCTTCATTTACCTTGTCCGTTCCCTATTGATGGGCATAAATTATTTTAAGTTTTGTCACAAGCAGAGTCTCTAATTTTATTTTATTTTATTTTTAATTCAATGAATTTTATTATATTTATAGTTATAGAACCATCAGCGCAACCTAATTTTAGAACTGTTCCATTCCCAACCCCCATCCCATCCCCCCACACCTGTCTCCTTTGGTAACCATTAGTTTTTCAAAGCCTGTAAGTCATTATGTTCTGCAAAGAAGTTCATTGTATCCTTTTCTTGGATTCCACATATAAGTAATCACATATGATGTTTGTGTCTTACTGTCTACTTCACTTAGCGTGATAATTTCTAGGTCCATCTATGTTGCTGCAAATGCCATTATTTCATTCTTTTTCACGGCTGAGTAATATTCCATTGTGTGTAGGTACCACATCTTCTTGATCCACTCCTCTGTCAATGGACGTTTAGGTTGCTTCTATGTCTTGTCTATTGTATATAGTGCTACAATGAACATTGGGGTACATGTATCTTTTTGAGTCATGGTTTTCTCTGGCTAGATGCCCAAGAGTGGGATTGCTGGATCATATGGAATTCTATTTTTATTTTTTTGAGGAATATCCATACCATTTCCCATAGGGGTTGCACCAATTTACATTCCCATCAAGAGTATAGGAGGGTTCCCTCTTCTCCACAACCTCTCTAGCATTTATTGTTTGTAGACTTTTTGATGACAGCCATTCTGTCTGGTATAAGGTGGCACCTCATAGTACTTCTGATTTGCATTTCTCTGATAATTAATGATGTTGACCATCTTTTCAAGTGTTTTTTAGCCATCTGTATATATTCTTTGGAGAATTGTCTGTTAACATCTTCTGCCTATTTTTGATGGGGTTTTTTTTTTGTTTGGTTTTGAGCTGTAGGTGGTATTTATATATTTTTGATATTAATTCCTTGTCAGTCACTTCATTTGCACATATTTTCTCCCATTCTGTGGGCTGTCTTTTTGTTTTGTTTAGGGTTTCCTTTGCTGTGCAGAAACTTATAAGTTTAATTATGTTCCATTTGTTTATTTTTATTTTTATTGTCATTAGTTTAGTAATTGGATCTGTGAGAATATTGCTGTGGTTTATGTCAAAGAGTGTTTGTCCTATGTTTTCCTCTAAAAAGTTGTATAATATCTGGTCTTATATTTTGGTCTTTAATCTATTTTGAGTTTATTTTTGTGTATGGTATTTAGGGAGTATTCTAATTTCTTTCTTTTACATATAGCTGTCGAGTTTTCACAGCATCACTAATTGAAGGGACTAGCTATTCTTCATTGTATTTTTTGCCTTCTTTGTTATAGATTAGTTGACCATAGGTGTGTGGGTTTAATTCTGGGCTTTCTATACTGTTCCATTGATCTATATTTCTGTTTTTGTGCTGGTTCCATACTGTTTTGATGACTGTAGCTTTGTAGTATAGTCTTAAGTCAGGGATCCTGACTCCTCCAGCTCTATTTTTCTTTCTCGGGATTGCTTTGGCTATTCTGGGTCTTTTGTGCTTCCAAACAAACTATTTTGTTCTAGTTCTGTGAAAAATGCTATTGGTAATCTGATAGGGGTTGCATTGAATCTGTAGATTGCTTTGGGTAGTATTGATATTTTGCTAATATTGATTCTTCCAATCCAAAGACATGGTACATCTTTCCACCTGTTTATTTCATCCTTGATTTCTTTCATCAGTGACATAGTTTTCAGGGTACAGGACTTTTGTCTCTTTAGGTAGGTTTATTCCTAGGTATTTTATTCTTTTTGATGTGATAGTAAATAGGATTGTTTCCCTAATTTCACTTTGTGATCTTTCATTATTAGTATATAGAAATGCAATTTTTGTGTATTAATTTTGTATCCTGCAACGTCACCAAATTCATTAATGAGCTCTAACAGTTTTCTGGTAGCATATTAAGGATTTTCTAAATGTAGTATCATATCATCTGCAAACAGTGATAGTTTTACTTCTTCCTTTCCAATTTGGATTCCTTTTATTTCTTTTTCTTCTCTGATTGCCATGGCAAGGACTTCTAAAACTGTATTGAATAGTAGTGGTAGAGAGTGGACATCCTTGTCTTGTTCCTGATCTCAGAAGGGATTCTTTCAGCCATTCACCATTGAGAATGATGTTAGCTGTGGTTTTGTCATATATGGCCTTTATTATGTTGAGGAAGGTTCCCTCTATGCTCACTTTCTGGAGGGCATTTTATCGGAAATGAATGTTGTATTTTGCCAAAAGCTTTTTCTGCATCTATTGAGAGGATTATATGGTTTTTATTCTTCTGTTTGTTAATGTGTTTTATCACACTGATTGATTTGTGGATATTGAAAAATATTTGCATCCCCATGATAAATTCCACTTGATCATGGTGTATGATCCGTTTAATGTATTTCTGAATTTGGTTTGCTGGTGTTTTGTTGAGGATTTTTGCATCGTGTTCATCAATGATATTGGCCTGAAATTTTCTTTTTTGTGGTATCTTTGGTTTTGGCATCAGGGTGATGGTGGCCTCATAGAATGAGCTTGAAAGTGCTCCTTTCTCTGCAATTTTTTTTTTGTCTTTTTGCCATTTCTTGGGCCCCTCCCACGGCATATGGAGGTTCCCAGGCTAGGGGTCAAATTGGAGCTGTAGCCGCCGGCCTACACCAGAGCCACAGCAACGTGGGATCCGAGCCATGTCTGCAACCTACACCACAGCTCACGGCAACGCTGGATCACTAACCCACTGAGCAAGGGCAGGGATCGAACCTGCAACCTCATGGTTCCTAGTCGGATTCGTTAACCACTGTGCCACGATGGGAACTCCCTCTCTGCAATTTTTTGGAATAATTTCATAAGGATATGTGTTAATTCTTCTCTAAATTTTTGATATAATTTTCCTGTGAAGCCATCTGGTCCTGGACTTTTGTTTGTTGGAAGTTTTTAATCACTTTCAATTTCCATACTTGTGATTCGTTCGTTCATCTTTTCTATTTCTTCCTGGTTTAGTCTTGGAAGATTGTAACTTTTAACGGTTTTCTTTGTTTCTATTTCATTGATTTCTGCTCTGCTTTTTATGATTTCTTTCCTTCTGCTAACTTTGAATTTTATCTCTTGTCTCTCTAGTTGTTTTAGGTGTGAAGTTAGGTTGTTTATTTGAGAAAGCTCAAATTTGTATTGCTATAAACGTTCCTCTTAGAACAGCTATTGCTGCATCCACATGTTTTAGATTGTTGTGCCTTTGTTGTCATTTACTTCTAGGTATTTTTTAATTTCCTCTTTGATTTCTTCAGTGATCCATTTGTTGTTTAGCAGCATGTTTAGTCTCCATGTGTTGGTATTTTTTGCAGCTTTTTCTTGTTGTTGATTTCTAGTCTTATAGTGTTGTGGTCAGAAAGGATGCTTGATATGATTTCAATTTTCTTAAATTTACCAAGGCTTGATTTGTGGCACAGAATGTGATCTATCTTACAGAATATTCTGTGTGGACTTGAGAAGAATATGTATTCTGCTACTCTTGGATGGAATATTCTATAAATATCTGTTAAGTCCATCTGGTCTAATGCATCATTTAAGGCCTGTGTTTCCTTGATTTTTTGTCTGGATGATCTGTCCATTGCTGTAAGTGGGGTGTTATAGTCAACTGCTATCATTGTGTTATCATCAATTTTTCCTTTCAAAGTTGTTAGCAGTTGCCTTATATATAGAGGTGATCCTATGTTGGGTGCATATATATTTACAGCTGTTATATCTTGTTGATATTCTTATTATTGATATCAATCAAAGGATTGAACCTTTGATCATGATGTCATGCCCATCTTTGTCTCTTATAATATACTTTGTTTTAAGGTCTGTTTTGTCTGATATGAGTATTGCTATTCCAGCTTTCTTTTGATTTCCATTTTCATGGAATATTTTCTTCCATCCTCTCACTCTTCACTTTGTATGTGTCCCTAGAACTGAAGTGGGTCTCCTGAAGATAGCATATATATGAGTCTTTTTTGGTATCCATTAAGCCAGTCTTTGTCTTTTGGTTTGGTCACTTACTCTATTTAAATTTAAGGTAATTATTGATATGTATGTTCTTATTGCCATTTTATTCATTGTTTTGGATTTGTTTTTGTTGGTCTTTTTCTTCCCTTCTTTTCTTGTTCTTTTCTCTTGTGCTTTGATGATTATCTTTAGTGTTGTGTTTGGATTGTTTTTTCTTATTTGTGTGTGTATCTGTTGTAGATTTTTTGTTTGCATTTACCATGATGTTTTGATCCAGAACTCTATATATATATATACAAGATTGTTTTAAGTTGTTGGTCTCTTAATTACAAATGTATCTCCAGTATGCTGCATTTGTACCCTCCTCTTATGATGCCTGATTTCCTTAGCATGTTTGTGTGTGGATGACTTCCTACCTTTACTATATGTATGCCTTTACCGGTGAGCCTTGTCATTTGTAATATTTTTGTTTCTAGTTGTGGCCTTTCCTTTTCCATCTAGACGAGTTCCTTTAGTATTTGTTATAAAGTGGATTTAGTGGTTCTGGATTCTCTTAGCTTTTTCTTGTCTGTAAAGCTTTTGATTTCTCCTTCAAATCTGAATGAGAGCCTTGCCATGTAGAGTAATCTTGGTTGGAGGTTTTTTCCCTTTCATCACTTTGAGTATATGGTGCCACTCCCTTTTGGCCTGCAGAGTTTTGCTGAAAAATCAGCTGATAACCTTATTTGGGTTGTATGTTATTTGTTTCTTTTCCATAGCTGGTTTCAATATTTTCTTTTTGTCATTAATTTTGGTCGTTTGATTAATATGTGTCTCATGGTGTTCCTCCTTGGGTTTATTTTATATAGTACTCATTGCACTTCCTGGATTTGAGTAAGTCATTCCTTCCAATGTTAGGGAAATTTTAAGCTATTACCTCTTCAAATAGTTTTTCTGGCCTTTCTCTCTTTCTTCCCCTTCTGGCACCCCCATAATACAGATGTTGGTGCATTTAAAGTTGTCCCAGAATTCTCTTAGACTGTCTTCATTTCTTTTCAACTTTTTTTCCTTTTTTCTCTTCCATGTCTTTGATTTCCACCAGTCTGTTTTCCACCTCGCTTATTCATTCTTCTGCCTCCTGTATTCTGCTGTTGGTTCCTTCTAGTGAAATTTTTATTTCAGTTACTGTATTTTGGATCTCTGCTTGCTTAATCTCTAAATCTTCTATTTCTTTGTTCAGTGTTTATGGTAATTTATCAATATTTGCTTCCAATTTATGTCCAAGATATTTGAGTCATCTTTACTATTCTTAGTCTAAAGTCTTTTTCATGGAGGTTGGTAATCTCCATATCACTTAGCTGTTTTTTTTCTTGTTCCTTTATCTGAGTCATAATTCTCTGCCTTTTCATTTTGTATAGATTTTTAGTGTGGGTTTTCTTTTTGCAGACAATAGGGTTGTAGTTTCTCTTGATTCCTGATGGCAGGGACTGGTGCCTGTCCACTGGTAGGTCAAGCTGATTCTTATTCTTCTGGTGGTTGGGGCTTTGTCTCTGGGTGTGATTAGAGGTGGCTGTGTGCTGGGTAGTTGGGGAGTGTCTTTAGGAAGCCTGTTTGCTGATGGGTGAGACTATGTTCCCATGTGGTTTGTTGTTTGGCCTGGAGCTTCTCAGCCCTGATTGGTGGGGCCAGATTTTTGTAAAATGGCCACTTCTAGAGGAGTCCATGCTAATGATTATTCCTGAGACCTCTGTCTTCAGTGTCCTTCCTCCACAATGAGTCACAGTCACCCCCTATTTTCCCAGGAGATCCTCCAAGAATCACAATCAGGACTGACCCAGATTCCTGTGGAGTCTATGCATTGCTCTGGGACCCAGTATACATGAAACCTTGTGTACACCTTTCAAGAGTAGAGTCTCTGTTTCCCCCAGTGCTGTGGAGCTCCTATGCACAAGCTCCACTGGCCTTCAACACCAAGTGTCTGGGGCTCCTCCTCCCAATGCTAAGTCCCCAGGCATGAGAACATGACATGAGGCTTGGAACTCTTACTCCCATGGGTGAGCATCTGTGACCTAAGTTAATTTCCAATTTGTGGATCACCCACCTTGTGGGTATAGGGTTGTTTATATGGTGTAATTTCCCCTGCTACAATCTTGATGTGGCCTACTCTTTGTCTTTTGGAGTAGGATATCTTTTTTGATAGTTTCCTGTCTATTTTCTGAAGGTTGTTCAACAGTTGGTTGTAATTTTGTTGTTTTTATGAGAGAAGGTGAGCTCCAGTCCTTCTCTTTAATTTTGAAATAATAAATTGTGTTACATACTGTAATGACCCATCTCAAAAAAAAAAAAATCAATATATAGCTACCCTTAAAATGTACATCTATTTTCAGTATTGCTATCGAGTGCTGGTGATTTTTTTAAAGGAAAAAAATCCCGAATCAAGAAAAATTTACCAAGGTAATATTGCTATGGAAGTTCAGGATGAGTCCTATATACTAGATAGAGGCTGAGCCTGCAGATCAGGAACTATATGAAATCTCAAGAATATTGCTAGGACTAACTGAATTGATGTTAAAAATGATGGTTAATCACCTAGACTAACTCACAAATATTAATTTTGTTAATGGTATAACAGGTATAAAATCTAATATGTATGACATAACACCAAAGGTAAATGGCAGATTTCCCATTTGGGACTCAAAATAAATCTCCTTACCTTTTGACAAGTTTAAATACGTTCACAGGGACTCTTCCTGTCATAACATGTCAGGACACAGGATACCAGTGTAATGAAGACTAAAGGGACCTTAGGAGAGAGATGCTAAAATGCTATTCACATTAATCTAACCAAGTTATTTGTGTTATTAAATCTATAACAGGTTGCAAAATTTTCCTTTTGTATTATTTCTAATCTACAAGTAGTAAAAAGTTGCTTTATTGGTATAGACCTATTTTTGGATAATGTCCCAAATCAGACAAATCTTTGTATATGTGGCCTTGAATGTACAATTGCAGGCATTTCTAACAAATGATCACATCTACTGGTAAAATAGGCTGCCAGTGTTTGGTTAGTTTCAAAATCTCCTAAATTGCCTTGGTGAAGTTTCCAACTTGCACTAAACTCCATGCTTGGAGGGATAATACTGACCCTGCACCTGTCAGTGAGGCTGCAGATGGTGCACGTAACACACACGATTGCCTTCAAAACAGGAAGGAGGAGGAGATGAAGGAACAGATTGCTGCGTGAAATGAACACACACTTCCAAAAGGCTAATTATTTGTTCCCTAAAACTATTTCCAGTGTGTTGCATCCTTAAACACTAAGGCTCATTTCTGTGCACCATTAAAAAGCCAAAGAAAATTTATGACAGCAAATGCACTAAATAAATACATTGTAGTATCATTCACCCAAATGCATACTTTGTATTCTTTTGGAATTATTTGATTTGAGGCTTTTGCATAGAAATGTAGTTTTTGGTTAAATTTTCTAGCTTAAATTATGGATAGATGAAAAAATAAATGTTGCATAATAGATTTTTCTTCTTTTTGCAAGCTGAAAAATTAGCATTAGTTTCATTGTAACTCTTTCCAATGACCAAATTACACCAAAGTATTGATTTAATTAGATCACATTTTAAAAGGAGATGGATACCAAAAAACTTTGGCATTGATCTTAAAATATAAAGTTGAAAGGCATTATCAAAAATAACCTAAAGTAGAACTTGTTTTAAAAGAAGTGGAAAATTAATTATGCAGACATTAACAAATATATTTGAACAGTAACTATATAGTAGTGACTGTATATAATTATATAGACTATATTACTTATATGTAGTATATATCATAATTATATGGGTTATATATATTATTTTTGTTAAATATTTTATCACAGATGAAGTTTATGTACTCATAATTCAAAATTCAAATTATTTGATTTAAAAATAACTTAAAATACATGAAAAGTATGCTTCAGTGATGGCACAAAATCTATTTTTTTTTTATTTTTTGGTCTTTTGTTCTTTTAGGGCTGTACCCATGGCATATGGAGGTTCCCAGGCTAGGGGTCTAATCGGAGTTGTAGCCGACAGCCTGTGCTGCAGCCACAGCAATGCCAGATCCGAGCCACATCTGCAACCTACACTATAGCTCACGGCAATGCTGGATCCTTAACCCACTGAGCAAGGCCAGAGATCGAACCCACAACCTCATGGTTCCTAGTCAGATTCATTTCCACTGTGCCATGTTGGAAACTCTGAAATCTACTTTTAAAATCAATACACTTATTTAAGCTGAAATGAATATAATATTTAGCAAAAACAGTTTTCTGTTACTATAACATGTGTGTCCATGCGTGCATGTGCACAATGCACTAATTTACACATTTTTAATGTTTTAGCATGATAAAATATTTTTGTTGTATTTTTCTATCCTACTGATCATTTATCCAAGCCTTCTGAGGATAGTTTAGATTTCCAAGCTGTTTCTGGAACATTCTTTGTACTCTTTTATAAAGACTTTAAAATCCTTAAAATTTTAAAATCTGCCCTCTTTCTTTTGGGCATATTTCATCCTCATTACATCATCATTTACCTCCCAGATGATCTGAGTTCTTGCTACTAGATTTTCTCTCCAAAACAACTTTCTGGTAAAAATTTAAGAACAGTTAAATGCCTAAGGATACAATGCATCTAATACCTTAGTACTGAGGCTGGGGACCTGCCGCTATTAGCATAATCCTACTCAGGCCATGATGAACCCAAAGATTCCAGCTTTATCTTACCCCCCATAACCTTTCCAAGAATCCATGTGCTTATCTACATTCAGCTCCTTATCCCATCCTTATTCCTTTAGTGATTGTTTCTAATCACTCCTCTTTTGTAGCCCCCCGATGGGCATCTTATTCTCAAGGGATAACCTGGTTTACTGTTATACCATTGAGAAAATTGCTGCCATTAACTATTTTGTTCCCAAATTTTAAAATATTTGCATCTACCTTTTCTTGCTACATTGAATCAAATCTGAGGATGAAATATCTCTCAGTCTCACTCTGATCAAAGCCACTCATTCCATCTGTAGCTTTGACATCCTCTTCCTTGGAATCTTAGTTCCTTGATGGTCACCATCACTTAGATGGTGTGGAAGTGGTGGTAGGTTCAAAAGCCTGGTTAGAGTGGGCTTAAGAGAGTATATGAAGAGAGAAATAGGAGACAAAAATTCTTTCTATGAATCTTGTTTTAAAGGTAAGCAGAAAAATGGTAGGACTTCTAACTAGAGGGGAATTGAGTTAAAGGTATTTTAGGTATTTAGGGTGATATATATAACAGGTTGTTGGTAGGCCACTCAAAATGAAGTTATCAGCAGTGTGGTAGAAAATGACACATGAGGGAGATGGAAATTTTGTTTGATTGAAGACCTTGAGTGAACAGATTCTGGTGCATAAATTGCCTTTATATAGGAATCTTTGTAACTTATCTACACAATCAGAAAGGAAAGCAAAAGCTATAGATATAGAAGGTGGTAGGTGTGTGATCTGATTATGGAAGCCTTTGGATCTTCTCTGATTGTGGCTATAAACATAAGGCAAATATCTGACTTTATATTTTTCTAAGCATGTATAAATTTTCATTTATTGAAAATCTCAACTTTTGCCCACTGAAAAGATATCACAGATTTAATAAAAATTTCATTATTTGTTCCTAGTCTTCCAGTGATTCCTCTTTACTTACCTGAGATTACTGGCATCTCTAGTACTGGATTTGTATATTGTATCTTTATAGAATATTTTAACATATGTGTAAGTGGAATTATCCTCTCACTTTAGGTTAAATATTTTATTTTCTATTCTTATGTATTTTTAATTTTATCTGAACTTTAGAAGTTTCTAAAAATCCCTTGCAGAGTTTTATTTGAATTATACTAAAAGTAGAGTTCATTATAAAAACTTGACATTAAAACATCACTTTTTTCCTATCAAAAGATCCTTGGTACCTTTTATTTAAGAATGCTGTGTTCAGGGAGTTCCCATTATGGCTCAGTGGTTAACAAATCTGACTAGGAACCATGAGGTTGTGAGTTCGACCCTGGCCTTGCTCAATGGGTTAAGGACCTGGTGTTGCCATGAGCTGTGGTGTAGGTTGCAGATGTGGCCCGGATCTGGCATTGCTCTGGCCGTGGTGTAGGCCAGAGGCTATAGCTCCGATTAGACCCCTACCCTGGGAACCTCCATGTGCCGTGGGAGCGGCCCTAGAAAAGACAAAAAAAAAAAGAATTTTATGTTCAATAAAATGTTCTTGCTTTTTCATAGCTATCATATATATATTTATTATAATGTATAACTTGGTAAAATGATGATTGTTTATATAATTGAAATAGGTGATATGTAGAAAAGGCATTAATTAAATCAATATACACATTATTGAATTGTCTGATAATTAGATATTAGGTCATTCTCCTGTGAGGCTATCCTAGCATATGAAAATTATAGTAATTATACCCTACATTTCCACTGACCATAATTGTTCTCCCTTGTCAAATCTAACTGGATTTACTTGAACTTCTGTAAAAAAAAACCTTAATAAAACTAAGAGTGAGAATCATTTTTCTCCATATATAATGAAAATTACTGTAACAGTCTACATTAATTAGAATTTGAATAATAACTTGGCAATGGATAACTTTTAAACTCATAAGGAAAAAGTAAGTTTTAGATATGTCTATTAGACTTAAATAAATTTTCAGCATATTTTGAGAAACATATTTTCTTTTCTAATATAATAATATATAAAATTAATATGTTCGAATTATGTAAATTATATGATTAAATATTTTTCATGAATTAAAGTATTATTTAGACATAACTCTACTAAGGTATATTTTTACATTGGTATATTAGGAAAGAATAAGATTTTCTCAAAAGAAGCTAGAAACGTTTTTGTAATTCAAAAAGTGACCCATACTTGATGATAATGACCTTCAGAATATACTTATTTTTCATGTATTAGTACTTTGAGTATTTCTACATTGTTACTTCCAAATGATATTGGTTCACATTTTACTATTCTTTTACAGGATTTTTTATGAGGATTTTATATGCTTTGTAAAACAAAGTGGAAGATTTCAATCATTTTTAAATTCCTGAAGAGTTTATATAGAATAGAGTATAACTAGGGTCTTTAAACATTAAAGCCATTCTCTCCAGTTTAATATTTTCTTCTCATATTTTGATAACATAGAGCTGAAAATCATGTGACTACATTTTCCTTCCAGCATTTTATTATTTCCCTGAATACTTTATCATCTTGTTTTCTATCTTAAACTGAAAAATAGGTTTATAGTACCAACTCAGAAACTCAAGAATGAAGGATATTTATTGATTTATTTATCTATTTAGCATTCCAATTACCTAATAAAACCACAATAACATGACAGACATAATTATATAAAGAAAAATGACCTAGTATGGAATCTCAGTAGCTTTGAGACTGTGAATATGTTAGTTAATCTCTCTGAGTCTTATCTTCCTCGTTTGTAAGGTGAGAATGATAGTAAAACTAGTGTCACATCATTATTAAAAGCTTGTAATGATATACTGAATACAAGTCTCCTGCATAATGTCTAGAGTTTAGGAAGTCCTGAAAATAAGTTACTATTCTTGGTTATTTGTTCATAAAATTATGAAAGAATAAATTGATGAATGAATAAAGTATAAAATAGACATTCTTTTCTATTCTGAAAGAGCTAGTATGTTATGTTTGCAGACTTCATCAGTAAATATATTCTTATTTTTACAAACACTACTTTTCAAAGAGGGTAAGATAATAACTGCATCACCTCTAAAAAACATTAAAAAAATTTAAACAGATGAGAATATAGTGTGTTTGATCTGTATCCTCTTCTATAGGATGAGTGTAAAAGATTTGCATGTGTTTTAAAATTGCATACTGAATGATCAGTACTCCTCATTAAAATTAAATGATAGAGTTGACATTCGCGGTTGCTAAGTCATAAAGACTATTATGCTAAAACTCAGCCCAGAAGGTAGACATAAAGTCATGATTTAGTGGCTTTCTTGTGTATTCTTACTATAATAATAATCATAGGCTCAATGATATAAAGATTTCAGAGGATGGAGAGAAAGTAGCAAGTATTTTTGTGTACCAGTTTGCCCAATGAGGCACTTAACAGCAGAATTTTAATCATAAAATTTTTTTAACCTTTAATTAGATACAATGAGACCTGTTAAAAAGCGTGAAACTGTAGCCTTCTTGAAGATAGGATATGTGCCTGTCCTTATTTTATTTCTTCCTTTTGAATATCTCATTTAGTTCCTTGTACGTGATAAGTATTCAGTAGTTAAAGAATTAAGTATCAGAAAGGCCTTTTTAATGTGTCTTTAAGACCCCAGGTTGGAAAGCTATCACTGCAAATTGATGGGAAACATGACAGTTGGAATTAGACCATGTGAATCCTGCAGAGATTGTTTTGGTACCACTGTAACTGCTGTGAACAAGTCAATGCTTCCCAAGGATGGAGGAGACAGTAGCTAGGAGCCAAAGAGGTCAGATCTGAAGTGGCAGAACTCTGGCAAAAGCCATGACAGGATAGAGCTGCTGCCTCTGCTTAGATAACTGTCTACAAGAGGCACTTGCTAATCTCAATTTCCACAGCTCCCTTGGGCATCACGGAAGGTGTGTGACAGCAATCAGAGGCACAGAGAGAAGATTACCAGTTACACTGACACATCACAGTTTCTTCTTCATTCCCTCACTTCTTTCCTCCTTCTTCCTTCCTTATTCCCATACTCAGAGAAAAAAAGAAAACATGACTACCTCTCCCATCTTCCACTTCCATCTTAATAATATTCTCGGTTATTGAATTATTTTTTAAATATCAGGATCCATATAAATGACATTTATATTGCTCTCTAAGAATTCTTTTTTCATTTTTAAAAGTTTTATTGGAATACAGTCTACTTACAAGGTTGTGATAATTTCTGCTCTACAACAAGTGATTCAGTAATACACACATTGGGGACACGCTGTTTAGCACAGAGAACTCTAGCCAATATTCTGTGATAATCTATGTGGGAAAAGAATCTGAAAGAGAATAGATGTGTGTATAAATATTCTTCATGAAAGACAGAGGTAAGGGTGGGAGAGACGGAGATTTTATTGAGACAGTCATTACCTTCCCTTATGCAACAGAGCATCAACCATGTCTAAAATTCATGTAACCAAGAAAATGAGATTTTAGTATATTATTGAAAATTAAGTGATTTAAAATTCTGATTTGAAGGATGTGGTGTAAAACCAGGATTCCTTCTTCTTATCCTTTGAAAGCATCCATGAGCAACAAGGGAAACTAGAAATGAAAATGCAAACTTCATTTTTATTTTTGGTTTTATTGGATCAATGAGACAACTAAACCCTAATCCATAAAGTAAATGGAGGGTATGCCAGATACTGCGGAGTTTAGGCACAGGTGAAAATGAGAAGCATCTTATATCTACATCTCAGAAAAAATCAAGAAGACTGAGAGAAGTCTACTGTGTGGTATGAAACCTCAGCGAGCACAGGAAATGATAGGAGCGTTTCAGTATGCATTTTGAGTTCAAGAAGATCAGGAATCAGAAATAAATATATATATAATCACTACTACATTTTGTATATAATAGCAAAACCTTGGGAAAAAAATATAAAATGTGCATCAGTAAGGATTAATCAACAATAGTATTCCCATCCATACAGCAGGATACCAGAAGTGGGGTAGTGAAGGCTCTTTATCGATGCCTATAGAATAATATATCACTAAATGAAAGAAAGCAATATCCATAAGAGTGAATTATCACTATAACTTGGGTAAAATTTATATTAGGGTGTATTTGTCTGTATATGTAAAAATGTATCTGGAAGGATATTGAAGAAAAAGAAACAAAATTATAACAAAACCAATGATAGAACTATAAATAATAAGGCCACCCGAACACAGAAGTGGAAACAGGGGAAAGATGCTAAGTAACTTGAATTAAAATTTTCTTCCTTCATTTTGGAGTAAATTGAGACTTTGAAAAACTAAGTTACAGAGAAGTCTTACTTAGGAGTTTGGTGATAGGAAAACACACACAAACACACACACACAACTGAGAGCGTAGAATTCAAAGTAATAAGCCCTACAATTGCGAGAGAGATTTTCTGCCAATTACGTTTTCAGCCACTGTTGAGTAAGGGTCTAAAAGATAATTCATAACTTTTATAGACACATAATATTAAAGTCTATGTAGATTTTTTTTTAAACATTTAGTGCTACTTGCAACTTATTCCTAGCTTAGTAGGCAAAGCTTCTAGGAAGTAAGCTCCATTAGCTGTTAAGAGTTGAATCTAAATATATTTCTGTATGGAAGTTCTGCAAAAAACTAAATATAGAACTATAATATGATCCAGCAAATAAGTAAATAAATAAATAAGTAAATAAATAAATATATTTCTATATGAAATCACAAAATTGAATCTGGAAGGTCTAACTCTCCTTGAACAAAATGACCCTTGTCAACTATGAAACCTATGAAAATTTTTACCAGGTTGAGTCCTCAAAGGCAGAGATCACCAAGAGTTAGAAACTACTATTGAGTAAATTTCGATAGAGTACTGTCTGGTAAATTTCTGAGACTCTGAGCCCTCCTATGGAATTGAGCCCAAAAGCACTCACTCTGTGGAATTGGGGGTGTTGTGGTCAAGGTATATGGGCAGGAAAAATAAAGTGCTGTTTTGAGAGAAATAAGTCATTCACAAACTTATAATGCAGTGGTTCTCAACTCTTGATACACACTGGAATCATTAAAGGAGCTTTTTAAAAATATGGATGGGGAGTTCCCGTCGTGGCGCAGTGGTTAACGAATCCGACTAGGAACCATGAGGTTGCGGGTTCGGTCCCTGCCCTTGCTCAGTGGGTTAACGATCCGGTGTTGCCTGCCATGAGCTGCGGTGTAGGTTGCAGACGCGGCTCGGATCCCGCGTTGCTGTGGCTCTGGCATAGGCTAGGCTGGGAACCTCCATATGCCGCGGGAACGGCCCAAGAAATAGCAACAACAACAACAAAAAAAGACAAAAGACAAAAAAAAATATGGATGCCTAGGCATTAACTTCAGAAACTGATGTAATAGATGAGGGACACAGTAAAGGTATTGTTAGATTTTAAATTTCTCTAGGTGATTCTAGTGTGCAGCTAGCTGTACACTCTTATGTTACAGCATAAGAGTGTACAGCTCATATTAGAATCATCTGTAAAGTGTTTAATATTATGATGCCCTGGTCTTATCCAAGATTGATTGGATGGAAAAGTCCCAGCATGGGAGTCAAGAATTGTTTTTTTGTTTTTTTGTTTTTTTTTTCCACTTTTAAGGGCCGCACCTGCGGCATATGGAGTTTCCTAGGCTAGAGGTTGAATCTGAGCTACAGCTGCTGGCCTATGCCACAGCCACAGTAATGCGGGATCTGAGCTGTGCCTGCGACCTACACCGCAGCTCATGACAATGCCAGATCCTTAACCCACTGAGTGACGCCAGGGATCGAACCCGCATCCTTATGGTTCCTAGTTGGATTCGTTTCTGCTGCACCATGTCAGGAACTCCAAGAATCACTATGTTTAAATGATCCAATGGTGAATCCAATTTGGGAACCACTGGTTAGACAAGTAATGGAATGAGAATGACATTAGAAATGCAACATGCCTGAGCTACACAGCCAGTAGCTCTGATAAGGGCTACCTATGTGATGATGGTCATTAGTTACTTCATCTGTGAAATAAGTTCAGTGATTCTCTTCCAAGATTGTTTGAGATGAAAGTAGAATATAGGGTAAAATAAGCTATTGCTATTTTAATTCTAATTTGATGACTTCCATAAGATTTCTTGTCTATGTTTCTTACCTAATTTACCAGCCTTTCCACATACTTAATATTCTTTTCACTTTTTGTTGTCGTTCAAATGATATTTGAAACTCAGGTGACCAATTATTCTGGTTTTCCCAGGACTGAGACATTCCCTGGGACATGGAGCTTTCCATTTTAAAACTAGGACATTTCTTTGGGAGTTCCCGTCGTGGCTCAGTGGTTAAGGAATCTGACTAGGAACCATGAGGTTGCGGGTTCAGTCCCTGGCCTCGCTCAGTAGGTTAAGGATCCAGTGTTGCCATAAGCTGTACACAGCTTGAATCCTGCATTGCTGTGACTCTGGCATAGGCCTGAGGCTACAGCTCCCACTAGATGCCTAGCCTGGGAACCTCCATATGCCGCAGGTGCCATCCTAGAAAAGACAAAAGAAGACAATAGATAGATAAATAAATAAATAAATAAATAAATAAATAAATAAATAAATAAAACTAGGACAGTTCTCACCCTTCCTATGCCAAATTCTATTGAATCCAATGCAATTCATTTTTTAAATTCTAGGCGTTACATTAAACTTCAAAGTAACTTTTTCTTATTTAAAGACTGAATTATCTGAAGAATTTTAGGGATTATTAAATGGTGAAGTGAGGTTTGAGGCAACTCAGAAGGAGAATCAAAAATAAAGGACAAGAGGAGTTCCTGCCGTGGCACAGCAGAAACGAATCCGATCAGGAACCATGAAGTTTCTGGTTTGATCCCTGGCCTTGCTCAGTGGGTTAAGGATCTGGCATTGCCGTGAGCTGTGGTGTAGATCACAGATGTGGCTTGGATCCTGTGTTGCTGTGGCTGTGGTGTAGGCCATCAGCTGTAGCTCTGATGCAACCCGTAGCCTGGGAACTTCCGTATACCACGGGTGCAACCCTAAAAAAGCAAAAATATAAAAAAATAAAAAATAAAGGACAAGAACAATAATGAAAGGATATGAATTTAAAGGATTGCCTCAAACTGGAACAGCCGGCACAAAGCCTATTCCTAATTCTGCCATGTTTCGCTCAACATTAGTATGTTAGTATGGGGAACTATTTCCAACTCCTTTTAGGCTTCCTATATTTCCCACACACCTCTCTGTAGCATTCCTCCAGTAGAGATTGTTATATACTGTTGGACTCCCTCCTAGCCTCTCAGAGGAAGAAAACTGCAGCTTCTTAAATGTCTTTCTTCATTTTACTGCCTTATCGACTCTTTCAAAACATTGATTGAATACTTATGGTCTTTGTAATGACATCATTGTCTCCATCATTTTTTTTAGGTTTTTATTTTTTCTATTATAGTTGATTTACATTGTTCTGGTCTTTATCATTTTTTATCTTCTTTGATGAATGTTAGTTTAGTATGACAATTTAGAATATTATTATTATCCAACTCTTCATTTAAGATCCAGGAAACAGAGTCCCTGCTTTCTAACATAACAAGGTTAGGGGTAATGGAATATCAGAGTTGACTTTTAGAAACTTTCTGGCTTCACTTACTTTATAACACCTTTAAAAGGATGTGGCAACTGTATATCAATATATCTAGGAGTTCCCAGTGTGGTGCAGCAGAAATGAATCTGACTAGGAACCATGAGGTTGTGGGTTCCATCCCTGGCCTCACTCAGTGGGTTAAGGATCTGTGTTGCCGTGAACTGTAGTGTAGGTCACAGACATGGCTCGGATCATGCATCGCTGTGGCATAGACTGCCAGCTGTAGCTCTGATTCAACCCCTAGTCTGGGAACCTCCATATGCTGTGGGTTTGGCCCTAAAAAGCAAAAAAACCAACCAAACAAACAAACAAAAAAAACCATTAAAAAAATGTGATCATTAAATCTATTGATTTAATGGTCACTGTAAATAAATACATAAAATATAATATAGTGTTTCTGTAAATGGCAAAGGAAGTTTTTAGGGATTACACAGTAAAGGGATGATGTTATAATTAACTCCATAATTTCATAAGTATGCTCTCTATAATCATAAATTTAATAAAAATTTAAAAAGAAATATACAAACAATTATAATAATGTGACAAAGAAAGTTAAAAATTATTTTTATTGGGAGTTCCCATAGTGGCTCAGCAGTAACAAACCCACCTAGTATCCATTAGGACATAGGTTCAATCCCTGGCCTCACTCAGTGGGTTAAGGATCCAGTGTTGCTGTGAGCTGCAGTGTAGGTTGCAGACACAGCTTGGATCTGGCATGTCTGTGGCTGGCAGCTGCAGTTCCAATTAGACCCCTAGCCTGGGAACTTTCGTAGGCTAAGAGTGCAGCCCCAAAAAGCAAAAAATAAAAAAAAATTACAATGCTCAGCACATACTTTAAAATGGTAATTTCATTCTATTTTAAATAAGCTACATAATTAAAATTTTTCTCTTGAGTAAATTAACTTGACATTAATTTTCTCCTTCTGACCCTCTGCATATGGCTACCATGCTCCCAATTAGGAAATTTGAGAGTTATTTTCTAGAACAATTGATGGGAAGAGTCTCCTGATTCACGGTTAAGAGGCATTCCTGTCTGGCAGAATTGGGTGGGGAAAGATAAGAGTGAACATAGTGGCAGTCAATGGCTATCTGCACAGTGGAGGCCAAAATCTCCATCCCCCTTCCCCTGTCCAGCTTTGTAAACCTTTTAAACTAGGAACTCCAGGCAAGATGTTGAAGAATTATACTCTAAGAATAATCAATAACCCTAAAGATAAAATTTCCAGCTTCTGAACTTTTGAGGATCTCTCATTTAAAACTCATTACCCAATTACTGCATAGTGAGTTCTATCAGCAAATAAGCCTCTTAATACATACACAGTCGACTTTTCAATGATAGATGATTATACATTTGAGAGAAACCTATAAGGTGAATGACAAGCACCTAAAACAAAGGGGAAAAAAAAAAGTACAATTAGTAAAAACAGAAATGATACAGAGAACATAAAATACATTCAAATTTTTTATAAATAGTAGTCTCATCGTAATATTATAAATGAAAGGAGAAGAAAATATTTTAGCAAAATAACCATATGATGAGAAAGGGCTCTTGGAAATTGAATATAAGTTAACGACATTAAAACTAAATGCACGCTAAAGTTCCTGTCACGGCTCAGTGGTTAAGGAACCCGACTAGTATCCATGAGGATGCGGGTTTGACCCCTGGCCTCGCTCAGTGGGTTAGGGATTGAGTGTTGACATGAGCTGTGGTGTAGTTTGCAGACATGGCTCGCATCTGCCATTGCAATGGCTGTGGCATAGGCCAGCAGCTACAGCTCCCATTTGACCTCTAGCCTGGGAAGCTCCATATGCCGTGGGTGTGGCCCTAAAAAGACAGAAAAAAAAAAAAGGAACTAAATGCAGGCCTAAAAGCAACTGAACACAATCCAGAAATCCATAACTGAGATAGTGAGTAGGAAATATAATGATAGCACATCCTGGATAGGCAGCAGTTTGAAAGCAACAAATGACATACACAAAGAAAGCTGTATGGATCCTACTGTTTAAGTGCTTGAGTGGAGAAAAGGTGAAATGAAGTGTCAGAAATATAATCCATTACTATATGCATGCATTTAAAAAAATATATGCGCTCGAGTGCAGACTTTAGCAGAGGTAGACTTGCTGCAATCTTTCTATATATTGTTCTATAATAGGATGTTGACTATCACACGGAAGCACTTTCAAGGCTACTAATGCCTTATTAATTTGATTGACAACATCTTATTTACAGACCCAATCAGTATTTAGAAAATCTATTATTGAGAAGTTGCATCCCTTGAAACCTTTTACTTTATGGTTCTCCCCAGTCTCCTTCTTCCTTAAAATGGACTCTGTGGATTCTGAAGAAACTATGCATTTTCTTCCATTTTAATCCATGGGCTATTTGTCTATACATTTGGATTGATAAAACTACAGGATTTATAATATTAAGATGGAGTGAAAAATTTCCAAATTTCTATTAGCACTTAAGTTTAATATTAATTCCTGCTTTTAAATTTTTAAATGTTGAAAATGTGTGTGTTTTTTTTTTTTTCTTTTTAGGGCCGCACCCATGGCATATGGAGATTCCCAGGCTAGGGGTCTAATCAGAGCCACAGCTGCCGGCCTATGCAACGGCCACAGCAATGCAGGCTATGAGCCACGTCTGCGACCTACGCCACAGCTCAATCTCAGTGCTCGATCCTTAACCCTCTGAGTGAGCCCAGGGATTGAACCCACAACCTTATAGTTCCTAGTCAGAGTGGTTTCCACTGCACCACAATGGGAACTCTAGCCTCTTGCTTTAAAAAACAAACTAAAATATGGAACAGATGATCCTATCTTAAAACAAACAAACAAACAAAACCAAAAACAAAAACAGAAACAGATCATTGCCAAGAAGAGCAGACTTTTCCCAAGAGGAAAAGGGGAGGGAGTGGGATGGATGAGCATTTTGGGGGTTTTTTGGATGAAAACTGTTATATTTGGAATGGATGGGCAATGGGACCCTACTGTACAGCACAGGGAAATGTGTGTGATTGGGTCACTTCGCTGTACAGCAGAACTTGACGAAACATTGTAAATCAACTATACTTTAATAATTAAAAAACAACGAAGAAGAAGGAAAAAAAAAAACACAAACAAACAAAAAACTGAAATTTGGCCAACCAGAAAGGAAAAACGACTGTTGGGAAAAAGGCCCCAAAGGATCTTCATGGTCTTTTCCTTTTGGTGCTAAACAGCCATGCATCTCTTTGTCCCCCAGTGTGAAAAAGGATAGCAACCAGAAGATTGTAGGTAATGTCATGAATTGTAGTGAAATGTAAGGTGCATTTTTGTTTAAGTAATGAATATGGCAAGCACACGTCATGTGTTACTCTTCAACAAATTGGTTGTGCTTATACTTAAAATAAGATATGCTAAAAATAGATTTAAATAATTGCTAAAAAGAAATATGGGTATTTATAATTTTCAGAGAGTGTTTGTATCCTGAGTAAAATGCAAAAGAATCAATTTACAAATTTTATATATCATCAGTGGATTAAGTTTCCTTTATAAAGTGAGAACTAACAAATTAACAGTTTCCTTATAGATTGGTAAGGATCATTTTAAGAAGTTATGGCAAAAAAGTACTTGTTTAAAAATTACAAAAATATATATTATAAAATATTACAATCAGTATGAATACCAGATCTTTATGGAGAAAGCATTAAAAGATTACTGAAAAATATAAAGGAGAATCTTAAAAGTGGAAAGCTACACTCCTGCTTAACTGCTGGAAAAATTGAGTCATAAATCCAAATATCATAAAAATGCCAGGTTTTCTCAAAGTAATTATTAAATTTAAAATAATAAAAGTCAAAATCACAGTGAGGTTGTTCATTGAACTGGATAAGCTAATTCAGTTTCATGTAGTTGAGAAAGTGTGAATGGCAAGGCAGGATTATTTTTCAGGATAAACAAAAATAAGACCCTTTGTGAATATGTTTCCTTAAATGACAAAAGGGACTTGGACATATGGTTAAGTTAGGGATCTTGACTAGAGGAGATTATCCTCATTATCTGGGTGTGCCAAACTAATATAAGTCATTAAGAGGGGAGAACCGCTCCCATAGGAGTCATAAATATGAGACAGAAAAATAAGAGATTTGAAGTGTGACAGGATTTGACATGCCATTGCTGGCTTTGAAAATAAAGGAACAGGACCACAAGCCAAGGAAAGCTGCATCCTCCAGAAGCTGGGAACAGCCCTCAGCTGTGAGCCAGCGAGGAAACAAGACTTCAGTTCTATAAGCTCAAGGAACTGAAATCTTTCAGTAACTCAAAGAGAGGGAAGAAGATTCTACCCTAGAGTCTCCAGGAAGGAATGCAGCCCTGTTGTCACCTCGATTTTAGCCCAGTAATACCCACGTCAGACTTATGACTGCCAGAACTGTCAGAAAATAAATATATGTTGAATGAAACTACTAAATTTGTGGTAATTTTTAAAGACAGTAATAAGAAACTAAAACTGAAGGCTATGGTGTGATGCTTGTCCAGGACTAGAAAAAGTAATAAATGGAGGGAAATAGTGTCTAGAAATAGATCCATGTAGATAATCATTATTATATGATAAAAAGTGACATTTTAAATTAGGAGAGAAAGCACAGGCTATTTCACAGAGTTTAGGCCAGTTGACTGTGTGAAAAAAATTTTGATACTTTTCCTTTTAGAAAAATAAATTCAAAAGGAAACCCAGAGGTTAATAGAAAACATAAGTGAATATGTTTATGATCCTAGATTATAAAAAAAAGTATTTTAAAGCAGATACAACAGCAAAACACTTGAAGAAAAAGATTGAGAAAGACTTCATTAAAGTTAACCATATACATGAAAAAAGAAAACCTAAACAACCTTGAATAATTCAGGAAGTGTGTGTGTGTGTGTATACACACTTAGATTCTATATTATTTAAGAAATTATTACAAATTAAAAAGGAAAACAGAAGCAAGTGAATGGAGATAACAGGAAAAAAATCAGAACAAGAGAATCAAACAAAGAGTAATGTAAGTTACCAAAAAAATGTGTGAAGTGAGAGTCAATCCTATTACTCATCACGAAAAGGCAAATTAAAATATCAATCAAGTTATTTTCAACTATTAGATTGATAGTCATTCAGAAATTGAAAATATGTATATTGATGAGGGCCTAAGATACAGATTCCAGGGAAAGGGTGTGCTCCTGTTATCCTCTTGTGTGTATGCCTAAGTCTAAACAATTTTAAAGGTAATTTGACAGAATTATTAGAAATAAAATGATGCAGCATTCTAAGTTTTTGAGTTACCATTGTGACTTAGTGAGTTAAGAACCCAACTAGTATCCATGAGGATGCAGATTTGATCTTCAGTCTCACTCAGTGGGTTAAGGATCCAGCATTGCCAAAAGCCATGGTGTAGGTCGCAGATATGGTTCAGATCTGGCCTTACTGTGGCTGTAGTGTAAGTCCAATTTGACCCCTAGCCTTGGAACTTTCATATTCTGCAGTTGTAGGGTATGGCCCTAAAAAGAAAAAAAAAAAAGAAATTCTAAGTTTCTGTGTTTAAAAAAAACGCAAGTGATCATGAAGAGGATTCTATACATGGGTGTTCATTTCAATATTGTTCATGATAAAAACTACTTACCAGACTGTCAAAAATAGAGTAGTTCAGTTCACTCTGGTATATACCTCTTATGGAGCGCCGTGAAGTAATGAGAATAAATGGCCAAAATGTATGACACAGATAGAACTGCAAGGCACATTGCTTAGAGACAAAACATCTTGAAAAATGATATAATGTGTGGAAAACACCCAAAAAATTACTATGAATTTCTATGAGTATATAAATAGGTGTTTATGCAAGTACATGGATCAAGTTCCAGTATGTTAGATAGCAAACTTATAATTGATTACCTCCAGGAAAGGAGGAATGGGAAGGCAGAAGAGTAGGGAAAATTGTCCAGAAAAGATAGTTAGAGGGGGCTTTAACCTTTTTGGGGAATAATAAAATATTTACCAAAAAATACATCCATATACTACATGTGAATTATAAATTAAGCAGAAATACTCTATTTCCTATAGCTATTTATTCCAAATATTGACAACATTATTCTACACCACCTATAAAAACAGTCATGTAAAACATTTTTTCTTCCCAGAAATAAGAAAATTATTTCTTCACTTAAGGAAACTGATCATTATGTTTTACTTCCTTGCATGAGATTAAACTACGTGACTTTCCATCACATTTTGGCCATGAGTTCTAGGAATTTTGGAGTCACATTCACTGCTCAAAATTCAGTATTCAAATTGTCCAAATTTCTAGAATTCCATAGTCTCTGTCATCTGATATTTAACTTTGTCATGACCTTCTAGTAAATAGAGAATAGTCCTTATTTAATATATTGTTTACACATTTCCCCCACATCCATTGCCTATACGCTATCTTTTTGGGAAGGAGAGAGAGAAATTTTAAAAAGGATGCAGCACGTGGGAACTCCTGGGCCAGGGATTAAACTCGTGCCACAGCAGCAACCTGAGCATCTACACTGATGACACCTGATCCTTAACCACTGAGCCATGTGGGAACCCCAAAAGTGATTTTTTAAATAAAGTGATAAATAAATTAACCAACAAATATATCATTAGGAGATTTAGTAGGGAGTAATAAATAATGTATAAATGATAAGTAGTCTTCAAATAGTTGAAGGGATTGTCATTTTGAAAATAAATTGGGTAAGAAAGAATTTGTTTTGAGGAAAACCTAGTGAGTGGAAGATACAGGGAGGCAGATTTCACCTTTTGTATTCCCCCCAAACCGCCCCCGGATATAATCATGGCCAACTCTTTTTTGGCTCCTTTAGAACTTTGTCCTGTAGTTGTCACCTCCATTAGTTAGACTCTAACTACCCTATTTACAATTTTTTTGGGGGGTGGGGTTTTTTTAGGGCCGCACGCATGGCATATGGAGGTTCCCAGGCTAGGGGTCTAATGGGAGCTGTAGCTGCCGGGCCACACCACAGCTACAGCAATGCAGGATCCGATCCACATCCGCGACCTACACCACAGCTCATGGCAAGGAGGGATCCTTAATTCACTAAGCAAAGCCGGGGATAGAACCCGTGTCCTCATGGATTCTAGTCAGATTTGTTTCCGCTTAGCCACGACAGGAACTCCTCCCTATTTACAATTCTAATCTCTCCTTGAGCCTCCTCCCTATTGCACTCCCCTTATCCTGTTCTTGTTTCATTTTCCTTTTCCTTCGTAAAACTTACCAACTTTAATATGACACATGGTTCAGTATAGTTCTGTTAAGCACATGTGGCCATTAAAATATAAATTTTAATTAATTAAGAGTAAAGTTTCTAAAATATTTTATTTAGTAGCACTAGCCATGTTCTCGATGCTCAATAGCCACGTGTAGCTACTGTCTACCATGTTGAACAATGCAGATATTCCAGGACAGTTCCATAATGGCAGGAAGTTCTATAGTACAGCACCATACTATATAATTTATTATATTTACTGCCATTCAGTTAGAATGCAGTCTCCATGAAGACATGCCCTGGGAACACAGTAGACCTTCAGTAATATTTCTTTAATGAATGAATGTAGGAACGTAATGAGAAGTTATGATAAGGATAACAAATTAAGCAATCTGGATCTGACTCTATTTCCTATAGCTATTTATTCCAAATATTGACAACATTATTCTACACCACCTATAAAAACAGTCATGTAAAACATTTTTTACACAGTACACACCCCATAGTACTCAATAGGCACACAGGGAAACTAGGAGATTTAGTTACAGATACTGACAAAAACAACTATTTTTCTAAGATCATTGTACTGGAATGGATATTTAAGAGTCAGATAGGAGTTCCCGTCGTGGCGCAGTGGTTAACGAATCCGACTAGGAACCATGAGGTTGCGGGTTCGATCCCTGGCCTTGCTCAGTGGGTTAACGATCCGGCGTTGCCTTGAGCTGTGGTGTAGGTCGCAGATGCGGCTCGGATCCTGCGTTGCTGTGGCTCTGGCGTAGGCTGGCAGCTACAGCTCCGATTCGACCTCCAGCCTGGGAACCTCTATATGTCACGAGAGCGGCCCAAGAAATAGCAAAATGACAAAAAAAAAAAAAAAAGAGTCAGATATATCTTCCTGAAATAAAGAATTTGACAGATTTGCCAGGTGGATGTCAAGTTTGATTCAGAGTTCTTATCAGTGAGTTTGGAGACAGCCAGACTTGGATATCATGGCAGAGATTTGATTTGGGGACCCTGAGAATATGAGCTTATCAAATGAATCTGTGGTGATGGAATGCAAAAGAAAGTTGAAAACAGAACATTGGGGAATAGACCAGATTTTAATTAAGAAGCAATTTTTTCCTTGTTTTTTTTTTAATAGTAGATTTCAAAAAGCCCTTTGGAATAAAGACCACTCTCTTTATTAACAAAATCGTATTATACAAAAGTGACCACAGTAAAAAAATTAAAAGACATATTATGTTTCCATCATAATTAATACATGGGTCTGTCTCTAACTGGCTTTGTCTCTTAATATTAACAACTTATAATGAGAGAAATTTATGAGCTTCAGTAAGGAAACCTTGTTTCCGCATTTTTTATTTGGTTATATAATAATTTTAGCAATATGCTTTAGTTCGGTTTATTTTTTAGTAATCTTGTTAAAGGAACATCTTAAGCATAGTTTTCTTTAACAAATTGGCAATACTCATTTCACATCAGTGTGAAAAATATAGGACATTTTAATAGATAAATTTAAGATCTCAACAATATAAGAAGCACTTGTTAGTGTATAATGGTACATATGTTTGTATATATGTATTTTTATTTAGATATAATTGGCATATAACATTCTGTAAGTTTAAGGTGAACATCATGTTGACTTGACACATTTGTATATTGCAGTACAATTACCACTGTAGCATTAGCTAACATTTCCATCATGTCACATAATTACCATTTCTTTTTTATGGTGAGAATAATTAAGATCTAGTCTCTTAGGAGTTTTGAAGTTTATAATACAGTATCATTGATTATAAACACTGTGCTTTGTATTAAATCCTCAGGACTTACCTAACTACTTGTTGCAAGTTTGTACCCTTAAACATTTCCCCAATTTCCCCCAAACCGCTGGTAACTACCATTCTACTCTTGGCTTTTATGAATTCAGTATTTTTAGAGTCTACATATAATGATATCATACAGTATTTGTCTTTCTCTGTTTGACATCTCACTTAGCATAATACCCTCAAGATCTGTCCATATAATCACAAATGGCAGAATTTTCTTCTTTTTAAAGCCGAGGGATGCTTAGGTTGTTTCCATATCATGTCTATTGTGAATACTACTGCAATGAACATGGGAGTGCCTATACCTTTTTGATATCCTGTTTTGTTTCCTTTGGATATATATCTGGAAGTGGGATTGCTGAAGCCATATATCAGATAAGAGATTGATATCCAAAATGTACAAAGAAATCACATGACTCAATAACAAAAACCCCCAAATCTGATTAAAGAATGAGTATAGACATTGGATAGACATTTTTCCAAAGAAGACATCCAAATGGCCAACAGGTATACGAAAATATTCTCAACATCTCTAGTCATCAGGGAAATGAAAATCAAAACCACAATGAGAAGTCATCTCAGATTTATTAGAATGGCTATCATCAAAAAGACAAGAGATTTCACTTGGAGGACGTTATGCTTAGTGAAATAAGCCAGGCAAAGAAAGACAAATGTTGTATGTTATTATTTATATGTGGAATCTAAAAAAATAAAGTATTGAATATAACAAAAAGGAAACAGACTCACCGATATAGAAAACAAACTAGTGGTTACCAGTAAGAAAAGCAAAGTGGAAGGGGCACAATCAGGATAGGGTGTTAGGAGATACAAACTACTATGTATAAAATAAGCCACAAGGATATATTATACAGCACAGGGAATATAGCCAATATTTTATAACAACTATAAATGGAGTATAATCCTTAAAAATTGTGCATCACCATGTTGTAAACTTGAAACTTAGGTAATGTTGTAAATCAACTATATCTCAATTAAAAAAATTAAAAATAAAAACAAGATGAGATAAATGTTGGAAGGGATTTGGAGAAAAGAGAAAATCTTTGTGCAGTGTTGGTGAGAAAATAAATTGATTCAGCAACTTTGGAAAACAGTGTGGAGAATTCTCAAAAAATTAAAAATGCAAGTTTGTAATTAATATTTCAGGGAATTTTCTGGTATTAAAAGAAAGAAAACTTTCTCTGACATATTCATTTTTTGTATTCTGGACACCAATACTTGATCACACGCGCAATTTGCCAATAATTTCTCCAGGTCTGTGGTTTACTGATTAATTCTCCAAATTGTATATTTTAATGAGCATAAGTTTTAATTTTTTTTTTTCTTTTTAGGGCCACATCTTCAGCATATGGAAGTTCGCAGGCTAGGGTCCAATCAGAGCTGCAACTTCCAGCCTACACCACAGCCACAGAAACATAGTATCCAAGCAGCATCTGCAACCTATGACACAGCTTGTGGCAATGCCAAATCCTTAACCCATCGACAGAGGCCAGGGATCAAAACTGCATCTTCATGGATACTAGTCAGGTTCTTAACCCGCTGAGCCACAGTAAGTTCTCTCAAAAGTTTTAATTTTGATGAAGCCTGAAGTATAATTTTTTTAAATATAGTAGTTTTTTTTTTCTGTGTTTTGGGTAAGAAAGTTTTGCCTAATCCGTGTTAGTGAAGACATTCTCCTATGTGTTTTATTTGTGAAGTTTAGCTTGTTTAGCTTTTTTATAGTTAGGTCTATGATCTGTCGTATATTAATTTTTGTGGAAGTTGTAAGGTAATAAGCTTTATTTTCCATATCCAAATTATTCTAGCATTGTTAGAAATAATTTCCTTCTCCTATTGATATGTGTGTTTATGTGTGTGCACCTGTGTACACATGTATGTGTGAGTGCCTTGGTCAGATATTGTTTATCTGTATATGTAGGGTCTTATTTCTTCATTCTCTGTTCTCTTGCACTGAACTATTATCTTTCATTATGCAATGAGTACCATAACTTTATATTGGGTTGTTAAGTCAGGTAATATTAAGTTCTCCAATGCAGTTATATTTTATACAATTTATTTTAAGTCTTCTACATCTTCATAGATATTTTAGATTCAACATATTAGTTAATTAATCAACATAAAAATATCCTGCTTGAATTATTATTCAGACTGAATTTAATCTATAAGTCAATTTGGAGAGAATTGACAAGTTGACAATATTAAGTCTCTTCAAGTCTTCATTATGTTTTCTGCTCAATGTTTTGTGGTTTTTATGGTTGAGATCTTGAATATCTTTTATTAAATTCTTTTATCTGAATTTAAAGTATTTCCACGTTATTATAAATATATTTTTCATTTTTTATTGCTGTGTATAAAAGTACAAATTTTAGAAGTTCCTGTTGTGGCTTAGCAGAAATGAATCCAACTAGTAACCATGAGGATGCAGGTTCAATCCCTGACCTTGCTCAGTGGGTCAGGGATCTGGCATTGCCACGAGTTGTGGAGTAGTTCGCAGATGTGGCTCTGATTGATCCCACATTGCTGTGGTTGTGACATAGGCCAGCAGCTGTAGCTCCAATTCAACCCCTAGCCTGGGAACTCTCATATGCCGTGGGTATGGCCCTAAAAAGCAAACAAATAAAAATAAATAAAAGTACACTTATATTTGTATATCAACCCTCTGTCCCATTACCTTGTTAAAATTACTTATTTCTTTAGGTTTTAAATGGGTTTCTTAGAGTTTTCTAAATAAATAACCATGTCATCTGTGAATTATTACAGTTTTATTTTTTTCTAGTCTTTATGCTCTTTACTTTTTTCCCCCCTCTACTAGCTAATAGCTTTAGTACAAATTGAATAGAGAACAAATTGTCTTCTCAATCTTAGTGGAAAAGCATTCACTACTTCTGAATAAAGTATAATATTATTTATACTTTTGGGGAGGACTTTTTGGGCTTTTTCTCTTAAATTCTGTTTCTACACATAATTAGCAAAATTTTATTATATAAGGCACATTGCAGATGAGATGTTGTAGAGATTCTGGACTCTGAATTTCTTCTTCGAGCTAAAATTTCATTTGAATCAATCGATTACCAATTTTCCACGTGCCCAAACTATGCTTTAGCCCCTAATTCCATAATCAGCAGCAGCTGAAGCTGTTCAGCTCTTGCAGTCTTTCAGTTGTATTCTCTCTGACCTATGCCATCTCAGGCACTATCCAAGAATATAGGCCAAATTTATATGTATATTTAAGGACTGCTCCTTCTGTGGCTCCATCCTTCCAGATTTCTCCATCTCTTTTCAGCTGTTTCAGTATACACCAAACTCTTTCTGACTCAGGTCAGTAGCATTCCATTTGTTCTAGCAGCCTATCAAGAATTGAAAAGTGTCCTCAGACAAAAAGCATTATTACTCAGGAGTTTTATTTCGAAGCACTTCCCTTTCCTCCAGTTTTTAATTTTGGCCATTCTTTAGTGCCTTCAAGTAGTTTTTAAGCCAGAGTTTTCTCTAGGAAAGTGATTCTGAAAGAAGCTACTCAACCATTTCCTGAAGTAAAACAATAGTGACTAATATTTATTTCTATGCAGTTAAATCTATTTTTAAATCTAGCTGAATGTATTGATTATTCATTTATATAATACTTTATTTTGTCTGTTCAAGTTCTCTGCATTTTTCATTATATTACCTTGAATTTTCTCTATGTATTATCCGAAAAACTAGCTCAAAACTTTTTTGCGGAGTTCCCGTCGTGGCGCAGTGGTTAACGAACCCGACTAGGAACCATGAGGTTGCGGGTTCGGTCCCTGCCCTTGCTCAGTGGGTTAACGATCCGGCGTTGCCGTGAGCTGTGGTGTAGGTTGCACACGCGGCTCGGATCCCGCGTTGCTGTGGCTCTGGCATAGGCCAGAGGCTATAGCTCCGATTCAACCCCTAGCCTGGGAACCTCCATATGCCGCGGGAGCGGCCCTAGAAATGGCAAAAAGACAAAAAAAAAAAAAACTTTTTTGCAATAGGAACTATTAAATGTATTAGTATCATTTATTCCATGCTTAGATGATCAATTTACACATTATATATGTGAAATAAAATTCATATTTTATAGCAGGACAAGAAAAATTTAAACAAAAAAATTCTCTTCCCTTTGGCCTCCTCTCTCCTCCCGCTGTGCATTGTGTGTCTGCATTATGCACAAACCAAACCTCCCCTAAGGGCAAAAATAACTGCTCAACCATAAAGAGCAACACTCCAAGCATCAACAAGACAACTATTTAAAAGATAACATTCCTTCTTGATCTTGTAAAGGCCATGATGATGGTTAGTTCTGAATTGTGTAAACTATCAATAACATGTCATTTAAATGTACAGCCCTCTGTCTCAGAAAAAACTTCTATAACTGCGCCTTGACTTCTAATGGGTAGAAGAGTTTGCAGATGCTCTTCCCATATTATAATCCTCAAATTTGGCTCATATAAAATTTTCCAGAGTTACCTAATGGCCTGGCACTTAAGGATCCAGCATTGTAACTGCTGTGGCTCAGGTCACTGCTGTGGCACAGGTTCACTCCTTGGCCTGGGAATTTTTGCATGCCATAGCCCCCCAAAATGCTTTATACCAGTTTTTTTTAGATCAACTGATTAATTATTTGTCAACATATATATGCTCATTTTGTTCATTTAAAAGGCATTAATTGGTTTGCTTCTAGAACGCTAAGTGACCAGTTTCTGGTTTTCTTTTTACCTATCAGGACCATATTCTGTTAGAGATGGGTAGACTGGAAAAATAGACATATCTTAATGTAAGTACATTGTTATTTTTTAAAGTACATTATCAATTTTTTTACATTTATAGGTGTACAACAATCATCACAACCAAATTTTATAGCATTTCCATCCCAAACCCTCAGTGCCTCCTCCCACCCCACAACCTGTCTCATTTGGAAACCATAAGTTTTTCAAAGTCTGTGAGTCAGTATCTGTTCTGCAAAGAAGTTCATTGTGTCCTTTTTTTATATTCCACATGTAAGTGATAGCATTTGATGTTGGTGTCTCATTGTCTGACTGACTTCATTTAGCATGATAATTTCTAGGTCCATCCATGTTGCTAAAATGCCATTATTTCTTTCCTTTCAATGGCTGAGTAATATTCCACTGTGTATATGTACCACATCTTCTTTATCCACTCCTCTGTTGATGGACATTTAGGTTGTTTCCATGTCTGGGCTATTGTATAGAGTGCTGCAATGAACATTGGAGTACATGTGTCTTTTCAAGTCATGGTTTTCTCTGGATAGATGCCCAGGAGTGGGATTGCTGGATCAAATGGTAGTTCTATTTTTAGTTTTCTGAGGAATCTCCATACTGTTTTCCATTGCACTAACTTACTTAGTGTAAGTACATTATTTATTTATTCTCTGTTATATGAATTTTACTATGGAATTCATACAATAATATGTTGTAAGTTCTGATCTCAATAATAAAAGTAGTAGTTCTCTTGTGGTGCAGCAGGTTAATGATCTGGTGTTGTCAATGCAGTAACTAGGGTCCCTGGTTGGGGCAGGTTCGATCCCTGGCCTAGGAACTTCCACATGCCACAGGTGCAGCCAAAAAAGAAACAAAAAACAAAACAATAATAAAGGTAGTCTGTTTCAACCATCTCAGACTTTTTAAATTCAGTCGCCTTTAGAGCAACTATTTTATCCACAGAAAAATCATTTATCAAAATGTTCTCTCTACATATGCATTATAATGCAAATGCTAAAATTCAAATTACCAGTTGCCTTCTCGTGGTTTAATAATCATAACATTTTTATTTCCAGGTCAAATGCCATTGACTTTGACTCATGAGATTATGAAATGAATTAATTTAGAATGTGTGCCAGAATGAAAGGGGGGTAGGTAATGGATCAAGCTAAGTGTAGCTATAAAAATAAAATCATGCCAGAATGAAGAAGAGTTAAAATATGCTGAATTCCTTTCCATTTTGGGTTTAATATTAGTTCAGCTCATTAGGTAGAGAATGGATTAGGCTAATCCCAACTGTAATTATACATTCTATCAGGCATATAAAGGTAAACAAGAGAGCGTGTCTGCATTGCCATAAAATTCAGGTTTGAGATAATCAGCACAATAGAATTAAGCTGTCACCAAATGACATTCATTATGCATCACAAGCTTAAAGCAGATGGAACTAACTCATTGTTGGCTTTATACTAGATGTCAAGAAACAAATATATGTAGCTAGCTTTTCAGATTTTAGCAAAATACTTATATTGTAACTTATTGATGCTCTTTTAGATAATACACATTAGAACTTGAAACTAGTATTTTCTTACCCCTGGTGGAAAGCAAGGAGAAATCAAAATGATTACAATACTATGTTCTTTAACAACGTACATTTGAGACTAAACTTTGGATTTCTATCCTTGATTTGGTAACTCTTCAGAATGTGTTCAAATTTCTCAGGTTACTTAGCATTAAAAGAAATAACTTCTGGAGTTCACATCGTGGCGCAGTGGTTAACGAATCCGACTAGGAACCATGAGGTTGCGGGTTCGGTCCCTGCCCTTGCTCAGTGGGTTAACGATCCGGCGTTGCCATGAGCTGTGGTGTAGGTTGCAGACGCGGCTCGGATCCCGCGTTGCTGTGGCTCTGGCGTAGGCCGGTGGCTCCAGCTCCGATTCAACCCCTAGCCTGGGAACCTCCATATGCCGCGGGAGCGGCCCAAGAAATAGCAACAACAACAACAACAAAAAAAAGACAAAAGACAAAAAAAAAGAAAAAAGAAAAAGAAGTAACTTCTAAGTTGTCAGGGTTTTTTTTTTTTTGTCTTTTTTTAGGGCTACACCCTCAGCGTTTGGAAGTTCCTGAGCTAGGAGTCAAATCGGAGCCACAGTTGCCGGCCTGCACCACAGCCATAGCAATGCCAGATCCGAGCTGCCTCCATGATCTACACCACAGGTCATGGCAATGGTGGATCCTTAACCCACTGAGTGAGGCCAAGGATTGAACTTGCATCCTCATGGATGCTAGTCAGATTTGTTTCCACTGAGCCATGATGGGAACTCCTAAGTTTTAAGTTTTAATTTATAAGTTAAATTATATATCACAAAATCTAAAAATAGTTTAGAAATTTAGGTCTTCTCCAGGATCGATTTTTCTGACTCATCTCATATACAATTTCTCAATCACTGTAGAAGTTGAGTCAGGTATTTTTGTGGTACTGTTATCATAATTACTCTACTTAACTTTGATGATGACTTCTAGCGCATTGCAAACCTCTACCAACATTATCATATTTCAGATTCTACCTCAAACTGTTGAGGCTCAAGATTTCAGGCAAAAGTAATTGGGGAAAAAAAAGTCAGAAAGGATTAAATTGAGGATGAACACAGGGGAATTATCATAACATTGTGTTGTGGAGTCTAATCTGAATAAGGGTGAAAGTAAGGTTATTATAGTGGACTTAGAGGAGTGGGAAGCACATAGAAACCTGGTAGCATTAATAGTTGTTGGTTCTTATAAGGTCAAAGAATCGTTGAAGTCAGGTTACCAAAGGCAGTAATCTTCAAAGAGTGAAATGTTTGAAGCTCATTTTATTAAAGGATGAGCAAACATATATCAGTAATGACTAAGTTAGTGTGTGATCATGGAATGGTGGCTGATGAAAAGCTCATAGAAGGAAAGGCCCAGAAACTTAGAAGCCAGGATTGTTAAATATTATCTCCATTAATGTTAAAGTCCTTAAGATTTGTGAAAGGTTTTTTTTTTTTTTTTTTTATTGAGAGTGTCATACATATAGTTAATGAGTGAAGAGAGTTGTATAAGTATGAATGAATTAATGTACATACTTTATGTATGTGTATAGGTATGTACATAGGTATGTGTGTGTTAGAATGTTTAGTTCAAATACAGTGTTACTCCAATTTAGTCTTAGCTGGCACATTTAATCATTTTTAAAAATAATAAAAACAGGAGTTCTTTGGTAGCCTAGCAGTTAAGGATTTGGCATTGTCACTACTGTGCCTCGGGATTGACCCCTGGCCCCAGGAACTTCTGCATGCTGTGGGTATGCCCCACCCCCCAAAAAAGCATAACCATTACCCTGATGTCAATCATATATTGTTCCATCTTATGATTAAATGAGGACATGTCTTACCTTCTCTTCAAGACTATCATTATGGCTAATTCTTTATTTCTCTCACAGCTATGGTTTATAAGAAACATTTGTGAGGAGTAATTGAATAAAGACAGAGTTAGCTTTGAAGAGGGAACATTTGCTTTCATCAGATCTTGACATTTAGTGGCAAAGCTGGTATGCACATATGAACAGTGGAATTGTTTTTATGAAATACCATTAGCTAAGGTTTAATGACCTTTTTACTCTACACCTGATGGTGTGCAAAATACTTTGCATGCATTGTATCACTCCCATTATTTTCCCCCAACCTTAATTTTTCATATTTGTTACTATTCAGTGATTTTTAGCAACTTTACCAAATGATGTAACCATCACCATAAACTGGTTTTAGAACATTCTAGTCTTTCCAATAAGGTCACACATGCCCATTTATAGTTAATTCTCATTATCATGCCTAGGCCCAGGCAACCACAAATCTACTTTCTGTTTTTATAAATATGGCTTTTCTAGACATTTCGTATAAATGGAATCTTATATAATCTCTGGTGTTTGAATTCTTTCACTTAGCTTAATGTTTTTGAGCTTCATACATGTTGTTACAGGTATCAATACTTCATTCCTTGGAGTTCCCTTCTGGATCAGAGGAAATGAATCCGACTAGCATCCATGAGGATGCAGGTTCGATCCCTTGCCTTGCTCAGTGGGTTAAGGATCCCTCGCCATGAGCTGTGGTGTTGCTATGGCTGTGGTGTAGACCAGCAGCTACAGATCCAATTTGACCCCTAGCTGGGAACCTCCATATGCTACTGGTACGGCCCTAAAAAGACAAAAAAAAAAAAAAAGAGAGAGGGAAAACTTCATTCCTTTTTATCGCTAATAGAATTCTATCATATTGATATGCTACTTTTTGTTTCTATTCACCAATTGATGGATATTTAAGTTGTTCCCAGTTTGAGGCTATTGTGAATGAAGCTGCTATGAATATCATTGTACAAATCTTTGTGTGTACATATACTTTCATGTATCTGGATAGATACTTAGGAATAAGATTGCTGGGTGGTGTGGTAACAGAAGTATTCTTTAGGATAGATTTTATTTTCAAAAGCAGAACTGAGGCTAATTATACTTAATCCAAATTCATCTTGACATACTGTCCCAGATATAGAGCTCCCATCTCAAAATTTGGATACCTGGAAAATTTTAAATTCACACACACACACATATCTTTTTTTTTTTTTCAACTTTATTTTATTTTATTTTATTTTTAATAATTTTTTTTATTTTCCCACTGTACAGCAAGGGGGTCAGGTTATCCTTACATGTATACATTACAATTACATTTTTCCCTCAGCCTTTCTTCTGTTGCAACATGAGTATCTAGACAAAGTTCTCAATGCTATTCAGCAGGATCTCCTTGTAAATCTATTCTAAGTTGTGTCTGATAAGCCCAAGCTCCCGATCCCTCCCACTCCCTCCCCCTCCCATCAGGCAGCCACAAGTCTCTTCTCCAAGTCCATGATTTTCTTTTCTGAGGAAATATAATTGTTATATGCCTCTCTCCCCCCCCCCCCTTTATTTTGTGCTGAAGGAAAAGAACATGATGATACCATGAGAGGAAAAGCTTCTGGAGCTGAGTGTAGTAAACGATCTGGGATGGCTTCACTGGGGAAATAATGTCTAAGTCAGTATAAAAAATATGAGTGAGTTAGATGAAGAAAGAAGAGCATTTCAATTAGAAGGAACAGCATGTGAAAATCCTTGTGACGGGACAGTTTTAAGATTCTTGAGGAATGGGAAGAAATACAACATGGCTGGCATTTTGTCAATGAGAAGACAGGTTGAGTCTTGGCCTCAGGGCTTTGTCTTGTTCTTAAAATCAGTGAGAATCACTGAAGGGATATAAGAAGATAGGTAACAAAATCAGATAATCTTGTCTGCATCGGAAATTAGTCAGGATTCCTAGTGGATGTTGGGAGACCACTTATAATCCAGCTGGGTTTTCTTCTCTCATGTGAATGCTTTTTTCTACAGGAAGAAGGGGTGTGATATTTGTCATGTTGATGTAATGAACAGGGAAAAGACGCACCAGTGATTCCTTGTTTGTTAAGTATTAGGCCCTGTGCCCAAGGAAGGTGGTGTTAGAAACATAGTAAATGATCCCCAAATATATGGGAATGAATCACTTAGCAAAAATGGTTATGCAAATATAAAATCAGGAGTTCCTGCTGTGGCACAGTGGGTTGAGGATCTGTGTTTTCTCTGAGGCTGTATGCGTTCTATCCCCAGCCATGCTCAGTGGGATAAAGGATCAGGCATTGCTGCTACCGTGGCATAGGTCACAGCTGTGGCTCAGAGTCAATCCCTGGCCCAGGAACTTCCATATATCATGGGCAAGGCAAAAAAAAAAAAAAGTATGTGTGTGTATATATATATATATATATATATACACACACACAAATACATACACACATACATATATAATAAATTACAGAGCATAAAGACAAATATATAAATTTTATTATAATTTATAAAATGTTGAGCTTCGTAACAAAGAGAACAAAACTAAATACAAACTCTTAACTATATACACTATTGTCCATTGGATAACTGAAATTTAAAATTTTTTTTATTTTTGCTTTTTAGGGCTGCACCTGTGGCATATGGAGGTTCCCAGGCTAGGGATCGAATCAGAGCCATAGCCACCGGCCTATGCCAGAGCCACAGCAACACAGGATCCGAGCTGTGTCTGTGACCTACACCACAGATCACGGCAGCGCCAGATCCTTAACCCACTGAGCAAGGGCAGGGATCGAACTCGCAACCTCATGGATACTAGTCGGATTCATTTCTGCTGTGCCACAACAGGAACTCCTGGATAACTGAAATTTATAAGCATCCAATATTTGTATAACTAATGACAATAATAATAACAACAGTATTAGCTACCAATTATTTAATGCCAATTGTGCAAGCTACTCTAACTACTTTATATAGCTTATCCTTAAAATAACATTACTGAGGAGTTATTTTTAAGCCTCGCTCTTTTTTTTTAGATTAGAAAACTAAAGTTCAGGAAGATGAAATTCCTTGCCCTAAATCTCACAGATAATAAATAATGGAACAGGTTTCCCAATAATGTTTGCATGTAACCCCAGGAAGGATGTTTGCTGGATCCACTGTTTTGCTTCACCCCCAAGCTCTTTGTAAAATAAAAGTTATACATTTCAAAACCATTTCTCTAACAAATGGAATCTAAGTCACAGAGAGGTTTTTAAAGTCATATGTTAAAAGCTTACCTTTCATCCCATTTCTCCCTACCAGGCTCTCTACCTTGGATGAAGTAATTCATACACAAAAAATATAGTAACCTACCCTGTCATTAATAAGTAAAATGCACCTTTAGAAGTGAGGAATTTTTTCCCCCTTCCTGCCTATCAGTTTGACAAAGCCAACTATTTAACAGGGAGTTTGTTATATGTCTAAAATTTATCTTAAGGATATAAAATTAGGAAAAGATGAATAGAATGAAAGACAAATGACTTCCAAATGAAAAAAGACAGAATTACTCAAGGCAAAGAAATGAACCATTCTGAATCCTATAATTAAAAGGAAATAATTAAATATTAAACATTCTGTTGTTTGAATGTCATCTTAAACATTCTATTTTCTGTATTAAATTAAGATTGTACTTGAAATCACATAATATTCCCCCTTTCTCTAGTTGCTAATCTTATTTCTAAAAGAGAACATTTCTTGCTGGCACTATATACTGAAATACACAGATTTTTCCACAGATTTAGTGATAGATTCTAGAAGGTGCAAATGTTAAAACTTATTGACTTATCTACTAATACTCATGGTCATAAACTAGGCAATATTCTCAATGAGAAAAAACATTACTTTTTGTAGCTCTTGCTTCCTTTTTTTCATCAGAAGAAATCCAAATAGTGCTTGAAATAAAGCCTAATTTTAAAATTCTGTTAGACTTTGCCAGTGGGCTTTTATGCAAATGGCCAATAGTAGACATAATAACTAAACAAGGGTGAGAAATGCTAACAGAGTTCACTTAAGCAATGTCAATGAATGTTCCTTTTGACAATTAATAGTGACAGATGACAACCTTCTTAGTGACAGTTTCTAACTATAATGGTTTGACACTTAAAAAGAGCACTTCTCTAATAACACAAGAATGCCCTTTCCTGAAAATTATTTGGACATCATCCTTTTTAATAATATGACTATTAATGTGATGCTAAGTGAGTTATTCTCAAAACAAGTGTTTCAGTTTAACCTCACAGTCATAGGCAATCTGTAAGAATGTTTGCAGTACATGTGTTTTCTGCCTTACAAAGATGTCATTGCCTGTGTAAGATTTTTCTTTCTTCTTCCAGTTTTATTGAGATATAATTGACCTAGAGCACTGTATGAGTTTAAGATGTGCAGCATAATGATTTAATTTACGTACATCATGAAATGATGATGACAATATATTTAGTGAACACCCATCATCTCATATAGAGACAAAATTAAAGAAATAGAAAAAAACCTTTTCTTTGTGATGCAAACTCTTAGAATTTACACTCGTAATAACTTTTATATATACCATAGAGCACTGTTCATTATATTAATCATGTTGTAAATTAATCCCTAGTAGTTATTTATCTCATAACTGGAAGTTTGTAGCTTTCGACTGCCTTCATCCAATTTCCTCTTGCCTCCTACCCAGCCCTGCCTCTGGTAACCACAAATCTGATCTCTTTTTCTATGATTTTATTTGTTTTTGATGTATAATTGGCCTACAGGGCTGTTAGTTGCTGTTACACAATATAGTGATTTGATATTTCTAACATGTCAAAATTATCACCACTATAAGTCTAATTATGATGTCTGTATACAAAGATATTACATCATTGCTGAGTATATTCACCACATTTTACATTGTATACATTGACTCATTTATTTCACAACTGGAAGTTTATACCTCTCAATCTCTCTCACCTATTTCTTCCCCACTACCTCCATCCCCTCTGGCAATCACTTTATTATTTTCTGTATCCATAATTCTGTTCCTGTTGGGCTATGTTTGTTCATTTTTTTTGTATTTTAAATTCCACATATAAGTGAAATCATACAGTATTTGTCTTTCTCTGTCTTACTTATTTCACTTAGCTTGATGCCCTCTAGGTCCATCCATGTAGTTGCAAACAGCAAGATTTCATTCTTCTCTATTGCTGAGTAAAGCATGTACAGTGAGATCTACATATACCATGTCTTCTTTATCTGTTCATCTTTTGATGGGCACTTAGATTACTTCCATATCTTGGCTATTGCAAATAAAGATGCAAAGAACGTAGAGGCACATATACCTTTTGTAATTAGTGTTTTTGTTTTCTTTGTGTAAATACCTAGGGCTGGGATTGCTGGATCATATGATAGTTCATTTTTAATTTTTTAAGGAATCTCCATACTGTTTTCACAGTGCACCAATTTACATTCTCACCAACAGTGCCCCAAGGTTCCCTTTTCCCCACATCCTGGTCAGCACTTGTTATTTGCTGTCTTTTTGATACCAGCCATTTTAACTGGTATGAGGTAATATCTTATTGTGATTTTGATTTACATTTTCCTGATTAGCAATGTTGAGCATTATTTGATGTGCCCATGGGCCATCTGTATATCTTCTTTGGAAGAATGTCTATTCAGGTGCTCTGCCCACTTGTCTACTATTTTTCCTAAATCAGTGACATATAATAAATTTTAGAGATCCATGCATATGAAATAAAAGAGATACAGTATCTGAAAAATTGCAGAAAATTATTAAATATCTATAGAGAATTGATGATGCCATGATAAAAAGTAGATAAACAATGAATATCATGATTTTAATTAAGGATACATATCAATGCTTCCTCATTCAATTCGATTCACTCATGTTCTTACATTCCAAAGTACCAGCCTATTACCAGGATTGTAGTAGAAACTGTACTGTTTTCAGCTGCCTCATTTCCTTCTCACCACCCTCCGTGGAACTGGGTCTCCTTACCTATACTTTATAACATCATGTGTTTTATTCATTGATCTTGTTGCCCTCCTCCACATTCTTTCATATTTTTGTTTATGCTAATAAGACCCTTCCTAAAGCTCATGATTAGAGATCAAACAACTGTGTGTCAGGACTCTTGGGTTCCTGCCCAGATCTGTCATGAAAAACCTGAGGGACCTTGATAATGTCACCTGCCATTTAACTTAGAACTTCCTCATTTGTTAAATGTGGGAGTAGAAGGAGAGTTGTGGCTAGATAATCTAAAATTTTCTTTTAGTGCTATTTTTCTATAGCATTTCCAGAGAATTCTTTAGTTAGAACCAGTTCATAATTGGATGCACCCTCTGGTGTTATAAAAGGGGATTTCAGGGAAAGTTTTGGTTAATTGTCTTTGCAATGACATGTGTCATTAGTTTAAAGGGAAAGAAAAGGACTATTATCAGAATGTGTCACATATTATCTTAATACTCATTCAATAATATTCAAAACACCACCATGTAAGCACAACTGACATGTTATATTTTCCACTTCATAAGTGTAGCCTTTTGATTATTTTACCTAATTTTCTATGCTTTGTTTTAATATTATTATTCAAATATGAGTTTGGGAGCTGACCTAACCTGACCATTTAGTTTGGAGATGTGGAGATGTTTTCACTCAAATAAAATACCATTAAATTAATGGATTAAAATAAAACATTATCTCGATGTAGTTTTTCCCTCCAAGCACCCAGATGTAAACTGTGAAAATGTCTGAATAAAAGATGCCATTCAAAGTTATAAAAGATAAGTATTTAAGATGTGTTATAGGGCAATTAAAGTCTTCTATTTTAACATTTTCTGTCTAATACATATTTGTTCGTTTGGAGAACCATATCTGAGGTTCTGACATGAATTTATTTCTATATAACTTAATTCCTCTGAACTCCAAATACTGGAAGAAATGAAGTGAGACATTTAAATGAGGACATTTATATGCTCGTGAATTATTTTCACAGTATGGAGTTAATAGGTTCCTAGTGCTTTTATTTTATTTATTTAATTAATTAATTAATTGCTTTTTAGGGCCGTGCCTGTGGCATGTGGAGGTTCCCAGGCTAGGGGTCGAATTCGGAGCTGTAGCTGCCTGCCTATGCCACAGTCACAGCAACGCCAGATCCCAGACCTACACCACAGCTCATGGCAATGCTGGATCCTTAACCCACTGAGCAAGGCTAAGGATCGAACCTGCAACCTCATGGTTCCTAGTTGGATTCGTTTCTGCTGTGCCATGATGGGAACTCCCTCCTAGTGCTTTTAAGAGTAAGGTCCTGAAAGAGTCATTGCCATGTTGGGAAAAATCATGGTTAAAGTTATAAAGTACTAACTTACCTTGTGAGAAAATGGACTTCATATAACTTAGCTTCATGAGTTAAAAGAAATGAATAGAGAATCTGATGATTTTTCTCAATAATTAAGTAGCAATATTTTAGAGTTCTCTCCTAGAATTTACTACAATAATAGCAGGAGAAAAACTACTTTGTATATCTTTACAAGTTTTAAAAATAGAATTTTAAACAGTAAATAGTGTGGCACTAAAACATTTTAATGTGTTTGGATTCAACCCCATAATAAAAAGTAAATCAGACTAATCAATGATAGCTATAAACCATTGTAAATTTGGAAACTCAGAATTAAACTTTTAGTAATTAATCTGAAACATGCACAAAATTCCTTTTAAAGAATATTTGACCATAATCAATCACCAGGTGTCTTTTTGTCTGTAAGGATGAAACACATTCTAACATTTAACCATCTGTCAGTCAACATTATTTATTGACTGCATATGGAATAGTTAACCTTAAAACAAATCAATCACAAAAAAGTCAAGATTTTAATACTGAATAAAGCAAATGAAGCACCTCCATCAATTTTTGGTCAATTTAATAGGAAGTTGCTTCATCATTTTGTATTTCTATTGTATATTTACTCTTGAAAGGTATTATTTGCATATACTTTTAATGGCCTTTAATTAGGAAGTCAAAATGTGTAGTATGTACAACTGCCTCATAGCTAGGATTACCCAACTGTCTCCTCACAACATTTAATAGAGGGATTTTCCTGTATTGCCTACTGTGTCGTTAATTAAAAGATTAACACTCGCCTGCTACACAGTTATCTTTAAGATGCAGTGTGATAATGTCTCTGCATCCTCTGATGTTATTACCAATACTCTGAGTGAGCACTGTCAAGGAGGAAAAATTTTCCCTCTATCCTCCTAGGTTCTTCTGGCTTATCTAAGAATTAAGCTAATTTGAGATAGATTAACAGGAGAAATCGAAGTTGAATAACGTGTATACATGAGAGAGACCCAGGATTTCTGAGTAATTTGCCAATACCATCTTCAGCCAAAGGCAAAACAGGATATTGGGGGTAATGGTTTTGGGACTCCAAAACGTGGGAAGGCAATTCATAGGGAGACAGACAAGCAAATATTTGGTAAGCAAATGTTTGCTGGCCCAACTAGAGATAATAGGAACTAAGTGGACTAATCTCCAGGCCCTGCCCAGTCTTTACCATCACACTTAGCCCATATATACTGATATCTCTGGTGATCCCTCTATTCTGGACCCCTCTATTCTTAGACAGAGCCCTCTATCTAAATTCTTTTAGGCATTTGGAAGAAGGTCAATGTTTTTCCATGAGTCTTTTGGGCCTTGGTTGTTTCCAGCTCAAAATAATCCATTACCAAAGAGTCATTTTGGAGTGGAAAATTTTTCTCCCCTACAGTGGTATGAAGAAATCTTCACTTGGTCATTTTTTTTTGTTTTTGTTTTTTAGATGTGGATATAGTGTTTCTCTCTTAGGATTCTAGTTTGGTCTATTAAATTCTATGTACATATTGGGCACTTAATATATTTTAGAGCTTTTATTTATTTTACTACTATCTCCAGTTTAAAATGCAACCAAGAGGTAATAAGATATTATATAATGTGGGCTGTTAGCGTAAGCCTGCAGTTCACTATTTTAGTTTAAGCTAGAATGAGAGGAAGAAAAGAGAGATGGAAAGAGGGAAGAAGAAAGGAAGAAGGTAGGAAAGAAGCAAAGAAGAGAAATAGAAGGGAGTAAGGAAGAAAAATGGACATGGAAGGAGACAGGTATATATGATCCAAATTTCTAAAAGTGCCTTGGAATAGTGTTAACATTAAAAACATTAGTTCTTGTAAGAAAAATTTTCATTCAAGAGTTTCATTTTATTAACCTTAGGATTACATTGACTTTCCTGAGATTTTAACACAGTTTATCGACCAAGATTATAGGCAACAGAAAGAACATCTATGAATATATACCAAGTTTTTGCCAAGGATCTAGAAGATCAAAATTATATTGTCTAAATTATTTTATATCTGATTATTTAAGTTTTTACCAGCTTTATTGAGATATACTCATATACACCAATATGTGTAAAATGTAATAATTTAATATTGTAAGAATATTTAGAAATGATTATCACAATAAGTTTATTTACCGTTTTCATCACCCCACATAGTTACAATTTCTTTCTTGTAATGAGAACTTTAAAAATTTATTCTCTTATCAACATTTGAATATACAATATAGTATTGTACACTATAGTCACTGAGCTATATATTACACCCCCCAAACATACTTATAACTGGAAGTCTGTACATTTTGACCACTTTACCTATTTCCCCCACTCCCACCCCTGCCTCTGGCAACTCTCAATCTGTTCTCTGTCTTTATTAGTTTGGGTTTTTTTTTTTTTTTCAGATTCTGCATTTAAGTGAGATTATGCAGTTTTTGTCTTTTTCTACCTTATTTCACTTAGCATAATGTCCTCACATTTCATCCATGTTGTCATAAATGGCAGGATTTCCTTCTTTTTTATAGCCATTGTATGTGTATGCCGTTGTATATAAATGCCATATGTGCTTTATCATTTCATTTTTCACTTCCATTCAACATAGGACAACTAGGCAAGAAAAAAATAAAAGGCATCCATATCAGAAAGAAAGTGCTAAAAGTATCTTTGTTGCAGATGATAAGGTCTTATACATGGAAAACGCTAAGATCTCACGCAGAAATATTTAGAAGAGATAATGTAATTCAGCAACGTTACAGGATACAAAATTACAAAATTAACCCACTAAAATAAATTGTGTGTGTGGTTTTTTTTTTTTTTTTTTTGCTTTTTAAGGCCACGTCCATGGCATATGGCGGTTCCCTCCCAGACTAGGGGTCCAATCAGAGCTGTAGCTGCTGGCCTATACCACAGCCACAGCAATACCAGATCTTTAACCCCCTGAGCAAGGCCAGGGATCAAACCCGCAACCTCACAGTTCCTAGTCGGAATCATTTCTGCTGTGCCATGATGGGAAATCCCATTATGTTTTTGTACACTAACAATGTACAATCTGAAAAGGAAATTAAGGAAACAATTCCATTTACAATAACATGAAGATGAATAAAGTACTTAGGAATAAGCTTAACCAAGGAGGTGAAAAACTTGTACATTGAAATCTTCAATATATTGATGAAAGAAATTAAGGAGGAAATAAATGGAACATCTCATGTTCATGGATTGGGAGAAAATGTTTTAAAAATGTCGTTATTACACAAAATGATCTACAGTTTCAATGCAATCTCTATCAAAATTCTAATAACTTTTTTTTGCATACGTAGAAAAACTCATTCTAAAAATTATGTGTAATAAATATCAAGAGAAGAAGAGGGAAAAAAAAGGAAGAAGAAAGTTGGAGGAGTTACACTTCTTGTTTTGAAAAATTATTACAAAGCTACAGTAATCAAAAGTGTAGTATTAGGGAGTTCCCATTGTGGCTCAGAGCATTATAACCCCGACTAGTACCATGAGGATGCAGATTTGATCCCTGGCCTTACTCAGTGAGTTAAGGATCCGGCATTGCTGTGGCTGTGGCGTAGGCTGGCAGCTGCAGCTCTAATTTGACCCTAACCTGGGAACTTCTATATGCTGAAGATGTGGCCCTAAAAAGAAAAAAAAAATGTAGTGTAGAATAAAGACAGAGATATGGACCGATAAAATAGAATGTCCAAAAATAAACTTTAGCATATATAGTCAAATGGCTTTTGATAAGGATGACAAGACCATTCAGTGGGGGAAATGACAGTCTTCAACAAACAGTGCTGGAAATACAGGATATCTACTTGTAAAAGAATAAATCACATCCTAATTTCACATTATATATAAAAAGTAAATAAAAAGTGGTTTCAAGATCTAAATATAAGAGCTAAAACTATATATTTCTTGGAAGAAAACATAGAAGAAAACTTCATGACATTGATTTTGACAGTGATTTATTGGCTATGACATCAAAAACATAGACAACAAAAGAAAAGAGATAAATTGAACTACATCAAAATTTAACTCTTTTGTATCAAAGCATAGTATCAATAATGTGAAATAGAAACCCAAGGAATGGATAAATATTTGCAAATCATATCTCTAATAAGTGGTTAATATTCAGAAAATATGAAAAACTACAACTCAACTCCAAAAATAAGCAACCTGAATAAAATTAGCAAAAAATTGAAAAGACATTTCACCAAAGAAGTGTTTTGGCTGGCCAAAAATAATATAAAAAGATGATCAAAATGATCAATTATTAAGGAAATGCAAATTCAAACCAAAATGAGATACCATGTCAAGCCCGTTAGATTGGCTATGGTCCAAACAACAAAAAATAACAAGTGTTGATGAAGACTTGGAGAATTTGGAACCCTATGCACTGCTGGTGGAAATGTAAACTCATGCAGCCACTGTAGAAATCAGTATGGCAGTTCCTCAAACATTAAAAATAGGATTACAAATAATTCACCAATTCCATTTTTGAGTATATACTCAAAAGTCTTGAAAGCTGGGATTTGAAACCCCAGGTTAATGGCCACATTATTCACAATAACTAAAAGGTGGAACCAATCCAAGTGTTCATCAACAGATGAATGGATAAACACAATGTCGCAGATACACGCAATGGAACATGTTTTTACTTTAAAAAAGGAAGGACATTTTGACCCTCGCTACAACCTTGAAGACATTTTGTTAAGTGAAATAAGATGGTCATGGAAGGTTAAATGCTGTATGGTTTCACTTCTATGAGGTACCTGAAGTAGTTAAGTTAATAGACAGAAAGTAGAATGGTGGTTTCCAGGAGTTGAGGGGAGCAAGGTATGGAGAGTTGTTTAATGGGTGTAGAGTTTTAGTTTTGTAAGATAAAAACATTTATGGTGATAGATAGTGGTGGTTGTGCACAACAATGTAAGTGCCCTTAATGCCACTGAACTATACACTTATAAATGGTTAAAATTATACATTTTATATTTATTTTACCACAATTAAAAATAAATAGGAAGGGAGTTCCTTGGGGTCTAGTGGTTATGACATGGAGCTTTCACTACTGCAGCCCAGGTTCAATCCCTGGTCTGGGAGCTGAGATCCCACTGCACACTGTGGCCATAAATAAAAAAATAAGAATAAATTAAAAAATCAAAAAATTCAGAGTTCCCGTCGTGGATCAGTGGTTAATGAATCTGACTAGGAACCACAAGGTTGAGGGTTTGATCCCTGGCCTTGTTCAGTGGGTTAAGGATCCGGCGTCACCATGAGTTGTGGTGTGGGTCACAGACATGGCTTGGATCTTGTGTTGCTGTGGCCCTGGCGTGGGCTGGCAGCTATGGCTCCGATTGGACACCTAGTCTGGGAACCTCCATATGCCACGAGTGCGGCCTTAGAAAAGACAAAAAAAAAAAATCATCTATCTCCTTATTACCATCAAACCAATGATTATTATTTGTAGCAATTAAGAAAATGCCAAAAAAAATTTTTTTTGTCTCTTTAGGGCTGCACCTGTGACATATGGGGGTTCCCAGGCTAGGGGTGGAATCAGAGCTGTAGCTGCTGGCCTACGGGGGATCTGAGCCAAGTTTGTGACCTACACCACAGCTCATGGCAACACTGGATCCTTAACCCACTGAGCGGGGCCAGGGTTCAAACTTGCATCCCCATGGATACTAGTCAGATTTGTTTCCACTGAGCCACAATAGGAACTCCCCAGAAAATGCCAAAATTTTAAAACTGTAATTTTCCATAACTCCATAAACCTATGAAAATGTATCTTCTCAGTTTACATCACCACTGTCTTTCTTTTTTCTCTTCATGTTAAAATATGCTTTCCTTTTTTAGTCTTTGTTTTATAGTTCAGCAGCCTTCAGTGTCTTATTAAGAAAAGAGTTGTCCAGGAGTTCCCGTGGTGGTGCAGTGGTTAATGAATCCGACTAGGAACCATGAGGTTGCGGGTTCAATCCCTGGCCTTGCTCAGTGAGTTAAGGATCCGGCGTTGCCGTGAGCTGTGGTGCAGGTCGCAGATGCGGCTTGGATCCCGCATTGCTGTGGCTCTGGCATAGGCTGGCGGCTACAGCTCCGATTCGACCCCTAGCCTGGGAACCTCCGTATGCCGTGGGTGCAACCCTAAAAAGCAAAAAAATAAAAAATAAATAAATAAAAAATAAAACATGTTCAAAGGATTCTTAACAAAGATTCATGTGTAAGTTACAGCTACTGCTAAACAATAATCAGATACCTGGTATATGATCAGGATGGTCAAGTGACTAATCAGGACTACAAACAGTAAACATATAATTGGAAAGAGGCAGATGATAGAATAACTCCTATTCAAATCAACTTCTCTCATAGCAAATCAATAAGACTAAGTAGAAATAATAATTATCTTTATTAATGTAGATAATGGACAATATTGAATTAATGGTCCCATCAGACACCATGATATATTGAATAACTATCATGCTAGTAATTTACATTTATCCCCCAAAAGGCAAAAGTAGAAGATAAATAAACTTATTTTTAACATTTAGAATCTTCCCAAATGCAATTATGTGCTTCCTAAGAAACTGACAACTTCCATTTCTAAGCCTATACTTCCTCTGTGTCCAGATGTAACATTTTCCAGTTTTATGCCTGTTTTATCACTTGCTCACCTCGTTAAAGAATTTTAAATCTAAGAATGGAAAATTACAACCATAGTAATTTGTGATTCATTCTTGTATGCTGCCTTTCCTCTAAACTTTCAAACACTATGACAACCACTCACTCATTAATGTCAATACCCCTGAAAAGTGGCCAATTTATCCAAATTTGATAGAAAAGGAGGGAAAAAAATTAAATGATTTTGCTTTTAATTAAGTTAATACTGCCACCAGAGCAGTCCTTATTTCATTACTGTTTTCATCACACTAATATCATAAGATAATACAAATATGAAACTCACAAATACTCCTTCCTTTTTGCACAAAACCCAATATTCATGTTTTTATTTTTTATATATTCTTATATTTTTATTTATATATTATATGTGTATATCTTTTTATTTTGCCATAGAAAGAAAGAAAAAATATTTATTTGGCTCAAATTGTGTGATTTGGGATGTCAACCTAAAATGCATAATGTGAGCATTATGAATAAAATTTCATTTGGGGAAAAATGAGGACTATAGGCTGGGAGATAGCAACTCAGGTAGCTCTGAGTAACTCCCTCAAAGAGGCAGGGGGAAAGTCAGTATATATATGATTTTAGTGCTGGGAGTACATCGAGTCAAGTACACATTTTTTCAGAGGCTTGCTGCTCATCACAAGGAGCAGATGTCACCATTATTGATTTTAATGCTTTTCTAGATATGATGAGATACAAGAACCTAAAGGGTAAAGGGAAAATTATTTTTCCTACCCCCCCCCACCAGCAAATGCAGAGGTACTCTTTAAAACAAACAAACAAAAGCAATAAAACTAACAGGCCCAAAATGGAGTCATTTATGCTAAGCCACACCATTAACCTAAATGAAGCATCAACCTCCCCCAGAAATGTAGTCTTAACTGGTCAGCCAGGAAATTTCTGATCAGCACCAGTAAGGTAATTTATCACAAGGGCCTTCTTCATCTCCCAAAGGAAGATGAGGCCATCTACCGCATAGATCCTTTCTGTCCCCCAAAGGTTGGTTACCTAAGCTTGAAATGATCTTTTTCATTTACAATTTCCCTGTTTTGCCTTTGTTTTTTTTTTTTTCCTATTTTTTTTCTCTTTTTGGATGTCCCACAGCATATGGAGTTCCCTTCCTGGGCGAAGGATCAGAGCCCAGTACCAGATCCTTAACCCATTGTGTGTGCCAGGGATGGAACCTGCATCCCACTGCTGCAGAGAGACTGCCAATGCCGTTGTGCTGCAGTGGGAACTCTCCTTGTCTTGCCTTGCCTTTAAAAGCCTTTCCCTTTCTGTTGTCCTTTGGAGCTCCCCTCTATTTGCTAGATGGGATGATGCTCAATTCATGAACTGTTCAATAAAGTCAACTAGATCTTTAAAATTTACTCAACTGAATTTTGTTTTTTAACCATATTGAGGAGGTAGTTTCAGTGGCCTGTTGAAGAATAATAAGGTCTGTGGCTCAAGCAAAGGAAACGAAGGGAAAGTGAGATAAATGGGGGCTAGATAATATAGTGCCTTAAAGGAATTGCAAGTACATTGTTTTTAGTTATATGGGAAGCTATTAGCATGTTTGAGAAAAGATATGATTTAAGTTTTTATAAGATCCCCTGGATTCCTATGCTGTGTTAAGAATGAGGTGGGAGTTCCTGTTGTGGCTCAGTGGTTAACGAATCCGATTAGGGACCATGAAGTGGCGGGTTTGATCCCTGGCCTTGCTCGGTGGGTTAAGGATCTGGTGTTGCCCTGAGCTGTGGTGTAGGTTGCAGATGTAGCTCAGATCCCCTGTTGCTGTGGCTCTGGCGTAGGCCGGTGGCTACAGCTCCCATTTGACCCCTAGCCTGGGAACCTCCATGTGCCATGGGAGAGGCCCGAGAAGTGGCAAAAAGACCAAAAAAAAAAAAAAAAAGGAAAAAAGAATGAGGTGAAGATTACAACATATTTTCCATTATCTCTCTGCTTTGGAATAGCCCATTCCTTCCCTCATCTGAGTGACTCCAATTAACCCAAGATTTAGTTCATGTGTCTCCTTTCCTAGAAGCATTTGCTGATATCCCATTCAGGGAGAAGAAATAGCAAAGGTACAGCATTTAGACATTTAAAGGTCTGTAGAAAAAGAAATAACAGGCCCCAAATAGAGTTATTTGCCCCCCATGATAGTGAAACCAAACACAAGTTCATTTGCCTGGTGCACAGTGAGTCCAAACAAATTAAAATGTTGGAGTTTGGAGCAGGGAAAGATTTATTGCAGGGCCAAGCAAGGAGAATGGGTGGCTTGTGCTAAAAACCAACCAAACCAAACCAAACAACAACAACAATAACAAAACCAAACTCCCTGATAGTTTGGGGGGAGCAGTATTAATAGGCAAAATTTGGGGTGAGGGCTGCAGGGTGAGTTTCTTCAGATTGGTTGGTGGTGAGGCAACAGGGCAGTGCTCCCGGAATCTTGTGCTCAGTTTAAATTTACCATCCCCCACCTGGTGGGGGCCTTAGTTCCTTAGAAGAGCTCAAAGATACTGTTATAAGAATATTCCTTGAGGAATCAGGATCCTGCTTTAATGCCTGCATTATAGATTCCTGATGGCTCCTCCTTTGTTTCTGCATTCCCTCCCTTTTCTGATTAGCAACTGTTGGCATCTGCTGTTTGATATTCAGGAAGGTCTAAGAGGATGAAGCCTTTATCCTGCAAATAAGAAAAGGGGGATAAGAAAAAGCTTTTTACTTGGGAGGACCCCTCTTGGTTCTGCTCAGTTTTCTTTTTCTTTCTTTCTTTCTTTCTTTCTTTCTTTCTTTCTTTCTTTCTTTCTTTCTTTCTTTCTTTCTTTCTTTCTTTCTTTCTTTCTTTCTTTCTTTCTCTCTTTCTCTCTTTCTCTCTTTCTCTCTTTCTCTCTTTCTCTCTTTCTCTCTTTCTTTCTCTCTTTTTCTTTCTCTCTCTCTTTCTCTTCTTTCTTTCTTTCTCTCTCTTTCTCTCCTTCCTTCCTTTCCTTCCTTCCTTCCTTCCTTTCTGCTTGCTTGCTTGCTTGCTTTTTTTCTTTCTTTTTCTTTCTTTCTTTCTTTCTCAGAGCTGCAGCTGCTGGTCTGTTCCACAGCCATAGCAACCCGGGATCCAAGTCATGTCTATGACCTACACTGCAGCTCACACTGCAGCTCATGGTGACACCAGATCCTTAAACCACTGAGTGAGGCCAGAGATGGAACCCACATCATCATGGATACTAGTCGGTTTTGTTGAGCCATAACAGGAACTCCAGTCCTGTTCAGTTTCAACAGCAAATCAAGACTTAATTATATTTTGATTTTCTGCAGATTGGTAATCTTAATCAACCAGTCTAGAATCTTCTGATCAGTTTCAATAAGATGATCTGTTACATAGGCTTTCTCCATCCCCCAGTGGAAGAAGAGGCAATCTACAGGATAAAACCCTTGAGACTCTTTTCCCCAACCAAAAGATTTCCTGACCTAAAAATAATTCTTTTTTCTCTAATAGCTCCCTTGTCCCACTCTTCTTCCTATAAAAAGTTTCCATTTTGTACAACCCCTTGTAGTGCCCTTCTAGTTGCTCGATAGGGTGCTGATTCATGAATCACCTAATAAAGATAATTTGTTTCTTAACAGTTCTTTATTCTGGAAGTGCAAATATATAAAATGCCATGATATACAAAATGAGATCCAGACACCTAAATGTTACAATGATTGGATTAGATGAAATAATTTTGGCTACTAAAGCCATAAAGGAAGTAATTTAGGGAAATTTCCTCAAATATTAAAAGAGAATGGTTGATCTGGTTCATTACCTTTAAACATGGTCTGTAATATTTGCACAGTATTAAAGGAGTACAGTCCTAATGCTCAAAATATCATTGCCTTTAGAGCAATTTTGAAACCATCCACTTCAGATTGGGACTTGAACCACGTGCTGGGACTCTAACCCAGCCAAAACTCAGATTGGGACTTGAACCCACTGTTTTTCAATTAAAATCATACACCTTGTCTCAGGACTTACTAAAGTTCAAGTTCTTTATGTTTCAGTGCAGAAGGAATTCAGAAAGAGGCAAAGTGATTGGTAAGTAGATTTACTGAGAGAGATAGACAAAGTGTGGGCTATCACAGAATGGGAGAGGCACCAAAATGTTGGAGATGCTGAGTCTTTATGGGATGGGTAATTTCATAGACTAATGAGTGGGAGGATTATTCCAACTAAGGGATAGGAATTTTTAGGAATTGGGCCACCACCAACTTTTTACCCTTCTATGGTCAACCTTGGAATTGTCATGGCACCTGTGGGCATGTCAGCATACAAATGTTTACAATGAGCACATAATGAGTCTCAAGGTCTACTGGAAGTTGAATCTTCCACCATCTTGGGCCAAAAACCTAACCAGTTTTTGTTGTATCCTTCATGACTCTCTAAATTCTCAAACTGCTTTTGAGTTTTTTTTCTTTTTCTTTTTTTTTTTTAAGGTTGTGCCCTGACCCCATCTCTCCTGTTCCCATTTCAAGTAACATCACTTAGTTATCCACCTCATCATTAAAACATATTTATAGAATAAATTCTTTCTCTATCCCTCTCTCCCATCTCCACACCCCCCACCCCATTGCATGTTTACATCTCATTCATGGATGCCATTAGCAATTGTGCTAGTGTCTCTAAAAATTCTATGCAAGATAGACTAGATCTTTGGTTTTTCTACTGGAAATTTACTTTAAATTATCAGTTTGGTTTTTAATTTTTTTTTTTTTGTCTTTTTAGGGCCTCATCTACACCATATGGAAGTTCCCAGGCTAGGAGTCGAATCAGAGCTGCAGCTGCCAGCCTATGCCACAACCACAGCAACACAAAATCTGAGCTGCATCTGTGAACTACACCACAGCTCACGGCAATGCTGGATCCTTAACCCACTGAGTGAGGCCTGGGATTGAACCTGCATCCTCATGGACACTAGTCAGGTTTGTTAACCATTGAGCCATGACGGGAACTCCCTGGGCTTTAAATTTCCATTGGGTTTTTCCCTCCAATATGACTCAACAGACTATTATTAACATTCACAGCTAACTTCCCTAAGACTTAATTCCAAATTAAATAGCTGTTAGAAGAACTGATCCATTCAGGCTCTCCCCTGATAGAGATCTTTTAGAGATCTTTGGCTTATGCCCTTTACAGATTTAGGAACTTTAGTTTTCATGTAGACTAACAATTTCTGGAAATAGTTTATTGTTTATAAAGAACTAATCACTTCACACAAAGTCAAGGAGATAATTTCCAAAGGAAGACTCAAGCCTAGTGTATGCAACCTATAAAAAAAATTTAAAAAAAGGAAACTTCCATGAGAAAAAAAATAGTCCATAGAAAACTACCTTCATCTGACAATCAATTGGATGAGTATAGAAGCCTTTAAAATAAGAGAAAGGGAAAATTAAATACCCATCAGCTGTTTATTTTAACAGGCATACCTCAATTCACTTAAATTTAAACTAAATTTAAGCTAACTTTGAACTGCCAACTCAATGTCATCATAAAGGAACTGTATCCTTTGTTTTGGTTTCAACTTTTGGGTTTAATTTTGTGTGTGTGTGTGTGTGTGTGTTTTGTTTTGTTTTGTAAATATCTGAAATGCAGATTTTTCTCTGCTCCCCTGCACTGTAGGCTAGTTATCTTGGTAAGATGGGAGGGGACTACTATTCTGAAGTCATGATGGTGGGGGGTGGGGGTGGGGAGAAATTTCTGTCTCCCTTTCCAAGTTCTTCTGGCCAGTCTAAGAATTAAATTGACATGAGATAGATCAAAAGGAGAAAAATCAAACAAAATTTGAATAACATGTATGAAAGGGGGAGGCTCAGGAAAATGGAGTAACTCATCAGAACAGTGGAAGCCCTCACCTTAAATACCATTTTCAGCTAAAGATAAAAGAGGGTACTGGAGGTAACAGTTGGAGATTTCAAAGGGGAAGGTAAGGTAAGGTAATTCACATGGAGATGGAAAATAAATGTTGGGTAAACAAATATTTGCTAGGCCAGACAGAGACAATGGGACACAGAGAGGAATTTTAAGAAATAAAATTATCTAAGTTCCTTCCTATCTCACATCCAGTTGATACTGTAGTGATCCATGGTGATAGCTTCCTTCCTGGGACAGGTCCTCCATCTACATTCTTTTAGGCAGTTAGGAGGAAGGTCAGCGTTTCTTCCTAAGTCTTTGGGCCTTGATTGTTTTCAGCTGGAAATAATCTGCATACTAAAGAGACACATTTTCAGGTGGTAAATTTTGCGCCCCTCTACAAGAACACAACTGAAGTATATTTTCGTTTGTTTGGTATTTTGGCCATGACTGTGGCATGTGAAATCTCCCGGGACAGGGATCAAAACCAGAATACCACAACAACCCAAGTCTCTGCAATGACAACATCAGATCCTTAATGCACCGCATCACAAGGCAACTCCTGAAGTGTATTTTTAAGGTGGTCTGTATTAGTAGGAGAAAAGATTGTTTACTTCAGGCGGGCTCCTGAGATTAGTAACATTGACATTACCTGAGATGTTTTACAAACACAATTACCTTAGCCCCACTTCCTATGGAGTCAGTCTCTGAGGGTAGGGCTCTTAGGAGTAATTGATTTAAAAATCTCTTCATGTGATTCTTATGCACATAAAGCTTTGAGAGACCAATGGTCTAGCAGAAATCATCCTTTGCGAAAAGGCCCTCAAGATAGGAGGGTTTCTTCACCACAGAAAAAACCAGAGGAAGTGAGGCAGGAGGCTATTAGCTAGTTGAAAGTAGATGGACAAACCTGGCCAGTGCACCATGAGCAGACAGAAGGAGAAAGGAAAACCGGATTGGAAGAACTCCCTGATTCTTCTATAAGGTAGGCTCTTATGATCTGCTGTGGTGTTATGAGTTCTGTGCATAGTGATATTCAGAGAACAATGTTTTATTTCTGGTAATAAACTGCATCTTCCTGATATTTTAAATGTTCCCGAGATGCCAAAGTTGTCATAGTTGCTAATGCATCAACAATGTTGAGGTAAATGGATTTTCCAGATCCTTTCAACCATAACTGCTTAAGAGAAAAGTGTTTTTACATAAAGACATTATGTAACATTGTTTTGCCAATAGACAGCGTGGGCATACCTCAGTGTTAAAGAGATGCTATTAACTGTTTTATGTGTTCATGAAAAACCAGTTGTGGTGGTGGTAACTAAAATATATTTTCATAGCGTTTATTACTTTAACAGAAAGTGCTCCTTTACATTATCTCATTTTGTCCTTAAAAATATAAGCTGTTAACTTTGGGAAAAAAATAGATCCTACCAATGGCTCATTGATTTCTCCAACATTATAGCTGGAAAATTGCAGACCTAGAATTTGAATTCACATTTTCAGTCTATGTTTAGCCTTGTCTTTTGGTCTTTCGTTCTCCAGATATGTTTCAATGAACACTCAGCATCAATGAGACCCTTTCAGGTGGTCTGTGAGTGTAAGGAAATTAATAATTATATGAAGAAATTATTTCTTTTTCTCTAGTGTGTTAGTATTTATGCTGAAGTTTGTCAACTTAAAAAAATGCGCAAGTGAGAGTTGTGAGTTAATTTGTATTGGGGGCAAAATGAGGACTATAGTCTAAGAAGCAGCATTTCAGATAGCTCTGAAAAACCTCTCCAAAGAGGTAGAGGGGAAAATTTTGGTGAAGGGAGAGGTCCAGGCAATAAAGTACACATTTTGCAGAAGGTTGCTGCTAGTCATGAGGCATAGACATCACCATGAAGGATTTTAGTGCTTTTCTAGATGTAAGGAGATGCAAAAATTGGGCTCATAAAAATCTTTGGAAAATAGCTAACTGTATGAAGACCTTTTCTGCCAATTTTCCCAGAACACAGAGTGCCTCACTCCCAATCTCCATCCTGAGCTCCTTTTAGGAGATGTTGAGAGTCAGCAGCTGCTGTGGTTCATGATTTAATCCTTGTAGAAGCAGGTGGCAAGTGCCAATCTCCAGTTCACAAGTTAAAAAAGCAACAGGATAGAAGAGCAGGCACCTCAGGACAAATCAAGGTAGTGGCACCAGGGTGTATGCACACTTTTTTTTTTTTTAATGCTGGTTTCATTTAAGGATATTCTGGGAAAAGTGAAGAAAAATAATAATTTTCCAAAATCTTAATTGCATTTTGTCTGTTGACATGGGAATTATGGAGAAAGCGTTTCTGCCCTATACTAATGTAAATGATTCCCTCAAAGAAAAGCATTTGTTCATTTGGTTTGAGTTTTGAGCTGAAAGAGATGTTTTGTTATTGATGGAACATTATTATTACTTGAAAGAACTCCAGATAAACACGGAATCGTTACTCAAACTTGGGCATTTGGAAGATAATATCTTAAAATAATTAGGGAAATTGCCACTTCAAGGAAAATGATTCACAATATTTTTTGCCAAAGAAAAATTTTGAGATTTCCTGCAAAAATTAGAATTTGGGGAAACTTATAAACGCTTCCATAAGTTTGACAGCTTCTCGGTACTAAGACTTTCCTGATGACAGTACCAGTGATGTTAAGATGATTTTTATATTACATAATGAAATATCAATGAACCAGAATTCTCCAGTGACCATTGCTTGATGTTAAAAAATTACACATGTGTAAAAGAGACATTAAAAATGTAAGATATATCAATGGATTTTAATGTAAGAGTCCATTGATATAGTCTGAGTCCACATTGTAACTTTCATGAAACTATCACTTGTGAAGCTTGGGTGTGGTATTAAATAAAAACATCCAAAATCACTTTAAACGGCTCTTAAAACTGGCCTCCCTTTTCCAAAGACTTCTCTCTGAGAGGCCGTATTTTGTTCATATATGTACTTCTATCAAAGTAACATCACAACAGATTTAAGGCAGAATATATGAGAATCTGCCTATCATCTATTAGGCTAGATATTCAAAAGATTTGGCAAAAATGTAAAACAATGCTTCTATTCTTAGTAAATGTTTTATATTAAATATAATTCTTTTAAAAGTATTTTTTTTTAAAAAAAGGAAGTTCCCCTGTGGCACAGCGGGTTTAGGATCTAGCGTTGCTGCCGCGCTGTAGCATAGGTTGCAACTGTGGCACCGGCTGAATCCCGGCCCAGAACTTCCACATACGGCATGTGTGGCCAAAAATTTTAAAAAGTATTTTTAATTTGTTTTAATTTCTGTTAGGGTAAATGTTAATAAATATGTCCCCCTCCAATACACACACATACAACAATGCTTTGGGGGGGGGTGTCTTTAATATTTAAGAGTATAAAGAGGTCCTGAGACCTAAATGTTTGAGGACAGCTGTAGTATACAAAACAGTAGCAGTAAAAAAAAAAAAAAAAAGAAACAAAAACAAAGCCAGCTCATATTTGTTTAGTTTTTCTTTTTTTCTACTTTTTCTTTTTCTTTTTTTGTCTTTTTAGGGCTGCACTTGAAGCATATGGAGGTTCCCAAGCTAGGGGTCAAATGGGAGCTACAGCTGCTGGCCTACATCACAGCCACAATAACAAGAGATCCAAGCCGTGTCTGTGACTTAAGGCATCACCAGATCCTTAACCCACTGAGCAAGGCCAGGGATCCAACCTGCATTCTCACGAATGCTAGTCAGATTCGTTTCTGCTAAGCCACAATGGGAACTACTGTTTAGTTTTTCATATCTAAAATGTTTTCTTTTCAAGAAATTATTACCTTTGGTTTTCATAAAATTTTCCGATAATTTATCTTAAGATAATTTGTTGCTTACAGATATGTATACTATTGCACAAATAATTACCTTAAAGTAGCAGTGTGAATTGTGGAGTTGGTCATATCTCCTGTGCTGTAAGGGTTAATTCTAGCAGGCCTGAAATGGGCCTGAGTTGTCTTGCTGAAGTAAGATATGTACCTGCTCAACCTTGACCACGGGTCAAAATATGAAATATAGTGATTAACAGTGTTGCTTTGTAACTATAGTTTCAAGAGGGTAATTTGGACATTTTATACTCTTTAGCCTTATTTACTGATTACATAGAGTTTGATGGTTTACACCTGACTTGAGGGATTCCCCCATTTCACAAATCCTTCCCAGAGGTTTTGACATTGGAACTGGTTATATAGAAAGAATATGCCTAAGTGAATAGAATTGTGTAAGAAGCTTAAGCGAAGACTCCACTTGGGCTCCCTGGTTTCAAGGTGTCCTACATACACCTCAATGGTTCCTGAGAGAAAATGTATCTTGGTGTGGCCATTACAGAAAGGATAATTGGTGCCTGAATCTGGCTTTTTCTGATCCTACTGTGAGGTGGTCTTTGGCTGTGGCTTTGATGCTGTTTCTATATCATAGCCTTTTCTTGAAATAAACTGTAGATGCATAAATTGGGCCCTTTTGGTCCTGTGAGTTGTCTTAAATCTTTTCTGGTTGCCACAATTAGTATATGAACCGACCAAATTTATTAAGAATAATAACCATATGTTTCTTCTTTAGAATCTATAATTACATTTACTAAGAAAATGTTCTTTTAAAATACTAGCTAGCTATTTGGGGGATTTTGTGTGTGGTTTTTTTTTTTTTTTTTTTACTTTTTAGGCCTGTACCCTTAGTGTATGGAAGTTCCCAGGCTAGGGGTCAAATCGAAGCTACAGCTCCTGGCCTACACCACAGCCACAGCAACTCCAGGTCAGAACTGCGTCTGTGACCTGTACCACAGCTCACAGCAACACCGGATCCTTAACCCACTGGGCAAGGCCAAGGGATCGAATCCACACCCTCTTGGATCCTAATTGGGTTCGTTACCACTGAGCCACAATGGGAACTCCCAGAAAACACCCTTGGTGCACAAATCACCATTATTGTCACAGGATAGCAGTAGATCCAACTCAGTGAATGATCTTCCTCTTTGTTTAAATGAAATCCTGAATAGATTTTTTTTTTTTTTTTTGCCTATGTGATGCCTCTTTTCCTTGAACACCTAGATAAATTATGTTTTGTCAACCAGAAGGCTACAAATGAGTTTATGTGGAGTCTAAGGAATTTTAATTCAGAAGGCGCTAATTTGAGTACCAACTCAGATATGCTCCAAAGGAAGTAGAAAATGGTGGGGTATTATAAAGGCAACAAAGACATTTCAGAGAAGTTATATAGGTTATCTTTGAAGAACTCTTATAAGTGCTGGCAAGTGTTCAGTCATTTGCCAGCAGCAGATTGGTTGCTATGCTGCAGTCTCTAGGGATTAAAGATGACAAGTTCCAGGTCGTTTCAGGATGGCTAGGTCCAAAGCTTTTGTTGCACTGGGAGGGTGAGCCCTTTGTAAGTTTCACTTCCTTAATGGCCTCTTGGTTCCACTTTAGATGCTTTTGACATAAGTGACTCTATGTTGTTGTTTATGGTTCACACTCTAAAGGTCACATATTTTCTCTTTAAAATTTTACTAGACACCAGAAGAAGGAAGTTTCTCCCTTCTATGAGAACTTAGAACATTGTGATCCTGTCACTCTTATAGAACTAGTTGTATTGAAATAATCTGTTTATCTTTTGATTGCCCTGGTAGATTGAGGTACTGTAGGAATAGAGGTGTACCTTATTTTTATATGCATTCTCAGCTTCCATGTAATGTGTATATCATTAAATGTGGGTTATATGGAAAAGCAGATGGTTGAAACCATCTTCATAAAGATTATAAAATGGGTTGAAGAAAATGGGGAAATACCATTTCTTAATTGCTTTGTAAGACTACAAATCAGGATGTTACAGACAAATTAGGCCCATGGTAGGTTCTATTCCAAAATGAATTTCTCCACTCATGGGTTAAATAGGGTGCAAACACTAGTGACATACGCTTTGTGATTTAAAAGTTTTGGTAATACATATATCCTTTTTATGCATCAAGCATATTTGACCTTTGGGTTTAACTGCTACATTACACTATTTATATCTTTCAAAGTTATGAACAAGAAAATACCAGGCATCCTCAGTAGTAAAAATAGCTTCTTCAGCTAAAATAACCAGCATTAAAATAAAAGAGCTATAAATATGCATGCTTTACAATATAAACCCAAATGTCCCCCATGGTATAATTAACAAATCCGTAGCATTTAGAGAGGGCTTTTCATCTGTGGATCTGAAAGTGATTCACACATTATTAATTCCACAAAAATGCCTCTAAGGTAGAAAAGTTATAGATTAGGAAACTGAGATTTTGTGTTTATTTGCTAAAGGCTATAATGCCAGAAGGCCTGAGAGATTGGTTTTAAGGCCAAATAATATATATATTTGCATCCTCTTCTTAGTCCACTAGTTAGTGTTATCATTATCATTAAATACCAACATGTCTCAATAAGCGGCCAAGTGTCCATGGTACAATGCTAGGCACTGAATACCATAATGAACACAGGCCACACCATGGACTCAAATCTAAGGCAGAAAATGTAGATGCAGACAGATTTTAAAACAAGAAACAAAATAAAACATGACTTGTGATACATTTGTTGGAATTGGAATAATTTTGAAAGTATCAAGTAAAAATCTAAGTGGTATGTCACAATATAATGGCTCCCTCATGGTATATGTATAGTTACATATAATGAGAATTATATATATGGTGTTATAGGCAGAACAGGAAGGATAAGAGGGGAGGGATAGAACAAAAGAGGCAGGAACAGAGAGGAGGGAAAGGTATTTTTGGCTATGAATATATTCTTAACATTCTGATTTAAATCAGGAATAACATGGAAAAAAATGAATGGACACAAGAGTGCAGACTTAAGGGAGAACTGGAGGAAGTAAGATACACATATAAAAATGAATGTGTAGGGAATTCCCTGGTGGCCTAACAGTTAAGGATTTGACACTGAGAGTGCTGTGGCATGGGTTTGATCCTGGCCCCTGGGAACTTGGAAGTGCCATGGGTATGGCAAAAAAAAAAAAGTATAAATTATCTCTCTGTACACCCTCTACACACACACACCCCTTCACAGCATGAAGTAAGTTATTATCTTTTGATGAAAACTCACATCATGTCCCTTAATGACCGTTGTTACAGTTCAAAACTGAAATGGAATTTTCTCTGCATGAGGCGATAAACTGCACTTGAAAATAAACTAATCATCCGTACCCCCCCAAACCTCTTTATGTCTTGATTGCCAATGCTTGAGAAGTACAATGCTTAGCAAAATGAATGCATGTCCTCACAGAACTGTTGTGCATGTTATACATACTTTTAAAAAACAATTCTTTAGTTGTATGAATAGCCTTGAAAGATTTTAAAGAGCATTTCAACATCTAACGTTTTTCCTGATGATGTACTCCTTAGGTAAACTTTGCCTTTGAACCGAAACTTCTTAAGAGATAGGCCCCCAGGGACTTTATCCTCTAGAGTCTTGTCCTGTCCACTTGGCTTCTGGAAAATGCAGTTAATAACAAAGTAATAGCTTACTCCTAGAAATAACCCTGGAGCCTCAGGAAATGGTTTCAACCTGCCATAAATCTCCACCAGCACACAGCGTACCAAAGCAGTTCACCCTTTGATCCTGACTAGTAAGTACAAATCTCTCCAAGGAAAATTAAGTCTAAAGGAAGGAAGGCCCCACTTAAGAGTTCCCAGGAAGCCATTGAGCAGAACTGTTCCAGAACACAAACAGTAGCTGTGCACTAGGGACTGACCTCTCTCAAAATGTTCTGAAATCGTTGAAGTCACTGATGGCATTGCCCTTCAAAGATCCTAACGTCATGATTGTTGCCGCTTTGCCCAATACGCATCCTCACAGATTTGCATATTGAAAAATATGTATATCATTTGAAAAAACATGTAGATTTCTGAATATGCTTCATTATAGGCAATTTGTTTTAACTTAATTGTGCAATTAAATTACACAATGGCATTTTGACTTAACTCATTTGCGTGCACCTTTGTGTTGGTCTTGCACCAAATTAGAGAACAAATGCACCAGGTAACAAATTGTTACAAACTTGATGGCTGAAAATGCAACTCATTTTTTAGCTCATTATGCTGTAATTCAGAAGTCTGAGCACATTGGCACCAGGTTCTCTGCTTAGGATATCACAAGGCTGAAATCAAGGTGTTGGCCAGCTACTTTCTGGAGCTTGGTTTTCTCATTTAGGCATAGAATTTAGACTTAAAATAAGACCTGAAACCATAAAACTGAAAGAAAGCATAGAGAACATTGGTCTTGGTAATGATTCTTTTGGATCTGACATTAAAAGCACAAGCAACAAGAGCGAAAATAAGTAAGACTATATCAAACAAAAGAGCTTCTGCATAACAAAGGAAACGTTCAACAAAATGAAAATGCAACCTATGGAATAGGGAGAAATACTTAAAAATAACATATCCTTGTAATAAAGTGTTAAGAGCAACAATATAATAAGGAACTCTTAAGACTCAATGAGAAATAACAAATAGCCTGATTTAAACAATGGGCAAAAGACCTGGATAGAGAAATTTTCCAAAGAAGATGTACAAATGGCCAACAGGTATATGAAAATATGCTTATCATCACTATCAGGGAAATGCAAATAAAAAACAGTGAGGTATCCCCTCACACCTGATGGGATGGCTATTATCAAAAAACAAGGGACAATGGATACTGGTGAGGATATGAAGAAAAGGAAACCATGGAACACTGTGGGAAAATAAATTGATGACAACTGTTAATGGTGTGGAGGGTTATTCCAACATTTAAAAATAGTTATCCTAGTAGTCAGCAATCTCACTTCTAGGTATATATCTACAGGAAGTGAAATCACTATCTTAAAGAGTTATCTGCAGCCTTATGCATTGCAGCCTTATGCATTGCAGCCTTATTTACGATAGGCAAGACATGGAACCAAACTAAGTGCCCACTGACAAGTGAATGGATAAAGAAAATGTAAGATATAAAGAAAATGTGAGATAGACACACATACACATTAGTATACACATATGCATATATATGTACACACGTATAGACTCATACAATATATATATACTTTATGTGTACATATTGTGTAGTACATATGTATGCACATATATATCTTGTATGTGTATATGCATATATATGTGTGTGTATATATATATATATATATATATATATATATATGCATGCACACACTCAATGGAAAGTTAGCCCTTAAAAGAAAAATAAAAAAGGAAATCACTCTATTGGTAACAACCTGGATGGGGGCATTAAGCTGAGTGCTAACTAAAATAAGGCAGGCAGTGAGGGACAAATACTGTATAGTATCACTTAGTTCACTTACATGTTGATAAAGAGTAAAAAGGTGGTTGCCTGGTGTGTGTGTTTGGGGTGGGGGCAGGGTCGATTAAGGAAATGTTGGTCAGAGGGTGCATACTTTGTTATAAGTTCTGAGGATCTAGTATTACAGCATGGTGACCACAGTTAGTAGATCTTAAACGTTCCCACCACAATGTGTACATGCATCAAATCATCACATTGTATACTTTTTTTCTGGCCACACCCATTGCATATGGAAGTTCCCGGGGCCAGGGATCGAACCCATGCCTCAGCCCCTGTGCCTGAGCCCCTGTAGAGACAACACCAGATTCTTAACCTGCTATACCATATTGGGAACCCCACATTGTACACTTTAAATATATCACATTTTTTTTCAATTATACTTCAATAAACCTGAAAAAGAAAAAAAGAATTTAGTGCCTTGCTGGTTAAGGGTTCCTAGTGTCCATTCTGAGTTCTTGAGGCTGCATTCTCTGCTTGCAATGCAGCTGCCACCATTTTCAAAGTCAGCAATGGAGAATCTTTCCTCATTGTTCAAATCTCTGAATTACTCCTATTCTGACCTCTAGAGCCATGTTTAAATAGTTTGTGGGATTCGATCAAGCCCATCTAGATAATTTTCCTTTCTTAAAGTATTCCCAAGAACCCAACCTAATCACTGGAGCAAAATCCATCATACCCCCAGTCCCAGGAATTATACATGTGGTGTACACCAGAGACTGAAATGTTGGGGGATTATTTTAAAGCCTGGTGCCTGGTACCAGGATTATTGTTGCCACTTTTCTTCATATCTTTAACAGATAAAAATCATCTGGCCTTCAGATTAAGATCCTTTTTACATAGCATCTGAATGAAATTTTGAAATCCAATGAAAGCTCTTGATAGTATTCTTTCAAAAAGCAAATTATGAATGTCAGTATTTCAATAAACATCTTTATCCATTCATCTGCTTTAGGGAAGGCCAAGTGGTTAAACTTAACCCAGGAATAAAGAATGCATTTTGAGTTTTGTTTTATTTATTTATTTTTTTCAGGGCTACACCTGCAGTGTAAGGAAGCTCCCAGGCTAGGGGTTGTGTCAGAGCTGCAGCTGCTAGCCTTCGCCACAGCCACAACAATGCGGGATCCAAGCTGTGTCTGTGACCCACACTGCAGCTCACATTGTAGTTCATGACAACACCGGATCCTTAACCCACTGAGCAGTGCCAGGGATCAAACCTGCATCCTCATGGGTACTAATTGGGTTTGTTATCACAGAGCCAAAGTGGGAACTTTTGAATTTTGTTTCAGGATTGTACTGAATATCTTCGGTTTACACAGTATACATAAAAATCACAGTCGTATGTCTTCAGTGCTGCTTCAAATAAGATGAATATATTGTCTTTACAGAATACTTCCTTCGTATAAAAATGATTAATTTTGCAGGAGGGCAGAACTTGTTCTATAGGTGTTTGTACTAGAGTAATGCTAACTCATTCTCTGCTAAATGTTCTGCTTCAGGCAAAGATATTTTCACTTTTAAAACTGAGCAAAAATAAATTATCAAGTGTAACTTCTCAAATTATACAAAATGATCATTATCACTTTAAAAATATCATGTCATTGTCATCAAAAGTTTAAGATTCTACATAGTTGTTCTCTCCAAATACAGAAAGAAAAAAAATATTTGTTAAGGTATGGTGAACAAGTAAAAATTTGTTGCCCTTGCCAATTTAATGCCATCTGAAGTGAGCCAGATGGAAGTTAGGAGGAAGTGGAACTATTATTACTACTGCCCAGATGAAGTTCTGAACAACAGTCTAGCATATTTTTTTCAATTTGACTTCCTTTTGTTTTTACTTAAATAGCCTGATTTAAGAAATCCTGCTAAAGTAGAAAGAACTCTGGAAGGTGAATATATTCTGACTTTAATTTAAAATGCTATTAATAATTATCATGTATTGAGTGCTGATGCCTGCTAAGTAATGTGCACTATTTCTTTTAATCTCAACACTCTAAGGTAGTGAATCTCAAAGATGAAAGTTTTTAAAATTATAAGTGCTATATCATTCACATGTAATTTTTGTAAACTTTAATTTGAACTTCCCCAATTTCTGTATACAATTTTTTAGCAGTTAATTTGTTTGAATCAGAATCAAAATAATACCCACGCATTGCAATTGGTTGATATGCTTTTAAATTTATTTACTCTATAATGCCACTTTTTTCCTTTGAAATTTTATATTGAAAACAAAAAAGAATATATTTTGCTGAGTTTTCAACAAGATGTTCTTGGCTGATTGTATCCACATATCTTTGTTATGTTCCTTGGTCTCCTCTTTCTAATGTGTTAGTTTTGGGTATACAGCATAGTGATATACATTCATATATATACATATATATGTGTATATATATATATGTATATATATTCTGTTTCAGATTATTTTCCTTTATAGGTTATTACAAAATATTGTGTATAATTCCCTGTGCTATAATAAATAGTAGGTGCTTTATGGTTATAAGCTACTTATTTTTTAGTGGGCAAGAATTTTAAGTAAATAGTAATGTAAGAACATGAGATGGTGAAGAAACAAATGTGATGGGTCAATGGATTGAATATATTTGATGCATGAAAGAACTGTTGCAGTGTGAGGACTAAGGGAAAATATGTGAAAGATGGGGGTAGTATTCAGATTGAAGACTGACGGGATTAAACCTTCCTCTACCTCATCCCCTACTCATAGTGCCCCCCAGTATGGATGTGAAATCTAGGAAGGAGAGGACTGAGGCCTTAAAAAAAAAGACCTACCTTCATAGGGGCTCAAATAGCTCAGCTGTGGGCCTCGTCTCTGAAACATCTGGACGTAAGAAGCAGAAGGCATTTTCCCATGAGAGAAAAAGGGAAGGTGGTGGTGGTGGTTTTCAGGAGATGGTGGCAGGGAGCAAATTGCCAATGTAGAGGCAGCAGAGACACCAGCAACAAAGGGAGTAGAAGAATGGAAGTTGGGAGCAGTACAGGTTCTCATTAGTATTACAGGATAATCCGAAGTGAGAAATGTCAACCAAAAATCCTATTGAAGTCTAGATTGAAAATTGTATATGAAATTAGTTTCAGAGTTCCCATCATGGCACAGTGGAAATGAATCCGACTAGGAACTATGAGTCTGCAGGTTCGATCCCTGGCCTCTCTCAGTGCGTTGAGGATCCGGTGTTGCTGTGAGCTGTGGTGTGGGTTGCAGACGTGGCTTGGATCCCTCATTGCTGTGGCTGTGGCATAAGCTGATGGCTACAGCTCTGACTGGACACGTAGCCTGGAAACCTCCATGTGCCATGGGCGTGGCCCTAAAAAGACAAAAAGATCAAAAAAAATTATTTTTCAAAAAATTTAAATTATATTATTATCCTCAAAAGGAAAAAAGTTCAGCTTATTCTTGTGGCTTACAATAAATCTTGGTAAATCAAATGTTCACTCCCCCAACCCCCTCTGGCATCCCTAGCTTGATTATCAGGCCATTTGGGGAAGATAATTGCAGGAGTTTATTGATTTTTCTTACAGACCATTCTTGATTCTTTTTGAAATTCAAGTAATTTTCTATTGATGTGTCCATCTTTGCTTTTTTTTACCCCCTCCCATTCTTGTCAATTTTTAACTGATGTTACTCTGTCAAATGTTTTAGGGTATGGTTCAAGCAGTTCTTCAACAGTACCTTTCCAGAATTCCTATCTTCTGCATCATTTGAAAGCACTACAAATTTCACCTTTTTTTTTTAAACTTCAATGTAAATTTAAGCTTTATACTTTTAAGTTCATAATATATCATCATCATTAATCCATTTATGACACCTTTTTCTCTTCCCTGGCCTGAGAACTTCCATATGCCATGTGTGCTGCCAAAAAAAAAAAAAAAAGGTTAAGATAGTAAATTTTGTGTTTTATCTATTACAAAAAATAAAAAAACCTAAGCATCATATTTGGTATTAAGAATATACAAAAAAGGCAAATTTTCGCTGATCAAACAATTGCTTAAAACTTTGTTTTACCGTAACTCTGAAGTACCCAAAGTCAAAGACATGACAAAATTTATGAAATCTGGGAGGCCTACCAAATGTTATTTTAAGAAAAGCACAAAAACAACGTAATGCAAGTTATTATAATGTAGACATGTTGCTTTATATTTAGTATGTCTGCTCTAAGTCCTTTTTAGTTGCCAGGCACAATTACTACTGTTTATTGCCAGGACTGTGTTATTTATGGGGTGAACTCCCATCAAGAGGGTCTCCTTTCTCTGTTGGCAGTGGCTTAATGAAATAGCCTTTCACCTTTCCAGACAGGCCTTTAAATTCTCTCTGTACAAATGGAAATGCTGTAGGTCATTTTCTTCTAATTGCTTGTGGACAAGGATTGACAAGCCACCACACAATTTAGCTTGATTGGCAGATTTTTCTCAGTAGTTCAAGCCTGAACCAGCAATTTCAGCACAAGATTTAGTTGTCTTGTCAGAGGTTGGTGGTAAAAACTAGCTTTCTTCTGAGCTCTCGCAAAGAATTCTTTCTGAAAGAAGGAAAAGTATATCACAATTCTTTTAACACCAAATGGAGAGTTTTTGTTTGACCATCCTATGAAATAATTTTTATAAGGTGCTTTGTAGTTGTCATTTAGTGGCTCCTTCATAATCTTCAAGTGAGAAACACATGCAGGAAAAATATTTTTGAGTTCAGATTATTTTTTAAATTACATATTTTAAAGCATATGATTAAAATTATTAATAAAAATTAAGATTTAAAAATACTCAATATTTACACAGGGTAACACGTAAACATGTAACACTTTTTCTCTGACAGAAATGTTTCTCTTCATCTTGGTTTTATTTCTCAGTAACCCATCGTTGAAGATTGCCAAAAGCATTCCTGCTAGGTAAACTTACTGCGTATGTACCTTCACTTTGAATCAGATCTTTGAAGGCACATTCTGAAAATAACAGAATTACATATTTGTTTTATTTAAAAGAAGGTCAAAAATTTTGAACTATTCCGATATTTGTTAGGTCAAAGTTTTGAGATAAAAAACAAATAGAGGGGTTCCTTCATGGCTCACTGGGTTCAGGGTCTGGTGGTGTCACTACTGTGACACAGGTTCCATCCCTGGCTGGGGAACTTCCACATGCCACAGGCACGACCAAAAACAAACAAACAAACAAACAAACAAAACACCAGAACAGATAGAAATTGTCAAGTCTTGGAGTTTCTGTTGTGGCTTATTGGGTTAAGGACCCAACGTTGTCTCTGAGGATGCAGGTTCCATCCCTGGCCTCGCTCAGTGGGTTAAGGATCCAGTATTGCTGCAAGCTATGGTGTAGGTTGCAGGTGTGGCTTGGATCCAGTGTTGGTGTGGCAGTGGCATAGGCCTGCAGCTCCATTTTTGACCCCAAGCACAGGAACTTCCATATGCTGCAGGTGTGGTCATAAGAAAAAAAAAAAAAAAAGGTCTTTAGATCAATAGTCCTCAAACTCTGTGGTATTGGCTAAGCCACTTAAACTCTTACAAATTAAGGGGGATGCCCCAAAACTACTGTTGATGTGAATTAAACCTATTGACACTTACGATGTTAGAAATTAAAACTGAAAAGAATGTAAAACATGTATTATTTTAAAAATAACAATACCAAACCTACTGCATGTAGATAGAATTATATTTTAAAATGTATTTTCATAATAAATAGTTCTAAGGCATTGCCCTACACTTCTGAAAATCTAGACTTATTTTCTTAGGGGAAAAAAATGGCACCCGATGGCTTTGGCAGAGTCAGAGCATGAAAATGACACCCCACAGTCTCCCTAGCCAGAGTGTTCCAGCAAGCCCCTGTCCTTCTGGTGAAGCTTTAAGATTAGGAAAGGGGTCTCTTTCACATAATATCCGGGTGCTTTTCAGATGGCTGCTTCTGCACTGGACCCTGGGGTCTGTGAGTCCAGGTACAGGCCCTTTAAGAGCTCTTTCCCAGGTCCCTATAGCTCTTGTGGTGGTGACCCCCGGCGTTTTTGAAAGCCAGATGACCTGGGGGCTCATCTCTCAGGTGCTTGTCTTTAAAAGTTGGGATGCCCAGTATAGGGTATGAACACTCCACAGCTCAGATGTGTGAAGCTCCAGGTTTGTGAGTTCCCGACCTATTGTGGGTTGCTGTACAGGGTGGAAGAGGGTATGTTTTGGTAAAACTGGGTCTTAGCCTCTCTTACTTGCTTCAGTGTGGCTTTTTCCCCTCCTTTGCCTAATGTAAAGGAGCTGCTCAGCTAGTTTCTAAGTCTTTTTCAGAGAAAATTATTCCACATGTAGCTGTAGATTGTGTTGGGGGGAGGAGGTGAGTACAGGAGCTTCCTAAGGCCGTCTTAAACTACCTGGCTTAATAGAAGATATAGTTGATTTCTCACATTCATTTCTGTGTCTGTTGCAGTATAATTTTTCACAAAACCACTGGACAACTTGACTGTTAAACTTGAGAAAGAGTGAGGGTGAAAAAAGCAAATGGCATATCATTATTATGAAAATAGTTTGGCTTGCAGACCCCTGGTATTCCATAGAAGGTGAATATATTTTATTTTTCTATTTGAAACTAATCAAATGTTCCCTTTGTTTGAGGGGAGCATCAGAAATGTAAATGTAAATTTTTTTGTTTGTTTACCTTTTCTAGGGCCGCTCCTGTGGCACATGGAGGTTCCCAGGCTAGGGGTCCAATCGGACCTGTAGTCGCTGGCTTACGCCAGAGCCACAGCAACACGGCATCTGAGGCACGTCTGCGACCTACACCACAGTTCACGGCAACACCAGATTCTTAACCCACTGAGCGAGGCCAGGGATGGAACCTGCATCCTCATGGATGCTAGTTGGGTTTGCTAACTGTTGAGCCACAATGGGATCTCCCTGGACTTTTTTCTTAATAAGACACTGAAGGCTGCTGAACTACAAAACAAATCTGATTCCATCAAAGACCAAAAAAAGGAAAGCACCACTATTTATATTGTATCTTTTAGAAACTCTTTTCATCTACTCATCTGTGAGGAATAGCAGTAGTGCCCCAAGAAGCAGGTGAAATAAATCTAAAAATCATGGACTCGCATTTGTATATTGACGGAATTTGTTTAGGTTTTGTATAGATAGCAGTCATACTATTGGTAATATTTTTCAGAGAATATTGCTTGCTATAATCTCTTACTCTAGCATTCTTGGAACTGAAATAATGACACATGTTACAGATTCCTACAAGTTAAATTAATATGAAAGAAATTTTAATGATTGATCTGCACAGTTAACATGTATCTTTACCCTTAAATTGCAAAATTCCTGGCTTTGTACTTACCTCACTTAGATTATGGAAGCCACATTTATGCTTTGGCTTTATATTTTGAATCTTCTTTCCTGTCCCTGTTAAAGTTTATATTACAGTCACCTAAGGCACTTTTCCTTTTTTTTTTTTTTTTGCTTTTTAGGGCTGCACCCCCCCCGTGGCATATTGAAGTTCCCAGGCTAGGGGTTGAATTGGAGCTACAGCTGCCAGTGTACGCCATAGCCACAGCAACTCCCAGGATCTGAACCACGTTTCCAGCCTACACCACAGCTCACAGCAATGCTGGATCCCCAACCCACTGAGTGAGGCCAGGGATCGAACCTGCATCCTCATGGATACTAGTTGAATTCATTTCCCCTGAGCCACAATAGGAACTTTTTCAAAACCTCAAAAGGCACTTTTTCAAAACCTCAAAACTCAAAAGTCAGACATGCTTCCTTCATGTTTCTGTTGTAGAAAACACCCTCATCTATTTTATATCTGCTTCTTCTGCAATCCATAAGACACGTAAAGAATTATAGGCTACCTCAGTGATATGCTGACATGCATCGTTTCTGAAATCCACCGCTCAGAAACTACCAAATTCCACCATTTCTATGGTAAAGAGTTGTTATTTATTTATTTAATTTATTTTTTTGAAGTATAGTAGATTTACAATATTGTGTTAGTTTCACGTGTACGGCGAAGTGACTCAGTTATACATATATATATATATTTTATATTTTTCCCATTATGGTTTATTATAAGATACTGAATATAGTTTCTTGTGCTATACACTAGGTCTTGTTATTTATTTATTTTACATATAATAGTGCATATATGTTAACCCCATACTCTTAATTTATCCCTCCCCTCTTCCCATTTGGTAACCATAAGTCTGCTTCTTATGTCTCTGAGTCTGTTTCTGTTTTATAAATAAGTTCATTTGTATTATTTTTAGATACCACATATAAGTGACACATAATATTTGTCTTTGTCTGGCTTACTTCACTTAGCCTGAAAATCTCTAGGTACATCTATCTTGCTTCAAATGGTAATATTTAATGCTTTTTCATGGCCAATATGAATGGATAAGGAACATGGAGTATGTACACACACACACACACACACACACACACACACAGAGGAATATTATGTGGCCATAAGTAATAAAAGGATTTTTAAATGTTTTTCACCAGACAGGACATCACTTTCCAATCCCTGAGAAATCAGTTTATTTCCAACCAACTCCACCCTCTGCTATGGCGAAACATGCATTCCCAGGTTATATTTGTTGTTTGCTCTTCAGTAGGGTTATGTTGATCATCTTTAAGGAATCTGAAAACATCTTTCTAGGCATTTGAAAAAGAGGAAGATATTTTTAATGTGACTGATAGGAGATTGCCCTCTAGGGAATCTCTATGTATAGTCAGAGGATGCTTGAATTTTCTAAAATCTAGAATTGGTAGAGGTGATGAATGTGGATAAGTTGGAATGCAGTGCTGTGAGTGGTACTGCAAGGCCCCCTCACTATTGTCACTGGAGGAAAAAAATCCCTAAATACTGTGTTTGTTACTAAGAATTTTATTTAATAAGTTTTTTGGTTTTTTTTGGCTTTTTTAGGGCCATATGTGGCATATGGAGGTTCCCAGGCTAGGGCTCAAATCAGAGCTGTAGCCACCAGCCTACACCACAGCCACAGCAACATGGGATCTGAGCCACATCTATGACCGACACTACAGCTCCCGGCAACGCCAGATCCTTAACCCATTGAGTAAGGCCAGGGATCGAACCTGCATCCTCATGGATGCTAGTCAGATTTGTTTCTGCTGAGCCACAATGGGAACTCCTGTTTTGTTTTTCTTTATTGGCTGCACGCATGGCATATGGAAGTTCCCAAGCCAGGGATAGAAATCTGAGCTGTAGCTGTGACCTACACCACAGGTGTGTCAATACTGGATCCTTAACCCACTGTACCACATCAGGAACTCCTTTTTTTTTTTTTTTTTAAATTTGGAAGGTCAAAATCAGTAAGTGCTAGATTCTATCTATTGGCAGTTGATAAAAACACATGAACTGTCTGTGTAGTCAGAATCTGGACAATGAAATACTATGAGAAGCCTGAGATACTTTTGTTTAAAAAAAAAAAAAACAAAGCTTTAAGAATATGGTTCAGGATTTCCCTGGTGGCTCAACAGGTTAAAGATCCAGTGTTGTCACTGCTGTGGCTCAAGTTGCTGCTGTGGTATGGATTCAATCCTCAGCCTAGGAACTTCTGCATGCTGTGGGCATGCCCCCCCGCCAAAAGAGTAGAGTTCAAAGTCCTTGAGATTGTTCCATGATGATCATAGTATACACACAAAGTTGAATTTTGTGGTAATCTCATCCTGGCAAGTACAGAAAGTAACACGACCTTTTGGTTTAGGAAGATTCAGCTGCTAGATGGAAAAGTGAAACCCGTAAGCCCACTGTTAGTTTTCTCAGTTGTAATGGCAATGCGTATATTGAAATGTATGTAGAAATCACTTCTTTTGTTAGAAGAAAGACTATTCCTTTTGATCTTCTTGCCTCAGATGTTACTTTTTTTTTTCTTTTTGCTTATTTGAGCTGGTGGGTGAATAATAATTATGCCCATTATCTCTTCCTTTTACCCTCTATTTTTTAGTATTATCATTTCTATCTTATGGATAAAACTCAGACCCACAAAATCCTGATTTCACTTGGCTAATATGTGATTGGTCTAGTCTCTTCCTCCTGAACCTTTCTCAAACCCCAACTCCAGTAGAATCCAGGCTCTGCTATCCATTTATAGAAAAGTAGATATCTGAAAAATATTTAACTATATAAATTAAGGCCAACTTACTGATTATTTAGGCTTAGTAGGAGAAAAAGCCTTTGGTTTTTAGTGCTACCAAATTACCCTTCATTTTAACAAAAATAGAAATAAAAAATGACAACAGAACATTTCAGTTTGAATCCTCTTGAGTATTTTGTGATATTTGAAATACTACATGATTTTGGTATAGCCATGCTTCATGGGAAGTTTCTTCAGCTCATTTTCCTTTTTCAGTATGAGTCAGTGTTAATTTTACACACATAGACATCCTATTGTTCTGGGAAAAAATCTTACACAAGAATTATTACCTTGCCCTGTTGACAAATCGTTTCGCCTAAATAACAGTGCCATCTGCTGAAAAGGACTAGTGAGTCACAGAAAAGTTTTCAGATGGCTCATTTTAGTTGGAGATACAAGGCCCAAAATTTAAAAAAAAAAAAAAAAAGACCCCAGAGGGGGTAAAGTCAAATGAAAACTAAATCTAGAGGGAGAGAGAATTTCAGGGTACAGGGAACCCCCTTCCCCCATTGATAAGGCACTTTACAAGCCTTGGTAGGATATAAATTAAAACAGAGTAACACATCAGTCATGTTGAGAATTTCAGGACACTGTGATTGAAATAATTATAATAAAGGTGAAACATGGTTCACTGAAGGAGACTTGAGGAAATGCTATGATTTAATTAAAAATAAATGGGCCAGTGAGAATAGGTTCTTATTGCTTTTAAACCTCCTCAACAATATTCTGATAAAAGATTGGGAGTAGACGGCATTGATAGGACATGAAAATTAAGAAAGAAACATTAATTATTGTTTCTCAAGAACACTTGAATTTTACCAATGTGTTCTGCAGTTGGTTAAAGGCATATCAAATGGGCAAATTCATTTTCAAAGGAATGTCTTTAAAATAAACTTAAATATTGTGTTATTACTTCCTATAATATTTGTAATTTCTAGTTGTCTCTTTTCTAACCCTATCCCAGTGACGGTTCAGCAATTACTAACTGGCGTTCTGAGTGTCAGTGGCTGCTGTGATTATAATGAAAGGTTTGCTTACCCTAGAATGCTTTTGAATCAAAATTAGTATGTGGCCCCTCTGTAATAAGAGTCTAGAATGTACTAATGATAAGACGGCAGTTCAAGAATTCTGTTATCTCATTGTAATGTAATCCTGGAAATATAAATATATGGCCAGCTATCTTAAAATAAGCCTGTTGAATATATTTTGATGATGTGAAATGGATCACTGCATTTTTCATTGTTTTAATATACGCTAAAGCTTTACATTTTTCCTATATGATACTATACAGTGCAAATGTCTAAAGGGAAACTGAAAATTTAGAGAGAACCTCCTGAACTCTACCTTCCTTTTATACTCATCCTTTATATTTGTTTTATCTTTCTTTCTTTTTCTTTTTTGGCTGCCTGGCAGCATAAGAAGTTCCTGGGCTAGCCAGAAGATCCAAGCCACATTTGCAACCTACACTGCAGCTGTGGCAATGCCAGATCCAGATCCTTTAACCCACCATGCTGGGCCTGGAATTGAACCTGCATCCTCGAGCTGCCATCAATTCCTTTGCACCAAGGCAGGGACTCCTTGTTTTATCTTTCGTATATGGCATATTATTAGATTTAACGGTGTTACCTAATGTGAAAACATTTATTTATTTTTTAATGATTTTTATTTTTTCCATTATAGCTTGTTTAGAGTGTTCTGTCAATTTTCTACTATACAGCAAAGTGACCCAGTCACACACATACATATATACATTATTTTTCTTATATTATCCTCCATCATGTGCAATCATAAGTGACTAGATAGAGTTCCTAGTGCTATACAGTAGGATCTCATTGCTTATCAATTGCAAATCCAATAGTTGGCATCTATTAACCCCAGACTCCCAGTCCATCCCACTCCCTCTCCCTTCCACTTGGCAACCACAGGTCTGTCCTCCAAATCCATGTGTTTCTTTTCTGTGGAAAGGTTCATTTGTGCTGTATATTACATTCCATTTCAAAGGCAATAGTTTGCATCTATTAACCCCAGATTCCCAGTCTATCCCACTCTTGGGCATATATCCAGACAAAACTTTCCTTGAAAAAGATATATGCTCCCGTATGTTCATTGCAGCACTATTCACAATAGCCAAGACATGGAAACAACCTAAATATCCATTGACAGATGAATGGATTAAGAAGATGTGCTGTATATACACAATGGAATACTACTCAGTAGTAGTAGTAAAATAAAAAAGAGCAAAATAATGCCATTTGCAGCAACATGGATGGAACTAGAGACTCTCATACTAAATGAAGTAAGTCAGAAAGAGAAAGACAAACACCATGTGATATCACTTATATATGGAATCTAACATATGGCACAAATGAACTTTTCCACAGAAAAGAAACTCATGGACTTGGAGAACAGGCTTGTGGGATTGACTGGGAAAACATTTTTTTTTTTTTAAATGGGGGAATTCAGCCCATTTGTACATATTGATACATTTTTCTCTTTCTGCCTTATCTTTTGGAACTTAGAAAGTTTTGGATATTTTCAATAATTAGTTTTTTTTTATATGTATAGTCTCATTGACTTCATCTTTATTTGGCTATAATTTATTGCTTCCCAACCTTGAAATTAGTTTTAGCTAATTAATACCTTCTTCCTCATTTCTTCCCTTTCTTTTAGTGTCAGATTTAAAATAGTCATTTTACTTTTCTATTGAAGAAATTTCAATTTTCTGTTAAATTGCCTATTGCTTACTAGGCAATCTGTAAGTTTATTTCACTTTTCATGTACTCTCCCCATCTCTGTCCATTTTAGTTGAGATCATCTGTATTTTCAGAACATATTGGCCATTACATATTATATTGTCACCCTTATAACCAACTTATGGTCTTAAGTGTAGTTAATAATTTAGTTCTTATTACCTCTCTTGAAGTCACTATATCTTCAGTTGTTTGAAATATCTAAAGTTAATTGTCTGCAACTTTACTAGATAAAAATCTCATGGTAAAAATATTTGCTGAATTCCTTTATGTTCAATAGATTGTCTCTGGCCCTGGCCTTAACACTTAAATATTTATTGATTGGATACGAAATTCTTACCCAATGTTTTCTTTACCAAAGCACAATAACTAGACATTTCTGTTGCCTTTTGGCATTAATATTCTTAATAATAATTACTTATATAACATAATAAATTATACATATATAATAGAGGATAAGTGGGAAAATCTCACAAATCATTTTTCTCTTACATGTGACTTTGACTTTTTACCTGAACACTGCTCTTTTTTCTTACAGTCCAATAGTTCCACTAAAATTTGTGTCAGTGTTGATAGCTTTGGTCAGTATGTTGTGTATATTGGTTCTTTGTCACATTTCTTTGATTTTTTTCTCTATTTTTTTGTCTTCTCTTCAATTCCTTATGATAAAAAGTTCCATCTTTTCATAAGGCAGTATTTCTTGTGTGCATTTGTTTTTCCTTCTAGTTTAGTTTGCATATCTGAAATAATTTTGCCTTTTTTTTTTCTTTTTTTTTTCTTTTTAGCACTGTACCTGCAGCATATGGAAGTTCCCAGGCTAGGGATTGAACTGGAGCTACAGCTGCCAGCCTACGCCACAGCCCCGGCAATACGGGATCTGAGCCTCATCTGCGACCTACACCACAGCTCACAGCAATGCCAGATCCTTAACCCACTGAGTGAGGCCAGGGATCAAACCCACATCCTCATGGATCCTGCTCAGGTTTGTTAACCGCTGAGACAGGAAGAGAACTCCTAATATTGCTTTATTGATAATTCTCTTCTGAATCTTAATGCTACTTTTTCCAAATCTTCCTTTTCTCCAGTCATCTCATTACTAAGTTCTTTTAATTCATGAAAAGGCATTAGAAAATATGCTCACCATCATTAATTATCAGAAAACAGAATCAAAACCACAGTGAATATTTGGAATGGATGGGCAGTGGGATCTTACTGTACAGCACAGGGAAATGTGTGTGATTGGGTCACTTTGTTGTACAACAGAACTTGATGAAACATTCTTAATCAACTATATACTTAAAAAAAACCAATGAGATATTACCTCACACCTGTTAGAATGGCTACTGTTAAAATGGTAAGGGATAACAAATGCTGGCAAAGATGTAGAGAAAAGGGAAATTTTGTGCACGGTTGGTGGGAATGTAAATTGTTAAAACCAGTTTGGAGGTTACTCAAAAAATTACAAATAGGACTACCATGTGATCCAGTGATCCCACTTCTGGCCATATACCCAAAGGAAACAAAATTGCTATCTGGAAGAGATATGGGCACTCCATGTTCATCGCAGCATTATTCTCAATAGCTAAGATACAGAAATGATCTAAGTATCCATGGACCAAAAAATGTGGTGTATATATACAATGAAATAATATTCAAAAAAAATCCTGCCATTTGCAACAACAAATACAGACCTTGAGGGCAAAATGTTACGTGAAATAAGACAGAGGAAGACCCATACTGTATAATATCACTTACATATAGAATCTAAAACTTAAACAGATTTTAGAATGGCAGATGTCAGGAATGAGGGTTAGAGAGAAGTGAGAAGATATTGATACAAGGGTACAAACTTTTTGTTACAGGATAAATGGCTTAAAGGTATCTGATGTACAGCAAGGTGACTATAGTTAATCATACTTTTAAGTTGCTAAGAGTAGATCTCAAATGTTCTCACCATTAAAAAAAGGTGATCACTTATGCTGATAAAAATGATAAAATTTTCACAATATATGCATGTATCAGATCATCACATTGTATACCTTAAACTTACACAATATTGTATGTCAGTTGTATCTCAATAAAGGTGAGAAAATAATTTTTGATTGAAATGTAACTTGTTAAAAATCTAGTTTGTGGGCAAACATTTCTGTTATACCTTGAGTGTCTCTAAAAGATGGTTTTGTTCCTTATCTTTTTTCATATGCTAATTTTATTTAGTCTTGACCAGGATCCATGTTTTTTATCTGATATTTTGAAATCAAATTTCTTTTCCTATGCTGTAAGAGAGTAAATTGACCAGGATAGCTTTTTTAACTTCATCATTCTCATGTTTGTTCTTTTACTGTTACCATGACCTGGCAATAAACCCTGCTTCATATATTCTGGGATCTGCCTCTTTGGCTCCACTTTTTAAATATTATTTGAAACTTTCCTTTTCTTTGCCCCTAGTGTTCCTGTCCTCCTTGATTTGGATTATACTACTAGTAATTTCTCCTCAATTTTGGGCTTTATTCTGGTGGAAAGCTTGTTTAAGCACTTGACAGTGCTCACAACACTGTAATCTCTTCATTTCTTATTTCAGCCCTTTTATACTCCATCATAAACTTAAGGATATGGAAATATGAATAGATGCATAACATTTATAATCACGTTCCCTTTCAGTATATGCAATCTTTTATTACTACATCAATAATGTGAAAATGTTCTAAATGCCACCTTATTCATAGCTGTTTTAAGACATGGCATATTCAATGTTGGCATCCAAATATTATGTAATATTTGAAATTTGCAATTTTTAAAAAATATTTTTGGTTTTGTTTTTGGCCATACCCACAGCATACAGAAGTTCCCAGGCCAGGGATTAAACTCTCACCACAACAGTGACAAATGCCAAATCCTTAACTGCTAGGCTACCAGGTAACTCTGAAATTCGTAGTTTTTAAAAAGGTCTTTGAAATACTTGCATTAAGTACTTGTATGGCCCTTATTTCAATTATGTGTTCAGGATCAAAAATTTGATAATTAAGTTTATTCTATATTTGAGAGTCATTGTGCAGTGGAGTTAGATTAAAAAGTTAGAGCAGGAGTTCCATTGTGGCGCAGTGGAAACGAATTCAACTAGGAACCATGAGGTTGCAGGTTTGATCCCTGGCCTCGCTCGGTGGGTGAAGGATCCAGTGTTACCGTGAGCTATGTGTGGGTTGCAGGCGCAGCTCGGATCCTGTGTTGTTGTGGCTGTGGCATAGGTGGCAGTTGTAGCTCTGATTCAACCCCTGGTCTGGGAACCTGCATATGCCATGGGTGTGGCCCTAAAAAGCTAAAAAATAATAAAATAATAATAAAATAAAAAGTTAGAGAAAATTATCTTAAGGACACTTGGATATTATCTCCTAAGGAATCCCTTCCCAAAGCGCCAACCCAAAATAACAAGTCTGAAAGTTGATAAAGATAAAGGTAGGAGTTCCTGTCATGCATGGCTCAGTGGTTACCGAATCCGACCAGGAACCATGAGGTTATGGGTTCAATCCCTGGCCTTGCTCAGTGGGTTAAGGGATCCAGCATTGCTTTGAGCTGTGGTTTATGTTACAGACGCAGATCAGATCTGGCACTGCTGTGGCTGTGGTGTAGGCCGGCGGCAACAGCTCCGATTCTTCGACCCCTAGCCTGGGAACCTCCATATGCTGTGGGTGTGGCCCTCAAAAGATAAAAGACAAAAATAAATACATAAATAAAGATGAAGGTAAATAGCCAGATGGGTAGTGAATGTGAAGGGACCAGATGAAATGTTTGTGACAAGAAGGTAGTTCTGGATGACTTTATATTTAAAGTGAAACTTTCCCTGTCCCACATGTTCTTTGGAAGGGAATAAGAGAAATGTCTTAATAGTTCATAGCAAACAGGATTTCCCATCATGGCTCAGTGGTAATGATCCTAACTAGTGTCCACAAGGACAAGGATTTGATCCCTGACCTTGCTCAGTGGGTTAAGGATCCAGCATTGCCGTGAGTTGTGGTCAAAGACATGGCTCAGATCCTGTGTTGCTCTGGCTGTGGTATAGGCTGAGAACTGCAGCTCCAATTCGACCTCTAGCCTGGGAACTTCCATGTACCGCAGGTGCAGTCCTAAAAGAAAAAACAAAAAAAAAAAAATAGTCCATAATAAATAGTATTCATTAATTAAAATAATGTATTTTGTTTCAAAACTTTTTGTCTGTTTTTTTTTTTTTTAGTATGTTTTACTTTTATGTATTTATTCCCATGTATTTCTAAATGGGTTTAGGAGATTAGCATGCTTCATTTCCAGAATATTTCTGCAGTGATTTAGCTAAGAAAATTTCCTTATTATTCGAAAAAAAGTTAACTTATTTTGTGAAGAATCTGTTCATGAGACTTTCAAGTTTTAAGAGTTCATAATATACTTTGGATACAAGGTCTTCGTGAGATTATATGTATTGCAAATATTTCTTTTTTGTTTGGTGCATTTATTGTCTGTCTTTATCTGCCTTTATCAAGACTGTAGATACCTTTTTGGGTTTTTTAAAAGAAGCTTCATAGTTTTAGCTTTTACCTCTATGTTTGTGATTCTTCTTGAATTCATTTTTGTGTGTGAGAGTGAGGTTCATGTTTTCCCTGATGGATATTCAGTTGTTGCATCACTAGTTGTTGAAGAGATTTTTCTGACCCTTTTGAATTGTGTTGATACTGTCTACAGCCATACCACCCTGAACGCGCCCGATCTCATCTGAACTGTGTTGATACTCTTGTCAAAATCAATTCATCTATATATGTGAATCTATTTCTGGACTTGATTTTGTTGGACTGATCTAATTTTATAGCCTCATATAAATACCACACTGCCTTGACTACTGAAACTTTATAGTAAATCTTGAAATCATGTTGTGTAAGTCCAACAAGTTTCACTTTGCTTTCAAAATTGCTTCGGCTATGCTTGGTTCTTTGAATTTCCATATTTCAGTAAAGCCCACTGAGGTATTAATTGGGATTGTGCCACATCTATAGATCAATTTAGATTGAAAGTGCATCTCAGCAATATTGAATATTTAAATATGTGAACTTGGTATAGATTCCATTTATTTAGCTTTTCTTTAATGTATTTCAGCAGTGTAGAGGAGTGGTATACCTTTTGTTAAATTTAGTCTAAATATTTACATTTTGCCACTTTGAATAGAATGGTTCATTCATTTTATTTTCCATGTTTTTTCTTTCATATAGACATAAAATTGGTGTTTGTATATAAGTTTTGTATTCTATGTATTAGGTGGGTAAAATCTACTTTTTGACTCTCCTGGGATTTTTTAGACTCCTTCGGACAAGGCGTCTATGTGGACAAGTATGTTTGTGAATAAAGACAATTTTGCTTATTGTTTGACAAATTTTATGGCTTTTACTTCATTTTCTTGCCCTATTGCACTTGCTATGACTTCTAGTATAATGGCTAATGAAAATGGTGAGATCGGATTTTCTTCATTTTAATAAGAGTGTGTTAAGTACAGCGTTATTAAATAAGATATTAATTGTAAATATTTCATATGTGCGCATTATCACATTGAGATAGTTTTAAAAATTTTAAAGAATCCTGCTTGCTATTCTAGGAGTGGAAAAAAAAGTAGCTATTTGAGAGAGTTGCAGGGGACTCTATAAGATGTTTTAGAAAATCCAATAGAGATGAAAATCTAGCCATGGTACCATTAATTGATAGGTCTAAGATATGTATTTTTTAAAGCACATCTCTTTAATAAAAAATAGCAATAAAAGAGTTCTCACTGTGGCACAACAGGATCAGTGGCATCTTGGCAATGCTGGGATGCAGGTTCAATCCCCAGCCCAGCACAGTGGGTTAAGGACCCAGTGTTGCTGCACCTGCGGCTTAGGTGGCAGCTGTGGCTTAGATCTGATCCCTGGCCTGGGAGCTCTATGTGCCGCAGGGCAGCTAAAAAAAACCCAAAATGCTGATAAGAAATGCTGTACTTCACAGTGTATATTCTATAAACAAACCCACAATGTAGCTACATTTATATATAAACAAATAAATACACTTTTTTCCTGAATATGATTTAAAAAAAAGCAGTTATAAGTATTCTGTACCTAAGATGATATAGCCTTACAAAGTATTAATTAAATAAAAACAACCTAAATAAAAGTATTTCTACACTGAAATAACTTACCCTGCAAACAAATTACTTAGATTTTTTGAAAACTGCTTTCAAAAATTATAATTGTAGCTCAGTTAATGTATATTATACATTTTTTCTTCATACCCAGGCCTAGTAAGATCTATGTTATGAAATAATGTGACTATTTAATACTCATTGTGATTTAACAACATTCATTAGTGTAATTTTAGAAATATGTAAGTAGATAAATAGCCTCATGAGTTAAAATATATCTTCAGCACATTTTTATATATTTCAAAAGTAAGAATTCTAGACAATTCACAAGCAAAAACATACTTATTAGCATGATTCCTTATATTCCACCTAGAGTATTTCCTAACAGGGATCCCCTCAAAGGGTAAATACTAGTGAAATTGTTCATTGGTTTTCTACACATATCTCTAAATAAGAAGTTTGGAAAGTCAAACTTAAGACATAGGAGACCAGGCTAATGTGACAGCCCTGGGAGAAAGAAAAATTAAGTTCATCCTATAAACAAAATCACAGTGCAGCCCTATATTCAGTTTTTATCCAGAGCTTCTGCTACAAATAGACAGTTCATAGCAACTAACAATTTAAACTTGGATGAATGAAGGGAACCTACTGAGAGAAAAATTACCTCCACTTGTCCAAACCACACTTTTGTTCTTTTAGACAGATGCTGAGTTCAAGTGGGAACCAAACTCATATGAAAAACATATTCTAAGAGCAAAATTAAACCCCCTCACTCTCATAAAAACAAAATCAAATGAGAAGTCTAGGGACTTCTAGAATGTACACTAATCAGAGAGGAGCAGATTTTAAAGATTAAGTTAGAAGTTTCAGCAAACCAAATATGGTAGGTAATGATTATTAGTAGAAATGTATTCTAAACATAGGCATGTCTAATTTGACTTATCTCAATTTGGACAATTCAAATCCACAACTATGTTATACTTAGAAAAAAATTCATGTTGTAACTTTATTTTTAATATATTAATTCATTTAATCCCTTTATTCAACTGAGTGTTGACTGCATTTCTGGTACTTTATATGGTGTCATTGAAATTACTAGGGGAACAACATGGTCTAGCTTGTGCATGTCACACCAGTTTGCATAATACCAAGGCCTCATCTTTGGCATCAAGACAGCTTGTAATTGCACTGATGCCTAGTGCTGAGTGTCAGCCCAGTGACTAGGTATCAGGGACAGATTTTTTTCTTTGGTTTAATCTTGAAATTAGCAAGGTCATTTGGCTGTGGTTGAGTGAGTGAAGGGAGTGCAGTAGCATATAATGTCAGCAGAGTCTCAGAGGACTGGATCAAGTAGAGCTTTGTAGATCAGGGTAAGGTCTTTGTTTCTATTCTGAGAGAAATAGAAATGACAGGACTGGGGAGAACAGGTTTAGCAAGTAGGGGGATATTGGGAATTAAGTTTCTAAGGTAACGGATTTGAAATGTCTATTAGACATTCAAATCCAGATGTCAAGTGGGCAGTTAAATAAATGAGTCTGACATTCAGAGTGTATATGAATTGGGAAGTCATCAGGGTGAGTCTGCTTGGGATTACCTAGCACAGAGACGAAGTCATCAAAAGACTGAGTGCTAAGCTATTCCATTACTAGATGATGGAAGGTAAGAAAGAATTGGTAGAGATGACTAAAAGTAGACAGAAGGTAGGAGAACCCAGAGTGAGAGGAGTCCTTGAAGTGAAAAAAATGAGAAAGAATGAGTGTCCAAAATGGTGTCAAATCCTGCCAATAAATAAACCTAGTAATTTAAGAACTGAGAATTGGCCAATAAATTGGCTAATACTGAGGCCTTTGTGACCTTGTTAAAAATAAGTTTTTGTTATAGCAACCCTGTTCATGCAAATCAGGTTTGGCATGAAACCAAGAAAAAATTGGAGGAAAGGACATACAAGCAGCAGGTATAGACAGGTTTTTTCAGGATATATGTTGTAAAAGAAAGCAGAAAAATTGAGCCACTAGTTAGGTGATATTATAGCATATTCCATTGTGATAATAATTATCTCCTGGAATGGGAGAAAAGAATAATATAGAGTTAAGAGAAATGCAGGAAAAAAGAGATGATTTTATGCATTTGGAAAATGTTAGCCTTAACTGGACCATGGCAAATTCATTCATACTAACAAGAGAAATCCAACTACATGGGCATTTATTTGGAAATAAAGATCACCAGAAATTATGAAAGAAGTAATTGAAGGGGGAATGAGAGTGAGCCAGCAGCTCAGTGTGTTCCATAATGAGGAAGGGAGCAAGGGTGCAGGAATGCCTCCATCAAGGAGGGCATAATAGGAGTTCCTGCTGTGGGGCAGAAGGTTAAGGACCCAGCACTGTCTCTGAGGTGGCACAGATCCAATCCCCAGCCCAGCAGAGTGGGTTAAGGATCTTATGTTGCTGCAGCTGTGATGTAGGTTGCCACTGCAGCTGTGATTAGACCCCTGGCCTGGGAACTTTCATGTGCTGCAGGTACAGCCATTAAAAAAAAAAAAAAAAAAAAAAAGCAAGAATAGCATTGTTATTTGGTATTTACCTTGAGAGTATGAAATTTCTAGAAATAGGGAGTAAAAGTACAATTGCCTGGAAGTGGCAATAAGAATCAAGGAAGACACTGACCCTATTTCTAGGCACAATTGTATGATAACAAACACATACAATACATGGGGAGTACTGTCCTCAGAGAAATGTGTACTTTCCTGAATTTTCTTCCTCTAACTGAAAGATGGGATTTTCAATGAAATAGTCTGAAACGATGCTGAATGTTGGAGAGGACTGATACAGAGTGTGCTTAGAATATATGGCATGAGTTCCTGGTGATGGAAAATTAGAGGTCTTGGATGTCTTCTTACTGATGTGTATATGGATATTGAGAGTGCCTAGTAATGGCCTTCCTGTTAATTTTGGTACTAAAGTTTATTTTCTGGGAAGGCAGTAGTTTTCCACCCCAGCTTCTTCTCCTGAGATGGGTGGGGTCAGAACAAGGCTGTTGAGTGGTGTTAGGGCAGTAGGGGGCAGGGTGTATTCAATTAACTTGTAGTTTTTCATGTCTCTCAAGAGACTTGAAATTGAAGTCCTAGTTTTTTTTTTTCAATGAAAAAAGTAGGGTTATTATTCTCATTCAATAATGTTTTGTTTGGTTTTTTCAGATAAAGTGTTTAACACATAATCTGGCATATAAATGTTCATTAACTAGTAGCTTTTTGCATTATTATACTTGCTGAAAATGATTTTAGGGCTTGATATTAGTGAGCTTTCTGGGTTATTACAATGTACAGATACGCCTAAAATAGCATGTTCTAGAAAAGTAAACAGATATAGTTTCTGATGATGTATACAGCAATAAAAAATAGGTATTTATGGATTTGTTGACCTAACTGCTTGTCAGGGTGCCTTTTTTAAAGCTGCTCAAAAAGCATGCCTTTGATGTAACTATAATAGGGCTTATAACTAATTATAATTCTGCAAACCACTGTAGTTAACTCAGTGAATCAACAAAGTGATGAATTAACAAGCCATATGATGTCTATAAACCTTTTCTGGCAACAGCACAGCCTTTAAACACCAGTATTTGTTTATTCAGTTTTCTTATGCACGTTTGATTGTACTGACTCTATGGGTTTGCTTTGACCAGTAGGTTATTAAAGACATTAATTTTTCCATTTTACTAATTCTGATCTAAGAAATGAAACTTAGCCAAAGTGGGAAACTAAATAGAGTCTGTGTATTTAGAAATAGACTACATGCAATGATACACTTTCAGCTTGTACTTCAGAAATCTCTCTCTCAAAATCTTTTTGTCTGCCGATTCATTTGGTGCTAAGCATTTAGGCGCTAACAAATAAACTTGAGTGTGAATAGACATGAGTGGATTGCCCTCCTTTCTTGAAATAATAATTTTGTATTTATTTGTTTAATTGAAGTATAGTTTACAATGTTGTGTTAATTTCTGCTATACAGCAGAGTGATTCAGTTATACATACATATGTTCTTTTTATATTCTTTTCCATTATAGTTTGTCTCAAGATATTATAGAATACATTTCCCTGTTCTATACAGTAGGACCTTACTGTTTATCCATTCTATATGTAATAGTTTGCATCTGCTAACCCCAAACTCACAGTTCATACCCCTCCCAATACCCTCCCCCTTGGCAATCACAAGTTTGTTCTTTATGTCTGTGAATCTGTTTCTGTCCTTTAGATAGTTTAGTTTGTGTCATATATTAGATTCCACATATGTGATATCATATGGTATTTGTAATAACCTTTATAAATGCATCACAAACTTTCCAAGTCTTTTTGTTTTTCTTTCAGGAACAGTTTATTATATTTGTCATATTTCTAGCCATGGTTGCCTAGTTTTGGAATCCTTAGAAATTATGCATTTAGGATCCCAAAAGACCTTAGCTTTTTTAACAAAAGAAAATAAAATCATTGAGTGGATGCTGGATGCTTTTTTGAGTATCATAAACCTGGACATAAGATGAACCATGTAGTCATGGTTAATAATGATGATTATTAGTGTGGAAACACATCATAACTTCTTGTAGTTATACTTTACACAATGCTTGGGATTATACTAAGCACTTTCACCCACACTATGTGTGATTCTAAATCACCCACTGAGGCATGGTTTGTTACTCTGATTTACAAAACTAATGCTCAAAAAATCCAAGTGATAATGCTTAACATGTCACAGAGAGCTGAATTGTGATGCTAGAACTTGAGATTTGAGGACTTTCTTTGTAAGTGCCATGCCTTTACCACAAGGTTATGTTTTGAAAAATTCCACTTGTTTTTCTCTTTTTTTTTTCACTTTTAATATTTTATTTCAAATGTTATGATTTACATCTATCATGTTTTTTGTTTTCTTTCTTTGTTATTATTTTTAATTTGAAGTATAGTTGATTTATAGTGTTGTGTTAGTTTCAGGTATATGGTAAACTGATTCAGTTATATATATTTCAGATTATTTTCCATTATAGGTTATTACATAATACTGAGTATAGTTCCCCATTTGTTTCTCATTTAACATCACTATCTTCAGCCCTAACTGTCCAAGTTCTGTAACCTATTTCCAAGGTATAGCATGTAAATTCTTCCCTGGATGTATTTTCTTCTTGTTTTAAAATTGACATTTGCATTATTACCACTTTGAGCCTTTACCATTTCACATACAGTTTTGCCTGTGGGTCCTTCTCTAGTCCTGTGTTCCTCAGATCTTTTCTTCATACTCTCCACCTGCTCATTCTTTATAAAATATGGTATCATATAGTTTAATTTTTTTAAGTGGGCAATACATTATTCCTTTTTAAAATGATTTTGATTTTTTCCGTTAAGGGTTGGTTTACAACGTTCTGTCGATTTTCTACTGTAGACCAAAGTGACCCAGTCACATATGTATGTATATACATTCTTTTTCTCACATTATCCTCCATCATGTTCCATCACAAGTGACTAGATATAGTTCCCAGTGCTATACAGCAGGACCTCATTGCTTATCAATTGCAAATCCAATAGTTGGCATCTATTAACCCCAGACTCCCAGGCCATCCCACTCCCTCTCCCTCCCACTTGGCAACCACAGGTCTGTTCTCCAAGTCTGTGTGTTTCTTTTCTGTGGAAAGGTTCATTTTGTGCTGTATATCACATTCCAGATATAAGTGATATCATATGGTATTTGTCTTTCTCTTTCTGATTTACTTCACTTGGTATGAGAGTCTCTAGTTCCATCCATGTTACTGCAAATGACAATATTTTATTCCTTTTTTATTTTACTACTATTAATAAGTAGTATTCCATTGTGTATATATACCACATTTTCTTAATTCATTCATCTGTTGATGGACATTTAGGTTTTTTCAATGTCTTGGTTATTGTAAATAGTGCTGCAATGAACATACGGTTGCATGTATCTTTTTCAAGGAAAGTTTTGTCCAGATATATGCCTAAGAGTGGGATTTCTGGGTCAAATGGTAGTTCTATGGTCAATTAATCTTTGACAAAGGAGGCAAGAATGTAAAATGGGAAAAAGACAGTTTTCAGTAAGTGGTGCTAGGAAAACTTGACAGCCTCACATAAATCAATGAAACTGGAATACACCCTGAAACCATGCACAAAAATAAACTCAAAATGGCTTGAAGACTTAAAAGTAAGACAAGACAGCATCAAACTCCTAGAAGAGAACATAGGCAAAACATTCTCTGATGTTAACCATACAAATGTTTTCTTAGGTCAGTCTCCCAAGGCAAGGTCAGTCTCCCAAGGCAACAGAAATAAAAGCAAAAATAAACCAATGGGGCCTAATCAAACAGACAAGCTTTTGCACAACAAAGGAAACCATAAAAAAAAAAAAAATCAAAAAGACAACCTATGGAATGGGAGAAAATAGTTTCAAATGATGCGACTGACAAGGGCTTGATCTCTAAGATACACAAACAATTTATACAATTCAACAGCAAAAAAACCAACACCCCAATTAAAAAATGGGCAAAAGACCTGAATAGACATTTCTCCAAAGATATAGAGATGGCCAACAGGCACATGAAAAAATGCCCCACATCACTAATTATTAGAGAAATGCAAATTAAAACTACTCTGAGGTACCACCTCACACCTGTCAGAATGACCATCATTAACAAGTCAACAAATAACAAATGCTAGAGAGGGTGTGGAGAAAAGGGTACCCTCCTACACTGTTGGTAGGAATGTAAATTGGTACAACCACTGTGGAAAACAGTATGGAAGTACCTCAGAAAACATTATATATATATTTTTGCTTTTTAGGGCTGCACCCATGGCATCTGGAAGTTCCCAGGCTAGAGGTTGAATTGGAGCTACAGCTGCCTGGCTGCACCACAGCACAGCAATGCCAGATCCAAGCAGCATTGTGACCAACATCACAGCTCACGGCAACTATGTATCCCTAATCCACTGAGCAAGGCTAGGAATCAAAACCGCATCCTCATGGATCCTGGTTGGGCTTGTTACTGCTGAGCCACGATGGGAACTCCCAGAAAACATTATTCTTCATATAATATTCAAACTGGGAGTGGCTTATAATTCTATTTATTTGCAATGTGGTTAATGATTTCAAACTTAACCTCTGTAAACCCTTTTATTCCAGGCCTGTGAAAATACAACAATGTACATGTCATGTATCTAAATATTTAAAAGAAGTGAATCAAGCCATATAGTAAATAAAATATATTTTATGCTTTTTTTTAGTATGCTTTCATATCAATGAAATTGAAAAATAGGTGTTTCTATAAGACAAAGTGAGCAAAATATTAAGAATGACTAAGTATTTTACACACTTTTGGGTGTTCTTATGATGAGATGGGGAGTTCTGAACTCATTATGTAGTTATCAGTTCACTTTTGTTGTCTTTGTTTAATGTACCATAAAATCGTTTCCATAATTTGTATGAATAGAAAATAATACTCTAATGTTGTGCTGTCTGATAGAGTAGCCACTAACAATAATACATGATTATTCAAACTATTATTAACTAAAATTAAAGTGTAGTCTCTCAGTCTCAACAGTCCCCTTTGAGTGGCATAATAGCCACATGTCACTGGTATGTACTACATGTTGTGGGGCAGATAGAAAATATTTTCATTGTGGCAAAAAATTTTATTGGAAAACATTAAAAGATTAAGCAAAAATAAATAAAAAATAAAAACATTAAAGATAATAAGTTAACATAATTGTATTGAGTTTATATAATTTGAATATATAGCCATCAAGAATTACAACTAAATAGAAAAACTCAAAACATTGTCACTTTTCATGTTTATAAGTGCTGAATATAAAACTTTTATTTTAAAAAATTTTTAATTTATTTTTTTTATGGCCACACCCATGGCATATAGAAGTTCCCAGGCCAGGGTGTTCAATCCAAGCCTCACTTGTGACCAAACCACAGCTGCAGCAATTTGTGGATAGTTTAGCATGCTCAACCAGGCTGGGAATTTGGGAATTGAACCTGTTCCTGTGCCGTCACCTGAGCCACTAGAGTCAGACTCTTTTTTTTTTGTCTTTTTGCCTTTTCTACGGCCGCTTCCACAGCATATGGAGATTCACAGGCTAGGGGTCTAATCAGAGCTATAGCCGCCGGCCTATGCCAGAGCCACAGCAACTCAGGATCCGAGCTGTGTCTGCAACCTACACCATGGGTAGGCAACACCGGATCCTTAACCCACTGAGCAAGGCTAGGGACTGAACACGCAACCTCATGATTCCTAGTTAACCACTGAGCCACGACAGGAACTTTGACAGCCAGACTCTTAACTCAATGTGCCACACTGGGAACTCTAATATAAAAATTTTAAATCAAAATTATTTAAAATCAATTTTGAACTTAATTTTAAAAATGTATTTTTTTTTTTTTTTTTTTGCTTTTTAGGGCATCACCTGCAGCATATGGAAGTTCCCAGGCTAGGGGTCCAAGTGGAGCTACAGTGCCAGCCTATACCACAGCCACAGCAACATGGGATCCAAGCTGTGTCTGCGACCTACACCACAGCTCATAGCAATACTGGACCCTTGACCCACTGAGTAAGGCTGGGGATTGAATCCACATCCTCATGGATACGAGTGAGATTTGTTTCCTCTGTGCCGCAGTGGGAACTCCAAATATTTTAAACAATATCGACTTCTTGCACTTCTACTGTTTAGTGTCTATCCACTTGCCAATGTAAACCATGATGTGTCTAGGTCTGTACATGTACAAACTTAAGAGAAATCACTTTTGTAATACTGGAAAAGAGTCCTCAGCTGCCTTAAGCAATTTTGGAGAATCCTGCTCTAATTCCTACGTACTTCTGTGACTGTAAGTTGAAATATTTAATGAAGCAAAAGACGGATGCTTTGAACTAGTACTAGAAGATTATATTTCAACAGGCAGAACTTATTTGCATTCAGGCTGAGGGCGAGAATTTAACAAGTTAATTAATTTGTCTTTTCTCTTGCTTAAATGCTCTGCCACTCAAATCCTCCCCAAACTCTAAAGCAGTATTCATCTTTTACACTGGCAGTGGCCCAACTCTTAAACCTTCATGACATTTGGGTATGGTAATCTTTTTTAAATTCTATTATTATTTTTTTAAGACAAGATCTTGGGAAAGAGTTTCCCTGGGGCCTGAACAGAGCTTGATGAGAGCAGATGTTTAGGGTGTATATTATTCTGTGTTAGCATGAGCATCAGACCCTGGGTAACATAGCCACCCAGTGTGATATAATCACTTTATATATTTTTTTCATGTCTATGACAGTTGGAGCCTAGACCCTCTTGCCCAGATCTAATGGTGCTACTGCGTGACAAACCTAATAGAAGCATTCTGATACCTTTGTCTACACTTAAATTTTATGAATTTTAGGTCTCTTTGCTTATGAAATTTTTTTTGTAATCTTTTCACTCTAAAACATTGCTATTTTTCAAGGTCAGATACAAAATTATAATCCTTACCGGAAGTTATCACTCTTTATGAATTCTTGGGCCATTTATGCCTCTAGTTTAACTCAAGTTTACCTTAGACTCTACAGGAATCTCAAGTAGCAGGATTTCAAGGGCTTCTCCAGCCACCTTTAGTGAGAGGAGTTGTATATCTTTTTGTTTTATTTATTTTTTTGTCTTTTATAGTTGAGAAATCCATTCAGGTTATTTAAAGAAAACTGAAAAGAAATCACAAACCCCTGGAAGTTAATACCTTTTATTATAGTAATTGATGCACATTACACATGCCAACATGTTGTAGATTGCCACACCCATCAGGGAGAGAACAGTGACATTTCATCGCTTCTTGGCTCAAATATGTATGTTTCTTACTGAATAATATGGTTATTTCTCCATCCATTCATGGTTTCACCCATATTCACAATCAGACAATTTCTATTTGGTCCCTATGACTTGCTAAAGAGAGTCATAAAATGGACAAGAACAGAGTTCTGAGTTCTGAGCTGGAACCAAGTCACATGCTGTGCTTTGATGTCTCTCTTCAAAGAGAGTTTCCCTGCCTGAAGAGAATGACTAGGAAGGTGATTAGTGGGCAGTCAGGGAGGACATTTTATAAACACATGTTCTGACAAGGCAGATTCGGGCTCCTATTAAAAGGTCAAAGCAGGCTTCCAGCTTTACCTTGGTATGTGGCCAGCAGCCCAGGTGGCAACTCCTCTCAGCCACACACTGATAGAACTCTGCTAGTGGGAGAAAACAAAACCAAACCTCAACCATAAAAGTAAGAAAATTCACTACACCTAAACTAGTACCACTAGTCAAGCCATAAGAAATCAACCCTCTCGCCCCACATTAGTGCCTTGACTTTAAATCTCAGTGTAATAAATTATCCTTCTGATTGTCTCTAATGACATATACCTAGTTCTAAGTACTTCTTAGCTACATTTTCTTCCCAAGCAGCCTGAGGCAACATTGTAAGCAGGCCTGCCAGGTAAAATACAGGAAGCCCAGTTAAATTTTCCGCTTCAGATAAACAATGGATACTTTTGTAGTGTAAGTAAGGCTCAAATACTTCACTGGACATAATTATACTGAAATATGCATTGTTAATCTGAAATTTAAATTTTAGACTTTATTTCTTTTTTTTTTGCCTTTCTTTCTCATCATGCCATTGTCAATCTGGTTACTGTTTATTTTCTAGTTTTGGCAGGGGGGTGGGGAGGGCTAGAATAGGTTCTTTTCCCTCTAGTGTAGAGATTTGAAACCATAGCTATGCATTTGCACCACAGGAAGAGCATCAGAATAATGTGCATGACCTAGGGACCACCTAGGTCTGGGATGAGACCCAGTCATTCCTATTTTTAAAAGCTCGAAAGGTTAGAGTAATATACAACTATTATATTAAGAACCACTCAAAGAACTTAATGGCATCTTCCTGCCCACCTAAGACCTGGTAGAAAAGAAACAAAATGTTCCCTTGCTAAAGAGGGGACTAAAGGTTATAATTTCTAAGTACTGTGTAGGAGTTGGCCCAAACTGACAGCAGAAAGCTATTATGTAGAAGACCAAAATTTGCCATCTTGAAATGTCTCTTTGGGATGCTGAAAGCAATCAAGGCCTGTTCCCAGAACAGAGCTATCAGGAGAGGTATCTGCAAAGAATATGGGCTAGGTGTGGTGGGCCAGCAAACATTTGTTTACCAATGTGCTCTTCCATCTCCTTGTGAATTGTCTTCCTTTCCTTTTTTTTTTTTTTTTGGGGGGGTTCACACCCCGTGCACCATGTGGAAGTTGCCAGGCTAGGGGTCAAATTGGAGCCGCATCTGCAACCTACGCCACAGCTCACGGCCACACCAGATCCTTAACTCACTGAGCCAGGCCAGGGATCGCACCCACATCCTCATGGTTCCTAGTCCAGTTAGTTAATCACTGAGCCACAACAGGAACTCTCTACCTAACTTTCTTTTGAAGTCCCAGATCACTATCCCCAACATCCTATTTTGTTTTTACGTGAAGATCATGTTTTAAGGTGAGGGTTTCCTCCATTTTGGTGAGTTACTCTGTTCTCCTGGTCTTTCCCACATACGCATGCTCTTAAACTTTTCTTTGATTTTTTTCCCCTCCTGTTAATCTCTCATATTATTTTAGTTCTTAGACCAGCCAGAAGAACCTAGAAGGGTAGAGGAAAATTTCTTCCTCCTGGACTATAGAGATGTCTTGTCAGAATACAGGTGATTCCTTCCTAGTCTGGCTGGAACAAAGCCAACCCTGTTTTGCTGGATGCTGTGCACAGGAGCACAGGACATTTGCTTGTCTATCCTGCCCTCTTTATTAGGCTAAATTGGTGGGGGCAATGCAAGCAGGACTCAAGCACTAGAGTCACGTAGAAGCTTGCTTCTTAGGTTTCCTCAGCCCATGAAGGGTAGCAGGATATTTAGAGACTGTGTTTCCCCAGAAAAAAATAATTTACCATTTCTTTTATTTGATTTTTTATTTGATTTTTAAAATTTTAAATATATATATATATTTTGCTTTTTAGGGCCACACCTGTGGCATATGGAAGTTCCCCGGCTAGGGTTTGAGTTGGTGCTACATCCTATGGCCAGCCATAGCAACATGGGATCCGAGCTGTGTCTGCGACCTGTGCCACAGCTCACGGCACCAATTCTTTTAAAACCATAACTCAAAGCACTCTTTCATTCCAAGCATAATGTTGGTGTCTAGATTAAAATTAGACATTTAATTTATAATGCATTATAATCAAGTTGCATTAGTCCATTTTATGTCTGTAAACTAAAGATTTTAGTTATATCAGTGAATGAGATGGTGACTCCAAAAGCAAGCGATATTTGTTCTAATTATCCTAGAACTTTATTTGTATAGTTCATTTTGCTCAGAAAAGCAGTTGGATACCATCTGGGACCTTTTTAGAAAGGCAGAATCTCAAGTCCCACCCCTGAGGTAGGAATCAGAATCTGCATTTTAACAAGATACTTAGGTGATTTGTATGTGAATGAAACTCTGAGAAGCCTTGCTGTAGACCTCTACATGAGTCATGGCCCAGAGACCTCTACCACAACAGTATCAAATAATACAGTAGGGAATAATACATACTTAAATACTTGGTGATTGACTACTGATATCCTATTTTTTAAAAGTTTGTAAAATGCCAGCTTTTTTCAACGTTGTCCAACCAATGGTATCCATGTGCTGAGACCAGCTCAGCAGGATGGGGCTGAAGAGGGCGCTGTGAAACTTAAGGAAAAAAGTTAACATAAAACAAGACACAGAGACATTTATCTTAAGTAAAGGTGAGAACCAGGGGACTCAAGGTCTCAGGGACCAAGAGCACTGCCTCAAGAAACCACACTGCTTTTATTGTGCTCTTTAGGATGACAGGTCAAGTGAGGAGGGGCTATGGGTGGAGGATATAGGGTTTGTTTACTATTTTATAAGTTCTTTTATTATTTTAAAAGCCACTTAGCTGGTAGGAGGTTAAGCTTTTACTCTGACCTTTAGGCATTTAACAATCATTAGCATTTGAGTTACCTATGCATTGCATTCCAGAGAATCCTCACTGTGCTTCCTCAAAAGGCATGCCTAGTTTTGCACCTTGGTTCTCTTTGCTAATGCGTATTCTGCTAATGACCACTCATAAACCACTTGGCCATGAGGTTCCTCTTTCTCTTATTCTTTAGAGGACATATCATGCTTGTGCAAACAGCCATGCCAATCTGCACAGGTCCGGGTGCCTAGACCAACGCATTGTGTCCTCATTCAGCTGACCCTATGAATAGTTTATGCCTTTAGGTCTTTGTTCTTAAGCTTAAGTCATTTACCAGCACTGTGACTGTTCTTCAAGCAGGAAGATGGGATAAAGTAAAGCAGGACAAGATGGAGTTTTCAGCAAAGAGGCTAAGAAAATACTGTAGAAACATGTCGTGCGACATCCATGCAAACTTAAACTGTATTTATATTTATATCAAATACATCATAAGTTATTTAGACCTTATGAAAAATAAAAATACATTTCAATTTATTTGCAGACATGGACATAGAACCGAGTTATACAAATGGACCTTAGAAGTTACATGATCTAGGAGTTCCCGTCCTGGCTCAATGGTTAGCGAATCCAACTAGGAACCATGAGGTTGCTCATGCTCAATTTCAAGCATATGAAAATACTCATAACTGAATAGCAACTAAAGGAAGAGAGGCAACTTACTTTGTCAAATAACACATCAAAACTTAATTATTTAATTGGGAGATGGTGCTGTGCAATAGGCACCATCCTACATTGTTGGAAAAGTCAGTTACTAAAAATCTCTAGAGGGTTGATTTTACTTTTTTCAACAAGCATCAAAATCCTTTAAAAACAGCATGCCTTTTCCATAATTAATTATATTAATAGAAATATATACTAAATATTCATGGTTGTTTACAAAGAGATGGATTTGAGGGTAATTGGCAAAAGTCAATGTTTAGTAATCAAATTTAATAGCAAAAAATATGAAATTCATCAAATATAGTACATCTTTATGGATATAAATGGAGCCATTAAATTGTATTTTGTATAAAAATAAAATTTTGTAAATATTTATAGAAATTTAAGCAGAAGGAGCAAACTGTGGAACAAAATATGTTCCAAATGTTAGCTACCAAGAGTAGATATCAACATATAAAACATACATATTTTGGGAGTTATAAAGGATTTTATTTCCTTTCTCACGATTTTTAAAATTACCTTGATTTTCAGTAATCAAAAGTAGTAATAAAATATATTTGATGGTAATATAACTATATATTTTCTGTATAACTTTTGTTTTTAAAAATTAATTTTAGGTATATAGCCTAATGACTCAATATTTTAATAGATTACCCTCCATTTGAATTTATTACAGAATAATGGCTATCAAATTATATTTGATGGTAATATAACTATATATTTTCTTTGTGCTATACAATATATCTTTGTTGCTTATTTATTTTATACATAGCAGTATGTATCTCTTAGTCCCCTACCCGTATCTTGACCCTCTATCCTTCCCTCTCCCCACTGGTAACTCCTAGTTTGTTTTCTCTATCTGAGTCTGTTTCTGTTTTGCTGTGTATATTTGTTTATATTTTTTAGACCCCACATGTAAGTGATAACAGAGTATTTGTTTTTCTCTGACTTATTTCACTAAGCATAATATTCTCTAGGACCATCCATGTTTTTGCAAATATCAGAATTTCATTCTTGTTATGGCTGAGTAACATTCCATTCTATTAATGTATATGTATGTATGTTTGTATGTGTGCATACACACACACACACACACACACACACACTCTCTCGACTTTATATATTCATCTCTTGATGGGCACTTAGATTGCTTCTATATCTTTTCTATTGTCAATAATGCCGCTATAAACACTGAGTTGCTTGTATCTCTTCTAATTAGTGTTTTCATTTTCTTTGCCTATATACCCAGGCCTGGAATTGTTGCATCATATGGTAGCTCTGTTTTTATTTTTTTGGTAAATCTCAACAATGTTTCCCACAGTGGCTGTACCAATTTACATTCCCACCAACAGTGTTCCCTTTTCTCCACATCCTTGCCAACATTTGTTATTTGTGGTCTTTTTTATGATAGCCATTCTGACAGGTGTGAGGTGATACCTCATTGTGGTTTTCATTTGCATTTCTCTGATGATTACCAGTTGTGAACATCTTTTCATGTGCCTGTTGAACACCTGCATGTCTTCTTTGGAAAAATGTCTATTCAGATCTTCTGCCCATTTTAAATTGGGTTTTTTTGTTTTTTGATGTTGAGTTATATGAGTTGTTCATATATTTTGGGTACTACTTATTGGTCATATCATTTGCAAATATTTTTTCCCATTCAGTAGGTTGCATTTTCTTTTTGCCAGTGGTTTCTTTTACTGTCTAAAACCTCTTAAATTTAATTACATCTCTTTTTATTTTTGCTTTTATTTCTTTTGCCTTAGGAGACAGGTCCAAAAAATATTGCTGTAATTTATGTAAAAGAATATTTTACTTATGTTATCTTCTAGGAGTTTTAAGGTTGCTGATCTTACATTTAGATCTTTAATCCATTTTGAGTTAAATATATAATATATATATATGACTTTATTGAACAATATATCATCAGACAGATTCCCATAGGAAAAGGACTCAATGTATTTCAAGGCTTATATGTGCATAAATGAAAGAAATAGTAAATAAGGAAGCAGTTTGGAGTTAAGGAAAGAATAACAGATTTTTTGTTTTGGGTTTGTTTTTTTTTTTTTGTTATTAAAAACAAGACTTCATAGTTGAGATCTTTACTCCCTCAAAGTCTTAACATTTTTTGAGTTTTAGTATCTTCCCCCTCTTTTAAAATTTGAAATACTTGACATGGCTCTCAAAACAGATTACATAATTAAGATTTATATTTATAAAATGAAACCAAAGATATGTTTACCTATATAGCTAAATGAACAAAAAAAAATTTAACTATTTGACAAAAAGACTTTGATTGCATTTAGTTTAATATAAAAAAGCATTTATTGTTTAATATGAAAGAAAAATGACACTCCCCTTGAGATATTCCATATTTATTCTGTTTTTACATTCCTGCCCATAAAATTCCACTTATATGTGTGTTAATATTGCCTTGGTCTCAAAAAGAGACATGATGGCAATTTTGCAAGTGTTTGTGGCTGTATCAAGGATTGCTATTTGTCCTTTATCTACAGTAGTGAAACTCTTGATTTTTAGCTGGGTATAGTGCATCAGCTATATTCTGCATCTTCCATTGCAACTCAGTGGTTGTGTAACTAAGCTCTGGACAATTGAATGTATATTAGAGTGGTATAAAAAAATATGGGGAGTTTCCTTAAAGGGAGAATTCTTCTTCAGAGGAGGAATCCTTCATTTTTTCTTTACAGTGAAACTAAAGGCAGCCATGATGTTTGGTATTTGAGCAGCCACCTGACTACAAGAAGGAAGTCACATATAAGGAGGGTATCGCATCACAATAGCCTTCTGTACATGCTATATAATCTTTGGAACAACTGTCTAGGCTATTATTTAAAAGAAAGATTAAACTTCCATCTTATTTAGACCACTGATGCTTAGATTCTTCACCATCTACAACCATGCCTAAGTTGACTGGTAGAGTGACCTTTTGGATTACCTGCACCTTTTTTTTTCTGTTTTGTTGAAAGGACATAGGGTAGTTCCCATTGTGGCACAGTGGAAATGAATCTGACTAATATCCATGAGGATACAGGTTCAATCCCTGGCCTCACTCAGAGTGTCAGGGATCCATCATTGCCATGAGCTGTGCTGTAGGTCGCAGTCACGGTTCAGATCCTTCATTGCTGTGGCTATGGTGTAGGCTGGCAGCTGTAGCTCCAGTTGGACCCCTAGCCTGGGAACTTCCATATCCACAGGTGTGGTCCCAAAAAGCAAGAAAAAAAAAAAAAAAAGAAAAGGCATAGGAAGCAACATTTGACTACTCTACCTAGAAACTCTTGTCAGTCTCTGGTAATTTATATGTCCTATTCTATAATAGCCTGAGCTTGGTCTTCTATTAGAAGTCACTGCTGTCATTTTTACCTGTTTGTCAGCTTCAGCTCCTCTAGAAATGTGATTAGACAGAGCCTGTCTGAACAGAATAACAGTGCAAACAGCATTTTGTAATTGGCTGATAGAACTTCTCTTCCAGTTTACAAAATAAGTTTCAGGAGTAGTGGATAAAAACAGCTATAGTTCAAGAGAGTGCTTTTTACAAGGCTTTCTAAACATCTAGCAATAATTTATATAGTACCCACCTTGATATTAACTGATATGAATGAAAAAAAAGATAGCTAAAACTCCTGAGTAAGCAAAATAATAATTGAGTTTTGTAATATATGGAGATGTTAAGCTGTGATGATTTAACACTTAAATTACCTACTTAGAAACTGTACTTCTGGAGTTCCCATTGTGGCACAGTGGAAACGAATCCAACTAGGAACCATGAGGTTGCTGGTTCAGTCCCTGGCCTCACTCAGCGGGTCAAGGATCCGGCATTGCTGTGAGCTGTGGTGTAGGTCACAGACACAGCTTGGATCTGATGTTGCTGTGGCTGTGGTATAGGTCAGCAGCTGTAGCTCCAATTGGACCCCTAGCCTGGGAACTTCCATATGCTGCAGGTGTGGCCCTAAAAATCAAAAAAGAAAAAAAGAAAAAAAGAAAATGTACCTCAGTCTATAAAACTAGTGAAGTCTTCAATTGCTATGAAAAAATGGAGATATTTTATACTCTTTTAACTATGTGTATTTAATGATTAATTTCATATTCTTATGTGCATGATTTTACTTCATGAAATCAGTCATCTCTCATATCAGTCTGAAAAACCATAGGTCACTGTGAAACAGAAATACTCATTTTGCATCATGATAATGAAATAACATAGATAGTGTATGTCACATTAATGTTGAAATCTCAATTAAATATATTGATTTTAATGGGGAAGAATTTATCATATTATGCTCAGTACCTGAAAGTAGAGAGTGTCTGTTCTTCTTTTAACCATCTACATCTTTATTCTATACTGCAATTCTTCATAATATCAGATAAAACTAAGATTAGTGTGCTATCCATTTATTTATTTAGATTCAGTGACTTAATAAAAAATTATTATGAAAAATGTCACATAATTGGAAAGGCTGAAAGAATAGTTCAAGAATCACCTGAATTCCCCCCGCCTAGATTTGCAACTGTTAACATTGTGTGCCATCTTTGCTTTACTTTCCTTCACCCCATCTTTTTTTCTCTCTATATATTTATAGATTATTTTCAAAAATTTTATTGAGGTATAATTGATTTACAATGGTGTGTTAATTTCTGCAGCAATGTAATTCATTTATACATATATATACATTCTTTTTCATATTCTTTTCCATTATGGTTGATCACGGGATGTCGAATATAGTTCCCTGTGGTATACAGTAGGGCATTTTGTTCATCCATCCCATGTATACTAGTTTGCCTCTGCTAATCCCAAACTTGCAATCCTTCCCTTCCCCCATGGCTCACCCCTTTAGCAACCTCAAGTCTGTTCTCCTTGTCCATGAGTCTGTTTCTGTTTTGTAGATAGGTTCATTTGCGTCATATTTTAGATTCCACATATGAGTGATATCATATGGTATTTGTCTTCCTCTTTCTGACTTATTTTGCTGAGTATGATAACCTCTAGGTTCATCCATGTTGCTATAAATGAACTATTTCATTCTTGTTAATGACTGAGTAATACTTCATTGTATATATGTACCACATCTTTATCCATTCATCTGTCAATGGACATTTAGATTGTTTCCATGTCTTGGCTATTGTAAACAGTGTTGTGATGAACAAAGAGATGCAACTATCATTTTTTTTTTGTCTTTTTAGGGCTGCACTGGGAGTATATGGAGGTTCCCAGGCTAGGGGTGAAAAGGGAGCTGAAGCTGCTGGCCTACACCACAGCCACGGCAATGCTGGATCTGAGCCACATCTGCAACCTACACCAGAGCTCACGGCAATGCTGGATCCTTAACCTACTGAGTAAGGCCAGAGATTGAACCCACATCCTCATGGATACTAGTTGGGTTCGTGAACCATGGAGCCATCATGGGAACTATTAATTATCATTTTGAATTATACTTTTGTCTGGTTATATGCACAAGATTGGGGTTACTAAATCATATGGCAACTCTATTTTTAGTTTTTTTTGAAGAAGCTCTATACTGTTTTCCATACTGGCTGCAGCAGGTTACATTCCTGCCAACAGAGGTCGGAGGGTTCCGTTTTCTCCACACCCTCTTCACCATTTATTATTTGTAGACTTTTTATTTTGAACAGTCGGACTATTGTGAAGTGGTACCTCATTGTAGTTTGTTTTATATTTGTATAATAATTAGTGATGGTGAGCATCTTTTCATGTGCCTATTGGCCATCTGTATGTCTTTGGTGAAATATCTATTTAGGTCTTCTGCCAATTTTTTGATTGGGTTGTTTGTTTGTTTATTGGGCGGCATGGGCTGTTTATATATCTTGGAAATGAGGCTCTTTTTGGTTGCATCCTTTGCAAATATTTTCTCCCGGTCAGTAGGTTGTCTTTTCATTTTGTTTATGATTTCCTTTGCTGTGGAAAATCTCACGTTTGATTAATTTGTTTATTTTTGTTTTTATTTCTGTTGTCTCAGAAGACTAGCCTAAATGGTACAATTTATGTCAGAGAACTTTTGGCCTATGTTCTCTTCTAGGAGTTTTACAGTGTCTTGTCTTATATTTAAGTTTTTAAGGCATTGTGATTTTATTTTTATGTATAGTGTGAGGGAGTGTTCTAACTTCACTGATTTAGTGTGTTATTTTAGTTATCTGTTTCTAAAATGAACTTGATACAGGGAGAATAAAAATCCATTAAAATGATAATAAATATTTTCAAAAGGTATTTATTTTTAGCTATGAGTTACAGTTGCACACTTGTACTTATAAACAGGACACCTATTAATCTTTCTTTGCAATAATATAAGAATGAAGAATAAATTCTAATGTTATTGGACATTGGTTAGCAGACACATATGGTTAGTTGATAAGCTGCTGAATAAATTCTTATTTGTTTTACCATATTCTTTAGAACAAACACAAATTAACGAGCAATTCATATCCTATATTCTCTTGTCCCCAAGGAGCCTTTTGAATGCTGCTTTTAGATAACAGTCACAGAGACTCAAACAGCTGTTAGGCAGTCTATGGATCCCCAGGGACATTCTTGTTGGCACATCCAAGAGTATTGTTTGCCTTATATAGTTTTTATAAAATCCTATATTTTCCACCAGCTCTCTGTGGAAAAGATGGGGAGAAGGTAAAATTATATATGTGTATGTGTGTGTGTATGTGTGTGTGTGTGTGTGTGTGTGTGTGTGTATGTATATATATATATTTTTTTTTTAAGCAAAGTGAATTTTTATTTAATAATGTAGCTCTTTTGCCAAAGAAGACTTGAGAAGGGGCTATGAACTCTTGCCCTTGCCTATTTATTTAGCTGTAATCCTTCAAATGAACCAAGGACTCAAGCATTGTACCCTTCCACCCTATTGGCTGCCACAATTTTTGATGAAAATGTGAAAATGATATCCAACATGCTATAATAAATACAAGCCTGATCAATGCAGAGGTTCTCTACAAAAATTACAACTGTATTTGGAAAACAAGATGTTCAATTATACGTGCTAAAACATAAAACTGTTATGGTGTTTACTGATTCTCTATTCAACTGAGAACTAATGATATTTTATTTTTTTAATTTTATTATTATTATTATTATTATTATTGCTTTTTTTAGGGCTACATCTGTGGCATATGGATATTTCCAGGCTAGGGGTCGAATAGGAGTTGCGGCTGCCGCATGTGCCACAGCCGCAGAAACATGGGATCCGAACCATGTCTGTGACTTATACCACAGTTCACAGCAGCGCTGAATCCTTTAACCCACTGAGCCGGGCCAGGGATACAACCCACATCCTCATGGATACTAGCTGTGTTCGTTACTGCTGAGCCACAATAGGAACCCCTATTTTTTTTATAATGTTTTTAAAATTTACAATATTTAGAGTATTTCATGCCTTTAGCATAATGGGACAAAAAGGAGAAATTCAAAAAAAGGCAACAACTAAACAGCTCATTATTGTTATCTATTTGGAACAGTTTTTAAAAAAATACATAAACATTATAGTTGAATAATTATAGAAACTCATGCTCTGCTGACATATACCACAAATATTTTTATATGACAAAATATGTATCTAAAGAATTTTTAATGCCTGCCAATGATGATCCAGGCTAAGACACTCTGGGCAAGAAATAAAATCCCATACCCAGAATGGGTGTTTTTACCTGAATGAGTATACCACTATTTTTTTGAGGAGTCTCCGCAAGGAATACTGTTGTGCCAGGGGTTTGGTGTTAGTTTCTTTTGCTGGCATTCAAAGGCAGCAGTAGTTTGATTAGCCTTGGTATGTAGGGAAACCCTGTTGTTTAGACCATGCCACTCTCCATCTCTGCAATCATGACCATTCCATTTATGTACCCATCATGACAGTTCTAGGGTGGCCAATGTTGAACATTGGCTGATATAAACTAGCCACATTATTTTGTCTATTTGGTTGTTCAGTGCCTCTTCAATGGAGGATGCTCTCCGAAGGGTGTTAATACATAATAAAAAGATACTCCCATTTAGTTCTCACTCTCATGTCTATCCACATGCCTTTATGCCAGACCTTCTTGTTTCTAGTCTCCCAATCCTTCTCCTTCCCCAACCCTGATCAGCTGAGCAGACCATTTGCCACTGTGACATAGGAATCTGAGCTTAATTACTGTCTGAGGATAAATAAGAAGAGTGGGCTCAGTTCAAGCTGAGTTGGACCCTAAAGGAGTTTACAGCTGGAGACTGTCTCCTAAGCACAGCCCCAGCAAATCTTTTCATAAATCTAGGCTAATGTCATTTTTTATTCTTTCACACTAGATTTAGAATCAGTTTTCCAACCTCCAAATACTAATGTAATTTAATCACCATTGGCATTTAGATATTTATTGGAAACAGTTTTTTAAACAATGTTGAATCTTTATAAAACAGATTGTGATGTGTCTACATTTTACTAAACCTCCTTTTGTCTTTGATAATTTTTATTCAGCTGTATACAGCTTCCTGCTTTTTGTTTGTTTATTTTGTTTAGTCTTCTTTTTGGTGCCTCACCTGTGGCATACAGAGGTTCCAGGCTAGGGGGTCAAATCGGATCTGCAGTGCCAGCCTATGCCACGGCCACGAGCAACACCAGATCCAAGCCCTGTCTGCAACCTAAACCACAGCTCACAGCAGTGCCAGATCCTTAATCCACTGAGTGAGGCATGGGATTGAACCTACATCCTCATGGATACTAGTCAGCTTCTTAACCCACTGAGTCATGATAGGAACTCTGCCTGTTGCTTGTTTTTGTAAGTAATTTATTAGAATGCAGCTATACCTGTTAATTTACATATTCCCTCTGTGTTCATGCTACAACAACAACCTTAAGCAGTTACATAGTATGGCCTGCAAAGCTTAAAATATTTACTCTGTGGTTCTTTACAGAAAAAAAGTTTGCCAATTATGGATCTATTGCTTTATTTTTTTAAATTTCCTATATTTTTCAAAACTGTAATGTTTCTCTTTTTCTAATGAATTCATATGTAATTATATTTTTATATTATCTTTTCTAATTCTCTTGGTTTTATTGGATCATTGCTTTTCTAACTTCTTGGAATTAGTTTTTCACTTTTTACTATGATTTATGCATGACTATAAAATTTCTATTCAATTTTTTCTTCCAACATATTTTTGGAAAAGTATTTTTCCCACAAATATTTTGATTTTTTAAATTTAAAATTTTGCTTTTACCTGCTAGTTTTACTAAACTAACTTCCATCAATGATAGCTGTATAAAATCCACATTTGGAAATTAGTTTTATTTGTGGCCTGTGATGTCATTTTAGGAATATTCTAAGAATATTTCATAAGATTTGAAGTCTCTAGAAGGGAGCAATTTAGAAGTACATTTATTCAATTACATTCATTGGATACATGATTTGACAAAGCCTATTAGATATGTGTTAAGCATTTCTTAAGCTAAAACTTAACCTTGTGAAATGGACTAAATCTTTGTCCATCTGAGTAAGAAAACTTTAACAGATTAGGAATGTGGGAAGAAAATGATAAAAATGAGTTTTGTACATTTAAAAGGACAAGTCCACATGTTGGTAAATGCACCATGATGGCATGCCAATGGACACTTGCCAGTTCCTCATAGAGTTTTAGGATCAGAAAGAAACCTGCCATTCATAGTGCCATTAGGGTACCAGGCTGCCACAGCAATATAGTTCTCTTTATGATTACAATATCCTTACATTAATAAAAAACTTAGATCCTGGAAATGAAACTTTAAACCTATCTTCTAGTCTTAAATCAATTTGCATTGACCATCTCATTATTCCCTAAGTGATTTAAATACATGGTAATGAGTTCAGAACCAGTGGTTAACTTAAATCTGTGACATGAAATAAAGACTAGGCTAGGGAACAATTTCTTATCTATTTCTTCTTTAAGCAAAATAAAAAGGTTTTTCACCTCCTGAACATAAATTGTTATATTCATTAGTCTAGTTTCTACAACATAAGAATTTTATGAATAATTGGATCATCAGCTGAAGATAATTATTTACCTTTTATAAACAATGGAAAGCTGGGAAGATTTCATATAGGTACTCCCCCCCAAATTGTAACTTTTTGAAATAATAGTATAGAATTTACATATTAGTAGTTATAAAATAAAGAGTTAATACCTAAGAACCATACTACTTTCACTTCATTAATCTATCTTTTGGAATGAAATATAATGAGTATTATATCGAATTGACGTCACAAAGATAAACATTTATAGAGATGAATTAAGAGTTGCTTTTAGTTAAGGAAAACTACAACTATAGGTGCTAGAAATGCATTTTATTCTTAAAATGCCCAATAGTAGATTTCCCTTGTGGCTTACAGCATAACTACTCAGCGTTAACATGCCCAATAGTGATTTTTTTCATATTTTAATAGAGTTTGTAAGGATTACTTCCATTTCAGAAAGGATTTCAAATTCCCTTTCTTCAGGGGGATAAAGTGTTTAATCACCATTTACTTTTTGTTTGAAATCAGTGCATAACAATGCTGTATAATATAGAAAGGCAATTAAGAGGGAAAATATGCCAAAAATCAGTACAAACTGGCACTATTGCCAGTAGAAGACAGATGTAAAGCAAAATATTTTTATTTAAAAAAAAAGGAAAGTAGGATTCAAATTAAGAATCAGTATATGGAAAACTGCCACAAATCAACATTTGAAGAAATAATTAGTTTTTAAGGATGTCTAGCATCTTAACATCTTGCAGTGATATATCAGCTACTGCTAGAAAATATCAGCAGTAAGACACAGAGCCTTTCAATGTTTGCTAATTTAACTTTTAAAAAGCTCCTTTTAAAAAAGAAAAAGCATGGCATATTCATCAAATTAATGCTTCACAATTTATCCTAGTATGGCACAGTAGTCTCTTCAAGATATATGTTTTAACATTTAATTTAATTTAAAAACATGACTGGCTAAAACTGGTCATTTTACTTCCTCTTTGTGTGTAGGAGCACAGTTGACCCTTGAACAGTGTGACTTCTTGACCCCCCCCAGACCCCAAAGAGTTGAAACTTTTACTCCCCCAAAACTTAACTATAAATAGCCTACTGTTGACCAGAAGCTTTACTGATAATGTAAACATAAATATTACATAACATGTAACAAGTTTTGTATATTACATATATTATACACTGCATTCTTATAACAAAGTAAACTAGAGGAAAAATATAGTAAAATCATAAGGTAGAGAAAATACATTTCCAGTATTGTACCGTACTTACCAATACTGTGAGTTTATATCCTTTTTATAAGATTAATTGTCAATACCTACATCAATGTTGTCTCATATGATACAAAACACCGTGGATATTATATGTATATCTTACACCGGACATCAAAAATGGAAAAATAATGTGAAAAAGAAATTGATATTTACAGGTATAACTATATGTGTATTGATAACAAAGACACAACAGTATGATTGCTTTATGGTAGTCTAGTGCAACTGATATAATTACTTTATGGCAGCCTAGCTTATACACTAATGAATGAATCATTTTAAAATTTTTATGGTGTACAGTATTACAGTCACACTCATAATACAGTATTGGAGACATTGTTACATTTTTTTTTTAAAAAAAACCACTTACCAATGTTGATAGGCTGATATGCAGATTCTCCAATCATGAGAGGCATTCTGTACAGTAATAAAATTCTTTGAAGGCAAATTATAAAACAGTAAGATAACTAACACACTATTAATTTTATGTTAGTATCACTCACCTTATCCCTATGTAATGATAGGCTATCCACTGCAATACAAGTCTTGCCCACAAAGTTCTGCATGATGAGTACTTAGGTGATGGTGACGATGACACTGCAAACATCTCATTCCGTTCTTCCTATACAGTTACTAGATTATCACTTCAAGACACCCATGCACATATACAACAGATAAATTTATTAATTGTAAGGCATGTTAATTATTTACTACTCATTAAGTAGAAGTGGATCACCATGAAGGTCTCCCACCTTGTCCTCTTCATGGTGAATAGACTGAGGAGGAGAAGAAAGAGGAAGGAGTGGTCCTGCTGTCTCAAGGGTGGCAGAGATGGAAGAGGTGGAAGAGGTATAAGGGGAGACAGAAGAGGCAGGCACAGTTGGTACATCGTACTTTTTGTGACTTTTTTGCTTTTTCATTTCTCTGTAAAGGTTTCTATGTAGTACCAATCATTCTACTACTGTTCGCTTTCATCTCAGTGTCGTTATCATAGAAAGGTCCATGTTAGACAAGAAGTCAGAAGCAGTCTTGAATAATTGGAACACTTCTGCCAGGTTATGTAATGTAAGTTTGTTTTCTGGCACTGCTTCTTCCACATCTTCTTCCTCATCATTTGACTCTGGTTTCAAAGCACTCATCTGCATGAAGTCGTAGTCTCTTAATTCCTCTGGTGTGGTATCTATTAGCTCTTGAATTTCTCCAAGATCCATCTCTTAGAACCCTTCACCCCCTACCTTTTTTGCCTCATCCACAGTCTCTTTGGTGATTTCTTTAGTCGGCTTTGTTGTAAATCCTGTGAAGTCATACTCAGTGCCTGGATACAGTTTTCTTTAGCAGGAATTTGTCATTTTGGACTTGAGGGCTTTCATGGATTTTTCTCTAAAAACAGCATCTCAGTGGTGTAATCCTTTCAGACTTTCATGATGTTCTCTCTATTGAAGTTTCCTTTCATAATATTGACAATCCTCCCATAGAGCACTGCGTGTAATGAGCCTTAAAGTCCTTATGACCCCTTAATTTACAGACTGAATTAGAGATGTTGGGTCTGGAGACAAGCAGATCACTTTGACGCCTTTGGTGTTGAACTCAAGGTGTTCTGGGTGGCCATGGGCATTGTCCAATATCAAAAGAACTTTAAAAGCCAGTCCCTTCCTGGCAAAGTACTCCCAGACTTGAGAAGCAAAGCATCGATGGAGCCAATCAAATAAAAGGGTTCTCCTTGCCCAGGCCTTCTTGTTGTGCAACCAAAAGATGGGTTAGCCACCCTATAGATAAGGGCAGTCCTGATTAGAAACCTGATTGCATTTACATAAAATCATAGAGTTAGCCTCTCCTTTCCTGCCTTAAATCCAGGTGCTAGCTTCCCTTCTTTACTAAGAAATGTCCTTTGTGGAATTTTTTTTTTTTTTTTTTCAGAATAGGGCACTTGCATCTGTATTAAAAACCTGTTCAGGGAGTTCCTGTCATGGCTCAGAGGAAACAAATCAGACTAGTATCCATGAGTATCCATGAGCCTCACTCAGTGGGCTAAGGATCTGGTGCTGCCGTGAACTTGGTGTAGGTCATAGAAGCCTCTCGGATCCTGCATTGTTGTGGCTGTGCCTAGGGTGACGGCTACAGCTCTGATTCGACCCCTAGCCTGGGAACTTCTATATATCATGGGTGTGGCCCTAAAAAGCAGAACAAAACAAAAAAACCTGTTCAGGCACATCTCCTTTCTCAGTGATTTTCCTAATGGCATCTGAGTACTCTTGGTCAGCAGAAGCTGCTTCTCCTATTATACTGACATTTTTATCTTTATTTATTTATTTATTTATTTATTTATTTATTATTTTGTTTTTTGCTTTTTAGGGCCACACCCACGGAATATGGAGGTTCCCAGGCCAGGGGTCTAATTGGAGCTGCAGCTGCCGGCCTACACCACAGCCACAGCAATGCCAGATCCGAGCCACCTCTGCAATCTACACCACAGCTCATGGCAATGCCGGATCCTTAACCTGGGGAACGAGGCTAAGGATCGAACCTACAACCTCATGGTTCCTAGTTGGATTCCTTTCTGCTGTGCCATGACGGGAACTCCTATACTGAAAGCCAAAACCCCTTTCTCAAATTATCAGACCATCCTTTGCTAGCATTAAAATATCCAGCTTTAGATCCTTCACTTTCTTTTTGCTTTAGGTTATCATATAATGACTTTGTTTTTCTTGAATCATACTAGAGCCTATAGGTATGCCTTTCTTACAGTAATGCTTCACCATATAAAATCTGCCTTTTCAATATGAGGTAACAAAGTATTTCTTAGAAAAAGTACAAGGCATAGTTGCAGCTCCAGCTTCATGAATTTCCCTTCCTTCCTTTCTTTTTCTTTCTTTTTTTTTACAACGGTCCTTATACTGGACACATTCATCTTGAAATGGTGGCAACCACAGCTGTAGACCTCATTCTGTGGTATACATCAAGCAATTCAACTTTTTCTTGTAAAGTCATGGCTTTCCTCTGCCTTTTTTTTTTTTTTTTGGTCTTTTTCCAGGGCTGCTTCCCTTGGCATGTGGAAATTCCCAGGCTAGGGGTCGAATTAGAGCTGTAGCCACCAGCCTATGCCAGAGCCACAGCAACATGGGATCCAAGCCATGTCTGTGACCTACACCACAGCTCGTGGCAACACCGGATCCTTAACCCACTAAGCAAGGCCAGGGATTGAACCCGCAACCTCATGGTTCTTAGTCGGATTTGTTAACCACTGCGCCATGACAGGAACTCCTCCTCTGCTTCTTAAGAACACTTCCAGCACCACTAAGGGCATTTTGTATGGACCCCATGGTGTTATTCAGGTTTTACAGTATTGTACGAAAGACGATGAGAAATACCCAAAAACCACAAGATATTTCTTTACTAAGATGTGCAGTTCAGGAGAGATGAATGACTCACAGGAGTTGATGAGTATCACACATCATTTTAAGCAGGACTTGGGAAACTTGAACCCATGTCAATAGCCACAGGAGGTGGCTAGGAAATTGTTACAGTAGGACAGTAGGTACTATGCAGTTGTGTTTTAATACTGCGTATTTATGTTTGTTTATATTTCTCTTGACCAAGAATGGTGCTCTGTATGGTCTGTAAGTGTGAGTGTGTATGTGTGTGTGCATAAGTTTTGATGAATTTTAACTTTTAATGATTCATGCATATTTTATGGTAATGATGATAAAATAGACTAGTGTCGACATATAGTTTATGCATCATTGACTTACCTAACTTGAGATATTTCTAGGCTACATGGTTCATCTGTGAATTTTTTCAAATTGTCACTATTCTCCAAAATTTTTTCCAATATATTTATTGGAAAAAAATCCATGTATAAGTGGAACCAGACAGTTCAGACATGTGTTGTTCCAGAGTCGAGAGCATTTTCAAAAAAATCACAAATTTTATTAATGATCTGGTTTTGTAAATGTGTATATTAGTTTCTGAAAAAAATTAAACTCCGGTTGTTTAAAATATCACGTCTGGATAAGTCAAAGTGATCTAGGTGACAACAAATTCCTAATCATCCCAAATACCAAAAATAATTTTTGTCTTATTGATTATTTTGTATTTTCTATTCAATATGGCATAATAAACTCTTGGTTTCTCTCTATATTACAAATTACCAAAGGAGTTCACCACAGGTAAGGAGTTAAATCTGTATTGTGAACACTTAACATGCTTCCCCAAACTTTATGATGTTGAATAATACTTTGTTCTGGTTTGCTGAGTGACTGAAGAGAATGGAACAATAGTAAAAAGGCAAAGAGGCTAGTAAGAAAAAAAAAAAAAAAGAGAGAGACAGTTGTATTGGAAAGAATCACAGAGCCCTCAATTACTATTTTCATAAATTGCAAAACATTTCTCTCCTACTTTTGATTTACATTGAAATCAAATTGTTTGTACCATTAAAGAGGAAAGAATATTATAACATTTATTTACTTCAAACACAAGTTCTTCTAAATCGATGTGTCTGAAGAAAATGTTTTGCTTTAATGGGATCTTCCAATGTGTTCTCTATGTAGTAGATTTCTCTAAGGGCATGCAGTTTTCATACATAATACACTATAAAATTGCTTTTTTGGTGGGGGGTGATTTTAACATTCTGTTTTACACATGAGCAATTCAGTGAATTGACTTACCAGATAGGTAGTGTTACTAATTTTTGTTTGTTTGTGTATTAGCCACATTAGATAGAATCATTTTTGATATTTTCATATTCAGATCCTGAGCATGTGACTAAAATCTTGTCAGGGTCAAGAGATTATCAGTACATGAAATAAAAAAATTAAATGGACAATAGTCAAGGCAATTTACCAAGGGTTCAGTTCTGATGTCTGGCCTTTACTGTGCAGTCCTTATAAAATATAATTTTGAAAATAAATTGAGTGTCCCCAGATACACAATACTTAAGCACTTTGTAGGATATTTCCAGTTTTCTTTTTACATTGTTGCATCTTACTCCGCTCAGCAAAAAAGAAGGCAAAAAGGGAAGAAAAATCTGTTTTAGTTCTAGAATGAAGTACAAGTGCTCAGCAATACAATGTTGGGGGTTCTTGCTGTAATTTTTCTGAATAGAACAACCTTATAAAGTGTGTTGTGGGTGTGTATGTATGCATACACATATATATAGAGGCTTGGGATGGGGGCAGGAGAAATCAGATAGGTTAATATGTGATTTCAAGGCATATGAACTTTGAAAGTTAGACTGCATGTGAACAGAGCTCAACAAGATGGTCACATGTGGAGGAAAAAAGGAAGCACTTAAGGAACATAGCAAAGTGAATCACTGAGAAGCAGGAAGGAAATACTTTAAATGTTTTTACGTATGTGTACTTTCTTTTTGTCTTTGTTAATGTTTCAGTTAGGGAAAATAGTGACTTAAAATCAGTTGTCTACATTTAGAACGATTAACAGAATCATGCTCAAAATTAATTTTTACTGCAGAAAGAGCTTACCAGTGGTAGGTTCCTCTTGCTGCTGTAATGAATTACCACAAATTTAGTGGCTTAAAATAACACTATTTCCTTTCAGTTCTGTTGGTCAGAAGTCCAGTAGGGCTCTCACTGGGCTAAAACAAAATGGGTCTGCAGGCCCATGTTCCTTCTGGAAGATCTAGTAGAAAGTATTTATTTATCTTTTCTAGTTGTTAGAGGCCACTTAGATTCATTGGTTCATGGCTCCTTCACCACTTTGAAAGCTATCTTTGTAGCACTTTTTCTCCTGTTCTGACCCCTCCTGCCATCACCACATCTTTGTGTGATGCAGACCCCTTTCCTTTTCTTAAAAGAATCCTTGTGAATACACTCAGCCTACCTAGATAATCCAGGATAAATTCCTTATCTCTTCTGCTTTCAAGATGTTTAATCACATCTGCAGGCTCTCTTTTGCCATGTAACTATTTAAATTAACATAGTTACAGATTCCAGCAACTAGGACGTAAACATATTCTTTTTTCAGGGGGTGGGTGAATGGGCATTATATATTATGCAATACTGCTCTACCCTTTATTCTCTCATGGTACCCAAATAACATCCCTCATAGCCATCATCAATTTCTGTCTTTCACATTAGACTCCCTGAAGATTGAGAACTGTTGGGGTTAGTTTATCCTTTTATACCCCAGTGCATGGTGTGGTATCTGGCACACACTTTGTCAACATGTTTTTTTTTTTTTTGTCTTTTTTAGGGCCTCTCCTGCAGCATATGGAGGTTCCCAGGCTATGGCTGGAATCAGAGCTGCAGCTACCGACCTACACCATTAGCCACAGCGAGGATCCGAAACTTGTCTGTGACCTACACCATAGCTCACGGCAATGCCAGATCCTTAACCCACTGAGCAAAGCCAGGGATCAAATCCGTGTCCTCATGGATACTAGTTGGGTTTGTAAACCCCTGAGCCACGACAGGAACTCCTGTCAACACATCTTGAATGGACAACCAAAGTATACCCAGATGCCTTGATTCCCAGCTAGAGGCTCTATCTAAAACATCATAATGCTGATTTTTTAAAATTAGTATTACTATTTTATTACGAATATTATTCTGAAAGTAGTTCCCATAGGTTGATTTTATTCTTAAGCCGAATAAAATACCTTCTCAGCTTTAGCACATCTGAGAAGCTGCTGGATGTTCACATGTAGTCAGCACCAAATATCCTCAGGTTCAGATTGTAGTTAAACTGGATTATGACCTATACTAGGGAATTTAGTTACTTGGTCCTATTTTTACTTCTCATAGTTTACAAAGGAAAGAGAAAATGCCATTTTAAAGAAATGGCAATTTTGTTTTTGAAAACATATTTTGAAAACCATTGAAAAAATGAATTAAAAATCATTTTCCTATACTTTTATTTCTTTGGATGGTATTAAAGTATGCAAAATAATATATTTGGTGCTATCTCAAGTTTTAGGAAAATATGCCCCTGTTGTATATGTGTAGTAAAGCAATTTTTATCTGAAAGGTTAGTCTAGGAAGATTGAGATCCCTTTAACACAGGAAAGAAAAAATGAAATTCTCCATCCACAGGTTGCCATGGTTTCAGTTTAGAAAAAAATGAAGTTGGAAGGTCACCAATAAGTTCTGAGCATATTCTTTTTTACAAAAAGAAGTCATATCAATGCAGTGTAAAATCCTAACAAGATTTGGAACAATACAGACACTTTGAAAATTACAAAACCATTAATCAATACATATTAAGCTGACTTATTACCCTCTAGTGTCACAGCCTCTTAGCTGCTGATGGAGATTCAGTTAAGAAATAAGATTATGACTCCTTTCTTGAGGTTTTCACACACTATTTTTTCAGAAAATAAAATAAATTAGACGATAAATCATTGTTCATATTACTTCTCAACTAGTACCAATTTGAGAGGTTGATATTCAAGCTGAAAAATGTTTCCCTTAGCCAGTATCAAAATCCTGTACAGGCACTTTCAGGTAAATGATGCAGAAGACTGCTTGATTGCAAGGAAGGAAACACAATTTGAACTAGGTTAAAGAACAAAAGAGAATTTATTAGGAGAGCAAGATCTCCCTAGATTACATTCTAATAGCTTCATGATGAGTCTCCAATATGAAAATCACAAGGAACATTTTAAATGTTTATGCATTGGTCACATGCCTCCCTATTCTATGAATAGTTCATTTACCAGGTCAGGAATATCTGACGATTGATTTGTTCAATTCGTTCAGTCCATTGCCTCGTGCTCACCTCTCTGATAGTGATTAAGGTGGCCTTTGTTAGCAAAAAAGGGTGTAGTAGGTAGAATAATACCCTCCAAAGATGTCCATGACCTAATCCCCCCAATCTGTGAAAATATTTGGTTATGTGGCAAATAGGTAGTACACTGGCACGTGGAATTTATCAGATGACATTAAAATATGGAGATTATATTGGACCTAAATAATCGAGAATAATCATAAGGATCTTTAAAAGTGAAAGAGGGAGAGAGAAGAGAGGCAGAGAAAGAGCAGTGACAATGAAAAAGTGGCCAGGGAGATGCTGTGCTACTGGCTTTGAAAATGGAGACAGGGAATCATAAGCCAAGAATAAGGATAGCCTCTACAAGCCTCTAAAAGGAATAGAGCCCTGCTGATACATGGCTGCACACAAATGCACATCTGTGCACTGACTCACTGGAAGTCAAGAATAAATTTTAAACTGGCAATAAAAATTAAATTTACTTTTTCAGTTGAAATTTTTATCTTTGTTATATATCAATATACTTTGGGCAAAATTTTTCTTCTAATGTCTCTTCCATTCATTTGATTCTCTGCAATAAGGAGCCTGGCAGGTTGTTTGGGCTTTCTCTCGCATGGAATAAAAAGGAAACCCTGCATTTACAAAGTGGGTAGACACATGGTTGATTTGTTCTCCTGGCAGCTGGGCAAAGTAGGGATTTAATTTCAATGATCATCCCGTGGATTCTTTATGGTCTCAGATGCACAGCAGCTGATCTATTCTAATTTGTGGACTAGTGATTACATTTCATAAAGAGATCCCAGATCTGATATTCAGAATCTGTGATCATTTGTTCTCTGACAGTTGCTTTGTCCACCTTTGCCTCTACTGATCCTTTTAGTACCTCTGCGTCTTCTCACTAGGGCACTTATGCACCCAGGTAGTGGGAAACCAAGGTTGCCTCCAAGCTAAGCTGCTTCAGACCCATCGCTCTAGCCATCTTCCTTTACTACCACTGTGCTGAAAATTTCATTAACCTGAAAATTGTTGCATTTGTTCTTGAGAAAGTCTTGTCATATGTGCCCAGGTTCTCAGATTCCTACAAGCTTTACCCAGGGAGCAAATAAAATACCTCTTGTCTCCTTGATATTCTGAAGATCCCCATACTTATCTTGGTGTCTTTAAAGCACTCCCTCCCCTGGTTTCATCCTGCTTCTCAGTGGATTGAAAACACTTCTTCCCACTGCCTCTCTCTCCCACTCTCTCCCACTCTCTCCCACTTTTCACAAAACACTGTGGAAGAAGGGCAGACTTACCACTTGTTTTATGTTATAAACTGCCCTAGATGGTATCTTTCTTCTTTCCCCTAGAACCTAAAATCCACAACTCTAAAAAATAAGAGATTTCTTTATAATCAAGTCTTCTAAGTCCATTTCTCAGTATGTTAATGGAACCTTAAATCCTTTTCTTTCTTGATAAAACTCAGCTTTTAAGATTCTTATTATGCTTTTAACTCAAAGAAAGTCAATTTTGGATTCCAAAAGCTTACTATTGATCCTTGTTTCTCTTTATAATTCTGTTCCAACAGTTCTAATCTTTCCCAAGCCACATGAATGCCTCTCACTGAATAGGGGGAAGTTGTAAGCGTAGGAACATAAAAGATAACTGAAAATGTATGTGTTTTTGTGAAAATGTTATGTCCAGGACATGTAAACACACTTTTTTGCCATAACATTTTAAAAGTTTTGAAAGAAAATTCATATGTGACACTTGTGATTTAAGGAAACTTAGAATATTAAAGTCCATTAGTATGAACATGGGAAGACTGCTCATGACCCCAAAGATTTGGCAACACTAGGGTCACACATTCTCTACCTCCAGGTGCCGTGAAAATCCCTCAGTGGGCATACCTAATTGGTAAATTCTCTCCTATGAAAACGAAAATTAAGAGAACCTTTAACCTGGTTGCCATATGGATATTTTTGTATCAGTAGTTAGTGAATTCAGAAAGAGGCCATGACTCAAAGGGACAGTTGCTCAACAACCAATAAAGAGGGATAATGGAAAGAAAAGTGAAAGGAGTTCCCAATGGCAAGTGCTTTCTGCTAACCAGTATTAAGAGAATAAAATATAAAATCTTGAACACTGCAAACCTCCCCTAGAAATAGTAGAATGGTGTGAATGATTTTGATCACATTATTAACGATTAGAGATAGATGGCCATGAAAAGTGCTCAGTCTTACTGTCTAAGATTATTCAGGTGGTTTGAGTACCAGCAGCAGCAACCACCATCACAAAGATTTATAGGATGCTTATCTTGGGCTTGGTGCTTTTCCAAGTGTTGTCTAAGCATTTTCATTTCTGATACTCAAAACGCTTTGAAAAAAAGTTATTACTGTCTCAGTTTTATAGATTAACAAATTGAAGCACAAAGAGGTTAGGTAGCTTTTCTAAGGACATGCAGGTAATTGGCGAGAAGCTCGACTTTTGATTTATGCACTAGACTTCATGCTCTTAATCTGTTAAACTGTAGTATTTCTTCAGATGTAGTCTTCTGGCTGATGGAGAATTAAGGACTTCAGAGATAGCCCAGGTATGACCAGATGGTTGTACATGCAACATGATTATAATATCTCTGGGTGGATTCTTTCATTATTGTTATTCCACAGAATCCTTATTTCTCCCTTGTTTAGACATGCATAATCTACTATTACTCAAATTTTATCAGTGATTATCACTGAGAGTATGACAGTCTGTAAATCATGGTGTTGGGCTCTAATGAATAGGAACAGCCTCAAGGGCTCAGTCCCACATGTAATCAACTACAGCATGATATGGCAGGAGGCTTCTCTGTCTGTACCTTAGTCGTCCAAGAGAACGATTGTTTCCCACTTGGGACTCTAACTGGTAACTGATTCAGAATTAGTAGGCACCCTGTCCTTGCAGAAGGTTACCAAGCTCTGGTCAGTCACCCCTTTGCCCAAAAAACTGTTGTTGTGTGGAGGACAAGGTTCTACCACCAATCGAAGTCCTCTAGAGTCTTCAGAGGTTGGAGAACAAAGCAGAGGGTATATACCCTCACTGAGAAAACTAGTCATGGAGACAGTTTTGTAAATAAATTTACCACTATTTATGGCTTTTCTTTTCATATGATGGGTAGTTGTGAATAATATAATGAACTAAAACAATCAAAATAATGATAGGAATTTAAAGAAGGACTTCAGAAGAGCCAAAAAATCAAAAACAAAAAACCCATTTTGTATCATAGTCACTTTGCAAATGGACCTATGTGTATATGTTAGTTTCACACATATATTTTACTTTGGGCATTCTAATTCATAACAAACAGAATTATCAATATAGCAAGGAATGTGACATAACAGATGATTTGTTTTAGTTGAGATTTTGTGTAGGAATTTAGGGTTATGAACTAAATCAAAAAGAAAATTATAACCTAAATGTTAAAGTCCTTATATAAACAATTATGAAATTGTGATAAAGTTACTTAAAATGTAATTGTAAATCACTGACAAAGAAATTATTCATCTTATCAATTCAAGTTTTATTTGTGAATTTAAGAGATAAAAACAAAGGAGTAGCTTATGACAAATAACTGACTGCCACACATTATAATTATTTTTGTAACCCTCCTAAGCATCTTAAAATGGCATTTTACACATATGAAGTTTTACATAACTTTATAGGTATGAAAACAGAGGCCCATAGATATAGTCACTTCCTCCAGATTACAGTGAAATAACTGACGGAGTCAAGGTTCAAACTCAGATCCACCTGACTCATTACCATCAGTATTACTGGTAAAGTGACTTTCTAGATATGGATGAGAGAGAAGAGTCATTCACTGATTCTAAAAACAAAACACATTGCTAGGAGACAAGAGGACTGAAGGTTTATTTTTATTTAGGTGAAGAATTTCTTTCTTTCTTTTTTTTTTTCCCCGATCCATTGATATTTCATTTCTGCTATGTGAACCAATAAACAATCAAGTTTGTAGATTACTTGATTTTAACGATATTAAGATTTCCACACAACATAATGATTTGATATTTGTATAGATTTTAAAATATCACCACAGGAATTTAAGTTTCATCTCGGGTAGATATTTTGACAAGATTTTGCTACATGTTGTGATGAGAGTCGTAAAATATTCAGCAAAATTTAAAAAAAAAGATTTCCAGGTATAGTAATAAAATGCATTTTTTTTTGTAACTATGTTCCATCATGTTCTAACCCAAGAGACTGGGCATAGTTCCCAGTACTGTACAGTAGGACCCCATTACTTAGCCATTCTAAATGTAATAGCTGCATCTACCAACCCCAAACTCCCCATCTGTCCCTTTCTATCTCCCCTTGCAAACACGAGTCTAATCTCCATGTCTGTGATCTGTTTCTGTTTTGCAGATAGATTTTAGACTACATATAAGTGATACGATATGGTGTATGTCTTTCTGACTTCACTCAGTATGAGAATCTATAGTTCCATCAATGTTGCTGCAAATGGCATTATTTTATCTTTTTATGGCTGAATAGTATTCCATTGTGTATATGTACCACATCTTTTTTTCTCATTGTTTATTGCTTTATTAAATGTATTAACTTGTCACAAGAGAAAAAAGATATGATGAAGACAAAATGGCCTTAAATACCATTGCCCAGATAATACTTACAGATAATCTACAAACACACATAAGTGAAGCTCCCTTCTTCAAAGCAGAGTGAAATTATTTTACTCTTTTAAAAACAACTAATATACCTAAATATGAAGTTTTATAGCACTTACTGTGTGTTATGTTTACACTAAAACATACTCCTCATTTACATATTTTATGTCACTTAAAATTTTTATCCTTTGTATTTATTTTATTTTTTCCATGTTTTTATTACTATTAAAGTATAGTTGATTTAAAGTGTTTCATCAAGTTCTGTTGTACAACAAAGTGACCTAATCACACACATTTCCTTATGCTGTACAGTAGGATCCCATTGCCCATCCGTTCTAGATATAATAGTTCGTAGCCCCCAAAACCCCTAAAATGCCATCCCTCTGACTCCCTCCCTTCCCCCCCACCATGGGAACCCCAAGTCTGCTCTTCTTGGCTATGCTTGTTTCTGTTTTTTGTTTGTTTGTTATTCTTAGTTAAGATCATCTCTTCCATATTTTAGATTCCACAAATAAATGGTATCATATGGTATTCATCTTTTTCTTTCTGGCTTATTTCACTTAGTATGAGGGTTTCTAGCTCCATCTGTGTTGCTGCAAATGGCATTATTTTGTCTTTTATGGCTGAGTATATATCCATTGTATATATGTACCACATCTTTTTAATCCATTCCTCTGTCAGTGGACATTTGGTTTGTTTCCATGTCTTGACTGTTGTGAATAGTGCTGCTATGAACACAGGGGTGCATGTATCTTTTTCAATGAAAGTTTTGTCTGGATATATGCCCAGCAGTGGAATCGCTGGATCATATGGTAGCTCTGTATTTAGCTTCCTGAAGTACCTCCATACTGTTTTCCATAGTGATTATGCCAATTTTTATCCCCACCAACAGTGAAGGAGTATACCTTTTTCTCTACACCCTCTCTAGCATTTGTTATTTGTTGTCTTGTTAATGATGGCCATTTATTTCTGGTGCGAAGTGGTACCTCATTGTAGTTTTGATTTGCATTTCTCTAATAATTAGTGAAATTGAGCATTTTTTCATATGCCTGTTGGCCATCCATGTCTTCTTTGGAGAAACGTCTGTTTAGGTCTTCTGCACATTTTTCAATTGAGTTGTTTGGTTTTTTTGTTGTTGAGTTGCATGAGTTGTTTGTGTATTTTGGAGATTAGGCCCTTTTCTGTTGCATTGTTGGCAAAGATTTTTTCCCATTCTGTGGGTTGTCTTTTCATTTTTTTAATGGTTTCCTTTGCTTGCAAAGCTTTTGAGTTTGATTAGGTCCCATTGATTTATTTGTGTCTTTATTTTCATTATTCTAGGAGGTGGATCAAACAAGATGTTGCTGTGATTTATGTCAAAGAGCGTTCTCCCTATGTTTTCCTCTAGGAGTTTTATAGTGCCTGGGCTTATATTTACGTCTTTAATCCATTTTGGTTTTATTTTTGTATATGGTATTAGATAGTACTCTACTTTCATTCTTTTACATGTACCTGTCCAGTTTTCCCAGCACCATTTATTGAAGAGGCTATCTTTCTTCCACTGTATGTTCTGTCCTCATTGTCATAGATTAGTTGCCCATAGGTACTTGGGTTTATATCTGGACTTTCTATCCTGTTCCATTGTGTACCACATCTTCTTAATTGATTCATCTGTCAATGGACATTTGGGTTGTTTCTATGTCTTGGCTATTGTGAATAGTGCTGCCATGCACTTAGGGGTGCATGTATCTTTTTGAATGAATGTTTTGTCCAGATATATGCACAGGAGTGGGACTGCTGAATCATATGGTAGTTCTATATTTAGTTTTCTGAGGAACCACTATATTGTTTTCTATAGTGGTTATAACAATTTACATTCCCACCAGCAGTGAAGGAGGGTTCCCTTTTCTCTGTGTCTTCTCCAGCATTTGTTGTTCATTGACTTGTTAATGATAATGATGGCCTCTCTAACTGGTGTGAGGTGGTACCTCATAGTATTTTTGATTTGCATTTCTTTAATAACTAGTGATACTGAACATTTTTTTCATGTGCTTACTGGCCATCTGTATGTCTTCTTTGGAGGAATGTCTATTGAGTTCTCCTCATTTTTCAATTGTGTTGTTTGTTTTTTGTTGTTGTTGACTTGTATGAGTTCGTATATTTTGGAGATTAAGCTCTTGTCAATTGCATCATTTGCAAAGATTTTCTCCCATTCTGCAGGTAGTCTTTTCATTTTTTAAATGGTTTCCTTTGCTGTTCAGAAGCTTTTAAATTTAATTAGGTCCTATTGGTTTATTTTTGTCTTTATTGTCATTATTCTAGGAGGCGGATCAAAAAAGATGTTGCTGTGATTTATGTCAAAGAGCATTCTGCCTATGTTTTCCTCTAGGAGTTGTATAGTATCTGGCCTTAACATTTACATCTTAGGTTTATTTCTAGGTATTTTATTCTTTTTTATGTGATGGTAAATGGGATAGTTTCCCTAATTTCTCTTTCTGATTTTCCATTGTTAGTATATAAAAATGCAATCAATTTCTGTGTATTAATTTTGTATCCTGCAACTTTACCAAATTAACTGATGAGTTCTAACATTTTTCTGGTATTGTCTTTGGGATTTTCCAGGTATAATATATTATCTGCAAACAGTGATAGTTTTACTTCTTCCTTTCCAATTTGGATTCCTTTTATTTCTTTTTCTTCTCTGATTGCCATGGCTAGGACTTCCAAAACTATGTTAAATATCATCTGTGAAAGTGGACATCCTTGTCTTCTTCCTGATCTTAATGAAAATGCTTTCAGTTTTTCACTGATGTTAGCTGTGAGTTTGTCACATAGGGCCTTTATTATGCTGAGGTAGGTTCCCTCTATGCTCACTTTCTGGAGAGGTTTTTATCAGGAATGGATGTTGAATTTTGTCAGAAGTTTTTTCTGCATCTATTGAGATGATCATATGGTTTTTATTTTTCAGTTTGTTGATGTGGTGTATCACACTGATTTATTTGAAGATAGTGAAGAATCCTTGCATCTCTGGGATAAATCCCACTTGATCATGGTGTGTGATTTTTTAATATATATTTGGATGTGGTTTGCTAATATTTTGTTGAGGAATTTTGCATCTATATTTGTCAGTGATATTGATATTGGCCTATAATTATCTTTTTTGTGGTACCTTTGGTTTTTGTATCAGGGTTATGGTGGTTTCATAGAATGAGCTTGGGAGTGTTCCTTCCTCTGCAATTTTTTTTTTAAGAGTTTTGGAAGAATAGCTGTTAACTCTGCTCTGAATGCTTGATGGAATTCACCTATGAAGCCATCAGGTCCTGGACTTCTGTTTTTTGCAAGTTTTTAAATCACGTTTTCAATTTCACTGCATGAATTGGTCTATCCACATTTTCTATTTCTTCCTGGTTCAGTCTTTATAGGTTGTACCTTTGTAAGAATTTGTCCATTTCTTCTAGGTTGTCCATTTTATTGACATACAGTTGTTCATAGTAGTATCTTATGATCCTCTGCATTCCTTTGGTATCAGTTGTAACTTTTTCACTTCTAATTTTTTTTTTGTCTTTTGCCTTTTCTAGGGCTGCTCCTGTGGCATATGAAGGTTCCCAGGCTAGGGGTCCAATCAGAGCTGCAGCCGCTGGCCTACACCAGAGCCATAGCAACACGGGATCCGAGCTGCATCTGTGACCTACACCACAGCTCATGGCAACGCCAGATCCTTAACCCACTGAGCAAGGCCAGGGATCGAACTCACAACCTCATGGTTCCTAGTCAGATTGGTTAACCACTGAGCCATGATGGGAACTCCTTTTGTAATTTTGTTGATTTCAACCTCTCCCTTTTTTCTTGATAAGGCCAACTAAATGTTTGCCAATTTTCTTGATCTTTTCAAGGAACCAACTTTTTGTTTCATTGATCTTCTCTATTGTTTTCTTTGTCTCTATGTCCTTATTTCTCCTCTAATTTTTTTGATTTCTTTCCTCTTACTAATTTTGGGCTTTGTCTCTTCTTCCTTCTCTAGATGTTTTATGTGTAGGTTAGATTGTTCATTTGAGTTTTTTCTTCTTTCCTGAGATAAGATTGTATTGCTATAAACTTCCCTCTCAGAACTCCTTTTGCTGTTTCCCATAGGTTTTGGATTGCTGTATCTTCATTTTCATTTGTCTCTAAATATCTTTTAATTTCCTCTGTGATTTCTTCAATGATCCATTGGTTGTTTAGTAGCATATTGTTTAGCTTCCAGGAGTTTGTGTTTTTTGCTGTTTTTTCTTGTAGTTGATTTCTAGTCTCATAGCATTATGGTCAGAGAAAATACTTAAAATAATTTCAATTTTTTTAAATATACCAAAGATTGATATGTGGCCCAAGATGTGATCTATCCTGGAGAATTCCATGTGCACTTGAGAAGAAAGTGTATTCTGTTGCTTTGGAGTGGTATTGGTTAAGTCTATTTGGTCTAGTGTGTCATTTAAGGCCTGTGTTTCCTTGTTGATTTTCTTTCTGGATGGTCTGTCCTTTGCTGTAAGTAGGGTTTAAAGTCCCCCATTATTATTGTGTTATGTCAATTTCATCTTTTATAACTGTTAGTAGTTGCCTTATATATTGTGATGCTCCTATGTTGGGTGCATATATATTTATAATTGTTATGTCTTCTTATTGGATTGATCCTTTGATCATTATATAAAGTCCTTCTTTGTCTCTTGTGACCTTTATTTTAAGATCTGTTTTGTCTGATAGAAGTATTACTACTCCCACTTTACTATGATTTCCATTTGCATGTAATACTTTTTCCCATCCCCTCACTTTGTCTCTATGTGTTCTTAGATCTGAAATGGGTCTCTTGTAAACAGCATATATACATATTTTTGTGTCCATTCAGCCAGTCTGTGTCTTTTAGTTGGAGCATTTAATCCAGTTACATTCAATGTAATTATGGATAAGTATGTACTTATTGCCATTGTCTTAATTTTTTTGAATTATTAATTTGCATCTTTTTTTATTCCCTTCCTGTTTTGTTGTCTTCTCTTGTGATTTGCTAACCATCTTTAGTGTTAGGTTTGGATTGCTTTTCTTTTTTATGTGTGTGTCCATTATAGTTTTTTGATTTGTGTTTCCCATTATATTTTGATACAACTATCTATATGTGTGCAGGATTGTTTTTGCTTTCTGATCTCTTAATTTAAAATGGATTTTAAATGTTCTGCATTTTTCCTCTCCTCTTCTCATGGTTCTTATTTTTGATATATTTTTCAGTGGGTGATCTCCTGCTTTTATATTATCTTTACCTTTACCAGTGAACTTTTTATTTTCTTTCTCTCTCTCTCTCTTTTTTTTCCCTAGGGCTGCACTTGTGACATATCAAAGTTCCCAGACTAGGGGTTGAATCAGAGCTATAGCTGCCAGGCTACACCATAGCCACAGCAATGCCAGATCCTTAATCCCCTGAGTGAGGCCAGGGATTGAAACTGCATCCTTATGGATACTAGTTGGGTTCGTTACCACTGAACCACGATAGGGACTCCCACCAGTGAGCGTTTTCATTTGTAATATTCTTGTTTCTAATTGTGGCTTTTCATTTTCTGCTTAGAGAAGGTCCTTTAGTAGTTGTCATAGTGCTGGTTTGGAGGTGCTAAATTCTCATAGCTTGCTCTTGTTTAAAAAGCTTTTGATTTCTCCATCAAATTTGAATGTGAGCTTTGCTAGGTAGAGTATTCTTGGTTGTAGGTTCTTCCTCTTCATCAACTCAAATATATCTTGACACTCCCTTCTGCCTAGTAGATTTTCTGCTGAAAAACCAGCTGTTACCCTTACAGGGCTTCCCTTGTATGTTACATGTTGCTTTTCTATTGTGGCTTCTAGTATTTTTTTCTTTATATTATTATTTTTTTTTGTCTTTTTATGGCTGCACCCGTGGCATGTGGAAGTTCCCAGGCTAGGGGTCGAATCAGAGCTGTAGCTGCTGGCCTATGCCACAGCCACAGCAACTCAAGATCTGAGCCACATCTGTGACCTACACCACAACTCACGGCAACACTGGATCCTTAACCCACTGAGCAAGGCCAGGGATCAAACCTGCATCCTCATGGATACTAGTCAGATTCATTTCTGCTGAGCCAAGAAGGGAACTCTATTCTTTGTATTCAGTTTTTGTCAGCTGGATTAGTATGTGTCTCACTGTGTTTCTCCTTGGGTTTATCCTGTATAGGATTCTCTGTGCTTCCTCAACTTGAGTGAGTATTTGCTTTCCCATATTAGGGAAATTTTTGCCTATAATCTCTTAAAATATTTTCTCTGGCCCTTTGTCTCTCCTCCTTCTGGAACCCCTATTGATGTGAATGTTGTACATTTAATATTGTCCCATATGTCTCTTAGACTCTCCTCAGTTCTTTTCATTTTTTTTTAATTTATTCTTTTTTGTGGTAGTGGTCTCCACTCTGTCTTCCACTTCACTTATTTGTTCTTCTGACTCCATTATCTTGCTATTGATTCCTTTTAGTGTATTTTTCATTGAAGATATTGTGCTATCCATCTGAGTTTGCTTGCTCTTTAAATCCTCTAGCTCTTTATTAACTTTTTCTTTTAACTCTTTGATCTGGATCTCCATTTTTTTTCCCTAATATCTTGGGTCATCTTTACTATCATCACTTTGAATTCTTTTTTTTTTTTTAGATGATTACCTATCTCCTCATCATTTAGTTGTTTCTGTGTGTTTTTGTCTTGTTCCTTTGTCCGAAAGCATCTTCTTTGTCATCTCATAATTTCTCTCTTTCTGTTTATTGGCCCCTTGACAGCAGGTATGTAGTTGCAGCAGCAGGTGTTCAGTCCTGGAGTTCTCAGGGGTGGTATTGGTTGACGTGTACCTAGAACATGTTATGGGAGCAGTGGTATCATACCACCTCTCCTGGGGCTGGGTGGCTGCTAGGGATCGAGTCTGTGAGGAAGGTAACAGTGATTCACAGTTCACAGGATTGCTTTTGTAGCGTGGTGGTGGGGGAGCAGTTTCTCCTGCAACCCCTCCTGCTACCAGGTAGCTCTCAGGACTGTCTCCTGTAGCTGGCAATGTCAGCAGCTGCTCCTGGCATCCGTCCTTTTTCCAGGGAGGTTCTTGGAACTGCTTTCTGTAGCTGTAGCAGCAGGTGCCACCATTCCGTAGTCAGTCCCTTTGTATGGCCACTCTAGGGATCTCTCTCTGTAGCCCCAAAGGTGGGGGCTGCAGCCTAACTGTTGCTAAAAGGCTCTCTTTGTAGCTTCAGGACATGTACAACTGGCAGCCCCTTCCCACACCTGGATGCCTGAAGGAGTGTTCTCTGTAACCACCAAGGATTGGAATGTGAACCAATGGGCCTCTTGCAGCTCCCTTGGTGTAGAAGGAGCGTCACTGGTGTGGGTTTCCACAGGGCTACTGGCAGGAGCCATGGAGTTTGTGCTTTCCCAGGTAGGCAGTTTGTGGCTTCTCCAGGGAATGTGTGCTAGTGGCCCTTTTGTGGCTCTTTTGGCATGGAACGGGTGCTGCTATAGCCTGGGAGTCACTGGCAGGAGCCTTGGAGCTTGTATTATTCCCCTAGGCAGTTACTCTTTCTGCTCAGATTTCTTTGTAGCCCTAAAGACAAGGTTGCTCCTCAGCTGTTGCTAGGCAGCCATGCTGAGTGGCTGCCAGAGCTGAAGCAGACAGTGTCCTGTCCTGCAGCCTAAGAGTACATGCAAGTAACAATGCATATAGTGGTAGATGCTGCTCCTTCTCTCCAGCACCCCCAAACAGTGGAGACTAGCCTCCAAGCCTGACTAGGTTACCTCAACTTAAGGCCTCAAATGTATTCACCCTATAGTCTAATCCTTCCAGGCTTTTTCCTCACAGCCAACCCAGGTCTTTTCCCATGTAGCCAGCCCCAGCTCTCTCTTTGAGTGTGATCTCTAAGGCCAGAGTTTTAGTTCCTGACACTTGCTGGCACGTGCATGTAGTTGCTGTAGCACTGACCTTTTGTGGAGGATTGTTTCCATTTTAACTGCTTCATACTGTTTGTCTAGAGTTCTTCCTCCATTCCAGCTGCCCTCCTCATTGGCAGGGAAACTTCCCAGACTGCAGGAGGTTTTCCTCTTTCCACCTCCTTCCTAGGGGTACAGGTCCTATATCACTTCTTTTCTCTTCTTTCTTTTTTCTTCTTTCTTTTGTCCTATCCGCTTTTGTGAAGTTTTTCTTGCTCTGTCATAATCTTGAGTTCTTATGTCAGTTTTTAGCGAATTTTCTGTGTGAATAGTTTCACATGTAGATGGATTCTCAATGTATATGTGGGAGTAGGCGAGTCTCATGTCCTACTACTCCACCATCTTCCTGAATCCCCTAGGTAAAGAATTTCTGATGCAGTTTGTCTTAGATTGCACAGGCTATGGGAAGAAATTAAACAAACAAAAGAGAGGTAGGGGATGTAGAAAAAGTTAAGTCCTGAGCTTCTCAGAGGCTAGTCATGACATCATACCCATTACTGGTCACCTTCAACCTAAGAAAGAAAGGATGGAAGAATGTCCTTCCTTGGGATTTTGAATAGAGAATTGGGCCTGAAATATAAAACTCAAATTTTGTTGTTGTTGCCATTGCTGTAGTTGTTGCTACTATTTTCAGAGATGATTGCAACAAGGGAATAAGAAAGATAGGCAAATCTTAGCACATTGCTTTTTTGGGTTTTGTCTGCATCCACATTCTTTTGAGTTAAAAGTGATTTTTTAAAAAACAAAACTGCTTGTTGAATATTTAAGTCAGTTTAATCATAAGGTGATAGCACACGAGTCATTTCAACTAGGATTTTCAGTCAATTATACAAGCTAGTTCAAAAGGCATTCAAAGACCAGGAAACTGTAGGCTGGAAAATGGCAAATCCCTGTCTTGCATTACTGGAAGGGGACCATCTTCCAGCTGGAGAACATATGATGTAGTGTAATCCATGGCTCTTCTTTCAGACCAAACTTTTTGTTGGAGAGGTGTGCACACATACACAGGAATTTTCTTATCAACTTTGAAAAACCTTGGTATAGCCAGATATAATATGGCAGAAAGAAGACAACTTGGTGACCATATGTTCTGGAGTCAGATAGTCCCTGTTTGAATGGTGTCTTGCCCCCCTTTATTACTTTATGACCAGCTTTCTTACTCCAGGTAAGTGGTTTCCCACATTATAAAATAGTTATAATACCTCCCTCATAAAGTTGTTTTGAGGACTAAATGAGATAACATGTGTAAACTATCTAGTAAAATATCTGGAATCAATATTAGCCATCAGTGGTATATAATAATAAATTTTTTTTTTTTTTTTGCTTTTTAGGGCCACACCCACGGCATATGGAGGCTCCAAGCCTAGGGGTCGAATGGGAGCTGTAGCTACCAGCCTACCCCAGAGCCACAGCAATGGGGGATCCGAGCCACATCTTTGACCTACACCACAGCTCACAGCAGCACTGAATCCTTAACCCACTGAGCGAGGCCAGGGATTGAACCCACACCCTCATGGTTCCTAGTTGGATTTGTTTCTGCTGAACCATGACAGGAACTCCTATTTTTTTCTTTTTGCCATGGGTACCTCTCTTTCTCCCTCCAAGAATGAGTCAGACTTGGAATTCCCTGTTGGTATAGCAGGTTAAGGATTCAGCATTGTCACTGCTGTGGTTTGGGTTTGATCCTTGGCCTGGGAATGTCAGCATACTGTGGGCATGGCCAAAAAAAAAGAGAATGAGTCAGATTCAAATTCAGATGACTCCATTTTTCAGAAAAATCACTACGATTTGTAGGTATAAATTAGACTGTTTTACCAATTAAAATTTTTCATTAAAGATGATTATCACAGTACTGATGGACAGGGTCCCTGTTCTCATTCTTCCTTCCATGTGGCAGGAATTGTGTCAATAATTCAGATGTCAAGAAAAAGCAAGGATAAAACTTGGCTACTAAAAATATCCTCCTTTGAAATTCGTTCTTCCTGGTTTTCCATTATCTCACTCTTTGCAGGAATTCTTTCCATTCCCCCGTCTGTCTTCTTCTTTTTAAAAATCTCTTCTCTTAGTTCATCTTTCTTCTGCCCACTCCTGTGCATAAAATGTTCCCAACTATGTTTCTCACAAAGAAAAGTCTCCCTCAGGTATATTTAAGAGAGGCTGCTTTAGCCCAGTTTACATAAATATTATGTGCCTTAGCTTGGTTTTATATAGTTAGGAAAAATGGCAATGAGTTTAAAGTTACTCACAGATGAGGGCTAGAGGCACAGGCACTTTGTCTGTCACTGAGATGCAGAATCATGCCTTTTAGGAATCCACGTACCTAGGACTAGGCTTAACATTCTCTCATGAAAATTAAAGCTCCTGACAAGAGCATGCCCCTGAATGGAAGTTCATTTATCTGCTCCAAGAATTTAACCTAGACAGGATTTGACCCACAGAAAGGGACAAGGTTTTTCCTAGCAGTGTTTATGAATATAATAATATCAAGTAAGTAGTTAATTCAACAAAGTTTTTCAGAAGTTGATTTCGTTCACTGAAGAGTAAAAAGAAACATGAAATAACTAGAACCAAATATCCACTTTGCAAAATTAAAAGAAGTTAGCAGTAATTAAATAAACAAAAAATAGAATACATTTAGCAAAAAGTAAGGTTTTTTTGCTGTAACATGTAAAATAAAATGTATTTTTATAGGGTTGACTAATACCTTTTGTATAAAGTCCTATCACTAACCTCCTAATTTATAGATGACAATCAACAGCAGTATTTAAATACAATTTCACACAGTTCTGAAATATTAGAACATCCTGAGATATCTACTGCAGTGATGTAGCTAAAATAAAATAAATGCTCCTCCATGTCTCCTGACATTTGCTTTTATCCTTTTCCCATATTCCTACATAATCTTTAAGATCCAAACTGAGTCACTGTAATTTAAGACAATGTCATTCCCCTCATTCTTTTTTCCATCTGCTTAAGACCTAGCACCAAATAACCTTGGAGAGCCAGCAGAATTGAAAGTGAAATCTATAGATGTTGACAGAAATTAATCAATGTGATCTCTAACAAGTAGGTGGCTGTGTTGCCCAAAGTCATTTTTTCACTTCTAAAGTGTAAGACACTTTCATTCACTGTTACAATCAATAGTCTTTCTAAGTGATGGCAACCATGGGCACTTGAGCAGGTACAAATGAGCTGATCCACAAATGTCATTTACACCGATTTATATGTCCATTTCCAAATGTCCTTAGATGCCACACTAACACCTAAAGAGAGGCCCCAGAGAAGCAGGAACTAATGAATGGAAACATGAAAGAAACTTTAGAAAAATAAGAGTTTACAATAAATGCTGCTGCTTCTTTCTTTTATACTTTGATTCAGTTGTAAGAATGATCCTGACAAGTGAAGGATGATAGGAGAAATTTCTCTTGGGTGAGAGAAGCTATTAGCTGAGGTGGTAGGGGAATGAAGCTTACAGACTTGACTTGGGCATTGGGCAATAGGTATAGTGTTGCTCTGATTTTCTTTTCTTTTTTTTTATTGCTAGGAAACATTTTTCTTTCTCTGATATTGTTCACTAGATATACTCTCTCTTTAAAAAGATGATCTAGTCTCTTAAAGTGCCATGAAGTTGTTTTTGTCCTTCTAGTAAATTCAATAAGATATGTTTAAAAGAAACAAAAAGAGAATACATAGTTTATTACTTATATGGGGAATCTTAAAAAAGGATTCAAATGAACTTATTTACAGAACAGAAAAAGACTCACAAACTTTGAAAAACGTATGGTTACCAAAGGGGACAGGTGGGGGTGGAGGGATTAACTGGGGGTATGGGATTGGCATATGCACACTGTGGTATGTGGAATGATTGGCCAAAGGGGACATACTATATGGAACAGAGAACTCTACCCAATATTCTATGATAATCTATGTGGGAAAAGAACCTGAAGGAGAGTAGATATGTATATATGTATGATTGAATCACTTTGTTGTACAGCAGAAATTATCACAACCTTGTGAATCAACTATACTTTAATAAAACTTAAAAAAAACCAAATTGACTATCCATACACAACATTTAAAGGCTTTGCTGCTTTTTAAAAATTTCATTAATATGTGAAACTGATAGGCTTGATAGGTCTATAAATGGCTAATACATTCTAACCTTATTATGCATTTGTGTATTTATCCATTTATTCATAATTGTGTATTATATCCCTGGGCTAATATATACAGAGATTATAGACAGAAAGATAGATAAATCCAATAATATCCTTATAAGTGTGTATACAAGGTGAAGAAGGGGTTATAGTGGAGGAAGACCTAACTTTTGAGAGAAAGTAGAACTTGAAAATGGGTTCTAAGTAAGATGACACAGAGCAGGGCATGAAGAACCAGAAGGATTTAGAAGTAGATTAGAATTCTAGGGGGGATAAAATCAAATGTACAAGACATCTTTGACAAGAGGTCCTCCCTTTCCATTTCTTATTGGACTGATACAATTATGATTTTATCTCAATCCATTTTTCCAAAAGTGAATGGAATAAATTTTTCTTTTTTTTTTTTTTGTCTTTTTAGGGCCACACCTGCATCATATGGCTAGGGATCAAATCGAAGATGTAGTCACTGGCCTACACCACAGCCACAGCAAAGCCAGATCCCAGCCGCATCTGCAACCTACCCCACAGCTCACGGCAACGCCAGATCCTTAACTCACTGAGTGAGGCCAGGAATCGAACCCGTGTCCTCATGGATCCTAGTCAGATTCATTTCCACTGAGACACAATGGGAACTCCCAAATGGAATAATTTTTTAAAACTCAATTCTGATGATATTAATACCATGGTTACAAATTTGCAATAGCTCACCATAGATGTTAGGAGAAAAGGCAGTCTTGTTAAGTCCTGTTATAATTTTGACCCACGCTCTATTAACCCCTTTTGTAGACAGCTTTTATTGACTTGAAATTTCATTTAATTACATTAACTTATATTGGAGGACTTATATAAGAAATATTTCTTTAAACCCAATAGCTACATTGATTCTAGAAATGTTGAACACAAATATTTCGATGAATCCAACAGCTGTATTTACCAGAGGCATGTTGACAATATCCTACATTACATTATATGGGATTCTTTCTATGAGGACTCTTGAAAGAAATATCTCTTTGGTCTCAGAGTTAGAAATAGCTGTGTTTTGGAGTTCCCATCATGGCGCAGTGGTTAACGAATCTGACTGGGAACCATGAGGACGCAGGTTCGATCCCTGGCCTTGCTCAGTGGGTTAAGGATCCAGTGTTGCGGTGAGCTGTAGTGTAGGTTGCAGACGCGGCTCGGATTCCGTGTTGTTATGGCTGTGGCGTAGGCTGGTAACTAGAGCTCTGATTAGACCCCTAACCTGGGAATCTCCATATGCCGCGGATGCAGCCCTAGAAAAGGCAAAAAGACTAAATAAATAAATAAACAGCTGTGTTTCTTCAGAACTGTTTGACTTCCTCTTACATTCTGCATCATGTAACTATCAGTTTGCCTTTTCGACTGGTCTAATAGAATGCTTAGAATCCAGAATATATTATCTTCATTAGGAAATATTTAGGATATTAAGGCATTTTCAAAAAAGTAATCTAAATATTTGCCTTTATCTTCTTTCCCCATTGTAATTTACCTTGGCCTCATTTTCCCTCATAGCATATTTTTTCATATAGATATAGCATAAGAGTCTTTGAAATTCATATTGAATTTTCTCAAACAAGATATTACTTGAAAAGAGGGGAAAGGGAGGGAAGAGGGAGAAAGGGAGATAGAAAAGTGCACAGCTGTCTCAACTTGATAACTTTTAAAAAATGAAAGTTAAAAGGGATAGAAAAAAACTACTGTTCTATATTCAACTTATACATGTATATATTAGGCTTTTCCTCTTTCTTTCCAAAATATATCCTGTATAAGACAAATTTTTAAAAGCATAGAGATGGAGTTGCCATTGTGGCTCAGTGGGATAAGAACCCAACATAGTCCCTGTGTGGATCCAGATTTGATCCCTGGCCTTGCTCAGTGGGTTAAGAAACTGGCATTGCTGCAAGCTGTGGCCTAGGTCACAGATGTGGCCAGATCTGGTGTTGCTGTGGCTGTGGCATGGGCTGTCAGCTGCAGCTCCAATTGAAACCCTAGCCTGGGAAGTTCCATATGCCATAGGTGTAGTCCTAAAAAAAATAACAGTAATAAAAAATAAAAAGTATAGAGACATGGACTTAATAGATTAGCTGAAATAAATTTTTTGTCTGTTCAGAATTTCTTGAGAGGACCATGAGTCCTCTATTCACAGTCTAGATGGTTCCATAGTTGCCCAGCTAACCCCCAAGAGATCACATAATCCATTCCTAGCCACTTAGAACATCCCAACCCCCAAGCAAAATGATTGACTTGGAAATAAAGTCACAGCTCAAAGCTTTCAATAGAACATGTTTTTCAGACAAGAAGAATGAGGAAAGCCTCAAGCAGCTTATGGTTCTTGGATTTCCATCAGCAGAAACCTTAGAATTATGCCACCTCTGTTAGAATGGAGGGCTGAAAGCAGTAATAGAAACTTATACCAATGCAATCAGAATTTCTAGTTACATAAGCCAATTATTTTCTTCATTGCTTAATATCATTTGAATTAGATCTTTGTCATTTACAAATTCAAGTGTCACAGCCAACAAAACTCATATATGGGTCATTGATTCAAGCAGAGGAAAAGGTCTTGGAGTCTAATAGTAACAGTAATAATGCGCAAGATTTGAAAGCTATTTTCTCCTTTCAATGAACATGCTATCTTTCACATTTTATCTGTCATTTAGAAGCTCAGAAAGTCCTCCAATCTCACTCTACATTTATCTTGTTATATAATTAGGTCTTCAAAGTAGATACTTTGTTTAATCTGATACATTAATACTCCCAGCTACAGTTTGCCTTCTCAGGCAAAGTATGTGGATTAATACAAAGGGATTAATTATTAAATCAGGCTCACACCAATAAAAGATCTTACCCACCACTGACTATACTAATGAATCAAAGGGTACGGGTAAACATCAAGGAGAGATGGAATTTTCTTTCTTTGGGGGAGTACAAAGTTGTCAGGTGTCCATTTTTTAGTGAGTTGTAATTAATTTTGCTTCTGCATAAAGAGATGAAATTTTTGAGAGTCTGGGACTCCTCCATTGGTACCCTGTTAGTTTCAAATAGAAGAAAATGCTAACTTTACCCCCTTTTCTCCAGCCAACTATGCTTGTTTATTTACAATAAGCAACATAGATCATAAATATAGTTATGAGACAAGCTGGTCATTATCCATATCCTCTTGTTCCAGGTAGGATGGGACTAGATTATCATTCTCTGACTATCTCTAAGTGCCTAGCACCTAACATAAAGCCTAGATGATATATGGGATTGATAATAATATTACATATATAGTACCAACTTTTTACCATGCATGAGGCCATCAATAGAGGCTCACTTACAGCTAAAGGATGACTCCTTGTCTTTACAGAACACATAGTCTAATGGAAACAATATACAAGTGAACAACACAATACATTTGTGATGAGAACTAAAGTAGGCACCAAGTTATTAACAAGGGTGAGGGATACATAAATCAGACTGAGAAATTCATAGCACAACCTTGAGGAGAGTGTACTGGAAACTAAGTCTTAAAAGATAAAAATGACTTGGCTAAGAAAAGAGAAGATAGTCATTCCAGACTGAGCCAATAGTAAGGGTAAAGGAAACAATGTGTGATAAGCTGAGTGATTTATGCTATAGTATGTTATGAAAGCAGAAAGAATTTGTGAGAATGTGTTAAAGAAGAAATCAGTGAAGGAAGTAGGGCCTGGAGCTAAGTTTTTTATTTTCATTTTGTAACCTAGGGGTAACCAATGAAAAATTTTAAGGTCACAAGGGACATTATACCCATATTTTCATTTATTCTTTTGTTATGTTCTTTCTTTCTTCCCAGGCTGGGGGTCAAATCCAAGCTGTAGTCACTGGCCTACACCACAGCCACAGCAATGTCAGATCCGAGCCATATTTATGACCTACACCACAGCTCACAGCAATGCCAGATCCTTAACCCACTGAGCAAGGCCAGGGATTGAACCTGTGTCCTCATGGATACTAGTGAGAGTTGTTTTCCCTGAGCCATGACAGGAACTCCATATTCTATTGTTATTTTTCTATTCAACCATTAATTTATGCTTTCAGCAAACATTTTTCAAGAGTCAAGCACTGTCACAGAGGCTGATTTTATAAGTATGAGTGAATGAGACCAAGTCTTTGATTTTACAGAAAAGTGGATAAGGAGAAACAATTGAAAAGTAACAAATATTCATTGCTAAAAAATAGGATTTTTGTGACAAGCACAGGCAGGGATCTCTGAGAATAAAAATAGAAGGTGGGATCTATGTAAGAGAGTTGTGTCAGTGAAGGCCTCTGTGAAAGTTGCATTAAAAATGATACATGACAGAAAAGAGGAAGACAGTCTTTGGTGACTCTGCATGACAGGTAGAGAGAACTCCATGAATATCTAATGAAGCAAATCATTTGTTATATTTAAGGAACAAAGAGAAGCTAGCAGCAGAGTTAGGAACAAGTTGGGAAGTTTTTATAGTAATTCATGTGAGAAAGAATAATGAGGATATTGATCAAGAAAGTTAACATTTCTTGAGCACATACTTGATTTGAATCTCATACAATTGCTCTGTATACACCTATTTGACCTACCAAAATGGCAGTTTCATCTGGTTAAGCCTATGTACTAGATATTATACCAAGCATTTTAATGTAAAATTTCATTTAACATTTATAGAAACCATATAAAGAAGAGATGCTTGTTCACTTTTTGCAAGGAGAAAATAGGCTTATCAAAATTAAGTAATTTGTCCCAAGACACCTGGCCAGTAAGAGAGAGTATATCAGTCAACTCCCAACAAGGAAAAGGTGATACATTCAGACAGAATAATGTGAAGAAATATTAATACAGGTATACATTATAAAGGCAATAACAGTTTAGAGAAACCAAAAGGAACAGTGCTGTAATCCAGGATACCACCAATGACCAGATGTCACTGCAAGCCTGAAAGTTCAAGCAGAATAAGTGTTACCCATATAAGTAACTCACGTATGTAAAATATTAACTCATAGGAGCTGTGGCCTTTGGTAAAGATATAAAACCAATCTGTGGAAACTCAGTAAGGAGAGAAATGAGCTAATAAATACCCCGAACTGACATTCCACACCACTCCTGTCTCCTTCCCGAGCCTCCCATTGGAGGAACCCAGCCAAATTTAGAAGACAACAAAGCCTATGGATATAGGCCATAAAAGTCCATTTCACAGGGCACAAAGCAAAGTAAGGTGAGGGTGGTCCTGGGGGAGATTGGGAAACAGAAAATATTCAGCATTGTCATGGAGCCAGGTATTGAATTGAACTCATGATAAAAAGTGCAATTCAATATATTGCTTGGTGGTCTAAAATGAAATAGTGGAAGTGATTGTGCAAATGGAAAAGTGGAAGATGGAGAAAATGGAAAAACTAATAGAAGCACAATCTGTAGAAATGTGTTTGGGATGAGAAAAAGAAGGAATCTAGAGTGAGTCAAAGCCTTTGACCTGAATGATTGGGTAGATAGTTATGGTATTAAGTGAAATAAGGACAAATGGAAGAAAAGACAAAAGTTCAATTTGGGGAATACTCAGTTGTAATGTCTATGGATTTTGCAGTCTAGTGAATAGGTGGATAGGTAGAAAAGAGGGTTTGAGATACAATTTTGGAAGTAATTTTGAATTAGAAAATTATTAGCATAAAGTTTTGATGGTTGAGATTTGGAATTTGAATGAGGTTACCCGTGATAAATATATAGAAAGAAATTTATAGAGAACCAAGACAGGAAAACTAGGCTGCAGTGGCTCTTAGGGGGCACATAAAAGAAGAGGATCCACTAAAAATCATTGATCAACTGGATAATTTTAAATAAACAGGATATGATAGTATTGCAAAAAAGGATAGAATTGGTAAATGATGGTTTGCATTTTTTCTAATTCTAGAAAAATGTAGAATACAGATTTGATTAAAAGAATGCACATACATCTAATACAAACACTTAATTGGAACTTTTTTTTGTTTGTTTTTTTTAGGGCAGCACCTGTGGCATATGGAAGTTCTCACATAGCTAGAGGTCAAATTGGAGCTGCAGCTGCCTGCCACAGCCACAGCCACACCAGATTTGAGCCACATCTGCGACTTACACAACAACTCAAGGCAACGCCAGATCCTTAACCCACTGAACAAGGCCAGGGATCAAACTTGCATCCTCATGGATACTAGTGAGCTTCATAATCCATTGGCCACAATGGGAACTCCTTAATTGGAATTTTCATGCTCTATGGTTCTGCTACCCCTAACAGTGAGATGGAAAATTTAGATAAACCAGGGAGGTGAATGCAGGAGCTAAATATGACTGATGGAAAAGGGGACTTTTACATGGTTGAGACAAACCAAGGAAGGTCATTAAAGCTAAAATCCAGGAATAGACTGTGGTCAGGACATGTAAGAAAAGGGTATCCACATATAATACAATAAGAAAATCTGTATAATGTGAAGATAATTTGTAAAATTCCTTAAACATTGGTATGGTTGACATTATATATTCTCTTGACTTTCCTTAAAGAATAGAGAGTAGAACAGGCAGATGAGTTTAAACTATAACTTACCTATTAACTTATGAGAGCATATTTCTTATTATATAATATTTAGTATTATATTGATTAAATAGAACTACCATGTTTAAAAATGACTTTACAGGTGAACTTAAAATAGGTGCACTTTCTAAGGAATATAGCTTTGAATTTATTTGATGAAAGACAAAATAAATAATAAAATGACTCTTATGGTCTATACCTAGGATATAATAAAAATTCAAACACACAACTCTTGTGTATTGAGAGTGCTATTGGACTGGATCCCAGAGAGTGATATTTAAGGCTTATTATTACTGATGAGTAACAGTATCATTTTTTTTCAATTAGCTGGACAGCATTATGAAACAGTTAACTAGCTAATTTTAGACTACAAAGAACATTTCTGACCAATCTAACATATATTCAAAAGCCTAAATATAACTTCTTAAAATAGATCTATTTGGTACCTAGATAGAAAAGAAACTATTTGCTGAATTCCAACAAAATTCCCTACAGTTCAAAGATACAATTAAGACTTTGCTATTCTATCAAAGACTACAATTGGCCATTATACTAATACTCAGGACTTTGTTTTATTTGTGTTTTTTGTTTGTATTTTTTTGGCCAAACCTCCAGCATATGAAAGTTCCTGGGCCAGGGATCAAACCTACACCACAGCAGTGACCCAAGCCACTGCAGTGACAACACTGGATCTTTAACCCACTGCACCACAAGAGAACTTCCAGGCCTCTGTTTTTTTTTTTTTTTTTCTTTTTGTCTTTTTGCCATTTCTTGGGCTGCTCCCATGGCATATGGAGGTTCCCAGGCTAGGGGTCAAATCGGAGCTATAGCCGCCGACCTACGCCAGAGCCACAGCAACACAGGATCTGAGCCACGTCTGCGACCTACACCACAGCTCACGGCAACGCCGGATCCTTAACCCACTGAGCAAGGCCAGGGATCGAACCCGCAACCTCATGGTTCCTAGTCGGATTCAGTAACCACTGAGCCATGACAGGAACTCCCAGGCCTCTGTTTTAAAATGCAATTTCTTAAAAAAGTGTATTTCATTGCAATGACTAGATTAAATGGCCGTTTTTTTTTTTTTCATTTTAATTTATAATAGTTCTTCCTCAAGCTAATAAACTACATGGGGTGCTTTTTTTGAGGTCCCCAAGTATAATTTTGAATAAAATTCACAGGAAATAAAAATTTGGCTTAATTTTCTATCACATTAAAGCTCTTTATGGTTAAATAGACACTTTGCCTCTGAATAATTAGGTGATGGTATAATTAATATCAATACTTGAGGAAGCATAAAAATACTTTGTGCTTTAGCCAAGATTCATGTTGATTAATGTTGGGTGTTGTACATTATAACATCGTTTAGCTGATATTTATTACTTACCCTTCTTCTACCTCCAAGGAAGATGTAGACTTCCCTCCCCATTGATTTTGGGTATGGAATAATGACTTGCTTTGAACAATGGGAAGTAGGGAGAAGTAACTGTATGAATTCCAAATTAAGAACTAAAGTGACTTCAGAAATTTCTGCTTAGCCATCTGGGCGTTTAATTACAAGCATGAGAAAAATACTTCCTGGTAGCTATTGCCCCTTCATCCTGGGCTCATGATGAGACCCATAGGAAAAAAAAAAAACCTGATCTCCACTTGGAGCCTGAAGTAGAGTCCTTCAGATGAACCACAGATGACCTATAGCTTCAAATGGAACTGCAGACACCAATAGGTAGAAAAATGAGAAATAAATTTTTGTAGTAGGCCACTGACTTTGGGGGTATTTTGTTGTGGAATATTATAGAAATCTCTGGCCAAAAAAAAAAATATATATAGTTGTTCCTAACAATTCAGAATGGTTTAATTCTATAGCAAAATATATATATATATATAAAATATTTGTAAACTTTGAAGATTTTTAAAAGAATATTTTACCCAATTTGCATGAATATTGTCACATAATTGCTAGGTGATAAGCAAAAAGCACATTTGTATGTCTTATTTCTCAATTACAGCTTTGGCAAATCTTAAATTTTCCTACATATGTAAACATTATACCAACTATGTAAAAAATTCAAGACAAATTTTTAGTAGCATAAACTGTTCTACTTCTTCAAAAGGTAGCACTGAAATGAAATTTACACACTTTTCCTTGAGGACTTGTCAGCTCTTTATTGTTCCCTTTTGAGATGGTATACTAGTTTCTTACTGCTGTTCTAACAAACTTACTGCCTTAAAGCAACACAAATTTACTCTCTCACCATTAGGTAGTTCAGAAATCTTAAAATATGTCTTATTGGGCTAAAATCAAGGTGTAAGCAGAGCTACATTCCATTCTAGAGGATCTAAGGGAGCTCCATTTCCTTTCCCTTACTAGCTTCTGGAGGTCACCCATATATTCTTGGCTTATGGCCCTCTTACTCCACTTTTAAAGAAATGTTGGGCCAAGTCTGTCTCACACAGTCATCCCTGTGGTTCTCCCTGTTCTGCCTTCCTTTTCCACTTAAAAGAATCCATGCAATTACACTGAGCCCATTAAAATAATCCAGGATAATCTCCCATCTCAATGTTACTTGATGAGCAATCTTAATTCATTTTGAAATTTAGTTCCCCTTTACCCTATAGCTTAACATATTTACAGGTTCTGGAGAGTAGGATGTGGACATCATTGGGGATTCATTTTTCTGTGTATAACAGATGATATTGAAAGTTGATGGTGCTAATAATGACATTAAATCAAGATACTATTTTATAGGCTGACTCTCTGCAGTGTAGCTCATTGATTCACATCAAATAATCTACAATAGACTTGCTAATATTGTCTCATCCCTTTCCAAGCTGCATACATTTTGGGTAAGACAGCAGAGCTTTTATAAGCTTTAGTTTTCTCCTCTGTATAATTGGGGATAATGGATAGTCTGCATCATTGCTTTGTTGTGTGGATTAAATGCAAAAAAAAACACATAAAGATCATAACAAGTATCTGATAAACGTTACCTAATAAATAGTATCAATTATATATTATACTAAAATATTTGTGTGCCTTGTATATGGCTGTAGCTGAAGTATTATGTCTTCTTATGATAACTAGACTGTTCTTTGGTATGGCAGGGAAATTTCAAGTTATGAATCTGGCTGTATATGAAGAGCATACAAGCCAAAAATGAAATTCATAATATTTTCACACTGAATGTACATTAATCTGAGTCATCAAATATAGATGCATACTCATTTAATACTACCACCAATATTACTTTCCAATTACATTTGTCTCTAATCTCAAAACAGACATCTAATATTAAAGTGTTGGTAAGCTGAAACCACATTGTATAGATTTGAGAACAAATACAAATAAGATTTTGAGGTTCTAATATTGCTTGATAATAACTCATTCTTTACAGAAGAATGGATTGAAATTCAATTCCAAATTCAACTATAATTATATCTATAGTGTTGTTAAGGTATCAGTCTTGATTAATAACAATTTCCTTGAGATAAAATCTGACCATTATCTTTCTCATCTTTGCGATGAACAGAGAGATTCCCGCAGTATACACCAATTCTGGTAAAGCTTTCTCTTCACAGTAGCATAGAATTGGAGAATGAAGTGACTCCAGAATGTTATTCTTTTTTTCTTTCATTTTAAATAAAGTTTTAGATGGGATCAATCCTTTAGCATTACACATTTCAGGATTCCATGCTGAGTGTTTTACAAACCTCATATTTATAATAAATAAATATTTCAGGCAACCTGCACTCAAATTTGAAGGGAATTAAGGGGGATTATATACTTTGTTATTCTAAAAGTTTACAAAATAAACTGCAAACATTTTTAAGGACCTCAGAGGAGTGCAGGATGTCCAAAGAAGGAGTTCCCGTCGTGGCATAGTGGTTAACGAATCTGACTAGGAACCATGAGGTTGTGGGTTTGATCCCTGGCCTTGCTCAGTGAGTTAAGGATCTGGCATTGCCGTGAGCTGTGGTGTAGATGCAGCTCAGATCCCACGCTGCTGTGGCTCTGGCGTAGGCTAGTGGCTACAGCTCCAATTGGACCCCTAGCCTGGGAACCTCCATATGCCATGGGAGCAGCCCTAGAAAAGGAAAAAAAAAAAAAAGATGTCTGAAGAAGGGTAATAAGAAAAACTTTTGGTTTATGATCCTATTAGCATAAATTTTCTAGCCTCAAATAACTTATGTACTTTATTTATTAGGACTTTATTTATTAATGGCTCAAATGTAGCAACAAAACATCTGTGTTAGCATGGAGTCTTTCACTGGATTATTATGATTAGTACAATATTAATACATTGAGTCTATTTCTTGATATATGCAGTCATGACAGTAGACTGAAAAAATGAGAGGAAAATGGAAAAAAAAGAAAAATTTGTAAATTTGTAAAATTACTGCCCAGGTAGATGGGCAGTAATTGATTTATCAGGATAATTAAATCACAGACATCTTTCCTTGCTAGGTTCAGTGGCAGAGTGTTATTTTCAGTGTTACTGACAGACTTTGGGAAATTGTGACCAGCACAAAAGGAAAGACCTCAAGGCACTGCCACAAGGATTTCCCAAAGAAATCACTGTTTATAGAGATCTAAGATAAAGCTGAAATTTGTTAAGCTTCTTCTACACAGAGTTTATCTCCCAGTTGTAATTATGGGCAGATGCACATATATTCTTGGCGAATTTCAGGCATAGACTATGATAACTGAGAAGAAAGAAAGCAGCAGCAGGGAAAGACAAAAAATAAAGACAATGACAAAGAAAAAAAAAAACAGGAAATATAACTCAAGGGAACAGGCACTGTATAGGGAGAAAAGAATTTCATTGTCTACAGAAAGGAAAATATCACATTCATGATATTGGATTACAATGTTACAAAGACATGAAACCCTCAAAAACAATAAAGGAGTTGCTGTTTCTCACTTCCAAACCCATCCTTGTATACTCTACTTTCTGATGCTGTAAACTCTATTTGTGCTTGATCAGCTGTTCCAGGTTAGACTTTTTCAGTTGAGTAGAGGGTATGACACGGAGGCTGTGAGCTGGAATGGTGATAGAAGACTTATTTCCATTTGCTTCCCCCAAAAGATTCTTCACTCTAGCAGCATCACTTTCTTCTGATAACAACAGCTAAATAAGTATAGTTGACAGTTTTTTCTTTATCCATCACTGGCAAAACTAGTTTCATCATGCCCTCCCTCATCAGTGGTATCAGTGCTAGTCTCCTGGAGCCCCTTCTCAGAGGTCAAGGTCACTGGCCCAGAATGCCCTTTTCTGAATTCAGAGACAACAGCATCAATGGACTAGTATCTACTACTCAGAAAGCAGAGTATGAGTTCCAGGACACCCCTCTTACATATTTCTAGCTTTTAATTATTTCATCCTCTTACCTTTGTTCCTTTAGCACTAGGATAGTAGCCACTTCCTACAGTCACTAACTTTACAAGTTTTCTATCTCCCCTTCCATTTACCTAGTCAACAAACAAAAAACTAGCTGTAAGTTTGTTGGCTAGGTAATTTCTTTGTTACTAAATTCTCTTTGCAAAAAGGGTGTAATTTCTTTCTCCTCAAAGGGCTCTGCCCATTCCTGCATAACAGAAAAAAAGAAAATCTCAATAGCCAGGTTGGAAGATAATATTCTGCAAAACTGCAAAAGGAAAGAAATTTGGAAATTAGCAGATTGTTCCAGGCAGCATAATGGTTGAATACTAAGCATCCTAGAAAGAGAAAACAGAGAAAATACATGAGAGAAAATAAGCAAATACTTCAAAAATATTTCCCAGAACTCAAGTACATGAATTTTTGGATTGTAAGAATCCACTGTGTGCCTCACACAATAGTTGAAAACAGTCTCCCTCCAAATAACATAATTGTGAAATTTCAGAACACTAGAGACTAAAGAAGTTCCCGTAAATTTTCCAAGAAGAAAAAAAGAATGTCACATACAAAGGATCTGTAATCAGAGGAGCTTTGAACATCTCAACAGGGACACAGGAACAAAGAGACGTTGGAGCAATGTGTTAAAAGATGTAAATGAGAGAGGAAAGTAAAGATGCTTTTCAGACAATCAAAAATCTCACAAATGTATTCCTCATACACCTTTTTAAAATAATTTACTAAAAGATGACCTCCAGCAACACAAGCCAGTAAGTAAGGAAAGGGGAAGAAATGGCATTCAGAAAATGGGAGCCCCGTTATGGAAAAGACTCAAAGGGAATTTGCAGGTTGATCAGGAGAGGAAGTTAAAGGGTTTCAAGTGTGCAGTAGGCATAAAGAGTGCCTGTCCAGATTAAAGCATGATAATATTTACTCTAAATACCAATTTAACTAAAATTTGTACTATAGCAATAATGAGTATTTGAAAGAAGGAACACACAGGAATGAGAGTGTGAAGAACTCTTCCATCACTTACCTAAGAAAAAGATAATAACTACATCCCTCCTATGTTCTATGTACACATGAACACAAGTGTATTTTCTTCTAATTTATCTGCATGGTTTTCAGGAGAGGTGGGAAGATTTAGAATTAAGTGGCAAATATATTTATGCTGAAACTTGAAGTCTGATAGTATTTTAAGTAAAATAGCCTTATACATCACGTGAAAATAATGGATATAGAAAAATTCCTGATTCAGCAGCTCAAATATGGAAAATTTGCCTTTAGAACAGGGGAATTGGGAGATGGGTGACAGGTAGGACAATGTTACTCTATTTATTTAAATTGAAGTATTGTTGACCTACAATAGTATATTAGTTTCAGGTGTACGACACTGTGATTTGACATTTATATACATTACAAGTTGATCACAATGGTAAGTCTAGTAACAATTTGTCACCATACAAAGTTATTACAGTATTATTAACTACAATCCCTATTCTATACATCTACTTGACCTATTTTTTTTGAAATTTTATTTTTTTTTTTTACAGAATACAATACATATATTTAAACACAATTACATTCACACAGATTATTATATCATGGATCTTAAGAAACAGATTAAGTGACTCCCTCTGGAGAAGTGGAATGGAAAATATGCTGAGACAAATAGGAAATTTATTCTATACTTTGTCCCTTTTTGTATGGCTTTTATCTTTACTATTTACTATTATCTATTACATTTCAATTTTTCTTTAAAAATTAGCATTATATTAAAATTGTGTATATCATGCAACTAAAATTTATAAAGAAAAAAGCCTTATACACCATTAAATATTTTATATAGTATAATAAAAAGAATAGCTTAACTGGTAAGAATAACAAAAATAATATACTCTCTGAAAATAAGTAAAATCTAAAATGCATAAATTGATTAAAAAACAGTGTAACTGTATAAATATGTCCTCACAATTTGTTACATCTTATTGATTCTTCAATATAGGCATTACACCGTTCTAGGTGATGTGATAAACCAGACATTATAGACCTTACATTGTACCATGGAGAGAAATGGTTATTAATAATACAATTGTAGAACTGTATTATTTAATTGTACAGTAGCATTATTTAATTATAATTATCATAAATTCGTTGATGGAGAGGAAATCAGAATCATATGTAAGAAGACTTCAGCATTTCAAGAATGATGTCAAATGACCCCCTTCATGGTGGATTATGCACTTACTTACTATGAGATATATTTCTTTTCCAGAGATTCCTTGTTTGTGTATCAGTTGTAGATTTTTGGTTTGCAGTTATTCTGAAGTTTTGATGTAAGAGTCTATATGTATGTGAGATTGTTTTAAGTTGTTCCCTTAATTGCAAGTTCATCTCCAGTGTCCTGCATTTGTACCCACCTCTTCTCATGATTTCTGACTTTGGTGGTATAACTGTGCATGGATGATTTCGTATCTTTACTGTATATATACTTTTACTGGTGAGCCTTGTCATTTGTGGGATTTTTGTTTCCTGTTGCTGTCTTTTCTTTCCTGCCTAGAGAAGTTTCTTTAGTATCTGTTGTAAGGCTGGTTTAGTGTTGCTGAATTCTCTTAGCTTTTGCTTATGTGTGAAGGCTTTGCTTTCTCCTTCAAATCTGAATGAGAGCCTTGCTGAGTGGAGTCATCTTGGTTGGAGGTTTTTTCCTTTCATCACATTAAGTATATCATGCCACTCCCTTCTGGCCTGCAGAGTTTCTGCTGAAAAATATGCTGATAACCTTACTGGGATTCCCTTATATGTTATTGGTTTCTCTTCTCTAGCTGCTTTCAAGATTTTCTCTCTGTCTTTAATTTTGGTTAGTTTGATCAATATGTTTCTTGGTGTATTCCTCCTTGGGTTTATTTTATATGGTTCCTTTCCTCTGTTAGGGAAGTTTTCAGCTATTATCTCTTGGAATAGTTTTTCCTGTCCCCTTCTCTCTCTCTTCTCCTTCTGGCACCCCTATAATGCAGATGTTGGTGCATTTAACATTGTCCCAGAGTTCTCTGAGACTCTCTTCATTTGTTTTCAGTCTTTTTTCTCTTTTCTGTTCTGCATCCGTAATTTCCACTAATCTGTCTTCCACCTTGCTTATTCGTTCTTCTGCCTCCTGTATTCTGCTATTGGCTGCTTCTAGTGAATTTCTTATTTCAGTTATTGTATTTTGCATCTCTTCTTGTTTAAGTTTTATATTTTGTATCTCTTTGCTCAGTGTTTCCTGTAAGTAATCCATCTTGGCCTCCAGTTTATTTCCAATGCCTTGCATCATCTTCAGCATCAACAATCTAAAGTCTTTTTCCTGGAGGCTAAGAATCTCCTCATTGCTTAGCTGACTTTCTGGGGTTTTTCCTTTCTCCCTCATCTGAGTTATAGTTCTCTGTCTTTTCATTTTTATAGGTTTTTGGTGTGGTGACTTTTTATAGATAATAGAGTTGTAGCCTCTCTTACTTCTGGTGTCTGCCACCCTTGTGGCTGAAGTCGGTATGGGGGCTTGCTGTAGGCTTCCTGGTGGGAGGGGCTGATGCCTGCCCACTGGTAGGTGGAGCTGATTCTAATCCCTCTGGTGGGTGGGGCTTAGTCTCTGGATGGGATTAGAGGCAGCTGTGTGCCTGAGGGGTCTTTAGGTAGCCTGTTTACTGAGGGGTGGGGCTGTGATCCCACCTGGATTGTTTGCCCTGGGGCTTCTCAGCACTGACTGACAGGTTGGGCCAGATGTTCCCAAAATGGCCACCTCCAGAGAAAGGCAAATGCTGAATATTCCCGAGAGCTTTGCTTTCAATGTCCTTCCTTCACAACAAGCCACATTGATCCCTGTTTTCCCAGGATGTCCTCCAAGAACTGCAGTCAGTTTTGACCCAGATTCCCTTGGAGACTTTGCTTTGCCCTGGGACCCAGTGCACGCGAAAGTCTGTGTGCACCTTTTAAGAATGGGGTCTCCATTTCCCCCAGTCCTGTGGAGCTCCTGTGCACAAGCCCCACTGGCCTTCAATGCCAGATGCTCCAGGGGCTCTTTCTCCCAGTGCCAGATCCACACATGTAAGAGTTTGATGTGGGGCTCAGAACTCTCACTCCTGTAGGTGAATCTCTGTGAACCAGTTAGTTTTCAGTCTGTGGAGCTTCCCACCCAGGAGGTATGGTGTTGTTTATAATGTGAAATTGCCCCTCCTACCTCTTGATGTGGCCTCCTCTTTTTTCTTCTGGAGTAGGGTATCTTTTTTAAGGTTTCCGGTCCATTTGGGTGGAGATTTCTCAGCCTTTAGTTGTGAATTTTGTTGTTTTTAGGAGAGAAGTTGAGCTCCAGTCCTTCTATTCTGCCATCTTGATGCTGGGACCTCTCCTTGACTTATTTATTTTATAGCTGAACTGTTTGTTCCTCTTAATCCACTTTGCCTACTTCACCCCCACCCTTCTCCACTTTGGTAAACACCAGTTTCTTCTCTATATCTGAGCCTTTTTCTGTTTTGTTTGTTCATTTGTTTTGTTTTTTAGATTCCACATACAAGTGAAATCATTTTTCTATTTTATTTTAAACCTTGTAATAAATTAATAATACCAGTCTTATAGATAGTTAATTTATTTTATTAACCTATAATGCATTTTATTTATTTCTGGGCTAAAGCTGTAGGTTTTTTCTACAGTTTTTAAAAATGTTAAAGTGAAAAAAAAAATTGACTGAAGACAAACAGAAATTTCCAAATGTTCAAAACAAAACACTAGATCAGTGACTGGATTATTATCTGCAAGGTGTTTTTATAATAAGTTTCAAGTGAAAGAACAGATTTATAACATGCTTTATTCACAATCTTTGTTAACAACTCAGAAGACTTATAGTTTGATCATTTTTCATGATGCAATTTTTTTATTTTTTATTTTTTTTCTCTTTTTGCCATTTCTTGGGCCGCTTCCAACTACAGATCTTATTAATGAAAAAAAAATTCTAGAGACATTAAATGACTAATGAAAGATCAGAGCTTCTGTGAGGGCAGTTTTTAGATTAAATCCATATCTGCTAACATCCTCCCAGTCCTGTGCTATTTGGACTGGAGAGGCTGAGAAGGAACATTGAAGGATCATTCAGGACTCCGTTTTCAATATGTTACATTGATGGCTTTTGTTTCCTAATGGTTTTCTTATAAAGTCTTTATAAAAATGACTGGTGAAGGCCAAAATTTATTCTATTAGTAAATATGTATGTTGTAGTAAGTAAAAATTATAGGCGTTCTAGAAAAGTAAGATTTGAGTAAGAGTGGATTATTTTTTTAATTTTTAAAAAATTATAGCTGATTTACAATGTGCCAATTTCTGCTGTACAGCAAAGTGATCCAGTCATACATATATATATACATTCCATTTCTTGTATTATCTTCCATCATAGTCTCTCCAAGAGATTATAGTTCCCTGTGCAATATAGTAGGACCTCAATTCTTATCCATTCTAAATGTAGTAGTTTACATCTACTAACCCCAAATTCCCAGTCCATCCCACTCCCTTCTCCATCTGTCTTGGCAACCACAAGTCTGTTCTCCATGTCTTTGAGTCTGTTTCTATTTTGTTGATAGGTTCATTTGTGCCATATTTTAGATTCCACATATAAGTGATATCATGTGGTACATACATACAATGGAATACTACTCAGCCATAAAAAAGAATGAAATAATGCCATTTGTAGTAATACGGATGCAACTACAGATTATCATACTAAGTGAAGTCAGAAAGAGAAAGACAAAAGTGGATTATTATTATTATTATTATTATTTGCTTTTTAAGGCCACGCCCATGGCATATGGAAGTTCCCAGACTAGGGGTTGAATCAGAACTATAGCTGCTGGCCTATACCACAGCCTCAGAAACTCTGAGCCTTGTCTGTGACCTACACAACAGCTCATGGTAGCACTGCATCCTTAACCCAGTGAGCAAGGCCAGGGATCAAACCCATATCCTTATGGATCCTAGTCAGGTTTGGTAACTGCTCAGCCAAGACAGGAAATCCAAAAGTGGATTATATTAAAAACTCTAATAAACTTTATGAATGCTATGCAGAGTTAAGGCACAATTAATTAGCTATGCATAGACCCCCAAAATAAATCATAAAATTGGGTATATTGAAAATATGTAAGATATACAAGAAGAAATGCAAAATAATTTTATATGGGATTATTAAAACACATAAACAATAGTATGTTATTCAAGGATATATATGTCAGAATATAACATATTCTGGTGAGTACCCATGGTGGTGATATATAGAGGGGAGGAAGTGAGAATGAAAAATAGTACAAACTAATTAGGACAAACATCAAGTAATATTTAAAAAAATGAAATAAACCAAGAGTGGGGCCTTGCAGAGCCTGCTAATCTTATAAATAGGATTAACAGAATTCCCTGGACCTGAAGTCCAAAAAGTAAATTTAAAAAATTATTGTTGATAATCTGTAATCTAATGGAGTTATTTCTTAAAAGGTAACTTGTAAATGCGAGTGATAAATATAATCATACACAATTCATAAATATAAGAAAAACTTTGGAATATTTAGAAGAATTATTTTATTTAAAAAATCTTCCCAGCTTTATTGAGATATAACTGACATATAATATGGTATAAGTTTAAGGTGTACAATGTGATGACTTGATATATGTGTATACTGAGAAATGTTTACCATAGTAAAGTTCTTTAATACATTTTTCATCTGACATAATTACCATTTTGTTGTTGTAGTGGTTGTGAAATCTTCTCTTAGTGCAAATTTCAGGTATTCAATGCAGTATTGTTAATTTTAGTCACTGTGCTGCTCATTAGATCCCTGTGATTTACTCATCTTGAAACTAAAAGTTTGTGACCTTTGACCATTATGCTACAAAAAAAACTTTTAATAAATTCTATGGAAACAACCCAAATGTCCATTGGACAGATGACTGGATTAGGAAGATGTGGTATATATACACAATGGAATACTACTCAGCCATAAAAAAGAAAACAAAATAGTGAAATTTGCAGCAACATGGATGGAACTAGAGACTCTCATACTGAGTGAAGTAAGTCAGAAAGAGAAAGACAAATACCATATGATGTCACTGATATCTGGAATCTAATATACAGCACAAATGAACCTTTCCACAGAAAAGAAAATCATTGGATTTGGAGAATAGACTTGTGGTTGCCTGGGGGCAGGGAGGGAGTGGGATGGATTGGAAGCTTGGGGTTAATGGATGCAAACTATTGCTTTTGGAGTGGATTAGCAATGAGATCCTGCTGTTAAGCATGGAGAACTATGTCTAGTCACTTATGAAGGAGCATAATAATGGGAGCAAAAAGAATGCATACATGTATGTGTAACTGGATCACTATGCTGTACAGTAGGGAAAAAACTGTACTAGGGAAATAAAAAAAAATAAAAAAAATTCTATTAGACCCAAATAGTTCAACATCCTGAAAATTTGGAATAGTCACTAAATCTTCAGTAAGACTATCTGGTTCTATTCTGAAGATTGATTTTCAATATTTTTATGGTGTGATTAATTATATTATTATTAATTATGTCACTAGTGTTTTTTCTTTACTTTTCCATGCTGCTCTCTTTCATTTCACAATGGCAATAAATTAATTGTATATAATTAAATATTTTTGCATTCTGTCATGCTTTGCTATCTCTTAGATTTAAGACTATTCATGAAAATGCAGGTAACATTGGTGGTAAAACATGCTTCATATTGGAAAACTTAGCACTTTTTTAGGACCTGTGCATCACATGTTGGCTATTAGATAAATCAGTAATTTAAGTTTTGATAGGACAGCTTTTGGATAAATTCATAAGATGCTGATGATAAAATGGAAACCAGACTTAATCTTTAATATTTAGATATTTCAGTTGAGTCTTGATAGGATAGTTGGCTTTATATTCAGGGTAGCTGCGGCAAGCCCTGTATACTTCATACTCCAATACTGGATGTATCAGCACGCTTTTGGACACATAGAACACTCAACTAATAGCAACTAAATTAGTTATTAAATGGTGCAGTGTTGGTGAGAGCTAACTGGAGACTCGGAATGGACAGCAGTCTGGAGTGTCATTTAGATTCTGAGTCTCATTTAGTTATGTGAAAAGTGGTGATGTTAAATTATACAAACTCTTACTTTCGAATATACTTTAAGCTCATAATTCCAACTGCATTCTAATGGTATTAGCTATTTATTTTTAAGAATGTTTCAAGGTTATGTTTCTGACTAATCTTATGGAAATGAATTAAGGCAAAGCAGGAGGCAAGCTCTATTTCTGAATTGTCCTACAGTATATGATTATGATTTGGGTGGGGGAAGCAGGAAATTAACTAAGGAGAGAGAAAAAAACCACCTCTGATATAACAACCTTGAGGGAAAAAGAAAAACTTTGTCCACAAAGCCATGATGGGTGAAGATAGGGGGAGCATGAGAAGGTTGATTTCTCTTCTTAGGTTTTAAAAATGTGTCTGGGCACATCCTTACTTTGACATGGGGAGTTGCAATAGTCTTCAACATATAATGATATTCCTCCTAGAATAGAATCATCATTCAATCATAAACCTGGCCATAGTAGCCACCAAGTCCTTAGCCCAAAGTGGTCAGATGACATGAAGTCTATTAACCCAAAGTACTATTTATATAATGAATATCTTCTAAACTTAGACCAAAGATAACAGGAACGTGACTTCAACCTTTTACTATGTTTTTCCATTCTTCTAGGTCTATAGCTACAAAATACTTATTTTCTTTTCATACCTATTGTTAAAACATGGCTAATTTCATTGATAAAAGCAAAGGAGAACTGAAACATATTCTGTGTAGGTAACTTAGACCAAGAGAAAAGTCATTCTGAAAATGATATATAAAAATTCATTTAGGAGTTCCCGTGGTGGCGCAGTGGTTAACGAATCCGACTAGGAACCATGAGGCTGCGGGTTCAATCCCTGCCCTTGCTCAGTGGGTTAAAGATCTGGCATTGCCGTGAGCTGTGGTGTAGGTCGCAGACGCGGCTCGGATCCCGAGTTGCTGTGGCTCTGGCGTAGGCTGGTGGCTACGGCTCCGATTAGACCCCTAGCCTGGGAACCTCCATATGCCGCGAGAGCGGCCCACGAAATGGCAAAAAGACAAAAAAAAAAAAAGAAAAAAAATTCATTTAAAAAAGAACAAAAAGACCTTAAATTAATTTGAAATATTTTTCATTTCCATGGACAGTTAGTGAGAGGAAAACTGATAGGCTATATGCTTGGTTCTCTTATTTATAGTCATTGGAATGTCTAAAACATGTTTGTTCTAAATCATTCCCTCTTTCTATATATATGTGTGTGTGGGTGTGTGTGTACAGATAACACATATAACAGACAGATATAATTATCACTTAATAAGTAACATTTATCATTTGAAAGGTTATTTAATAGTTTTATAAAAGTTTTTCAAAATAGTTTATGTATCATTTGTTGATTTTAATAATTGATTAATGGATCTGTTTGTGATTCATAAGTTTACATTTTTTAATTTGAGACAAACATATATAAGAGTTTCATTGGTTGATGATCATTGAGAAGATAAAATTACAAACAGAAACCTCTTTCATAAAGTTTCTTACTGTCTTTGCTAATGATGGACAGTACATGAATTTGTCTTTCAGTCCAGGTACCAAGACACAATAAAATATCTTTATTTAAAAGTCAGAGAATTGTAATTAATCTTAATCATTCTGTTTATAAGATGACACTTAAAAACTGCTTAAGAATTACAGGTTTTAACAAATGAAATACACTTTAGATTCTGAGGGAGCACATACTTATACACCCATGTTATGTTACTTGGTAGATTAAACTCATAAGTCCTGAACCACATGCTCTGATGATGGATTTAACACTTCATAATAAGCCTAAGTAATATTTACTGTGTATCCTCATTTGCATTAAGTTGCTTTATGTTAGAGAATTAAGAACCTTATGTGGAGTTTATTAGGGTAGTATTAGGTTTAAGACCTCCAGACTTTTACCCATCTGTTAACTGAAATAACTTTTACTTGGGAAAGCAGACCAAAGTAAATGTACTTCAATTAAGCTACTTGTTTCATAGCCATAGAATTTATTTTACATTTTACATTTTCTGTCTCTGTGGGAGTTGGAGAGTACGCAGAGGTATGATGTTTTTATTAAACTACTTGACTCCATTCAAGAAAAAATAAATATGTTTAATGAGAAGCATTTTGTAAATTAAAGACAAACAAGGCAAGAAAACTGGAAAAATTGTTCAAGCTCATAATTAATAAATCTTATATAGTATCTATTTTTTACTTTTATATAAATAACGTTTTTAAAGAAAAGTCAAGGTTAGTATTTCTGTTCTGAACTCATTTCAGCACTTATTTTTTTTACTCATTTAATTCAATTTGGGTTATGGAAAATTGCAGAGTATACTTATGGATAGTGCTGGTAAGCAGCTAAATTGAAAGTAAACTTTGTTTTTAAGACATGTATGTCCAATTGAATTATCACATTAACTATTTTTTATCACAATTGAATATGTGCAATTTCTTGGCTATGGCAATTAAATCTTACAGAAAAAAAGTCAAATATGGCCAGATATTAGCCATCAAAAGTGGTGTTTCTCTACTGATGCCCTAATTCTTTGTCATTCATATTTAATGGAAAATATCTTTCCTGCAATACCTACAAAAAAACAGCTTATTTACCTTTATATTTGTTGTTTGACAGTCTTAAACTTCCTAACTTTATCCTTATTAACCTAGACCACTCAAAGTCAGTATATGTTTCTTTTTTTTTTTTTTTCCCACCGTACAGCAAGGGGGTCAGGTTATCCTTACATGTATACATTACAATTACATTTTTCCCCCAGCCTTTCTTCTGTTGCAACATGAGTATCTAGACAAAGTTCTCAATGCTATTCAGCAGGATCTCCTTGTAAATCTATTCTAAGTTGTGTCTGATAAGCCCAAGCTCCCGATCCCTCCCACTCCCTTCCCCTACCCCTCCCATCAGGCAGCCACAAGTCTCTTCTCCAAGTCCATGATTTTCTTTTCTGAGGAGATGTTCATTTGTGCTGGATATTAGATTCCAGTTATAAGTGATATCATATGGTATTTGTCTTTGTCTTTCTGGCTCATTTCACTCAGTATGAGATTGTCTAGCTCCATCCATGTTGCTGCAAATGGCATGATGTCATTCTTTTTTATGGCTGAGTAGTATTCCATTGTGTATATATACCACCTCTTCCGAATCCAATCATCTGTCGAAGGACATTTGGGTTGTTTCCATGTCCTGGCTACTGTGAATAGGGCTGCAATGAACATGTGGGTGCACGTGTCTCTTTTAAGTAGAGTTTTGTCCGGATAGATGCCCAAGAGTGGGATTGTGGGGTCATATGGAAGTTCTATGTATAGATTTCTAAGGTATCTCCAAACTGTTCTCCATAGTGGCTGTACCAGTTGACATTCCCACCAGCAGTGAAGGAGGGTTCCCTTTTCTCCACACCCCCTCCAGCACTTGTTATTTGTGGATTTATTAATGATGGCCATTCTGACTGGTGTGAGGTGATATCTCATGGTAGTTTTGATTTGCATTTCTCTTATAATCAGTGATGTTGAGCATTTTTTCATGTGTTTGTTGGCCATCTGTATATCTTCTTTGGAGAAATGTCTATTCAAGTCTTTTGCCCATTTTTCCATTGATTGATTGGTTTTTTTGCTGCTGGGTTGTATAAGTTGTTTATATATTCTAGAGATTAAGCCCTTGTCCGTTGCATCATTTGAAACTTTTTTCTCCCATTCTGTAAGTTGTCTTTTTGTTTTCTTTTGGGTTTCCTTTGCTGTGCAAAAGCTTTTCAGTTTGATGAGGTCCCATGGGTTTATTTCTGCTCTAATTTCTCTTGCTTTGGGAGACTGACCTGAGAAAATATTCATGATGTTGATGTCAGAGAGTGTTTTGCCTATGTTTTCTTCTAGGAGTTGGATGGTGTCCTGTCGTATATTTAAGTCTTTCAGCCATTTGGAGTTTATTTTTGTGCATGGTGTGAGGGTGTGTTCTAGTTTCATTGCTTTGCATGCAGCTGTCCAGGTTTCCCAGCAATGCTTGCTGAATAGACTTTCTTTTTCCCATTTGATGTTCTTGCCTCCCTTGTCAAAGATTAAATGACCATAGGTGTCCGGGTTTATTTCCGGATTCTCTCTTCTGTTCCATTGGTCTGTCTGTTTTGATACCAGTACCACACTGTTTTGATGACTGTGGCTTTGTAGTATTTCTTGAAGTCTGGGAGAGTGATGCCTCCTGCTTGGTTTTTGTTTCTCAGGATTGCTTTGGCGATTCTGGGTCTTTTGTGGTTCCATATAAATGTTTGGATTGTTTGTTCCAGTTCTGTGAAAAATGTCCTGGGTCATTTGATAGGGATTGCATTGAATCTGTAGATTGCTTTGGGTAGTATGGCCAGTTTTACAATATTGATTTTCCCAATCCCGGAACATGGAATATCTTTCCATTTCTTTACATCTTCTTTGATTTCTTTGATGAAAGTTTTATAGTTCTCGGCATATAGGTCCTTTACCTCCTTGGTCAGGTGTATTCTGAGGTATTTGATTTTGTGAGGTGCAATTTTAAAAGGTATTGTATTTTTGTATTCCTTTTCTAATATTTCATTGTGGTATACAGAAATGCAACGGACTTCTGAATGTTAATCTTATATCCTGCTACTTTGCTGAATTTATTACTCAGTTCAAGTAGTTTTTGGGTTGAGTCCTTCGGGTTTTCTATGTATAGTGTCATGTCATCTGCATACAGTGACAGTTTGATCTCTTCTCTTCCTATATGGATGCCTTTTATTTCTTTTGTTTGTCTAATTGCTGTGGCTAGGACCTCCAAAACTATGTTGAAGAGCAGTGGTGAGAGTGGGCATCCCTGTCTTGTTCCAGATTTGAGTGAGAAGGCTTTCAGTTTTTCCCCATTGAGGATTATATTTGCTGTGGGTTTATCATAAATGGCTTTGATCGTATTCAGGAATGTTCCCTCTATACCCACTTTGGCGAGGGTCTTGATCAAGAATGGATGTTGGACTTTGTCAAATGCTTTTTCTGCGTCTATTGAGATGATCCTATGATTTTTGACTTTTTTTTTGTTAATGTGGTGTATGATGCTGATTGATTTGCGTACCATCCTTGTGAACCTGGGATGAACCCAACCTGGTCATGGTGTATAATTTTTTTGGTATGTTGTTGGATTCGGTTGGCTAAGATTTTGTTGAGAATTTTTGCATCTATATTCATAATATATGTTTTTTAAAGTATCAAAACTAACTGGCTGCCAGCAAGTTTGTGAAACTGGTGAATATGTTTTTCAGTGACTTATGTTTCCCCTTTATTATTTTTTCTTGATTTCCCTGATCTCTGAAGCCAAATTCTTATCCTTTTATACCTTGAACAAAATCTAATCTAATCTAATACCTGTCTACCAAGTCAATTTATACATTTAGTCACAACGTTTGTGGATTAACTGTACTTTAAACAAGAAGAAGAATAGTGGTACCTAATTCTAATAATGAAATTTTAGTATTGGAGGACTTGTCAATGAGATCTTTTGAAAAGCAGAAGAGCTACTTAAAGCTTATCATGGTGATAATTTCTTACCCATTCTGTGAAAGGAATATGTTTTATATGTGAAAAAGTAGCATAGTTACAGTTGCTATGTTTATATCTTTCCCTTATTTGTAAAATATTTAAAGAAAATTTTGACCTCATGTATAAAGACAACATCTACAGAATCATCATAAAAGAGAATTAAATATATTAGACTTTACAAGCTGTCAAGTCAGAATTCAATCATTTTGCTCAAACTCCATGGAATTGGATCAATTAACTCTTTGTTAGATATGGCCTCTATATGTATAGATTTTACTAAATGATTGTGCTATTATTAGAATGTTTAAGAAGCTTGGAATATAAGAAAATGTTCCCTATTTTACCAGTTTTTACGTGAAGGATATAGAGAAATTGAATCAATTAAAGAAGATTTGATCTATAGAGAATAGCTATGAAAATTTTAAATGATTTGAGAAAATTGTGGGTAAATGATAATTAAATGTGTTCATTTTAAGAAATAAAATTGGAGTAATTTACATCATAATAAGGCTTTTTATAAATTCTAACTCTGGGAAAGTTTACCTTTATTAATACTTCTAATATTCAGATCTTATTCTGAAAAGAATTTTAAAATGACTTCAACTTTGGTGTTAAATGAAATGCATTCTGTTGAAATCAGCTTAGTACTCACTGAAATTATTTAATGTCTACTTCATATTGGAACACAGAAATACCTACTCCCATCCATGTTAGTACAACATTACAACTAAGCATGGTCTCTGTACTTTTGATCTGGGACTTCAACTAGCCCTATTGGAATTGTGAAATATGCCTGCTGCTGCTATGCTATATTTTCTTAAAAATTCCCAAGCATCTCTCAGAAGTGATTAGTACTCACCAAAAGCAGAAGTTAAAACAAACAAACAAAAAAACATAAAAAGAATTTCATTTCTCAAAATTATACCATGCATTTTTGCTTTCTGTGGAAGTAGAAGAGAAGAATCAGAAATTAAGCCCCATGCATGACATTCTGTAAATATATAGGAACTTCATTTCTTGAAAAAGTATATGTACTTTTCTCCAAAATATCCAAATGAGGTGGGGGAGGGAAATAAGTGGTTTCAGTTAGTAATATTATGTAAGAATTTGCCTTAGTATTTCAATACCATTATCTAAATTGCTCTTGGGCAGCATATGTTAGAATACTAGATCTATTGCTTGGTATCATAAGCCTACCACCATATCAAAATATCCACATTGTATTACATATAACACTAGATTATAGTTTATTTTAGGTGAGTTATAAGAAAATAATAAAACTTAACCGCTCTTCTTTCTTTTCTAAACCATGATTTATGGTGAAGAAAATATCTTCTAATACTTTCTTCTTATTTCATTTTTCCATTTTAGGTGATAAAAATGATAAAATAAGTTAGGGAAAAATGGTAACAAGTTGGGCTGTGGTCAAAATCTTAAAAAAAAAAGATTTAGATAATTGAAAATTTTAATAAATATGTGTCTTGAGCAATAGGAACAATTTACTATTCCTGGTCTGAAGAACAGTGTTCTTAGCCACCACTACTATTAGAAGTATAAAACTTAGCCAGTAACTATAAATCATAGCAAAGATCTGAAGGAGGTTGGATTTTTTTTTTTTAATCAGTTTTCTCTTTCAAATGTTTTACATCCAAATTATGGTAGTCAGGACCCACACCCCAGGGACAGTGATCCATGAATGGAAGCAATATCATAATCATAAAAGTCCTCCCCAAGGGGTTTGAGCTGCACATTGGGCTCCCCAGCCTGAGGATCCTGAACTAGGAAGAAAAGCCTCCAGAACATCTAGCTTTGAAAAAAACATAGAAATAAACACAGAGAATTAGGTGAAACAGTGAGACAAAGAAATATATTCCAAATGAAGGAAAGACATAAGCTCAGAAAAAGAGATAAATGAAGTGGAGATAAGCAATCTATCTAGTAAAGAATTTCACATAATGATTAGAAAAATGTTGAATGAACTTGGGAGGAGATTGGATGAAGAGAACAAGAGTTTAGAAGTTTTAGAAAATATAAAGAAGATATAAGCAGAGATGAAGACTACAAGAGCTTAAATAAAAACTATACTAGAAGGAATTCACAGTAGACTGCAAGATACAAAGGAACAGATCAGCAATCTGGAAGATAAAGTAGTGGACATTACCCAAAATGAACAGAAAAAAGAAATTTAAAGAGAGACCTCAGCAATCAGAAAAGAAATAAAAAAAAATCCAAATGAGAATGGAAGAAGTAAAACCATCACTGTTTGTAGATGACATGCTACTATATATAAAAAAATCCTAAAGATGCTACCTTTGTGCACTTTTGGTGGGATTGTAAATTGGTACAGCCACTATGGAAAACAGTATGGCCTTTTCTCAGAAAATTCAAAATAAAACTACGATACGATCCATAGATTCCATTTTGGCTATTTATCTAAAGAAAAGAAAACACTAGCTTGAAAATATATGTACCCTAAACTTTATTGCAGTATTATTTATGGTATCCAAGATATGGAAATAATCTAAATGCCCATCAGTAGATGAATGCATAAAGTAGGTGTGCTATATATATATATATGAATGTTTGTCATTAAAAATAAAGAAGAGTTCCCATTGTGGCTCGGCAGGTTAAGAAACTGACGTCATCTTCTCAAGGATGCTGGTTCAATCCCTGGCCTCGCTCAGTGGGTTAAGAATCCATTGTTGCCACAAGCAATGCTGCAGGTATGGGCCTAAAAAGAGGGGGAAAAAAAAGAAGGAAATCTTGCCATTTGTAACAACATGGATGTATCTACAGGGTATTATGTTACTGAAATAAGTCAGAGAGAGAAAGATAAGTACTATGTAATCATACTTTCATGGGGAATTTAAAAAACATAACAAAACAAGGCAAAAACAGACTCAACTCAGAGAATAAATGAGCAATTTTCAGAGGGTAAGGGGGTGGGGTGCAAAATAGATCAAGGGGATTGAGAGATACAATTGTAAAAATATATAAGCCATATTATATAATATTCATTATAATAATATAGTCAATAATATTTTAATAACTTTGGAGATAGATTCATGTAAATGTCAAATCACTATATAGCATACCTGAAACTAACATAATTCCATATGTCGTCTATATCTCAAAAAGGGGAGGACAAACCATGTTGAAAACTCTTCAGTATGGAACCATTACCTTCAAGGAAAGATCCAAGTTCTTTTCTATGGGTATACAAGGACCTTTATTTTCTACCCTTGTCTATCTTTCCATTTTCCTCTTCTGAACTCCCCCAACCTCACCTATAAAAGTAAATTCTAGATGAGTACGTGTATGTGTATGTGTATGTTGACTGCAAAACTGAGTGTTTAAATTGAAATTCCCTCAGTTTCAGTGGTACTCGACACTGGTATATAAGCTGAATATCATGGTGGAATATTCTGCTCATGTTAATAATTTGGGGAAGTTCTGTTTTAAAAAAGCTATAAACAATATGGCTATAATAGGAAGTATTATTTTTCATCATTATTCACATGAGTTTTTTCAACTGCCTCGCCTGTAGTTTGAAAGATTTCCCAGTCGTCTCTCAAAAAAAAGTTCAAATAAACCAAGGTAGTTTAGATTAAATGTGTTGTGGGCTTAATGGTAAGGTAAGTAGTTAGGTCAAAAGAGGACCTTGATTTGAAACAACCAACTGTAGATTGCTATTTCCAAATGAGAATGATTTTTATCCCCAAAGCAAAAACCTGTCAAAAACTACTATGAATCTATGTCCCATGTGATATGTTTCTTGTCTCTCCCTTTAGTTTGTAAAGCTTAAAGGAGCACTCTCATAGGGCACCTTTGTCTTGGACTAGTGTTTTACTCTCTAGTTGCTTATTACACTGTAATGGGCAGTACACTTATCACCTACCCAAAGGCTAAGTGGTGGGAAAGAAAGAGATAGCAATTGTATAATATGGTAAAGAGATCTGTCAAAAATAAAATTAACAATAATGGGAAAAAACAATATGTACCATTTGTTTAATTTTTTTCAGATTTCTTATAATATTGTATGTCATTATAAAATAATACTATATTAAATCAACATGGCACTTTTTAGGAAGAGTTTGATGAGTTTCCATGGACTGGTCACAGGATAGGATTCCAATGGATTGTGAACATATTGTGCTTGTGAGCAAAATTTCATGTGCAGAGTAATATGTACATTTTTCTAAGAATACCCATAGTTTTCATCATATTCTCAAAATGTCTGTGACCACACTCCTCAAAATAACATCGCCTTTGCATCTCAACGCAGCTTTACCTTGATTATTTCTTTTGATTCTGAAAATAACACCTTGGAGAGAAAGGAAATAATTATCATTTTTATTTACACATAGGAGAATAAAGTCTGTGAATGTTAAGTAGGTGGCCCAAACTTATAGGCAGTAATTTTGGAAATCAAACTAAGATTCCAGGATATCTGACATCTAGTTCAATGATCTTTCATACGAGATGAACAATGATGCAGTTAATTTTAAACACATTGGATACACTCCTTGAAAAGTAAAACCATAGAGTTCCCTGGTAGCTCAGTGGATTAAGGACCCAGCATTATCACTGCTGTGGCTCGAGTCCCTGATGAGGTAAGGGTTCAATCCCTGGCCTGGGAACTTCCACATACATGAGCATGGCCAAAAGAAAAGAAAAAAACAAACAAAAAATAAAACTATAGATTCAAATTTAAGAAAAAAGAAAAATTTTCTATTTAGAAACTGTCTCTTCATTTGTTAAATCTTTGGTCTAATGCTATAACTCAAATCCCTGCAATGGTGTATTCTGGATTCTGGCAGGAAAGAACAGTGCTCTATGAATACTGTGAATATTGAATTCTGTGGAGAGTCGAAAGATGAGGGGAACTTATTTGTCAAGCAGAAGCCCTGAAAGAGCAGTATTTCAGGTCTTTGCCCTCAATGGTAAAGGAAGTTTATTTGATAAGCAATGTCAAAGGGGCCTTCTTTCATTACACATAAAAGGAAGTACAATACTGATGTATCCATACAAAAGATTACAGAAATAAAAATGAGTTTTTGTTTTTTCCTCTTTTGATTTGGCTTGACTTTTTCCCCCTCAACTGAACACTCAGGCAGTACTAATAAAATAGGGAGTAACCTTTGCCATGGATAAAAAGTAGTGTATCTATAAGATGTCATAGAGTTAGGGCAAATATATAGGATTTAAAGACAATTTTTGGTTAGTAATAAGTCCACATTGCCCTCATTCAAATAAATGAGATTTGCATAATGGATTGAAATAGGTGATAAATGAAAAAAAATCTTAATATCTTTTTAATTCACTCAGGTTAAGGCAATATTAGAATAATAATACTACTCAAGCCTCCTATATAAAGATTTGCTACATCTTTCAATACATCTTTCCTATTATAGAAAATAAACTCCTTTATTGGAGTGAACTTTAACTTCTTCATGTCACGAAGATGCACACTATCTGTCAAGGTTCAACCCAAGAAACATAAGCAATAGGGGATACACATTAAGGGATTTGTTGCAAGCATTTGGTTTATGCAGTTGTGCATGCTGGCTAGTTCAGTCTGAAATCTGTCTGACAGGCCACCTGGAAAGGCACCTTGCAAATTTTGGCTCTTCTCATAAAGCCTTTCAACAAATTGAATTAGGACTACCTAGATTATCTAGTATAATCTCCTTTACTTGATAATCATTTTATTATAGACTTTTAACTATTGCTACAAAATAACTTTACAGAAATAGAAATGTTTGATTGAATACCTAGAGACTGTATCCTATTCAAGTTGACACATAAAACTGACAATCACAATGCATTACTTATTCACTTGGCACTTGGCATAATAAATAGTGCCTAGATTAAGCTGATACATCGTACCCCTAAGTATACTATTGGATACTTAGGGGTATCCCTAAGTACTCTATTTCCATGACTGTTATAGTCTAGATTTCTCCAAACCCTAAATGTAAGCAAAAATTTCCAGTAAAGGATAGAGAGTAGATATTTTAGGTATGCAAAACCATATGGTTTTTGTCATAACAAAAGTACAATAAAAATGGAGTTTCAATAAAACTTTACTTAGGTAAACACATGATTTTCCATTGGACTAGAGTTTACTTACTCTTTGCCCTAAATTAGCATTTGAATTCTTAATATCATGGATTATGGAACATTTTCTGAGCTTGTGAACAAAACCCTGTGTTGGAGTCTACACAAGTTGGAAGTTGCATAAACATTGTAACACCTAGTTAAAAGAATGGATATACAGATAATAGAATACAAATCAAGGTGAAAACTTAAAAGTTCTGGGAATGCAGATAAGACTTTTTATATTTTATTTTGTACAATGATCATCACAATCCAATTTTATATGATTTTCATCCCACAACCCCAGCGCATCCTCCCACGCCCCAAACCGTCTCCTTTGGAAACCATAAATTTTTCAAAGTCTGCGAGTCAGTATCTGTTCTGCAAAGAAGTTCATTGTGTCCTTTTTTCAGATGCCACATGTCAGTGAAAGCATTTGATGTTGGTGTCTCATTGTATGGCTGACTTCACTTAGCATGATAATTTCTAGGTCCAGCCAGGTTGCTAAAAATGCCAGTATTTCGTTCCTTTTAATGGCTGAATAATATACCATTGTGTATATGTACCACCCCTTCTTGATCCACTCTTCTGTCAATGGACATTTAGGTTGTTTGCATGTCTTGGCTATTGCAAACAGTGCTGCAATGAACATCAGAGTACATGTGTCTATTTGAGGCATGGTTTTCTCTGGATAGATGCCCAGGAGTGGGATTGCTGGATCAAATGGTAGTTCTGTTTTTAGTTTTCTGAGGAATCTCCATACCGTTTTCCACAGTGGTTGCACCAATTTACAATCCCACCAACAGTGTACTAGGGTTCCTTTTTCTCCACCCCATCTCCAGCACTTATTGTTTGTAGACTTTTGGATGATGGCCATTCTGGCTGGTGTAAGGTGGTACCTCATAGAGGTTTTGATTTGCATTTCTCTAATAATGAGTGATGTTGAACATCTTTTCATGTGTTTTTTTGCCCATCTCTATGTCTTCTTTGGAGAATCGTCTGTTTAGCTCTTCTGCCCATTTTTTGATGGGGTTGTTTTTTTTTTTGGTATTGAGTGGTAGGAGGTGTTTATAAATTTTGAAGATTAATCCCTTGTCACTTGCTTCATTTGCAAATATCTCTTCCCATTCTGTGGGTTGTCTTTTTGTTTTGTTGAGGGTTTCCTTTGCTGTGCAGAAACTTTTAAGTTTAATTAAGTCACATTTGTTTATTTTTGTTTTTACTGTCAATACTCTAAGAGGTGGATCTGAGAAGATATTGCTGTCCTTTATATCAGAGAGTGTTTGGCCTATGTTTTCCTCTAGGAGTTTGATAGTGTCTGGTCTTATATCTAGGTCTTGAATCCATTTTGAGTTTATTTTTGTGTATGGTGTTAGGGAGTGTTCTAATTTCATTCTTTTCCATGTGGCTATCCAGTTTTCCCCGCACCACTCATTGAACAGGCTGTCTTTTTTCCATTGTATATTCTTGCCTCCTTTATCATAGATTAGTTGGCTGTAGGTGAGTGGGTTGAATTCTGGGCTTTCTATCTTATTCCACTGATCTATATTTCTGTCTTTGTGCCAGTACCATACAGTTTTGATGACTATTGCTTTGTACTATAGTCAGAAGTCAGGAAGCCTGATTCCTCCAGCTCCATTTTTCTTTTCCAGGATGTTTTTGGCTATTCTGGGTATTTTGTGTTTCCAAACAAACTTTAAAAGACTTTGTTGGAGTTCTGTGAAAAAATGTCCTTGGTAATTTGATAGGGATTGCATTGAATCTGTAGATTGCCTTGGGTAGTATAGTCATTTTGATAATATTGACTCTTCCAATCCACGAGCACGATATGTCTTTCCATCTATGTGTGTCACCTTTGATTTCTTTCATCAGTGTCTTACAGTTTTCAGAGTACAGGTCTTTTGTCTCTTTAGGTAGATTTACTCCTAGGTATTTTATTCTTTTGGATGTGATGGTAAACGGGATTGCTTCCCTAATTTCTCTTTCTCATCTTTCACTGTTAGCATATAGAAATGCTGTCAATTTCTGTGTATTAATATTGTATCCCGCAACTTTGCCAAATTTATGGATGAGCTCTAACAGTTTTCTGGTAGAGTCTTTAGGATTCTTTAGGTATAGTATCATGTCATCCACAAATCGTGATAGTTTTACTTCTTCCTTTCCAATTTGGATTCCTTTTATCTCTTTTACTCCTCTGATTGCTGTGGCTAGGACTTCCAAAACAATGCTGAATAGTAGTGGTGAAAGTGGACATCCTTGTCTTGTTCCTGATCTCAGCAGGAGTTGTTTCAGCTTTTCACCACTGAGAATGATGTTGGCTGTGGGTTTGTCATATATGGCTTTTATTATGTTGAGGTAGATTCCCTGTATGCCCACTTTCTGAAGGGTTTTTCATCAGAAATGGGTGTTGGATTTTGTCAAAGGCTTTTTCTGCATCTAATGAGAGGATCATATGGTTTTTATTCTTCAGTTTGTTAATGTGGTATGTCACACTGATTGATCTGCAGATATTGAAGAACCCTTGCATCCCTGGGATAAATCCCACTTGATCATGATGTACAATCCTTTTAATGTATTGTTGGATGTGGTTTGCTAGTATTTTGTTGAGGATTTTTGCATCATTGTTCATCAGTGAAATTGGCCTGCAATTTTCTCTTTTTGTGGTATCTTTGTCTGGTTTTGGTATCTGGTTTTGATATCAGGTGGCCTCATAGAATGAGTTTGGGAGTATCTCTCCTCTGTGACTTTTTGGAATAGTTTCATAAGGATAGGTGTTAGCTCTTCTCTAAATGTTTGATGGAATTCGCCTGTGAAGCCATCCGGTCCGGGACTTTTGTTTGTTGGAAGTTTTTTAATCACAGTTTCAATTTCAGTTCTTGTGATTGGTCGGTCCATTCATCTTTTCTATTTCATCTTGGTTTAGTCTTGGAAGATTGTACTTTTCTAAGAATCCATCCATTTCTTCTAGGTTTTCTGTTTTATTGGCATATAGTTTCATGTAGTAGTCTCTTATGATCCTTTGTATTTCTGTGATGTCTGTTGTTACTTTTCCTTTTTCATTTCTAATTTTATTGATTTGAGTCCTCTCTCTTTTTCTTCTTGAGAAGTCTGGCTAAGGCTTTATCAATTTTGTTGAACTTTTCAAAGAACCAGCTTTTCATTTCCTTGACCTTTTCTATGGTTTTCTTTGTTTCTAGTTCATTGATTTCTGCTCTGATCTGTATGATGTCTTTCCTTCTACTAACTTTAGGTCTTGTCTGTTCTTCTCTCTCAAGCTGCTGTAGATGTTTATTTGAGCTTTTTCTTGTTCCTGAGGTGGGCTTGTATTGCTATAAACTTTCCTCTTAGAACAGCTATTGCTGCATTCACATGTTTTAGATTGTTGTGCCTTTGTTGTCATTTGCTTCTAGGTATTTTTTAATTTCCTCTTTGATTTCTTCAGTGATCCATTGGTTGTTTAGTAGCATGTTGTTTAGTCTCCACGTGTTTGTGTTTTTTGCAGTTATTTTCTTTTTGATTTCCAGTCATATAGCATTGTGGTCAGAAAAGATGCTTGATATGATTTCAATTTTCTTAAAGTTACTGAGGTTGGATTTGTAGCCCCGGATGTGATCAATCTTAGAGAATGTTCCATGTGCACTTGAGAAGAATGTGTATTCTGTTGCTTTTGGATGAAATGTCCTATAAATATCTGTTAAGTCCATCTGGTCTAATGCTTCATTCAGGGCCTGTGTTTCCTTATTGATTTTCTGTCTGGATGACCTGTCCATTGCTGCAAGTGGGGTGTTAATGTCCTCCACTATGATTGTGTTATTGTTGATCTGTCCTCTTCAGGTTGTTAGCAGTTGCCTTATATATTGTGGTGAACCTATGTTGGGTGGTGTGTAGATATTTGAAATTGTTATATCTTCTTCTTGGACTGATCCTTTGATCATTATGTAGTGACCTTCCTTGTCCCTTAAAATATTCTTCATTTTAAAGTCTATTTTGTCTGATATGAGTATTGCTACTCCAGCTTTCTTTTGATCCCCATTTGCGTGAAAGATATTCTTCCATCCTCTCACTTTCAATTTGTATGTGTCCCTAGAAGTGAAGTGGGTGTCTTGAAGACAGCATATATACGGGTCTTGTAAGACTGTCTTTAAATATACCTCTGGGGATTAGGTAGGGTTTCCTCAAATAGTTGACCTCTGATTAGGCCCCTCAGGTGGTCTGTGAATAGAGGGGTATGGGGCAAAGAGAGAGAGAGGAGAAAAAGATTCATGGGAAAATTTTTGGAAGTAGGAAACTAAATGTGCTTGATTGGTAGTGAATAATCCAGTGTCACCAGAAGATGTGTGGAGGGAGGATGCATTTTAAAATACAGGCCAGGGTCTTACTGGAAAAAGACTTTGATTTTTATACTAGGAAGTTTAGCAATTATCCTATAGGAAATGGGGAGACTATAAATTATACAAAGTTCCATAGAGTCATTAAAAACAGACAAAATCCCAATTACCTGCAAAATATTGTTGATTACCTGCCTAGTACTGTTTTCTCCCTTTCCTTGAGTATTCTAGTTCTCTTTTAGGTATGAATCTCTTCCCATGCAGACCTTGCTCTTTTTGGAACAGTTCTATGAGTAATCCTGAATGTTCTAGGAATAATTACATCTGCCTTACTATGGGTACAAAGCAAAGCCACTTTACTCTATGAGAGAGGAAAATGCATATATAAAATATATATACATGTATACACATATATGTATATATTTAGCTTGCAAAATTTTCCACTTGCAGATAGCTTCTAGGATGACCAAAGCTAAAGTTATTAAATATTTTGTTAATATAAGGATTGTATGAGTTCAGTGTCCTGGATATAAAATTGGGAAGTAGAGTTAAAACAGTTAAAATATCTGTGGGAATTAAATAACCCGGTTAGAACTAAGGCAAGGCTTAAATAGGAATGCAAAACAGAGGTGGTACTGTATACCTCTTTGGTAGTTCATGTTTCTACAGTAATGCTAAAATGCAAATTTTATTTTAAAACTTACACTCTCATGGGAAGCAATCCACTGGGGACACATTTACAGAGAAAACTTGTTTTCATTTTATAGAAATACTCCGCGGTTCGGTTCTGTTCTGTTTTTTCATGTGTTCATGTGACTGCAGCGAATGAATGTCTATATCTAGGAAAAAATAAATTATGCTGCTAGAAACTATATGCAGCAAGTGATTTATTTAAGGTATCCTTTAAAAGTGTACATGAAATGCTACGATGGCAAATAGCTATGAATTGGCTTAGCCCCTTCTCAAGAAATTATGCATCTTATAAATTTAGTGTACCTGCTGATATCTGTTTGCGGTTTATATTTAGCTATTTAAGGACCAAAAAGAGATTCTTTTGATCTCCTAACATTGGTAATTATCTCTAATTATAAGAAGAGTTCTGTGTGTGTCAAGCAGTCCATGATTTTTTTTTTCATTTCTACTGGTTGCATATTTTAACTTGCACTGTGCTTCCGAGCATCTGTTGGATTTAGATCATTAGCATCTCCACCAATATAGCAGTCAATGAGACCACAAGAGTGTTTGCCTGCTGATAACCATGAAGAGAAAAAAAATCCCACAAATTCATTTGTTTTCCCAATTTCCAGTTCGAATCCTATCAGTAAATTTTGTTCAATGTTCAGTCACGGAATCTACACTATTACAAAGCAAAACATGCAAAGTCAAGTTCAGGATGAATTACTATTGAGTCTGGATGTGTTTTCTACTGATATACCACTCTGAAAATTGCTGAAATGCTATTGGGTTATATTTTTGTTTAGCAGATGCACATCCCATTGATATACAGAAATCCAGAAAATATGAGTGTTTCCTCATCTCAAAAATGGCTAGAGTTTTGCATAGCTTACTAAAATAGAGCTAGCTGAAAGGCATATGAGTAAGTAGTCAGGGATCGAGTGGGATATCCCACCACCACTGATGGTGTGATTTAGCCTCAGTTCACAAGGAAGTCTTTATCAGGTTACCTCCTTCCATGGCTTTTCCACTTTGGTGCCTGGGCCTAAATTTCCTCTCTCTTCCAAGATTTATAAGACCATTAACTCTGTCTTGGCATTGCTGATAAAACTCAACACAAAACCATGTTACCTCTTGAAAGATCAACACTTTTTAGGTTTAAATATCAAAATTAAAATACGTATTACACACACACAAAATAAAGGAACAATTCAGGTACCTTTTCAGTAAACTGTTTTCTAACCACCATCAAATTGGTATGGTTATGTACACTCTCCTGTGTGTTGGAATTTGGTCATTCATGGCTGCATTCCTTCAGTCCTTCTGCTGTCCATGCTCTGCAGTATTCTCCAACTTTGGCACTGGGCTTGGCATGTTTTGCTTTAATCAAAAGCATGTTTGAAAATATGATGCAATATTTTTGGAAGGAATTTTTGTTCTTCTGCTTGTTGTTTTGGTCCTCTGTCAACATCATGAGAATCTTGCCTGGGCTAGCTTATTGCAGGATGAGACACATGAAGCAAAACCAAGTTGTCCCATCATCCCAGCCAAGGCTATCTTAAGATGATTCAGCACCCAGCCAGCCTCGAAATTCAGCTGATCTCAACCAAGGTCAGCAGAGATACCTAGCCCAACTTACAGCTTATCACAGACACATGGCCAAGTCCACTCAAGATATGTTGAGGTCAATCCAGATCATATTATTCCTGCAGATGCATAAGCTAAACTCATGTTTATATTCATTTGACACTGATGTTTTGCGATTGTTTCTTATACTATATTATTGTAGCAATTGATATACTCACAGCAAGACAATAGGAATCATGCCCAGAAGACTTCCTGCATGATGAATTCTCCATCGAGAAACTAGTCTTTATGGGTCCGTGCATAAATTTTTAAAATGTGTAGACATACGTGGATGATATCACACTGGAGCCTTTACTCTTGCCTATTCACCCATCCCTGGAAAGATGGCCTGCATATTTCACAATTGACATTCTTATTCTCTACTCACACTGCCCTCTCTAACCCCAGCTAACATGACTGTGTCAATTTTGAGGTGGCTGGTGGGGGGGGGGCTTATGTCTTCAACAGCTGCTGGCAGACAAGAGAAAGTTCGTCAGGGAATGTCCAGAGTAGGGTCTGGCTAGAATGTAGCTGTGTGGGCATGTTTATGTTTTAGTCAGTAAATGTGTGTGCTTTTTTGGAGGGTGTGTAATACCCTATTCAGACTAGAGTAGGCTGCATAATTCTGGTAGGCTCCATGTCTTCATTTTCATTTAATTCTGAACAAGTCTGTGATTATAAATTGTGTCCTGGAAATGTGGAAGCCATATACAATATACAAATTGAGAGACCGGTATATTACAGGCTACTTGTGAATCTTACAATTTCATGATTGGTGAGGTATTTCTCAAAATGTGCTTAATTTTTTTCTTTATCCTGCACAGACTTATTCCATTATTATTATTATTATTATTCTTTTGTGTACCCCGGAATACAAAGATAAATCAGGTATACTCTCATCCCTCAAGTGTTTCAAAGCCTAGTCCAAGACAAGTGCAAAACATACTTTTGTATAGTAGTGTAAGTGGTCTTTTTCAGCAATAATTAAGGTACTATGGAGAAACTCAGTGAACAGCTGTTTGGCATAGGAGTACAGGCAGGGTTCATGGAAGGCTTCTCAAAATATGATTTTATAAATGTATAGGTAAAATAGAAGTTCTTTAGGAAGATAGAAGGAGAGAAAACCTCCTAGATAAATGGAATAGCAAGAATATTTGAAGAACTACAGAGAGATATAACATCACTAGTTTGAAGGTCAGCAAATTCAATGGCAACATGAGTCAGTGCTTAACAAACGAGGAAGGTATAGGAAGGTATAGGAACATAGAAAATTACAGGAAATAGGAAAAGAAGGTTTGACTTTATCCTGTAAGCCATGGATAAATGTATGAGACAGAGAAGTATAAAGATCAGATTAGCATGTTAGAAATGTCCTTTCAGTAGTAGTAGCATTGTGGAAGATGGGTCCTGAGGTAGAGAGGCAATGCCAAGAGTTTAGATATATGCTGTCCATATGGCAGCCACCAGCAACATCTGGATACAGAATACTTGAAATACCTCAGCCAGAATTAAGATATATGTGCTGACCAGTGTCAAGTATACACCAGATATCAATGAAACAATTTAGAGAATGTAAAATATTCTATTAATAATCTTTAATACTATTTGGAAAATGATATTTTGAATATATTAAGTTAAACAAAATGTACCATTAAAAGTAATTTCATCTGTATCCATGTAATTTGTTTAATGTGGCTACTAAAATTTTTAAAAATTATGAATGTGGCTTGCATTATATTTCTTTTGGACATCCTTGCTCTAGGTGAAACATGATTGGTGATATAGGTTGTGACTATAGCATAAAGACAGGGAGAAGATAGGACAGCTATTAAAGGAGGGGAAACTATCAAGGGTCTGTGTGGCATTGGGAGAGCTGGAGAGGTCTAGGATTCCTGAGAGTTCTGACTTGATCAACAGGGACAAAGCCGAGTTCAATAAGCAGGGTACAGAACCCAAGAAGAACAGACAGAAAATAAAATGAATTTAGTATTCAGTATATTGAGTGTAAAATTCTGGTTTTTAACAGATGAAGGTGGCACATAAATAACGACAAATTTTTTTGGCATATAGAACAAAGATTGTGCCTGGAAATAGGCTTAAAGTTTATTAGCCTATAAAGAAAGGAAATTATAATCATCAATTATATTTCTTAGAAAACAAGGATGGAGAGAAAGAAACACAAATCATGGGATCTGGGGAAAGCAAGTACAGTCAGCCCTCTGTATCTGTAGATTCAACCAACCATGCATTGAAAATATTTGGGGAAAAATATCCATAAATTTCCAAAAACAAAACTTGAATTTTCCATGTGACAGCAACTATTTACATAGCATTTACAGTTTTACAAATATTTACATAGCATTTACATTGTATAAATATCATAAATAATTTGGAGATTATTTAAAGTATACAGAAGGATGTGCATAGGTTATGTGCAATACTTCACCATTTTATAGGAGACGATTTTCTGAAGATTTTGGTATCTATTGGTGTCCTTGAATCATTCTCCTGAAGATTCCAAGAGATGACTGTATTTAAAAAGAAGGACAAGGAGTTCCCGTCATGACTCAGCAGTTAGTGAACCCAACTCGTATCCATGAGGATGCGGGTTCGATCCCTGGCCTCACTCAGTGGGTTGAGGATCCAATGTTGCCATGAGCTGTGGTGTAGGTCGAAGATGTGGCTCAGATCCAGTATTGCTGTTGCTCTGATATAAGCCAGCGGCTATAGCTCCGATTCAGCCTCTAGCCTGAGAACTTCCATATGCCACCGGTGCGGCCCTAAAAAGACTAAAATAAAATAAAATAAAATAAAAGGAGAAGGCAGAGGAATCATTTAAAACATGTCAGAGAGGAAGGAAACTTAAAAGAGTGTGGTCTCTGAAATTTGTGGGAGAGCACATTAGAACAAGGGAAATTGAACATTGTTTTTTGGCAAAGGAGAAGTCATGTAACCTGGTCTTTGGGTTTGAAAATTAGCACACCATTGTTGACCTTATTCTGGTTCTGAGGATTTTGGTCCATATCCAAAATATTCTATTAATTCCATGTTAGTAATAGGTTCAACACTCTTGTCAACTTCAGTCAATGTCTTCGTCTCAATTGCTATAACTGTAGCTAAAATTTGAAAACAGATTCTGACAATATATTTTAATTAATTGATTTGGGAGGTATGACATGCAAGAATTCAACATTATTTTATTTCTGTGACTCACCAAACAGTTGGATATTTCTTTGATTTGTGAAAATTGTGTATAATTTATGATGTCTCTTTCTATCCAAATTTGTGGGGTTTTTTTCAATTGAAGCAGAGTTGACTAACAGTGTGTTAGTTTTAGGTGTACAGCAAAGTGATTCATATATATATATTCCTTTTCAGGTTCTTTTCCCTCATAGGTTATTAAAAATATTTAGTAGAGTCTGTGCTATACAGAAGGTCCTTGTTACCTATGTATTTTACACATAGTAGTGTGTATATGTTAATCCCAAACTCCTAATTTAGTTCCCCCCCTCACGCATTCTTCCTTCGGTAACCATAAGTTTGTTGTCTATGGCTGTGAGTCTATTTATGTTCTGTAAATAAGTTCATTTGTATCTTTTTTTAGATTCTACATATTAGTGATACCATATGGTATTTCTCTGTCGAACTCAGTGCACTTAGTATGATAATCTCTAGGTCCATCCATGTTGCTGCAAATGGCATTATTTCATTATTTTTTTATGGAATACAATATTCTATTGTATTATATGTACCACATCTTTATCCATTCCTCTGTTGATGGGCATTAAGTTTGCTTCCATTTCTTGGTTGTTGTAAAGAGTGCTGCTATGAACATTGTGGTGCATCTGACTTTTCAAATTAGATAGATATATCTAATTTTCCAGATATATGCCAGGAGTGGACTTGATGGATCATATGGTAGCTCTATTTTTAGTTTTTCAGGGAACCTCCATCCTGTCTCCATAGTGGCTGCACCAGTTTGCATTCCCACCGACAGTGTAGGAGGGTTCTCCAAATTTGAGTTGTTGTTGGCTCTCTTTTCCCTAACTACCCTCTCAAGCTATGCAAATCATCTTAACTTTTTCTGGGCAAGGATCTTAGATCAGGGTAAAGCAGAAACAGATTTTGAGATAAGAATTAATGTCCAAATAACTTATTAAGAAAGAGTGTCAGGGGCAGGGGAATAAAAGGTAGAGGGGAAAGCAGGACAGGCAACAGGAGGAAGCCAAACAAGGATGCAGTTTCAGGGGAAGTCCTGCAGAGTGCTCCTTCAGCCTTATCTTATGGAGAGTTCTGGCTGGTGGAATTGAAAGCACATAGAACTGGGAGGCACAAGAATGGACAAAGGGATCCAAGGGGTCTGGGTCAAATACCAACATTGCCCTTAAATGAAGGATCTAATTTTTTTTTGTTTGTTTTTAGGGCTGCATCTGTGGCATATGGAAGTTCCCTGGCTAGGGGTCAAATTGGAGCTACAGCTGCCAGCCTACACCACAGCCACAGCAACACAGGATCCGAGCCATGTCTGCAACCTACACCACAGCTAACCACAATGCCATATCCGTGGCTCACTGAGCAAGGCTAGGGATCAAACCTGCATCCTCATGGATACCAGTCAGACTCGTTTCCTCTGTGCCACAATGGAAACTCCTCATCTTGCTTATTTTCGTATCTCTATCACCCAGTTCAGATCTATCCTAAAGATCCCTAAGACCAGTCATATCAGTACTGTCCCTGGTGGATGTTACCCAGCATGATAACCCTTCTCTATTACTTTGAATTCCAAAGTGCCATTCTGTACTTCAAACTGAGCCCTTTTTTGTCACCTGCTGTTTTAGACTCTGATTCTCTCTGGAACCTTAGCCACCACCCTTCTATCACCTCTCAAAGTATTTCTTGGGCTTCCTTTAAGAATGTATGTCTCTACTGGCCATATGGAGTCTGTACCTCTTGAATTCTACTGAGACCTAGAAGCTGTCTATACCACATCAATGCCTGTTTTCTGACAGTTTAGTTACACTCTTCTTTAGCCAGGTAAAAGTTAGTCTACTGCAATTCAATTTATGGGCTTTTATAACTATTCCTGTGTTCCTACTGAGTGCCTGAAAGGTTATTGCATTATGCAGATGAATAAAATAGCCTCCATCTCCAAGCTTGCAGTCTACTACCAAATTGAGAAATGGGATTATTCAATAAAATAATAACTATATTTATATAATTACACCTACACATAAATACATACAGTGTAGTTTTAGAATGTGAAAGAATTAGAACTTAATTCTTAATAAGTAAATAAGTAAACAATATGGAAGATTTTAAAGGAGATTAGTGATTTCACTGGGTCTTGAGAATGAGTAAGTTGGGAAAAGCATGTGTAGGAAATGAGGTGGTTTGTCCAAATGCACAAAAAGAAAAAAAAAAAGACTTACAAAGGGCTGGAACCACTTTATTATGACTAGAAGGTTCTTCTCATGTAATTAGGTCTCCTCCAGGGCACACTCTTCCTCTTAAAACTGAAGTGTAAGCTACTTATTTTTTCAGAGTCTACAACACTCTCCTCGATGGCACTTCCCCACCATTATTATGGCATCTTCTCAGAACAAATCCTGTACCTCATCAACACCTACTAAGCACCACACCATCCTCTCACATCAAGATTTTGACCCTGGATCACAACTTCCCTCTCATCCCCTAGGTCTTTTATCATTCTGGGAAAGTTTTAAGATCACATGCTTACCCGCCTAGTACACTGGCCTATCAGCTACCAATGTCAATAATTTTTCTTTATTATGAGCCTTCCTATTAAAGGAGCTCTTTTAATTTCAAGAACAGTAATTCCCCCAATTGCTGGAATCTTATTTCTCAGGCTACAGTAAAGATATCAGTGTACTTCCTTTCATCCCTTCATCTTTTTTTAATTTTTAATTTTATTTTATTGGGATATAGTTGATTTACAATGTTGTGTTCATTCCCTCATCCTCTAGTCAGGAAATTTATTTAGACTAGAATGGCTTCGATTTTGGCATCAGCTCACATGATTCTATCCTTTCTGATTGTAACTCCTTTGAATGGGGAGAAACTAACTCAAAGCCAAGCAATCTATTGCCAGGCAGCAGACAATCAGAATCTCTGATTAAAGAAGAGTCTTTGTAGCTGGGAGACATGGAACACCCCAGCCAAAAGATCTGGTAAAGTAAGATCCAGAATCAGTATATGACAAGCCAGAAAATGTACAGATGTCAAAGTTATGAAGGGACAAACATTAAAAGTCTTCAGACATGAGCAGTCTTCCAAAATGACAGTAGAACAGATGTAATAAAGAGGCACGGATGGAAAACTATGGTCAGAAAGAGTCGGAGAGAAATTGAGAGAGTACATTTTGATGATTTTCTATTCCCCATGAGCTTCTGTTATAGTTTCTGCTATTTTCTATTCAGTGAGATTCTCTTATATATTTTATAATGAACTCTTTGTTCACTCGAACTTGCTTGACTGTATTTCTGCATTTTCCTCAAAATGATCTCTAACCAAAACAGACACTACCTCTGTTTCTACCACTACACCCAGGCTTGTGAAATATACATGTAAGCCATGCAGAGCCTTCCCCATTCCCACTTATGCTAGAGGGAAAAGCAATCTAAGTTAGTCGTGAAATTTAAGCCTTATAACTCCTGAAAAAAAAATTTTCTTGCACTTCTAAAACTGAGTAATATTTATCATTTCTATCATTTAGAGAGTAAAATTGTCATCATGCAAAGGTTAAATAAATATTTTTCAAGTCATGTAATGATTTCATGTTTTGCAAGGATGTCTGATATATGAGAGTACTCAGTTATACAATACAGTTTTCAGGTTTATAATATAAAAATAATTAATGAGTAAACATCTCATTTCAAAACAGGGAATAATATTTACAGAAAATTTTATCAAATATTTGATATTGTAGAACAGGTGTCAGCAAACTGTGGAGCAAATTTAAAAGACTGCCACCTTTTTAAAATACAGTCTTACTGGATCTGCATCCACACCCATTCTGTGTATTGTCTGTGGCTGCTTTCATACTACAGCAGCAGAGTCAAGTGATCACAACAGAGACCACATAGCTTGCAAAAACTAAAATACTTCCTATTAGTTCTTTTCAGAAAAACAATGTTACTTACCCCTTTTGTAGAAATAGAGGACACAATATTTACCAAAGCAACAGCCTAAACACCAGATAGGAAACTTAAGTGACTTAAGTGGGGCTTAAATTTCTATATGTTTTCTGGGTTATTAATTCATGAAATGATCAACCTTCTTCTAGAGAATAACTGGAGCAAGTTTTTTTTTCTGCATGGAATCATCATAAACAAGAAACGATTGATGATTTTTAAATACAAAGCATCTTTAATGAAATTGTAAGAAACAGATGGTATTTGATTATCTAGAATGAATAAAATTTAAAACAAAGAAATCAGTTCAGGAGTTCCCGTCATGGCATAGTGGAAAGATCTTACTAGGAACCATGAGGTTGTGGGTTTGATCCCTGACCTTGCTCAGTGGGTTAAGGATGTGGCATTGCCGTGAGCTGTGGTGTAGGTCGCAGACACGGCTTGGATCTGGTGTTGCTGTGGCTCTGGCATAGACTGGCAGCTGTAGCTTTGATTAGACCCCTAGCCTGGGAACCTCCGTATACCAAGGGTGCAGCCCTAAGAAGCAAAAAAAAAAAAAAAAAAAAAGAAAAGAAAGAAAGAGAAATCAGTTCAAAGAAATAGAATTCATTCATTAGGGAAATTAAGAAAAAGAAAAAATGGGATTGTATTTAAAAGTATAGGGTGGCTTCAAACAAGTTAAGTATACAAAATATTAAAATTACAGTGATCTAAAATTCAAATGGAGGTATCCATTGAATGGAAAGTAGGCTAGGCTACTATAAAGGAGAACGAAGATTTCACAATTAAAACAAAGTTCAATTTGTTTAAAAATACAAAGTTGTGAAATTGAGGAGACAAAATAAAATATGGACTTTAGATTTCTCAAATCACAAATAACATCAGAAAATATCCATTGAAGAAAACATACATTCTGAAGGCAATTGTCTGTGTCTATATATGTCACCATGCTGTACAGCAGAAAATTGACAGAACACTGTAAACCAGCTATAGCTGGTTTAGATAGAAAAAAATAAAAATCGTTATATTCAAAAAACATACATTATGCTGATATTAAATAAAGCACCATCATAAGCTAAATACTTCTTTAAGCATGATGTATTATAATGTTTTACTAATTGTTCTCAATCCCTCCAGACTCTCTCCACCAACACACTATATGTTTGCCATTTCTTTTTCACTTCACTCTCCCCCATCAAATCCTCAAGTGAATTCTCATTGAACCACAGTATTTTAGAGCTGAAGGCATTGTCATCAAGTCCCCCAACACACAAGGGTATTAAGAAATGTGAGGTGAAAATGTTTCTCTATGTGTTATATCTGAACAACAAATAGATAGAACCCCAAGACCCCTGAAAACTAGATCACTGTTTATCTACCATGCTGAGGTTTCTTGTATACAGTTTTCTTTTATCTTTATTTTCACTGGTCTGTTACTTGAAAACCATGCTCTTGATAAACTACTTTTCTAGTTTTCTACTTCAGCTTCACATTTGGCTATTAAGAGTCATGTCTAATCTCTGTTTTTCTGCACTCTACCATTCTTCCAAGATAATAAAAAGTGGTGGATAGCTTTGCACAATGCTTATTACATAGAAAGCACTAGTAAATTTAATTATATTTAAAGGCAAAATAGGAAGCCCATTTCTTCTTCTGTGAAGCAAAGTTACCTCCTTTCTCTGAGTTGGTCTAGAACATGTGGTCTGATGTCCTCATTTGGCTTTCAGCACCTGCTCCTTTATTTTTCTCTGTACTTATAAGCATGATATTATCCAAATATATCGTGAGCTCCTAAACCAAAGATAGTCTGTAACACTCTGAACATAGTAATTGCTCAATAAATGTTTATTAAACACAATAGAGGTTAAAAGTAAAGTTTTAATCTTCAAATTTTCCACAACATAGTCAGTTGTGATAGTTTGGTAATGAATTAGAATATAGGGAATTACCTAAATAATACTCTAAGGATATATATTTATTTATACAAAAAAATGTAAACCTTTATATTTGATAATAACAGAACCATAAAAAGGTGATCAGTTCATTAGATTAGATATTATTCATAACATATTTACACTAGTGCTCTGGAGCTTGGCTTCCCTTTTAGAATGAAAAATGGGCTAATTTTAAGATGAACAGTGCTCATATTTTGTTAAAAACATAAAATGTATAAGATTTACATTATTAAGGCCTTCTGTATGAGAGTGGGAAAAAATCACTACTTGATCATAATTCACTTACTTTGAAGCCTCCGACTTAAGAAACATATTTCTTAACATAAATCACTTATTTCGAAGTCCTGACTTAAACTGATTGAATCAGAAGAAAAAGCAGCATGTCAGAGAGCTGTGTGTAATGACAAGTATTCAGTGCAGTCTAGTCAGGTCAGGATGATAATCTAGACTTTGTGGTTAAATAACATTTCTTTATCCTTTAGCCCATTTGAACCACAATTTCAAATGTCTAAATTTAAATGTAGGGAGCTTCTGCTGTGGTGCAGTGGGTTAGGAATCCGGCTGCAGCATCTCAGGTCGCTGAGGAGGTATGGGCTCCATCCCTGGCCTGCTGCAATGGGTTAAGGTTCTGGTGTTGCTGCAGCTGTGGCTGCACAGCTGTAGCTCGAATTCAACCCTTTGCCCAGGAATTTCCATATGCCATAGGTGTGGCCATAAAAGAAAAAAAAATTTTAATGTAATTATATTGAAGTCTAAAGTAAATATACATATTTGAATGCAAACAAGTGATGTCACATTTTACATATTTTTATCTTGTATATTTATTGTAATCATAGTTATTTTTGTTACTTTACTTTTACTATCTATTTGCCTTTCCACTGAGATTTATTCTTTCATATGTGTTCTTGTTCCTAATTAGCACCCTTTCTTGTCAACTTAAAGAAGTTTAACACTTTTTATAAGAGAAGTTTAGTGGTTATGAACTCCTTTAGGTTTTGCTTGTCTGGAAAACTTTTTATCTCCCCTTCTTTTCTGAGTGATAATTTTGCTGGGTAGAGCATTCAATTGGAAGTTTTTTCCTTTCCTCACTTTTAATATATCAGGCCACTCCATCTGGCCTGCAAAATTTCTGCTGGAAGAATCTGCCCCTAGTCTTAAAGGGATTATTTTGTATATAACATGTTGTTTTTTTCTTGCTGCTATTAATATTCTTGTATTTAACTTTTGACATTTTAATTATAATGTGTCTTGATGTGAGTCTCCTTGGGTGCCTTTTACTTGGAACTCTCTGGGTTTCCTGAGTCTGTATATCTCTTTCCTTTCCCAGGCTTAAGACGTTTTCAGCCATTTTTTCTTCAGATAAGATAAGAGACTCCTTTGTCTCTCTTCCTTCTGGGAGTCCTATGATGCAAATATTAGTTTGTTTCATATTGCTCCATAAGTCTCATAAGCTATGCTCATTTTTAATTTTTTTTTTCTTTTTACTACTCTGGTTGAGTTCCACTGCCTTGTCTTTGAGTTCATTATTTTTTTTTCTCCTGCTTCAGCTTGTGTGCTGTTGAACTGCTCTCATGTGTTTATCAGTTCACTTACAGTATCTTTCATCTCTGTGACTTCTATTTGATACTTTCTTACATTTTCCATCATTTTGCTGAAGTTTTCACTATGTTCATCCTTCTCAGTTTATTGAGCAACTTTATGAGTATTGCTTATCTCCACTTCAGAAAGGCTTTTTTCTAAGCTTTTATTTTGTGCTTTCATTTGGAAAATATTCTGTTTCTTCATTTTGCTCAACTCTCTGTGTTGGTTTCCATATAATAGATGAAACAATCGGCCTCTCTCAGTCTTGAAGGAATGGCCTCGTGTAAGAGATGAACCTTATTATTCAACCCTTCCTCAGCTCCTGGTTGTCTCTTAAACCTCCCTCCTTGTCCTAACAGCCTATAATAGATTTAATATTTCCCAGAAGTTGAGGATGTGTCAAAACCTGTCAGTGACCAAAGGGGAGGGAATATTCTTCTGGGAATTCTTCTGGGAATCGAAGCCAGATCCACAGGTAGCAGCTTTTAAACCTATGCAAATATATACAGTCCTGTGGTACCACAAGCGTAAGCCCTGCTGGCCACCAGAGCCAGGTGACCTGGAGGTATCCCCTGGACAGAAGTCACAGAAATTGAGGCTGTAAATGAGTGTATAAACTTTTTCCTGGGTGATACTGGCAAACTGGGGCAGAGTAGATGGAAAGCACCAAGATGGTATCTACAGCTCATGTTCTTTGAGAGCAGCTCTGAAGCCACCAACTATGTCCCAAACCTAAAGCCTGCCCTTCAGGCTAATGATTCACAGCAAGCAAATTCCTTCACAGAAGTTCTAGGAATATGCCCCAGCTCAGGTTGAGCAGTGCTCTGAGGGTGGTAACTGTTTAAAAGCTCTTTCTCATTGGTTATAGTCCTGTTGGACCTATGAGCATAGGCCACCACAGCTAGGTGATGTAGAGATATCCCCTGGCAGCAGTCACAAAAATTGGGGCACCTAGACAGGGGTATGAGCTGGTTTATGCATGACACCAGTTATATAGTTCCATCCATATTATTATACTCCCCTGACCTCCAGAGCCAGGTAATCAGGAGGCATCCTCTGGTAGCAGCACAAAAATTGGGGTAACAGACATACAAATGCTCCCCTGTAGCATTTGGAACATGGCAAAGTGCAAGTGTGAAGATGGTGTCTACTAGTCTCTCTCACCAGAGAATATTCCAGTAGGATCTTAGATATATGTGTTAAACTAGATACCTGCTCCTCAGACTTGCACTTTTATATAATCAGGTGTGCCTCCTTCACTTTAAGTCTGGGCATGATCTGATGCCACTGAGCTGGGCCCTGCCTGAGTCCAAGCAGACAAGTACTTTATGTGGCTTCTCAGATTCCTACAGTGTAATGGGTCTCAGTGTGAACCATGCTGGTTTTCAAAGTCAGATGTTTTGAAGGCTGATCTCTCAAGTTTATGTCCAAAAAATTGGGATACCTGTGTGGGGTCTGAATTACTTCTCATAGAGAAGCTCCATGTTGCAGCTTTGCATTGTGGAACACTGTACCAAGGGTGGGGTTTATTATAGGATTGCATCACATCCTCTCCTTCCTGCTTCAATTTGGTTTTCTTCTCATTTGCTCAATGTGTAGTCATCACTCAGCCAGCCTTTTGTTTTTTGTTTTTTTTTTTAAAGAAGAAATTTTTCAATAGTTAGCTAAAGATTTAATATGTCTGGATTAGCAATGAGATTCTGCTGTGTAGCACTGGGAACTACGTCTAGTCACTTACAATGCAAGATAAAATAATGTATACATGTATGTGTAACTGGGTCACCATGCTGTACAGTAGAAAAAAAATAATGTATTTATTGGGGAAATTAAAAAAATTAAAAATTTAAAAATTAAATAAAAAAATAAAAATAAATAAAAATTAAAATTAAAAAAGAGATTTAATATGTCCACAGAAGGAGGGGAATTCAGGATCTTCCTAACAACATCTTGAATCAGAAAAAAAAAAAAAACTGATTCAGGGAAATGCAAATAAAAAGCACAATCATATAGCACATCACTCCTCTTTAAGTGGCTATTATCAGGAAGAGATAAAAAATGCTGGTGCGGATGTGAAGAAAAAGGAACTCCTGTGCACAGTTGGTGGGGGTTTCCACAGTTATTACAGTCACTATGGAAAAGTGTGTGATGGTTCCTTAAAAAAACAAAACTAAAACTACCATATGATACAGAAATTTTATTTCTGGGTATTTATTCAAAGAAAACAAAAAAACTAATTTGAAAAGATAGCTACACTTCCATGTTTATTGCAGCATTATTTATAGTAGCCAAGATAATAGAAACAATCTAAGTGTCCATTAATGGATGAATAGCTTAAAAATTATAGTAAACATACATAATATAGGAAGTCCTTTTATGGTGCAGCAGGTTAAGGATCCGGTGTTGGAGCAGTAGTGGTTCAGGCTACAGCAGCATCACAAGTTCGATCCCTAGCCCAGGAACTTCCACATGCCATGAGTGCAGCCAAAAAAAGAAAAATTAAAATATATACAAACTAAATATTATTCAGCCATAAAAAAAGGTTGAAATCGTTATATTTGCAGCAACATGGATGGATCTTGTGGACATTATGCTAAGTGAAATAATTCAGAAGAAAAGTATATATTGTATAATCTCTTTTTTAACCATTTTTAGAAAATTGAGAGTTATCTTATTTATGTTAGTTTTAGGTATACAGTAAAGTAATTCAGATATATACGTGTATATGTATATATATATGTATATACACATATATGTATTCTTTTTCAGATTATTTTCCATTATAGTTTATTACAAGATATTGAATATAATTTCCTGTGCTATATATTGTAGGTCCTTGTTGTTTAACTCTTTTATACATAGTAGTGTGTATATGTTAATCCCAAACTCCTAATTTATCTTTCCCCACTCCCCCTCCTCTCCTCTTTGGTAACCCTAAGTTTGTTTTCTATGTCTGTGAGTATTCTTCTGTTTTGTAAATAATTTCATTTGTGCCATTTTTTTTTTTTAGGTTTCTCATATAAGTGATATCACATGATATTTGTCTTTGACCAACTTCACTTTGTATAATAGTCTCTAGGTCCATTCATGTTGCTGCAAATAGCATTATTTTATTCTTTTTTATGGAATGCAATATACACCACATCTTCTTTATCCATTCATCTGTTGATGGACATTTAGGTTGATTCTATGCTTGGCTATTGTAAATAATGCTGTAGTGAACACTGAGGTGCATGTATCTTTTCAAATTTGAGTTTTCTCTAGATATGTGCCCAGAAGTGGGATCGCATATGATTGTTCTATTTTTAGTTATTCAGGGAACCTCCATCTAGTTCTCCAAAGCCTCTGTTTCTGAGGATGAGGTGAGGAGTGGGGATGGCATGTGGTAAAAAATAAAGGCTCAGAATCCCCACATGGTTGCTACTGTAGCAGATCCTAACCTCAGTCATCACCATGGTGAAATTCAGCGAAGTTTAACTTTTCTATAAAGAAAATGAAATTATATGCTTCTGTCAAATGAATAAAATCTCTCTAATTTTACTGATGTGTAAGAATTTCCAAGAAATACTGATTAAAAAAAACCTATTCAAATAAAAATTTAAATAATATCACCTCAGTTTTATACAATATATACTCAGTCTTTAAGAGGAAAAAATACATAATAAAATTTCAAGGAAGGGGGAATATTTGGCTTTACACAGCAGGGACACAGGGGAAATCTTGGTAAAGAAAGAAAACAAATTATGCATTCACAGATGAAAAGATAGCATTACTAAATTTATAGAAGACAATATGAAAAATCTCAGTGCCTATGTTAAGATGGATACAAAATAAAGACCACTGTGTTTAATCTCTAGAGGAAATGTGCAGGGTGGAGATACCTGTTAATGTCAGGAAAGAGGAACTTATAAAAAGAGCAATCGAAATATCTAATCAACTTTCTTTCTAAGTTTAATTTAACACTGTGGTCCTGATTGTGTTCTCATGAATTGGGAAATTGTCTGAGATTATAATCAACATTGTAGAAAGGAGCTGATTCACTGTAAGGGGCACCATCCATGGCAAATAATGGTATTACTTGATAATATTTGTTCTATGAAAAACGAACGACTAAGATAATTTCTCTTTCCTTGCTTTTATGTAATTGCCCTCCAGTGAATTTAGATACTTTCCTTTTTACTTGCATAGCAAAAATGGCTACTTAGTTGTTTAGTGACACACCAACTATGTAGAGACAAACTATTTTTATTAAAATACCAAAACACTTGAAAAGTTAGGGATGTGTAGTACCTTAATACAGTACCAGTCAATGTGTTGGTACTGGATTAGCACATCAGCATCATCTGGGAACATTATAGAAAAAAAAACAAAAACAAAAACAAACTCTGAGGGTCCACCTGAGACCTACTGAATAAAATACTCTGGATTTTAATCCCAGCAATTTGTATTTTAATTGGCCTTCCAGATGATTCTTTTGCACACTACACTCTCAATAGTGTGGCTTTAATCCATATGAATCCAAACAATGGGCAAAGGACAGGTAAAGGAACTAGTGAAGACATGGATCTAACTTGTTTTTCTGAGTTATCTGAGTTTTTATAATTCAGATATAGGCTTAACATCCCCTAGATTTTACTCAGATTTCAGAAATGCCAATTTTTATTTCTCCCCTGATTGAGCTGAGCGTTGGCAGAGCTAACTCTATGTGAAAAAGACTGATAACTTCTGTTATCACTGCTGCAATGCAGATTAGGGAGTTTCAAGACCCTCCCTTAAAACACGCAGCTTCCATATAAGCTGACAATTAATGAGCACTGGGCTCTAGAACTTTTTTCTGTACTAACGCACAAAGCCATTTCATACCATCTGTCTGCAGGCCAAATTGCCTCAGCATCAGAAGCTGAATCTTTGGTGGACACATTAGAATTGAGTGTGTTGGCACTGTTCTGTGACAAATGTCCCATGAGGTGAGCCTGAAATATGCCTTATTCAATCCATTGTTATTAATGAGTTCATTTCCATGATTATGATATCCACCTGCAAATGCTAAACGTCAGAACAGGGTTTTTTTCCTTTTTAATAAAGTGTAATGTGGATACAGCTACTGTGGAAAACAGGTGATTTCTTACAAAGCTAAAAACAGTCTTACCCTATGATCCAGCAAGCTGGTTCCTAGGTATTTCCCTAACCAATTTGAAAACTTATGTCCACACAAACACCTGCACTTGAATATTTATAAAGTAGCTTTATTCATAATTACCAAAACCTTGAAGCAACCAAGATGTCCTTCAAAAAGAGAATGGACAAATGCAATATGGTACATACATATAGTAGAATATTTTTTAGTGATAAAATGGCATAAGCTAGCAATGCAAGGAAAGACACAGATGAATCATTAAAGCATATTACTAAGTTGGAAAAAAACAGTTGGAAAAGCTGCATTCTGATTCAATTTATATTACACTTTGGAAAAGGCAAAGCTGTAGAGACACCAAACAGTATAGTACTTGTCCCTGGGAGTTTGGGAAGGAAGAGAATTGATGAGATAAAGCACAGGGAATGATTTAGGATAGCAAAATTATTCTATATGATACTGTAATGGTGGATACATGAAATTGTGCATTCTACAAATCTCGTAGAATTTTACAGCACAAGTGAAACTTAATGTATGGAAATTTGAAAAAAATAATTTAAGAGGTCAAGGGAAACCCAGAAAAAAATGCATACTGTAACAAAAGAATCTATATTACTGATACATGAGATAATCTCTTGGAAAAAAAGTAGGGGAGTGGAAGGTGCTGACCTAAGTAGCTTTGGAAATTAATGGAGAGCATTAAGACTAAAGGCAAAAGTAAGTATACATTGACACTTTATTCTAGTTGATAAAATTGTTTCCCCTGGGATAAGGGTTAACAATTCTGAAACTGCTATATGTGTCTTACAGAATTCAACAATTAAGTAAATGGATGAGGGATTAGGGCACTCTGATTTTTCACCATTGGAGAGAGAAGTGACAGATAACCAAGATGGAAAGGCTAGAATAATACATTTGATACTAGATTAGAGTTGGAGACTTTAGTATTAACTCATGTTTAATTTGTTATGGATACTAATGGATACATACAGAAATATTTATAGATATGGTATATACATGTATTAGTATGTACACATATTTTCTTGCTTTGTCAGCTGAGAGGGCCTGGAAATAAGAACTCTCCGGAGCAATGATCATACTCAATGCCCAAATTTTGATTCCTAATATCATCTCCCAAGCTAAGGAACAAAGGATCCTTGGAGAAATGGCTGATTCTAGGACTGGGACCGGAAAAATAATAGATGAGCCTGGAGCATCTTGAGCCATATAATAAGGAAAAGCTTTTTTAAAAAAAACTCCTCAACAGTGGGGTTATATCAAAGTAATATAGGAGCCAACTGAAAGAGCTCCCAATAGCCAAAGGAAAGACAATTTGAAGAACAGGATAAACATTGTAATATTGCAACAAAGTATTAAAAAATTCCATGAAACCATAGTGAAATAAGTGAATGAATAAATTAAAAGAATAGACAGATAGCTCATATAGAAAAATTCAAATAATTTTCAAAGAATTTTTTCCTCTCAAGGAGGTAACTCATAATTTCCTATCTCTTCAGTATGGGCTGTACATAGTGATTTCCTTCCAAAAAGTACAGTATATATGGAGGGGGGAAAGAGTGACTTTATACTGGGGACACCTGATAAACACTATCTCAGCCAGGTAATCAAGGTTAACATCAACAATAATAAGGCATGATGGTAGGTAGCCTCATCCCTTGATACAATGTGATTAGAATGGTGATTTTCCTTTTTGATCTTCTCCCCAAAATCCATAACTCCAGTCCAGTTATGAGAAACACATCAGACAAAATTGAAGGATATTCTGCAAAATACCTCACAGTACTCCTCAAAACTACCAAGGTCATCAAAAATAAAATCTGAGACACTGTTACAGGCTGAAAGAGCCCAAGGAGATGTAAGGACTAAGTGTACTACCATAACTCGAATGGGATCCTGGACCATAAAAAGGATGTCAGGTAAAAACTAAGGGAATTTGAATAAAAGTATGGACTTTAGTTAATGACAGTGAAGGTACTAATAGGGGAAACTAAGTGTGGTGTGTTTAAGAGCTCTCTGTACTGTCTTTGCAACTTTTCTGAAAATCTAAAACTATTCTAAACTAAAAAATTTGGTTAAAAATATAATGTGCATATTTTATATAGTTGGACTATATGGACCATGTTAAGAACTGTGTGTTCATTCTTGTCTTGTGTGGAATGAGCTACATTTTGGAGATACTGTTTTATGTATCAAGGTGGTGATCATAGTTCTGTTACATGTTTTGTAAGTATGACAAGCATGCATTGTATTAACACATTTTATGATTAAAATATAATTTTTTTAATTGTTAAATTTAAACAACTCAGTGACTCATGCAGAAGGTGGAAAATCCTTCCCCCCTGCCCCTGCTATAATTCCTCTCCCAAATCAGTGAATGCTATTGACACTTTTAGATTGTTTAGAAATATAGGAGCTCGTTAGCAATTACGACCAGTTTCTTGAACCCCATAATTAAATGGGCTCCCTGGATAACCCTCTTCAAAAATCTGTATACAGTGGAGATCACAATTTATCTTCCCTGTTCCCTCAAAATAATTGATTGTATTCAAAGGCTTTTAAAAATTTTCATAGGTGATAGTGCTCTTTCGTTTAAATTTCTTTTCATTTTCATTTCACGCTAACCGTCATGAGCTTTATTTTGTCTTTATATTTTCTTTTTGGAACAGAAGTTCCTTTTAGATTTCACTGAAAATTGTCTCCCAAGTTTCCTGCTGTCACTGACTCAAGCAATATTTATTGAGTGCTTTCTATATGTCAGATGGAGGGTTTGGGTTATAGTAGAGTACAGAATGTACAAAATCTCCCATTTCATGGAGCTTGAATTCTGATGGGTGTGAATGAAAAAGAGGGAAAGTAAAGGAAAGTTAATAAATTATATGATGTCAGATAATGATAAATTCTCTAAGAAAAACAAAAGAGAACAAGATGATAAAAACTGATGAGGTACATCTCTTCTTTTTTAATATAGCATGTCAGAGAATATCTCCTGATAAGGATAAACAGGGAATGATCAATAAGTTATTGTGGCTGTTTAGAGAGGTAATTACCAAAACCCCTGAACCAGCACCTAAATCATTTCATCCCATGTTAGATCTAATGAATCAGAAACTCCAAGTGGAATCAAGCAGCCCTCCATGTACTTCTAATGCAGCTGCAGTTTGAGAAGACCTGGTATAGGGGAAGATCATTCCATGTAGAAACAACAGCAAGTACAAAGGTACCAAGAAAGGAGTTACTTTGTTTGAGGAACAACAAGGAGATCAAAGGTGGCTGCAGCAGAGTGAGTGAAAGGAAGAGATTAGTAAAAATTACGAGGTGAAAGAAATTGGTGTGGGGATTAGGTAAATTGAATGTGTTGTGACTTGTAGACGTTGTGACCTTGGTTTTTCTGAACTGGTCAGGCCATGGGGTATATTGAGCAGAGGAGTGACTTGATTGGAATGACATTTTTGAAGGATCTCTTAGAGGTGTGGCAGATTGGAGGAGGATAGGAGAGAAGGTTATTACATTAATCTAGCTCTTTTTTTTCTTTAGATGAGCATCCTGACTTTATAGATTTTTTGTGAGGATTGAAAGACTTAATGATTATTATATTACTTCTTATTTCCTAAATGATCATTTATTTCCAAATCAAATCTATTAGTGTTGGGGTAAATGCTTTGAGGTAAAAGAAAAACCAATCAGTGTTTGTATATCCGTATTCTCCCAAATATCTGAATAAAGGCACTTTAGAAAGTAAGTACAACATATTCTTACTATAAAGTAATATTCCTCTGGCTTTTCCTCATTAGATTTTCTGTAAATTCATGTAGGGTGACCCTTGTGTCACATATTGCAAATGATTGCTGATGTCTGGTCCCCTTTCTTCTTATGCCCATGTGAAAATTATCCTTCTATATCTCCTTGAAGATGGATAGCCTTATCACTGCTTAAGTTCTGCTTCTTGAGAGTGGGCCACGTTGGTTTGTATCAATGGGAGACATTTTGTTTCACCTCAGCATCTGCCTTGCTGATCATGAAAACACTTGAGAATGCTCCTCCTTTCACTTGGGTCTTTGAGTTAAAGCATGATATATATCAAATAGTCACTTAACAAATACTTATTGACAGTTATGTCTCAGTAGGAGCAGAATTAAGATTTGAACATCAGAATATCTAACTCTAAATGTAGAACAGTTTTCTCTATGATATGTCATTTTCCTTATTAGCAGAGCCAAATGGAATGGTATCTCCTGTGTAGATGAGGGTAAAGAATATAGGGCATTGTCTTCGTTCTGCAGTGAATAAGCTATATTGTCTTAATACAGACACACTCCTACTTCTGTGCTTCCCTTCTTATAAGTTGAAAGGAAAGGACTAGATAATGTTCAGAGGGGCAGGGGACTTAATGTGTGGGCTGTGGGGTTGAATAGAGCTAGACTCATGCCAGTGCTCCTCTTTTCCCAGCAAGGATTTGCCTCTCCATTCTGTCCAAGGCAAAGGAGTGTTTTTTTCTCCCTAGCTAGCTTCCTCTCTCTCTGTTGCTCTCTCTCTCTCTATTTCTGTCTGTCTGTCTGTCTGTCTGTCTCTCTTAGACACACTCTCTCTCAGATTTGTTGTATAATTTTAAATGTATAAAGGCATCTAGTACAACCCCACATCTTTTTGGACATCTATTATTTTTTTAAAATAATGATTTACATTTTTTCCCATTATTTAACACCTAATTTGTGGTAGCATTATTCTAGACACTTGGCATAAAGTAGTGAATAAAACATACAAACATGCCTGTCCTCATGGAGCATAAAAACATGAAGACAATCAGTGCAAATCTCTTTCTATGCTTTTTCTCCAGGTTGTGTTCCTTTCATTTCAGAATATCTGCTCTACTATCTCTCCTTTTCTTTCAAAAACCCTTTCCAAATATCCTTTTTTAATTAGTTTGGAGGGCTATGCTTGGCCAATTTTTTTCATTAATGCTTAAAGGTAAAAATGAAACTATCTTTCTTTTTTCACTGTATAATCTACTTACGATATACAGTGGAAAAAAATGGAAGATCTATCTTAAGACTGCATTTTGTAATTATGTAACTAAGAACATAATAATGAAATCTTTCATCAAAATGTGACTATTTAAAAACACTTTCCCGCATTTGCTGTAACTAGTCCTATATCATCATCTTTACTGAACCATTTGAAATGACATTGTAGGTATGATGATACTACACCATAAATCATTCTGTATCTCTTAAAAATATGGACATTTGGAGTTCCCATTGTGGCTCAGTCAGTTAAGGTTCCAGCATTGCCATGAGCTGTGGTGTAGGTCACAGATGGATCCAGTGTTGCTATGGCTGTGGTGTTGGCCAGCAGCTGTAGCTTGGTTTCAACCCCCAGCCTGGGAACTTCCATATGTTGCACATGCGGCTGTAAAATGAAAAAAAAATATATATGGACATTTTCCTACATAACAGTCATACTGGTATCACCCCCAAGGAGTTTAACAATGATAGAATAATATTAATCAATATAGAGTTCCCAAATTTCCCAAAACTTCTCAAAATACTCTTTTACAAATTTTTGTTTCTGGCCCAGGAGCCAATCAAGGATACCTTATTCCATTTGATTGTCATGTCTCTTTAACTTCTTTTAATCTACAAAATTCCCACCAGCTCTTTTTGTCTTTTATGACAGTGATATTTTGAAGAGACCAAGTCATTTGTCTTATAGAAGGCATCACATTTTGATTTATCCAAATGTTTCATGATTAAGTGCAGGTTGAATATTGTTTTATAAGAATTCTATAAGTGTATACTTCTTATTAGAGTGTTTCATAAAAACATGTAATGTCAGTTTGTCCTGTTATGGGTGTGCTAGGTTGAAAACTGAACTACGATGCTATTTTCTAGCTGTCTTCATTATAGAGGTATTTTTATCCATTGTAGTTAATAAGCAACTGTGGTTTCATACTATGGGACCATATGAATATCCCTTCATCCTGCAACATTAGCATCTGTGGATGATTCTTGCCTAAATCAATAGTGGTTGCAAAGGTCATTGATGTTTTTCTAATTGCATAGTTACATACAAATGTATTAACTAGCATTTTTCTACAACACAGAGCTTTTTCTCTTTTAGCCTTTATGCTTTTGATAATCACTATGGACTCTGATTTTTTGTATTCAATCTAATGTGTTTATATAATATATAATAATATGTATATGTATTATAATATGTTTATCATTACTATATATGTATTTTGATGTTCAAATTATCCCAGTTTGACTGGTAGGAGCTCTGTCAAGGCAACTCTTGATCCCTTTGATGTGACAGAATGGACTGTTTTTTTGTTCTGTTTTGTTTGTTTTAATAGAGGTTGGAAAGGTTTTTATTTTTTATTTATTTTTTATTTTTTTTATTAAAGTATAGTTGATCTATGGGAGTTCCCATCATGGCTCAGTGGTTAACGAATCTGACTAGGAATCATTAGGTTGCAGGTTCGATCCCTGGCCTTGCTCAGTGGGTTAACGATCTGTCATTGCCATGAGCTGTGGTGTAGGTTGCAGACAAGGCTCAGATCCCACGTTGCTGTGGCTCTGGCGTAGGCCAGTGGCTACAGCTCAGATTAGACCCCTAGCCTGGGAACCTCCATATACTGCAGGAACGGCCATAGAAAAGGCAAAAAAAAAAAAAAAAAGGATCCATAATGTTCCTTCAATTTCGGCTGTATAGCAAAGTGACCCAGCCACCCATACACACCCATTCTTTTTTTTTCCCCCTAACCCAAGATACTGGACACAGTTCTCTGTGCTGTACATAGGACCCCATCACCCATCCATTCTAAATATAACAGTCTGTGTCTACCTCTTCCAAACTCACCATCCAACTCCCTCTTTCCCCTTTCCCCCTGGCAAATACAAGTCTATTCTCCATGTCCATGATCTGTTTCTGTTTTGTAGATCATCTGTGTCATATTTTAGACTCCATATACAAGTGATATGGTGTTTGTCTATCTCTTTCTTTTTTTTTTTTTTTCTTTTCTAGGGCTGCTCCCACGGCATTTGGAGGTTTGCAGGCTAGGGGTCCAATCAGAGCTGTAGCTGCCGGCCTACGCTAGAGCCACAGCAACGCAGGATCCGAGCTGCAACTGCAACCTACACCACAGTTCAAGGCAATGCAGGATCCTTAGCCCACTGAGTGAGGCCAGGGATCAAACCCGCAACTTCATGGCTCCTAGTCGGATTCATTAACCACTGTGCCACAAGGGGAACTCTGTCTTTCTCATTCTGACTTCATTTAGCATGACAGTCTCTGGTTCCATCCATGTTCTTGCAAATGGCATTTTTTTTTTACGGCCGAGTAGTATTCCATTGCATATATGTACCACATCTTCCTAATCAATCATCTGTCGATGGACATTTGTGTTGTTTCCACCTTGTGGCTATTGTAAATAGTGCTGCAGTGAACATAGGGATGCATGTATCTTTTTCAATGAAAGTTTTTTCTGGATATATGCCCAGGAGTGGGATTGCTGGGTCATACGGTAGTTCTATATTTAGTTTTCTGAGGTACCTCCATACTGTTTTCCATAGTGGTTTTACCAATTTATATTCACATCAATAGTGAACGAGGAAATTTTAATATAAAACTTTATTTGTTAAAATACTAAAAGATACATTTTGTTATTCTAGAGACAAATTATTGGTTCCTTTGATAGTTCCTCTAATAATTTACAAATGATAATTATAAGCATATTTCTCCATTTTTTTTGCAAAAGAATGTGTTAAATGAAAAAAATATTGCATCCCCTCATGAGTGATGAACTATTCCCAACAAAGTGAACATAAAACACCTGTATCACAGCTGTTCTCAGCTATATTTGTGTCATTGCTGATCATTCTGGAAAAAAGAAAACCCTGCAACATTTTAATGAGGGTTAATTATGAAGGAGACATTTCACAGAATTCTCAGGAAGCTTACTAGTGTTCTCGAGTAGTATTGGTGATAGGTAATGATGATTTATCACTCTACATAGTTGCTGATAAAGCAGTTCTTAGTAGAGTCATGACAATTTGTTATTACTGGTATAAAGTATATGATTTTTTAATTGGCCCTATCATCTCTTGCTGAGAAACAGGCCACACCATCTATCAGGCAGAAAGCTTGTTTTACAAATTGCTGCTCCCTACCTGCAGTACATGTTTAATCTTTCATTTTCTGTGACTCCTGAAGTTTACTGTTTTATCCTTTTTGTATAGAGAGTAAATGCTCATCATTTTGAGTATTTGTTTCCTGGTATTTTGTATAATTATTTGCAGTGATTGTTTACCCTTTGGACTTAAGTACATGAAATTATTTTGCCATCTGAGAATGACTTCCATAAGGAAAGTAATGACCTTCACAGTTTTGGCGGCTATGTAGCACTTATAGAAGATATTCATGAAACACTTCTATAAGGAAATAAATGAAGAATTTGAGAAAGAGAGAAAGATAGGAATGGGCAGCAGAGTGGGATGGTGACTAATAAAGATGCCCCTTAGGTTCTTGGCTGAATTTCTTGTCCTGTAGTCAGGCCTCGACCCCTCATCTCTTTCTTGCAGAGCCTGGCCCTAGCTACACTAAAATGGGCAACCCAGCAGATGGGTGGGAGATGTAGAGAAATCAGAAAAGAACCTCAGCCAAGGGAAATGGGAAAAACATCAGGATACAGACTGAGAAATAACTCAGCATTATGAGCGCCTGAGAGTGGCATAAAAAGATTAAGGATAGCAATTCAGAGTTGGGGGAGGGGATTGATTATGGGGAAAGAGAATTTATGAAATATTGAAGCTCCGGAGACAAAGATTTTATTCAGGAAGTCTTCTTCACTGACTCAGTTTTCTCCCTTTGGCTGAAGACCATCCTTGCTGACTTGAGTTCAGTCAAGGAATCCAGGAAGCCTGTAATTTATCATCATTCTCCTGAACAGAAGCACTTGGATTATTAATGTCAGTTCTTTCAAATAATGAGTCAATCCCTTATGTAAAAACATTTTTAAAACACCTGAAGAGAATTAATTAGTCTCCTTTCTCAACTCTAATAAGACCTTCTTTGTTCCAGAAGTATCCCAGATGTCTTATAGGGATGGTGAGGGAAGCTATGCCTACAGAAATATTTGCTGTTCTCAACCCATGGAGCAGGCTTGTTTCTATTAAAGAAATTGGCAACTCACCTCAAGTGTGTTTCTTCCTGACCTAAATCCTGCAAGTTATTTTCTAAATAAGGGTTCACTTTAATTTAAGGGCAATATTTATTTATAGCTACTGTATCTTACTTTCTAAATTACTTCATAGTACTGGTTACTACCTGACATTATTAATTATGTTGAAATACTGCATGTTCATCTGTTCATTTAATTATTGATCTCATCTTCTATTAGAATGTAAGTTCTATGAGGGCAAGTACTTTTGTTTACAATTGTGTCACCAGTTTACAGGAAAATAACTTGGCTCAGAGTAGATGCTTAATAAACATTTGTTGTTGAATGAGCTCTGGTACTTACATGATTATGCGGGCTTAGGAGTGTATGGATTCCGGCCTTTTCTTTATTCCATCCATTCATCTAAAGCAGACATGTGGATGGGAGGCTACACTGGGGTACTCTGCTAATTGGAGCCTCTACCTTTATTCTAAGTCTTTGCTCTATCCTCTCAACCTCATACTTTCTAATATTGCATGTGAACTGGAATTTACCAGTATTGACTTCTCCAATATTTCCCATTATTATGATTGCTTTTCTGTGTATATGTGGAACAAGAGGGTGGTGGATTTTCTCTCTACAGCACTCACAGTTCACTTGGGTCAGCAGATGACTTACTCCTTGAGTAAGTATATATTTCTTAATATATATATATTACATATTTAAAGTATGCCAGTCATTTCCATATATATATACACATACATATGTATAATTATAGTTGATTTACAATGTTGTGCCAATTTCTGCTATATAGAAAAGTGACCCAGTCATGCATATATATATACATTCCTTTTCTTATATTTTCTTCTATCATGGTCTACCCCAAGAGACTGTATATAATTCCCTGTGCTATACACCAGGACCTCATTGCTTATCCATTCTAAATGTGACAGTTTGCATCTGCTAACCCCAAACTCCCAGTCCATCCCACTGTCCCACACCCTTGGCAACTACAAGTCTGTTCTCTATGTCTGTGAGTCTGTTTCTGTTTTATAGATGGGTTCAATTGTGCCATATTTTAGATTCTACATATAAGTGATATCACATGATATTTGTCTTTCTTTTTCTGACTTAATCCACTAGGTATGATAATCTGTAGTTGGAGTCATGTCATGCACAGAGAGAAATGTGAGTCATTTCTATAGTTGAAGAAGGCATTTTCATTTTTTTTCTGTCCATCCTACTGAAGGTGTATGTATAATTAAATGTATTTCCTTTATTATATCCCTCAACCCGCTCATTATTGAGTGTCTGCTATAGTCCTGTTCTTCCTCACTAGCATTCAGTTCAGTGCAGCAACTTGGTAATATTGGTCAGCAGTCATAGGTATTGCCTCTGGATGTGAGTTTCAAAGAAAAAGATGTCATTGTAACAAGAAGGAAAACCCTCTCTAAAAGTTCAGTACTCAGAGGTAGGGTATGGAAGTGCTTCTAGACTCTAAACCCTTAATTTTACCCTACAAGATATCGTGAAACAGCTCTTCTAATGTCTAACTCTACCTCACTTAGGGTAACACCTAGCCAGCCATTTGCTCAGCTTGAGTCTTGTAACTCACCACGTTTTGCTTTTGTGAATTCAATTTCTTAACATAAGATTTCTAAAGAAACAGACCTAAAATTCTCACTGAATAAAGAGCACTAGGGGCCTTGATAGAAGGGAACATGAAGGGGAAAGTGAACACAATATTGAATTACAAAAGCTAGGAAGAGGAAAAAGTCAAATGCACAAAAAAAGAATACTAAGTAGGGAAAGGAACTCTTCAAAATGTCCTTGAAGATGTTCTAAATCATTTTTCAGAACACCCAAAGCCCTTCATGATCTAATATCTTTTTCATGTTGATTTTGTAACACTGTACTCTGGTCAAATATCTTTGGATCATGCTGAATATGCATATTTATGCTTTATGTGCCTTTGCTAAGATTGTTCCCTCTACCTGGAATTCTCTATTTTCTCAATCTAGTAAAATCATTTTCCTATTTTCAGGAAGTACATGTTATTTATTATCTTTTATTTATCCGTAGATGTGAAAACAAAACTTTCTAAAGTGAAGTGTTTTCATACCAATTTAATAGGAATTAACACTAAATATTCAATGATGTAAAATAAAATGTTTGATTTAACAGACATATTTCTGGATAGAGAAGCTATGTTTAAGAAAATGTTAGTCACAATTTCCTTATGGTTTCCTCTTTCACATAGCTTTGCTCCACATCAGACTTTGTGGTGAACAAAATAAGAGTGATGAGGATGCTGGTTATTACTTCTCTATGTTAAATCATATTCCAGATTTAACAGCAAAAAATAATCAGCCCCTTTGGGCTTGGCATAAGTCAATCCAGAGAAGATAGTCTGAGCCCCAGGCAAATTGGGCTCCTCTGTTTCACCTTCAGCTTAGCAACCAATTTAACCCATCTACCTATGTTATTCTTTGATCTTTGCCCTATTTTGTAGGTCAGATAGCTGCTAAAAATCAGAATAAACTGTGCCCAAGTATGTGCCACATTTAAGAGAACCCAAGCCATATATATATACCCCAGAACTCCTGGGAAAAAAATACCACAAATAAGAGAAAATGGATCACCATTCCAGATGATAATAGTAACAAAAACAATAAAAGATAAAGAAGCAAACGAAGGACATGTTTTCCCTAGTTATCAAGTTCTCACAGACTCCATTTTTATCTGGTCTTGAAGAGGACCCTCTCTGAATGCCATTTGATGAGCTAAGCCTAATTAGGAAAAGTAAAGCCCACAGAATTATTCTAAAGTAATGAATACACATTAGAACTTAACATTTTAAGCAATGACTTTATTTTTAAGTGCAAATGGCAGTGTATAAATAAGTAATAGTTGCTACAAGATAAAACAAGGAATTTAAGCAAAGATGGCCATGCCACTCAAATAGAATTTTATCAACAAAAAGATACAGTTGTAAGTAAATTAATCAACATTATCCTATTTATTCTAAAGCAATATTTGTGTCCTGTTTTTTCTATCTAGTGTTAGATTTATGGCTGTTTCCTATTGACAAGGATTGACTAAATATTACCCCAGTGTAATTTTTCTGTAGCATTAATTATAAATATCTCACTGGAGTAATGTGAAGGCAAAAACTCATTTGGAAAGCTGATCACCTAGGCTGCATGCTAAAAGATTAAAATCAACAGACGAGAAACCAATCTCTTTCTCATAAATGTAAATATCTTTCTTGATCCATTAAAGTTCACATATCACAAATTCATGGTCTATGGTTTAATTTCCATAATACATTAATATTATTAATACATTAAATACATTTAAACTCTGTTACAAATCTTTCCAAGCCATGCAGTACATCACATCCACAGCAAAACTGTTGTGTTTCTATAATTAAGATAAAATAGTCATATGCTTGCTGTACAGTACTTAATTACATCTGAATTAGAAGAAAAAGATATACACACATGCATATACAAGTTCAAGTAAAACTGGGGAAATATGAAGATAACTGTATTGTTTTACTGTCAATTTCCTGGTTGTGATATTGTGCTATCATTTTGCAAGATGTTACCATTGGGGGGAACAGGGTGAAGGATGCATAGGCTCTTTCTATATGGTTTCCTACAATTGCAATGTGACCCTATAGTTATCTCAAAATAAAAAGATTATTTAATATATACAAGAAAATATTTACTTTGTATTTGACAAAGAAGAGAGAGAGAGAGCTTTAGGAAGTAGGAGCTAAGGAGAAGTAAAATAGGAGGACTTTAAATCACTGACATACTGGGGCTATACTCAAGAGCCAAGAGAGCTGTAGATACTTAAACTAGACAGTTCAGAAAATTCTGCAAAATTTTATTTTACTCTGGCTTGAAGTTAACCTGGCTGGAGTTAACAGGGTACATCCTTATACGGTCAGGAAGATTCCTATGGGATTCCTATGGGATTTGTGTGTTTTTGTTTCTTTTTAGGTACACTATTTAGGATGATTCCAAACTGTCCAAAGGCCACAACAGGAGGGAGATATTAGCAGTGTACATAATTGTGGAAAGTGTGAAAGAATAATGCATTGGACCTATATTTTATAATCTTGTTCATATTTTTGAATTTTAGAATTGTTTTAACAAAAGTTATCAAATTTATAAAAAGATATTCATTCTCTCTAAATTCACCTATGATTTATTTCAGTATAAAATATCAAGATTATTCTGTTAGAAATAATCCAACAAGTGACTTCAGAGCTCAAATGGCAGTAGAGAAAAAACATGAGATATATCAATAAATGCATTTAAAAGAGGAAAGGGGGGGATACCCTTATCTTAAACCAAAATACTAAATAAAACTGAAGTAATTGAAACAAAGTAGAATTAGCGTAGGAGGAAACAAAAGTTGATAAGACAGAAGAGAGAATTCCAAAAGATTCATGTATAGATAAGAATTAAATTAATGGGTGTTCCCATTGGGGTGCAGTGGTAACGAACTAGACTAGTATCCAAGAAGATAGGGGTTAAATCCCTGGCCTCACTCAGTGGGTTAAGGATGTAGTGTTACTGTGAGCTCTGGTGTAGGTCACAGATAGAGCTTAGATCCTGCATTGCTGTTGCTGTGGCTGTGGCTGTGGCTGTGGCATTGCTGTTGCTGTGGCATAGGCTGCCAACTGCAGCTTCTATTCAACCCCTAGCCTGGGAACTTCCATATGCCGCGGGCATGGCCCTAAAAAATAAAAAGGAATTAAATTTATAATAAAGATGCATTTCAAGCAAATAAGGAAATGCTATATTAAAATAGATTGAATGATGTTTGAAGAAAAAACATCACTTAACCAAACTTTTTTTTAAAAAATCAAGAATATAGAAGTTATAGAAAATATTTTTTGAATTTTTTTCTTTAAATTTTTTTAAAAAATTATGCAATTTTAAAGGTTGCTTTCCATTTACAGTTATTAGAAAATATTAGCTATATTCCCCATGTTGTACAGTACATCCTTGAGTCTGTATTATTCCTACGTATAACTCCTCCACACCTATATTGCACTGCCCTTCCCTCTCCCCACTGGTAACCACTAGTTTGTTCTCCATATCTGTGAGTCTGCTTTTTTTGTTATATTCACTAGTTTATTGTGCTTTTTAGATTCCACATATAAGTGATACAATACAGTATTTATCTATCTCTGTCTGACTTATTTCACTTAGCATAATGCCATCCATGTTGCTACAAATGGTAAAATTTCATTCTTTTTATGTCTGAGTAATATTCCATTATATATATATATATATATATATACACACACACACATACCACAGTTTCTTTATCTATTAATCTATTGATGGACACTTAGGTTGTTTTGTCTGGTTAGTTACAAATAATGCTGCTATGAATTTTGGGATGCATGTATCTTTTTGAATTAGTATTTTTGTTTTTTGCAGATATATATCCAGGAGTGGAATTGCTGGGTCATGTGGCAGCTCTATTTTTCGTTTTTCAAGAAAGCTCTAGGAATTCCCATTGTGGCTCAGTGGTTAATGAATCCGACTAGGAACCATGAGGTTGAGGGTTTGATCCCTGGCCTTGCTCAGTGGGTTAAGGATCCAGCATTGCCATGAGCTGTGGTGTAGGTCACAGATGCGGCTTGGATCCCACGTTGCTGTGGCTATGGCATAGGCTGGTGGCTACAGCTCCGAGTAGACCCCTAGGCTGGGAACCTCCATATGCCGTGGGAGCGGCCCTAGAAAAGGCAAAAAGACAAAAAAAAAAAAAAGAAAAAAAGAAAGAAAGCTCTATACTGTTTTCCATAGTGACTGTGCCAATTTACATTCCCACCAACAGTGTAAAAGGGTTCCCTTTTCTTCACACTTTTCTTCACATCCTTGCCAATATTTGTTTTATCATTTTAAATGATGTAAATAGAGACTCCAGCTCTCTCTTATCACATTGATTGAACACTGCTGAGACATTTGGGGAAGACAATTGATAAGATCTACCAAGACTTTGAAATACTGATGGATGGACCCCATATTTGATAAGCTTTCCTATAGACATATTTATGGGAAAATATAAGAATATTCATTACACTATAATTTGCATTGATTTCAAATTTGAAATGAAGTAAATGTGCATCACTATGGGTTTCTAGGTTCATTTTGATTCCATAAGACTATGTTGTTGATATGCAGCTATTATAAAGAATTAGGTAAATGCAGAAAAATTATGTTGACAGAGGAAAATGTCTTGAAGTAGGTTCCTGAAGAATTTGGTCCCATTTATTTTTAATGTCTATATGTGTGGATAACAGTTATACTCTGCTTCTTCTCTCCATTCTCCTCTATTTCTATGAGTTTGGCCTTTTCTGATTCCACGAATAAGTGAGAACATACAATATTTGTCTTTGTCTCAAACCATTGATTTCTAAATACCTCTGACCTCATACCTCAGAAAAGTATTTTGTAAAATTATGTACTCCCACTCATGTTTCATTCTAAGTTTTCATATTCAAATTGCAATATTAAAAGAATTTCAAAGACAATAATGTATCATGAATAGTAAATAGTGACATTTTAAAATAAAATTGTTATGTCATATTTTAGGTATTTCCAAAGGAATTTAAATAATGTATTATCTTGATATTCATTATGATCTGCTTAAACATAAACATGTAATTCTTAATAGCTGGAAATGTTAACTCATTCCTTTTTTAATTTGACTTAGTATTTCCATTCCATTTCTCCCACAAAATTTATCCTAATGAGATATACTTTCTGCTTAGAATTCCTTTATTTACTATCATATTCCAGTGACTAACATATGTAAATTTTGAAGTATTACATTTTTTAATTTGCTATGACCGAAAGATCTCATTTAAATTTTTAGTTGGATGGAGTTGTCATCCTAATACTAATGAATACAAAATTGATCAAAGGAATAGAAACATGACATAATTTTGAGAAATAATTATTAAATATGAGAAATACATTATTGAAATGTTTGTCTATTAATGAGATGGATGGGGATTTTCTTTTCTTTTTCATAACATATGTAATCCCGAATAGCTATTACTTATTGCTGCAATGAGCCAAGGTTGAACGTAGACTTTTATCCTCATTTTAAAATTTTGTAATAGAGAGTGTTGATAAAACTCGTAAACAAGAAGTAAAGGAATAGGTTTTGTTTTAGCAATTCACTTCCTTAAAGCCCTAAGTTATATGCAAAAATAACTGAATGATCCACCATAAAAGAGTATTTTAATGATCTATTAGCTGACAACTTGGTTAGATCCTTTTCAGTTCCTTGAAAACCAACAAAGGGAAAACCAACTGCTTCACAAAATGATTTGCTGTCTAGTAATTAGAGTTATTTACTTTCTCCAACCAATATAATATGATTATATTGTAGCTAATCGTCCCTTTGTTTGGTATCCTGGTGGTTTTTACCACCTGGGAAAAAGTTTAGGCATAGGGTAGAGGTTTTCTTTCTTTTACAAGGGCCTAAGGAGGTTGTGAAAGGGGAGGAAGAAAAGAAGAACCAGCATCTCTACCACACCTGTGCCCTTTTTAGATCCATTTTAGGAAAGACTGGAAGTTGAAGACCTGCAAATCAGTATCTTCATATGATTCATACTTTCTATTGTGGGGAAGTCTTGGCCTGAGCCAGAGGTATATGTACCCTAGATTGAACGCTTCAAACTTAAGTCAAAAAGGCATTTATTGGTTATTTGACCAGAAGTCCAGAGACTGGCAGTCTCTTGGTTGATTCTGCGGTTTCATAGTATTTTCTTGTACCTACACTCCTTCAGTACTTCACTGATAGAAATTTGATGACTGGAGTAGCTCCAAGCATCATAGTTTCAAGTGGCAACATCAAAAGCAGAAAACATGGGATGAAAGATGATACATTTTCAGGAAGAAACCACATTCCCAGAAGTCTAAATTAGATTTTCCATTTGCCAAATAAGGGACACATGCTCACACTTTGGCAAAGGAAACAGAAGTGCCATAAACATAATAGACCAATTGTGATCCAGCCCCTGATGAACTGAGGCAATGTACATTGGCACTCCCCCCCCGCAAAAAAAAATCAGATTTTTTTAAACAAAGAATTGAAGTATAGTAGCAGATGTGTTCAGTGCTTTGCTCATGTCCCCTAGAATTATTTTATCATTTTTGTTCCCTTTACCATCTTTATGTATACTACATGATTTCACTCCCAACACCCAGCATCTGTATCTCTGTTTTGAGGACTGTTCTCAAGATTCAAACCTGTTTCGCTTGGGTGCATGGAGGGCAGAACTCCCTGGGAATTTACTATGCAGGAATAAATTGCTTTCCCTGCAGGAATTGTTTAACCAACAGCTTATTGGTATGTGGAGTAGAGATGCTACAGCTCCCTTAGGTCATGCTGGAGACAACTCTTAAGTGTGATCAACACTGTCAGTCAGGCTCCTCTGTAGGATTTGGGCAAAGTTACCTTCCCGGGGGCTTTGCTTGACATGGTATCCCTGCTCAGGCCCCTCCACGAGAGGGGTGGGTGTGTGTGTGTGAGGAAATATTTTCTAGCAAATCATTTTTACATGAGTCATTGCCTCAGGGTTGGTTTCTGGAATGCCCAGCCTAACACAGGAGAGTTGGCTATTGCACAGACACCAAATGTTTCCACAAACAGAGGACTCTGGTATAGAGAAGGCTGGGGAGAAAGCATGGGAATAATTCACTATTTGTAAGATAGAGCCTGTGAGTGAGTCTTAAAGGAGCAAACAAATTTGCCAGCTTACTTCCAGAATGTGTATAACTTTTACACACACTTCCCAAAATTCCTCAGTATAGAATAGAGAATTGTTAAAATCAATTCCAAACCTATAATGCTTTGGTTTATGAAATAGAGCCAGATATAATTTTATAACACAAATCCCTTGCATAAATGAGAGAATTAAAAATTGAGGCATCTATGGATGTAGAATTTCATATATCTAGACTATAAAAAATACATTAGAAGTACTTTGTAGTTCCCCAGTAGGATTGAGAGTAGCAGAATTATATCTACATGTTATACAAACCATGTTCCTAAAATGATAAGATGAATTCCCCAACTTCATGCAGAAATATGTTTTATTATTTGAAATCTATCTTGTTACCTGATAGTAACACCTTATATGAGGAATCTCTATGTATATTGCAATGTTCAGTAGAAATATTCGTATTTTAAGTATGTTAAAGATCACTTTTAAAATTATTTTTAGCGGTGTTCCCATCGCGGCTCAGTGGTTAATGAATCCGACTAGGAACCTTGAGGTTGCGGGTTTGATCCCTGGCCTTGCTCAGTGGGTTAAGGATCCAGCGTTGCCATGAGCTGTGGTGTAGGTTGTAGACATGGCTCAGATCCCCAGTTGCTGTGGCTGTGGCATAGGCTGGTGGCTACAGCTCCGATTAGACCCCTAGCCTGGGAACCTCCATATGCCCCGGGAACAGCCCTAGAAAAGGCAAAAAGACAAAAATATATATATAAAATAAAATAATAAAATTATTTTTAGCTAGAGTCAATCGATAGATAGGGATAGATAGATAAACATTTCTCACTGGAATAAATGGCTGCTGAACAGACAAGCCCTAAGGAGGTAAACTAGTTTTTAAATAACATATGTTGACTATGCCAGTAGGGAAAATTGGTAAATGGAATGATTATAAATGATATAATTATCTCTATAAATTCATTTGTCCATTATATGCAATGTGCTATGGTATATATCTTTTAATTTGAGCTTCGTATTAAATGTAATTATCCCCTTAAAAATTATCCTTATTTTTGCATATAAGTAAAATGAGCTTCCACAAGATTAAAGGTCCTTTTTCAAAGATGCGCTACAAACCACTAATAGAGCTTAGACTTAAACACAAGTCAACATGAACTTTAAGTATGTGGTACTACACTCTTGTGTCTGTACCATTTTATGAGACAGATCAATCTGTTTTGAGAAAATCACCCTGAATTGTTCTACTCATGTTAGTTTGGCAAAGCACAGTGCAATTCTACTCTCCCTTAACTGTCCAAAAGATTTTAAATAGAGAACCTCTTCCCAGGACAGGGTGATCACCAGAGATATCTGCAAAGAATATGGGCTAAGTGTGGGTGAAGGAAACGCTGTAGGACGTAGATATCAGAGTCCACTCTGTGTCCCATTGTCTCTGCAGGGCCCCGCAAGCATTTGTTTACCAAACATTTATTTCTCCATGGCCCTGTGTATTGCCTTCCTCTCCTTTGATGCCCCAAACCACTACCCCCAACATCCTCTTTTGTTTTTAGCTGAAGTTGGTATTTAAGGTGAGGGTTTTGGCCATTTTGGTGAGTCACACTGTTCTCCTGAGTCTCTCCCATGTATTCATGTTACTAAAGTTTTGTTTGCTTTTCTCCTGTTAATCTCTCTCATGTCAAGTTAATTTATAGACCAGAAGAATCTAGAAAGATAAAGGAAAATGTCTTCCTCTTCACAAGTAATAATACTGAGTTTTCTAATGCATGGCTAGAGTAAACATTTTTAGTAGGAAAGAGTTGAATATAGTCAGTACCAGAAGAGAAGGGGTTAGCTTTAGATACATAGAGAGTCCAACCATCCTACCAATAGTAAGGCCAATATTCTACCACTGTTACTGTGAGAAGTTTGATAGAAGAAGTAGTAGAGCTTTTATTTTGATCACTTCCTTTTTTCTCATATAGATTAGTAACAAGGTCATCATCAGAAAGAAAGAGCAAGGAATAATATTTCATGAAAGATAAGAAGTTGTGAAAAGATCTTGAGGAAGTCGGGGAATGAACTGACTGTGAGACAGTATTGAGAGTATTCTGTTACTGCTTTGGGGAATCCTGTGACTATTGATAGACAGTGGGCTCAAGCTATCTTGCTGGGTATATATTCCCCGTCACCCCTATCATCACAGGCAATAGCTAGCACAAAGGCACAGCCAGAACCCATTACCAAACATGGAAATAAGTCCAGGTAATTTCCATCCCATGGGTGAGCTCTGATAAGACCAACAGGACTGCCCTGCTGAGCCCAACCTAAATGCCTCGTCCACACAACTGTGAGCTAAAAAATGTTGCTTTAAAGTTTTGAGATTCATCTTCCAAATTGACTGTTACTCAATTAAGTATAGTACTAACTATGAGTCAAGCATTGTTTTGCTGACTTCACATTTATTAGCTTATGTTAAGGTGACCACTTTTTCCCTGTGTTCTCATGACCCGCCTAATTTTAGCACTGAAGGTTGCTTCATCCTGGGCAAACTGGGACAGTTGGCCACCCTATATTTAGCCCTATCTATGTTTCCTTATGACTTCAAGCCTGTCTGTTGCATGTGAAGTATGTGGAAGGTTGTATATAGATATTATATTAGAAGAAAGCATTTGATATACCCCCCTCCATCATCACCTAGGTGATCTTGGGCAGTTAACTTAGAGTCTCAGTTTCCTTGTCTGTATAATGAAGATAACAGTACTACCTATTCACAGGGTTATAGAGGGAATTAAATTAGTTGGAGGTTGTTTAGAAGAGTTCTTGGTTCTACATCAGTTCACTATTGTCAAAACTTCTATTAATTCATACTCAAAAGTCTCTGCATTAATAAAGAGTGGGCACATGTGAATATGGTATTGCTTTCAATACTATTGGTACTGTTTTAAGTAGCACAGCATGCAAGTGCTTATTAACAGAGAAACTGACATTTTAGCTTTAGTTGAAATATTATTTCAGATCCCTAGTAGTATTAAACTTGGTTAATTTAGAAGGAAGAGGGAAGGCTTTGATTCAATGCATGATAAGCCTATCTTGGAGCGTTCATATGGCACTGCTTGTTCTTGTGTGAGTGGAAGTTATAAATTTTAAAAATGAAATTTAATCATAATTGTAGTAACTCATCTACCATGGATTAAATATTAATAGTAATTTTTGACAAAGTAATGTAATTATTTGGGGTAGGGGTTATCAGTAGCATTTGAATATTTTAAGACATCTTTCAAAGGAAATAATAAAATGAACTTAAGCCCCCAAAATCATGAAGTCCCTATTATTTTAGAAAAGAATAGTGATGTAAATTTTACCATGTTACTGATATCCTTTAAATAGAATCATAATTAAAATCTGCCTTCTGGAAGAAATATTTCACTACATTTACAATGCTGACCTAGTGATTATATGTGTTGAACTTGCTCATAGAATATGACCTGAAAGGCAGAAAATAAAAAAGGATTAATTCTGCCAGTTAAGTGGATTTGGGGCAGGGGGAGAGGGAATAGAAAAGATGAAGAAAAAGTGGTATTAGAGAAAAGTAAAAATGAATATAAAATTCAGTGTTGAAAAGCAAATACATATTGGCTATTTTTAGAGGAAGAAATATGATAGAATTATATAATAACCCATTAAGTCTATGTCCCATTCCATGGATTCAGAATTCCTAAAGGAATAAAGTGGTTAATTGTTGTGATCTTTACCCAGCTTTCCTGGAACCAGAAATTCCAGGAAGTAGCAGAAGTACTGAGGTTTTGTTAAGTGCCTTCTGCATTGAGGAGAGAAGGCCTATTGCACTTGTAAGAGGGATAAAAATGGAAAAGGTTCATATATGGTAGTTTTATATTAGCCTGATACAGAACCAAAAATCAAAGAATATGAATTTGGGTGTTTATGTGTGGATAAGTGTCTGTTTATCAAGCGGGGCTGGGTGGGGCGGTTGCTACTGCCTTAGTGAGCTGGGTGGCAATGTGAGCTGATGTGTTGCCATGAATATTGAGCAAAGCTTACTTTACATGTCAGGACAGCCTCAGTGTGATTGTGGCATTTGTCACCTTCCTTGACTTCAGTAGACTACCCACAATGATCAGCTAATAATAATGGTCTCCCAATATATTTGGCATCAAGGTGTACTGAGCTGCATTTTCCTCTTTTCTATTTTCATTTCTCTTCTGCAAATTTTGCCTTGTCTTTCTTGAGTCTCTGGAATATTAATTTTGCTTTGTCCACTTTTTTCAGTATATTAACAGGGAATGTAGAGTTTCTAAGATAGAATCTTCATAAACAAATATTAATGTCCTTGCTCTTTGAATCTCCTCTTAATGAGTAAGGTGTTTATTGTTTTAAAGGTTCTTGTATGTTATTTTCATCTGTTTGATGACAGTGTATTTATATATTTACAATAGCCAAATTATCACCTAGGTAATTTCCTATATAACCTGTTTCTTGGCACTAATAAATTACAATTTTTTCTGACAATGAAATAAATATTCATCTTGGAAAACTAACAAAATCACATACACACCTACACACATAGAGAGAGAAAGTAATAAAATAGAAATAATTTCATTTCCATTTGTTCTTTTTTCTTCTTCTTTGTTTTGTTTTCTGTATATTTTCCAAAAAATTGGAATCATGCTACATGCACTGATTTTGCACACTTTATATGTCACAAAATATTTTTCTATATTATGATGTTAGTAGTTTCCTAGTGATGATATACTGAAGGCTGGGTTCTAGTCTAAATAATTTTCTTTTTCTTTTTTCTTTTTTTTTTTTGTCTTTTTGTCTTTTCTGGGGCTGCATCCACGGCACATGGAGGTTCCTGGGCTAAGGGTCTAATTGGAGCTGTAGCCACCAGCCTACATCAGAGCCACAGCAACGCGGGATCCAAACCGCATCTGCAACCTACACTACAGCTCACTGGCAACACCGGATCCTTAACCCACTGAGCAAGGCCAGGGATCGAACCCGCAACCTCATGGTTCCTAGTCAGATTTCTTAACCACTGAGCCACGACGGGAATTCCTAGTCTAAGTAATTTTCAAGTGCATTTCAGTAATCTGCACATTAACAAATTGAGGTGGGTAATATTATTTTTATTTTAGATATAAGAAAACTGAATCTTTAAAAGAATAAGTAATAGAGTTCCCGTCATGGCTCAGTGGTTAACTAATCTGACTAGGAACCATGAGGTTGCGAGTTCGATCCCTGGCCTTGCTCAGTGGGTAAGGATCCGGTGTTGCCGTGAGCTGTGGTGTAGGTCGTAGACTCAGCTTGGATCTGGCATTGCTGTGGCTCTGATGTAGGCTGGTGGCTACAGCTCTGATTAGTTCCCTAGCCTGGGAACCTCCATATGCCATGGATGCAGCCCCAGAAAAGACAAAAAGACAAAAAAAATACATATATATATATATATATATATATATATATACACAAAAGAATAAATAACATGTATCATACTGATAATAAGTACTAGAGCACAGATTCAAATACTGGTGTTATGGTTCATACATTTTTATAACTTCATTTTGCAAACTCCTCATAATATTCAATTGAATGGATAAGAATAATTTGTTCTACCAGTCTTCTCTTGTTGGCTATTTAGTGGTGTTAGAAAATAGCCAGTGGAATTCCTGTTGTGGTGCAGTGGTAATGAACCCGACTAGTATTCATGAGGATGCAGGTTTTATCCCTGGCCTCACTCAGTGGGTTAAGGATCTGGCGTTGCCATGAGCTGGAAATTAAAGGGAAGTAGCAGGAGTTGCCATCATGGTGCAGTGGAAATGAATCCTACTAGGAACCATGAGGTTGCAGTTTCAATCACTGGCCTCCCTCAGTGGGTTCAGGATCCAGCATTACCATGAGCTGTGTTGTAGGCCGCAGACACGGCTTGGATGTGGCATTGCTGTGGCTGTGGTGTAGGGTGACAGCTGCAGCTCCAATTTGACCCCTAGCCTGGGAACTTCCATATGCCACAGGTACAGCCACAAAAAACGGAAAGGAAAAAAAAAAAAAAGGAAAGAAAGAAAATAGCCAATGTATTTGTCTCGTATTCTTTTATAAAAACTCATATTTATAACTATTAGGTTAAGGCTCTGAATGGTTGTAAAACTTGTAGTATATATTGCCAAACTGCACAAAAGTTTTTTTTTTCAATTAAATACTGTTTCGTTTTAAAGATTTCTTTGCAGATGTTCTTTTTATCTTTTTTAAGGTGACTCTATATATTTGTACAGATTGAGATCATTCATAATTTTATTATCCCCAATCTGAGGTGATATATTTAGATCTAGATCATCATCTAGATCAAGATATATATTTCCCCAGGATTTTCAAACAAATGAAATCCTTTTATTTACATTATATTTCATCACTATTAAAATTTGTTGGCTATAGTTCTTCTTTTCAATTTCTCATTCATATGCTTTGCCTTTTTAAAAAATAATACATCAATCTTTTTTTTTTCTTGGCTCTGCCCAAGGCATGTGGAAGTTCCCAGCCCAGGGATCAAATCTGCACTACAGCAGCAACATAAGCAGCTATGGTTACAACATGAGGTTCTCAACCTGCTGAGCCATCAGGGAACTCCATATCTATCTTTTTTTGCTTTTTAGGGCCACACCCACAGCATATGGAGTTTCCCAGGCTAGGGGTCTAATCAGAGCTACAGCTGCCGGCCTATACCACAGCCACAGCAACGCCAGAACTGAGCTGCATCTGAAACCTACACCACAGCTCAAGGCAGTGCCGGATCCTTAAGCTACTGAGTGAGACCAGGGATCTAACCCTCAACCTCATGGTTACTTGTCGGATTTGTTTCCACAGAGCCACAACAAGGACTCCCACATCTATCTTTTCTTAACTGATTTTAAAAATAAATTCTTTTATTGAGTTATAACTGATTAATGTTAGGATCATTCTCTTCTTTTATAGCATTATGAAATTAATAGGGCAAATGACATCCCAGAAGAATCCTGTCCAGCTGGTCACTGAGTATAAATAATTCTTGTCAATAGGGTAGAGTAAAAATGTTATGTGGTAGATTCTGAGAGCTTTCCCTTGGTGACTCAGTTCTGTGGTGTGATTTTCAGATCCATTCTGAAAACTACCGTTTATTAGTCACCTCTTGTTCAAAATTTCAGTTGTCTCCAACCTTTATTTCTGATGTATCTGTGAGCTAGCTGTGGCAGCTCTATTTCAGGCTGCAGACCAGGCTCAGTTATACTTCATAGATCTATCATTCTGAGATCCAGGCTGAAGAAGCAGCAGCTTCCTAGGCCATACTCTTCTCATGATGGACAGCAGAAGGACAAGAGAGTGAGTTGAAATGAAAGATTATTCTAAAAGCAGCTACTCAGAACTGCCATAGTTGCACACTCATGTGGTCAGATGGGATGCGGATATATACTCTGCCTGTTCTATTGGTAGATACTTCAGTATCACATGACAGAGAGCTTGGGTGTCCAACCCTATAATATGGAGCAGAGCTGTCAACTATAATCGAATCCACTACACTCAGATTACATGCTGTTTCTAAAATCAAGGATACCATGAGCCATTGAATTTCCTATAAAAAATTCCTTCCTTGTTTTATATTGAATGGCTTCTGTTCTCTGCAGATAGATCCTGACTGGCATTTTCCAGAAACTTTCCTTTTTTAAGTTATCTGCAATTTATGTGCTGCATGGTCAGAAAGAAGATAGAGTGTTCATCTGATATTTCTAAACATGTTCTTCACCTCTGCTCTGTGAAGCAGCATGCTCTTTCACTCTCTATGGCCTTTGACTGAGCCACCCTACCAAGAGTGGAATGTGTGATATCGTCTTAATTCAAACAAGAATGGAGAGACAGTGGGGTCGGAATAATCTTATGGATCTCATAGTTATTAGAATCTCTGAATGTCCAGGGAAAGAATTAAACCAATAGAGTGATGAAGACCAAAGAAGTCAAAGCGATATTCTGAGTATAAGCAACTATTTAAGTACAATGAACATGGCCAGTGTGAATATTATTAGAGTCAACAGTAGACCTATGCTAGTCAGTAATGGGATGTGCTTACCTGGTAACTTTTGGCTTTCTGAGAGTGAACAGAAAGACTGTAGAAGAAAATGTATAGGTAGATTATACATGTGAGCATTATCTGTATACCCCTTCTTCTGGATAGAAAGGAATTGAATTTGTTCTCCAGAATTATTGTTTTAGATTAGTTCTGCAAAAATCATCATTTCAGTGGGGGACATTTGAAAAAAAGCAGGAAAAGGTGAGTGAAAGGAAGAACAAATCAGTCACAGAGTAGAATTAGATTCAGTTCAACTCAGGTGGTTATGTATGGCAGAAATAAAATTCAAGAATAATTTTTTCCCACATTCAATTTAGGGAGAGTGATTTTCTCCTCCAAAAGTTCTGATTTTTCTTATAACAACTTTACCTCTTCATTAAGTAGTATTACATTTTCCCTTTGTTTACCCACTTCAAGTGAACTCAATATGATTTCTAATCAAAATTATATGAGCCTCTGCTAGGCAGAACTTGAAGCATAATATATAATACCTTTAGAAATGAACCTCTGGTATATACTTCTTCTCTCAGATACATATATTATATTCCCAGAAGCATATAGAGAGGATGAAATATGATTTTATTCAGTTACCCAAATAAAGTCAGTGTCAGGTACACTGTTACTGTAGCTGATCCCATTCCAACAATTATTCCCATGAAACTCATTGTTCTTCATGGTGGTCAATATATCCATAAACAACATACATTTATTAGATAAAATAACCTCATTTTGGAAAACTTGGTTCTATTTGTGCCCAATTAGGAGATATCAATATATCTTTGAAAACCATAGAAAATTTTATTGCTTCATATTATATGGAGACCTGATGTGTAAGACAACAGAGGTCACTACTCACTAGGAGGGCTAGCAGCTATGAGTTGGGTTAAATAGGTAGAGAGAAAAGAGAAGACAGACAGAATGTTTCTCAGAAGTACTGTACACTAGGAGGATCAGAGGACAAATAAAAAATATTGCTAGAGTCATGAGGAAAGAGTCCAGGGTCATTAAATCCATGATCTAAGGGATGGAGTAGCAGAATCTTGAGACATTAGGCTAAGGGAATAATGACCACTGAATTGCAACTCAGGTACATTTTCTTGTAGCAAAGGTAAAAATAGAAACTCTGGATGGGCGGAATCTAGAAACTAGATCTGAGTGGCAATCCTTATACACAAACTGCAAGAAATACACTTGACTTGATAGCTATATAAGAAAGAAGATTAATCTTCACATATTTCAAATGGAAATTAGTTTCATTACATTAGAGTTTCTTCCCAGACTCAGAACTGGTTCCAAAGAATACCCCTAGCCCATGGGTTGAAACAGGTAGGCAGACTAGGCCCTACTCTCATCTTTTCTAGTTTGGCTTTCTAATTTCTGTGTCTATGCCTCCTGATCTCTAATTCTGCTACTACTTCAGATTAATTAATCATTGAATAGCTTTTCATTCAGATTTTTACTTTTTCAAATAATGCTTAAAAATATAAGTCCAGACTAGGACTTTATATTTCTTAACATTTAGAAAAGCTATTTAGAAAAAATGCTATTGCACCAAAATATGTTACATAACTACACTGTTTCCCCACTGAGGCTCTATACTTACCTCTACTCAAAGACATTTGTCTCTACTCATGTATATAAAACACACTAAATCCCTTAAAGTCCATTCATTTAATGGCTTAATATTTGGCTTCTGTTCTCAAGCATTTTATTTTTGTGGTCTTAACGCTGTGTACTATTTTAATTTTTCATCTTCTGAATGTTAATCAACAAATCAATAAAGAACCCACACACTTGCGTCAAGACCATCCCCTACAGGATTGTAAGTTTCCGTCAGCAGGAATAATTAGAGACTTGAAATTCTGCATGCTCTTGGCACTGATTCCCCCACTTCTTATCCTCCTTAACAAATCAGAGATTTTTCTACCTTAGGAAAGTCATCAATGATCTCTCTGTACCCTTGATCTCTTTCTAGGGAGTCTCCACAGCAATCACAGGTCCTCCTGGTAATGAGAATCTACACATAGCTCTCTTGTGACTCTATATTATACTCTAAATTAGTCAGGGTCCTTCCATGAGATAGAATGCCACTCAGATGGTTCCTCTGAAGAGATATGATGAAAGAGCAATTTATAGAGGTCTGAATAGAGTTAAAGCAACCAACAAGAAATTGATGTACCCTGAGACAAAGAAAAAAAGAAATCATTATCATAAGGATAATGGGAGAAAAGAGTGTTTAAGGAGCTCAGTGAAAGCCAAAGCAGTGAAGGAGGATAATCAGAGGCAATGGTGATGAACAGAAGCAGACATTGTCAGAATAATGGCCTGAAACAGGGATAGAGTAGGGAAGAAAAAACTGGATATTCCTGTCCTCTCTTTCCACCTACTATCCAGTCTCCTAACAAAGTTAGCAGATGTTTGGTTCTGTACAAAATATCCATAAGATATTTGGTGCCCAAGACATGTTGTTCATAAGATGCTTGATCTATGCAAAAATTTCCTTGATACTTACAGGGCCATTTGGTCCTGTCCAAAATGTCCATAAAACATTTGGTTCATGCCTGAAGGTCCTTGATATTTGTTTGGTCATGTCCAAAACCATTTTGCATGGGGCAAACATGCTCGTAGACATTTTGGAAAGGACCAAATTTCAACACTTAATGATGCTGCTTCTTGTCCAAACTTAAACAAATGTTGACCAGTAAAGGTGATGTAGTCCATAGGAGTCAGATTCCTGGGGTATATATACCGCAGAGAAAAGAATAGAGAATGAATTTGGTGGGGGCAGGGGGTGGCGAAACATGCTCCTCCCCACCTACTGAAATTATTTCATCTTAGTGCAGCTCAAGATCAATTATTAGCAAAAGCCTCTATATTCTCAACCTTTATTCAAAGCTTCCTTCTTCTTCTTACTCAAAATGTTAACTAGAAATTCTTCCCCAAAATACTCCTTCCCCTGAAACCCTCATAAATACTGGCCATTTTTTTTCCTAACTCTTACACTCCTGTTATTTACAGGTAGAGTTGTTCTTCATTGCTGCTTCCATAACATTCTCCTCCTCTCCTTTAAAGTATCGCAATATTTGAATCTCATGTCAGTAGGGTATAATACTCATTACTCCTTATAGCAGCCATCCACAGCTTCTTAAGCTCCTACCTGTTATTTTACTAATATGTTATTTTGCTCCTGGTTCATTGATATTTTCTGGTATACTATTTCTGTTATAATTGTAACTGATAACTGATTCCAATATCCATTTTGATGACTATTCAGATATTTTAACTATCAGCCCCTGACTTCTATCAATAATTTTGTCATTTTTTAACCATAAACTCATGACCATAGAATTTGTTACTACCAGTAAATATAACTCTTCAGAATCATTGTTCAAGATCCCACCCTTCAGTTACCACCTGCCATATCTTTCAACTTCCCTTAAGCCAACCACCACTGTACTTTCAATTGATTGATTCTATAATCTTTTTATGTCTCTCATGTCCCTCTTGTCCTCAATTCCTTTTTAAACTCTGCTTGAATTCCACAATCATTATTAATCCTTCTTTGTGTAGATCCTCAAATCTCTTGCCCTACTCTAAGTCATACTTTCTTGGACATCCTATAGTTGATTAAATCCCTTTTTCTGTCTAGTCCTTGATGGCACACACGTAGTTAAATCTAGCTGTAGCAAACCACATACTATGGTATTTAGACCCACTTAAATTCATTGTCACTCATGTCATGATAACATAATACTGTTCAGTCACACTGCATTTCCCTATCCATTCTCTCCGTGACTAGTTTATAAATCTTTTTTTCCCTTCACATTTCCAATACCTACTTTTTCATTATCACCCTCAGCTGATGATTTTGTATTCTGTTTCAATGAAAAAAATATAGCTATCAGAAGAAAATACAAGTTTCCAACACCACATCTACCCACTTACCTTTATCTGTGTCTATATGCTCTAGAATCTCTGTAGGGATTGTCAATAAACCTAGATAAAGCCAAATTCTCCACTAATGAACTGTGTCCCTTCTCCACTGAATCAAACACTTTGCCCCAGAAAGACTCTTTTTTCTCTTGAATCAATTATCTTTCCATGTACATGATAATTTCCTTCTGCATAAAATTTGCCTCACCTCTAAAATCAGCTGAATTGCTTCTTGTGAATTTTGTCTACTTTTCAATGTGATTGTTTTTGTTTATGACTTATAGTAATAAATTTTTGTATATTAACCCTATATCTGTGATATATTTTTCAAATGCTATCCTGTAATTTTACACTTGATACTGAACTTTTTGATGTTGTCTGCCATATAAATAAATTTAGTATAGTCAAATTTGTATGATTTCCTTTTAAGAATTGTTTTACTCTCCTATTAAGGAAGCCATTCCTAGCTCAATATCATAAACATTTCCTTTTTCTTCTAATACTTAGTTTGTTTTATTTTTTCTTTATATATGGACTTTAACGCATCTCAAATGTTATCTTTATGAGTAGTGTAAGTTACAAATCCACCTTTGTTTAATCTACCTATGTTTTCTGAAAATAGATATCAAAGCGACTTACCTTTTAAATAAAGTTCTGTTTTTTCCCTCCTTTCAAATTGCATCTCTATCATACACGAACCACATAAATATCTGCCTGGTCGTACCTTTTGGTTCTATTCTACTGATTCCCCATTCTCTTGCTAATATTGTACATTAATTTTCTAGCTATTTTATTAGACTCAGTTATCATAGTTCATTGAGATATGATGAAAAGGTGAAATATACAAAATGGATTCTTTCCAGAAGTTTAATAATTAATGGTTCTATAGTTCAAGCAGTACAATGAAAGGTCAACTGGTGGCTCCTAACTAATCAAGTGTTTATGTATGTACTTTTCAAGAGACCAGCCATTATAAATACAAGATTTGCTCCTCTGAGCTGTTGAGTCTCCTCAGTGAATGCTCAGAATGACAAATATAAAGCATCTGTAACTTCATTGGCTCCCCGCCTATTTTCCAATTGTTATCAAGTAGCAAAACCAACAGAAAATCAATTGCTTCCTTTTCCTATCCTATAGGGAAAGATAGTTTGAGAAACAATCACCAGTATCCAATTGCCATCAGCATTTTACGGCAACATACAATTTGCAAACTGATTTTAGTTTAAATTCCTTGGAAAATTAAAGTAAGGTAGATTTGGGAGAAGATGCCCTATCAATCTAGTGGACTTTTACTAACTTTCAGCAGAATAGGTATTACTGCATACATAAATAAAGAAGTGATTTAAATGTTAACACAGCATTTTAACATTAGAAATTAATATCTTATCATTAAAATATATGACCATAGTTAAGGTATATGCATATAAATTAATCGCTAAGATAGAAAAGATCATTAAATCAATGAATGCTATGTATCTAATTTTTCAATTACATACTCCTTTGTTTTGAAAGCTGAGGACTAATTCTGATGCAGATTTCTCAGTTTCCTCACAAATATGATTTTTCCTTCTTATAACTTCTATAACACTTAAAAAGCTTTACATTTTTTTCTAAAAATACCTTACATGCTATCTTTTAAAATATACTAATAATACTTGCACAGAACTTTAACATCTGCATTATGCTTTAAAATACATCATCTTTATTTATATACAACAGAAGAAAGTTTTTTTAATCACAGTTGCTTATCTTGTGGCTCTTAAAAAGAACCTAGGTTTGGGGGAGAGTTGGGAAAAAGATGTTCTAATAGTTACATTCCGTGATTATATTCTATTATATGATTTTTGTGTGTGAATAAATGCCCCACATCCTGCCTGTTGCCCTTTCCCCTTTATCTACCTTCAGGAGGGCCACTGGGAAGCACAAAGTAGAAATAATTGTCCTTGAGATCATTTATTTAGAAATACAACTTCCAGATTTCCCACTTTGCATGGACGCTACCCCCTTGCATTTCCTGCCACCATGGGGCAATGTAGCCATCATTCCTCCTAATCTTTGAGCTTCCTCTTTAGCCTGGTTCCAAAACCTCTCTTTTGGCTTCAACTGAATCCTCAACACAATGAATAAGATCCAAATACAAGTAATTTTTATTAGTTAGTAATTCTGACATTAAAATATTAGGTGTGAAGGCATAGCGTTAGTTGGATATTTTTCTTAGGCTTCTTATTTATCTGTCTCTCCATGATTTTCCTCATGGTTCTTAATTCTCTTTTACCAGACTTTTGGAATAGAACATACTTTGTGCTATTCAAACAAATATTTGATAATTACCTTGATTTACATCACTATGAAGGAAAAGTGACCTAATAGTGGTCAATTACCAAATTATCAAAGTGGGTATTCAAGAAATATTAGATGTTTCTTGAGGCAATTTATAAGGAAAAACAAAAGAAGAAAGGAATACATACCTCAGCATTAGAACTATAAGTCCTAGAAAACTATGAGAAAGATCAGTAACTGTGTACACATCACTTCATTTACATTAAGATGGCTATTTATCAAAAAAAGAAAAATTAACAAATGTTATTGAGGATGTACAGAAATCGGAACCATTGGCCATTACCGATGAAAATGTGAAATGGAGCAGAGTCACTAGGGAAGGCAGTGTTGTAGTTGCTCAAAAAGTTAAACAGAATTACCATGTGATGCAGCAACTGCACTTCTAGGTATATACCCCAAAGAATTGAAAGCAGGTACTCCAACAGCTATTTGTACACCAATGTTCATAGCATCATTATATACAATAGCCAAAAGGTGAAAACAACTCAAATGTACATCAATAGATAAACAAGATATAGAGTGTATATATATGTATATACGTGTGTGTATGAATGCAATGTAATATTATTCAGCCTAAAAAAAGGAATACAATTCTGAGAAAGGCTACAACATGGATGGATGAAAGTTAAAAGCATTATGCTAAGTGAAATAAGCTAGACAAAGTGATGATTATTGTGTGATTCCACTTATGTGAGGTATCTAGGGTAGGCAAATTCATAGAGACAGAAGGTGGTTGCCAGGGCTGCTAGGAAGAAGGAATGTGAATTATGGTTTAATGGGTATGGAGTTTGTATTCAGGAGAATAAAAGAGTGATGAGAATGGATACTGGTGATAGTTACACAACATTGTGAATGAACTTAATGACACTGAATTATACACTTCAAAATGGTTGAAAGTGTAAATTTTCTTATGTATATTTTACCACAAGAAAGAAATCAGGCATGGAGGAAATTTATGTGCACAGAAACGAATGTACATCTATCCTCATGTGACTCTTTAATAGAGCCAGAGGATCATTTTCAGAGAATACTTTGCAGATTGGTAAATTCTCCCATTCCCAGCACTTCTGAGAATAAATGTTAGGTACAGAGACAAGTCCCCGTAACATGAAGTTATAATAATAACATATTAAGAGCAGCTTTCTCTCACCACCTATTAGCCCCAATGAAAATTGTGTAGAAAAATGGCCGTGGAAGAAATTTGTGATCAGAATCTGGAACCCTCCCTGCTATGCTCCTGCTCCATTGTGCCCCACCCCTCGTCATAAATCTGAGACTCCAGAAATCAGATATCTTATAAATGGAGACCATTTGGTAAGTAGGACATTAGCATATCTTATGACAGGTAGCCTCCACCATACATAGAGGAAGCTAATTCCCAGATCAAGTAATCTCATAGAAAAAAGCTTTACAAATGATTTTTTAATTTGGACGTGATCTTTTCTCTTCCACTACTTTATTTTCCCTCCCATAGCAGCGTTCCCAGTTGCAGGACTTGTGGTTGGGTTTATAAAGAATTCTGTCTGAAAAGACGGGGGGCGGGGGGGGATGATCTCATTTTTGTAACCACCTACCTTTCGTCCGGAGAAGTTTGTGATAGTAACTAGTCCAGTGTATTTGTCTCATTCTTTGCAGTTCTTTATAGGCTATAATCAAACTAACGGGTCCAGGCAGAGCGTTAACAACCAAAAATACATTCCATAGACCCTCCAACTTTTATTGTATTTGTAAGGAGGGGCATAGAGAGTTCTTGGCAAATCTTACCTCTTAAAACAAGGATGTTAACTCAGTTCATTGGGAATGAGAAGAAAAAAGTAATTTTTATGCAGATGCCTGAACATTCAAAACCTACTTGACTCAAATATTAACCTTTAAAGGGAGAGAGGAAATACTCTACACATGAGAAGTTCCTAACTGCATGGTTATTAATATATAATTCAGTGGAGCATAAAACCAATTTGGAAAAAAAAATGGGTAACAATATAAATGCCTTAATGAAAAAAATGGAAATGCTTAAGAAATAGATCAGAGCTCACTGGATGTTGATCTATCCTCTATCCCAAGGAGCAGCCCATAGTCTGGTGTCACATAATACAGCAAAAATTTAAAAGCTCATTTAAAAAAATTTTCATTCTCCTGATTTTAAGATTCTTTTAATTGGAGTTCCTGTCTTGGCTCAGTGGTGAACGAATCCGAATAGGAACCATGAGGTTGCAGGTTCGATCCCTGGCCTTGCTTGGCGGGTTAAGGATCCGGCATTGCTGTGAGCTGTGGTGTAGGTTGCAGACATGGCTCGGATCCCGTGTTGCTGTGGCTCTGGCGTAGGCTGGTGGCTACAGGTCCAATTAGACCTCTAGCCTGGGAACCTCCATATGCCGTGGGAGTGGCCCTAGAAAAGGCAAAGAGACAAAAAAAAAAAAAAGATTTTTTTATTTTCAGACAGTTAGTTCTTCCTTAAATTAACATTATTAATTTTAAGGGTAATATCTATATACACATAGATTATTATTTATAATCCATCTACTCCATTAAGATAAAAAATAAATCTACAGAACAGAAACAAACTCGCAGATATGGAGAGCAAACTTGTGGTTGCCAAGGGGGAGGAGGAGGGAGTGAGATGGACTGGGAGTTATAATAGATGCAAACTATTACATTTGGAATGGATAAGCAATGAGATCCTGCTGTGTAGCACAGGGAACTATATCTAGTCACTTGTGATGGAATATGATGGAGGATAATATGAAAAAAAGGATATATATATATATATATATATGTCACTTTGCTGTACAACAGAAGTTGATAGAACAATATAAATCAACTATAGTAATTTTTAAAAGAAATACATTAAATCATTTGATAAGAATGTAAAGCAAAGGGGAAAGGATATTTTAAAAACTAACAAAATGAAAATTTCATTTAAAAAAAGTCACAAAAATAATTACTGTGTTAATGCCCTTGTCATCTTGCAAAGTAGCTGCTTTTACATATATTCTATTGGAAACCTTGAAATTATCATTTGTCTTTCTCCATATTTAATGTTAATCTTTTGCTTTGGAATGGTTTTCCTTCCTAAAGCTGTATAAGTTTTGCTTTTTATTTTAGGATGAGAGTGTATATGCATATACTATTTATCCTGCCTTATTTGAAAATCCCAAAGGATTTTAAATTATACATTAGCATCTAAGCAAATGTTACAAATGAAGACCCTCTCTTAAAAGGAACCGTATTATTCATCTAATGTACATTTTTAATTACTACTAACTTGCTTCCATAAAAGATAAAACTTCTCCCATGATTGTGCTGTTTACTGAAGCAGTAAAAACCATTCTTTATTTGCCAAACTCATATTAGCTCAGAATGTTGAAGGGTACTAAAATGTATGATTTCAGTCTTTTAATTTTAAATTATTTTATATGTATTTGTGATGGTTATTTAACATAAAGGAGCCACATTTATTTTTCTCAACAAATGACAATTTTAAAGCACTATTAAATGGATTTAATCTAAAAAGATTAAACACTTTTAATTGTTCATAATTTTTAATACACATAATTTGGTTTTATTACCACTTTATGTACTGTGTATATATACAAGTACACATAATTATATGGTATAATATCACATGATTTGATGCTTTCTGCATATATATTCCATGGTGATTTTAAATAACAGAAATGAGATTTTAGAAAAATTTTTGAAGTAACTGGCCACATAGTTCATGAAATTTCCAGGATGTCCTTGGAATTCAGTATAAGTTTTATTTGATGCCACTAATGACTTTCACAGTATAAATGAGGGTAATGAATTTGCAATACAATGCCAGCTAATAGAGTTTGGTATACCTTTCTGAAAATCCATGTAGTATATTGCACGCACGCTAGCATTTGGTATAAACTGGAAGGGCACTCGGGTCCTTAGGGTGATGCTTAGTCACAGCTTTAATCACTCTTAGGTTTGCTCATATCTGTGCATATGTGAAGAATAGGTAGGTTTATCAATCAGCTTCTTGGGGGGACAGTACAATAAGAAGAGGAAAAATGCATACATGACGAACTCAAGGCGAAGAGAAGAATTAACATGCCCCACTGAGGTCATGCTCTTTTCCAACCTCTTGAGTTCTTGACTGAGTCCTTGCATAAGTCCTAGCAATCAGAGAACAGGTGAAAAACTAAAATTGAATTAGCACAAGAAGCAGATAGGTTGTTATGGCAGCATTTGATGCTTGTGAAGAAATGAAGTGAGTGATGTCTTCCGATGGGTGATATAGGGATGTTAGTGGCTTTGCCAATGGCAAGAGATTATAATCTCACCTCAGACATAATCATTCTCAATAGTAGGCATTAGCCAACATGATGAAAGTATCAGCAGGCCCCAACCGCTGAAACACTGCCTTTGGCAGGCGTGAACAGCAGCAGTGACTTCTGGGGAAAATGACAAAATCCTTGCTCCCTATTAGTGTCAACAGAGAGAGGAAATCTCAGGATAGGGAAATAAAGCATAATAGTAAGATAATCGCTGCTGCCACCTTTTGGCCAAAGAGGTACGTGAGTCACTCTCTAGGTACTTCTGGAACCATTTTCAAATAGTTATGGATATTAGGATTTTCTAGAAATGAATGGGGATAGAGGCTGATAAACACTGCTTCATGCCTATTATTTTGACCATATTTTCCTTTTCAGGGTTTTATAATCTCAAAAATACAGGTTACATGTATAAATAGTTTGAATTATACCCAGCACATGCATTCTTGAAAATTTTGATGTGACATACTTGCTATGTATTGAATATATTGTTTTCATTCTTTTCAAAAGCACGGTGCATAGCTTTCAATTTATTTGTTTATCAGGCATATAAATTCATTTTCATTTAAAAAATCTTTTATTTTAGATTTGTTTGCAATTTGTTCATTGAATCACCTCATAAATGTTTCTTGCTTACGTACTACGTTTCAGGCACAAACCCTATCTGCCAATGATATATTGATCTTTTCGTATAAATATTATTAAATAATATCAAACATGCAGAAAAGCTAAAAGAACAAATTGTTTTTAATCCTAAAACTATGAGAGTCTTGGTAATCTGAGGCACTAACACTTCCAAAATTTATTTTCTAATTCACATTTGTAGGGAAATACTCTTATTTGAAGCTTTTAAATCAGAAAAATAGTATTATTAAATGGCCGCTAATTTTAAATCTCATTCATACTCAGTTGTCCCAGTGATGTTCTTCATAGCAAAAGCGCACAATTCAGAATCAGATATTACATTAATTTATCATATTTTCTTGGTTCCCATCAGTCGGGAAGAGTTCTTAATCTTTGACTTTCACGACCTTGATGATTGTGAGGATTATAGGACACTTGATAGAATTTTCTTCAATCTGGGTTTGTATGGCGTTTCCTTACAATTATATTCAAGTTGTCAAGTGATGTCCTGTTATCCTCAGTGCTTCCTACAGGAGGTGAACAATATTGATTTGACTCATTACTGACAATAGTCACTTTGTTCTCTTAGGTCAAATGTCATCTTCCAGGATTGTAGCCCTACGCTTTCCTCTTTTTAATTGATAAGTATCTCATGGCGAAGGTACTTTAAAACTATGTCAATACCTTTTTTGGCCTCAAATTCTAAATTTATTTATTTATTCATTTATGTTAGTATACAGTTGAGGTTCCACTATTGTCATTATTTATCCTAATCTCAGTTTTGGTCCATAGGAGGTTTTCGGCTAATCCATTTTTCAAGCCCCCATCATATTTTGAGTACTTCTTTGTTTCCTGACATGAGAAGATATTTGGGTATATGTTGTATATTTTCTACCTCAATCCTAGAATCATCCACAATCAGAAGCTTTGTTTTCTCCTGGAGATTGGTTTGGAGAAGCCAAGGTGTAGACACTAATAGCTCAATGAATGCTCTTGTGTGGGTTGCTGCTTCAAGGCAGACATATGTGTATATATGTGTGTGTGTGTGTGTGTGTATAAAAATCATAGGACCCTTTCTAGTTTCCTCCCTTCCATATTTATTAATTTCTTCTTCACAGTAAGAATAATCCTGGCTTCCATTATTCTTTATATATATATATATATATATATATATATTTTGATAAAAATCCCCTGTATGTAACCAATCTGCCACCACTGCCATTACTGCCCCCCCCCCAACATTGTTACCCTCCTCACTCTACTCCCACTCTGATGTGCCTCACCAGGCCTTACCCCCATGGATGCCCTCTTCACTGTAGTCATACTCTGGCACACCAGCATCCTAAGTATACTGGCACCTTCCACACCCTGCTCAGTCTCTGACTTCCCAGGCTGGGCACATAGATGTGAATGTCCTCTTCACCCCACTTGGAGCCTGAACCCCATGTCAACTTTTACTTCCATGTGGACATCCTTCTCTTGTTCTCAGACCCTACACTGGGCTCTCCCCTATGCAGAATGCCTCCTCAACCTGCTTGGGCTGCTTCTACACATAAAGGCCCTCATTGCCTTAATCAGGTTCTGAAACCCCATACTGGACACCTTCCCCCAAGTGGAAGCACTTCTCACCCCACCTGGCTCTGATTCCCTGCTCCAGACAGCTCACACACCATTCTCACTTGGCTCAGGACCAGTCTTCATGCCAGGCCATTTCACCTGCCACAGACACCTTATCCATGTCCTTGGATTCCTTTCCTTTCCTTTCCTTTCCTTCCTTCCCTTCCCTTTCCTTCCTTTTCTTTCTGACATGGTGTGTAGCAGCTTGACATGGGATCTCAGTTCCCAAACCAGGGATTCAACCCAGGCTACAGCACTGAAAGCACTGAATCCTAACCACTAGACCATCAGAGAGTGTGCTTGGACTCTGACTCCTCATACCAGTACACCCCTCCTTGCTACCCTGGCTTTCTCTAAAGCCACCTACAGGCTTTAGAACTGTATTGATTGAGAAAGTGGGGGGAAGGGAAAAAAGAAATGAATGATAAGGTGAGAAAGAAGGAAAGGGCTCTTCATTTTTATTATTTAATGGGATCCATGAGACCACAGAAGTAGGAGTGGCATGGTGGTAGCAGCGATCAGTGTATCATAGTAGCCCCACGTTATGGAAATTATATTATTCCTGCTCCTCCTTACCTTTTTTTGCTTCTAATATAGAAATAGGAAAATGATTTTTAATGAATTTAGTATATATTTGTAGATTCTCTTCCCTTTTATAGTTGTCAGTAACATTTTGCAACAAATATATTATTTCCTGCATTGCTGACTTGGAAAAAAGTAAGGGCTTTCCAATGGGGAGGAGAGTAAAAATGGAGGGAGGGATAGTAAGCAGAAAATAAACTGTAAATGTCTGAGTATACAGTGCTGAGAATAGGATTTGGACCCTTGAGTCTTCCATAAGGTGAAGGTGTAGGAACTGAGATTGCATGATAGGCAAACATCCTCAAAGGAGGAGACAAGATCCCAATTTGGTTTTGGTCTCTGAACCCATATTTTGGTCCATGAGATTCCTACCATTACAATCAACCATGTGTAACCTCATAACCAAGTATCACCAAAACACAAGGAAACAAGCCACAATGAGATAAAATCAACAGAATAAGTACATAATAGATTTAGATCCCCAAAGACTTCAATTATTGGATTCATCAGATGAAGACTATAAAATAGCTTTGTATTAAATATTTTTAAAATTAAATATTGGAATAAAAAAAAGTGATGAGACTCTCAAAAAGTGCCAAAAATTTTTAAAAGAATAAAATGTAACTTGTAAATTTTAAAAATCATTAAATTACCACTTCAAGGAGACAAAATAATCAAAATACATTGTCTTTGGAAAAACTGAAGTGTTTTTTTTTTTTTCTTTTCATAAAGAAAGCACTGACCCTTGAATTGTGGACAATTTGTTCAACTTTTAACTAAAAGATATTTGCAATCTTCTATAAAATATTCAGAGTAAACACAAATAAGAACCACTAATGAATTCATTCTATAAAACTAATACTAAGTCAAATAAAAATACATTAAATCTAGTTATATATACAAATAATATTTACTAGTTAATTTGAGTTCAAACAAGTAATGCAATAGTTGCTTAACATTTGGAACATACATAAATTCCCCATGCCAGTTTAAAGAAGAAAAAGACCACGGTGAGAAATAATCGCTTGGAATAGTAGGAAACTTTCCTGAATGTATATATCAAAGAGGGTAATTAACACTACCCATGGCATGGATAAACTCAGACACCTCTGCAGTGTAACATGATTGTTTAGGTTTCTGGTATTCACTCAGGTCATAGTTTACTATGTGTTGAACCACTCTCCTTGAAGCAGGTAGATGGTATGATCTGTCCCTCAAAACCTCCTTAAATAATAAAGAACATATTGCCCCAGATGTTGTATTATTGCTGTAAAGCCCAAAGTTGTCAGCCCCTTTGGGATTGCCTCAGCTGAAGAGAGATGCATTGCTTTCAAGAATCCTGCTATATTGGAGTTCCCGTCGTGGCGCAGTGGTTAACGAATCTGACTAGGAACCATGAGGTGGCGGGTTCGATCCCTGGCCTTGCTCAGTGGGTTAAAGATCCGGCGTTGCCGTGAGCTGTGGTGTAGGTCACAGACACGGCTCGGATCCTGCGTTGCTGTGGCTCTGGCGTAGGCTGGCAGCTACAGCTCCGATTCGACCCCTAGCCTGGGAACCTCCATATGCCACGAGAGCAGCCCAAGAAATGGCAAAAAGACAAAAAAAAAAAAAAAATTCTGCTATAGCCTGCATCCAAAGACTGACTGACCTGTAGATAGAAGGGCTTGGGCAGCACTAATGAGTCATCTCACTTAACAGTACTTCTTACAGAGACAGCTGAAGTCCCTGTTGAGATTGTACTGTTCTTAACTTCTGCCTAATCCTTGTTTTTCACTGCACAGATGTTTTCCCAAGAATAGTCTAATACATAGAAACAAATTTAGAATTACAAAAGGGGAAAGGAGGTGGGGGAGGGATAAATTAGAAGTTTGGGATTAGCAGATACAAAGTACTGCGTATAAAGGAGATTAACTTCAAGGTCCTACTGTATAGCACAGAGAATTATATTCAATATCCTGTAATAACCCAGAATGGAAAAGAATATGAAAAAGAATATATATACATAGATATATAACTGAATCACTTTGCTGTACGCCAGAAATAAGCACAACATTGTAAATCAACTATACTTCAATTAAAATTTGTTTTTTAAAAGAATAGTCTAATAAACCTTCTACACATTAATTTCAGTCTCAGAGTCTGATTGATGATGAGCCCAGCCTGAAGCACAGTGACCCAAGGTGCTGTGCCCTCTCTATTTTGTGGCTCTGACATCCTGCTTCTTGCCTTATAGAAAGAGAGAAGCACTGTGGATGATGTTCCATAGTGGTTTATGACTTACTCCTGGAAGTCGTGTACTTGACTTTTTTCCATATCCCAGTGGTCAGATCTCTATAGTAGAACCTCATCACAAATATAAGGTAGGTTAAGAAATATACTTTTCCTTTGTGCCACAGAATAAGAAATAGGATTAGGATGGATCAAACCATTTTCTGCCACAAAGAATATCTGGGCAAATTAACTAGCCAACATTGTTATTAATGGTGAAAGAGTGGAAGCACTTATTTCATTCAGAAAAAAAAAGATGCATATGGCCACAATAACAACTTTAACCTAAAATTTTAAGTGAGGCCTTGGTAGTACAGGTATACAAGTAAAATGAAGTAAGTTTTTGTGACTTAGAAGTGAAGAAAGAGGAGTTCCCATCTTGGCACAGCAGAAACGAATCCAACAAAGAAACATGAGGTTGTGGGTTTAATCCCTGGGCTCGCTCAGTGGTTTGAGGATCCAGCATTGCTGTGAGCTGTGGTATGGGTCACAGACGCGGCTCGGATCTGGCATTGCTGTGGCTGTGTCTTAGGCTGGCAGTTGTAGCTCCAATTAGACCCCTGGCCTGGGAACCTCTATATGCCACATGTGCAGCCGTAAAAAAAAAAAAAAAAAAAAAGTGAAGACAAAATACTATCACTTTTTATAAATACAATTATAGCAAGAGACCCCACTTAAAACGCCTCAAAAATCAGAGACTGTATTTTTTAGAATTAAATAAGAGAATATACCAAGCTGACTAGATACATGATTAACAACAAAAAATCATGTGTGGCAGACAGCATACAAAAGCATGCTTTTAAAAGATACTATTACATTCCCAACTGTAAGTTACCTAGTAACAAGTCCAAAACATGGCTAAATTTTATGAGGACTTTTTTTTTTTTAGTTTCCAAAAAACAAAAGTGAGGACAAGTAAATGGATACAATCCATGTTTCATACAGATGCCATTTAGTCTCCATATCGTTCTATATATTCAAAATGAAGCTTATAAAATTCTTAGTATGTTTCATGAAAGACTTTGTCAAATTGATAAGCAGGAGCAAAGACCACGGATTTAGCAACATTTTCTTGAAAATAAGCGACACTCATTAGTATATGCTTTTAGCAATAAAGACCATGTTGTATTTGCAAAGTTACAGAAAACTGTTGTTTGAAACAGAATGTAGAAGCCAAAGAGACAAAGCAAGTGTTTGTGTGTGTGTGTGTGAGAAAATGAATAGCACAGGTACCAAGGAAGATCTGTGGAGAACAGATGGTCTTTTAAATTAATGGAACAATTGATGTTCCATCTAAGAAATGAAAACATTCTCTACATCATACACACATGCACACACAAATCTATTTAGCTGGATTAATTTCTTAAATGTTAAAGAAAAACAAAATATTCAGAAGAAAACAGAGAATTATCCTTATGATTCAAGGTTAAGGAAGAATTGTGGGGTTTTGGCTTTGTTTTGTTCTGTTTTGTGGCCACACCATTGGCACATGGAAGTTCCTGGGCCAGGGATTGAATCTGAGCCGCAGCTGCATCCTATGCCATAGCTGCAGCAATGTTGGATCCTTTAACCCACTGTGCCAGGCTGGGGACCAAACCTGCACTTTCACAGTGACCCGAGTTGCTGCAGTCAGATTCTTAACACACCGTGCCACAGTAGGAACTCCAAGGAAGAGTTTTTAAAACCATATATTAAAAAATTAATTATATAAGAAGAGATAAATTCAATGTTGATATTAAGAATATATCATAAATATATAAATCTATAAATCTACAATAGGTATTTTAACTACATAAGGTCTATTAAAAAAAGATATTTTAACAGAGATGAAAATAAACAGGTATATATTGGGCATAACTGAACCAGGAAAATTAATAAGATACCACATTGATACTTCTTGATATCCACTAAAGCTAAATAGTCAAAAATTCTGAGGCCAAGGTAGACTTCCTCATGTGCTCTCCTTCTAAAAGTCTACTGCTCCCCTTTGAATCCACACAAGGAGATAAGATGGGTCTTATGAGCAGACACTTAACTAACCTGTTTCCTGGGGAAGCAAAATTTGCTTCCAACTTTAGTTAGTGCAGACAGCATTAAAGAATGAGAAAGTGTTCATTCTAATACATTAGAGATGGTAGTCTCATTTTATAGGTCAAGTCATAAAAGGAGTAATTGTATGTCTTCTCATATGTGTGTCTTAAAAAAAAAAAACAAACACCTTTCTCTCCTTTATGTTTTCCAGTAGAAACAGGCCTCTAAGAGAATACAATTTTAAGGGATCATGATACCATTCTATGTTTTATTAGATACCAATAAGGGTTCTCAGCATGAAATCCGACATGATAGAGAAAGAAGCCCAAAAGCTTTTAGTGTTATGAGTAGTAGAGGAAGCAAGCCAGGGAGCAGTGGGAAATATATGTGCATTTGAGTGTGTAATCAGAGAAGAAAAAGGGAAAGGGCTTCTGCCACCTTTATTTGAGTCAATTTTTTTTCTTTTGTCTTTTGTTGTTGTTGTTGTTGTTGCTATTTCTTGGGCCGCTCCCGCGGCATATGGAGGTTCCCAGGCTAGGGGTTGAATCGGAGCTGGAGCCACCGGCCTACGCCAGAGCCACAGCAACGCGGGATCCGAGCCGCGTCTGCAACCTACACCACAGCTCACGGCAACGCGGGATCGTTAACCCACTGAGCAAGGGCAGGGACCGAACCCGCAACCTCATGGTTCCTAGTCGGATTTGTTAACCACTGTGCCACGACGGGAACTCCCATTGAGTCAATTTTTTAAAGAAGATAATTCAAGGCAGTTCCTGTGTTAACCTTTTATGAATGATTCTCCTAAGATGATGTATATGATAAAGTGACTCATTTTTCAGCTGGTTGTTTCGATAGTGTAGCATCCCAGCCAATAAGTTACAATGTATTGCAGAAATCATCAGGGGGTCAATAATTTTTCAAGAAAATTCTTCTTTGATATTTTTTCCTCTGCTCTGCCATGTCATCACCCTTGATTTCCTGTTCTTAGATACTTAATATGTAATTATTTGAAGCATTTAACTTCAACCTTCCCTTCTTCAGTCCTATAATTGAAGTTATTTTACTGGTACAAAACTTTCTATTATAAAAAGGGATTATATTTTAAATGAGGACTGTATGTAGAGAGAGGGAAATGGATGGATCAAATTAGGAAAGGAAGACTGATTGAGGTTTAAATTAAAAATGAACTATAAATGACATAACAGTGATGCATTTTCTAGATCCTATACTTTATATTGAAGAGAGCTTTTAGCGTTCTGGCTACTTTTGTAATTGCTGAAAAGGATATGTTCATTCAGGGCTTAATAGGATAGGCAGCCTTTTCAAATGTATTTTCTCACACTAAGTTAATATCCACTTTATACCTCTTAGATTGCTTTAGATGACTCTGCTTCCAAGGTATTTATTTTGAGGTTGTAGGGGAACAAAATTTGCCACCCCCAAATGTCTCTCTTCCATGTGGATTATTTCAAGCTGAAAACAATCAAGGTCCAAGAGATTCAGAAAGAAATTTCCACCTTTCCTCTCGTTTCCTGGAGAATTTACATATAGGAATAGAACTATCATGGAAGATATCTGCAAAGAATTTGAGTTGTGTGTGGTGGGGGAAACTCTTAGATATCAGAGTCCGCTTTGTGTCTCATTGCCTCTTTAGGGCCCAGTGAACAATTTTTTTTTACCAAACATTTGCTTTTCCATGTGAATTACCTTCCTCTTCTTTCAAGAGGCAAACTACTACCCCCAACATCCTCTTTAGTTTTTGCCTGAAGATGGTATTAAAGGTTTTACCCATTTTGGTGTTTTCCTGAGTAACTCCTGATTTTCTCCTATTAATCCATCTCCTGTCAATTTCATTCTTAGAGCAGCCAGAAGAACCTAGAATGGGAGAAGACTATTTCTTCCTCCCCAACAGTGTCCTATATAACATTTTGTGTTAATCCTGACTACTATTGCAATATTTATCCAAAATTTTCCCAAGAAAAATACCTGTTTATAGTACAATAAGTGTTCACTTTCGCTATTCAACCTAATGTGACACTGTGTGGCCATGACTTTTTTTGAACAAAGAGAAAACAATTATTTAGCTACAAATAAATGACATACTGTATTTTGCTAAAATGACTAGAAACTTGATCCATCCCATCAAGAGGTGGAATCTGCTTCCACAACCCCCTTCCTGCCCTTGAACCTGAGGCAGTGAGTGGAGAGGGGCTTTGTGTCTGCCTCCCTTAATAGAATGAAGTAGAAGTTAAGCTGTATGACTTCTGAAGTTAGGTCCTAACAGGAGATATGGCTTCTGCCAGACTCTCTTTCCCTTGGGACCAAGCCTTGGGAACAGGAATCAGGAACTAACTGACATGTGTACGAAGTCTAGCTACCTTGAAACTATCATACTGGAGGGACCTTGTGAAGAAGCCACGTATGAGTAGAGAAGACATAGGAGCCTTGTCTGGTCAGTCCTGAGCTGTTGGGTTTTCCAAGCCCGGGCACCAGACATGTGAGGGATATGCCTTCAGACAATTTCAGGCTCCAGCCTTTGAGCTGCCTCAGACAGTGCTGCATGAAACAGAGACACATTGTTGTTGCCAAGCTCTGCCTACAATGTAGATCTGCAAGCAAACTAAATGCTGTTTTAAGCCATTAGGTTTTGGAGTAGTTGATTACACACCACTTAATGACTGGAAACAATGGTGAACTTCAGATATATTCATTTATTGTTTGGATCTCAAAAAAAAAAAAAAAAAAAAGCCATAAGACCTCTCTGTGAAGCCACTGACCCCTATGAGACAGATTCGGGAAGAAGGCCTCTCCATTCATTACGTGGGAAACGTACAAGGAAGTGATGAGAAAGAAACTAGAATCTGTCTTCTTACAAACCATTTTTCACCACTTCCCACCCAAAATATATCCCGCATATGTTCCATACTATGTGAAAAAAAAGTTCGTTTCAGTCTATACATGTAAACAATGGCAAAGTGGATAAAAACACATAATGAGAGGTTTCCCCCCTCAAAAAAAAAAATGTACATGTAGGAACTGGGTAGATAACTGTACTAAACATCAAGAGAGGAATAGGTTAGTAGGCAGGAGGCCACTCAGGTAAGGGACTCAAAAACTCAGTTGCAGCTCAGGATTGTTAAAGACCCATTAAAGAGAAAGGTTAGTCAAAGGAGATTCATAACTGCTATAGAAGAGCAAAATTTGGAGTTCCCATCGTGGCGCAGTGGTTAATGAATCTGACTAGGAACCATGAGGTTTCAGGTTCGATCCCTGGCCTTGCTCAGTGGGTTAAGGATCTGGCGTTGCCATGAGCTGTGGTGTAGGTCGCAGATGTGGCTCGGATCCTGCATTGCTGTGGCTCTGGCGTAGGCCGGTGGCTTCAGCTCCGATTCAACCCCTAGCCTGGGAACCTCCATATGCTGAGGGAGCGGCCCAAGATATGGCAAAAAGACAAAAAAAAAAAGAAAAAGAAAGAAAGAAGAGCAAAATTTGCTACCCTAAAGTGTCTTTTTGGCATATGGATTATTTTGAGTTGAAAACAATCAAGGCCCAAAAGACTCAGGAAGAATTTTTGACTTTCTCCCTAAGTGCCTAAAGAATGTAGATGGAAGACCTGTTCCAGGAAGGGAGCTATCACCATAGATCACTATAGTATGAGTAGTGTAATATAGTATAAGTAGGTGCATAGACAGAGAGGAACCTAGCAAAGTCTGTCAAAATTCTTCTCTGTGTCTCATTGTCTCCGTAGGGCCCAGAAAAGCATCTGCCTTTTCATTTCCAGGTGAATTGCCTTCCTCCTCTTTCAAGTCTCAAACCACTATCCCCCACTCCATATGGGCCTCATATCGTCTTTTGTTTCTAGAAGTAGATGGTATTTAACGGGATGCTTTCAGCCATTTTGCTGAGTCAGTCAGCTCTCCTAGGTCTCTCCCATGTCTATATGTTATTAAAGTTTTGTGTGATTTCTCCTATTAATCTTTCTCATGTCAGTTTAATTCCTAGACCAGCCAAAAGAACATTAGAAAGACAGAGGAAGATTTCTTTCTTCCCAACACTGTAAATCTTGCAAGGTAAAGCTACTAGAACTTAGAAGGATTTTGAGGGTTGTTCATAGAAGGTGGAACCAGCCAAAGAAATTGAGATGGACTGGCCAGATAGGTTCAAGGAAAACACTATGGGGCAATGTCATAGAAGCCTCAATTTAATACTGCTTTAATATTGAGGTCATAGAAGTTTCCACTGGATTTTGTCAACTTGACTTTTACAAGAGCAATTTCAAGAGTAATGATGCCTGGCCAAAGCTCCATATGCCATGGAGTAGCCAACAAAGACCTCAAAAAAAAAAAAAAAAGTGATGGGACTATAATCAAAAAAGGAATTACAGGCATACTTCCTTTTATTGTGACTCGCTTTATTGCTCTTCGCAGATACTGTGTTTTTTACAAATTGAAAATTTGTGACAACCTCGCATCAAGCAAGTGTATCAGCAGTGTTTGCTCACTTCATGCCTCTGTTTTATATTTTGGTAATTCACAGTATTTCAAACTCTCCACCAGCGTGAACATTATAACTCGCTGAAAGCTCAGATGATGGTTAGCATTTTTTATCAATAGTCTTTTTAATTAACGTATGTACCTATATTTTAGACTTAATACTATTGAACGCTTAATAGACTACAGATAGTATAAATGTAACTTTATATGCACTGGGAAGCCAAACAATTTGGGTAACCTGCTTTACTATGATACTTTGCTTTATGGCGGTGGTCTCGAACCAAGCCAACTTCAAGTTATGCCTGAAATAGCACAAAATTGGAGACTGTAATGTAGACAATCTAATAAAGAAATCCCTGTGAATTCTGGGGTAGTTAGATGTGATGCCTTCTTTCCTACTCACCTCTACTTTGGATTTGAAAAATGAATAGAAGAAGAAATTAAGAATATGTGAGGAAAAAAGTGGAAGTACAAGGGAACAGGAAGATGTACTGCTAATAGTTGACACATTCTCAGAATTTGAACAGATGAAAATCTACTCTCCTACTTCTTCTTTCTCCCCATTCAGGCATTTAAATATTCCAGACAGCAACTCTGCATTCCTGGGCAGAGCATTTACTTCATCTTCTTTAAGCAAATCTAGCTGAGAGAACTCCTTTGAAGTTCATGTTAGTCCTTCCAAAATTCAAGGAAAAAAAAATTTTTTTTAAGCCAGCAATCTATATTAGAATGTATATGTACTTATACACCCCCCAAAAAAAGAGAAAAAAAAATCACAGATTGCCACTGTGTAGCTAATGGCTTCATCTGCAATTCTAGAATGGCAATTGCATTGCGTGAATATTTAAAAGTAAAGCGTTCTGCTAGCTCACGCCAAAATATATAAATCATTTCAGGATAGAATGTTGAAAATGGATTCAAACTTAATAGATTTAGACATATGTTTCTAATGGATTATTCAACCTAATCCTACTTAATATAACTCTTAAATAGTTCTTAAATTGGACCACGTGCAGTGATTTCTAGAATATATCATCTATCTCTTCCTAGCCCCACTCCCACTGCCCCCTGTGCCTAAATACCAGTTCCAAATTCTTAGCATGGTGTACAAGAGCCCCAAGGACCATTCCAGTTTAATGGCCTGTTACCACACACTTTACACTTGACAGTGCTTGGCATCCCTAATTTGTATCAACAGTAGTAAAGCGCAGCTTTCTTTTTTGTAACATGTGCCACAGAGCCTCACTCTCTTAAAATGCTCCACAAAAACAATAAAATGAAATAAAATAAAATACAAAAGTAAATAAAAAGGTTATGTACTTTTAAAAAAGAGAAATGTCACCGATTACATTTTTTTTCCTGCAAATTCACACTGCATATTAGCAAAAATTTTTTCCAAAAAACTGAAATGAACATCACCTCCAAACTTTCACTCTTTTAAGAACTCAGTAAGTCTAGGAAATACTAATTTAATGGCAGTGCCCCCTCACCAAAAAAAAAAAAAAAAAAAAAGAAAAGAAAACAGCTATCTCATACATCAATATTTAAATTGTCAAATATCACTGAAAACAAATCTTTTCAAGATGACTTTAAAAAGAATTATTGGAAGGAGTTATTTTGGGGAGATGACAAATTACACCAAAAGGATGATATTTTTTTGGTCTCTTGGCCATGCAAACTGGCACTCATGGCTTCAGTTAACATTTCCAGCAAGAATACCAAGTGCAAAATAAAAAAATGGGCTTTGTCTCAATAACTTAGACTGAAGTGGTGAATATGTGCACTGGAACTTTGTGTTCTGGGACACAGAAAAGGGATTGAGGTTATGAGAACATTGATGCTGGAGCTGGTTTTGAAGCATCTTAAGAAAATTATTTCATTAAATATGGGTAGAATAAAGAAATACTTAAAATATTAATTATATATGAGATTTAAATAAACAGAACTGAATAAATTCAGAGATTATAAAGAGATACTTGATCTTTTCCCCTATATCACCCTTAGATTTTATATTTAAATTGGCCCAAATATTTACACATGAGTGTATGCATGTGCATATATGTGTTTCATTGGAGTAATGGGTGATTATATTTTCACTTAAACTTCACTATCTTTGTGAAGTTCCTTCCTCTTCTGAATTCCTTTCTTCCTTTTCCTTATCTCTCTGCCAGCGTCCCTGAGTTTTAAGTATCCATATAAATACAGATCCACGGAGTTCCCTTCATGGCTCAGTGGTTAACGAATCCGACTAGGAACCATGAGGTTGTGGGTTGGATCCATGACCTTGCTCAGTGGGTTAAGGATCTGGCGTTGCGGTAAACTGATGCAGCTCGTAATCCGCGTTGCTGTGGCTCTGGAGTAGGCCGGCAGCTACAGCTCGGATTCGACCCCTAGCCTAGGAACCTCTATATGCCACGAGAGCGGCCCTAGAAATGGCAAAAAGACAAAAAAAAATAAAATAAAATAAATACAGATCCATGAAGTTTACCTCTCTCTTCTCTGCTTATCCAGATGCTTAGGTTTTATACGTATTTGGACTTAGCTGCTGGAGAACAAGCATGTATTTCACTGGGCTATTTAATTTCCATGGATTATTACAGTGCTAGGCATAAAGCTCAGTGAATATTTGTTAAATTAATAATGTTCCTTTTCAAGTTAACTAATTGATTTCCCTCAGATTTCACTTTCTTCTTTTGTTTTAAATCAGGTTGCATGGACACATGATTTATTCAGTAAGTCAGTTCACATGCTAAAGACTTTGAAATTCCTAAGATGAAAGATGAAAGTATAAAACAGCCTTATAGATGAAAATAATCATTTTAGGCTACAAACTTTCACTAGTCTTTTTGACACTTCCCAGTTTCAGAGAAATAATATCAGTGAGTTTATTTGATATCAGCAAAACTCTGAGCCTGTGAAAAAATAAAAATCTACTTTTTCATTTCTATGGAAATATTTTTGTGACAAACTCAGGTTTCTTTGTCTATATACTATATCCTTTCTGATACTCAACCGGAATCATGCTGCTCGATTGCTAAAAACTTGCAAATTTATTGTTCTCTATCATTGTATTAATGAATTCCAGAATAATTAATTACTAAAAACTGGGTTGAGGTTAAAAAAAAAAAAGAGAACTCATAGCCGTTTCACTTTGTCAACTTATACATTATAAAGGTTATGATTAAGATTTGAGCATGTAGAAAGAGCCGTAGTAACCGTACTAACCAATAATTTATGTAATTTATGAGCTCGATTCAGGCGTTGAATTTAGTGACTATAAAAGGGAAAATAAAGCTTCATAGAAATATTGTAAATGGTTTGTTCATAGTCTATATAAATCAGCCAGGTATAAAGCATTATAAATATTTAAACTTTTATAATATAACCAGCTCTATTATCTAAAAACATGGTCATAAAATTGAATACTTTTCTTGAATTCAAATAAGAAATCTACTAAGAATTTACAATTCTTTGGGTAATTGGGAAAGCAAATAAAAAAGCAATTTCCATAAATTTCACCACTAAAAGATACCATATTTTTCATTTATGCGCTTAATTTTACAAAAGATATTATTCCTTAAGCACAGCTTTGCTGAATTTTAAATGTCTTTATTGACTAATATTTTTTATAACCTTGGGAAATTCACTTCAAATCTTTATATTATTTCAGCTCATCAATAACATTACAGTCATCTAATATTTTTAAGTATTTCTTTACCAATAGCTGATTTATACTGTAACTTAGATTGTTGATTCTCTTTCAAACAATAATGGAAAATAATTAGTATTCATAATCCTTCACTTAGAGTTAGGAAATAAATAGACACTGAGGTTTCCATCAGAATTTAATTAAATATTGGGAGTTATAACTTGGTGCTTCTCAGCATATAAAAAAAGAAAGTTGACAAGTCTCATCTTAATTACTTCCTCTCTCCCCTCCATGTCGATTTGATTCTTTGTTAACAAAACCACATTGCCAAGTATCAGTAGTTAAATCCTGACATAAATTTATTAAAATTTGTATTGTGATATTTCCCGTTGCTCTTAGTGTAGAAGAACTGGGGGATGGGTGGGAAAGTGTATCATTTTATACTTTTGTAAAGTTATCCATCTTTTTGTGTATTATGTAGTCCACATTTAATGCATTGCCTTGTCACCTGATCTACGTTCTTCCAAAAACAAACCAAAACAAAAAATACTGTGTTTTACCAACAGATTGTAGTATCAGCTTCCTTAGACACATTCACTTGACATCTGTGACATTGTGAAGAAAGGAAGAAAAAAAATGTGTTCCGCAATTACATGTTAATAAGCCCTTAGTATTTCTTTTCTGTTTATGTAAAGTAGGCCTAAAATTGTAGATATCTAACTGAAGGCCAGGTCTTCAGTGTTCGGTAGTGCGACAGCTCCCCCTATAGGAGACTTGGAACTGTGTGTTGATCTGCTAATCCAGAAAAGGCAAAGCAGTTGTTCTTTTTCCTAAGCACCTTAAGTGATCATTTATTCAGCTATTCATCAATGTATTTTTTAGCAATGTGTATCTTTAAAGTTACTTTCCTTTTAAAGTGGAGGGAGGGAGAGAGGGGAGAGGGGAGGAACAGGAGGAGGGGAGAAAATGAGAATAGTGTAAGTAAACTGATGCCGGAAGATTTTGAGAAAGAATTTCATATATGCAATCCATAATAAGAGAAATCTAAAGTAAAATCTATGAAATTTATTCTTTTTTTCCTGTTTCTGTCTAGTTTTCTTTTATTAGTCAAAATTATATGTACGTGTACCCAGACAATGGGAAGCTACAACTTCATGCACATACATGTTCAGTCTAAGAAGCGCTTAATATAGTCACACTGGATACAGATTAGTGCAGCTCTCTCATGACTGGATTTAGCTATCAGAGTATTTTTGACAAATGTGACTTCTATATTTTAGACCAATCAGAAAATGGAATTATGAATTAGAAAAAAATTTTAATTAGCACCAATAACCACCTTCAGAAATGCAATATTATATCTCTAGCTTACACACACCAGAAAAAAAAAAATTCAAGGTTACCACTAAGTAATAACTGTATTTGACAAAATTAATCATGTAGTTAGCATGTGTTTCTTATCTGATATTATGGCAGTAAAATATCAATGATGTTTCTTCCCTCATATGAGTCAGTCATTCTAAATCTTGCATGGTGATTTTACTATCTTGGTAAGTAGTGCAAAAGCCCAACTCAATTCAGTACAGGATAGTTCAAATTATCATTAATTTTCATTGACTGAGGTTGTAATGAATGCAGATTGTTGTGTAATAATATTATGCTGTGTTCCTCAGAGTAAGTTTACTTTACCGGATAAACAATATTTTATTAAAAAGCACTAGTAACCTGAATTTTTTATTCAGTCTTTTAACTTAGTCCAAGTGCCTTCTGAGTACGGATGCAGGATATCATTTTATAATTACCTCAGTTCAGGTACCAATTACTCTTTCATTATAATAAATACAGTGATAATGAGTTAGTTTCACTCCAGTTTGAGTATGTGGTTCCAATAAGGTTGATATAAAAGTTATGTATGCCTGAATTGATGTCATTTTTCCTTAATATGTCTGTGTCAAGATCACTGCCCTTTACTGGCAAACTTCTATGGTGAAAATAAGAAAGTCAGTGTATAGTATCTATGGTTGTTTTCCCAACTTGTCCTCTTAATTATGTATGTGTGTGTATATATGAATTAACAAATATTTCTTTATGGACAAACATGTTAACGTCTGGAAAACCATTCTGGATAGGCTTTGCTAAGAGAGAAAATGGAATGAGACTTCAAATTATATAAGGCTGTACTTTACAAAGCATTTTGCCAAGGTAACACTAGGGGCAGTAGAGAGCGGTCATTTTCCCCCTGTGGGAGCAGGTCATACACAGGAGCTCACCACCAGACTGGAGTATTTTTGATGTCTCATGTGTTGTCGAAAAGATTTTATATTCAATAATATATCTGTAGGTGTTAATTTACAAAGTTGTTTGCAATTAAGTTATGTGATTTTCTCCCCGCCCCCCAAGATTTCACATGGCATGAACATTCCCAGAAGATGCATTATACTTTGTGCTTTGTGTTCACTTGGCAGTCCCTGACATGTGCCTATGAAGCTCCAATTTCAGAAGCATGAGCAAGATAATACTTCTACAAACTTCTCATTTATCCACTAATAAAGGGATTCATAAATTAGGATAAAGTTTGTGTTCGACATTTCTATCTTTTTGGCTTTTTAGGGCTGCACCCGCAGCATATGGAGGTTACCAGGCTAGGGGCCGAATCGGAGCTATAGCTGCCGGCCTATGACTGAGCCACAGCAACGTGGGTCCCGAGCTGCATCTGTGACTTACACCACAGCTCACAGAAAAGCCAGATCCTTAACCCACTGAGCAAGGCCAGGGATCAAACCCACTTCCTCATGGATACTATTCGGGTTTGTTAACCACTGAGCCATGATGGGAACTCCTGTGTTTGACTTTTAGAATGCCTTTCTGAAGCCCACCATATTTTGCTCTTAGAAATATTGTATTCTGAAATACATAGCAAAACCTTTGCCTCTAAATAGGCAGAAAAGCCCAGATAGTTTTAAGATATGTTTCCATATTTTCTTATTATGTGCTATATACTGCAGAAGGATAATCCAATATCACTCATGAAGTCATTTACTCCTTTCATAAAATAGGAACAGGAGCAAAAGTCTTCTATTAAACTCCCTCCACTGCAAGAACAGTGGCAAAAATTCTCCTGCCAGAGTTTGGAAAACCCTTTACCAAAAATACCATTTTTATCCAAAGCAATGTGACCATTTAGATAATTCTATCTTTACCATGTACACTAGATGGCTCTTCAGGGGTATATAAATACTATGTGGATGTTTCAATTTAAAGAGACAGTAAAGGGAGTTCCTGCTGTGGCTCAGCGATAACGAACCCAACTAGTATCCATGAGGATGTGGGTTCGATCCCTGCCTGGCCCTGCTCAGTGGGTTATGGATCTGGAGTTTGTGTGAGCTGTAGTGTAGGTTGCAGATGAGGCTTAGATCCCATGTTGCTGTGGATGTGGTGTAGGCCAGTAGCTGCAGCTCCGATTAGACCCCTAGCCTGGGAACATCCATATGCTGTGGATGCAGTCCTAAAAAGATCGAAAACAAAAAAAAAAAGAGAGAGACAGTCAAAATCAATCTTAAAGCAAATATTGAAAGTACTGATATTAATGAAAACATCGTCAATCAGGTAGTCTTAACGTTTATTGTAACCTTTCAGATGATAACAATAATGATTGCATCTTTTTGGTAACACGCCACCATCAGTCACTTAGCTGTAATTTGACCTTAAATGATGTCATTATTAGTGACTAATTAACTAAAGTTAATTAACCTAATTAATTAAAAGGCTTTGGGTCTTTCCCTCACCTCAGCTAAATGGCATGAATAAAAGGAAGATCAGGTAATTGTAGGAAATGTAGAGTCTGAGAACCATTCTGCAATGATGCAGGAACAAAGACAGGATGTGTTTCATCAACCATATTGAGAATTAAATGGTCATGTCCTCAAAAGTACAGAGTAGGAGTAAGATGGGCAACTTGGAAACTTTCCACATTTTCTAAGAACAGACTGTTTTAACCAAGATTTTTAGTCAAGTAAACACGAAACAAATTAAATACCCGAAGAAAGCAATTAAAGAAAGCACATGTAAATAAACAGGGCAGTAACTTGGATTTAAAACCAACGAAAAGTCAAGTATCCATTCCCCAAAGCATGCAGTTACACAGATGGGGAAAATGGTAGGAAAGGGACTAAGTACGAAGTGAAGCAATTTGAACATATGGCATTCTTAAAGGTTCATATGAATTGGAGATCAGGGAGCATTTGGGCTGCAAAAGAGGCTGAGAGATCACCAACATAATTGGCTGGCTAATGGGATATCTTTGAACAAAGGAACTGTGATCATTATACCTACAGGATATTATGTATGATAAACAAATAATTCTGTAATACACAGAGATGGTTTTCCTTTTTTCTAGAAGAGAATAGAGTAAGTCCATGGAAGATCTTATAATAGAAAACATTATCAGTCAGTGCTGAGAGATAGTGTCCTAGCAGATACCACCTTATGGTGGCTGGCCACTTCCAGAAAGAAGACTGTGAAGGGAAAGAAGCTTGTGAGTTACCAGAAAAGAGAGTGGGTTATAGACAACGTATTTTGCTTTCCTACACATGTTCATAGTTCAGCACTCCTTTACAAGTGCAGATGGAGGCAAAGCTAGTGTTTGTTGACCATGTATTCTGTGATCGGTTCTCTAGGCCTAGGCATCTCATTCAAGCCTGAAAATATCCTTACCAAGGAGATACTATTGCAATTTTGTAGATTAAAATAGCTGAGATTTAGAGACATTAATTTACCTCAGGACTCTCACCTAATAAGTGTGAAAACAGGTTTGACTCAAAACTATCTCCCAAGCCTGCCCTCTTTCCTCTACATCCTTTTCCTTAACAAGTAAAATTTGGAAGTCACCCATGATCACTCACTAGTCATAGGCTGGTGACCTTTATCTTATTATAATGTGCTTTTTTACCAAGATGAAACATGGCCATGGGGTCCCTTTCTTAGGTGTGGCCAGCAGTCACTACAGCTAGAAGTGACATTTTATGCTACATGAGATTCATTTATCAAGTAAAGAGTAAGCAATATCCTAGCCACAAAAATGGACATTTTCAGACAATGAATGCTATGTGGTCTTAAAGAAAATAACTCTTAGGCAGCAGACAGTAGTTTAAAGGTGTAATTTCTTCTGGTATCTTTAATATTACTTAAATGTTTGCTTCTCATTTATTATAATTCAGTCAGCATTTAGTATCTGTTCTTTTTTTTTTTTTCAAGCTTGCATCTGTTTCCCGATTCCTTGGTTATCCAGTCTTGGTGTCAAATCACCACATTGGCTTAGGGCGATTCTTCTAGTCAAAGATAAACTTACTGGGAAGGTTGGAAAGCAGTCTTCGGAGACTGTCATTTACCTGGTTTCTCCAAAGGCCCTGGTGTTTTGATGTTGTGATTTGTGAGAGCTTTCATAAATGTGTCACTCATATTCCCTTTCTCATTCTAAATACTAACTTTTATACTTAAGTTTGTATTTGTTGCTGGAGATGTACTTTCGTAAAAGAGGACTCCGCAATTGTATAAGCCTCAAGCCTTATGAAACCTGGATAACCCCTCCTCCTCTAACATTTATGCAGTAGTTGTCTTAAAACTGATGTGGGAGTTCCTGACATGGCTCAGCAGAAACAAAGTTGACTAGCATCCTTGAGGATGAAGGTTTGATCCCTGGCCTCACTCAGTGGGTTAAGGATCCGGCATTGCCGCGAGCTGTGGTGTAGGTTGCAGACATGGCTCGGATCTGATGTGGCTGTGGCTGTGGCAGAGGCCAGCAGCTGCAGGTCCGATTTGACCCCTTGCCTGGGGCCCCCAAAAGCAAAAACAAACGAAAAAACCCTGATGTGATTTATTTGAAAAGCCAAGTTTCCATGTGTTTTGTATCTTTTTGTCCATTTAAGATTTGTAATGTCAGATGAGAACAATTCTCTTCTATGATGGCAGCTAAAATTCTTTTGGGGTGTGCTTTGCATTTTTCCTAACTATCATTGAGACAATACAAACATTAAAGGAAATGTTCCTTTTTTGACAATGGAATGAAAACAAGATTAGAAGGATCAAGATATACTATTTGAAATACTGAGCATACTTTATGAAACAGTCTAATCTCTAGCTGTACATACTGGCTTGAGATTTATTTGTATATTTTGCTTGCAGATTTGTAATTTTCTACAGAAACCCTATGGGGAGAGGGAATTCTATCCGCTTTGTTCTCCAGAGGCTCTCCACCACTTAGAAAAGGGCCTGGCACATGGGAGATGTGAAATAAATATTTGATGAATGAATGAGTGACTGAATAAATGAATGTTATGTGCTAAAAACCCCCAAATACACTGATAACTGGAAGTCATCACTAAAAAAAGACCCGATTGATCAAGCTGAGTCTTTCAGAAGTATTCAGGCATTCACAAAATTATACTAATTTTTACTCAACACTCATCATTTCTATACACCAAGTTTCAGCCAGATGTTATTTAAAGTATCTGAATTATAGACCCTTGAAAGCTGGGGTTTGTAATGGAAACGCTGACAGCCACTTAACCAGATAATAGCACTAGTTCACTTGGTGTGTATATATAGTGTCACTGCTAATATGGCTGTGCCATCTGTTCTGAGAGTTGCAAAGATCTGAGCTTCAAACTACTGGTTTAAAAAAAAAAAAAAAAAAACCCTGCTCTATAAATTGGATCTGAAAAGGTGAAGTAATGAAATGACACTTGAATGTTTTAATTACAGTGTTTTGGTGACTACCTAAGTGCAAATAGGGTGCCATGAAAGAGATGATTGGAAAACGGCATGTCACCTTGAAACCCATCAGGCAATTCTGTTTACAACTCTGTCCTTGCTAGGCAAAGTAGGAGAACATTTTGCACTCTGAAGGATTATTTTTTTTTTTTACAGCCTAATAATAGTACAGGTGTGTGGTCAACATGGCATGGTGAAAATGTGTTTTTTTAAGGGCCTAATGGCTGTGCCTCTGCTGGCTCATAACTTGAAGAGAAAGGTCAGAGAAACTCCACGTGGCCATCACGATCTCTACAGCAATAGGCTTTCCCAATTACTGATACTTGACAAATGCTCCCCACCCCCACCTCCCCAGAATGTTTACACCTGTGTGACCAGGAGCTGGCAGCCTGGGAGCTCTTACCCTTAGGTCTTACAGCTGAATGCCTGGGAGAGCCATCATTTACCGTCCCAACCTCCTAACAGAAAAACAATGAGACATACACCAAATGGAAAACCTCAGAGGTCACAAGGTAAGAATTGCCATTCTCATTTTACAATAGCTGTTGAGGGTCAAATGAACCTGGGCTGCTTCCACTACAAAAGCCTTGCCTGTCCCATCGAGCTGACCAATAAATGTAACCATAGATAGGAAGTCCACTTTCAAGGAGCTCTCCTACTGGTCTCCTCACAATGTTTATAGTTTCCTGGACAGCCTAAACTTGACCCTTGCTAAAAACTTCTCCATTTCCTGCTCCAGGGTTCCACTCTGCTTGTACTGCATGTTTGTTTGTTTGTTTTCACAGTTTCTTAAGACCTAGTATCTTTTCAAGTGTCTTTTGTTCTCCTTTACATTGCATTAATTTCTCAATTGCCAGATAGTCTCTCTGAAAATTGCTAAGTGGAGCTCCTGGCAGAGCAGATTAAGGGCAGAAACAAACAAATGAGGGAACAGTTCACAATTTTAAGAAACATGTGCCATTTGTGAACATTTTATTATGACTCAAGAAATGCTTATGAAACAAAGCACTTTCATAGCATACTACATCTGTGGTAGAGAGAAAAAAGTGTTAAATGTTATATATAATGTAATTTAAAATGAAAACTAAGGTACATCAACTATATTTCAATAAAAATATTTAAAAACTAAATAAATAAAGGGAGGGGAAACCCTCTGAGGGAAAAAACTAAGGAAACAATAGTAAATATGTTGTCATTTATTGACTCGCTTATTCATCAGGTATTTTACATTTACCACATGCTAGTTTGTGTTCTAAGTGATGGAGATACTTTGGAGAACAGAGTTTTTTTCCTCTTTACAAGGCTTATATATTTGTGAAGAAGATAGAAAATCAACACATAAACATGCAAATAAAGCTCAAGCCAATATAAACAGTTAAAGATTAGGAGATGTTTCATAAAGTATTCTCAATATTTTAAAGAGTGTTTCTTAATCTTATTCTCATCCCACTGTCAAATGAAATTCATGTAACTAAATGAAAATCAACAATATGTAGTCGTGGAAAAGTATTTGGCAAAGTGGTGTGCAATCCTACAGAAGTTACAATTTGAGGATTAAGTAATTGGTATTCAGTTCCTGGTTTCCCACTGATTGTGTAACTCTAGGCAAGTTACTTCTCCTGGATCAGTTTTGTCTCCTATAAAAATGATGCTAATAAGAGTACCTCCTGTGAGTTATTAAAAGGTAATGAAGTACAATATAGTAAATATAATTAGCACCATTGCATGTTATAAATGAAAGTTAAGAGAGTAAATCCCAAGAACTCTCATCACAAGGAAAAATATTTTTGTATCTATATGAGGTGGTGGATTTTCAGTAAATTGACTGTGATAATCTTTTCATGATGCATGTGTCACGGAGCAAAAAGAGCCTCCTGCCCAACGTACATAGAAGCCAATACTATGGCATCTGTTATTGAGAAAAGAGAAAATTTTATTGCAAGGTCCACTGGCAAGGAGACAGGAGGGTACAGCTCTAATCCGTTTCTCTGATCTGGGGTGGCGTCAGACTTTTAGAAAAGGAGGGTTGGTTTTCAGGAGCAGCGGAGGGGTAAGTTTGAATTGGAGGGCTTTAGAACCTGGCCATTTATGGTGAGGTGTGAGAATGGCCTTCAGCATGGGGTCTTCCTGGGCAACCTCCCCTTCTAAAAAGCTTCCACCTTTTGTTTGAGGTTATTTTCTCCCCCATGCTTGCTTCTGCTACATGACTTGTAGAAGCCCTGTAGCTGGCTTCCACAAGTTCTGTTGTCTCTGAAAAAGAGCTTAGTGTCCTGTTAGAAACAGGTTAAGGGCCAATTTGGAGCTGGTTCTGTGGGTTGCAGATGGCACTCAAATCATTATGCTGTACACATTGAACTTACACAGTGCTGCATGTCCATTAAACCTCAGTAAAACTGGGAGAAAAAGAAATGAACACGTTAATGAAGAAATGTACATGTAGACATCTCAGCAAAGTGTCACAGAGCAAGCACCTAATCAAATTTAGATTTTTTTGTTACAATTTAAATTTACAAGTAAAAACATCCTTACCTCATAAATCCTTGACAAGAAATAGTTGGCATTAAATAACTACCAAAACTTTTTTTCCTATAGTAATAATTAGATTTAGGAGTAGAATAATTTGAGGTCAAAACTTTTTCTTCAGCAACTGCAGTGCTACAGTGAAGCTGACATCAACTAGCACATATCGCAGTGACAATGGTGGACTTTTTGCTCAAGTTTTGTTTTTTTTTTCTGACAGGAGTCAGCCCCCTGCTAACAACTAAATTGCAGTCTAGAGGAATAATCCTCCCAAAAAATCTGTTCAAGGAAATTCTGGTTTATAATGTAGGGCATGTTAACTTTTACTTTGAAATTCCTTTAAAAAAAAATTATCGAAATATACATTAACTTACAATGTTGTGTTAGTTTCAGGTGTGCAACAAAGAGATTCATTAGCTGTAATAAATGAATTACATTCTCTTCTATTATGGATTATTACAATATATTGAGTATAGTTTCCTGTGCTCTACAGTAGGTCCTTGTTGATTATTTTATATAGTAGTGTATATATTCTAATCCTGAATGCCTTATTTATCCCTCACCCCTCCCTTTTGATAACCATAAGTTTGTTTCTAAATGTGAATCTCTTTCTGATTTTTTTGTTCTTGTTTTTTTCTCTGGGTGCATTAGTGGCATATGGAAGTTCCTGGGCCAGGGATTGAATCCAAGCTACAACTGCAACCTATGCCACAGCTGCAGCAATGCCAGATACTTAGCTCCCGTGTGGCTTGCAGCATAACTATTCGGTGTTACTTTGAAATTCCTCATGGCCAATTACAGTGGACTTTCATATCTGAAAATACACCAAATCGGAAGGGGAGCTATTGTCCCTGATTTTAGCTATTTGAAATGCAGCTTTTGATATCCATAGTGACTTTTTAGCTGCTTATTTCATCTGACAGCTATTGACTCTGTTACTAGAGAAAGTGTACTTATAAACATTAAACATGAGATCTCTCCTTTTAACAAAATTTTAAATCCACAGTAGAAGACTATTAATTGTTTCCACTGTGTTGGACAGTAGATGTCTAGAACTTACTTATTCCTCTTGTACAACTGAACAGGACCTGTTAAATAGTAGCTCCCCCTTCCCCCTCCCCCAGCCCCTGGCAACCCATCAGTCTCCTCTCTATTTCTGTGAGTTTGACCATATATTTTAGATACCTCATTATGAGTGGAATCATGTAGTATTTGTCCTTCTTATTTGTGTCTGTCTTATTTCACTTAGTGTAATGTCTTCCAGATCCATCTTTGTTATCACAAATGGTAGGATTTTCTTCATTTTGAAATGTTGAGTAACATTCCATTGTATGTGTAAACCACATTTTTTTTATCCATTCACCCGCTGATGGACATTTGCTTCTACCTCTTGGCTATTGTGAATAATGGTGTGATCAATCTAATCTAGATTTAAATTCTTTTGGATATGTACCCCTGGAAGTAAGATTCTTGGAGGGAGTTCCCGTAGTGGCTCAGTGGTTAACAAATCCAACCAGGAACCATGGGGTTGCAGGTTCGATCCCTGGCCTTGCTCAGTGGGTTAAGGATGCGGCACTGCTGTGAGCTGTGGTGCAGGTTGCAGATGCGGCTCGGATCCCGTGTTGCTGTGGCTTTGGTGTAGGCTGACGGCTATGGCTCTGATTCAACTCCTAGCCTGGGAACCTCCATATGCCACGGGAGTGGCCCAAGAAATGGCAAAAAGGACAAAAAAAAAAAAAAAAGATTCTTGGAGCATGTGCTACTTCTCTTTTTAACTTTTTGAGGAAAATCCATACTGTTTTCCATTATGGCTATACTAGTTGACATCCCCACCAATAGTGTGCCAGTGTCTGTCCTGTGATTGATGTCTTGAAACTTTCTATTTCTTGTTTCATTAAGCAGTTTCAAAACTGAAAACTAAGGTGTCTTAGACTTCATGGGCAGCAGTTCTAATATCTGAACTTTCTTCCTTCCATGTACCCAAATTCATCCTCATTCAAACTCATTCCTGAGAATGGCCCATTTATAATTTTTTGTTTTATGGCTATTTTGTACTTATCCTTAGACTTTTGAACAGCAATTATGAAAGAACAGGGAAAGGAAATGGCAACAAGAAAAATACCAGACCAGCTTCAGCTCACAGGAAAAAAAAAGAAAGGTGGAGGAACATGAATGGAACATGGAGAAATGCTACATGAAATTCTCACATCTTTCAGTCTGCCATGTGAGTATAAACTTGCAGGAGTTTGAAAATAATTTCTATGCTAACTCAACATTAATTTTTAGGATGGCTTGAGGCCCTTGGAAACATAGAAAAATTTATGGGAAAAGACAGAGTTTATCAGCTACCTTTTTAATGAAGGGAGGAATGGGAGAGTTGGGCTTAAAAAGTGCTGCATAGCATACACATTGTCTCTAGGATTAGCTAAGGTTTTGCATGAGATAGTACTTATCCTCACCTTCAGGGTTTCCAGTAGAAAATGAGCAGTAGCTAGCTCAAAACACCATCTCTCAAATCTTTTCAGACCAACTATTAAAGAATTCTAGAAAATCCATTTGAACACAGGTGCACAAATTAAAATCTGATGTTTTATCGTTTTTCTTTCTCATTGCTTGGTTTTATAACCATCCTCCCTCTCAATATTTTATAATTTTTAAGAATTTTTAAAGTTTGATAGTTGGCGATACACAGACAAGAAATAAAATTCAAAGGATATAATACTGTACAAGCGATTTCCCTCTTACTCTGGTTGCCTGTCCATTCACTTCTTTTTGATAATGGCAACCAGTGTCATGGTGTCACATTTTCTTCTAAAGATACGAATATCTTTCTTCCAAAGATATTCCAAATATATTCCAAAGAGGTATATATTTATATACATATACACATATAAATTCAATCATATCTTTGGAAGAAAGCATATGACACCATATATATATTTCTTTCTCAGAAAAGGTGTGATACTATAAACACTCCTCTATTACCTTTTTTTTCCCCAAACTATATCCCAGAGAATGTTTCATTTCATAAAATATGGAGCTGCCTTATTTAAAACAGAGCATAAATAGCCAAGACATGGAAGCAACCTAAATGTCCGCTGACATATGAATGGATTAAGAAGATGTGGTACCATGTGGTACATATATACAATGGAATACTACTCAGCCATGAAAAAGGAATGAAGTAATGCTATTTGCAGCAACAAGGATGGACCTAGAGATTATCATACTAAGTAAATTAAGTCAGAAAGAGAAAGACGAATACCACTTACATGTCACTTATGCCATATTTTAGATGTCACTTATATGCAGCATCTAAAATATGGCACAAATGAACCTATTTACAAAAAGAAACAGACTCACAGACATAGAGAACAGACTTGTGGTTGCCAGGGAAGACAGGGGGAGAGAGTGGGATGGACTGAGGGTTTGGGATTAGAAGATGCAAACTATTACATTTAGAATGGATATAGTTCCCTGTGCCATACAGTAGGACATCATGGCTTATCCAGTCTCTTGAGAAAGACCATGATGGAAGATAAGAAAGGGAATATATAGATATGCATGACTGGGTCACTTTGCTGTACAGCAGAAATTGGCACAACATTGTAAATTAACTATACTTTTTTAAAATGTAAATATGGGGGGAAAAAACACAGCCTAGAATCCCATTGGACAAATGCACCACAATTGATAACTCCAGTCACTTATTAAGAACATACAGTTAGGTTCTTTGAATGTGAACACTTTTCATTTTATCACATTTATTATAAATTGTTGTACTTGTGGTACATCAATAGTAAACACACTTCTCCTAAAGTGCCATTCAGATCTGTTATCTCTACTTCTTCAGAGTATTTATTCAGTCTTTCCACTCTTATAGCTAAGTTTTCTCTGTAATTTCTCCTTGCTCTTGACCATGGAGGCATTTCAATGTGGCATTTTTTGGTTATATCTCTGTCCACAATACTGGGGTAGAGATCATGGTCACTCCTTGACTATGATTTCCTACCTTCAAGACCAGTGCAAGTTCAGACCCACTCCTATGCATAACAAAGGCTTAAGTTTCTAGTTTCTCTATGGTGATTATTTTTCTATTCAAGGTGATCAGCCCAATTATCCTCCTTAATCTCCATCGAGGGTATGTTACCCATTTAAATAATGGGACTCATTTAAAGCTCTTCCAGGCTTTGCATTTTAAGCAAGCATTTATTTTTAGGTAAGTATAAAATGACAGATGTTGCTGTTTTAATAGGTACTTTTCATTAGACTAAACTTCCCTTCTATTCCTAGTTTGCTCAGAGATTTTATCAGGTGTTGAATTTTATAAAATTCCTGTATATTAAAAGATAGGATTTTTATCCTATATTACTGTTAAAACAATCTTGCATCTTTGAAATAAAGCCAACTTGTTTGTGATATATAATTCTTTCTAAATATCACTGGATTTAATTTGCTAATGTCTTACTTAAGATTTTTGTTTTTATGTTCAGATTGGCCTATAAATTTCTTTCTTGTAAGGTTCTGGTCAGATTTTGGTTTCATAGTTATTCTAGCCTCATGGAGAGTGGAGATGCATATTCTCCCCCAATCCTGGAAAATTTTGTGTATGGTTTTTATTGCTGTTTAAATATTTAGAAGAATGCAGTTAAGAGGCTATCTCATGCTGAAATTTTCTTAGACTATTTTAAATTAGGGATTCATTTTTAACAGAAATAGGTGATTATATATGTATATACAATTTGTCTTTTTTTTTTTTTTTTTCCCAGAGTGTTGGGTTTTTTTCCCTGTGCCACGCTGGGTAAGTTGTGTTTTTCAGTGAATCTATATATTTCATTACATCTAAATTTTAAATTTAATCATATACAGTATTTCACAGCATTTTCTTATTTTTAAATACCTCTATTGGGTATGTGTGATATGTCCATTATTTCTGATCATGGTAATTTGTGCCTTTTCTCTTTTAAGTCATCATAAAAACTTTTGATAACTTACAAATTTCTAAGTATTTCTAACAAACGAAATTTTGTCTTTTGGTTTTCTATTATATACTAATTTCTATTTTATTATTAATTTCTTATATTACCTATTTTCTTACTCTTTGGGTTTAGTTTGTAGTTGGTTTGGGTTCATTGGTGGACAGAAGATTAAATCAGTTAATTTTTACATTATTCATTTCAAATGTATGAATTTAATGCTATAGCTACTCTCTGAGCAGTTTTAGCTATATTCCTGACATTTTATGTCATGTTTTTGTTACTCAGTTAAGATATTTTCTAAGTATGATTATGATTCTTCTTTCACCCATGGAGTATTTAGGAGTATTTTACCTAATTTATAAACACTTAGGGTTATCTTTTCTTTATCATTGCTTTTGTTATTGATTTTATTTCACTGTGGTCAGAGCGAATATACAAACTCTGTCAGTCCTTTCAAAATGTTTGAGGTTTGCTTTATGACCCATGGTTAATTTCAGTATATATTCCAAGAGCACTTCAAACAACTTATATTCTAGAATTTGATGGTTACAGCATTTTATATATGTCTACTCAGAACTACTAATCTTATTCTTCACCCTTGCTAATTTTTGTCTACTTAATTGGTTATTGCAAAAAGGTATATTGAAATCTCTCTTTGTTGGCTGGTTTCTTTTTCTTTGTCCTTTTTTGCTTTACCTATTTTGAAACCATGTTATTAGATTCATCTAAATTTAGAATCTTAGCTCCTGATTGGTTCTCTCATCATTTTGAAAAGTCCCTCTTTGCCTTTAGTAGTCAGTCTTGCCTTGAGGTCTATTTTTTTCTTTTTGGTCTATTTGGGGCCTCACCCATAGCATATGGAGGTTCCCAGGCTAAGGGTCCAATCAGAACTGTAACCACCAGCCTACACCACAGCTCATGGCAACGCTGGATCCTTAATACACTGAGCAAGGCCAGGGATCCAACCCGTATCCTCATGGATGCTAGCTAGTCTGGTTCGTTTACTGCTGAGCCAGGACAGGAACTCTGCCTAGAGGCCTATTTTGATCTAAATCTTGTTATCAATTTTCTTTTGTATAGTGTTTAGTCAATCTTCTCGAATGCTTTGACTTCAAATTTTGGTATACCTATTTATTTAAATTAAGACTTTATTTTTTAGGTACATGGCAAAATGGAGAGAGGAAGGTAGATTTTCTTCATAACTCCTGCCCCTACGCATGCCTAACCTCCTTCTATTATCAACATGGTTCACCAGAATGATAGTTTTTTACCAAGGATGAACCTAAGATGTCACATCATAATCACTCAAGTCCATAGTTTACATTATAGTTCACTCTTGTGTTGTACATTATGTGAGTGCAAGCAGATGTATAATGACATGTATTCATCATTATGACATGATTTGGCATGCTTTTGTCGCCCTAAAAATCCTCTGTGCTCTACCTTTTCATCTCCCCGCCCCCCTCCCCGGCAACTACTGATCTTCTTACTGTGTCTCTAGTTTTGCCTTTTCCAGAATTAGATTCTTTTTAGATGAGCATATTTTATTTAGTAATATGCATTTAATGTTCCTCCATTATATTATATGAAGGTAACACATCTTTTTCATCTGCCTCATTCAAGATTTCCTCTTTATATTTGATTGTCATCAGTTTAAACTATAATATATTTAAGATTTTATTTATAATGATCATGCTTTAGGTTTTAGAATTTGTTGAGACTCTGTTGTACTTAGGTTCCTAGGTTCTCTTCTCTCTGAATTGTAGCCTCTCCTGTTTTGGCTCATGTTCTTAAAAGTCTTAACAGCAATTCTATTTTGTGAAGCCTTGTTGCTTAAATCTCTGAGCCACAAGTTTCTGCTTGATCTCTTAGTCTTCACCTTCTTTAGAACTGGCATTTGATACCCTCAGTATTTGCTGTCCCTCTTTCCTCTCTGACTTTTCTTATGCCTTTGCTTTTCACACTCCCCTAAAAACTTTCATCTCTGGCTCTGTTCTCGAGTGAACCTAGGCTAAGATAATTGTGATCATATTTAGCCAGTTTCGCTATGGCTTTGTTCTGAATCTTTGGAAAATTCTTCTGGGTACTATTGCCCATGCTGAGCACTCCTATCATTCCCTCTGAGAGCTGTCATATTCACTGGTTCACTGAGATTGAAACAAACAAATTTATTGGAAAGCAATTCACCAAAACCCTTTGGTAAGAAATAACTTCAAGTGACTTATGCACAGAAATAAATTAAAAAAAAAAAAAACAAAAAACAGTACTTAAAACCAATTGGCATTTTCATGGCAACTTAAACTGTCTGTTCAGCAGAATAGAATGTCAATTGTAAGCATACAATTTTAAGACTTGTGTCAACTTTATGTATAGAAGTTTAAGATTAAAATGTCAATTTTATAGTTAAAACTGTCAAAGATATGTGAAAATTAGATGCAGATACCTGGTTGCTTTAGGGATTAATCCAGGAATGGTTTCTGTGCAGGTGGCTAGATACTCACATTTAGTTGGGCATGGGATTAAAATTCTTGGGCATGTGTGTATGCATTTTTCCAAGTATGCATAGGTCTATTGGGTATGTGCCAATGCTTCTTTTTTAAGTTCCCAGTTAAAGTTTTCACAGCCCCACCTGTAACTTTACTCCTTTCTTTAGCCCCTTAAATATCTAGAGTGCTGGAAACATGTGATTCCACAGATGGTACAAAGTAGCTAAAACTTGAGTCTCTGGTACATTGTTAACAGTGTTATTATTTCAAATCATTGTCAATTTTGCAATTCAAGTTAAACAAATCCTTGCATTATAGGCCATATCCAGCCTGTGGTCAGATATGCTTGCCTTCAATCCTTTTAGGACCCTTAGAAATTTTTTGAGGTATTTAAAGTAGGGGTCCTTAACCTTTTCAAAGTCACAAACTCCTTGGACCTCTAGTGATGTGTATATTATTCATCTCAGAATAATATTAAATGTATATAATTAAATGCATAGGATTATCATGGAACCACTTAGAATAAAGTCATCAAAATATTAATTTGTGTCATAAGGACATGTACATTTCTTTATTATATGCTTTTAATAATAATATCTATTGGAAGGTTTAATAACTATAGCAATTTTGAAATCATTATACCCATAAAAGACATTTTAAGAGATCTGTGACACCTAAAATGTGATGTAATATCTGTGATGTCTACTGGTTACAAACTCATAGTTACTGCTAATACTATGGTTTATTAGTCATGGTAAAAGGAAAAGCTCACTTTCGGTTAAATGTAGTGCAAATATTTTTTCCATCCAAGTTCAGGGGTACTCTAAATTCTATCCAGAGTGCCCTTATGCTTCTGTGGATCCCAGATTAACCCCTGGTTTAAAGGAAGACTATTCTTACAATGTTGAAAATCCAGTAGAAATGCAATGAATACTATTTACTAAAGGTAAAGCATTAGAATTTTCTGGAATCTCTAATGCTCTAGCTCCAAACACTATAGTCACTTGAGTTTTGCTGTGGGGCCTAGAACCACGTCCAAACCTACACCTGCTAAGTTTGGTTTGAACAAACTCTTTTGTTTGAACAAGTCTCTTATAGTCTATGTCAGATCCCATTGCTTTGTTAACCCCAGAAAAATTCTCTCCCTTAGGAAAGGCTAGAGGGGAGAGGATAAAGTTTCCACAAATTAGTATACCATATGTTTAAACAAATCTGCCATATGTTGGATATAGTAAATATAACTGGGATTTTTTTTTTTAGTGCTTAACCCTGAGGAGAAGCAGAGATGTGAGTCTCAGGGCCAAGGGCCAACTGTACACGTGGGGTGGAGAGCACAGGGTAAGAACCTGTCCCCCTGACCTTCCCCACCATAGGCAGGCCCAGGGCTTGGACCTTCCACACCCATCGCCAAAGGGAGGCTGCCTCCTATTGACCAAGAGAGCTGGGGGTGGGGTTGGGACACTATTTAGCTGCCCTGGCCCTCAGGGAGGCTCTGGGAGTGATTTTGGCCACTTGAGGGTCCACAGCTGGGATATAATATATATGACTATGTCCCTACCTGCTGGGATATAGAGGATGAAATTTTTAATACCTTTTTGCTTAATATATATCTGACACTTTCAATTCATTTTAGTGTGAGCCTCTCTGCTACTTATCTCCCACTGATGACTTGTTCATTTTAATTAAACTTCAACTGCTTTTTCCTTAACACAAGGACAGAGAGCTCTTCTTTTAGTCAATGACCACTCCTATCAAACTGTTTAAATTATCCTTTAAGCATAATTAGCATAATCAGCTACAAGTATTATTCCTAATAACTGAGAGTGAGCCAGTTGGATGGCCTAAAATGAAGTACTTTCAAAGAAGCTTTTCATTTTGCAAAATTTCCTCCAACACCAGATTAGGAAGAGTTTATTAGAATTCTGTCCTAAAGAAAACCCTTAGCCTATTTAAAAAAAAAAAATTGGTTCCTTATATATATGTATCAATGTATTTGTCCGTGGAGGCAGTAGTGGTTGTTCAGAATAGACATTGCTTACTTGAGCATCAAGAATGCTTTAGTCAAACACAGAACAACACTAAAAAGATGAGAAGGTTCATTAAATAGAAGGACAGATTTTAGGGACTAATGGGCAGATGTTGGCACACAGGGTCCATACAAGACAGTTGGGAAAGATCAAAACAGCTCAACCAAGGCACAGACTTAATTATGCACCTGGTTTACACAATACACAACTGAGCTCCTTTATGTTGTTATTTTACTGACTTGGAGCAGAGCTCCCCTGCAGTCCTAAATTAAGCCAGGGAAGCCAAGGATATTTAAATAGAGCTTTTTAAAAATTGGAGACGCTTCCAGATTATGAGCTTAAGACTTAACATTCATGTGAAAATTATGTATGCTATGTACAAATTCCTCACTTGTATTCCTGCCTATAAATGTTTGTGTTATTTTCCAGAAGTTTACAGCTCTTTGACAAAAATTTAAGTTCTCAAACCCTTAGAAGTGTTTCAAAACATGAGCGAAGTGTCTCTTCAAAGTCAAAAGTCATATATATTTTTCAAAATTGGATTTTTTTATTTCATTTCATTTGTCATATGGTAGTTCCATCATTTATCCCTATTTTAATGGGGCAGTACTCAAAAATCACGGCACTATCAAAATTAACTGTGGTAACTACAGTAAATAGCTACAGTGTTACAAAGTAAAATACCTAAAATGTTTTCTTCCTTAAAAAATGACTGCAAAATTGCCTGTTCTATTAAATAAATATTGAAAGCTGTAATTTTAAGCTCACAGACTACTTTGCAATGGTCAACTTTGTTATTCATTTTCTCTCTAGTATTATATAAAAATAGAAATGATGAGCATATTAATGAAAGAATTGCACAATTTTTTCATTATAAAGTATACATCCTTTGTCAGAGTTTTAGGGTTTTATATAGCACCAAAGCCCAGTAGACTTCTACAGTCACACTCTATTTGAATATAGGGGGTAGCATTTTTCAGCTGGGAGCTTAGGAAAGTTAAACAATCTGTGCTTTCTTTGGGTTTCTCGTCTGTATAATAAGCAAATACCTGAGCCTATTACAAAGAGTTATGTTGAGACTAAAATTCGTGAAAATATATATGCTGTGGTTATTTATATTACTAATATCTACTTTTTATATCAGTTGAAGGTTTTGGAAACTGATAAAAACTAATTCATAAAGAATATCTTAAACATGTTTTATCTTAGAATGAAATTTTGCCATTTGAAACAATATGGATGGACTTGGAGAACATTATGCTAAGTGAAATAAGTCAAAGACAAATACTACATAATATCACTTATATGTGAAATCTAAAAAAGACAATAAACTAGTGAATACAGCCAAAAAGAAACAGACTCACAGAGACAGCTAACTAGTGGTTACCAGTAGGGAGAGGCAAGGGGCAGGGGATTGAGAGGTACCAACTAGTAGGTATAAAATAAGCTGTAAGAATACATTGTACAACACAGAGAATAAAGCCAATGTTTTAAAAATAACTATAAATGGAGTGTAATGTTTAAAAATTGTGCATCACTATACTGTATATCTGTTACTTATGTAACGTATATCAACTACATTTTTTTTAAAAAAATCACATATTTATCTTGATTTTTGAAAGCTGTTATTGTTTTTTTGGTTTCTTTAAGTCTTCTAAGCTAAAACAACCAAACGATGTATTTCAATTTTCAATTGAAACATATTTTTAAACTCACTTAAATACAATCAAAATCTTAATGTATGCTCAAAAATATGGTTGGGCCCTTTTTATCAGCTAGAACAAATTTCTTCCGCTAATATTTCAAAGCCTCTCCCAGCCCCTCATGCCTCTCTCCACCACCCCACCATAAAGTAGTGAAGTAAATATTACTTTGAAAAGACCTCTGAGGATATGGGCCTTAATTGTTAACTCAGCCACTGCTAGCTGGGGAATTCGGGACAGGTGATCCAGTCTCCCAGCTCACAGGTAATAATTTGCAAAGCTAGCACTAGTACATGGTAGGACCAGCTCTTTCAACCTCACAAGACTGTTTTGATGGAAATGAAAGACATTTAAAAGTTGAACTACATAGGCTAAGGTTTAGATTTAAGTTATTTAGAACTTCACCATATCTCCTCCCCACCCCCCATTCTTCAGTCATATGTCACACTCCTATACTGAGGTTGTTCAAGACGTCTAAATCCTACATTAAAATGTTAAGTTTTAAGTATATTGGTTCTACAGGCCTAAGTGAAGTTCTATGGCTTTCTTCTTTAAATGGGATGAATGATGTAGATCCAGGGTCACCTAACCATTAAGCACTGGACTAGCTTCTCTTCTAACAACTGAACATTTTTTTTTAGGTTTCAAAGATGAATATTAGATAGCACTATTGGTCTGGGTGAATGAGCTTGCATTTCCATTGTTTTTAATTTACACTTAGTTTTCAATTACATAGAAATGGAGCTCTTTGCTTATTTCTTTGGCTAAAATGCACAGATACATATTTTATCTAAGAAGAATAATACCTCCTTATGAGCTGTGGAAAATTATAAACTTCCATTAACCATTTTGTTTGGATTGAAAAGAGACATATAGTCTATAATTTATAAATAAAATGCTCACTGTGTTACCTCAAATATTGTATTTAGGTTTTTTTTTAATTTTTATATAACAAAATGTTTAAATATTTTAAAATTTTCTCAATCATAATGTCAAAATTATTTGGGGTTTTGTTTAAATAAACGTATAATTTTAGAATACTTTTATATTTACAAAAAAGTTATAAAGATGTTACAGACAGTTCCTAAACACCCCTGAGTTTCACTCCTTGATAATAGGTTATTGTGTTATATATGTCACAACTAATGAATCAATATCAATGCATTATTTTTTCAAAATTAAAATTTTTCTTTTGTGGTAAGTACACTTAAAATGGAGCTAGCCTTATAATAAAATTTTAAGTGCACAGTGAAGTAGTTCACTTAGGGGCACTACTAATGGGCACAATCTTGTACAGCAGATTGTGTACAAGATTGTATCCTTAATATCTCACTCCTGCTAGCCCCTGCCAACCACCATTCTACTCTCTTTCATGTAAGTAGAATCATTCAATATTTGTCCTCCTTTTTCTTATTTCACTTAACATGATGTCTTTCAGGTTCATCCATGAAAGGGGTCTTTAAGTTGTTTATACCTCTAAGCTATTGTGACTAATGCTACAATGAACATGGTAGTGCAGGGTTTTTTTTTTTTTTTTTTTTTGAGATTGGGATTGTAAGAATTTTGGATATATATGCAGAAGTGGAACTGCTGGGTCATGTGGTAATTCAAATTTTAATTTTTTTAGAAACATCCATACTCTTTCAGATTAGCTTCAACATTTTACATTCCCACAGATAGTACGAAAGTGTTCCAATTTCTCCACATCATTGCCAGTACTTGTTATCTTTTATTTTTTAAATAATAGCCATCCTAAAGTGTGAGATAATATCAAATTTGATTTGCATTTCCCTGATAATTAGTGATACTGAGCATTTTTTTCATGTACCTGTGGCCATTTTGTATATCTTCATTGGAAAATATCTATTCAAGTTCCTTAATCATTTTTAATCAGGTTACTTTGTTGTTGTTTGTTTTTGCTATTGAGGTATAGGAGTAGTTTGAATATTTTTAGTATTCAGCCTTTCTTGAAGGTACAGTTTCCAAATATTTTCCCCTATTCATTATGTTGCCTTTTTACTCTTTTATTTCCTTTGCTGTGCAAAAACATTTTAGTTTGATGTAATCACACTTGTCTGTTTTGGGGGGGGGTTTGCTTGTGCTTTTGTTTTCAGATCCCCCCCCCCCCCCCCAAAAAAAAACACCAAAGACCCAAGGCACCCCTGTCTTCCACAGTTGAATGCTTTCCCTGGTCATAGCAGTCCTAGACCCAGTGCTGTGCTGCAATGCAGAGTAAGTGGAGCTGGAGCATTCACTCTGCTCAGGCTGGGGCACTTGGAGGAAACCTGGCAGTCATGGAGCAGTCCTCATTCCGCTCTTTCTGCCCTGCCTCTGGGGCAAGTCAGAACATGTGCTCCTTAAGAGCCAAGTCCAGGCTTCCCATATCCTCTTGTTAATCCTAGCAGCCCTCTTTCCTCAGTTGCCGCTAAAGTACTCGGTCCTTCCAAGGATGCTAAGGCCGCAATGGGGTGAGGACCTCACTTTATCCTGCAACTAGCACTGCGCCTGGCAGCCCCCACCTAGCATTTGTCCGCACCATGGCCTCCCTCTCGGAGCTCGCCTGCATCTACTCTGCCCTCATCCTGCATGACCATGAGGTGACGGTCCCCGAGGATAAGGTCCTCATTAAAGCAGCAGGTGTAAATGCTGAGCCATTCTGGCCAGGTTTGTTTGCGAAGGCTCTGGCCAATGTCAACATCGGGAGCCTCATCTGCAATGTGGGGGCTTGTGGACCTGCCCCAGCAGCTGGTGCTGCACCAGCAGGAGGTCCTGCCCCAGCTGAGGAGAAGAAAGTAGAAGCGAAGAAAGAAGAATCTGAGGAGTCTGATGATGATGTGGGCTTCTATAACACATTCAATAAAAAAAAAAGCTGAGCTCTTAAAAAAAAAAAATCCTAGCAGCCCTATTTTAAAATGTAATGAAAACTAAACTTTTTTCTATTACATATTTTTTCATTATCCTGAATACACATTTCCATTTTCTAATTCTGATAGAGACAATACGAGAGTTGTATTCACACTTTGAAATTTAGAACAAAAAAGTTAAAAGATTAGTTTTTACTCTCCTTTATCAATTCAGTGAAGCATGGAACTTGCCAATTATTCCATCTCATTTCCCTAATATAAAAACTTCACAATTCTATCCCTAGGAATATATGAGTATGCTTTACTGCAATGAAATCACTCAGCAATTGATAGCATTCATTTTAAAAAGCCCTTTCCTGTTCCTTTTAAATATATGACTTGTTTAAATATTAAAAACTACCCATGGATAGTTAATCCAAAAATAACACATTAATATTTTTATTGAATTTTTAGTGAGTATACATAGTGGTTGGTATTGGATCATACCCATTACCCCACTAGTAAAAATTGAAGAGAGGTCAAAATTTTGGATTGAATCTTTTTAATGGAATTATATTTATTTAGGAAATAAATGTTCAATTAATTATGACTATTGCTATCTTTTTAGTAACATCTAATTGGAGACAACAATGTAAGTGCCTACATTTCCCAGTGCTCATTATTGTAATCAGCACTGAAGAGAAATTCCTATCCGAAGTTATTTTGTTACATACCAGGTCAAGGATTGGGAAGCCTAATTTAAACAATTAAAATAATGCAAGAATGAGTTTATATTCTTTCACTAATGTAGCAGATCACTCCAGATATTGTTTTCACCAGCACCTTGATTCAAAGTGATAGACTAGTAGTAAACACACCTATAAAATATTACAAGGAAATCTTTCATAAGAAATTCTTGAGTTAAATGTTTCATAATCTGCCACAGTTGCTAGGCCCAATAATGTTGTTTTAAAAGTATTTTAAAACTAAGACTCTTTTCTTTGGTCCTCTAACTATAAATAGCCTGAAAGTTATTTTCCAATGTACTAGGGCAGTGTAAGAAAGAATAGACTGTAGAAAATAGATTAATAATGGAATTATCTGATAAAAACAAATGGGCATCTATATTGATGGTGTCACAGGAATGTAAAACAAGCAGTACATAGAATTAAATTGTGATGAATCATTCAAATATATTGAAAAATTTAGGTCTGCTTGTTAAACACAACAGAAAGAAAACACTGTTTTAGAAGCTACCTTTTACATCATTATAGATTGTTTTTCTGAAGTATAGTTTTTTTTTAAATTATTTACTGATTAAATTCTTTTGTGATAATGTGAACAAGCCAACCCTTTTGTTAGTTCTACTTCACCACTTAGTTCAAGTGAAATAAGCCCAGTTTAAGACTTGCCTTCAATTAATTCTCAACCTGATAAATGATATATGTTATTAAAAGTAGCACTATGATTGTATACTCATTCAAAATCCTTGGTATTGGAACTATTTCAAATTAGTCTTCTATTTGTAATGATTTAATTGTTTTTTCCTAATATAAGTAAAAATATATATATAAAATCCAAAAATGGATTTTAAGCCTTAAATTATTTTGGCCTTGGTTTGTTTTATGTGTCTTAATTTGATCTCTAAAGTATACTGTTAAATTTAATCATTAAGGCATTTTTACTTGAACCCAGAACCAACAGTGAGGAATTTAATATTTGCCTTAGTTTGTTCTGAAAACTGAAGGCAATTCCTCATTATTTCCATTGTATAATTATATATTTCTTCTGTAACATTTTTTACTCTGGGTATGAAATCAGAAGAAATAATCCTTGGGCAGTAATATAGAAAAAGGTAAATATATTCAACATCATTCATAATGATGAAAAAAATTACAATGATTTTAAGTGCCTGCTCCAATTCATATCCACCCAGAAACTCAATATGACAAAATTGAGAAATAGGATCTTAGCATATGCAAATAAGCATTTCAAGATGACTACATTCCTGGATTTAGTGTAGGCCCCAAATTCAACAGTGGGTGTTTTCATAAGAGAAAGAATGGGGAAACTTGGACATGGAGATTCACACAGACCCAGAGGGCACAGTCATATAGAAGAAAACCATGCAAAGTCAAAAACAAAGATTGGAGTTATGCTTCCATAATCCAAGATGAATTCCAGAAGCTACCATAAATTGGGAGAGACAAGAAAGGATTCTTCCCTAGAATCTTTGAAGTGAGCATGGCCCTGATAACAGGTGGATTTCAAATGTCTAGACTCCACAATTCCAAGAGAATAAATGTTTGTTCTTTTAAGCCACATGGTTTTTGGTACTTTGGTGCACACTAGGAAACTAATGCAACTGTAATGGTACTTCTGCAGTTATAAAAAGTCTAATAGACCATGGTAGAAGATAATATATGTATGCCTGGGTCACTTTGCTGTACAGCAGAAATTGGCACAACATTGTAAATCAACTTTACTCAATAAAAAAGTTTTTAAAAAGTCTAGTTGCAAGTGAATGGCATTTATACATTTAAAAGGTTTTTCCTTTGTTAATAATAAAATGGTTGAGAATAGTTGCCAGCCTAAATTGTCAGCATTAGAGTAAAAATATAAAGTTGGTACATTTTAAAGCCGCTTTACTGATTAAATCTGATCCTTAAAAATTCTTGTAAAGATCATTTATTCTATGAATTTTCCAAAGAAACATTAGATCTTTCTCTTTTTCTTTAAAGCCCCCAAAATTAATCAACTCAGATTATAATTCCCAAATAATGGGCCTTGATACAGAATCAATGAATCTATCAATGCCATGGTCAGACGCCTCTACATTCTAAGCTAGTTATTAGTAAGAAAAACATAGTCCAGATACAAATTAAAAAATGTTGTAATTGATAACTGAGGAAAGTATTGTTAAATCATAGGACAATACTAAAAAAGGAGGGATCAGAAATCTTAATTCCTGGTTCTTTTATTTACTTCTTGGGGGAATTCATTTAACCTCTTTAGGTTTTCTTCTCTTGCCTATAAAAAGATCTCCAGTTAACAATCTAACTTTGCACCTAAGGAAACAGAAAAATGACAAAGTAAGCCATAGAGAGCAGAAATAAGGAGGTTATAAAGTCTAGAGCAGGAGGAGGGCTCAAGATGATGGAGTTAGAAAACATGGAACTCATCTCCACCCATGAACACATCAAAAATTCATCTACATGTGGAACAATTCTCACTGAAAACTAACTGGGAACTGGCCAAAGGACTCTTGTACAACCAAGGCTATAAGAAGATAGACAATTTTTAGTTCCTGTTGTGGCACAGTGGAAACAAATCCAGCTAGGAACCATGCAATTGCGGGTTCAATCCCTGGCCTTACCCAGTGGGTTAAGGGTGGTGTAGGTGGCAGACACAGTTCAGATCTGGCATTGCTGTGGCTGTGGCTCCGATTCGACTCCTGCCTGGGAACCTCCATATGCCACGGGTGCGGCCCTTAAAAAAAAAAAAAAAAAAGACAGACAGACAATCAGGTAGGAATGGAAGAATAGCAATCAGATTGGGACCTGTGCCCCTGGGAAGGGAGTCAGAGGAAAACAAAGATTACTAGGCTATACACTTACTCTGGAAAGCGAGTGGTTTACCCCTGGGGAGTAAGTGGTTTAACAGGTTGGGCACCCTAGTCCCGGAGTCCTGAGTGGAGGAGACAAGCCCCTTGGGCTGGTTGGAGGGCCACTGGGACAGAAAGAAGTGGTGTGGGAAATCCAGACTCTTCTTGTGTGGAACGTACTGATAAGCCCCTGAACCAGGGAGGAGAGAGGTCTATTCTAGCTGCTGCACAGGTTTCTCACACCACCTTGCCATGGACTCCAGCCCAAGCTGAGTCAGTGCTCCAGTTCTCCTCACTCCATGCCACAGTACAGCACTGGACCTGGGGTGGCTGTAACTAAGGAAAAGAATCAACCATGGGACACGAAGGCAACCTGATCCCAGGACAGAGCCTGTGTGGACTGGCAGTGGCCACTGTTGGTGGTTACTGAAGCAGCACCTCAGAAGCTGCTCACATCTCTGGCAATGGCCCTTTTACAACAGCTCACCCCTCGCCCCCATACATGCAGGGAGATCATGTGGTCTCCACTTGCACTGCAGAGTATTCTCCAATAGGGTGGGAGCAGGGATGGCTAGAGACAGTGATCTGCTATGAGAGACAAAGAGGTCTTACCCCATAGGCAGGGCAGTCTCCTGCCACAGTCCCCTATAGTGGCTATCAGGTTTCCCGCCACCTTCTTACCACAATGCAGCAGTGGATATGGGCCTCCTACATCTGGGAAAAGACTTGACCATGGGACACAGATGTGACCTGATCCCACGGCAGAGACTGCATGGGGCAACCACTGTTGGCACTTACACAAGTGGTGCCTCAGAAGCCACCCAGATACCTAATGGTAGCTACTCCACCATAGCTCACCCCTCAATACATACTAACAGTCCACATGAGACCCCAGCAGCCCTGCAGAGAAGTCCCACAACAGGGAAGAGGGGGGGCAGCAAAGGCTGAGATCAGAGATTGACTGAGAAGGACAAAGAGGACTTGAACCCAATGTTGCATTGAGGTGGAGATGTGAATGTCTACACATTTAGTGCATCAGATCTCTATCTGTTCATGGGCCCCTCTTGCTTCAGCACCCCCCTTCTCTGGGGCAAATATCCCAGTGTGGGGAGAGAGAAATACACTAAAAGGGAGTAGAGCCAGCTCAGCCCAAATCTCAGGGCTTCTGCTCCAGCAACTTGGCATCAGACTCCCCCATAATAATGGTGACGGCCATTAGACAGAGAAGTCTCAGTTCAGACCCAGTGGTTGCTCTAGTCCCTTGATCTCCAGTCCCACCAACAAGGTGATGGTGGCCAGCACACCCAGAGGTAAGAGATGTCTTGTATCCACATCGAATCCAGCTCTTCCACCAAAGGCTTTGAATATAGGAGGTCTATAGTGGGATGTTCCCTCATAATAACACCCCTTTAAGACCATAGTAGTTAACTGTCTCACCTAAATTCATAGAGGCAGAGGTTGTTTGTTTACTCTCAATTGAAAGAACAAGAGAAAACACCTAAAAATAATGAATTAAAAATAAACAGTTTACCAGATGAAGAATTCAAATCACTGGTAAGAATGTTAACTGAATTAGGGAAAAGAACAATGAACACAATGAACATTTTAACTAGGAACTAGAAAATATAAAAAATACCTAATCAGAAATAAAGTATCGATAGCGGAAATAAAAAATGTACTAGAAGGAATGAATAGCAGACTAAGTGATACGGCAGAATGCATATGTGATCTGAGAGATACAGTAATGGGAATCATCCAATCAGTAAAGCAGAAAGAAAAGCCAGTTTTAAAAACTGAAATCAATTTTTAAGAGATCTCTGAGATAACATTAAGACTATCAACATAGACATTATATAAGTCTCACAAGGAGACTAGAGAAGGGGATCAAGAATGTATATGAGGAAATTATGGCTGGAAACTTCACAAACTTGAAACATATGTCCATACCTGTCTCCTATAATAAAATTAAGTACATATTGTCTATCAATAATTACTTTAAATGTCAAGGTGCTAAATGTTCTGACCAAAAGGCATAGGGTGGCTGATTATATTTTTTAAAAAAGACCCTACTGATTACAAGCCCTCTATTCAGGGCTAAAGATACACACAGACTCAAGGTGAAGGAATGGAAAAGGGTATTTCATCCAAAAGGAAGTGACCTTATTTATTTTTTTGCTTTTTTTTTTTAGGGCTACACCTGTGGCATATGGAGGTTCCCAGGCTATAGGTCTAACTGGAGCCATAGCTGCTGGCCTACACTATGCCACAGACATAGCAACATGGAATCCAAGTAGTGTCTGTGACCTACACCACAGGTTATGGCAATGCCAGATCCTTAACCCACTGAGTGAGGCCAGGGATTGAATCTGCAACCTCATGATTCCTAGTTGGAATCGTTTCCACTGCACCACGACAGGAACTCCAAAAGGAAGTGATCTTAAATCATACAATAGACCAGTTGGACTTAATAGCTATCTAGAGAACATTCCATCCAATAAATAAGAGAATACATATTCTTTTCAAGTACACATGGAACATTCTCAAGGATAGAGCACATGCTAGGCTCTAAAGCAAATCTCAGCAAATGTAGGAGAATAGAAATTATAGCAAGCATGTTTTCTTATCACAACAGTATGAAACTAGAAATCTACTACAGAAATAAAAATGATAAAAGCACAAACATATGAATAGTAAACACTACACTATTAAAAAAACTAATAAGGCAATGAAGAAATCAAAAAGGATATGAGAAAATACATAGAGACAAAAGAAAATGGAAAAAATGCTCTAAAATCTATGACATGCAGCAAAAGCAGTTCTAGGAGGGAAGCTGATAGGGATACAGGCCTTTCTCAAGAAATAAAAACAAATCTCAAACAACCTAACCTACCATATAAAGGAATTAGAGAAAAAACAAACAAAACCCAAAGTTAGCAGAAGGAAGGAAATAATAAAGATCAGAGAAGAAATAAAGAGACCAAAATTACAAAAGAAAACATCAATGAAACCAAGATCTGAACTTTTTTAAAGGCAAAAATTGATAAACCTTTAGCCAGACTCACCAAAAAGAAGAGAGGGCCCAAATAGAAAATAAAAGAAATGAAGAAACAACAGAGGAGGAACAATAACTAATGCCAGAGACATACAAAAAATCTTGAGGATATTATCAACAGTTATATGCTAGTAAACTATATGACCTAGAAGACAAGGCCAGTTTCTAGAAACATACAACCTGCTAGACTGATTCAAGAACAGAGAGACAATTTGAACAGACTTACCAATAATAGTGAAAATGAGTTTGTAATTTAAAAACTCGGGAGTTCCCTGGTGGCTCAGTGGATTAAGGATCCTGTGTTGTCACCACTGTGGCATGAGTTTGATCCTTGGCCCAGGAACATCCACATGTGGCAGGCATGGCCAAATAACAAAACAAAGTCCAGACAAAGTCAAGGATGCTTTCTCAGGGAAATTCTACCAAACTTACAAAAGAGCTAATAGCTACCCTTCTCAAACTATTGCAAAAAAAACAAAACAAAAAAAACACAAAGTGGTTAAGAACACTCCCAAATTCATTTTATGAAGGCACCATTACCCTCATACCAATACCAAAACCAGACCAAATCACTGCAAAAAAGAAAACTATAGGCCAACATATTTAATAAACACATATACAGAAATCTTCAACAACATATTAGCAAACTGAATCCTACAATATATAAAAAGGATCCTATATTGTGCTCAAGTGGGACTTATCCTAGGGATAAATGATGGTGCAGTGTTCACAAAACAATGTGATATATGACATTAACAGAGGGAAGTATTAAAATCACATGAATATCTCAAAAGGCCAAAAATGGTGACAATATCCAACACCAGTAAATGATATATACTCTTCAAAATGAGCACAGAAGGAACATATTTCAGTGTTATAAAGCCCAATTATGACAAACCCATGGTAAACATCATATGCAACAGTGAAGAGATAAAAGCCTTCTCTCTAAATTCAGGAACAAGATAAGGATGCCCAGTCTTGCCACTTCCTTTTAACACGATATTGGAAGTTTTTTGTTTTTTGTTTTGTTTTTTTTGTTTTTTTTTTTTTGCTTTTTAGGGCCATACCCATGGCATATGGAAGTTTCCAGGCTAGGGGTCCAATCAGAGCTGCAGCTGCTGGCCTACACCACAGCAACACTGGATCTGAGCTGCGTCTGTAACCTACACCACAACTCATGGCACCCCTGGATCCCCAACCCACTGAGCAAGGCCAGGGATCAAACCTGCATCTTCATTGGTACTATTTGGATTCATTTCTGCTGTGCCACAATGGAAACTTCAATATTGGAAGTCTTAGCCACAGAAATAAAGAAGTAAAAAATGCCTTCAAATTGGAAGAGAATACAACTATCACTATTTATAGATGACATGATATATAGAGATAATCCTAAAGTTTTCACCAAAAAAACTATTAGAACTGATAAACTAATTCAGTCAAGTTGCAGGTTACATGGTTAATATACATAAATCTGTTGCCTTACAAAATTAAAGAGAGGATTCTAAAGGTAGCAAGATAAAAAAAAAAGTTCATTACAAGGGAATTCCCACAAGGCTATCAGCTGATTTCTCTACAGTGATGCTACAGGTCAGAAGGGAGTGGAAAGATATATTCAAATTCTGAAAGGGAAAAATCTGTGAACTACAATACTCTGCCCAGCAAGATTATTGTTTAGAATAGGAAGAGAAATAATTTCTTTCTTTCTTTCTTTCTTTCTTTCTTTCTTTCTTTCTTTCTTTTTTTTTTTTTTGTCTTTTGTCTTTTGAGGGCTGCACCCATGACAAATTGTCTTTTGAGGGCTGCACCCATGAAAAATGGAGATTCCCAGGCTAGGAGTCTAATCAGAGGTATTGCTGCTGGCCTACACTACAGACACAGCAATGCCATATCTGAGCCATGTCTGTGACCTGCAGCACAGCTCACAGCAATGCCAGATCTTTAACCCACTGAGCGAAGCCAGGGATCAAACCCACAACTTCATAGTTACTAGTCGGATTAGTTTCTGCTGAGCCATGATGGGCCCTCCAAGAGAAATGATTTCTCAGACACGCAAAAACTTGAGTACAGTAATACTAAACCTATCCTAAAACAAATATTGAAATGCTTCCTCTAAAGAGGGAAAAGCAAGAAGACGTAGGAAGGAGGAATTCACATTTGGAAAGTAATCACCTAAATAAGCCAGTATACAGGTCTGAAATGGGGGGAAATATATTTGTGAAAGTGATGATAAACACAAGGAACAACAAAAGGATAAACGTGAAGATGTTAAACAGGTCATCAAAATCATAGAATTATGCAGAAGGAGAATTAAAAAATGGGTTTTTCTTTTCTTAGAATGTGTTCGAGCCTATATGGCTGTCAGTCTAAAGCAAGCTGATATAGGAGGATGTTAACACACTTGAAAATAAGGGCAACAACAAATCAAAAACATACAATAGATTCACAAAAACCAAAAAGATAACAAGCATAAATTAAAAGGAAATCATCAAACCTCAAAAAGAAAAAGAAAGGAACAACAATGAAGAAACATAGAATCAACTGGAAAACAAGGTTTAAATGGCAATAAATATATATGTATCAACAATTACCTTAAATGTCAATGGACTGAATGTTCCAATCAAAAGACATAGAGTGAAAGACAGGATTAAAAAACAAGAGTCTACAGGGAGTTCCCACCATGGCTCAGTGGTTAACAAACCCAACTAGCATCCATGAGGACACAGGTTTGATCCCTGGCCTTGTTCAGTGGGTTAAGGATCCAGCATTGCCATGAGCTGTGGTGTAGGTCACAGACGTGGCTTGGATCTGGTGTTGCTGTGGCTGTGGCATAGGCTGGTGGCTATAGCTGAGTGGACCCCTAGCCTGGGAACCCCCATATGGCATGGATGCAGCCCTAAAAAGGTTAAAAAAAAAAAAGAGAGACCCACCTTATGGCAAAGGACACACATAGTTTGAAAGTAAGATGTAATAAGGTATTTCACACAAACAAAAATGTTAAGAAAGCAAGAGTTGCAATACTCATATCAGACAAAATAGGCTTTAAAACAAAGGACATAAAGAAGGATGCTATTTAATGATAAAAGGATCAATTTGAGAGGATATTACACTCATCAACATAAATGCACCTGATTTAAGAGCACCCAAGTACATAAAACAAATATTAACAGATATAAAAGGAGAAATTGGTGGGGATATGATAATAGTAGGAGACTTTAACATCCTACTAACATCAATGGAGAGATCTTCTAGACAGAAAATCAATAAAGCAACAGAGATCCTAAATGACACAATAGAACAGTTATACTTAATTGTTATTTTCAGGACATTGTATCCAAAAAAAAACTAGAATATCCTTTCTTTTCAAGTGCACTTGGAACATTCTATAGCATTGATCACATACTAGGGCACAAAACTAACTTTAACAAATTTAGGAGTAGAGAAATCATATGCAAATCAATCAATGCAATACACCATATTAAAAAAGGAAAAGTCAATACCAACATGATCATCTCAATAGATATAGAAAAAGCATTTGAAGAGTTCCTGTCATGGCTCAGTGGTTAACAAATCCAACTAGGAACATGAGGTTGTGGGTTCAATCCCTGGCCTTGCTCAGTGGGTTAAGGATCCGGCATTGCCATGAGCTGTGGTGTAGGGTACAGATGCAGCTCAGATCCTGCATTGCTATGGCTCTGGTGTAGGCCAACAGCTATGGCTCCAATTGGACCTCTACCCTGGGAACCTCCATATGCTGTGGGAGCAGCCTAAGAAAAGGCAAAAAGCCAAAAAAAAAAAGAAAAAGAAAAAGAAAAAGCATTTGATAAAATCTAACATCCATTCATGATAAAAACTCTTAACAAAATGGGTATAGAAGGAGTATATCTCAACATAATAAAAGCCACTCATGACAAACCCACAGTTAATATAATACTCAACAGGGTAATGCTGAAAGCTTTCCTGCTAAAATCTGGAACAAGCCAAGGAAACCCATTCTCACCACTTTTATTCAACATAGTATTGGAAGTCCTAGCCACAGCATTCAGAAAAACAAAGAAATAAAAGGTATCCAAATTGAAATAGTATAGTGAAAGTAAAATTATCACTATATGCAGATGACATGATACTATATATATAAAACCTTAGGACTCCACACAAAAACTATTAGACCTGATAAACAAACTCAGCAAAGTAGCAGGATATAAGACTAACATTCAGCAATCAGTTGCATTTCTGTATACTATGATGAAATATCAGAAAGGGGATGTAAACAAAATACATTTTAAGTTCATGCTAAAAATAAAATACCTAGGAATAAACCTGACCAAGGAGATAAAAATAAAGATGAAAAAAGGAAATGAACAAGGATTCAAAGAAATAAAAAAGGTATCATATGCTCTTGGATTGGAGAATTCATATTGTTAAAATGACATTACTACTCAAAGCAATCTATAGATTTAATGTGATCCCTATCAAATTACCCATGATGTTTTTAACAGAACAAGGAAAATAATCCAAAAATTTATATGGAACCATAAAAGACCCAGAATTGCCAAAGCAATCCTGAGTGAAAAAAATAAAAAGCAGGAGGCATAATTCTCACAAACTTCAGAAAATACTACAAAAATACAGTTATCAAAACAGTGTGGTATTGGTACCAAAACATACATATGGATCAATGGGATGAAATAGCCCAGAAATCTATCCACACAACTTCATTAAATTAATCTTTGACAAAGGAGACAAGAATGTAAAAATGGGAAAAAGACAGTCTCTTCAGTAAGTGTCGCTGGGAAAGTTGGATGGCTGCATGTGTATCAATGAAATTAGAACACACCCTCACATCACACACAAAAATAAAATCTAAATGGCTTAAAGACTTAAACATGACATGATACCATAAAACTAGAAAAGAACATAGGCAAAACATTCTGTAACAGAAATCTTACAAATGTTTTCTTTGGTCAGTCTCCCAAGATAGGAGAAAGAAAAACAAAAATTAACCAATGGGGCCTCAAACTTACAAACTTTTGCAGAGCAAAGGAAACCATAAAAACAAACAAACAAACAAGAATTCAACCTACAGAATGGTAGAAAATAGTTATAAATGACAGAAAAGACAAGCACTTAAACTCCAAAATATTCAAACTACTCATACAACTCAGTGACAAAAAACCAAACACCCCAATCAAAAAATGGGTAATGACCTAAATAGACATTTATCCAAAGAAGACATATGTGTAGCAAGCTGCACATGAAAACATGCACAACATCACTAATTATTAAAGAAATAAAAATCAAAACTACAATGAGGTACTACCTCACTCTGGTCAGAATGGCCATCATTAATAAATCTACAAATAACAAATGCTAGAAAGGGTGTCAAGAACATGGAACCCTCCTACACTGCTGATGGGAGGGTAAGTTGGTACAACCACTATGGAAAACAGTATAGAGTTCCCTAAGAAAATTAAAAATAGAACTACCATATGATCTAGCAATCCCACTCTTGGACGTATATCCAGACAAAACTATAATTCAAAAAGTTACATGCACCCCTATGTTCACTGCAGCACTATGCATAATAGCCAGGATATGAAAACAACCTAAATGTCCACTGATAGAGGAATGGATTAGAAAGATGTGGTATATATATACAATGGGATATTACTCTGCCATAAAAAAGAACAAAATAATACCTTTTGCAGCAACATGGATAGACCTAGAAATTATCATACTAAGTGACATTAGACAGTGAAAGATAAACATTATATCACTTATAAGTGGAATCTTACAAAAGGATACAAATGAATTTACTTGTAGAAGAGAAACAAACTCATAGACTTTGGAAAACTTATGGTTACCAAAGGGGAAAGGTGGAGGGGGGATGAACTGGGGGTTTGGGATTGGCATATTCACACTGAGGTATATTGAACAATTGACCAACAGGAACCTACTATATAGCACAGAGAACTCTACCTGATATTCTGTGATAACCTATGTGGGAAAAGAATCTGAAAGAGAATGTATGTGTGTACATGTATAACTGAATCACTTTGATGTCCAGTATACATTTTCACTACCTGTAAATCAACTAATTCAATAAAACTTTTAAAAGGAAGAAAATCCTGCAAATAACAAATGCTGGAAAGAGTGTGGAGAACAGGGAGCCTGCCCACACCATTGGTGGGAGTGCAAGTTGGTGCAACTGCTATGGAGAACAGTATGAATATTTCTTAGAAAACTAAAATTAGAATTACTATATGATCTAGCAATCCTACTCCTGCACAATATATCCAGACAAAATTATAGTTCAAATAGGTTCATGCACCCCTATGTTCATCACAGCACTATTCACAATAGCCAGGATGCGAAAACAACTTAAATGTCCTTTGATAGAGGAATTGATTAGGAAGATATATATGCAATGGAATACTACCCAGCCATAAAAAAGAAGGAAATAATGCCATTCATGGCAACATGGATGCAAGTAGAAATTATACTAAGTGAAGTCAATCAGAAAGAGAAAGACAAATACCGTAAGATAGCACTATATGTGGAATCTAAAATATGGCAGAAATGAACCTATCTATGAAACAGAAACAGATTCACAGACATAGAGAACAGACTTGTGGTTGCCAGGTGGGTGGGGGAAGGAGGGGAGAGATGGACTAGTTTGGGGTTAGTAGATGCAAGCTATTATATTTAGAATGGATGAGCAATGAGGTCCTGCTGTATATCACAGGGAACTATGTCCAATCTCATGGGATAGACTGTGATAGAAAAGAAAATCAAAAAGAGTGTGTGTCTATGACTGTGTCATTTTGCTGTACAGCAGAAACTTGCACATTGTATGTCAGCTCTACTTCAATTAAAAATTTTAATAAAAAAAGAAATCTGTTGCCTTTTTATAGACTAATAGTGAACTTTCAGAAACTGAAAACAAGGAAATCCATTTACAATCTCTTCAAAAAAGAAAAAACAATGAATAAATTTAACCAAGGAGGTCAAGAACTATTTACTGAAAACCATAAACCATTGATGAAAGAAACTGAAGATAGTATAAATGTTCTTGGATTGGAAAAATATTTTTAAAATATCCATAATACACAAAGCTATCTACAGACTTAATGCAATCCCTAGCAAAATACCCAGGACATATTTCACAAAATTAAAACAAATAATCCTATGATTTATATGAAACCACAAAAGACCCTGAATTGCCAAAGAAATCTTGAAAAAAAAAGAACAAAACTAGAGGCATCACACTCTCTGTAATCAGACTATACCACAAAGCTGCAATAATCAAAACTCTATGGTATTGGCACAAAAACAGACCTTGTATATCAATGGAACAGAGTAGAAAGCCCAAAACAAAACCTACAATTAATCTGTAGCAAAGAAGCAGGAATACACAATGGAAAAAAGACAGTCTCTTGAATAAGCAGTGCCATGAAAATTGGAGTGCTACATATAAAGCAATGAACAATTCCTTACACCATACACAAAAATTAACTCAAAGTGGATTGAGGAACTATATTTTATTCCTTAAGCCATAAAACTTCTAGAAAAGAATATATGCAGAACACTCTCCAACATAAATCACAGCAGTATTTTTTGGCTCTGTCTCTTAAGGGAAAAGAAATAAAAGCAAAAACAAATAGGACCTAATTGAACTTAAAACTTTTGCACAACAAAGGAAACCACCGACAAATTTAAAAGACAACCTGCTAAGTTCTTCATAATATATCTGAAGAACTTTTTGCAATTTCCAAAGTATATATGCATATATATATAATGTATATATAATGTATGTGTATGTGTGTATAATGTACCATCCATTATGGTATTAACAAGAGTGATAATGTAGAGACGTCAATTTTGGAGGGGTCATTTATATGACTTCCTGAGTAAAGAGAAACTAGTAGTAAATCATGTACTTTTATTTGATAATCAACCTTTTCTAAAAAAGCTAAAAACCGTAAAGAAAAACTGTACCAGGAAAAAAAAGTTTGAAAGAGATGAAGTCATATCTGTACCTGAAATATATCTTTAAAACTGTGAACTACTAACATTAGAGAAATGTAATTGCTTTGCCAGTTTGGTACTTTTCACATTATTAAATTTACATATAAATTGTATATTACATATAAATTATATATATTATATACAATCATATTGTATGTATTGTATAATTGTTCACTATAACAAAATATGAGCCCAAAGTGAGTATATTTTATGAATTAAACTTGAACATGTCATTCATAATAACTGTTAAAATTTTTAAACTGTTCCCCTCTCCCAACATTTTTTTGCTAAACTTTGTAGAAAGATAATTAGCTGCATAACACTATTTGTACTTTACTTTTTTTTTGTACTTTTCTGAAATATTCTTTTTAAATTCTAAAGCCATATCATAGAAATGTTTTAGTACCATTAACTTTATTCACATATTTTAATATATTCAAGGTATCATATTGCATCAGTGTTTCATAAATATTTTAACGATTTCCCTACGTTACATCCCTCTTTTATTTAAAACAATGCTACTTTGAACATACCTATGGCTAAAATTTCACACATACACACATGCACCTAGATCTTTCTGTAGAATGAACTCCTCAAAGTGAAACTTATATTACCAAATTGAATTTCAGGAAAATTTTCTTAATCTTGATCATAACCACCTCCAGTTGTGTAACTAATGACTGTTTCTCATACCTTAGCCCAAACCAGGCACTATCCATTTTACAATGTTCTTACTTTTAACCTTTTCCAAATTTCTGAGAAGTGATAGTAAATGGATGTTTCAGTATGCAGTATTAGGAGGAAAACTTTTTGTTCTTAGGGAGAGAAATTCTTGCTTATTGTTAACGTTTCTTTCATTGTAGAAGGAGCTCCATTATAATGGGATACTTTATATTGTACATTGGAAGCATCAAAGATATACTGATTAATTCTGTATGAGGAGGGAAGTTGACCATTTTAGGTTATTAGCCTAATACTCTAGGCTTCTCCATGTCCCTCATTTATGCTGCCCCAGCAAAGATGATGTGCCTTTTCTGATTGGTGCATGTTGAAGGAGAAATTACTCATAGGTCAGCGGGCCTAGGGCTTCTTTCTCCACCCAGGGTAACATTCTAATCCTGTGGGTAAGGCCTCTTCAGTTTTTCATCTACCTGAATGAATGGAGAATTCAGCCCAGGTTGAGGGTTCAGATTTGTTAGTAGCATGTAGTTATAAGCTATTATCTATCATTCATTTGTAATAAAGAAGATAGTTTGAAATACTTATTATTATTTTGTCTTTTTTATCAACTGATTCAAGATGAGAGGTAGTATGAAGAGGAGTAGTAGGTTAGGACCCCAAAAGCTCCCAACTTAAAATTCAGTTGATTATTTTAGAGGATGAACATATTTTTTAAGTTTACTGGACAACTGTGTATCTGTAAATTTTTAACATTTAACCATTTTCCACTCTGAAAACTTTAATAAATTTTAGATAATGTAATACTATACACATTAGCTTTTATCTGCCGTATACATTTTAAAATTTTCTCTAGTTAACCATTAGTCTTTTGTTGTTTATATTTTGATAGCATGCAATTTAAAATTATATGGTCAGCCCATTGTTTTCCTTTGTGGCTTCTCTTTCCAATCATTTCCTAAGTTATTGTTAAAAACTAATCCATGTGGTCTGCTGAAATAAACCTAGTATGACTCAGTGGTCGGCAAACATGATTCCAGGTGGGCTTTTGCCTCTATTTTTTACTAAACATAACTTCATCTATTTTGAAATAATGGCTTGGAAAAAATAAGTGTATTGACAAATTACCTAAAATAGTAAGCTTCCCTCGCCGTACAGAATTAACCAATATATCTTTGGTGCTTCCAATGTACAATATAAAATATCCCATTATAATTCTTAATATGTATTTGTCTCACTCAATTACAGACCTTGCATTTTTGTTCTGTAATTGTTAGCATCTAAAGCCATAATTTGGTATATATTTATTTTGTAGATGAAACTTTTTTTAATGATTTTTGTTTTTCCACTATAGCTGGTTTATAGTGTTGTGTCAATCTTACATTGCACAGCAATGAGACCAAGTCACACATACATATATTCATTTTTCTCACATTATCATGCTCCATCATAAGTGGCCAGATATAGTTCCCAGTGCTATACAACAGGATCTCATTGCTTATCCATTCCAAAGGCAATAGTTTGGATCTATTAACCCCAAATTCCCTGTCCATCCCACTCCCTTCCCCTCCCCCTCCCCCTTGGCAACCACAAGTCTGTTCTCTAAGTCCATGATTTTCTTTTCTATGGACAGGTTCATTTATGTCCTATATTAGATTCCAGATATCAGTGATATCATATGGTATTTGTCTTTCTCTTTCTTACTTCACTCAGGATGAGAATCTCTAGTTCCATCCATGTTGCTGCAAATGGCATTGTTTTGTTCTTTTTGATGGCTGAGTGGTATTCCATTGTGTATATATACCACATCTTCTTGATTCATTCATCTGTCGATGGACATTTGGGTTGTTTCCATGTCTTGGCTACTATGAATAGTGCTGAAATGAACATGCGGGTGCATGTGTCTTTTTCAAGGAAAGTTTTCTCTGGATATGTGCCCAAGAGTGAGATTGCTGGGTCATATAGTAGTTCTATATACAGTTTTCTAAGGTACCTCCATACTGTTTCCATAGTGGTTGTATCAATTTACACTCCCACCAACAGTGCAAGAGGGTTCCCTTTTCTCCACACCCTCTCCAGCAATTGTTATTTGTGGACTTGTTAATGATGGCCATTCTGACTGGCGTGATGTGGTACCTCATTGTAGTTTTGATTTGCATTTCTCTAATAATCAGTCATGTTGAGCATTTTTTCATCCGCTTGTTGGTCATCTGTATATCTTCTTTGGAGATATGTCTATGCAGGTCTGCTGCCCATTTTTCAATTGGGTTGTTTGCTTTTTTGCTGTTGAGGTGCATAAGTTGTTTATGTATTTTTAGGGAATTTAATGACAATTTTAATGGCTTAAGTCTTTAAGCCACTTTGAATTTATTTTTGTGTATGGTGTGAGGGTGTGTTCCAGTTTCATTGATTTACATGTGGCTGTCCAGGTTTCCCAGCAATACTTACTGAAAAGACTGTCTTTTTCCCATTTTATATTTTTGCCTCCTTTGTTGAAGATTAATTTACCATAGGTGTCTGGGGTTATTTCTGAGTTCTCTATTCTGTCCCATTGGTCTGTATGTCTGTTTTGGTACCACTACCTCACTGTCTTGATGACTATGGCTTTGTAATATTGCCTGAAGTCTGGGAGAGTTATGCCTCCTGCTTGATTTTGTTCTTCAGAATTGCTTTGGCAATTCTGGGTCTTTTGTGGTTCCATATAAATTTTTGAATTGTTCTAGTTCTGTGAAAAATATCATGGGTAATTTGATAGGGATTGCAATGAATCTGTAGATTGCTCTGGGTAGTATGGCCATTTTTACAATACTGATTTTTCCCACCCAGGAGCATGGGATATCTTTCCATTTCTTTGATCTTCTTTAATTTCCTTGATTAACATTTTGTAGTTCTCAGCATATAAGTCTTTTACCTCCTTGGTCAGGTTTATTCCCAGGTATTTGATTTTGGGGAGTACAATTTTAAAAGCTATTGTATTTCTGTATTTCTTTTCTAGTATTTCATTGTTAGTATAGAGAAATGCAACTGATTGCTGAATGTTAATCTTATATCCTGCTACTCTGCTGAGTTTATCAGGTCTAGTAGTTTTTGTGTGGAGTCCTTAGGGTTTTCTATATATAGTATCATGTCATCTGCATATAGTGATAATTTTACTATCACTATACTATTTCAGTTTGGATACCTTTTATTTCTTTGTTTTTCTGAATGCTGTGGCTAGGACTTCCAGTACTATGTTGAATAACAGTGGTGAGAGTGTGCAACCTTGTCTTGTACCAGATTTTAGTGGGAAGGCTTTCAGCTTTTCTCCATTGAGTATTACATTTGCTGTGGGTTTATCATAAATGGCTCATTATATTAAGGTATGTTCTTTCTATACCCACTTTGGTAAGAGTTTTTATCATAAAGGGATGTTGGACTTTGTCAAATGCTTTTTCTGCATCTATTGAGATTATCATGTGGTTTTTGACTTTTCTTTTGTTGATGTGGTATATGGCATTGATTGATTTGTGTATGTTGAACCATCCTTATGAACCTGGGATGAATCCCACCTGGTCATGGTGTACGATATTTTTGATATGTTGTTGGATTCGGCTGGCTAGAATTTTGAGAATTTTTGTGTCTATATTCATCAAAGATACTGGCCTATAGTTTTCTTTTTTGGTAGTATCTTTGTCTGGTTTTGGTATTGGGGTGATGGTGGCATCATAGAATGTCTTTGGGAATATTCCTTCTTCTTCAATCTTTTGGAAAAGTTTGAGGAGGATGAGTAGAAGTTCCTTTATGTATGTTTGGTAGTATTTGCCTGTGAAGCCATCTGGTCCTGGAATTTTATTTAGGGAGTAGTTTTATTATATATTCAATTTCATTTCTAGTGATTGGTCTGTTCAGTTGATCTATTTCTTCTTGATTCAGCTTTGGTAGGCTTTAAGTTTCTAGAAAGTTGTCCATTTCTCCTAGGTTGTCAAATTTGTTGGTATACAATTGTTCATAGTATTCTCTTGGGTTTTTTTTTTTTTTTTGTATTTCTGCAGTATCCATTGTGATTTCTCCTTTTTTATTTCTTATTTGGGTTTTTTCTCTCCTCTTCTTGGTGAGTCTGGACAGAGATTTGTCAATTTTTTTTTGGTCTTTTTAGGGCAACACCTGTGGCATATGGAGGTTCCTGGGCTAGAGGTCTAATCAGAGCTACAGCTGCTGGCCTACACCACAGCAATGCCAGATCCAAGCCATGTCTGCAACCTATACCACAGCTCATGGCAACACCAGATCCTTAACCCACTGAGCAAGCCCAGGGATCCAACCCACACCTCGTGGTTCCTAATCAGATTCATTTCCACTGTGCCATGATGAGAACCCCTGGTATGTTAATTTTGTTTACCTTTTCAAAGAACCAGCTCTTGGTTTTGTTGATTTTTTTCTGTTTTTTGAATCTCTATTTTATTGATTTGCTCTCTGATCTTTATGATTTCCTTCCTTCTGCTGACTTTAGGTTTTGTTTGTTCTTCTTTTTCTAATTCATTTGGGTGGTGGGTTAAATTGTTGATTTGAGATTTTTCTTCTTTTTTGACGAAGGGCTGTACTGCTATGAATTTCCCTCTAAGCACTGCTTTTGTGGCATCCCATGCATTTTGAATGGTTGTGTCTTCATTATCATTTGTCTTGAGGTATTTTTTAATTTCTTTCTTGATTTCCTCATTGACCCATTGGTTTTTTAGTACCATGTTTTTTAGTCTCCATGTAGTTAGTTTTTTCTCATCTTTCCTGTGTTTGATTTTCAGTTTCATGCCATTGTGATCAGAGAAGGTACTTGAAATAATTTCTATACTCTTAAATTTGTTGGGGTTAGCTTTGTGCCCCAGTATGTGGTCAATCCTTGAGAATGTTCCATGGGCACTTGAGAAGAATGCATATTGTGATTTTTTTTGGATGTAATGTCCTGAAAATGTCAACTAAGTTTAATTTTTCTATTATGTCATTTAGGGTCTCTGCTGTCTTATTTTCTGTCTAGAGGATCTGTCCATTGATGTGAGTGGGGTGTTAAAATCTCCTACTATGATTGTATCCCCATCAATTTCTCCTTTTATGTCTGTTAGTATTTGTTGTAGGTATCTGGATGCTCCTGTATTAGGGGCATGTATATTGACATGGTTATTTCTGAGTTCTCTATTCTGTCCCATTGGTCTGTATGTCTGTTTTGGTACCACTACCTCACTGTCTTGATGACTATGGCTTTGTAATATTGCCTGAAGTCTGGGAGAGTTATGCCTCCTGCTTGATTTTGTTCTTCAGAATTGCTTTGGCAATTCTGGGTCTTTTGTGGTTCCATATAAATTTTTGAATTGTTCTAGTTCTGTGAAAAATATCATGGGTAATTTGATAGGGATTGCAATGAATCTGTAGATTGCTCTGGGTAGTATGGCCATTTTTACAATACTGATTTTTCCCACCCAGGAGCATGGGATATCTTTCCATTTCAATTTTAATATTCTCTTCTTGAATGGATCCTTTTACCATTAAATAGTGTCCTCCTTTGTCTTTCTTTATGGCCTTCATTTTAAAGTCTATTTTGTTTGATATGAGTATTGCAACTCTTGCTTTCCTGTCTCATCCATTGGCATGAAACATCTTTTCCCATCCCCTCACTTTCAATCTACATGTGTCCTTTGCCCTAAGGTGAGTATATAATCTAGACAACTTTCTGCTTACTTTTTTTTTTTTTGGTCTTTTTAGGGTTGCACCTATGGCATATGGAGGTTCTCAGGCTAGGGTTGAATTGGAGCTGTAGCTGCTGGCCTACATCAAAGCTAATAGGAACACTAGAACTGAGACGCATCTTCAACTTACACCACAGCTCACAGAAATGCCAGATCCTTAAGCCACTGAGCGAGGCCAGGGATTGAACCTGTGTCTTCATGGATGCTTTTCAGATTTGTTTCCACTGAACCACAACAGGAACTCTTCCTCTTACATTTTATATTAAAAAACATATTGATTCTTTCATCCTCTAATGGTCCATTTATAAATCTAAAACATTACATCTAATTTCCTTTTATTTAAATACAAATTATTTCAGGACATCATATTTCAATGTCATCATTTAGTTCAAATAATCCAGGATTTGTAAAGGTAAATTGCTAACTTATTCTTCAACATCTTTGTGATCCCAATTCCTTATTTCTATCAAAAGCAGGATTATTCAGCCACTTTCCAATTACAGACTTGCTTTCAATTCCCATTTCCTTCATCTTCTCTAGCTAAATAATCCTGAAACCATTTCATTCCTTTTTCTCCAAGAGCATTTAATGTATTTCTGTTAAGGGCTTTTGACCTAAGACATGAAGCACTACAAAAACCTAATTTTCTGCCAACTCTTATCTTTGATTGAGGATCTGCTCATTTTATAGTTCCCTGCTATATGATTTCTCTTCCTTAAAAATGATTAAATCATGTTTCTACCATGCTTAAACTTTTCACTAGAACTTTACTCTGTGGGGGAAGAAGAAATTTTCCTCTACCCTCTAGGTTCTTCTTGCTGGTCTAAGAATTGAATTGAGACAGGTTAACAAGAGAGAATCAAAACAAAATTTTGATAACATTAAGACATGTGAGAGACCTGGGAGAACAAAATAACTCCCCCAAATAGCCAAAACCTTCATCTTAAATACCATCTTCAACTAAAGACATAAGAGGATGTTGAAGGTAGTGATTTGGGACTTCAAAACAGAGGAAGGCAGTTCACATGGAGTTGGAAAAGCAAATGTTTGGTAAACTAAGGTCTGCTTGGCCCTGAAGAGAGAATGGGACACAGTAGACTCTAATCTCCAAGCCCCGCCCAATCTCCCCACCACACCTCGCCAGCCCATATTCTTTGAAGGGATCTCAGGTGATAGCCATTTGAGCAACAGGTCCTCTATCTCAAATTCTTTTAGGCAGTTAGGGACAAGTCAGAGTTTTTTCCTGAGTCTTTTGGGCCTTGATTATTTTCAGCTAGAAATAATCTAGATGCCAAAGATATTTTGAGGTTGATGAGTTTTGTTTCCCTATAACTTCAAAAAGATTCATCCAAAAATCAAAGCCTGGACATCAAGAACCTCCAGACAGTAGTATTTTTGAATCTATATGGTGATATATAGCTGACAAAGAGCTTCTATGCATTTTAATCATTTTTCTTTCCACCAGCTTTGAGTTGTATGTGAAAAACTAGGAAACTTTCTCAGATTCTGCATCAGTGATGAAGTCTTCACTGAGGCTGGGTCCTTTAGTTTTTTTATATTATTTTCTTATTGTTTTTTTATTAAACTATAGTTGATTTACAATGCTTCTTCAATTTCTGTTGTACAGTAAAGTGACCTAATCACATATAGCTCCGTGTTGTACAGTAGGGCCCCACTGCCCATCCATTCCAAATATAATTGTTTGCATCCAAACCCCCCCAAATGCCCATCCATCCCATTCCCACTCCCTCCCCCTCCTCCCTCCCCTCTGAGAACCCTCTGTGCCATATTTTAGATTTCACATATAAGTGATATCATATGGTATTTGTCTTTTTCTTTTTGGCTTATTTCACTTAGTATGAGAATCTCTAGTTTCATCCATGTTGCTTCAGATGGCATTAGTTTATCTTTTTTATTGAGTAGTTTGACATTGTGCATATGTACCACATCTTCTTCATTCATGCATCTGTTGATGGACATTTATGTTGTTTCCATGTCTTGGCTATTGTGAACAGTGCTGTGATTAACATAGGGGTACATGTATCTTTTTCAGTGAAAGTTTTATCTGGATATATGCCCAGGAGTGGGATTGCTGGATCAGATGGTAGTTCTACATTTAGTTTTCTGAGGTACCTCCATACTGTTTCCATAGTGGTTGTATATATTACTTTTTTAAATTAAAAAAGTTTCCAGTTTTATTAAGGTATGATTGACAAATAAAAATTGCATATATTTAGACTACAAATGTGTATTTTTAACGTGTACAATTGATAATTTAGTCCACATACACAATGTAAAATGATTACCACAATCAAGCTAATTAACACATCCATCAACTTACATTGTTACCATTTGTGTGTTTGTGGTGCGAACACTTAAGATTTACTCTCAGCAAATTTCAAGTATATGATACCACATTAACTATAATTATATTGTATATTAGATTTGCATCTTGTCCATCTATCACTCTTTATGGCTTCTAAAAAAGAACTGAATGCAATATTAGAGAAATATGTGTTATATCATTGTAATTAATCTTCTGTGGGCATGACCTTGAAGAGTGCTATGAGTCTTTTTTTAAAAAATATCTAAGAATTCATTTAAGTCAAACATAATACCTGGATACCAACTAGTCAAAACTTAATTTCACTTGCTCTTCAGAAAGATGAAGACTGAAGTATAGCAGACAATTCCTGAGTAACCAAGCACATGAAATAGATTCTGGATTTCTATTTTGTGCACTGGCTTTGGGTTTAATCGCTTCACTGGCAAGGCTGCCAGGAGATAACTGGGATCAAAGGAGAAACAGGCCTGAGATAGTTCAGAGTAATGGATTAGTAGAGGCAAATTATTTTCAGTTGTCTTTCATCAATGTATGATAACGATGTAATTTATGTTCTCTTTTTATTATTTGATAAAGAATATTCTATCTCGTGACAACTATCAAGTGGATTTTTTTTAACCTTAGCCCTTCTGAAAAAAAAATGCAAACCCTTCATTTTAAGGACCTATTTCAATTTTATTGTGTTAGTATTTTTTCTTATGAGAGGATTCCAATTTTTTCTCAAAAATATAATCATCTACCTCCTGTATTAGATTCGATTCCCCAGTAGCAGAACTCTGACATGACACTGTGGTACAGGTGGATTATTTGAACTCTGAGCCCAGGAAAGCATAAGGAAGGGTGTGGGAAACTGATATAAGAAAAGAAGAAAGCCAAAGGTGAGTTAAGAAGGGATTATGCTGTAGACAACTGTATCTCAGTCCCATTGTGAAAATTCTCAGATACCCTGTAGAATAGAGCTTAAAATTGTCCCACTGAGGAATGAGGAAGCTGGCATATATATTTACCACTCCTGATCATCGGGGGTGCTTAATTTCTTAGCTGCCCCAGAGAAAACCCACAGGGAAGCCAAGAGATAAACACTAGAGGTGAGAATGTGGAAACCAATTACAAGGCTGCATTTAACTGAGAAGAGGTACCAGGAGAAATATCTCAGCAAATCAACTGTATCTTATAATGAGTTTGTTTTAAACAAGTATTTCTTTGGAATTTTGTACTAAGCATTGGCAACGTATTGGTGAGATCTAAGTCAACAAAGCCAGAAACCTGGTCTCCATCATGTATTTACTCCTTTCCTTCAATCCCCATATCGAATGATATTTTTTATCCCTTTCTTCCTCCATCCCCCCACCCCACCAATGCCCTAGTTTAGGCTCTCGCCGTAATTACTTACATGGATTACTGAAGCTATCTCTTAACTGGTCCTTCTTGCAGTTTCACTCCACTTAAAGTCTTTTAAAGGTTTGCAGACTACAATTCAAACTCTTTTGTCTAAACCCTAATTGCTCATCTTGCCAGAATCAGTGCACACTTCTCTCCCTTCCATCCCACATGCAATATATGATTCATCCTTGTCACAATTCTTTGTGTCCCAAATTCATCAGGTGATATACAGCCTATGACTATACCCTTTCTAATCTTTGAAAAATGAATCTTCACCCTTTAGGAGAAACTCTTGCAAATGTATTGTATTTTCTAATTAACTCCTGTCGGTTTGGTACAGCAGGCAGATAGTTAGATATGAGCAAAGAAAAGGGGGGCTGCAGGCCAGGTGGCAGGAAACCACGCATCTTATAAACAATGGGGGGGGGGTCCAAGAGTAGACAAAGAAAAGCAAAAACCTCCAGTTGGGCAGGAAATCACACAGAGGCAGACAAAGAAAAGTGGGAAAAGGCATGAATCTCCAGAGTCTGAATGTAACCTGTTGCTCATTATGCCCTCATTACAATAAAATTAGCTTTGCAGATAAGGAGTTTCCATTATGATCCAACACCATGACACTTCTGATCAAGGCTAAATAAGGACAAAAATTCCTCCCTTCAGGTGGAGCTGTAATGAAAATCAGGGAATATGACTCCTAAAGCCCTCCTTTCTAATGACTATTCTTCCCATTCATTTGTATGCCCTTCTAAAGGCCAAAGATAAATAGGACAGCTGCTCATCTGTCTGGCTGCCTCCCCTCTGGAGGCATAGTTCTCAAATAAATTCTCCACTTTACTTTCTCAATTTCAATCTTGTTTCTGAATTCCTTCTATGATGAGACAAGAACCTTTCTGCAGGAACATCTTGGAAGAGCCAGACAGGAGATTTCAGTAAGCCTCAATCTCTTGCCTTCCTTGTGCCTGAGAGGTACTTCCCACCACTACACTCACTCTCTACTTCCACACTCTCACTTTCTATCTGTCCCATTTTTGGATCTAGTGCCACAAAAATGTGGGTGCAGGATGAACAATTAAATGCCGTCAGGGCATTCACCACGTAAAAGAAGTCTCCAGTGAAAGGATAAGTGAGTCATGGAATGGACGAGAGAGATAATAAGTCTGCCCATCTCAAGGCAATTTCCAAGCAATGTTTTTAGGCAAACAGTTAAAGGCATAACACCACCCCCTCCCCGAAGCTACCTTTATAGGTTTATTATTGGTCCACCTATGCCTACCTATCCTTGTCTCCACTCTATATCCCTTTTTCCATCTACTTTACACTCTTATTTCAAGACTCTCTGGAAATGAGGAAAGAGAAATCTGCCAGGCATTTTCCAACTCACCATTAGGTCTCCCACTTCCTACCATTACATATACACAGGACATGGCAGGGAAAATTTCTAGCCATCCTCCCAGGTAGGAGGTAGCTAGGGACTAGAACCATAGGAGTTTTGCCTCTGGGTATGCAACCCACTGCATTAGCCAATCAGCCTCTGACCTCTTCCAGAAGCTTCAAAAGCTTGCCAAGGGGCCCCAGACTCTCAACCTTCCTACTGACACAGCCTTCAGTGTCTTTAACAAAAGAGACCTGCCTGAGGAGGAAAAGAAGGAAGAGCATGACTTGAGGAAGGAACATGGCCAAGCCAGCCCTTTGGTCTGAACAAGACCTAACCCATCTCATGGTCACCCCAAAAGTACTCCCAGGAGACCTCTGCCAGGAAAGGGAGCGAGTTATAACTGTGGGAGTCCTGAACACTGGAATAAGGAATGCCCAGGAAACAGGTGTCAGTCTACACTCAAAACGCCATGCTTGCTCTGCAAGAAGATGGGCCACTGGAAAAGGGAATGCCCCCAGCTACAAAGTGAGCAAGGAAATTCCCCCATGCAAGTCATGTCTGTTGTTGATTGGCAGGACCCAGGACTTCTCAAAGCTCCTGAGAAGACATTCATCATCACATAGAAGGAACCACAAGTGACCATAGGAACTTACAGGTGTCAGGTAAGCTTGTTCAGTATCCAGTGGACGTGGGAGCCACTTACTCTGTCCTGACTTCTCACGCTGGGCCTCTTTCCCCCAAAACCTGCTCTCTTGTTGGAGTAGAAGGAAGGCCAAAGCTAAAATATTTCACTACCTCTCTAACTTGCACCTGAGGAAAGATTCATTTAACTTACAAGTTTCTTGTCATGCCTGAATGCCTGAGCCCAGTATTGGGAAGGGATTTTCTCTCACCCTTGGGGCAATTTTTACTCTCCCCACAACTAAAGCCAAGGAATGTTTTTAGCTGGACTATGTATTATACAACACATGGATAGTCCAACTCAAAAAATTCACCCAGAGACTGAAAAACTTACAAATCCACAGGTCTGGGATCAGGCAATCCCAGGGAAGGCAAAGTTTGTCACTCCCATAAAAATCACCTTAAAGGAGACTAATAACTTCTCTTCCAGAGGCCAATACCCCATAAACCCAGAGGCTTGACAAGGCCTCCAACCCCTAATCTCAAAATTCACCAAATATGGACTTTTGGTGCCATGCCAGTGTCCCTGTAATATTCCAGTCCTACCTGTCTTTAAACCAAATGGCGCAGAATGGTCTAAGATCTCCAAATCATAAATGAAGCTATAATTCACCTTTATCCCCTTTTTCCATATATAATCCTTACTCAGATCCCCAAGGACACAGCCTGGTTTATAGTCCTTGATTTTAAAGATGCCTTCCTCCCTGATTCTCAATACATTTTTGCTTTTGAATACACTGACCCAGACACTAATGAAACCCAACAATATACCTGGACTGTCCTTCCTTGGGGATTTTGGGACAGCCCACACCTGTTTGGCAATGCCCTAGCAAAGGAATGAAGGGAACTAAAATTAGACACTGGGGCATTACTATAGTATGTAGATGACCTCCTTATCTGAATCCCCTCAAAGGAAGCTTCAGGCCAAAATACTGTACAGGTCCTCAATTTCCTGGGCTCCAGGGTATATAAGGTATCCCTCTAGATAGCCCAAATTTCCTCCCAAAGAGTCACCTACCTGGGACATGTTCTAAGCCCAGGGAAGCACACTCTTATGATCCAGTGTAAGGAAGCACATGTACAACCACAACATACAAAGAAACAGAACCTTTTTAGGAACGGCTGGGTTTTGTAGGATTTGGATCCCTGGGTTTGGTCTCATGGTAAAACCATTATATGAGGCCTTAAAGGGACTGGACATGGAACCTCTAGATTGGACAGGGAAGTTACAAAGAGCATTTGCTCAGATTCAGATTGCCCTGACTAGTGCCCTGGCCCTAGGGTCCTATCTCTTAAAACAATTGGACTCAGTGGTGTCAGGATGACCAGGATGTCTGAGAACTATAGCAGCTACAACCCTGCTAGTTAAAGAAGCTATAAAACTCACCATGGGTCAACTCCTGAAAGTACTGACCCCACACTAGGGACAAGGAGTATTAGAAATTAAAGGACATCAATGGCTGACTGGAGGCTGCCTCACAAAATATCAGCCCCTCTTTATAGATTCTCACGAAATAACCCTTAAATTATGTTAGGCCTTAAATCCAGCCACACTTAGGCTAATGGAAAGCCGAGAGGAACTGTCTCATACTTATACTGAGACCATGGAACAGGTATATTCTAGCAGACCAGACCCTCAAGGACACTGATGCTACCTGGTTTACTGATAAAAGTAGTTACATACATGACTGCATCCAGAAAGCAGGGTATGCCATAGTAGATTTACATGAGATCATAGAGGCTAATGCCCTGCCTCACCAGACCTCAGCACAAAAAGCTAAACTTATAGCCCTAGCTAAAGCTGTAAGGCGAGAAGACAAGAGGCTCAATTTCTATAGAGATTCTAAGTATGCATTTTTGGTGTTACATGCACATGTACACAGGGGACTGCTGACTGCATAGGTCTCTCCAATCCAGCACTGCAAGGAAATCTTAGAGCTTCTACAAGCAGTACAAGACCCTAAGGAGGTGGCAGTTATCCACTGTAAGGGACATCAGAGGGAGAATTCAGATATAGTAAAAGGAAATATTCTAAAGGACAAAATATTAGCAAACTGAATCCAACAATATATTAAAAGGATCACATACCATGATCAAGTGAGATTTATTCCAGAGATGTAAGGATTCTTCAATATTCACAATCAGTGTGATACACATTAACAAACTGAAAAATAAAAACCATATGACCCTCTCAATAGATGCAGAAAAAGCTTTTGACAAAATCCAACACCCATTTCTGATAAAACAAAACAAAACAAAACAAAAAAACTAGCCAGAAAATGGGCATAGGGGGAAACTACCTCAACATAATAAAGGCCATATATGACAAACCCACAGCTAGCATCATTCTCAATGGTGAAAAACTGAAATCATTTCTGCTAAGATCAGGAATAAGACAGGGATATCCACTTTCACCACTTTTATTCAACATAGTTTTGGAAGTCCTAGCTGTGCCAATCAGAGAAAAAAAGAAATAAAAGTAGTCAAATCGGAAAAGAAGTAAAATTGTCACAGCTTGCAGATGACATGATACTATACATAGAAAATCCTAAAGATGCTATGAGGGAGTTACTAGGGCTCATTGATGAATTCAGTAAAATTGAAGGATGCGAAATTAATGCACAGAAATATCTTGCATTCCCATATACTAACAACAAAATATCAGAAAGAAAAATTATGGCAACAATCCCATTTAGCATCACATGAAAAAGACTAAAATACCTAGAAATAAACCTACCAAAAGAGGCAAAATAACTGCACTATGAAAACTATTAGACAGTGATGAAATCAAAGATGACACAAACAGATGGAAAGATACACCATGCTCTTGGATTGGAAGAATAAATATTGTCAAATGATTAAGTATATATATATATATATATATATATATATATTAAGTATATATATATATATATATATATAGTGGAATGTTTTATATATAGTCAAATGATTAAGTGTGTGTGTGTGTGTCTATTAATAGATGATTAATAAGAACCTACTGAATAACATAGGGAAACCTACTCAATATATATATATATATAGTGGAATGTTAGCCATAAAAAAGAATGAAATAATGCCATTTTCAACAACATGGATGAACATAGAAATTATACTAAGTGAAGTTAGTAAAAGACAAACATCATATGATATCACTTTTATGTGGAATCTAAACAAAGGATACAAATGAACTTATTTGCATAACAGTTAACAGACTCACAGACTTTGGAAAACTTATGGCTACCAAGGGAACAGGTGTGTGTGGGGGGCGGTGGACTCGGGGTTTGGCATTGGCATATGCACACTGTGGTATATGGAATGACTGGCCAATGGGGACCTGCTGTATAGCACAGAGAACTCTGCCCAATATTCTGTGATAATATATGTAGGAAAAGAATCTCGAAGAGAATGGATGTGTGTGTGTGTATATATATATATATAACTGAATCACTTTGTTGTACAGCAGAAATTATCACCACCTTGTAAGTCAACTGTATTTCAATGAAACTTTTAAAAATGAAAAAAAAAAAACCCTAAATATAGAACTACCATGTGATCCAGCAATCTCACTCTTGGGCATATATCTGGACAAAATCATAATTTGAAAAGATACGTGCCCCTCAGTGTTCATTGCAGCACTATTCAAAATAGCCGAGATATGGAAGCAACCTAAATGTCCATTGATAGAAGAATAAAGAAGATGTGGTACATATAAAGGAATACTACTCAGTCATAAAAAAGAAAAACCAATGCCATTTGGTTTGAATGGACCTAGAAATCGTCATACCAAATGAAGTAAGTCAGATAGATAAGTATCATATAATATCACATATGTTGAATCTAATAAAAATGATACAAAAGAACTTATTTATAAGATGCAAACAAACTCGGGCTTCAAAACCAATCTTAAGGTTACCATAGGTGCAACCTTTGGGGGCAGGGAAGAACTGGGAGAGTGGGAATAACACGTACACAGTATTGTATAAAATAGATGATTAATAAGAACCTACTGAATAACATAGGGAAACCTACTCAATAGCTTGTAATAACCTATATGGGGAAAAAAGCATATATACAACTGATTCACTTTGCTGTATACCTGAAACCAATATACTGTAAGTCAAACATACTCCAGTAAATTTAAACAAAAACAAAAAGGACAAAGACACTTCTCAGATCCAAGCCTGGCTGAGTACCCATGCCAGCTATTTCCCTTTTTGCCTTTGGATATCCCAGACAACCCACAAAATAGGTAATATGCTGTGGTGAATTTGGTATTATCCTCCTAGTTCTCCTTCTCACTGTCACAATCTTTTATGAGTGCTGCTATAGCTCCACACCTATTACCTGTGAAAGAACTCCCCTGTCCATGCTGGGTTTGCTAAGATCTGTCGCAAATCTCAAAAGATACTTCCACAGCCTCTATCCTTTCTCTTTTCTGCTTCCAAAAGATGCTAGGGACCCTACACCTCTGCTTCTACTTATTTCTCAGCTTATCCATCCAATCTCTTTGGTCCTAAGACTAAATGTGGAAAGATAACATAATGGTCAATAACTCCAAGATTATTGCTAAAGGGGAAAATCTCTCTGCTGGGTTTGCCATCCTCACCCCACCACCCCAGGAGACATAAGTACCACCCTCAAAACCTACCCATTCAAAGACCATACTGTATTCTCAGCTTTTAACCAATCTTCTAGACAAGATTTTTCTTTCATTGGTACATGGGAAAGGTCACCTCCGTTCTGCTATCACATTACACCTTCACCAAAATTTCCCTCATCTGCAGTCAAACCTTAGGGTGAACCCCTTGCCAGAATAATACTCACAGAGAAAATACAGACACTTTTTTAGCCCTTGAGGCTCTAATAGAAGCTTAAGCCTGCCCCTAGAAACCTTTACGCCTATAAACTGGAGCAATACAGTGGGCCATCCTAGTCATACTTCATCCAGTACTTTTAACAACACACATGCACATTATGACAATTCACAAACAAATGCGAACAAAATTTCTTATGCCACCTAATTTATCAGATATCCCCTTACCATGACTCTTCCTGAATATAGACCCCCCTCCCCCGCAAAAGACACTCCAAACCAGGAACAAAATCCAAAATACAGATGGGACCCCTCCACAACTGTCTCCCACCTCCCAGAGCTTTTCTCCAGCTGTATAACCAAACCTATCATACTGTCTTACCAGCACCAACTGGATTATTATGGCCATGTGGGACTGCAGACAACTACCTCACAATGACCAAAGCCATTGCTCTATCACACCTACACAACACATTTCATTATGGGAACTGCACTTTGAGAACTGTGACTCCAGCCCAAATAACCATCCTCAATGTAACCCATGTAAGACAAAAGAGGGCCTTTGGTCTGGTGCCAGCAGTAATTATGGGGACTGCAGCTACCCCTTGGGGAGGATTTGCTTATCACGAGGCACCCTTAGGGGATCTAAGCCCCTTCCCTGGCTAGTGCACTCTCCCCCTCCACCACTGTCAACAACCCTAAGACCCCTATCTCAGACAGATAGCAAGCAGATCTGGACCCACAGGTAGGGACAACACCTATGCTCAGCTTCAAGCAGTTAAAGAAGATGGACCATCAGCCTTTTTCCTTTTAAAACATTTTAAGTGTCCAGACTTGAGGGGGGAATGGTACAGTGGGAAGATAGCTAGGTATGAGCAGAGAAAAGGGGGCATAGGTGGCAGGAAACCATGCATCATCTAAACAGCGGGGTCTATGGGCAGACAAAGAAAAGCAGAAATCTCCAAAATGACAGGAGATCACACATTTAGGAAAAAGCGACCTGGACACAGACAAAGAAAGGGGAAAAGGTGTGAATTTCCAGAGTCTGAAAGTAACCTGTTGCTCATTATGCCCTCATTACCATAAAAGTAGCCTTACATGTAAGAAGTTCCCATCATGTACCGACACCATGACACGTCTGATCAAGGCTAAATAAGGACAAAAATCCCTCCTTCCCAATGAAATATTCTACCCATTCATTTGCATGCCCCCTGTAACCAGTGGGCAAGAAACACTAGGCAGCTGCTCACTTTTCTGCCCACTTCCCTCCAGGGGTGTATTTCTCATTTAAAAAATTCTCTCTTTATTTTCTCTATTACTGTCTCATTTCTGAATTCCACCTGTGATGAGACAAGACCCTTTTCTTTGGGAACGAGTTCAGGTGACTTTTCTTTCTTTCTTTTTAACTTTAATTAAAATGTATTTGATAAACAAGGATTTGCTATATTGCACAGGGAACTCTACTCAAAATCCTGTAATAAACCATAATGGATAATCAAAAAAAGGAATATAGCTATAAACAGATATATGTATAACTGAATCACCCTGCTGCACACCTGAAACCAACTGTAAATCAACTATATGTAAACAAAAAACTAATTTGCATTTATTTGTGGCCTAAAGTTAACATTTACCATAATCATTTAATCTTAAATGTTTATGAATCCAAGAAAGAGGAAAATAGCACTGTCATCCTTGTTAATTCACTCAACATAAGAACCTAGCAACACAGTCAACAACACAAGTCAAGTAACTGCTTTGGCATTAAATTAAATTATTATAAAAAGACAACATACACTTACTGTGTTTCAACTACAATTAAATCTTGGGTTGCTAAAACATTTCTGCCAATCCTCAATGTCTAATTACCGCGTAATTTATGTCAAGTGGAAACAATTAGAGGAGAACCACTCAGGATTCTGAGACTTGGGGGTGCTTTTCACTGTGCCAGGGACTCTGCCATCCTCCTAGCACTGAGGGCGTCTGGCATGGAGATGATATACCGGCAATTCCCACCTCACCTCCTAGCCGAGGATGCTGCCCTTTCCAGCCTTTTTCCAAAAAACCTTTCCTTTCACAATGTTTATTTTGCAAAGTCTAAAAACCACTTGTGCTTTCTTTTGTCTAAATACAGAACATATGTTGACTTTTTGCTCACTTTGAAGTCACTCTTAAAAGAAAGCATCCTTGGAACTCCATCAAGAACGTCTCCTGGTCTCATACCAAAGGGGCTCAAGTGGGGATAAGAACCTTCAGTCTCTGCACTGTACTGTGTCATGCCAGTCACACTGCAGGCTCCACACCCACTCCACAGTTGGAAGGTGGCCACTGACAAACACCAGAGATGTAAAGGTCCTTGGCTGTAGGGCTTTCCCCAGTGCAGAGGCTCAGGAGGTCTGTGTCTGGATACCTTTGGCTTTTGCCAGTTACATGTCCATAACCATTGACCAGAGATCACCTAAATTTCTGTTCCTTGAAACCTCAAGAGACTTGCCCCTAAGAGCCCCTAGGAGGTAAATAATGAAATGTGCAGAAAGAGCTACAGTTGGTAAAAGTTCTTGTATGAGGTAAAAGAGCTACAGTTGGTAAAAGTTCTTGTATCCTGGTTGTAGGTCACCAAGCCACCAGCTAAAGGGCAGAATCCATTTGCTCAATGATCCTGTAAACAAGTCTGGGACACCAGAATCTCAATGTCTCAGAGGGTGATTCAGTACATGCCTGTGTCTGTGTGATTGTTCTTAGTCCCACAGGCAATGAATATACACTCATTTTTCTTATTCTTGCTCTGCCTTCACAGAGTTGGTAACATCTAACAAAACTAACAGTTTGTAATTGGTTACTATACAAAGTCACCTGCAAAATCTCTAAGAATTGGTGTGCAAGAGGAATTAGAAGAAATAAGTAAGACCACTGACTTCAAGTTGCCAGGAGAAGACCTTTAAGTGACCTTAAAGTCAGTCAGTGGGATTGACGGTATGGGAGAAAGAATTAAAAGCTAGAAAACAGTTAACACCTCTGGGCTCACTCACACAGAACTGGAGGCCTTGCCTGGCTCCCTAGCTCTGCTGGTTATCACTTTTCCCTTGTTTCTTTTTCTTTTTGGTCACACTCACAGCATGTGGAAGTTCCCAGAATGGGGATCAAACCTACACCACAGCGGCAACCCAAGTTGCTACAGTGACAATGCTGGATCTTTAACCCACTGCACCACAAGAGAATTCTCACTTTTCTTGATTCTTTGCAGATACACAGTGTCACACAGGCTGGTGACAGGTTGTGGGTTCTGTGAAGACTCTTGTTCCATGCCCTTCCTGAGGACCTCTGGACACCTAAGTCTACCACCTATGGAAGTGATAGACCCAGAACAGTGTTAACCAGAAATCCACAGCACTTAGCAGAGAAGATTCCTTCTCAGAATCACCTTCATCCATCCACATGGCCCTTAAAAGCCTGGGCTGGCTGTGGAGGTGGTGGAGGAGGTGGGGAAGGGGATGATGTACTTCCTCTGGTCTCTGAAATTTCTGCTTGGAAATCTTCTTTGGTGGAATAAGTTTATAAGCCACAGAAGAAAACCAGTCTTACAACCCTATTGTTGCACCTCGCTTTAGAATAAAAACTGTTTGCCAAATGGCTTTTGGTGAAATCCAGATGTGCCTCCCCCACCCTCATGCCTCCCCATGGGCTCCAGGATAAAGTACAAAGAGAGCCTCATTATTTTATAACCACATAATCCTATTTGAAACAATGCTGATTTTTATAAGATTTAAATAAAGGGATATGATCCCCGGCAAGCTGTTTAAGAAAACTTTTGGAAACAAATTCTGCCTCACTGGACTAAGTGGAAGAAAGTTCTCTGAAGGCACCTCCACTGTCCCCTGGGGTCTCTCTGACAGAGGAACTGCACCTGCTTCCAGGTATGGACAGGGGGGCCTTCCAGGACATCTGCATTTTATCAGGGCCTGGACCCAGGGACCTCCAGTAACCAGGACCCACTGGGCAAGTAAGGCTGTGATAACACTTAAGCCAGCTTTCAAATCATTCTTGTCAGTAGAGTCAGATTTTTAAAGTAAAATTTTATTAATTTTTGTGTTGTTCTCTTTCAAATTGGTATAATTAAAAAACACAGAAAACAAGCACACAGTGCTTGAGTTTTCTTCAAAGTAATTTCCATGACCAAGAGCCAAGGGGGAATCCACAATCAGGTTGGAGACACATGGGCACACGAGGACTCACATTCTCCTAGTCTGCTCTGCACTGAAACCTAAGGAACGGGACGGGACTCTGGTCATATGTTTTAGAGCCCATGTAAAATGAGCACCTATAAGCAGCTGCTCCTTGTGGAAACTTGTACTCAGTGTGAGTGAGTTCCTGTTGCTGGTCTTTTGTTTCAGTGTAAGCTTGTTCCAAGTCCTCTCCAAGGCCAATTTTTCCATGAAGAAGCTGATGGCAAAATTACGCTTATACTAGTCCTTATTATAATATATATGCTTCTGAAAATTTTTACTTATAAATTTCTTGTAAAAATTAGCCAGTTCTGCATTCAGTGTTGCTTTTTGACCTGATTCAGCTTTCAGTTCCAGGCCTTTAGCTTTTAGTCTTGAGTGGATAAATTCTTCTTTTTCCTTATGAACAAATTCCTGTTCGCCTACAATTGTTGGTCCCATTCTTCTGTTTCTTGTTTTTTTTTTTTTTGTCTTTTGTTGTTGTTGTTGTTGTTTTGTTGTTGCTATTTCTTGGGCCGCTCCAGCGGCATATGGAGGTTCCCAGGCTAGGGGTCGAATCAGAGCTGTAGCCACCGGCCTACGCCAGAGCCACAGCAACGCGGGATCCGAGCCGCGTCTGCAACCTCCACCACAGCTCACGGCAACGCCGGATCATTAACCCACTGAGCGAGGGCAGGGACCGAACCCGCAACCTCATGGTCCTAGTCGGATTCCTTAACCACTGCGCCACGACGGGAACTCCTGTTTCTTGTTTTAATTCTCTTAGTTTTTGTTCCAATGGTGATTCATTTCTCAGGGAGTAAAAGTGAACAGGTCAAAGGTTTGAATATTTTTCTGGGGGTCCTATCCAGTCAAGATTTTGGAGGGTTTCTTGGAGGGCAGAATCTTGAGACCTGCCTGGGCGCTACATCCCTCTGCTCAGCACCACGCCACCTGGAGCCTAAGAAGTCTCTACAAAGAGCAGGGAGAGGAACCTCATGGGACATAAGACGACCATGGCTCAGCTTCTTCTTTCTTGATGTCTGTCTATTCCTTGCTTGTTTTCCAATAAATTGCTTTACCCTTAACATATTCTTCATTGCACTGCATTGTGGATGTACTATTATCTGCTCTCCAACTAGCCTGTGAACCCCTTGAAGAGAATGATTTGTGTACTTGTTGACAGTATCCATACCCCAGACCCTGAAATTCATGCTCATTTGTGATAATATTGTATGAATGTGAATTAATGAAATACAACAACGTCGTAACTCCAAAGATCTCTCAGAAGAAGGCATGCTGTCTGCCCTTTGGGAACACGCAGTCTGGTGGCCTTATACTTTTTGGAAATTGAATACTTGCCAGAGCAGTTTATGTAATAACCATAGATTCCTCCCCATTGAGTTCATATGATCTTAGAAAGCAAGATCCAGTCAGAAATATCCATGATAAACCAAATTCCCCTGGTATTAGCAATAGGCTTCATTCTGGGTAATTATGGTCCTAATTTCCTCCCATTTTTCCTGCTGAGTCCCTCAATCATCTTTCATCTCTCTGGGTCCCACACTTCCGAATCTGATAAAACCCCAAAATTTAGCTCCAAGGAGCCCCAATGGTTTAGTATTCCATGGTTTTCTCTCTTTTTGTCTCATTTTGTCGATCTTGTAATACAGGCTTTAAAAGGCAATGAGACAGCTGGAAAAGGGTTTCTTTCTCTCTGCCTTTATTTAGGAATTGCTTCATAAAGCAGGAAAAGAACATCATTTTCATGATTCATCATCTTTTCCCCCATATTAGTATCAAAAGGAAGTAAGATGTCAGTAGATTTGTAGCAATAAAAGGTTGTGATTGGTAGTACCATAGGCTTTTTGATTTGATTTACAAACCAAAGAGCTAGAAATGGAAGACTAGTAAAATATGACATATCACATAAGACTAACATTAGAATTAGTGACGGGATCATTGTGTTGACAAAGATCTCTCCTTGACCAAACTTTAGACAGGTTCCTCTGAACCATTTGGACTGGACCTTGTCTTTGGGCCCAGTTTTCAACCTGCTTAGTCAGTTGTAGCAAGAATCCTGCTAAGCCAGTTTAGTAAGAATCTCCCCACCCTTGTTATCTGATCATCCTGGCCTGTCTTCAGTAAAAATCCTATTAAGTTGGTTTAGCAAAAGTCCCCTACCCTTGATGTCTCCTCCTCCTAATATTTCATTCGCTGATCCTCCCACACACTCTGCTCCTGGGCTATTGTAGGGGTTCAAAACAGGCCTCCTCCAAATGTGCCACTTTTGCATGAGGAGTATTTTGTGTTAAAGGTAATCGAGATCCTGTGGGTCTAAAGAGCAACTACTGCCCCTTACCTACCTAGAAGAATGTAAATTGGGGATTTTTCCCAGAAAAGGTCATTTTATCTAAGTGGCCCCCTCTATGTGGAAGGGCAAAACATCTAATTACCAAACATTTGCTCTTCTTGAACAAAAATGACCTGTGAATGACCTCCTGTCCTTGGGAGCTCCAGGCCCCCATCCCATTCCTTAGCTCAGATGGCATGTATATCCACTTCATTTTACCTTTCTGTCTCTGAACCTCTCATGTATGTGGGATTCCCATACATAGAAAATTAAATTGGATTTTCTCCTGTTCATGTGTCTCATGTCAATTTAATTCTTACAAAAGCCGAAAGAACCCAGATGGGTGGGGGAAAGTTTTCTTGGTCCTCAACAATTTTGGTGCCCAACATGAGTCATTTATTGGTGGCAAAAGCTGCTTTCTCCAGAACACTGCTGCAGCTGAAAGAACCTGGGACATCTGATGGGCACTCACAAAAGCTAAGTGTTCTTGTTGTATCAGTCTCCCAGTTCTCTGCCTGCTGCAGGGTCTACTAGCAGCAAGAGAGTTAAGTGTCTTTCTCTTTTCTACATTTAGATTAGAAAGATAAAATATGTGTGGCACTAGTTCCAAGGGCAAAAGCAACTCAAGTGAAGATTTAGAGTAAATACTCTGGACTTCGGTTGATCCTGTTCCTCCCAAAAATGGTCAATATATTTTCTTAGGCTAATTCAGGGAGTGAATTTTCAGGATCTTTTGAAGACTGCATCCTTTGCACTCTCTTGTGGGATGGCTCTTCTATCCTTGGTTAGTTGAAAATAAGGCCCGCTGGTTTGAGTTACTGTTAAGATCAATAGAACCTACTTGTCAGAGTTACCATTGCGGCATAGAAGAAATGAATCCAACTAGTATCCATTAGGATGCGGGTCTGATCCCTGGCCTCGCTCAGTGGGTTAAGGATCCGGTGTTGCTGTGAGCTGTGGCGCAGGTCACAGATGTGGCTTGGATCCCATGTTGCTGTGGCTGTTGTGTAGGCCAGCAGCTATAGCTCCCATTCAATCCCTAGCCTGGGAACTTCCGTATGCCACAGGTGTGGCCAAAAAAATAAAAAAAAGAAAAAAGATCCTACTTGTTAATTGCCAGTGAGATGATGGTTCCTTGGAACTGGTTAAATGATCCCCCCCACCACCCAGGGAACCCTCATGTTAGTGTAATGGCTAGAGATTGGGATTCCCTTAATAAGACGAAAGGACAGCCCACTCAGAGTACTTCCTATTTGCCTTCAGAAATTTGCAGATACTGTATAAAATCAGGAGATTGGAAATACAACTGTCCTGTACTTAAGAAAAAAATATTTCTTAAACCCAGGAAAGATTCTCAAAACTTTTACAAATAGATAGCTTCCTGACATTAATGAATAAATTAAAAGTCAATAAAAATCGATAGCAATAAACATCAATGGGATTAAAACAAAGGTTTTTTAATACAACACTACCAAAGGCTGGGTGGGCCAAAACATCTACCTGTTGGTCCCCCCACTATAAAAAGAACCCAAACAAGTACAATCTATTTACCCTGGTTTGAAGAAATTTGAAGGCAGAAATTACAATGGGAAACCTCAGCAACAATCACTTGGGGCAAAAGACTAATCAATTTAAAAATTCACAAAAGGGCTGGGTCCCTTGGCTTGATTCCACTTCAGGGATCCAGAGCCTTTTGCCCAATAGTGGGCAAAATGGTCAGAACAAAGAAAAGAAGTTTCTAGGACCCCTTAATAAGGGAATTTCATCAAGTGCTGTAGCAAAACCTACTGATGAAGCTCTGACACAAGCTACAAGTAGATTGAAAGAATATAGAAATATAAGGGTTGACAAGATTATAAAAATTAGAATGTTTAAACAGGCTTTATGTAAAGATGTTATCTTAACTTTACCTCAGTGTTTTAGGGAATAGCTATATCTCACTGGGAACACTTCTCCATCCCCATATGGTAAAACCAAAACCTGCTCATGAAGTCCTAACGGAGGCTACAATTATGGAGGTAAGAGTTGATGGAATTAAGGTAAGATGTTTATAGGAGAATTGGTGTATCTGAATATAGTCTTTTTATAGAATGGTTGCATGTCTTTCACCTGCCTGTATTATGGGGATGGTCTTTCTATCTCACTGAGGAACATTACCCCTACCTAGTAACTTAGGACAGAAGACATATAAATCTACACTTTAAGCAGTATTAATTGGACATGCTAAAGGAAACGAACAAAATTCTTGAGTCAAACCCAGAAATCTTTACATCTTACATATCTTTGAAAAATTAGAGATGCCAATCCAGAGGCAGTTTGAATTTCACCCATTCCTTTCTACAATCTCCCCTATTTCTCTCCAAAGTTATGTAAGCTCTCCAGGAACTCTTATCCAGACCATTTCCAATTCCCCCCAAAATATAAAATAAAGGGGAAAGGGGAATGTTAGAAAATATAACCTGCTATAGAAGCACCTTTGCCCAACAAGTTAGTTCAAGGAATAATTTAAAACAAAATCTTTTAAATCTGTTTGCATCTATCTGTTCATGTGTGTCTATATATACACATATGTTGCACATGTGTGGTATTTCTTCTACCTCCATATGGTATTACTAAAATTAATTTGTGAAAGAGTTCTACTTAATTGGCTTAAAGCAATCACTATATAAATTGAGTATTGCTCAAAAATATAGTAGAAACTGATCCAAATGTTTTTCAAGTTCATATAATTTAGGATTAATCTTTGCTAAACAAAAGCTAATTTAAGGTTGTTGGTATAATACTAACAAGTCTTTAGACTTAAAACATTAAGTATAATACTTTTACTCTACCTAGGTTTACTAAAAGTCAAATAAGCTCATCTTATCCTTTTTATGAAATTTGTCAGCTAGCTAGAGAAATAACTTAGGGTAATGACATGTTGTCTAATGAAGTTTTGCTGTCTAATATCTAATGGAGTTTTGTTGTAGGTAATCTAAATATGGTTATAATATGAATTAAATAAATGTTAATGAGAAAAGTTTTTAGGTGAACATTTTAGCAGTGATTGCTTTATATCTACATAAAATATTTTCCAAAATCTCTTTGGTAACTTACACCCTTAGAGTTTTGCTAAATGAGTTAAATGATAAGTTAATTTGAGTATCTAGATCATTCCCAAATAAGAAAAGATACTGAAACATTATTGAACACAGGCTTTACAGACAAACTAAAGACATTTGAGATTATTAGTCAATATTTTTGGTGACACACTGAGAAATTTTCTGTGAGAAAACATATGTTTCTAGCAATTATAAAAATTATTTGTTTGCCAATTTACAGATTGCTAATGTCAAAGACCATTCAAAATTGCTTACTTTTTAAGTTTTCACTAGAAATTAAAATTTCTAAGGGTTTTTTAAAAATTCTTACATATGTGATTAAAGCTACTGAAAAAAAAAACAAGAGAAACATCTCCGTATTCAAGGAAAGCAGCATGAAAAAGCAATCTTTGGAAAGGAATTTTAAGTGCGGCAGAACTAGGTAAGACTGGAATGAATCTAATTAAGTAAATGAGGGGGTTTTTTGTGGGGTTTTTTTTGTTTTGTTTTTTCTTTTTTTTTGGGCCACACCGGAGGCATGTGGAAGTTCCCAGCCTAGGGATCTAATCAGAGCTACAGCTGCTGGCCTAAACCACAGCCACACCAATGCAGGATCCGAGCCATGTCTGCAAACTACACCACAACTCACAGCAACTCCAGATCCTTAACCCACTGAGCGAGGCTAAGGGATCGAACCCACAACCTCATGGTTCCTAGTCAGATTCGTTAACCATTGTGCCACGACGCAAACTCCAATAAATGAGTTTTAATACCCAAAGTGAACTTGTGTATAACTGGATTTTTGTGCTTTATGTTAAAAGGGCAAAGTTTTATTTTCCAATGGTCTGTTAAATTTTGCTCTTTTAAGTTTGCTCTTCGTGACCTTCTGTAGTTGTCCGTTAAGTCATTAGTTGTTATTTTGGTTAAATGGGTAACTAAGCATTGTCAAATAGGACCACAGATCACTGTGAAAAAAAGTCTTTTAACACCTTTAGGATATTTTTGACAAGCTTCACAAAATTGGATTCTAAATGAAGTATTTTAACTTAGAACTATGAGATCTGAGATATTTCAGAGGGCCCCTAATGTATCTCCAAGATTTGTTTTCTCTTTTTATAAAAATGGAGGTTCTAAACAAATTAGGCTTATTTGATATATAAAATTACACAGGAAGCATTATTGAGTAAGGAGTAACATTAAGCTTTCTTTACATTGTGTGTTTGTATGTATGTGTTTTAAGTGTCCTAGAAACTGTGAAATTCCTAGATTTCTGATTTTTTTCCTGGCATAAAATGTTTTATGTCATCAAACTGAGGCTCACATTAAAGGAATTGAACCTAAGAATTGGAGAAATGATCTGACTTATGCAAAGGCAGCAGCAATAGACTTTTGCCATCCTGACCTTCTAACATGGCCAAAGTCTGAACCTATACCAGAGAAATTAAAATGGATAAATGATAGCTATAAATTAAACCATTGATCAGGGCTATGGGGAAAACCAGGACAGCTGACTGGCTCCCTGGCAAACTCTTCTTGCGTTTTGCATTTCTTCACCCACCATGGCACACTTAAGGTAACTCAAATTGTAAGCAGCACAATTTTATAGAAATCTCCCCACCATGTGTCTAACAGTCTACCAGTACTGTCTGACCTGTGAGGTATATACCCTGGAAATACTGTTTCTACCCAGAGGCCTCAGATCTATTCCCTTCTGGACCCTTTGAATATGTGCAGTTGGACTTCATCCAATTGCCACTTTGTATGGGTTATAAAAATGTTGCTATGTTCTGTACATTTTCTAGACAGGTTGAAGCCTTCCCTTGTTGCAAGGCTGATGCCCTCCTGGTAACAAATAAGCTGTTGGAAAATGTGTTCTCCACTTGGGGTTTAACTTTTATAACATCCAGTGAAGGCACACACTTCACTGGGCCAAGCGTACAAGCCTTAACAAAAACCTTGCCATCTTCTTGCAGTTATCACTATCCCTGCTACTCTCAATCATCAAGCAATGTTGACAATAGAAAAACTGCACTCAAGCAAAACAAGAATTACACAGGATTGAATGAACTGATGAATATTATTTTAATGTTTATGACTTGTCTAAAATGTTACTTTTAATCTTTTGTTTTCCAGATATAGAGAAAAAAATTAGAGCAATTTGGTAAATTATACCTTTGTAAGCAGATTTAAAACATTTATCTTCCCTCCACTTATCTCCAGAACTCAGAAACTCTCAATGAGTATTCTTATTTTCCTGACAATGTAGTTATTTGAATAAACTCAGTAAGAATTTGTTCTCCTTCTAACAGGACATAGTTGGAAAAGTTGATTATATTACGAAGGCTTTGACTGGAACGTCACATTTGACAGAGATGTATGTAGACTCAACTATGACCAGACAGCTTGAAGAACCTAAGGATGACTTTTTGGAGCCCTAAAACCCTTAGAAAAACAGCCTAACAGAGTTCCCAGCAGACTTACCAGGTGAACAAGGAAGGTCACTTCCTGGCAGGTTCAGTAACATTAAGATATTTGCTACCTCAAGAAGAGAACAATTAACCCCATTATACAGGTATTACAGGCAGAATCTGATGGCCAGTCTTTGGCTTGGCTTTCCTGACCTCAAGAGGCCTTTAAAAGTTCAATCCAAAATTCCCTGTGAAAAGGATAAACTCTCTTGCTACACTTGTATAAGGCCAAGTTTATTGCTACTGTACTTATATTTCTGTATAAATTATTGATTTGACTATCTTTTGGTAGAAATGGGAGTGAATTTAGAGACAAAAATATGTTTCAGTAATATCTTTGTGGATATTAGATTCTAGTGCTATTAATTGTCTTTGAGGCTTTATTATTTACCTATAAACTAGACTTAGTCCTGAATTCTTCTAATTTCCTCCAATATCTGGCTATGTTTCTCCAAACTAACATTTCTTCTTTTTTTTTCCCCCCATCTTTTTGACTTGGCATCATTGAGAACTAAGACAACCCTTTTTCTGAAGCCTGGAAAGGTTAAATTGGACAACTTGACGTAAGTTTCAGAGAAATCACCACAATGACTCATGTATGGACAATCTTTATGCCTTTTGCCATGTGGGCCACTCAAAAGTCAGAGACATTCAAACTGCATCCTAAGAAAAGTATCAGACTGCCACCACCTGCCTCACTCCATCTGAGCATCTGAGGATGCTTCTAGCCTGACATCTAGAAATCTTCTCTACTGATTACCCTTAGAACTCAGAAACTGAAATTATAGACTACTCATTTATCTTTTATTTCCATAGAAATGCCTTTTAATAAATATCTGATTGTTTGCAACATGAGACTAACTATGAGTGCCCACCTGCATCACTACCTTCTGAAATAAGAGACAACTATTAAACTTCACTGACCTACTCTCAGGACTGAAAGACACATTCAGTGAGATGGAGGTATCAATCAACCCAGTCTGGACTGTGAAACTTCCAGGGAAGTTTTAGAGGAAGGAACTGAAGGAGTTCAGAACAAGCCTCCCCTAAATGTGCCATTTGTGCATGAGGATTACTTGAGTTAAAGGCTATCAAGAGCCTGTGGGTTCAAGAGAAACTACTCTTTCTCCCTTAAACCGTAATAATTTAAACTGGAAATTTTTCCCATAAAAGACAATTTTATGTAAGTGGCCCCATCTATATGGAAGGACAAATATCTAATTATCCAAACATCTGCTTTTATCATCCCCAGGTCCCTATCCCATTCTTCAGCTCAGGGTGTCATCTATATAGCCCCGCCCCCTTTTTTAAACTTTTTGTCTCTGAGCCTCTAATGGATGTGTATTCTCTTTCTCATGTATGTTGAGTTCCCTTACATACAAAATTAATTTTTTTTTTCCCCTGTTAATTTGCCTCAGGTCAACTTCTTAGATCAGCCAAAAGAACCTAGATGGATAGAGCAAAGTTCTCTTCCATCATGATCTAGCTCCATCTGTCATTCATTACCTCATTCAAAGGTGAGTCCCACCCCTCACCTACTGCCACAGTCTTCCTATCACAATAGTCCAAAATAGTTGTACTTAATGTTTTCTTATTTTTTTGTTTTGTTTTCTTATTAGGGCTGCACCTGTGGCATATGGAAATTTCCATTACTAGGGGTGGAACTGGAGCTTCAGCTGCCGGCCACAGCCACAGCCATGCTGGATCTGAGCCACATCTGTGAGCTACACTGCAACTTGTGGCAATTCTGGATTTTTAACCCAAGGAGCAAGGTCAGAAATGGAACCTATATCCTCACAGAGATTCCATCAGGTACTCAAGCCACTCAGCCACAATAGGAACTCCTTAATGTTTTAACAAGCATTAGAATAATTGTTTCTTTAATACTGTTAAACCAATGGCCAAAGTGTATAAAAATTTTAGAGTCCTAATGTTCTCTAAAATCAAAATTATTTGATTATCAATTATCAAATAATTTGTATCAGTTATCAAATAATTTGATTACAAATTATCAAAAGACTAACTTTTTTTTCCCTCAAAACACAAGTTAAATAATAGCATAGGGCCATGGGAGGTGAAACCTATTCAATTTATCCTCATAATATTGCTAATGATGAACTCTCTCATCTTATTTCCTCCTTTCAGGGCCTTTCACCACACTGTTTCTTCTGTCTTGAACATTCTTCCTCCCCTTTGTCATGTAGCTGACTCTGTCTCCAGATCAGCTTGTCTAAATAATGCCCACCCTTATTTCTTATCACTATATCCATGTGGAATTTAGAATAAATTTGTATCTTCACTAAATGGTTTATTGTCTTTTTTCCCATTTAAATTAACCCCATGTTAGAGTCACTAATTTATACCCAGATGTTAATAATTTCATAATTTTAAGTGAATGACTTATATTTAACACCCTATTATGTAAATTATGCACTAGCTCTAGACCCCTCCCTAAAATACCTAAGTCTTTATTATTGTGCCCATTAGGCAGATTAGAGTACAAAGTTCTAGGAAGTTTAAGAAACTTGCACAGAATCACATGACTAGGAAGTGGTAGAGCTGAGAATGAAGTGCAAATCTTCTTGATAGCAGCCCATGCACTTAGCAAATCTGTGAAAGTATCTCTCTAAGAGAAATACTGGGTCATTACTTTCTGATAATGCAAGTACCCATCTGTTTCTCTGACATTCATCCTACTGGTATTTGCATGCTGCTATTGATTTGAGTGCAGAACAAAAATACCCTGAAAGAAGAATGACATACAACTTTTTCCTCATAATATTTCCCCTAAGGTTGCTCCAGGAGACTACCTAAGTACCCCTATTGATGGTTCTCACTGCTAATAGGAACAGCCTCGTAAAGGTCAGACGAGGTTATAAATTTGCAAATATGCACAGTTTAGAATTAAAAAGGAAATCGCTTTCATTTTTCTCCTTTGATTCTAAATATTCATATGCCAAAAAAAAAAAAAAAAAAACAAACCACACAGACTAGTCCAGAACAGCAAGGAAGACAATGTTCACAAGATCTTATATTTTTCTTATCTGTCCACTCTAAAGGTTTGGAGGTGTAACTCAAAACCACTTAAAATGAATTGTTAACATCACTATGCATGTATTATCTTTGATGTGCTGGATTTATTCTTCATTAAAAAAGAAGTGACTTTAGATACCTTCTTGGACTCGTAATTATACTGTGGAATCAGCCCATGACATGAATCTGCATCCACTTTGCCCTCTGACATGCAGAGTTTAGAAGGAAAATAGAAAAAAGCTATTTCAGTTTCTGCATCATCAATATATTCACTGAAGGGGAATTTAATTACTCACTCCAAAATACATCTTTTTGCCATATTTTGAGCTAGTTACTTAAGAAACACCAGACATAGGGAAAAACTCTGAAATCCAAGTAGAAGTTACCCTCTTGTGAGAGACATTTACATTTACAAGGGAAATCTCCATTTCTAAGGAAGAGAGGATGACAAAATCTCTAGAAACTCCCAAATGGAAAAGGCAAGGACTTAAATCTTTATAACAACTGTAACCTTGTTTAATGTGCTTTTCCTTGAGTACTTCTTACAAGTGAATCCTTTACTCCCATCTTTTGTCTTTAGCTGTAGGTGGTATTTAAGGCTTGGGCCATTCCAGAGTACTTAGTTTTCCTGGCTACCTTCCATATATATATATAGGAGGTTTTTGTACAGCAAAGGAAACCATAAACAAAATGCAAACACAACTTACAGAATGGGAGAAAATATTTGCAAATGATGCAACTGACAAGGACTTAATTTCCAAAATACACAAATGACTCATACAACTCAACAACAACAAAAAAACAACTCAATCCAAAAATGGGCAGAAGACCTAAATAGACATTTCTTCAAGAAGAAAAACAAATGGCTGATAGGCGCATGAAAATTTTTAGCCCAGTATCACTAATTATTACAGAGACGCAAATCAAAACTACAATCACCTCATACCAGTCAGAATGATCATCATTAATAAATCTAAAATAAAATTTGCTAGAGAGGGTGTGGAGAGTGGGAATGTAAGTCGGTACAGCCTCCATGGACAAAAGTATGGAGGTTCCTCAGTAAACTAAATATGCAACTACCATAAGATCCAGCAATCCCACTCTTGGGCATGTATCTGAATGAAACTTTAATTCAAAGAGATACATGCACTCCTATGTTCATAGCAGCACTCTTCACAATAGCCAATACATGGAAGCAACCTAAATGTCCATTGACAGAGAAATGAATCAAGAAGATATGGTACATGTACACAATGGAATACTACTCAGTCATAAAAAAGAATGAAATAATGCCATCTGCAGGAAAATGGATGCAACTAGAGATTCTCATACTGAGTGAAGTAAGTCAAAAAGAGAAAGACAAATACCATTATGTTATCACTTACTTGTGGAATCTAATATATGGCACAAATGAACCTACCTACAAAACAGAAACAGGCTCACAGACAAGAACAGACTTGTGGTTGCCAAGGGGGAAAGGGATGGGAGAGGGATTGAGTGGAAGGTTGGGTTAGCAAATATAAGCTATTATACACAAAGAAGGGATAAACAACAAGGTCCTCCTCTATAGCACAGAGAAATATATTCAACATCCTATGATAAAACATAATGGAAAAAATATTTTAAAAGTGTATATATGTATATGTGAATCACTTTGCTATACAGCAGAAATTAACACAACAATGTAAATCACCTATACTTCAATTTAAAAAAATACTTGTTTTACTCCTGTTAATGTATCTTTTTATTTCAAGGGGCCAAGAACCTAGAAAGGTGAAGGGGATATTGTTTTCTCCCTACATTAGCTAGGAAGTAAACTCATAGCCACTTAAGATCTGAATTATCCTGTGATAACGCAGTGTCAATCTCCAGTGTGTGACATATACTTTATAGTCAATTTAAGGCTCTAATTATTTCTCACGTATACAAATTTTATTGGTAGACATCTTTGTAACAAAGTCATTCACCAGTAAAAAACATGAAATAAACCATTTTAGAATACTATTGATAAACATTTTCCACATTAAAAAAATCTTTTGAGAGAGTAATATAAAGAAATAAGGTGGAGTTTCCGTCGTGGTGCAGTGGTTAATGAATCCGACTAGGAACCATGAGGTTGTGGGTTTGATCCCTGGCCTTGCCTAGTGGGTTGGGGATCGGGCATTACCATGAGCTGTGGTGTAGGTCACAGACTCGGTTCAGATCCCACGTTGCTGTGGCTGTGGTGTAGGCTGGCATCTACAGCTCTGATTGGACCCCTAGCCTGGGAACCTCCATATACCATGGGAAGCGGCCCTAGAAAAGGCAAAAAAAGACACAAAATTAAAAAAAAATAAATAAAAAAGAAAAAGAAAAAGAAATAAGGGCAGTGAATTTAAACATGGAATTGTAGGTCTAAGCTTCAATTGAGACAGTGCACTAGTGCCAATAATATTCTACCTCTTATAATCTCTTTTTAGACATCACCTCATTAATGATTTTTAATTTTATAGTTTTATATCTGATAAATACTCAACTTTTCATTAAAATATTTTATTTATTGAAACATAAACTAATGATATGGTATCATGGGTCTCATTTTACCTAAAAGTGGCAAAGTATTATTTAACAATAAAATTCATAAAATATTTTCTAATTTAACCAAAGTAAGCTTGACTATCTTCCAACTATCATTTCACTGAAAATGTGGCTAATTAAGTGTAGAATATTCTGGAGTTAAAAAAAGAAAAAAAAACATGAAAAACAAAACAGAACAAGCTGGATGATAGGTAAGTGCAAGAATGGTTTGTTTTGAGAATTACTTCAGTTTATTACCTAATCTAGTGGTTCTCAAATTGCAGTCTCAAGACCAGCATTGTCACCATCACTGGGGCTTGTCATAAATGCAAAATAACCCTAACCCACATCTCAGACCTCCTCAATCAAAAACTCTTTGAGGTTGATAATGGGGCAACCTGGGTTTTCACAAGTCCAATAGGTTATTCCGATGTAAACCAGAATTTGAGAATATTGCTCTAATGCATTTATTTATTTATTTATTCATTCATCTATCACATGTATTTCTAACTTCTTACCATGTGCTAGGTACTAGGTGAGCAGCTAGGCCAAAAATAAGGACTAATATATCAATAGCAACTGCTTACTGAGACTTACTCTTCCACAAGACATTTTCTTAATTAAGATCACTAAACTTTATAACAATCTTTTTAAGCATTTCTGTTGTTAGGTTCCAAATTCCCTTTTGGGTAGACAATGGGACCACAGTGCAGCAACCAGCATTGTGGAAAAGTGCCTAGCTCTGGCAGAATCCAAGATGGTTGCCCAAAGGAAGTGACACAATAATTGCCTCAAAATTTAAATTGAATTTCTAAGAAAAAACAAGTTGAAGTACAAGAAACTATGTATCAGATCATTTTCTAGTCAATTCATATTTTGTAATTTATCACAGCAACCCTCTGAGGAAATTAGCAACCCATTTATAAATTTTTTTTTTTTAAGAAAAGCATGGCATGAACCTAAATGAGTAATTGTCTAAAACCATAAATTTTCAAGTTCCAGAGAAGGGAATTGAGCCCTGGCCTGAAACTAGAGCACCTGCAAATCCTCTGAGGTGTGACAACACATAGTCAGGAAGCTTAGTATGTGACTGGAGTGTGGGGTTTACGAAGGTCACACTTTTAGGGCTGAATTGAGAACTGAGTGATTGTTTGGAACCATCTTGCAGAGCCTTGACTACTCATATGCTGAGTTCTGATTTTTGTAATTGCAGGTTAATGTCTCAGTGAAAATATATACAAAATAAAACAAAATGACACGTGAATTAATGTAAATCTCCTAGCTCATGGGTCAGCGAACTTTTTGCATAAAGGTCCAGAAACTAAGTATTTTCAGCTGAGCAGGCCATGCAGTTGTCAGAGGACTTATTTAACTCTGCGATGGTAGCCCCCAAAGGATCCATAGACAATACATAAAAGAGTGGGCATGGCTGCACTATAATACAACTTTATCTATGGACATTGAAATAATGAGCTTCATATAGTTGCCAGATGTCGTAAGACAATTAATTTTTCTAACCATTTGAAAATGTAAAAACATTTTTTAGCTTGCAGGCATACAAAAAGGATATGAGGTGAAGGTGGCTTATAGGGTCACTGCTGAATTCTCAGAAACTCATCACTTAAAAGTCAAGGAGAATTTCTAAAAGGAAGAGAAAAAAGAGAGGCCAAAGAAAAGAGGAAAATATTATCTAAATAATTGACGGGATGGTTAAAAATGGTTAAGTGCATTCATTCCTCTGAACAAACACAAAAACAACCTCACTCCAATGGCCAGAGACTTACCTTTATCTTGCTTGAGGCACAGCAAGCCAAAACGTGGAGCCTGAAGTTTGCAGCAAAGAGAGGATTTATTCACAAGGCAACCAGGCGAGGAGTTAAGCCACAGCTTCACCTTTTGAGGGCAAGGAGCTTCTGGGAAAATGAATAAAGCAGCAGGGAAATCTGGGGCTTGGGAAGCCTGGGGAGTGGTGATTGGAAAAAGGTGTGATAATCCCAGTTCTGCTCAGGCATTAACTAAGTTACAGGATCTTGCAATATTCCCATGATGGCCCACCAGACACTGGCGCATGCCCAGTGGAAGAATTGGTGATTCTTGACCAGCTGACTTCAAGTTCCTAGAAAACAGCCTGGACAAACATCTTACTAGGCTATGAGCAGCTTGGAGGATATGCAAGTTTTTCATAGCAACAATTAAAATAACTGATGCCAGCAAGTTACAGGTGAAATAGATTTAAGTACTGCTTATCCATGGTTTCAACATCATTGTAAGATTTAGAAAAATGCCCATCTTTCCAAGGTGGAAGCATAGGCTCTAAAGCTAAACTCTAATTGGATTTCAGCCTTACTTGCCGTAATGCCAAATACCTTTACACAATTGTTCAGCCCAGGAGTCTTCATTATCCCATCAACTTTTATCTTCTTTTTTCACCTCTTTATCTTTACTTAAAAATAAATTCTCATATAACAAGTCTCCCATGAGCAGAATATTAAATAGTAAGTACATGATATTTTTATTTTCTGTCTAGCAACAACCATTAGTCATGATTAATAAAGGCTTGGCCCAACAAAAGATAAATGCTACATCTTCCATCTTTTACTTTAAGCTTGGTGACTATTGCATAGTCTAATCAAGAGAAAAAACGTGCTCAGGTCCTTTTTGCTGAGCTGATCTAGAGAATTAATTGAGGTCAGGTTACAGTTAAAAGAATGCCAGAGGAGGAGTTATAACTAAGAATGTTAACATACTTCCAAAAATCAAGTACTGAAAATAATACGCAAAGTGTAGAAAAGAATGCATCTAATTGAGGATAACTGAGCATCATCTTTACAGGTTAGAACAAGTAGAGCTATAACAGAAGAGGCTAAGAGTTTCTGTGAACTTTAACTCAGCCGCAAATGGATACCTTCTGTGTTTTTCCTTGGTACCTTGTTAACACAAAAGTTTTTCAATGAATTATACATTCCTCATATTCTAATTGGAAACACTTGAACCTAAGAAAACTAAACTATGTCATCTTTTATATAACTTGATGTTTATTTCGTCAATGAAGACAAAATTGTTTTGACATTTCTTGCTTCTTCCATTCTTGCGCTTCCAAGAGTGTAATGTTTGATTGTAAAACAAAAGTAGTAGTCTCATGTTAATTCAGAGAAGCATCACAAAATTTCAGATTCTAGTAAACCTGCTTTCAAATGTCTGTTTCACCAACTTGAATATGTAACTTTGGACAAGTTATTTCTTTCTGTTGAGCAATAATTTCTTCACCTGAAAATTCATCATAATTCCTACTTTACAGCTGCTTGGGGAAGGACTAAAGGTAGATATAGTCAAGATAAAAGTTAAATTATAGATACCATGATAAAACCTCACAAAAATAAAGGATGATTGTTGCAGAAATATACTATGAATTTTCAAATCATCATGAAAATATAAGCATTTATTAGTATGAGTGAATATTATCCTTTGCTTGAATTATTGATACTGTTTTTCATGCTCTGATATGTGGCATGCCTGACATTTATGTGCTTTAGAAATTCAAACACTTCATTTACTTATAAAGTTGAATGGCCTTTCCAAGGACAAAATACTTTGTACAATGTAATTATGTGAGACGATGTGACAATAGAAATATTAACAAAATTTCCATTCACAAATTTCCAATTATTCTTTCTTAACCCATGTTAATAATATTACCTTAGGTATGGGTGAACCAGATATAATTTGATATACTACCCTTTAACATACCAAATCCAATGTCTTTTCTCCTCAGTAACCGGAATCCTATGGAAACTGATTTTTTGGAATTAAGCCTTTTCTTGAATTCGTATTGCTGAATTTCCAATAAATATAGCATAATAAGGCTCAAACTACTTAATAAGAGTGATTTTATCAGATTTTTCAGACAGAGGAGATGATTAGCATAGGGATGAAAAGTCATGGAAATTAGAAGAGTGAGGCCACACTAAAAGTGACTTTGATCCTTAGCTCTAAAGTAACTAAACATATTTGGTGTGGCATTTGGGACTAATTACTTGATTTCTCTTTGCTTCATTTTTAATATGGGGACAATGATATTTCCTATCACAGTCATTTTTTTTGTGTGGATTAAATGAGTTAATACATGAATATATAAAGAACTTACAGGAGTACCTGCTATCTATGATGATGATTAATATATCTACATGGATGTCTCACAGAAATTTGAATGTCAACGTAGTAAATAAAGCACCCCCTTTCCATCTTGCTTAAGCTTGCTCCTTCTAATTTATCATGTTTTCTGACCTTAGCTCTTTCTTACTCACCCAAACGTGAAATCTGGTAGTCATCTGGGGCTCATTCTGCACTCATACCTTCCACATCCAATCAGTCATCATGTTTGTGAGCTCTACCCTCTAAATATCTCTTAAAGAGGTCCTTCCTCTTCATCTGTTCTATATGCTTATAATTCAGATGGTCATTATTTGTTTTGATTCTCATAATTATCTTATATCTGGTTTATTTGCCTTGATAGTTGAACTTTTTCTCTAGTAACTAGTGTCAAAGTCTCTGATGATCACCATCTCTTTTATACATGCTCTTGTGGAGGCTGCTATGATACTGAGTCAGGTTTGGTGTGTGTGTGTGTGTGTGTGTGTATTTTTTTAAATATTTTTTTATAGCCACACCTGCAGCATATGGAATTTCCTGGGTAGGGGTCAAATAGAAGCTGCAGCTGCTGGCCTACACCATAGCCACAGCAATGCAGGATCCAAACAGCATCTGAGACATACACCACAGCTTGCAACAATGCAGGATTCTTAACCCACTGAGCGAAGCCAATGTGTATTTTTTCTGACCAATAGAATATGGTGGAAGTTATAGTGTATGACTCTGAAAAGCATTGCAGTTCTCTCTTTGGTCCCTTAGTCTATAGCCATCATACTGGCAGGACATTCACATAGCCCCACTGAGCTTTACCTAGAAAGTAACTGAAACCCCTTGTCAACAGACAGAAAAAACTTGCCAGTTATGTAAGAGAGTAACCTTAAAAATGTATCTTGTGGCCTCAGTTGCTGGGAGCCAAGTTTCAAGAATGGAATCCACCTGACGACAAAGTCCAGGGGATTCAGAAGACGGGAGTCCACCTGATGACAAAGTCCAGGGGACTCTGAAGAAAGGAATCTGCCTGATGACAAAGTCCAGGAGATTCTGAAGAAGACTCTGCAAAACAGCACATCCACTAGGCCTTGAAACCTCCACCAGGCATTAGAGACCCATACATATGGAGACACATACATACATATGGAGATACATACCTTTGGCTTCTGTTCTTTTGTTTTTAATAATTGATCCATGCCTTGCTTACTGTGCCTTAACTCTGTGTTCTTTTTACCTTAAGAAAGGAATTTATTATTCTCTATTTAAGCTTCAACCTATTTTTGTTTGTTAGCCTTTAGTTTATCTTTGGAGCTATGGCTCCGTGCTGTCTACTTCCAAAATAATAGCTTCTGGGGAGGTTTCTGTTTTTTCAAATGATGATCTTAGATAATATTGGCATGCTTTATTTAGGCAGCACAATTATTTAGTTTTTACAATATAGTATGTAGGCATTAGGAATTGATGAGTATTATTACTTTATTGTATAAGTATAAGAATCTATTATAATGTTAGAAGTTAAAGTAAGATTGTTGCTAGGTAGTAAATAGACATTTGTGTTAAAGGAAAATGAGGTGTACATGACATTTACAAGGTTGTTTGTGATCTGTGCCTCTAGCTTTCTGCTTGTTTACTCTTTAATGGGTTTATGGTGTACTTTTTCCGATCTAGGTGTCTTTTTCTATCTTTAAACTTAATCTGTAACCCTGGAACAGTTATGAGATATTGATCTTTTTTGCTGATGTGAGTTTTAAATTTTTTCCTATATAAGTTGCCACTGTTCACCAATAAATTTGAGGCTGCTTAAGCACTACTCAAGAGTGTGTGCATCTCCCTTATTCCTGCGCCTGCTGCCCCTCCTCTTCGGAAAATCCAGTTTGGTGTGTGTGTGCGCGTGTGTATTTTTAAAATTTTTTTTTACAGCCACACCTGCAGCATATGGAAGTTCCTGGATAGGGGTCAAATGGAAGCTGCAGCAGCTGGCCTACACTATAGCCACAGCAATGCAGGATCCAAACAGAGTCTGAGAGATACACCACAGCTTGCAACAATGCTGGATTCAACAATGTTCCAACCAACATCTGTAACCCCATGAAGACCTTGAGTCAGAACCACTGACTCAAGCTGTTCTTCAATTCCTAAGGCCCAGAACCTATCAGAGACAATATATCACTATTGGGTTCGTTAAGTTACTATGTTTTGGGGTGATTTGTTATGTAGTATCTTTCTTGAGACCACTCAGGAACAGAACAATCTTTTGAAAACAAAAATTCAATTATGTTGTTGCCATGTTTAAACCCTTCAATGAGCCCTGTTTGCCTATTGAATTAAAATTAAAATTCTGGGAGTTTCCACTGTGGCTCAGCAGGTTAAGATCCCAATATAACATCCATGAGGATGTGGGTTCAATCCCTGGCCTTGCTCAGTGAGTTAAGAATCCAGAGTTGCCTTGGGCTGCGGCATAAGTCGCAGATGCACCTTGGATCTGGCGTTACTGTGGTTGCAGCATAGGCCAGCAGCTGCAGCTCCAATTTGATCCCTAGCCTGGGAACTTCCATATGCCACAAGTGTGGCCATGAAAAGAAAAAAAATCAAAATTCTTAGTTCTCTTGAGCTTTTAATGATCTCCTGTATAATTTTCCTGCCTCATCTCCATACACCTTATGCTTCACATACACAAACATATGCATACACATGTGCAATATGCCATCTTCAGTCATTTGCAAACACTTCCTTTCTTTTTGCAATAGCCCCATGAGCTTATTCTACCTGGAGTACTTAGCACACGTACCATCTTCACTCCACAGCCTCTTTGGATTTCCTGAGGTGGTTATCCTCTAAGCTACCATTACACACTAAATATATTCCCTAATACAGTAATTATTATATTTTAAAATATCTCTGTGTGTCTCTCTACCCCTTATCTCTGCCATTAGACTGTGAAGTTCTTTAGGGCCATGCCAAACACTTAATAGTTATTAATACATAGTTGCTAAATAATTGAATTTTTGAACCAATTGGTGAAAAGTTGTACTGAAGGGATTCACATATGCCCCCAATTTCCTGAGACATGTTAATCTACATCTTTAAATTACTTCTCCAGATTCAAGATTATATGTCTCCACATGAAAGAGAATAATTGTCTATGTGTCTTGGACTTGCTGAACTGAGACATTGATGTTGGCTTCATTAACCCCTGGGTTCTAATTTTCACTGGTCAAGATTATAAACAAATTTATAATCATATTACAATTTCATGTGTTTTCTTTGTATTATTACTATGGTTTGGAAGTTCTCATTAGTTCACTACATTTGATTGTCCCTGTGGAATGTAGTTGTTTTGATTTTGGCAGGAATTTTTATGAAGCTTCACAGCCAATTCTTGGCAGTCAATTTATAAGCTTGAAAAAGGGAATGTTAGCCAGAGTGTGAATCTCTTTCCTTTTAGTGCATATCATTGATTTAAAATATTTAGTTTCCTAATGTAGATAACATGGAAAAGAGTATCGTAACAATTATGAACAATAAGACGATATGATAAAGAAATGTCAACTTGTGAAAAGAAATTTTAAGATAGAAAATTACACTAATATGAAGCAAAGCTTTTTTTTTTTTTTTTTTTCTGGAAAAGTTGTTTCCAAATTCGATTAAGATGAACAAGTGAGATGCCAACTGTATCTCTTAGATTAACTGAAAAATGACTGTTTGTTTCAGTCAAGATATTGAAACATTCATAAATCTCTCATTTAAGACACCAAACTATGGAGTTCCTGCTGTGGCACAACAGGGTCAGTGGCATCTTTGTAGCACCAGGATGCAGGTTTGATCCCTGACCTTGCGCAGAGGGTTAAAAGGATCCAGCATTGCTGCACCTGAGGTGTAGGTCACAATTGCAGCTTGGATCTGATCCCTGGCCCAGGAACTTCATATGTTGGAAGGAAACCAGAAAAAAAAAAAAAAAGATAACAAACTACTAAGTAGACCATTTATTAACAAACTATTCTCTTAAATATGTGAACTAAATTGTCACATGAATCAAAGTGGCATTTCAAGGTAAATGATATTATACTGGTTTTCAGCAGACATGAACAATACAAGTTTAGCTAAAAAAAAAAAAAGGACATTTCTTGTGAGCTTTCGGACACTAATTAAAATCTAGTCAAGTAATTTAAATATACAAATATTATCTCCTTCAAATGTCATTTTAAAAACTTTCAGGTGTCTTGTTATGTTGTTTATGCACTTATTTTTACCTGCAAAATGCAGCCGGAAATCAATCCAATACTCACTATTTCAAAAAATGTGGGTGAAAAGCCATGATTAATGAGTTATTACCAAGAAGTTTACATAAAAAAACAAGGTCATGTTTATAAGTCACAAGTAGAGAAAATCATAGAAAAACATATTTGGAAATAATTAAATTCTACTAAATTAGCTATTTTTCAGGGTTCAGAAAATAGCAGAATTTAGACCACCTCCAAATAAAATTATTTTCATATCACTTTCACATTTTAATACATTTGACAACTTACTTCTCTTATTAAGTCAGGCAGAACAATAAACATTGAGCAAGTAAAGTACACTTGTAAATCTGCATTCAGAGCACTTGTCAAATAGAAAGGTGAAATAAAATTAGTGTAACAATTCTGCTTCATTTAATAATTTTTCTCTACTTGGGGCAATTCAAGATGCTTATAACTTATCAGAAGTCCAACTTTTGAATGTAAACTTTAGTGTAAACTACTGAATACAAATACATTGTGTACTTAGCCTGCAGTTCTACTTTTATTATTGACAGAAATATTCAAAGCAACTTAGCTATCATGAAGAACATAACTTTATCCAGCTAAAACATAGTTAAAAATAAGACCCATTGTAAAAATATGAATTGTAACCATTTGCTGATGATCCATTTTTTTTCAGACAATTTGCAAAATATGTAGAATATTATGAGAGAAATGGATCCGCTTTGTTCACTTATGTATTACAAATGCCCACAATAGTGCCTGGTACAGTTAGTATTTAATACATATTTGATGAATTAATTTAATGAGGAGTTGAGCAGGCAGTTACTTACATTTAACTTGGTTTCTTTATAGTCAATGATTAAGGATTATATGGCAATGGTTTAAATGACCAAATATTGACCAAGAGGCACACTTCAAAAGGGCAAATACATATTTTGATGTCTGATGAAAAGATTTTCATTTAAATGGTGTATAAAAGAAATAATAGTTGCATGCCTACTATGTGTCAGGCAAAACCACTAGACCATAATTTCTAGAAAATAAGATCAACCCTCAGATTATCCTAAAATCTCCAGAACTTTCCAGAACTAGAGAATTGATAGGCTTTATTGGATGGACATATCCAAAAATATAATTTACTAGGGGTCAGTCCCTATTTACTCAAACCTATTTATCGCTTCATTACAGCATATCTGCCTAAGAATCCTGAACTAACTGTTTCGGAAATTCTGGTTGGTGTGGAAATGAATGTGTGTTTGAGCCAAGTTCCCTAGCTATCCAAGTTCAAACACTCTCAAGAGGAAATGCTGAAATCTAACTGCAGAATCCTGGAAGTGTTTGTTGGAAAGGCACCTCGGAAAGTTCGCTCTGAGCCAAATAAAAGCCAAAAGGCCTGTCTTCTACCCCAACATACAGTTAGAAGGAACAAAGCTGAGCTGGGCTTGTGGTGGGGTTAATACTGCATAGAATTCCTCTAATCACTGGGCACTTTTGGGATTAATTTGCAGTGAGCTGGTTCACCCTGGCCACCTCTTGTGACCCAACTTTAAAGGTCCCAAGAAAGAGCCACCCAAAGTGTATGAAAAGGTGGAGACAAAAGAATAACAATGTATGTTGGCTTGAGCCCTTATTCAGTTTACCAGGAGCAGAGGCAAGCCCTATTTATAAAGTATCAATTCCTCTCACCCTGCAGGCCACTGGTCTGTCTTCATGGGAACTACTCTAATGGAGAATGGTGTCAAACCAAACATTCTTCTTTGCTTATTTCTATGGGAAGTGCTGAGTGACTTTCTGACAGCAACCTTAGGTTAAAAACAATATTTATTGTATTAAGTAGATGATAGAATCCCTGCAAATCTTACTGATTGGTTAAGCCAGCAGCAGTACTACTGAACTTTAATCCCTAGGTCAATGTGATGTTCTGAAAAAGAGATTGACATTTAATTGGCCCATATTGATCCATCAATCACACAATTCTAAGTATCAGCTTTAGGTAGCCTCACAGGCACCACTCCAAAAGTGCTCTTTCCTTGTGGCTTTATTTGGCAATAACATTGGTGACACTTCGCCCTCCCTGACATTCTATTACTCTAGGTAATGTTGCCAAAGCCTCAGTCTTCAGTCTAGATGGTATTCCTCACAAGTCTATTCTATCATCAGCCTCATGAATTTTTATTCTCTTTGCTGCCCTTGCTCATTCCAGACTAAGATTATTCAATGCATTGTTTTCAGAGCAGACTTAGTTGAAAATGCAACATTCGTTGAGAGCGTTTCAGATTAATATAAATATTCATAGAGGAGCAATAAACCAGGTCAAGTATTTTCAGGTTTTTCACAAATGGCAATGAGTTTATAATCTTGTGCATTTTAGACAGAGATATAAGAGGAAGGAAACATTGGGATGAGCTCTTACTTAAAATGTATCTATATAAGTGTATGTGTGTATGTACACCCACATGCATTGTTATATATTTTGAGAAGTTTTTAAATCTTTTGTATCACAAATTATACTAATGAGATTTTAGAGATTATTTCATATTTATTGCTAGCTCTGGTTTTAAAAAAAAATGAAAGCATTAAAAGATTTGTGAAAATAGGCTTTAAAAATCTTCTCAATTATCAAAAATTCTATCAAAATGTTGCTCCAAAACCAAGTTGTCAGTGTATCATAAATATTTATATTTCTTCTAACCTTCATAGACAAGTACCTAGGGCTTTATCAACACATCCAAAGAATGTGAACTATTATTGCATTCAAAACATAAATGGGCTCACCCACTGAAGATGATAGTTTTCAGCATTTGTTTTAGGAATGGGAAATCTCACTTGGCAATATTAATGGAACACACACTTAACAGGGTAATATTCATGAGAAATACTGATGCAAAGAAAATTCAAACTCAAAAGTTCACATTGGGAGTTCCCGTTGTGGCGCAGTGGAAACAAATCCAACTAGTATCCGTGAGGATGCAGATTCTATCCCTGGCCTCGCTCAGTGGGTCAGGGATCCAGCGTTGCCATGAGCTGTGGTGTAGGTCACAGACTCAGCTCAGATCCTGTATTGCTGTGGCTGTGGCATAGGCTGACAGCTGTAGTTTCAGTTTGATCCCTAACCTGGGAACTTCCACATGCCGTGGGTATGGACATAAAATAGCAAAAAAATAAAGTTCATATTGTCTTCTAAAATAAAGATTTTATACAAGATTCTTGACCCTTTCTTCCCATTCCAGTGAAGTGTTGAGTGCAAGGGTACTGCACTATGCTTATTCTTTGGAATCTTTACTGTCCTTATTTTTGTTGACAAGTTTAGTTTAATTCACTTCAGCAGTTGGGTGGCTGATTTATCTCACTCTGAAAAATAAAAAAGTACTTCCCTTATGAATAATTCAAACCTTTGCTGGTGATGAAATTGCATCTTTGGCTCTCTCCACAGCCAACTGCTTCTTTCAAGTAGCAGATTCCAATCTGTGAGTTTGTATCACAGGTCTGACATCTGGGGGGAAAAAAACAAAAAAAACCCCCACAAGATTTGGTTTAAACAAACTTTCATTTTCTCTTCACAGGTGCCAGGACTTGCTTTTTATTTTTGTTCCTCAGAAACTAATGTTTTCCCCAGAATCTGTGTTCTGGGCTTCTTTTTGTGTGCTGAAGTTGAAAGAGGAACAAAACAGGAACAGAGTGCTGTAAATAAATTACTTAGGATTGAGAACATCTGCAAAATGTGAACAATAAAAAATATATGTATATTTTTGTCCCATGTAAAAAACAACTTCTAAGTTTCACAATATAGGATTCTACCATCTTCTTGAACTGTATTTTGAAAATTAATTTTTCATAGATGAAATGCATTTCTTCTTTCAAGACACTTTTTAGGTATAATCATTTTAAAGATAGTATTCAGATGAGCATAAAACTTAGGTAAAGCTTTCAAAGTCATTTATTTATTTTATTTTTTTAATTAGAAAGAATACACATAATTAAAATTTTGTGTATACAGATTGTTTATTCATTTTTCACTTGAATAGATATATGAAGTCATTTCTTTCCTTTAACAATACATATTTTAGTTAAAACTTCATAGGACTGTTTGAATATTATCCTACTGTCTAGTCCAGTTTCAACTTACTTTAAAAAACAGATTAATTTTTTTCTCTTGCACTATTTTCCCCTTTTAATACCTATTTGTCTAGCAGATCAGGTGTTATCTCCATCCTGTGACTCAGGGTTCAAAGGACGTATGGGACAGCATGCAAAATATAATGGTACTGTCACTGTTAAACCTGCTGGGGGGGTCACTGTGTGTAGCAAAGTATTAATTATCTTAACTTTGCCTTCAGCTCTTTTGCAATGGGCCCTATATTTGTACATTATTGAGAATAGGATACAGTTAGTTATGAGCTCTGAGCTATACTGATGTTTTATGCCAAAACTGATTTCTTCTGATTATTATTATAACACATATCTTGTTCAATTCTACCTTTAAAGTACAATATATTTTAATTTTGGACATTGCCAGTAGATTCCTAGTAGATTTGCTAATGGTAAGGCAAATGAGGCCAAAAGATAATTGAAAAAGACATTGTTTTCAGCTTGATTTTGGGCAAGGGCGCTTTTGGTTTTGTTTTAGACTTTTAACAGTTTGGTGACTATTCAATTTTATCCCATTTTTAACTGTTCTGTATAGAACAAAACAGATTTACTTCTTCTGGACACAACCCAAGATCTCTTCTTTCAAGCTTTTCGTGATGAAAGTGAAGTTTTTCTTGCCCCGTGTGTGGAATGGAGCCAAGAAAATCATTCATGACACTAAGAAATCATCATTATTGCTGATCTTTTTTTGAGCCCTTCCAGATTAGTTCCCAAGAGGATTCTACAATGGAGAGGGGCCCCCAAAGTGTGAATATGTACGTATGTGTGTATCTGTGGTTCTTGTGTCACATGGAGCAAGATCTATTTTCTCCTGGGAAACACAAAACCAAAATTTTTTAAAACACAAAACCAAAAAAAAAAAAAGCCCAAAACAAACAAAACCAACAAAAGCTTACTCACAGTTTGGTTAGGGAGGTAGAAGCAGGCTAAAGGAGAAATCTGCATAGTGTTTTTCTCACAGAATATATTGACAACTAAATTCTATTGAGAAAATAAACCACATTTTCAGGATACTAAATCAGCCACTCAAGACAGCATTTGAAGTTAGAAAATTCAACAATTACACAGGTGTCATTTCTATCAGGCAATGAAGGAAGTAAGACACTATATGTAATTACCTTCATGCTTGAGGGTGTTTTGTTTTATTTTTTAAGAAAGGTAAGTTGTTTCATTTTTATTTCAGATAATTAGTATGGTGTTTTGCCTCCTCTCCTCCTCTCGTGACAGTGTTTCCCTATTCACCCAGTCACCGTAGAGATGAGATCAATAGTTTTTTGTTTTTGTTTTTAAAGAGTACTTCCTAGAGTTAGATTAATTGAGGTTGTATTGAAGTAGATTTTGTGTGATGTTGGTCAAGATTCATCAACACAGAAAGCTTCAAACTTAGTTACTAATTATCTATAAGAGAGGAAAATCATAGCACTTGTCTCATGTTTTGTTTTGGTCCTCTAAGAATTAACTAAGATAATACATGTACAATATACTTCAAATGGTGCTTGATAGATAGCAAGTGGCCAATAGCTGTCAGCTATTATGGCCATCGCTTTATAACATTATTTCAATGTTGCAATGACATGTGTAAAAGACTGTTTCTCCAGAGGAACTTATGTTACATGCACTCTTTGTTGCTGGGGGCAAAAAATAGAGTCTAAAATTGTTAAACAGCTCTTACTAGCAGCATTTTTAAATGCGAGGTTTAGTAAATGACAGGAGAGCTGGCATTATCTGTTCCCTCTAGGCCTTAGGAATTAGGCAGAATTTTCAGTAAATTTTCTTGTTTGATTTGGGCTATTAATTAAAGTACTAGCTCATTTTGGAAGACAAGTATAAGCACCTAGAATGGTCAAATTAGGAAAACCTTTCTCTTTCTAGATGATGCCTTTTTTCTTAATTGCCATGTTTATTTGACATCTAGAGAGACATTGCTAGGGGGAGGTTTCTAGTCCTTCTCCTGCCAATAATTAGATGATTGTAAACAAGATAATTAGTATTTGCTTCCTTTTCTGCAGCATTGTGAGCAAAAAGAATGTGAAAAGTAGAAATATGTTCCTACTTTTGTGTCCTTCACAAGTTGTTATATTCATAGGAAATTGGAGCAATTAATAGTGAATTCAAAAACCAATTCCAAAGAAAGCCTAACTGTGTTTGATGCAAAATGGAAGTCCAGCTCTCTGAATTTAAATTTTAAAACCATCATTTGATGAAAATATATTAATTCAATTCTAATCCTCTAAACCAACTTCTATCAACCTCTGCTTGGCCAAGCTCCCTCTTTTATGATTAAGTCAATTAAGCAGAAAAATCATAAAAGGATTCTTTTAATTTTTTCAGATAAGGTAATAATGAGCAACATGATCCATCTGAAAGAGGACCTCTGGGAGTGAGCAGGGCTAGTGGGAAAAAAAAAAAAAACATTTTGTAGTCTGTTTTGTTACATGGCAAATGTATTTCCAAGAACTGATTTACCCTCTGGTTTCCATTCATAAAGACAAAGTAACAAATCCTTGCATTTTTGTCCTAAACTTATACCTGAAAATATAAGTAATATTGTATCTAATTCATGCTGCTCACTTCATTCACTCAAAATCTAACTCGACATAAAAAGATGCATATTGAGGACTTACCATGCCATTTATAAAGACAAAATAACAAATTGTTGTGTTTCTTACACTTGAAAATTAATATTGTATTTAATTAATTCTGCTCACTTCACTCAAAATCTAAATATAAAAAATGTATATTGAGGACTTACCATGTGATAGAAATAGGTACCTGGTTTCAAAAATGCAAAGGAAGAAGCTCCCATCCCAGGGGACTTGCCGTCTATCCAGGAGTCAGGTGTTCAGTGTTCCACAGGAGCACCAGGACAGAGGAAAGAGAAGCTGCAATGATAACACATAAAGAAGCCTCAGGTGCTTCATTTGGGTGGGAAAAGGGAGAGGGGAAAATAATCCAGGTAAAACAATTTAAACATGATGATTCAGGAGTTCCCGTCGTGGCACAGCGGAAACGAATCCGACTAGGAATCATGAGGTTTTGGGTTGGATCAGGGGGTTAAGGATCCGGCATTGCTGTGAGCTGTAGTGTAGGTCGAAGATGTGGCTGAGATCTGGCATCGCTGTGGCTCTGGCATAGGCCAGCAGCAACAGCTCCGATTAGACCCCTAGCCTGGGAACCTCCATATGCCCTGGGTGGGGCCCTAAAAGAACAAAAGACAAAAAAAAAGATGAGTCAAAAATATGTAAACCATAGGGAAAATAGCCGAATAAATGTTGATTAAAAGCTAGATTGCTACAGAATTATAATGCCAAGATTAGGAGTTTGGACATCATTCCAATTCCTCCAAAACTAATAGCATTAATTTTATCTTAACATATATTTAATTAATGACCGTTATATATAAGGCACTGGGACAAGTATTGGGGATATTTGAGAAAGGGGATGGATATGGCTCCAGCCTCCATGAAGCCTATATTATTACTTGTTTAAAAAATTAATAATAGCTACCATTTACTGAGTAACTACTATGTTTCTGTGAGGCATATTGTTAATTTAATCATAACAACAAATTGGAGGTTGTTTTTGATTTCATTTTACGTGAGGAGGAACCACAGGATAGAGAAAGTGGATGACATTTCTGAGACTGCACTAAGAGTAAGCAACTCCCATTGCACTACATTATCTGCGGCAGTGCTGATGTACAGATAAAGCTCACTAGTAGAATCACAATTTATAAGTTAGGATTTTGAGACACATCGATTTAGGCTTACAGGTGTTAGAGCTGAAGAGAACTTTAAAAAAATATTGAATCTTTCATTTTCTTATCACATTCTGAAGTCCAGTAATGATAGGGGATCACTCCAGATTTGGGCAGTGGGTATCCTGACTCTCTGGTAAGGATCCCTTTCCCCACACTTTACTAGTCATATAAAACCAGTTATTTCAGCCCCCAGCTCTGGAAACACACTAGCAAGAAAAGCAAACATAGACTTTGTCCTCACAAAGCTTATAGTCTAATTGAAGAGAACAAGATAGTTCTTGGGATAAAACAGTTATGTTTGCCTATGAAACCCACCAACTGTCATCTTACACTCTGTGGTGGGTAAGACAACCCTAGAAATAAGATAAGGCCATAACTATTGTCCTCTACAACCTACTAATTGCTTCTAATTCTGAATAAGATATTTTTCTGGTGGGGTTGTCTTTGTGTTATCTTTTCAGAGAGTCCATGTGAAATGGCCCATTTTCTGTCCTAGACCTATTTTTTTTTCCTTGCTGCCATTAAAAAAAAAAAAAAAAAAAACTAGATGAATGTTATCTAGACTTATTGTGGTGATCATTTTGCAATTCAGACATATGCTGAATCATTGTCTTTGTACACCTGAAACTAATGTAATATGTCAATTACATCTCAATTAAAAAATCTAGTTTTAATTTCAAATACCATAAAAAAGGATTTGGTTTTAATTACTGTAACAGTGTTAAAGCACTCCTGGGGAAAATCTGGTTCTTAGATCTTTAAATATGAAATTAATAATATATATTAATTTTAAATTGTTCTCAATCCTAATGCATGTGCTATTCATCAGGGTTGAACTTTGGATTTGATTGGTATAAAAAATTTGAGCCTTTTCGGCATCACCATATTTTTATTAAAAATGAATAAAAGACTGCTAAGTGATTTAAGCACTAAACTCAACAGAAATAATTTTTTCAGTTTAAATTACTTAAGCATCTATCAGAAGATGAGCATTCAACATAGGAAAAAGATAGAGCTAGTTGCTGTTTTACTCTGTACTTTCTTTGACAAGTATTCTTGAGAAAGTGACTTTAGGTCTGTAGAGAAATAGAGAATGAAAATATCTAGAGATTTTCCCTAGTCATTGCTGTACCCAAGAGTCTAAGAGGCTCAAGATTAGAAAGATTTCCCATTGACATACTGAATAGCTTAGTGGTCTACAGATAACACTTGTGGAGAGTCAGAATTTGCTTTAGATAGCATGACATGCCAAGGAATTACAGGAAGTATACAGTTAAGAATTTCAATCTTAAGATATCAAATGTCATATAGACACCTCAATATAAAATAATTATTATCAAGCTAGCCTTCAAGTTTTTGCTAGTGGATAGCTATGCCAAGAAAATAGCAAGGAAGAGGCAGAAGGTTGAAACTTGCAGCAGCAAAACTAAACAGACCGAAAATCTCTAACTCTGTGTGACATTTCAAATTAGACATGATCTCTTCTACTTTCCAAAACAGACTGTTTTTAGAGGCAAGTTTTCTACTACCTGGACAGTGTATAAGTGAGCCAGGAGCTTGAAGAGACATTTAGCACCCTATTTTGCATATTATTTGTGTTTGCTCTCTTAAGTTCTATTAGTTTTTTTTTTTTTCCTTTAGATGGAAAAGGAGTCATTATTGTTCTTATCATTGTGTTTTAGATGCTGGAAGAGTTCCCAATTTAATTAGACTACAAGTTTTTTGATATGGTAAAGCATGCTCTTAGCTATCAAATTTGACCCTGCCATACATATATCCCCCACTTATAATAATGAATGTTTATACTATTTATAACAGAGATGGATTTTTTCAAATCTTATATTATTGCCATGATATTATTAGCACAGCTCTTAAAAATATAAGTAGATATCATAGATTTAGATTGCTTTAGCTACAACTTTCCCAAACTCCCTCCCTAATAACCTTTTACAATGTATGATTTAATTGTACTTGAGCTGTTTTTCTCTCTGGGAAAGGTGTCCTCAGAAGCTAGAAACAAAATTAATCCTTATGATTTTTGAGAATGGGCAATTTGGTCATAAATACTGTTGAACATTCAAATAAGTATTTGTACCTTAATAAGGATGCACATGTACATGGACCAGCGTACTTCTGAGACATCAGTCTCATGAGAAAACTTCACTGTCAAGCTAAGGTCAAGTAGCATATCACCCTTTGCTATGGTTAACTTACCACAATGTTAAAGCTATAGTACTTAGGACAGTGACTATAAATAGATGACACAGTAAATACATGTTAGACAAATGGATGCACTGCCAGTCTGTTTAATCAATATAATTTAATCAAAACAAGGTGAAAATATAATATTAGAAAAATATATGAAACAACTGTTTTGAGATACTGGCAAAAGAAAACACAGAGTAAACATTTTTGTACAATGACAGTTTTAGTTTTTAGCCATTCACACATTTATTCATAAGATCTATCTGATAAAAATTACCATAGATTAACATTCTCAACTTTGGATTCAAAGAAAATATGAATAGGAGATTTTTAAAAGTCCAAAGCTGAGGCTACACCCAAGACTAACTGAATTAGGAAGTCTGGAGTAAGATCCAGGCATCAGTAATTTTTAGAGCTTCTGGGGGCTTTCAGTGTTACAGCCATGGTTGAGATCCATGATCTTAGAGAGTACCAAAACTTGACTTTGGTCTGGAGGAAATGTATAATAAATACTTTTGCTTTTTTCTCCACCACTTACTTTCAAATCTTCCCTTTTTATGCTTATCACAGGACATTGAAATTATTTTATCAGTTTCTATTCCAGTAAACTGAAGATTCCTTCAAAGGACAGTATCTTACTTAGCAATGTGTACTGTTAGCATTCCCATTTATAAATATCTGTTCAGCAGACTTGTGGTTGCTAAAGGGGAGGAGGGAGTAGGAGGGACTGGGAGTCTGGGGTTCATAGATGCAAACTATTGCGTTTGGAGTGGATAAGCAATGAGGTCCTGCTGTGTAGCAAGGGGAACTATATCCAGTCACTTGTAAGGGAACATGATGGAGGATAATGTGAGAAAAAGAATATATATATATTTAACTGGGTCACTTTGCTATATAGTAGAAATTGACAGAACACTGTAAATCAAATATAATGGAAAAAATCATAAAAAAAGAATGGCTAGGCAGTGAGGCCTTACTGTATAGCACAGGGAACTATATCCAATCACTTGTGATAGAATGTAATAGAAGATAATATGAGAAAAAGTGTGTATGTATGTATATGACTGGGTCACTATGCTGTACAGCAGAAATTGACACAAAATTGTTAATTGACTATAATGAAAACTTTTTAAAAATTAAATAAATAAAATAAAATTAAATATATATGTATATGTTCAGGGAGATAATGAATTAATGAATTGATTTTAAAAAAAATGGAAAACAACAGATTTCTATGTCCAGGCATGGTGGAATAATTGGTACTATAATTGTCCTTCTAACATAAAAAAACTATAAAACTGGATATTTGAAACAACCTAGGATAACAAGCAGGGCAGGAATGATACACCTGAGAGAAAGCAAACAAAGTGATTGGGTTTATGCCTGGAAACACTTTTCATATCATAGCACAAGTCTGGATCCCAAAAGGAGCATAAAGACCTCTTGCTGAGTGGAGGAAACCAAGAATGTTCAGAGCTACTCAAGCAGCTGGAATTTGTGGGACAGTGTATCCAAAAAGAAGACTTTACAAAGAGAATAAACCCCAAAAATCTGCCCTGGGGATCTGTCTGAATCTTTGACTGAACACTAAGCTGTACATGTATAGCAGAGAATATTCTAAGTCAGGAAAAGAAGATAAAATTTGTGACCCATAACTAGGCAAGAATTATTCAATAGAAGCAGATGCAGAAATGGAATTAGCAGTAAATGACATTTTAAAAGCTATTACAAATACCTTTAATAATTTAAAGAAAAAGTGTGAACATAATGAGAGTCTTATAGAAAATGGAAATTATGAAAAGGAACAATTTAGGAATTCTATAACTGAAAGATATAATATCTGAAATGAATAATTAATGGTACAGATTCAAAATCAGATTAAAAAAAGATCAGTATGGAAGAAAATATCTGTGAATTGAAGACAGAGCAATAGAAACTATCCAAATTGGAGTGCAATTGGAGAGAGAATAAAAGACGACATAGATAAAAGATAGATAGATGCTAGTAGAAAATAGATATCATTTATACATGTTTGTGTGTATACACGCATACCATAAATAAATAAGTAAATAAATAAATTGTATATATCAATAATGGTATAAAGGGCCAGAAAGAGAGAAGTATACTGGTATCATGCTCTTCTATACAAAGTTATATAACATTGATATGTAGGATATTATAATTTAAGGATGCACATATAAACTATAGAGGAATAATTTTAAAAAGAAGTTATTTAAATAAGTTATTTTAGAAATAAAATGAAATATAAGAAAATATGCAATACAAAAGTAGTTATAAAAGGAGCATAAGTAGTTATGAAAGGAACAAAAGTAACAGAGAACATATGCGTCAAATAGAAAATAAAGAGCCAGATGATAGACTGAAACCCAAGCTTATCAACAATCAAGTTAAATGTACATGGGCTAAAAATTCCAATTAAGAGGCAGAAATTTTAAATGATTGTCACGAGACATGTTTCTACAATATTTTCTTAGCCTCTTTGCTGAAAACTCCATCTTGTCCTGCTTTACTTTACCCCATCTTCCTGCTTGAAAAACAGTCGCAGTGCTGGTAAATGACTTAAGCTTAAGAACAAAGACCTAAAGGCATAAGTTATTCATAGGGTCAGCTGAATGAGGATTTAATGAGTTGGTCTAGGCACGCCCAGACCTGTGCAGATTGGCACGCCATTTCCACAACATGATACATCCTCTTAAGAATAAAAGAGGAGCCTCATGGGAGTTCCGTCGTGGCGCAGTGGTTAACGAATCCAACTAGGAACCATGAGGTTGCGGGTTCAGTCCCTGCCCTTGCTCAGTGGGTTAAGGATCTGGCGTTGCCGTGAGCTGTGGTGTAGGTTGCAGACACGGCTCAGATCCTGCGTTGCTGTGGCTCTGGAGTAGGCCAGTGGCTACAGCTCTGATTCAACCCCTAGCCTGGGAACCTCCATATGCCGTGGGAGCGGCCCAAAGAAATAGCAAAAAGACAAAAAAAAAAAAAAAAAGGAGCCTCATGGCCCAAGGGGTTTATGAGGGGTCATTAGCAGGATATGCATTAGCAAGGAGAACCAAGGTGCAAACCTAGGCATGCTGTCTGTAGAAGCACAATGGTGGTGCTCTAGATGCTATGCATAGATAGCTGATGCCAAGCTTTCCCAAATGCTAATAATTGTTAAATGCCTAAAGGTCAGAATAAAAGCTTAATCAGCAACCGGCTATGTGACTTTTAAAATAACTTAAAAAAAAACTGTATCCTACACCTACAACCCCATTCTCACTTGACTTAATCCTAAAGAATGCAATAAAAGCAGTGCAGTGTGGTTTCTTAAGGTGGTGCCCCTGAGACCTTGAGGCCCCCAGTTCCCACCTTTACTTAAGATAAATGTCTCTGTGTCTTGTTTTATGTTAATTTTTTTCCTTAAGTTTCACAGCACCTGTTCTTCAGCCCCATCCTGCTGAGCTGGTCTCAGCAAATGATAAGACTCAACTATATACTATTTGCAAAACATGAAAATGAACCTTTAACATAAAAATAGAGATAGGATAAAGGTAAAATGACAACAAAGACAAAACATGTAAATCACAATAATAAGAATGCTGGAAAATCTATATTAATATCAGAAAAATAGGCTTCAGGAAAAGGAATATTACTAGAATGAAGGAAAGTTATAAAATGGTAAATTCACTTAAAATATATAGTAATACTAAGTATGTATGACCCACTAATAAATCTAGGCATACATGAAGTAAGCACTAATAGAACTAAAAGGATAAACAAATCAACAATTACAGCTGTAGTTTTCAACATTTTCTCTCGGTAATTTATAGAACAAGAAGACAAAAGCAGTAAAGTATAAAATATTTGAACTACACTAATATTCGACTTTGCCAAATTAACATTTTTTAGAATAATACAAAACATCCATAGAACACATGTCAAAGTGCACATGGCATGTTCACCAATAGAGACCATAGTGGGTCATAAAAAGTCTGAAGACATTTTGAAAAGGACTAAAAGAGTACAGAGTGTGTTCTCTGACTAAACAAATTAAGTTGGAAATCAATAGCAAAAGATATGAGGAAAATTACCAGGTATCTAGAAACATTTAGGAATTATACACTTCTGTATAACCCATGGGTAAAAGAGGAAATTGCAAGAGAAATTAGAAAATATTTGAACAAATAAACTGAGCATATCAAAATTTGTAGGATGCAATAAAGCAATGCTTAAAATATAATGTAAAGCTTTAAATGCTTATATTGGACCAAATTTGCAAAATGAAATATCTACTAAGTATTTAAGGAAGAAATAATACCAATTCTGAACAAATTATCCCAGAAAATGGAGGCACAAACATTCCCCAACTCATTTTATGAAGCCATCATAACCCTGATACCAAAACCAAACAAGAAAATTATGAGCAAAGAAAGCAAAGAAAATCATAACTATGATTTATATAACTATACTTCATGAGCATTCACAAATCTCTATAAATATTAGCAGAAATAATTCTGAAATATATAAGTTAATACCAATAGAAAAAGTAAGATTTCTCCCATGAAGCAAGGTTTACTTATTCAAAAATCAAGTAATGTAATTTACCATATTAGCACCAAAAAGATAACCAAAATATCATACAATTATCTCAATAGTTTCTGTAAAACATTTGACAAAATGCAAAAATAATTTATTAAAAAAATTCTCAGCAACCGAAGAACAAAATTGAACATCCTCCATCTCATAAATGGCATCTATGAAAAAGCAACAGTCAAGATAGCCAAAGCTGAAGGAGGGAAAGCTAAATCCCTAAGATTGGGAACAAAGCAAGGATACCCCCACTTCTATTCACCTTTACATTGGAAGTCACAGACCATTCAACAAATCAAAGTAAAGAAAGAAAAATTCATGAAGACCGGAGAAGAAGTAGAAATGTCTTTATTCATAGACAACATGATGGCATGTGTACAACATCTGGAGGAATCTAAATCCATTATCTATCTCTTTCTATCTACCTACATATCTGTCTATCCATATCTATCTACCTACCTACCTGTCATCTATTAAACTATCAGAATAAATGGATTTAGCAAAGTCACAGAATGTACCAGGTCAATATACAAAAATGCACAACTGAATGAAAGTTAAATACTACCACTTACAATTGTGTCAAAAAATAAAATATTTATAGAAAAATTTAACAATTTATGCCTAAGGCCTCTACACTGAAATAAATAAAATGCTGCTGAGAGGAAAAAAAAAAAAGACCTTTAAAAATTGAGATAAAACATGTTCATGGAATTGAAGACTCAATATTGTTAAAATGTGAGTTATTTCTAAATTGCTCTATAATTTCAACATAATTCAAATAAAAATCCTAGCAAGCAAGCTCTTTAAAATAGGAATTCACAGGTTGATTCTAACATGTATATGGTAACTCAAAAGATCTATAATAGTTGAGAGGATCTATAGTAGCCGAAATATTCTTGAAAAGCAAAACTATAAAACTTAATATAAAGCTATGGTAATCAAGACAGTATGGTATTGACAAAAATATGGATACTTATTATCAATGGAATGCAATAGAGACTAAATAAATAAATCCACATTTATACAGTAAATTGAATTTTGACAAAGGCACTAAAGCAGTGTGATGGATAAAAAAATTTTTTAACAAATGATGCTAAAGCAACTATGTAAAAGTAGGGATTAAAGTGAACATAAACATCTGCCAGACACCACACAGAAATTAGTTCAAGATGGAGCATAGATCGACATGTAATATTTTTAAATATGTAACATTTCTATAAGAAAATAGAATATATTAATTGAGGCAAAGATTTTTTAGACAGAACCTAGGAAGCACTAAATATGATAAGTAATAAATTATTAAAACATGAAAATTTCTGTTCATTGAAAGCCATCGTTAAGAAAATAGGTAGGCAGGAGTTCCTTTGTGGTGCAGTGGGTTTAAGATCCAGCAATATTACTGCAGCCTGGGTTGTTTTGTTGTGGTTCATTCCCTGACCTGGGAACTTCCACATGTTGCAGGTGTGGCCAAAAGAAAAAAAAAGAAGAAAAGAAAAGAAAAAAGAAAGAAAAGAAAATAGGTAGGCAGTCTACGTAGTGGGAGAAAATATTAACAATGCATGTATGTGACAAAAGATTTGTATGTACAATAAATCGAAAGGATGCCAACAAATCAAAGATAAAACAGCAAACAGCCCAATAAAGTGGACAATAGACTTGAGCAGGAACTTCACCAAGAAACAAATATCAAAGGTCAACCATCATATCAAAAAGTGCTCAGCATCTTTAGGGGTCAGGAAAATATCAATTAACACAACAAGACCAACTACACATGCCTTACAATAGCTAAAATGAATAAGCCTGACAAAATCAAGTTTTGTAAAGGATGTGGACCAACCAAAACTTGCACACCTTGCTGGGAGGAATGCAGAATGATAGGTTAAACCTCTGACCAAATGCATTATTTTGCAAGGCCTGCTGTAACAAATGCCACTCACGTCAGTCAGAAAGAATGGCCATCATTAAAATGTCTACAAATAATAAATGCTGGAGAGGGTGTGGAGGAAAAGGAAACTTCCTACACAGTTTGTGGGAACATAAATTGGTGCAGCCACTATGGAGAACAGTATGGAGGTTCCTTAAAATCTAAAAACAGAACTACCATATGATCCTGCATTTCCGCTCCTGGGCATATATCTGGAGAAAACTCTAATTTGGAAAGATATATGCACCCCAATATTTATAGAAGCACTATTTACAATTAGCCAAGCAACCCAAATGTTCTTCGACAGATGAATGGATAAAGAATATGTGGTATATATACACAATGGAATATTACTCAACCATAAAAAGGAATGAAATAATGCCATTTCCAGCAACATGGGTGTACCTAGAGATTACCATGTTAAGTGAAGTAAGCCAGACAGAGAAGGACAAATATCATATGCTATTGCTTATATGTGGAATCTAAAAAAAGAAAATGCTACAAATGAACTTACATACAAAACGGAAATAGGTCCACAGACATAGAAAACAAACTTATAGTTTCCAAAGGAGAAAGGGAGTGGAGGATAAATTAGGAGTTTAGGAGTAACATATACACTACACATTACTATATGTAAAATATATAACCAACAAGGATGGGGAACTATATAGCACAAGGAACAATACTCAGTATTTTGCAATAACCTATAAGGGAAAACAATATGAAAAATAATATATATATGTATAAAACTGAATCACTTTGGTGTGTATCTGAAACTAACACAACATTGTAAATCAATTATAATTCAATAAAAAAACATCATTCTTACATATGTCTGTGGTAGAGAAAATCACACACATATACACACACCAAAAAATATATATTAAAAAAACAAAAAATAAATACCACAGACCGGGTAGCTTAAATGACAAATTTATTTCCTCATAGTTCTAGATGCTAGAAGTCTGAAGTCAAGGTGTCCCCAAAGTTGATTTCTTCTGAGGTCTCTCTCCTTGGCTTGTAGATAGCCATCTTCTTCCTCTTTGTTCACATGATTTTTCTTCCGTGCATTGTTCTAATCTACTCTTTTTATAAAGACACTAGTCATATTGGATTGGGGCTCACACTTATAATCTCATTTTACCTTAATTACCTCTTGCCAGAAGCAGTCACATTCTGTGGTACTGAAGATTAGGACCATAACATATGAATATTAGAGGGACACAATTCAGCCTATACACCCAGGAAAACCACAATTCTGGTTAAATCTAACTCTCTCACAATTTTGCATTTATTTCCAAATAGTTGAATATAAGAAAAAGATACCACCACAGGAACTGCTCAAATGGACCCTTCATATGTCCCAGCAACAATACTGTTTTCCCCTAGTCCATCTATTCTTACTTTCCTAGTAATCAATTTTATACCTTCCCTGAATTCAGTACCTCACCCTCATCTCCAATTCCCTCACTCAGTTTACGGTCTTTATTTTTACTTCCCTGAGAAAATAAAGCCTCTCTTGGGAAATATCCATAAGCTCACTCCATAATATCAACTGGCCTACCCACATCCTTGCACCTGCCTTCAATCTGCCTTTCTATTGTTATGGATGGCATTTCCGTATCCCCAGCATAGGACAACCTGTATACCCAGTGCAAGGTTCCTCATAGATTACTTACTCAAGGCCATTACTCCCTCAGTTCTTATTGTCTCCTGCATCATCATTTTCCCCTTTCAGGGTTTGTTCTACTGACCCCACAAATATGCTAATAATTATTTCAGCTTATTTTTTTTCTTCTGTTAAAGCTTATTTCTCTAGATATCATGCCATTTCTCTCTTTCCCTTTGTGTTTCACAGTTCTTGAAAGAGCTGTGCATATACTCATTACCTCTGTTGTTTTTTCTCTTGGTGGCTCTTAAACCCAACTCCCAAATGAGTTTTTCACCCATCATGCTCCCAAAACTACTTTTAAAAGGTCATTGATGATCTACACATTGCTAAATCTGTCATGCTGATCTTTCTTTATGTTCAGCAGCATTTGACAATCGTTCATGTTCTCTTCATTGAAATATTTCCCCCCTGGCTTTATTGAAATATAATTTGCATACAACACTGCATAAGTTTAAGGCATACAATGTGATGACTTGATCCATGTACATCTTGCAAAATTATTATCACTGTAAGTTTATTTAATACAGCCACCATCTGACATAACTGCTTTTTGTGTGTGTCTGATCAGACTATTTAGACTTACTCTCTTAGCAACATTACAATACAGTACCATTAACTCTGCTGTACTTTATTTTTAAAGTTTTATTGAGGTATAGTCAATTTACAAGATTGTGATAATTTCTGCTGTACAAAAAAGTGACCCAGTCATACATATACACATATTCATTCTCTCTCAGATTCTTTTCCCACATAGATTATCACAGAATACTGGGTAGAGTTCTCTGTGCTATACAGAAGGTCCCTTTTGGCCAATCATTCCATATACCTCAATGTGCATATGCTAGTCCCAAACCCCCAGTCCATTCCTACCACACCCTCACCTGTCTCCTTTGGTATCCATAGGTTTTTCAAAGTCCATGAGCCTATTTCTGCTCTGCAAATGAGGTCATTTGTATCCTTTTTTTAAAGATTCCACATATAGGCAATATCATATGATGTTTGTCTTTCACTGTCTAACTTCACTTAGTGTGATAGTTTCTAGGTATCCATCAACAGAGGAATGGATAAAGAAGATGTGGTACATATATACAATGGAATATTACCCAGCCATAAAAAATAATGAAATAATACCATTTGCAGCAACATGGATGTATCTAAAAACTCTTCTGTACTTTAGATCCTCAGAACTTATTCCTCTTGTAACTGGAAACTTGTGCCCTTTGACCAACCTCTCCCTATATCCCTAACCCTCTATCTCCTGTCAAGCACCATTCTGCTCTCTATTTCTATGAGTGTGGCTTTTTAAAATATGTAATGATAAGAAACCCTACTTTTACATTAATTTGCTGTGTCATCTCAGTCACTTTTGGTATTTCCTACTCATGTCTTTGACTTCTAATTTAGGGCTATCATTAGACTGTTTCCCTTACTGACCCTTCAACTTTGGTGTCAGAAGCTTTAAAAGGAATCTCTGAATCAATAATTTCATGATTTATAACTCCAGGCTGGTCCTCTTCTCTGAATTTCTTATATTCAACTGATTACACAGCATCTCCACTTGGATGGTTAAGAGACATTTTGCACTTAACATGAGTAAAACTCAGCTATTCATCTTGCTTCACAAACCTGTTCCCTAGTCTTCCTCAAGCCAACTACTGGCAATTCAATCTTTCTACTTGTTTAGGATAAAAACCTTGGAGTCACATTTGACTCCTCTCTTTTTCCCATGACCTTCATGCAATCTTCTAACAAACTTTACATGATATAAGTGCAAAATATATACAGAATCTCATTAATCCTCTTCACTTTCATTGCTAAGTCTAAAGCATCAGCATTTCTCACCTAGATCAATGCATTAGTTTCCTAACTATCCTACTTCTAATCTTGCCTTACTCTAGTCTATTCTCACCACAGCATCCAGAAGAACCTGAAAAATAGATCAGATCCATTCAAAACTCTCCAGCACCCTCTGCCAGAGTAGAAACTAAAGCCATTATAATGGCCGACAAATGTGACGAATTTTTCCCTCTTCAAGGCTCTGACCTCCTTCTCTATTATCTCTACTTAAATCACTCAACTCTAGGCACCTGTTCTCTCTGTGATTCCTTGTGCTCTCTAAACACTAGTTCAACTCATGACTTTAGCATTTGTGTTGCCTCTGCCTGTATTGCTTTTTTTCTGGATATGCTTATGCATTACTTATTTCCTCAGCTACATCTCTTTTTTATTCAAATAACACTTGCTAAATAAGGCATTTCTTGGCCTATCTTTTTTTAAAAACATCAAACCCTCCTTAATTCTCCTTGTTACTCTTCTTTGGCTTATGTTTCTCCATAATATTTAGCACCGTCTAACCACAGACAATGTTTTACTTATTTTCTTTACTCTTTTCCCACATTAGAATTTAAGCTCAATGAAAGTAGGAAATTAATGTGTATTAAAGATTTATTGCTTTTTTTGATTGCTGCTTTTATTGTAGTGTCCATAACAGTGTACTTATCACAGAGTATGTCCTCAGTAAATATTCTTTGAATGAATGTACTCCAATTTTTCTGTTTGAAGAGGTGTACTTAGGTTTTTGATTCCATAATAATCTCTCTAGATGGATTTGATATACACTGAATTTTGATACGAAAGCACAATGAAGTAAATTTAACTTACTGTGTTATTTTTATACATTAATAGAATAAATTACGTAGTACTCTAGAAGTTACAGTAGAAATAGAGGTCATTGGTTAGCAGAATAAAAATAATGACTTTCTCAATAATACAAAACACATGGGTAGCAATTTTATACCTTTTATTTAATCAAATTATTTAAAAATATGTTTATAAACTGACAGAATGATTCACCACAGGGCAAATCACTGTATCCTATTTTATAAACCTCAAGCAAACCAAATTTAAACTATAAATATTGGAAATGATCTCTTACCTTAAGCAGCACAAATTGAACCACTGTGATAATCACATTTACACTTAACTCAGCAAAGAGATGGAACAAAAATAATAATGGTGCATATTATTCACAACCTTTCAACAGAGAAAATTAAACTATGCCTTAAACTGTAAATAGACATGTAAAATATTGTCTGCTTGCTTTTTCAACCATTAACATTCAGATATTTGAGTAATCCAGGCAAAATTACAACTGAATAATGTCAGTAGTTTAATTGAACAATAAATATGATAGAGTGGTTATATATTCACAAATATATATAAATTCATACTTTTAAAAAATATTGTTTATAGTTGTCCAAATAATTTAAGACTATTTCCAGAAGTGGAATCAATATTGGGTTAAGAATCACAATGCCTATATTAGGTTTTCTAACTCTGCCACTCTTCACTTGACCTATTAGAAATAGAGTACATGGTAACTATCTTGGGTCCCCAGTCTTTTTAATCTGTAAATGTTAAAACTGTTGTTCCCTTAGAGCTTACCTATCTGTTATATGTGTTATTTTTACTATGCTTATGAAGTTTTAATCTCTGAAATCAAATTGCACATTTCTAGGTAATCATTTTTTCAATCTTAGTGACAATTCTAAAAAACTAGAAGTTCCTAATGTTTTGTGAGAAAGAAAATCCTTTCCATTTTTTCCAGTATTCCTTCCCCCCTAGTCAATTCTTGCTCATATTTTAGTTTTTGGTTCAACTGTCACTTCCTAAAGGAAGATTTCCTTGACCCCATTTTATATATTTTTCAGCACTATCCAATAGAAGTTTTCTGCAACAATAGAAATGTTCTACATTTTGCTGTCCAATTTGGTAGTCAGTAGCCACACAAAGCTATTAAGAATGTGAAATATGACTACTGTGGTTGAGGAATTGAATTTTTATCTTATTTATTTTTACTAAATTCAAATTTAAATTTAATAAACTGTATTTAGCTATTGGCTACCATATTGGATAGCAGAGTTCTAAACCATTATCCTCTCCTTCAGTGGATTTGTCATGATTATGACTTTATATTTCTTTGTGAAATTACTTGATTAATATCTCACCCCATCATTAGCAGTTAATTATCACAATTACATGGGGCCATGTACATTCTCACTAATTTTTAAATCTTCAGGACCTTGCCAAATGTGTGGCAAAAACTAAGTGCTTAATTAATTATCATGGTAGGGCTACTGTATTGTGTAACTCAAGGGGGACCATCCATATTTTAACTTTATATAAACGGCCCTTGTATGGGATTTTTCAGTGCATTGTGGCCAACGGAGTGGCACAATAGAGTTGGCTCTCCACCAAGGTAGTACAGGGAGGAGAGTTTACTAATAGTGGAACCTACAACAGAGAAAGGGCCATTGTTCATGCCCTCCTTTCTAAGAGAGCTCACTGATTAACAATGAAGCATTAAAATATTCTGTTCTAATTCTGTGAAGAATGTCCTTGGTAATTTGATAGGGATTGCTACTAATCTGTAGATTGCCTTGGGTAGTATAGTCATTTTGACAATACCGATTTTCCAATCTGAGAGCATGGTATATCTTTCCATCTATTTGTGTCATCTTTGATTTCTTTCATCAGTTTCTTATAGTTTTCAGAGTATAGGTCTTTTGTCTTTCTAGGTAGGTTTATTCCTAGGTATTTTATTCTTTTCGATGTGATGTAAATGGGATGGTTTCTCTGATTTCTCTGTCTGATCTTTCATTATTAGTATATATAATGCAATTGATTTCTGTGTATTAATTTTGTAGCCTGCAAATTTGCCAAATTCACTGATGAGTTCTAACAGTTTTCTGGTGCTGTCTTTAGGGTTTTCTAGCTATAACATCATGTCATCTGCAAACAGTGATAATTTTACTTATATTCATTTCAGCACTATTCACAATAGCCAAGACAGGGAAATAAACTAAATGTCCATTGACAGATGAATGGATTAAGAAGATGTGGTACATATATACAATGGAATATTACTCAGCCATAAAAAATGAAATAATGCCATTTACAGTAACATAGATGGAACTAGAGATTCTCATACTAAGTGAAGTAAGCCAGAAAGAAAAAGACAATTACCATATGATATCACTTATTTATGGAATCTGAAATATTGAACAGATGATGTTATCTAAAAAAAAAAAAGCAGAAATGAATCATGGCCGAGAGCAGACTTGGGGTTCCCAGGGGGGAAAGGGGAGGGAGTGGGATAGATGGACATTTTGGGGTTTTTTTGGATGCAAACTGCTATATTTGGATTGGACGGGCAATGGGACCCTACTGTATAGGACAGGGAAATGTGTGTGATTGGATCATTTTGCTGACAACAGAATTTGAAGAAATATTATAAATCAATAATAATAATAATAAAATGATGCATCAAGATTTACTAATCAAGCATCCAAGATCATATCAGGTTTATTGGGGAAGTACTTATTTATTGACATACATAGGTAACTACTCTAATTTATATATTGATAGCCAGGAACCTCAAGGCAAAATGCTTTGATCTAGGGATTTTCATTATACATGTGAGAGCTTGAAAAAAAAATTAGAAGATGAATCAAGGCTTTCCTAAAGATATTGTGCATAGCAGCCAATCATGAATTGTATATAGCTTGTTACCTCTGCATGTATACAGTTTCCTTTAGATAAAATTCTAAATTTCTAAAATATAAAATCCAAGGGGATTTCCAAATAGGTAAACAAATGCTACTGAAAGGTCAGAAGCTATCTTACTTGAGCCTTAAACACATAAATATTCACATATGAAATCCAGCATTTGCTTTTTTTACTCTCCTTAATATAATTTCTTTAATTCAATAGATATAGTTTTTCATTTAGAATAAAACTTAAGTCACTAAATAGAGGTTCTCTTTGGTGACTGTTCATTTTCCAAGAGGTAAGCATCTTTCTTTTTTTCCTTTAGGCTACTTGCAGCAAACCTGTTGGTTCAAACTTCCTTATTTTTTGACCTTTCTTTCTCATTTTACCATTACCCACCATATCTGTCAAGAAAAGGAAAGTTAATAACCAGGTCACAAGCCAGGAATAAGATTAGATTCACACTCAAGTAAGGGAAGGTGAGGTTTGAATTTTGCCAAGAAGCCCTTCAAGGGTCATGTAATTACTAGGATGTTATCAAAAAATTATTACTGCTGCATATTACTCATTTGGGAGGTGGGTGCTACAGGGCAGTGGAAAGTTATAAATGGTGACATGCAAATGAGCCAGGAAAGCACACACATTGGTGTTCCGATGCCCCATTTGCTAATGGAAAATGCAACATCAGAAAGCATGCCTTTCATGGAGAATGACATATCTAGGACATTGGCTGGGATTTATAGTCAACCATCTTTCTGCTGCTTCATTGGCTTTTACAATTCATTTCAATTTTCACTTATAGGAAAAAAATCATGGTGCATAGATTAGCATATATCCCCTGTCATGCTTCTTTTGGCTGCTCCTTTTACTTGTGATTAATTTTTAAAATTCAGCTAATTTATTTATGTGATAGTTCCTGAGAGTCATGACTTGGAAAATAATTTTGCCTTCATCAAGACTTGTCTCCATAACAATACTCATATGCTTGTACTAAGCAATTGCTCTGTTCTTCAAATTCTACCTTGACTTAAACACCCACCCACTCTCTTTTTTTTTAATTAAAGAGTCCAGTTTCAGGTTTTTTGTTGCTTAAAGAAAGCAAAAAAAGGATACATTTTAAAATGACATGCATCCAAACTAATGTATAAAAGGTCTGGAAATCATGAATCATTTGCTTCCTATATAAGAACATTAACTCTTAGGAAAATGTTTTATTCAGATTTAATCAGCACCTCAGAGATATCATCTGAATCTTTTGAGATTTTTGCAACCCTTATTTCTGACCCAGTTTTTTATTTTTTCAGGTGTTAATGAACTATTACTTTCTGCATGTAAATAAGAAATCAAAAGCATTTGGAATAGGTTATCTCTTGTTATCTGCTTGACTGGTCAACTTAAGCATTTTATTTTACTTTTATCTGAAGGAATAATGATACCACAAATTATATACCCTGAGATCAAATAATTAAAATGTGAAGAGACTAATTTCATTTACAGGGGCTTTTTATAAAGCTCCAAGACTATGCACTATGTGTATATAAATTAAATTGTTTGTGTTATTATGGCATTATATTTTTGAACAGAGTATCACAGTACACTTCTAATAATTATTTAAATCTTTTTACATTTTTTGCTTCCATATAAACAAAATGAAACACATGTAAAAAGAACAAAAGCATCCTTGTTTGAATCTTTCATCTACAATCATCTGCTGAGAAAGAATATTAAAATAACAATAGAAATCAAAGCTGCAATATATTGCTTCCTGGGTGCCAGTTTCCATGGTAATATTTTACTATTACAACCCTGAGTTTGAAATTTCTCCAAGTTATAGATTATGAAAGTGACGTTTAGTTTAAGTAATACTTTCAAGACCATGTCTAGTAAGTAGCAAGTTCAGAAGCCATGCTCATGTCTGTCTGACTCCCACACTCTTAACTGCTCTATTATTTCAAGGTCTCCATTTTTTTTCATTGGATCAAGAAGCCAACCTAATTCAATATTTTCAGGGGCTGACAGCTGTATCATAGCACTGAAACCAGATTATCACAGTAGAACTAAAAATAAAACACTCATCAAAGGACTTGCTAATAGTGATTCCCTTTTATAGATATTAGACAAGTTGTATAACTTTTATAAAGACAAATATTTCAAGAAAATTCAAGAGCTACCCAAACCTTAAAGAACAGAATAGGATTTAAGATCAGTAGTAAAGGCAGATATAAGTGACCATTCCCAGACTTCTAGAAGCAACCTCCATTCTTAGGGTCAGTTTGGTCTGACAAATACCAGGGACCCTATTTCTGACAGCTTCTTACAAGACTTAGTTCATCAGTAATCCTCCCTCCTTAGTGCCTTTAATTGTTCTTATGTCATAGACATTTTCCCATAACCACAAAATGCTCAAATAACCCTGGAGCAGAAACTTATTTTCCAGCCAATGCCACCATATGTCATTTTTCCTTTAATATCAGGTTCTTGAGCACAGAAATCTACTCTTCCTATGCATTCCTAAATCTTCAGTTAGGGGCCAACTCTCAGCACTTTAAATAGGCTCTAAGATCGATACAAGTGAAATCTAACTCCCAATCCAATTATATTCTCAAATTCTACTCTACCATCTCATTTATTAGTTATGTTCATAAGAAATTTCATATCATTCAGCATTGTATATAAAAAGTTATTTAATGGAAAAAGGAACCACAGTGCTAAAAAGAGTTCTAAGAGCATCTAATAAAAATCCTTCTCTAACAATTTTAAATAATAAATGTTGCACTTAATTACATGTGTATAGCCATAAAATACAAAAAATCATCATGGAAACCCCCAAATTTTGTAATTTAGAGGTAGCTTCCTAAAATAAAAACAAAAAACCCAAAAAATTCTCAGAAAGGTAAACTATATTAGCCAATATCACTCAGTGGTAGATGCAAGAGCTAAACTAATGGGATAACTCTAGTTTGTTCTAGATTTTCAAGATGCCTTTCATTTCCTATCAATACTATGATATTATTCTTTCTTGCACATCTTAATAATGGTGACAACCCACTGTATTTATAAAACGCAACATCTCTTAGACAGTGTTTCAGGTTTGCTCATCCACTTTTTTCCAAGCCATAACTTAGGCCTTCATGTCAATTCACCATGGTCAACTAATTTCAAATTTTATTGCTTCATTAGTTGATTATATTTTTGTCCAGGTCTTATTGTGAATTTCAAGATAAATTCTTATACTTCTATAACACATTACTATTTATCATATTTTTCTACTTGAGTCATTTCCTCCCTTGTTCTCCTAACATTACTCTTCACTGATTATCCTTCTAAATGTCACACTCCTCTTGGCCATTGTCATCTAATGCCCTATATTCCTATGCTAGCACTTAAACTCAATAGATCTCCAAATGTATGCCTTTTGTCCTATAAGGCAAGCTTGCTGTTGTTAAAAGGAATGAGATTTGTAGTAAATCTCATTTACTACATGGAGATGAAATCTCTCTGTCCTAATAAATACTTGGGCTTCCATGAACTTTTAGACTTCTCAATATCCGTTTCTTTTTCTAATATTAAAGTATATATATTTGACTTACAATGTTATATCAATTTGTACATATATATAACTTCATATATATGTATACATATATATATATATAATTCTTTTTCTTATATTATCTTCCATCATATTCTATCACAAGAGATTGGATATAGTTCCTTGTGCTACCTAGCAGGACCTCATGGTTTATCCATTCCAAATGCAATAGTTTGCATCCATTAACCCTAGAGTCCCAGTCCATCCCACTCTCTCCTCCTTCCCCTTGGCAACCATAAGTATGTTCTCAATATCTGTGAGTCTGTTTCCATTCTGTATATAGGTTCATTTGTGTCACATTTTAGATTCCACATATAAATGATCGATATCAGTTTCGTAATCAAATAATTTGATTATTAGCTTATCTTACAGGACGGCTATAAATCTTGAATCTCAATGGAGATAGTGCAGATAAGAATTCTTTCCAAATACTGATGATTTATAAAACACTATCGTTGCTTTGAATCTACAATTTCTTTGGATAACCTATGGCTTTACCTCTTTAAAATCTTATTTACTATCTACTTCTCACCTGAGATACTCATAAGTCATCTCCAGCACAGATATTTTAAAAAAGGAAAAACAAAACGAAACAAAACCCTAAAGCAAGACCATGGTAGAAATCATGGTGAAAAGAGATTTTATGAGCTTGGAGGCTACTGTTGGGAGGAATAAGTATAATTGGAGTCATTAAAGTTTTTTGACCAGAACCATTAAATGATTAATTAGGTTTTAAGAAGATTTCTGAAAAAAAATATAGAGAAAGAAAATGGAATTTGTGGAGTTCCCATCGTGGCTCAGTGGTTAACAAATCCGACTAGGAACCATGAAGTTGCAGGTTTGATCCCTGGCCTTGCTCAGTGGGTTAAGGATCCAGCATTGCCATGAGCTGTGATGTAGATCGCAGATGTGGCTCAGATCTCACTTTGCTGTGGCTCTGGTGTAGGCCAGCGGCTACAGCTCCAATTGGACCCCTAGCCTGGGAACCTCCATATGCTGAGAGTGTGGCCCTACAAAGCAAAAAAAAAAAAGAAGAAAAATAAAATGGAATTTGTTTCTAATAAGAAAAAATATTGAGACTAAATCTATATCAGTATGGGAATGTAAACTGGTATGGCCACTATGAGAAATAGTATGGAGGTTCCTTAGAAAGCTAAGGATAGAGTTACCATATGATCCAGCAAAACTATTGTGGGCACATATCCAGACAAAACTGTCATTCAAAAAGATATATGCAGCCCTATATTCACAACAGCCAAGACATGGAAACAACCTAAATGTCCACTGACAAATGAATGGATTAAGAAGATATGGTACATATATACAATGGAATATTACTCAGCCATAAATAAGAAAGAAATAATGCCATTTTCAGCAACATGGCTGGACCTAGAGACTATCATACTAGGTGAAGTAAGTCAGAAAGAAAATATATGACACAAATGAACCTATCTAAAAAAACAGAAACAGACTCACAGACATAGAGAAGAGCCTTGTGGTTGCCAAGGGGGAGGAGCTTGGAGGAGGGATGGAGTAGGAAGCTGAGGTTAGCAGATGTAAGCTCTAATACATGGAGGGGATAATCAACAAGATCCTACCACAAAGCACAGAGAGCTATATTCAATGCCATATGATAAACCATAATGGAAAAAAGTATTAAAAAGAGTGTGTATATATATATATATATATATATATATATATATGTGTGTGTGTGTGTGTATATATATATGTAAACTGAATCACTTTGCTATACAGTAGAAATTAACACAACATTGTAAGTCAGTTACACTTCAATTAAATGAAAAAACCTAAACTAGCGATAGAACATACAGGAAGAGAAGTTTAAGAGAGAAATATTGTACTGTATTGACATGATATACCAGAGAAGTATAAGAAGGGGCTATAAATACTAAATGACTTTTAAGTTTCAGTATTAAGTGACAAGATGCTAGTGATTCTGTTAGGCTGAATTGTGGGTTAATGTTATGAGTTGAATTGTGATCACCAAAAATATGCTAAAATCCTAATCCCTCGTACCTGTCTGTGAAAGTGACCTTATTTGGAAATAGAGTCTTAACAGATATAATCAAATTAAGATGAGGTCATTAGGGTGAGTCCTATTCCAAAACAACTAGTGTCCTTATAAAAAGAGGAAAGCACTGTGTAAAGACAGAGATACACAGGGAGAAAGCCATGTGATGACAGAGACAGAGATTGTAATGATGCAGCTTCAAGCCAAGGGATGCCAAGGTTAATAGCCACCACTAGAAACTAGGAAGAGGTAAGGAAGGATTCTTTCATACTGGTAAAATTCCATTGTTTTAAGCCATCCAGTTTGTGGTACTCTATTTACAGCTGCCCTAGGAAACTAAAACAGTTGATGATCTTAGTTTCTATTTGGTAAATGCTGTGTTCAAGAGGCTGTTGGTATACCCATGGTGAGATATACAGTAGACTATAAGAAATACAAATCTAATGCTCGGGGAAAAGGTCAAGGCTAGAAACATCTGCTATGGGAAATTTTGATATAACAAACATAGTTAAATCATTCTATGAGGCCGGACATAATGTATTGCATTAATCAAGGTCATTAGTGCTAGCTGCTGTTAACAACAATAATCCCAAAATCTATCATAATATAACCACATTTTCCTATTCACTTCACAGTTGAAATATGTTTTCATCAACCTTCCACATGGTGGCCCAGAGATCCCAGTCCTTGCATCTTAAGGCTCCACTACTTTAAAGGGACTCCAAAGATTCTTCATTGGATTCCATATTCAGGAGTTGAAATAGAAAAGAGATAGAGAGTAGGATCATGTAAGATACTTTATGAAACAGGCTGGTCCACATTCCACTGGCTAGAACCCTGTCACTTGCCCCATACCTAACTGCAAAGAAGGCTGGGCAACATACTCTCACTGTTTGATCAGATATCCAACTCCGCAGATTCTACCACAGAAGGACAAATGTATGAAAGACAGAAAACGATCAAGTGCAGACAAACTCTATTACATTCATAGGTGAGAGATCAAGAACATTTTTGGCTATGCAAAGTTAAAGTACAGCAATATTTTGTTTTGTTTTCTTTTTTGGCCGCACCTGTGACATATGGAAGTTTCCTGGCCAGGGATCAAATCCAAGCTGCAGGCGTGACCTACACCACAGCTGTGGCAACACCAGATCCTTAACCCACTGCACCAAGCCAGGGATTAAACTGGTGCCACTACAGAGACAATGCCAGATCCTTAACCTGCTGTGCCATAGCGGTAACTCCCAAGAACAGCAATATTTGTGTCGAACTTTGAAGAAACAGTAGGATTTGGACAAACAATGTTAAAAGGAAAATGCCTTCAGGAAGAAGAGAACTGAATGACCTGAGCCACGGAGGCAGAGGATCCCAGGATTTCTTCTGAAAATAGCATTGGTCAGTTTGGATAGAACATATAAATCAGAAAACAGTTAAAATTGAAGCAGGATATTTATGTATCTCCAGTTCAGGCCCAAAGGGTAGACTTACCCTTTCACTCTACCTCTGCCAAGTGGATTTAAAATTCTGCAGATTCTAATTTATTAAAATTTACTACTGAAGTCAGAATGAGAGTTATTTCTTTCCACTTCTTAGTATGGGACCACAGTTCTATTAGAATGCTTGCCCTCTGTGCTCAGCAAGGAGCATGTTATAATTAGATGAGTATTACAATAGAGACTCTGTTAATGGGATTTTTGAGACGTAGTAAAAAAGAAAACTTACAAGAGCGTCTCCATTACACTCTATATAAGTAAGGGAAACCTGTCTTAGGAGACCACTAAAGAAATCAGCAGGAGTTAGTTAACTGAAGGTCAAACAAAATGACATGATAAGCCTTGGGGGATACTGTTAAAGTAATCATTGCAGATAAGGGACTGAATGACTGTTGAGGTGCCTATGCATATTTCTAATGTGAAAATGAAGATGGGAATTAAAACAGCAGAGATGGCCTCTTTGTTTCTGTATAAGCTTGAGTACCTCCTATCAGTAAACAATATTAACATATATTTTTTTCTATACATGGAAAGTATGAAATCATGGGGCCTCCTATAATGGATATGTTCCATATCCAGTATCTAAAATGATTCTCCCCTGAGGTCATGTAGCCCCTGACTACTTTTTTAAGTGTGTAATTTTTTCTGAATGTATTAAAATATGCTCGTTGTTAGAAAATTTAGAGAATAGAGACACCATAAGAAGGTAAGGAACTTAAAAATGCCACAATTCAGGAAAATTCACCAACATTTTTTGTTTTTCTCTTTACTATTCGTAAATACCGTATTAATGTACCCATTATAATAATATATATCTGTTTTTCTAGCCAGTACTCTTCATTGAATATTTTGGATTGATCGGTCCTTTTTCTTCCCTTAATGTTTTTCATCATCTTGGAAAAATCATGTAAAACAACCTTAAAAATAATTACAGAAACTTTCATCTAATCAGTCTGAAATTCCTCTAAGGGAAGTTAAAGAAAATGAAGTCAATTATTTTTTTACTTATTCAGCACAAGTCTGTATCATCCTTGTTCTAGTAAAGAAAATAATATTCCCAAAGAAGAGGAGGCCCAAGTAGGATGAGGGAGAGGGTCGCACAGGTTGAAGCCTTCGTTCTGGGCGGTCCTGCACATTGGCATCATAGTTCCCTGTGACTGGGGGCTTTCTTTAAACACTCCCCTGCACTTATAAGAGGGCAAGGCGAGAAAAGGCAGGGAAAAAATAGGGACTAGATCACTTCTTCACTTTGTAGATTTCTGCCTCAGAAACTATACTAGCTGGAAAGAGACTCTGATCTGAACTGCTGACCTTTCCAAATACTCAAGGCCTGTCTGCAAGATAAAAATTGTTCCATATGGGTTTGCTCTTTCCCTAGCATTTACCTTTGAGAAACCACAGGCATTTGGTTCAGGTATTCAAAATGACATAACTTTAGCATTTCATTCTGTACAATGTTTGTTATCATTTTAGAGCACTGGGAGAAATTAAATAACAGGATTGCTGCAACATAAATGGTGTGCTTTCCCCTGTTTGACCTGGCAATAATCTGGCAACTCAACTAGGAGAATGGACAGCTAGGTGTTACAAGGGTGAAGAAATTTTGTTCTAGTGCAGGCATTCATCCTAATAATAGGATGATTGCAGGCTGTTGGTCACATTATTGTCATCCAAGTTTCTACCCATTTGAGACTTGGATGTTATTTACATAGGCCTAATGTGTAAAAGAGAAACTAGACTAAAAATTATCTTCCTTATTTCTTAATGCCTTTCCAGATATAAAATAAAGCATGTGCGAAGCATACAAATATTTCCATGTATGCTGTTTTAAGCCATAAGTATATATGAAAATTAGTCTTACTTTCAATAATCGATTGATACTGTGGACCCAGGAAATTTTACTTCCAATGTCAGAAGTAAAGATTTGAACAATGGATCAATAAATCCTGCTGACCTACTTTTAAAAGGATAAATCCACATGTATTTATATATTCTGATTGGAAGATTTAAAAAATTACTGTGCTTACACCAAGCCAGATGAGAAAATTCTTGTTATAGAAAGTGATTGATAATAACACACTTGGATATGAACAGAATTAATAATTAGAATTAGGTATGTGATATCCATATATGATTCTTGGTATATAGCTATGCCAAAGAATTACATTACAGTTGATCAACATTTGAAATATGATTCCTGTCAGACTGTAAATGGTCTTTGACACCAAATTACTTCAGTTGGCAAAAGTCAGAATCTATTTTTATTTTCTGCTTTACTTACACTTTTTACTAAAATTTTGTTTGTTTTGTTGTTGTTTCACTTATTTGTTTTTTAATAAACAAATTAGCAAGTTCCTTCTTAGTCAAATCAACTGTTACCTTAAAAAGAACATAAGAAAGGAGAAAAGGGGAGAGAGGATTAAGATGGCAGAATAGAAGGACTGGAGCTCAACTTCTCTCCTAAAAACAACAAAATTCACAACTAAAGACTGAGCACACTTCACCAAAATGGAATGGAAACCTTAAATACCCTACTCCAGAAGAAAAAGAGGAGGCCACATCAAGAGGTAGGAGGGGCAATTACGTGATGTAAACAACCCCATACCTCCCGGGTGGGAAGCTCCACAGACTGAAAACTAACTGGTTCACAGAGACTCACCTACAGGAGTGAGAGTTCTGAGCCACACATAAATCCCTCACGTGCGGGGATCTGGCACTGGGAGAAAGAGCCCCTGGAGCATCTGGCATTGAAGGCCAGTGGGGCTTGTGCACAGGAGCTCCACAGGACTGGGGGAAATGGACACCCCATTCTTAAAAGGCACATACAGACTTTCGCGTGCACTGGGTCCCAGGGCAGAGCAAGGTCTCCAAGGGAATCTGGGTCAAAACTGACTGCAGTTCTTGGAGGACATCCTGGGAAAACAGGGGTGAATGTGGCTTGTTGTGAGGGAGGGACATTGAAGGCAAAGCTCTCAGGAATATTCAGCAGCCCTGCCTTTCTCTGGAGATGGCCATGTTGGGAACATCTGGCCCAACCTGTCAGTCAGTGCTGAGAAGCCCCAGGGCAAACAACAGTCCAGGTGGGATCACAGCCCTTCCCCTCAGCAAACAGGTTGCCTAAAGAAAACTCAGACACACAGCTGCCTCTAATCCCATCCAGAGACAAAGCCCCACCCACCAGAGGGATTAGAATCAGGTCCACCCACCAGTGGGCAGGCATCAGCCCCTCCCACCAGGAAGCCTACACCAAGCCCCCCATACTGACTTCAGCCACAAGGGGGGCAGACACCAGAAGTGAGAGAGGCTACAACTCTATTATCTGGAAAAAGGTCACCACACCAAGAACCTATAAAAATGAAAAGACAGAGAACTATAACTCAGATGAGGGAGAAAGGAAAAACCCCAGAAAGTCAGCTAAGCAATGAGGAGATTCTCAGCCTCCAGGAAAAAGACTTTAGACTGTCAATGCTGAAGATGATGCAAGACAGTGGAAAGAAACTGGAGGCAAAGATGGGTAACTTACAGGAAACACTGAGCAAAGAGATACAAGCTATAAAACTGAAACAAGAAGAGATGCAAAATACATTAACTGAAATAAAAAATTCACTAGAAGCAGCCAACAGCAGAATACAGGAGGCGGAAGAATGAATAAGCAAGGTGGAAGACAGATTAGTGGAAATTACGGATGCGGAACAGAAAAGAGAAAAAAGATTGAAAACAAATGAAGAGAGTCTCAGAGAATTCTGGGACAACATTACACACACCAGCATCCATGTTATATGGCTGCCAGAGGGAGAGGAGAGAGAGAAGAGGACAGAAAAAATATTCCAAGAGATAATAGCCAAAAACTTCCCTAACATGGCAAAGGAACCACTCACTCAAGTCCAGGAAGCACAATGAGTACCATATAAAATAAACCCAAGGAGGAATACCCCAAGACACATATTGATCAAACTGACCAAAATGAAAGACGAAGAGAACATCTTGAAAGCAGCTAGGGAAAAGAAACAAGTAACATACAAGGGAACCCCAATAAGGTTATTGGCAGATTTTTCAGCAGAAACTCTGCAGGCCAGAAGGGAGTGGCATGATATACTTAACGTGATGAAAAGAAAAAAAACTCCAACCAAGATGACTCTACCCAGCAAGGCTCTCATTCACATTTGAAGGAGAAATCAAAACCTTCACACATAAGCAAAAGCTAAGAGAATTCAGCAACACTAAACCAGCCCTACAAGAAATACTAAAGGAACTTCTCTAGGCAGAAAAAAAAGACAGCAACAGGCAACAACAATTCCACAAATGACAAGGCTCACCAGTAAAAGTATATATACAGTAAAGATACGAAATCATCCATGCACAGTTATACCACCAAAGTCAGAAATCATGAGAAGAGGTGGGTACAAATGCAGGACACTGGGGATGAACTTGCAATTAAGAGAACAACTTAAAACAATCTCACATACATATAGACTCTTACATCAAAACTTCAGAATAACTGCAAACCAAAAATCTACAATTGATACACAAACAAGGAATCTCTGGAGAAGAAGTATATCTCATAGTAAATAAGCCCATAATCCACCATGAAGAGGGTCATTTGACATCATTCTTGGAATGCTGAAGTCTTCTTACATATGATTCTGATTTCCTCTCCATCAAGGAATTTATGATAATTATAATTAAATAATGCCACTGTACAATTAAATAATACAGTTCTACAATTGTATTATTAATAACCATTTCTCTCCATGGTACAATGTAAGGTCTATAATGTCTTGTTTATCACCTCACCTAGAATGGTGTAACGCCTATATTGAAGAATCAATAAGATGTAACAAATTGTGAGGACATATTTATATAGTTACACTGTTTTTTAACCAATTTATGCATTTTATATTTACTTATTTTCAGAGGGTGTATTTTTTTTATTCTTACCAGTTAAGTTATTCTTTTTACCATTCTATATAAAGTATTTAATGGTTAAAAAAACACAATTGTAAAAAGTTCAGAAAGTTACTTATGTATTATGAACATTTTTAAGGACCATTCTTTTTTAAGTCAAAAAGGGACACTGCCAATGTCAGAATTTCTATTGCACCTCTTAGGTACAAGGCACATCAAAACTTTCCTTATTTCATGGTATGGACACTTTTTCCATGGTTCAGAACACATGAACTTAGCAAGAGTGTGTCTTTTGTTACCAGCAAAGCAAACGCCATGATGGCATAGCAGAAACGAATCCGACTAGGAACCATGGGGTTGTAGGTTTGATCCCTGGCCTTGCTCAGTGGGTTGGGGATATGGTGTTGCCGTGTGCTATGGCGTAAGTCGCAGATTCGGCTTGGTTCTGGTGTTGCTGTGGCTGTGGCAGTGGCATAGGCTGGCAGCTGTAGCTCCAATTGGACCCCTAGCCTGGGAACTTCCATGTGCCGTGGGTACGAACCTAAAAAGACAAAAAAAAAAAAAAAAAAAAGATCCTAACTAAAGAGGTAAGATTATTAGAGTACCTAAAATAAAACCTCCCCTTACGTTTGTAATACATTTGTTTTTAATACTCATTTAAATCTGACTAACAGCCCAGGGGACACGGAATGGACAGTAAATAAAAGCATTATTAGAATACAATTGGGGACATTTTGCTCACTTGGTCTTTTGAAACCCTTATTTCTTGATTTTGGTATTTGAAACTGCAGGATAAATACTGCCCCTAAAATGTCTCTAATAAAGTAGAATGTAAAAAAATTTTTTTATTATAATTACTTCCAATAAACATGTTAATACATTATATGTTTAATACATGTTAATATTCTTTCTTGGAAATTTAGCAACACTGAAGTAAACAGATGTACACTTATCAAATTTAACATAAAACAATAAGGTAGTACAGAACTTATTAACTGTGCTTTGAATGTTCTGCTGAAATAAGTTCTCCCTTCCCCCAACTAATTCTTATACGATGTTTGAGATGGGTATTTTCTTTGTCTGTTGCTAAGATACACAAAAAGTACAACATATTTGGCAAGCGAATACTTATGTCCAAGTACAGAATTTTTTTTTTTTTTTAGGGCTGAACTTGCAGCATATGGAGGTTCCCAGGCTAGGGGTCGAATTGGAGCTGCAGCTGCCGGCCTATGCCACAGCCACAGCAACACAGGACCCAAGCCGTGTCTGTGGCCTACACCACAGCTCACAGCAACGCTGGATGGTTGGCCCATTGAGCGAGGCCAGGGATGGAGCCCTCATCCTCATGGATCCTGGTCAGATTTATTAACTGCTGAGCTACGAAGGGAACTCCCCATGTACAGAAAACTTTAAAAATGTTCTTATCCTTTGACCTATTATTTTACTTCTACAAATTTATCGAGACACAATCCAAAAACAGGAAAGACTTTTATTCACAAATATGAATAAAGTATCATTATTTATGAGCAAAAAAAAAAAAAGAAAGAAAGAAAGAAAGGAGAAAAGGAGTGTGAAGAGGAAGAAAGATGGAGAAAATTAAAGAGGAGAGTAAAAAGCAATGACAACAATCTTCATGTGACCTTATTTTTTGGTGTCCTGAGATCCTCCAGAACTAATAGCACTACCTGCCATTCTTCACAATTTTTAGAGCTGTACCTTATAAAATTTTTAAAAGAAATTTCAAATATGTCCTTTGAACGAATAATCATGACCATTTCTCCTCTGACTGATTACAAATTTCCCATTCCAGAAGACAGAATAAAATCAAGTATATTTAAATGGTTGTAAAGAAAGAAAAATACTTTAAAAAAAAAAAAAGGAAGTGGCATGATATCCAGTGACACAAGTGATCATGGAATGTTGGAGCTACACAGAATGTGAATGGGTGAATTTGCCAATTAAAGCATATTTTTCTGGTTGATTGGTCTCATGATAAAATTACATACTTAGAAGTACTAATAAAAATGGGATCACTTGAATAACATTCGTCTTTTTGGTGTTCTAATTTAATCACTTAAAAAAATGGGCTTCTTATACCCCTATATCCTCCTAGACTCTCTTCCTTTTAACAGTATAGTCTTAAATAATGAGAAGTCCCACATATTATGAAAACATCTCTTTACTGTTCGGCTTTGATACCTTCCCTCAGACTGTTTTCAAGTCTACATCTTTAAGTATATGCCTTTAAAATATGATTTCAAAATGCTTACCAGAATCACATTATTTAGAAAATGGCAGGATACTTCTGTCCCACCCAAAACTTGCGTAGTATACCTTATATGTCCAATATGGCCGATGTTGGAGATTCTATTAATTCTGCCAATGCCTGGTTTTACAGATGATATAAGGTCTACATTTTAATTTTTGTTTTTGTTTGTTCACTAATTTATTGTGTGATTTTGGAATTGTTTCTAGGAGTATTAACTTTACAAAGTGAACTATTTGAGAAAATGTTTTAAGTTTCAAAAGCGAAAGAAGCAATTCTGTGGAAGATGTAGAGGCAGAAAACTTTTCCCTTTTTTCTAGATTTTTGGCAGGTCTAATCATTAAATTGAGGTGAGACAGATTAACGGGGAAAAAAAAAAACAAAAAAAACAAAGATTGTACTTATGGGCGCTCCATACATACATATGAAACTTTGTGGCAGCCAGGCAATTGAGGCTTATATACCAGTTTGAGCTAAGGAGAAGGAGGCGGGGTCTGGGGTCTCCAAGGAGAGGAAGACAATTCACAGGAAGATGAGAAGAGCAGATGTTTGGTAAACAAATGTTTGCGCTGCTATGTAGATAAGTCCTTTTGATGTAAAAAGTGTTGGGTTTTGTTTTGTTTTGTTTGCTTTTGGGGGGGCCTCACCTGTGGCATATGTAAGTTCCCAGGCTAGAGGCTGAATCAGAGCTGCAGCTGCCGGTCTACACCACAGCCACAGCAATGCAGAATCCAGGCTGTCAGCGACCTACACCAGAGATCACAGCAATGTCGGATCTTTAAACCACTGAGTGAGGCCAGAGATCGAACACACATCCTTATGGATACCAGTTTTGTTAGTAACCTGCTGAGCCACAATGGGAACGTCAGGTTTTGTTTGTTTTTTTGCCATACCCAGGGCATGCAGAAGTTCTTAGGGATCAAACCCATGCCACAGCAGTCAACATGGGAGTCTTTAACCTGCTGAGCCACGAGGGAACTCCTAAAAAGCTCTTTTTGTTAATAGCTCTCTCCTTGATACAGGGCCCCTGTCTAAATTCTTTTAGTCAGTTAAGGGAGATGTAAAAAGCTCTTCCTGAGTTTGCTGGGCCCTGATTGTCTTTAACTTGGAATAATCAACATGCCAAAGTGGCAGAATCTGAGGTGGCATATTCAACTCCCTCCTTAAGCTGAATAAGACAAGGCAAAGAATATATGTTTAACACACACATTGTAAGAAATTTATTGAATACCATCTTTATACAACATGGAAATCTTAATGGAATGCATGGGATCAGAGTTACTATTTTATCTCTCATGACAGGCAGTCACCTCTGAACACAAGAAGCAGCAATTCATAAGATAGTTTCTTGTCTTAGAAAAACACAAGTGTTTTTATAGCTGATTTTATGCTCAGTGATAGAACAGCAATGCCACCAGAGGCAGGTCACTTGTGCTATCAAAAAGAAAATGTTTGCTCATTTTTCCTCCACTGGCCTCTTCTTCTCATGGCCTGCAAAGAACCTCAAAGTATCTCCCTTTCTTCTACTGTGTTCATTGATAGATCCTTAGTTCCCAGAATACTGCTAGAAAAGTAGTATGTGATCAGCAAGTAGTTTTGTATTAAGTAATTAAAAGAGGGAGTGCCCATTATGGCTCAGCAGTAATGAACCTGACTAGTATCCATGAGGATGCAGGTTCCATCCCTGGCCTTGCTCAGTAGGCTAAGGATCCAGCATTGCTGCAAGCTGTAGTGTAGGTTGCAGATGCAGCTCAGATTCCACATTGCCCGTGGAGTGTGATTTAGGCCAGCAGCTGCGATTCAACCCCTATCCTGGGAACTTCCATATGCCACAAGTGCAGCCCTAAAAGAAGGAAAAAAAAGTAATTAAAAGAAAATCCAAGTCTACCTTCCTAGGTATGAATTAATTTATCTCCTTCTATTTCAAAACTAAATATAAGAAAGCACTCAGTATTTATTATCTCTTCTTCCTTACACAAACACATGTAAGCACACCAAAAGCAATTATTTATGTGTACCGTTAAAATAAAATGTCTCTAGATGACACCATGTAAACAGCCAGTTCCAGAGCTACCTTTTCTCTAAACTTCCAAAGTGACCTCCTCACGGCAGATGACTCTTAAAAGTTGCTTTTGTTCTTGAAACTCTTCTTAGAATTTTATGAGATAGGACCTCTATTTCTCTCTGTCCCCTCCCTGATTATAATCCCAGATTGACTAGACTAGCACCTTATGAGAAGTTATTTAATAACTAGCTTAGGGAGTGGTTAAAAGCATGGACTCATGAATCTGATTGCCTGGTTCGAATTTTAGCTCCCCTAATTACAAGATCTGAGCATGCTCATAAATCTCTCTAGCTACTACAAACCATTACAACCTCTGTGAAATGAGGGAAATAATTTTACCTACCTCATATATAATAAGGTATAACATACAGTTCTTACAATAATATTCAGCTCAAAAGTTCAATATGTACTGATTCTTGAGATACTAAAGAGCAACACCTAAACCCATTTCATTTCCAGTTTCCACTGCAGAACAGTCATGTTCAATTCTACTCTTTCTCTCATCTTCTCATCCAGTCAGTTACAAAGTACTACCTAAGTTTCCTCAAAATACTGTTCTCCAGATCTAGCCTTCATTAGGGCTATAGTTTTGCAGATATGGCCGTCATTTGGGGGCACTGGGTTAGATGTTGATATAGGGTAGAAACTAACGTGTCAAATTTCAGTGGTTGTTCTACATTTATTCCAGTTTGTTTTCAAGCAATCATATAAGGTAGGTATTATTTTCTTCCACTCAGTAGAGGCAGCAGCTTGAGTTCAGATGAGCAAGCTACCTTTACCCAGATAACACAATTAACAAGTGCAATAAGTATCAGAGCTGGAATCCCTCATTAACATTGTTATGCATTCTCTGGTTCTTAAGTATTCCAGTGATTAAAACTCCTTGGGAAGGAAAAGGAGGTGAACTCTTTGAAGGTATTTCTTTATGAAAACTGAAGTTATAAACATGTTCTTAAAGGACATAGGTATTGGCATATTTCAAACTTTATAATGTCTCAAGAAGATTATGTAGCTGTATTAGATAATGAGACTGTAAACATCCCTCAGTTAAATTAGACTTTAGAAATAGGTTCATTGATCTTAAAAGCCCCTGTTCCTTATAAATCATGATACACAATGACTTCAACCAATACTTTTACTAAATTTAATCAAGAAAATTCTGCAAAGCAAATAGACTATCCTTTATTCAGTAAGAGGCACCAAAGACTGGCTTGCAGAGGTGTATTTAACCTGATATAGACAGTGAGGTATTGGCATCTATCTACTGTATTTCTTGAGCTCTAAAGCAAGCAAACAGTTATATTCCCCATATAACTAACTAAAGTAAGATCAAATCCTAAAATGTAGACTTCGTCCAATCTAAGATGGTATATCCCAATCTAAGAATTGACCACACAGCCCTTAGATGTGCTTTTAATACAAATTGTGGCCCTACTTCATAAAATAACATTTCATGATATTACTTCATGATTAGACTACTACAGTTTTTCTTTTTCAAAGTAATTTTTTTAATAGTTAAAATGAACTATTTTCAGGTTCTTCTCCATGCAAAACAGAAGAAATATAAAGACTCTTTTTGATCTGGTGTCTGGTATTAATTTAAATTGAATACTCACTATTTGAATTTATTGCAGCAGATGTCCTCAGCTACCCAATTATTTTAGCACAATTTGGCACATATATAATTTTAAAAGATCTTGTATCTAAGTGAAGCATTTAATTTCCTACCAAATTAATCCCTTTGGAACATTACATTGGCTGCCATGGTGATTAAAAAAAAAGACTCTTTCATAACAGCAAGTTCCTCCAGTAAATACCCAGTACTCTGAACAAATGGAAGATCTACATTTACTTCCTCTGTTATATATGGTGCAGGTTTCCTTATTATTAATTATGTGCTCTTTCTCGGCACAGACATTTTTAATAACAATTCGTGCTATGCCCTTTCCTCTCTAATTCTGGGTTTTTCTCTTCCTCTGTTTGAAGGAAGAGACATGATTTTCTTGACCCCAAGAGGAAAATGGTTGTAGACTGACCCCAAGTATGCTTTAGCAATGTGGTCAGGAACAGGAATGAACAAAGTACTTTCTCTTTAAAATTTTACTTACCTAAATGGCATATACTGCAATAAGCATTTTCAATAATTTAATATAAGTTCATGTCTCCCAGTTACCGTTGCTATATAACAGATCCTCTGAAAACTTTTTGGAGTCAAGCAATAATTTTATTATGTGCACAGATTCTGTGGATTAGATTTTTTAAATAGAGCAGAGCAGGGGTAGTTTCACTCTGATCCATTATGTCTGGGCCCTCAGCTGGAAAGACTCAAAGACTAGGGATGACTTAATGGCTGAGAGCTAAAATCACTTGGAAGGTCCTTTGAATACATGTCTAGCACATACATTGGTATTACTAAAAGGCTGGGGACTCAGCTGGGAATGTTGACTGAAACATTTATATATAGCCTTTCTTGATAGTTTTGGTTTCTCATAGCATGGTGGCTGCTTTCTGAGGGGGAAACATCCCAGAAGAGGGCATACAGAGAATAGGCATTCCAAAAGAAACAGGTAACAGCTAATCTAACCTCAGAATTCACATGGCATCATTCCTTCTGAATAGTTATAAGCGAATAACTAGGGTCAATCGAGTTTCAAAGAGAAAAGACAGAGACTCAACCACATAATAAGAGAAGTTCAAAGAAATTTTGGACATATTTTAAAACGACCACAAACAGATCTGCAAGGAAGGAAGGAAGGAAGGAAGGAAGGAAGGAAGGAAGGAAGGAAGGAAGGAAGGAAAGAGAGAGAGAGAGAGAGAAAGAAAGAAAGAAAGAAAGAAAGAAAGAAAGAAAGAAAGAAAGAAAGAAAGAAAGAAGAAAGAAGAAAAAGAGAAAGAAAGATAGGCAGACAGAAAGAAAAAGAAAAAGAGAGAAATAAAGGAGAAGGAAGGAAGCAAGAAAGGAAGGAAGAAAGAAAGAGAGAAAGAATGCTATTTTGTATATGCTCAAGATTGTTATAAGCTATATATGATTTTGCACCTCTCAGCTGTTAGGAGATGCACTGAAGTTTAAGTAGAGAAGGTGACAAAATATTCACCATATATGTTAAAGCTCAACTTTTTTTTTTAATCACACCCATGGCATATGGAAGTTCCCTGGTCAGGGATTGAATGCAAGCTACTTTGCACTCTATGCAGAACCTGCAGCAGCAACCCTCTGTGCAGCAGAGATTGAACCCACACCTCCACAGTGACCTGAGCCACTGCAGTGACATTCTTAACCCACTGAAATACAGTGGGAACTCCTGTTGAAGCACAACTTTGGATTCTACTTGGAAATTCTTGATTACATGTCATAAGTCTTCTTTATGATATGTATGGTTCTAGTGACCTTATTTTTCTCATGGTTAGTTACAGAGGTAGAGTTCTTTAATTGCTATGAGGCAATAGCAAGATTAAAATAAATAATAACAAAATAAAAGAGAGGCATAAAAATAGGAGTTATTAACAAATACCTCCTAGTCATCTGTTATAGTTTGGGTTCCTTGAAAATTAGATATTAAGGAAAGGACTTGGGGGCATGTAGCTTATTTGGAAGGAGATATGAAGAAGCATAAGTAAGAAGATGAGGAAAGCAAGAAGAGCCAACAGAGTATGTTAATGAGTATGTCATTGTTGTGGGAAGCTGGGGCTTAATCAACTGAGGATTATCTTAGAAGCCATGAGAAACATGACTCAGAATCACCTCTCTCTGGACTTAACTGCAATCAGATTGTAGTAGGGTTTAGATAAAAAACATTTGCTAATTATAGGATCAGGTACATGTTACAACTGGCTGTGTCTGGCTGAATTAGGATGACATTTCTTACAAAACTTAACAATCTATTGGGGGTCTTTGCTAATCTTCCTAAATGGCTTCCAGGGTCTCCATTCAATGCATTCCTTTAACTTATCCCTGGAAACACTGCTCCACATTTTTAGCCTCTCTGCCTCTTTTCTGACAGAAGAACAGAAGAATGAGGTAGATGTTCCCTTTTTTTGAGCTACAACTATAGCTTTTAAGTTTGTGTGAGTGAAAATGTTTAAAGGTGAGTGACCTAGAAACCAAAATTATCTTCCAGAGGGAACAGGGTGAAAAAAAGCTGTTCACAATGGCCAGTACCTGCCAGGCTGTGCTCACCAGGGCCGCCGACAGTTCAGGGGCTGAGAAGCTGGGCAGCTCAGGGCAAGCAAAGCCAGAGGAGGAAGATTTTGTGCACCATGAGAAGTTGCTCTGCTTCTCATTCTACCAAAACTAAGTTTCACGAAAATAGCTCCATGCTCCTTGTTTTTAGTGACACTTTTCTTCTGTCCTGTGAGTTGCAGCTCCCCTTTATCTGGTACTCCTAAACTTTCCAAGGTATCCCTCCAATCCTGCTGGTGGATGCAGTCCCTGGTGGGTGGGGGTTGAGATACCACAGGGATTGCCTCAGGGGCCCAGCTCTCCTTCGCTGGGCAGTACCTGCACCATCATTTCCTGGGAAGGACAAAGGCGCTAGACTATCCTCCCATCAGCTGCATTGTACAACTATTCACTTTTTAGCACTTCATGCTGTTTCCTGGAGTTCTGGCAAGTCCCAGGGCTAACATGGCAACTTCCTTGGAGGAGATGCTGGAGTTAGCTAGGTCAAAGGAAGTAACAGGGAATGGGTAGAGGAATGAACAAAGTGGTGGCGTTTCTTTCACTCAGACTCCTAGAATGCTTGACAAGATGGAAATTTTTTGGAAGAATCTCATCTCACCATAGTTACTTTTACTTTTTTCACTTTTGTTATATATGTATTTATTAGATCACTTGAGTATTGGTGTATTTTATTAAAAGGGGCAATGCGGTGTTTTGCTGCTGAGCTGGTTTTTCATTTTTTATAAATATTGTAAGCTGTAGATCTTGGCTTCCTTTGGGAAGTCAGTTAACTTCCATGCACTATAATATACTATGAACCTATTATTTTTTTTACCTAATAAATCAGAAAATGAACACACAAACTCTTGGCACAATGTGAACTAAAACTGAAACTGAAAAATATTACTGGCCATTTTGCAACAATTAAGAGCAAAGCACTGTATCTCGATGAAAACTGGATTTCTTATCTCTGAAATATCTTGAACAGTTTATCGCTCACAACTTAAGCGATACCATGCTTGCAGTGAAATGTTTTTTCACGGGAGACGACAAAAATAGGGTGATCTTCACATTATTTTTTAATACAAGTTATGAAAATATACCCTACCTTGTTTAGTGGTGAACTAAAAAAAAAAAAAAATCACTTCTCTCTAGGTAATAAAAGGCTGGAACATTTATTTAACCATCTACAACCCAACCTTCCCCGTTGTTTGAGGGCTGAGACCAGACGTGTTAGGGGCTCCACAGTTGCCCCCTGCTCCTATCTGCAGTAATCATTATCACTTGGAAAACCCTTAGAGAGGAAGAGACACTCAAGTGTTTGAGGTAGGGAACTGTCAGAGTGGATTCATGTGGAGGCTGAGGGGATGTGGGATGTGGTATCAACATCCCTTCCATCTTGATTTTTCTTTGGTAATTATTATTTTATAATGTATTGTATGCACTTAGGTCAAGGAGCAGCTGCTTGTCCTACCTTCTTCCTGTCCTCACATTTTATGCCTCTAGGGGCAATCACTTCTAACTGTTAGCATTCTCTTCATCTACTTGCCACCATTTTTGTAAATAATATGCATGTTGTGATTTATCTTGATTTATCAATTTAATAACTCGGGTCTTAGTTTCCTGTTCTAGCAATAGAGAATTTAACATTTCCTACCATTCTGTCTCCCTCCAATTTTTTTCCCTTCAATGTTTGGAGTATAATCATATCACAATTCAGGGGTCAATATTCATATTATTTTGACACTACAAAGGTTTTATATTACCAAGACAAATAATGGGTAATGATAATAGGCCCTTGCTTGTAAAACTTGATTTTCCTAAAGAAAAGTATTTTTGTTTTTATTTGCTTTGTTTTTTTATGTACCTATTATTAATTCTTCCCAAATGCTCTACAAGCTCCATAAAATATAATTCAGCCATATTATTTACACAGTTTAATGTGACATTTCTATTTTTTTTAGGGATTTTTCTTTATTGGTGACCTCCACCCATTTCAATCCTGACTAGTGTACTGCACAACAATCATCTTGAGATTTCCCTTTGTCTTCATTCTGGAATTTCCCTTTGCTTTTTATCTAAATTAGAACTCTTGTTCCCGGGCTTGTGGAACTTTTTTCCTCTCTTGGTGCGTTGTCTTCCTTTAGTAGATACATTCTCCAATAGTTTCTTTAGAGTTCCCATGGATGGTACATTTTTTTTTAGAGTAATTTGCTTCTGTAAGCAGGAACATGTCTTTAACTTCCCACACATTTGTTTGCCAATTTAAATCATTATAACATTCTAGCTTGAATACCGATTTTTTTTTCCAGATTTTTTGAAGTTATGCCCAAATTGCCTTCTAGTTTCCTGATGGCACTTTTGGGAATTTCTCTTTCATGATATTCTCCAGCATTTGTAAGTAACTTTCTCTGTGGTGTTGCTCTTTGTTTATTTTTGTTTCTCTTCCTGAAAGCTGTCCTGGATTTTCCTTTATCTTTTGCACTAATTTTTTGTGGTGGCACTTGGTGTAGTCTTTAGTATTGCCTCTTCTGGGCTCAGTGGATCCATTAATACTGATATTTCTCCCTCTAATTTCTGAGAAATATGATCAACTGCCTTCTAATCAGAAGCATTCTAGCCAGATTCTTTATCCTAACAACATTCCACCATTTATTTCTGTCATTTGTTTCTTTTATTTACTAGTAGAATGCCTTCCTAGTTATTTTCTGCTCTGTAGTTTCTTTCTGTAACTTTTACAAATCAGATATGAACTGCCTGGTTTGATCCTTTGCTAGTCTTCCCTGTTCTCTTCAACCTTCCTTCCACCTCTTTGACTTCTTTCCTACTTTAAGATTTGATTGACTTTATTAAATTTCTATTTTAGTGCTGATATTTTTAATATCTAAGATAATTTTTTTTCTTCATATGCTTCTTCATATGTATTCTTTTCCACTTTCATGTATGCAATATCTCCAATGAGTGTTAATTCATCAACATTCCTCCTTAATTCTCTGAATATGTATTTTCTCTTCCATTTTTGTTAAGATACAAATGACATACAGAATTGCATAAGTTTAAGGTGTACAGCATAATGATTTGACTTATATCACCATGAAATGATTACCACAATAAGTTTAATGAACATCCATCATCACATATAGATACAAAATAAGATAAAAATATATATATTTTTCCTCACGACAAAACTGAGTAATACCTCAGGATTTACTCTCTTAACAATAAATATATATATAGTTATATATATATAACATATATATAGCAATTTATGTATATATAAAACATATAGCAGTGTTAATTATATTAATCATGTTGTATATTACATTCCTAGTACTTATTTATAACTGGAAGTTTGTACCTTTTGACCCTTGTATCCAATTCCCCCTCCTCCTTCCCCCTTCCCCTACAAATGTGATTTCTTTTTTATGAATTTGTTAGTTTGTTTCTGAAGTATAATTGATCTACCTTACTATGTTAGTTCCTGTTGCACAACAAAGCAACTTGATTTTTTAAATTGAGAGATAGTTGATTTACTTGATATTTCTATATATTACAAAATAATCACCACTCTGAATATATTAACAATGTTTATTTGAAGTTTCTTTTTTTGCTTGCATGATCTTTTTTCCTACAACTTCATTATCATTTGTTTTCAGTTCATTTTTGTCTCTTTCATATTGGACACTTTCCTCAAATATTTGTAATCTTTGACTGTCTATTGATATTAAGAAGGAGGTATTAATTGCATATCTTAATTGCATCAATAAAAGTAGCTATTTCGCCTAAAGGTGAACAGAGACAGATGAGAGAACAGAGTAGTACTGTGTTCCACAACTGATAAATGGCACAGAAAAACTTCATTTAGGATCTGTTATTAAACTTTCAGAGATCCTTGAACTCTTTGATAGTTAATACAAAAGTTTAGATTTTATTTTTTATTTATTTTTTGGCCGTCACCATGGCATGTGGAATTTTCCAGGCCAGGGAATGAACCTGAGCCACAGCAGTGACCTAAGCCACTGTAGTGACAATGCCAAATCCACTACTAGGCCTCCAGAGAACTCCCCAAAAGTTTAGATTTTAGTACACTTTTTTTCCCCAGGAGGAAGGTCCATAGCATTAATCAATTCTTAAAAGGTAGCATCAGAGTTCCTGTTGTGGCTCAGCAGAAACAAATCCACTAGGAACCATGAGGTTGCGGATTCAATCCCTGGCCTCACTCAGTGGATTGAGGATCTGGCAATGCCGTGAGCTATGGTGTAGGTCTCAGATGCGTCTCGGATCTGGTGTTGGTGTGCAGCTGTAGCTCTGATTGGACCCCTAGCCTGGGAATCTCCATACACTGCAGGTGTAGCCCTAAGAAGAAAAAAAAAAAAAAAAAGGTAGCATCATTTCAAAAGATTAACTAGCCTTGAGTTCTAAGATGGTAGAGATTTAGCTCACCTGATGAAATGGTAGACTTTATATCAGTAACAGTGGTGTAGAGTGTAGAAATGACAATCAATGGATTAGTTCTAATGTTGAGACAGAGAAAAAACTTGCTTTAATATTCTTTAAAAGATTCATTAGATACTCTGGCATTTTTTCTTCTGTCTATGATGGAATCAGGATCTGAACTTATTCTTTTACAAGAAAGAACTCAAAAACAAAAAACAAAACAAACAAAAAATAATACTTTTGAAGACAATGAATACAAAGAAGGAAAGTACAGTGATCCCTGAAAAGTGGGTGAGATGAGCTCTTTTGTTAAGCCAGGAGAGTATCCCTTGAGAGAGTATTCAAGCCAAGATACTAGGAGGGGAAGCCAAGTGGAGCCTGCTAGATTTCTCCAGATTTCGAAAATGGAGCTAAGTGTCCAGGGAGAAGAAGGTGATTGGCATTTGTGGGAGAGAATAACGGAGAGAAAAGGGCTACACAGACAGAGAATCTGGGAGATCGGCAGAGGGTCCCCCTCAAGTGTTCCTTAGAGTACTGATCAGTACTTACATGTAAGGAAACTACACAGTGACATGGAGAAAATCATCTGAAAGGATTGGAAGGAACAGTGCTCATATCTTTTACAAGTTTAGGCATAATGCCTGTCCCCACCAGCCATGCCAGGAAAACTCATAGTTCATAAGATGGAGATAAATTATTCAGAGGATTTTGCCTCAGTAGTGGGGGAAATTAGTCCTAGACTAAATGCTGTGCTGATCTGGCCTAGCAAAGTTTAAGCTTTGGAGAGTAGTAAAGGCTTAGTGACTGGAAGGAATTTCTGATACGCTCAGGAACATTCCATTTGTTGACCTGAGATGTAGTTCTTATAAGGGTTGGGATATCATCAAGCAGAATTTTTTTTTTTTCCTTGAAGCTGAATAATTTTTAAAGCTGAAAGGTAATGAGCTAAACATCTATTTTAAGAAGTTAAAGAAATGAGAACAAAACAAACCCAAAGAAAAGTGCAAGAAGGAAACTTTAAAAAAGGTAATTAGTGGTACAGAAAGCACACATAAAATAGAAGAAAAAGTTCGTTCTTAGCAAAGACTCTTGAAATTTACAAACTAAAAGTGAGATTGACCTATTAAGAAAGACAGAAAAATAAAGCACTTTAAATGATGCCAGGAATGCAAAGGCTATGTAACTACAGTTGATGAAAACACTAAAAAAGATACCAAAACAATATTTGATCAACTCAGCAACTTTTCATTTGAAGATTAAACTTAAAAAAGAAAAAATACAAATTAACAAGTTGACTGATTTAAATTTCCCATGCTCCAAATAATTTCCAACTTCTAGCTCATATAAGATTTTTGATTTAGATCAAATTAGATACAAAAAATAAAAAATTAAAAGTAGTTTTAAGATTGTAATCACAGGCATATATCCATACAAAACTATAATTCAAAAAGATACATGCACCTTTATGTTTTTGCAGCATTATTCACAATAGCCATGACATGGAAACAACCAAAAATGTCCACTGACGGATGACTAAATTAAGAAGATGTGGTAGGTACATATACACAATGGAATACTACTCAGCCATAAAAAGAGTGAAATAATGCCATTTGCAGCAACATGGATGCAACTAGAGATTCTCATACTAACTGAAGTAAGTCTGAAAGAGAAAGACAAATACCATATGATATCACTTATATGTGGAATCTAAAATATGGCACAAACAAACCTATATAAAAAACAGAAACAGACTCACAGTCATGAAGGACAGACTTGTAGATGCTGAGGGGGATGGGAGGAGGGAGAGGGATGGACTAGAACTTTAGAGTTAGTAGATACCAATTATTACATCTAGAATGGATAAGCAATGAGGTCCCACTGTATACCTATATCCAATCTCCTGGGACAGAACATGATGGAAGATAATATGAGAAAAATAATGTGTGTATATACATATACGACTAGATCACTTGCTGTACAGCAGAAATTGCTCAACATTGTAAATCAACTATATTTTAATTAAAAGTATACATGTTCATTAGAAATAATAAAGGGAAAAATTTAAAAAAATAAAATTTTAATCACAAATGGCCTCTAAGCATTTCATTGGTAAGTAAAGAATCCTTGAGATCATAGAAAAAATGGTATAGTAGGCAACTTCTAAAATGGCCCTTACCTCCTGGTATCCACTCCCTGTGTAATCCTTTTCCCTTGTGTGCGCTATACCTAGTGACTTGCTTCTAATAATAAAACATGGCACAAGAGGTGGAATGTCACCTTCAAGATTAGGTTATAAGACTGATTTCTTGCTTACACTCACCTCTTCCTCTTTCTTGCTCTGATGTAGCCACTGCCATGTCGTGAGCTGCCTGATGGAGAGGCCTGCACGGCAAGGAACTGAGGGAGATCACTGGCCAACAGCCAGAGAGGAACTGATCCCTAACAGCCTTGTGAGAGAGCTTGGAAAGAGACCCTTCCCTATTCAAGCCTTAAGATGATCACAGCCCTAGCTAACACTTCACAGTCTATGAGAACCCCTGTGCTGAGTCATTTGGCTAAGTTGTGCCTGGATTCCTGATCCATAGAAATTGTGAGATCATACATGCTGTTCTAAGACACTAAGTGTTGAGGTAATTTTTTATATAAGTAACTTAGAGAGACCTAAAACTTGTTGGAGGTGACATCTCTGAGTGGCATAAGGCTCATGAAATTAGGAGGCAACTTGGAGAGCTCCCCATTGAGGCTTCAGGGATTTCTGAGAGTTCCTATCCCACTGGTTGTTGGCATCTGCCATAAACTGTTGACACTAGGTTCCTATGCATTATAAAATACCAATGTCAAAACCAATTTCCTCAAGCCTTACTATAAAACCACTCTATAGATACCAGTAGCAGAAGCAGCAGCTAAAAGGGCAACTTGGCATGCAGCAATTAGATATTGCCTGTCTAGTTTTTAGCAAATTCCACATGATGCACAAGAGACAGCAGGTAGTGTCCTATCCTTCCAAAAATGCCAATGGATGTTAATGAAAAAAAATCATGCCTGTTTTCTGGCTGAAAAGACAGCAACTCCAAATTTATACATGTGGAGATAAAGTTAAATAACACACACATACTTAATTGATACATATATATATATATATATGGGTTGCTCTATGTGTGTTTAAATTCATTTGTTTGTATAAATATGGAAAAATAAGTGAAGGACATTTATCAGACTACAAGTACTTATGCCATGGTAAAGAGGAGGGGAGAGAGAGATTCTTAAATCTTTCCATTTATAATCTCCTCACATAATATATATTAATATTTTACTATCTAAAAATAAAGATATATTTAAATATAAATAAAAATAAATTTACTGTGACTCTACATTATTTTTGAAGCTTTTGCTCCTACTTGATTTTGGCATGGACTATAAATGTCCTAACTCTTTAGATACTCAACAAGGACAAGCGCTAAGGGAGGAAGTGAAGTTGACTTAGGGAGAGCCCAAATTCGGGGTAGCTATACTAAGAAGAGTAGTCCCTTTCTGCAGCATAATGGACTGGCTTATTTTATTTGAAATATCTAAAGTCACCATCCCTTAACCATGTCTTCCAAAGAATTCACTAGAGGAGTAAATGAACAGAATGATAATGGAGTTGATGCAGCCTATTCTCATTTTATTTAAATTTGCTCAATGATATAAGAGGCTAATTCAACTTTATTTCTAATTCCTGGTTTTTTATTAGGGATGTGGCCAGTGACATTAAATAAAAAGCCGTGCAATGGAAGAATTAGAAGAAAGTGCACTGGGTATTGAGTTCTAGTAATAGCATAAAACAGCTTGAAAGGAAATATAGACCTTGAATAACAGAGTGCTAATTATGGTATTTTATGCAAATTTAAGTAATTTTAATGGAATACAATGAAACCTAAGTAAGAGTTCTAAAATCCTACATGTTTTTCTTAAGCATTTTTAACCAAGACATTGATTTTTGTTAGTGTTTTCATTTTATTTTTTTCTACTACTAAGCAAAGTAAAGGGTTGCTTTTTATCAGAAACAGATTCAGGGACATAGAAAACAAACTTATGATAACCAAAGGGAAAGGGAAGGTGGGGATAAATTAAGAGTTTGAGATTAGCAGATACAAACTATTATATAAAATAGATAAACAACAAAGTCCTACTGTATAGCATAGGGAAGTATATTTAGAACCTTGTAATAACCTATAATGGAAAAGAATATATATGCGTAACTGAATCACTTTGCTGTATACCAGAAACTAACACAACATTGTGAATTAACTATACTTCAATTAAATTTTATAATTTCAATGATTATTTTTAAATTATCGTTTAGTAATATTTTCTAAAAATTATATAATTTATTTACTAAGAAAACATATCTCATAGTGTCATATGTGTCTGGATTTTCTTAAGGATCATCTAAAGCAAAAGTCTTTTTTATATTATCTCATGATGTTTCTGAGAGTTCTTTCAATAAACAAGTAATATGTTTAAAAGCCATGACATGATTTTATGATTTTAGATATATTTGGATTTTTCATTTAAACTATGGTCTCAGTAACTACATTTGAAAAGTTTGACTATTCTCTATTGCCTATTCATATAAGGCATCCCCCAAACTTAGTGGTTTAAAACAACAGACATTTACTAGCTCACAGGTTCTGAAATTCAAGAATTTGGGAGTGAGTTAGCTGTGTTGTTCTGGCTCAAAGTCTGTTACCAGGTCGCAATTAAGATGTTGGCTAGGAGTTCCCGTTGTGGCGCAGTGGTTAATGAATCAGACTAGGAACCATGAGGTTGTGGGTTCGATCCCTGGCCTTGCTCAGTGGGTTAAGGATCCGGCGTTGCTGTGAGCTGTGGTGTAGGTTGTAGACTCGGCTCAGATCCTGTGTTGCTGTGGCTCTGGCGTAGGCTAATGGCTACAGCTCCAATTCGACCCCTAGCCTGGGAACTTCCATATGACATGGGAAGCGGCCCTAGAAAAGGCAAAAAGACAAAAAAAAAAAAAAGATGTTGGCTAAAGCTTAGTTATCCAAGCCTTGACTGGGGCTGGAGCATCTGATTCCAAGCTCACTCACATGGCTGTTGTCAGGAGGCCTCAGTTCCTCAAAATGTGAGCCTCTCCATAGGATTGCTAATGATGGGGTGCCTACCTTCTTTCTAGAGCAAGTAATTCCAGAAAAATAATGAATGAGAGAGAGAGAAAGCAAGCAGGCAGCCACAGTGCCTTTTATGACCTATAGATTCCAAAGGCACGTGATGTCATTTCTGTTTTATTGAATTTGTTACACAGACCAACCCTGAAACAATGTTGAAGGGAACTACACAAGAGGTAAAAACCAGGAGGTGGGGGCCACTGGAGACCATCCTAGAGGCTGATGACCACAGATAACACATGCATCAAGGCTTAATCGGACACATAGACCACTAGTAATAACACAGAATAAGGGATCTACTCAGGTCTTACATATTACGCTATTGGGGAATTTGGTTGAACAGTCTATACGAGACTCCTGCATCTGGTGTTGTGCAAGAAGTTAGCAGGGCCAACAGTCAGGAAGGAAGGATGGACTTGAGGTGAGAGAGAACAAAGGCAAACTGAAATTCACAAGGACATGTCAGTGGCAAAGTGACAATCGTGAGGACCAACTAGAGGAAATGAAGACAAACTGGAATTGTGCTCCTGCTTTTATCAGCTCATCCTTAACCATGTATGTGGTTGCAGGATCAACTGGGCCTCTTCACCATATTGTTCCAAAATCTGTCCCAGGATTCAGAGAAGAGGGATGTGGCAATTTAAAGAGGTGCATGCCTGGCCGCCTACCCATACCACCATGGTGAGCCAGTACATGAGTGATGACATATACAAGGGGCAAGAGGCCCTGTCTCATATGCCCATTAGAACATACCAAAGTCTATGCCTTCACTTCCGCCTTCTAAACAGCATGCACATTTCACTGAGGCCAACATCAACCCAGAATTACAGAGCAAAGGGAATTCATAGAAGACAGTTCCAATTAACCTATGTTAATACAAAGCCATCACAGATAAGAAAAACATAAAATACAACATAAAAGGGCCATAACAAGAATATAGCTCTTCTTCTTGAGCATATTTGTAAAATAGCCTTTGCAACAAATGTTTATGAAAATATCTGGACTCAGTAAGACTGTGCAGTATAAATGAAATTCTCTAAGAGAGAACTTAAATGTTCTCCTCTAAAAAATAAAAATAAAAAAATACATATGTGACATGATGGGTGTGTTAATAATTAACTAGATGGGAGGAATCCTTTCATAATGTATACTTACATCAAATCATCCCAATGTACATTTAAAACATGTTATAGTGTTGTCAATTACAGCTCAATAAAACTGAAAGAAAATGTTAGTATGATGTGTCAAAGGATAGGATCTTTATTATGCTCCCTTTCCCTGATGGTGACAGTTAAGGGGGAGATTTTAAGTGTGCATTACAGGAGTGGATGCACTACTGGGACATAAGCAGACTATGAGAAGAAAGAAGTGAGTATGCTCAAAGGAGCCTCTGAAGTTTTGAACACATCAGCTGGGAAGTATTGGTCTGGGCAGCTGTTCTCAGTCAGAGAGTTAGTGATCTGTAATGTGTGGAAGAGAAAAGAGCAGAATTACACTTAGTGAGGATCAGAAATTGCACACAACCTAAAAAGTAGCTTTTTCCTAACTAACATGAAGCCAGCACAAATTGAGCATGAACATATATGGATCAGGGATGCCATGGCACATGGACTCTGGGGACTCACTAAATTAGTGCTTTTGTCCAGATCATAAAACAAAACATATCCTCATGAAATTGTTCAGCTTACAAGTGCATCGTTATGCCATGTGACCATCACCACAAATGTGCCTGTTTGGCAGGTCAGATATTAACATCTTTTGCATTTTATGGATATTAGTGAAGTGTGAAAGAGCTTATAATAAGCGTCCAGGGTCACAAAGATTGTGAGGCTACATATGGACATAATCATGCATTTAATATAGTTTCCTGAGGCTGCTAGGCCCCCTCTTTAAGGTATTAGACCCATGTTATAAGTAAGAGAAGACTCACAAGACACTCACGCTAAGCTTCCACTTCTGCCATGTATCAAGAAAAGAATTAAGCCCTTATATTAATTCGGTGTTTAATTTGACTACCACAGGAAGCAGCCATATGCACACACTCTCTTTAGTTGTATGGGTTTTGTTCTGATTGTAGGTCATTGTATGTGAATATAGCAGTAAAGAAAATAACTTCTCTAAAACATCAACTCTCACTTTTCAATCTTCCTGCCCACTCTTTGTCCATGTGAAGTCATATGAATATATTACATAGCGCTGGCAACATTTCATATCTTGCTTCTGTGTTTAGTATTACAGCATGAAATAATATCTCAATAGCCATTGTCTATCATGTCTTTCTAATGGCTGCTAATATTTCATTATGTACTCATAAACTTATGCCTCATTTTCTGATAGGCAGTCACAAGCGAAAGAAATAATCACTTTACTTTTGTTACTGGCTAAATTTTAAATATTGTCAAAGTAAAACCCAAACATTGTTAGTTGGTTAGTTTGGAAGCATTTAAAATTGTCCATTATTCCATGTGCAATGTAAAGATTAAGTAAATGGAATGCATGGTTACTAAAAGCATCTCCTTATATTTGTTTTTTATGTTGAAAATATTTAATAATTGAATGTAGCAGAATCTCAACCCAACCACTTCAAGATGGTCAAGGTTCCCTCTATATATTAGCAGCACCTCTCCTAATCCAACAATTCCAATCTTCTCTTAACAAGTACATTGAAAAACATCCATTTCTTTTCTCCTCCATTGCCGGCAAGAGTATATGCAGATCATATAATAAGGTCTACCCCACATCAGCTCATGGCACAAAATATTTGGAATAAAATCCTAACCTTACATTTGCCAAAAAGGTACTCCTTTCAGGGGGAAAACTAACACATTCTCTCTGTGTTTTAAGTTTGAAACTGATTCCACACATTCAGGTTTTTCAGAATTAACTTTTTATAAATATCACTGAGCCTGACAAGGAACTTGTGAGTGTCTAGGGGAGGGTGGATGTCCTGGATCATTGTGTTTCCTAGGAATAGCTAGAAGAGAAATAAGTTGATTTCTACAGAGTAACAAGGGTTAGACTGCTAATCACACTTTTCCTTTCATGAAACAGAACACACATATAAGCCAGTGTAACATGGCCACAGAGAAGGAATCCACTTGCCAACATAAACTACCTTTTCCAAAGCAGGAATTTTGTGTGAAGTTATCTGTTGGGCACAGTTTTGTAATAAAGCTACTTCCAGAGAGGTCCATCTCCCTTGTATTTTTGATGTAGATTTTCATCTGATTCATTGTCTAGGCATCACATAGCATCATGATTCTCACAAAATGTCTTCACTATAAATGTAACCACTACAAAAACAGGAGACTTCATTTTCCTTGCAGACTCCTTTTGCAAATTCTCAAAATTTCTGGGGTATGTTTTGCTCTACTAATTAACGTAATAGATATTTTTAAATCTTATTTTTTCGTTTACATTTCTTAGATTGCTCCTAACAGTCTATATATTCTATGAAGCTAGGACCTTTTGTTGGTTTTCTTCAATACTGTAATCCCAGTATCTAAAATGGTATCTGGCACATGCCAGACACTGGTACAGTGGGCTGAATGTCACGTGTTCATTCCCAAGGGTGCTCAGCTGGGACTGGAATATCCAAGGGGTGTCTGGAATGAGTAGGGGTTGCCAGTGTCTTTCCCTCTAGCTGTCCAGTTGGGGTTCTCGTACGGTGCCTCATGTCACCAAGAGCCCCTCCCTTTTAAAAGCTAAACTATAGGATCATCTCATTAAGTCATCGAGAATTTTGCAGATTGGCTCTTAGAGAACTGTTGATTAACGTGAGGTAAAACTGAAAATATATGGGATGATTATTGTATCATATAAAATAGAGTAATTCAAAGAAACATGTATACTAATGTTCTGCGATACTCTTCCATAAAACAAATTTGAGCTGCAATGGTGGATTGATTAAAATATAAAATAAAATATTACACCTTTTCATTAAAGTACCTTAGGGTTGTAAATGGTACATACTTGTATAATATAAAGCTTGTTTTGAAAGAATAGGAATATTATATATAACTTTAAAAAGTAATTGCATGTAATATTTTTGTTTTCAAAGTGTTATTTTTCAAAATCCTTTAGCACACAAGTGCTGACAATGAAAGACAGCCTTCTGAATATCTTTCCTTTCAATAAAGTATTTAACTAAATAGATATTTTTCCCTTAGAACCTCTCAATCGCAGAAGTAAAACAAAATACTGCTTTTAATTTTAACAATTTGAGAGCAAATCACTATTTGTGGCTACAGAATAATCGGAATGTAACTTCTTTAAAGGAGGACTGTAAAACCAACACTAGCAGCTGGAGCAGTGATAAAATTGTGTTTCAGAACACCAAGAAAATGCAAACAATTTCAACAACTGCTATTACTCTTTTTATAAAATCACAACAATCAGTCAACAAAGCAGAGCAAACTATTTTAAGGCCTAATTTCAGTGACTTTTCCCTGTTTTGATTTCACATTTTTAATAAAAGTTTTTTTTTAAATATTATTTTCTTAACATTGACAATTAATTTAGCTTATTTTCAGATGTGACTAGATCCACTTCCCCTCACCACCACCAACCCCAGGACCTAGGTATTAATATGTCTGGATTTACTTGGGGTTATAGTTCTAAAATTAATGCTTCAGTGTCCCATAATCTGTTGCTAACATAGTGTATCTATTATTAGACCAAACGCTATCTTTGAGAAAATATGAACTTTAAAAGTAAAATAATCATCATGAGAAAAAAAAATATAACTAGGTAGGGTGATGGATGTTAACCAGACTTACTGTGATGATCATTTTGCAATATACACATTGAATTCTTACTCATATGCCCAGAACTAGTAAAATATTACATCAATTATGCATCAATAAAAATAGAATAAAATATTGAAACGGTAGTTCCTTAAAATATGAAAATATTTGACTTTTTTCTTTTTTTTTTCATCTTTGGTACAAGAATTTCTTTCTATTTGACTTTTAAACTATCAAGATATTCAATTAAATAACAAGTCATATCAATATACACCACATGTAAACTTCAAATACCTTTTAGATTCATGTTTCAGCAAATATACCTTGGGTTTCTACTGGGATAGAACAAAGAATGTGTTGTTACTTTCAGTTATATTTAGGGGTTAAATTTTTCCATTCAATTTAAAATTTGAATTCAATTTTAAAATTTTTATTTTATTTTATTTTATTTATTTTGGCCATTCCCACAGCATGTGGAAGTTCCTGAGCCAGGGCTCAAACTCACACCACAGCAGTGACCCAAGCCACAGCAGTGACAACACTGGATCCTTAACCCACTGAGCCACCAAAAACCTCTCAATTTTTTAAATTTCAAATGAATAAAGCTATTCTAAAGCAGAATATACTTTAGGTAGCAAAGTTATGCATTTTCTTTTGTAGGAATATTAAAACATAATCATTTTAAATAGAAATTAATGTTTTAATCAATCCAAATATTTCAGAAATATTTCCTGACATACCCAGTCATAAGAGTAGTTACATAAAAGATTAATCCATCTCACCTACTTTTTAAAATTTTTAAAATATATAACAACCATTTTTAATGTATATATTTAAATATAGAAAATAAATCTTATCGATAAAAAATGAGTTATAATGCTTGCCATCTATTTGAGGAAGTAGAGCAGAGCATGTTTTCTTCTCAACTTCAGTTACTTTAAAAATATTACATGGAATTCTGTGTTATTTTAAACTTTATATTTTTTTAAATAATGAAAAAGAAATATTGACATTCACTTATGAAGAAGACATTAAAGTCTCATTCTATAAAGTCCCCTGCTTTATAATGTCTACAAAATATAGTAAAAACACAAGCATATCAATTATATTGGGAATTCCCATTGTGGATCAGCAGAAATGAACCCAACTAGTATCCATGAGGATGTGGGTTCAATCCCTGGCCTTGCTCAGGGGTTAAGGATCCGGTGTTGCCATGAGCTGTGGTATAGATCATAGATGTGGGTCAGATCTGGCATTGCTGTGGCTGTGGCATAGGCTGGCAGCTGCAGCTTCAATTCGACTCCTAGCCTGGGAACTTCCATATGCCTCACCTACAGCCCTAAAAAGCATAAATCAAAAATAATAATAATAATAATATGAATTATAATTTTAAAGTAAAAGAAGTCTTAGAACTAGGATTAAATAGGCCTATTTAATTAGAGCTTTCATTTATCTGCAACATCTACCCAGCAGATAAATGGTGTCACATATACTAGTCAAAGGACTACAGTGATCCTGACATTTGTACATTTTAGATCGCCTTCTAACTGGATCATTTTAATACTTCTTTATATATTAAATTGGGGTAGTTTATAAATACTCCTTCTGTTAAGAAGTGGGGTCAATTAACTTTCCTTTTGCATCTGGCAAACTTGTAACGGCTTTGACCAACAGAGTGCCAGAAATCTGATGTTGTGTGACTTTCAACACTAGATAATTAAGAAGCCACAGCACCTTATAAAAAGTATGATTACCCTGAAGGGCCACACTAAAGAGATCACTTTAGATGCTCCAGCCAAACCTCAGCTAAAATCCCAGCTAAAAAACAACATCAACTACCAACCCTGTGAATGAGCCATTTCGGATGTCCAACCCAGGTAAGACTTCAGATAGCAGCAGCCTCAGTTAATAGATGAGAATTCTCAAGTAAGATCCACTCAGGGAATACTTCCACAATCCCTGACCCAGATTCCTAAGGAAAATTGGTTATTCTCTTCTATTTCACTCTGGGGTAATTTACTACACAGCAATAAATAAGCAGAACATAAGCTCATTTAAAAGTCTAAGACAAATAAATACTTGGTAAATATTTCCTCTTTTGGGACTTCTCTCTTTAAGATTAATTGAAATGAAAAATCCCAATCTTTCTGAAGAGGTAAAGTGGTCACTATTTGCAGATTATGATATTCTATAGAGAGAAACCTAAAGATGCCGCACAAAAACTATTAGAACTAATAAATGAATTCAGCAAGGTAGTATGATACAAGATTAATATACAGAAATCTGTTGCATTTCTATACACTAACAATGAAATATCAGAAAGAGAAAGTGAAAAAACAATCCCATTTAAAATCACATCAAAAAACAAAATCAAACACCTATTATATGACATCACTTACATGTAGAATCTAAAAAATAATACAAATAAATGTATATACAAAAATAGAAACAGACTTACAGATAAACGAATCCAATTTATGGTTACCAAAGGGGAAAGGGAGTGGGAGAGGGATAAATTAGGAGTATGGGATTAACAGATACAAAATACATAAAACAAATAAGCAACGAGGGTTTACTGTACAGCAGAGGAAACTCTATTCAATATCTTGTAATAACCTATAATGGAAAACAATCTGAAAAAATACATATATAACCAAATCACCTTGCTGTACACCTGAAACTAACGCAATACTGTAAATCAACTATACTTTAATAAAAAAGAAAAATCTCAGTCTTTTCCAATTTTGTTTTTTATATAAGAGAATACTCAGTTTAGTCCAATCAGTTTTCATCTGGGACAATCCACTTTGGATTCTTTGGCTAATATTCTACATGAGAATAAGGTTGGTTTAGGCAATGTTTCTTCAATACTCATCTTTATTTTATTCTTTACCACCCCATGGGGTAATCTATTAGACACTGAATATGGTCATGTTTCACCTTTTCCCCTGACCTTTCACTTTCTATATATACTGTACCAATTCAATATTGGCCCCCAGATACTTGTACTTACATTAATTTCTGCAAAAGTCAAAATGATTGAGGAGCAGTCTATTGTCAGACTGAGTAATAATTCATAGTGGAATCAAACAGTGGTGCATTCTACCTCTCTTCTTTTTCATGTTTATATTACTGACTAAAAACCATTCAGAATGTACTAGTTGTATTTCCTATCCATTGAGGTGAACAGCAAAATGGATATTTTCCTATAGAATAGTGATTTTTTTTTACTTTGCTTGCTATATAATTATGATCAGAAAGAATGACTTATACCCAACCCTATTCTAAAATAAAAATCATTTTTGACACACATTCTCAAGTATTGCTTACATCTAGCAATTTTCTATTTTATTTAGGTATATAATCTACAAGCAGATTATCTTGGGAGATTCATTAGATGTTACAACACTTAAAATTAGATGATTGATGGATATTTTCATATTTTGTGGGCACAAAGGTGGCTGGTTTGTATGCATTAATATTTTCCAAACTAAAAATTATTGTGATTATGCTTTATGTAATAGAACTTCAGAATCCTAAATTCCCGTTTATCTCTGTGCAAGAAAAAGACTCAGTGTGTTGTGTCAAGGAAAATGTTGATCCTACTTACAGCAATTACTTCTGTATAGGTGGAGTTGCTATATGTATAGGCAGGTGTCCAGTTCACTCAATTTTTGTATAAGGTGACACAAATACATTTTATTCATTTATGAAGTATAGAGATTTGTTTAAATTCACTTGCAAAGGAAACCTTCATCTTGTGTTCTTGCAAAAGAATATAAGCTTACCTATCTTTATTAGTCACATTCTATTAAAACACAAATAAAAAAATAGGATTTATAAAGAATACCTGATGCCTGTGCATATTATTTATTTAATTAGATTATAAAACCTATAAAGTCACACTGTCCAATCCTGTAGCCACTAGTGACGTGGCAATTGAGCAGCTGAAATGTGGCCAGTCTGAAGTGTTATGTGTCATATATGTCATTTTACACATTTGAAATGCCTTGGATTTCAAAGACTTAGTACCAGAAAATGTAAAATATTGCATCATTAATACTTTATACTGATTACATGGTAAATGATAATATTTCCTATATATTGGATTAAAAGGTAAATTATTATAACTAATTTCACACATGGTACTCATATTACAGCATTAATTTTGTATCTACTATATAGCAGTACTTTAAGTCTTGGATTAAATAATACAATCAAGTGCAAGGACCACAAAAGTTTTGATCCTCCAAGAATCATCATTGTATTGTTCTTGGTTTTATTCATGTCACTAACCTTTTGTAAAATATGGCATTTTTTAAGGTTGTTGTTCAGGATAAATATCAGACTGGCCAGCATTGGGCTGGGCTATACTGCAATAAGAAACAGCCTCCAAAAGCTCAGTGGCTTAAAATAAGAAAGGTACATTTCTTCCTAAGATTTCATGTTCTCTAAAGGTTGAAGGGATGGTGCTTTCTTCATTGTAGTTACTCAAAGACTAAGACAGATAGGACATCCACCATATCAAATGTTGCTGACCTCTGATCCAAAGGGACAGAGGTCTCTATAGGATTTCACACCAACAATTAAATACTCAGCCAAGAAGTTACCCATGTAACCTCCAACTAAAAACTCATTGACAACAACTAACTCTAATGTGCCATTCAAAGTTAAGCAGTCAAAGAACTTTAGGCTCCCACATACCCAGGAGAAGAGAAACAGATAGTAAAAGAGCAGCAGTAATGATTATTACAATGGCCTGTCAAAGAAATTTCTCTCATGTATCAATACTAGAAAGAAAAAAAATACTTAGTTTTTTTCAGTTGTTTTTAGATATCTATTTGTTTAAAAAAACTAGACTATGTATGGCTGAACCACTTTGCTGTACAGCAGAAACTGGCACAATGTTGTAAATCAACAATAATAAATAATAAATAACTAGACTATTTCATCTTATAATACTTATTACTAATTATGTTTCCCTATTGTTTTGACTGATATTAAGTTGATCTTTAAGAAAATGTTCAGAACCTTTGGACTTTTTATTGTTCTGCCTTTAGCTTCCCTTCTTCCTAGTTTCTCATTGATTTATTTAAATCTTTTTTTTTCTCTTTTTTTTTTAGGGCCACACCTGTGGCATATGTAGGTTCCCAGGCTAGGGTTTGAATCAGAGCTGTAGCTGCTGGCCACAGCCATAGCCATGCAGGATCCAAGCTGTGTCTGTGACCTGCACCACAGCTCATGGCAAAACCGGATCCTTAACCCACTGAGCATGGCCAGGGATCGAAATTGTGTCCTTGTGGATGCTAGTCAGAGTCATTAACTGCTGAGCCATGACAGGAACTCCTAAATCTCTTTGTTTTACAAATGCCTCTGTAAAATTTTGAAATCATTTTTGGAATAAAATAATTGTGTGTACAATCACTTATATATGAGAAAGATTTTAAGATAATTATTAGTGAATAATTGCTACATTGTGGTTTGTAAAATTATGCTAAATACGCAGATCTTTATAAGTTTAATAAGTAAAGCTCCAATTCCTAGTGCTCAGTGTTTTAAATGTATATTGATAGTGAAATTTACCTATATATTCTAAGAAAAAGATGTTTTCCTTCTCAATAGTTAAGTTTTCATTATTCCCCTTCACATTCTATCCCAAAGGAAGACTGAATTGTTCACTTTTCTGTTTAAAGAGAGAGATTTCATTTTTTGTTTCACTCAATGTATATACACATTACTCAAGAATAAAAATTCAATTAGTTTGTGAGTGAACAGAAATAGAGTATTAAAGAATTAAAATAAAATTTACATAAGTGGTCTGTGCAAATACAATTAAACCTGACTTGGAGTTCTCTGATGGTGTAGTGGGTTAAGGATCTGGCGCTGCCACTATTGTGGCTTGGGTCACTGCTGTGGCACGGGTTCAATCCCTGCCTTGGAAATTTCTGCATGCCATGGGCACACCCAGAAAAACAACAAAAACAAAAACCTGACTTCAATGCTGGTTTTGAGGCCAGAGCCCATAACTACATGTGATAAGTTACATCTAAAAATGTGACATATTATTTTAACCTGCTATACATTCAAATCATGATGATATATTTTATTCAAGTCTCAGTGTTAATATCTCTAAATAATTTTAATAACATCTACCAAATAGGGTGAACATTCATAAAATAGTTTAAAAATGTCCCTCTAATAAGCATGGACTAATGGCAGTTGAAAATATTAACACATACCTCTAAATGACTAATTTTCATTTAGAAAATCTCTTTATTGAAATTAGTAAATGTATTATGCCTTCTAAAAGAAAACCTGTGGAGAGATTGTCATGTTTTCCAGAATTCAAAGGGTGTTGACCACACCTGCAAATATTTAGTTCCTTAAATGTTTGCTAATGAATATGCATGGAGTTCCCACACTGTAGTTCCCCTGCTATCATAATAAACTCATGACCAATTATCAAGTAACACTTTAATTTTTCACTCATACTTAATAGCTCATTTTCTAAATCTAATATTGATCTCACTTTTACTAAGTAGAAACATTACTAAGAGGTTACTTTATTTTTATAATTTTTATTGAAATATAGTTGAGTCACAAAGTTGTGTTAATCTCAGGTGTACAGCAAAGTAAATCAGATATACAAGCACATATATCCTTTCCTTTTCAGATTCTATTCCCAAGCAAGATACCACACAGTATTGAGTAAATTTCCCTGTGCTATACAGTAGGTCCCTGTTACCTGTCTATTACATACATAACAATGTGTATATATCAATTCCAATCCTGTAATTTATCCCTCCCCCCACTAGGAGGTTACTTTATGAATAGACTACAGCTCAGTCAACAGTTTAGGGCTAGAGAAATAAATTTCCAGTGATGTGTTAGTTTCTATTATATTATGCTGTGGTCACAAACAACTCCAACATTTCAGTGGCTTACCTCAAAAAAAAAAAATCGTCTATTTCCTGCCGAAGTTATTTGTGGAGTAATGCCTCCACTGAGCTTCACCCAGCCCTGCTCTATATGCTTTCTTCCTTCTCAAAATTAGGCTGAGGAACAGCTAATAATGGGAAATCCCAGATTCCACAGCAAAGGAAAAAAATGAGAAAGAAACTTTGTGGAAATACACAATCACTCTTTAAGTGTCTACTCTTAATTGACATTCATCACTCCTATTCACATTTCCTTAGTCAATGCAAGTCATATGGAATAAAAAGGTATACTCTGCCCACAGGAGTAGCAATACATGTTACACATCAATGGTCTGCAATAAATAATCCTCTTAGTGGCAAAGAAGAAGTGAACATTTGGGAACAATTATTCAGTCCACACCATATCAGGATGTAATAAAGTTGGGGGAGAGAGAAGGGCAGAGTACTCACCCTGGTGCACTCCAACATGAAGGTCAAACATAAAGAAAGGAGATGGCAGAAGAAGGAAGAAGAGATTAGGAAAACCAGGCACGTCTTGTGATACAAACCTCAGGGTTTTTTAAATAGGAGAGTGGGGTCAAATCCATTTGACGCCCCCAAATATTCTAATAAGAGGGTGATATAAGTAATTCTCCACTGTATTTTTCACTATGAACAAGATTGGTGTCCTTGAAAAGTGGATTTTAAGTAACATTTTGAAAGTGCAAAGAGAATAAGTTCAGGAGTGAATGAGGGATTTCTTGTTCTGACATAAGGCAATATGAATTAACATAAAACTCCTCCTGTGCTCTAAACTCTTAGAAATCCTGGATAAAGTATAACAATAGCAAAAATATATTGCTGAACATATAAGAAAGAAAGGAAAATCCCCAAGTACCAGAAACAAAGAGGAAATGAAAAGATAAGGCCATAGCACTGAGCTGGTTGTTATGGAGGTGATAAGGGGCAAAGAAAGAGCTTTACAGAACCTATAAACTCATTTTAAGGCTAAGGCTAGAATTTCTAAAGCTTACCAAGATATGGGGAAAAAAATGCCTTGCACCAACATGAATTTGGAAGTTAGGAAAGATGCCTTTAAATCAGCAGAGAAGCTCTGTCTAGAAATAAAATGCTTCATGTGAAAATTCAACATCATAACTATGGCAAAAAAGTTATGATTTTCTAGTTTTGCTGATGGATGCCTAAATGTTATTACCTGAACTCTTATATAGGCTTGAAATGGTTCATACCAAACACAATGCTAGTTGGGAAATGTTGAAAGAGATATTGAAATATAAAAGTCATCAGATAAAGTGAATTGTGAGAGACACCACATTCAGGTTGTCAAGGAGGTATCAAAAAATATCTAAAATGTATCTCCAAATATCTAAAAATATCCAAAATAAGTTTTAAGATTCAAAAAAACAAACAAAACCTTCCTCATTGCCCAGAGGGATATATAAGTATGGAGAAAGAAGAAATGGGGTAAAGATCTGGTATTTCTTTGGATAGAGCTGTTGCTGTGTTGAGAGTCCATACCTCTGTTCTCCTCAAAAGGAACAGAGAAGGAGGTACCATCTTTCAATAGCAAACTTTTTGAGTGGGGCTTTTAGGGAACTCTGAAAGCTTACTATATATTCCTTACACTAAGCAAGAGTGATGGATTGGTGTCTGGTACATCTCGGAGACTCTTCAGCCAAAAGTCTCTGGCTATTAGCTGGAAGCAGTAGGCAGAGGAAGAGGATAGCAAGTTATTTGAGGCACAGAATGAATTAACTCCTCCTAGTTAGATCTATTTTAAGTGAGTACCACCTCTGTTGGGACTTCCACAGCATCTTGCAGAGTGGACCCTCTAGATAAAAAGAGACTGAGGGAGATAGAGGCCACAGTGACTGGCTGTCAGAAGCATCAAGAATGGGAGCGTCCAGATAGCCCAGGAATATTGGGAGAAATAGCAGTCTGGGAGTTCCCATCACGGCTTAGTGGGTAATGACCCTGACTAGTATCCATGAGGGCATGGGTTTGGTCCCTGGCCTTACCACTCAGTGGGTTAAAGATCCCACATTGCCATGACCTGTGGTGTAGGTCACAGACGCAGCTCAGATCCCGTGTTACTGTTGCTGTGGCGAAGGCTCTGATTCGACCCCTAGCCTAGGAACCTCCATATGTGCAGGTGCAGCCCTGGAAGAACATGGTCTTAAGTCACATGCTACAGCAGATCTTAAATATGCTACAACTGGAGGCTGTCAGCTAACAGCACTTCTCATAGCTGAATGGCATGTTCTTTCTGAAAGGAGAATATGAGTGGCATGTCTCCATGGCTATCACGTCCACTTGCACATTGAAATCCTCCAGAAAAGTGTTATCAGTGGAGAAACAAAGAGAACAAGAAGCTAAATCTTCATTGTATGTGGGTGAGGGAGTTTAGGGGAAGGGAGATGATTGCTAGTGAAGTAAATGAAAGCAAGGAAGGCAGGAAGAGCTTAACAGTGTGGGCTGCAAAAGATGTGTGGTTACAAACGAAGAAAGAAAATGATTACAAACAGTAATTTTGCAAGGGAGAATCATTGCTTCATTTATTAGGCATGTGATAACTCAGATGGGAAAGAAACAAATACGCAAACTAAAATCAGTTTTATTTTGATATACTTATGGACAAAATACTATTGAAAAGACAGCCAGATTTCAGTTGAAGCCAGAATAGAAGATTGAGGATAAAATGGAGTTTGCTCATTAGAGATCTGGAGACCCAGAGAAACCATAACAGGCTTGGGATAGAAGTGGCATGGGGGGTGGGGGAGAGCACTGGATCAGATGAGAAAAAGTGCTGATGTTGCAAGTGTGAGACTGGGTGATGACAGTGAGAACTGGTTACCTATTGACAGTAAAGAAAGATGAACGATCAGTTCAGGTTTAGCCTTTTGTTCTTAAGCCAATGTGTTCGGCATCTTGGGGATGCATTGCTACTTCTTGCAGCTTCCCAAGAGGACCATAAAACTAGATGATGAACTCTGTGTGGATGCCAGATAAGTTGTTGATGCACCAAAGGTTCGAAATTATAGGCACAAATATACTGGTATAAAATTGAATTTCAGAGGTGGTTGGAATAATAACATAGAAATGATGTTGAATGTTGTTAATGAGGTTGATAAAAACAAGTCTAATCTCATAAGGCTACACTTGAGAATCGCGGCTATCTCAAAGTCAGTTGTGTTTATTTTTTAATGTATCCAAAGATGACTATATTTATCTGAGATGAAGTACAAAAAGGGTCATTAAAATGATTCTTAAAACACGCACCTTTCGAAAGACACATAAAGTGTATTTCCCATACAAGGGAATATTATTCACCCTTAAAAAGGAATGAAGTACTAATACATGATACAATGTGGATGAACCAAAAACATGATTCTAATTGAAAGAAGCCATACACAAAAAAGTCATATACTGTGTGATTCCACTGACAACAAAAATCCAGAAGAGATAACTCTATAGAGACAGAAAGCAAATTCGTGGTTGCTAGGGGCCGAGGGAAAGCGGGATGGGAACTACTTAATGGGTTGTCTTTTGGGATATGAAAATATTGAGTCTAGACAGAGATGGTAGTGGTACAAAACCACAAATGTACTAAAATACCACTGAATCATTCACTTTAAAATGATCAAATTCATGTTATATGAGTTTCACCTCAATTTAAAAAATAGTAAGAATTAATTTAAATGGTTTAAAATGTAATAATGCTTAGTATTGGAAAGCTGTGAGGAAATAAGCACTCATACATAGTGGGGATATAATTAGTGTGAACCTTTAAGAGCAATGTATCAGCATATTTCAAAAATAAATTGTCTCATGCCCCTTTGACAGGGCAATACCAACTTTAGATACCAATGCTACCAACATATCCCATACTTTTCATCCAGATAGTTCATTCCCCATAAATAGCTTGAAAGTTCCCTTTCCACCCTCCAGCCCATCATAGACAAGTGGAAACTGATCAAAAGAAACTGGCTGAAAGTAATGTCTGGCTCATATATTTGGGGACAGTATCTTATAATATTGTAAATATTCTTTATGTTTCATAGAAATATGAAGCAGGGTTTAAATTCTTAGAATCTCAAAGTTTGAGAGAATCTTACATACTACCAGTGTCCTCTTCCTAACACCTCTAGAATGAGATCTTTTAGACCATTTTGGAAAGACAATTAAGGGCACAGAACTCACTACTTACTAAGGTAACCCCCTCTGGACAAATTTTACTTAGGAGAAGATTTTCGCTCTGCAGTTTCAACTGTTTTCTCCTGATTTTAAATCATACATCCCAACTGTGTCCAAACAGAGCAAGCACTCCCTAATTAATCTGAAATTCCTTGGAAAATAATTGTCCTCTAGATTAAACATCTCTGGTCCTTTGAACCATGAATATTCAATGCATAGATTTCTTTGAAGTAACAAACAATTTTACACTGCAGTTTTTAAAAATTTGCAATCCATGGAACTATATACAGAAATTACTGCAACTTAAAAGGCCAATCATAAGATGCTTAGTTAATTACATATACTAAAGAAAACTGAATCCACCACAATAGCTACTAGGCTGAAAAGTAATATCAAAAGCTTTTTTTTTTTTTTTTTTTGCTTGGCAAAAACATGTCAAAGTAAGAGAGCTACACTGTGGCAGTTTCTTTAAAAAATTCAAATTTGCTTTATTTTAAGATTAAAATAAAACCCTTGGATCCTGTGAATTTATGAGCCAAGTTTTATATGGGGAATGATTATTATGTTGAATTATGAATCCCTGAAAATAAAGCTTTACAAAAGAAATGCTGGAACAATCTTAATTGCAGTTCAAAATGTTGACATTTTAATCTATATAAATACTCTAATGATATCCTCTTTTCTGTGCATAGAAGCTGGTGGAGCTATTTAAAGGCACTGGTATTTATATAGTGTAGGTTTGTAGGACCCTTGTGAGAAAAACCCTTGTCAGAACGAAATCATTCATTTGGGCTGACTAGATGAAAAGCAGGAGCAAAATACCCTGATCCAGCTGGTGGTTCCCTCAGCATCATGATTATATGAGTTTTGTAAAGTCAAATACCAGGGGGAGCTAGAAAGGTGCTTTCTAGAACTGCTGGTGTTTGGATGTATTCCCTAGTTCCACTTCTATGCCTTTATTTGCATTTTCTGCTGAAACTTTTACTTAATTCTGTGCATACCATACATAGTCTCACTGAATTCTGCTTTTATGTCTGCTCTTAATTAAAGCAGTAGTTTTGTTTAATCTCCTCCTTCAAAAGGAAATCCAAGGAATAGTATAACCTTGCTTTCAGGCAAACATCCACAAAGCCCACCACTACTTTGTCTTGCCCTTGGCATCAGACATTTGGAAGTGGAAAAAAAAAAAAAGGTATAAGTTTCTAATTTCCCTTGCAATTGAGTACTATATAAACAAAGTTTTAGGAAACAACAAATAAAATTTGAGAAAGTTGTCCTAAAAGCATAATGTCCATACATTTACAGAGTTTAGCTGAAGTGGGCATTTCTGATGATTTAAGACACTGATAGCCTAGCAATATTTGGTGCATGTCTTTCTTGAATAATAATCTTAATAACTATAAAAAGGGATATCACAATACACACACAATAAACCTTCTGGTTTAGTATCTAGAGCTCTCTAGGCATTGCTTTATTGTCCAGTGATAATTCTATATTGTAGGATTCCCAACATTTTACTATATTGAGTTCAAGCAATTTTTTTTTCTTTTATTAAAGGAGTTTCAATCAAGATATTTTGACTGTGTTTTGGAGTTTTTGTTTGATTTTTTGTTTGTGTTTTAAATTATTTTTGTATTTTTAAATAATTTTACATTATCTTGAAGCAAAAACTACATAAAGTAAAATACAAATGTAAATGTAAATTTACAGCTCAATGACTTTTTAAATTATTGGCTGTGCCCATGGCATGCAGGATTTCCCAGGCTAGGGATTAAACCCATGCCACAGCAGAAGCCTGAGCCACAGCAGAGATAATGCCATGTCCTTAACCCACTGAGCCACAGAAGAACTCCTACAGCTAAATGACTTTTTGATTTTTCAACTGAGGAACTTTATTTTTAGAACTGTTTTAAAGTTACCAAAATATTGAACAACAGTACACAAAGTTTCCCCCATCATACCATCAACTATTATCAACATCTTGCATTAGTGGAGTATATTTGTTACAATTAATGAACCAATATTTATACATTATTAGTAACTAAAGTCCGTGTGCAGGTCTGCAGGTTCTGACAAATGTATGTCATGTATCCACCAATACAGCATCATATGGAATAAAATCCCCTGTGCTTTATCCATTCCCATTCATCATTTCTTCCCTCTCCCTGAACTCCTGGCAACCACTGATTTTTTTTTTTAATGCCTCTATAGTTTTGTCTTTTCTACAATGACATATATAGTTGGAATTATACAGTATGTAGCCTTTTTGGATTGGCTTCTTTCACTTAACAATCTTTCATTGCTTGAAAGTTCTTTTTTCAAAATCACTGACTAATATTCTAAACTATTTCACCTACTGAAAGGACATCTTAATTGCTTCCAGTGTTTCGCAATTATGAATAAAGTCACTGTAAACTTTCACGTGTAGGGTTTTCATCTCATTTGGGTAAACACCTAGGAGCATGAATGCTGGATCATATTGTAAGAGTATGTTTCACTTTGTAAGAAATTGCCCAACTGTTTTCCAAAGCGGCTGTACCATTTTGCATTCCCATCAGCACCAAATGAGAATTCTGTAGCTCAACAATCTTGCCAGCATGGTGTTGTCAGTTGTTTCTCAATCTAAGCCATTTTAATAGATGTACTGGAATCCCATTGATACTTTGATTTGCAATTCGCTAGAGACAAATAATGTTGAGCTTCCTTTCATATGCTTATTTACCAACTGTGTATCTTCTTTGGCAAGGTGTCTGTTAGGATCTTTTGCCCATTTTTTAAATTGGGCTACTCGTTTTCTTATTGTTAAATTTTAGGAGTTCTTTGTATGATTTGTATACAAATTATTTATCAGATATGAGTTTTATAAACATTTTCTCCCACCCTATGGATTGTCTTTTCATCGTATCAACAGTATCTTTCACAGAGATATTTTTAACTTTTATAAATTCCAACTTATCGATTTTATTTCTTTAAAGAATCATGCTTTTGATGTTATTTCTAAGGAGTTATAGCCAAACTCAAGGTCACCTAGATTTTTTTCCCTATATTTTCTTATAGAAGTTTTTCAGATTGCTTCTAACATTTAGCTCTATGATCCACTTTGAGTTAATTTTTATGAAAGCCGTAAGGTCTGTGTATACATTTTTTAAAAATATGGATATCCAATTGTTCCAGTACCATTTGTTGAAAGACTATCCTTTGTCTATTGAATTGCCTTTGCTCCTTTGTGAACAATCAGTAGACTCTTTTTTTGTGGGGATCTGTTTCTGTTTTCTCTATTCTGTACCTTTGATGTACTTGCGTATTCTTTTGCCAGTACCACACTGTCATAATTATTACAGCTTTATAGTAAAACTTAAATCATGTAGTGCCAGTCTTCCAACTCTTCTTCAGTATCACATTAGCTATTCTGGGTCTTTTACATTTCTATATAAATATTAGAATCAGTTTGTTGATACCTACAAAATAACTTGGTGGGATTTTGACTGAGACTGAATTGAATCTACAAATCAAGTTGGGAAAAACAATTTTAACAATGCTGAGTCTTCATATTCGTAAATATGGAATATCTATTTAGACCTGTGATTTTTTTAAATCAGAGTTTTGTAGTTTTCCTCAGATCTTGCACATATTTTAATAAATGCATACCTAAGCATTTGGGGTTTTTTTGATGCAAATATAATGGCATGTGTTTTCAACTTCAAATTCCAATTGTTAATTGCTAGTACATAGGAAAGCAATTGAATTTTATATATTAAACTTGTATCTGCATCCTTTCTAAAGTCACTTATTAGTTCTAATTTTCTTGTCAATTCTTTGGGATGTTCTGTACAGATCATCATGCTATCTGCAAAGACAATTTTATTACTTCCTTCCCTAACTTCATAGCTTTTGTTTCCTTTTGTTGTCTTATTCTATTAGCTAAGACTTCCAGTACAATATTGAGTAGGAATGATAAGAAAGGATATCCTTGCCTTTTTCCTGATCTCAGGGGAAAATGCCTAGTTTCTCACTATTATGTATGATATTAGCTGTAGATTTTTGTTCATGTTTTTATCAAGTTAAGGAAGTTACCACATACAGCTTAGTTTGCTATTCTTATATAATTTTTCTTCTTTAACCTGTTAAGCTGATGAATTTCAGTAATTGATTTTCTAATGTTGAAATAGGCTTGCAAATCTAAAATAAACACTACTTGGTCATGGTATATGACTCATTTTATACACTGTTGGATTCAATTCACTAATATTTTGTTGAGGGTTTTGCATTGAACATTGCAAGCAATATTTGTCTGTTATTTTCCCTTCTATGTATTGTCTTTATTTGTTTTTAGTATTAGGGTGAGGCTGGCCTCATAGAATGCATTAGGATTTGCTATTTCCCCTTGCAGTTTGATCAGTCTTTCTCATATATTTTGATATTCTGTTGCTATTTGAATACAATGTAAGGAGTTGTACATCATCTTGGAGAACTGACCTCTTCAGTATATAATGCCCCTCTTTACAAGTAATAATTTTCCTTGCTCTGAAATTTGCTTTGTCTGAAATTAATATAGACACTCCAACTTTTTTGATTAGTATTAGCATGATGTCTCTTTCTCCATATTTTTTAATTTTTTTCTATATCTTTACATTTAAACTGGATTTTGTTTTTTCTTTTTTTGTTGTTTTGTTTTGTTTTGGCCTCATCCATAGCATATGGAACTTCCCAGGCCAGGGACTGAATCCCAGCTGCATCTGCGACCTACACCACAGTTGTGGCAATGCTGGATCATTTTCCCCACTGCACTGCTACAGAGACAACACTGGATCCTTAACCTACTATGCCACAGTAGGAACTCCCTCAAATGGGTTTCTTACAGACAACATAATATTAAGTCTTATTTTCTTTTATCCACTCTGACACGCTATGTATTTTAATTGATGGACTTAGGACATTGATTTTTTTTTTTTTTTTTAGGGTCGCATCTGCAGCATGTGGAGGTTCCCAGGCTAGGGGTCTAATCGGAGCTGCTGCTGCCAGCGTACACCAGAGCCACAGCAACACCAGATCCGAGCTGCGTCCACGACCTACACCACAGCTCACAGCAAAGCTGGATCCCCGACCCACTGAGTGAGGCCAGAACAAACCTGCAACCCCATGGTTCCCAATCAGATTCGTTTCCACTGCACCACAACGGGAACTCCAAGGACATTGATTTCTAAGTTTATTATGTGTATAGTTTGAGTAATACCATATTTGTAAATGTTTTTTATTCACAGCACTTTTTTTGTTTCTCTTATCACCTCTTTTTCTACTTTCTCTGGTTAAGAGAACATTTTGTCTGATTCCATTTTATCTCTTCTAGCCTATCAATTATACTTCTATTTGTCTAGTTCGTAATATATATTTACAACTAATCTAAGTCCACTTTCTTTTTATCTTCCTTTTTTATTATTATTATTAAAGTATAATTGATTTACAGTGTTTCATCAAGTTCTGTTGTACAACAAAGTGACTCAATCACACACATTTCCCTGTGCGGTACAATAGGATACCAGTGCCCATCCATTCCAGATATAACAGTTTGCATCCCCCAAACCCCCAAAATGCCCATCCCTCCACTCCCTCCAGGAACCCCATGTCTGCTCTTCTTGGCCAATAAGTCCACTTTCAAATAACACTGTATCACTCCCTTCTGTCTGCAGATAGGACAGAAGACAGTATTTTCAATTCCTTCCTCCCATTCCTTATAGCGCCACTGTCATTAATTTTGCTTCTCCATTTGTTAGACTTACCCAATACATTGTTGGAATTATTACTTTAAACAAATTGTTATCTATTAAATCAGTTAAAAATATTACTTTGCCTTCATTTATTCTTTAACTTCTTTTCTTTCTTTATGTAGATCTGAATTTTTGACATATATCATATGGTCTCTTTGAAAAATGTCTTTTAACATTCCTTGCAAAGGAGAACAAATCCCCTCAGTTTTTAGCAGAGAAAGTATATATTTCTCCTTTGCTTTATTTTAATGTGGTTAAAAAATATAACATGAGCTCTACTGTCTAAACACATTTTTAAATTTACAGTACAGTATTGTTAACTACAAGCACAATGTTGTATGGCAGATCTCTAGAACCTTTTCATCTTGCATGACAGCAACTCCCCATTACTCCCTCCTTGAGCTCCTGGCAATAACTATTCTACTTTCTGTTTCTATGAATTTGACTACTTCAGAAACTTTGTACAAGTGGAATCATGCAGTATTTATCCTTCTGTGATGGGCTTATTTCAATTAATATACTGTCCTCAAGGTTCATCCATGTTACAGCATTTGAAAGGTCTCCCTTCTTTTTTATGGATGAATAGTATTTCTTCATATGCATATACCACATTTTGTTTATTTATTCATCAATGGAGATTTAACTGGTTTCCGCTCTTTGGCCATTGTGAATAATGGCACAATGAATATGGCAACACGAGTATATCTGAGAACCAGATCTCAATTATTTTGGATACATATCCAGATGTGGGATTGCTGAATTATATGGTAGTTCTATTTTCAATTTTCTGAGGAACCACCATACTGTTTTCAATAATGGCTATACCGATTTACATTTCTACCAACAACGTACAAGAGTTCATTTTTCTTTATACCTTCTCTGATACCTACCTCCTCTCTTTTTGACTGTAGCCATTCTAATATGTGTGAAAAATATCTCATTGTTTTGATATGCATTTCCCTGATGCCGAACACCTTTTCATTAGCCTGTTGGCCATTTGTATGTCTTCTTTGGGAACTGTCTATTCAGCTTTTATGCCAATTTGTTTAAAATTTGATTTTTTGTTTGTTTATTTTGCTATTGAGTAGTGTGAGTTCTTTATATATTCTGGATACCAACACTTTATCAGACAGATGGTTGCAAATATTTCTCCCATTCTGTTGGCTGATTTTCCATTTTGTTGATTGTTTCTTTAGCTGTGCAGAAACTTTTTAGTTCGATGTAATCTCATTTATTTTTGGTTTAGTTGCTTATGCTTTTGATGCCATATCTAAAAAATCATTGCCAAGACATTTATGAAAATATAAATGAAGATTTCCAATAAACACACGAACAGTCTATATTACTAATAAATGTAATGAAATCACAATAGTAAGAATCCTTTCTCCCCTGATGAAACTTCTAAGAATAAAAATGATATTGCCCTTTAGTGATACCAAAGTTAATGGTAAAAAGGCCCTCTTATGTACTGCTGCCTGCTGTATGCATTGATGCCAATTCTGCAGAGCAATGTATAAATACATATCAGAGGTCAAATTGATAGATATTTTCAATATCTTGTCAATTGAAAAGATAAAGCCAGAGTCTTCAAAACATCTTAAAATTAATTTTTAAAAGGGTTTATTGCTACTAAGGGCAATAAATCACCTTCTGCAAGTTCAAAGTGATTAACACTTCAGTTGGAGATACATATATCCTAAATAAAATAAATTGTTGGCTCTTCCTTCAACAGTTTCAAATTTTGTGTCATCTGATTTAGGTTTGTGGATTTCAAATAGAAGTGGCATTCCAAAATGTTCTGGGATAGTACTAATTTGCAGCTCTTTTAAGCCTAAATAAAAGTCATCTCCTATGCCTTGTAGTAAATAATCTAAACTAAACTATCTGACATTTCCACTCAGTGCAAAGAGCAGACTGAAAATGCTGAATTGTCAGCAAAGCTTTGATGTATATCAGTAGTCACAGGAGACTGTGAAGAAGAACATAATGTAACCACTAGTTCTTCAAAGGGAGGCTTTCTTCTTTAAAAAAAAAAAAAGGAAATAGAAAAAAAATTCCAACATGCTTCTTCTAAATTAAAGAATCATTTGGCCTCATTATTTTAAGATACAGTTTCCTCTCCCTAAATATCAAGATAATTAATACTGGAAAGCAATTGTTTTTTTCTCTATGATCTAACAGAATTAGAAAACTGCAAATCAGAAACAAACTGTTATCTGGTGTGTGAGGCCTTCTTTTTAATTTTTTAAACAATATTTAAACTCATGATTATTTCCCATAAATCAAAGTAAAAGTAAGGAAAAAAAAAAAAACTTCATCATACTTTTGAAGTCATTTCCTTGGACAAACTAAAAGCTCAGTTTTTCTTCTTCTGAAAGAGGAAAACTACTCTACTTTTAAAACTACTTCCAATAGACTGTATGTTGACAGATGTTGTACACAAAGTATAACATCACTTTGAGACAGGCTAAAAAAATGCAGATTCTTCGGCCTCACTTTGGACTGACTGAATCAGAATCTGATTCTTAGGTGATTTGTATACATGTGAAAGATCAAGACAAGCTACTCTACAGACTAATGACAAAATTTTCAGAAGAAATGATTTACTGTATTTCAATATTTTGTTCAAACTCTTCCTGTTTGGGCACACAGCAATTTGTGAACCGGATTTACTTTGCATCTGATCCTTCCACTCAGTAGAGCTGCATTCCAGGTGTCTTAGAATCCAAGAATTATAAATACATATATAATTGTATAATTATATATACATATATAATATATATGTGTGTATTTACATATATACATATATATGTGTGTGTGTGTATATTTAGTTGGAAGGAAAAACAATGTAAAGATGATCCAGTTTAACTCTTCACACAAGACAAAATACTTTTCTACATTGTAGATACTGCGTCAGTTAAGGTATACATGGTTGCAAATAATGAAGACCTGAAATAGCACTTAAGCAAGATAATTTTTTTTTAATATAAAGCAAGCAATGTCTTGCATTGGGAAGACCAAATTTGACAAACTCTGTGGCTCAACATTACCATTAAGAACTCAAATTCTTCTGCCATATTCAAGCGTGACTTTGTCTCTAAGCTAGCTCCTTTGATGGTCACAAAACAGCTTCCAGAGTCCTAAATGGGACTGAACCATGAGAAAAAGTGATATGGCAGAGCCTTCCATGCTGCCTTCCCCTTATATCTCATTGACCAGATTAGGGCTGCATGTGCCAAGGAAAAGGAATTATCATTCATTGGTCTTAGACTAATGAGGATTTATGCCTGAATCATCTGGGGAGAGAAAAGAATGGGGTCAAGCTTCTAAGATATTTTCCAATGATATCAGTTCCTGGTGTTCACACCCTTGTGTAATCCACATCCCTCCCCTTGAGTGTTAGCTAGGGCTTGTTATTTGCTTCTAACAAGTAGAATATAGTGAAAGTAGTGGGACATCACTTCCAAGATTGGATTACAAAAAGAATTTCATTTCTGTTTTGTTTGTTTCTCTCCTTTCACTTGCTCACTCTAATGCCTGTCAGCTGTCATCTTGAGAGTATGCCCACTAGCAGCATTTGGAAGCTGAGGGTGAACTCTAGCTAATGACCAGCAAGAATCCAGATGCTTTAGTCTTAAAATCACAAAGAAATGAGTTTTGCCCCAAATCTGAGCCTGCAAATGGATCCTTCCCTAATCAAGCCCCCAGATAAGAAAATAGTCTGGCCTACACTTCGCAAATAGCCTGTGAGACTCTAAACAGAGGATCCAATTAGCCACAACTGGACTCCCAACCCATGAGAACTATGAGATAATAATTGTGTGCTGTTGGAAGCTGCTATACATGTCTTACTTTGCTACATTTCAATCAAAGCTAATAGAGTACAGAAACAGAGAATGAGAGCCAGATACTAAGAGTCCTCTACCCCTTAATTTCTTCCTTTTCATATATGTCTGGGTTTCTTTGCTAGAAAATAATTTCTAATGATAAGTTAATTATGCCATGTAAGTAGAAACATTAGGCTAAACAGTATGAATTGGCCATTTTTTTTCGGTCAAAAATGAGTGAAATTGCTGATTTCATATGGTTCAGTCTATTTATGGAAATGTTTTGAAAACAATTGTATTCAAAATTAATAATCATCAAGTTGAGAATTTTTTTTAAAGTTTTATTGAAATATAGCTGATTTACAATGTCATGATAATTTCTGCTCTACAAAAAAGTGGTTCAGTTAAACATATACTACACAAATACATTCTTTTTTGGAATCTTTTCCCATGTTGTCACAGAATACTGGGTAGAATTCCCTGTGCTATATAGCAGATTTCATATGGTTCAATCTACATATGGAATTGTTTTGAAAACAATTATATTCAATTTTAATTAACATAAAATTGAGAATTTGGCTTTAAATGCAACAATATTAAAGGGCAAGCATTTTTCCTTAGCTTAGAAACCAAAGTTTTCTCTAAGTAAATGCAGAATTATTTATTTCAATTTTCAGATCCTAAGAATTTTTAATTCTTCAATATGTTACAAATGTTTAAATATTTTTCAAAATTTCATGTAATATTTCCATCCTTTTAGTATATCTTATTCTTTTGTTAAAATGCATTATCAGTGAGAGGTAGAAAGTTTATACAAGCAGCTATCAGTTATTTGGAGCTTAAAGAACTTATGTTCCTTTTTTTGAGCTCTTTAAGCCTTTTTTTTTTTTTTTCTTTTTGGCCATGCCTGCAGCATTCACAAGTTCCCAGGCCATGGATTGAACCAGTTCCATAGCAGTGGCCAGAGCCACAACAGTGATAACACCAAATCCTTCACTGCTAGGCCACCAGGGAACTCCTCTTTAAAAAAAAATACTATAGTTGATTTACAAAGTTGTGCTAATTTCTGCTGCACAGCAAAGTGATTAGAGCCTTTCTTAAGGTTTAATGGGAAATAAACTTTCTGCTATAAAACTTAGCTTGAACCTTGATTTACTGATATAATGGCAAATCTCAAAAATTAATGAGCTTTCTTAAAATGCTAATATGTGTAATGTATATTTAATATATTCATATAAATTCTAAATGGCACTTGTGGATTGTGAAAATAAAAACTTTAAATTACTCCAGTGTGTTCTCTAAAGCTGGACATCCTTACTAGAAAACATACTACTTACTTTTAAATAAATGAAACATTCTAGTAATTGTTTTAACATAGGCATTAAATACTTTAGGTTTCCTGGTTGTTGTTGTTTTTTCTCTGATATTAAAACCACAACTTTCTTATGAATCTCTTCACCATTACTACAAAAATGCTATCCCTATATTCATTAAAATTCCTGTGGAAATTAGAGGGCTGTATATGTAAAACAGTATTTCCCAACTGGGGACCTGGGACTCACTGAGGCCAAATATGGAACTAGGTCTTAAGGAAATCAAATAAGCCCCATTTCCAGGAGAAATGACTTAGTTCTTTGTGGACATACATTTACTCTAGATTCTTCTCACCCATACACCCAGTGTAGACTTGATGACCATGAAGTCAAGACAGTAAAGGAAATTTCCTCCCCAAAGTGTTTTTAAGAATTAATATGTTTTCAAAGTTTGCACAAATGAAGTAGCTTCTGATTTATAAAGATGTGAAGTAGCAAAACTAGCCCTAGGCAATAAGCAGAATAGGAAAAGATTTCCCATTGCACTTTACAAAATGTTATCCTGGGGTTCTTCAATTTAGGAGTAGATTTTCTGTCTTTAACCCCTGTCTCTGCCCTGCTTCCCACAAGTTATACAATGCACTCCCATACCTCAAAACACAACTTTCTCTAAAGATGACTAATGTGTTACTTTTAGTTTTTTCATAGTTCAAACACTAATATAAGGGAATGGCATGTGAATATTAGGTTTTAAAGGATAAGAAAATAGATTACACTCTGGAAATGAGTTGAGCCTTCCTAGAGATTGTCTCTAAATCATAATCTCAAAGGGATAATAACTTGGCCCCTGTCTTAAATCTAATTTGTTAGGTAGATCCTAAAACTTTGGACATATCATCAGTATTTAGGATCATTGTAAAAATAGTATTGAGAATCCTTGAGAATAAGACTTACACAAAAGAACAATATGCTAAACATACAATTATGGGAATCTCCATTTGAAGCAGAAATAGCCAGGGACAAAGTGTTTAATTTCCATGCCTCCATTTCCCTTAGCCTATGTTATTCTTAAGGAGCAAAGAGGAGGATAATGTGAGAAAAAGACGTATGTGTGACTGGGTCACTTTGCTGTATAGTAGAAAAGTGACAGAATACTGTAAACCAACTATAATGGAAAAAATAAAAATAATTTTTAAAAAGAGGACTTGAGGAGTTCCCGTCATGGCTCAGTGGTTAACAAATCCGACTTGGAACCAGGAAGTTGTGGGTTCGATCCCTGGCCTTGCTCAGTGGGTTAAGGCTCCAGTGTTGCCATGAGCTGTGGTGTAGGTTGCAGACGCGGCTCGGATCCCATCTTGCTGTGTTTCTGGCATAGGCCGGTGGCTACAGCTCCGATTGGACCCCTAGCCTGGGAATCTCCATATGCCACAGGAGCACCCCAAGAAATGGCAACAACAACAAAAAAAGAGAAGTTGATTTTAACTTAAAAATGTGCATCAGTTTTCCCCTGAAATTCTTTCAATGATGATAAACTATTTAAATACAGAGCTTTCCAAACTAACTTAATTATTTTAGTGGTCTCTCTTCATAAGGTAAAAGAACAGTCATTGTAGTTTCTTAAGGAACTTTTGAAAAATCTCGACGATATTAGTAATGCCATCTTGAAATTTACAATATTCTGAATTTAGGATCTTAGGAAGTAAAAATCAAAAGAATTTTCAGAGGTAATTTAGACAGAAGCATCAACATTTAAAACAGAAGCATAGACATTTGAGGCCAAGGGATGGAATGAGTTTCGCTATCTATCGATGAAAGACAAATCTTCAAATATGTAAAAATAAAACAGTGACCCAGACACCTATGGTCAATTAATCTTAGACTCAAGAGGCAAGAATATAAAATGGGAAAAAGACAGTCTCTTCAGCAAGTAGTGCTGGAAAAACTGGACAGCTGCATGTAAAAAAATGACACTAGAACACACCCTCACATCATGCAAAAATAAACTCAAAATGGCTTAAAGATTGAAACATAGGACAAGACAATATAAAACTCCTAGAAGAGAACATAGGCAAAACATTCTCTGACATCAACCATACAAATGTTTTCTTAGGTCAGTCTCCCAAGGCAATAGAAATAAAAACAAAACCAATGGGACCTAATCAAACTTACATGCTTTTGCACAGCAAAGGAAACCATTAAAAAAAAAAAAAAAAAAGGCAACCTACAGAATGGGACAAAATAGTTCCAAATGATGCAACAGACAAGGGCTTAATCTCCAAAATATACAAACAACTCATACGACTCAACAATTACAGTTATAAAATATTGGCTATATTCCCAGTGCTGTATAACATATCCTTGTAGCTTATTTATTTTATACAGAGTATTTTGTGCCTCTTAATTACCTACCCCAGTCTTGCCCCTTCCCCTAGCCCTCTTCCCACTAATAACCACTAGTTTGATCCCTATATATGTAAGTTTGCTTCTGTTTTGTTATATGCATTCATTGAAAAATTTTTTTAATTTATTTTTTTATGGCTGTACCCGTGGAATATGTAAGTTCCAGGGCCAGGGATTGAATCTGAGCCACAGCTGCAACCTAAACTACAGCTATGGCAATGCCAGACCCATTAACCCACCATGCTGGGTCAGGGATTGAAATCACACCTCTATAATGACCCAAGCCACTGCAGTCAAATTCACTGCACCACAGCAGGTACTCCGTATTTGTTTTAATTTTTATATTTCACATGTAAGTGATAACATATGTTATCTGTCTTTGTCTACTTGTTAGTTTTTTAAATAGAGCTCTTTTTAAATAAACTTTATAATTGAATACATTAATAAACCTCAAAAGGAAAAAGTTATTTTACATCTATAAAATGGGATTTCTGTCAATTATCAATACACAGACACAGAAGAGCTAGCTACTACTCAGTGATGGGTCATAGTAACTACAGTACATAAAAACATGATGTTATTTTATTTCAAATATTTTTTTCCAGTGGAAGTGAGATACGTTCTTGTACAAATAAAAGAGACAAAAACAAGCAAAAATAAACCGACATTTCAAATTCTCTTTTTTCTCTTACTCAAAAGAGTATAGATTCCCATCTCTACTTGTCAGAGATTATCAAATGGTCATATAATAGAACCAAATGGACAATTTTTATTGCCATCAATGGGAAGTTAACATAGTAACCATTTGCAAACCAGATAAAGAACCAAGCTTGGCCAAAACCCAGAAATACATTCAATGGTACAGAATCAGGAAAAAATGAACTGTGAATCAGAGAGTGAAATACTTGTATCACTGGAGGTTTACTTTTGGAACAAAGACAAAATGTGTCTGGGTTTAAAGACTTCATGTGGGACATTTCTCTTGCTACCCTATTTATTGCCCATTTAAATATCTTGGTGGCATTTTCAAAGCTGTTTAAGTATAATTTTAAAGAGTTAAAAAGTATGACTCTCAGAGAAATAAATGAGGGTATTTCAAATATTTAATTAGCACATTAATGAAGGAACCAGCAAAATGTTAAAGGATGGTTCTACGGTTAATTTTTATATACCCATTCTGTGTCCTATGCATTTGCTAAATTTGATTGGTAGTCCTAGTAGTTGTTTTCTTGATTTGGAATTGCTAGTTATTACAATTAATATAGTAATAATGTATTTAAAATAACATAATTATGATCATTATTACATTGAAATAATGAAATTACAATGAAATGGAATGAAATTACAATGAAAATTATTACATTGTATTTAAATTATACAATTTTAATTCTTTCTTTTTATTTATTTATTTATTTATTTATTTTTGTCTTTTTAGGGCTGCACCCATGGCATATGGAAGTTCCCAATCTAAGGGTCGAATCGGAGCTGTAGCTGAAGGCCTACGCCACAGCCACAGCAACGCAAGATCTGAGCCCTGTCTGTGATTTATGCCACAGCTCCTGGCCATGCCAGACCTTAACCCACTGAGCAAGGCCAGGGATCAAACCCGTGTCCTCATGGATGCTAGTTGAGCCACCACAGAAACTCTTGAATTTTCTTTTATATAATGCTGATTTATACTGCTAATATTTCATTAAGGAATTATATCATGAGACGTAGTAGTCTGCAATAGTCTGTAATTTTCTTTTTTGGGGGGTAGAGAAGAAGGGAATTTTCTTTCATTTTTATTCTTTTAATAAACTTTTTTTAAGAATAATTTTAGATTTACAGAAAAGTTGCAGAGATAATAGAGTTTCCAAATACTCCCTTACCCAGTTTCTTTTAATAGTACATTTTTCAAAACTAAGAAATCAACATGAGTTATTACTATTAACTAACCTCTCAACTTTATTCTGATTTCAAATGTTTTTCTAATAATTTTCTTTTTATATCTTATATATTGGTATAAGGGATATCTTGATCCATTACATAAAATGGGAAGTTGTCCTTCCTCCTCTATGTTTGAAATACATTATGTAAAAGATTATTTTTCTTTTCCTTAAATACTTACTTAAGTTTTCCTGTAAAATTATCTGGGTCTGGCATTCTCCATATAGATATATTTATGATAATGAATTCAACTTAAATAAAAAATTCAGTGATGATATTCAGATTTTATATGTTTTGTTAAGTTCATTTTTCAAAGAATTCATCCATTTTATTTGAGTTATTAAATATATTGGCATAGAGTTTTTCAAGACGTCCCCTAATACTTTGGTTGATGCACTTTATATGATGATATTGTAATTCATGAAACGATATCTGTCTATCTGCCTTCTGCCTCCTCTTCTGCACTTTGACTGTGGCTACTCTGCAGCCCTTGCCACACAATTATTACTGCCTAACTGTGTCTATACATCTAACCAACAAATAGTCATATGTTTATTCACCTGTTTAAAGTCTGCTTTGTGGGAGTCCCCACTGTGGCTCAGTTGAAACAAACCCGACAGTATCCATGAGGATGTGTGATCGATTCCTGGCCCTGCTCCATGGGTTGAAGATCCGATGTTGTCATGAACTGCAGTGTATGTTGCAGACATGGCTCAATCTGGCATTGCTGGGGCTGTAGCACCAATTAGACCCCTAGCCTGGGAACTTCCATATGTCATAGGAGTTCCCCCCCGCAAAAAAAAATGCTTTGTATCTATGCCTGAAGAATCTATACTGATGGACAATTTTTTTTGGCTGCGTCTGTAACATGCAGAAGTTCATAGGCCAGGGATCAAATCTATGCCACAGCAGTCACAACACCAGATTCTTAACTACTAAACCACCAGGGAACTCATGGTGGAGACTTTAAAGATGCAATCCCTCTTTTCAAATCTAATAAAAACTATTTAATACTTTATGTTTCAAATAACAGGTTAACTGAATGGACATTACTTCACATGATAAAGTAGTTGATAGTGTGCCTCTTTCTGGTGGACACCTAGGTAAAAGATAGGAGTGCACACTGAGAAGCAAAGCAAGTTTACTGGCCGAATAACTTCCATATACCCATCTTTCTCTACCCTGCTTTATACTTGGAAGGCTAAACTGTATGGACTGCATCAACAGCCCTCTGTCTTTTGCCTTTCGATTGTGTGTATAACAACTCTCAATGGCAAGTCATATTATCAGTTAGTAGACCTCGCCATGTGACTTCTTCTGGGTTGTGGTGAAAGCTTCTTGCTCTTATCCCTTCTCCTCACCTCTTTAGGCTGGTGGGGTTAATGGCAGGCTGCCCCAAAATGTTCATGCCAATGCACTCTGGCATGCCAATTATTGTCAGCTGAAAAAACAGTGAAGGCTCCAAAGGTTCAGGAAGAAACTTTGAACTTCCCCCAATCATCTAAAAGAATTTAGATCTCTAAAATATACAAACAACTTATACAACTCAACAGCAAAAAAGCTAACAACCCAATGGAAAAATGCACCACAGACATGAATAGACATTTCTCCAAGGAAGATATACAGATGGCCAACAAGCACTTGAAACAATGCTCAACATCCCTGATTATTAGAGAAATGCAAATCAAAACTACCATGAGATACCACCTCACACCAGTCAGAATGGCCATCATGCATAAGTCCACAAATAACAAACGCTGGAGGGGCTGTGGAGAAAAGGGAACCCTCCTGCACTGTTGGTGGGAATGTAAGCTGGTACAACCACTAGGAAGAACAGTATGGAGGTACCTTAGAAAACTATATAGAACTACCATATGACCCAGCAATCCCACTCTTGGGCACATATCCAGACAAAACTCTCCTTAAAAAAGACACATGCATCCGCACATTCATTGCAACACTATTCACAATAGCCAAGACATGGAATCAACACAAATGTCCACTGATAGATGATTGGATCAGGAAGAAGTGGTATATATACCCAATGGAATACAACTCAGCCATCAAAAAGAACAAAATAATGTCATTTGCAGCAACATGGATGGAACTAGAGATACTCATCCTGAGTGAAGTAAGTCAGAAAGAGAAAGACAAATACCATATGATATCACTTATATCTGGAATCTAATACAGGGCACAAGGAAACTTTCCACAGAGAAGAAAATCATGGACTTGGAGAATAGACTTGTGGTTGCCAAGGGGGAAGAGGAAGGAGTGGGATGGACTGGGAGCTCAGGGTTAATAGACGTAGACTGTTGCCTTTGGGATGGTTTAGCAATGGGATTCTGCTGTGTAGCACTGGGAACTCTATCTTGTCACTTATGATGGAACATGTAATGTGAGAAAATAGAATGTATATATGTATGTGTAACTGGGTTGCCATGCTGTACAGTAGAAAAAAATAATAATAAATGGTTAAAAAAAAAGAATTTATATAGAGTTCCAGGAAGGCAAAATCACCAAGGATAACTATAGTTAAGTATGAATTGGGTGTGATAAAAATAGTAATGATGGAGACAATAGACTTGAATGATAAGAAAATTACTTAAAAGCTAAATAATTAAAAACAGTGTAGCTCTGCTTCATAAACAGACAAACCTAGATCACTGCATATGTGTATATATATATATATATATATATATATATATATATATATAAATTTATATGATATGGGATTTCCATATGAAATGAAGTTGGCTATCTAAAACAGTAAGAAAAATATTCTATAAAAACTTGGGAAGGAGGGACAAGATGGCGGAGGAGTAGGGGGACACGCTCGCCCTCTCCCACAAACACAACAAAAAAAAAGCACATCTACAGAATAAATGACTCGCACAGAACAGCAACCAATCGCTGGCAGAAGAACCTAAACTCCAATAACGGCAAGTTCGTGACATTACTGGGCAGAACGGGAGAAAAGAGGAGAGTGAGAGAAGGTGAATCCGAGCGGGACGGGCGCTCCCCGAAAGGGAACTGAGGAGGAGAAAGGGATCCCGCACCCTGGAAAGTCACCTACCAGGGGAAAGATCAAACGAACCGGAGGAATCTCCAGATGCAGAGAAGAGTGTAGCAGTAAGTTGGAATACGGAAAAGCCGATCAAGAACCGAACGGACCATCTGAACTACGGGCACAGTCACCAAAAATTGAGACGCCTGAGTGGGGGCTGGGCAACGAGTCCTCAGCTCCAGAGGTTAGTCCCCGGGCTGGGGGGGCGGGGCGGAGCGGAAACTGCTTGGGAGGTCTAGAAACCATTTGACGGGGCAGAGACTGCCTGGGAGACTAGAAAACAAAGCTGTTGCAGAGGAAGGGAGCAATACTCTAGGGGCAGGGAAGTGGAAAGCCGCATCAGAGGGAACCTGGGAGAAGAGCCTGGTCTGCGCCCGTGCTGGGGAGGGGAGAGAAGAAGGGGTGGGTCCCCATAGAATACCCCCCATGCCACAGCAAGCTTACAGGCCCGCTAGCTAGCAGAAAGCTGTGCTTCCCAGTGCATCCCCTCCCCCCACCCCTGCCACCCCCGCCACCCCCTACGCTCTCACTGGACCTGGGGCTGCCTGCCATCCAGGAGGGCTGGCCTCAAAAATTGCTTGAAGCCTACCACCACAGGGGCTGTCCCTGCACAAGCCTGCTTGCCCTTTGGAGGGGCTACACTTCCGCAGAGCAGCACCAAACACCACCAGCCCCTGAGAAAAGGCCTGCAGCTCAGAAAAGCTAGAACAAGCCTAGCCAGGCTGTGAATAGATCTGCCTAATTCCCGGACGGTTTTTCTGAGTCGGGCTGCCCCGGGGAGGAGCCTCTTGGGTTTCCAGTGGCCCTGCTACCCGCCCAAGCCCCCAGGGGGTGCCCTAGTGGATCAGCTGTATAGGACTGCCAGCTCCAGGCAGGACCCCCTGCAGCCCAGAAAAGCTGCAACAAGCCTGGCCGAGTCGGGAAAAGATCTCAGATGGTCTTTCTGAGTTGGGCTGTGACGGGGAGGAGCCTCTTTGGTTTCCAACGGCCCTGCTACCCGCCCAAGCCCCCAGGGGGTGCCCTAGTGGATCAGCTGCATAGGACTGCCAGCTCCAGGCAGGACCCCCTACAGCCCAGAAAAGCTGCAACAAGCCTGGCCAAGCCGGGAAAAGATCTCAGACGGTCTTTCTGAGTCGGGCTGCCCCGGGGAGGAGCCTCTTGGGTTTCCAGTGGCCCTGATACCCGCCCAAGCCCCTAGGGGGTGCCCCACTCCCGCGGAATAGCTGCTCAGCACCACCAGCCCCCTAGAAGGGCCCCTGCAGCCCAGAAAAGCTGCAACAAGCTTGGCCAGACTGTGAAAAGATCTGCCGACATTCCCAGGCCATCCTTCTGAGTTGGGCTGCCCTAGGGAAGAGCCTCTTAGGTTCTCAGTGACCCAGATAGCTGCTCCAGCCCCCAGGGGGTGCTGTACTCATGAGGAACAGCTGCCCAACACCGCCAACCACCTGCAAGAACCCCACAGCCTAAAGACACCAGAGCAAGCTCTGCATGACCAAGTGAAATCTGCTACCATCGTGGTGTGGACCTCCCCATCCTGTCTGCCCTCAGGAAGTCCTCCTTTGCTTCAAAGAAACACTGTTAGCCCCATCAACACTCCAGAAAAGCCACACTGCCTCAAAAAAGATTGACCAACAACGCCAGCCCTCAGGAAATACTCCATGGCAGTGACAAGGCAAACACTGCCCGATAATGGAGAGTACAACTCCCTCAGGAGAAAGAAAACAACAAGCAAGATGAAGAAGCTGAGAAACCACCCCCAGTCAAACCAACAGGAGAACTCACCTAAAACAGTCAACAATGAAACAGATCTCGGCAGCCTGACAGACCTGGAGTTCAAAAGAGAAATAGTGAAAATACTGAAGGAATTAAGAGAAGATATGAACAGTAATGCAGATACCTTCAGAAAGGAACTAGAAAATATAAGGAGGAGCCAAGAAAAACTAGAACATTCATTTGTAGAGATTCAAACTGAACTAAGGGCAGTAAAAACCAGAATGAATAATGCAGAAGAATGAATCAGTGATATGGAAGATAGAATAATGGAAATCACTCAATCCGGTCAACAGACAGAAAACCGAATCCAAAAACTGGAAAGCGATATAAGAGACCTATGGGATAATATAAAGCAGGCCAATCTACGCATAATAGGAATTCCAGAAGGAGTAGAAAAAGATAAGGGGATGGAAAATATATTTGAAGAAATTATCACTGGAAACTTCCCAAATCTAAAGGATACTGGGTTCAAGATACAAGAAGCACAGAGGGCCCCAAACAAACTGAACCCAAATAGACCCACAGCAAGACACATCATAATAAAAATGGCAAAAGTTAGTGATAAAGAGAGGATCCTAAAGGCAGCAAGAGAAAAACAGAATGTTACCTACAAGGGAACCCCCATAAGAATATCAGCTGACTTCTCTACAGAAACACTACAGGCCAGGAGGGAATGGCAAGAGATATTTAAAGTGCTAAAAAGAAAAAATATGCAACCTAGAATACTCTATCCAGCAAGAATATCATTTAAAATAGAAGGGGAAATAAAAACTTTTTCCAACAAACAAAAACTTAAACAATACAGCAACACAAAACCCAGGGTAAAGGAAATATTGAAAGGGCTTCTGTAAACCAAAAACAAAGGAAGGAAAGGGAAGAAAAAAGAAAAGAAAAAAAAAAAGAAGAAGAGGAAGAACTAGGACTGAGGAAACCACAATCAGAGAGCAGTCACTCAAATAAGCCAGCATACAGATTTAATCATGAACAGGCCTCAAACAAAATAAAATTAAAAAGAAAAAAATTAAAAAGAGTCGTCAAAACCATAAAATGTGGGCAAGGGATGTTAGGAAGTAAATAACCCTTTTTGTTTGTTTGTATGTTTCTCTTCTTAATTTTAATATAGTAATGAAGTGTTTGAACTTACAGGACCATCAGGCTAAAACACACAATTATGGGAAGGGGTTAGCATACTTAAAAAACAGGGCAACCACAAGCCAAAACCAAATTTTGCATTTGCAAAAAATGAAAAAAAAATACACTCAAGAAGATAATAACAGGAGACCATCCAACCAAAAAAAAAAAAAAAGAAAGGAAGAATGGAGACCCATAGAATCAACTGGAACACGAGGTTCAAATGGCAATAAATAATCATCTATCAATTATCACCTTAAATGTCAATGGACTGAATGCCCCAATCAAAAGACACAGAGTGGCTGAGTGGATAAAAAGGCAAAAACCTTCAATATGCTGCCTACAAGAAACTCACCTTAGGACAAAAGATACACATAGATTGAAAGTGAAAGGGTGGGGAGAAATATTTCACAACAATAGACACGACAGAAAAGCAGGAGTCGCAACGCTCACATCAGACAAAATAGACTTTAAAACAAAAGACATAAAGAAAGACAAAGAAGGACACTACTTAAGGATTAAGGGATCCATCCAAGGAGAGGATGTTACTATGGTCAACATATATGCCCCAAATACAGGAGCACCCAGATACATACAACAAATATTAACAGACATAAAGGGAGATATTGATGAGAATACAATCATAGTAGGAGACCTTAATACCCCCCTCACATCAATGGACAGATCCTCTAGACAGAAAACCAATAAAGCAACAGAGATCCTAAAGGAAACAACAGAAAAGTGAGACTTCATTGATATCTTCAGGACACTACATCCAAAAAAAGCAGAATACACATTCTTCTCAAATGCTCATGGAACATTCTCAAGAATCAACCACATATTGGGACACAAAGCTAATCTCAATAAATTTAGGAACATAGAAATTATCTCAAGTCTCTTCTCTGACCACAATGCCATGACATTAGAAATCAACCATGGGAAAAGGAAAGAGAAAAAACCTACTGCATGGAGACTCAACAACATGCTACTCAAAAACCAATGGGTCAATGAGGAAATCAAGAAGGAAATTAAAAACTACCTCAAAACAAATGATAATGAAGACACAACCGCTCAAAATCTATGGGATGCTGTGAAAGCAGTGCTCAGAGGGAAATTTATAGCAATACAGGCCTTTCTCAAAAAAGAAGAAAGATCCCAAATGGACACCTTAACCCTCCACCTAAATGGATTAGAAAAAGAAGAACAAAAAAGTCCTAAGGTCAGCAGAAGGAAGGAAATTATAAAGATCAAAGAAGAAATCAATAAAATAGAGACTCAAAAAACAATAGAGAAAATCAATAAAACCAAGAGCTGGTTCTTTGAAAAGGTAAACAAAATTGACAAACCCCTGGCCAGACTCACTAAAAAGAGGAGAGAAAGAACCCAAATAACCAAAATTAGAAATGAAAAAGGAGAAATCACAACGGATACAGCAGAAATACAAAAAACCATAAGAGAATACTATGAACAAACTATACGGCAGCAAGTTTGACAATCTGGAAGAAATGGACAATTTTCTAGAATCTTATAGCCTGCCAAAACTGAATCAAGTAGAAACAGACCAACTGAACAGACCGATCACTAGAAATGAAATTGAAGAGGTCATAAAATCACTCCCTACAAATAAAAGTCCAGGACCAGATGGCTTCACAGGTGAATTCTATCAAACATATAAAGAGGAATTGGTGCCCATCCTCCTGAAACTCTTTCAAAAGGTTGAAGAAGAAGGAATACTCCCAAAGACATTCTATGATGCCACCATCACCCTCATTCCAAAACCAGACAGAGATACCACCAAAAAAGAAAACTATCGCCCAATATCATTGATGAACATAGATGCAAACATTCTCAACAAAATCTTAGCCAACCGAATCCAACAACATACCAAAAAAATTATACACCATGACCAGGTTGGGTTCATCCCAGGTTCACAAGGATGGTTCAACACACGCAAATCAATCAGCATCATACACCACATTAACAAAAAAAAAAGTCAGAAATCATAGGATCATCTCAATAGACGCAGAAAAAGCATTTGACAAAGTCCAACATCCATTCGTGATCAAGACCCTCGCCAAAGTGGGCATAGAGGGAACATTCCTGAATACGATCAAAGCCATTTATGATAAACCCACAGCAAATATAATACTCAGTGGGGAAAAACTGAAAGCCTTCTCACTCAAATCTGGAACAAGACAGGGATGCCCACTCTCACCACTGCTCTTCAACATAGTTTTGGAGGTCCTAGCCACAGCAATTAGACAAACAAAAGAAATGAAAGGCATCCATATAGGAAGAGAAGAGATCAAACTGTCACTGTATGCAGATGACATGACACTATACATAGAAAACCCGAAGGACTCAACCCCAAAACTACTTGAACTGATTCATAAATTCAGCAAAGTAGCAGGATATAAGATTAACATTCAGAAGTCAGTTGCATTTCTGTATACCAGCAATGAAATATTAGAAAAGGAGTACAAAAATACAATACCTTTTAAAATTGTACCTCACAAAATCAAATACCTCGGAATACACCTGACCAAGGAGGTAAAGGACCTATATGCCGAGAACTATAAAACTTTAATCAAAGAAATCAAAGAAGATGTAAAGAAATGGAAAGATATTCCATGCTCCTGGATTGCAAAAATCAATATTGTAAAAATGGCCATACTACCCAAAGCAATCTACAGATTCAATGCAATCCCTATCAAATTACCCAGGACATTTTTCACAGAACTAGAACAAACAATCCAAACATTTATATGGAACCACAAAAGACCCCGAATCGCCAAAGCAATCCTGAGAAACAAAAACCAAGCAGGAGGCATCACTCTCCCAGACTTCAAGAAATACTACAAAGCCACAGTCATCAAAACAGCATGGTACTGGTATCAAAACAGACAGACAGACCAATGGAACAGAAGAGAGAACCCAGAAATAAACCCTGACACCTATGGTCAATTAATTTTTGACAAGGGAGGCAAGAACATCAAATGGGAAAAAGAAAGTCTATTCAGCAAGCATTGCTGGGAAACCTGGACAGCTGCATGCAAAGCAACGAAACTAGAACACACCCTCACACCATGCACAAAAATAAACTCAAAATGGCTGAAAGACTTAAATATACGACAGGACACCATCAAACTCCTAGAAGAAAACATAGGCAAAACACTCTCTGACATCAACATCATGAATATTTTCTCAGGTCAGTCTCCCAAAGCAAGAGAAATTAGAGCAGAAATAAACCCATGGGACCTCATCAAACTGAAAAGCTTTTGCACAGCAAAGGAAACCCAAAAGAAAACAAAAAGACAACTTACAGAATGGGAGAAAATAGTTTCAAATGATGCAACCGACAAGGGCTTAATCTCTAGAATATACAAACAACTTATACAACCCAGCAGCAAAAAAACCAATCAATCAATGGAAAAATGGGCAAAAGGCCTGAATAGACATTTCTCCAAAGAAGACATACAGATGGCCAACAAACACATGAAAAAATGCTCAACATCGCTGATTATAAGAGAAACGCAAATCAAAACTACCATGAGATACCACCTCACACCAGTCAGAATGGCCATCATTAATCAATCCACAAATAACAAGTGCTGGAGGGGCTGTGGAGAAAAGGGAACCCTCCTGCACTGCTGGTGGGAATGTCAACTGGTATAGCCACTATGGAGAACAGTTTGGAGATATCTTAGAAATCTATCCATAGAACTTCCATATGACCCTGCAATCCCACTCTTGGGCATCTATCCGGACAAAACTCTACTTAAAAGCGACACGTGCACCCACATGTTCATTGCAGCCCTATTCACAGTAGCCAGGACATGGAAACAACCCAAATGTCCTTCGACAGATGATTGGATTCGGAAGAGGTCGTATATATACACAATGGAATACTACTCAGCCATAAAAAAGAATGACATCATGCCATTTGCAGCAACATGGATGGAGCTAGACAATCTCATACTGAGTGAAATGAGCCAGAAAGACAAAGACAAATACCATATGATATCACTTATAACTGGAATCTAATATCCAGCACAAATGAACATCTCCTCAGAAAAGAAAATCATGGACTTGGAGAAGAGACTTGTGGCTGCCTGATGGGAGGGGGAGGGAGTGGGAGGGATCGGGAGCTTGGGCTTATCAGACACAACTTAGAATAGATTTACAAGGAGATCCTGCTGAATAGCATTGAGAACTTTGTCTAGATACTCATGTTGCAACAGAAGAAAGGCTGGGGGAAAAATGTAATTGTAATGTATACATGTAAGGATAATCTGACCCCCTTGCTGTACAGTGGGAAAATAAGAAAAAAAAAAAAAAACTTGGAAATTTACATCATGCTATATAACAGAATAAACTCCAAAAAATCAAATATATAAATGTGGAAAAGGAAACAAGAAAATATTAAAAAGAAATGATAAGAGGTTTATTTTCCCCATCCTAGGAAAGGCCTAAGTATAACACACATTATAGCATGTATAAAAGAAAAAAGGTGTTATTGTCACCACATAAAAGCTACATGTATACTGTAATAAGAAAAGCCTTTCTCAAATTGGTATACAGCCAAACTATGGACCCAAAAGGAGAAAAGGTGCAAAAACTGTGATTTCCCCCATTGGCTAGAACCCTACAGCAAGAACAATGGGTTGTAGGATGGATCTGGCCTCCTTGGCTTGCTGGACACAGCTATAATAGTAAAGCAGCTTCAACAATCTACAGAAAAGTTTTAGTACAAAATTGATGTTATTATCAGGACCCAAGTCCTGGGGTTCCATTTCCCCTTGGTAACAACACTCCAGAGCTCCTGAATTTGCCATTTACAAATATTCTTCAAGATCACCTACACCTCCACAGCTTTTACCACCAGACCAGCCCATACCAGTAAAACATCCTTGTTTTGAATACACATCTACAGGTTGTCCTTAGCCTTTGCAGCCTTCTCTTTTCTAGTGCTTTAGAAACATCCTCAGAACCCACATCTAAAATGCCACCTTCTGAATGTCATGGATTTGATTCAGTTCACAGATGTGTAGATTCTCACACTTCTATTGATTTATCCCTTATCCCTTCCTTAAACCATGAAATTTTCTTGGTTAACATTGCTGGGTATGTTAAATGAGGTAGACCAAACAGGAACAGTGCCAGATTCTATGAATGAGAATGATAACTGAAAATCAGTTTAGGTTACTTTAGTTTACTATCAAACCATCAAAGAGGCAGTGCAAAGATATATACAAAATTAAGGGGACTAGGAGATAAGGCCCTCCAGTGACTCCCTTTGTTCCACATGGAGTAACCCCAAAGTTTCGTGGTTTCACAAGGTAATATAGAATAGGTGATGTATCTAGTCAGAGGAGGCAAGAACTCAGCCTCTAGCCTTTCATTTCATATTAAATTAGGTGAAAGATGGTACCATTCAAGAGTTAGCCTTATTAACATAAAAGTGAACTATTTCTGTGCCACCTTTACCAAACCTTTTTACTTTTAATTTAAGTTTCAGTGCAAAAGGGTACTCATGGCCTAAAGTAAAGCTTTTATCATTTTTGGCATATAAAGACACTACAGCCTGAAAGCTGTTTTGCCACTTACTTGTCATAGGCATAAGCCTGTTTACCTACCCCAAACATAATCACACACCTCCCATGTCAGAATTACAATTTAGAAGGGAAGCATATTAAAAACAGACCTGCACTCACAATGCAGAGGAAATGTACACAAACCACCTAGGCCTTCTTAGACTGCTAATATCCATGCCAAGGATAATCATGTATCTAAAGATAGCATACTGATTAAAAAAAAAAAAGGCAGGGTAAACATAATCAAAAGAAGAGTGGGTGTCAGAGATAACAGTTCTTCAAAGTATTTGGTGAACTAGAAAACAAACCACATGCTTAGTATTTTGGAATGTTTAAATGGTAAAGCTTTATCAAAAGGAGTTGATATAAAAAGGCAATGATGGGAGTTCCCGCTGTGGTGCAATGGGATTGGCGGCATCTCTGCAGTGCTGGCCTGGTACAGCTGACTAAGGATCTGGCATTGCCTCATAGGTCGCAACTGCTGCTCAGATCCAATCCCTGGCCTGGGAACTCCATATGCCTCAGGGAAGCAAAAAAAAAAAAAAAAAAAAAAGGCAATGATGATAGAATAAGTAGGGTTCACAGAGAATAAGAACATAATTGCTAAAATAAAATAACAGGGATAAAATATCAAGTTGAGAATATGTCCTAGAAAATAGCTAAAAGAATCAAACTTTGAAAAGTGTAAGAAATATATAAACTACAGAGGATGTATGCATGTCTTTCAATATGTACTAGCCATTTCTCTAGATAGATAAAACCAGGACATTAGAGAGGGAAATACTAGAAGAAAATTTCCTATAGGAGAAAAAAAAAATACCTTCAGAATGAAAGGGCTTATTGATACTGAGTTCAACAAAACAAGACCCACAAAGAGACATATCATATGATTAGATAACACTAAGGATAATAAGTTATCAAAGTTTTCAAGATGAGAGAAAAGAAAGCATTGTACCTATGAGTACCCATACAGAATGTAGACTACACTGGAATGATGATTTAAAACTTCCAAAAGAGACATTTAGAATCTAAAATTCTCTAACCAGCAAAACAGATATATTTTCAGACATGCAATGAATCAAATAGTTTCCTTCCAAAACATACTTTCTGAGAATTTACTTTATGTTGGACTTTAGCAAAATGAGGATAAAACAAATAGAAATGTATGGGATCTGAGAGACAGCAGGTGGATCACAGGAGAGCAGGTTAGGAAATTCTCTTTAACAATGTGCACCAGGCCTGAAAAATACAGTTCTTTGAAGCAGGAATACAAAGGCCTCTGGAAAAACATCTTTGTAGAAAAAAGGCAATATCATTTGCAGGTAGTATAATTCAACAGATAGAAACATTCAAATATATAATCCATTCCTTTATTCAATGAACATTTCTTGAGCATCTATTTTATTCTAAACACTCTTCTATGTGCTGAAATAACAGCAGTGTGTGGGAGGGAACCTACTTTTAAGAAACTTATACTCTAGTTGAAGACAGAATATGAACAAATAAACAGGTGTGTATTATTTTGGATGGTATTACAAAGGATATGAAGGAAAAGGGAAGCATGTTGAAAGAATGATAGCAGCTGTTATTTTTCAATTGGTTGTATTGAGACATTCTCTCTCATAACAGATAATTTGGGCTAAAAACCCAAAGTTTCAGGAATAGGAAAGAGGACAGTGTAATATGGGGAAGTGTTAGAAGAGAAGAAAACAGAAAACTAACACATGACCTCATGGGGCCTTAAGACCAAATTAATACTGGATTTAATTCTAAGTGAGACAGGAGACCATTGGGTGACTCTGAATGGATCACTCTGTTGTACGTAAAATAGATTGTAGGAGGAAGGAATGGAAGAACGAAAACTAGAGAGGGTACTACTAAAATTATTCAGAGGAAAGATACAGTTACTTGGAATAGGATTTTAACCATGGAAATGACAGGAGATAGTCAGATTTGAGATGTGACTTAAAGGTATAGCTGAAAGGAGGTTTGGCTGGATTGGATGTGTATGAGAGAAAGAGAAAAATCAAAATTGACAGCAAAGCATTTGGCATGAGGAACTGGAAAAACAGAATTTTTTCATTGGAACAGGAAGAGTGAAGGAAAAACAGGTTTAAGGCGCAGGGGACAGGAAGGCTGGGGGTTGTGAGAGGTAGGGTAGCAATACACATGTCTTTTTTTCTCAGTAAGAAAATGTAAAAGCAATAAGAAAATTGAAAGAAATAAAGCATCGTTATAAGGCAGGCATGGCACAAATATATAGGAAATTTAAACATACACACACACACACACACACACACACACACACTCCTGATCAATGTCATGTTTTACTTCAAATAGTTTAGGATCAATACGCTGCATCCAGAAGAAATCCTAGCACACCACTTGACTGGTCAATAAACACTATTTACACAGTAATAGTATTTGCATTGTACTTAATTTGAAGTGAAGTTATTTTTGAATGTGTCAATTTACATGAAAAGTAGGAGAGTTATGATTATGGTTGAAGAAGAAAATGTAGGATTTATCAACCTTGACAAGTGTAAAAGTAAATCTGTAGGTGACAGATGGTGGGAGATGAGAGAGGAAAAGAAAGTGGAGAATACATGGAGGCACTGTTATCTTCATCCTACACAGAGGAGAGTCAAAATACTGAAGTAAATTTTATAGCACAGGAAATTGAGGTATGAAGATATTACTTAACATTATAAAGTTTCCCAGCATAAGAATGACTTATGGTGATAACTCTTTGCAGACAGATGAGCGTAGGCATTGGAATGAGTTAAAACTTTAAATTTCCTGCTGAGGGGTTAAAAGATTTTATTTCCTAAAGCCAATCAAAACATGGAGTTATATGTATACTTTTCTAAGTTTTGGAAATCACTTTGAAAAAAGTTACATTGGGAGTCAAAGGTAGGCTAGGGAGATATGGTGAAGGAGATTTTCTATATATTTTCAAAGAAATACTGTTGAAATATTTGATTTCTAATATAGCTATAAAATGTTTAAAAATTGATTAGAAAGTTATTTACATTCTAAAAGAATCTATAAGCCTTTACTAAACATTAAGAATAGAGCAGGATTAAAAAGATACAAGAAATATAAAATGTTCCACTTTACAATAAAAAAATTTAATCCTTTCCCTATCTAAATGATTCCTAGCACTATCAAGATTTGTCCCATTTTACATCTGTCTAATAACCTAGACAAGTGCACTGAGTCATCAGAAATTATAGGCTATAAACTTTGACCAAATGGCATTATAAAAGGGTAAGCTAATATTATATTTGATAGAAAGTCTTGTAAAAATAGAAATAATCATATGGCCTTAAGTACTTGAAAAATGTTAAACACTATGCTGAAATTGTCCTCAGCACGATAAGGAAGACGAGGTTGTATAAAGTTTACATTCCTGTAATCACAAACAAGGGGCACTGTTCATGCTATCTGCTCGAAACTGTCTCAAGCAAGATAAAACTCTACATACGCTGTGTTCACTGTTATCAGGCTTACAATTTCTCTCCCTATGTTTAATTTTATTAAATTAAGGCAAAGATTTCCAGGAGAACTAATTTATAGCATTTTAATCACATGGCCTGTAAGGGTTTAACCACTTTAGTTAATAAAAAATATGGAGCAATATGGAGTTCCCGTCATGGCTCAGTGGTAATAAACCCAACTAGTACTCATGAGTACGCTGGTTTGATCCCTGGCCTCACTCAGTGGGTTAAGGATCCAGCGTTGCAGTGAGCTGTGGTGTAGGTTGCAAATGTGACTCGGGTCCAGCACTGCTGTGGCTGTGGCATAGGCTGGCAGATGTAGCTCCAATTAGACCCCTAGCCTGAGAACTGGAGCAACTAGTGTCAAGTAATTAAGTTTCTTTGTTCAAGAGAAAGCACTGTATCCTCTTTAGTCTGACTTTGTCTACTGTTGCAAGAATTGTGTCAATTAGAGCTGCCTCTGTCAGTTCTGATTCAAACTTAACATGAAATTTAATTTCTTCCTTAACTTCATGGAGATCTTGGCCTGGATTTTTGCTTCCCTGATCCTAAGCGACATCCATGTAAATGGTTTTTTTTACACACCAGCAACATGGAAGCTGGTTTCTTGGCTAGTTTTTTCCCTTTGTGTAAAAAACTCTAAAACTTATGATAACCATAACACCCAGTTCCAAAGATGTAATCATTCTGCTGGATCTCATATAGGTACACTGTGAAGTTACTAGTCTGCATCACACCTTTGGAAAGAAATCTTCCTGCAGTCTTAAAAGCACTTTTATTCACACTTAGTTCAGATTAATTCCTACCTCATATTCTAGTCTTGATTTTCAGTACAATCTTCCAAGTCAGATTCAATTAACATCTCCATTTTTAAGGGAAAATTGCTTCTCCATATAACTACCATGCTGAACTGATGGATCAATTGTCCTTGTTCTCAACACCTGAACTCTTTTATCACCTTTTTTTCCCTCCTAGTGTACATCTCAATCAAGCTTTTTCTTCTAGTTATTGGTATATTTTAATTCTTGCTGTCACAACTTTCTCTCTTGTACCAAGTTCACCTGTTCCACTAGAACCCAATCCATCTGGTAGGCAACAATTGCACAACGCAAATTTGCAAGCAGCTGCACTTAAAAATTATTTTCTTTAGAGTTAACACATCCTTGCCAAATTTGTTTTTTATTGCACTGTCAAAAAATTCAGCAAAATTGACAGAAAGAGATAAGCAAACATAGTAAGACCTTTTTTAAAAAGGAAGTTATCACGAACATGGGAGCAAAGATACCTCTTCATTTTCCTTTAGTTATATACTCAGGAGTAGGGTTGCTGGGTCAAATGGTAGTTCTAGTTCTATTTTACATATTTTAAGAAGCAGCCATATTGTTCTCCAAAATGTCTATATCAACTTACATTATCACCAAAAGTGTATAAGGGTTTCCTTTTTTCCACATCCTCACCAACATTTGTTATCTCTTGTCCTTTTGATGATTGCCATCCTGATAGGTATGAAGGTTTTGATTTGCATTTTTCTAATTTAGTGATACGGACCACCTTCCTATGAACCTGCTGGCCAGTGTAGGTCTTCTTAGAAAAAATGTCTACTGCAGTTGTCTGTTTATTAAGGATTATATGCTCTTTTTCTATTAGTAGTATGAGTTCTTTATATATTTTGGAGTATTAACCCCTTATTAAATAGGTGGTTTGCAAACATTTTGTCTTATTTTGTAGTTGAATTTTCACTTTATTAATTGTTCTCTTGGCTTTGCAGAAGCTCTTTAGTTTGATTTAGCTCCATTTGCTTCTTTTAGCTTTTGGTGCCTGTTCTTTTGGTGTATTATCCAATAAATCATTGCCAAGATCAATTTTAAGGAAAGTTTTTCCTACATTTTCTTCTAGAAGTTCACAGTTTCAGGTCTTACTCTTACGTCCTTAATCCAGTTCAAGTTAATTTTTGTGAGTAATGTAAGATTGGGGGTCCTGTTTCATTCTTTATTATGTATGATTATTGTTTATTATTCTTTATTATGTAAGATTATTATATAAGATTGGGGGTCCTGTTTATTCTCTATTATGTGGATACCCAGTTTTCCCAACATCATATATTGAAGAGACTATCTTTTCCCCATTGTGTTCTCTGCATTCCCATGCTGATGGCATCATTATTCATAATAGCCAAGATATTGAAAAAACTTAAATGTCTTTTGACCAATGAATAAGGAAAATTATATATAATATATACATTAAAAAAAAGGAATATTATTCAGCCATAAAAAGAAGAAAATTCTGCCATTTGTGACAATGTGGATGAACCTAGAGGGCACTATGCTAAGTGAAATGAGCCAGAGAAAGAAAAATACTACATGGCATCACTTACATGTGAAATCTTTTTTAAAAATGTAAATTTCATAGAAACAGAGAATAAAATGATGGTTGCTAGGGGCTAGAGAGAGGAGGAAGTGGGGGAGATATATAAGTCAAAGGGTATGAACTTTTAGTCATAAGAATAAGAAGTACTGAGGACTAATGTACAGCATGATAACTATAGTTAATATAGTAATGACAGAGATGAACATGTCTACGTAAGAGAAACAGACCCACAGACAAAAAGAACAGACTTGTGGTTGCCAAGGGGGGTGGTAAGGGAGGAAAGGATTCAGAGTTTGTGGTTAGCAGATGCAAACTATTATATATAGTATGGATAAACCACAAAGTCCTACCATAAAACATAGGGAACTATATTCAATAGCCTGTGATTAAAAAATCATAATGGAAAAGAATATGAAAAAGAATATATATATATATAAAATTGTGTCACTTTGTCATACAACAGAAATTAACACAACATTGTAAATCAATTATACTTCAAAAAAATTTTAAAATAATAATATGGTATTGTAAACATCAAAGATGCTGACAGTGGTCTTAGGCATTCTTACCATACACAGAAAAAATAGAGCGCTAACTATCTGAGGTGATAGATGTGTTAATTAACTTGATCTTGGTAATCATTCCACTATATATATACACACACACATATATAATCATGTTGCATATTTTAATATATAAATTATATTAATCAATAAAGTTGTGGGGGAGGAAGTTTTCAGATAGTGTAGAAAATAATCTTGTTTTTGGAGGAGGTATACATTTGTATTTTTGATAACTCCTTAAATAAAATATGGCTATGGTTAGATGTGGAACTGATACATATTGCTTTTTCTATGATATCTCACCTTAACCTCACTCTTTAGATGTGAGTGTTTTGAATAGTTCAAGATGTTACAAAGGAGTTTTAAACAATCAAACTTGAAAATCAGTGTCTTCCCTTCAAGAAAACTGGGCTAAGGGTAACAAAATGCAATTCAAAGTCTGAACTCAGCCTCTTAATGTGCCCTCTGCTCTGAGTTACTGGAATCATATATGAGCCTCTATTTCTCATTTTACCATATTAACACCCTAAAAATGGAACCCCAAAATACCACTCCAAAAGAGAATTTTAATTTTATTCCATATCTTGCTATCATCCAAATAGGTCTCGGTTTCCCTGAAAGGATTTAAAGGAAACCGAGCCACTGTTTTAAAAAATGCTTAATACCCTCGATTGATTCTTTTACTCATTTCAAGCATCTTTTCCCTCCTAAAGGACTAATTGGATATTATATACCCTCTTTGGAATTCCCTTAGTGTCCTATTTCTTTTTCTAGAACATATGCCACCCTCTACACGATTAAGAAGTAACATTTTATCATCATCACATTTTTTTTTGCTGTGGGATTAAAAGTTATTTGAGAATAGATATTCTTTCTTACTCATCTATGTACTTCAACTAAAACCATAGGTTAAATCCATTTCACCTGCCTTTAATAATCAGGGTCACTTTAAGACTTGCAAGTATTCTAAGCAGCACATAGTGGTAAACAATAAGATGCTTACCTGAGTTGTTTTCTAGGAACTTGGGAGTCTAGTTGGAGCTGAACCAGTTACGACTGGATTGGACCACCAACCCTCCCACTAGGCATGCCCTGAGTGTCGCTTCCTGAACTTTGGAAATTGCAGAGGCCTGAAGCTTAGTTACACCTGTGCAGAAGGATAACTATCACATCTTTTTCCAATCACTGCTTCCTATGCCTCAGACCCTCCTACTCCTTTATTTGTCATCCCATAAATATTCCAGCCACTTTCCTTCAAAGAGGTAGTTATGAGATTTATTCTCTTTTCACTTGGTTGCCTTGCAAATAAACCCTCTCTCTGGTGCAAACCTAAGTGTTTTCAGCCTTTTGTCTGTGCCTCTGGCAAGAGGAACCTGATTCCATAACATAATCACCAGTGAACTAAATCTTCACTTCTCTTCTTAACCTTGTTAAAATACTAAAGCATTTTATGGGTAGCTTAATCAATGTATCAGCTTAAAGAATGCTACCTTTTTGTTTAGTATTATCTATGATTGGTCTAATTCTTTGACTCACCCAATAGAAATTACAGCCCAACTAAAGAATTAGCTTAAGGGAGTTCCCGTCGTGGCGCAGTGGTTAACGAATCCAACTAGGAACCATGAGGTTGTGGGTTCGGTCCCTGCCCTTGCTCAGTGGGTTAACGATCCGGCGTTGCCGTGAGCTGTGGTGTAGGTTGCAGACGCGGCTCGGATCCCGCGTTTCTGTGGCTCTGGCGTAGGCCGGTGGCTACAGCTTCGATTCAACCCATAGTCTGGGAATTTCCATATTCCGCGGGAGTGGCCCAAGAAATAGCAACAACAAAAAAGACAAAAAAAAAAAAAAGAATTAGCTTAGGTCAGTCTATTATTTGTCACCTGGAATAAATACCTTTTGGAATAGAATTCCTAGTTAAAATTCTATAAATATGTATAAGAATGTCAAAGAAAAATATATCAGTGTAAAATTTATATAATATTGCTTAGCTTATTTTTTAAATTAGTATACAAATTGTTTAATTCATACAAGGAAAATAAAATGTCTATTTTCTTCACTTATTTAGTATTTTGTCATAAAATTTTATGTTTAATTATATGACCAGAAAGTAGCTGTGAGATTCAAAGTAATGGCTCATATAGAACAAGTCACTGTGATACCACCAATATTCCAAAACAAACAACTGTCATTTGAATATTTTGAATTAAGTGTTTCTTAACCTAAGATATAACTACATTTTTTTTGTCTTTTGTCTTTTTGTCTTTTCTAGGGCCTCACTCACAGCATATGGAGGTTCCCAGGCTAGGGGTCTAATAGGAGCTATAGCCACCAGCCTATGCCACAGCCACTTGGGATCCGAGCCATGTCTGCGACCTACACCACAGCTCACCACAACGCCGGATCCTTAACCCACTGAGCAAGGCCAGGGATCAAACCCGCAACCTCATGGTTCCTAGTCGGATTCGTTAACCACTGAGCTACGACGGGAACTCCACATTTTTAAGTAATGTGACAAACCGAAGATCAATGCACACCAGTTTCACTGCCTATTGATAACATGAAATTGGTATTTGATTTCTTCCTAAGATTTAAATATATAAAAAAAGGTAGAAAAACTTCTTTAAATAACACTTATCCAATGTAAAACACAATTCAAAATAACTGTTTTAAATATAATATGATATAAATAGTTTATACCAAGTTTATTTACTTACGCAAGAAATATTTATTCTGTAACATTTTGTGCCATGAACCTACTAGGCTTAGTCCTTGCATGTGTGGAGTCCATAGCCCAGCAGAAAAATATAGATGTCAAATAAGTAATAACAAAAATAATGAATATTAACAAAGGGAATTTTCATTCATTAGTTATAGATATAAATGTGTATGGGTTACCTTTTCTGTTATAGTAAACATATTTTGAAGGCATTTATGAATTTTATAAAGGAACTAGTACAATATCTTATAAATAGATGATAAATACATATTAAAGGAACAAAGAAATCAATAAATAAGCATAATATTCATGTCAAGTGTCCAAAGGCTATAATGATATAAGAAAAATGGCATACAAAAGGATTTTACAAAAGGGCTACAATATATGCTCTCAAATTTTATCATAAACAGAATAAGAACAAAATCAGTTTTTCAAGAGTGCAGGACTTAGAATAGAACTAAGCAAGCTTTCCAAAGAGTGATAGTCATTAAATATTATAATTTATTTCCAAATGAAGTTGTCAAATCCTTTTCACATGTCTTTGAAAATAAGATAGGAGTTTCATCTGTTCAGGGTGCTTTAATTGTCTCTACATTATGCCAAAACATCTGCTGGTTTCAGTCAATAGTAAAAACTCCGTACTGTCATTTCAAAGGATAAAATCAGCTCAATCATTTTTCTGGCATCATGTAGCTCAAACAAACCTGTTGATTGACATTTTTTTTTTCAAATTATTTTAGCATGATGGAAACTCCAAACTCATGTAGTTCTGGATGGGCTAGATTAACTGAGTAAAATTTCAAAATGCATTTTCAGCTATATATGCATTAAACTTTTTTCATTCAAGTATAAAATATATGTTACCTTTATGCAATTTGAATGAAACATACTTTAAGTATACTTGGAAGTATTTAAAATGGGAAAATGCTGATGTCCATATTTGAATTAAAATGCAATATGCTGTAACTTAAGAAGATGTACTAAATATTCAAAGGTATCTTTTACATACTTCATTTGTACACCTATCATACAAAGTGACATGTAGGGGGAAAAAAAAACTTTGGAAAGAATACCAGTTATACTAGAAGAGAGGATAATTAGAAGGAAATTCCTTATTTAAAATTTATGGTGAAGAAAGAACTTGGTTGATTCTCAAATAATACCTTATTGGATAGATTAATTGACTGGTTCCTTTATGTGGTAAGAGACACTGAGCTAAGATATATAATGAGAAGTGGTATATTTAATATGTTAATTCAATGTGCCTGAAACAATAGTTAATCCTAAATTTTTGGCTAAGGAATTTTCCAGTGAGAAGAGAAAAAAGAACAATGGTACATGGGGAAGTAAGTCCCATTTGTTGCACGCTCTATGTGTTTTTACTTTTTGATTTTTCTTATAAAGTCACTATTTCTAATGAGCAAAATAAATTGGCTTCTTTTTCTGTACCTTTATATGTGCATAAATAACCGATATTTTAAATTTCCACAATATTTATAATTTAATTTTTATAATTTATTACAATAGACTTTTATGAAAAGTTTCCTTATGAAAACATCAGGGCTAAGAGCTTAACATTTCTTTCTTAGGAATTATATCAACCAAATATGACAGGTGCTCATTTTACAGATGAGATAGTAACAGATAAAAAGAGGTCAGTGATTACAAAAATAAGCAATTAGAAACAACAACTTCCATAATCAGTTATAGTCCTTATTCTTATAAAATAATACCAGATAAAATTTTGATGATAACAATTTACTTAATATTACTTTGTCATAGTATCATTAGTAGCTATAAAGGATATGCTTCAAAACATAATCTTATAAAAGCTTATCCATTATTCACATAGAGTTATATTAAAATCTGAGTGTCCCAAACTTGTGAGTAGTTCTTTAAGTAATTTTTAGAGATCCATGCTCTTTTTGGTCTGCAGCTCTGCTATTTTTTTAAAAAATGACTTCCAAATAACTGTTTCTTTGCCTCAAGTCAGAGGGGAAGAAAAAGTGTGTGTAGGATGATGAATGAAATTTCTTAAGAGCCAGTGCCATAAACTGCATGCTTCACTTTCACTCACGTTGGGTGTTTAATAACTAACTCATATGGACACACTTAACTGCAAGGGAGTTTGTGAAATGTATTCTACCCATGTGCCCAAACAGAATTGAGTTTCATGGGTAGCTACTCAGACTCTGCCACAACCCACTCTTCTGGTCATCAAATATTTTATGTACAGAACACTCTCCAAAGAGAAAATCCAAAGTCTTACCCAGTCACTCTGTCTAAATCCAAGTCAAGCATCTTGAGGAGATGTGCAGTTAACTGCGGATGTGAATGTGGATGTGGCTCTTCTTCATCTTAGAGATGTATGAACTGTCAAAGGTAGAAGCCACTCCTCTCCCAACCAAGATGTTCAAGTCCTAGGCCAAAGAACTGGTAAATGTGTTAGGTTACGTGGCAAAAAAGAGAATTAAGGTGCAGATGAAATTAAATTTTCAAAACAGTTGACTTTAAGATAAGGAAATTATCGTGGATTCTCTGGGTAGGCCCAATGTAATCACGAGGGTCCTTCAAAGTGAAAGAGGGAACCAGAAAAGAAGTCAGAGTCAGGGCAAGAAATATAATGATAAAAGGACATGAGAGTGTGATGTGGGAACTCAATCAGACACTACTAGGTTTGAAAATGGAGAAAGAGACCATAAGCCAAGGAATGTGGGCAGCCACTAGAAGGTGGAAAGTGCGAAGACATGGATTCTCAGCTAGAGTCTCCAGAAAGGAACACAGCCCTGGGGACAAGTTAATTTTGTCCTAGTGACACCTGTATTGGGCTTCACCTCTCCAAGACTATAAAATAATACATTTATACTGTCTCAAGCCACTATATTTGTGGAAATTTGTTACGGCATCAATAGGAAACTAATACAGCTCTTTCCATCCATAAATATTTAATGTACAAAGGGGGCATGGAAACTGGATAACTGCAAAATATTCCCATTTAGGAAGGAAAAGATGAGAGCGATCCAGCAGCAGTGCTGGCTCATAGCAAAACTCGAATCCTGAGAAGAAGGCATTGTGATTCCCTCCTTTGCCCTGCTAATCAGGAGAGTTCCTTGATTACAGCTGATTTTGTTCTTTGATAGCTAATTCCCTGTTTTTTAGCAGAGAAGGCTCCTGGCTCCAACCTCTGCACGGTTTATCCTCTGTCATTATTCTCTCCCTGAACTGGGCTTTGGGGATTATGCTTTCCTTAGAGACTGTAGAGTTTCTACAACCTGCTTCTTGCTCAGGAGCCATGGTATTTTTGGAAATATAATAAACGAATATATTTTTAAACTTAACAGTCTTATTTTCTATTTGATTCCAGGTAGATCCTATGTCTTTAGCCGCATCGAAATTGTTTTACAGACAGAGCTAGAAAAGGATGTATTCTGGTGGTGTCCTATAACCAGCTGTTACTGGTACTGGTGGTTAATTTTTCAGGAATTTTGTGAGGCCTTTGACATTTCATTGGTATCTTAAAATTGGCTATGGTAGAACCAGTTATAACACGGACATTGGAAAATACTATAAATCATGGCTTTTTTATGTATTTTTGGAGACCCAAGTGTTCAAATTTTAATAGTACAGAAGCGCCTATGTTTCTTTTTCTCAGCTTAATGTAAGCTAACTTGACTCCCTCTGAAGAAATCAATTGGAATCCTGCATAACCTAATGATGGCTGCAAAGCTGAGTTATGTTATTCAGCTGAGAAGTCTTACTGGGCCTTTGATTCAGTGATTTTTAAATTCTTACCTCTTACTCTTAGGCACTTGAATCATTCAGCATTTCTAGCCCTACAAGGCCCTAAATTTCTGAAATTTCTGTACTTCCTAAACATATATGCTTGCAAACCAACCAGTTATTTCCTGATCCTATCTCCTAATAATTCCTTAAAAAAGCAGAAAGTACATGTCAACCCATCATTATCACCACCATTGGAGTTATTGCAAGTGATGTTTATATCAAATGTTTTCTCACTGCCACAGAAAAATCTCACTACAATATTGATTTAACTGTCCAACCACTGTTGAACAACTAAGCTACTCTGCATATTAAAAGGTTTTGTTAAAATAGCACCCCACATTAAATGATCAATTTTTGTATTTGTTCAGGTAACATTGCTTACTATAATCAATGAATCCCCCAAATTATGTGTGAGTTAAGAATCTGACTATAGCACCCTGGGTTGCTGCTGAGGTGTGGGTTTGATCCCCTGCTGGTGCAGTGGATTAAAGGATCCAGTGTTGCCACTGCTTCGGAGTAGGTTACCGGTGTGACTCAAATTCAGTCCCTGGCCCAGGAACTTCCATATGTCACAAATGCAGCTATAAAAAATAAATAAATGGGAGTTCCCGTCGTGGCTCAGTGGTTAACAAATCCGACTAGGAACCATGAGGTTGAGGGTTCGATCTCTCCCCTTGCTCAGTGGGTTAAGGTTCTGGAGTTGCCATGAGCTGTGGTGTAGGTTGCAGACGTGGCTCGGATCCCGAGTTGCTGTGGCTCTGGTGTAGGCCGGTGGCTATAGCTCCGACTCAACCCCTAGCCTGGGAACCTCCATATGCCGAGGGAGTGGCCCAAGAAATCTTAAAAAGACAAAAATAAATAAATAAATAAATAAATAAATAAATAAATAAATAAATAAATAAATGGAACTGAGAGCTAATTCACTGAAAAGCTTGATAAGAAAGGCCTCTATCCCTAAAGTCACTGAATTGGTATTCTTGGCGTGGCAAGTTAAAGACAGTCCTTTCAGGGAACCTGGGCCCTTGTGGCAAGGTGAACGGGTTTTGAAGTCTTCTTAAGGACAGAGCACCAACGCCAGCTCCTGCTCTCTATCAACAGTTCCACAGAGAAAGGGATGAAACGAAGTCCTTGGCTTCTTGGATTCAGGCTCTAGCATCCCCACAGGTCTCAGAGTTTGGTTTTCTGGCCCTCTGTCTGCACACAAACAAGCTATTAGCCTACTCACAGCTCCAGGGTACCCTGTGTGACCTAAGTGCCATAGACCGAATATATGCACCCGTCCCCCCAATTCATACTTTAAAACCTACTCCCTGGGGTAATGGTGTTTGGAGGTGGGACATTTGGGAGGAGATTAGGTCACAAAGGCAAAGCCATCATGCATGGGATTAGCACCCTTATAAAAAAGACCCCAGAGTTTGGGTTGGAAATGCTATGTAATTGGGTTGTGATGATCATTGTTCAACAATAAATGTAATAAAATTCACTGAGTAATTAAAAAAAAGACCCCAGAGAGCTCCCTTGTCCCTTCTACCTTGTGAAGGGACAAGGGATCAGTGGGCATCTTGACCTTGGACTTCTCAGCCTCCAGAACCGCGAGAAATAAATTTGTATTGTTGATAAAAAAAAAAAATACTTTTTCCTTCTTTTGTTTGTTCTCTTTCCATGGTTTCTGACTTTATCGTTTCCTTCCTTCTTGTTTTTAGGGTTTCTCTTATTGCTGTTTTTTGCCATCTTAAATTGAATGCTTGCCTTATTAATCTATTTTTAACACTTTATTGAGGTATAACTACACACCATAAAATTCACCTGTTTAAAGTACACAATTGAACGACTCTTAGTATAGTTACAGAGTGGTTCAACCACCACCACAGTATAATACTAGACTCTTTCCCATCACTCCCAAAAGAAAGAAACATCACACCCATTTGCAGTTTAATCCCCCGATCCGACTCCCCGCCCTAAATGACCACTAATCTTGGGTGAAAGATTTGCCTTTTCTGAACATATCACAAAAATGAAATCATACAATATAGGCGTCTTCTTTCACTTAACATAGTATTTTTGAGGTTCATCCTTGTTGTAGCAATACTTCATTCCATTTTATTGCTGAATAATATTTCCATTGCATGGACAGACCACATGTTGTTTCACCATTTATCAGTGGATAGACATTTGTATTGTTTCCATTTGGGGGCTGTTTTAAACAGTGCTATGAACATTTGCTTATAAATGTATGTGTGGATGTATGTTTTCTCTCAGGCACTTATTTATTTTTATACATACACTGTTTCCTAATAAATGTATTATGGGATATAAATTTTAAAAAAAAGGAAGGCCTCTAGCAATACTGATAAAACAGAAAAGTATATAAAATTAAATGTTATAGAATAAAAGAAAAGAAATAACTATGGAGACACATGACGGTAAAAATAAAAAGATATTACAAACACCTACGCACTCATATATCTGTCAAGCTATATTACTTCTGAAAATACAGATGTATATAAGATGCCAAAAGTATCATAAGAAGGAACTTGAGTAGTCTAATAAATAGTAAATAAATTTTTAAACTTTTTCTTGAAATATATCTATATACATAGAAGTATACAAGCCTTAAGTGAATAGTAGAGTGAATTTTTACAAAAGAAGCCCCACTTTGATCAAGAAATACATATTACCAGCATCCCAGATGCCTCCATCAGGATCCTGCCCAGAGAAAAACACACATCTTCCAAAGGAACAACGCTCCTGACCTTGATCACTGTAGATTACCTTTGACCATTTTTTACTTAGTAGAAATGAAATCATACTTTTTATTTATATATGGCCTTTTCCATTTAGTAGCACATTTCTGGCATTCATCCAAGTTACAGAAGTTAGTACGAATTAGTCAACTTTCATTGTTGTATATTATTCCATTCTACTCATGGTGGACATTCATGCCGTTTATAATTTGGGGCTATAAACAATGTTATGTTTGTCACATTTACTCTTTTTAAAACTAACTTTGCTATCCTGGAATAAATTGTCTATGATTGTGATGAATTGTTTTGGGTAGTAGTTTTAAGTTTGTTATGTTTTCATTTACTATTTTCATAGTCTTTTTGTGCTAAAATCAGGATTTAGCAGCGTTTCCATTGTGACACAGCAGAAACAAATCCGACTAGTATCCATGAGGATGCAGGTTCGATCCCTGGCCTTGCTCAGTAGGTTAAGGATCCAGCGTTGTTGTGAGCTATGGTGTAGGTCACAGACGCAGCTCGGATCCCAAGCTGCTGTGGCTGTGGTGTAGGTTGGCAGCTGTTACTTGATTCAATCCCTGGCCTGGGAATTTCCATATGCCCTGAGTGTGGGCCTGAAAAAAAAAAAAAAAATCAGGATTTATCATTTGAATTACTATATTAACTTTTTACAGCATAATAAATAGCCTGACTTTGTTCCATATTACAAAGCATTGAAATGACACTTATCTTTAATAGACTGTGTAAGGCATATGTGCCTGAATTCTTTTCAGGATGACCAAGACTATCTTAATGTTCCCCTCAGCTTGACTTACTTTGTTTTGGTTTTTGGCCAAATCTGTGGCACGTGGAAATTCCCAGGCCAGGGATCGACCTTGCACTGCAGTTGCAGTTTGCTCCACAGTTGCAGGAGCAAGGCTGAATCCTTAACCTTAACCTGACGTGCCGCAAGGGAACTTCCGCAGCTTGACTTACTTTAGACAGATTTCTTCCTGACTGTTTTCCAATACAATAGGTCTACTCTCTACTCAGTGCTGTCCATTTACTATCTTCATACTTGCTTCAGGTCCCTTTTATCCTCTACAACATTTCCCTAACATTTAAAATAAGAAAATGCAGAGGGAAACCAGCTCTAATATTTCATTCTTTTTCAGCTCAGAATTCATTTCCTCAAGCTGAGACTTTGAAATACCCCAAAGGGAAAGACAAAGCAATCCCAAGGTTCCCAGTGCCAGGGAGGAAAAATAATTTTCCTTCTACTCTTCTAGGTTCATGGCTGAGACCCCTTGTAATAAAAGACAGATTAACAGGAGAAAAACAAACAGAAGCCTAATAATGTGTATAACTCCTGTATACATAGGAGAGACCCAGGGAAACTGAATAACTGCCAGATTTGGCCCAAGCTGCCACCTTAAATACTATCTCCAGCTAAAAACAAAAGAAAGATGTTGACCAGTTTTGGGAGGTTTTAAGGCAAAGCACAGTAAACAAGGATAATTTGTTATGCAGATGTAAGTCCTTGCCTTCTCCATTGATAAGAGTTTCCAGAGATTTAGAGTCAACCACCTCTTCCTGGTACAGAGAGGGGAAAATCCTTACAAGTGGAGATTTCCCTAGTAAATGTAAATATCTCTCACAAAAGGGTTACTTCTATTACTCATTTTCAGAACTTTTCCCACATCTGCAACTGCTTAAAATTAATCAGCTCAAAATAATCCTTAAGCCAATGAGACATATTTGGGGGTGCCATTCTGCACCCCTTTACTAGCTTCCATGAAGTCATGCATGTTGCCAACCACATCCCTCTTCCTTATATTTGTTGACTCTGACTCACCAGATCATCTTCATCTTTACATAAAAATGATATCAGAGGTAAAGAAATCACTTTCACATGAACTTGATAACTCAATAATATTTGACTAATAAATGAATGCAATCCCACCTCAAGATCTTAGAACACTTGGCCATCATGCATGCCCTTTTTCTTCCACCTTTTAAAAACAGATTTCAAATAAAAAGTTTTTAATGTACTTATCCCAAGGTTTCCTGCCTAAAATAGTATTTTAATTTTCTACTTTGGAGGCACCTGATCCTAAGGAGAAATTTATGTCTAAAACCCAGTCCTCTAAGTTCCATTTATTTGTTCTTAAAACTGATGAATTGGTACCATTAACTACAGAATCAAAGCTCTGTTGCAAATGGAAGGTGGGGAAAGGGAAAAATTATGTCCATATTAAAATAAAATTGCTCACAGTTAAAGTAACACTTAAAATTGTTTTTTGCTTTGCTGAGGTTTTCCTACTCACTAGTTTTTTCAGGGATGTGGATTTTTTTTGCAGGGGGGCAGGGGGGCACACCTGCAGCATATAGAAGTTCCACCAGACAAGGAGTTGAATTGGAGCCATATGTGCTAACCTATGCCACAGCTATAGCAATGCCAGATCCTTAACCCACTGAGCAAGGCCAGGGATCGGACCTGCATCCTCATGGATGCTAGTCAGATTCATTTCCACTGAGGCATGATGGGAACCCCAAGACATGGATTTATTAAGCATTAAAACATCTCTCAGCTCTAGCTCTCCTCTCCATACCTGAAATCTCAAAATTATCTACCTAGAAAGTGGAGGGGAAAAAACTTGTGACCCCAAAATGTGTCTCTCTAGCATAAGGATTATTTTATTTTTAAGAATCAGAAGATTTAGGAAGGCTTTCTTTTGACCTTTCCCTTATCTGCCTGAAAGAATTTAGATAAAGGGCCTGTTGCAGGAATAGAGCCATCACCAGAGATCTCTGCAAAGAATGTGGGTAGGTGTGGTGGGGAAAATCTAGGCAGCACCTAAAGATCAAACTCTACTCTGTGCCCTACTGCCTCTGCACGGCCCATAGTTACTCAGTTCTCTTGGGTCTTTCCCATGTCTACATGTCATTAAACTATTGTTTGCTTTTCTCGTATTAATCTGTCTCTTGTCAATTTAATTCTTAGACAAGCCTGAAGAACTGGGTACAGAAAAGTTTTTTTTTCTCCTCCACAAAATTTATTGACTATCAATCTAGCATTATCTAACCTGGTGTAATGATAAGATGCAGCCATTAGATGTATATGAGACATATCATAACCTTGGGGGTTTCAAATCCCTTTAGAGGATCCTAGATCCCTTTGGTAGTTTTAGTACCAGCAATATTAGTAACACTTGGAAACTTGTTATAAGTGCAAATTCTTGGCCTTTGCATTCTAACAAACCCTCCAGGTGATTCTGTGCTTGTTAAAGTTTGGCAACTATTGTCTCATTCAACACAGGTTTGGCTAAAGGCAATGAAGAACTCTAGAAACTGCTTCTTGGACTCCTTTGACTTTGGCTCATTTGTCTGTAATTGTCCACAAGGCCATGGGGAAGAGAAGACAACTCTTTCTGACACAACTTCCTTAACAAAACTCCTTTAACCACCTAAACATCTCATGTTCAGAGCCCTACTTTCTCTCTTGCTCACACAAAGCTGTCTTGTTTCCTCCTTCAGTTCTGGACATTCCTTCCTAAAATCTAAACATAATACTGCAGAATCTTGGTAACAAAACCATGCCTTAAATTGCAGAATTCCAGATGCTTCATACCCCAGTCCAAGGAAACAATGGATCTTCTATAAGTTCAGCATTTATTCAGCTAAGAAAGAGAAATGTAATAGAAGTGAGACATCTACTAGAGCAGGATTAAATGGCAATCTTCTTGGATTGAATTTCCCTGGCCCCAAGTTTTCTAATAAGATACACTTCTGCCAGTGACTTTTTTCATAGCAATATGTTCCTTTTAAGCTGAATAATTTCTATACTACCACTCTTCTCTAGTAGAGGATTACATCACCATATCAGAAGAAATTAACCTAATAATCAGCACATTTCTGTTCAAATGAATGCATACATATCTTTCTTGTTTCTTAAATGAAACTGAGAAGAATATTTCATCAGCAAAGAGAAGCAGCAAGGTTGGTCTGTAACCAGGTACCTATGCATAATAATTCTGCTGCCAGATTTACAAGATCTACATGTGCTCTCTTGCACTATCATTTATCCATTTTTTAAAATATAGCACTTTTTTGTGTATTTCCTTTTTGTAAAAGCTTTACATGTATTAAAGATTTCATTCTTTGACTATCAAATATGTTGGATTTTTTTTTTTTTGATTTTTATTTTTTCCATTATAGTTGGTTTACAGTGTTGGATATACTTTTGCAGCTCACTTATCTTTTACATATATTTTTATATACGAAGCATTTTTTATTAACAGGACAAATGTATTTATTTTTCCCTTTATATTTTTACATTTATTTAAAAATTTTTAGAAACCCATACTCCTAATCCAAGGAGTAGGTAAATATTCACTTACATTAAGTTCTAGGTTTTTTTTCAGGTTTTTATTTTTCACCTTTAAATTTTTTAAGGTGTACATTGAAGTGTACATTGTTGTCCCCCCCACCCCATTATCCCCTTTAGTAACCATAAGTGTGTTTTCTGTGAGTCTATTTCTGTTTTGTAAATAAGTTCATTTGCATCATTTTTTTTAGATTCCACATATTAGCGATATCATATGAAATTTGTCTTTCTCTGATTTCACTTAATATGATAATCTCTGTGTCCATCCATGTTGCTACAAACAGCATTGTTTCATTTTTTTATGGCTGAGTAATACAGTAATATTCCATTGTGTATATATATATATATAATATATATACATATAATATCTTTATCCATTAATCTTTTGGTGGACATTTAGTTGCTTCTGTGCCTTGGATATTGTAAATAGTGCTACAATGTATATTGGGTTGCATGTGCATTTTCAAATTAGAGTTTTCTCCAGATATATGCCCAGGAGTGGGATTGCTAGATAATGTAGTAGCTATATTTTAAGTTTTTTAAGGAAAATCGGTATTACTTTCCATAGTGGCTTCACCAGTTTAAAATTCCCACCAACAGTGTAGTAGGGTTTCTTTTCCTCCACACCCTTTCAAGAGTTTTTTATTTATAGGTTATTTTATGATGGCCATTCTGACCAGTGTGGGCTGATACCTCACTGTAGTTTTGATTAGCACTTCTCTAATAATTAGCAATGTGGAACATTTTTTCATGCACCTGTTAACAGGCCATCTATCTGTCTTCTTTGGAGAAATGTCTATTTCGGTTTTCCGCCCAGTTTTTTACTGGGTTGTTTGTTTCTTGATATTGAACTGCATGAGATGATATTTTAGAAATTAGTGTTTGATGTTAGTAACGTTTGATGTCAGTAATTAACGTTTGATGTCAGTAACATCATTTGCAAATATTTTTCTCCAAGTCTGTAGGATGTCTTTTCATTTTGTTTATGGTTTCCTTTTCTGTGGAAAAAGCTTTTAAGTTTAATTAGGTCCCATTTGTTTGTTTTTGTTTTTATTTTCATTACTCTAGGAGTTAGATCCAAAAAAATTGTCATGATTTATGTCAGAGTGTTCTGCCTATGTTTTTGTCTAGGCATTTTATAGCATCCAGTATTACATTTAGATCTTTAACCCACTTAAAGTTTATTTTTGTACATGGTGTGAGAGAATATTCTAGTTTCATTCTTTTGCATATATAGCTGTCCAGTTTTCCCAGCACCACTTATTGGAGAGACTGTCTTTTTTCCCACTGTATATTCTTGCTTCCTTTATTGTAGATTTATTGACTATAGGTGCATGGGTTAATTCCTGGGTGTCCTATCCTGCTCCATTGATCTATATTTCTGTTTCAGTGCCAGTACCATATAGTCTTAATGACTGTAACTTTGTTGTATAATCTGAAGTCAGAGTCCCTGATTCCTCCAGCTCCTTTCTTCTTTCTCAAGATTGTTTTGGGGAGTTTCCACTGTGGCTCAGTGGTAATGAACGCCACTGGTATCCATGAGGACTCAGGTTCAATCCCTGGTCTCATTCAGTGGGTTAAGGATCTGCTGTGGCTGTGGCTGTGGCTCTGATGTAGGCCAGCAGCTACAGCTCTAATTCAACCTCTAGCCTAGGAACTTCCACGTGCCGCAGGTGTACCCCCCCCCAAAAAAAAGAAAAAGATTGTTTTGGCTATTTGGGGTCTTTTGTTTTTCCATACAAATTTTAAAAGTTTTGTTCTAGTTCTGTGAAAAAATGCCATTGGTAATTTGATAGAGATTGCACTGAATCTATAGATTGCCTTGGGTAGTGTGGTGGTTTTAACAACATTAATTCTTCCAATCCAAGAGCATGGGATATCTTTCCATCTGTTAGTGCCATCTTCAGTTTCTTTCATTAGTGTTTTATAGATGTTGGAGTACAGGTATATTTATTCCAAGGTACTTTATTCTTTTTAAAGCTATGGTAAATGGGATTGTTTCCTTAATCTCTCTCTCTCTCTCTGATATTTTGCTGTTAGTTTACAGGAATGCAACAGATTTCTGTTTATTAATTTTGTATCCTGCAACTTCACTGAATTCATTGATGAACTCTAGTAGTTTTCTTGTGGCACCTTTAGGATTTTCTATGTATAACATTATATCATCTGTAAACAGTGACAGTTTTACTTCTTTTCCAACTTGGATTCCTTTTATTTATTATTCTTCTCTGATTGCCATAGCTAGAACTTCCAAAACTATGTTGAATAAAAGTGGTGAGAGTGGGAATCCTTGTATTTTTCCTGATCTTACAGGAAATGCTTTCAGCTTTGCAGCATTGAGTATGATGTTAGCTGTGAGTTTGTCATATATGATCTTAATTATGCTGAAGTTATGTTCACTCTGCCCACTTTCTATAGAGTTTTTGTCATAAATAGATATTGAATTTTATCAAAAACTTTTTCTGCATCTATTGAGATGATCATATGCTTTTTATTCAATTTCTCATTATGGTGTATCACATTGATTTTCCCCAAGTACTACTTTTTTTTTTCTGTAGCATGCAGTCGCTTGATGTGGGATCTCAGTTACCACACAAGGGATTGAACCTTGGCCACAGTGGTGAAGGCATCCAATCCTTACCATCAGACAACTAGGTACCTCCCTCTAGAATAATATTTTAAAATAATCTATCCCTCCCCTCCAAGCTCATTTGAAAATCCATTTTTAAAATTACCTATATCCTTATTAATTCAGGCACATATCTCTATTATTTATATTATTTTTATTTACTTTTTTTTTTCTTTTTCTGGCTGCACCCACAGCATATGGAAGTTCCTGGGCCAGGGACTAACTCCAAGCCACAACTGCAACTTGAGCCACAGCTACAGCAACGCTGGATCCTTTAGCCCACTGTGCCAGGCCAAGGATCAAACCCACACCCCCACAGTAACATGAGCTACTGCAGTTGGATTCTTAACCCACTATGCCACAGCAGAAACTCTGATATATGTCTATACTTTTTATTCTGTTATGTACAAGTACTTATTTTTCTGTTTTGAAATATGACAGAATAAGCCATTGTTCTTCTTCTTTTACCAAATATACCTTAGTATTTCATCTCTTTCTTCTTCTGAAGGAAATCCAGCCCCTTATTGAGACATTATTAATTTTCATCCCTCCAAATCATAATAGGAAATTAATTTTAATTAATTTGAGAATAAGTTAAATCATATAACAAAATTATCTTTTAAAAAATGAGTTTATTTCTCCCTTTTGTTTATGTATTGTTTTGTGACCCTCAATATAGAGTTTTGTAACCTTCATAATGCATAATTTTCAATATTGAAAGTTGTGTTATAGGGAGTTCCCATTGTGACTCAGTGGGTTATGAACCTAACTAGTATCCATGAGGATGCATTGCTGTGGCTGTGGCATAGGCCAGCACCTGCAGCTCCAATTCATCCCCTAGCCTGGGAGCTTCCACATGCCCCAAGAGTAGCCATAAAAAAGAAAAAAAAAAAGTTGTGTTATATATAAATCAGTGGCTATATGTCTTAGTCCAGTCAGGCTGCTATAAAAAACATATCACAGACTGAGTAGCTTATAAAAAACAAATCAAGTTTTCACAGTTCCAGAGGGTGGGAGGTCTTAGATATCAGTGCCAGCATGCTTGGCTGAGTACCTTCTAGATTACACACTTTTTGTTACATCCTCATGACATAGAAGGGGCAGAGTACCTCTCTTGCACCTCTTTTATAAAGACCTCAATCTCATTCTGAGCCCTCATGACAAAATCACCCCCCAAAGACCTCCACCTACTACTAGCAGCCCATTGGGTATTAGGATTTCAAAATGAATTTTGGAGAAATACAAATATTCCGCTCATAGCATTTTATAAATGGATACAAATCCCCATTATTTTAAAGTTTTATCAAATTGCAATCACTATACAATTTATAAATACACACTCATTCTTTTCTTTTCTTTTCTTTTTTTCCTTTTGTGGCTGCACCTGAGGCATGTGGAAGTACCTGGGCCAGGTGTGGAATTGGAGCTGCAGCTGCCAGCCTATACCACAGCCATGGCAACACCAGCTCCAAGCCGCATCTGCAACCTAAACCACAGTTCATGGCAATGCCAGATCCGTAACCCACTGAGCGAGGCCAGGGATTGAAACCACACCCTCACAAAGACAACATTGGATCCTTAACCCCTTAGCCACAATGCGAACTCCTATACTCATAAAAAGTCAGCATTCTAGATCAAGTCTCTTTGAACACTACTACCAAGCCCTTTCCCCTCTTGAGGCTGCTATGCATCAGTCAGACCTCTCCTATGGATTTAAGTTTTATCTTTACCATAAATCGCATGGTGTTTTTAAATATTACTTTAATGTACCATGTTGCACTTGCTTTTTTTATTTTTCAACGAGTTACCTTGGCAATCAATACACATATATCAATCACAAATTTGTAAATTACTGCAGAGTATTCCATGATCTACTGTGGGTTTTGTCAATACCCACTTGATAGACATTTAACTTTTAGCTCACTTGTCATTACTACAAATATCAACACAAAGAAATAAAACATTTTTGCGCATGCATAATAGGGGACAGATCTCTAATTTAAATACTCAGAAGTAGAATGGCTGGGTCATAAAATACGTACTTTTTTATTTTAAAGTATTCTATTAATTGCTCTCCAAAGTAGTTTCAGAAGTTTCCTCACCAATCATCACAGAAATAATTTCTTCTTCATACATCAGTCTCTCCTTAATATCATTAAATTTTAAAATGTTTACTTCTCCATTTTTTCATACCAGTGGCCAAAACTTTATTCCTAAGATAGTGGACATTGGAACAAAATGTTATGCCAGTTCATAGTTTCAGACAATTCAATTTTCAGTGTTACTGTTCAGAGTATATTATCACTTAGAAGGCATTTTCTGTATCAACTGTCATGATCTGCACATGCAGGTCAGAAGAAGAATTTCTGTCATGGCCAGGTGAAGAGAAAGTAGTTTATTGAGTTTGGTGGGGTGGAGAGAAAGTAGAGTTTAAGATGAGAGACCCTGCTTGAGCAGTGGGACAACTTCCTGATAATCAGGGAGAGCCTACACTGAGCACGTGGTCATGTCTGTTTTTATAACCCAGGGATAGGAGAGGTCTCAGGATATACCCGCTCACCTGCTGATTGGTTGGGGGAAGATGGGGGCTTCTGATGTACTTGCTGGTTGTTTGTGGGCATATAAAGGTCTTATGGGGTGGGGTGAGGAGTGGGCCACATACCTTTCCTAGTTGGGGGCAGGAAGGAGTAGGACAGGTTGCTCAAGCTGGGGGAAGGGGCATTACCGTGAGATGTTTGAGGTGATGATAAGGGTCTGATAATTCTTGTCTTGGCCAGAGGCTTTGAGTTCTATCTCCTTGAAGGCTCCCTGAAGCCCAGCATCAGCCAGTATGTACACTTCATTCTGTACATAAATAAAGCAATATCTAAGGCATATCTGGTTGATAAAGGCGTGATTAACAGATTCTCAGTTAATGGTTCTCAAATATGAAGTGGTTTTTGTTTGTTTTTAGTAACCTGTCCACTTTGAGTTAGCGTTAAACCAAGACAGAAATCTAAGATTTCTGATACCCAGATCAATATTGTTACCAGCCATATGAAGCTGGCTTTCGACTCAAGAAAACTATGCACAACTAAAAATTATAGTGCTCTGTGTGATGTGGTGATAATCATAACATTCTTTTTGTAAGGAGAATAATTCTCGAAAGCCAGAAACAGGTAATGTTATGGAGACTTAAGTAGTTCATTCTTATAAATTCTATTAGCCTAGGAGCCAAGGAAAGTGTGCTTACTTAAGAAACAATTGTTGAACTGTAAATAAATTGTTAAATTGTTATGATTATTGATTATTTGATGATTTTTTGGTTTATATTTAGTGATTTTTAAGAATTCTACAAGTAATGCACATTCATTTTTGGTAACAGGAAATATTCAAAATTATGTTTTAAGCTGTCCTATGATGTAGCCATTTAAAGAATATCGCCACTAATATTGTTGTTCATTATTTTTGTGTATGATTGTCTGTGTTCATAATATATCCACACAAGTTCACATATTATTCAGAATTATATTTTATTCTCAATGTGGTTTTCCATACTGCCTTCCTACACATTTATAAACAACAAATGTGTGCAGTTATGATAGGGATGGAATAGGCACAGGTAGTTTTAGAAGTCCCAATAAAGGATCATAGATAGAGAGGGCAACTAGAGGACATTGGGAGATAACTGTAAGTTAATAATTGTTCAAGAAAGCCATCAGAACAGGGCAGGCTTGCTTGACTAGTGGTGGAGATGCGAGAAGTGCCTCAGGTCGTTGGGTGGGGGATGGGGGTGAGCCCTGCATTCAGAATCAGACCTAGGGCAGGAGTTTGAGGACTGCTCTTCTGCTGATTTGAATACACACCTTACCAGATATTAAGCAGGAGCTACTGCTCAAAGAGGAAGAGGCGGTCTTTTCCAACCCCCACTCCCCTCCATGATAAAACTGTAGCCCAACGGATCCTCAGGGCAGAACCTCCTTGCCTGCCCATTTGCATCTCTCACAAGTGTCCTGACTTAATAGATCTATTTCTTGCCTACCACTTTGTCTCTTGCTGAATTCCTTCTGCATGGAGGCATGAAGAACTGAACCTCAGTGAGTCCAGACACCGGTTGGGTGATTTTAATTTAAAGCCATGGGTTCAAGTCCCAATCTGGGTTCTGGCTAGGTTCAGGCCATTAGTGCTGTCAGTTTCAGCTATACATATGAATTTAATGAAAATTTTCCTGGAATATTTGATCTGCAAAAATCAGTGTTTGGGGTCTCCTCAAAGAAATTTTCTTTTCCAAAAATATATACTCACCTCTGCTCCAGTTCTTCTATTTTTTTTTTTTTTCCTTCAAGGGCACTGGGAATTTGTAGTGTGAAATAAAATTCATATTTTATGGCAAGACAAGAAAAATTTGAACTTAAATAATTTTTCTCTGCCTTTTGGCCTCCTCTTTCCCCTCACCATGCATTGTGTGTCTGCATTATGCAACAACCAAACCTCCCTCATTGGCAGAAATATCTATTCAACCGTAAAGAGTAACATTCTCCAAGCATCAACAGGACAACTCCTTAAAAATAACATTCCTTCTTGATCTTGTAATGGCCAGGATGATGCTTAGATCTAGATTGTGTAAACTGTCAATAATACGTCATTTAACGTAAAACCCTGTGTCTCAATAACTTATATAACTCTGCCTTGACTTCTAATGGGTAGAAGAGCATCTCAGAGTTTTCTGAGATGCTCTTCCCCACATTATAATCCTCAAATTTGCCTCAAATACAATTTTCCATTTCTTACTTAGATTGACCGATTAGTTTTCTATCAACAGTAGAGCAAGTATTCATTTTCTTTTATTAAAAAACACCAGTTTCAGCTCATCCCTCCTTATTTTGGTTTTTGTGGTTTTATTCTATCTTCTATATTCATGGGTTTACTCCCTGCCATGTAGATGTTTCTTGTAGAGAAGTAAACTTACCCTCCCCAAGTGCCTCTTTAACATGTGGATTATTTTTACCTGAAGAAAATCAAGGCCAGAAAGACTCAGGAAGTAACTTTTGACCTTCCTTCTATGTGTCTAAAATAATTTAGATAGAGGATCTTTTCCCAGAATAGAGCTATCCTCATACATATCTGCAAGGAATGTGGGCTAGGTGTGGTGGAGGAACTCTAGGCAGCAGCTAGCTGTGTTTCATTGTCTCTGCAGGGACCAGCAAATATTTGTTTACAAAACCTTCGCTTTTCCATCTCCATGTGAATTGCCTTCCTCCTCTTTGGAGTCCCAAATAATTACCCCTAACAACTTCTTCTCACTTTAGCTGAAGAGTGAGTTTTGTCTTTACTATTGTGGTTTTTTTCCCTCTGGATTATTTTATTTTCTCTCTTTTCAGCTCTATGGTCACTTAATTCTGTTTTATTTTATCTACTTGTGAGTGAAAAAATATTGCCTGCCATAGCAGTAAAAAAGGATGTTGCAGCCATCAAGCCATCATTTTACTGATGGTGAGTCCTGAGGAAAAAGGATGGAAACAGGATGCCCACCATCAAGCAGTCAGCCACTGCAGCCACCCCCAACCATGCACCCTAAGGGGACTCAAGGTGAGAAAGCACAGGATACTGGTCCCAGAGAGCTGAGGTGTATATCAAAGGAATCATATATGTTCCATATATAGAAAAGTGCTAAATTCCTTAACTCGGAATAAAACATAATTCTCAACTTTTAGGTTGTGGGCTTTTTTCAAAAAATATACTGATTAATAATTGAAGTTTTAATTTGAATGTAGCATAACCATATGGGCTCTTTAAATTATAATACAGAAGAGGAAAAACAGGATAATTTTTAATGTAATTTTGGAAAATATCCATCTAGAGTGAAATACAGTATTAAAGATATGTTATTATCTATGATCAATGGTGAATTAAAGAATTATTTTAATATTTGTGATCTATGAAAATTGGGCATTTTCTTGATCCATAAATAAGATCTAATTTAATGGGATATCTGAAATAAAGTAAGAACATTAAAATTATTATCAGCTTAATTCCAAAAAAACTTTTACCACTTTCTTTAAATATATATATAGAGAGAGACTTTTTAAATTTGGAAACTTTTATGTGATTGGAATTCCTTATAGAATGCAAAGCAGGTGCTGATCATGAAATCAGAGGCTTCTCAGAATCTAATATGCACAGATCAATGCTGATGACAGTTGGCCATTCCTAATAGTTTTGTGTCAAGAAATATACTTGATGTTTATGCTTCAAATAGAACTCATAAAACCCAGAAGATTTAAGATGGTGATAAAACCATCTGTCAACTTTACATATTTATTGGTAAAGAACAGATTTTGTCCTTTTATTTTAAATAAAACAATTTTAACATTTATATTAGGGAGAATGTAAAAGAACAGAAAGTACTGCTCACACTTTAGAAAGATTTAGAAAGTAACCTAAACTAAAAGTAGAACTATGTCAAGCAAAACCTAGTCTACAGAGACCACAACTGGCTGACAGTGACAAGGAAGCAGACTCTTGGATGGGAAGAAGCTGGCTGGGAATAAAGTCAAAATATGTGGGGAGAGAGGACAAGATGGCGGAGGAGTAGGGGGACACGCTCGCCCTCTCCCACAAACACAACAAAAAAAAGCACATCTACAGAATAAATGACTCGCACAGAACAGCAACCAATCGCTGGCAGAAGAACCTAAACTCCAATAACGGCAAGTTCGTGACATTACTGGGCAGAACGGGAGAAAAGAGGAGAGTGAGAGAAGGCGAATCCGAGCAGGACGGGCGCTCCCGAAAGGGAACTGTGGAGGAGAAAGGGATCCCGCACCCTGGAAAGTCACCTACCAGGGGAAAGATCAAACGAACCGGAGGAATCTCCAGATGCAGAGAAGAGTGTAGCAGTAAGTTGGAGTACAGAAAAGCCGATCAAGAACCGAACGGACCATCTGAACTACGGGCACAGTCACCAAAAATTGAGACGCCTGAGTGGGGGCTGGGCACCGAATCCTCGGCTCCAGAGGTTAGTCCCCGAGAAAGGGCCGGGGGATGTCTGGGTAGGGGCTGGGCACTGAGACCTCGCCTCCAAAGGTTGGTCCCCGAGAAAGGGCCGGGGGACACCTGGATGGGGGCTGGGCACCGAGACCTCGCCTCCGAGGGTTGGTCGCTGAGAAAGGGCCGGGGGACGCCTGGGTGGGGGCTGGGCACCGAGACCTAGGCTCCAGAGGTTAGTCCCCAGGCTGTGGGGGCAGGGCGGAGCGGAAACTGCTTGGGAGGTCTAGAAACCATTTGATGGGGCAGAGACTGCCTGGGAGACTAGAAAACAAAGCTGTCGCAGAGGAAGGGAGCAATACTCTAGGGGCGGGGAAGTGGAAAGCCGCATCAGAGGGAACCTGGGAAAAGAGCCTGGTCTGCGCCCGTGCTGGGGAGGGGAGAGAAGGGGTGGGTCCCCATAGAATACCCCCCACGCCACAGCAAGCTTACAGGCCCGCTAGCTAGCAGAAAGCTGTGCTTCCCAGTGCATCCCCTCCCCCCACCCCTGCCACCCCCGCCACCCCCTACGCTCTCACCGGACCTGGGGCTGCCTGCCATCCAGGAGGGCTGGCCTCAACAATTGCCTGAAGCCTACCACCGCAGGGGCTGTCCCTGCACAGGCCCTTTGGAGGGGCTACACTTCCGCAGAGCAGCACCAAACACCACCAGCCCCCGAGAAAAGGCCTACAGCCCAGAAAAGCTAGAATAAGCCTTGCCAGGCCGTGAATAGATCTGCCTAAGTCTCAGACAGTTTCTGAGTCGGGCTGCCGCGGGGAGGAGCCTCTTGGGTTTCCAACGGCCCTGCTACCCGCCCAAGCCCCCAGGGGGTGCTCTAGTGAATCAGCTGCATAGGACTGCCAGCTCCAGGCAGGACCCCCTACAGCCCAGAAAAGCTGCAACAAGCCTGGCCGAGAGGAGAAAAGATCTCAGACGGTCTTTCTGAATCGGGCTGCAAGAGAAAAACAGAATGTTACCTACAAGGGAACCCCCATAAGAATATCAGCTGACTTCTCTACAGAAACACTACAGGCCAGGAGGGAATGGCAAGAGATATTTAAAGTGCTAAAAAGAAAAAATATGCAACCTAGAATACTCTATCCAGCAAGAATATCATTTAAACTAGAAGGGGAAATAAAAACTTTTTCCAACAAACAAAAACTTAAAGAATACAGCAACACAAAACCCAGGGTAAAGGAAATATTGAAAGGGCTTCTGTAAACCAAAAAGAAAGGAAGGAAAGGGAAGAAAAAAGAAAAGAAAAAAAAAAAGAAGAAGAGGAAGAACTAGGACTGAGGAAACCACAATCAGAGAGCAGTCACTCAAATAAGCCAGCATACAGATTTAATCATGAACAGGCCTCAAACAAAATAAAATTAAAAAGAAAAAAATAAAAAAGAGTCGTCAAAATCATAAAATGTGGGCAAGGGATGTTAGGAAGTAAATAACGCTTTTTGTTTGTTTGTATGTTTCTCTTCTTAATTTTAATATAGTAATGAAGTGTTTGAACTTACAGGACCATCAGGCTAAAACACACAATTATGGGAAGGGGTTAGCATACTTAAAAAACAGGGCAACCACAAGCCAAAACCAAATTTTGCATTTGCAAAAAATGAAAAAAAATACACTCAAGCAGATAATAACAGGAGACCATCCAACCAAAAAAAAAAAAAAGAAAAGAAAAGAAAGGAAGAATGGAGACCCATAGAATCAACTGGAACACGAGGTTCAAATGGCAATAAATCATCATCTATCAATTATCACCTTAAATGTCAATGGACTGAATGCCCCAATCAAAAGACACAGAGTGGCTGAGTGGATAAAAAGGCAAAAACCTTCAATATGCTGCCTACAAGAAACTCACCTTAGGACAAAAGATACATAGAGATTGAAAGTGAAAGGGTGGGGAGAAATATTTCACGCCAATAGACATGACAGAAAAGCAGGAGTCACAACGTTCACATCAGACAAAATAGACTTTAAAACAAAAGACATAAAGAAAGACAAAGAAGGACACTACTTAAGGATTAAGGGATCCATCCAAGGAGAGGATGTTACTATCGTCAACATATATGCCCCAAATACAGGAGCACCCAGATACATACAACAAATATTAACAGACATAAAGGGAGATATTGATGAGAATACAATCATAGTAGGAGACCTTAATACCCCCCTCACATCAATGGACAGATCCTCTAGACAGAAAACCAATAAAGCAACAGAGATCCTAAAGGAAACAACAGAAAAGTGAGACTTCATTGATATCTTCAGGACACTACATCCAAAAAAAGCAGAATACACATTCTTCTCAAATGCTCATGGAATATTCTCAAGAATCAACCACATATTGGGACACAAAGCTAATCTCAATAAATTTAGGAACATAGAAATTATCTCAAGTCTCTTCTCTGACCACAATGCCATGACATTAGAAATCAACCATGGGAAAAGGAAAGAGAAAAAACCTACTGCATGGAGCCTAAACAACATGCTACTAAAAAACCAATGGGTCCATGAGGAAATCAAGAAGGAAATTAAAAACTACCTCGAAACAAATGATAATGAAGACACAACCGCTCAAAATCTATGGGATGCTGCGAAAGCAGTGCTCAGAGGGAAATTTATAGCAATACAGGCCTTTCTCAAAAAAGAAGAAAGATCCCAAATGGACACCTTAACCCTCCACCTAAATGGATTAGAAAAAGAAGAACAAAAAAGTCCTAAGGTCAGCAGAAGGAAGGAAATTATAAAGATCAAAGAAGAAATCAATAAAATAGAGACTCAAAAAACAATAGAGAAAATCAATAAAACCAAGAGCTGGTTCTTTGAAAAGGTAAACAAAATTGACAAACCCCTGGCCAGACTCACTAAAAAGAGGAGAGAAAGAACCCAAATAACCAAAATTAGAAATGAAAAAGGAGAAATCACAACGGATACAGCAGAAATACAAAAAACCATAAGAGAATACTATGAACAAACTATACGGCAGCAAGTTTGACAATCTGGAAGAAATGGACAATTTTCTAGAATCTTATAGCCTGCCAAAACTGAATCAAGTAGAAACAGACCAACTGAACAGACCGATCACTAGAAATGAAATTGAAGAGGTCATAAAATCACTCCCTACAAATAAAAGTCCAGGACCAGATGGCTTCACAGGTGAATTCTATCAAACATATAAAGAGGAATTGGTGCCCATCCTCCTGAAACTCTTTCAAAAGGTTGAAGAAGAAGGAATACTCCCAAAGACATTCTATGATGCCACCATCACCCTCATTCCAAAACCAGACAGAGATACCACCAAAAAAGAAAACTATCGCCCAATATCATTGATGAACATAGATGCAAACATTCTCAACAAAATCTTAGCCAACCGAATCCAACAACATACCAAAAAAATTATACACCATGACCAGGTTGGGTTCATCCCAGGTTCACAAGGATGGTTCAACACACGCAAATCAATCAGCATCATACACCACATTAACAAAAAAAAAAGTCAGAAATCATAGGATCATCTCAATAGACGCAGAAAAAGCATTTGACAAAGTCCAACATCCATTCGTGATCAAGACCCTCGCCAAAGTGGGCATAGAGGGAACATTCCTGAATACGATCAAAGCCATTTATGATAAACCCACAGCAAATATAATACTCAGTGGGGAAAAACTGAAAGCCTTCTCACTCAAATCTGGAACAAGACAGGGATGCCCACTCTCACCACTGCTCTTCAACATAGTTTTGGAGGTCCTAGCCACAGCAATTAGACAAACAAAAGAAATGAAAGGCATCCATATAGGAAGAGAAGAGATCAAACTGTCACTGTATGCAGATGACATGATACTATACATAGAAAACCCGAAGGACTCAACCCCAAAACTACTTGAACTGATTCATAAATTCAGCAAAGTAGCAGGATATAAGATTAACATTCAGAAGTCAGTTGCATTTCTGTATACCAGCAATGAAACATTAGAAAAGGAGTACAAAAATACGATACCTTTTAAAATTGCACCTCACAAAATCAAATACCTCAGAATACACCTGACCAAGGAGGTAAAGGACCTATATGCCGAGAACTATAAAACTTTAATCAAAGAAATCAAAGAAGATGTAAAGAAATGGAAAGATATTCCATGCTCCTGGATTGCAAAAATCAATATTGTAAAAATGGCCATACTACCCAAAGCAATCTACAGATTCAATGCAATCCCTATCAAAGTACCCAGGACATTTTTCACAGAACTAGAACAAACAATCCAAACATTTATATGGAACCACAAAAGACCCCGAATCGCCAAAGCAATCCTGAGAAACAAAAACCAAGCAGGAGGCATCACTCTCCCAGATTTCAAGAAATACTACAAAGCCACAGTCATCAAAACAGCGTGGTACTGGTATCAAAACAGACAGACAGACCAATGGAACAGAAGAGAGAATCCGGAAATAAACCCTGACACCTATGGTCCATTAATCTTTGACAAGGGAGGCAAGAACATAAAATGGGAAAAAGAAAGTCTATTCAGCAAGCATTGCTGGGAAACCTGGACAGCTGCATGCAAAGCAATGAAACTAGAACACACCCTCACACCATGCACAAAAATAAACTCAAAATGGCTGAAAGACTTAAATATACGACAGGACACCATCAAACTCCTAGAAGAAAACATAGGCAAAACACTCTCTGACATCAACATCATGAATATTTTCTCAGGTCAGTCTCCCAAAGCAAGAGGAATTAGAGCAGAAATAAACCCATGGGACCTCATCAAACTGAAAAACTTTTGCACAGCAAAGGAAACCCAAAAGAAAACAAAAAGACAACTTACAGAATGGGAGAAAATAGTTTCAAATGATGCAACCGACAAGGGCTTAATCTCTAGAATATACAAACAACTTATACAACCCAATAGCAAAAAAAACCAATCAATCAATGGAAAAATGGGCAAAAGGCCTGAATAGACATTTCTCCAAAGAAGACATACAGATGGCCAACAAACACATGAAAAAACGCTCAACATCGCTGATTATAAGAGAAACGCAAATCAAAACTACCATGAGATACCACCTCACACCAGTCAGAATGGCCATCATTAATCAATCCACAAATAACAAGTGCTGGAGGGGGTGTGGAGAAAAGGGAACCCTCCTGCACTGTTGGTGGGAATGTCAACTGGTACAGCCACTATGGAGAACAGTTTGGAGATACCTTAGAAATCTATACATAGAACTTCCATATGACCCCACAATCCCACTCTTGGGCATCTATCTGGACAAAACTCTACTTAAAAGAGACACGTGCACCCGCATGTTCATTGCAGCACTATTCACAATAGCCAAGACATGGAAACAACCCAAATGTCCATCAACAGATGATTGGATGAGGAAGATGTGGTATATATACACAATGGAATACTACTCAGCCATAAGAAAGAATGACATAATGCCATTTGTAGCAACATGGATGGAACTAGAGACTCTCATCCTGAGTGAAATGAGCCAGAAAGCAAAGACAAATACCATATGATATCACTTATAACTGGAATCGAATATCCAGCACAAATGAACATCTCCTCAGAAAAGAAAATCATGGACTTGGAGAAGAGACTTGTGGCTGCCTGATGGGAGGGGGAGGGAGTGGGAGGGATCGGGAGCTTGGGCTTATCAGACACAATTTAGAATAGATTTACAAGGAGATCCTGCTGAATAGCATTGAGAACTATGTCTAGATACTCATGTTGCAACAGAACAAAGGGTGGGGGAAAAATGTAATTGTAATGTATACATGTAAGGATAACCTGACCCCTTTGCTGTACAGTGGGAAAATTAAAAAAATAAAAATAAAAAAAAATATGTGGTATATGTTGTGAACAAATATATTTTATGAATAGACTTCAGGTTGCAAAGCCAAAAAAAGGACCTAGAATGAAAAATATAAAGATTAATCACAATTTGTGCTTGGTCCCATATACATGCAGATTAATGAAATCATACAAATTAAAAGTAAAACGAGGCACTTCTAGAAAATATTTAAAGATAGAGATTAAGATTATTCTTACTGGAGTTCCTGTCGTGGCGCAGTGGTTAACGAATCCGACTAGGAACCATGAGGTTGCGGGTTCGGTCCCTGCCCTCGCTCAGTAGGTTAACGATCCGGCATTGCCGTGAGCTGTGGTGTAGGTCGCAGATGCAGCTCGGATCCCGTGTTGCTGTGGCTCTGGTGTAGGATGGTGGCTGCAGCTCCGATTCGACCCCTAGCCAGGGAACCTCCATATGCCGAGGGAGCAGCTCAAGAAATGGCAAAAAGACAAAAAAAAAAAAAAGATTATTCTTATTGAATATTGGAAAGTGTTCAGGACGAAAAAATATATTTTATATCGCCCTTAAATATGATCTGTTAGACTAGTAGTTATATTTTTTGATACAGACATAAGTGGCATACAACAAAAATACCAAACATTATAATGAAGGTGTTGGAGAGGAAGAAATTTTCCTCTACCCCTCTAGGTTCTTCTGACTGGTCTAAGAATCATAGTGACATGACACAGATTAATAGGAGAAAATCACTCAGAAGTTTAATAACATATATACATGGGATGCAGAAGATAGCTGGCTCCAGGATAGACATTTACAACCAGCCACCTATCTATATTTCAAGTTAGAAATAACAGCAGACACAGGGCAAATACCTGGAATTTGTCTTCTGTGGACACATTAAATAATGGTAATGGCAGGGACAGAGAGGGGCTAAGCTATGCTTGGGCAAAAAATCAAGAGGTCACATACTTCCCATCCTCGGGATCAGGGAGGCCCCCAAAAACACATGCACAGAAAGACTCCTAGGGTCAGAGAGGGAGGGAGTTCCAGGCCATAATTAGTACTGATAACCATCCCATAACCCTTTGTTCTGTATCCATCATGGCCAAAAGATGCACGAACATATTGGGGAGGGCCCTGGCTCCAGTCAGGTGTGAGGAATAAAACAAGTTAATTGGCCAAAGGAAAACAAAGACGCAGGAGAAATGCCCCATATAAGTGGTTTAAATCACCTCTCTGGCATGCTCCTTATTCAGGAGGACACCAGCACTCCTCTTTTGGGTATGTATTACTGCTTTGCTTCTATCTTAAATAAACTAATTCACTATGTGCTCGCCCACATGTTGTACTGTGTCTATAATAATAAACTTTGTACCTGTTTTTACAGTCTTTGCCTCCTTAAAACATTCTTGCTTTCAACAGAGGTCAAGAATCAGGGCAATTCTAATTCTGCTTTTAACCTCTGGCTAGTCTCACGGCTAGGATTTCTGGTTTTCTCCCAGGCTGCCCCAGTTCAACTGCTGAGCAGGGAATTAAGATCTCACTTCAAGCCATCACTCCCTGCTGTCTCTCCGGATGTGGGAGAGACCCAGGAGAATTAACTCAACATAGTGGCTCAAATCCTCACCTTGAATACCATCCACAGCTAAAGACAGAAGAGGATGTTTGGGGTAGTGGTTTGGAACTTCAAAGAGAAGGAAGGCAATTCACATGGAGATAGAAAACCAAAGATTTTGTAAATGAATATTTGTTGGGTCCTGCAGAGACAATGCGACAATGGATTCTGATCTCTAGGTGCTGCCTACACTTTCTCCCATCACACCTAGCCCACATTCTTTGCAGATATCTTTGCCCCATTACCAACACACCCAAGTCAGTGCCCAACAAGGGTCCTCCTGCCCAGTGTCACGCCTATAGAATGAGACAGTTTGGTTCAAAAGCAAAGGGAGCTTTACTCTTTGTTTAAATAATGGAGACACGTGAACTTGAGCTCTGGAGTGCAGAAGGCTCTCCCAAAAGGCCGTGGGAGGGGCTGCTTTATAGGGGTCTTGTTGAGGGCGGGGAGGGGCAGAGTTCTCCAGGTGCAGGGGCACCACAGGCGTGCTGCTCACACTCCAGACTGCAGTGTGGGGCTCAGTGTTTCTGACGGCCCGCCACCGCCATCTTGAACTGCAGTATCAGAGGCACAGGCTCCTGAACTGACCTGTCGGCACAGCCACTCCTCGCAGGCCGCTCTGAAGTGCTAGATGCCGGAGGCCTCTGCATGGGAGGCTCTGCAATTAGCCCCCTTCAAGCAAGTGAAACTAGATGAAGCACAAAGGAAAAGAAAAAACTTTAGACTTTATTTTGTTACTCAGATTCTATTTTTATTTTCTGGGACTTGTGAATGGGACTTGCCAGTGACAAATCCCTCCTCTGCCTTTTGTCTTTTTCCTCATTCTTAAAGCTCCCTGAGGGGCAATGGTCTGTCTTCTGTAACAGCTTCTTGCTGATTTGGGGGGGGGGGGCTAATGGCAGGTGGAGGAGCAGAGTTTTCACAGCTGTCCTTTGTTATGTTTGCTTATCCCCAGGCCTCAGCACTGTTCTAGCCCTGAGCAACCACTATTTGCCTAAACTTGTGGAGACAAAGGATACCAGAAAATTTCAGATTCACAGCCCAAATATCAGCAAGAAAACAATGGTCACATGTTAGATTTTTCCTAAAAATGAAGGTGCCTAGATCTTTTGCCTGTTGGCAACCGTGCCCTGCTGTAAAGATTCACTGCCCAGGCCTGATTCTCCCTCGTCATGCTTTTGTTTTTGGGGGCGGGGAAACTTCAGGTCAGAGAGAGGTTCACATGAGTAGTCAAGGGGGTCTGTTGCCCAGGTTGGAGGTTGGGGCTCAGGAGCCCTCTTCCCTCTAGTGTGATGTCCCCACGGAGTAACTCCTGCAACTTCAGGGCAGAATGGGTGCTTAGGGTCACTGTTCCCCTTAGGTGTGAGCTGGTCTTGAGGGCTGCTGATTTTCCAGGTTTTAGGTACACACACAGTCTCTTGACTGGAAGGGGTGTGGGGCCCGGATGATGAGTGCTGGCAGCACCTGGTCACCGTATTCCATGAGGGCTTTCCTGGTTTCTCCTCCCTGGAGGTCACACTTGTGTTATTCCATTTCAAGGGGGTTGGGGTCTCCCTTCTCTCTGGCTTGGGGAAGGGGCCTACCATCCAGGAGTTCAAATGCATTTCACCTTAACTTCTCCCTTGTAGCTAACACACTCAGAGCAGGACAACTAGAAGCAATTTAATACAATTTTTTTGAGTTTTCTGACATAGATTGGCCAAGGCCCATTTCACGATCTGATTGGATCTCTCTACTTGCCCAATGATTTGTGTCTTCAGGCTGAGTGCTAGGTCCATTTTATGCCCTGGGCACTATTTATCCCATCTGTCACTTGAGACACAAATGCTGGACAATTATCGCTTTGTAGGAATCCTGGGAGCCCAAACCTGGGGATTATTTCTTCTAGTAATGACTTAGCCACTTCAGCTGCCATTCATTTCTAGTGAGGAATGTTTTTATTCACTCAGGAAATGTGTATACTAGCACCAAGAGATAACTGAAATTGCCCAGAACTTGGCATGACAGTGAAATCAGTCTGCCAGTCTTCACCAGGCTATGTCCCTCTGGTCTGAATGGGCTCTATCTGGGGACATCTGGGTGGGGGTCTGGTGTTTACAGATAGGGCATGTCTCAACTCTCTGACTGATTATCTTTTTCAGTCCAGGAGTTACCATGACCTCAGCTAACTAATTATAGGGCTTCCCTCCCATAGTAAGTTCCTTGATGAGCCTTTCTAATGGCTTGACAAGCTGAGTTTGGGGAAAGTATTGCCTATGTTCATAATCTAGCAGCACATGGCCTCCTAGATTTCTATTGAAGCCTCATTTGGGGGCTTCCTTTGTATGGACTGGGCATTGGATGATTCTGGTCTCCTAGGTGTGAGGGTAATTGCCAAATTATTAGTTCTAGGGCCGCCCTTTTGGCAGTTGCATCTGCTCTGTTTTTTCCCTTTATTACCTCTGCACCTCCCTTTTAGTTACTCCTACAGTGAATTCTTGCCACCTTTTTTGGAAGCTGTATTGCTTCTAAGAGCTTAAGTATGCTTAAGCCATGTTCCACCTGTCTGTTCTCTGCAGCATACATAACTGTTTTCTTCCAAATAGATGTGTGGGAGTTCCCCTTGTGGCACAACGGAAACAAATCCGACTAGGAACCATGAGGTTGCAGGTTTGATCCCTGGCTCGCTCAGTGGGTTAAGGATCTGGCATTTCGGTGAACTGTGGTGTAGGTTGCAGATGCGGCTCAGATCCTGCATTGCTGTGGCTATAGCAGCTATAGCTCTGATTCAACTCCTAGCCTGGGAACCTCCATATGCCTTGAGTGCAGCCCTAAAAAGCAAAAATAAAAAAAAAAAAGATTTGTATGCATGTAAGATGGCATAAGAACACCAGGAATCTATGTGAACATTAAGAATCTTCCCTGTCCCAAGCTCGAAGGTTTGAATGAGGGCTATCAGTTCCACCTTTGGGGCAGAAAACCCTAGTGGCAGGCTTCGTGCCTCTATGACTTGGGTCTGGGAGGTTATTTCATGTCTCACCAGCCTTCTTCCCTCTCTCATAAAACCGCTCCTGTCTGCCAATCATTCCTCTTTGGCATTTGGGAGAAGCTCACTTTCTAGATCAGGGCTACTGCAGTAGATCATGTCTATGGTTTCTGTACCATTATGCTCCAGAGCCCCCATTTCTGTGGATAGCAGGGAGGCCGGATTTAGCATAGTATAGGTTTTTATGGTAGCCATTGGGTGGTCTAAAACATAGTATGATCTTGAATCTACCTTCTGGGGATAGCCTTACCCGGTGTGGAGTCCATATGGTGATTGGCTGACCAAAACATTAACTTTTCAGCCTCCTTTAGCAGGGTTGTAATAGCTGTTTTTGCAAGGAGGATATCCCTTAGGTTGTTTGATCAAATTGTTTAGAGAAAGAAGCAACCACCTCAGTAAGGATTCCCAGTTTATAAGCTATACCTCAAGGGCAGCCCCCCTTTTCTCATAAATATAAAGGCCAAGGGGTTTAGCTAACTCGGAAAGGCCCAGGGCAGGAGCCTGGGGTAATTGCTTTTTTTATTTCTTGAAAGGCCCTTTCACATTCTGAATTCCATTCAAAAGGATCATTAGCTTTTCCATTCAAGTTTTCCCATAGAGACCTAGCTATTAGACCATAGTTGGAGATCCAGATGCAGGGAAAACCCAGCCATCCCCAGGAAACCCCTAAACTGTCTTCTAGTTTTAGGAGGGGTGAGGCTGCAAATAAATGGCTTCTTTCTTTTCCTGAGGTAGGCTTCTCTGACCTTCCGTGAGAATAAAGTCTAAGTAGGTCACCCAAGTTTGTGATATTTGAGGCTTTTTCTTGGACACTTTATATCTTTTTTCAGCTAGGAGGTTACACAGTATTTTGTCAGAGGCCTCCTCAGTAAGAGTGGTGATCACGATGTTGTCTACATATCAGAGGAGGGTTCTTGTACATCTTTAGCTAAAGTTTCCCCAGAGATGGTGGAGGAATTTTAGAAAACTACTTGGAGCAAGACTATCTAGCAGTTATTGTTTTGTTTCTTTTTTAATTGAAGTATAATTGATTTACAGTATTGTGTTAGCTTCAGTTGTACAGCATAGTGATGGAGTTTTTTGCAGATTATATTCCATTATAGATGATTATAAGATATTGGGTAATAATATTCTTTGTGATATACTCCTTATTACTTATCTACTTTATGTATAGTAATTTCTATCTACTAAATCCATAATACTCATTTGTGCCTCTCCACTTAGGTAACCATAACTTTTTTCTATGTCTGTTGAGTCTGCTTCAGTTTTTTATGTGCATTCATTTGTATTATTTCTTTAGATTCCACGTATGAGTGATATCATATGATATGTGTCTTTGACTTATTTCACTAAGCATAATCTCTAGGTCCATCCATGTGGCTAAAAATGGCAATATTTCATTCTTTTTTATGGCTGAGTAGTATTCCATTGTATATCTATATCTATCTCTCCATGACATATTATCTTAATCCAATCATCTGTTGATGGATGCGGGTTGTCTCCATGTCTTGGCTATTATAAATAGTGCTATTATGAACATTGGGGTGCAGGTATCTTTTCAAACTAAAGTTTTTCTTTTTCCAGATATATACCTGGGAATAGAATTGCTAGATCATATGGTAGCTCTATTTTTAGTTTTTAAAAGAAACTTGCTTACTGTTTTCCTTAGTGACTGTAAGTGATTTTACCAATTTACTTTTCCACCACAGTGTAGGCAGGTTCACTTTTCTCTACACCCTTCCAGCATTTATTATTTGTAGATTTTTTTGATTATCACATCACCATCCTGATTGGTATTACATGATATCTCATTGTGGTTTTGATTTGCATTTCTCTAATAATTAGTGATGTTGAGCATCTTTTCATGTGCATGTTAGCCATCTGTACGTCTTCTTTTGAGAAATGTCTATGTAGGTCTTCTGCCTATTTTTTTTTTTTGATTGGGTTGTTTGTTTGATATTGAGCTACTTTATATATTTTGGAAATGAAGCCCTTCTTGGTCTCATCACTTGCAAATATTTTCCCCCATTTCCTAAGTTGTCTTTCATTTTATCTCTTTTTGCTTGATTTTTTTTTTTAATTTCTGCAATATCAGTTATTATGTCTCCTCTTTCATTTACTTTGTTTATTTAGGTCCTTTCTCTTTTCTTCTTGCTTAGCCTAGCTAGAGGTTTGTCAATTTTGTTTATCTTTTCAAAAAACCTAACTCCTGTTTTTATTGGTCTTTTCTATTATGTATTTATCTCTATTATATTTATTTCTTCTCTTATTTCCATCCTTCTGCTGACTTTGGGCTTTGTCTGTTCTTCTTTTTCTAATTCTTTTAGGTGGTAGGTTAGGTTGTTTATTTGAGATTTTTCATTTCTTGAGGAAGGCCTGTATCACTGTGAAATTCTCTTTTAGAGCTGTTTTTGCTTTTGAAAATTGTGTTTTCATTTTTGTTTGTCTCAAGATATTTTCTGACTTTTCTATGATTTTTATCATGGACTCATTGGTTTTTTGTTGAAGACTGTTTTGTGATCTAGAGTGTGATATATCCTAGAAGACCATTCCATGTGTACTTGAAAAGAATATGTATTCTGCTTCTGCTTTTTTTTTTTTGGATGTAGTGTCCTGTAGATATCAATTAAATCTAACTGATCTATTGTGTCATTGAGGATATCTGTTGCCTTATTGATTTTCTATCTGAAGGATCTGTCCATTGATGTCAGTGGGGTATTGAAATCTCCTATTAGTGTATTATTGTTAATTTCTCCCTTTATGTCTGTTAGTATTTGCTTCATATATTTAGGTCTTCCTGTATTGGGTGCAAATATGACAATGAGTGTAATATTCTCTTCTTGTATTGATCCCTTTATCATAATATAATACCTTTCTTTGTCTTTAATTATGGCCTTTGTTTTGAAGTTTATTTTGTCTGGCATGAGTATTGCTACCTTGTCATTTCCATTTGCATCAAATATGTTTTATGAAATATTTTCAGTCTGGGGTGTCTTTCACCCTGAAGTGAGTGTCTTGTATCCAGAATATTAAAGCGTTTTGTTGTTGCTGTTTTATGGCCACTCCTGTGGCATATGGGGTTCTCAGGCTGGGGGTTGAATTGGAGCTGCAGCATCAGGTCATGGGGCCCTTGACAGTGGCAACAGTAGGGTGTGTGCACTCTCAGGGAGGTGAGGGTGACAGGTGTTTCCTGGTTACAGGACCCTTGGCTGTAGCACCTGCTGGTTGTGGGGCCCTCGCCAGTAACAACAGTGGGGCATGTGTGTTCCTAGGGAGGTGGGGTGACAGTCAGTGTCTGGTTGTAGGACCTTTGGCAGTGGCAATAGTGGCAGGTCACACACTCCCAGGGAGGTGGAGCCTGTGGACAGCACCTGGCTGCAAGGTCCTCCACAGTAGTGTTGATCCCTGGGGTGGTGGGGTGGCAGGCATTATCATACTGTTCCCACCTCTAGAGTCTGAGATGGCCATGGTGCCTTGCATTTGCCCCTGTAACCTGCAAAAGAGATTTCCTGCCACCTGAGAGTCCATACACATGCTGAGAAAGAAGCTCTATGGCAATCTCACCCCCCAACCATTCCTTGCACTCCCCAACAATGGCGCCTTGCTTATCTGGAGGGCTCAGGCCTCCTCCTGCAGTCCTTGTGTGGTACACTACTCCCTAGCCCCTTAGGCTATTTACACATAGCCAATCCCAGTCTTCTCCCTGGAAATGACCTCTGAAGCCCAAGCCTCAGCACCTAGACCCCTCCTGAGTATGTCAGGCTGGAGTATGCCAGACAGTGGTACCAAGAGTCTCTGTAGTTCTCTCTATGTGTTGCCCTCCTCCGGGTGCTACACTTTTCTCCATGGCTTTGAGGCTCCCCCTCCATCCCAGCTGACCTCTCCACCAGTCGAGGGCCGCAGAATCCTTTCCTCTTTCATAGCTCCCTCCCAGGAGTGCTGGTCCCATCCTGATTCCTTTCTCTCCTTTTTCTTCATTTTGTCCTACCTAGTTATTTGAAGGTTTTCTTGCCCTTTTGGAAGTCTGAGGTCTTCTGCCAGTGTTCGGTAGATGTTCTGTATGAATTGTTCTACATGTAGGGTTTTTTTTTTTTTTTATTGTATTTGTGGGAGAAGGTGACTGCCAATGTCCTGTCCCCACAGTGACCCCTGCCTCCCTAGGATACCCTCCAACAACCAGAGGTAGGTCTGGCCCAGACTCCTGCATAGTCACTACTTTGCCATGGGACTCAGTGTGCATGAAACTTTATGTGCACCCTCTAAGAGTGGAGTCTCTGTTTCCCCCAGTCCTGTGGAGCTCCTTCACTCAAGCTCTGCTGGCATTTAATGCCAAATGCTCTGCAGCTTTTCCTCCTCCCAATGCCAGAGCCCTAGACTGGGGGATGTGAGATGGGGTTCAGAACTCTCACACCTATAGGGGAGTCTCTGTGACATACTTTTTTTTCCAGTTTGTGAGTCACCAGTTTTATACCCACAAGCTGGATATAAGGTTTGGTATTTGCTTATATCATGCAAGCACCCCTCCTACTGTCTTATTGTGGCTTCTTCTTTGTCATTGGGCATAAAACACCTTTTTTAATTGTTTCTGATTTTTTTTTGGTTGATGGTTATTCAGTAGTTGTGATTTTTGTATTTCCATGAGAGGGAGATGATCTCAGGTCCTTCTACTCTACTATCTTATCTCCTTCTCCTTGAATCTTAAATTTATTGGTAGGGTTTTGAGAGCGGAGGAGATACATTGCATTGACAGGTGGAGGAAGGGGCTGGCATTAAGGATGACTTCCTAGAGGAGGGGTTACTTAAACCTAACTTGAGAATAGGCATGTCCTGGAAAAGCATGGCAGCCCTCCTGTCAGCAACTGCACAACTGTGGGCTTTCCACCTCAGCTCTCAGCCCTGAGGTGAGCACTTGGCCAGGATGCAGTCTCATATATCTTCCAGATAACTTATTCATTAGTCATAGCCTTCTAAATTGCCTTTTATCTCAGAAGTTTAATTATCTGTTTCTGATTGATTCATATCTATAGTTTTTAGTTCCTTGTTACTGTGATCTGTGTTTATATTGATAATCTGTCTTAATTCAGTTAACTTCTTTGTTGCCACCTTTTTGAATTTGGAGTCTTCTAGACTGGTAATCTCTGTTTTACTAAAGTCTTTCAGGGAATTTCTCTTGATCTTTTAATTGGGAATAATTCCTCTGCCTTTTCATTTTACTTAACTCTCCCTGTCTTTATGAATTTAGAAGAAACATTTATCTATTGTGGTCTTGAGGGGTTATTTTATGTGGAAACATCCCTCTGCATACTGTTTGTGTCCAATATCTTTGGTGTGAGAGACGGTTTTGACATGGACAGCAGCCACATCTTTCCTCAGGGTATGATGGCTTCTATCACCATGATAAGGGGTGTGATTGGTATTGAAGGATTTAAAGCCTGAGGAGTGTGTGAGGTGGGATTTCCTCTCTGTTCTGTGGCTGTCACGCCCTGTCAGGTGTGGGGTCTGCTTCCCAGTTGTTGGAATAGAAGCGCTGAGGATTACGCTCAATCAGGCTACCATTCCCCTTGAGTGCATGCTCTGCACCAAGGGAGGGGAGCGCTGAAACAAGTGAACCCCTCATAGAGGTCTGATGTGCCGCCTGTATAGTGTCTGTAGCTATACTCAAACACAGCTCAAGGTTACATTCCTTCCGCTATTGTGTTCATCCCAGATCTAAGGTAAGGCTATGGCATGGGATGAGTGGAGCCAAGAGTCCTTGCTAGCCTGGGCGCTAGGATTAGGGGCACTGTGGCTATAGGAACTGAGGCAGCCATGATGCTGCCAGAGATAAGCGCTGCCTATGTAGCATTCTTCTCCCTAGATCTGTCTGCTCCACATCCAGTGCCAAGGAATGGCATGGAGCGGGTGGATCCAGAGCACTTGCTCTGCTGGGATATCAACTGTTGCCTGCTGGTTTCAGTGTCTCCTGCAGCTCCACAAAAGTGAGTGGCAAACAATGGCAGCCACCGCTCCATTAAGTGGAGACTGAGGCATGGTGGTTCCTGGCACCAGTGGAATAAATGCTGACATGTCCACAGCTGCCCCACTCAGACCACAACCCAGGCCCCCAGGCTTTCTCTCCATAGCTAGACTGAGTCTTTTCCCAGGGCCCAACTGGCCCAGATACCATGCCAAAATGTGGTGTGGAATGAGTGGGACTGGAATGTTAGACCTGCTTGGTGGATGGGGGGCTGCAGTGAGGCAGCAGCCCCCAGGGCAGAGCTCTCTTTGCCTGATTGTTAGCAAGCCAACACGTGTATACTCCTTGGGAGTAGAGTCTAGGCTTCTCCAGCCCTTCTTTCTGGCTTTTCCTGCAGCAAAGGAGGCTTGTCTCCTCTGCGTAGAATGCCCAGTCTGTGGCTCAACCTACTTGCTCCTCAGGGTGAGGATCTGCCTGTGTGGATCCTTTCAGATACCTCCCAGAGAAGCAGGTCCTGACCTTAAACCTTTTTTCTGTCCTACCTGGTTATGTGGAAATCTTTCATGTAGCTTTTGTTGTATAAGGGTTCTGCTACCTTCCAGTTCATTTTATATGAGAATTATTCTATATGTAGCTGCATTTTTCATGTGTTTGTGAAGGGAGGCGAACTGCACATTTCCCTACTCTGCCATCTTGATCTAATCTCTAATATTGCTGTTTTTGTCATGTTTTGGGGTCCTGCCACTTTGTGTGTGTGTGTCTTTTTTTTTTTTGCTATTTCTTGGGCCACTCCCACAGCATATGGAGGTTCCCAGGCTAGGGGTCTAATCAGAGCAGCAGCCGCCAGCCTATGTCAGAGCCACAGCAACGCGGGATCCGAGCCGCGTCTGCAACCTACACCACAGCTCATGGCAACGCCGGATCGTTAACCCACTGACCAAGGCCAGGGATCGAACCCGCAACCTCATGGTTCCTAGTCGGATGCGTTAACCACTGCGCCACGACGGGAACTCCGGTCCTGCCACTTAAGAGCAAAAATTTCTTGTGACTCTGGAGCTAATGGTATACAAAAAAAGGGCATTTCTTAAATCGAATACAGAATAGTAGGTCCTGATGGACAGTAGAGGAGCTACCAACGTGTAGGGATTAGGGACTACTGGATGTACATCCTTTGTGGCTTCATTGACTACCCTGAGGTCCTGTACCATTCCATATTCCTTACTGGGTTTTTTTTATGGGGAGAATGGAGGTATTACAGGCTGATTGTCATGAAGGACATAAACCTGGGCCCTGTTAACATTCCACGGCTCTGGACACAGGCCTGGGCCTTGTTGACATTCCACAGGGCCGGTGTAAGGCAATCAGCCCAGTACCAAAGTCTCCAGCCACAGCCCCCTTTTCCTGGAAGAACTAAGTGAGCTGATAAGGGGGACTGCACAGGCTACAAGGTTCCCCACCTAATTGCCTCTCTAGTGCTGACATAAGCTGCTTGCTTGAAGTTGGAAGATATGAACCTTACTACAAATCATTACTGTAAACCGAAACACTCTCACTAGTTAAGATGTAAAGTATTTTAACCACCACCTTGTTTTTGGCACCCCTCCTTATGCATGCGCACCCCCCTCCCAACCTGAATGTAAGTTTGCCTTTGTAAACGCGGTCCATGTCTTTGTTCGGGACTTCACACTCAAGCCGCTTGTAGGCAGTGTGTGGCCCTGGCCAGTAATAAAGACTCCTGATTTGTTTCTTCTCAGTTGGAGTGGTCTCTGTTCTTTCACGGCACAACATTTGGAGGCCCCAGCGAGACACAGACCCTCCAGCTTCTGGAACTCGGACGCCTCCAGATCGCCGTGGGGAAGGGGGTCCTTTCCTTAGGAGGCGCACGCCCTGATGATGTTCCAGGGCCCTGAGGAAAAGGACACCCGAGCTCCTCTGTGCTGATCCCAGGAGACGAGCAACTTCACCCCAGAATTAGAAAACGGAGTCTCCTGGTCTGGAAATCCTCCGGAGGTATGTCTGGTCCGCGATGCGTTTTGGGGGGCAGGGGAAGGCCGGACGCGGCATACTTCCTTGCCCAGAGACCGGAGCGAGACGTCGCCCAGCCTCACCTGGTTACCTGGTTCCTGGTTATCTGTGTGACTCTGTTGAGCGTGGGTTTTTGTCTCCGGAGTTTCTGTTTGTGTTTTGTATTCTGTGTTAAAAACCTTCTCTTTCCACGGATAATATTTCTTTCTTGCTGGCTCGCTGGCTCTCTTTCGCCTTCTCCCTGCAGCGGTGTCTCTTGCTCCCCTGCTGTCTCCTCCTGGCAGTCTTCTTAAAGCTTCTTTCCCTTTCGCTTTAACCCTTCACCTCCTCCCTCACAAAAGGACTCTCTGCGAACAGGTGAATGACGGTGAAAGCAACTGAAGGGCTCCAGCCAGGGCTACTCCCTGGCGGCCCCGAAGGCATCAATACTAGCTCCGCCTCCATAGCTGTCGCCTGGAAGGGTGAGAGTCTCTTCTTCTAACAAATGAGGACAAGGCCGAATAAACACCCTGTGGGCACGGGTCAGGCACTTAAAAGTCGTTAGGGCGCCTGCCACTTAGACTCCCATGAAAGGATAAAGGGGTCACGGAATGGACCAGACCTCCAAGGTTTCTGCCCCCCCGCAGGACCATTTCCGTGCAACGTGTTAGGAACATAGTGGTTCAAGCAAAACACTTTGCCCCTTTCCTCTGGCCACCACTGTCCCCCACCCCATAGGATTTGGGTGGAGCCCTCAGCCCTACTTCCAGATTTTATTAACTGCTATTTTTTTTTTCTCATTCCCCAGCCTCGGGGGATGGATGTTTTTCTTATCCTGTATGTCCCATTCATATTAGTAATCTCCATCGGTCTAGCCGCTACTGCAACTTCCGACTGGGCTCTAGGCGAACGGGTCCTCATTGCTCTGCTCTACCTCGGGTTAATGACTATTTTATGTTCTTATTGTTTTCTAAAAGTCAGTCCCCTGGTTATGGCCCCTTTGTAAACTAATGCACAAGCCCTTTTTCTCCTCCTTGTTTGGTGCAGGTTAAGATCTGGTGTGCTGTAACAACTGCTTTAACAATGGGTCAGAAGCCGTCAATGACCCCCCCCCCCCCCCCCCCCCCCCGGCCTGTATGATGGACCGTTTCCAAGAGGCTTTCTGTATCCGCGGGGAAGGATATGGGGTTCGGATGAGCCGCGGGAAACTCTGCAGTTTCTGTGAGATAGATTGGCGTAGCTTCAATGTAGGGTGGCCATCTGGGGGTTCTCTAGACCCCCATGTGGCCCTGGCCGTTTGGAATGTGGTAACAGGAAAGCCTGGTCGCCCTGATCAATTTCCTTATATTGATCAATGGCCAAGTTTAACCAAAAAACTTCCCCCGTGGCTTAAAAAGTGCTCCCTTCAGTTGGGAACACGAGTGCTGGTGGCCGGGCCCCTACGTGAACTCCCGGCCCTAGCCCTTGCAGATTCCAACCCCGAGGACTCTGACCCGCCACCCGATCTGTCGAGACCACCCAAACTGCGGGGCACAGGTCCTCGGGAATATGGAGATTCTCTCCCTACTCCCTCTCACACTAGAACTGGGGCCCCATATGGGCAGCCCCCGACCTCCTCTGCTCCCTCTCCTGATTCATCCTCAGCTGCGGCCGCTATTTTTCCGCTCGGAGAGGCTGCATCAGGAGACACGCCGGGAGTTCCCTTCATGGTATATGTGACCCTCGCCACCTCTGCTCTCTATAACTGGAAACTTCAGAATCCCCCTTTCTCAGAAAAGCCTCAAAATCTTATCTCCCTGCTTGAAACTCTCTTCTACACCCATCAACCCACTTGGGAAGACTGCCAGCAGCTGCTCCAGACTCTGTTTACCACAGAGGAGCGGGACCAGATCCTGGCAGAAAGCCGAAAGGCAATCCAAGGACCAGACGGAGGGGCAGGCCAGGAGCAACATATCGAGCGTTGGTTCCCCTCGCACCGCCCTAACTGGGACCCCCCAACTCGAGAGAAGGTAAGGAGGCTCTAGACAACTATTGCCAGTTTCTGCTACAGGGACTCTGCGCTGCAGCCCGGAGACACACTAATCTCTCTCAGGCAAGCAAAGTAACACAAGGCCCCCAGGAATCTCCAGCTGGGTTTCTGGAGCGCCTCCTAGAGGCCTGTCGTACCCGGACTCCTATAAACCCGATGCTGCTGAGAACCAGAGGGCTATAAACATTGCTTTCATTTCTCAGTCGGCCCCAGACATTAGGAGAAAGCTACAAAAGTTAGAGGGATTTGAGGGTATGAATAGGGCCCAACTCATAGAGATAGCACAGAAGGTGTTTCATAACCGGGAGCCAGAAGATGAAAGAAAACTAAAGAAGGAAGTACGTAGGGTGGTAGCCGCATTAGAGACTAAGGGGACCAAAAAACCCTCAAGGCCCCAAGCTAGGTCAAAAAGGGCTACACCTGGAGTTCCCGTTGTGGCTTAGTGGTTAATGAATCCGACTAGAAACCATGAGGTTGCAGGTTCCATCCCTGCCCTTGCTCAGTGGGTTAACGATCTGGCGACGCCACGAGTTGTGATGTAGGTCCCAGACGCGGCTTGGATCCCGCGTTGCTGTGGCTCTGGCGTAGGCCGGCGGCTATAGCTCCGACTCAATCCCTAGCCTGGGAACCTCCGTATGCAGCGAGACGGCCCAAGAAATGGAAAAAAGACAATAAAAAAAAAGGTGGGGGGGCTACACTTGAGAAAGACTGGTGTGCTTATTGCAAGGAAAAGGGACACTGGAAAAATGAATGTCCCAATAAAAAGGGGAGAGAAAAAGAAACCCATCCTGACTGTAGAAGGAGAAGAAGATTGACGGGGCTGGGGCTCCATATCCCTAAGCTCCCAGGAGCCCATGATATCTTTAAACATAGGGGGCAACAAAGTCCGGTTCCTGGTAGATGCAGGGGCAGCCCATTCTGTGTTAACAAAACCCTTGGGAAAAATAAAAGAAGAACAGACCTCAGTCCAAGGGGCCACTGGAAAGGTTGAATCTTTCCCTTGGACCGCCGAACGAACTGTGAACCTAGGAAAAGGAAGAGTTACCCATTCGCTTTTGGTCATGCCAAATTGCCCATATCCCCTCCTGGGCTGGGACCTACTTCATAAACTGAAAGCAACTATATCTTCTGAGTCAGAAGAAGCTAAACTAAATTTGGTATGGCCCACAAAGGTTTTAGTTACTTGCCCCCTGTCAGAGGAATACTGTTTAAACCAGGAACCCCCTGATATTGACAAACAAAAGGACTCTTATTTACAGGAATTGCTACAAAAATACCCTGAGGTATGGGCTGAATCAAATGCCCCTGGACTGGCAAAACATCAACCCCCTGTGGTTGTTCAACTGATGAGCCAAGCCACCCCATTAAGGGTGAGACAATACAAGTCAAGAAGCCCGAGTAGGAATAAAAAAGCATATTGATTGGTTAATGGAGGCTGGAATTTTGATCTCCTGCCAGTCTCCCTGGAATACACCCTTGCTCCCAGTTTTAAAGCCAGGAACCAAGGACTACTGGCTGGTCCAAGACTTAAGAGAAGTTAACAAACGGGTTGAAACTATCCGCCCCACAGGCCCCAACCCTATGCCTTGCTTAGCCTGATACCCCCGGAACGAACAATATATACTGTATTGGACTTAAAGGATGCTTTCTTCAGCATTCCACTGGCTAAGTCCAGCCAGCCCATTTTTGCCTTTGAATGGTCCGATCCTGAAAAGGGAATTAACGGACAGCTCACCTGGACTTGGCTTCCTCAGGGGTTCAAAAACTCCCTGACTTTGATGAGGCTCTGGCCTCAGACCTATAGTCTTTCAGGAACACCTTTCCCCAGGTGATGCTCTTGCAGTATGTGGACGACCTCCTGCTGGCAGCAGAAACCAAAGAGGCCTGCCAAGAAGCTACAGAAGGACTGCTAGAAGTTCTTCAGGGGCTCGGATATCGAGTTTCAGCATGAAAGGCTCAGCTCTGCACCCTCCGAGCCATCTACCTGGGGTATGACCTAGAAGGAGGTAAGCGCACCCTATCTGCCTCTTGGGTCTCTGCTATCTTAAAAATTCCAACTCCCACCTCAAAGAAACAGGTGCGAGAATTCCTGGGAGCAGTAGGATACTGCCGCCTCTGGATCCTAGGTTTTGCAGAACTGGCAAAACCCCTCTATTCTGCCACTGCGGGGGAAACACCCAATTAATATGGACAGAGACTGAACAACAGGCTTTTGAAAACCTACAAAAGGCCCTAACATCAGCTCCCGCACTCGCCTTGCCTGATATCACCAAGCCCTTCCACCTATGTATAGATGAGAAAAAAAGCATAGCTAAGGGAGTATTAGTACAAGCTTTAGGGCCTTGGAAACGCCCAGTGGCCTATCTCTCAAAAAGACTGGATCCAATAGCCTCCAGGTGGCCAGCATGCCTACGTGCGGTGGCTGCAGCAGCTGTCCTAGTTAAGGAAGCTGATAAACTAAACCTGGGCCAGGACTTGCTCCTCACAGCCCCACACGCTGTGGAGGCCCTCCTAAAAGGAACTCCTGAACGTTGGTTATCAAATGCGAGGCTAACGCAATCTCAGGCCTTGCTGTTAGACCAACCGCGATTAAAATTCCATAAATTGACAGCTCTAAACCCAGCCACCCTCCTACCAGATGACAACCCACTGCAACCTATCCACAACTGCATGGAAGTCACAACCGGTCTACGAGGACTGTGACCAGACCTGAGTGATATTCCACTGGCACAACCTGAGGAGGTATTCTTTATGGATGGGAGTAGCTTTAAAAAGCGGGTTGGCAGGGGCTGTAGTCATCAGTAAGGAGGGAGAGATAATATGGGCTCCGCCTTTAGGCCATGGGAGTTCAGCTCAAAAGGCGGAACTTATCGCCTTGACTGAGGCCTTGAAAAAGGCAAAAGGAAAAACGGTTAACATTTATACTGACAGCCGATATGCATTTGCTACAGCACATGTACCTGGGAGCCTCTACAAGGAGAGCGGTTTCTTAACATCAGAGAGAAAGGACATTAAAAATAAAGAGGAAATACTTGGCGACAGAAAAGCCCATTAGCGAAAAGCTGTTGGATCCGTACCTCCTCTTCTCCAGGCTTAACGCCTATTGAAGATTCTGAGGCCAATCAAACATTCACTAATTTAAACTTGACCACTCCAGACTACTCCCTAATGGGGCCCCCTTCCTATCCCTAAAAAACTTGCTAGATGTTATGTTCAAAAGGGCTCTATTCCCTTAAAGGGACAGAGAGTATCTTTGATGCCTCTCACTGTAACCAGACTGCTACTGTCCCTAAAAAATACTCCCTGTACCACCACAGGGAAACTCGTTCAGTGTGGGGATGTACTATATCGTTGCCTCCCCAAAGATTGGGATGGAACAGGCATTGTAGTCTGGGCAATCCTGGATGTGTCCCTCGTCCCTGGTAAACAAGCAGTTCCCATTCCAGTATACTGGGGGGCTCATCTGAAAAGATGAATCAAGAGGTTGTTTCCCCTCTTGATTCCTCTTGAGGCAGCCCTGGGCGTCACGGCAGGAGTAAGCACAGGAGTGGCTGGGATAGTACATAGCAAATGCCTGTCTGAGCAAGTCCAGGGCAACCTGGACACAGTCATGTTGACAGTACTTTCTTTACAAGATCAGTTGGACTCATTGGCAGAAGTTGTATTACAAAATAAGAGGGGCTTAGATCTCCTAACAGTGGAGAAAGGAGGTCTTTGTACTTTCCTGGGTGAACAATGTTGTTTCTACACAAACTAATCTGGCATAGTTCGTGATATGGTACTGCAGTTAAGAGATCAGGTAACAAAAAGACAAGCCAGGTATAAAAATAATTGGTAATGGGGCAGACTTTCTGGATGGCTCCCCTGGCTTCTCCCTATGATAAGCCCAGTAGTCACTATAGCACTAATTTTACTTTTTGTACCTTGTCTCCTCCGATGTGTTACTGGCTTTATACAAAACCGGATAAGCGCTTTTACTAACCAGACCATCTCACAGATGGTCCTGAATAAATATGAACCTATGCCCGACAGTGAATCAATGATTTGACTCAAAGGAGGCAAATAAAACCAGTGGGGAATGAAGGACATAAACCTGGGCCCTGTTAACATTCCACGGCTCTGGACACAGGCCTGGGCCTTGTTGACATTCCACAGGGCCGGTGTAAGGCAATCAGCCCAGTACCGAAGTCTCCAGCCACAGCCCCCTTTTCCTGGAAGAACTAAGTGAGCTGATAAGGGGGACTGCACAGGCTACAAGGTTCCCCACCTAATTGCCTCTCTAGTGCTGACATAAGCTGCTTGCTTGAAGTTGGAAGATATGAACCTTACTACAAATCATTACTGTAAACCGAAACATTCTCACTAGTTAAGATGTAAAGTATTTTAACCACCACCTTGTTTTTGGCACCCCTCCTTATGCATGCGCACCCCCCTCCCAACCTGAATGTAAGTTTGCCTTTGTAAACGCGGTCCATGTCTTTGTTTGGGGCTTCACACTCAAGCCGCTTGTAGGCAGTGTGTGGCCCTGGCCAGTAATGAAGACTCCTGATTTGTTTCTTCTCAGTTGGAGTGGTCTCTGTTCTTTCACAGCACAACAGTCATGGTCGAATAAGGCCCTGGTCAATTAGGCCCTGTGTAACAGAGACTATGCCCCATAAGGCCTCCTGAAGGAAAGGATACTGTTTTCTTTTTTTTTTTTTTGTCTTTTTGCTGTTTCTTGGGCCGCTCCCGTGGCATATGGAGGTTCCCAGGCTAGCGGTCGAATCGGAGCTGTAGCCGCCAGCCTACGCCAGAGCCACAGCAACGCGTGATCCCAGCCGTGTCTGCAACCCACACCACAGCTCACGGCAACACCGGATGGTCAACCCACTGAGCAAGGGCAGGGACCAAACCCACAACCTCATGGTTCCTAGCTGGATTCATTAACCACTGCGCCACGACGGGAACAACTTCTTTTTTTTTTTTTTAAACTCAGAAATGGATCTTGGTATATTTGAAATCATCATGTGAAAAATGTAAAATATAAAACCAAAGGTTGCAATGGTATGTTGATCTCCCTGATGTTTTAAAGTGCTAAAACCAAAATGAGATTTTTTTTTTTTCAGATAAATGTAACAGAATCCTGACAACATAACATTCCCAATGTCCATGATATAATCAGCTCAGAAAAGTCACTGTTACCAGACCACACTGCAAGAAATGCTGAGAGAAGCTTCAGGCTGAGAGAGCTGGTCTTCACAAGGAATGGTAGGTAATGGAAAGAGTAACCACTGTGTAAACTGAAGATGCCTTTGGTCCACAGGTACTGGTAAACGACTTTTGTTGAGTTTAGAATTCTGGGGTGAGAGTTCATTTCTTCTGGTTGTTTTTATTGTGGCATTTCTTGACATTTTTCTTTTTTTCTTTTTTTTTTCTTTTGCTGAGATAAATAGGAACTTTATACTTTATCCCATTTTGTATGGCTTTCATCTTTACTATTCAGTATTATTTATTACATTTCAATTTTTCCTTCAAAATTAGCATTATATTAAAATTGTGTATATTATGCAACTAAAACTTATAAAGAAGAAAGCCTTATATACCATTAAATATTTTATATAGCATAATAAAAAGAATAGCTTAACTGGTAAGCATAACAAAAATAATACACCCTCTGAAAATAAGTAAAATATAAAATGCATAAATTGGTTAATAAAACAGTGTAACTATATAAATATGTCCTCACAATTTGTTACATCTTATTGATTCTTCAATATAGGCATTACACCATTCTAGGTGATGAGATAAACAAGACATTATAGACCTTACATTGTACCATGGAGAGAAATGGTTATTAATAATACAATTGTAGAGCTGTATTATTTAATTGTACAGTGGCATTATTTAATTATAATTATCATAAATTCCTTGATGGAGAGGAAATCAGAATCAGATGTAAGAAGACTTCAGCATTCTAAGAATGATGTCAAATGACCCCCTTTATAGTGGGTTATGTGCCTATTTACTATGAGATATATTTCTTCTCCAGAGATTCCTTGTTTGTGTACCAATTGTAGATTTTGAGTTTGCAGTTATTCTGAAGTTTTGATAAGAGTCTATATGTATGTGAGATTGTTTTAAGTTGTTGTTCTCTTAATTGCAAGTTCATCTCCGGTGTCCCGCATTTGTACCCACCTCTTCTCATGATTTCTGACTTTGGTGGTATAATTGTGCATGGATGATTTTGTATCTTTACTGTATATATATCTTTACTGGTGAGCCTTGTCATTTGTGGAATTGTTGTTTCCTGTTGCTGTCTTTTTTTTCTGCCTAGAGAAGTTCCTTGAGTATTTGCTGTACGGCTGGTTTAGTGTTGCTGAATTCTCTCAGCTTTTGCTTATCTGAGAAGGTTCTGATTTCTCCTTCAAATGTGAATGAGAGCCTTGCTGGGTAGAGTCATCTTGGTTTGAGGATTTTTCCTTTCATCGCGTTAAGTACATCATGCCACTCCCTTCTGGCCTGCAGAGTTTCTGCTGAAAAATCTGCCAATAACCTTATTGGGGTTCCCTTGTATGTTACTTGTTTCTTTTCCCTAGCTGCTTTCAAGATGTTCTCTTTGTCTTTCATTTTGGTCAGTTTGATCAATATGTGTCTTGGGGTATTCCTCCTTGGGTTTATTTTATATGGTACTCGTTGTGCTTCCTGGACTTGAGTGAGTGGTTCCTTTGCCATGTTAGGGAAGTTTTTGGCTATTATCTCTTGGAATATTTTTTCTGTCCCCTTCTCTCTCTCTTCTCCTTCTGGCACCCCTCTAATACGGATGTTGATGTGTTTAACATTGTCCCAGGGTCCTCTGAGACTCTCTTCATTTGTTTTCAATCTTTTTTCTCTTTTCTGTTCCGCATCCGTAATTTCCACTCATCTGTCTTCCACCTTGCTTATTCGTTCTTCTGCCTCCTGTATTCTGCTGTTGGCTGCTTCTAGTGAATTTTTTATTTCAGTTAATGTATTTTGCATCTCTTCTTGTTTCAGTTTTATAGCTTGTATCTCTTTGCTCAGTGTTTCCTGTAAGTTACCCATCTTTGCCTCCAGTTTCTTTCCACTGTCTTGCATCATCTTCAGCATTGACAGTCTAAAGTCTTTTTCCTGGAGGCTGAGAATCTCCTCATTGCTTAGCTGACTTTCTGGGGTTTTTCCTTTCTCCCTCATCTGAGTTATAGTTCTCTGTCTTTTCATTTTTATAGGTTCTTGGTGTGGTGACCTTTTTCCAGATAATAGAGTTGTAGCCTCTCTCACTTCTGGTGTCTGCCCCCCTTGTGGCTGAAGTCAGTATGGGGGGCTTGGTGTAGGCTTCCTGGTGGGAGGGGCTGATGCCTGCCCACTGGTGGGTGGACCTGATTCTAATCCCTCTGGTGGGTGGGGCTTTGTCTCTGGATGGGATTAGAGGCAGCTGTGTGCCTGAGTTTTCTTTAGGCAACCTGTTTGCTGAGGGGCAGGGCTGTGATCCCACCTGGACTGTTGTTTGCCCTGGGGCTTCTCAGCACTGACTGATGGATGGAGCCAGATGTTCCCAACATGGCCATCTCCAGAGAAAGGCAGGGCTGCTGAATATTCCCGAGAGCTTTGCCTTCAATGTCCCTCCCTCACAACAGGCCACATTGACCCCTGTTTTCCCAGGATGTCCTCCAAGAACTGCAGTCAGGTTTGACCCAGATTTCTATGGAGACCTTGCTCTGCCCTGGGACCCAGTGCACGCGAAAGTCTGTATGTGCCTTTTAAGAATGGGGTCTCCATTTCCCCCAGTCCTGTGGAGCTCCTGCGCACAAGCCCCACTGGCCTTCAATGCCAGATGCTCCGGGGCTCTTTCTCCCAGTGCCAGATCCCTGCACATGAGGGTTTGATGTGGGACTCAGAACTCTCACTCCTGTAGGTGAGTCTCTGTGAACCAGTTAGTTTCCAGTCTGTGGGGCTTCCCACCCAGGAGGTATGGGGTTGTTTGTATTGCAAAATTGCTCTTCCTACCTCTTGCTGTGGCCTCCTCTTTTTCTTCTGGAGTAGAGAAGATACTGTTTTCTATTAGGCCTTGTATGTCTGGATTTTAGCTGAAGTGTTATAGGACTGGGTCCTACAATTCTTCCCACCCTTCCCTGCGCCCAGACCTTAGGGTTTGCTCTGGAGAAATCAACTCTATCTCTCTGGGAAAGTATATCCTTAGTCATTAACATTATTATCTTATGCCCTTTGTCTAAGGGGATACCAGTCTCCAATTTGTCTCCCATTAGGTGAACTAGTAGTCCCCAATTTATGTAAGATATCTCTTCCTAGCAGGGGTATAGGACATTCAGGGACATGCAGGAAGGAATGGGCAAGTGTGTTTTTATACAATTTATTTTTGAATGATCCTATTAATGCCAGTTATCGGACCTTCCCTTTTACTCCCATAATTTTACCACTCTTGTTACCGAGTTTATCTGGTGTTCAGAACTGAGTGAGTACCACTAGTGTTGATTAGTATTCAACAGGCTTCCCCTCCATGCCCAGTGTCAGCTGGAGCTCCTCAGAGGTCAGTTGGAGTGGCAGCTTAGGAGTCCACTTGTCCCATCATTCTTCATCTATTTAAACCATCAGCCTTTGAGGGTAGTGGCTGGGATCTGTCACTCTCCCCTCCCCATCCCCGACTTTGGGCATTCTTTCTCCCACTGTCCCTCTTCTTTACATAAAGTACACTGATCGAGTCCTAGTTTCCTTGACTCTATTGTCCATGGGGGTCTGGGGCCACTCTCCTGAGTTGAGAATCTCTGTGGGCAGTTCGTCTGGATTCCCGGGCTCACTGATGGACATTGGAAAGTAACATCCAGTTAGTGGGATTGCCTCTGAGCCTTTTTGTCCTCTGACTTTTCCTCCTCTATATCTCAGTTATTAAACACCCAGTAGGCAACCTTACCAGGTGAGACATAGGGGTATCTGGCTCTATATCCAGTTTCTGAAGCTTACGTCTAATGTCAAGGGCACTTTGGGAAATGAAATATGACGTCAGGATTGCCTTCCCTTCTATTGACTCAGGGTCAGTGGTAGTATAGATTCAGTGGCCCCCCCGAGACTCTAGAAATGTCAAAGCCTTTTCCATTGGCTTCTGATTTCCTTTATCTATTCCAATTGACAGGTTCCCTTCCTGCTGCCTGGATTCCCTTTAGGATCATGTTTATAGAATGAGTCAGCCTCTGTCTTCCACCTCCTCCTTCTTCATCTGGGTGGTCCCAGTTGGGTTCCTTATCTGGGACTGCTCAATTCCTTGGTCTGAAAATAGCATGACCTGCCTTGTTTCTGTTCTGTTCTGTTCTCTTTGTCTGCTTCCTCCTGGGCTTTTGAAAAGATCTTGGCCTTTTCTTCCCATATTTGGAGTACCTTGAGAAGGCTCTGATGTCCACCGGGTGGGATCATGGGTCTGCATGATTCCCCTAATCAGATTCAGGAACCTCTCTGGATCTTTCCTCGGCCTCTTAGTCTGCTCAGAAGTGGTGAATGGGATGTGTACCTGGATGAGTCCTCCTTCAGATTGCAGGTCCAATTTTAAATGGTGTCCTAATTAAAAGACCCATTCGTGGGCCAAGTTTCCCCATATCCCAGCTGATATTAGAGACAGGCTGTATTACATAGGAAGATGAAATGGTTTGGGGTCATGGGGTGATACCCCAAACACTTCTAGTTCTGAAGTAATAGGCTGTCCTTAGGTATGGTGGATGTGTGATTCCCCACACCTTGGATGTTCTGTTTTGGATTTGTTTCTGAATACAATGGGGGCAGTTGGAGTGATTTGTTGGCACAGAAATCTTCAAGATTTGACCCAAGTAAGATTTTTGATTCAGGAAATTCATCACCAGCCCCAAACTGTTGATGGATTCCACAAAAAAATACCAAAATTGGAGGCAATCAAGCAGCATGGATTCTGATATAACTAGGGGTCTCCCTTGAATGTGTAATGATAGTGCATGTGATAGTCCCTCCTTGGTCAGAATGTCCCACAGGGGTTGGACAGGACGCCTCCAGGCCAGGGCAGCTTAGACACTTAGCTCCTGACCAACTTGGTCCCTTAGGGAGTGGCTCAGCTGTGTGAGGTCTGGCTCTTCTCTTTCCTCCTTTTGGCCCAAGAGGAGGAGTTTTAGGACTTCTCACTGGGTGAGAGTAAAACACGAGGGATTCCTGCAGGTACTCACCAGATCACTGGGGCAGCTGGTATTCTTTGCTAATACCAGGAGGAGAGCCCGTGGAACCTTCATCAAGAATCACCCAGGGGAGTTCCCATCGTGGCGCAGTGGTTGACGAATCCGACTAGGAACCATGAGGTTGCGGGTTCGGTCCCTGCCCTTGCTCAGTGGGTTAACGATCCGGCATTGCCGTGAGCTGTGGTGGAGGTTGCAGACGTGGCTCGGATCCCACGTTGCTGTGGCTCTGGTGTAGGCCGGTGGCTACAGCTCCAATTCAACCCCTAGCCTGGGAACCTCCATATGCCGCAGGAGCAGCCCAAGAAATAGCAACAACAACAACAACAACAACAAAAGACAAAAAAAAAAAAATCACCCAGGGGTTTCCTCCCAGGCAGAGGGGAGACAAGAGGTTGGGCCTTGGGTGTTGCCTCTTCTTGCCAGCAGCTCACAGGTCTTCCTGATAATAGGGGTGCCTGGTCATATGTGTGGATCACAGGACTCCCCAGCCCACTTCAGAGAAACTAGAAGTCAAGTCCCTGGTCGTGTACCTACCTTGGGACCCTTTCCTGCTTGGGCATCCCTGGTGTCTTTTCCTGAACTCAGATCAAGTGTCCTTGTTCCACTTTGTCAGGCGGTCCTTATCACCTTGGCCTTCTCTCCGTCTTGCCTCTTGGCTCATAGGACTGGCCACTTTCCTTGACCAAATTGAAGGTGACTATGGAGAATGCTACTGTTGGCCCTTGAAGGTCAGCGTGGAGAGCAGAAAGCCCTGGTGCAGCTGCTACTGCCTCATACAGGGGTCAAGAGGGCAGCAATTCCGGTGAGACAGTGGGCAAGACTGCCATAGTTTCCTCTTGTCCACAGCTCCCCACTGTCCCCTAGTGTCTCGTAGGTACCTAGTCAAGGCCAACCAGAGGCAGTGGGCAGATACACACTTGTTTCAGTCTCTGATCCCCAAGGATGTGATAGTATGATCTCCTCAAGGGGGCGCAGGCCAAATTATTCTGGAGGCTATGCTTCATGCACATCCCACCCAGGTATTGGGTTGCTGGGCAAAGTTGCTCTGATTTGGCTGCTGTCATTCTACCCCTTCAGAGTGTCCTCAAAGACTAGAGTCAATCATCCTCATGTGAACCTCCCAAAGCCTCCACTGTCCTCCCACTAGAGCCTAGTGGATAGATAGAGGCAAAAAGGTCATTATCTGTCATCACTTCATGGTCACCAAAATTTGTTACTAACCTTTTTGAATTGGGTCCCAACAAGAGTCTTCCTGCCTAGAGTTGTTCATGTTAATAGAACAAGACTGAGTTCCATTTAGAGAAAATTTAATTTTTATTCTTTGGTCAAAGAATGGAGAGGTGCAAACTCACTCTCTAGAGTACATGGTCTCCCTGAAAGGTGGTTGGTGGGGCTGCTTTATACAGTTCTTGTTAGCAGAGAGGGGACAGAGTTCTTGCAGGTTAGACACAGCTGTGCTGCTCATGGCACTCCAGATCAAAGTGCCAGGTGCAGCATTTCTATACACGGTACACCAAATCGAGGTGTGAGGCAGGGTCATTTCATAATAGGAACCCTGATTTACAGTGCTGGAGGCAAGACCTCTGCACATGATACCCTATAAGCAAGTAAAACTTGGTAAGCACAAAGAAAAAAAAAAAGAATATCTTGAAAACATAAAAACTTAAGGGCAGAGAAGATTTTAATCAAAACTGAAAGCCAAAAAGCTATAAAAGAAAATATAAAGTATGTTTTTAAATTTAAGTACAACAAAATATAAATGAAGTTAATCAGTGGGTAGTATATCTAAAGAGAAAAAGTAATGTAATTAACAACTGGTTAATTTCTTTAAAATGGCAAACACTCCTACAAATTGACAAGACTTGTAATCCAGTAGAAAAATATGTACCTAGAACTTTCACGGAGATGCGAATCCAAAGAGTTGACATAAATATGAAAAGAGGCTCAAATTTACCAGCAGTTAGGGAAATGCCAATTAGAATTACAATGAAGTACCATTCAACCCATTAGAATGGCTAAAATTAAAAAGAGCTATAATCCTGGGGAGTTCCCACTGTGGCGCAGCAAAAAACGAATCCAACTAGGAACCATGAGGTCACGGGTTCCATCCCTGGCTTTGCTCAGTGGGTTAAGGATCCAGTGGTATAGGCTGGTGGCTGATAGTTATAGCTCCGATTTGACCTCTAGCCTGGGAATCTCCATATACTACGGCTGTGGCCAAAAAAAAAAAAAAAAAAAAAGGAGCTATAATCCCTCTTGTTGATGGTGACTGAAGAAAGAAGTATTTTCATAATTGCTAGTGAAATTCAGATGCATAAGAGGCTTTTTGAAAAAAAAAACTTGGCAACATATAAAATTAAAAATACATAAACCGTCTCCTGGAACTCTATTCCATAGAAATAAAAACACATAGGACATATGCAAAAAGTCACTGCTGCAATATTTGTTTCAGTAAAAAAAAGCAAAAACAAAAAATGAATCTCTGTCATTAGGGAAATATCAGGATAAGTTGTGGTACATCCCTACCATTAATTATTATATTGTTATTTAAAACTACTGGTTGAGTTGGATATTATTCATGTAATATTATTGAGTGAAAAAAGCAAGATGCAAACACGTGTGTCCAGTGTAATGCCACTGTTAAAAAATCAACAGTGACAAAAAATAAAGATTATCCATGTATATAGATATGTATATGTATTTATACAGGGCATATAAGGATGCAGACCATGTTATATTGGTCATCTTAAAGGCAGAGAAGGCGGCATGTATTGATTTGTGAGGAAGGAGAAGAGGATAGTCAAGCAAAATAAGAAATGTTAAAAATTTTGTAAAAGGTTGCGCTAAAAATGAAGCATCTACATCCATTTTAAACATATATTTAAAATTATAGGAGTTGTCTCGTGGTGCATCAGGTTAAGGATCTGGCATTGTCACTGCAGCAGCTTAGGTTGCTGCTGTGGCATGAGTTCAATCCTGGCCTGGGAACTTCCACGTGCTGTGAGTGTGGCCAAAATATAGAAATAAAGAAATAGAATTATATGTCTATCTTCATATAATATATGTAATAAAATTAAAAATGCAAAAGAGCAAAGATATTTGAATATCAGTAACACCAGGAATTCAATTCTTATAAGCAGTTTCCACTTTGTTCTTAAGTATATGATTCCATCAAGATAGCAGCTTATATATTTCAATATTTTATTGCACTCTTGGTTGTTTAAAACTTCTCATTGTCAGAAATGGTTTGGTCACTCAACAAAGAGTCTCTTTTGAACCTGGTTTAGGTTGTTATAGGTTTCTGTTTTGTAATATTTTCTTTTATCAAATATATACTCAGTATTCCTAATTGTGCTTCTCTTGCTGAAACTCGGCTTCTGTCTACTGGGGCTGAAGAGAAACATAGAGATAAGAGTTTTGGGTGAAGGAGAAAAAACAGCTTTTGTTGCTTTGCCAGGCAAAGGAGGCCACAGCAGGCTAATTCCTTAAAGACTGTACCCCCACTTTGAAGAATCGTGGGGAGTTTTATAGTCTAATAGGAGAAAAATGGGGTAATAGATAAGAATCAGCATTGGGGCAGACATGCATTCCTTCTTTGGGGAAATCTCATCATCAAACCTGGCATCAGGAGATTTCAGTGTGATTCTGGTGGTGGTCTTCTGGGTTACTGCCTAGAATAACAGTACTTGCAAAAAGGCATATTGATCAGAGATTAGAACAACCTTAAAAAGTTCCTAAATAACATCATGTGCTAATAAGCTTTAACCCACAGGAAGTTGTGCTCAGAGTGCCTAATCTTTAGGTTACTGGCAATTGTGTTTAGGGTGCAACTAAGCCAGGGAGAAGCACAAGGAAGGACTCCAATCTGTTCTTTTTTTTTTTTTTTTTTTTTTCCCTAATGGCCACATCCACGGCATATGGAGTTCCCAGGCCAGGGATTAGATCCAAGCTTCAGTTGCGACCTATCTGGATCCTTTAACACACTGCAATGGGCCAGGAATCGAACCTGTAACCAGGCACTCAGAGATGCTGCCGATCCTTTTGTGCCACAGTGAGAACTTCCAAGCTGTTCAATTTTAAAGTATTCATTTCTAAAAGAAGAACAAAGAACATCACTTTTCTCTTAGGTGTATAAGATGCCTATGTCATTTTGTGTATCCCTTGAGGAGAACCAGGATCCTTCTCCAAGGCTGTACTATTGTTGCTTGACTGTTTCTTCTTTGTCTTTTCATCCCCTCCCTTGCCCATCAGCAGTTGTCTGAATCTGTCGCTTGGAACTCAGGGAAGGCCGTGAAAGCGGAATGAGGCCCATTTCCTAAAAATCAAGAAACTGGGAACACAGAAAGGCTTTTGTGCCCAGGAGCCCCACAGGGCCCCGCTTGGTTTGACTTCTTAAACTGTCCCTTAGCTTGGTTCTAAAATGCATCTTCCTTTCAGTAATTGTTTGATTTATCCTAATGATTCTTTCTTCGGTGCTGCCATCTTAATTTTCCTCTTAGCATGTTGTCCGTGCTTTATTGTATTTCTGCCTTGGGTCTTTAGTCAGAGAGCTCAATGTTTGGTAGTATTTTCTAAAACATTAATTACAAAATATTTGGCCATACTTTGTTTCTGCTCTGTGGCTGTATATTTTTGGTGGGTGTGGTTCATATGTTAATTAATGATGATACACCTGATCTCATATTTTAATAGTGTTTTTATAAAATTGTGACATTAGTTTGCTTTTAAAATAATCTCTGATTAGCATTGTTATCCCAGAAATCATCAATAATATGAAAATTCATACTTTGCTAGTCTTACTTGTTCTTTATGTTTTGGTAGTCAGAAAAAAATCTTGAAATTTTGATAGCCTTCATCTTAGTTTAGTCTTTCACCTGCCAAGGTTCAGACAATGTAGTTTACATGCCTATTCTTTGCACTTTTTGGTTTTTAATGTCTTAATTAGTATTTAGTATTTTAGATGTCACAGATGTTTAACCACCTGGAGAATTTACAGAGTAATTAGTAATTAAATACTATTTTTAATAATGATAATAGTTTCAAAAGAGTAAAGCAAAATGAGCTATCGAAGAATTTTGTGCTTTAAAAGAATATAGTTCTGTAGGGGAAAAAATAATTTTTCCTCTATCCTTCAGGTTCTGGGCTGAGATTCCCTCTTTTCTCCCCATCAAGAATAAAAAGACAGGTTAACAGGAAAACACACACACACACACACACACACACACAGAGTTTAACAATATGTATACCTTTTGGGTACATGGGAGATAACTAAGGAGAACTGAGTAACTCCCAGTTAAGGCCTGAGCCACCACCTTAAATACCATCTCCAGCTGAAGACAAAAGAAGATTTTGATAGGGAAGGGGAGGCCATTTCTGGGAGATTGCCAGGCAAAACACAGTAAATAAGGGTAAAGTTGTTAATGCAGATATAAGTTATTGTCTTCTCTATTGATGAGTTTCTAGAGATTTAGTGTCATTCTCCTCTTCCTGGTGTAGAGAGGGAGACACTCTTACAATTGGAGATTTCCTTTATAAATGTAAATGTTTCTCACCAAAGAGTAACTTCTACTTGGTTTTCAGAGCTTCTCCTGTGTCCCTGTTCTTAAAAATAATCAGTTCAGGAGTTCCTGTCGTGGCTTAGCGGTTAACGAATCCGACTAGGAACCGTGAGGCTGCGAGTTCGATCCCTGGCCTTGCTCAGGGGGTTAAGGATCCAGCGTTGCCGTGAGCTGAGGTGTAGGTCACAGACGCAGCTTGGATCCTGCATTGCTGTGGCTCTGGCGCAGGCTGGTGGCTACAGCTCCAATTAGACCCCTAGCCTGGGAACCTCCATATGCCGCGGGAGTGGCCCTAGAAAAGGGCAAAAAGACCAAAAACAAAAACAAAAAGATCAGTTCAAAATAATCCTTATGCCAAAGAGACATATTTTGGGGTGGCAAATTCTGCTATCTTTCATTTTAAAAGAATAAAATAATGTCCATCAGTAGAAACCTCTTTGACATTTCAGAACTAGACTCTCTAAACTAATTGGAATTGGTATAAATAGCAGTTACTTTTATCTCACATTGTAGAGATTAACTTCAGTTTTTTAACCTGAACACTGACCTCACAGTCCAGAGCTATAATTTCAAATGATTTTTTCTTTTAACTTTGTGAGTGGGTTTTTGTCATTACCCATACAGCCTTACTTTGGAGAATACATGTCAAAGAGGGGCTATGAAATGCAGCCACATTGTAGTACCTTTATGGTCCCTTTCACTTCTCACATTCTGTGGATCTCTGTTGTGAAATTTTAAAGGTATTAATTTGCTCTACATAGTATTTTTTCTATTATCTGACTTGGAAGGAAAATGTGATGTGATGATTAAGTTGATATTCTGGTTAGAAGAACTAACATAAATCTCAAACAGGCATAACTCATTTCCAAGAGAATGTGATTCAGTACAATAATGCAACTATAATTGAATGTGTAATGTTATTAACCAATTGATTTGCCTATTTTCAAACACTTACATTGGTAATGTGCTTGATGTTGAATCAACTACTGAGATATCTTTCAAAGGGGAATTTTATCATTCAGTGTCCTTTGATTATTCAAATTAAGTATTAGCATATTAAAGCCTATTAGGACCGTTGTCAATTATTGTTCAAAATAACTTAATGTAATTCTAATTTTTGATACTTCTTTTATTTTTACAATGTCCTAGCAAGGTCAGTACAAAATAAAACACCATAATCATCTTTTACTATTTTAGTTATTTAATGCTTTTTACTTTCAGACTAAATAATCAGATTAAAAATTTAACTTAGAAGTAAGCATAATCATTTTAGTCTACATAAGTAAAATTTGTACTCTTTGGTATGGTTTGATGGAAATAATAAGTTATATAAAATACAACTTTATATAATGCAATACTTTTGTAAATAATAGTGTAGCATATTTTTTAAAGATTTTTTAAGTTAAAAATTTACTTAGTTTGCTTAATCCCCCTCCCTTCACTACATATAAGAATTTATGCTAGATAAACTTCAGATCAAAAAATGAGTATATCTTATTTACAAAATGAAAAACTCCCCATTTGCAAAAGCTAAAAAAAATATTTTGAGAGTTTGAAATACTATTTAATAAGTACGATCACATGAGTGGCAGGCAAAGGAGTCAGTGTTAGTATCTGTTTTATTCATTGGTCTGAAAACATGCTTTGTTTCTCTAGAACAAATTTTATACACCATTGGACCATATCATGAAGTAGTCTAATTTTTAAAAAAATCTTGCTTTAATGTGCACTGTCCCTTACTTTTTGTTTTTATTTTTGTTTTTTTATGGTGCACCTGTGGCATATGGAGTTTCCCCTTCCTGAGCTAGGGGCTGAATTGGAGCTGCAACTGAGACCTATGCTACAGCCAGGGCAACACCAGATCTAAGTGTCCTCTGTGACCTACACCTCAGCTCGTGGCAACACCAGATCCTTAACCCACTGAGCAAGGCCAGGGATCGAACCTGCATCCTCATGGATATGATATTGGGTTCCTAATCTGCTTAGCCACAAAGGGAAATCCCCCTATAATACGTAGATGTCAAACTTTTAAATTTCCGAATAGTGCCTTAAGATCAATATTGTATTCATGGGTAGCAGGTATCTTGGACTCATGTATTTTAGCATCAAGGTTTAAATTTCAGTTTTCACAAACTGCTTTTCATGCAGTGAAAGCAATTATAATATTAATTTTCATGGGCCTCTTGATAATATTCACTATATGCATTCTTTGTGAGACTGAGTATTACTTCTTTTATCATCAGATTTGCATGCATAAGCTTAACATGCCTAAGTAGTTTATATATTTCCATTATTTGAAATCAATATTTTAAAATATCTTCTAATAATTATATGTGACATCGTGGATAGGTTACGTTATTTGCATAACCTGTCTGTGGTTACATTGTAGGTGTATCCAAAGAGTTCCAAGGAAAAACATTGATTTCATCATTCTTTGGGCTATGCAATTGTGGGTAATATTTAAAATATTAGTGTTATTACTAATTCTGTGTGACATTTTGTAAACCACTTAGCCATGCATTTATACTATGTCTGTATGGAAAAAAAAAGGTGCATAACAAGTTCAGGAATGTTAAAGTGATGGAAATAATAACTCACAAAAAACAAATTATGATCTCAGGAAAAAAAGTACTTAATATGTGCTATATGATTTAAACATTACTGTTGAAGAAAATACTAGTTTTAAACAATTTTTGGCTTTTAAAGGGTTAGTTCAATGAGACCAGAAAGAATGCTGAGAAAACTAAAAATAGTGGTTATTATTATGTTGTTTAAAATCCTATCCCAATAATATTCAGTAATTTTTTTTCTTGAGCCAGGATTATCTAAGCCTTTCACCATTCTCACTTCAAACATGTGAAGGAAAATAACATGTGTATTATACAATACTTCACAATCATAGAAGTTAAGGGTGTTTACCTTAAAAATAGAAAGAATGGGGCGAAGTCAATGAAAATGGTGGAGTGGAGAATTCCAGAAGACTATTCTGAAACAAAAATCTCCACAATTAATCATAGCTTTATATTTAAGTCTTTAAGCCATTTGGAGTTTATTTTTGTGCCTGGTGTAAGAATTTGTTCTAATTTAATTGATTTACATGCAGCTGCCCAATTTTCCCAGCACTACTTGCTGGAGATTGTCTTTTTCCCATTTCATTGCCTCCTTTGTTGATTAATTGACTATAGGTGTCTGGGTATATTTCTGGGCTTTCTATTCTCTCCCATTAATTCATATGTCTGTTTTTGTGCCAGTTCCATGCTGTTTTGATTATTGTACCTTTGTAGTATTGCCTGAAGTTTGGGAGGGTTATGCTTTGGCAATCCTGGGTCTTTTATAATTACATATAAATTTTAGGTTTATAAGATTATTTGTTGTAGTCCTGTGAAAAATATCATGGGTAATTTCATAGGGGTCACATTAAATCTGTAGATTGCTTTGGGTAGTATAGCCATTTTCACAGTATTAATTCTTCCAATCCAAGTCAGCTTCCTTTTCTGATTAGGTCGTCTCCTCATTTATTATAAGTTGGTGTAGCCACTATGCAGAACAGTATGGAGATTCTTTTAAAAACAAAAAATACAGTTATCATATGATTCTGCAATCCCATTCCTAGGCATATATCTAGAGAAAATGCTAATTGGAAAATATATATGCCCACCAATATTTATAGCAGTGGTATTTACAATTAGCCAAACAACCTAAATGTCCATTGACAGATGAATGGATAAAGATGCGGTGTATATACTAAATGGAATATTACTCAACCATAAAAAGGAATGAAATAATGCCATTTGTAGCAACATGGATAGACCTAGAGATTATCATACCAAGTGAAGTAAGTCAGAAGAGAAGACAAATACCATATGATATCACTTATATCTGGAATCTAAAATATGACACAAACTTATTTACAAAACAGAAACAGACTCATAGAAGACAAAATTATGGTTACTGAAGGAGAAAGGGGGTGGGGGAATAATAAATTAGGAGTTTGGGATTAGCAAATACAAACCACTATATATACATATGACAAAAAACAAGGTCCTACTGTATAGCATAGGGAACTATATTCAATATCCTATAATAAACCATAATGGAAAAGAATATGAAAAAGAATATGTATATTTATGTGTAACTGAATCACTTTGCTGTATACCAGAAACTACTACAACGTTGTAAATCAATCATACTTCAATTAAAAAAAAAAAAAAGATAAAACCATTGACCAGGAAAAAAGTTAGAGGAGAGCTGAATCTTGATAAGACAACTTTGTGAAATTTTAACTTACCTCTTACCTAGCTCACCCAATGAGTATTGCCCTTAAAGAGAGGAGCCGGCTATCCAGATATGGGTTCCTCATGCTAGAAAGGGCAGAAAGGATGTGTTCTTAGGAAATTGTGGTTGTTTCAGCCTATCTAGTGGCTCCCTGAAGGATGGGTTCAGAGGACTCCTTTTATTTCTCCAGATTCTAAACTCTCCCAGGGAGGAGCTGTTTCCTGGGGAGTGCTTGTCAAAAATATTTCAAGATAAATGCCTAAGGCAAGGGATAATAGTTGGAACAAATAATAGACAAACCAAAAAGCTTGGGAAAAAAGGTTGAGAAGTGAGATGCTTTGGGGAAAAGGGGTTTTGAAAAGCTACCACATGTTCCTGGGAATCTAGAAAATTATATGAATTCCCAAGATGAGTTAATGCTGAAAAAATATACCTGACAGGCCCTAATTTCTCACCTGAGGCTCACATTTAGGTTCTGTGCAAGCAGGAGGAGCATAGGAAAGTTGTAAATTGCCCAAATGATTGTAAAATGCATGCTTCAATGTAAACACATAGAGCCAATTGACAAGAATGGAAGTGATTGATATTTTTTATTCCAAGCATTAAGGAAAATAAATCTCTGTCAAATCACTAGCTGACCAATAAACTAATTGGACGGAGATGTCATTGGTCACTCATGACAAAGAATACATATCTTATAAAGTTAGTTCTGGGGAGTTCCCATTGTGGTACAGTGGAAATGAGTCAGACTAGCATCTGTGAGGATGTGGTTTTGATCCCTGGCCTCACTTAGTAGGTCAGGGTTCCAGCATTGCTGTTAGCTGTGGTACAGTTTGCAGATATGGCTCAGATCCTGCACTGCTGTGGGTGTGGTGTAGCCACAAGTCCAGAAGAAAAAAGAAAAAATTTCCAAAAGTTAATGAAGCAAATACTCAGAAACCATAACAAGTAACATAAATAAACCATGAATGGAGGGATAATCTGATTTCAAAATTGACACATCATAATATTCACAATATCTGGTTTTCAAAAAAAAATCATGAGGTATGAAATGAAAAAAGTACGGAAAAAAATTAATAGAAACTGTATAGTAGGAAGCCCACACATTGGACTTACTGGACATAGACCTTAAATCAACTATTTAAATATTATCAAAGATGTAAGAAAAATCATGTGCAAAGAACTAATGAAGCTGTGAGAATTACATCTCCCCAAATGGAGAGTATAAACCCAAATTTAGAAGTTATTAAAATGAACCAAATAGAAATTTTGGAGTTGAAAATACAATAACAGAAACAAAAAACTATACTAGGAGATCCGAGGGGGCAGAAGAAAGACTCATTAAACCTGAAGTTAGGTCATTTGAGATTATATAGTCCGAGGAAGAGAAAGAAAAAAAATAATTAAGGAAAATGAACAGTGCCTAAGAGACCTGTGGAACAGCATCAATTATGAAAGCATATATATAATAGTCTGAGAGGAGAGAAAGGGGTAGAAAGAATAATTGAAGAAATACTAAAGTTCCAGTTTCTTGTCTGGCACGTAAGATGCTTGGAAGTCATCATTCTATCCTAGAAAGAAATAAAAAGCTGAAAAATCAGTACATCTTATTAGATCTTTCAGAGGAGTGAGACAACAGCACCCACTGCTTACCTCCAACTGGAGAGACAGGTAAATACAGAGATTCAGAGCTTACCAGAGCAGAAACCCCCATAAGAACCAGTACCAAGGTAGGAAAACCTGAGTTGTAATTGGGAAATGTCTTGAGGCCCATTATGGAAAAGCCTGAGAGTTTTAAAGTTCTCTATATTTTTGTGAATTTTACCTCCTGGAGCTCTACCAGATTCTCACAGTGAAGATTAGGAAAAAAAAAAATAATAATAATAATCCCTTTGGGCTTCCAGCAGTGGGGGAGGGAAAAGTAATCATTTGACATATGCTAGAGCATTCTATTTTTCTTAACAAGGCCTGTCCTCAGGAGAAACTGTATTGTCAGAGCATAATCTATTAAGGTTTTATCGGAGCTCAACTGGCATGGGAGAAATAAAATACCCCACTCTAGCCTTCTCCATCATTCTGTGTGGGACAAGGGAAATAAACAGTTCCATTCTGATGTGACATCCTGTCCAGTTTAAGAGGGTGTTAGACTGAGAATCACTTGTGAACTTTGTAGCTGGTAGGTTAGAAGTACAGATAGCAACCTGAACTTCTGATCAGCATTGAAGTAGATGCAGTCTTGTGGGACTGAGCCTTTAACCTGGGGGATGTGATGCATTCTCGAAGTAGATAGCATCAGAATTGAGTTAAATTTGTAGGACATCCAGTCAGGGTCTGCTGAGAACTGGAGAATTGCTTGATGGTGTTGAAAAAACCCACACATCATAGCATATAATACTCAAACTGCAGAGAATCAAAGATAAATTTTGAAAGAAACCAGAGGAAAAGCAGCCTGTCTGTAGAAGAGCAAAGATAAGAATTATATCTATTTCTCAGAAACCATATAAACAAGAAAAGTGTTGTGTGAAATATTTAAAGTGTTGAGAGGAAAAAATACAGGAATTCTCTATCCTGAAAAAGTATCCTTCAAAAGTGAAGGACAAATAAAGACTTTCTCAGACAAACAAAAATTGGGCATTTGTTGCCAATAGATTGACCTTGCAAGAATAAAAGCAGTTCTTCAAAATGGTAAAGAATCCGTATAAAGAGAAGAACATTAGAGAAAGAATAAGGGCAAGTGAAAGAAAACATATTTTTTAAATTCATAATTGATCTGATGGATATCAGTTTATTAAAAACAATAACTATAATAATGTGTTTGATTATGGCCTATGTATAAGTGAAATGAGTGAAAGAAATGATACAGTGGACAGGAGGGAGAATTTAGAAATACTCTGATTGTAAGCTACGTGGACTCTCTGTAAAGTGATGTGGTCTTATTGCAAAATGAATTTGAATTAGTTGTAAATGTATATTGCAAACACTGGAGCAATCATTGAAGTAATGTTTTAAAAGAATTGATGACAATAAGAAAGGATAGAAAATGGAATCCCATAAAATACTTGACTAATTTTTTCCAGTTTTACTGAGGTATGAATGACAAATATATATTACATGTATTTAAGATGTGAAATGTGATATTTTGGTATACATATACATCATGAAATGATTCCCCCAATCAAGCTAATCAACATAAAAATCACAAAAGGTGGGAAAAGAGTAAAAGATAAAAATAAGAAAAAGAAGGGGAGTTCCTGTCATGGCTCCATGCAAATGAATTGATCCCTAGCCTCGCTCAGCAGGTTAAGGATCCAGCGTTGTCTTGAGTTGTGGTGTAGGTTGCAGGTGCCTCTGGCTTGGATCCCACATTGCTGTGGCTGTGGCAAGGGCCAGGGGCTACAGCTCCAATTCGACCCCTAGCCTGGGAACCTCCATATACCACAGATGCAGCCCTAAGAAGACAAAAAAAAAAAAAAAAAAAAGAAAGAAAGAAAGAAAAAGAGGGCAGCAAATAGAAAACAGTAACAGAGCAACAGGCGTTCCCATCGTGGCGCAGCAGAAATGAATCTGACTAGGAACAATGAGGTTACAGGTTCGATCCCTGGCTTCACTCAGTGGGTTAAGGATCCGGCGTTGCCGTAAGCTATGACGTAGGTTGCAGATGTGGCTCGGATCTGGCGTTGCTGTGGCTCTGATTAGACCCCAAGCCTGGGAACCTCTATATGCCGCAGGGGCGGCCCTGAAAAGACAAAAGACAAAAAGAAAAAAAAAGAAGACAGTAACGAATATAGTAGATATTAATTCAATCACAACAGTAATTACTTTGAATATCAACAGTCTAAAAACAACAATTAAAAGGTAGAGGTTGCCAGCATGGATCTAAAGACAACCCCCAACTATATTGTTTAGAGAAAGAAATCCCCTTTAAATATAAAGACACATGTAAGTTAAAAGTACAGGAGTGGAGGGAGTTCCCGTAGGGACTCAGTGATTATTGAACCCGACTAAGATCCATGAGGATGTGGGTTCGATCCCTGGCCTCCCTCAGTGGGTCAAGGATCTACTGTTGCCATGAGTTGTGGTATAGGTCACAGATGTGGCTCAGATCTGGTGTTGCTGAGGCTGTGGTGTAGGCCAGCAGCTATAGCTCCAATGTGACCCCTAGTCTGGGAACTGCCACAGGCCACAGGTGTGGGCCCTAAGAAGCAAAAAAAAAAAAAAAAAAAAAGAAAGTAAAGGAGCGGAGGAGGATATACTATTCTAACATTAATTAAAATAAAGTGAGATATGGCTATATTAATTTCAGTTAGAGCAGAACTCAGAGCAAGGAAATTTATTAGTGATAAAGAAGGGCATTACATAATGATAAAGGGGTCAAGTCTTTAAGAAGGTGTAACAATCCTTAATGTGTGCATAACAACCCTTAATATGTGTTTGCCTAAAACAAAGCATCGAAACATGTGAGGCAAAAATTAATAGAACTGTAAGGAGAAATAGATGAATCCACTATTATATTTGGTGACTTCTACACCTCACTTTCAGAAATGGACAGATCCAGCAGGCAGAAAATCAGTAAGGACATAGTTGAACTCATCAACATCATTAATCAACAGGATACAATCGACATCTATAGACTACTTCATCCCACTTTCAGAATACACATTCATCATTACGGAACACATTCAGGGCCATAAAATTTATCTTAACAAATTTAAAAGAATAGAAATCTCACACTTTCTATATCAGACGATAATGGAATTAAATTAGAAATCGATAACAGAAAGATACGTGGAAAATCCCCAAAACTTGGAGATCAAACAATACATGACTATAAAAAGAAATCTCAAGAGAAATTTGAAAAAAATATTTTGAACAAAATGAACTGAAATTACAACTTATCAAAAATTGTGCAGGAGTGCCAGTCATGGCTCAGTGGTGACAAACTCGACTAGTATCTACGAGGGTGTGGGTTTGATCCCTGGCCTCACTCAGTGGGTTAAGGATCTGGCACTGTGGTGAGCTCTGGTGTAGGTCACAGACAGGGCTTGGATCCCACGTAGTTGTGGCTGTGGCTGTGGCTGGCAGCTACAGCTCCAATTTGACCCCTAGCCTGGGAATTTCCATATACCGTGGGTGTGGCCCTAAAAAGACCAAAAACAAAAATAAATAAATAAATAAATAAAATTGTCAGGTGTTTGTGTGAACAGGAGATGTAGATAAAACAATAATTACTTTGCAAACTGTGTTCGAATGTAATGGAAAAGGACCCAGAACACCATGGAGAGTTTCTTTTTAGTTTACCCAGGATTCAAAAGTAATTTTGTTTTTGTTTTGTTTTTTAAAAAGTTTTACTGAAGTATGGTTGATTTACAATGTCATGATAATTTCTGTATAAACAAGTGATTCATAAACTTACACTCAGAAGTTATATATGTATACACATCCACTCGCTTTCAGATTCTTTTAGCACATAGATTATCACAGGATATTAAGTGGAGTTCTCTGTGCTATATAGCAGGTGCTCCAAACTTAAGTCTTTCAGCTCTGAGACATGCCATGTGAAGAGCTGGGAAAGTGGGGACACTCCCACTTAACTCCCCATGATATAGCTAAACAAACTTTAGTCTGAAGAATTGGCAGTTTCCCAAATAGACTTAGCTTGTGGCATTTAAACTTAACTTCCACGTCACTGCATTTATCTGGACCTCAGTGCCCTCACTCTTTCTTTTTAATTGTCCCCCTGGTTTACCATTTTATCTTACCATCTTCCTTGTAAAGATTACTACTCTTAGAAACAAAGATTTTAGCATTCCCAATAATAAGAGTATATTCCAAAGAGCAGATGCCCAATTAATGTAAAGGGAATAAATGAGCTTGGGACCTTATTACCTAATTTATTAATATTTACTTTCTCCTAAATTCTTAAGTAAGCTAAACAAATTCAGGTAGGTGTCATTAATTTTCACTGAACAACAGACTAAAGAAGATAAGGCAGGAATTGACATTCTTTTACTTTATTTTGCTCTATTTCTGGATCCCACTAATTTTACTACTGAGTTATTTAATTTTTCTAAAGTAACACCTCTGCCTTGTTACCCTATTCTGGATCAAAAATAAGAGTGAAGTTTTCCTAATTTTACTCACAAAATATAAAAACTTCCCCCTACAAACTCGATATACCCAATAAATGTATAAACAAGTGATTCATAAACTTACACTCAGAAGCTATTTAAACAATTAAGAGGAGTAACATTTGAAAAATAATGAAGAGGAGTTCCCGTCGTGGCGCAGTGGTTAACGAATCCAACTAGGAACCATGAGGTTGCGGGTTCGGTCCCTGCCCTTGCTCAGTGGGTTAACGATCCGGCGTTGCCGTGAGCTGTGGTGGAGGTTGCAGACGCGGCTCGGATCCCGCGTTGCTGTGGCTCTGGCGTAGGCCAGCGGCTACAGCTCTGATTAGACCCCTAGCCTGGGAACCTCCATGTGCCGCAGGAGCGGTGCAAGAAACAGCAAAAAAAAAAAAAAAAAAAAAAAAAAGGACAAAAAATAATGAAGAGACAAAGAAAGAGACAAATACAGAGACAGACATATGATCTCCAAATTGCCTCATAAACAGGAACATAAAGGTGATACACATCCATAGTGAAGGACGTGACCGTCACGGAGTCGGGATGCTCTAAGTCAGTGGAGAGAGCAGGCAATATGGACTCTCTGCTCCACTGAGAGCAGGGTGGAGCCCTCAAAGGAAGCTGCAGAGAAGAGCTGGTCAACAGGTCAGGTTCCAGAGTTGGAGGGAGGATCCACTGGGGAAGTCCCAAGGAAAGGGCATTGTAATGGTGGAAAGAGCTGTAGCTGGACAAAATACTAGCTCCTGGACAGAGCTTGCTCTTGGTAAGATCCTTAGGAAAATGAAGCCCAGGGAAAATCCCCAAATATCAATTTATTCTCATGTTTACTCTTCCTTTTATTAGGCCTGCTTTTAGCACTTCAGCGCCAAGTGCCTTTTTATTGCTCGAGATACATTTTGGAATAGTGCAAAGAAAAGTGAATTGAGAAACAGGTCTGCCTCCAGCTAGGTGGAATGCAGCAGTGTGGGCTCTAGACAAATTCAGATCAGGGGTCTACCCCCAGCTCTGCTAATAACTAGTCTTCTGAAAAAAACTGTGAGTTCTTCATCTGCCAAGTGAGTTTGGTAAGCCCTATCATATAAAAATGTTGGAATGTATGCACTATATATAAATCACATGGCAAGAGGATTACAACATATCACCCAATATTGAAAGAATACCATTTATTATTATTATTTTGATCCCAGATGATGCCGATTACCTCGCTTGGAATATTTTTTTATGCAAGAAATTTCAGAGGACATGCAATATTCTTGGACAAAGAACACTGCATCAACCAAAAATTATTCCTAGCGTGTAAAACTCATTTTCCCCATTAGAGTACCTGTCATTTAGTTTAGGTGTGGAGTCGTTGTCTCCAGCTGGATGCAGCTCAAGCTCCTATATTGGTGTCAAGGCACAAGTTCCCTCCATCCCTTCCATCCAAACCACCTGTTTACATACATTACACACTCGTACAAAAGCTATCCTTCACTTAGAGTTTGCCAAATTATACTCAATAACCTAATTAAAATGCCTTTTTAATGGAGCAGGCCCTGAGTTTCCCAGTTTGTGGCAAGAGTGCCAGCACAGTGGTTTCTTGGCACCTCACCTAAGGGAGAGTCACCACTATTTCTTAGAACCTCCCTGGAGATGATGTGCATAGAACACCTAGTTTGCACACTCTGTTCATCTGCACTGGAACAAAAACAAAGGACACCTTCCTTTCCTGCCCCAGGTAGAGATTTTTTTATGCTTTATCAATAATGCCTAGTAGCAGCAGTCTTCTATTATGGACCGAGTGTTTGTGTCCTCCCAAAATTCACAAGTTGAAGCCCTAACCTATCTCCCCCTATCCACATGGTGGTATTTGAAGGTGGAGTCTTAGGGAGGTAGTTAAGTTGAGAAGAGGTCACGAGTATGGGGCACTCATGATGCAATTAGTGTTCTCAGAAGAAAAGCAAGAGAGACCGGAACTGCCATGTGAGCAAAGAGAGAAGGTGGCTGCCTGCAAGCCAGGAAGAGGGCTCTTACCAGGAACGGAATCCACTGCTACACTGATTGTGGACTTCCCAGCTTCAGTAACTTTGAAAAATAAATGTCTCTTAAGTCATCCAGGCTGTGGTATTTTGGTATAGCAGCCTGAGCAGACTAACAGGGAGTTTTTTCTGTCAGCTCTGAAACATACCATTGGAGACTTTGGCCTCTACTCACCATTTCCAGAACCTTAACTAGCCCACCACACAATATAAATGAAAATTACATTCCACTGAGGACTTGCAGTTTCCTAAAGTCCCAAACTGCCTTGCTCAGGAAATTTACACTTAGATGTTCTCATAAGGAACACCTTCCTCCTCATCTAATTCTTTTTACTTTACCTTTAGGTCATAGAGAAGATTTCAGTATCTTGTGTGCTTACAACTCATAGGATCTAAAATTCTATGAGTAGAGGATGGATTTTATCTTAGCATCCCCAGTCCTAGCACTAAACCTTCCAAAGAGCAGATACTCAGTATGTGGTGAAATGAAGAGCCAGTAAACACAAGGTCTGGAGATCCCGTCGTGGCGCAGTGGTTAATGAATCCGACTAGGTACCATGAGGTTGAGGGTTCGATCCCTGGCCTGGCTCAGTGGGTTAAGGATCCGGCGTTGCTGTGAGCTGTGGTGTAGGTCGCAGATTCGGCTTGGATCCTGCATTGCTGTGGCTCTGGCGTAGGCCAGTGTCTACAGCTCCGATTAGACCCCTAGCCTGGGAACCTCCATATGCTGCCGGGGCGGCCCTAGAAAAGGCAAAACAAACAAACAAATAAACAAACCCCACAAGTTCTTATTTAGTAACATTTAATTTCTCTTACTTTCTTGAAGAATTAAGAAACTCAAAGTATAAATCATTTACAAAGTCGAAGACTAAAAGGAATAAGGAAAACTAAGATTGAACACGTTTTACTATTTTTTTTTTTCTGAACCATTATCCGAACTCTTTTACTGTGGGATTCTTCCACATTTTCAAGAATATTATCCCTATTGTGATACTATATTTTCTTGTCTAGGGGATAAAATCAAACTTCAGTAGGGGTGGGGAGGTATAGCTTGGTGGGCATGGGCCCTGGTGGGTGCACTGAACTTTGGTAATAATGTCAGTGCCGGCTGCATCCATGGCTCAGGCTCTCTCTTCTTCATCTCGCAGAGCTTCTTCATAATAAATTGGGAAGGCACTGGGGACGGTTTCATTGACCTTCGCCAAAAACTCCAAGACTTTCATCTTGCTGGTTTCAATATGCGCTTTAGGGCCCCACAGGAACTCATAGCGTGGAGGATCACTGTCGGGCACCTGGCGGTACTCGAGGTACTTCAGCCTCACTAAATCTTTGGTGATGAGCTTCCTCGGCTCCCCGTAGATGAAGTGCTTCCTTCCTGCATATACGCGCATCATACTCAGGAATTTCCAGATGTCTTCCTCAGTGGCACAGTTGCCCTTCATGAAGATCATACCCAGGAGATTCATCAGGAGACCAGTCTTGGGTAGCCCCCTGCCACCACGCACTCTCCCATTGTTGGGGAGCTTCAATTTGCTGACAAGATCATAGCATTGCCTGGTTGAATCGATTTCCTTCAGATCTACTGCAAAGATTATCTCAATGCGCTCAGAAGCTCTCTTGAGAATCTCAGCAAATCGGTCGTGGTGGTTTTGGTGGATAATCTTCAGCATGTCTTCCTTCAGAATGGGCTGCTTCATTTTATACTTGTACAGAAGGAACTGCTCCAACAACCCAGCCTTCCTGGTTAAAAAGTCACTTCTCTCAGTGAAGGGTGGGACCTCATATGCACATACCCCATCCTCATCTTGGCCATTGGAAGCTTCGTCAGATCTAGTGTAACAAATGCCTATAGAAGTAGTGGTGGTGGTTAGTGCTCTTTGAGGCTCCTGGGTGGTGCTACATGACCCAGTAGCAGGCAGGCTTTGGGTAATGCCTCCACACTGAGGAGAGGAGGAGGTAGCGGACTCCTCCTCTGCTGCTGCTGTGACCTGAGCACCCCCACAACTCTGGGTCTCACGTCGGGCCTTGAGGCGTTTCTCACCAGCATGGAGCTTGCTCTTGTGACTCCGAGGCATGGTCAGGGGTAGTAGGAAGGAGTATAGACAGGAAGTCAGGAGATGTGGATACCTGGAGGAAGGAGAATAAACACTTTCAGCAGGGAGATTTCACCTTGGCTTTAACCTGGGCTACCTCTGCAGGTTTCCTTGAGGGCACTGCTCTAGAACCCAGCTTCTATTCTGATTAACCTGTCCCCTGGGAACCCTGTGGAGGAAGTTTGAGGGAAGCTTAGACTTCAGCCTGCCAGCCCCACCTGGGGAATGCTGGGGTAATAGCAGGGGCTGCCAGTGGGAGCCTTTGTTCTGGGGTATGGGTGTTTTCTCAGTTTATAGTCAGGGTCATCATGTCAACTGTTAGCAGGTCCCAGGACTCCTCCATTCCTATGCTTTGGAGTTGACACTTCAAACCAAAGCCACCACCTCCCTGAGACCCCAGAGGAGGAAGTGAAAGGGTTCCTTAGCCCCTATCTCTGTCAGGGGACACTCAACTGAGAACTAACTGGAGCCCTCTCCTTCATGGGTTGCTTAGGTCCTCAGGTCTCATTCAGGATAGTCACCTGGTCTCCAGGTAGTACCTGGTACACCTCCCCTCTGTTGACTGGTGGCTGCACCCTCATACTGAAGTTCTCTTCTCTCTTAGATTTGATGTAAATAAGTGAGGGTAACCCCTGGCATTAATCTGGAACTTCTCTCTTCCTGGCATCAGTCTCCTGAGATGCCCTTTCACCCCAAGAGTGCCTTTTGCCCCACCTGCCTTTGGTCTCTAAGGCTGAGAATAGAGGATGGATTCTCTTGTGCCCTAGTTGTTAGTCGTCATCCCCTGCCCTGACAACTTAACTCCTGGAAATATTCGGAAATCTTCCTACTTTGGAGTATAAACTATTTATTAAAAACAAAAATCTCACACTCCCCCCCATCTCCCTGCCTGCCGCCCATCCTCTGCCTCCTCCCCCTTCTCCCCATCCCCCTTTCCCCTGCCTCCCCCTCATCCTCTTTCTCCCTCCCATTCCACCCTCCTAACCCCTCCCCGTGATACTGTAGGAGAAAATGAGTGTCAATCATCACTTCAACAGTGCACAGACACCCCAGGTTGCCAGCAGGGCGGAAATTCCTTCAGTCCTCACCCGGGGTCCTTATTCTGACGTCCGACCACGCCTGGGATGCTTTTCTTTGTTAACATGAGGCCCCACCCCTCAAACCAAGGCCCTTATGTCCCTGAGACCATCCTTGCAGAAATAAGCCTGACAGGCCTGCCCCAGGGTGTCCCAGACTTTACACAAACCGCAGGTTCTGTGCCACCTCACTGTCGTGGGGTTGAGGTTCCTTTAGACCTCACTCAGAGTTGCATCCTTGATTTCCTCGGGGCAAGCCCTCAGCTTCCTGATATATCAAATAGGAAAGGACAGCTCACATTGACTGCCACGCTCGGGTCCTCTAAAAGCGGCCAGCAGGGCCTTGTTGGAACTTTCCACCTATTTCCTCACCCTGACTCTTGTCAGGGTTTTATCACTCTGCTGAACTGAGGCCACCCTTAAACTTAAGTCAAGGCCTTTACCTCCCTGAGAACCTCAGGGGGAAAAGTCTCCCTCAGCCCGACTACCCTGCCCAAGGCCTCCCGGAACCGAGGAGGGGCTTCGGGGGGAGGGGCCTTGGGGGGAGACAGAGGCATGTGGGGACGCGGGGACGCGGGGCTTGTGTGGGGGGGTGTCTCCCATTATTCATTCACCTTTGATAATCAATTCTGATAGTCCATTCTGATTCTCACCTTGATAATCGATTCTTTCTAGAGCCTGGAACTCCTCACTCGATACTGCTCACCCGAGGCCGTCTCTGGCGTTCCACCGGCTGCCTAGGAGGAAGTGAGTGCTCCCTCTCGCCTCACCACCAATAAGGCCTCGATCTCTGGCGCCCCCTCTGTTCTGGGGTGGCAGCATCCTCAATTTCAGACAGAGTTCTCCATTAAACTCCTTTCAGGACCTTGGGCACGTCCTTCTGCCACTGCCCTTACAACAGGGTCCTCATCTCCTTGAGACTTTCCTAGCAGAAGGCTGCCTGACCATGTAGGTCTAAGGGCAGACGAGGCGAAGTCTCTGGATACCTTCCTATACGATTGGATGGGTTCTCAAAGTTGTCATTCACCCAGGTCCTGTAGCCCAGGATGTGATCAGTCCTAGAGAATGTTCCATGTGCACTTGAGAAGAATGTGTATTCTGTTAGCTTTTGGATGGACTGTCCTATAAATATCTCTTAAGTCCATCTGGTCTAATGCTTCATTCAGGGCCTGTGTTTCCTTATTGATTTTGTGTCTGGATGACCTGTCCATTGCTATAAGTGGGGTGTTAAAGTCCCCCACTATGATTGTGTTATTGTCTCTTTGTCCTCTTAAGGTTGTTAGCAGTTGCCTTATATATTGTGGTGAACCTATGTTGGGTGGTGCGTAGATATTTGAAATTGTTATATTCTTCTTGGAGTGATCCTTTGATCATTATGTAGTGACCTTCCTTGTCCCTTAAAATATTCTTCATTTTAAAGTCTATTTTGTCTGATAAGAGTATTGCTACTCCAGCTTTCTTTTGATCCCCATTTGCATGAAAGATATTCTTCCATCCTCTCACTTTCAATTTGTATGTGTCCCTAGAAGTGAAGTGGGCCTCTTGAAGACAGCATATATATGGGCTTTGTTTTTGTATCCATTCAGCCAGTCTATGTCTTTTCGTTGGGGTGTTTAGTCCACTAACATTTAAGGTAATTATTGATCTGTATGTTCTTATTGCCGTCTTATTAATTGCTTTGGATTGGTTTTTGTTACTCTTTTTTCTTTCCTTCTTCTCTTGTTCTCTCATCTTCTGGTTTGATGACTATCTTTAGTGTGGTATTTGAGTTGATTTTTCCTAATTGTTTGTGTACCAATTGTAGATTTTTGGTTTGCAGTTATTCTGAAGTTTTGATATAAGAGTCTGTATGTATATGAGATTGTTTTAAGTTGTTCTCTTAATTGCAAGTGCATCCCCAGTGTCCTGCATTTGTACCCACCTCTTCTCATGATTTCTGATTTTGGTGGTATAATTGTGCATAGATGATTTTGTATCTTTACTGTATATATACCTTTACTGGTGAGCCTTGTCATTTGTGGAATTGTTGTTTCCTGTTGCTGTCTTTTCTTTCCTGCCTGGAGAAGTTCCTTTAGTATTTGCTGTACGGCTGGTTTAGTGTTGCTGAATTCTCTCAGCTTTTGCTTGTCTGAGAAGGTTTTGATTTCTCCTTCAAATGTGAATGAGAGCCTTGCTGGGTAGAGTCATCTTGGTTGGAGGATTTTTCCTTTCATCACGTTAAGTACATCATGCCACTCCCTTCTGGCCTGCAGAGTTTCTGCTGAAAAATCTGCCAATAACCTTATTGGGGTTCCCTTGTATGTTACTTGTTTCTTTTCCCTAGCTGCTTTCAAGATGTTCTCTTTGTCTTTCATTTTGGTCAGTTTGATCAATATGTGTCTTGGGGTATTCCTCCTTGGGTTTATTTTATATGGTACTCGTTGTGCTTCCTGGACTTGAGTGAGTGGTTCCTTTGCCATGTTAGGGAAGTTTTTGGCTATTATCTCTTGAAATATTTTTTCTGTCCTCTTCAGAAAAAGGAGAGAGATTCCTCTTCTCTCTCTCCTCTCCCTCTGGCAGCCATATAACATGGATGTTGATGTGTTTAACGTTGTCCAGAGTTCTCTGAGACTCTCTTCATTTGTTTTTCAATCTTTTTTCTCTTTTCTGTTCCACATCCGTAATTTCCACTCGTCTGTCTTCCACCTTGCTTATTCGTTCTTCTGCCTCCTGTATTCTGCTGTTGGCTGCTTCTAGTGAATTTTTTATTTCAGTTATTGTATTTTGCATCTCTTCTTGTTTCAGTTTTATAGCTTGTATCTCTTTGCTCAGTGTTTCCTGTAAGTTACCCATCTTTGCCTCCAGTTTATTTCCACTGTCTTGCATCATCTTCAGCATTGACAGTCTAAAGTCTTTTTCCTGGAGGCTGAGAATCTCCTCATTGCTTAGCTGACTTTCTGGGGTTTTTCCTTTCTCCCTCATCTGAGTTATAGTTCTCTGTCTTTTCATTTTTATAGGTTCTTGGTGTGGTGACCTTTTTCCAGATAATAGAGTTGTAGCCTCTCTCACTTCTGGTGTCTGCCCCCCTTGTGGCTGAAGTGGGTATGGGGGGCTTGGTGTAGGCTTCCTGGTGGGAGGGGCTGATGCCTGCCCACTGGTAGGTGGAGCTGATTCTAATCCTTCTGGTGGTGGGGCTTTGTCTCTGGATGGGATTAGAGGCAGCTGTGTGCTTGAGGGGTCTTTAGGTAGCCTGTTTACTGAGGGATGGGGCTGTGATCCCACCTGGACTGTTGTTTGCCCTGGGGCTTCTCAGCACTGACTGACAGGTTGGGCCAGATGTTCCCAACATGGCCATCTCCAGAGAAAGGCAGGGCTGCTGAATATTCCTGAGTGCTTTGCTTCCAATGTCCTTCCCCCACAACAAGCCACATTGACCCCTTTTTTCCCAGGATGTCCTCCAAATACTGCAGTCATGTTTGACTCCGATTTCTATGGAGACCTTGCTTTGCCCTGGGACCCTGTGCATGAGAAAGTCTGTGTGCACCTTTTAAGAATGGGGTGTCCATTTCCCCCAGTCCTGTGGAGCTCCTGCGCACAAGCCCCACTGGCCTTCAATGCCAGATGCTCCAGGGGCTCTTTCTCCCAGTGCCAGATCCCCACATGTGGGAGTTTGATGTGTGGCTCAGAACTCTCACTCCTGTAGGTGAGTCTCTGTGAAGCAGTTAGTTTTCAGTCTGTGGAGCTTCCCACCCGGGAGGTATGGGGTTGCTTATATCGCAAAATCGCCTCTCCTACCTCTTGATGTGGCCTCCTCTTCTTTCTTCTGGAGTAGGGCATCTTTTTTAAGGTTTCTGGTGCATTTGGGTGAAGAATGCTCAGACTTTAGTTGTAAATTTTGTTGTTTTTAGGAGATAAGTTGAGCTCCAGTCCTTCTATTCCACCATCTTTTCCCATCCCTAGTAAAACCTATCTTGTACGACTGTGGGAATGTATGTACTGTATAGAAAGCATCCATCAAAGAGGCTGGCAAATACTGGGTGTTTCATGAATGGCAGTTATTATTTTTACTTAGACAATATCACCCTCCTGTTTAGTTCTGTTTTGTTGAATCCAGTCCAAGTCAGAGATAATGTAATGTTCTTGGAAACATGAATACCAAATTAGCCAGAATTTTGCTTTAGCAGGTAAAATTAAGTATCTTTTCCACATTAGAGCATTTAGTATTTAATTTTGGTGTGGATTTTTTCCCCCACCTTTTGCATCTCAAGGTCCTGGAATTTTTTCATGCAACATCTCTTTGAGTCCTTTCCAGCTGCCCTTCTCTCTAAACAATGTCTATTTTTATTTGTTTCTTCCCCACCAAAATCTATCCCTCTCTTAGAATTTGTCAAATTGCACTCAAGATAACCTAATAAAATGCTCTTTTAATGCATTGGGATCTGGCTCTACCAGTTCAATGCAGAAAGTATCACCATAGTGGCTCCCTTGCATCTCACCTATTGGAGCTCAAGGAAGGCTACCTCCAAATATGCCACAATGACATATTGATTATTTTGAATAAAGGTTACCTAAGAAATGGCCAACTCGAGATAGATACTCTGGCCCTCCTTTCTGTCTCCCTGAAAGCAGAACATAATTGTCTCGTGAAAGGTACACTTTCTGCATCTGGAGGTAAAAGTACACCCTTATAGCCGGACACAGAGATTTCAGGCAGAGAAGCATCTAAAAATAAAAAACAAACAAAGAACTTCTAACTTTAATTTACTACTCAAAGCCCAATTTCTGTTTAGATTGTTCACTAATTGAGCACCCAAAACCTAAATTTATTTGTCCTGTCAGTTCCTCAGAAATTTATTGTTTCTTTGTCTAAAAAATTTAAAAGCTGCCTGCTTTAACCATTTCTTAGGTTCCATTTCTTAGAAACATTCATGTGCATGAATTATAATTTGTTTCTTTTCCTCCTGTTAATCTGCCTTGTGTCAGTTTTATTGTATAGTCCAATCACAACAACTCAAATGGGGTATAGGGGAGAATTTCCCCCTCCCTGACACACCTCAAGGGAGTTAACCCTTATTGTTCAGAAACTCCATGGAGACAATATGCATAGAACACCTGTCTGTACTGTATTCTGCACTGAGATAAGAGCAAAGACCCCTTTGATTTCTGTCTTTTAGGGGCTGAATCGTGCCCCCCTCCCCCTATTCATGTGGAAGGCATAACACCCAGTACCTCAGGATGCAACTATAGTTGGAGATAAGGTCTTTATTTCATTTTCTTATTTTTTTTCTTTCTTTCTTTCTTTCTTTCTTTCTTTCTTTCTTTCTTTCTTTCTTTCTTTCTTTCTTTCTTTCTTTCTTTCTTTCTTTCTCCTTCCTTCCTTCCTTCCTTCCTTCCTTCCTTCCTTCCTTCCTTTTCTATGGCTGCTTCCCGCAGCATATGGAGTTTCCCATGCTAGGGGTCTAATCAGAGTTGTAGCCACTGGCCTACACCAGAGCCACAGCAATGCAGGATCTGAGTCACATCTGCGACCTATATCACAGTTCATAGCAACACCGAATCCTTAACCCACTGAGCAAGGCCAGGGATCGAACCCACAATGTCATGGTTCCTAATTGGATTCGTTAACCACTCTGCCACACACGGGAGCTCCAGAGATAAGGTCTTTAAAGAGACGGTTAAGTTAAAATGAGGCCATTAGGATGGGCCATAACCCAATCTTACTGGTGTAATCTATTCTAAGAGATTGGGACACAAAAGAAGAATGCATAGGGGGAATGCATGTACACTAAGGGACAGCCCAGTGAAGAAGGCAGCTATCTGTCAGCCAAGGAGAGAGGCCTCAGAGGAAATCGACCCTGATTTTGGACTTCCTGCCTCCAGAACTGTGAGAAAAAAAAAAAACATTTTGGTTTAAGCCACCCAATCTGTGGTGTTTTGCTATGGGTCCTAACAAATCAATACACTGCCCCAGGTAGAAGTTTCTTTCTGGTTTATCTACAACCCCAAAGTAATTCATAAAAGCATGTTAATAATGGCTTCCTCATTATCCCATGTGTTGAGGGAGGAATTTCCATACTATGTGTGTGTTGTGTCCAAACACACAATGGATACTGTAGAGATGAGAGAGCCATTTATTTATCATTATACACTACATGCCACAGAGAGCAACACAGGAGTTGTGCTCAGGAACAAGTAAGTAGGGTCTGTGGGAGCCAGGTTTTTTTAGTGTCAAGAGGGTAAGATGACTCCTAATTCCCATTGCTGCACATAATAAGCTTTAAATAATTGCACAGGCTGGTGGGGGCAGAAACCCACTACTTAGGAATAAGTGAGATCTGGGCCTTGTCCCCTTGATAAAGAGAAGGGTGTTTGGTAGGGCATCTTATCTCCAAGTGCAGAGTGTGGAGGGGAACTTGCAGTTAGGCAATTTGAGGACCTGCTAGTTTCACAAAAGGTTCAGGTAGCACATAATATTGTGCCTTAATTTTATACTTTATACCACAGTGCAGTTTTCCATTAGAAGATTTTCTCTCTCTCTCTACTCTGAGACACATCATCTGAGGGTCTGGCCTCTGTTCACCAGTCCCATAGCCTTTCCCAGTCCACCATGTAGCTTATTTTAAAATTACACTGCACACATTGACTTGCAGCTTCCCAAATCTTAAGCTGCCTTACCTCAAGGAATTTACAGTTTACTGCTCTCACCTGGAATGCCTTCCTTCTCACCCATTCTTTTTACTTTCCTGTAAGTCATAGAGGGTTTCTTCCTTATATGAGTGTATCTCCTAGCTACTAAAGTTGTATGGGCATAGGCTGGGTCTTTATCTTATCAACACGAGTACTAACACAGAGCCTTTTAAAGAGCAGATGCACAGTTGAATTTTGGGAAATAAGAAAGTAAGAGGTCTAATTTACCAGGATTTAATACCTCCTGCATTCTTTAATAAGCTAAGCATATTGATGTATGAATCATTTAATTTTGTAAAACAAAAGACTGAAAGGATTAAGAAAAATCAAGGTTCAACATGTTTTTTTATTATGTTTTCATTTCATTGTCCCCACCATTTTATTGTGGGATTCTTTCCCATTTCGACAAAAAATCCCTATTGTGATGTCAGATTTTCTTATCTGGATGATAAAAGTCTCAGATTTCAATAGAGGTGAGAGAATCTGGGGGACATGGAACATGCCTGGAAGTGATAGTATGGCCAGGCCTGACTGCAGCTCTGGCTTGAGCTCTCTCTTCCTCATCTTGCAGAGCTTCCTCATATTGCGATGAGAAGGCACTGGGGACGGTGTCATTGACCTTTGCCAAAAATTCCAAGACCTTCATTTTGCTGGTTTCCATGTGGGCTTTTGGACCCCACAGGAACTCATAGCGTGGAGGATCACTGTTGATTCAGCCTCGACTAAATCTTTGTTGATGAGCTTCCTTGGCTCCCCATAGATGAAGTGCTTCTTTCCTGCATATACTTGCATCTTATTTAGGAATCTCCAGATGTCTTCCTCAGTGGCATAGGTGCCCTTCATGAAGATCACACCTAAGACTGTCATCAAGAGACCAGTCTTGGGTAGCCCCCTGCCAGCACTCACCCTCCCATTGTTGGAGAGTTTCAGTTTGCTGACAAGGTCATATGAGTGAATAGTTGTGTTGTCTTCCTTGAAGTCAACTGCAAAGACAGCCTCAATGCATTCAGAGGCTCTCTTGAGAATCTCAGCAAATCAGTCATGGTACTTTTGGTCAATAATTTTTAGCATGTCTTCCTTCATAATGGGCTGCTTCATTTTATGTTTGTACAGAAGGAACTGCTCCAACAAACCCACCTTCCTAGTTAAAGTATCACTGCATGTGCTCTCAGTGGAAGGTAAGAGTTTAGAGGAACATGGATGTTCCTCATCTTGGCTGTTATTATCTTCAACAGATCCTATGCCAAAAGAACTTGCAGTCAAGGTAGTAGGTGGTGCTTTCAAAGACCCCTGGCAAGTACTCTTTGACTCAGTAGCTGATGAGCTTTGGGGATTATCTTCCAAAACAGGAGAAGACGAGAAGAACTCTTCTCTTACTGCATTGGCCTGAATTCTCCTCTGACTCTGGTAGTCATTTCAGATCTGCTGGTGTTTCTCATGGCTACGGAACTTACCCTTCTGACCCCGAGGCATGATGACTGTTGTCAGGGACAAGGGTCTGGAGTGTGAGTAGGAGGGCAGGTGATAAGGGCCCACTGAATGAGGAAGGTTGAAAGAGTGTGGGGCTTCACCTTGGTTATAAGGAAGGCTATATTTGTAGTTATCCCTAAGGGCACTGATCTAAATAGCCACAAGGCTCCTGTTCTCCTAATCAGTCTATCCCTTGGGAAACCTGTTGAAGGAAATTAGTGATCTTTAGGTTGCATCCTGTCACCTCTGCCTCAGGCATATTGGGGGGTAACAGCAGGGGCTGGTAGTCTTCTACATTGAGGAGTCTCTTATTTCACGCTCAAGACCATCATTCAACTGGTGGCAGGTCATAGAACCCATTCCCTCTGCTGTTCTAAGGTTGATATCACAAACCTCCCTGGGATCTATGAGAAGGAAGTGAAGGGGGCCGTCAGCTTATCACTCCTGTTCTGGTGCCCCCAGTGCTGACTGCTCAATAGGGAGCTTTCTGCCCTGGCCTCTTTGGAGTCCTCATTTCTCATTAAAGGTCTTTACTTTAGCTCCACATAGGGCCTGGTATCCCCACCCCTTTCATTGAATGTTGGCTGCACCTTCAAACTAAAAACATCACCTTCCATAGACCTGATATAAATAAGTATTGGTAGGGCTTCAGCTTGGTAGCCCTGTTCTGGGTCGGCTATAACCAGGAACAGAGCCAGATTTGTTATCACTTTTATTTAGTGGTAGGTGATTCTCAGTTCTTGGTTTGATCCTCCCTCCCTTGCCCTTAGGCATGCCCTTTATGCTAGAACCAGCACCACCCTGAGACCTTTAGGAGAAAGGAAGGATCTCCTCATCTGACCATCCCTGTCTTTGGTCTTCTGAGGCTGAAAATAAGGAATGAATTCTATAGTTATGGGATGTGTGCTTACCTTAGTCATCAGGGTATTCACCTGGCCTCTTGAAAAACCTGGAAATCATCCCACTGCTGGCCCTAGGCCACACCCCTTAGGCTATGTCCCTTGCCCCTTTGTGACACCTTAGGAGGAAGTGAGTATGTCAAATCATGTCAATAATGGCCAGGTATCCCAGGGTTGCCAGCAAGGCAGGGTTCTGTGTGGTCCTCTCAGAGTTCTAGCAGTGAGGGTTCCATGTATCCTCACTCAGCATTCTCACCTTGACTCCTGGCAGGGCTTGGGACTCCTTTCTTTGCTTACCTAAGTACTCTTCCCTCAGACCAAGGCCCTCACTCCCTGAGATGCCAGAGAGGGAATGTCTGAGGATGCCACATGATGCTACTCCTACCTATGTCCATCCAGGGATTCAGGCTCCATGGGGCCTACTCTGTTGAGGGTAGAGTGTGCCATAGTCCTGACCTAGGTACCTCACTTTAACCCCTGAAGGGTCCTCGGTTTCCTTTTTCTTACAACTTACGGTTACCCATGTAGACAAAAGCTCTTATGTCCACGAAACCCCTGAAAGTGAGTGAGAGGATACTCAGTTTGGCAGCGCTGCCTTGGCCTTCTAAGTCTGCAAGCAGACACAGGCCCAACTCTCTGTGACTTTGGTTATTACATGATATTTGTCTCTTCAGTCCTCATTCATCATCATTTTCACCTTGGTTCCTATCCCTTCTAAGAAAGGCTTCTTGGGAAATGCCACACCCTTTAAAACTCTTAGTCTCCCTATGACAAATCTTGCAGAGAATGGGTTGAATCCCAGTAGAGATATGAGTTGGGAAAACTACAGCCAAGGAGGGGCCTCAGTACGGGTGTTGTGCTGTCAGAGAAAACACTGGTCTTTTCCTTCTCTTCACTGGCTAGACATAACCTCTTAGACAACCTCAATTCTAATAGATTTGCTTTTTTACGGGGAAGAGGCTGAACTCCTATTTCATGAGCCCTTAATCTTTTAATATTTACAGACATTTCCTCTGTAGGTAATGATATTGTCACCAAATGCTATCTTTTTTCTTTAATCAAACCTCACTTTTATTTTTGTATTTTTATTACTTATTCCTGAGGCCTTATATCCCAAAATCATGTTTGGAGTTTGAGGTCCTGCTTTTTAACACCTGAAATACATTTTATAGTAGTGAGTAGGAAAATGAAGTGATAACAAGGTTGACCTAAGACTGGGAGGAGTGGCACAGTGTGGGTTATAGAGGAATTCAGAGCCGGGGTCCACTCAAACTCCCATCGCTTACTAGCCTTGAATTTGAGAATATTCCAGCTTATCTGCAAAATGAGTCTGATGAAGTCTGTAGTGTAGGAGCACATATATGTGCAGTGTATGTAAACCACCTGGCATATTTTGAGGCACAGTTTGGTACTTTTAATTAATAGCAGTTATTACTAAGATGATTTTGGCCCTAGATGATAACAACCTTCACCGAATTTTTATTTAAAGCCTACATTAGAAAATATAAAATTCCAGGGATTTCCCTTCGTGGCTCAGCAGTTAACAAACCTGACTGGGATCCATGAGGATGCAGGTTCAATCCGTGGCATTGCTCAGTGCGTTAAGGATCCAGTGTTGCTGTGAGCTGTGGTGTAGGTTGCAGACACGGCTCAGATCTGGTGTTGCTGTGGCTGTGGTGTAGGCTGGCAGCTGTAGCTCTGATTCAACCCCTAGCCTGGGAACTTCCATATGCTATGAGTGTGGCTTTAAAATTAAAACAAAACAAAACAAAACTAATTAAAAGGTCCTTTTAAGAAAGCAAGCTCTGGCTCCCCCAGAGAAAACAGAGTCCAGTGGCTTCTTGGCATCTCTCTTCAAAGAAGTATCACTCTTCTCAGAAACTCTCTGCACATCTTATGCCTAAAACATCTAGTTTGAATGTTCACTTTCCCTGGGGCAAATGCACAGGGCAAATGCGCAGGACCCCTTCCATTCACTAGGTGGAGATTTGCTATCGTATTTCCATATCCCAAAATAACTGTGAAGATTTGCTTTCCACTTCAGGGTTACTCTCTCAACTCTGAGAACCACCCATCTGAGGATCTGGCCCTTTTTATCACTCCGATAGCTTCATCTAGCCAACCATACATCCTGGTTGAAAATTACTTCCCACGGAGGAATTGGCACTTTCCCAAGACCCAACAATGCCTTCAGCAGGTAACTTACACTAGGGTGCTCTCATTTGCAAGTTCCTCTTCCACCCTCCCCACCTATGTAACTTGTCATTCATTTATTTCTTAGAGTGTATCTCAATGTTTTCTTTCATGATAACTACTGGTAGACTCTAAAAATTCTATGCGAAGTGGGTTGGTCTTCATTTTCTTAAAAACCTCGGTATTATTGAGAGCCTACTAAAGAGAAGATGGGCAATTAATCTGAGAGAAAAAAGAAGGAATGAACAAGACGTCTAATTTATTATGTTTAATTTTTCATACAGTTTAAATAAGCTAAGAAAACATAAATATTTATTATTAATTTTATAAGAAAAGAGCCCAGAGAAGGCAAACTAAGAACTAATCAGCATTTACTACTGTTTCACTGTTTGGTGATCCCAAATATTATCCCGTGGGATGCTTTCACATTTCATGAAAAAACTTTATCCAATACATGTTAACTTGTTATGCTGTGCTATAGCAAAAGGAATATATTGAGGGAATATCATTGCTTTATAAATAACAAACTTATAATGTTAAAACTGAAAAGTAATAAAGATGATATCCATGACATTAAACAACTTGAATTATGAAGAAAAACACACCTCAGTAAAAGGAACACATTTGAAAAGAAAAAAAAACCTTAAAAGATACTCATGTACAACAGGGAAAAAAAAATTTTTGTTTTTATTCCCTGGGCCAGGACTACTCTGTACTACTTAGAAGGCTGACTGCTCTCCTCAAACACAAGGTGAGCAAACTGCCCCCAGCCTCCCTAGATGTGGGTGGAGCTGCGGGACTTGGCCCTGGAAGGTGCCCTGGCCTCAGCAAGAGCTGTAGCCCTGGCCTCGGCTCTCACTCCTGCTCTCTCCTCCTCATCTTTCAGAGCCTCCTCATACAGGTTTGGGAAGGCACTGGGGACGGTATCATTGATCTTGGCCAGAACCTCCAGCACTTTCATCTTGGTGGTTTCAGCGTGGGCTCTCGGGCCCCACAGGAACTCATGGTGAGGAGGATCACTGTGGGGCACCTGGCGGTACTTGAGGTACTTCTGCTGCACCAGATCTTTGGTGATGAGCCTCCTGGGCTCCCCAAAGATCAGGTGCCTCCTCCCAGCATAGACCCCCAACGTGTTGAGGAATTCCCAGACCTCCTCCTCGGTGGCACGGTTGCCCTTCATGAAGATCACGCCCAGGAGCGTCATCAGCAGACCAGACCTGGGCAGCCCCCTCTCATCACTCTGGCCCCCGTGGCCCCCGTCGCTGGGGAGGCTCAGCTTGCTGACGAGGGTGTAGGTGTGACTGCTGCGGTTGACTTCCTTCAGCTCAAGGCCAAAGATCAGCTCCATGCGCTCAGAGGCTCTGCGGAGGATCTCAGGGAAGTGCTCCTTGTACTTCTTGTTGATGATCTTCAGCAGGGCTGTCTGCATGATGGGCTCCTTCATCTTGTACTTCTCCAGCAGGAACTGCACCAGCATGCTGGCCTTCCTGGTCAGGGGATCTTTGCGAGTGCTCTGAGTGGAGGGGGCTGCCTGGGAGGCGCTGGCACCATTCTCATCTTGGCTCTGGGCACCTGCTTCAGCTCCTGGGCGTGAAACCCCCGCTTCAGGAGAGCTAGGGGCTCGGCCTGCCTGAGGCCGCTGGCGAGTGCCAGCAGCAGGGGAGCTCGGGGGAGCACCCTGAGAGACAGAAGAGGGGGAGGAGGGGGACTCCTCTTCTGCTGCTGCAGCGGCAGGAGCGGCCTCGGCACCCTTGAGACTCTGGGTCTCGCCCCGGGTCTGGCGGCGTTTCACCCGGGCATGGCACTTACTCTTCTGCCTCCGAGGCATGATGACACAGGTCAGGGACAGCAGGCGGGAGCGTGGACAGGAGGACAGGTGATGAAGGCACCTGGAGGAGGGACAAGAGATGCTGTGAGCACCTTCAGCGGGGACGTTCCTCCCTGGCTTGAGCCAAGGCCGCCTCTGCAGGGTCCTTGAGGGCCCCACAGGGCTCCTGTCCTCCGGCCCAGCCTGTGCCCTGACACCCCTGTGGAGGAAGTTAAAGTGAGCCTTGGGCTTCAGGCTGCCAAGCCTACCCGAGTGTCACTGGGGTGACAGTGGGGGCTGCCAGGGGAGGGAGGTCCTCTCAGTTCACATTCGCCTGGTGGCAAGACTCCACCACCCCCCCCTCCCCTCTGCTGCTCTGAAGTTGACAGTGCCACCTTCCAAGTTACCCAGGAGGAGCAAAGGAGGGAGCCCTTCAGCCCACCACCGAGGGGTCGCGGGGCCCTCCCTTCTGCCCTCTGGTGGCTGCACCTTCAGAACAAAGTTCTAACCTCCCTTAGACGCGATAGAGGAAATGCTGGGACCTCCTCTCAGCCTGAGAGTCCTCTCTTGGGAGCTTAAAGGGCTGACGGGAGAGACGGGCCATGTTCTCCCTCGTCCCTTCTTTTTCGGGTGGGTGACTGCCTTACTCGTCCCTCTGGTCCTCCCTGGACTGCCTTGAGCTGAGGCCTCGCTGCTCACACCGACACCAGCCCCCACTTGCCACTCGCGAGGAGGAAGCGAGGGTGACCGCGGAGCCCCATCGGCCAGTCTGACACCAAGGTCAAGTTTGCGGCAGAGGCCCCACTGGTCCTCACTCAGGCTCTTAGGTTGACTCTCGGGAGCGCATGAGACCGCTCCCTCTGCGGGCCTGCACCGCCCCTCTCCGGACAGTGGCCCTCACTTCTTCTCTGTGTTTGACAGGGACGAAGGGGCTGCCAATGGGGGCGCGGGTCTGAGGTGCGCCTGCTACGGGGAGGATGGTCCGCAGGCCTGCGGGTCCTCACCCCACTCTTCCCTTGACCTGCAAGCCCTCCTCTGCTGCCCTGCTGCCAGCCTCTTAGGCCCAGGCCCCCTCCTCCCCGAGTCACCCGCCTGCGAAGTGAGGGAGCCCCTGAGTCTTCAGACCTGCCCAGACCCCCCTGGCCAATGTCGGGGCGGGGTCTGCATGGCCCCGGGTCTGGGCTGTGGAGGCCCTCGGTCCCCACGGGGGTGCCGTCCTGCACCCCGCAGGGCCTGGGGCTCTGCCTCTACTCAGCTGAGCCCAGGTCCGCCAGCCTCAGAGCAAGGCCCTGCTTCCTGAGACCCCGCGGGGAAGAGAAGGACTTTGGGCCTAGCAGCCCCGTTGGGGCCTCCTGGGCCGAGGGCAGGGGTGGGGCGGGCAGGGGCCGTGTGGCTACCCCTTTTCGGGGAAAGGGCCTTGCGGGTGTCAGGGCGGGGCCCCGCGCTTCGAACTCAGGTCCCCTCACACCTTGACACCTGACGAGACGCGAGACTCCTCCCTCTGCTCAGCCTCAACGGCAGTCCTCAAAAATGGCGCGCCCCCTGCGTGCTTAGGGGGACGTCACTTCCAGTCACGTGCCTCTGGGCTCCAGGAGGACAGCAGGGGCGGGACCTGGGTGGGTGGGGTTCCTGGGGAGGGCTGGCATGGGGACCTGCCATGGCCTCTTCTCAGGGCCTGGGCCCACCCTGATGAGCTGAGTCACCTGGGCTCAGCGCCATGGGTCTCTTTCCCTCAGAACCCCCAGTAGGAGGTATTTGGCAAGCAGGGGGCGGGGGGATGCTCAGCCGAACAGCCATTTCTGGGCCCCCCAAGACTGACAGTGAGGGCTCTTTGGGGCCCCCCTCCTCTGTGGTGGGTGCTCTTCTCAATCCTGTCTTAGGGTTTTCCCTTGACTCCCTGTAGGTGCTGGGCTCCCTCTCGTCTGCTGACCTGAGACCAAGGCCGCACATCAGAGACATCACTTCCCTGAGCCGCCGGTGTGAAGTGCAGCTCCACCTCATTTGGGCGCTTCTGCTTGGAGCCTCCCGGAGGTGGCTGCAGGAGATGAGAATCCTGTGGGTTTCAGTTTTCTCAGAGCAATTGTGTTACATTCTAGTAGTCTTGGTATTTCTTCCATTTCTAACTTCAGCCCCTCCCTCTGCCATGGTCCTCAAGAACTCATGGAGAAATTGATGTACTCCTTCACCTGACAGCTCTCCATGGGTCTCTCTTAAATGATATCCATTTCATTAATTAAAGTGCCTGGAAGGAATTTTTATCCTTGTTTGCAATTACTATGATCCTTGTTCTCCTGTTTCAACATTTTAATTTATATTTTGATAAACAAAATAATTTTGTTTGATAAACAAAAATAATTTTGATAAACAAAAATAATTTTATATATGTTTATACAGTATGATAGTCTGACATATGCATATATTGTTGAATAATTGCCACCATCAAACCATTTAACGTATCAACTTCCATAGTTAACATTTTTGTCTATATGATGAAAAATCCCTTCTTTTCAACAACATTGATAAACCTAGGAGGACATTATCCTGAGTGAATTAAGCCAGACGCAGAAAACAAATATCACATGGTTTCACTTGTTTGTGGTGTATATTTTTTAAAAACCGTTGAACTGCTAGTAACAGAGACTAGAATTGTCATTATCAGTGGCTGAGGTGGTTAGAGAATAGGGCAGATATTGAACAAAGGGTACAACTTTCAGTTATATGATGAATGAGTTCTGGAGACCTACTGTACAGTATGGTGACCACAGTTAACAATCATATGTTATGTACTTGAAATTTGCCAAAAGATTAGATCTCAGGTGTTCTCAATATTGTATTTTCTTTCATGCCTTAATGTCTATTATGATGACCATTTAAAAAAACCCAGTCCTCACCAACAAAAGAAATTTCAGGTGGTTATTTGGATAATCTCTGGACTTACATTTCTTCAACCAACCAAACTTTTGTGCTATCCTGATATTACCCCACAGTCCTGGCATAACCCAATAGTTCTGTTATGTCTACTCTGAGTTGCTGCCTCAGGTTCCTTCAGTGAAGCAGCAGAAATTTATTGACCTAGGGGACACTGGAAGAAACAAGGGCCAAACTTTAAAACCGTTGTTCCACCTGATCCTGTCTTCCCTAGACCCATTTCAACTGCCCTTATATAAGCACTCGTTCATTACAGACTTAGTACCATCAGGGGGGTTTCTCATTAGTTTTTTTTTACTGTTCTTGTTGACATCATTTTGATTTTTCCTTTCTTGATTTTTCCACGGTTGATTTGGAGCACAGGAGACAGAAGCCCAAGTTTGGTTGTCATCTTGGAAGCTATAGGTATGGTGATAAAACTGTAAATAATTTAAGGAGAATTGACATTTTTACGATAGGCTCTGTTCTTCTGAATAAACATTATACTGTTGTATCTTGAACTTTTTCCCTCTATCAGTAAATTTTAGATACATTTTAGATATTGTTTTTGTTGTGAATGGGATTGTCCTTTAATGTGTTCTAATTTGTTACTGATTTTGCATGACCAGGCTTCTGACAATGCTGTAGTGATTTATTATACACTAGCTTTTTGATATTCCTTATATATTCGATTATAGTATTTGCCTATTACTTTAGACATTTTTTTAATTATGAATCATGTTGGTACTATTATTGTTTCTTTTTATTATCCATGTCTTATTTATTTTATTATTCTTGTGCATGGCTGTGTCCTGCTATACATTCACATCCAGGTTTGTGGTACCATACCTCTGTGTTTTTCCAGACTTTATTGGGAATGCGTCTAATATTTCACATTTACGTATATTTGCTGATGACTTAATCATGTGGAAATTCCATTCTTACAAGTTGGCTGAAAGTTATTACCATCAATTTATGTCAAATTTTTATCAAAGCGTTTCTTTACCCCTGCCCCTGATCACTTTTTTTCCCTTATCTGTTAGTATAGTGATTTCTGATTCATTTTTTCTAATGTAATATCTTCTTTGTATTCTTTGACACAGCCCTTTTTTTTTTTTAAATAATTCACCACTTCGCATGTGCTATGAAGTTATTTCAAATATGTATCTCTATATGAGTGAGCTTGACTCAAGTGTTCTTTTTTCAAGGTATCCTTACCTGGTCTTTGTGTCAAGGAGAGGTAGCGTGGATGAATGTTTTCTCACCCTTTGTGTGTTTTGGAAGAGTTTACATCAAATTTTTATTCATTTCTCCTTTGTGTGGTATAAAGAACTTCAAAATTTGGCTGCTCCAAATTTTTTATTTTTTAATTAAAGAAATTTTTTTGCTTTTTAGGGCCACACACAGCATATGGAGGTTCCCAAGCTAGGGGTCAAATCCAAGCTACAGCTGCCCACCTGCACCACAGCCACAGCAACGCAGGATCCAAGCCACATCTGCCACCTACACCGCAGCTCACGGCAATGCCGGATCCTTAACCCACTGAACAAGGTCAGGGATCGAACCCGCAACCTCATGGTTACTAGTCGGGCTCATTTCTACTGCTCCACAATGGGAACTCCCTGCATTGGGTTTTAACTACAATTTTAGATTTTATAATTAGAGTAATTTTTCTATTTCTTTCTTTCTTTTTTTTTTTTTTTGTCTTTTGTCTTTTGTTGTTGTTGTTGCTATTTCTTGGGCCGTTCCCGCGGCATATGGAGGTTCCCAGGCTAGGGGTTGAATCAGAGCTGTAGCCCCCAGCCTACGCCAGAGCCACAGCAACGCGGGATCCGAGCCGAGTCTGCAACCTACACCACAGCTCACGGCAACGCCGGATCATTAACCCACTGAGCAAGGGCAGGGACCGAACCCGCAACCTCATGGTTCCTAGTCGGATTCGTTAACCACTGCGCCACAACGGGAACTCCAATTTTTCTATTTCTTTATGGACCTATTTAGTCATTTATATTTTGCTAAAAAAAATCTTCCATTTTAGTTGGATGTTTAAATTTAAAGACATGCTATTTACAATAAAATCATGTTATCCATTGAAATTCTAAAACATACAACAATATAGAGAATAATGAGCAGAGTATACCTGGCAATCAACATCAACAGCCTTCAATAGGAACAGGAAGAGGCTTGAATATGAGGGTGTATTTATGTTTGTTTGTTTATTGGTAACACTACTCCACAGGTGACACTGTACACTTCCATTAGGAGATACACGATGTCTGCTATCTAGTTTGTGGTGATGTCGTCAAGCATTGAGGATCATAGCCTCAGCCATTAATCCACTGGGGCTGCAGAATGGTAATTATAATATTCCTCTGTGTTTATTAGCTGAAACATTCTCTAGGTAGAACTTTTTCCTTATCCATCATTTGTTATCCTGATAAAAGGGAAAAATAATTTATAGTGTTCTCTTATAGCCTTTAAATCACTTCTGTAAGTATATTCTGTAGAATTTTATTGAATTAATATCAGTTATTTCTGCTTCTTTTGTAATTTATAATACCGACAGAAATTTTTTTAGAGATTTTTTTAAAGAAGTGGCTTTTCTTAGTTGGTTCTACTGTCTTCTAATTCATAGTTTCTGCAATTATTTTCATTATTTCCTACTTTGTAATTATTTGAGTGTAATGTGCTGTTGTTTCTATAGATCTTATATTGTTTTGATGTTTTAAATTTTTTTTTCCTCATAAATCTAGTTAGGGCTATAGTATCTGAGTACCACTGGGCTGCTTCTCACAGGATATACTGTAGAGCTTTATGTGTAGTACTTGAAATTTTTAAGTTTTCTTTTTCTTCTGTCTTTTTGTCTTTTAGGGCCACACCCGTGGCATATGGAGGTTCCCAGGATGGGGGTCAAATCAGAGCTACAGCTGCCACCCGATGTCACATCCGCAGCAACGTGGGATCTGAGCCAAGTCTTCAACCTACAACACAGCTCACAGCAACGCTGGATCCTTAACCCACTGAGCGAGGCCAGGGATCAAATTTACAACCTCATGGTTCCTAGTTGGGTTCGTTAACCACTGAGCCATGATGGGAACTCCTTTTTCCTTTTTTTTTTTTTCCCATTGAAGTAAACTTTATAATGTATTAGTTCTAGGTATACACTAAAGTGATTCAATTATACGTATGCATATATCCATTCTTTACGAGATTCTTTTCCCATATAGGTTATTACAGAATTTTGAGTCGAGTTCCCTGTGCTATACAGTAGGTTCTTGTCAATTATCTATTTTATCTATATTTTTAGCTATAGATTAATCCCAAATACCTAATTTATCCCTCTCCTCCTCCACCTTTCCTCTTTGGTAACCATAAGCTTGTTTTCTGTGTCTATGAGTCTTTATGTTTTGAAAATAGGTTCATTTGTATCATTTTTTAGATTCCACATACACAAGTGGTATCATATGATATTTGTCTTTCTCTCTCTGCATTACTTTGCATAGTATGATAATCTCTAGTTCCATCCATGTTGCTGCAAATGGCATTATTTCATTCTTTTTATGGCTGATTAGTATTCCTTTCTATATATGTACCACATCTTGATCCATTCCTCTATGGATGGACATTTAGGTTGCTTCTATGTCTTAGTTATTGTAAATAGTGCTACAATGAACATTGGGGGACATGTATCTTTTTGAATTATGATTTTATCCAGATATATGCCAGAGTGGGATTGTAGGATCATGCAGTAGTTCTATTTTTAGTTTTTTTTAAGGATCCTCCATACTGTCTTCCATAGTGGTTGCACCAGCTTACATTCCCACCAAGAGTGCAGGAGGGTTCCCTTTTATCCATACCCTCTGCATCATTTATTGTTTGTAGACTTTTTGATGATGGCCATCCTGATTAGTGTGAGGTGTTATCTTATAATTTTGATTTGTGTTTCTCTAATAATTAGTGATACCGAGCATCTTTTCATATGCTTTTATGTCCATCTGTCTTCTTTGGAGAAATGTTTATTTAGATCTTCTACCCATTTTTTGATAGGGTTGTTTGCTTTTTGATATTAAGCTGCATGAGCTGTTTGTATATTTTGGAGATTAATCCCTCATTGGCCGCTTTGTTTGCAACTATTTTCTCCCATTCTTTGAGTTGTCTTTTCATTTCATTTATGGTTTCCTTTGCTATGCAAAAGCTTTTAAGTTTAATTAGGTCACATTTGTTTATTTTTGTTTTTATTTTTATTACTCTAGAAGGTGGATCCAGAAAGATATTGCTGTGATTTATGTCAGAGTGTTCTGCCTATGTTTTCTTCTAAGAGTTTTATAGTATCTGGATTTGCATTTAGGTCTTTCATCCATTTTGAGTTTATTTTTGTGTATGGTGTTAGAGAATATTCTAATTTCATTCTTTTATATGTAGCTGTTCAGTTTCCCCCAGCACTATAGGATGCCTGATTCCTCCAGCCCTGTTTTTCTTTCTCAGGATTGCTGTAGCTATTCAGGGTGATTTGTACTTTCATACAAATTTTAAAATTATTTGTTCTAATTTTGTGAAAAATGCCATTGGTAATTTTATAGGGCTTGCATTGAATCTGTAGACTGCCTTGGGTAGTATAGTCATTACAACAATATTGATTTTTTCCAGCCCAAGAACATGGTATATTTTTCCATCTGTTAGTGTGATCTTCAATTTCTTTCTTGCATCCCTGGAATAAATCAAACTTGATGTATGGTGGGTCTGCGATCCTCTTAATATATTGTTAGATTTGGTTTGCCAATGTTTTGTTGAGGATTTTTCACCAGTGATATTGACCTGTAGTTTTTTTTTAATGGCTTCATTTGTGGCATATGGAAGTTTCTGGGCCAGAAATTGAATCTGAGCTGCAGCTCTGACCTATGCCACAACCGTGGCAATGCCAGACCTTTTAGCACACTGTGCCAGACTGGGTTCAAACCCCCACCTCTGCAGTGACCCAAGCCATTGTATTTGGACTCTTAGCCCACTGCACCATGGTGGAAACTCCTGTAATTTTCTCTTTTTTTTTGGTGATATCTTTGTCTCATTTTGGTATCAGGATGATTGTGGCCTCATAGAGTGAGTTTGGGAGTATTCTTTACTCTGCAGTTTTTTGGAAGAGTTTCAAAAGGATAGATGTTAACTCTTTTCGAAATGTTTGATCAAATTTGCCTATAAAGCCATCTGGTCCTGGACTTTTGTTTGTTGGAATTTTTAAAATCACAGTTTCAGTTTTAGTACTTGTGATCAGTCTGTTCATATTTTCTATTTCTTTCTCATTCAGTTTTGGAAGATTGTACCTTTCTAAGAGTTTGTCTAATTCTTCTAGGCTGTCCATTTTGTTGGCATATAGTTACTTGTAGCATTCTCTTATGATCCTTTGTATTTCTATGGTGTTAGTCAAGACTTCTGCCTTTTCACTTCAGTTTTATTTTTTGTTTTGTTTTGTTGTTTTTTTTTTTTTTTTTGTCTTTTTGCCTTTTCTAGGGCTGCTTCTGAAGCATGTGGAAGTTCCCAGGCTAGGGGTCCAATCGGAGCTGTAGCCACCGGCCTACGCCAGAGCCACAGCAATGGGGGATCTGAGCCGTGTCTGTGACCCACACCACAGCTCACGGCAACGCCGGATCCTTAACCCACTGAGCAAGGGCAGGGATCGAACCCACAACCTCATGGTTCCTAGTCGGATTCATTAACCACTGAGCCACGACAGGAACTCCTCACTTCAGTTTTATTGATTTGAGCCATCTCTCTTTTTTTCTTGATGAGTCTGGCTAAAAGTTTATCAATTTTGCTTATCTTTTCAAAGCACTAGGTTTTAATCTCATCAATTTTTTGTTTTCTTTGTCTCTGCTTATTTATTTCTGCTCTGATCTTTATGATTTCTTTCCTTCTACTAACTTTGGGTTGTTAGTTTTTCTTTCTCTAGTTGCTTTAGGTATAAAGCTAGGTTGTTTATTTGAGATTTTTCTACTAGCTCTTTGTTAAACTTTTCTTGTATCTTCTTGTTCTGTGCCTCCTTTTTTTTTTTTTTTTTTTTCTGAAATCTTGGATTATCTTTACCATCATTACTCTGAATTCTTTTTTGGGTAGATTGCCTATCTCCACATCACCTAGTTGTTCTTCTGGGGTTTTATTTGTTCATTCATCTGAAATATATTTCTTTTCCATCTCATTTTGTCTAACTTTATGTATTTGTGGTCTCTGTTCCACAGGCTGTAGGAATGTAGTTCCTCTTGTTTCTAGTGTCTGCCCCTTCTGGGTAAAGTTGATCCAGGGACTTTCTCAGGGTTCCTGGTGGGAGGGAATGGTGCCTGCCCATTGGTGAGTAGAGCTGGGTCTTGTCGCTCTGGTGGGCAGTGCCATGTCAGGGAGTGTGTTTAGAAGCAAGGTGGCTCTAGGCTTAAGGCTACTTTAGGTAGCTGGTCTGCTGATGGATAAGGCTGTGTTCCTATCCTGTTCTTTATTGGCCTTAGGCTTGCCAGCATTGGTGCCTGCAGGCTGTTGGGTGAGGCTAGGTCTTTATGCCATAATGGTGATGTCTAGAGGAGCTCATGCTGATGAATATTCCTTGGTGCCTCTACAACCAGTATCCTTGCCCCTGCGTTGAGCCACAGCCAACTCCCACCTCCCCAGGAGATCCTCCAAGACCTGCAGGTAGGTCTGTCCCAGGCTGCTATGGAGTCCCTGCTTTTTCCTGTGCCCCAGTGCACACGAAAACTTGTGTGCACCCTGCAAGAGTGGAATCTCTGTTTCCCCCTGTCCTGAGGAACTCCTGTACTCAAGTCCTGCTGGCCTTCAAAGCCAAATGCTCTGGGAACTCCTCCCAATACCAGACCCTTCAGGCTCAGAAGTCTGGCATGGGGGTCAGAACTATCACTTCTATGGGAGAATCTCTATGATGTATTTTCCAGTTTGTGAGTCACCCAGCCAGCAGGTATGGGATTTGATTATATCACAAAAGTGCCCCTCCTACCATTTCATTGTAGTTTATTCTTTGTCTTTGGATGTAAAATATCTTTCTGGGTATGTTTCAGTCTTTTTTGTTTATGGTTATTTAGCAGTTAGTCGTGATTTTGGTGTTTCTGTGAGAGGAGGTGAGCTCAAGTCCTTCTACTCCACCATCTTGTCTCTCATCTCTCTCCAAGTTAAGTTTTTCTTAGGACTTGAAGGAGGTTTTCAAATGAAAAAAATAAATCAATATAAGGATCTCCCTGATAAAGAGCACACTGAAGAGAACAAAGACATTACTGACTTAGAGGTAGTCCCAGCTTGTCCAGCTGTGATGGGGCAGTGTCCTACATCCCTCTTCACCAGAATGAGCACTCCTGTTGTGGGGTGAAGAAATTGAGATCCAGGGCCTCCCTGTGCCACCTTTTTTTTTTCCCCAACATGGAGGTATCCTGCATATTCTGCTCTTTATTAGGGAGATCCTTTTGTAGAGGCCTACAATGGAGTTTAGAACACTTAATGGCTCAAGGGAGAGATTTTTCTCATTGTTCTTAGGGCTTCTTTGAGTAGAGTGAGGTCAAGAAGCAGGCAGTGACCCTAATTCCACAGGGAGCAGGGAGCTTTCCACAACCTCCTGTGAGAGCCTACTCCTCTAGAAATTGAACTAGCACCACTCAGAACAGGTTGTGCCCTGGAAGTGTGCAAATGAGGACGTTTCACCATTGAAATGATAAGTGGAGCTCCAATGGGAAAGCCTTTAGGCTGACAGTCTATCCCAAAATGTGGAAGGAGTCACCCAGAAATAAATCCATGGAGGCATAAGCTGAAGGGAACTAGAGGAGGATGGGGACTAACTTGATTATCTCATGGGTACATCTCAGCCCAGAAAAAGGCCTGTCCTCATCTCTGCTTCACATAACTTCCAGCTACCCTTAACTCTGACAGGCGTGAACAACTCCTCCTCTCTCAAATATTTCATGAACCCTTTTGTAACTGTCACCAGGTAACCACTTTAGGCTTGGAAACTTGGTACATAACAAATAAAGGGTTAAGAGCTAGGTCAATATGTATTCATTTTCTACTGCTGCTACACAGCAAATTAGTACCAATTTAATAGGCTAAATGAACACAAATTTATCATCTCACAGCTTCTATGTGTAGGAAGTCCAGGTAAAACTCAACCATGGTCTCTGCTTTAGAGTCTCACCTAGCTGCAATCAAGGTGTCATTTGAGCTGTGTTCATATCTGAAGGCTCAACAAGAGAAAAATTCTGGTTCACTCACTTTGTTGGCGGTGGTGCTAAGAAATTTGGGAGTTAGTTGTTGTTGCTAGCTGTTGGTTAGAGGCCAGCCTAAGTCTTTAAACATAGCCTGCAATTCCATGACATGTGGCTCAGTCTATACCGGTCCTTTCCATAGGTCTTCAAAGACCTGTCCAATATGACAGCATGGCAAGAGCATTTCTACTAGCAAAATGGAACCTTATGTAATGTCCATAATCAGGGAAATCCCATTTCCCCTTTGACATAAGAGCAAATATAAATTTAAAATAAGAAAGAAGTACAAATATTGAATCATTATGTTATACATCTAAAACTAATGAAATGTTATATGTCAATTATATCTCAATTAAAATAAAATAAAAAATTTTATTCTTCCCAGTGCAGAAAAGAAATGAAACTCCTCCCTTTTTTAGAGCATCTACTTAAAAAAAAAAAACATATAGTCTTTCTCTGCTGCATTGAACTCTATGTAAATCTTTTAAAAACTAAGTAAACTTCTTGCCATTTTTACAACCCAGGAGTTTTTTTGCTATAGTAACTAGGAGCAGCCTCTTTGAAATGTAAATATCAAGGAAGTTAGCACCCCCACCTCCTATACTCCAAGAGTTAAACTTTGGCCTATCTCCAAATTATAAAAAAACTGCCTCCTGTCACAAGGATGAGAGCTTATTTTGACTTTGGATAAAGTCAGTTATCTAACAAAGATGGCAGCCCCAATTACCAGATGAATTTAGGATTAAGTATGTGTAATAAATGGAGCTGTCAAGTCCTCTTGCGAAATAGCTGTCTTTTTTTTTTGTCTTTTGTTTTTTAGGGCTGCACATGGAGATTCCCAGGCTAGGGGTCGAATCGGAGCTACAGCCACCAGCCTACGCCACAGCCACAGCAACAGCAAAGTGGGATCTAAGCCACATCTGCAATCTACACCACAGCTCAGGGCAATGCCGCATCCTCAACCCACTGAGAGAGGGCAGAGATTGAATCCGCATCCTCATGGATACTAGTTGGGTTCGTTAACTACTGAGCCATGATGGGAACTCCAAGAAATAGTTGTCATCTTAAGAACACGGATGTAATGGATTGTATTTGGTAGTATAAAAGGCTGAGCTATCTTTCTGTCTTTGTAGTCTCTTTAACAGATTGCCTGTGATGGGTGTCACATTCTGGTTTAATGCTTATTAAATAATGAAACTGTTTTCTTTCCTCTGTTTTGCAGATAGGCATTTCTCAGTTGGCAAAAGAGTTTATTTCTAATAAACTACCCAAAGAAACCTGGCAATGAGGACAAGACTTCTGTAAGTTCCTAAACCAAATAAATAAGGAGAAATTCTATGGACACACAACAGTCAGGTAAGAGACTTAAATTATGAAGTCTTCCTTCTAGCTCTGTACCCTTTTGGATTATTTGTCAGAAGAACCAACCACCTTAAATTCAAGATTTTACTATAAAATAAGCATGGTAATATGGCCTCTAAAATCCCATCAGGATGACCATCAGATTTGTGATGGAAAAATATAGGAAGCCAGCTCTTTCTCTTTAACAGGTACTATCTCTGTACATTAGGAGTGGTATACCTGTAAGAAATATACAGACAGGTCAGTCTTGCAGTGGCCTGAGGACACTTCCTTTAGTTTGGATAAATCAACATATTTGCAGAGGTTCTCAGAAGGGCCTCATCTCAGTCACGTGAATTGTTGGTATTTATTGGATTAATATCATTCTTACAGGAATGTTAACTATGAGTTGGATAGCCAGAAAGAAAATTGAGAAAAACGGAAGAGGAAATGAGAGAATTATAGTCACTGTCCCTGCCACAGAACCCTCCTTTCCCTGATGTCCCACCTGTCTCTGCTGTCCTGCTGGTCTTTATCTTTCCCTAACTCAAATCAATTTCTGGAGAGGAGGAGGCAGTGATCTTTTGGATGTACGGTTCCCTTTTTTAGTGATTTCCCTGCAGAGGAACTAAAGCATAACTTTGTTAACCACTAATGAAATGCATGCCCTGTTTGAGGACACAGGCTTGTGTACCTCATGCCCTAGCCTGAGTCCACTTCATGTCTTAGCCCAGGTTCACCTGCAAAATTCCCATATCATCCACACACTAGGTAGGTAGGAAGGCAGAAATGATAAAACATGATCATGGAATTAACTGAGAATGTGGATAAAAAACCATGTCCCTATATGAAGGCAAGAGAATGGAGAGTAATTACACTAGTCACTTGGAACAAAGCAAGCAAAAAAAGGTGTTAAACTGATACGTGTCAACATGGGAGGGTTAGGCAAAAGATCTTATAATTTACATTTTTCTTGTTTCAGTATGAAAACAACCACCTCTTCTTATTCAGATCACCAGCAATGACAATGACAGCATTGAGGAGCTGCCCAGGCCTCCCAGGTAATCTGCTTGCCTTTCTAACAAGCTGATATGACTCATTTAAAGGCTTCTTTTTCCTGTATCCTAGATGTACTTTGTAGTATGTTTTCAGTTTATAGTCCCACACCTTGGGGATGTGCACTGGCTGCTTTGCGGAATTTTGTAACCAGCTAACTTGTTGAGTTTGATGAAACGAGCATATCAGGTCCATAAAATTAACACATCAAGGTGTATGGTGGCCAAAGGAACCACTGCCCATCTCCCTCCATAAGTATGGAAGAACCAAGGCATTAAAGACCCACCAGAAAGGTTTCTAATTGCTGCATTTGAAGCCTTTCTTCTAAAGGTGAGCTGAGAGAAGTTGCACAGATGTAACCAGAAAATGGTGAGTCCTCCCAGTTGATTTCAATTGGCTGTTTGCTAAGGCATTCTTAACATTTATTGGTTCAGGTGCAAAGGCAGATCAGAATCGCTCTCTGGCCCTAAGCATCTTTGTCTGAACTCTATTGATGGCTATCCATTCTCAAGTCAGGCAGAAGGAGGTAGGATGGTAAGGATGGACTGTTACTTAAATCTTAGCAGCAGCTACCTCATTTTTTGACCATCAAAAGACAAAATTAAAAATTAAAAATTATTGTGTTAGCTCCTCAGTTAGAACTATTTACAATAGTAATAAACCCTGTTTTAGACAACCTATGAAAGGAGTAAAGAAGTAAGATTGTATATCATTCTTATAAGAAGCCAAGACATTAGAAGCGGAACTGTAAAGAGAAACTCCAAATGCAGAAGCTGCAGGAACCAGGGAATCAGGAAAGCCCAGGAAGACTGAAGCATAATTGGCAAATGGCTAAAAATGGACAGATGTTGGAATCTTGGGAGTGGGAGTTGGTGATACTGGTACTACTTATTCTGCCGTTTCCTCAGGGATTTTTTTGCTTTGCGTTTGGTGATAGATAAATACACATTTTTGCTATTTCAGGTCAGCCTTCTATTTGTCCCTTTTCATCCATCGTTCCCATAGAGATAGGTCCTATGACTAAGAAAAATCCTTTCTTACTTTCTCTTGCTCCTCCTGTAAACTCACTGAGGAGAAACCTGTCTTGAAAATGAAAGGTTACCATATTTTATACACTGGACAGAGTGTGTGTGGAGCACTGTAGGGGGAGAAAGGCACCTGATTTGGATCAGTGTGCCTTCTAAATGAAATGGGGTATGGCATAAAGTGGCAGTGTCACACCATGCTGGAAAAGCACGTCAAGCTGAAACAAATGTATGCATCACTTTGGATCCTAGGGAATATTGATACTGGTTTAATTCAAAATATAGAACCGTTAAAAATAGCTCACCAAAGGAATAAATCATGGACATGTATAAAACAATATTCTTTGCTGAGAGCTTAATTAGAAGTAATAAAACTGGTTATAAAAGAATTAGAGAAAAAGAGAGATAATAAAAATGAAAACAGTACTTGCCCTGTAATACTCCCATACTTACAGTAAGGAAGATAAATTTTATGAAGATGTTTGACCACGTATCATTTTGTTTAAGATCTTAGAGAAGTAAGTAAATTTGTTGTTCCATAACCCCTATAGTCCCTAAGCCTCCAACTGTTTTCACTTGTGACTTCGGTCCCATGATCCTCAGTGTTTTTTCTCTGTAGTTGATCTGTGTTCTGATGTTTTTGCCCCTCTTTCTGTTCCTCTAGCACACAAACCTTTATTCTTAATTGTGTTTGCTCACAAAAGGTTTACGTCTTTTAGGCAAAGTATTCCACAAAGATTTTTAGGACACTCCTACTATTTTTTCTAGTCATTTTCTGGGAAAAAATGTAAAGAAATTTGTGCCACCAGTAGAGGGGCAATCACGCAACATGTAGACGATTTTCTCCTAGTCTCAGAAACTAAAGAGAGTGGCAAAACTGGGATACTTCATTACAATTCCTCTCTCCATGGGGCCATAAGGCCTCACTAGGCAAAGTGCAATATTGTCAGAGAAGTAAAGTATTTAGGGTATCTGTTGTCAGCTGAAAGTGGCCAAGTTACAGTTGGAGGAGGCAGCCAATTTTGTGGGTAAAACTACTGACTACAAAAAATATCTTAGATAATTTGGTAACTAGTAGCGTATTACAGAGAGTAGATTCTAGCTTTGTACAGAGCAGACATAACTTCTGGCAGAGCAATTTTATGATCATTCTCTAGATCCTTGGGTTTTGTTCCTAGAGTCTGAAGAGGCATTTGAATAATTGAAATTGGCTGCAGCTTCTTTGGAGAATCTAAATTTTGAAAAACCTGGCACAATTTGTCTGACATTTTTGTTCAAAACAAATTCAATAATGTTTACTGCTGGGTCATGTGCTCAAGATAAAAGTGGCTGACTTAAGGCTTCCTATGCTTTGGTAACATGAAATCTTGGAGGCTCACTTTTTGTCTGGAGTTAGGTCTGCACAAGCAGATGAGTTAATACAGTTCCTAAAGCTGAACTTCTTAGTCCTGGACTTAAAGTGGATACATATACTACTAATAAATGTTTGGTTCTGTAACGCCATAGGGTAAGTTTGGGAAAATAAGGGATTTTTGACTTTGATGAGAACTAAAGTATCTCATGGGAAAGTGATAGCTGGAGTTCCCATTGTGGCTCAGTGGGTTAAGAACCAGACTAGGATGTGGATTCGATCCCTGACCTTGCTCAGTGATTAAGGATCTGGCGTTGCCACAAGCTGTAGTGTAGATTACAGATGTGGCTCAGATCTGGTATTGCTTTGGCTGTGGTGTAGACCAGCAGCTGCAGCTCCAGGTCCAATTTAACCCCTAGCACAGGAACTTCCATATGCTGCAGGTGCAGCCCTAAAAAGAAAAAAGAGTGATAGCTGATTTGTTACAGACTCAAATATCAGTAATTCATGGTAGAACTCACACAAGGCAGAAGGATGAAGTTTCTAAAGGTAATAATTTTGTTGATAGAGCTATAAAATTTTCTTTTAAAATGTGGCAGACTCGTTTATTTTTTCTTCTGTTGCTTGTGCTTTTGCTGTCATATCCAGGAAATCACTTCCAAGCCCAATGGCAAGGAGCTTTTTGCTGTTTGCTTCTAGGAATTTTATGGTTTTAAGTCTTAAATTTAAGTTTTTACTCCATTTCAAGTTCATTTTTGTGAGTAGTGTAAAATAGGAATCCAATCTCATTCTTGCATGTGGTTACCCAGTTTTCTCAACATGTTTTTTTTTTTTCTTGGAGAGACATTCCTTTCTCCCATTGGGTATTCTTGGCAACCTTGTCAAATGTTAGTTGATCATATATGTTCTGGTTTATTTCCGGGCTCTCGATTCTGTTCCATTGGTCTATGTGTCACTTTTTATGGCAGTAGCATACTGTTTTGATTACTATAGCTTTGTATTATAGTGTAAAAGTCAGAAGTGTAATGCCTCTGGCTCTGTTCTTCTTCCTGAAGATTACTTTGGCTATTCTGGTTCTTTTCTAATAGAATAGATACAGCAATCCCATTTCTGGATATATACTGAAAAGAAATTAAAACAGGATATTGAAAATATGCCTGCACTCTCATGTTTATTGCAGCATTATTCACATTAATCAAGATATAAAAACAACCTAGGTGTCTATCATGGATGAGTGGATAACATAATAGTGCATATATATATATAGTGGAATTTTATTTAGCCATGAGAATGAAGGATTTTTTTTTTTTTTTGTCTTTTTAGGGCCTCCGTGGCATATGGAGGTTCCCAGGCTAGGGGTTGAATCGGAGCTGTAACTGCTGACCTATGCCACAAGCATAGCAACACCAGATCCAAGCCACAGCTGCAACCTACACCACAGCTCACAGCAACACTGGATCCTTAACCCACTGAGGGAAGGCCGAGAGATCAAACCTGTGTCCTCATGGATACTAATCAGATTCGTTTCTACTGAGCCATGACAGGAACTCTGAGAATAAAGGAAATTCTATCATTTGCAACAACTTGGATGGATCTTGAGGACACCATGCTAAGTAAAATAAGTCAGGGAAAGATGAATACTGTATGATATCACTTATATGTGGAATCTAAAAAGGATAAACTCAGATGGATTCATACTGCCCATATGAAGCCAGCACTTCAGAAGTATTGGAACTATATTTCCCACACAGGTTTTGAAACTTCAGTTTTCCAGGATAACTGAAATTGATACTTAATTCAACTGAAAGGGAGGCATTCTAGCCAACTTATTATTTTCACAGGCCACCTTGTTCTCCTGTTCACAGTAGTGCTTATTTCAAGTACTTTAAGAATCACAGTTTACTAGAAAATAAATAGGTTATTTTTTCAAGTTTTGAAATGCACTGCTTGGACTGCTTAATGCTCGAACAGCAACAACAAAACTCGCAGAGGTATTTACTCCAAGATGTAATCACTAGTTCAAAATTACAGGACTGTTCATATTTAAAGGAATAGTTATGTATTAGGACTATGACTATTCCTATGGATACAGAAAGATGGTATAAAAAAGCAAAGAATCTAGTTAATAGACAAAAAAATCTGCTATTTACAGATAGAGACTTCAGAGGACAGGTCTTGTGTTACTCCTTTAACTTTGGGATGCAAGTTGTCTCCAGTTCATGTATATATAAACACAGACCATTGTTTGTGGCAGTTTAATTGACTGCTATAATAATATAACTATTGATTTGGATCGATGCCCCCAAAAAAGCCCATAGCATGGGTTTGTCCGCAAGGCTTAAAACAATTAGAGCCATGGATATTAAAGAGTTCACACTCTACCCTTCAATAGATGCCTCATAATAAGATCTTGATACTAGATAATGGCCAAATGTCTCTGTGTTTCACATCTGAGAAAAATTATTTGGGGAGATGAAGCAATTATTGAAGGGCCCTAAGTCATCATGTCTCAAGAGAAATTTATTGGACCTTGCAAGAAAAACTCTTAAAATTTTAGATTATCAGACTCTAGAGTTAAGCTATGCCTTTAGGCTTGGATTGGGTAATATTTTATAAGGAACTGGTAAGTAATATTTAGCTAATCATTTGTAAGCTTGAGCAATAAAGCATTACACAGTTTGTAAAATTAATGTATGATAAAGGAGAATTTTTGCACATTGCTAATCAAGAATCTGCTTTAACCATTCACCATTGGTCGGATTTATTTATTTATTTATTTATTTATTTATTTTTGCTTTTTAAGGTTGCACCCATGACATATGGAGGTTCCCAGGCTAGGGGTCGAATTGGAGCTACACCACAGCCATAGCAATGCTCGCCAGATCCGAGCCATGTCTATGAACCACACAATAGCTCACAGAAACACCAGATCCTTAACCCACTGATTGAGGCCAGGAACTGAACCACAACCTCATGGTTCCTAGTTGGATTCTTTTCTGCTGTGCCACAGTGGGAACTCCATTGGTCAGATATATTTAAAGGTTTCTCCCCCAAGGTAAATAATGTACTGAATTCTTCAATCCATCCTACTTTAATTCCATGATTGCATTGCTTTGTAATTTACCATAGACTTGCTCGTTATTTAGATGGCTGTAATTTGCCCAGAGAAAGGTAGAAACAGCAGGGGAAATAATTTTTAAAACCGTAGTGTTACTATTTTATAGCAACAAAGCGAGGGTATTATAAAGATAAATACAAATTAAAAATGAAAATATTTAATTCTTTTGGTATCCCCCAAAAGGGATGAGTCTTCTATTACCCCATTTTTTAGAACACTTACTTTAGAAAACTTGTAAATATAAAGCCTTTCTCTTTTAAATATTCTTGCCAATTTTACAACCCAGGAATGTTTTCCTGTGGATGAAGACTAAACATAGAGGGCCACTTCAATTACCAGGTGCATTTAGGAAGAACTATGTCTGACAAATGGTGACATCAAGTCCTCTTACTTGAGGACCAGCTGTCTTTTATCTTGAGAACATGGTTGTATGGGTTGTATTTACTTGGTTGTATCAAAGGGTGAGGTTTCTTATTGACTTTGCTATCTCTTTAGTTGCCTGTCTGTGACGCACATCATTTCCCAGTTTAATGCTTATTTAATAATAAAATTATTTTCTTTCCTATATGATAATATTCAATTTTACCTGAGTCCTGTGATTCTGGAAAACAGTGAAGGTTAAGAGACTCTTGTGCTTTGTGTTTCAACAGATAGCTTACCTCAAAGAAACATTCTTCCCTGTACAATTTAGGTACAGTCATGGATGTTCTGCAGTTTACCACGACAAAGCCAGAGGCAGAGCCTCAAAAATACCACTTTTTGTCTCAAAAATGGTCAGGTTGAAACAAAATGCTTGTTAGCCAAACTTTGGTTAGGCTTCTTTTCTTCTTCTAGGCCCCTGAACTTTAGCCTGCTCTCATCAGAGCCAGCATATAACCCCTATTAAGAATAGACTGGCCTCAGGGTAACACTTCTCTGATTTAGTATTAAATCACACTACCCCCTTAATCCCATTTCCTCACATCCAGACTTTCTAGCATTGTTTATTCCTCTCTACAAAAGAAAAACCCTTCTTTATGTAATGCTTGAGATCTTTGTAGATCTTATGGCCACAGCTTTTCTCTATTGCAATAGTTCCCTCCCCTCTATTTCAAAAGTCCCTTTCTATCCTGGTATAACCCTTTTTCTAGAAAGATCTCTACTTATTAGTCTTGATTTTTTTTTTCAGTTTTATACATAGCTTGTGGCAAGAAATTTTTGAGTCATCAGGATGGTTTTTTAAAAATTATTTCCATAATACATACAATATAATGCATTCATGGGGGTGATATCTCATCACCTTTGTCATAATACATTGGTTAGAAGCAAGTGACAGGACCTATCACGAGTACATGAAGGCATGATCTCCAGGTGTTGGGGAATCACCATGGCCCCATGAGTTTCTGTCTCTCACAGTTTACCCTCCAGGCCTCAATGTTTCGTGTCCCTACCTTATGCAGATCCATTCACCCTCTCCCAATGTCCTCAAAAGTCTTACCTCATTACAACGTCAACTTAAAATCCAAGTCTCATCATCTAAATCAGGTCCAACTGCAGATGATGAGGTTCTTGGCGTGGGGAGAGTTCATTAAACATACCAGTTGGGCACAATAAGTCTCTCTCTATGGACTTATAAAATAAACAAGTCATCTGTGCTAACACATCCCATGTACAATGGTGAAATAGCAATAGGGTAACATCTGTAGACATTCTCCTTTAGAAACAAAGCAAATGGGAAGGACAAGAGTCACTGAGCAGTAGCTGTTCTGAAATAACAATGGGCAAATATTTCAGTTCATTGATTAGATTTCAAAGCCTGGAAAAAATTCCTCTTGTTATCTCCTTCATCTTGTGGGTTCTTGTTTCCACCAAATCATCCTTCCTTTTTTTTTTTTTTTTTGGAAGATAGCATGGGTTTATAATTGAGAATATAGAACAATTACTTTGCAAATGGTGATTACATGCACTGAGACTAGTAAACAAATATCTTGCCTCTTCCAATGGAAAATTTCTTTGTAATTTGTCCAAGATTCTCTTAAAAGCCATTTTACATTTTAGGCTTTAGTGTCTCAACTCTGAGGCACACCATCTGAGGGTCTCTCATAGCCTTAACTCATCCACCATATAGCTAAGCTTAAAACTTCCTTTCCACTGAAAAACTGCAGTTTCCCAAATGGCCAAATGGATTTGCCTCAGGTCTTGTATACCTAACATCTCTCACTGAGGCTCCTACTTCTTCACTCCTTTTTTTTTTTTTTGTCTTGTTGTTGTTGCTATTTCTTGGGCCGCTCTCGCGGCATATGGAGGTTCCCAGGCTAGGGGTTGAATCAGAGCTGTAGCCACCAGCCTATGCCAGAGCCACAGCAACGCAGGATCCGAGCTGCGTCTGCAACCTACACCCCAGCTCACGGCAACGCCGGATCGTTAACCCACTGAGCAAGGGCAGGGATCGAACCCGCAACCTCATGGTTCCTAGTTGGATTCGTTAACCACTGCGCCATGACAGGAACTCCCACTTCACTCCTTTTTAATTGGGCTGCCATGATATCTCATATCTCCTAATTTCTCCTATACATAAAATCCCTAATATCCCCAAGAATATCAGGGTGTCTTCCAAAGAGCACATGTTTAATTAATGTCTAGAAAATAAATGAGCCAATAAACACACTAATTTAAGTTTTAATTTCTCCTACATTCTTGGATAAGTTAAGCAAATTCACGTATGCATCTTTTAATTTTCCAAAATGATGGCCCAGATGTATTAAGAAGGCCATGAATTGACCATCTTTCACATTATCTACTTCTTAAACCAATTTTTTTTTTTTTTTTGCTTTTTAGGACCACTTCTGTGGCACATGGAAGTTCCCAGGTTAGGGGTAGAATCCAAGTTGTAGCCACCAGCCTACACCACAGCCCATGGCAACACTGGATCCTTAACCCACTGAGTGAGGCCAGAAATTGAACCTGCAACCTCATGGTTCATAGTTGGACTCGTTTCCACTGTGCCACGATTGGAACTCCACACATTATCTACTTCTTAAGCCCAACAATTTTACTGCTGAGTTTTTTCATATTTCCAAAGAAACACCTACTCAATGCCTGGTCCATATCTTAAGATAAGGTGAAAGATTTCCCAATTTGTATTCCAAATTACATAGCTCCTACTTTTAAACCTGATACACAGTGATAGGTTTATAACCAAAGTTTTGATGAATAAACTTATATTCTGAAGCTTTTAAAATCTTTCTATTAAAAGAGACATTTAGAAATTAACTAGAAAGAATGAACTAAATTAAGAAAGAATAAAAAATTAGAAAAAGAAAGAAGAAATGAAGGGAAGGAGGGAGGTAAGAAGGAAGGAAAGAGAGAAGGTAGGAAGGAGGGAAGGAAGGAAGGGAGGAAGGGAACTCTCCCAAGATACCACATAAAACAGAAAGACAAAATTATGTACATTATATTCCCTCCAGCCCAATGCCAGTTCTCCACTAGTTGGAACATTGACTGCTCTAACAACAAATTAAAGAAACCAGCTCAGACTCATCATAAGTAGGAGAAGATACTGGACATGGCCCTGGAATGTGTGCTGTCCGTAGCAGTAGTGCTAACCCTTGATACAACTTACTCAGGCTCTCTCTTCCTCATTTCATTTTTTTTTGTCTTTTTTTTTTTTTTTGCATTTTCTAGGGCCGCTCCCGTGGCACATGGAGATTCCCAGGCTAGGGATCTATTTGGAGCCGTAGCCACCAGCCTACGCCAGAGCCACAGCAACGCGGGATCCACGCTGCATCTGTGACCTACACCACAGCTCATGGCAACACCAGATCCCCAACCCACTGAGCAAGGCCAGGGATCGAACCCGCAACCTCATGGTTCCTAGTTGGATTCATTAACCACTGCGCCATGATGGGAACTCCTCTCTCTTCCTCATTTCTAAAAGCCTCCTCATATTGGTGTGGGAAGGAACTGTGGACAATGTAAGTGACCTTGCCCAGACCTCCAGGACATTCACCTTATTGGTTTCAATGTGGACTCTTGGATCCCATGGGAATTCATGGAGGATCACTGTTGGGCACCTGCTGGCACTCCAGTTACTTTTCCTGCACAAATCCTTGGTGATAAATGTCCTGGGTTTGCATAGATGAAGTGTCTCCTCTTAGCCTATACCCCCATTATATTCAAGAATTCCTAGATCTCCTTCTTAGTAGGGCAGTTGCCTTTCATGAATATATGCTAAGGAGAGTCATCAAAAGACTGGTCTTATTAGGCAACCCCTGCCATCATTCAAACTCCTACCATTAGTGGCATCCAGTTTGGTGACAAGGCCAAGGGAATACTTGGTAGATTCCACTTCCTTCAAGTTAAGGTGAAAGGCCAGCTCCATGTCTTCAAAGGCTTTCCAAAAGATCATTTTCTTTGTACTCTTTGCTGATCTTTTTCAGCATGTTTGCCTTCATAATGGGCATTCATTTTATAATTGAGCAAAAGAAACTGTACCAAAAAAGTCACCTTCTTGGTTAAAATCTCTGCATGAGCTTTCATTCACACAGAAATAGCTACTAGCTATGTATATTTGTGAGTCTGAATACATATGAGTGTATATGTATATGTGTGTATATGTATATATGCACAGATACCCAGTCTCGAAAATTTCCTGAAAAAATACTATGTGTGATTTACTGTGACATTCACTCTTCTATTTCTAACCCATATAACTGTATTCTATTAAAATAATAATGAAGGAGTGCCCATCATGGCTCAGTGGTTAATGAACCCGACTAGTATCCATGAGTATGCGGGTTCTATCCCTGACCTTGCTCAGTGGGTTAGGGATCCAGCATTGCCGTGAACTGTGGTAGAGGTTGCAGACGCAGCTCGGATCTGGCATTGTTGTGGCTGTGGTGTAGGCTGGCACTAGAGTTCTGATTCAACCCCTAGCCTGAGAACCTCCATCTGCTGTGGGTGTGGACCTAAAAAGACAGAAGACAAATTAATTAGTTAATTAAAATAATAATGAAGGCTGTACTCACCTTTAATTGTCCCAAGACACACTGGAAAGATATCAGGGCAGACAGAACTGTAAAATTTTTTTCTCCATTAGTCTTGTCATATGCCTTTTAATAGAATTTAATGTTACTGCAGTGTAGTTGATTAACAGTGTTGTGTTAATTTCTGCTGTACAGAAAAGTAATTCAGCCATACATATACATTTATCCATTCCCATATAAGTTAACACAGAACATTGAGTAGATTTCCCAGTGCTATACAGCAGAGGTCCCCAATGACCATCCATTCTATATATTAAAAGTGTGCATTTGCCAATCCCAAATGCCCAGTCTATCCTCACCTCCACCACCACCTTTCCCCTTTGGTAGCCGTAAATTTGTTTTCAAAGTTTTTAGGTAGGTTTTATAAATAAGTTCACTTATGTCACTTTTTAGATTCTGCATATAAGTGATAGCATATGGTATTTATCTTTCTCTGACTTACTTCACATGGCATGAGAATCTCTAGGTCCATCCATGTTGATGCACATGACATTATTTCATTCTTTTTATGGCTGAGTAATATTCCATTGTGTATATGTACCACTGCTTCTTTATTCATTCACCTGTCAGTGGACATTTAGGTGGCTTCCATGTCTTGGCTCTTGTAAATAGTGCTGCAATGAGCATACAGGTGCATATATTTTTTCGAATTATGGTTTTCTCTGGATATTATCATATGCTTTTTATTCCAGTCGATAGAACTAACTCAACTTCAGGGCACACAGCTTACGTCCACCATGAGGAGTTCTTAAACTTGCCTTTAATCTGTGAAAGAAACCATTTATAAATTAAAACTTTTTGCATTGCGAAATACTATGTTAAGAGAAGGAAAATACAAACCACAGACTGGGGGAAAATATTTGCAAATCAATCACTTAACTGATGAAAAACTTGTACCTTCTTCTTGCCCTCCCTCCCTCCACCAAAATGTTCTCTAAATGCAACAGTTTGAAACCACAATCCAATTAAAAAATGGGTAAGTTCACCAAAGAGGTTATATGGATAGTAAATAAGCAGATTAAAAATATTCAACATCATTATCTATTAGAATACTGTAATTTTAAGCCTAGATAATTAAAAAAATTTATTACTCAATGAATTTATTATATTTATAGTTGTACAATGATCATCACAATCCAATTTTATAGGATTTCCATCCCACAACCCCAGCATATCCCACCATCCCCAAACTGTCTCCTTTGGAGACCATAAGGATTTCAAAGTCTGTGAGTCAGTATCTGTTCTGCAAAGAAGTTCAGTCTGTCCTTTTTTCAGATGCCACATGTCAGTGAAAGCATTTGATGTTGGTGTCTCATTGTGTGGCTGACTTCACTTAGCGTGATAATTTCTAGGTCCATCCATGTTGCTAAAATTGCCAGTATTTCGTTCCTTTTAATGGCTGAGTAATATTCCATTGTGTATATGGACTATATCTTCTTGATCCACTCCTCTGTTGATGGACATTTAGGATGTTTCCATGTCTTGGCTATTGCAAACAGTGCTGCAATGAACATCAGAGTACATGTGTCTTTGTGAATTGTGGTGTTTTCTGGATAGATGCCCAGGAGTGGGATTGCTGGATCAAATGGTAGTTCTATTTTTAGTTTTCTGAGGAATCTCTATACTGTTTTCCACAGTGGTTGCACCAATTGACAATCCCACTAGGGTTCCTTTTTCTCCAGCCCCTCTCCAGCATTTATTGTTTGTAGACTTTTGGATGATGGCCATTCTGGCTGGTGTAATGTGGTACCGCCCAGTGGTTTTGATTGGCATTTCTCTAATAATGAGTGATGTTGAACATCTTTTCATGTGTTTCTTGGCCATCTGTATGTCTTCTTTGGAGAACTGTCTGTTTAGATCTTCTGCCCATTTTTTGATGGGTTGTTTGTTTTTTTGGTGCAGAGCTGCAGAAGGTGTTTATAAATGTTGGAGATGAATCCCTTGTCAGTGGATTCACTTGCAAAGATTTTCTCCCATTCTGTGGGTTGTCTTTTCGTTTTGTTTAGGGTTTCCTTTGCTGTGCAGAAGCTTTTCAGTTTGATTAGGTCCCATTTGTTTATTTTTGTTTTTACTGTCAATACTCTAAGAGGTGGATCTGAGAAGATGTTGCTGTCGTTTATGTCAGAGAGTGTTTGGCCTGTGTTTTCCTCTAAGAGTTTTATGGTATCTGGTCTTATATCTAGGTCTTTAATCCATTTGTAGTTTATTTTTGTGTATGGTGTTAGGGAGTATTCTGATTTCCTTCTTATCCATGTGGCTGTCCAGTTTTCCAGCACCACTTATTGAACAAGCTGTCCTTTCTCCATTGTATATTCTTGCCTCCTTTGTCCCAGATTAGTTGGCTGTAGGTGTGTGGCTTTAATTCTGGGCTTTCTCTCCTGTTCCACAGATCTTTGTGTTTGTCTTTGTGCCAGTAGCATACGGTTTTGATGATTGTTGCTTTGTAGTGTAGTCTGATGCCCGGGAACCTGATTCCTCCAGCTCCATTTTTCTTTTCCAGGATGTCTTTGGCTCTTCTGGGTCTTTTGTGCTTCCAAACAAACTTTAAAAGAATTTGCTCCATCTCTGTGAAAACTGTCCTTGGTAATTTGATAGGGACTGCATTGAATCTGTAGATGGCCTTAGGTAGTATAGTCATTTTGATAGTATTGACTCTTCCAATCCACGAGCATGGTATATCTTTCCATCTATTTGTGTCATCTTTGATTTCTTTCATCAGTGTCTTATAGTTTTCAGAGTACAGGTCTTTTGTCTCTTTAGGTAGATTTACTCCTAGGTATTTTGTTCTTTTGGATGTGATGGTAAACGGGATTGCTTCCCTAATTTCTCTTTCTCATCTTTCACTGTTAGCATATAGAAATGCCCTTGATTTCTGTGTATTAATTTTGTATCCTGCAACTTTGCCAAATTCATTGATGAGCTCTAACAGTTTTCTGGTAGAGTCTTTAGGATTCTCTAGGTGTAGTATCACGTCATCTGCAAATAGTGGTAGTTTTACTTCTTTCTTTCCAATTTGGATTCCTTTTATCTCTTTTACTTCTCTGATTGCTATGGCTAGGACTTCCAAAACTATGTTGAATAGTAGTGGTGAAAGTGGACATCCTTGTCTTGTCTCTGGTCTCAGTGGGAATTTTCTCAGCTTTTCACCATTGATAATGATATTTGCTGTGGGTTTGTCATATATGGCCTTTATTCTGCTGAGGTAGGTTCCCGCTATACCCACTTTCTGAAGGGTTTTTATCAGAAATGGGTGTTGGATGTTGTCAAAGGCTTTTTCTGCATCTATGGAGAGGATCATATGGTTTTTAATCTTCAGTTTGTTCATGTGGTGTACCACACTGATTGATTTGTGAATATTGAAGAATCCTTGCATCCCTGGGATAAATACCACTTGATCATGATGTACAGTCCTTTTAATGTATTGTTGAATGTGGTTTGCTAGTATTTTGTTGAGGATTTTTGCATCTTTGTTCATCAGTGAAACTGGCCTGTAATTTTCTGTTTTTGTGGAATCTTTGTCTGGTTTTGGTATCAGGGTGATAGTGGCCTCATAGAATGAGTTTGGGAGTGTCCCTTCCTCTGCAATTTTTTGAAAGAGTTTCAGAAGGAGAGGTGTTAGCTCTTCTCTAAATGTTTGATACAATTTGCCTGTGAAGCCATCTGGTCCTGGAATTTTGTTTTTAAATCACAGTTTCAATTTCAGTTCTTGTGATTGGTGTGTTCATCTTTTCTCTTTCATCTTGGTTTAATCGTGGAAGATTGTACCTTTCTAAGAATTTGTCCATTTCTTCTAGGTTTTCCATTTTATTGGTGTATAGTTGCATATGGTAGTCTCTTATGATACTTTGTATTTCTGTGATGTCCGTTGTTACTTCTCCTTTTTTATATCTAATTTTATTGTTTTGAGTCCTCTCTCTTTTTTTCTTGAGAAGTCTGGCTAAGGCTTTATCAATTTTGTTGAACTTTTCAAAGAACCAGCTTTTTGTTTCATTGATCTTTTCTATGGTTTTCTTCATTTCTATTTCATTGATTTCTGCTCTGATCTTTATGATTTCTTTCCTTCCACTAGCTTTAGTCATGACTATTCTTCTCTCTCTAGCTGTTTTAGATGTAAAATTAGCTTGTTTATTTGAGCTTTTTCTTATTTCCTGAGGTGGGCATGTATTGCTATAAACTTTCGTCTTAGAACGGCTTTTGCTGCTTCCCATAGGTTTTGGAGTGTCGTATCTTCATTGTCATTTGCGTCTAGGTATTTTTAAATTTCTTCTTTGATTTCTTCAGTGAGCCATTGGTTGTTTAGTAGCACGTTGTTTAGTCTCCACATGTTTGTTTTTTTGCAGTTTTTTTCTCGTTGTTGATATTCCAGTCTTATAGCATTGTGGTCAGAAGAGATGCTTGATATGATTTCAATTTTCTTAAAGTTACCAGAGGTTGGATTTGTAGCCCAGGATGTGATCAGTCCTAGAGAATGTTCCATGTGCACTTGAGAAGAATGTGTATTCTGTTAGCTTTTGGATGGACTGTCCTATAAATATCTCTTAAGTCCATCTGGTCTAATGCATCATTCAGGGCCTGTGTTTCCTTATTGATTTTGTGTCTGGATGACCTGTCCATTGCTGTAAGTGGGGTGTTAAAGTCCTCCACTATGATTGTGTTATTGTCTCTTTGTCCTCTTAAGGTTGTTAGCAGTTGCCTTATATATTGTGGTGAACTTATGTTGGGTGGTGCATAGATATTTGAAATTGTTATATTCTTCTTGGACTGATCCTTTGATCATTATGTAGTGACCTTCCTTGTCCCTTAAAATATTCTTCATTTTAAAGTCTATTTTGTCTGATAAGAGTATTGCTACTCCAGCTTTCTTTTGATCCCCATTTGCATGAAAGATATTCTTCCATCCTCTCACTTTCAATTTGTATGTGTCCCTAGAAGTGAAGTGGGTCTCTTGAAGACAGCATATATATGGGCTTTGTTTTTGTATCCATTCAGCCAGTCTATGTCCTTTGGTTGGGGCATTTAGTCCACTAACATTTAAGGTAATTATTGATCTGTATGCTCTTATTGCTGTCTTATTAATTGCTTTGGATTGGTTTTTGTTACTCTTTTTTCTTTCCTTCTTCTCTTGTTCTCTCCTCTTCTGGTTTGATGACTATCTTTAGTGTGGTATTTGAGTTGATTTTTCCTAATTGTTTGTGTATCAATTGTAGATTTTTGGTTTGCAGTTATTCTGAAGTTTTGATATAAGAGTCTATATGTATGTGAGATTGTTTTAAGTTGTTGTTCTCTTAATTGCAAGTGCATCCCCAGTGTCCTGCATTTGTACCCACCTCTTCTCATGATTTCTGATTTTTATGGTATAATTGTGCATGGATGATTTCGTATCTTTACTGTATATACTTTTACTGGTGAGCCTTGTCATTTGTGGAATTTTTGTTGCCTGTTGCTGTCTTTTCTTTCCTGCCTAGAGAAGTTCCTTTAGTATTTGTTGTAAGGCTGGTTTAGTGTTGCTGAATTCTCTCAGCTTTTGCTTGTCTGAGAAGGTTTTTATTTCTCCTTCAAATGTGAATGAGAGCCTTGCTGGGTAGAGTCATCTTGGTTCGAGGATTTTTCCTTTCATCACGTTAAGTATATCATGCCACTCCCTTCTGGCCTGCAGAGTTTCTGCTGAAAAATCTGCCAATAACCTTATTGGGGTTCCCTTGTATGTTACTTGTTTCTTTTCCCTAGCTGCTTTCAAGATGTTCTCTTTGTCTTTCATTTTGGTCAGTTTGATCAATATGTGTCTTGGGGTATTCCTCCTTGGGTTTATTTTATATGGTACTCGTTGTGCTTCCTGGACTTGAGTGAGTGGTTCCTTTGCCATGTTAGGGAAGTTTTTGGCTATTATCTCTTGGAATATTTTTTCTGTCCTCTTCTCTCTCTCTTCTTCTTCTGGCACCCCTGTAATACGGATGTTGGTGCATTTAACATTGTCCCAGAGTTCTGTGAGACTCTCCTCATTTATTTTTAATCTTTTTTCTCTTTTCTGTTCTGCATCTGTAATTTCCACTCATCTGTCCTCCACCTCACTTATTCATTCTTCTCACTCCTGTATTCTGCTGTTGGCTGCTTGTAGTGAATTTTTTATTTCAGTTATTGTATTTTGCATCTCTTCTTGTTTCAGTTTTATAGCTTGTATCTCTTTGCTCAGTGTTTCCTGTGAGTTATCTATCTTAGCCTCCAGTTTATTTCCAGTGTTTTGCATCATCTTCAGCAATGACAGTCTGAAGTCTTTCCTGGAGGCTGAGAATGTCCTCATCACTTAGCTCTTCTCCCTCATCTGAGTTATAGTTCTCCGTCTTTTCATTTTTATGGGTTTTTGTCGTGGTGACCTTTTTCCAGATAATAGAGTTGTAGCCTCTCTCACTTCTGGTTGCTGAATTTGGTGTGGGGACTTGCTGTAGGCTTCCTGATGGGTGGGACTGATGCCTGCCCACTGGTAGGTGGAGTTGATTCTTATCCCTCTGGAGGGTGAGGCTTTGTCTCTGGATGAGATTAGAGGTGGCTGTGTGCCTGGGGAGTCTTTAGGCATCTTGTTTACTGAGAGGTGGGGCTGTGATCCCACCTGGATTGTTGTTTGCCCTGGGGCTTCTCAGCACTGACTGACAGTGGGCCAGATGTTCCCAAAATGGCCATCTCCAGAGATAGGCAGCTGCTGAATATTCCCAAGAGCTTTGCTTCCAGTGTCCTTCCCTTACAACAAGCCACATTGACCCCTGTTTTCCCAGGAGGTCCTCCAAGAACTGTGGTCAGGTTTGACCCCGATTTCTATGGAGACTTTGCTTTCCCTGGGACCCAGTACACGTGTAAGTCTGTGTGCACCTTTTAAGAATGGGGTCTTCTTTTCCCATAGTCCCATAGAGCTCCTGTGCACAAGCCCCACTGGCCTTCAATGCCAGATACTCCAGGGGCTCTTTCTCCCAGTGCCAGATCCCCACACTTGGGAGTTTGATGTGTGGCTCAGAACTCTCACTCCTGTAGGTGAGTCTCTGTGAACCAGATAGTTTCCAGTCTGTGGGGCTTCCCACCTGGGAGCTGTGGGGTTGCTTATATCACATAATCACCCCTCCTACCTCTTGATGTGGCCTCCTCTTTGTCTTCTGGAGTAGGATATCTTTTTGAAATTTTCTGGTCCATTTGGTTGAAGATTGCTCAGTCTTTAGTTGTGAATTTTGTTGTTTTTAGGAGAGAAGTTGAGCTCCAGTCCTTCTACTCTGCCATGTTAATCCCATCTCAAGCCTTGATATAATTTTAAGCTACCACAAACCTATTAGAATGGATAAAATATAATTAATGAAAATATCAAATTCTGATGAGGGTGTGGAACAACTAGATTTATCATTCATTTACGGTGAAAATATAAAATTGTCTGACATCTCTGGAAGTCAATTTGTCAGTTTTTTATAAAGTTAAACATATACCTATCATATGATAGAACTGGCCCCTTTTGAAAATTTACACTAGCTAAATGAAAATATATGTTAAAAAAACACACCACACTCAAATGGACATAACAACTTTATTTGTAATAGCCCCAAACTGGAGATAACCCAGATCTCTTTCAGGAGATGAATGGATAAGCAAACTGTTATACATTCAGGCAGGGAAGACTACTGGGCAATCAAAAAAGATAAACTTTTCATGCTCACCACTTGGGTTGATCTGAAGTACATTATGCTAAGTGAAAAAGCCAATCCCATAAAGTTACATAAGTTTGGAGTCCATTTGTATAACATTTTCAAAATGGAAAAAAATGTGTAAATGGAGGAGACTGGATCATTGGTTAGCATGATTACATTTGATGGAATTGTAAAGGAGGAACACTAAGAACTTTCTTTTGGGTTTTGGAAAAGTTCTGTATTCTTATTGTGGTATTGGTTGCACAAATTGATACATGTGATAAAACTGCACTTAGTTATATTCCAACGAAAACAAAACAACAAAAAGCATTGTTTGCATTTTTATTTGAATCTAGTTAAATCCAGATTTGACTGTAGTTTACTTATTACCATTACACCAATGTCAGTTTCTCAGTTTTGGTAAATGTACTATAAAAGTATAAACAGATTTCTTTGGTTTAAGCTGGTTGTAGGGGTCACAGGAATTCTCTGTACTATTTTTATAGTTTCTATGTAACTCTAAAATATTTTCAAGATAAAAGATTTTAAGTGACTAGGAAGGCTTCAATTGGTGAATAGGAGTTGCACAATTGGTTTTCTATGGATATTGTCTTATGCTTTTTATTCCAAATTGTACAATTATTAATGTTCGCCAATGTCCAGTTCTTTTCTCCTTATAGGACAAAATTTCAGAGATCTGTTGCAGTTTATAGACCACCCAATATGTTTCTGATAGACACAGGAATTTGAAGAAAATTCAGAGCTATACAAACGTGGTGAGATATGCAATTACTGCTTATGTAAATGTGAAAAGATAAGCAAGGAATAATGTCAGGGTTGTGATTTGTGGAAAAGATAAAGCAGCAGTCAAAAATAAAAAGGGGAAAATCTTCTAAAGGTAAACTATATCAACTTTTATTTATTTATTTATTTTTAGGGCCGTACTCATAGCATATGGAGGTTCCCAGGCTAGGGGTCGAATCGGAGCTGTAGCTGCCAGCCTATGCCACAACCACAGCAATGCCAGATCCGAGCTGACTCTGCAACCTACACCACACCACAGCTCACAGCAATGCCAGATCCTTAACCCACTGAAGAGGCCAGGGATCAAACCTGTGTCCTCAAGGATACTACTCAGATTCTTTTCCACTGCACCATGATGAAAACTTCAACTTTTATTAATTTTTTAATATAGGCAAATAAGTTGTGTTTCTTGTTCCTTTCACTGTATATTAGTCTTACTGAGTTGCCCCATGTGTAATGTATGTGACCTTCTTGGAAACAAATAATCTCTACACTTTATATAACCTCCCATAATGAATAGTAATTTATTTACTTTTTAAAAATTTTTAATGATTTTTATCTTTTCCATTATAGCATTTACATTGTACTACAGTCATGTCATTACTTTGGGAATGGCTGGTACAGATTTTTTTTTTAAAGTCCATCAAGTTTATGTTATTACAATAATAGAGTTCTGGACTGCACACATTTCTGGCATCCATGGTCAATTTAATAAGAAATAGTGCCATCTCCACAGGTTCTCCATCATCCCTGCAAATATCTGCATTTTGAGTTACCCTCCTATCCTGGGAAATACCTGGTGGCAACATAGGCCACAATAGGACATCTACCTTTTGGTGTTTCAAGAATTCAGGAACCATGTTGGACAGTCTGAGCTTTGGATATTACCTGGATTATCTTTTCCAGACACGCCCACACTCAGCCTTTTATCTGCAGAATCACTGAGATGATTAGCCTCAGAACATGTCACCTCAATCTCCCTCTTTGCAGTTTTAGGTCTCCTTCTACTCACTGGTATCCCTGGCCTGTCTCAACTATCATCACTTAGCAAGCCTGCTCACTCATATTGTCCCAAATTCCGTGGAGGATGGCACTGTACACAGGGTAAAAATACCAGTGTCCAGCAGCCATTAGCACAGTTCCCAGCTAGGAACACTGGCAAGGATAGAGTGAGCCAGCAGAATAGCCAAGAGATGTGGCTCTCTCAGCATATCTAGCATTACTGGGTGACACAGGAGAACTACCTATACTCTGCCTGATGGAAGGCACACAGGATTCTAAGGTAGGGGAAGATGTTTGGCATGCCTCTAGTCCTTTCATCCAGTAGATCTGCCCACTCAAACCTCACAACTTCCAGCTGCTGGTGGTAATTCAGAGATTTCCTAAGGTTATTAACAGAAGCTGTCTTGAACCCTGCATGCAGATTCCCTACCTTCTCCCTTTTTGGTCCCTTCTCTACATAATGCTGAACTTTAAATCCAGAATGCTGACTGCCAGCCTACCCTGAGCTTTCTTGTGAGAGTTTTCCTATGTTCTCTCTCATGGACTCTGGCAATTGCTCTGATTTCAGTCTTTGCTAGCTAAGAGTGTCCTGCCTTCCTCTGTTGCCCAGCAACTGATTATTCTCATCAAGTCTTTGCTCTTCAAAATAAAAGAGGGTTGTCTTGTTTATATTTCAGAATGTGAAGTATTCCTAGAAGAATCCAGGTACTCAAGACATCAGTGCAGAAATCCAGCCCTATATGGGTAAGAGATTAATTTAATTTTATATTCAGCCTATTTGAAAATAAGGAAATAAAATACCAATGAGACAATATCTTTCATCTCAAAGTACGGTCAAAATTTTTAAAAGTGATGAAATAAAATGCCTGTGACAATGTAAGGCATTCACACACATAAATCTGAGAGACTGTAAATTGGTATGGCATTTTTGGAACAGAAGTTGAGCATATTTGTAAAAATGTTCGGTCTTCACACCCTGCCTACTTTAATTAAGTTTGCACTTTGCTTTGTCTTTCCTGTGAGAAAGCATGCACATTTATCCAAGATTTCATGTTCAAAGATGTTGATTTCAGTCCTACTAATCATAGCAAAAAAATGGGAAATAATTTTTATGTCCATTAAGAGGAGAATGGTTAATTATCACACAAACGTTAAGTAGGATAATCCTTACTGGTCTTTTTTCATAGAAGGCAGATTAAAACGTGATGATTAGAGTTCCTATGATAGGTGGTTAACATCTCTGCATAATCAAGACTTGTAACACCCTGATTGCTCCTATCTTATTCTTCCTGATGATCTTTACTTCTAATGGCCAGAAGGTGTGAAAAGATACTCAACATCACTAATTATCAAGAAAGTGAAATTCAGAATCACAATGAGATATTACTTCATGCCACTTAGGGTGCTTATAATTTTTTAAAAAAGGATAATTAAGTCTTGGCTAGGATGCGGAGAAATCAAACCCTTGTACACAGTCATTGGGAAGGTAAAATGGTGCAGCTTCTATAGAAAACAGCGTGGAAATTTCCCCCAAAATTAAAAGTTGAACTACCATATAATGCAGTAATCTTATTTCTGGGTATATATTCATAAGAATGGAAATCAGGATCTCGAAGAGATGTCTGCATTCTCACATTCCTGAAGCACTGTTCACAACAGCCAAGATATGGAAACAACCCGAATACCCATCAAAGATAAGTGAACAAAGAAAATATGGGAGTGCCTGTTGACTCAGAAAGTTAAGGATCCAGCATTGTTGCTACCGTCTGGCTCAGGTTTGATCCCTAGCCTACGAACTTCCACATGCCACAGGTGTAGCCAAAAAATGTGACACACACACACACACACATACACACACTGGAATATTATTTGGCCTTAAAAGAGGAAATCCTGCCATTCGCACAATATGATGAGCTTGAAGAACATTATGCCAAGTGAAATAAGCCAATCACAGAAGAACAAATACTGCATGGTTCTGCTTATGTGAGGTACCTGAAATTGTCAAACTCATGTAGAATCAACTGTGGTTACCAGGGATTAGGAGGAGGGGAAAATGAGGAATTGTTCAGTTGGTGTAAAGTTTCAATTATGCAAAATAAAGTAGTTCTAGAGATCTGCTGTATAGCATAATGCCTATAGTGAATGGTACTGAAAAATTTTAGAAGAGTATAGCTCTCATATTATATGTTCTCACCACAAAAGAGAAAACCAAAGGGACATGAGGAAATTTTTGGAAGTGATGGATATGTCTATATCTACCACCTTGATTGTGGTGATGATTGTACATAGTAAAATATTTGCAGTTTTTTGTGTATTGATGGTATCTCAATAAACATTTTTTTAAAAGAATTTTAGAGTAGTTGAAAGAGTGTGGTAGATCTATGTGTGCTATCATGGAAATATCCTGAATTCATTTTATTAAGTGACAAGGTCAAGAAGCAGAACAATATGTACATTGTTAATCAGGTATATTAAATTCAATATACTTTATAGCACATCTACATATGAAAAAGCCTCAGATCAGCCTTGAAATGAAATACACCACGTGGTTAATTGTGGTTGCCTCTGAAAAGGAGGCTAAACTTTGAGGAAAAGGGAGATTGTAACTTATCTGTATTGCTAGAATTTTTTGCAACAAAAATATATACTATTACCTTTGTAATTACAATATTTAAATACATCTAACCACAAAAATAGTAGTTATGCATTAATCAGATAAAGTAACTGATACAATAGACAAAACCTGCAGACTTGCAGTAGCTTAAACTAACAGAAGTTTTATTTCTTATACACATAAAATCTGATGTGGGTAGTCAGGGGCCTCCACTGTCAGATGGCCTGGGGAACCAGTCTGCTTCCATCAGTGGTTCATCTCTGTGTTTTCTGCTGATGAAACAGGAAGCATGGAGGTGGCATACTGGCTGTCAAATACCTTGGCCTGGAGGTAACAAACATATGAACATATGTCAATGTCTAGGGTAGTCACATGAGCCTTCCTAAGAACAAGTGGATTGGGAATGTAGTCTACCCATGAACTCTGGAAGAGGATGACTTACCATGTGGATGAGCACTTGCAATCTGTCCCATCCACTGTTACAGAGTAAGTGCTCAACGGAGAGCAGTCATTACAAATTGTTATGAAAACAACTCTCTTTATTTCTTGGTAGAGTTTCTAAGGAGGCCAAATTTGCCTTGTAATTCTCCAATTTTTGTTTTGTTTTGTTTCAAATCTTGCTGCATAGCAGGTACTTTCAAACACTGGATCACATTTAATTTTCAAAAGTATCTTCTAAAATCTCAGCAACGTGGGCTCACCTTTTTCACTTAATAGCATGTTTCTGAACTTACCTTTGAAATCAGTTCTAGAGTCTCAGTAGGAAGAGAATGTTCTCCTTCTGATGAAGCATGGTCCCAATCTGAACTTGTGAGTCCTGGCAACTCAGCATGACTAGACTTGTAGGGTATGTGTACAGGTGTCTTTAGGAACAAGGGAAAAACTGGAATTTTCCTCTGGGGTAAGTACTGAGATAAGAGGCATAAGAAGGATGGCAATTTTTGGGGGGAATTTCCATGGCATATGGAGGTTCCCAGGCTAGGGGTCAAATCGGAGCTATAGCCGCCGGCCTACACCACAGCCACAGCAACGTGGGATCTGAGCCGCATCTGTGACCTACACCACAGCTCGTGGCAATGCCAGATCCTTGACCCACTGAGTGAGGCCAGGAATCGAACCTGCATCCTCATGGATACTGACTGGTCAGGTTCGTAACCACTGAGCCACGATGGGAACTCCCAAGATGGAAAATTATTTTGATCTTTGTTGTTCAAAGACAGCATGTCTGTCAGGAAGCCATTTCCCCCTCTTAGAAGGATTCCGGTTTCTGACGAATTCAGCCTCAGTGAATGCTTGCTAGACAGAGGTTTCCATGGTTTTTCCTCATCTCCAACTTTATTAAGCTTATTCATTGTGTATGTGTTCGGTGGCCAGTCTCAACACATACCTTCAAAATCCTACTGAAAATATCTGGGTCATTTTCAAAATCCCCCATCTAACTTCATGTATATCACAGAATCAGTATCTTCTGTAAGAAATAAAGACTCTGACCACCAGCTTATTTAGAATATACTTTGAGACTTATGGGGTAGGGGAGGGGCTGTGGTAATCAGGTATCTAAATTCACTCTCAGTGGTTCCACTGGGAGGAATGGGACCTATAAAGTACTCCTGCAGAAGGTTGGAATGCTCTAATTGAGAGGAGGTCAGGTGACTCTGGACTGCCTGTGTCACAGGAAGCAGGGTACAGCTCCGGAAGACACAGTGGAGAGCTGGTCAGCATAAGGTTCCAGTTTGGACATGAGGGCACACTGAGAAAAACCTATAATATATAATGCAAGAAAATGCTGGGATAGAACTCATGCCAGTACATGAGCAGGGTCCGTTGTCAGGGAAACCTGGGGCTAGGGACATGGGGATTCTAAACAAATGAAGCCTACGTACTTCCCCCAAATTGTGTGTCTCATATTCACCTTCCTTCATGGGTTACATTTTGTACCTTGACTAATGTGTCTTGTTTTTTAATTATATGTGGTATATCTTGGAGTAGTGAGAAAAATAGTGAATGAAAAGACAGAAGGTCTGCTTCAGGCTGGAGAGTGGAAGCTCTCGAAAAATTTGGACCAGGGGTCTAGTGCCAGCTCTTTCACTTATCATCCATGTAAACTTGAGAAAATTACAAGTTCTTCATCTGTGAAGTATGTCTAATATCTTGTAGGACTGTTGGAATATATGTAATGGATATGAAGCACTTGACAGAATAAGGTCTTTAATGAATGACACATATCATAAGATTTTTTTTTTTTGCTATAATGATCCCTCTGGGAAGATTTATGTTTTATTAATTCAAGACATATCACAGAATATGCATCCTTCCACCAAATGAGCCCATAATGCTTCTTAGCAAGTAAAACAAAATGAATTTCCTCCACTTGAGGATGTTACTTAATTTGTGTGTGGGGTTGTCTTTCCCAGTTGGATGCAACTCAGAGGTCCTAGAATTTGTGTCAAGGACTAACAGCCTCCTGCCTTGGTGCCTTTCTATCCAAATCACCCATATTTTCATTCATTTCTTCACCACCAAATATGGAGCCCTCCCTTGGAGTCTGCAAAATTACACTCAAAAAACCTAATTAAAATGTCGTTTTAATGCCTTGGGATCTGGTTCTCAGCATTTTATCTCAAAGGGGTATCATCCTTACTTCTCAGAAATTCCTTAGAGATGCTGTACATCAAACTAGATTGTGCTCTGTCTTCAGCTACACATGAACAAGAGCACAGGACACCTTCCATTTCTATCCGAGGAAGAGCCTTTCCTCCAGTTTATTGATGTTACTAAGAGCAGGTTTGCATTCTAGGGTTTTGCCCTCCAACACTGAGAAATACCATTTGTGTACATGGCCTCTGCTCACCAGCTCCACAGACAGCCTCATCTAGCCTACCACCCAGCTTAAATCAACAGGATATCCCACTGAGACACTTCTATTTTCCCCAAACCCCAAACTGCTGTTCCCCAGGGAATTTGCACCTTACCGTTTTCAGCCAGACACCCTCCCCTTCCCTGCCCCCTTACCTCCTTACTCTTTTTTTTTTTTGTCTTTTTGCCTTTTCTCAGGCCGCTCCCACGGCATATGGAGGTTCCCAGGCTAGGGGTCAAATGGGAGCTGTAGCCACCGGCCTATGCCAGAGCCACAGCAACGTGGGATCTGAGCCGTGTCTGTGACCTACACCACCGCTCACGGCAACACCGGATCCTTAACCCACTGAGCGAGGCCAGGGATCGAACCTGCAACCTCATGGTTCCTAGTCGGATTCGTTAACCACTGCGCCACAATGGGAACTCCACCTCCTTATTCCTTCTTAAGACTCCTTTAGGTCTTAGAGGGTATTTCACCATCTTCTGTATATGATTACTGCTCCTTGGCTGTAAAATTCTAAAGGCAGGGGTGTTTTGTATCCTAGTTTCACCATTTCTAACACAGTAATTTTCAAAGAACATATGCTCATTTAATATTTGGGGAAGAATGAGCCAGTGAGCATGAGTTTATAAACAGTTTATTTCTCTTACATTCTTTAATAAGCTAAGCAAGTCCAGGTACATATCTTTTATTTTTTACAGAACAACAGACTAAAGTGGATAATGGAAAGCAAGAACTGCACTTTTTTTTTTTTTTTACTTTTTTCCTCTTTTTTTTGATCCCAGCAATTTTATTGCTCTTTTTTTTTTTTTCACATTTCCAAAGAAATGTCTATTACCATGCCAGGTTTTTTTTGTTTGTTTGTTTTGGTTCAGTAAATTTGAAAGGTTTCCCAATTTGTTTTATAAAATAATAAAACTCCTTAAATCTATTAAATTAAATCTAATAAATATGTAACTGAAATAATTAATAAATTTAGATTCTGCAATTATTTCTACCTTCTATTAAAGAAACAACATTTAAAATATAACCAAAGGAAAGAAAAAGTGACAGGAAGGAAGGGAGAGAAGTAGGGAGGGAGGAAAGAAAAAAGAAGGGACAAGAAAAGGAAGACAAAAGATTAAACTATAAGTTTACCATAGAGAACAGAAACACAAAGATGATATACGCTGTGTTCTTTCCAGACCCACTGGTCATCCCCCACTTAAAATGTTACTGCTCTTTTTCCACAAGGAAAACAATTTTCCTTAGATTTCATCATTCGAAATACAACCTATAGAAAGAAAAAGAAAGGTAAAATTCCAAGTTAGCAATATATAACAGGAATACAACGATGATATACTTCTCAAGTCCCACCCTAGTCCTCCACCATTAGAACATTGCCACACCTTTTCAACCAAAAGTGAAGAACTGTCCTCGGACTTCACTTAGCATGGGAGAGGTTGCTGGCTGTGGCCCTGGAGCTCACACTGGCCATGGCAGCAAGTCGAGCCCTGGCTGCAGCTCTGGCTTGGGCTCTTTCTTCCTCATCTCTCAGAGCCTCTTCATACCAGGATGGGAATGCACTGGGCACAGTATCATGAACCTTGGCTAAAAACTCCAGGACTTTCATCTTGCTGGTTTCAGCGTGTGCCCTTGGGCCCCACAGGAACTCATATCGAGGAGGATCACTGTCAGGAACCTGACGGTACTCCAGGTACTTTAGCTGCACCAAATCTTCAGTGATAACCTTCTTGGGATCCCCATAGAGGAAGTGCTTCCTCTCAGCATATACACCCATCATATTCAGCACTTCCCAGATCTCCTCTTCGGGGGCACACTTGCCATTCATGAAGATCACACCCAGTACAATCATTAGAAGGCCAGTCTTGGGCATGTTCTCTTCTTCATTCATCGTTCCATCAAAGGTGAGGTCTAGTTTGCTGACAAGGGTGTAGCAGTGCCTGGTAGGATCCACTTCTTTCAAATCAACACCAAAGGCCAGCTCCATGTGCTCAGAGGCTCTCTTGAGGATCTCATTGAAATGATATTTGTACTTTTTAATAACAAACTTCAGCATGTCTGCCTTCGTAATTGGCTCTTTTTTTTGATACTTTTGCAACAGGAACTGTACCAACAAAACCACCTTCTTGTTTAAAGGATCTCTGCGTGAGCCCTCAGTGCCCCTGGAGGATTTTGAGCTTTCCTCCTTTTGGCCGCTGGTACCTTCATCCGAATTGGTGCATGAAACAGCTGCGCTAGCTTCGGTGGTTCCCTGTGGCGCCTCAGGAGTGCTAGGTGTCTCAGCAGCAGGTAAATTCTGAGGTCTGTCCTCAGTGAGAGCGTGGACCAGAGACAGGGGCTCTCCTGCTGCTGCGGCAGTAGCCTGAGCATCTTCCAGACCTTGGGTCTCAGCACGGGCCTGGCGGCGTTTCTCACGGGCTCGGAGCTTACTCTTCTGACCTCGAGGCATGATGACTTTGGTCAGGGACAGTAGGCGCAGTTGTTCAAGCAATTAGGTTTTTGGAGAGGTTGCCCTAGGAGACAGAGAAAGAAATGGTGTGCACAGCCTCAGCAGGGAGATTCTTCCACCTTGGCTGCCAAGAAAAGCTGCCTTTGCTGATTTTCTTATGGCTACTGTTTTAGGAAACCACAAAACAAGGGTGGTGAGACTCTGTGGACCTCCTCTGTTCTGCAGAGGCTTGTGATCTCAGTTCTAACCCAGTATACTAAACTTGGCTCCTGACCAGTCTTTTAACTCCTCCTGCTCTTGACTTGAGGCTGCCCCTTCAGACCAGGGCTTCTCACACCACAAATTCTCCCACTGAGAGTTGGGGAGGGGCGTTGGGCCTAACAGCCCTGTTTGAGCCCCTTGGGGTTAAGGGTGGGGATGGAACATGTCAGAATATGGCGGGACTTTGTGAGGACACCTCAGTGCTGGGAGGAGTCTGTCCCTTCAGTTCAAACACCTTGACACCAGTCCAATCCTGGAACTCCTCCCTCTGCTGATATGGGACCACACTCCTCAGACCTAAGCCTAAGTTTCCATGGCTGGTGTGGCAGAAGTCAGGGTGAGCACTTCTTGCCACGCCCACCCCATCCTCCCAGCAGGAGTTATAGCAGGGGTGGGGTTATGGGGAGTTCCGTCTCGGTTCTGGGAGACTGAGGAATCATGCAGAACTCTGGAAGGAGTTTTTCCTGACTCCTGACAGGGCCTGGGACTTCTTCCTCTCCTGAGATAAGTCAGCTGGCCTCTGACCAAGGTTCTCATTTCACTCAGAATCCCAGGTAGGATGTAGGGGGGCACCTGAGTCTAATGGGACTGACAGTAGGGGCCCCTTTGTGGCCCCTTAATTTGGGGGGTTCCTCACTCAGTCTTCACTCAGTCCTCACTCAGTCCTCACTCAGTGTCTTACCTTGATGCCTTGTAGGTGCTGGGTTACTTCCTTGCTGATTCAGTGCGAAACCTATCAGGTAAGGCATAAGCCCGTAAATAATTTAAGAAGAATTGACATCTGTACAATATTCTACTCACCATGAAGAAACATAATATTGTTCTATTTGAGTCTTCTTTTACCTTAGTGCATCAGTAATTTTTTTTTTTCCTATTTGCTTCCATAAAGATCAAGTTTGTTAGTTCTCTTTTTAGGTGTATTTGGGATATCAATGCTATTTTGAATGGTGTTATTTTCTATTACATATTCTAATTAGTTATTTGTTTTGTGTGGAAAGAGTCTTGGTTTTGGTGTGGTGATCTTCTGTACCAGCTTGCTTAAGTTCCTTATATATTTTAATATTTGGCAGCCAATTTCTTTGGTGTTTTTAATTAGAATATCATCTTTCATTATTTATAATTTTTATTTTGGTAATGCTGTGTATTACTGTATGTTGGCCATGCAATCCAGTCCAGGTTTGAATAGTAGAGTTGGTACCATACCTCTCTGTCCTCTTCTGGACTTTATTGGGACTGTTTCTAACATTTCACACTTACATATGTTTGCTCTTGATTTTACCATATGAAAATTCCATTCTAATGTAAGTTTTCTAGAAGTTATTACCATGAACTGGTGTTGAGTTTTTATCAAAAGTTCTTTACTTCTGCCAATGATTAAATACTTTGTCTTTTCTGTCTGTTAACATGCCGAATGCCAATACTCTTTGTTGGCAAACCACTCTAGAGGTGACACTGCAATTCTATTAGAAGATACATAGACTGTAGTTTCCTTTGTGGTGATATTGGCAGTCATTGAAGATCATCACTGCCATCCATTAATCCATTAGAGGCTCCTGAGTTTTAATTCTCTAATTCTATCATTCCTTCTCAAATTATTAGCTGAAATATAATATCTATAGGTAGAACTTTCTGTTATCCTTCATTTTGTTTTCTTGAGATCAGCCTTACAGTGGCCCTATTTTACTGCCAAAAGAGAGAAACAGAGAGAGACAGAGAGATAGAGAGAAAGAGATAAAGAAAGCTAAATTTTTCTTTAATCAATATCAGAATATTCTTTCATTCAAAATTGTTTTATATATTTTTATCTTAATAATGAAATATCTTGCTTGAGAACTAAACCAGTTAATAACTGGCTGAATAATTCATCTGTTATTTATGACTATTAATGAGCAGCTTTGGAATAATCAGTGTTCAGACCCTAGTGTGTGTCACATGACACATTATATGTGCCTAAAGATAGTTATAATTTTAGAAGACATATAAAATTTTCCTTTGATTTATTCAAAGACAGCTTTCTTTGAAGGGATATGGTTTCTCTGCTCTTTCTAGATAGTTTACCATCATTATGCTAGTTGAGATTTATTTTTTTTCTTTATAAGTTCTAACTTGGATTTTGCAAGTAGTATGCATGTAGACACAAAAACAGATTGTGGCACTCCTTCTTCTGGGTTCACAGACCTATTCAATATAGGACTGTCCTAATGGACTTCTTATCAGGATTCCACTAATGTGGCCAGTGCAAAAATACCTGATTTGTTTGAATAAATATGCTAGTATGTTTTCTCAATTTATTAAAATAGTTTTTCCAACTTCTCATTTCACTTGCTAGTAAATTAAACATTTAGATTTTTGAGTGAATATTTACTTCTTGAGGAGGTAACATTTTTGGATGTCTCTAAGTTAAAGAGCCTGGAAATATAGAATGTTGTGTAGCAAAGACTCTCAAACTGTGGATAAGGTGTCTTAGGTTATAAAACAGCTGTTAGCACAACCCAATGGAAAAATGGGCAAAAGACCTGAATAGACAGTTCTCCAAGGAAGATATACAGATGGCCAACAAGCACATGAAAAAATGCTCAACATCCCTGATTGTTAGAAAATGCAAATCAAATCTACTGACAACTACGTCTAATCACTTATGACAGCATGATAATGGGAGAAAAAAAAAGCATGTATACATATATGTGTAACTGGGTCACTATGCTGTACAGTAGGAAAAAAAATTGTATTAGAGTTCTTTATCTATTACAACCTCCCTCTCTCCCTGTCTTTCCACCTATCCTGTTTCTCCATTTAGAGCAGTTTGGTCCCTGACAATAACGAGCCTTTCAGAAACTTAAGACTTTGTTAACCTTTACTTTTCTGTCCTAGTTCAACTTGGACAAATTATCCACACTTAAAAATCTTCTGGTTCCAATACCATATCAGCTCTTTCAATGGTCACACTGCCAAGGAAGGACAGCATTTCTGAAGGCCTCCTCATCCCCATGCCTCATTCTTTAAAACATCAGCTTCACCCAAGATAGTGATGTAAGGATCAAGACATATTAGTGATTGAGGCCATTTTAGAGGGGTGGACGCGCTGTCTTCAATGAGCCCAATGCCTGTGCCAGTATGCTCAGACTGACATAGCCAGGAACCCCTTTGTCAGCTTAAGAGAACTATATTTTTGAACCTATAACTTTGCCATTTTCCAGGCAACCAAAATAACAGAGTAGAAAGTTTGTTTCAGAAATAGAATATGTTAACATGTCCTAGTAAATGGAAGATAAGGAAGTGTCAAAATGTACATGTTACTGAGTCAGGGCCAGGACTGAGGTGAAGTGAATGATAAAATAAATTTTATTTTTAAATAAATACAAATATCACAGTTTTAAATAAAGATAGGATCTGGAGTTCCCATCATGGCTCAGTGGTTAACGAATCTGACTAGGAACCATGAGTTTGAGGGTTCAATCCCTGGCCTCGCTCAGTGGGTTAACAATCCGGCGTTGGCATGAGCCAGTGGTGTAGGTCGCAGATGCGGCTTGGATCCTGCGTTGCTGTGGCTTTGGTGTAGGCTGGCGGCAACAGCTCGGATTCGACCCCTAGCCTCGAAACTTCCATAGGCTGCGGATGTGGCCCTAGAAAAGACAAAAAATAAAAAAATAAAAAATAAATATAAGATCTGACCCTATACTTGTATGACCCTGAGAGTGATTGCCTCACTTATCTGACCCTATTTTTAGCTAGTAGATAGTATATTTATTTAAAAGTGTGATATTTTCTTATGGATTTTGGCATTTACTTTGATTTTTAAAATATTGAATTGAAACATAATTTATCTTGATCACTGATTTTTTTTTGGTTCCTCCCTTACTTTAAATTTTGAACTCAAAACAAGTGAATGCTTCACTTGTCTCACTCTAGCCCTGGTCCTGGGGAGTCTTTAGTGTTTAATAAGTGATCCTGGTCTCACTCTTTTAAGATGATCATTGCTTAGTTATACCTTTTCTTGTTTTAAATTTTAGGCATCATTTCACTCTCTGCCTTTGTGATCTTGATCACTAAAATTACCCTGTATGAGACTCTATTTTAAAAAAATTAGAATGGAGAATAAGGATATTATTTTTGCTGAGTTGGTGGGATGATCAAAGTATATATGAGAAAGTACTTTGTAAACTTTACATCCTTAACTGTTTAGAAATATTTATTGAGTTGAAACTTTGAGAAGGTCCTAAAAGTTAATCTTTATCCATCCTTTGAGATACCCAGTGTATTAATTTTCCATTGCTGCAGAGCAAATTATCACAAAGCTGTGGCTTAAAATAACATCCACTTGTCATCTCCCAGTTCTCTTGGTCAGTAGTCAGTAGGTACAATTCATTTGTGTTCTTTTGCTCAGGTCCTTACTTTCGATGTGTCATGTTGGATGGGCTGTGTGCTTATCCAGATGCTCTGGGCAAGAATCTGCTCTGAGGATTCAGTTTGTTGGCAGAATCAAGATCCTTCTGACTGTGGGACTAAGATCTCCATTTCTTTGCTGGCTGTATGGGGCCATTCTTAGCTTCTTGAAGTTGATTTCATTCCAGCCACATGGCCCTCTCCATTTTCATAGCCAGTAATAAAGAATCTCCCTCATGTAGAATCCCCAGCACTTTGAATTCCTTTCACTAGGAAGACAGGGTCTTGCCCCTTTTAAGGGCTCACTTGATTAAGTCAGGCTCACCAAGGATAATCTCCCTTTCTTAAAGTCAGTTGTGCTATGTAACATAACCTGATCATGGGAGTGATATCCCATCTCTTCACAGGTCCCTCCTACATTCAGGGAGAGGGGAATAAACAGGAGTATGAGTCACTGGTGGATAAACTTAAAATTCTGCCTGTAACACCTGGAAAAAAAAATGATTCCAGAACTTCTGACCATAATGGTAGCTAGAATTTCCAAGGTGCATATATTGTACTGGACTCATGTGCTAGTTTGCACATGTAGGAGAATATAGTGTCAAAAATACCTGCAATGTCCAGGACCTGTGCAACTGCATTCACAGTTGCATCACCTACTGAGATGGGGAATTCTACAAGTGCACAGTTTACCAAGGGTGGGAATGATAAGAATGGATGTCATTTGGAGGTATGGTTGTGAGTTCAATTTAAAGAGGGTTGATAAATCTTCAAGTGAAGATGTCAGGTAGGCAGAAGTACATATGAAGCTGAATGTTAGAGAAGAGGTCTGGGCTTGAGATGCACATCTGAAGTCATGAGCACGTATTTGAAAATGGAAGGAATGAACAAGAATGAGACTGGCAAGGAAGATAGTACAGAATGAGATAAAAAATATGAAGGCAATCCAAAATTTAAAGAATAGGCAGAGAAGCATACTCATTGTAGAAGACTTAGAGTATATATAAAACAATGTAATCACCTATAATTCTATTATATATATTTATAAAATCAATATTTTGATGCCAGAGCTTGCAGTTCCTGTAAATATCCAATTAATATTTTTACTCTTAATTAGCAGAGATAGTAACTTCTTATTTAGTGTTGATGAATAAATTAACCTACTCAGAATATTATTAAACTACAAGCATAATAAAGTAATGAATAAAGAAATAAATACATTCTATAAAGCATTAAACCTATATACTCAATAACTCTAGCATGGCATCTAAAGAATTTGGTGAAATTCAGTTCTGTACTGTATTCACTTCAGAAAAACTCATTATTGCCATTCAAAAAACAGCACAAAGCATGTGTTCTATTGATGGTGGCATCATGTTGCTATGTGAAGGACAACACATTAAATGTACATTATGATAGCAAAGTAGAACAACTCATTATCAGCTTTTCCTAGACTGAGTCATTTGTGTCCTATTAAAATTAATATTAACTGTTTTTTCTAATTTGATTTCAATTTGAACAGCTTTTAAAAATGCCAATGTCTACAAGCATAATGCAGTTTTTTTTAAATGCACCTAAAACCACTTAAAAAAAAAAGAAAATGATTGTATGCCTTGTACTTATATGTAAATGTGAAACTGATAGGAAAGCAGATTGTGATTAATGTGTAATATTTGGTATTTACATTAGACAGGTCCTTTTCTATTTTCAGTGGTACATAGTTTATGGGATCTATTACAGTCATATTATCTGTAATGTAAGACACCAGCTGAGCCTTAGGATGAGTATGATATTTAAAAATTTATTTTCTCAGAATAAATCAACAAGCTTTGAAGTAATTACCTTCTTCATGGCTTAGAGTCATACTTTTCCAAAACTTAGAAACTCTCCAGAATTATTAAATTTCAGGTTCCATTGCATCTACATTTAATGTCGTGATGACTCTTGCGACATGTTTACATTCATTGTCATTTTAATTAAGAAGTTTATAAAAGACATTGGGCTTTTAAATAAAAATAAGTATTTCCTATGACACTTCAGTTTTAATCCAGGTCTTTAAATATGAATTTTATCTTAGCAACTGGATAGATTTTTTAACCCAGGTTTTATGATTTGACATTTTTATAAGGTGTAGAGGAATTTCAGTAAACAATAAATTTCTGAGATATTCATGGCAGTGAGGTATAAGATATATAGATAATAAATATATACAGAGAAATATATAATATAGAGATAATATTTGAAAATCTCAAAAATGGTTTTAACCAACTATTTCCTTTTACACTTCTACTATGTTAAACCCTTTACTATTTGAATGGAACTAACTTATGTTTCCTTTTCCTGGTTGGACTAATGGCTGGATAAATAGCCCAAAGACAAACACCAAGAAAGAAAGGTCACGTAGCAGTGACCAAGTCATAGATGAATTAGACACATCAGCTTCAAACAAAAACATCATGGAGAAATTAAAGAGAACAAAACCAAATAAAAGAAAGCAACATACATATTTTATGAAACATTTACAACCCTGGTACAAACATATCAATCATAATAGCAATATATACTTTGATAAGATCTATTTTGGACCATTTGCACCATTGTGTAGCAATAAAATCTCAATCAAGCATATAATAGCAGCATTACAATAGAAATCTAGAAAAGGAAGTTTTCGTATAAAAATTTTTCTTTGCTTTTATAAGGAGAAAACACTTTCTTATCTTGTGGAAGACTCTGAACAAAAGATAAACTATTGAAATAGTGAGGTTTTTTTGTAAGGAGAAAATTTGATATGGCTGAAAACTGCCTCTAAATAAAGAAGAGAAAAGATGATTTATACTTTAGTGTTTTCCGGCACATCATTTGATCATTTCAGAGCTGAAAAGTGTAGGTATATATATTCTTTTCCCCATCTCATGGATGAGAAAGGAAACTGAGGCACAGGTAAGATAAGTGATTTGCTTGAAATGTGTAGAACATACATTACACATAACTTAGCTGTCAAAATTTGAATATTTTACTGTTCTTTCCTCTTATTCCCAGGAACCAAATTGCTCTAAATTAGAAAGATAGCTTTTCTGGGAGAATTTTCTTCTTGGTGATACTTTGTTTAAAATTCTATTAAAGAGAAAATAGTAAAAAAGAGATAGAGAAATGTAGTGAACAGTAATAGTAGTAAAACTTCTGGAAGTAGCTAAGTCAGCAAGAAAGAATATTGTAATCAACTTGAGACACCATGAGACAAAGGTGATAAGAATGTGTCAGAAAGTTTCTAGATAGATCTTCTTTCCTGTACTTATTGAACTGTTGACCACTCCTTGTGCACACCTGATTAGGGGACTAAATGATGCTCACACGTGCCTGGTAACTTAGACCTTAAAAAATATCAGGTGAGGAGTTCCCGTCATGGTGCAGTGGTTAACGAATCCGACTAGGAACCATGAGGTTGCGGGTTCGGTCCCTGCCCTTGCTCAGTGGGTTAACGATCCGGCGTTGCCGTGAGCTGTGGTGTAGGTCGCAGACACGGCTCAGATCCCACGTTGCTGTGGCTCTGGCGTAGGCCGGTGGCTACAGCTCCAATTCAACCCCTAGCCTGGGAACCTCCATATGCCGCGGGAGCGGCCCAAGAAATAGCAACAACAACAATAACAACAACAAAAAGACAAAAAAAAAATCAGGTGAATGTCAGGATGACCATATTGTTGATGGTATAAGATAGTTTAAATTTATATGTATTTTAATATAGTAACTGTATAAATAGTTTTTGTAGAGAATGTTATTTTCAAGTAATTTCATATTGTTTAAAGTCTCAGTTAATAATTCTAGCAGTTAATCTAATGTACCTTGCCTGGATAAATAAGGAAGCAAATTTTGCCCTGGAAGGGTGAGGAAATACCTATGTAGTTCTTTGATTAGTTTGTTGAGTCAGCTATTGTCACATTTGTGTTGTATTTTTAAAAATCCTTGATTCAATGCATACAGCAAGTATTTTTCTCTCTCTCATGCTTCTGCAAGTTGAATGATGTTTTGCAATCTTGGCTGAGTTCGTTTGGGCTTGGATCCAAGCTGAAACTAGGATCCACGTCAGCTACATGTATCTCTCATCCTCTTTGCTCCAGTGGCTACTTGTAGCCTCTTCTCCCGGCAGTGAGATAGTATGCGTGTATGAGGACAAGGTCAAGCCCACAATCACACAAACACATAGTTATGTTTGTAAGTAGGGTTAGTATGATATTTATTATTCTTTTTCAGGTTTTACTGAAACTAACTGATTGGAAGTCAGTTGTACTATTTGATACTAAAAGAATAGGAACCTCACCAATAGATTGATACGTAAAGGAATAATCACACTGCATCTACAAAGTGTCAATATCAGGCTGCAGCCTCAAAGCTGAAGTGGTGGCTAGATGTGAAGTGGAATTTTAATTGTCGCAGGAAACAGACCGCCAGGAAAGTGGCTCCAATGATCACGTGCAGTCCGTGGAATCCTGTCGCTACAAAAAAGGTTGAGCTGTATACCCCATCAGAAATTGTAAAGGGTGCTTCATATAGTATTCTGAGGCTTGGAGTAGGGTGAAGTATACGCCCAGTGCGATGGTAATGAAGAGTGCTTGGAGCTTATGTTTGCAGTCTCCTTCCATGAGACTGTGGTGGGCTCAGGTAATAGACACTCCTGAGGCAAGCAGGACTGAAGTGTTTAATAGTGCCACTTCTAGTGGATTTAGTGGGTGGATGCCTGTTGGTAGTCAGCAACCCTCTAGCTCAGGTGTTGGTGCGAGGCTAGAGTTGTAGAAAGCTCAGAAGAATCCAGTGAAGAATAGGACTTCAGAAATGATGAATAGGATTATACCATATCGTAAGCCTTTTTGGACAACTGACGTATGGTGGCCTTGGAAAGTGCTTTCTCGAATAATATCTCGTCATCATTGATATATTGTTAGGGTGTTGGTTAGTAGTCCTAGGGACAGTAGGACTATTGAGTTGAAGTGAAATCACATGATTAGGCCTGGTGTTATTAGGAGGGCTGATAGAGCTCCGGTAAGGGGCCATGGGCTCGGGTTAACTATATGATACTCGTGCATTTGGTGGGTCATTATGTGTTGTCATGTAGGTACAGTCTTACCAGTAATGTAAATACATAGGCTTGAATTAGAGCTACGGCAAACTCAAGGACGGTTAGCAAGATGAGAATAATAAATGTGATGAGGGCTATTGCGGTGCTGATGCTGAGTAATGCTAAAGTAGCTCCTCCAATTAGATGAATTAGGAGATGTCCTGCTGTGATATTGGCCGTTAGTCGTACGGCTAGGGCTACTGGTTGAATAAATAGGCTTATCGTTTTGATAATTACACGTATTGGAATCAGCGGAGCTGGTGTTCCTGGTGGTAGAAAATGGGCCAATGATGCTTTAGTTTTGAAGAGGAATCCTGTGAATACAGTTGCTGCTCATAGGGGGATTGCTATGCCCAGGTTTATTGATAGTTGTGTTGTAGGTGTGAATGAGTGTGGTGGTAGACCTAAGATGTTTGTTGAGCCAATAAATATAATTAGGGATATAAATATGAGTGCTCAGGTTTGGCCCTTTTGATTGTGAATGGCTATCATTTGTTTAGATGTGAGTTGGACTAATCATTGTTGAACAGAGACCATGCGATTGTTAATTAGCCATTTAGGTGCAGGAAATAGTAGGCTTGGGAACATGATGATTAAAGTGAGGATGGGTAGTCCTATTATCATAGGGGTAATGAAAGAGGCAAATAATTTTTTGTTCATTTTGTTTCTCAAGGGGCAAGCTTTGTTTTTGTACTTTAGATTCAGTTGGCTCTGGGCTCATAGGGTAAGTATAGTTTGAGACTTTTAATTGAAATAAGATGAAAGGAACTATGATTATTGGTAAAATAGTGATGAATCATGTAGATGTATCTAATTGTGGCATATCATTGAGGGGAGGATTAAGCTCCCGATCTCTAACTTAAAAGGTTAGTGCTGACTAGCTTCTCAATGAACCTGTTAGTATTGATGTTGACCATTTTTCGAAGTATTTTAGTGGGACTAATTCGAGTACAATGGGTATAAAACTGTGGTTTGATCCACAGATCTCTGAGCATTGTCCGTAATAAAGACCGGGTCGTGTAGATATTAAGGTTGTTTGATTTAATCGTCCTGGGATAGCATCTGTTTTTAGGCCGAGAGATGGGACGGCTCATGAGTGCAATACATCCTCAGAAGAGGCCAGCATTCAAATTGTCATCTCTATTGGTAAGACTACTCAATTGTCCATTTCTAGTAGTTGTATCTCTCTGGGTTTCAGGCCGGATGTGGGGATTATGTATGAGTCAAAGGTAAGGTCTTCATAGTCTGTATATTCATAGCTTCAGTATCAGTGATGCCCTGTTATTTTTATGGTTAAGGATGGGTTATTAATTTCATCTATTATATATAGAATTCGTAGAGAAGGCAGGGCAATTAAAATCAAAATAATGGTCTGTAAGATTGTTCAAATTGTTTCTACTTCTTGGGCATCTATCGTGCTAGTGTGTGTCAGTTTTGTTGTTAGTATGAGTGAAATAATATATAGTACTAAGGAGCTAATTAAGAATACAATTATCAGGGTGTGGTCGTGAAAATGTAGGAGTTCCTCTATGATGGGTGAAGTGGCGTCTTGAAAGCCTAGTTGAAAGGGATAAGCCATGGAGATATACAGGGCTTTCACCTATAATATAACTTTGACAAAGTTATGTAATATTTTACTAATACCAAGGTTATCGAGAAAGACGTAATGGTTATGGTGTTGGCTGAAACCAGTGGAAGAGGGTTCGATTCCTTACTTTCTCACAACTACTTTGAGTTAATGTATGTTGGTTCTTCAAATGTGTGATAAGGAGGGGGACATCCATGTAGTCATTCCAGGTTTGTACTTGTTAGCTCTACTGCAGATACTTCTCGTTTTGATGCAAATGCTTCTCAGATAATGAAGATCATTAATATTACTGCCGTTAATGAGATGAATGAGCCTATTGAGGAGATAGTGTTTCATGCTGTGTATGCATCTGGATAATCAGAATATCGTCGGGGTATTCCAGACAGTCCTAGGAAATGTTGTGGGAAGAAGGTCATGTTTACTCCCACGAATATGATGACAAAGTGGACTTTTGCTCATGCTTGGTTGAGTGTATATCCAGAGAATAGGGGGAATCAGTGAACGAAGCCTCCTATAATGGCAAATACTGCTCCTATAGATAAGACATAGTGGAAGTGTGCAACTACATAGTATGTGTCATGTAGTACAATGTCTAGAGATGAATTAGCTAGTACAATACCTGTTAGACCTCCTACAGTGAATAGGAAAATGAACCCTAGGGCTCATAGCATTGCAGGTGATCATTTAATATTGCCGCCATGGAGGGTAGCTAGTCAGCTGAATACTTTTACTCCAGTTGGAATGGCAATAATTATTGTGGCGGATGTGAAGTATGCTCGTGTGTCTACATCTATACCAACAGTGAATATGTGGTGGGCTCACACGATAAACCCTAGGAGTCCAATGGACATTATAGCTCATACTATACCCATGTATCCAAAAGGTTCTTTTTTTCCTGAGTAATAAGTTACAATGTGCAAGATTATTCCAAACCCTAGTAGAATAAGGATATATACTTCTGGGTGCCCAAAAAATCAAAATAGGTGTTGGTAAAGGATTGGATCTCCCCCACCTGCCGGGTCGAAGAAAGTTGTATTTAGGTTGCGGTCTGTTAGTAGCATGGTAATGCCAGCTGCTAGGACGGGTAGTGATAGGAGAAACAATACAGCCATAATTAGCACTGATCAGGCGAACAGGGGTGTCTGGTATTGGGCGGCGGGAGAAGTAGATTGAAGCCAGTTGATTAGGGCATTTAGCTGTTAACTAAAAGTTTCGTGGGTATGTAATCCCGCCAATCTAGTGAGGACTTAGCTTAATTAAAGTGTTTGATTTGCATTCAATTGATGTAGGATGGGTCCTGCAGTCCTTAGTCTTCAGGAGTTAAGTACTTTGTACTTACTTAGAGCTTTGAAGGCTCTTGGTCTGTGTTAACCTAAATTCCTAGTTTAGGGATGAAAGGGCTGGTGTTATGGGTAGGATTAGTGTTGATAGTACAATTATTGTGGGGAGTAGTTTTATTTGTTTTGTATATTCGAATTGTCATTTTATTTTTATGTTGTTGGTGGATGGGAATATGGTTAGTGAGGAGGAGTAGGCTAGTCGTATGTAAAAGTAAAGGTTCAGCAGTGCTGCTATGGCTATAAGTGTTGGTATAATAATGCTTTCATTTTTTGTTATTTCTTGGATAATTATTCATTTTGGTATAAATCCTGATAGCGGGGGTAGGCCTCCTATTGAGAGTAGTGTTATTATTATTAGGCTTGTAATGATGGGTGTTTTATTTCATGTGTGGGATAAAGATAAGATTGTGGTTGTGGAGTTGTGGATTAGTAATATAAATATTGCTAGTGTTATTGTAATGTAAATTAGCAGGTTTAGGATTGTTATGGTTGTGTTGTATGGTAGTACTGCTGTTATTCATCCTATGTGTGCGATTGATGAGTATGCTATGATTTTTCGGAGCTGGGTTTGGTTTAGACCCCCTCATCCTCCGACTAGGATTGATAGCATGGCTATAGTCAATATTAGGTTAGGGTTAATTGATTGTGAAATTTGGCATAGTACTGATAGTGGAGCTAGTTTTTGTCATGTTAATAATAGTAGTCCTGCTTGCAGTGAAATGCCCTGAGTTACTTCTGGGACTCAGAAGTGGAAAGGTGAGAGTCCTAGTTTTATGGCTAGAGCTATGGTTATGATTATTATTGCTGTTGGGTTGAATATTTTTGTGATGGTTCATTGGCCGGAGTATAGGAGGTTGATAATAATAGCTATTATTAGTATTATGGAGGCTGTGGCTTGTGTTAGGAAGTATTTTGTGGCTGCTTCTATGGCTCGTGGATTAAAGTTTTTTATTAGTACTGGGGTGATTGCAAGTAGGTTTATTTCAAATCCTATTCAGATAAGTAGTCAGTGTGAGCTAATTATTACTAGTATGGTTCCGGACATTAAGGTTATGACAAGGGTAGCATAGATTATGGGGTTTATTAGTATGGGAAGGATATGAACCAACATTTTCGGGGTATGGGCCCGATAGCTTAATTTAGCTGACCTTACTGTAGAATGTGGTGTATTTTGGTAGCACGGAGAATTTTGAATTCTCAGGTTTAGGTTCGAGTCCTATTATTCTAGAAATAAGAGGACTTGAACCTCTATTTTTTACTCTATCAAAGTAACTCTTTTGTCAGACATATTTCTATGTTTGTGGGGGGATGCCTGCTGTTATGATGGGGAGTGAGATATGTCATATGCATAGGGCCAACGTTAGGGGTAGGAAACTTTTTCATAGTAGTTGTATTAATTGATCATATCGGAAGCTCGAATTCATAGGAAGATAACTGTTAATGTGAGTGTTTTTAGTACGAAGTTAATTGTGTATAGTTCTGATGTATGTGGATCGTGGAATGCCCCTAGGAAGAGAATTGCTGTGAATGCGTTTATTATGATGATATTAGCATATTCTGCTATAAAGAATAAGGCGAAGGGTCCGGCTGCGTATTCTACATTAAAGCCTGAGACAAGCTCTGATTCTCCTTCTGTGAGGTCGAAGGGGGCTCGGTTGGTTTCTGCTAGGGTTGAGATAAATCATATTATGGCTAGGGGTCAGGATGTGAAGATTATTCAGATGTGTTCTTGTGTTGTGATTAGGGTGGATAGAGTGTACGATCCGTTTATTAAGAGTACTGACAGTAGGATGATTGCTAGTGTTACTTCGTATGAGATTGTTTGGGCTACTGCTCGTAGGGCTCCAATAAGTGCGTATTTTGAGTTGGATGCTCATCCTGATCATAGGATGGAGTAGACTGCTAAGCTTGATATGGCTAGTATAAATAGTACTCCTAGGTTTATGTTGATTAAGGGGTAGGGTATTGGTAGTGGAATTCATATTGTTAGCACTAAGGCCAAGGCTAGGATAGGTGAGATGATGAATATAGGAATGGACGATGTGGCTGGTCGTAGGGGTTCTTTGGTGAATAGTTTTAATGCATCAGCAATAGGCTGGAGTAAGCCATATGGGCCCACGACATTAGGTCCTTTTCATAATTGCATATGGCCTAGTACTTTTCGTTCTACTAGGGTAAGGAATGCTACGGCTAATAGGATGGGAATGATCAGGCTTAGAATGTTAATTATGAACATGTTGTTAGGGAGAGGAGTTGAACCTCTGGTAATAAAGGTTTAAGTTTTACGCAATTACCGGTCTCTGCCACCCTAACACGCCCTGTTCTAGGGTTGGATTTGTTGTGAGTTAATTAAGTTAAGATTATATCATTAATTACCTTTGAGGCGCTTTATTAGATGGGCCTCATTTCTCTTGTCCTTTCGTACTGGGAGAAATTTGTAATAGATAGAAACCGACCTGGATTACTCCGGTCTGAACTCAGATCACGTAGGACTTTAATCGTTGAACAAACGAACCTTTAATAGCGGTTGCACCATTTGGATGTCCTGATCCAACATCGAGGTCGTAAACCCTATTGTCGATAGGAACTCTATAATAGGATTGCGCTGTTATCCCTAGGGTAACTTGTTCCGTTGATCAAAATTTTGGATCAATAAGTGATATTTGTAATTATTTTGACTGGTTTGTCTAGATTAAAATCATTCGGAGGGTTTCTTGTACTCCGAGGTCACCCCAACCAAAATTGCTAATCCATATTAAGTTTTATGTTATCCCTTTGTGGTTGAATTATTTAACTTTTGGATTAGTTAATTAAAGCTCCATAGGGTCTTCTCGTCTTATTTTTTTATTCCCGCCTCTTCACGGGAAGGTCAATTTCACTGATTGGAAGTAAGAGACAGTAAAACCCTCGTGTGGCCATTCATACGAGTCCTTATTTGGAGAACAAGTGATTATGCTACCTTTGCACGGTCAGAATACCGTGGCAGTTGAACAGATGTGGTAATAATAACGTGGGTTATTTTATTTTAACTAGGGCTTTTTACAGCTTAGTTATAGCTTAACTCTATTGTAGTTTTTTCTTTAACACTCTTTACGCCGTAGATCTATTAATTTGGGTTAATCGTATGACCGCGGTGGCTGGCACGAGATTTACCAACTCTAAATTAATATAACTTAGTCAAACTTTCGTTCATAGCTTAATTTTTATCACTGCTGTTTCCCGTGGGGGTGTGGTTGAGCAAGGCGTTGTGAGCTACCATTTAGGTGTGCTTGATGCCTGCTCCTTTTGATCTATTAAGATCTAGAGGGCATTCTCACCGGGGCGTGGATGCTTGCATGTGTAATTTTATTAAGAATTAATAGAAAGGCTAGGACCAAACCTGTGTGTTTATGGAGTTATTAAACTTATCTAGGCATTTTCAGTGCCTTGCTTTGGTTAACTTAAGCTACATTAACTTTTACTAGTGCTAGCCCATGAATAAATGTACTTAAATAGGTGCGCAGATCCTGTGACATTATTGTATTGCAATTTTAAATTTATTTGTGATAGGTGGGCGTAAAATCTAGGGAGGTAGGTGCCTGCTTTCGTGACGTGTATTTAGTAGGTGCATTACAAGATAGGTTGGGCTATGTGACAAGGTACGTCGTTTGATGTTGCCATACATGAGTTAAGCCTCTTGTATCTGTATATTCTGCTTTGTTTTTGGGGTTTGGCAAGGCATTATAAGGTGTGTAGAGCATAGGTTTAATGGGGGGTAAGGGGGGTTTGAGTGAGCTAATAATTTACCTGCTTATATGCGCGTGTACGCACGTGTACGCACGTGTACGCACGTGTACGCACGTGTACTGCATTCTATGTCCCATAACCATTGACTGAATAGCACCTTATAGCTGTTCATGCCAGACCTGCAATTCATGAAGTCCTTATAGCTGTTCATGCCAGACCTGCAATCCATGAAGTCCAGCTACAATTGATTTGACTGTGTTAGGGCCTCGGACGGCCATAGCTGAGTCCAAGCATCCCCAAAAATTAAAAAATACCAAATGTATGAAACCTCAGTTATGTGTGAGCATGGGCTGATTAGTCATTAGTTCATCGAGATGTCTTATTTAAGGGGAAAGAGTGAACGGTTTTAGGTGAGATGGTCCTGAAGTAAGAACCAGATGTCTGATAAAGTTCATAACTAGAAACCCCCACGATGGGCCCGGAGCGAGAAGAGAAATCCTTGCCAAGCGGGTTGCTGGTTTCACGCGGCATGGTAATTAAGCTCGTGATCTAATGGTGGTGATACGCATGTTGACTGGAATTTATTTGACTTAAATGTACTATGTACGATCAATAATAATATGTACTATGTAATATTAATAATAATATGTACATGCTTATATGTATGGGGACTAGCGGTTAATGCACGATATACATAGGGTTATAAATTACATGAAATATAAGTGAACATAGAGTCATGTAGCCATACATTGTGTATACTGTGTGAGTTATGGAAGTAGTGAATACATTGTTGCATGGCGGTTTCATTTTGGTGAGTCGTGCTTTTTGGGTCGTATGTCCGTTTGTTTGGCGTGGAAAATTTTTGTAATTTTGTTTTAAAGATAGGGGGAAGGCACTTGGTGTTTTGGTTGATATACAATATAAGGTTTTTGTAATTGGTGGAGGCGTGGCTTGACCAGGGAATAGTTTAGTTAGAATTTCAGCTTTGGGTGCTGATGGCGGAGTTATTCTCCTTCCTTGAGTCTTGGGGAGGGGTGTTTCTCCTTTTCTGGTTTACAAGACCAGGGTATTTTATATACTACAAAGACTCTTCATTTTAAGAGGTTGTTCTCAATGATACTGGTAATTGGTATTAGTACTAGGATAATTAGGAAATATAGGATGGAGGCTAGTTGACCAATGATGATGAATGGATGTTCTACGGGCTGTCCTCCAATTCATGTTAGTGTAACAAGGTCTGCTACTAGTACTCAGAATAGGCATTGGCTTAGTGGTCGAAATATTATGCTTCGTTGTTTGGATGTGTGTAGTATGGGTATGAGTACTAGAATCAGGATTGAGAACACTAGGGCTAGTACGCCTCCTGGTTTATCAGGGATTGGGCATAGAATTGTGTAGGTGAACAGGAAATATCATTCTGGTTTAATGTAGGGTGGTGGATTTAGTGGATTTGCTGGAGTATAGTTGTCAGGGTCTCCTAGTAAATCTGGTGAGAATAGTATTAGGATCAGTAGGACTAGGATTAGGAACAAAGTTCCTAGGATGTCTTGAATGGTATAGTACAGGTGGAATGGGATTTTTTTCTATATCAGACCATATTCCTGTGGTGTTATTAGATCCAGTCTCCTGGAGAAATAGGAGGTATACAGCTGCAAGGGCGGTGATAATGAAGGATAGGATAAAGTGGAAGGCAAAGAATCGTGTTAGGGTTGCTTTGTCAACGGAGAAGCCTCCCCAGATTCATTCTATGAGGTCTGTTCTGATGTACGGGATTGCCGATAGTAGGTTTGTGATGACTGTCGCTCCCCAGAATGATATTTGTCCTCAGGGTAATACGTAGCCTATAAAAGCTGTTGCTATGACTGTAAATAGTAGGATGACTCCGATATTTGTTTCTAGGAATATGTAGGATCCGTAGTATAGGCCTTGCCCTACATCGATAAACAGACAGATGAAGAATATCGATGCTCTGTTTGAGTGCAGGTAGCGAATGATCCATTTGTAGTTCACGCCTCGGCAGATGTGTGTTACTGATGAAAAGGCGGTTGTTGTGTGTGGTGTACAGTGTATTGCTAGGAATAGGCCTGTTAGGATTTGTAAGATTAGGCAGATGCCTAGGAGAGAACCGAAGTTCCATCATGATGAGACGTTTGATGGGGCTGGGAGGTCGATGAATGTGTTGTTGATAATTTTTATTAGTTGGTGTGATTTTTGGATGTTGGTCATTAGTGTTCTTGTAGTTGAAATACAACGATGATTTTTCATGTCATTGGTCGTGGTTAGATTCCATGTGAGATGATGACAATATACATTGCATTTATTTTAAGTATTATTTTTGTTATTAGTTTTGTTGGATTTTCTTCAAAACCTTCTCCTAATTATGGGGGTCTTGGGTTAACTGTGAGTTGTGGGGTTGGTTGTGGTATTGTGTTGAATTTTGGTGGGTCCTTTTTAGGTCTAACGTTTTTTTTAATTTACTTGGGGTGTATGTTGGTGGTGTTTGGGTACACGACTGCTATGGCTACTGAGATGTACCCTGAGGTTTGGGTCTCTAATAAATCTGTTCTGGGGGTGTTTGTTTCTGGATTGATGATGGAATTTTGTATAGTTTATTATGCTTTGAAGGAAGAGGAAGTGGAAATTATTTTCAAGTTTAATGGACTTGGGGATTGAGTGATTTATGATACTGGTGGTTCTGGGTTTTTTAGCGAGGAAGCCATGGGGATTGCTGCTTTATATAGTTATGGCACTTGATTAGTAATTGTTACCGGGTGGTCATTACTTATTGGGGTTGTTGTTATTATGGAGATTACTCGTGGTAATTAAATAGTGTCATGCCAATTAAAATGGTGATGAGGAATGAGAGAAAGTATAGTTTGATTGGGCTTTTTTGGTCAGATACTAGAGTTAATATTTTTATTTGAATGTAGGAGGTTGTCTGGTAGAATGGTTTCTAGTCAGATTAGGTCTAGGAGTGATGATGCGGCTTTTTGGCTTGCTGAAAAGTTTAAGTATGTTGGTAGGCGGTGTATGATAGAGGGGTAGTAGCCCAGTATGTTGGAGAATTTGTATGGTTGTGATGAATACTTGAATTTTAAGTACTGTGTAGTTGTTTAGTTCAAGTGCCAACATGAAGCCCATAATAGTTACGGCTAAGGCTGTTAGTTTTAGGTAATAGGGTATTGTTATGTGCAGTACTATCATTGATGGGATGTTGTTGGAGATAAAGAAGCCAGCTAGGATGCTTCCAATTAGAAGGCATTTAATAGAATTAATTAATAGGGGGTTGTTTTCATTAATTAAGACTAAGTGTGAGAAGCGTGGTTGTCCTAGAAGTGCGAAGAAAATGATTCGGGTGTGGCTGTTAGGGATGTGGCAATGAGTGTTATTAGTAGGGCTTAGGCGTTTGTATATGATGTATTTGCTGCTTCAATGATTAGGTCTTTTGAGTAAAATCCTGTGAGATAAGGTATTCCTGTTAATGCCAGGCTTCCAACGATTAGCACTGGTTGTTGTAAATGGTATTGCTTTGTACAGTCTGCCTATTTTTCAGATTATCTTGTTCATCATTGAGGCTGTGAATAATGGATCCGGAACATATGAATAATATTGCTTTAAAGAATGCATGTGTGCAGATATAGAGGAATGCTAGATGGGGCTGGTTGATGCCAATTGTTACTAATATTAGGCCCAGCTGGCTTGAAGTTAAGAAGGCTATGATTTTTTTGATATTGTTTTGGGTAAGGGCGCATAGTGCTGTGAATAGGGTGGTGATGGCTCCTAGGCATAGTGTAATGGTTTGGACTAGTTTATTGGTTTCTATTAGAGGGTGGAAGCGAATGAGTAGGAATACTCCGGCTACTACTATTGTGCTGGAGTGCAGTAGTGCTGATACAGGTGTTGGGCCTTCTATTGCTGAGGGTAGTCAGGGGTGTAGTCCGAATTGAGCTGACTTCCCTGCTGCAGCTAAGAGTAGGCCTATTAGTGGTATGTTTGGGCACTTATTGTTTAGTATGAAGATTTGTTGGAAATCTCATGCATTTGAATGGGATAGGAATCATGCTATGGATAGGACGAATCCGATATCTCCAATGCGGTTGTATAGGATTGCTTGTAGTGCGGCTGTGTTGGCGTCTGTTCGTCCACGTCACCATCCAATGAGTAGGAAAGATATAATTCCTACACCCTCTCAGCCAATAAAAAGTTGGAAAAGGTTGTTAGCAGTTACGAGGATTATCATAGTAATTAAGAATAGTAATAGGTATTTGAAGAATCGGTTAATGAAAGGGTCTGAGTGCATATATCATATGGAGAATTCTATGATTGATCACGTGACAAATAGTGCTACGGGAATAAATATTACTGAGAAATAATCTATTTTGAAGCTAAGTGACAGTTCTACAGTTTGGAGGGCTATTCAGTGTCAATTTGAGATAATTATTTCTTGACCTGTGTGGATAAATATTAATATGGGGATTAGGCTAATAGTGAAGGTGTGGGACATGGTGGTTTTTACGTAATTAGGGTACAGGTCAGTTTTGTAGATGAGTTGGATATTATGATTGGTATTGTGAGAATAGCTAGTGTGGTTAGTGTGAGTAAGGCAAATAGGTTTATTACTTTTATTTGGAGTTGCACCAATTTTTTGGTTCCTAAGACCAACGGATAGCTGTTATCCTTTAAAAGTTGAAAAAGCCACGTTTTTAGGTGTGGGAGCATGAGTTAGCAGTTCTTGCAAACTTTTTTGGTAGATAAGAATATTTAATTTTCTATTACTAGATCCACAATCTAGAGTTTTTCTTAAACTATATCTACAATACAGGGGCCCTAAGATTGTCTTAGGGTTTAGGGTTAGTAATAATAGTGGTAGGAGGTGGAGGGCCATAAGAGCATTTTCATGTGTGAAGGATGGTTTGATGTTGTTGATATGGTGAGTATATTTTCCTCGTTGTGTTGTAATTAGTATATAGAGGGAGTGTAGGACTGTAATTAACATGTTAAGTCCTATGAGGATGATGGTGATATTAGACTGGGAGAATGATGCTGTGATGATGAGTAGTTCTCCAATTAGGTTGATGGATGGGGGCAGGGCTAGGTTTGTGAGGCTTGCCATTAGTCATCACGTTGCTATGAGTGGTAGAAATGTCTGTAGGCCCTGGGCTACAGTTTGTAGAACATACATATCAATAATTACCTTAAATGTAAAAGGACTAAATGCTCCAGTCAAAATACATAGACTGGCCGAATTTGTACAAAAACAAGACCCATATATATGCTGTCTACAAGAGATTCATTACATGTAAAATACTTAAATTAGAACACTCTCTAACACCATCCACAAAAATAAACTCAAAATGGATTAAAGACCTAAATATAAGACTGGATACACTAAAACTCTTAGAGGAAATCATAGGCAGAACACTCTCTGACATAAACCACAGCAGTATCTTTTCAGAACTCAGTTTGTATATGTCCCTCCTTCTCATATCCATCTCCTAGAGTAATAAAAATAAAAATAAACAAATAGGACTTAATTAAACTTAAAACTTTCTTCACAGCAAAGGAAACCATAAAAAATGAAGACACCCCACAGAGTGGGAGAAAATATTTGCAAGTGATGCAATTGACAAGAGATTAATCTCCAAAATATGCAAATAACTCATGCAGCTCAATATCAGAAAACCCAAACAACCAGTCAAAAAATGGGCAAAATAAATAGACATTTTTCCAAAGAAGACAGACAGATGCCTGATAAACACATGAAAAGATGCCGAACATCGCTAAGTATTAGAGAAACACAAATCAGAACTACTGTGAGGTACCACCTTACACCAGCCAGAATAGCCATCATGAAAGAGTCTACAAACAATAAATGCTGGAGAGGGTGTGGAGGAAAGGCAACCCTCCTATACTGTTGGTGGGAATGTAAATTGGTACAACCTCTATGGAGGACAATATGGAGGTTCCTCAAAAAAGTAAAAGTAAAACTACCTTATGTTGTAGAAATCCCACTCCTGGGCATTTATCTGGAGAAAATCACAATTTGAAAAGATACATGGACCCTGATATTCATTGCAGCACTATTTACAATAGCGAAGGCATGGCAGCAACCTAAATATCCATTGGAAGAGGAATGTATCAAGAAGACATGGTACATATATGCAACAAAATATTACTCAGCTATAGAAGAGAATAAAATAATACCATTTGCAGCAACACGGATGGACTTAGAAATTATCATACTAAGTGAAGTTAGGCTGTGAAAAACAAACATCACATGATATCACTTAAATGTGGAATCTAAAAAAAGGATACAAATGAAATTATTTGTAGAACAGAAAAAGACAGATTTGAAAACAAACTTACGGTTACCAAAGGGGACAGGTTGGGGGGAAGGATAGGATGGGGTTTGGGGATTGCCATATACACACTGTGATATATGGAATGGTTGGCCATTGGGGACCTGCCATATAGCACAGGGAACTCTACCCAGTATTCCGTGATGATCTGTGTGGGAAAAGAATCTGAAAGAGACTAGATGTGTGCACATATATAACTGACTTACTTTATCGAACAGCAGACATTATAACAACATTGTAAATCAACTTTACTTCAGTAAAACTTTTAAAAAAAAAGGGGGGGGCTTCTTACATTAGAAGGCCAGAGTGTCTCTCAGTCATTTGAGATGTCTCAGAAGAGCATCACAATTTTCTTCTAGTCTTTCAATTCCCCTTCTGAATAGAAGGTAGAAGTATGCAAGAAAGTTATTCTCAATTACTCACCTAAGAACAACAACAGCATTGCTGTGGCTGTGGCATAGGCTGGCAGCTACAGCTCCCATTCAGCCCCTAGCCTTGGAACCTCCATATGCCATGGGTGTGGCCCTAAAAAGATAATAAATAAATAAATAAATAAATAAATAAATAAATAAATAAATAAATAAATAACCAACAGCTACAACCATTTATAAGCAATTCTCTTTATATTATGTCTCTAATTCTTGGATGGGCTTTTATTATACTGTGTTACTTAGAAGGGTCAGAAATGCAATGCAACTCTAGATCAGTTTGACTATAAATTCCCACATTGCCCTATACTTGCTTAAATACCACATTTCCAGAAGATGGGGTCAGGAAGAAGGAGATACAGTGTTTGTTTGGTTTCCAAAGTTGACCACCCTCAATTCTTTTCCTTTTTGTTTGCATACTCTCAAGAGATGGAGTCAGTTTCCTCTCCTCCTGATTCTGAGCTGGCTTTCTGATTTACTCTGACCAAAAGAATGTGGCAGATGTAAGACTGTGTGAGTTCCAGACCTAGTTTTGAAGAGGCATCTTCTGCTTTGTTTTTTCAGGGGGCCATCCTCCATGATGTAAAGAAGCTTAGACCAGAAAACTAAAAGATGAAACAGCATGTAAGGATAGAGAGGACAAGATATGAGTGAAGCCTTCTTGTATTTCCCAGACTAATTGACAATTAAAATTTTTACTAGTATCTTAAAGAAAAAAGTAAACTTCTTTGAAAGTGAGAGTATTTTTTTCTGCAGCATGTCATATTTTGTTATCCAAAAATAGTTGTCCCTTCATTTAAATAGATTTTATTTGACATTAATAGCAACAGTACCTTGGTTTTGTCACTTAGTACAGTCATCACTTTGTATCCTCAAGGGCTTGGTTCCAGGACCCCATGGATACCACAATCCTCAGATGCTCAAGTCCCTTGTAGTATTTGCATGTAACCTACACCTATCCTCCTATGAACTTGAAATCATCTTTAGACTATTTTCAATATCTAATACAATGTAAATGCTATGTAAGATAGTTGCTTGTGTGCTGAAAATTTAAGTTAGGCTTTTTGGAACTTTCTGGAATTTTTAAAAAATATTTCTGATTTGAGGTTGGTTGAATCCCTGAATGCAGAACTTTTGGACACAGAGGGCTCAGTGTATCTTTATGTGATGCTAAAGCATAAAGAGTGGTTTGAAGCTTAGGTCTTTTAAAGTTTTTCAGTTACCAGAGTTTTTCTCTGGCTTTAAATGCTTACATGACAGTAACAGTCAGTAGGATCATAATAATTTTTATCAATGTTCCTAACAATTTTGTCCAAATGAGCCGTATTAATTAGGTCACACAGAACAAGACTGGAAAAAAATTACAGCCTAACACTCAGGAAAGAACAACAACAAGAACAATGAGACTCAACAACTTCAGTGAAAACATTACAACCTCTTTTGACCTTTGGATTATAATAGCAATAGCTCCCCTTTTACTTAGTGCATCAAAAATGAACAGCTCTATTTGCTGTTTAAGGCCTTAATATTCCCACTCCTGTGAAGTCTACTTGCCAGCATAATCTCACAGTTCCAAATATCCCTGCCTCCTCATCCTGGCTGTGCAACACGTTTACACCCACCTCTAGGCCTCTTCTCAGATTGTTTCTTGTCCAAGGCATACTGCCTCTCTACTAAGTCAGTGTTAATTTATGTATTGGTTTCAGAGTTCCTTATATTCCTTATAGCCTTCCCTGCCCATTGCACCTTGTACTTAAATCTAGTTCTAGTTCATTTACCTATCCATCCAGTCATTAAATACATATGGAGCCCTCCAAGCTGCCAGGCATTCTGCTTAGTGCTGAAGATACAGAAATGGAATACACTCTTCCACTTCTCAGTTTGCTAATAATCTCTCTATGGGAACAAGTCAGTAAAAAAAGAATGCTTATGGGGAATGATTTTATGGAGATATTTACAGAGAGTTAAAGTGGTGCATATCAGAAATACCTAACTCATGAGATGAGAAGAGAGGGACAGATGTACTCTAGGGAGACTGTTATTGTGAGAACTGAAAAATAAGCCAGGCAGAGAAGATAGGTGAAGTCCTGTTAGAAAGAGGGAACAACTTGAGCAAAAATGGTATTTCCTGCCTGTCAGTATATGGCTGTATTTTAATTTAGGAATTTAATATTTTTCCCTTGACCAGGTACAAATAACCTTCTCATCCTAGTCTTTTTGCCTTATTATTATTATTATTATTTTTTGGAATCTGCTCCTTTATTTTCCAAGCCATGTGAAAATTAAACATAGCAGGATGTAGTTCAGTAATCAGAAGTGAGAATAAATAGGGGGTAATTAGGTAACAAAAAAAGAAAAATCCCTACAAAATAGAATTATAGACATCAAACTATGTGTATTATGATAAATGTAATTGGACTAAAGTCTCCTAGATGTATAGAAAGGAAAACTCAGAATATTTTTAATGAGTCAAACTGAAACAAGATTATAACATTATGGAAATGTTTTAAGTTAAAATTGTTCCAATTCAGTTGCCCCCTTCTTGGATAAGTTCTGAAATTCAATAATGGATCTAGAGGAGCCTGAATATAATCCTTTTTTCATTAAATATTTTTGAGTTCTTAGCACATGATAGGCACTACGCTAGGCGTTGGTGATCGTATTAATTGCCTATTGCTGCATAACAAATTACCATAAAGTTAGCAGTTTAAACCAACCCCTATTTATTATCTCATAGTTTCCATGAATCAGGAATTTGGGAACAGATTAGTTGTTTCCTCTGCTCAGAGTTTCACAGAGCTACAATCAAGGCTGTTTTCCCTTTTGGAACCTGGAGTTCTCATCCCATGTGTTTGTGGGCAGAATTCAGTGTATAGTGGTTGTGGAAGTGAGAACCCCATTTTCTGGCTGGCTGTTAGTTGGGGCCTACAGTTAATCTCCTAGAGACTGCCTTAACAGCCACTCTCACCAACCCTCTCGCAACATGGAATCTTATTTCTTCAAGGCCAACAAGAGAATCCACCATACCAGTTTGTAAAGACAGAGTCTCACATAATGTATCTCTACCACAAGAGTGCCTATTCTATCACCTTTGCCACATTCTGTTGGCTAGATTCAAATCATAAGTTCCACTTACACTTTAGAAGGAAGCATTATTCATAGGCATGACCCATTGAGGGTAACCTTAGAGTGGGTCTACCACAGTGGGCAAGGAAAATCCAGATTTTGGCATCCCAATACTTATAAAATTTGAGAGCCCTCTTGAAGAAATAAAAATAGTTTAAATTTATGAATATAGGCCAAGCAAATACCTCTGAAGCTTATAGTTCTCTGGTGTCCTGGTCACTCAACCTACACTTGAGATATGATAGTTTTATAGGACATATATTCCAAAGAGAGCCATACAAATTAAACAAGTAAGCAAATAAATAGAAAATATTGAAAAATTATAAGTCATATAAGGAAAATGAATACTATAAAAATAACGGTGTCTGTGTGTGCAACACTGAATCAGAGAAATCCTTTCTCTGTAAGTATCTGCCATTTAAGTCAAGATCTGAGCACAAGAAAGAGTTGGGCAAAAACCTCCCAGGCACAGGAGAAAGCATGTGTAAACTTCCTGAAGCTGGGAGGGGCATGTGGTAGTCAAGAAGCAGAATAACCACTGTGTTTTCCATTGTGTTTAATAAGTAAATAAAATCAGTTATTGAAGCTTTCTAGGTAAGAAGTGTGAGAACTTGTCATTTTCATTTTTTTAAGGTTTGCGAAAACTGTTCTGGGCTGCACACAAGCATGGCCATTCAACTAAAGAAATCTCTTTCCTGATTAGATGAGTAAGATTTAAAATGTAAGCAAGAACCCAGAAATATAATGGGCATTGATGCCTGTGATTTATCATCCACATTTAACCTTTTAATCGATAATGGTTATTTTTTGGATGGGATCTGATTGATTATTCAAATAATGGCTACATAGCTACTCCTGGGCTTCTTCTAACCACAGTCATATCAAAGAAGATAACAAATATAAAGATTCAAGTCTTTGCTCACTTTGAAGTATATTTTTAATTTTCCTTTTGATTCTTTTAGCCTTACTAGTGATTCATAAGCCAAGGAGTAAATCGATAACTCTTCAAGGAAGACTGAGTTTATGGGAAAATCTCTGCTCAAAAACATAATTTGTTCATTCAGGTGAGAGTGTTCTTTTCTGCCAACACCAAATTCTCAAGAAAGATTCTCTGTTAAAATGATGCCTAACAGAAAACACTTCATAACTCACTTCCTATGTAACAATAAATCTATTGTAGTCCTCTTTATGATGAAACCTGGGAGTTTCCGAAGGTCCGTTGCTTCTCAGAAGAGCACTATAGCACAAGTAAAGTGTTATATATCCACTTAGAGTTTCACAGTAGAAAACACAGGGAAGGTCAGAATTCAGAAACCAAGCTTTACTTCAAAAAAAAAAACAAACAAACAAACAAACAAAAAAACACTCACACACAAAAATCTCTGTACTACATTAAGTTGTCAAGGACTCGAGGATAGCAGAACTGATTTGGTACTCTACTAAAAAGGAATTTTCAAAAGTTCCAGTGCTTGCATGATTCAAAAAATTTGTCATGGAAAAAGAACTTTGCGGGTGAATGTTTATTATGACTGCTCCTTTTTTTTGGCCATATCTAAGTTTATGTTCTTTGTTCAGTTTCTATTGGTGGAACACCCTGCAACTTGTTATTGGAGCACATTTGAATGTACATGGCGATGCTAATGATGTTTTAATGACCTGAAGATTATGTTTCTCACTTATAGGATCACTAAGGCAGATTCAGTGGTGAACAGATAGACATAGTTCCCATAATGTGATGACACTGGTTTTGATCCTGTAACTACTTGAGGTTTATTGAATCCTTAGTGTTTTCACAGTGGTCGATTAATCACTTTGCTCTTGCCTTGACTTCTCACTCTGAAAAGGCAACATATGAATAATTTGAGGCTTTCCTCTTACAAGAAATCAAAGTTTTAGAATTTCAGAGCCAGGACATTAATGGGGAGAGTATGGTCTTTGGAACCAAGAAAGCTGAGTTTAAGTCCAGGCTTGGCAACTCACCAACAGTATGTAATTGAAATGAATTGCATTCAGAATAAGAATCTTGGTTTTACTATCTGTAAAACAAGGTATCATCAATAGCAGTTATAGGAAATAGAAATTTTAAAAAGTAAAAACAGGAGTTCCCGTCGTGGCGCAGTGGTTAACGAATCCGACTAGGAACCATGAGGGTGCGGGTTCGATCCCTGCCCTTGCTCAGTCGGTTAAGGATCTGGCGTTGCTGTGAGCTGTGGTGTAGGCTGCAGACATGGCTCGGATCCTGCGTTGCTGTGGTTCTGGCGTAGGCCGGCAGCTACAGCTCCAATTCGACCCCTAGCCTGGGAACCTCCACATGCCGTGGGAGCGGCCCAAGAAATGGCAAAAGGCCAAAAAAAAAAAAAAAAAAGTAAAAGCATTGCTTCTTTATGTATCTTGTGTGTGCATGTACACATATGCTTAAGTGTGCTTGTGTGTTTGTCCTTATGAAGCAGGTAAGGATTGTTCTGAAATTTGGAGGAAGATATTTAAGTCTGCACAGAGCCTTGCTGGAAGCATTATATATCAAATTGCAGGTGGAAGAAATCTTGCGGCCACGTAATACTAGTCCAGCTTTTATTATGGAGGAAATAGTTTTCCCTGTGTGGCCTGTTTAGTATGCTTTGTGTGAAGAACTTGATTTTGGCAGTTCCCACCTGCTCACAATTACCCCACTGGGTTTAAGAAGTGAGCACAGAGGACTCCAGTGCATCTCCCGGGGAAAAGAGAACAAAATGGGAGGGTGTCTCTGCAGTGTCTGGCTTATCCTGTGCTTTCAACACTGATTAATGTGTACAATTTTATTTTAATTCACTGGTGGTAAATCTTTGATTTTACACTCCTACTCTGCGTGTACTCTGGAGGGAATTTTTGCTTAGCCAAAACAACACAGCTTAGAGTTGTTTTGAGGGTCAAACCAAATAGTACTACTAAACAGCCTTAAAAACACAAAATAGAGTTAAAGAAAATGCTAATGTATTGACTTACAATCTGTTCTAATGCTTGCATTTTAATTTGCCTTTTTTTCTTCATTGCTTTATTTTTTCAGGTAATAAATGTTAATTCTAAGTTTAAAAAAGAGAAGAAAGTATATGCAGTAAAAATAATTTCTTTCTAATTAAAAGCTACCACCTAATGGAAGTTCCCTTGTGGCACAGTGGGTTAAGGCTTTGGCATTGCCACAGCTTTGGCACAAGTCATAACTGTGGCACAATTCTTTCCCTGGCTCGGGAATTTCCACATGCCCCGAGTATGGCCAAAAAATAAAAATAAAAAATCACGATTTTTCATGGCATTTGTTTACTTGATTTTTGGAAAATAAGATACCATATATATTAGTCTGAAAACTGGTATGTAGATAAAATAGTTTTACATCATGGTGTGTGCATAGTACTCCATTTTAGGGTTATAATATTACTCATTCCCCTTTGTGGAATATTTGCATCAACTCAATTTTTTTTTACAATTTTAAACAGTGATATAAGAACCTTTGTGCCCATGTCTATGTATGTATGTAAACACACATATGCATATATTATGAAATACTTTAAATATATTTGAAAATTACATCCAAAAAGTTGTCAGTGATTACACAATTCCTACTTCCTAACATTCAACACAATGTTGGCTATTTTCCTGTTTTCAGTCATTGGCAATTTAAATGGCTGAAAATTATATTTTATGATTGTTTTAATTTTCATTTCTTTGGCTAAGTGTAAGGCTATATTTATTTTTGATCGTTATGGACCATTAATATTATTCCTGTTAAACTGTAAATTTCCCATAAGTTTCCAATAAATTATAGGTTTCACATATTCTGCTTTGTTCCCAACAAATAGCAATATACCAGGCACAAAATAACATTCAATAAATATTTTTATTTTTTTTCTAAAAAATTCTTGTCATTTTTTCTATTACAAGATGTATAGTTTTTTCATTAATTATCAAGAGGTATTAATATATGAATTATATTAACATATACATGTAATATAGATCATGTTTTCATATAATTACCATATTAACCCTTTACCATATGTATGATAAATATACATCTGTGTGCGTGTACATATAACCTACTAAAATATGTACCTTTGATACCTACTATGTACCTCCTACACTATAAAATTCATAGTACGTTTCCATTTGGCACTTGCCTTCTAACTTACATATTAGGTTCTTGCCAAAATTTTTAATTTATAATTTAGAGCTTTTTGAAAATATATCGGTCTTTTATGTTATAATGCTTTGAAAAGTTTTGTCAAGCTCCAAATTATATAAATGTGTCTATGTTCTAGTCTAATAATTGTACAAATTAACTTTTTATATTAAGCGAAATCCATCTGAGGCTGTTCTAAGATATGAGGAAGGATTAGAGTTAAAGAGAACTTATCTTTTGTCTTTTTATTTCCTACAGAAAGAGCTCATCTGCCCCATGGCCCTGAGGAGCATGCAGACCATTAGCAGCAATGAAGCTAGCTTGTCTTTTTTGCTCCAAAGGTAAGAAAAAAAACCTGCTGGATTTCACTATATGTGCTGGTGCAACAATGCTCACAAGTAACCTGGTCTCCTTGTTCTATTTTGACCTCTTGTGGCAGTTGGGCAGTGAAGGACCATGCTGTTGCTGCTCGTTATTTGTTGCCACTTGGCTTTCTTTCCCTTCACTGTTGTTTCATCTAAAGATGCAGCACCAGCCTTTAACATCACTGTATATGTATTGCCCTCTAGTGGAAAAATAACCCCAAATGATGCCCAAACCTAATGAGCAAGTTGTGTATCACCCTTCCTTCCGAATGCACTATGGGAAGAGTGTCACTTCACATATTAACTAGAAAACTGAGCTCTGTCAAGCCTTTTCAGCATGTCTCTGGCTAGGAATGTATGCTTCTTAATCAGTATATATGGCCACCTTTGGTGTGGCTTCTGTTCCCAGGGATAAACAGTAGAGCCCAAGGGAGGTCATATCAGAAAGTACAAGGAAACATCCAGGGAAGGTCAAAACACTTAGCCAGATGAGAGACAACATCTGCTTGACATTTGTCTCATGCATTGTACTGCACCTTTGCTATTAAAAAGAAAGGTCATTATATACTGTATGATTTCAGTTATATAGTATTCTTGAAATGACAAAACCATAGAGATAGAAAACATGCTAGTGGTTGCCAGGGGCTAGGGACTGAGACTCAGGTTTGATCCTTAGCCTGGCACAGTGGGTTAAGGATTCAGCATTGCTGCCACTGGGATATAGGTTGCAACTGCAGCTCGGATCTGACCCCTGGCCCAGGAACTCCATATACCATGGGGCCCAAAAAGAAAAGAAAAAAAAAATTCTGTCGGAAAGTGAAAGTCTACAGACAAGCAGCTTTCCCTTTAAGATGACATTGGTTTCATACCATGTCTTGGGCCTGCTGAGCTACCGGGAAGTCTAGGAAATGAAAGGCAAGGGAGTCTGCACCTGAGAGGCATTTTGTCCAGCTCAAACTTTATAGATTCCTTTCTGGATGGACATGTAGTAACATATATTTGTGCATTTCTCTACAGCATTTGAAAATCACTGATGTTTATTTACTCAGTAACATATTTAATCATACTCATGTTTATATGAGGCTGTATTTAAATTCAGTTCCTAGCTCTACGATTTTAGGTATGTTGACCTTGAATCTAAACTTCAGTTGTTTTTTATCCTTAAATGGTTATAGTGACACTTCACAGGATTGTTTTGTTATAATTGTGATAGTTAAATGCGATAACGTATTGTGACAATTACATGTGGTAATGATGTAAGTTGCTTATCATAGATTCTGTGCTCAAAAATGGTCACATTTCATTGTAAGCTTTTAAAATTTTCACTAGATTTATTTGTAAAATGATTCTTGTGACAAAAAAAGCTTATATTTTTGCATCACTAGTTTTAGTAGAAGGTTGAGGGTTAAATCCCTCAAACAAATGCAGAAAAAAACCTAATTCACATGTCATTTACTAAGTACAGAACCAAATATGCCAGCAATCAGTGTATTTCGCATATATAATAAATACAGCCACATTTGAGAAATATTTTCCAGTAATTTTCAAAGCCTAATATATTCTTAGATTTTTATCTATTGAATATATAAAAGAGGGAGAGAATATATTCTGGGAAATTTTTAAACTCTGCATTAATCATGTTGATGACTTTGCATTCTACATTTTTGTAAATATATGAGGTGGATAAAAAGGAAAGAAAAATATGCACCTGTTTAGTATATAACCTATACATCAGGAGACAAAGAACTTCTATAATGCAGTAATGCACATGCAACTACTGTGCTTTAATTATAACATGTATTTCTAGATTTAAATAAGAGCTCTGAATTTATTAAATAAAAATCTGTTTTGTTCACCACACCTAACTGAAGTTAAATTCTGGCGTATATGTGTTATAATGTACTAAATAAGGGATGAGAAATAGGTTATATTCTACATGCCAAATTCTGATCAATGGCTGCTTGTGACCTGTTGGGTTGTGTTGGTAATGATTCTGAAGTCATGTTTGGCATGAGTGGCAAAGAGGTCTGGAATTAATTAGTGATGTCTGTTATAGGCATTGAAGGACAAGCATAGGCAATCCTTTGGGTTCTTGTAACCTTGCATTATAATGCAGGCTTACTCTCCAGTGATTAGTGGTGTGATTAGAACAAATGTGCTAATTGTTAGCTTGTTAAATGAACAAATGAATACCCTTTTAGTGATTTCATGTTTCCCAAATAACTTTTTATGATTTGACTTTTTTTAAAAGAGACTTTATATTTTTTGAGCAGTATTTAAAAGACTTTATATTTTTGAGTGGGTCACACAAAATTGAGAGGAAGATGCAGAGATTTTTCATATACCCTTTGCCCCCACACATGCACAGTATCCCTGTTTTGAATTCCTGGACCCAATTTCAGCATGTGCATGTGGAGGCTTTTCCGCACTAACAAGCAGTTCTTGGATGCCAGCTGTATGTCCAAGAATTCAACTCAATTCTAACACTCTCGACTAGGAGATAGAATCATATTGCACAAGTAAAGGGCTCAATCCCAGAAGACTACTCTGCTTTAGACACCCGTCCCAAGTCCAGGTTACTCTGTGCTTCTAACCAACTAGCTATAAATCAGAAGTTCCTACAACCCCCTCCTCAGGTTCAATTAATTTTCTAGAATAGTTCACAGACTCAGAGAAACATGTTACTTATTAGATCACTGATTTATTATTAAAAGACATTAAAGGATATGAAACAATCAGATGAAAAGATGCATAGGGCAAAACATGGGGAAAAGGTAAGAGCTTTTGTGCTCTCTCCAGTGTACCACTCTCCCCAGTCTTCATGTGTTCACCATCCAGAAGCCGTCTGAACTCTACCCTTTTAGGTATTTATGAAGGATTCATTACATACACATGATTGATTAAATCATTGGCCATTGGTGATTGATTCAACCTCCAGCCAAAGTGTCTTTCACAGTAGCTGTGACATTTTGCATTCCCACCAGCAATGACTGAGTGTCCCTGTCGCTCCACAGCCTCACCAGCATTTGGTATTGTCAGTGTTCAGGATTTCGGCCATTCTAATAGGGGTGTGGTAGTATCTCATTGTTATTTTAATTTGCCTTTTCCTTATCACATATGATGTGGAGCATCTTTTCATATGCTTGTCACCCTCTTCTTTGGTGAGGGATCTGTTCAGATTTATGGCCCATTTATTAATTGTGTTAATGAGTTCTTTGTTTTTGGGTAATAATCCTTATCAGATATGTCATATACAAATATTTTTTAATTCTACACACTGTCCCTGGACCAAGTGCCATAGCTTGAAATGCCATCTACATTTTGGGGGCTGATTTTACTGCTTTACTAACCCATCTCCTATTATCAGTCTTCTCTTTATTCCTTACCATCTCCTACTTTATAGGCAATTAACTGTAAGGGAAATCTACTAGGGAGCTTTCTGATAAAAATCAGGAAATCTCGTTGGGCCCATCCTTTCTTCTTTCATTCTTTGAACTCAGACATGATGTCTGGATCTGTGACAGCCAGTTTACTCTTTAGAAGAGACATTTAAAAACAAAAGCAAAAACACACAAAAAAAAACCCCTTCTAGATATAGGAGAACAGAAATCTAAAAAGAGGCAAGATTTTAAGATAGCATTTTTGAGTCTGAAGCTGCCACTTTGAATTATTTTTAATAAAATAAAAATAAACTTATGTTTTACAAGCCACTAGTAAACATATTTTCTGTTATGTGGTATTAAAAGCCTTCATAAGATATAAAATCCAGTGTTTATTACCTTGATTGTAGCAGTAATAACACACATGTATACAACATATATGTACAAACTCACCAAAGTATATACATTAATTATGTGCAGTGTTTATATACCAATTACACTTCAATGAAGCTAGAGGGAAAAAAGATATAAAACCCAATTGCTCCCCTGAACTCTAGAACTGAGCTGTTTACCCAGCAGCTGCCTTTGGATGTCTTAGAAATACTTCAAATCCAGCAAGCCCAAAATGGGTATCATCATTCTTTCTGTGAAAGATTGTTCTTCCTCTTGTATCCCCTCATGAGTGAATGGCATGGAAACTTTGGTGTCATTTTTGCTGTCTCTCTCCTCCTTTCTCACTCCCATATCAAGATCTGTAAGAGTTGTTGATACTACCTCCTAAATATCTTTGACATTTGTTAACCTTATCCTTACTTCTGCTGTCTTATTTTAGAACATTTCATTTTTAAAAAATATGAAATATAATAAGTATACAATGAGGGAATATCAACAAATGTGAATACAATACATTCTTATGAAGTAAATACCTGTTTCCTATTCCCCTCTCCAGTGTATTCTCTGTGTGGTAGCCTGAGTAGTGTATCTAAACTATGAATAAGATTGTGCCATTTGCCCATTTTAATGTTTCACAGCATCCCACTGTACTCAAAATAAAATTAAAACTTTTGAAAATTCCCAACAATGTAGTTCTTGAACTCTGCTCTGGTCAACTTCTCTTGCCTTGTCTCTGAAGTGACCTGGCTATCTGCCTAGCACCTTATACCTGCCCTTTAAGAAACAGAACTTTACAGATTTAACATTACTTTATAACCTCCACCAAACTTACCTCCACCAGGCTGGGAATAATATCTCATTGACTGCTTAATACCCACTGCCTCACATTGCCTTGCCCTTTTAAGTATTCGTAAAATATATGGAGAATCTGAATGGGAAAATTCCAAGCTTCTTTATAATTAGTTCTCTATAAATGCTTTTATACTTTAAAATTGCTTTGTTAAATACTAAGCTGATCTAAGAATTCATCTCCATTGTACAAAAAAAGTTAAATACAGGAGTATATAAAGAAGAAAATTCCTCTTCTCCTCTTTCTCAGTTCTTCTTCAATTTATAGTAACCAATTGTATCAGTTTTATATGTTAAAAAAGTAGCTGTGTGTGTATTATACATAGATTGGCTCTGTATTAGTCTTATCTTGCTGCCATAATAAATTACTATAAACTTAATGGCATAAAACAACACCTATTTATTAGCTCACATTTCTGTAAGTCAGCAATCAAGCACTGCATGACCAGATTCACAAGTTCAAAGACAAGTTGTTGGCTGACTGTGTCCTAACCAGGAGCTCAAGTGTCATCTTCCAAGCTCATTTCTGTCATTGGCAGAATTTAGTTCCTTGTGGTTATGGGACTGAGGTCCCTGTTTACTCTCTTGACTATAGACTGGGGATCATTCTCAGCTCTTTAAGACTGCCTGCATTCTACCTCATGTAATCCCTCCATCTTTAGTGGAGGAATGGTATGTCGAGTCCTTCCTATGATTCAAATGTCTTTCACATTTTCTGTTGTCAGCTAGAGAAATTTCTCAAGTGATTAGCAGGCACATCTGGATAATCTATCTTTTTTTTTTTTTTTGTCTTTTTAAGGCTGTACCCACAGCATATGGAAGTTCCCAGGCTAGGGGCCAAATCAGAGCTGCAGTTGCTGTCATACACCACAGCTCATGGCAATGCCAGATCCTCTAACCCACTAAGCGAGGCCAGGATCAAACCCATGTCCTCATAGATACTAGTTGAGTTCATTACTGCTGAGCCACAACAGGAACCCCGATCTCTCTATCTTAAAGTTATCTATGCCATATGACATAACATAACTGCAGAAGTGAAATCTCATCATATTCACGGGACCTGTAAATTACAGCAGGATGGCTTTTCATGGCAGGTCAGAAATTCTGCTTACCACAAGCTCATTGACTCACAATATATATCATCTTCCAAATGCCATTTTTTCCACTCAGAAAATATCTTAAATACATTCCTATTTTAATTGGCACAGAATATTTCCTATTCCACATGTACCATAATCTATTTAATCATTTTCTGTTGATGAGAATTTGAGTTTCTAATTTTGGAATATCACACAAAAATAACACAGTTGTTAAGACTACAGATTTTGGTATTACATTATTAAAAGTATATTGAACTTTGCTATACTCCTGAAACTAACACAACATTATAAATCAACTATACTTTAATTAAAAAGTATATGAAGTATTTGCTTCATAGAAGATAATTTTAAAAGATTGCTTTCCTCATGTATTAAAAAAGTGAGTTTTTGAGTTTGGGAAGATTATCAGAAGAGTTCTTTATAGATAGAGACAAAGGTAGACATGGTAGTAGAAACACAGCTATACATGAAGAAAACACTTCAAATTTTTGTTACTGTTTTTAATTTTGATTATCCAAATAAGATGTGTGATTTTTTTTTTTTTGTCTTTTTGCCATTTCTTGGGCTGCTCCCACGGCTTATGGAGGTTCCCAGGCTAGGGGTCGAATCGGAGCTGTAGCCACTGGCCTACACCAGAGCCAGAGCCACAGCAACACAGGATCCGAGCCACATCTGTGACCTACACCACAGCACATGGCAACACCAGATCCTTAACCCACTGAGCAAGGCCAGGGATCGAACCTGCAACTCATGGTTCCTAATCGGATTCGTTAAACACTGAGCCACGACAGGAATTCCAAGATGTGTGATTAAGAGTCAGAATATCATAAACTCATGTTATGAAGCACCTGTGACATCTCCCACGGCATCGTCTTCAAAGATCATTTCTTTATTTATGTTATAGCTAATTGTTTACATGTCTATCTAGCCTACTGATTTACCTTAGTATAAGTACTGTCACATTTGTTTTCATTGCCTTCAGAGCTACTCTTACATGGAGAATAAAATTGTCATTTAGTGTTTGGAGACTGTAATCAGATGGTTGGTCAAATGCAAATAGCAAAATTGGTTATTCTTAATTTCTCTCTCCATATAGCTCCCTTTACCTGCCTTTAGGCATCTAAAGAATCTTTATTCTCTAGGGATTTTTCTCTCCTACTCCTCCCAATAGCTCTGCCACTTGCTAGCTGTGGGATATTAAGAATATTTTTTTTAAAAAAAACTCTATTTAAAAAAATGAATGTAGATTTACCAAAATAGTTGAAGTGATTGTACAGAGTTCAAATGTAGACTTTATAGCACTTTTTTAAAAACTCTGACCAGGGTAATATTTATGTAATAAAGTTTATTAGTACTAATAAACTTCATCCAGTTTCCTCTAATATTGAATCTTACATAATTATGGTATGTTTATTAAGAATAAGAAATTAATACTAGTACAATATTATTAACTCTAAACTTTATTCGTATTTCACCAATTTTTCCACTAATGGCCTTTTTTCTATTCTAGTATCCAGTTCAGGTCCTTTTAGTATCCTTAAAGCATGTTTTCAAAACATAGGGGCTAATATTCATACCAATTTATATGTTCCTTGTGAGAGATAGGCGAATGAACAAAGATAAGCACTTTGGACAGATTATGGCATATAATATTTGCTATAAGTATTGAAAAAGAGAGGCCATAACTATTTGTGGGCATAGGTATTATTTCCTTGGGATTAGATACTTAGAAATGGAATTAATAGATAAAAGGATACTTACAATTAAAATTTAGATTGGTTCAAATTGCCCTTCAAAATGATCTACCAATATGAATTAGAATATGCATTTTTCCCATGTCCTCGCTGATAGTGAATTATTAACAGTTGTTTTCACTTTTTCCAGAGATGGACGAAAAATGATGTCCCCTAGTTTTTAAAAATAAAATACCTGATTTATACTGAGATTATACATTCTTTTAGAAGTTTATTGACCATTTGTATTTCTCCCTCTTTGAACTATTAGTTCATATCTTTTGTACCTCTTTCTTATAGGATCCATGTATGTTTCTTATTGATTCGTGGTTCTCTCTATATTCTGAAGGCTAACTCTTTGTATATCATATGCACTACAGTATTTTCTCTCAGTCTAATACTTAAATGTTGACTTTATAGCACTTTTTAAAAAACTCTGAGCAGGGTAATATTTATGTAATAAAGTTTATTAATACTAAGATTTTATGGGTTCTGGATCTAATGACTTATTTAATATAATATTCATTACCTCAAGATATGCTATTTTTAACAAATTTATAGGTATTTTTAAGCAGTTACTATATTTTGTATATGATATAAAAGAAGGTGGTTTTACTATATATAAGTAAATGTCCTGTGTATGCCATGCACGCCACCTAATTTCAATACTAATATGTATTTTAAAATTTGGGAAAATCTATTGTTATAAGTGATAATCTGGAATATCATTCCTTTCCATTAACCTGATTATTAGGGTAGATACATTTAAAGTTTTATTATTGTTATTGTGAATATCCAAGGATAAACATACTAAGAAATAGAAAGAATGAGAGTGCACATGCTGAGAGAAAAAGAATCACAAAGCCCAAGCAAAGTTTTGACCTTGGGCATAATAATTTTTTCAATTGATTCGTGGGTAGTTGTTATTGTCTCTCTCTTTCTCTCTCTCCCTTTTTCTTTCTGTCCCTCTCTCCCTCTCTCCTTCCCTCTTTCTCTCTCATACCAGACACAGACACACACATTTATATTCTCAGAAAAATAGTAAATACAGTGCTCTGATGTCTGCATGTTTAAGGTCATTTTAATGTTAAAAATACGTGCTCTGGTGCAATGGTAAATGGGATAGTTTCCCTAATTTGTCTTTCTGATCTTTCATTGTTGGTATATAGAAATGCAGCTGATTTCTGTGTATTTTGTATTCTGTGACTTTGCCAAATTCATTGATGAGCTCTAACAGTTTTCTGGTAGAGTCTTTAGGATTCTCTAGGTATAGTATCACGTCATCTGCAAATAGTGGTAGTTTTACTTCTTCCTTTCCAATTTGGATTCCTTTTATTTCTTTTACGTCTCTGATTGCCATGGCTAGGACTTCCGAAACTATGTTGAATAATAGTGATGAGAGGGGACATCCTTGTCTTGTTCCTGATCTCAGCAGGAATTCTTTCGGCTTTTCACCATTGAGAATGATGTTAGCTCTGGGTTTGTCATATTTGGCCTTTATTATGTTGAGGTAGGTTCCCTCTATGCCCATCTTCTGAGTGATTTTTATCAGAAATGGGTGTTTAATTTTGTCAAAGGCTTTTTCTGCATCTATGGAGAGGATCATATGGTTTTTATTCTTCAGTTTGTTCATGTGGTGTACCACACTGATTGATTTGTGGATATTGAAGAATCCTTGCATCCCTGGGATAAATCCCACTAGATCATGATGTACAATCCTTTTAATGTATTGTTGGATGTGGTTTGCTAGTATTTTGGTAAGGATTTTTGCATCTATGTTTATCAGTGAGATTGGCCTGTAGTTTTCTTTTTTTGTGGAATCTTTGTCTGGTTTTGGTATCAGGGTGATGGTGGCCTTATAGAATGAGTTTGGAAGTGTCCCTCCTCTGTGACTTTTTGGAATAGTTTCAGAAGGAGAGGTGTTATCTCTTCTCTAAATGTTTGATAGATTCACCTGTGAAGCCATCTGGTCCTGGACTTTTGTTTGTTGGAAGTTTTTAAATCACAGTTTCAATTTCAGTTCTTGTGATTGGTGTGTTCATCTCTTCTCTTTCATCTTGGTTTAGTCTTGGAAGATTGTACTTTTCTAAGAATTTGTCCATTTCTTCTAGGTTTTCCATTTTATTGGCTTGTAGTTGCATGTAGTAGTCTCTTATGATCCTTTGTGTTTCTGTAATATCTGTTGTAACTTCTTTTTCATTTCTAATTTTATTGATTTGAGTCCTCTCTCTTTTTTTCTTGGTAAGTTTGGCTAAGTGTTGATCTTTTCAAAGAACCAGCTTTTATTTTTATTGATCTTCTCTATGGTTTTCTTCATTTCTATTTCATTGATTTCTGCTCTGATCATTATGATTTCTTTCCTTCTGCTAACTTTAGGTATTATCTGTTCTTCTCCCTCTAGCTGGTTTAGATGTAAAGTTAGATTGTTTATTTGAACTTTTTCTTGTTTCCTGAGGTAGGCTTGTATTGCTATACACTTGCTTCTTAGAACTGCTTTTGCTGCATTCCATGGGTTTTGGAAAAAATAAACAAATGGGACTTAATTAAACTTAAAAGTTTCTGCACAGCAAAGGAAACCCTCAACAAAACGAAAAGACAACACACAGAATGGGAGAAAATATTTGCCCATGAAGCGACTGAAAAAGGATTAATCTCCAAAATTTATAAACACCTTCTGCAGCTCAGTACCAAAAAAAACAAACAACCTCACTTAAAAAAAAAATGGGCAGAAGAGCTAAACAGACAATTCTCCAAAGAAGACATACAAATGGCCAAAAAACACATGAAAAGATGCTCAACATCACTCATTATTAGAGAATGCCAATCAAAACCACTGGGTGGTATGACCTTACACCAGCCAGAATGGCCATCATCCAAAAGTCTACAAACACTAAGTGCTGGAGAGGGGGTGGAGAAAAAGGAACCCTAGTACACTCTTGGTGGGATTGTCAATTGGTGCAACCACTGGAAAGCAGTATGGACATTCTTCAGAAAACTAAAAATAGAACTACCATTTGATCCAGCAATCCCACTCCAGGGCATCTATCCAGAGAAAACCATGACTCAAAAAGATACATATACTCCAATGTTCATTGCAGCACTATTTTCAATAGCCAAGACGTGGAAACAACCTAAATTTCCATCAACAGAGGGATGGATCAAGAAGAAGTGGTATATATACACAATGGAATATTACTTGGCCATTAAAAGGAAAGAAATAATGGCATTTTCAACAACATGGATGGACCTAGAAATTATCATGCTAGGTGAAGTCAGTTAGATGGTGCAACACCAACATCAAATGCTTTCACTGGCATGTGGAATCTGAAAAATGGACAGACTGAACTTCTTTGCAGAACAGATACTGACTCACAGACTTTGAATAACTTATGGTTACCAAAGGAGACAGGTTGAGGGCTGGGGGATGCACTGGGTGTTTGGAATGGAAATGCTGTAAATTTGGTTGTGATGATCATTGAACAACTACAAATGTAATAAATTTCATTGAGTCATACAAAAAATATGTGCTCTGGGAGTAGAATTACTCACCTATTTACTTGGAATATTAAAATTCAACATAATTCTAATTAAGGCACCAATGAGAATTGGCTTCTGGTACATGAGCATCCTTATCTATACTGTATTAAGATTTAATAAACAAAGCATATCTTATGAACCTTTGACTTTATATGAAATCGGTAACACTTCACATGTAAGTAATTGTGAAGAGAAGCCACTCTCAAGCCCTCCTCTACCCTAGTCATCACTGTTTTTGAATTTTTTAAAGGTTTCCTCTGGGAAATCCCCTATGGCTTGGGTATAGACAGTATTTTTCTTTAAATTTTATTGGAGTATAGTTGATTTACAATGTTGTATTAGTTTCAGGTATATAGCACAGTGAATAATTTATACTGTAAATATATCCATTCTTTTTTCACATATAGGTTATAACAAACTATTGAGTAGATTTCCCTATGCTATACAATAGGTTCTTATTAATCACTTATTTCGTACAGTAGTGTGTATATGTTTTTCTTACCCTCACAATTCCCAACTGTTTCACTTATGGTAACCATAAGATTGGTTTTGAAATCTGTGAGTTTGTTTCCATTTTATAAATAAGATTATTTTTTGTTAAGAAGAAAGTGCCTCATCTTCTCTCAGCCTCAGTTCTAGTCAAGGGCATAGAGTTTGGCTAGACAAGCATAGGCTGAATTTGTACCCCAACTCACCCCCATAGCCAGGTGACAATGTGCAGGGCAAAAATGCACAAACATATGCAGTAGTTCTGATGCCTGTGACCTGAAACTCTCATTATAAGCTTCATTAACTCTGCCAATTTGAAGGTTGATAAGTAAGATGTACTCTCTCCCAAAATCAAATACAGTAAACGTGTGGTAACAAGTAATGAAGTGTAAATGTCTCTGACATCTCTAGTCAAGATAGCCCAGAACTTAAAGATATGATAAATTTTTACTGATAATTGATAATATACTATTAATACTGATAGAGATACAGCTATATAAAAAAACCAATTAAAGCAGTAAATTCACCCTTGTGGATATACTGTCCATTAACTACATGAGATTTTGCATTTATTTCAGCGGCATTTAAATTCACTAGTCCTTTGGGTAGGTTCTATAATGTCTAATTTTATGGCTCCCAAAATGTTGTGACCTAAGAATCACTTGGCTTAATTGTGTGCATTGAATAGTAAAGAAAAGTAATAGGAAAAATTACTCCAGGTCAACATGAGTAGTGCCTCAACAGGGCCCTAAAGGCACAGGGAAAATTATTAATCAGAGGTAGGAATTAGAGTTGGTCCACTAAGGTTTAAAGGAAATCTCAAGGGCCTAGAGGTTCCCTTTTTGTTGATTTACTGTCTATATCAAAGCAGGATTCTAATTAGCCTTTTACAGAGCTGTGTAAGATTGAGCACCACAAAAAGGAGAGACGACAACTGGTCATGATCACTAGTCAGCTTTAGCATTATCTTTTCAGAAGATCTCCTGAGATACACATTAGTAAATGTTCGTTGACTATGGACCTTGCTGGTCAGAAGAACTATGTTATTCTTGCTTCTAGTCATGACAATGAAATGCATAAAAACTGTTAAAACACTAAATGGGTATTAACATTTGATAATTAGAAACTGGAAGTAATTTTAAAATAGGCTACCCTTGCATTTATGTAGCCGTTCGTTTCTCTGTACTTCATACAAAGTTATTATTTTAAAACCTAACAGTACTATTCTATTTGCTTTCTTAAAATGGTGCTTTGCCATGTGAGAAATAATTGAGTAATTGCATTGTATAATGCTGAAAGTTTTTATAATCCTCTCCAACAAAGACTTGTCTAATGCATTTGGTTATATGTATAAATATTATTCGTTTTCTTCACTCTTCTAGTTTGGACCCCATCAGTGTATTTCATATATAAATGAAAGATCTTAAGGGGCAGAGTATATCACCTCAAAATATGCCTCTTTGGCATAAGGGTTATTTTAGGCTGATTATTTTTAAGAAATAGCAGATACAGGAGAAGCTCTGAAAACCAAGAGTTATCCTTTTGTAAGAGGGATTTACACTTACAGGGAAAAATCTACATTTGTAAACGTGATTTTCTTTCTGTACAGGGAAGAGGAAGGTGATTAAATCTTTAGAAACACTTATCAGTGAAAAAGGAAGCAGTTTAAATCTGCATAACAACCTTGCCCTTGTTTACTGTGCCTTTCCTGGTAACCTCCCATAATTGATTTCCCCATGCCACCATTTTTTGTCTGTAACTTGAGATGGTATTGAAGGTGGTGGCTTGGGCCAGTTGGGGGAGTTACTTAGTTTTTCCTGGGTATCTCCCATGGAAGTAACTTCCCAACTATCAAGTACTTATTGAAAATTTTAGTAAGACTTTTTAATGAGTCTGTATTTATTTCTGTTTCTGTTAATTTAATATTAATATATTTATTTCCTATACATTTTACAGTGCCGTAGTAGAAGTGCATTTTAAAATTTTTTATTTATTTATTTTTATGGCTGCACCAATGGCCTATGGAAGTTCCTAGGCCAGGGAGTGAATCTGAACCACAGCTGCAACCTTTGCTACAGCTGCAGCAATGCCAGATCCTTTAACCCACTGTGTTGGGCCAGAGATGGAACCCATACCTACACAGTGACCCAAGCCACTGCAGTTGGATAGTAGAAGTGCATTTTAATACTATATCCCTGCAATCAGGATCACTCTCTCACTAAAGATATATATCAATGTGGAGTTTTATCACTGAAAAAAATGTCTAAAGCAATGAGAAAATGAAACTGGGTATCTCACAGATCAAGAAATGGGTTATATTTGATAGTAAGAGTTTGAATTTATTTTTATGGTGACTGAAAGCCTTTAAATTGTTTTTAGAGAAAGAGCGGTTGAGGAGTACTATTTTTAAGAATTAACTCAGCCCTAAATTGTACTTGCAATACACATATATATGTATTTGCGATATACATATCATACTATGTAATCCTCACAATTTACTTCATAATGGAGAAAGTATTGTCCTCATGTTATAAATAAAGAACAGTACTAGAAAGCTCAATATATCGCCCAAAATTGTAAATTCTAACAGAGTCTGTCTGATACCAAAATCTGTCCCCTTTCCCTACCTCTAGGCCATTTAGGATTGATGAGGAAGATGCAATGGAGGAGAATGAAGCTAATCAGGTTTGTTTCCTGTAGATGATATCAGGGGATGCTGAGCTCCTGAACATGAGCTAGAGAGGTAGATATTAAGAGGACAAACCAGATCTAAGAAATAGGGAAAAATATCAGCAGACATGCAGAATATTTAGATATTGGAGAATAGGGATAAAAGAAAAATGTTATCAAATTTCAGCTTGAGTGATAACATAACGGATGATTTCTGTCAAGATTTTAAATAATACAGAAAAATGGTAAGTGAGGAGTTCTCTTGTGGCACAGCAGGTTTAAGATCCCTTGTTGTTGCTGCTGTGGCAGATGTTTGATTCCTGGTGTAGGAATGTCCGCATGCTGGGGATACAGTCAAAAAAAGGGGAAAAAAAAAAAAAAGAAAAATGGTAAGTGAAACTTAGCAGTTATTTGGAATCTCATTGCAAGCCGATTTGGAGGAATGGTATGAGAAGTAAACTGGAATAACTAGGACAGTCGTTCTCAGACTTGTTAGTCTTGGGGCTCTTAGAATCATAAATTATTGAGGACTCCAAAGAACTTTGTATGTGTGGCTGTATCTGTTGATATTTATATAGTAGAAGTTAACACTGAAATTATTTAACATTTTGAATTATTAATTCATTTAAATTAATAAACTCATTGCTTTTAACATAAATCACATATTACTATAAAAACTCTTATTTTTCAAAACAAAACAAAAAATAGTGAAAAGAGTAGCACTATTCTATATTTTTCTAAATTTCTTTAATATCTCTTTTCAGAGAAGACAACTGTTTTCTCATATGTGTGGCTGCATTCAATCTGTTGTGACAGCACATGTCTTGAGGCCTCTGGAATACTCCAATATACATTTGTGCGAGTGAGTGAAAAAGGTGACTGATGTTTTAGTATTATTAAGAAAAGAGTTTTGAACTTGAGGGCACCCTAAAAATTTTTCAGGTTTCTCCCTAGAGTCTCCAGATCACACTTGGAGAACAGGTGGATATTGATATCTGATACATTTTAGTAGTTATACCAGACCACAAAACTAAGAATAAAGATGCTACCACTGGTGCAAAGGAGCATGGTGTTCAAAGAAAGTTTAGTTTGATTGGTTGCTTTAATTTTCTACTTAAGAATTTTTTTTAATACAGTGTAGGACAAAGTGATTAGAAGATAGGATAGTGATTAATCTTGAGTAGGGCATCAGTAGAAACTGGAAGGGGGCAAGAGATTTCTAGGATGCTGGCATGTGTCCTGTTTCTTGATCTGAGCATTATTCCCATGACTGTAAATCACTTAGTGAAAATTAAATGAGTTATATACAGTTATGTTCACCTTTACTGAATATATGCTGTAATTTAGTAAAAAGCTAAAATATATAGAAAGCAAGCATAAATGACAGTGTCATAACCCTTATTGATTTTTAAAACAAAGAATTTTAGTGTATCAATGAAATAAAATTGATGCATAATTTGATTAACAGGTAATGAATGCAGAAGCATGTATGCACTGAGTTAAAATTCGTATTTGCCATTTAATAGTAAACAAATTTAACATTCATTAGAATTATGTTTGCACTTCCATTTATTTACCAAGTGAATGTTTCTTGCTGATGACAGTCATTACTGCATGCCTGAGAGGTAAACTGATTTTATTTCCCAGGTCTGTTAGAATGGAATTGCACCCATGCTTTAATTTCTAGTAAACTCCTTAATTCCGTCGGTATTTCCTCTTTGCAAGTGTTTCTTAAAAGTTAATTTCCTGGCTGGCTTAAAGATCCTCTTCACTTCAGTGTTGTGAAAGGATATTAATTAATAGCTCTTATCTGTTTTTATCCATTAATTCCAACCTCAATTTGAATGTGTTGTTGTACTCTGAGAAGGTGCCAAATATAATTTTTAATATGACACAGAAAAGTTCCCCAAGGGATGGTTTTCTTTGTTATCTATGATTCTCACTTCATTTGAACAATTTGCAGGAAAGTCTTGACATGTCTTTGGGGCACATATATAACTGTAAGTCTGCAACACATATACTGATATGCTCCCCTGTTAACAGATAACAAATGTGTCGTAACTAATAGGCTCTCGTAGTGGGTTAGTGAGACTGAACATGCTTCCACCTTTCATGAATGTGCCGAAGGAGTGATCACTTCAGTTATCTTAGGTATCAAGACTAGTTTCTTTACACCTCCATGCAAGGTAGACCAGATAATTCCTAGTTTTTAACCAAATAAGCTTTAATGAAAGTAAAAGCAACTTATTCAGTACCATAATAGTGAAATGAACTAAGAGCCGTGCCATTGGAAAAATATTTCAGCAAATAGCACTTTTCTCTTGTTTAACACTGGGAAAGGGCTTTAACGGCAGGTAAATTATTTGAATAGTACAGAATGTCTTGCCTAGCCATTCCCTTAATCCATTGTCTAGTCTCGGAAGAACACTAGAGGCTATCTTAAAATAATAAAATATTGCAATGACTTTCACTGTAGCCAAGTGCCCTATTCTACAGTGTGATCACCACAAGGGCAACCCTTCATACTTTCATATACTTCTTATTTACTTTGGAGTTTAAGCTGCATTAACTGCCACTCCTTGAATTGGAAAGAACATTAAAACCAGTGAAGAATACCTCTTTACAGTGGTATTTGCAAGCAATAAGCTATGATCTGAAACTTCAGTTATTCGGCACACACACACACACACACACACACACACACAGCACAGAGACACCAGTTTGGATGAAAAAGTAGTGTTAATACATTTAAACAAGGGGTGTCTGGGCAATGAGCTGGGGGAGAAAAGGAAAAGACACAGAGTTCAATTTGGCAGAAGCTTTTAAGTTACTGAAGTAATTCCAGTAAGTCAATGATCTTCTCCATATCAGAGGCAGCTAATTGAAATTGCTGTACAGCCTGATGTCCTGGCGGTGTGAAATTTCACAGGTTGAGATAGCTAAAGTAATGGAGCAGAATTCTTGAATTAAACCAGTTGGTATCAAGGGATTTACTCTCAGAAGACATGAAACAAGTTAATGGCCTAATCAGAAAAGCACACTTAGGGCATTTTTGGAAAACCCTTGAATTTCAGGGTTATGCAAATGGAAGGAAAGCCAAGAAGCCCTAAGGGATAAAACATCCACCCCTTTTTACTTTTGAGGGTGCACTCAGCTCTAAATTCAGAAATTAGCAATTCTTTGTATATATGCTCTGGAACAGTGGTCTTTATTTATTTATTTATTTATTTTCTTTCACGCATCAGAATCTCCTGGAGGGCTTTTTTAAAATCCAGAGGACTATGTCCCACCTCCAGAGTTTCTCATGTAGTATGTCTGGGGCAGGGCCTGAGAATTTACATTCTCAATCAATACCTAGTTGATGCTGATGCTGCTCACTCAGGGGTAACACTTTGAGAAGCACTGCTCTGAAAAACTTTAAAGTGCCTCTGAATCCCCTGGTTATCTTACTGAAGTATATCTGAATCACGTGAGGGGCCTTATGAAAATGCAGATCCTTAGTAGACAAGGCAATGCAGTTTCTCTGCTCTGTGGAGCACACTTTGAGAAATAAGAATCTCTAGTATCTTAGCGTGAATCTGTTTATAGTGTCATTCTTTCCTTAGTTGGAGAAACTGTGTAAAGCATGAAAGCACTCATGGGGGAAGGATTGTAGGGGAGAAAAGATTGATTGCTAAGGTTGGGGTTAAGCTGAGAAGGAGGATGTCATGATAAAGGCAATCTAAGCCAACTTCATAGTTTCCCCTTAGTCTGATGCATTATTTTCCCAAGGTGATATGAAAGATAGACTTTTATGTGTTTTTTGGTTTGTTTGTTTGTTTGTTTTTTGTCTTTTTGCTATTTCTTGGGCCGTTCCCGCGGCCTATGGAGGTTCCCAGGCTAGGGGTTGAATCGGAGCTGTAGCCACCGGCCTACGCCAGAGCCACAGCAACGCGGGATCCGAGCCGTGTCTGCAACCTACACCACAGCTCACGGCAATGCCGGATCGTTAAGCCACTGAGCAAGGGCAGGGACCGAACCTGCAACCTCATGGTTCCTAGTTGGATTCGTTAACCACTGCGCCACGACGGGAATTCCTTATGTGTTTTATATTATGTTCACCTGACTTTTAAAATTAGGTGTTCAGAGCCCAGTAGATTCGAAAGAAAACATTCTTCAGTTACCTGTATTCTTGGAGTAGAATTATTTATTTTTAGAATTTCAAAGGGAAACTTAATGGGAACTACATAATTATCTCTTCGTTTTACAAAAAAGCTTAGTTACCCTTTTTGTCCCGTCTTTCAAACTTTACAGCCATCAACACCCTAGAAGTAATACTCAGTCTTGAAAATATCTAGTGATTACAGAAGAAACAGTGTCTAAGTACTGTTGAGGGTCATTAGTCATTTGAAACTATGCTTTAAAATCTTATAAAAACTATACTTGGTAAAGAAGAAAGAAAGAAAATAACAGCTCTTACGCCAGACCCGAAACTGTTGTTTACTGTGGTCTCTGTATTGTCATACATTCTGGATCTTTATTGGGGAATTTCTCACGCACACAAGAGTTCTTTGTATATTTTGGATAACAGTCATTTATCAGATGTGTCTTTCTTTCCAGTTTGTGGTTTGTGTTGTTCTCTTGATCTTTGTTTTTCTCAAAGCAGAAGTTTTTCATTTTAATGAAGTCCAGTTTATCAATTATTTCTTTCATGGATCATGCTTTTGGTGTTGTATCTAAAAAGTCACCACCTTACCCAAGGTCATCTAGGTTTTCTCTTGTGTTATCTTCTAGGAATTTTATAGTTTTGCATTTTATATTTAGCTCTGTGATCTATAAAGATCATTTTTGACAGTTACAAAATAGGGCTCATAGCTCACCTTAAACCAGTAGATGGTTATATAGTGGGACATTTTAGCAATAAATATTGGGCAGGACTTCTTGCCAGGTCATTGATCTACATATAAAATAATACAAAATGCATAATGCACTTCATAACATAATGGTGGATTTGTTTGTGTATGCATAATGATAGAAATTATAACTGATCTCTGAACAAAGTCTAGTGCAATTCTAGAGAGAATAATTGGTTATAATGGGTAAGAGAAAGGAAGAAAATTATAGGAGAGAGTGAATTTCTGGAAAATAGTATATCATGGCTTATTTATGTTTATATGTTTCCAATGTGTTGCTTAATGCATATGAGTCAGATGTAAATAAATGTTGACATAAGAAGGCATGACAGAGTTAATAGCATTCATTTCTTCTCCTTACAAGGTGATGTCTGTGCTAGAGTAGAACACCATGCTATTTGACTAGTATTATATCTCTTACAGTATTTAGCAGCATACCCTATTCATAGTAAGAAAGAGAGAAAGCAAATTTACCCATGCATTATGTACCAGACATAGTTTGTATACAGTATGTTTTGACATGTATTACTTCACTTGTGTTTCTTGAGGTGGCTTAAGGTAGGACTTTGATTAAAAGCTTAAGTTGTCAAGGTACTATGGTAGCCATAACAAGGTCCCATTGTCCATAAACTATTCATAAAGGGGTGTAGAGCTCCTCCACAAAAGTTGTAAAGTAGGTATAATAAAATAGCCAGGTATTCCCTCAGCCTTGTTATGTTAGGCCATTCCTAGGCCAGTTGGAATGTTTATGAGCCCACAGTTATATTTGTTGGCTCTCTATGCAAGTGTTGTCCCACATTAGTTCCTCAGTATTTTGCTCTGCGAGTAAGAAGTAACCCTCTCCACTTGGCTTCAGTCTACAGCTAATGGTCTGAAGATAGGTGCACTGAGATGTTTATACAGTCCCCTTTGCATATTGCCTAGAACATATCAACTAATAAGCTAGACAGATATGCCTATGTTAACAGTAAGCAAGCTAACAGGCTAGAATACATTCATAATTGTAATTGAAATTGAAAGTAATAATTGTTTCATTTTTAGTAACTCAATTACATTGTTCAAGAGGATCATTATGAAAGATTGGTTCAAAACTGAAGATAGCTAAGAATTTATAGTTTCTTTTTTTTTGGCTGCACCTGCAGCATGTGGAAGTTCTCCAGGCCAGGGATTGAACCTGCACCATAGCAGCAACCCAGGCTGCTGCAGTGACAATGATAGATCCTTAACCCACTGTGCCACAAGGGAACTCCCTAGCTTGTAACTAATTCGTATTTGAAATATGTCCATTCAATAATTTCATTAAACATTTTGAACACCTGTTCTATATCAAGGATGGTTATAGGAATTCAGAGATAAATACTTGTATTCCAGTGATAGTTTTAACATAATGCTATTAAGTATATACTGTCTGTATGTAGGGTCCTTTATATATTCTCTGATGCTTTAAAACAACCCTTTGCTGTGGGTTTTATTAGTTTCCTATTGTATATGATATCACAGCTTTAGACAAATTAACCGACCCAAGTTTACAGAGATAACAAGTAACAACAGTTGGGAGTGAAATCCTCCTCCTTCTGACTCTGAAGCACTGTTTTGCCATCCTGCTTTCATTAACTCAATTCCCAATTCCTCCATTGTTTTTGGATTAAAAGAAATAAAAGAACATACCATTAACACTCATATGGTATATCAACAGGATGATCATATAAATTATCCTTTGACCCAGGATATTTTTTAGAGTAAAAGAGAAGTATTAAAAATCACTGCAGAGAGTGATTGTTTGATGGGTATAAAGTCTCAGTTATATTGGATGAATATGTTCTGGAGATCGACTAGACAACATACTACCTATAGTTAATAGATCTTAAGTGTTCTTACCACATAAAAATTAAATAAAATAAATAAAGTAAAATATAATAATAAAATAACAAAAGGACACAGGAAAATTTGGGAAGTGATAGATATATCTGTTACTTTGACTGTGGTGATGGTATCATATGTTTGCATATGTCCAAACTGGTAAAACATCAAATTGTACACCTTAAATATGTATGGTTCTTGTATATCATTTTTACCTCAATAAAGCTATTTAAAAAACAGCTTTAAAAACCACGCTAGGGCAGTAGATATAACCTGTGGCATATGATCTCTTTTGTATTAAAGTTCTAAGCAAAAAGTAGGTGACACATTGGGAATGACTTAACAAAGAGATAAAGGAATAAAATGTAGAGATGTGGGACAGTATAAAGAATCCGGTATGGATGGCAAAACCCCGTGGACAAGCAACAGCAGGTTTGAGGGGCAAGAAGCAGAGCAGTACTGGCTAGAGCCCTGTAAGAGGTAGAGCCCTTGACAGAAAAGAGGGGCTGCCTTCCAGAGCTGTAGATGTGAAGGAAGGCAGTCACTGCCAGGACCGGAGTGGACAGGAAAACCTGCCTCAGCCTCTCTCTCCTCCCACACTCTAGTCTCTACCTGGCAGTTCTCATTGATCAAGTCCATCTGGTATCCAGAGGGCAAGCTGGCTAATGTCCTCTGTAGAGGTCAGCCTCCTAGGGCCCAGAATAGAGCAGAAAATATGGAAGAATAGATTTAAGGGAAGAAACAGAATAACCATTATGGATGGGCTTCTGATCATATATCCTATTTGAAAAATAAGCAAAACAAATTTAAACACTTGAATGCCTCTTGTCTTGTCCAATAATATGGGACTCAGCATGAAGATATTATTACTTGTCTTTCTCTCAATTTGAGCCCATTACTGACAAGTGATCCTGAGATGAACCCTGTATTGAAATTCTGATAATTATTTCTAATTTTTGTGGGGGGACTAATTTTCTTGGCAGCCCATCTAGTAACTAGGTCCTACTAGGAAGTAACATCCTTAGTGTTTAAAAACAAAAACAAAAACAGGAAGCCTGAGGATCTACCAAGTTGGGTTTTTAACAGAGTTTTCCCCTGTTTAACTGTGAATGATGTCTTTTCTTGGTTTTCTTTTCCATAATATGGGACAATAAAACTGACCTCAATAATAGATAACATGAAATGCACTTAGCAGGTACCTAACATAGAGCCAGGGGTCAATAAATAGTACTTATTGCTGTTATCATTAATATCATTAGTATTATTAATATTATATTTAGTAATTATCCAAGAGGATGAAGTATTACTTTTTCTAGTGTCTTGTCCTTGGACTGACTGCCTATTTACCTAGATGTCGACCATAATGTTGCCCTCTGCTTACTTATTGGCATGTCCAGTTTGACTTCTCTGCTACCCTAGAATGGCTTCATTTATATGATCAGGCCCTCCTTCCATCAAGGATTAGGTTACCCCTCACATGTATGTGCCTATATGTGACAGCCACTGAGAAAAATCAAGAGTGAGAATAATAGAGGCAAGGTAATAGTATCTAACAACAACAAAGAAAAAGGTAAAATCAGGGTTCCCTCAACCCAATGATTTATTACGCCTGCAGTAGTTTATGATTAGCTTAAATTTCTCATTCAATACCAGGTCTTTATATCTAGGATTTAGCTTTTTAATATCTATAGGGTTCATTTGATATAATTCTTTATTCAAATTTTGGTTCAAGAAAAGTGTCTTTTAAAAGCATGCAGAGCCATCTGTCTGAATAGCTAGACCAGCAAAGGCACTGGTGAACATGTTGGGCCGTCACTCAAATACGACTCTAATGTGAATACATGTTCTTTATGTATTCATTAAGTTTCTTATGAATAACCTAATATAAAATTTTAAGATGTTTTCTCTTTCTTTAATATTTGAAAAAGAAAAACAGAATTGCTAAGATGCATCTTGGTCTGTGACACTCAGGATATATTAATTGAATAGAATCACTAACAGAGCAAAACACATTTTCTTTTCAATTTGTAGCAACAATTACTATGTTGAATAGTATTTTATAGTATTGACCTTCATGTTATTTCTTCCCAAATTCCTCATGTCAATCTCATTCGACATCCAGCTCTCTAAAAGCAGACCCGTTAAAAGTAGTGACAAGTAAAAACCACGAAAACCATAACATTAACTGACAGGGAGATGTGTTTGTAATAATATTTAAATTGAGCATCACTTCCAAAAGCTTATGATTTCTAGTTATCCCTGACTTCTTTAGTACTTTTCCATATAATTAATACATTGCCAAGTGGAGATTTGATTAATTTGATCGCTGTATATAACCTTTAGGTGTGCTTTTAGAAAAAGTTTCTATGGAACTCGGGTTTTCGGAAATTAATATTGACATTGTGTGGTAGATCAGCTGTGCTAATGGCTCTAACTGTTCATCTTTTCTTTTATCTTTGCCTTTTTCCATGGAACCTTACAGTTGCGTCTCACTCTAGCAGGTTATTCTGTTCCACTCTTTGATTCTAGACTCCTCCATGTGAGTTGCTTTGGCCAATAAGATGATAGCAGACTTGACCCAAGCAGAGGCTTGGCAAGGTACTTACATGTTTTTACTTGCTTTCTTGCTCATCTGCCTTGACCTTGAGACCATGGCTACTGAAGTGTTTGAGACACATGGAGAAAATTGAATTATCACTCAAGGAGTGATACAGACATCAGGAAAGGCCTAAGAGAGGAAGTGATATGAATATTTCGCTGTCTCTTAAAGATTAACAGGAATTTATCGTAGATTGTGGAGTAAAATGGTATTTTGTGTGGGAGAAACAGCATATAAAAACTATGAAGTATGAAAAAAGTGGCATGTTTAAAAAACTCAAATAGCTGTATAGAAATCATCTGATCACAAAGGTCATTATATGGCATGCTAGGAGCTTGTATTATATCTTACAATTGTGGCAATGGAGTGTTATTGAAGAAATTTTTAGTATGTGTTGTCGGTATCACTTTAAAATGAATATTTTGGCAGCAGACTCAAGGATGGACTAGAGATTGCAGAGACTGAAGGAAGAGAGCCTAAGAGACGATTGAAATGGTCTGAGTGAAATATGGTGGCTGCCATGTTTAAGCTGTGAAAGTGGGAAAAATGAAGATAGAACTGGATTCCAGAAATACTTAGGAGTAGAATTGACAGAACTGGTGAATAATTAGACTTGGGTAAGAAGGAAGGACAAAGAGTTTCCAGGTTCATGGGATTATTTACTGAGATAGACAGCATACTCCAGAGTAAGCAGGCTTTGGTTGAAGCAAGGAAGGGAAGATGGAAGGGATGTGCCATGAACTCAGTTTTACATTAAGGGAATATGAAGCTCATCTATGATGTCATGAAGACAGTGCTCTATGTTGATGGAGAAGCATCAGTTCCATTAAATATGAGTATTTCAAGGCAGCATGCATGAGGAAAGGCAAGTAAAGTTGTGAAACAAAGTTTGTTTTACCCTGTTGGCTAACATTCCATGGCAAGCCAAGAAGAGATACTAAAGCTGCTCAGCAAGTGGATTCACTCAGCATTTACGATTTCTCTGGATAGGCCATGAGGTGAGATTGTCTCAGAGTACTTAGTATGTGTGACTCATTCTTAATCTTGAAGTACACTGTTCCAAGTATGGAAGCAGTGAGAGGAACTGGAAATTCTGGGTTTGGGGTTGGTCAACCTGGCTGTGTGATAGGAAGCAAGTGGAAGAGTCTAGAGAAGCAAATGTCTGACTGGCCCCTGTCCTACATAGTGTGGTTAAAAGCCTGGGACAAAACTGGAAGGAAGAGGGCAGTGAAGGAAGTATTAAGAGCCTCATGATCTATCAACAGGGCACAATCTAAAAAAAAAAATCTTAAAAAAAATTTTGAGTCAAAAAATAAAGCTAGAGGAGTTCCTGTCGTGGTGCAGTGGTTAAAGAATCCGACTAGGAACCATGAGGTTGAGGGTTCAATCCCTGGCCTCACTCAGTGGGTTAAGGATCCAGCATTGCCGTGAGCTGTGGTGTAAGTCGCAGATGTTGCTCGGATCCCAAGTTGTGTGGCTCTGGCGTAGGCCGGTGGCAACACCTCAGATTAGACCCCTAGCCTGGGAACCTCCATATGCCACAGGTGCGGCCCTAGAAAAGACAAAAATAAATAAATAAATAAATAAATAAATAAATAAATAAATAAATAAATAAAACTAGAAAACTAGATATGTAATACCACTTTAACAAAGTTTTAAACAACAAGCTAATGGAACATTTTAAAGTAAATGCATGTATATGCTGTTAGATTTTAAAATAAATAATAGAATGATAAACATTAATATCAGCAAAGAGATTACCTCTGGCAAGAAGGGGACTATAAAAGAACCTTGACATATATTCTTAATAGTTTGTTTCTGAACTTGGTGAGAGGAAGCTGGGTATTTTTAAATGATTTTTTTTTTGTGTGTGTATAGCTTCTTTTTTATAGAGAAATATTTCATTAGATAAAATGAAAGACTTGGGGCATTCATGTGAAAAAGGACAAAAAAGTAAAGAAAAATAAATGGAACAAAAATAAAACTTGAACAAACCAATGAATTGCAGGAAAGAAGCTAAAGAATAAGAAATCATTTAAAGTAGGAAAAAATAGCGTGGCAAAAATACATCCAAACATATCAGTGATTACTCTAAATATGTATAAGCTCATTTGCCTATTTAAAAGATAGCTTCTCAGATTAGTATTTAAAACAAGCAAAACTCAGCTATATTCTATTTACAAAGACATATTAGATAAAACAGTGGTAAAGATTGAAAATGAAAAGAAAATTATATATTAGACATATAAGAAGGAAAAGCAATAGCAGCAGTATAAATAGCAGATAAAACAATATTCAAGGTCAAACAGGGACAAATTGATGAAAGTTGTTAAAAATTCCATGAGTGTTGGCGGTCCCATCGTGGCTCAGAGGTTAATGAACCTGACTAGTATCCATGAGGACGTGGGTTTGATCTCTGGCCTTGCTCAATGGATTAAGGATCCTGCATTGCCGTGAGCTGTGGTGTAGGTTACAGACACAGCTTGGATCCTGCTTTGCTGTGGCTGTGGCATAGGCCAGCAGCCGCATCTCCAATTTGACCCCTAGCCTGTGAACCTCCATATGCCATGGGTGCAGCCCTAAAAAGACAAAAGACAAAAAAAAAATTCCATGAGTGTCTTAACATAAAGGGAAAATAAAGTAACTTGATATCTGCAACTACCTGCACGGTTGCAAATATAAAAAACAAATATGAGGAGTTCCCACCATGGCACAGCAGATTAGGAATCGGACTGCAGCAACTTGGGTTGCTGTGGCTGTATGGGTTTGATTCCCCAGCCCAGCTTAGTGGGTTAAAAGATCCAGCATTGCCACCGCTGCATGCCATTCAATCCCTGGTCCAGGAACTTCCATATGCTGTGGGTGGCTATAAAATTTTAAAAAATATATATGAGAGGAGTTCCTGTCGTGGTGCAGTGGTTAACGAATCCGACTAGGAACCATGAGGTTGAGGGTTCGATCCCTGGCCTTGCTCAGTGGGTTAGGGATTAGGTGTTGCCGTGAGCTGTGGTGTAGGTCGCAGATGCAGCTCAGATCCCGCGTTGCTGTGGCTGTGGTGTAGGCCGGCGTCTACAGCTCCGATTAGACCCCTAGCCCGGGAACCTCCATGTGCTGTGGGAAGCGGCCCTAGAAAAAGGCAAAAAGATGAAAAAAAATATATATATATATGAGAAACTCCTCCAAAATTTAGAGAAAATGAATATATGAATAATACCAGCAAGAGCTATTACAGATGATGATAAAATAGAATTGCCCCCAAGAAATTGACAAATGATGTTCCTAAAGAAAAGATGATAGTATCCAGCAGAAGCAATGGTGAAAGATTTCGTAGAGCAGTCTGTGTGGTCTCAAACAAGAAAGTACATGCAAAATAACCCCCAAGAGCAATAGAAGTATGCTGTCTGAGAGGGCAGACAAATTGTGTCTGGAAAAATTATTGAAAATTTACCAAAACCAATATATATCATTTTTTTTTAAAATTTCAGTGATGAGAGGGAAAAAAGATCACATAAGCATTCAGCATAAATGTATGTGTGTGTGTATATATATATATATATATATATATATATATATATATATATATATATATATTTTGTCTTTTGTCCTTTCAGGGCTGCACCTGTGGTACATAGAGGTTCCCAGGCTAGGGGTCTAATCGGAGCTGTTGCTTCCAGCCTATGCCAGAGCCACAGCAATGCTAGATCCGAGCCGTGTCTGTGACCTACACCATAGCTCATGACACCACAGCTCACGGCAAAGCCTGATCCTTAATCCACGGAGCAAGGCCAGGGATCAAACCCGCAACCTCATGGTTCCTAGTCGGATTTGTTTCTGCTACACCACGAGGGGAACTCCATTCAGCAGAAATATTAAGTTACATACAAAAAAAACTAGTGTGAATGCTTTCAGTATTCTTTCTCACGATGCTAAATACTAAAAACACTAAATTTTGGGAGAAAAAGATTTGTGACTCTATTATTTCTTATAAACAGGCAGGAATTCATCAGATGTTAACCTGTTAACATAATTCATTTTTGACATTTACGGGCTCAAGCTTATATTACCAGAGCACTCTTCCTGATAAAAGTATTGGAACATTGAGAATGAAGATCCAGACTTAGGAAGGAAATTTAGGTTTTCAAAAACAGTGTGTTAGTCCACTTGGACGACCACAACAAAATACTATAGACTAGATATTTATTCTTTTATAATTCTGTAGGTTAGAAAATCAAGATTAAAGCGCCAACCTGGTCAGTTCCTGGTGAGAGCCCTCTTCTTGGCTTGGCCTTTCCCAGTACAAGAGAGTAGAGAGAGAGAGCAAGCTCTCCAGTGTCTCTTATAAAGACACTACTACTATTGGATCAGGTCTGCACACTTTTTGACCTCATTTAACTTCTATTACTTCCATAAAGACCCTATCTCCAAATACAGTCATATTGGGGATTAGGGCTTTAGTTTATGAATTTGGAGGGACACAAACATTCAGTCTGTAACAGGTAGGAAATGAACATTAAATCGTTTAAACATAAATCTGATTAGGGCTGTATATGCACAATAAAAACTAGTATCTTAAGTCTCAAAATATAAGTATTCCAATTAAAATAATGTAATAAATATATTTAGATTCCATGCTATGTCAATAAAAACAGAAACATGAAATGGGTTTAAGTGTCATAACTTTATATTTTTCTTAATCCAAACCAACTTTTCTGAATTTATACTAGTAAATTTAATAATTTTTATTTTAATCTTTTCATGGTTTTCTGTTATCTTCTAATTATTATTACTATTTAACATGCTTAAAAGGTGATGATTTACTTTTTAAATGATGCAGATACATTGTAATGCACTGTAAGCATCTGGTGATTACTAATGTTTGCCTTTTTACAACTTGTCTCTTGTAACTAAATTCATTTACTAATAACATAAGAAATCTCTTCAATCAGCAGTTTCATTGAATTGCATTAGTTAAACTCCCAAAGCATTTGTGGTATCATTTTGGTTATTCAGCAGGCTATTTTGCCTGAAACTTCTTAGTACTTCTGCATACCCTAGGAAATTTGACAATTACAGTTGATTACCCAGGAGTGCAAAAATAAGAGCTTGCCGTTTTTTTCTCAGTTTTCAACATAATTGTCTCTTTTATTGAAACTTAGTTTTGAAATTAGTTATTAAGCATAACTTATATAGGACCAATACCAAATGATTGTTAAAGCATATTATGTTAAAAAGCATGCTTTTATTAAGTTGAAAAATATAAAATAGGAATCAATATCATAATAATAATCTGCAATTTAGCTTATTACTGAATCTTTTTTTCATTTTCCTCTCTATGTTGTAGCAAGGTATACAAAAGTGGTATACTTGATTACCACAAATTTTAAATCAGATTTCAAAATATGACTGTATTATTTGTTTTTTAAGATTGATCAGTTCACTTTATTTAGATCTCTTTTTTTTTTTTTTTGCCAAAGTTGCTGCAGAATGGTGCAGAGGATTATCACTATTCTGTAAAATGCAATAAAGCTAATTATTTATGTCTGCATTTCTGATACCAACTAGTAAAAGGGAAAACGTATTCTCTATAGTGTCATATACATTGGCACTTAGGAAGAGGAAAGATTGACAAAAGACTAAATTTACTACAAAAAATATCATATGGGTGGGACTTGAACATTCTTTGTGAAAGGACAATTAATGGGAATCAGTATCTATTTTCTGAGCTGTAACTCAAAACTTTTTTTTTTTTTGTCTTTTTTGTTGTTGTTGTTGCTATTTCTTGGGCCGCTTCCGCGGCATATGGAGGTTCCTAAGCTAGGGGTTGAATCGGAGCTGTAGCCGCCGGCCTACGCCAGAGCCACAGCAACGCGGGATCCGAGCCGCGTCTGCAACCTACACCACAGCTCACGGCAACTCTGGATCGTTAACCCACTGAGCAAGGGCAGGGACCGAACCCGCAACCTCATGGTTCCTAGTCGGATTCGTTAACCACTGCGCCACGACGGGAACTCCTCAAAACTTGTTTTAAACTGAACTTTAAGAAATTCATGTATAAGTGTTCCTGTCGTGGCTCAGTGGTTAACAAATCCAACTAGGAACCATGAGGTTGAGGGGTCGATCCCTGGCCTCACTCAGAGGGGTAAGGATCCGGCATTCCTGTGAGCTGTGGTGTAGATTGCAGACACAGCTTGGATCTGGTGTTGCTGTGGCTGTGGCGTAGGCCGGTGGCAACACCTCCAATTAGACCCCTAGCCTGGGAACCTCCATATGCCATGGGTGCAGCCCTAGAAAAGACAAAAAAAAAAAAAAAGGAAAAGAAAAAGAAATTCATGTATAAATACACACAGTATACACATATGTAAATATATACATATATATACTCTTATAGATGAATTTTATGTGTTAATAAATTAGAACCAGAAAAGTTATATGCTTAAAAATTTATTTATTTATTCTTATATTTCTCTTAAGATGTTACATTCTTGGCTCTTAAACCCAATTCCAGCCAAAACTGTCTTTAATCCTGTGACTTTGTCCCAGTCACTCTTGGGCCTTGTAGATGTCTATGGAAGTTTCTGTAAGTGGCCAGTAAATAAACTAAGAAAGAGAGCATGGAAATTTCTGCAGAAGTCTTAAAAACTGGTCTTAAAAGTAATGTGTATCATTTATGTCCATATTTCATTGGCAGAACACAACCATATGGCCCAACATAATTGCCAAGGGGCAAAGAAGTGTGTGTTTCTTCAAGAGAGTAAACATAGATATTGGTGAGAAACAATATTCTCTGCTGCAACATTTGAAAAAGCTGTCATTTTGTTCTCTTCTCCAGAACATGATAAGACAAGCAATGGTCTTTACTTAGGTAACTTGAATCTTAACCAAATATGTAGCTAGACTTTGTGCCAATCCTTTCATATGCTTGACCTTGAGTACATTTTTGTCCTAAATCTCTCCCACTGAAAATAGGAAAAAAAGTCTTTTATCATTGTTAACCTGTGGGCCTTCTTTATAATATTTTTTCCCCTGTTAAACTTTCTACCATGCATTTATAGTGCTTTGTTTATTATTTTGGACTAATAGTTGTTCAGTGAAGAAATGATTGTTTTTTTAATTTTCTTTGTTTTGTTTTGCTTTTGTTTTGTTTGCCACATATGCGGCATATGGAAGTTCCTGGGCCAGGGATCGAATCTGAGCCACAACTGCAACCTGTGCCACAACTGCGGCAACACTGGATCCTTAACCCATTGTGTTGGGCTGGGGATCAAACCTTTGCTTCAGCAGCGACCCAGGCTGCTACAGAGACAGTATTGGATCCCTAACCCACTACACCACAGCAGGAACTCCCTAATGAATGTTTTTGATGATTTGTTACCTTTAATATTATCTAACAGCAAACACATAACTGTCTTGATGATACATAGGCCCTGCGCTCAAAGGATGATGGAGTAACAGAAAACAAAGGATAAGTGGTATTTATTCTTTTGTGTAACAGAATTCATGTGAACTAAGGGGTAGAGATATGGTCATTGTTACAATTAGTGGCCCTCAGATGTAAAATTCACATTCCTGGCTCAGGCTCAGTTTTAGTGTGAAAAATATAACCATTTTACTCTTGTGTACTTGCATTCTATGTTCAAAGTCAGGGGTCAGCATTGGTTTTGTAAATAGTGTTATGGAACACAGTCATGCCCATTTGTTAATATACTATCTATGGCTGATTTCAAGTTATGATGGCAGAGTTGAGTAGTTGTGACAGAGACTATATGTGGTCCACAAAGCTTAAAATGTTTACTCTCTGGATTTTTTCCGTAATTTTTTTGCCCACCACCCCTGTTTTTAACCCATGAGGAATAAACATTGTTTCCCTTTACCCTTACAAGGCTTCGATTTTTATTCCACAGAAAACAACTAGAAGCTATTAAAATCCAACGTAACACCTGGTTAACAATGTTGGCCATTTAGTTTCAAAAAGGTTCAAACTGAAATTGAATTAAGGAACACTGGGAAACCTTATTGAACAATATTTCTTTGTAATGATTTCCTGCCTGTGGAGGCCAGTTTTGAATGTATTTTATAGTTGTCTTTCATTTACAAATATATGAACACAAAGACAAATTGTCTATAAAATTACAGTTTTTAGTCTCAGATATTTTATATTGCAGTGATATAAGTTTTAATATTTGTAAATAGTTTGAAAAATAGGTATAAAGGGGCTATAAAATATGGCATAAATCTTATAGCTACCTGGGGTATGTTTTGAATAGTAGGCTTATAAGGAGTTGCTAAAATAAGGCTTTGCATCCTCAAACCTATTTGTGCAATAAATAATGCATAACACATTCCAATCTAAATGGAGCATACTAAGATGCCTAATTTCCATTTTAATCATAAGTATTAAAATTGCATATAAGATTTTATTATTTAAAAAACACCTAAAACAAGATATAATGGTATAAGCTATTTTTATAAAATGACTATATAAAAAGACAGATGAGCACCATTAAGGGCAAATGTGCTCTAGTTGCTAGGACCATTAAAAAGTAGGATGTTATATTTCATTATTTTAGGACTTCCCATTTAACTTAAAAATTAAAATAAAAAATCATAAATGATTGCTGTTTCAGGTTCAAAATTACAACGGAATGTTTTCTCTCTTTTTTTTTTTTTTTTGGTCTTTTTAAGGCCACACCCAGGGCATATGGAAGTTCCCACGTTAGGGGTCAAATAGGAACTGCAGCTGTTGGCCTACACCACAGCCACAGCAATGCCAGATCTGAGCCACATTTGCGAACTACACCACAGCTCACAGCACCACCCCGGAGTGAGGCCAGGGATTGAATCCACATTCTCATGGATATTAGGTTTGTTACCACTGAGCCACCACAGGAACTCCATAACACGTTGTTTTTGTTTAACTCAGAGACATATATATTTCATAATGTACCATTCATCTACACCAGGTTGTGATTTTTTTTTTCCATTTAAGTTGGAGCTATTCCAAGATATATTCCAGTGACATGGTGATAAAAACAGTAGACCTGATCTCTGCTGTTTTAGAGCTATAATAACCAAGGATTAAAAACATATACCAGACTGGTCTTCATAAGCAAGAGTTTTGAAGAATAGTTGAATGTTACAGAGAGGATGCCAAATCTGGGTTTATAAAATATATTTTCCCTACTTTTCACATGGAAGCCCTATAAAAACTGTCATAGAAATTTCTCTGACCCTTTATAGTGGCAATCATGATTAGAACGAATGACGATGCAGACAAAATTTAAATATGAGTGTAAAAATTTAAAGTATATTTTTAGAAACTGCTTTGCTAATGTTATACTTCGTAGTGGTTTTTTAAAACTTTTTTGTGTATTCTTATAAAGTTTAGATACCCTTAGGGATGGTCATAGAATATAAAAAGGATGCTATCAGAAGTCAATCTTACTAAAAAGTACCAAATATATGATTTGCTCTCAAAGTTCCTGCTGCCTGTCTCATAATCACTTAACTGTTTGAAGTTTTACCCAGCTGTTTATTAAATTTGTGCATCAGCCCTGATTTTCTAGGCAGCATTTCTAAAAATATTTTACCAGACCAAGCACAATAGTCTCAAGAGGGATGCTTGTTATGATATACAGATTCCTTGGCCAAGTTTCAGTCTTACTACATGAGATTCTGAGGGATGTAGGCCTGGGAATCAGTCCAAACCTAATCATAGAAAGTAAACTAATGGCTGGTGTCATTTGTTATTCCTATGAATTAGGCATTGCCAGTTTAAGAGAGTTCTTTATAAAAAAGTTATTTAAACTGGAGGGGAGTGTTAAATTGGAAGGATTTCAAGTGAATTGGGAAGATTATATAGATAATCTTTTTTGTTTTTTTTGTTTTTTCTATTTATAGTGCAAGGTGGGAATCTGGAGGCTCCATGCTTGCTTCAGCTATGTATGTGATTTTGACTTATTTAGCTTAGATTCTAATATTGGGCTGGCTAATTGAGACTACTAGGACATTTTCTAACATGGTAGGTAGTGGCATGTTTCCTTAAAAATTTATGCTATAATTTGAAGATTTTACATATTGTTCCATTCTTAGGAAAACTATGAATGTTCAGTGAGTAACATTTCTTACCACGTCAGAACGAATGTCTGAATGACTGGTTTAAATATTTTATGTATTTGGTAACATGGGTCCTGTGATTTGGATATGGTTATTTTCTTATGTAATTCTTATTTTTAACAAAAGTCTTCAACTGCTTTTTATTTTAGTATTTAAAGCATCTAGAAATATAAGAAGTGATTATCTATTGTTGCTAAGAGTAAAGTCATTTTTGTTTGAAATTGTTTTTTAAGAAATCTGCTTACAAAGTGGCAAGCACATATTAAATCTGAAACCTCGATCAATATATTTTATGAGGATTCAAAAACAAAACAGAAGAGGGTCTTTGTCATTTTGCTTACAAGAATAAGCAGAGAATAATCCTACAATAAATTAGAAAAAGGTACTTAGAATTGTATATTCCTTAGGCAAGCTAGAAAAAAAATTGAATGGAATAACTATACATCAACAAACCAGACAACCTAAAAGAAATGAAAAAAAAAAATTCTTAGAAATATATAACCTATCAACACTGAATCAGGAAGAAATAGATAATATGAAGAGGCCAATTACTAGTAAGAAGATTGAATCAGTAATGAAAAATCTCCCCAGAAAAAGCCCAGAAGTACATGGCTTCACTGGTGAATTTAACTATGCATTTAAAAAATAATTAGTGCCAAGCCTTGACAGGCTCTTTCAAAAAATAGGAAAGGAGGTAATACCCCTAAGCTCATTTTACATGGCCAACGTTGCTTTGATACTAAAGCCAGAAAGGGACACTCCATGAAAAGAAAACCACAGAGTGATATCCCTGATAAATATAGATGCAAAAATTCTCAACAAAATACTGGCAAACCAAATTCATTAGCATTTTAAAAGAATCATTCACCATGATCAAGTGGGATTTATTTCTGGGATGCAGTGATGGTTCAACATACACAAATCAATAAATGTAGTACATCACATTAATAGAATAAAAAAATCATGATCATCTCAATTGACACATAAAAAGCATTTGACAAAATTCAACATCCATTCATGATAAAAATTCCTAACAAATTATATATAGAATGAACATACCTCACCACAATCAAGGCCATATATAACTAGCCTGATATATAACATCATACTCCATGGTGAAAGGTTGAAAGCTTTTCCTCTAAGATCAGGAAAAAGACAAGGGTGCCCACTCTTACTGCACCTATTCAACAAAGTAATGGAGGTTCTAGTGGGAGAAATCAGTGAAGAAAAAGAAAAGGCATCAGAATTAGAAAGGAAGAAGTAGAAAGAGAACATTTGCAAAGAGAATTTGTTAACTGGAAGATAAGGCAGAGAAATTCTCAGAATAAAGCTCAGTGAAACAAAAATCAAAAAAAAACAAAAAAAACAGAGGATACAGTATGAAGCTATAATATACAGTTAATATCAGAAGAAAAGGAGAGAAACAGAGGGAAATAAGCAGTATTTTACGAGATAATAGTTTAAAAAAAGTTACCAAAACTGATGATATGTTATGCCAGAGATTCAAGTAACCCCAGAAATCTCCAACAAGATGAAATGTACATTCATACAAACACACACATGCATACACACATACAGTCACTAGGGACAGGATAGTGACACAAAAAAGAAAAGTTGAAAATCATCTAATAAAAATAATATAGATAACTCTCAAAGGGGAGCATACTGTAAATTACAGTGGAATTCAGAAGATGATAGAATGATTTGTTCAATTGACTTTTTTAAAAGGTAAATTAAATCCTATATGTATATCCAGGGAAAGCATTTTTCCATAACTAATATTAAATAACAGGTTGGGGCAAAAGGAAACAAAATGAAGCTAAATTTAGAATTTGCCATCAGCAGACCCAGTCTAAAGGAAATACTAAATATTGTACTTCAGAGAGAAACAAAGAAATCTCTGAAAGGCGGTGATTCACGAAGGAATGAAAAGTAAAGAAACCACATGAGTTCCCCTTGGTGCAGTGGGTTAAGAATCTGACTGAAGCAGCTTGGCTTACTATGGAGATGCTGGTTCAATCCCTAGCCCAGTACAGTAGGTTAATAGTAGGGCATTGCTGCAGTTTTCCATGTGCTACAAGTGCAGCCATTAAAAAAAAAAAAAAAAAGAGAGAGAGAGAGAAAAAGAAAGAAAGAAAGAAAGAAAGAAAGAAAGAAAGAAAGAAAGAGAAAGAAGGAAGTAACAATATGAAATTAATAATGTATGATTTTAAAATATAGAAAATCAAAATACACAATAAAGTCAAAACGTAGTTTAATGATAAAGTGTTCTAGGCTTTTATTAATTGTCTAAAGAAGAATAAAGATATTGATGAACATTATAGTAATAATTTTTAAAGCAAATATTAAATTCAGTTTAGAATAGTATCTACCTCTCATAAGAAGGCTAGATGAAGATATCAAATTTAGCTTGCAGATAGAAGCAAGATATTGCTATGTTCTATTTCTTAAGTTGAGTGGTGGGTTCTTGGTACTTATTATCATGCTTCTTAATTTATGCATAAAGGACATAATTTGTACCAAAAATTACATAATAACTTTAAAAAGAAGTTATCACTAATATCAGCCAAGAATTAAAAATCATATTTCATAAAACAAAGGCCTAGCATATAAAGGAATGAATAAATACTGAATTTTGAGAATTTTATCAACAAAATATACTACTTCTATAACACTTAAAACTCAAATTCTCATATTAGTTTGATGATTTCAGGATGTGATCAATCCAACTTGATCAATTATTATTCCTCCAAGAGATTGTATACTCCTTTGCCTAATCAGACACACTACTATGGAAATTAATTCTTTAAATGTATTGTTATCAGTTTGATATAAAATTACATTTGTTTGTTTTTGTTTATTTTCTATTTTAGAATCTGCATTTTCATCCCTCTTATTTAATCTCATTTTGAACATATAAAATATTTATAGGTTTCAAAAATATTTTATACTGTATGTATACAAACACACTAAAGTGAAAAACTACCATGTAAGTATGTATGTGTAGCACTTAGTTGACTTCAACAATTTACTATAATATCTAGCAATTAATAGATGTGATTTTTAAAGTAAGTATTTTCTGGATTTTTTATCATAATCCTAGTAGGAATGATAATCTCCTTTATAGGTCATTTTAACATTTCACTGGAGTATGCCAGTGTTTCACGTATTGACAGTTACTCATCTTAGACTCTTACTAAGTTTGAATACTGCTGAAGATACAGAGATATTTGAAAAATGTTCTATGTTTAAAAAATTACTTCACAAGTAACAGATTTTTAAACACATGCTATTTGGAAAGTAACACCTCAGGCTCTCAAGTAGAGCCTGTTTACTCAGAGTTTAACTTTCATTTAACAAATGTGGATATCTTGTTTCTCAAGGAGGAGAATATTAGAAGTAGAAAATTATAATGTTTGGGGGAATAAAGGAACTATTAGGGATGCAGTCATAGCACCTCTCTGAGATGAAGGTAGATGATAGTCTAACAAAGGGAAGGAAGACTTAGAGTCTTGCAAATGCAGCATCCACTTTGAACCAATGAATATTTTACATTTCAAAAAGACCAGAAAGGAAATTAAGCAAATCCTAAAATTGAAAACATAGTTAAATGAACCTAGCTCTGTATCAGACTGATTATATAATCACAGAGAAAAAAAATGATTTTTTTTAACCTAGAACTGTGACTAAATACCTGGTGGATATTTTTTAGGGATTAAAAATCTATAAAGAAATACTTAATCTTACATAGTGAGCTTGTTGTTGGTATTGGCATAGTGATCCTAAGCTATATTGTGTACATCATAAGATGGTGAAAATGATATATCCATATAATATACTGATGTTATTATAAACAAAGTGTCATATTGTGGTAAAAGGGAGACACAGCTACAAGGTAGGGAAAAGTCAGAAACAGCCTGTAGGGTTGCATTTGAATTTGAGTGATCAGTGTGTGTTCCTTATGTATATATTCTATCTCTGTCTACCAAGAGAGCCTAGAAAGAACAGTACTCATTGCAGTGAGCACCCTGGCATCAGTCTGGGCCCAATCAAGAAATAGAAATCACACTGTGTGTTAAAGAGGGGGAAGTTTAATAAAAATAATTATTAAACTGGAATATAGGATTGACTATTAGAAAACTCTTTATGAGATTCTTTGGCTGAAGGAGAGTACTCAAAGAAGGGTGACCTCAGTAGGGAGTCCCTCCCCAAATCTGGGTTTCAGACCTCATTGGTGAAGGTGTAATTCAGTCCACTAGATAGCAGAAAAGTTTGCTGATGTTTCAAAGATATACCTGATCTACAATCACTGAACAAGTGAGAAGCAACCCTTCAGAGTGCAGGCAAAGAGCAGGGCAAACAGCAACCTGTATGTGTGTGCTTATAGTTCCACAAAGGATGAAAAACCCCTCTTGGTCACAGATGTACAGCACGTGGTCTTGCAGAGGGAATTGGCAGCTATAGGGAGGAAGCCTTGGAGGTACTTGTTTTGCCAGGCCATGAATACAAGGTCACCAAGGACCATGCAATCTGGGTGCATTGATGGGGCACAGGTCCACCGTATGTCCTCCCACCTATACTGCTGTTTCACCACACTGGAGAAGGGCCCTTTCCTCTTGCAATGTCTCCCTAGTGCCCTCTTCTGAGAAAGTTTAACACAATGCTCACTTTATAGGAAATATGCTTGATTGAATTTTGTGTATTACCATAGAGTATATGTTGATGTGTGCAAATGGAACTGAGAGGCAATAGGTTGATTACTGTCATAACATGTAATACCCAAATATTTGTTTCTAAAAACCATTACTCTTTAGAAAGACCAGTATTCCTTGAATAAAAGACTGATTCTGGGTCTGAACATGGAAAGGAATGAGAGCTTGGAACTCACTGCCAAAGACTTGCTCGAATATCAATGGGAATATGTCTCCATGTACATGCTCTCGCTGGTGAAATTTGGTTAGAGTGAGCATCAAAAAGGATAGTTGACAGTAAAGGCAGACAGCTGGGGAATGAATCCATTGAGTCCATAGTAGTACTAAAAAAGAGGGAATGGTGAAGGAAGGGTAAGTTCTTTATAGAAGAATGACAGCAAAAAACAACAAAAAAGATTGAATAAAACAATTAGGAAGTCACAATTAGCAATGAAAAAAGTGATAATTGGTTTGGGCAGGGATCATCCATTATGGTAATATCATTGGATGAAGTTTCTTGGGGACTTGAATATTCACTGTGTCAAAAAGCATCACCCCACTGATTATGTATAACCAGAAAAGAAAAGGGTACCTTTACAAAAGATAAATGGGGAGAATTCCACCTGAACCAAGGTTATCACATAGTGTCCCCAATAATGGGGCAGACTGACATTATATGTCTCTATCTCTCCTTGATGTAAAGCAAAAGAAAGCACACATTTCCATTGTAGAACTCTTTCCAAAATATCTTAATCTGAATCTAATCATGTGGAAACAATTAGAGAAATTTGGATTATAGGACATTCTATGAAATATAAAAATAAAAATAGTAGATGATTCCGTTAAGATGTATAGGTAATCCCATGACTGCTGTTTCTGATGAGAGTGTCAGAACTTAAAGCACAATGTGTTAATTGATTTACTTAATAACATATTGTTTCAATTAAATTTAAATTTAATCATGTGTTTAAATGATATCGTGTTAAATTATATCATGTGTTTAAATTATATCATATGTTAATTATATCAACACATGATGTAATTTAAATTATAAAGTTTAAATTATATCATGTGTTAATTTGAAGATAATATAAGCCATCTAATAATATTTAGAAAAATTCTTAATCAAAATGTTTGCCAAAAGGGGGAAGTTTCCATTACCTAGAAAATTCATTTATTTGATATCTGCTTATTACCCTTGACATCAGAAAAATGAATCTATGTAGTAATTATTTGGTAATTTTTAAAATCTACAGTTGCATAAATTTAAGAAGCTTTGGTACTTTGAAAAGAGCCTACAGATTGCAAATGTTATTATGTCGAATGAAGTCTTGGCTATCTCACTTTATCTTTGCTTATAGATAGTTTTTTATGTATTTTACCTCTCCCTCATAAACAATGGGGCTTTTGTAGGAACACACCATCCATTATACATTTTTGTATAACTCAAAAGACATAGTGTATTACCTGGCACTTCTAAGAGCTCCAAAATCAAGGCTAAATAAAACAAAGATAAACATCATAGAGCTGGGAAATTTGTACTTCCAAGACATTTGGTAATTCCTATAGATCTTTAAACCTGCCTATATCAAATACCATCACTTTAAAGAAATTTTTAATTCATGTTTTAATGTTTCACAAACTTTACATATCAAAATGTCACAATGATTATTATGTTAGATATCCCAGTGATGCCTGCCCAACTCTCACTAGGACTGGCAACATGGAGGAACATGGTTTTAGAGCATTATATATCTCCCTCAGTAGGAATTTGGATTGGTTGATGTCATATGTACATAAATGATTTCACAGAGTTCAATTAAGACTGCTGTACTTCAACATATGCCTTTACATGTAATTCCCTTGTTACAAAATTTGACTTTCTCAGAGGTTTAGCTTTCTAGTTAAATTATTCTTCTTGGAATTTGTGTTGTAGCTCAGCAGGTTAAGTACCTGACAGTAGTGTCTGTAAGTATGTGGGTTCGATCGCTGGCCTCGCCCAGTGCATTAAGGATACAGCATTGCTGCAAGCTGTGGCATAGGTCACAGATGTGGCTCGAATCTGGCATGGCTATGGCTGTGGCGTAGGCTGGCAGCTGCAGCTCTGCTGCAACCCCTAGCCTGAGAACTTCCATATGCCGCAGGTATGGCCGTAAAAAGAAAAAATTATTTTCTCATTGAAATGAGAAGCTTCCCTAATTTGTCTTTTGTAGATGTGGCAATTTCATAAGATGTTCTCAAATTCACTGACACATCTACCACCAAGAAATGAGATATAAGTCCTGATTCCTTGAACCTAGGCTGGCCTTAGTGATTCTCTCACAAACAATAGATTGTGGTGGATATGATACCTCGTGACTTCTGAGACTAGGTAATTAAAGACAGTGCTGGTGCCGCCATGCTCAATGCAACCCCTTACTTTAGGAGCCTTGAGTTGTCACCTGTGAAATTTGACTACCCAAGGTCAGCATGTGCTGAGGAAACCCATCACACATGGAAGGGCCCTGTTTAGGTGTTTTGGTCAACAGACACAGTTGCAGTCCAGGATGACAGGCAGCATCAAGCACCAAAAATGGAATTGAAGGTACTGCTAGGTAATTCCCATTTCTAGCCATTGACTCATTTCCACTGCAGCATCTTCCTTACTGAGGGTCTAGGCATTTTGAAATACAGGTGAGCCATTCTCACTGTACCCCATGTGAATTCCTTACCCCAGAATCTATAAACATTTTAATATGTTTGTTTTAAGGTTGCTTTTTATTTATTTATTTATTTATTTATTTATTTATTTATTTATTTATTTTTTGGTAATCTGACACATAGTAACAGTAAATAGACAAGAGAATTAAGTTAACTATCTTGCTGGAGGAATTAGTGATGAGGCTCTTATTTTGTGTGGTATTTTTTTTTTTGTATAACCTAAACAAGCTACAAAACTGCACAAAAACAAACTGGGTATTTCAGGCCAGACCATATGAATCACAGGGATCCCTAGAAATTTCTATGAGTAACTACTGATTTTTTCAACCAAGTTCATATAGGCGTACGAGCAGCTTCATGGCAACCAAATGACAGGTGGTTGACTAGTCATGCATATGCCTGTGCTTGAACAATCAGCACTGGTGATTGGACTTCATCAATCTCCAAATTACACTGCAGAAGCTTTGTTACTAGGTATCAGCAATGTCTAATTGCAAAGGCAACCGTAACTTTTTTAATTTGCCAATGATTACTATACATTGACCAGAACATCCAATGTGATGTAAGATAACTCCTGTCTGGTATTTGGTTTATTTCACTCTATCATAATCACTTACTTGTCTTGGCCTCCCTAGTTAAACTGCATTCTCCTTGAAAGCAGAGACTGTCTTTTTTTCAGTTATAAATCTACATTAGCTTAGCTCAGCATTCCCCTTAGGTGATCAAAGCATAATTGTGAAAGTAAAGAAAATTCTAAATGAGGATAGCCTTTGTCATTGTTGTTGTCATTGTGTGTCTATTATGTCTTGAAGGGTATGCGAACCCTGAATCTTAAATGTTATCCCTCCCATAATGCCTACTTTCTATTTTACTATAGGAGAATCCTGCAAATTTGTGCTCATAAAAAAAGTCTGAAAGAATACATCTAACATTTTAAAAAGATTATTTAGGGGTTAAGTCTGTGGTACAGTGGATTAAGAATCTGACTGTAGCAGCTCGAGTCACTGCAGAGGTACAGATTTGATCCCTGGCTCAACACAGTGGGTTAAGGATCTGACATTGCCACAGCTGTGGCGTAGATCGCAGCTGAAGCTCAGATTCAGTCCCTGGCCTGGCAACGTCCATATGCTGCAGGTGCAGCCATTTAAAAAAGAAAAAATTCTTTAAAGACTCTTGGGAAATGAAATTTTGGAGAATATTACTGAGAAAGGGAGAGATTCATTTTGCAGTTTATATACTTTGGTATACTTTAATATTTAAAAAATTGAATACATACATGATCGTATAAAATTTAAAACAAAAATTCATACTCTATAGATCACAATTAAAATTGTCTTTAGATTTTATCTGTGGAATGCGAACAATAATATTTATTGCAGAAACGAAGGTACTGTAAAGTGTTTTGTGATTGCTTTGGGCTCAGTTTTTTTCTTGATTTGAAATTACACTTAAGTGTTTTTAAATCATACAAGAAATAATAAAGAGGGCAAGAAGAAACTTATGTAGGTATGATGGATATATTTATAGCATAGGTTGCCATGATGGTTTCACACATCTAAACTTATCTTTAAATTTGTTAAATTGTATACCTAAAATATGCATAGCTTTCTGTATGTCAGTCATACCTCAGTAAAGTGAGTTTTTAAAAAAGGAAATCGAGGGAAATCAGCCATTAAACCTTGGGACTTGTATACTTAAAGAAGTCTATATTAAGTTAATGATAAATTCTAATACGGACAATTATAAAACACCAATCGAGGTTTGAAAAAAGAATTAACAATTGTGTTTTCTGCCCTTTCGCCCAATTTCAGGGACCCCATAGTTCAGTCTTACATTAACCCAGGAGTCTTGCTGCCTCTGTTTATTTTTTGCAAGCCGTTTTTCAAATTGCGGTAGAATTGATATACAATAAATATACACAGATTTTCCCAGTTCAGTTTGATAAGTTTATAAATTTTATATGCCCCCCTAAAGAAATGAAGCATTTCTATTAGCACATAATTCTAGGGAATTTTTAACCAGTGCCCTCCCCACCCTCAGTTTGTGGAAGACAGCTGCAGTTCACTTGATAAAGGATTTGCATTGTCTTGGAGTCAGGTCTCCATTTCTGGGGCTCTAAGCTCAGCCTTCAGATGGTTGCTGCCCGTATACCTCAGGGATTATCTCTCCCAGCTCTCCTTCCTTGCCCTGGGACTTCACTGTACCACTCCTGTGGACTCTATGAAAGTTTGTGGGAAAGGTCTGGCAGGTCAGGGCAGGCTTACTCTTGGCTGGAGCACTGCAGGATTCTAATCCATCCTGTCATCCCAATCGCCTCCATTAAAAGTGTGTTTAAACTCTGGCGAGTTTTTCCTTACCTCTATCAATGACAGATTTTTGTCTCCTAGCACTGCTCCATGGACGTGAAAGCAAATGTCTACCTCTTCTTTTCCAAGTGCTTGTGACTGTATGGAATTTAGTCTGTTTGGATCTATTTACATCCTCAGCTCTCCTACAGGTTTAAAAATTTTGTATGTCTAATTTATTCAGTTTGCTTGCGCTGTTCAAATGAGAGTAAATGCTTCTTGAGAATTTTTTACACTACCCAGAATTGAATTCTCAGATGCTTTTTATGAACACTTTTAAAATATAGGCTATGCTTACCTCAAACAGCTATGCCCTGTTCTAGTACCTATCACTCATATAAAGACCGAGTTTGTCCTCTGCACACCTTGAACATACAGACACACCTCTTTTTATTGTGCTTTGCTTTATTGTGCTTCATAGATACTGTGTATTTTGCAAATCGAAGGTTTGTGACAACCCTGTGTCATCAAGTATATCGGCACCATTTTTTTCAACAGCATTTGCTCATTTTGTGTCCCCGTGTCACATTTTGGCAATTCCCCCAGTATTTCAAACTTTTTCACCATTATTTTATTTTTTATGGTGATCTGTGATCAGTGATCTTTTGATGTTACTGTTGCAAAAAGATGAGACTCACCAAAGGTTTAGGTGATGGTTAATGTTTATTTAGCAATAAAGCATTTTAAAATTAAGGTATGCATGTATTTTTTAGACATAATGTTTTTGCACACTTAGTAGACTACAGTATAATGTAAGCATAACTTTTATATGTACTGGGAAACCAAAAAATTCATACCACTTGCTTTATTGCAATATTTGCCTTACTGCTGTGGTCTGGAACCAAACCCACAACATCTCAAGTATTCCTGTATTTCCAACTCGGTAGCTAATAGAAAGGAGAATAATGCTATCTTTTTAAAGAATAACATGCCTGCATTCTTTAACAAGTTATTACAAACTTGTTAAATAACAAATTGTTATTTTAACAAGCTGTTAGTTTAAAAACAATATGATAGATTATAGTATAATCTTACAGTTCTATAGTCAAGTCTGGCACAGGTTTCCTTGGGTTAAAAATCAAGGTTTCAGCAGGGCTCTGATGTTTCTGGAGGCTCAAGAGGATATCTCCTTCTGTTTAGAAACAATCTATATTTCTTAGCCTGTAGTTCCTTTCTTCTCTCTTCCAAACCAGCAATGTCACACCTCTCTGCTTTCTAAAACCTCCCCCTATGTGTCTCCTCTCATGCCTTCCAATTTCTCTTACAAAGATCACTGTGATGATATTGGGTCCACCTGGATAGTGCAGGCTACTCTCCCTGTCTTAAGGTCAGCTGATTAACAACCTTAATTCCCCTCTGCCTTGTAACGTGAAATATTGACATTCTGGGAATTAGGACGCGGGTATATTTGAGGGATACTATTCTGCCTGCCACCAGACAACTCACCTCTTGTCCTTCAAAATTCTCAGAAACTGATTAATGTCCTTTTCTCAAAAAGGCCATTCTAATTCTTCATGTGTTTACATATGCTATGACTCACCCTAATTCTAGTCACAGTGAAATCATTATGAAATTTTTAAAAATGAATCTATACAACAGATAGCATTTTTAGCAAAGTTAATAAATTTTACTGGACATGCATGTTTCCTACACTTTTATAATATATGAATTTAAAGTAAAATGCATGTAGAAATACAATGAACAATTAAAATTAAATTCCGAGGTAAAGTGTTTATTAAGTATTTTATCGGCATGTCCTAACTGTCTTGAGGCATTATCACGTATCCCTCTGATAGGGAAAAATATGTATGTCTTGTTTGGAGGCAAGATACTATGGGGGTAAATAATTTGCAGAGAATTGGCTGGCAGAAAGCAAGTCATTTTTTATAACAATCCAAGCATTTTAATGACGAGCTATTTATCACGCTTTCCTATTATCACTTGGTATTTGAACCATAAAGGTAATTAACTAGGAATAAGTGAACCGAATAATATGCCTACACCTGTCCACCCTTTATCAGCATGACTTTATGATGCACAGTGAAATGTTTTAGCTGGAAGGCAAAAAATAAAATATTAATGCTTTTAATATTGAATGCCTTTGTGCCTTTGGAACCATGATTCAATAATGTGAGCCAGGCCTTGGGATTTAAAGGTGTTAGGGTCACACCTGAATAGCATAGTAGTCCTTTCAGCAGCCCAAAGCATTCTGACTCAAACCTTCTACCTGAAACTATCACTGAAATCCTTCATATGTTTAAATGATACCTAGCATTACTCAGCAATATTGCCATGTCCACTGGCTTTAAGGATTGATAGCTAGAATGTGATTTTTAAGATATCGTCTGTGAGACCATTGCATATTTATAGAACACCTAATTGTAAATAATTAATATTAAAACAACAACAATAAATTCTCAATACAAATATCAGGCTTTTGATTATTTTCCTACTTTTGAGAGGATAGAACATCCAGGGGATTATTTTATTTTGAGATGCAACAAAATATCCTGCAGAATTAAAGCATTTTTTTTTTTTTAAGCATGGAAACTAGGCCATAGAGAAAAAGTAGAAACTAAAACCAAAAACCGAAAGAAATTAACTAAATAATTTAACAAGGCCCAAACAAGTAAGTACCCATCTAAAGTCAGGGATATTTGACATAGGGTCTATGTCTAAAGTTAAATGTCAGATGGCAGGAGAAAGGGAAAAATAAAAAACAAATCTAAAGCCATCTTTCAATCATGAGTACACACTGAGTACATCTGGACAGCTTTATACCAGGGCGTCATACCTGGATTTTCTCTTTTGTATGTCAGAGAGAAATTCGGGCAGACGTGTTTCTCGCAATTCCAATGTATAACCTGTTTTGAGATTTTTTACATTAGTTTATAATTTAAAATCTCAGAGTCCAAGTCACAGAGTGCAGAAGAGCCAGGTATATCAATCAGCATTAACAGGAGTTAGATATATAAGGGCTGAATTACATAAAGTACCTATGATTTTCTAGCTGTCTCTCATGTTTCATACAGGCCAGTTGTTGGGAGGGTGATAATTTGAGGAATAGATGCATACCCAGTCAGAGGTGTCAGAAGCGAAGGGAGAGCAGCCTAAAGAGTCAGTGTATAGATCATGGTAGAGGTGAAATATGTTATTTGACGTCACAGAGAAATACCATTATGTTGGTGGATTTCCTTTTTTCTTTTCTTTTTTAGGGCTGCACCCACAGCATATGGAGGTTCCCAGGCTAGGGGTCATATCAGAGCTGTAGCTACTGGCCTACACCACAGCCACAGCAACACCAGATCCAAGCCACGTCTGTGACCTACACCACAGTTCACAGCAATGCCAGATCCTTAACCCACTGAGTGAGGCCAGGGATCGAACCTGTCCTCATGGATACTAGAGTTCCACTGAGCCATGACGGGAACTCCCCTTTTTTCATTTTAAATCTTTTCTTTGACTTTCTCCATATCTAGCACCTAAGAAAATAGTTTTGCATATCTCGAGTCAACTTAGCAAAACTAATACAGAAATAACTGCTATGAAAATTCTGCTCTTCAGAATTGAGGGAGGGTGTGCTATACACACAAAAAAATAAGGCCATCTGGTTGTTTATTCCACACCCCTATACCAAATGATATATAACTACAATGAGAATAATTATTAATATAGTTGTAATATATAAATATAGCTTGCCTTAATGATTTTGTTCTAATCTTGAATATATATAATCATGAATATGTACACATTAAAATATATGCTATGCAAAACATACATGGATTAGCAAAAAGGAAAACAATACTACAGATATTTGTGTTGGTATAAAGAGTTGTCTGATACTTTAAAAGGCAGTTTTTAAAATCTAAAATCTGTAGAGCCAAATTATTAGGTGTTTATTCACATTATGGAGCAGCAATATACTTTTAAACAGATGTAAGATGTTCTTAAAAATACCTCACCTTAGGAGTTCCTATCGTGGCTCAGTGGTTAACGAATCTGACTAGGAACCCTGAGGTTGCGGGTTCGATCCCTGGCCTTGCTCAGTGGGTTAAGGATCCGGCGTTGATGTGAGCTGTGGTGTGGGTCGCAGACGCGACTCGGATCCCGTGTTGCTGTGGCTCTGGCGTAGGCCAGCAGCTGTAGCTCTGATTAGACCCCTAGCCTGGGAACCTCCATGTGCCACGGGAGTGGCTCAAGAAATGGCAAAAAGACAAAAAAAAAATCAACTTATTTATTTAAAATATAGTTTAATTCACACACACACACTCTTTAATCATACATACCTTTCAATCAATAGCCAGCCTTTACAAAAGCAGTTATGTTGCATACATTAAGGATACTCCTTTAGCATTTGTCTGGAATTACAAAGTATCTTTTTTGAAAGACGCCTGTAGTCTCTAGAGATGTTCCCCTTTTTTTAAAAAAAGTAGGGTGTTAATAGCATGACATAACTAAAGGTGCAAGTTGTCTTTCTACTCAGCAAGCATAATTGCTCTTTGTTTTTATATTATCTCATCCCCTTTAAGGTCACCTACTTTTGGTTTTCCTCAGGGACATAAACAAGAGAAGATAGAGCTCATATTTATATTTTCTAATATAAAAGGAAGATATGTGCAACCATTCAGCTATGTTTTCCATTGGTTAAATACCATAATCTGAACTTACTTACTTTTTGTATATTATTTGCTTTTCTCAAATTATAATCACTGCTTTCTGCTCTGTCATTACTTTGCATGCCAAATAATAGGATTTGCCATCCACTGTTATTATGTTGGGATTTTTGATGTTTTAATCACAATTTAAAAACAAACTTGTACATGTTTTTATCTTTGTTGATTTTTTATCACATCTCTCATAGCATTTTCTAATGCTGGGGGAAAAATGTTGCTTTGTCAATACAATCTTTTTTGATGTTTAAACAAAAGAGACAATTTTATTTAAAATATTTTCTAGTTCCACTGGGACTACACATTTGTAAATATTCTTTTTGTTTGTTTGTTTTTGTTTTGGGTCTTTTGTCTTTTTAGGGCTGCACCCAGGGCATATGGAGGTTCCCAGGCTAGGCGTCTAATTGGAGCTGTAGCTGCTGGCCTACGCTATAGCCACAGCAATGTGAGATCTGAGCCACGTCTGCGACCTACAACACAGCTCACAGCAATGCCGGAGCCTCAACCCACTGAGCAAGGCCAGGGATTGAACCCACAACCTCATGGTTCCTAGTTGGATTCGTTTCCGCCGTGCCACGAAGGGAACTCCATGTAAATATTCTTAAACTATGCCTTAGTATTTCCCTCCAGTAAAATAGGAAGTTCTCCAACACACCTAACATATTATGCTCTGCTTCTGACATTTTCTGACTTAACATAAAAAGCAATGCAGTATGTGGAAAAGCATGGACCAGACAGATTTAGGTTAAACCCTTGTCTCTGACAATGAATAGCTGTGTAAATTAGGACAAGTTTATGGACCTCTCTAAACTGGGGGAAACATGCCCAATCTCAGATCTTAGGAGGTTTAAATGAGAGAACGATTATAAAGAACTGACCAAACAGTAAAGCTTTATCAAAATGCAATAAGTAAGATCCAAAAAAGTCAATCCACAGTAAATCCATATGATAGACTAATTGTGAATTTAGGGAAATATTGACCAGTGCTAACCAGAGCACCTAGCTGGTGGAAGTTCCTGGATTTCAATTGTCACTTTCCAACCTACCCAATTCTATGTATGTGCTGATGTCACCTGATGGGGGTTGTATATTTTGTTTTAAATATCCGTGTGAATATCTTTGGGCCCCATGACTAAGGTGGTCAGATAAAATACAGGACAACTAGTTCAATTTGACTTTGAGATAAATAAGAAATATGTATATTTTAGTATAAGGTTTGTCCTTCAAGTACTGCATGGAGAAAAGTGGGAGAAAAGTGATAAAGTGAAAAGATCTTTGTCTAGTTACAACTTGAGTTTGGACAATACCATAATGTGTCCTTAGGGCTTGGGATCATCATTGCCAGGCCTAGCCCAAAGGATGCTGCAAAGTTTCCATACAAGTCCCACACCCTATATGATGCCCCATTTGTCATGTTCTGGGAAAGATAGCAGAGCATGGTAGATCGGTCAGAGGATCTTAAACTATTTTTGCATCACAGAGACAATCTGGTACTAGTGGACTTCTGCTCAAAATAATGTTTTTAAATACATAAAATATACTATATGGGATTACAAAAGAAATCAATTATATTAAACTACTGTTATCAAAATAATAAACATATTGTGATATTGCAATACATTTGCTTTTATTAAGGCATTAATAAGAGCTAGTGGAGATTCTAAAAATCTCTTTGATTTCAATATAGTGATGGGTATAAACAATAATTCTAGTTATGTGAAAATTGTAATGTAAGTTAATTAAATCTATTAGTGAAAATCTCATAGGTACTGTTAAAACTACTATAGAATGTTGCCTAAATTTATAATTGAAGGAAATGCCAAATTTCAGTTGGATATTTGTGAAAATGAAGATGTAGGATTTTTTCCAATCCAAGTGTACAGGCCTTATGAATCCTAGCTGTGGACCCTTTAGGGTACAGTTATCCTAAGTTAAAAATCCCTGATAGAAACAATGGTATTGTACTATAATTAAGTAATATGACAAATATCACTACAGTGGCAATTCATTTTATAATATATAAATGCATCAAAGTAATGCATGTGTATATTAAAATACATAATATTATGTGTCAAAAATATTCAATTAAAAAATCCCTGAGATAATATACTAGCTCTTGGTGGTTTAATATCCCTTCCAACATTTTGATATGAAAAATTTCAAATTTAGGGCAAAATGGAAAGTTATAAACACCTGCATACCTCCTCCATGGCTTATATCATTAACATTTACCTACATTTATCATCTGTTCATTGCTTTATTCAACCATCAGCCCATCTTTTTCACTGATATCACAAAGTGAATTGCAGACTTCTGTATGATTCTCCCCTAAATATTTCAACATAAATGTCCTTATTTGTTTGAAGTTCATATTTCTTTTAAGGTAACAGTTATGCACAGTGCAGTGCACAGATTTTAAGTGGACACTTACTAAATTTTGACAAATGCATTCACTTGTATAACCCAAATCTTTGTCAAGATAGAGCACAAGTTTCTTCATTTTTCTTCATAATTTTTGACATGGGTTATGTTTTTGTATACAGGTAACTTGGAGACTGCCATGTGCCACCTCCCTACCTACTGTGAAACAACAGGAAGAAGCTGAAAGGGTAGGTAAACCATGAGAGAATTGGTATTTTAAAAATAACTGAGTCAAAACTGAAGTCCTGGGAGTTCCCTGGTAGCCTAGTGTTAAGTTAAAGATCCAGCGTTGTCTCCGCTGTTGCTCAGGTTACTGCTGTAGCGCAGATTCACTCCCTGGCCTGGGAACTTCTGCATGCTACAAGCATGGCCAAAAACAAAACCCTGAAGGCCTGGGAGCAAAATGTTATCATAGGACCATAGTCAGCAGCACTAAATGATAGGGTTTGACCCAAGAGAGGTGATTCCAGCCAGTTCAAGGAGAGCGAGGCACTACATGTAAAGGCAAGCAGGTCAGTCTGATCTTTCTGTGGCCAAAACAGGGCTGTATAAGACTAATGTAATTGGTAGGTTGGAGTTGTGGTAGATATCAGACAGTGTTACCAATACAGTCATTTAGCCAAGAATTATTAGGTAATTAGGATATCTCAAATGCAGGTATGGCTTTCCTATATTTTTACTCAAGAAAAATTGACCCTCTCCTTTGTAGTACTTCTTACCACCTGGCACTCGTGCTTATTTGTTTTGTTATTTCTGTATATATGTTGGGCCCTGCTCGAGTGGGGTTTTGTCCCTTTTAGTAATTGCTGCTTTTTCCAGTCTTGATCTAGTGAATTGGCAGTGGGATCATTAAAGATTCATCCATAAGACTTTGAATGGTAGCTTTGGGTAGTGGTTAAAATGTGTGTGCCTTTGAAGCCTGTGGCCTGTATCTGAATCAAGTTTGTCCTCATGCTAGTGATGTGATTTTGGTCAATTTATTTAACCTCTCCCCTGTGCTTAAGTTTCCTAATATGCAAAAAAGGGGGTAATAATTTCCCAGATAAAATGATGAAATAAGTTAATGCATGAAAATTACTCAGGACACATGTTAACTGCCCAAAGCTGCTAGCTATATTATTATAAGTGATGTTTCATCCTAAAATAGCAACTCTGGTCCTAGCCAGATAAAGAAATCACCAAGAGCTCTGGCTAGTAATGTAGCTTAAGATATGTAGCTTCAAATTGAATAAAACTAAGAAATCATGTCCAATCTAATTTGGAGTAGGTGAAAAGGACTTAATTCAGATCAAAGGAAGAAAATTTTCATCCTATGGGAAGCAAAGAGGCTGTTTCTAGGATATCTCAGCCCTGTGAACCCATATCAAATGGATATATCTCTTTAAAAGGTTCTACTTTTACTTAGAGTTATAGTTCTAAAGAAGAAGCTGGAAATGAAGAAATTTAGATTTGTGTTCCATCCAGAGTTGATCAGTTCATGGCCATATCCTGAGTTCTCTGGGACCTTTCCCTCATTTGTCTAATGAGAGGGTTGGATTGGACAGCATCGAAAAACATCATCAAATGATTCTGTAGCATTGAATACATCAGAGAATGAAGGACACAAACAGCATGCCATTCGGCAAACACACACAAAGGACAATTTTTAAAGGCTTTGATTTTTTTTTTTTTTTGCTTTGTGTGGAAGACAAAGATGCAAGGATTAAAGTATTTCTAAGCTGCTGACATTGCTTCCAGCCATAGCGCTGTTTCATAGAATACTCCTTTAGTGCACTGTATTTAACACATATAATGATGTTATCATATACCTCATTTCTCAGCGGTAACTAGGCAACATGAAATGTTCTATACTATCAAACCCGCAAAGAAAGGAGTGCTTCCACTCCAGGCCAAGTGAATTTTCTAGATAATTCAAATTTACCCTTTAGTTACCAGTCTTAGATTAAAATAAAATCTTTCTAAGAGGTATTTAACAATACTATGATGACTTCAGTAAATCATAATTAGTTATGAACTGTTTATAAGCATAAAGTTTATAAAGATGTGCATCAATTATGTTACCATTGTTAAAAGCATTTCTAAAAGGCAGCTGTAACCTGAGGGGAAGGGGCTGAGAGAATGGTTGGAACACATGTGACTCATTATCCCCACATGAAATTTACCCATTTTGCTTTTCTGTATTTTTTTCTCAAAATATTAGAATTATTTTCTCATATCTCATGTACTTTCAGTTTAGCAGTTATTATTTCTGTCAGTCATCAGCTTGCTGATTTTTGAGCTTCAGCTTCATGCTTTCCTAAGCTTCCTAACTAAAATAATCTGAAAACCAAATATTATAGAAAAATATTTAGAGAAAAAAGAAGGAAGTTATGAGTGATGGCCTGAGAGGATTTTCTTTGTATTAAGGATATTGAATGTATGACTTTGATTTCAAATACCCAGAAGCTTTAAAAAATATTTTCATATTTTGAAGCTACATTTTGGATATGGGACCCCCCCCCTTTTCTTTCTTTCTTTTTTTTTTTTTTGCTTTTTTAGGATCATATGTGCGGCATATGGAAGTTCCCAGGCTAGGGGTTCGATCGGAGCTGCAGCTACCAGGTTATGCCACCACGACGGCAACGCCAGATCTGAGCCATGTCTGTGACCTACACCACAGCTCATAGCAACGCCAGATCCTTAACCCACTGAGGCCAGGGATTGAACCCACATCCTGATGTATACCAGTTGGGTTCATTACCACTGAGCCACAACAGGAACTCCTATGAGCCTCTTGAAGAAATAAGCTTTGCCTAAGTTAATGTAGTGTACTATATAGTGTTACTACAATTTATTTCCTTTGGATTCAGTGATAAAATGGAATAGGGACTTTCTGGTTTATGCTCTAAACCATTTAAACTTTGGATTATCTAAAGTTGAAGATGGAGAGAAAATTTCTTTTAAGTGAAAGGTCACAAAATCACGTAAGAGTGTCAGCCATTACAACAATAATAGGCAGTAGAATGAAAAAGAAGTTGAATTTAAGAGGCTTAAAATGCCAAAACCCTTTTCCACTTTTGTGACTTCCATGTCTGTAAAATTCACTAACCTGTATGAAATTCATCATATCAGCATGATCATGAGATCCTTATGGATGGTTCTGAATATATATCATATATATTTCCTATATATATATATGTATATATCTCATATATGTCTAATATATCACCTATGTATATATTTCATATATAAATGAGATCTTTAGTTATATAAAGCAAACTGATAGATTGGCTACAGTAATTTTTGCTTATCATTTTTTATAAGAATTTAAGTGTCATTTGCCTTCATTTCCCCATTTCTTTCATCCCATCTCACTGTTTATATATCTCTGTGGGGGTGGGGGTAAAAATTCTTTATTTCCTAGTACCTGTGAAATACCGAGGAAACAAAATAATTTCAAAATATCATTATACTACAGTGATGATATGAAATACCTGATTCCTATGATTCAAAGTTATATCCCAGAATCCAATCTGTTATCATTTTTAATGTTTTTTTTTAAGTTCCAGACCACTTTAATATGTAGCATGTCAGGAATATTATCAATATTATCTATATTATTAGAAATATCAGAAAGTGTTTATTGCTCCCAAAATAAAAAAACAGACAATTTCAGTTCATTTATATTTTTTCTTTTGGTAAGATGATATAATTACAAGACAATTCTAAAACCCATTGTTTTCTATACTAACACACTTTTCTTGAAATTTTTGATTCCAATCCAGAAATGTATTGTTTTTAAGATTCTCTCTTCATGAAGAAAAACACTTATTAGTAGTTCCAGAAGTTTAGTAGATGATTTTCAAACATCCTACCTATGAACCAAATATATTTCATTCTAATTCAAACTAATGAGGCAGAACTGTCCTATTTATGAAAATTGTACTCTGATATGTCTCTAGGAGATACTTTAAAAGAAAACTTTTAAATATAAGAGCAAAGAATATTAAAATGTGAATATATTTATGCCAGAAAGTTCAAATATGTAGAAGAATAAATGTAACATTGAGAGTTGAAGAAATATAATAACCTGCCCCAAAATAGTTGATTTTGTTTCTGTTACAGCCAACTTTATCACAGTATTTCTTTTCATTTTTATTTATTTTTATTCTTTGATCTTGAATAACTACACTTTTAATTGTCCAGGGACAGTGGAAGATAGTAAGTTATAATATTCCCACATTTGTTTAATGCTTACTATATACTAGGAACAATTTCAAGTGTTTTGAAGTATAAATTCGTTTAACCAACATGACAACCCTATGAGATAAGTACTATATCAGTTTTACAAATGAAGAAATTGAGGTAGAGAAAAGTTAAGAAACTTTCCCTAGGTCAAACAGCTAATAACCATAGAAGTAAATTTGAATCCAGATAATTTGGCTCCAAGGTCTACATTCTTAACTATGGTATTATTGACATAATTTTGTGATTGAAGAGACTGAAATGGAAATGTTTCTCCTTTTCTGCATAATTTAGGAGTGAATGTTTAGTGAAAATTAGAAAATAATATGAAATAATTCCATTTTTTAAACCAGAAAGGAACATAAACATTTTACCTTTTTTTTTTTTTTTTGGCTTGACCTTTGAACAACTTAATTATCGTAGTACAATGATAGTTACACTAAAATTATTGCTACTGGGTGGCATCAGTATTTAATTTCTATGAACCCAAATGTAGGTTCACTAAGGAATACAAATGAGTATTATTTGTTTGAGGGAATTTTTCATTTTTTAAAAATTAATCTTGGTGTGTATAAATCTGGTAGATCATGGAGCTAAGAATAACTTGAAATTTTCTTTTTACTTGTATTCTCTAGCTTTCTGGGATAGCTTGGCTTTTTTTCAAAATTAACTTTATTGAAGTGCAATTTACATATCACAAAACTTTACCAGTTTTAAGTGTATAATTCCATGTATGAATCCACTACCAAAATAATGGCAAAAAAAAACATTTCCAGGATATGAAAACTTGAACTGTAGTTGATGAATTGCTGGAGGCTCAGTGTGGAAAACTCCGAGACTTAAAAACTCCAGGAGTACCCTATATGCAAACCTGGATCAACATTTGAAAACCAATTAATCCATCACATCAACAAGCTAATAAAGAAAAGTCATGGAGTTCCCGTTGTGGCGCAGTGGTTAACGAATCTGACTAGGAACCATGAGGTTGCGGGTTTGATCCCTGGCTTTGCTCAGTGGGTTAAGGTTCCGGCGCTGCCCTGACCTGTGGTGAAGGTTGCAGACGCGGCTCGGATCCTGCATTGCTGTGGCTCTGCCATAGGCTGGTGGCTACAGCTCAGATTAGACCCCTAGCCTGGGAACCTCCATATGCCGCGGAAGCGGCCCTAGAAAAGGCAGAAAGACAAAAAAAAAAAAAAAAGTCACATGGTCATATCAGTAAATGCAGAAAAAGCATTTGACGAAATCCAACAACCATTCATGATAAAAACTCAGTAAACTAGGAGGAGAGAGAGGGAAATTTCATTAATTTGATGAAGAATATCTACAAAAACCCTACAGCTAACATCATAGTTAATGGTGAGAAATTCAAAGCTTTCACACTAAGGTCATGTACAAAGAAAGGTTATCTTCTTTCACTACTCTTTCTTAACACTGTATTGGTGTCTCTGCAGCAATAAGACAAGAAAAGGAAATAAAAGGTATATAGATTGAGATGGAAGAAATAAAACTATCTTTGTTCACAGATGACATGATCGTCTGTGTAGAAAATCTGAAAGAATCAACCAAAAACCCACCTGGAAATCATAGAAAGATTGTGGGAAACAAGGTCAAAATACAAAAGTCAATAACTTTTCTACATACCAGCAATTAACAAGTAAATATGAAATTAAAACACAATACCATTTATACTTGCAACCCCCCAAATAAAATACTAGGTATAAGTCCAACAAAATATATATAGGATCTACCTGAGGAAAATTACAAAACTCTGATGAACAAAATTTTAAAAATTAAATAAATGGATAGATGTTCTATGTTCAGGTGGAGGAAGATACAATATTGTCTAAATCTCAGTTCTTTGCAATTTAATCTATAGATTCAGTACAATCTCAATCAAAATCCCAGCACATTATTCTGTGGATACCGACAAATTGATTGCCAAGTTCACATGGAAAGGCAAAGGACCCAGAATAGCCAATGTGATACTTAAAGAGAACAACAAAGTTAGAGGTGGAATTTACTCTTCTATAGGCAGAATTTATTCTTCAGGGAAATCTGTTTTGCTTTTAGTCTTTCAACTGATTGCATGTGACCCAACTCAGATTATCAAAAATAATCTCCTTTACATACAGTCAGCTGATTGTAGATATTAACCCTATCTACAAAATATCTTCTCAGTGCCACCCAAGTGTTTAATTAAATAACTAGGTACTGTAGCCTAGTCAAATTGACACATGAAACTATCTGTCACAATCAGATAGGTATTTTCCAAATATTTTCTCCTAGTCTGTAGCTTATCTGTATATTTTCTTATAGACCCTCTCAAAGAGAAGAATTTTTAAATTACAAATTAAAAATACAATTACATTTTAATTTGACCTTTTAATTGTAATTTAATTGTGTAATTTACAAATCTAATCATTAGTGATCTATCCAAGAAATCTTTGCTTAACTCGAAGTCACAGCTATTTTCCCTTATTCTTTCTTCTAAGATCTTTATAGTTTTTAGTTTGATGTTTGCACCTACCATTGATTTTAAGTCAATTTTTGTGTTTAATTTGAGGTAAATTTTTTGCACATGAATGTCCAGTAGTTCTAGCACTATTACCAAGAAGATTGTTTTCTCCACTCTATTGCCTTTGCACCTTTGCCAAAAAGTAATTGACCATATATATGTAGATCCATTTTTAGAGTATTCTGTTTTATTGATGTTTGTGTTTGTCTTGGAAAGTTCTTACTTACTGCAGTTTATAATAGACCTTGTTATCAGGGAGTTTGATTGCTACGTATTTTGCATTTTTGAAGTCATTTTTGGTACTTCTGCATCCCTTGCATTTTCTTTTGCATTGTTTGCCTATCTCCATTGTCAGTATTCTCTTTTGACCAATGTTTGAAAACTATTGTTTGATGTAATTGATTTGGGTTTCTACTTCTTAGGCTTTCCACATCTCCAAATGAACACATTCCTCTTTCCTCTTCCTGTGACTTAAACTAAGCTGATACTAGAATGTCACTGATTAGCCACTTGTACTAAAGGATGGAGGTAAAAGAGTAATTATAGAATGCAATATACTTTGTATTAGGTAACATTTCCAAAGTCTGGCATAGGGAATTCCTAACTGGCAAATTGTCTGTTTTATTTTTTCCCCAAAAAACCTTGGCTACCTTTATGAGAATTCCTTTCCTAGGAATCAAGAGATAGCTATCATTTCCTTCATATCCTCTTCTTTTTCTGTTGTTTTTATCTTTTATTTCATTTATGTGTTTATTATTTTAATTTTTAAAAAGGTTTTATTGAAGTATAGTTGATTTACATCGTGATAATTTCTGCTGTACAACAAAGTGATTCAGTTATACATATACACAAAACCATTCTTTTTCAGATTCTTTTCTCATATAGATGATCACAAAATATTGGGTAGAGTCCCCTGCTCTATACAGCAGGTCCCCATTGGCCAATCATTCCATTTACCACAGTGTGTACATATATCCTCTTTAATCCACTTCCAGTTTCCTTCAATTAGCTGGTCTCTAAGACACCAAGAAAAACTAAAAATATCTTTTAAAAATTCTTCAAATAAAACAACCATGTTACATTAGTATTCAGAGCCTTAGATACTCCCTATTGTTCCGAACTTTGCCATTTTGTATTTGTCTTTTGCTTGATCTGACTCAAGTCTTTTTTAACTGTATTTTCCTAAAGAAAAGCATTTTCTACCATCAAAAATGATTTCAAGGCTCCATCTTTAGCAATAAACAGAGCCTTTGAAATGGCAGTTTTTCTTGCAGAGCCTCCCGGGTCTCAGATAAATTTCTTAGGCAAAATTGAAGGTCAGGGCCCTTGTGCTTCTGTCTTTAAATGTATGTGTGTGTTGGTCATGGGTGGAGAGAAGGTTTATTTTCCTCTTTCCTGAGCAAACACCAGGAATATAAGTTTTTTTTTTCACTCCCACAACATTATATTACATCAAGACTCCACTTAGATGGGGAAATCAAGCATCAAAATATCTTTTGTATAAATAAGGCTTTAAAATAATTTAAAATAGGGTTTTAAAATTATTACACTTTTGACAACTTAACAAATAGGTTTTCTTAAACACTAAATCACCTATTAAACAGTAGGATATTTGGAGTAACAATGTAACAGCATCATGTATACAATTTTCTTATTAACATGTGTTTTCTCTCCCACTGGGAGGAAAGAATAAACTCTGTTTGAAAATAGGCCCAGCTGTCAAATAATTAACTTTAAAACAATTGGAAACTGAGTAAGCATGCCTTTGTTTTACTCAAACCTTTTTGGGTTTTTTGATTGTTACCATTTAGTCATTAGTTCCAATTTCAGGAAGCTTTTAGAAAATTATATAACATTTTCTGTGTCTGTAGTTATTTTATACACAGATTTTGGTCCAAAATGTCTACAAACACATTGTATCCCATTCATAAAAAAAAAAATTTGTGTATTTTGCAGTTTTTTCTTGAATACTTAGTGTCACCAAAGGTTCTGTCTTCAGCCTAGATTCTCTCCTTTTGTGATTTTATCCACTTTGACATCAGCTGTGACCTCTTTTCTCTAAAGGTCCTGACCCAAGTTTCCGAAGTCTTACTTTATGTTCCTGCTAATTATTATTTTTTTTTAAGGGCTGCACCTGCGGCATATGAAAGTTCCCAGGCTAGAGGGTCAAATCAGAAGTGCAGCTGCCGCCCTACGCCACAGCCACAGCAAAGCCAGATACAAGCCGCATCTGAGACCTACACTGTAGCTTACAGCAACACCAGATTCTTAACACACTGAGTGGAGCTAGGGATCAAACCTATGTCCCCGTGGATATTAGTCAGGTTCATTACCGCTGAGCCACAATGGGAATTCCTATGTTCCTGCTTCTTGAACAGCATTTCAAATGTTAAAACTCATTATCTTCCCTACTAAAGTTACTCTTCCTCTTGGCTTTCCTACATAGATAGATAGACAAAGGAATCAGCCTTTTTGCCATTACTGAGGTTTAAAACATTAGAGTCAGTGATGAATTTTTCTTCTCCTTTGACCCTCATACTATTAATCATCTACTCATGTAGAATGTACTTTCCCTGTCTCTCTTCATACTACTCCCTTCTTTCCTCTCCTACTCCTCCTTGTGCTACAAGACATTATTCCCTCCTAGATTATTTCATAAACTCTACTGGTTTCCAAATTCAATCTACATTAAATCAACTTGATAAGCTAATTGTCCTTTGCTGCAGCTCTACTACTGTTATAAATATGTTCAGGAATTTTAAGGTACATAATGAGGAGGGAAATTGGATGACATAGAAAAGACTCAAATTGAATTTACAGAAATAAAAATTACAACACTTAAAAATTTCACTGGATTGGATTATAGCACAATAGACCTGCACATGAAAAGATCAAGGGAGATGAAGACATAGTGATAAAATTATTCAAAATGAAACACTGAGGGGAAAAAAGACTGAAAAAGTGAACAGTATACTTCAGTGAACTATATGATAAATAGTCTAGACTATATATATATTCCCAGACAACAAACAGGAGGGTGGAGTAAAAAAGAAAAAAATTCAAGGAGTGATACCAGAACATTCATAGATTTGCAAAAGTAAACTAGTCGAAATAAGAACCTCAGTGAATCAGAAGCAAGGTGAACACACAGACATCTAGACAGACGTATACACACACAAAGTTTCAGAAATGCACTGATACAAAGGAAATTTTAAAAATAGCCAGCCATACCACTCTTAGCATTTCCCCAAGACAGCTAAGACAGGAAGTAATTTCGATCATTAGGTCAAAAGTGCCTGATAGTAGGCTGATGGAGGTTCACAATCTATTGGCCTTAGGAAGTGAAAGAGAGTCTATTCTTTGAAAGATGAGACAACTGGGAAGATGATAAGAATGTGAATCCTGTTACTGGAAAAGATTTAGAAAATAGAAACCTGCTTTCAAGGGTCAGGCAACGATCCATACTAAAAGCTAGGTTGATTTAATGTTGAGTTGCCCAAGAATTAACCTAGAGTCCCATAAATTCTTCCCAACATAGTGAGTCAAGTGGGAAATTAAGTATATTGCATTAGGTTTTACCTAAATTTCTCCTAGTTTACAAAGTATTTTGGGATCTGAATTGCAAAATTTGGGAAAAAGAAAAAGAAGACTTGAACAGTTGGAACCAGAAGGACTCGTCTGAGTTCTCTGAGGGTAAGAACAATTTTTAGGTTATCTTGAGTCGACAGTACCTAATGTGTTGTCTGATACAGTATATTTTTGAAGAGGAAGAGAGATATGTAGTACTCATCTGGCTATAGGGCTGATCAGAGGACCAAAGGAAGTCAATAGACCCATTGCCATTCTCCTAGGGACAGTCCTGCTATGCATTTATAGAATTTGTTTGGATAGGGAGTATTGATATGTCTCTTGGGATCTTTTCAATGTGAACTGGGCCTCCAGACAAAGAAGTGGAGTTGTCATAAAGTAGAGTCCAATTTCCTCTTGAAATAATTCCTTTAGTTTAAATGTTCTCTTTCAAAATCCCAGGAAAATCAGCAAAGTGTTCCCTGTCATAAAACTATGACAAAAATCCTGCAAAATGAGCCAATAAAGTAAGGTGAGGGTTTGACAACTGGAGTTTGGTGGGTATGGTGTGTCTCAGGATCATACAACACTGGTTTGAGGACAATAAAACTCAGCCCAAACTTCATTTTCTTCAGAAGACAGATCTCTTACACATTCAGTCAAGACTGACTTCAAACTGAGTGATGAGGCTGAATTTCCAGATTGGATGTCTGGAAACCCTGAATGGAGAGTGGAATCCAAGGTTTGGGCAGGACGGAAGTGGAGAAGATGAGATTTACCATGATCTGGAGTAGCCAGGAAACGTGTGTGGGGTGTGTGTGTGTGTGTGTGTGTGTGTGTGTGTGTTTCAGACCTCACCTAAATTTGACATAATTAAAAATTTTGACCTCACTACCTTTTGATTTTCATCATTAGTACCTCATTTAATCATGAAATGTGATTTGGATGCCTATTCTGTGTAAAAGGAATCCTTACAATCTGCCCTTAACCAATTTATTCCACCTTCTTTGGAAATTATGGCACTTTTGATCTATTTATTTTATTATTATTTATTTATTGTCTTTTGTCCTTTTAGGGCTGTACCAGCGGCATATGGAGGTTCCCAGGCTAGGGGTCTAATCGGAGCTGTTGCTACGCCACAGCCACAGTAACGCCAGATCTGAGCCACGTCTATGACCTATACCACAGCTCATGGCAACAGTCCCGGATCCTTAACCCACTGAACGAGGCCAGGGATTGAATGCACAAACTCATGGTTCCTAGTTGGATTCATTTTGGCTGTGCCACAATGGGAACTCCCTAAAATTAATTTTATTGAGATATAGTTGATTCACAATATTGTGTTAATTTCTACTCTACAGCGAAATGATTCAGTTATATATTTCTTTTCATATTCTTTCATATTATGGTTTAATCGCAGGATATTGAATATAGTTCCCTGTGCTACACACTAGGACCTTGTTGTTTATCCATTCTATATATAATAGTTTGCATCTGCTAATCCCAAACTCCCAATCCTTCCCTCTCCCATGGCAACCACAAGTCTGTTCTCTGTATCTATGACCAATGACTCTTCTTAATCAAATAATTTATATCTTGAGATTTGCTTAAAATGAGAAAGGTTATCACTTTTCTCTCCCCATTCTCAATATATGAAGCTTGTGCTACCACCTAATGTCCAATATGCAATTAACTGGACTTTATTTTGAAGTCTTTGTAAGTCTCACAAGCTGAAAGCATCTCCACATCTAGTCATGTATGTATATGAGGAATTTCCACAGCATACTTGGTATTTTTCTCTTCTATAAGAAATACATAACAGCTTAAGATCTCTCCTATTAATTCACAGGGCAGAATCTATATCCATTCAGCTTCTTTCAGCTCATAATTTCTACTAATGCATTGTAAAGTGTAACATGTATAATTAATTCCACGGTCTTCCTTATGAAGAAACAATATTTTAGTTTAATAGATTTTCAATAATTTTTAATCTTGTTACAAATTTTATTTCCTTCTTTGTTACTATCATGAGTGAATTAGAAGATTGTCTTAATCAGTCTACACATCTCTGTACATATAGTGATAAGAAGAAAAAATTCTAAGAGAATTCCATTGCAGGCCTAGATATATTTGTTGTTTAAATTACAAAGCCTCTAATTGCCATAAGGATCATTTTATAGGTTTTTTAAATTTCATGTAACTTTATAACAACTATATTTCTTACTATATAATGATACAGCTACCGTAAGATTTAGTCATCTTGAAGTTTTAAGAGACATGTAACTGTCTTTACCTTTTTGCTGGAATGTTAAAGTGATTCACTACTGTCTCAAGCCATATATTATTCCAACCCAGCTGTGTCTGACATTTCACACTGATGGGTGAGAATCAGGAGTCCTATGGAGCGCAGTTACCAACAGATATTTAAGTTTCAAGACAAGAATTCAGTGTGTTTACAGGATCCAGTGTTTAACATTTGGAACATTTTTCTCCAGAGGTTTAGGTCTTTAGAAATTTTACCCCTAAATCCTAAAATTATTTATACAAACACATTATTCAAATCTCTTAAATATACTGACAACAGTAGTAGCAGTAATATTGATAATAATAAATTACATGTGCAGAACATTTGTTTGCCAGATCAACACATATTACATGAATTATCTTATTAAACCCACATAATAACTTTATGAAGAGCTATTATGATGATCTGCAGTTTATTTAAAAATATAAGTCCAGGGAGCTCCCGTCGTGATGCAGTGGTTAACGAATCCGACTAGGAACCATGGGGTTGCAGGTTCGATCCCTGGCCTTGCTCAGTGGGTTAAGGATCCGGCGTTGCCGTGAGCTGTGGTGTAGGTCGCAGATGCAGCTCGGATCCCGTGTTGCTGTGGCTCTGGTGTAGGATGGTGGCTACAGCTCCGATTAGACCCCTAGCCTGGGAACCACCATATGCCGTGGGAGCAGCCCTAGAAAAAGGCAAAAAGACTATATATATATATATATATAAAAGTCCAGGAGTGAAATATATAGCATTGCAGCTATGGCTAACATAGCATATTTAAAAGTTGCTAAGAGAGTAAATCTTGAAAGTTGTCATCAGAAGAAAATAAATTCTTTGACTATATATGATGGTGGATGTAAACTAGACGTACTGTGGTGATCATTTCACAGCATAGATGAATATTGAATCATTATGTTATATACCTGAAACTAATATAATGTTATACTTTAGTTATGTCCCAATTAAAAAAAAACAGTTAAAACACAAACTAAATAACAGTAATAATACTTGAAGTCCAGAGAGATGAAGTGATTTGTCCAGGGCACAGAGCAACTCAGTTGCTGTTTCAGTATCTCATTTAAGTTTTTCTAATTCTATCTTGAGCTCTCAAAGACATCTTTGTTACTTACAGTATATTTTAATTTAGGAGTTTGGAGAATGCGAAAGATTAAAGGAGATTTAAACGCACTTTTTAAATTTAATTTAATTGTATTAGTTATAATAGGCAATGTTTACCTCAGCTAATCAATAAAGGTTTATTGTACCCTTGGTAACTGCCTGCTAAAGCTTTAGAATATGAAGAAGAATAAGTTGTAGTGGTACCTTCAAAGTAATTCAGTCTAAAATATACATTGTTTCCAGTTAAATCAGTAAACACTCTTTGAAATAACATTGAAATGCTAAAATTTAAACACTATTCAAATGGAAATAATTTTAAAATACTTATTAGTGAAATGTTCTCTGGAAAAAAGCATGCTCTATTTCAGAAACTTCAAAGTAAATGACAAAAAAATTAAAGACTTATATGAATGTCCTTAATGGTAGAAAATGCAACGTAACCTTGACAGCAAGTTGCAGTTATTACAAAGCAATGTTGAGAATTATGGAAGCTGCAACTCCAAACTTAATTCCAAACAACGAAGTTTAGTTGGTGATATGGACATGGACTGAATCTTGGAGGAATATTGCATGTGGTTTGGGGATTGATGAGAATAAAGAATGATGAAACTGAGCATATTTAGATATTATGGTCGAACTTAAAGAAAACTTCAGAACTCAGAGAAAATTGTGTAATGGCTAGAAATTCCAACAGAGGAAAACTCTAAGATGAGTGAGAGGCTAAAATAATCTTTTGATTACAATTCTAAATAATATCACTAAGAAAAAAAAATTTCAAATAACTACCATGGATTTATATTTGAACTCAGAGATATATACAAAACTGAAAAAAAAGAACATGCAAATATGTGATTTTTAAAACTATTTCTAAGGATTGATGAAACCTTGCATACTTTTGCATACATTTTAGGGGCGAAGTATTATATTGCTAATAAGTGACAAACACATGGTAGCAGACTTCCCGTCATGGCTCAGTGGTTAACAAAGCCGACTCGTATCCAAGAGGATGTGGGTTCAATCCCTGGCTTCACTCAGTGGGTTAAGGACCTGGCATTGCCATGAGCTGTGGTATAGGTTGCAGACGCAGCTCGGATCCCACGTTGCTGGGCTGTGGCGTAGACCGGGGCTTTAGCTCCAATTGGACCCCTAGCCTGCGAACTTCCATGTGTCATGGGTGCAGCCCTAAAAAAAAACATATATATATATATATATGTATATATATATATATGGTAGTTCAGTAATTGAAATGAATGAATTACTGATACACACAACAATATGGATGAATTTTTTAAAGATTATTTTGAGCAAAAGAAGGCAGTCAAAAGCACTTACTATGTGCTTCAATTTATATGAAGTTCTAGTGTAGGCAAAATTGATATATGATGACAGAAGTGAGAACAGTGGTGCCAGGGCATAGATTGCAGATAGACTGGAAAGAGTTTATTAAAGAAACATTTGAGGAGTTCCCATTGTGGCTCAGTGGGTTAAGGACCAGACATTGTCTCAGTGAGGATGCAGGTTTAATCCCTGGCCTCACTCAGTGGGTTAAGGATCTAATATTGCTGCAAGTTGCAGCATAGGTCTCAGATGTGGCTTGGATCCCACACTGCTGTGACTGTGGTGTAGGCCTTCTGCTGCAGCTCTGATTTGACCCTTAGCCTGGGAACTTCTGTATACCAGAGGTGTGGCCGTAAAAAGAAAATAAATACATACATAAATTACACTAAGTGAAGTGTTTACTACTTTCTTGGCGTTCTGACATTTTATATTTTTTTGTCATCTAATTTCAAGTCCTGCAGCAGCTCTCCGAGAAAGGAACAATTATTTCATTTAACAAATGAGAAAACAGAAGTTAAGTCACATCAGAGGAAGAATTGGAATCTAGGATAAGCTGCCTGCTGAACACAAACTGTTAATCACTATTCTCTATTTTATTTTATTTTTGTCTTCTGTGAGACACAAGTTAATTGCAATTATATTGGAGAAAGTATTATACTATGTGATGCTGATTTCAGAAAACAGAATGTTTTTATATAATTATGTACTAGAATAATCAGTTTTAATTCAAAGTTAAAAATGATGAGCACTCTTAATATAAATGAAAGAAACAATTGTTAAGTGTAAATAAAGTTATCCTATAGGAACAACTTTATTTACCCAAAACAAGTCCTTGGTGGTTATGTTTAGTTTGTGACTCAGTGCCTGGGTAAATATGTTAAAAACAAGAATTGGTAAGAAAGGGACACAAATCAAAGATAATATCTTATTCACTGAACTTGTATGTAGAACAGAATACCAATAGAAATAATAAGTAACAGAAATATAGCGGTGAAAATTAAGAAATTTGAATATTCAGAAGTCCCTGGAAATATAATGGAAGAACCCAGAGAAATAGGAGTTGGAGCCTGATTCTACATGAAATGTGGCTTCAGTTACACTGTGATATTTAGCTTTCTATAGTACCACCCAATGAGTTGTTCCACCTAGTGTTAAATAGATGGGAAAACAAAGGCAGAGGATTTTGTTATCACTTTGGAATTCTGGGTTCAGCAATACTTCTTAGAAGTGATAGCTAAGTGAAATATGAATTTCCTACCTGGAATATACAATGACAGGTTTCCCAAACATATTTGAATGTAAAGCCACTTTGTAGATTATCTTAATGTTAGAGGCATTTGTGGAATATACTTTAGAAATTTAGAGGATTTGGCTCCTCTTACTATAACCACTCATAGTGACTTAAGATAACTAAGAATGAAGAAAGATTGTCCTAAGCCATCAAGCATTTATAAATTTATCTGAAAAAATAGCTAATGAATATTTGAACCCTAATATAATAAGAAGCTTAGTAGTTCATCCACAATAGCTCTCTTGAGCAGTTGCCCCCCAAAAGGTAACCTTTTGTGTTTACTTTTATTTAGTACTGATTTTATACTTTCTAATAAGTAATGCTACATTCAATTTCTGAAATTTATGACAAATAATTCAGTACAAACTTAAAATCAATAAAGTCAAAAGATAATAAAAGTAGAATAGCAACTACCTGCTATAAATGAGATCAAACCTCATATTTCAGTAAATTATGTTCTACGATAATGAAAGAACATTAGTTAAGATCACAGATACACAGTAAATTTTTTTTTAAATGAGACAATGGAAATTATGCATAAAAGTGAAGAAGATACATATTCTGATTTTCAGAATGGGAAAAGCAGATAGATGGTAGGAAGCATAAAAGGAGAAGTTTGTTGTAAAATTTCAACATAAATGGTGCATATATTATTAATTAGTTAATAACAAACAATTAGGCTAAGAAAAAATGGTAGTAAACAGGAGACAAATGGATTATGGAAAACATTCTTTTTTGGCAAATTTACTAGATTAATAGGTGTTATGTTTTAATTTCAGGAAGAAGACTTTTATTTCCAGAATCTCGAATGAGATCCTATGGATAAGATTTAAAATAAGGGTAGATGCTTGAATTGCTTGTCACATTACCAGTCATAATATAGATTAGTGGCTCATTGTCTGGGAGTTCCTGCTGTGGCTCAGCCATTGAGCTGTGGTGTAGGTCACAAACATGGCTCAGATCTGGCACTGCTGTGACTGTGGGATAGGCCAGCAGCTGCAGCTTCAATTCAACCCCCAGCCTGGGAACTTAACATATGCCGTAGGTGCGGCCCTTAGAAAAAAAGATTAATGGCTCCTTGCCAATGGTGCAGCGAGCTGTAGGACATGCTCCAGGTTTACTTCCCTCAAGACCTTCTGTTTGCAAAGGCTGAGAAATATATTGATGGGACACAGGGCAAGCCAACCCTCAAATAGAGCACTTTTCTATAGTGAATATTTTAAGCTGAAGAAGTTTGAGAAAACAGCAGAACAGGAAGGTCACTGACCTCCCTGCTCCCTTCTCTCTGAAACAGGTCATAAAACCCTGATGCGAGGGATGCCGTCCCATACACCTGGAGGAAAGGAGTAGCCTTCGTTCCTAGGACAAAGGGCTGCTGAAAATGCTGAAAAGGATCTAAACAGGCCATGCTATATTACTTCATACTCTTTAACCTGTCATTTTGCTACATAACTATCCATTCTTCATCAAACCTAGCATAAAAAACTCAGCGTTAAGGTCTTAAGGTTTTCATTTCCTTATAAAGGCTCCTGTATGACCTAAAATTTATTAAGTAAATTTGTATGCTTCTCACCTGTTAATCTTTATCAGTTTATTTAATTTATTATTATTATTATTATTATTATTATTATTATTATTTTATTATTATTTTGTCTTTTGTCTTTTTTTGGGCCACACCTGTGGCATATGGAGGTTCCCAGGCTAGGGGTCTAATCGGAGCTGTTGCTGCTCGCCTACGCCAGAGTCACAGCAATGCCAGATCCAAGCCGCGTCTTCGACCTACAGCACAGCTCAGGGCAACGCCGGATCCTTAACCTGCTGAGCGAGGCCAGGGATCTAACCCACAACCTCATGGTTCCTAGTCAGATTTGTTTCTGCTGCGCCACGACAGGAACTCCTTTTTATCAGTTTAATTTTCAGACCCAGACAGGGACCCTGAGGCAATTGAGGAAAACTTTTCCTCCCCTATAATGTGCAACAACGTTTAAGGAGAATAAGAGCTAAAAGTAGCAATAATATAATTGACAGCAGAAGCAACATTCAAAACATACCAAATTAAATTTAACTGAGAAAAATGTATTGTCTTGTAATTTGGTTTCCAAATGGTAATTAGTTAACATACAAGTTCAGAAAAACCTGAATTTACAATAGTCAAAAATGCAAAGAATTTAAAGTTCACATCTAAAGAAGTTCAGTGCAACACAGTTAAAATCAAAAAAGAAAAGAGAAAACAAAATCCCCAAACCTAACAGCATATCACAGTGCGAGTGTACAATAGTAGGACTATAGTGTCCAGAGAAAGTGAGCTGATGTCTCACTGGTTTATATTGGTCTGACTGGACTGAGTTTTGTGTTCATTTCTAGTACCACATTTTTAAAGGATCTTTGAAAGGCCGTACTGGTAGAGAAGAGAGAGCACGGAACAGTGAAAACACATGAGATGATCATTTTAAAAAATTAAAGATAATGAATATGTAATGAACTAAGTACGAGTTAGAAAGTGCCATGAAGGAAGGGCATGAAGAATGCCATTGAAGGAATGACCCTTCCTTTTATAAATGAAGACACATTGCCCTGGATACCTTGTCACAATCACAAGGAACCTGTTTTACACCCGATTTGTGACATTCAGAGTACTGATCCACTAGAGCATATTCTATTTTCAAATAGCTTTCAAATTATTGTGTGGAAGCAAAAATGGACAAATACAACTGGCAGATAAGAGAGTGGAAAAAGATATGGAAGTTTCCCCTGAATAGTACACAAATGCTTTGACCCAGCAATTCAACAGTTAACATTTTATCTTTTTTTATCATTTATTTATATATATATTTTTTCTACTGTACAGCATGGTGACCCAGTTACACATACATGTATACATTCTTCTTTCTCACATTACATGTTCCATCATAATTGATTAGACAGAGTTCCCAGTACTACACAACAGGATCCCATTGCCAATCCATCCTGAAGGCAACATTCTGCATCTATTTACCCTAAGCTCCCATTCCCTCCCACTCCCTCCCCTTCCCCCTTGGCAGCCACAAGTCTATTCTCCAAATCCATAATTTTCTTTTCTGTGGAAAGGTTCATTTATGCCATATATTAGATTCAAGATATAAGTGATATCATATGGTATTTGTCTTTCTCTTTCTGACTTACTTCACTTAGTGTGAAAGTCTCTAGTTCCATCCATGTTGCTGAAAATGGCATTATTTTGTTCTTTTTTATGGCTGAGTGGTATTCCCCCAAAGAAAGAAGAATGCATGTTTGTCCCAGTCCAGATTGCTATCTGAAAGTCTGTTTTTCTCCTTTAAGACTATAAAACTCCCTGAAATTCTTTCTCGGGGTGGGGAGGTGGCACAGTCTGTAAGGCATTAACCAGCTGCAGACTCCTTTGCTTGGCAAAACCATACAGCTATCTTTTTTTGCCTTCACCCAAAATTCTGTCTCCAAGTTTCTGTGCAGCACTGTTGGACAGAGGCCAAGTTTCGGCAATGCAAGTGGACAGTGGAACCAGATGGTCACTGCAAAATTGTCCAACAAAATCATCATCATCATCACCATCATGAAAATAAGTGAAAGAAACCAACCAACAAGTGAGTTAAATAAATAGTATACACTAGTGGATTAAAATCCAGTAGCTAGGAACCTCAGTTGAAGAATATGGAGCCTTTTGCAAAGAGAAAAGGAGGCACAGAAGGGATATAAAACCTCTAAGCTAGAAAACGTCCCTGAGGGGTAGGGCAGGGGCTAAATAAAATTGTTAAAAGCATAATTAAAATGTGTGAGTCATGTGGAAGCAAAATAAGGCTTGTTCTGTTTGGTTCCAAAGGGTCAAATGGAATGAAGAAATGAACATATAGAAAAATAAATTTCAGGTGAACAGTAAAAAAAAATTCTAATCCTTAAAACTGACCTCAAATGCTTTGGTTGTCCAAAAAATGAATCTTCTCTCTTTGGATATGTTTAAGCATAGGCTGAATATGCCTATTGTGAAACAAGTATTATGGAGATGCTTTAAGAATTTAGCTGTGTGGTTAGAGTAGGAAACTTATTTTTAGTGTATTATTCTGCCTTAGTGACTTGACACCATCACTAATCAGTTAGGTCATCTTTGACAAGTCACCTAATTTTTGGAACTCAAAATTTTCATCTCTAAAATGAAGATTTAAAAATAAAGGAGGAAAGGAATTAACCAGAGTTTCTTTTTTGTCCTTTTTGGCAGTAAGATGTTTTCTTGAAAATTTTTTTATCGTTTAGTGTTAAATTGGTAGTAGCTCAGCTGATTACATTTCCTTAATGCCTGTTATCTCAGTACACATGGAGCTCAACTATCTGTGTTGAAAAGAGACAATGATTCAACTTAATGTGTTCACCCTGGAAGCAATATAACGACGGGAAGCATTTAGTTGCCAGCACAGCTGCACAAACAGCTTTAGGACCCTGAGGGAAGGGTGTTGCTGTCAGTGAAACTCAGTAAGGGAGAAAAGATGCTTTAGGGCAAGCTGCAGAGCCAGAAGTAAAGATGGGAAAATTGCCACCTCTCAGCCCCTCGGCATAGCTTTTATACAAGTCCAGGAGCCCTGGCTCTGCTGCTATTTCACAGTGGTACTCCTCTGTTCCTGGCTTTCTGTCAATGTGTTCCTCTTGCTTCCTTTAGTTTTCTAGTTACAGGTACACTGTGTGAGGAAATGATTTGGTAATGCCAGTGAGACTTGCTAATTGCTTTGAGTGGAAGCAGAACGGAAGTCCTCTTGGAAGTAGTGGTACAGCACTGATCAGGACTTGGAAATGAGCCATCTGAAAGGAGGAGTTACCGAAGTAGGCAGTAAGATTTTGGGTCTTTAATCATCCTATGCCCTTGGTTGACTTGTAGCTCAGAGTGTATAATTTTCTGTAGTTCAGATCGATGTACTGTGGTTGTGTAGAGAAAACACAGGGGGAAAAATCAGTAGGAAAGAAAGAAGTGCAAAAAGGCAGTGCCTCCATGATGTGGTAGTTCCCTGAAAAGTAATTTCCTTGTCGTTTTATGGGCTATAAAATCTTTGAATACTTCATTCTCTCACAGATTGCTCTTTAGATTTAAGTGTGAGCTCATAACAATGAAATATTTAACAACAAAACGTCTTTTAATGGATCAGGTCGCTGGTGGGTATGCAACACTGCATACTTAATTAGAGACTGGTAAAAGAGAGGGAGGGAAGACACTGTGGGCAGAGGGCAGAGTGTCTAGGAAATGTCTATGTTTCTCATTCAAAGTCAGAGGATTAATTTTGGGGCTTCTCTAGGTTTAGAATACTGAATGTGAGTGGATGAGGAAGAATTACTCTATTGCATAGGCCTGGGATGGTGAGTGGGAGGTTGAGAGATTTTTATGGCATCTGTTGCTTGTTTTTTTAAATATTTGGGGTTTTTTTTAATATTTCATGAAAACAAGCTCCAATATCACAAAAAACAAATACAAAGTAACCTCTAATATGAAGACATTGATCTTGACATATTTTTATGACAGTGATTAACACTGTTTAGCATATGAGAAGTGTAGAAAAATAAATCAAGGAACTAAATAAAAATAATCAGTTAATTCTTACAGACTATATGAGTATAAGCTGTTGGATATGCTAACCACTTGAGTAAATGGTTTAATTTTTCAATTTGGGAGGAAATCTGAATGTTTTTCTCAAATGATTTTGTCCAAGCAATATGAATAATTGCTTCTACATTTCACTTCTCTTTGTGTGTGTGTTTTTTGTTTTTTTGTTTTTTTTTTTCTTGGCTAATAGCGAAGAAAACACTGATAATTCTCAGTTATTTGGGACAAATCTTTATAAACTGATAATTAAATGGCCCCATAATAATAATAACTTTTAAGAACATAACTGAAATGCATATTATCTTCTTTGATAAGCAGAGGCCAACCAAACCTTATTGAGTTATTGTCCCAAGCTCCCAATATGACATTTCTGCTACACGGTTGTTTCTCAAGAAGTACCTGATAATTGAAGTTGATTATGTTTCTTCTTTACTTCGAAAGCTCTTTTGGAGTTCCCGTCGTGGTGCAGTGGTTAACGAATCCGACTAGGAACCATGAGGTTGCGGGTTCGGTCCCTGCCCTTGCTCAGTGGGTTAATGATCTGGCGTTGCCCTGAGCTGTGGTGTAGGTTGCAGACGCGGCTCTGATCCCGCGTTGCTGTGGCTCTGGTGTAGGCCGGCGGCTACAGCTCCGATTCGACCCCTAGCCTGGGAACCTCCATATGCCCCGCGGGAGTGGCCCAAAGAAATAGCAAAGACAAAAAAAAAAAAAAGAAAGAAAGCTCTTTTAAGTTAATTATATAAATTCATAATCACTCTAGCCCCGAAAATTACAAGATGGTGAAATTTAAAGGAATTTGTGTAACAAACTGATTTGACACCAATCAGTCTATCCTTCCAATTGCTCATCCAGTTTATTGCCACTCATCATAGTGGGGAACTCTCAGCTTCCTGAAATGGGCAATTCCCTTTGGGGAGTTTTCATTTATTACCCTAGTAGCCATAAAATTTTGTCAAATAATTTAATCTTCCTGAATTGCTGTCTATTCTACTCGAAAAAGTAATGGAGTTAAAGCCCACCTCATGCGTTTATTGAAGCAATCACATCAAACAAAATTGCGTAAAGAAATTTCTTTGCAAATCAAAGTTCTTTAAAAATGAAAGTTTCATCATCAACAGCATCATGTTTGGACAGCATTAATGTCTTTATCATCATAGCTCTTCTACTGCTGCTTAAAATACACTATCAGCTCTATGGTGAACCCTTCCTTCAGCTTCCCAGGCATCATAACATATTTGTCTGATACGATGCTTTATTATTCCTTCAACTATAGTCCATGTTTCTTTGTTGTAGAAATATACTAATTCATGTTTATTTCTCCCCAGATAGACCCTGAAGTCCTAAATATTTCCAGGGCTCAGGACAGGCCACCCCAAAGTATGCCTTCATGGTATATTAATTATTTTGAATTAAAGTTACTTAAGAAATGGCCAGTGTAAGAGGGACACTCTGCCCTCCTTTCTATCTCCCCAAAAGCAGGAAATAAACCTCTCATGTGAAAGGTGCCCTCCCTGCATCTACACGTAGAAGGACACCTTTATTGCCAGAAATTGGGAATTCAGGCAGAGAAGCCTCTATAAACATGCCTTCTTTCTTCTTTAATATACTACCCCACATGCAAATTCTCTTTAGATTCTTCACTAAGTAGCCAAACCTAAGATTCTTTGTCCTGTCAATCTCTCAAAAATGTATTGTTTCTTTGTCAAAATATATATATATATATATAAAAACTGCCTGCTTTGGCTATTTCTTAGGGCCCATTTCTTTTTTCTTTTTTTTTTCTTTATTTTTTGTTTTGTCTTTTTAGGGCCGCCCCCGCAGCATATGAAAGTTCCTAGGCTAGGGGTCAAATCAGAGTTACAGCTGCCAGCCTACGCCACAGCCACAGCAACACCCAGGTCTGAGACACGTCTGCCACCTGCCACAGCTCACAGCAGCGCTGGATCCCCAACCTACTGAGCAAAGCCAGGGATTGAACTCGCATCCTCATGGATACTAGTCAGATTTGTTTCCACTGCACCACAATGGGAACTCCTCTTAGGTCCCATTTCTATGAGACCTTCATATGCACGAATTAATTTTTTTTTTCTTTTGTTAATCTGTCTTGTGTCAATTTTATTATTAGTCCAACCACAGGAATTCAAAAGGGTTAGAAATCGAAATTGTGTCTTATTCCTATTTGGAGTTCACGCTGTGGCACAGCAAGGTTAAAGATCCAGTGTTGCTACAGCTGTAGCATAGGTTGCAGCTGCGGCTCAGATTAAATCCTTGGCCTGGGAACTTCTATATGCCATGGGTGCGGCCAGAAAAAAAAATTGTGTTTTATTCATATTTGTATCTCCAGTATTTAAAATAGTGCCTATCACTCATTATGTATTTAATGGATGAGCAAATGGTTCAATTAATAAATGGTGTGAAAATCTTTCTCTTCATAGTTTGTACCTACTAACCTCAGTTCACCCTATAATTTTAGACAGTTTTGAATTTGAGGATTCTTAACAAGTTTATAGATTTTTTTTTTCAAAATGCTGTATCAGAATTCTATTGACTACTTTTTGGTTTAAGTTTACAATAAAATTGACAGGTCATCCCCAAATAACCTCTGAGTAAAGCTGCTGTGTAACTGTCCTAGTGCCAACAGATTGTTCTTTGGGCTTATCAAGTCATCAGCCAAAAAATATTATTTACAAAAAGTACTTGGTGGAAACAGTAGCGAAAGAATGATTTCCCTGCTCTTTGAGAAATTAATAGGAAATTGAAGGGGAGCAGAATTTGCCACACCAAAATAGGCCTCTTTGGAGTAAGGATTATTTTAAGCTGATTGTTTTTAAGAATCTGCAGACACAAGAGAAACTCTGAAAACCCAGTGAAATTTACCCTTTCGTTAGAGACATTTACATTTAAAAGGGAAGTCCCCATTTGTCAGGGTGTCTCCCTCTTGGAACCAGGAAGAGAGGATGACTCGAAATCTCTAGAAACTATCAGTGAAGAAGGCAAGGACTTAAATCTGCCTAACAATCTTATTCTTGTTTACTGGGTTTTTCCTGAAAACCTCCCATAATTGGCTCCCCCTTCACAACACTTTCTTTTGTCTTCAGCTGGAGATGGTATTTAACACGGGAGCTTGGATCATTTCCTACAGTTACTTAGTTTTCCTTTGTCTGTCCTGTATATCCAGGAGGTATACATGTTTTTAAATTTGTTTTTCTCCTGTTAATCTGTCTATTACATGGAGTCTCAGATGAGAACCTAGAAGAGAAGAGGGAAAATTATTTCTCCTCTGCTACCAAGTGTAAGAGATATAAGATCCCTTAGTAAGTATGCATTTTCCTTTCTGGCAATGTACTGTCCTCTTGTGTCCATTTTCCCTCCTCTGTCAATGACTCCCTTCACCTGGATCTAATGGTGTGCAGACCAATTTGCCACATATATTTAAATCCCTGAAAGATCCATCACTTGACAATAGAAGGTAGAGTGGAGAGTACCAACTAAAAATTGGTACTTGCCATCTGCCTCTACAATGATTAAATCACTAGCCACTAAAGTCCCTGACCTTCGCACTCCCTGAAAGGAGTTCAGGGTGTGCTCTGGGAAAACTGGCAGGACAGGCTTTCAGATGGATGTTTTCAGGAAAAGATTTTATGGCACCAATTCTTGCATCTCCTCATATCTAGAAAAACTAAAATCATTAACAGTGATGTCTGCTCCTTGTGATGAGGAGCAACCTCCCACCAAAATGTGTGCTTGACTGCATGTATCCCCTTCACTAAAATCATACATATATTGACCTTCCCCCCTGCCTCTTTGGAGCAGTTTCTCAGAGCTATCTGAGATTCTGTCTCCTAGGCTATAGTCCTCATTTTGCCCCAAATAAAACTTAACTCACAACACTCCCATTATACTTTTTTTTTTTTTTAATTGACAAGAGAAACTGAGTAGACTGATGCTTGGAGTAGGCAGATTTTGAACCTATGCTTCAAAATTCTCTTTCCATTTTACTGTTTAGATATTCACAGACTATTGGCACAGAATAGTCCCACTTTCCTATATGTTGCTTCAATTAAATAAAAAACTAATTGTAATCAACTTCAAAATGTTATTAAGTGGGAAGGCAGGGAGAAAGGAAGTCAGTAAGAGAAGTGATAGTGAGTGTAAAAGAATTCCATCTCCATCTCTTGTGGGGTCATTTCCCTCTAGTCCTTCACAGTTTTTCATTTTCTTGGGAGAATTCAAATATTCCCCTTGGTCTGAGGCCTTATAACACTTTTCTCTTAGAAATGTAAATGCCCTATATCTATTAAACTGTGTACACTGAGGCTAAAATGTGGGAATATTATCTGTATTATTATTGCAGATAGTAAGTGAAACAAGAGCTCATGGGATCATCATTTTAAACCATGTGCTATATCCTTCTAAACTCCTATAATAACAGCAACAGCAATTCCATAATGGACTGCCCACATAGGCACTGTAGATAGCAAAAGTCTAGTTAGATGCCTATTTCTATTCTCCTATACATCCTATAGTGACAAGAACACAATGTACTTCCTTGCTTAAATTTATAGCTTTATGATATGTGACCTTATTCCCAAATATATATATTTGGTTCTTTTTTTCATACTTTTCCATAAATGAAATCATACTTAGGCACTTTTTGGCTTTTTCAGCTCAGTAAAGTTATGGAGATCTAACCATATTAATTCATGCAACTGTAATTCAGACATTTTACTACTCTATTGTACTTACACAATCGAATGCAATTATATAAATGTAATACAAGATGTATTTCCATTTGATTAGCAATGTTTCATTGAGTTTGTGTTAGTAAAAATTCACTCAGGAACCAGATGGCGAACTCAAACTTAATACATTGGTAGAGTTTAATAAAGGGGCTATTTTTCAAAAGTGTGATAGGATTTCAGCAAACCAACAAAACATAATGCAACAGTGCACAGCCCTTTCCAACCCTGGAGATCTGAAGGGAGAGAAAGCTATTATATAAACCTGGATATGGAGAAAGTAGAGTGAGAGGATTGCCTGAGAAGAACTGTGGTCTTCATAGAGGTAAAATGCAGCCAGTCCAGGATGACTTTCAGGGAGAGTGATTCAGGAACAACTATACCAACCTCACCCTCCTTCAAACCTGTCAGTGCCTGCTAGTGCCTCCCCTTGGGCTGGAAGTCAAGAAAGCCAATTGATGATGTCTGAACTGATCCTATCCAACTTCCAGAGTAAATGCTGCTGCTTTGCCATGAAATTTATTGTGTTTGTCTCCTGGAGCAAAAGGGTAAAAATTTATAGTTGTATACTTTGGAGTTGAATTGCTATGTCATCATTATCTGCATTATCACAGTTGCTTGGTGATGCCATATGATTTTACAAAAAGTTTGTATGATTATCTACTCCAGTCAGCAGTGTATGATAATCCCTATTGTCATACGTTCTTTTTTTAAAATTTTATTTATTTATTTATTTTGTCTTTTCGTCTCTTTAGGGCCGCACCCCCAGCATATGGAGGTTCCCAGGCTAGGGGTCTAATTGGAGCTGTAGCCGCTGGCCTACACCACAGCCACAGCAATGCGGGATCCGAGCCGCATCTGTGACCTACACCACAGCTCACGGCAACGCCGGATCCTTAACCCACTGAGCAAGGCCAGGGATCGAACCCATGTCCTCATGGATGCTAGTTGGGTTCGTTAACCACTGAGCCATGACAGGAACTCCCAGTCATACATTGTTAATGTCACTTGATTTCTCAGACTTTCCTTTATTCTTAATAAATTTGAGCAGCTTTTTTTTTCTTGATATCTGTCAGATTTTCTTTTTCTAGAAAGTGTTGTTCATGGAGGTTTGGAGGACCTGTTTTGCTTTTTTTTTTCTTATTGATTGTATATCCATATTTATATAAATGATTGATATATGATAGATAAATAGATATTTCTTTATCAGTTATACAAATTGGAAATGACTTGTCCAAGTATGTACCCTGAATTTTCATTCTTTCTTCCATGTCTCTTATTAATTAAATGCTCTTAATTTTCAGAGAACTTTTTTTTCTCATGGCTATAGATTTTTTAGTCCTGTTTAAGAAATTCTTCCCTACCTAGGGTTCATAACAATAGTTATTTATACTATCTTCTAAAAGTTTTAATTTTTCATTTTTATAATTATCTAATCCAACTCATTTTTATGGTATGCAACGGTAGGAATCTAATTTGTATTTCCATGTAGATTACAAATTGGTTTAGTGCTTTATTGAATAACCCACTGCTCCTCAATTTCTACGATTTCCAGTCTTTGAAGCAGGTTTTATATTACAGTATCAAATCTTTTCCTTAGTTAATGTTGCTTTTAGGAGATCCCACTGTGGAGCAGGTTAAGGATCCAGTGATGCTGCAGGTGCAGCATAGGTTGCAGCTGTGGCTCAGATTCAGTCCCTTCTCTGGGAACTTCCATATGTGCCATGAGTGTGACAGAAAACACACACACACACACACACACACACACTGTTTTTAATATCCCAGTATCTGGTTCAACAAAATGTCTGTTCTGTTCTTCTTCATTGTCTTTGGCTCTTACATAAACATGTTAGAATCACTTTGTATATTACCATGAGAATTACTATTAGGATTTTGATTAAGATAATTGAGATCTAACGATAATTTAGGTGTGTATTTAGATCTTTATACTGAACGGCTTTAACATTCACATATCTATGCTGAATATTTTTTAATATCCATTATTTTTATTTGATTCGTGGGTAGTTTGAAAGTTGTTGGTGTTTTGTTTTGTTTTGTTTTTGCTGCACCCATGGCATATGGACGTTCCCAGGCCAGGGCCTGTATCCAAGCTGCAAATGAGACTTATGATGCAGATGCAGCAACTCTGTATCCTTACTCCACTGTGCTGGGCTGAGGGTCGAACTCACACTACCACAGAGACAATACCAGATCTTTAACCTGCTGTGCCACAGCAGGAACTCCTGAAAGTTGTTTTTTTTTTTTTTTAATTTCCAAGGATATGAATATTTAGAATTATTTTTATTTTTATTAATTTAAAATGTAAGTGCATTGTGGCCAAAGAATATGATTTGTATTATTGCATTCTCTTGAACTTTGGTGAGACTTGCTTTACATATAACACATGATCAGTTTCCTTAACTACTCCATATGTTCTTGAAGAGAAATGAGAATAAAATTTTTGGTATAGTATCCCATATATGTCACTTAGATGAAGCTTGTTAATATCTTTTATTTCTACTGATTTTTATATCCTTGATGTATTTATTATTGAGAGAAATGTGTTGAAATCTTCTACTATACTGATATATTTGTGTATTTCTCCTCTTTATGTCTATAAATTTCTGGTGTGGTTGTTCTGATACCATACAAGTCTAGAATTTACATGTCTTCTTGGCGAATTGAGACTTTTATCATTATGACAAGATTCTCTTTATTTCAAGTAATATATAAATTTTTGTGTTCAAGTCTATTTTGTTTGTTACTACTTTACCTATACCGGCTTTTCTCTTTTTTTTTTTTTTTTTGTCATTTGCCTGGTATCTATGATTTCACCCTTTTATTTTCAAACCTTCTGTATCTTAATGTTTTAGGATTTTTTTTTTTTTGGTTTGTTTCTAAATTGAGGTACAATTGACATATAACAATATATTAGTTTCAGATGTACAACATAATGATTAGATACTTGTATATATTGGGAAATGATCACCGCAATAAGTATAGTTAACATCTACCATCATACATAGTTACAGAATTATGTATCCTAATGTTTTGAGGGTCTCCTTTATATATACAACATATTGCGAGATATAGTAAATTCAGGGCTGAATTTCTTTTAATTTGATACATTTGCCCATATGTATTTATTATGAGTATTTGCTCAATTTAACTTATTTTGACTCAATTACTGTGTTTTCTATATATTCTGCTTTGGTCATTCTTTTTTATTCTTTTCCTTTTGTCTTGTTTTTGATTGATTAAGGTTCTTTTTATTTTTTTATTCTACCATTCAATCATTCTCTTCTAAGGGGATACAATTTACCCTCTGTATATAAGCCTTTAGTGTTCACCATAGATATCTGAAGCACTAAAGTAAAGGTAGGTAATTTACTTGTTGTTGTGTTGCCTTCCTCTTCTGTGTGACAGGGTTATTTCCCATTTAACATCAAAGTGAGGAGGTAGCCCTCTTTTTAGACTCTGGCATGGGCAGACCATAGCTTTTCCTTGTCTTCTAGTCCTGATCAGGCAAGAGAAAAGAAAGCTCAGACTCACCATGCTTCTGCAGTTACCCACACTTCAGAAACTTAGGTCAACATTCATCTTCCAGTTTTGCCATTTTCACTTTGTTTTGAAATTGGAATGGTTTTTCTTGCTAACTCAGGGATATATTCAATTATCTTCATATATCTTCATATCTTCATAAACCTTCATTCAATTTTTTTGTTGTTGTTGTTCAGACTCGTTCAGGGATCTAACCCATCATATCACCGGACCTAAAACCCCTCAGAAGAATTTTTTAAATCCCTGTGTTTGTGAGAATGGGCACAGATATATTTACAATTTCAAATATCATCCCTTCAATGGATCTCTATTTTATTTTGACTTTAAAATATTAACATTCACAAATTAAAATTCCTCAAATGCTCTATTACAAAATATTTGCTTTAAGCTTGTCCAGAACTGAGAGAGGTAACACATTTCTGAATCCTTCAGGAAATAGAACAAGAGTTCAATTCTTCTCTGACTATGAATGCCCTTTCTGATTCCAGGGAGAGTCAGAAAAATGAAAGGCATATTTATGAAAGTGAGAATTCAGAAAGTGAAAGTTGACAATCTAAGAAGTAACAGCACCACAGGAACTGCTGGAATTACCACAAAGTAGCTTTCCTTTACAAAATTGAAAATCAACCATCTGGACTGGGGAGATTATAATAGTGTCTTTTGGACTGCCATTTGCTCTGAATTTTGGAAGCTTTTGTAGATCTGCTCAGTCTTTTGTGATTAAGTTCACCTCATTGCTAATCCCCTTCTACTACTGAACAGGTAATAAGGATTTAGTATAAACTTCATAATAGAATGATAGGAGGATACATTTTGTTCTAGTTAGGATTAGATGACATGAAAGTATCCCATCACTAGCTCCTGTTAATTAGAATGCCTACTTCACCCTACAGGATTTTAAGTTTAATACCTTACATTCTTGGAGAAATTGATTCTGTGTTGCTGAAAGAATTTTTGGAGGTAAGGTCTGCTGAAGTCCTGGAAATCAATCTTAATGGACAGATAGTTGGTCCTGAAATCCAGCTGATTCATGATAAATGAAACTGGTTGGCAACAAAAAGAAGGTACCAGAGATTTCTGTGCTGCATAAAAACTACTAATTAAATCAGCCTTCATATAAAATTTATTTTGACAAAAGAGTGTTCTTTGCAGATATTCTGGCACTTTCTGATGAGAGAATATCGCAGTTGCAAAAGCGCATATATATTCTCACACACTTCTAAGCTTCCTTTCCTGTCAAAGGTAGACAGACATTTAAGTGAAGGCTAATTTCCCTGAGAATAGATTAGCTCCATTATAATGTAAAGTGAAAAACTCAAATTGGGGCCTTCTTGTTTAATTTAGGGCACAGGAGGATGTGCAGAAGACTTCTCAAGTTTCTCACAAAAATATCATAAAGAATTTAAAAATAAAATATCTTAAAATTTTTATTACCTGTACACATAAAGAACTTTTGTTATAACTAAAGGGTTAAGTGCACCCCCAAAAAAACATGTTTAATGAAAATGGACTGTTAGCTTTACTGCATATAGACACGCCATATAAGTTGCTAAATTTGCTAAAAATAACTCATTAAAAAATACCTAGATCCATATTACTAAGCCAGTATAATCAGTAACACACAAGCTAGGACTGTGACCTCATTTTTCTCTATATTTCACCTTCTCCATCTGTATGACTGAAATGTGTTCAAACATTTCTATGATCTTTCTATCTTGACTATTCCTTTAATCTGTGAATTCAGGTTCTTTTTCACATGCTGTCAAGGTAATAAGTGATCACTCTCTTACGTAACTTAGATGAATACGTAACCTTTTATTGCATATAATTCAGCAACACCCAAACAAACCTTGGCCTTCCCAAGAGAGAACCAGACTCAGTGTCATAAATCTTTGATAAATTAAGTACTTAGGCAAAAGTGACAAATCACCAAGGAAACAGCTCATATCACAAATTTTCCTTTATTGTTATTCACTTTTGCTTTTCCTGGAGCCACGAATTATTCAATCTAAACCTTTTGCAGTCATATTTCCATATCACACAGTAAGCCTTTAATGCTTACGAGATGAATATGGAAATGTAATTAAACCCCATTTTTACGCATTTCAAGGTCTGACGCAAAGAAAAAGGGGAAAATCAATGGAGAAGCTATTTTTAAAAAGATGAAAATTGGTAAAGAAAGATTCCCTTTTTAATCTATGAGGATGTTGTAAGAAAAAACAAATGAAAATGAAAGGTACAGGAGTATTTTTTCATGGATGACTCATTCATTCAAAAACAAGTTTGGTGTTCTGGCATTTGCCTTTGCTCTTGTATATGCCGTGTGTGTTTATGTGTATCTAGATCTGGATAAATATTTTGCAGATGTATAGCTGTAATAAGTACCTCTGTTAATGTAACAGTGGTTCAGTGTGTTTACATGTATTAGCATTTAAAACTATGTTACTCTTTTCTGATTCAACATGCTCCATTACCTACATTTTGGGTTTTATTGAGATAAAATTGGTCTACAACATTATATAAATTCCAACACCTATATTTTTAATACTTTGAATTGGCTGATTTTCCTTTTTCTTCCAGATTGAAAAGGTCTCAGCCAGAAGGGAAATCTATTTGTCAAACTCCAGGTCCTCCTCTTTGAATCCTGTGTCCATCTTCTTAGATAATCACATTCTGCTGTCTTCATAATCACACTTAATTCATCTTCTTTTCTGTTTTGTATCACTTTTGTTTATGTTTTTCTGTTCAGTAATTGGTGCCATTTTTAAAGGTAGAAATTAAGTTTTATTATTCTTTGCATTGCCGGAGAAGGAGGGGCTGAGGTAGGCTACATTGAGACAAGAAGAAATCAAACATTGTCTTCCCTTTTCTAAGCAGTTACTTCATGAATTGGAACTTTGACTTGGTGATGTTATACTGTTAAGATCTGCATTGCCTTCAACCATATATATGACTACTTCAGAAGTGGTGTCTGATTATGAAAATTATTTTCTGATTACATGATACCAATGGTAGACTATCATTTACACAGATGGGACAAATGAAGCCCACATTTACATTTTTGAGAACTGAGGAGAAAATCAGTGAGAACAGTCTCATGTTGTGCACATGGATTTTGCCCTAGACCTCTGCCAAGCTAAGCAACTTATACCTTTTTCTCTAAAAAGATGTTTAGAAAAATAAACATATGTTTTTTCCAAACTAAATATGTTGAAAATGAAAAATAATCCATTTACCTGTCTGTGTACTCTACATAATTAGTAGTTTGGCAAGAGAGGGAAATTTGGGGAGAATGGAGTCTTTTTCTCATTTTGGTAAAAATTCCCACAGTGGCATCTTGTTCTTTCTGATTCTGGCTGGCCCCTGAAAGGGTAAAGTCCAGAAAAGGTACGAGTATTCCACTAACATGATCTATGGGGGGAAAAAGGCTTTATGAAGGTCATAAATCTCACAGCCTCTGAGAAAGAGTCCAGAGCAGGCATGTGATGCTATCCAACTGACATATATAAATGATGCATTTTCCGCTAGAGCCACAGCTCATCTCCATAATCCACACAACTGCTGAGAAGACAAAGTGAGAAATTCAGTCTATCCACTGCCCTGGCTAAAACAAAATAAGCTGCAGTTAATCATTTATTGACCTCCCCAAATAATAAGCCCAGAAAGTAAATACCAACAGTAGACTGCAATGATCCAGGGAATTTTGCGGGAAATCTTGAATTTATAAATAACACCATGAACAGCTACCGATACTGGCATCTGTGTGAAAGCATCAGTACTGTACACTCCTTTTATTTCACTAGAATTTCATCCTCCAGAATGAAGGAATGAAGATTCACCTTACATGTGAAGCCCTTACAGCAGTAAAATAAGTTTTGTTTAAACCTTTAGAAGCCAGATTTTCTTGATAGAATCCCCCAGACTTCCACCTTGGTTAAATTTTATAGTTAGAGAAGAAAGGATTTTTTTGTAGAATTTCAGTTAATTTGCTTAGTCTGTCAAGTTGACAGTTTAGATGTTATACAGGTAACTGCTGATAGGAGATCATTTGGGGCCTGTGGAAATAGAGATGAGTGTGTTAATATATGGACAAGCCCTCCATCATGTTTAACTTCCACATAGGGTCCCTGAGACAGTGAACGCTTAGGAAGCCAGTGGGTACTTGTCGATGGCACCTCTCTGCTTTTCTTCTTACAGAGTAAGTACAGTGTTTTGTCTGTCTACTTTTCCCCACAACCCTGGTCCTCACTTTCCCTCCTGTCATGCTGCTATGCAAATCTAACTGTCCTCTTATTCTGCACTTTTGAGGAAATAAATGAAGGCTGAGGATGTAAACAAAGAAAAATTTCTGATCTCCTTTTAGGCACTCATTAAAGTATATTCAAATGGACAAAACTGTACAAAGGACTTTCTGATTTACCAGCACCTGTAACTTTTAATTAACCTTTCCATATTTTAAAACAATTTGTTGTTCAGAGATCACAGATATTTATGGCTTTCATCCTCTGGTCCATATTTACCACAGGAAATACATATTTGATATAATGGAAAATGTGTAATATATACATACATATAGAAACACACACGTACATGAGAGCAAATCCCAATATCTTAGACTCTTAGAGTGGAAAATAAAGGCTCACATGCTGGCCAGCTCAGGTCAATGTTTTATGCTTTGCACATAACATTCACCCTCCTTATATGCAAGAATGGACTATTAGGTTTCTTCACATTATATGACTTTGCCTGAAGATGAATAAAACTTGCAAAGATATGTATCATGTACAAAATTCACATCTGATATTACCTGGAATCGTGTATATAGAAAAATATTTTACACAACTAGGAAAAAATGGGCACATATTCAAGTTACCCTAGGTCTGATACATTTACAAGCAAAATCAGTGAGGGCACCCGATACAATAAGTCATCTGCTGTTTATCATTAAAGACATTCCCTTTTCCTTTAGAACTTTTAAAATATGTTTTCGAACTGGCACTTCTGTTAGATCTTATTTTTTCTGTAGGTTTTAAACCCCCTCAGGGCAAGGAAGAAGACTTAAAATCTGCTTTTGCCTCCCACAGGACTATATATGCTGCTGTCACTTAATGCTTGTGGATTGATATCTTGTTTGAAAAGCATTGGTATAGACCTAATCCATTCTTTCCTTGTCATATCCTGACAGCAGTGGAATCAAACTTTCACTTATTAGTACTATTGCGCTTCCTCACTCCTGCTGGCTCTGCAGAGGCACGAAGATGTTCCCCCATCCTGCCATGCTGAACACTCCCACACATTTTCACCTCTACTGCAAGCCACCTGCCAGGGTCATAGCCAGCATTCTGTGTGCCCCCCAAACCCCTCTTGCTCAGACAGGCCCTGCTGCCCAATCAACAAACCTTGGACCATTGGCATTTCCAGCAGAATTACTGGGTAGAAAGGTAGAATTCTGACCCCAAAAGTCATGGCTACATTTAAAAAAAATTATACAATGATGCTTTGACTAAAACATAATTCCACTATATATAAAATAACAAGGACCTACTGTATAGCACAGGGAACGATACTAAATATCTTATAATAATCTATAATGGAAAAGAATCTGAAAAAAGACTGAAAAAAAACACTAAAATTCAGTCAAAAAATAAAACTTTTCAGGCAGGCAACTCACGCAATGGAGATATAAAAATAAATTGGAAGACTAATTGAGGTGGCCCATGTACTCAAGAAGATGCGCTTGTGTACCTGCAGGTTACATTGTACTTTTTATGAAAATAAGAGTATGTGATCATTTTAAATAGAGGTTTAAATTTTAATGTATTTATCTGTGGTTTTATATTATAAAACATTTCAAACATACCAATAACACAAGAGAAAAATATAATGGAAGTCTGTGTGCCCACCACTGTAAGCTAAACAAATGATGCCATCTTGGAACTGCAGGCAGGTTTCATAAGGGTTTACACTTCCAAAAATAATGTATAACATTTTCCCCTTCATTTTTGTTAGTTTCAGGATACATAAGTACACATACATGTATACTGTATACAAATCATCTCTATGACTATTTGCCAATTTGGTGAAGAAAGTAAGAATCTTAAGTCTTTCTTTGATGACTCCTGAAACTTGGGCAACTTTTATGATGCTCTCTGATTTTTATATTCTTATGTTTTTATTTTTGTTTGTTTAATGGAGTATTCCCATGTGTCTGCTGGAATCCTCATAATTTTCTAATTAATTTTTAAAGTTTTGATGCATTGTATACTGGTCTATATGCATTTCTTCAAGAGTAATGATCTTAAAAATATTTATTCCAAAAAAAAAAAAAAGAAAGGAGTTCCCTTTGGGGCTCAGCAGAAATGAATCTGACTGGCATCCATAAATATGCAGGTTCGATCCCTGGCGTTGCTCAGTGGGTTAAGGATCCAGCGTTGCCATGAGCTGCGATGTAGGTTGCAGACATGGCTCGGATCTGGCATGGCTGTGGCTGTGGCTGTGGCGTAGGCCAGCAGATGTAGCTCTGATTCAACCCCTAGCCTGGGAGCTTCCATGTGCCACAGGTGTGGCCCTAAAAAAACGACCAAAAAAGAGAAAAAAATTATTCAATAGTATTTTCTTTCATGACTGGTTATAACTTACTTTTTGAACCATATACTCAGTTTTTTATGTATGCCTCGATGTCTCTTTGTGTTGTCTAAACTCTGTTATGGAATTAGTGCCAAACTCTTTTAAATATTGTTGCTCTCCAAGAATTATAATAATTGATATTGAAAAATTCACTGCATTTTATTCTTTTTCAAAAACTTAAATTTTTTGTGTTTATTTTTTGGATGGATTTTAGGATAATGTTATCAATAACTAAAACAAAATTATTACATTTATATTAATACTGCACTAAGGCTATATAGTCATCTAGGAATAATTTTAATCCTTACATTATCCAAACTCTAGGTACCACATGTAAGTGGAATCATACAATATTTTCCCTATTGTCACTAGCTTACTTCAACTATCATGTCTGCAAGATTTACTTAGCAACTGTCAGATTTCTTCCTTTTTAAAGCTGAATAACATTCCATTGTATGTATATACTGCATTTTGTTTATTCATCCATCTAGGAACACTTGGATGGTAGAATTCCTCCTCTTTGCTATAGTGAATAATGCTGTTATAAACTTGGATGTGAAAATATCTGAGTTTCTTCCTTCAATACATTTACTAAATACTCAGAATTAGAATTGAAACTGTAGCTAATTATTAGTCAAATCCATTTCACCTGCCTTCACTAATCAAGGTCATTTTAAGACTTAAATGTTCTCCTAGTAGCTGGCACTTTGCCTAAACAGTAAGACATTTGACTGAGTTGTTTTCCAGGAACTTGGGGTCAGCTGTGTCTTGTTTGAGCTGAGCTGGTTAAGACCAAATAGGACCACCAACCCTCTAACTAGGCATGCACGAGTTTCCCCTGGGTGACCTTTCGAGGTCAGAGGGTTGAAAACTCCACCCTCAGGGTGTGGTCTGCACCTCCATTTTGGACCTTGCCAAGGCCTGTAGGCTGGTTACACCTGCACAGAATGACTATTAGTGCACCTTTTCCTAATCACCACTCTTCCTGCTCCCCATACTCCCCACACCTCAGACCACTCTGCTTCTTTACTGGTTATCCCATCAATGCCCCAGCCTCTGCTCCTGTGGTGGGGGTGGAATGCATCTGTGACGTGTTTTCCGGTTTCTTCACCTGGCCGCTTTGCCAGTAAACCCTCTCTTTGCTGCAAACCTTGACATTTCAGCATTTTGGCTTGCTGCAAGTCAGGAAGAAGGAACCTGGGTAGGTAACAGAATTGCTGAATCATATGGTAATTGTCTGTTTGATTTTTTGAGGAATCACAGTGCTGTTTTCCACAGCAGATGCACAGTTTTCCCAACAGCGTAGCATAAGTATTGTGTTTTCTCTATATCGTCCCTGATATTCGTCATTTTCTGCTTTTGGTAATAACTGCCCTAATATGTGGGAAGCGGTATTTTATTGGGGTTTTGATTTGAACTTTCCTAATAATTAGTGATGTTGAGCGTCTTTTCATGTTTTTATTAGTGTTTGTAGGTTTCTTGGGGAGAAATGTCTGTTCGAGCCTTTCGTTCATTTTTCAGTTGGGTTTGCTTTTTGTTGAATTACAAGAGTTCTTTAAATATTCTGGATATTAATCTTTATGAGATATATGATTTGCAGGTTTTTTTTCCCATTCCATGCATTGCCTTTTCATTCTGTTGACAATGTTTTGTTTTGTTTTGTTTTGTTTTTTGGCCATACCCGCAGCACTTGGAAGTTCTCAGGCCAGGGATCAAACCTGCACCACAGCTGCAGCAATGCCAGAGCCTTAACCTGCTGTACCATAAGGGAACTTCTGACGTACGTTTTAAAAAAACTATTAAGTCCAATTTACCTATGTTCTTATTTATGCTTGTGTAATATCCAAGAAATCATTGTCAACTTCAGTGTCATGAAGCATTTTCCCCTATGCTTTTCTAAGAGTTTTATTTTTTAGTTCTTATATTTAGGTCTTTGATCCATTTTGATTTAGTTTTTTTTGTATATGAAGTAAGTTAAGAGCTGAACCTCATTTTTTTGCAGCTATATATATATATATATAGTTTTTCCAACACTATCTGTTGGAAAGATTGACCTTCCCCCATTGAATGGTCTTGGCGTCTTTGTCAAAATTATTTCACTGTGTATGTGAGAGTTTACTTCTGGGCTCTTTATTTTCTTGATTTATCTGTCTGTCTTTATGGTAGCACCATACTATTTTGATTACTATTGTTTTGTAATAAGTTTTGAAATCAGGAAGTGTGAAACTACCAACTTTGTCCTTTTTCAAGATTGGTTTCCTTATTTGTAGTCCCATAACATGCATTTTAGGATGGGTTTTCCTATTCCTACAAGAAAAATAAAAGTAATAGGGACTTTGATAAGAATTAATTAAATCTATAGATTGCTTTGAATAATACTGACATCTTAATGTTACTAAAGTCTTCCAATCCATGGATACAAAATGCCTTTACATCTGTTTGTCTTCTTTACTATCTTTCAGCAGTGTTTTATAGTGTACCCTGTACAAGTCTTTTACCTCAAGTTTTTTTCTGATTTTTTTTTTTAATTTTTGGTGCTGTTAAAAATAGAATTATTTTCTTAATTTCCTTTTTGGATTTTTTATTGTTAGTGTATAGTGTATTGAAATGAAACTGAATTTTGTATGTTGATTTTTTTAACTTGGATGAATTTATTTACTCTAACAGCGGTGTATGTGTGTGTGTAATCTTTAGGGTTTGTAGAAATATAAGATGACATATAAGATCATGTCATCTGCAGAGCGCTTTACTTCTTCCTTCCCAATTTGGATGACTTTTATTTCTTTTACTTACCTAATTGCTCTGGCTTTAACTCTCAATATGCTGTTGTATACAGTTGGCAAAAGCAAGCATCATTGTGCAGTTCCTGATTTTAGAGGGAAAGCATTTGTCCTTCACCATTGAGTAAGATGTTATTTGTGGGTTTTTCATGTGTGCCCTTTATTATGTTGAACCTTTTCTCTTTTGTTCCTAGTTGTTGAGCGTTTCTGTTGTGAAAGGATATTAAAATTTAGTCAAATGCCTTTTTTTGTATCAATGGAGATGATCATTTTTTTTCCCTTAATTCTGTGAATGCGATGGATTATATTGACTGCTTTTCATATGTTGAACTGTCCTTAAAATTCCAGGAATGAATCCCGCTTGGTCATAGTGTTTAATTTTTTTAATGTGCTCTTGAATTTTCTTGCTAGTATCCTGTGGATGATTTTTGCATCAGTATTTATAAGTGATGTTGGTCTCTAGTTTTATTTTCTTGTAGTATCTTTATCTGACTGTGGAATCAGGATAGTGCTGATCTTAAATAGGTTTTTAAATGGAATTTATTTTGTCTAATCTATTTATAAATTATTTAGACTTAACTATATATTCTGTTACATCATTTTCTTATATCTAGATATATATTTTAATGTACCATTTTAATAAATTCTCTAGGAATAGTTTTTCACTAAGTTCTCTTGGGCCACTTCTTAGATTACCTTATTTTCTTTTTTTCATTTACATTATTAAAGTGGCCCAAATATTTAACAATACTAAGTAATAGTAGAATTGGGGGAGCATTCTTTTATTGGAGAAACTGATTTTAATGGATATTTTTCCTGTGTGTTGTCACTGATGTGATTTCTAATACTTAGTTTGAAGATACTCTTCATCATGATTAGTTAGTATCTTTCTTCTATGATGAGATTATCAAGAATCTTCCTTTCTCTTTTCCTTTCTTCTTAGGAGCCATGTTTAGATTTGAATTTTTTTATGATTCTTTTTATAATTTCCTTTAAACTACTGATGCAATTGATTATATTATCAGAATACCTATGCTCCTGAAATTCCAGCTTGATATGTTCTTCTGCTAATATAATATTAATTTTGGCTGAATTACTTTATGTGCTCCAAATTCTGTTTTATGTTATTTTTTTCCTTTTAATATATTTATTTTCTTTTTTAGCTTATTGGTCTATTTTGCTTTATTTTTATTCTCAAATAATTTGGAAGTTACATCATTTATTTTTGTTTATATTATACTTTTAATTTCAGAAAATGTATTAACTGACAAATCACAATGAAAAATAGAATAGTCAGTATCCTTGTATTTCATCTTCTCCTGTGAACCATAATGCACTCTGGGATTTGCTTTTTGTTTGTTTGTTTGAGTTTATTGTAGTTAAATGTTTTAATTTAGAATGGATAAGCAATGAGGTCCTACTGTGTAGCACAGGGAACTATATCCAGTCTCTTGGGATAGACCATTATGGAAGATAATATAAAAAAGGGAATGTGTGTGTGTGTGTGTGTGTATACATATATGTGTGTGTGTGTATATGTATATATATATATATGACTGGATCATTTTGCTGTATAGCAGAAATTGGCACAACATTGTAAATCAACTATAATTTTAAAAATCAAGACAAATTTAAATGTTTTGTAACTTCTTTTTAGGAATTTTAATATCAAATTTTGTTTTTACAATAAGTAAAATAGTAATTTGGATTTCATTATTTGCTGATTAATTCAGGATTCCTCATTGGTACCTGTTTATTTCAATAATTCAGTTAGCTGAGTTTCAAATTCACAAAGTTTCTAAGAAATGTTTTGGTTGTTATATCTTCTGAATCCTTGCATATTTGAGAACTATTTTTAATATTACATATGAATGGAAAGTTGCATAAGTATAGAGTTCTTGAGCCAGGGCATTTTCCCTTCTAATTTATTTAGAATTTGATCCATTTACTCCACTGTCTTTGCAGTACACTCTGTGAGTTGCCCCCCCTAGTATCCACTACTCTCTCTTTCTTTCCCAACCCTGATAGTGATTATTAACCTCACTCTTCCTTTCTCTTTCCCCATAGCCAAATGGCTGAGGAGATGTTGAGCCTATACTGAGCTCTGTATTTATCTATGGTGACCTTAGTGCTATTACCAGGGATTGGTTTAGAATTTAGCATGTGAATCAATTTTAACTAAAATTCATAAATGGAATTTACTGGAGACTGGCTCCTAAGACAAAATGCCAATAAGAGATAGTCTTTTATCTGAATATCATCATGTCTGTATATCCTTGGAAATGCAGCCATTTTGCATCTAAACCAATAATCAAGCCAACATTGACCATGGCAAATGTGAGTTTTCATTGAGATGGGTGAATCCATGAATATGCCATGTTATCTATGAATTCCCATCAGTTTATATATATTGTTTATTGTATATAACTTAAGTCATGATTCCTATAATTTACAGACAAAAATTATTCAAGCTAATACAGTCTTATTTGTCTTTAATGATACAGCGAGAATTCAAGGGTGAGCTTGATATATTTCCCATTGCTTTTCTGAAAGTATGTTTTTATAATTTATTCCTTATCTTTCATTTGTAAACATTTTTACAAATTACATTTTTGTTTTGGTCTCTGTTAATTATTCCTGAACATGAAACATGCTGATTGCCTTAAACTACAGATTCAGGTCTCCCTTTATTTCAGCATATCTGTCCTCTACTGTATTAGAATTTATTTTTGTTCTTATCTTCAGTATTTTAGGAATGTTACGTATTGCTCTGCCTTTTCCTGTTGTTCATATTTGCCAGATTTTATCACCTTTAGATCTGTCTTTTATATTTTGTGATTTTTTTTCTTAAGCCTATTTTTCATGTTCTTTTTCCTAATCACTTTCAATGAATCCTCATATTAGTTATTATGCCCATTGTATGAGATAGGTGCTTATATGAGAACCATTTATGGAAAATTAAATTAAAGAATTCATAGACAAAATAATTTTCCTAAAGGTTAAATATTTTATTAGACACACAATCAAGATTCAGAAACAGGTCTGAATCTTAATCTAAAATCTTAAATACTTGGAGTATGAAAAAGCAGTTTAGTGTAAGAGAGTAGATTATAAAGTCATACCACTTGAATCAAATCTTATCTTAATTTAAAAGGTATTTTATGATACATGTTGTAATTCATCCCCAAATAAAATATTACATAATGCTTCCCATTAGCAAACATTTACCAAAAGCTAAGTTGGTAAATAACGATGTTTTCTTGAATCTCTGCTTCCAACAGTGGGAGACTATTGAGTTATACTGACCAGCCTAGGTCACTGTCTTCATTCCTCTCCAACGTCTTTAAATAGTTTTCTCATTTTTAGCCTTAGTCCTCTTTAATCTCCACCTCTAACCTGGTCACTATCATCATTTGGTGAAAACTGCAAGTACTTTGGAGTCAAATGTCCCTAGGTTCACATCTTGACTCAAATGCTTTGTATAAATCATCTTGAACAAGTCATTTCACCTCAACCCTCAATTCTCTTATCTGTGTAGCAGATGCTCTGCTACATATACCTTGACTGATAGTCCTTGTGCATACCCTACAGTTTCTTATTACAAATGCCCCTAATGCTCAGCCTCTCTCACAAGACTTTATTGGACGAGAAGAGCATGCTTGACTTATGTGTGGAACAAGCCAGAAGGGGCGGGTTATTGATGTCCCTAGAAGCAGCCCTGAAGAAACAATATAAGTTGAAGGTTAAGACCTAAATTCCTTATTCTTTGGGTGGAGTAGCCATGAGGCATGTACACAGTGAGATTGAATTTCGCTTCCCTATAATGATGACCTGCTTTTTAACATAGTTTTTAGTGGCATCCTTCCCTTACCTATGTGACTTCTCCACTTGGTTATTTATTGGGTGAGATCACCTCTCAAATAAAGTATTTACACTTGAATCCTTATTTCAAGCTCAAATCCTGGAGGAATACAAAGTAAGAATTATAATACTAATGATTACAACATAATTAATTGAGCATTTAAAAGTACATGAGAAATTGTGATGAGGCTTTTATATGCATTCTCATGAGTCAATTGAGAAGATATTATTATCATCCTAATTTAACAGAAGATGTAACTGAATCACAGAAATGAAAGAACTTGGCAAATCACACAAACCTGTACTAAGATGAACCAGAATTCTAATTGTAGAGCCTTTCACTCTTCAGTCATTGCATTATATTTTCAGCTGTCATAGTGGAAAAAATCAGGAATCTGGAATGGAGGAATTGGCAAAAACAAGGCCTTGTAAACCTTTTAATGATGGATTGATTGGTTGATTGATTTTTGCTATAAAAGGACCTTTTGTAGGGGGTGGGAATGGGGCTCAGATTAGCATAATATTTCCATTGTTGGAAGATCACATAAGGGAGGTAAGAGGAAACCCATTACAGGCTGTCACAATAATTTCAGGAATTGGTAACTTTACTAGGGAAATGGCAGTGAGAGTAGAGAGAAGAAGATGAGTTTCAGAGACGTAGAGAAGATAGGAATGGTTGTACCTCATGATGCATGACAAGTAGTGGTAAGGAGAGAGACGCCTCACAACCTTCTAAGTTTATGACTTAAATGACTAGGCAGTAAAAGTTATATTTACCAATATGTAGAGGACAGGAAAAAAAACTACTTTAGGAGGGGATATGGGTTTACAGGTAAACAATCAGTTATAATATGGAGTAAAATGCATTAAAACAGGGTAAATGTAGGGACATGGCAGATACATTTGGCATCTAACTCAGTCCTGGGCCATGATCAGTGAAGGAAGAGATATTTAAGCTCAGAAATGAATAATGAAGAGATGCTATCTAGATCTGCCCATATCCTACATATATCTGAACTACATTTACAGCCAAGTAGTTCTCACATTGTTTTTAACATGTTACAATCTTATGTAACTTATTTAAAGTTTAAGGGTACTTCCCTACCTCAAAAATCTCTAAATAGCTACAAATATATAGAGCTTAATGAAATATAGCCATTGATCCCTTCCCCCCCGCTTCTTCCTTCTCCACTAACTTTATAAATACTAGTTCACATTTCATGTGAAATTGAAAATACCAGTCATATACTGACAAATATAGGTCAGAAGCTTCTCAAAAATCTTTAAACCTACTTCAAGCAGAAATTATAGGAAGGCGTATCTGTCAGTCTAGTCCTTCCATCATAAAACACCAGAACATTTATAGTTTATTCCTATAAATATGATTCTAAGAAAATAGGAAGTTTTTTCATCAGTGAGGTACAGGGTCAGATAATACTCTCAGGAGCTGGGTTTTCCTGCTTGCTCTGAGGGAAGTCCCATAGGTCAATGCAGAGACCTAGAGACCATTTCTCGATGCAGTTGGTCACACGATAGACCAGGGTATATCTGTTTGTGTCAAAACTACCATAGGATAAATTTTCATCTATGGGTAACCCTAGAAACAACCATTTTTCAAAATTCACATGTCAAAATCAATTATCATTCATTTCTTAAGCAATTTATTATATTAGTGTGACAGACAGAATAATGCTCCCCCAAAGATATCCTAAGACTTGGTACCGTGAATATGGTAACTTAAGTGGCAAAAAAAGACTTTGAAGATGTGATTAAGGACCTTTGTCATTATCCTGGGGCTCAGTCTAACCACAAGCATAATTATAAAATGGACGCAGGCAGGAGAGAATCAGAAAAAAGTGTAAAGGAGGAATCAGAGGTCAGAGAGCAGATGCTACACTGCTGGTTTTGAAGATGGAGGAAGGAGCCACAAGTCAACAAATGTGGAGGCTTCTGGTAGCTGAAAAACACAATAAAATGAATTTTTCCTTAGAGTTTCTAGAAGGAGGGCAGGCCCACCAACACTTTAATTTTAGCCTAGGGAAACTGATTTCAGAATTCTGACTTGCAAAACTATAGAATAATAAATCTGTGTTATTTCATACTAAGCTTTTGCTATTTATTACAGCAACAATAGTAAACTAATACAACTAGTAAATGCATTATCATTTACGACAGACATAAGTGTAGTTCAGTTATTATGAAAAAAGTCATTCTCTCTGCATTGATATATCCTGTCTTTAGGATATAATCAATCATATATTAATGGCAACCTTTAACCTACATAGTTTTTTTTTAATGTTTTCAGTTTATTTTCTGGATGGAAGAACTAAATCATGCCATAATGAAACGTAATAAAGCACCCAGTAAAGGTACAGAAGAGTGTCTTCCAGTCTTAGAGCTGTGATAATCCATCTGGTAGCCACTCATATTAAAATTAATAAAATGAAATAAAATTAAAACTTCAATACCCCAGTTGCACTAGCCACATTTCATGGGCTCAGTAGCTATGGGTGGAAAATGGCTACCATGTTGGAAAGCACATATTAAAAAATACTTTCATCCGTGTGCTGCTTTTCAACATTTTGTTAAAAGCTGGCCTTAAAATTTCTCACAAGTCTGCTCTTCCAGAATTGATACAGAAATTTAAAAGCCATAACAGGAGTTCCCGTCATGGTGCAGCGGAAACAAGTAAGACTAGGAACCATGAGGTCGCGAGTTAGATCCCTGGCCTCCCTCAGGGGGTTAAGGATCCAGCATTGCCGTGAGCTGTGGTGTAGTTTGCAGACGTGGCTCAGATCCTGTGTTGCTGTGGCTCTGGTGTAGGCCAGCAGCAACAGCTCCAATTGGACCCCTAGCCTGGGAACCTCCATATGCCGTGGGTGCGTCCCTAAAAAGGACAAAATGACAAAAAAAATTAAAAAATAAGAAATAAAAGTGATAACAAATCTACAGTGTTTATATATATACATATATATACATATATATATATATGTATATATATATTTTTTTTTTTCATTTGGAAAAGCCTAAAGAAAAATCAAAGCATAAAGTGTAATGACTTTTGCCTCAGCAAAAGATAGATGTCTGGAAAATGGGGAGATAACAAGAATGTACAACTGACACTTAAGAGTGGCAAAGGACTTTGAAAAATTCGAGACAGAAACAAAAAGAAGAATCCAGCAAGAAAGAATCAAAACCCCAGATTGGAAGCATTCCTTGTAAATTAAAAACTACGAAGAAACTCCCATGAGTCTGTGCACACACGCTCACACATGAATGTACACAGACTTCCCTCCTTCATTAAGGAAGAAGGCAGAGGATCATTAGCATGTAAACAGCCAGACATTCTACACCAAAGAGAAATCATTAGTTCAGCCTGCTCTGATTTATAGAAAAATCTACCTGTAATGAAATAAGTGAAACTAGGGTTTCTCAAGATATAAAAAAATGAATACTGACACTTGGAATTATGTCTCAGACCATAAATGTGATACAATGCTAGTATTTTTACACACAGGATTGATGTTTAAATTATGCAGAGACTCTCATTGTAATGAGTAAGTGGGCAGAGCTAATACTCGACTTAGAGCCAAGGTTTTTAATAACACTGATATCAAAGAAGAGCATGCACTTAGATAATGGGGAAACCTTATTACCAAAAGTTTGAGAGGAAATAAAAGAGGCATACAAAAATGTTTCAGGATGTCAGAAAAGCTGGATAATGATAGCAAGGTGAAACGCAACTTTCTAAATTGATGACTACAATGTCTTAAGAATGAAATGGAGTTTCAGGCTTGAGGGAGAGGATGCATAAAGTTGTGGTGAGGCAGGGAAGGGAGAGAAATTCTGTAAGGGAAAAGATGCAGATTTGGAATAGCTACGAGAGAAGTGCTAAAAAGAATACCAAAAGATAAAGTACAGAAGCAGCCCATCACGTTTACCACACAGTTAAGCTCCCAATATTTCCGGGAGAAGCTGTAAACTCCAGACTATTTCCTTTGATGACCCAAGGGCAGAATGAATACCCTGACTAGTACCGGCTGCCAGGAAACCAGCAAATGACTCAAGAATAAGAACCCAAGTTTTACTGTTGCAAAAGTTAACAGTTAATTCTTCTTTTCTTTTTTTTTCTATTTAAATCCTGTTCTTGCCTTTCATAAATGAGATCAAGGTGCAGTGGTCTCCCTTGTATACAAGTACTGAGCTAATAATTATATATACATGTTTGAGTTGTTCTTGGACAGGAAGCCTGAGGTCATGTGGGGAGTTTGGAGGGAAGTTTTGGCTGAGCAGGCCTGGGTTAAAAGCAGGGCACATTCCAGATCCCTAAAGGAGATGATTATAATCTTTAGTCACAGAACCTCCTAAAATAGGCTTTTCATTCTTTCAATCTCTTATTAAACTCAAAATGAGCAGAGAGTTTATGTGGAAGTAGGGACTGTACAACTTCATTATCCTGAAAGGATAAAGTCAGGTTTTACCTGCACGTGGAAACAATTCCACAGTGCTTTTTAAAAAACAAAACTTTTGTTTTAGAACACTTAGATTTAACAAAAATTGCAGAGTTTCCCATATTACATAGCTCCAGTCTGCCTATTACATTATATCTTAGATGATATCTGTATGGTATATTTGTTGCAACTAATTAACCAGTGTTAATACATTACTTTTAAGAAAGTATATAGTCTTTTCAGATTTCCTTAGTTTTCACCTAACATTGTTTTTTGGTCTATTTGTGTTTTTTTGTTGCTTTTGTTCCAGGGTGCCACATTACATTGCGTCGTCATGTCTTTTTATGCTCTTCTTGGCTGTGACAAGTGAGTAGACAGCCCTCATTTTTTTATTACCTTAGCAGTTTGAAGATTATTGATCAGGTATTTTGTAGAATTTCACTCTGTAATGTGATTCCTGTAATGTGTTTTTCATGATTAGACCGGAGTAATCTGTTTTGAGGAGGAAGTCTGCAAATACGCCATTTTCTTCATATCAACATGACTTATCACTGTTGATGTTAATCTTGATAGCATGATTGAGATAGTGTTTGTTAGGTTTTGTCCACTGGATAATTATTCTTTTCTTCCCCTTTCCATAATACCCGTAATTTTTGGAAAGAAGCCATTAAGACCAGCCCACACCTAAGGAATGGGAGATTATGTTTTATCTCCTTGCGAGCAAAGTATCTACATAAATTATTTAAGTTCTTCTTCATGGGCACTTTGTGTCCTTCCCCCATTTATTTACTTAATCATGTATTTATAATTGTATGGATTCATAGATATTTCTTGTATATTTTGAATTATGTGATAACCTTTATTTTGTTACATTTTTGGATTTTTGGCCATTGGGTGGTCTTTCAGTTTGGTCCTATATCCCTTTGACATGCCCTCATTAGCATAAGGGTTTTTTTTTTTAAGCACTTTTTTTTTATATTATAGCACTGCAAAATGTCCCAGTCTCATTTTGCATATTTCCTGCCTTATTCCTAAAACCAGCCATTTCCCCAAGGACCCCTACTTCCTTTCTTGGAAGAAGGTATTAGAAACCAAGATCCCAACAATAGGTATTCTTATTGTTACTGGGATGCCATTGTTTAGGCCCTTTCAGCTGACAAAGCAGGAGAATATACATATGTATATTAACTCAGATCTAAATTAATATTCATGAGCTTACACTGATGTCTCCAATTCTCATTACTACATGAACCATTCTAGACTCTTTCCTTGCTTATCTGTAATTTCCTAATGCACTCTGCTTTGTCTATCATTAAGTGAAACCTAGCTCTCATTATCTGTGATTTATTTACTTAATTGTTCAGTTACAGTATATGTGTATAGGTGTATCAGAATGGTTAATCCTAACCCCCATGGGCAACAATGTTATCAGCTAGAGTAGTGTGTTTACATACATTTTCTTTTGCCTTTAGTCTTACAGATTAGACTCATTTCCAGAGTTGTTTAGGTTACAATCTTTTGCCCTATCCTCTTAATTGTATTCATTTCCTACATTTGTAATACCATTAGATTATTTTGTCACATTCTGGATTCTACCTGCAGCAAGCATTGCATATCTGGAATAAATTCCACTTGCTTATGGTTTATAATTCTTTCTGAACATATTTGGGTTAGATTTTCTACTATTTTGTTGAATATATTTGCATCTATATTCATGAGAAATATCAGCCTGTAGTTTCCTTTATTTTTAACCATTTTTACCTAGTTTTGGTAATGTGGGTCTCATGTAATGAGTTAGGAAGCATTCCTTCTGCTTCAATTTTGTGGAAGATATTGTGGGGAAGTGGTATTATTTCTTAAAAGTTTTGTAGAATTTATCAGTAAAATCATCTGGGTCTGGTGTTTTCTTTTTTGGAAGGTTATTAATTTTTGATTCAGTTTCAATAGATACAATCCTTGTCAGATTATCTATTTCTCCTTGTGTGAGTTTTGGTAATTTGTGTCTTTCAAGGAATTGGTCCATTTCAGCCATTTAATCAAATTCATAGTCATAGAGTTATTTAGAGTATTCTTTATTATTTTTTTAATCACCATGGGATCAGAAATTATGACCTTTCTTTCATTTCTGAAATTGTTAAATTGTTACTGTACAAATTCAAGAAGATTCATATGCTCCACTGTTCATAGCACCATTATTTACAACAGCCAACATAGGGAAGCTTAAGTACCCCTTAACAGATGAATGGTTAAAGAAGATGTGGTATATACATGTGCAACAGAATATTACCCAGCTATAAAAAGAATGAAATTTTGCCTTTTGCAACAGCATGGATAAACCTCGGCTCTATTAGGCTTAAGGAAATAAGTTAAAGACAAGTACTGTATATTATTACTTTTACCTGGAATCTAAAAAGTAAAATGAATGAATATAACAAAAGGGGAACAGACTTACAGATATAGGGAACAAACTAATAGATACCAATGGGGAGAAGGAAGGTGGGAGGGGAAAGATAGGGTTAGGGGAATAGGAGGTACAAACTACTACGTATGAAATAAATAAGCTACAAGGATATATTGTACAGCACAGGGAATATAGCCAGTATTTTCTAACAATTGTAAATGGAGAATAATCTATAAATACATTGAATCACTATGTTGTATACTTGAAACTAATATAATATTATAGATCAAGTCTACTTAATTAAAATAAATAAACTAATATGTACATAAGATGTTATATGTCAAAAATGATAGATGCTATGGATAAAATAGGAGGGTGGTACTTCTCAAACTTGAAAGTACATATTAATGAACCTGGGGATCTTTTAAAAATGGATTCTGATTTTAGTAGGTGTATGCGGTGTCCTCAGATTGTGCATTTCTAAGATGCTCCCAAGTTATACCACCTGGCATTATTCTCCATCAGAGGGGAACCAGGAGTATTAAGAACAGACTAAGATGAACAGATCACACATTAAAATAGCACTCTACAAGAAACTGAAATAATAAAAATAAGGAAATCTGGTGAGGAAGCCACAAAGGGAAGAGTAAAATTAAAACTCACATAAGAAGATGCAAATTAGGATTGGCAATGCAAAAAAATGATAACAAGGATAAGGAATAAATGGGCTCTCAAAAAAAAGAAACATGAAAGATGCCAAAAAGAGAAATGATTGATGTTAAAATTGGAGTGTAAAACACTAATGTATAAGTAATTGGAATATCTGAAGAAGAAATGCAGACAGATGGAACAAGAAAATAACTTTGTTTGAAATCCTAGATTTTTCCCATTGTTCTCAGGCTGAGGGGACAATGCTGTCATCACTACTGCAAATTCAGTCAGTTAAAATTAAAAAAAAAAAAAGCAGAAGTGTATGTTGGGCAGAGAATCATGTACCAGTTATTAATCCCAAAGGTGTAGACTATCATGCATAGGTTCCCAATTCCAGGGGGAACCTCTAAACACTTCTGTCCATTGTGTCTTAGTATCAGAGTTGCCAAGGGAAACAACACAGTCAAGCACTGGACAGAACAACACTTTTACTTACTTAGAGAAGAGACAGCAAGATCAACTTCAGTGGTGGGCATCAGTCTCCCAAGGCCAGCAAGTCTCTCCTGGTGACCAGATGCAGGGTGCTTCACCTATGGGCACCCCTTTGGTGCTGCCATGGAAGGAACCCTGTTCCCTCCTCTCAGAGCACAGATATAACAGTGGGGTTGGCCAGGTGCCATGTGACGCATACACTTTCAGCAGAAACAAAAGAGCACTCATTGAGTCTGAAACAAGACAAGATATTCCCACATAGGGTGATAGAGTTCACATCGCCTGTTTTATCTCTTGGTAAGGAAGTATTCCAGGCTCAAGACCCATTTCCATGCAGCTGACTGGAGGTGGAGAGACTGCATGCAGGAGAGTGCCTTTCCAACAGTCTAAATATTGGAAAAGAGAAGACAAGAGGCATTGTATGTTTTCATTATGTATGTTTATGAGAAAGGTAAAGTGCTTGAAAAATTAGGAAATGAAATATGGCTGTCAGTTATTAAATTAATATAAAATCAATAATTTTGATGCATACAACAAAAAGATCATTCAAAAATATGACCGAAAAGATTAATTTTAAATAATAATCCATCGGTTGTGATGCTTACAATCCATTGGTGGTAATGGTTCAGTATACTTAATACCACTGAACTGTACACTTAAAAATGGATAAGATAGTAAGTTTTATTTTTATGTATTTTTTACATTAAAAATAATTTAAAAATAAATGCCAAAGTGTAATATCATACATCAAGAAATGTATTTATCAATGGGAGTTGCCACTGTGGCTTAGTGGTAACAAACTAGACTAGTATCCATGAGGCTGCAGGTTCGATCCTTGGCCCTCCTCTGTGGGTTAAGGATCCAGCATTGCATGAGCTACGGTGTCAGTCACAGATGCAGCTCAAATCTGGCATTGTTGTGGCTGTGGCATAGGCTGGCAGCTGCAGTTCCAATTCAACCCATAGCCTGAGAACTTCCATATGCCGTGGGTGCAGCCCTTAAAAAAACATTAACAACAACAAAATATTAATGTATATATATTTATTTGTCAAGAAAAGACCTATACAAAACCTATACAAAAAAACCTAAAACTTTACCAGACCTATACAAAGACCTATACAAAAAACTTAAAACTCTACTGAAAGACCTAAAAAATTTAGGTAAATGGAAAAAAATACCGAGTTTCTGTACATAAAAATTTTAATAGAAAATATATGTATTTTTAAATATAAATATATTAAAATTACAATAACTGTATGTTTATTATTTTGACTTAATATATAGGGCTTTTTTTGAAAATATGTCATTCAAGAATATGCTGTATAAATATGAAAAATAAGAATAAGGCAAAAAATGAGTTTGTAAGTTTAGAGGCAGGCAGATCAATGGAATAAGAAATTAAGTCCATAATGACATATACCTGGGACTTTCTTTTCTATTCATTCTTCAGGCTTCTCTTTAAATAGAGGGATTCATCCCATGTACATGTATTTTAAAAATTCATGTTTTTGGTTTTGTTCCTTCTGTCTCACTTTATGTTTACAAATAATTTTCTTTCTTTCTTTATTCTTTCCCTAACATGCTAAATTGGCTACACTATTCTTAATTATATTTCTTTCCTTTGTGAATTGGAGATTATACTGGCTCTTATCATTGTTCTACTAGTATTAGTTTTCTGCCTCTTGGACACAAATACTAATTTATCTTAAAATAAACCAAAAGAAAATGCTGACCATGTTTCTTGATTTTACTTGACTTGTCCTACTCCAGTAAGATGAAACATTTTGAACATTTTTTTCTTTCTTCACTGTTCCATACTCCCACAACCTGCTCCAGCTCCTTTTCTTGACTCCTTTCTTGTTTCATTCACTTCAAGGTTTTAGTGAGATAATCATGTATCAAAAGTATTAAACTATGATAAGTCTCTTCCTTGCAGCATTTCTCTCTTCCAAGAATCATTACTTCTAAGTCTCATTACTTAGTATTCATATTTCAAATCTTCATTCCCAGTATCACAATACAATTAGATATAAATATGGCTAGGTTGTGCATTTTTATTCTTTATTTTTTCATTGCCTCTATCTTACTCCCTGTTTTGAAGGCTATTCTCATTTACTTATTTGATTGGAATAATCTCTCTAGTAGTTTCCTGAGATAAGGTAGATGGGTAATATGTTCCATGATTTTTTTGTATAAGCACATACATCCATTGCTCACTGTGAGAAGTGAATTACATCAGGCTAAGCGTAATTTTTTTAGTTGCAATCCTCTTCTTCCCCTCAACATTCTGCACATACTGTATTTGTCTGTCTTGTTTCCAGATTGCATATGAGAAGTCTCATTGATAATCTGATCTCTTTTTCCTTTTCAGTAAATTTTCCCTCTAGAAATTTGTAAATTTTAATTTTCTCACATTGAACTTAAGAATTTTACCTAAATTCATGTCTTTCCCATCAGTTCTCCATAAAAATTAGTGAGACCTTTGAATCTGCAGACATCTTTTTTCATACCAAGGACATTTTCCTTAATACTGTTCCTCTCTTCCTTTTAATTTTTCTCAAAATCATATGGATTCATATTTTGTAGTGTATTTTGACCCTCTCATCTTTACGGTTAGTAGTAACTTCTCAAGAATGGCCATCCTGCTGTGGTTGTATTGCAGGCCAGCAGCTGTGGCTCCAATTCAAACCCTAGCCTGGAAACCTTCATATACCATGGGTGTGGCCCTAAAAAGACAAAAGACACACAAAAAGAATGGCCATCGTCTTCAATTGATCTACTGAATTTTAAGATTAAGAAGCACATTATTACTCTTTTTTTTTTAGTTTAGAAATGCTTTTCTTTGGAATGCTATGATTACATTTCCTTAACAAGATTATTAGTTTTATGTCATCTGTCTAGTCAGCAGCTTTACTTCAATGAAAGCCACCTTATATGTGCCCTGCTTGTTCTTCCTATTTGGTTGCTGGGTTCACTTAAGCCTATCACTATTCACTTTGGCTACATAATACTCTGTTCATCCTATGTTGTCACATCAAGCTGTTAAGCAAATGCAGTTGCCAGACTGAAGGCAAATTTCAGAACTAATTCTGATGATCATAAAAACAAAATCATTTAAAATCACACATTATATCAATAGCAAAAAGTAAATAGGACAAGAAATGAAAGTAGGAGCATTGCAGTTTTTGTTTTATAAAGTCCTAATTCCAAGGAAACCATGCATCTTTGACTTGGATAATTAGAGAAATATATTCAAGTATATTATTAGTAAATCATAAATGTAACAACTAGTATAAACAAATGTAAAACTTTCAGGTCACTGTGGAAAATGAGAATAAACAAAGGCAGTTTAAGTTCTAGCAGACCTAAGACACAAAATTGAAATAGTACATGATACTTGAAAAAAAGAAGTATATCATTATCATTTACAGTGAGTTTTGCACCTAGAAATATAAGCTAATTGAGGGAAAAAAATGCTTTCAATGGGTTTCAATAAATCAATATGTTTCTACTTTAAATTCAATAATTTGCAAGTTGTAAAAAGGAAAAAAGATTCAGAGTAGCAAATGCAAAACCAAACAATAAAACAACAACAGCATCAACAACAACAAAAATAAATCCTGTGCCAAATAATTATTTTAATGGCAAAAAAAGATGAGACCTAAAAGAAGAAAGCTTTGAATAACAGGAATGAAATTTTGCTAATAGACCCCCTCCAAAAAAAGAAAAAATGACTTGTTACTTTACTCAGAGGGAAATATAGAATATTATAGTTGATTCTTTATAAAATAACAATTTACTGATTTAGTTTAATCCTTATCAGAATTCATTTAGAGTCGCTCATGCATGAATGCAGATGCAAAAATCCCAAAGTTTTAGGAAACCATACTGTATAGAGATTAAATTAATTGTCATATATTATAACCAAGATAGGTATATTGCAAGATTGCAGTGTAGCTTAACATTGGAATATATGTAGACTCTTGTCCACAATAGAGGGTGAAAGGAGAAAAGTAGTAGTTTTACTTTGTAATGCAGAAAAATGTAATAAAATTCAGCACTTTTTCAGGATAAGTACTCAGTAAACTAGGAATATAAATGAACCTTCTGAACCTGACAAACAGAATCAACCAAAAAACTTGAGCCAACATCTATTGTAATGAAAACAATTAGAAGCATTTTTCTTATATTCAAGAAAACCAGTTAGCACTGTTGGTCAGTTGCAATTTCTACAAATGATATAAATAATAAAAATTTAGCAAGTTAGCTTGCTATAAAATCAATATATTCCAGAAACAGACAAAAGCATAATTGCATAGAACACACTCTTTATAATTACAATAATAAGATTCATAGGAAAGAAAACTATGTTTTCAGAAGTAAATGTGAAAAAAACAGATCTTGAAAATCTTTAGAAGAAAGTACAGAGTTATATATTTTTGACCTTGGGATAGGAAATAATTTTCTAAGAGAAACACAAATAAATTACTCAGTTCAACCAAATAAAAATTAAGAATTTCTATCAATGAAATGAGGAAAGTAAAAAGAAAATACAAGCAACAAACAGAAAGAAGAAAACATAACATGTAACTTACTAATCATTAGTACTTAGAATGTGTGAAGAAATCCTACTGATCCTTGAGAAAACAATAAACAAACATCTTCTCTCCCCTCAATAAAAATAAAACATAGGAACAAGCATTTCACATTTATCGCCAATACATACTAAGTAATCAGCAAAATTAAAATTATTTTCCATGTCTTAACCTGGGTTCCCCAGTAGTAAAGATCTCTACTACTTAATAAGAGAACACAATACCAGGGAGCAGGAGTGAAAGATAAGGATAATTAATGAAACAGGGAGGCAGGAGAAACAAGAAGAGGATGTCTCACTGACCTGGCTATAGCTAAGTGTGATCGATTATCCTATAGAATTGTCTTCTGAAGAGGTGTTTAATTACATCTCATGTCCATCTAACTTAGAGGAGAGGACAAGGAGTAGAAACATGTATCCTCCATTTCCCATATTTCCTAGTCAGAATTCATCCCATGGGGTATGTGCATGACCATAGAGTAGAGTTCCATAGCATCCCACATATTGGCATCAAGTTGGAATCCACAGGCTTAGCCTTCTCCCTCATGCCCTTGCTATTATTTTATGCCTGCTGGAAAATCCTAGAAGGCTACACTGGTTTCACTGCAAATGGAACAAGAGATGGTGAAGCTGAGAGAATCTAAAATGATTCCTAAAAAGCTCTGATAAAGATACCAGATACCATTTTATACCTGCTGTATTTGGTGGAAATTAAGAAGTCTAGCTACATCGATTGTTGGAAGGGATGTAAAGCAGTGGTGTTAATGCTGCTAGGTATCACTTTCTGTGTGTTTGTAAGGATAAATACTAAGCAAAAAAGAAAAAAGTAATTTTCCCTGGTACTAAAAGGGGAAGAAACCTGCCATCTTCCAGAGAATTTTTTGTTTGTTTGTTTAGAAAACTTGGCTTTCTCTGTTTCTTTGAGACATACGTAAATATTTTTAAAACCTAGTAAGCCTCTTTACAGATTTACAACCCAGATAAATCTTTCTCTAAGACTTGGGAGCCATGGTGTTTGAAATGTAATCATCAAAGAAGAGAGCATACCTCTCTCCCATTCTCTGTGGGAAACTAGGAGCCTAACTTTAGCAGGAGCCTCAACCCAAAGTTACCTCCCGTAATAAAGATATGAGAAATTTATTTTTTTCTTTGGATAAAACCCAATTAGCTAGCACAGATGGTCACCCCACCTACCAAATGAATTTAGGATGAACCATGCATAACAAATGTTGCTGTCAAGTCCTCTTACCTGCAGACTGGTTGTTTTTTTCCTCTTGAGAACATAGATATAATAGGCTATAGAACTGGTTATAGAAAAGGGTGAGATTTCTTTCTGTTTTTGCAGCCTCTTTAGTGGATTGCCTGTGATGCACATCACATTTTGCTTTCACATTTATTCAATAATAAAACTGTTTCTTTCTCTTCAGCCTTTGTTGGAGAACTTTGCTGGGCTGGAAGATTTTTTTTTTAATTATATTTCCTCATCATGTTTTCATTTTGGTTTTGGGTTTTAAGTTCATAACTATTCATTATACTATTATGACATAACTTACAAATACACACTCACAGATATATTGTTTTGAATGTATCAAATATTCTAAAACATAGTGCATTAAAATGTTTCCTTGTGGTGCAGCGGGTTAAGGACCCAGCATTGACACAGCTGTGGTATAGGCCAGAACTGCAGCATGGGTTCGATTTCTACCCAGTAACCTCCACCTGCCTCAGGTGCAGTGAAAAATAAGTATTTAAAACATAGTGCATTAAATGTTTTTACTCTTTCCAAAAATATCTCAAAAGTGAAAGATATCCAGCTGGTAAATGTTTTCAACAAATGTAGAAAATTAAGTTTTGATAACCTTAATATATAAAGTTTGTACAAGTTAATATTTAACATGTGCTGCTGGGATATCTTAGGTTGGGACATGACCTCATCTGACAGTTCCCAGGCATGGAGGAACTCAGAAATGAACTGTTAAGAGTCAACACTCCCAGCCACCGGGTGGATGAATATTTCAGCTCAAGAGGAATGGGAAAGGATGCAACTACATTTTTTTCCTGACAACATAGGATGCTAACTTATGTCTCTGTCTCTCAAGTTCAACTCACAATATGCCATAAAAATAAGGGTAATGGGTCTGAGACATTAAAATATAAAGGACATGTGAATAATTCTGTTAACCTGAAACTAAAGGTAAAGGAGAAAGGAAAAGTAATGCAAATAGAAAGAATTAAATAAAATGACAATAAACCCAAATATGACAGTTTTCATATGAAATAGTGTCATTTGCAGCAACATGGATCAACCAAGAAATTATCATACTAAGTCAGACATAGAAAGACATATCATATGATATCACTTATATGTGGTATCTAATAAAAAATTGTACAAAAGAACTTATTCACGAAACAGAAACGGACTCAAAGATTTTGAAACCAAACTTATGGTAACCAAAGGGGTAACCAAAGAAAGCAAATATGTTTTCTTAGCATTTCTAAACACAGAACACTAAGATTCGAATATTGTTTTAAAGTTTCAAAAGTGTATACCAGTATATACACAGAAATTTTTTAAATAAAACACATGAACAAAGAACTCTAGATGGATATAATACATAAATGTGCAAGGTAAACTTCTCAAACTAAAAGAAGAAACTATGAGAGAATATCTTTTTGTTTCAGGGAATTCCCAGGACTAATTTTTTTTTATGTGCACCTGCACGTATGGAATTTCCCAATCCAGGGATTGAATCTGAGCCACAGCTGCAACCTGTGTCACAGCTGCAGTAATGCCAGGTCCTTTAACCTAATGTGCCGTGCTGGGGATCAAATCTGCTGTCAGATTCTAATCCTCTGTGCCACAACAGAAACTCCTACAGAGAACTTCATAATAAAATAAAATAAAATAAAATAAAATAAAATAAAATAAAATAAAATAAAATAAAATAAAATAAAATAAAAATGATTTAATTATCTAAAAATGAAAGATTTATTTTCTAAGAACATTGTATATATTGGTATGAAGCTATTTACAGTGCTTTAGACATTGTAAATAGACAGTGAACTCCTGGGTATCAATAGAAAAATGGAGAAAGAATAGATAGTTTGTATGTGAAAGATGCTCATCATCACTATAATAAAAAAAATGAAAATTTAAAAAGGAGATACTACTTTAACAACTGTTAGATGACTAAAATTAGAAGTTGATAATAGAAAAATTTTCTAAGAATGAATAGAAACAGGCATCTACCTGTCAGAAATCTAAACTGGTAAAGGCTTTCCGGAGAGTAATCTGACAGTACTCAATGAAATTAAGTCTTAATTTTTGTTTTCTGTTGGGAGGTGTAGAATTTCCCTTCTGAAGTAGGCAAATTATTTTTTGGTCTGCTATATTGTCCAGTCTTCTTTTTTAAAGAATTGTATTGGAGTATAGCTGTCTTACAATGTTGTGTTAGTTTCAAGTGTAGAGCAAAGTGAATCAATTATGTATATTGTATAATATTACCTATTATATCATATACATATTTCCACTCCTTTTCCTATTCTTTTACCATATTGTTTATTACACAGTATTAAGCAGATTTCCCTGTGCTATACAGTTGGTCCCTATTACTTATTTATTTTACATATAGTAGTGCGTATGTATTATTCCCAACCTCCTAATTTATCCTTCCACCCAGCCTTTCCCCTTTGGTTGCCATAAGTTTGGTTTCAAAATCTTTGAGTCTGTTTCTGTTCTGTGAATAAGTTCTTTTGTACAATTTTTTATTAGATACCACATATAAGTGATATCATATGATATGTCTTTCTATGTCTGACTTAGTATCATAATTTCTTGGTTGATCCATGTTACTGCAAATGGCACTATTTCATTCTTTTTTATGGCTGAATATTATTGCATTGTATATGTGTAAGACATCTCCTTGATCCATTCCTCTGTCAGTGGACATTTAGGTTGCTTCCACATCTTGGCTATTGTAAATAGTGCTGAAATGAACATTAGGGTGCCTATATCTTTTCAAATTATGGTTTTCCTCTGGATATATTCCAAGGAGTGGAATTGCTGGATCATATGGTAGTTCTATTTTTAGTTTTTTAGAGATCTCTATACTGTTTTCCATAATGGTTTCACCAAGAGTGTAGGAGGGCTCCCTTTTCTCCACACTCTCTACAGCAGTTACTGTTTGTAGACTTTTTGATGATGGCTATTCTGACTGGTGTGAGGTGATTCCTCATTGTAGTTTTGATTTGCATTTCTCTAATAATTAGTGATGTTGAGCATCTTCTCTTGTGCTTTTTGGCCTCATGTCTGTCCTCTCTGGAAAAATGGCTATTTAGATCTTATAAGCATTTTTTAATTGGATTGTTTGTATTTTTGATATAAAGCTATGTGTGATGTTTGTGTATTTTGGAGATTAATCCCTTGTTGGTTTCTTCGTTTGAAAAGATTTCTCCCATTCTGTGGGTTGTCTTTCCATTTTGTTTATGGTTTCCTTTGCTGAACAAAAGTTTCTAAGTTTAATTAGGTCACCCTTGTTTATTTTTATTTTTATTTTTGTCATTCTCAGAGGTGGATCCAAAAAGATATGGTTGTGATTTATGTCAAAGAGCATTCTGCATGTGTTTTCCTCTAAAAGTTTTAGAGTATCAAGTCTTACATTTAGATCTTTAATCCATTTGAGTTTTTGTGTATGGTGTGAGAAAATGTTCTAATCTCATTCTTTTACATTTAGCTGTCTAGTTTTCCCAGCACCCCTTATTAAAAAGACTGTCTTTTCTCCATTGTAATTCTGGTCTCCTTGGTCATAGATTAATTCACCAGAGGTATGTGTCTTCATTTCTGGGCTTTCTATCCTGTTCCATTGATCTGTATTTCTGTTTTTGTGTGAGCACCATACTATTTTGATGACTATAGCTTTGCAGTATAGTTTGAAGTCAGGGAGCCTGATTCCACCAACCCTGTTTTTCTTTCTCAGGATTGCTTTAGCTATTTGGGGTCTTTTATGTTTCCATACAAATTTTAAAATTATTTTTTCTAGTTCTGTGAAAAATGCCATTGTCAATTTGATAAGGACTGTATTGAATACACCTTTGGTAGTATAGTCATTTTGACAATATTGATTATTCAGACCAATATGGTATATCTTAATATATGTGTCATATTTGATTTCCTTCATCAGTGTCTTACTGTTTTCAAAATACATGTCTTTTGCTTCTTTAGGTAGGTTTATTCTTAGGTATTTTATTCTCTTTGAGCAATGATAAATGAGATTGTTTTCTTAATTTATCTTTCTTATCTTTTGTTGCTATTGTATGGAATGCAAGTGATTTCTGTGTATTAATTTTTGTATCCTTCAGCTTTACCAAATTCATTGATGAGCTCTAATTGTTTCTTGGAGCAAACATCTTTAGGATTTTTTAGATATATTATCTTGTCATCTGCAAACAGTAACAGTTTTACTTCTTTCCCAATTTGTTTTCCTTTTATTGCTTTTTCCTCTCTGATTGCTATAGCTAGAATTTCCAAAACTATGTTGAATAACTGGTGAGAGTAGACATCTTTGTCTTGTTCCTAATCCTAGTGGAAATGCTTTCAGCTTTTCACCATGGAGAATGATGTTAGCTGTGGGTTTGTCATATATGCCCTTTATTATGTTGAGGTAGGTTCCTTCTATGTCCACTTTCTGGAGAGTTTTTGTCATAATTTTTGAATTGTTGAATTTTGTCAATAGCTTTTTTCTGAATCTACTGAGATGATCATATGATTTTTATTATTCAATTTGTTAATGTGGCTTATCACACAGATCTATTTGCAGATATTGAAGAATCCTTACATCCCTGGGATAAAGCCCACTTGATCATGATGTATGATCCTTTAATATATTATTGGGATAAGTTTACTCATATTTTGAGAATTTTTGTGTCTATGTTCATCAGTGATATTGGCCTATAATTTTCTTTTTTGTGTTATCTTTGTCTCATTATGATATCAGGGTGATGGTGGCTTCATAGAAGTATACCTTCCTCTACAATTTTTTGGAAGAGTTTCAGAAGGATAGGTGTTAACTCCTCTCTAAATGTTTGATAGAATTCACCTGTGAAGCCATCTGGTCCTAGAGTTTTATTTGTTGGAAGTTTTTTAATCAAAGTTTCAAGTTCAGGAAGTTCCCATGTGGGGCAGTGGTTAACGAATCTGACTAGGAACCATGAGGTTGCAGGTTCAATCCCTGGCCTTGCTCAGTGGGTTAAGGATCCAGCATTGCCGTGAGCTGTGGTGTAGGTCACAGACGTGGCTCGGATCCCTCATTGCTGTGGCTCTGGAGTAGGCCAGTGGCTACAGCTCCGATTAGACCCCTAGCTTGGGAACCTCCATATGCAGTGGGAGCGGCTCAAGAAAAAGGCAAAAAGACCAAAAGAAAAAGTTTCAAGTTCAGTACTTGTGGTCGGTCTGTACATATTTTCTATTTCTTCCTTGGTTAGTGTTGGAATATTGTACTTTTCTAAGAATTTGTCCACTTTTTGGTAGGCTTTCCATTTTACTGGCATATAGTTGCTTGTAGCAGTTTCTTATGACCTTTGTATTTCTGTGGTGTCAGTTGAGACTTCTATTTCATTTCTATTATTATTGATTTGAGCCCTTTCCCTTTTTTTTTTGATGAGTCTGGCTACAAGTTCATCAATTTTGTTTATCTTTTCAAAGAACTAGGATTTAATTTCATCAATCTTTTCTATTGTTTTCTTCATCTCTATTTCATTTATTTCTTCTCTGATCTTTATGATTTCTTTCTGTCTACTAATTTTGGTTTTTTTTGTTCTTTTTTCTAGTTGCTTTAGGTGTAAAATTAGGTTGTTTATTTGAAATTTTTCTTGTTTTCTGAGGTAAGCTTGTATTGCTATAAACTTCCCTCTTAGAACTGCTTTTGCTGCATCCTGTAGGTTTTAGATCATGTTTTCTGTCATTTGTCTCTAGGTATTTTTATATCCTTTTTGATTTGTTCATTGATAAATTGGTTGCTTAGTAGCATATTGTTTAGTCTCCATGTGTTTGTGTTTTTTTGCACTTTTTTTCTTGTGGTTGATTTCTGGTCTCATAGCATTGTGGGTAGAAAAAAATTGCTTGGTATGCTTGCAGTTGTCTTAATTAACTGAGTTTTGATTTGTGGCCCAAATGTGATTTATCCTGAAGAATGTTGTATGTGCTTTTGAGAAGAATATGCATTCTGCTGCTTTCTGATGGAATGTTCTATAAATATCAATTCAGTCTTTCTGACTTAGTGTGTCATTTAAGGCCTGTGTTTCCTATTGATTTTCTATTTGTATGATCTGTCTATTGATATAAGTGGGGTATTAAAGTCCCTACTATAGTGTTACTATTGATTTCTCCTTTTATGGATGTTAGTAGTTGCCTTATATATTGTGGCACTCCTATATTGGGTACATATATATTTATAACTGTAAGTTCTTGTTGGATTGATTTTTTTTTTTAGTGCCATGCTTGTGCAATATGGAAGTTTCCAGGCTAGGGGTCAAATCGGTGCTTCAGATGCCAGCCTACACCACAGCTGCAGCAACATGGAATCTGAGCCACATCTGCAATCTACACCACAGCTCATGGTAATGCCAGATCCTTAACCCACTGAGTGAGGCCAGGGATCAAGCCTGCATCCTCGTGGATACTAGTCAGGTTCATTACCACTGAGCCACAACAGGAACTCCCTTGGATTGATTTTTTGATCATTACATAATATCTTTCTTTGTCTCTTATAATCATCTTAATTTTAAAGTCTATTTTGTCTGATATGAGTATTACTACTCCAGCTTTCTTTTGATTTCTTTTTGCATGGAATACCTTTTTCCATTTTCTCGATTTCAGTCTGTATGTGTCCCTAGATCTGACGTGGGTCTCTGTAGGCAGCATATATGTGGGTCTGGTTTTTGTGTTCATTCAGCCAGTCTATGTCTTTTGTTTGGAGCATTTAATACATTTACATTCAAGGTAATTATCAATATGTTTGTTGCCTTTTTCTTATTGTTTAGTACCTCCTGTTTTTTCTTCCCTTCCTCTTTTGATCTCTTATGATTTGTAACTTTCTTTCTTTTCATATTTGGATTGCTCTTTCTTTTTTATGTGCATGTCTGTTGTAGTTTTTTGGTTTGTGGTTCCCAGAAGTTTTGACATAGCATCCTGCATATATACAAAATTGTTTTAAGTTGCTGATCTCTTGATTTCAATTGCATTTTCACTATTCATCCTTTGGTCTTCTCACAATTGCTGTTTTTGATATTTGTCTGTGGATGATTTCCTACATTTTTAAATATTTGCTTTTACTGGTAAGCTTTCCTATTTATAATTTCCTTGTTTGCACTTGTGGCCTTTTCTTTTCAACCTAGAGGTGTTCTTTTAGCATTTGTTGCAAAGCTGGTTTGGTGGTGCTGAATTCAGTTAGCTTTTTCTTGTCCATAAGGCTTTTAATTTCTCCCTTGAATCTGAATGAGAGCCTTCCTGGGTAGAGGACCTTGGCTGTAGTTTTTTCCTTTTCATCACTTTAAATATATCATGCTACTCTCTTCTGGCCTACAGTTTCTGCTGAAAAACCAGCTGATAATCTTATGGGGGTCCCCTTGTGTGTTATTTATTGCTTTTCCCTTGTTTCTTTTAATATTTTTCCTTTGTATTTAATTTTTCTCAGTTTGATTAATATGTGCCTCAGCGTGTTCCTCCTTGGGTTTATCCTGTATGGGATTCTCAATGCTTCTTCAACTTGAGTTGGGATTTCCTTTCCCATATTAGAGGAATTTTCAGTTATAATCTCTTCAAATATTTTCTCAGTCTCTTTCTCTTTTCTTCATGGAACCCCTATGGTTCAAATGTTGGTACATTTAATGTTGTCCCAGGCATCTCTTAGACTGTCCTCTTTCCTTTTCATTCTATTTTCTTCTTTTCCATGGCAGTGATTTCCACAACTCTGTCTTCCAGCTCACTTATCTGTTTTTTTTTTGCCTTAGTTATTTTGCTATTGATTCTATCTAGTGTATTTTCACTTCAGATATTGCATTGTTCATCTTTGTTTGTTCTTTAAATCTTCTAGCTCTTTGTGAAATATTTCTTGTAACTTCTTGATCTGTGCCTCCATTCTTTTTCTGAGCTCTTGGATCACCCTTACTATCACTACTGTGGATAATTTTTCAGATATATTTCCTGTCTCCTCCTCTTCATTTAGTTTTTCTAGTGAGTTTTTTTCTTGTTCCTTTGTCTGAAACATATTTCTCCGTTGTCTCATTTTGTTTCACTTTCTATGTTTGTGGTCTCTTCCACAAGCTGCAGGATTTTAGTTCCTCTTGTTTCTGGTATCTACCCTCTACTGAGTGGAGCTGTGTCTTATCCCTCTGATGGGCAGAGTTATTTCAAGGGGTGTGTTTAGAAGTGGCCGTGGGCACAATATGACTTTAGACAGCCTTTTTGGGTTTATTTATTTATTTTTTTGGTGCAATGGATGTTTTTAGTTTGGATGCCTGCCACCTCTCCTCAGTGTATGATGGCCATTATCCCCTTGACAGGAAGTGTGATTGATGTTGTGGTGATGAAAGTCCACTTGATATTGATTGCAGCCTCCTATTTTCTCTGTGGTTTTCATAACCCCATAAGGAGCAGGATCTTCCTCATAATTGATGGAGTGGAAGCCCCCTGATATGTTTCTGATCCATGATTTTGATCTGCATTGTGAGGTAGGAGGGATTGCAGCACTCCAACTGGTAGAGGATCCCATGAGTATTCCTCCACTGAAGCTATTAACCAGTGAGTTTTCTCTGTTTTGTTACCTTTCACCCATTATGCAGGCTCAAAAAGTACACCTATGTTTGCATTACTCTCAGCCTCACCTTAACCATGGGTATATTAGTAATTGGCCCTTTCAGCTCCACCTCTTTGCATGGGCAACCCACTTGTGACTGCTCTTGAGGTAGCAGGTGCACAGGAACTTATTCAGGTGGGAAGGGGACAGGGCAGGGTGGCAGTCAGTGTGAACAGGGAGACAGATGAGGCCATTGTCAGGCTGCATGCAGGCCTCTTCCAGGCAGGAGGATGGTTGAGCTGTGCTAGAAGAGTGTGGTATAACCCAGGTGGGAGCCTCCTATAGAGCTTACAGAGGCAGGGGCCTTTGTGGGACAGGATGCTGCAGTGGCAGCCCTGCCTTTCACACACCACCTAACAATAATGCTTAGCCTCCATGGCTGCTTATCCTCCTCTCTGAATATTTCCAGTTGCAGTGTTCTACTTTCCCACTCCTCCAGGCTATCTCACACAACCAACAGCCATCTTATCCCCAGGTCTGTTTGCCAAGCCCCATGTTCCAGCAATAAGCCCCTGTCCATATCAGCAGATGTGTGTCTCAGGCTGCGGTGCACAGGGTGGTTGCACAAGCCATCAGTGTATGTTTCATTCTGTTCTGCCTGCCACAGACTGGCTGTTGTGCTTTCCTGTGAGCCTCCAAACTTCCTTTCCTGTCTCAGATGGTCTCCCTGATGGTGAAGGGAACTCCCCCAGGTGTGGCAACCTCTTCTCTCCTTCAGCTCTCTCCCTGAGGCACAGGTCCCAACCCACTTCTGCCTCTTCATTTTTTTTTCCTTTCATCCTACCCAATTATGTAGAGATTCCTCTTGTCCTTTCAGATGTTTGAGTTCTTCTGCCAGTGTTTAGTAGACGTCCAGTGAGGATGGTTCCATTTGTAGATGTATTCTTGATTTATTTGTGGGAAGAGGTGAGCTCTGTGTCCTCCTGCTCTGCCATCTTGATCCTTTCTGTCCAGTCTTCTTTTAATTCTTCTGTCAACTTGGCAAAATCACCTATTTGGCCTTCTTTAGTCACCCATTCTGTTTCAGGCTTATTTACAGTTATTTATAGGGGAATGTAGCTAATTATTGTCACTTAACCAAATAATGATCATCCTACTCTTTCTCTGCAAGCACATTTCTTTTTTAAAAAAATTATTTTTATTGAAGTATAATTGATTTACAATATTATATTAGTCTCAGGTATACAACATAGTGATTCAATATGTTAATAGATTATTTTCCATTTAAAGCTATGATAAAATATTGGGTATATTTGCTGTGCTGTACAGTAAATCCTTGTGGCTTATTTATTTTATCCATAGTAGTTTGTATATCATAATCCCCTGTCTTGCCCATCCCCTCTTACCTCTCCCCACTTGGAGCCATTAATTTGTTCCCTGTGTCTTTAAGTCAGTTTCTCTTTTGTTATATTCATTCGTTTCATTTTTTAGATTCCACGTAGAAGTGATAACATACATTATTTGTCTTTCTCTGTCTGACTTATTTCACTAAGCATAATACCCTTCAGGGACATCCATGTTGTTGCAACTGGAAGAATTTCATTCTTTTTTTATGGCTGATATTCCATTGTTTGTATATATATATATACATACCACATCTTCTTTATCCATTCATCTACTGATGGACACTTAGGTTGTTTCTGTATCTTAGCTATTGTAAATAATTCTACTATGAACAGTGGAATGTGTGTATGTTTTAGAATTAGTGTTTTCAGCTTCTTTTGATAAATACTCAGGAGTGGGATTGCTGGATTATATGGTAATTCTTTTTTTTTTTTTCAGTTTTTTGAGGAGCCTCTATACTGTTTTCCATAGTGGCTGCACCAATTTACCACCAATAGTGTATGAGGGTTTCCATTCCTCCACTTCCTCACCAACATTTGTTACTTGTGGGTTTTTTGATGATAGCCATTCTGATAGGTATGAGGTGATAACTCATTGTGATTTTGATTTACATTTCTCTGAATATTGGCAATGTTAAACATCTTTTCATGTGCCTATTGGCTGCCTTTATATCTTCTTTGGAAAACATATCTCTTCATGGAGTTCCCTTTGTGGCTCAGTGGTTAACAAACCTGAATAGTATCCATGAGGATGTGGGTTCAATCCCTGGCCTCACTCAGTGGGTTAAGGATCTGGCATTGCCATGAGCTGTGGTGTAGGTCGCAGATACGGCTCAGATCTGGTATTGCTGTTGTGTCATAAGCAGGTGGCTCCGATTTGACCCCTAGCCTAGGAACCTCCATATGCCACAGGTGCAGCCCTAAAAAGACAAAAACACAAAAAAGAAAGAAGAAAAAGTGTCTTTTCAGGTCTTCTGCCCATTTTTTCGGTCAGTGTTTTTGTTTTGTTTTGTTTTGTTTTGTTTTTGATACTGAGTTTTAAGAGCTGTTACATATTTTGGATATTAACCTCTTAGCAACAATATCATTTGAAGATACTTTCTCCCATTCAGTAGGTTGTCTTTTTGTTTTGTTGATGGTCTCCTTTGCTCTGCAGAAGCTTTTAATTAGATCCCATTTGTTTATTTCTTACTTTTGATTCATTTGCTTCAATCCAGATGCATTTATTATTTAAGTTTTTTATTTCTATTTTTGTTGTCTGTTTTAATATATACCCCCCTAAGAGCAGCTGCTTAAGACACCTTAGAATTTTGAATTTTGAGAAGCGTTTCTTCCCTAACAATTCTGTACAAAATTTTGAAACTAAAAATGATAAATATGACAAGTCTGTATTTTATAATTTTAAAACAAATTGGTTTTAAACAGCATGTTATTAATACAAACAATAATATCTATGTATATAGATTATCTGAATTTTTTTTAACTGGGTGAGATAGGAAAGGAAATGACTTACTGATTATGAATGAATATCCATTAAAATGCCAAGGCCATCCTTTCTTCAAAAAGAAATATTTTGTCACATTTTTCTGGAGGAAGTAGATAAAATCAGAACTTAGAGCACTTTCTAGGTTAGGGCATAGAGGGGTTAGTTGCAACAGGAGAGAGATTAGGCAGCTTAAAAATAACTAATTTGGTGGTGAGATTAAGCAAATCTCATTGATAAATTGGAAACTCCTCAGTCATTTTTGTCCCTCTCTTCCATTAAAATACTGAGTCCTTGAATAATTATTGAATATTTTTAACATTTGAAATGTATTCACGCCAACATAGAATGAATATTAAAACTCCAGGCAATTTTACTTTTTGTTTTATTATTTATAGGACTAAATTTTATACTTTGTTCTAAGTTTGCATTTTTACTTGATAATATGTGGCTGTATGTTTAGAATTACTGCACTAAACTATTCAATGTTTTTCTTCTTATCTGGAATCCTAGCACCAAAACTCTTAAAGTTATTCTGAGTGTGACTTCCTTACCTGTTTATTGCTGATTAAATGGGTGGAAATTAATCATTCACTATCTCAAATGACTGCTTACATGCTGTCATCCAGATACAGGAGAAAACTACTGTCAACTGTCTAGCATTTCCCACATAATTAGATAAATGTTATAGTGTGGATAAAATATTGGTACAGTTTTAAAATGATTATTTACTTGTTGTTTGGAGGATTTGGCCTCATCTAGTCAATAGTCATCAATGGACAGAACATAGACTTCTTGACTCCTGGTTCAGTGCTATAAGAAATGGCAGTTAGTAGCATTAAATTGAAAATATATACTAAAAAATGATTTTGTAAAGTAGGTAAGAGACATTGATTCCATGTTAGGAAAAATAAATGAAATATATAAAAGGATAAGCTGGAGAATAAATCGAAAACTTAGGATGTGTTTCATTTTAAAAATGACCTCCTACTTATTAAATACGTATGAACTGGACCATAGAGTTGAGCTAACTATCACTGGCAAAAACATGAATTTCTTTTTGATGGTTACAAAATGCAGAATATCAGGATTTTGTGAGATGTTCCAGTTTTTACTCAAAAAACTCACATCCCCCATTCTAGTGTTTTGAAATCTGATTCCAGAAGAAGATTTGATTTTGGATACTCAAGCTACAGAGTGAATTAAGTCATTGTGTTACTACTCCTCTTGATAATATTTGTTGAGACATAATGTCTCATAATTGAAAGAGCACCAGACTTAGAGTTAGAAAGTGTGCATTGTATTTATTTTTTTATTTTCCTTCCACTTTTATTGAGATATAATTGACATACAACACTTTATAAGTTTAAATTGTGCAGCATAATGATTTGACTTACATATATCATACAATGATTACTACATTAAGTATAGTGAATATTCATCTCATATAGAGACAAAAAAACTTTTTACTTCTCATGAGAACTCTTAGGATTTACTCTCTTAACAATTTTCAGATAGAACAGCATAGATGTGTATTTTAATTTTGATTATGCCAGTAAATTAGCTGTGAGACCTGGAGAAATGTATTTTTTCTCTGAACTTGTTTACTTTCTGGAAATAAGTAAATAAGTCTTTTTATAATAATATTATGATAATTAAATATACTAGTAAATATTGAATTTTTATATAAGAATTCATTGAATGGTAGTCAGTGATATCACTGTTTTATTAATATTGTTAACTTTATTCTTATTATGTATTTCTATCTTTTGTTATTGCAGCCCTGGTAAAGTTATATATTCTCTGTTGCTATAATCTCCAACTAGGTAAAATGAGAATAGTTACAGTATCTTTTCATTGGACAGTGTGAGTGTTAAATGAGTTAATGCACACTGTAAATGCCATATAAATGTTAACCATTATTATTAGTGTTAGAGGAATTACATTTTATTTATTTATTTCATATTATAAGCAGATTGGGGAGGGTATTTGGAGTGTCATACACCACAACATTAATCTTTCTGCTTATACATATGATTGATCTCAGTGGCCAGTTCTGTATTACTTAACATCTGCAGCATTATAGTGAACTATGCCCTCTCTTAGATAATAATGAAACAAAACTAAAAATATTCAAAACTATAGATATAAGGAAATCTTGTGATTTAAAGTCTAAATGTGAAACATAAACATCTAAATGACAGTAACACAATTGACATATTTTGAAGAGTTTGAAAATAATACCTAAACCCAACCACCCAGGATCATGCCAGAAGACCCTAGTGAAATATTTTGATCTATAACTTCATGGGCATTCTGTTACACCCTCTCCAGGGAACCTTGTATCCCCTCCTTCCTGTCCCTGACGAGTAAAATAAGTGCTGTGGTGAGTCATGATTATGTGAAGTAAATTATGTCTTTCTTGATGGTAGAGTCTGAGAATCTCTGGTTTGAAGTCATGATTTATTCACATTTGGTAGACATTTTCTGTTACTATTTTTTATTACTATCTATTCTCATCTAAATAATCATACGCTAAATATATATGTCATTGTTAAGATGGAAACATTTATTAAACACAATGATAGAGCAAAGCTTTTACTAAATGAGTAGTCAAGAGTATTGGCAGATTATCAATTTAAATTTCCTCAAATTAATAGGAAATATTTAATAACTTAATATGAAATCCAAATAGGGTATGTGACATTATAGAATGTGTTTGATTCTTTTTCAGCTGCACCTGAGATATATGGAAGATCCCCAGGGATCAAATTTGAGACAAAGCTGTAACCTACACCACAGCTGCAGCAATGCCAGATCCTTAACCCACCATACTAGGCCAGAGATCAAATTAGCACCTCCAACGAGACAAGCCAGATTATTAACCCATTGCACCATAGCAGGAACTCCTGTTTGATTCTTTTTTAAATCTAAGTTTTCTTGAGGAAATTAACTTGATAGCTGGGCATTAAGGTAAAGGAAGATGACTTGCTCCTTTTCTTATTGAAGGGTGGTTCCTATTCTGTCTTCACTGGAAAAGAATTTCATGGTTTCCAAGTCTTTAATTTATATATATACTTAAAGATTCTTTTTCTAAGCATGGTATATAGATGTCATTGAAGACAATATAAAAATACAGGTTTTAAAAACTTTAATCTGTTCATAGTTTTAAAAATTAAGTTAAGCAGAGGTTACTGTGATTATCTCACTTTATCCCCACAGCAACCCTATTATTGATCCTGTAATAGTATTATTCACATTTTGTGGATTAATGAACTAATACTTAGAAAATTTAAATTGTATACCCATGTTCACTCAGGTGATAAGCTTGGTAGAATAGGGTTTGAAATCAGATCTGCTTGTATCCAGAACCTCCATTCTTGACCATCAGAGCATAGATCATGCTCTGTGTACCAGGCTGTTTAAAGAAACTCGATAGAGCCTTAGCTAGTCTGATTCAGCCACTGTGACTTTGAGAAAAAGGGAAATGGAGAGAGGTTTTTTCCTTTAATTAAAGTATAGTTGATTTACTATATTGTGCCAATTTCTGGTGTAAAGCAATGTGACTCAGTTACACACACACACACACACACATACACACACATACACATGTTCTTTTTTTGTATTCTTTTCCATCATTATCTATCCCAAGAGATTGGATGTAGTTACCTGTGCTATACAGTAGGGCCTTGTTGTATTACATTGTATATATGTTCCATGTCTTTATCTATTCATCTGTCGATGGACATTTAGGTTGTTTCCATGTCTTGGCTATTGTGAATAGTGGTGCTATGAGCATAGGGGTACATGGATCTTTTTGAATTAGTTTTTTTCTGGATATATGACCAGGAGTGGGATTGCTGGATCATATGGTAATTCTCTTTTTAATTTTCTAAGGAACCTCCATACTGTTTTCCATAATAGTTATACCAACTTACTCCCACCAAAAGTGTTGAAGGGTTCCCTTTTCTCTACACCCTTTCCAGCATATGTTATTTGTAGACTTATTAACATAGACCATTCTGACTGGTGTGAGGTGATATCTCATAGTAGTTTTTATTTGCATTTCTCTAATAATTAGTGATTTTGAGCATCTTTTTATGTGCTTACTGGCCTTTCATATGTCTTCTTTAGAGAAATGGCTATTTAGATCTTCTGCCCATTTTTTGTTTGGGTTGTTTATATTTTCCTTGTTCAGCTATATAAGTCGTTTATGTATTTTGGATATTAAGACCTTGTTGATTGGATCATTTGCAAAGATTTTTTTCCCCATTCTATAGTTTGTCTTTTAGTTTAGTTTTTTTTTTTTATGATTTCCTTTGCTATGCAAAAGCTCGTAAAGTTGATTAGGTCTCATTTATTTATTTTTGTTTTTATTTCCATTGCCTTGGGAGACTGACTGAAGAAAATATTTGTATAATTTATGTCACTGAATGTTTTGTCTATGTTCTCTTCTAGGAGTTTTAAGGTGTCAAGTCTTATGTTTGAGTATGTAAGTCATTTTAAGTTTATTTTTATGCATAGTGTGAGACTGTATTCTAATTTCATTGATTTATATGCAGCTGTCAAATTTTCCCAATATCACTTGCTGAAGAGACTTTTCCCATTTTATATTCTTGCCTACTTTATTGAAGATGGACCATATTTGTTTCAATCTTCATTTGGAATGTTTATTCTGTTCCATTATTTCTGGAATGTCTATTCTGTTCCATTGATCTAAATGTCTCTTTTGGTGCCAATACCATACTGCTTGATTGCTGTAGCTTTGATGTGTTTTGTAACATCTGGGAGAGTTATGCCTTATACTTTGTTCTTTTTCCCTCAGGATTTCTTTGGCATTCTGGGTCTTATATGGTTCGATATACATTTTTGGATTATTTGTTCTAGTTCTGTGAAAAATGTCAAAAGTAATTTGATAGGGATCACATTAAATCTGTAGATTGCTTTGGGTAGTATGGCAATAAATAATAAAAATTACCATGTCAATAATATTAATTCTTCCAATCCAAGAGCATGGGAGGTCTTTCTGTAACTTTGAATCCTCTTTTATTTCCTTTATTAATGTTTTATAGTTCTCAGTGTAGAAGTCTTTCACCTTCTTGGTCGGGTTTATTGTTTATTCCTATGGTATTTGTTTGTTTGTTTATTTTGCTTCCATTTGAAAAGGTTTTTTTTATATTCCATTTCCATTTTATTATTAGTATATAGAAATACAACTGATTTCTGAATGCTAATCTTGTATCTTGCTAATTGCTAAATTCATTAATCAGATCAAGTAGTTTCTTAATAATATTTTACTTTATTGGAATATAGTTGACTTACAATGTTGTATTAGTTTCAGTTATTACAGCAAAGTGAAAAAATCATATGTATAAATATGTCCACTTTTTTCTCATATAGGTTATTACAAACTTTTGAGTAGATTTTCCTGTGCTATACAGTTGGTACAACACAGATCAAGTATTTTTTGTGTGGAGTACTTAGAGTTTTCTATATATAGTATATCATCTGAATATAGTGACAATTTTACCTCTTCACTTCCAATTTGGAGGCCATTTATGTCTTTTTCTTGTCTTATTGCTGTTGCTAGGACTTCCAAAACTATGTTGAATAGAAGTGGTGAGGTGGGCATCTATCTTGTTCCAGATTTTATCAGGAAGGCTTTCAGCTTTTCTCTGTTGAGTATTATATTGGCTGTGGGTTTGTCATAAATGGATTTTATTATGTTGAGATATGTTCCCACTATACCAACTTTGATAAGAGTTTTTATCATGAATGGATGTTGGATTTTTGTCAAATGCTTTTTTTGCATCTATTGGGATGATCATGTAGTTTGTGACTTTTTTTGTGTTAATGTGTTGTATTACATTGATTGATTTGGTTGTGTTGACCCTTCCTTTTGAACATGGGATGAATCCCATTTGGTTGTAGTGTATGATCTTTTTTTATGTATTGCTGGATTCAGTTTGTTAAAATGTTGAGGATTTTTGCATCTGTAGTCATCAAAGATACTGGCCTTCAATTTCTGTTTTGGTGCTATCTTTGTCTATCTTTGATATTATGGTGTCATCGTACAATGTTTGTGGGAGTGTTCCCTTATCTTTCCTTGAGAAGGAAAGGTTTAAGTTCTTTGTTTGTTTGGTAGAATTCACCTGTGAAGCCATCTGATCCTGGACTTCTGTTTGTAGGATGTTTTTAAATTACATGTTCACTTTGACTACTAGTGGTCAGTTTGTTCAAATTGTCTACTTCTTGAATCAGTTTTGGTGGGATATATGTTTCTGGAAAGTTGTCCAATTCTTCTAGGTTGTCAAATTTATTGGCATATAACTGTTTTTAGTATTCTGTGGTTTTTAGGTTGTTGTTGTTGTATTTCTGCATTAGTAGTTAAGATTTCTCATTTTTCATTTCTTGTGTTTGTTTGGGTTCTCACTTGTTTTATTCTTGGTGAGCCTGACCAGAGGTTTGCCTGACTGTAGGTTTTGTTTGTTCTTCTTTTCCTAATTCTTTTAGGTGGTAAGTTAGGTTGTTTATTTGAAATTTTTCATATTTTTTTGAGGAAGGCACATATCACAGTGAACTGTCTAACAACTGCTTTTGCTGCATCCATAGACTTTGTATGGTTGTATTTTCATTGTCATTTGTCTCAAAGCACTTTTTTAATTTCCTTTTTGATTTCCTCATTGACCCCTTGGTTTTTCAGTAGCATGTTGTTTAGTCTCCATGTAGTCTCTCTTCTCTCATTTCTTTTCCTGTGATTGTTTTCTAGTTTTTTGCCATTGTGGTCAGAGAAGATGCTTGAAATAATTTCTATACTCTTAAATTTGTGAGGTTAGTTTTGTGCCCTAGTAGGTATTAAATTCTAGAGAATTTTCTGTGTTCACTTGAAAGGACTGTGTCCTTTGCCCTAAGGTGGGTCTCTTGTAGGCATCATAATGTAGAGTTTTGATTTTTTTTATCCAGCCTGCCTCCTTAAGTCTTTTAATTGGCACATTTGCTACGTTGACATTTATGGTAATTCTTGATACATATGTATTCATCACCAATTTAAACATTGTTTTTCAGTTGATTCTATGTTTCCTCTTTGTTACTTTCTTTTGCTTTTGGTGTATTGATGATCTCCTTTATGCTTGCGTCCTCTTTTTTGTGTGTGTGTGAAATAGTTGTTTATTTTTGATTTGTGATTGCCCTATTTTTAAGTATGTTAACCCCTTCCTATATCAGCTTGCTTTAGACTGATAGTTGTATAGAGTCATACACATTATAAAATAAATAAATAAATAAATAAAATCTACATTTTCTTACTCTCCTTTCCACATTTTATAATTTTGATGTCCTTTTTTACATCATTATATTTATCCTTTTGCTGTTCCTTTTGTTTATTGTTGCTTTTACATATAGAATTTTTTCTTTTTGATCTATATTCTAGCTTATTTAAGTGATTTTTTCAATTGTGATTTCCTCCAGCCTATATCCTCTTACTTCTGTCCTATTTAAAATAGAGAGACCTTTCAATATTTTTTTTAGAATAGGTTTATTATTGCTGTATTCTTTTAGTTTCTGTTTGCTGGAGTTTTTTTTTTTTTGGATTTTTAGGGCTGCACCTGAGGCATATGGAAGTTCCCAGGCTAGGGGTTGAATCAGAGCTACAGCTGCTGGGCTGTGCCATAGCCACAGCAACTCAGGATCCCATCTACACCACAGCTCATGGCAATACCAGATTCATTTCCACTGCACACAATGGGAACTCTGAGAAATTCTTTATTTCTTCTATTTTATATGATAATCTTGCTATGTATAGTGTTCTTGGTTGCAGATTTTTCCCTTTCAGAACTTTGAATATGTTTTGCCACGTTCTTCTTGCCTGCAGTGTTTCTGTAGAGAAATCAGCTGATAGTCTTATGGGGGTTTCCTTGTAAGTAATTCTTTGTTTTTCTCTTGCTGCCTAGAATTCTCTCCTTATCTTTAACTTTTGCCATTTTCATTATAACATGTCTTGCTTGGTATAGGTCTCTTTGGGTTCATCTTGTTTGGGACCCTCTTTTTTTCCTATATCAGGATATCCGTTTTCTTCTTTATATTTGATAAATTTTTAGCCATAATTTCTTCAAATACATTTTCTTTTTCTTTTTTCTTTTGTGTGTGTGTGTGTGTGTGTGTGTGTGTCTTTTTGCCTTTTCTAGGGCTGCTCCCATGGTATATGGACATTCCCAGGCTAGGGGTCTAATTGGAGCTGTCTCTGCCAGCCTATGCCACAGCCACAGCAACGTGGGATCCGAGTCACATCTGCGGCCTACACCACAGCTCACAGCAACACCAGATCCTTAACCCACTGAGCAAGGCCAGGGATCGAACCTGCAACCTCATGATTCCTAGTCAGATTCGTTAACCACTGTGCCACAACGGGAACTCCTCAAATACATTTTCAATCCCTTTTCTCTTTCTTCTCCTTCTTGGATCCCTATTATGCCTAGATTGGCATGTAGTAGGGACACTTAGGTCAAATTAGTGACAACACACTAATTTAGGTAGAGACAGCTCTGGTCTCACTTATGGACAGTACATTGCGTTAGTTAGGCACAGATCAGGGGCTTAGTTATGGAAACTTAGATATAATTAGTGACCTCATAGGGTGGTGGGTATTGGGTGGTGCCCAGGCATAGGGCACCACTGTGGCAGTTTCTTCTGGAATATTGGGGGCATCAGATGGTGCCCAGTTGTGTGACCCTCAGTGGTGGCAGGCTGCACCCACCTCTGGAGTCTGACATGGCTGTAGCAGCCTGTGCCTACCTCATGCCCTGCTGCCTGAGAGCCCATGGATGCACAGAGAAAGCCCCTATGTCAATCCCATCCCCATCCCATGGGACTCCCCAACAATGGTGCCTTGCTTCTCTGTTTGGCCCAGGCCTCCTCCAGTACTCCCTTGGATGTGGTACACCACTCCCTAGCGCCCTCAAGCAGCAACCCTAGTCCTTGCCCTGAAACTTACCTCAGAAGCCAGAGTCTCAGCACCCACACCCCACCTTAGTGTCTCAGGTATGGTGTGCTAGGCAATGACAATAACGATCTGTGTGGTCCTCTCTCTGCTTTGCCTTCCTCAGATTGACTGTTGCAGTTTTCTCCAAGGCTTTGAGGCTCCTCCTCCATCCTGGCTGACTCCATCTCTCTTCCAGTCAAGGGGCCTCCCAGTGTGTGGAATCCTTTCTTCTCTTTCAGCTGCCTCCCAGGAGTGCTGGTCCTGTCCTGATTCCTCTCTCTCTCTGTTTCCTTTTGTCTTACCCAGTTATGTGGAGGTTTTCCTGCTCTTTTGGAATTCTGAGGCTTTCTGCCAGTGTTCAGTATATGTTTTGTGAGAATCGTTCTACATGTAAATTTTTTTAATGTATTTGTGGGAGAAGTTGAGCTCCACATCCCTCTCCTCTGCCACCTTGATCTGATATCCAATGGAGATCTTATTTGGTCAGAAATTTTCTGTTTATTCTCTTTATCCTATGTGGGTGTGGCTATAATGGACGGGAAAGTCTTGCATACTTCTCCCCATTTAGGGAAAGATCTTATAGCTGTTGATATAATGAAAAATATGCAACTAAAATAGAAACAGGACATGGTACATTTAACAGTTTATCCAAGATCAAAGTGTTTCTTTTCTAGGATGTGTTAAAAGGTATTGCTAAAGGACATTTTTTTTTTAGAAATTGGAGGTACATATATTTGCCTCGTGCATGGTAGTTGTCTTAATACTCACAATCTGATTTCAGGAACTAAGTGTAAATTCATTGCCATATTATTTACTTTACCATGAAAACAATTTTGGGACCACTGTTATTAATTTTGTAAGGTTGAAAATGGATCCAGTCTATTTACAACAACAACAACAACAATAATATATAATATTTATTGAACATTTTACACACTCTTCTAAGATTTCTATATACGCTGTAGAAATATAAAGAATTCACCTATTTAGAAAATTTATATGGACCTTAGAGGAGGAAATACACAGGGCAGCAAGATAAAAGGTTTATTTTTTAGCTGAGTGCTATAAAGTTTCCCTATAACCTCTAGGATCTCAAGCAATACAAATCAATTTTGTAAGTATTACCAAGAGGCTGGCTTCCCTTGCAGTTTAATACTTTATATTACGGGTTGGCTTTTTCTCTGAGTAATGTGAAATCCTCTTAAGCAGTACTTGTTTAGCAAGTTCTGTCAGCATGATGGCAAGGTAGTGTGAATGCACTCTGAAAGAACCCTGCAGTTTTAAAATACTCAGGAGGTGGTCCAGGTATCATTTATTCTCCCTTTTGAAAAAATCTGTGGAAGAAGTTACCAAAACTATATGCTTTTGCCTGTCATTTTCTTATAATTGTCTCCTAAAATAGTGTGTATTTGCTGTGATTATTGGTAGAATATAACTTTTTATTTTATTACTAACATAAAATGGTATAAGTTTTATTTCATATTCTTTAGTATATTCCAGAAAGTTAGGGAAAAAGAGGCTCAATTTCCTGCAAGGTGTAGATTTTTTTAATTAAATGTTTTAAATAAGGCATCTTGAGAGTAACTGTGAACTAGTTTACCCCAAGGAGATGCATAGCTAAGAATCCCAGATCTGCAGACATCTTTCAGCTTGAAAGTCAAATTGACAAAGAAAGAGTTAATTTCCATTCTACATGAAACCTCAAACCTTGAAAACAAATATGGAAGTTCTTGCCCAGGTCTATACAGTCATTCAGTAATTCAATAAACAAAGCATCTACTTTGGGCCATGGGTGGGTGATTATGTACCAGATGTTCGTAGTGTCCCACCCACATTCTTTTAGAATGCGACATTTCAGTGCATATCAGCAAGCTTCCAGCCACCAGTACCCATGACTTTGATGGCTCTCTCTGGCACCTGGAGCCCACTCTGCAAGCATGCAGATTGTGATGGAGGCATAATTTAGTATGGCTACCTGGAACTGCTGGATAAATACTCCATTTTCCCAACCTCTTTGGATGGGATAACTCTGAAGTGTTGTCCTGAACCTAGAGGTCTTAAGCCAGATGAAAATTCATTTATGCCCTGTGATAACTAGCTTGAAAAAGCTACCTCTTAAAGTTTTTACTTTCCTTCCATCTAAATCTCACTTTTTTGCTGGTTAACATCTGTACTCACCTCCCAAACAGACTACTTGCACTCAAATCCTTGTCTCCAGGTCACTTTGGGGGCATCATAAATGAAGATATAGTGTAAAGATGATTAAAGCAAGATCTATCACTAAGTGATTTGGAAAGAATAGTCAGAGAGGAGTTCCTTTATGGCATGGCGGGTTAAGTATCTGGCATTGTCTCTGCAGTGGCCTGGGTCACTGCTGTTACGTAGGTTTAAATCCCTGAACCAAGAACTTCCACATGCCACAGGCATGGCAAAAAATAAATAAATAAATAGTCAGAGGATGAGGAATAGTAGTGATTCTGAGGATGAAGGAAATGGAATTTTTTAAGAAGTTGAAATAAGTCCTGAAATGAATTCCCTGGATTTAGCACTTTGTGCCTTATAGGTGATCATTGTAAAATTATGTGGCAACTATGATCTGCTGCTCAGATCTTTTAAGAGGAAAGTTGCTGAAAAGAACATGGTTTGCTGACAGCCTCCAGTTGTTAGCACTTGGGAATTATGGATAGCATTCATGCTAGCGCCACAGTCTGCCTGGGCTGCTCCCTGCTAGTGACTATGCTTGGCAGGCATATCGTCAGTTTCACAGAGAAATAGAACCAGCAAGATCAGTTTACATGATTATAAGGGATGCCTAGGCAAGTTCAAAATCCATGGGGCAAGCTGTCAGTAATGCTGGAACTCTTGGGCACCACCTGAAGAAACTGACAGTCCACAGGAAATTTCCTCTTCCTCAGGGAAACCTAAATTCTGCACTTAAGACCTTTCATCTGATTAGATGAGATCCACCCAGATTATTGAGGTTAATCTCCTTTACAGAAAGTCAGCTGATTGCAGGTGTTAATGACATGTACAAATTACCTTTACAGCAACCCCAAAATTAGTGTTTGAATAACTAGATACTTTAACCTAGCCAATTTGACACATAAAACTGATAATCACAACAGGGGTTTGAAGCAAGGTACTTATGCCCAATGTGAGATTATTCCAGTGGGCAGTTAGTGTTAGACAGTGAAAGTTAGCAAATTAAGACAGTGACCCTAATAAGGAAAACAAATGCTCAAATGAGGATCAATTCATTGTTCTGACAGTACTTTTCTTATTTTTGTTTTTGTAATGCATTACTACATTTAAAATACTGTCAAAAAGTATTAATAGATATATTTTCCCTTTCACTGATGATTATAGTTTTAATCTTCTATCAATAGATTTAGATTTAATCATTTAAAACACATTATAAATACGAGAAAGTATATACAATAAAAAATAAAACACATTATAAAAGTTTAACATGAATTAACAAGCTTTGAGTATTTATATAACTATAAATTCCATAAATCATAGTAATTTTTCTGAAATTATATAAAATACAGTGCCTGCTTTTCCCTATACTTCTGACAATTACAAGTCAATTGATAGTACTATAATAACTACACCACTGAAATTTAGAGGAATGAGTTCCAACATTTATAAATGCAACACCATTAACTAATAATAATTACTAAATGTGAATTTCTGAAAATTAACTTCTTTTAGACATTTACACATTAAACACTGCAGAATCACATGTTAACATTTATAAGCCATTATTTATTCACTTTATTAGCAGTTAGTTTCAAAATTGTTCCTATTATTATATTCATCACAATGTAAACTAAATCTCACCTATCAGTTTAACCTCAAGAGAATGCCTCACTGAGCAAGCAAAGCACCAACTCAAATGGCATGTTACAGCTCATTATTGCTAAAAATTTCTTTGCTTTTTTTTTCGCAAATGTAGCATAATATTCAGTAGGCCAAAGTTGATTCATTATTGTATTTTATTTTGACTCTGCAGTATTGTAGGGAATGCATTATGGCTCTAACCAGATCAAAGTGGCCTGGTTAGCCATCCTTGTAAGGCCAGTTCCAGCCTCCTACAGAGAAAGAGTATAGCATCTGCCTTGATAGCTATGATTGAAAATTTTCATATAGTCTTCTCAGTCTCAGAGTATTTAATTCATCAGTTTTCATAGCATAGCCCTGGTTTTCCCTACCCAGAAATTCCATCATTATGAAGTATTCATTGTTTAAATAACAAAAGCTAGGACACATTCTCTAAAATTGTATTGTATCCTCTAGAATTGCAGTAACCACTAGCCACATATGTCTAGTTAAATTATAATTAAAATCAAAATTCAGCTCTTCAGTTGTAGCGCCCCCATTTCAAGTGCTCAGTACCTACCTGTGGTTGGTGGCTATCATACTGGACAGTGCAGATCATTTCCATCACAATAGAAAGTTGTCTTGGACAGCACTGCTTTAAAATGTCTGTAATATATCTGGTTAATAACTTGGCTCTTGATTAAGATTCAAGGTACATTTTATGAGACCCTCAGATATACCTAGTATTACATATTCATAGACATTATTCTTTGTTAACTGTCACAACAATCCTGATGGGTAGGTATTGCTTTTCTCATTTTAGAGACAGGAAGACCGAGGCTATGTAGGACAAAAGAATAAATGAGAAGTTGATTCATGTGCTTCCCACCATAACATGCTGCCTCAAAGAAACATACTCAAAGACAGTCTTCAAGTACCAGTATGAGAGAAAACAACACCCAAGAGGGAGCTCGATTTGGAAGAGTTTCTTCCCTGAAGTGTAGGCACTAAAATAAGAATGTCAATGGCTGAAAGCTTCTGACACAGGGGAAGGAGTAAGAGAAAATGTAGACCAGAGGGCCCTATTCAGAAGGAACACTTGGGTATTTTTTTCTTTTACTATTCAATACATGGTAGTGTTCTGTTCTATGTCAAAATGTAAAATACATAAAACTTTTATACATTAACATAGATTTCATAGTATTATTAATAGAATTGGAAAAATATAAACTACTTAAATATCTAATAATATAGTTACTGAAACTCAGTATAATATTATCCAGCCACTGGAAACAACTATAAAACTGGAAACTGATGTAACACAGTGAAGCATTATGACATCTCTTTCAGTTCAGAAGGTATTTCTAATTAATTCAAAAAACGTATGTACACTAAAGATGACAACAATATTAATAAAAAGTGCACCAAAAATTACATAGAGATACATCATATTCTAACAGTTTGAACCATTAAGTAGTTAGAAGTTATTCTTCTGTCTATGTCATAATACTTGAAACTTACATGTTGTTATAATTAAGAGATGTCTAATAACCATAAGCAACAGAACAACTAGGAAATAGTCACAAATTAAATGGAAAGAGATGGCAGATTTGAAGAACTTCAATTCAAGGCCACTGGTTACATAAAAAAGCAGCTTTCTTTTTGTCTTCACCACACATACACACCTTGCCCCCATGCATACAAATAAACCATCTCCCAACTGTGCATTGGTATTATTTAAAAATTTATAGAATCAACCTTACCTATGGCAGTATTATCATATTTGGATGATATATCAAAGGAAAAATTATTCTCAGTTATGTGCACATGATCTCTAGATATTTTCACAGCTATTTTGTCCGTAGGAAGTTGTTATTAAGAATCAGAATTAGGGCTAGAAAATGTCAGATTAGGGAGATATTTGAGAAAATAATATAAGGGCTATAGAATATTATCATACATACGCTCCTCAGAAGAAAATAATTGCATAAATTATTATGTTTTACTTCAATTTATCTCAGTCACCTGCACGTTTCACCATAATTTGAACACATGCAGAGACGTTAATGCATTGCAGTTTAGATTTGATTTTCAAGGTGCAAAAACAAATAAATCAACATCAGTTGTATTGGGCTTCCCACTTTATATTTAAAATGAGTCTTCTGAAGAAGAAATGTTTTTCATCCCTATTAATACTGAGAAATTCTGAAAGAGCAATTGATGTTTATGAATTTCAGTAACACATTTTGTGAAAAGAATAAAAATGTACATATTTAATGGAAAATACGTTTTTTAAAAAATTTAATGATTTTGCTTTAATTTCTTTGTTGCAAAATGAGAAAAGCAAAATGACATTGAGAAACTATGGTGGAGTATCTTCACTAAGGAATCCTTTCTATGTGCAAAGTGGGAAAATTTAGCTCGCTCCTATTAAAGGTCAATCACATTTTTAGAAAGAATCTTAGAAAGTGCAGACTTTTGCATTAAAAAAAACCAGAAACTTGACTGAGTATTTGTCTCTTTTTTTTTAATGTTGCTAATTGGAATTTTTATTTTTTATTTTTTTAAAGTTTTATTGAAGTGTAGTTGATTTATAATGTGATAATTTCTCCTGTACAACAGAGTGATTCCATTATATATATATATATATATATATACGTGTGTATATATATATTACATGTGTGTATATATATATATTACATATGTGTGTGTAATATACACACACACACACACACACACACACATCCATTCTTCTTCAGATTCTTTTCCCATATAGGTTGTCACAGAATATTGAGTAGAGATCCCTGTATTATACAGTAGGTCCCCGTTGACCAGTAGGTCCCCGTCCCATATACAATAGTGTACATATGACAATCCCTCCCCTCTACCCTTTCCCTTTGGTAAACATAAGTTTGTTTTTGACATGTGTCTGTTTCTGTTTTGTAAATAAGTTTATTTGTGTAATTAAGTGTCATATAAGTGATTCGTATGATATTTGTCTTTGATATGATTTATATCATTCATATGATATTTATATGACAAATATTCATGATATTTGTCATTATTTGTCATATAAGTGATTCATATGATATTCACTCAGTATGATAATCTCTAAGTCCATCCATGTTGCTGCAAATGGCATTAGTTCATTCTTTTTATGGCCTAGTAACTGTCCATCTGCTAACTGTATATATGCGTGTGTGTGTGTGTGTGTATGTGTATACCACACCTTCTTTATCCATTCTCTGTCTGTGGACATTTAGGTTGTTTCCATGCCTTGGCTACTGTAAGTAATGCTGCAGTGAACATTGGGGTGCCCGCTTCCTTTCAAATTATGATTTTCTCTAGATAGATGCACAGGAGTGGGATTGTTAGATCATATAGTAGTTTTATTTGTAGTTATTTAAGGATCCTTCATACTGTCCTCCATAGTGGTTGTACCAGTTTGCTTTCCCAACAACAGTGTAGGAGGGTTCCCTTTTCTCCACACCCTTTATTGTGTGTAGACTTTTTGATAATGGCCATTCTTTTTTTTTTTTTTTGGTCTTTTTAGAGCTGCACTCATGGCATATGGAGTTTCCCAGGCTAGGGGTCAAATCGGAGTTGTAGCTACCGGCCTGTGCCACAGCCACAGCAATGCCAGATCCGAGCCATGTCTGCGACATACACCACAGCTCATGGCAATGCCGGATCCTGAGCCTGCTGAGCAAGGCCAAGGATCAAACCTGTGTCCTCATAGATGCCAGTCAGATTCGTTTCCACTAAGCTATGACAGGAACTCCCTGATGATGGCTGTTCTGACTGGTGTGAGGCGATCCATCATTGTAGTTTTGATTTGCATTTCTCTAATAATTAGTGACAGTGAGCATCTTTTCATATACCTGTTGACCCTCTGTCTGTCTTTGGAGAAATGGCTGTTTAGACCTTCTGACCATTTTTTAATTGGGTATTTTTTTATATAAAGCTGTATGAGATGTTTGTATATTTTGGAGATTAATCCCTTGTCATTTGGTTTGTTTGCAAAGATTTTCTCCCATTCTACGGTTGTCTTTTCATTTTGTTTATAGTAGCCTTTGCCGTGCAAAAGCTTTTAAGTTTAATTAGATCTCATTTGTTTATTTATGTTTTTTTTTTTCATTATGCTGGGAGGTGGATCTGAAAAGATATTGCTGTGATTTATATCAAAGAGTGTTCTGCCTGTTCTGCCTATGTTTTCCTCTAGGAGTATTACAGTATCTGGCATTACATTTAGGTCTTTAATCTATTTTGAATTTATTTTTATGTGTGGTATTAGAGAATGTCCTAATTTCATTCTTTTACATGTAGCTGTCCAGTTTTCCCAGCACCATTTACAGAAAAAGTTGCCTTTTCTCCATTGTATATTCTTGCCTCCTTTGTCATATTTGTCTCCATTTTTAATGCCATTTTTAGTGCAAGTGTAAGTGCATCCGAAATCCATCCAAATTCCAGGATGCATACTTTCCAAGGGGAGAATCCTGGAAGTGGAGGGAACACTTCAGTCATGGCCTTATTGATTTGGTTGCTTTTCTGCTTATGAAGTTAAAAGGAGAAAAATCTCAGTTTCTCAAAGTGGATACTGTTATTACCTCTATTGCAGTAATAAGTAGTGAAATCATCCTTCCTCTGAGCCCAGTGAAAATGGAACAAAATTCAGAATATCTTAATTATTTTAATATTTAATACTGTTTTTTCTTCATGTCTGTGAGGAGAAATTAGCATATTTCCACAAATAGCTATTTTAGAAAAGATACCTTAGTTCAAGGAATATATTATTTATTTATCCAGAAATATAAATTCCAAATTGATCTCCCTTTCCCACTTTTAATTTCTTTTTTTTTCTTTTTTTTTAGGGCCACACCTGCAGCATATGGAAGTTCCCAGGCTAGGGGTCGAATTGGAGCTGCAGCTGCTGGCCTACACCACAGCCACAGTAGTGCTGGATCTGAGCCGTGTCTGCAGCCTACACCACAGCTCATGGCAATGCTGCATCTTTAACCCACTGAGTGAGGCCAGGGATGGAACCCCCACCCTCGTAGATACTAGTTGGATTTGTTCTCACTGAACAACAACAGGAACTCCTTCTTTTCCTACATTTAGAAGTCATAGTTCTTCTTGAGTTAATATTTCTAAAATATGGCACATCCATCCATTAATTCAGTTAGGCCTCCTTGAATTTATAGGCCTTTCCCTTTGATTTAAGTTGCCATTTTGTTAATATTCTATACATGGTAATGAATTCAAGTGACACTGAAAGTTTGTCCCATAAAAATTAGATATATTTCAAAGATATAAATAATCTCTAAATGCTAATTTAAAACTTTGCAGCCAAAAATAGAAGTCCTCTTTTACACATGGTCTTAACTGCTCATGGTATGATTTGATTTAGCAATTGATACGTCACCTAGAAATATCAGCATTCATCTAGACACAAAGAAGTTAGGACACTGCCCTCTAACTGTAAGTTGAGTTGAGAGCTATGTTGGATAGATGTGAATCTTGAAAGTTCAGCATCATATGCCTTGACCTAATTTAGAATACTAACATATAACCTCCTTGAGTCTATCATAAAGCATTTTGGTAGGAGAACATTTACAGAATAAATTAAATCTCATGGTCTAGTTCTAGATCTGATAATTATGTATGATACTTTTATATTTTTCTATGTTCTTTCTCTGTTCATAAGAAACTCTTTTTGCTTTTAATTTAGTATTTCTTCAGTGATAGAATGGTTACATTTTTTATATCCAATGTAGTTAATCTAAGGTCTTATGATAATTAAGGTGATGAACATGGTATTCAAGTAACATTTATTCTTGTCAAAGAGAATATCTCTGAGAAATCATTTGGGTTAAAAAATGAGAAAAAAAAACCTGGAGGCAAATGAGTACTTCTAGGGTAAAGAGTGATCGTCCCAGAAGTCTATGGTTGACAATTGAACAGGGCTTAGCACACACACAAAAAAAGGCAGTATGTAGAATACAACCTAGCAATAACAGTTTTTAAGCTACTAGATGGCTAGGCTATAAAGAGGTTGATCCCAGAAAGTTCCAAAAAAAAGACAAATAAATGCTTGGCAGTACCATACATCCTTCTTTCTCAAAGACACAAAAGCTTATAGGATAGAGGGTAGGGAACTGTTACAGAAGAAGAGACTTTAACACTTAAATTTAGGATGTAGACTTTGGATTTTTTTTTCTTCTTTTTTAGGGCCACTCCCACGGCATATGGAGATTCTTATGCTAGGGGTCTCATCAGAGCTACAGCTGCCAGCCTACGCCACAGCCACAGCAATGCCAGATCTAAGCCACGTCTGTGACCTACACCACAGCTCACGGCAATGCCAGATGCTTAACCCACTGAGTAAGGGCAGGGATCGAACATGCAACCTCAGGGTTCCTAGTGGGATTCATTTCTACTGTGCCATGATGGGAACTCCTGTTTGGATCTTGATTGAAACAAACCAAATATAAGAAAACATCTTTGAAACAATCATAGAAATCTAAAAAAAGTCCAGTATGGAGTAAGTGTTAAGGACTTATTGCTGAGTGTATTAGATGTAATAATGCATGGCAGAGATATATATACACACATATGTATATATGTATGTATCGATCAAAATACACACTGAAGCATTTATGGGTAAAATATGATGTCTGAGATTTTCCTTAAGAGAATCAAGAAAAATTAATAAATAAAAAAGAGGGGGGTAAATGAGGCAATGAAAAAACATTGATCTCATATTAATAAATGTTGGAGTTGGCTGATGCCTACATGAGGTTAAGTGTATGTTTGATGATTTCAATAATAATTGCCTTTTTTTAAAAAAAAAAAAAAAAAGAGCTCAGTGGAGAGTCTAGTAGTCCAGGAACAGTTCTGTCAGATACTGGAGGACCAGACAGAAACAGGTTGATTCCAGAGATTGCCACTCAAGCAGATAAATGCAAGATAATCAATAGTTATGTATTAGTCAGCAAGGTTCAGAATTCTAGGATTCCGGTTGTCCACAAAGTAAGAAGAATCAAATTAACTCTCAGCATTAGAGCAGTGCCTGTTTTCTTGCTGTTCTTTTTCATGCTACCTGTGTGAGGGGGCAGCCTGGGATCCGCAGTGCCTATTATACCTTAAAAAAAAAAAAAATCAGAGGCCTGGATTTGACTCCTGTTTTCCTCAGCTACAAAGATTAGGGGAATGAGATTCAAGGATTTCCACACAGAATCAAATAATAAAAGTCTATTTGCTTATTTAAGGGCAGAAGGAAAAGGAAACTCTTCAATGAAAGCATTTATACAAAAACGTAATTCATGGTATAGCTCTATTATTGTTGTAAATTTAAGACAAAAATGTAAGTTTGCTTTATGAATTAATTCATAGAGAAGCTAGGATGGGAGAGAAGGGATAAGCCTTTCCTTGAATAATTTTTATTGACCAAATAAAATAAACACGGAAGTTTATAAAAATTACATCTTGGTTCCTTGGTGGCACAGTGAGTTAAGGATCTGGCATTGTCACTGCTGTGGAACAGGTTTGATCCCTGGCTCCTAAATTATGGCATGCTGTGGGCACAGCAAAAAAAAAAAAAATTAAAAATTAAAAATAAAATAAAAATCATATCTTCTTAAACTTCCCTTATCTTATGAACATTCAGTTCAACAGTATACTACTTAATATACTCTATAAATCAATTCTTATTTCTGACTTTTGTCTCTGTTTTTAATAGCATTATCTGTCATTCAATTACAAAACTCCCGAGAGACCTGTGACTCTTCTTCAGAAAAAAAAAAAAAGAAAAGAAAAAATCTTCTGATGCAATATTTCCTTAATTGGTCTCTTTTTTTTCTTATTTGTACTTCTACTGTTCCAAATCAGGCTCTGATAATTTTCTCATGGACAGTTATACTTGTCTGATTATCTGGAAATCTCACTTTTATTATTCCCCATAACCATTACTTTGTTAAATACTCTTTATTTCATGTGCCCTATGTCTCTAATCTATGCTGTGAAGTAGAAGTGATATGTTTAGCTTAAGGATTCTGTCAACTATGATTTAGCCACTTGCCTTGGATTTCCTTTTTCCTTACTGTATGGAAATGGCAGTGCCACCAGGGACCTTGGAAGGTGTGGATTCAGGATGGCTGAGGTGTCTCACAACCCTGGGTCTCTGGATATCCCCATGGAGCCATAGTCATCTACTTGTTGTGGACTTTTCCTTATAAAGAGTAAAATACTTCTTTCTTAAGCAGGTCATTTGAGGAGTTATCTATATTACAGTAGTTTAATCTGTGCCTTAGCCAATACATAGAATGAGTAAAGTTATTTTCAGCAGAGAAATACCATGATAAATATGGCTCAATACTGCATTTTTTTTTTCTGGACAACCAAACTTTATAAGAAATTCTGTTAAATGCTGAACATTACCAAGTTTGAGGGAGACTTACTTGGCAGCAGTGTTTAGAATGGTATCCTGCCAGAATATCATTCTGGAGTTCTAGAAATTTAAATGAAAACATCAAAGTGAACTTTCTACTTAGATTACCATGGGCATTCTAAATTTAGCTTGTCCAAAACCAACTTCAGCTTCTACACTTCCACTCACATCCCATTGAACTTAACCACATGGCTCCATGCCAGCTTAAACTCAGGAGCTTCTATTAGTAAAAGGAGGAAGACTGTAATGAATAAGAAAGAGAACTAGCAGTCTCTGCAAAATCTTTACCTAGTAGAGTTTATATTTCTAATCCACACATTCAAATGGCTCTATGTTCCAATACAGGGGTACTGTTCAATAGTCAATGAAAGGTGAGTTTCTAAAGTACACTTCATGTTTTCCCAACTCTTCAGAGACAGAAAATCACCCACCACAATTATGCCAGTTATTCAAGACTCAAGCCAAATTCTGCTATCAAGAAGCCTTCTAGATTCTTTTGACTTCACCTCAATCGTATATCCATTCATGCAATAAACACTTGCTTAGGCATCATTGCTGTGCCAAACCTTGGATTAGGTCTTAGGGAATTTTAGGTGAATGAGAACATGTTCCTGCCTAGACAGTGTCACTTGCACCCTTCTATATCTCTGTTTCATTTAATATGCTAGTTGTCACATTCTGTATTTAATTGGAATTATTTGTGCACATGGTCAGTTTTTATTTTAACATTTCCTTGTGTGCCAGGACCTATAACTTGATTTTTTTAATTCTCTCAACAACCTTTAACAGAAGACATCGGCAATATAGTCACAGAGTGAATTGGCTGAAAGAGTGAATGGAAGAATAAATCATATTGTCACTATTCTCTAATGTATCTCTTAAAGTTCTGTGATTCACTTTTCAAACTGACTTTGTTTCAGAGTGAACCGCATTATTTCCTTTCAAATTTATTATTACTGCCCAAATCAAAGTTAGCTTTTGATTTAAGTCTAGAAATATTTTTCAGTCAGATAATTTCTGAAATAGTATAAAATGGATATTTCAAAATAGAATAAACTGGGCTTCTGGAACTTTTTTTTGGGGGGGGGGGGGGGCGCTTCTGGCACTTTAAATAGACATCTATTTCTTAGCTCTCCTGAGTACACAGGATAGAAACACGTAAGGCCAAAAAAACCATGGAAATAGAACCATGAACAGATGAGAAATGACAACAAATATCTGTAAAAAGCAGAGCATATTCAGAAGTGGTGTTAATTTATCAACAAAACCATTTGCAACCAAGACTACCCATCAAGTGGATTGAATCAGTGGGTACTTATCAGCCCTTGGGACTCCGAAGAAACTTACAACTAAGAAAGACCAAGGGAAGTAAGAGGGCGAAAGTGAGAATTTGTGCTGATAACAGATCAAGTGGAGCCAATATCTCTCCCCACTTCCACAGCTGCCTCCTTTCTATTCTCATTTTAAAAAGAAATAATGGCATCCAGGTACTTACCACACCTTCCCAACTATTACTTACCTGGAAGCTGTGAAGACACCCCAGGAGGTCAGTGCAGGGAGGCTTGGTATGACAGCCAAGTAGCATTGCAAGTGAAGAATATATACTAGAATAGAAAAGTAGAGGTCCCTGGGTGGTTGAGAGAATGGAATAGATAGAATAGACATTAGGATTGTATATTTGGAAAATACTGGAAGTAGGATAAATAAATTTTTGGATTAAAAAATCGAATTTGATACTAAAAATTCATCTCACTAAGTGTCACACATAATGTTGTCAAACCTGTTAGAGAAGGGAATATTATTCTAGCATGTTGATAGATTTTGTGGTAAATAACAATTACCCATTCAAAATTGTATTTATTAGATGTCTGTGGATGCATAACAAGTTATCTCCCCAAATCAGTGGGCAAAACAACAAGAAACATCTATGAACAGTTTCTGTAGCTTAGGAATTTGCAAATAGCTAAGTGAAGGGTTCTGGCTTGCTATTTCTTATGTGGTTCCTGTCAAAATGTTGACCAGGGCTAGAGTCACTGGATAGCTTGAATGAAACTAGAAGATCAGATTCAAAGATAACTCACTCACATGGCTGGAAAGGTAGTGTGATTGCTAGAGGCCTCAGTCCCTCTCCATGTGGGCCTCTCTCCAGGGCTGCTTGACTGTCTTCTTAGCACAGTGCCTGGCTTCCTCCCTGAGTAAGTATGATGGTTAATTTTATGTGTCATCTTGAGTGGGTCATGGGGTACCCAGAAATTTGGGCAGACATTATTCTGGCTATGTCTGTGAGGGCAATTTTGGATGAGATTAACACTTAAATCTGTAGACATAGCAGGTTGCCCTCCATAATGGGGGTGCACCTCCTTGAATCCCTTGAAGATTTGAGTAGAACAAAAAGGGTGACCATCCCTTAAGTAAAGAATTCTTCCTGCTTAACAGCCTTTTGAATATGAACATTGGAATTTTTTTCTGCCTTTAAACTCAAACTGAAACATTGACTCTTCCAGGGTCTCAAGTCCATGGGCATTCAGACTAAAATTTATACCATTGGCTCTCGTAGGTCCCCAGCTTGTCCAGTCATGCTAGAGAACTTGGAATTTGCCAGACTCCATAATGGGATAAGCTGATTCTTTATAATAAATGTGTTTAAATACATATATTTTATTTATTTATTATACACCCACAAACAAACGATTGGTTCCATTTCTCTGGAGAACCATGATTACCAAGTGATCCAGCAATTCACTTAGAGTATTGAAGCAAGAAATTAAGGTTTAAAATGTTTGATAGGAAGGAAAAGAGGTTATAGGATGTTGTTCAACTGATACAACCAGAGATAAATTGTAAAATTAATAAATTATTATATAAATAACAGTATTTAGAATACAAAATTAATACACAGGAATTGACGGCATTTCTATACACTAACAATGAAAGAGCAGAAAAAGAAATTAGGGAAGCAATCCCATTTACCATTGCATCCAAAAGAATAAAATATCTAGGAGTAAACCTACCCAGAGAGAAAAAAGACCTGTACTCTGAAAACTATAAGACACTGATGAAAGAAATCAAAGATGACACAAATAGATGGAAAGATATACCATGCTCTTGGATTGGAAGAGTCAATACTATCAAAATGACTATACTACCCAAGGCAATATACAGATTCAATGCAATCCCTATCGAATTACCAAGGACAGTTTTCACAGAACTAGAACAAAATATTTTAAAGTTTGTTTGGAAGCACAAAAGGTCCAGAATAGCCAAAGACATCCTGGCAAAGAAAAACGGAGCTGGAGGAATCAGGTTCCCTGACTTCAGACTATACTACAAAGCAGCAGTCATCAAAACTGTATGCTACGGACACAAAGACAGAAATATAGATCAGTGGAACAGGATAGAAAGCCCAGAATTCAACCCACGCACCTACAGCCAACTCATCTATGACAAAGGAGGCAAGAATATACAATGGAGAAAGGACAGCTTGTTCAATAAGTGGTGCTGGGAAAACTGGACAGCCACATGGAAAAGAAGGAAATTGGAACACTCCCTAACACCATACACAAAAATAAACTCCAAATGGATTAAAGACCTAGATATAAGACCAGATACCATAAAACTCTTAGAGGAAAATATAGGCCAAACACTCTCTGACATAAACGACAGCAACATCTTCTCAGATCCACCTCTTAGAGTATTGACAGTAAAAACAAAAATAAACAAATGGGACCTAATCAAACTGAAAAGTTTCTGCACAGCAAAGGAAACCCTCAACAAAACAAAAAGACAACCCACAGAATGGGAGAAAATCTTTGCAAGTGAATCCACTGACAAGGGATTCATCTCCAACATTTATAAACACCTTCTGCAGCTCCATACCAAAAAAAAAAAAAAAAAAACAAACAAACAACCCATCAAAAAATGGGCAGAAGATCTAAACAGACAATTCTCCAAAGAAGACATACAGATGGCCAAGAAACACATGGAAAGATGTTCAACATCACTCATTATTAGAGAAATGCCAATCAAAACCACTGGGTGGTACCACCTTATACCAGCCAGAATGGCCATCATCCAAAAGTCTACAAACAATAAATGCTGGAGAGGGGGTGGAGAAAAAGGAACCCTAGTACACTGTTGGTGGGATTGTCAATTGGTGCAACCACTGTGGTAAACATTATGGAGATTCCTCAGAAAACTAAACATAGAACTACCATTTGATCCAGCAATCCCACTCCTGGGCATCTATCCAGAGAAAACCACGACTCACAAAGACACATGTACTCTGATGTTCATTGCATCTCTATTTACAATAGCCAAGACATGGAAACATCCTAAATGTCCATCAACAGAGGAGTGGATCAAGAAGATATAGTCCATATACACAATGGAACATTACTCAGCCATTAAAAGGAACGAAATCCCGGCATTTTTTGCAACATGGATGGACCTAGAAACTATCCTGCTAAGTGAAGTCAGCCATACAATGAGACACCAACATCCAATGCTTTCACTGACATGTGGAATCTGAAAAAAGGACAGACTGAACTTCTTTGCAGAGCAGATGCTGACTCACAGACATTGAAAAACTTATGGTCTCTGGAGGAGACAGTTTGGGGGGTGGGAGGATGTGCCTGGGCTGTGGGATGGAAATCCTGTGAAATTGGATGGTGATGATCATTATACAACTACAACTGTGATAAATTCATTTGAGTAATAAAAAAAAAAAGAAATAGGTCAATAGCCTTAAAAAGAACTGAAAGCAGAAAGTATTCAAATTTTTATTCCCTGAGGTAAGGGTTGGAGGGTAATATAAAGATGGGATGATTAAGGGCAGGAAATTATTGATTATATTATATATACTTTTCTGTATACTATTTGATTTTAAAACATATGCAGTATGACTTTGGGAAAATTATAAAAAGGTGATTTTTATAAGAATGAGTAAAATACATAATATATTTTTCATAAAACAAAGTAAGCAAAGCATCAAATAAGGCTATAACTTCTCATTTTACATCTTTATGCAAGATTTTGTTTCCTATTATTAAAGAGCTGCTTGCCAGGATTGTCCTTTGCTTCTTGAAAATGAATGGAAGTCATGTATATCATCCACATGGGAAAATTCGTAAAAATAATTAAATTGCCTTTTTTAAATCAAGATTTCATAAAATTAAAAAGTTCTGCTGCTTAGCCAAGGGAATTCTTTTTTTCTTATTGAAATACAGTTGATTTACAATATTATAATTCTGGGTGTACAACATAGCGATTTAATGTTTTTATAGATTATACTCCACTGGAAGTTACTACAAATAGTGGCTGTATTTCTCTATGCTGTACAATATACCCTTGTTCCTTATTTATTTTTGTACATGGTAGTTTATGTCTTTTAAAACCGTACCCCTATTTCACCCTTCCCACTCCCTCTCCCTACTGTTAACCAATAGTTTGTTCTCTACACTTGTTCTGTGTTGTTATATTCATTGTTTTATTTTTTAGATTCCACATATAAATGAAATACAGTATTTGTCTTTCTCTGTCTGACTTATTTCACTTAGCATAATGCCCTCCAGGTCCATCTGCATTGCTACAAATGTCAACATTTCACTCTTTTTATGGCTGAGTAATATTCCATTCTCTATATATACAACATCTTTGTTTCTTGATGGACACTAAGGTTGCTTCCATATCATGGATATTGTAAATATTGCTGCTATGAACAGTGCATATATCTTTTTGAATTAGTTATTTTTGTGTTCTTTGGACATAGATCTAGTAGTGGAATTGTTGGATCATATGGTTATTCTATATTTAGTTTTTGACGAAACTCCATAGAGTTTTCCATAGAGGATATACCAATATACCATCTCATCACTAGCATACTAGGGTTCCCTTTTATTTGTAGACTTTTTGAAGTTAGCCATTCTGACAGGTGTGAGGTGATGTCTTATTGTGGTTTTGATTTGCATTTGATGATTAGTGAGGTTGAGCATTTTCTCATGTGGCTGTTGAGTATCTGAATATCTTTTATTTATTTATTTATTTATTTTTTCTTTATTTTCCCACTGTACAGCAAGGGGGTCAGGTTATACTTACATGTATACATTACAATTACATTTTTCCCCCAGCCTTTCTTCTGTTGCAACATGAGTACTAGACAAAGTTCTCAATGCTATTCAGCAGTATCTCCTTGTAAATCTATTCTAAGTTGTGTCTGATAAGCCCAAGCTCCCGATTCCTCCCACTCCCTCCCCCTCCCATCAGGCAGCCACAAGTCTCTTCTCCAAGTCCATGATTTTCTTTTCTGAGGAGATGTTCATTTGTGCTGGATATTAGACTCCAGTTATAAGTGATATCGTATGGTATTTGTCTTTGTCTTTCTGGCTCATTTCACTCAGTATGAGATTCTCTAGTTCCATCCATGTTGCTGCAAATGGCATTATGTCATTCTTTTTTATGGCTGAGTAGTATTCCATTGTGTATATATACCACCTCTTCCGAATCCAATCATCTGTCGATGGACATTTGGGTTGTTTCCATGTCTTGGCTATTGTGAATAGTGCTGCAATGAACATGCGGGTGCATGTGTCTCTTTTAAGTAGAGTTTTGTCCAGATAGATGCCCAAGAGTGGGATTGTGGGGTCATATGGAAGTTCTATGTGTAGATTTCTAAGGTATCTCCAAACTGTTCTCCATAGTGGCTATACCAGTTGACATTCCCACCAACAGTGTAGGAGGGTTCCCTTTTCTCCACACCCCCTCCAGCACTTGTTATTTGTGGATTGATTAATGATGGCCATTCTGACTGGTGTGAGGTGGTATCTCATGGTAGTTTTGATTTGCATTTCTCTTATAATCAGCGATGTTGAGCATTTTTTCATGTGTTTGTTGGCCATCTGTATATCTTCTTTGGAGAAATGTCTATTCAGGTCTTTTGCCCATTTTTCCATTGATTGATTGGCTTTTTTGCTGTTGGGTTGTATAAGTTGTTTGTATATTCTAGAGATTAAGCCCTTGTCAGTTGCATCATTTGAAACTATTTTCTCCCATTCTGTGAGTTGTCTTTTTGTTTTCTTTTGGGTTTTCTTTGCTGTGCAAAAGCTTTTCAGTTTGATGAGGTCCCATGGGTTTATTTTTGCTCTAATTTCTCTTGCTTTGGGAGACTGACCTGAGAAAATATTCATGATGTTGATGTCAGAGAGTGTTTTGCCTATGTTTTCTTCTAGGAGTTGGATGGTGTCCTGTCGTATATTTAAGTCTTTCAGCCATTTTGAGTTTATTTTTGTGCATGGTGTGAGGGTGTGTTCTAGTTTCATTGCTTTGCATGCAGCTGTCCAGGTTTCCCAGCAATGCTTGCTGAATAGACTTTCTTTTTCCCATTTTATGTTCTTGCCTCCCTTGTCAAAGATTAATTGACCATAGGTGTCAGGGTTTATTTCCGGATTCTCTCTTCTGTTCCATTGGTCTGTCTGTCTGTTTTGATACCAGTACCACGCTGTTTTGATGACTGTGGCTTTGTAGTATTTCTTGAAGTCTGGGAGAGTGATGCTTCCTGCTTGGTTTTTGTTTCTCAGGATTGCTTTGGCGATTCGGGGTCTTTTGTGGTTCCATATAAATGTTTGGATTGTTTGTTCTAGTTCTGTGAAAAATGTCCTGGGTAATTTGATAGGGATTGCATTGAATCTGTAGATAGCTTTGGGTAGTATGGCCAGTTTTACAATATTGATTTTCCCAATCCCGGAACATGGAATATCTTTCCATTTCTTTACATCTTCTTTGATTTCTTTGATTAAAGTTTTACAGTTCTCGGCATATAGGTCCTTTACCTCCTTGGTCAGGTGTATTCCGAGGTATTTGATTTTGTGAGGTGCAATTTTAAAAGGTATCGTATTTTTGTATTCCTTTTCTAATATTTCATTGCTGGTATACAGAAATGCCACTGACTTCTGAATGTTAATCTTATATCCTGCTACTTTGCTGAATTTATGAATCAGTTCAAGTAGTTTTGGGGTTGAGTCCTTAGGGTTTTCTATGTATAATATCATGTCATCTTCATACAGTGACAGTTTGATCTCTTCTCTTCCTATATGGATGCCTTTCATTTCTTTTGTTTGTCTAATTGCTGTGGCTAGGACTTCCAAAACTATGTTGAAGAGCAGTGGTGAGAGTGGGCATCCCTGTCTTGTTCCAGATTTGAGGGAGAAGGCTTTCAGTTTTTCCCCATTGAGTATTATATTTGCTGTGGGTTTCTCATAAATGGCTTTGATTATATTCAGGAATGTTCCCTCTATACCCACTTTGGCGAGGGTCTTGATCATGAATGGATGTTGGACTTTGTCAAATGCTTTTTCTGCGTCTATTGAGATGATCCTATGATTTCTGAATTTTTTTTTGTTAATGTGGTGTATGATGCTGATTGATTTGCGTATGTTGAACCATCCTTGTGAACCTGGGATGAACCCAACCTGGTCATGGTGTATAATTTTTTTGGTATGTTGTTGGATTCGGTTGGCTAAGATTTTGTTGAGAATTTTTGCATCTATATTCATCAATGATATTGGGCGATAGTTTTCTTTTTTGGTGGTATCTCTGTCTGTTTTTGGAATGAGGGTGATGGTGGCATCATAGAATGTCTTTGGGAGTATTCCTTCTTCTTCAACCTTTTGAAAGAGTTTCAGGAGGATGGGCACCAATTCCTCTTTATATGTTTGATAGAATTCACCTGTGAAGCCATCTGGTCCTGGACTTTTATTTGTAGGGAGTGATTTTATGACCTCTTCAATTTCATTTCTAGTGATCGGTCTGTTCAGTTGGTCTGTTTCTACTTGATTCAGTTTTGGCAGGCTGTAAGATTCTAGAAAATTGTCCATTTCTTCCAGATTGTCAAACTTGTTGCCGTATAGCTGTTCATAGTATTCTCTTATGGTTTTTTTGTATTTCTGCTGTATCCGTTGTGATTTCTCCTTTTTCATTTCTAATTTTGTTTATTTGGGTTCTTTCTCTCCTCTTTTTAGTGAGTCTGGCCAGGGGTTTGTCAATTTTGTTCACCTTTTCAAAGAACCAGCTCTTGGTTTTATTAATTTTCTCTATTGTTTTTTTGAGTCTCTATTTTATTGATTTCTTCTTTGATCTTTATAATTTCCTTCCTTCTGCTGACTTTAGGACTTTTTTGTTCTTCTTTTCCTAATTCATTTAGGTGGAGGGTTAAGTTGTCCATTTGGGATCTTTCTTCTTTTTTGAGAAAGGCCTGTATTGCAATAAATTTCCCTCTGAGCACTGCTTTCGCAGCATCCCATAGATTTTGAGCGGTTGTGTCTTCATTATCATTTGTTTCAAGGTAGTTTTTAATTTCCTTCTTGATTTCCTCATGGACCCATTGGTTTTTTAGTAGCATGTTGTTGAGTCTCCATGCAGTAGGTTTTTTCTCTTTCCTTTTCCCATGGTTGATTTCTAATTTCATGGCATTGTGGTCAGAGAAGATACTTGAGATAAGTTCTATGCTCCTAAATTTATTGAGATTCGCTTTGTGTCCCAAGATGTGGTCGATTCTTGAGAATGTTCCATGAGCATTTGAGAAGAATGTGTATTCTGCTTTTTTTGGATGTAGTGTCCTGAAGATATCAATGAAGTCTCACTTTTCTTTTGTTTCCTTTAGGATCTCTGTTGCTTTATTGGTTTTCTGTCTAGAGGATCTGTCCATTGATGTGAGGGGGGTATTAAGGTCTCCTACTATGATTGTATTCTCATCAATATCTCCCTTTATGTCTGTTAATATTTGTTGTATGTATCTGGGTGCTCCTATATTGGGGGCATATATGTTGATGATAGTAACATCCTCTCCTTGGATGGATCCCTTAATCATTAAGTAGTGTCCTTCTTTGTCTTTCTTTATGTCTTTGTTTTAAAGTCTATTTTGTCTGATATGAGCGTTGCGACTCCTGCTTTTCTGTCATGTCTATTGGCGTGAAATATTTCTCCCCACCCTTTCACTTTCAATCTATATGTATCTTTTGTCCTAAGGTGAGTTTCTTGTAGGCAGCATATTGAAGGTTTTTGCCTTTTTATCCACTCAGCCACTCTGTGTCTTTTGATTGGGGCATTCAGTCCATTGACATTTAAGGTGATAATTGATAGATGATGATTTATTGCCATTTGAACCTCGTGTTCCAGTTGATTCTATGGTTCTCCATTCTTCCTTTCTTTTCTTTTTTTTTTTTTTTTTTTTTTGGTTGGATGGTCTCCTGTTATTATCTGCTTGAATGTATTTTTTTTTCATTTTTTGCAAATGCAAAATTTGGTTTTGGCTTGTGGTTACCCTGTTTTTTAAGTATGCTAACCCCTTCCCATAATTGTGTGTTTTAGCCTGATGGTCCTGTAAGTTCAAACACTTCATTACTATATTAAAATTAAGAAGAGAAACATACAAACAAACAAAAAGGGTTATTTACTTCCTAACATCCCTTGCCCACATTTTATGATTTTGATGGCTCTTTTTAATTTTTTTCTTTTTAATTTTATTTTGTTTGAGGCCTGTTCATGATTAAATCTGTATGCTGGCTTATTTGAGTGACTGGTCTCTGATTGAGGTTTCCTCAGTCCTAGTTCTTCCTCTTCTTCTTTTTTTTTCATTTCTTTTTTCTTCCCTTTCCTTCCTTTCTTTTTGGTTTACAGAAGCCCTTTCAATATTTCCTTTACCCTGGGTTTTGTGTTGCAGTATTGTTTAAGTTTTTGTTTGTTGGAAAAAATTTTTTATTTCCCCTTCCATTTTAAATGATATTCTTGCTGGATAGAGTATTCTAGGTTGCATATTTTTTCCTTTTAGCACTTTAAATATCTCTTGCCATTCCCTCCTGGCCTGTAGTGTTTCTGTAGAGAAGTCAGCTGATATTCTTATGGGGGTTCCCTTGTAGGTAACATTCTGTTTTTCTCTTGCTGCCCTTAGGATCCTCTCTTTATCACTAACTTTTGCCATTTTTATTATGATGTGTCTTGCTGTGGGTCTATTTGGGTTCAGTTTGTTTGGGGCCCTCTGTGCTTCTTGTATCTTGAACCCAGTATCCTTTAGATTTGGGAAGTTTCCAGCGATAATTTCTTCAAATATATTTTCCATCCCCTTATCTTTTTATACTCCTTCTGGAATTCCTATTATGCATAGATTGGCCTGCTTTATATTATCCCATAGGTCTCTTATATCGCTTTCCAGTTTTTTGATTCGGTTTTCTGTCTGTAGACCGGATTGAGTGATTTCCATTATTCTATCTTCCATATCACTGATTCGTTCTTCTGCATTATTCATTCTGGTTTTTACTGCCCTTAGTTCAGTTTGCATCTCTGCAAATGAATGTTCTAGTTTTTCTTGGCTCCTCCTTATATGTTCTAGTTCCTTTCTGAGGGTATCTGCATTACTGTTCATATCTTCTCTTAATTCCTTCAGTATTTTCACTATTTCTCTTTTGAACTCCAGGTCTGTCAGACTGCCGAGATCTGTTTCATTGTTGACTGTTTTAGGTGAGTTCTCTTGTTGGTTTGACTGGGGGTGGTTTCTCTGCTTCTTCATCTTGCTTGTTTTCTTTCTCCTGAGGGAGTTGTACTTTCCGTGATCGGGCAGTGTTTGCCTTGTCACTGCCGTGGAATATTTCCTGAGGTCTGGCGTTGTTGGTCAATCTTTTTTGAGGCAGTGTGGCTTTTCTGGAGTGTTGATGGGGCTAACAGGGTCTCTTTGAAGCAAAGGAGGAGTTCCTGAGGGCAGACAGGACTGGGAGGTCCACACCACGATGGTAGCAGATTTCACTTGGTCATGCAGATCTTGCTCTGGTGTTTTTAGGCTGTGGGGTTCTTGCAGGGGGTTGGCGGTGTTGGGCAGCTGTTCCTCAGGAGTGCAGCACCCCCTGGGGGCTGGAGCAGCTATCTGGGTCACTGAGAACCTAAGAGGCTCTTCCCTAGGGCAGCCCAACTCAGAAGGATGGCCTGAGAATGTAGACAGATCTTTTCACATTCTGGCCAAGCTTGTTGCAGCTTTTCTGGGCTGCAGGGGCTCTTCTAGGGGCTGGTGGTGCTGAGCAGCTATTCCGCGGGAGTGGGGCACCCCCTAGGGGCTTGGGCGGGTATCAGGGCCACTGGAAACCCAAGAGGCTCCTCCCTGGGGCAGCCCGACTCAGAAAGACCGTCTGAGATCTTTTCCCGGGTTGGCCAGACTTGTTGCAGCTTTTCTGGGCTGTAGGGGGTCCTGCCTGGAGCTGGCAGTCCTATGCAGCTGATCCACTAGGGCACCCCCTGGGGGCTTGGGCAGGTAGCAGGGCCACTGGAAACCCAAGAGGCTCCTCCCAGGGGCAGCCTAACTCAGAAAGACCCTCTGAGATCTTTTCCCGACTCGGCCAGGCTTGTTGCAGCTGTTCTGGGCTGTAGGGGGTCCTGCCTGGAGCTGGCAGTCCTCTGCAGCTGATCCACTAGGGCACCCCCTGGGGGCTTGGGCGGGTAGCAGGGCCACTGGAAACCCAAGAGGCTCCTCCCCTCGGCAGCCCGACTCAGAAAAACTGTCCGGGAATTAGGCAGATCTATTCACGGCCTGGCTAGGCTTGTTCTAGCTTTTCTGGGCTGCAGGCCTTTTCTCGGGGGCTGGTGGTGGTTGGCGCTACTCTGTGGAAGTGTAGCCCCTCCAAAGGGCAAGCAGGCCTGTGCAGGGACAGCCCCTGCAGTGGTAGGCTTCAGGCAATTGTTGAGGCCAGCCCTACTGGATGGCAGGCAGCCCCAGGTTTGGCGAGAGCGTAGGGCGTGGCGGGGGTGGGGGGAGGGGATGCACTGGGAAGCAGAGCTTTCTGCTAGCTAGCGGGCCTGTAAGCTTGCTGTGGCGTGGGGGGTATTCTATGGGGACCCACCCCTTCTTCTCTCCCCTCCCCAGCACGGGCGCAGACCAGGCTCTTTTCCCAGGTTCCCTCTGATGCGGCTTTCCACTTCCCCGCCCCTAGAGTATTGCTCCCTTCCTCTGCAACAGCTTTGTTTTCTAGTCTCCCAGGCAGTCTCTGCGCCGTCAAATGGTTTCTAGACCTCCCAAGCAGTTTCCGCTCCGCCCCGCCCCCCCCCAGCCCGAGGACTAACCTCTGGAGCCTAGGTCTCAGTGCCCAGCCCCCACCCAGGCGTCCCCCGGCCCTTTCCCGGGGACTAACCTCTGGAGCTGAGGACTCGTTGCCCAGCCCCCACCCAGGCATCTCAATTTTTGGTGACTGTGCCCGTAGTTCAGATGGTCCATTCGGTTCTTGATCGGCTTTTCCATACTCCAACTTACTGCTACACTCTTCTCTGCATCTGGAGATTCCTCCGGTTCGTTTGATCTTTCCCCCGTGTAGGTGACTTTCCAGGGTGCGGGATCCCTTTCTCCTCCACAGTTCCCTTTCGGGAGCGCCCGTCCCGCTCGGATTCACCTTCTCTCACTCTCCTCTTGTCTCCCGTTCTGCCCCGTAATGTCACGAACTTCTTGCCGTTATTGGAGTTTAGGTTCTTCTGCCAGCGATTGGTTGCTGTTCTGTGCGAGTCATTTATTCTGTAGATGTGCTTTTTTTTGTTGTGTTTGTGGGAGAGGGCGAGCGTGTCCCCCTACTCCTCCGCCATCTTGTCCTTTCTCCCAAGTATCTGAATATCTTTGGAAAAATGTCGTTTCAGGTCTTCTGCCCATTTTTTAGTCAGGTTGTTTGGTTTTTTAAATATTGTGTTATGTGTACTGTTTATATATTTTGGATATTAACCACTTGTTGGTCATATCATCTGCAAATATTTTCTCCCATTCTGTAGGTTGTCTTTTCGTTTTGTTGATGGTTTTCTTTGCTATGTAAAAGCGTTTAGGTTTAATTAAGCCCCATTTGTTTAATTTGCTTTTATTTCTTTTGACTTAGGAATTAGATCAAAAAATATTGCTATGGTTTATTTCCAAGAATGTTCTGTGTTATCTTCTAGGAATTTTATGGTGTATAGTCTTACATTTTACTTTTTAATAAATTTTGAGTTTATTTTTGTATATGATAGGAAATATTCTGATCTCATTCTTGTACATGTACCTCTCCAGTTTTCCCAGCACCACTTACTAAGGAGACTGTATTTTCTGCATAGTTTATTTGTGCTTCCTTTGTCGTATATTAATTGACCATAAGTGCATGGGTTTATTCCTCTATTCTGTCCCATTGATCTTGGTGTCTGTTTTTGTGCCAGTACCATATGGTTTTGCTTACTATAGCTTTGAAGTATAGTCTAAAGCCAGAGAGCATGATACCTCCAAATTTGTTTTTTTTTCCTTGAGATTGCATTGGCTATTTGAGGTTTTCTGTGGCTGCATATAAATTTTAGAATTATTGCCTAGACCTGTGAAAAATGTCATGGGTATTTTGATAGGGATTGCATCAAGTCTGTAGATTTTTGGGGTTAGTATGACATTTTTACCAATACAAATCTTCTAACACAAGAATATGAATAGTTTTTCATTTCTTTATATCATTTTCAAATTCCTTCATTAATGTTTTATAGTTTTCAGAGTCTAGGACTTTCACTTCCTTGGTTAAATTTATTCCTAGTTATTTTTTTCTTTTTGATGCATTTGTAATGTGATTGTTTCATTAATTTCTCCTTCTCTTAGTTCATTATTAGTGTATAGAAAAACCACAGGTTTTGTATATTAATCTTGCAGCCTGAAACTTTACTGAATTCATTTATTCTAATAGTTTTTTTGATAGAGACTTTAGGCTTTTATATATATAGTGTCATGTCATCTACAAATAGTGACAGTTTTAACTTCTTCCCTTTCAGTTTGGATACCTTTTATTTCTTGACTGAACACTATGTCCAGAACTTCTGATACTATGTTACATAGAAATGGCAAAAGTGGATATCTTTGTATTACTGATTTTGAAGAAAGGCTTTATGTTAGCTGTGAATTGTCATAAGTGACCTTTATTATGTTAAGATATTCCCTCTGTATCAATTTGATGAGAATTTTTTTATTACTCAATGAATTTTATTACATTTATAGTTGTACAATGATCATCACAACCAAATTTTACAGCATTTCCATCCCAAACTCCCAGTGCATCCCCTATCCCTCAACCTGTCTCCTTTGGTAACCATAAGTTTTTCAAAGTCTGTGAGTCAGTATCTGTTCTGCAAAGAAGATCATTCTGTCCTTTTTTTAGATTTCACATGTCAGTGATAGCATTTGTTGTTAGTGTCACAGCGTCTGACTGACTTCCCTTAGTATGATAATTTCTAGGTCCATCCATGTTGTTGAAAATGCCGTCATTTCTTTCCTTTCAATGGCTGAGTAATACTCATTGACTTTATAGGAAAGTGTTAATACTTAACATGTGAGTAATTGTGAAGAGAAGCCACTCTCAAGCCCTCCTCAGCACTGTTTTAGAATTTTTTAAAGCTTCCCTCTGGACAATTCCCTATGGCTTGGGTATAGATGGTATTTTTTCTTTAATTTTTATTCTGCCATCTTAATCCCATCTGATGAGAATTTTTTATCATGAATGGATGTTGAATTTTGTCAAATGCTTTTTCTGAAATCTCTTGAGATGACCATGTGATTTTTATCCTTCTTTTTATTAATGTGGTATATCACATTGATTGGTTTCTGAATGTTGAACCATCCTTGCATCTCTGGAATAAATTCACCTGATCATGGTTTATGATCCTTTATGTATTTTTGAATTCGATTTCCTAATATTTTGTTGAGAATTTTTGCATCTATATTCATCTGAGATATTGGTCTGTATTTTTCTTTTTTTTGTTGTATCCCCTTATAAGTTTTTCATATCAAGGTAATGTTGGTCTCTTAGAATAAATTTGGGAGATTTTTTCCTCTACAATTTTTGGAATAGGTTGAAAAGGGTGAATATTAGTTATTCTTTATGTTTGGTATAATTCTCCTTTGAAGCCATCTGATCCTGAAAGTTTGTTTGCTGGAAGATTTTTTTAATTAAAAATTCAATTTCACTACTTATGATTGGTTTGTCTGTTTCCTCCTGAAACAGTCTTGGCAGATTGTATGTTTCTAGAAATTTGTCCACTTCTTCTAGCTTATTCAATTTGTTGGCATATTGTTGTTCATAATATTTTACTATGATTTGTATCTCTGTGATATTGGTTGTTATTTCTCCTCCTTCATTTCTTATTTTGTTCATTAGAGTCCTCTCTTCTTCTTCATAAGCCTGGCTAAAGGTTTAGCCATTTTGTTTATTGTTTCTCATAACAAATTCTTAGTTTCATTGATCTTCTCTCTTGATTTTTTTGTCTCTTTTATTCATTTCCTCTCTGATTTTTATGGGCTTTGTTTGTTCTATTTAATTTTTAAAATTTCTTTATATAGAAGATTAGCTTCGTTGAGATGTTTCTGTGTGTGTGTGTGTGTGTGTGTGTGTGGTAGGCCTTATCACTGTCTATCAAGCATTTTTTCCTACCACAATAGTATGAAATTAGAAAATAATTACAGAAATAAAATTGGGGAAAAAAAAACACACAAACACCTGGAGAATAAGCAACATGTTACTAAAAAGCCAATGAAAAAAATCAAAGAGGAAATTTGTGTTTCCATTTTAATTTGCCTTGAGATATTTTCTGATTTCCTCTTTGATAGAATTTCTATCCTCTTAAATTTGATGAGACTAGTTTTGTGGCCCAGCATATGAATGATCCTAGAGAACATTCCATGTGCACAAAAAGCATGTATATTCTGCTGTTGTTTAATGGAACATCCTGTAGATATCTGTTAAGTCCAACTGGTCTTTAGTGTCATTTAAGACTACTATTTCCTTATTGATTTTCTGTCTGGATGATCCATCCATTGATACAAGTTGGATGTTATAGTCCCCTACTATTATTGTATTACTGTCAGTTTCTATCTTTATGTCTTGCATTTAAATATGTTAGTATTTGTTTTATATATTGAGATACTCTTTTTGGGGTACAAATATGTTAATCAGTGTAATATCCTCTTCTTCTATTAATCCCTTTATCATTATATAATGCCCTTCTTTGTCTTTTGTTATAGAATTTGTTTTAAAGTTTGACTGATAAGAGAATTGACACCCTCATTTTTATGTCATTTCCAGTTGTATAACCTATCTTTTCCATCCCCTAACTTCCAGTTTGTATGTGTCTTTAGTTGAGAAGTGAGTCTTTCGTAAGTGGTATATAGGTGGATCTTGTTTTTTAAATCCAGTTAGTCACTCTATATCTTTTGATTAGAGTATTTAGTCCATTGACATTTAAAGTAATTATTGATAGGTATGTACTTATTGCCATTATATTACTTGTTTGCAGTTGTTTCCTATTCTTTTATTCCTCTTTTAGTTTCTTTGCTTGTGGTTTGATGATTTTCTTAAGTGCTATGCTTGTGTTCTTTACTACCTATTTTTCATTGGCCTTGTAAGTTTTTCATTTGAGATTACCATGGAGTTCATATATGTTGACCTATAACTATATGTGTTTTAAACAGGTAGTCTTTTAAGTTCAAACACATTCTAAGAGATCTTTGTTTTTCATTCCCTTTCCCCACATTTTGTTTTTAATGCTATATTTTACATATTCATATTTATCTCTTCACTGTTAATGTAGCTGTACTTGATTTATTTTTCCTTTTAATCTTAGACTAGTTTTTTTCAAGGGGTTTGTCCTCAGCCTTTACTATATATTTGCCTTTTCTAGTGGGATTTTTTCCTTTCCCATAGATACTTCTTTTTCACTTAGAGAAGACCCTTCAACATCTCTTGTAAGGTTTATTTAGTATTGATGAGCCCTTAGTTTTGTTTTGTTTTGTTTGAAAAAATATTTAAATCTCTTTTTTAAATCTCTTCTTCAATTCTAAGTGATAATCTTGCTGGATAAAATATCCTCATTTGCTGGCCTCCCTTTAAGTTTTTTCATTTTAATTATAATATGTCTTATTGTAGGTCTGTTTGGGACCCTGTGTTCTTCTTGTACCTGGATGTCTATATACTTCTCCATGTTTGAGAATTGTTTTAGCCATAATTTCATTAAATACATTTTTGACCCCATATGCTCTCTCTTCTTTTCTGTGATGCCTAATGCAGGTATTGGTACATTTGATGTTATTCCAGAAATCTCTTAAAATTGCTTTCATTTAAAAAAATATTTTTCTCTTTTCTGTTCTGATTGGGTGATTTCCATTATCCTGTCTTCCAGATGACTATATATTGTTCTTTATCACCTAGTCTGTTGTTCACTCCTTCTGTGTGATTTTCATTTCATTTATTGTATTCGTCAGTTTTGACTAGTTCTTTTTTTATATTTTCTAGTTCCTTATTAAAATTCTCACTGTCATCATCTATTATTTTTCCCAATTCTTTCTGCATTTTTGTTACTAATGCTTTGAATTCTTTATCTGATAAATTGTCTACTTCTGTTTTCCTAGGGTTCTTTTTGGGGGGCGTTCCTCTTTTTTTGTTTCTTTTTTATTACTTAATGAATTATATTACATTTATAGGTTTACAACAATCATCACAACCAAATTTTACAGCATTTCCATCCCAAACGCTCAGTGCATCCCCCACCCACCAATGTGTCTACTTTGGAAACCATAAGGTTTTCAAAGTCTGTGAGTCAGTATCTGTTCTGCAAAGTTCATGTGTCCTTTTTTCAGATTCCACATGTCAGTGATAGCATTTGATGTTGATTTGATTTGATTTGTGTCTCATAGTCTCATTGACGTCACTTAGCATGATAAATTCTAGGTCTATCCATGTTTTTACAAATGCTGGTATTTTCTTCCTTTTAATGGCTGAGTAATACTCCATTGTGTATATGTACCACATCTTCTGGATCCAATCCTCTGTTGGTGGACATTTAGGTTGTTTCCATGTCTTGGCTATTGCAAATAGTGCTGCAATGAACATCAGAGTACATGTGTCTTTTTGAATTGTGGTGTTTTCTGGATAGATGCCCAGGAGTGGGATTGCTGGATCAAATGGTAGTTATATGTTTAGTTTTATGAGGAATCTCCATAATGTTTACCACAGTGGTTGCACCAATTGACAATCCCACCAACAGTGTCCCAGGGTTCCTTTTTCTCCACCTCCTCTCCAGCACTTATTGTTTGTAGACTTTTTGATGTAAGGTGGTACCACCCAGTGGTTTTGATTTGCATTTCTCTAATAATGAGTGATGTTGAAAATCTTTTCATGTGTTTTTTTGCCATCTGTATGTCTTCTTTGGAAAATTGTCTCTTTAGATCTTCTGCCCATTTTTAATGGGGTTGTTTGGTTTTTTTGGTGTTGAGGTATAGGAGGTGTTTATAAATTTTGGAGATTAATCCCTTGCCAGTGGATTCATTTGCAAAGATTTTCTCCTATTCTGTGGGTTGTCTTTTTGTTTTGTTGAGGGTTTCCTTTGCTGTGCAGAAACTTTGAAGTTTGATTAGATCCCATTTGCTTATTTTTGTTTTTACTGTCATTAGTCTAAGAGGTGGATCTGAGAAGATGTTGCTGTCATTTATGTCAGAGAGTGCTTGGCTTTGCTTAGCCTATGTTTTCCTCTAAGAGTTTTATGGTATCTGGTCTTATATCTAGGTCTTTAATCCATTTGGAGTTTATTTTTGTGTATGGTGTTAGGGAGTGTTCCAATTTCATTCTTTTCCATGTGGCTGTCCAGTTTTCCCAGGACCACATATTGAACAGGCTGCTGTCTTTTCTCCAGAGAAAAGAAGGGAACATAAAAGAGCAACAAAAACAAATCCAAAAAAATTAATAAAATGACAATAAGAACATACATATCAATAATTACCTTAAATGTTAATGGACTAAATGCCTCAACCAAAAACATAGACTGACTCAATGGATACAAAAACAAGACCCATATATATGCTGTCTTCAAGAGACCCACTTTACTTCTAGGGACATACACAAATTGAAAGTCAGAGGATGGTTGAAAATATTCCATGCAAGTGGGAATCAAAAGAAAGCTGGAGGAGCAATACTCGTATGAGCAAAATAGACCTTAAAATGAAGAATATTTTAAGAGACAAGGAAGGACAGTACATAATGATCAAAGGATCAATCCATGAAGAAGATAGAACAATTTTTATTTTCATTTTTATTTTTTTGTCTTTTGTTTTTTGCCATTTCTTGGGCCGCTCCAGCGGCATATGGAGGTTCCCAGGCTAGGGGTTGAATCGGAGCTGTAGCCACCGGCCTATGCCAGAGCCACAGCAACGCAAGATCCAAGCCATGTCTGCAACCTACACCACAGCTCATGGCAATGCCGGATCGTTAACCCGCTGAGCAAGGGCAGGGACCGAACCCACAACCTCATGGTTCCTAGTTGGATTCGTTAACCACTGCGCCACGACGGGAACTCCTAATTTGTAAATATCTATGCACCCAACATAGGATCACCACAACATATAAGGCAACTGCTAACAACCTTAAAAGGAGAAATCGACAATAACACAATCATAGTGGGGGACTTTAACACCCCACTCACAGCAATGGACAGATCATCCAGACACAAAATTAATAAGGAAACACAGGCCCTGAATGATGCATTAAACCAGATGGACTTAAGAGATATTTATAGGACATTCCATCCAAAAGCAACAGAATACACATTCTTCTCAAGTGCACATGGAACATTCTCTAAGATTGATCAAATCCTGGGCTACAAATCCAACCTCAGTCACTTTAAGAAAATTGAAATCATATCAAGCATCTTTTCCAACCACAATGCTATCTAAGTAGAAGTCAACAAGAAGAAAAAAACTGCAAAAAACACAAACACATGGAGTCTCAACAACATGCTACTAAACAACCATTGGATCACTGAAGAAATCAAAGAGGAAATTAAAAAATACCTAGCAGCAAATGTCAACAAAGATACGACACTCCAAAACCTATGGGATGCAGCAAAAGCCGTTCTAAGAGGAAAGTTCATAGCAATACAAGCCCACCTCAGGAAACAAGAAAAAGCTCAAATAAACAAGCTAACTATATCTAAAGCACCTAGAGAGAGAACAGACAAGACCTAAAGTTAGTAGAAGGAAAGAAATCATAAAGAACAGAGCAGAAATCAATGAAATAGAAATGAAGAAAACCACAGAAAAGACCAATGAAACAAAAAGCTAGTTCTTTGAAAAGTTCCACAAAATTGATAAACCCTTAGCCAGATTTCTCAAAAAAAAAAAAAAAAACAGAGGACTTAAATCAATAAAATTAGAAATGAAAAAGGATAAGTAACAATGAACATCACAGAAATACATGGATCATTAGAGACTACTATATGCAACCATACACCAATAAAATGGAAAAACTAGAAGAAATGGACAAATTCTTAGAAAGGTACAATCTCCCAAGACTAAACCAAGATGAAATAGAAAAGATGAACAGAACAATCACAAGAACTGAAATTGAAACTGTGATTAAAAAACTGCCAACAAACAAAGTCCAGGACCAGATGGCTTCACAGGCGAATTCTATCAAACATTTAGAGAAGAGCTAATACCTATCCTTCTGAAATTATTTCAAAAAATTGCAGAGGAAAGGATACTCCCAAACTCCTTCTATGAGGCCATCATTACCCTGATACCAAAACCAGACAAAGATTCCACAAAAAAAGAAAATTACAGGCCAATATCACTGATGAACATCGATGCAAAAATCCTCAACAAAATACTAGCAAACCATATCCAACAATACATTAGAAGGATTGTATTCTGGGATTTAGCCCAGGGATGCAAGTGTTCTTCAATATCCACAAATCAATCAGTGTGATACACCACATGAACAAACTGAAGATTAAAAACCATATGATCCTCTCCATAGATGCAGAAAAAGCCTTTCACAAAATCCAACACCCATTTCTGATAAAAACCCTTCAGAAAGTGGGCATAGAGAGAAACTACCTCAACATAATAAAGGCCAAATATGACAAACCCATAGCGAACATCATTCTCAATGGTGAAAAGCTGAAAGAATTCCCACTGAGACCAGGAATAAGAAAAGGATGTCCACTCTTGCCACTACTCTTCAACATAGTTTTGGAAGTCCTAGCCACAGCAATCAGAGAAGTAAAAGAGATAAAAGAATCCAAATTGGAAAGGAAGAAGTAAAACTATCACTATTTGCAGATGACATACTATACCTAGAGAATCCTAAAGACTCTACCAGAAAACTGTTAGAGCTCATCAATGAATTTGGCAAAGTTGCAGGATACAAAATTAATACACAGAAATCAATGGCATTTCTACATACTAACAATGAATGATCAGACAGAGAAATTAGGGAAGCAATCCCATTTACCATCACATCCAAAAGAATAAAATATTTAGGAGTAAACCTACCTAAAGAGACAAAAGACCTGTTCTCTGAAAACTATAAGACACTGATGAAAGAAATCAATGATGACACAAACAGATGGAAAGACATACCATGCTCTTGGATTGGAAGAGTCAATATTATCAAAATGACTATACTACCCAAGGCCATCTACAGATTCAATGCAATCCCTTTCAAATTACCAAGGACATTTTTCACAGAACAAAATATTTTTAAGTTTTCACAGAACATAATATTTTGAGGTTTGTTTGGAAGCACAAAAGACCCAGAATAGCCAAAGACATCCTGGAAAAGAAAAATGGAGCTGGAGGAATCAGGCTCCCTGACTTCAGACTATACTACAAAGCAACAGTCATCAAAACCATATGGTACTGGCACAAAGACAGAAATATAGATCAGTGAAACAGGATAAAAAGCCCAGGATTAAACCCATGCACCTGCAGTCAACTATTCTATGACAAAGGGGGCAATAATATACATTGGAGAAAAGACAGTCTTCTTTTTCTTTCAATTGAGACATATTATGCCTTCTCATCTTGCTTTTCTTTTACTGTATCTGTGAAATTAGGTGAGACAATTACCTTTGGTGGTTTTAAAGGGGCGTCCTTTTGTGGAAGCTCCCTATACAGTCTATGTGTACCCAGTGGCTTCAGTGGGAATAGTTAATTTGATATAAACACCAATAATGTCTTTCTCAGGGTGTGCTGGAAGCTATCACCTTGGTAGGATTTGGAGCTTCAGAAGGAGGGGCTAATACTGGAGCCAGGTGTGAGCTGGGCCTTCTCCAATGCTCATTAGCCATCACCACCCTATCAAGTGTAAGATCAGGTCCCAAGTTGCTGGAGCGGAAGCCCTTAGGTTTGGTACTGAGATGGTTCAGTTCCTTTCCACTGTGAACTCTCCCCTCTTCCATCACTTGCACCCTCACCCCAGACAAAAGCAGTGCTGGAATACAAAGAGCTGGCTTGAGCACTCAATGAGGACTAGGGTGTGGACTGTGGCAGTCTGGCTGCTGCCAGAGATCTGGACTGCCTCTGATGTGTTGCCTGTGTAGCTCTAGCAGTGGCTGCCCCCATCCTGCTCAAGTGCCACTTTGAGTTTAAGTCACCTCAGCGTCTACAACAGATCTTCCCTCAGTTGTGGCAGCTTTCACTCCAGTGTGGAGATGTGATGTGAGGTAAGTAGGGCTGGAATGTTGGCCTAGCTCATGTTGGGGCTCATACCACGCGGGTTGCAAGAAACCTTCAGCCACCCAGGCATTCTCATTCTGTCCTTTCTTCCCTGCTTTGAGAGCAAGCTAGCATTCATGTGCTCCTTGAGAGCAAAGTCTAGGTTTCCCACAGCCCTCCTGTTAGTCCCACTGGCACTCTAACCCACTGAGGCAGCATGTCTTCCCTTTGTTCCAACAGTGGGGCACCCAGTATGTGGCTCAAACCACTCTTTCCCCCGGAAGGATCTCTACCTGTATAATCTCGCTTTTCCTCTGAATTCCCTCCCAGGAGCACAACTCCTGACCTGATAGTGTCTCTTCCTTTCATACCAGATAATGTGTGTATCTTTTGTACAGGCTTGATTTTACTTGTGTTTTTATGCCAGTTTCCAGTTAGTTTTCAGTGAGAATTGTTTCACATGTTGATGCATTTTTATGTATTCATGGGGGCAAGTGAGTTCTGTATCCTCCTACTCCACCTTCTTGATCCACTCCAGTAACTAACATTTCTTGATCATTCAGTGTGCCAGGTAGTATATTTTCACATGAATCAGTATATTTTTTCTTCAGGCAGGTTATTTTGTAACTTTTCCAGTGGCTCACAGGTAGTAAGTAAGTGACAGAGTAAAGAGTCAAATACCTTTCTTTGTGAACACAGAACAAATGCTCTGAATCTATAACCTTGAAAAGAAAATCAGGAATGGAGATGTAAGGGCCAGAAAGAGGGAGCAGTTGTAAATCCACAGACATGATGTTTGTTTTAGCAGATGTGAGACATTGTTCTGGAATTCAAGGATATAATTAATACAGAGGATTCTCAGAAAATTGCTGAACTGAACTAGTCTTTCCTTAAAGGAGGACTAAAGTTCTAGGGAATATCATGATTAGCACTCATGCATGTTCTTTTCTCTTCCCTGAATCCATCATTACCTCCTCCCAAAATGTATTTCTAAACAAAACTATGAGTATTTCAGTCCAAGTTCCAATACTACCTTATGAATAACTTATCCCCTCACTATGCTGTACAAAAGTTGATTCTTTTGGTATCTGCCTCCCAAACCAGATTGTATGATACATAATTAGGGGGGAATTCATTGCCTTTTTGTTTGTATCTTAATGCCTAGCAATACATCAGGTGCATAGCTTTCACTCAGTAAAGTCTGCTTGGGATATTAGAATAATTATATTTATGCTTAGATTACCCAAGATATCCTTGTTAAGTAAGCATTTATTTAGCACTCATGATATGCCAGGTACTAAGGCAGTCACTGCCCTTGAATAAGTTCATAATTTAAAGGTAGAGGAATTCACATTAAGAAATTAAATAAATAAACCAATGTGATAAGGCAGGCAGCACAAATAAGGGTGTTCAGTATTGGGAAAATGAATTAGATAAAGGAGGAATGAGATTATCTTTAAATATCGTTGCTTAAATAGAGTGAAAAGGTAGTAGTACTGTTACTTTCAGTTACTAAGGACTGTACAGACCCCATTTTAATATGACTTTAGTAGGCAAGACACTTACTGGACAGTGTCCCCTTAAGTCAGACTATTGATTCAATTCAGTAACAAATAATATGAAGGTTTCTATACATATGTCATTTTAATTCATTGGCACCATGTTGGTATACAATGGAATTTGCTTGTATTTGTCCCTTGGTTCTTTGTAACTTCCTGGAAACATAGTTTAACAAAAAATAATTTCTGGTTTGATTGGTTGATAGGATTTTTTCCCCCATTTTTGTTTGTACAACTGTCTTTGGACAAAGTCCACAGAGTAGTAAACTGTAAGCCTAGATTTTTTCAGGTTTCCTGGCATTCTTCTGAAATATAAGGCAGTGAATATGAATGACTGTCCCTAGTCATGTTTTTACAATCAGGAAGGAGTGAACAGTTTTAAGTCTGAAGAGTAGGCTTTATGGTAGTTCTGTAGTAAATGGGAAAAAAATAAAATTCAAAGCCAAACCCAATGAAAATTAAACATCATTTTTGACAAATATGATTACATTATGTAACTCTACGTATGCGGTTTAGGTAAACTCCACTATCAAGATTGATACCATAGTAATTATCCAGATTAAATATAACGTGAAAATTTCACTGTGACTAAAGAAGTCAGTTTTAATTATGAGTTAATTTTAATAGGTTTCCCAAACAACCTGAATTATACAGTATATTTATGCTATGTCTTGGTCAATCACATGCTTTTAAATCTCATTATCTATTTCACAAACTTCATGCTTTTCCTTACTTAGACTTTAAAATTAGTTTTGACATATCTTACTCCAGTTTCTCATAAGTTTCTAAGATCCTTTTTTGTACTTACAGTCATTTAGCCTAATTTATACTTGCATCACAAAAAAGTCCAATTTTGCTCTTTGATTATATTTTTAAAGTTAGGTTTTCCCCTATAGTCTTAAATTTAAGCCTTTTTTAATGTCACATAGTTATACTGGGAGCCTACCTCTAGAGTCTATAAATAATAGTAATTTTAAAGCAGCTTTAATGGTCACTTAGTGGAAGCACAGAACTGCTTAGAGTACTCTCCATGTTTTTCTCTTCTCCTTCACCTAGTCACAATTACAAGAAGGTTTATGAAATTTAGCTTCAGTATATAGTAGCCTGGGCCCACCCCACAAATGCGAAATGATGATGCAATATTGGGATGGAGTTCAGGACATGCTACCCCCAAATATGGTGCCTTGACATATTGAATATCTTAAGCTGAAGGGCTTTAAGAAAATGGCAGAAGAGGGAACATCCCTATGACCTCACATCTCTCGCCCTTCTCCCCTGAAACAATTCATAAAACTCCCTTGTGAAAGGTACTGTCCCTGTACCAAGAAGAAGGAAAACATACTTACCACCAGAGACAGGGAATTAGGGGGCCCAAAAATCTGTATAAAGAAATGTTGTCTGATAAACTCTAATCTTCCTAGTGACTTCTTCACCTTTTACATATCCCTAGCCTAAATCTCTTTATCTTGTCAGTTCTTCACAAATTTGTTTGTCTAAAAGGTATAAAAGTTTCCGGCTCTGGTCATTTCTTTTTGTTTTAATTCTTCATTCACTAAAATTTGTATGCTTTTCTCCTATTAATCTATCTTTGTCAGTTTAATTTTCAGGCCCAGTCAGGGACTATAAGAGAGTTGAGGACAACTTTTTCTTTTCCTGCAATTACTAAGGGGAAAAATTCTGTAAGGGACAGGTCAAGTCCAAAGATAGTAGAGAAGAATGTTCAGTGCTCATTATAAATTGCATTATAGCAAATTCTAACCTTCTAAAATAAAAATATAGAAATACATTTCTGAAAAAAATTATCATGGATGTTAATATATTTTTATGAATAGACTAATCTCATATTCCATTTCCACATGTATAAAGATCACCTATACCACTGAAATTCATATTCTGCTGTTATGCTTACCAATTACTTGAGCATTTCATGAAGTCATTTTCCAAATATAAACTTTTAAAAAATTCACTCAATTCTGGGAGTGTAAAAGGTATGAGAATAAGGTCAACAGTAATTAATATATTATCACCTCACTTGAACCAGACATCTGTCATTGAGCAAGGTTATAAAATGCCTACTATGTGCCAGGCACTATTATTGGTACTGATATAGGACCCATGAAAGTTTCATCATCAAAAAGTTTCTTTGAAAAACAAATTTCTTCAGAGCAGAGGAATTTTTGGGGGTTTTTCTTTTGTATTTTTTTCAGAGACAGTGTTCACCAATGTATTACAGGAAGTGTTTTAGTGGAAAATAATCTTTAATTGGTTGATGTAAAAATATTATCACATTCTAAAGCATTTATCATGGAAAAAATATCTCAGGCAGCAAAAATTTTTCATGTTATAAAATGGTCTAGTGAATTGCAGAAAGATGTCATAGATTTTGATATTTGCTTCTTTTATTTTTTTATTTTTATTTTTTGCTTCTTTTAAATATATATATTTTTTAAATCCTCAATATTACAAAAAAGTCTGTTAAGCTTGAAATGATATTTAAATGTGAAGGAAAGAAGCTCATGATTTACATAAACATTTGGAGAAACTGCCTGCAGATAGTTTTTCTATCCTCTTAGCCTGACTCCCTAAGGCTAAACCATAAAGCCTGACCAGAGCATTTTAGCAATTGACAAGAGATATGGAGAATAAGAGTTTAGTTGGATGTCTAAAATATTCCTTTCATAAAAGCCAGCACTACAGTTCCATGACACAGACCTAGAAACTACATTTCTTTGTTTTTCCTTTTCCTATTTTTGCTGTCTCACTAGTGATTTGGTTAATTAACACTTCATCCAAGGATTACATCTCTTAGAGGTTCAGGAGAGTGTGAAATTGCCCTCCTGGCAATGACAAGGATGAAGGAATATCCCACTCTCACAGCTATTACTCTACACCTGGATTTAAAATTTAATATTTTAAAGAACAGTTTCTCTGGGAACAGAGAAATATTTCTCTACAACAGTGATTCTCAAAGTGTGGTCCTCAGATCAGCAACATCACCATTACTCAGGAACTTGTTAGAAATGCATTATTGAGCTCCATTCTAGATCTGCTGAATCTGAATCCTTGGAGCAGTGGCCCTATAATCTGTGTTTTAACAAGGCCCCAGGTGATTCTGATGAACAGTAAAGTTTGAGAACCATTGGTCTATGCAGCTCCCTTACTAGGTTGCATGTGAAAATATTATTTAGTGATACAAGAAGACTTAGGTTAAATTATTAATTAGTAATTTAAATCTTAAATCATTGCCTTTGAATGTTAAGCAGACTAGTTCAAGTCCATAGGGCTCCATCAATGTTTCATTTCATTTCACAGCATGAAGGTCTGTTGGCACAAAAATGACTAATTATCTCAGTAGATCCAAAAAGGAAGAAATGCCAGCTGAAAAGTGGCAATACTTGTTTGAACAAAGTCTCCCAGCTAAAAAAGGTGCCCAGTAATTCTGATTTTAAATGCCATCATATTCATTCTTGAGATAGCGCCTTACTGTAACAATCTGATTTAGTTTAATTTTTTTTTCATTGTCACTATCTTATGTTATAGTCACCTCAATCACCACACTTGCCATTGTGATTTTACATGGTTAGTGTTATTTCTTACAGGTAATGCTGTTTTGTCCGGAAAGTTGCTGACCTTGTAGCCCAGCCAATATTTTGGTGAAGAAGTAGAAGTTCCTGGATGAAGGTAAAGGATGAATTTTGTTTATATTTTCCCAGTTTCTAAGACTAGGAAGTTCAGTCTTCTTCCCTTCTCTCCCTGACCCTCCACACCTGATCTGTTATCAGGTTCTATAAGTTATTTCTCAGTCTCCTCCACCCATCTTCATCATTTCAGTTCTTTTGCCACTCTTGCATCTTGGTTGCTAATCATCTCTCAACTAGATGATGACTCAAATTCAGAGACATAGTAAGGATTCACTGTGGTTAATTGTCACTCTGGCTTCTAAAGTGAGTTCAGGCATTTAATTATTGCTCTTGTAATCCTAAGCAAACTGAATGGGAAAACTAGAGGTGGATTGTGATGGTTCTGTTGTTTTAAAAACCTCGCCCCTTCCCCTGCACCATGTACTGTATAATGATTATACTAATTCATTCAGTCACCTTTTTTACATTGTCATATGTCAAGAGCTGCTTCAAGCACAAAGGTAACAATAGTGAACAGAAAACAAAACTGGCGGCTTTGCTTGTAGAATTTATAATCTAATGATGGTAATGTTTGGATGAAGACATCCTATTATATTTCTATCTACATCTGTAGCCATAGCTACATCTATCTATATGTATGTCTAGTTATCTGTTTAGCTAATTAGAATGGTTAAGGAGGGATTCTGATGCAGTGACATTGGAACAGAGACATGAATGAAGTGACTGATAATTGCTACCTCAGGAAAAAGTGTTCCATTATAGCAATTGTAGTAACCTGGAGTAAAGAAAGAAGGCTATGGAATTTCCCATGTGGCGCAGTGGGTTAAGGTTCCGATGTTGCCACAGCTGTGATGCAAGCTACAACTGTGCTGTGGCTTTGATCCCTGGCTCAGGAACTTCCACATGCCACAGGTGTAGCAAAACAAACAAACAAACAAACAAACAAAAAACCAGGAGGTTGGTATAACTGGGAAAGGGTAAGGAAGGGGCAGGGTAGAAGAAGATGAAGTTAGAGAAGTTACAGGTAGCGAGGGGACAGATCTCCAGGGACCATGTAGATTGTAGCGAGGGATATAGATTTTATTTAAAGGAGATAAGAAGTCCTTAGAGGTGGGAGAAGAGACTTGGCATAATGTGGCTGGTAGTTTAAAAAGATCACTCTGATGACCAAGAATTGAAGCAAGGAGACCGTTTAGAGGACAATTTGCAATAAATCTGAGATTTGATGTTGTCATCAACCAGGGTGGTAGCAGTGATATTTCCTATTGGATTGAATGTAGAGATTGAGAGAAATGAGACATCTAAGATAAACACAAAGATTTAGGCTGAGGAAATTAAAGATGGGATTGCCTTTTATTGAGAAAGGAAAAGACCATTTGGTAGGGAGAGAAACTAAGGTTGTGGGAGATAAGAGTTCAGTTTTGGAGATGCTGTCTGAGATATCTACTAGAAATCACAGTGAAATATATAATAATTTGTTGGAGCCATTAATTCAGGTGGGAAATTTATAAATTTGTACTTCAAGTCACATTTTTTTTCTAGAATCACTTATTTGTTGTTGTGCAGTGTTTTCTGATATTTTTGTCCTTACTACAAATCAAGGCTGCTCATTCCTTAAAAATAAAATAAACACACGTATAAAAGAAAACTAAAAATTACTATCATCTAATGTTTCCAAAGGTAACCATTATCAACATCCAATGTATAAATATCCAAACTGTATATATGTGCACATATGTTATATATATATTACTTTAAACCATGTGAAACTACTGCTATTCAGTTTGATCTATAAAAAACAATAATTTCATATTTCAACTTCATATAGCTATATTAACACTATAAAAATAGAAGTATGCAAAGCATATTTGTTTGTAGTTAAAATACTTTATTTCAGCCTGTTCTCTTAGGCTGCATATGACAGGATAAAGCTAGAAAACTGACTGACAGAGAATTATAAAGAAAGGAAATAGATAGTGTAATAAACCTGAAAAATCCTACAAAATACAATATATCCATAAAACATTAAGGATTACAAAATGGCCCAGGCTGCACCAAAATCACCATTAGACAAAATACCCAGGACTAATTAATATTTTTGACCAAATGTATTGACTACCTTGCTTTCAGCCAAAATTATTTTGATCGTAAAATACATTCAAGCAAGCCACTTTAGATCCAATCCCAAATCTCTAAAAATGCTAAGGCCAAAGCTCTATATGAAGCATTCAAATAATTCTGAATCTTCTAATAGATTCTACACCAGGCACACAAAAAAAAACTGAAAAAGGTAACAGTCATTAGCCAACCTATATTGGAAGATCTTAATTCCAAGCTATAAAGCCAAATACTAGCTTCAAATTCTTTTACCCAGTACCACTGAGTAATAAATCTTTCATTTTAGTGTAGCCCTTTGGAGAGTTTATGCCCTTCAAGTTCTTTTTGGATATCCCTTTATTTTTCTGTTGAGGATTACAGTGTAAATACAGCAAAACTCTTTGATTTACTTTAAAGAATTTTAACTGGAATAATTGAATTCTGTCTGACACATTCATGTAGTTCAATGATGTTTTTATACCATTTTTGAGAGGACAACATTGAACAAATCAGGTAACATGTTTAGGAATCAACCATGATGTTAATGAGACTGGACTAGGGGTTTAATACTTCCCAGGGTCAATTTTGGGATGTAGTGAATAATCTTACCTCTGTATATCACTGGTCTTAAAGAGAGGTGGAAAAAATATGTGTAAGCAAGCATATCTCTGTTTCAGGAAAAATTTACCCATAGTAGATATCTCAGAGTTATTTGAAGGTCAAATGTTAGATTACAGTAGGTGAAAGTTCTTTTTAAACCAAAAAAACACTAAATAAATTTAATAGATTATTACAGTGACAAGATAGAAGTAGCAAACATATAATTGAAGAATGGATTATTCTTTCAGCTTCAGTCTTTTGTTGTTTGCTTCTCCAGGCATTGTAGGTTTGGTTTTGTTGTTGTTTTTACAAATGAAAAGAAAAATTAAAATACCTGGAGTGTGCTTTAAGGCAAAGAGAAAACTAATAATTTCCCCTCCAAAATCTTTTAGTCTTTTCTTGAAATGATGCTTATCATGTATAGAATAACACGAAGCTAGATAATAGTGGATTTTCTCCTCTTCAAAGGCTCAGTTAAGAAAGATATTGTAAAATCTTCCCAAACGCAATTTAAATTAGGAACAGTAGTTTCTGTTATTTTGTAAAAAGCCATTACAATATGATGAGTTTTCATTAAAAACCTCCTATCTTACAAGACTGAACTTCATTTATTTTAAGACGAAATTTTCTTGGTTACAGATTTTTTAAATACAGCTTTGTGATTAGTTAAGTATAAATGAATAAAGAATGAAAATTATTTTCCTTGGGAATTCATGTAAGACAAATATTAAGAAGCAAATTATATTATGGAATGTAAGTTCTTTCCACAAACTGAAAATTAGTAAATTTTATAATATTTCTTTCCCTAACGTAAAATTGAACATACTTTTTGCAGTATTCACGAAGGAAGAAAATAACATCTGTGCATGTCAGCTTATTCTAAAGACTAAAATTCCTCTCAACTTCCATAAGCCAAGAGGCCTTAAATTAACACAGGCTAGAAAAAAAACAGTGGCACGGAAATACAGTGAAGTGGAGGGAGCGAGAAATTGGTGGAGCCAAAGCTAAGGGACCATCCAAGATGGAGAAAAGGACCAGAGATTGAATAGGATTGGAACTCCATTTCCAGAAGTGGGGTCAGGATTAGTTATAGAACTAGTAACTGAGTCCTTCACCAATTACTGGGAAAGTTACCTGCTTGATGAAATCAAACAGAAAGGTGCCTGTTATCATTCTGTGTAATGGTTAATTTTTTTTTTTTTTTTTTGCCTTTTTAGGGCCGCACCTGAGGCATATGGAATTTCCCAGGCTAGGGGTCGAATTGGAGCTGCAGCTGCCGGTCTTTGCCACAGCAATGCCAGATCTGAACCGCATCTGTGACCTACACCACAGCCCATGGCAATGCCAGATCCTTAACCCACTGAGGGAGGCCAGGGTTCAAACCTGCATGTTCATGGATACTAGCCGGGTTCATTACTGCCGAACCATGATGGGAACTCCCATGTCTGATGATAAAATATAACAGCAGAATACATCAAGTAAGTATAGGCAGATCTACTAGGCTCAGAAACTTCAGAAATGAATTTTGAGTCATTACACTAATAAAAGTACTGTGACCACTTGAGGTTTTATCTGTAGGTAAAGGGAACATAAAATGTGCAACAGAAGAAGGAACTTATAAATACTGTATGCAAGCATATGACCTGTTGTAGAAAGGACATATGCTTGCATACAGTATTTATAAGTACACATTTTATTTATTAATATAAATTATTTTATCCTCTTCTTTTACTATTATATATATAAAGTATGTATCTGGTGATTTACCTTATTAATTAAAATGTTAAAAGATGTCATAAAAGTACAGTGACGGAGCTAATAGAGGAGCATGCACCACGCATAGGTAGATAGAGATGTTTATGGGCAGGGTAGCAATGTAATTTATTGTCCTAGCTGTAAGATGATAAATTCAAAGGGCATACTAAAATAACAAAATATATAAGTTTAAAAGTATTTGGTTTGTATTCATGAAAGTAAAAGTTCTATTCAAGTGTTATTTTCCAAAATAATTTCTAAAATATCATATTTTAAAACAATCTACACACTTTAAAACAATCCCTTTATTCATATTCCAGACATAAAAATTAACAGAGGTAAAATAATTATTCTGGTCACATATCCACATACTTTTATCAGGTTTTTAACTATACATATTTCTAATTATGTATCATTAGTACTTCTCTAAAGAATGTATTTTTCCAATGTTGTCTTGCTTTTCATTTTTAAAAAACTAAGTTGCAACCTCCCCAAAGTTACATTGTATGACTAATACATTTTAAGTTGTTGACAACTTTTAATGCCTCTTCTCTGTAGACTTTAATAATTTTAATTGAGGAAAGTATCTCTGTACAGGTGCCCAGGTGCATTCTAAACTTCAGCCAGGGGTTCCCATTGTGGCTCAGTGGAAACGAATCTGACTAGCTTGCATCCATGAGGACACAGGTTCGATCCCTGGCCTTGCTCAGTGGGTTAAGGATCTGGCATTGCAGTGCTGTGGTGTAGATCACAGATGCAGCTCAGATCCTGCATTGCTGTGGCTGTGGCATAGGCCAGAGGCTACAGCTCCAATTTGACCCCTAGCCTGGGAACCTTCATATGCCAGATGTGGCCCTAAAAAGACAAACAAACAAACAAACAAACAAACTTAAGGCAATCCTGATAAATGGAGGACCTTTTCAGGCCTATTTATTATTACTGAAAGGTGTGAATATTTAATTCAAAATATTTTATTTTTTCACCCATTCTGAGTAACTTTCTTGAACAAATGTTATCTCAGGGTAAAAACTTAAATAAGTTGCCTCTATGTATGAGGTTTTTAAAATATTTCACTGATGGAGTTCCCACTGTGGCTCAGTGGATTACAAACCCAACTAGTATCCATGAGAATGCAAGTTCAATCCCTGGCCTCACTCAGTGGGTTAAGGATCCGGCATTGCCATGAGCTGTGGTGTAGGTCGCAGACACAGCTTGGATTCTGTGTGGCTGTGGCTGTGGCCATTGTGTAGGCTGGCAGTTGCAGCTCGGATTTGACTCCTAGCTTGGGAACTTCCATATGCCGCAGGCGTGGCCCTAAAAAGCTAAATAAATAAATAAATATTTAAAAATTTCACTGGATTGAGATGCCACAAATCATGTTCTTTCAACTTCTGCCCTTTTCAGGAAAGAATATAATTTTTTCCAGTTAAGAATATGAGGTCCATCAAAATATTCTTCCAACACATCTAGATTTCTAGGCACAATTATAAAATTTCAAAATAAATATTACACTCCTCTATAGTTCTCATAATTTAATATCTTCTGTTTATTAAAGAAAAATTGTATATATTTAAAGTATACAACATGAAAGTTTGATATAAATAGTGAAATGATTACTACAGTCAAGCTAGTTAACATATCATCTCCTCACATATTACATTATTTTGTGTGATCAGAGCACCTGAAATCTACATTCTTAACAAAACTCTACTCTTCAATACAGCATTAGTAACTGTAGTCATCATACCATAAATTAGATCTCTAGATTTATTCATCCTATGTAACTGCAACTTTTTATCCTTCACCAACATCTCCCCATTTCCCCCACCTCCTTGCTCTTGGTAGCCACCCTTCTACTCCATGCTTCTATGTATTCTACTCTTTATATTCTACATATCAGTGAAATAATGCAGTTTTCTGTCTGAGTCTGGCTTATTTCACTTAGCATAATGTCCTCCAGATTCATGCACGTTGTTGCAAGTGGCAGGATCTCCTTTTTTAAGGCTGAATAATAGTCTTTCGTGTATGTTGTATGTGTGCGCATGTGTATATAGTCATACTACATCTTTGTTCATTCTTCCATTGACAGATACTTAGGTTGTTGTCCATATCTTAGCTATTGTGAATAATACTGCAGTGAACGTGGGAGTACAGATATCTCTTCAAGGCACTGATTTTATTTCCTTTGGCTATATAGCAGAAGTAGGATTACTGGATTATATGGTAGTTCTGTTTTTGCTTTTTTTGAGGAACCTCCATGCAGTTTTCCATAATGGCTTTACATTCCTACAAATAGTATATAATGGTTCTCTTTTCCCCACATCCTCACCAACATTTATCTCTTGTCTTTTTGGTAATATCCATCCCATCAATTCTGAGGTGAGATCGTGTGATCTTGAACTGCATTTTCTTTATAATGAGTGATGTTGAACATCTTTTCATATACTTGTTGGTCATTTGTATGTCGTCTTTGGAAAAATGTCTTTTTAGGTCCACTACCCATTTTTTAATAAAGTTCTTTGTGGTTTATTTTGCTGCTGAGGTATAAGAGTTCCTTAGATATTTTGGTATTAACCCCTTATCAGATATATTAGTTTACAAATAGGAGTTCCCGTTGTGGCGCAGTGGTTAATGAATCCAACTAGGAACCATGAGGTTGTGGGTTCGATCCCTGGCCTCACTCAGTGGGTTAAGGATCTGGCATTGCCGTGAGCTGTGGTGTAGGTCGCAGATGCGGCTCGGATCCTGCATTGCTGTGGCTCTGGCGTAGGCTTGCAGCTACAGCTCCGATTAGACCCCTAGCCTGGGAATCTCCATATGCTGCGGGAGAAGCCCAAGAAATGGCAAAAAGACAAAAAAAAAAATTTCTCCTAACTTAGAGGTTGCCTTTTCATTTTACTGTTTTTTTGTTGTTATGCAAAAACTTTTTACTTTGATATAGTTCCACTTATTTATTTTGCTTTTGTCGCCTGAGGTTTTGGTGTCATTTGCATATTTTCCATTTTATAAACTTTGTTTTTAATAATTGCAGTTTGTTGCTTCATTTTGTGACTACTTTTATTAGAGCTTTCCTACTGGTTTTAGACAAAATGCAACTGAATTTTAGAATCATTTAGAAAACTGTTGCATTGACAATATTGATTTTCTATAATGACACTTGAACAATTGTATATCAATATGCAAAAAAGAGAAAGACCTCCATCCATACTTAGCCCCACATACAAAAATTAATTCGAAATGGACCCTAGATGTAAATATAAACCCCAAATTATAAAACATAGAAGAAAACAAAGGAGAAAATCTTTATTTCCTGGATTCATCTAAGATTTTTTATATACAACACCAAAAAACATAATGCATAGAAGGAAAAAAAGAAAACTTAGACTTGAGCAAAATTAATAAATTCTGCTCTTTGAAAGACATTGTTAAGATGAAAATAGAAGCCATAAATTCTGCAAAATGACTTTTATCTATGATATATAACATGTATACTTATATGAATACACAAGCACACATGCATATGCACACATGCACACACACACAGACACACACACACTCTAAACACTAAAAAAGAAGCAAACAACCCAATAAAAATAAATGGATAAAAGAGTAAACAGGCACTCCTCCAAAGATAAATGGATGGTCAGGATACATAGCTGTGTTTAAACATTAATCATTAGGAAAATGAAAATTACAAGTACAATGAGATATCTCTAAAATATTAGAATATATAAAATGAAAAATTCTGACTATTCCAGCTGTTAGCAAGGCTATGGACCTAATGGAACTTGAATTCAATGCTGATAGGAATGTAAAATGGTACAATCATTTTGGATCGCAATTTGGAAGTTTTTTAGGAAGTTAAAAATGCATCAATTTTGTTTACCTTTTCAAAGAACCAGCTCAAGGTTTTGTTGATTTCTTCAATTGTTTTTTTAATCTCTATTTTATTGATTTCCTCTTTGATCTTTATGATTTCCTTCCTTCTCCTGACTTTAGGTTTTGTTTGTTCCTCTTTTTCTAATTCATTTAAGTGTTGGGTTAAGTTGTCTGTTTGAGATTTTTTTTCTTTTTTGAGGAAGGCCTGTATTGCTATCAATGTCCCTCCCTCCCTTTTGCAGCATCCCATAGATTTTGAGTGGATATGTCTTCATTATCATTTGTCTCGAGGTATTTGTTACTTTCCTTTTCTTGATTTCCTCATTGACCCATTGGGTTTTTGGTAGCATGTTGATTAGTCTCCATGTAGTAAGTTTTTTCTCATTTCTTTTCCTGTGGTTGATTTCTAGTTTCATGCCATTGTGGTCAGAGAAGTTACTTGAAATAATTTCTATATTCTTAAATTTGTTGAGGTTAGCTTTGTGCCCCAGTATGTGATGAATTCTTGAGAATGTTCCATGTGCACTTGAGAAGAATGTATATTCTGATTTTTTTTGGATGTAATGTCCTGAAAATGTCAATTAAGTCTAACTTTTCTACTGTGTCCTTTATTGATTTTCTTTGTAGAGGATCTGTCCATTGATGTGAGAGGGGTGTTAAAGTCTCCTACTATGATTGTATTCCCATCAGTTTCTCCTTTTATGTCTGTTAGTATTTATTGGAGGTATCTGGGTGCTCCTAGATAAGGGGCATATATATTGACAATTGTAATATCCTCTTGTTGAATGGATCCTTTAACCATTAAATAGTGTCCTTCTTTGTCTTTCTCTATGGCCTTCATTTTAAAGTCTATTTTATCTGATATGAGTATTGCTACTCCAGCTTTCCTGTCTTGTCCATTGGCATGAAATATCTTTTCCTATCCCCTCATTTTCAATCTATATGTGTCCTTTGCTCTAAGGTAAGTTTCTTGTAGACAGCAGATTGAAGATTTTTGATATTTTATCCAATCTGCCACTCTGTGTCTTTTGATTAGAGCATTCAGTCCATTGATATTTAAGGTGATTATTGATAGATATGTATTTATTGCCATTTTAAATTTTGTTTTCCAGTTGATTCTATGTTTCTCTTTTCTTCTTTTCTTTTTTGGGTTGGATGGTTTCCATTTATTTTATGCTTGAGTACTTTTCTTTTCAGTTTTTGTGAATGTAGTGTTTGGTTTTGATTTGTGGTTGCCCTGTTTTTTAAGCACATTAAGCCCTTCCTATATCTGCTTGCTTTTTTGCCTCATAGTCATATAGGCTCAGACACATCATTAAAATAAAAAAAAAGGAATCTATATTTTTTTACTTTCCTTCCCCACATTGTATGATTTTGATGTCTTTTTTTTATCATCTTCATGTTTAGATCTGTATGCTGGCTTATTTAAGTGATTGCTTTCCAATTGTGGTTTCCTCCATCCTAATTCTTCTTTTTCTCTTTTTTCTCTCTCTCTCTCTTATTTAATTTAGAAAAGCCCTTTCAGTATTTCTTTTAGAATGGGTTATCTGGAATCTAATATAAAGCACAAATGAACCTTTCCACAGAAAAGAAAATCATGGACTTGGAAAATAGACTTGTGGTTGCCAAGGGGGAGGGGGAGGGAGTGGGATGGACTGGGAGCTTGGGGTTAATAGATACAAACTATTGCCTTTGGAGTGGAGTAGCAATGAGATCCTGCTGTGTAGCACTGGGAACTATGTCTAGTCACTTATGATGAAGCATGATAATGTGTGAAAATAGAATGTGTGCATGTATGTGTCACTGGGTCACCATGCTGTACAGTAGAAAAAAAATTGTATTGGGGAAATAACTATTTAAAAAAATAAAAAAAAACACATACCATGTGATCTAGCCATTCTACTTCTAGAAGAGAAATTGAGTGTACATACAAAGACTTATTCATGAATTTTCATAGCAGCTTTATTTGTGTCACTGTCAGACTGGAAAAAATCCAAATTTCCATTAACAGGCAAATGAATAAGCAAATTGTGGTATACCAGTCAACAGAATAGTACTCAGCGGTAAAAACCAATGAACAGGCAGAAATTTTCTGATGGTTCTCATGTAATTATGTTTATTTATAAAAGGTAGATTTAAAAAGAGTATGTACCCTGATTCCATTTATATAAAAATTCTAGAAAAGGTAAATTAGTCTACAGTGACAGAAAGCAGGTCAGAACTTACCTGGGAATAAGGGTGAAGAAGGAAGGAAGTACAAAGGAACATTAAGTACCTTTTGGAGGTGATGTTCATTACCTTATTTATGGTGATGGTCTCATAGGTATATACTTATATCAAAATCCATTCAGGCTTTATAATTTTATAATAGTATAAGTATACCACACCAAAGGTTTTAAAACAGTAGATTTAGTCATCAGAGCTACTAGTGAGATAGGTGGTTTTGAAGGCAAAAATAGCAATAAATTTACTTCATACATTTGACTACAGAAACATAAAAAGGTGTACATCTAAAAATAAGCAAAGGAGATGAAACTTATTGGCAGTGTGATCAAAAGTATTTGCAACATTTATGTCACACAATGTATTAATGCTGTTAATGTTCGGAAAATTTTAATGTATGAACATGAATTATAAAAAATAATTAAAAGGCATGGATGTGCAAATCAGTAGAAATAAAACAGAAATCATCAATAAAACATTAAAAAATATGTACCTCACTAGTTTTAAAAATTCATGTTTAGAAAGAAACCATTTCTCAAATTGTCAAATGTGTAAAAAAATGTTTACACCAAGTCTTGTCTCCACAAAGAATACTTGGTTGTTGCCTTATATTGTGGGGAAATTAGTACAAACTCCTAGCGTTTCAATTGTCAGCATATTCAAAAGCCTTAAGGCACACCCTGATCAGCAACCTTACTTCTAGAAAATTACTCCAAAAAATTATCATGGATATGTCCATGTATAAAGATTTAATAGCAAATATGAGCTGTTAATATTAGGAAACAGCTCATATATCCAAAAGTAAAAGATTGTTTGGAACAACTGTGGTGCACGCATAGGATGGAATACATTGCCTCCTCAAGTTTCTTGACATTCACATAGCATAGCAAAATGTTTGGGGTGTAGGTTTTGAATACACACATCCTGTGACACCACTTACTACTTTCATACTTTTCTTAAAGGCATAAGTTCCTTAACATACCAAAGTCTCAGTTCCTCATTGTATGAAGATGGTAATAATTACAATACTTATCTTACAGGCTTCTTCTGTATGTTATACAAGGTAATGGATAGAACATTTATGGTCCAGTGCCTGGCTCTAGTAAGGATCCTGAATGTCAGCCATTGTCATTAGGTGAAAATATTTAAAACAGTATTATACTAACAGTAGTTACCTCTGAGTCATGGAGTTATACATAATTTTCAGATTTTTCTTTCTTCTGTTACTTAATTTTATAGTATGCAAGTATAATATATAATTTCAAAATTTATGAAAACAGATTTTTATAGAATTACTAAAATAATTTCAAGGAAGATTAATGGTGTTTAATTTGGAGTATGCGTGACTAAGCAATTTTTAACATCTCCTTTATATTTTCCAAATTTGCTACATTTATTAATATAAAAAGGCTAAAGTGAGATCTCTTGATATTTCAGACATTTAATTTGAAAAATATTTAATTGAAAAAAGTATGCTTTTATTAAAGAGATAAAATAGCTGTTAAATGAATTCAGTTAAAAAAAAAAAGCCATAATTGTTAAGTTCTCCAAAAGAGTGAGGTATTTTATTAAAATTGTGGCTTTTCATTCATGGTAGTGTTGTGGGTTGACTTTAATATGTACTTCCTGTACTTCTGTACTTCCTCTGAATTTGCACAGTTTCCTGAGGTAATTTGGAAAGATTAAGGGTTTGCCAATGAACTTGTTTCCTTATTTGTAGAATAGAGATAATGAATCATCTTAACTGCCAATGTAGTTGTGATTCTAATATAATAGAATATGCAGAAAGGTCCTGATAAAAGAAATATCCTATGGAAAAAAAAATGTTTATGATGAAATCATCAAATATTTGTTCCATTTTCTTTTAATAAGTTGAAAGCATACTACAATTTATTAATCAAGACCAAAAAAAAAAAAAAACTCCCTATCTGATCAATATTAGCTTCTATCACAAAGGTAAAAACATACAGTGGCTAAAAGTGGATGGAAATGTATTTCTTTCTCACACAAGTTGGACATCCATACCGGATGTGTGGCTTAATACCAACAAGATACTCTGTGGTCAAGGTACTGCCCACATTGGTGCTTCTCCATCCTCTAGCACTCAGCCCTTGTCTGCATGATCATAGCTGTCCCCTGCTTATTTGGCTTCCAGCTTGTGTGAAGAGGCAGTAGAGGAAATTCAGATCAAGCAAAAATTGCTTGTGCTCATATTTTATTAGCAAGAATTTAGTTGAGTGACCACACATAGTTGTAAAGGAGGCTGGGCACTATGGTCTCCAGTTGGGTTGCCCTGTATGACCAGGGAAGAAGGTACAACAGATTTAGAGTGCACAAGTAGCAGCCACATGCATCACCCTACACAATGCATCTGGCTGCTTATAACCATTCAATCCAGCAGTAATGAAGGAATTTCCTGGAATTCATGATTAAATTTGCTTTGTGCCTAAGTCACGCTGTTTATCTTTTTCTGTGTGTGGGTGTTCTCTATTATACAAGCTGTATTTTGGTATAAGACAAAAAGAACAATTTCAACAAGCCTTCTGCATTTTACAAGGGTTTCACCTCTTCTAGTCACAAAAGAACTCTGCCTCATCATCAGATTTCTTGCTTGTCAATAGCTCCCTGTGTGAAACTTTGCAAGAGCTATAGAAGAAATTAATGTTTGAAGTTGGGTAACTTTGATGGTGTCTGTAAGGAATAGAAAAAAAAAGTGAGAGAGAGGAGAATGTTTGAACTATTTCAGAGAAAAACACATTTTATACAAAAAGCTTGTAATGCAGCTTAAAGATTTGGCAAAATGCCCAAGAGGTAGTTTAACATGCTTCAGTAATGGGAGGTTGCTTTAATACTGCTCATGAGGAAGCAATTCCTTTGTTAAAGGGCTTTCCAATTGAATGAGTATGCCCTGTGCTTACCTTAGGAGGCCTTCCTTTCCTTGGAACTCATGTTCATTGCTTAATGCATGCCTGGAGACAGACCTAACCTTGATTTCTCAAGGAAAAAAAAAAACTGCACCTTTGATTTGAAAAATGGACTTAATAGATCAACCCATTAAGCCTTTCATTATTCTAAGGTGTTATTGCCAGGATTAGGAATAACTTCACACTATTCAGAATTCCCTGTTTCAAGAAGCATGTGGTTTGGGACATAAGGTCTCCAATCTAATTTCAAAATTTCCATGGCTGCTGTAAATTACTTTGGGCAGAAAGGTGGTAGCAGACAAAGTTCCTATGAAATACATCATTTTAAATGTCATAGAGAGAATCAATAATCAAGGTTTGAAACATAAAGTTTCTTTTAGCAGATACAAGAATGAGCAGAGGCTCTGTAAATTCCCTAAGGTCTCCTGTCTGATCCCCAAAAAAGGAATTAATAGTAAGTGAACAGGATGAGGAAACTGAAAAGATTACAATAATTCCTCCATGATTTGAAGTATGAAAAATAATGGGAAGTGGTAAGAATGTGTCAGGGTCATTAAGCAGCTGTTTCAGAAATTGTGAAAAATAAGGTTGGCAGGAAGTCATCATATTCAGAAATTAAATGTGCTTTTAAAAAAATAAACCTTTTACCAAAATAAAACATTCAAAAAAGAAAAGGACACAAGAAAACTTTGGGAGGTGTTGGATATGTCTGTTACCTTGATTGTGATGGTATCACAGGTGTGTTTTGCCTATGTCTAAACTCATGAAATTGTATACATTAATTATGTGCAGTTTGTACATCAGTCATACTCCACTAAGCTATTAAAAGATAACATATGCAGAAAAGCACACAAACCTTAATTGTACAGCATGGTACATTTTCACTAAGTAAACACCTCCATATAAGCACCACTCAGATCCAAAGTATATCACCAATAACTTTGAGGCCCTACTCATGCCCATTTCCACTAAGGGCCATCATGAAAGTAACCGTCTTGATTCCTTACACCTTAGATTAGTGTTTGTCGTGAACTTTCTCTAAATACAAGTATACGGTATATACTCCTTGCCTGGCTTCTTTTGCTAAATATTATGTTGATGCTCATCCATGTTATGATGTATGGCAGTAATATAATCCTTCTCATTGCCATATAGAGTTCAGTTGTGAATATTCCTCAATTTTATTCTTTCTAGAGTTGATGTGCATTAGATTCCTTCTGGTTTAGAGATCATATGAATAATATTGTTCTGAACACCTTAGTATACATATTTTGATGCATGTACTTACATACATTACTTTGGGTTATATACTTAGGAGTTGAATTCCTATGTCATAGAGTGTGTAGATATTCAGATTCAGAAGATATTACTAAGGAGATTTCCAAAGCAATTGTACCAATATAAATTCCAACAAGCAGGATATGAAGGTTTCAGCTGCTCTACAGCTCTAACAATCCTTCAAATTGTTAGGCATTTTGGTTTTATGTATTCTGATTGGCATATGGTTATAACTCCCTTTGCTTTTAAATGTTCACTTAGAGATATAGGAATATATTATGTTTATATGTAAAATATATATTTAATTTTGCATTTAAACATACAAGAATAGGTTAATCTATATATGATTAGGGAGAGTAAATTAATTACATAAAGTAAATAAATATAATCAATCATTGCAGACTTCAAGTATTCATATATATATATATATATATATATATATAGAGAGAGAGAGAGAGAGAGAGAGAGAGAGAGAGAAAGAAAGAAAGAAAGAATCATATATACCTGTATTCTCCCCCTCATTATGTATAAAGGAAGAGGTTGATTTTAGTTCGTGACTTACTTACATATTTTATCTTAATAGCAACTTATTCATTTTAGTGGACATTTTATGACCTTCATTAGCCCTCATTTAGGAGCCAAATGAAACATTTTCTACATTTCCAGTCCAGTGAATTGGTTATATCATCAAACCAAATCAAATCATTGAGAAAAACAGTTTAAATTAATAGCACATGCTGAGTCTCTATCACAAAGTTTGGTTCAAGAAGTTTATTTTCTTTTTCATTTAAGGAGTTGGGTCATTATGCTGCAACTAATGGGAAATTAATAGATTTTTAAAGTTCTGCAAGCAATAAAGATCTTACACCCCTGCATTATTTTTAATTATAAAATGTTGTGGTTGATTTCCTTCAATGTTGATCTGTACAACAAGGGTTTAATTTTAAATAGATGTAAACCTTTCATTAAAGCACAAGGAGAATTTAATTTATTCCTAAAAAATGTTCAGAAATTAAATTCTGAACAATTTAATACTTTGAGTAATTTAATAGTCATAGATATAATGCTGAAGAAGTAGATATAAAATTAAAATATCCTTACATTTCACAACATTGAGGGAGGTAGACATTAATCATCACTGTGTGCCTAAGTTTAGAATATTAGAAATAATAACAAGGACTTATTTTTATTATTTGTTATAACATAGTCTTATAATAAGATGGACTAATCTATGCACCCCACAAATGATTTAAGGTTAGAATCACAGAATATGGAAATGGACCTACAATTAGTACTCAATAGTATTAGTTTATTCTCTGAACAAGTAGAGCAACTAATCATCACTGTGTTTATTATTATTTATTATCAGCAGTACAGTGTTTTGTCTGCTTTGTTAAGAACTAAGCTCCAAACCTCTTGGGGTAAAATTAAGTTTGGTTCCAATTCTTTCCTCCTTGTATCATGTCTTTTCCCATGTGACTTCATAATTCCCCCCACTAGAGACAGAGTTTATTTTCTCTCCCTTTGACTTTGAGCTCAACAATGTGATTTGCTTCCATCAATATGTTTTAGCAGAAATGATGTAAACAAAGGAATGAAATCTACTTCTTTGGTAGGGCTCACCCCTAGCAATTTTGCAATCATAATGGAAGAGACTGGGCCTCAGAATAAATACATGTTGAATAAAATGGGGCAAGTAACCATACCCAGCAGAACTTGCAATTTGAAGCACTCAGGAGAGATCACCCAATTTGCAGTCAACTTGCATACCCATGTGTGCGAAAATAAATGTTTATGGTTGCATGCCACCAAGTTGGTCACTAAGCATTGTTGTGGCAATAGATAACTGATATAATCCTTAAAGGAAGATGCCATGTTGAATCCAAGTTTGCCCATAGCATGTATCCAAGTGTATGTAGTAAAACTGATCTATAAATGATTATGGAGTGAAATATATGAAAAGACCTCTTTATAAAAGCCTTGATGACTCTTCTTCTCAGTATTATGAAAATTAAGACAGAAAAGTTGAAAGAAATGTATGGGGAACATCCATACAACAATCACTTGTATTTGCAAACTTAAAATGAACTTTCAGGTGCCATTTATAATAACTAAATGAAACTAGCTTAATTAAAGAATCTAGTAGAATATTTGTGTACTTTTCCCTATAAATTATGGTTATAACATTATATGATCCTTTATTTCTTGTATTTCCTAAGTAACTCAGAAAACAAAATTTTAAAAAGGAAAAAAACAGATCAAGGCTAGTGAGCTGAAAGATAGCTGCTCCATGTATTCTCTATTGCGATTTTAGAAAGATTCACTGAAATGACTAAGACAAACTATACAACTGAATCTCATATACATGATACAACTAAGTGTACAATTTGGTTAGGATAGTTTTGGTTATTCACTATCTGTGCCTGGTATAGTTCTCCTAAGAAATGCCCAAATTAATCATTTTCATGCAAGGAAGAGCATCCTCTTCAATGGCGTGGAATTAAGCTGGTCCAGCTATTTCTGGGCTTCCCACTAGACAGGATCTTTTCAAGAACTATACTAGAATACAGGGAGGTTATGATGAGGAATCAGTTTGCATGTCAGAGCTTTACACTTCATCTAACAGATGTGTTTAGCAATAAATAAAGACTTTCATATGTATAAAGCAATGTATGAAGTTGAAGCAATACAGTTAGGCTGGATGAATCCCTCAGTACCCTATGTACCTCTTCCATGCTATGTGTATATTGTCCTTATATTACACTGGTGGAGCACAACAAACATACATTTGACTTATTCTAATTCAAGTATGTACACTGAGGACAACCGAGAGGAATTGAGGGATGAGAGATAAAAAAAATAGTGCTAGTGATTCTGTTAGTAATTCCATTTGTCCAGATATGCCACAGAATAAATGTGCAGTAGGAGTTACAATCCCACTCTTGCTTTAATCCACCTCACCCTATCCCTGAATTCCTTTAGGTGTGTAAACTTCTTGCTTTTATAAGAATGATTCCAGTGTTTAAAAATATATATATTTTTATTGATACAGTATGGCATGTATTTTTAAAGTTTTATTGAATTATAGTTTATTTAAAATGTAAATTCTGCTTTACAACAAAGTGATTAGGTTATAAATATATACATATCTATTTTTTCATATTTTTTCTCATATAAGTTACACAGAATATTGGGTAGAGTTCCTTGTGCTATATAATAGGTTCTCATTGACCTTCCATTCCATATACCTCAGTGTGAATATGCCAATCCTTTATTTTTGCATATTGTGTTAGAGAATTTCTAATTTCAGTCTTTTATATGTAGCTGTCCATTTTTCCCAACACCACTTATTGAAGAGACTGTCTTTTTTTCATTGTATATTCCTGCCTACTTTGCATAGATGAGTGTATGGGTTTATGCCTGGCCTTTCTATCCTGTTCCATTGATCTATATTTCTGTTTTTGTGCCATCTCATACTGTTCTGATGACTATAGCTTTGGAATATAGTCTTAAGTCAGGGAGCCTTATTCCTCCAGCTCCATATTTCTTTCTCAGGATTGCTTTGGCTAATGGGGGTCTTTTGTGTTTCCATACAAATTTAAAAATTTTTTGTTCTAGTTCTTGAAAAATGCCATTGGTAATTTGATAGGGATTGCACTGAATCTTTAGACTGCCTTGGGTAGTATAGTCATTTTGATAATATTGATTCTTCCAATCCAAGAATATGGTATATCTTTCCATCTGTTTGGGTCATCTTTGATTTCTTTCAACAGTATCTTACAGTTTTCAGAGCACAGGTCTTTTTCCTCCTTAGGTAGGTTTATTCCTATGTATTTTATTCTTTTTGATATGATGGTAAATGAGATTGTTTCCTTAATTTCTCTTTCTGACCTTTCGTTGTTAGTATATGGAAATGTGAAAGATTTCTATATATTAATTTTGTATCCAACATTACTGAATTAATTATTGAGCTCTAGTAGTTTTCTGATAGTATCTTTAGGATCTTCTAGGTATAGTATCAAGTAATCTGCAAATAGTGACAGTTTTCTTCTTTTCCAGCTTGGATTCTTTTTATTTCTTTTTCTTCTCTGATTTCTGTGGCTAGGACTTCCAAAACTATGTTGAAATAAAGTGGCAAGTGTGGACTTCCTTGTCTTGTTCCTGATCTTGGTGTAAATGCTTTCAGCTTTTCACCATTGGAAATGATGTTAGCTGTTGGTTTTATTATGTTGATGTAGGTTCCCTTCATGTCCACTTTCTGGAAGGTTTTTATTTTTCAATTTGTTAATGTTGTATCATACTGATTGATTTGCAGATATTGAAGAATCCTTGGATGCCTGGGATAATTCCCATTAGATTATGGTGTATGATCCTTTTAATATATTGTTGGATTTGATTTGCTAATACTTTGTTGAGAATTTTCATTGTGATATTGGCCTGTAATTTTCTTTTTTGTGGTATCTTTATCTGTTTTTGGTATTAGGGTGATGGTGGCCTCAGAGAATGACTTTGGGAGTGTTCCTTCCTCTGCAGTTTTTTGGAATAGTTTCAGAAGCATAGGTGTTAACTGTTCTCTGAATATTTGATGGTATTCATCTGTGAAGCCATTCAGTTCTTGACTTTTGTTTGTTGGAAGTTTTTAATCACATTTTCAATTTCAGTACTTGTGATTGGTCTGTTTGTATTTTTTTTTCTCCCTTGGTCATTCTTGGAAGATTGTACTTTTCTAAGAATTTGCCTATTTCCTCTAAGTTATTCATTTCATTAGCATGTGGTTGCTTATAGTAGTCTCTTATGATCTTTTGTATTTCCATGGTGTTAATTGTAACTTCTCCTTTTTCATTTCTAATTTTATTTATTTGGGCCCTCTTCCTTTTTTTCTTGATGAGTCTGGCTAAAGGTTTAACAGTTTTGTTTATCTTTTTAAAGAACCATCTTTTAGTTACATTGATCTTTTCTATTGTTTTTGTCATCTCCATTTTATTTATTTCTGCTCTGTTCTTTATGATTTCTTTCCTTCTACTAATTTGGGGTTTTGTTTGTTCTTCTTTCTCTAGTTGCTTTACATGTAAGATTAGGTTGTTTACTTGAGATTTTTCTTGTTTCCTGAGGTAAGCTTGTATTCTTATAAACTTCCCTTTTAGAACTGCTTTTGCTGAATCCCATAGGTTTTGGATTGTCTTATTTTCATTGTCATTTGTTTCTAGCTTTTTTTAAATTTCCTGTTTGATTTCTTCATTGATCTATTTGTTACTTAGTAGCATATTGTTTAGTCTCTACGTGCTTGGGTTTTTTCAGTTTTTTTTCCCCATGGTCAATTTCTAGTCTTAGATTGTTGTGGTCAGAAGAGATGCTCAATATGATTTCTTTATTCTGTTCTGCATCAGTGACTTCCACCAATCTGTCTTCCAGCTCACTTATTCATTCTTCTACCTCATGTATTCTGCTTTGATTCCATCTAGCTTATTTTTCATTCCAATTATTATGAATAATAAATTCATCTCTGTTCTTTAAATCTTCCATTTGTTAAACATTTCTTGTATTTTCCTCAATCTTTGCCTCCATTTTTTTTTTCTGAGGTCTTGGATCATCCTTATTATCATTACTCTGAAGTCTTTTTGTGTAGGTTGCCTGTCTCCACTTTACTTACTTGTTCTTCTGGAGTTTTGTCTTGTTCTTTTGTCCAGAGTGTATTTCTCTACCATTTCATTTTGTTTGGCTTTCCATGTTTATGGTCTCCTTTCTGCAGGCTGCAGGATTATAGCTCCTCTTGTTTCTGGTGACTTCCTGCTGGTTGGTGAAGTTAATCCAGGAGCTTCTGCTGGCTTCTTGATGGGAGGGCCTGGTGCCTGCCACTGGTATGTGGAGCTGGGTCCTGTCCCTTTTGTGGGCAGGGCCTTGTCCTAAGTGGTTGTGTGCCTAGGAAGACTTTAGGCAGCCTGCCTGCTGATTAGTGGATCTGTGTTCACACCCTGTTAGTTGCTTTGCCTGGAGCTTCTAAGCACTTGTCCCTGCAGACTGTTGCTGGGTGGGGCCAGATTTTTCCACAATGGCAGCTTCCAGAGGAAGGGATTATTCTCTGGGACCTCTGCCTCCAGTGTCCTTCCTTCACAGTGAGTCACAGCTGACCCATGCTTTCCCAGGAGATCCTCCAAGACCCAAAGTAGGTCTGTCCCAGATTCTTATGGAGTCCCTGCTTTGCCCTGGGACCCAGTGCATGTGAAGCTGCATGTTTGCCCTTCAAGAGTGGAGTCTGTTTCCCCCAGTCCTGTGGAGCTCCTTCACTCAAGGCCTGCTGGCCTTTAATCCAAATGCCCTAGGGACAACTCCTCCCAATGCCAGACCCGCCCCCAGGCTGGGGAACCTGACATGGGGTTTGGGGCTCTCCTGTGGGAGGGCCTCTGTGGTATAGTTATTTTCCAATTTTTGGATTGCCCACCTGGCAGGTATGGGATTTGCTTATATCACGAAAGAACCCCTCCTTTGTCTTCTGGGTGTAAGATACTTTTTTGGTATTTTGCAGTCTATTTTATCAATAATCGTTTAGCACCAAGTTGTGATTTTGGTGTTTTCATGAGAAAAGGGGAACTCAAGTCCTTCTACTCCTCCATCTTGTCTCTAATCTTGTGTTATCTATCAGTATGACTTTTAAATACTAGCCAGCTGCTTAATCTGTAGCCAAACTGAGGAAAGAGAGCTCTTCTGAAGCTAAATTGAAAAATTGTTGATGAGATATCAAAGGCAGATCAATCTTAAGATTGTAGGGGTTTGTTACTTCGACTTCATTGAGGTCATGTGCACAGCCTTTAAAATGTAACCTTCATGTTAAATTGATTTTAGTCCCCTGCGATGAGAATAAAACCTATCTCCCTAGGTTGAATGAATTATGGAATCTCCAATCTGTCATGAAGAAGTAATATTTTCTAAATATTAGAAAAAGTATTTACAAATGCTAATACATGAGTCATAGCTTTACTATTTACCATATATAAAATATTTTCTGTAGTTATTTGCCTAATATTTTTATCTCTTGTACTAGATAATAAGATCTGGACATTTTTTCTCTTTGCAGCCCTCTGAGTATTGTCACATTTCACTGCACAATCTTGTAAATGAATGAATATATTCAAACGCCATCCATGACTACTTTCCTATTGGTGCATATTGATGTCCCAAAGGACATTACATGTAAACAGATACCTAATGTGTCAATACGAATATTTTCATTTGGAATAATATAAAAGTAAAGTCAGACTCACTATCCTACATTAAAAACAAAAAAGGAAAAGTAGTATAACAGCCATAACACATAGGTGATCTAATCTGATGAGAAATAAATGTTTCCTTACTTAATTGATCGAATTTTAAGGATTGACTTGAAAAAATAAAGAACCTCAAGAAAATACCAAAATACTATATATAATGCTAACATTTACTGATGACTTAAAAAACAAGCCTATGAGGCAGGTAGTATTCTTATTCCTATTTTACAGATGAGAAAAATATCATGAGAAAACAAGTAACTTTTCTAATGTCACACTGCTAGTCAGTGCTAGAATTTGAACCCAAGCAGTCTGGCTCCAGAGACTGTATACCCAGTCATAGCACCTAGTGCCAGGTATTTGACACTAACAACCTATGTCTATACAAATGATTTTCCTTTTTGCCTTGCTTGGATTGAGAATTCCTACATACACACATGAGATTCTGAATATCACCTATCCTTTTGTGAAATATATTCCCAAAGCAATGTAATTGAACATGAAATAATAATGGAAAAAAGTAAAACCTTTAAAAGAATTTTTTAATCTAACACTACATGAGAAAATAATGCACCAATCAGCAAAATATGTCTCTTAGATCAATTCTAGGCTGTAAAAGTAACTCACCAAGAAAAAGAATAATTCCTTGGTACTACCAATTCATCAGTAAAGGTTTTATGAGTAAAAAACAAAAGCACCCTGTATAGTATTATAACTGTTTTATTGAAGTCCAGACAAAAATCTAAAAGTATTGATAGTCTTTCCAATCATGAATTTTTCAAGCATGCAATTGTTTGTTGAACCTACGTTCTAACTACAGTTTATCTGGAGGCATTGTTGTCTATTATGATTTAGCATCCTTTGGACTAGCAAAGACAGGCACCCCTGAAAAAAATGAACACAGGCTATATCTTGCCAGTTACTTAGGAAAGGCCAAGTCATTGTATTTTCCTCACATATGAAATAGATGTGGTTCTACATTTTTCTATGTGTTTTATTAAATTCATAGTGTCCAGTGCTTATTCTCATGCCGGGCTGTCTATTCCCCACTTTCTCCCTTTCTCAGGTCTGGTTTTTAACTTTGCTCTGATGTCACCGCTATACTATGTGAGCATCTATAGCTACTCAGTAAATATTTGTTGAATACTGAATAGTATCACGAACAACCCCCACCCCCTTCAAATCCCAAACCACTACACATGCTGATTTTTTTTAGCTTGTGCACACTATACATGACTACTTTCCTCCTGGGTCAAATTGACATTCAGAAGGACAATTTCAATCCAGTTTATCTTCTCATTTTATTTGAGGAAATTTTAATGCTACCCAGAACTTTCAGTGTACTACACGGGTCCTTTACTACTACTTCTAGCTTAAAGATTGTCAGATTCAGCTGTAATCTGATTCAGATTAACTCAGGCAATAAAGTTCTGAAGTAAACAAATAGGATGTGGTTTATTCCCCCATAAACTTAGGTTGAATAAATAATGTATTTTCTTATTTCGCTCTGAGATCTTCTATTTAAACCTCTGACATTTGGATCTTCATCTTTATAAACTTTAAATTTGAAAAAGGTTTTTTAACTTAAAAATTATAGCAAAATGTCTGTTTCACCTTAATTATAATAGACATTAAGAATTAATTAAATACAATTTGAATATTAGAGAAAGATACCATTTTAGAAGGTTGAGTGTTATGCCCACTGTTTGCTTTTAAAAATCAGCAGTGCCTAAAATAACCAATCACCTATATCAGCAAAGACACAGAACCGCAAAAAAAAGAGCTTCTACCATTAAAATACTCAAGCTTTAAAACTTCCAGGTGGATGGAAGTTTCCATTTATAAGAAGGGAGTATACAATACTTTCATAGGTAGTAAGAAAACTGCCTCACAGAGGATTTTAGCTTAGCCTATATGGGTAGAAATTTCAGTCCATAGGATAAAAAAATCTCTTAAGAAAGATATTAAAGAAAAAAGAACAAACTTTATTAATGCTGCAGGAAGTAGAAAAACAGTAGCTTTCCAAAAGTTCGCATAATCAAATGTTTCATCAGATTATACAGCAAACAGGCTATATGCTCCTATCAAAAAGTCAATAAGAAAACACCTTTTGGGGTTAGTAGATGCAAACTATTACATTGAGAATGGATAAATATAGCACAGAGAACTATATCCAATCTCCTGGGATAGAAAAGAATATTAAAGAAAGAATGAATATATATGTGTATGAATGAATCACTTTGCTGTACAGCAGAAATTGGGAGAACAATGTAAATCAACTATACTTTTAAAAATTTTTAATTTTTCTTAGAAAAATAAAATATAACAGATGCAAAAAACAAACCCCCCAAACCCACCTTTTTAACAGCTCCCATTAGTGTGATTAAAGTTAGTAAAATTCTGACCTAAACATGAGATAACATTGTTTTTTTCAGAGGTCAGAAAAGCTTTGCAACAACATGAGGTCATTACAATAAAAGAGATTAAAAGTGACTGAAGCAGGATTTCCCATTGTGGCGCAGCAGAAACAAATCCAACTAGGAACCATGATGCTGCAGGTTCGATCCCTGGCCTCGCTCAGTGGGTTGAGGATCTAGCATTGCAGTGAGCTATAGCGTAGGTCGCAGACACAGCTCAGATCCTGCATTGCTGTAGCTGTGGCGTAGGCTGGCAGTTGTAGCTCCAATTCAACCCCTAGCCTGGGAACTTCCATATGCCACTGGTGTGGCCCTAAAAAGACCAAAAAAAAAAGTGACTGAGGCAAACGTGCCAGTAAAGCATATTGGCTGAGGGTATAGAATCTAGTGTTGAACTTTCTGAATGTAATTCTGTTTTTTCTACATTTTGCCTTCATAACCATGAGCGAATTGTGCAACCTCTCAGACCTCATCTTGGTCATCTCTAAATCATACTGCATTCATAGAATTCTCCAAAAGGAATAGGCTAGAAACTGTATGTAAAGCTCTTGAGACAGTGTCTGTGCTACAGGACACCTGGAGTTTCAGATTTGAGTAGGTAACAAGACTTGTGAGACGCAAAATAGGCTTCAAGCTGATGCCACATTTACTCAGCTTTATAGAACAATTCAAGTCAGGAGTTACAACAGGCACATCATCAGCATGTCATTGGCAGTCCCAGCATCTGCCCAAGTATACAGGTTCTTTTGCCCTATCATCCATCCTGAGCATACGCACCAAGGTGCCTGTGGGACCCTTGAACATAGAGAAACCACAAGCTTATCCCCCTTTTAATATATGATACTGTTTTGGTCACATAGGCCAGAGTTGTGCATGCCAAGAAGGCAAAGCTCCCTCCACACAGGTGCAGTTTCATACAACAAAGGAGGTAGACACAACATTTCCTATGTAGATTTACTGTTTCCAAGGAAACTGTGCCTCTGAGCCCAAGGTCTCCGTCATAACTGCATCTTCCCAGGCCTGATGGTAACCCTTTACTCACAGTCCATCTTGCAGAAAGTACTCTAACAATGTCAACTGTTATTGGTCCAGTTAGCAAGCAGGTAATATTCTATGTGAGTACATACACTTACCTCCAAGGAAGGTACTGTCAGTAATACAAGCCAGAAGAATTTAAATTATCCATTGAGTATTGAGACAGTAACTATATGTTGAGAGTACTAAGAATGCTGTTTTTGCCTGACAAGTTATCTTTTCCCTCCTTTTTCTAGTAAAAGTATTGCAGTTTTTCTTGGGGGAGGGTCCATTCTTACCCCAGTTTCATGTAGTTAATATTAGGGAAATACAAAAGAATTTGTTCACTTTCCCAAAACTACCAAGAAAAACAGAAGGTCAGTACAGATAAAAGAAATTTTTCATAATGTTTGCCATTCAAATGATATAAACACTTTTAAAACGGTAAAAATGGGACAATTTCCTTTATTAGTAGGTGAAAATCTTATTAGTTGGGATTTGTGATATGGCATTAGATATTTATATGGAAAAACAATTCAAAAGAGCAGAATCATATGCTATAATAAAATAGTTCTTATTTTACTGGTTAGTAGAAAAATATTAATGAGATACAAATACACTGGAGGCTGTTAATCAAAATTGAACTAATACAAGCATGTCACTCTATGCTTATCTGCTTGTTTTGTTTTTAGCCTATGAGATAGGCTTTCCAGTTTTTTTCCTGGAGAAAAAAAAGAAAAAGAGAGCCACAGTGGATGATTTGCTGTAAACAACTCATAGCTCCTGACTTTTTGGTTTAGCAAGTTAAGCCATTCCTTTTCTCAGCCTGACTTCCAAACTCCTAAGGAAGAGATCCTGATTGAGCCAAGCTGCATCAGAGGTTGACCTAGGGCTGATCATCTTCCCCTTCCTGGGTATACTAGAAACAAAGTTAGCATGAAAATTTTACTTTTTTCATTTTCTATACTTGCCTCCATGCAGCAGCAATCTGGAATAAGGAGAAGAGATGAAAGTGTTAGTTGGCAGATTTGATTTTGTTTTTGGTGTTTTTGTTTGTTTTTGTTTGTTTGTTTGTTTCCCGCTGTACAGCATGGGGATCAAGTTATTCTTACATGTATACATTTTTCCCCCCACCCTTTGTTCTGTTGCAATATGAGTATCTAGACATAGTTCTCAATGCTACTCAGCAGGATCTCCTTGTAAATCTACTCTAAGTTGATAGTTTGCAGATTTGAAATGGTAGTTGACTCTCTTGTTATAGACTGCTTTTTCCCTGTGCATATTTTTCCTATTCCCAAGGACAAAATATTGCACCTTGAGGTTAATATTTTCTGGAGAAATATCATTTATTATGGAGGCTTGTCTGTTTAGCTTTGCGAAAGGGTGAGTAAAGAAAAATGATGTCTTTCCTGGTAACTTAAAGAGGTAACTGAATAAGGTACTAGTACAAGATGGCTGACTTGCAACTTAATCACAAAACAGTCTGGATTCCTTGAAGTTAGTAAAGAATTGCAGCTTTAGATATTTACACCTATTCTGAAATCATCTTCCTCAGAATTACTACCTACACTGAACAAAGCAGGAGTTCTACTAGTCCCAGTGTAGATTCCAACAGAACAATTGCTTAGAAGCAAGAGAACAGATTTTGCCTTCTTATCCTCACTTGGTAGACAGATATGAATCCCAAGCACCTAATTACCAAATTCATCTTTGCTTTTAACCATTTGGCTTTAAGTCCCTACAGGCTTGACTCTTAGCTCAGGCCACCCCAGATGAAAGCATCTAAGGGATACAAGCTTTACTACTTGAGCCATGAAGATTTAAGACAGTAATTCCTGAATGAAGTTATAATCCTTCAACTCTGATTACGAGGCACTATGTTTTGATGCTTCCTTATCTCAGTTAATATCATTCAACCAGGGAGATCAAAATGACCAAAGAGAAATAAAATCTTCACTTTAGATTCTGCCTTCAATCTAAACTGTTTTTTGCACATGAACAAATTAAGCCTTGTGTTTACTCTGACTTTTGGAGAAATGATGGTCACCTTCCTGTGGTTGTTTGTAATGGGTTTTCTGGATGGCTATGAAAGAAATGCTGCCACTGAAATTCCTTTATCTAAAATAATATACCTGAGAGGTGAGAAGTGAATCAGTTAACAATTTTTGAATGACAGAAAATTACCAAAATTACTTTCTTTAGATGTTTCAGAGATTTCTCATACTAGGAAATTCCTTTGAGTACTGCACCTAAATGTCTAATGGGCCATAGGTTAGAAATAGAATCTTCTGTGTGTCAAGATAACCTATATTTGATGGGAAGGAAAAAAAGGCAGAGGTGCGGAAAAGGCTCCCTCTTCTTGGGACAGCAGTGGTTTCCATAATTTGGAATATAATGCAGAGCTCTTTTGATTCATACTTTATAATCCTAAGAAGTAGGTGGACTAGAAAAGTGAAAACACCCTTATGCCTCTTAAGGTTTAACTTTCCTCATAGCACTTTTGCCCGAAGCCTGTTTTGATTGGACCAGTAGCTCCATCCACTTGCCACTTTCACCCCCCGCCCCCCCAACTTTGCTGCCCAACCACCCTTATCAGATTTATCCCAATGCTGATTCCTACGACTATAGCTCTTAATCTGACAGTTCATATGAATTGCCTGTACAGTTTTAAAATGCAGTTGTCCAGGCCAAAATACAGGGAATTCGGATTAAATAGTTATTGGATCTATAACAACAACAAAGATGCTCCAAAGATAATTCTGACAGGCAGCCTCAGTGAAGCCCAGCTTAACTAAAAGCAGGAGAGATTTAAGTGGCTCCAGCCCATCCTTTCTTCCAGCAGGTTCTAAGATATGTTTCCACATCATATGCCAAAGTGAGGTTCCCTGTATGTGAGTTCCTAACTTGGAAACTCTCCTTAAAAATAAAAATTAAAATAAAAAAACCCACCTTTACCCCAACTTGGTGAAATTCTGCCCTTAAACTAAAGACCAATACTTGGAGCACTGTTATCTAATTATAAGATTTCATGATACTCAAATCTGTCAATCTTGACTTCTCAACATGGACTGTTGTTTCCTCAATTGCCATCGCCACTGGTTAGGAAAACAGCACAGTCTGATTTTAAATCTCCCAGTGAAGAATTCTCCCCTGGAGTACCATCCTTGTATTTCCATTTTGGTTATCTCTTTTCCCGGGGGCTTGGATTTGCTACCAAGCTAACACTTGAGATTAGAATATCATCTAGAATATCCCTGTCCAAATGGGTATGTCTAGTTTGAGATGGTGGCTATTCTTAATCTTCTCTGTCTCATTACTGTCAGGCCATAATCACCACTGCCTAAAAATAGCTCATAACTTTCCTACCCCAGACCATGAAGGAAGAATTTATTGAAGTTCATAATGTGCTAGTGGAGGCCACAGGAATCCCAGAGATTTAGGATCAGGATTAAGCAGAGGGATTATTGACAGCCAAAGCACACGGGAGTCTGAGATTATGACTCTGATACTGGACAGAAACCAAAAGTCATCAGCAGGATTGGGGGAATTTGTGTCCAGTGAGGATGTGAAACCTGGACCCAGGCAGATAGACTTAAGGACACTGGTATCCAAATGCTGGTATCCAATCTGTCAGCCAGCTGGCAGTTTACAACTTCTGGCTCTGCATCCAATTTCTTGACTTTAGGAAGCACCAGGTTTAAAAGCACCAGGTACTAGAGGAGTACCTTTCAAACTGGTGTTTGGATGGCCTATACAAATTAAACTTCAGAGGTTCTATACACCAAATATTCTGATTCAATAGGTCTGTGATAGGACCAAATAATGGCATTTTGGGGGAAAGAAGCCCATGTGATTTTCTTACAGCTGGTCAAGGATCATACCTTGAGGAACTCTGACCGCATAAAATATGTCCTAAAATTTGAAGCATCAGATAGGAGGCAAATGGTCCCATATGTTGGGAGAGAGAAATACAAACCTTGATTCTGGGCCTGACAACAACTGTCAAATTTGTTACACGTGTTAAAAGGCAAATTAAGGTACATTAAAGTTTGAAGTGTTTATTTGAGCAAACATAAATTTGAATTGGGCAGCACCAAACTGAAGGTGGTTAAGAACACTCCATATACAGGAGCTAGGGCAAAGATTTTACAGAGGAGATAAGAAGGCAAAGCAAAACAATTATTTGGTTGGCTATAGCTTAAGGGGTTGCCTTATTTGAGAAAGCCTAGTGACTAGTTGTTCTCAAGTTACATTTCAGTGCATTTTCGAGTGCACTGGTTCTGCGTTAGGTTTACATTTGCTTACGGAAGTTACAAAGGCATTAGAGCCACCGCAGTCTAAGGGCATCCTAAACCAAGGGTTTTTTAGTTTAATATATTGAGAGTAGAAATACCTAAACTGAATGACCTCAATGGATCATCTTACAACTCAATAATTTATAAATAGAACCTGCCCTTATTTGAATGTCCTCAGCCCCAGGAACAAGCACCATCACACATCCAGTGGTCCCTGTAATGCAGTTGCTAGGTATGATTGGTATTCTTCAGGCTGACTGCCTCCTTGACAACAAAGTGAGGATTAGAGTAAGGGAGTATGTTACTCAAGTATTGCTGCAATACTGTCCTGTTATATTGAATGGATCCTTGAAGACTGATATACATAAAAGCCTAAATAAAAGAATGTAAAAAGCAATGAGCTCATGGTTGTAAATGCTTCTCACATGATGAATTCTTCACTCCATGCTGGCTCTGATGATCTTCCTACTTCAGACATAATTGCTTCTGTGAGGAACAACTCAGGCACTATGGTGTCCTATTTACTCACATGCATCCTTTGCGCTGCTGGCTTGCAGGTTAAGCAGTAAACTCAACCAAAGACAACTTAACCTAACTCATTCTTACCAGTCTTTAACCAAAGACTAACAATTGTGGTCTGGCTTAGCTCTACAGATAATGCAAACTTAAAGAATGCAAATATTAGATAATTTAACGATTCCTCATGCGATTTCTTTATTGCAAATACAATTACTTCATCATTGCAGCTAAAAACAGGTGCTAGGGAGAAAGAAAGAAACAAAACTCCCTGGAGCTGCTTCTTTTAAAGATACATTGGATCGACCACCTCACGTTGCTATTAGTGACGTTTTCATTTTCAAGCACGGTTTTCATCTGCCATTTGAAGATACCTATGGTGGCTCTCAAATGACTCTCAAGTTGAATTCAATTTCCCCATCCTGGGTGGTAAGGTTCTCCACTCCTTCATTCTCCTTTACCCAAAAGTCCTTATTTTCCACTCTGCCCTGTTTACAGCCCTCTGTATTCCAAATCTAATTATTTTTGAGAGTTGATATCTTAGGCTTGTCTCTAAGTTTTCATATTTGCTATTATTTCTCCTAGAAAAACATTACCAATTTCTATGGCTATACTGATAAACAGTTTCTTCACATTTCTGCTAAGAAGAGAAATGGCCTTTAAAACACTTTTGCAGGCATTTGTAACTAATCAATATAATAGTTCCCAGTCTATGTCAGTTTTAACCTCTGTTGCACATTAGAATCACTTGGGGAGGAGTACCAAGACCATACCCAGGCCAATTATATCAGCATCTCTGGTCCTGGGATAAAGACAACACTGCTTGTTAATCCTCCCTGGATGATTCCAATATACTACAAAGGTCGGTAATAACTGCCTCAAATTGCTAAGTCTTAATGTGCATAAACGTGGGCAAGCACTCCTTTGTGGGTGTATGACTGTTCTTCATTTTGCCCTTGCCAGCTTTCCTATACTAAAAAACATAGGCATTTTAAAGTATTACTGAAGGCCTTAAATTTCCTAAGAATAAAAACAACTTTTTTTTTCCTCTTAGCTTTTAACCTTATATTCCGTCATAGTGGTAGCCGAGGAGCTTCCTAAAAATGGTGACGTTTAGAGGTGGCCAGGGCAAAGCTATTGCTTCTGTGTTGCATTAACTCCAAGGTGAAAATAGTGCTGTTGTGTTCCATGCAAATATAAAACATCTCTGATATATATTTCTGAAAAAACCCTGGCTAGAATTTTGGGTCAAATATAGGGGATTTGAGCCATAGCATTAGCAGTACCCCAAAACTTTGCACTGCACTAATGGCTCACTAAATCAGTGGTAATACATAGCTCTTTGTTCCTTTTGTGTAAATTGGTGTGAATGAAAACGCAAATATCTAGTTCAGTGGGAAATTTCATTACAGCAGAGAGGCCAATGTTTCATCAGAGGGCTCACCCTTTTGGACTATACCAATAACAATGGACCAGCACAAGCCAAAGCAGATAGCAGAGAAACCCAAGGATTTCAAGTTAAGAGTTCAGAAGTGATCTTCAAATATGAACAGTAATAAACCCTCCAGATCATTTTGAAACAGGTGATGTGGAACATATCTTGAGGAACTCTACTTTAGCCTTTCTGACTCCTCAGAAGTTGTATTTTCTCTTGATGTGCCTGCATAATTATAGCTAGGAATGCTCTTTTGAAATGTGAAAACACATTATAATTAGGAAAATAGAGTATGGTCAAATGAACATAGGCATTGGAGCAATGAGACCAATTTTGAAGCCTGACTCTTTACCATGAGCTAAGGGAGGGATTTAAACCATGCCATTCACACTTCTGAGGTACCAATTTATCTGGGCATATTTGCCGAGACCAGCTCAGCAGGATGGGTGCTATGGAACTTAAGGAAAAAAAAAAAAACATAAAACAAGACAGAGACATTTATCTTAAGTAAAGGTGGGAACGGGGGGACTCAAGGTCTCAGGGACCAAGAGCCCTGCCTCAAGAAACCACACTGCTTTTATTGTGCTCTTGAGGATTACAGTCAAATGAAAAGGGGGTTGTAGATGCAGGATATAGGGTTTTTTTATTATTTTATAAGTTCTTTTATTATTTTAAAAGTCACTTAGTTGGTAGATGGTTAAACTTTTACTCTAAACTTTAGGCATTTAAGAATCATTAGCATTTGAGTTAGCTATCTATGCATAGCATTTCAGAGAATCTTCACTGTGCTTCTGCAAAGGGCATGCCTATTTGTGGCAACCCTGTGTGTCTAGGTTTGCACCTTGGTTCTCTTTTCTAAAGCGTATTCTGTTAGCGACCACTCATAAACCACTTGGTCATGAGGTTCCTCTTTCTCTTATTCTTTGGAGGACATATCATGCTTGTGCAAATGGCGTGCCGATCTGCACAGGTCCGGTGCGCCTAGACCAATGTATTATGTCCTCATTCAGCTGACCCCACGAATAACCCATGCCTTTAGGTCTTTGTTCTTAAGCTTAAGTCATTTACCATCATAGTGACTGTTTCTCAAGCAGGAAGACGGGACAAAGTAAGGAAGGACAAGATGGAGTTTTCAGCAAAGAGGCTAAGAAAATATTATAAAAACATGTCTCGCAACACATATTTGTGATAAAAGCAGCCCTGCAGGTATCCATTGAGAGCAGGGCTCTAGCAGACAATTGCTACTGTCCAGCTTATTTTCTTTTTGGTAAAGTTCCTTCCCCCTAACTGATAGGAGTGTTAATTACATGGCTTTCCCTGGTTAGTAACAAGGGTTGGCAATCACAGTGGCCACAGTGGCTTGCTGAGCTGTGGGCCCAGTTACTCAAGTTGCAGCAATCGAATCTACCCCAATGACATTTTCTGGAACCAAGAAAATGAATGAGCTATCTGAGACCAAAGACAACACAAAGAAAAACAGAGACATGGAGGAAAAGAGAGACCACCTTAAAGATATCATTGAAGACCCTGGAGAAAGTTGTGTCTAAAGACAAAACCATTCCTAGAATTTCAATTTGCTGAACCAGTAACTTTTCTTCACTACCCACTTGCCAGCTCAACAATGAATTAGATTTCTGTTACTTAAAAATTTCTGTTACTTAAAAATGAAGTAAATTTTGACTTAGGAGATTAGAGGGTTTTTAGGAGAGCTAGTTCTGAGAGAAGTAGGAGATAGGTAAGATGAACTTGATACAGTAAGAAAGCCTTGGCGATTAGAATAGTCAATCCTAAATTAAATACACCATCCCTTTTTGACATTTGTTATGTGATATAAATTCCCCACCCTGCCTTCCTTTCCCTGTAGAAGTCCTATGGAATAATGGGATAAAAATATCAAGGTAAGGGGATTAAAGTTTAAAACCCAAACCAAAAACAGCCCTTCCATTAGAAATTTTGTAAAGTATGGTGACATACTAGGATGTTTTGGGATCTGAAGAGAGGAAAGCACTTGGCACACTGCTTCAGTTCACCATGCCCCTCCTGAACAGCTCTGCCAACTCAAGTGTGCCAGTGCGTCATTGGCAGTGCTCACAATGACTCTAGATGTCTGTTCTAACAGAAGGACACAGTGGCACTTAGAGGATGACTAGCAGACACTGAGAGGTCTCTGGATGTTTGGAGGAATAACAGGATATCCAGCAGTGACTGGAAATAAATAGCAGTTTCCAATGTATATCCATTGCCTATGGATATGATGGTACTGAGCAAGTATAGGCACGTCTGTGAGCACACATAAATTAACACTTGCATATCTCAGATATCACTGAGTGACATTTTTGCAGGAAGTAGTGGTCCTTTTTCAGAATCTGGGAGTAAGGCTCACTGAAATCAAAGCTTTCATTTTTAATAGGATGCCATTTGTACTCATGGGGTACTGGGTTCTAAGGAAATTGTGATAATAAATATGAAAGCATATGTGAAACTACTCAATATATTCATAGTAATCATTCAGTATATATTATATGCTACTGTTAACATCATGTAATAAATTGTGAAGAAATGATAATAGAGTGCTAAAGACCATGACTTATGTTTAAATATTCACATGGTTAAATATTCAACTTAAAATCTTATAGTTCTTAAGGATGATGTTCTCTATATTGAAACTTTTGTTGAATATATACTTTTTATCTTACCTAATTTAAAGGAAAGCTCTGCCCAGAATAGAACACATAAGCTTGAAATGTTTGCTTGTAAACAAGATCTGTAGAAGCAATCAGGAATCCCAGGGGAATTTGTTTACAGTTCATTTCTGAATCCTGAAAAAAAAAAAAATCCCTCCTTAAAGTTCACTAGGATACCTGTGAATTCTGCCATTAAAAACTACCTCTACCTTTTGTAGGTATAAACTAACCAGAGCAAGTAACTGACTAGCAAAAGGAATATTTACTAATATAACTAGTTAGGAAAAAGATACTGCTAATAACTAAAAGCATAAAATTCCTGGTAATAATAAACTTAATGAAACATTTAAATATTTTGAAAACAAATTTAAATATTTAATAGTTAAATAATAAATTTAATGTTTAAATAATAAACTTAATGAAATGTTTTAAATGATATGGGATTTTATATCTAAAAATATAAATAATTACTGAAAGATACAATAGAAGAGATACATGAGTGGAAAGAAAATTATTCCTAGATGAAAAAGAATCATGTAAAGACATAAATTCTCCTTTGCTTAAATTATAAATGTATTTTGGATCCATTAAGGATTTTTTCAACTTGATGAAATGACTCTAAAGTTATTTTTGAGGAATGAAGAAAAAAATTAAAAAGAAAGAATAATAAAGTAATATCCAGTGGCTGGTATTGGAATGCATATTAAAATGTCAATTTTTACAGTACTGTGTATGTGTGCAGGAATACAGAAATCCTTAAAAAGAAATACTTAAAACATTTAGACAATGTAAGAGTTCCCATCGTGGTGCAGCAGAAACAAATCCGACTAGGAACCATGAGGTTGTGGGTTCGATCCCTGGCCTTGCTCAGTGGGTTAAGGATCCGGCATTGCCATGAGCTGTGGTGTAGGTGGCAGATGCAGCTCAGATCTGGCCTTGCTATGGCTGTGGCATAGGCTGGCAGCTACAGTTATGATTAGACCCCTAGCCTGGGAACCTCCATATGCTGCAGGTGAGGCCCTAAAAAGCATAAAAAAAAAAAATTTAGACAATCCTAAAATAGACCAAGCTTTATCTAAGCACTTATTATTTGATTAAGAATGGTCACTTAATAACTAAGTCTTGGATAAATTACTCTTTTTGGAAGAAGAGAATAAAATTAGTATATAGATTCACCTATACAACAATATCAATCCCAAGTAGATTAAATATGAAAATATAGTTGAAAACCATACACACACTCCCAAGATAATTAGAATAATGTATAAATAAATATTAATTTGATCCCTGGTCAATGAAGGCCGTTATAAATGTATATTTTAAATGGTATATATGATTATATAAAGATTTAAGGTATCTTTTTTTAAAACTCAGTGAATTTTATTATAGTTTATTGAATTATTTATAGTTTTTTTCAGAAGGAAAATAAAACTGGAAAAAGCACAAACCATGCTAATATGACAAAAAGTAAAAAAAAAAAGTAGTAATAATATCAACAATATAAAACAAAAAGTAAAACAGATAAAGAGGGCACAAAAAGTCATTCTAAAAAAGAGTAAATGTGAATACTTACTGTGTAGACAACAAAAATAATATCTTACGGATTTAATACATAGAAAAACAAAATATAAAACAATATGTATGTATGTCAGGGGAGGAAGTAATGTAATTAGGGAATTTAATGTTTTTAGCACTACCAACCTTTTCTCAGTGCTAAAAACATTAAAATCTCTGGTGCATTAATGCTTCCCCTGATATGAAACCTCTAAACAAAGTAGAGACCTCCTGGCATCAGCACTAGAAACAAAGAGAAGTAGAGCAGAGCCTTGGGACAACACAGATTTCATGAAACAGCAAAAAATTTGGAGGTGAGGGAATAGAGCAGGAAAATTGTAATCAAAAATGAAACCAAAAGTGAAAGTACTCCAAATAAATTAAGAACCTCCCCCCAAAAAAGCTCCACCAACTCAAGTGACCAAAGGATACATCAGAGAAGATGAAACGTCACTAATAACGAGAGTTGTAAATTTAAAAATATACATGAGTTTATTGCTGCTGCCATCATTTTGGGTTAAGGTAAAGATGAGACATAAACATTTGTACATGTAAAATCTCAAATATATTTGTATAAGAAAAAAAAAGTCATTCTAGATAAGAGGCCTATGTACAAAAGCACTAGAGTGGAGAAGAGTTTGAGATGTTCTGGGATTCTAAGTAATTCCATGGGGCTAAGTCAAAGACTATAAAAGGGGTAAATTCTAAGGGATGTGGTTTGAAAAGTACCTTGTCCTTCTAATAGAAGAATGTGTTAGTTTCCTACTGATATGGTAACAAATTACCACAAACTCTGGTGCTTGAAACAGGAAATTTGTTATTTTACAGTTTTGGTGGTCAAAACTCTGAAATGGATCTCACTGAGCTAAAATCAGGGTAAGCAGGACTGTGTTCCTTTCTAGAATTTCTAGGGGAGATCCATCTTCTTGCCTTTTCTAGCTCTAGGGGTGAGCTGCATTCCTTCTCTTGTGGCCCCATACATTTTCAAAACCAGCAATGGCCAATCATGTCTTGCTCACAATGCCATCTCTCTGATTCTGACTCATCTGCCTCTTTCTTCCCCATCAATAATGAGTCTTGTGGCTACCTTCCACCCACTCAGGCGATCCCAAATGATCTCTTTGAGACCAGCCAAGTTAGCAACCTTAATTGTCCATTACCAGGTAGTATAACATATTCATAAGTTGTAAGATGAGGATGTGAACATATTTGGGGAGAAGGCCATTATTCTGCCTACTAAAAAGTGTTTTCTCTGGGAATTCTCTTGTGGCCCATCAGGTTAAGGATCTGGCATTGTCACTTCAGCAGCGCTTGGGTCACTGCTGTGGATGGGTTTGATCCCTGGCCTGGGAATTTCCACATGCCAAGGGTATGGCCAAAAAAGAAGTGTTTGCTCTGGAGATAGATTGATGGTGAGGAGACCAGTTAATAAAGGTTACTTTAACAATACAAGGATAAGCATTTAACTGGCTGAGAGAAAATGTCTTATTGAGACTTGCAGAGTATAAAAGAATGAGGGGGGCGGGGGGGGGGCACGTAAACTGATCAAAGGGACTGTGCACCTCACTCCTTCCCACAGGTTCACATTTGTGCTTAGAGCAATGCTTTGCATATAGCAGAGACTCAAGAGACACTTGCTAAGTCATTGATTGACCTAAGGAATAATTCATTCCACTACTTTTCTTCTAAAGTTCAGTGATTTCTGCTCAAATCTCCTGGATACCTACTGTCTCAACTATTTTAGCAATTGATCAAGCCTTAACATTATTTTTTTTATTTGCTTGTATTCTTTATTTCACCAACAAAGTTGAAATATTGCTTATTTATTGAAACTAACTATAGCATTGCCCATGATCTAGTTTATATGAGTGGTAGTACTCAGTGAACTACACTTTAAAAACCTTGTTTTATAAGCAAACTTCTTTCATGTAATGTGGACCCTCCATATAGACATGGCTGATTATTTTCTGCTGAGTAGATAAGACTAAAAATCTTTGTTCTCTTTTCTATTGTTATTGCCTCAAGGCCAATTCCTACATAGTCATAAAGGGATTCATTAGGTGGGTTGTGAGGTTACCAAAATAACAAAACTCTTCTCTGTGTATTTCACATGAATTCCCTCCAATATCCTGTTAAAGGATTTTGAAAAACAGTAGAGTTTCTGCTCTGCTTATTGCTAAAGTGGATAGTTCCCTGATATGTTAAGTAGAGCTGAACTCAACAAATAAAGTATAAAAAAAAACAGAACTCAGATTCTAAATCTTAGACACATTATGTGAATATTTCAAATAAGTGGGCCATATGCCATTTATTATCTTGGAAGTTTTTTAATTTTTCCTGTAGTATCTTTTCAGTGAGTACTTATATATAATTTAATAATTAAACACAAGTAATCTTAATGAATTGTATACTAAAGCTTTGTCAGGATTAGTATCCATGACAAAGATACACAGAGTCAAACCTATAATACAGTGCAGATCTGAGGGTATGCCAAAAGCCAAAGACGGTGTATGTTATTTTCCCTGTCTATAAAATAAACAGTAACAATGGAAATTTTATCTACTAGTCCACAGCAAATGTGGGTCCATTTCTGATTCTGCCAAATACAAGCAAACGGGATTGAACTAGGTCTTTAAACTTTTTTGTTGAAGTATAGTTGATTCATATTATATTAGTTTTAGGTGTATAATATAGTGATTCAGTATATTTATAGATTATACTCTGAAGTTATGACAAAATAATGGCTACATTTCATTGTGCTGTACAATATATCCTTGTTGCTTATTTATTTTATACATAGTAGTTTGTGCCTCTTAATCCTATACTCCTGTTTCACCTCTCCCCACTGGTAACCACTAGTTTGTTCTCTGAGTCAGTTTCTGTTTTATTATGTACAATCATTTGTTTTATGTTTTGTAGTCTTGTAGACTATACATAATAACAGTATTTGTCTTTCTCAGTCTGACTTATTTCACTAAGCCCAGTACTCTCTAGGTCCATCCATGTTGTTGCATTTGCAGAATTTCATTCTTTTTATTGCTAAGTAATATTCCTTTGTGTAGGTATGTATCTTTGCATATATGTACATATCCACAACACACCATCTTTATCCATTCTCTTGATGGGGACTTAGGTTGCTTCCTTATCTTGGCTATTGTAAATAATGCTTCTGTGAGCATTAGGATGCATGTATCTTTTAAAATTATGGGTTTTGTTTCATGCAGATATATATCCAACAGTGGAATTGCTGGATCATATGGTGTTCTACTTTTAGTTTTCTGAGGAACCTCCATGCTGTTTTCTATAGCAGATGCACCAATTTACAATCCCTCAGTCAGTGTACTAGGGTCCTCTTTTCTCTGCAGCCCTAGCAATGTTTGTGATTTGTGTTCTTTTTGATGGTAGCCATTATGGCAAGTGTGAGGTGGTATCTCATTGTGGTTTTGATCTGCATTTCTCTGATGATTAGCGAGGCTGAACATTTTTTCATGTGCCTGTTGAACATCTGTATATCTTCTTTGGAAAAATGTCTATTCAGGTCTTCTGCCCAGTTTTTTTTTATATTGAATTGTATGGGCTCTTTATAGATTTTGGATATTCACTCCTTATTGGTCATATCATTTGCAAATATTTTCTCTCATTCCAGAGGTTTTCTTTTCATTTTGTTGATGATTTCCTTCGATGTGCAAAAATCTTTGTTTAATTAGGTCCCATTTGTTTATATTGTCTTTATTTATTTGGCCTTAGACAGGTCCAAAAAATATTGCTGTGCTTTATGTCATAGATTGTTCTGCCAGTGGTCTCTTCTAAGAGTTTTATGGTTTTAGGTCTTACATTTAGGTCTTTAATCCATTTTGAGTTTATTTTTGTATATGGTATGAGGAAATATTCTAATTTCATTCTTCTACATGTAGCTGTCCAGTTTTTCCAGCAGCAGTTATTGAACAGACTGTCTTTTCTCCATCATATATTCTTTTTTTGTTGTTCATTAATTGACCATTAGTGCATGGGTTTATTTCTGGGCTCTTGATTCTGTTCCACTGATCTATTTTTCTGCTTTAGTGACAGTAACATACTGCAGTGATTACTGTAGCTTTGTCATGTAGTCTGAAGTCAGGGAGCTAGATACTTCCAGGTTTGTTCTTTTTTTCCTCAGGATTACTTTGGCAATTGGCGTTTTTTTGTGGTTCCATGTGTATTTTAGGATGATTTGTTCTAGAACTGTGAAAAACATCATGGGTATTTTGATAGGGATTGAATTAACTATGTAGAGTGCTTTGGGTAGTATGACCATTTTACAAATATAATTTTTCCAATATTAATATTGGATTAATTTTTCCAATCAAAGACCATGAGATAGTTTTCCATTTCTTTGTATCATTTTCAAATCCCTTTGTCAGTATTTTATAGTTTTCAGAGTATAGGTCTTAACCTTTCTTGTTGAAATATTTTCCTAGGTATTTTATTCTTTTTTGATACAGTTTTAAACAGGATTTTTTTTTTACTTTCTCTTTCTGATAGCTCATTTTTAGTGTATAGAAAAGCAACAGATTTCTGTGTAAATCTTGTAGCCTCCAACTTTACTGAATTCATTTAATTCTAATAGTTTTTGGTGGAGAATTTAAGGTTTTTTATATATAGTATCATATCATCTGCAGATAGAAACAGTTTTACTTCTTTTCTTCCATTTTGGATGCCTTTTATTTCTCTTTCTTGTATGACTGCTGTAGCTAGGATTCCCACCGCTATGTTAAAAAGAAGTGGTGGGAGCAGGCATCCTTGTCTTGCTCCTGCTTTCAGAGGAAAATCTTTCAGCTTCTCACTGTTGAATAGGATGTTAACTGTAGGTGTGTCATAATTGGCCTTAATTGTTCAGATATGTTCTGTCTATATCAGCTTTGATGAGAGTTTTTATCATGAACGGATGTTTAATTTTCTCAAATGCTTTTTCTGTGTGTTTTAAGATAATCAAGTTATTTTTTTATCCTTCCTTTTGTTAATGTAATGTTTCACACTGATTGATTATCTGTTTTGTTTATCTTTGAAAAATAGTTCTTGGTTGTATTGATCTTCTTTTCTTTATTCCTTTTAATGGGCTTTTTCCTTTCCTAGAGATAGTTACTTCTTTGTTACGGCCTTTGTTTTCCACTTAGAAAAAAGACACTAACACTACTTTTAGGTTCAGTTTTGGGAGAGCTTTATTTGAAGTGAACAGAAGTCCATATCTTTCCTCAGAGCATGCTGGCAGTTGTCACCTTGGTAGGAGGTGGGGCAGGAGATGGAGGGGCTCATGTTAAAGTGAGGTAAGCCTGGGTTTCCCCTATGCTCAGTAGCTATCACTGCTCTATCGGGGGCATGGAGGGGCCCAAGTTGCTGGAGCAGAAGCCCTGAGGTTTTGGTCCAAGCTAGCTCAATTCCTTTTGAGTGTGTGCTTTTCCCCCTCCCAGCACTGTCAGCCTTGCCCCACAGGGATTTAGTGCTGGAAAGAGAGGAGTGGGTGTTGGTATTTGATGAGGGTCAGGGGTTGGGCTCTGGCAGTCTAGCTACTGTCAGAGATCTGGACTGCCTCTGATGAGCCACCTATGCAGTTGTCAGTAATGGCTGCCCCCTCCTTGCTCAGAGGCATTTGAGCTACCTCAGCATGTCACAATTGAGTTTTTTCCTCAGTTATGGTAGTCCTTGCTCCAGTGTGGAGCAATAATGCAAGGCAAATGTTGCTAAAGCATTTGGTGAGGTCAGACTAGGGCGCATGCCAGCACAGTCATGGGAAACCAGTCAGCCACCTGAATGGCTTCAGTCTACTTTTACTGCCCTGCTTTATGAGCAATCAAGTATTTATGTGCTCCTCATGAGCAGAGTCCAGGCTTCCCACAGCCCTCCTGTTACTTCCGCCAGCCTTCCAACTGGCCAAGGGGGCTTGCCTTCCCTTTTTCAGACCCCATGGTTGGAGTGCCTAATATGTGGCTTGAACCACTGATTCCCCAGGGAGGTTCTTTGCCTATGTAACTCCCTTTTTCTCTGAGGTTCCCTTCCAGGTGAGAGGTTCCAACCCGACCACTTATCTTCCTTTCCTACCTAACTCCATGTGTATCTTTCTTACAGCCTCAGCTGTATAGGAGTTTTTCTGCTGGTCTCCAGTTACTTTTTGATGAGAATTGTTTCACATGTATATGTGTTTTTTATGTGTTCTTGAGGGGAGGTGAGTTTTGCATCATTCTATTTCACCATCTTGATTTGAGCCTTTGAACTAGGTCTTTAGACTAAGAAATGAATGAGTTCTTCAAATGAGGTGTGATCCCTTTTACAGGGCATTTGATGAAGTCAGGGTTGAAATGGGAAAAAAAAAAACATGAAAAAGTCATAAAATGTTGAGAGTACTAAGATGATATAAAAAAGAATAGCAAAATATATTTCAGATGATAGAAAAATATTTCATTCTTCTCTGCCTTATCTTTCCCTCTATCCCTTTCTTCCATGCTTATTGACAGACTGAGTTCATGCCAGCCCTTATGCAAACTGCTGAAGACATAAACATTGGATCTTTGTGGCAATGTCATACTTTAATAAGTAAAGACAGGTCTTCTATTTTGAAGTACAGATTAAGTCTTTGGGTAATAACCTATGCATAATAGAAGTTTACTACTGAAGTACCTTAAAAATCTATATCGATATATCTCGGAGATTCCTTTTTTAAAGCCATGTAAAATTTTCCCTGCCCAATAGGAACTCATATTCTAATGAAGGACCCAGGCATAAAATCATGTACAGTATACTTTAACAAGTTTTAAAGAAGGATCAAGAGATAAGCAAGTAAAGAAAGGCAAGAGAGAAGTAGGGAAGAAATGATTTTTAGGTAAAGATTATTTCCTGAAACAATTTTTGTTAGAAATAAAATTACAAATGTATTCAAAGCCATGATTTATAGGCCTTGTATCTATACTCAAAGCTAACATTTCTAGAGTGGCATAAAGCTTCTGTTAGTTTTTTTTTAAAGCAGGACAGTAGCCTGCATGTTGGTACATGGATGGCAAAATAAAACTGAAACATTACAAAAGTAGGATCTTGTTAAGAGTCACATCTTGAAACTTTTCATTTATTTATATATATATCAATTCAACAAATTATTAAGCATCTACTAGGTGCATAAGTTTATGTTAGGTTTTGAATGAGACACAATCCTGTGTAAATGGTCCTTAAACTAGCAGGAAAACAACCATTGATTTGATATATCCATCATTTATTTGGTGCTTATACAGCATCAGGCATTGATGAGTATGCTAAAAATATTTTTAACAGAACACAAAAAGTCCTTACTTATGGTGGGGGAGGCAGAGAAAAAATGAAGTTTAAATTTCAGGTATGGATAGGTGAAAACAGTGTTGTGACAGAGATCGCTGAGTTAACTAGGAAGGCTTCTTTCATAAACCATAATTGGCTGAGATATGTATTCACAATGAGAATGAATCAGCCATGGAACGATCAGGAAAGAGAGACTGTGGAGGTTGTATTGAGACATCAGAAGGTTAGCATGTTAGAGAAATGGAAACAAGGTCAGTGTGCTGGATTGTGGGAAGCAGGGCAAGAGTATGAAGAGATAATTCTGCAGAGTTAGACAAGGACTAGATCATATGGTCTTACATGACAGGGTAAAGGTTTTGGAATATATTCTAATTATACTAGGAAACATTCTGTGGTATAACATAAGCCTACTTGTATTTGCAAAAGGATTGACTTAGGTACTATATATAGCTGATGGAAATTACAAGAGGCAAGAATGAGACAATCAAGAGACTATCATACTATTCCAAGTTAGAGATGATAGTATAATTTGAACAGAAAATAAGACGGAGAAAACTAAACAACTTTGGGATGTATTTTGGAGGTGGAATGACTAGAACTTTCTAATGTGAGGGAACAAGAAGAACAAATCATTTCTAGATGTTGTCATTTGAGCAGTGGGGTGTATTGTTGTGCCTCTGGCTGAATGATAAAGGGAGAGATTATAGAGACAGCAGATTGATCTTGGGGTATGATCCAGTAATCAAGAATATGTTACAAGTAAGAGCTTTTGAAAATCAAAAGGAAAACATTAAAGATGGTAAATATTAAATAGTTTGATATACAAATGTTTTGTCCAGGGACAAGTCAAGTTTGTAGACATGTATTGGCGGTGTGGTGGTAGTTAAAGTCTTGGGACTGAGTTAAATAATATGAGAGTGTAGGTAAGGATGAGAAGAAAGGTCAAGACCAAGCCATGGACCAACTAAACCAACATTTACAGTTTGGGCAGAAGAATCAAAAAAGCTGCCTGTTGATGGGGATAAAAGGCTTTTAGAAGCCAAAAGAAGAAAGTATGTCAGAAATGGAAGAGAGAATATTTCAGTGAAATGTTGCTTAATGTGGACTAGCTACATGGAGATTGTTGTTGACCTTGATGACAACAGCTTCAGTGGAGAAGAAGAGACAGAAAAGTCTTAATGGAATGGTTTGGGAAAGAATAGAAGGCCAGGAGGTTGGCACAGTGTCTGTAGATACCTGTTTTGCTGAAATTTTCTTTACCTATATAATAAGGAAGGAATAACTGATGATTTAGGAGAAAGAAAACGACTAATTGCAAGAAGAAAATTGTTTAGGAGGCCAAATACAAATAGGATCAAGAGATCATGTGCAGGGTGAAGAATTTTCTAGGCAAGTGCAGTGGAAGGACTGAGGGGCAAGTGAGTTGGTGATGGTCAAGAATTTGTAGTGGTGAAGGACTCTAGAATCTATGCTGGATAAGAAGGGAAGAGTACTTACTTGCAGGATGAGTATGAGGGGTGTGAAGGTAGCTACTTACTTTTGTGTATTTTTCTTGCATGTTTGCACTGTTGGGACCTCACATTCAATGATGAATAGAAGTGATTATGGAATACATTTTATTAATATTCCTTATCACAGATGGAAAGCTTTCAACATTTTGCTGTTAAGTACACTCTTGTAGATTTTTATCAGGTTAACAAAGTTGTCTCCAATTCCTAATTTTCTAAGAGGTTTTTTTTTTTTTTTAGAAAGTCCTATCTGGACATTGTATTTCATCAAAATTCTCCTACATCTACTGAGATGAACATGTGATTTTATATTTCATTTTGTTGGTGTGTAAAGTGGCACTAATCAATTTTCAAATGTGAATCCAATCTTGTATCTTTATTATATTTACTTGACCATGACACATTTTATTGTATATATTGTTGGACTTAATACGCTAATTTACATTTAGGGGATTTTTGTACCTATGTTTATGACATTTGCCTCTAATTTTACCTTTTTCATAATATCCTCAGGTTTTTCAAGTTCAAGTTTACATTACAGTCACAAAACAAGGTCTGAAGTCACTCCTCATTCCTCTTTTTCTTTCTCTGGTAGAATTTATATAAACTTGACGTCATTTTTCCTTAAATATTTAGACAAATTTACCCTGAAATAATCTATGCCTAGAGTTTTCTTTGAGGGAAAACTTTAGTCATAGTATCCTCTTTGCTGTTTTAAGTATCTGTGTAATATGTAATGAATTCTCTTTCTTCATTCCTGATACATAAATATATTTCACTTTTTAACTTAATCTTGCCAGTGTATTATTCAAAGGAACATCTGTTGGCTTCAGAGTCTATAATTTTCTATTTTACTAGTTTATATTATCTTTATATTTCTTCTTTTTATTTTACTTTGTCTATAATAAATATGCTTCTTCTTTCTAATGTCTTGACATAGTTGTTTCCTCAGACAGGGATCCAGTCAGGAAAATAGCCATCATGTTAAACAGTTAAAACATATAGAATTTAACACCAACAATTGTTTACATCCCATCCTCAGCCCCAGAAAACCACTTCTGCTTTCTAACTCTGTAATTTAGATTTGTCATTCTAGAATTTCATATAAATAGGATCTTATATTATCTTTTGTGCATGGCCTTGTTCATTCAGTAAAATATTTCCAATTCAGTAAAATATTTTCAGATTCATCTGTGTTATTACATGTTATTAGTTCTTGCTTATTGCTAAGTAGTATTCCATTGTATAGGCCATACCGTAATTTATTTATTCACATATTGATGGATATTTGGGTTGTTTCCATGTTTTGACTATTAGATATAAAGATTCTATGAACAGATATATAGACATATATTTTCTTTTGTCTTGGGTAAATGGGTGTGGAATTTCTGAAGCATATGGAAATGTTATTGAATTTTCAAATGCAGTTTTTTGGGTTTTTTTTTTTGTCTTTTTGCCTTTTCTTGGGCTGCTCCTACGGCATATGGAGGTTCCCAGGCTAGGGGTCGAATCAGAACTGTAGCCACCAGCCTACGCCAGAGCCACAGCAACGCGGGATCCCAGCCACATCTGCAACCTACACCACAGCTCACGGCAATACCGGATCCTTAACCCACGGAGCAAGGGCAGGGATCGAACCCGCAACCTCATGCTTCCCAGTCGGATTCGTTAACCACTGCACCATGACGGGAACTCCTTAAATGCAGTTTTTAGGAATGTTTACTTAGTTATAACTACTCTCATTCAGTTAATACATTAGTGCTTAACCTTTCTTTTTAGTATTAGGTACTTTTTTTTTTAACTGTAACTTCATAGGTTTGTGGGTTGTTAGGAGAAACTGCATCTAAACCCAGGCCTAAATTCATTGTAGTTAACATTTATTAGGTGCTAATATAGTAGAAGCAATATTATTCATATTTTGTCATAACCTAAAAGAGTCTGCATATTATTCTCATTTTTCAGATGACGTATAAACTGAGGCAAAATTGTTAATTTACCCAAAGACACAAAATGAAAAAGTTACAGAGCTAGAATTTGAACCAAATAAGTTGTCTTACCAAGTCTATATTTCTTGAATGTAGAATGAAACAGTATATATACTTGATAGTTGAAATAAGGAACAAAAAAGACACATGTGTTTTCAGCATAAACAGAAGTATCCATTTAAATGAAGTAGATTTCCAATGTCTGGTTTTGGTCAATATATGAAAAATAGAGATTAATATAAGTATACAAATAAAATGTAGAAAACAAGAAGGTTAGATGTATTTTAAAAGTGTGATAGCTCCCAACTTTTAGTAAGGCTATTTGTCCCATCACTCAGCACTTTATCTGCCTATCTATGTATCTATCTTTCTCAATATATATACACGTGAAGTATTGGTAATGCATCCATGTGTTATTTTGGTATTAACTATAATATCCTTAGCAAATATCAGCAGTACATAATTGATTAAAATTCAAAAAAAGATATACACACCACTCAGTGTAGACCAAGCTGCCATGGCCATCCCAGGCTGGGCCATCCATGGCCTTGTATCCTAGGCCCCTCAAGTAGCCCCTTTCATACTCCATCCTCTGAGGGCATGGCAGCCTGGCCCCTGTCCCTTATGGGCCTGGACTCTTCCTCCCTTGCCTTCCCTGTGCTGTACTGTCCATGGCCAAGCAATCTCCATCTGGACAACCAGGGCACCTATCCTGTTCTGAGTATTTAACTGGGAGTTAACAAGATTATCTAGGGCCTAAAAGAGAAATAAAAGGTGCCTTGGGCATGTTGAGATCCAGCCCCAGTCAGATGAAGCCTTCCATTATATATCAGGCAGAGTACTTTAAGAGAGGAAGGATTCCCTGTGACTTCTGAATGAAATCCATAAAATACTCATTCAACTTAAACAAATAGGAAATACTCTGGAGGTTAGAGACAAGATTGCAGAGTATAAGGACACAAGCTCACCTCCTCTCAAAAAACATCAAAATCACAAGTAACTGCTCAACAACCATTGCCAAAAAAGACTGGAAACTACCAGAAAAGGTATTCTATACCCAAAGATAAAGAAGACCACAAAGAGATGGTAGGAGGGGTGCTTTCATGGTATAAGCAAATCACATACCCGCTAGGTGGGTGACCCACAAACTGGAAAATAACTATATCAAAGAGGCACTCCCATAGGAGTAACAGTTCTAAGCCCCATGTCAAGTTCCCTGGCCTGAGGGTCTACCATTGGGAAGAGAAGTCCCCAGAGCATTTGGTGTTGAAGGCTTGTGTGCAGGAGCTCCACACTTAGAGGGTGCACAAAGGTTTTCATGTGCACTGGGTCCCAGTCATAGGAGTCTCTGTCAGACCTACCTGTGGTCTTGGAGGGTCTTCTGGGGAGGCAGGGGTTCAGCCATGGATCACTGTGGTGGTAGGACACTGGAGGCAGAGGTGCCAGGGAGTAATTATCAGTGTGAGTGCCCCTGAAGGCTGAAGTGTTGAAAAGCTTCAAACCAAATGGCCAACAACAAAGGAAAACAGCCCCACTCATCAGCAGACAGGCTGCCTAAAGTCATCCCAGGCACACAGCTGCCCAGCAGATGGACAAATCTCAGCTTCACCCACCAGTAGGCAGGTGCCAGTGTCTCCCATCAGGAAGCTTGTGCAAGCCCCAGGATCAAGTTCACCCCCAAGGGGGCAGGCACCAGAAGCAAGAGGAGCTACAATATTTTGCAGCCTGCAGGAAGGAGACCAAAACCACAGAAATATCAGAGAGAGAAATAAAGGCTATAATCTCATTTATAACATCAAAGAGAATAAAATAGCTGGGAATAAATTTACCTAAGGCAGCAAAAGACCTGTACTCTGAAAACTATAAGACACTGATGAAAAAAATTGAAGATGACACAAACAGATGGAAATATATATCATGTTATGGGTTTGGAAAAAATCAGTATTTTTAAAATGACTGTACTACCCAAGGCAATCTACAGATTCAATGCAATCCCCATCAAAATTACCAATGGTATTTTTCAAAGAACTAGAACAAAAATTTTTAAAACATGTATGGAAACACAAAAGACCCTGAATAGCCAAGGTGATCCCGGGAAAGAAAAATGGAGCTGGAGGGATCAGGCTGTTGGTGGGAACGTAAATTTGTACAACTGCTATGGAGAATGGTATGGCGGTTCCTCAAAAAACTAAAAACAGAACTACTTTATGATACAGCATTCCCACTTCTGGGCATATATCTGGAGAAAACCATTATTCAAAAAGATATAGGCATCTCAATGTTCATTGAAGCATTATTTACAATAACCAAGACATGGAAACAACCTAAATGTCTATCGATATAAGAATGGACCAAGATGTGGTGCATATGTACAATGGAATATTACTCAGCCATAAAAAAGAACAAGATAATTCCATTTGCAGCAACATGGATGACCTAGTGATTATCATACTAAGTGAAGTAAGTCAAAGATGAACATCATGCGATATAATAATGTATATGTAGAATCTTTAAAAAAATGATTCAAAATGAATCTTTAAAAAAATGATTCAAAATGAACTTATTTAAAAAGCATAAATAGACTCACAGACTTCAAAAACTAACGTATGGTTGGAGTTCCTGTCGTGGCACAGCAGAAACAAATCTGACTAGGAACCATGAGGTTGCGGGTTCTATCCCTGGCCTCGCTTAGTGGGTTAAGGATCCGGCATTGCCATGAGCTGTGGTGTAGGTTGCAGACACAGCTCAGATCTGGCATTGCTGTGGCTCTGGCATAGGGCAGTGGCAACAGCTCCGATTAGACCCCTAGCCTCGGCACCTCCATACGCCATAGGTGCAACCTTCAAAAAAACAAAAGACAAAACAAACAAAAAGAACTAATGTATGGTTACCAAAGGGGAAAGGTTGCAGGGAGGGATAGATTGAAGATTTGTGATTGGCATATGAACACTGAAGGATATGGAATGGATGGTCAATGGTGACCTGTTGTATAGCACAGGGAACTCTACCCAATAGTCTGTGATATTCTATTTGGGAAAAGAATCTGAAAAAGAATGAACATATATGTATATGTATAACTACTTTTTGGCAAAAGTCTTCGAATGGAATTAACCAGCATGTTAGGATTAAGAATGGAATTCTTAATGGAATTTACCAGTATGCTAGGATTAAGATTAGGATTATTTGCTATCATTGGCAAGGCCTTCTGAAGGATCGATATTTCCAGAATTTTGGTGTTACATCTATTGCTCATTGACTAGACCTCTTCCACCAGAACATGAGATTTTCATTGGTTTAGCAAAGGGACATTTTCATCAAATTTAAGGAAGTTGTTTGCTATTTGTATTGGCCAAGAAACAAATGTTTATCACTGAGCCCTAGAAGAATGCTCTATTATCAAAAGACTGGCCAAGTACTTAAACTATGTCTTCAGTCAGGTTCCAGATTATGTACCATGTATTTGGTGATTTCTGGTTGGGTCACAGTGACCTGCACCTAACTTCCTGGCAGGAAGTCCCTAGACACAGTGTTTCCATCCCTTTGGTGTGCCCAGTGTATCAAGCATCCATAGTTCTCATTGAAGGCACTAGCACAAATAGGTCATCAGTTGGAATTGTTCTCCAAAGGGGACTAATCTTGCAACTGCTATGAAGAATCAAATATAATAAATGTTATATGATATCACATCATGTGATGTGGAATCTAAAATAAGGATAAATGTGAACTTATTTGCATAACAGAAACAGACTGACATACTTTGAAAACAAACTTATGATTACCAAGGGGGACAGGTTGGGGGGTGGGGGTGGGGATGGACTGGAAGTTTGAGATTGGCATAAGCACACTGTGGTATACATGGAATGGAATGCCTATGGGGACCTGCTGTATAGCATAGGGAACTCTACTCAACATCCTGTGATAATCTTTATGAGAAAAGAATCTGAAAAGAGTGGATGTGTATACATGTATAACTGAATCACTTTGTTCTACAGTGGAAATCATTACAACATTGTAAATCAACTACGATAAAACTTAAAAAGGAAAAAAGATACAAACCATATTGTTGGCTTTTTCCACTTCTTGCAGTTGAAGTTTGTTTGAGGTTTTATTCAATATGTTCCATGAGTTGTACAGAATAAATGACCAGCATTAACATATTCACCTTATCTTTCATCTATTGGCACCTAGGAATGAATGCATGGAAAATCTATAATGTGTTATTGTATTTGTAAGTCATGATAAGAGGAAACGTTCAGTTACGTTTTTCAGAGAACAAATAGTATTTGGTTAACATCAATTTTGTAATTACACAGATCAGCTTTTTTTAAAGGAAATTATTGGCAAGTTTTAAAATAAGACACCTTCTAGGGGCTTATAAAAAATTACATTTGCACTTCCCTTGTGATGCAGCAGGTTAAGCATCCAGCATTGTCACCGCAGTGGCTTGTGTTGCTGCTGTGGCATGGGTTCAGTCCCTAGTCCAGTAACCTATACACTGCAGGCATGGCCCCCCCAAAAAAATTTCTATTATGAAAATATACTAACTGCATGATAATGTCTATTTAAACATAAAGTATATTAGTGGGTATAGTACTTTCCAATTTAACTGTCACAACTACTATTAATATAGAAGACTGCCACTGAGATCACTGAAAAATAAATTCAAGAGAAAAGAACATCTTTATCAGCTAAGTCAAAAACAGTTGGATTTATTACATAGACCTATTATACAAACATTTCAGGGAAGAAACATCCCACTCTCATATACTATCTGAAAGGGCTGCTTATAACAAGCAGAGGGTGGATATGCTTTGTAAATAGTAAGGAAGGAAAATGAATGACTTAATTAAAAAACAAAAATCAAGTCTCTGTTCACATGTTTAGAAACTTAGGACTTGGAATACCAAAAAAATTATACACTTCTTTCTATACCCAATGACAGAATTCCCTCATATTGGCCATCTCTGATTTTATAAATCGTACTAAAGAAAAAACATGAAAACAATAGCTAATTTGGTTAAAATAAATAAGATGCCCTAAGTTTCAGCACTGATATTTACTTATTATAAGCTGCCCAAATTCTCAGAAATATTAACTGCCTTACAAATAATCTTACAGACTGATTATAAAAAGGCACATTTACAACCCACAGAAACCCTGATTTCAGACAGCAAGAAACCTAGGCAAAAGCTATTCAGGATGCCATTTAAGTGAAATGTAGCTAATGAGCCCTTCACAATGGTTTGCATCATAGTCATTTCTGACTCTGCCTTTCTTTATGGCAGCTACTGTTCAGAAAAAGCCCATCCATTCCATGTAAATCTGGCCACTCCCTGCTCCAATACCAGTGTTAGAAAACTCAGTTTAAATCAAACCTAATCACTTCAGCCAGCCACAGACTATTTCCTAACACTCCTCACCCTCCTGTACATTCTAGCGTGACTTTGTTTCTTGCATCTTTCAGTGTTCCTTCAATTTAACCACACTCTAATTGGCTGGCTGGGGATTCCACTGTCACTCAAGCTAAACCCCAGGCTCATTGAGGAAATTAGAAGCTGAGTTTGCATTTTGAGTTTGGTTTCAAGGGTACATATTTCCTGGCCTTTTTTTTTTTTTAACCCCTATTGCCAGCTAGAAGGTAAGACAGCACATGAAACTGCACCTTAAAATACAGCAGATCTTTTTTCTGACACATTTAATTTGTTACTTCCAGGCTTGTGGTCAAGAATGGAACTGAAGGCTTATCTCAACATCTTGCCATAAAAAAAAGTGAGCCATTGTCTGGAAGCCCCTGTCAACAACCAATGGGTTAATACTTTTTAAATGAATTTCATGTAACCTAAAGATTATTTGGTTTCTGGAAGGAATTTAGGAATTTAGCAAAGTTTTCTGTGGATTCCAATCCAGACAATTCAATATTTCATTTTCTGATTCTAGATTAGGGTTGTTAGCATGAAATTATTTACGTTTTTTTTTTTAAATTCACAAAATATGAAATGTTTCTGGATTGTTACTAATGGACCTGATGCTAGATAACACAAGAGAAAATCTTCCAGATCATGATGTACAAATGAAATGGATATATTATTATCTGTGTCACCAAGTATGGATTCACTGAGAGTAAACAAAGGACCAGTCGGTGGGATCTCTGGCTGTGTGATGAGTGTAGGAGGGTTAGAGAATACCTGATACAAAAGTCTTTGCCCTCAAGTAGATTCCATCTTATGAAGAAAATACACAGTGCTTTTCTAAACTTAGTACCAAATTTATAACATAAACCGAAATTGGTAAAAAAGTTTTAGAGGTGGAGGGGGGAAATGACCAAGGCAGGTATTTGTCCCACAGTTATACTTTGACTAGCCATTCTCTTTTCTGCCTCTGTGGTCAAAGGCAGGACCAAAAGAGAAGAAAAACTAATACCCAGTAATTGCTTAGCTTCAACTTTCAAATAACTCAGAGTGGCTTTGTTGTCATTCATCATAAACACATAGTATAGAGAGGAGATAAACAATGGTAGAAAGGGATAACTCAACTGCCCCCATGAACAAATCAAAAAATACATCTACATGTAGAATAGTTCTCACTACAAACTAAATGAAAAGTGGTAGAAAGACTCCGGTACAACCAAGGGTAAAAAGGAAGATGCCATGGAATTGGGTAGGAAGAGAAGAGAAGAAATCAGGTTTGGACCTGTGCCCAAGGGAGTGGACTCAGAGGAAAGGAGAGATTATACAGATGGAGACCTTCTCTAGGAAGTGGATGGTATGAATCACATATTGGGTGCCCTAGCCCTGAGATAGAACACAGGGAAGACAAGCTAATTGGGCTGTTTGAAGCACCAGTGGAACTACCAGGAGGAGTTTCTGCTTAGAAACAAGGACATGTGTGCATGCTTACTCATGAAGTAGCACAGAGGTCAGATTGAGACCATGGGGGTCGCTGACTGGTTACCTACAACTGCACTAGCTCACACCCCAGTCTAAGCTGAGCAAGCACTCTGGCCCAACATCCTTCATGTTTTACCTCCACACTAGAGTGAGCACTGCCATGACTGAGGAAGGAACTTGGTCGTGAGGGACAGCAGAGGCTTAGACCTGAAACACCATCTGAGGAGGGTCCGGGTAGATATTACTGCCTTTTGTGCTGGCAGCACATCAAAAGCAGCACTAACCTCTGATTGTGGCTAGACTGCCAAACTCCATGCCCTATCACCACCGAGAGCCTATGCAAGGCCTTTTGTGCTCCAGCACTATTCCTTTCTGCTACGAAGGGGGAGAGCTTACACTAAAAGTGAACAGAGTCAGCTCAGACCCAGCCCTCAGGGTTGTGCTCAAGCATCTTGGGGCCTGACTCCACCCCTGATAGAGCAGTGGGGGCCAGTGAGCAGAGGGGAGACCCAAACTCAAACCTGGCTCCTGCTCTAGCCACTCTTTCTCCAGTCCCATCTCCTACCATGATGACAGCTGGTAGCACACCCTGAGGAAAGATGTGACTTGTGTCCAGGTCAAATACAGCTGTCCCGCCAAGGGCATTGGGCACACACAGATACACAGGACACCCCTTCAAGGCTGAAAGGTTTCAGCTAGTTTCAGAGATAGATAAAGTTAAGCAAGATAAGAAAACAGAGGAAATTGTCTCAAAAGAGCAAGAGAAAACCTCAAGGGGAAAAAAAAAAACTAATGAAACAAACAGCTTCCCAAAGAACTCAAAGCATTAATAATAAGAATGCTAACAGACTGGGGAAAATAATAGATGAACACAGTGAGAATTTTTAAAAGGAAACAAAATATAAAAAAGAACCAGACAGAACTGAAGAAAATGCTAACTGAAATAAAAGACATGCTAGAAGGAATGAATAACAGACTGAATGATAGGGAAGAACACATATATAATCTAGAAGCTAGAGTAATGGAAATCATTCAATCAGAACAGCAAAAAGAAAAACAAAGAAAATGAGAATAGTTTAAGTGATCTCTGAGATAACATGAACCATACCAACACTTGCATTATAGGGAACCTAGAATAAGAAAGAAAAGAGTCGGGTTAAAGATCCGGCGTTGCCGTGAGCCGTGGTGTAGGTTGCAGACGCAGCTTGGATCCTGCGTTGCTGTAGCTGTGGCTTAGGCCGGCGGCCACAGCTCCAATTCAACCCCTAGCCTGGGAACCTCCATGTGCCGCGGGAGCAGCCCTAGAAATGGCAAAAAGACACACACAAAAAAATGAGTCAAAAAAGTATGCTATGTAATTATGGCTGAAAACTTCCAAAGTTTGAAGAAGGAAACAAGTACCCATGTACAGAAGCACAGAGGGTTCCAAACAAGATGACTCCAAAAAGACCCATACCACAACACACCATAATTAAAATCGAAAAAATTAATGACAAAAGAATTCTAAAGGCAGCAAGAGAACAACAGAATCATATACAAGGGAACCTCCATAAGGCTGTTTATCAGTTGATTTTTCTGCAAAACATTTGCAGGCCAGAAAGGAGTGGCAGGATATATTCAAAGTGCTAAAAGAGAATAGCCTTCAATTTAAAATCAAGGGAGAGATAAAGAACTTCCTAGACAAGCTAAAACTAAGAGTTCATCAGTACTAAACCAATCCTAAAAGAAATGTTAAAGAGTCTTCTCTAAGTGGGGGCAAAAAAGGCTGCAATGAGAAGTAAAAAATTATAGGAAAGGACAAATTCCACTAGTAAGGCAAACATATGGTAAAGGCAGAGAATCAACCACTTAAAATAAGCTATTACAGAGATTAAAAGACAAAAAAATTATAAAAGCAACTGTAACTACAATAAACATTGAAGGGATAAACATGAAAATATATGACATCAAAGCCATAAAATATGGGGGAGGGGAGTAAATGTATATTTTTTAGGGTGTATTTGAACTTAAACGAATACCAGTTTAAAACAAGTAGATATAATTATAGGTCAACATATTTTTCTTGGTAAAACTGATAATTTAATAATATAATGCCAATACGTTATTATTTTAATAGTGTCTGTCTCTTTTTCCCATCTCACCAGCTCACTATTGTTCTAAGTTTGTGTCAGCAGGACTTAAGAAGAGCTACAGCAATAGTTGATTTACAGTGTTCTGTCAATTTCTGCTGTGATCCAGTCATATATATATATATATCCAGTCATGCATATATATGTATATGTATAGTTATCAAGTAATACATATATATATATATATATCTCCAGTCATACATATATATATGTATATGTATAGTGATGTGTGTGTATATATATATATATACACATTCTTTTTCTCATATTATCTTCCATTATGGTCTATACCAATAGACTGGATATAGTTACCTATGCTGTATGGTACAACCTCATTGCTTATCCATTCTAAATGTAACATTTTTATTGTAAACAATATTCAGTGACTGTACTAAAGGAATCCAAGTATACAGCCACATGAAAATCAAAGATACAGCTTAAAAACTGTGGGTAGCGAATATTTGGAGCTTAAAGAAATTTTCAGAATCCCTCCATTCACATCACTGAAGAGCATGCTTATAAGTAAGATTAGCTTCAATAGTTTTCTTTCAATAAAATGATCAATCAAATGTCTAGTAAGTATGTAGAGAAGATCAAATGATTATGAACATAGAATTTCTTCAATATGAATATGTGTATATATACCAATTCAGATAGTACATTTATCTGTATCCTAAGCTTCTAAAAGCACAGTTTTGTTTTTCTTTTCTTCAATAAACAAAATAAATGCCAATGTAACAAGACATCATAAGGCCAGATTTGCTATTTGAAGAAATTTGCTATCACAAAACCCTATTTTCCTCATCCTCTTCTGATAACTTTTTCACATTTAAAGTGCTTAATCAGTGGTTGAAACTAAACATAAAGTAGGTCTTGCTTCAGTTTTCTACCTTGGAATAAGTTATTTAGATTGATATCCAAAGTACTTGAAGACTTTTTTGAGGTAAAGATCAGGAAACATTAAAGACAAGCCATATGGAATTTAGAGGAAAAGTAACTGTAACTAAGAGAGATAGCTGAACATTTTGTAATTTAATGAATATGTAAAATGTTTATGCAAATGATCATACACAGTTTTATTCATTGAATCAGTAACTCTGGTACTCTGAATCTGATACCATTAGCACTTGGTTTAAACAAAAATACTTTGAGTTTTTCAATAACAGTTCAGCTACCTGAATATATTATGTGGGAAGCAGAGGAGTTGGTATAATACACCAACATCCATAAGTTAACAATACATATCTGGATTTCTTATGCAGATTATGATGGTGTGATAGTTTTAGCAATATAGAACAATTGAAATACAAGATATTTGAACTGGATTCTTTCCTGAATTATTTTTTCTGATATTATTTAAATAATATTTCATTATTCTCATTCCAGTCCCATTAATGCTCCTTCAACTTTGGTATGTAAAGGCATCACAGCCATCAAAAGAGCAAAATATAACTGTTGATACTTTATGCCCCCACCTACAATAATAAAACCTACTACACATCAAATTATACTTAATTTAACCAACTCTCCCAATTTGCCAAGGACTGAGGAGCCTCCCAGGACACAGAACTTTCAATGCTAAAACTGAGAAAGTCCCAGACATACGAGGACAAGTAGGATACCCTAAGTCATCATCCATGTAATTGTTGCAATCACCACCTAGGAGTCAAACCTGATTCTTCCTTACCCTTAATTCTCCAGATATAAATTATCAGTACATCTTGAAGCTTCTATCAAGAAAATATCTCCTGGACTCACAAGTTCTTAGCTCCCCTTGGCCACCCCATTGCAAAATCCATTCAGATAAGTCAGAGAAAAATAAATACTGTATGATATCATTTATACATGGAATCTAAAACATATAACAAACTAGCAAATGTAACAAAAAAGAAGCAGACTCACAATATAGAGAACAAAAACTACCAGTTAGCAGTGGCAGGAGGAAGGGCTATGTAGGGCATGGGAAGTACAAACTCTGGGGTGTAATATGGGCTCAAAGATGTATTGTACAATGTGAGGAATATAGCCAATAATTTTGAAATAACTGTAAATGGAAAATAACCTCTAAAAATTGTATAATAGAAGACAAAGAAATAAGTAAATCCTCACAATAAAATTCAGTGACTTTCATTCCTATCACAACAATCTAATTTTCTGCATAAATAGTACTATCTGATATTTTCTTGTTTGCATTTGATTATTTATTTTGTATTTTAAAGTTCAATTTTTGTAGTTGGACCAAGATGGTGCAGTAGATGGACCCTAAGCTCACTTCCTCTCCTGAGCATACCAAAATCTCAACAATCTGCAGAACAACCATCATGAAAAAGTCTGAAAGCAACCAGAAGAGATGTTCCACAATTAAAAACATAAAGAAAGAACCACAACAAGACTGGTAGGAGGAGCTGGCTGATTTGCATTATAACCAAATCTTTTACCAACTGGGCAGGTGACCCACAAACTGGAGAATTATATTACAGAGGTTATCCCACGGGATTGAGTTCTGAGTGCCATTTCAGGTCCCCCAGCCTGGTGTTCTGGCAACAGGAAGAGGAGCCCCCAGAGCATTTGGTCTTGAAGGCAAATGACTCTTGATTAGAGGAGCTCCACAGGATTGGAGGAAATAGAGACTTTGGTTTTAAAGGGTACACACAAAATCTCACATACACCAGGACCAAGGGCAAAAGTAGCAATTTCATAGGAGCCTAGGCCAGAACTACTTGCTGTTCTTGGAGGGTGTCCTGGAGAGGGGGTGGGTGGGGGGGTTGTGGCTCATACTGGGGACACAGACACTAGTAGTGGACATACTGGGGAGAATTCATTTTTGTAAACCCTTCTGGAGGCTGACATTTTGCTTGTGTCATTAGCACAAAGACATGACTCCACCTAACAGCTTACAGGCTCCAGTGCTGGGGTGCCTCAGGCCAATCCACAAACTAGGCAGGGACACAGTCATACCCATCAGCAGACAGGCTGTCTAAAAACTTCTTGAGCCCACAGCCACCTCTCTAGACATGTCCCTAGACATGGACATTCCCACCAGAGGATCAAGACCCAGCTCCACTCACCAGGAAGCAGACACAAGATGCAAGAAAACTATGATCCTGCAGCCTGCAGAATGAATCAGCAAACATAGGCCAAACACTACACTGGGGCCACTTAACCCCTGACCTTTGTATGACAAGAGGGGCATGCACTCCTAGGACACATATGATGTCTCCTGCAGAGGACTACTTCTCCAAGGTGGAAAATATAACTAACATAGGACATACATAAAAATACAAATAGCAATTTAGACACAATATGGTGACAGATGAATATTTTTCAGATGAATGTAAAAAGAAGAAGAAGAACCAAGTGATGTGGAGATAGGTAATCTACCTAATAAAGAGTTCAAGAGTAATGATCATAAAGATGATTAAAGAACTAGGGAGGAGAATGGATCCACAGAGTGAGATATTAGAAGGTTTCAACAAAGAATTTAGGAAATATAAAGAACAACCAAACAGAATTGAAAATGAAAAATACACTAGAAAGAACCAATAGTAGACTAAATGAGGCAGAAGAATGGCCAACTGAACTGGAAAACAAAGAAGTGGAAATCAGTGCTTCCAAAAAGGAAAAAAAAGAAAAAAGAAAGAAATGAGGGCAGTTTAAGAGACATCTGGGACAACATCAAGTGTGCTAATATTTGCATTATAGTGGTCCTAGAATAAGAGACAAAGAGCCCAGAGAAACATTTGGAGAGATAATAACTGAAAACTAACTTGAGAAACACTCACCCAAGTCTAGGAAGCAGAGAGTCCTATATAGGTTAACATGTAGAGGAACAAAATGACATACTGCAATCAAAATGACAGAAATTAAAGAAAGTGTTAAAAGCAAAAAGGGAAACACAATAAATAGCTTTATCAGAGTTCCCTTGTATGTTATCAGCTGATTTTTCAGCAGAAACTCTGCAGGCCACAAGGGAGTGGCACAATACACTTAAAGTGATGAAAGAGAATTTGGGAAACAATCTCATTTACCATCACATCAGAAATAATAAAATACCTAGGAATAAGCCTACCTTAGGAAGCAAAAGTCCTATACTCCAAAAACTGTAAGACAATGACAAAAGAAATTGAAGATAACAACGATGGAAATATATACTGTGTTCTTGGACTAGATGAATCAATATTGTTAAAATGACCATATTACCCAAATGACCATATTACCCAAGCAGTCTACAGTTTCGGTACAATCCCTATCAAACTACCAATGGCATTTTTGAAATAATTACAACAAATTTAAAATTTGTATGTAAACATAAAAGTCCCCAAATAGCCAAAGCAATACTGAGAAAGGAAAACAGAGCTGGAGGAATCAGGCTCTATAATTTGAGACTGTACTGCAAAGCTACAGTAATCAAGACAGTGTGGAAATGACACAAAAACAGATACACAGATCAATGGAACAGAATGGAAAGCCAAGAGATAAACCCACACATCTATGGTCAATTAATCTACAACAATGGAGGCAAGAATATACAATGGAGAAAAGACTGTCTCTTCAACAAGTGGTGCTGGGAAAACTGGACAGTTAGTGAAAAGAATGAAATTAGAACATCCCTTAACACCACATAAAAAATAAACTAACTATGGATTAAAGACCTAAATGTAAGGCCAGAGACTATAAAACTCCTAGAGAAAAACATAGGCAGAACACTGTTTGGTATAAATTGTAGCAATATATTTTGGATCTGGCTCCTGGAGTGATGTAAATAGAAACAAAAACAAATGGGACCTAATTAAACTAAAAAGCTTTTACAGAGCAGAGGAAACCAAGAACAAAACAAAAAGACAGCTCATAGAATGAGAAAAAATATTTACACAAGATACTACCAACAAAGGATTAATTTCCAAAATACACAAAGAGTTCATATGTCAGTAAAACAAATACCCCAATCAAAAAATAGGCAGAAGATCTAAGTAGACATTTTTCCAATGAAGACATATATATGTTCAACAGGTACATGAAAAGATGTTCAATATTGCTAATTAGTAGAGAAATGCAAACCCAAACTAAAATGAAGTATCACACCAGAGGCCATCATTAAAAAGTCTATAAATAATAAATGCTGGAGAGAGTGAGGAAAAAAGGGACTCCTTCTACACCGTTGGGAGGAGTGTAAGTTGGAGAACAGTATAGAGGTCCCTTAAAAAAAAAACTAAAAATAGAGTTATTATATGATCCAGCATTCCCATTCCTGAGCATATATTCAGAGAAAACTAATTTGAAAAGATATGTGTACTCCAATGTTCATCACTGTTTACAATAGTCAAGACATGGAAGCAATCTAAGTGTCCATGACAGATGAATGGATAAAGTGGTATATATACACAATGAAATATTATTCAGCCACGAAAAGAATGAAATAATGCTACTTGCAGCAACATGGAGAGACCTAGAGAGTATCTTACTAAATGAAGTTAAAGACAAATATCATATGATATCACTTATATGTGGAATCTTAAAAAAACGAAAGAAATGAACTTACAAAACAAGTACACTTGGAGACATAGAAAACAAACTATGGTTACTTGGGTGGGATAGCAGGGGGAGAGGGAGAGAGAAATTAAGAGTTTGAGATTAACATATACACAGTACTATGTATAAAATAGATAAACAAGAAGGATCTACCACATGGCAAAGGAAACTATATTCAATATCTTGTAATGACGTATAATGGAAAATAATCTAACAAGAATATATATATTGTTAGGTTATATATATATATATATAGTTAGGTTATATGCATATTCTAACAAGAATATGCATATAACTGAATCACTTTTCTGTATACCTGAAACTAACACAACATTGTAAATTAACTTTAATTAAAAAAAAAAAAGTTATTCCCACTGTAGCACAGTGGCTTAAACCATTGCAGCTCCAGTCACTGAAGAAGTACAGGTTTGATGCCCAGCCTAGCACAGTGGGTTAGGGCACAGTTGCTGCAGCTGTGGCATAGGTCCCAGCTGTGGGTGGGATTCAATCCCTGGCCTGGGAACTTCCGTATATGCCATGGGTGTGGTCATAAAAAATTAAATTTTAAGAATTATGAGAAATTATGTACACCCAGGACTATTTAATATGTATGTAAGATATGCAAAGAAATATTCAAAACTAATACTAATATGTGGCTTTGGGTGCTTAAATTATCATTATTTGCATTTTCTTATTCATGTTTTCTGTATATTCAAGATTCTATTATTTACTGTGCTTTCATAATTTTGGAATCAAAATTCAATTTATCATGTAAGAGTTCTAGTCTTGGGCCTCACCTCTTCCTGGAAGCCTTGTCCTCTCATCCTTCATGGTTTAGGAGGCAATACTCTCTGCTCTCTGCTCCCTTTGTTTCCCTTGTATGCTTCTATCATGATACTTCTTGGATTGTTTACATTTTTTTTTCGTTTTCTTTGGACTCTCCGTCTAGATTCTGAACTCCACTGAGGAACAGAAAGCAACAGTCTGTGCCTCTGAGGTTGTATTCCTGATATCTACAGTATATATAAATAAGCAAACTCTACCTTTAAACATTTCCATTTTTACCTATGCTATGCTACTCTCTAACCATAATGAAAAAAAAGTTTCACACTTCCAGTTCGTATCTACACATTTGGTTGCTTCATTTTCTCAAGATAATGTAAACATATGTCAATAAATTGTCTAAACAAGTGACTTGTTATTGCTCAACTTGCTAATTCAAATATAGCAAACTGCCTGGGATGGTTTGGATTCCCTATATTCTATTGCATTATCCGCATAAATATATCTGAACTAGATTGATTATTTGTTTCAAAATCTTCCCTCTCTAAATTTTGAGGGTGTCCTATTCTGACCACTGAATTGAATGACTTCAGATGACATTCACAAATTATCTCTGACAAATGGCCTAACATAGAAAAGAATATTATGCAGGTGTCAGACTTCAGAATAGCTTTTGATGACTCACCAAAGAGTTGTGGTTTTTTTGTTTGTTTTTTCTTTTTATGGTTTAGAGAAATAATTAGAATTACAAGGGTCTTAGAGACTTTACAAGTTATGCATGACTCTCCTAAGAGTTAAAAGTGCAAGTGAAAGGACGGTCCTTAGGGAACAATTTCAAATCATAAAGCATTCAGATACAAAATAGGTTATAAATGGATAGGTTGGTCAGCATTGGTCTTAGGATAGGTTCTAGTTGCTAGTGGGAAAATCAAAATGAGATAAAAGACTGCATAAATATGTACAAGGGGTGTGAGCTATAAAAGAATAAAAATAGAATCACAAAGTTTCAAGGAGTCTATTAACACAGACAACAAAAACCCACTTGCTTCTTGACACCCAAAATTCCCCTAGAAGAATCAAAGCCTTTAATTACATATTAAGAGGTAAAGCTCTCTGCTCCTAAAGCTTGTTGTAAGTTGATATAAATTCATCTAAGATCCAGATAACTGATATTATAGTCTTGTGAGCAGCTTATTTTTTAAAAATCCATTAGCTTCCTGCTTAGGTTTTTTAAAAAGGAGGTCTATAGAAGAAAATGATTTCTAATCCTATCACACAAGATTAAAATTTTAATATCTTGGTATTAATATTTCTAAAATTAATATGTCTCTCTCTCTCTGAATTTGTCTTCTCAATAAACGTGCACAGGAAATAACACAAAAACTCATGAAAATCTAGTGGTGTGGACAGATATAAATCTATCACAAGACAATATTGCAAGTCTTATGATTGCTATGCAAATCATTTGCCACTGACGTTACCATATAGGAAATGCTAAAAATATTAGCGGTTCTAATTATATCACTCTAATTTATACCAAGTGCCATGGATATAAAAGAGAGGTGGATAACTAAACTTTTCTTGGAAAATTAGGTTGGTGCTATATGTGTTGAGGCATACAAATGAGTAGAAGGTTCATGGGTAAGGAGTGGGGGATAAAGGTGAGTCAAATGATGCAAGAGTATTAGGAAATGTAGAAACTTGTGGAGAAGTTAGAACATAAAGGCTTTTAGCAGGAAATGGTAGGAGAGAGGGTTAAAGATATAGGTAGAGAATTACACAGTGAAGAAATTTGTTTCTATGTGGAACTGAGGAGTGTATGTTTATTCACCAGGAAACTGAAAGCCTTTTGAAGATAAGATTAGAAGTTTTTAGATGATTAATCTAGTGGAAAATTAGAAGATGTACTTAAATAAAGGGACTTAATGTTAAGAAGATCAGATAAGTATCTTAAAATATACCTATAAAAATTATGGCTTCTGATATGCCTTTGAATTTTTTTCATTAACATTATTTTTTTAGAAAATGTTAGAAAAATACATTTTAAAAAGGGCTTATAACAAAATAAAAACAAAGCTCTCTAAATTCATCCATTCTGTACAATTTTGATTACCATACTAAAATAGCTCTAATTTAACATTTGTGTTAGCTAGTTTTAAATGATTTTTTTCACAATAGTAATTTTAATTTCCACAGACATTAGAAGGATGAATATTTTGAGAAGTCACTCAAGATCTGATATTATTCCTTAGAACTTTGAATGAAAGTAAATAATGAGACATAAATACTAATTCCTTTATCTCTCTGTGAGGCTTTTAATCTTACTTGCAAAATAGGAATTGTGCTTACTCCTGAGGGTAATTAACTGTATTATTTTGGAACTATAATAAACATAGAGAATGAAACAAATCTCTAGGTCTCTGAAGGTACTGGATAAATAAATACCAAGGCAATGAAGACCTCAAGGGTTAAGATACCAGAGAGAAGGAAATCCAGAGTAGGAAGCCTCAAATCCCATGCTGCATTTCTAACTGAGAAGCCAAGCAGAAAGCAGTGACTGAGCAGATGAGAGGATGAACACAGCCTCTAGTGGTTATACATAGCCAATAGGGCAAAAACTAAGGAGGTGGCCCGCAAAAGATGAAGGTCCCAGACAGTCATTCCAAATATACAGTTGTGGCAGCCAAAGAACTAAGAGTGAAATAGAAATAGAGCAGCCTATTATACTGAAGCCCTGTTACAGAGCAGCTCAATCCAAGATTAAGTTGAGTTTACTTGCCCCTAACATCACATGTGCTAGAACCTAAAGCAAGTTCTCTCAGGAGGATATCATTCAGTGATTCAAATTATTTCTACTGCATTTTTTTATACAGTGCCAGCAATCAATAAAAAATAAAGAGCATATGAAAATTAGGCCAAATGAACAAAAAGCAAGAGGACAAGTGAAGCAGAACTCTGGAGATCCGGATACGGAGGTCATCAGAGGTTGACTTTTAAATGACTGTAATTAATATATTCAAGAAAGTCGTTGATGGCATAGAGAATTTCAGCAGAGAACAGCAAACTATGAATAAAATAAAAATCTCTAAAAGTATAAAAGGCAAATAATGAAATCAAGAACTCCATGAATGTGTTTAATAGCACATTTGATACAGTTGATAAAAAAAAAAAGTTTTGACAAATAGAAAGGTAGATCAATGGAAAAAACACATGCTGAAGAATGGATAGAGACAAAGGGTAGAAAATACAGATGCACTCATAAGAATTATAAAGGACATGAGGGAAAAGATCTAACATACAAATAACTGAAATTTAGAAAGAAAAAAGAAAGAGAGAAAGGGACAAAAGCAATATTTGAATAATGACTAAGAATTTCCCTAAGTTCAAGGAAGACATCAAGTCACAGATTCAAGAAACACCCCAAACACCAAGAAGGAAATATACAAAGAAACTCAGTTCTAGTCTTATCATAGTAAAAATGCCAAATAAATAACAAAATCATAAAAGCAACAAAAGGGACAAAGATACACTGCCTTTAAAGAGGCAAAATTAGGACTAACAGCTAACATTTCAACATTAACAGCCAAAGCAAGAGGACAATACAGTGCAAATATGAAAGAAAAAAACTGCAAACAGAGAACATATCCAGGAAAAAATGCCCTTAAAATAGCAAGGTAAAATACATTTTCAGAGAAACAAAAAGTGAATGGTGTCATGTCTAGAAGATCTGCAACAATAAAAACATTAAGGAAGTACTCAGGCAGATCTGAATGAACTCATATAGAAGCAGGAAGAAACAGAGTTACCAAAAAATTAAATGAATATAGATAAATGGCACACACTTAAATTCAAATATTGTGGCATGCAGTCTAAAATATATATAAATTATAAAATAACATAAAAATGGTAATACAAAATATGAGAGGATAGCAAAAGGAGCTAAAGTATTCTATGGTCTTTATGTCATTCTGGAAATGATTAAAGTATTCATTTATAAGAGACTATAATAAATCAATGATCAATATTATAATCAGTAAAATTAATCCTCAAGGAAGTTTAAAATAATGTATAAGCTGATGCAAGGAAAACAGGCTATATTAAAAAAAACTGAAAGGGGAAGAAAGGAATGAAGAAAAGGTGGGGAAAATTTGAAAGTATATGATTTGATAGTTGATTTAAACCAAATATATCAGTAATTACACTAAGTGAGTGGTCAAATGTGGATTGGCTTTTGGTAGAACCAAGCTTGGAAGCAAAGAGCAACTGTGGGGGTAATACCACAGTGTTAGAAAATATTGAGGAAGAGACAGTTCTGAGACACAAGCAGAGAAGAAACCAGTTAGGCAAATGAAGATTTGCATGGCTGCTTGGGGAGAGGATGGTAAGAACATAAAGTAGATATAAAATCTTGAAACTACCCAAAGATCATATGTTAGTTTGCTTGGGTTGCCATAATAAAGTACCACAGACTGGGTGGCTTTAATGACAGAAATGTATTCTCTCACTGTTCTGGAGGCTGGAAGTTGAAATCAAGAAATCAAGACATCAGATGTAGGACGCAATAGTGCTTAGTTAAAATAACGTAGTTGAATTTACTCTTCACTTATTCAACAGTATCTACTAAATGTTGATTATATGTCTGGGACTCAGTGGACTCCTTATAAAAGAGTGAGTAGGAATGATATAGTCCCTCCTCCCAGAGTTTATTTTCTTGTGGAAACGACAGAAAAATAAGTAACTATGCAGTGTGTCAAATGTGATAAACACCAGGGAGAAACAGAAATTAGGAGGTGCTGGCTGGAGAATGCAAGCAAAGGAGACTGTTGCTTCACAGAAAGTGATGGGCAAACCCCTCCCTGGTGAAGTGAGTTGAGCAGTGACCTGCAGGAAGCTCAGCAGAAAGCCAAGTAACTGGCTGGCTGGCTGGCTGTTCCAGGCATAGGGAGATCATGTACAAAATCCAATGTGAGGTGTTCCAAGAAGAGCAAGGATGACAGTGGGGGAAGAAGTGGAGGCGGAGAGGTTGGGAGGAGGAGGACAATAACAGGCAGCAGAAGAGCAAGCCTTAGGCTACTGTAAGAGATCTGCATTTAGCTCTGAATGAAATGGAAAGGCCATTGGGGGAAAAAGAGAAAATGAGTGACATAATCGAAAAGGGTTGACATGTTTTACAAGTATTACTCTGGCCTTTTGAGTCATAAGTCTTATGTGGACAGCAGGCTTAACCAGGGAGACCATTTCTGAAAATGTGATAATCCATGTGAGAGACAGTGATGACTGGACTAGGGTGGCAGCAGTGGTAGAAAGTTTGAATTCTAGACATATTTTGAAAATAGAACCAAGAGAATCTGCTGTGGAGTTGGGAGAAAAAGAGCGAAAAAATCAAAAATATTTCTAAAGTTTGGGGCCAAAGGAACTAAACCTGAGGATGGGAACTAAACTTGAGGTGGTGGGGAGGGGTAAGCAATTGAGGGAGGATGGTGAGAGAGGCGGTGGGAAGCACTCATGAGGAACAAGGAGTGTCTTTAGTCTAGGACAGGCAGGGGGTTTGTGACCTAACAAGGCAGTAAAGACAGAAGTTGCAAGAAGTATGTTCTCAGGAGAAAGTCAGGTTTGGAGTAGAGTAAGATGAAAGTTTTAAAAAGAGAATTAGGATATACAGAATTATGACATACAGAATTTTTCTGGTTCAGGAAAACCATGAACTCCAGAGACCAGTAGAAATGGCTGGGGGAGGTGAACTTTGAGATCTGGGGATAGATTAGTAGATGTACAGTCACACGAGGAGGAGAGTCAGGGTGATGAGGGATAACCTTGCGTCCTGAGTCACTGATCTGCTGTACAGCAGAAATTAAATTGAAGGAACATTGTAAATCAACTCTAATGAAAATTTTTTTAAAAAAAGAAAATAAAGGGCATCATTTGTAATTCCTAATGATCTACTATTTTGGTAATTGATGTTAGGATATCATTCGATCGAAATAGAATATGGTTTTTGAAATATAAACCAGTTTCGAAAGAACTCTTGAGGATGAACTTTGTGAACAAGTCAAATGCTAGGGATAATTACAAAATACAGATCCTCACCTTCAGTGAAATCCTAATTTAGTTGGGGATTGACACCAAATAAATTAGAATTTTTAGAATCTATTTTAGAGAAATGAAAAATCATAAGATTCATATAAGGCTATATTTAAACAAATACCACATGGGTAGTATATTTAGAAAGCTACAAGTTCAGAGGAGAGATACATAACTGTGGTCTGAGGTTGCCTGAAGAGATGTCTTGAAAATAGTGGTGAATAAGCAGTGAAGAGGAAAACAAGTTCCAGGCAGAGAGAAAAATAAACATTTAAGAAACTTTTCTGAATAGGTGTTCTTCCTTCTACCTAAAGCATAAAGTCTACATATATATTGAAATATTTCATTAGTATGATGATTATTGCATGATTATATTCCTTTCCAATTTTTTAACCAGTTTGTCTCTATTAACATAGCCATACATTTTTATTTTTAATTATGCTACTGATATTAAAAAAAATCAGAAAGCAAAGAGAGCAGATGTGTATTCCACAGGATTTAAAGATTAATCTATCCTCCATTGCACCCACTTAGTTTCAGGCAGGAAGAAACACTTGCTAATGAGTCAGATGATTACCAGCATTGAGTTTATTTAGAGGAATTCCATGTGTGAGGGTGGGCTTGGAGTGAGTACACCCAGGAATAGAAATGTGAATGCCACCCTTTCAACATTATTAAAATAAAGATATGCTGACACTGCTTTGTATAAGTACAGTTCATCAATTGTTACTGTTCTAAACTGCAGCTTGAATCAAGATGCTTTCCTAACAGGGACTAATCTTATAGGTGTTGTTCAGCAGCCCACACGGCAGAGGTATATACTATAAAAAGCCAAAGTGGAAATAATGCCATGCACTTGGAAAGTCTATGACAAGAATTCTACTGCCATCAAGAGCATCTTTCCTTCATAGCAGGTCAAATGTGGCTCTAATTCCATTTGCGAAATGCTAAAATCTTGGTGGGAGAAAGAACCATACCAGCTTCGCCTAAGCACTAAGAAATACCCTCTCTTCACCAAGTTGTACTTTATTTTATAGTAATTATTTGATTTTAGACCTAAACTGAAAAACAATCCACTGCAATGGTTGATGCCTTTAATCATTAACTGGCTATAAGTGTTAGGAGGATACAAACATATTAATCATCTGCCATGCAAAGAAAACTTTCATTCTTTTGTTGGCAAATTGTAATATTTGCTTAGTTATTTCATTTCAGTGAAACACTTAGTACAAAGTTAATGCATCTCTCTGCAAAACATGTGATTTTTTTTACTTTGAATTTTTTTTGGGGGGGGGGTCTTTTTGTCTTTTGTTGTTGTTGTTGTTGCTATTTCTTGGGCCGCTCCCACGGCATATGGAGGTTCCCAGGCTAGGGGTTGAATCGGAGCTGTAGCCACCGGCCTACGCTAGAGCCACAGCAATGCTGGATCCAAGCCGTGTCTGCAACCTACACCACAGCTCACGGCAACGCCGGATCGTTAACCCACTGAGCAAGGGCAGGGACCGAACCTGCAACCTCATGGTTCCTAGTCGGATTCATTAACCACTGCGCCACGACGGGAACTCCTTTTTTACTTTGAATTTTTTTAAACCACATATTCAAGTGCTATTTTAATTTCTTTTTCTCCAAATGGTTGTCTTATCCCTCTTTAGGAAACCTGCTGATTTTAAAATATGTTTGAGATACTTGATAATCTGAAAGGGGTTTCAGAGATCTATTTCTATCAGCATTTAATTATAGCTAATCTTAGGAAATACTCCTGTACAGTTACAGTGAAAAAAATCATTAACCCTCCCAGAGCAAATCAAACATATCTCCAAATAAAAAGCTTATTTTGGCACCATCTCCTTAAAGATTATAGCATCACAGAGCTCAAAGGAACATCACTCCATGGTTTATACCACTAGGTGATTCTGAGCATAATTACAGATATTGACATTTGTCTGAGTGTCTAGATTATTTAAAAATTTTTTAGGTTAATAACTGTGTGTTTCTCTCATATTTATGCAAATAGTTGAATCAATTAACAAACAAGAGTTTACCTACAAGATTTTTGTTGTCAAAAAACTATAAATAAGCTTTAAAGGAAAAAGATGGACACTGGATTCCCAATACCTAGGTTTGAATCCTGTTTGTCTTTAGGAAAGCTAACTAACCTCTCTGAGTCTATTTTCTTTTCTTTCCTTTTTTTTTTTTTTTTTAATTCGTAACCTTTGCAACAGTGATCTTCTATTTTATGGTTGTGGAAAGAATAAAATAATTGCCTACCACATATGTGATCCATAGTGACTAAAACTAATTAACTGCCAGTTTTGGCTCTAAAATCACCGTAATAATAACAACAACAACAATAATAATAGCTTGTGTCACATGGGTACAAGAGATAAGGGAAGGGAAACATTTAATGTTAGATAATATCCAATATCTAGGAATATAATTATTTTTACAGGCACTGAATCAATATGAAATGCTTCCCATCCTCCCAACCTCAACCCTTGCATATACTACCATGAAGTCCACACCATCAGAAGCCTCTGAAGTAGGCAAAGCCAGTACCCAGTGGCTCTAGGTATCTGGAGCTCAAGAATGAAGTCTAGATTAGAAGATTCTTTAAGAGTTCAACAGCCCTTGGGAATGAGTTGAAGCCTGGAAGAATACAGAGGATGAATACATAGGATTTAGGCAATATCTAAAAGCCTTTTGCCTGAGGGACACTTAAAATTGAGCATAGTCAGAGGAAGAGAAACTCACATTGGGAAATAAAATCACTGGCAGATAGATACAAAGAAAACAAACATGACTGATCTCACAGAAATCTGAGAAAGAAATATTTTTAAAAGGAAATGAGAACAGAAAAGTCATTGAATTAAATGATTTGTTGGACATTTTTCTAAGAAAGGTGAGAATAAAAGCCACTTTTTGTTTAATGAGGAATAAATCAGTACCTGAGAAATTACAAAGACAATAAATAGAACTGATTTGATTAGGAAGGAGAAAAAGTAGGCACTAGTAATTATGGGACATGTGCTCTGGATTTGAGGGTTTACAAGTATGTTTTGAGCAGAAAAAAAAAAACATTCAATATAGAGAAAGAAAGGCAACAAGGGAGAGGAGAGCATATCTGACAGAGGAATGGAGATGATGCCTGAGAGAAGGAATGGACTGAAATCTAATACTTCGTGTGATTTCCCTTGACCTCCAAGTGGGAACAAAGACAGCCTCTCATTAATGCAGATTTTAAAACTGTCAGAGAGACATAACATAGCAGCATCTAGTAATCTGCTAGAAGTCACATTCTGTTAAGTGCAGATTATACAATAACTTCATGACTTTCAGTGCTAATAATTCCATTACTCTGCCATTTGAAGAGATAGCATGCAAACTTTCTCAATTCTATCCACTAGAAAATCAAGGGTGAAGTAGAAGAACTAAAACTCTGGGAGAAAGTGACTAGATCAGATGAGAATTTCCAGCTGAGATTAAAGGAATGTATTGAGCCTTAAATGGGCTATGCACCACAAGAAAAGAGCTTCTAGAAAATTCAGAGTAAAAGCCACTGTGATGTGGTGGCTGGAGATTACAAACATAGTACATCCTAAAGGATAAAAGATATCTGGGAAAGTCAAAGCTCAGGATTTGTTCAACTTATAATACAAGGGGCAAGAAAGAGGCCTCCATATATCCAGAAACAAAAACATGGTGTCTGGAAGCAGACAGTTTTATCTGAGAATGTAGAACTTCTCAACATTTATTTTGATTGAATTTTTGCTATCAACAACCATGATCTTCAAACTGAAAAGAATAAAACAAACATGGTCCAGAGATATTTGAAGCCCATGAGAGGTGACAAGATAAGAGAGAACAAGTTCAAGTCACAGAGGATACATAAACAATTCCCAGAACATAGAGAGAACTCTTAAACCCAGCAAATGCAATTTTTGATTTTTTTTAAAGAGAAAAATAGGAAATGTGCCAGGAGACATAAGAAAGTCACCTTAATTTTCGCAAAAACAAAAAAAAAGAGAGATCATAGAAACTAGGAACCATAATGCCAAAGGAAAAAACACTAGGCTATGTCATTATATAGATATATAGATAATTTGTACATATGAGAGATCAAAGCAGGAAAAAGTGAACATACACAGCTTGTGGAGATATCCACAAAGGCTGTTTAGAAGAGATGGCTTTTGAAGATTGGGGACATTTTGACAGATGGAAAGGAGGAGGGAGTGGGACAGTGGGTAGGGCATGTCAGACAAATGGGAGTAGCACTACAGAGAAAGAAGCAAGACTGCACTTGCTATGGGGTGAAATAAATGCTATAAATATGGTGGAATAGAAAGTAAATCTGGAGCTAAAAAGTAGTCAGTGGGTATATCATGCTTTTCCTGCTAACAGTAGTATTAGCAAAGGATAGGTGATCTTGAATGCCAAGGTAAAGCATATTTCATATGGACCTTTGCTTTTTTGTGTAAAGACAGCACTGGTAATATTTTGTTTCAGGTTTTACTCTACCTTAAACTCAACGAATCCAAGAAGGAAGAAACTATGCCCCTGTGAAGACATTTTTGCAAATTCTAGCACTTTATGGATCCTTTAAAGGAAGCTTCACACCTCTACACTGTATCTGTATAGGTCCATGATCTGAAGCTTCCCACACTCTTTATAAAGGGTTTCACTACTTATTCCTTCGTATGCCACAGGTCTTCTGTGATACATCCCTTCATAATGTAGGTGTTCTGATATGGGTTTTGCTCTTTCTTAACAGATGTCAGCCTGGCAGGCAGAGTTGTAAAAACTATGGCAGGAATCTATGGTATTTAGAGTTCGTATGACCTAATTTTTAATTTTTAAATAAAAAATCTAAATAAAAAATTCAGTGGAAGTCTCAGTATTTCAAAGACTGTCACCCATCAGTACTAACTGCCTTATTGTCAAGATGCTATCACTTGCCAGCCTTCTTAAGACCAAAAGTAGAATGCAGTATGACAGTTTTATTTATGGGTAAATTATCTCACTCCATCGCCTTAAGGTTCCATAGCAAAGCAAACAATGTATTTTTCTGGGCTGTTGGGAAAAAATACTAGTGCATTCCAAAGGCAACATTGTAGCAGATGTCTTAGTAGATATTTTACCAGTTCCAACCTTAAATTGAGCAATGACAGTGGTCATAGAGATGGAAAACTCAATCAATGCTGCACATTCACCTCAAATTTTAAAGCATATAAATATATAAATTTGGTTTAGGATAGTAGCAAAGGATGCATGTTAAAGACTGACATAAACATGGATGAATGTTATTTGGGTTTGATACTAAAGATAGTATTTGGGGCTGAACTAGGGTTTCCTAAGTTTGAATGAGATGATGCCTTTAGGTTAAGCATCTCTAACATGGGAAGAACTTGCATCATTGGGATAATATACAGCAGAATTTTCACAGAATGTAAAAATGCATGGTGCATAATAGGCGAACTTTAAATAAAAATTCTAGGAGTTCCCTTCGTGGCTCAGTGGTTGACGAATCCGACTAGGAACCATGAGGTTGCAGGTTTAATCCCTGGCCTTGCTCAGTGGGTTAAGGATCTGACGTTGCCGTGAGCTGTGTGGTGTAGGTTGCAGACGTGGCTGGGATCCTGCGTTGCTGTGGCTCTGGTGTAGGCCGGCGGCTGTGGCTCCAATTAGACCCCTAGTCTGGGAACCGCCATATGCTGCAAGAGTGGCACTAGAAAAGGCAAAAAGACCAAAAAAAAAGTCTAATTTCATTGTAACATTTGTATTTTCATCTGTTAATGGGGCTAGTTCTTGCTCTAAATTTGTCACAGCCGTAGTGTCTCCATGATGATTTAAAATACTGGAAGTTTTTGGAGAACATAGTCGATATAGACTTCAAGTATCTTAATACCATTCTGTTATGAAATACTGATTTTTCTCAAACAAATAACATGAATTATCTCACAAGGGCTTCTGTTCTGTCTTCAGTACAGCCCATTTCTTTACAGGTAACTCAGCTTCTACTCGCAGGGAATTTTTCACCTAATCAAGTATTGACAGAGAAAATGTATTCCTGTCCTAACCCAAGCAATAAACAGCTGACACAAAGAGCTTCAATATTTGTGCACCAAGTGTTATACAGATGATTTGTGATGACACAAAAGTGGAGTTTTCATCTTTCTGAAAGCATTTCCTTGGCTTTCTGCTGAAAGAGGGGAAAAATCTGCCATCACTCCTTTCTATTTAGACACCTGAATTTCATTGAGAAGGAGACTTGATGACAGAGTGACATGATTATATGCTGCCTTGTGCCTTGCTGAGCAGGGGGCTTCCAAGGCAGCTTGAGACAGGGGAGAATGTGAGAAGTGAGGCATGAGTTCAAACATGGGATACTGGCTTATTCTCTTAATAAAAATGATTATATTTACTTAGAAAAGACACATAGCTTCTTATGCATCTTTTACATGGCCATATTTTAACCCCCCATTAGCTGAAGTCCCCTTGGTTTTCCCTAATGCCCAGCCAGCTGGCTTCGGAGCATAACATGGGCCTGATGCCAAACCCTGGAGTATCTGGCACCTACAGGTATAATGACCTGCCTGTGGCTGCAGGTCACCTACATCTACCAGGCAGGAGTGACAATTTGATTTTTATAACTCTTGTCATTACAATGAAGCAGACTCACAGCCTTCATTTCCTGTCACTAGAAGAAGGAATTGGTGACCTTTTTTTTTTTAACCATGTCAGTTCACTTGACAATGAAAACAGGTTTTCCTGAAGCCACTATAACCTCAAGGCACCTGTATGGGACAAATTCCTTCCAAATACACAAATAAGGACATAATTTCTTCTCAAGCCAATGAATCAGTGCACTGTGAGGCCAGAGGGAATGCCAGCCAATTGACAAAGACTCAGGGCATAACCCTCAAGTGTAGAGAGCTTATTTTACAACACAGATTTCTCCCAGTTCTTTTAGATATGCAGAACAGCTACAGTTGAACCCGGTTTGTACATATCACCTAATCTTCTGTATATTCCCCAGTTTTTCTTAAGAAATCAACAAAAGTGGACTACCCATCCCAACAAAATGATGCTAGCAGTCCACAGCATGGAAGAAATGGACAACAAAATACAATCATTGATCAATCAGCACCACTACTAAGCTACTTTCAGCATCTGTGGAAGCCAGCAGCTAATCCCACTCGGAACTCCCTCATGCATACCAAGGCTCCTACCTACACAGTAAAATCTAGAAGCTTTTTCTTCTTGGCTGATCATTTAAGATTTCTAAAGTCTTTTGAAGAATATCAAAAAGTTGAATAAGTAACATTTTCAGTAATGTCCTTGATCTCCTACAAGTGTAAACACAGAGAGTGAATAAATCAAACCCCAAAGTCCTTTAGCACCAAAGTAATATTTTTTATTTGAAATATTTTATTCCTCTTTGAATATGGAAATAGGCCTTCAAATGAAACATAGATCTAAACTAGTAATGGATACAATAACTAAGAGTTGGAGACAGAGATATATTTGCTATTTCCTCAGGGTAATATATCTCAATTTAGTTCTCTAATACAAAGAAAAATGTTTTGTTTTGGTTTCAGTTTTCTTTTCAATAGTTATTTAATTAATAGGAATAAGGGACTTCTGCTGTCCTCCAATACAATAAGCCTTAAAGCCAGTTCAAGGTTCAAAAGGCCTCATTCCCAACCTAAGAGAGTAATTCTATGTTTAACACATCAAATAAATCTAGTATGGTATTGCTTTGGCAATTCTAGGTCTTTTATGGTTCCATATAAGTTTTTGGATTGTTCTAGTTCTATGAAAAAAAAACAAAAACAACAAGCAGAAGGCATAACTTTCCCAGACTTGAGGCAGTATTACAAAGCTACAGTAATTAAGACAGTGTAGTACTGGTACCAAAACAGACATACAGACCAATGGAACAGAATAGAGAACACAAAAATAAACCCAGACACCTATGGTCAATTAATCTTCAACAAAGAATGCAAGAATATACAATAGGAAAAAGACAGTCTTTTCAGCAAGTATTGCTGGGAAAACTGGACAGCCACATATAAATAAATGAAACTGGAACACACCCTCACACCATGCACAAAAATAAACTCAAAATGGCTTAAGCCAAGACAACATCAAACTCCTAGAAGAGAACATGGGTGAAACATTCTCTGACATCAACCTTACAAATGTTTTCTTAAGTCAGCCTCTCAAGGCAACAGAAATAAAAGCAAAAATAAACCAATGGGACCTAATCAAACTGACAAGCTTTTGCACAGCAAAGGAAACCATTAAAAAAAATGACAGCCGACTTTGGAATGGGAGAAAATAGTGTCAAATGATGCAACTGACAAGGGCTTAATCTCTAAAATACACAAACAACGTATACAACTCAACAGTAAAAAAAACCAACCAACCAACCAAACAAACAAACAATTGAAAAATGGGCCAAAGGCCTGAATAGACATTTCTCCAAAGAAGATATACAGATGGCCAACAAACACATGAAAAAAATGTTCAACATCACTAATTATTAGAGAAATGCAAATTAAAACTACTATGAGGTACCACCTCACACCAGTCAGAATAGCCATCATTACTAAGTCCACAAATAACAAATGCTAGAGAAGGTGTGGAGAAATGAGAATGTAAATTGGTACAACCTCTATGCAAAACAGTATGGAGGTGCCTCATAAAACTAAATATAGAACTACCATATGACCCAGCAATCCCATTCTTAGGCCTACATCCGGACAAAACTTTCCTTGAAAAAGACACATGCATCCATATGTTTATTGCAGCACTATTCACAATAGCCAAAACATGGAAACAACCTAAATGTCCATTGAAAGATGAATGGATTAAGAAAATGTGGTGTATATACACAATAGAATACTACTCAGCCATAAAAAACAAAGTAATGCCATTTGCAGCAACATGGATGGCACTAGTGACTCTCATACTAAGTGAAGTAAGTCAGAAAGAGAAGGACAAATACCATATGATATTACCTGTATCTGGAATCTAATATATGGCACAGATGAACTTTTCCACAGAAAAGAAACTCATGGACTTGGAGAACAGACTTGTGGTTGTCAGGGGGAAGGGAGGGAGTGGGATGGACTGGGAGTCTGGGGTTAATGCAAACTATTGCATTTGGAGTGGATAAGCAAAGACATCCTGCTGAATAGCACAGGGAACTATATCAAGTCACTTGTGATGGAATATAATAGAGGATAATGTGAGAAAAAGAATGTTATGTATATATGTATGACTGGGTCACTTTGCTATACAGTAGAAATTGACAGAACACTGTAAATCAAATATAATGGAAAATATAAAAATCATAAAAAAAATTTTTAAATCTAAAAAAAGTAACTCTAGTATAAAGGAAGGCAAATGTCTAGGCTCTCCATTTTGCCTGAAGAGGTGGATGCTTATGTTTCTGTTCTCTGTTCGCTCTCTATATATGGAACTTAGCTCCCTAGAGATAACTTTAGCAGATACCACTCAGACCCTGCAAAGAGTGACCTAATACCTTGGGAATCGGCATCAGGCCAGGCTGACAGATGGATATCAGTTTGACAAGAAATATGCTAGGCTATGTTAGGTTAGAGGTTACCAGCCAAATTCTCCTCTGAAACCACTCAAAAGGAAGCCTGTGAACACTTGCAAGCTTTTATACATAAAGAGATTTACCAATTAAGCTATTCCAGTGTTATATTAAATAAATGACTTAGAAGTAAAGTAGGTTGCCTGTTTTTGTTGATTGTTTCTTGGATTTTGAATTTATGTAGTTATCCATACACAACAGAAAATGGTTTTTATATTCCTCAAATTCATGGAAGGCACTCAGAAACTGCATCCAAAAGGCTTCTGTCCTCCTGTGCAAGCCTCTAGCCAAAGCAGGAAAACAACTGCTCGGGATTGTTTTTTTATAGATGCTTAAGCTTGCGAAGGAGTTGCTCGATATATTTTTACCCCATCTTATACTTGATTGAATCTGCTGTACAAACTAACTGAAGATGAAATATCACCTTCTTTGATTATCACTAAATAGTTCACAAATTAACACTAAACTGCAAATGAGGGAATAATGTGTCTTTTTGAGAAAAACAGATGCTTTCTATTCTAAAGTACGTGTGATAACAGGGAGGGATAGTTAATGTACAATGCATGCCATCTGCTGACTAATACAGAGTATTTACATAGGTAATTTCTTCCAATAACTACATTTGGTAAATGATTATCTGAATTAATATAACTACATTTGAACCACAAATTGGATCTTGCCATTTTTTAAAAAAAAAACAAAAAACTTTTCTAGCCATGATTTCACATCCCTCCTAATTAGGAAAAAATGATAATAAAAGGCAGCTGCTCTGAGGTTAAATTCAATGGTAAATTTTCAAATATGCGAACTTTAATATGCAATAAATAATGAATAAATCAGAAAGCTTCTCCCTTTATCTATGTCAATTAAAGGAATAAAAATATATTTCTTAAAACCCTGTAGTGAGAGCCATAATCTCTAAGCTTTCTCTGTTCCTGCTGATGCTTTGTGCTGCTTTACAAATCAGTTTGAATTAGATGTAAACAACATAATTGGAGAAATGTAATTTGTTGTATTTCTGTTTAGACACAGCAAGTAACACAGATAATTTTTAGATATTGTGTACAATTTATATTCAGTAGAAACAGTTTGAAAGAATGATAAAGCTTACGTATCTCTGTTTTGTTAATTTAATAGTTTAATCAGTACGACTGTTTAAAGTGTAAATCTATTTGCAGGTAGTAATTTCACGGACATAACAATTTCCATCCTTAAAAATAAATAGAATAAGAGAGCATTAATTTTATTTTTTTTCCTAACCTAAAATTTCACCCGCGATGATAGCCTCTGATTTACTGCCACAGATAAATCACACTTTGATTTTCCAAGTTTCATTTTCAGTGTTGTGGAAATTTTATCACAAACTTCATTTGATTAGCATATATGTTAATAGAAATTAATACCACCACCTACGATTAGATATTTGTCTTTATTGGAAGATTCCTGGGGAAAGAAGGTATTCAAAAGGCAGACAGTGATGGCAATTTGGGTCTTGAAATAAGGGAATCTCACTTTGTGGAGAATTAAACACCTTTTTCCATGAGGGTACTGCTCAATCTTCACAATGCAGAATAGTCTTACTGGCTTGAGGAATCAGGAGATGAAGTTTCAGGCTGCCTGAGTGGCTGGAAATTAAAAATGGAATTTCCAGAAAAGAAAGCCAAAGAGAAGGGAGCTGCAAAATCTGCACAGAAACTCCATTCAAATACTTGGCTGACCTTCAGACTATGCATATGCATGGGAGACTCCAGGAGCAACATATGGAAAGCTAAAATAATTGAACAGAGATTTCAGCTGCTGTCCATTTCAGGGAAGACAGAGTTTAAGTCCAGCAAAGGTAACTGCTTGCTACAACAAAACCTACACTGTTCAGGGAAAGAAAACAGAATCTAGAGTCTCTAACATATAACCCAAAATGTCTACTAAAGAATCAAAGTTTATTAGACACAAAACAGTGAAATGTGACTCATGTTCAAGAAGAGAAGCAGTCAATAGAAATCAACCCTGAAATGACCCAGATAATGGAATTATCAAGCATATTAGAAATATGTTAAAATACTTAAAAATTTGGTCATAATGAGTACACTCACGAGAAATGTCGGGAGAGAAATTGAAGGGTTTTGTTTTGTTTAAAGGACCAAATGGAAAGTCTGGAAATGAAAAGAACAATATCTAAAATGAAAGATTCAGTGGATGGGCTTAATGGGAGACTGGAAAAGGACAAAAAGGTTTCAGTAAACTTGAAGTTAAATCAATAGCAATTACCTAATCAGGAAAACAGGAAGAAAATGTATTAAAGCAAAACAGAGACTCAATAACTTGTGAGACAATAGTAAGTGGTCTAAAAGAATAGTGTGAGAAAATGAGGTAAGAAAAAAATTTTTTAAATGGCCATTTTTTTACAAATTTGGTGAAAAACATTTATACTCAAGAAGCCCAGAAAACCCAAAGCAGGATAATAAAAAGAAAAACATGCCTAGACGCATCATAGTCAACTTCTGAAAGTGAAACATCAACAGAAAATTTTATTTTCTCTAATTAATTGATTGATTGATTTTTAGGGCCACACCCATGGCCTATGGAAATTCCTAGGCCAGGGGTCCAATCAGAGCTGCATCTCCCGGCCTACACCACAGCTACAGCAATACCAGATCTGAACTGTGTCTGCAACCTACACCTCAGCTCATGGTAACACTGGATCCTTAACCCACTGAGTGAGGCCAGGGATCGAACTGCATCCTCATGGATACTAGTTGGGGTTGTTCCCACTCAGCCACAATGGGAACTCCAACAGAAAATATTAAAGGAGACAGAAAAAAAAAAGCCAAAACATTATACATACAGGGGAACAATTAATGAATGATTACTAAGTTCTCATCAAAAGAGGCTAGTTATCATATTTAAATTGCTGAAATGAAAAAAAAATATTTTAACCCAGGATTTTACATCCAGTGAAAGTACCCTTTAAAATGAAGCTGAAATAAAGTCATTATTTAGAAAAAAAAAAAAAAGATTTGAATTAGAAAAAATAAATAAAGTATTTCTTCAACTTAAAGGAAAATTATACCATGAAAATTCAGATGTTAAGGATGAAATGAAGAGTATCAGAGAAGGTTAATATCTAGGTAAATGTAAAAAGTAACTTTTTAGTGCCATACATTTTATTTTCTTAAATTTAATTTAACAGACCTATGACTGTTTAAATCAAAATTGAAAGAATAATCATGAGTTTCATAGAAATGTCATAGAAAAACATACAACAAAAACAGCAATAGGTGTAAATGGAGTTGGAAAGGCATACGGTCCTTACACTTCTTGTGAAATAGTAAAACATTATTTGAAATTTGACTGTGATAATTTAAAGATGTATATTATAATCTCTATATCCACCACTAAAAATATCAAGAGATACTGTACAGCTAAATATCTAAATGCTAGATATAGCTAAAATGTAAATATGGAAGCAAAATGAAATCTTTAAAAATAGGTTATCTACCTATGAAGACAGAGAAAGGGGAAAAATACAAGCATGGAAAAGTGATATATTATGAAAACATTGGTCTTAAGATATTGGTATGACTACATTACTGTAAGACAATGAAGACCTGAAGTGAATTGAAAAATACACGGAATATTTGTGCAACAAAACCCACTAACTTGACTTAGTGGAATATATAGAACATTTATACCCATATACCATAAAATACCTGTTCATTCAAGAGCAAATGGAACAGACCATTGATTAAGATAGATCAAACTTTAAAAAGACTGAAACCTCAGGAATTATGTGCCCTGACCACAATGTAATTAAATTAAATTAGAAATCAGTAAAAATAATACTTTTAGAAAAGTCCCAAATATTTGGAAATTTATCAATTTACTTCTAAATACCCATGGGTCAAATAATTCAACATCTTTTTTCTTCAGGGAAATTCAGATTAAAAACATAATGTGATAGCATTTCACAAACACCAGGATGGCTAAAAACAAAAACAAAAATCTGACAACACACCAAATGTTGGAAAGTATGTGGCACAAGTGGAACTCTCTATATTCCTTGTGACCAATAAAATGGCACCACTGTACTGCAGAATATTTTCACATTTTCTTATGAAATTAAACATACTGCTATGTGACTCAGGGTGTCCACTAGATATTTATCTCAGAGAAAAATAAAACATACACTGACCAAATTTTTTTTTTCTTTTTTGGCCACACCCATGGCATATGGAAGTTCCTTGGCCAGGGATGGAATCCAAAACGCAGCTGCAACCTAAGCCATAGCTGCGGCAGTGCTGGATCCTTAATCCATTGTGCCAGGCCGGGGATCAGACTAGTGCCGCCACAGAGACAATGCCAGATCCTTACTCTGCAGTACCACAGCAGGAACTCCCCCTTTTGTTTTTTTGATAGTTTCCTTCATTGTGCAAAAAAAAAAAAAAAAAAAACCATTTTGGTTTAATGTATTTATGTACTAATGTATTAATCTATTTATTTATTTTTGTTTTTGCTCCTCTTGCCTAAGGAGCCAGGTAAAAATATACGTTACTAAGACTGATATTAAAGAGTTTACTGCCTATGTTGGAGTTCCTGTCGTGGCTCAGTGGTTAACGAATCCGACTTGGAACCATGAGGTTGCGAGTTTGATCCCTGGCCTTGCTCAGTGGGTTAAGGATTTGGTGTTGCCATGAGCTGTGGTGTGGGTTGCAGATGTGGCTTGGATCCCGCATTGCTGTGGCTCTGGCGTAGGCTGGCGGCTACAGCTCCAATTAGACTCCTAGCCTGGGAACCTCCATATGCCACGGGAGGGGCCCTAGCAAAGGCAACAAGACAAAAAAAAAAAAAAAAGACTTTACTTACTGCCTGTGTTTTCTTCTAGAAGTTTTTTGGCTTCATGTATTACACTGAAGTCTATAATTCATTTTGAGTTTATTTTTGTGTATGTTGTAAGAAAGTGGTCATTCTTTTGCATGCACCTGTGCATTTTTCCCTTCACCATTTAAGCTAAGTGAGATAAGTCAGACAAAGACAAATATCATTATTTCACTCACATGTGGAATCTAAAAAAAAACAACCAACCAAAGAAACAAAAACAGATTCACAGATACAGAGAACAAACTGGTATTTTCAAGAACAGAAGGGTACGGGGAAAAAAATAGGTGAGGGGGATTAAGAAGTACAAACTTTCAGTTATAAAATAAATTAGTAATGAGAATGTAATATATAATATATAAGCATAAGGATTATAATCAATAATACTGTAATAACTTTGTATGGTAATAGATGGTTACTAGACTAACGTGGTGATCATTTTGTAAAGTATCTGAACATCCAAACACTGTTAAACACCTGAAATTAATATGATATTGTATGTATACTATACTTCAACTGAAAAAAAAAAAAAAAAGCAACCACTTGAGGGCTCTGATAAATAGACAAAAGCAAGAAGATTGCAGAGGGGAAGTTAAAACGTGGTAAAGCAACTTGTTAGGAGTATCTTTATTTGGCTTGCTTCACAAGTGTCTTTAGAGTCTTGCTGTATTTTTACATGCACAAAATGAAATCATATACAATCTATGATGGGTGTAGTTTATGGGGGAAAAAGCAAAGGCAAATTTCCTATGGTAGGATTAAACTCAAAGGTTGGCAAATAGGTGGATATCTCATCATTTAAATTTACTAACTTAAAATTTATTAAAAATAAAGTTTAAATAAATTTTTTCAAGTTATGGTTTGAACATATTTTTTAGTCTTCATTTTAACAACTTTTTCAATTAACCAAAAAGTTTTGGCTGTAACTGTGTAATATGAAAGAGTTCCTACTCTGGCAGCAAAGATAATTTAAAGATTTGGTATTCAGTTGATGTAAGAAATGCACATTTGCAAAATTTTATGAAGACTATGCTTAAACATATATTGTACTTTCTAATTTTAACAAAAGGAACTGTTTAAATATTTTATTGCATGTCAAAATCTGTTAGATTAAAATAAAATTAACTTGAAAATGTAATATTGCAGAAGATTAAAAATTCCAAAAACTCCAAGTAAATCCTAGCCCTTTTGGTTTTAAATGCTACTCTTTGTAGTACTTGGAAGAAAGTTGGCTATTTAACAGAATGATGAGTTACTCTTATATCAGAATCCCTGGAAATGCCAAAGTATAATTTCTAAATAAAAGCACAGGAAAAACATAAGTAAATTTAAAAACCAAATATAAAGTATTTAAATTTCATATAGATATTATCATTATTATTATTGTTTTTTACTCAGCATCATGACCATAATTTCCTTGTGACTATACCACTAAAATCAGTCTTAGTGAGAAGAGATCTTGAAAATGTGCTGTTTTCCTTGGAAGCATACAAATGTGTTGGGTCTGGAGAAAGCAACTGCCTTGATTTCTTGTATATTAATAGAGAGCAAACATTAAGATGCACATCATCATAAGAACTAATCATAAATTGTAACCAGAGATCCCAGGGTTGTGGGAAGATAAGAGTAAGAATTGAGTGAGTTTTTTTATGAATGATTTGACCGAGGACAAGATGGAAGACAAGTTTGAGCAGATTAAATTCTAAAGTAATGTTTCAGGAGTTCCCGCCGTGGCGCAGTGGTTAACGAATCCGACTAGGAACCATGAGGTTGCGGGTTCGGTCCCTGCCCTTGCTCAGTGGGTTAAGGATCCGGCGTTGCCGTGAGCTGTGGTGTAGGTTGCAGATGCAGCTTGGATCCCGCGTTGCTGTGGCTCTGGCGTAGGCCGGTGGCTACAGCTCCGATTCAACCCCTAGCCTGGGAACCTCCATATGCCGCAGGAGCGGCCCAAGAAATAGCAACAACAACAACAACAACAACAAAAAATACAAAAAATAAATAAATAAATAATGTTTCAAAATACCTAGACATTTTAACTAATCATCATTATAAAACATATCTATATTTAATTTAGATACTCTCTAATGCTTGAAAATTGCATGGTGTTTTGATGCTATATTAGATGATGGTGATGAAGACTATGTAAGGCTACCCAACATATTTTTAATTGTTTCTGATCCATGATGTATTGAAAAACACTCCCACTTCTCTATCAAACCTGATTAACTTCATTTGTATTACCAAGAATAGGAGGGCTTTTGCTTTTTAAAATCTAATATCCTTTTAAACTTAGAATGTGCTTTCAGAAAACAGTAATCAGTAGAGTTGTTTCAAATTCATTTTCCTTCATCCCTTTCTGTAACATCCCTAAAATCCTCTGAGATTCAATACCTCCAGGTTTGCATTTGGAAACCTCAAAAGCACTAGCCTCAACCTCTGTAACTTTATTTCTTTGCATCTCTCATTTATTCTGCTTTCCCTGGTGTATTTTTCAGATGCTGGTGCTTCATGTCTTTAAAATGCAACTAGATTTTTAAACCTAGCTCATCCCTCCAGAGCTTCCCTCAACAAAGACTTATAGAGCCACCTGGGATCAGTACAGAAGACATTCTAATAAAACAGAACAAGCTCAAGACTTTTCTGCATCTGAAGAGGGCCTGTCAACCCTTATCACAGAAATCATTGTAGGGAAAATGGTATTAGAATTCCATGAGAAAAAGGGGGGAATGAGCCCCCTAAATCAAAGAACTAGAAAATATTCAAAAAAGTAATACATGTAAATTAGATTTCAACAAAGTACATAAATTAGATGTGAACATAAAAGATGGCAGTAAAAAATTTTTTAATTTCTTTTTTTTAATTACCTTTTTAAACTTCTTATTTTATGGCCACACCTGGGCCAGGAATTTAATCTGAGCTGCAGCTGCAATCCAAGCTGGAAACTGAACCCACACCTCCAAAGCGACCTAAGATGCCACAGTCAGATTCTTAACCCACTGTGCCATGGAGGGAACTTCAAAAATTTTTAATTTCTATGCAATGCTGAAACAAATCTTGAAAACAGAACATTTAGTAAAAACATTTACTTGGCCCTTATGATAAAAGACATACAGATATCTTTTATCATAAGGGCCATATGTATCTTATATGTCTCTATAACAAGAAATACATATATATGTATTTATATATATTTATTTATATATTTATTATATATATGTATATATTATATATACATATATAATATATATATTTATATTTATTATATATATATATAGCCACAAGAGTACCAAAATAAGAAATAAGCATTTCACAATTATGAGACTTTGATGTAATCTAATTCAATGATGAGCCTACAGAGAGTCTGCTAAATTTCTAAAGTCCTTTAATCCTCAAATTAAAAGCTGACAATCAAATTGTGTTCTGGTGAGTGAGTGCTTTATTTGCTTAAACTTTAAGTTTTTAAAGAAATTTCAGGCCTCATTCAAAAACTTAGCCATTTATTTAAAAAAATCTGCAGCATTTAAAATAAATCTCTCTCCATCCAATAAAAAACTTTCCATTTGCTAAAGTAAATATTTTCCTAAATGAAATAAATTATTCAATCACTATGAAAGATATCTTCTTTGTGATTAAGGAAAAACCACAACAATATCAAGCTACTAATCTGTTAGGGCAATGCATCATCATAATGATAAACAAATTACTGTCCTTGGTAAATTCAATGAATACAATTTAAAAGGAGAACTGAAGCCAAATAGAAAGTACTAATAGAGATAAAGCAGGGAGTTAGCAATGTCCTTTGAAATTGAACATACGCAATTTCATTATCAGCCTTCCACGTTAAGACTGATACATTAGGCACCATTCAGTACTCCAAGAGAAAACCTTTAAGGAGTTTTATAAAGTATGACTTGGCGTACCTAGTTTTAATGTGAATATTTATCATGAACTGTTAACATCATGCTTTAAAATCATCACAACAATAAAATAAAGCACGTTGGTCCATCAACACACATTTATTCATCAACTACATATAATATGTAAGGCACTGTCAGAGTGTATTCTAGATCTCAAGTCTAAAATTTGTTTTATTTTCCTCCAAACAGGAAATTCTTCATAACGTTTTAGAATATCAGAAAACTCTCTAAGTTGGTAATCAAGAGATGTTCTCCTTTTTAATACTTGTTACTGAAGTATATTATAATACATAAAAGGACATATTTCAAAAGGTTACACCTCAATAAATCTACACAAAGATTTAGAAACAGGATCACACCTAGATTAAGAAACAGGACGGAGTTCCCATCATGGCTCAGTAGTTAACGAACCCGACTAGTAACCATGAGGGTGAGGGTTCGATTCCTGGCCTCACTCAGTGGGTTAAGGATCTGGCGTTGCCATGAGCTGTGGTGTAGGTCACAGATGCAGCTCAGATCCCGGTTGCTGTGGCTGTGGTGTAGGCCAGCGGCTACACTTCCGATTTGACCCCTAGCCTGGGAACCTCCATATGTGGCCCTAAAAAAATAATAATAAAGAAAAAGAAAAAAAGAAAAAAAAAAGGAAACAGGATTACATACATCCCTGAAGCTCCTTCTCCCCATCAGTCATCCCACCTCTAAAGGTAATTACTACCCTTCCTCTAATAGAATGTGTAAGCTTTACCCTGATGCACTTTATGTAATAGAATCATATGCTATGGGCTCATTTGTTACTAACTTCTTCCAATATTATGTGTGTGGAATTCAGCTAAATGTCTGCAAATAGTTATAGATTATTCATTTTCATCACTGTATAGTATTCTATTGTAAGAGAATGTGTGTGGGTATATACACTCACAATGTATTTGGAAATATCAATGGTTTGGATTTGGGGCTATCACAAGTATTGATGCTAGGAACATTCTAGTGCATATGTTTTGGTGAATATGTAAGTAGACAACTTGGAATGGAATTGCTAGGTCATATATCCTTATTAATTTGTAAATACATTTTCAAAATTCAAAAGTGGGAGAAAACAATGTAGTGAAAACCAAATCACTTAAAACCTCACCATTTAAAAAAATACACAAAGTAAGAACTTAAGGGATCCAACACTCACCTATCTCTTACCACAGGTCAGATACTATATTTAGCAATCTGACAGGACTCCTTCAGACTTTTCCCATGCTATGTAGAATTAACAAAGGCATAAAAGTTATTAAAAGTGACAGTTAGGAGTGAAATTCTACTGTACGTTAAGAGAGAATGTTAATTTGCACTTCAAAAATACCTCATCACCAAAGTACAGGCAATATTTCTGACCACATCACAGTAATTGAGCCAGGAAGCATACACCAGAAGATTGAGATGTTCTTCCTGTCTTCACCAGTAGATAGCCAACAGCTCAAGAAATGAGTTTACTGACATTTGAAAGTGTTTTCAATGATCTCATAATCTGAACTGCTCTAAACTGTGATCTCTAACAGCTACAGCAAAGTTTTACAGTTTTATGGGTATTTATCATATAGGCATCTGAATGAAAGTACTTCTGATTCAAATTCTAGCAGACACATTTCACCAGAAAAAGTAAACTTAAACTCATTATCTTTAATTCTGTTCATAACCCACTTAAACGTTTTTTAAAAAAATATTTAAATCCAAATATTTGGCACTATCTCTCCATGTAAAGACATATATCCACTGCAAAGAGATTCTTAAAAAACCCTCCCAAAACACCCCCAGTTTATTTTCTGATAGAAAACTTTTTAAAAATATCCCTACCACTTTAAATTTGCAAGACCTCATCATTCTCATCCTGGTTTCTTGCTTATAGAAAAAGCAGTTCTGTTTTCTCCCACTACATGAATCTTGAGCAATTAACAGCTCTTTGTTGAACCTCACTTGGTTCTCTTAATCCTCTCTATTCCTCGTTTTCTCTATTTTGAAACATTTTGAAATATCACAAGAAAATACAAGATCATATCTTACTTTTTTTTTTGGCCACACCCATGTCACGTGGAAGTTCCTGGGACAGGAACATACAGCAGAAACCCAAGCCACTGCAGTGACAATGCCAGATCCTTAACCCATTGCACCACAAGAGAACTCCAATAATATCTCACTCTTTAATTTTAGATTGAAGTGCACATCTTTTGAAGCAACTTTGTGCTTTTAGATAAATTACTGTACAATTGACCCTTGAACAACGTGGGTTTGAACTGCCTGGGTCAACTTATATGCAGTTATATTTCGATAGTAAATACCATGTTACTACACTGTCCAAACTTGGTTGAACCTGTGGATGCTGAGTAACCAGGGATATGGAAGGCTGACTATAAATTATACATGGATTATACATTGTTCAAGGGTCATCAGTATTATGCAGTATTATGTTAATTCCTCCAAAGTACCATTAGACGTGTCTCAGTGTCTAAGATAAAGATCCCCTATCTCCTTCTCCTGAAGTTACCTGCACATGCAACTCTTAAAGTAAAATTCACATCTCAGAGTTTTAAAACCGATTTCCACTGAAACCTAATTGAACAGTATTTTTAAAAGAAGTACACTTTCTTTTACACTCACAATGTATTGAATGCTTACAAATACCATACCTATTCCAAGTGCTGAGTATTTATAATCTTAATTACTCTTCACTCCAAAAGAGGAGGGGGAGCTATAAAATATATTATTATTGTGGCTGATATTCTTGTTTAATAAAATAAGGTATAGTGAGATTAAATAACTTTCCTAAAACCATGCACTATCAGATATTGGGGCCAAGATCTGATCCCATGCAGAGTGACAACAAAGTTCACCTACTTAACCACCATGCCACTGCTGTTTCCCAGATTCATACATATGTCTGTATATTCAAAATACTCTAATTTATTCACTTCTCCCACACAGGACTCTCAAGAACAGTAAGAATTATCTTCAACACCCACAACCTAGAATAATTACTTTTAGGAAGCTCCAGTTTCCCTAGAGACTGTTTTTTGTCAAAACACTAAGTTTACATCATTGATACCAACTGAACATCTTGAGGTCAATAGCCCTAAAGGCATATTCCAAAAGAAAAGGTAACAGGTTAGGCATCCGAAGTCCAAGGGAAAGATGAGCAACTTGGAATTGATAAATTATTAAAGGGGAAGAACAAAATATGTCCGAGTTTCAGGGAAAGCAAGTATAAGAAAGACAGAAATTAGATCAGAGGAAGCAAATAAAGTAAAGAACAGATCATCAGTCCTTAAAGCTTAGAAAGGATGTTTCTGAACCTGCAAGACACCTACTTTTCCTACTCAGCCCCCCAGAGTCAATGTCAAGTAAGCCTATGTGAAGGCTGGTGGGAGGTAATCACATACTCATGGTCTGTGTGGGTAGGCAGCCAACCCCATTTAAAAAGTTTTCCTAATGCCAGGCTAGCATGGGAGCCCTGGAAAACAGGCAGGGACAAAGCAAATAGAACACTGTAATATACTTTCAGTTGGAGAATGGTGCAAAATCAAATGCCAGAGCCACTCCAGATAAACTTACCCTTCTTACCAGTTTTACATTGGACTGGCCCTGGGCAATATTCAGTGTTAATGGGATGACAATATAAATGGGATTTCATAAAGTTTAAGGATGTATATCTCTAAATAACTTGCTTACCTCTCCCCGCCCCACACTGCTTTTTCCCTCTCCTTTTCTAATCAGAAATCAATAAAGGAAGGTAAGAAAAGAGGTGTAAAGGTGGAGAGACTGAATTACTGGGGAAGTCTAGAATAGATTTAGCCAAACAGGAGACTGGAAAAGGACTAGGGTATAGAGGTTAGACCTAACCACTGAACAAAAGCAGTCTATTCAGAGCAGCTGATCGCTGTGTCCAACCTATGCAGTGTTCTAGGGCAAATTACTTCATAATTGTGTGCCTCATTTTCCTTATTTGGAAAAATAGGCATGACAATGCTTTCTTCACAGGGTTATGAGGAAGTAAAATAAGATATGTGACACTATTTGGTATATCTTAGGCACTCAAAGATGTCAGCTGACTCAACTCTTCTTTCTCTGAACACTTACACAAATGTTTATATTTCTCTCAAGGCGTAATTTACTTCCTACTTGCCCTGTAGTCATTTCTACATGCATCCTATCTCCTGCACTAGTGTGTAAACTCACTGAGAGCAGGATATATGTCTGATTCACAAGTATCTTCTTTAGTTGGAATTTAGTCAATGTTTATTTGGATGGATATTTTAAAACTAGAAAAGACCACTGAAAGACAATGTAGTGCATAATAATCAGGTAAGTAAAGGTAGGAGATGGAGATGTTCAAGGCAGGAGATATCTGGACATTCAATCCAGTAGAGAAAGAGCCAGAAAGTCCTTAAAAGTGACAGAGGGACCCAGCAAATGGACTGTGTTCATGGAACCAAGCAAGCCACTAGAGAGGGGCAACAGACTGGGTCTTAAGTTTGCTGCTTGAATCTAGCTGAACCAATAAAAACTTGAACAACAACAAAAAATGGACAACTAAAAAATCAAGTTACTCTGGGAAATGGAGAGAAAATAAGTGAACATATACATGATTTTAATGTTAGTAAAAAATAAATGCTTTGCAGAAGTAATAACTGTGAGGTGCCTTTTAGCGCAGTAGGTAGTATGTCAGTTTCATAGAAGTAATGACCGTGGTTCTAGAGTTAGTGAATTCTAGGTTTGACTTCAGTCAGTTAATAGCTATTTAATTGTGGGCAAATTATATAATTTCTCATGTATAAGATATACAGGATAATAGTACCCACTCGAGGGGAATAGTGAAGGGATTTTAAATAAGATAATTTATGATAAAGTACTTAGCACAGTGGCAGCAATATAGTAAGTACCCAACAAATGCCAGTTTTAACAATAATAATACTTATCATTACTACTTTCATTTTATAAATGAAAAATACAGAATCTGGGAAGATAAAGTAATTTTTCCAAAGTCATATAGAATTTAGCCCAGGTTGGACAGCCAGCAAAGCCCACATTGTTAAGAATGAGAGTAGAAGCAGGATGTTTGAACACATGAACAAAACAAAAGTAAATTCTTCTCTTCTTTTTTTTTTGGCTTTTTAGGGCTGCACTCGCAGCACATGGAGGTCCCCAGGCTAGGGATATAATTGGAGCTATAGCTGCCAGCCTACGCCACAGCCACAGCAACGCCAGATCCGAGCCACGTCTGCAACCTACACCACAGCTCACGGCAACGCCGCATCCTTAACCCACTGAGCAAGGCCAGGGATTGAACCCGCAACCTCATAGTTCCTAGTCAGATTCATTTCCACTGTGCCACGATGGGAACTCCAAAAAAAAAGGAAATTTTAGAAGGGCTGACCTTGGTGGTGTATATTCCTTTGAACCACTCTAACTTGACATAAAGATTAGTCTCATGGTCAGCAGAAGGGTGGCTTGAACCTGAGGGCTCTGGTCCCTTACCCAACCATGGGGGTTGGAAAGATGTATAAATATGGAGTTATTTTGGTCACTTTGATCTCCCTTAAATGTTACTAATAATCTAGAAATATATCAGTCAGGAAAATATCAATATAATTGATAACAATTTATTGTTAGGAGGTGGAATGTTGAAGTGAATAAGAGCATGGCCCTTGCATTAATACAGGCATGGTTTAAAGTTCTGGCTCTTCCACTTACTAATTCAAACTATAAGTGTGTCATCTAACATCTTTAGGGTTCAGTTTCCTCATCTGTAAAATGACAATAGTAAAAATATGTACAATATAAGTTAGTTTTGAAAGCACTTAGCGTACCCTTTTATGAATTTTGCATTATTTTTATTTTGCAACATATTAAATGTAAATTAAAATAAGAATAGCTTTGGTCAACGATAAGTATTTGTAAGTGTTTTGTCACCTTTTTAACTCACTAACTTATGGGACACAAATTCCATACTATGGATAATTCAAGAGGGGAGAGTTAATTTAAAATTTTTAAATAACTTTAAAAAGTGTGTAATATATACAATATGGCAAAAAACTCAAATTCTCAAATGGAGGAAATTTTTTTTAAATATTGATTTTATGTAAGAATGGGAATCTATCCCTGAGATATAAACTAAACTTTATTTTTAAAGTAGCCAGTCAAAATTTGCAATGAGTAATAAATTTGTTGGGTACTGAATGATACAATGATAGTTATGGTAATGGCATAGATAAGTAAATAAACTTGGTATCATTTTTGACAAGACAATGAAGTCTGAAAACATAGGATAAGAAAAAATAAGAAGCAAATAAGACTATATTAATTTTATCCAATACTAAAAATGTCAGCATTATACTAGATACTATTATGTAATATCTGCATTAGTTAAAGAATACCACATGCTTCAAGAAATAACCCCCAAATCTCAAGAGCTTACCCAATCAATGTTTCTTTCTCTCTTATGCAGAGTCTTGGTCAGGAGGTTCTCCTCCACATGGTAATCCATGGATCCAGTCTCCAACCAACTAATGGCTGTATATCTGTCTGGCTGGTAAACAAAAAGAAAGAACATGCAGAATGGTAAGGAAAAATTAACAGCACAGGCCTAGAAATGTAGCCCAATATACTGTCCAGAGATAATCAAATATCTCTACCCATATGCAATTATATTGAAATAAGAATATGCAGTATCATGTAATTAATATACCTATATGCAGAATTAAGAATTTTACATTATTAAATATTGAATATAAATTCTCAAAAATTGGACTGAGAGTCCTCCAGAAATATAGAGAGAATGGTAATATACTAAAAAGTATGGAAAAATGCTAAGTGAAATGTAGAATGAATTCAGAAGCTTCAATGTCCATCTAATGGGACATCTAAAAAGACAAAAAAGAATTTAAAGAGAAAATATAATGCTTAGGAATTTCTCCAAGCTGAAAATATTCACTATATTCTAGATTGAAACAACCAAAAATTAATAGAATATACTGAAAATAAGGATAAAGTTCTCAAATATTTAAATGTATTATGAGGATTCAAGAGGCAACTGTGAACCCAAAACTATACTGCAAAGCAGGATTTTAAAACCATTCATTCCCTGGCACATAGAAGTGTAATTCCAGACAAAAGATACAGAGAAAAGCCAGATTACTTATAATAGGTTAAAAAAAATTGACATCAAGCTTCTAATCAGAAGTATTTGAAATAAAAAGTATGTGAAGAGAGCTAAAAATTAAAAGAGATAAGAAGAAAAAACTTTTAACATAGAATTGTATATATTATTAAAGAGTAAGAGAAAAAAAAACATTTTCATATTTACAAGAACTCATAAGCATTACCATTAAGGAAGACATTGTGAAAAGCTAATAAAACATATATTCCAACAAAAAAGAAAATAAAACTAGAAATGAGGAATGGGGTACAAGAAGTAATGGTAAAGACAGCAAAACAAAAAATCAGAAACTCATTGTTAAATGTAAGTAATTTTTGTAAAATACCATGCTTATAAAAATCTGGAACTAAAATTCCAAATAGTAGCTGCATTAGAAATTGAAAATGATAAGGGGAAAGAGTGGACAATAATGAGACCATGCTGAGTTTTTTGTGTTATGTGCTCTAGAGTTATAGTTATATATATTTTTATTAGAAAATTATAAGAAGTTAAATATTTGAAATTTTAAGAGCAATTTGCAGAATAGAAATTAATAGAAAATTAAAGTTTGAAAATACAAAATGAAAAGAAATAAACAAATTCAATAAATTCAACAGAAGGTCAAAAAGGGAGGAAGGATAAAATATAGAAAGTATAGAATACACAGAAAGAATAATTGGCATTGCCAAAATTAAATTAAAATCACAGTATATGAACCTTAGGGGAAGGTTCAAAATCTCCCCCTAAATCCTCAAAATGCCTTTAAATATTTGAGTGCTTTATTTGTACCTATTTTCAATATACTCTATTAATCCTTAATTATTCAAGTCATTCATTTCTGAAGAGCTTTGGCAGTTGTTTTCAGTTGTGATTTCAGTTTATCTTTGCAGCTTGTGACATTGAGAGGAAGACCAAAATAAGAGACACTAGTGTAAAGCAGAGAGGGATTTGGGGAGGTAGGAGACCAATAACATAACTCTCTTTTTTTTTTAAGTTTTATCGAGATACAATCAACATACAATACCATATAAATTGGAGCTACACAACATAATGAGTTGATAGATGTATATATTGCTAAATTATTAGCACCACCTATCTTTCTCAAACTCTTCCAAAAATGTGAAGGGGACATTTACAAGGCCAGCATTACTCTGATACCAAAGTCAGATGAGGACACAACAGGAAAACAAAACAAAACAACTCCAAGCCAATATCCCTCATGTATATAGATGCAAAAATTCTCAACAAAATACTAGCAAATCGAATTCAATGGTACATTTTACTAGATTAAGTAGGATTCATCTCTGGGATGCAAGGATGGTTCAGTGCATGCAAATCGGTAAATGGGATATACCACATTAATAGAACAAAAGAAAAAAAAGTCATATGATCATCTAATAGATGTAGAAAAGGCATTTGACCAAAGTCAACATCCTTTCAAGATAAAAATCTCTCAACAAATTGGATATAGAAAAAACATACTTCAACATAGTAAAGGCCATATATATATATATATATATATATATATATATATATATATATCCCTTTATTCATTAGCAGATATTTTCATGTTGCAATGATTTATTTCCTTATAGAATAACCAAAGAGGGGATTCTGATGATCAACACTCGGATAACTAAGACTCAGTATACTCAGTTACTGTTGGCACATTTATTTATTCATTTATTTATTTTGCTTTTTTTTTAGGGCCACACCCACAGCATTTGGAAGTTCCCAGCCCAGGGGTCGAATTGGAGCTGCAGCTGCCAGCCTACACCACAGCCACAGCAATTCAGGATCTGAGCTGCATCTGCAACCTACATCACAGCTCACAGCAACGCTAGATCCTTAACCCACTGAGTGAGGCCAGGGATCGAACCTACATCCTCATGGATACTAGACGGGTTCTTAACCTGCTGAGCCACAACGGGAACTACTGTTGGCACATTTATATGCTGGTAAAGGCATAGTATAGCATCTTGAAGGACATCTACCAATTAGATGTATGATAATACTAATAGGGTAGATATCTGTGTCAATCCAGGTCAGTTTTGATTTATCTCCCCATCATGGGTCTCATTTTCCTACCTCTTTGCATTCCTCGTAAATTTTGATTGGATTATAGACTTTTTGATTTTTACCTAGTTGGGTGCTAGATATTCTTGTATGCCTAAAATATTCTTCAGTTTTGTTCTAGGATGCCATTAAGTTCTTAGGTTAGTTTGTTTCTTTCAGATATTCCTTTTAAGATTTGTTTGGCAGGACCAGGGCAGTGGTCAGCCTAGGGCTGATTATTGCTCCCTACAAGACAAGTCTTTCCTGCGTATTCTACTTAATTCCCCGTGAGTCATAAGGTATGTCTCGTGGAAACAGACATGATTCCCAACCCTGTGTGTTATATCGAGGACTTTTACCTCCCATGTGAAATATACCAATTCACCTTTAATGATAGAGTTAGAACTTTTATCTGTTCTACTTGTTCCTTCCTTCTCAGTCTTGATTCCTTTTTATCTTTTAGCCCTTTTAACTTGCTTTCACATTTGAAAAAGATTTACTTCACTCAGATCATCCTGTCCCCTTTAGCCCTTCAGCTTATTTTCCCACCTCTTGAGGATCTTTGAATGTACTTGGTATCTTTATATTAAATACTGGTAACAATTGAAGAGTTTATTTAGCCTGCCTTTTTTCCTAATCCATTAATAATTGCCTAGTAGGCCCATAAAACTGAGAAGCAAGAGATTGAATAGCACATTCTTATTTGTCTTATCCGTAGAGAAATAAATCTACTTGTAAGATTTAATCCTATAATCCATTAAAAAAAAAAAAACTGGTCCAAGTGTCACTGCCTTCCAACTGAGAAGTCAAGCTTTCAGTTTAGGAAGATAATGCACCATCTTTCATGAGAAAATTTTTTTTGCACTTTTGGGTTTTTAAGAGTATTATCAATAAATATCAATTTAAAGCACACTTAATGTCAGATTCTACAGGTCAACCATGAAGAGTTATTCATTCCAGGTTCATGTTATATAAGCTTTTAGATGATATGCATGTGTGTGTGTGTGTGTGTGTGTGTGTGTGTTGGATATTATTTACAGAGGAAACAAAACAATTATAACAGGAACCTTCCTTTTTGATGGGTAGATGGATCAATGAATGGCTAGTGACAGAAAAGACTATAAATTTCCTTAGTGCAAAAGTAGTACACAGCAAAGTCTATATAGATTTACATCAATCAAGATATACAGCAAATTTAGTTTTTACCATAATCTTTACTATTGACTGAAATGGTCAACTCTCACTTTTCTGGGGCTAGAATATTTACCATTTGTCAGGCCAAGGAACAGGCCTGAAAACCAGTGACCCTATTAATAATGATAGGTAAAAAGCATGGATTCTGGAAACAAAGAGTTCTTTGAGACCGGGCTAGATGTCAAAATAAGTTTGAAACAAGAGACCTGAGAAATCAAAAAAGAACCTAAAATCACATGTTGGAGTCCTGCAAGAGACAGAAGAATTATGAGGAGACTTGAAGGAAACGTTTAAAATTCATTTCCCCAGAGAATCATGGTGAAACCGTGGGAAAGAGGGGAAAGAGTAAATCTTTCCATGAAGGAAGTCTCTTTCTTTTTCTTTTTTTTTCCTTTTTTTTTTTTTTTTTTTTTTTTAAAGCTGCTCCTGCAGCATGTGGGGTTTCCTGGGCCAGGGACTGAACCTAAGCCACAGCTATAACCAGAGCCATAAGCGGTGACAACGCCAGATCTTTAACCTGCTAAGCCATGAGGGAACTCCCTGAAGACAGTGTTTAAATCATGGATATACATTTACCTGAATTGATTTGAAAGCAATTCTACTGAGAACCGAGAAAGCTTAACTGGGAAACATTTATAGTATTTTTATGTGCTCATCTTGCCTTTATATTTTTATTGAGGTATAATGGCATACAATATTATATTGGTTTCAGGTATACAACATAATGATTTGATAATTATATTTATTGCAAAATGATCACAATAAGTCTAGTTATCATCTGTCACCATACAGTCACAAATTTTTAATTTTGTGATAAGAACCTTTAAGATCTATTTTCTCAGCAACTTTCAAATATGTAATACAGTATTATTAACTTAATAACCATGCTACACATCATATCCTTTTAACTTATTTTATAATTGGAAGTTGGTTACAATATTTTATTTTATTTATTTATTTATTTATTTTTTGGCTTTCTGCCTTTTCTAGGGCCGTGCCCACGGCATATGGAGGTTCCCAGGCTAGGGGTCTAATCGGAGCTGTAGCTACCGGCCTACACCAGAGCCACAGCAACATGGGATCCGAGCCGCGTCTGCGACATGCACCACAGCTCACGGCAACGCTGGATCCTTAACCCACTGACCAAGGTCAGGGATCGAACCCGCAACCTCATGGTTCCCAGTCGGATTCGTTAACTCCGTTACAATATTTTAAATCTTACAAGTCTAAGTCACAAGTCGGAGGTGGAAAATTTATTTTATTTTACTTTAATTTTTTTCAACAAGAACTTCTTAATGGTTTTAAGTGAACCAATCTGTTCAGCAGAGTCCATAAAAGGGAGGCGGCTCATGAAGTAAGAAACTTTCTTTCCTTCATAAATGCAGCACTGGATCAATAGCTGTATTTCATATGGGTTTAAGTTAAGGCCATGTAAAATGAATTAATTCTATATTGTTTCCACTCCAAAGATGACACTGCTGGCACACCATCTCTAGGCACACACATTTCTAAAACACTCATCACACAAATTTCAAGTCACACACACCTACACATGACTGTACTGTCCACCAAAACCACTAGAAATATTAGTACTAGGTTTCCCTCTGAGTTGTTCAAATAGTAAGGGCGTGACCCAGTCCACCTCTACTCTCTTATACGTAATCCCCCTAGTGACCACGGCATACTGTTCTAAAGGGAATACCCAAATGTAGTCAGAAGGTATAAGAGAATTGGATTAATTGGTTCACAAGGGCAATTAATTCGAAACAAATCAAATTAAAGCCTTTAGAATTGGAATGGCTAAAGATTTTAATCATGATCAGTGAGGTGGTCTATTTCTAAGATGCCAATTTAACCCTAATAGTTTAATCTCTCCAAAAAAAAAAGAGGGTAATCTCTCAAAAAGAGTGCAAAAAAGATGGCCAAATAGAATATAATCCCTGGCTATATGTATGATTGTGTGACCTTGTGTATGTGTAGCTTAGAAAGGGGACATGAGACATAAAGTATGTTTTAACATTGCCATCTTGATCACATAAGTTTTAGGTTGAAGGTTAGTTTCCATATATATTTAAATTATTCAAAGGAAGGCCTTATAAAAAGGATTGTGTAGTCAAAAGGAATTCCTGCTGCTTATATTAAAATGCTTATTATGCTTCTCTACAATACTTCCAGGGGCATTTTTATTTGTTTCTTGGTAAAATGTCTCTAAGAGGGTGAGAAACTATTACCATTGTACAAATATTTGTTTCACAGCTGTGAAGAAAGTATAATGAGAGAGAAGTACAACAAACAGAATAAATAGGATCATACATGAAACTCTGAAATATATTGCCACCATAAGTAAAATATGTATTCAACGATTCCATAATTACCATGATTGAAAAGGTAGTATACATAGAAAGCTTTAAAAGCCTATTGTATACTCTCCAGTATAAGTTAACTTAGATAATACAAAATTACTCACTTTTTCAATAGAAAATTACAGGAAATTTTGTTTATGAGTATCATATTTCTTCTTTGTTGTTATACATATACATTGCTACAAATTGAAAACTTTGAAAGAATATAGTTCCCACTCAGTAGGAACACTGTTAAAGTGGCATTAGCCACTTCATTTTTAATCAACTATTGGTAGAACTAGTATTAGAGAAGCCCAATAATACCGATAATTATAAAAAGCAGAATGATACAGTGCTCACCCCCAGGACACACACAGCTACATGCATTCTACCAAAACTCTGAGCAATAGTAGTGGTAGGTCTCCTATCAAGATGTTGGCTGGCTCAGGTCATTCCGATGAACGTACTTCCATTTCTAGCACACGGTAGTAAAATTTCACATGCCCAGTATTCTATTCTCTGCCCCAGTCTCCAGAGGAGATGTTCCCTAAGCTTCCTTTCTTGCCTATGGAGATTTCTCTCAACAAATGTGAAAAACTACCTACTTTGATTCACCAAATAAATATACCTGCATCTCGCCATCAACTTTATCACTTCTCGTTTGCATTCAATACTTCAGAGGTGGCTTGAACAGCAGTTATGATCTGCCAATTGAAATTTTCTAGAGGCCTAAATATTGTTTCTAACAATAATAATAGCTAAGGTTTACTGGCAATTTCTATCGGCCAAACACTTTGCTAAATGTTCCACACACTTTATCAACCAAATTTAAGACAAAAACAGAAGATGTGGAAGATGGAATTATTTATTCAAAATCACCCAGATAATAAAGGTGGAGCTGGAATTCGAATACTTTGTATGTCCTACTCAAGAAAACAAGCACTTAATCGCATCTTCATTGCTTATTGTCCAAGTGCAACTACAGATATACTGGTTGTTAGCCAATTCCTCATGGCCTGAGGCAAAACAGAACATATTGATGATGGCTCAGAAAATTGTAGAATCATCAGAGTTCCTGTCATGGCATGGCAGAAACGAATCCAACTAGGAACCATGATGTTGCGGGTTCAATCCCTGGCCTTGCTCAGTGGGTCAAGGATTTGGCATTGCCATGAGCTGTGGTGTAGGTTGAAGATGTGCCTCAGATCCTACGTTGCTGTGGCTATGGCATAGGCTGGCAGCTGTAGCTCTGATTAGACCCCTAGTCTGGGAACCTCCACATGCTGTGGGTGCAGCTCTAAAAAGCAAACAAAACAAAATTCTAGAATCACAGAATACCCTAGGACCTAATTGGTCACTATAGACTTCGAGCAAGAGATCTTTAAGCTTCCATAGGTGGCACATGTAAGAGGTAAAAAATTCAGGTAAAGTGACTTGTGCCAACAAGAATAATACTTAAGGATCCTTGACAGACATTTTGTCCAGTTTGTGGCTCATTGGGCATATGATGACGGTGCTTGGTCCCAGTCTCAATCCTGAGTTTAGTATGTGTCTGTGTAAAGTCAGGGAGCACAATATTCTTAGACAACTCTAGACATTCAGATCACTGATATGCCTTCCTACATCTAAGTTTTTTTTTGTTTTAGGGCCACACTCATGGAATATATAAGTTCCCAGGGCAGGGGTGGAATCAGAGCGGCAGCTGCCAGCCTACACCACAGTCACAGCGATGCCAGATCTGAGCCACGTCTGCAGCCTACACCACAGCTCATCCTTAACCCACTGAATGAGGCCAGGTATCAAACCCACATCCTCATGGATACTAGTTGGGTTCGTTACCACTGAGCCACAATGGGAACTCCTAAGTATTTAGAATATCTGTTATTGATACAAGTTTAAGACCTACATCACTCATCTGCCTAACTTTAAACTCTTTGTAATATATTGGCTATATTTTTGAATATGTAAAAGATTCCATTTTTGTATATTACAATAAAATCCTTACTTCTTTTACTTAGAAAAAAATAACTTCTTTGTGGAAGCACTAGTAAAACTCAATTTGATATGCTTCTGGAGTTTTCTTGAAGATGTTGGGATATAGAAGAAATATCTCAGTGAATTGTTTCCCACATCTGAAGCTGCACCTAAATAAAAGGAGCTATTCTTAGTGATTAATCTTGCCATCCTCACAATGTAGCAATCAGGTGTGGCTAGTCAAAGAAGATACAATTGTGTACCTATAGAACGTTTTTACTCAGAGCACAAAAATGTCACCTATTACAGATTTTGAATTCTATACAATAGAATTTAGTATATTAGAAAGTTTCTTAAAATTGAGCAACTCAGAAAACTGTGAAGACTTTCCTACATCACATCTCTCACAGAATATAAATGGAACAGAGATGTTGGTTACAAAAGTCAATTTTATTTTCCTGCAGGTTCACCAGCATTATCTTTGTTTAGAGTCCACTAGCAAGACTAGACGTTTGTTGCTATTCCAGTCATTTTCCATGTTCTGATGAGGAACTTTATTCATGGTTTCTGTATTGCTAAAACTTAATCACTTAATCTTCTATCAGGACCCAAGAAGGCACAAAGTAAATAATGCTTTACCGAACAACTAGGGGAAAGTTAATGAAAATGTGAGGGAGGAAAGGAAAACAGCAGGACCCCACAGAGAAAAAAACAGAGTTGCATTTCTTACATTTAGTCCTGATATATCATGAAAACTAATGATAGAACTCCCATGAGCTGCATGCAAATCAGAGCATTAATCTCGAGCAAAATGGTTTATGTTATAGGAACCCACAAACAGATCTCCTTCAACTGCAGTAAATCAAACATGGTGGGTAGTTTCCGTTTGACTGATGAGTACACATGTCACTGGCAGGAGGGCAGTGACATATGGAAGAGCAATAAATATTTTTTCTGACACTTCAGCAGCCCTTGTTCAATGACACTAAAGGAAGATAGAAGACTTCAGGAGAAAATGCAAGCCTATCTCTATTAGCTGTGGTGCAACGGCCGAAGCAGCAACTCCAAGGTGATTTGGTGTTCTGCAGTGTAACTTGAACATTTAGTCTTAAACAAATGAATAGCCTGAAAGCAGAGAATCAATAGTTCTCTGAGAACAGTGTTTGCATTTTCCTTCCGATTATGGCATTCTCCCAATAACTTAGATTTCCTTTAATGACAGTGATCTTGGGCAGCTTCAGATGCTCTGACCCAGTGCCCAACCAGATCTTATTAAAACTTTTGTTATTTGTGTACACTACAGTTTATGTGCTATCTGCATAATGTCCCTTTTCCTAGTAGGAAGAAAATCACAGACAAATGCGTTAGAATGTATTATGTTATAATTCATGTCCAAGAAATTTTGAGGTATTTGGTTCTAAAACACCTTGTACTAATTTCTCAGTTATCCCAGTACTTCCTCAAACCTCCTTAAATGTTACGATTTTGGTCCCTACCAAGCATGGTTATCAATGACTCTGTGATTTCTTCTAATAGGCAAAATGCAATAGGTATATTAAAATATAAGCCTACGTCATTTACAGCTTGACTTGTATGGCTTCTGATTCCTTTTGAACACCTGTCGACACGTACCAGTGGACACCCTGAATCTCAAGTGGTGAGAATAGCACATGGTTCAAGTGGACCTCTGCCAACTCTGCTGCCAGAGTCCCAGTACAGTGGATGGTTAAAACCACATATGCTTCAACCAGATTCTATGGGGCAGAATGGGAAAGACAGACTTCTGGGCCTGTCATAGAACAAAGATCCAACCAGACAGCCATTTTCAGGGCTGCCAAGAGTATTACTCAGAGAGATGTGCACAGCAATAAGAGACAGGCAAGTTACCCATTTTGAGATCCAAGAAAAGGAAGTTTGTCAGCTATGCACCCCATGCCATGGTAATAGGTAAGCTCTTTGGTCGCATTTTCAAGGAGATGTGTTTGCTTGCTTTAGCCTCTATTCCAATCTCCTGATTGCAATTTAAGAGAAATGAAAAAATCTAGCCTGGCCTCATATTTATTCAATTTTTTTTTTTTTTTTTTTTTTTTTAGGGCCATACTCATGGCATATGGAGGTTCCCAGGCTAGGGGTCTAATTGGAGCTACAGCTTCTGGCCTACACCACAGTCACAGCAATGCCAGATTCAAGCCACATTTGCAACATGCACCACAGCTCATGGCAATGCAGGATCCTGAACCCACTGAGCGAGGCCAGGGATTGAACCCGCAACCTCATGGTTCCTAGTCGGATTCATTTCCACTGAGCCACAATAGGACCTCCTTCATTCAAAATTTGATGCTTAAAAGGTAGGAAAATAGTGGAGTATTGTCCAATATAAAAAGAATAAATTGGACTTAAAATTTTCTTTTACCACCAATTTATTTTATGACCTTGGGTAAATCACTTATTTATAAGTATTTATTTTTAATGTCTTAGTTGTGCTAAATTAAACTTATGGCTGTTTCAGCTCTTTAATCCTGGCTTTCTTTTTTGTTTGTTTGTTTGTTTGTTTGTTTGTTTTTCTTTTTAGGGCCACACTCACAGCATATGGAGGTTCCCAGGCTAGGGGTCGAATCAGAACTATAGCCACCAGCCTATACCACAGCCAGAGAAACACCAGATGCGAGCCGTGTCTACAACCTACACCACAGCTTATGGCAACACCAGATCCTTGACCTGCTGAGTGAGGCCAGCGATCGAACCCACAACCTCATGGTTCCTAGCTGGATTCATTTCCGCTGCGCCACGATGGGAACTCCAATCCTGACTTTCTATTTCTACTAATTATTGAACATCTATATTTACAACTTCATCTTTCTATTGAGCTGCTGTGATACAATCACAATTTATAATGAAGCATTACTGCTTATAAATTGCTATGCAGTCTCAGTTTTACCAAAGATATTCCAAGATTAAAAGCTGACATGAATTGCAAGTCTCTCTCTTTAATAACCCTAATATGCAAATATCAAAAAAAACCCTAGAAATTTAAAAAAAAAAACCATGCTATATGAAAGTTTTAAAGCTTGACAGAACAGATAAAAGTAAGGAGACAACTCTTATGCATACTAAAAGTTAGGAAGTTTCAGTCATATATTCATCCATTCATTCAACAATCATTTATTAAACGAATACCATTGGCCAGATGCCGTGCCAAGGGGCTAAGAACCGAGTAGTGAATAAGACAGACGAGAGCCTTATCTTCATAGATCCCACATTTGGGGGGAAATTGAAATCAGTTAGAGAACATTAATACTGTCATTTATAAATGTCCTGGGTAGCATAGCCCTTTCCTTATGGAATCTTCTATCTAGCTGGGGGAAGATATTAAATAACCACATGAATACTTCCCTTCATGACAAGTATTACAGAGAAACGCAGGGAGCAGGGAGAATGTAACACAGTGGAAATAAACCCACTCTGGGGATCAAAGGATGCTTTTCCAAAGAAGTGACTTTATCCCATGAGATGAAAGAGGAAAATTTGTTTCTTAAGGGTGAAAAAAGAGAGTCGGGGGTGGAGAAGAATGTTTCGCATGGGGAGTATTTGCAAAAGCCTGAGGCAGAATGGTTTGTGGAGCTTCACCAGAAATCAAAGTAAGCTCAGTGTAGAATAATGAGAGGAAGAGTGGCAGGCACATCAGTAAGCAGGTGACATGTGTACAGGCCAGGTTGGCAAGGGCCTAGTGGCCCATTTTCATAGTTCCATGACTTTAAAGTAACAGATACATTTTAAGTAGAGTTCAAAGTACTGAAAGTATTGAGTAAAAAATATTTTTCACGTTATCTCTTTGTATCTCACGTGTAAAGTGAAGAAAAATAATAGGTAAAGCTGTAATTATCAAACCGATTGAACAAATTATGTCAACTTGACCCAAATTGTATATTCAGTAGCATTGCGTGCCTGAGTATGTGCATGTGTGCTTGTGTGTGGTAAGAATTCTATTACTGCTAAATTCAGGATTGTATAAGCCCTTTCTCAAAGCACATCAACTTCTCCTGCAGGTATTCAAAATAAAATACAATTTTTGTGGAAAAACTTTTTTTTTTTTTCCTGGCTACGCTTGTAGCATGTGGAAGTTCCTGGGCCAGGGACTGAACGCAGGCCACGGTGGTGACCTGAGCCACTGCAGTGACAATGTGGGATACTTAACTGGCTGTACCATAAGGGAACGCCCAAAACATTCTTTTGTAATGTAATAATTTTAATACAATGATTATGATACTGATAGGGAAATGATAAGGATCCTAAGAACATGACTTCAGTGTTCCAGGACAATTCCAAATATGACATATACTGAGTTCACATACATCAAAAAAAAAATTCTCAGGTTCCTAGCCCAGACTGTGACTTATGCATTTTATTTTTCCTCATGCAAGAGGCTTAATCAGGCCAACTGAACACATAGGGAATTCAATCTTATCTCTTATATGAGTCATCTTGAATAATAATAAATTATTCATAGACATAAAGGAAATAAATTATCCTCCTCAGACATCTTACAATGAAGATATCTACCCTTTCTATAAACAAACTATTAGTAGGATTCATTCTAAAATTGATTTAGATATTCGAAGGTTTAAGCTTTTGGAAAAAACACTAGCAAAGTGAGATTCACTGATGAGGATCCGTGTAAGAAACTAACCAATGGTCCATCGGAGCAGCAGGTAACTCTAGATCATTCTATTTTCTAAGTTCTGAAAACTTAACAGTTATGACATGAATTTACACTCATTCTTTACATTAAGTGCCAGCTAGGAACATGTGATCATAAACTGATGAGGAAAGAAGAGCACTTTGAGTACAAACATTTCTTTCAGAGGTTTTCAAGCTTCCCGTTTCAATTCCATTAAGTCTAGCTCTATTTCCTCTTCCTTTTTTTCATAGTTTCTTTTTCACTGATTCACCCCTCCATTGCACAATGCTAAGTGGATGAAGTAAAAACAGGTGTTAGGGGGTTTTTTTGTGCAATATAATGTTAAACTGTATAAACTGTGGGTTCTCATTCCAATTCTACTTCTAACACTAGTTTCATTCTTCATATTTTTTTTTAGAATCTAGGGAAGAAAGTTCAGACTTCAAATAAATAACAAACTCAATCTAGTACATATTTTAAATTCAGCCTGTAAAGTTTGGGACTAAGTTTTTTCTTCCCTGGGTTTTATTCTCTTTATCTCAGAGATATGATTAGAGAAGAAAAATAAAACCTAATTTAGATCCCTTATACAACAATATGTTAAAACTGAAGTTCAAACCAAACCATTAACACCCAATAAATGTGAAATTCCAAAATGAGGTGTCAGATTACTATATGCAGAAATTATAAAGGAAAAAGTTGTTTTTAATGCTTGGATGCACATTGGCATCAATCGCCTGAGGAGCTCAAGCAAACACTGATGCCTGGGTTCAAGCTCCAGGAATTCTTATGACATTCAGCTAGAGTATGGCTTGAGAATTTGTATTTTTAAAAAGCTACCTAAGAATTAGGGATTTGAATACTGAGAACCACTATTTTAGCTAATAGTAATGATTTAGATAACATTGAAGGATCACACTTTCCAGATAGTTAAACATTGTAGTTGTTCAATGAATATTTGTTGAATTAACTCAATAACATGATGCTTCGATTCATTAAGTCTAGTGGAATATTAATGTAAGAATTATGTTTAATCTCCTGAAATAGAGATATAAGCATCCCTCAGCTGATAATGCTTATGGACTTGCTAAGAATAAAGGCAGTTATCTTTATGGAGTGTTTTTCCCATAGAGATTCTAAGACCACAGCTAATTCTTCTATTACTTCTTGAATCATACATAGTGTAGGTCTGTTAATGTCTAGATTGGTTATAATTTGTTCACATATATGAACTTTTAAAAAAAACTAAAAATACTATTTTTGAAGTAAATGTTATCTAGAAGTTCTATTTCCAAAACAGAGCCTACCTATTGAATCTATAGGTATTGTGACACACAGAAATAAGGGATATTTTTCTGATAGGGATCACAAAATAACTTTCACATTAGGATTTGGGGAAAAATTTAAGATTGCTAAAAATATCTACTAGTTTAATGGTTCTAGTAAAATGAATCAAATTAAGTACATTTCCCCTCAAGCCTTCTATAACTTACTATGCACTCTCAGATGTATGCATGCACTTCTGCACATGCACACAGGCACACTCCCAGGGCATATGGAGGTTCCCAGGCTAGGGGTCAAATCGGAGCTACAGCTGCCAGCCTACACCACAGCCACAGCAATGCCAGATCTGAGCCACATCTGTGAACTACACCACAGCTCGCTGCAATGCTAGATCCTTAACCCACTGAGTGATGCCAGTGATTGATCCCACATCCTCATCAAACTAGCTGGATTCGTTACCACTGAGCCACAATGTGAATTCCCTGCACATGTGTGTTTTAATGTCATCTTTCCCATTTTGGTACAACCACATTTTTTTGGCCACACCCACAGCATGTGCAAGTTCTTGGTCCAGGGATCAAACCCAAGCCACAGCAGTGACAACACCAAATCCTCAACCACTAGGGCACCAGGGAACTCCCAAGACTGCACATTTTTTAATGACACTGGTTGAAGATCAGTGAAAGACTTCAGTATTTCCTACAGTTGACATAGACGTATTATTACTTGTGCTAAGAAACTCCTCAAATTGTATTTTGCAAAGTGATTACATTTTTTACTGAGGTGACAACCCTGGAAAAATTTAAATATAATGGTAGGAAATTAGTATGTTGTAAATTGCTTGGTGCAAAGATAAATTTTTAATAATTTTTAAAGTCTCTATTGTCTGCATCTACCTCACCATAGCTCTGCTTGTTCACAAATAAGGACAAGGGCAGGGGAGATGGCTAGTTAAAAATTTGTTTTCCTCCCCCCACAGTCCTCTTAGGATTGAAGAGGAATGACATATTCTTAGAATCTGGCAGAACTAATAAGGCTATGTGGAAAGGATTGAAGATATGAGAGGGAAATTGCCTATTGATTCCATATGCTTCCATCCTGATTTGCCTGACAGATTTGGTCAAGCAAAGTTCAGAAACTCCCAAAGCTAAGCTAAATAATGTCTTCAGGGATCTGTTAAGTAAAAGTGTAGTCAACCAATAAAGGAACAGTGCCCTATAAGCAGGAAGCAATTACTCTGCCATCAAACAATCCTGATACCAAATGCTAACTCTACTACTTACTAATAATTTAAGACATCTAAGCCTTGGATTATCATGAGCAAAATAGAGGGGAGCTGCTGAGAAGACTGAGAAGATTTAGTCAGGTCAGTCTGTTATTCAAGGAATATGTATAGGGCATTTGCTATACTTCAGGTATGAGCCAAGGGCTGACAAGATGAAGATAAAAAAGGTAGATCCTGCACTCAATGGGACTAGCGGGTGGTAGGGATACAGACTTAGAAATCATTACAGGAGTTCCCGTCGTGGCGCAGTGGTTAACGAATCCGACTAGGAACCATGAGGTTGCGGGTTCGGTCCCTGCCCTTGCTCAGTGGGTTAACGATCCGGCGTTGCCGTGAGCTGTGGTGTAGGTTGCAGACGCGGCTCGGATCCCGTGTTGCTGTGGCTCTGGCGTAGGCCGGTGGCTACGGCTCCGATTCGACCCCTAGCCTGGGAACCTCCATGTGCCGCGGGAGCGGCCCAAAGAAATAGCAAAAAGACAAAAAAAAAAAAAGAAATCATTACAATAGATTGTGGTAGTCAGTGTGATTATAATGTATAGTGGGAAGAGAGAGTAACCAAGTCCAGAAATGCCTAGAAGAGTCAAGGAACTCTTCACGGGAAGATAACCTTGGGCTGAGGCTTGAAGGATTCAAAGAGGCATTTATTACAGATACTAACTTAAGGACGACATTCTAGACGGAAAGAATAATGGCGTAAATGACATGAAGGTGTAAGAATAGTCTGGCCAAGAGGTTTGTGAGAGGGTGTTAAAGAGCAGTTATAAGAGATCAGGTAGGCGAGGGCCAGAGAAAGAGGAGACTAGCATGTCATGACAAGAAATTTGTTGCCTTTTTTCCCCCTAAAGGTGAAGAAACCAATGACATATTTTGAGAAAATTGCTGATGTCGTATTTGTTCTAAAAAGATCATTCTCAAGAAATGTTGGAGGATGGGTTGGAGAAGGGTAAAATTAAGGAGGAGAGAACAGTAAAAACGACGTTCAATACTATGGGTTGGATCTGACATGAGCAGTGGCAGAAGGAATGGAGACAAAAACATCAAGAATTTACTTATGGAGCAGATAGAATAAATATGTGGAGAAATTGGGTGTGGGAGATAGAGGAGGTCGAGGAGGAGTTGTATGTAGGATTGGGACTTGGACAAGTGAATAGATGATAGTTCCTCACCAATATAAGAAATTTCAGGAGTTCCCACTGTGGCACAGTGGGTTAAGAATCCAACAGCAGTGGCTTAGGTCTCTGTGGAAGCACGGGTTTGATCCCTGGCCTGGCACAGTGGGCTGAAGGATCCAGCATTGTAGGTTGCAGCTGTGCCTCGAATTTGACACCGGGCCTGGGAACTTCCATATGCCGCAGGTGCAAACATGAAGAGAAAACGAAAAAAGAAAAAAAGAAATTTCAAAAGAAGCATATAGTAATGGGGAGATGGAAAGTTTGTTGATAAGCCTCCAGGATACGAGGTTTCATAGGACTTTGATTTAGAAATGGAAAGCATCAGGAAGAGAGCCTGGCACATAGTAGACGGTAAATAAAATGTAGTTCATCTTCCTTTTGAACCAAGAATTGTCATTAAGCTATTGCATATGCGTAAATAAAACTTAAAGAGAAATATTTGGTTTCCTTTCAGTTTCAAAACTGATTCTTTCCCATACATTTTGCACATGATTTTCTCTTTACATAAATGATCCTGCCTCACTGTCCTTCAGGTGCATTTTATCCTTCTAGTCTGAGTTTGAACACCTTCTGAGTCAGGCCTTCTGTAGTCATGTTCAAAAACAGTTCCCTCTCAATTTAGTACATATTGCATCTTCCTACTGAAGACCTTTATAGAAAATCTCTCAACTTTCAAATAAATAATTTATATTAGTTTATTTGCTTATTAGTTTATCTGCCTTTCCCTTTAGATTCTAAGTTCTACATTGAATGAATGAAAGAAATCAGTAGACTCTGTTTTAACTTTGAAATTAATTATCCAATTTGTGGATATAAAAACTCCACCTATTCTTACTACAAATATATGCAAAACCCACATTGTTTTCAGTTTTTGCATATTTCACTCCTTCGCCTCTCAGAAGAAGGCAGGGACTGAAGAGAAAGTTGATAAAACACAAAACTATGCAACAGTCTCTTTCACAAATAATAATGATTGCCTGAGGTTTGTGCCCCACATGGTGGCAAGTGCACTGATGATTAGAATTCTGACAAAAAATTATGAGCCAGCAAGGAAATAGCTCCGTAATACCATCAGCTAACTTGCATCTACAGCAATGAGAGTCAAGGTAATCCTGCTTAAACATCTATTATAGGCAAACCAGTGTGCCATTTGTGACAGGTGATAAAAAATGATATAAAGCACAGTACCTTCCTTAAATGAATTTACAATTTAGTAATGAGGATGAGAGAATTACAAATAACAAAACCATATGGCAGAATGTGAAACAAGCTATGAGAGATGTTCAAACACAACACCGTCAGAAGCCATAAAACTAATTTCCTGAGTCAGCAGTGTGCTTTCTTAAATGGTGGTAGCATCAATTTTTTTTTTGCTATTTCTTTAGGCCGCTTCTGCGGCATATGGAGGTTCCCAGGCTAGGGGTCGAATCGGAGCCGCAGCCGCCGGCCTACGCCAGAGCCACAGCAACATGGGATCCGAGCCGCGTCTGCAACCTACACCACAGCTCACGGCAACGCCGGATCGTTAACCCACTGAGCAAGGGCAGGGACCGAACCCGCAACCTCATGGTTCCTAGTCGGATTCGTTAACCACTGCACCACGACGGGAACTCCAGCATCATTTTTAATTCAAGAATAGTCAAGGTAACAAACCAGAGAGGAAGGGAATAATGCAGGTCTTGGGAATTTGCTGTTCTTCTTGGAAGTATACATCACGGAGTAGAATGCAATAACAGAATCAGAAGCCATAGAATAGGTTCATAGCCATTAGCACATGTTTGAAATCCATCTCTTCATCAATTTTTTTGTGACTTTTTAAAGCATCTGTATGAATGTGGTTTTAATAAAATATAACAGTGACTTAGGAACATATTTTTAAAGAATTTCATATTCTATCTAGGTGATGCTAAGTTACTGCATATGCTATAATGTTCTGTTTGTCCCTCTTCCATGACAGTTCTTGACTCTCAAATACACGTAAAAGATCCATAATGTCTGTAACCTGAGAAATTACATTTGAATTTTTTTTTTTACTCTGTAGTCTTTTTACGCTTACCTTTTCATTTAAAGAATTAGAACCAGAATCAATGGCCAATTCATTTCCCTTAATAGTGTAAAAGCAAATAAAATTCATTCCAACTGTCCTGGTTCTTAAGCAATGGGAAAGATTTTGTCAAAGTAAATAGAATATGAATACATTGAATGAAGATATATTAAATAAGATTGTTTCATTTCTACAATGTTAATAATGCTTACTACTTATATCAATAGTATCTCTCTTTTTTTTGTCTTTTGAGGGCCACACTCGTGGCATGTGGGGGTTCCAAGGCTAGGGGTCCAATCAGAGCAACAGCAATGCCAGATCTGAGCCACGTCTGCGACCTACACCATAGCTCACGGCAACGCCAGATCCTTAACCCACTGAGCAAGGCCAGGAATCGAACCTGCAACCTCATGGTTCCTAGTCAGATTCGTTTCCACTATGCCACGACGCGAACTCCAATAGTATTTCTTTATTTCTACAATCTTGGTAGTGTTGTATATTAACTGGAAGCACTTACTGGTACCAGTGTCTCCATTCTGTCAATAGATAGTAGCAATGCATTGTATTTAAAAGTCCACACACCAGTTTTTCTCAACACTAACAATAGTGCATATAGCCTCAAAATTCCTGCCTCACTGATGTAGGACAAAATTATTGCCAATTAAATGAAATTGCCTATGTATCTGTAAAACATACAGCATAAAGAGATAACTTACCTAAAACTGAATGCTGTGCTACATTGACTTAATGAAACAGGAATTACTTTTATAGATGCCAATTTTTAAATAAATTTAATATCACTTTTTTACCCTCAATTCATTTTATGTCATTAAAATAATCTTCATAAATTTTAAGGTCTTTTTCAGATAACACTAATTTATAATCGTATAATAAATACCTTAAAATTGTCATGCCTAAAATTATAAATTCTGAGCTTCCAACACACTGTAATTTACCAATTATTTTGCACTAATAATTATGCATTAGTTCTGACTTCTACTGGACCCTAATGGATATTATCTTCTAGATTTGGAGAAAGTATCAGTTTGCCAGTATTTAAAGTCATTTTGTTTTATTCCCACACCAACTCTAGATTCTCCTTAGTAGAAAGTGGGAAACTTTTTAAATGTATTTTCATTTTTCTTGTCTTCATTCCAAACATAGAGGAGGAGCACCGAAGGTGTTTCATTTGTGAAACAAAATTTAATGTGAAATCTAATTAAAGGCAAAGTTAGCTCCTCATATCTTAGACAAGTGATGTTATGACTGACAGAAAGTGAGCGGTGAAAGAGGGAAGTAGAGCTACAGGAAAACATAAGGTCTAAGTTCCTTGCTCTACATGATGGGAAGCCAAGAGATACTTTCACACGTTGATCAAGAAGGAGACATCTCCTAATGGAGATTATTAAATGTATAATGTCAATAATCAAAAAAATTTGATTTTTAACAAACCTGAATATAGGAGAGGAGGGTGATATATGGCATAAGGAAGCTAATCCTCTTTCATAACTTAAGAGTCAAAGCACATTGCCCAACGATGATAAATCACAAAACAGAGATAAGCAAATTCAACCTTTAGAATTAGTAGCCAATGTCCTGAAGTGCTCTAAAAAGTCAAAAGTCATTACCTCTGGTTTATAACAAAATAGATGGACCTTGAGGGTGTTAGGCTAAGTGAAATAAGTCAGACAGAGTAAGGCAAATACTGTATGATCTCACTCAAATGTGGAATCTAAAAGAGCAGAGCTCATAGAAATAGAGAGCAGATTGGTGATTACCAGGGGCTGATATGGGGGACATGAGGAGATGCTGGTCGAAGGGGTACAAACTTCCAGTTATAAGACGAATGTGTTCTGAGGCTCTAATGTACAGCAGGGTGATCATAGTTAATAATATTGTAATTTGTACTTGAAAGTTGCTAATCTCATAAATTTTCAATGTTCTTACCTTAAAAAATAAATGGTAATTAGTGACATCATGCAGGTGTTAGATAACCTATGGTGGTAAGCATTTTGCAGTATATAAGTGCATCAAATCAACATGTTGCACATCCTAAGCTTACACAGTGTTATATGTCAATTATATTGCAATAAAGCTGGGGGGAGGGGGGAGTCTCTGAAGAATGAAGTTTCATCTCTTTTATTCCTCCTATTGAATTCCAATAAAGTTTAATGATTTTATTGAAATATGTATGCACAGTATAATCATATTTTTTAAGAATTTTCTCTAGCCTTCCAGATATCCTTCTCTCCATATCTATTAATAACAAGATATTTGGAAAAAATGTTATAGTTTCATTCTGTTTATTAAGAACATTTTTATTTGTTCTTTGTTTTGGATGAGTTCACTTCTTTTTTTGTACTTTTGCTCTAATTTTGAGTATGTATACTTTATTTAAAATGAACATCATTAACATAAAAGGCATAGTCAACATTTTATCTTAAACAATTATTTTCATGCTTGAAAATTCATTTGAATGAGGTTTTAATTTCTTTTTTTCTTCAATATGTTTTAAGTGATTTACTTTCTCTGTTACTTTTCTACATTTACTTTTTATTGCACATCATTAATTTTATAAGAAAGATTATTGTTCAAAAGTGAGATGTAAAATGTTATGTATAGTACAGAAAATATTTTCATTCTTGAAACTGATGAGGAAGTTAATGGTACCTTAATATTATTTCTTAATATAACCTCCATTTTTATAATTTTGTAATAGCTACTAATTTCTTTGCAAAAAACATCCAGGTTATTGGTCACGATGAATATTTTAATTCACTGGGATACTTATAATTTGTGAAGGAAATATCTTAATATTCCTTGGAACTCTGGGAGGATATAGATTTATTATTTAAAAATAAGAATAGGAGTTCCTGTTGTGGCTCAGTGGTTAATGAACACAACTAGCAACCATGAGGATGTGGGTTTGATCCCTGGTCCTGCTCAGTGGGTTAAGGATCCACTATTGCCATGAGCTGTGGTGTAGATCGCAGATGGGCTCAGATCCCGTGTTTCTGTGTCTGTGGTGTAGGCCAGAGGCTACAACTCCAATTCGACCTCTAGCCTGGGAACCTCCATATGCCATGGGTGAGGCCTCAAAAAGACAAAACTAAATAAATAAATAAGAGTAAAATAAAATCGTAAGAAAATGGAAAATCCTGAAGTTAAGACAAGATGAAACAGAATTTGACATCTGAAAGAGATCAGTGTGAGAGAAATGACAGAGATGCTCTTTTCACTGTCATCCATACTGTTATGTGACAAAGACCAGAAAGTATGCAGATTTTCTTTTAAAAAAATGAAAAGCAGAAGGAAACTTCCACTTCAACTAAATTGGGAGTAGTAACTTCAGGCTAGTGGCTGAATCCAAACCTAAAGAGCATGTCAGAAAATGTCTGGTTTCTAAATGGTAGATGGTTAGGACAGTGGGCAAGCCTACCGCTCTTCTACTTCTGTGGTCCAGCAAAGACCACCTGCCCTATGATTATATTCTCAGATAATGCAGTATCCCTTCCGGGGTCAAATGAAGCTATTATGACATTAGCAGTTTGTCATTTAAAGATGAACAGCATCTTCAAAGGGTAAAAAAATCTATCACAGTTGTAAAATTGCCTGGAGCAAAGTAAGGATTGAACTTTGAAACTCCTCCACCTCATGCAGTGATCTTGCCAAATGATAGTTCTCTTCCTTGCTTGATGGCCCAGCAGCTATCCCCAGAAATAAAAAGCCCTTAAGAAACCTACTAAAGCATTCAGCTTCATTTCAAGTTTCTGAGAGAAAAATAAGCACGGCTGGCAATAAACCTAATTTTTGCAAAGACAGAAACCATTAAACTTTATAAAATGATTCAATCAGCTCTTTGAAAACATCACTAAACTCCATCTCACTAAAGCCGAGATGTAGCTACAAAAATTTATTCTGGGAGACAGGACTAAGATGGAGGAATAGAAGGACTGGAGCTCAACTTTTCTCCTAAAAACAACAAAATTCACAACTAAAGACTGAGCACACTTTACCAAAATGGACCGGAAACCTTAAAAAAGATACCCTACTCTAGAAGAAAAAGAGGAGGCCACATCAAGAGGTAGGAGGGGTGATTACATGATATGAACACCCCCATACCTCCTGGGTGGGAAGCTCCACAGACTGGAAACTAACTGGTTCACAGAGACTCACCTACAGGAGTGAGAGTTCTGAACCACACATCAAACTCTCACGTGTGGGGATCTGGCACAGGGAGAAAGAGCCCCTGGAGCATCCGGCATTGAAGGCCAGTGGGGCTTGTGAGCAAGAGCTCCACAGGACTGGGGGAAACAGAGACCCCATTCTTAAAAGGTGCACATGGACTTTCATGTGCACTGAGTCCCAGGGCAAGGCAAAGTCTCCAAGGGAATCTGGGTCAAACCTGACCACAGTTCTTGGAGGACATCCTGGGAAAACGGGGGTGAATGTGGCTTGTTGGGAGGGAAGGACATTGAAAGCAAAGCTCTCGGGAATATTCAGCAGCTGCCTTTCTCTGGAAGTGGCCATTTTGGAAAATCTGGCCTTACCTGTCAGCCAGCCACTGAGAAGCCCCAGGGCAAACAACAATCCAGGTGGGATCACAGTAACACGCCTCAAAATACAGGCTACCTAAAGATCCCTCAGGCACACAGCTCCCTGTAATGCCATCCAGAGACTAAGCCCCACCCACCAGAGGGATTAGAATCAGCTCCTCCTACCAGGGGGCAGGCATCAGCCCCTCCCATCACGTAGCCTACAGCAAGCCCCCATACTCACTTCAGCCACAGGGGGGCAGACATCAGAAGTGAGAGAGGCTACAACTCTTATCTGGAAAAAGGTCACCACACCAAAAACCTATAAAAATGAAAAGACAGAGAACTGTAACTCAGATGAGGGAGAAAGGAAAAAACCCAGAAAATCAGCTAAGCAATGAGGAGATTCTCAGCCTCCAGGAAAAAGACTTTAGACTGTTGATGCTGAAGATGATGCAAGACATTGGAAATAAACTGGAGGCAAAGATGGATAACTTACAGGAAACACTGAGCAAAGAGATACAGGATATAAAACTGAAACAAGAAGAGATGCAAAATACAATAACTGAAACAAAAAACTCACTAGAAGCAGCCAACAGCAGAATACAGGAGGCAGAAGAATGAATAAGCCAGGTGGAGGACAGATGAGTAGAAATTACGGATGCAGAACAGAAAAGAGAAAAAAGATTGAAAACAAATGAAGAGAGTCTCAGAGAACTCTGGCACAAAGTGAAAGGCACCAACATCTGTATTATAGGGGTGCCAGAAGGAGAAGAGAGAGAGAGAGAGAAGGGGACAGAAAAAATATTCCAAGAGATAATAGCCGAAAACTTCCCTAACATGGGGAAGGAATCACTCACTCAAATCCAGGAAGCACAACGAGTACCATACAAAATAAACCCAAGGAGGAACACCCCGAGACACATACTAATCAAAGTGACCAAAATTAAAGACAAAGAGAAAATCTTGAAAGCAGCTAAGGAAACGAAACAAGTAACATCCAAGGGAACCCCAATAAGGCTATTGGCAGATTTTTCAACAGAAACTCTGCAGGCCAGAAGGGAGTAGCATGATATACTCAACGTGATGAAAGGAAAAAACCTCCAACCAAGATTAATCTACCCAGCAAGGCTCTCATTCAGATTTGAAGGAGAAATCAAAACCTTCTCAGATAAGCAAAAGCTGAGAGAATTCAGCAACACTAAACCAGCCTTATACCAAATACTAAAGGAACTTCTATAGGCAGAAAAGAACAAGAGAAGAAGGAAAGGAAAAAGCAGCAAAAACAAATCCAAAGCAATTAATAAAATAGCAATAAGAACATACATATCAATAATTACCTTAAATGCTAATGGACTAAATGCCCCAACCAAAAGACATAGACTGGCTGAATGGATACAAAAACAAGATGCATATATATGCTGTCTTCAAAAGACCCACTTTACTTCTAGGGACACATACAAATTGAAAGTGAGAGGATGGAAGAAAATATTTCATGCAAAGAGGGATCAAAAGAAAGCTAGAGTAGCAATACTCATATCAGACAAAATAGACTTTAAAATGAAGAATATTTTCAGGGACAAAGAAGGACATTACATAATGATCAAAGGATCAATCCAAGAGAATGTTATAACAATTTTAAATATCTACGCACCCAACACAGGTTCACCACAATATATAAGGCAACTGCTAACAACCTTAAAAGGAGAAATCGACAATAACACAATCATAGTGGGGGAGTTTAACACCCCACTCACAGCAATGGACAGATCAACCAGACAGAAAATCAATAAGGAAACACAGGCCCTGAATGATGCATTAAACCAGATGGACTTAATAGATATTTATAGGACATTCCATCCAAAAGCAACAGAATACACATTCTTCTCAAGTGCACATGGAACATTCTCTAAGATTGATCACATCCTGGGCTACAAATCCAACCTCAGTAACTTTAAGAAAATTGAAATCATATCAAGCATCTTTTCTGACCACAATGCTATATGACTGGAAATCAACAACAAGGAAAAAAACTGCAAAAAACACAAACACGTGGAGACTCAACAACATGCTACTATGCAACCAATGGATCACTGAAGAAATCAAAGAGGAAATTAAAAAATACCTAGCAGCAAATGACAGTGAAGATACGACACTCCAAAAGCTATGGGATGCAGCAAAAGCCGTTCTAAGAGGAAAGTTCATAGCAATACAAGCCCACCTCAGGAAACAAGACAAAGCCCAAATAAACAAGCTAACTTTACATCTAAAGCAGCTCAAGAGAGAAGAACAGATAAGACCTAAAGTTAGTAGAAGGAAAGAAATCATAAAGATCAGAGCAGAAATCAATGAAATAGAAATGAAGAAAACCATAGAAAAGATCAATGAAACGAAAAGCTGGTTCTTTGAAAAGATCAACAAAATTGATAAACCCCTAGCGAGACTTATCAAGCAAAAAAGAGAGAGGACTCAAATCAATAAAATCGGAAATGAAAAAGGAGAAGTAACAACGGACACCACAGAAATACAAAGGATCGTAAGAGACTACTATATGCAACTACATGCCAATAAAATGGAAAACCTAGAAGAAATGGACAAATTCTTAGAAAAGTACAATCTCCCAAGACTAAACCAAGATGAAATAGAAAAGATGAATGGACCCATCACAAGAACTGAAACTGAAATTGTGATTAAAAAACTGCCAACAAACAAAAGTCCAGGACCAGATGGCTTCACAGGCGAATTCTATCAAACATTTAGAGAAGAGCTAACACCTCTCCTTCTGAAACTATTTCAAATAATTGCAGAGGAAGGGATACTCCCAAACTCATTCTATGAGGCCACCATCACCCTGGTACCAAAACCAGACAAAGATTCCACAAAAAAAGAAAATTACAGGTCAATATCACTGATGAACATCAATGCAAAAATCCTCAACAAAATACTAGCAAACCGCATCCAACAATACATTAAAAGGATTGTACATCATGATCAAGTGGGATTTATCCCAGGGATGCAAAGGTTCTTCAATATCCACAAATCAATCAGTGTGATACACCACATGAACAAACTGAAGATTAAAAACCATATGATCCTCTCCATAGATGCAGAAAAAGCCTTTGACAAAATCCAACACCCATTTCTGATAAAAACCCTTCAGAAAGTGGGCATAGAGGGAACCTACCTCAACATAATAAAGGCCATATATGACAAACCCACAGCGAACATCATTCTCAATGGTGAAAAGCTGAAAGAATTCCCACTGAGATCAGGAACAAGACAAGGATGTCCGCTCTCGCCATTACTCTTCAACATAGTTCTGGAAGTCCTAGCCACAGCAATCAGAGAAGTAAAAGAAATAAAAGGAATCCAAATTGGAAAGGAAGAAGTAAAACTATCACTATTTGCAGATGACATGATACTATACCTAGAGAATCCTAAAGACTCTACCAGAAAACTGTTAGAGCTTATCCACGAATATGGCAAAGTTGCAGGATACAAAATCAATACATAGAAATCGATAGCGTTTCTATATACTAACAATGAAAAAGCAGAAAAGGAAATTAGGGAAGCAATCCCATTTACCATCGCATCCAAAAGAATAAAATACCTATGAAAAACCTACCTAAAGAAACAAAAGACCTGTACTCTGAAAACTATAAGACACTGATGAAAGAAATCAAAGATGACACTAGTAGATGGAAAGATGCTCGTGGATTGGAAGAATTAATATTATCAAAATGACTATACTACCCAAGGCAATCTACAGATTCAATGCAATCCCTATCAAATTACCAAGGACAGTTTTCACAGAACTTGAACAAAATATTTTAAAGTTTGCTTGGAAGTACAAAAGACCCAGAAGAGCCAAAGACATCCTGAAAAAGAAAAATGGAGCTGGAGGAATCAGGCTCCTTGGCTTCAGACTATACTACAAAGCAACAGTCATCAAAACTGCATGGTACTGGCACAAAGACAGACATATGGATCAGTGGAACAGGATAGAAAGCCCAGAATTAAACCCACGCACCTACAGCCAACTCATCTATGACAAAGGAGGCAAGAATATACAATGGAGAAAGGACAGCTTGTTCAATAAGTGGTGCTGGGAAAACTGGACAGCCACATGGAAAAGAATGAAATTGGAACACTCCCTAACACCATACACAAAAATAAACTCCAAATGTATTAAAGACCTAGATATAAGACCAGACACTATCAAACTCTTAGAGGAAAATATAGGCCAAACACTCTCTGACATAAACGACAGCAACATCTTCTCAGATCCACCTATCAGAGTATTGACAATAAAAACAAAAATAAACAAATGGGACATACTCAAACTTCAAAGTTTCTGAACAGCAAAGGAAACCCTCAACAAAACAAAAAGACAACCCACAGCGTGGGAGAAAATCTTTGCAAGTGAATTGACTGACAAGGGATTTATCTCCAAAATTTATAAACAACTTCTGCAGCTCCATACCAAAAAAACAAACAACCCATCAAAAAATGGGCAGAAGATCTAAACAGACAATTCTCCAAAGAAGACATACAGATGGCCGAGAAACACATGAAAATTTGTTCAACATAACTCATTATTAGAGAAATGCCAATCAAAACCACTGGGTGGTACCACCTTACACCAGCCAGAATGGCCATCATCCAAAAGTCTACAAACAATAAATGCTGGAGAGGGGGTGGAGAAAAAGGAACCCTAGTACACTCTTGGTAGGAATGTCAATTGGTGCAACCACTGTGGTAAACATTATGGAGATTCCTCAGAAAACTAAACATATAACTACCATTTGATCCAGCAATCCCACTCCTGGGCATCTATCCAGAGAAAACCATGACTCGAAAAGATACATGTACTCCAATGTTCATTGCAGCACTATTTACAATAGCCAAGACATGGAAACATCCTAAATGTCCATCGACAGAGGAGTGGATCCAGAAGATGTGGTACATATACACAATGGAATATTACTCAGCCATTAAAAAGAATGAAATACCAGCATTTTTAGCAACATGGATGGACCTAGAAACTATCAGGCTAAGTGAAGTCAGCCATACAATGAGACACCAACATCAAATGCTCTCACTGACATGTGGAATCTGAAAAAAGGACAGACTGAACTTCTTTGCAGAGCAGATGCTGACTCACAGACATTGAAAAACTTATGGTCTCCGGAGGAGACAGTTTGGGGGGTGGGGGGATGTGCTTGGGCTGTGGGATGGAAATCCTGTGAAATCAGATTGTTACGATCATTGTACAACTACAGATGTGATAAATTCATTTGAGTAATAAAATAATGAAAAAAAATTTATTCTGAATGTTATATTCTAATATATGCAGAGAATTAGCATCTTCAAATTTCCTCATGTATTTATAAATCATTAATAAAAAGATCTTAGACTATGAATAGAAAAAAATAACAACTCTTCTAGATAGAATTTTAATGTTCACGTTTTCCACTTATCCCTTGCTAAGACACAATGAGGAGAAAAGGAGATGCAGTATAATTGTGAGACAAAAATGCAGAAAAATGCACTAATTAGGACCACAGCAAAGGTGATTCTGGCTGTGAAAATACAAACTGAAGAATATTAGCAAAACTTTGTTCATCTTAAAATGAGGATAATAAAGAATGCAAATCAAGCAAATAGAGTTCACTCATTCTATCTAGCTGGTCTTTGGGTGGGAGTGATTTATGATAAGCATATCAATTGCATATAAATGTATCCTTCCAAAAATGCTTTGGAAAGCTATGAAGGACTTTGAGCACAGTTCTCAAGTTTTCAAAATCCCAACCACAGTAAAGAATCTGCCAAACAAATTCAGTTGGATTATATGAGACTTTTATTGTGCAAGCCTCAAGCACCTGTTGAAGAAAGCAGTCAGATTCTAAGTGCCTTCAGGCGAAGCCTGTGCTTGCCTTGTCTTTTCCTTTTGAGTTCAGTGCCCAGAGCAGACATTAAAAAGTCTTTGTCAAAAGGACAAAATAAAGAAGTAAAGATGGAAAGTAGGGGAAGAGAGATGGAGGAGAGGAGAAAAGAATAATGGAAGGGAAAGAAGGAAATTAAGGAATCTGAAGAGCAAAGCCATGTTCAGTTCCCTCTGAGAATTGCCCAAAAAATGATGTGTCATTACATACATCTAAATACAAATTGATAACAGGAGAGGAAAGGAGAGTGAAATACATCAATTAAACGGCTATATAAAGTGGGAAACTAATACTGTCAATAGAGAAATCCTAAATGTAGAATTTCTGGGGCATGCTACTTCTCCACACAACTTCTCATCCTAAAAGGAAGCTATAATACTGGCAATGAAGACCCTGAAACATATTATTGATTAGGTCTCCATACTGAAAAAAAATCAGGTCCAAGTAAACATAAATTCTTCCAATAATACACATGCCATAGTGCAATTTGTAAACAACTGTTGTTTACAACTGTAAACAACTCGATCTTGTCTTCCTGCTTCCAGGCTGTGGCAATGTGTAAGGAATCTGTATGTAGAAGGAAAAATCTTAAATTTTGAGAAATTTTTATTTCTCAGAAATCACAAATATTAATTTAAATAGAATATTTAAAAAATTTTTAAATGTTCCTAGCGGCAGACAGAAAATACAAGGAAGGAGATAAAACTACAGTGTTTTACTAAGGAACCAGAAACTAAATTTGGGGGCATGGAGATGGCAGACTGTATTTCTGAAAAATTTGTGTCCTCTTAGAAATGCCATTCTCCATTTCAATTCCTCAGTTTCTATAATCATTTTATATTTGCTAAGCATGTACCATCTGATAACTTGGAAGAGAAAGGTTACAACTCTAATAACTGAAAGAAGTCAACCTAAAGTGAAACATAACTTAAAACACAACACAATCAAGTGGACAATTCTCAGTGAGACAAATTAGCTTTTAGACCCCTTTTTCCTCAATGTATTTGGAAAAAAAATACTCCATGTCCACCTATTGATTTCCTTCTCTGCTGGAATTAGCTTGTTAATACAATCCAAAGCCACAGGAAGTTGTTTTGTTTTCTTTGTTTTTTCTTAAATGACATCGATAGTACAAAATCTCATTAGAAGTAACAAATGTGTTCAACCAACAGATTTTTTTTTTCTTTTTCATTTCTACTTAGGTAGTTTATAGTTCATGTGAAAATCAGTACTGTCAGCCGGGATCTGAGAAGGGATTGATGAGTGTGCTACAAAGATAGATGACTGACTTTTTTCCAACTGTACTCAGCAAGGCCTTTAGTCCACTCCCTGAGTCCCTTTATGGCTATTAAGAAACTTGGGAGAAAGAAACTATTATCACCTTCAGTGAAAACAATGAGAAACAGCACTAATATCAATCCCAATTCCCATCGGGCTAATACTGAGCACTGATGCCACACATTTAGAAAGTCTCCAATTTATCTCAGTGGATTGCTCAGATGACCATTATGAGCTTAAGAAGGGGCACCCAATACTAGGGCCCAGGACCAGATAGTAGAAGAGTCTGGGGGTGGTGTTACATTCTGAAATTTTTTCTAACTACTGTCATCTGAATAAATACCTTGGAACCATGCTCAGCCAAAATATTCCATACTTTTAACATAAAATACTTCGAGAACTGGAGTGAAAATACCCTCAGCTTACTAAGTATTCTCTGATTAGCCTAACAACACATTCACCTGTTCCTGTCTTTAAAGAGAACTGAAAGACTGCCTACTCAGACCCAGCATTACTATTTGAAGTTTTGCCTAATTTCCTCCCACAACTCACTTCCCCTTGCTCCCCAAACTACTTTCACTCAGTTTTTTTTTCCTGCAGTGCTTCAAACTTTGTCATTCTCTCTTGCTCTAACAGATCCTTAAATTTTTTTCTACACTCAGATTGAATCATAACCTCTCTTCTCACTCTGCCATGTCTTCTTCAGTGATTATATCCATAGCTATAGCTTTGAAATACCCTCTGCATAATTATGAACCTCGGTTATATTTTCAGACACACCTCTCCTGAGCTCCAGACCTACATATTCAATGCCTCTAATTGTAGACCTTTCATTTGACTCAATCACAGACTATGATACACACAACTCACCACTAATATCCAACCCCCTTCTCTTTGGCCAGGAACACGAGAGAAATTAGGGAAGTCAGATGCTCTTTTTATCATCCTCCCTTGCAACTAGTGTTGACCAAGTGTACAGTTCTGGCCAATGATATATAAACAGTGGTTTTGGTCAAAGGCTTCTGGGAAAGCAAAATCTGTTGTTTGTTCCCTGTCCCCTTCTTTTCCCTAATACCTGGTGATAATGTGGTGCCTTTTCATATATTTCTTAGACTTTAGATGTCCTCTTTTGTGATATGCCTGTCGACCTCTTTTCCCCATTTTTCTATTATGGTACAGTTTTAATTGATTTGTAGGAATCTGTACTGTGGAAACAAGTCTCTGTTGGACATAGATCTTGAGAATATTTTATTATAGTTTCTGGGTTACTTTTTCACTGTCTTACTGGTATCCTTCAATGAACAAAATTCCTAGTTCTAGTATACTCTGATTTGACATTTTTCTTTCCTTGATGGGTAATGTTTTTCATATTCTATTCTGAAGATCTCTGCCTACTCCAGAAATATGAAGATATCTTCCTCTGTTTCCCCATAAAATTATAGTGGCTTTAATTTTGTAAATAGTATGGAAATCAATCTAGAATTGATTTTATACACTGTGAGGTAGAGTACAGATAGGCCTTTTCCAACACATATATAGTAAATACATCCCACACCATCTAGTAAACTGTTCCTTTCCCAATGCACCATTATATCATAAATCACACAACCTTATGTGTATGGGATTGTTTCTGAGCTCTTCTGTTTCACTGATCAGTCTGTCTACATGTACCAATACCAGACCATTTTAATCATCACAGCTTTACCATAGGATTTGGTATCAGGGGTGAATATCTTCCATCGTAGTTCTCCCTGAAGATGGCCTCAGACATTGTTTGGCCCTTTGATGTCCATATGCATTTTAGAATCAGTTTGTTAGATTCTCCAAAAGTAAAGAAATAATCTGCTATATTGAGTCCACAGGGAAAACTTGCCATCGTTGGACATTGCATTTTCCAGTACATAAATGTGATATATCCCTCCATTTATTTGGAGACTGTTTCATAGTTTATATTGCAGACAGCTGCACATATTTTGTTAAGTTTACTCCTTGGTATTTTATGCTCTTGTAAATAGCATATTTTAACATTTTATTTTCTATGTGTGCAATATATAATTGATTTTTGTATATGTGGTATAAGTAATTATATAAGTAATTATATTTGTTTGTAGGTGATTTGGGTTTTTTTCTCTTTTATTCCAGTTTTATTTCTTCAGTTACAGTCCATATTCCTTTTTATTTCTTCTATTCTAACCCATATACCTATTTCTTTTTCTGGCTAAAACTTTTTTTATTATATCGAATAGAAGTGGTGAGAGAGGCATCTTGTCTCATTCCTAGTGTCTGGTGGGGAAAGGTTTCAATATTTGCCATCAACTACATGGATTGCTACAGAATCTTTGTAGATAATCTTTATCGAATTATGGAATTCCCTACTATTCCTGATCTACTAAGACATTTTATAATCATATGATTTATCTCCCTTTTTCTGTTAACGTACTGCATTACACTGACTGATTTCTAGATGTAAAATTACTTTTTCGTACCAAGAATTAATCCTCTTTGTTTTAATCTATTATCCTTTTTCTACATTGCTAAATTAGCAATTGTATTCATCTGCTAGGGCTGCCATAATGAAGTACCATGAATTCGATGGCTTAAACAACAGAAATGTATTATCTCACAGCTCTGGAGGCTATAAGTCTGAAATCAAGATGTTGGCAGGGCTGCTTCTTTCTGAGGGCTGTTAGGGAAGGATCTATTCTAGGCCTCCTCCTTAGCTTGTAGATGGCCGTACTTATGTCCACATGGCACTCTCCCTGTATACTCGTTTATCTCTAAATTTCCTCTTTCTATAAGGATATCGCTCATATTTGATTATGACCCACCTTAATGTCTTCCTTTTAACTTGATTAACTCTATCAAGACCATATCTTCAAATAAGGCCACATTCTGAGATACTGGGGGTTAAGAGACCAATAAAGGAATTTTGGTGGGGAGGCGAGAAGGTGGAATGGAAATACATTAATCCAGAATAGATAGGTAAACATTTTTTGTTTAGAATTTGCGCATCTATTTTCATGAGCGAAATTTGACTGTAATACTCCCTCTTTGTCTTTGTCTTGTTTTAAAATTAAGGTTATGCTGACTTATATTTGAAAATTTTGATTTCTCTGATTCCCACATTGATTTGGAATTTTTACCTATTTGTATTTTATCTTCATTTTTTGTGAATTACCTCTTCCTATCTTTCACATCATTTGCTTTTAGGCTACATCTTTTTTCTGATTAACTGGTAAGAATTTTTATTATGAGATGTCTGTCTACTGCATTATACTCTATTTTTCCAGTAGATTTTATATATTTTAGGTAATTATATATTATTAATACATAGGTATTCAAGTTTATAATTCTCTACATTGCTTTTATTGTTTATTGTCATGTTCCCCCCATGAAACTCCCCTACATTTCAAAATTATAACATTTTCAACAGTACTTTCACTATACATTTCATTGTTTAATTTTTCTATCTATATCTAACATATCTGCAGTTTCTCAGATAATATATAACCATCTAAATTTATTATTAATCTTATCTACTTAACCTGTTGCTTCTATTTCATTTAGTGTATTGTCCAACATTTCAATCCTGATTTGAAACACTAATGTCATTTGCATCTCAAATTACAATTCCTTCTATATTTTCAATTCTTTTTAACTGAATTGTCTATCAATATGTAAACCAATATCCACTTTGGATATTGTAGTTTTCTAATACATTATATCTAAGATTAAATACTATGGCAAAGTTACGTACTTCTCAATATACTTCTTATAAAAATTTTCCTATGCTATTCTCATGCATTTATTTGTTCAAATAAACTGTAGAATTCCTATTGTCAAAATCAGAAAAAAAAAATAACATGCCACTAGGATTTTTATGGGAATTGTGTTAAATGTAAAAACTGACTTGAGATATAATTATGATCTTTATAATACTAAGGCATCCATCTAAGAAAATAGTCTATGTCTCCATTTAACCAATCTTTCTAAAACTCTCCTTAAAGTTTGGTCATTTATTTCATGTAAGTCTTAGGTATTTGGGGTTGTTCATTCAGGTTTAAATTTGTTTGCTGGGAATAGAATATTTTGTTTCATGTGTCTTTTAATTTGGTATATATGTTAACTTACAAGTTGTAAATGTTAGTTTAAATTTATTTATGAATACTTTTTTCTGATGACATTGAGCACAGCTGTTCAGAGTGTGTAATACAAAATTCTAATGTGCTATTTTCATATACACTGCAGTATCAATGATAGCCCCTGGAGTTGTCTGCAGCTTCAATATTTTAATATACTTAATTGAATTTGGCTTTCTAGCTAAAAATTTATATACTTTAATATCTTTTATTTTTAAGTTAGTATTATTTAAGAAGAAAAGCAAATATTCTTTGTAAGTTTAAATATGTTGCCGTCTTCACTATCACCTCGATACTTCACTTAGGACTGTAAGCTATAGAAACTGATGCCAACAAAACAAAGAATAAAAGAACATTCACAGTAGAGGGATATGCATTATTTTTCCTCACATGTTTTACTTGTCTCTATAACTGTTTCCACAATCATGGTAAACTCAGTATGCCTAACACAGAATTGACCCTCCTCGTTACTCCAAAATGGGTCTCTTTTTGGCCTTTTTTTTTTCTTTTTGATCTGTATACTGGCTTATTTAAGTGACTACTTTCCAATTGTGATTTCCTCCATCCTATATCTCCTTACTTCTTTTCTATTTAGAGGAGACTTCTCAATATTTCTTTTAGAATGGGTTTAGCACTGCTGTAGTATTTTACATTTTGTTTGAGAAATTATTTCCACTTCTATTTTAAAAGATAATCTTGCTGGGTAGAGTAATATAGGCTGCAAATTTTTCCCTTTTAGAACTTGAAATATACCTTGCCGCTCTCTTCCGGCCTGTAGCGCTTCTGCAGAGAAATCAGCTGATAGCTTTCTGGGGGTTCCCTTATAACGAACTCTTTGTTTTTCTCTTGATGCCTTTAGAATCCTCTCCTTACCTTTAACTTTTGCCATTTTTATTATGATATGCCTTGGTGTAGGTCTGTTTGGGCTCATCTTGTTTGGGGCCCTCTGTGCTTCCTGTATCTGGATATCTGTTTTCTTCTTTATATTTGGAAAGTTTTCAACCATAATTTCTTCAAATATATTTTCACTCCCTTCTTTTTTTCTCCTTCTGGAATCCCTATTATGTGTAGATTAGCCCACTTTTATATTATCCCATAAATCTCTTATATTGCTTTCATGTTTTTTCACTTGGTTTTCTGTCTGTTGTCCTGATTAGGTGATTTCCATTATTTTATCTTCCAAGTCACTTATTTGTTCCTCTGCACTGTTCATTCTGCTCTTCAGTGCTTTTAACTCAGCTTGTGTCTCTGCAAATGAATTTTCTTTCTTTCTTTTCTTTTTTTTTTTTTGGCTCCTCCTTATAGTTTCTAGTTCTTATCTAAAGTAATCTGCTTTACTGTTCATATCCAGTCTTAATTCTTTCAATACCTTCATTAACTCTTTCTTGAACTCAGTGTCTGTTAGACTGCAGAGGCGTTTCATTGTTTACTCCTTCAAGAGAATTCTCCTGTTCTTTAACTGGAGATGGTTCCTATGCTTCTTCATTTTGCTTATATTTTTCTTATTCTATGACTTTAGAGAAAACAATTATCTACTGTAGTCTTAAAGGCCTATGTATATGAGGGATAGACCCTGCATAGTTTGTGAGGGCTATTTTTTTTTTTTTTGGCATGAGAGCTGCTTTTAGTTTGCATGCTTGCTGCCTCTTTCCTCAGTGTGCACAGGCTGTTATCCCTTCAATAGGAGGTGTACAGGTATATGGCCTACACATGCTTTCAGGGAGATAGGGACAATTGGCAGTGTCTGTAGATAGCAGACTGTTTGCAAGGCCCTTAGTAGTGGTGAGGATCTACAGGGAGGTAGGGGCAGCAGGCTGCTCATGGTTGCAGGGACCCTCAGGGAGGTGGGAGTTGTGCTTAGAGCCTTTGGCAGTGGCAATGGTGAGGCATATGCATTCCCAGGGAGGTGAGGGCAATGAGTGACACTCGGTTGCAGGGTGGTGGTGACCCCTGAAGTGACTGGGGCTGCAGGTGGTGCCTGTTCACGAGATACTGGTGGCGGTGGGCTTCCAGAGTCTGAAATGGCTATTGCTGTTTGCACCTGCCCCACATAAAAGTTGCACCATCATCTGAGAGCCTGCATGTGCAAAAAAAGAAGTTCCTACAGTGTTTTCACCCCTTCTCCTCTCACCCTCCCCAAAAATGGCACTTTATTTCTCCTATGGGCCCAGGCCTCCTCTTGTGCTTCCTCAGCTGTGGCACCCCAGCCCATGGTGCACTGCTCCCTAGCCCCCTCAGGCTGACCTCCATAGCCTGAGTCTCAGCACCCAGCCCCCACCCAAGTTTCTCAAGCTGTGGTGTCATGGATGGTGATGCAGCACTCTCTCTGCTTTGTCCTCCTCAGTCCAGCTGTTGTGTTTTTCTCTGATGCTTTGAGGCTCCCCCTTTCCCAGCTGATCTCTCTGTCAGTTATGTGGCCTCCCAGGGTGTGTGTTCCTTTCCTCTTTCACAGCTTCTGCTCTGAAGTGCTAGTCCCATCCTGATTCCTTTTTTTCTCTTCTCTCTTTCCCTTTTTTTTTTCCTTTTGTTCTAACCAGTTATGTGGAGAGTTTCTTGATCTTAATGGAAGTCTGTGATCTTCTGCCAGCACTCAGTAGATGTTCTGTGCAAATTGTTCTACATGTAGAAAGGGTATTTTTTAATATGTGTTTGTGAGAGAAGGTGAGTGCCACATCTTACTCCTCCACCATCTTGATCATTGCTCCTAATGGCCTATTCTTTTTCATCAACTGGTCACAGGCATGCTGAGTTTTGAAAGCTAACAGGCATATTTTCAACCTACAACTAATTCACAAATTCAATCAATTCTTCCCTCATGATACATTTCAAATCTACCTTTTGAACTTTCTTTTTCACTGCTAGCATCCTAAATAAGGCTCATGTTACAATAGTATGTTTGGCTTCTTTAATGATAACACTCTAACATGGACAAGTAATCATTTTTATCCCTCACATATAGGTTTATCCCTATGCCATTCTCTGGGACTAATTTTTATCCAGGGACAATGTTATTACTCATTCCAGCGAAAAAGCATCCAACCTGACTTGACCATTTGTTTTTTTCTAGGTTCTTGGTAACTAGATTCCCTTTACTGCTCCCTAAGTATATTTGATTACCTTCTACCACTGGTCCTGAAGCCACTCTTCTTCTAACATCAGTGGCTTTGCTTACAGCCTAGTTTCCTAGAGTCTGAGTCCCTAGAACACACCAACAGCACTCTCCATTGATTGCAATTGCTTGAGCTTATGCCATCTCTGAAGTGCTTCAGGCCCTGCCAAGCACCAGTACCAGTCAGCTTTGATTTTATAATTGTCCTGAATTCTTCTCTAACATGACCACCCCCAGTTTCAGGTCAGTCTTTGACCTTAGGAAAAATGCCTCAATCATGTTCTCAAATTCAAAACACTGACCTTGGCTTTAGCCTACAGATGTTCCCAGACCACTTAAATAACATATAGTAATCAGTGACTGCTTAAAATGAATAATTAAAAGAAAGCTGACATGTTTGAAACAAATGGCTACTCAGGAATGCTAACCAGATAATAGAGAAAAAATAACAGTTTTCATTTTCCTGAAATATGCATCTCAGTCAGCCAAATGCTTTCATTTATAAATGTCCTAATTGTGCAAATTTTTACTTCAAAGTAAGTGCTTAAAACAATATTGCTAATTGAAAACTAAAAATGTCGACACTTTCCATTGTATTTTATTATTTGAGACTGACAGTGTTTATGTCAGACATATAAATGAAATAATGAGAAACTTTTCATATCTAGGGTGATACTTGAAAAATCACACAGAATTTAATCATGACTACAAGAATGCTTGCTGGAAATTGACCTCAAATATCATGAAAGCTTTCTAATCTGACTCTGAGGTTTGTGTTGCTTGCATTTTCTACTGTGTGGTAGAAATAGCAAGTCTTCTAATAATTATCAACATAAGAGAAGGTGTCATTAGTGCCAGACTTTTTTACAGCAGAGGGAGAAGTGTATAGCTGCATTTTTCATATGCTTTATAAAAAAAAGTGGTATTGGGCAATACTTCAGAATACACAGACTACAGCCATGTAACTCTAGAGTTTTAAATAAAACTCTACACTTTGAGTGATGTTTTTCCTAAAACATCAAGCATTTATTTTGACTAAAAAGGGTCTGTTTTCCCCAAGAATAACAAAGGGTGTTAAGGGAAATGATTCTGCATGAGTTCAAAGCTTCTGAAAGAACCATGATGAACAGCCCCATTTCTCAATGCTCTTTTGCATTACTGAGTCCACTGGCAGTCAAGCCAGTCTGTTGTTGGTCCAGCTTACTAGATCCAAGGAAATAGATTCTGAAGAAATCGGCACATTCAGGGTGCTCTGAACAGCTTCCTGTTCAAAATCGAGCCAAAGTCTTTGACAGAAAAGCCACAAGTCAGAGCCAGGTAGACCAGAAAGAAGCATAAAATCCAGAGAGTGAAGCAGTCATTGATGGCAGAGATGGAGCCAAGAGTCAGAAGCCAGATGGATACTGAATTTGAGTGTGATCAGATGGAGGTAAACAGGACAGCTTTGGCATAACTGCCTTCCAAAGAGGGCAAGATTAACATGGAATACCAGTGCTCTTCCAGTAGGCACTGATGATATTTGTAGAAAAGGCATTACAGCACTACCTTCCAATCTGAGACACTCCATTTAGATCATCACTTATAGAGAATATGCTACTAACAACAAAATAAAAAACTGTGCCTTACAATAATGAAAGTAAGAATTTTTTAAAGAATTAAAGATGGATCAGTTAGACTACACAATACAAGCTACTTCATGCAAGACTCTATTGACTAACACTAACTGACTCACCTATACATCCATAATGCAATCATAACAGATGGTTATAAGGGAGACCCTCAGGCTTTACAGCATTCTGAAGTAATTTCTTAGTAATTGATGAACAAACTATATTTTGAATAATTTAGAAGTCAACCATAAACATTTATTATGTAAAATCGAATGATAGATATTGTACTTTTCCTAATCAGAATATTTTATTAATCCCACCAATATCACACCAGACAACAGAAAGTTTTCTGACTAGATAAAAATGTAAAGATGGGACTAAACATTAGGAATAATGCTTTGTTTCTGCTCTAAAGTTGTACAATTAAGGCTTGACATTTGTTAAACATGAAGTAAGTGCCAGGTACCATTTTAAATACTTAACACATATAGCCCCCTTTAATTGGAATAGCAGTCCAATTTGGTATTTACTATTATCATTTTATAGTTGAAAATTGAGGTTTAGAAGAATTAAGTTGGTCAGTTTCACATAGCTAATAAATAAAGTATTTATTAGTGTTAATATATAAATAGGCAAGTAAGAGATATATAGAAAGAGGGATAACAGAGAAAAATAAATATTCCAGCTCAATTCTTAAATTTTTTAAATAGCAGGCTGCATCACACCCAACTTATAATTGAGAAATTAGGACTTAGAGATTAAATTCATTAGCTAGGGAAAAAAATGGAAACAGAATTAATCTTTGGCCTTAATTTAGGCTAAACTATATGAAATTCCTGGTACTTTAACATTTTGACCTATGAAAATGGTACCCATGTGATTCAATTTAATGCATCCTTCTACAAAGCACTTAAAACACAACTATATTGCCTCACTATTAGAAGTCATAGTACCCATATTATCACTCTGTGAAATTCCTAATTGGGATTTATATATAAAAAATTCATTTGGGCATGCACGTAATATTAAAAGCTATTTAAAATTTAGAAAGTATCCATTACTACAATGGTTTGATTCAAGCAGGAACTTAGTAACAATGTTTAAAATAACATTAACACATTTGATCCACAAATTTCAAAATATTTTAAAAACAATACTTTATAAATCCCAGAACTCTGTGATATGGGTAAATTCTTATCATTATTCTTAAACAGCTTAGAAGCTAAAACATAAGAAAAAAAAGTAAGTAGCTTCCTGCTGTCATTCAGTGAGTCAGCAGTGATAGTAACAGCCTGAGTCAGAGGACATTATTTCTTCTATGCCATATGGCCAACTTCACAATGTCACATCAAGGGACATATTTTGTTTGGCTTTCATATAAGTGATATCCCTCCAACACTATTCTACCTAAGAGAAAATATTAAAAATAATTTGGGGATTATAAGTAATGAATGAACCAGATGAAAATGATAAAACACTGGCAGTTCAGTTTGGCTCATCTTGACAGAAGCACCACAGCTGGTGTCCAGCAGCACCATTCTCTCTTTCACTGCAGAGTTATAGCCACCTGAAATAGCCCTGTCTCATTTTATTCACAATCTTCTATCTGGCTCTCTTCCCTGTTAGACTTGGTCCACAGTCAGTCAGGTGAAATCTCTTGGTTCCATTAGCACTCACATGTCAGTTTGCATTTGTGAACTGTTGAGTGTCTGAACTGTTTCATATTCTATTCAGCCAATATTGATTTCACTCTAAACTTAGTGCCTATTAAATGTTATGTGAATACAGGAATCCCTCATTATGGCAAAAGGAACCAGAAATACTGAGATGCCAGCAGGCCACAAACGTTAAGTAAGTGAATTTGTTACCTGTTGAAATGCTTGATCAAGATCCTGAGAAAAGTGCCTCTTCATGGTGACTTCACCAGCGTAAGTTTTACTCATGGTAAAAGGTTTTCACTCAACAGTAAATGCTTATACATACATTTTTCTCTTTACACTGTCCTGATAGGCACAAATTTCAGTTACTCCAGTTTAAATAATACCAGCCCCAGAAACAACATGATCCAAATTTCAATTACCACAGTATATTAACTGTGAGAAATTGCCTAAAGTATAAACCAATATGCTAGCTCCTCAGTTCCCAGATCATTCTATAAGTTTCATATCATGATCAAGGACACATCAAGTCCCCTCTTTCAAAATCTGTCAGTGACTAGTCACTGAGCATCTGTTTTTAAGTTCACACAGACAGCAAACTGTATAGTTGAATTCCTCCTTGGTTTCTCATGATAGATCCCTGTGACTTTTTGTTGTTGTTGTTGTTGTTGTTGCTATTTCTTGGGCCGCTCCCGCGGCATATGGAGGTTCCCAGGCTAGGGGTTGAATCGGAGCTGTAGCCACCGGCCTACGCCAGAGCCACAGCAACGCGGGATCCAAGCTGCATCTGCAACCTACACCACAGCTCACGGCAACGCCGGATCGTTAACCCACTGAGCAAGGGCAGGGACCAAACCCATAACCTCATGGTTCCTAGTCGGATTCGTTAACCACTGCGCCACGACGGGAACTCCCTTGTGACTTTTTTTTTAATGAGCAAATCCAATAGGATTTGGGCACCAAAAGGTAAGTTCAACAAAGAAACAGAAAGTGATAATCCTAGAAGTGAAATTCGGATAGAAAATAAATAGATTTATGGAAGAAATAACTGGCCATGGGAATGGTCTCCCCACCATTGAAGGGACTCTTGATATAAAGTCAGAGGAACTTGGGGAAGGTGAACCTAGAGATAAAATTGAGGGACAGTAGTTATGACAAAAAGGATGTCACTGTTCTAGAGGAGGTGATGCCAGCAACAAAACCTTCACAAGAGTTCCAAGGAACTCTGGAGATATTTCATGATACGGAATGAACAAAGGATAAAACGTTGGAAGTTGATCTAATCTTAGAATGATAACTCACCAAAACATAGAAAAGATTCCTGTTTTCTGTGTCATAAGTTACATGATAAGAAGAGAGCAAACACTATGGTTGACAAAGAAATACATTAATTTTCAGTGTTTCTGTTTAAAATTACAGGCCACTACACAAACACTAGTTTTATTTTTATTTCCCTATACATTTATAATTTAAAATAAGAGTTTTAATATTTTGATAAGAATTTTCAAAAGTCAGAGAATAATCAGAATTTTCCCCATTGATTATTAAGATCATTTTGCATGATCTCAAACTACACAGTCATTTTTTATGGTCCCGCACTACTCTTCAAGGATACAAAGTGACACAGAGTACTTCCTATAGTTTATTAGAGGTCAAAACTCAATCTTCTGCTAAGAGATAGGAATTTTGGACTAAAACAAATGGAAACATTTAAAAATTATCTGGTTGAAGGTATTAGAGAACTATCAAGGCAATGATGACATTTTTTTGACACAAGAGTAGAGAGATACAGGTAAGAGGAAGTTCTAGGGAGCTACAGAGTCTCTGGACCACCAAAGTGCCTGGGACATGCGTATCAAATGACTTAGTGGATGAATAATGAAGGAAGGAAGGAATTCAGCTTTCAATTATTATTACCCAGGTTAGGAGAGTGGGGTTAACAATTATATTTTGTGTGATGGAAATCTCCACAAGGGTTCTCGACTTACCAGGAATAGAAGCAGCTGGGGAGTTAACCCACTGACACACTGACCACATCATCAATTTAGGTGGGGGGGCAAGGGGCAGAGTGCCACAAAAAGCTTAACTGAAGAGTGTCAACAATAGAATGACAGGTTGAGTTCTGATTTCTCATCTGATATTCTGCATACTGCCTACCATCAGTATGATTATATAAAGAAGCAAATATATAACATTTTGAAGATGCAACTCACTAGTGGAATCACCTATATATGCACAGAAAAGAAACTTGCCTGACTATCACAGTGAACCTGCTGATCTTCCTCTCCTGTTCTAGTCCCTTATTAATGAGGTATAATGGAATGCCCTTTATTTCCTGCAACACTGTTGGGAAGATCACAGCCTCTGATGCTCACCACTTTTAATTTGAGTTCAGCACTCTCTTCCTATGACTCAATCATAAATTCAGAGTGTGCACCTGAAATCAATAAGCAGCTAGCAAATTTTGGCTCTCAATTTGATCTTCTCCCTGTACAAATTCAGATTCCATTTGTCTAATCTTTAAGCAAATCCATCCTTAATGGTTTAATTTCATTGTTACACAAACTCATATATACTTGAGTATATAAGTGGCAAGTGCATATCAGTCTAAGGAGGAGGACTGCAAAAGACATTTGAAATAAAAACATAAGGTTCCATGTCAATTTTAATTATCACTTCAATAGTGGTTAAGAGATTTTTGGAGAAAGAAATCACTTCCATATTTTGACACTACATGATAAATTGTGGCTTCATAGTCTACATACTTTTTTTTTTGTCTTTTTGCCTTTTCTAGGGTGGCTTCCCACTGCATATGGAGGTTCACAGGCTAGGGGTCTAATCAGAGCTGTAGCCGTTGGCCTACGCCAGAGCCACAGCAACACAGGATCCGAGCTGCATCTGCGACCTACACCACAGCTCACGGCAACACCAGATCGTTAACCCACTGAGCAAGGCCAGGGATCGAACCCACAACCTCATGGTTCCTAGTTGGATTCGTTAACCACTGCGCCACGACGGGAACTCCATAGTGTACGTACTTTGATGGGACTCTGGTTAGCTTAGGAACAAAGCCAAATAACTTCGTTAGGGGGAGAAGCGAGGAACGATTTTTCCCCACAAGCTCCCATGCTTGGTTTGCAACATTTATGTGAGAAAACCCTAGGAAGAAATTAGGAGGAGCACAAGTGTACTCTTGTAATAGAAACAATAAAAGGTTATATTAAAACTACATATTTTAGTAAAATATGTAATATATAGTATAATATGCAGAAATTAATATATCATATAAAAACATTAAAAGAACAAAAAATCATACTTGGGATTTTTAACAGATAAAAAAACTAACAAATTATTGTGTGTTCTTTTTAGGATTTCACTTCACTAACCCCATTAATTTGGATTCTATTACGTTGTATTCCATAGATCTTCAGTTCTACTAATGACAGAACAGGCTGAATTAGATCAACTATTCCACTAAAAACAACCAGAAAACATGGATAAAATATTTAACCAAAGATCTATGTCTATTTAAAGGCATTAGAAAGCTACCAAGGCAGTGAGCATTTGTAGAACTAAGATCCAGAAAGGAGGTCAGCCTAGAATTTGGTGCCTCGCAGAGAGGTAAAAAGCAGTGAAGCAATATTTGAAGAGATAAATCCTGGTAATTTTCCTAATTTGATGAAAATCATCAAGCCACAGATTTAAAAAGTACCAGGAATTTCTAGCAAGACAAATTCAAATAAAACCATATCTAGAAATATATTAATAAAACTGATGAAAATCAAGACAAAAAAGAAAATCTAAAAAGTTTCCAGAGGAAAAATAACGTATTATCCTCAAAGGAGTAAAAGACTGCAAAATGACTTCCCAACGAAGATGAGGGAAACCAGGGAACAATGGGGTAATATGATCAAATGGCTTAAAGAAATGATTGCCAATTTATATTTCTACTCCCAGTAAAATATTCCTCAAAATAAAATAAGATAAAAACATTTTCAGACAAAGAAAACACAAGTTATCATAAATAGGTCGTCTCTCCTAGAGAAAGTATCAAGGTGTTTTTATCAGCACAATAAAAATGATGCCAATGGAAGGCTCAGCAATGCAAGGAGGAAAGAAGACATTGAAAAAGTAAGATGTTATTATCAAAAATTTTATGTCAGTACATTTTTTAACTATATGGCATGGACACAATATCCTTGTAAAACAAAACTTATTGAAACTGCCACAGGAAATAGAAAATCTAACTTTTTCCCACCACTAGGAAAATTTCTGGCTCAGATAACTCAAACCAGTAATTATTGCTAACATAGTTTTAAGAATAAATTACATGCATTTCAAACAAATTATTTCAAAGTATAGGGGGAAAAGGGGAAATTCTTTAATTTTCTGACCATCATAATCCAGATACCTAACATAATAGAAGTTTCACAAAAAAAGAAAAGGCCACTTCTCATAAATATGGACATAAAAATCCTAATCAATGCATTAATAAATCAAATCCAGCAATATATAAAAGGATAAACTATTAAGAACACAATGAATTTATTAGAAGAATGCCAAGTTGGTTTAACTTTGAAAATCAATTTGTAAGCCACCATGTTAAATAATTACACAGGTTCTCAACACATACAGGCAAGAAAAAAACTTATAACTCAGAAATAGAGGAACACATCCCTAATTAGATAAAAGTTATTTTTGGAACAGTCTTAATATTTGGTAATACAATGATGGAAGATTGTCCTCCGGTACAAGGATAAAATCAAAATGCCTGTTAGCACTGCATCTCATCAGTTACTGCTTAGTTAGTGCTAGCAAGGAAAAAAAAAATCACAAGAACTGGAAAGAAATGAATAAAATACTTATATAAAATAATGTGATTATTTAGAAACTTTAAAAGAATATATATATTATCAATATAAAGTTTATATTAGTATAACTATAATTTAGTAAGTTCCCAAATAAAAGGTTAATATTCAAAAGTCATTTGTATTTCTATATTCCACCCCAAATAGGTAGAAAATAAAATTTCAAAGCCAATACTGTTCGCACTTCCACATAAAATTTACAGTAACCTTTTCAATTTCTATAAAAACACCCACTGGGATTTTGATTGGGATTTAATTGCATTTGTAGATCAATTTGAAGACATTTTATATAGTAACAATAAGTCTCCTAATCCATGAACACAGGACATGTTTACATTAATCTAGTTATTCCTTAATTTTTTAAGTAATGTATTAAAACCATATAAAAATATCCTATTTTTAGAGATATTAATATTTATAAAGTGGTATTTTACATCTTATGTGAAAATTGATCTTAGGTATTTTATATTTCTTCATACTATTTCATATATTATTATAAATTGTATTTTTCAATTGTTCCATCTACAGAAATAATTAATTTTTATATATTGATTCACTATTCTGAAATACTGCTGAATTCATTTATTGACTCTGTTGCTATTTTGTAGGTTTTTGAAGATGTTCTATACAGTGTAATGATCTTGGACAAAGGCATCAAAACAATTCGATAAGAAAGAGATATCATTTTGGCCAAGGACCCTAGAATAACTTAACGTACATATTGAAAAAAAAACATGAGTCTCTGTTGGACTCCATACAATGCACAACTAATTCACTATTGATCATAGACTTAAATATATAGGCTAAAAGATATAACTTCTAGAAGAAACTATTAAAAAATATCTTCATAAACTTGAGGGGCTCAGTGTCTTCTTAGGACAAAAAAAATCATTAACTATAACAGAAGAAATTTATAAATTACATATCACTTTTCTAAGACTTCTCTTCACCAGACGATATCATAAGAAAATATACAAGCCACACACTGGGAGAAAATATTCACCAAGCAAATATCAAATATAATTTGTATCCAAAATATACAAAGCATTCTGCAGTCTTAAAAATCAGTGAAAAAATTGAGATAAGACTTAAACAATTTTCAAAGTTATTTTAAAAGGTATATGGCAAATAGTACATGAAAATGCTGAATATTACTGAAGAAATGGAAACCCACAATGAAATGCTACTCCAGATGAGCTAGGTTGGCTAAAATAGAAAGGATACACCCAACCTGAAAACTACCAAACGCTCATCAAGAGTAAAATGGATAGTTAAATTGCAGTATGTTTCAAAATGGAACACTATGCAACTATTAGCACAAAAGATCTACAATTACACGTACTGATAAGCATGAGTTGTCAATACTATGTCAAGCAAAAGAATAACCTCTAAGAAGAGTATATATTGTACGATTCTAGTTTTACAGCAAAACTAATTTCTGCTGTTAAAATTAGAGTAGGGGATACATGTAGGGATTTAGGTGCTGAAAAGGAGAACAGTGAGGTCTTTTGATAAAATTCTCTTTCTTGGCAATGATGCTGACTACATAGGTATGTTCAGTTTGTGAACATACTTTTATGAACATACACTCATGTATGTATGGTTTACTTGAATGAACAGTTTTTAAAATTGTTTTAAACAAATACTTCTTATAATAGGACAATAAAATAGAATAAATCAAAATACATGCAGGAACTCTACACACAAAAAATACTATATTATTAAGAGAAGATAAAGAAAATCTAAATTAATGAAGAAATACACCATGTTCATCAGTTGGAACACCACATATTGAAAGATATCAATTCCCCTTCAAAATGATCTGTATTCAACAGAATTTCTATTTTAAACCTAGAATCAGTGGACATTTATTTGTGGAAATTAATAAACTCGCTCTACACTGCACAATGAAATGTAAAGGTTCAGGAAACACCAAGAAAATCCTTAAGGAGTCAAACAAGTTGAAGGAATTACTCCACTTGCTATCAAGACTTGTTATCAAGTTTCAGTAATTAAGAGAGTTATGTTATTCTCCCAAGGAAAGCCTATAAAACAATAGAACATAGAAAGTACCTGGACACCTGAGTAATCAGAAAGGTAAAACTGAAGAACAGCATTGAAGGAATTCTATTATAATAAAAAAATGACACTGTGTCAGTTAATTAAACACATGGATTGTAAATCTAAAGGCAAAAGATAAATTTTAGAATGCATCATCAGTATCTGGCAAAGATGTCTTGAGTGGATACATAAAGCACTAACAATATAGTAAGAGATTAATAAATTGGACAAGATTAATATGAAGACACTCTATTAATGAAAAGACATTGGGAAAGCAAAAGGTTAAGACAGAGGCCGGGGAAAAATATTTGCAACACATATAACTGATGAAGAACTCATACCATAATATGTAATATAAAATAAATCTTTTTTTGTTATTATTATTTTTAATAGTTATTTCCCCAATGCAATTTTTTTCTGCTGTACAGCATGGTGACCCAGTTACACATACATGTACACATTCTATTTTAACATATTATCATGCTCCATCATAGGTGACTAGACATAGTTCCCAGTGCTACACAGCAGGATCTCATTGCTAATCCATTCCAAAGGCAATAGTTTTTATCTATTAAGCCCAAGCTCTCCAACCACCTACTCCCTCCTCCTCCCCATAAAATAAATCTTTATAATATAACAAGAATTCCTACATATCAAAGAGCTATAGACCTAGAAGGTGATGTTAAAATGGGCAAGAGACATGAAGAGGGCCTCTCAAAATGATCCCAGGGTAATAAACATATGAATGTTTCTCAACTTCATTAGTAATCACTGAAGTACAAATTCAGGCAACAGTGGCATGCCATTACAACCCACCAGAAGTGCTAAAATTACAAGATTTCACAACTCTCAGACATATGTATGTGCTAACTGGACTCTAAGACACTGTAGGTGGGAGTATAAATTGGTACAACTTTCAATATCTACTCAAGCTGACCATATTCACACACTTTGATCTAGCAACCATGCTCCTACTGATATAGCTAACAGAAATAGGTACATAAGTGCCTCAAAAGGCATGCTCAAGAGCATTTGAAACAGCGGTATTCATAATAGCCAAAGCTAGAAAGCAATCCAAATGTCCTTCAATGGTAAAACTAACAATGAATCATAGTGGAATCGTTTAATGGCCAACTGTACAGCAAAGAAAATGAATGAACTACTTCCACAGGCAACATCAAGGATGAATCTCACAAAGCTGAGCAAACAAAGCCAAACAGAAAAATATATAGATCTACCTTATGATCCTCTTCATAAGAATTCAAAAAGAGTCAAAACTAATCTATGGTATAGGGACAGTGCTAACACATCAGTGGGGATGGAGGGACTAGTAAATAAGAAAGGGCCAAAGGTGGGTTGCAGAGATGCTAGTAAATGATTACTTCTTGACTTGGGTAGTTTCCATGTGTGTGCCCAATTTGCGATAATTCATTGAGCTGGAATCTACTTTCTTTTTTGCAAATTATAATTCAATAAGGGATTATTAAAGTATAATTCATAAAAATTAAAATATAGGGTTTTGAGGTATTTACCTTTCGAATTATTAGTCAAAACAATGTTCATAGCAAATCAGTAGTATTTTTAAAAAGCTAGCAAAGTATTTAACATACCCAAAACAACAAAATATTTTTTAAAATGTGTGTAGTCCCTGTATGTAATAAAATACTAACTATTCTGATGCGAGTAACTTGGCACAACAAAAAAATTAAAACACTTTATGTGGTGAATAGTTACTATGTTTTTCTGAAAGTAATAAATCACCATTCATTTTAATTACATTTTAGAAATCAGATTTTCCATTAAATCAAGCTAGCTTCTCTCATTTGCCAGGATTAAATTTTGATGCATTTGGGTATTTCTACACATCATTAACATGGTGACTGGAACCAACTTTGGTAAAATTTAGACAAATTAGTCTGTCTATGCATTTCTGACATAAGTCACATTAATATTTTTCTCCTGATTTACTCTTTCTTTTCTAAATCTTTGGTTATCTTTGTGTGGACATCATTCGCGTGTGGCAAATTGTTAACATTTTAAATGCCATCTTCAGATCACATGTGAAGTTATTCTTTTTTTTTTCTTTTTTAATGGTTATATTTTATTTTTAATTCATTTTCTTTAAATTTAAATTTTTTTTAAATTTTGTATACTATTTTAAAAGGTTACTTTCCACTTAGAGTTATTCCAAAATATTGACTCTATCGTCATGTTGTACAATATACCCCTGAGCCTGTTACACCCAATAGTTTGTACCTCACACTCCCTCACTCCTCTATTGCCCCTCTGTTCCCTTCCCCTTTGATGACCACTAGTTTATCTTTTATAGCTCTTAAGTCATCTCCTTTTTTGTTATATTCACTAGTTTGTTGTTGTTTTTAGATTCTATGTATAAGTGACATCATATAGTTATTTGTCTTTCTCTCTCTGACCTACTTCACTTAGCACAATGCCCTCCAAGTCCATCCATGTTGCCGTAAATGGAAAAATCTCATTCTTTGTTACAGATGGGTAATATTTTGTTGTAATACATACCACATCTTCTGTATCCACTCATCTATTGACAGACTGAAGTTGCTTGTTCTCTGTTAACATTACAGAGCTGAAAAGCCAAAGGGCACACTCTGCCTTTAAAGTACCTGGGTGATTTTAGGTGAATCACTTCACCTTATCAGGACTCATGACCACTTGCAATATGAGGAAATGAAATTTTTACCTGCCAATGGTTGAGGAGCCTACACATCTATTATGGCTTTGCCTTTTGATATTTGATAGTGAAGACTTACTAAAAGACATTGTGATTATTCTTCCCCTGTTCTGTTTCACCCTGTTTTCAGCGATGGGCCCAAACCCTCCTGCTCATTTGTATTACTCTCAACTCAAGCCAAGTGACCCAGTCTTTCTCCAGGCTGAGATCCTAAGGGATTCTCCCAACCAGTGAAGCCAACAAGTGCAATGCTTAAGACAATATATATTGTCTATATTCTTTGAAATCTCCACTACTTTGAGTAGAGAGAATAGGAGTACCTAGAAGCTTCATGATGTGTCATGGTTTATGTTCATCTTTTTTGTACATAACTCAGACTCCCCAAATGTCATCACTTTTCTGTCTCCCATAGAAGTATTGGTCCTAGACCAGACATCTAGATTAAAAAAAAAAAAAAATAGACAACGTCTATCCTCACTTATCAACAAACAGCACTTAAATGTGATTTTTCTTTCAATTGTATTCCCATTAACATGGAAATTGGGACCCACCACCACTGTAACAAAATTGGAATATACACAATTCACCCTCTATCAGGTTAATAATTCCATTTAGTTTGACCTTTACTATGTTTTTCACTGCCTTCATTTCTGTGACCAAAAGAATGCCAACTATTCCATAGTTTTGCTTATTTTTTTCCTTCTCTACCTCCTTCCAAAGGTCAGCCAAATCTCTAAAATTTATTTTAAATGTGTAAACTGACTCCTTTTATTTCTGCAAAATACCACTTATGCTATCCCTTTTTCTATATGATAAATTGCCCCTTTAACTCCCCCTTACTCCTTCCCACTCAGCAGTCTCATAATCAAGTTTTTATTCCTCAAATTTTTAAAGTCTACATTTTACAGCCTAGTGGTCTATCAGTAGTCCAGTGTAGGAATTATCTAACTTATACTAGTTGATATATAACCTATTGTGTAGACACCATCAGAAATCCATAAACTGTAGTTTATGTATTAAAATTACATTTTAAAAGTTCTGAATTCTCTTATTCTTTACAGTATCAACATGACCCCAGGACTACTTCTAAAATCATTATTCTAACTGACTTTAATCATTTTATCCCCTTTTAATATCAAATTTTCACTACTTGGCATATCACAGCCTTCTATCTATGCTGACCACTTTGTCCAGATAAACACTTAACAAATATCTATCTAAATTAATCATAGTTTTCTCATGATAATAAGATATTCCAAGGGCATCTTTTCTTGTTCCACCCCATGTAAGAAATTTTTCCTTTTAGTGGAATATAATGCTGAGTTCAAAAATAGGGGAAACGAAAGTGCACAGGAGAATGTTTCATTTAATGACCTGAGTAGCCAGGATGACGCCAGAGATGATTTAGGTCACTTTGTTGAAAAAAAGGAAGAGTGCCCTTAAAAAGACAGGAGGGTCAGAAGGTCAGGAGTTCATACTGATTTTTCCAACTTAGTTCTACCTTCACTTACCTTTAGACTCTACTCTAAGACCTTATTGTATCACTAATTTTTTCTCTCTTAAAAATGCCATGCTAGGGAGTTCCCATTGTGGCCCAATGGAAACGAATCTGACTAGTATCCATGAGGCCTCACTCAGTAGGTCAGGGAACCTGTGTTGCTGTGAGCTGTGGTGTCGGTCACAGACATGGCTTGGATCTGGCATTGCTGTAGCTGTGGCATAGGCTGGCAGCTGTAGCTCTGATTCGACCCCTAGCCTAGGAATTACCATATGCCTCAGGTGCAGCCCTAAAAAGCAAAAAAAAAAAAAAAAAAAAAAAAAAGAAAGAAAGAAAGAAAAAGAAAATTGTGTATGTGATTAAATTATGGTGATTTCACCTGGCTCCACAAACAACTTTAAATTTCCATTCATAAGTATTTCTTTTTGGTCATTTGGGCCTGTAGCCAAATTTTCCTCAAGTTGGCTTGGAACTGGACAGGTCTAGATGATCTATAGAGCCAGCTTCACCTGAGCCCAGCCTCTCTAAAAAGACAAAGAAACCCAAACCAGTCCCAGAGAAACATAAAAATATTAAAGGCGTACAGCACTTAGATCAGAAGATTGAATGCAGGCACTTATTGGAAAATAATAATAAATAACTGTGTTTGAAGGTTTTTGCAGAAAATCTTTCAATTTTCATTCCCAAGAACCAAAATACATGCTTGAAACCCCATAACTAGATCTACTATTTTAACCTACTTTCTCATTTCCTTTGTCTTTATCAATGTTCATTCAGGGCACAAGAATTCTAGCAAGCTCTGTATTTTACCAAAAACCCTCATTATAGACATATTACTCCAAGTCCTTCCAACCCAGAAAGAAAGGTATCTGAAAAAAAATCCCAATTAATACTGAGATTATCAAATAAATATGCTATTACAGCTTATAAATGCCTATTATCCTCATTAGAAAGTTGACATATTAGCCTTATGCATAATTTTATGAGTATATTGGGCCCACAAGATTTAGTTAATAAAATACAAAAGCACAAATAATTGTAACACATATCAGTTAGAATTCCATGATAGCTCCCAATTCCATCGGCCCATTTCCAGATTGTTTCAGTCTCCATGAAACAAATGCTGAGGATTGAGAAAGCTCCATCTAAAGGAAAGCTAACTGATTGACCAGCTCTGAGTTCCTAGGTCTCCTCCCATCAGAGATGAGAATAAGCATTATAACCTGTGAGAAAATGTAGAAAATCAACTACATTATTTATTACTTATAATAACTTGACTGAAGTTGGAGAATTAGCAGATCTGCAGTATGCAAAGTTGTCATATGCATACTAGTTCAGATACATCCCTTAATATATGATCTGAATTATATTCCTGATCATATTCCTCATCAATTTTTTCATCATACAAGCTCCTTTCAAATGTCTCTGGAGACTTACCTATCTGAGTGACCTGAGTGAAATTAACTAAACATATGTGTTCCTGCCTTTCATTAACTTATACTTCACTTGTATATTATTGTTTACATTATAATTATCATAACTATGATATGATCCCATTGATGGCCCACACTGGACTAATCACTGCTTTATGAACTAGTGTATTTGAGAGCTACACTACACATAGGAAGGTAGGAGAGGAAGGGAATACTTCTCTTTTCACGGACTCAAGTTTTAGCTCCATAACTGTTGTAACAGGAAGAACATTATAAGGAACTTCAATTCCTGAGAAAAATGGTGGAGAAGTAGGATGTAAGACTCACCTACTCCCACAAATATACTGAGAATGTATCTATGTGTGGAACTGTTCACACAGAAAATTTGCTAAAAGCTGACAAAAAACCTCAGAATTATGGTAGAGCAAGAAAAACTTCACAAAACCGGACAGGGGAAGAAAAAGAGAAAAGAAGCAAGATGGGACCTGCACTCTAGGAGGGAGCTGCAAAGAGGAAAAGCTCCTGCACCCTGGGAAGTTCCCCCACCAGTGAGATCATCACCCAAGACAGGAGGAACTCTAGATAATCAGTGTGAAGCAGTTAAAATGGAAACAATCCTCCACAAACGGGTTAGTGCTAAGCAAACATATGTGGGTGCCAGCAGGTGTCAGAAACTAAAACTCTGGCCTTAGAGATGAGACTCAAAGAGAGAGCTGGGGCTGGCTATATGGGGGGAAAAAACTGGGTTGGCTGCACAGGAAAAGCCTGAAGGGACTAAAGTATATGGCTACCACATTTGAGGGCATAAGCTGAGGCAACCCAGTCAGGCTTAGAGGCTAGGCACCATTGTCCAGGGGTGCTGGAGGGAAGGAGTGGGATCCACCACTACAACCTTGTTCCCTGTATGCATTCCCAGGCTGCAGGACACTGTCTGCTTCAGCTCTGGCAGCCACACTGGGAGCTGCCTAGCAATAGCTAAGAAGCAACCTCCCCTCACCTCCACCATTAGGACTACAGAGAACTTGGAGCAGGTGGAGAAACTGCCTGGGGGAAATAACACAACCTCCTGGGCTCCTGCCAATGGCCCCTGTGCTAGCAGCACCTGTTACATGCCAGAAGAGCCAGGAAAGGGCAGCCAGTGCATGCTCTCCAGAGGAGCTGCAAACTGTCCAACCAGGAGAGGCACAAGCTCTGCGGCTCTGTCCAGCAGCCCCATGGGGGCCCAATCCAATGGTGCTCCTTCTGTGCCAAGAGAGCCATGGGAAGCCACAGCTATAAAGAACACTCCTGCCAGCAGCCAGGCGGGGGAAGGGATGGCCAGAAGTGTGCATTCTGCAGCTACAGGGAGAGTCTTTTAGCAACAGTTAGGGAGCAGCCCCCCTGTTCTTGGGGCTACAGTGAGAGATTCCTAGGGTGACCAAACAAGAAGACTAACTGCAGAGCACTGCCTGACCCTACAGCTACAGAGAGCAGTCCCAGAGCCTCCCCAGCAAAGGGAGGGACTGCAGAAGCAGCTGCTAACAATGCCAGCTACAGGAAAGAGCCCTGAGAGCTGCCTGATAGCAGGACAGTTTGTAGGACCCACTGCTGCCCCCACATGCGGCAAAAGCAATTGTGTGACTGTGAATCACTGCCACCTTCCTCATAGACTCCATCCCTAGCAGCCACCCAACCCCAGGAGAGTGTTGTGATACCACTGCTACCACCATGTGCTCTAGGTACACATGAACCACTACCACCCCTGAGAACTCCAGAACTGGGCACCTGCTGCTGCATCTACATACCTGCTGTCAAGGAGACAATAAACAGAAAGGTAGACATTATGAGATGACAAAGAAGTAGCTTTCAGACAAAGGAATACACAAAACAAAAATACACAAAAACAACTAAATGATGAGGAGATAGGCAACCCTACCTGAAAAAGAAATCAGAGTGATGATAGTAAAGATGATCCAGGCTATTGGGGAAAAAAATGGAGACAGAGATCAAAAAATTAAAAGAAATGTTAAATAAAGAGGTAGAGGATTTAAAGAGCAAGAACTAAGATGGATAGCACACTATCTGAAATGAAAAATACACTAGAAGGAATCAATAGCAGGATAATGGAGGCAGAGAACAAATAAGAAACATGGAAGACAAAGTGATGGAAATCACTCCCACAGAAAAGAAAAAAATAATGAAAATAACTGAGAAAAGTCTAAGAGACCACTGGGGCAAGGTCAAAAGTACCAACATTTGCATCAATAGGGGTCCCAGAAGGAGAAGGCAGAGAGAGAGTGTGGCAGGGAAAATATCTGAAGAGATTATAGACAAAAGTTTCCCTAATATGGGAAAGGAAACACTCACTCAAGTTGAGGAAGCACAGAGAATCCCATACAGGATAAACCCAAGGGACAACACAGTGAGACACATACTATTCAAGCTGATAAAAATTTAAATAGAAAGAAAAAAATTAAAATCCACAAGGGAAAAGCAGCAAATAACATAAAAGTTAACCCCCGTAAGGATAACAGCTGATTTGTCAGCAGAAACTCTACTGAAGGGAGTGGCAAGAATATTTGAGGTGATGACGAGTAGAAACATAAAACCAAGAATACTCTACCCAGCAAAGCTCATATTCAGATTTGATGGAGAGATCAAAAGCTTTTCAGATAAGCAAAAGCCAAAAGAATTCAGCACCTCCAAACCAGCTCTATGACAACTACTAAAGGAACTTTTATAAGCAGAAAAGGAAAAGCCACAATTAGAAACAAGAATATTACAAATGAAAAAGCTCACTGGTAAAGGCAAAGATAATATAAAAGTAGGAAATCACCCACTGACAGATATCAAAACTAGTAAGCATGAGGAGAGGACAAATGCAGAACATTGTAAATACATTTGAAATTAAGAGACCAGCAACCATAAACAATTCTGCACACATATAGATGGTTATATAAAAACATAACAGGAACCATAAATCAAAAACTATAATGGACACACACATAAAAAAGAAAAAGCAATTAAAATATAACACTAAAGATGGTCAGCAAATCACAAGAGAAGACAACAAAAGAGGAAGGGAAGAAAAAAGACCCAAAATAACAATCCAAGTAACTAAGAAAATGGCAATAAGTATATACTTAACCATAATTACATTGAATGTAAATGGAATAAATGCTCCAACTAAAAGACACAGACTGGCTAAGTGGATACAAAAATAAGACCTATATATATGCTATTTACAAGAGACCCACTTCAGATCTAAAGACACATACAGATTTAAAGTGAGGGGATGGAAGAAAGTATTACATGCAAATGAAAACCAGAGAAAAGCAGGAGAAGCAATAATTCATATCAGAGATAATAGATTTTAAAATAAAGAAGGTCACAAGAGACAAAGAAGGGCATTACGTAATGAGTAAAGGATCAAGCCAATAAGAAGATAATAATAATTACAAATATACATGCGCCCAACATAGCAGCACCACAATATATAAAGCAACTACTAACAGCCATAAAAGATGAAATAAAAAGTAACACAATAATAGTAGGGACAACTTCCTACCCTAAACCAACAGAATATAGTTTCTTTTCTAGCATACATGGAACATTCTCCAGGATAGATCACATCTTGGGCCACCAATCAAGCCTTGGTAAATTTTTTAAAAATAACAATATTTCAAGCATTTCCTCTGACCAAAATTCTATGAGACTAGAAATCAACTATAAGGAAAAAAAAAAAAACAGCAAAAAGCACAAACTCCTGGAAGCTAAACAATATGCTACTAAACAACCAATGGATAACTGAAGAAATCAAAGAGGAAATTAAAAGATACTTAGAAACAAATGATAATGAAGATACAACAATCCAAAACCTATGGGACCCAGCAAAAGAAGTTCTGAGAGGGAAGTTTATAGCAATACAATCTTATCTCAGAAAAGAAGAAAAAACTCAAAAAAAAAAAAAAAGAACCTAACCTTATACCTAAAACATCTAGAGAAGGAAGAACAAAACCCAAAATTAGGAAGGAAAGAAATCAGAAAGATTAGAGCAGAAATTAATAACACAGGGGAAAAGAAAACAATAGAGAAGATCAATGAAACCAAAAGTTGGTTCTTTGAAAAGATTAACAAAATTGATAAACCTTTAGCCAGACTCAACAAGAAAAAAAGGGAGAGGGTTCAAATCAATAAAATTAGAAATGAAAAAGGAGAAGTTACAACTGACACCACAGAAATGCAAAGGATCATAAGAGACTACTATGAGCAACTGTATGCCAATATTCTTCAGTATCTGCAAATCAATAAATGTGAAACACCACACCAACAAACTGAAAAATAAAAAACATGATCATCTCAATGTATGCAGAAAAAGCTTTTGACAAAATTCAATGCCCATTCCTTCTAAAAACTCTCCAGAGAGTGAGCACAGAGGGGAACTACCTCAACATAATAAAAGCCAAATACGAAAAACCCACAGCTAACTTCATTCTCAATGGTGAAAAACTGAGAGCATTTCTGCTAAGATCAGGAACAAGACAAGGATGTCCACTTTCACCAATGGTATTCAACATAGTTTTGGAAATCCTAGACATGGCAATCAGAGAATAAAAAGAAATAAAAGAAATCCAAATAGGAAAGGAAGAAGTAAAACTATCACTGTTTGCAGATGATACACCATACCTAGAAAATCCTAAAAACACTACCAGAAAACTATTAGAGCTCATCCATGAACTTGGTAAACTTGCAGGATACAAAATTAATACACAGAAATCAATGGCATTTCTATATACTAACAATGAAAGATCAGAAAGAGAAATTAGGGAAACCATCCCATTTACCAGTGCATCAAAAAGAATAAAATATTAGGAATAAATGTGCCTAAAGAGACAAAAGACCTGTACTCTGAAAACTATAAGACACTGATGAAAGAAATCAAAGATGACACAAAGAAATGGAAAGATACACCATGTTCTTGAATTGGAAGAGTTAATATTATCAAAATGATTATACTACCTAAGGCAATCTACAGATTCAGTGCAATCCCTATCAAATTACCAATGAAATTCTCCACAGAACTAGAACAAAATATTTTAAAATTTGTATGGAAACACAGAGACCCAAATAGACAAAGCAATATTGAAAAGGAAAAATGGAACAGAAGGAATCAGGCTCCCTGACATCAAACAATCCTACAAAGCTACAGTTATCACTATAGTATGGTACTGGCAAAAAAAAAAAAAAAGAAATATAGATCAGTGGAACAGTATAGAAACCCCAGAAGTAAATCCAAGCACCTATGGTCAACTAATGTATGACAAAGGAGGCAAGAACATACAGTGGAGGAAAGATAGTCTCTTCAATAAGTGGTGCTGGGAAAACTGGACAGCTACATGTAAAAGAATGAAATCAGAATATTCTCTAACACCATACACAAAAATAAACTCAAAATGTATTTACGACCCAAATATAAGGCCAGATATTATGAAACTTCTAGAGGAAAACACAGGCAGAACATTCTTTGACATAAATCACAGCAACATCTTGTTTTATCCACCTCCTAGAATAACGACAATAAAGACAAAAGTAAACCAGTGGGACCTAATTAAACTCAAAGCTTTTGCACAGCAAAGGAAACCATTAAAAAAAATGAAAAGATAACCCATAGAATGGGTGAAAATCTTTGCAAATGATGCAACCGACAAAGGCTTAATCTGCAAAATATACAAACAACTCATACAAGTCAACAAGAAAAAAAACAACCCAATCAAAAAATGGGCAGAAGACCTCAACAGACATCTCTCTAAAGAAAACATACAGGGAGTTCCTGTCATGGCTCAGCGATAACAAACCCAACTAATATCTATGAGGAGGCGGGTTTGATCCCTGGCCTTGCTCAGTGTGTTAAGGATCTGGCATTGCTGTGAGCTGTGGTGCAGTTGGCAGATACAGCTCAGATCCCATGTTGCTGTGGCTCTGGTGTAGGCCAGCAGCTATAGCTCCAATTCAACCCCTAGCCTGGGAACATCCATATGTCTTGGGTGCAGTCCTAAAAGAAAAAAAAAAAAAGAAGATGAAGACATAGAGATGGCCAGCAGGCACGTGAAAAATGTTCAACATCACTAATTATTAGAGAAATGCAAATCAAAACTACAGTGAGGTATCACCTCACACCAGTCACAATGGCCATGATTAACAACTCAACAAATAACAAATGCTGGAGAGGATGTGGAGAAAAGGGAACCCTCCTTCACTGTTGCAGGAATGTAAATTGGTACAACCACTATGGAAAACAGTATGGAAGTTCCTCAGAAAACTAAATATAGAACAACCATATGATTCAGCAACCCCACTCCTAGGCATATATCCAGATAAAACATTCATTCAAAAAGATACATGTACTGCTATGTTCACTGCAGCACTATTCACAATAGCCAAGACATGGAAACAACCCAAATGTCCACCAAAAGAAGAATGGATTAAGAAAATGTGGTACATGTATACAATTAAATACTATTAAGCCATAAAAAGGACAGAATAATGCCATCTGCAACAACATAGATAGAACTAGAGATTCTCATTCTAAGTGAAGTAAATCAGAAAGAGGAAGACAAAGACCATAGGACATCACTTACATGTGGAGTCTAAAATATGGCACAGATGATCTATCTACAAAACAGCAATAGATCACAGACGTGGAGAGCAGACTTGTATTTGCCAGCAGGGAGGAGGGAGAGAAGGGGATGGACAGGGAGTTTGGGGTTGGTAGATGCAAACTATTACATTTAGAACAAATAAGTCATGAGGTCCTACTGTGCAGCACAGGGAACTGTGCCCAGTCTCTTGGGTTAGAACATGATGAAAGATAGCATGAAAAAAAAAAAAATTGTATGTGTATGTGTGGCTGAGTCACCTTGATGTATAGCAGAAATTGAAGGAAAAATGCAAATCAACTATACTTTAATGAAAAAAAAATTAAAAATCTAAACTCTAAAATTCAGAACCCTTTATGTTCAAAATTCTTAGAAAAAAATAATACCCAGGATTCCCTGGGTAAGATAATGGCTTTTGTAATGATTAACTATTAATTCATCTTGACTACGGTAATGCACAAAGTAACCCATGCACTTCACAGTTGCCTGTGGAGTAATACCTCACACATTCTTATTAGAGACATTTCTTAGGTGTACACAAAAAATAATAAATCAAGAATTGCCTCAAAATTAGGCAATGCACAGAGATACTACTAATTAATAGGCTCAAAGAACAGTTGTTTTGTTGATTTCTCTGAGTTGTTAAATCTGGTTGGGTGGTTGCAGGTTTTTTCTCACTTCAGACTACACCTGAATCTTACAGACATGATCTGAATTTTTCTTTTTCTACAGTGTTTAAACTTTGGCTGAAAACGTTTATATTTCTGCCAGCTGATAGAATTACATAGTGCCCATTCATCTTCATTATTGCCTTGGTTTTAGAAGATAAATTCTGTACTACTTCTACTGTTCCCCATGTCACAGCTTCTCTGAAGTAGTCAGTATTTGGTATCACTACTTAATTTATCTTTTTTTTTTTTTTTTGTCTTTTTAGGACTGTACCTGTGGCATATGGAAGTTCCCAGGCTAGGGGCCAAATTGGAGCTGTAGCCGCCAGCCTACGCCACAGCCACAGCAACATGAGATCTGAGCCCAGTCTGCCTGCGACCTACACCACAGCTCATGGCAATGCTGGATCCTTAACCCACTAAGCAAGGCCAGGAATCGAACCTGTGTCCTCATGGATCCTAGTCAGACTCGTTTCCACTGAGCCATGATAGGAACTCCTATCTTTTTTTTTCTTTAATTGCTTTATTGACATTATAATTCACTTACCATAAACTTCACCTTTTTAAAGTATACCATTCAGTGGCTTTTCCTATATTCACAGAGTTATGCAAACATTCCAACATTCCCACTCTTGAATTTAAGAACATTTTCATCACCCTAAAAATGAAGCCCTGCCCACATAAGCAATTATCCCCTTCCGCCCTCTTGCCCCTTAAGGACCTCCAAGCCCTAAGTAACCACTGAGCTACTTTCTGTCTCTATAGATTTGCCTATTCTGGACATTTAATATAAAAGAAATCATAATATGTTACCTTTTGTGACTGGCTTCTTTCACTTTGCAAAATGTTTTCCAGCAAAATGTAGCATTTGTCAGTACTTCATTTCTTTTTAGGGCCTAATAATATTCTATATTATGGATACAACATTTTGTTTATCCCCTCATCAATTGATGAACATTTTGGTTGTTTATTTTTTGGCTATTATAAATAATGCTGCTATGAGCATGCAGGAACACATTTTTGTGTGGTCATGTATTTTCATTTCTCTTGAGCATATACCTAGTTATGGAATTGCTGAGTCACATGGTGATGATATTTAGCATTTGGAGGAACTATCACATTTTCCAAAGGGGCTGCACCATTTAACATTTCCACCAGCAATGTGTAAGTGTTCCAATACTTGGTTTATCTTTACCATATTAAAATTAATTGTTTTCTCGCTGATAAATTTTTATTTCATTAAAATCAAAATAATGCTTAGCTTTTACTTTATCCTGGGCTCTTCTTTCCTCCACATCCTTTTCAGGGGTTTACAGCATGAAAATCGACCCCAGACAAATGCATCAAGCTGCATGTACCCATTCAGACTTTTTGGTGCTTCTGACTCCCACAATCTGTCCTCAGTCCCAGCAAGCTTTCAACTCTCCTTTTTCCACCTCATTACTGCTGCTCTTTTAAAGTGATAAAGAACTATGAGTCTCATGATTCTTAGCAATGTCAGGCTTTTGGAACCTGCATAAATTATGAGACAGAAACATTGAATGTTTCGGCTAGTGATGAATTTTAAATCACTGGGACTCTGAACAGGGAGCCATAGTTTAAATTATATTCTGTCAGTATGTCTTGTTTATGGATGCCTATGTTCACATTTAATATGAGGCCTCAGAACCCAGATCTCAGTAACAATTGTCCCTATTATTGAAAAGCAGCTTGTTTTTTACTATTGTGGAAAGAACGCTACTCAGAGCTGTAACTGCAGCTTGTTTGGTATCCTTTGTTTCCCTTTTAACACCGAAGGTGGGCATGCTCAGAGGCTGATATTCATTTTATAGTTTTACATCCTTGTACACTTTTAGTCCAACAGTCAGGATGAGCAAAGATATCAGTGGCAGAGTTTTAACCACATAAATTAGATTACTGCCGCTCTTTGTTCATTCTGCTGAGGCTGCATAATCTGGACTGTTTTACTGGTGCTTGGTATCTATGGAAAAGAGGTTAAATAGCATAGTATTTTTTACCCTTTGAGCCAGTTGAGCCATCAATATTTTTGATTGTGAACAAAAACTTTAGCTTTCCATCCAGATTTTCAGATTGGCCCCCTCACTTCTACTATTGCTAATCAACATCTAGGCCAACAGAGAGATTGCGCTTCATGCATACAAACTAAATCACACTCATTTGTCTACAAAGAATATAACTGTGTTGATGCCATGAAAACACTCCATTTACTAAGCAGGTCCCTTTGCACCTGTTCAGTGATCAGCCCAATTTAATCCAGGCTCTTCACAAAATATTAATAAATTTGAGCAGGCAAAATTTCTCAAATCCTTAGCATCTTCAAAAAAGGACTCCTTGAAGAATATTATAAAAAGTTAACACGATTAGAGTATCCTCATTGTGTGTGTGATTAGTGTCCATATTGTTGAAGAAAGACAAACATAATTACTCTACCATCAACTGCAGATCGACCCTTAAAAGGAACAGAGAAATTAAAATGGTGGACTCAATGGATAAAGGAAGAAGGCTATTAAGTACATAAGGTTTTAACATGATGGAGGATAATGTGAGAAAAAGAATGTATATGTATGTATAACTGGCTCACTTTGCTGTGCAAGAGAAATTAACATTGTAAATCAACTATAATAAAAATAATTAAAAAATTTAGAAAAGAACATAAGGTCTTTATGCTTCACCCTTTCAATATGGGTACTCAACACTGGCTACACATTAGAATCACCGGAGAGACTTTTAAAAAATACCATGGCTATAAGACGGTGCTCAGAATGTATATTGCATGTATATTATGCTTTAAACAAGCATTAAGAAAACATAACCAAGACAAGGATTACAGCCCAAATCAACTGAAACCTAAGAAAGCCTATTAACTGGATCACGGCTGAGTGGGGTGGGGGGGGGGGTTAGTTCATTGATTGTCAAACATGAAACCCCTGGGGATGGTGAAGGGTAGCATCTGGCTGAGTAATTCTGGAGCACAACCTGAGTCTGGATTGCTAATAGGCATAACTGTAATTCTTAGTGTTGCACCACCCATGTTTCGAGAAGCAAGGCTCTAGTCCAGTGGTTCCCTGACTTGAACATGTGTCTGAGTTCCTTGGGCAGCTTGTTAAAACAGAGTGCTTCAGCACACCCCAGAGTTCCTGGTTCATCAGATCTGGGATGGGGCCTAAGGATGTGCATTCCCAGGCGGTGCTGATGAGGCTGGTCTGGGAGCACACTTTGAGAACCACTGCTCTAAACCATATCCAAGCCCTACCATGCTCAAAAATCAAAGTCATGAAGACACAAAAAGAGCACTCACAAAGTACAGATACTCAAGTAGGAACCCTCTGAAAGGTTTTAGCTTGCTCCACATGTATTTTCAGCAGGTTGAATTACCTGATTTCCCATACACGTAGAATGAAGGCTTCCATTTGAAGCAAGGTTAACACCCTGCTGAAAACAGTGTTACAGCTGTCAAATCAGCAGTGAGGGTGGAGCACAACTATTAAAATGCAGGTGTCAGTGAACTGTCTCTGCCAAGAAAAAAAAACGGCTCCTTGGCCTCATTCACCATGTAGCCAAGTGTTGTCATCCATCAGCAACCTGTAGGTGCCTACATTGGGCTTAGTCACAGTGGCTCTCAGGAAGGTTCAGGCGCATGTGTGGCACACAGGATCTTTCTTTCTCCTAGTAACTTGCATCTGAGCTTCTATCTGCATAAATGATCCAAAATATTTGCTAAAAGCCTAGAATAGGAGCAGCTCAATAAATGTCAGTGCTCTTGTTTCCATTATAGATCCTCCAAGTGCTGAATGCCTGGACCCTGTAATTCATTTCTGCACATACCTCCTGCCCTCCCCAAGCCCCCAGACTCGTACGAGTCACCTTTTTAAAAAAAAAAAAAAATTTTGCTTTTCTGGCTGATACACAACTAAAGAGACCCTTATATTTGATAGAACCGTTCCTGCAGCCCCTGCTCCTCCATTGAACCCTTAATCTGATGCCACCTAAAAACCCAGCATGGTACTTATCTGCAGCAAATCTGTATGTTCTACTTATGCCACCCAATGTATGCATGGCTCTTAAACTCTATCAGACTCTGAGAAAATTATGACTCATTGTCCAGCTGGGGGCAGTATCACCATGGAACGTTTGACCTCTTATCCAGTTAGCCACAGATCACTTTTAGGAAAAGGAATGGATTATCTGAATGGAGCCTGCTTGGAGCCTGAAGCCTAGTGGGCTGCATTAGCAGTGGTACCTAAAAGTAAAACAAGCCCCACCCCACCACCACCTCCCTCTCTCTCTCTCTCTCTCTCTCTCTCTCTCTCTCTCTCTCTGACTCCTAAACCACCTAGCCCCAAGCTTCTGGCAGGCTTATTCTGAATGTTGACATATTTGTTCCATCTTCTCTGATCTACTGACTCAATTATTTACAGTCAAGAAGGTACCAAGATCTACATTAGGAAATAGAGGCCAAAGGCCCTGGCCTGTTCTCCATTACAGCTTTTCTTACCATAAAGCTGAAAATGTGAACCCTTTTTGATTTCTTCTAACTATTGTCAGTTGGTTAGAACTTAAGAGGGGTAAGAAGGGTGGCTGAAAGTTTGTATTGACTCATTCCCTGACTCTTGCATATATTTGTTGCTTCTAATATTTATTCCTATAGAATTGCTTTAGTAAAAATCATTTCTCACATATCTTAGATCTGACTTCTTCATTATTACAGTATAGGTTTCTACAAGTGGTGTTACTAAATCATAAAGTATGAGCATTAAAAGGTACAAATTTCCAGTTATAAAATAAATAAGTCCTGGGGTGTAATGTATAGCATAGCAAGTATGGTTCATAATATGGTATTGAATATTTGATTGTTGCTAAGGGAGTCAATCTTAAAAGTTCACATCACAATAAAAAAAATTGTAACCATGGAAATGGATGTAAATTAGTCTTCACGTGGTACCAATTTCACTATGTATACAAGTATCAAATTATTATGCTATACACCTGAAACTAATATGTTATATGTTAATTATATCTCAATTTTTAAAGTACAGGCATTATAACATTTGATGCATAGTGACAATGTTTTTCTACAAAGCTTTTAATAATTCACCATCTCAGCAGCAGCAATATATGAGTGCTATCTTATTTCAACCTCATCAGCATGTTAGCACTGAGTATCACCATTTTGTTAACATTTGTCAGTATTATGGAAGAAAATAATTTAAAAGTTTTCCTTTGACTATTAGCCAGCTTGAATTTTTTAATACGTTTATTATTCATTTGTATTTCTTCAGTGAATTACTGCTCTACAGGTTTTGTAATTTTCACACTGGACACTGAAAACTAAAGTTTTCAAGGGACCATTTTCAGCTAAGATATGCTTCACAGTAAGTGAGAATGGTCTACCACACCACATTTGCCTATGGACACAGGAAGGCTGTTTTCTTCATTGATTTGGGTGATATGACCACTAGGTTATCAACTGTAACATGAGCAAAAGTCATGTGTCACTTCCAGTCTGAGATAGTTAAAAAGTGTTGTCAATTCTTCTTTTTCTCTCTCATCCATGTAGCAAGAAGGCAAGAACTCTTGAGGTGGCAAAACTGCAATAAGTCTAAAGTTGCAATGCCAAGGTCAAATAATCAATACAGAAGCCATCCCAGATAGCCCTCTTTGGGGAAAAGCTACAAAGAAGAGGCAGCTGACCTGCAGAGTTCTGTGATGTCAGTAAAAATAAACATTATAGGCTGAGACCTTACATAACCTAACTAAGATAGCACAGCACAGCCTAACTCATAAAGGACATCAGCCCTAAATCAGTGGTTCCAAAATGGGGGTGGATTTCACATCCTGCGTGGGATATTGGCATTGACTGGAGGCATTTTTATTTGTGAAAACTCAGGGTATTTGCCTGGCATCAGGTTGATGGAGATCAAGGATGCTACCAAGCATCCTACAGTGTGTAAGACCGGCCCCACAACCAAAATTTATCCCACTCAAAATGTTGATAGGGCCTTCCCTAATTCTATCATATCTACAGGTAATATTCTCCCAGTTTATCTTTGGCTCTTAAATTCTCTTTGTAGTAGATTTTTTGAAGCACATAAAACATTTCCCATACAGTGTGTGTGTGTGTTCATTCCTACTAAAGGAACACTATGTAGTCATAATTGATTATGTGGGAACCAGAGGGTATCCTAACTAATGAGCCAGCATAAGAATAAGGTGAAAAAAGTGACCTTTCTCACCAAAGGGAAAAACAGTAAGGAACATTCTTCCTCAGAAGCTGAACTAGGAAATAGTTTCAACTGTATGGCATGAATTTCAGACTGAAGAGAAGTCACTTAGGGACAGTGCTGCTTTGGCTAAGAAAATGAGAGCCGTAAGGTAGGAAATGAGCAAAGGGAGACCCGGGAAACACCATCAGATCCTCTGAACTTGAAATAACTGCAGGGGAGAGGGGGTGACTCTGTTAGAGGACTTTTTCACTCTGAGGACATCAGAGATCATGCTAGAGGGAGAGATTCAGCACACAGAAAATGTTCTGGCAGTGCTTCCACAGAGACCCATCTCCTTACTGGGCACTTAGCATCATCTCACTGTAGAGAAGCACCTTCTGGAATGAGAGGTTCCCCTGATGGAGCAGGACAAGTACTGGAGGGTCATGTGAGCCACAGGAGAAAGGACTCACTGTGCGGAGAACCGCCACGACCTCAGCATTCAGAAATCACATGGTCGCTGAGAAATGCACGGAGACACTGCAGATTGCAAGCAGCTTACAGGATATGTTATGGCTATCAGGTGCTGAGTAAGAACTGGCATTAGATTTGGGGAAGGGGCAGAGTTCAAACATTTATTCTGTTCATGAATTTCCAATCTGGGCTGGGCTCAGCTAAGAAAGCCTGTCCCTATTCTGCACAGCATCAGCTGGGGCAGCTCCAAGGCTGGGGGCTGGGATCCTCTGAAGGCTGGCTCACTCCCAGATCTGGTGGGTGATGCCAGGAAAACACAAATAGCTGGATTGTCAGCTCCAGGTGACCTCTGGGAGCCCTTCAGCTTACAGCCTTCTGGTTGATTTTTGCCCAGCTTCGTGGAATTTCTACTTACACACACACATACGAGTTGAGTTCTCCGGAAGAGACTCCACAGTCCTCCTGGGCAGGTTTATTCATGACGCATTTTCTTTATGAAGTATTTTCTCCTTAGTGAAGCATTTTCCTCGCAAAGCTCCCTCCTCACTCATAAGCTGCCCTGCGAGTTGCAGCCACCTCAGCCCTTCTGTCTCTTCAAATCATGGAAACTTCCCTGCTCTGCTAGGGATCCCCATCACCACAAGGCAGGACAGCAACGGCCTCCAGGGAATAGGCCAGTGCAATCACAAGGCTTATCTCAGTTTTCTTCTGTTTTCGCAGAGGTAACAATCCTGAATTTCCTATTGTCCAGTGCCCCAAACTAGTGCCGCATATATTTTTCCAGTTTTCCAATTATTTACGCAGATGGGTGATTTGAGTTCTTCTGACTCTGCCATGGCCTACTACATCTGTTAGGTATGATAACTTTTTACGTTGAGAAACAGATACATCAGATCCATTATACTATTGTCTCTACTATGGTATATCTTTAATTATTTCCATGTAGCAAAAAAATATATATATGAATAATTAGAAGAAGAGATTTAAAATTTTAAATCTTAGCAAGCTGCCATTCTCACGTTGAAATAGCAAAAAGATAATTTCAATTTATTCAAAGTTACAAAGAGTAACTGCCACAGATTCTATCTGAAAATGAAAATCATATATAATAATTGATGTTCCACAAATACAGAATACAATAATCAAACTGAATTTGGTGATAACTATTTGAAATATTACATAAAAGAATGAAGAATAGAACCTAAAGATCAAAAGGTCACACCACCAAAAATTTGAAAAGGTTCTAATACAAATGTTCAATAACTTTTCAAATGTAAATAAAGCATTCTTCAGCAATCCAAGCAGAAAAATCAAGTCACCTATCAAAGGGGAAATACAGACTTTCCTCAGATTCTCCACATGCGTAGTTAATGCCAAAAGGCAATGGAAGACCATGTAGTTGTTCTGAGGATCAAGCCTAGGATATCTAGACACATTGTTTAAGAAAATCAGCAACAGAAAGGCATTTGTAAACACCAAATCGTCAATACCTCAGGACACTATTTAAAAAACTACTCTACAAAAAAGTTTAGGAACCCAACAGATAAAAAGGACTGATGGGGGAGTTCCCATTGGCTCAGTGGTAAGGAACCCAACCAGTCACCATGAGGATATGGGCCCCATCCCTGTCCTTCCTCAGTGGATTAAGGATCTGGCATTGTTGTGGCTGTGGTGTAGGCCCAGGGCCACAGCTCCAATTCAACCCCTAGCCTGGGAACTGCCATATAAAGACTGATGGGGAACACGGTGACTGAATATAGACCCAAGCTTAAATGACCAGAGCAATGACTATATACACTCTCTCTGTCACCCTCTCTCCCTCATTCACATAGATACACGAATACAAATATATGTTTATAAATACACACACATATATGTTCATATGTGTATATACATTAAATGCTATAAAGCACCATGACTTCTTAACTTGGAGGTTAATATGTGTGAAAGATTAAGAATCATAAGTAACACTTAAAAATCCTTTAAGCTCTAATAGAGTTCAACATACATGGTTTTGTGCCTACAACCCAATATGTTAAATATGCTAAATATTAACACTTACTTGAAAACAATTTCCTAGACACATGGAAGAGGAACAAAAGGAAATCTATATGCAGATAACTGCGTATGCTAACAATTCTATCTTCAAGCTAGCTACCAAATACTCACTGTGAAGGGGGAATTGGGAGAGAATTCAAAACCCTTTCTGTTCTCCTGCAGTGTTGATTCCATTTCATCTTAATATTGTGCATTTATTCACTATGCACCTCTCTGGGAATTCAAAACAATAAAATCTAGTGGTGAATGGACAAGAGATTGAGAATACTAAATAGTTTCTCCTTGACTACAGAATTTACTCCAATTTGTTTAAATATCCAGTATATGTAAACATAATAAATGTTAACAGATTTGCTTGTGATTGTAAAAATTAAAGGTTACCTTGTAAAATCAGTGTGTAACTTAAAGATTCTACTGTAAATCTTTACAAAGTAAAAAATAAATGCACAACAAAATCAAAAGGTGTAATAAATTTTGACTGTTAACTACATTATCTTTAATAAAAGAGAGTAAAACTAATACCACTTAAAAAATGAAAGCTAGCTTTTAAAAAGGAAGCAAATTATTTGCTTTATATAATCTTCTGTCTAAGTCTTAAGGGGTTATTTTATGAGCTGGTCTTGAAGAATACAAACAGTAGCTTCAGCTTCACTTCGTTTTCCTTGTGCTCAATTAAATAAATCAAATAAAACTTAATAGCATTACTTAAATCAGTATACATAATATACAGTTTTTATAAAATGATTTCTCTCTATTCATTTTTCTATCTGTATGTATACAGTCATACCTCATTATCCTTGGGGGATGAGTTCCAGGACCCCCCCTACAGTTACCAAAAATCTGTGCACAGTCAAGTCACTCATATAAAATGCCACAGAATTTGCATATAAGCTACACACATTCTCCCATATACTTTAAATCATCTCTAGACTACTTATGATACCCAATACAATGTAAATGCTATGTAAATAATTGCCAATGTGGCAAATTCAAGTACTGCTTTTTGGAACCTCCTAGAGTTAAAAAAAAAAAAAATCCATCTGCTGTTAGTTGAATCTGCAAATGCAGAAGCTATGGATACGGAGGGCCAACCTCACATAAGAGAGAAGTCTGTAATGATTCCCAAAATATTAACCCTGATGAATTCTAGTGACAATTTGAGTTGATTCAACTTTTAGATTATTATTTCCTCTATTGCTTGGATTTTTAATGTACATATTTCATTTTATAACAAAGTCAGATCTCAAAAAAAATCACATCTTTCAGAGCAATACTTCCCATTGTCTTCACCCTCCAATTCCATGCCGACTGCTACTCTTTGGTGTCAAAAAGAAAAGCTTCTCTTCTCCTTTAGGGGAAAAAAAAAAATTCTCCTCCATATATATGCCGCTTAATAGATTGCCAAAGAGATCTGGTTCAGGACTAGCCATGACATTATAAGGACTTTATGCCCACAGATCTATATAGATCCGTCTTCATAGAACATGTTTGATATTTTGAATCATATAATGCAAGGATAAATATGATAAAAACTGGAGCTCCTATTGTGGCACAGTGTGTTAAAAATCTGACTGCAGTGTCTTGGTTCACTGTGGAAGCACATGTTCAATACCTGGCCTGGCCCAGTGGGTTAAGGATCCCAAGTTGTTGCAGCTGTGGCATAGGTCACAGCTGTGGCTCAGATTTGACCCCTGGCCTGGGAACCTCCAAATGCCATGGGTGTGGCAAAAAAAAAAGCCCAAACTTGATATTTGCTATTTACCCACACCTGACTAATATCTGTTCTCTGATATAATTCGGAGTGTGATGGTTTGTTCAATTGCAGATTAATACAGTCTATGCATGAATGAGTAGCTAATTATTTCCTAAAGTTATATAGTTTTTATTCTGTTGCCTACAACCAAAAACACAGATGCTTTTTAATGATGATGGTTTATAGTTTTCAAGCTTCATTTTTCTTCTTGGCTTTGCCATTTTGAGGACAATTAGAAATACACTTTGGTGGTATTTACTACACTATGTGTTATAGACTGAATGTTTGTGTTCCCATCCTCACCCCCTCACACTCTCCCAATTCATATGTTAAAACCTAATTCCAAGTGTAAGGTACTAAGAGGTGGAGTATTTGGGAAGGGATTAGGTCATGAGGTGGAGCCCTCATGAATAGGATTAGTGCCCTTATAAAAGAGACCCCAGAGAGCTCTCTCGCTTTCTCTACCATCCAAAGACATAGCTAGAAGACGGCCATCTATGAACCAGGAAGGGGGCCTTTACCAGACACCAAATCTGCTGGGGACTTGATCTTGAACTTCCCAGCCTCCTTAGAACTCTAAGAAAGAAATTCTGTTGTTTATAAGTCACTAAGTCTATGGTATTTTATTACAGCAGCCTGAAGCAACTAAGATACTCCACACATCTTCTTTAAGGAGAACCATTTCTTTCTATAATTAACTCCTCAGTTTTTTGTTGGTTTTTTTTTTTTTTTTGGTTCTCTCTGGATTCTTCTGTTTTAGCCTTAAAAACCTGGTTTCATCTTTGGATCAGGAGAGTAACATGGTCAGAAACATCTAATATATTCAAGGCAAAGCTGGTCTCTTCATTGTCTTGAATTTGAGAGTGTCCTCAGAGAATATAGTTTTTTAAAATATTCCCCTTAGGTACAACTGAATCACTTTTTTAGGGGTCATAACTCACATTTTCCTGGACTTGGAGGTGCAAGTTTCCTTGTTGGCACTTGCCATGGTTGGTGAAAGCTGAACAAGGTATTTGGCACAGTGAATCCCTGTGGTAATAACTAAAATAAAGTTATACCACTATAAAACCTTATAAATTTAACTCTGTTGTTGGCTTCCCATTGTGAAACTTCCATCTATTATAACCCTAAAATTTCTACACTTTATCTGTGTAGCTCATCACAAGCTCACTGTGCTGGGGCTTATTAGGGAAAAATGTTATGAACATGCAGTATACATAGAGGATATATATGCATGGAGACCATGAAGAATTTGGTTCTAAGAGTTATACTAGACAGACCACACCTAGGATGACATGTCCAGTTCCACATTCAACAGTTTACCAGGAATATTAAATTATAGAAAGTCTATTCACCTCATTCTGGAATGTGACCAAAATGAGGGAAATCTATAAATCATCCCAGGAAAGGAAAGATGAGGGATATGGAATGACCCCTTGAGTAAGAAGAGCCAAATGAAAACCATAGGAAGCTGGCATATGGGGTATTTTATGGGAAGAATTAGAACCAATAAGTGAATACTTTAGAAAGCAGATTTCACAATACTATACAGAAAAAACTATTAAGACTAATGTGAAAATGAAGTTTCATATAAAGGAATGAGATTCCCATCACTGGGTGGGTTTAAAAGGAAGCTGAAATTACCTGCTAAACTCTCAGAAATGTAGCATGAAGGATGCCTCAAGGGAAGAGAAAGTCTTCCTACATGGCTCCCCAATTATTTTGGAAATCTAGGAACTTTACCACTCTATTAACAAGGAAAGAGAACTCCAGTTTTCAAAAGTATAATAAAGAGCCAGCTTTTAAGAAAGTGTCCAATTATGAACAGGGACTGTGTAACTGGAATCCAGATCTTATACTGCAAATATGTGCCACTTATCTATGTGTGTTTGTTAACTGAACCACATTGTGTGTGTGTGTGTGTGTGTGTGTGTGTGTGTGTGTGTGTGTGTGTGTGTGATATAATATTGGAACATTTAACATCATGGTCACAGGAATAAAAGAGGAATATACCTCCCTGTACCTTAATATCACATAACTCAACCTTTAACTAATACAGCTATTAGAGATTTCATCAAATGTGGTCTTCCTGAGTGAAATATCTTCTGGATTTATCTCACAAGTAGAAGGCACTTATATTTAAGAAAGTCTACTAAGAGATCATTTAGATTATGCAAAGCCAGACCTGGGAGTCCATGCATGTAAGATTCACAAAGGCAGGCATTTTTGCCTGTTCCCTGATCTCCCTAGAGCACAGCCTACCATATAGTAGGTGCTAAATAAATAGTGAATGAATGGATGGAGGTCAAGGCAAACTGAAACAAATATCTTTAGGTTCACTCCTGTCTTCCTGAAGAGAAGGGGAGAGTGGTTTTGAAGTAGGGGGATAAGAAACAGCTCTTGCGGAAGGAAGGAGGAAAGAGTATGGGCAGGAGAGCATACCAGACGGAGACTGGCAGCTACAGGGGGCAAGAAGACATGAGAGGACATGATCTAATTCAAAGCTCCTACATTTTTTTGAATGACTCTAAGACCTAAAGTGATAACTGAGCTACAAAGGCATTTTAAAACTAGAATGACAAAAGTCAATGAATTTCAAACAGTATCTAGCAAAATGTTTATAAATAAAAAGATGCACTGGCAAAATTCAGGGAAGAAATTATCTGCCCCAAAGGATACTCTTGAAACTTTTTTCCTCTTCTAAAAAGAAAAATGGGATGGTTAGTCAGCAGAGCTAGGGCATTTATAACAATGTCCTCTCTCTAATCACTGATTTGTTTTCATTAGGTAAGTAGTTAGTTTTCTAAAGCTTTTTTGTGCCCCTTTTGCTCTTGGCCTTAACAAAACTGGTGGTTCTGGCACTGCCATTAATTCCATAGTTGCAAAATTCCCTTCAGGAAACATTTTAACTTTAGTTTACTAAAAATACTAAAGGAAGGATAGTGTTTGGATGACCGGATATTGAGAAACATGTTACTTATCAATTAAAATATCTCTGGTGCAAGGACATTGTTAAGTGTATGCATATAAAACATAGAACATCTGGATTAAAACAGCAATGGCAGTGAGATATGATATCTTCATTATACCAGACAACTGGATATTTGGGGACACATGGCTAGGTAAATTTTTCATATTTTATCAGCATGTTGGTCAACCTACAGAAGGAGCCTAGGTGCTCATATCTAATTCTAGAAGCTTAACATTTTCCCCTCCATCTTGTGTATCTGTAACAACTGGGGATAACTGGTGAAATTTCCTTTATCACAACTGTATGAGGCTCAATCAGTAACAGACACAAACATGTTTAAACTACCAAATCATAACTTGTAGCTCAGACACATTGATGACTAAGTTATATCAGTCAATATTCAAGCAATTTATCGTAAATATCTCCTAAAATGTCAATCCCAAGAATTGGATTTATCTAGAAATTAACAGCGGGGAGGGATTTTGGAGATTATCTCATCTGATCCATCACTTTTGCAAGAGATGAAATCAAAACGATGACAGTAACACACATTTCCTATTCTCAGGAAGCAATCAATTTCTTTTCTTTTCTTTTTTGCTTTTTAGGGCTGCACCTGCAGCATATGGAGGTTCCCAGGCTAGGGGTCGAATCGGAGCTATAGCTGCTGGCCTATGCCACAGCCACAACAATGCCTGATCCAAGCAATATCTGTGAGCTACACCACAGCTCAAGGCAATGCCAGATCCTTAACCCAATGAGCGAGGCCAGGGACTTGAACCGTCAACCTCATGGTTCCTAGTCAGATTCATTTCTGCTGTCCCATGACAGGAACTCTAGGAAGCAATCAATTTCATGAGAAAAGAATACATAAACAGGAAATTACACTGTAATGTGATGCAGAGCAAATAGGTCTAAGCAAGGAATGTTATAGGATTACACAGAAATGACATTATCTCTTACTTTGGGGACTATGTGAGGATCAAAAATAACTTCCCTCAAGAGATGCCTCTGAAGCTAAATCAACAAAGAAAGGGTAAGAGTTGTGCAGGTCAAGTGAAGCAGAGCATTTCAAGAAGCAAGGATGGAAATACCCAAGGGAAAGAAAAACCACAGTTTTGTTGAGGAAGATACAAGCAGTCTACTTGGGTTGTTGGCACACAGAAGTGACAGTAAGATGGAGGATTCTGGGCATCAGGATAAGAAATAAATTTTCCATGTAGAGTTTTTATGTATGCATACATACGCATTTGTCTATGAATGGGTACATGAATCAAAATATCACGCGATACTTAGCCAGCCTACAAGCAATGCACTCTGTTTTCTATTCCTATTGTTTTTCATATCGGTCAACATCCACTAACATAAAGGTCATGAGACACTATGGCGTCATGATTTACTGTTGGAAAGACACTCATGTGAAGACTGAGGGGTGATAAACAAAGGTCGGATCATAATAAGCTATTCAGATTTGGACATTATGGATTGGAGAATGGGGAATCATTGAAGAGTTCGGAGCAGGGGAATAAAGTAATACTATTTGGATTTAGAAAGATCATTCTAAACATTTCCAAAAAGGGTTGGAAAGGCTATGGGAAAGAAGGTCAGTGTCAGGAGTTTCTTGAGGTAATTTAAGCAATTGCTAATGGTAAGAGAATCAAGATAGTTGTTTTGAGGATGAAGAGCAATTAAGACGTTATAATTGCTTTTCCATTCAAATGTAATAGTTTGCATCTATTAACTGCAAACTCCCAGTCCATCCCACTCCTTCCCCTTCGCCCTTGGCAACCATAAGTCTGTTCTCCATGTTTGTGAGTCTGTTTCTGTTCTGTAGATAGGTTCATTAGTGCCATGTTTTAGCACAGGGAACTATATTCAACCTCTTGTGATAGAACATGATGGAAGATAATATGAGAAAAATAATGTGTATATATGTATGACTGGGTCAGTTTGCTGTACAGCAGAAACTGGCACAACCATGTAAATCAACTATACTCTAATAAAAAATTTTAAAAGAAGTTATAATTATTGTCATTGTTTGGAAGAGGAGATAAATAGGACAGGAAAGACAATACTGAAGAGTCTGTCTTAGTAAGTATATGGATAGCAATGCCATTCACAGAGAGAGGGGAAAGTGAGGAAGAACAGGCACAATGAACTGAGAATGACTGATTTCGGGGCATTCTGAGTTTTAGATGGCTATTGAATATCCAAGTAGAGATATCAAGCCAGAAGTTAAGTATATACGATTCTGGATAGAAATTAAAGTTGTGGCTGGACAGATGTGGGAACTAGCAGCATACGCAAAATAATTGCAGCCATCCTTTTAAAAACCTGTTTATTAGAGTTCCCGTCATGGCTCAGTGGTTAACGAATCCAATTAGGTACCATGAGGTTGTGGGTTTGATCCCTGGCCTTGCTCAGTGGGTTAGGGATCCGGCATTGCCGTGAGCTGTGGTGTGGGTTGCAAACGTGGCTCAGATCCCGAGTTGCTGTGGCTCTGGCGGAGGCCAGTGGCTACAGCTCCGATTGGACTCCTAGCCTGGGAACTTCCACATGCCACAGGAGCAGCCCAAGAAATGCCAAAAAGACAAACAAAAGAAAACAAAGAAATAAGTAAATAAAAACCTGTTTACTAACTATAAATATTTATAATAATATTTTTTCTGGCCCTTACAAATGCATAAAGCACTAATGTAATATGCATGTGGTACACTGTAATCACTGTTACATACAAATCAGGGACCCGAGACACAGTTTAAATAATTTGCAGAGTTGCCATACTGTTGCCTGAACTCAAGACTCGAGCTCAGTGTTTTGCACTACAGCTCTCCAATTTTTTCCCTTCTACCAGGATGCACCTTTCCATCATGGCATCTGCTTTACTTGAGGTCAATAGAATAAACAAACCTCTCCTTATCCAAATAATACCTACTTCATCTGCATTTATAAATCACTAATTATTAGGTTGTTTGCTTTTTATGTGCAAGGGTTTGAATTAATCATATCCATAATTCATAGAACATCATCATTCAGGCCTGAAAGACCAATCTCTCATTCTGTATATTTATTCTCTTTTAACCTCAACATGCTATTTCTATTTCCCACCATTGACTCATTTCCTAATACATTAGCTATTCATTCTTTCTTTGTGTCTTGTATGATATGCATGCATGTCAATTTGGTTTTCTCTTTTTAACTCAGCATTATTGTTTTCAAGAGCCACTTATAATTTTGTAGGCATAGCTAGTTGGATCTAACTGCTACACATATCATTTCATAGCATTCACTGACCCGCATTGTACTGTACTTATCACTTCTCTAGGTCTGTGTCTAGCTGTTTCCATCTTTTTATCCAGCTTCAGTGAGATATAATTGTCATATAACGTTATGTAAGTTTAAGGTGTACAACGTGATGATTAGATACACATATATTTTGCAAAATGATTACTATAATAAGCCATGGTCTCCAACTTCCTGTCACCAAAAGCAACAATCCTGTGACAAATTTCCATTTAAATACTGTTTTTTATGGCCCTGCATGAAAATTCTCTGAGCTACATATCCTGGACAGAGATGTGAGGACATAGGGCCTGCAAACACTTTGTTTCACTAGATGTTATCAGATTTTTCTTCAGAATGGCTGTTACCACTGTGCTCCTTAAAGCACACAATTAGGAATCTTATTTAAGAAGTTCTTTCCAACCCTAGGTTCCCAAAAATACACTTCTATTCATTTTATTTTTTTCTATTAATTCTATAGTTTTATCTTTTACCTTTATTTGTCCATCTGGATTTATTAATGCATCTTGACTATATACATTTATAATGTTTTACCTAAGTTCCATAAAATCAGCTAGTTTGATGCCATCCACCACCTAACCCATCAATCTGCATTTTCTCCATTGATTTTCAGTGTCACTGTAATCACATATTAATTTCTCATATCAACATACTCTGTCTTCTCTGAAGCATGACTCCCAAGCCTTAGAAAGCATCATCTAATAGGTTCATAATTTAGTTCAATCAACTTATCTCAAGTTTTCATAATTTCATATTTTCCTTATTATGACCCCCCCCATGGAAATGGTGAAAACACCTGATTTTATTTATTTATTTATTTATTTTGCTTTTTAGAGCTACTCCTGTGGCATATGGAAGTTTCTAGGCTACGGTTCGAATAGGAGCTACAGCTGCCAGCCTACACCACAGCCACAGCAACACCAGATCTGAGCCACATCTGTGGCCTACACCAGAGCTCACAGCAATGCCGGATCACTGACCCACTGAGTGAGGCCAAGGATCAAAACTGCATCCTCATGGATACTAGTCAGATTAATTTCCACTGTACCACAACAGGAACTCCCGAAAACACCTGATTTCAAACAGTACTAAAATTAAGACAGTTGTGCCATACCTCTTTGAACTTTTAAATCTAGCAAAGGTATCTAAAACTGGACAGATACAATGTATTCCTGAGAAATAGCACGGGAAAGGAACATGAGAGCAGACACAGCTCTGGGCTGTAATAACCCTAAGTGTTCCACTGTTTAAGGGGTTATTTTCAGTCAACAACTTTCTTCCTGTGTAACTGCCATCTCTGTATTTCAAAAAAGTTTCAGATTGACTAACTGATACTTATGGTAAAGTAGCATGAGACATTTAATGGTATAAAATCTCATTATCTCCAATGTAAAGAGTTAGATATTCTGAACAAGTAGCAAGGATGTTTTATGGCTCTTTCTTCTCCCTAAAGCCCAGCAAAATAAACATATAAATTAATTTTTGTACCTTTTGTTACTCCATGTTTTCTCTTCTATAAAAGCCTCTATATCTCTCAAAATAAGCTTTTAAAATTCTAATTTAACCAACAAGATGTCCCTAAGCTATGGATAAACTTTAAAAACAGAGTTTTACGTATTGTGTTATTAACACATTCACTGTCCTAAAACTGTTCTGGACCAACAGGAGACACTGAACCTTCCTTTCCTTCTCCTCTCACCACCAGTGGCCCCAGCAGTTACTAGTTCTCTTCAGCATCTCTGTTTGTAAACACTGGTATAAGGGCTGTTAATCCCCAAATACTTTGCCAAGCCTATGCAAATTTATTCCAGATGAGGGCGGCCAATAGCTACTTCTAAAGCTTCTGTTCTCTGTCATCGTGATACCCACCTCAGCTCTAAGGAACAGTTTGCTCTTTACATTTGCCAAATGATGCTAGAAATATCCGTTGACTGATTTCCCCCCCCAAATAGCTCTGGGTGTCCAACCTTAGTCACCCCTATTCCAAAAGGTCAGCCTATTTCGGCTTCCACTAATTTCAGTCACGTTTTCCCTACCTGTCGGTATCATTTCAAGACAAATTATCCCTTCCTCTGCTCTCTAATCCTTGGAGTAATTGCCATCCAATTTTTGAATCTTTTAAAGTGATTGATAGTATTCATTTGAAGAGATATCTCATCTCCTCTTTTAAGATATTTCTCAATACTTGAGTTTTAGGAAAGCAAATGTAAAAGAGGACACAAGCTGATTAATTTTCCACTTCTGTTACTTCTTTACAAACATTTATGCATTACGTTTCTTAGAGAAATTCTATCACATGATAATTCAAAACCACTCTCGTTTTCTGTTTCGTATCCTTACTAGCAGTCTTGAGTTAATACCTCCCCCAGCCAAACTTCAAATCTATCAAAATATTTATGTTATTATTAACATAATAAGAATTATCTTCCTCTGAATGTTTTTTTTTTTCCTTGTCATCATTCCTTTGGAAGCATTATTTTAAGAATTTTTCATTTCTATCCTTTTCGTGGTGCATGTTTTGGTTTCCTTACCCACAGTTATGTCTGAAAGCTACAGCACTCAAAAATGCTGAAACAGAGTAAGCCAAAAAATAGCAGAGGGAAGACAAAAAAAAAAATCACATCTGCTTTTCAGCATTGTAAACAAATTCACTCATCTTCAGAAGGCATGGTTTTGAGCAGATAAGGATTAAAGGGTTTGGGTTGCATTTGTTACAAGTAAAGACAGGGTACTGACTACTATAATTACTGTCAACCTCCAAAAAAAAAAAAGTAGCAAGTTATTTGAGAGATTGATTCAGCATTTTATTTGTTATGTCTCCAGTAAGAGAAGAAAAGAAAAAAAAAAAAACTAAGGAATTAACTCTTGCGGAAAAGGAACAAATGACCCAGATGATGATAAAGGGAATATTTAGGAGGAAGGACCATGGGAACGCTAATGAAAACACTTGGAAGAAAGGAGCAGAGAAGAAATGGCACAAAAGAAGGAGAAAAATGGAAAAGGCAGGGTGCAACAGAGGGAGGGAAAAGGAGAATGAAAAAGAGGAAAGAAAACGTAAAAAGAGAAACAATAATGAAGGACTGAAAAGAGTATTCTTGGAACTGCTATGCAAATCACACAGTCCTGCTCACCAGGCAAATTTTCTCCACAGGTCCTATCAGAAGAGTCTTAAACATCTTCAGTCACATTTTAAACATAACATGGACTGTGAGGTTGCTTGTGCATGCACACGTGCACATTTGTGTGTGTGTGAGAGAGAGACAGAGACAGAGAGAGATAATGAGGGAGGGGAGGGAGGGAGGGAGGAGTCAAGCCGGATGCAGCTCACAAGGTCTACCACACAATTCTACTTCTTATCAATTTAATCAGAGTGGAATATCTGAATGCTCAAGGGATTTATTTATTAAAATAATCACGAACACTATGACCTTGAGCACAATGCTTGATCTCTTTAAATTTCAATGTCTTCACCTATAAAATGAGGATTAAAATGACATCTATCTTGGAAATTTTGTGAGCTTTAAGTTGGCTAACATGTGTAAATAACTTAGAACAGGGCCTGACATAGAATGAGCCCTGGATCAATGTTAGCTGGAATGAGTGAGTAGTAGAGTTAGTAGTAGTAACAGTAGCAATGAAGAAGCTGCAGATGAACTGGGGCTTGGAATTGATGCATATTCTTCCCAGGGAATGATGAAAATGTTGTACACAAGAAGGATCCAAGAAGAGTCAGGGGAAAGGATTCGAGTTTGAATTTTCCATTATACAGCGTGTGACCTTTTCATTTAATTACCCTGAGCCTGGCTTTTGTCATTTCACAAGAATGCATTGGGCTGATTCATAAAGTTCTTCAGACACTCATCTTCAATGGGTAGTTTTTATCTGTGATTTAAGTTGTCCTGGGCACCACTGTGTAGAAAATCTGTCCAGAAAGGGAGTGCTGGTTGCTACACAGAGCCCTTGGTCCTGTGCTTTCACAGGATGTCATGGTGTTCATCCAGATCACAGGATGAGCTACTTTCATGCACTCTTCTTGTGATCATGCCTAATTATTTCTTACCATGATCACTGCACTGAAGAGGGTCATGACTGGGCAAGGTATGAAGAGAACTCAGATATTCCCATGCAAGTTATGGGCCAAGTCTTTCCAGAAACCACCATCTTATGCTCCTTGTCCTGTTATCTTTGCCTATCTGTCAGTCCCCCATGGGGTGCGTCCATTATAAGAGTCTGAACAAATTTCCAGAAGGGCTAATAACTCAATATCTTTTCCCAAGTGTCTTAGATGAGTCAGACCTGACTTGAAACTCAACTATCTTTGGGTTTCAGGAAGTGCTCTCTCTCTTAAGGCACCAGGTTGTATGTGCCCACCCCTTTTATCTGTGCATCACTCTCTGACTTTATGAAGTATGTGCCCTATCTTGGGTGTTGCTGTGTGGTTATTACACATTACTTGTTAAAAAAAAGAGGTAAACCAAAATTAATCCTTTATCTAGTCCTTTGAATTAGCTTTGAATAGATAGCTATGGGTAGACAGGCAATATTAAAAATCCCATTTGAAAAGTTAGAAAAAATGAAATAACTAGATTTTAAAAATATACTATTGGTGCAAAAAGTCGGCTCGACAATAATTTTTAATGACAGCATTTATTGGTGAAATCTAGTTGTGCCAAACCCATGGAGAGAAAATTTAAGTGAAACTTTGAAAAAATAGAACTACTATAACCCTGAAGTGGCATTAAAGGTTTGACTACTGTGATCTTAGAAGCCACCCAAAATCTAATTACATGGAATTTCTACACTTAATTTTAAAGGTCATAGTTTGAGCTCATTCATATACACACACACACATATATAGCTGATGTATGTGTATACATATATTTATATGCCTGATTTTAACTTTCCAGTACATATTTCCCATTGGACTTGGGTTGAGATAAAAAAAATGTAATAACAATATATAGAGCTATGACTAGAAGCATATTTTACAGCCCTCATTTCCCTGAGTTGTTCACAAATGAGTAATATTACTAAGTTTTTCTTATTAACTCATGCAACTTTTAATATTACTAGCCTAAATTATATTGCCATGAACTTCACAAATACATTGTATTTGTTGTCTTGATATTGCACACTGAAATTCAGCCTGAGTTATCACTTAATTTTTCACTTTGTGCTTGTTTACTCTTTTATTCTTTTCTTCCATTAGTACTTCAAACTATGAAGATTCATTTCTTTCATTCAATGAGCATATATCGATTCCTTAATAGTTATGTAATTTCCTGGGAACCTTTCTACATCGTATTTCTTCACCTTCTCTAGGTTCTTCTCTTGACTAAGTCTGAAATTTACCTCACCATTTCTTAAACTTCTAAAGCTTAATAAGGTAGAAAAGCATTTTATGAACTCACTGTACCCCTTCATGATAATCAATATTAGGAAGTATGTTCAACTGGCAGTAAATAACTTTTCAGACAATAATTATAGAGCACAGTGGCTCATTCATCAATGTAAAAAAAAAAATCTAGAGGAGAAAAGAATATCTAAAGCACCTGAGATGAGATTCTGCTCCTGAAACATACTTTTTTTGGACACATACCCATTAGTTGGTTTTACATGTGGAGGGTTTGCTAGCTTTGTAACAAAACATTGATGCCATTAAAAGAAAGTGGTTCATTCTGTCGGCTATTTCTCAGCATAATTGCTTCCCAGATGACAAAAGACCGCTCAGACTATTAACATCGTGCTTTACGCTCATCTTCTGATGGGGGAGTGTCTACCACATTAAAAGGGTAAAGCAGCTATTTTTCCCAAAGAGTAGTATCAGAATTTGGGGAAAATATTGATTTAGCAAGCCTACATTGGCACTATTTATATATCAAATATAGGTCAAAAATATAAACCAAATGTTTTAAACAGAACGAATGAGAAAAATATGTTTGGTCACAAGGAGAGCTGAGCAAGGAGAGCTGAGCACAGAGCAAGTTCCAGGCTCCTCTAAGTGCATATATCACTGACTCTGGTGCAGCAACATCATTTTTGGGTCTTAAAGATCACCATTTTCCCTTTATTAGATTTAACAGCAAGAATATTAGCTTTCTTCTCTTTCCAAAGCAAGTCATAAAAAGTCCATTATGTTTTATATTCTCTCTTCTTTAGAGCACTCGAATTATGAAAAATTAAACTCTTCCTTATCAAAATTGTATGTCACCTTGTAGACCACAGGAAGAGGATAGAAAATAGAATAAAAACCACACAATGAACCTCATGAAAAATGACTACAGGACTTATCTTAGCTCACTGTCATAGAACCGCTGCTTTGTCAACTTAGTTTCACCAACACTGGGATCTACATTTTATTCAAGTTCAAAAGGAAGTTCTTTAAAGAAACACATATTTGATGCTTACTCGGTGCCACATATTACTGTTAGTACTGCACAGACACAGATATGCACATAATATTTCAGTTCAGCCTTAGAAAAATACTATTCGCCAGCCATTTCAGTCTCCAGCCATTTTCATGTCTTTTATTTTATTTCTACATCTTAGAATAGATGTGACAATTGAAGGTCAGAGTAGTCAAATAAATTCCCCAGCTCAGAAGTAAAGAAAACTGAATACACATATGGCTCTAATTCCCAAAGTGTCTGTTCTTCCCATTATATCATACAGCCTCCATCAGCTCCCTGGTTAGCTGTGGTCTAATGGGTTATACTCAAATTGCGCAGTTTCTATTTCCAATTCAATTTTTGCACTATCACTGATTGTACTTGCTTCCTCCCTTCCCCCTAGCAAATCTCCTGCCTTACACTATGCCTTCATGGGGCTAAAAAAAATGATCCTTCCAAAAAATATTCATGGAGTACCTACTCTGTCCTCAACACTGTGCTGCGAGATTAGGGTAGAGTAAGATGCATTTCACGGAACCCCAGTAGGGGAAAGGGTAAAAAGAAAAACATACAATAATAATCATATCCTAACTAAACTCTAATTAATACATGAATTAATATCTACGTGTCAAACACCGATAAGTACTGATATGTAAAAGTACTAATTCTAACAACATCCTTCTAGGATAGAATTGATCAATATTCCCAACTTATCAGTGAGGTAACCATGGTTTAGGAAGCTAAATAACTTTTCCAGAGCAAACAGTTTCTGAGACAGAACTCGTATTTAAATTCATGCTCTTAGGGAAAATCCCAAACTAAGGCGATTACTTTTTTTCCCAATTTGAAGATACCCACATCCCCACCTCATACACATAGCACCCCTCCCCCCCAAAAAAGACAAAATTCTTCCAACTTGAATATATAAAAAATGTCTTGGTAATGGAGTTGATATTTCAAATGCTCTGTTTTAATATTTAATTATTCATATGATAATACAAAAGTATATGTAAAATCCCCTGTGTTATTTCCCCCCCTATTGTATAATAACATATTAAGAAATACAGCATTTCTTTTGCTATTATCACATTTTGGGAAGCAATTTCTATTGCCATGTTCTGTTATTAGTCTCTTCACTTGAGCCAGGTTTTAGGCATCAAATACAGCTTCCAGAAGACTGTGTTGTTACTTTCACCAAGATTGTTTGAGCCATTACCCTGTTTCATTCCATCTATAATGCTGCCACTGATAATTGTATTGCAACCCAGAAGCACTAATGCTCCTAACCGTAGGGCCACTGTTTTCTTTGCATTCATCCTGTAAATGGATATTTGGTGTTTTAAAGCCAAGTATTGCTGATTTTTATAGTGTTCTTTAAAAGGCTTATTTACAGTTTCCAACATCTGCAGTTATAAAAGTGTGAACCAGGGAAGTCCAAAGGAAAAGGCCTGAAATAGACACAACAAAAGTGGTTGCCGTGGGATACACTTGGTGCACAGAATACTTCTTAGCCTCGTATACTGATAAAAATAAAAGTGAAAGAAGTAATATAAATTAATTACCCATCCAACTAGAAAGGTAAGGAAAAAGAAAAAAAGTGAATAAAAAGAAAGTAAAAAATAAGAACAAAAGCAAAATTTGATAAGGTTGAAAACAGAAAGATGGTGGAAGAAAAAAGCTTTAAAAAAAAAAAACATGACTCAAAAAGACACATGTACTCCAATGTTCATTGCAGCACTCTATACAATAGCCAAGACATGGAAGCAACCTAAATGTCCATCGACAGAGGAATGGATCAAGAAGATGTGGTACAGAGACACAATGGAATATAACAGCCATTAAAAGGAAAGAAATAATGGCATTTGCAGCAACATGGATGGACCTAGAAATTATCAGGCTAAGTGAAGTCAGTCAGACAGTGAGACACCAACATCAAATGCTATCACTTACATGTGGAATCTAAAAAAAAGAACACAATAAACTTCTTTGCAGAACAGATACTGACTCACAGACTTTGAAAATCTTATAGTTTCCAAATGAGATAGGTTGGGGGTTGGGGGAATGTACTGAGGGTTTGGGATGGAAATGTTGTAAAATTTGGTTGTGGTGATTATTGTACACCTATAAATGTAATAAAATTCATTAAGCAATTTAAAAAAATCTGCAGAACAGATTAACCACTAGCTAACCTAACCAATAAAATAAAGCATGAAATACACAAAATAAGAAATGGTATCACTTAAAGACTCAAATTAAAAATTTCTCTGGGAGTTCCCGTCGTGGCGCAGTGGTTAACGAATCCGACTAGGAACCATGAGGTTGCAGGTTCGATCCCAGCCCTTGCTCAGTGGGTTAACGATCCGGCATTGCTGTGAGCTGTGGTGTAGGTTGCAGACGCGGCTCGGATCCTGCGTTGCTGTGGCTCTGGTGTAGGCCGGTGGCTGCAGCTCTGATTTGACCCCTAGCCTGGGAACCTCCATATGCCACGGGAGCAGCCCAAAGAAATAGCAAAAAGATAAAAAAAAAAAAAAAAACACAAGGAGCTATCACCACAAACCTCATAAAATGGCTATCATCAAAAAAACAAATGGTAACAGGTAGAGTTAGGGATGGTAAAGGAGTGGAGAAAAAAGAACACTTGTGCACTGTCACTTGGAAGGTAAACTGGTACAGCTATTATGGAAAACAGTATGAAGATTCCTCAAAAACTTAAAAATTGAACTAGAATATGATCCAGCAATTCCACTTCTGGGTATATATCCAAAGAAAATGAAAACAGAATATCAAAAATATTTATGTACTCCCATGTTCACTGCAACATTATTCAAAATAGCCAAGATATGGAATCAACCTAAGTCCTGTCAACAGATGAATGGATTAAGAAGATGTGGTTAATATCTACAATGGAATATTAGTCAGCCATGAAAAAGAGAATGGTCCCACCATTTACAACAACACAGAGGGATCTTGAGGACATTATTCTAAGTGAGATAGGTCACACAGAGAAAGACAAATACAATATGATTTCACTTATGGGTGGGATCTAAAAATCTGAACACATAAATACAGAGAGTACAATGGTGGTTACCAGGGGCTGGGGGATTGAGGGATAGGATGGGTGTTGTTTAAGACTACAAAGTCACAACTAGTAGGCAAATAGGTTCTGGAGATCTAACGCCCAATAGGGTGAATATAGACAACCGTATTTTATTATAATCATCAAATTTGCCAAGAGACTAACTCCTAATTATTCTCACCACAAAAAAAGAAATGCTAATTCTGTAACATGATAAAGATTTTAACTATCATTACAATGGCAATCATATAACAACATATAAATGTATCAAATAAAAATTAAAAGTTAAAATTAAATAAATTTCCAAAGGCAGGAAAGAAAGGGGGACAACACTAAGAAATTCCATGAAAATTCATATTTCTGAGCTTATCCTAACAGAATCCGGAATAACAAATCTAGAGTTTGGGGTAAGACCAAATGGCAGTTATCACCAGAATTCCTCAATCAATTCATCACTAAGTGGCTGAGAAGGCAAATCAATAAAAGACAAAATAAATTTGGGGTGAGTCCTTTTTCCTTTAAAATAAGCAATGAACCATTAGATTTATCTGATGTTACAGGCTAGCTGGATGTTAGATTATTTGGTGGCTAAAAAATATAGTAATAGCACCCAAAAAATGAATAAAAATAAATGAATAAAATACATTATAAAAATAGGGCTCAAAAAAGGAGCCAGGAAATCCCACCAGTATTTTTTAGCACTATTACAGGACTTTCAAAATGAGCAGCAATGTCTGGGTATATGTTCAAAAAATTCAAATCAGGATCTCAAAGAGATATTTAAGCACCTGTGTCCAATGCAGCATTGTTCACAACAGCCAAGAGGTGGAAGCAACCCAATGTCTGTCACCAGATGAATGGATAAAGAGAGTGTGAAATATACATCAAGGGAATGTTGTTCCACCTTAAGGGAGAAGGAAATCTCATCATATGCTACAACATGGATGAACCTTGAAGCCACCATGCTAAGTGAAATAATGGAATAAGTTCGTCTCAAAAGAACAAAAAACAAGAAGTAGGAAGGTGGTTACCAGGGGTTAGGGGAGGAGGGAAGAGGAGTTGATGCTCCATGGGGATAGAGTTTCAGTTCTGCAAGATAAAAAAGTTCCAGAGATCTGTTGCACAATGTGAATTGACTTAACACTACTGAGTTGTACCCTTCAAAATGGTTAAGATGGGACACGGCATGTTACACTTTTTTACTATAATTTTTTAAATGATCAGCTATGGATTTGATTCATCACAGTTACTGTTGTGATTCAAAATAAGGACTTTATGACTGATTGAAACCAAATACGAACCCTGGCTCTACTGCATTCTAGCACTGTGACCTTGAAAACATGACCCAAACTTTCTATGTTATGTTGCCATCTGGCGAATGGAGGCATATAACAGCCCAGACTCACAGCACAGACTGCCCAGATTTTAGCTGCATCTCTGCCACTTACTTTTTGGAACTTTGTGAAATTTACTTAGCTTCTCTAAGCCTCAGTTTTCTAATGTGTAAAATATGGATAATAATGTGCTATTTTCTTAGTGAGGATAAAAGGAGATAATGTATTAATAGCATATCACAATGTGTCAGGCACATTACATGCATTAATAAAACACCCAATATGGAGCAGGCACTGTTCCAGTGCTGAGCATACAGCAGTGACTCACAAAATGTCACAGAGTTTAAGAAAGGAATAAAGCAATATATCAGTAAAGCCAACAATAAGTGCTACAGGAAAATGAAATGCAAGATGAGGGCACAAAGAAGGTGCAGCTGGTGGCAGGGGAGTGTGGCTGTTTTAAGCAGGTGGATGAAGGCAGGCAGGGCCCTCTGAAAGGGGCCGTTTATGCAGAGTCCTGGATTAAGAGAGGGAATAAACCGTACATATTCCTGGAAGCTGTGCAAAGGGCCTAAGGCTGGAGCAGGCTTGGCAAAATCCTGGAACAGAAAGGGTGGCAACGTGACAGCAGCAATGAGTGAGGGGGAGAGTGGCTAGAGAGGAAATTAAAGGAATAACAGGGGCCAGATCCCTTAGGGTCTCAGAGTCCATTGTAAGGACGTTTATTTTGATTTTGAGAGAGATGCCCGGCTATAGCAGGATTCTGAACAAAGAAGTAACATCAACGGACATATGTTTTAAAAAAATCATTCTGGCTCCTGGGTTGAGAATAGATCTTAGGAGTCATTAGTAGCAGCAGGGACTTGATTTAAAAAAAAAAAAAAAAAAGTAGCTGCGCTCGATACTATGTTTTACTCTATTATTATTATGTCTCAGCATTAGGTAGAACAGGCCTAAAATGCCCAATAACACCATGCTGAAAATTCCAGCTGGCACAGACGATCATGGGCAGTAAAAGTAGAGTCATTGTGGACAGAAAAACTGGCCAGTGCTTTAACGACATTCTTTGCTCTGGAGGTGGATTCTGAGAGCTTCTCCTCCAGGCAGAAGTAGAAATTATCCACAGTAAATGCAGGCTGGGTGAAAGCGCTGACCTGGCATCCTGACCTGGAATTTTCAGAGACAGAAAACCAGCAGTGGGAGCTGGTCTGCACTTTCCAGGGGGCTTATTTTCCCTCTTGTAACTGAGATAGAACAGGTTCAAACGTGCTCTGGTAAAGAGTGGTAATCGTCTAGATATGAATTAGGAAAATTACCTTTCCATTTTTTCTTGAGCTATGGATGAAAAGCATTACTGTTCATCAATCTTTTTTTTTGGGGGGGGGGAAATGGGGTGCACCCAAGGCATGTGGAAGTTCCCAGGCCAGGGATCAAACCTGCGCCGTAGCTGCAACATGCACCACAGCTATGGCAACATCAGATCCTTAACCTGCTATATACCACATGGGAACTTCCCCGTTTTGCAGTCTTAATGAATAAATAACAAGACACACCACTAATCACTCTAGCTGCATTTTCCCAAGTTTTAGAACTCACACTTGTCAAGCAATTGGTTCCTACTCTGAATAACCCGTGTGTTCTTTTCTGACCACATCTCCTACTTCCCTTCCTCTCCATCTCCCCACTCCAGCCCTGCTGGCCTTCTTACTGTTGCCCAAACACACATGTAGTGGGTTGAACGGTGGGCCTCAAAAAGATGTATCCCCCATGACCTGTAAATACAGCCTTATATGGGGGAAAAAAAGGGGTTCTTCACAGTTATAATGAAGATAAGGATCTTGAGGTGAGCTCATTCTGGATATTATGGGTGGGCCCTAAATCCAATAATAAGTCCTGATAAATAACAGAAGAGGAGGAGACAGGGATACACAGAGAAAAAGGCCATGTGAAGATGAATGCAAAGAAATGTAACCATGAGCAAGAAACACCACAAGCCACCAGAAGCTGAGAGAGGCCAGGAAGGATTCCTTTATGGAGCCTCCAGAGAGCATGTGGCCTTGCTGACATCTTGATTTCAGACTTCTGGCCTCCAGGACTGTAAGAGAACAGGTTTCTATTGTTTTAAGCCACACTGTGGTAATTTGTTACAGCATACCTAGGAAACTAATGCAATACAGAAATTCTCCTGCCTCAGGGCCTTTGCACTTGCTGTTTCCTCTGCCTGGACCAATCAATCTCTTCAGTTATTTCCATGAACTGTCTCCATGGACTCCTTTAACTCTTTGTTCAAATGTCACCTCCTCAGTAAGATCTTCTCTATTTAAAACTGCAACTTTTCTGATACTCCCTACCCTTCTTCCTAGCATTATCTTTTTTAACTACCTCTTAATATATTACATAATTTGCTGCTTAAATTTTTATTGCCGGGTGTATTAGTTTCCCAGGGCTGCCATAACCAATCATCACAAATTGGGTATCTTAGAACAATAGAAATTGATTTTCTCAAAGTTCTGGAAGCTACCAGTTGGAAATCAAGGTGCTCTGGTATGCCCACTGGAGGCTCTCAGGGACAGTATTTCCTCGCCTCTTCCTAGCTTCTGGTGGTTGCCAGCAGTTCTTGGCATTTCTTGGCTTCTAAACCCCTGACTCCCATCTCTGCCTCTGTCCTCACATGGCATTTTTCCATGTGTTGCTATCTGTGTCCAAGTTTCTCTCTTATATGAACACCAGTCATTAGACTGGACACCAACTTTATCCAGTACTACCTCATTTTAACTTGATTACATCTACTGAGAACCAATTTCCAAATAAAGTCACATTCACAGATTCTGGAAGCTATGACCACAACATATTTTTTTTTTTTTGGGGGGGGGGACACAATTCAATCCACAATTCCTGTCTCTCTGTACCAGATTGTAAGCACCATCAGAGTAGAGATCCTTGACCATGTAAACCTAGAGCAGTGCCAGCCATGGAACAGACACTGAACTTGTATTTGCTGAAAGAACAAGTGAATGACTATGAGCCAATGAAATCAAGATGTCTAGTGAGATACCATCGAATTCATTGGATATAGATAGAAATGTGGTCAATGTTTAGAATAAAAAGATGTGCCATGATGTGAACATCAACATCCATGCAAATATATTGATTAATGTGTGGGATTAACTTTTTTCGGCCACATCTATGGCATGCAGAAGTTCCTGTGCGAGGGATCAAACCTGTACCACAGCTGTAACCTGCGCCACAGCAGTGACAACACCAGATCCTTAACCCACTGAGCCCCCAGTGAACTCTGAATTAATATTTTTAAAGGAAATGTATTACCTTCCTAAAGCATCCAGTGTCATTTTTGTTTCCAAGCCTCTTATTTTAGGTAGAAACCATTTTTTGTCTTGCTTTCATATGACTAGTAAATGTTTAGTCCCTATTTCCCTCCATTCTACTTCCTTATGGCCTCAAATGGAAGGAGAACAGGGGAAGAATATTATAGTACTAATTAATAGGATTTGATCCATTGGTAAAACATCCAGCACCTAAACAGCTGAATACCAAATTTTGCATTTCAGTATGAGGCTTCCAGGTATAAAAGGATGCTCGATGTCTGACACTTATTCAATGTTACACAGTTTTAATGTAGTTTAAAAAAAAAACTCTTTAAAAGGTAAATAATTTAAGGGCAAGAGCTCAAGTTTCCATGAATGACAATGTACACAATTCATGCATTAAGTAAAACCATGGGTGATATCATTATTCAAAGTAGAATCAGTTAAGGCCTCCATGGGGCATCTGTGTCTAGTATCAGACACTGCTGCCGTCCTCTTAAAAAGAATAAGTATTCAGTTCAGTCACCAACTGAGTCCTGATTATGACAACAGAGCAGCACAGAGGGTCTCAACTCCTGCTGCAACACAATTCTTTTAATGAGGGAGCTGTGATTTCTTCTATAAAACTAAACTCAACATAAGGAGAAAAAGGAATGTAGTAGGTATTTTCAAATGTCATCTTTTAAATATATTTTTTGTCAATATGGATGCTTGGTGTATTATTATGAAATGCTAAAATATCCACTGAGGCTTTCTGTTTCCTCCTTGATGATGCTCTTTTGCTGGAGAAGCAGCGCAGCGCCATCTTCTGGAATAAATGGAATAGAACATAATTATGGTGTTTGGAAAAGTCAGAGTCCTGGGGAAGAAGAGATCCATGTGCCTGACAGCAAAATGAGAAGCTGCAAATAAATCTTAGTTGTTAATCATCAAGGAAGAAATTAACATAGAATCAGTTTCTGACATCAATGAGCAACTTCATAAGGGCAGCAAACCTCTCTTCCAGCAGGAAGATTGTGTGGGTAGCTCATGCCACTGTGGAAATTTTTAGTGTAGAAAATAAACCCCAAAATGAGACAGAACTAGAGGGGAAAATATGTGCCATGAATTAAATGAAAAAAAGAGTGAATCATAAGATCCCACTAGATTCAAACCACTTTGCTATGGGAATGTGGGAGATATGGACAAAAAAATGTGTGAATATTTTTCCTGCCTGCCAGGTACATATAATATAAAATGGAATAAAGTAGCTGACAAAAGAAAATTACTGCAGCAGACCATACAGAGAGTGACTAGACAGTAGAGCAGATATGTTAGAGGCATCTATTATGAGGGGCACTGAAACCATCCTTGGGAAATGAAGGTTATAAAGAAAGAAGCAATCATTTCCGAGACAGTGCCACACATGGCTAAGTGGAATACTTAATTTGGACATGGGAGAGGAACCTCCTGGGGTGGGACAAGGGTTGTGAAGCCCTTACAGGACATGGTCACTGTGGGTAGGCACAATTCTAAGATGCTAGTCCAAGATTCCCAGCCTCTGATGAACACGTAACCTTCACCCAGTTAATCCAGCAAACACTCATACAGGCACTGCTGGAAAGGAATTTTGGAATGAGCTGATACAGAGAGCATCAAGGTAGATCTAACTTAATCACAAGAACCCTTTAATAGCAGAGCCTTTTCTTTGGCTGGGTGCAGAGGAGGAAATCAGAGATCTGAGGTGCCACTGCTGGCTTGAGGATGAAGGGGACCACGTGTCAAAAAATGAAGGCAGTCTGGAGAACAAAGTGGCTTCTGCCAACAGCGAGCATGAAGATAGGGGCCTCTGTTCTAAAATGTCGTGGAACTGAATCATATGCCAGTAACAAGAATGCACTCAGAAGTAAGTGGGTTTTCCCTCAGACTCTCCATATAAACCCAGCCCGGTGCACACCTAGACTTCAGCCTGTGACACCCTAAGCTGAGAACCCAGCCATGCGGTGCTGGACCCACACTACCATGAGGCAATAAATGAGTGCTGTTTCAAACCACTAAGTCTGTGGCAATTTATTATTTAGCGGGAGAAAATTAATAGTCAGCTAAGAACAGATAGGTTTAAAATTGCTTTCTAGAAGCAACAGTTCCTGTAACCATCCGGTTTTTGTATTTGCTGAGGGAGATTATCCAATTTGCTCTTTCCTCCCACAATGCCTAGTCTCACTTTTAAGTAAATATTTTAGGACACATTAAAAGATGAATGCCACTGGGAGTTTGGGGTTAGGAGATGCAAACTATTACATCTGCAATGAGGATAAGCAATAAAGTCCTGCCATACAGCACAAGGAACTGTGTCTAATCTCTTGGGATAGACCACAATGGGGGATGATAGGAGAAAAAGAATGTATGACTGGGTCACTTTGCTGTACAGAAGAAATTGGCACAACACTGTAAATCAACTATAATTATAAAAATACCCACAAAAAGATGGAATGCCTTGTCAGGCACCAAATTATCAGCATTCTTGGTGGGCCGACATCATGAAGTCACACCTAGGTGCCTTTGTGTCTGCCAAGAACCAGCATCTGGCGAGGGCGTGGACCAACCACCCAGCCAGGAAGGCTGTGAGCCTGTTACCATCCTGGCACTAGCCAAGTATCTTCTCTGCCAAAAATCCATGTTCCTGAAGGGAAATGGGCAAGAAGAAAGGGTAGGAGAATGAGAGAACATCTTGGGAGGCAGGAAAGGAGACAGTTTTGCAAAGCTTATGCTATCTAAGAGTCAGCCTTCTTTGGCCTCTTGGAGGCTCAGTTCTCACCCTCAGTAGCTTCATCCTTAGGATGCCAGATTGAAGTGGGCAGAATAACATGACACTGAGTTCAGCTTGAATTTCAGATAAACAATGCAGACTTACATAGCATAGGTATGTCCACAATAGAGCATGGGCCCCATGTAGACCCACTTAGGAACAATTACTATTGAGCTGAAACTCACATTGAACTTGGCAGCCTCTAATTTGCCAGGCAACTCTGTTAGCTTTGCCTTCTCTCCCTCCCAACACAGGTCATTTTTTACTTAAAACAGATCTAAGTCTCAGGGCCTTCTCTCTTCCGAGGTATATTAACAACCCCCATCTTCACCGTCCTTGTACCCGGGTGCTAGAACTTTGTGGACCATACTTTTTTTTTTTTTTTTTGGCTTTTTGCCTTTTCTAGGGCCACTCCCACAGCATATGGAGGTTCCCAGGCTAAGGGTCTAATTGGAGCTGTAGCTGCTGGCCTACACCACAGCCACAGCAATGCCAGATCCAAGCTGTGTCTGCAACCTACACCACAGCTCACAGCAACACCAGATCCTTAACCCACTGAGCAAGGCCAGGGATCGAACCCGCAACCTCATGGTTCCTAGTCAGATTCGTTAACCATTGAGCCACCGCAGGAACTCCATGTGGACCATACTCCTAAAGAGTCTATTTCCCCGCCCTTTGACTTGGACTTCAGCCATGGTACTTGCTTTGACCAACAGAACAAGGCAGACATGACAGGGTGCCATTTGGCAGCTTGACCCTTGAGAAGCCTTGTGGGCATTTCTATCCATTTGTACCTCGGTATGGCTTTGACTCCCAGAAGGAGGACACTCCTACTCCTGCTGAGCCAGATCTAAGCCAATTTACTGGCAGCCCATCAACAGACTCTGGAGCAAAACAAATGCTTATTGTTGGGGAGATATTGCAGTTGCTTGTTACTTGGCACTGTTGTTATCACATATGATATATATAATGCATATAACACTGTTGTTAACCTCCTACTTCCTTTCCCACTCCATGGCTAAGGTGTTAATAGAGAAGTTTCATAACCACAATGCTGGCTGCTTTAAGAGGCCACACACAAAAGGAAAAAAAGAAAATCAGTCCCTGGACACAGAAGAGTAAATTATATTACCCTTTGGCTCACCTAGGTGCCTTGGAAAATCCCAATAAAAGCAATAAGAAGGGAAGGGAAACTTATTGAACCTTAGTCTTATGCTCCAAGGGTTACTGTCTTGTCACGTCCCTGTTTTATTTTGAACTGTCATGCTGAGCTTTATTGCGAATTACAGTGTTGGTAGGGAGGATTTGATAAAGCTTGTATAGCATTACTTTCCTTGAATCCTAGGCCTTTTTTGTCCTTTTCTTTTTACCTGGTGTCTATCTGAATCAAGCACTTCTGATTTTCTTATATCCATCTAAGGATCAGAGCTAAATAACTTTATAAAGGCCAATGAACTGTGGTTCAATTCTCTCACACTCAGATATATTTTGCTGCATATCTGAAGGATTTCACATACACAAACACCCCCACAGTTTGATTTCTTCTCCAGCACACTTTCAAAGAGTGTGCGGAGTTGAGTGCTGATTTTTAGTATGATTGATACTGAAGCGGATACTCAGTAAATCTCTATGCCACACAGCCTTTCAACTACAGATTGAAGTAATAGCTTGTACTTGTTCATTTGGCTTTTACGACACAGAAGAGATAAACCGTGAATCTAACTGGATGGTTCAAAGACTGATAATGGGATATTGGCCCATGTATTTCTGGTGTGTCATCTCTCCAAGTTCATCTGGATATCATCACCAAAAGTATCCGGAAAGCCGGTTTATGCAGCATTCTATCAAATGGACATCTCTATTAACCAGCTCTTCTAGTCTTTGCCAGTGTAATGATTGCAACATATCTATAAGACCCTAAGATGCCTCCTCGCCAGTAATAGTAAATGATATCCAATGTAGTTTTCGTACTACATACATATTACTGAACTTCAGTGCTCCTAAAGATGGAGGACCATGCACAATGCCTACAGCAGCATTTCATTTGCTTAATTAGAACAAGCTGGTTTCTCTTTCACCACGTGGATAACAGCATTTACTGAGGCTACATTGTCTGTCTTGAAGAATCATTTCAGGAAGCAAAGATCCATTGCCTTTGGGGAGTCCTCATAAGCCTAAGTGCAGCTTGTAGGCCTGATATACATAAGGGGCATGAGGATGCAGAAAGGAATGCTTTGCTTCCCAAGGTGTTGTCAGCAGGGCGGCAGCGGCAGCATCATATGGAGGTCATTAGAAAGGCAGGATCTCAGGCACACCTGAGACTTAATGAATCACAACTTATATTTTATCAACTTCCCCAGATGAGTCCTGAGAACATTAAAGTTTGAGAAGCACAGCTCAGTACCTGTTGCCATCATTTCATTACCCCAGGCGGCAAGATGCACCCGAGGATTTCCAGCTGAACACTTTACATATGCTACTCAACTCTTTCAAAGCTGAAATTCCATGATTAACTGGGTTTCCCACAGCCGAGGTCTCAAAGTTATGAATATTAAATAAGATCATACATTTTAAAACTATAAAGACCCTACAGAATGTTAGCTCTTGATACTTTTCAATTAGTGTGCCCTCACTTATGCATTCCTGGTAGAGTGTTCAAAAAGAATCCTAAGGATTGCCAACACTGATTAAGTGCTTATCACATGCCAGGAGCTCTTCTAGTGTTTTACACAATAACCCCAAGACACATAGTTTCCTATCCCCATTGTATAGGAGAGAAAACAAAGGCACTGATTCAAACCCAAGCAATCTTCTCTGGAGCCAATTTCTTCAGCCCTACCTACACTGTTGCTCATTCTGACACACACAAGAAATATGTTGTGGCATACCCTGGTGGCCTAGCAGTTAGGGACTCAGCATTGTCACTGCTGTGGCTCGGGTTTGATCTCTGGCCCAGGAAATTTCTACATGCCACAGGCACAGCCCAAAAAAAGGAAAACATATATTTTGCATGTAAGTCCAAATTATGCTCAGCTTATCTTATCTTAGCATCACCTGATATGCATATTGAAAATACAAATCTGAAGCCTCTATCCTGAACATCAGGAAACTGATATTTTTAAGAAGTGACCAGGGGATTTCTGTCATCACTCAGGTTGGAGAAATATGGTTTCAAATTAGGATCCCCTCTTCATAACCAGCTGTGGCTGCAAGCTGACAGCACACTGGTAGTCTCATTAATGTCAAGGCCATCTCCACACATACATTCTAAGAAGCCAGCCCACACAGTGCAGAGCCCAGCTCTCATTTGGGCTTTTGCCGTGGAGCTTCATTACCTCTCATGTTCTCCTTGGTGACACAGGCCCAGATGAAACTAGTTTCATCTGCCTTTTAAATGAACTGAAGCCACCAGCACAGACCTAAGCCAACTACCTGTCTTTTCTCACACATACCCTGGGAATGGATGTGCTCATGCTAATGACAGTTCTCTCCCATTTCCTTTGTCAGTGCTTCTGCCAAGACCCTGGAATATAATCTAAATCAGACTGCACATTCAGCTTGATTCCTGGCTGGTATACCCTTCAGTGCTCAGGTCCCCAAACTCTGTGCCTGAGCAGATAATAATCTCATTCCACAAACTTCAATCTTTCTATATTTGAACCTCCACTACAGTTTGAATTCCCAGTTCTCCATTAGGTAAAAATTGAAATGCCAGGACATTCCCCAAAGGTAGGTGGCCTGCACAGTGACAAGGGGTTGGTGTTGGGTGAGGTGCAGTATTTTCTCATGCTGATTTCAACCGTGGGGTCCAAATCGCCATCATTTGTGTGTATGTGGTGGTTTGCCCACGCAGGTCACTGTTTGAACACTTTATCCCGACCACAAGGCCTCTTCAGATGACACGGCTATCTGCGCCAAGTTCATGCCACTCTTAGGGGCATGGGACATATTCTGCTCCATATATTTTGCATGTAAGTCCAAATTATGCTCAGCTTATCTTATCTTAGCATCACGTGATATGCATATTGAAAATACAAATCTGAAGCCTCTATCCTGAACATCAGGAAACTGATATTTTTAAGAAGTGACCAGGGGATTTCTGTCATCACTCAGGTTGGAGAAATATGGTGCCTTGCACTAGGCACCAACACACTCTGGGACAGGGCCTCGAATCCATTATCTTTACTCCATAGTCATGTCTCCTGCTTTCCTGTGCTCTCTTCGGGAAAGGAAGGAGGTAGGCGTAAACTACAAGCATCCTCTGTCCTTGAATTCCACAAACCAATGTAGGATTCAAGTGAAAAGTGGGGACCTATAGGTCGTAGGGCCCCTTCCCTGGGAACCCCTGCTCCCAAATCAAGCTTTTTGCCACGCTTCTGATTCTCCCGGCCTTATTTTGGGCATCTAGCTAAACTTTGAGGAGGAAAGACTTACTCCATGACTTATTAATTGCCCCAAAATGTTTGTTTATGCCCTGGGTTTTTTCATCTCCTCTAAAATTTAAGCTTTTGGAATCCAAACACCAAGAAATACCCTCAGGTCTGCTGTGAATACAGAATTAGTCATTTAATCTGACCATGCAAACACAGGTGAATATAAGGATAGGAGGAAATTCCAGAGAAGGAATCCTTGACAGACACTTCAAAAAACATTATTCTACTCCACAATTATTTGTGAAGAATTACGGTCCTGCATGTCCTCACCATCCCACCACCAGCCACAGTGAAAGCCGCAGCCATGACATGACATGGGACAGATCCAATAAGGATGCAGCAGCCACAAATTCAGACTAATCCTACCATGCCACTCAGGATTTAATCTTGCCTTCTGAAAAATAAAGAGCCAAAACATCCTGATGCCCTCAATTAGGATTCTAATAACGAAGAAATTCTAATCTGACCCAAATTTGAGACGTGTGTAGGGAACATGAAGGGAAGGGTTAATTCCCTGTCTGGCTGGTCAAATTACTCTTGGCAATAACCTCCACTGGGAACTTGCTATGATGGTCTATTGAGCCCTTTACCTTCTATCTCCTAGTTTAATCCACAACAACCTTCTGACTGCATTATTATTATCTCTTACTTTTTCAGATGAGAAACATAACTGTGTGGTGGAAGTGGTAGGCCTTGAACCCACCACTTGAACACTTTTTTTCAGAAACCTAAAATTAAATTTGCAACTACCATGTTCCATTGCACATGAGGGAATGACAGACACCACAACCAGACCTGTACACCCACTTAATAGGGTATTGGATATGATTTGCTTTAAGAGAAAAGCTTGTATGGTTTTTTGTTTTCTTTTTGGCCACCCCATGACATACGGAGTTCCCAGGACAGGGATCAGATCCCAGCCTCAACACCAATACCACATCCTTAACACACTGTGCTGGGCCAGGGATCAAACCTGCAATCCAATGCTCCAGAGACACTGCTAATCCCACTGTGCCACAGAAGGAACTCCCAAAGCTTCTATGAATCAACCAGATAAGCCAAGCACACCTTCTGTGTTTACAGAGCCGTCACCAGATCTACCACTTCTGTAACCTGGAGATACTCATCTATCTGGGAACAATGTATGTGGAGACTCCTTTTCCTTTTGAGGGCAATAGATTACATAGACGTTGTAGGCACAAAACACAGATTTCAGATTAAAACAATACTGTGCTATAATAACTTATTTAAAGTTGAAATCTGAAGATATGTAGCCTCTTGGATGTATCTCTTCCAATCAAGTCTTAGACCTATACAAATAAACCAAGACCCAGAAAGACAAACTCATACAAACTGAACAAATTAACAGGCTAAGAAAAAACTCAAGCTAAATATTAAATGCTTTTGTTGTAAATCTGCTCATTTCATCTATGCTAAATTACACAGTTTTGTAAGAAGTTTTCATGTATGGGAGTTTCCGTTGTGGTGCAGCAGAAACGAATCCGACTAGGAACCATGAGATTTGGCATTTGATCCCTGGCGTCCACTCAGCGGGTTAAGGATCCTGCATTGCCATGAGCTGTGGTATAGGTCACAGACATGGCTTGGATCCTGCTTTGCTGTGACTATGGCTATGGTGTAGGCTGGCAGTTGTAGCTCTGATTGGACCCCTAGCCTGGGAATCTCCATATGCCGCAAGTGTGTCCCTAAAAAGCAAAAAAGAAAAAAATCTTCATGTATGATATTTTAATTCCCCAATCATCAGTTCATTCACAATATCTTGCCAGCTTCCTCTTCTATTGACAACTATTTTCATTCCAAAAGCTCTCAGCATTACATCACAACTAGCTATGTGTGGAGTTAAATCCTATTGGAATGGGAGGAGGCCTATAATCCAGTTACAGGCTTCTTTGTTTCTGGCTTTTGATAAAATACTCCTTCTGGGGACTAAATGACTAACTCTTTGGTAACACATAAAGAAACACAACTTACACTTAATTGGAAAAATATGAACTAATGCTTAAGAGTCATCTACCCCAGCCTGTGGGGCCCACAGTGCTCGGTAACGGCTGTGCTTCTGCCTCATTCACAGCGTGAGCTTCTTTCATTGCTCTGTTTTCCTACATTTCAACTGCACTTGCTGAGCAGAAAAGCTCTCCATAAGAACACTTCATCTCCCTGGCCAAAACTAATTCATAATTATAAGGTAACTAGTTGCCTTGTATTGTACTTAAAGTGCTTTAAGAACTTGTTTTGTGTTGCCCTAAAAAACAAGACCTTTCCATTCCGATGCGAATTTGTTCGGTTTTAATCACCCAGTTTCCATTCACTCTCCCACCTTCTTCCCCATAGTCTTTCCCCCTTCTGATGACTTTCCTGCTGGAGAAATAGAACAGTCCCACATTTAACTACCCAATACTCATTTTAAAGAAATGCTAGGGTAATTTAATCATTACTAAGACCCAAACAGAACATCTTAAATACAGCTTAACAAGAATCAAGGAATTACCCTCCTTGATTTTTTTATAGGCTTTCAAATTTCCTCTCAGATTTTTTTTTTTTTTTTTGGTCTTGCTCAGTGGTGTTTAGTCTGGTTTTTTAAAGTGGGTTCATAATTATTTCTAAAAAGCTATTATCCATCTTTCTTATTCTCATTTCAAGGATAAACTACTTATAACATCTCCATTAGCTAGAGATACAGGGATTTCAAAAGGACTTGATAACCAAGGAAGTCAAAAGACTTTATCAAGGTAACTTAGAAAGCCACACCTCTTACTTTTCTCCTGTATTTCAGTCACTGATTAATCTTACTTTTGTAATTCCACTATCCAATATCCCATAGCAAACTCCTAAATGACATATTTAACATATCTAATGACCATGTGTAATTATTAGTTTAATGGGCTTTAAACTCTTCAGCAAAGCACACACAAAATACTTGATCATTCTCTTTGGGATAAATAACTGTGCAATGACACCCATGAATGTAGAATTTACTTTTTAAAGAGTCCTTAGAGGCAAAGTGACTCCACAATCTGCAACATCCACCAACCGAGCCGCAACTTTAGACAGTGTGACAAACCACTACTTTGTTCTTAAAAGGAAGTATTAGAATTGGTCCTTTGCCTCAGTCGATACCTATTTTCTCAGTTCTATAGCAATTTCATAAAAATATGGGGTATTCGTATGGTTTATAGGTTACATTGAGGAAAATGAAAATTATTATTTTTTTTCCAAAAGTATAGCCCTTCAGAAGCTAACAATCAAAGGGCACTGTGTGTGTGGAGATGGCTGCTGAACGGGGACTAAACTACGGTTGGATAGAAATTCAGTGCTTTGGCAAAAGTTGAAAAACCGCTGGCTATTTTAACCTCTGTGTCATAGAGAAGTATTCTGGTTCCAAATGCAGGTCATTTAAAACTATCAAAACTTCTTCTTCAATAATACCAGCAAGGCTCATTAGCCCCTCCAAACATCTCAACTATTCCATTTTCTACACACAATGTTTCACTAGAGAACAGAACAGATATTATTTTAAGATATGAAAGTACTTCCCTTCTTCAGAAGATTATTAAATGTGATAGCAAACTCATAAATTCAACAGCTACTCCCATGCATTAAGAATAACCAAAATGATTTGTTCATCTATTTATTAACTATTTATTAAATTTCTATTCTATGTCAGATTCCATTCTTAGCACTGTGGAACAATTAATTATGGTAGATGTAATAAAGTTCTTGCCCTCATTTTAATCCATTTGCTTTGCAGTTTCACAAAGAATGCCTCCCTGGAACCTCTTCTGGGTAGAAGTCCCTGTTATAAAAGTAGCATCAATTGAGAAGTAATGTGTGAGAACACACTAGGTTTTCATCCTAATATGCAAGGTAGTTCCCAATCTTGACATTAATATAGTCACTGATCCTTCTCCTTTGACTGTAAATTTGGCTGACAATTAGCTTCTCCTTATTTGGAATTCGAATGCACAATTGCCCCTACAGAGCTCATTAGGAGCCTTGCTCAAGTTACATGCATTCTGGTTCATAGCTGGCATATTTTCTAACATTGCAAGTATGCCTTATTAAGCAGAATCTTGCTGAATGAGGAGGGCACCCATTCTCTTCCTCATTTTTATAAGAGAAAAAGAAGATACTACTGAATTTGAAAAACAGAGGCCTTAAGCAGTCTATGAAAATGTAAAACCAGGCTATATAGTGACCATAATTTCTGAAGGCTATAGCAAGCACACTACAAAATACTTAAGAAGTTTCCTTCATCAACATTAGATGTTTAAAACAACTGTGTTCACTAAAAATCTAATAAATCAATGCCTTGAATATTGACTTATTTTTTAATGAAGATAAGTAATTTATATGAAATTAAGGACAAGCAAAATTAATCGGTGGCAATAAGAATCAGAATGCAGCTACTTATGGGTTGTGGGGCTGCCTAGAAGGGAGCATGAGGGAACTTTAAGGGGTGATATAAATGTTTTATATCTTTATGGGGTGTTGGATAAACAGGTGCCTATACTTGTCCAGACTCATCCTATTGGGTGAGTTCAGTTAAGACCTGAGCATCTCCCTGTATATAAATGTTACCTCAATTGAAAAAAAGAAATAAAGAGTTGAATATTGGAGAGAAAAAAATGTACTCAGAATTAATCTCTAAGGAAGAATAAATTCAGATGTTCAAGAAAGAAAGGTTCAGGAACAGTTTCCTGAAGAAGGAGCAGCCAGTAAGAGATTTGCAGAATGATCCAGAATGAGAGGATGGAGGAAGAGAGAAAGTAGCCTGGATGCTGACGGAAGAATAAACACAAAGGTGTGGTTTAGGTGAGGAACCATGAGAAAGGAGGCTGAAAGTACACATGAGCTAAGTCATGGAGGGTTTTAATGTTCTACAAAGGAATTTAGGCTTTATCCTGAAAGAAAGTTGGAGGAAGTTTTGAAGATTTTATACTGAGGAGTGATCCATACAGATACACAATCTACAAGCCACATGAAGAATGGATTAAAGGAATTCAGGTCAGAAGGTCTTCAATAAACCCTTTGACTAGCTAGGTACTAAACCTGATGAGAAATTGAGAACCTCCACTAAATCAACAGCTAAAGGCATGGAGACGGGGACCCGGGGGCATATTTAGAAGTCATTATTACAGAAAATATAGAATGGAATGTGGTAACCTCTAAAGGAGAAGGTGAGAGATCAGGATGAGTTATGGGTATACAACATATTATTGGGCTTGGGCAACAGCAGGGATGGTTGTGTGGAGGCGAAGAATACAGGAGAAGCAGAAATGGAAGGGGAGGAAGTGGATTTCTCTCAGCCCATCATACCCTAGGTGCCCAAAAAACACCCAAGTCGAGCTCTCCAATGAGCTCCTGGGTACATGTGGGGTGACCCTATCTACAGATCTGCCCAGGACAGTTTTTGTTTATGGTTATTGCCCCAGAAAAAAAAAATCATTAATTAGCCCTGACTTTCAATCCCCCTGAATGTTCCAGTTTTGTCAATAAATTATATGGTCACCCAACTCTGATGGCACAGCACTTTAGGCCATTTGTGTTCAACTTAGAGATGAGACTTTTTGGTGTCATCAGTACATAGGCAGTAGGTCAATCAGAGTTAAAGGAGAGGAATGGAGATTTTAATCAAACCTGAAAAATGACAATACCAAGATAAAGGTGGAGGAAGAGAGCCCCCAAAAGAGAAGAGCAAAAAGTCTCCAGAGAGTTAGAAAAAAAAAAAAAAAAACTAGTATTCTGGAAACAAAGGGAAAAATTTGTTCAAGCTGTCCTCTTCATATGACTTAGCTCTTCAAGGGGCATGCACTTTCCCCTGTGCTTGGAGAGCACGAGGCTCTGCTAGAGACCCTTGTATGTAGGAATTACTCAGGAGACAGCTGGTGATTAATTAGTGCAAAGATGCAATTTCTGTTCCTAAGTGGTAACTATTCTTACAGATGCCGAGTTTTCAAAATGTGAAATTCTTTTGAAGATAAAACCTTAGCTTCAGGAGCTATGATACAAATCAGCTCTCATTTTTGAAATAAAGTACATATCCTAACTCTAACAACATTCTATTCTCAGTGTGAATCTCCCCTGCTTCAAATGATATACAGGGAGATATGTCTTTGTCCATAATTTCCTCAAATACTGTCTTCACTTAGCTTTTACTGCTCTATATCATCTCTGAGTGTAGCGATTTCAATTTTATAAGTATTGTCCTCCCTATTGTTTGTATGTGCCTAACAACTAGAATTATTCTCCCCTATCATTCTTACATTTTTCTGTCATTTCCACTGTATCTTGACAAAAACAAAAACACCAACCAAAATCTTCCATAAAGAAGATGCTAATCTCCTGGAAAAAAATCTAGAAATTAACTATTTTCTATCCATCCATAAAAAAAATGCATAAAGATTGCCAAAAAGAAAAAATATAGAATGATATAACTTTTTCCTCATGCTCAAAAAATGACAAACCAATGTTTACCTGACCAGGTTTATACACACAGACCTAAATATTCCCAACAACAATAACTTAAATGAATCCTCTAAGATATGGAAGCTTGTCATAATTCAGAATGTAAATTATTTCACAATCTAAATATGAAGTAACATTTATCTACAATCAACAGCTTATCTATGCTGATAGCATATAAAAGAAGAAAAATAAGAGAAAATAAGGATCTGATACCTACCAATAACAGAAAAAATAATGGGCATAGTTTCTGTCAAATCTGTGGCATTGAAATTGCCATACAGGAGTTCCCATTGTGGCACAGCAGGATTGGCAGTGGCATCTCCGCAGCACCAGGGTGCAGGTTTGATCCCCCGCCCAGCAGAGTGGGTTAAAAGATCCAGCATCACTGCAGCTGTGATGTAGGTCACAACTGTGGCTCAGATCTGATCCCTGGCCCAGGAATTCCATATGCCACAGGGTGCCCAAAAAAAAGAAAGAAAGAAAAGAAAAGAAACTGTCATACAGCAAATTCTCGATAAATGTCTGTTTCCTTCCTTGATAGAACAAGTAAGAATGTTTCTGAAAACAAGAAGAATCTGTTTGGCTGGCCAGGCTCATGTGAACCATCCAGCATGAATCACATGACTGGTGTTATCCTGGGAAGGGGTGAGCAGTTGTGAGTCCAGGGCACTGAAGAAAACCTATCCAAATGCATTTGTCTGGATTATTCCACGACCACCGTAACATGCACACCTCCTCTTTTGTATCGATTAGGACTGGCTTTAACAGAAAAGGTGTTCTAAAGTGTACTATGTACCACTGTGACCATCTTTTCCTAGGTTCAATACAATACTACCTAACTCTGACCCACTTCACATCCACATCATAGCTTGCAATAAACTTGTCATGTGGAGGTGTTCAAGACATAATATAAAGGAAGAAAAGTTATTCAGACCATTCCGCAGCAAATCTTGAACACGGACTGAAGAAATCTGGATCATATCTAATGGGTAATAGTTGAGATATTTCTAGTCTTGAGCCAGTGGCCTGATACTAATGTAAGGTTAAGGAAAGTTAATCTGACATCTTTCAAAGCAGATCAGAAAAGAAAACTAAAGGAGGCAAGGCATCTGAGAGGACGAGAGTCATTCTGGGACTAGATTTTGGGAAACATAGTATCTAGATAATTTAATCTATTATTCATGTGTATTTGTAGCTTGATTTAATACAGTTATTGATATTTACCCCGTAATTCAGACTGGTGTTTCTTTCATTAGTGTTAATGAAACTATACAAAGATAGTGTAAGAACAGTGACAACACAAATGTGGGACTTTTGACACTCAACTTAGTGCCATCTCATCCATTGCAAATTAGTTTGGACATGATATTTTGCCTTAAATTCTGAAAAACGAAATTAATTCAATGAAATTGCTTGGCTCAGCTAAACTTTCAATCTTCTAAGTAATCACCATAATTGGAATCAGCTAGAAATGGCAAAATTTTAACTTGTAAAGCAGGATAATATTTTGCAGTATTAATTAACAGGTGTGTTTCTGTATAGGTTTTTTCGAGTTCATTACTTTCCTCTTCAACCTTCAGCATCCTCCAGGGAAGAATGAATAGAGTCAAGAAGTTAGTTGAGCTTATGAAAGAAATAAAAATGAAAATAGACAAATAGCAGAGGCAATATTTCTGAAAGCCTTAGTTCTCAATCTCAAGAGCCACAAATTTGAGAGAGAGAGAGAGAAATTTTGTTTGCTTTTTTAGTATGAAGACTTAGCAAGCAAGTGTTTAGAGGGCTGAGAGCTAAGTATAAGAGAATCAAAAAATGATGGAGGTATGTAGGGAGGTGGACACTATAGGGAGAACTCTCTGAGCCCTCCCATTCAGTTACTCATTCAACTAACTTCTCTGGGGGCTTATCATGTTCCAGGCACTGGGCTGGGTGCTACAGATATAGCCATCATTAAAACAGGCATAATTCCCTCTCTCAATGAGATTACCTTCTAAGTGATAGAGACAGATCCCCAAAATGAGATAACTCAGTAAAATGTTTAGTAAGTTCTGTGGCAATAATTGTGAGGTTAAATGTAGTGCAAGAGTAGCTCAAAATTGGCCAAGAGAAGTTCCCATTGTGGCTCAGCCAGTTAAGAACCTGACGAGTATTCATGAGAGTGCAGGTTCGATCCCTAGCCTCATTCGGTGGGTTAAGGATCCAGCATTGCCATGAGCTGTGATGTAGGTCACAGATGAAGCTCAGACCTGCAGTTGGTGTGGCTGTTGTGTAGGCTGGCAGCTGCAGCTCTGATTCAATCCCTAGCCTGGGAGTTTCCATGTGCCGCAGATATGATCCTTAAAAAAAAAATGGCCAAGAAATAGAGTGGACAGCCAAAAGGAAGCTGGTATCAGAATAAGAAGAACACAGTGTATAGGCATCATGATCAAGGGCCATCATAGGAAATATAGACCCCCAATTGTGAATGTGAGCAAAGGGCTGGGTGTTCAACCACCTGTGGATCTAAAGTCATTAGAGAAGGGTGGGCAAGAACACATGTTTTCAGACAAAACTGAGGCTTCTCCCCAATGCCAGTGCAGTCAATTGGTTACAATACTTGTCTCTCCCCGTATTTACACTCTCTGCAATGTGGCTTTGTAGTAACTCCCATCCAGAGGTGGGATTTATTTCCTTCACTCTTGAAACTGATCTGGCCTTGTGATTTACTTTGGCTAAAAGAATGAAGTCCAGCAGAGTGTGTGATTCTGAACCTGAGCCTCAAGGGACTATTCACTCTCCTATGTCTTCTTTTGAAACCTTGCCACTACCGCCTGAACAAGTCCAGGCTACTGTGCTGGAGGATGCTAGATTGTTCACAAGAGAGCCCAGTTTTCCCAGCTAAAGTCATCTTAGACCTGACTACTGACAGATGAGCCCCAGGCACATGAGTACGTCCTAGCCCAGCAGGGCTGCAGAGTGAATGCATCTCCTTGAAACCAAGAAAAACATCTAGCTGATGGATTGTGAACAACAATGCACATTTAGGAGTTCCTGTCATGGCTCAGCGGTTAACAAATACGACTAGCATCCATGAGGACACGGGTTCAATCCTTGGCCTTGCTTAGTGGGTTAAGAAACCAGCATTGCTGTGAGCTGCGGTATAGGTCGCATACACAGCTTGGATCCCATGTTGCTGTTGCTGTGGTGTAGGCCAGCAGCTATAGCTCTGATTTGACCCCTAGCCTGGGAACCTCCATATGCCATGGGTGTGCCCCACCCCCCCCAAAAAAAGACCAAAAAAATAATGCACATTTATTGTACTAGCCATGGAATTCTGGAGTGGATTATTGCACAGCATTAGCTAACTGATATAACCAGAAAAAATGTATGAATTCCGTGTAAATTCTCCAAGGCCTTAGAATATCCCCAGGTAGAAGTGAGAAGAACAGGAAAGTGGGAAATATTCAATTAATTGAGTTTAAACCCTGAGTTAACCACATTTAAACCCAGAAGTAATTAAGTTACTTTTGACTGGAAAACTAGTAAAAACAGGGGTTTGCGAACTAAAGTTCAGCACAAAAGAAAGTCACACGCACATCTGAGATGCAATTGTCAATTATAAACTGGTTACACTTCTGCCAAAATTATTTCGGTTACACGAGTGAGGAACCTGCTACAGAAAAATCAATGTTGTCTTTAGTCAGCCAAGCCCTTCAGGGACCAGAGCACCCAGGATATATCCAAATTTTTGAATCAAAATTTAATTATTTCAAGAAATCTGTTACTGTTGTTTCCATAGCACATTATGTAAATTTTTTAAATTGAGAGCATTCTTTCTCTGTACAATGCATAGCTTATGAGAAAAAAATGTAAAATCAATGAGACTATAGCAAAGATCATGCAGCCTACAACCCCATCAACAAGGCTACAGACATCCTCATCCCCTGTCACTGTGTGACCTAGAGTAGCAGTTGAGAACAAGCCCTCTATATGCTTGTTATTGCTTGTACAAACAACATTTGAGTACCTACTGTCCTTGATAGAATAACTTTGATAAAAGGCTAAGAACTGGGAATGGAGGGGTCAAATTGGGTTTCAGATCTTAGCACCCAATGCTAGACGTCAGAAGTCAAACTAATCGGACTAGGACCCAAATCATTTGTGATACAAAATAAAACAGATGGAAGGAACAATGGTAGAGAAAATAGGGATGACTTTTTAAAATAATATTTCTTTTCTTTTCTTTGTTTTTTTGAGAACATTCAGGCCACCCTATTTCACAACTCCAGGTCAATTCTCACAGCCTAGTCTATGCAAATGGCATGCACCGCGATTGGGCAGTGGGCAGCCCAGATTGTGTGTGGCTGCAATGAATACAGGACTGACCTTGCTGGTGTGTTACTCCAGGAGAATATATGGCTTGAATGAAGGATTTATAAATGAATTATTTGTAGCTACCATGTGCTGGCACTTTGCTCATTTTAAACCATTTGATTGTACAAGCATTAGTAATTAAAACTATTATTATTTATTAATAACTGTGATATAATATATGATAATATCTCTAGCAATACATGGCTCCAAAGTTGCAGTAGTGGAAACCGCGTACGTTCTTGCTGCTCAAAGAAGACTACCACACATCAGCAATTGCAGTATCACCTACAAACTTATTAGAAATACAAAATCTCAGGACCAACTCCAGGCCTGTTCCTTACCTGGACCTATTGATTCAGAATCTGCATTTTTAACAAGATCCTCAGGTGATTTGTATGTACATTAAAGCTTAAGAAACACTAATCTACATAACATCAAGCAGTAGCATATATCATACTACTCATTAACTGCCAAGACCATGCCTTTAGGTGGATGATAAAGAAGTCTGTATTTCCCCCTTGGTTCATGAAAATTTTTTATATCTCTAAATTACTTTGAGAATTATATCCAAGTTATGGATGTTATCCACAGAAAAATAGAAATGAAAAAAATATATACCTACAAGTTCAAGGTGTCTCAAAAGCCTCCATCTGTATCTCATAAAGAGGTAAGATAATGTCCCCTGCCTTTGAAGCTGGATGGGACTGTGACTGTCACAAAAGTGGTGATGTATAACGTGCAAAGCTAGGTCACAAAAGGCTGTGCAGCTTCTGGGTGGACCTAATAGCCAGCATCAACCACCAAACATGAAAAATGGCCATTCATATGATTTAATGCTCCCAAACTTTAAGTCATCCCCAGACTTCTGGCTGCCCCAGCATTTACCACATGGAGCTAAGATGAGCTGTCATGACTGAGACCTGCCCAAATTACAGATGTGTGAGGCAAATAAATAAATACTGGTTGTTTTATGCCACTGAGTTTGGGGTGGTTTGTCACACGGTGATAGATAACCAGAATAGATTTGGTCCATGGGTCACATGTAAAGACACTTGCCTAATAGTGCCCCTCTCATTGTTGCTGTGGAGAGTGCAACTGCCTCTTCTAGTGAACAGCAACTTGGAAAACAATAAATTTGACCAAAGCAGGCTTTCATTTCCTTTCTTTTCCCACCGAGCCCTGAGAAAACCATAAAAATGGAATGCCAAGAGTAGCTCTTGGGTAACCCTTGTATACTGTTGATGGGAATGGATACTGGTGCAACCACTATGGAGAATAGTATGGGAATTCCTTAAAAAAAATAAATATAGAACTGTCACATGACCCAGAAATCCCACTCCTGAGCATATACTCATCGTCCCTACCCAGCAGGAAGTAACTACAGAAGAGAGGATCATCACCCCTATTCCATTAAAAAAAAAAAAAAAAACTGGAAAAATAGGTTCCCAGGAGGAGGGAGACAGACCCCCTTCCCCTGAATGTGACTGTTCAACTTGGAGACCTGCTGTAGAATCAGATGAATGCTCTGCAATCCGAAATTTACTAGGATTGTTCTTATGCAACAAATAAATAAAAAAGGGGGAGATGTTGGAGACCACTGAAACTGCTGATAATAATTCGAAAAGATACATGCACCCCAATGTTCACTATAGTGCTATTTACAATAGCTAAGACATGGAATCAAATCAATCAAAATGTCCATCAACAGAGGGATGGATAAAGAAGTTGTGATACATATATACAATGGAATATTACTCAGCCACAAAAAATAATGAAATAATGCCATTTGCAACAACATGGATGGACCTAGAGATTACCATACTAAGTGAAGAAAGTCAGAGGACAAATATCATAAATCACTTTTATGTGAAATCTAGTAAAATGATACAAAAAACTCATTTATAAAATAGAAACAAACAGATTTTGAAATCAAACTTAAGGTTATCAAAGGGGAAATTATAGGTGGGGAGGAATAAATTAGGAGGATGGGATTAACATATACACACTACTATATATAAAATAGCTAAATAGCAAGGACCTACCATATAGCACTAGCCACATTTCGAGCTCTTGACAGCCACCTGTGGCTAGAGGCTGCCATATTACATGTCACAGATATATGACATTTCTGTCATCAGAGAAGTTTCTATTGCATAGCACTGCTCTGAATATCTAATATTAAGTAAAAAATTCTCTTATTTTACTCAAATATACTTTTCATTTACTCTTTGGGGATAAAGGATCCTGGCTTGTTTGACAATTTTTTTTTTTGACCATGCCCGTGGAACACAGAAGTTCCTGGGCCAGGGATCAAGCCTGTGCCACAGTAGTGCCAATGCCAGATCCCCAACCTACTGAACCACCAGAGAGCTCCGTGAAAATTTTTAATTTAAAAATAAACTAAAATTTCAAAGTTAGGTTGAAGATTGCATTGGATCCATTCAATGTCTTCTGTCTTCCAAAACCAACAAAATGTACTCTTTGCCTGGTTCTATAAAACCAATTTCCGTGATATATATTGATTACAAAAAAATTGATATTATCAGCTAAACACTGGCTAATCAAAGTTTCCCTGGATGTACCTGATGACAATCCTTTGATGTTTAACATGGATGTCAAAACTGACAATCCAGCCAAGTTATATTTTCCTCAGCAAATAAATCTACAAGTCTTAATAGCTCATCAAGGTGCACCAGGTATGTCTTTATCTTGCATTTTAAAGATAATCCAAGAATTTTTTATAGATTAAATTTATGTAAAAGAGATTATGCTATAATTGGCCTTTATACCAATGATGCACATTATCTCTAATTCTTAAAAACATAAAATCAGAATAAGCATGAACAAATTGTTGATTCATTGTGTTTATGTTATTGAGGGTCAGGGTGTGACAATTTATGTTTATAAGGAATCTCAGAGAATTCTGTTTCCAGATCATAGTCTTTCTTAGCCTAGTGGAAAGGAAGCAGTTTGGTAGTACATGTAGAAGCAATGCAAATATCATAGAATTACATTTTTTTCAGTGGAACTCAAAGGGTTTTTTTTTTCCTGCAACATCACTGCAATGGTCATTTCACTCATAGATTAAAAGTTTCATGCTCTAAATCTAAAAACTACACTGGTACAAAGAAAATAAGGCCCTGGAACTCAAAACTATTTGTTAAAGTTTTAGAATATGGTATGTACATAAAGGAGAGGTTTTTGGTTTTTTTTTTAAGTGATCTAAAGTTGACTAATCAATAATATAAAAACTGTAAGTTAAAAATATCACTATGACATAAAGCAGCATTATAATATTATTCACGCTATGAATATATTTGTATTCTAGTTAAGCATTCAGTTGAGAAGAGTCCATGCAACTACTCACATCTGTGCTTATAAATTCAACACTGAAATAGAAAAAAATCCCCTACTGAAGAATACCAATAACAGCCCTTCAACTTTTAATATGTGAAGAATTGAAGAGGACTTACAGCAAAGTAATGAAAATGATTAAAGATTTAGAAATAGGATTGAAGACTAAAGGTTAAATGACTTGACATTATTTAAACCTAAAGAAAAGCAGGAGGTGTTTTAATAATGACCTCCAAAACATGAAGGCGTATTACAAAAGGAGTGAGTCTCCATGTCTGCTATCTACAGAATAAAGGGGAATATTAAAAGATAAGTAGACCACCTATTTTCTGGTGGAATGCTGTGATACTTTCTGACTCAAGCTTAGAAAACACTGCTATCAGGTTGTATAATGGAAATTTTTTCAGTTAGACAAAACTAAAAATCACTATCAAAGTGTGTTCCCATTGTAGTTCAGCAGTAACAAACCCAACTAGTATCCATGAGGATGAGAGTTTGACCCCTGGCCTCGCTCAGTAGGTTAAGCATCCAGCATTGCTGTGAGCTGTGGTATAGGTTGCAGATGCAGCTTGGATCCTGCCATTGCTGTGGCTGTGGTGTAGGCCTGCAGCTATAGCTCTGATCCAACCCCTAGCCTGGGAATTTTCATATGCCACAGGTGTGGCTTTAAAAAGCAAAAAAAAAAAAAAAAAAAAACAACCCACTATCAAAGAGGAGAGGCAAGCTCCTCTACACAGCCCTTTCCAGCCCCACCTTACCTTATATGTTCATTTCTTGCCACTAAAAGGAGATAACAGTCAAAACCTTCATTTTCTGATCCTAAAAATATGCAAACAAAACACCTGAGCAAACTAACCCCACCCTCACCACAATCAACAACCCATTTTTTCACCTGGTAAAATTTATCAAAGCATAGAAGAAAGAAGGAGACAAACAAGTAATTAGGAAAAGGATTAAATATTTGTCTTCGAGACATAAAAGTTGAACATGGAGTGAGCGATGAAAAAATGGAAAGTCACTGAAATTAGATCAAACTGAATTTGCATTCCATCTCAACCATTTACTAAATGAATGACCTGTACTCAAGGTTACCTTCCTTCATTTAGTCAACAAATATTTATTGAACATCTACAATTATATGGGGCACCATTCAGGCTCTGGTGGAAATACCAGTGAGCAAAATATAACCACCCCTGTCCTCATGGAGCTTGTATTTCATTGAAGAAAAATTGTGTAGAGTCTTGCATGCCATCACAAGAACTTTGGATTTTATCCTGAGAATGCCTTTCACAGAAGAGTGGCATGATTTAACAAATATTTTTAGAAGATTAGTCTAGATTCTATGCAAAGGGCCTGCATCAAAGCAGCCAGGTTAAGTAAAAGATTAATGCAATAACCAGGCCAAAGGAGATGGTCTGGACCAGGGTGATGGCAGTGGATGTGATGAGAAGTGGTCTGATTCTGTTAATATGATCAATGTATAGTCAACAGGATTCAGTGATAAACTGGATTTGAGGTCTAAGAGAAGTCAAATGCAGCCTCAAGGTTTTGTACCAGAGTAACTACAAAGATGGAACTGCCATTAACCAAGATGGGAAAGACTGTGGGTTGAAGAGGTTGTTATGGAGGGTGTGGTGTGGGGGGAGAAGATAAGGCACTCAGTTTTGAACAAATGTTTGTGATGCCTATAAGAATATAAGGTAGAGAGGTCAAGAAAGCAATTGGATGAGCATCATGTCTCTCAACTTTGTTCTACTTAGCTATAAAATTGCATAATAATCATGTGAGAATCAGAGCTAGCATAATAAAGAACCTATCTCTAGAGTGGTCATAGACAGAGTGAATGGTAACCACCAAGACTATCCAAGAAATCTACACAAATGTCAGCAGGGGCGACTATGATCAAAAAGGTAGGGGGCAGTTAACTATGGTCATAATCATGCTACAAAACAAACAACCATCAAATCTCTGACTGTCAGCTGATCTAGGCTGACCTAAGCCAGGCTCGCCCCTGTGTCTGCTGCCAACTGGTAACTTGATTGACTTAGGTTAGTGGGGAATGGCCTTGCTCTATGTGGTTCTCATCCTCCTTCTGGGACTAGTATATGTGTTCCAAAGTGAGAAGAGATGCAACAAGAGAAATACTGAATAGTTTTTTTTAAAAAGTAAGTTCATTGTAACTTCCCACTTGGTTTCTTACCAACTAAAACTAATTCCAGTGTGAAGCAGCCTTAGTAGTCCACCTCTAAATAGCGCTCATCAGCTCTGAACTCCTTATCCTCTATTGCCTCCTAGTAACAAAGATTCACCCTCGAAGCACATGCTCAAGGGCCATTTTGCTCAAAGACTGAGTTAAATTGCACATGATATAATAGATAGGTCATGACAAAGCTTCACACTACTGGCAATCTGACCACAGCAGTGAAAGGTATTTTCCTCTTTAAGTAGAGGGAAAAGATGCGTCACGTGCTGCTATAGCAACACACTCAGCCAATCTCTGAATGACCACAATATTTCTAGTCTGTTGGTAACTGTGACTAGGATTCAGGGCCCATCTCAAAAGTGATCATTTAACTTTTACTTATGATGCACAATCATTCTCACGCTTAGCTTGAGTTCCTAAAAATCTGGGCTGATGATATATTAGAAAGCAGGGCAAGGATATTAAGAATTGGGCCATGTTTCTTCAATTAAGTCATTTTTATGAGCTGATGTTTTCACTGATGGGATAAATGTATCAACTAGTACAAGTTAATGCTAGGGTATGAAATGTAAATGCAGTTATCTGAGATACAAAAGATTCTGTTATCTATGTTTAGTCCAGTTCATATTATGTATACATACATACACACAGCACACAGATTTAAATATAGTTTATGAGGATGGAATTATGGTTTAATTATTAATTAAGAAATATGTGGCAAGGCATATTCTGACATTTATGAGAAAATTTAATTTCCAACACAGAAAGCATAAGACACAGTTGGGTGCATCCAATCCCCAAGGATGTGATTATCTAATGATAAACCATGTTTTCTGCAGCTGCATGATTGCTGTGACAAAAAAAAATGTTTATTAGAAGTAAGATTGTGTTCTTTTTGTATAAAGAATAGATAAAGCTGGTTGCACAGAATATCAAACAGATGTTTCGACCAAATTGTGGATCTTCAATGGATTAATTCTTGCTATTTAAACTGGACAGCTTCTGAAAGCGGATATAGTCTATATGAGGAATATGTAAATACTTCTCAAGCAAATTGTGCATCACTTTAAAATAACAGCTAGTAAAGGTACAGATGCAGGCAGTTTTGAGCTTTCCAGCTTCGTTTTGTATGTACATATACACAAAAGCTTGTGAGGAGAATACTGACTCAGGATGATTTGGGAAATTTTTCCATTAGCGGGACTAGTTATGCTATGGATCCACCATTTGTGGGAGGACTTGAGAGGCTTGACAAGGATTAGGCACACAATCTTTTTTTTCTTTTTTTTATACTTGGTTTAGAGAAAATCTAACTTTTTAAAATATAAAAACATGACATCTTGATCTTATTTGAGCTCTAGTCTATGCTAGACACTCTATAAGGCATATATATACACTATGTCATTTAATCCTAACTGTAACCTTGAAGAGGAGTTGTTAAATACTAACTGAAGTCTAGATAGTAAAGTGTCTTACCCACAATCACACAACTAGATAATACAAACACTTGGATATGAAATTAAGGTTCGTCAAACTTCAAATCCCATGCTTCTTTTCACAATGTCATGGTGTTTGATATTTTCCAGTTATCCTGTCCAGATATACTTTCCACCCTTCTCCAACCTGATTTTTGATCCTTGGAGTCTGATATGTGTGGACCACATCGACATGCTCATTTTCTTCTAGCTTTTATTTGGATTTGGCCAAAGGGAGTCCCTGCAGGAGATCTGACAGCAACTATCTAGAAGCTTCCTGTCTCTCTCATTCTTCTATTCATTTTTTCATTCATTCTGTCATTCATCCTCCCTCCTTCCTCTTCTCTCTCTCTCTCTAATCCCTGCCCAACCCAGCCCATAGGTTCCAGTAACGGTTGCTCACTTAGGCCATGGTGATATCACCTCCTGCTAAAATTATCCCCAACTGACCGCACTTTCTCTCCTGTTTCCTACCACTATGTATACAGTTCCCTTATTATGTTATCTTCAAATTATTTACTCTGGGTGTTCCATCTGTTTTCTGCTGACATTCTGGTGTAGTCATGATTTTTTCTATTTATTATGAAACATTCTATAAATATTAGTTTGATTTTACTCTTTCAACAAGGTTAAATACAATTACTATGTTCCAGACACTGTTCTGGGGACACTAAGATCTAAAATACAGCCCTGCTTTCAAGAAGCTCACAGTCTAGGATGCCACTACATTTTGATAAATAGTATTATAAAGGAATTTACAAAGAAAAGAGAATTTAATCTAAACACAAGGGGCAGAGAAAGCTTCTCAAGGGGGCCATGTTGGAGCAAGACCTTAAAAGGATGAATGGAAGTTGCTGGAAGGACATTTCCAACCAGAGGGCCCAGGGTGCCAAAGGCACAAAGGCTTGAGAGAGCAAAGAATGGGGCTAGAGGGAGAGCTCTCAAGCATGGCAGGCCTTCCAACAGGCCTAGAGCCTAGGGGGCAAAGAGAATTTGGGCAAAAGGTCTTCCTGGAGGGATGGACCAGTGGTTTCTAAGGTTGAAGGGTCTTCTCTAGTCCGTCCTTAGCAGCTTGAATCTAATCTTGAAATACTCCAAGTAGAATAGGTATATTCACAACCTTGCCTTTTTAGAAAGTAATTCTAAAAACAAAAAAAGAAAGTGGGTTAGAAGGAGCAAGTCCAGAGGAACTTGGAGAAGTTGGAGGCAGAAGTTATTTTGGTGTGAAATGTTAACAGGAGGCTGAAAAGATGAGTTTAGGACAGTCCTCTTGCTGGACTGTCCTCAACATCCTCTGTCTATCGTTTGGTTAGGGAGGAATCAAGGCTGCCTCTCCTGGGTTTCTGGTTTGGGCCACGAGGTGGAAATCACCTAAGCATCAGGGTTTCTCAGTCATGGCACTATTGCCATCTGGGGCCAGAAAGTTCTGTCATGGGGGTGGGGGTGGGGGTTGGGGCAATGTCCCGTGCTTGTGGGAGATTTACTCAAGAAGCATCCCAGGCCTCTACCTACTAGATGCCAGTGGCATCCCCCTGCCCTCCTCACCCAAAATATCCCCAGACAAGGTCAAACGTCCCTTGGCAGGCAGAATCAGTCCTGATTAAGACTCATTGTCTAATGTGGCATAAGGCTAACCGACTCGTGTAGCAAAACAGTGAGGACTTGTTTTGGACAAAGGTGCTGGAAGTTTTTACAGTAGAAGAATTGTTTGTACAAATGAGGGGGACCCAAGATGATTTTGGTTGTAGATTTCCACCTGGGAGACATCAACACATCGTCATCGAACCCTTTGGAGAAATTCTGATCCCCTTGAAATGCATGGCTAATCCTCTAATCCTTTGACCTTTTTTTTTTTTTTTTTTTTTCATTTTTGGCTGCCCCATGGCCTATGGAGTTCCCAGGCCAGGGATCAGACCTATTCCACAGCTGTGGCAACACAGAATCCTATAATCTACTGTGCTGGGCTGGGGATCGAACCTGCATCCTGGCACTGCAGAGACTCCACTGATCCCGTTGTGCCACAGCATGAAATTCATGATATACTTCAATCATTACACTTATTAGGACCATTAGAAATTTCATGAGAATAAAGCAACGCACTAGAAATATAGAGGCTTTTTTTATTTAACTTCTCGGGACCTGTGACCTTTGATAAAGGTATTTAAGCATACATAATTAATCAGTTTGTGGTTAGTCTGTGGAGAGAAAAGCTTATCAAACAAATCTCTGTGTGGTCCATTCTCTATATCTACTGCCTTCCCACAACTGCCTGTATGTGAAGGAGAACAGCATTTGTCACCAAAATATCTCTGTTTGGAACAGATTAAGAGTTCATATTAGTAAAGTCACTTGGGTAAAAAGCAGCAGAACAACTAAAGCTTAATGGTACATGATTTGGGGGGGGCGGATGTGGAAGGGGGTCAGGTGCTTTTTTAAAAAAAAACACCATGCACCTTTTTGTATTTTATAAAGAACCCAATATCACCTTCAATCTGTATTATCATCATGATAATAATAGCCACTGCCACTGGGAACTTAGGTGCCAAAAACCCTGAGAATTTTATAGGCACTGTCTCATTTAATCTTCCCCTCAAACCCCCAGAGTTAGATATTATTGTTATCCTCTCCTACCAATGAGAAAGAAGGCTTACAGAGTTAATGAACTTGCCCCAAAAGACAGAGCTGGTAGACACCATAGACACTGGAATGCTGGTTGGTGCATCACAAGCCTCTCTCTTCAATACCATGTCACACAGTCTCAGTTTCATATACATAGAGACACGTGGCAAATCAGAATGTAAGGGGTTAAGCATGTGACTTAGTAAAAAGAAAATGAACAAAAATTGTCAAGCATATCAGATATTTTATGCATGAGTGTACTCAGTACTGAAAACAGAAATTGTGCATCAAAAAGATGCTCGGCTTCTTCCTCTACTTTAGTTCTTATTTTATTCTGACTTGTATTCCATTTAGTTATTTACCCAGCTGTCTTTCTCATTCAATTTTAAACTCCTTGAGAGCAGAGATGGTGTCTTGGTAACTCTTATAACACAAAGTTGTACTGATGGACCCACAAGGAGTACCCCTCAACTCATTTCCTGATTGTTTAATTAGAAATCAAGGAATAGATTCGATTCTAAATGTCTGAAGGTGAGTTCATTTCTGCAGACTTTGGTAATATCCCATTGTATTCCACTGGGCTTCTGCATGTTTCTCTTCAACAGCAACTGTTCTACTCTCACAGGCAAGGACTGTCCCTTAAAATTTAATTGTTTGACCTGTTAAAATACTCCCTGTAGAAAGAACAATTTTTTTTTCTTTTTTGTTTTTGGCTTTGTTTCATTTTGTTTTGTTTTTGGAACCTAGCTCTTGGCTGGGTAGATTCCTTTGGGGAAAAAAAAAAAAGAGTTGAGCAAATATTTTGCTTTTTTCCCAGTTTACATGTGCAGATATCAGAATAGCAAGTGGTGGGGTACACACACAGGCTTTGGGGTCAACAAAAGTGGGTTCGCTTATCACATTTATGACTTATCACTTAAGAGCTGTATGATCTTGGGCAAGCTATTTAGCCTTGCTAAGTCTGAAGGTATTTTTTTTCCTCCTATCAAAGCTGGAGATATTATCAAGTTCATCAGGATCCTGTGTGGATCAGATGAAATTAGATACCCACAGCATTTCCCACAGACTGGTATTCATTCACATAAGGTTTCCAGTTCTGGGGACACTGTGATGAAGCAGGTTGAAGATAGCTTCTGCCTTCACAGAGCTGACATGGTAGCAGAGTGGGAGTGTGTCTGCTCAAGACACTGCTTGAAAGAAAAGAATTTCGGCCCGGAGGGTAAAAAAAAGGAAAGAAAGAAGCTCTTGAGACAGGGAGTAATGGGGTGGGGAGGGGTGTACCTTATCCTGAGGAGAATCAGGAGCCATGGAGGTTTTTTTTTAAAATGGCTGAACCTGAGGCATATGAAAGTCCTGGGGCCAGGGATTGAATCTGAGCTGCAGCTATGACCTACACTACACCATAGCGGCAGTTGCATCCTACACCACAGCGGCAGCAACATTGGATTGTTAACCTACTGCACTGGGGTGGGGATCGAACACATGCCTCCACAGCAACTGAAGCCACTGTAGTCAGATTCTTAACCCACAGCACCATAGCAGGAACACCTCATGGAAGCTTTTAAAACAGAATTTTGAAGTTCCCATCGTGGCTCAGTGGAAATGAATATGACTAGTATCCATGAGGATGCAGGTTTGATCCCTGGCCTGGCTCAGTGGGTTAAGGATGTGGTGTTCCCATGCGCTGTGGTGTAGGTCACAGATGTGGCTTGGATCCCATGTTGCTATGGCTGTGGTGTAGGCTGGCAGCTGCAGCTCCGATTTGACCCTTAACCCAAGAACTTCCATATGCTACAAAGACAACAAAAAAAACCCACAGTATACAGAAATGTCAATGCTGCAGCCACTATGGAAAACTAAAAATAGGAGGTCCCATTGTGGCTCAGTGGGTTAAAAATCCAACTAGTATCCATGAGGATATAGGTTCAATCCCTGGCCTTGTTCAGCAGGTTAAGGATCCAGCATTGCGGCAAGCTGTGTTGTAGGGTGGCTCGGATCTGTTGTTGCCGCAGGTCTGATTCAACTCCTATCCCGTGAACTTCCATATGCTCCAGGTGCAGCCCTAAAAAAAAGGCTCATTCAAATCTGATCTACCTAATTAAAAGTTCTTTGTGGCTACCATGTGGGTCATGGATTGGTGGAAAGTAAGGATGGAGACAGGGAAAGTATTAGAAAAATACTAGAATAGTTCAGATGATGAGTGATCATTGCTTTCTAAAAAGCTGGTGGTGGGGGAATAGAGATGAACGAATGGGATGAATACTTATTTTGGATATGGAATCAATAGAACAGAAAGAGAGAAATATAAGACTCCTAGATTTCCAGCTGGAACAGTAGGGAGGTGGGGGCAACACGTACTGTGAAGTGTCTGACTAACACAAGTCCATGTGCTAACAAGTTGGACGTGCTGAGCCTGAACTGCCAATCATACATCTCAGTGGAAAAGCCATAGACACAGATGGACATTGGACAGGTCTGTGCTACAGATACATACTTAGAAGCAAAGAACAGAGACATGATTATAACAGGAGGCCTAGTACCCTTTCTTCTTATTTCCACATCTTAACTTCCATGCTGTTCCCCCAGAGAGAACAAGACTCGGAAAATAACTTGGACTCATCCCAATTTTCCTCCCTCACATTTTTCCCAAGAGAAGTAAAACAGGGTTTTTTCTTAACGAAATCAGAATACTAAAATGTGCATGCAGAACTTGAATCTTTGCAAGCCTCCCTTTTTGAGAACAGGGTTCTGGAAAGAGCTTGAGTGTTTTGCACGCCACTGTGTCAGGCCCAAGTCTGCTACAGAAAGGAGGTCTGCTGCCATCGCTCCAGCTGCATTTGTGAGCAGTGCTTGACGCGGGCCAGGTAGGAGTGCTACTAGCCTGCAAATGTATTCTCTGCCACACACCTCAGTGTTCAAGAAGCAGGAACCTAATTTTAGGACATAACAAACCATGTTTTCCATGATTACTTCTTCCCCTAAAGCAGCCACATTTCTCTCAAGACCATGAGAACAGAATAAATGATAGCACTGAGAAAGACAAGAAGCAGACCTCAGCAAATAGGAAGAAGCCAGAAAGACAGGAGAAACAGATAAAAGAGAATGAGAACCCAAGGAGGTAGAAGGAAATTGTTCAAGCAGCTGAGACATCAAGGGAGACAAGGATTCAAATGTGTCCATTAGGTAAACAGAAAATCTAAGGGAAATTCCCTCACAGCACAAAGATTATCTTTTTTGCAACTTTTTTTGGCCACATCCACAGCATGTGGAAGTTCTAGGGTGAAGGATCGAACCCCTATCACTATTGCGACCAGAGCCACAGCAGTGACAACACCAGATCCTTAACTGGCTGCACCACCAAGTAAACTCCAAGGATTATCTTTTTTGGATGCACCAAAGATACCATATTAGATAATGAACTGTTAGAAGGAAACCCTTTACTATATATTTTCCATTAAGAATAAATCAAGAAGCTAAAGAAAACAACTAATACTGTAAAACTTTTAGGAAAAAAACACAGGAGAAAAACGAACCATCATATTTTCTTTGGCTTGAGAGTCCTTATGCATGAGCTACAGCACTTTTATCCATCAATGAGCAAGGATGATTAAACTGGTAACATACTTGGAAAAGACAAAGGTTGATGACATTCACACAAAGACATAATAAATTAATAATGTAGCATCTCTGCAGTAAGTTATAATAATTATTTCTGGGAGGAAAGAAGGCAGTCAAGGAGGTGGGCTGGCTGACCCAACTGAGAAAGCCTGAGTTTTATGATAGGACTATACATTTTCTGTAAACAAGAGATATACAAGCATTGACTTTTATGACTTTCTAAGGCACTAGAGCATTGAGTTCCACTTAGTTTGTTCTTCCTGGAGGATCCCCAACTGGCAAGGATGAGCCTTCTCTGGATGGAACTGATTATAAGATGATTGAGCTAAAAGAATTTATACTCTAAGACTCAAAAGCTAGAGGACTACTGGGAATCAAACTCAGTTGTTTGGTAAAGCTATGAAGAAACTTTGAATATGAAGCTGTTTAAAGTGAAGAGGATAACTTAAGCTATTAACTTTCTCCTTAGTGTCAAGTAGACACACATGGGACCTTAGCCAAATTAATAACAGTTTTCTTCAGAAACAATAATGTGGCTATAAGATTTCATAACTAAAAGACTGCTTGACACTATAGATAAAACAGCATTATTTGATACCTAGTCTTCTTTATGGGCAACCATATTTTGAAAAACCTAAGACTTTTGGTGCCCGTGGGAGTGAGGGGCTGCTATATGGTTGTGGCAAATTCTTTGTTGGGAAATGTGATTCATCAGTGAAGGAGGTTCAGGACTCAAACTGAACACAGATAATCACAGGTCCGATAAATGCGGGCATTCATCTCACCATGCTTGAACATATTCTTTATTAATGCTGCTTGGTTGAACTTTCCACAATCATAGATATATTCTTTTTCTTTGCTGCCCAATATGGTGGCCACAAGTGACAGGTGGTCTGAAAATATAGAATGTGCTAGTCCAACTGAAAAACTGAATTCAACATTTACTTAAATTTATTAAAGTTTAAATTTAAATAACCACATGTATACTATACTAGACTACTATATTAGACTATATACTATAGTCTGTATTAGACTGCTCAGTTTTAGACTATTCAGTCCAATGATCTTGGTTTCTTTGACTGTCAAGGGCATGATAATTTTTTTTTTCTCTTTCTGGTCAACTGACTTTAAATAGAAGGAATCTCAGTTTCCTGTTCAGACAGAGAAAGACCTGGGCTCAAGTTTCCTTTTATAGGTGGGACCAAGACACACAGCAGAAAGAACGCAGAGCCCCAAGGGAAGAAAATTACAATGTCTTCTCTGTAGCTCCAATCTATAGTAAATCATCTATCTGGAAATGTCTGACTTTGGTTCCCTTTCCTCTGTTGCAGATTTCTAAGATCTGGTGCCAACAGCAATTGCTGGGAAGTGGCGCTAAACTATCATGGCAACAATATTGACAGACTTTAAACTAGTGTATTTTCACCTCAGGCAGTCGAAGCCCTGAAGTTCTGAGTTCAAGGGCTAAGACAGAATTCCACAAACCCAAAACCCACCCATTGTGGACTGAATTGTTCCCCTACTCCCACTCCCACCCCCACACCATTCATATGTTGAAGTCTTAACCTCCAGTACCTCTGCATGTGAAAGTATTTGGAAATAGGGCCTTTAAAGAGGTGATTAAGGTGAGCCCTTATGGTGGGCCCTAATAGAATCTGAGAGGTGTCCTTATAAGAGGAAATTTGGACACAAAGAGGAAAGGTCATGTAAGGACACAGAGAGGGCAGCCATCTGCAGGCTCAGAAGAGAGGCCTCAGAAAAAAACATCAACCCTGTCAGCACCATGATCTCAGACTTCCAGCCTCTGAGATTATGAGAAAATAAATTTTTGTGACTTAGACCACTCAGTCTTTGGCATTTTGTTATGGCGGCCTTAGCAAGCTAATAAACCTACTCTTAGGTCTTGATGTATCGTGAAGCAGAAGGAAAAGGTGGGCAACAAGGAAGTCTTTCATGGACACCCACCTCAGCCCCTCCTCTGATTCAAGCTAAATTCCAGGGAATGAAGACCAAGAGGGGCTTCAAAAACACTGGGAGTAGTAGTGGTTTGCTTTAGGTGGGATTTGTGCGAAGCTGTAAACCTGTTGCCAGAATTCAGCCTCTGTCAGCTGGAGTTGAATTGAAATGCAGTGATAGAGTTTTGGGTAACGGAGAAAAAAAACTAGCTTTATTGCTTGCCAGGCAAAGGGGGGGCCATAGCAGGCTAATGCCTTAAAGACTGTGCCGCCTTCATCAGAAAGAATTTCAAGGAGTTTTATAGTAAAAAGGAGAAAAACAGGTTTTCAGGTAGGAATGAGGATTGGGACAAACATGCATTCTTCTTTCTTTGGGGGAATCTTTGTTATCAAAGCTGGAGTCAGGAGATCTCAGCCTGATCATGATGGTGGTCTTCTGGGTTATTGCCTAGAATTATAGTACTTGCCAAAAGGGCATATTGATCAGAGATTAGAACAAACTAGGAAAGTTCCTGAAAAACATCATGTACTAATCATCTTTAATCCACAGGCAATTGTGCTCAGGGTGCCTAATCTTTAACTTACTGGTGATTGTGTTTAGGCTGCAATTAAGTCAGGGAGAAGGACAAGGAAGGACTCTAAACTGTTCAATTTTAAAGTATTCATTTCTAAAAGAAGCATAAGGAATATAACTTTTCTCTTAGGTGTATAAGATGCCTATATTATTATATCTATTACATCTATTCCTTGAGAGGGAACCAGAATCTTGCCCAGGACTGTACTATTGTTTCTTGACTGTTCTTCCTCGTCTTTGCATCCCCTCCCCTCCCCGATCAGCAACTGTCTGAACCTGTCCCTAGGAACTCAGGGAAGGTCATGGTGGCTGAATGAGGATCATTTCCTAAGAACAAGAAAGGGACACAGAAAGGCTTTTGCGCCCAGGAGCCCCACAGAGCCCTGCTTGGTTTCAAACCCTTAGGAAAAAAGGGTTATCCAGTTATGGTCTGGATGCCACTCCCTTGACAGTGCAGAGGGGATGGCATGAAATAGAAAGCAACACCTCAAGTCCAAGTGAACCGCACTGGCTTTCTACAACCCCTCTGCATAAACCATGGGTGCCAGAGGAGATAATCCACAGTATATTCCCACCCTAGAGCAGCAGATCTCCCAACCAACATCTTAACCTGTGGGGACCGTCTCTATCCAACAGAGAAAACTGCACTATTTGAGTCCTTGATGCTGTAGGATGATTTAGAATTAAGGATTACAAAGATGGAAAACAGACTGGTTCAATATCTCCAGAACAATATCCAACCTCAAGCTATTGAGGGACTATTTAAGTAGGGAAACAATACAACTTAAAAACAATGCTACTTAAAACTTCTGGTTTCCATTGTTTAAATTATACTGAATGGGCAGAATTTCCTCCCCTACTTCACACAATTCATTAAAGGGAGATATATTCTGTGACTGCAATCTGGGCAGAAAGCTTCTTCAGAGATAAGAAACAAGCCCCAATAACTGTATAAATCCAGAAACAAAAAAGGAATAGCACTGCTGTTTGCAACAGTTGAGACAGGAGATAAGTGGGCTCCAGGATAGACATTTACAACCAGCCACCTGTATAAACTTCTAGATAGAAGTAACAGAGGACCAAGGTAAATAACTGGAATTTGTCTTCTGTGGACCCTGTAAACAATGGCAGAGAGCAAAAGATCAACCAGCCACATACCTCCAGCCTTTGGGGTCTGTGAGACTCTCACTAAACATGAGCCCTCTAGGTCAGACAGGGAGGAGCCAACAGGCTATAACAAGTCAAGCTAACTTTCCCATAAGGCCTTGCTTTGGAATCCATCTTGGCCAAAAGATGTACAGTGGGGATGGGAGGGGGGCTGTGTCTGATCAAGTGTGAGAAATAAAAACAAGATAATTGGCCAAAGGAAAACAAACACCCAGAAGAATTGCCCCATATGTGTGCTTTAGACCACCGCTCTGGCAGACTCCTCATTCACAGGGGGATGCCTGCACTCACACTCCTCCTTTGGGTGTGTGTTACTGCTTTGTTTCTGCCTTAATTAAATAGACTATTCTCTGTGTGCTCTCCCATATGTTGTACTATGTTTCTAACAATAAACTTTATACCTGTTTTCACAGTCTTTACCTCCTTGAAACATTCTTGCTTTCAGTGGGGGCGAGAATCAGGGCAGTTCTGCTTTTAGCCTCTAGCTAGTCTAGTGACTAGGATTCCTGATTTTCACGCATGCTGCCCAGGTTTAACTCCTGAGCAGAGAATTAAGATCTTGCTTCAAGCCGTCACTGACTGCTGTCTCTCCCAAATGAAAGTCACCATGTACCTCATGGGAGGACCCCTGATCCCAAACTAAAAGGTCACTGTGAGTATCAACCTGACTGCTAATAAGAGGCAAAGAGCCATTTAACCAACCTTCTGTGACCCCACAGCTGGCTCCCTACAGCCCATCCTTCTGCTCTCATAGCCTTTAGTATGTTAGGAGCTTCACCATTTTCAAACATTCTCTAGCTCCCAACACCTTAAATATATACCCTTTTTTCCCTTCTGGGTCTGAACCCTTTCCCCTACTTCACACAACAAATATTTTTGACCTAGCTATTTGCACAGATCTGGGTTTCATATGTGCGGTTCTGTTCATTTTTAATTTTTAGCTCATTTTATTATCATGTCTAGGACTGAACAGGCGCCTCACCCTATTCCTGCACACATTCCTGCTGCTGACTGTCACTCTGTTCTTGAGAACCTCATTAAAATATCAGATAGTCCCCAGAGCCACTTGCCACTTCTGGAAATGTCTTTAATTTTCCATTCTCAAACGGAATTTTTAGCTGATTTTCAACAAATGTATTGGCTAAAAGTATTGAATAACTTCCATGGTTTTATTTTACTCAGAGGACAAGAAAGAATTCAAATGTCTGAAACCCACTCTTAGAAACCACAGGCATGAGGAATAGTATTTAGTGTCAGAAAGCCCTGTCTGGTACTCCACAAATAAAATCAAAATCCAAAGAAATCCAAAATTGGCCACACTTGACACTGGTTTTGCTTTTTAGCCTACTTCTGAGCTACAGATAACAGAAGAGGCTTTAATGTGGTCCCCATATTCAAATACCCTTACTATTAACAGTGAAGCCACTTTGTCAAATTATTTCTAAGGCAGCTGAATTTCACAGGAGATTAAGCGTCTGGCAGGAGATTAATTAGATGCAACATCTAGTGCATGATTTTTAAATACTGCACACAGTTCTGCCAGGGTAAATACAGGCTAAAAATTTATTGTATTATTCCTCCCCAAATCTCAAGGTTAAAAACATATCAATGCAAACAAGGACCTACTGTATAGCACAAGGAACTATACTTAATGTTTGGTACTAACTGTAATGGAAAAGAATCTGAAAAAGAATATATATATAAAACAATCATTTTGCAATACACTTGAAACATTGTAAATCAAATATTCTTCAAAAAAAAAAGGATAATGCAGTAATAAGTGTGGGAAGTTGGTGAATTCCATGAAAAAGCTAGGTGCTGATCTTTATCTTTCTTCATTCAGCTCTAAATATCTATTTTTTTAAGTTAACCAAGTATCTTTTGTTTATTGGAAAGAATTTCCAACTTACAGAAGAGCTACAAGCATGAAACCAAAAAACACCTTCACAGCCCTCAGCCAGATACATCAATTGCTAACATTAATTCTCTGAAGCGCTTGAGTGTAAGTTTTAGACATCAGGGTCCTAAACATATAAATGTTTCAGTGTATATTTCCTAAAGACAACAAACTCATACACAACCACAGTATAATTATAAAACTCAGGAAATTTAACATCTCTGTAACATTAATATGTAGTACAGACTCTGTCTTTAATGTTTACCATATGTCCTAATAATGCCACTCCCACCCACCAGCTATAGGTAGTTAATCATTGATCTCTGGTTTATCTTTCCAGGGTAAATTTTCAGAAAAATGAGCAGATACATATTTTCATATTTCTCTATTTTTTTTTTTGTCAAAGTATAGCATACTATCCACGCTTGTTTCACACTTTGTTTTTTATTTCACAATAGATATTGGAAACTACTTATCAGTTCATAAATATATGAAATGCTTTATTTTCTCCATACCATTGTAATTTTAGAATATGTGTTGCCAAGGCGAGCACCAAACAAAGTGTTTTATTTGAGGGCGATAATTATATAGGATAGGACTACTTCATGACTTCATGGACAAATGGACTAATATGGGTTCACCAACTATGCATTACCAGTTCAAGAAGACAGAGGTACAAATTGAAGGTATGTGTATTTTCAAGTCTTTCTTAGTAATTTACTAATGTAATGTAATGTCTATTGAACCTAATAATCTCTTTAAAAATGGACTATATTTTATATGTTTGTTATTTTGTTTTTCTAGTGAATCATTTTTATTGTATTTTACAAAAATATCTGTCTATGATGAGTCTCTAAAAAGACACCTCTTCTTTTGGCAGTGTTTAAAAGGGACCGTGCATTAGGGGGAAAAAAAAAAAAACCTAAAAGTTTAAAATGACACATTCTTAAAAAAAGTAATTTTAGTAAAAAGTAGCATAAATAGTATATTAACTCAGCTAAAGTGATAAATATTGAGAATGCACACATTTAATTTAATTCAATTTAACAAACAGCTGATTAACATCTTCTACATGTCAGAGATAGGTTATTTCTATTGATTTTTAAGGAAAGTTAAGAATAAGTAATGGAAAGAATATGAATTTTCAGGTTATAGGGGTAGTCACAAGTTCAAATCTGAGCCTCATCACTCCACCAGCTAAGAATGAAGGCTTACCATATGATCCAGCAGTCCCACTCCTGAGCATATATCCAAACAAAACTCCAACTCAAAAGGATATATGTTTATGCTCACAGAAGCACTATTCACAATAGCCAAGACATGGAAATAACCTACATACCCATTGACAGATGAATAGATTAAGAAGATGTGGTACATATACACAATGGAATATTACTCAGTCATGAATGCCATTTTCAGCAACATGGATAGACACAGAGATCATCACACTAAATGAAGTAAGTCAGATGTAGAAAGACAAATACCATATGATATTATTTATATGTGGAATCTAAGATACAACACAAACTTATTTACAAAACAGAAACAGACTCAAAGACATAGAAAACAGACTTGTGGGAGCCAATGGGGGGGAGGGGAGGAGAGGATTCAGAATTTGGTATTAGCAAAGGAAAACTATTATATGTAGGAGGAATAAACAACAAGGACATACAATATAGCACAGGGAGTGATATTCAATATCCTGTGATAAACCATAATGGAAAAGATAAAAAAGAATTGTAATGTATACATAGTAATGTATAACTCAATCATTTGCAGTAGACCAGAAATTAACACAACATTATAAATAAACTATACTTCAATTTTTTTTTTAATTTAAAGAAAAAAGAAAGAATGCTAACCTTATTTGAGATTTAGTTCATTCTTCTATAAGGTAGGGGGAAATTATCAAATTCACTTAAATGCTATAAGAATAAAAAGATTTTAAGCTAGGAATTAATATCTATAGATGTGATTTGTTTGGCACAGATTTTTTTCACTATTATTTTTAGTGTGTTTAGAATGAATATCCTATTTAGACTGGTCCACTAGTTTCCACTGAATTATATCCTTCCTTCATTAACATATACCATTTTAAGCTATCATTTTAATTATTGGATTAATGCCTTGATGAATATTACCCTGAAAAACAAGGCACCAAAAGAAGAAATGAATCTAAATATGAATTTTAAATACACTAAGCCAGAGATCAAGCAGATAATTCTTATTCAGACAAATGAGCTGATGATATAGTTTTTTTTGGTTGTTGTTTTTCTAAATATACATTTTTGGAGTAACCTCTGAAATGTCTGAATCAAAATTTTCAAGTTATCTAGTAATAAAGAATAGACCTTGGTAGGAAAAAAAAAAAAAGTACCCAAGAATAAGAGTCACTCTTGAAATTCTTATTACAGTTCCTCATCTGCCCATTTTTTATATCAAAATAATGTCTTCGTTTCCTTGTCTCTTCAAAAACTGCTTTTCTGGCATCCAAACTGATTTTGAGATTGAGTTTCCATTTAAAAAGCCTAAATTGGAAGTTAACACGGAAGCAAAGCACAAATAGCAACTCAAACTTGAAAGCTGCCTGGGCCCCCTGTTGAACAGCTACAGAAGGGAGGGTGGCAGGCCATTTGGGATCCTGCTCGTTCCAGCGGCGCCACTCGGGCTGCTGTGGTCAGCAATTCTCTGTTGACGTCTAGGCCACAGGCAGTTTTTGTTCCCTTTAAAAAGCTAATTTAAGGATTTTATTTTTGAGAGCAATCTGGTTGCAGAATCTCCAATACCTACCAGCATTTCAGAGAACTCAGGACAGGAAGTGAACATTACTGTTCATTCTCAACCGTGCTACTGGTCTGGATGTTCTCCACCAAGGATACTGGATTTCCATTAGATGACAGAAAGTCTGTGTGGGTGTGTGGGTGTGTGTGTGTGTGTGTGTGTGTGTGTGTGTACCAGCAAGAACAAGTGTGGCATCGAGAGAAAAGATAGATGAGATGTTCATTTGAGGATCAGGGGAAAAAAAATCCAGAAAGAAAATATTCGCCAAACAAAAGCACAGTTTTAGTGGTAGATGACTACAGTAATGTCCACGATGTGTTGACATCTTCCACCTTCCCCTCTCACACAGGCTCTGGGCTGGGCCACAAGACTTGCTTTGGTCCTTGGGAGATTTGAAAAATGCTTGTGAATTGAGACTTTCTTTTGTTGGCCACCAGTGCCATATAAACAGGCCCAGGCTACTCTCCTGAGAGATTAGAGACACATAGCTCACTTGTACCATATCACCTTGGCTGACTGCCAGCCAGCCACAACAGCAGGGCCAGATGGCCAACAAGCATCTCGATGCAGATGCCTGAGGAAGCCCAGCTAAGACCTTCCCTCCTCAAAAAAATTTACTTACAGGAGTTCCTGTAGTGGCTCAGCAGAAATATATCTGACTAGTATCCATGAGGACGCAGGTTTGATCCCTGGCCTCGCTCAATGGGTTAAGGATCCGGCATTGCTGTGAACTGTGGTATAGGTTGCAGATGTGGCTCTGATCCCAAGTCGCTACAGCGGTGGTGCAGGCCAGCAGCTGTAGCTCCGATTCAACCACGAGCCTGGGAAGCTCTGTATGCCATGGGTGCAGCCCTTTAAAAAAAAAAAAAGACAAAAAAAATCACTAGAGAGAATGGCGAATACTACATGGTCCCAGTTATATGATAAATCAAAAGTAGTCAAATTCATAAAATCAGAGAGTAGAATGTGGTTGCCAAGAGCCTGGGGAAGAAGGACATGAAAGTTTTAATCAAAAGGTACAAAGTTTCAGTTACACAAGATGAGTAAGTCATGGAGATCTATTGTACAGTATAGAGCCTATAGTTAACCATACTGCATTGTATACCTATAAATTTGCTGAGTGTACCTCTGACATTAAGGGTTCGTATCACAACAAATACATATCAATAAATAATTTTTTAAAAAAGAAATAGTGCGTAAGAAAATTTATTTACCCAGCTCAACCTTGCCTAGATTACCAACCTACAGAATCAAGAGTCAAATTAATAGTTTTTGTCTTAAAACACTTAAGTTTTAGGATGGTTTGTTTCCCAGCAATAACTAATTCAAAACCATTTGAATAGAACCACATAGAATGAGTTGTGTTTCTTAAAAGCTTTAGATAAATGTAAAATGATAATATCCTTACCATGTGTCCAATTTTAGTACTTATTTACTATAATAGAGGTACCCAATAAAAAAACTTATTTCTATTCATTAGAGCAGGCAAAATTTAGAGCCACCTATTTTCATGTCTCTGAAGAGTTTATTTTAATATCACTATCTTAAAGGTTGTGAAGGGGAGCAGAATTTGTCACCCCAAAATATGCCACTTTGGCATGAGAATTATTTTGAGCTAAAGGCAATTAAGACACAGAAAATTAAAGCAAAGCTCTCTACCTCCCCTTCAACTGCCTAATTTTCCATTGGAAAGGGGGCCTGTACCAGGAAGAGACCTACTACCAGATTTTACCTAGGAAACTCATCTGTATAACAGGGGAACCTTTGTTTTCCGAACATATCCTCTTCCAAGACTTTTCTTTCCTTTGACCCCCAGAGCTTTACTTCTTTCCTTAGCTCAGGATGGTATAGAAACCTCAATTACCTGGCTGCTCTTTGGGTGTCATATTTTTATGGGGCTTCCATAATTACAAAATATGTTTTTCTCTTGTTAATCTATTTTATGTCAATGTAATTATTAGACCAGCCAAAGAACCTAAAAGGGAAGAAGGAGAAGTTTTACACCCCTACCATTTCAAGTGTTAAGTCTATAGTTTTACACTGAAACGACTTCTGGAAAATACTTAGTACAGGGCCTGAAACATATTAGGCTCTCAGACAACACTTGTTTAGAAAAGGAACACATAGAACAAGGACAATAAAATAAATAATTAGGCAACTCAAAGATTAACAATAATGCCACATCTAGGGAAAGGCTTTCAAATATAAATTTCACATGACCAAAAACATACTGCAATCTTTCCAGCTCTCAGTCATATGCAGTCGAAGACAGAGTCTCTGAAGGGATGAATTTAAAGCTCTAAGAGGAAAAGCCCTGCTCAGGAAAGGTTTAACAGCAGGCCTTTAACTTTCTACAGTAATGGGGAAGAATAAATCTGACTCTATATTGGAACCATTTCTTTTACTTTAACCTTTATATCTTTTGCTACAAGTTAATCACTAAAGGGATGTTGCCTGTGAGCTTAAAGTGTAGAAAATGGCCCATTTCTGGGAGCCTTGCCTCCTATGCCAGAGCATTAAGAAATAATACTTTTGTTTAGCTCCTGACCAGGCCACCTGTGAATGGCTACAGGAAAGCAGAAATTAACACATCACCTCTGGATCTGGCCAAAACCAGGAAATATCTGCAAAAACTTACCACCTTTTTTACTTTACTTCCTCACCTCCCCCTCTTCATTCTATAAAAGAAACTAGCATCCAAAAACCTAGCAAGATGGTTCTTTAGGACATTAGTCTACCATCTTCTTGGTCTGCTGGGTTTCTGAATAAAGTTGCTATTTCTTAACCCAAAAATTTGTCTCTCAATTTATTGGCCCATTGTATGGCAAGCAGTACAAGCTTGGACTTGATAATGCTATCAGATGAATGAATGATTTTGACTGGACTGCCTTATAAAGAGGCTCATGATATAGCCAGCAGATTTTTTTTAAATGGAAATAAACCTAGAATTGTGGGTTTGTGAGATATGGCCATCTGGAGATGAAGGGTAGTTCAATAAGCCATCTAATTAACTTTTAAAAAACAAAACAAACAAACAAAAACCCCAAACTCAATTCCTTTCCTGAGCAGTAGTTCTGCATACACTTTCCAATACTCATCTATTAAACCAAAACCCAAAAGTGCCTAATATTGAATCTGGCATGACACTGTGGGGCCTTCGTGGGTACAAAAGTCTTTGCATGTATCCTGTTCCTTGTTTGTAGGGAAAATGTTTTCAGCCTCTTAGACCTTCTCTGAGTTCCAAAGGGCAGATTCAAACAGTTTCTAACTAGGGAAAGGAAGGAAAGCAGAAACAGAGGAGCAGTCATGAAACGACAGTGCCGCAGTGAAGCACGGTCCTGGTTCCTCCTCAAGGGACAGACAGAGCACTGTGCCTCTGAGCTCTTCTATGGGAACTGAGGCCCCTGCCCAGGTGTAGGATGGTAACTTCAGGCTGAGCATAAGCACGTGGACCCCAGACTGGTTACAACCAGAAGACTAATGATGGAGATTCCTGGAACACCATCCTGTCACTTCACCACCAATCAGAAGAAAGTCAGGCACCCTGCAGCCTCCCATGCCTCCAACTTTGCCTATAAGCACTCTTCTCCCAAAATCATCAAGGGGTTCAGGCTTTTTTGAGAATGAGCTGCCCATTCTCAAAAATCTGTCTCTGCTCCAGACTCCAAATGTTTCAGTTTGTTTTGGCCCCACTGTGTCCAGCACTTGAGTTTGACAACAATATTAGGGGAAAGGATATTTTTGGAGGCTGATTCTCATCATTTCAGTACCCTCCAGGGATGGAAATGTTTCTTGCATTGGGAAGGAAGAAATTTTCCTTTATCCCCTAGGAATTCTGGCTGGTCTAAGAATTAAATTGACATGAGACCGATTAACAGGGAAAAATCACACCAAAGTTTAATAACATGTAGACATGGGAGAGACTCAGGAGAACTGGATAACTCACCAAAATGGCCCAAACCTTCACCTTAAGTACCACCTACAACTAAAGACAAAAGAGAATGTTAGGGTTAAGGGTTTGGGACTTCAAAGAGGGGGAAAGCATTCACATGGGGATAGAAAAGCAAATATTTGGTAAACAAATTGCCAGGACTACGCAGAGACAATAGAACACCTGGCAGAATTTTAAAAACAGACTTAGCTAGGTTCCTCCCTGTCTAGTTCATACTGTAGTGATCCATGGTGATAGTTCCCTTCCTGGGACAGGTCCTCTGTCTACATTCTTTAGGCAATTAGGGGGAAGGTCAAAATTTCTTCCTGTGTCTTTAGGCAAGGGAGTCATGTGCTGAGTTCTATTGGTGTGGGATAGTAGTTGAGATCATGGTATAAAATTTAACTTTCTCCCTGGAGTTGTCTTTGTCCTTGGAAAGTCAACCACTTCATGGGCTTGGTTGTTTTGCCTGTATAGGTCTGATAAGGTAGAGACTGCAGGTCTGGGTCTGGATGAGTCAATGAGTCATGAAGACTTATTCTTTTTTAGGCCTTCCTTTTAGTTTCAACCTAAGAACCTGGGAAAAAAACAAAACTTTTTTTATATAGATAATTCCTATGAATTCATTTTATTTTATTTTATTTTATTTATAAAATAAACACCTCAATAGAATGGAGCAAAAAAAATAAACAAGCAATTCATAAAATAATTTTATTTAATTAATTTATTTATTTATCTATCTTTGTCATTTTAGGGCTGCACCCACGGCATATGAAGGTTCCCAGGCTAGGGGTCAAATCAGAGCTGTAGCCACCAGCCTACACCACAGCCACAGCAATGCAAGATCTGAGCTGCGTCTGCGACCTACACCACAGCTCACAGCGATGCGGATCCTTAACCCACCCAGTGAGGCCAGAGATCGAACCCACATCCTCATGGATGCTAGTCGGGTTTGTTAACCACTGAGCCATGATAGCAATTCCCATAAAATAATTTTAAACAGGTGTAAAACATACAAAAAAAGTTTCTAACAAATCTGCCAAGAGGGAAATGATGAGAAAGTTTTGTCCAACCAGATTTAGCAAAGATCAAACAGAATGATAAATTTTAACGGACATCTGAATAAAACAGCTGAAATGAAAACATGACAGAGCAGATTTGAAAAAAAAAAAAATTTTAAGAAAATCTAAACCAGAAAAATACAACTTTACCTTACTACTCTTCATCTAAGGTAGTTAAATATATTTCCCAGATTCTCTTTGTTGTTTGGATCCAGGTTAAACTTGGACAAGGTCATATTTAGAAGATGAAAGAAAAGCAGAAGCCACTACTCTCAGAAGATTGAAGGGAAGCAGAATTTGCTGCCCAAAATATGCCACTTTGGCATAAGGAATACTTTAGGCTGATAGTTTTTAAGGACTAGCAGACACAGGAAAAGCTCTGAAAAGCTGAACAGAGGCTATCCCTTTGTAAGAGATACTTATGTTTATGGGGAAAATCTCCATTTGTAAGGGTGTCTCTCTCTCTCTACCAGGAAGAGAAGGAGGACAAATTTCTAGAAATTAGCATTAATGGAAAAGGCAGGGACTTATATCTGCATAACAATCATACTCCTGTTTACTGTGCTTTTCCTGAAAACCTCCCAAAACTGGCTCCCTGCTCCTCCAACATCTTCTTTCCTTCAGCTAGTGGCTTAGGCTATTTTAGAGGTTACCGAGTTTCTGTGGGTCTCTTCCCTATATATATAGGAGGTATTCATGCTAATAAACCTCTGTTTTTCTCCTGTTAATCTGCCTTTTATTACAGGGTGCCTCAGCAAAGAACCTAGAAGGGTAGAAGGAAAATTCTTTTTCCTCCCTTACTTCCCACAAAAGGATGTGCAGGAGAATGTTCAGAAAGCTTTGTTTTTAATAGCCTCAAACTAGAAACAATGCAAATGTAATCAAAAGGTGAATAGATAAACATATTTATACAATGAATTCCTCCTCACGGATGAGAAGGAATGAATCTTTCATATATGCAACAATTATGTGAATCTCAAAAACTGTTTTGAGAAAATAGCCACAAACCAAAGAGAATGTATTGTATAATTTCATTTACAGGAAATCAAGAACAGGCAAAACTATCCCACAAGGATAGACACCAGAACAGTGACCATTATGAGAGCAGCAGACAGACAGGAAAGGAGTGTTAAAAAAGAGACAACAGGCCCAAAATGAAGTCACCTGTCCTAAGTCAGGTCACCAAAACCAAAACCTAATACCCAACCTAAGCGCAGTTTCAGCCACTCTCAGGAGTGGAAGTGTAAACCAATCCATCTGGCATTTCCTGATCAACATTAGTGAGGTAAGGTGCCTGATAAGATCCCTGCCATTCCCAGCCCCAAAGGGAAGGCGACCCTACCTAAAACAATCGTTTCTTTTTTTTGTCTTTTGTCTTTTTAGGGCTGCACCCATGGCTTATGGAGATTCCCAGGCCAGGGGTCTAATCAGAGCTACAGCTGCCAGCCTATACCACAGCCACAGCAATGCCAGATCTGAGCTGACTCTACGACCTACACCACAGCTCAGGGCAACGCTGGATCCTTAACCCACTGAGCGAGGCAATCCCATGGTTCCCAGTCGGATCCCCACCCACACCCCCCCACCCCCCAGCTGTGCCACGATGGGAACTCCATAAAACAATCTTTTCTTTTCTTCTGTTAATACCATCCTTGTCCCGCCCAACTTCTTGCAAATAAAAGCCTCCAATTTTGTACATTTCCTCAGAGCTGCCTTTCTACTTGCTAGATGGGATGCTGCCTGATTCATGAATGGTTGGATAAATCCCATTAGATCTTTGTATTTAATCAGGACAATTTTGTTTTTTAATAGGAGTATAAAAATGCTTACTAGTGTGATGGAAATGTGCTCTATCTTCATTGGGGTGGTGACTACAGTGGGGTGGACATGCTTGTCAAAGTTTATTCAATTCTCTGCTTAAAAATTGAGCATTTTCATTCATATAAAATATGAATGAGTTGAGAAAAATTAGAACATAATATTTATTGGAAGAGTGGAAGAGGGTCACTTTGTTATATAGCAGAAATTATCACAGCCATGTAAATTAACTACACCTCAATAAAACTTTAAAAATTATAAAGAAGAGTGAAAGAGGACAGAAATGGAAGAAAAAATTTCTCAAGATATAATGACTGAAAATTCTCTAAAACTGATGGAAAGAATCAATTCCCAGAATCAAAAACTCCTGAGGACTCCAAGGAGGATCAATAAAAATTAATCCAAACCCGGACATGTTATAATGAAACTGAAGAAAAATCAAGAAAAAAAAGAGAAAATCCAAAGAAAAAAACAGCCTAAGAAAAAAGACAAACCAACTTGAAAGGGATTAACAATTAAATAGAATAAATGAAACACGAATGAAATTCAAAAATAATCTGGAACAAAAGAAACTAAACATTTGAATATTTGCTTAGTGTTCAAAGACAGATAAAAACTGATAAAGGTGACAGAATTCAAAATAGTTGCTTACCTCTGAGGAATAGGGACAGGGAGGGGGCTTAAGAAGGAGATTCTGGAGTACTGATAATATTCTATTTCTAGATCTGGGGGGTGAATACACAAGCATATCCACTTTTTTAAAGATTCAATGATTTGTACACTGATTTGCAGAGTGATTCCTTCATTGTGCTGGGTTTAGAAATAAAATTAAAAACCTCTGCTGTATAGTCTATTCTTGAGAAATCTTACTTCTATTTTCCAAATGCCACACACACATACACACATACACACATTGTTGATTATCAGATCCCGTACAGTCTTCTAAATTCTAGATTAATATATCCAACTGCCCACCAAATATTGTTCCTTGATTGCCACTGTAGGGATTCAGAACAGGCCTCCCCAAAATGTGCTACTTTTGTGTATGAGGATTATTTTGAGCCAAAAGCAATTAAGACCTTGTGAGCTAAATAGAAACTACTGCCTCTCCCTTGAACCTAAAAAAATTAAAATTGGGGATTTTTCCCAGAAAAGATCATTTTATCTAAGTGGCCCCATTGATACTGCAGGGCAAACATCTAATTACATCTGTTCTTCTCATCAACCTGTCAACGACAGTCCTGTCCTTGGAAGCCCCAAGTCCCTATTCCATGTCTTAGCTCAGGTGGCACATACACCTCACTTTACCTTTCTGTCTCTGAACCTCTCATGTATGTGGGGTTTGTGACCTCCTCAGGCATGTGGGGTCCCTGTATATATGAAATTAAATTTAATCTTCTCCTGTTAATCTGTCTTAAGTCAATTTGATTCTTAGACCACCCAGAGGAACCTAGAAGGGTAAATGAAAAGTTTCTTCCTCCCTAATACCACTTAGATGTTGCAAATTCAAAATATCCAAACTAAATTCCTCCTCTTTCCTCTCAGAGAAGTCTCAGAGCTAAACTAATTGTAGAATAAAGGCTACTTTAAAGACATACCCAAAGAAAAACTGAAAAACAAATCTTTAAAGGATCAAGTTGATAGGCAAATACCTAAACTGCCTGTCAGAACAAATCCAACACTCAAAATACAACTTTAAATGTCTGGAATTGAAAAAAAAATTAATACATATGTGAAGCAGCAGAAAAACAGGACACATAACCAGGAGAAAAATAACTCAAAATAAGCAGATGTACAAATAACAGAGATGATAAAGTTAATAGACAAGGACTTTTAAACAAAACTTTTAAACTTTTAATCAGGTATTATAAATATGCTCAAGAATTTTAGAGAAAATATAAAGATAATGAACAGAGAAAAAGATAAAATAATGAGCAAGGTGCAACTTGAGAGGATAAAAAATATCTGAAAAATTTAACTGAAGGGGATCAGTAGCAAATTGGATGCTGCAGAATAAAAGATCAATTAACTTAAATACCTAGCATCAGAAACTATTCAAAATGAGGCATAAAATGAAAAAATATTAAAAATAAACATTGTCTCATTGCTCTTCAGGACAGTATTAAGCATGTATGTAATTAGAGTCACAGAAAGTATGAGGGGCTGGTGAGTCAAAAAAAAATTCAAGTAATCATGGCTGACAATTTTTCAGTTGATAAAAACCATAAACCTACAGGTCCAAGAAGCTTAACAAGCCCAATGAAAAGCACAAAGAAAATCACACCAAAGTATTTCATCAATTGATGGAAAACTACAGATAGTCAAAAAGCAGCTGGAGAGAAGAAAGACACATTACATACAAAGGAACAATGATAGAAAATATCATAGATTTCTCATCTGAAATAATGTAAGGCAGAAGAAAACTCAACATTTTTTGACCACACCCATGGCATGTGGAAGTTCCTGGGCCAGGGATCAAACCAGAGCCACAGAAGTGACAATGCCTAATCCTTAACCACTAGGCCACTAGGGAACCCCTTAAATTGAACATTTTTTAAATGTGCAAAGAAAAAAATGTCAATCTCTTGAATTCCAGGTATAGGGAAAATATCCTTCAAAAATTAAGATGAAATAAACAATTGTCATCAGACAAACCAAACCCGAGAGAGATTAGCACCAGCAGACCTGTACAACAGGAACATGTTATATAAGTTTTCCAGGCAGAAGGAAAATGATGAATGATTAATTTTGTGATGGTTAATTGTGTGTGTCAATTGGACTAGGCTTACAGGATGCTCAGATAGCTGGTAAAACATTTCTTGGGGTGTGTGTGAGTGTGGGGAATTTCCAGAAGAGGTTAGCATTTGATCCAGTACTGAGTAAAGACAGTCTTCTTCCCCAGTGCATGTGGGCAACATTCAACCTGTTGAGTGCCTAAAAGGAACAAAACGTCAGAGCAAGGGTGAATTCCCTTACTCTGCTAGAGGTAACATCCATCTTCCACCCTGGGACATTGCCAGTCCTGGTTCTCAAGCCTTTGGATTCAGACTGAATTACACCACAGGCTCTCCCAGGCCTCTAGCTAGCAGTTGACAGATCATGGGACTTGTCAGCCTCCATAAGTGCATGAGCAAACTCCTATAATCAGTCTCCTCTTATATTTATATATTCTAGTGATTCTGTGCCTCTGGAGAACCATGACTAATACACTTTGACCTATACAAAGGAACGATGACTATTGGCAATGGTAAATATATGGTAAGTATAAAAAGGTTTTTTTTCCCCAATTTTTAAAATGAGAAAAAAGACTAGAGAAACAACAAAGTAATGTATTTACTATGGAGTTTTAAACACATATAAAATAAAAAATATGACAGCAGTAGCACAAAGGATAGTATGGTGGATCAAAGTGCACTATTGCAATGGGTTTACATTATTTTGGGAAATGGTATATTATTATATGAAGGTAAACTGTGATAAATTGATAAATTAAAATGCATGCTCTATGCCCTAGAGCAACCTCTGAGAAAATAAACCAAGGAATTACAGCTAGAAAACAAAGTTATAGCTACAAAGCAAAGAGTGGAAAAAATTGGAAAACCAAAACATACTCAATTTATCTAAAAGAAAATGGATAAAGTAGGGGAAAAATGACAAATTACAGATGGGACAAATAGAAATGAAGAGCAAGATGGCAGATTGAAACAGCTTATTACATAATTAAATTAAATAAAAATGATCTACTATTCCAATTAAAAGCCACAGATTGTGAGACTAGATTAAAAAAATGCAAGCACCAACTCTGTGCTTCCCTTAAGAAACCCACTTAAAAGATATAGAGTGACTAAATGTCAAACAATGAAAAACAAGATACCATGTAAACATAATTAGGGACTTACCCAAGAGAAATATAAATAAATGTCTGTCCAAAGATTGGTATGCAAATGTTAAAAGATGCTTTATTTATCATGGTTAAAAACTGGAAAGAACCCAAATATCCAACTGAATGCATAAACAGTTTGTAGTACATCCGTACAGTAGAACTCAATTCATTAATAAAAGCAATGAACTACTGCTACCACGACGTGATTAAAGTTCATGATGCTGAGCAAAATAAGTCAGATGTAACAGCATACATACCACAGGAGTATATTTATATGAAATTCTAGAAAATGCAAAACTAATACAAAGTGATAGAAAGCAGATCGCTGGTTGCCTGGGGCTGTGGAGAAGGTTGAGGTATTAACTACAAAGTGGTGCAAGGGAACTTTCTCAGGTTAGAGCAATGTTCTATATTTGATCACTGTGATGGTTACAAAGCTGTATGCATTTGTCAAAACTCACACAACTGTACTTTGAAAATTACATTGCCTGTGATCTATTCATCAATAAAATTGATTATAACTGAAATACCTGTTGTGAGCCAATGTACCGGGCACCATCTCCCTATGGCTTTTCATCCAGCCTGCACGCTGACCTCTCTGAACTCCTAGCAATTATTGGAAAGAACAATGTTTTTTCTTTTCCTTGAGTCTCGACCTGGAATGTCCCTCCTTCTAATACGTACTTACTGGCAAAGTCTTATTTATTCCTCATGACATTGTTCACATGAAGGAGCATAACCCCATAGAATAGACAAATTTGAAGAGAATGTGGTCTGTCCCAGTTTTACTCAACTTCGAAAAGGGCAATGCATCATCTTCATGTCATTATCTTCATTTATAACAAAATGATATAAATTTCTCCTCTGAGAAATTTTTTCTAAGGGTTAAATAAAATAGGATACATAAAAAGTGCTTGGAATACATCAGATACATGATAAAGGTTTATTTTCATTCCTCTATTCCAGCTCTTATCACATTGTGATATAATTATCTCCAACTACCATAGTGTCTGACAAATAATAAACACTATGTGTTAACTATTGTTAACACGTGAATGAACATAGATGGACAAGGTGACAGGAGGGCTAGATATTAATTCCAACTTCCTTACTACTTTTACTTTTTTACTGATTTTTACAAAACTTTCAACTCCTTTCTTCTTCTTTTTTTTAATAGCCACACCCATGGCATATCGAAGTTCCCAGGCTAGGGGGCGAATCACAGGATCTCACTGCCTATCCATTCCAAAGACAATAGTCTGCATCTATTAGCCCCAAACTCCTAATCCATCCTATTCCCTCCCCCTTGGTAACCATAAGTCTGTTCTCCATGTCTGGGAGACTGTTTCTGTTTTGTAGGTAGGTTCATTTGTGCCATATTTGAGATTCCGCATTTTTTTTTCCTCCAGCATAAATATTTTCCAAGTAAAAGACATGATTAAGCTTGTACAATATAAATGGCTTAAATAGATAGATAATTGTTATCTTCCAAAAGATATTCCTATTTGAATAATGAGAATCTCATAAAATTGATGACTCTACAATCAATCTATTACTATTAACAAAAATTAATAAAGATCATTTTAATGGATTGGTTCCAAAGATGATTAATGGTGATATTTAGTACCTCCCATTCAGGACCAAAACACATGGTATTTTTGTGGGTATAAGCCACCAACTTTTAAAAATGTTAGTGAGCTCTCTTAATTAATCTTTCCCAGTATAAAATACTTAGATTTTTCTGCCTTCTGAAGAGTGACTGAAGCCAGCAGACAGACTTTCTAGCACCTTTATATCAATGTAACAACCTTATGTTCTCTTCCCTCATCTTCCTTAAAAGCAGCCTATTCTGGTTTTGATAAAGCCAAAGCTTTCTGCATTCAGGGCTGACACCCTAAAATGGGGGCAAAAACATCTGCTGGGTGTGGAATAGAGTCGTCATTTTGTACAGGGCGATGGCAGTTGTAGGAGACAAGCAAAACGACAGCTGTGAGGAGGTTCTGAGCAGTTCCTATTTTCAGGATGTGCTGAACTCATAATTCAGGCCTAATGAATGTGTCTTTGAGATGTAACAGCCTGTTTAGATCCCTGCTTCCGCCACTGCAAAAAAACTGAATACAAAAATGGTAATGATTTCATGTAAAATTCATAAATAAAATGCAAAGACAAGGGGAATGGTGCACCCCAGCGCTACACAATGGATTGTCATGTGGTATGAGGGCTGCGTCAATGGAGCTGTTTTTAAGGCCTTAACTGCAATTTATATAGAGAGAGCCAAAATATTTATAAAAGCCTCTGATACCAGGCTGTATAATAAATGGATATGCTCTGTTCTTTCTACAAAACTATTGGGCTCGTGTCACCATCAATACACGGATCTGGTTAAATCATAGGGGGCATAGGCCAGTCATCAACTGGTTCATGATGCAAGATTGGATGGAGAAGGTACTATATACAAGTCTTTATTTAGGCAAAATTTTTCACATTACAAGTTTGGTTTGACATCAAGTACATATATGTCATCATTCATATGCCTATAAAGAGTTACGTTCTATGAATAGTTTCCATAAATATTTTAGAAGGAAATATTAGTATTCTGGGCTGTTGGTTAGTAAGTGCTAGCAAACAATGAGAAAAGAAATGTAAAGAAAAGCTCACCAAAGTCTTACTCTTCTAGCTAGCTAGAGATAGAAATGTAGATGTAGATAGAAACAAAAACATAGGAGTTCCCATCATGGCTCAGCGGTAACGAACCCAGCTAGGACCCATGATGATGCGGGTTTGATTCCTGGCCTCATTCAGTGGGTTAAGGATCCGGCATTGCCACAAGCTGTGGTGTAGGTAGCACAAGTGGCTCAAATCCCACATTGCTGTAGCTATGGCGTAGACTAGCAGCTGCAGCTCTGATTTGACCCCTAGTCTAAGAATTTCCACGTGCTGCAGGTGCGGCCCTAAAAAGCCAGAAAGAAAGAAAGAAAGAAAGAAAAGAAAGAAAAGAAAGAAAGAAAAGAAAGAAAAGAAAGAAAAGAAAGAAAAGAAAGAAAAGAAAGAAAGAAAGAAAGAAAGAAAGAAAGAAAGAAAGAAAGAAAGAAAGAAAAAGAAAGAAAGAAAGAAAGAAAGAAAGAAAGAAAGAAAGAAAGAAAGAAAGAAAGAAAAAAAGAAAGAAAGAAAGAAAGGAAGGAAGGAAGGAAGGAAGGAAGGAAGGAAGGAAGGAAGGAAGGAAGGAAGGAAGGAAGGAAAAGAAAAGAGACAGACAGACATAGATAAGATATAGGTAAAGGGAGTCTAACACTGGGGCAACTTCTTATATACACTTTTGATTTATTCTAGTATTCTGCACAAGTGATTAAAAAACAACTAGGAAAAACATCAAGTAGGCAAAGGACATACTGATCATAGATAATGATGTGGTCACAGAACAAGAGAAAGTTCCCCATTTGAATTTTAAATCAAGAATGCAGCAATCTTTGACCTTTCTCATTTCTTGAAAATGAGAAAGTAGACAGACTGAGGAGATATACAGCACCTGCCTGAATACTGCCACAGGACTGCTAAGTTATATAGTGCTTTCTGCATTGCAACCAGAATCAGCACTGAGTGAAAGGTCATTTCCCAATGCAAACAGGAGAATAAACACATTTATGCAAAGTACAGCATAACTTTATTCAAGGTAATGAAATTGAAATGTGTAGCTAGTTCCATACAAAAATTGTCACTTTAAAGTCTTTGCATTCACACTGTTGCCTAGTTTAATAAAAATGTATATACTCACAGCAGATTTAATCCTGGAGCATGTCTTTTTTTTCCCTGTTTCCATTAAATAAATATGACAGTAAGTGTGGCACTGTTGAAGGGAAAGTTGGTGACCTGATATAAACCAAACCTTGATATATGGTCAGAAGCATCATTCCTTACAATGTAAAGACATTTTCAGCCCTACTGGCAGGGACATTTGTTTTTACATTATAGTGAATCATAGCCTCAAAGAAATCTCTCACTGAATTTGTCCTCTCAGAATGTTCCAACCCTTTCCAGGCAAAGGTAGAATAGTAAATGGTAATTGACATTAGGACAGCCATTTCAGGACTTGGGGTTGGTAAATTCCTACCCCAGGGACAGTCCCTTTAATTGAGTCTTAACAAGAAATAATAAGGACATTATGATTATAAACTTTCTTTGAGGATTTTTATGGTCCTTACAATCAAAAGCCTAAAAAACCACCAGTGAGGCAACATTAAAAAATGTATCTATTTTACCATAGTTCCCAAAATTTAAACTCTAAATTGTATCTTCCAATACAAAGTTCCAAGGATTTCTTGGAGAAATGCCTGAATTCAGGAATGCAAAAGAAAATATATAACAATAGCTTTGGACATTACTGTGCCAGAAAGCAAGAAAGCTGTGGATAACTAATGGGTTAATGGCAAGATGAAGGAGTTTCCAGTGGACTAAGATGAGGAGGTAATCTGAGCACTAAAAAGAATAATGACTTCAATGGATTTAAATATGTCAAGTATATACAAATCCACAGGTTCATAATGATACTAAAAATACTAATTTTTCACAATTAGAAGTGCCAGACCACTAACTCATTACTCTCAAAATTGATAAGAAGACAAACATCTATGCTGCCTCTCTGATGCTAAGCATATGTCAGGTTAACCTAAGATCTGATAAGTAAAGCCCTTCTGTATAAATACCTTCTATCTAATAAATGCAAAATAAATTCTAAAATTAGAATGTCACCAATGTGCCACCCTTAATAAAAGAATGAATCTAGAGAAACAGCATGAATAGCACTAAAGCCATTAGATAAGAGGCTGATGGGGAACTTCTCATGGTTGGATAAAGCTAGTAACACCTGAACCCACGGATCAAATGTGGCAGCACTTAAAATAGGACTTCAGACACTTCGAAAGTAGCTTGTGAAGCCGCCTATCCAAAATTTAAATTCAAATGCACTGAAAATCTAATTACTTACTCACAAAATATATGAGGAATAGCAGAACAATTTGAATGAAATCATGAGGGAAAAAAATGAGCCAAAGCCAGTATGTAGGACACACTATTGGACCAATGCGTGTCCTACATACTGGTTTCTTATGACATAAAAGGTATAATAGCTATGTGGCATGCAGAAGTTTCTTAAGAAGGGACTTAAGGAATTCCCACTGTGGCACAGTGGGTTAGGAACCTGACTGCAGTGGCTTGGGTTGCTGCAGAAACATGGGTTCAATCCCCAACCTGGCACAAAGGGTTAAAGGATCCAGTTGCAGCTCGGATTCAATCCCTGGCCCAGGAACTTCCATATGCTACAGTGCAGCCATTAAAAAAAAAAAAAAAAAAAGGGCTTAAGACACCCAAAAATTTCATTGTGTGAAAGTAGATTTAGATCCTGATTTAAGCAAAATAATACAACAAAAATAATTTGAGGGCAATTGTAAAAAATTGAAAACGGGGTGGATACTAAATTATATTAAGAGGGAATTCTGATTGTGGCTCAGTGGGTTGAGGACTTGACGTTGTCTCTGTGAAAATGCAGGCTCAATCCCTGGCGTCCCTTAGGAGGTTAAGGATCGAGCATTGCCACAAGCTGTGGCATAGGTTGCAGATGCAGCTCGGATCCTGTGTTGCTGTGGCATAGGCTGACAACTACAGCTTCAATTTGACCCCTAGCCAGGGATCTTTCATATGCCACAGGTATGGCTGTAAAATGAAAAAAAAAAGTTATATTAAGAGGAGATCCATTCTGGTGCAGCAGGCTAAAGACCCACCTCAGATCACTGCCGTGGCATGAATTTGATCCCTGTTCCGGGAAATTCCATATGCCATGGGCATGGCCAAAAAAACTAAAATTAAAAATAAGTAAATAAATAATATTAAGAAATTACTTAAAATAACAAGGTTGGAAGATGAACATTACCTAAAAGACTTACAATAAAGCTACCAAAATCAAGAAAGAAGCATAGATCAATTGAACAAATTACAAAGCACAAAAATAGACCTCCACATCTACGGGCAACTGATTAGCTTCAAAATTCATTCAAAGGAAAAAAGGTTGTCTTTTAGAGAAATATTGCACAAAGTTAACCCAAAATGGATCATAGACTGAAATCTGAAAATAGTAAAACTTTTAGGAGGAAATCTTCATGATCCTGGGTTAAGCAAAGAGTTCAGATTCATAAAAGGGGGAAAAAAAGATAAATGTGACTTTATCAAAATTTAAAACATTTTCTCTTAAAAAGACATTATTAAAAGAATAAAAAGACAATCCAGGAACTGAGAGATTATATTGCATCACTTATTCAACAAAGAACCTGTAGGTTGAATATAGGAAGAATTTTCAAGAAAATACTCAAATTTAAAAAATGAGCAAAAGAGAGTTCTTTTGTGGCAGAGTGAGTTAAGCATCTGGCAATGTCACTGCAGAGGCTTAGGTCACTGCTGTGGAACAGGTTTGATTCCTGGCCTAGGGACTTCCACGCAATGCAGGCACAGCCAAATATACATATTGGGCAAAAGATTTGCCAACTACATGTCTTCCACATATCTTCACCAAAGAAGCTATATGGAATGTCAATAAGCACAAAATATACACAAAATTATTAAGTCATTAGGAAAATACAAATTAAGATGAGAATATACATTCACTGGAGTTCCGATCGTGGCTCAACGGAAACGAATCTGACCAGCATCCATAAAGACACAGGTTTGATCCCTGGCCTCACTCAGTGGGTTAAGGATCCAGCATTGCCCTGAGCTGTAATGTAGGTCACAGACGTGGCTTGGATCACACGCTGCTGCAGCTGTGGCATAGGCCAGTGGCTACAGGTCCAATTTGACCCCTAGCCTGGGAACTTCCATGTGCGGCCCTACAAAGACAAAAGGAAAAAAAAAAAAAAAAGTGAATACCCAATCACTATATACCTATTACAATGGCTAAAATTAAAAAAAAAAAAAATGCTGACAATACAAAGTGGTGATGAGAATGAGGAGCAACTATATCTCTCATACACTGTGGGAATGAATAATAATAGAGCCACTCTGGAAAACAGTCTGGCAATTTTAAAAAATGAAGCACACCAACCATATGACTCAACTCCTAGAGATCTACCTTATAGATATTAAAACAAAAAAACCTATATGTAAGTATTTATTTTGCAGCATTATTTATAATCCCCCCAAACTAGAAAGAAAAATAAATAAATAAATGTCATTAATAGATGAATGGAAAAACAAACTGGGTACAGCCTTACAATGGAGTACTACTCAGCCAAAAAAAGAAAAAGAAAAAGGCTATTGAAACATACAACACAGATGAATCTCAAATGCATTGATATGTGAAAAAACAAACAAACAAAAAACAGAATATGAGAGATTACATTCAGTATAATTCCACTTAAGTGACATTCCAGAAAAGGCAACACTAGAGAGACTGATAACAAATCAGTAGCTTCTATGGACTGGGAGTACAAAGATGGTTTGGTCACAAGTGGGCAGCACAAGGGAATTTTTGATGGTGAGGGAACTGTTCTATATTCTAATGGTGATAGGTATTACAGAACCCTATGCATTTAGCAGAACTCAGACAGGTGTACACTCACAGAAACACAAAACCACTATATGTAAATTAAAAAGAACATTGAAAATAAATTAATTTTCAAAAGAAAATATTGTTAAATTCATTAACTCTTTTCCTGGAACGGTGTTATTAAAAACAAAAAGATCAGTTAGACGTACTATGTAAAACTGACAACAATACAAAGATGTGTAGCAAAAGAAATTCTCATTTTTTACTTTGGGAATAGAAAATAGTACTGCCACATTAGAACCAGTTCGGCAGTTTTTTACAAAACTAAACACTCTTATCATATAATCCAACAATTGTGCTCCTTGGTATTTATCCAAAGGAGTTGAAAACTTGTGTCCACCCCCCAAAACCGGGACGTGGGTGTGTAGAGCAGCTTTATTCATAACAGCTAAAACTCAGAAGCAACCAGGATACTCTTGGTGACTGTATAAAAACTGTGGTACATATAAACAATGGAAAACTATTCAGGGCTAAAAAGAAATGAGCTGTCAAGCCATGAAAAGATATGGAGAAACCCCAAATATATATTACTCTGCAAAAGCTGCTGCCAATCTTAAAGATATATACTGCAGGATTTTAAGTCTATGACATTTCAGGAAAGGCGTAACAATGGATACAGTAAAAACTCAGGGGTTAGGGAGAGGGAATGAACAGACAGAGCACAGAGGATTTTTAGAGCAGTGAAACTTCTCTGTATGATACTATATTGGTGGATACATGTCATTATACATTTGTCCAAACCCATAGAATGTACAGCACTCAAGTGAACACAAATGTAAACTATGGACTCCAGATAATGATGTGTGAATGTAGGTTCATCAATTTTTAACAAACGTACCATTTGGGTGGGAGATGTTGATAATGGGAGAGGCCCTGTGTGTAGCGGGGGAATAGGAAGTATATGGGAACTCTCTGCACCTTTTGCTTAAAACTGCTCTGAACAGTAGACTCTATTTACAAAATGGCAGCAATTCTCATTCTCCATGTGCCCCTGTGCAGTGTGACTTTGCCTTCCCTCCCATCTAGAGGTAGAATCTGATTCCCTCCCCTTGACTTGAGGCCAGACCTGAGGATTTCTGTGGCCAACAGAATCTAGTAGGAAGTGGTGGTATGTGGCTAGAGTCTATGAGACCTGTTTCCTTGCTCTCAGAATCCTGAGACGACTTTGCAAAGAAAAAGCCAGGCTAAGCACACTGGAAGGTGCAAGGCCTTGTGAATAAGTATCAACATGCCCCAAAGTACAGCTATTACCAAATGCCAGACATGTAAGAGGCTATTTGGATCCCAAAGCCCAAATTTAGTTGACACTCAACTGAAAAGACAAGGGTAAAGCCAAATGACATGACATAGGGCAGAGATGAGCCAACTGCTGAGCACAGCTCAAATCATTCAGTATTGGAGTGGTTTATTATACACCAACTAAAAATTGTAAGAGAAATATAATACTGAGGTATTCAAGGGTGAAAGGGCAATAACTATATATGCTGAGGTATTCAGGGGTAAAATGACACTATATCTGAAATTTAAAATACCCCTACAAAAGAAGGGAATAAGTGACAAGAAAGGCACAATATTAAAAAATGGTGAATCCAGTTACATTGGATTTTATGACATTATTCTCTCCACTCTTGCCTATGTTTGAAAAATTCTACAATACAAAGGTTTCAAAATTACTTATGCTTTTAAAATGATTATAGTAAAAAATTCTTTACTCATGTACTCACCACATAAACAATAATAAACAAAACAAAATTTAAAAAAAAACAATAAATTAAGTATGATCTCTCCCAGGTAGCACAAAGGAAAATAATAAAAACATCCTAAGTTTCCAAAAGTCTGCATTATTCCATACATAAAACATTTAATATTTTTATACTGAAGATGAATTTTTCTTAATTGAATCTACCTCTTGACATTTTAGCTACCTTAAAAATAAAGAGGTCAAAGGTTAAAAATTAAATTAAAAAAATGAAGGAAGCAACAACATTTTGAGCACAGAGATCTCATCTTCAAGTACCCTAAGCTCAACCACAGTCTTTTGAAAATAAGAAAGACGTTCCCTTGAATCGCCTATGAAGAATGTCCTATTGATGTTTAGTTTATCAGTAAGTTAAAGAATATTTAGGAGCAAGCATAGATGAAATCTTTCTACTAAGTCCACATTTCTGCAGAAAGTCAGTCACATCCGAGTATGACTGCCTCTCATAGCTCAACATCATCAGTGGAAGCAGAAAAGCATGATAAAGTGAGTTCATTCACTACCTGTGGAGTCTGAAGTTGGAAGAGCACCAACAAATGAAACAGGAAGTACGAAAGCATGTCACACTGTCATTGTAGACAGAGGTGGTAGTCAAGTTACCTTGAGTTGTTAGTTTCACTCTCACTTCCATCTGGCTTTGTGGAGATTAGAAAATCAAAGAGAGGGAATCCAAATAAGAATGTGCAAGAAGTCTAGATTAATTCACAAGAATGTAATTAGAATCATCAGGGGAACTTTTACTTTATTTTTATTTATTTATTTATTTTGTCTTATTAGGGCCGCACCCGAGGCATATGGAGGTTCCTAGGCTAAACCTGATTAGTGTAGCTCTAATCAGAGCTACACCTGCCGGCCTACGCCACAGCCACAGCAATGCCAGATTCAAGCCACGTCTGCAACATACACCAGAGCTCACAGCCACGCCAGATTCTTAACCCACTGAGCAAGGCTAGGGATTGAACCTGCATCCTTATGGATACTAGTTGGATTCGTTTCCTCTGTGCCACAATGGGAACTACTTAAAGGTACAGATAAAGAATGACTATGGATAGCTATGATTTTTAAGAGACCAAAATGTGACTGATAGGTGTCAAGGTGGAGAACTACTACACAACAGACAAATTAAAAAGAAATAGAAATAATTTAAATCATAGCAAACCAAGCCTTCTAGTCAAAATTAAAACATGAATTTTTTAAAGGCAATATAGCTCACATTTAAGGTAATTATTTAGTGCCCATTATGTGGCTGTCCCTGAACAAGTCACCTTCCAAAACTATGTCATTTAATGCAGAAATCACTCCCAAGTAGGTCAAGTTATTTACATTTGAGAGATGAGAAAACTAAGGCTTGAAAAATGACTTCAGATCTCTTTGGTCCACTGACCACATTGTTCCAAGTGCACTGCTCAGAGTTTTGTGCTCAGCTCAGAAATGAGTATTATGTTAGAATACCTCATTCAAAACAAAATCGCATTTATTTTTCTCTCTGCTATCTGCAAGGATCTTATTCAACTAATATACATAACTTGAGACTCATTGACCAAAAATGGGGAAAGAGGCTAACAGGTCAGGAATTATTATTAGTATAGAGGGAAGACTAGTCTTTGATATCTTTCTTTCTTACTTTTTTTTTTTTTTTTAATGGGCACACTTGCGGCATATGGAAGTTCCCAGGCTAGGGGTCAAATTGGAGCTGCAGGTACTGGCCTACATCACAGCCACAGCAACTCAGGATCCAAGCCGGCGTCTGCAACCTACACCACAGCTCGCGGCAATGTCAGATCCTTAACCCACTGAGTGAGGCCAGGGATCAAACTCACATCCTCATGGACACTATGTTAGGTTCTTAACCACAATGGGAACTCCTAACTTTGATATCTTTCTATGGATCACCTGACAAATACGTACCTATGTCTTAAATTCTAAAGCTTCCTGCTGCCCTCTGCCCAGTGCTTTTCCTCTGTTTACTGTATCATCTGCCCCACGGTACACCAAACATACTCTGGACCCAACCTGACACCCTCATCATCATTAAAATCTGTCTTAGGTCTACTCCCTAGGTCCTGGATGGGAAATGGCTTGAAAATTCAAGTTTGTTTCTAACCCAAAGAAGAAAGTGGTAATTAGTGGGAACTATGGGGATTTCAGACAATATAACAGGGTCAATGGGAAAAATACATTGGTTTTGAATAGGATTAGGAATAATATAGCTTTTCTTAAAGCACACTAAGCCTGCCTCGCAGGGCTCATGAGTGAATGTGAGAGAAATGAGCAGCTCTTTGCCAATTCTACGTATCTCTATTAAAGACACTAACAAATAAGAGAAGAATAACTCACTTTGAGCAGCACAAAAGATGGTTTGGTAAGAAAATCCACTGTCTGTGGGCAGGTGGTTGAGAAGGTTTATAGGTAATCATTCTATAGAGCTAGAGAGACTCCTATCACTCCATGAAGTACATACTCTTTCCCATGTTAGGAAACGGAGGCTTATGTAAATGAGCCCTGAACACTTAGCTTGTAAATATTGGAGCTAGCAGTTCTGCTACATGATCTGCTGCAAAGTCTACAGAATGGGAAACATTTTCCAAGAAATGAAAATGGGGAAAAAAAAAAAGACAAAAGAACACAGAAAGAAATATATTTGGGGGCAGCAAATTCTGCTCCCCTTTAAGATTAGAAGTAAATTAAGAACCACTGATTCAAACACAACTCAGTAACAGGTAGTTTTGGGAATCTTAAATACAATTTTCCTGCAAAAGCTCTTGAAAAGACTAATTCTCAAAGTCAATTGAGCAACAATTTGTTTGTTACTATTTTTACAGCATAGGAAAACTATACAAATCCTTGCAGAGAAAGAAGGAATAATGACCTATCAAAAACTAAATTACAACCTTATATTTAATAGAACCCAGTCAAATAATTAAAACCATTTATATACAACAAGTTGTAAAAAATGGTTTTATATGTCATTTCAAAAACCAAAGATAATTTATCTTTGTGAGAGAAAGATAAAAGAACTGTTATGGTAAACTAAATTACCTTAAAAAAATAATAGGAAATCACTTGGTAGCCACAAAAGTAGAGCTCATCTATGTTTCTTTGGGTAACCATATACTTTCTCATCCAAAGAGGAACATTTTTTTTTTCATCCAAAGAGGAAAATTTTTGATAGTGAAGAGGAACACTAAAAAATAACTGACACAAAAGACAAACAAACAAAAAACAGTGTTCTGCGGGTTTAGCCTTAAAAAGACAAAAGCCAAAAAAAATAAAAAATTATTGACAAGTCATAAACCAGGATAGGTGGTCATCCCAATGTTGTTCAATATACTAAAAAACACGAAATGCAAGTTTTTGTTATAGTTATATCGTTAGGTTTTTTTTTTTTTTCATTTTATCTGCTTTTCTTTCTTTTCTTTTTTATTGAAGGACCCGAGATCTACAGTCCTATAATCATATATAAACCAACCTTATATATTGGCTAATTTATGTAACTTTAGAAATGCGGTTTTCATGAGATGGTAATTTTTTTTAAGATCTTATCTACAAATTTTACTTTCTCATCAAGGAAAGAGTTCATCTTATAAAATCTAGCTGCATGAAAAGGGCAAGATTCTTGGGGAGTATTGAGGCAGAATAATAACTCAAGGAGTCAGTGTAGGAACATGGGCTTCTACACACTCTTTAATATGGCTACTGATTAACAGTTGTGGCTTAAGAGCTCCAGAGAGTAACATCCCCACAGGCCTTGTTTACTATAGGGAGTGTACCTTGACCCAGATGGACATTAATCTCTAACCCCCTGTGACTCACTTTATGGGAAGGAAACAGCAAAGAAACCGTGAGACTTATGGGACATTTCCACCTCTAAGACCCCTACTGGACAAGGATTGATATAGGTAATTGGGCAAGGCCAATGGGAGAAAAATCACATCTTTCTGGATCCCACATTGGTGCCCCCCTCATCCTTAAGGGATAAAAACTCCTATAAGACAATAGAGAAGGGAGGCTCTTCTCCGCCTTCCCAGCTGTCCTGGGAGCTGCTTGCTTTCCTCTAACAATGACTTTGCTTGCTTGCTGCCTGAGTGTTCATGAAGTTCATTCTTTGGCTGCATGAACAAGAACCCAGATTCCAATAACTTATTTCCAGCGTCAATATGGGACTTCAAAGACTCCCCAAGGAAATAAAACTCAAAGCCTCAGGCCAAGATAAGATTTACCAGACCCTTACCATCTCATTGTAATGGTTACAAAGTTCTTGAGCCCCCTTCTCCACCTTGAGCAAATTGCCCTACTCCTTCCTGCCCCCTACTAGAAAAGGTGTGTGGCCCACTCTTCACCCCACCCCTACTGGGGCCTTTTACACCCCCAACCAACCACCAAGCATATTGTAAGATTCCTCTTTCCCCAACCAATCATCAAGTCAGCAGGTATATCATAAGACCTCTCCTCTCTAGCTGGGCTGTAAAAACAGATGCCACCATGTGGCTCAGGGTTGACTCTCTCTGATTATTAGGAGGTCATCCTGTTGTGCTAGCAGCATTTCTTATCTCAATAAACTTATTTTTTTTCCTTTTCACCCCACTATGAGTCTGGAAATTCTTTTTCCAACCTGTGCATAGACCACAACAGGGGATCCAAAAGCCAGATGAGTCCCTAAACCTCTTCATAGCAGAAACTCACAGAGAAACATATTGTGTTTTTAACTAAACTTCCAACCTAGGAAATCTCCAAGCTCTAATGTGATGCCTCTATAAAACAAAGAAACCCTTTAAATATGATGTTATTATGTTTATATTTTCTTTAATTATTTTATTCCCTTGTTGCCAAGGGAATATGTTGTTATCATACTGTAGGAGAGCAGAATTTGCTACCCTAAAATATGTCTTTTTGGCAAATTAATTATTTTAAGCTGGTTAATTTCTAAAAAACAGCAGACATGGGAAAAACTCTGAAAACTAAGTAAGAGTTACATTTTTGGAAGACACATTTACATTTATAAGGGAAATCACCATTTGTAAGGGTGTCTTCCTCTCTGTACCAGGAAGTAGAGGATGACCAAATTTCTAGAAATTCTTATCAGAGGAGAAGGCAAAGATTTTCATCTGCATCATAATCACCCTTGTGTAGTGTTTTTCCTGGAAATCTCCCATAACTGGCTTTCCCACCCACAACATCCTCTTTTGTTTTTGGCTGAGGATGGTATTTAAGGTGAGGGCTTTGGCTATTTGGGCGAGTTACTCAGTTTTCCTGGGACTCTCCCATGTCTACATTAAACTTTTGTTTGTTTCTCTTCTATTAATCTATTTCATGTCAAGTTAATTCTTAGACCAGCCAGAAGAACCTACAAGGGTAGAGGAAAATTTCTTCTTCCCCTGCAACACCCAGGGACTAAAGATTTGATTGCAAGTAGACTTTATCTTTTGTCATTTATTTCCAACCTGGTTTCTGAGTTTCCTTAGAGTCTAAACTACTAGCATAAACTTTCATTCTACCAATGAAATTCACTACAAAGGATTTTCCGTTAAAAAAAACAACAAGAAGACACTCCTGTTGAGATACAATAGTTTGTCCCTTGTTAATTCATTAATAAGTCATTCTTTTAATTTTCAATTAATTATTTATCAGCCACGATAAAAAACAAAGATCTACTAGAGAAAGACATGGGGTTCTGGGTTAAGTGACACATTTTGATTAGCACTGCCTTCTATGTATACTCTCAGTATTAGTATATTTTAGAAAATAATTTCCTAAATGCTTAGCAAATTTAAGAACAAGATGTTACCACTTGAAGGGAAGGGTGATAAAACCAAGAAAAAAAAATGTTCCAAAATCAGAGGCAATACATAAAAATACGTCCATGTAAACTCATTAAGAAATAATGTCATGATGTGTAGCACTGGGAACTACGTCTGGTCACTTATGATGGAGGATGATAATGTGAGAAAAAAGAATGTATACATGTATGCGTAACTGTTTCACCATGCTGTACAGTAGAAAAAGATTGTATTGGGGAAATAACAAAAAAAAAAATTAAGAAAGAAGGAAAGAAAGAAAGCCAGTTCTTTGCATTAAAAAACAAAACAAAACTGAAAAATGTCGATGCTGTCAGAAATAACTGCATATCCTACAATGATTTCTTTGGTGATCAATTGAATATAAAACAAAAACACACCCTCAGACAAGCTGAATCCTTCAAGAGAATAATGCTCCAAAGCAACCTAAAGATCCTTCCCTTTGCACTTGACCCACAATGAGATTTTTCTCAGTTTTTCTCTATGCTGACTCAGGAAGCACCTTCCTAAAATTATGTCAAATTGTGAATTCTAAGGGAAATATATACTGTCTGTTAGAGTTCATGATGTAGTTAATAATAATTTCTAGAGTAACTTTGAAGTAATAAAAATTAGGTGGGATTGGTACTGTAAAACCTATCATGCAAATGTAGAGAGAACATAGCTCCCCCCACACACAAACACACGCACAAATAGCTTTCGCATAACATCTTGCCACCAGATAAAAAATAGCTTTGGGGTTAAAAGAGACAGAGAAAGTGAGTCCTATCTCCAGCAATATCCATAAATAATTTACTGCTAGCTTGTAAACAGTAGAGCAGCCTAGTATGAATGCCAAAGAGGATCTTTATGTGTCATAAAGCCACTCAAAAGTGCACTTGCTGCTGCAAGTCTGACTGTGAGCTTTGATGTGCTGGAAAAGAAACTGCTAAGCTGAGGTCATCAGTTAGTAGAAAACAATTTCCCTCATACAGAGCAGCAGACTGACTGCTGTGCATCTGACACATACAGATTGGAATTGAAAAACAGCGTTGCATAATGTGAGTGAGCTGAGAAAATCAATCTTGGCTGCTCCTTCTGAATGACCAGAGCTAATGCAAAAGGTGGTGCTTCTGCCAAAGCTGGTTTCTCAGCTTGGCCCTGTTTGACATCTGGAGCTGGTAACTCTGTTGTGGGCACTGTCTTGTGCATGGATGGTGTTAAGCAGCATCTCTGGCTGCTCACTACCCATCAGATGCCAGTGGCACCTCACCTCCCCGCCCCAACGTCTGCTCATGCTCCCAACTAGTTGTGCCATCAAAAATGCCTGCAGGTATTGTCAGATGTCCCTTGGGTAAGGAAAATCACCCCTGGTTGGGAACCACTGGTCTAATGGAAGGCAGGACATTATGAAAATATTGTAAGGCTCATGTGATGGCTTTATTTACATTCCTAAATTGATTCTGGTATAATGAGCTTTCTTTCCTAAATCCAAAAACACTTTGAAAGTAACACCATTTGTCATATCCTTCCTCCAAACCACCACCCCCAATCAAAAATAGTGAAATATCAGTATTTTATTTCAGATTGTATAAAATAAAAAAATTACAGATAAACATCTGAATTCTCTTGCAATATTTTTTTCTTTTAGCATCTTAAAAAATACTATAACACAAAGTAGTGTTCTAAGAAGCAAAGGTAGAGAAACCTAATAAAGACCAGCTCTTTATTAATATTGAATGCATGAAACTATTCAAATCACCAAGCCCTGCTGGGAAGAATGTATATTCACAATCATAAACAATGCATAAAGGAGGTAGATTCAGGAGGGAGGAAATTAAATATTCTGATTAAAAAGTACTGGGAGCAAACAAAAAGGCACACAAATATAATTGCATACAAATGCCTTTATTCTATCAGATCTCCTGGAATGTATGTGTTAAAAGTGTTAGGGAGAAAGAACTTTCCTTTACCCTTCAAAAGTCCTTCTGGCTGGTCTCACAATGAAAATGACATAAGACAGATTAACAGGAGACAAACAAATGGATACATTTTATAGGAGAACCCCACATACATGAGATGCTCTAATATAGAAGGGTGAAATGAAGTTCACAGGACAATAAAAAGAAGAGTAGGAGTTCCCATTGTGGTGCAGCAGAAACAAATCCAACTAGGAACCATGAGGTTTCAGGCTCAATCCCTGGCCTCACTCAGTGGGTTAAGGATCTGGCATTGTTGTGAGCTGTGGTGTAGGTCACAGACACAGCTCAAATCTCCTGTGGCTGTGCCACAGGCTGGCAGCTGTAGCTCCGATCAGACCCCTAGCCTGGAATCTCCATATGCTTCAAGTGGGACCCTAAAAAGTAAAAAAAAAAAAAAAAAAAAAAAGAGTAGATGTTTGGAAATTAGATATTGACACTAAACAGACAGGTAACTCACATAAAGTTTCTCTCTAGTAATAGTTCTCATTCTGGGAAAGACCCCCTATTTCAATTCTTCTAGGTAGTTAAGGGAGGGGCAGTGGTTTGTCTTGAGGCCCTAGGGTCATGACTGCCTTTCGTTCAAAATAATCCACATGCCAAAGCGGCATGCCTTGGGGAGGCTCATTCTGAATCCCTTCACAGGCTTCACCATTTTAAAATCCTGGCCTCTGAATCCTTATCCATTCTTGCAGTGCATGATGTCAAAAGCTCTTCCAGAACATCTTTGAATTCAGTTTCATTCTAAAACTTTGCTTAAACTCAACTTCAACCTTCTACTTACCCAAGGCCAGGACCTCCAAGTCAAATGAATGACAGAACTAATGTAGCTAACAAGATACCGCCTTGAAGTGCTTCATAAAGCTTTCAATCTAATGTCATTAATGTCTGAAGAGAAATTTAGTGACTTCCATTGAGATTAATAGCAGGTTGATGGTATTGACTGAATCCAAATGAGTCAATTGTATCATGTTGGTCAATAAATGTGGATCCAAATTAAAAAAAGCATCCAGGGTCGAGTGTAAGGAAGCTTACAACAATCTATGCAATACGTCTTTTGTTAAGGAACGTTGCCTCTGAAAATAAAAATTAAGCCTAAGGTAACAGCATATTAATGTTGACATCCAACCCCAAAGAAAAGAGTGGATGGAACACACGTTCAGGTATAATCACAGATATGCTGATGTAGCACTTACCAATAATATCATTCACTTGTTTTAGAATGTTTATTCACTCTCAAAAGAATGAAACTGTGACAGTACTGTGGTCACCAACATCTGTATAATCAATGTGGTGGCACTGCCAATAGTGAGCTTACATAACTTCCACACATTAAAAAATAAAGAATAATTCATAGAGATATAAATATTCTCTGAATATTCAAAGAAAACAGTGGCTCAGACAAAGAGTGAAAAACTAACTCAGGAACAGCAATGGTGACTAACTGATATTATGTGTCATGTGCTATGGATTGACTCATTTAGTTCTCCCAATTCTAGGAGGTAAGTGTATCATCTCCATTTTACAGACGGCGAAACTGAGGCATAGAGAGGCTATATAACCCTGCTATTTAGTGGTAGAGGTGGTCTTGGAATCCACAGAGTCTGATTTCAGAGTGTACAGTCTCAATCATTATATGGCAGCATCATTTACAAGAAGGAATTCAATAGCTAAAGACTTGGGAGAAGGGTGTTTCGGGTGGAGGGATCAGGTATGTAAAGGGTCAGAGAGAGAAGAAACTTGGCATCCATGGTGGCAGAAGAGTAGGGAGTAAGGGCAAGAATGAGATGAGAAGTAACAAATATTTTCCTTTTATTTTTCTATCATTGTTGAAAATTAATATTTCTAACTTTCATTTCCCCTTTGTTATCTTTTTTTTTTTTGGTCTTTTTGCCATTTCTTGGGCCGCTCTTGTGGCATATAGAGGTTCCCAGGCTAAGGGGCGAATCGAAGCTGTAGCCACCAGCCTACACCACAGCCACAGCAACGCGAAATCCTACACCACAGCCACAGCAACACGGAATCCGAGCCGCGTCTACAACCTACACCACAGCTCACGGCAACGCCGGATCGTTAACCCACTGAGCAAGGGCAGGGATCGAACCTGCAACCTCATGGTTCCTAGTCGGATTCGCTAACCACTGCACCACGAAGGGAACTCCCACCCCTTTGTTATCTTTTTTCTTGCTTTCAATTTGTTTTGAAAGTAACTGGACTTGTATTTACAGATCTTAAACATTTTACCTTTGTTCATCTGTAATTATTTTATTTTATTTTTATTTTATTGCTTTTTAGGTCCACACCCATGGCATATGGAAGGTCCCAGGCTAGGGGTCAAATCGGAGCTGCAGCTTCAGGCCTACACCACAGCTCACAGCAATGCCTGATCCTTAACCCACTAAGCGAGGCCAAGGATCAAACCCTCATCCTCATGGATACTAGTCAGATTCATTTCCGCTGTGCCACAACAGGAAGTCCCTGGAATTATTTCTTTAACAATTAGGAAGGAAAATATTAACAGCTTGTCTTTATCCCATCCTCTCTTTCCTGAGGAGAAAAATGAAGAATCTGGCCAAATCTTGTACATTGCTAGTATTTACTAAGAGAATCTGGAATGCTTTTCACAGGATACACCTTATATGCCTTGGTTCCTTATGCTAAACAAACCTGGAATTTATGAATTTGTGGGGCACAGTCTATGAGAAAATCACAGGCAGCTGAATTATTAGCTGAGTACAAAAATCGAGACTTTGTGATAAAAATAGCTCCTTTTGGTCTCTCCTTGTGTAAGTGATAAGCATTCATTATTAATTGTTTTTTAATATATTAATGATATAATATATACATACAAAATGTTGAATCTCCAAAAGAGAAACTCAATTATCAAAATAACATGGAATGTACAAAATTTTACTCTATCACCAAGAATTCACCAAAGCCTTACAAAAGTAGAAACTATGCAGCTCTCATTCTCTTACAGCAAGTGGAGAAACAATAAATTTATGCAACCAAGGATAAAAAGTTCTCTCTGTTTAGAAATTTAACCCTCTTCCAAAGAACTCTTGAGTTAAAGAAAAGATCAAAACTGAAATTACTCTCTCTTTAATATGGAAAGCTAATGAGGTCAAAGAGTACACTATACTATGGAAGGCAACCACCAGTCAACCTCAGAGGAAAACACACATATTAGTACACAAAAGAGTAAAAACAAAGGGCCAAACACTCTGTTTAAGAAACAAGAAAAAAAAAAGTCCAACCAAAGAAGTAAGGACTTGATAATGACAACTGAGAAAATAGATCAGTACAACAAAAATCATGTTTCGTAAAAAGGAGATAAATGTTATAAAACAAAAAATTCTAATCAATTGAAATATCAAATATTACTTGAAAAACCTAGCCCAGGAGTTCCTGTGGTGGCGCAGTGGTTAACGAATCCGACTAGGAACCATGAGGTTGCAGGTTCGATCCCTGCCCTTGTTCAGTGGGTTAAGGATCCAGCATTGCTGTGAGCTGTGGTGTGGGTTGCAGACGCGGCTCGGATCCCACGTTGCTGTGGCTCTGGCGTAGGCCGGCAGCTACAGCTCCGATTCAACCCCTAGCCTGGGAACCTCCATATGCCGCGGGAGCGGCCCAAGAAATAGAAAAAAGACAAAAAAAAAAAAAAAAAACCTTAGCCCAGTACCAGACAATTTTATGTTATGTTCATTCAATATTACCTGGGATATATACTTCCTATATTTTATCAACCACATCTGATCATCTTTTGCTTCTGTGGAAGCAAAGCTTCTCAATTCATTTGATGACTAACACATCTCTGATTCCAAAGTTTCACAAAAGTAGCACATGTGTGCATGCACACACAACCTGACAAACCAGTATTAATATATCCAACACAAATTTCCAGTAAGTCATTAGCAAATCAAATTAACATATACTCTTATTGAAATCAGCTATTTTAAAAGAAAAATCCTCCAAAACAGAGTTATATTCTAGGAATTCAAGAATTATTTAATATGAAGACTCTCTACCACAAGAGACCATCTGTGTATCCACATAAATACTAAAAGATCAATGCTAAGTGTTAATACCTATTTTTGATAAAATAATAAATAAAATAATTTTAGGGAGAGTAGGGAAATGACATGAATTTACTATTATTTACAGAATTGTCTATTCAGAAAACTCCAAAAAATACATATTAAAATTAAAGAGAGTTGACTATCATTTATATTATACACATATTAAAAAATTAGTTGTTTCCCTGCATACAAGCAGTAACCAGCTGTAAAATATAATGAGCACAAATTCCATTTATACTAGCAAAAATAATGTGTATGTGCATATTTGTTCATCTGTGTGTGTTTAATGCCTAGAAATAACAGACACTCAGTTTTGCTTTGCAATCTACTTACTCTGTCACCCCTCTGCAGAGTGCTTGGCCTCTCCTCTTCATCCATATAAAACTGACCCTTCCCTATGCAGTGTCCCAAGTCAAAACCCACCTCTAACATCCATATCTACACATTTACTCTATTTCTTTCTTTCTTTTTGGCCTCATTCACAGCATGTAGAAGGTCCCAGGCCAGGGGTCCAACACCACAGGAGTGACCCGAGACACAGTAGTGAGAATGCCAGACCCTTAACCTACTGAGCTACCAGGGAACTCTCATTCTATTTATTGTTGTTTCTGGAAATAAAAACTTTCCTCACAGTAGCTGAGACCTCCTTGAGTCCACTTGGTAACCTCCCATGGTAGGAGGAACTTTTTGGCATTAACTGGTATTCCTATAAATTAATTCCACCACACCATCTCACCACATCCTGTACTTCCTTTTAACAATACAACACCCATACTGCCATGATTTGAGGCTACTGTGACCCTGCAAGAGTGATCATTGTAATAGAACAAGGCCCTGTGAGGTGTAGAGAGTATCATAAAACCAAGAGATAAGGTTCTGAGTGCTGAGAGGAAAAGGGATCTGGTCCATGAGGCCTGAGTCACCACTGCATGAAATGCAAGAGGCCTGCCTCAGTCCTGCAGCCTTGCAATTGCTACCTGTCATCACTGCACATGCTGGGGAAAAGCCAAATATCTTCCCAAGTGGCACTGATGGGACTCAGAGCACCAGTGGGCACACAGACGCCTTGCCTGATGCCAGTGACAAGGAGTGACCACAGTGGAGGACAGATAGTACAGTTGACCTCCATAGATACCAGCACAGGTCACAGGACCACAGGTTGGCAGCCTGGCGCTACCTTCCCTGCCGCCATGCTCAACTTAGGCCCAGCCTCCACCCAGAGCCCTAATGCTACATCAACTCTAGCTGCCATCTTGAGAAGAAGGAACGTTCTTAATTAAGTACATTCAAACCTTTTAATAACCACCTGTCAGAACTCACTGCATTTAGGCATTGTGCCACTGGAAAGATCAGGGACTTAAAATAGAAATAAGGTGAAATAGAGCAAAATAGTCACAATTTTGGATACATAAAAAAATCATTTGGAAAAACCATGTCCACTGCACCATAAACTACAAGGACAAATCTCAGGCGACCTAAGGGACAACCATGGGACTCAAAGGAATGTACTTTGGCCCAGGTTTACGAAATATCACAGACATTTCTTCTACAAGGAACAGTAGGAGAAGTTACTGTATTGTCTGTCTTCTAGAGCTGAGGGAAGGGTGGGAGGGAGTGACCATCTCTGTGATCTACCATTGAGTGTACAATATGAGCGAGTGCAATTGCACACCTTGGCATTTCAAATTTGCTCGCCCCAGCAAAAGGAAAAACTCAGCTTTCCACCTGTATTAAGGAAAATCCAGTTCTTCCCTGCTTTGTCATTCTTTACTGTGAGTCTCCTTTACAACTCACACCAAACACTCACACCTCTGACGCTTTTGGTCACTGAATATGTACAGGTTTCTAGCCACAACAAGCAATTCTCTGTGACTGGCTGGGTGCCCTACAATTCAACACAATTCTGACACAACCTGGACAAAGCATCTGGTCCCACAGATTAAGGGTTCAGTTCTGCAAGATCCACTCCTCAGGTTTGCTGGATTTGCTACAGCAGCTCTCCAGAAGCTAGAAAAACAGTTTACTTACATTTTCTGTTTATTATACAAGGATATGATAAAGGATACAGATGAGCATCCAGATGGAAGAGATGGGCAGGGCAAGGTATATGGGAAGGGGCATTAAGCTCCCATGCCCTCTCCAGGCATGTAGCTTCACCAGCACCCCTGTGTGGTCACCAACCAAAAAGCTCTCTAATCCCCCACACTTTGCACATTTTATAAATTTTATAAAAGCAGGTAGGATTGATCATTTTCAGGCTTATTCCCTTTCTCAAGAGAATGGGAAAATGAGATGAAAATTCCAAGCTTTTAATCATGGCTTGGTCTTTCCAGTGACCAGCTCTATCCAGGAGCCCCAGCCAGAATAGCATCACTGGAACAAAAGACACTCCTATCACCCAGGAAATTACAAGGGTTTCAGGAGCCCTGTGTCAGGTACCAGGGGCAGAGATCAATGCATATTACAACCCAAATGTCCATTGACAGACGATTGGATTAGGAAGATGTGGTATATATACACAATGGAATACTACTCAGCCATAAAAAAAGAACAACGTAATGCCATTTGCAGCAACATGGATGGAACTAGAGACTCTCATACTGAGTGAAATAAGTCAGAAAGACAAAGACAAACACCATATGATATCACTTATAACTGGAATCTAATATACAGCACAAATGAACCTTTCCACAGAAAAGAAAATCATAGACTTGGAGAATAGACTTGTGGCTGTCCAGAGGAAGAGGGAGGGAGTGGGAAGGATCAGGAGCATGGGGTTAATGGATGCACACTATTGCTCTTGGAATGGATTTACAATGAGATCCTGCTGTATAGCATTGAGAACTATGTTGAGATACTTACATCACAACACAAAAATGGGAGAAAAAGTATGAATACATGTATGTGTAACTTGGTCCTCATGCTGTACAGCGGAAAATAAATAAATAAATAAATAAATAAAAGTAAAAAAAAAATCACAGTATCACACCCGGCTTACATTTATAGATAAAGCAGTCTTGAGAAGAGAGCAATAGCATTCTAAAATCAATAGCAGTTGGATTTCCCATTGTGGAGCTGCAGAAACGAATCCAACTAGGAACCATTAGGTTGTGGGTTCAAACCCTGGCCTTTCTCAGTAGGTTGAGGATGTGGCGTTGCCATTGAGCAGACACAGCTCAGATCCTGTGTTGCTGTGGCTGTGGCATAGGCTGGCAGCTGTAGCTCCAATTCGACCCCTAGCCTGGGAACCTCCATATGCCGCGAGTGCAGCCCTAAAAAGCAAAAAAAAAGAAAAGAAAAAAAAAGTTATAAAATAAAATCAATAGCATGGAAAATAGAAGAAATAATGGAAAAGATATATATTATTCAGATGTCAAGCAATCGTGATATTCTGCTTGAAGATGATGTCAGCTAAAATTTTCTAAGTTTCTAGTTTGCCTAATTTCCTTCTGTCTCTGTTTGCATACTAAACCAGTGTTATCCTATATAAAATGTTTTCTTAAAACCAGTTATCAATCTGAACAATCACAAAATTCTTAAAATTATTTCCTGTATCAAATAGACTCTAAATAGAGCTTTGATAATCTTTTTTTTTTTTTAGTAATCGACAAACAGGTTTATCATATCCACTTCTCTCCAAGAAAAATAAATACAACTTAAGAGACTCAGCACTAATACCATAAGAAGATGGCCACTTAACCTGTTTATGGAGTTCGGAGAGGAGGCTAGAGTAAGCAATTAAATTACATGCGAGCAGTTGTGTTGGCCAATATTCTACTTCTGTGGATTCTGCCTATCGAAGGCAGGTGGTTTATTACAACTTGGAAAGGACTCCTGGAAAGATAACTATTTCTCTGGGAATTTTAACTCAGAGATTAAAATTTTGGACAATTTTTTCCTATTTATTCAACACACACTGCCAGGTAAATTGGAAGCTTCATAGCTAGCTGAACACAGGAAGTCAAACAGCTGTTAGACCCACTACTTTTCCCAAACTGGTTCAGTTCCAGTTGAACTTGTTAGGCTCCAGCAAGAACCAGGCTGTCCCAGACAACCAATCCTATTATCATAAGACCTGCTGGAGCCAATCTAATCCCTGAGGCTGTAGTGTTTCTACAGCCATCCCCCCCACAGAATAAGCCTAATGAAAAGTTTCCAGCAAGTTGCAGAGTCACTCGTGAACAGACCCATGATGATGCCAAAAGACTAACATTGGCTAAGGACTATTCCCAGGATGACTCCCTAGCCCAAGAAGCAGAAATGCAGGTATGCACCAGTTTCCCTTTCTAGACAAGTACTCTGGCATCAGGAAGTTTTCCAGTATCAGGCATGGCAAAAAGATGACATAGGTATTTAAAGTTAGGGATGGTTCTAATAAAATCACAATTTTTGTTTTTTTGTTTTTTGGCAGTGTCTAAGGCATGTGGAAGGTCCTGGTCCAGGGATCAAACCTGCACCACAGTAATGACTGGAGCCACAGCAGTGACAAGACTGGATCCTTAACTCAATGAGCCACCAGGGAACTCTCACAGGTTATATTTACAGAAAAGTACTGGGTCTGAATTTCTATGCACACATGCATACACACACACACACACACACACACACAGCCAAAAAGAAAAAAATACATACATCTAAATTAGCTTGTCTTTCAAAATCATCGAGTAGTGTACTACAAATAACTGTGAAATTCCTAGATTTGGATTTGTAAGCCTTTTTACCTAATTTTTATTTTTTGTTAATATGACCTTGAAACTGTAATAGGCCCTTTGAAATGTCCTTAAGAGTGCCGAGATACCTATGATTATTCTGGGTTCTAGGATGGAAGAAGGAACACAAGGAAGGTATAAATATAAGCCTCATGAGGAAGGATAGTCCAGAACCCACACTGCCACCACCCAGGTAACAGTGGAGGCAGTGACAGGTGCAGTGAGGAGCTAAAGTTAATTTCCTCTCTGATGGTTTCTACCCAACCTGCACACGATCCCTAGTTGATATCCCGCAAAAGCCAAACTCAAGTCACAGCTTGAAGGCTACCCCTCCTACCATGCACAGCTCTGGGTGAAGGCTATATGGGAACTCTGTACTACATCTGCAACTTTTTTTTTTTTGAAAATCTAAAATTACTTCAAAAAATTATAAGATGTTTGGCACAAATCAGATATTATAAGTTGACATGACTCTGTAGACTCAGACAAGAGAGTTGTTTTTATTCATTCTTGGGCGTGACCACTGAAGACTTATAAGGTTCTTTCCAAATTTGAGTCTTTATGATCTTTGCCATATATCTATTTTAAAAATTAGTTGTATTTCTGTAGAGCCAGACATTGTGTTACTCTATTACCAAATATTTTACCCTGCTTTGTCAGGTGGGTTATGTATTGGCAAGCATACATATCCAAGCATTCCAACAAAGCACAAAAACCCCACATATAGAAAACTCAGTAATAGCTGAGAGGAAGCTGTAATTGTTATTGTGAACACATCAATTAATCCAGGGATCAAGAATTCCTCTTTATGGGAATTATTTATTTTCACAAAATTAGGCTAATAAAGAGAATAAATCTTTTTTCCTTTTTTTTTTTTTGTCTGTGTGTGTGCGTGTAAGTTACAGTTTGCTCTAAATGTAGCTCACAAGATATAACCCAGTGGAAAATTGATTTATATGCAAAATTTCAGAACCAGCCAGTTATTTTTTTGGCCACGCCCCCAGCATGCAGAAGTTCCTCAGGCCAGGGATCAAACCTGCACCACAGTAGTGACCAGAGCCACTGCAGTGACAATGCCAGATCCTTAACCTACTGCACCACAAGGGAACTCAAACTGTTTAAAGCTTTCTAACAGATGGGATCCTAAGGACTAAAAGGCTCTGTGTGTGTGTGTGTGCATCTGTGTGGCATGTGGATGTTCTTAGGCCAGGGATCGAATTTGAGTCACAGCAGATGCTGGATCCCTAACCAACTGTGCCAATCAGGAACTCCACAGATGCACATATTTTAGTCGAGTATAATCCTTTACACTCAGCCTCATTCTTTGTGAGGAGATATATATAGAGAGAGAAATAGATGGATAAAGCTTTTTTAGAAAAAAAATTACTTGTGGAATAATTTGCCCATTGCTAATATTGATTTAAGTGCAAATGATTTTGGCAGCAACTTAGAGAAAAACAATAAACGAACTTCAAATAATCTCCAGTTATCTGCCTATAAAGACACACAGCTACATCTATCCAACCTTCCTTTGGATGACCAGCTCTATTCCTTAGAATACTGGTTAATTTAAAATTGCAAGTGGAAAAGTAAGGGGCGAATGGAATTATTAAATTTGCACATATAGTTGTTCAAATATGTCTTTTTTTTTTTCTAGATAACACTGTAAAACCCTTGTTTGCCAAGGTGACGCCAGCACTGAGAGGGAAAAGCAAGGATTTAGATGACAATCACGTCTTTGGTTCCTGAGCCTCCCCAAATAATGCTACCCGGACTACAGTTTCTCAAGATCATCTCCTTCCTGATGATCTTAAATTACCATCAACAATCCTTTGTGGCTGCTGGAGCTTTTTCTACTTTGGAGTCGGCCCAACTTCAAATCCCTACTCTAATGCAAAAAATTCTAACCCGGGGAAATCATTTTCCCTCTCTGAACCTTTTTCCTCATTTCCCATGCTACCCTCTTCCCCCTCTCAAAGGCTGGATTTAATGAAATATTCCCAGCACATAGCAAGCACTTAGAAAATGGTTGAAAGGATGAATTATGTAGTCATAATTGTGGTCTGAATCCTGAGTAGATGTACGTGATATTGACATGGCACTTACCCCCTAAATTTCAGTTCCCCCATCTGTAAACTGTGGACAATGATGGTAACTCTTTCACAGGGTGGGTGTGAGGGTTACAATGAAACATGCCAGGAAGCATTTGGAATCATGTCTGGGATTCAGCAAGCCTCATATAAATATTAGCTGTTGTTGTTGTTGTTGCTGTTGTTGTTATTCACAAGCCTGTAAGAGAGCCCAGTGCTGCTGCTGCAGGGATTATTGGCACTTCCGCCATTGCTTCCACACTCTTTCAGCAGTCATAGGGCTGCCTGAGCAGGGGGAATGGTTCCTTCTCACCCATATTTTATGGCTTAAGAATGCACATGCTAACTGGTTCTCTCAGTGGCCACTGACCTCTTCCATGAGTGGATGGAAAATGCCCCCTGGGCCTCTGCTGCTCACAGTTGGTCCTAGGACCAGAGGCATCAGCATCAACTGGGAGCTAGTTTGACATGCATCCCTGGGTTCTACCCCACACCTGGTAAGTCAGAATCTGCAATTTAATTAAGTTCCCAAGGGACTCATGCAAAATAACAGGGGAGGAGGGACTGCTAGTCCACCTTTTTAGGGTCCTTCAAGAGATACAACCTCGTGCTGAGTTTCAAGATACCTTCCCTAACTCTACATGTTAATCTACTTATCCCAGCTTCTTTAGATGTCAGAGTGGAGTTCCATGCTATCTGGCCTCTTGGCACCCACCTACCACCTACTTCTCTTTCCAGATTGTTTCAGCTTCCATTCATCCTGATTTTAGTATCCTGCCTATTGTACACCTACAAGGGAATGAGATTTCCAACACACAAATCGAATTTATGCTCCCACTCATTCTTTGAGCTCTTCAGTGTTCTAAGTCAACTGTGGGAACAATTCCGTTGCTTCACTTAAACACACACAAAGTCCTGACAGAAATAAACAATGACAGAAAAATCTCATATTTTATCCCAAAAAATATCTTCAATGTACTTTCAGATATTACAATCTACCCAGTCACACTTTATTAATACCTGCACCATTAATAGAGGAATACTTTGTGTTGTAAGCTCCCCAAAACAATCTTCTACAACCCAAATCACTTAAATATCTATCAAGTCTAAATGCATTTCTACTATTGTAATGTGTTTTTTGACTACATATCTCATAATGATTTTCACTGCATGTGTATGTAATAGTGTTGTTTAATTGGAAGGTTAGATAGAATAGTGTAATATCTAAGCCACGCTTATTTGAGGAAGCTACATAACAAAGATTTATTTTTGCAAAAATCATCAGAGAGCACAATAAAGGGCATTTTTCCCTACACTTTCCAACCCTGTCAAGTATACTCATTGGGAAGAAAAGTAACTCATTAGAAGAGATAACTTATACTTCTCTTAATGAAGTTGAATAGATAAAGACAAAGCCCATTATGTTTCACTGGCAGCTGAATTTTATTCTGAAAGGTTACCCAAAGCTCAATGAAAATTTCAAGGACATCCTGCTGCAAAGGCATGGAAACCTCAAGCTTACGGAATTGTTAAGATTACCCAGTGCATTTCTCTAACTAATCTGCATTATAACCACACTGACTTCCCATGGAGAATTGGAAGAGACAAACATAATGAAAAAGGTTTTACATGTGCTACACCCTGATGCAAAATGACATATACTGAAATGCCAATGTCAAAGCAAGAACGTGAGGTAGTTCCCACTGTGGCTCGGCGGGTTACAAACCCAACTAGTGTCCATGAGGATGCAGGTTCGATCCCTGTCCTCACTCAGTGGGTTAAGGATCCAGAACTGCCATGAGCTGTGGTGTAGGTTGCAGACACAGCTTGGATCCCGCTTTGCTGTGACTGTGGCAGAGGCCGGCAGCTGCAGGTGCAAGTCGATCCCTAGCCTATAAATGTCCATATGCTGCAGGTGTGGCACTAAAAAAAAAAAAAAAAAAAAAAACAAGAAATTGAAAGATAAAGTGATGAAATAAATTTGTAGAGCAAAAGAGATACCTTCTTCTCAGGATAACAGAGGTGAATAAGTAGGATGGGGATAAGTGAGGAAGGAGGAAGGAGGACACAGCCACTCCCCTAACCCCCTAGCATCACTTAAGTTGGGCAGTGAGGGATTGATGGAATGGGAGGCGGTGGGAGTGGACAAGGGATGCTTCCCTTTTCCGAGTTTTTCACACCTTCAAGGAGTAAATATGCACACTTGCAAGCTTGACGTGACCTCTGAATTATTTCTTAACCTAGACTTCACAGACAATGTGTGGAAAATCTACTTTACAAACTGTGTGGAAAATCTACTTTACAAAATGTTCAGAGTCAACAGGTAAGAATCAAAGAAAAATGTCAGGGTTCTGAGGGTCAGGTGCAATAAATTTTAAGAAATCTTACTCAGAACATTCCTTGAGATGTTATAATCTATCCACAGCATTCATGCCAAGCAGAGACTAATCCTGGGTCTAGCACCTAAAACTAGCAACTGGCTCTATTCCTCACAGGGTAGTTCAAACGAGGAAGTATGTCATTTTGTCTCAACCTCTTTTTCTTTTATTTTTACAGCCGCACCTGTGGCACATGGAAGTTCCTAGGCCAGAGGTCAAATCAGAGCTGCAACTGCCAGCCTACACCACGGCTGCTACAGCAACACTGGATCCAAGCCACATCTGTGACCTATGCCACACCTTGTAGCCATGCTGGATCCTTAACCCACTGAGCAGGGCCAGGGATTGAACATACATCCTCACAGACACTATGTTAGGTTCTTAACCCACTGAGCCAGAATAAGAACTCCGCACTCCCTTTTTCTTCACTTGAATAAATCATTTTTTTTCTGACTAAATTATAACAATCTCAACATATTTTACCAATATCTGTATTCACTATCTCTGTATTTAGTACTCTGGCTACTCTCTCCCAACTCCCTATATCATTCAAAATATTTTGATAAGTAACAATTCTTTATGTGTTTTACCACTACATTTACTGCACATGAAAAAAAAAATACATATTTTTTTGAACATGCTTTCCCTCTTTTACCTGGTCAATCAGTTACATTGTTGATTCAGTTACTGGGTGATTCTAAACCCAATATCTCATCCAAAACAAGCCAATGTTTTTTACCGACACTTCTGCCAATTCAACTCAATTCAAGAAATTCATCTTGAGATAGCCTATGTACCATGCCTTTAGTCAATAAAGCTGTGAAAGATATGTACCCACCTTGAAGATGACTAGCCTCGAAGGTGTCTAGGCTTCTCTCTCGACAATTGAAAAAAACAATCACAAAAGAAAAATGAGGATCACAAAATTTGCACAAAACTTTTGACAATTTCTGAGGCCAAGAAAATGACAAGCCTAAAGGAAATTCATCAATGTATACAATAAAATTCATAGATAAAACTTTCCTCTCTTTCTGGTCTGGTTAGATTTTAAACACTGAAAAATTGCAATCAAGTGTTTTATTATCTTCATATACCCCACAGAATTTGGTACGGGGTGGTGACATAGTAAGTACTTGACAAAAATTCTAAATTGAGCAGAATGAAATTATAGTTTCGAGTAGAGGGTAAAAGGAATATCTGAAGGAGTTTTCTCCCAGCAAATAACAGCATTCTCTAAACTTTGCAGAAGAAAAATGGCAAGCACGGCAAGCAGAAGAAAGGATGGCCAAATAGGCAGGCATGTGGCCAGTAGAAAAACTTGAGGATTTTCAGATATTGAAAATGTCTGAGTAAGTAAAACTGGCTGGGGGTCATTTAAGCTTATCATAAAATCTATTCATATGGCCGTATGTCTCCTTTATATTACTGGCTTTTCTATCTTAACTTTTTTTTTTTTTAATTAAGCAGGTTTACTTATTACAGGCTACCAGTGGAAGTCAGTGTAGCCAGGATACGCAGCAAAGAGATCAACAACATTATTCAGGACAGATGGGAACATAAATTTCTAAAACCTAAAATCCTCACCAGTGGTACACAGCTCTGGATATCTACCTTAACTTTGTATTTGCTCAGGGAGAAAAAAAAAAAGGTGAAAGTAGTAAATGGAGACAAAAAAGCTATTAGGAGTCAATTAGGAAAAATATGGTCTAGTTCCTGGAAGCTAAGAGAAATCAAATAGATCTTCTTTCCATCTAGAGAAAATTGTCTTCTCTTCCACACAGCCTTGATTTAAACTTGACTAGATTCTTCTTGGGATGAATATTCTGGACCCAAACACACCATTACCAAGATCTGTAGTATGTAAGGGCAGCAACAACTTAGGATGAGGTTCTAATGCATATCACCTGAACACTGGAGGAAAAAAAAAGCCTTTCACTGAAGTACAAATTGACACCACAGTGATGAAAGGAAAAGCTATCCATATCCCTCTGGACTGTTGCCTAGATCAGAGTTCAGCCAAATCTGACCCATCACCTCTTTTTTGTAAATTAAGTTCTATCAGAACACAGAGGTATAGTCTATGGCTGCTTTCATACTACAACAGCAGAGCTGAGTAGCTCCAACAGAAGATATGGACCTCAAAGCTGGAAATATTCACTATCTGGCCCTTTACAGAAATAGTTTGCTAATCCTGCAGTAGTATATTACTGTTATATCTGTTCTTTGCCAGCAACCTTCAAAAAGGCAGTTCCAACTTTCATTAAAGAAGATATACAAGTGGCCAATAGGAAAAGGTGTTTATCATTATTCAGTGGAGAAATGAAAACTAAAACCACATCAATATACTACTTCATACCCATTAGAATGGTTCAAAGTAAGAAGACTGACCATACCAAGTGTTGGCAAGGAAATGGAAGAAATGGGACTCTCATACACTACTGCTGCGTATATAAAATGGTACAACTACTTTGGAAAATAGTTTGGTGTTTTCTTATAAACTTAAATATACCTTTCTCCGTGACTCCAGAAATTCCACTTACAGGTATTTACCCAAGAGAAATGAAAACATATATCCACAAAAAGACTTGGACTTGAATGTCCATAGCAGCTTTACTCACAATACCCCCAAATTACAGACAACATGAATGTCCATCAAATGATGAATGAATAAACAAGTTGCAGTATATCCATATAATGGAACCCTACTCAGCAATAAAGAGGAATAAACAAGTGATATATACATCAATGCGTGCAAATCTCAAAAACATAAAGCTGGCTGAAAGAAGCCAGGCAGGGCTTGAAGTGGCATTTGAATAGTAAGGAGCTCAAAGGAACTTTTGGGGCCAAGTGTGGCAATCTCCTACAATCTTTCAGGCGATGGTTACATAAGTGCCTAAATCTGTCAAAACTCATCCACATGTAAACCAAATTGGTCTATTTTATTTTATGTAAATTACATCAAGATAAAAATTGAGCTTTTAAAAAATTATTGCTCATAACCTTTCATCAGCCAGATCATGTATCCTAAATTCACCAAGTTGCTTTACCTCCTCCCTACTTTCAGCGTCATCTGAGAGTTCTCCATTAAGCTCCCACCTTGATATTCTTCATATTTCAGAACTGTACAATATTATACATCTTCCATACATTACTTTTTTTCATTTCTATTAGCTATCAGATTTGCAACGGTTCCATAGCCCCTTGGAGGTTATCAAATCCAACTTTTCAATCTTTTTTTCTTTTTATGGTTCTACCTGAGGCATATGGAAGTTCCCAGGCTAGGGGTCGAATGGGAGCTGCAGCTGTCAGCCTATGCCACAGCCACACAATTCCAGATCCAAGCCACATCTGTGACCTACACTGCAGCTTCCAGCAGTACCAGATCCTTGACTCACTGAGCAAGGCCAGGGATCAAACCCACATCCTTACAGACACTATGGCAGGTTCTTAACCCACTGAGCCACAGTGGAAACTCCAAAGTCTCAATCTTAAATGCTCTCCTAATTAGGAACAGGCCATGTTCATCATTTGGTTAATCTGCAGTCTGCCTACCATTGGCTTCTAGCCACTGGTTTCAATTCTGCCTTTTGGAGCCATATTCAAAAAGCTAAAATACACTTCTACCCAAAAGCCATTCCAATATGTGACACACATATACATAAACTCGATCTTGTCTCCCTCAAACCTTACTATCTCCAAGCTGAACACCTTCAATCATTTCCTTTTAAAAAAGCTCTAACTCTCCAACGCTGAATTTGAGCTCTTGATATGCTCAGTGTGTGAAGGTTTGGGTTCACAGTGTTTAAATATGCAACCAAGTAGGATTATATTATTATTGCAGAAGGCAAAACTATAGCTAGTTGGTATGAATTTATAGGTAAAACTTTTTTTTGTTTAGTAGAAGAGAAAATTTCCTAACAATTAAAACTGCTTCCAAGTGCAATGCTTGAGCAGAGACCATATCATCAGTCAAACACAGGGGATAGAACTTTGTATTTCATAGAAGCTGAACTATGAAATCTTAAAAATATGCTCACCAGCACTCTGATCTGTCAAAGGTCCTCATACTGATGAGACAAGGAACTGTTTAGCTTGTAAAAAAGACAAAATTAGATGGATACAGAATGCAACTGACTGGGTCTCTCTGGGGCCTGCTTTGGGCCCTTGAATAAGATTAAATAATTATGGAACTGAGTAGGATGAACAAACTTACCACACTAAAGAAAGAACATAATTTCATACATGTCTTCCCTAAAGCCAGATTTGTATAGTCCCATCGGACACCAGACAACATGCTTTGTGCTACCCTGAGAGTTAAACAATGCCCCATGTACCACATGAAATAAAGAAAAGAATGATGTCCAAGAGTGGTTGGGCCAAAATATCACTCTCAACAAGCAGACTCACAATAAATGGTGTGTCCTGGAAAATGAACAAAAGGGCAGCTATTCAGAGTAGCTCTCAGTCCTCCACCAAGTTGTTCCCGAAAGGAACTAAAAGAACGCCAGGGGTGCATTTTCAGAGTTTAAGTTATTACCCACAGATTAGGGACTCAGAATTTCAATCTACTTTGTGATTTCCTCCCTCCTTCATATCAGTGAGCTTAGCCTAGGATCTCTCCAGGTTGTGGGCTTTTCAAAAAGTGCTTTTGCTTACAATTGATAGGATTTTTCTCTTTTTTTCTAAGGAAAAAAAATGCATTAAAGATTTTGTTCTTTATAGTTTCCCAAACAACATGAGCTCAGCAAACAGATTTAGTTTTAAAAGTAACTTATCAACATTGACAGCGTCCTCTTAAGAACAGCTGTTGCCTCATAGACTGCAGTGTGAACATACCCCTGAATTTAGAAACAATTCTGCTTAGAAGGAATATTGCACATTTAGCACCCTCCCCTTAATTACCAAAGACATTTGCATGAAAGCCCCATCTTTGTTTGGCATCTTCACCTTATTATTTTTTCTAGGATTTAAAATTTAAGTCCTGCAAGGTGTCATTCTGTAATGATGAGTTTCGCCTGCAAAAGAAGAGCCATCTCCTCATTGCATGCCTCAGTCTAAGGGCCATTTTTGACTTTTAGAATTGCTCTTTCCTTTCTTTTATGGAGTTGGCTGACTGTCAAGGCTGGTTCTTTTGCAATCCTAATTTTGAGATGCAAGGTCATAGGAGTCTTGGCTCTGACAGTAGAAAATGAATTTATAAAGAAAGATACTATTCTTCATTCCTTTAATGTTCAAGATGTTGAAGAGAATTTGCATAATACGTGTTTTGCAATTTTTGCAAAGTGCCATGCCACACTTTTACAACTGACATTAGTCTTAGGATACTGGGTACATAAGCTTATGAATCATAATGTGTGACTAGAAATAGGTTGGTGAGAGAGTTAGCGGAAAGGAAAATAAAAGAAAATATTGATGCAATAAACACTAAAATTCTCTCACTGTTCTTTCACAGTAATCGTTTATAATATAGAATGGTTTCTGTGAACTATTTGCCTCCTCTGTACATCTCAAAAGAAATTCCTACTGATCTTCTAGAGTTCACTGTTCAATTGCACTAAGTTAATATTCACAAATGATTGGTTCAAAGCCTCACAAATGTTATCATTCGCTCTATTCATGTACTGTATGTGCACACAAGAAGAGAACTATGCAATACCTTTTTTAACCTTTCATTTTATGAAATACTTAGGAAATGAATATTATTCTAAGGGAAAAATAAATAATTAAGAACATAATTAAGACAAGTATGAAGGGTTCTTAAGTTGGCAGAGCATTAAATATATTTATCCCCTGCTAATAAGCACATGATTGCTTTTTTAGGAATAGCCTTAAGTATAGAAGTAAAATGGAAGTCAGGGAGGGGGAAGATGAAAGTTACAGAAAAGAGAGGCTTGGGGTGCCTCACACTAATTACTATTTCATCTGCTTAGAGGCAATCCTGAGTAGCAGTGTTCCTGATGATGCATCAACATTGATAAGAGACTAATGGCAGAATAAAAGGAATATGGCTCTCCGCAATACTTAGTTTTTTGTTTGTTTGTTTGTTTGTTTTGCTTTTTAGGGCTGCAGGTGCGGCATATGGAAGTTCCCAGGCTAGGGGTTGAATCAGAGCTACAGCTGCCAGCCTACACCACAGCCACAGCAACTTGGGATCCGAGCTGCATCTGAGACCTACACCACACCTCACAACTCCGGATCCTTAACCCACTGAGCTAGGCCAAGGATCGAACCCATATTCTCAGGGATCCTAGCTGGGTTCGTTAACCACTGAGCCAAGAAGGGAACTTCAAGACTTAGTTCATTTTTATTATCACTTACAGTCATGAAGGTTATTTTCAAAATTTAAAAAAGGCAGGTGAATTGGCATAGTTTATGCAAAAACACAACAGCCCGAAAAATGCTCCACACATCTAACACTGTGGTGTCACAGGGGGTTTTCCTTTCCTCCTTCTTGCTAATCTGTCTTTTCTGAAAATTATAAAAGGAATATTGAACCACTCAGAATGGGAGAGATTATGCTGCAGTAACAAATAGCCTCCCAAATCTCTGTAGTTTAGCACAACAAAAGGTGACACCCCACTTAATGGTCACTCAGAAATTTTGCAAATAGAGGCATTTTTTGGACGAGTGCTTCTATGTCTCTATCAGCAGGTGGAGGGAAACCAAAATCTCGAGATGTCTCATAAAGTACCACCTGGAGGTAAGGCATATATTCCACTCCCATTTCATAGGCCAAAGCAAGTTACATGGTCAGCCATATTGTCAAAAGAAATGGCGAAATGGAATCCTACCATACACCCCAAGAGCCAGAAATATTTGCTAAAAAGCATTCATGTCTGCTAAATACACTTATTAGTCACTAATTATATTTGGTAAATATTCTTATGTTTTCATGAAAATACATATATTTAAAATATTTTCATAAAATTAAGACGATATTGCACACATCTTAGCATACCATGTACGCATGCACACATCTCTTAGCGTATCATAAACACTGAGTATTTATTCTAATACACATTACTAACTCCTATGAGTAACTCATACTTTATTTAAATAGTCCTCTACTTTGGAATTTTAGCTCTAATTTGGTTTAAAAGTATAGTAAAGGAGGAGTTCCCACTGTGGCTCAGTGGAAATGAATCTTACTAGGAACCATGAGGTTGCATGTTTGATCCCTGGCCTCACTCAGTGGGTTAAGGATCCAGCATTGCCGAGATCTGTGGTGGAGGTCACAGACAGCTCAGATCTGGTGTTGCTGTGGCTCTGATGTAGGCTGGAGACTACAGCTCCAATTAGACCCCTAGCCTGGGAACCTCCATATGCCATGGGTGTGGCCCTAAAAAGCAAAAAAAAAAAAAAAAGTATACTAGAGGAATAGTGAATTGGGAGACCTAAAAGAAAATGTATGTAGGAAAGGAGGGACTTGAACATGAGGCTAAAGTCTCCAAAAGGAGGTCAGGAGGGAGCAAACCAGGCACAGAAAGAGCAAGTAGTCACGTAAATCCTTTTAACGGAGCCTTAGGTGATGGACTCCACACTCTCCACACATAGATTCAAAATAGTAAGTTAACAGAAAGGAAACTTGAAAGGACTTCACATGGAGCTCAACAACATTAGCAAAAGGAAGTGTTGGCTAATTATAAATTTGGGTTGATGACACTCCACACTAGTAATACATTACATCTAAAGTTGGAAGGCAGCTATGTTTACACAAACTGTGGCTGAAAGTTATATCCTGATATTCATTCAGATCTAACTTCCCCAGCAGATCAACATCAACAAAAGAGCATGAACAAGTTATTCAGACATGTAGAAGGCTTTATCTTTCATACATGATGAGGATGAGTGCCGTCAATTGGTAAAGCATCTTCTTTGAGTTCTTTCCAAGAGCAATGGAATACTTGCCTGGAACCTTCACATGATGCTCTCAATCAAGTATTTATTAAACTCAGCACTGTCCTAGGTGCTGGAGGAGACACAAAGGGAGTGATAGACATGTCCAGAGTATACCTGTGGAGGCAAAACCAACATGTGCAACATATTCAAATATTAATTAAGTTCACTGGACAACTGACTCCAAGAGCCAGCAGAATTGAGCAAAAGAAGAGCTGATTGTGAATTAAAATATTGTGAAAGACTTAATAGGAGAAGGAATGATTTGAGCCCAATTTGTAATGATAAGCAGCAGTAGGTGAAAAAGTGCTTGTGTAGAGGGGGAGAGGAGCTTGAAAATACACAAATCATCACAGAAATTATGGCAAAACACTAGGAGGGAGAGAAGGACCTGCTGATCTCAAATGGAGGGTGCTGGAAGATGAAACTGGAGAGGCCACGTAGGACCAAAGGAAGGAGGCTTCTGGAAAGCAGGAAGAAGCTTTTGGGAATTCCTCTAAAAGGAACTCATTACAGGTTCTCAAGAAAAGAGAATGATGTAATAAATGCGAGCTTTTGCTTCAGTTAGTCAGATGGTAATAAGCATGACTGAGTGAAATCACATCCCTTCCCCTCAAGCAACTTTCACACACAAACACACACACACGCATTAAACATATTAAAACATCTACAGGCAAAAATTTACATCCTCCATTCTTCAGACTTTAGATCTCAAACAAGAGTAAACATAATTAAGTAAGAAGAAGCGTAATGTAATGGTAATACTCGTAGAGTCCCTGTCTCTATCTCTACCCCTACATATTGCATCTCAAAGGAACCACATCTTACGTATTATTCTATATCCAATCTCTAACACAGTTTCTACCACATAGACAGCTTTGAATGCATGATTGAAGAAACTAGAGTATAGAGGATCACATAATTAGGTGCTCACTTTAAGCATAACAAGAGGTTAAAATACAATGTAACTTAGAAAAGGAATAAAAATATGACTTCCCTCGATCCATGTGCCAGACATCTTCCATTTGGCACTTGAGAGCCATGTTCCATCCTTCTCTACCCTGCTGGACTCAAGGTCATTGCACATTCCAAGGAAGAAAGAACTCAAATCTCCCCTCATCCTTGTATACTTAGAGATGGTATGCATCTCTCCCCCGCAAAAAAAAAAAAAAAAAAAAAAAAAGCTAGTAAAGCTCAGCTGTTAGCAGCTTCAGGTCACTGCAATTTCCCTGCAGTTCCACTATACCCAGACACATTTTTTAAAACAACTCCTTACCAAACAGACCTTCGATTCAAATTATCTTCATTCGAGTGCATCATTTATTTGCTATTGGGCCCCTAACTAATTTATTTTCCTTTATTTTTCCTAATATAAGAAAAGACAAGAGGAAACCCATCAATGAGGAAAGATTTTCATGAAGACTCTTGTTAGAGGTTGGTCAAATTTCACTTATAGAAATGGAAGAAACATTATTGAATTAGTTTATCACTTCCTGTAACATTCTCCACAGATGGGAAACTAAATTATAGTATGTTGATAAGAGATTCACAACAAACAGTTCTTTAGGTTTCAGATAAACAGTGGGAAACAGTTCCAAATGTTAACGGGAAATGAAATAATTTTTATTCATTGTACTTTGTCCTTATTTGGAACACAAAGCCATTGGCCTTTTGGCTTTCTCCCAATCATTAGCCTTTCTACTTTTTTTCATCTTCCTCTTTGAGTAAACAATAGAATTCACAATTAGTATTTCAAAAGAAAAATAGGCCAATACACTAAAGTCAATTATGCATCTGTCTTTCATCATGTCCATCTAAGTAAACCCTGAGTCTGGATGAAACCAAACATTTGTTTTCTCTGAGCCTACACCAGATCAGCCGAGTGCTGCTAGAGAAGGTCATATGATGGGGCAAGCTGTATTGCAATATATTCATAATTGCAATCTGAGTTAGAACCTACATGTTTATCAGAAATCCTCTCATGTTTCTCTGCTCATCTCCCACTCTCAGGGAAGGTTTTTCAAATCTTTCAATCCTCCTCAAGCCTCTGAGTCCCACCTCTTTTCCAGTCTTAAAAGGTGGTTTCCTGCTTCAAAAAAAAAAAAAAAAAGAAAAGGCAGCCATGCCACCTGCATGTTCCCTCATTTTCAGGAATCTCACCCCACTTAGAATATTATCCTCTTCTGTTCTCATCTCTTCCTCTTAATAAGACCCTTGCCATTAGGATTTAAACATGCAGATATCTCACTCACCTTTTACAAATAAGTGTTGCACACATTTCTAACTATTCATGATCAACTCCATCTCTCTTTGATGACACCTTATTGCTTTTAAGAAGGGTGCATTATGTAGCTCTATGATCTTTAATTTGATTTGCCAAGAACTAATGACATTTCCTCCCCAACATTTGGCATGCCTGACAACTATATTTAAAATGAATGAGGTATGCAACCTTAGAGATATGAGGTAGAACTGATCTAAAATTCTCTGTATCTGAGAAGAAGAGAAGGTGGCGATACATGACAAGAAGCAAGACCTAGAAATCCTGACAAACGATGGTTGCAAGGTCAAGGAAAGGGATTTTTGAAAAGAAACAAAATACTTCCCTGGAGATAGCTTCCCTGAGAGAATGACAAAAGCTCAGATGGGAAGGCATTAACTCCAAAAAAAGGAAGAGAAGAATGTTCCAGCTGGAGAGAACATCATATACAAAATCATATGACAGAAAAAAAGTACTGTGGGGCTAGATTTCTGAGATCACAGGAGAAACAGGTGGAAAAGGATACTATGAAGAAACCATGTCACACAGGGCTTATAGGCAAAATTAAAAAAACAAAACAAAACAAAAAACCCTTGCCTTGGAGTTCCCGTTGTGGCTTGGAACAAACCCGACTAGTATCCACGATGATGCAAGTTCAATCCCTAGCCTCACTCAGTGGGTTAAGGGTCTGACCGAGAGCTGTGACATAGGTCACAGACACTGCTCAGAACCCATGCTGCTGTGGCCGTGGGGTAGGTTGGCAGCTGTAGCTCTGATTTGACCCCTAGCCTGTGAACTTCCATATGCCACACCTATAGACCTAAAAAGCAAATAAATAAATAAATAAATAAATAAATAAATAAATAAATATTTTTAAAAACATTCCTTTATCCTAAAGGATAAAGAAATTATTGAAGGAGTTCCCACTGTAGCACAGTGGGTTATGAATGCGACTGCAGTGGCTCAGATTGCTGTGGAGGCAGGGGCTCGATCCCTGGCCGGCACAGTGGGTTAAAGGATCCTGTATTGCTGAAGCTATGGTGTTGGTCACAGCTGAGGCTCAAATTCAGTCCCTGGCCCAGAAACTTCTATATGTTGTGGGTACAACCATATATTTAAAAAAAAAAAAAGATTTAATTTTTTTTAATTATTGAAGAGTTGTGGGCAGAGAGACAGAGAGATGATATATCATGTTTGCTGCTGGGAGGAAAATACATAGTTTCAATGTGAAGAATAAACTGGAGAGAAACAACCTGCTGTCTGGGAAGAATAAAATTTGGTAGACTCAGAAGACACTGAGAAAGCAGTATCAGGAAGAATTGGTGAAGGATTGGAGATGGAGCTGAGAGGGAGGAAAATATAAAGTACAACTCTGGATTTCTAGCCTGCACAACTGAAATGAAGTGCCCTAAAATAAAAACAGACTTGGAGAGTTCTCTTATGCTACAGTGGGTTAAAGATCTGAAATTGTCACTGCAGTGGTTCAAGTCACTGCAGTGGCACAGGTTTGATCCCTGGCCTGAGAACACATGCTTCAAATGCAGCCAAAGAGAGAAAAAGAGATTTGGAAGAAAGAATGGAATTTGGGTTTGGTTGGACAATAGGTATCTGCAGTGTCTTTGGGTCATCAACAAGCAAATGATAAGTAGTCAGTTGGACATAAAGCTTTGTACTTCAGAGGGGATTTCTGGGCTACAGTTCAGATTTATAAGACATTTGAATTGAGAATAAACTTGAAGCCACAAGCTTACAATAGATCGTATCAAGGGAGAATGTAAAACAAGAGGTGGAAATAACCTAGATTCAAGCATTAAATAACTTCAACATTTAAAAGTGGGGAAGAAGCAGATAAATGGCAAAGAGAAAGAGAAGTGAATGAGGATATGTAAAAAATAGAAGCTGAGAGAAGATATGGTTTCAAGAGGTGGTTAATGCTAGAAGGTCAAGTAAAATGAGAGCTGGAACATGTCAAATGGATTTAACAACCTGTTTTTAAGGAATATTTCTGTTCTCAGAAAACTAAAAATATTATAAAAGCACTAATTACGTTTGGTCTCTTGGACAGTCTTCTCACATATTGTTTATCTTCTTTAGTCATATTCTTTTTCTTCAGATATTCTACTGGCATAAATCCATGAGCACGATGTTGGGGTGAAAGAATCACCATTTTCAGCACAATTCCATTGTTGTCTCAAATGACTCAGTTTATGAGACCAAAGCATCTTACCAACATTAATAGCATTTTTGTTTTCTCAAATTTTCTTCTCATTTTGGAATAGTTGTAGCAAAAATGCAATGAACAATAATATTGAAGTGATTGCTTAAAATAACAAAGAAGGTATGACACAAACTGCTGCCTAGTAAGCCAAGCCATTACTCAACAGCTTGAAGCATTTATCAATTAATGTATAAAAGTATGAATTCAATTACTGAAATATTGTGAGGTGGGCAATAGCTAATATATAACATATAAGTGATTAAAAAGCCAAATATTCAAAAGTTGAAGCTTACTTGTATCCTATATATTAAATTTAAATTCATGGAAACATCTTCAAAGGGGAATTTAAAGAACAAGGGAATTTAAGCATTTTCAGTAAGTTTAATGTGAAATTAATTAGCATGCACTTTTTAAAATCCCTTCTTCTCTATACCACATCCTTTTATTACATATAAGGAAACAATATTCAATGTATAAATATGGCTTGAGATACGACTTTAGTCATGAACGAAAACTGTAAAGTAGGTTTTGAATGTACTATCCCATTTGGAGGACATGGAAAAGACACAAACCCAAGGACAAACATCCTTTACAATTCAAAATAGAAATTTATTAATCAACATGTAAAAATTTAATTAATACTGAGGGGACTATGTGAAGGGAGATGCATATATACACTGCATATTAATAAGGAAGTCATAATGATGTACTTAACAATTATTGGTACCAAAAAAAAAGATCAGTCAATTAATTATGTTGAGATAACTGGTCAAGAATTTAGTGAGAAATTATATTGAATCACTGTAACCAATCTTACATAAGAATAAACTCCTGGTTTACAGATAAGCAAAACCTAAGAGAATTCAGCAACAATAAACCAGCTTTACAACAAATACTAAAGGAAGTTCTCCAGCCAGAAAAGAAAAGGTCACAACTAGAAACAAAAATACCACAAATAACAAGGCTCACCAGTAAAGGCACATCACAGTAAAAGTAGGAAATCATCCATGCACAAATATGCTACTAAAATCAGAAATCGTGAAAAGAAGAGCATACAAATGCAGGACACTGGAAACACTTGCAATTAAGAGACCAACAACTTATAGCAATCTTGTATATATACAGACTCCTATATCAAAACTTCAGGGTAAACGCAAACCAAAAATCTACAATTAATACAAACACAAATAAGAAAAATCAACTCAAATACAACATTAAAGATAGACATCAAACCAGAAGAGGAGAGAACAAGAGAAGAAAGGAAGAAAAAAGAGCAACAAAAACAAGTCCAAAACAGTTAATAAAATGGCAATAAGAATATACCTATCAGTAATTACCTTAAATGTAAATGGACTAATGCCCCATCCAAAAGACATAGACTGGCTGAATGGATAAAAAAACAAGATCCATATATATGCTGTCTTTAAGAGACCCACTTCACTTCTAGGGACACATACAAATTGAAAGTGAGAGGGTGGAAGAAAATATTCCATGCAAATGGAAATCAAAAGAGACCTGGAGTAGCAATACACTTATCAGACAAAATAGACTTTAAAATGAAGAATATTATAAGAGGCAAAGACATTACATAATGGTCAAAGGATCAATCCAAGAAGAAGATAAAAGATGTAACAATTGTAAATATATATGCACTCAACCTCCATATATAAGGCAACTGCTAACAACCTTAAAAGGAGAAATTGACAATAACACAATCATAGTGGGGGACTTTAACACCCCACTTACAGCAATGGACAGATGAACCAGACAGAAAATCAACAAGGAAACATAGTCCCTAAATGAAGCATCAGACCAGATGGACTTTATAGATATTTATAGGTCATTCCAATTCAAAAGGAGCAGAATACACATTCTTCTTAAGTGTACACAGAACGTTCTCTACGAGTGATCACATTCTGGGCCACAAATCAAGCCTTGGTAACTTTAAGAAAATTGAAATCATATCAAGCATCTTTTTTGACCACAACGCTATATGACTGGAAATCAACAACAAGGAAAAAAAAATGAAAAAAACACAAAAACGTGAAAACTAAAAAATATGCTACTAAAAAACCAAGGGATCACTGAAGAAATCAAAGACAAATGAGAAAAGATCTAGAAGCATATGACAACAAAGAGACAACACTCCAAAACCTATGGGAAGCAGCAAAAGCAGTTCTAAGAGGGAAGTTTATGGCAATACAAGTCTACCTCAGGAAACAAGAAAAAGCTCAAATAAACAAGCTAACTTTACATCTAAAGCGCCTAGAGAGAGAACAGACAAGTCCTAAAGTTGGCAGAAGGAAAGATATCATAAGGATCAGAGCAGAAATCAATGAAACATAAACAAAGAAAACCACAGAAAAGATCAATGAAATAAAAAGCTGGTTCTTTGAAAAGATCAACAAAATTGATAAAGCCTTAGCCAGACTTCTCAAGAAAAAAAGAGAGAGGACTCAATAAAATTAGAAATGAAAAAGGAGAAGTAACAACGGACATCACAGAAACACAAAGGACTACTATATGCAACTATATGCAACTATACACCAATAAAATGGAAAACCTAGAAGAAATGGAAAAATTCTCAGAAAAGTACAATCTCCCAAGACTAAACCAAGATGAAACAGAAAAGATGAACGGACCAATCACAAGAACTAAAATTGAAACTGTGATTAAAAAACTTCCAACAAAGAGAGTCCAGGACCAGATGGCTTCACAGGCAAATTCTATCAAACATTTAGAGAAAAGCTAACACCTCTCCTTCTGAAACTATTTCAAAAAATTGCAGAGGAAGGGACACTCCCAAACTCATTCTACTTGGCCACCATCACTCTGATACCAAAACCAGACAAAGATACCACAAAAAAAGAAAACTACAGGCCAATTTCACTGATGAACATAGTGCAAAAATCCTCAACAAAATACTAGCAAACTGCATCCAACAATACATTAAGGGTTCTTCAATATCCCCAAATCAATCATTGTGATATACCACATTAACAAACGGAAGAATAAAAACCATATGATCCTCTCAATAGACACGGAAAAAGCCTTTGACAAAATCCAACACCCGTTTCTGATAAAAACCCTTCAGAAAGTGGGCATAGTGGGAACCTACCTCAACATAATAAAGGCCATATATGACAAACCCACAGCGAACATCATTCTCAATGGTGAAAAACTAGAAGAATTCCGACTGAGATCAGCAACAAGACAAGGATGTCCACTTTCACCACTACTATTCGACATAGTTTTGGAAATTGTAGCCATGGCAATCAGAGAATAAAAAGAAATAAAAGGAATACAAATTGGAAAGGAGAAGTAAAACTATCTCTATTTGCAGATGACATGATACTATTCCTAGAAAATCGTAAAGACACTACCAGAAAACTGTTAAGAGCTCATCAATGAATTTGGCAAAGCCACAGGATACAAAATTAATACAAGAAATCGACTACATTTTATATGCTAACAACAAAAGATCAAAAAGAGAAATTAGGGAAACAATCCCATTTACCATTGCATTAAAAGGAATAAAATACTTAGGAATAAACCTACCTAAAGAGACAAAAGACCTATATTCTGAAAAATTTAAGATGCTGATTAAAGAAATCAAAGATGACACAAACAGATGGAAACTCAACCACACTCTCGGATTGGACGAATCAACATTATCAAAATGACCATACTACCCAAGGCAATCTACAGATTCAATGCAATCCCTATCAAATTACCAAAGACATTTTTCACAGAACTAGAACAAAATATTTTAAACTTTTTTGGAAGCACAAAAGACCCAGAATAGCCAAAAACATCCTGAGAAAGAAAAATGGAGCTGGAAGAATCAGGCTCCCAGACTTCAGGCTACACGACAAAGCAACAGTCATCAAAACCACATGGTACCAGCACAAAGACAGAGATATAGATCAGTGGAACAGGATAGAAAGCCCAGAATTAAACCCATACACCTACAATCAACTAATCTATGACAAAGGTGGCAAGAATATACAATGGAGAAAAGACAGCCTGTTCAATAAGTGGCACTGGAAAAACTGGACAGCCACATTTAAAAGAATGAAATTCGAACACTCCCTAACACCATACAAAAAAATAAACTCAAAATGGATTCAAGACCTCAATATAAGACCATAATACTATAAAACTCTTAGAGCAAAACATAGGCCAAACACTCTCTGACATAAACCACAGCAATATCTTCTCAGAACCACCTCTTAGAGTAAGGACAATAAAAACAAAAATAAACAAATGGGACTTAATTAAACTTAAAATTTTCTGCACAGCAAAGAAAACCCTAACCAAAATGACAATACAGTCCACAGAATGGGAGATAATATATGCAAATGAAGCGACTGACAAATAGATTAATCTCCAAAATTTATAAATACCTTCTACAGCTCAATACCAAAAAAACAAAAAAAACAAAAAAAAAACCCATCGAAAAATGGGCAGAAGATCTAAACAGACAATTCTCAAAAGAAGACATACAGAGGGCCAAAAAACACATGAAAAGATGTTCAACATCACTCATTACTAGAGAAATGCAAATCAAAACCACTGTGAGGTACCACCTTATACCAGCCAGAATGGCCGTCATCAAAAAGTCTACAAACAATAAATGCTTGAGAGGGTGTGGAGGAAAAAGAACCCTAGTACACTGTTGGTGGGATTGTACATTGGTGCAACCACTGTGGAAACAGTACAGAGATTCCTCAGAAAACTAAAAACAGAATTACCATTTGATCCAGCAATCCCACTCCTGGGCATCTATTCAAAGAAAACCATGACTCAAAAAGATACATGTACTCCAATGTTCCTTGAAGCACTATTTTCAATAGCCAAGACATGGAAGCAACCTAAATGTCCATCAGCGGAGGAATAGACAAAGAAGATGTGGTATATATATACAATGGACTATTACTCAGCCATTAAAAGGAAAGAAATAATGGCATTTTCAACAACACGGATGGACCTAGGAATCATCATGCTAAGTGAAGTCAGCCATACAATGAGACACCAACATCAGATGCTATCACTTACATGTGGAATCTAAAAAAAGGACACAATGGACTTACCTGCAGAAAAGATACTGACTCACAGACTTTGAAAAACTTATGGTTTCCAAATGAGATAGGTTGAGGGTGAGGGGACATGCTGGGGGTTTGGGATGGAAATGTCATAAAATTTGGTTGTGATGATCATTGCACAACTATAAATGTGATAAAATTAATTGAGTAAAAAAGGTAATAAATAAATTCCAGATCAATTGAACATTTTAATTATAAGAATATAACCATGATAAATTTTTAAATGTAAAAACTGAAATCATAATAATTCTTTAAAACAGAAATAATGAAGTTTGTACTTTTACAATATGGCAGTAGAAAAGTATCATGCCAAAGCATAATCTGTTTAAAAAGTGAGAAATGTACTAATTTAATATGTAAAATTTATTTACACCAAACCACTCATCATTATTAAAGTTAAAGGTCAAAGAAAGTACAATATGAAAGAAATATTCACATTATATATGACAAACTAAAAGTAAATGTGTGTATCTAACTATGCAGAGAGAGAAAAGGGAAAGTTAAAAATCAGGAGTTCCCGTCGTGGCACAGTGGTTAACGAATCCGACTAGGAACCATGAGGTTGCGGGTTCGGTCCCTGCCCTTGCTCCGTGGGTTAACGATCCGGCGTTGCCGTGAGCTGTAGTGTAGGTTGCAGACGCGGCTCGGATCCCGCGTTGCTGTGGCTCTGGCGTAGGCCGGTGGCTGCAGCTCCGATTCGACCCCTAGCCTGGGAACCTCCATATGCCGAGGGAGCGGCCCAAGAAATAGCAACAACAACAACAACAACAAAAAAGTCAAAAGACAAAAAAAAAAAAAAATCAGTGACAAAAAAAGTATACACCCATAGTACAAAAATTAATGAATGATATAAACAATTCACAAATACATAGCCAAGGCAAATATTAAAAATGTATGTTAAATATCACTTTCAATCAAGTAAGTGCAGGTGAAAATAACAGTACCTTTTTTCATCACATTGCCAAATATTAAAAAGTTTGATAACACTCAACGTTATCAAGCTTGGGTGGGGTGCTTTCATATTCTAATAGTGAGTTCCATCCTTCTAAATGGCAATTTTATATTATTTATCCAAGGCCCTTAAATATGCGTACCCTCTAGAAATATATGCTTGATAAATTTTATGCTTAAGGAAATACTGAGCAAGTGTGGAAAGAAGAATGACCAAGGATAATTATCAATGGCTTTTTATAATTGTTTTTTTAAAATTGGGGGAAAGAATGTAACTGATCAAAGGCACAGAGCAGGGTATATGATGATATGAAATAATACCATGAAACTATTAAAATGATCATTATTAGCATTGAAATAATATCAGATAACATTACAAAAGGGAAAACGGAGATTTTTAAAAAGCATGGCTAGTCTGATTACAGTTGTGAGAATGTGTACGTGCTTATGCACATGTGCATTTTTATGGGGAACAAATCTAGCGAAATGAACAGTGTAGTTTAAATAATATGTTGAGTTTTTTTTCTTTCTTCCTTTCCTATTCATTAAATATTTTAGCAATGAGTTTGTGCTCTTTCAAAATAAAGATTAAACAAAACTCAATTTTGAGAAAAACAATGAAGTTCTTTACCCACTTTCCAAAAATGCAGGAACTAAGTACATAAAGTTTTTTCTATAAAAGATTACCCTAACTTCTGTTACCAGTTATAGATCTGAGAAACACAAAGTTCCTAACAAACCATCCTACACTGAGGAATCAATACAGAAGAACCAATTTAAAACCACACCATGGAATCTAAAAACATGGAGTGGATAAGCAATGAGACTGGGAGTTTGGGGTTAGTAGATGCAAACTAGTGCATTTGGAGTGGATACACAATGAGTTCTTGTTGCATGTAGCAGAGAACTATATCCAGTCACTTGTGATGGAACATGATGGAGGATAATGTGAGAAAAAGAATGTGTGTGTATTGGTCACTTTGCTATACAGTAGAAATTGACAGAACAGTGTAAATCAACTATAATGGAAAAAATAAAAATCTTTTTAAAAAGCAAATGTGAAAAAAATTAAAAACATAAAAACAAACAAAAATAAAAACAAAACAAAAAAAACCCCAAATTCATAGAAAGGGATCAGATTTGCAGCTATCAAAGGCAGAAGGAGGAAGAGAAAGAGAATTGCAGGAAAGTAGTCAAAAGGTACAAATTTCCAGTTATTAGATGACTAAGTCCTGGGTATTGTTCAACATGATAACTGTAGATAACACTGCTGTATGATATATTTGAAAGTTGCTAAGACAGTAAATCCTAAAAGTTTGCATCATAAGGAAAAATATTGTTTATAACTATATGAGAATATGAATATTAACTAGACTTATTGTGGTAATCATTTCACAATATATGTATGGCAACTCATCTGTGCTACACAAACTTACACAGAGTTGTATGTCAATTATAACTCAATAAAATGGAAAAAATGAATAAATAAAACCATACCATAGGTAGTGAAGTGGATTGTATTAGTTAGCTATTGCTGTGTAAGAAATAACCCCAAGACTTAATGGCTGGAAACCAACCAACATTTGTTATCTCACATTTTCTTGGTGTCAGGAATTTAGCAGCAGCTTAGCTGGGTAGTTCAGGTTCAGAGCATTTTATGACATTCAAAGCTCAATTCAGAAAGAATTAGCTTCTGAATTTATTCATGTGGCTTATTGGCAAGGCCTCAGCAGTTCATCTTCCAAATTTACTCACAAGGGCCTCTCCATGGGGTTATCCCATGACAGGAAAGCTGGCTCTCCCCACAGTTAGGGAGCTGAGAGAGTGAGAGAGAGCACCCAGTCTCAGAAGTAGCATCTCATCACTTCTGCTGCATTCTATTCATTAGAAGTGAGTCAATCACACAGACATAGAGAACAGACTTGTGGTTGCCAAGGCAAGGGGGGAGGAAGTGGGATGGACGGGGAGTTTGGGGTTAGTAGATGCAAACTATTACATTTAGAATAGATAAGCAATGAGGTCCTGCTGTATAGCACAGGGAACTATGTCCAGTTTTGTTGGAGAGAACATGATAGAAGATGATATGAGAAAGGGAATGTATATATATGTATATATTATATATATGTATGACAGGGTCACTTTGCTGTGCAGCAGAAATTGGCACAACACTGTAAATCAACTATAATTTTAAAAAATTGTTTATAAAAAAATATGGTCTTTAAGGAGGAAAGAGAAAAGAAAAAAAGGAGTGAGTCAGTCAATGCAGCTGACATTTAAGGGCCTGAATACCAGGAAGTGGAGATCTTCAAGGACTACCTTAGGGACTGTTTTCCAACATGTACCAAAGGCATGGGTTAAAAAAGAAAAGAAAAGAAAAGAAACAAATTAAAATGAAAGCATGCATAAGAACATTCATAGCAGATTTATATGTAATAGCCCCCAAACTGGAAAACAACCCAAATATCAATAGGAGAATGGATATAAATATGACCTACTTATACAGTGGCATACTATTCAGCAATAAAAAGAAAAACTTCTGACTTAGGTAACAACATAGAAGAATCTCACAGATGGGAGTTCCAGTCGTGGCACAGTGGTTAACGAATCCGACTAGGAACCATGAGGTTCCGGGTTCCATCCCTGGCCTTGCTCAGTTGGTTACGGATCCAGCGTTGCTGTGAGTGGTGGTGTAGGTCGCAGATGTGGCCCGGATCCTGCATTGCTGTGACTCTGGCATAGGCCGGCGGCTACAGCTCCGATCAGACTCCTAGCCTGGGAAACTCCATATGCCATGGGAAGCGGCCCTAGAAAAAAGGAAAAAAGACAAAAAAAAAAAGAATCTCACAGATATGATACTGAGCAAAAAAAAAAGCTGGACTCAAAAGATCATACTATATAATTCCTTTTATATGAAACTCTAAACAGGAATAATTAATAGATGGTGAGAATATTGGAAAAGTTATTGCTTTGTGGAGTAAAGATTAACTGAAAAGACCCATGAGCAACATTTATGGGGTGATGGGAATTTCTTCATCCTGCTTAGGAGTAAATTACACAGTTTCATGCATTTGTCAGAACTCATCAAATTACACACTTAAGATTGGCACATCTTTTTGTGTATAAGTCTGACCCTAAAAGTTAAATAAATATTAAACTCAAAAACAAAAAGAACCAAAAACAGAAGGTTTGTTGAATAGTGGGGTGAGTTTCAAAAAAAAAGAGCAAGTTATCACCTCCTTTGAAGTATTCCAAAAAGAAGTGAAAATTCTAATCTATCCAAAGACAGTGTCAAGAATATCTACTGGGAAACAGCCAGATGAATAGCAATTTTTCAACAAGGGGAATTAAATTTGGTTCAAGTTAAGGGCAAAGTAGAAGATCAAGGGATTTCTCAATGTCTAGTGCCATACTGAAAACAAGTCATTTTGTGAAAAGAAATTTTGGCACAGGAGATGGAAGAAGAGAGCAGAAAGAGAGGGAAGAAGGTCACCAATTTAGTTAAGAGACTTAACTCAAAAGATGAATGATATTCACCCCACATCATTAAATAAATCACAGAAGGGGTCAGGGCTCCTATTCTGATGTTCTAACTAGGTTCCATTGCTCTGGGTATTTACTTATCTCATCTAAAAATACTGCTATAATTAAAGTATTGTTTTCACTTGGAAGCTACAAAGGAAACCTGGATTTTTTTTTATCTTGCTTTCCACACACTAAATCTAAACTCTTAATGATATGGCTCCTTCCAGTTTCAAAAGTTTTATCCCCAAACTAACTTTAATAAAGAAGAAAAAGATTTGTCTCTAAAGCTAGGGGGAAAGTTTTAATTGAAACCACTCTCCAGAGTCTGCATAGAGTTGAAGTAATCAAGACTAGATTTTTCTTTTCGTAAAGAAATTTGCAGATTTTTCTTTTCGTAAAGAAACTGTAGCCTACCTGTTCCAGGTGGTGCTGCTTAAGCACTGAATATTATTTGAAATATTGAAATAAATACTTTTGTTTTTCAGAAATGTATTATTTTCACTGCAATAATTGCATTGTTCTTCCCCCAGCAGGGAAGTGATAACCTGAGTATAGTTCTGCCTTACCAGAACTGTTCCTAATGGAGTCACCAAAAACCTCGAAACCATAAAAATCTAACTCTATATTAAAGGCTTTGGGGGAAGAAAACCACAGCGCAATCAACATTCTTCAATAACAGTAGCAATCATTTAATGACCAGCTTCTCACTGTGTTTCAGAACCTTATTTTCCATGTCAGAAAACAAATCAGGACCATAAAGACTGTAGACACACCTACACACACACAGACACACACACACACCTTTCTCTACATTTTGCCTGGAAAACCTGAAAAACTTGGATTTAAAAAATAGTACTAAATCAGAGTTCCCTTAGTGGCTCAGCAGTTAATGAACCCAACTAGGATCCATGAGGACAGAGGTTTAAATCCTGGCCTCCTCAGTAGGTTAAGGATCTGGCACTGCTGTGAGCTGTGGAGTAGGTGCAGACGCGGCTCAAATCCAGCATTGCTGCGACTGTGGCTTAGGCCAGCAGCTGTAGCTCTCATTTGACCCCTATCCTGGGAACTTCCATGTGCCACCGGTGCAGCCATGAAAAAATCTTAAAAATCGTGCTGCTTAATGATATCATCTACTTTACTGAAGGTTTCTTCACTTGTAGTGTATCAAACAATTCTGACCACAGAGGATGATTAAGAATGCAATCTGTAAAATGAAGGGGCTAGCCTGGATCCTCCCTATAGTGCCTTGTCCTTTGTACTGGACACGTTTGGTCTATAATCTGGAGACGGTCTTAAAGTGCCTCCACATCCAAAACAGTCCCATCAACAGCTTCCCTGTTCCATACAGCTTTTCTTCTGTTCTTTTGCAGTGCCAGTACCCTTTCTATTGCCTCTCAATATCTTCATTAATCAAATGAAGGTGTGGCTTTATACTAAATCTCAGTACGTTTTACACAGAGTATAGATTTATTGGACTAAAGCAAGATTAGAATACGATTAACTGGCAATGAAAGGATTATTCATTCTGCCTTTTTACCTCTTGTGTCTCATTTTGTCTACCAGTTTTGACAATGGACAAACAATTTTAGAGTTCAAAGGAAAAGTCCAATCAGAGTAACATCAAAAATACCATGTGCATATGTACACGTAATGTGTGCGCACACATGGAAACATTTCATTGTCCTATGAAGAAAGAAAAAATACTAGGCAAAGTCTGTCTCCTGTTAATTGGCCTTAGTATTATTCTATGAAAAAATAAGCATAGAGGACTTTGAATTCTCACTTACAATCAAGAGTGCGATAATGAATATTTCAACAGGCATATATTTTGAAGTTTTAATTAAAATCAGTAGTGCTATTGATATTGTAATGTCTTAGGGTAAGGCTCATGCAAGTAATCACCTGCCTCCCAAGTGAATGGCAATACACATGCAATTAATTATAGAAGACTTTGCCGCTGGAACCACCTCTGGGATCGCCAAGATTTAGAGCAAATGTTCACACATTTAACTATAGAAGGCAACTCCGCCAGCGACAGAATGAGTAGCTACTTAACCCAGATGCAGCATCTCTTCTTCATAAGTCTGGTGCCCAAAAGCTATCCATAAGCTTTGCTCATCTTCTCTGGCACCACAAACAATCCTCCTGCTTCCTGTGGTCAAGGCTTAATTTTCTTTTGTTTTGTTTTTATTTTTTTCTTTCTTTTTTGGCCACCCTGTGGCATATGGAGTTCCTGGGCCAGGGATCAGATCCAAGTTGTAGTAGTGACCTATGCTGCGCCTGTGGCAACATTGGATGCTTTAACACACTGTGCTAGGCCAGGGATGGAACCTGCATCCCAGGTCTCCAGAGACTTGCTGATTCCACTGTGCCACAGCGGGAACAGCAAGGCTGAATTTTCTATTGCAGAAGTTTACCAACAGATGTTGATAAAGCCATTTGGGGAGATCATCTTATTTTTGAAGATGCTCCCACATCTTCCTGCCTTATGAGCAAACAGAGAGTTTCAATAGAGCAAAAGTAGCATTACTGTTTCTTCTACAAGACATCTTTCTTAAGTTCTCACTCTAAAGATGCATCAAAGGGTCTCCTTCCTCGCACAATTCCCCCTCCTCCACACACGCACACAAAACAGATTCTTGGGATGAGAGAATGAGAGAGAATTTGGGAAGCAGCCAGACCAGGGCAGAAGGCTTAAAAACATTCAGCAGCCAAGTTTCCTTCAGGATTCTGTGGCTACCAGGAAACCAAACCACAGACACAAATAAAAGTGCAAGAGGCTCACAGATGATTTAATGACTGTTTCCTAAATGATCTTAATGAAAAGTAATTATACTTCATAAAATGAAAGCCCAAAGAGAATGATCCTTGCCTAAGTTTTTACAGACAACCTCTACTTCAAATGGAAAGGAATGAAGAGAAGAGGAGAGGGAGAAGAAGGGAGGGGAGAGACAGAGGAAGAGAAAAAAATTTAAATTGCCCCAAGTTCTCAGTTTGTGTGAAAGAAATATTAGGATTTTCTTTAGGGTTTGATAAGTTTGGTGCTAAGTTTGCTTTAATACCCCATACACAAGTACAAGGTGTTCTAACCTCCCATAATAAGTTCTAGCCTCCCATGGTAAGGATTCACTTTTGCAATATCTTCATTTCCACCACTCAAAGGAAGTAACCACAGTCCCCAGGGTCTTAGCCCATCTTGCTGATCTGTGTTCTCCTAAGATTCATGGAAGTATCTCACGATATCAAGGAAATGACAAGCTTTGAGATGTTAACTACAATGATTTTTCTCAGCAGAGTTAAGACAGTTTAGTATTGTATTCAAACCAATCCTAACATCATAAGTAAACAGTTATTAGCAAGCTTAGAAATAGCACTTCCCTTGGTACAAAGCACTGGTTAGTTAGTCTGGTCTGCAAGAAAATCAGGAAACTGTAGCAATGACACAAGGAAACTGAAACATGAAACCAAGAAACAAAGTTCACACACCTAAAGCAGAATGTCATTACCCTGTAAATCTTAGAATTAGTCGGCTACAAGAGGTCACCTACTTAATTTTAAAAGATCCTATGTCAGGATTTCCTGCTATGGCACAATGGGATCAAGAGTGTCTCTGGAACGCTGGGGCACAGGTTTGATCCCTGGCCTGGCAAGTGGGTTGAGGATCCAGTAATAACACAGCTGTGGTATAGATTGCAACCACAGCTCTGATCTGACCCCTAGCCCAGGAACTCCATGTGCCACGGGCGGACAAAAAAGAATAAATAAATAAATAAATAAATAAATAAATAAAAGTCACAAACCAAAAAGACAGAGTTGGCCACAGTTAGCGAATTCTTCCAAATTCATCTCCTTAAGCAAATACAAGGGAACTATATATATAGTTTATTCCTCTAATTTTAATGTCATTAAATACAACATTTTTAATCGTTAAACTGTTTCCACATTGAGAACAGTAACCAAACATGACATACTCCTCCTGTGTGATGTAACACCATCAAACCATCGAAAATTTAGTTGGAAATTATTTAATCATCTTAAACCAGTGCTTAACATCAACAACTGAACCTACGAGATTTCAGTCCATATCAAGAACAAAGAAAAATGGCCAAGTCAGCTGAATCCAATGTTAACTCTGGCTCACCCATTGTTTCTCCATGACTCTGCTTATCGGTCTGGAATACCTTACGTAACAGTAACACCTCATCTCTACTGAACACTTAAGTTCCAGGCACTATGCTAGTCACTCTATGACCATTAACTCAGTTCACACCTCCTAAACCAAAATCATTGTTACACTCTCTTTTCAACATATTTTTTAAAATATGGCAGTTGAATGGTATAAATTGCCCAAATTTATACACCTAGTGATGAGGGAGATCAGGACTGGAACTTCACTTTATTATGCTGTATTGTCCCCCATACCTGTCACCCTACATACCCATTGTAGCTCCTAGGATGTTTTCAATGCCAGATGCTTCCTCTAACCTTCAATTACTGAAATATGCAAATGGTAACCCCTCTTAAGTTTCTCCTCCATTGGTACCAAGTCTTCCACCATGTCAACAGGCCTTACTTCCCTCTGCAATCCAGTCATTGCTGCCACAAGCACATTGAGAAATGCAAAGATGCCTTAACACATGAGGTTTGCTAACATTCTTATTAAGTGTGTCTGAAGCCTGCTCTGGGCTCAGGAGACTGTACAAGTCAAGCAAAGGGGCTATGACAAAGAATACATCTAAAAGAGCAACTGATGGGTGGAGGACACAGCGCACTGGAAGTAGGTTAGACCAGGATAGTGCCAGTCCACCAGGGGCCTTCCTAGGGCAGGAGGCACAGGCAGAGTGTATACACCCTGACCAAGGAAGCCAAAAAGTGGACCAAACCAAATGAAATGCGTGAGATATTTTTGCAATGTCATATGGTGAATATTTAGATTTTATGGGAAAAGGAAGGAGAGGAAAGAATGTGGAAGGAACTAAAAATCTGTGTATGGAACAGTGTTACTTAGTTCATGGACATAGGCATCCCTCTTCATATATCACAGGCTGAGGAAACTGAGATCCGGAGAGGTCTCATAACAAAAGTAATGCAGCAAGCTAGCCAGAGAACTAAAATACAAACCCAAATTTTCCTCCTCTGAAATCTGTGCCCTTTCCTCTACCATCAAGGGCAACACAGACCATGTAAATGGCAAGCCTGTCTTTGGAGGCAGCCAGAAACTGAGTACCAAGGAGACCAGAGCAGGTGTGTCTATGCTTGTTAATAAGTCAGAGTGAGAGTGTGTTCCGCAGCAAAGTGTGTGTTGTCCATTTGATTCATTGCCACAGTTGGGGCAGTTCCACCTCATTGGTTTTATAGGCTGACTGGATCATCTGCCTGTCCATATGAGGTTATTTCCCCTTGTCTTCATTTTTCACCCCCATAGTTAGAATGTTGTTTTCCTAAATACAGTTTGTAATTATTAAGTGAAAGTGGCACGATAGTACCTCAAAATTCTCCAGTGTCTAGAACAGGGTCAGGGGCCCTGTGTGTTCAAAAAAAATGTTACTAAGTCTTTTTCAACAGGACAAGAGGTATATGCTCACTTGAACTGAACAAAGCAAAGAAATGATGATTTAGCTCATGCAAAATAAACTTTACAGGCAACTTACAATGGTTACATCGTCAGTTGGACGAATATTCTCCAATAAACTAGCATTTGGATAGGGAGGTGAAACCTCAGATTACGAAAATGAGTCATTGAGAGCCTTTGGGATGCCTGGCAGGACATCACAGCAAACTGGCAGGACCACAAAAAATCAAAATTGGCCAAATTGCAGTTCTGCCCAACTGTCTTCAAGGACTGAATATCTGAAATGGCCATTGTTGGTGAAAAACACTCCATTACAGAGATAATATTGCAGTCTAGCAGCATAAAATGGCACAAGATCCCCTGCTTTAAATCTTTGACCATAATCAGACCTTGCTATTAAAACTCTAGCAACTTGAAGTCCTTTCATCTCAGTAAGCCCCTGAGAAAAGTGAGTAATTATTGCAATCCCTTACAAATCCCTTATAACCCCTTTACACTTATCTGGCTGAGTTAATGTCATCCATAACAGGCAAAAGAGACATTTCTAGAGCATAATGTAGGAAACTCTGGATTGAAGCCATATGGTTACAGCAAGTAGAGAAACTATTAGAGAGTACAGAATAGCAAACACTTTATGTTGGTAAAGCATGGTCCAGTTAGCCTATAAAAACAGTAAGCATCATCTTGATTTACAAAGCAAACATTTAAGCAGAATCAGTATCCCAGGAAAAGGCACTAAGTACCATTAATTTATGCCTTTAAGGCACATATATCCACAGATGGTGACCATCAATGACCATTTGAATGAGAAATACTGCCTTGTTGCATCAAGGACCATAGTACTATCTGCTATTCAGAAGTCAAATTCTTACAAAAGCCAGACATTAAATTGTTGAAAGAGAAGTCAGCGATCTAGAATTTTTTACTTATTAGATTATCAAAAACCAATTTCAGGGTAATTAGCATGCTAATTCAAAAAGGTGAATTGATTCTGAATATCCTTGGGTCACATCCTACCAAATTTATTCTCCTTTAGTGGACTGGCAGTATACAGTGACGGTTAGTTCAAATTCATGTGCCAAAACACTCTAGGTTTTAAAGCCCACACTGCATACTGCCAAAACAGAACAGACACTCTGCATAGAAACTAATACACTGTGATCTCTTTGAGTGAATTTGTTGTGGTTGGATTTATTTTTTGAAAGTGATCAGAACATATGGATTACAATTTACAAGAAAAAAATATGTGCCATCCACAATTTTTTAAGAGCAGTAGGTCTTTTACCCGGAAGGTTGTTTGCTTGCTGGTTGGCCACAGGCACATTTAAAAGTAAAATCTTGGGTCGAACTGCTCTCCATGATAAGAGAAGTCATATGAAGAGTCAAGGGTAAAGAGGTGAAGGATAAGAGCAGGGAGTAAATCTCAGTAGAATGGTAAAGGAACCAGACAGATTGGGTGCTGTACCCAAGAAGAGCAGAAAGAAAGAAACCTCAGCTAGCAGTAGGGGCTATAAAATTCTGAGACGAAGCATATGGGACAAAGCATTTGCTTTTCAAAGTAAATGCTTGCGCTATACAATATGACTCAACTTCCTGACTCACAAATCTTCACAATATGCTTGACGTCATTGGCTTTACTGTGGAAGCCAGTGAAGGGACCCAGCTCTACCTCAGGACTGGCTCAAAACCAAACAATGGCCATCCTCTTAAACAAAGGGACAAGGAGTACCAAAGAGTACAGGCAGCATAGAGTTGAAGGTTCAGTCAGGATTTCTGAACCAAGGCCAGCACTCAGCTGCATCTCTGATTAAACCATCAACCTAGAGTCTAGAGACTTGAACCAAAATCCTAACCAAGATTGCTGCAATGCTGAGCAGATGTGAGGTACCAGAGAGGAGAGGCTTACCGAAGGTGAGTTGTGATGGGGCTGGGAATATCATTCCAAAGTCAGAATCACACAAGGATTTGTAGGTACTCAAACTCTCTAAGCAAGAGGTGAAAAAAATGTAAACTCGAAGGCAGACAGAAGGTAAAATGAAAACTTAAGTACTATATCATTAACAACTCAATCCAATTTATCAATGCAGCTTTGATTTTATAAATCATTATGAGCCAAGAAGCTCATAATATCACAATGATATGGCTCTCATTATATAGATGAGGAAAACTGAGCTTAATAAATACACTATCATTTATTTGTAAATATTAGAGGGTTCCCCCCAATACACAATTATCTTCCCATATGATCATTTCCATAAGTCCATTTTTATAATACACTACAATACTTCAAATATGGTATTTATATTGTCTTCATAAGAATGTATAACCCCTGACTTTGGTCTTGAGAGAAAAAGAAAACATTAAGATGATTAAAAATTCTCACTCAAAAACATCCAAAAAAAAGTTAAAGAATGAAAATGATTTTTGGGGGAAAAAAATTTGTCCCTGTTTGAGAAGACTTGGCTTCTTTTCTCAATTAGCAGCACTTCCTCATTTTAATGGCATGTATGTTATATTTTTGTTCAATAACTCTGATCACCAAATCAAATGGGAAACTGATTTCTATAGGCATAGCTTTCAGAGTCAATTCCTGCTGAAGAACAGTATTTCATTTGGCTTTAGACCACATACACTTTTTTGGTGCAGTATTTTAGATTCTATTGCAGACTACTTTAATCAAAAATTAACAAAAATAACAAACAAAGGTCTGAATGTTATTAATCTTTTGATGTAGAATCTGTATTCATTACCTAAGGCTGCAATAAAAAAAATTCCAAAAACTGGTGGTTTAAAATAACAGAAATTTATTCTCACAGCTTTGGAGGCTGGAAGTCTGAAATCAAGGTGCTAGTGGGGTTGGTTCCTTCTGGAAGCTATGAGGGAGAAAGGGTATCATGACTCTTGCCTAGCTTCTGGTGGTTATCAGCAATGCTTGGTGTTTCTCAGCTTGTAGACACAGGACTCCAGTCTCTGCCTCTGTCTTCACATGGCATTATCCTCTCTGTGAATCTGTGTCTTCTCTTCACGTAAGGACATCAGTCACATTGGATTAGGGCCCATCCTAACCCAGCAAGATTTAAACTTAATCAAACTAATCACATAATTAAAGACCTTATTTCCAAATGACATCATCATATTCTGAGGTTTTAAGTGGACATGAATTTGAGGGGCACCCAAATCTTAGACTGCAGGCTTTTGGAGGGCATTCTCCCAAGTAAGTACTAACCAGGCCTGACCCAGTTTAGCTTCCAAGATCAGACAAGATCAGGCCTCACCTCAGGGTGGCATGGCCGTAGAATGGAGGGCACTCTCTGTATGATTCAAATCTTTACTCTCCCAACACATAGCCTGTATTGAATGGATACCAAGTAAAAGATGTAAAACCAATTATAAAGGTAAATATGCTAAAAACATCTGAACTAAAGCAGCATGCCATGCTACTTTGAATACTTTCACAATCTTTTTCACTATTTTAAGCATATAAATCACAGATCAGTCTCTGGAAGCCCATTCCCCAAAGTTATATTCTCCTGGGTCACAACATTAAGAGAATAACCAAGAGCTTCAATTATTACACACAACAAGATTTATTCTCCCACTAGTGATCTCAAGTTGAAAGGAACTTTAACAACACAACTGTAACACATGAAGAGGTTACAAGGTCACTCTTATACTACCCAAGACAATCTACAGACTCAATGCAATCCCTATCAAATTACCACTGGCATTTTTTATAGAACTAGAACAATTTTTTAAAAAATTTGTATGGATACACATAAGACCATGAGTAGCCTATTGAGAAAGAACAACAGAGCTGGAGGAATCTGACTATACTACACTACAAAGTCATCAAAACAGTCTGGTACTGGCACAAAAGCAGACATACAGATCAATGGAACAAGATAGCCCAGAGATAAACCCACACACCTATGGTAAAATAATCTATGACAAAGGAGGCAACACTATACAACAGAGAAAAGACAGTCTCTCCAATAAGTGGTGCTGGGAAAAGTGGACAGCTACTTGTAGAAGAATGAAATTAGAACATTCTCTAACACCATATACCAAAATAATCTTAAAATGGATAAAAGACCTAAACATAAGACCAGATATTATGAAACTACTAGAGGAAAACACAGGCAGAACACTCTTTGACATTTTGACATACTGCAGTAATAATTTTCTGGCTCTGTCACCTAGAGTAATGGAAATGAAAGCAAAAAAAAGGAGTTCCTGCTATGGCACAATGGGACCATAGGCCCTCTGCAGCACCAGCATGCAGGTTCAATCCCTGGTGAGGCACAGTGATTAAAAGTTCCAGGGTTGCCACAGCTGCAATATAGGTTGCAACTGTGGTTTGGATCTGATACCTGGCCTGGGAACTCCACATGCCACAGGGAAGCTGAAAAAAAAAGAAAAGAAAAGAAAAAAAATAAAATAAACAGATGGGACCTAATTAAATTTAAAAGCTTAAAAAAAAACAAAGTCACAAGGTCACTGTTGAAACTCCCTTCACCTTAACCCAACCCATTTCTAACAAAATAATGATTTTTTTGTTTACTTTCACCAGGCCAGTAGTAAAATAATATCATTACTAGGTATGCCTACATATAAATCAAAATACTGCTTTCTTCAGTGCACATAGTGGTTATTATAAAAAACAAAGGTAGTGTTTTGGTCAGAAGGACATAAGAACATGGACTTGGCCTATCTTTCTTTTCTTTTCTTTTTTTTTTTTGTCTTTTGTCTTTTTAGGGCCGCACTTACAGTATTTGGAGGTTCCCAGGCTAGGGGTCATATTGGAGCTATAGCCTCTGGCCTATGCCACATTCACAGCAATGCCAGATCTGAGCCGACTCTATGACCTACACCACAGCTCACCGCAACTCCAGATCTCTAACCCACTGAGTGAGGCCAGGGATCAAACCTATGTCCTCATGGATGCCAGTTGGGTTCATTAACCACTGAGCCACGATGGGAACTCCTGGCCTATCTTTCTAATTCCCTAGACCATATGACCAATATGGTCATATGTCACCAAGGGCCACAGGATATAATCAATAAATTTCTACCCTGAAAATAAAATCTCTGTTCCACTGTTGTTTTCATTTTTTCCTTTATGGGCTCTCAAATTCTTCTGTCCATAAAACCTTAACAGATCTCTTTTATATTCTTATATATTGTTTCTTACTTGTCCAAATCTAGTTTATATATCTGAAACTCCAAGCAATAAACACCTTGCTTAAACATGGAAGGTATGTGGTAGGAGAAAGGAGTAGTGGATGTGACTATCAGATAACCTAATGCTGTGATAGAGCTTTTACCAGTAAGTGAAAAACCCTAAGTCTTAATCTACTTCAAAACTGAGGTTTACGTTCTTAGGAGATACATGCTATAAATTATTTAGGAATGAAGTTTTATGGGACCTCCAAGTTATTCTCAAATGGTTCAGTCAAAATGATAGATAGATAGATAGATATAAATCTAATAATGCAAAATAGAGAAGATAGATGGATATAAATATAATAAGCAAAATGGAGATGGTTACATCTAGAATTTAGATGTGTGGGATATATAGGAATTAACTGTACTGGTCTTTCAACTTCCCTGTATATGTGAAAATGCTGAGAAGGAAAATTGAGGTGGGGGGAGACACAAGGCTGGACTAATTTTAACCTCTTCTATTTCCAAATGTTGTGACTATGTGTATCTAAATTATACTTCATTGAAAACTTTCCCAAACTTTCTTCTATCGGGCCTTCTCCATTTGTACCAATGTCACCTCATTATCTTACAACTGAGATCTGACATCCTAGAGTGATCCCTGATTCTTCTCTCCTTCTGGCTTCATATTCACTAGTCTGAAGCATTCTCAGTCTTCCTTTCAAATATCTTGTATGTTTCACCAGCTTTACCTCCCCACTGGCATCACCTTCAATCTACTCTGGAATTTTTTAGCATCTTCCTTCCTGATTTCATTTCCATGTCAACTGTGCTAACGCAAATTTTATTATGTCACTTCCCCGTTCACGAGTTTTCAGTGAACTACTTCTCAAATGGTGTCTCCCATCATTCCCTACCCAAGGCCCAGACACCACAAAGGTAAGTCCATTCCTCACTACATCCTGTGTTTTTGCTTTTGTTCACACAGATCTCCCCTGAAAGCATCTTTTCCTCTCCACTGTAATTATTAAAGCTCTATCAGCTGGCCCTTACTGTATACTAAACCAATTAACATTGCTCTCTTTATATATAAACATCCTCTCATGTCCATCTACAGCCTTGACCCTTATTACACCCAAAGATTTCCTAAGAATGTGACCTCCATGAGAGCAGAAAGCTTGCCAGTCTTGGTCACTGATTTATCTTCAGGACAATATTAGGACAGGCTATTATTTGGGGAATACATGAATTCTGTGTTCCTGAAGATTTTCATTTAGTTAATTTTACATTTTGTGTTGTCAGATTTCCCACATGTGCACACAAAACTCTTTCCCATCAAAGAAGAAAAATAAAGTATTTTTTAAAAACTTTTTATTAGGGTTCTTAAGAGAAACAGGACCTAGAGGATACACAGAGATGTAGAAAAGGAGATTTACTCTGAGGAATTGGCTCAAGTGACAATGGAGCAGAGATCTAAGATCTACTGTCTCAAAGCTGGAGGCCCAGGAAAGGTAGAAGCATAGTTCTAGTCCAAACCTAAAGGCGTGTGAGCCAGGAGCACTGATGTCCAAGGTCAGGAGAAGATGCATGTCCCAGCTCAAGAAGAGAGGATCAACTTGCCCTCCCTCCACCTTTTCTGTCCTATTGAGGTCCTCAGCGGATGGGATGGTGCCCCCTTGCACAGTTGAGAGAAACTTCTTTGCTTATTCTACCAGTTCAAATGCTACGAACTTCTGGAAACACTCTCACAGACACACCTGGAAATCATGTTTCACTGCCTAACTGGGCATCCCTTAGCCAAGTCAAGCTGACACATAAAATTAACCATCATGGACCTCCACAGCTGCCAGGAAAGCCTAAGAAAGAGAAAGGATAACTATCTGAGGCATAAGAGGTATTGTACATCCTCTTCCCTAAAAAGCAAATGTGTGGGTAACCCAGCCAAAATGCAGACAGACATACAAATACACGTAGTGAGTTAAAGCAAATGGAAAAAGTGCAATTGTTAAGTGCCTTAAAGACAAGGTCCAGGGGGTGCTATATGTTGATGACTATGACAAAGAACACTTTGTTTCCTCACCTTGATCCCTACATCTAACCTTCATCACGGAGCCTCTCAAAGGCTGTGTCGGCTCCCTCATGCCCGATTCTTGGACCAATCCTACTACAGAAGTCAAGGGAAAGGACACCTAGAGTGTCTACTTGTGGGTCCCACTGATTCAAAATCAAGATGCTCTTACTATTGGCCCCACCCCTTCCCTTCCCCCACTTCCCAAAATATTTGTTCCTGTCTGCTCTCTCAGTTTTCCTAGCTCTTCTTTGCCTCATCTGGATTTCAAGCATTAAAATGTTCAAAAGAAGTCTCTGTTTAATAAAAGAAAACCAGGACCAAGGCGTAGAAAGCAAATTTAATAACCCCTCTCAGTGCCTGAAAGTTCTGGCCCTGAACATCAAAATCCCAGCAGCTCTTGAACTTGAATTTTGACTAATTAAACAATGATACTCATGAGTCTGTTCTCCTCTGCCCTCTCTATCCTCCATTATCAGATGTACACACACACACAATTTCAGACCTCATGTTCTGACCTAGACTCAGGCTTTTACCATTCTGTAGCTCAGTCCAAAAAAACAATACCCAGACCTGCCTTCATGGTTAGTCACCTGTTATTAAGCACAGCCTGCTAACTCCTGTCATGGTGATCATATGTGTATCCCATTCCCTTAAAACCCCTTCCTTCCATCGCCCACCTCAAAGTGCTTTGATTGGACGATTCTCCTTTTCTCCCTTTTATTGGGAAGAGTAATGAAAATCATTTTGTTAAACAGAATTTCTGCCTTAGTCCTATAAACATAATTCAAAATAGTGGCTCTAGTTTGACCTAATGTCATTTATACACAATAAATTTCTGCATGCTCCTTTTTGTCCTGACTGCCAGGTGAGCCAATTTTGCTTAGGGAAATATTTCATCTCCATCGATTTATGTGTGGGCATTGGGCTGTCAAAAAAAAAAAAATAGTAACAGTATCAAATACATTGTTTCCTCTGGATTCTTCACTTTGAGGAACTTGAGAAATACACTTTCTACCATGTATTATAATCTGCTCATTTCTTGTGCCTGACGTCATTTCTTGTGCCTGACGTTATTTACCTCTCCTGCTTTCTTCAGTAAGATTCTGTTTTAACCTTCTGTGTCCTACCTTTCATGGTGCTCTGATTTGTAAACTCCATCAAGTAGATGGAGTGTAAATATTAAATTCAGGATACCATGTTAACCTCTCAAATTAACCAGCTGAAAGGTTATTCTAATTACAGATCCATCATTGCAGCTAGACTAAAAGACCAAAGTAAAGTTAAATATGTGAATGCAACATCAACCCAAAACTGCCTATTACAAAAGAATGTGCAGGCCACAAAGAACGTGTGTTTCATGTCACAGTGAAATTGGCTCGGGGAAAATTAATGGTGAATAATTCAGGATAAATGTAGTCAGAAATGTCTTAAAATGTTTCCATAAAATTTCATTTATGTCCCAATCATAGTGCCTTCCGTAAACTCCTGGAGCTCTTGGAAAATAACTCAGACCAGCATGAGATAGATACTTCAATAGCATATTTTAAAACAAGGAGTTTGTGTTAGCTTCACTTTAAACTCAACTATTCAAAGAAATGGAAAATAAATTCATATAAATCTTAGAAAATTTAAAGAAAAAACAATTGAGCCACAATTTAGTACTAACCATGACACTTTTCTATAGTCAATAGCACTGGCGATATTTATATTATACTTTCAATCCAAAGTCTAAAAATTGTCATGATCATTAGAAGCTAGCTATTTCTTAGTGAGTACACTTGTAGCTACTTGAAAGACAGAACTCATACATTGCTTCATGTAAAATATAATTCATGATGGGCAGATGATTTTTGCAAACCTAGCCACTTATATTTCTGCATTGCTTCCCAACCTTTCAAAATATCTACCACCTGCTAGGTCTCCCAATCTCATCTCATCAGTGTTTTAAAGTAGGTGATCCTTAGAAAGGAGAAAAAAAAGACTAGAGAATGAGAACAAGCTAAGACTGCCCTAAAGCCATGTGAAAATAGGACCAAAAACAAGATGCAAGAGTTCAGAACTGCTGGCTTCATCAGAGTTATCCTTAGAGAACAATTCAGAAAGCTAGGGAAGTGGTCTCTGCTAAACCTTTCAAAGTACATCTCTGTGGGAACCAAGAAAGCCACCTGCCATATAAGTAAACAAAGAATGTTGCAACTATCAAGCCACTAGAGCTGCCCCCAAGGGTAAGCCCTGAGGGAACTCAGGATGGAAACAGGATGCCAGCCATTAAGCAGTCAACCACTAAAGCCACTCCCAACCATGCACCCTGAGGGGACTCAGGATGAGAAAGCACAGGATACTGGCCTCAGAGGGCTGAGGTGCATATCAAAGGAATAATTTCCTCGAGCCCAGACCCTTGTTATCTTTCCATACATATAAAAGTGCTGAATTCCTTAACTTGAGATACCTGTTTTATTTAATTAACAGTCATCTTTTGATGTTCTGACTACCTAGTCTTTGTTGCAAAAACTCCTGTATATCCTGGTTCCCCCTTGCCTCTTCAGCGCAGTCTCTCAGAGTTATCTGAAATGCTGTGTCCTGGGCTTAAGTCCTCAGTTTTGTCCACCGAATAAAACGAAACTCTCAACTTTTAGGTTGTGTGTTTTTTGGTTTTTGGTTTGATTTAGTCAACATCTCTCTTGTAGCCGAAATGCTGCCTCTGTACACCAGCACCACTCAAGTCTCAGAGACAGAGTTTTGGGTGAAGCAGAAAGAATTTATTGCCTTGCCAGTCAAAGGAGGGCACAGCAGGCTAACATCTCAAAATTGAGTCCTGTCTTGAGAGGGGATAGCAAGGGATTTTATAGGTTTAGCTCAGAAGACAGGCTTATTGACTAAGGTGTCTTTATTATTCTTCACCCATAGATCATTTCAGTCATCAAATCTGGCGTCAGTTGGTCTGGTGATGGTTTCTGGCTGTCTTTGTGGTTATCATTCCTTGACCTTTTCTTTGGAAAAAAAAACTGCTTATAGGAAAGGGGTGTTAGGGAGTGTTTCAATTAAAAAAGAAAACACTAGGTACAATGTAACTCTAACTAGAAAGTAAACATTAGTAATAAGTTAGTGGGCCAAGGCAGGGCATAACATGATGGAGACTATTTTAACTAGTTTTTTGCTGTAAAGGTATTTCCTAATCATTAACTCTTGAGTCGGCCTTTTGAGACTGAGGAGAAGCCTGGGAGGCTAAAGGAAACGGCTTTTATTGCACAACACAAAGATTTAGGGTCTGGTACATGGTTTCACTCTGAGGTGACAATGCCATGGGCTTGCACAGGCTTGTTTGGAGTCTGAAGGGGTCTAGTGACACATCAAACTATTAAAGAAATATCTTTTCTCTCCAAAGTAAATGAGACATAGAAGAGTAGATCTAGTCTTCTTTATATTTATTGAAGTTGTTTACATTGCTTTTATATTTACTGAGGTTGTTTACCATATAGTTCAAAGTATCACATAGTCCTCTTAACCATATCACAAAGAAACAGAAATCCTCTACTCCCACTACATTTCACAGGACATAGAGATAAGCATGTTCAACAATGTACCTGGGTTCAATTAAAAAAAAAAAGAAAAAAAAGAAAAGAAAAAGAAAAGAAATAAACTCCTTAAGCCTAAATAATATGCTTATTTTGCTACTTCCAGATATTTCCTTCTTTTAGATGTTATTTACTGATATCCCCCATGAAAGCTAAGGATTTAGATCATTTGCACCCAACCTCTTCCAAGATGCAATCATGCTCATACTTCTATAGCATAATTTTGGTCGCATCAATAATCAGTATTTGCATTACTTTGACTTGTAGATGATTTTCATAGCTGAATCATCAACTGCATTATGGTTACTTTCCCTTTCTTGTACAACTTTGTCTCTTCTTGGAATTGATTGTAATATTCCTTTTCTTAGTTTTCCATGTACTAATTATCAATTTATCCCCCAAACTCTCCCTTAGTTGTGTCCAATGCCCCTCAATATGGTCAATAATGTCAGCTACTTATCAGTTTCCTTTTTTTAGAAACACAGCTCTAGAAGCTTCCAACTGCCCAAAAGTGCACTGAATGCTCTCAAGGTCTACTGCATGGCTGTGCCCCTGGGTTTCTCTTCAGCTTTCTCATGTTGGATCTCACATACATCCACTTTCAATATCTATTCTTTTATACTGTGAAGTCTTATCTCCCAACTTTGTGAGAAAGGCTGCATGAGAAGTAACTATTATGAGGCCCAGGCTGCCTGAAAATATCTTTATTATGGACACATATTTAATTGACAGCTTGGTGAGTTTTAGGATTACACTCTGTCTCCCTCTGTAGATCTAAAATACATAGTTGCCATATATTTCTCCCACAAAGATGAGTTTATTGAGGATCAGCAGAGAATAGCAATCTAGGGTCTGCAACCATAGTTGAGCCACATGCAAGTCCCTATACGGCAAGGGAAGGAAGATACTGTTATGGAGAGGAAAAGGAAGTTGGGAAGGCTCTAGTAAAAAAAAAAAAAAAAAAGAGGCCATGGCTTTTCAGTGGCTGAGTCCTTGCCAGGAAAGAAGTTTTTCTTCTTTCCATTGGGCTCTACTACAGCTGCAGGGCATGAGCATTCCTGCTTCTGGGGTCCCACCTCTCTTTAATTGAGGTTTCTGTTTATTAATTTTTTTACATCTCTAAAGTTTGGAGGCATGACTTCTAGCTGTCAGTACTGCTGGTGAAAACTGAGGACATTATGCTTACTGATCCTTTGTGAGTAATTTGCTTTTATTTCTTTAAATACTTTTGTAATTCTCTTTCTGTCTCTCATGCTCTGAAATGTTCTGTAATTTCAGCCACTGACCCAAGTATTAAGTGAGATGTTTCAAACTGGAAACTTATGCCCCAAGACTTTTTTTTTTGAGTCGGTTATCTAATGTGTGTCCTCTCCTCTATTCTCCATTTTCTCTTTCTGATCTTATTATTTGAATAATGAACCTCCTAGATTGGACACGAAATTTTCTTCTTAATCTCTCAATTTCCTTCATTCAATCTTTTGACATACTTTCCTAAAGATTTCCTCAACTTTAATCTTGGAATCCTTTTATTCATATGTCAACGACATCTAAATATATCAAATGGTATTGTTTAATTACTATGTGTCAAGCACTATTCTAATTTCTGAAGGGACAGTAGTTGAACAAAGCAAATGCTGACAATCTATTTTCTCTATATTCTATTATCACAGGAAAAACAAACAGAATAAGAGGCACAGAATATAGACAAACAAGAAACATGATAAGTAAAGTAGCTTTGTTATTTTCCTTCTTTTACATGTAAAGAAATTAAGACACAGGGAGATTAAATAGGATGCTAAATTGAAGAATAAAGCAAGAAGATGGCACAAAGCAGCTATATAGATCAACAGAAAAGAATAGAGAAGCTGGAAACAAACCCATACACCTATAGTCAATTAATCTTCAACAAAGGAGGCAAGAATATACAACAGAGAAAAGACAGTCTCTTCAGCAAGTGGTGTTAGGAAAGCTAGACAGCCACATGTAAATGAATGAAGTTAGAACATATCCTTATACCATACACAAAAATAAAGTTAAAATGGCTTAAAGACTTAAATATAAGACATAATACCATAAAACTCCTAGAAGAGAACATAGGCAAAATATTCTTGGAAATAAATTGTAGTAATATTTTCTTAGTTCAGTCTCCCAAGGCAAAAGAAATAAACGCAAAAATAAACAAACAGGATCTAATCGAATTTGTAAGCTTTTGCACATCAAAGGGAAACCATAAACAAAATGAAAAGATAACCTATGGACTAGGAAAAAATATTTGCAAACAAAGCAACCAAGAAGAGCTTAATCTCCAAAATATCAATACAACTCAGTATCAATAAAACAAATAACCCAGTCAAAAAGGGAGCAGACAACCTAAATAGACATTTCTTCAAAGAAGATTACAGATGGCCAACAGGCACGTGAAAATATGCTCTACATTGATAATTATTAGAGAAATGGAAATCAAAACTACAATGAGGTACCACCTCACACCAGTCAGAATGGCTATCGTTAACAAGTCCACAAACAATAAATGCTGGAGAGGGTGTGGAGAAAAGGGAACCATTCTACACTATTGGTGGGAATATAAACTGGTGCAGCCACTATGGAAAACACTCTGGAGGCTATATGATCCAGCAAGCCCACCCCTATACATTTATCTGGAAAAGTCTAAAACTCTAATTTAAAAAGATGCATGAACCCCCAGTGTTCATGGTAACATTTACAATAGCCAAAACATGGAAGCAACTTAGGCGTCCATCAACAGATAAATGGATAAAAAAAGATGTGCTATATAGAGAATGGAATACTACCAAGTCATTAAAAAGAAAAATATTGCCATTTGCAGCAAAATAAGTAGACTTGGAGATTATCATATTAAGTGAAGTCAGGCATAGAAAGACAGGTACACAATATTCCTTACATGTAGAATCTAAAACTATAATTGAGATCAAGTTATTTTGTAAAACAGAAACTCATAAACATAGAAAACAAACTTATGGTTACCAAAGGGAAAGGAGAGAGGGAAGAATAAATTAGTAGTTTGGGATTAATAGATACACACCACTATATAGGAAATAGATAATCAACAATGATTTACTGTATAACACATGGAACTATATTCAATATCTCATAATAACCTATAACGGAAAAGAATCTGAAGCTATAGACCTGAAACTAACAAACATTGTAAATCAACTATAGTTTAATAAATAAAATCAATAAAAATAAAAAAGAAAGAATAAAGCAAGAGAAAAAGATAGTAAGGACTGGGAAAGGTTGCAATTTCAGATCTGTTTATCAGAAACAGTCCATTTGAAAAGGTAAAATTTAACTAAATATCTTAGGAAAGTGAGGGAATGAGGCTTACAGGTATCTGAGGGAAGAACACTCCAAGCAGAGAAGAGAGACAGTCGATGCCACAAGGCAGAAATGGTCCCCATGTTGGAGGAAGAGCAAGAAGTCAAGTGTGAATGTAGTGGAATGAGTAAGATGACTTTTACTCCCAGCTACAAGAGAAGGTATTTTCTCAGGATCAGTCTGGTTGTTCTGTTGAGAATAAACTTAATTTTCCCTTATGGGAGTGGTGTGCAAGACAATTTAGCTAACCCCACCCCAGGCTCTCTGTTTTACCTCTCCTGAAAATAAAACCTCAAAAATCTATCAAAGTAGAAAGGGGCTTTGGGAATCTAATTGCTTCTCAAACACAACTGGAGCTAAAGCTCCAAATTTCAACCTCTCCTCCTCCACCCTTCACTTTCTAGAGGTGTCACCATTCCATGAGACTTTTAGGATTCCACAGGTGTAAAATCCCTTTTCAACTCCCCACTCTGTCAGGTAAGGGCTCCATTCAGCTCTCAGACCGATTCAGTCACCAGGTATCCCACTTTCCAGATGTCAACATTTTTGTTGTGTTCATCTTCTATGGTATTCTTTTTGTCCTTGGGTTTTATCTTACTTTATCTCTTTACTCTCATTTTATAGGGATTTCAGGGGGACAAAAAAAAAATAAATGCATCTTCAGGCTGCCATTTTATTTATTTATTTATTTATTTATTTTGGCTCTATCTGTGGCATGTGGATGTTCCCAGGCTAGGAATCAAACCCACACCAGAGCAGTGACAATGCCTAATCCTTAACCTGCTAGGCCAACAGGGATCTCCATATTCTGCCATTGCAAAGTTGAAATACAGCAATTCTGCACTTTAAAAAAAAAAATGCTTCAAAGGGAGTTCCCTTATGGCCCAGCAGGTAAAGGGCCTGAAGTGGCTGTCACTGCAGTGGCTTGGGTTGCTGCTGGGGCACGGGTTTGATCCCTAGCCCAGGAACTTCCATATGCCACGGACATGGCCAAAAAATAAAAATAAAAAATAGTAATAATTTTAAAAGCTTCTAGAGTTTCCACTGTGGCTCAGAGGGTTAAGAACCTGACATAGTATTCATGAGGGGGTGGGTTTGACCCCTAGCCTCAGTCACTGGGTTAAGGATCTGGTGTTGCTACAAGTTGCGGTGTAGGCTGCAGATGCAACTCAAATCCAGTGCATGGCTGTGGCGGAGGTCAGCAGCTGAAGCTCTGATTCCACCCCTACCCTGGGACCTTCCATATCCCCCAGGTGCAGCTGTAAAAAAGAAGAAAAAAAAAAGAAAAAAAAATCTCCAAAGGGCCAAAATAAGTATAAGTTAGCAGTTAAGTAGGACTTCTCTTAAGCTGGGACACCTAGCTTCAGAAATAGCCCTGGAGAAGTTATCGCACTTCTCAGTCCCTCACTTTATTTATAAAAGAAAATAACAAACCTGCCCTAGACATGCTGTGATTATAATACAAATTAATACATACAAATTAGTTTACCTGCCACATGGTAATGTGCTCAATAAATTTTGGTTATTATGAGTGATCTCACTAACTCAATGTGCATGCAAGAAGAAACATGCGATGCTTTTGCAATAAGCTCTTGCTAAGTATTTGTTTCACATAAAAAACAGGTCACTGAAATATATCCAATATATTTGGAAGTGCTCTTCTCAATCCTCCCATTTATGTGTTCTTCGTTTTTTTTTTTTTTTTTCATCCATTGTTCCCACATCCTGGCCCCATACCCATTCTCAGTTTCCTTCTCCTAACATATAAAGTAATTAATGAATCTGTGACGTTGGCACTAGTTGGCCTCTCCTATTAGCCTTCTGTCCCCACTTGCTACAAGTTTACCATCAATTGGTAACCAGTGCCTTCTTTGGGTCTTCTTTCCTGGCTTTTCCTCGGTCTGTATCAGAACATCAGCTCTAAGTTTTCAGTCCCCATCCTTTCCTTCCAGCTAGCTTGGCACTATTTTTACCTCCTAAGCATGCTTGCTATCAAAGAACATGTTTTCCTTTCTTATTAGCAGAAGCCAATAACTAGAAGCCATTCAATTGATACATTTTGAAGGAAATGATCGATTTTATAACCTAATTTCACTGACATCTGATAAATAAGGGGGACTATTAGAGCCCTTTAAGTTCTTAAGATGATTCCCAGCTATGAGATTTTCTCTCTAGATTTCCCTTACCTGGCTCATGGATCTGGCTGTCCAAGTTCTGGGCATTACTCTTTAATCTAGCCTGTGCTATAAGAGGTTGAAAAAGGCATCAAAATCAATCATAACCTTCCTGGTTCATGGAAGTGTTTCGATAAATGAACTGTATACTTTTCTCTGCAAAAGCAACTACTGCATACTGGATTTTATTTTCAAACTAGTCAATCATATTTCTAACTTAATTTATGTATGTATACATGTATATGTGTGCATTTAATTATGTCTGTGTGTGTATTTTAAGATAACTGGAAGGAAAAGTAGTACATACAAAGCTCATCCTTAAAAATATGTGGTTTTATACCTGTTACATAGCTGAATTGAGCTCTTGGCTTTGCTCTTCCATGACTAACCAGTTTAGAAACCTCCATCTCTGTATTTTGTTTACCCTTTTACTGGTAGGTGTCCTTACACATTTTTTCCAATTGTCTGCTTGGGCTTATTTCGGCAGCTTCTAAATTGGATGCCACTGACAATAACTTTCATCAGAAACTTCTAGACCTCTTTTTCACAGGTCAGAAGTTGAATCTTACTTAGATCAGGGTGACTTGCTAGAGTGATAGGTCAGACACTCGTTGGCTCTGCCCTAAGCAGACCTTGTTCTTTTGTTTTTGAGCTAGAAAGCACCAGGGTTACTATAAATTCTACTGAGCAGATGAAGACAACATCGAGTGGGCAGTTTTTATTCCTTTTCTGTATTTACATTAGTTTATCCCAATCCATAACCCTTTGGTGGGGGAGAGAGATGTAAAAATGCCATGTCTTAGTGCATTTATATAAATTTGTAAACCTGATAAATACTAAATGAACATAAGGAATTATTATCTTCTCAGATAGGAGGTAGTTTGTTCAACCAGCTGATAGTTTGACAAATAATATTATTTAGCAAAGCAAAAACAGTCATAAGTCCAAGCTTACAGGGTTTGGAGAAAGGTAAAAGATGGTTCATGATTTCAGTTAAATGCTTCCAAAGTATGGGTTATTGATAATTATCCTTTTATTTGAATGATAACTCTTAGAACACGAAGGGATCTTCTTGTTCATTAAGGGTCCAGCATTACTGTATCTGTTCTCTATATAAGACCATCTTTCTAGTTATGTCTTCAAACACACTTTGCAAACCTTTTATCATTATTTATACATATCTCATGATAGATTTTGGGATACATAACCAGAGTATCCCAAAATCTATCATGGGATGGGTATAAAACATCTTTTGAAATGAATAAAGTAGAAAGAACTATTAACCACTCTATTTTTTTAAAAATTAACATATACAACAAGGTTATCAAACTAAGGCCCGTGGGTAAAATCTAGCCTGCCATCTGTTTTTGCAAATAAAGTTTTATTGGAATGTAGCCATGCTCATTCATTTACATATTGTCTATGGCCACTGTTGTACTGCAAAGGTGAGTAGTTGTGACAGAAAGCGTATGGCCCACAAAGCCCGAAATATTTATTATTGGGCTCTTTTGAACAAGTCTACTCGCCCCTTGTATTCTAGAGTCTTAGCATACTTACTGAAGTTCCAACCCTGTAAAGCTTTAGTAAAGCAACCTCTTTCATGGTATGGACTTCCTAACAGGAATGGAAGAGTTAATTAATAACTTAATTGCTAAAAAAAGTTTTTTTCATTTTAGTTAACTTGAGAATACGGAGGTATTATTGGCTTCAATTTTCTGTTCCTAATCTCTAAGAAAAAGGAGACTAGAGTCTCATATAGAATAAAAGTCATTTTGAAAAGAGACTAACTCTCTCTTGCAGGGAGACCAGCTTTTGTAGGCTGATTCTCATGCCACTAATAGGGAAATGAACTTCAATACTTTTTAATCTAAGTTCTGTAAATAATAAGTCTGAGTTTTACCAAACCATACATATTATAAGCAAACATGTAGCAAAAAATTTCTTGATAACAAAGTAAAAATTCAATGACTCTAAGTTATAGCTATTAGAGAACTACCACAAGATCTATGATTTCTAAGGATCCAATTTATACATCTTTGATCTAACTTCTGATGGTATATATTGATCATGATTATTGAATAATAGATTACCCTCAAACTTTTCCACTGAAAATAGCAATAGTTGTCTGTTATTGCACACAGTTTCTGTGGGTCAGGAACTCACAGATGTCTTAGTTGGATGGTTCTTACTTCAAGTCTCTCATGAGGTTGCAATCAGGATGTCACCTGGGCTGTAGTGATTGAAGGTTTGACTGGGGCTGGAGATCTGCTTCTAAAGTTGAGGCATGCCTTATTTTACTGTGCACTGCTTTACTGTACTTCTCAGATACTGCATTTTTTACAAATTTAAGATTTTTGGCAAGTTGCACTGAACAAGTCTTCCAGTGCCATTTTTCCAAAAGCATTTTCTCAAGTCAGATCCCTGTGTCACATTTTGGAAATCCTCAAAATATTTCAAATGTTTTCATTATTATTATATTTGCTATGGTGATCTGTGACCAATGATCTTTGTGTTACTGTTGGAATTGTTTTGGGGGACCACAAACCACACCCATCTAAGATGGTGAACTTAATAAATGTTGTGTGTGTTTTGATTGCTCTCCTGACCAGCCATTCCTCTGTCTCTCTCCCTCTCCTTGGGCCTCCCTACTGCCTCACAACAATATTGAAATTAGAGCAGTTAATAACCCTATAATGCCCTATCAGTGTTCAAGTTAACAGTCTAGTAATATGGCAAACTTCATTGTTGTCTTGTTTTAAGAAACTGCCACAGCCACTCCTTTCAAAAACCACTACTTGTTCAGTCACCAGCCATCAGCATCAAGACAACACCCTCCACCAGCAAAAAGATTACAACTCACTGAAGGCTCAGATAATACATAGCATTTTTTAGCAATAAAATAGGTTTTATTTCTTTGTTTTAGGGCCACACCTGTGGCATATGGAAGTTCCTGGTCTAGGTGTCAAATCAGAGCTGCAGCTGCCGGCCTACACCACAGCCATGGCAACACTGAATCCTTAACCCACTAAGCAGGCCAGGGATCAAACCCGAGTCCCTCATGGATACTAGTCGGGTTTGTTGCCACTGAGCCACAAGGGGAACTCCAATAAAGTAGTTTTTAATTAAGATGTATTTTTTAGACATAACACTATTGCGCACTTAATAGACTATAGTGTAAGCATAACTTTTATATGCACTGGGAAATGTGAAGAAATTAGCATGACTCAATTTATTGCCATATTTGCTTTATTGCGGTGGTCTGGAAATGAACCTGCAGTATCTCGGAGGTCTGCCCAGAGGTCTGCCTGTGCTCTAGTCACATGCCTGGATTTTACTAACAACCCCCCAGAGTCCTGCCAGTTTCTACCCGCTGCCTAGTTCCAAGGCCACTTCTACATTACTTTTTTGTTATGAGAGCACTCTGCTTCCAGATATCAAAATCTCTATTAGTTATCTACAGCTACTAGATAATCTCAGGCGTTTAAAACAATAAACTTTATTATCCTACCCAGATTCTGTGGGTCAGAAACCTGGGTGCAGTTGCTAGATGGTTCTGACTCAAGGTCTTTCATTAGGATGTTGGCCAAGGCTGCAGCCATCAGACGACTTGACTAGGGCTGAAGATATGCTTCCAAATTTCCTCATTCACATACCTGATAACTTAAATATATTCATAATATGACGGCTGGCTTCCCCAGAGCTAGTGATCTGGGAGAAAGGGCAAAGCAGAAGCCACATGTCTTTTATGACCTAGCCTTGGAAGTTATACTTAGTCACTTCCACAATATTTTCTTGGATACATGCAGCTAACCTTATTCAGTGTAGAGATGAGAAGCCACTAAGGGCCATCTCAGTGGCTGGCCACTGCACTACAGTTTTTAGTTCAATGAAAGTATAGTAACTTTACTATAGTTTATAGTAACTACATGGAACTATATAGTAATATAGTTCATTTAAAGTACAGTAACTTTAGGAGTTCCTGTCATGGCTCATTGGTTAAGGAATCCGACTAGGAACCATGAGGTTGCGGGTTTGATCCCTGGCCTCGCTCAGCAGGTTAAGGATCTGGCGCTGCCATGAGCTGTGGTGTAGGTCACAGCCGTGGCTCGGATCCCACATTGCTGTGGCTCTGGGGTAGGCCAGCGGCTACAGCTCCGATTAGACCCCTAGCCTGGGAACTTCCATATGCCATGGGTGAGACCCTATAAAAAACAAAAAGACCACAAAAAAAATATAGTAACTTTAAAGAGTATTTAATAGGTCTATATTTCCGATTGCAAAATCCATTAGGCCCTAAAAACAAGTATTTTCCTTATAACTCTATTGCTGGCCAAACTTTACCCAACCTGAACTCATCTGCCAGGAAAACCTGGTCTAAACTGCTAAGAGGCTAATTATAGTCCCTATTTATCCTATTTGGTGTGAATATTTCTACATTTTACTATATAAATCCATTTGATTTAGGTGGTGCAATCCCAGACTCCTGTGTAGTGTTAGGTAATATAAAATACCTGAACCATATTATTTTTTTGAACTCTTAAAAAAAATTATGAAGTCCAAAAGATATCTGGCTTCAATGGTTTGGGATAAAGTTTAACAGAAAGGAATGCTGATCTGTTTGGCTTCACTACCGAGTTTATAAGAATTCTTCTGATGCTAGAGGCCATATGGGATGAGTTATAATTTTCCTGGAGACATCAACACACAAATGCAGGGAAAGCTCCCTAGAAGAAACAACTCATCTCTTCATTGGTGGTTGGAAAAAACCACATCTCAGAAATGAGAACCAATACCTTTCGGTTCGCCACTCTCTCTTCCTATCACCATTGTCTACAGTCCTCAGTTTCCATCTTTCTGAGGTTTCCTTTCTCCTTTTTCACTAACAGTTTTGTACCTCCATGTTCACCTGCCATTCTTTCCTTGACATTTACAAAACATAGTAATGACTTGCCAGAAAAGTGTTACCAAAAAAAAAAAAAAAAAATTATATATATATATACATACATATATATCTATAATACCAATAGCCAGCACATGTGCATTTTTGACTGTCTGATCCATAACAGAGGCTACTCCATGTTCCCTGGGTCCACCTCTGCCTTCAGCCAGAGCAACAGACAATTCATGCTAAGTGACAGCTTCTCATTTAAAGCATCCAGGTTCCTGCATTTCTATACCTGAGGATTTATTCAGTGACTGAGCTCAGGCAGTCCAGAAATGCTAGGGATTTAACATTTTCAACCAATGAGCAAAAGAAGTTGGTGGATAAACATTCCAACTTCCCCAACACCCAGCAGAGCAATCTCAGTGGCTTAAAATAACAAAGGTTCTTTTCTCACCCCAAGTTGGCTGCAGTTCTAGACAGCTCTTCAGTGAACAGGTGACCTCTGTCACATCTCCACAGAACCCATGCCTCCTAGTCACCAGGGCAGGAGAAGCAATGAGTTCTGTACCAACAAGCAGCATTTATGCTCCCACAAAGCGACGGACATCACTACTGCTCATTATTTTATGAACCAAAGCATGTCATGTGGCCATACCTAATGTCAAAGCAACAGGAAATGAAAATGAAATGAAATCCTGCCCTCAGGAAGGGGGAATGAGACATTGGGAAACAGGAGCAATGCCAGACACATGTACTACGAGCCTTCCTGTGCAAATTGCTATTTTCTCCATGTGCTTTTGAGACTTGGCCCCATTAGTGCACGTGTTTTGTCAGTCCCTTCTCATTGTTGTCCCGTATTCCATTGTATGACTATCACAATCTATTTTTTTCTACTGATTGTTATTCTATTTAGGTTATTTCCAATTTTTTTTTTGTTAAAGCAAATTATTTCTATGAGTATTTTATATGTGCAACACAGATTCCTCAAGGTTGCTGTTCTAATTTAAAGGCTATTTCATAAGGAAGACATGCTGAGTTGTAGGGAGGGGTCAAAGAAAGCTTGAACCACTTGGTGTATCATGGAAAGCTCAGAGAGGTAGAGAAATCAAAACCAATACCACATATACTGTCTAATCATGTTTGTTCTTGAGAAACAAAGTGATACTATTTTCAGAGGGCTTTTCTTACTTCACTGAACAGCACAGAACAAAAAGCCAAGGTTGCTGACAATGCATCACTCAGCTAACAAATGCCAAAATCAGAGAGTCTAGCAATTTTCTGCATCCTCTTCAAACTCTATTGAAAATTATGAGAGCAACTGAAATTTAATATTACTAATAGAAGACACACCTTTGAAGCCTGCAAATGTCAAAATGAGTGAAGTGTTTGACAAAGAAGATGAATCAACGACAATGCTTTGCACTTGAGAGTAAAAGAACCCCATGATAATGCCATAAAACAATTCCCTAGAACAAAATGTGCTAGGAGAAAAAATTGATGTGATAGAAGGAAGGAAAAAAATTCCTCTCTCTAAAAGTCGAGGACAGGGACAAAATAATAATAAAAATTCAATTGAGTGAGACTACCTTTGCAACAACTACCGAACGGGAAGGTCAGCAACATAATTGCTTATGTATAGCTGGACCTAATGACAGAACTGTGATATTTTTCACTCAAGGTGAGTGCAAAGCTTTACTCTAAGTCCTTTTTATTAAATGGTAGCTTCTCCTTTGTCTTCTGCTTTCTCTTCATGTTTTTCTGAGCTGTCATTTCTTATACCTTTTAAACTATCATGAGTAAAATTTCTTTTACACATTGCTAAAAACTCACTCTTCAACATGAATACCAAATGCCAGTTAACTCAAACCCCCTACAATTCTAAGAGTTTCACTGAAGAAATCATTTGTTTGCCCCAATCATTGTCATAAATGATCAGATTACCATTGAAAGGCATGCAAGTGTTCATTATTTTCATAAGTGATCCTGGAGTGAAGTAAAAAGACAATTTGTCTAAATATGGACATACAGACACCTGGGGTACTGACACATCTCAGTGAAGAAGAGCCTGGCTGATAATGTCATCTCACTACTTTCAAGGAACATTGTTTGTGACTGCCATTTAACAAGAAAAGCATAGGCAGATTAAAAAAAGGGGGGGGGGGATACACATGCCTCCCAGATGTTTTTTTTCTTTTTGGCCACACGCATAGCATGTGAAAGTTCCTGGGCCAGGGATCCAACCCACACCACAGCAGTGACCCAAGCTGCAGCAGTGACAATGCCAGATCCTTAACCCATTAAGCCAGAAGGGAATGCTGAATTTTTGGATTATTGCTGAAAGATCTCCCCCTAACATTTGCAGGATCGGGGCAAGAGTATCCATGGAGGCTCACATATCACATGTCTTTGTAACAACTTGGAAATCCATGTTTGGATCTAGATTTCTAGGAGTGCTTGAGTGAGAACATGGCCCCACGGAAAACCTGTGGCCAGTTTGCCTCTCTTCTTTGCCCTGACCTCTCCCCATTCACTGTAGCAAATTTGCACATATGTGTGTGGCCAACCTAGTCTGCATCTCAGGTCTGTCCGAAGCTCTCACAGTCAGCCTCTGGACACTCTTCGGGTCTACGTGTTCATTCTGATGTCATCATGTACTCTCAACAGGATGGACTTGGGGAAAGTGATATTGAAAGGCTAAAGGGAAATTCTTTTTTTTTTTTTGTCTTTTTGCCTTTTCTAGGGCTGATCCCGCAGCATATGGAGGTTCCCAGGGTAGAGGTCGAATCAGAGCTGTAGCCGCCGGCCTGTGCCAGAGCCACAGCAACGCGGGATCTGAGCCGCGTCTGCGACCTACACCACAGCTCACGGCAGCGCCAGATCCTAAACCCACTGAGCGAGGCCAGGGATCAAACCCGCAACCTCATGGTTCCTAGTCGGATTCATTAACCACTGAGCCATGATGGGAACTCCTAAAGGGAAATTCTTTAACAATGACATCAGTGCATATAAAGAAATGTATCACGAAACCAATTAAAGCATCTGAAATACCCTGGTATACATAAGTATTGCTAATTATGGGAAGTAAAACAAATGTCCTTAGACAAAGCTCAAGAGCCTATCCATAATCGTACGTACCTTTATGTTACTAATGTGCCCAAGAGAACAGTCTCCATTTTGTCCTTACTAAATCTTTTTAAGTTAACAAGTTCTTCACTTTATATTATAAAATAATATTTCTTTATCTTCCATAAAGATGTATAATCATGATAATAGTATTCAGATGATTTATAAGCTAAATGAAGTAGAAAGTGACCGAATATAACTATATTTCCATATCTCCACAATTTCCATAAAATTCATAACACAACTCTATCAAGCTGATGGCATTTAATATATATTAGTTGGTGAACATTTTCATAAGGTGGAAGAAACAAAATCTAATAAAAGAACTCCACTTTGCGGCAAAATCAGTTTATTATTCAGGAGGCCATCAGTCTCTGAAATTAATTCAACAATTTTTAGGTCAGTACAGACATTCAGAGGTTCTTCCTTTGTTTATCAGTGAAACTATTCTTTCTGGACAAAACCTTTACCTTATTACTTCTGTTTATATCATAAATATATGATATTATAAACTTCTTCCCAGGAGTATGGAGACAGACCCCACCCCCCAAATGTGACTGTACCTTGGAGACCTACTGCAGACATGGGTACGGCCCCCCACAAGATCTACACCCTTTCCCAGAATGTGGAGCATAGATTAACCACCTACAAGGATTCACCGCCCTCTGTCACAGGACTCGACCACCTACCCTTCCCTTGACCTTCCCCTCCTCCTTCTTCATCACTTCTGCCACAAGTTCCCACCATAAACTCCATCCAGCCATAGATTCCCGCCACAGATCTTTTTTTTTTTTTTGTCTTTTTGCTGTTTCTTGGGCCGCTCCCGCGGCATATGGAGGTTCCCAGGCTAGGGGTCGAATCGGAGCTGTAGCCACCGGCCTACGCCAGAGCCACAGCAAGGCAGGATCCGAGCCGCGTCTGCAACCTACACCACAGCTCACGGCAACGCCGGATCGTTAACCCACTGAGCAAGGGCAGGGACCGAACCCGCAACCTCATGGTTCCTAGTCGGATTCGTTAACCACTGCACCACAATGGGAACTCCACCGCCCCAGATCTTTTATAAGCCTAGCACCTCCTCACGGTCAGGGCTGGCACCATCCTGAGCTCAGCCCTTGCCCCTCTGATGCGTTAATAAATCTCTTTTGCTTTACCAACCAGCCCTCGCACATTCCTCCCTCAGCAAACCTAACATTCTTTTTATATCATAGCATTGGAAGAATTGGTATATATCTAGAATCTGATCAAAAGAGGTCAGATGCACCTGTGTCTGCTCTGTATTAGAAATGGAAACTACAAAAGAAAGAGAAACAGTGTACTACTTTCACCAAAAAGAATATAATCCAGCTGTATCATTGGGAAAATGAGTAGAATGGATGGGATGGAGTAGGGTGGTATTGGGGTGATTCTAAGTTCTTTAGCAAGTGAAAAAAAGAAAAGGAAATTTCTAGAGTCATTAGGAAAAGCTCCAAAGGGGAAATGGAACATATATTTAGCTTCAGATACTAGAGGAAGACAATGATTCAAAAACCACCACCAACAAAAAGCAAAAAAAATGACAGAAATAAACGTCATTAAATGAAGACTAATGAAAATTCTTACACTGTTAGAATACATTTTAGGCCATGAACAAATATTAATTTCATTCCAGTCATGCATCTGAAAATAAATGACCTTTGAATGATTTATAGTCTCTTATTTTAGAAGCCCAAGGACTTATTATGAAACACTTATCGGCCCATGAATGAGAAATGAGGATTAAGAGTATTTTAAGAAAGATAGACAAGTGACAAAACAAAAGATACATGACTAGTGAAACCAAGCAGGACCCTTTACAGTTAAAGCTCTTAGGTACAAATCCTTTCCTTACTTGTTTGTAGGAAATGGGCTTCTTTCAACTTCCATGACTTCCCCTGAGTTCCAAAGGGCAGGTTGAGAAAGTTGTTAATCAGGGAAGGGAGAGGATGCAAAGACAAGCGAGGAGCAGTCAAGAAACAATGGTGCAACCTTGGGGCAGGTCCTGGTTCCTCCTCAAGGAATATACAATAACCCTCTCTGAGTTCTTCTACAGGAACTGAGCACCACCCCCTACCACCATCACCCAGGTGGAGGATGGTAACTTCAGGCTGACAGCAAGATTCCCGGAGCACCACGCTGTTACCACACCACCAACCAGAACAGCCCTTACCCCCAAATTCTGCCGATAAAACCTTCTCCCCCAAAACCACGGCAGGAGTTTGGGGTTTTGAGCACATACCCCCCATTCTCCTTGCTTGGCCCTGCAATAGACCTTCCTCTGCTTCAAATTTTCAAGGTTTCAGTTTGGCCTCAATGTGTGCTGTCCATGTGAACTTGCAACCAACACTCGCCCAAGGTCACCTAACTTGTCCTCCGTTTTTCTGTTCTCCTAGTTCCTATCTCTGCCACGTCTCTGGTTCCAGAAAGGCAAGACTACACATATTTCTTGCCTTTAAGAAGTAGTATCATAAGGGAGTTCCCGTCGTGGCTCAGTGGTTAATGAATCCGACTAGGAACCATGAGGTTGCGGGTTCAATCCCTGCCCTTGCTCAGAGGGTTAATGATCCGGCATTGCCGTGAGCTGTGGTGTAGGTTGCAGACGTGGCTTGGATCCCGCGTTGCTGTGGCTCTGGCGTAGGCCGGTGGCTACAGCTCCGATTTGACCCCTAGCCTGGGAACCTCCATATGCCGTGGGAACAGCCCAAGAAATAGCAAAAAAAAAAAAAAAAGTATCATAGGAGTTCCTGTCGTGGCTCAGTGGTTAACGAATCTTGCGGGTTTGATCCCTGGCCATGCTCAGTGGTTTAAAGATCCGGTGTTGCCATGAGCTGTGGTGTAGGTTGCAAACGCAGCTCGGATCCCACGTTGCTGTGGCTCTGGCATAGGCTTGGCAGCTACAGCTCCAATCAGACCCCTAGCCTGGGAACCTCCATATGCCGCAGGTGCGGCCCTAGAAAAGACCAAAAAAAAAAAAAAAATAGTATCATATACATGAACAGGGAATATCAACTAGTAAGAATCATGAATTGACCCTCATACTAGTATTAGACTTTCATTAGGCACCAAATAACCTGAAATTCCCTTTCTGCATTTGAAAGAATAAAGCAAAATCTCAACCTTTACAGTTAAAGCTTTGAGCCAGTAGCTTTTCCTTTCTTACTCTCTTACTGTATATAAACGATCTAATATCTACAATATTAAGGACCCCTTCCCTGAACATTTCTGCATTTTGAGCATATGATTATTAATTACAGAAAGACTATCTGTGGCTGTGATGGAAATAAGCAGTAGGTCATAAAGCACATTTCCCAAAATCTTCTCGCAGCTGCAGGGGCAGGGAAAGGTAGACAGTGTGGGCTGGACAGCATGGGGCAGGGGATGGATGGAACGACAGAAGAAAACCTGGGGCTTATTAACCAAAATGTCTCTTCCCTGTGTCACAATGCCACTCCTGACAGGGAGCAGAGCTCCACTTTACAAACTTCCAAAAGCCAACACTTTCAAGCTAATATGGTTTCAAGGCTCATCACTCTGCCAGAGGTGGCAATACCTTAATTTGTCACTGTCAAGCAGGCAAATTTCTTTAAGGTCTGCTTATTGTTGCTCTGTCCTGCCACTGTCTCTGGACACACCAGCTTGCTAATACAACAAGCACACTGCAGATCAACTTCAGGGACATCAAATTGAGCCCATTACTCTGGACCGCCTGCTATGCCATCCCAGCAAGAGTGATGTGACTCAGGTAAGGATATTTGATAGGGCACAGGCTGTCCAAATGTTTCTGTCATCTTGGCTGTGATGCCTTCAGGAGAGGGTGTGGATGAGCAGATATCTATTTCTCTGACAGTGAACATTGATTTTGAAACACTAATTCATAATATGTGAAATGTTTCATCCTTCTTCCTATTACAGGACCCCAATCAATCTCTCAGTGCACAAGGAGCAATGAAATATGAACACAGAGGATTCTCTCCAAAAGCAACCAGAGAGATTTCACTTGATGTTGGGTCAAAAGAGCCCTGCGGAAAATGCCACTTGAGGTTTCCAGGGTCCTTTACCTGCCTCTAATTCAGAGGACTCTGGATTAACTAAGAGACAAGTATAGCAGAAGGTATTAGGCTCCATGCTCTCCCTGTCAGCCGTATTTTCCCTGCCATGTAATTCATTAGTTCCCGTTTCCATTTGAGTTTTTCATCCCAGAACAGAACCAGGACAAGATTTTTGTGTCATTTCCCAAAAGGCTATGGGGAAAATACTATTTAACTCTGACACATGATGTAGGAGTGCACAGTTAAAGGGTGACAGAAGCCAATATTCACAATGTTATTTAGAAATGATAGGACAGTTATAAAACCTTCCAAGACCTTTATAATAACTCTCTTCTGAGGGTCCTTCCTGTGGGGATCAGCTTACAGTCGGAAACTGCCTTGCAACAAAGACATTCAGGCGTTCTCATTTGGGCTCAGTGGTGATGAACCCAACCAGTATCCATTAGGACGCGGGTTCGACCCCTTATATAGAATGCAATCATTTGTTTTTTATATGTACACACAAAGGGTTATAGGACAATCATCACATGATGAAAAAAAAACCTTTTTGTATTATCATTTTTTTTAGATTTTAATAAAATAGCAACCTGATCTTATTGCTGTAAAATAAACAATGATTTTTTTTTTAAGTATGAAAATGACTGTAAGACACTGCCTCCATTATGTTTTCATGTGTTGGAAAGATATTTCATGAGACCTGGCTTGAGAATATGGCTTTTGTGGTAGACTTTGTGAGGGGACCTTTGGAACTATAGTCTTTCTTCTAAGAGGTGATAGAATTTGCTCAGTGGATACACATTGCTCTCCTTCCTCTAATTATTAAGGCAACTGAGATGGCTTTGCCTGTTAAAAGCTCACTCAGTCTTTACCATTTGGTCTGTGGAGTATTTGACTAAAATGGAATAATCGATGCTATTATTATTATTATTATTATTATAGCATTGATTACTTTTAAATGCTGGTATTATATTATTTGCATGCCAATTTGTATATACTACCTGTAAGCTGCAGGTTTAGAATAGTTGCTTAATTATGGTTTTCTTAGTCATTGGTACTTCTGGCCTCCTAGAAATTCAAATTTACATCAACAGAAGCAATATGAACTTCTTGTATTATAATAATCTCTATAGCTACAGTCATTTGGGGTAAGAGTTAAATTTTTTAAATTATTTTTTTCATGAAATTTCACTCTAGAGTCTTAAAATGGAAAATGAATAGGCTCTATTCAGGTTTTACACTTTAGATGTCATCCAGAAAGGCCTATTAATTGGTCAAGGAAACACTGTGGTATAATATTCAGAGAATCGCTTTGAGTCACAGACTGACCAGTTCTGTCACTAGCCAGTTCTCTAACTATGGCTCATTAATTGAAAGTCTAATTCAGTAGATATAAAAATTTAGTGTGTATCAGAATCCCTTGGAGGACTTGTTAAAACACAGACTTCTGGGCCCCACTCCCAGAGTTTTTCAGTCAGTAGGTCTAGGGTGGGGCCCCAAAACATTCCTTTCCAACAAGCTACCAGTTGATGCTGATGCTGCTGGCCCTGGACCATTGTTTGAGTGTCACTCCCTTAAGCTGGTTTCAAAGGGATATAATAACACCTCCTAGAATGGTTGTGTGTACTAAGTTGCTCTCTATGAAGCAAATCTCAAGGTGTTTCACAAATAGGAAATTTCAAATTAATATTTTTCTCCTTTCTTCTCTGTCTCCCTTCTTACAATTAATATTAATAAAGTGCTCCATGGGATATGCTGGATGAACAGAGCAAGAACCCTGTCTTCACATATCTTTTTATAAGTAAGGGGACAGTTAAGAAAAATAAGGAGATTATTAAAAAAAATAGTAATTACTTGCTATGACCTGAATGTGTCCCCCAAAATGTGTGAGTTGTCACCTTAACCCTAAGGTGATAGTATTACAGGGTGGGACCTATGGAAGGCTCTGCCCTCATGAATGGGATTAATGCCTCTGTAAAAGAGGCCCCAGAGAGCTCCCTTTTCCCCTTCCACCAGCTGAGGACATAACCAGAGGTCTGGGACCAGGAAGAGGGTCCTCACTTGACCGCACTGGTAACCCAATCTCGGATTTCCAGTCTCAGAACTTTGGAAATAAGGTTCTGTTTCTTCTAAGCTACCCAGTCTGAGGAATTTTATTAGAGCAGCCTGAGTGGACTAAGATAATACTTTTTATATTTACTTTTGGGTGCTTGAAAATTCCAGAAGAAGCAATCACTGGGGGCCGTTACTGGTCAGGGAAGGCCTCACTAAATAGCTCAGATTTAATCAGTTCTCAAGCAAGAGTTCTAGAGGGATTAAGATGGCGGAATAGAAGGACTGGAGCTCAACTTCTCTCCTAAAAACAACAAAATTCACAACTAAAAGCTGAGCAATCTTCAACCAAATGGACCAGAAACCTTAAAAAAGATATCCTACTCCAGAAGAAAAAGAGGAGGCCACATCAAGAGGCAGGAGGGGCGATTACATGATATGAACACCCCCATACCTCCCGTGTGGGAAGATCCATAGACTGAAAACTAACTGGTTCACAGAGACTCACCTACAGGAGTGAGAGTTCTGAGCCACACATCAAACTCCCACATGTGGGGATCTGGCACTGGGAGAAAGAGCCTCTGGAGCATCTGGCATTGAAGGCCAGTGGGGCTTGTGTGCAGGAGCTCCATGGGACTACAGGAAAAGAAGACCCCACTCTTAAAAGGTGCACACAGACTTTCACGTGCACTGGGTCCCAGGGCAGAGCAAGGTCTCCATAGGAATCTGGGTCAAACCTGACCGCAGTTCTTGGAGGACATCCTGGGAAGACAGGGGTGAATGTGGCTTATTGTGAGGGACGGACATTGGAAGCAAAGCTCTAGGGAATATTCAGCAGCTGCCTTTCTCTGGAGGTGGCCATTTTGGGAAAATCTGGCCCCACCCATCAGCCCTGAGAAGCCTCAGGGCAAACAACAATCCAGGTAGGATTTCAGCCTGCCCCTTAGTAAACAGGCTGCCTAAAGATCCCTCAGGCACACAGCCACCTCTAATCCCATCCAGAGACTAAGCCCCACCCACCAGAGGAATTAGAATCAGCTCCACCTACCAGGGGGCAGGCATCAGCCCCTCCCATCACATAGCCTACAGCAAGCCCCCATACTGACTTCAGCCACAAGGGGGGCAGACACCAGAATTAAGAGAGGCTACAACTCTATTACCTGTAAAAAGGTCACCACACCAAAAACCTATCAAAATGAAAAGACAGAGAACTATAACTCAGATGAGGGAGAAACGAAAAGCCCCAGAAAATCAGCCAAGTGATAAGGAGATTCTCAGCCTCCAGGAAAAAGACTTTAGACTGTTGATGCTGAAGATGATGCAAGACATTGGAAATAAACTGGAGGTAAAGATGGATTACTTACAGGAAACACTGAGAAAAGAGATACAAGACATAAAACTTAACCAAGAAGAGATGCAAAATACAATAACTGAAATAAAAAATTCACTAGAAGCAGCAGCTAACAGCAGAATACAGGAGGCAGAAGAACGAATAAGTGAAGTGGAGGACAGATTAGTGGAAGTTATGGACGCAGAACAGAAAAGAGAAAAAAGATTGAAAACAAATGAAGAGAGTCTCAGAGAACTTTGAGACAACGTTAAATGCACCAACATCCATATTATAGGGGTGCCAGAAGGAGAAGAGAAAGAGAAGGGGACATAAAAAATATTCCATTTCCATGGGAAAGGAACCACTCACTCAAATCCAGGAAGCACGAGTACCATATAAAATAAACCCAAGGAGAAATACACTGAGACACATATTAATCAAACTGACCAAAATTAAAGACAAAGAGAAAATCTTGAAAGCAGCTAGGGAAAAGAAATAAATCACATACAAGGGAACCCCAATGAGGTTATTGGCATTTAGTTGTAGATCATTTAGTTAAATTCCTTTATTTTTGCAAATGATGAACCTCAAGCCCAGAAAAAGAAGGCAACTTCTGCCTGTACATCATCAATGGCAGAATACAAGCATCTTGACTCTTACCTAGATCAGCTCACTTTACAATGAAGACTAGATTATCAATGCAATTCATGACTGCTTTGCCTGGTTGGGGGGTTTCAAAAGGAACTCATTCATATGAGTAAAATGGGGTAAAATAAAGTTTCTCAGTTTGACAAATCCTTTTAGTGATGAAGAGAAATATAGCTGAGGGGAAAATGGGAAAAATGATTCCCTAGTCCCCACTTTTCTCCAGAGGGAAGAGAATTTTCACTGTACTCCACCATGAGAAAAAGAAAAGAAGGAATCCACCTTATCCCTCTATATTCCCTCAGCCATGCGTCCCAGAGATGGAGAAGACATTCTTATCAAAATGACAGGACTGAGAGATGCATGAGGGCTTGGATTCTTCTAGGCTTGCTTTTTTCAAAAGTTCCTGTTCTCAGGACAAATATAAATACATAATTTTTTAGCAATTTAAGTAGATCTTTTTACTTCCATTTACCTAACTCCATAAACTTTCAGTTAGGAAAGAAGCTGATAATAACTCTCTCAAATCTCAGTAAGAATAAGATTTTTTATCCATTGAAAGATCAACTACCATAACAAGTACTACAATAATGAAATGATTTCAGATTGATATATTTTTGAAAACCTTAGGCATGAAAGACAAAAGAGCATTTAGATGGCAATATAGGAAACTTTCACAGAATCAGGGTAAGGCAAGATTTTTGTAAATAAATCTGTAAAATGACAAATGGCACTAAACAAAAGAAAATGATTAAATTGCACTCCACTACAATTAACAACTTCTTGTGTAGTATGGTCATTTTAATAATATCAATTCTTATAATCCAGTAACATGGAATATCTTTCCATCTGTTTGTGTTGTCTTCAATTTCTTTTATCAAGTCTTATAGTTTTCTAAGTACAGATCTTTTGTCTCCTTAGGTACATTTATTCCTAGGTTTTCTTTTTTTTTTTGATGTAATAGTAAATGGAATTGTTTCCTTAATTTCTCTGATAGTTTGTTGTTAGTATATAGAAATGCAACATGTTGTACAACTATAAATGTAATATAATTCATTGAGTAATTTAAAAACCTGCAACAGATTTCTATATATTAACTTTGGATTCTGCAACTGTGCCAAATTCAGTGATGAGCTCTAGTAGTTTTCTGGTGGCATCTTTAGGATTTTCTGTGTATAGCATCATGTCATCTGCAAACAGTGACAGTTTTATTTCTTCCTTTCCAATCTGGATTCTTTTATTTCTTTTTCTTCTCTGACTGTTATGGATAGGACTTCTAAACTATGTTGAATAAGAGTGGGACAAGGGGGCATCCTTGTCTTGTTCCTGATCTTAGGAGAAATGTCTTCATCTTTTCACCATTGAGTATGATATTAGCTATGATTTTATTATGTTAAGGATATTCCCTCTATGACCACTTTCTGGAGAGTTTTTATCATAAAGGGATGGTAAATTTTATCAAAAGTTTTTTCTTTATCTATTGAGATGGTTATATGGTTTTTATTCTTCAATTTGTTAGTGTGGTGTATCACACTGATTGATTTGGGGATATTGAAAAATCCTGGCATTCCTGGGATAAATCCCACTTGATCATGGTGTATGATCCTTTTAATGTATTGTTAGATTCAGTTTGCTAGTATTTTGATGAGGATTTTCTATCTATATTGATCAATGATACTGGCCTGTAATTTTCTTTTGGTTTGTGTGATGTTTCTCTGGTTTTAGCCAAAACTATCTTAAGAAAGAAGAGCAGAGCTGGAGAAATCATACTCCCTGACGTTAGAATTACTATACTACAAAGCTACAAGAGTCAAAACAATATGGACACAAAAACAGACATCCAGATTAATGGAACAGTGTAGAGAACCTAGAAATAAACCCACACACTTAGGGTCAGTTAATCTATGACAGAAGAGGCAAGAATATACAATGGAGAAAAGATAGTCTCTCCAATAAATGGTGCTGGGAAAACTGGACAGCTACATGTAAAAGAGTGAAATTATGAGTTCCCTTGTGGTGCAGCAGGTTAAGGATTCAGCATTGTCAGTACGGTGTCTCAGGGCACTTCTGTGGCACAACTTTGATCCCTGGCACAGGAGCCTCTACATGTCATAGACGTGGCCAAAAAAGATGAATGAAGTTAGAACCTTCTCTTACAGCACACACAAAATAAACTCAAAATGCACCAAAGACCTAAATGTAAGACCAAATGCTATAAAACTCTTAGAGGAAAACAGGCAAAATACCCTTTGACATAAATTGAAGCAGTATCTTCTTGGATATACCTCCAAGAGTAATGCAAATAAAAACAAAAAATAACAAATGGGACCTTATTAAATTTAAGAGCTTTTGCAAAGCAAAGGAAGTCATAAAAAAAAAAGAAGAAAAGACAATCCACAGAATGGGAGAAAATATTTGCAAATGAAGCAACTGACAAGGTATTAATCTCCAAAATATACAAACATCTCATGCAGTTAGCTCTGTATCAAAAAAACCAAACAATCCAATCAAAAAATGGGCAGAAGATTTAAACAGACATTTTTCCAAAGAAACAGATGGTCAAAAAGCACATGAAAAGTTGCTCAACATCACTACTTATTAGAGAAATGCAAATCAAAACTACAGAAAGGTATTACCTCACATCAGTCAGAATGGCTATCAAAAAGCCTAGAAACAATAAATGCTGGAGAGGGTACAGAGAAAAGGGAACCCTCTACACTGTTGGTGGGAATGTAAATTGGCACAACCACTATGGAGAATGGTATGGAGGTTTCTCAAAAAACTAAAAGTAGAACTACCATATAATCTAGCAATACCACCCCTGGGCATATATTCAGAGAAAACCATAATTCAAAAAAAACACACAGCCCAATGTTCACTGCAGCACTATTTATAATAAATAGCCAAAACATGAAAGCAACCTAAATGTTCCTCAACAACAGAGGAATGGATAAAGATGAGGTACATTTGTACAATAGGTGTTAGCCATAAAAGGAATGTAATAATGCCAATTGCAGAAACATGGATGGATCTAGAGATTATCATACTAAGTGAAGTAAGTTACACAGAAAAAGACAAATATCATATGATACTACCTATATGTGGAACCTTTTAAATGATATAAATGAACTTGTTTACAAAACAGAAATAGAGTCATAGACTTTGAAAGCAAACTTATGGTTACCAAAGGAGAAAGGTAGTGGGGAGAGAATAAACTAGGAGTTTTATATAGACACTACTATATATAAAATAGTCAGTTAAGACATACTATATAGTACAGGGAACTCTATTAAATATTCCTTAATAACCTATACAGGAAAAGAATCTGAAAAAGAATGGATATAAGTATATGTATAACTGAATCACTTTGCTGTAGACCTGAAACTAACACAACATTGTAAATCAACTATACTTCAGTAAAAAGTAAAAATTTAAAAGATTGTGGTAGAGAAAGAAGTTCCTACATGAATCTATGAATGAATGGATAAATAAATTGATCCAATAAAAATAAAGTAATATTAATGTATTGGTTTTCCCCTGTGGGGAAAAGCAAAAGAATATTCTGTAATGCCATATACAAAAATAAATTCAAAATGGATTAAAAACATCAATGTAAGATGCGGTACTGTAAAACTCCTAGAGAAAAATATAGGCAGAACATTCTTTGACATAAATTGTAGCAATATTTTTTGGATCCATCACCTAAAGTAAAAGAAATAAAAGCAAAAATAAACAAATGGGACCTAATTAAACTTAAAAGCTTCTACCAGCAAAGGTACAAAAAGGAACATTGCCAGAACAATAATACAACTAAATGGCAGAAAATATTTTCAAACAATATGACCAAAAGAGTTAATATCCAACATATATAAACAGCTCATATAACTCAACATCCAAAAAATAAATAAACAACCTGATTTAACAATGGGCAAAAGACCTGAACAGACATTTTTCCAAAGAGGAAATCCAAATGGCCAAGAGGTACATGAAAAGATGCTCAACATCATTAATCATTCAGGAAATACCAATCGAAATCATAATGAAATACTACCTCCCACCTGTCAGATTGGCTACCATCAAAAAGAACACAAACAACAACAAAAACAAAAGAACATAAATAACAAATGTTGGCAGGGATGTGGAGCAAAGAGAAGACTTGAACACTATTGGTGGAAATATAAATTGGTGTAGCCACTATGGAAAATACTATGGAGGTTTCTCATAAAAAAACTAAAAATAGAGTTGCCCTATGAACCAGCAATCCCACTCCTGGGTGTATACACACACACACACACACACACACACAAAAATCAAAACACTAATTGAAAGAGACACATGCACCCCAGTGTTCATATCAGCATTATTTACAACTGCCAAGGAACCAAAGCAAATAAAGGGTCTATTAAGAGATGAGTGGATAGGGAGTTCCCTTTGTGGCTCAGCAGTAACAAACCCAACTAGTATCTATGAAGATGTGGGTTCAATCCCTGGCCTCACTCAGTGGGTTAAAGATCAGGCATTGCTATCAGCCGTGGAGTAGGTTGCAGACTCGGCTCAGATCCTGTGTTGCTGTGGCTGTGGCACAGGCCAGTGGCTGCAGCGCCAATTTGACCCCTAGCCTGGGAACTTCCATATGCCACAGGTGCAGCCCTAAAAACCAAAAAACAAAAGAGAGAGAGAGACATGACTGGATATAGAACATGTGCTATTTATACACACACACACACACACACACACACACACACACACACACACACACACACACACACACAATGTAATACTACTCAGCCATAAAAAAGAATGATATTTTGCCATTTGCAGCAACATGGATGGACTTGGAGGGCATTACACTAAGTAAAATAAGTCAGAAAGAGAAAGACAAATACTGTATGTTATCAGTTAGATGTAGAATATAAAAAGTAAAATGAACTATAAAAATAACAAAAAAGAAGCAGACTCACAGATATAGAGAACAAACTAGTGGTTACCAGTGGGAAGAGGGAAGAGAGAGTTAAGAGGCAGGGGCAATACAGGTGTAGAAGCCTAAGCAGTACAAACTATTATATAAAATAAGCCACAAAGATATAACATACAACACAGGTAATACAGCTATTTTTTTGATAACTATAAATGAAGTATAACATTTAAAAATTGTGAATCACTATATTGCATACCTATAATTTATATAATATTGTACAACAAATATACTTCAATAGAATAAATAAACAACTTCTGTTCATCAAAAGATACCTTAAAAGAAGCAGAAAGATAAACCACCAGTTTAATAAACAACATAGGACTGATATTCAGAATATACAAAGAAAACTTCCATAGGTCAGTAAAATGAAAAATAAAACCAACCAAATAAAACATAAAACAATCTTAAGACAAAGGCACTTTATAAAAAAAGGAAATTTAAATGGCAAAGAAATATAAGAAAATAAGCACAACTTCATTACTATTTAGGAAATGTAAAATTAAAACTATAACTAGATGCTATTATGTACTCAGCAGACAAGCAAAAACTAGAAATCTAACATTGCCAAGAGCTGGGGAGGAAATGGAGAGGTGGAAACTCTCATTCACTATCAGTGGGTGCATAAATTTTAAATAAAGTACAACCACATTGAAAAGTGGTTCATGACTGCCTAGTAAACTTATGAGACGTCCTGTACAAAATATGATCACAAATCCTTTCTATTCCTGTACCAATGCCCCCTTGGTAATGTGACTTTGCTGCTCCTACCATCAATGAGTAGAGTCTATTTCTCCACACTCTTTATTTCAAGATGGCCTTATGGCATGCTTTAACTAGTAGAATGAGGTAGATGGGGTGGTGTGGGAATACTGAGTCTAGCCCTCAAGAAGCCTGGCAGCTTCCACTCTTGCTACCATGCTGCCATGTGACTGCTAAGTGTAAAAACCATGGTAGCCCTTGAAGAATAGAGACCACATGGAGAAAAGGGTCAGGTCAACAGCCAACACTAATGACCAGACTTATAAATGAGGCAATCTGGAACCATCTCACTCTAGTTGAGCTGCCAGATGACCACTGCCAGAGGAATGAACCCAGATCAGAGCAGTGAAGGAACTGCCTAGCTGGACCCAGTCTAAAATGCTGAATTTATGACCAAATAAAATGGTGGTTGTTCTAAGTCACTGCATTTATGGTGGCTTGCTACACAGAAAGAGATAACTGATTTGTTGTTCACATTCTTTGACTCAAAGAAAGTCCAGTCCTAGTTTTGTAGCCTAGAGAAACTCCCAAGAGAAACACAAATGTCCCCAGGAGATATAAACAAATATGTTCATAGAAGTATTGTTGATAATAGTTCCATATTGGAAAAAAACTCCAATGTTCACCAAGAGAAGACATCAATCAATTGTGCTATATTCCTAATTTAGAATGCAGCTTCAGAATTAGTCTTCATCTGTACATATATTTTAGTACACTCTCCTGTATGTATGAAATATTTCATAATTTTTTTCAGAATGAAAATAGTCATCTTTATATCTGGTGAAATAGGGGAGCAATTTAATTTTCAGGAGCAACCAATATAGCAGACACACAGATACCCAAGTATCATCGATGCCTTGGGATGGCTCATAAATTAACTTTAGCAAAGATGGATGAGGCTTATTTACCAGGAAGGGAAAAGGTTCTGATTTAATAGAACCTGTCATCTACCCTGACATCAGGCCAAGGAAGGCATCCCCCAGGTTTCTGATCTCTTGCACAATTCCTGACATCAATTAATATACCTGGTGGCAGGGCTAAGAGTCAGTTTGGCTTACAGAGTAAATGCTTAAAGCCAAAGCCAGAAGATTCAATCTTGTCCCCCAACCACAGGTGAGAATGCAAGGCCCAAATGAGATGCCATGCTCCTTTGCCACCCCCAAGAATCTAAAGGAATTTGTCCTCTAAGAACTAAACTAGGAAATCAACACATAACAGATTAGAGTACATAGCTTCAGAGTTATGGTGGATGGAGTCATTGTTCCCAATTCTATACTCCTCCTTCTCTTTTCTTAGAGAATTTATATCTATGCACTTTTCAGTTCAATTTCCCCTTTGAGAAGAGCACACTTCCCCACTCCAGTAATGCTGGGCTTGGCCCCATGACTTTAATCAATAGAGTGTGGGGGAAGTGACAGTTCCAAGATGAGTCCTTGAGCTTGAATTTCTGCTTGCCTTCCTGCACTCCTCCGAGCTGCTATTGGAAGGGCATACCCCCGACAGCCATGGCACCTTTAGCCTTGACTGCCGAAGGCCTGAACCTGAACAGAAGCCTGGTGTACATCCTAGCCCAGCCAAGTTCAGCTAAATCAGCTGAATCATAGCTGACCTGCAGACCTAGGAGCATAAAAATAAATATTTGATGCGGTAACCAGTCAGATTTTCAAGCTGTTTGTTTGGCAGTTAACAACTAATACAGTCATCTTAAATAGAGTCTCTCTCCCAGGCCATCGTTTGTCAGAATAGGGGTGGTCAGCCACAGAAACAAAGAGAAAGCCTGCAAGGTAAATGGATCTAGCCAATATCCACTCACAGGTGTGGTGAACCACACCCAAAGCCAGAATCCCCCTGATCTGTGTGTGCAGGCATATATATAAACATTAAACATTCATATCGGGCAGTAAACTCTTTTTGTTCAGATTCCATGCTTACCCAAGAACGCTATGATTGTGATTTGGCTTCATGCATAGTTTACTTCCAGGGAAAGAATTTGCTGGTCATTGAAATAACTGAATGATATAACATACTAAATAAGGAAGTTCAGAGACTTGGAGAGAGCAGAACCCAAGAAGTTTTAGTCCTCTCAGGTCCTTTCCAAAGCCCTCTAGGGTCCTTTCCCAGATGAAGGCAACATTTCCCACTCTCCGCATCAGGAACTAGTTCTCGCTTCTGCTCAGCACTTCAGATTCTATTCTTCTCCACATGAGCCCTGTCTGGACAAAGGCAGGTCAGATGACTTTCCTAGAGTTACGTCTTTAATGTATGCTTTGCCCCTTAAAATGAAGACTTGCACAAAGCAACCCAGACATACTTTCAGTATCTGTAACTTCATGTTCTAATGGAAGTGCTAGAAATATAAACAGATCTGAAATCAAACCCACAGTTTCCCAAATGCCTGATGAGAGGCTCCCTCCTTATTTAAGGAAATGATTTCATTAAGCATGGGTCTTCATTCCTTTTTTTTTTAATTAACCAGTGGAGTACATTTCACAATGAACTACCTCACATCTTTCAGGGGGAAAAAATCACTACATTTGAATAATAAAGACGTCACCCACTGAATTCAAACACAGAATCTGCTTTACATGTTTCTTTGAGCGAGGGCACACAACACTTCTACTCAATTAAGAGAAACATGTGTACAGTCCAGTTTCATAGGGAGTCGGTTCCAATAGTTGAGACTCCTTTCCATTGGTTCTCCCTAATGTGCTTCTCTGGGGTGGAGCAGGCTGGCGCTTCACCTGAACCCAAGTACCTATTTCTGTGGCTTCTTTTTCTGATAATTTTCCTTCACATGTTTCAGGAAGCTGTGTCAGCTTGTAGATGGCTTAATATGCTCGATATGCACACTAATTCTCTTGGCAAGAATCTTGCCCTTAACTTGTTTGTGACAGTGCCAACAGCATGCTGGGCTACATCGTAGACTCTTCCACTTTTGCCATGGGCACACTTGTGCAATGCTCCTTTTTGAACAGTGAGCATTCCCTTGATGTCTACAATATCTCCTTTCTTGTAGATTTGCATGTATGTATGTATGGCCAAAGGAATAACTCCATGTTTTCTAAAAGGTCTAGAGAACATATATATAGCAGCGCCCCATCTCTTTTCCCTTTATGTTGGTCATGTTCATGAGTTACTGAAATATGGCGGTGGCCAAAAGGCTGGGTCTCCATTCTTAAAAAAATGTTACCTTCAACTACCTGCATATGGCCAAAACCCTTTCTGTCATTCAAGTTTAACTTTTGTCAAAACAAATGAGCTGTAAAAAGTCAAGAAGATACATGCAAATGTTCTAGATCCCCAATAGGCAACAGTGTAGGTCAGTTTTGTGATCTTCTGGTACCCAAGTGAAGATATATAAACTGATGATTAAGCCTCAAATCAAAGCACCAGCTTTCTTTTAAAAATGGTGATTTTCATTTGTAGTATATTTGGTTAGTATTCATTATAATTCAAATCTTGGAGAGGTTAAATAGTTCCATTTTATGTGTGTGGAACCTACAACCCAGGGGGTGGGGAGCTAAATGAATTCATCTATCAGGCATGCCATGATGTCATAGGTAAAACCTAGAACTCACTTTTTAGCTGACTAAATAACTTTGTGTGCTCTTCTGATATTCAGTTGTTTGGGGATCATACTGTGTAGAAATGATAGTGAGAAACAGTTATTAAAGTGAACATTCCTACTACATGGGCACTTTATATATCACTGAAGCTTCCTATAATCCAAAGTGGCACATCAATAAGCTCCTGGGAATGCACAGTAGAAAACACATTGAACGCATTAACCAGGAGGCAGCTCCGTTAGAGCAAAGACAGACCATGAGACAGTGGCCAAAGCAGAGACACTAAGTGGAAAGGAGAGGCGTGGCATTGCTCTGCACAGGCATCATGAAGAAACTGGACATTTAAGTTGCTTGCAGCGACTAAGGCACTTTAGTGCCATGAAGCCTTGAGAAGTCATTCAGGCTGTCTTTTTGCTTCCCATTCAGAAACTAATCAGAACATTCCAAATAAACTAAGAATAGCAGATGTGGGACTTCCTATCATGGCTCAGAAGAAATGAATCTGATTAGTATCCATGAGGAGGCAAGTTTGATCCCTGGCTTCGCTCAGGGGGTTAAGGATTTGGCGTTGCCATGAGCTGCAGTGTACGTGGCAGATGCGGCTTGGATGTGGTGTTGCTGTGGCTGTGTCATAGGCCAGCAGCTACAGCTCCAATTTGACCCCCTAGCTTGTGAACTTCCATGTGCCGCGGGTACAGACCTAAAAAGACAAAAAAAAAAAAAGCAGATGTTTTCTCAAAAGTGAGATGCCTTTAGGGATTTATGTGTACAACAAACAAACAAATAAGGCCACTAATTCTTCCAATATATAGTCATCAGATGCTCAGGGAAAATAAAGAAATACAATATAACTTTTATTAAACACCCACTCCAGACCATGGCAGAGATTAACTACACTTCTCAAAGAAGACAACAGAGGTTTCAAGAGGTTATATTTCCCAGGGGCCTATTGTTATAGGCTTCAAGTCCCCTTCTAGGAGATTAAACCCAAAAGCCTCTGGTCATGTCTCATTGTAATGTCCTTCCCCAACACCTTGAGCAACCTGGTCTGCTTCTCCCTACTCCCTACAAAGAAAGGTATGTGGACTCCTCACCCCACCTCTGTATCTCCTCTTCCCCATGCAGATGAGGCATCCTGCCCATAGTCAATCAGAGGACCAAAATGCACCCCCATACAAACACCAATCAACACTCTGCCCTTACACACACACACTGGTCCACGGGGCGGGGGGGAATCAGGTCCCAACATGGGGATATAAAAAAAATGGTAAAGTCAAGAGGGCCCTCTTTTTCACGGCGTGCACTCTCTCTCTGAAGATGTACTTTTGCTTTAATAAATTTGTAAAGCGCCTGCTGTTTCAACATTTTGCTATGGCGGGGCTGGGATGGAGGAAACAATGCAACTCTATCATACAAATTACCGGCCCACACAGCTTTGAACTCAAAACTTAATGTTCTTTTTTTTAATTATAATGTGTTCATAATCAAGAATTGTTTATTAATGAAATTTATTTTAGAGTTTGCCAATTTGCCTTTCTCTTCTATTGCTTGTATTAAATCAATTTTAGGAGCACTAAGTCAATCTGAGGAGTGGGGAAATCATTTTGTGGTTGCCATTAGCACACATGTTAACTTCAATTACTCTTCCATTCCTTTCCAAATCAAAGCACTCAAAGTCTTTACATAATTTTAACATCTCTGGTGGTTATTTCCTGTCTGGAAATGTTCACTGTTCTTAGAATGTCACCTTTGTACAAATGGAAATTTCTGGGTCATTCTCTCAGGGTCCTGGTAATAATCAATACATTTTCTCAACTATTGACTTTCTGAAATCTTGTGGTATGCCTGAATGGCTTTGGCTGTAATCACAAAAGCCAGGCACTATTTGTCATTATTTTGCTATGCAGAATTTTGCTGGCTCTTTCTTTCCTTCATCAGCATGTCACAGAACACCTTGAAGGACAGAAAGCAAGCTGGAGGTATGAGAACCTTCTCCCTCAGTTTTGCAAGAAACCTTTAATTTGGCAGTTGTGAGTGCTGAGGTTCACAAAACTTCCTTAAAAGAAGCCAGCACAAAAGGGGAATTACTGCTGCAGTTTTTCAAGACAACAGTAAACCATAGAGCCCATCTTTTTTTTTTTTTTTTTTGGTACTTTTGCCATTTCCTGAGCCGCTCCCATAGCATATGGAGGTTCCCAAGCTAGGGGTGGAATCGGAGCCATAGCCTCCAGCCTACGCCAGAGCCACAGCAACACAGGATCCAATCCGCGTCTGCAACCTACACCACAGCTCACGGCAACGCCGGATCCTTAACCCGCTGAGCAAGGGCAGGGATCAAACCCGCAACCTCATGGTTCCTAGTCGGATTCGTTAACCACTGAGCCACAATGGGAACTCCAAGCCCATCTCTTTTAGAGTTATACATCCACATCACCCACAAGATAGAATATCTGCCTATATCTGCAGGGGAAAGATAGTCATCAACCCCCAGCATTGTACAGTCATCATCATTACTGAAAGGAAAAGTACGATTTCTCTTTGTTTTTCATATTCTAACTGCTAAGGATTTGGTCAAGTTTGCCCCACTGCCTCTTGACAAATTAAGAAACAGCAAATCCAGTTCTCTGCAGACTTACAGGGCACTAGCCCTATGCTGAAAATTGTTGTGCTCTGAGTCAGTATCACCATAACCAATTTTAAAGAGAGGGCTGGGAAGAAAGACATAGGCTAAAGGGTGAAATCCGGATGATGTATAGGAGAGAGAACACACCCAGAAGGAAGAGATAAGAGGGGAAAGTTTAAAAAGGAGAAAGACAATGCAAGTGGTTAATTTAAGAGATGGCAGGTAGGTAGGTAGGCTGAAAGTTCTATAACTGAGAAGGATGCTAACGGGCTTTCCCAGGACAGGCCCTTTCCTCTTTCCCTCTACTTTAGCTTCTCTCCGAAGTACCCAGATAACAGTATCTGATGTACGTTTGTTGAGTTGTTTCACAGATGTGAAATCCCCCACCAACTGGAAAATGTTAACAACTTGAAGACCATAAGCACAGGCTTCCTGGAGCCCGAGGACTGATAATGTTTATCCTTGTGACGCAGCCCTGTAACCTCACCAACAACGCATCAGAGAATTGTGCAGGAGCTGGCCACTTACCCTGTGAAACTGAGAAGGGCCCTGTGGGGCTCCTGGGCACACAAGCCTTTCTGTGTCCTCCATTTCTTGCTTTTAGGGAAGAAGCTTCAGCCTCCATGACCTTCCCTGAGTTCTAAAGGATAATTTCAAACAGTTGCTAATGAAGGAAGTGAGGGGATGCAAAGACCAGGGAGGAACAGTCAAGAGACAACAGTGCAGCCTGGGGGTAGGGTCCTGGTTCCTCCTCAAGGAATACGAATAACAATATCTTTTGACTTCTTACATAGAACTAAAACCCCCAACAAATGGAAGATGTTATAATGCATTCTTCATTCCTGAAAGAAGGATCACCAGCTTTGAAAAACAGTGAAAGCTTGCGTCTAAAGTGATCCTTAACTGTGGCCCAATTTTTTATTCTCAAAATTATAAAACCATCTCCCAATCTCTTCCAAGGCATTAGCCTTGTCATTAAGGGATTAGCCTGCTGTGGCCCTCTTTGCCTGGCAAAGCAATAAAGCTATCTTTGTTTCCCTGCACCAAAACTCTGTCTCTGTGTTTGTATTCAGCACCTGTGGACAGAGGTCAAGTTTTCGCAACACCTGTGACCGCCCTCCCTAGACATTTTTTTTTTTTTTTTGGTCTTTTTAGGGCTGCATCCATGGCTAGGGGTCAAATCAGAGCTGTACCTGCCAGACTGCACCACAGCCACAGCAACTTAGGATCCAAGCCTATACCACAGATCACAGAAACACCAGATGCTTAACCCACTGAGTGAGGCCAGAGATTGAACCCACATCCTCGTGGGTACTAGTCAGGTTCATTACTGCTGAGCCACAATGGGAACTCCCCTCACATGGCTTTTAAAAAATGCTTTGCTAAAACTCTTCAAAGAATTTGAGGTTTCAGGGGTCATAAGCCACTTGTCTCCTTGCATGGCCCTGCAATAAAACTTTCTCTGCTCTAAGCTCTGACATTTCCGTTTGTTTGGCCTCACTGTGTATTAAGCACACGAACTTGAGCTAACAGTTCTATTACTTTCCTACAATCATATCTTTAATATATTTTGACCCTTGGAAAGAAAACTGCCAATGATGCAGCTCTGACAGAAGCTTTACATGCCTACAGTCAGTTCTTAAACAATACTCTTTCCACCTAATCAGAATAAAGGAGAGCAAAAATGAATAGGAATATTTCTCCTTTTATCCATAGGTATTGCCACCCTTATCCCTCAAGTGGCTTATTTTATGGCTTATTTCTTGTTTCAAAACCCCTTTATAATCTTTTCAACACGATTTTACCCAGAAAAGGCTAGATAAAAGAAAATAAGAGGAATTCCTGCTGTGGCACACCAGGATCGGTGACAGCTCTGGAGTGCTGGGAAGCAGGTTCCATCCCTGGCCCAGCACAGTGGGTTAAAGATCTGGCATCGTCACATCTGTGGCAGAGCTCTGATCTGATCCCTGGCCTGAGAATTCTATATGCTGTGGGGTGGCCAAAAAAAAAGGGAATAAAAGAAAAGAAGAAATAGAAATCCACAGCATCGTTTAGCTAAGCTGCATTAAGGGTGATCCAACATATGTCAATAAATTGACAATGTAGAGGAAAGACAAACAAGCAAGTAGGCCAACAAAACCTTAGCAACATATAGAAGAAGACCACAACTTTAAAAATGAAATGAAGTTGTTGGTATAATTTTCCTTTTTATAAATGGCATCATTTCACTCCTAAAATATTTGAAGGCTGTTCTATCCTTTTAAGAGCAAATACTGTGATTTTATAGTCCATAAAGATTTAATATCATCATCCTTTTGAGCACTTTATCAGGCTGCAAGTATTTTATATTCTATGATGGATTTCCCCAAAATGCTCATTTCTTTTAAGCTAAGATAGACCTGTAGCTCTTCCAGAGTTAGAAGAAGCCAGAAGACAGGGGTTAAATGTTACAAAACAAAGATTCATTTGTTTGTTTGCCTTGCCAGGGATAGCCAGGGCCCTTAGAGATGCATTCAGCAGGTCTCTCTGAGAATTCAAAGAGCTAAATACTTAGGGAAAAGGGTAGAGGGGAACAATTTTTTCTCTACCCTTCTAGGTTCTTGGCTGTGACACACTCAACCCCATAACAACACAGATTAGCAAAAGAGAAATAAAAAGAAGTTTAAATACCATGGATACCTCTTGTATATATCAAAGAGACTCAGAATAACTGAGTTACTCTCTGAAATGGTCCAAGTCTCCAAGCCACCACGTCTAATACCAACTCCAGCTAAAGACAAAAGAAAGTGTTGGCGTGGAGAGGCCCGTTATGGGAGGGGACCAGGAAAAGCAGAGCAAACAAGGGTCAGGTTGTTCTCCAGATGAAAATCCATGTCTTCGCCACTGTTGAGAGTTTCTAGAGACTTAGTCATCCTCCTCTTCCTGGAACAGGAGGGAGACACCTTACAAGTGGAAACTGCATATTCATAAACTTAAATTATCTTACAAAATGGTAGCTTCTACTTGGTTTTCAAAGCTTGTCCAGTGTCTGATGTTTCTAAAAAATAATCAGCTCGAGATAATCCTTCTGCCAAAGAGGCATATTTGGGGTGGCAAATTCTGCTCCCCTTCAGGAAAACATACTCCAAATAGAGCAATACTCTGGATTGAGTCCTCTGGTTGTCTCACAATGTGGATTGTGATAGATTGCTTGAGTTGTTAGTTTCAGATTTCACATCACTGATGCAAGGAAGTCTGATTCCAAACATGTCTGACATGGAGATGTCAAATCCAGTGAGACCTGGGCCATTCTGTACATGCTTGAAGCCTATCAAGGATGTTCTTTAACATAGAATAATGATTCAATCTGTAAAATATATGTTTTTACTGATACTTTTTTTATGGTCAAACCTGTGGCATATGGAAGTTCCTGGGCCAGAGATTTAATCCGAGCTGCAGCTGTAACCTATGCCACAGTTGCAACAAAAGCAGATCCTTTAACCCAGTGCACCCAGCTTGGGATCCAACCTGTACCTCCATAGCAACCTGAACCACGGTAGTGGGATTCTGTTTTTTGTTTGTCTGTCTGTCTGTTTGTTTTTTGCTTTTTAGGGCCACACCCGTGGCACATGAAATTCTCAGGCTAGGGGTCGAATCGGAGCTGCAGCTGCCAGCCTATTGTGGCTGTGCAAGATCCAAGCCACGTCTGTGACGTACACCACAGCTCACAGCAATGCTGCATCCTTAACCCACTGAACTAGGCCAGGTATCGAACCCACATCCCCATAAATACTAGCCAGATTTGTTTCCGCTGAGCCATGACAGGAACTCCCTGCAATGGGATTCTTAACCCACTGATCCACAGCAGTAACTCCCTGATACTTGTTTTGAATGTGGACTTCACCAAGATTATTTTGACACCCCTGGTTCTAAGAAAAGTATTTTGGATACCTATTATATAATATGTGTTAAGACATATTTCATTTAATTCTTACCACAACCCAAGAAGGTGCTATTAACCCAGCAAAGATACTTATTATTTTTCTAAAGTGGATTTATAAGGTTAGTACAAACATCTATTTACAAAGGTAAGTCAACTAACATTAGAAATGGAAAACAATAACCTGGTGACTGGAGACCCCATTTAAGCAGTGGCACTGGAGACTAGATGAAATTTCCATTCTGTCTGATTCACTTTAATAGAAATCTATTTTACAGAGGCAGGTCTGGGTTGCATTTGCTATAGTCATTTGCTGACACTGAGCAGGGGCAGGTTTTCATTCTAGAAAGGGTTATTTTTATTCCAGGTCTAAATTTCTCCCCTGTATAATAGTTATTTACAACCTATGACTTATCTCTCCTGTTAGGACAGTGAATCCCTTGAGGCCAGAGTGTCTTATTTTCAATTATCCTCTCACAGCATTTTTCAGGGAGAGTTGTTCAATAGATATTTGTGAAACAACTAAATAAAGAGTCTCAAACTATTTAACCATTCAGGCATACATTAGTTTTCTTGTGTGATTCTCATGGGACTTGTTTGTGCATACCTGTGGGGCAAGCTTGGTTCTGCTCTCCCCGTACTTATATTCTGGTACAGAGAATATACACCAATACATTCTACACCAATAAATGAGTAGAAGTAATTAAGATGCTTGCAATGATGGAGGCGTACACCAAGAAAAACAGGAGCCTGGATGATGCTGCCCCTTAGTTTGCTGGAGAGTGAGGGAGAGCTGGGCAGACTGAAGGGGAGAAGAGCTGACATAGGCTCTGTCCAGCCAAGGCAGAAAAGCTCATACAATCGCAGCAGGATGAACCCAGAAAGACAAGTTAATTTGGTGAGTAAGAGAATGGGACAGATAGGAATGTACAGAATTTTATAATGAAAAGAGCACTCATGTGAGTCAAAAGACCTACTTCTAGTTCCAACTCTGCTACTGAATTACTGAATTACCTGAGGTAAGTAACTTAAACTCTCTAAAACTGTGAAGTGTGTATTCATTGTCCAAGTTAGGATTTAGTGTCCTATGTTAAGAAACAGAACAAAAGATAAAATAAGACAACAGGCTAAGTACGGTCCCTTATGTTAAACTGAGTCCCTCCAAAAGCGAATTTCCCTGCCAAGTTTATGATTATCCTCTCGATCCAAAACTTTATTCCCTTTCTTGTCCCCTTTGACCTCAATCCTGTGCTAAGTGAACACTAATCAACCAGAGACAAATGACCAAAGAGCTATCGTCACTAATATCGTTAACATACAAACTCAGGGCAAAATGAGCTCAGAGAAAAAGTTGTTCCCATCATGGCTCAGCAGAAACAAATCTGACTGGTAACCATGAGGACACACGTTCGATCCCTATCTTCACTCAGTGGGTTAAGGATCTGGTGTTGCTGAGACTGTGGCGCAGGCCGGCAGCTACAGCTCTGATTTGACCCCTAGCCTGGGAACCTCCATATGCCACAGGTGTGGCCCTAAAAGAGACCAAAAAATTGAGCTCAGAGACCCACAAAGCATGGCCTGCCATAAACCATAGACATTCTGACTCCCAAAACTACGATGAAGAAATGTCACAAGATGTGATTAATCTCACCTTATCTGTTCTTCCCCTTTAAAAACTCTGAACTGGAAGACCAGGTTGCAATGGATCTGAGGCTTGTCTCCCAAAATCTTGCTTGCCGTCCTGCAATAAACCCTTACTTTGCTGCAAACATCTGCTGTCATAGTTGCCTTTCTGCACTGTGGGCACACAGGCCCTTTCGAAATGATTATACTAAGCTCCACATCACCAAACCAGGACCTGACTTAATTACAACTTTAGCTCTCCCAGAAATGGAATCATAAACCAGTTAATCAGGAATCATCTGATCAGCACTACTTAGGTCATCTGCCCAACAGACCCCTGTCATCCTCTAAATGACAGTAACTTTGCAATAACCAACCCAGGTCTTTTTTTGCCTGGTATACTTTTCTTGTTCCTGTCCCCTCCTGCTAATACAAGTCTTTCATTTTGTACAACTCCTCAGAGCTTCTATCTGTTAGATTGGACACTGCCTGATTCTTATCAATTTTTGCATAGATAAACTCTTAAAACTTTTAATGTGTCTCAGTTTCTCTTGCTATTGTATTCTTTGCTCAAAACAATACCCCATGCCTCCTGCAAAATGATCCTTTCTATATCCTAATTATGCGGTTCAAAGAGAAGTCCCCAACCCTTTACAAATGGCCCTTTTGGTCACTTGATATATTGCCCACAGACATCCAGAACATGGACTCTGGAGTCAGATTTTCTGAGTGTGAGTCCTGGTCTTAGCACTTTCTGTGTGACTTTGGCTAATTTACTGAATCCCTGTAAGACTTAGTCTTCTTAAATTTAAAGTATGTACACTAAATAAAAGAACATCTATGTCAGCTACATGGAAAGCACTCAGCATGGTACCTAGAACACACCAAAAAGTCAGCTTTAATTATATTTCTTCTTCTTCATCATCGCCATCATCACCACTTGAGCCAGGGTGTTTTGGGCAGCCAGGTTCCTGGCTGTAGGGAAGAAGCCAGGACAAGGGCAGACACAGGAAATGGAGAAAGCCTTTAATTCCATCCTCCCTGAATCCCAGCTCACCCACAGCTTTGCATGCTGTGGGTTATATGATCAGAAAAACTTTCCTCTTTAACTAGTTTGAGTCAGATTTTTGTTACTCGTGATCAGAAGTCCTAACAGAATGAAGATGGAAAGCATGGAACTTTGCAAGTTCCATGCAAATCAAGATGTAATTACTTTAGAACTTTTTTTTAACCCCAAATTTCATTGCAATCTTACCACCTCCTGCCCCTTTTCTTTTCTTTCTTTTTTTTTTTTTTTTGTCCTTTTAGGGTCGCACCCGTGGCATATAGAGGTTCTCAGGCTAGCAGCAGAATCGGAGCTGTTGCTGCCGGCCTATGCCACAGCCACAGCAAGGCCAGATACAAACCTTGTCTGTGAGCTGCAGCACAGCTCATGGCAATGCCAGATCCTTAACCCACTAAGCAAGGTCAGGGATCAAACCCAAAACCTCATGGTTCCTAGTCGGATTTGTTTCCGCCACGCTTTGTTTCCGTCACTTTACTGTACAGTATAAAACTGACAGAATACTGTAAACCAACTATAATGGAAATAATAAAAATTACTCAGCCATAAAAAAGAACAAAATAATGCCATTTGCATCAACATGGATGGAACTAGAGACTCTCATCCTGAGTGAAGTAAGTCAGAAAGAGAAAGACAAATACCATATGATATTACTTATATCTGGAATCTAATATATGGCACAAAGGAATCTTTCTACAAATAAGAAAAACCATGAACTTGGAGAACAGACTTGTGGTTACTGAGGAGGAGGAGGAGGGAGTGGGATGGACTGGGAGTTTGGGGTTAGCAGATGCTAACTACTGCATTTGGAGTGGATAAGCGATTATATCCTACTATACAGCAGAGGGAACTATATCTAGTCACTTTTGATGGGACACGATGAACAATAATGTGAGAAAAAGAATGTGTAAATATATCTATATGTATACCTGGGTCACTTTGCTGTATGGTAGAATTTGACAGAACAATGTAAATTGACTATAATAGAAAAAATTAAAACCTAAAAAAAATAAAAAGCAAAACTGCAAATCCCCTGCCCCACAACTTATTTTGCCATTGCCTCCAAAATACATGCCTTTGTTTCTCCTTGATTTCAATGGGATGCTTAAAAATCAGTATTTACTGGTTAAGCAGGTGTACTCATTTATTGCTGATGGTAGCATAAACAGCTTTTGAGGAATAAGGCAACACATAAAGATGCTCAGATCTTTTAAAATAGTAATTCCACTCCTAGGAATATTAAATTGAAGGAAACAAGTATGTACACAAAGATTTTTCTCTCCAACATCCATAAATCAGAAACTATATAAATGTGCAACTTTCAGGGAACAATTTAATAAATTATGGTACTGAAAAACAATGCACTAATATGCAACCATTAACATAACAACTATAAATATAATATAGAAGTATGAAAAATAATTGATTTAATATCAAATAAATTAGGATAATGCTGAAAATATGCAAATAAGAATTCACATATGAAAGTTAAGCTGCAAAAATTAAAACAGACGTTTTATGGTGGTTGGTGGGCTTTCTTTTTATTTTCTGTACTGGTTATTGACGTTACCTCTGAGCTTCAAACCTGCTCACGTATACAGCTCCGTGCTGTTGGGACCAAGACTTCAAATCCTGGTTCTACTCACCAACTGCTGGCTGCGAGGCTCTACCACTAAGGAGTGCTAGAGGAAGCTGGTAAAACTGAAGGATGACAAAAGGAAATTACTGTTTCTTGTTCTTTGGAGTCATCTCAATAGTGATTCTTAACCTCAGCAGCAGCTTCTAGATGCAGTCTGTAGTTTTTTTTCATATATCCAGAACCAGCCTCATTGTACCCTCTCACAGATGGCCCACACTCCACCTTCATGGGTCTGAACCGAGTTCCTGAGATGACTCGTTTAAGGTCTGTATTGAAATAATCCCAACCTCTTTCCTTCATTCCCACAGTCCTAAGAGCATTGACAGTTTCCTGCTGTTACTGCCACCGGTATACCTCCATGTCCTCACTTTGCCTTTTTTGGTTCTCTAATATCTGATCAACAATTTCAATTAAAAAAAAAAAAAATATATATATATATATCAACTCTCACTAATAGGAAGCTAATGCATGAAAAATAACTGAAGATAGTAAATATTGAGCCAATATGCTTTTATTTCCTGCAGAAAACCAATTCAAACTCTGATACTTATATAGTCTTGCTTTGTGCCAGATGAAGAATATCAGATAAATAATAAATAAATTTTGATCTTCCATAGGTTGCTTTTAGTATTCACATTCACTCTTAAATTAATGCACAGATCTGATCTGAAACTCCATGTGATGACACCTAAGAAAATTAATCTGCAGCTCTGTTCATTCAACAAATATTTACAGAGCACCTTCTATGCGACAAAGCTCTTACCTACAAGAAAACCAACGGTTAAAAAATCATGTGATAAATACAGTGATAGGAATAGGCTCAGGTTGCCATGGGAACAAAAGGCCTCTTTTGTATGTTTGGACCACTTTCTCTGCTACCTATTGCTTCAAAGAAAGTAGGAAGATTTTAGCCCGAAGGATGAGGAGCAAAAAAAAAGAATTCTAAGAGATCCCACTGATAAAGGGCAAGGAGGTGTGAAAAAAAAGCATAGCTACTTGAAGATCTGTGAATAGTTTATGGCAGTAGCAAGGTTGGCATGCAGCAAAGATATGGGCCTGATTCAGCTGGTGCAAGAATCTAGAGTCACTGATGGATTTTCAAACAATATCTCGATACTTTCACGACATTTCCTGCCTAGCATGGGTTTTGACAATTGGCACACTGACAGGATTCTGTGGCCTACTGTCAGCATAAGTAGGATATGTCCCTGGTGGCTTCTTAAATCGCCTTTCATCTACCAACTCCTTTATCCATCTTTGCTTACTCTATATTGATTGCTGCTTGATGTCTTCGAATCCTTGTTTACTCTGGCCTTTATACTTTGACATCTCTATTGATTACATTTTCTCTGCCTCAAAACCTTCCCACTTTTTTTGCTCCCCTGGCTTGCCTGCTATTCCATGGTGCTGGGCTTGTTCTAGGCATGACTGCTCCGATTTCATCTATTCAATTTGGTCCTGTTAGACTCTCTTGGTGGTCGACCCCAACAAGCAGCCCTGAGGAGTGAAAGTCATTATCCAAGGCTCTCTCTGACACCTGACCTTGATCCCAGAGACCCTGCCCTTTGAGAAACATGTGGCAGAGGGTTAGGTGTGAATTTGGAATAGGATTTGAGCCTAAACAGACCTGTGTTTATATCTCTGGCCCAACACTCACTAGTTTGATAAAGATGGTGCTCACTGAATATTCCATCTGCAACCTCATATTTTCAGCCTCCCTTCCAGGTAGATTGGTGTCACATGACTAGTTCTGACCAATAAGAAGCAGTTAAGAACACCGTGTCCTGTCCATTACTTCCTCCTCTGCTTTCATGGAAACCTGCTCCAGATGAAAGACAGAGAAAGTGGCAGAGTCTCCATCATCTTGGTTCTTTTAGTAACTATATGAGGTAAATTCCCTGACTGACCCACATCAGATATGTGCCACAAATAAGAATAAACAAGCATAATAAGCACAGGAAAACTTTGTTATGTTAAAACACTTAGATTTCAGAGATAATTCTTCCCATTTCATCCTCTCTTAATAAATCCATTAATTACATGGATTTGGACAAGGGATGTAACTTTATTTATTTATTTATTGGCCACCCTGTAGCATATGGAGTTCCCAGGCCATGGATCAAATCCTAGCCTCGGTTGTGACCTATGCCACAGCTGCATCAACCACCGGATTCTTTAACCCACTGTGCCAGGCCAAGGATAGAAGCTGTGTCCTGGCATTGGAGAGACACCTCCAATCCCATTGCACCACAGCAGGAACTTCAAGACTTCTTCAGCCTTCAGTTTTCTCATCAGAAAAATAGGAATGCTATCTTGCTATGGACTGAATGTATACACCTCATGTTCATGTGTTGAAATATCATCCCCACTGTGAGTGTGTTTCTAAGTGGTGCCTTCAGGAATTAATTATTAGAACTAGTGCCTTTATAAAAGGGGCCCCAGAGAAATCCCTCACCCCTTCTACCATGTGAGGACACAGTGAAAAGAAGGCCATCTCTGAACCCACAATTATGTCCTCACCAGACTCCAAATCTGCTGGCACTTTTACCTTGGACATTTAGTCTCCAGAACCATGAGAAATAAATTTCTGTTGTACATAAGCCACCTAGTCTATGGTATTCCATTATAACAGCCCAAATGGACTAAGCCTCATTGGGCTGGATAAAGATTAATGAGATAATAGGTAAATTATCAACTGTTCCATTACATGTGTTTCTATAGTATAAATTAGTTCGCATGCAATTGGTAAACTGGGGAATGACATGTAATTCAGAAGCCAGGTTGGTCCATGCATCATTTTCCCCAGCACATTGATAGTCTGCCTACTAAGTAACTGGACCTAAGCACCAAGTACACTACACAAGAGACAAGTGTTAGAGCTGGAATGAAGTCTTGGTAAAATCCTTCCTCAGTTGTCCTTTGACTCGCCTAGACCTCCATCTTCCTGGCTTATGCCAATTTTCTTCTTCATTCCTTCAAAATTGTTTCCTATCTATTTGCATTTGATATCCAAAGGTTTTGCTTGCTTATGTTTCTGTTTGTCCTTGATGCCCACCTGGCCTTCCAGGTTCTGGCATAGAGCTTATTTTAGGGCATTCCCCTGCTAGCCACATTCTTGTGACCTGGAACTGGGGCCAGGTATCTTGGTTATATTCTTAACATATTATTAGATAAGAGACATGGAGGGATAAGGCAGGGCACAGGAAGGGTGGAAAGTTATTGGATGCAATCCTTAGTGAAGGTAGTTGGCTCTGTAACAAGCTCAGGGGGAAATAAAAAGCACTAGCAGTATGAATTAGATTTGGGAGACACAGTTTTATGGGAAGTAGTTGAACCCATGGGTGAAAAAGAAGCTAACCTATGAGATGATAAATGCACAGGTGACAGAAACTTAGGGAACATTAATATTTAAGGGGCAGTGTAGAAAGTATAAGGTCATTTGGACATGACAGAAAAGAATAACATTTAAGAAACACTTATAGGGAGTTCCCTTCATGGCTCAGCAGTTAAAGAACTTGACTAGGATCCATGAGGATGTGGGTTCGATCCCTTGCCTCACTCAGTGGGTTAAGGATCTGGTGTTGCCATGAGCTGTGATGTAGGTCACAGACGTGGCTCAGATCCCGCATTACTGTGCCTATGGTGTAGGCCAGCCGCTGCAGCTCCAGTTCAACCCCAAGCCTAGGAACTTCCACATGCAGTGAGTGCAGTCCTAAAAAGCAAAAAAAAAAAAAAAAAATTACAATCCTAAGTATTATACCCAGATAAAAGCAAAGCACACAACCCACTTTCTTAGATTTTTTTAATTTATATTTTTAGGACAGTATGCAGTTCCCACCATGGCTCAGTGCTAACGAACCCAACTAGTATCCATCAGGACACAGGTTTGATCCCTGGCCTCAATGGATTAAGGATCTGGTGTTGCCGTGAGCTGTGGTGTAGGTCACAGATGTGGCTCAGACCCTGCACTGCTGTGGCTGTGGCATAGGCCAGCAGCTATAGCTCTGATTTGACCCATGGCCTGGGAACTTCTGTATGCTGAGGGTACAGCCCTAAAAAAGACAAAAAAATAAAAATACAAGATAAATACAAAATAACAAGACAAAAATAATTTAGGGCAGTCTAAATCAGCCTGTAAATGAAAAATATACAATGTATTATGAGATTTAATACAAAAAATTCCAGAAGGTTCTTTATGCAGGCTAATTCACAGGACAATGATTAAGAAATGAACCTGAACTAGGATCGGGTTCACTAAGTTCACTAATTGAACTAAGAAATGATTATTCATTTTTCAAAATGGGAACATTTGAATTTCATATACTCTGGCATCTCCCCCCAACCCCCAGAATTTTCAAGTATGAAAGACAGTGGTGCCAAGATTTTGTACCTGCTTTGTCTTTAAGATGTCTGAAGGCAATGTTTGCCCTGAAGCATTTGTTGTCAAAAAAGCCTGAGGTACTAGGAAGGTCTGAGGGTTACTCTTTTGGGATTTGTGCGTCTGTTCCTTAGTAGAATGCCAGTTGATGGTAATAGCAGGAAATACAGGAGTTCCCTTATTGCTCAGAGGGTTAAGGATCTGGTGTTATCACTATAGTGGCTTGGGTTGCTGCTGTGGTGCAGGTTTGATCCCTGGCCTGGGAATTTCCCCATATTGTAGGCATAGCCAAAAAAAAAAAAAAAAAAAGACCGAGGAAGTACACATTCTTTTAGTTTGCCTCTCAATTTGCATTCTTAATCATTTGGCTGTGAACTAGCCTGCATAAAGAACTTTCTGTTTTAAATTTCATGATACATTATATATTTTTCATTTACAGGCTGATTTATATGGCCCTAATTTTTTTTTGTCTTTTGTCTTTTGGGGGCTGCACCCATGGCATATGGAAGTTCCCAGGCTGGGGTCAAATTGGCGCTGCAGCTGCCAGCCTATGCCAGAGCCACCGCAATGTGGGGTCTAAGCAGCATCTGCGACCTACACTACAGCTCACGGCAATGCCAGATACTTAACCCATTGAGCAAGGCCAGGGATCGAACCTGTGTCCTCATGGATACTAGTATGGCTAGTTATCACTGAGCTACTGGGAGGGACGGGATAGCTAGCTTGCTATTAATCCATGAAAAAGTACTAGAAGTGATTAGTAAAGATGAATTACAAACACTTAGATCATTAAATATCAACATGACTTTATTAAGAAAGCAAAGCAAGCAATTTTCAATCTTTTTGATAGGAAACCAATATAGTATCTCAGAGGGTCGACACGAAAATTACATACCTAGTATTCAAAAACATATCCCATGTTAGTGTGATAACAAGTGTTCTGGTTTGCTCAGGACTGAGGATGTTCTCAGACATAGGACTTTCTGTTTTAAAACCAGGATAGGCAAAGCAAGACAAGTTGGTCACCCTACTACAATGCTCTTATAGATGAGGTACTCAACCATGGCCTTCAAGATTCTCTTGTTAGGGCAACTTATAGTTATTTAAATAATTGAAGCCTATAGGCATTATTTATTTGTTCTCGTTCAGTGGGGAAGGTTGTCTCCAGTAGCATGCCATAGGGCTCCTTCCTTCACTATAAGCTGCTGACAGTATTATTTTACTTATTTAACAAATTTTTTGAGTATCTATTATGCTTTCAGCACTTTTCTAAGTCCTAGATACAGCAGAGAACAAGGAAGACAAGGATCCTATAAAAATACAATAGGAGAGTGACATCACCATCATGGTGATTTGACACCCCCCTTTTGTCTCTCCTCTTAAACCTACAACCAGTAAAATATCTATAACTCAACAACGGTGGCTCTGCCCAACACACCAGGACACCACAGAATTCCACATATCTGTTTATCTAAAGGTAGGTGGACTGGAGCACATGGAGCAGGCAGAACTGGAGGTACAGTGGAGGAAGTACCTGCAATCCTGGATTCCCAGCCATGGCAGCTAAGCCTGCAGTTCCCAATAAACTGGTAGCATTAGGGGAGGTAGCACACATGACACTGGCCTCCTGGTCACAGCAGCACTCACAGCCACAGGGAACCAGACAACACCAGCAGCAAGGCCTGTGACCCTCTCCATCCATCTGTGAGGGCACCTGAGATACCACCTCCCTCCCTCCACTCAGCAGTAGTGCCTGAAAACCCAAAAATCCTGGTCATGGCACAGACATCCATGACCCTGGCTCTCTCCCTACCCTTCTACCCTCACTGTGGCAGACCTTACAGCCAAGGAGACCCCAGACATGACACGGGAGCCCACAATCCCAATGCCCCAGGTGGCAACACCAGCAACACTGGCAGAAGCAAGACACCAAGGACTCCAGAGGCACAACTACCGACAATGAGAGCACTTGGAAATACCACTGACAGAGGTGGTGGAAGATGCAAAGAGCTCACTCTCAAATATAACCAGAGACAACTCAGGTAAGAGAAGTCAAAACTCATGCTATAGTGCTGCGTACTTGAAAAATAAAGAAAGGGCTGTAATTACTAACCTGTTGAATTACTATAATAAAAAAAAAAACTTTTTAAGTTTTACCTAAAGAAGAAAGCTCTTCACTACTTCAAATGCACCAGCAGATAAACAACTCATCGAGCACCATGAAGAACCATAGTAACACAGTATCACAAAAAGAAAAAGACAATTCTCCAGAAACCAAACTTTTTTTGCGTTCTGATAGGGAATTCAAAATAGTTGTCATGAAGGAGCTACAAGAAAACTCAGAAAGGCAGTTTAATGAGCTCAGGAATAAAATTAATGAACAGCAGGAATAGTTTACCAAAGAGAATGAAACTCTAAAAAAGAACCAAACAAAATTTTTCAGCTGAAGAATTTAATAAATGAGATGAAGAATGCATTAAAGGTATTGGGAATAAAGCAGACCATATGGAAGACAGAATTAGTGAGCCTGAAGACGGAATTCTAGAAAAGATATAGACATAGGAGGAGAAAGAATTAAGGTCTAAAAAACAAGGAGGAGGAGAAAGCAGAGGTGAGGAGGGAGGCAGAGAAGGAGGAGAAAGAGAAGAAATTCTATGAGAACTATTTGACACTATTAGGAAGGGTAGCATTAAGATCATGAATATCCCAGAAGAAGAGAGGAAGAAGGGAACACAGAGTTTTTTTGAGGAAATAATAGCTGAGAACTTCTCAAACCTGGAGACAGAACTACATATACAAGTCCATAAAGCTAGAAGGGCACCTAACTACCTTACCTCAACATACAACGACCTCCAAGACCCATTATATTAAAACTGTCAAAAATCAATGTCAAAAACACAATTTTAAAGGTAGCCAGGAAAAAAAAAAGAATGGTAATCTACAAAGCTATCAGATTTCTCAGCAGAAACTCTACGGGCCAGGAGAATGGAATAACATTCTCAAAATATTGAAGGATTAAAAAATGTCAGCCAAAAATATTCTATCGAGCAAAGTTATCATTCAGATATGAAAGATAAAGACTTTCCCATACAAACAAAAGCTAAGAGAGTTTATCAACACTAGACCTGTCTCAAAAGAAATGTTGACAGGATCTGAAACAAAAAGTACACAAAACTTTGAGTAAGGTGACAGAGTCAGAAAATTGCAAGTCTCTATCAAAATAGATTATGCTATAATCAAATGTTTAAAAAAGGTTAAAGGGGAAAAAAGCAGTAAAAATAACTGCAGCTACTTCAATTTGCTAACAAACAACATAAAAAGGGGAAATTTAAGACAAAAAAAATTTTAGATAAAATGTCAGAACTAAGTCCTCATTTATCAATAAATACTAAGTCCATATTTATAATCACCCTAAATGCAAATGGAGTGAATTCGCCAATCAAAAACAGAGTGGTTGGATGAATTAAAAACAAGACCCAACTGGAGTCTGCCTCCACCTCATCTCAGCTCTAAAGAAAAACATAGGCTCAAAGTAAAGGGATGGGAAATGATACTCTAAGCATATGGCAGCCAAAAGAGAGTGGATGTAGCCATACTCTTACCGACAAGACAGACTTCAAGCCAAAAATGTTAACAAGAGATAAATATAGACATCATATAATGATAAAGGGGACAATTCATTAAGATATAATAGTTATTAATATATATGCACTTAACATAGGAGCGCCAAAATACATAAAGCAATTAACAAACCTAAAGGGAACATTTGAAAGCAACGCAATCATAGCGGACTTGATTTTAACAGTCTACTTGTATCAGTGGAGAGATCATCCAGGAAGAATATCAACAAGGAAACAGTAGCCATAAATGAAACATTGGACCAGATTGACTTGATAGATTTATATAGAACGTTCTATCCAAATGAAGCAGAACACACATTCTTATCTAGTGCACATGGAACATTCACAAATATACACCATATGCTGACACACAAAATAAGTCTCAATAAATTCTAGAAGACTGAAATCATAGCAATCACCTTTTTTTTTTTTCCTTTTCTCTTTTCGCTGTGCCTGAGGCATGCAGAAGTTCCAGGGCCATTCTTTGGTATTCTTCTAATACCAAAAAGTATTAGAAGAAATAATAAACAAATACAGTAAATTTGCAAGGTACCAAATCAATGTAAGAAAAATTGCTGTGTTTCTATACACTAAGAACAAACCAGCAGAAAGAGAAATTAGGAAAATAGCCCCATTTATAATTATAACAAAAATAATAAAAATACCTGGAAATAAATTAAACCAAGGAGGTGAAAAACTTGTACATTGAAAACTATAAGACACTGTTCAAAAAAATTGAACAAGACACAAAGTGCAGTTTGCAATATGAAATAGGATAGGAAGTGTGGGTGTCACTGAAAGGGTGAAATTAGGGCAAAATGAAAGAATAAATCAAGGAGATACCCGGGAGAAGAACGTTAGAGGCAGAGAGACAGCTAGAGAAAGGATCCTCCTATGGGGGCATGTTCCAGAGACAGCAAGGCAATCCATGTGGATGGTGCAGGGGGCTGGCAAGGGGGACACAGTAGGAGAAAAAGTCAGACAGGTAATGGGGGACAGATCACCACACAGGACTCATGGGCCATTATGAGAACTCTATATTGTGTTCTGTGTGAAATGTGGAGCCAATGACAGGTTTTTAGCAGAAGAATGACATGATCTAACTTCAGTTTATTAACGTTAGCTCAAATAACTGGAAATTTATGCCTTTGACCCCCTATATGTTATATGCCTACTATACTACAGTAAAAAATGTAATTACTAACTCTAATAAAAATTAATTAAATAATTAGTTTAAAAAAATAAAGTCAACTCTAGCTCCCAGGTTGAAACTAGACTGTAGGGGTCAGAAATAGAAGCAGAGGCATGTAAATTACAGACAGGAGAGTCATACCTTATTAATCAGGGTTAGGTTTGAAAGTTAACATCTTCTGATCTTTTCATTGTTTCTTCAAGAGAACACAGATGTACTAGGTGATTTGAGTTTAGGAATCATGCTGTATGAAAAATTTAAAGAACTGTTTTGTGAGAGATTCAATTGTCTAATTATGATCCCAAAGGACCATAGGAGAAGCTACAGGAAGAAAGATTTCAGTTCAATATATGGCAGGACTTCCATGCAGCAAAACTTCCCTGTCACTTAGCATCTTGTAAAAGTGTGGACTTATCTCTGTGACAGAGGCTGCTTTGTAAAGGAAACTCAGACACAGGTTATACAAGATGCCCTTCGAGATTCCTTCTAACCTTGCAACTCCATCATCCTAATCCACAACTAACTGAGTTCATTTCCAGAGTTCTAACTAAGGCAGGGCCGTAAGAGCTGTGTAACAGAACACTGCAAGAGTTTCAGGTCATATTTGAAAGCTACCTCCTCCTTTGAAAATGTATCTTCACTTCTAGTCCCATGGTAACAAGCTTCTCCCAGGATACCCATTCAAGATAAATATAGAGAGACAGATACCCAAGATCAGGGACAGAAAGCCCATAATCCCTAAGGCCCCATTTGTGTGAGAGAACAGCATCTCTCTGCCTCTCCTCCCAATACTTTTCTTCACCCTCTGCCTCTGGGTTTTCTTGATGAGTATCATAATATCCTCATGGCTTAGATGGAAAAATTCAGGTTTAGTGATATATTAAGTGGGCTCAAATTTGATTTACTGCGGAGTTCCCGTCATGGCTCAGTGGTTAACGAATCCGACTAGGAACCATGAGGTTGCGGGTTCGATCCCTGACCTTGCTCAATGGTTTAAGGATCCGGCTTTGCTGTGAGCTGTGGTGTAGGTCGCAGACGTGGCTCTGATCCCACGTTGCTGTGGCTCTGGTGTAGGCCGGTAGCTACAGCTCTGATTCGACCCCTAGCCTGGGAACCTCCATATGCCGCGGGAGTGGCCCCAGAAAAGGCAAAAAGACAAAAAACAAAAACAAAAAAATCAAAGTTGATTTAACGGGTACATGATTCATGGCTCCTGTCCATGTGAAGTTCCCAATGACATGCCTATGGTTCCTGGATCTGATCAGATCTTTCCCAACAGCACATGTATACACCTAGTACATTTCAACCTTCTCTTGCTGCCAGGAACAAAAAAGTGTTGTTCATAGGCATATAAGCTCAAATATGAGCCCTAACCAAGAGATTCAAACTGACCCTTGAACAAGTGAAAACATATTCTCCACTTTCCTCTGTAAAATGATAGTCACTCATCCAAGAGGGGGCTTTGGGAACCAACGTGAAAACTGTTCGTGGGTTTCAGAGTCTGTGACTCTCAGGGGATATCCATTTCTCCCTGAGTTCTGCTGCTATCCTATTAAGGTAGTAGTTCTAATCACTCTATATTCATAGACCTAATGGTATAATTAACCCTATAGACAAGAGTGAATAAAAGCCAGAACAGTATTAAAGTATCAATAGCTCAAATCCAAACATTCCAACAGGAAGTGGGAAAAAAAACTCCAAGCCCTCACTTCTCCATAGCTCATTCAGTGATCCCCATGTCTGCACCCAGCATTGCATAGCCAAGAGGTGTTTTACTGAGGGTGATTCAACTCAGCCAAGAGGTCTGAGAATTTGGTAGCACCTTTGCCCCTTTCTCCAGAGATGTGACCCCATTTATGTCTGAGGTTCTGTTTCAGCTTCGCTCTACATGGTCAGCTTCTTTCTCCTGTTTTCTCACTTGTGCCAAATCAAGTACAGAACCATCCAGCACAGTTCCTGCCAGATTCCTAATCCACAGAAATGGGGAGATAACAAGTGCTTTCTTGTTTTAAGATGGTAAATTTGGGGGTAATTTTTTATATAGCAAAATGGAACTAAGTCGTTAGGACTTAAAATGGCCCAATTTGGTCAGAGTGGAAGGAACCACTCAAGAGAATAAAAAAAGCATTAAGTTAACAATGAAGGCTGAAGCTGTACTACAGAGTTTCTTGAGTGTCAGGCTCAGGGAGTCTAGACTTTATCTGAAGAGGCAGAGAGGATCCACGAATATTTTTGTCTAAGGGAGTTAGCAGAGGAGTTGTTAGAAAGATCAGTTTTGCATACCTGTGTGGGATAGATTAAAAAAGAAAACATCAGTGTAGGAAAGATGGATTATTCACATAAATATTCCACCCCAGTCACATGTCCTGCTGAATGATATCAAACCCATCCTGGCCCTATATATGTTTTTCATACACTGAGTTAGCTTGTGATGGATGGCATGATTCATGGCCAATCTACTTTTGAGTCCCCTGAACCATTTAGCAGTGCCCTGCACATGGTAAGTACTTGCTAATATGTGAATCATGAATAAAATCTTCCAAGAGTCACTCTTCTCCCTTGCAGACAGAATACTCCTCTTTCCTTAGCATTGTGTTCATAGAGCTAATCATTTTTTAAATCTTAGCCTACCATTATTTTTAAGTTTTATTGAAGTATAGTTAATTTACAAGGCTGTGATCATTTCTGCTCTGCAACAAAGTAATCCAGTCATATGTACACACCTATCTATTCTCTCTCATATTCTTTTCCCACATAGATTAACACAGAATCCTGGGTGGAGTTCTCTGCTATACAGCAGGTCCCCATTGACCAATCATTCTATATATCTCAGTGTGCATAGGCCAATCTCAAACCCCTAGTCCATCACTCCCACCCACCACCCACCTGCCCCCTTTGGTAACCATAAGTTTTTTAAAGTCTGTGAATCTGTTTCTTTTCTGCAAAAAAACATTTTAGCCTTCTATTACTGATTAGACTTTATTCCTTTGTCTCCCTGATCAGTGTGAACCTCTTCGAGGCAGTCAGGACCAGCTACATAACTTGCCAGGTCAAAGTGAAATGAATATGTAGGGCCCCTTGTTTCAAAAGGATCCTAAATTTCAGGACAGTGCCAGGGGCTGAGGAGGTACTTCTGAGCTGTGTGCCTAGTTCACAACCCAAGAAACTGGACCTAACATTAATAATTTTGTCTTATGCATTGTTCTAACCATGACTCCCACCATGAGAATGTTAGATAAATGTTGATTAAATGTACCAAAAATGTTGATTAAATGTACCAAATAACGAAGGTCAGGAGGGTTATATGGCAAGGGGAGGTTTATTTAGGAGAAGTTTAACATGAGCGGAGGCCACCATATAGTTAAGATAGCCTGTTCAAGACCCATCAGGAGTGCCACCTGCTGTCACCCCCTCTCCTGTTTGGGCTGCTACCTGGAGTGTCTACACTGCAAGGTTCGCTCAGCCCATGGTCCTAAAGCCCAGTCTGTCCTATGCTGACTCCCACTCTAGGGGACTTTGGCTTTGGTTTATTAGATGTCCCTTATGCAATGACAGTGGCAGTGATTTAATATGTAAGAAGCAAACAGCTGAAGGGATTTTCTAGGCATAAACAATGTACTGACTAATAACATAAGGGTTGGTACTCATAAAATAAACAAGGCTGAGTGATTCCAACCATGCTGCAGACAAATCCTAGTTAAATTTTTGAAAAACAAGAAGGGCAGAAAAGTGCATACTGATCACCCTTTCCAAGGAACGGCATAGACCTCAGAGATGAGCCATAACCATGAAGAACTGTCTTATGCATTAGACAGACAAGGCAATTTACTGAATCCTTTCTTATCACAGGTGGGCATCCTAGCCACAAAACACAAATATTTATCTTTGTATCTGAACAATGCCTCCCTGAGATACTAAGGAAAAGAAGATATTGGTCCTTCCCTCATTTTCCTCCTCATTTCAGGCAAGTTGCAGTCACAGCTCCAACAGCTGGCAAAGCTTAGCTATTGTAATGGTGACCCCCAGTGGCAACTGTTTGCAAATGAAAAACTGGCACCGTTTCTCTGGCAAGGATGCCAATTTCATTAAAATGCTTTCTTTAAGAAGGATATTGGCAATTTTGTTGAACTGTAATAAAAACTAATTGTATGTTGGTTTCAAAAAATCAATATCCTCCTCTACTTTATTGTCACTAGTTAAACACATGAGTTTTCCTTTCAGAAGAGGCTCTTTTTATTTATTTATTTTTTTTTTCCGTTGTTGTTGTTGTTGTTGTTGTTGCTATTTCTTGGGCTGCTCCTGCGGCATATGGAGGTTCCCAGGCTAGGGGTTGAATCGGAGCTGTAGCCACCAGCCTACGCCAGAGCCACAGCAACACAGGATCCGAGCCGCGTCTGCAACCTACACCACAGCTCACGGCAACGCCGGATCGTTAACCCACTGAGCAAGGGCAGGGATCGAACCCGCAACCTCATGGTTCCTAGTCGGATTCGTTAACCACTGCGCCACAACGGGAACTCCAGAAGAGGCTCTTTTTAAAACAAGGAGCCCAGTCTCTGGAAAGTGTGCTTAGCAATGGTATAATGGACCTTTTCTCTTCCCCGGGAGACAGGTAAAAAGGAGACCTAAATCAAACTTGGTTTCACCTGGAAGGGGTTCAGAATGAGCCTCCCCCAAATGTGCCACTTTGCCATGTGGATTACTTTGAGCAGAGGACAGCTAAGGCCCAAAAGACTCAGCAAGAGCCTTTTACCTCACCCTCCACTGCTTCTATGTAGATAGAGGGCCTGGCTCAGAGAGAGAGCTCTTACCACAGCGAACTTGTTATCCAAATGACCTATCTGTATGGCAGGACACACATCTGCTCCTCTTCTTATTGTCCTGTGAATTATACTTTTTTTTTCTTTCTTTCTTTCTTTTTTTTCTTTTCAGGGCTGCACCCACAGCATATGGAGGTTCCCAGGCTGAGGGTCAAAACGGAGCTATAGTTGCCAGCCTACACCACAGCCACGGCAACATCAGATCCAAGCCGCGTCTGTGACCTACACCACAGCTCACGGTAACGCCAGATCCTTAACCCACTGAGGGAAGCCGGGGGTCTAACCCATATCCTCATGGATATTAGGTTCTTATTAACCCATTGAGCCACAACAGGAACTCCCTATTGTCTTTCTCTTTGAAGCCCCAGGTCTCTGCCCCACTCCTTAGCTCAGGATGGCGTATCAGCCTCAATTGCTTGACTTACCCTTGGGTCTCTGTCTTTGGATTCTCCCAAAAACAAATTTGTTTTTCTCCTGTTAATCTGTTTTATGTCAATTTAATTATTAGACCAGCCAAAGAACCTATAAGGGTAGAGGAAAATCTTTTCCTCCCCTACAACCTGTACTCCTAAGTGTGGCGAGTAGGGTTCTGAGAGTCAGCCTTAGTAAGAATATAATCAGCAGCTGTTTATGTAAGTCTTAACTGAAACTTGGCAAGATAATTAGTAATTCAATTGAAATATGAAAAGATAGGTATGTGTGTTAAAAGGGCAACAAAACAAGTCGAAAAAGTTGGGTTTGCCCTCTGGAAACCTGTGTTCAACACAACAAAAGAACTCAGACCAAAGGAAGCAACAATTCAGTAACAGAGTTATGAAGAATAAGCAACTGAAAATAATGAACTGCAGATCTCCATCTCACATTCAATATCCACAGTTTAGTTCTTTAATTCTGAAATTAACATATGTTGTGGTTGGGGAGAAAGGAAGCAAGAATATACTATCGATTTATTAGGTCACTGCAGGCTCTATTACATCAAATTCACATGAAGGACTTAATATGACTTAAACTATTCAAACTGACTAAAGAGGCATACGTTTGTTAGGCCAAGCTAAATTGTGGCTCTCAATCTTTGCTATGTATCAGAATCACCAGGAAAGCCTCTGCTAGTCCTGAACCCCCAGCTATAAGGCAGACTAATTACATCATAATGGCTAGGGCACGGGCACAAGCATCAGTGTTTTTTAAAGCTCTCTGATCCTAAGCAATTCCCACATGCAGCCAAGGCTGACTGGCTGCCAGTGGAGTTACTGGGTTTTCAGCCTCAGTTTGACCACAGATTAGGCAAATCATTTATCTAACATGTAGTTTACTCATCTTGAAAATACAAGAATTTTCTTTCCTTTTTTTTTTTTTCCCCCCATCTTTTGTCTTTTTAGGGCCGCACCCATGGCACATGGAGATCCCCAGGCCAGGGGTCCAATTGGAGCTGCAGCTTCCGGCCTACGCCACAGCAATGCCAGATCCGAGCCGTATCTGCGACCTACACCACAGCTCATGGCAATGCCGGATCCCCAGCCCACTGAGCGAGGCCAGGGCTCAAACCCGCAACCTCATGGTTCCTAGTCGGACTAGTTTCCATTGCGCCAAGATGGGAACTCCCAAGAATTTTCCACTAAGGGTCTATTACACTCTCACCTGGGGAATCTCTTTCAAAATCCCAAGGTCCAGGTTGGCCTCAGACCAATTTGATTAGAATTTCTGGGGATGGAACTCTACCAGAGCATTGGTATTTTTTAAAGTTCCCCAGGCACAGTCAAGTGCAGACAAATGCAATCAAGGTTGAGAAACACTGCACATTCAAATATTGAGAAAGAACAATAAAAAGCCCTAACCTGGCAAAGTTAAATCATTTTAAAGTGTAGCATTTGTCTATTATTGACTGTTCTTTAAGGCTACAAAGACATATCCTTAAGAACTTGGAAATTCAGACAAAGACTGCCTTCTGAAAATAAACACAGAAAGAAAGGTGCTACAGAGATGCTTAACTTAGTCCTGGGGGGAAAAACCAGATTAAAAAGGTTAAGTAAGCAGCCCTCTCCAAGGCCCTAGCACAGTAATTCCAACCCTAGCTACACATTAGCATCACCTGGTTTTTGGTCTTTTTTTTTTTCACTTGTCAAAGCCTGAGCCCCAATCCCAGGGATTTTGATTTAATTGATTAAATTGATATATTTAAAAGCCCTCTGGGTGATTTTTAACGTGAAGCCAGCATTGAGCACTACTGCTCCCGGCAACCCAGGAACATGTCAGACTGCCAGAACTGCCTCGAAGACTGCTGTACTGGTACCTAGAGACACAAAGAGAAAGCGGCTATTTACAGAACGTCAAATGAAGCATAAATGAAGATGATGGATAGATACAAAACATCAACAATGGGTACACGGCTTTGTCAAAGCAAGCATTTGCCAAGCAACTTCCAATATCCCAATTCCAGAAGTAAAGTGGCTCTTCAAGTAGGAAGATTTGTTCCTCTAAACTATTTTCCATGACACCATCTTTAGCTTTATTTCTCACTTAGCAACTTTGAATCATGTATTGAAGTGACCACAGGTACAGACACAGACACTGTATTCCAGGGCTGGGACAGTTATTCTCCCAGGATCTTAATCAACTGGCATCCTGATCCTTGGCTCCATTTTTTTGTGCACCTACCCCAAAAATATTTCTGAGCAAGGCCATGGCTAACCCTAGTCAGCCTTCCTTACTAAACATTTTGCCACTTCCACCTACAATTTTAACATGTACAACTTCAAGCTCTTTAATTATGAGTCATATACTAGTCATTATTTTGGAAAAAAATATAAATATTGAAGGTTCTTAGGAAGATCTTATTTTCACATGCACACATACACACACACGAGTCATTGTTATCAGAAATTAAGCTGCAGGCAACTGATAATCCCTGTTCATTTTTCTTCAGTATCTATTCCATGTTTTTATGAACTGTTACAAATTCACAACTTTTTGTTAAGGAAGTTCCTTTCCTTTCTACTGGTATTCTGATTTTTTTCAATCAAGGTGGGGGAGATTTTACATACTTAGTAGGCTATTCCATGTTCACAATTAAAATGTCCCACCTGCAGATGTTACAGTGGTAGCTTGCCTCTTTAAAGCACAAAGTGGTTGTTTTGAGGGCCCTCACTAGCACACTCTATCTTACACTCAAGGTTGTCCAGTTGCCAGCTGAAACAATAGATACAAATGCAGAGTATTTCTTCACATTCTTTAAAATAATACCTATAATCTTGATCAATGTCTCGCCACCCATGTTTCTAATCAACCACTTCCTTTTGAAATGTAGGTGCAGGACCTTTTCTTCTCTTTTGTTGAACAGACATTTCCTTTTAACAGCCATTGAACACAGTGTCCCTGTTTATACTGTCTTCTCTTCATTGCCTAAGGAGATCAGAACCAACTCTAGGAACAACTTTAAATGTCTCAGTGGGTTGAGGATTTCATAGGAGATAAGGAAGTGAAGCGATTAGATACAAGTAACGTCATGATGAAGCCTGACTGTGAAAGGAAGCAAAGAGTATAGTGACTGAAAGGGAACAAACTGTCAAGAAAAGGTTCGGGGTTTTTGCTGAGTTTATAAGATGGGGCACAGGAGAGCAGACAAGTATCAGAAAATGTGATTCCTAAGAAGTCAGGAGATACTGGCCTTCAGAGAATGAGTGAAAAGCTTAGTTTTGGCGAGAGGAATACCTTCCATTCAGGCAGGCTAAAATTTTTCATACAGTTAGGTGTGGTTGCAGAAGCTGAAGAAGTTGGTTTCTTTTTCTCTTGCGAGATGCACAGTGGTTGGCAGAATTGTATACAAAGTGACTGAAGAGATGGTACAGTATTAAGTTTGAGCAGAGTGGAGATGTACACAGATGAACACTGACATGAATAGGAAACAATCAACGCAGACAGCCAGCTAAGGATGACAATCATGCATCTGCAGCAGCCCCAGGCTAAGGGAAAGCAATCATGTCTAGGGGTACATAAAAGCCCATTGACAGAGAGGGCTGTTGGGCTTTTGTTTGTTTCAACTCAGTGAATGCAATGGATCAATGGTGCAAGATGATCAGGGTATTGGCAAGAGAGTGGAGGCAGTGATGGATCATAAAAGGTCTGGGAATAAACTAGAGGGATCATGGAACTAAAGGTCTCAATGAGATCAAAGAAAATGGGAGGTATGAAAACTAAAGGAGAGAACTAGAAGAACTATACAGGGCATAGTGAAAAATCAAGATGTGCACATTTTTAAGATTTCAGAAGAGAAACAATTCTAAGTGGTGAGAGGTTATCTTCAAGAGACTAGGTGGGTGAATGGGATGGAACCAAAGTTCAGGGAAGCGCAGAGGTCAAGATAGGAAGACATCTATGTGTTGTATAGGTCTTCCTTATTCACACAATATTACCACAGGACAGAAAATAATGCTGCAAGTCAGGTATCAAATATCCAATGGATGATAGCATGGACAATGAGTCTAAGGACAGCAACAAGAAAAGCATTGGGTGGGGCACCTAGATGACATGAGCTCCAGAGGAAGAGTTACGAAAGAAGGCAAAAGTCCCACCAGGAAGATCACAATCTCCACTCGGGAAGCCAGTCCCAACACCCAACCCTGAGCCAGTAGATGTTGAGAAAAGATGCATGCACTGGGGAAAGGTGCAAGTAAAACAGTAGCATCAGTGGGCAAGACAGACCTGTCAAGCAAGTGCTATCTGTTGCCTGTTCTGGCGACTAGAAATCCCAATACTTCTGCCCACTGCTATCTTGCTGTCAGAGTTGTCAAGGAAAACACTACAGTCCAGCACTGGATGCAACCATGTCTTATTCACATAGAGGAGAGACAGCAAGTTCAGCTTAAGTAGTATGTGGCAGGCTCCCATGGCCAGCAGATCCCTGGGAAAAGGAAACCAAGACACAAAAGAAGTGATCTAACTTACGGTAAACTGTGCCCAGGAGAAAACCTACTTGAGGGCACTGTGGGAACTTTACAAAGACAAAAAAGGAACAGAATAGTAGGTAAATTTGAAGTGGAGTGGGTAATTTTAAGAGGAGAAGGCTGCTGACGTAATGACAGCAAATTAGGTAAGTAGTTAAGAATTGGGACCTACCCTCAGAGTACTTTAAAGAATGATAATCATAGCCACTATTAAACTCCTTGTGCCTCCTTCCATGGAGCTCAGCGTCGTTGAAGAGGAATCTTTTCTCTGATGCCCACACTATAGAGCTATGTAGCCTGCAGATGTCTGTTTTGAGAGTGATGGTGTTTTCCAGCTTAGCAATTCTCTATGCTTTGCATTTCTATTATTACTTCATCTATTTTGAGGCAGCAAAAATGAGGTCTTTGTACCCATTTGGATATCTTGGTAGCAATTTGGCTCAATGGACAAAGGAGCAAATAGCAGCCATATTGCTGATTTGGAAGGTCTTCCCCTAAAATCCTCCAGAGTTGTGTTTGTTTTCTTAAAGAAAGCTTCCTTAATTATTCCTCAGTTATTTTGAGAAACAATAAAAATGGAGTAGAACTTTATTTTAATAAACTAGGCAATATAAAATAGAAACAATAGTTGCAGCAATATGGTCTTCTCTCACATTCCCCTACACTTAATGGGTGCGTTCTCTAGAGGCTCTGAGTTGGGAATTTCTAAGGAGTCATAAAAAGAATGGCCTTCAAAGACAAAAATATCTGGGGCTTGAATCTTTCAGTTGTGCAACCTTCTAAATCTTTCATCTTGGGGGAATTCTTCCTCAATTTTTTTTCTTTTTAAGGGCTGCACTTGCAGCATATCCAAGTGTTGCAGCTGCCAGCCTACACCACAGCCACAGGAGCACCATATGTGAGCCATGTCTGCAACTACACCACAGCTCATGGCAAAGCCAGATCCTTAACCCACTGAGCGAGGCCAGGGAGCCAACCACATCCTTATGGATACTATGCAGGTTCGTTTCTGCTGAGCCATGACGGGAACTTCCCTCAATATTGGTTTATTCATCTATGAAACATGAGGCAAAAAAAAAAAAAAAAAAACCTTCAAAAGTTCTTGAAGGATACAGAGGATCTGGAACAGGGGAGGCATCCATCAATTTTAGCTTCTTTGGTGATGTCCCTCCTTTCCCAGTAAGGTAACAGCCTTTCCTCCATTTCTCAACTGGTTTTAGAGTAAAAATTATTGCTCATAATTGACTCAAACATACCTATTGTTTTTGACTTGGTTTTGGTAGTGGTTATGCCCACCTCCCTGTCTCAAATTTCCATTATTATGTTACATATTATAATTATGTACTAATGTGACTACCGCAAAACTCAGCAAATGTAGTTTCTGCCTTTGTCTAATTCATTCAGAGCAATTTGACGTGGATCATTCCTTGTACATAGTGGCATTAAATAATTATTGACAGCTTGACAGCATGTATTTACTTTAACCCATCATTCTTTTTCTACTGGCAAAAAATTAACAAGATTTCTTTTAAGAAGCAGCCTACCTTTTGAAACTTAAATGTCAAAAAGGCAAGACATCATCTAGGGAGCAAGGACGACTTATTCTACAATTAAAATTGGTGCAATACCAAGGCTCGGGCTGGACATTGAAGATTCTGAATTCAGAAGTCAGGATTTTCAGTTTCAGTAAAATGTTGTTACTCATTCTAAGGGTCCCCATCACTCAGTTTTTAGGTGCAGTCTAGATAGCGGAAGCACATCTGGAACACTCATTAATATTCAGCACACTGGGCAGGGTCCTCCCCAACATCCTGAGATCCATTCATTCAGACACACCAATATGCTTCCTGGTTTCCTAGGAAAGGTCACATACCTCCTGGAGAGCAAAAATTCCATCAAGTCTTCTTCCCTCAAATTTAGAAACATCCCTGTTTTTCTTTTGTTTATTGTTGGTTTAAACATCCAGAACCATGACTACATGGGATGCAATAAGACATCACCCCAGGAGTTCCCATCATGGCTCAGTGATTAGCGAATCTAACTAGGAACCACGAGGTTACAGGTTTAATCCCTGGCCTCGCTCAGTGGGTTAAGGATCCGCTGTTGCCATGAGCTGTGGTATAGGTCGCAGACGCAGCTCGGATCCTAGCCTGGGAACCTCCATATGCTGCGGGTGCGGCCCTAGTAGAGACAAAAAAAAAAAAAAAGACATCACCCCAGATCTATTCTTCCCTTCCACTGACTTCCATTCCTCCTTCTACAGGGATCAAGAGGGAGTCCAGAACTTCCCTGCTTCTAGAAATATCCCCCACAGCTCCTCCTTCCTACTAACCTCTCCATCATTCTTTATTTCAAGATCATTAACCATAATCCCGGAGTTCCCGTCGTGGCTCAGTGGTTAACGAATCCAACTAGGAACCATGAGGTTTCGGGTTCAATCCCTGGCCTTGCTCAGTGGGTTAAGGATGTGGCATTACCGTGAGCTGTGGTGTGGGTTGCAGATGTGGCTCAGATCCCGTGTTACTGTGGCTCTGGCATAGGCCGGTGGCTACAGCTACAATTAGACCCCTAGCCTGGGAACCTCCATGTGCCGCAGGCTCGGCCATAGAAATAAAGACAAAAAGACAAAAAAAAAAACCCATAATCCCACCATACCCTCTACTTCTGTTTGTGTCAGTTATCAACCCAAGTCTCTTGGTTTATCCTCAATGCTCTGAACCCTTTCTACTATGCCCTCCAAAAATAATCTCAAGCCTTTTTGGTCATAGGACCCTGTAAAATCTTAAGAAAAGTTGATGACCTCCAAAGAGCTTTGGTTTATATGGGTTATATTTACTAACATCTGCTGTGTTCAGAATTAAAGGAAACTTTAAAGTATTAATTCATTTAAAAATAATAGGCCCATTACATGTTAACAAAAATTACATTTTTCTTCAGCTGCACCCATAGCATGCAAAGGTTCCAGGGCCAAGGACCAAATCTTCACCACGGCAGTAACCAGAGCCACAGCAGTGACAACACCAGATCCCTAACCCACTAAGCCACCAGGGAACTCCAAAAATTACACATTTTTAAGAAGAAAAAAATTAGTGAGACGAGTGGCATTATTTTACATTTTTGCAAATCTCTTTAACGCCTGGTTTAATAGAAGACAGCTGGATTCTTATACTTGCTTCAGCTTTCAATCTGTTGTGATACACTATTTTAGCCAAAGTATATGAAGAAAATCTGGTCTTACCCAGATATATGGTTAATAAAGGGAGGATTAGTTTGAGAATCTTTTCAGATAATTGTAGATGTTATTTTTTGACACTATACCAAAACTCGACAAATGGTAGTTTCTTAGACATTAGTTTCAGTGTGGAACCTAAAACTGTATTACCAAACATATTTTTACTCTGTTACATTAAAATCCATTAGTCTATCTTATGCTTTGAATGGTTATTTTGCCTATGCATGAGTTTATGTTATGTATCACTCATTTGAAAAACATTTTCTTCACTGAGTTAGGCAGATCTTCCAAATATTGACACATTTTATTATACAGTATTTTCAAATTACATTAGTTAATATCACCACTAATCTCATCTAAGGAGTCTTTAAGTGTTGAGAAGCTATCACCTTGGTGAATAAAATTTCTCCAAAAATCAAAATCAGACTTGAAAGCCCAAATTTTATCATTGGCAACAAATATTGTCCACCATTTTCCTTGAGGTACTATGTTCAGTTCATTTGTTTATGAGAAATAGCCAAATACCCAGTTCTGGGTAGCCATCATTTTTTCTGTCAGCCTTTTTTCAAGAACAGTCTTCAGGGGAAAAAGTTGTTAGTTCGGTTGGCAGCTCAACCAGTTTCACCTGTGCTTTTCTTCAAGCCAACCACTGTACCTCAGTATGTAGAAAATATGTTTTATGCATACTTCCCATTTAATCACATTATATGAAAACAACATGCAATCAAAGCTTGAGATTGAAGAAACTGCTGTTCTAGAATTCATGACCAATCATCAGCAAAACCCCCGGAACGTTGTCTATATGACTAAAAGGGTGTAAGGGTTGTACAAAGGGAGCTAGAATTGTTACAGCATATTGACCTTATCCTACAATCTTTTAATAAACTTCAAAAATGAGCTTTGTGATCTTGTTCTTAACACTTTATCTTTGTACTAATTAGGATGTCTTAGATGGCAGGTAAAAATAAACTTTATTCAGCATGATTTAGACAATTGGGAAAAGCTATCATCTCTCAAACTGAGATATCTCAAGGTAGGACATCTGTAGGGTTGGTTCATTCAGGGCTCATGGTACAAAGATAGGTCTCACATTTCCAAGTGACACATGAATATGTGACATGTCCAGTGCCAAATACAATGCTGCCTTTTCCTATGGATCTCTTTTTAAGAAAGAAGAATATTTCCTCACAGCCCCTCAAGCAGACCTCACCTTACATTTCATACCTCATTGAAATACATGTCCACACCTACACCAAATGGCAGAAGTGGAATCTTCATGAATGGCTAAAATTAATCCAGATTTACCCTTGGGCTTTAGTAAGGTAACCTTGCCTAAGGGATAAATAAATAAATAAAAACAGGTTTCATTCAAGAAAGGACAACATAGAAAGGGGTTTGGGAGTAAATGCCATCAGTGCCCTGCCCATGGCCTCTGTGCTCTCACCCTTGCACATTGAAGGCTGCTGACTGCAAACCCCTGTGACTCAGCTTGAGGGCTTTTTACTGGACATGGAGCTATAAACCATGCTCATGGCAGGCCAGAAGTGCCAGAGAATTAATGGCCCCCAAACAGCCCTCAACCGATGATCCATAGGGAGTTGGTGAATAAATATCCAGCTTCCCAGGTGCCCATTTGAGATGACTTTGAGATGCACTGTCCATTTCCCAGAATTAACCACTGCAATAAGCCATGTTGGGAATGACTTAATACTGCACTTTTACTGGCTGCCTTCTTTGTCCTCTCTCATCTCTTCTCTTCCCTTACCAGTGTTTGCTGTTATTGTCTGCCAAATCAACTATTTGCAATAGCATTCTTGTCTAAGGGTCTCCTGCTGGGGGAACTCAAACCGGGAAAACAGCCCCTCCCTCAAAAAAAGTCCACTACAATCAGAAACTCAGAGGCACTTTTTCAATTTTTGTTCTCAGAGAGCTTTTATTAGCATCCTCCTCCTCTAAGAGTTTCTGCTTTCTGCCAAATGCTACCAAAAAAAATGATTAAAGAAATACTTACCTGTTTAAGCACATATACAAAGCATTTTTATTAAGTACATAAAATTAATCTTGTGGCCTGCTATACCCAGGATGCCTTCTCAGTAACCACCTCCCCCTAGCCTCTGCTCAAAGGGCAGCTATCTGCAGACACGTTTTGACCCAAGTATGGCCAATCCTTTGACTGACAGTACCCACATGGTATGAAAAGATAAGCAAGGACAATCCAATTTCCTCTCGTGAAAATTTAAATTAGGAAATACCAATACCAAGAGAATGAGGAATTTTACTGTGTGAAGATCAGATGGAGTTCTGAACAGTTTGTCAGAGCCATAAGGCAGTAAAGAGAAATTATTAGGAACCAGAAACTATGATGTATGAAGAAATACTACACGAGGTAAAGGAAGACAGTAAGCAGATACAATCAGTTTATAAAGACGTTGGCACGAAACTGACGCCCCCAAAACTGAGTTCCTCTGCTGTGTTTATGATTAACCTCTGTGTCCAAAACATTACTCCTTCCCTTGTCCAACAACCTGTCCACCTCAAGATTGAGGAATATCAAAGAAAAGGAGGGAATGAAACAAAACAGGACCCTGTGGGGCTCCCAGGTACCAATCCTTTCAAAAAATGTCCTCTGTTTCTTGTTTGTAGGAAATGGGCTTCATTCAGCCTTCATGACCTTCCCTGAGTCTCAAAGGACAGATTCAGTTTCTCATCAGTGAAGGGAGGGGATGCAGAGACAAGGGAGAAGCAGTCAAAAAACAATGGTGCAGTCTTGGGCTAAGTCCTGGTTCCTCTTCAAGGAATATAACCCTCTCTGAGTTCTTCTACAGGAACTGAACACCCCCCCACACCCACCCAGGTGGGAGACAGTAACTTTGGGCTGAGCACAGGATTCCTGAAGCACCACCCTGTTACCTTACCACAAACCAATCAGAAGAAAGCCACATATCCTGCAGACACCCTGCCCTCAAAAATTTTGCCTATAAAACCTTCTCCCCCAAAACCACTGGGGAGTTTGGGGGTTTGAGCATGAGCCACCCACCCTCCTTGTATCATGGGCACCTTTACAATAAATGCTGCATTTTCCTTTACCACAACCGGTGCCAGTAGATCTTCTCTACTGAGCACAGCAAGTGGACCAACTTTGGTTCTCTAACAGGCAGACTAAGAATACTCAAGTTATGCTGGGAGCGTAGATGTGGAGTGGAAGAGATTCATTAAGCTGTTTCAAGAGTTGTTTCTGTTCTGACCTCTCCTTCCAACAGTCTCCACAAGGGTTGGCACTGTTGTAGTTACTGAACTGAATTTTCCTAAGAGTCTGTCCTCTTATTGGCCATGTCTGTCCTGATACCAGTTCTCCTGATAGGAAGAAGCTTGAGTAAGTATCTAACAACCAATACTATAATCAAAATGCTTTTTTAAAAAAATTAAGTAAACTTACAGAAAAACTGGATTGTTTTCAGCAGACATAGAGATATTGAAAATGCAGTCCAAGATAGTAACAATATGAATATACTTAACTACTAAACTACTTAAAGCTTTTAAAAACGGTTTAAGAAGGTAAATCTATAGTATGGGCTTTTTACCACAATGATTTATATCTTCTATGAGGTAATATAAATAAAATAAAGGGGGGAAATGAGACATGGTACACAGTTATAATAGAGTTGAAAATAAAGCAATCGGTCATGTGGTACACCCACATAATAATGGTGTTTTCCAGAATAATACAATGACTCTTAGTTAAGAGTCCAAGAAAACCTACTCAACCTCACGCCCAAATTGAGGATATAAAAAGATTAAAAGTAGTTACAGGAATTGTGGAAAAATAAATTGATTTGCTCTGATGGCTTTTCCCAAACCTAGGGATAGAAATATACTGAGACCACCTGAAAAGTTTCACCCATTTCTCAGGCAGGTGCAGAAAGACAAAGACTAAACATCAGACTTCTTTAGGGTCCAGAATATGGCTAGCATGCTGCTTTAAAACAGGACTGAAAGATCACTTCACTGGTGGTCATGTGCATTCCTAGAATTATTCAGGAGAAATGTAGTCTACACATGAGCGATTTGGTGGCGTTTATCTCATGTCTTGTTCAAGAGAGTCCACTAAAGGGACGAATAGAAGCTCAAAGTGCCAGCAGATGACTAGGTGCTAAGGAAGGAGTTAGAAACCAGCTATCCAGCCCAAGGCTATCAGCAACGCATGAGCCCTACCAAAGGAACTAAAACGGAGAGTCAGAGACCTTTGGGAATGAAATGGAGAGAGGAAAAGGGCCCCAGGGTCTCTGATGAACCCATAAATATGCCCCTAAAAGGTAACTTTAAACACCTGTTAGAACTACAGAGTACTGATGCTAGATTACCAAACGGTGGCAGGCAAGCAAGAATATTCTTGTCCTCTTTACCTTCTGCCTCTTCCAGCTCTCAGCCTAGATGGGTCTGAAATTGCTCTGGAGCAAGAGGGATTAACAAGCAAGAGCAAAACGAAGAACCAACCAACCAGAATCCCCACCCACCCACCCACTGGCAAACAGCCCACAGCTAGTGAACTGGAAGAAGAGAGAACCTTTATCTTCGAATGGAATGTGGTATTTTGACAGGACACATTTATTACTGATTGAGGGTTCTTTTATTAACTAAAAGTGGCCATCAAAATCAAGGGACTCCCCTTAAAATTCATCAAAGGCTAACAAAAGAACCAGCCCCACAGAATAAACTTCAAGAGATATTAGGAGACAAAAATAAAGTTGCTTTATAATTACACCCCAAGAACCCTGCTTACTCAAGGGAAAGGTTACAGATATTTAATTTTAGGAAGCAGACTGGATAAAAGTAAAAAAGGCTCAATCTGATCACATACACTTTACATTTAAAAAATAATCAAGGAAAACACCACAAACCTTTATTTAGACAAGGACAATACTCTGAGTACAAGCAAAGGTACAAGCAAAATAAAATGAACAAAGCATGACAATATATCTTGAATTGATACCTCGCCAGTACAAGAACTAGAGAGCATTAGAACAGCACACATTTTTCTATGCAGCAAATGTCGTAAATTCTCTTTTCCAAATTGCAGACTCATTATTTTGCAAGGTATACTATCAAAATTCAAGGCCTAGGGCTGTTGTTTTCTCCACATTGGTTAAGTTTGGGCATCTCTTTCTAACATGCATAATGAAGCAGATACAGATTTTAAGTGTAGCAATAGCAATATTAATTAAGAAAATCTATAAAGTCTTGAGCATGTGCTCTGTGTCAGGCTTGATGCTCTAAGACTGACATGTATCATCCTACCTGAACTTCAGAGTCCTATTCTTGGTAGGTAGCTGCTATTGTTATTCTTGCAGACTGAGACACTGAGGTAGAGAAAAGTGAAGAAATTTATCCAGGATCATGGAATATTAATTCTACTAAGCTGCCAGAGACAGACCCAGGACCTCAGCTGCTTTACTGTGTTTTACTTTGCTGAGGAAACGTTCTGAACAAGGAGAGGTGTTTTAGTATATTGATCTGTCACCAGGCTTTGATTTCTGACCTTGCAGGGTTTCCAGGTTCCTTTAATACCCATGCCACTGGGACAATCATGGTGGGTATGTTTTTTCCTGACAGATAAATCCTGGCTTCACCTGGGCCTGCTAGTGAACTCACCTGCAGTACTTAATCCTCTAGGCTCCCAGCTATGTCCCTTTAATAAGTCCTAAAATGATTAAAATAAATCCTCTTTGCAATTCCCATCAGCAACAAAATTATTAACAACGGAAAATGATTTCCATATGTTCCTGGTTTGCCTAGAGACAAAATTCCGAAATCTATTAAAATTACTTCTGGCCATGAAGCAGAAAAACAAATGTGCTTTCTATAATTCCTTCCTAATAGCATTGGACCAGTTTACCAAGCACCATGACCTGCAAACAACGACAGTTATCCCCAGTGACAGCACATTGGCACTTTGCATTCTGCTTTAAAAAAAAGAAAAAAGAAAAAAAAAAAGCATCTTCCTCATTACAACCTTGAGGCCTTCTATGTTGGTAGATTCTAATATTTTGTTTCTAAATTATCCCTCCTACCTGGGGAAACCGTGTGAGGCTTGGGCTGCTTCTATAAATAAATAATATATTCTTTACAGCAAGGAAATCATATACCCAAACCATATAATCATTCCTATATACACATTCTCTTCAGAATAACATTTTTGCTTCAACTGAGATTTTTGTCAGAAAATCCAATTGGGTAATGTGATCGGCTGCATCCTAATGCACTGGGGGGCACAGGGAGACACTTTCACTTTTCCCCTCGCTTCTGGGTTCCAGGGTGCCCCTGACCCAGGTCACAGCCTGCCCTCTTTCCCCGGGCTTCTCATTCCTGTGCTTTTTTAACTCATCATCATCCTTCCTTGCTTCTCATTTTCATGTCCTCATTAACTTCCTTGTCCTCATCACATGACTCAGAGTCATCACAGACAGCTGATTGGTAAATGAATTACATTAGCAATCAGTTTACTTGAGGCTGACCCTGCCTCCTGGTATGTGTGAAGTAGGGAATTATAGATTCAAGGTAATGGGGTGGGGTGGGGTGGGGTGAGGAGAGGAAAGGGAGGGAAGAGGGAGTGAGGAAGGGAGGGAGGGACAGAGAAGGAGGGAATGTGCCATCTCAGATATTTCTAGCAATTCACTTAAAAGAGATGCTATATGATAAAGGTGTTATGGAATGCCCTTCTCACTGTGATAACAGATCTTTGGAAAATCCAAAAAAAGTCTATGATGCTTTATGGAGTTCCCATCGTGGCTCAGTAGTTAACAAATCCGACTAAGAACCATGAGGTTGTGGGTTCAATCCCTGGTCTTGTTCCATGGGTTAAGGATCCAGTGTTGCCGTGAGCTATGATATAGGTCACAGACGTGGCTCGGATCTGGCATTGCTGTGGCTCTGGCATGGGCTGGCGGTACAGCTCCGACTGGACCCCTAGCCTGAGAACCTCCATATGCCAGGGTGCGGCCCTAGAAAAGACCAAAAAAAAAAAAAAAAAAAGTCTATGATGCTTTAAATGAAAGCCTGGAAGAGTATGAGGAAAGGCATCTGGAGTTTTTCCTTAATTCTTCTACTCATAATTCTTTTTTTCCACCCAAATAATTCCATCTTGCTTTGTACAGGGTGGAGAGCAGGAGGGAAAAAAATCTGACCTTTATTCAATGTGAGTGTAGTTTTGAAATTCAGGCTGGCTGTCCAGTAGGATCAGATTACCTACTGAATACCTCAAACACTTTTTAAAATCCCTGTGGCATTTCTGGCTTGCCAACCATATGTTGAACCACAAATACTTACAGTGTTGTGATTCAGGAAAAAAAAAAAGTGACTTGAAACAGATTTTTCTCTACAGATCAAGTGGCCTAAAGATTCTTGTACTATGCTGGCAAAAGATGTGTTATGGACTGAACTATGTCCTCTTGAAACTCATATGTTGAAGTCCTATCTCCCTAGTACCTCAAAATATGATTGAATTTGAAGACAGAGCCTTTAAAGAAGTGACTGAGCTAAAATGATATGGCTAATATAAATGCTGTCCTTATAAGAAGAGATAAGGACAAAGACAAACACAGAGGGACACCGAGTAATGACTCAGTGAGAATACAGCCTTCTACACACCAAGGAGAGAGGCCTCAATACAAACAAACCTACACCTTGATCTCCGACTTCTAGCCTCCAGAACTGTGAGCAAACACACATCCATTGCTAAAGCTACCCACACTGTGATACTGTGATAAGGCAGCCTGAGCCGACTAGCACAATGTGCCATGCAGATTCCAGCCCCCAGTCAAACTCCCAAAGATTGAGAGTCAGAGACTGGAGTTATCTGTGGATCTGGTAAGGGTATGAAAGCAACTCCAAGACTGTAATAGATAGGGAGTTTCTGTTGTAGTGCAGCGGAAACATATCCGACTAGTAACCATGAGGTGGCAGGTTCCATCTCCAGCCTTACTCAGTGGGTTTAGTATCCAGTATTGCTGTGGTATAGGTCACAGTCGAGGCTCAGATCCTGCATTGCTGCTGTGTAGGCCGGAAGCGATGGCTCTATATTTGACCCCTAGCCTGGGAACCTCCATATGCCGCAGGTGTGGCCCTAAAAAAAAAAAAAAAGAAGAAGAAGAAGAAAGATAGTAACAGATACATGGGACAAAGGGGTACATTAATGAAAAAATATATTTGACTATTTCTTACCAACTTTCAAAATAGGGTGAGAGTTACAGTTTGGGGCCAATGATACTATGAACACTAGAGTCCTAGGAAGGCAAAAAAAAGGATAGCCTTTTTGTAATTGTCATGTATTTTTCTAGAACACAGAACATGAGTCCTGAGGTTCCTTTCGTATTTGGGGGACAGGCAGGATAGATAAAACATGGAGATATCTGCAGGCAAATAAAACTGTCTGGTCTTATGCCATGGCCTTCCTGTTTCACACACACTAGATACCTTCACTAAGACCAAACATGGTGCCTAAGATGCCGCTAAAACCTTAGAGGAACTTAGGAACAAAATGCTCATCTAAACATCTGCATTTTAGTCAAAAAAAGTACAATGCATTATCTCCCAAGTTATGTGAGGATGTTTCAATATTAATAGTTAGAAATCTTCCACTTGGATATAGGAAGCTTATTATACTTAAGAATCTTTATCTACCTTTGTTTCTACTACTCATATGAACATGTTTTACTTAATTATCTGTACTTTTGATTTGACGATGAGTTTCATTACAGAAGGCAAAGGCCCATACATATGCATAGGGGTGTGTGTGTGCATGCGTGATTGTGTAACTGAGAAGGGCCCTGTGGAGCTCCTGGGCACACATGCCTTTCTGTGTCCTCCACTTCTTGTTTTTAGGGAATAAGCTTCAGCCTCCATGACCTTCCCTGAGCTCCAAAGATCCCCTGCTAATCAGGGAAGAGAGGGTGCCAGGGAGGAGCAGTCAAGAGACAACAGTGCAGCCTGGGGGTAGGGTTCTGGTGCCTCCTCAAAGAATATACATAACAATATATTTACGCCTTTCTGCAGAACTAAAACCCCCAACAAATCAAAGAACTACTTGATGAAGCATTCTTCATTCTGGGAACATGTAGGACCACCAGAACCAGTCCTGGGGCCACTAAACACCAGCTTTGAAAAACAATGCAAGCTTGCCTCTACCCTGATCCTTATCTATGGCGCTATTTTCCACTCCCCAAATTATAAAACCACCTCCTAATCTTTCCCAAGGGGGACACAGTCTTTAAGGCATTAGCCTGCTGTGACCTCCTTTGCCTGGCAAAGCAATAAAGCTATCTTTTTCTCCTTCACCCCAAATTCTGTCTCCACATTTCCATTCAGCACCAGCAGGCAGGGGCCAAGTTTTGGCAACAATTACATGTGTTGAAGTGAAAAAAAAACCCATAGGAGTTTAGACATTGTGCAAAATAAAAATGATCTATTTGGAAGAATTTGTAAATGTATCTTAATGAAATTTTAGTAATTTTCAACAGAGAATAGAGACAAAATAGCTATCCTAAAGAGTCAGTGGTTTCTTGATGTTTCCTTTCTCTTGTCACTTTTTTCTTCCATGGTGCTTATCTATTTTTAGCCCTTGGCCTCCAGTGATCTTTAAGGATTCCTAACCTTCTGTAATGCCACTTTATTTTCTAGAAGCAGATTTGTCTACAGGCCTCATTTCTATGATTCTGCTGTTATTAGCCTAATAAGTATTCTCCATCACACTCGTTGCAAAGTGGTTTTCTAACAGCACAAACAAATAAATGATTAAATAAAAAATTGACTTTGTTTGCTGCACACAAGATTTGTACTTAAAAATAAGCAGCACTTTTTATTTTTTACCCTGTTAAGAAACGTGCAAATCCATCAGGTCAAAATAACCAGCACATGCAAAATGCCTGTTACTTATCACCAATTTTATTTTTAAGAGATATTTGAATAGTTGGGAGAATTGTCAATTTGTACATTTTCCTTTGATTATAGAGGAGACAGCCTGCCATTATACCAGAAATAGTTAATATTACAGCAGTAGGCAGCCCAGAAACATACAACTCCTTCTGCTTTCCAATTTGTATTTATTTGAAAAAGGTCTGGGCAGGGTAGTTTATGACAAATTCTTTAAGAAGGTGTTGTATGCTTATAGCCTACCTTTTATTAGAATCTTAGATTCAGATCTCAGCAATTATAAGATTTCTTTTTCTCCAGGAAACGTTTCTTATGTGACTTCTACAAACACATCACTTAGGTTTTTATTGGTATCTAATATATGCATACATGCTCACCAGTATTGTAGGACATGCAAGAAATACTAAAAAGGCCTAAGCTCTTCCTACCCGGGCCAAGCAGAACATCTCCTGAAAAGAACCGAGAAGAAGAAGGACCATCCTGCCAACAACAAAGTAATGACCAGAGACTATACCATCAATATTCATAAGTGCATCCATATAGAGGGCTTCAAGAAGTATGCCACAAAAGGATCCAGAAGTTTGCAACTGCAGATGTGCATACTGACACTAGGCTCAGTAAAGCCGTCTGGGCCAAAGGAATAAGGAATGTCACATGCTATATCCATGTACAGCTGTCCAGGAAACATACAGAGGATCAAGATTCACCCAGTAAACTCTATACATTGGTTGGTTCCCTATGTACCTGTCACCACTTTTAAAAGTCTACAGACAGTTAATGTTGACAAGAACCATCTGCTGATCATCAAATGAAGTTATAAAACCTAATCCCCCCCCAAAAAAATCCACATGAGATAGGGGTTCCCTATTAAGTTGTTTACAATTTAGTTGAAGAAAAGATTAAGAAACAAACAATTCAAGACTAAATTCAACTAAATGCTAAGGATGAGTTCTAAAGAGAAGAACTTCAGTGAGAAGAGAAATGGACAATGAAAAGCTCAGAAAGGAGGTTAATGTAATCTAATCTTTGAAGTGATCAATTGACTTATTGGTATCCACAGGTTTGCCATGTGACTTTGCACTTCCTCCATCAAAGACTGAGTATATTCCCGTGTGTCTTAACCTTGGTAATAAACTTATGACTTGCTTTGACCAATAGAACGTTAGCCAATACAAAAATCTGTTGTGTTTCTATACACTAACAATGAACTAGCAGAAAGAGAAATTAGGGAACCAGTCTCATTTGCAATTGCAACAGAAAGAATAAACTACCTAGGAATAAATTTCACCACTGAGGTAAAAGACCTGGACACTGGAAACTAGAAGATATTGTCCAAAGAAACTGAAGACAACACACAAAAAAGGGAAAGATAGTCCATGGTCAGGGATTAAAAGAATTTATGTTGTTAAAATGCCCTTATTACCTAAAGCAATGCACAGATTCAACTCCATACCTAAAAAAATTCTATATAACTATATAACTATTTCATATCCATGAAAAAGTTGAATACTTTTTGCCATGAAATGACATTTTTGATATATTATTAAAAGAAAAGGCAGTTATATACAATATTGCACTATCAGCACATATCTGTTATATACCAATAATATACAACCTTAAATACATCTAATACAAAAATATAACATATAGGCTAAAATGTCCATTATGGATGCCTTTGGGTAGTGGGATGATGACAATTTTTTTTCCTTTTTTGCTTTTTTATATTTTCTAATGTGTCTACAAGGAACATCTATTAATTGTATAATAAAGAAAAAGTATTTCTAAGAAAATGTTAACACATATGAAGACCAACCTTCTAAGTATGATGGTTCACAGTCAGAAAAATTAAAAATGATGGATGAAGCAGTGAGAACTCCTCTTCATAGTAAGACTAGTATTACGTTCTCATGCCACTTGATTCTATGCCTGGGTCTAAATGGGACCAATCTCTCCCCACATGAAGCCTCCTCCTTAAAGAACTTTTTGCAAATAGTTCTAAATGAAATGCTTTAGGATTTAAAGTCTTATGTAAAATCTCTTCCCACATCATCAAAACTAAGAATTTGTTTGAGAGTATGATTTTTTTCTGTATTATTTGCATAAGGACTTGAGAATCAGATTGGTAACTCTTTATGCTAAAATGCCATGTGTGATGGCAAACTGTTTATCTTCTATACATTAGGAGGCAAAGTAGATATTTATGGACCTGTTATGTAAATCTGTTAACCTTTTGTGTTCCCCCAGAGGATATAATAATTCACATTTTCTAAATCCATCTACTGTCATTCTCAGCCATGTTTCCATTGATTTATACTGCCTTGGAAATGGCTGAAATAAATAATGTAAAGTCTTTTACACAAATTTTCTCATTTAACTCTCAAAATAACTCTGCAAGTTATATTGCCATCTAATTTCATAATTTTTATGGTAGTTCTATTTTAATTTTTTAAAAATTGGTACTTATAAACAAGTCTGCACAAAGGGAACCAGGGTTTTGGGAAAAAATGGCTGTCCAGGGTTGGGGAAAGTCAAGTACAAAGTGAACCTAGACTATTTTGTGGGGCAAGAAATTGAGGAAGCACTCAAACCTGAAAAGAACATGGGAACCAGATTGAAGATGCTCCTCCTGGCAAAACAAGGACAATTTGGGCATCAAAATCATGATGTCAGCAATGGTTTATAACACAAATGAATTGTTAAATAAAGAACCCGTAAGTTCATATCAAGACAAGGAATAGGTAGATAGATACAGACATGGATACACAGATGGATACATACGTGCATACACACACACACAGGCTAAAGAGAACGCTCTTCTAGATGGCAGAATAATAAAACTAAAGTCAAAAGGTCAAATAGAACAAATCAAAATAATAAAAAAAAGCTCTTTTACATAGCCAAATAATAAAACAAGTAATGATAGCTAGCAAAATAACCATTTTGCAACCTCTAAAGCAATAATTTTTTCAGATGAGAATTATTCATGGGTGGAAAACCACTGGATTAGAGTTTGTTGAGGGAAAGGCTACTTATGTAGTATTTCTCTACAGGTAGCTTGTTAACTACAAAGGAAAATGGGTACCTATACAGTGAAGAAATCTGCTGTAACACTTTATGCAAGTGACCCAAGTTAACATCACTAAAATGAAGCAAACTGACATCAAATGCCTCTGGATGCTTGCACGGAGCAAGGCACACATGGCTTACATGGTACTTTTGCTAATCATGCATACCTGAATTAAATCATTACAAACCTTTAATCTAAATTGGGTGACATTCTATAAAACAACTGGCCCAGCCAGGGTTTTTTTTGGAGGGAGAAGGGGCATGCCCAGGCATGTGGAAGTTCCCGGACCAGGGTTCGAACTCACACCACAGCAGTGACCTGAGTGACAGAAGTAACAATGCTGGATCCTTAACTGCTAGGCCGCCAGAGAACTCTGGTGCAGACTTTTCAAAAATAACAATGGCACAAAACATCAAAAAAAATTTTTTTACATTTTTTAAAAAGGCCGAGGTAAAGCAATTCAGTTCTAGGTTAAAAGACTAATGAGACGTGAAAACTAAAGCAATATAACATCCAATATAATATCCTGGATTGGATTCAACATCAGAAAAAGGAAATTGTTATAAAGGATATTTGGGAAGGAAATTGGTTGTATTTAAATTGAGATTTTTATATTAGATGATTGTATCAACATCAAATGTTCTGAATGTGACTGTTCATTGTATTTATATAGGAGATTTTTTTTTTTGCCTTTTCTAGGGCATATTGAGGTTCCCAGGCTAAGGGTCTAATCAGAACTGTAGCTGCCGGCCTACACCACAGCTCACGGCAACACCGGATCCTTAACCCACTGAGCAAGGCCAGGGATCGAACCTGCAACCTCATGGTTCCTAGTCAGATTTGTTAACCACTGAGCCACGATGGGAACTCCAGATTTTTCTTACATAATGAACTAGTTAGGGTTGAAGGGTCATTATGTCAAAAACTGACTCTTAAATGGTTAATAATGAGATAATATGTACTTAAGAGTATGAGATAAGCAAATAGATAAAAATATTAATAGTTGATCAATCTAGGTGAAGGATATAAAGCATTAATTGTACTTTTCTTTCACCTTTTCTCTAGGTTTAGCATTTTTCAAAACAAAAAGTTGAGAGAAAAAGAAGTTTAAGCAACTTAGCAAAGACAGGCAGTGAGTGAGTGGTGACACTAGGACTAAAACCCAGACAATGTGCAAAATCAGTCAGGGCTTTGGACACCTCATTATCATGACAGCCAGAACCATGCCTTGAAGAGGCACTCAAAACCTTCCCATGCCCCCCCCCCCATCTCACTCAGGGCCAATGCTAACATCTTTATTTACAATAGCTTACATGGCCCCACACCTAGTCCACTCAGAGTGTGGTCTGCCTGGAAGAGGTTCAAAATCCAGAAGCCCAGGCCTCGTTCCAGACCTACTGAATCTGAATCCACATTTCAACAACAGCCCCCAGGGACTCCCATGCAGGTTTAAGTGTGCAAAGGGCTACCTCCCTAACTTGGCCTCAGGACTAACTGACTTCATCTCCTACCAGTCTCCCTATTTCTCTCTCTCTGTGCCAGCCCTACTGGCTTCCTTCTATTTCTCCAGAATTCCACATACAATACCACCTCCGCGCCTTTGCACTTGCTGTGTTCTTTGCCTGTAATGAACTTTTAATACACATCTACCTGGTCCTAATTCCTTCAAAGCTCTTAATTATCAATGCAGCTCTCCTGATAACAAAATCTCAACATTCCCCATAAAACCCACATTCCCCCCGAAACTCCTACCTTATCTGCCTCGCTTCCTTCTTCTCCAAAGCCTTTATCAACCACCTGGCATACTAAGCCTTTGCCTGTTTATTGTTTACTATACCCTTGCAAGTTCCATGAAAGCTGGAGACTATTTTTTGCTTTATCCCTAGTTCCTAGAACAATATCAGATTCATAGTGGTTATGCAATAAATACTCATTAAATGAGGGAGTACCCATTGTGACTCAGTGATAATGAACCCAACTAGGGTTCTTGAGGATATGGGTTCGATCCTTGTCCCCACTCTATGGGTTAAGGATCCAGTATTGCCATAAGCTGTTGTGTAGGTCACAGATGTGGCTCGGATCTGGCGTTGCTGTGGCTGTGGTGTAGGCCGGCAGCTATAGCTCTGATTTCACCCCTAGCCTGGGAACTTCCATTTGCTGCTATTGCAGCCCTAAAAAGCAAAAAAAAAAAAAAAAAAAAAGCAAAATACTCATTTAAATGAATTTACGAGCAATTATCTGTAATCCCACACCAATCTTGTAATGGTCTACATTTCAGAGAAAAAGAGGTTTAGACAAGTCAAAGAACTTGTCCAAGGTCACTTGGAGATATAGAGATGTAGCTATAGTTAAATCTGTTATCTGAGTCCACTGCCCCAGGGAGAAAGATGGATCTGTACCATTCATGCGGCCCTTTACAAAAACAAAAGGATTTTTCACTTATGAATTCTTTTTTCTTCCTTAACCTTACCTTATTCCACAAAGGAGTGAGGACTATACTGCCTCATCAGAACCTCTTAGCACCAAGGTATAGCAAGCTAGAGGAGTCTGACTAGCCTGTTGGCCAGAAAAGGTCTTCCTTTTGATGGAGGAACAGGAAGCTGAATGCCAGGAACCACCTCACACCCGGTGTAATGGCATTGTGAAGTCACTGATGGTTCTTAAGTGTGTCTCTGCAGCTGTGACCTGGGCACTAGCTTTCTTGGGTCAGTTATGTGTGCTGCATCAAAGACAGTAGCTACATATGTGCGCACCGCACTGCTCTAGTTCTCTTCACATCCTTACTGTTCCATCACCCAGAAATGTATTTCATTTGATTCTCAACTCAATGACCCGAACTCTGGAAATGCATTTTGGTTAATGACTTCATTTAAAGCATCTGACAGAAATACATGCATACAAATCAAGGCATTCGTCCTTTCAGGAGAGGTCAAAGGAGCTCAAGACTCACTGAACTTTAGCAGCCCTGAGGGAACTTACTAGAATCTGGGCTCCAGCATAGATTTTTTATCTAACTGATTTGGGTTCAGTCCCAATCATCTGTATTTTGTTAAAACAAAAACAAAAAACAAAAAACCAAGTAGTTATAATGATTAGCTAGTTTTAAAAAATAAGACCTCGAGAAAATGGACATGTGTATGTGTGCACATGCGCACACACACACAAAGTAACATCTCAGACAGTCTGTAGCAGCTTGCTCCCAATACAGAGAAGTACCAAGGAGATGATGAAAGGTAGAACAAGTTACTAAACCGACCCTCAACAAACAGTGTGGATCTGACTCAATGACCAGAGAAAGCCAATGAATTGCCAAGAGTCCATTTATACCACTGCCTGAACAGCTCACTTAGCTGTATTTCTTTGCTTTGAGGCCTTTTTCAGGATCAGGAAGGTCCCACAGAGACATGTCCAGTAACTTTGGATATACCTTTGATTGACATTCAAGGAGCACTATTTAAGATGCTGTAAAGGGAGCTGGGATACTTGGGGCCCAGCAACCCCAAGTCATCTACTTCATCATAGAAAAAATGGGGTAGATAGCAGCAATGGGAAATCATTCTATAATATTCCTCTTATTTGTCAATATGGAATGAAGTTCTATTTGTTTCATCTGTGTGTAATAGTGAAGCACCATCAAAATAAAATTCTGTATTTCATCAAAATAAAAAACTAACACCGGGGGGACTAGAGTTTTCTTCATAGAGCTGCTGTCTAGTAGGACAGGAAGCCTTGTTGTAAAATAACATAGAAAGAGATCACACAGTTTCTTAATGATTTAGGTATGTATTTCAATCGTTCCAAAAGCAAAAATCAAGTTGTGAAATTTTTATTCAGCTTCATGGTATGAAGAAAAGGAAGAAAGACATAAGTCTTTGATATGTCACTGCTTCCCATCACTTCTGCTCATTACCACAAACTCTGCCAGGCTCTGGCCACTTAATTCTTCCTCCCAGTTCCAATTTCATTTCCTTCAAGAAGCCACCCTGTGCACTGTGAGGTGTAAGCACCCTTACTTTCCTTGTTAGTATGTCATGATTTATTTGAACTTGTTACGAATTTGTGTCGTTAGTCATCTTTTTGTGGGCTTACACATCTTCCCAGCATCTCAACTCTGCTCATCTTCAGGTTAAAAGTTCTATCTTATGTTAACTCATATTTTCTCATAGAGCCTATTCACAGTACACACAGCACCTAGTAGGTTTTCACTCAACAGAAGTGGCTTGATTGTTACTAAAATTCTTAACCAATTTGTGAAATGTAATTTTTCACCATAATCATTTGAAATATGTTTAAGCAATAACCCATTTCCAAAGTCCTAATCCAATGAGAATTTTCATTAATGAACTTTCAATTTCCAAGCACTCTGGAACCATTTAAGAGCATAAATTTAGACCCAATATAATTTTTTAAATGTCAAATGAAATAGCATTTAGGCTTTTCTCTAAGTTACTCAACCATTCCTTGTTTACCTTGATCATAAGGTATGCTCCCACCTCAGGGGTTTTGCACTTGCTTTTCAGTTCAACTAGAACATTCTGTCCTCTCAACCATTCATACTGCCTCTTACTTGTCATTTGTGTCTCAACATCAATATTCTCCTTCAGAAAGAGCCTCCAAGACCTCTTTTTTTCTTTCTTTCTCTCTTTCTTTATTTTTATTTTTTGGCCATGCCCACATCATGTGATGTTCCGAGGCCAAGGATCAAACCCAAGCCACAACAGTGACAACACCAAGCCCTTAACCACTAGGCCATCAGGGAACTCCCAAGATCACTCAATTTAAAACAGCTCACATGCCCCCATTTACCCTCTATCACATTACCTTAGTCTGTCTTCTTCATGACACTTAAATATCAGTACACATTTTCTTTCATTACGATGCAACATCTCATGCATCTATGCATGTATTACCTAGTTTCTGACATTCGAATGCATGCTATACAAGCACAAGGAACGTCTCCATAATATTCACCCCTCTATTCCCAGTGCTCATCAAGTGGTATACAGGAAACACTTAATATTGGCTGCATACAGGGATTTTGAATAGACTGAAAGTTGAAGGGCAAGCACTCCCTTACTCAGAAACAAGGTAAACGTCTGAAACTTAAAATCAATTCTCATTTATATGTCTACTTCCTATGGGATCCCTCTGTTCTTAGAAGAAAGAGACTTAAACCGAGTTACAAGGAGTTGATGGAAGACAGAACTTGCCTGATAAAAGATAAAGGGGCAAAACAGACTGTTAAGCAAAACTGCCCCGCCTCCTCCTCTTACACATGCACCAAATGACTGCAGGTAATATCACAATAATCATTATTTGTTGAAATGAAATCAATAAATATTTAAATCAGCTTACCTTGTCAGTTATCGTTTCTCTCAGTTCTCCTTCCACTGTCTTGGTATAATTTGCTTATGTTTGACAACTCCCTGCCAAGAAATAGCAAGTTCATACGTTAAATTAAAATGATCAAGAGTATAAATGACATTTATGTGTCTCAGAGCAAGTAAATAACATTTACAGTGCATTACTCAACTTTGAATTTAATACCATCTTTAGCTTTAGAAACTGTGGAATTTTTTAATAAGCTTTAGCACCCTGAGGTCAAAGAGTATACACATCTTAGGACCATGGAACCTTTTTTCTTCCTGCCTTATCTCTAGCACAGCTTTTTTTACTTAACCTCAGGATGAAAGTCATCAGGTTTTCTTTATATTCTCTCAAAGCAGCTGACACTTCAAGTGACTTTTGATGTTCAACAGCATTTGTTCAGATGCCTTTCTGACATTGATCCACAGGGTTGTAATATCTTCGAATCTGAAAGTTTTTACCAACAGAAAATTGTTTTCCTTACCATTATATATGTCAACAGACTTTAATTTGAATCGATTCCATCTGAACCTTCACTAAAAACATTTTCTTGGTTTTGCTAACTTACACGCCTAAGATCTGCCCTGATAGCCATTTTGTCACAAGTAGGCAAAGAACAAGAGTGCTGGAAGGACTCTTTTTGTGGGGGTTTAGCAGGACTAATTGAAATTTAAATGACAGGGAATATGAAAATAAAAATATTTTTCTCGAGACAAGCAAAATTTCCAAACCGTAGGATGCCTTTCCAAAGGAATCATTGAAATGCAAGAAGCTATAAAACTGGCTGTAGATGAAACAGTGAATCATCCTAGTCAGATCTTGCCACGTGCCAGCCACTTATCAAGCCACAGCTATATATTCAAAAGTTCTTATTCCTTGCATTCTTGAATGATGTTTCTAATGATGGTTCTATATTTGGTTAGCTGTAACCAAAAATTCTGATGAATAATCAAAGTACTATTCAGCAGGATATGTGTGGAAAAATCCATGAAGAGTCTCTCGGGTGAGTGACTATGCAATGATGGACAATATTTGATGTTTATGGCCCTGCCATTTTGGTTCTACAAATTGCCCATCAGCCCTACAACGGGGGAGGAACTTGAGAGGTGCAAATAAGTGTGTGATGCTGGTAATCGCTCATGAGCACTGGTCATCACCCCCTCATATGCACTCTCCACCACTGTGCATTTCTCTCTGTGCCCTGGAAAGGTGCTATGCATGAATCACATCCATGGGTTCACTTGTCCTCTACTTCTAGATGGCTCTGGACCCTAAGAAGTATGTGCAAGAGGTGAAATGGTGAGAGGAGAGTGAGATGAGTATTTACTTTGCACAGGCTGCCTGCACACAGCACAGCTCTTATCAGCTGACCCTCTCCACCCTGCCCTCTCTGCCTCTGGGTTTTAGAGACCCCTCTACTTCCTTACCACGTGGGGCCTAGAGGAGAGATAATTCTGTTACCAACAATAAGGATACTGCCTCATGATTTCCTTCTATCTTCTCCACACATTTGTCAATAGTCCTTTACCAAAGCCTTCTAAATTTACCCAAATTGAACTTGCATTGGATTCCTCATGAGAACTTCAAAGTTCCAATGTCTATGCACACTGAGGTACATGGAATGACTGGCCAAGGGGACCTGCTGTGTCGCACAGAGAACTCTACCCAATATTATGTAATCAGCTATGTTGGAAAAGAAGCTCAAGGAATGGAGGTGTGTACATGTATCACTCAATCTCATCATTGTATGATGTAAATTACTGCAACCTTGTAAATCGACTATACTTCAAACAACTTTAAAAATGAAAAAGAAAAGCTCAAATACCTGTCTTTGAGGAGCTTCCCCATTTGGTAGGAAAGAAAAAGTATAATACATCAGCAGAATGATATAATCACATGACTCAAGAAAATGACAAAATCAAGTATTAAATTGTGAAGTCTCCAGAAAATGTTACTGGGATTGAGATAAATAAAAGACTATTCAAGAGCTAAAGCTGGACTGAGGAAATTTGCAACAAAAGATGGCACTTCAAATGCAGCGACGACATAGGAGAATATCGGGGCAGCAGCAAGAGAGCAGATCTTCAATATCCTCACAACACAAAAAATTGCTAATTATGTAATGGGATGAATATGTTAACTAAGTTTACTGTGGTAATGATTTCACAACATATACAAGTATCAAATCACATTGTAACCTAAAACTTATACAATATCTCAATTATATCTCAATAAAGTAGGTGGGGAGAAAAGGTATAAAAAATCTCTGGTGGGAAAGTGACTTCGGCAAAAGCACAAAAGTACAAATATTATGTATATGTATATATATGATACATGATATATGATATATGTTATATATGTATGTGTGTGTGTGTATATATATTAGGGCTTTTAGAGCTACACTCGCACCATGTAGAAGTTCCCAGGCAAGGGGTCAAATCGGAGCTACAGCTGTCGGCCACAGCCACAGCAACACCGGATCTTTAACCCATTGAGAGATACCAGAAGAAAGGCAAAAGGGAAGGACAAGAATAGGATTTTAAAAGGTTTTGATGTCCAAAGGCAAAGCTCAAAAATAACACTTATTGCAGAGGCACTGTATTGACCTAGTATTAACTGGTTAACTACTAGCTGCATCAAAGAAATAGTAACCACAATTAACGATGCCCTGCTTTTTGTTACAAAAATTACTCACAGAATGGCATTTATACAAAGATATCATGTGGGTCATTCTTGAAAGAAGTCAGCATCTATGGCACTTCATATCTGGCTGTGCATATTCTACTGTGAGAATTAGCAGGTATTTTCTCTATAAAAGAATGCCTTTATGGCAATTTTTCAAGCCTACACTTAAGTTACGGCTTCTTCTAGTATAGCCTCTGTACCAGCAGCTCTTTCATTCCAGAATCCTGGCCGTACATGTTATTGCAGTAATAAAGTAATAAGAACCTAATCTCTTTTGAAAGGGTTTGCGGAAAGGATGAAAGCAAAATTGGCACAGGACAGAGCTTTTGACCTTTCCCCAATGAAGTACAGACAAAGTAGGTCACATACAATCACATTTTTTTTTCCTAACTTGTCTTTATTCCAGCATGTCCTTACATGTAATACAGAGATCTCGAATATTCATTACTATTTCAGAGTAATAATATATACTTGGTATAATATTTGAGTCAATTCCACATAGTTGCTACATAAATATTGAATTGCAGAATGAACTTCCAAGTCTCTCCGTGGTTTCTCAGCTGGATCCCAACAAGGCTGGAGCTCCTGGCACTCTACAGCTTGTGAAAATGCTTTTGATCAAAGAGAACGCAGCAAATGCATGCAGAACGATTTTTTTAGAGACCTCAGAAGACCTGTGTCTTTGACTGAAGGACAGGACACATGCATAAGGCAGTCACATGCAATGCTTCTCCTGGCTCCCCACCACCTCATCCAGACCACATTTCCACCAACCCCTTGACCAAATATATGACAACCGGGTTATCTGATTATCATGCACTTATCCCCATTCTTATACTATTTTCACCAACTGGATGCCAGAACATTGATTATTTTGGAAACTACGAAGTCTTCCTCTTTAGTAAAAGTGCCAATCTGATGTTAAGGGTAGAGTTATACAGTAGGCATGAATGGATTCTGGAGTCAGATTCAAATCCTGTGTCTGTATAATTTAATAGCTGTACAGTTTTAAAGAAGTTAGCTAAATTCACCAAACTTTTGTTTTCTTATCTGTATACCGATGGCATAATAATAGGGTGGTTTTGTATAAACCCACATAAACTTCTTCATTTAGTGATTTTCATGTGGTAAATGCCCAATAATATTTGATGATGACCTTAAGAACCCATCTCAAAAACTTCTGATAGGGGGTTCCCTGGTGGCCTAGTGGTTAAGACTTGGCACTGTCACTGCCCTGCTATAGCTTGTATTACTGCTGTGGTGCAAGTTTGATCCCTGGCCCAGGAACTTCCACAGGCATGGCCAAAACAAAACAAAACAAAACAACTTGAAATCGAAGATGGTTGAAGTAAAAGCATGTATAGTTTACACCTCCTTCTGAAAACCCCAAAACAGAATAAATGGGAAAATATCCATCCACATGAACCTAGGAAATTGCAAAAACCCCAACCCAAGTTCATAAATAACACCTGTCAAAATTCAGTGAATTGTGAACTTAAGAAGGATGCTGGAAGCCAAAACTTACTTCTCCTGCTCTTGAGCAATGTGAGAAGATCCTAGCCGAGACTCCTATACTTGATCCAAACAAGACTGCATGTGTAGGCTATGAGGAAACTGGGGGTCCAGTTCCGAGTCACCAAATGTCACAGGAGGAAGGTTGATGAAGGAATTGCACAATTCCACTCTTATTTTCTGCCCCAATGTCCAAGTTAAAAGAAGTGAGACCAGAAGAAAAGGTAAAATACCAATTGGTTCAGCAGAATACTCTTACAAACAAAGATGAATAGATACTAGTAAAATCAAAGACTTGTGAACTCCAAGCCTCCACTTTTGGTCCATGTTGATCTCTTATATTTTTTTCTGAGCACTCTCAGAGGAGTGTCTCCTTCCACTTCCAAAGCAGGAGACACAAGCAATATAGGGTAAAAGTACCCTTTAGAATCATACTAAAATGATATTCTAGTTTAAGTATGTCCCAAATACTACGTGGCATATAATTATAATCATAGAAACATATTCATGGTCTATTTCAAATTCATCTTTAACTGGATGAATTTTTACTGGATGAACTATTTTTTAAATGATTTTTATTTTTTCCATTATAGCTGGTTTACAGTTTTCTGCCAATTTCCTACCATACAGCAAAGTGACCCAGTCACACATACATATATTCATTCTTTTCCTCACATATTCATCCATCATGCTCCATCACAAGTGATGAGAGATAGTTCCCAGAGCTATACAGCAGGATCTCATTGCTTATTCATTCCAAATGCAATAGTTTGCATTAACCCCAGACTCCCAGTCCATCCCACTTCCTTCCCCTTCCCCTTGGCAACTATAAGTCTCTTCTCCAAGTCCACGATTTTCTTTTCTGTGGAAAGATTTGTTTGTGCCATATATTAAATTCCAGATATAAGTGATAGCATATCATATTTGCCTTTCTCTTTCTGACTTACTTCACTCAGTATGAGAGCCTCTAGTTCCATCCATGTTGCTGCAAATGGCATTATGTCATTCTTTTTTATGGCTGAGTAGTATTCCACTATGTATATATACCACATCTTCCTAATCTATTCATCCATCAATGGACATCTAGGTTATTTCCATGTCTTGGATATTGTGAATAGTGCAATGAACATGCGGGTGCATGTGCCTTTTTCAAGGAAAATTTTGTCCAGATACATGCCCAAGAGTAGGCTTGCTGGATCATATGGTAGTTCTATGTTTAGTTTTCTGAGGTGCCTCCATGCTGTTTTCCATAGTGGTTGTACCAATTTACATTTCCAACCAACAGTGTAGGAGGATTCCCTTTTCTGCATACCCTCTCTAGCACTTGTTATTTGTGGACTTGTTAATGATGGCCATTCTGACTGGTGTGAGGTGGTACCTCATGGTAGTTTTGATTTGCATTTTTCTAATAATCAGTGATGTTGATAATGCCGTCACTGTGCAAAAGCTTGTCAGCTTGATTAGGTCCCATTGGTTTATTTTTGCTTTTATTTCTGTTGCCTTGTGAGACTGACCTGAGAAAATATTCATAAGGTTGATGTCAGAGAATGTTTCACCTATGTTCTCTTCTAGGAGTCTGATGGTGTCTTGTCTTACATTTAAGTCTTTAAGCTATCTTGAATTTATTTTTGTGCATGATGTGAGGGTGTGTTCCAGTTCCGTTGATTTACATGCAGCTGTCTAGTTCTCATAGCACCACTTACTGAAAAGACTGTCTTTTCCCCATTTTATATTCTTGTCTCCTTTGTCAAAGATTAATTCACCATAGGTGTCTGGGTTTATTTCTGGGTTCTCTATTCTCTTCCATTGGGTTGTATGTCTGTTTTGGTACCAGTACCACACTGTCTTGATTACTGTAGCTTTGTAACATTGTTTGAAGCCTGGTAGAGTTATGCCTCCAGCTTTGTTTGTGTTCCCAGGATTAATTTGGCAATTCTGGGTCTTTTGTGGTTCCATAGAAATTTTTAGATTGTTTGTTCCAGTTCTGTGAAAAATGTCATGGGTAATTTGATAGGGATTACATTGAATCTGTAGATTGCTTTGGGTAGTGTGGCCATTTTTACAATATTAATTTTTCCAACCCAGGAGCACAGAATATCTTTGTATTTCTTTGAATCCTCTTTAATTTCCTTGATTAATGTTTTATAGTTCTCAGCATATAAGTCTTTCACCTCCTTAGGTTTGGTCCCAGGTATTTAGTTTTTTATCATGCGATTTTAAAAGGTATTATATTTCTGTATTCCTTTTCTAATATTTCATTGTTAGTATACAGAAATGCAACAGATTTCTGAATGTTAATCTTGTATCCGGCTACTTTGCTGAATTTGTTGATTAGTTTGAGTAGTTTTTGTGTGGATTCCTTAGAGTTTTGTAAATATAGTATCATGTCATCTGCATAGAGTGACAATTTTACCACTTCTCTTCCAATTTGGATACCTTTTATTACTTTTTGTCTGATTGCTGTGGCTAGGACTTCCAATACTATGTTGAATAAAAGTGGTGAGAGTGGGCATCCTTGTCTTGTTCCAGATGTTAGTGAGAAGGCTTTCAGCTTTTCTCTACTCAGTACTATATCGGCTGTGGGTTTGTCATAAATGGCTGTGACTATGTTAGGGTATGTTCCCTCTGTACCCACCTGGGTCAGGTTTTTATCATGAATGCATGTTGGACTTTGTCAAATGCTTTTTCTGCATCTATTGAGATGATCATGTGGTTTTTTGACTTTTCTTTTGTTAATGTGATGTATGATGCTGATTGATTTGCCTATGTTGAACCATCCTTGCGAACCTGGGATGAATCTCACTTGGTCATGGTGTATGATCTTTTTTATATGTTGTTGGATTCGGTTGGCTAAAATTTCATTGGCTAAATTTTATTTGCTAAATTTGGCAATCATAACTCACCTATAGATAAGAAAGAAGTACAAAGACTTCAAAAGGAGCTATATACATAGACACTATTAAAACATATGGAAATTAACAGAGGAAGCAAAAGGAATGAAATATTATCAGATGCATTATCCCTCAAAAATTGAAGGGGAGTTTGGTTAAACATCTTTATAATCTCAAAGTAACTGAATATGGACTACTGGAAAAATTTTTCAAATAATGAAACAGCAGGAGATGAAAAGTAATTTAACAAAACTGAGGAAAGGAATTGAAAATGAAAATAAACTACTTCAAAATAAATATAATAAGAAGGAAAATACATTTTGCTAAGAGTCAACAACATGGAAAAGAGCCATGAGGAAATAACAAAAGTCCAGAAGATAAAGGGAAATGACACAAGAGCAGAAGGAAGAGAGGCAAAGGAAATCCATAGGCCAGATGGTGGTGGTGATGATGATAATTTACCAGAAAGAAAGCAGAATAAAGAAAAGAAAATACTAGAAAACCATCCTAAAATAAACAAAGTCTCAAATCTATAAATCGGAATGACAAAATGCTTTCTGAAAAATCATGAAAATAATCAGCATAAAGATATAGCCCAGTGAAATAAATTACTGAACTTCTAGGATAAGGAAAGAACCCTGTAGATATCATATCCAGGAGTAAAAACAAATCATTTACAAATGGGAGAAAGCAGATTCCTATCTCTTTCCATTTTCAGTAGACAATGGAATAATTAATGTCTAGAGAGTTTGGGTGGGAAAAAATGTAATCCAATAATATTATACCCATTTGAAAACACAGCAGAAAAATATTTATAGAACTTTTTGGATTCTGGAAATATAGCCTCAAAGCTACAATTCCAGTAATAATCAAGAGGGGAATCAAAACAAGTCACAGCATGAGTTCTAACGGTGAGCATTTAACCAATTTAAGTATGGATCTAGCATTATATAACTGATTCCTTATCTATAAAATACTGGTTGCCAAAATAACCCGTAATGTTTCTCCTAAGGCTAAATCTTTCGAGTTTCATTAATTAGAAGTTTACAATTCTTGTGTCTTAGCTTTTAAAATACAGTGTCGTCATTATTCAATTATTCATTTAAAGGTGAATCACATTTTAACAAATGCATTTTCAACATGAGGCACTGTGCTTATCATTTGGGGTGAAAGAAAATAAAATAGTGATTAAAAAACTCATTGGTGGGAGTTCCTATTGCGGCACAGTGGCTAACAAATCCGACTAGGAACCATGAGGTTGCGGGGTTCGATCCCTGGCCTCGCTCAGTGGGTTAAGGATCCGGCATTGCCGTGAGCTGTGGTATAAGTTGCAGATGCGGCTTGGATCTGGCGTTGCTGTGGCTCTGGTGTAGGCCGGCAGCTACAGCTCCGATTCTACCCCTAGCCTGGGAACCTCCATATGCCACGGGTGTGGCCCTAAAAAGACAAAAAGACAAAAAATAAACAAAAAACAAAAAAAACCCCAACTCATTGGGGAGTTCCCATTGTGGCACAATGTAAACAAATCGGACTAGTATCCATGAGGATGTGGGCTTGATCCCTGGCTTAATGCATAGGGGTCAGGGATCCAGCATTGCTGTGAGCTGTGGTATAGGTCACAGATACAGCTCAGATCTGGTGTTGCTGTGGCTGTGACTGTGGCTGGCAGCTGTAGCTCCAATTCGACCCTTAGCCTGGGAACCTCCATATGCCATGGGTGCAGCCCTAAAACGCAAAAAAAAAAAAAAAGAAAAGAAAAGAAAAGAAAAAAGAAAACTTATTGGGTCTTCACATGTTCACACTAATTTGGGAAACAGACATGAATAAATAACTACAATTATTTATATTTACACAATTATAATAAATACCACAAATACCCAGAATAATTGTTGTAAGCCAGTTGTTCCTGGGAAATGGGGAAAGGGGGGGGGAGAACTATTTAAATTGGAGTTTGGAGCAGAGATAAGGGTTTTCCAGGTAAATGAAACAATACATAACAATACATAAGTAAGCAGAGAGTTAAGAAAGATTGCATGGTCATGAAATTTTTGTCAAAATACATGGCTAGAATGTACAATGTAAAATTAATAGTGAGAGATGATATTGGTGAAATAGAATAGGTCAGATTGTAAAGGGACTACTTAATCAGATTAAATGGGGGGGGGGGGGGTCCACTGGAAAGCTTTCTAGATGAAGGTTTATACAATCAATGGGCTGAAAATCAAGTAGAAGAAGAAAAGGAAGACTCATCCCTGCTAAATGTAGCATTGCTCCCATTGAATAAAGATAATGTTTGCTAGAGATTATATAAAGTTATTTCCAGGGAAGTACTATGGGGCAAAAATAAAAGAGCTGCCAATGGGGAAAAAAACAACAAGTTTGATGTAAACAGAGACTTGGAAAAGCAGTTGTTTCTGCTTCCTCCTTTAGATCAGTGCCTCCATTATGACAATGTGCCTGGGCTAGACTGTTGGAAGAGAGCCTAATTACGTCACCTAAGGCCATCCTAGACTAACCATCCCCAATATCAAGCCCAGAGTCCACGTGGGCGGGCCCAACAGGGCATGGATACAGGGAACCACAGAAGACTAAAGCCTGTAATGTAAACAATCTACCAAAGTCTCCAAATAAATAAAAAGCTAAATTCAATTTTAATGTTTTACAGTGTACTTGTAGATTTAATTTAGGAACATAATCAACTCTTAACTGTAACTTTTAGGAGAGTAAAATCATCTACGTGTACCCCCTTAAATGTCTGGGATAATACTGTTTCTTTCCATTTACCCATCAGTCTCATGTCCCAGTTTGTTTTTCTTTCTTTTTTCCCTTATTTTTAGATTTTTAGCTTCTCTCTTTCCCCTCATCAGCACACCATTTGATCTTTCAGTACAATATAGGTGTACATGCCTCCTCTCGTTTACCTTTTAATAAATACAATTCACTGCACACTAACTCCATGTTAATTTATGTACAACTACATATTGGATGTTTATAATAGCCTCATGAGATAAGCTCAATTTTTCAGAAGAAAAGAATCTTGTCTTTTTTTTGTCTTTTGGGGGGGGGGGGGATTTTTACGGCCACACCTGCAGCATATGGAGATTGTCAGGCTAGAGGTCTAATCAGAGCTGCAGCTGCCAGCCTACGCCACAGCCACACAGGATCCGAGCCATGTCTGCAACCTACACCACAGCCCACAGCAATGCTGGATCCTGAGCGAGGCCAGGGATCAAACCCACAACCTCATGGTTACTAGCTGGATTCGTTTCCGCTGCATCACAACTGGAACTCCAAGAATCTTGTCTTTGTATGATCAAATAAGCTTCCCAATTATACAAAACACAAACAAACTGGCAGAGCTTGAACCTGAACTCAGGTCTTAATCCCTAAACAAAACTGTATCTGGCAGAGATGAATGCTCTGTTTCCACACTCACTCCATGAAATGTAAGGGCAAGTATATTCAGTATTAGACAATCCCATCAGGCATTTCTTCCTTCTCAAATGGTTCCCACATGTTGGGAGTTCCCAACGCCTTTCTTTTCTTTTTTTTTTTTGTCATTTTTGGCCGCCTCATGGCATATGGAGCTCCCAGGCCAAGAATCAGATTGGAGCCACAGTTGTGACCTAAGCCGCAGCTGGGGAAAACGCAGGATCCCTAACCCACTGTGCCAGGCCAGGGATCTAACCCGTGTCCCAGCAGCCCCCAAGACACTGCCAATCCCATTTCGCTACAGGGGGAGCTCCAACCCTTTTGATTCTTATTAAATAAAATAACAAATCAGCATGTCTGTAATGAGAAGAATTTGAGAATTAGGATGGAATGAAAACAAACTTTGTATCTGCACATTTCCAAAATAAGTTACAAGATATTTCTAAAATAGGACTCTCAGTAAAAATGAAAGCATGATCAATACTTAGGAAGACTTGACCAACTTGGAAAAAAAAATCATTCTACTGAAAAAAGTTCCATTAACTAAAGATTATAAAATTTAGTTAAGACGCAAACTATTCTCTGAATTTTATACATTAGAAAGACATTGGCGCAATACTACAGATAAACTTTTTTTTTACTTTTAGGGCCACGCTCTCAGCATATGGAAGTTCCCAGGCTAGGTGATGAATCGGAGCTGCAGCTGCCGGCCTATACCACAGCCATAGGCAATGCAGGATCCAAGCTGAGTCTATGACCTACATCACAGCTCACAGCAACACCAGATCCTTATCCCACTGAACAAGGTCAGGGATTGAACCTGCATCCTCATAGATCTTAGTTGGAGTCATTTCCCCTGTGCCACAATGGGAACTCCCATAAATCAACTATACTTTAATTAAATTAAAAAATAAAGAGACCACATTTAATCCAATCAAATTATAGAGCTCTATGTGTATATTTTCATTTGCAGTGAACATGTGAAACAGAGATTTTTTTCAATGCTGTATATAAATAAATATGTATCATCATCTTAGAGGTTGGCCATGTTTGATGTGGTTTGGTCATTTAGCCTCTATGTCCAAAGAGAAGCCTGCATTGCTCTAGCTTCCTCCACTTTCAGTTGAGAGAGATGCCCTTATTTTTGTCAGTTGGCACAAACTTACCCTGAAGGTCTCAGTGTCCTTCAATCAAAATGTTATGTGCACTATCTGTTTTCCTGAGTCATCTTTGATTAGGAATTAATTTGCATTTTCTATGACCTCTATTAAGAGGATAATTCTCTCTTTCAGTAATGTTACTGTTGTCAAATGAAATGCTCTGGACTTAAAGACACAAGAATATTTTAGTTCTTAAGCCTAGACCTTGGAATGTAAACATGTAAAACTTAATTCTTAGCAACTCTGTAGTGCCTACATAAAGAGAAATGGGAATTGGGGGCTAACCAAGGTGACAAACAAGTTAGTAAGAAAAACATTGCGCTTCTTTCCTTCTCCCTGTCATCATTAAATCACGACTGGTGTTGTTCTCCAGGTGCTCTGGGTAGTTTAATGTCTGTCACGAGGTTGCTGTCAGATTTTGCAGTTGAGTGTAGATGGATGAGGTATTAAGCAAAATAAAGTTCTTCGAAAAACAGGGCATGATCTTTGTACTCTTGGGAGAACATAGGCAGAACCTTATAATCGCTTGCTAATTACCCTGAGTAAAGTAATTTGTTTTATCTGTCTGCCATTTGGTTTCCTGCAAAGTGCGGGAAAAAAAACTATTATGGGATTTTGCTCAAACTAATTACTACTATTTTATCATGAAGACTGTTCAAGCGTAATCCTCTTTCCTTGGCGTGCTTTCTCCTTGAATTTAAAGTCTTATGGTAAGCCAAGAAATAGTTTAAACATCCTAGACTGTAATAGATATTCCTGATTTTTAGCCTCCCACTATAATAATGCACAATGATATCTCAGCACTGTAAGTCAACAGCTGTTAACAAGTGTTGTATATAGCTTTTCTTGGTAGAAGGTCATGCAATGGGTAGTAGGTCAATCTCAAAGGAAATCTTGCTCAGATTTATAACAGAGAATTTATAAATGTCATTGTTACACAGCTTTAGAATTAACAAAGAGCTGCCATATACATAATTTCACAAACTCTTCCCAATCATAATGTGAGGTAGTATGACAGATTAAGTTTAAACTCCTTACCCTATCCCACATCATAGAAGGAGCAATTTCTCACACCATTGATATTGAACTTGGGAGTTGCTTTGGTCAAGGGGATATTAACAGACATGACAAAACCAAAGGCTTGAAATGTGCTTGCACAATTAGGCTTTTCCCATTGTCATGAGAAGAACATGTCCTAGGAAGGTGGTGTCAGAAGAATAAAGGACATGTGAAGCAGACCTGGACGCAAATGGAGCCTGGGGGCCAGTCCAGCTAAACCCAATGTAGATCAGCTTTGCCCCAGTGGACTTGTTGACATGTAAGCCAGAATAAATGCACATTGCCATAAGCCTTGGAAATAATGTGGTGGTTTGTTGTACAACAAAAGCTGACTGATAAATCTACTTTGCAAAGAAGAGCAAATAAGACTCAGAGAAGTACTATGCTGAGTTTTCCAGAAATTAAACAGAGCTCTAAGTGCCTATCAGAAAAGTTAAAAAAAAAAAAAAAAAAAGGCAAGGACATTTATGAGGCTATGTCTGATATCTGTTTGATGCCAATAAGAGAGAAATCTACATGTTGCTAGATGCAAAATAACATATAAAGCCTGTTTTCCCTTTTATCTATTCAGGATGAGTTCTAAACATTGATGGCTTGGAGAATGGATACTGACAGTCTCAGTCACAATATTAATGAGATATATTGGCTAATAGAAACCCTCAAGTTTTATTTTCTTTATCGAGCCCATTAAGATGAAATCCAGCTCTGGCAGTATTCTCTCATTTGAATGGCTGGTGTGGTTTCCTTGATTGAAATGACTGCTCTGTTGAGTTGAATGAATGGCACTGCTAAAAAGTACACTGTCAAATATTGATAGCTAATTAGACGGATTTTATCATAATAGTCAACTGCACTCACACACAAAAAGAAGAGCTATTAAAGATCTTGACAAGAAAATAAACTGAGCCCCAGAACCTCACTGTTTATTCAAAGCTCATTTCTAAGTTTAGCACTCCAAGTAGGAAAATTTATTTTTACAAACCCAGTGAATGATAAACCCAAGGGATTACATATATATAAGAAAAATCAGTATGAAAGTTAAGTCTGTTAGAGAATTCCTCTGATTCTTGACCAACCAGCTTTTTTAGACAGTCTGGATTATTAACAGCCTGCTAAAATTTTTTAGCAATAACCCAAGAAAGTGTTTCTAATAAAGAAGTGGTTCAAGGACAAAGAAAAAAATATTGCTGACCCTTGAGGCTAATTTAAAAATTGTGGATAATCTTTAAGCCCTGATAGACAAAGATTCCACATTGGGTGAAGTGTGGGGCACCAATGCAAAGATAAAGAGTAAAACTAAGGAGTTCCTGCTGTGGCACAGTGGGTTAATGATCGGGCCTGTCTCTGTGAAGGCACCTGTTTGATCCCCAGCCTAGTGCAGTGGGTTAAGGATCTGGCATTGCCACAGCTGTGCCACTTGCAGCTCCTGCTCAGATTCGATCCCTGGCCAGGGAACTTCCATATGCTGCAGGTGTGGCCAAAAAAGAAAAAAACAAAGGGTAAAACTGAGCACAAATTAGGAATAAATTAAATTAGCCTGAACATGAGAAGGAGAAAAGAGATGACTAAAGAACTTGAAATGGCCATGGTGTATCCAGTGGAAGAGCAGCCCAGAACTCACGGTAACAAGCTCCAGGGACAGTAATGAGGGCTGGCCAAGGATACCAACACTACAGGTGAGAAAGGAGTTGGTGGATAGTGAGACTATTTAGTTTCTGTTCTCTTACAATTTGATTCGAGTTTACATACATAATAGCACAGGTAACTATTACTCTGCCCACTACCCTAGACTGAGAGGAATCAAAAGCAGCAACACTAAGCAATATATTAACTCATGAAGACACCTAGATGGCTCAGGTTGACACTGCTGCTTCCTCACAGATTGACAAATTCTTCTTGGTAAATACTCACAGGTTATTTAGCTAAGTTTTAAGATCCCTTTCTACATTTCTTTATTTACCTTGTTTCTCTTTACTCTGTAGACTTTCCTGCATGCTGACACCTTTTCCTAAGTATAAACAAAGGAATGGAAATGATGCAGTTTAACAAAAAGCTGATGATTGCTTAGTCCATGTGATGAAAGTAAGAGCTATCGTACATAGAATAGTAGTATGCTCTAAGAAAACTGCTTTATAATCAAGAAGAGCAAAATATAGCACTGTCTTTGCCCTCATAAAGCTTTCAACCTAACAGGGAGACTCAAATGATCATTTAATAAGCAGTTTCTGTACATCAATAATTGTTCTGAATAGTATACTTGTATTTCTTCATGTCATCTTCATGAAAGAACCTGTGAGATGGAAGCTACTATTACATCCATTCGATAGCTAAGGAAAGTGAAACCTATAGAGGTTTAAGTAACTTACAGAGTTCATACAAGTTCCTAGAGTCTGGCTTACAATCTATGCTCTTAACCTCTATGCATGCTACAATGCTCCTTGTAATATCATAAACAGCTATGAAGCAAAATATAATGCCAAGAATGGAAGTATTCTTTGCAACTGACCAACTGAAGAGGGTGTCACAGAGACACTAGCATGAGGAATAAAAAAGTGAATTTAAATTGGTCCACTTGGGTCACCCTTAACTAACTAATGTCAAAGAGGGGTGACGAAAATGATAGATGTTTTTTCAAGTTCAAAGATCACCCCAATCTCCATCTTTCAGGTATCAAAAACCTACTAATGTATTAGAAGAAAGTTCATAAATTATTGAAAATACATTGGCCAAGTTCTTTCAGGTCTTTTAAAAAAGAGCATAGTAACTACATACTGCAACATACTGATCATCCAAGTGATTACATTTATAAAATACTCTGCACAAGAGATTAGATCAGTAGTCATCAATTACAGCCCATGAGTCAAATCCAGCCTGCAGCCTATTTGGGGGGGAGTATTTTTTTATTAATGATTTTTATTTTTCCATTATAGTTGGTTTACAGTGTTTTTTTATTAATGATTTTTATCTTCAGCCTATTTTGTAAAAAAAGTTTTATTGGAGCACAGCCATACTCAGCATTTACATATCATCTATGGCCATGTTTGCACCACTGGCAGAAACCTTATGACCTGCAAAGCTAGAATATTTATTATGTGTCCCTTTACAGAAAATGTTTTCTGACCCCTGCATAGGGGGACTTTAGAATGATGTCCCAATTTCACAAAAATTTTTCCTACCCTTATCAGAAATTGTCCCGATAACTATTCAGAGGCTTCTATAACATTCAAAATAATGACTAGAGTGTCAATATTCTATTTTCCCAAATCAGGTAAAATCCAATCAAGCCAGATTCATAGCTGCTTGTTCTTTTACAACTTCCTTTCTTTTTTTCAAAGCTGTTCCAAGTTACTGATGCCAAAATAATTATTCATCATTTTCAAGTAGTAAGTACACACAAAGAGTAAGTATTCTCCTGCCAGCTATAAAATTCACTTTAAACAGGACATGGGACCATTCTCTAAAACTTTGTACTCGGGCACTGACCATATGAATGTAAACAGGCACCATGATAGGATGAACAAAAGACATCCAAGAAGGACATATGTTCCCTTTTCCCATTACTCCACTTCAAAATTCCTCCTATATCCTCATCTCCTCACTGTTACCAATCTAGCCAGCGTTCTTCTAAGCTCTCTCCTCTGCAAGCCAAATGTGGTGGACTGAATGATTATATCCCCACTAAAATTCATGTTGAAGCTCTATGAGGTCATAAGGGTGGGGTCCTAATCTGATAAGATTGGTGTCCTTTATAAGAAGAGGAAGAGGAGTTTCCATTGCGGCACAGCAAAAACTAATCTGACTAGTAACCATGAGGTTGTGTGTTTGATCCTTGGCCTCACTCAGTGGGTTAAGGATCCGGCATTGCCGTGGCTGTGGTGTGGGCTGGCAGCTGTAGCTCCAATTCGACCCCTAGCCTGGGAACCTCCATATGCTGAGGGTGTGGCTCTAAAAAGCAAAAAAAAAAAAAAAAAAAAAAACGGGAGACCAAAGCACACCTTCTCAGCCAAGTGTGCACACAAAAATGTTATATGAGAACACTACATGCAGGTCTCCCTCTGCAAGCTAAGAAGAGAGCCCTCACCATGAAGCAAAGCACCCAGGACCTTGGACTCTCAGCCTCCCTAACAGTGAGAAAAATCCATTTCTGTTGTTTAAGGCACATAATCTTTGATATTTTGTTATGGTGGCCTAAACAGGCTAATTCTGCACCAAACCTAAACATTACCTAGAGATTACCTTTCAAAAGTAGCACTTCAGACCTGTCACTTTCTCAAGAATACACATTTTGCTGATGTGACTGTCTATTCCTCTTTGAATACAATGCTGTCCGAATTATAGCCTTCGGTCAACATCCAAGGTTTTCCATAATCTCACTACTTTTAACATTAACTATTTCCAAACATTCACAAAAGTTAGGTGTCTTGCTCACTATGCCTGAATACACCTTGCTCGACTCTACAACTCTGCCCTGAAATGTCAGACACATCCTCATCTTTTTTGTCCATATTTGAAATCATTCTTCTTCTTTAGAACTTGAGTCAACTCTGACAGCCTGGACAGATTCCTTCCTCTGAATCAAACCTACTGTTTATATTACTTGTTTTTCACTAAAAAAATACATATTTAAATAAACTAAAATATGTCTTCAAATATTTTTTCAATCCACTAGCAATAGTTAGTTAAAACACAAAATAGAAAAATACAGAAAGTTGACTTTTCCTATAATAACAACAAGAAATACTTAACTTAGCTAGAAATATATTCGCCTAAAATATACGGGACCTATAGAATAAAGGAATAATGAAAAACTGAGACAGCCTATTTTACATAAAAACTAAATAAATATATTTCACATATATGACAACTATTTCCAAATTAAGTTATAGGAATAAAATACCAGAATCCTTATATGATAATTTGAATGTTAACAAATATTAGTCCAAAATTTAGCAAGTATAGAAGAGATTTAAACACCTAAAAAAAGTTGGGGTAAAGAAAAAGTTATAGGGGAAATGCCTATACTAAATATTAGACATACAAGTTATAATAGTTAATACAGTATTGTATTGGCACAACAATAAATCAAATAAACAGAATAGCTTATGAACAGATACTAGTCTATAAAAGATTTGTATTTGTTTAGAGGAACATTTTAAGTCAACAGTGAAGATGGATAAAATTGAATATGAGAAATATTGACTACAGGAAATAATCAATATACTCATAAAATTAAATTACATGTGAACTACACGGTTAACTCTAAAGCTGAAACCTTAAAAAAAAAAAAAAAAAGATGAAAATAGGAGTTCTTGTTGTGGCTCAGCAATAACCCCTGGCCCCACTCAGTGGGTTAAGGATCTGGTACAACCCCTGGCCCCACTCAGTGGGTTAAGGATCTGGTATGCATTGCAGTGAGCTGTGGTATAGGTCATAAACACAGCTCAGTCCTCACGTTGCTATGGCTATGGTGTAGGCCAGCAGCTGCAGCTCTGCTTTGACCCCTAGCCTGGGAACTTCTACATGCCGTGGGTACAGCCCTAAAAAGCAAAAAAAAAAAAAAAAAAAAAAAAAAAAAGACAGTATTTATTTATGCACTCTGTGTGAAAAAGTCATTTCTAAGCCTAAAAGCAGTGAGATAAATACAACAGATTTGACTGAACAAAAAAGGAAAGTCTCTATACTAAAAATATTAGATCTAAAATTTAGAGGCAAAAATTAAAATCAAATCAGTGAAAAATCTTTGAAGCAACTGTGGCAAAGGCTAACTAACCTTACTCTGTGGGGGCACAAATAGGCAGCATGGTGGTATGAAAACACACCCCAATGTTTTAGGTTTTGGGTTTTTTTTTGTTTTTTTTGTTTTTTGTTTTTTGTCTTTTTGCCTTTTCTAGGGCCGCTCCTGTGGCATATGGAGGTTCCCAGGCTAGGGGTCTAATCGGAGCTGTAGCTGCCGGCCTACACCACAGCCACAGCAACACCAGATCCGAGCCACGTCTACGACCTGGACCACAGCTCACGGCAACGCTGGATCCTTAACACACTGAGCAAGGCCAGGGATCGAAGCCACAACCTCATAGTTCCTAGTTGGATTCATTAGCCACTGACCCACGACGGGAACACCAAAAAACACACACCAGTGTTAACAGGGTTTCATCTCTGCACGTTTTTCTTTCCCTCCTCCATTATGTATGTTGTAAAATTTCGGAAGCTAAAAAAAAAATTAAAAAAAAAAAGACTTTTATAATTAGAAACAAGTGACTGGAAGAAAAGAGAAGGAAAATATGTCAGAGAAAGAAACTGCTAAGAAGAATCTGATTAGCAGAGAAAGGTTATTTTTTGTTCAAAATTCACCACAGATTTATTAAAATAGAAGACAAGTGAACCAAAAATGTGTATAAACGACAGCAAAGGGCTCTCTCCTGGAGTGTAGGTTACTTAATGTTACCAAAGCACCTTTCAGAATCAGACAAGTAAAAAGTCAAAGAAAAAGAACTTTGGGGAGCTCCCATCCTGGCTCAGCAGAAATGAACCTGACTAGCATTCATGAGGACGCAGGTTTAACCCCTGGTCCCGCTCAGTGGGTTAAGGATCTGCCATTGCTGTGAGCTGTGGTGTAGGTCGCAGGTGCCACTTGGATCCTGTGTTGCTGTGCCTGTGGTGTAGGCCGGCAACTATAACTCCAATTCGACCCCTAGCCTGAGAACCTCCATAGGCCACAAGTGTGGCCCTAAAAAGATGAAAAGACAAAAAAAAAAAAAAGAAAAAAAAAAGAAAAGAACTTTGGAAAATGCCACAGTAGTATCATCAAGTATAATATACTGCTCAATCAATTATATACTCTTAGTCTGAATAAAATACTATAAGCCAATTGAAAGCTATCTACTTCCATCTCATAGTTTATAAATAGTCACAAAAGTCTACAACTGAATTACTGTGTCAGTATTCACTTTTGGATAATAGATTGATAATGTTTATATGCATTTATATATGTAATCAGGGTAATTTCAGAGGGAGACAATCATATTTTCAATATGGAGTATGAATCAGCAGAAAATCAGAAGTTGGAATCAAGAACTTCTTGTTTGTACCCTGCTTAAAGTAATCTGTGTCAAAAATTACATGCCATTGAATTTCAGGTTTTGCTATAAAGCAAAAACAAAAACAAAAAAAAAGAGTAAGAATATACTTTTAAGCTGAGACCTGAAAGACACTCAAAGTTGGCCAAGTTTATATGGAAAAGAGTTAAAGGTAGTGGGGATAGGCATGTGCTCAGAGGCAACAGAAAACACATTTGGTTGCTGAGAGTGAGGAGGAAAATAGCTGCAAGAGTTGACTCCAGCTAAGGAGTTTGGACTTCTCCTGAGGGTAATGGAAAACCATTTACACAGGCGTGGGAGGGGTGATATAATCAAGTTTCCGTATTTCACAAGTCCTCTTGGCTACTATAGAGAGGGCATGGAAAGCCAATGTGCTCAGCTAATAGTTTGCTATAACAAGTCAGATGGTAGTCTAAGCCAGATATGATGCTGGAGGATGGAGAGACATCAATTTTAGAAATATTTAGGGGCCAGAATCTTTAATACTTCATGATTGGATGTGGAGAGCGTAGAGTCTTTGAATAACTATAGAATTTTAAGTCATCAAGTGTATTGTTATAATTTTTCATAAAATTCCTTTATCCTTTTGATTTTTCATAAAATTCCTCTATCCTTTTGATATCTACAGAATAGATAGTGGTACCACCTCTCAACTCCTGATCCTGGTGATTAGTGTTTTCTTTTATCACGAGTCTGGATAGAGGCTTATTAATTTTATTGATCCTCTCCAAAAATATCTTGGTTTCATTGATTTTTCTCTACTTCTCATTTCTACTCTGATCCTTGTTTCTTCTTCTTGGATTCATTGGCTCTTCTTTTTCTATCATTGTCTGTTTTTTATATCAGACTTGCTTCTAAGCTTTATTCCTGGAGACCAGAGCATCTTTTAGCCTAAGGTTCATTAATTTTTCTCCATTTCTCAGTACTCTACCCAATGTCCCATGAATTATGAGGTTTTTCTCTCTGGCCGGTGGGAACACTAACTATTCTTGGCCCCGTGTGAGCATCAAGGATTGTTCTCTTGAACCTTTTACAGTGACTCCTTCCACAGCTTTCAATAATTGTCTCACAAGTTAACATGGAGTAGTCAACTGAAGACTAAAAGGGAACTAACTCTCTGGAGCTCTCTATTTGTGCTGCTCTCTCCTCTCCCTCACTCTGCTCTGCATCCTCTGGCCTCGTACAAGACTGGATTGACCATCTCTTAACAAGTCCTGCATAGCTGTGCACCTCTCTTTGGGGTGTATGGGTACACATCACCCCCACTGCACTGAACTCTCAGACAAAACTCAGAAAAAAAAACAAATACTCTGATTTTCTTCCCAAGTCGACTGCCTTTGGGGTCAGGAGGCTCCATCCTTGACAGCATGAAAGGAGGGAAGTACCCATCTCAGCACTACTATTGGTAAGACCTGCCTTAGTTAAGGGGTGATGTGAGGTAAGATCCAGAGTTCTTTCCAACTCTAATATTCTATGATTTTATGCACGATGATAAAGGAGTCATTTTTTTGTTTAAGCCTTTTTTCTAAAAAATTCTATTTTTTTACTAGAGTATAGTTGCTTTATAGTGTTGTGTCAATTTCGGCTGTACAGCATATTGACCCAGTCATACACATAAATGCATCCTTTTATGATAAAGGAGTCATTGTGAAATACAGTAGGAGAAAAAAAAGTAGGGACAACAGACAAAAAAAAAGTTATTGCATCATATTAAAATGAATGGCTAAATGACAGAAATGAGTGAAGGAGGAAGGCAATTGTTTCATTAGCAGTGTAAGATGAGTAGAAGGCATTATATCACTGATGTACTATAATGTTTTTCACATTTAAGGAGCATCTTAGAAAAGCCAGCAACCTCGACTCAGGGTCATTCTGTGTATCCCCAATGGGCCATAGCACATGCAACATTAATTATAGTCATTAAGGAAGAAGTCTCTAAAATGCCTTCAACATGGGGTCTCTCCCAGCCAAAGCTAAAGACAAAGATCTGACAGTCATTTACATTCCTCTGCTCTTGATTCAGCTTTTGTCTTAACAAGAGGGAAAAAAAATTATAGGGCTGCAACATGTCACCCTTTTAAAGAGTTACTCAGAGGACAGTATCAATACCTACTCCCACTTACTCAAGGCTTTCTTTCTTCTAGGTGACTGATTCGTAATCCCCATGTGTAAAACAGAGCAATGGCTATTATTCTGGAGTTTCTCAAAACTGTGAGAAAACACAGATCAAACTTAGCAGTTTGAAGTTTCAGTATATCAACCAATTTCACTACCTGAGGTAAAGGAGTGGCCCCAGGGGTAGCTCATTCCCAAGTTATCTGTGGAATGTTGTTCACATAAAAATCAACAGAAGCAAGTTCAGCTTTCTTCCACTACCACCTTCATTTTGGCCTCATTTGCTGTCTCCAGCTGTGGTGTTTCAAAACCTAATCTGGTCATCAGTACTGCCCTTAGAACAGCTAACCAGAACCCTTGCCCCAGGATCTCACTTTAGAGGGACTAGCTCTGGTCATGACCCTCTGTGTAGTATGAGGAATAGGAAGGTCCATGGAGACAGTTCCACTTGAAACCCATTCCCTACTCTGACCTGGGATACAGAGTAACTGGAATTCCCCCAGTCACTTCCTTCAATCAAATCTCCCCAAGGCTGCAGTGCTGCATTGCGCATGCCCTAAGCCTAAGGGCTTCCTAAGCTGTGGAGGGGTTCTAGCTGGGATGTGCATGGCCCCTCTTTCTAACAGACAAGGCAGGGGTGGAAAGTAAAGGCCAGCTGAAGGGCAAAACCCTAGGTTTTACTCTTCCCCTGTGTGGAGCATACCCTCGCAGAAACCCCAGACAAGAAGCATACCAGCAACCTTAAAAAATGAGTCAAGCTGGTGAAGTCCAAAAGTTAGGTCCCATTTTCATAGGGTGAAGGGAAAACTGGGGAGACCAGCTGGCTTCGCCCCTCCCTGCTACCCTTCCCTCTCCTCCTTTCTCTCCTCCCCCGGGAAGAAGGCTGCTGAATATGGTGCCTCCAACTTCACAAAACCAAAAAGAGGGAACAGCAGACCAGGGAATCCCTGGTCCTTCTTCCCCTCCAGCCACAGTGGCTGAAGTCTCAAACCTAAAAGGAAAATACAATCAACTCCAAAATCTAAATCCATCATCTTTTCAACCACATTTTCCTATCTCTCCTTCTCAGTCAAAGAGACAATCAGGCTCATTGAGCACTTTTGTCCTTAAACACAGAGGCATGGCTGCAGACTAGGGCTATGGGAGGCTGCTGGATTCCAATTAACTTCGCCACTTAACTTTGATTGCTGTGTTACTCTGGATGAACTCGCTGTTTATTACTGAATGGGGGTGAGGATCTCCAAGATTAATGATGGCACTGATTGTAGGTACACAATAGGACACAGATTTTCCCATACTTATTGCTTCCTCTCCTTGACCCCCTTTTCCTGCAGTTAACTACAGAGAAAACACAAATATGGCGTTTGGGAAACCTGACACAAGACCACAACTACTGAGATGGTATGGGTCTAAACTTTGACTAACATTTTGTCTTATACTCAGATTTCTTAAGTTACATAATACCATAACAGAGATACTGCAAAGGGGAAAAAAGCCACACTGCATCCTTGATAGTGGAAATAGAGAAAAAGCTGAAGACACATTGAACATGTGCAACTGTTTGATACAAAAGCCAAATTTTTTTTTTTTTTTTTGTCTTTTTGCCATTTCTTGGGCCGCTCCCGCGGCATATGGAGGTTCCCGGGCTAGGGGTCGAATCGGAGCTGTAGCTGCCAGCCTACGCCAGAGCCACAGCAACGCAGGATCCGAGCCGAGTCTGCGACCTACACCACAGCTCACGGCAACGCCGGATCGTTAACCCACTGAGCAAGGGCAGGGACCGAACCCGCAACCTCATGGTTCCCAGTCGGATTCGTTAACCACTGCGCCACGACGGGAACTCCTGAAAGCCAAATTTTGATGGAACATTTACACTCTACTGTACATCAAGTTCACGTATCACAAAATCAGTAACAGAAAATAATCCGTTCTGAGGGCTCTGCAAAGAACCAACTACATACATATTTCATCCATTTTTAGGCTAATCTTATTGGTCCGTCATCTCTTTCACAGAACAGAAATATAATCTATCACTTCCACTGCTCTATTTCCTACCCACCATAGAATTTTGTTTGGGAAATCTTAAAAATAACTCTGGTCTATCTAGATTTGCAACCAGATTTTATTACATCTTATCAAAGTTCTTACAAAACTAACAGCTCAAAGACTATTAAACTTCCCAGTGCACCACAGGGCTAAGGAAGAGGAGAGATGAGTAGTTCTCAACAACCCTGGTCCCTTTCTTCTCCCTGTGTGCCTAGCCCTCTCACAATTAGCCAAGACTGTGATTCATTCTGGCACATGGACTAAGGAGAAGGCAGTGGAAGAGACATGCTTCACTTTGGCACTGAGGCAGTGAGAAAATCTTACATCACCCTTCTTCGCTGGTGCCTGTTTTTAGCAAATGTGGACCCATATTTAGTGAAGGTGTAGTCACAAGATGGTACCTGCCTGGGTTTCTGAGTCACTGCCTGCCTGGAAGGAAGCTTCCCTGGAGAATCTCTAGATGGGCCTAAGACTTTAAGAAACAAGCCATTGGTGTTGGTTGTTACTGTAGCATTACCTACCCTAGCATAACTAGGATAGGTACATTCGCAAAGTGAAGTTATATTAGGGGTGATTTTATAAATGTAATCATTAGACTAAGAGATCACTGAGTTGATTTAATATTATATAAAGCCAAATTTTTGTATTCCTAGTTGCCACAAACTATCTAAATGTATGATAAAATATATGTCATTTGCCTGAAATTTAATTTGAGGGTGTACTAGTTAGAATTACTCTGAGGAACTTCTGGCATCAGACAGCAAATCACTAAATCCCTAAATCATATTTTACCAAAAAAGTAAAAAAAAAAAAAACAAAAAACAGAAAACTCAAAAACAATCTATTTTTCCTGCCCCGGGCACACAAACATATCTTACTTCTTCATACACACATACACATATAGGCACACAGGGTAAGAGATGCATAGTCTACTCTATGGTTCTTTTCTGAGGTTTATGCTTTTGTAGTCAATTGTTGGCTTGGGGGTGCATTCTATCTGAAAGCTCAATTAATTGGGCTGGAGGTTTAAGACAGCTCCCTTGGCAATGGATGGTGAGATCATAGCTGTAGTTGTCAACTGGAGCACCACACTTAGCCTTTCCACAGGGCTTGGACTTGTCATGGGATGGCAGCTGGGTTATGAGAGTGGGTGTCCCAAGAGTAGGTAGTCCAAGAAGCAGGAAGTACATCTAATCTCCTAACTCCTGGGCCCAGAAATTACAATACCATTACTTTAGTCCTAATTTTATAGTCAAATAGTTACAAAGCCCATCCATAGTCAATGGGAATTAACAAAGAACCCATTTTTCAAGGGGAAGAGTATCAAAGAATATGTGGTCATCTTCAATCTGTCACACAGGGCAATGACTTGAACTGAAGGCACTAAACAAAAAGCAAATAGATACTTTTAAACAGGAGATGGATAGGACAGAGTTACACTTGAGAAGGATGACTCCTACAGCAGAGTAAAGATGGATGGGATGGTGGAGGTGATGAGAGGAATGCAGAAGCTCAATTAAGAACAAGTCCACATGAGAAACTCTAAGGGCTTAAAATCCTGAGAGCCTCTATAAAGCTTCAGAGTGGGGAACAAAATCAAGAAAAATTTAGGAGACATAAGTGGAAGGACTTGGTGGCTAATTTGATGTAGGGACAAAAGATGGAAAGAGAGGAGACAAACATCACTAGGTTCATGTCTAAGTTATGTGAAAAAAATGAGAATATAAATGTCCATTATAGGAGTTCTCTTGTGGTGCAGCAGGTTAAAGATCCAGCATTGTCATTGCAGTGGTTTGGGTCACTGCTGTGGTGTGAGTTCGATCCCTGGCCCATGAACTTCCATGTGCCTCAGGTGTGGCAAAAAAAAAAAAAAAAACCTTGAGAAAAATAAAGAATGGTGTGGGGCACAAAAAAAGATGAATTATGAATACAATTTTCATTCTAAAGCTCTAAATAAATAAATTTCTGTGAATGGACAAAAAGTAAGTTTGTTTTTAAGGGAACAAACATAAGAACTTGCAATTTTCTAGCACTCAGTGCTATCTTCCTGACCTTTTCTCTATTCAGGAAAGTAAGCCTGCATTATAAAAGGGAGACCTATTTTTCCTTCTCTTAAATTTTATCTACAGAGTATGCCTTGGCAAACGTGTCAAGATTCTATCACCTGGAAGAAATTAAATTTAATCTATCTGCCTACGTTAGAAGAAATGGGAGATTTTATAAACTCTAGGAATTCGATATACAAGATTCAAAACATTCTTCTCCTACAAAGCAGTTTTCACTACTTCCATTTTTCAAAGCCAACTTTCAGGATATAATTAGCTTACTTTTTTTTTTTTTTTTTTTAAGGGCTGCAGGTGCACCATATGGAAGTTCCCAGGCTAGGGGTCGAATCAGAGCTGCAGCTGCCAGCCTACACCACAGCCACAGCAACACGGGATTTGAGCTGCAGCTACAACCTACACCGCAGCTGACAGCAACACCAGATCCTTAACCCACTGAGCACGGCCTGGGATCAAACCCTTGTTCTCATGGATACTAGTTGGGTTCATTACCACCACTGAGCCACAATGGCAACTCCAATTAGCTTACATTTTGATCGCCTACAAGTGATTGGATTGAGCCATTTCAAGTGAGCCCCTACTTGAATTCCCTGGCGCACAGAACTGAAATAAATAATCTCCATCAACATATATTCAGAGGACCCAGTAAGCTCCACTCTACAAATGAAACAGAATGCTAGCTCCAGATGCTTCCTCACCTAGCATAAAACCACCATCACTGCTCCTACCACTAAGCATCACTACTGTCCAAGAACAGCCAATGGCAGATGGGATCAAAGCACACTCACTGACAGCCCTCGCTATTGAGAAAACTCTAAATGAGTTCCCGCCCTTGTGCAGTAGGTTAAGAATCCAACTGTTGGAGTTCTCTTTGTGGCTCAGCAGTTAAGGAGCATGACTAGGACCCATGAGGATGTGGGTTCAATCCCTGGCCTTGCTCAGTGGGTTAAGGATTCTTCGTTGTCTGAGCTGTAGTATAGGTGGCAGATGTGGCTCATATCCTGCATTGTTGTGGCTGTGGTGTAGGCCAGCAGCTGCAGCTCCAATTGGACCCCTAGCCTGGGAACCTCCATATGCTGCAAGTATGGCCCTAAAATGCAAAAAAAAAAAAAACAAAAAAAAACAAAAAAAAAATCCAACTGTAGCAGCTCAGGTCACTGCAGAGGTACTGGTTCAATCCCCAGCCCAGCATGGTTTAAAGGCTGCTGCAGCTGTAGCTCAGATTGGATCCCTGGCCAGGGAACCTCCACATGCCATGGATATGGCCATGAGGAAGGAAAAAAAAAAAAAACTCTAAATGATCCAATGTGTCATGGAGTGTATCCAGTGACTCTGGGATTATACCCGCACCATGCAATGGAAAATTATTAAAAAACCTATCTTCATAGGATCTTTATTTTTTAAATTAATTTTATTATCAGAGAGTAGCCTCAGACTTCATCTCAGTGTGGAGCATCCCATTAATGTTAGGGAACCAAATTTCTCTCGAGCTCATCATCCTTTTAATATTTCTAGTTCCAGGAGTTCCCGTCGTGGCTCAGTGGTTAACGAATCCAACTAGGAACCATGAGGTTTCGGGTTCGATCCTTGCCCTTGCTCAGTGGGTTACGGATCCGGCGTTGCCATGAGCTGTGGTGTAGGCTGCAGACACGGCTCAAATCCCGTGTTGCTGTGGCTGTGATGCAGGCTGGCTGCTGCAGCTCTGATTCGACCCCTACCCTGGGAACCTCCATATGCCACAGGAACAGCCCAAGAAATGGCAAAAAGACAAGAAAAAAAAAAAAAGATTACTAGTTCCATACAGGTATCCCCCACACATGCCACTTCATCATTTATTTCTAGGGGTCACCAAGGAGTGTCTCATACACACTTATGAACAAGTCCTATCAGTTTACATTTGACACCATTTCTTTAAGCTCTTGAATGTCCCCGCTTCAGTGGTGACTGCTGAGGTCCCTGCTTGTGATAAAGCTACGTAAAGGTACCTGGCGTCTTCCTGTCACTATGATCATACCACTTCTCACTGGATATATACCATCTATTACACTCTGTTTGACTTTTACAATCTAATGCCCTGAATGAATTATTACCCAAAGATCATCTCATTCCCTCTTGTAAATGGTCTCCTTCAGACCCATCCCATCTAGCTGCCAGATAAACTCAAATAGGTCTCTGGGCCTGGCTTCCATTCCAGGCAAAGATGTCCACAAATATTACTAGTACTTCTCCCAAAACAGGCTCATTGAGCCTCTGAGCCAAAGTGGTATAAACTTTCCAAATGCAATTGTTTAGTCATACTTGCTTTCCCCTGTTTCCAAATGTATTCTGAGAGTAACATCAGTGAGATGGCAGACTATGAAGCTCCAGGCCCTCATTCTTCCATGGAAACCTTTTTTAACATAACTAGACTGAGTAAAGCAACTAAGAGTTCTGGAAACTAGTCAAAGATCTACAGCAACCCAACACCTCAGCAAGAAAAAGCCGAATTCGATACGGTTGAAATTTTGTGACATTTCCACTTGCCTTTGTCCCCCTTCCTCCCAGGCACAGTAGTCAGGAAGAAATAGCCCAGTTCCTGCTACCCTCCTTCAAGCAGGTGTAGAACATCCTTGCAACTTTCTAATCTGTCTGTGGGATTTCGCCCTTTAAAGAAAAGGTTTGTCAACCCCTAATCTAGAAAAGAAAGTGAGTGGAGTCAAAAAGACTAATTAGGATGCTGTAAAGTAAGCCTGGCTTGAGGTCATGTCTAGACTGAGTCGTTGACAAGAATACAAAAGAACTTAATCCAAGAGATAACAAGTGCACAAAAATGTAATGAAATTAGGCCAGACCAGCAGTAATGAGCCACAAAAATAAAGCCACTGCCAAACTGATGCACGGGAGGAAGTACAGGCCAACAGGGAATTTAGGAAGAGAAAGCTGATTCTGGTAAGAGCTCTGGACATGACTGAGCTTGAGGTAGTAGCAAGAAATCCAAGCAGAAATTGTTACCCAAACTAAGTCCAATACAAGTTCTAACACAAGTGTGCCCGATGCACAGTGAGGCCAAACAAACCTGAACATCAGAGATTGGAGCAGAGAAGGGTTTACTGCAGGTCCAAGCAAAAATAGGCAGCTCATGCTCAAAAAACCCCAAACTCACAATGGTTTTCAGGGAGAGGTTTTTATATGCAAAATGTGGGAAGGCTGCAGGGTGTGTGACTTTCTTCTGACTGGTGGTGGTGAGCAAACAGGGCGATGCTCCAGCAATCCTGTGCTCAGCCTGGAGCTACCATCCTCCACAGGGGTGGGGGCCTTAGTTCCTGCAGAAGAGCTCAGAGATGTTGTTACGTGTATCCCTTGAGGAGCAATCAGGACCCTGCCCCAAGGCTGCACTATTGTCTCTTGACGGCTCCTCCCTTGTCTCTGCATCCCCTCCCTTCCCTGATTAGCAACTATTTAAAACTGCCCTTTGGAACTCAGGGTAGGTCAAAGAGGCTAAATGAAGCCTATTTCCTACAAACAAGAAACAGGGGACACAGAAAGGCTTTTGTCCCAGGAGACCCCCACAGGGTCCTGCTCAGTTTCTAAATCAGACCAGAGGACAATCTTTAAACTTTAGGTTAGAGAGTCATCAACACAAAGATGATTTCAAGAACGCCATGGAGAGATGATGAGCTGTGTAGGAAAAGGAAAAAAAAAAACACACAGGAAGAGAAGAGCCAAAGGGCAGAACTGTAAAGGCAACAAAGAGCTACATTTAATGACCAGATGTGACACTTTCTATCATTCGCCAAATGCCAGTATCACTAAACAAACATTTATCTCCCCCCACCCCCCCCAGCTTAATTTCCCAACATTGGAAATGCATTCTCACTTTATATGCTCTTTTTAAAATCTTTATTGAATGCGCAGCAGGTACAAAACATGTGTCAGGCGGTATAGAGCTACAGGAAAGGACCTGATTCCTGTGCCCAAAGTTTCTAACTTATTGGGGAAGGGAATGAAAGTGCAAAGAATAGTGACATTGAATGACAATTTGGGGAAGAATGAGGATGGGACAGGCCTAAGAAGTAACCGATCTCCAAGTTACACATTAAAATACAAAACTTATATACATAATTCATGTGGGTTATTTTAAAAAATCGCCTTTTACTGCTCTACAGTCACTCGAGAAAGTGCTCCTGAACCTAGAGGGATGGAAATGATAGCTTTTAAATCTTACTCATCTATTGTCCACCACTGAACATTGTCGGCATTAAGTATTTCCAAAGGGGTACCATGGTAACATCAATACACTTGCCTCTGACCTATGATTACCCTGCTCTCTGCACAACATTCTCTGAGTCATTTTTTCAGCACTGCTCTCCTTGACAAAACCTGCTGTCCACTGTGCTACTTATACATGGAGAAATGTAAATTTATCAATAAAACCTCCTAGACAGATTCCTTCTAACCTATCAAAAAATCAGGACCTTAAGGCATCAAAGCTCTCTCCAGCTGTGCTCTTTTTCTGCAAGGTAATGGCGAACTGCAACACAATCAGGGAAGCATTTTTCCTCTGCACTGGCTTTTAATCACATCATTTTATAATGTAAATAGCAAAAGTGGCTTACACTGACTCTGAGGCCATGGAATCCCCCCAGGGGTCTCCATATTTCTACTAGCCAAACTCTAATAACACCCAAGGGTAAAGCAGAAATGTGCTAAGGCAAAATCTACACTGCTTAGAAAGTGTCTAAGGGGAAAAAAATGTAAAAACCTCTGTTTTTAGACAAATTCCCTGATCCAAAAAAAAAAAAGCCATCTTGATAGACCAGTTAAGAAAAATCTCTGCTTCTGAAGAGACCAACCTCTGGGGAAGCTTTCACAGATGATAAAGTTAGCAGTCACAGTGATTGAAAGGGGACATTATACTTTAAAATGTAATGCTGTTAGGACAGATGTGGTTAGGAAAAGGAAAAAAAAACACTACACTGCATATATATAGAACACTAAAATAGAAGTAAAAATGCCTACTTTGCCATATTTTCCTAGGAGTTAGTATATTTATCCCTTTTCAGTTAAGCAGGAAAAGGTTTGAGTTAAAGACATCCTCCCTGTCAACAGGTTAAAAAGTGATCAACAGTCAGAAGAACTGTCGTAAGCTGAAGAGGTTTTAGTCTGCTCAATTATTTACTGCTCCTTGAAGGTCCTTTTTCTGCATCCAAGAGGAAACTGCCTTTCTTTGAAATGAAAAACATCCATCAACCTACACAATAGGTTTTATTATACACATAAAAATCCATTATTTTACTCCTAGCCAATGTTTCATGGGGTCACATCAGGCATTCTAAATAGTAGTTGAGTTCTAGAATTAAGAATGTTCTTTAAGAGTTGTTGTATAATAAAAAAAACTTTCTCCACTTATTTTTAATTCACAAGCTATGTAACACATGAGAGTTTCCTATGGAATTCAGATCCAAGTATGGCTTGGTTTTCTAATTCCTTTGAGAAAGCTAAAAATTTTTTTTTTCCCAGAGCATCTTAGAGTTGTCCAGGTTTTTGTTAAAGCGGGGACAAGATCATGGAGCAAGATGTTTTCCCTGGGGTTAGATACTGCTCTTTCATAACCAAGACTAATGCCATCAAGTAAGAGAGACAAAGAAGAGGCTCATTTAAAAATCAGACTTTTGGATGTATGAAACTTACAACCTTTTGCACGGTAAAGGAAGTCATGAACAGAATGAGAAGACACCTACAGATTGGGAGAAACTATTTGCAAATGATGCAACAAGGTCTTAATTTCCAGAATGCGTGAAGAGCTCATACAACTCAGTAACAACAACAACAAAAAAGTGATCAAAAAATGGAGGGCCTAAACAGACATTTCTCCACAGAAGATATACACGTGGCCGATAAGCATATGAAACAATGTTCAACCATCGCTAATAATTACAGAAATGGAAACCAAGGCCACAGCGAGGTACGACCACACAAAGGTCAGAATGGCCATCATTAAAAAGTCTCCATAGGAGTTCCCTGGTGGTCTAATGGCTAGGGCTCAGGGCTTTCACCACTGAAGCCTAGGTTCAATAAGATCCCACATCAAGCTGCTGCACAAAGGAAAAAAAGAAAAAAGAAAAATCTACAAAGAACGAATGCTGCAGAGGGCGTGGAGAAAAGGGGACCCTTCTACACTGCTGGTGGTAATGTAAATTGGTGCAGCCACTAGAGGACAATATGGAAGAGCCTCTACAAACTAAAAATAGAGTTGCCATTTGATTCAGCAATTTCACTCCTGGGCATATATACAGACAAATGTCTAATTCAAAAAGATACATGCGCCCTAATGTTCATAGCAGCACTATTTACAATAGCCAAGATATGGAAACAACCTAAATTTCCCTCAACATATGAATGAATTAAGAAGATGTGGTACAAATATACAATGGAATACTACTCAGCCATAAAAAGAATGAAGTAATGCCATTCACAACATGGATGCAACCACAGATTATCATACTAAGTGAGTAAATCAGAAAAGAAAGACAAAGTGTATCACATCTATGTGAAATCTAAAACATAGCACCAATGAACCTATCTACAAAACAGAAACAGACTCACAGACAGAGAACAGACTTGTGGTTGCCAAGGGGAGGAAAGATGGAAGAGGGATTGGTTGTGAATTTGGGATTAACAGATTCAAAGATTATATATAGAATGGATCAACAATAAGGTCCTATTGTATAGCACTGGGAACTACATTCACTATCCTGTGATAAACCATAATGGAAAAGAATATGAAGAAGAATGTATGCATATGTATAATTGAATTACATTGCTATACAGCAGAAATTAACACATTGTAAATCAATGACAAAAAAAAAAATCTTTTTAATCAGACTTTGGGCTGCACCCTCGGCATATGGAGGTTCCCAGGCTAGGGGTCGAATCGGACCTGTAGCCGCCAGCCTATACCACAGCCACAGCAATGTCAGATACAAGCCATGTCTGTGACCTACACCCCAGCTCACAGCAACGCCAGATCCTTAACACACCCAGTGAAGCCAGGGATCAAACCTGGGTCTCATGGATGCTAGTCAGATTTGTTTCCACTGAGACACAACACGAACTCTTTGATTTTTTTTTTTTTTTTAAACACTATCTACCTCTCCAAGCCTAAGCCTCTGTTCTCCTTAAGCCCTCATTTGCCAGCTCAGGGCACCGGTAGCAAAAATGACTCTGTGTCTCCCTCCTTTGGTTCAAGATCTTGTCCCTAGGCTACTTTTCAGGCTGAAGTCTAGCTCCTTTCTACAGCAAAATGACACTAAGTGCTACAATTTCTTACTCCCCTTATGTGTCTCCTGATAGATTTTTAAATGGATTTGAACTTGAACTCTGGTCTCTAGCAGGGTTTCTGAAAGAGAGTCAGGGTCCCAGTTTTTGATTGTATAAACTTAAAGAATTTTTAAAAATCCACTCTTGAATGGCATCCTTTTTAGTTAACCCTTGAAAAGCTATTAACTCCAATGCCTTGTCTCCCAGCTAGTATGCAGCCCTGGCAGTCAGGAACCAGACCGGGGCGGGGGGGGGGGGGGGGAAATATGTTTTTTCATGCCCACGAGGGCAGGGCTTGTGCAAATTCCAACATGGTTTTGAGTCACCCAGGTATCTCGCTAAAATGTAGATCTCAACTCTGTAGGTCCAGAAGTCTACTTTCTAACAAGCTCCCGGGTGACAAGGAGGAGAATCATCTGTAGACTACATTTTGGAAAACAGGGCCCTAACCCATTTGGCTGAGTGTACCTCTGTCATTCAAGACCATTGGGATGACATTGTGGGTGACCTTCAGGTGCTTCTGGATCAACTGCCCTTGCAGTTTGTGATGTAAACTACAAATGCTGTTCTTTTCAATAAACATCAGTTTACTAAACCAGAAAAAAAAATAAAATAAAAATCAGATTTTTAAGGAAAGAATACATATTGTATACGAAATTCTGCAGAACCTGAAGAAAGGAAAACTATATGAGTAGTTAGACAAGTCTTGCATTTGTCCACAAAGCATTTATAGCACAAAATTATGTAAATTATAGCACACATAACTAATCTGACTGGGACCCTAAAGCATCCAGCTGGGTTTGGGAGTGATGTGGCTGCCAGAGTAGCTACTCTCTAGATCACAAGAGTTGATTTGCTGCATCTTGCTTTGCAGGTATTTCTTACCTATGTATTACCCTAGAAGCTCTGTAATTGACCAAAAAGTGTAACTGTCCCTGACAGGAGAGATACATTCTTCAGTCAAAGATACACAAACAACCAAGCTTCGAGACCAAAAATTTCCACTGTACCTTCCAACCCTCCTTGCATTCCTCCAATATCGCACCTTTCAAAACCCATCACCAGGAAGTTCATCATCATTTTCTTGGCATTATTAATTAAATGGATTACAGTGATTTATACTTACAACTAGCACAAGTTCCCATTGTGGCACAGTGGAAACGAATCCTACTAGTATCCATGAGGATGCACGTTTGATCCCTGGCCTCACTCAGCGGGTCAAGGATCTGGTGTTGCCATGAGCTATGGTATAGGTTGCAGCCAAGGCTCGGATCCTGCGTTGCTGTGGCTATGGTGTAAGCCAGCACCTATGGCTCCAATACAACCCCTAGCCTGGGAACTTCCATATGCCACAGGGGCAGTCCTAAAAAGCAAAAAAATAAATAAAAACAAAAAATACAGACTTGCAACTACTTTGAGTGGATTATTTTTAAGATTTTATATCACACTACTCACACTACTTTTATAGCTACAACCACCATAAGCAGCAGTATGTAAATACCTAAGTGGCCACCTACTTTGGACATTTCCATAATAATGGAATTTCTCAAAGCAAATGCAGACTTTTTCTAATCAATATTATAAGTAAATCCTGCCAAATTCATCTTTGAAGCTTCTGGCGTACACTGGCACTGTTTCATAATGTTCAATTTTAGATATTAAATATTTAATACTAAGATTTCTTCTATTTGCAGGAGTAGAAAATGTGCTTCCTGGCTCTTAAGAAACCAAGCTATTAACCTTATTAAATAACTAAGCAATTTGTTCTCTTCAAATATCAACATAAAATGAATTGATAGCTTAACTGTTCCACCTTAAGACTATCTTATCTTTTACTTGCCTGGACTCCATGCACTCCAGGTTTGCCTCACTGAGCAGACCACTAGTCAGCAACTTCTTTTGGGGACCATCCAGAATTTGTTTGGTATGAACACAGAGGGCTTACTTGGAACTTGACCTCAAACCCCATTTAGTGAAAGAGACAAATCTTATTCAAAGACTCAACTACACTTTAAATGTCCCTAATTATCATTATATACTCTTAAAGTTTTAGGGCACAGATGCTACAAAGTTGATAATTGAGTTTCACTTTATTGCTACAGAAACAATGTATTTCTAGGCAAATAGGAAAGCGACATTCAATAATCCATCCAAGACAACATCAAATTTAATTTGGCACACCCTGAGGGTCAAGCATCCAGCAAGACAACACTGATTAAACTCTCTCAGGGAGTTCCCTTCATGCCTCAGTGGTTAATGAACCCAACTAGGAACATGAGGATGCAGGTTCAATCCCTGGCCTTGTTCAGTGGGTTAAGGATCTAGCATTGCTGTGAGCTGTGGTGTGGGTCGCAGACGTGTGGCTTGGATCCCAAGTTGCTGTGGCATCGGCCGGCAGCTGTAGCTCTGAGTTGACCCCTGGCCTGGGAACACCCATGTGCCGTGGGTGTGACCATAAAAAGCAACAAAATTTTAAAAAAGTAAACTCAGCAAAAAACATGTCAACAAACAGAATTCTGTGAGATCTGGATTTCAACATTGCAATGAATGGATCCTGGGTATACTGACTCTATCACCCAGATTATTACATTTCTACCTTACAAAAAAATGGGAAAAAGCTTTGTGGCTATATTTTGCCTTTTATTTGGAAAAAAAATTAATTCCTTATGTGAGAAAACAAAAACTACAACTCACTTTATGTTTGGAGTTGGTTAGCTTTACTGGGTCAAAGGAAGCCAATCCATAGTCAACCACCTGAAAATACATCACATACCATTTTTTTTTTCTTTTTAGGGCCACACATGCAGCATATGGAAGTTCCCAGGCTAGGGGTCAAATCAGAGCTACAGCTGTCGGCCTACACCACAGCAACGCTGGATTCAAGCACTATCTGCAACCTACACCACAGCTCATGGCAACGCTGGATCCCCACTGAGCAAGGTCAGGGATTGAACCCGAATCCTCATGGATACTAGTCGGGTTCATAACTGCTGAGCCTCAACAGAACTCCAACGTATCATTTACGAGGCTATGGAAAAACATACCAACTAAAAACATCTTATTTGCCATCTTGCCTCATTGTCCAAATTTCCACCAACATTAAGTCATTTCTTGCAATCATTTTCTCCTGATGTCACCTTTAAAAAACAAATATTCTTGGAAAGGGGTGTGTACTCAGGGTTGCAGCTTCCATACATGACTAGATTTTTCATTAGAAAAGTCCCCTATTGGGCAAATGCTGCTGCACTGGAGCAAGGCTGTGGCTCTGGGTTCAACTTCACCCTCAGCACTCCCCATAGCCTATAGCATTCATGTACAATAAAACTAGGCTGCTTGCAGATCAATAAACCTAGTTCCTCTTTTCCTTGAGAGCTTCCACATTGCTGTTAATATTTTTATTTGTGTGTGTGTGTGTATGCTTTTTAGGGCTGCGCCCTCAGCATATGGAATTTCCCAGGCTAGGGGTCCAATCAGAGCTACAGCTGCCGGCTTACACCACAGCCACAGCAATGCAGGATCCAAGCCACATCTGCAACCTGCACCACAGCTCACGGCAACGCTGGATCCTTAACCCACTGAGTGAGGCCAGGGATCAAACCTGCATCCTCATGGATACTAGTCGGGCTCGTTGCTGCTGAGCCACAATGGGAACTTCCTGGTGTTGATGTTTTTGAAATGCCATCTCTTACTTACCCTAGGCAAAACTTTCTTGAGAGACCCCCAAATGAAATTTCCTAGTATTATATTAGCAATCCTGATAAAAGACAGTCAATCCAACCAAACATCTTATCCCTGATACCCTTGATGGCTGCCACAAAAAGACCCTCTATGTCACCTAAGGTTATTTAGTTTCACCTCTCACCATCTCCTCACCCCTAAGCAACCCTTTTCTCCACCTGAAAATCTTGCCAAACTTTTATTTCTGGAGCTTTGTTTCAATGGTGTCCTGGAGCTGGCTCATAACAGGTCTGCTAGGCAAGATGGGCATACCTCCTCCCAACTCTATATTCAGTAATGTTTGGTAGCCTGAAATCAGCCATAATCGCTATGACAATCAGCAAACACTACCAATCACAGCTTTTTAACAATGAAGAGCCCATTTTTAAACATTTACTAGCCAACTGTTGCGATGTTGTCAAAAATTTAAAAATTCTCCTACTTACTCCCAAAAAATAGTTTTTTTCTATTAATTATTATTTAATTAGTCAGCTAAAATCTCCTTTTCCCAAGATATCACCATTTATCTCGAAATCCTCTCAGGTGAAGAAGGTCATTTTATCATATTCCTGTTAACAGATTACTTTCACGAAGTGGAACCAAGCAGGGCCCCGTGGGGCTCCCGGGCACAAAAGCCTTTCTCTGTTCCCCGTTTCTTGTTTTAGGAAATGGGCCTCATTCAGCTTCCACGGCCTTCCCTGAGTTCCAAAGGACAGGTTCAGACAGCTGCTGATCAGGGAAGGGAGAGGATACAGAGACAAAGGAGGAAGAGTCAAGCAACAATAGTACAGCCTTGGGGAAGGATCCTGGTTCCCTCTCAAGGGATACACATAGTGATGTAGGCATCTTATACACCTAAGAGAAAAGTTATATTCCTTATGCTTCTTTTATGAATAAATACTTTAAAAGTGAACAGCTTGGAGCCCTTCCCTGTGCTTCTCCCTCATTTGCACCCTAAACACAATCACCCGTAAGTTAAAGATTAGGCACCCTTAGCACAACTGCCTATGGGTTAAAGATTATAAGCACATCATGTTTTTCAGGAACTTTCCTAGTTTGTTCTAATCTCTGATCAATATGCCCTTTTCAAGTATGGTTATTCTAGGCAGTAACCCAGAAGACCACCCCCAGGATGAGGCCAAGATCTCCTGATAGTAGTTTCGATGACTAAAATTCCCCCCCAAAAAGAAAAATCTTTGTTTGCCTGAGCCCTGATTCTTATCTAAAATTCTGTTTTTCTCCCTTCAGACTATAAAACTCCCTTCATTTCTTCCCCAAAGAAGGGCACAGTCTTTAAGGTATTCGTCTGCTGTGGCCTCCTTTGCCTAGCTAAGCAATAAAAGCTATTTTTAGGGGGGAAAAAAAGGAGAACCTTCACCCAAAACCCTGTCATCACATTTATATTCAGCACTGGTGCACAGAAGCCAAGTTTTGGCAACAGAAGCTCTTTTTTTCTTTTTTGGCTTTTTTTAGGGCTGCACCCTTCACATGTGGAAGTTCCCAGAATAGGGGTCCAATTGAAGCTACAGCTGCCGGCCTACGCTACAGCCACAGCATCGCCAGATCCAAGCCACATCTTCTACCTATACCACAGCTCACGCAACACCAGATCCTTAACCCACTGATCAAGGACGGAGATGGAATCTGCATCCTCATGGATATTGGTTCAGTTCGTTAACTGCTAAGCCATGAAGGGTACTCCCCAGAAGCTCTTTAAAGCAATACATTGCAAAAATATTTTTTTCTTTATGACATTAGAGTATCCAATGTATAATTCTATAATCATTTGCCTCTCATGTTAAATTCTGCTATACATCTGTCTCCTCACTTTTGCTGAAAGCTACTTGAGGACCGAGCCATGTTATACTAATATCTGTATACCCAGTAGACTCTTCTTGCTTCCTATAGCTGTTCAAAACCACTGTTCTGCTTTATCCTCCTGTAGAAAGGTCCATTTTCAAGATTCTATTACCTGGCTCTACTTCCCTCTCATCTCCTCCAAGTCACATGTGCATTTTAAGCAGCTCCCTCACATTCACTGAAAAATACAGTCCTCCATTCAAACATAAGGCCCACTCTCATGGTAGGCAATGTCAACATCCTTAGCATGTCTCATATAACTTACAGCCACCAAGATCCATGATTTTTTTTTTTAACCCCATTCTCCTTCAGCTGTTATCTCCTAAGACCATGCCCTGGACCTTCAATTCTCCAAGAAATTTTCCACTGAAAAATATATTATGTGGAAGAATCATTTTTCTTTTACTCTTCCAGGTTCTTGACTAAGACTCCTGTGAGATAAAAAACAGATTAACAGCAGAAAAAGAGAAGTTTTATAACATGTATACCTCCTTATAAATGGAAGATATCCAGGAAGATGGCGTAACTCCCTCAAATGGCCCAAGCCATCACCTTCAATACCATCTCCAGTTAAAGGCAAAAGGAGAAGAGGGGGTTGGGGAAGGCAGTTTTGGGAGGATGTCAGTAAAGGCACAGTAAACAAGGACATGGTTGTTTTGCTGATTAAAGTCCTCCCCTTCTCCATTGATGAGAGTGTCTAGAGAATTAGTCTTCCTTCTCTTCCTGGTACAGAGAGGAGACACCCTCACAAATGCAGATTTCCCTTATACATGTAAACGTCTCTTATAAAAGGATAACTTAACCAGAGCTTTTCCTGTGTCTGCAGTTTCTTAAAAATAGTCAGCTCAGAATCATCTTCACACCAAAGAGACATAATTTGGGGTGACAAATTTTGCTCCCTTTCAATGTCAAACTCCAAGTTCCCACTGGCTGAAAGAACTTCTCCCACTAAATGTTTCATTTAGGCAGACTACCTGCACTATTTCTCTCATTGTTCCTTTTTGCCTTTGGTTAGCAAACCCTTTCAGTTCCACACAGTAAAACTTAAATTCCATGAAGAATCATTTTAATCACTTTCTTGCCAGCACTTCCAACTCACTTAACCTGTTATCCCTCATTGGTATTGACCCTGACTTCACTCTACCTCCCTTGAGTACCAGCAACCACCTTTTCTTCTCCTAAACTCAATCTGCTGAGCCTGCTGAGAGGAAGGGAAAAAAGGCCACGGCACAGGTAGGTTTCCTAACAGAGTCATGGTCTCCAACTGCAGGTGGCCGCCAAGTGACTCTCAGCAATCCTTCTATAAATACCTAATCTGCTCTTGCTTCATTAAAAAAAATTATTGTGGTAAAGTACACATAACACAGTATTTATCATTTCAACCATTTGTGTCCTGCTTTGATTTTTACAGAAGATTTTCGGTGCATTTACTTCTCTCCTAGAAACCCCTACCCTTTCAGGGGACAAAAATCTGAATCACAACTAAGAGTGAAGCCACCACTAACATTCAAAGAGCCCAGAACAAGGGTACAAATGGAGGCCTTCAGGCAGAGCCTACACTTTCTTCTTCTTTTTTCTTTCATTCCTGTCTGGCTCTTTACTACGCCATGAGGAAGAACAAAGCTAGGGACACCTCAGTCTGTATGGCTATCCTCCATGCTCACCCCCCAAGCCTCTTGGCCACCCCTCAGACCCAAAGGTATGAATACCAGGGTCATAGTCCTCCCTCAGAAAGATAGACTTTAGGAAGAAAACTGCACAGGCCCTACAAGTGGGTTGACAAGTCAACTCTCAGACTCAGTTTACCCATCATCTGTGGGAAGCCTGAGTTAGTTACCCCTTCCCTCTGCTCCTACAGCACCTAAATCAATTTCTCTGTGACTGTAGGGATTACATTGCTGGAGTATGTTTCCATGTTTATCTTTTTTTTGGTTTTTAGGGCCATAGCAGCAGCATATAGAGGTTGACAGGCTAGGGGTCGAATCGGAGCTGTAGCTGCCGGCCTATGTCAGAGCCACAGCAACGCAGGATCCAAGCCGCGTCTGCGACCTACACCACAGCTCACTGCAACACCAGATCCCTAAGCCACTGAGTGAGGCCAGGGATCGAACCTGCAACCTCATGGTTACTAGTTGGATTCATTTCCACTGAGCCACAAAGGGTACTCCCTCCATGTTCATCTTGATAACTACACTATAAGCTCCTGAAAGGAATGAACAAAGTACTATCCATTATTTCTGAAGGGGTTCAGAAGAAGCCGTAACATCATGGATCCCTTTGGCACGTGCATTATTTTGAGCTGAAGACAATTGAGGCCCGAAAGATTCAGGAATACCCTTAACTGCCTAAAAAAACTTAGATAAGGGGCCTGGGTCATAGAGAGAGCTCTTACCAGAGACAAGTCTTATCTGAATGACCTATCCGTTCTGCAGGGCAAACATCTAATTACCAAATATCTTCTCTTCTTAGCATCTTGTCAATTTCCCTCCTCTCCTTTGAAGCCTCAGGCCCCCACACCATTCCTTAGCCCAGAATGACATCTAAGCCCCAAATGCCTAACTTGCCCTTGGGGTCTTGTGTTCTGATGGGGTCCCCATACATACATAATTAAATTTGTTTTTCTCCTATTAAACTAATGTCAATTTGATTACTAGAGCAGCCAAAGAACCAATAAGGGTAGAGGGAAAAGTTTTACTCTTCGACACTTTCATTCATTGATTCTAAAACCTTTCCTAATTAGGTAATGAGGGCTAGAGATATAAACTCAACAAAGTAGTAAACAATAAACATTGGTCAAATAATTGATGGATGACTGAATATTTCTGGTATTTCTGTAATATATTACAATATGACTCTAAAAATTTACGGAAAGATTCTTCTATTCAGTCTTTTTTTTTTTTTACAATAAATCTCCTAAACAAAACAAAGACTACTTTCTTCTCTATCCAATAGGATTCTTATATCAATCAGAACAAGAGTCAGATTAGGATGCAAATTAGAATTTTGAGTTCCCCCAAAAGCAGACCCTGCAAGTTGTTTCTTTAGGAAGTAAGCCCAGAAATCACTGTTAGAGAGTAGAAAACAACCAGGAGGAAGGGTAATGAAAGGTGTGTTAAGAAGTGGTTTCTGCTATGGGCATATGCACCAATGGTGTCTGCTGTATTACCTCTGTGCTTTCTCAAAGGGAAATAAAAAAAGCTGTGTAGCTTTTGAGGAGAAACTAACTAACTAAAAAAAAAAAAAATCTCAAAGGTGCCCTGGTCTCACTCTTCTAAACTTCAGATCCCTCTGTTTGAGGAACTTAAGGACATTCTACTGTACGACCAGGCCTTTGAAGCTCTCCACATACTCCTTGTTTTACACTTGCATACTTCATCATGTTTTCTTAATATTAATGAAGAAAAATTAGGCAATGAACCCTTCTAATCTGCTATGCCAAATTGAATGTATATGGCTAAGTAATATAAATTGCAGATTCGCCATCCTCAAGTTAAATGTATGGTAAACCTTAGATATTTATAAAAGTTAAGACTAAATGCTTAATTCTCAAATACTACCTTACAACACTGTCCCCCCCATAAAATATGCATGCAGTAAAGAGGAAACAAAATTACACTGAAAAGGAAGTGCTGGCTGCACTTGCTAGATGAGTGCTCAAAACTCAATTTCACGCTGTAGCAAAATTCAAGTTTCTCAATTTCACGGACATGTGTGAGGAGAGCTGAAATTGTAAATGTTAAAATCACTAATGCCAAACATCTCTGAGCTTTTCCTGCATAACAAATCACTCCCAACTCATGAAATATAACAATAGACATTCATTTCTTGCTCATCTATCTATGTGATCAGCTGTGAATTCTGATCATCTAAACTGGACTCAGATTTAATTCTAAGCTGCAGTTTAGGTTCAAGTCTGTCTCACACAAGTAGAATCGTCCTTGGACCAGGGACCTAGCTGAAGCATGTATATTTCACAGCTGAGGTAGAGACACAACAGGACAAGCCCAACTGCATTGGTATATTTCAAGCTTCTACTCATATCACATTCACCAGCATCCCATTGTCCAAAGCAAATCACAAGACCAAGCCCAATCAATGGTATGCAATCAGTGGTATGCAATCTTCCCATGACAGTGGAGAGGGAGAGGATTATTTACTGACTAATAAACTAATCAAATCTACTACACAAAGCCAAGAATAGCTTCATGTTTGATTTTAACTAGGAATAGTCCAACGTCCATTTATGATAAAAACTCTCACCAATTCCTTAACATAACCAAAGCAATTTATGACAAACCCACAGCAAATATAATACTCAATGGAGAAAAACTGAAAGTCTTCCCACTAAAATCTGGAACAAGACAGGGATGCCCACTCTTACCACTGCTCTTCAACATAGTATTGGAAGTCCTAGCCACAGCTATGAGACAAACAAAAGAAATAAAAGGCATCCAAATAGGAAGAGAAGAGATAAAACTGTCACTGTATGCAGATGACATGATACTATACATAGAAAACCCTAAGGACTCAACCCCAAAACTACTTGAACTGATTAATAAATTCAGCAAAGTAGCAGGATATAAGATTAACATTCAGAAGTCAGTTGCATTTCTGTATACCAGCAATGAAATATTAGAAAAGGAATACAGAAATATAATACCTTTAAAAATTGCACCAAAAAAATCAAATACCCGAGAATACACCTGACCAAGGAGGTAAAGGACTTATATGCTAAGAACCATAAAACATTAATCAAGGAAATTAAAGAAGATGCAAAGAAATGTAAAGATATTCTATGCTCCTGGGTTGGAAAAATTAATATTGTAAAAATGGCCACACTACCTAAAGCAATCTACAGATTCAATGCAATCCCTATCAAATTACCCATGACATTTTTCACAGAACTAGAACAAACAATCCAAAAATTTATATAGAGCCACAAAAGACCCAGAATTGCCAAAGCAATCCTGAGGAACAAAAACCAAGCAGGAGGCATAACTCTCCCAGACTTCAAGCAATATTACAAAGCCACAGTAATCAAGACAGTGTGGTACTGGTACCAAAACAGACATACAGACCAATGGAACAGAATAGAGAACACAAAAATAAACCCAGACAGCTATGATCAATTAATCTTTGACAAGGGAGGCAAGAACATAAAATGGGAAAAAGAAAGTCTATTCAGCAAGAATTGCTGGGAAACCTGGACAGCTACATGCAAATCAATGAAACTATAACAAACCCTCACACCATGCACCAAAATAAAACTAAAAATAGCTTAAAGACTTAAATATAAGACAAGACACCATCAAACTCCTGGAAGAGAACACAGGCAAAACTTTCTCTGACATCAACCTTATGAATATTTTCTCAGGTCAGTCTCCCAAAGCAACAGAAATAAAAGCAAAAATAAACCAATGGGACCTAATCAAATTGACAAGCTTTTGCACAGCAAAGGAAACCAAAAAGAAAACAAAAAGACAACTTACAGAATGGGAGAAAATAGTTTCAAATGATGCAACCGACAAGGGCTTCATCTCTAGAATATACAAGCAACTTAAACAACTCAACAGCAAAAAAGCCAACAACCCAATGGAAAAATGGGCAAAAGACCTGAATAGACATTTCCCCAAGGAAGATACACAGATGGCAGACAAGCACTTGAAACAATGCTAAACATCCCTGATTATTACAGAAATGCAAATCAAAAACTACCATGAGGTACCACCTCACCCCAGTCAGAATGGCCATCATTAATAAGTCCACAAATAATAAGTGCTGGAGGGGGTGTGGAGAAAAGGGAGCCCTCCTGCACTGTTGGTGGGAATGTAAGCTGGTACAACTATGGAGAACAGTATGGATGGACCTTAGGAAACTATACATAGAACTACCATAAGACCCAGCAATCCTACGTTTGGGCATATATCCAGATGAAACTTTCCTTGAAAAAGACACATGCACCTGCATGTTCATTGCAGCACTATCCACAATAGCCAAGACATGGAAACAACCCAAATGTCCATTAACAGATGACTGGATTAGGAAGATGTGGTATATATACACAATGGAATACTACTCAGCCATAAGAAGAACCACATAATGCCATTTGCAGCAACATGGATGGAACTAGAGACTCTCATCCTGAGTGAAGTAAGTTAGAAAGAGAAAGACAAATATCATATGATAACACTCATATCTGGTATCTAATATACAGCACAAATGAGCGTTTCCACAGAAAGGAAAATTATGGATTTGGGGAATAGACCTGTGGTTGCCTGGGGGGAGGGAGAGGGAGTGGGAGGGATTGGGAACTTGGGGTTAACAGATGCAAACTATTGCTCTTGGAATGGATTGACAATGAGATCCTGCTGTTTAGCACTGACAACTATGTCTAGATACTTAGAACACAGCACAACAACGGGAGAAAAAATTATGTATACATGTATGTGTAACTGGGCCCCCATGCTGCACAATGGAAAAAAAAATTTAACTAGGAATAGAAACATCAAAGCAAGTCCCCTAATAATGTAAAAAATCAGGCTATATTCAATAGTTAGGAGTTCAAAGTGGAGTTTTTTTTTCTAGTTTGGTCCATGAATATTTTGTAAACAGCATCTAATGCATCTTCACATTTCTGTGTTGTATAAACAGTTCAACAAATTAGATGTCAAAGAATCCTAAGGGCGGAAGTTTCCTGATAAGAGGAATCTCATAAAGAAATTATGGTATATTTAGAAACCAGAATGACATTTCCATCCTTTATTTGTTTACCACTTGAACTTTAGTAACTATATGGCAATGCATTAAAAGTCTTCTTAGTCATTTTCTTGGTGATTTTCCAGCCTCCTGAGAAATTATAGACCCAACAATAGTTCAAGGACTTCATAATTCACCAAAATTGTCTAAACTTCTGGAAAAGCTCTTTTTTTTTTTCCTGAAATGCTCAGGACTTATAGCCTATGAAGCTAAAGCTGACCTGCTTTCAGCTTGAGGTCTTTCTCAATCTGTGGAATTTATGAATAAGTCCATTTTTGCTATGGTATCTGTTTATGGTAAGGAGATAAAAAGTGATTCTCAGTTTTGAGATACCAGAACTAACAGCAGTACTAGCGGCCACAGCTATTCCAGTTACAGTTCTGACCAATGGCTATAAAAGTACTACTTTATACATTAAGCCTCATCAAAGTACCCCAGCATGGCAGCGTGATTCAAGGAGCTGTTTTTTCTCCTTACTGATGTATATCCTTACATTAGGAGAGTTATTTATGTTTTTCTTTTCCCTGATGCTCTTTAGGTTTCTGGTCAGTGGTATTTTATCATAGATAGGGGAAAAAAAAAAACAATACTTAATTAGGTTTTTAAAAGGTTCAAGTCTAGCTTTAACCATGGTGATTTTATCACAGCATGGGCAGAGAGAGGAGAGAAGCCAACACAAAGTAGTGAAAAGCAAGTCTCAGCAGGCAAGATGGCAAAGTTTTTCAGTGAGAAAATTAGGTTGGACAGGATACACACAAAGCACACTCTAGCAAGCAATCGATAATGTAAAACTTGGTATTTAGAGGGCATCTTTTATTCTAGGAATTCAAGGACCTTCCCAGGCATCAAGTACCCACTCATAATATTCAGACGTGTCAAGAAGCAAGTACTGATGGGTCAGACTTGCAAAGGTGAAAACAAGAAAGCCGGGCCATCTGGTCACATATAAACATTGTTGACCAGGAGCTGGAAAACTCGATTTGGCCATCTATACAACAAGATATATGATATTAAACTGAGAAAATTACATCAGCCAAGAATGTCAGAGTATGGCAAACAAAAAGAGCTGGGAGCACATCAACTAACGATGGGCTTATACTGCGACAGCTATGGTATGGGGTATAAGCCCATGAGGATTTCATGCAGAAATCATATGTAATATACTATTTTCCCAAAGGTGTTGGTTGGATATTTGTGGATATTGAAAGCCAAGGTAAAAGAGGACTTCATTTTCGGTATTATTTCTGAGAGGAAACCCCCAACACACACAGAGCCACCTAAACACGTCACCTTTAAAATAAAACACTTAAACATTTAAGATTATAAGGTCTAGAAAGGAATTAAGCATCAACACAAAAATGTAGAAATAAAGTGTAGAAATGTAGAAATAAAATATCTAAGTGATCAGATATAGTTTCCTGTGCTATACAATAGGACCTCGGTGCTTATCCATTCTAAATGTAATAGTTTGTATATCTCTTGGGATAGACCATGATGTAAGATAGTATGAGAAAAGCAATGTACACACACACATATATGACTGAGTCACTATGCTATATAGAAGAAGTGGACACAACACTGTAAATCAACTATACTCTAATAAAAAATATACAAGTGTCTCAGCAAAGGTTATGAAATAAGCTTACTGCCTGCTATAAAAATACTACCTTTAGTTATTGCAGTATTTAGAGTTCTTTGATAAGCTCTATGATTAAGCATAACAAACTCTTGATAATTGCTTTTTAAAAGATTTTAAAATGCATTTAACTCATTCAAAAAAATGCATTTAATAATGCCATTTCCAGAGTTCCCACTGCAGCTCAGCAGGTTAAGAACCCACTAGTAACCATGAGGATGTGGGTGCAATCCCTGGCCTCGATCAGTGGGTTAAGGATTCGGCATTGCTAAAAGCTACAGCATAGGTCACAGATGAAGCTCAGATCTGGCACTGCTGTGGCTGTGGTGTAGGCCAGCAGCCTGGGAACTTCCATATACTACAGGTGTGGCCACCTCCCCCCGACCCCCAAAAAAAGATATTTCCCATTCTGGTATTATTTTAACTTTAAAATACATTTGAACAACTTTCAGAGTGGAAAAACACTTTCCCTTCTACTCTTTTTTAGTTTCTTGACCAACACCGCCACACATACCCAGAGAATAAAAGATTAACAAGAGAAAAAAAAAACTAGAAGTTTAATTACATGGATACCTCCAAAATACATGAGAGAGACCCAGCAAGACTGAGTATAATTCTCTGAAATGGCCCAAGCCACCCTTAAACACCATCTCCAGCTAAAGACGAAAGATAGTGGGGAGGGGTGAGGCCAGTTATGGGGGGGGGGGGACCAGGCAAAGCACCGTAAACCAGGGTAAGATGGTTAGGCAGATCTAAGTCCTTGCTTGCCTTCTCCGATGATAGAGTGTCTAGAGATTTACATTTGTCCTTCACAAATGGAGGTTTCCTTAATCAATGTAAATGTCTCATAAAATTTTAACTTCTACTAGGTTTTCACAACTTTTCCTGTTCTGCAGTTTCTTAGAAAATAATCAGCCCAAAATAATTCTTACAGAAAAAAAAAAAAGACATATTCGGGGTGCTCCACTCACATCTCAATAAGTAAATGCCCACTCATTCTCCTTTTTCCAAAATTACTAAAATCTCATTTCATCATGCATTGTAGCAAATTTATAAACTGTCCTGGAAATAAGTCCCTTGTGTCATTTAAAAGCAAATGGAGTTCCCGTCGTGGCGCAGTGGTTAACGAATCCGACTAGGAACCATGAGGTTGCGGGTTCGGTCCCTGCCCTTGCTCAGTGGGTTAACGATCCGGCGTTGCCATGAGCTGTGGTGTAGGTCGCAGACGCGGCTCGGATCCCGCCTTGCTGTGGCTCTGGCGTAGGCCGGTGGCTACAGCTCCGACTGGACCCCTAGCCTGGGAACCTCCATATGCCGCGGGAGCGGCCCAAGAAATAGCTAAAAAAAATAAATAAATAAAATAAATAAATAAAAAATAAAAAATAAATAAAAGCAAATGGCTCCTTACCTTCAGAATATGCAGATTCTACCATTTTTTGTTAATGATATAGATTTGAGCTCACATAAGAATGTTTTGAGAACCACTATGTCCTGTATTAGTTAAATTTCTTCAGAAAATCTTTCTTTCAAAGAGCAAATATTACTTACAAAAACTTCCCACTTATTACCATTTTGTAGTTGAATATTGAGAGCCCAAATGAGAAAAATAGCAATATAAAAATTATCGGATTTGTTTTTCAGGGTTCTAGAGTAAAATCTCTGTAACCTTTTCACAACAGTGACTTACCCCTCTCACTATCTACAGAAAACTATGGATAAAATCCAAGCTAAGAAAAGATTAGAAATGTCAATACAAATGTGTGAAGAACTGTTTTGTTTTCTTACCCTGGAGAAAGGAAAGGGTATTGTAGCTGTGGTTGGAATTGTATGTGCTAGAACACACACACACGAGTTTTGGAAAAGAACTTATAATGCTTGTGTGGTGTCCACACAAGTAGATTAGCAAAATAAAGACAGATGGCAATGAATTAATCTAACATCCAACTCTAACACTTTACCGCAATGTTGCCATTACACACTTCTCTACTGCACTAATTCAGACTTCAACTTGACATTGATCACAAAAATACATGCATGAATTCAACACCATCTGCTACATAAGTACAATGCAAGGGAAAGGAGCCTGCAACCACGGGATGTTAGTAGTCAAAGCTGATTCTAGGAGAACACTCTTCTAATGAGAAGAGGTAAAGAGCTTGGGTGGCCCAGTTGCTGACCCAGTTATACTTGCCAAAATCCAACTGACACTTCTCCCAAAATATTTACCCCAAAACAAAGTGGTACAGCGCACAGACCCTCACACAAAGTAACCCTGTTATGATTTATCTATCTTTGAAAGAAGTTTTCAACTTGAATTAAAAATCAATACAGGTTGTATAAATAGACTTTTCACTTACACTTTTTCTGTCAGTAAAGTTGTAAACTAACAAAAACAGGGTTTCTTCAACATACTACTCAGTGGGGAAAGGACAATTTAACATTCTAGGAGTTCCCGTCATGGCTCAGCAGCTACAAATCTGACTAGTATCCATAGGACACAGGTTCAAACCCTGGCCTCGCTCAGTGGGTTAAGGATCCTGTGTTGCCGTGAACTGCTCAGATCTGGCATTGCTGTGGCCATGGCATAGGCCAGTGGCTACAACTCCAATTCAACCCTTAGCCTGGGAACCTCCATATGCCACGGGTGTGGCCCTAAAAACAGACAAAAATAAATAAAATAAAAAGAATTTAACATTCTATATACCCAAGGCTAAAAAGATACAAGAAAGTCAAACGTCATGCTACTGTAAAGGATCAAAATTTGCCACTCTATAAACTGTGTCTCTTTGGCATGGGGATTTATTCAGGCTGATTATTTTTAAGAAACAGTAGACTCGGGAATTTTTCCTGTTACCTTAGCTACCTTAGCTGCGTTAAAGAATTTAACTAAGTGGCCTGTTCCAGGAATAGGGCCATGACCAGAGATCTGTGCAAAGAATGTGGGCTAGACATGGTAGGGGGAACTAGGCAGCACCTAAAAATTAGTCCACTCTGTATCCCATTGTTTGCTGGGCCCTGCAGAGACAAACACTTGATTTTCCATGTCCAGGAAACTTGCCTTCCTCCCCTTTGAAGCCTGAAATCACTACTCACAACATTCTCTTCTGCCTTTAGCTGTAGATGGTACTCAAGGTGAGGGCTTTGGCCATTTGGGTGAGTCATTCAGTTTTCCTAAGTCTCTCCCATTTCTACATGTTATGCAACTTTTGGGGGATTTTCTGTTACTCCGTCTCATGTCAAATTAATTCTTAGACCAGCCAAAAGAACCTCGAAGGGTAGAGGGAAATTTTTCCTTCCCAATACTTCCAAACATAGGAAGTAGCAAGCTTTCCAGAAAACTCTTTATTCATCCTTACTAACCAACCGACTTCCTCACTTCCTAACCCTGCATCAAGGGAGGCTGGAGATCTTTCTTAGTAGGGATGTGAGGCGGAGGTTACAGATATGTGGCAAATGTATAGCAATCATGCATTTCAGGCTGCCCATCTCTGAGAGAAGAAACACATCATTGGATCACGATGATTCAGAATCATTTAATGCACTGTTGTGACAGGCTTCAAATTTTTAAAGTAAAAGAAAACCTCTTCATAATAAAACAGAAACAAAGACAACTAAGCAACAAAGAATATAATGGAAGATATTTAAAGATATTTTGACATGTTCCCCCAAACAATACAATTTTTGTAAATTTGTAAACTAGACCAAATATATTTATGAGGTAAGGAGGGAAAGCAACAAAAACACTTTCAAGAATAAATTATCTTAAAATCACACCCAGCAGCGTATTTCCAACATTCAAACTGAGACTTAAATGTAACTACAAACAAAACAAAATCAAACAAAGAGCAATATGAACTAACAGGGTTTGCCCTTATTGTAACAGCTATAAATGTTCAATAAACTCAAAAAGGTTCTTACAAAGATAATAACAGACATAAATAATGTTTCAAGCCTTTAATTCACTGGTAATGTAATAAAGAAAGTTGAAGATAGTTAATGCAATTAACCAACATCCCAGGAAAAGAAACCTTGAGATAAAAAACAAACAAAACCTTGAGATAGCTCTACCTATATAGTTATGCCATCCCACGTCCATGGGCAGTGCTCCAGGTAATTCTAAAATTAAGATTCCCTACCATCAAATGAGGTAACAGATAATAGGTTCCAACTTTCACTTGGAATATATGACATGATGTGAGACTGAAACAGAGAGTTTTGGTAGTGTTTCACCCTAATGAAAATATAGAATATGAAAGCTGGTAATTCATGGTCTTATAGTTCTTTATTCTGAAATCCATTTTGAAAAATTTTCATGTGCTATATGGCATTATCCAGCTTTCTAAAGATGTTTTTGCCCGAAGAAATGCAATCATGTTACTAAAAAATATACTTCAGGAGCTTCCTTTTTATCACATTAAGCCAGGTTCAAGATCTAAGGAGAATGTCTCATTCTATTTAATTACTATTAATGGTAAATTGTGTAAGCAGTTGGGTACATTTCGCTAATATGGCTTGGTTGTAAGACAAGTTTAAATCCATCATCTATATGCATAATTCACAAAGGTTATGCCAAAAACTAAGACATTTGTGGTAGTTTTGGGGTAAGAAACTGGACACATGATAAACTAATCACAACATACTCCCTCTATAAAGGATTTTGTCAATTTGCAAAGTAAAGCAAGTTTACTTATAAAGCTTGTGAAATGAAATAGGTCTCCTGGCCAGTGTGAGAAAAGAAGATCAAAGGGTTTACAAAGAATTTGAAAAAGCATGTAAAAAAGAGACAAGAAGCCTCTGTGCACTTCATGCAACAATGCAGAAAGTGGAAATGTTGATGGCTTTTGGTTCTTGACAAGTAGAGTGTAAATGCTATTTCAAGGATAAAAATATGTAAGAAGCAAGGTGATTTCATTCATTGTTGTGTGTGGTTTGGGTTTGGTTTTATGTTTGGTGAGTGTTATGTATGGTGTACTTTAGAGTCAAATATAAGTTTGTGCTATTAACAGGTAAATGAGTTTAATTACTCATATATATATGAATATATATATGCATATGTACACACACACATAGAAATAACAGAACATAGTGAAGAGAAGCAGGATTCGTCACTCCAAAATATCCATTATCTTGAGCTGATCATTTTTAAGAAACAGCAGACATAGGAAAAGTTCCAAAAACCTAGTAGAAGCTAGTCTTTTCTAAGAGACATTTACAAGGGAAATCTCCATTTGTAAGGGTGTCCCCCCACCCCCCCAAAAAAAGGGAGTTCCCGTCATGGCGCAGTAGTTAACGAATTCGACTAGGAACCGTGAGATTGCAGGTTCGATCCCTGGCCTTGCTCAGTGGGTTAAGGATCCGGCATTGCCGTGAGCTGTCATGTAGGTCACAGATGCCGCTCGGATCCTGCGTTGCTGTGGCTGTGGCTGTGGCCAGCAGCAAAAGCTCTGATTAGACCCCTAGCCTGGGAACCTCCATATGCTGCGGGAGCGGCCCAAGAAATGGCCAAAAGACCAAAAAAAAAAAAAAAAGTGTCTCCCTTTCTGTATCAAGAAGAGAAGGATGAATGAATGTCTAGAAACTCTTATCAAAGGACTTAAATTCACATTACAATCTTACCCATGTTTTTAATGTGCTTCGCCTGGTCCCCTCCGGAAACTGCCCCCTCCCCGCCCAACACCTTCTTTTGTCTTTTAACTGAAGATGGTACTTAAGATAGTGGCTTGGGCCATTTCAGTATTTTGTCAGTTTTCCCAGGTCTCTCCCATGTACACAATAAGAATCCATGTCATTAAACTTCAGGGGTTTTTTCCTCCTGTTAATGTCTTTTTATCCCAGCCAAGAACAAGGAAGGGAACAGGGAAAATTATTTTTCCTCCCCTCCAACAGAAATGATGAGAGAAAATGTACCATGCTATTCAAGTGCAAAAATCTTGGGAAGCCTCCCCGCTTCTTCAGCAGAGGGCACTCTGCAATGAAAAGTGGCTGGAAGCAGAGGGATGCTTTCTTTCCACCAGTATGCAAGACTACGGTCACAGTGTTGGTTCGAGACAAAAGAATTATTTTCCCACGTTAAGTCATCTTATCCGTGTGCAGCTACAGTAGGTCAGGTGGGGATGAACTCATGCCCATTCATGGTCAGTCTGATGCTCGGCCTCTACAATCGCCCAAGCCACCTTCTTGATCTGTTATAAGCATGGATGTGTAGCAAAGTGATCAATTCCATGAAATCAGAGGAATTACTACCAACTGCTGAAAATATCAGTGCTCTGACCTACACACTGCTTATTTAAAAAGTGATGATTTCAAAAGTGAAAACACTACAGGAATTAAACCTTCCTTTCTGTTCCAAAATAATGCTGCAAGTCAGACAGCCCTTCCTTTCACTTTCCCAGCCCCACAGTGCACTTACAGCCATCACTTTCCAGGAGCCTTAGGTGCCTTAATAGGCATCACAGGAATGGAGAAAGCCTCAGAACAGAAGGAATCATGCCTAGCAGTTAACTGCCTAGATTTCAGAGTCCACCCCAGGTCCTCCACTTAGCTGTGTTAGCTGTGTTGTCTTGCGCAAGTTACTCAATCTTGCAACGCCCTGCTTCCCTAGTTCTCAATGAGTATGCAGGTATGAGAAATGAAATGTGGTCATCTATGTTCGGTCTTCAACTTTTGGCATAGTAAATACTCTGGATATATTTAGTTAAAATCACCATTAATAATAGTAATTTTTTTTTTATTTTTTTATGGCCACACCTGCAGCATATGGAAAATCCCAGGCCAGAGGTGAAATAGGAACTGTAGATGCTGGCCTATGCCACAGCCACAGCAACACTAGATCCAAGCCACATCTGCAACCTATACCACAGCTCATGGCAACTTCAGATCCGTAACCCACCAAGGGGAACACAGGATTAAACCCGCGTCCTCATGGATATTAGTTGGGTTCATTACCACGGAGCCACAACAGGAACTCCACAATGTTTATTTATTTATTTATTTATTTTGTCTTTTTGCCTTTTCTAGGGCCGCTCCCGAGACATATGGAGGTTCCCAGGCTAGGGGTCCAATCAGAGCTGTAGCCATCAGCCTACGACAGAGCCACAGCAACTCAGGATCCGAGCCACGTCTGCGACCTACACCACAGCTCACTGCAACGCCGGATCCTTAACCCACTGAGCAAAGGCCAGGGATCGAACCTGCAACCTCATGGTTCCTAGTCGGATTCGTTAACCACTGACCTACGACGGGAAGTCCCACAATGTTTCTTTGTTAATGCCATCTGCTTCTCATTGTTTCATTATTCTCTAACTCTTGGAACATATTCACCTGTTTTGATATTTTTAGACTCACAAAAGTCATACAGTTATGTAAACAACTTAAAACTTCTTTACAACAGTATAGGGTCTAAAATATGCATAAAATGCCCCACTTTTGTCCATAGAGTCCAACTTTATTGAGAAAATACTGCTGAAATATAGCAGTAAAATTTTACAGCTTATCCTTCCAAATATTCTCTATCAGTATATATGGCATACCTGTTTTCTCCATAATATACATATTTTCTTCATTTTTTTCCCCCCACTTAAAAACGTCTGTCTGCCATCTTTCCTGTCAATACCTACAGTGCTATCTTATCCTTTCCAATATAGTATTCTGTTCCCAAGTTGGGCCATGACTTGTTTAATTAGTCCCACATTAATGAACATTCAGGCTGCTTCTGTTTGTATTATACATGATACTGCAAAGAACAACCTTTCACATAAATCTTTGCACATGTGTGCAAATATATCCACAGCACAAATTCCTAGCAACAGCAGTGCTAGGTCAAAAAAGTTATGTATTTTTCAGATATGTTTTCTATATATTGTCAACTGGGCCTACAAGCAGTTTGTATCACCTCTCATGCTTTCCTCACATTTATGAGAATAAGCACCCATTCACTTTGCTAACATTCCTTCTTTGAGCACTATTATTTGGGAGATATAAGGTGCCTTAAATTAAAATGCAAAGACATACAAGAGCAAGGACACTATCTTTCGTGTCTTATCTGTCCTTTACCCCTAGACATACATAACGCCTGACAGCCTGTTCAACCCATAGGTGTCTTCCAGAGTATGTTGATTTTGTGAATGGTAACACAAGAAATCAGAGAGAAGGGTGGGTTTTAGAAGCTACCTAAGAAAATTCCGTACTCAACACAAGCTTTCTTCCATTTTCTCACATCTTCTCTGCATCCATAAGAGTATTTGCCAACAGTTTCAGAGAACTATTGTCACAAAGATACAGTTTATAAATAAACCTCTTTTTAAAACTCACGAGTTCTAGTGGGCATTTTTTATGTCACTGTAGTGCACTAAGTCTTCAGGTGGTGGCACCTTGGTGGCTTCAGAAGTCTTACCAAGACTAAATTACTCCCCAAAAATTTTAGATGGGGAAATTACTATCAATTAATGCAATTAGGATCAATCTGAAAGCTAGCATGAGGTAGCACTTGAATAGTTCAAACCCCAGTAATTCAGATTTGGCAAAAAGTTAAATGGAACACCAAAAATAGGCCAGAGAATTGTCTGTGGGTATTAGAGAACATTTCAGCAATACTGTGCATAGTACAGTACTGCTCTACCAATTACGCAATGTGGCAGCTAATGGTTTAGGGAGCTACAGTATTGGGTGACAAGTTGCAGCACTTAAAATGCCAGCTATTAATTTTGTTGTCTACTATTTATTTTAAATATTAGTCATAGAGTGTCAACTGGACTTAAGGCTATTAGAAATCCTCTAGATAGTATAATTTCTGTGAAGGAAATGGTACCTATCAGTTTATCATTTAATGACACTTGTCAATTCTGAATGATGGGCAGGGGCGAGATATTTTGACTTGTAAGAGCACTTATTTGTGTTCTCCCATTTCCTTCAGGTAGAAAATGCTGCAAGGTATTCTTCTTCGAGGCATTTTCATATAGAACCAATGGCATTTAATACACATTAAAACAAAGAAATGGAAATGAACATTTTTCAGTACTTCCTATACCCCTGACACCATCCAAGGCTCTGTGTATATGTTATTTCATTTAATCTTTACCACTGCCTTGCCCGCTATGTACTGTTATGTCTGTGCATGCACTGTGTGTGTCTGTGTGTGTGTGTGTATCTATGTGTGTGTATATATATACACATATGTATATATGGAGGTGGACACAAAGAGGAGTAACTTGCTCAAGGATTCAAAGCTCATTATCTGCCTCCAAAGCTTATGCTCTTCCTACTGTACTGCCACTTTGTCTGCAGCTGTCAAAACTTCAAGAAAATGTTTTCAGATAAGAGCCTAAGCAAAAAAGAAACAGCATTTTAATCTGAGAATTTTTAGCATTGAAATGAGCCAGCTCTCCCAATCAAGAATGCATGATAAGGAATGATGAATGCAAATGTCCGATTTATAAACAGGCAGAGAATACTGAACATTGTTAGTTAATTCTGGATTGCTTATACCAACAGGAGAGTGGACATGTAAACAATCTGGGAATAGAGACCTTTTATAAATTATATCTGACTTTGAACTATGTTTTTTTCACATATGAAATATTCTTTTTTTTTTTTTTTTTTTTAAAGGCTGCACCCATGGCATATGGAGGTTCCCAGGCTAGGGGCTGAATCAGAGCTATAGCTGCCGGCCTACACCAGAGCCAAAGCAATGCCAGATCTGAGCCACATCTGTGACCTACAACACAGCTCACAGCAACGCTGGATCCTTAACCCACTGAGTGAGGCCAGGGATTGAACCTGCAACCTCTTGGTTCCTAGTCGGATTCGTTCCTGCTGCGCCATGATGGAAACTCCTTTTTTATTTTTGCTTTTTAGGACTGCACCCACAGCATAGGGAGGCTCCCAGACTAGGGGTCCAATGGGAGCTACAGCTGCTGGCCTGCGCCACAGGCACAGCAACACAGGATCCGAGCTGCCTCTGTGATCTACACCACAGCTCACAGCAATGCCAGATCCTTAATCCACTGAGCAAGGCCAGGAATGGAACCCACAACCTTATGGTTCCTAGTCGGACTTGTTTCTACTGCACCACAACAGGAACTCCAAAAAAAATCCTCCTGTGAAATAATCTTAATAGTAAATTCTCACCTCCTTATTATTATAAGATCTTACTTCTTTGACATTAGCTTATAAAACATTGTGTTAATGGAGACTTTATCCCATACTGGACAAACCTGATTCAGAGGCACGGGGTTTGGCATTTTCCATTCCAACCTCTGCTTGGTTTCTCCTAAAATCAGCTCATATGTTCAGGCTGATGTCAAAAACAAGGGAGATCAAAAATCCTCCCATCTCAAAACTAATCTGATTTCAGAAACATTGCTTCAAAGAAACAAATCAAACCAGAACACAAGCAAAGTGACAACCAGATAAAAAGGGGCAAAATGCAAATCAACCGAAGGAAATGCAAGGGCTGTTGTGTGACTCAGATGAGATCATGAACAAGAATGCATTTACTGGGTAATGAAATTTATTATGTTTACTATCCAGTTTGTGTTTTAAAAAATGAAACACCCAAACATTAAAGGTCAAAACAAGGAGCTTCACAGGAAAAAAGTTATATGAAACCACAAGGTGGACAATTGAGGGTTTGACTATACAACTACAAAAGCTGGTAGCAATCAAAGATCTCACAGTCTGATGTTTCATACTCAGTTCTCTGACCCATGCTTCTTAGGAACACAGATTCAATTTATGTTCCCCAGCCACTGGAATTATTTTATCCAAAGATAAAATAACAATCCTATACTTTTTTTTTTTTTTTGGTCTTTTTGCCATTTCTTGGGCCGCTCCTGCGGCATATGAAGTTTCCCAGGCTAGGGGTCGAATCAGAGCTGTAGCCACCAGCCTACGCCAGAGCCACAGCAACGCGGGATCCGAACCGCATCTGTGACCTACACCACAGCTCACGGCAACGCCGGATCGTTAACCCACTGAGCAAGGGCAGGGACCGAACCCGCAATCTCATGGTTCCTAGTCGGATTCGTTAACCACTGCGCCACGATGGGAACTCCCAACAATCCTATACTTAAGTTGCATGGTTTTTCTAAGTTTCCCTATCAGTCTCTTAAACTTTTCAAAACTATGTACAGTAATATAAAATAAAACAAAAAAAAGAGAATTTTAAGTATAGATACAAACCTTAGTGCTAATTTGCATAAAGTTAGTGATATTTTCTTCATTCATTCCTAACTTATTCCTTTAAAAATAGTGCACTTATTAACTCAGGTGCTGTTACACAAGTAAATGAAATAATTTCATGTGGGCAAATAGCTTTGAAAGAACATGTTTGTTGAGTACTTACCACGAACATGGCGTTCTAAAAGTACTTTACATCCACAATCTTCTTCAATACTTGAGACAGCTCTGTGAGGAGAATATTCTTATCCAATATTGTAGGAATGAGGAAGGTAAGTCTGGAAGAAGTTCCATATTTCAGTGATAAAAATCAACAAATGGCCACCTGAGTTCTTTCTTCTAAACCATAGCAGCCTCTTAAGTTCAGAACTGAAGAGCACCAACTGAGAGTGAGAGAGGGGGGGTTTCAGCCCCAGTTCACTACTTCATAGTGGGAGGACCTTTAGGAAGAGGATTCATCTGACTCTTGATTCTCTCACCTGTAAAATGGAAAAATAATGCATCTAAATCTTAGGGTGGTTGCAAAGACGAAATGAGTAAGTACTTAGTATAGGAAGGTTCCTGTTTTATTATTAATTTCCAAGAAGGCTAGCCTGGTAATTTGGTACCTTGTGGTACAGCCGGTTAAAGATCTGGTGTTGTCACTGCAGACCCCCAGCCTGGTAATTCCACGTGCTGCAGGAGCCCCCCCAAAATAATTAATAATAATTCAATAAAATGGAACAGGAACCATCATACGAAGGCGTAAAGAAACAGAGGAACCAAAGGAGTCAATACATTTGTGTTCATTGAGATCATAAGCCTCCCAGGGACCAAAGCAACGTACCATACCAGCCTCTTTCTCCAAGAACAGTTCCTACATCAGTTTCTTAGTGAAGAGAGTCTTCAGGGTGGAGGAATCCAAATCGGGCTTAACAGCGAGGAAGTGATGTCAAATAGCAGGCTCCATAAAATCAGATTCCCAGAAAAGCCTGAAGCAGACAGATACAAGAAGTTGTTTCTTGTGGCAGCCTAAGTGAAAGATATAGGCTTAACAATTAGCTGTAATTCTGAGGTAGCAGCACCGCACAGGGAGAAGATAACGTGGTTCAGGGTCCTGCCTCTCTGCGGGCGCTCCAGCATTGCTTCTCCAAGTGCCGCCCTCAGAATAAGCATCCCGGGAGCACTTGCGAAAATGTAAATGCTACGACCTCACCCCTTTGGGGGTGGAGCCCTGGGATTGGCACTTTAACGAACCATCCAGGTGATGTAGATGTTTGCTCAGATGTGAGAATCACTTTTTAAACCTGACTCAAGAGTGGGTAGGACTTGTAATACCTCAGAAGTGGTAGCAGTGGTAGATTGAATTTTCAGAGCCTGTAATTCTGGCCATCTCCCAAAGACAAAAAAAAAAAAAAAGCTCCCTAAAGGAGGGTCCTCCTCTAAGAAATATGGCCATTGTACCTACCAAAATGTTACCTGCAAGATATACATCTCTAAGTGTCCCGCTCAAGGGAACCCACCAAATGCACATATGATAGTAATCACTTTCAGATTAGAATGTTTGCCAACAATGATTGTTTAATTATAATTTAAATTAAATCTTACCTCCCCACTCCGTAAGTATGGACTGTACACAGTGACTTCCTTCCAAAGGACACAGTATGGAAAAGAGTAGAAAAAGCAACTTTACAGTGAAAAAACGAAAAATGGCACTTTCCTTCTGTGGTCTTCATCCCAAGAATCCATAACCTTATTCTGTTCATGAGAAAAACAGCAGACAAATACAAATTAAGAGACATTCTACAAAATACCTGACCAGTCCTCCTCAGAACTGTCAAGGTCATCAAAAACAATGGACGTCTGATAAACTCGCATGGTCAAGAGGAGACACGACAACAAAATTTCATGTGGTATCCTGGATGTGATCTTGGAACAGAAAAGGGATATTAGATTTAAAAAACTAAGAAAATATGGGACGTTCCCAGTGTGGCACAGTGGGCTAAGATTCCAACTGCAGTGCCTCAGGTCACTAGGGAGGTACAGGTTCAATCCCCAGCCCAGAGCAGTGGGTTAAAGGATCTGGCATTGCTGCAGCTGTGGCAAAGCTTGCAGCTGCAGCTAGGATTCAATCCCTGGCCTGGGAACTTCCATATGCCATGGGTGTGGCCATAAAACAAGAATATCCAATAAAGAACGGACTTTAGTTATTACTAATATAGGAACACTGGTCCGTCCATTGTGAACAATATACTACACCCATGTAAGATGGCACAAAAGGGGAAATCGGTTGGAGTATATGAGAACACTTTGTACCATCATCACAATTTTTCTGCAAATCTAAAACTATTCTAAAATTAAAAGTTTATTTTAAAAAATTCAGTCTTTCTTCCTTATAATAAGCAGATATCCAGACCATTTGCCTGCCAAGTCTTCTCCTTAAAAATGATAATGGGAAAATACATGTTTCTGCCAGAAAAACTGGTTACTTTCTCTACAAATTCAGAAGCATTCTTAAGTGTCTTCACAGCTTCCAGACTTCTTAATTTGCATCATTCTGGTCCCTAGAAATATCATATGAAAAGACTGTAAAGTTTTCATATTTTCCCTCTTTGTTTGCTTTTAGCTGGACATGAACCTTCACTTTTTTCTATGTGAATGCCTGACTGCCTGTTTTCCCACATCTGTTTAAGTGAACAATGTTATAAACTTCGATCAATCATATCTTAAATCTGCATATTCAATTTCCTTATCCTGGACCCTTTGATTCAATGAACCTAAATGATTCTATTAAACACAACGCACTCAGCTTCCCTTTAATTATCTTGAGAACCCTGGGAGAGAATTGGGACCACTTTGTTCCAGCTGACCTTAGACTGAGGTGGAAAGTTATTCTCCAGCTGTTTCTGACACTTTGTAGAAGCAGCTATAAAAGGAAAGAAAACAATCAAGAATTTCACAGTCATTTGGCAAAGTAAAATGTGAGTGGGGAATTCTATATTGTTTATTAAATAAGAAACAGAAACAAAAGCCATTTCTGCAGTGCTTGGCTCCAAATTAATATTTTTTTTTTTTTAAAAAAAAGGTCCAAGGAAGAAGCATGTTGTACAATTATGATAAGCTGATTTAAGGCAGGGAACTACCACTTGAAGTATAAACTGGAGATTTTTATCACAACATACCTAGTAAAAAAACTGAAAAACAAAAAAACAGAACCAGCTTTAGATAATTATCCCACCACTACAGGCAGAACAAGTTCTGTCAAAATTAACCATTTTCTTCCTCTCCTCCAGGAAAAGACACTAGTAAGACCCAGATGTTCATGTGTTTATGGAGAGTGGTATAACTTTAGGGTGCTGGCAAGTTCTCTTGAGTATCCAGCTAAGCAGATGAGCAAGTTTTAAAAGTTACACCCCAATGGAAAGACTATCAGACTGATTTAGGAGGCCTGGTTTTACCCCTAATCAACTGGTGAATTTAGGCAAATCCCTTAAGCAGCTCACAGTTCCCAATGTACTTTTGGTATACAGTATCATTTGATCCTGACAATAAAGCAATACGATTAACAAGGCAGGGGTTATCGTGCATTCACAGATGAGGAGGTCAAGTTTAAAGAACTTATGTCTGTTCAGCTGGGTCATACCGTGAGGAAGTGGGAAGCAGGAACTGGACCTCAGGTTTTCCGACTTCAGTTCTCTGCTCTTCACACAGCACCACAAAGCTATCTAGAAATGCCTTTTGGCTCTAAAATTCCATTACCCTTTGACTAAAAAATGGCTTTGAAATTTTAAATTCATAATCTTTCCTCTCCAGCTAAATAAATATGAATGTTCCTACATCTCTACCCCAAAAAGTCAATATGTTTTTCCAGTTCAAAATGAGAAAAAAGATTGGAGATTTTAAAAGCAGAAGAATCAATCATAATTTTAGCATCTTTTATAGATTTAAAAGGCTTTGCCTGCTTTAAAAAAAAGTGAGGCAATTCTTCAAAGAAGCATAGGGATTCTTAATAAAGCTGCAATCTAATCTTGGACCAATATATTATCACAAAACAACATGAGTCAGAGGGTCCACGAGCTTGTTTTGTTCCTCAGTCTAAATTGTGGTAGGTGATAAATAACAAGTTCTTATGGAAGGTTAAAGTAATGAAGAGCAAATAAGTAGGTGTTTTTTCCATAAATCATGGCTAAAAACTACAGGAGACAATACTCCTCTGATTTTGGCATTTCAACTGTGAAATGAGAATCTAAGTGACGAACATTAGGATATGGAAAGTGAAAGTAAGAGATCTTGGCAAAATTCTGACACTGCCACTTCCCAGTATAATTATCAATTTCACAATTAGTGACTTCAATTTATGCTTGGGGGTAAACTAAAAAAGAATTTTAAATATCTCAGAAATGACAAAGACAATCAGACCAGCCTTTAAAATGCCAGATTTGGGAGTTCCATGGTAGTGAAGTGGGTTAAGGATCCAGTGTTGTCACTGTCATGGCTCCAGTCACTTCTGTGGCACAATTTCCATGCCTGGCCCAGGAACTTCTGCACACTGTGGGCATGGCCAAAGAGAAAAAAATAATGAAAAAAATAATGAAATACTAGATTTTCTCTTTCGAAAAGAGATCCCATGTTTATTGCAGCATCATTTACAATAGTCAAAATATGGGGGAGAGGATTAAGATGGTGGAATAGAAGGACTGGAGCTCAACTTCTCTCCTAAAAACAACAAAATTCACAACTAAAGGCTGAGCAATCTCCACCCAAATGGACCGGAAACCTTAAAAAAGATATCCTACTCCAGAAGAAAAAGAGGAAGCCACATCAAGAGGTACGAGGGGCAATTTCGTGATATAAACAACCCCATACCTCCCGGGTGGGAAGCTCCACACACTGGAAACTAACTGGTTCACAGAGACTCACCCACAGGAGTGAGAGTTCTGAAACCCACATCAAACCCTCATGTGCGGGGATCTGGCACTGGGAGAAGGAGCCCTTGGAGCATCTGGCGTTGAAGGCCAGTGGGGCTTGTGCACAGGAGCTCCACAGGACTGGGGAAAATGGACACCCCATTCTTAAAAAGTGCACACAGACTTTCACGTGCACTGGGTCCCAGGGCAGAGCAAGGTCTCCATAGGAATCTGGGTCAAACCAAGAACCGCAGTTCTTGGAGGACATCCTGGGAAAACAGGGGTGAATGTGGCTTATTGTGAGGGAGGGACATTGAAGGCAAAGCTCTAGGGAATATTCAGCAGCCACCTTTCTCTGGAGGTGGCCATTTTGGGAACATCTGGCCCCGTCCGTCAGTCAGCTGAGAAGCCCCAGGGCAAACAACAATCCAGGTGGGATCACTGCCCTGCCCCTCAGTAAACAGGCTGCCTAAAGACCCCTCAGGCACACAGCTGGCCCTAATCCCATCCAGAGACTAAGCCCCACCCACCAGAGGAATTAGAATCAGCTCCACCTACCAGTGGGCAGGCATCAGCCCCTCCCATCAGGAAGCCTACAGCAAGCCCCCATACGGACTTCAGCCACAAGGGGGGCAGACACCAGAAGTGAGAGAGGCTACAACTCTATTATCTGGAAAAAGGTCACCACACCAAGAACCTATAAAAATGAAAAGACAGAGAACTATAACTCAGATGAGGGAGAAAGGAAAAACCCCAGAAAGTCAGCTAAGCAATGAGGAGATTCTCAGCCTCCAGGAAAAAGACTTTAGACTGTTGATGCTGAAGATGATGCAAGACATTGGAAATAAACTGGAGGCAAAGATGGGTAACTTACAGGAAACACTGAGCAAAGAGATACAAGCTATAAAACTTAACCAAGAAGAGACACAAAATACAATAACTGAAATAAAAAATTCACTAGAAGCAGCAGCTAACAGCACAATACAGGAGGCAGAGGAATAAGCGAGGTGGAGCACAGATTAGTGGAAATTATGGATGCAGAACAGAAAAGAGAAAAAATATTGAAAACTAATGAAGAGAGTCTCAGAGAACTCTGGAACAACGTTAAACACTCCAACATCTGTATTATAGGGGTGCCAGAAGGAGAAGAGAGAGAGAAGGAGACAGAAAAAATATTCCAAGAGGTAATAGCCAAAAACTTCCCTAATAGGAAAGGAACCACTCACTCAAATTCAGGAAGCACAAAGAGTACCATATAAAATAAACCCAAGGAGGAATACACCCTGAGACACATATTAATCCAACTGACCAAAATTAAAGACAAAGAGAAAATCTTGAAAGCAGCTAGGGAAAAGAAACAAGTAACATACAAGGGAACCCTGATAAGGTTATTGGCAGATTTTTCAGCAGAAACTCTGCAGGCCAGAAGGGAGTGGCATGATATACTCAATGTGATGAAAGGAAAAAACCTCCAACCAAGATGACTTTACCCAGCAAGGCTCTCATTCAGATTTTTAGGAGAAAGCAAAACTTTCACAGATAAGCAGAAGTTGAGAGAATTCAGCAACACTAAACCAGCCTTACAACAAATACTCAAGGAACTTCTCTAGGCAGAAAAGAAAAGACAGCAACAGGAAACAACAATTCCACAAATGACAAGGCTCACCAGTAAAGGTATATATACAGTAAAGATACAAAATCATCCATGCACAATTTTACCACCAAAGTCAGAAGTCATGAGAAGAGGTGGGTACAAATGCAGGACACTGGAGATGAACTTGCAATTAAGAGAACAACAACTTAAAACAATCTCATATATATATAGACTCTTACATCAAAACTTTAGAATAACTGCAAACCAAAAATCTACAATTGATGCACAAATAAGGAATCTCTGGAGAAGAAATATATCTCATAGTAAATAAGTGCATAATCCATCATGAAGGGGGTCATTTGACATCATTCTTGGAATGCTGAAGTCTTCTTACATCTGATTCTGATTTCCTCTCCATCAAAGAATTTATGATAATTATAATTAAATAATGCAACTGTACAATTAAATAATACAGTTCTACAATTGTATTATTAATAACCATTTCTCTCCATGGTACAATGTAAGGTTTATAATGCCTTGTTTATCACATCACCTAGAATGGTGTAATGCCTATACTGAAGAATCAATGAGATGTAATAAATTGTGAGGACATATTTATATAGTTACACTGTTTTTTAACCAATTTACGCATTTTATATTTTACATATTTTTAAAGGGTGTATTATTTTTGTTATTCTTACCAGTTAAGTTATTCTTTTTATTATGCTATATAAAGTATTTAATGGTATATAAGGCCTTCTTCTTTATAAATTTTAGTTGCATAATACACACAATTGTAATATAATGCTAATATTTAAAGAAAAAATGAAATGTAATAGATAATACTAAATAGTAAAGATGAAAGCCATACAAAATGGGATAAAGTATAGAATAAATTTCCTTTTTGTCTCAGCATATTTTCCATTCCACTTCTCCAGAGGGGGGTCACTTAATCTGTTTCTTAAGATCCATGATATAATAGTCTGTGTGAATGTAATTGTGCTTAAATATATGTATTTTATTCTGTTAAAAAAATAATAAAATTTCAAAAAAAAAAGAAAAGAAATGTGGTGGATTGAGGAGTTCCCATTATGGCTCATCAGTAACGAACCTGACTAGTATCCATGAGGATGCAGGTTAGATCCCTGGCCTCTCTCAGTGGGTTAAGGGTCCAGTGTTGCCGTGAGCTGTGGTGTAGGTCACAGACACTGCTTGGATCCTATGTTGCTGTGGCTGTGGTGTAGACAGCAACTTCAGCTCCGATTCAACACCTGGCCTGGGAACTTACATATGCCCAAAGGTGCGGCCATAAATAAAATTAAATAATAAATAAATGAATAAATAAATGCAAAAAAGAATTGTAGTGAGTTGAAATCTCTTTAATGTAGATGGCATTTATAAAAGTAGTATATTTGATTCTTTAATCTTAACTGCCTCCACCTAGCAAAGGCTTCTGAAGTCCTTAGCAGTTATTACAAATCTAGAAATTAAAAATATAAATAGGTGTTTGAAAAAAAAAGAACAAAATAATGCCATTTGCAGCAACATGGATGGAACTAGAGACTCTCATACTAAGTGAAGTAAGTCAGAAGTATAATTTTATTCTATGTAAATTTTAAAAAGTGAAAAAAATTAAATAAAAAAAAAGAGATGTGCTCATCGAGGGTATCATTCTGCGCAGGGGAGTCACTACTGCATGAAACTTCCATCCTGGGTAAATATCTCTGACTCACTGAGAGGCAAAAACAGCCAGCGGTCAGGCTCAGCATCTATCATCCCATTCCAGCTTGGGAAGAAGAGCCCTGATTTTTAACAAGTCACGGTTTTAAAAGTATCCAATAGTTGGAAAGAAACAAAAGAGATCAGTCGCTTTGGTGAAGTACTGGGGGTTTACATAAAGCTGACTCTCCAGACTCTCATTCTATAGGTGTGTATTCAATCGACTTCCTGTTGACGGAACTATTTTACAGCTCTGCAAACTGCAAAAAACTGATAGCAACACCAATGAATTTTGTCTGGCAGAGAACATAAATCTCCATTCTTGTTTCAACTGGTAGGAACATCTTGCTTGTTCCTGACTTAATGAATGAGCTAAATAACATTGTAGACACATGACCTTTTTATAAAAAAAAAATAGTCAAAATATGGAAACAACCTATGTCCATTGACAGATGAACGGATAAAGAAAATGTGGTATGTATATACCATGGAATATTATTCATTCTTTAAAAAGAAGGAAATGTGCCACTTGCAACGACACAGATGAACCTGGAAGACATTGTGCTAAGGTGAAATAAGCCAGGCAGACAAAGACAAATACTGCATGATCTCACTCATAGGTGAAATCTAAAAAGTTGAACTCATAAAATGGAAAGTAGAATGAGGGTGTCCAGGGCTGAGGGTGGGTGGGGGAAACGGGGAGATGTTGGTCAAAGGGTACAAACTTTCAGTTTTGCAGGATGTACAGCACGGCGACTATAAGTTAATAATACTGTAGTGTATACTTGAAACATGCTAAGAGACTAGATCTTAAGTATTCCACACACACACACACACACACACAATAACTGGAGTTCCCATTGTGGCACAGCGAAAATGAATCCAACTGGTATCCATGATGATGCAGGTTCAGTCCCTGGCCTCACTCTGTCAGTCAGGGATCCTGTGTCGCCCTGAGCTGTGGTGTAGGTCACAGACGTGGCTAGGACCTGGCATTGCTGTGGCTGTGGCATAAGCCAGCAGCTGTAGCTCTAATTTGACCCCTAGCCTGAAAACGTCCATATGCTGCAAGTACAGCCCTAAAAAGCACAGAAAAAAAAGAAAAGAAAAACAGTAGCTATATGAGTTGATGGATGTGTTAATTCACTTGATTGTGGTGATCATTTCACAATGTATAGATACATTGAAACATCACTCTGTAACCTTAAATACATACAATTTTTATTTGTCAATTATACCTCATTAAGGCTAGGAAAAGAGTTCCCATTGTGGCTCAGTGGAAACAAATCTGACTAGCATCCATGAAGACGAAGGTCCAATCCCTGGCCACGGTCAGTGAGTTAAGGATCTGGCACTGCCGTGAGCTGTGGTGAAGGTCACTGACACGGCTTGCATCTGGCATTGCTATGGCTGTGGTGTAGGCCAGGGACTACAGCTCTGATTCAACCCCTAGCCTGGGAACCTCCATATGCCGCAGGTGCAGCCCTAAAAAAACATAAAACAAACAAACAAAAAAGCTAGGAAAAATATTAGATTTCTCTCAAAATAGCTACAAATTTGAAAAACCAAAATGATTTCACTAAAGAGAACACACGTACACAAAACCACCTCTGTTTTCAAATCCTATTAAAACTACAAGAGAAATAGAATAATACAAACAAATCTATATTGGTGCTAGAAAGCTGAAAAAGCCATGATCAGAGGATCAGAGCAGTGCAGAAATCCTGGAAGACATACAGCAAGTCAAAATGACAGAAAATGTCAACACTGTTGAAAAATCTGTAAACCTGCCAAGACAAAAGGTTGGGGGGGGGGATGCAGAGAAACATAAATTTTCCCAGAAGCCTGAAATAATCCCCAAACCAGAGACATTGAGGCTGGGAAAAGGAAGGGACAGTAAGGAAACAGGCAATTAAAGGAATAGAAACATGCAGATCTGATCCCCTGACCACGAAACCATGGCTGTGGCATTTGTTATAGACTCTAAAGCACTCAGAACCACTCTACATAGAAGAGCGGAGTTCCGACAAGTACTGTCAGAATGTCCCTCACAGTGGGAGAAGCAGGACAGTGCTTCAAGTCATATAAGGCCGTTAAGAGGGAAGGGAAGCCCTGGCAGCAAAGAAACAAGCTACCCACAGCCCTTAAATAAAAGGGCACACGGCCATATAGCTTCTGCCTCCCCCAGCGCTGGATTCAGAACCCCTGTCATCCAAACATTTACTCATTGCTAATGACATGGGACCCTCTCCTAGGAGGTAGGAACTATGCTTCAACTAACTAATACTGATCAAATCAATCGAGACCAACATGTATAAATATGAACAGAAGATCAAGAGCCTTCAGGTATTGGAGGAAAATCAACAGAATGAAAGAAATCCACCAAAATCAACAAGCAGAAAAATTAACTTCCCAAGAAACAGTGTCATTCAGCACAGAAAAATATTCTTAAACATATAAGTAAGTTTTTCAGTGAGCTTTATATCCATTTAGAAACAATGGGATTCTCCAAAAAAAGAAAAAAAAAAAGGAGTTTCCTGGATAAAATCTTAAACCAGTCTCAGTACAGGGAGGACAAGGGGAAACGGAAGAAAAAGGCAGCCACTCCAGACTGGTAGGTGGCAGGTTCAAGCAGCGAGGGAATTAGCCAAGAGGCTTGTCTGGGAGCCCCAAGATGACTAGTCTTCACAGAAGTCCGCCAGGATTTAAAATGTTTATAGAGAGGATATAACAGGGTTCAGTCACATATGCAGTCCAGATGGTCTCAACACATCTGACACTTTCAAGGTTGCAGCCTTGAAATGGCTCAGGCTATAGAAGAGGATGGAATATATATCCTAAGGATGGGGAGGAGGGGAGGAGCTTCATGAAGCCTGGGTCAACAGCGATCACATCATCTCGTCCAACAATAAGCAACAGAGAACTTAAAAATTTTAAATATCCTGGCCACTTTTAAAAAGCTCAGTGGATGGGCTAAGGTCATAATAAAAAGCAAGAAAATAAAATCAAGGGCTTCTTCTGGAGTCCAATGCAGAAAAATAAAGCTGAAGAGTGTGAGAAAAACTAAAAGGCTCAGAAGAGAGATTCAGTGGTTCCATTACAGTATTAACGGGGGTTTCGGGGAGTTCCCATCGTGGCTCAGTGGTTAACGACTCCGACTAGGAACCATGAGGTTGCGGGTTCAATCCCTGGCCTTGCTCAGTGGGTTAAGGGTCTGGCGTTGGCATGAGCTGTGGTGTAAGTTGCAGACATGGCTTGGATCCCACGTTGCTGTGGCTCTGGCATAGGCCGGTGGCTACAGCTCTGATTAGATCCCTTGCCTGGGAACCTCCATCTGCCGTGATCACGGCCCTAGAAATGGCAAAAAAAAAAAAAAAAAAAAAAAAAATGGGGTTTTCAGAGGGAGAGAAGAGAGCATGGAGTTGAGAGAATAATCCAAGAAAGAAGAGAAAATGTTCACTGAGCTGAGGAAAGATGACTCTTGAGGTTGTAACATCCACCAAGTATCCTGTGGTAACCACAGAAGGACTTCAACATAGGCAAACAGTCATAGAATTTCTGAACAGCTACAACAGCCTTCCAAGAGGTAAATCAAGTTAGTCACCAAGAAATGAGAAATGGACTGGCATCATATTTCTTGTCCATGACAGAGGGTGCTAAAAGAAAATGAGAGAAAAAAAAAGGTCTCTAAATTCTATGAATACCTTGCTCATGAAAATGTAAATTGATCCAATCTTTACAGCAAGCAACTTGTCAATGACTATGGAAATTAAGAACGAAGATACCCTTTGACCCTATAGCTACATTCCTAGGAATCTATCTTATGGTAAATTTACACAGATACGAAATGATACACATAAAAGCATACTGACTGGGCCACATCCAGACAATATATATTCTCCAATGCCATTTTTTTTTTTTGGCTGTGCCCATGGCATGTGGAAGTTCCCAGGTCAGGGATCAAACCTGCGCCACAGCGGTGACCCAAGCCACAGCAGTGATAAACGCCAGATCCTTAACCCACCAGGCCAGGAGGGAACTCCTCCTGTCCCTCTTTAACTTCCTTGATTTCCTCAGAGGTCTAACAGGCTGACTCCAACACTATTTCTCCCCGCTCCTATCCATCTAAGACTCCCAGACTCTTATTTTCCTAAACAACTTAGCACTTACATACATCTACAAGCAAGGTAAGGATATATTTTAGCATTTGGGAAGTATTTGGATGTATGCCAAAATATCCCTAATTTAGAGGTAAATCACACTACTGGAGAATGCCAAATGGGAAGATTCCAGAAGCCAGGTTCTTCTAATATTGAAGAAAGGTGTCTCTTTCCTCTCTAAATTTATGATTTTCTTAAAGAATCTTACAAATCAGATCTGTTACAGTTCTCCCTGGAAGTGTAAGCTCTAGCTAGAAGTAGTCAACTTGAAAGGAAAAAAGAGCACAAGTACAAGATGAGGAAAGAGACAAAGAAGAGACTCTGAAAATTAAGTCTAGAAACTACAGGTTGCCTGGAAAGAGTAGGAGGGTCTCCTCTATGAGCTCAGCGTGGGTCTCTTTTAAGCTAATTCAAAACCCTTCCAAATGAGCTTATTAGATTCTAATTTGGTGGCTCAGAACCTAATAAGAATTCAGATCAAACTGTTCTTCTTTCTCAAAGAGACAGCATTGTCAAAGAGCCAAAATTGGAGTGGGTGTTTAGGGAATTGAGTTATACAGCTTTCACACTATGATTCACCTCTCCACCAGTGAACCCTTCCCCCATCTCAAGAGCATTTGTCAGACATTTTTATTCAAATTCCTTCTCCACTAAGGGCAATCAGAAGCTGAAGAGATGCTCCTACAGAAATGACCTCCACAAGAATAAAAGTCAGTAATGTGGCCAGCTGACACAGAGGATGTCAGGAAGCGCAAAATGACGAGGACAAAGAAAAAGGCAAAACTGTGTAAGGCAGTAGAAAAGGAAACAATCACAGACCAGGATGAAAAATTAGGGCAATTATCTGGATAATTCCACCTCAAAACGCACTTTTCCTGTTGATTGACATAAATGTGTTTTCTTCTCTGGGCTCCATTTTCACAATAGATGGAACAGTGGAGCTGCAATAACAGCTTTCTATTTACAGTAAGTTTAAAGGAAATATACCTTCTTTGCTCCGCTTTACACTTTAAATCTGGTGTGAAGGAATGCCCGATAAATATGATGCTACCTGACAGTTTGGCTTAGAAGGAAAATAAATTATTTCTTGCCTGGATTATCCAAATATCAAATATCGGCCCCAATTCTTCACTTCAGTAGACCTCTAGAATTGAGTTTACAGGAGTTATTGATTTAGAGGCAACTCATGGATCCCTATAAGCAGGCTAGGACCTGTACCAATGTACCATTTCATCTGAGTTTCGACTTTACACACATATGCATGAAATCACAAGCACAGAAACTCACATCCTCACTGTGGACATGATAAGCACACAGTTCCCTGTTTAACAGAAGTCTGGGAAGGGGTATTCATATTTAACAATCTTCAGAATTCTTTCCAAGACATCCACGATGTTGGTGAATTATAATCCTACTAACAAAATGAAGAAAGGGGAGGAGGAAACCATTCTTTGCTGGGCACCTAATTTGCACCATGCTCTATGGTACACTCTACTTTCCTTATTTCATTAAATCTTTATATAGCCCTTATCAGGAAGGTATTATGCAATGAGAAAACTGAGGTGACTTAGAAAAGTCTAGTACCTTGCCCAAAGTCAAACAGCTAAGAAGTTGCAGGGCCGAGAGACCATTAGTTGATTTGGTCTTAGACCATTAGTTGATTTGTCTTGTTCTGAAATCGGACCCACCGACACTCCAGGAGATTAAAGGACATAAACAGGTCTCAAGGGCATATACTGTGAAGTAGAAAAAAATAAACTGCCCAAACAGAAGGTGAGAAAACTCTAGTTTTCTGTATGAGACAAATGCCACCCTGGTACCTGCAGTGACAACATGAGTATGGAAAGAAATGTCCTTTCTTCTCTTTTCAATGCACTAAGATGTATAAACTCTAGTAAACCACTGGCATTCTCAGATTTAAAATCAATGGTTTCAACTCTTCCTAAGTGACACCAAATGCCTGTGACATATAATAATTCGCAATTGCCCAAAGGCACAAATTTGGACTTTATGTACCACGAGGCTGGTCCACAGAAGTGAGTCACTTAGTGAGTGAGGAAACCAAGCCTATTGCCCAGTATTCTCCCCTAACTTGGGTTTGTTTTTTATCACTTGTTGCCATGTTCAACCTAGTGGGGAGAACCAGGCGATAGGGTAGTTATTAGTGAATATCAAGGTTATTAGAGGTGAGGAGAAGGAAGGAGGCCACTGAAATGAAGGGCTTGCCACCTGTATTGGGGCTCTAAAGAGAACCTTGGATAGCTGCCATTAGAGACAAATCTGAGCATTTCCCAGATCTTGGCACTGAGAGGACTCAGCCACTAAGATAGAGGGCTCACCATATATGTTGCACCTATAGAGTTCAAGATTTGGGGTCCAAGGTGAATCAATATGACATTTCAGTCCCCAGAATTACTAAATGCGATGAATTAAAGTACAATTGACCCATGACGTTGTGCTACACAAACTAACCTCTGCTTGCTTCATGCTTACTACCACCCCAAACATCCGCAGATGGCTGACCTTGATCATAACTACCGTTCTGGGAAAACGTACCATTCTCTGCTACCACCTAACAGCTAATGTTTCCTTTAGCTGTCAATACTGGTGAGCGCTTGGGGATCCACACTGATAAATTCAACATCATCATCTGGTACATTCGAAATATTTGCTGCGGGCTTGGCACCTCAGGAGAACACATCTTAGATACAGTGATATGAAGAAGGCAGAGAGAAGAAATATTCTTCCTTATTGATCCAGCCTCAGTCGTAATACTCCAGAATGACTAGCAAAGTTTGTACATGAAAACTCAATGTCTACAACCAAAGGTTGTCAAGACAAACTTTTTTTTTTTTTTGTCTTTTTTAGGGCCGCACCAGCAGCATATGGAGATTCCTAGGCTAGGGGTCAAATCAGAGCTTGTAGCCACAGGCCTATCCCACAGCCACAGCAACACAGGATCTGAGCCACGTCTGCGACCTACACCACAGCTCACAGCAATGCCGGATCCTTAACCCACTGAGCAAGGCCAGGGATCAAACCTGTGTCCTCATGGATGCTAGTCAGATTCATTTCTGCTGAGCCACGAGAGGAACTCCAAGACAAACTTCTAAATGATTGTTCTATAAATTTTTCAAGAGCTTCCCTCCTATAAATGGATACGACTGCTTTCTTAAGCTAACAGGAGACAATATGTTGGAAATATAAAAAGTGTGACAGTTTTGAGGTCTCCAGAACTCACCCAACATTCATTCGTCACAACCTGAATAAAAATAGGTAGAACAACAAGGCAATCCCAGAAAGGAAGCTCTACCTCCCCCTCTCTATCATCGTTTGGCTTCACTTCACTTCTGTTCTCTCTTCATTCTCCATCAGAGGCCTATAGAGACACTTCCACCACAAGGCCTAAGACCTGAGTGCAGAAAGAGACCTTAGAAAACACCCTGGCCAAGGCCATCCCAAGTCCTCCCCAACATTAGTCGGCTAGCTACTCAAGCAACTGTAGCCACGAGGCTACTCTCTCCACTCCCAGCTAAGGGTTGTCAGCACTGACAAAGACAGAAAATGGCAAATGACACTAAGTCAGAACAAGACACAGTTAAGACAATAAGCCATCAAAATGGTTCAGATCCACTAGCCATGATTTGTTGTTTTTTAATAGTATACATTTCACTCAGAGAAGAAAACAACAGTGCTATCATTATACCCACAAATTTAATTATAAACGCCAAAAATAAAAATAAATATAAAATATGGATTCACAATAAAGAAAATTACTCAAAGCAAGCTTATTCTGTAATGCCATTTTGCCACTATTCCTTATAGGTAATAAGGGGGAAAAGGCAAATAAATGTCACCTTCCCTCACTAATTTTTAATTAACAGTTGATACCTCTGTCCTGAGTTCTGATTCCAATTCTATGCAACTTGATCCAAAAACCACATTTAAATTAGAAAAGGAAATATCACTGCCTAACTCTTGTGATTAACTAGCTTTACAAACAAGTGGGGAAATGCCTTTTTGTCAAACACTGTATAAGCTCTTTTAGCTATAATTCATAAAACAATGCGCCAAGATTGGCATTATAGTACGTGAAATGCACAATCGGCTTGGTAGTCTGCTTTTCATTGTCAAGTAAGAAATTGGGAAGATAAATGAACCCAGGGAATTTCAAGATCTGGAATGTGATGCCAGCTGGGGCATGGAAGAAATGAATTCAGTCAGGCTACCTGATGTTTCCTGCTGCTGCCTGGAGCAGGGCAGTCTGCAAGGTTGTAAGAGGACCCAATTTGTCCTTGTCTCTCTCATAGTTTAAGTGCCAGGGGAAAAAAATGATCTCTTTAACTCTGTTTAAAGAAAGAAAAAATATATATATAAGCTGAAGGAAACTTGACAGCAAACCTAATACACTGGATTTGGGAGACGGAAGTGGAATTTTGACAATTGATTTTAGCAATTATAGTTTAATAGATCGGAAGGCTGATATTGTACAATGGCTAGTTTCTAAAAATAGAGATACATTTTTAAAACCAGACGTGTGCTTTTAACCCTCTAGATTTCACTGGAAAAAAGCCACAGTTCAACAAGATGCAAAACCGGTATTTCAGAAATTTGAATAAACTACTTACTGTAGTGTTCTGTGAAACATTCTAGTTCATTTTACTTTTTTTTTTTTTTTTTGTCTTCTTAGGGCTGCACCCTCGGCATATGGAGGTTCCCAGGCTAGGGGTCTAATCGGAGCTACAGCTGCCGGCCTATGCCACAGCCGCAGCAGCGCTGGATCCAAGCTGCGTCTGCAACCTACACCAGAGCTCACGGCAGCGCTGGATCCTTAACCCACTGAGCAAGGCCAGGGATCGAACCTGCAACATCATGGCTCCCAGTGGGATTCATTTGCACTGCACCACTATGGGAACTCCCATTTTACATATTTTTACAGTGTCTCCAAAATTCATTTGTGTTAGAAACATGTATTAACTTCCCACTCTGATGTGAATTCTGTGTTAAATGCTGAAGATACAGAGTTAATAAGTCATAATCCCTCCATCAGGGGGCTTAAATTTCCCAAACCTAAAGGTGCTAAAAATCAAACCACAAATATCAGTATGACCTTTTACAAAATAATCTGGTGATAAAAGAAAAAGATGTAATGATAATACTTCTCCCTGAACTTCAAAATGGTGTGAAGTAGAGATACTATTTGGTCAAGGATGGAAACGAGTCAGATTTTTCAGTCTGGAAGGACAATGTCAGAGACGGGTTATAATTAAAAGCTGTAAAATTGGGAATAATATGCATAATTTAAATTGGATCATGGTCATCCTGTAAAATCCAATCTTCTGCTTTTCTCTAATATGATTTCTCCCTGGGAGATCTGTGCCACATTCATGCCCTCAACCATAACCTCCCCCTTGGCAACTCTGAGTTAACCTCATTCTCTGCCCTATGCTGGAAAGTTCTACTAAAATATCTTACAATTACTTCACATTTAGGGTATTTAAAAAAATCAGCACCTCAGTCCCAGAACCAGCCTCCTCTCTCGCTTTCTCCATTTTTATTATTAAGGCCATTCTTTTTTTTTTTTTTTCTTTTTTCTTTTTAGGGCCGCACCCACGGCATATGGAGGTTCCCAGGCTAGGGATCAAATCAGAGCTACAGCTGCCAGCCTACTCCACAGCCACAGCAATGCCAAATCCAAGCCACGTCTGCGACCTACACCACAGCTCACAGCCATGCCAGATCCTCAACCCACTGAGGAAGGACAGGAATCAAACCTGTGTCCTCATGGATACTAGTCAGATTCATCACCACTGAGCCATGAGGGGAGCTCCAAGGCCATTCTTAAATTCTCTCAAATGCAAAACTTTGATGTCATCTTTGACGCCATCCACTTCTTGTACAATTAAATATATCACCAAGCTCTCTTGGGTACTCTCCAAACCACCCTAATTTTTCCTTTTCCCCTCTACCACACCACCAGTTAATAACCTCTTAATTGGTTCCTAGGCCTTCAGTCCTATAACTCTCCAATCTGCCTACACACAATAATGGCCTCAGCAAATACATACATACTAAATAAATACATACATACTAAATAAATACATGCCAAATTAATTCCCTAAACCATCATTTTCCATCCTCTTCTCCAATCTTTGACAATACAGTTGCTTATTTCATTAAAAATAAACTGGAATTACTTAGTCTAGCACTGAATATTGATTTTTCTTAACATACGTCCAAAATACTTTTCTAGATTTTCCCTCCTGATTCCTGCACATGGACTTGAATCTCCAGTGAAACTGGTCCCTTCATTACCCACATCCAAATACCCATCACTGTCCAGGGTCTTTCTGAAACTTTCTCATCCTTTAAGATGCAATAGTTCTCATTTGAAGTTTATGCTCCCTTTTATGTTAGAAATCTGTATAATATCACCTTCTAAATTCCAGTGTGAACTATTAGATCAAACCATATGAAATTGCCAGTATTTAATCAAATTTCCCCAAACAAGAGCAATTTCATATGGTTCAATATAAGTATTGTATCTTTATGCTCCAGAGTTCCTGGAATATGCTGCACATAATGGCTATTCAGTTCTATTTGATTCAGTTTTCTTTACCACCCCTCACTGGTAAGCTGGGCAAAGAAGTGGGTAGGTAGATAAGAATTTGCTAGTGCAGAGGTGGCAGTTTCTCTCCAGCATGATATTCCTCCAGGACTCATCACGGTTTTATTTCAGAGTGAATTTTATATTATTTTATTTTATTTTATTTTTGTCTTTTTAGGGCTAGACCCGCAGCACATGGAGATTCCCTGGCCAGGGGTCAAATCAGAGCTATAGCCACCGGCCTACACCCCAACCACAGCAATGCCATATCTGAGCCACGTCTGCGACCTACACCACAATTCATGGCAATTCCTGATCCTTAACTCACTGAGCAAGGCCAGGGACTGAACCTGTGTCCTCATGGATACTAGTCAGATTCATTTCCACTGAGCCATGACGGGAATTCCTCATCATGATTTTGACCAGTACTCACATTGGCATCTTCACACTGAAAAAACTATTTCCTGCTCCACAAAGGACAGTCTGGCCCACGTAGCTGGGGTGCTTCAGTCATCATCCTCTGGTAAAACTAACAGGTTCTGTGTTGATTTCCTAGGGCTGCTAGAGAACAGAAATTTGTCTCCCCATTGTTCTGAAGTCTACAAGTCCAAAATCAAGGTATAAGCAGAGTCATGCTTCCTCTGAGACTTTGGAAAGAATTCTTTCTTGACTCTTCCTAGCTTCTGATAATTGCTATCAATCCTTGACAATCCTTGACCTTCAGCTGCAGCACTTGAATCTCTGCCTCTGTGGTCACACAGCATCTCCACTCATGTGTCTGTGCCTGTGTCTTGTCTCTTCTTACAAAGACACCAGCCATATCAGATTAAGGTCCCACTGGAGTTCCCGTTGTGGCTTAGCAGTAATGAATCAGACTAGTATTCATGAGAATACGGGTTCAATCCCTGGCCTCGCTCAGTGGGTTAAGGCTCCGTCATTGCCACAACCTGTGATGTAGGTCACAGAGGCAGACTGAATACCTGGTTGCTGAGGCTGTGGCGTAGGCTGGCAGCTGCAGCTCCAATTTGACCCCTAGCCTGAGAATTTACATTTGCCACAGATGTGGCCCTAAAAAGCAAAATAAATAAACAAATAAATAACTGAACTTCAAAAAATTATATAATATGAAGTAAGCATTTAAAGTAAGCAGGCATGCAGGCATTTTACAGTAGCCTTCTGGACTATTATTAACTTATTCTAGTCCATAATGTTCTGCACAGCATCAGTAACAACATCCTCTTGTAACTTACATACTTAGGAATTCAATCCAATCTTTGAGTTTATCCAGGCTCCAGATGCTCATTTATTACTTGGGATGATAGTCACTACAACCCCTTTTCTGAATTCATGAGTTTTTACTCCCCTGTGATAGTTATTACCTGCCCTCTGCAAATAAATGGAGAAAAGACATCATTTTACCTTTTAACCTTTCCAATTCACTTCTGTTTCTATTTAATTCCCCTGATGTTTTCAAGCACATTCTAACTGAACTTTGCACTACCTATCCGCCCAGATCTCACTCTGAGGCCCTCTTGTCTGCTGTATGCCTGTCATTCATCTATCCTGCTCTCCTTTAGGACCTTACCCAACTCACTACATTGCCTCTACAATCCTTTTATACTGTAGACCAAAAAGAAGGTTATTCAATGGAGATAAAACTTTTGATAAGGAGAAAATTGTGCTGTCACATAAACTCAATCCAGACAATTAGTCCTAAAATTATGTACTGAATTCCTTTAAAAACTAAAAATAGAGTTACCACATGATCCTCCAATTGTACTCCTGGGCACATATCTGGAGAAAACTATTACTGGTAAAGGTAACATGCACTTCAGTGTTCATGGCAGCACTGTTTACAACAGCCAAGACATGGAAACAGCCTAAGTGTTCATTAACAGGTGAACTGATAAAGAAAATGTGGTATATTTATACAACAGAATATTGCATTCCCCCCAAAAGAATGAAATAATGCCCTTTGTAGCAACACAGATAGACCTAGAGATTACAATACTAAGTGAAGTAGGTCAGAGAAAGACAAATATCACATGATATCACTTATATGTGGAATCTAAGATATGGCACAAATGAATTTATTTACAAAAGATAAATAGATCCACAGACATAGAATTTAATGGTTACCAAAGGGGAAAGGTGGAGGAGGATAAATTAAGAGTTTGGGATTAACATATACACACTATTATATACAAATAGATAACCAATAAGGACATACTATATAGCACAGGGAACTATACTCAATATTTTGTAATAACCTACAAGGGAAAAGAATATGAAAAGTGTATATATGTATAACCATGAAAGTTTGCATGCTGAAAGACTTCTAACTTTCTTCCTCTACTTGGCTCTCAAAATATGGCACCCAGGATTGCATGAGTATATATACCCACCCTCAACACCCCCCACCCAGCAGGGAACTGGAAGACTATTTTTCTAGGAACTCTGACCACCAAGAAGAAATATACTAAAATTGTGGAATTTCTCTACAAAAAGCCCTAGCCATAAGCTAGTCAACAAGCCTCAGATATCTGCAAAGACATTTCTGATGAGCATTTTAGTGATCAATTGTTATGCACAAGTGAATACTCAAAAATCCCTAGATATTAGAAGATCTCTAATATCACACACACACACACACACACACACACAGAGAGAGAGAGAGAGAGAGAGAGAGAGAGAGAAGCAAGAGCAGAAGTTGGAAGAAATAGATTATACAAAGGAAAGAAAACTTTAAGAAAAACTATCATTATTTTCCTCATAAGGAAATGAGATATTGTTTCTAGGGGAAAAAAAAAAGGGAGAAGGATGCCATGAAAACAAAGGAATATTCCAAGAACTAAAAAGAGCTCTTGGAGGGAGTTCCTGCTGTGGCTCAGTGGGTTAAGAATCTGACTAGTATCCATGAAGATGCCAGTTTGATCCTGGCTTTGTTCAGTGGGTTAACGATCTGGCATTGTGGCATAGGTTGCACATTGCTGTGGTTATGGAGTAGGCCAGCAGCTGTGGCTCCAATTTGACCCCTAGGCTAGGAATTTTCATATGCCCTAAGTGTGGCATTAAAAAAAAGAGCTCTCAGAAAAAAAATAAAATGATAACTTTTTAAAATTGTAATAGGAGGAAAAGTATTGTTCAGGATATCTCCCAGAAATAACAGCAAAAGTACAAAGAGATAGAGAAAAGGAGAAAATATAAAATTATAGAACACTTCCAAGAGTGTTCTATAATCTAACATCCCAATAAAAGAAGTTCCATAAAGAGAAAAGAGCACATGGAGAGGAAGAAATCATCAAAGCCATTATTCAAAAATATTTCCCACAACTGAAAGATATGAATTTTCAGATTGAAAGGACCAACCAAGAGATTAAAATAGGCCCTCTCCATGTCACATCATCAAGAAATCTCAGAACACTGAATAAAGAGAAGATCCTCAAAACTGTCAGAAAGAGAAAAAAAATAGGCTTCATAAAATATCAGAATGACATCAGACTTTGCAGTGGCACCACTGAAAATTAAAAGACAAGGAGGCATTTTCTTTTAAACCTCTGAAGAAAAATGAACTCCAACCAACACTTCTATAGGCAGCTAAATTATTACTGTTAAGAAAAATTATAAAAAGTCATCTTCTATGAAGTCCTCTCTCTATGGACGTGATTAAGAAAGGTGCTCCACCAAAATGAGGTAGTAAACCAAGAGGAGAGGAAGACATAGGATCCAGAAAACCAGAAGCCAAAACAGGAGAGGAGAAAGGAACTCCCAGGAGGATGATGGAGTAAGATTCTGAGATGACTACTTGGAACATCTTAGAGAGCAACCAGGCAAGGCAAGAACTGTTCTGGACTCTCCCAGAGTGATTTCTTCCAGAAGATGACACTGACTAAGTGAAAACTTGACGAACATGAATATATTGAGAAGAATATGGAGTTGAATACATAAAATAAAACAAATATAAAAACAAGATAATTATTAGCTCCAAGGAAAACTAAAAGGTTGTGTAAAAAGGAAAATTAAACAGAGTAATTGACTGTGAATAACATTTCCTTGGTTTTTGACCTTGGCCAAATAGTAGAATCCTCTAAGGAGCTTTTAAAACTTCAGATGCCCAAACCACACCTGGATCAATTAAATCAGAAATAGGCATCAGTATGTCTTGAAGGTCCCCAAGTGATTTAAGTGGAAAACCAATAATGAAAATCACTGACATTCATAATTATGTAAACCCTGAATATTGAAACTACAACAAATTGGGAGCCTGGGGAGCCTGGCTAGAAAATGAGGGGGATGATAAGGATGGTGAGTAGTTGGACAGAGAGTTAATTCTCTGTCTTCTATGATAGGAAGTCAGGTGATAATGCTTGAAACTGAGACATCAAAAAGTCACCATATAAACACGTTATATAGCAATATGGAGATAATATCAAATGAATCATTTTAAACACTTGAGAGCAAAAAATAGGAGAGAGGGGATTCCATGTTTCTTATAACATGCCTTGTAGAACTGCTTGACTCTTTAAACTATGTGCATACATAACTCTGACAAAAATGAAAAACAAAACTTAAAAATAAATAAAAGTTAAAATAATGTAGACAATAACCACAACAAGAAAAAAAATCCAGTTTTTTGAAAAAGGAAATTAACAAAAATATAGCTAAGAAAAAGAGCACACACACACAAACACACACACATACTTGGATTCTGAACTGAGACATAACTAGAGATGGAGATAATACTAAATACAACATAAGAAAATAATGTGTATTGCTTTATACTTAACAAATTTGAAAGCCAGATGACCTGATTTTCTAAATTATATAAGTTACCAAAATAGACTTAGGTAAAATACATAAGAGACTAATAATCATGAAAGAAATTTAAAAACCTACCATGACGAAAGTCACTAGGCAGAGAATATTTCACAGAAGAAATATTCCTGTATTGCATATAAATGGTTCCGGACCATAGGAAAATAAGAACGTCTTCTCAAATTATACTATAAGCTTGATTTAACCCTATTACTACAGCAGATCAAAAAAAAAATTAAAACTAAAACCATATGACACTATGCTTTCTAAGCATAGATGAAAAATCCTAATATTAGCAAATCGAGTCTATTATTAAAATAATAATATATTATTATGATCAAGTAATTAAAATGGAAATAATTTTTATCCTTTTGACCCATCAAATTAGCAAAATATTACAAGATATTTTTATAGTCAATGTTGACAGTGGTGAGTGGAAATGATACTCTCTTGCACTATTCTTGGGAGCATGAACTTTATAGTTTTCAGAATAAGAAGTTAACAGTGTCAATCTAAACTTAACTAAACTGAAGATATCTTTCAGGAGTTCCCATCATGGCGCAGTGGTTAACGAATCCGACTGGGAACCATGAGGTTGCAGGTTCGGTCCCTGCCCTTGCTCAGTGGGTTAGGGATCCTGCGTTGCTGTGAGCTGTGGTGTAGGTCACAGACGCGGCTCGGATCCCTTGTTGCTGTGGCTCTGGTGTAGGCCAGCAGCTACAGCTCCAATTAGACCCCTAGCCTGGGATCCTCCATATGCCGCAGGTGTGGCCCTAGAAAAGACAAAAAAATAAATAAGTAAAAATAAAAATTAAAACATAGAACCTTTAAAAAAAAAAGAAAATGAGAAAAAATGAAATGTCCATGAATAGGGAAGTGGCTAACCATATTATGTTCTATGTATATTTTGAAATAGTATGTAGCAGTTTTTAAAATAAGATAGATTTCAAAGGAAAGATATGTCAAAAACATACTAAGTAGGAGTTCCCTGGTGGCTCACAGGTTAAGGATCTGGTGGTGTCGCTGCTATGGCACAGGTTCAATCTGTAGCCCATGAACATGCCATGGGCATAGCCAAAACAAACAAACAAACAAAAATATTAAGTGAAGAGAAGAAAACGTGTTGTCCAATTGGTATAGTTTAAAACTAGGGAGTTCCCTGGTGTTCTAGCAGTTAAGGATTTGGTGTTATCACTGCTGTGGCTCATTGTCACTGCTAGGGCTTAAGTTCGATCACTGGCCCAGTAACTTCTGCATACTGCAGGTAAGGCCAAAATAAATAAATAAGAAAAACACGTTTGTGTTTGTGTATATATGCATATTAAGTTACATTGAAAAAATACATGGATGCATGTTAAGCCTCTAATAATGGTTAAGGATGACTCAACAAGGGTTATGAGGTTTAAGGGGAGAGAAGTAAGTGAAGGGTGACTTTCAATTTTTACTCTATATATTTCTGTGTTTGAATTTTTCTAATGAGAATGTACTCATGTCACTATATAATTAAAATTAACCAATTAAAATGTAAAGATCACATGTGCATGGGGACAGATCCCGAAAAGAAGGAAGAAAAATTTTTAAATGGGAAACAACTGTATGTTTGTTTTTGTTTGATTTAAGGCGGAGTGATCATGAGCACTTTAAAAAAATCACCTAAGGTTTTTATATGGAGCTGGGTTTGTACAGCTGCTCCAACCCAACGAGATAGTTTAAATATTAGCAAATGTCACAAAAATATTCTGGAAACAAAAGTTTGAAGGGGGTGACAAACAAGTTAACCTTCCATTCCAAAATGTGTCACTGTTTTCACAGCCTAGGACAAAAAGGATAAATATATTCTTGGAATATTAAAATTTCAATTGAGCTATATTCTCACCCACAAATTTTGGCAATCCAGTGAGACACTTGCTTGATATAAGGATATTTCTGGGTTCACCTCATTCCAAAACCAGACAGAGATACCACCAAAAAAGAAAACTATCGCCCAATATCATTGATGAATATAGATGCAAAAATTCTCAACAAAATCTTAGCCAACCGAATCCAACAACATATCAAAAAAATTATACACCATGACCAAGTTGGGTTCATCCCAGGTTCACAAGGATGGTTCAACATACGCAAATCAATCAGCATCATACACCACATTAACAAAAAAAAAAAAGTCAAAAATCATAGGATCATCTCAATAGACGCAGAAAAAGCATTTGACAAAGTCCAACATCCATTCTTGATCAAGACCCTCGCCAAAGTGGGTATAGAGGGAACATTCCTGAATATAATCAAAGCCATTTATGATAAACCCACAGCAAATATAATACTCAATGGGGAAAAACTGAAAGCCTTCTCCCTCAAATCTGGAACAAGACAGGGATGCCCACTCTCACCACTGCTCTTCAACAGAGTTTTGGAAGTCCTATCCACAGCAATTAGACAAACAAAAGAAATAAAAGGCATCCATATAGGAAGAGAAGAGATCAAACTGTCACTGTATGCAGATGACATGATATTATACATAGAAAACCCTAAGGACTCAACCCCAAAACTCCTTGAACTAATTAATAAATTCAGCAAAGTAGCAGGATATAAGATTAACATTCAGAAGTCAGTTGCATTTCTGTATACCAGCAATGAAATATTAGAAAAGGAATACAAAAATATAATACCTTTAAAAATTGCACCTCACAAAATCAAATACCTCGGAATACACCTGACCAAGGAGGTAAAGGACCTATATGCCGAGAACTATAAAACTTTAATCAAAGAAATCAAAGAAGATGTAAAGAAATGGAAAGATATTCCATGTTCCTGGATTGGGAAAATCAATATTGTAAAAATGGCCATACTACCCAAAGCAATCTACAGATTCAATGCAATCCCTATCAAATGACCCATGACATTTTTCACAGAACTAGAACAAACAATCCAAACATTTATATGGAACAACAAAAGGCCCAGAATCGCCAAAGCAATCCTGAGAAATAAAAATCAAGCAGGAGGCATCACTCTCCCAGACTTCAAGAAATACTACAAAGCCACAGTCATCCAAACAGTGTGGTACTGGTACCAAAACAGACAGACAGACCAATGGAACAGAATAGAGAGCCCAGAAATAAACCCTGACACCTACGGCCAATTAATCTTTGACAAGGGAGGCAAGAACATAAAATGGGAAAAAGAAAGTCTATTCAGCAAGCATTGCTGGGAAACCTGGACAGCTGCATGCAAAGCAATGAAACTAGAACACACCCTCACACCATGCACAAAAATAAACTCAAAATGGCTGAAAGCCTTAAATATACGACAGGATACCATCAAACTCCTAGAAGAAAACATAGGCAAAACACTCTCTGACATCAACATCATCAATATTTTCTCAGGTCAGTCTCCCAAAGCAATAGAAATTAGAGCAAAAATAAACCCATGGGACCTCATCAAACTGAAAAGCTTTTGCACAGCAAAGGAAACCAAAAAGAAAACAAAAAGACAACTTTCAGAATGGGAGAAAATAGTTTCAAATGATGCAACCGACAAGGGCTTAGTCTCTAGAATGTATAAACAACTTATACAACCCAACAGCAAAAAAGCCAATCAATCAATGGAAAAATGGGCAAAAGACCTGAATAGACTGTTCTCCAAGGAAGATATACAGATGGCCAGCAAACACATGAAAAAATGCTCAACATCGCTGGTTATAAGAGAAATGCAAATCAAAACTACCATGAGATACCACCTCACACCAGTCAGAATGGCCATCATTAATAAATCCACAAAGAACAAGTGCTGGAGGGGGTGTGGAGAAAAGGGAACCCTCCTGCACTGTTGGTGGGAATGGAAACTGGTACAGCCACTATGGAGAACAGTTTGGAGATACCTTAGAAATCTATCCATAGAACTTCCATATGACCCTGCAATCCCACTCTTGGGCATCTGTCCGGACAAAACTCTACTTAAAAGAGACACGTGCACCCGCATGTTCATTGCAGCACTATTCACAATAGCCAAGACATGGAAACAATCCAAATGTCCATCGACAGACGATTGGATTCGGAAGAGGTGGTATATATACACAATGGAATACTACTCAGCCATAAGAAAGAATGACATCATGCCATTTGCAGCAACATGGATGGAACTAGAGACTCTCATCCTGAGTGAAATGAGCCAGAAAGACAAAGACAAATACCATATGATATCACTTATAACTGGAATCGAATATCCAGCACAAATGAACATCTCCTCAGAAAATAAAATCATGGACTTGGAGAAAAGACTTGTGGCTGCCTGATGGGAGGGGGAGGGAGTGGGAGGGATCGGGAGCTTGGGCTTATCAGACACAACTTGGAATAGATTTACAAGGAGATCCTGCTGAGTAGCATTGAGAACTTGGTCTAGATACTCATGGTGCCACAGAACAAAGGGTGGGGAAAAAAATGTAATTGTAATGTATACATGTACAGATAACTTGATCCCCTTGCTGTACAGTGGGAAAAAAAAAAAAAGAATATTTCTGGGTTCAAGCAAGTTCTTCTCAGACTAGAAAAGAAGGATTCTTTTTGTTAACCAAACAAGCAACTTACTGCATCATTAAAGAGAATATGCAATTGGTCCCAAACTGTTTCCCATTTCTTCTGATGGTAAACAAATCAAATAACTGAGTGTGATGCAAAATGTTTCACCTTTGAGGGGGACCTTAAAGAATAATAAGTTTGATACAATCAAATCCTGACGTCACTAGTCTCAAAAATCCAAACTTTAAGTATTAAGACATAATTTCTGTCCTGCGGCACTAAAAAAAAAAAAAATGTAGTTAAATATGAAACTTTGGAGCATAACTTAGTAAGAGAGACATCTCTGTTTTCATCCTATTTCCAGCTTGGTGACATTCTTTCCCTTCATTTTCCTAGCTCCCTTAGAAGTAGGATGTTCAGACTATGATTTACTTTCATGAAATTCGGAGAACAGAATTTTCACATAAAACGCTGCCAACATACCTCTGTACCCCTAACTTAAGGATCCCTGTTGTTCACCATAAGTATTACTTGGCCACTCCATGACAACAAATTAGACAGCAAGACACTTTATGTTAATGCTTTGCACTTTGCAGACTCCAGGGGACCATTTAAAGTACTGCAGGAAGGTGGGGTAGGAGAGAATGAATTGCGAGGTCACTTCCCTACAGCCTTCCTCTTGTCACTGAGATCACCTTTCTTCTCTTGAAGGCTCCTCCAGCCCCAGGCTTTGAGATAAATCCTGACCCTTGTCCTCAGAAATTGAAGGTGCTATAGTCAATCATGTGACTCACAATCAAGTCACCTTTCACCTCTGGCTTTGTCTGCCAGTATGCCTAAGTATAACCTGTGGGTTTTCTTCCATTTTCACGAGATAGGTTTCTCCCGGTATCCTTCATCTAGTAGCTAGGCCTACGACTTATTCTCCAGTTCCAGAATCCCTGAGAATCTAGAAGCTAAACAAGAAAGACCTTGGTCTGGATCTCAGCTCCACCACTTGCTGGCTCTCTTACTTTGGGCATGTTTCTTAGTTTCTTCCAACCCAGTTTAAAACTACAGAATAGGAGTTCTCATTGTGGCTCAGTGGGTTAAGAACCCAACCAGCATCCATGAGTATGTGGGTTTGATCCCTGACCTCTCTCAGAGGGTTAAGGATCTGGTGTCACTGTGAGCTGTGGTGTATTTCACAGACACGACTTGGATCTGGTGTTGCTGTGGCTGTGGCTGTGGCGTAGGCTGGCATGCGCAGCTCTGATTTGACCCCCAGCCTGGGAACGTCCATATGTCACAGGTGCAGCCATTAAAAAAATAATAATAAATAAATAAAACTGCAGAATAAAGGAGGAATTGGGAGGGAAGGAATAACATAGACATACTACTGCCTAAAATAGATATTTAACGAGAACCTACTGTAGAACACAGGAAAATGTACTCAATAGTTTGTAATAACCTATATGGGAAAAAAGTGGATATATTTACATATATAACTGATTTACTTTGTTGTACACCTGAAACTAATACAACATTGTAAGTCAACTATATTCCAACAACAACAAAAAAAATGTTTTAAACTGCAGAATAGGAGTTCCCGTTGTGGCTCAGTGGTTAACGAATCCAACTAGGAACCATGAGGTTGTGGGTTCAATCCCTGGCCTTGCTCAGTGGGTTAAGGATCTGGCATTGCCGTGAGCTGTGGTGTAGGTCGAAGACGTGGCTCGGATCTGGCATTGCTGTGGCTCTGGCGTAGGCCAGCAGCTACAGCTCTGATTAGACCCCTAGCCTGGGACCCTCCATATGCCTCGGGTGCAGCGCTAGAAAAGACAAAAAAGAAATTGTCCTAAACTGCAGATTAACAATACTTGCCATATAGGGAATGTAGCACAGTGCGTGTCACAAAGTAGAGGCTGGGTAAATGTTAATCCCCACCATGGACATCTTTCATGTTGATTTCTCTTTGATAGTTGAGCAGTTTTTCAGAAGCTCTGAAACTGGGAATTTGCTTTGCTGCTCTTCCAAATCTATATGCCAGCCCTGGGGTTAAGCCCCTGGTCCCACTGAAATAAGTCAGCACCATCTTCTGTCTACTCAAATTTCTGACTTTCCCCAATATCGATCTTTGTGGGAGTCTTGCTTCTTGACAGACACACAACTGATATTTTCTTCTCTCCTGATGTTCTTCCTGAATACTATGCTCTATCCTGGCTCAATAACTCTGCACCACGTGAACTTGGATTTGTACCCCAGCGCCTGTCCCACCTCACTGGATGATTCAACTGAAAAGTGTCTCTAAAATCCTGCTGAGATGATTCACTGGGTCTAACCATGGAATGTCTTCCAAAACTTGTATATCGCAAATGTTCCTTACTTTCAACACAGAAAAAATAGAAAAAGTAAGAACCAGTGGATTGACTTTCCCCCAGGTCCCTTCCCTGACATTGACCCTGAGAGAGCAATTTGGATGAGATTGATTCCACTATCAAGTGGTGGAAGCTAGCCACTAGATTATTGCCCGATTCCTATTGCATATCAGCATTACACCAAGAACTTTATATTGCAAATGCTCACAACACTGCAAGGTAGACTTGCCCCCACTTAACAGATGGAGAAATTAAGGCTCTACAAGGTTAAATCACATTCCCAAGTTCACAAACCAGTAAGGAACAGAGGTGGAACACAAACCCTTGTTTGTGTTACCTCAAAGTCTATAAGGTTTCTTCAAAAATGGTGGACTCCTGGAGTTTCCATCGTGGCACAGTGGTTAACGAATCCGACTAGGAACCATGAGGTTGCAGGTTCGATCCCTGCCCTTGCTCAGTGGGTTAACGATCCAGCGTTGCTGTGAGCTGTGGTGTGGGTCGCAGACGCAGCTTGGATCCCGCGTTGCTGTGGCTGTGGCATAGACTGGCAGCTACAGCTCCGATGAGACCCCTAGCCTGGGAACCTCCATATGCCGTGGGAGCAGCCCAAGAAATGGCAAAAAGACAAAAAAAAAAAAAAAACAAATGGTGGACTCCTTTCTCACTACACCACACTTCTTCTCACTATACCATTACATATAAATTAACAGACTACTTCAAAATGTTTTCTGAAATTTGAAGTTCCCAGAATAATTTGCTTCTTGATCAATGCAAATCAGCCTATGAATCTATATACATATTTCTTTTGTCTAAATGATAGTAATAGCTAGCACTTATTCATTATTTATTATGTGTTTGGCACTATTCAATTTATGTGTATTATCTCGTTCAATCCTATGAGCTAGGTAGTATTTACGTCCCTATTCTATAGTTGAAGAAAGCAAGCACAGAAAGGTTAAGTAAATTGCCCAAGATCATACTGGCAGGGCTATGATCAGAATCCAGGCAGTTTAGCTGCAGAGCCCAAACTCTTATCATGTTTTACTGCCTCTCAACAATCAGAATAATTGTGTAAATTCTCCACTTAACTTTGCATGTATAAATAACTTCAGGATCTAATCAATTCCTTTGATATCTGAAGCTACCAAAAACCATTTATTGAAAAACAAGGAGTAACATGTTGCTCGTGGATCATATCCCTGATTACCCATCACATTTTAGTATCTGGCTCTTTTTCTCTATAAAGATTGAAGATATAAAATCCTTCATGTTACCGTAGAAGTCATAATTATGTGAAAAGGGATAAAGTAGAATCTTTTTCTAAGAAAATAATTTCTATTTCCATAACAATAAATAATACTCTTTTACTCCATTTGGGGAATAATTTTTAGATTCTGGCAGGAATGTAGTATACCCAAATCAGAGTTTATCATCAAAAGCCTTCAGTAAAGTCATTTTTTAAAATTTATATTCTATATACTCAATAATCCCATACATTATAACTTTCTGGTGTGAACAACAATAATCAATAAAGCTTTTAATTTCTAAAAATCAGCCTTGTTTTGTTTTTCTATTGTATGAGTCAGTGTCTGGCACATGTAAAGTAAAATGAAGAAAATGAGCTTATAAATCACAGTAATCTCCCTGATAATCACTACTCATTTAGTGAAGGGACAATGTGCTCACTACATGAGGCATTCTTATAAAAGACATCAAGCTGCAATTAACGATCTATAGATCTCATTTGCTCTGAATTAGTAAGTGCTCTGCTTCTAATAAATTCTCAATACCTAAGGACCTTATTCTGATTATTTTTATCTCATATTTCTTGCCCACAGAGAAAGGAAAAGGAAAAAAATTTCTCCCCAAATGCCAGCTGAGTGAATTCTTTTCTCCCCATTTCTCATACATCTAACCTAGAGAGGTATTCCAACCAAAACAATGTCAGAAAACATTTCATTTTTTAAAATGATTATAATAGCCCTCCAAATCTCTTAACTAGAATATTCAACTACTCTAAGAATACCATGATAAATAATATTTAAAATATCCTTAGCTAATGAAAAAAATTCTAAAGTACCTTCTAAATTATTTGGGGAAAATTAAATTGATTTAGCTTTATTTTAAAATATTTATATTATGCTATGATGTGTATATTCTGATTTTTCAAGTAAAATGATTACCTATATGCTAAATATTATACATAAAACCAAAATATGGTTACCTAAAAGATATCACTGCCTGGGTATAACATATAATACTTACTGTTTTATCACTTCTTTTCTTATAACAAAATAAATACAATTTCACTATTCCTGGCAGGCATTAGGGATTAACAAATGCAAAGAGGAAAAACGACCCAAAGACTCAGGTTTGAGATACAGAAAAATGTATCTAAAACAAATTTCAGAATCCAAATGCTCCTTAAGTTAAATACAAAGAAAATTCTCATCCACTGTTACTGAGTTTTGTCTCAGTTCAAGGGCCCAGAGATGGGGCACTCAGATAAGAATAATGCAAATCGAGTATAATAGTTAACTTTTTAAAAGACAGGATGGATTTCCCATCCTAAGAGAATCCTGCCTTCTGCTAAGCAAGGCTGAGAGAATCTTATGGCTAAATTAAGGGAGAGGTCATCTTACCTGGGTAAAGCATTAAAGCCAATGTCTTTGAACCAAGAACAAAACAAGGACATTCTAGGAACAAAAGGACTCTCTCATCTCAAGTAAGCCCTCAGAGTAAAGGTGTCACTTTAAGAGGTGACCCAAAGACTCAGCTCTTGAGGGAGTCTCTAGGTATGTAGATGATGACCATCTGTGCTCAAAGATGAGGGTCTCGAGTCTAGCACATTACAGCACACAGCAGTGGAAACTGGGGAGAGCAGAATAATCACACAGGAAGGTAACTCAGTCTCATCTTGAAAGCCTGTCAGAGCCAAGAAGTGAGAAGGGCCATAATCAAATACCTGAGCTGTGCTGAAGGGCAGAAAACCCTCTCCTGCCACATCAAGACAACATATGATAACACTGGACCTCAAATATCAGGAAGGTTGGTATGAAAAGACAAATATCATATGATATCACTTATATGTATAATCTAATAAAAATGATACAAGTAAACTTATTTATAAAACAGAAACAGACTCACAGATTTCAAAAACAAACTTACAGTTACCAAAGGGAAAACATGGTGGGGAAGGATAAATTAGGAATTTGGGATTCACATATACACACTACTACGTTTAATGAGATAACTAACAAGTACCTACTGCATAGCACAGGGAACTCTACACAATATTCTGTAATAACCTATATGGAGAAAAATATCTGAAAAAGAATAGACACACACATATATATATATAATTGAATCACTTTGCTGCATATTTGAAACTAAAACAACATTGTAAATCCAACTAAACTCTATAGTTTTAAAAAATAAATAAGTAAATATGCTTTTGGATCCACAAAAAAGAAAGAAAAATTGTAACATGAGGAGGTAAGAATCATACCTATACTTATTAAAGCCTTCTTAGAACCAAAAGGGAAACAAGCCTTCCCAAGTTAGGTAAAACAAATTCTTTTCATATCCTAGTTCCTACTCTATTTAGTAGACTCCCCCTTCTCTCTTTTGCTGTCACTGTTGCTCACACTCACTCTCCTTCCTCTCCACTGAATTCATCCTTCTAGTTAGACGGAATTACCAGAAATAAGTGAGACAAAAATTCCTAGAACTCACACAGAGCTAGAAATCATTAGTGTTTTCACCAAAGTAAACAGAGTTCAGAGAATAGAAAGATCACTCAGTAGAGACGTCAGAAGGGTTATTCCTTAAAAATAAAGCTAAACTGTCGTGGCGCAGTGGTTAACGAATCTGACTAGGAACCATGAGGTTGCAGGTTCGGTCCCTGCCCTTGCTCAGTGGGTTAATGATCCGGCGTTGCTGTGAGCTGTGGTGTGGGTTGCAGACGCGGCTTGGATCCTGCATTGCTATGGCTCTGGCGTAGGCCGGTGGCTGCAGCTCCAATTCGACCCCTAGCCTGGGAACCTCCATGTGCCATGGGAGTGGCCCAAGAAATAGCTAAAAAGACAAAAAAAAAATTTAAAAAAAATAAAGCTAAATCATCTAAGCATCTAGATCTGCCCTTTAAAAAGCTCAAACACAAGCTCTGGAATGATAAAACTGATCCACAAGTAAGTTAACTGTGGAACAAAGCCTAACACTCTCTAAAGGAATACAACTAAATACAACACTCAACAACATAAACTTTACACTATCCAGCAGCCAATAAAAAACTACTAACTATCTCTGTGAAGAAAAAGGAAAATTTGACATATAAAATTTTGTGAAAAAAAATAAATTAATAAAAAGAGGCCAAGATATGACAGTTAATGGAATTAACAATTATATTAAAATCATGAAGGAAAATATAATCAATATGCTCAATTTTTTTGAAGAACATGAACATAATGAGAATAGAAAATATAAATAAAAGTCAAGTGAAAATTTTAGAAATGAAGAATATAATGTGAAATATGAAATTCACTGAATTAGATTAATAGCAAAGTAGATATTGCAGAAGAAAATATTAGTAAATTTGAAGACATAGCAATAAAAACTAACCAAACTGAAGCACAAGCAGAAAAAAATCTGGAAAAAATGAACAGAAACTCAATGACCTATGGAACAATATTAAGTGATCTAACATGCTAACTGGAGTCACAGAAAGAGACAGGAGGAGGAATAGGAAAGTTATATAAAGGAATAATAGGTGAAATTTTTCCAAATTACATAAACTATAAACCCACAGAACCAAGAACATCAACAAATCCCAAGGAGGATAAGCAAAAAGAAAACCACAGAGAGACATATCATAATCAAATTGTTAAAAAGAGAAAATGTTAAATGCAGACAGAGGGAGGTGGGGTAAAGGTACATGACACACAGAGGAACAAGACTGAGAGTTACTGCAGATTTCTTATTAGAAACCATTAAAGCCTAAGGACAATGGAATGATATATTTAAATCACTGAAAGAAAAAAAACCTATCAACTTAGAACTGTACACCCAGTAAAAATATCTTTGGAAAATGAAATTGAAGGAGATTTCTGGTTTCAGTTCCAACATGTAAAGAACAGAGATGTCACACCTGTCCTTACAACAAGAATAAGCTGGGCAGATTGGAAATCAAGACCTTCTTTGGACCTATCAGAGAAATGATGTCACAGGGCAAACCACCACCTTGAAATCTGGAGAGACAGAGCATTCAAAGAGGCAAAGCCAAGATCCACTTACCTGGAGCAGAAGCAGTGAGAGCCATAAACTGGTAGGAACACTTAATGGTAGGGTTGACAAATCACTGGAGACTAAGCACGGACTAGTGTGAGAGTAACAAATTTCTGAGGGCCACGTCTTAGGGGACCCCATACTCTCATAAGCATTCCTTCCAAAAAACCAACCAGGTTCTCAAAGTGAAAATCAAAGATAGATACAATCATGCCTCTGGCAAGGGGAAGGGAAGAATAGTCACTATGAAATATGCCTTCCCCATAGTGAAGGCCTGCTATCCAGAGGAAAAGACTTTTCCAGAGCTTTATCACAAATGGGGGAAGGGAATTTCTCCCACTCCAGCCATGTATATAGCATTCCTGTCTCTCCTAATGAAAGAATTTTTTAGAAAAGCTATATTCCTGAATAAAAACTGACCACAGTCACAGACCAGAGACACAAATATATTAAATGATAGAGATTTAATCATAATAATACAGAACCCAAATGTTCTCCACTAGGTGAATAGATAGATAAATTGTAGGACACCTGTACAGAGGAATGCTACTAAGCAATAAAAAGGAATAAATTACTAATATATGCAACAATACAGATAAATTTCAAAAACTTTATGCTGTGCCAAAGAATCTCAGTACAAAAGAGTACATGTTGAATGGTTTCATTGATCTGAAACTCTTGACTGTGGTGGTAGATATAGGGGTGTAAATATTTGTCAAAACCCATCAAAAATAAACAGTTAAAATAGGTGTATTTGGGTGCCAGATCTTTTTTTTTTATAACTTTAAAATATTTCTAGCTTACATAGTAAAGTGTATATCACCTTGCTCCTTCTTGAGCAGAACTGAAAATGTGCCTTTCACCAATGTTCACCTGACTGATGTCCAGACTTGGAGCCAGCAACTCTATCAGCTCAACTACTTCTCTACTGAAAAGGAAAGCAATGGGAATTACGTCAATCTTTTGTCATCCCTTGCTGACCCTTAAATTATTTTGACTGCATTTACCATCATAAATTAATATTTATTGAACACCCACAGGTGGGAGCTATGCAACTCTTTTTTTCATATCATTTGAGTATATTTAGCTCACTGTAATATTATTTTAAATAACTTATTTAAATGAAGACATTATTATAATTTTCTTTAAAAACTGTTCTTGAATTATATATAAAAAGCCAAATTGCAACTGAGATATTTTTCTTTGTCATATCTTAAAAATGTATTATTTTACCTCTAAGTTCCACTCAGAGTTCTTGTAAAGTAACTTGACCCTCATCTCCCATACCTCCACTATAGAAACTTGCTAAGCAATACTTTCCTTCCTCTCTCTAATTAAAAAACAAAACAAAACCTTACTCATCGAGCATTCTTCTTCCCTTTTGAACCCCAAAACTTACCCTAATGTAGTCCCTGAATAATTACGATACAGTGATACAAAATGTCCCTTAGCTAAAGAAGCAATTTTCCCTACCTGCAACTACTTTTTTTTTTTTTTTTTGCTTTTTAGGGCCACACCTGCAGCATATGGAGGTTCCCAGGCTAGGGGTCCAGTCAGAGCTACAGCTGCCAGCCTATGCCATAGCCACAGCAATGCAAGATCCAAGCCTTGTCTGCGACCTACACCACAGCTCATGGCAACGCCAGATCCTTAACCCATTGAGCTAGGCCAGGGATTTAACCCTCAATCTCATGGTTCCTGGTCAGATGGGAACTCCTACTTTCCACTACTTTTATTACTGCTCTACAATATATTTCTCTTGCTCAGTGACTAGTTGTTTACATGAACACATGTCCCTTGTGTTGGCCCAGGAGCATCTGATGATTTTCTACTACTCAATTTGTATATGATAGATCTTCTTAATGAAGATGGTGATAAACAAAATCAACATAGTCATCCCACATCCTAAAGATAACCACATGCTATGTGCTCTTGAGTCAGTCTTGGATTACCATTAGTTAAACAGATATTAATTTATATAATGCTTATAATCATCCTTACTGTGGAACTGTGTACTGTATCTCTACAGAACACAATATACATCTAGAGCCTAAGAAAAGAAATTGAAGTAACCCTTTATTCAATCTGCCAAGGGACTATGGAACCTTGTAATTATCTGGCTTTAGATAGAAGAGATACATTGCAATTGGATACACACAAGGGCACAGGTTTATGCCTCAGATGACAGACGGCAGAGAAAAAGCTCTAGAGTGCAAGCTTTCTACCAGACCTTTTTAATTTATTTTCCCTAAACGCATCAAATTTTAACGCTGCTTCTCTGACCCAGTATGTTAGCTTTTTTATGAACTTATGATTAACTAGTACCATAGTAGCAGGAGCTAAATTTTCTTCCATTTAAAGCTAAATTTTACTCATAGAAGTTATAACCCCTAAATACTGGGTGAAAGAGACCAAATGAGGAATGAAAGTGTTTTAAAAAGACAAATGAGAACTGAAAATTTAGTCTTGCACTATAATTACCAGAGCATCTGGAATTCCATGAGCCAAACCGAGTCAGTTCCAACCCCAGGCAATTCAATCTGAAAAGCAGGGTTCAAGAATTAGCCATATCAACTACAGCCAAGGAGCTTGGTCCCCAAAATTAAGATGATCTCTTGCAACCATGTGGTAATTCACAGCCTTGGATGAAATGGGGATAGTGCTTAGAAGAGTTACTTTTACATCCCTTTTATCCAAAGGCTGCAGGATGTAATACTGTGATTCAGGTGCCTAATTTAGGTGGGTAGGAGCTAGACATTCAAATGCATGGCCAGGATGTGAGCTTTGCTCTTGGCTGTCCTGGAATAAAAAACAGGACAAGGGTAAGTTATCAAACATATGGCAGGATCCTCAGGCCAGGTGGCTTCAGTCATTTTGAACACTCTCTCTATTCACAATGCACCCTCTAGCTCCTGAGAGAAGAATTTGGAAAAACATTTGTTAAAGTTGATGAATATATACTGATTAAACAGTTTTCCCTATGGATACCGATTAAGAGGCAACTCAAAGGACACAACTTGGCACTGGCAAAAAAGAACAAAATTCCCAAAGAAATGCATCCTTTCCCCACTTTTTTGTGGCTACCTCTCCAGTACATTTTATATTAACAAGTTCATTTATGAACCAAGCTCAGTCCACTCATTGTCATCAGTAACACTACAACTCATATCTCAATACTTTACCATTAAAAAAATAAGCCTTTGCAAAATTTAGTAAATATTTTAAATTATTTAAGTTCCCTCTCAATAATGGAAGAATACCACAATAAATCTAAAGCAGGAAGTCTATGCTTCTAGAATGTTTAATAAACTTTGGTCTTCTCTTTTAAAATTTTAGCTCATTTTCCCTATGGATAATGCTCTACAGAAAAACTCTACAGAAAAACTCGGTGTTTCACAAAAGGAAATCATCCTGTATTTTCTTACATTATCATGTTTTGCTATAATTTCTACTTTCTTAGAATTTAAGCACTTGTCCTCAGAACTGTTCAAGCTAGAGTTTTTATCATTTTCAGAGAAAATATATATACATTGGTGGTGAGTTTCTTGGGGGTTAGAGACCTCAGATATATGTCTTTGCATCCCTCACTGACCATAAAAAAGCACCAAAGAGTGTTGATGAATTAGTAGTTATCCCCCACATAAGCCTGGAGTTTGGCAGTAGTGACAGAAGGGTCACACCCAAATCCCAGATATGGCAAGTCAGGATCAAGAAATGAAGTGTACATTCAATGAACAATTACTGAGTACCTACTATTTATCAAGCAGAAGGATACAAAGATAAATAAAACATGGCTTCTGTCCTCAAGGATCTCACCATATAAAAGAAAAAGCAGGGCCAAGCAATTAGAGACTGTAAGATAGGATGATAAAAAAAACAATGCTTTGGAGTTGTCATCATTATCATCACCACCACTACTTACTGAGTACTTGCTATGTACCAGAATCTATTCTAAGGACTTCAAATGTGTAACTTTAAAGTACATGCCCACAACAGCCCGTTGAAGTAGGTTAATCTGTGGAAAGATCAAGTCATGTGCTAGAAGTCACTCTGCTGGAAGGTGGTAAAATCCGGCTTCAAACCCCAGCAGTCTGGACCCAGGAGTCCAAACTCATGACCACTGTGCAATGTTTCTCATAACCCCTTGAAGAGTACCATTAATTCTGTTAGTGGATTAGTATGGAAGGTCATATGGAAGAGGACATTTACTCTAGTTAATCCAGTAACAAAATATGAGTTGAGTTTGTGGTCATTTCTCTAGATTCAACCAAATTGTTTAATTAACTTTTTATTTTGGATTAATTTTAGATAATACAGATAATAAAGAGAGCTCTTTTATACCCTTCATCCTGTTTACCCCTCGGCTAACATCTTACATCTCCATGATATATGTGCTAAAACCAAGAAGCCAACAGTGCATTGGTACATCACTATTAACTAAACTCTAAACTTTATTTAATTTCTTCAGTTTTCCATTAATGGTCTCTTTCTGTTCTAGGCTCCAATCCAGGACACCACATTGCATTGAGTTGTTATGTCTCCCCAGTTTCTTCTGGTCTGTGACAGTTTCTCAGTCTTTCTATATTATTCATGACCTTGACAGCCTTAAGCAGAACCTGGTATTCTGTAAAGAGTCCCTCAGTATGGATTTTTCTGATGTTCCTCTCATGATTAGACTGGGGTTAGGGATTTGGGGAAGAATATCACAGAGGTGAAGTGCCCTTCTCAAGTTACTTCATATTAGGAAAGTCCTTGACCTCACTGGCGACATTAACTTCCCTCACTTGGTTAGTGTAGCACTAGTCAGGTTTCTGCACTGTAAAGTTACTATTTTTCCCTTTCTCTAGTCTATTCTTTAAGATCAAGTCACTAAGTCTAGCCCAAACTTGGGTGGAGTGGTAGATTAGTCTCCACTTCCTGGAGACAGGAGTACATGCATATATTATAACCAACTTGTTTTAAAACTAATGTAAGCAGTAGACTTGAAAGGCTATAAGGGAGATTATTGAATTAAATATCTGGACTTCAAACTTGTGACTAAGCCTCCATGAGCCTCAGTGAAGTCAGGTATAAAGGAGTACTGATAATTTGCCTTTGTCTCAGAGTTAACATCAGAATCAAAGACTATGTTTCTTAATTCACAAATCTTGAGATAAAAGTTATAGACTTTATTCCCACAAAGTGAACATAATATACATAATTTTTCATCTATTATTAGGGATTCTCACACCTGAAACTCCATTAAGAATCCCTCTGCTAAACTAGCAGTCTTTAAATGTTAAGTCTGATCATACTAGAGATGACACCATTTCATTGAATTAAGTTTCTAGCGAAACAAACCAAAACAGGGACAAATCCAAAACCTAAGAATCCTATGTAATCTCATTGAAGGCCTGACACTAGAGAGAACCACACGAAGATGAGAGGCCATCAGGTCTTGATTTCACAGGCTCACCTAGCTCATCTGATGTCTGATTTGCATGCCCAGGTCATGGGGCAGGCACTTGGGTGGGGCTGGGCCACTATGGAGCATATCCAGACTTAAAGACCCCAGTTTCTTGGCTTCAGCATTTGAGGAAGTATAGTTGATGCTGAGGCGACCATTGCAGTGTGATTCTTTTTCAGCACACATTATTTATAATTTTTAAATCTAACCATTAAAAAAAGACCTGTAGGCAGAAATTATGTTCTGAAAGATAAAGAGATTTATTTTAAATTTTTACTTAGATGACTGTAGTATTTAATAAAACTGTTCTTTTTCAAATTATTTAAAACAAATTAATGCTTATAATTCTTCAGGTTCTGCCCACAGATGACATGCATATTAAGACTTTATCTGCTGAAGCGAATGAGTAAATTGAATTTAAATACCAACATTATAGGCCTATTTGTTCTGAAATCTTCCTCCCAAAGATTCCTCCGCCCTCTCACCTCCTTCTTCCAAACCAAGAAGGTCACTCATTCTTACTGTAGTGCAGAATTACACTTTTGTTTTAAATGTTACTGTTAGTCATCGCATTAGTCATTTTCAGCTTCCTTGAAGGAATATTGAAACTTTCGTTGCCAACTCTATTACCTGCTACTACTAGAGCTGAAATCATCGTTCTCCACTTCTGCGTCTGCCAAGCTCTCAGCCCAATGATTTAAAGGATGTGTGTGTGTGAAATGGGGTATGCCCAGAGGAAAGAACATGACAGATAGAAACAAGTGACAGAGTATATTATTGCATCTCTGCTGAGCATAATTCCTCATCAGGAAGAAATTTTCTTTCCTCTGCACAATTTTCTCAGTGGTTAAGCTACATTTTTGCAAAATTAAATAAGAGTTATTAAAAAAAAACCCGAGAGGTTCATAGAGCAGCAAGGGATGGGTATTGTGGCTCAGAGTAGCCTCTTTTTTAAGAAGGAACCAAAAAACTCATCTCTGTGCCTCTCTTTCTTCCTATGCCCCCCAAACAATATCATTGTTTCAGGGGATATAATTTTACATTTCGATTTCTTCCCAACACAGGATGGAAAAAAACTGCAAAACTGGAGCCTGAAATCAGAAAGTCATGCAGAGCTTTGTGTGTGTTTTGGAGGGAAGGGGGGAGCGATGAACAGAAAGGAAGCAGAAACCCATTGTGCTGCTCTGGTCTGCAGCCAAACCACCCCGCTTACTCCTGCTTCTGGTGCCTCAGGGAGTTTGTTTTTCAAGCTTTTTATGGCAAAAAAGAAAAATGTATGGGGAAATGGAAAAAGATCTGGTCTTCAAAATGATATTATTTAGCCCTATCCCTGTAATCTATGACACAAAAGATGAAGGCATGCAACTGGCTTTAAAAAAAAAAAACTTACATAAAAGAGATTTTCATATGTAATTGCTATATCCTCTAGTGATCAAACAACCTCAATTCTTTGATATTAAAATCTGGAGTTAGTTTCTAATTTTTTTCCAACAATCGCATAGGGGTTTCTTGTCCCTACCTGGCACATTTGGAAATAAAAGAAATGATCATTTGTGCCAGCAACTCAGGAATAAGTGTTATGGAGTCACATACTTCATTAGACCCTGACAGAATAGTGGAGTGCCATGGTGGAACACAGAGGGCTAACAGTGAGCAGATGCATTAGAAAAAGTCATGCCTCAATCTGCAGATTCCCTGAAAGCTGGGGACTGTCTTTTTAGGAAAACTCCTCAGTCTTAGAAAGCTGAAAGGCTTAAGAAAGTCATTTTGCCCTTCTGTATGTCAGACTATTTTCTTTTCATGAAAAAGTGTATGAAAAAATATTATGGCTTAACCATTAACTCTCTCCAAATAAGTATTATCAGAACATAATAAAACTATAAAGTTAATCATTTCACCTGGTCGTGATCTTTCCAATGGTGGCCTCTCTTCAAAGATGATTGATTAATAGATGGATAGATAGATTTTTAAACCTATATAATAGATAATTTATATTATAATATATATTATATATGTAATATGGCATATATACATTTATACCTAACTTAATATATAATGAATATATATAACATTCATATGTACATATATTTCAAGCATTTGACAACTTCTATTTTTCTCAAACTTATGAAAATAAAGATTATTTATAGTGAAAGATTATTTATAGTGAGCTCCTAGTTTATATTCCTATGACCATGGTATTATATTAGAAGTAGTAATAGCAGCTTTGGGTTTAAGTAAATAAAAATAAGATAAGAATAAAAGATCCATGGATTAAACACGAAGGTCCTACTCTATAGTGCAGGGAACTATATCCAGTCTCGTGGGATAGACCATGATGGAAGATAATATAAAAAAGAATACACACACACACACACACATATACACGACTGAGTCACTTTGCTGTACAGCAGAAACTGGCACGACATTGTAAATATTATTTTAAACATTGTAAACTATATTTTAAAAAATAATAAATGATCCTTACTAACAAAAAATGTAAATACACTGGTTTATTGTCAAGTAACTTTTTGTTACTCTGGCTGATGCTCCATTTCTAAGTGGGTTGATCCCTTCCACAGCCAAATTAGAGTTTTAAATGTTATCAATAAGGATGCCAGATGTCAAAATTCCCAACATTCAGTATGTGCCTTTAACTTTTTGCAGTAAAGTACTCATAAGTGCATCAAGTCCAATAGTTTTATACAGCATTTCAAGGAGTCACGATTCATGACAATACTTCCAGGGATATGGAAACTCACCAAACCTCATAGCAGTGACAGAGGATGAGTTGTTAACTTTTCACTAAAAAACATCCATCCATTTAACATTTATCATGCCCCTAAGACATGCCAGACATGGTGACAGGTGTAAAGTATAAACACTATGTCTAAACTCTGTCCTTGTATGTTTTGCCTGAGCATAATTATTCTTCTTATGGGTTCTACTGAGGACAGGCTCTGTAAACTCAGCAAAAGTAAAAAGTCTATGGTTTTTCATTATTTATACCCACAAATTTTCATAACCATAAACATTTCCTTATATTTATGAAGAATGGTTAAAGTATTGGAATCCCCTTAAACCTACAACCTTCCTTTTAATAATTTGAGAGGAAGAATCTCTATCAGTATCTCCCTCTTTGCTTTTCTCAAATAGCTGTGGTATTTTTGCTTAACTCCTCCTCTCTTTTAATCCATTAAAGTTATCAGGAGCCTAGCTATTTACCTTGTGAAATTTTATATGACCAGAGGTAGCTATAAATCCAGCAACCACAGAAAGCCCAGATTTCAATTCCAGAACCAAGGAGACAACAGCAGTAGACGTAAGAATAAGGGAATTTTCTACCTTATTTCTGCTGCCAAGTTCAGAATATAAGATCAAGTTGCCTACTTTCCTAGAAATGAGATCCAAGGGAGTCAGCCAACTTCTTCAAAGGTACATTAAAAGGAGAATTTGTTCAGGCTCTGTCTCCCTGCAGAAATATCTTAAAACCCAAGAAGGAGCCATAAGAAAACATAAAAGCTTAGATAGGTTCACCTGTTCTGGCAGAAGGCTCCATTATGAATGGCTGCTTATTTAAGCATCTATCTCAAATAACAGGTCTTAAAAATTCAAACTCTGAAACTTCCTTAAAAAGGCCACAAAGAACTACTGAAATAGTGACCTTTCACTAGAAATTATTTTCTATTGATCAACTTAGCATCTTCTTAGAGATACAAGAATTTCATTCCCCCACCTCAAATGGCAAATTCACTCATATTAATAGCAGTGAGTTCCGGACTTAGTCTCTATCAAGTCTTTTTTTCCCAATTCATTTTTTCCATTTTTGTCACACTCCCCACATCTATTCCTATTATGTCTTCCCTCTCATAATTGCTATAAGCAAAATATATATCTGTAACAACTTGGTTGATCAAAATATAGAAAGACAAGATTTTAGACTTACAGAAACATCAAACACATAGAGCGCTCTATAAGGAGAAGTTAAGAGTTTTGGCTTGGAAGTGTGATGGGGCAATATTCTCAGATAAAATAGAGATTTGATCCCTGGACCAAACTGATAAACAACAAAATAAATGAACATGAGATGAATATGCTAATGGTGTCCTCAAATACCTTAGCTTGCTAGTATGACGAAGACCTCACAAGCCATAAAGGCATACGTGTGTGAGGCAACATTTTAGTTTGGCAAATTTCACTCCCCATTTTGGGGGTGCAATGGGGGTTGGCACTAAACCTTTTCGACATGCCTGAAAGAGAAGGATTTAAGTCGAGTTCATTATCTCTTTAGTGCAGAAGTCTGGGAAACGAAGAGGCTAGACCAGGGAGACTCAATCCAGCTAGCGTTCCTTTTTGTTTTTCAAGCTGCCCTGACAATAATGCGGCAGGGTGAAAAGATCAGGAACACTTTATACACATTGTGCTAATTACTGCAAGTACTTAAAGTTGTAATTAGCTTATTATACTGCAGAGATCCTAACATGGCATGTCTTTCAAAAGAATTTCTCTCCAGATCATTAGTGGGAAAGCTAACAACATCTGCTTCAAATAAAATCAACCAATTAGCACAGGCAACTCCACATAGTTTGCAATCAGAGAATTATATTGTGCCAAGTGCTAATTTCAATGTGAATGCTATCTCCTTCTCATATCCCACGCTTCTCTGCCAGCACAGCTGGTGTTTAACACCACTGACTTCAGCGAAGTCTCCAAAAACTTATGTTAATTTGAAATAACCTAATCAGAAGTGTGCAATACAGACTGAGGTTGATCTCAGCTTAATTAAAACTGACCTTGTCATTTCACTGCCTATAAAACACCATTATCTCACCATTTATCGTTCAACTACCACAAATATTTCATCTATGCGAAAACCCAGGAAGACGAGTTCCAAACCACTAGAGCTATTTTCAGAAGTACTGTGAGCTCTGGAGCTTAATGGAAGGAGAGGTCTGCCTATAAGTACCAGGCAACAATAAAGGTAATTCAGCAGACTCAAAATAACTTGTCAGCCCTACCCATGAAGGCTGCTTCTGCCCACTTCCGTTGGCTCGAATGGCACATTCACTCCAGAGACTGACAGGCATTAACAGATGTGAAGGCTTTCATTTTAAAATTAATATCTCACCCAGTACCTTTCAGCAAGCTGAATCGTTCAATCAATAAGCATGACATGGCAGGTGTGATGTGTACAAGGCACTAAATTCTTCTGCCAAAGGTACTAGAAAACATCTGCTCACATGCGTGTGTGTGCATGTCAATGGATGAACTGCTGAGAAAAATGATTGCAAGTGGAATGTGTAATATGCCTGTATTCACTGAGATAAAATTAAAAACAAAGATCATATTTAATGGTGTATACCTGCCATCAAATACACCTTGTTTAACTTGCCTTAATTCTATAACCCTGTGTTTTTATACGTACATGGTCAAATGGCTATCAAATTAAGTAACCACCATTCTGGTTTTCTGTACATTAACATGGTTTAAACATATCTCCAGGTTCTCCTTCTGGGCTTGCTTCATTTATTTCATACCATTTTAGTCCACAAAGTATTCAAGGCAGTGATACAAATGTGGAAAACATTTTCCATGAAATAATTCAAATTATTTACACCAGGAAAACTTTTTAGTTGTCCGCAGATCACATGCTTAGCCACAACTCAACATATCTGCTGATGTGTTTGTTTTTTTAAATTTATTTTATTGAAGTATAGTTGATATACAATGTTGCGTGATTTCTACCGTAGAGTAAATTTCTGCGGTAGAGCAAAGTGATTCAGTTATATATATGTATATATTATTTTTCATAATCTTTTACATTATGGTTGATCACGGGATATTGAATATAGTCCCCTGTGCTATACAGTAGTACCTTGTTCTTTATCCATGCTGATGCTTTTCTTCCAGTCAAGCAAGCCTCCCTTTTCCCCTTGTTCCACCCACCCAGACCAACTCAGTCTCTGATTACAATAGCTTACACTGACTTCACCCCTTTAATATTAATTTTCTAGGCCAGTTGTTGTGATACAATCAGATATTGACTGTCTTGAATTGTTTAATGTTTTATCTTGGCCAAGTCAAAGAGGGATAGTTTCATTCCATTTATAAGGAGACCCCATGGAATATGGAACAGAGGCCATGATGTCAAAATACTTGAATTCTTAACTTGACTTTGTTAACTCCTTGACCTTGGACAAGTGTGACCTTGAGACATACACCAAAATGTCTAAGTCCGGGGGTCTTTCCACCTGTGGATGAGATTAGTAATACCCACCTCAGAAAGTTAATTTTGAGGATTAAAAGAGATATCATAAGAGAATATGACTGAGTCTAAGAGTCCAACTGATGTATAGTGAAGGAGGTAGATGGGAGGTAACCAAACATTTGGTGAAATATTGATTGGAAAAACGTAAGGCCACCAGGAAAGAAAGTTATGAATAAGGAAATAGGAACAGGACATTTTATAATGTTCATATGACTAACCTATGTGGAAGCAAGAGAGGTTATTTATACTCAACACCCTGTTTTTAGAAGTTAAAAAATGGTATTTCAGAGTTCCTGTCGTGGAGCAGCAGAAACAAATCCGACTAGGAACCATGAGGTTTCGGGTTCAATCCCTGGCCTCGCTCAGTGGGCTAAGGATCCAGCATTGCCATGAGCTGTGGTGCAGGCTCCAGATGCGGCTTGGATCTGGCGTTGCTATGGCTGTGGCGTAGGCCAGCAGCAACAGCTCCTAGCCTGGGAACCTCCATATGCTGCGGGTGCGGCCCTAAAAGACAAAAGACAAAAAAGAAATGGTATTTTGGCACAAAACAACAAACAAAATCCATTTCAGTTTGGGTTGATATAGGTGAGTGCAGCTGTCCCCGTCTCATTCGGGATGTTAGGGCCCTGTTGGTATAGTCCATGAACATGAATGCTTTGAAGTGCTAAGTGCTAACTTCCCTGAGGGAGGGTGAAGATTCCTTGCAAAGATAAGTTGAAATCTCTTATGCCATGAAAATGGTTTAGACGATATTATACCACTCACATGATCTCTCATGGGATATTACAATTTGACGGTGAGATACTTCAATTCCAAATCTACACATCTTATACAATTTTTTTCACTCATTCATCCAAAATTTACTCTTTCCTATCTATGTGATCTTGGGCAGGTTACTTCACTTCTTAAAATTTCCGTCTGTTTCTCCGTAAAATGGTACTCTCAGCATCTATCATTTTGGGATTTGGGTATATCACATGAAGATAGCTCATGCCAAATGTTTAGTGTTTTGCCTGGCACTCAGTGAATACCTTCTAACTAACAGCTACTCTTGATACTCTTAGCTACTCTTAGCTACTTCTACTCCTGCTGCTACAGAAAGGAATAACCCACACTTCCTAGGATAATCCTGAACACTGCTCCCTTTTCAGCTATCAGATGTCACCTCCTCTCTGGGTCCTATTCCCAAGCTAAATTATTCACCCTCCTTTTAGTTCCACAGGGCTTTGTCCCTATCCTCATTATAGCATTTAGCATTAGTGTACGTAATCATCTGTTAGATCACTGTTTTCCTACCAAATTTTTGAGCTACTCAAGAGCAGGGATCTTTAACTCCTTAAACTTTTTGTCCCTAATGTTGATCAAGTGCTACACATAGTAGGAATCCAAGAAGTATTTGTTGGCAAAATAAATGAATAAATACATTTATAAAGAGTAAACATGACAAGTATTACTCTGAAATACCATAGTCCTCTGAAGTTTAGAATACTAAACTTAGAAATCTGTGAACTTTAAATATAACATAAGGTGTTGATTTTATTTTTTTTTTCATTTTTTAAAGTTTTACTGAAGCAGAATTGACTTACCAAGTTGTGCCATTTTCTGCTGTATGACAAAGTGACCCAGTCATACATATATATATATATACAATCCCTTTCTTATATTATTTTCCACCATGGTCTATCCCAAGAGAGTTGATATAGTTCTCTGTCCTATACAGTAGGATAAGGTGTTGGTTTTAAACTTTAGACATTTCTGAAGCTTTTTTCTGGGCTATCATAGTTTCATTAGTGCCCTTCGTGGAACCAATGAATTCAGTCAGAAGGATTCCGTTAAAGTTTTCCATATTTACTATCATCAGGACAATTAAATATGGGATTTTGCTACTTGAAAACTCCTTTTCCCAAAAATTCTAAGTCCTGTGAGAGTAACTACTGTAGGGCAGGATAGCAGGTGGACACAATGGAGACAGAATATGCAGACAGGATAGTTTCTGTTTTCATGGACAGACCTGGATTATTTTTTACTATTGTGACTATAATTATATAGGTTACTTTGGACATCCATATGACATAGACTCCAAACCAGAAATTAATTTACAGTTAAGCCTTCAGACATGGTACAAAGCTTTCCAATGAGAATCTTCATCATTTCTCAGAGAACCAGACAGAAGTACAGCTACCGTTAGAACTAAAGAACCAAGAAAACAAAGCAAAACAAAAACTGTACCCACTGAAGCACCATTTATCCAAAATAGACATAAACTCACATAGCTTAAGAGTCAAAAATTTGTAATTGGTGTTTAATTGTGACCCTGAGGTCATCTAATCAACAGATAAAGTGTGTTCTAAATTTTAGGACTAAATGTATTTTAGCATCTAAAACTTCTACCATTGTTTAAATGTCCGTGATTTAATCATATGGTGACTATTCAGGCTTTTTCAAGACTATCTTAATTTCACATTTTCTATTATTGTATAAGTAAACATGTATTTGTCAGACCATATATCCAAGTTTGGCATGTAAAAATTCTGGTCTCCACATTTAATTGTAAGTCCTCAGTTAATTGGAATGTGTACTGAACCAAAAACTTCACTCCAGGTCATTGAGATGGTGCTTCCAAATGCACATATGTGATTTATGCTTTAAAAGAAGTATCTCTGTATTACCTGTGTGTCACTTCATATGTGGACTTATCAGAGTGAAGAATGAATATGGGCCAAATTTGCTTCAGCACAAATTGGTAATCACAGAAATCTCCCTATTGTCCTTTTCTTGGTTTTATCAGTTCTTTTTCCCCTCTACTTCCCTCACTGCATGGTAAACCTTCTTATTGCCCATGTTATAACAACTTCCATTCCAAAAAGCCCAGACAATAGATGATGTTTACTGGCTGTTTGCAAACAACAGAATCCACAGCATTGCCAGCAGATGCCCTTGATTCACTGTGAATGAGGAAGGGAATTATAGGAAATCAGTGTGCATTGTGTCCAGCTGAGATGGATGTTGGCAGAACAGGCTCCAGGCAAAATTTCAGAGCACAAAAGTGTGTCTTCTGGTCCTTTCCACTCTAGGGCATTCCTCTGAGGCTGACCATATCCACTGTACCTCTTTTCAAGATATGTCCACTTCTCTTTTTTTATTACTCAAATGAATTTATCACCTCTGTAGTTGTATAATGATCATAACAATCCAATTTCACAGGATTTCCATCCCATAACCCAAGGACATTCCCCCACCCTGCAAACTGTCTCCTCCAGAGACCATAAGTTTTTCAATGTCTGTGAGTCAGCATCTGTTCTGCAAAGAAGTTCAGTCTGTCCTTTTTTTCAGATTCCACAGGTCAGTGAAAGCATTTGATGTGGGTGTCTCATTGTATGGCTGACTTCACTTAGCATGATCATTTCTAGGTCCATCCATGTTGCTAAAAATGCTGGTATTTCATTTGTTTTAATGGCTGAGTAATATTCCATTGTGTATATGTACCACCTCTTCTTGATCCACTCCTCTGTCAATGGGCATTTAGGTTGTTTCCATGTCTTGGCTATTGCAAAGAGTGCTGCAATGAACATCGGAGTACATGTGTCTTTGCGAGTCGTGGTTTTCTCTGGATAGATGACCAAGAGTGGGATTACTGTATCAAATGGTAATTCTATTTTTAGTTTTCTGAGGACTCTCCATACTGTTTTCCACAGTGGTTGCACCAATTTACATTCCCACCAACAGTGTACTAGGGTTCCTTCTTCTCCACACCCTCTCCAGCACTTATTTTTTGTAGACTTTTTGAAGATGTGGCTGGCTGTGTAAGGTGGTACCTCACAGAGTTTTTGATTTGCATTTCTCTAATAATGAGTGATGTTGAACATCTTTTCATGTGTATTTTGGCCATCTATATGTCTTCTTCGGAGCATTGTCTGTTTAGATCTTCTGCCCATTTTTTGATGGGTTGGTTTTTTTTTTTTTTGGTATTGAGCTGTAGGAGGTGTTTATAAATTTTGGAGATGAATCCCTTGTCAGTTGATTCACTTGCAAGGATTTTCCCCATTCTATGTGTTGTCTTTTTGTGTTGTTTAGGGTTTCCTTTGCTGTGCAGAAACTTCGAAGTTTGATTAGGTCCCATTTGTTTATTTTTGTTTTTACTGTCAATACTCTAAGAGGTGGATCTGAGAAGATTTTGCTGTCATTTATGTCAGAGAGTCTTTGGCCTATGTTTTTCTCTAAGAGTTTTAGAGTGTCTGGTCTTATATCTAGGCCTTTAATCCACTTTGAGTTTATTTTTGTGTATGGTGATAGGGAATGTTCTAATTTCATTCTTTTCCCTATGGCTGTCCAGTTTTCCCAGCACTACTTATTGAACAGGCTGTCCTTTCTCCATTGTATATTCTTGCCTCCTTTGTCATAGATGAGTTGGCTGTAGGTGCGTGAGTTGAATTCTGGGCTTTCTATCCTGTTGCACTGATCTATATGTCTGTCTTTGTGTCAGTACCATATGATTTTGATGATTGTTGCTTTGTAGTATAGTCTGAAGTCTGGGAGCCTGATTCCTCCAGCTCCATTTTTCTTTTTCAGGATGTCTTTGGCTATTCTGGGTCTTTTGTGCTTCCAAACAAACTTTAAAATATTTTGTTCAAGTTCTGTGAAAAATGTCCTTGGTAATTTGATAGGGATTGCATTGAATCTGTAGATTGCCTTAGGTAATACAGCCATTTTGATAATATTAACTCTTCCAATCCATGAGCATGGTATATCTTTCCATCTATTTGTGTCATCTTTGATTTCTTTCATCAGTGTTTTATAGTTTTCAGAGTACAGGTCTTTTGTTTCTTTAGGTAGGTTTACTCCTAGGTATTTTATTCTTTTCAATGCAACGGTAAACAGGATTGCTTCCCTAATTTCTTTTTCTGCTCTTTCATTGTTAGTTTATAGAAATTCCATCAATTTCTGTGTATTAATTTTGTATCCTGTGACTTTGCCAAATTCATGGATGAGCTCTAACGTTTTCTGGTAGAGTCTTTAGGATTCTCTAGGTATAGTATCATGTCATCTGCAAATATCGATAGTTTTACTTCTTCCTTTCCAATTTGGATTCCTTTTATCTCTTTTACTTTTCTGATTGCCATGGCTAGGACTTCCAAAACTATGTCGAAGAGTAGTAGTGAGAGCAGACATCCTTGTCTTGTTCCTGATCTCAGCGGGAATTCTTTCAGCTTTTTGCCATTGAGAATTATGTTCACTGTGGGTCTGTCATATATGGCCTTTATGATGTTGAGGTAGGTTCCCACTATGCCTACTTTCTGAAGGGTTTTTATCAGAAACAGGTGTTGGATTTTGTCAAAGGCTTGTTCCATATCTATTGAGAGGATCATATGGTTTATATTCTTCAGTTTGTTAATGTAGTGTATCACACTGATGGATTTGTGGATATTGAAGAACCCTTGCATCTGTGGGATAAATCGCACTTGGTCATGATGTACAATCCTTTTAATGTATTGTTGGATGTGGTTTGCTAGTATATTGTTGAGGATTTTTGCATCTATGTTCATCAGTGAGATTGGCCTGTGGTTTTCTTTTTTGTGGTATCTTTGTCTGGTTTTGGTATCAGGGTGATGGTGGCTTCATCAAATGAGTTTGGGCGTATCCCTTCCTCTGCAATTTTTTGAAATAGTTTCAGAAGGAGAGGTGTTAGCTCTTCTCTAAATGTTTGATAGAATTCGCCCGTGAAGCCATCTGGTCCTGGACTTTTGTTTGTTGGAATTTTTTTTTAATGAATTTTATTAGAATATAGTTGACTTACACAGAATTCTTTTTTTATTTTATTTTCCCACTGTACAGCAAGGGGATCAAGTTATCCTTACATGTATACATTACAATTACATTTTTTCCCCACCCTTTGTTCTGTTGCAACATAAGTACGTTGGAAGTTTTTTAATCACAGTTTCAATTTCAGTTCTTGAGATGGGTCCATTCATCTTTTCTATTTCATCTTGGTTTAGTCTTGGAAGATCGTACTTTTCTAAGAATTTGTCCATTTCTTCTAGGTTTTCTGTTTTATTGGCATATAGTTGCATATAGTAGTCTCTTATGATCCTTTGAATTTCTGTGGTGTCCGTTGTTACTTCTCCTTTTTCATTCCTAATTTTATTGATTTGAGTCCTCTCTCTTTTTTGCTTGATAAGTCTGGCTAGGGGTTTATCAATTTTGTTGATCTTTTCAAAGAACCAGCTTTTCATTTCATTGTTCTTGTCTATGGTTTTCTTTGTTTCTATTTCATTGATTTCTGCTCTGATCTTTATGATTTCTTTCCTTCTACTAACTTTAGGTCTTGTCTGTTTTTCTTTCTAGAGCTGCTTTAGGTGTAAAGTTAGCTTATTTATTTGAGCTTTTTCTTGTTTCCTGAGGTGGGCTTGTATTGCTATAAACTTTCCTCTTAGAACGGCTTTTGCTGCATCCCATAGGTTTTGGGGTGTCATATCTTTGTTGTCGTTTGCTTCTAGGTATTTTTTATTTCCTCTTCGACTTTTTCAGTGATCCATTGGTTGTTCAGTAGCATGTTGTTTAGTCTCCACGTGTTTGCGTTTTTTGCAGATTTTTTGTTTTATTTCCAGTCATATAGCGTTGTGGTCAGAAAAGATGCCTGATATGTTTTCAATTTTCTTAAAGTTACTGAGGTTGGATTTGTAGCCCAGGATGTGATCAATCTTAGAGAATGTTCCATGTGCACTTGAGAAGAATGTGTATTCTGTTGCTTTTGGATGGAATGTCCTATAAATATCTATTAAGTCCATCTGGTTTAATGCATTATTCAGGGCCCGTGTTTGCTTATTGATTTTCTGTCTGGTTAATCTATCCATTGCTGTAAGTGGGGTGTTAAACTCCCCCACTATGATTGTGTTATTGTTGATTTCTCCTTTTAAGGTTGTTAGCAGTTGCCTTATATATTGTGGTGAACCTGTGTTGGGTGCGTAGATATTTAAAATTGTTATAACATCTTCTTGGATTGATCCTTTGATCATTATGTAATGACTTTCTTTGTCCCTTAAAATAGTCTTCATTTTAAAGTCTATTTTGTCTGATATGAGTATTGCTACTCCAGCTTTCTTTTGATCCCTGTTTGCATGAAATATTTTCTTCCATCCTCTCACTTTCAATTTGTATGTGTCCCTAGAAGTGAAGTGGGTCTCTTGAAGACAGCATATATATGGATCTTGTTTTTTTTATCCATTCAGCCAGTCTATGTCTTTTGGTTAGAGCGTTTAGTCCATTAACATTTAAGGTAATTATTGATATGTATGTTCTTATTGCTATTTTATTAATTGCTTTGAATTTGTTTTTGTTGCTCTTTTTTCTTTCCTTCTTCTCTCACTTCTCAACTCTTTAAAAACAACCTTTTATTTTCTCATGACCTGCTAGTTCATCTGATAAACAAATTGAGACTGGTGGCCAATGTCAGACTTCCCAAATAATCTTATATTTCAGTAAGGAATGCTTAGAGATTTAATATCCTAACATAAAGCAAGGATTTCTAAAACAAACAAAAAAATGCCTTGTACCACATTATATTAGTGAAGAGCTATTTATCACAAATTGGAGGGAGTTCCCATCATGGAGCAGTGGTTAACGAATCTAAGAACCATGAGGTTGTGGATTCGATCCCTGGCCTTGCTCAGCAGGTTAAGGATCTGGTATTGCTGTGAGCTGTGGTGTAAGTTGCAGACATGGCTAGGATCCTGTGTTGCTATGGCTCTAGCACAGGCCAGTGGCTAAAGCTGCGATTCAACCCCTAGCCTGGGAACCTCCATATGCCATGAGAGCGGCCCTAGAAAAGGCAAAAAGCCAAAAAAAAAAAGAATTGGAAAAGGTCTGAGATTTTACCCTACTTGCAAGCTGACAAACTAATCTCCCACAGTTTCATAGATGCTGGCAGAGGGCAAGAGATTCCTGGATCAGAGACAAAGGACTACATTACCCAAACCACAGCCAGCATTATGAATATCATGTTTGTGTCAATTCTTCTCATTCCAAGTGCCCCTTTGGATGATACAGAGGCGCTCCAATGGATGTTCACCTGCAATGGGTTTGAATCACAGCTGAGGAAGCCCAAGCTTAAGGAACCTGAATCTTTTATAATGGGCAGTTAGAAACTGCCCTGGCAGAAAGTTTTTTTATCATACTGGACAGTAAGTAAACCTGCCTTCTTCTCCAGAGGGTTGTGAAACATCCTAGAAAAAAAAAAGAGACCAGAACAAAGGCCAGTCATTACCTCTGCTCACAAGATGAGCAAAAATAAAAGATCCATGAAGAACTGACACTTTCATCATCTCTTCCAAATGTCTCCCAGGTATCTTGTAGCCTGCTGGTTCTCACCTGGAGAACTAATAAACATGCATATTCTTGGGACTCATCCCAGAGCTTCTGATTCAGCAGGGGTTGAGCAATATGCATTCAGTAGGGGTCTGACAACATGCATTTCTAAAAGATGCCAAGTGAAAGTGATGCTGGTGGTTCTTGAACCACCCTTTCTGCACTACCGTAGATGGAAACTTATTTCACTGATGTGTAGAAAAAACCAGAATTAGAATTGGAAGAAAATGCGGTGAGAAAATGCACAATTATAAGGAAATAAAGGAATATAGAAGGAAATAAAAAGGAGGAAAGGAGTTGGCCTACTCTCACTCAGGGTGACCAGTACTGGGATTTGGATTTCAGGACTATATACATGGCAATGAATTCCTACCTTTGACTTACAGCTTTCAGGTGACAAAGTTATTTTGCTTTCCGAAGTCTAGGACTTAGAACTGGGAGGTGTAATTGCACACAAGCCCAATGTGAGAGGCAAAGTTTATGCTGAAAAAAAATGTTCCTGTTCTCATTTGTTTCCTTCTTCTACTAAGTTTCATTTCACTCTGCACTTGAGACAAAGTTTCCTGAGTAGGTGATATTGGATTTTCCTCCCAAGAAACAATTATCTATTGACATGGTATGTTCAAGACATGCATGTTCATATTGGTATCTGTCATAAAGACTGCACAATAAATACAATAAATAACTTTTACCTGAAAAAGTTTCTTATGTTATTTTTATGCTATTCTTATAAAATAGGCCAAATTATAGCTTTAACTTTATAAATACAGTTTTCATTAACTCAGAGACTGTTGCACATGAGTCTCTAGAGACACCGGTAAGTATCTTGTTATTTATTATTTTAAAAGCATCATATGGTGTATGTGTGATATATATTTGATTCCCTCTGAGATGTAAAGTTTCCAGTTGAAAACATAGGTGCAGAGCCTACAATGGAGGAATAATAATCTTTTTTTAGTCTTTAGCCTCTTCATCTCCTCTACTCTATTTGAGGCTGTTATTTATGCTCTCTGAGGCATCCTGATCCCTTAACCTCTTTGACATCAAATGTTGGGGGAAGGTTTGCATAACTATTTTATCATTTTAATAAAATTTATCCATGCTCATTATTTTTTTAAATAAGGAACATGGAAAAGTCTTAGAAAGCAAGGAATTACCCCAAATCACATCAAATAAAAATAAACACTGTTAATATTAGGTGAAAAATATGCCACACTTCCCTCTATACCTGTAGAAATAGGATGAAGAGGTCGGTAGGTACATACATAGATTAGAAAGAGAAAGAGACAGGGAAACATAAACAGGAAAAGATAGAAAGAGACCATCTCATTAAGTGGGATCATATTCTAAATGCTTTTTTTAATCAAATGAGTTAAAAATTTATATGAATTTAAAAAAGAGAGAACAAATGGTCCCAACTTGGCCCAACTTTGTGTCCTCTTTCAGAGGCCTCAAATTCTGCACACAGCTTCGTTCCCAGTACACTGGAAACAACATGGGTTTGTGTTTTGTTTGGAAGTTATTTGACCAGGTCCTTTGAGCAGTAGTGTCCCAACAAAGTACTAGGTATTATTTATGTAAGAATGAGGTTTTTTAACAATAAAATCCTTTCAGAAATTTCTAACTACTTTGTAACTGCATGATTTAACTACTTTGTAACTGCATGATAAAAAGCAGTTATTACTAGTCTACCTTTTCCAATAAATAAATAAATATAAAAGAAAGAGATTGAAGGGATTTCTAGTTTAAACTGGTAGATTGAACACAAGTGCTAAGGTCTAATACACCTTCAAACCTTGAAATCTTCTCACTGAAATGAGAGTATATGGATAAAACAGGGGAAAAAAAGATGGACATAAACAAGGAAAAAAAATGTGGAAAAGACAGCAGCACACAATTTCGGAGATGGGAAAGCCAAAAGATGAGTAGTAACTGATATACCTGCATGCCAAGCCAGGAGAGAGAAACAATGCAACACTGCAGAACCCCAGATGTCTCAGGCAATGACAGGAAAGGTGACAGAGAGGTAGGGCTTAAACATGGCTGGAAAGTTTATTTAAGAAGTAATTTAAAAGTGGAAACCTCATCCACTGTAAATGTAAAATAGTGCAGACAGTTTGCAAAACAATCTGGCACTTGCTCAAATGACTAAACACAGAGTTATGAACAGACCCAGCAATTCCACTACCAAAAGTAAACACATCTACACAAAAACTTAGACATGAATATTGATAGCAGACTTATGCCTAACTCCCAAAGTGGAAGCAACTCAAATGTCCATCAACTGATGAATGAAAAAAACAAGACGATATATTCCACACAGTGGAATGTTTTTTGATCACAAAAACGAGTGAAGTTCTGACACATGCTACAACATGGATAAAGAGGGGAAACATTATCCCAAGTGAATGAAACCAGTCACAAAAGATCCTACATTATATGATTCCACTTATAGGAAATGTCCAGAATAGGCAAATCCATAGAGGAAGAAAATGGATTAGTGGCTACTGAGGGCTGGGCAGGTACAGGAGAAAGGTAAGAGACTGCTAGCGGGTATAGGATTTTATTTCCTAAAAGTGTTCTCAAATGTATCGCATTGATGGTTGCACAACTCTGAGAATTCAGTAAAAACTACTGAATTTAATACTTTAAGTGAGTAAAACCATGTTTTAAAAAAAGAAGTAGTGAGTTATACTCACAGGTGCCCTCCCCTACTCAGCAGTCAGGCCAGTGGTCCTCCCTCTTTTTTTTCAAAGGAACAGAGACTTATTCTCTAGCAAGAGTACACCTCCAGACCTCTGGACTGAGTGACAGCAGGCCAACTTGAAGGTAGGCACTGTAGTGAAAACACAGGAGTTCAAGTTCAGGTGCTGAATGTTGAGATTCTCAACCTTCTTTCCCACACAGAAACCAGTGTGTTCATGGTTCTAATGAGACAAAGAAAAAGCTCAATTTGAATATTGTGAGTAGAGAGGAAAAAAAGGTAAAGGAGGAAAATCCAATAAAGAGTTCTACAGGAGTTCCCGTCGTGGCGCAATGGTTAACGAATCCGACTAGGAACCATGAGGTTGAGGGTTCGGTCCCTGCCCTTGCTCAGTGGGTTAAGGATCTGGTGTTGCCGTGAGCTGTGGTGTAGGTTGCAGACGCGGCTCGGATCCCACGTTGCTGTGGCTCTGGCGTAGGCTGGTGGCTACAGCTCCAATTCAACCCCTAGCCTGGGAACCTCCATATGCCTCGGGAGCGGCCCAAGAAATAGCAACAACAACAACAACAACAAAAGACAAAAAAAAAAAGAGTTCTACACAATAATGAGGTGTCACCTAGGATGTGGTCTCCTGCTTAGTCAGTGCTCAGTAAATATTTTGTGAATTAAGAAATACAAGACAAAAAAAAAAAGGAGTTCCAATAGTGGCTCAGCTATAACAAATTTGACAAACTTGACTAGTATCCATGAGCACACGGGTTTGATTCTGGGCCCCACTCAATGGATCTGGCATTGCCGTGAGCTGCAGTATAGGTTGCAGATGTGGCGCTGATTCTGCCCTGCTGTTGTGTAGGCCAGCAGCTGCAGCTCCAATTTGACCCCTAGCCTGGGAACTTCCATATGCTGTGGGTGCAGCCCTAAATATACAAAAAAAAAAAAAAAAAGGAAAGAAGTACATCAATCGGAGCTCCCACTGTGGCTGAGCAGGTTAAGAATCTGACTCATATCCATGAGGATGCAGATTTGACCCCTGCCCTCACTCTGTGGGTTAAGGATCTGGTGTTGCCACAAACTGCAACATAGGTTGTAGATGCAGCTCAGATCTGGCGTTGCGGTAGCTGTAGCATAGGCTGGCAGCTGCAGCTCCAATTTGATCCCTAGCCTGGGAATTATATATGCCACATGTGAGGCCCTTAAGAGTGAAAAGAAAGAAAGACAGGGAGAGTGAAGAAAAAAAGAAAAAGATACTAGAACTTCAGGAGAAACCATTAGCCATGTCCCACTGAGAAAAGATTTCTGGAAAGCAATTTGGCAATGTCTAAGGAATGCTCAAAAAAATTAACCCAATACTATATTTTTAGTAATTTATCCTTGACAAGTCATCTTAGAAATGTAAGCAAATGTTTAATGCAATGTCATTCCATAATCAGAAATTTTTGGAAATCTAAATATTCAATAATAGGAATGTTATTAAATATATTCATTATAACTATATATTAATGACATTCATTTAAAAGTGGTGTTGCATGAAAAAATGCTCAACATCGCTGATTATAAGAGAAATGCAAATCAAAACTACCATGAGATATCACCTCACACCAGTCAGAATGGCCATCATTAATAAATCCACAAAGAACAAGTGCTGGAGGGGCTGTGGAGAAAAGGGAACCCTCCTACACTGTTGGTGGGAATGTCAACTGGTACAGCCACTATGGAGAACAGTTTGGAGATACCTTAGAAATCTATACATAGGAGTTCCCGTCATGGTGCAGTGGTTAACGAATCCAACTAGGAACCATGAGGTTGCGGGTTCAGTCCCTGCCCTTGCTCAGCGGGTTAACAATCCAGCGTTGCCGTGAGCTGTGGTGTAGGTTGCAGACGCGGCTCGGATCCCATGCTGCTGTGGCTCTGGCGTAGGCCGGTGGCTACAGCTCCGATTCAGCCCCTAGCCTGGGAACCTCCATATGCCGCGGGAGCGGCCCAAGAAATAGCAACAACAACAACAACAACAACAACAAAAGACAAAAGACAAAAAAAAAAGAAATCTATACATAGAACTTCCATATGACCCTGCAATCCCACTCTTGGGCATCTATCCGGACAAAACTCTACTTAAAAGAGACACGTGCACCCGCATGTTCATTGCAGCACTATTCACAATAGCCAGGACATGGAAACAACCCAAATGTCCATCGACAGAGGATTGGATTCGGAAGATGTGGTATATATACACAATGGAATACTACTCAGCCATAAAAAAGAATGACATAATGCCATTTGCAGCAACATGGATGGAACTAGAGACTCTCATCCTGAGTGAAATGAGCCAGAAAGACAAAGACAAATACCATATATCACTTATAACTGGAATCTAATATCCAGCACAAAGGAACATCTCCTCAGAAAAGAAAATCATGGACTTGGAGAAGAGACTTGTGGCTGCCTGATGGGAGGGGGAGGGAGTGGGAGGGATCGGGAGCTTGGGCTTATCAGACACAACTTAGAATAGATTTACAAGGAGATCCTGCTGAGTAGCATTGAGAACTTTGTCTAGATACTCATGTTGCAACAGAAGAAAGGCTGGGGGAAAAATGTAGTTGTAATGTATACATGTAAGGATAACCTGACCCCCTTGCTGTACAGTGGGAAAAAAATAATAATAAATAATTTAAAAAAAAAAGTGGTGTTGAAGGCCATTTCATAATAATATGGAAATGTTCCCAATGATGGGTGGAAACATTAGGACAAAAAAACTGACACAAAACATGGGGACACAAAAATGTCAACAACTTTGAAGTAAACTCTTACTTAAACCTAACCTTATCGGCTCTAATCCAGATGGCACACTGTTTTTGCATCTCTCTCGCTCATGCTTTTGCTGTTTGCCTGCTCTAATCACACACGATCCCTCTCCCCCATATTCTTCTGGATTCCAATAGCAATATTTCCTTCTTATCCACTTAATAATAAATATTAGCCTTATCCCTTCTCTTCTTTTTAAGCTTCTGGAAGGCAAGAATTATTTCTTAAATATCTAATAAAATGCCTTGCACACAGTGCATTCACCATTTATTCATCCACTCCGTAGAATACTATTATGTGTCTGTTGTGTACCGAGAACTACTTAGGGAAAGTTAAAAGAGCAGGGACATGGAATCAAGAGATTTGGGTCCAAAATTAGGCTGTGATGACTTTGGGCACATGGGCTAATGACATTAGGCCTCAGTGTGCCCACAGTGAAATGAGAATGTCCTAGGTCAGTATTCCCAAAGCACCTTATGATGAGTTCATGCGACAGTGATTTATGAAGCACCCCCAGAAAAGACATTGGGGGAGGCAGTGGGGGGAAGAAAAAGGGAAAAAAAACAAACAAGGGTGTGACCTCAGGTGAAGTCCCAGCCTGGGCCTGATGAGTGGAGGTCTGGCTCACACAAATAAAGCCTCAACTGTCTCAACTTGAGTCAAGGCAGGTGAACTTTCACATTCATACCTGTCAGTCACTGGTCCTGGTTCCGCGACGCCGCCGGCTGGAGTTAGCAGTAGGAACAGCAATGCTAACCACCCAGGCACCTCCAGCCCTCTGTGTCTGGGCAAAGTGGTTCCAGTAGCCCAAGGCCATCCCTTTGAAGAAAGTCATAGAAAGCCTTTAGAAACAAAAGAACACAGAGTTGTGGGAGGAACGGCATTGTGGGTAGAGGTCACTATAGAGGATACTGGACTAGGTAACCTCTAAATCCGTTTTCTGGATCAAATTTCAACATAGTCTATTTAACACAGAAGATACCCATTAAGTCTTTGTGGCAAGACAAAATAAACACCTGTTAAAACACCGGATGCTAAATCAATGCACACTCAAACTTACACACCTCTCAGAAAAAGGGAAAATGCAGAGCCTAATCTGAAAAATATTACAAAGGAGGTAAATCTGCCATGAAGGAAATGCCAGCTTATAAGCAGACTTCAACACAAATCACTGTTTCCCTAAAATCCTGAACAACAAAATGCTCCCTTTGAATCCAACTTTCTCCTTTCCCACTGAACTTGCATTTAAACTCATTATGACACCCAGGCTCTCAAATCTGGGTCTTTAACCCTTCCATTACTTCTTCATTTGTTCCTGCCACAAACACACACATTCATCCCTGTGTTTTCTTTTTGGTTCTTCTATCCTAGAATTTTCATCTCTTTTCCCCCAATTTATATAAATCACAGTTCCACAACCAAATGTCCACAGATACTTCCGTGATTCTCCAGTTCATAAACTGCTTCCAACACCCACAAAATGATTAGAAGTGATATGACAGTGCATAATTAATGTCTAAGCCCTATGGTACTAAATCTGGCTGCTACGGGCCTCTATTCTTTCTCCTCAACTAGACTGCAATCCTCCCAGGACGATGTAATATATCCCTTATACCACTTGGCAGAGACCTAGACAAACCAAAGACAAACATATGTGAGAGATGACAACTCTCCTTAATAAAAATAATGGCTACCAAACATAATCATTCAAGATAAACTTCATTTTATAAAACAACACACAAATACAATGCAGAATCGGTTTACTGATGCATTCTGACATGCTACTTCATGATAATAAAGGAGAAAAGGGGGGGGAAACACTCTACAAAGTGTACCTCTTTAAGTGAATCTTCAGTTTGATTCATTTAGGTGCTATATGTCTGACAATCACGATTCATTACATTATTGTGATAAATAGCATTCCACATACAGACCACTGGCTCTTAAAAAAAAAAAAGAAAAGAAAAGAGAAGAAAACAAGGCAGACTCGGGCAGTAAGAATAGGAGCACAGCAAGGTCAAGTTTTTTTCATACACGAGATGTCTGGTTATAACATAATGACTATATTCTATGATCTGGATATCGGTATTCAATTGTTTCATACAATACCTAGAGTCAGCCTTCGGAGAGATTTAAATTTCCACCTTATAGCATACTGCCCAAAATGACAAAAAATATTAAAGCTTCTTAGGATTGTGGCTTCGACTGTGACTGATTCCATGAGAATATATTTATACACTAAAAGAGGACATTTGAGGAAGAAGACAAGAATGAATTAAGCTGGGGACAAAAACTGGATTACCTGTGGAAGGTGACACTCAGCCACCTTCCTCCATGGTTCCAAAGTGCGCTTAGTAATCTGTGCACTCGAGAGGTGATTAGTTGGAATTGGTTCCCTTATAAAGGAGGCCTCGGAGAGCTGGCTTGCCCCTTCTGCCATGGGAGATTACAGTGAGAAGACAGTCATCAATGAGGAAGTGGGCTCTCACCAGGCATCAGACCTGCCAACGTCATGATCTTGGATTTCCCAGAGTCCAGAACTGTAAGAAACATATGTGTGTTGTTTATAAGCCAGACACTTTATGGTATTTTTATAATAGGAGGCCAGAAGGCCTAAGATGCTTCCTATCAACTCTACAAACCCCAATTCTTCCAGCAAATTTCCTTCTTCTTATGAGGGCCTGACTTGGTTTATGTTTCTTGCCATCAAGAACCCCAAAAGGTTCAGAGCCCCATCCAAACTTAACATTTGCCTTCCAGACATGTTGACCCATCACCTTCCAAATTGTTTGCTCTCAAACTTGGCCTCAGTTGAACAACTTCATCTGCCTTACTACCCTGTCATTTCTACCTCTTTAATATGTCACATGCCTGTCTGAAATAAATGCAGACTTCTTTAAATCACAGCAGCAGATGAACCTGTTTAAGTCCTCCTCATCCTTCAAGAACTAGTTCAAAGTCAGCACTTGTCTTATCCCTGTCTCCTATGCCTAACCAGATATAATCATTCTTCCCTCTGCTTTTATTGCATAATTTACGTATTTTCCTGCCCTTATTAATGCAATCAACTAATATTTATTGTGAAACTACTCTGTCAGGTATTCTAAGGGCTAGAAATCCAGCAATAAACCAAAAATATATCAACCCTTGCCTAGTGGGGAGACAGAATATAAACAAAATAATATATAAAATATAGAGAAGGTTAAAGAGTGGTAGGTGCTAAGGAGAAGAAGTAAGCAGAGAAGGTGCTAGCAAAGCCATTCAGATAAGAATGTCACATAAGGTCTCACAGAAAAGGTGACATCTGAGAAAAGAGCAGAAGCAAGTGAGGGAGTGGACCAAGTGGGTATCTTGGGATTATTTAAGACAGAGAGAGCATCAAATGTAAAGTGCTCCAGTTAGAAGCAGGTCAGATTTTTTGGAGAGAAATGGAATGGCAGAAAGAGCAAGAGGAGAGTAGAGGGAGATGAGATGAGAGAGTAACGAGGGGCCAGATCATGGAGGCTTTACTGATCCTGGGAAAGACCTTGAGCTTTTCTCTGAACAAGATGGGAAGCCACTGAAGAGTTTTAAGCAAACACAGTCTAACTTAGCCTTAGCAGGCACATTCCTGCTGAGAGTAGACTTTTCGGTGAGGCTGAGCAGAAGCAGGGAGACAAATTAAGAGGGGGTTGTCCTTTGGCAAGCTGTTGGTGGAGACTGTTCATCTCTCTACACTCCTCTCAGAAATAGAAAAATCAAGTAGGGTAATGTAAGAAAGAAATTAATTCAAATTAATCTCCATGAATCCAGAACATAAGCTAGATGCTAGAGGAATGTGGGAGCAGCCACTCTGCACAAAAGGAGGGAAGACAAAAACAATTCTGGCAGTTCAAAGAGCCAGGGAATCCAGAAACTACTAGTAAATCATCACCATGAAGAGAAGGTGTCCTTCCCAGAAATGGAGGGCTCAGTGGGCTATTCTGAGAAATACAATGGAAAAAAGAGGCTTCTCAGACCCCTGCCTGAGGTGAGTGCAAGAGTACTGCTGGGGAGCCCAATCCCACAGGCTCTTGAGAAAGGAGAATCCCACAATGAGGACACACCTCTGGGAAAAAACTTTGGGAGAAAAAAACAGTCCAGATTCAGGGGGTGGTGGGATGCGAAGCCAACAGAGGCAATTTTCAGAAATAACTGGAGAGATGGCTACACTAAGAGAGCATGGGTTTTGGTTTTTTACTTTTTTTACATTTTAATTTATTTTATGGCCATACCCACAGCATATGGAAGTTCCCAGGCCAGGGATTGAATCCCAGCCAAGCTGTGACCTACTCAGTAGCTGTAGCAACGCCATATCTTTTAACCCACTGCACCAAGCTGGGGATCAAACCCACATCTCCACAGTGACCCAAGCTGCAGCAATCATTGCTGAACCCACTGCGCCATGGCAGGAACCTCGAGCATGGTTTTTAATACTTCAAAGTAACAGTAAACAAGGAGCCCAAGATTTCTGCAGCTTGGAAAGCCATCCTGGTCCAACCCTCAGGAAATTCCTTGTAAAACTACAGATATACCATCTTAAATGTGAGTAGCAAAAAAGGAAGTCATTGAATTCAATATGCAAGAATCTCAGTTTTTTAAAAAATGTTCTTCTTTACATGAGGATAAGAGTGACATATAATTGTTCTATACTCTGGCAATGTAGATATAACATAGCTATCAAAAGAAGAGGAAGGAGAGGGAATAGTAAAGGCAGCAGAATAAGTTCACTGGTTGCCTTATGAGGGTAAAAGGAGATTGTTTTATAACAGACATTCTGGGACAGGGTGAGAAGGCAAGCAGAGGTTACTAGCCAACTTACTATTGCACATGGGGGACAAACCATAGGCTGTAGACAAGGACCTCTGACCCTCTAGCATATGGAGGCAAGAAACTACTTGCATTAGGACCCTAGAGCTCTGCAAGAATGATAAGGATAACTATGGAACAGTAAGTCACACTCCCAGACAAGGAGCCACGTTCCCAAATACTTGAACAACTTGGGACAATGCCTCACCTGCTCCGAGCTCCAGTTTTCTCATCTCTGCAATGCTCCTAAAATATATATCTTGCGGTATCACTATAAGGACTGGCATGGTGGGGCATGAAATGCCTTAGTTCACCCCTGTTCTCACTCTTCCAACCCTGCCCCCCACCAGTCTTTTTTTTTTTTTTTTGTCTTTTTAGGGCCACACTCATAGCATATGGAGGTTCCCAGGCTAGGGGTCTAATCACATCTGTGGCTGCTTGTCTACACCATAGCCACAACAATGTCAGATGTGAGCCAAGTCTGCGACCTACACCACAGCTCACGGCAATGCTGGGTCCCCAACCCACTGAGCAAGGCCAAGGATTGAACCCACAGTCTCATGGTTCCTAGTCGGATTTGTTTCCACCGCGCCATGACGGGAACTCCCCCCCCCCCCCACCATTCTTTAAAGACATCAAGACACATTCTCTAATTCCCTTTGCAGATCAAGTGTATCAATATACTTTGCATGTTGGAAGATTACTTATTTTGTCCTCAGAACTTAAAACAGCTAGCTTTCACTGTCCAAAAACTTACTTTTTTTTTTGGCCATGGCCATGGCATGCAGAAGTTCCCAAGCCAGAGATCAAACCCATGCCACAACAGTGACCCAAGCTACAGTAACGACAATGCCAGATCCTTAACCCACTGAGCCACCATAGAACTCCATCAAAAACTTTCCTTAAAATTTAACTTCAGGTTTTAAATGATACTTTCTATTCAGGATAAACATTAATGATGTTTTCAATAGCTCTTTATAGTTCCTGCCCTACTGTTTTGTTATAGACCATTAAGCAGTTGTTACATTCCATTTGTGGTTGAAGTTGTCTTTGCTTTGCTTTAACCATGCCATATTGGTTTGTAAACCACGTGGGAAAAGTCCCAGATGAAAGGCCCTTCATCAATACAAGACATTAGTATTCTATCTTTTGAGAAGAAAGTTTACTCTCTAGGCATATGGAATTGAATCTAATTAAGGGCATTTGCATCATTTAGTTCCAGCAAAAGCAAGACTGTCATTCTGTCATAGTAGCTTTATTTTTGTCACCTTAATGTTTAATGGCTGCATCTAAAAAGCCAGGATACTTGGCCATGCAGGAGAATAGCAAGGAAGGCATTTCGAACAGTGTCATCATTCAGTTCATACTTGTTGGCAATCTGAGGGACTCCCTGAACTAAGCTCTGGTGTTTATACAGCCATAGGAGTTCGACATCAGAGTTTTCCACAATGGGCTGCAGCCCTAGGAAACAAGAAAAGCACAGTCAGTAGACAAATATACAAAAAGGGTTGATTAAGAGCAATCAGAGACAGTGTAACTCGACTCCGGCCAAAAAGTGAAGGGGGAGAATCACCAACCTGCCAGACAGTAAGTAACAATTACCTCTGGCTTGAAAAAGTAACTGTGTGCAAACTCTATCCTTACAGGAGCTGAATAATCTCCTCAAAATAAGCCAGTCACAATTCCATGAAACCCACACCATGTCATGCCCCTGCTTAAAACCCTCCCCATCGAGCAGAAGCTTAAAATCTTAATCCACAATAAGACTTAGATCAAGGATTTCAAGCTCAGGCCTGGCATCAGATGATAAATGACAACTGACCCTAAGCCTCTATGTCAGGAAGGTATAAGGAAGTGGTGAGGACTGCGGTGAACAGCAGCACGCAAGGCCCACACCACAGGCACACCCTTCCCTCAGTTCTACCTGACTTCTTGTTGTGAGGACAGTGTGTCAGACCTTTCTAACTGGTCGAAAGAAGCAAGAAAGCTGGATTTTTAAAATCTGATTTTATTTTTTTTCCGGAGTCACATCATGGCTCAGTAGTTAACGAACCCAACTAGGACATGAGGATGCAGGTTTGATCCCTGGCCTCGCTCAGTGGGTTAACGATCCGGCGTTGCCTGTGAGCTGTGGTGTAGGTCACAGACATGGCTTGGATCTGGTGTTGCCATGGATGGCTGTGGCACAGGCCGGCGGCTACAGCTCTGATTCAACACCTAGCCTGAGAACCTCCATATGTTGCAGGTGTTGCTCAAAAATAAAATAAAATAAAATAAATCAAAATAAATAAATTAATTTAATTAAATCTGATTTGTAAATAATTCAAACTATGTAAGCCAACATTCTGCACAACAAACAAAAGCAAATGTGAACCAAAGACTACCATTTTGTAACTTCTGCACATGCCAAGAACTAGAGAGAAAAAGAGAGAATATACTATATTATATTACATATAATTAGATACATATTACTATATGTAGATATATATATATCATTACATATGGTTATACAGTTTTATTATATATATAATATAGTCACATGGTCATTTATAGATACATAGTTACATAGATACACAGTAGAAAATAAATATATGGGAGGATCTTCAAACCAAGACAGGAATATATAACCAGAAAAATTTGTATCATCTAGCCTGCATTCTATATTTTTAATCACTTGGGCAGGAGCTAAGCTGAAGTATCATTTAGTACTGATTATAAAAAGAAAGCCTTACTAAGTAAATTTATAACATCAACAAGACTATAAGTGAATTCTTAACTTTTTAAGATTAATTAATTCCAGAAACCTCTGAATATACACTAACATGCAGGGCAATTAGGTATGAGCCAAGACAAAAACTGATTCTTCATGAAATTAAAACATAGATTGCTGGTTTTGTCCTATGTCCAGAATACATCAGTATTCTCAATTGTCTTTTTTTCTCTTTTAAAAAAAAATTTGTAATGGCTGCACCTGCGGCATATGGAAGTTCCCGGGCTAGGGGTTGAATTGGAGCTGCAGCTGTCAGCCTATGCCATGGCCACAGCAACGAGGGAGCCAAACCAGATCTGTGACCTACACTGCAGCTTGTGGCAATGCTGGATCTTTAACCCAGGGAGTGAGGCTAGGGATTGAACCTGCATCCTCATGGGCACTATATCCAGGTTCTTAACCCACTGAGCCACAATGAGAACTCCTCCACTTCTTTCTTTCTAATGGCAACAATTCAAATCTTTCATTGATTTACACAGACACTTCTAGAAATCAGTTAAAAATAGAGACTTTTAGCTAATATGATTTTACTACTTTCAGTTTATACTTACTATGCTTAAAATACAAAATTCTTTCAAGTGACTTTGGTTTTGCTTCTAAAGATTGAAAAACTGTGCTTTAGTTTGATATGTCAGTATATGCTTTCACTAGTTTCTTGCATAACACAAACTAGCTTCGAGGAAATTCCAGAAAATCATTTTCAAAAATGTTTGAGAAATGATAACATTCATCTAACAAGTAACTTCTCCCAGGGCAAAAATTTTGAATAAAGTTATTTGGATGTCTAAAATATGGAATAGTTTTAAACATCTTATTTCTTTATATTTACACTGAATGCAGTAAAATCTAATAAAAATGAAATAATTCCTTTTTTATCACCTCTAAGATGTGGGTATACAAAGCTATTTAAAATTAAAAACAGAGTTCCTGAGCTGTGGCTCATCAGGTTACAAACTCAACTAATATCCATGAGGATGTGGGTTGGAGCCGTGGCCTCGCTCAATGGGTTAAGGATCCAGCATTGCCATGAGCTGTGGGGCATGTCACAGATGCAGCTCAGTTCTGGCATTGCTATGGCTGTGGTGTGGGCTGGCAGCTGCAGCTCTGATTTGACACCTAGTCTGGGAACTTCCATATGGCGCTAGAGTGGCCCTAAAAAAAAAAAAAAAAAAAAAAAATATGTAAAAATAAATAAAGTTAAAAACAAACCAACCCTCACAATAGTAAAGGATCTTACCATTTCCTCATGAATTATTTTTTCATAACTGGGTCATTGCGTAATTAATTATTGACCTTAAAAATCTATTTAGCATATTGTGCATTTACATGTGCTAAAGGTGAAATAATATATTCCTAAGTTTAAAAGCACTTCTTTATGTGCCTTGGCTCACAACTACAGAAATAATACTAGGGGGTCTTTTGATTCTTGAGTTTTAATACTTGTGCCACAGCTTTATAAATAATCTAGAGCTTACAAATATAGCAGGAGAAGGAACTGGCTAAAGAGAAATACTGGGCTGGACAGTGGAGTCTCCAGGATGATCCAAGTATTTATATCCAGCTATCATCATGAAAAATGTCAATGCTCCTCTGGTTCAGCCACTGTGAGGAAAGATGAGTGCTGGCGCCATTCAATTCAGACACAGCTGTAAGAACAACAACAGATGTCCTTTTATTTTGAATCCACTGTTGCCTAATGGGGACAAAAATGATTACTGAGTATCTGCCAATTTGATAAAGTGCTACAATTATCCTAACTGTGTAATACCTATCAGTTCTTTAACAGGGGTATAAGTGGAATATGCCCAGGAAAAAGCAGCTTAAGTCTCCCAGTGGTTGGAGAATATATTTCATTATGTTGGGTTTCTGCTTAGAAATAATGGAAAGGGAAAGGAATATTTTTCCTCTTTATGCCAAACTTTGACACAGCAACATATACATTTGTTTTATTTGAAAAATTATTGTTTGAAAATCAATTAATGTAATCTGTCACGTCAACAGACTAAAAAAGAAAAACCATAGGATTATATCAATAGATGTAGAAAAAGCATCTGACAAAATCCAACACCAATTCATGATGTAAAAAAGAACTCTCAGTAAACTAGGAATAGTGGGGTACTTTCTCAATTTAAAAAGGACTATTTACAAAAAACCTACAGCTAACTTCATACTTAATGGTGAGAAACTCAAAGCTTTCCCATTAAGACATAAAGCAAGGATTTCCACTCCTTTCAACACTGTACTGGAAGTCCTTGCTGATGAAATAAGGGAAGAAAAGCAAACAGAAGATATACAGATGAGGAAGAGGACATAAAATAGTCATTGTTCGCAGATGGTATGATTGCATAAGTAGAAAATTTTAAAACAATGACAACAACAAAAACCTCCTGGAACTAATAAGTGATTACAGCAAGGTTGTAGGATATAAGGTTAATAAAAAAGACTCTGTTGTTTTCCTATATACCAACAACAAAGCAGTGGAATTTGAAATTGAAATCATGACACTATTTACATTAGGACCCAAAAAAAGCTAATCACTTAGGTATAAATCTAACAAAATGTCAAGATCTATTTGAGGAAAACTATAAAACTCTGATAAATGAAGTCGAATTACTAAATAAATAGAGAGATAGTCTATGTTCATGAATAGGAAGAATCAACACTGTCAAGATGTACGTTCTTCCCAGAGTTCCCGTCATGGTGCAGCGGAAACAAATCTGACTAGGAACCACGAGGTTATGGGCTCAATCTCTGGCCTCACTTAGTGGGTTAAGGATCCGGCGTTGCCGTGAGCTGTGGTGCAGGTTGCAGACGTGGCTCAGATCTGGCATTGCTGTGGCTGTGGTGTAGGCCAGCAGCAACAGCTCCAATTAGACCCCTAGCCTGGGAAACTCCATATGCCATTGGTGCAGCCCTAAAAGGACAAAAGACCAAAAAAAAAAAAAGATGTAAGTTCTTCCCAACTTGATTAATAGATTCAAGCAAGTGACTTTACAGATATTGACAAATGGATTCTAAAGTTTACATGGGGAGGCAAAAAGAGTTGGAAAACCCAAAGCACTACTGAAGAACAAACATGGAGGACAAACAGTACCCAGCTTCAAGACTTACAGTAAAGCTACAGAAATCAAGACAGCATTGTACTGGCTAAAGAACAGACAAATAGATATGGAACAGAATAGAGAGCACAGTAAAGGATCCTCATGAATATAGACAGCTGATCTTTTACAAAAGAGCAAAGGCAATACAATAAACCAGATAGTCTCTTTAACAAATGATGCTGGAACAACTGGACATCCAGTTATATAAAAAAAAAAAGAAAGAAAAACAAAATTTTTTTAATTTTTAAATTATCTATTCTAAAGTACTAACTGAATGCATGCTCAGTATTCATAAACTTGGATACTTAAGACCATTCACTGCAAATATATACTCACATGTAAATAACAGTAGCATCTAATAATTACATAGGAAAAGAAAAACCTTTTGTCCAATATTGCAACTCTGTGTGTATATGTATATGTACAAGGGACAGATATACCTAAATCTCTGAAAGAAATAATGTCTTCTTTATCTGAGAAATCACTTATTTCCCTAACATACCAAGAAAAAAATTTTTCCAACTTACACTCCTCCTCTTCTATGCCCTTCTTTTTAAATGTAAAAGGAAAGAGGAGGTTTTTAAGAGGAAGATACTAAATAGATATTTTAATAAGATTTCAGGTGTTGAATTTCCTGACAATGGAGTCTGTTAAACCACTAAATCCATTTGTCCTGGATATATATTATATTTCCCATTTCCATTTGTCCAATATGTAACTATTTCAAAGATTAAATCTCACTTCCAGAACAAGCTATATATTATATGTAAATCACTCAACAGCAAACTGACTTTGATGACTTAAACATATCTGGGAACAGGATTAATGAATTCAAATTAATCTTATATGGCTCTATATCAAAGTAACTTTTCTATAACATTAATGGACCCATAAAATCCATGACTAATACATAAATAAAAAATCAGAAGAGTCTGAATCAAGAATATCTGCAAAATGTTAGAATTCCCAGGAGCAAATAATCTCTCAACTTACAAATGTATATATACACTACTATTTTAAAATAAAGTATTTTGATTAAAAAATGATTCCTATCCTGGAGTTCCCACTATGGCTCAGCAGGTTAAGGACCCAACGTTGTCTCTGTGAGGATGTGGGTTTGATCTCTGGCCTCGCTCAATGAGTTAAAGATCTGGCATTACTGTAAGCTACAGCATAGGTGACAGATGCAGCTTGGATCTGGTGTTGCTGTGGCTGTGGTATAGGCCTCAGCTGCAGCTGCAATTCAGCCCCTGGCCTGGGAACTTCCAAATGTCATAGGTGCGGCCATAAAAAGAAAAAGAAAAAAAAAATTCATATCCTTTCATAACTCTCCATTACTCCTCCTCCCAAATAATTTCAGAATGTAGTTCTTCCATTTATTCATTAGCCTTTAATATTAATTATGATGGGGTATCTCTATTTTGTGAACTAGATAACAAAAGTCAGTAAACTGGAAATAACTTTTGGCCATTCCAATCTTAACCAGAATTGGACTGCTAGCACACATTTTATGGGCTTACCCACTCATTATTAATCGGTGTAGAATAAACATCTATTTGGCCCTGTAATTTATAATATTAGGCAACGTAAAAGTTTTTCCTAAAGCTATAGGTTCTTACGTTATGCTAAATGAAATAAACCAGACATAGAAAGACAAATACTGTATGATTCTACTTATGTGAAGTATCTAGAGTAATCAAATTCATAGAAATATAAAGTAGAATTATGGTTACCATGGGCTGGGAGAAGGGGGAAAGGAGGAGTCATCCTTTGATGGGTAAAGAATTTCTGATTTGAAAGATAAGGAGTTCCTATTGTGGCGCAGTGGAAACGAATCCAACTAGGAACCAGGAGGTTGCCAGTTTGATCCCTGGTCTTGCTCAGTGGGTTAAGGATCTGACGCTGGCCGTGAGCTGTGGTGTAGGTCATAGGCGTGGCTCGGATCTGATGTTGCTGTGGCTGCCGTGTAGGCTGGCAGCTGTAGCTCTGATTGGTCCCCTAGCTTGGGAACCTCCATATGCTGCAGGTTCGGCCCTAAAAAAAAGCAAAAAAAGAAAAAAAGAAAGGTGAAAAAGTTCTGGATATTTCTTTTACAGCAATGTGAATATACTTAGCACTACTGAATCATTAACTTAAAAATGGTTAAGATGATACTCTGGTTTATTTCCTGACCGAATCAATATTTCAAGATTTACTGAAAAAAAGTGGTTAATTTGGTTCTTAGAAAGTTGCAAGTTCATCACATCAAGGGTATAAATCTTATATTAATCCTTTAGGAAGGCAATTAGTCTTTCTAATGATATTCCAATAAGCAAAATTATCATAGTAATGTCACAAAAATACTATTTTTAACAACAGTGAAGAACACTTCTGAAGGACTAAGATGCCAACATCTTCTATCACTTTCAAACCCCCAACAATAACTGATAACATGAAGTTACTTTGGTCCAGATATTATATAGTTCAAGCAATTACTTTTCTCATTGAAAAAATACATGTTAAAAGTATAGTGGTAATATGGCAGGATAAATCATTTCTAGCCAATGTTTACGGGGGCTGAAAACAAGCCTCTAAGGATAGAGTAATTCTGCCTAAATTATGTCCTTTGTTTTTGTACTAAGTGAAGGCCTACAAGAACTAATACCTAAAGCATAAGTAAATAATTCAATTGATATCAAAGCTCTTTAAAGGTATATAAAAAATAAGTATTATTAAAAGGCCTTTTAAAATGCTAATACTAATATAGGAAAAAGTTACTACTATTACTCAACTTTTGACAAATTAATGCATTTCTGGGAAACTGTAAAAGCTTTTGTATTGGTATTAGATCTTAATTTTCTACTCCTCTGTCTTCCTACCAGGTACTGCTCTAACCAGGGTACAAAAAAGTTAAAGCATTTTAGAATACTGGAAGGAGCTTTTCTATGAGAACAATCTTATTCCTGATGTAAACTGAAGTTTCTATTTGAAAAGGATGGCCATAGAGTAAGGGAATGGTAATTACCAAACAAGATGTTTTTGGCATATTCTCAAAAAAAAAAAACCTATACAGATCAAGAAGAAAATTTGAAAAACCACAAAAGTTCCATATTCTCATCATAACTTGAAGACAAAAAATTCCCAGAAAACCCCATCAAATTATCTGTAAGTAGAAAAATAAATACTAATTTCTAGTAGAGCTCTCTTCCAAGCTTCCTCCTCAAGTATTAGCAGAAGCCAGGGTGTCCCAGAAAAAAATGTTTGGGAGTAAAGGTCCACAAAGAACCTAAGATTAAACATCATTCTCAGAATGTCAAAGGGTACACTAATTGCAAAAAAAAAAAAAAAAAATGGAAAGAGGGTCCATGTGTATTAGAATAGTGTTTACTCTGAAATGGAAAACTTTAAAGGAGGACTAGGCTTACCAGATATTAAAACAGACTAAAAAGCCTCTGTAATTGTGATTCTAGTGCTTGAATAGACAGGCCAGTTTATAGAACAGAAAGTACAGAAATAGATCTGAGTATATATGGAAATATAATACATAACGAGGATGGAATCTCATATCACTGGGTTAAAGATAAACTTTATGATAAATGGCACTAGAACAAGTGAGCAGCCATTTGGAAAAAGATAAAATTAGATCCATACCTCATACTTCACACAAAAATAAACTCCAAATGAATCAGATATCTAAAAGTTAAAAATGAAATATAAGACAAAATACCAGACAAAAATAAACAAGTATTAGAGAAAAATATGTGTGAATTACTCTATAATCTGAGGGTCAGGAAAGGCTTTCAAATTATACTCAAAATCCAAATTCAATGAAAGAAAAAAATTGATAAATTTTATTTAAAATTGTTCTAAAATTTTCATGGCAAAAAACATCATAAGTAAAGTAAAATAATAAATTGGAAAACAGATTTGTAGTGCAAATCACAGAAAGGAACTGGTATCCCTAATACATAAAGAACTCTTAAAATTTAAGGGAGAAGGTTAAAGGGTAACAGGTGGTGGAATAGGAAGCCCTGGAGTTTCCCTCTGCCAGGAGACATACTGATCCAACAATAGTACATGAACAAACCCCATTGTGAGAAACCTAGAAACTTACTGAGAGGCAATTGCAAAATCAGCCATGATGAAGCCAGCAGGAAAACATGAGAGATCCTTTAACCATGATCCCTACTCATGGCCAGGGCCATAAATCAAAGGAAGCTCCCAGCTTCTAGTTTCTCTCTGTCAAGGGATAGAATTGGGCCACATATCCAACAATCCAACTTTTCCAGGGCCCCCTAAGGGACTGATTTCTGTCTACCTGTCTCAGAGCATTGACAGGACCTGGCATATACTAGATGCCTGATGGAGTGAGACCAAAGGTTTTAACTAGTATACCATCAGTCATCATGGCCCCTCCCCCCAGCTCAGAAGAGAGGAAGCAGATAAACAAACAAAAAATAATGGAAAATAAAAAACAGATCTCAGCTTCTCCCAACAAAAGGTAAGGCTAGACAATATATCCAAAGTTCTAACTTTTCGGGGGCTGCCCAGTAGACTGCCCTCTGTCTTACCTGTTTCAGAGCGCTGATGGGACCCATCATATTTTAAATACATGTGACCCCACTAAGAACAAAGATGGTAGTTTGGATTATCATAAAGGTTTGGCAGGCTCCTGGAGATTCTGGCTGGGATCATTGGTGAGGGTCTCCTATACAAGCCAAGTCCATGAAGACGGGAGGGGTGCCTGTTTTCTCTAATGCACAAACACCAATACAAAGAGTCAAGGAAAATGAAGAAACAAGAAATGGTTTCCCAGGAATTCTGGCTGTGGCCAGTGGGTTAAGAATCTGACTGCAGCAGCTCAGGTCGCTAAGGAGGTAAGGTTTTGATCCCCAGCCTGGTGCAGCGAGTTTAAAGGATCTGGCATTGCCACAGCTATGGCATAGGTCAATCGTGGCTGCAGCCCGGATTCAATTCCTGGCCCAGGAACTTCCATATGCAGGGGGTGGAGCTATAAAAATAAACAAAATGAATAAATAATTATAAAATTAAGGAAGAGATTTCCCAAAGAAAAGAACACAGTAAGTCATACTTAAGACCTGAAACTATTAAATTCCTAGAAGAAAATTCAGGGGGAAAGGTTCATGACATTGGTCTTGGCAACGATTTCTCAGATATAATACCAAAACACAGACAAGAGAAGCAAAAATAGACAGGTGAGACTATATCAAACTAAAAAGCTTCTCTGGAGTTCTCTCGTGGTTCAGGGGGATAAGGATCCAGTGCTGTCACTGCAGAAGCTTGGGTTGCTGCTGTGGTGCAGGTTCAATCCTGGACTGAGAACTTCTACATGCCATGGGTGCAGCCAAAAAAAAAAAAAAAAAAAAACAGTTTTTTTAAATTTTAAATAAAAAAACTTCCACACAGCAAATAATCAACAGAGTGAAAAGGAAACCTCTGGAATTGGAGAAAATATTTGCAAACCACACATCTGATAAAAGGTGAATATCCAAAATATATAAGGAACTCCTAAATACTTGAATAGATATTTCTCCAAAGAAGACATACAAAAGTCTAAGAGATATGTGAAAAGATGATTACCATCACTAATCATCAGGGAACTGCAAATCAAAAGCACACTGGTATGTCCCCTCACACCTGTTAAAATGGTTATTAACAAAAGAGGCAAAAGATAGGGAGTTCCCGTTGTGCCTCAGTGATAACAAACCTGACTAGTATCCACGAGGATGCGGAATTGATCCCTGGTCTCACTCAGTGGGCTAAGGATCCAGCATTGCTGTGAGCTGTGGTGTAGGCCAGCAGCTGCAGCTCCAATTTGACCTCTAGGAACTTCCATATGTTGGCAAGGATTTGGAGAAGAAGGAACCCTTGTGCACTGTTGGTCAGAATGTAAATTGATACAGCCACTATTGAAAACAGTATGGAGGTTCCTCAAAAAACAAAAATTATAACTACCATATGACCCTGCAATCCCACTTCAAAGTATATATCCAACAGGAATTAAATCGGTACTACCTTGGAGAGATATCTGCACTCTTGTGTTCACTGCAGCATTATTCATAATAGCCAAGACATGGAAACAAGTGTCTGACAACAGATGAATGGCTAAAGCAAAGGTTATATGTATTTTATATATATATATATGAATATAAATGAATATTCATATATATATGAATAATGTAATAGAATAATATTAAGCCTTCAAAAAGAAGGAACTTCTACCATTTGCAGCAACATGGGTGATCCTAGAAGACATCATGATAAGTGCAATAAGCCGGACACAGAAAGATACCTACTGTATGACCACACTTACATGTGAAATCTAAAAACTTGAACTCATAAAACAGAGAGTAGAATGGTGGCTGCCAAGTGCTGAGGAAAGGAGAGTTTCTGTTCAATAGGTGTAAAGTTTCAGTTATACAAGACGAATAGGTTCTAGAGATCTGCCGTGTGGCATCATGCCCACAGGTAACAGTACCATACTGTACACTTCAAAACTGAGGACAATGTGGAGTAGAATTCCAACCCTTCATAGACAAATAGTATGAATGAGAAATAAGCCATTTTTATTTCAAGTTTTTTAAAAATTGAGGAAAAAGGAGAAAAAAAATTTAATGGAGAAAAATGAGTGAAAGAGACAATTCACTAAAAAAAGTTATAAAAATGGTCCTTAAATATATGACAAGATGTTTAACTTCACTCAAACCAAGAGAAAAGTAAATTAAATCTATACTATCTCTGACTTAGTAAATCAACGAAATCAGATTAAACCAAAACCACAATACATTCTGTAGGGGTTGCGGGAAAACAGACCCTCTCATTTTCCGAAGGCTGGGGTCCCTTTAATCTTTTAGGTATCAACTATGATGTCATCTCTTCAGAGTAACTTTCCTTGATCTCCCAATACAAAGAATCTTAATTTACTTATTTATTATTTCTTCCCCCTACTCCAGAAAATAAGCTCACTAGAGGAGTGGACCTTACCAGACTTTAAATGCTGTATCTCCATAATAAATATTCAACAATTATACAATATACAAATGAAGGAATGCATGATAAATACGTAAAGGTTAAAAAACTCTTTAGAGAATAAAAACCGTATTTAAGGTATGACAACTTTAGGACAGAAGAAAGTATAAGTTCTAAAAATACAGATTCTCTCAGAATTCCAAGGGCAGTTAGATTTATCAGCATTTCTTAAGCTACGAAAATGTAGCAGGAGTGAAATCCTACTTTTGTAGGTTACCTTTAACATTCCTATTTTAACTTACAATTACTTTTTCTCACAAAGTGGTCACGGTGCATTGTAATTATAAGCCTCAAGAAGCACATATCATCGCATCTTTAGAAAACATATAGCAAGATTATCTCCGGGTGGTGAAATTATAGATTTTTGTTTTCTGTTTTCTTTGGGATTTTTGGCATTAAACATGAATTATTTTTGTAATTAGAAAAAGGCAGTAAGTGCTATGTTTTGAAGGGGAAAAAAGTATAGATCTGAAGGAGCAAGAAGGATGATTTTTTTATGTGAATACATTTCACCCCAAACAGTCTACCAGCCCAAGCAGCATAATTGGGAAGAAAAGACCAGGTGTTTGCCTTTCAGCTGCTCAATTCAATACAGGGAGTTGGTTTTGTTGTTGTTGTCTTTAATGTTTTCTCCCAAATGCTGAAACCAGTATTCCCAAATCTTAAAAAAATATATTTATTTAGGTGAATCATGCCAACCTAAATCTGGCTGGACAGTGCATTAAAAAATAAACTTCACTTCTGAATAAATACAAAATATATACACAAAACAAGAATGATGTTTTTCAAACTGGCAGAATCAAATTTGCAACCTGGATTCTTGTTACAAACATGGATTCCTGGGTCCTATTACAGAATTCCAGTCAAATATCCAAGATCAATCTCCTTTTGGGAAATTTGCTCCTAGTCCCCATCCATCTCAGAAGCCCTGGGAGGACTAATTTTTTTCAAGGGGGTCTTTATTTTTCTCCAAATGCAGTTCTCTGTCATCACACAAAAAGCCCCATACTTGTCAAATAGCATCCAGTTCAGGCAATGCCAAAATGAAAATAGATATGAAACAAAGGTTCTCAACTGATCACTAAATAACCCCTAAGTCAGGGAAATAATTTTCATGCTTTTTTTTCATCCAAATCCTTTAAAATGGCTATTTGAGTACTTGGTTCTATTTTCTGGGAGCATTTGTAGCATTTGAGATTCTGTAACAAATCAATATTATTTTTTCAATAGCTTTGAGAGAGAGTGTGATGAGTTATCCATAGAGCGTTTTTGCCACAGGGATACCATCTTCTGAAACATCTACAGGCAAAGACAGTGCATCCAAAGGCTTATCGGTTCATCTGTTGCCAGAACCACTCAGAGGGGGGAAAAGAAAAAAAAAAAAGGTTGGGCTTTGCCATTTCTCCTTGCTACCATTACACGTTCTTTCAAACTCACGTGTTTGCATGTGCCCTGAAAGAAAACTAATGAATTCTATTTCCTCCACTGATGGCAATTCGAGCTGAGCACAGGCAGCAGTGATGCAATTGGCATTTGATTCATCATGCTCACAGTTCTGCACCTGTGTCACTGCCAGCAGGAGCAAGGCAGCGTAACATAACACTGCTCATCCACTTCCCCAGGGACGAGAGAGTATGAACACCAAGGAAAACAAACCCATAATACAAATTATTTATATTAGCAATCAATATGTACAGTTTATACAAACCACTTCCTAAAACGTTGCATAATGTTTAAAGAGTATCACACAAGTATCTGTAGCTTGTCTGCTCATTAGAAAGATAAAATCCTTCAGAGCTGTGGAGCATGTCTTTTTGCGGCCGTCAACAAGACAACCAATTGCTTTGGGGCACAAGCAGACGGACTATCATAGCTGTTTTGAGTACCTCTCAGGATTTAACCAGAGGCCCTGACCCCATCTGGACTCGCTAATATGGTCCATTTTCTTTTGGACAGTAACCAAGAAGGCTTTTCCTCCTTATTATTTCAAACCCACTCCATCTCACAAAATGCAACCAACTTCCTCTTCAAGCCACATCTCCAGAATAGGATCCCAAGGGAGTTCTGAAGAATGCTGAGTCCCATTTGCTCCACATGCCAATTAGTCCTGCTCACACCTCACCACTGAGCCAACAAAGACTGAGCCCCTCAGACAGCCAGAAACTACCGGGCCTGCCTACATGGCCAGGTGCCCTTTCCTACACTCTACTTCTCTCCCTCAAACCCAATCACAGGACTTCGGCTGAAAGACCATTTGAGGGTTTAAGTTAACCAAAAATGTAAAAGAACAGGGAAAAATCAATATAAAGACTTTTTTAATGATCAAAGTTGATTAACTACTAATGGGGTAAAAGAGAACTCTGAAGAATACAGGAATAGCAAATGTAGGGAGCAGCTAACCCCCCTAAGCCTGAAGGAGATTATCCAGGGAAAGTACAAGAAGAGAGCCCCTCTTCCCAACCAAAACTGAGATTTTGATCCCATTGGAGAGGGTCTGACTGTAGCCCACTAGATGGTAGAGAAGATCCCTGGGATCCTGTGGGATCCCAACCAATTATTATGAGTAAGAAGCCATCTGCCTTGGCACTGAGGAAACTCTGAGGATGTTGAGTACCACTGGGTCTCTCATATCCACTAGCAGCCATGTCACAAGAATACCTTGAAAACAGTATGAGAAGCACATCTTCTGCTAAGCCCTGCACTATCCTTACAGTATGCTGTACCAGCAAGGCTTAACATTGGAAAAAGCAATGTTTAGTGTTAGGGAGGAAAATTTTGCCCTTCTAGGTTCTTCTAGGTTCTTCTGGCTGGTCTCATTAAATTGAGATGGGACAGATTAACAGGAAAAAAATTAAACAAAAGTTTATTAACAGGTATACACGGGAGAGAACCAGGAAAACAGAGTCACTCCCCAAATGCCGAAGCCCTCACCTGAAATGCCACATTCAGCTAAAGACAAAAGAGAAAGTTGAGGGTAGTGATTTGGGACTTCAAAAGAGAGGAAGACAGTTCACATAGAGATGGAAAAGCAAATGTTTGGTGAACAAATGTATGCTGGGCCCTGCAGAGACAATGGAACACAGAAACTTTTACAGACTTGGCTAGGTTCCTCCCTGGCTACCACACAATTCACATTAGACTCTAGTGATCTATGGTGATAGCTCCCTACCTGGTACAGGTCTTCCATCTACTATTCTTTTTTTTTTCTTTTTTTATTACTTCATGAATTTTATTACATTTATAGGTGTACAACAATCATACAACCAAATTTTATAGCACATCCATCCCAAACCTTCAGTACATCCTCCCACCCCCAACCTGTCTCATTTGGAAACCATAAGTTTTTCAAAATCTGTAAGTCAGTATCTGTTCTGCAAAGAAGTTCATTGTGTCCTTTTTTCAGATTCCACATGTAAGTGATAGCATATGATGTTGGTGTCTCATTGTATGGCTGACTTCACTTAGCATGACAGTTTCTAGGTCCATCCATTTGCTAAAAATGCCGTTACTTCTTTACTTTTAATTGCTGAGTAATATTCCATTGTGTATATGTACCACTTCTTCTTGATCCATTCCTCTGTCGATGGACATTTAGGTTGTTTCCATGTCTTGGCTATTGTGTAGAGTGCTGCAATGAACATTGGAGTACATGTGTCTTTTCGACTCATAGTTTTCTCTGGATAGATGGCCAGGAGTGTGATTGCTGGATCAAATGGTAGTTCTACTTTTAGTTTTCTGAGGAATCTCTATACTGTTTTCCACAGTGGTTGCACCAATTGACAATCCCACCAACAGTGTAATAGGGTTCCTTTTTCTCCACCCCCTCTCCAGCATTTACTGTTTGTAGACTTTTGGATGATGGCCATTCTGGCTGGTGTAAGGTGGTACCTCAGAGTGGTTTTGATTTGCATTTCTCTAATAATGAATGATGTTGAACATCTTTTCATGTGTATTTTGGCCATCTGTATGTCTTCTTTGGATAATTGTCTGTTTAGATCTTCTGCCCATTTTTGGATGGGGTTGTTTGTTTTTTTGGTATGGAGCTGTAGGAGGTGTTTATAAATTTTGGAGATGAATCCCTTGTTAGTCGATTCATTTGCAAGTGGTTTCTCCCATTCTATGGGTTGTCTTTTTGTTTTATTTAGGGTTTTCCATCTACTATTCTTTAGGCAGTTAGGGAAAGGTGAAAATTTCTTCCTGAGGCTAGACGGTTTTCAGCTCAAAATAATCTTTATACCAAAGAGATACTTGGGGGTAGCAAATTTTGCTCCCCTGCAGCAGGATGAAGCTCCAATATCAAAAAGCAGACATCCTTCTCAGCACTCTTATTCAACATCATTATAGGAAATCCAAGTTAATGCAATAAGGAAATAAAAGGAAAGCAAACGTTATGCCTCTTCAGAAAGAAGACAGGATACTCTCTTTGTACTCAGATGATAGGATTGTCTACGTAGAAAACATCAAAGAATTAAAAAAAAAAGAACAACTCCTGGAACTAACAAGTAATTATAACAAGGTACAGGATACAAGGTTAATATTTCAAAATAAATTTCTTTCCTATTCATTAGTAATGAACAACTAGAATTTGAGGTTAATTATAGAAACAGACTCACAGACATAGAAAACAAACTTAGGGTTACCAAAGGGGAAAGAGGAGGGAAGTATAAATTAGGAGTTTGCAATTAGCAGATACACTACTATATATAAAACAGATAACCAGAAAGTTCCTATGCATAGCACAGGGAACTACACTCAGTATCTTGTAATAATCTATAATGGAAAAGGATATGAAAAAGAATATATATAACTGAATCGCTTTGCTGTGCATCAGAAATTAACACAACATTGTAAATCAACTACATTTCAATAAAAATATAAAGTGCTGTAATGATATCACTCATATGTGGAATTTAAAATATGGTACAAATGAACGTATCTGCAAAACAGAAATAGGCTCTTGGACATAGAGATGAGATTTGTGGTTGCCAAGGGGGAGGGGGAAGAAGAGGGATGGGAGTTTGGGGTTGGTAGATGCAAACTATTACATTTAGAATGGATAAGCAATGAAGTCCTACTGCATAGCACAGGGAACTATACCCAGTCTTTTGGGATAGACCATAATGGAAGATAATATGAGAAAGAAACGTATATATATGTATGACTGGGTCACTGTGCTGTACAGCAGAAATTGACTTGTCACTGTAAATCAACTATATCCTAATAAAAAATTAAATAAATAATAAATAATTTTTAAAAACACATCACGTATTGAGTTCCCACTATGGTGCAATGGGATTGATGGTGTCTCTGAAGTGACAGGGACATGGGTTCAATCCCTAACCCGGTGCAGTGGGTTAAGGATACAGTGTTGCCCTAGCTGTGGTGTAGGTTGCAATCCTGGTTCAGATTCAGTCCCTGACCTGGGAACTATCTGCCACTGGGTGGCAAAAAAAAAACAAAAAACAAACAAAAAAAACCATTACCACATTACTTACATTAATACCAAAAAAGTAAAATATTTAGGTAGAAGCCTAACAAAATATATACTATATCTATACAAGCAAAACTATAAAATAGATCAAAGAGTTGATCAAGTCAAAGATCTAAATAAATAGATATTCCATGTTTATAAACAAAAAGACTTGGGAGTTCCCACCCCCCCACCCCCATGGCTCAGCGGTTAGAGAACCCGACTGACATCAATGAGGATGCGGGTTCAATCCCTGGCCTTGATCAGTGGGTTAAGGATCCAGCATTGCCGTGAACTGTGGTGTAGGTCACAGATGTGGCTCAGATCCCAAGTTGCTGTGGCTCTGGCGTAAGCCAGCGGCTTCAGCTCCAATTGGACCCCTACCCTGGGAACCTCCATATGCTGAAGGTGCAGCCCTAAAAAAAAAAAAAAAAAAAAAAAAAGACAAAAAGACCAAAAAAAGATTAAAAATAAATAAATAAAAGACTTAATATAGTTATCAGTTCTTCTCAAATGTATAGATTCACTGCAATCTCCACCAAAATCCAGGCAGGTTACTTTGCGGATATTGACAAACTGATTGAAAAGTTTACACGTAAAGACAAGAAGAGGCCTAGAATAGCCAACACATTATTGGGAAAAAAAGAACAAAGTTGGAAGACTGACTCTACCCAATTTCAAGACTTACTATAATGCTGCGATAATCAAGATAGTGTGATATTCGCAGAAAAGAGATAGATTCAATGGGTAATAATAGGGAACCCAGAAATAGACCCATATAAGTATAGTCAACCAATCTTTAACAAAGAAGCAAACAATTCCATGGAGACAGCAGAGTCCAACAAATGGTGCTGGAACAACTGGACATCTATATGCAGAAAAGAAACAGAATCTAGAACCAAACTTTGCATCTTTCACAAAAATTAACCCAAAATGAATCATATAACTATGTGTAAAATGCAAAACTATAAAACTATAACATAGGACACTTGACTATTCTGTTAATAATCACCTCTAACTAACACTTGACAACCAGCCCCCCCAACTAGGCTTTGTTTCACCAAAGCCCTTGATATAAACAATGGCAGCTCTGCCCTAACCAATCCTTTCTGTGAGTCTCTGAGTCTGCCTCTGTGCCCAGTTGGTGAGTGCAGATTATGCTGTGAAGAAGTCTGACTGAGAAAGGAAAGAGAAAGATGGGAAAGCCTCGAAGAAAACAGTACATAGCACATTTACAGGCTGAAGGAATGATCTGGTGAAGGAAAGAAGCAGGGCCTCCCTGTCTCCAGAAATCCTTCCAATGCCAACAGGAAGTTCTTCCTCAAATTTAATTTTGTGTTTACTCTGCAAAACTTTGAAACCTCCCTGTAAAAGTGAAACCCACAATTTTAAAGCTAAAACCCTTAAATGACTTAATTACACGTAACTATACCCTATACAAACCAAGAGGAGCTTAGTGAAGGGTGTTCATTTCTCCCAGCTCCCAAGTGCTCTCCAACTCAAGTGGCCGCATTGCCAAAGGATCCAGTTATCAACAGCAGCTGGGTTCTAAAAAAGTAAGAGAGGGAACTATATCCAGTCTCTTGGGATAGAACATGATGGCAGGCAGTATGGGTCCCTATGCTGGACAGCAGAAATTGACATTGACACAACACTGTAAACCAACCATATTTTAATTAAAAAAATAAGTTTATATATTTAAAAAAAGTGAGGGACCACGAAGTTACTTCCTTAATCATCCTTAAGCAGTGGTTCTCAGACTTTAGCAGATACCAGAACCACCTGGAGGGCTTGTTAAACACAGATTGCTGAGTCCAGCCCCATGGTTTCTGATTCAGCAGGTATGTGGTGGTAAAATCTGCACTCGTAACAAGTTCCTGGGTGATACTGTAATTGCAGGTCCTGGGCCCACACTTAGAGAACCATTACTAGTCCATGGCAGCAACATTGCTGAACATTAGATCTTTAAAAATCCCAATTTCCAGGTGACATTCCAGAACAAGCAAAGCCAAATCACTGGGCATCAGTGTGTGTAAATCTCTCTCACGGTGCAATTTCCAATGTGCAGACAAAATCGAGGACCACTGCTCCATATTATTCTTCCTCATGAATAAAACATGGCTGGTATCTGTATGACTTGTTCACATGTTTGGATAATTGCCTTCGTGAAGCCCATGGTCCTGAGACCTCGTCACCTGAACCTCCAGTGATAGATCTGGGCTAGAGCCTAGAAATCTGCATTTTAACATTCACGCCATCACAATTCCCAGGTAATTCTGCTGGTGACAGTCCAAGAATCACATCTGGATGATAAAGTTCAAACTCCTTGTCAAAGAGCACACGGCTGGCTGTAATTTGTTTCCTGCATCCCTCACAACCACCCTCATTCCTTTTCCAAACAGGATGTGTGTCTTTCCATCCATATGTCATCCTCTCAGCCTTCAGTGTCCTTTCACCTCTTATCACGTGTTTAGTTTGTATATATCCACCCACAATGAACAGACAACAAATAAAGTAAGAAGGACACCAAAGAAAGGAAATATTTTTTAAAGTGTTACATTTTAAAACTTCCATATATGAAAGCTATTTTTTAAATGTAATGTCAGGGGAAAATGAGCAGATTACACATCAGAAAAATTGTTACTATCCTTAATTTTAAAAGAAAAAATTCTTACAAGGCAATAAGAAAATAAGAAAAGCCAGAATACAGAATGGGTGAAAGATGAAAGGGGGCAATTCACAAAGTAATCACAAATGGCCAAGGAGTGCATAGAAAAAAATGTCCAGCTTGTTAGTAAATAAAGAGATACAAGTTAAAACTACTTGTCAGGTTGGCACAGGCAAAAATGCAAAGCACTCATAGACAGCGAAGGGGTGGGGAAACAGGTATTCAAATTCATTTCTTTTTTACTTTCTTTCTTTTTAGGGCTACACCTGTAGCACATGGAAGTTCCTGGGCTAGGGGTCGAATCAGAGCTGCAGCTGCCAGGCTACACCACAGCCACAGGAGCACCAGATCCAAGCCGCATCTGTACCTATGCCGCAGTCACAGCACCACCAGATCCTTAAGCCATTGAGCAAGGCCAGGAATCGAACTTACATCTTCACAGACACTATGTTGGGTTCTTAACCCGCTGAGCCACAATAGGAACTCCTTAAATACATTTGTGATTTGGAGAGGGAGTTGGTATTCGTTTTCACAATATGAATATGGCTATATGAGCAAACGCCTTCCCCAAGTGATTTCTCTAGGAAATGTTCTGACAGAAATAATCATATACTTAAGCATGGGTTAGTCAATTAGGACATTTTTCAAAGAATCAGTTACAATAACCAAAAATTTAAAATAGTTTAACTGGTCAACAAGAAGGGATGGACACTTACATGTGGAATCTAAAATATGATACATAAGAGTTCCCTTCATGGCTCAGCAGTTAATGAACCCAACTAGGATCCATCAGGAGGTGGGTTCGATCCCTAGCCTCACTCAGTGGGTTAAGGATCTGGCATTGCCATGAGCTGAGGTGTAGGTGGCAGACAAGGCTCAGATCCCACATTGCTGTGTCTGTGGTGTAGGTTGCAGATGCAGCTCAGATATGGCATGGCTGTGCCTGTGGCGTAGGCTGGAAGCTGCAGCTCCGATTTGACCCCTAGACTGGGAACTGCCATAAGCCGCAGATGCGGGCCTAAAAAGAAAAACAAAAATGACATAAATGGACGTACCTATGAAGCATGGCAGAAGACACAGATTGGCAAACTTTATATAGTTCGAGAGTACATATTTTAGGCTTTTTAGAACTCTAAGGTCTCTGTTACAACTATTTAACTCTGCCATGGTAATGTGAAAGCAGCCACAGATATTATATAAATGAAATAGCATAGGTGTATTCTGAGAAAAGTGATACAAGGACACTATAATGTGAATTTCATATAATTTTCATGTGTCATAAAATATTTTTCTTCTTTTGGTTTTTTTCAACCATTTAAAAATTTAAAGCCCATTCTTACCTGGCAGGCTGTGCAGAAACAGGTAGCAGGTTGGATTTGGCCTGCAGTTACAGTGTGTCAACCTTTGGCATAGGAAAATCTCAGAAAATATTGCTAAGGGATTCAAGCGGATTACAGAGAAGAATGCAAACACAGAGAAAAGACTAGAATCAATATCTGAGGCTGGCGCCTCAAGTTTTTTCAAAGCTCCATAGACATAAATAGCCAGGTTTGAGAGTCACTGCCATAAAATGTGAAATAGTAGGAAATGTTAAAATAACTTAGAAAATTTTCTAGCTTAGAGTTTCTCAACCTTGACACTGATGATATTTTGAGCCAGATAATCTTTTGTTGTGGAGCTGTCCTGTGCCACACAGGAGGGTGAGTGGCACTCCGGCCTCTACCTACCAGATACGAGTAGCATCTCCCCAGTTGTGATAAACCAACAACCAAAAATATCTCTAGATGTTGCCAAATGTCACCTGAGGAAGAAAGTCACCCCAACTGAGAACTATTGACTTAGAAGATCTGACTTCCTGCATACTTTTTTGAGGGGACAAAAGATTGACTATTATACTTGTCTTTCTAATCTTTATGCCTCTATGAAAGGCTCTATGTTTATCCAAACCACACAGTAATAAAAAGATGGGGTTTACAAGAGTAAACATCATAATTATGAGTGCAGTGGTGCCTGGAACATAATTTCTTGTTTTCACTTTTTCACAACTGTCTGATTAATAAATGCTCTGGACCTAAAACCCTTCAGAGAGGTGAACTGGTTGACTTATTGAGATAAATACATCAAGGCACCTGAGTTTTGTACCTATGAAGAGGTTACTGAGGCTCCTGCAAATGACAACGTGAAGAGGATTCTTAACTTGTAAGCTTATTCTTATACAATGTGAGGAAAAATCTTGCTCCTGACCCTTCTTATTATGAAATGTTTCAGTCACACAAATAGAACCGAGAATTCTATAACAACCATGAAGTAGCCACCAGAGCAGTGTGAGCGGATAAGCAATGAGATCCTGCTGTATAGCACAGGGAACTATATCTAGTCGGAACGTGATGGAGGATAATGTAAAAAAAAAAGAATGTATGTATATGTGTGTGTGTGAGAGAGAGAGAAAGAGAGAGACTGGGTCACTTTGTTGTACAGTAGAAATTGACAGAACACTGTAAACCAACAAATAATGGAAAAAATAAAAATCACTAAAAAAAAAAAAAAACCTTCTACAGACAATTGCTGCAGTGCTCATCTATCACATTCCCAAACCCCCAACACATTATCATCCCCATACATCTCTTTGTACTTTTTTTTTTTGTCTGTACCCACGGCACGCAGGATCAAATCCACGGCACAGCAGTGACAATGCCAGATCCTTAACTACTAGGCCACCAGGGAACTCCCACCTCTTTATACTTTTCATTAACCAGTTACACAGCCTAGTTTTAGTTTATATGACCAGCAAGATACAAAAGACCCTGAAGTAAATGTATGCTTCAGCTCCCCTGAGGCCAAGGTACCCCACACATATCTCGGTGGTTTACAATCAGAAGATGAGCACATCCTTCGCAACTGAGAAAGGGCCCTTGGGAGCTGCACATGAAAGGCGCAGCTCTCTGTGATTGCACTTCCTCCCTCCTGCTGCATCCTTTACGTTTCTTAAAGCGTTAGGCGAGTAGAGTCTTGTGAGTCTTTTCAATTATCCGATCCTGTTTATACCTTCAATGATATTTCACCCACGCTCAGGGAACAGGATTACATTTATTCCTGGTGGAAAAGATGCACTGTTTTTACAAGCTTTTTAGAAAAGGGCTTTCAAGTTTCTTCTCATCTCCTGTACTCAAAACTGATTAAAAATGTATACAGCTGCTACACGACAATAGATAGCCTAGGTGATAGTGACAAATATTCCTCTTTGCTAATATGTAGCATTTTTCATTCTTGAAAACCTAAATGAACGTTCTTTCTGCAATTGTAAAAATTGGTTTTTTTTTATAATTCTTCCAATGCACATAATTTACATTCGTGATTAAATTTTGTAAGGATGAAAGTCAGAAAAAAATCATTTTGACAATGTGCAATGAGATTCATCGGCCATGCCTTGATCTTCTCCCAACCTGTGTTTGGCTCATGCTATGTCCCTATTTTGTCTCCTGCTCCTGTTCACATATCCTCCTCCATATCTCTGCTGATATAAATTCTACTTTTCCTTCAAGAGTTAGCTTAAATCTGGCCTCCTCCATTAAAGCCTCCCTGCCTGCCCCCAAACCTATAAATCCATTCATATCACTCTGCCAGTGTTACTCAGTTGACACTTGGTGTGGATAATACAAGTATTTCATTAGGTGGAACTGTAGCCCTTCCAGAAAATGTTTAAGTTCTATCAGAACAGAAATCTTGCTCAATCTAGCTTGATTTATGTATCTTTATTTTGATTACAATGCCTAAAAATCACCTTGCACATATTAAGAGCTGGATAAGTATTTGTAGATGGATTTGATAATGAGAACGCAGAGGAGGACATCATGTTCAGGAGTGTAAATTATAGATCAAATACTGGTTGTACTGCTTACTACAGTCAACTTACTTCTCTGACTCCATCTCTTCACTCACAAAATAAGGACAGTTGGAGAATCTACTTCATTGGACTGTTGCAAAGATCTGTAAAGATTAAATGAGAGAATACAAGGTAGCTAAAGGAAAAACTCCCTGTGCTTCTCCTTTACTCTCCCATTCACAATACTTCCGACACCAGATATGTGGGTTTTCCAAAAACATGAAGCAATTCTCCAACACCAACTGGGTGTCCTACAGTTCGGTTCAGTTCTTACACCATCTGCCTGTAGTTAGCATCAGATCCCCCAAGTTAAGGGTTCAGTTCCTTAAGACCGCCTCCACTTTAGGTGCCAATCACAAGTCCCAGGTTGTTGCCTGAACTTTATTTTTTTTTAGGGCTACACCCAGGGCATATGGAAGTTCCCAGGCTAGGGGTTGAATCGGAGCTGCAGCTGATGGCCTATGCCACAGCCACAGCAACACGGGATATTTAACCCACTGGGCAAGGCCAGGGATTAAACTGTCGCTTAAGCTTTTGATTGATCAGCTATAAATGGGGGATCCCCAAAATTTGCTAGAACAGCTCACAGAAATTAGGGAAATACTCACTTGCACTTGGTTAGCTATGTAATAAAGGACATGATAAAGGATATAGATGAACTGCCAGATGAAGAGATACGTAGGGCAAGATCTGAGAGAATTCTGACCTCAGGAGATTCTGTCCCCATGGAGTTGGAGTGCGCCACCTCCCAGCATATAGATGTGTTCACAGGCCCACTAGCCCCCATCCTAAAGGTATCTAGGAGCCCGCCAAGAGTTGCCTCATAAAAGACACTCCTATCACCCAAGAAATTCCAAAATATTTAGGAGCTCTGTGTCAGGAACTGGAGTCAAAGACCAAACATTAGTTTGCACCTACTGACCCCAACATTTAGAGTGGATAAGCAATGAGGTCCTCCTGTACAGCACAGGAAATTATATCCAATCTCTTGGGAGAGAACATGATGGAAGATAATATAAGAAAAAGAATGTGTGTGTGTGTGTGTGTGTGTGTGTGTGTGTGTGTGTGTGTGTGTGTGACTGGGTCACTTTGCTGTACAGCAGAAACTGGCACATTGTAAATCAACTATACATACTTTAACAAAAGAATTAATTTTTAAAAACACCAAATATTAGAGCAAAATATGCTCCCAGTGCTCTTATCACTTTGGGAATTACAAAGGTCTTGGGAGCTCTGTGCCAGCAACTAGGGACGGAAACCAATATATGTATATTTTCTATTATTTCACAGTGGCTTAGCACACAGTAAACCTAAAAGAGTGATAGATATTTATAAAATTCTCATCAGTAGGATCAAGCAGAATATTTCTTCTTGCCTAACAACTGTATTAGCTTCTTCAAGATGGGAAGATGCTATTAATTTATAAAATAAGAGTGACTCACCAGAGTGACATCTCATTCCACAGGCACAAATGGGTCTTCAAAAGTCGATTTTTTTCAAACTTTTTTTTATTAAAGTATAGTTGATTTACAATATTGTGCCAATTTCTGCTATATGACAAAGTGACCCATATATATAAAAGAATGTGTATATATTCTTTTTCTCATATCACATCCCCTATCATGTTCTATCCCAAGAGATTGGACACAGTTCCCTGTGGTTGCAAAAGCCAGGTTTTTTTTTGTCTTTTGTCTTTTTTTTGTTGTTTTTGTTTTTGTTGTTGTTGTTGCTATTTCTTGGGCCGCTCCCGCGGCATATGGAGGTTCCCAGGCTAGGGGTCGAATCGGAGCTGCAGCCACTGGCCTACGCCAGAGCCACAGCAACGCGGGATCCGAGCCGCGTCTGCAACCTACACTGCAGCTCACGGCAACGCCGGATCGTTAACCCACTGAGCAAGGCCAGGGACTGAGCCCGCAACCTCATGGTTCCTAGTCGGATTCGTTAACCACTGCGCCACGACGGGAACTCCAAAAGCCAGTTTTTAAACTATTTAAAATGTCCAAATAAGCATCAGCAAATCTGAAATAGCTGAATTCCATATACATTATACTGGATGAAGCTGATAATATATTTTTCCTATGTAATTCTGCTTTTCTTCTATCATAAAACATACATTATGTCTAATACATAAATATAAACAAGCCCAACAAATCAGCCCACATCAGAAAATTGTAGTTAATTTACTAATTGAGTGTTTTTGTACTTCATTATCAAATATATTCTTTTTTGTTTTATGTTACATATTTTTATTTCTAATTAAATCTAGGAGTTCCCATCGTGGCTCGGTGGTAATGAACCTGACTGGTACCATGAGGACACAGGTTCGATCCCTGGCCTCACTCAGTAGGTTAAGGATCCAGGGCTGCCATGAGCTGTGGTGTAGATTGCAGATGCAGCTCAGATCCTGTGTTGCTGTGGCTGTGGTGGAGGCCAGCAGTTGTAGCTCCAATTTGACCCCTAGCCTGGGAACCTCCATATGCCATGTGTGCAGCCCTAAAAAGACAAAAATAATTTTAAAATAAAAATAAAAAATAAATAAATCTACTACTGGTCAGAAACACATTAACTTTATCTCTAAATATTTAGACTTTTTGCATTTACGCATTCATTCAATGATAGTGAAAATAAGATAGACCTAAGGCTCTGAGTTAGCCTGTCTGAGGCATTCAAAGATGAACAAAACATATTAGATCCTCTTAAAAATTCGTGTTCTCATAAAGGAGATTAAACACATAACACAAATATCCACAATATAATGTAGGGTGGACAATGTCAAGGAAGAACTAAGAGAATTCAGATAAAGAAGAAATGACTTCTGGGTGAAAGTGGATAGAAAGGGAGCAGTATCATTTGAAGTGGCCTTCAATCCTCAGAGAGGCATGGAAAGATGAGCAGGCACTTCACAACTAGAATACCATTTCAGATAATCTCTTCCAATTTGAATATATTGAATTATTGATACCTAAAGCCGATATAGGATCTAACCGAAACTAACAAATTATTTTTTGCAATAGAATGTAAATAGAACAATCACCATGAATTCTTTTTTTTTGCTTTTTTTTTTTTTTTTTTTTTTTTGCTTTTTAGGGCCACACCTATGGCATATAGAGGTTCCCAGCCTCGGAGCTGTAGCCACCGGCCTATGCCACAGCCACAGCAATGCCAGATCCGAGCTGCATCTGCAACCTACACCACAGCTCATGGCAATGCCGGATCCTCAACCCACTGAGCAAGGCCAGGGATCGAACCCGAAACCTCATGGTTCCTAGTCAGATTCATTTCTGCTGAGCTACAACGGGAACTCCTGAATTCTATCCTTATTATGGATGTGAGGATTCAAAGCCTTTAGCACTAATTAGGCAATAGCCAGATTGCAAAGGTTAATAACATGTCTCCCCTAACAGCAAACATTTGCATCAGAGCACACACACACACACACACAGAGAGCACTTGAATTCTTTGTACCTAACTTTTAAAAGCTAAGAGGAGTTCCCTGGTGGCCTAGAGGTTAAGGATTAAGTATTGTCATTGTTGTGGCTTCATTTGATCCCTGGCCCAGGAACTTCTGAATGCTACAGGCACAGCCAATATATACATAAATAAATAATAAATAAAAGCTGAGAGAAAATATTCTTATTTCCATAATCTTATTCCCCATTCTTCTAGTGCTTTGGAACACACTATTCCCATCAAGCAATGAGCCATGCGTTATACAGACCATATTTGGAATATCATGTCTAATTCTGGACATGTTGCAGTTTAAGAAAGACACTGACAAGCATTTGTCCAAGGGGGAGTGACCAGGACACTGAGGGTCTAGAAATCACAGGTTATAAGAAATGGGCAGGATAAAGGGGCATGGATGGTCCACAGCAAGAAGACTAAAGATGACAGACAATTCTCCAAAGAAGACATACAGAGGGCCAAAATACACATGAAAAGATGTTCAACATCATTCATTATTAGAGAAATGCAAATCAAAACCACTCTGAGGTACCACCTTACACCAGCCAGAATGGCCATCATCCAAAAGTCTACAAACAGTAAATGCTGGAGAGGGGGTGGAGAAAAAGGAACCCTATTACACTGTTGGTGGGATTGTCAATTGGTGCAACCACTGTGGAAAACAGTATAGAGATTCCTCAGAAAACTAAAAGTAGAACTACCATTTGATCCAGCAATCACACTCCTGGCCATCTATCCAGAGAAAACTATGAGTCGAAAAGACACATGTACTCCAATGTTCATTGCAGCACTCTACACAATAGCCAAGACATGGAAACAACCTAAATGTCCATCGACAGAGGAATGGATCAAGAAGAAGTGGTACATATACACAATGGAATATTACTCAGCCATTAAAAAGAACGAAATACCAGCATTTTTAGCAACATGGATGGACCTAGAAACTGTCATGCTAAATGAAGTCAGCTATACAATGAGACACCAACATCATATGCTATCACTTACATGTAGAATCTGAAAAAAGGACACAATGAATTTCTTTGCAGAACAGATACTGACTTACAGACTTTGAAAAACTTATGGTCTCCAAAGGAGACATGTTGGGGGTGGGGGGGATGCCCTGGGGGTTTGGGATGGAAACTCTATAAAATCGGATCACGATGCTCGTTGTACAACTATAAATGTAATAAAATTCATTGAGTAATTTAAAAAAAAAAGAAGACAACTAAGGATGGATATGAGAGCTGTCTTCAAATATCTGTTTTACTCCAGACATGGGTGGCAAATGATTTGTTATTTATAATGGTAAAAGTGTGGATTGTGCAAGTGATTTATTTTTATATAAACTAGAAAGGGATCAACATTACCAAGATACTCACTCTCCCTTGTTTGCATTTCAGTGTTTTCTTAAATGGTCCAGAAGTGTATATCCAGCTACCTATATTATTTATGTTTGTATACCTCATAAGTCTCCCATAAGTCAGACCATACATAACTTCCCTAAGGCTCAAACACCAAAATAGCAAAAAGGTGATAACTGCTACCCTAGAGCTAATGAGTAGAATCAGAAGCAGGCAGATGTGAACTCAAGCAAAAACAAAAAGCAAAAAACAAACAAAGAAACAAAAAACTTCAGGTTCTTCCATCAAGGAAACAATCTTTTTAGAAAAGTACTGAGCTGTCTGACACTAGAAGTATCCAAGTAGGACCTACGGGATTATTTGAATGGTTAGAGCAGGGGTCACCTGCAATGAGTAGGGGCATATCCTCTAAGATCCCTATTAACACCGAAAATCCCTGCAACAGAATAGGTTCGAAAATATCTGGAAAACACATCACAGTTCTTTAATTCCAAAATGAGTATTTGCCAGAGTCAAAAAAAGAAATTGCAACAATCTTTCCTCTTTCTGAAGGATTTTCTAGTAACACAATCCCTTCCACAAAGGGATGCAATAGAGATAACCTTGACAAATACGAGTCCCAACCCCAACACGTAAAATTCTTCAACTCAATTACAAATCTAGGAACATGAGAATAACTACCACTCACAACTTATTAGAAGAATTAGAACATAGTTTCTCTAAGGAAAAATCATCCGCAACTACATAAATAGGCATTTGAATAAGGGGCAACCCGTAGAAATTTGTTTAAAATCTTAATTGTTTTGTCAAGCATAGAGAGCTGAATTAAAGACAGGCAATCAAAGGCAGTGATTCTAAAGCACTTATCTAGTTGGAGTCATGCTAACAATGGGATCCCCTAGCCATCATGCTAGCACTGATATTATTTTGACATTTTTATAAACAATCTGTTACAGGGAGACATCTCCAGATTCAAAGAATAAATTTATCTTTTTCAAGTACTAAGCTGTCAAACTGCCTTAGAATGTCACATGATTGAAGGAGTGGGCAGCAGAAAAGAGGCAGATGGGCTTCGAGGTAAGTGCCAAGAAATGCTTTTAAACAAAAATTACCCCATGGATCAGCCACTTAATAATGGATGACTCTCCAATCTATGTCTCTAATCCTGATCTCCCTTTATGAAAGCCGGGCTTGTATAGCCATCTGCCAATTATAAATTTCTACCTGTATGTCCCTCAAGCACAGCAAACTCAAGGTATCCCAATGTATACTCTTCATCTTCCATTCTTCCCCACTTCCAATCCCCCTGCTGTAGTCTCCTACACATTTGCTAGTAGCAATCAATTGCTCAAGCAGAAGCATGGAAGTCACCATATTCCACCTGTAGCAGAGACAGCCTGTAGCACAGACCAAACTCTATGCTCTCCTATACCACATACCCCTTGTACTTTATAAGTGGCCTTATGACAAGTTTCTGTTGAATGAAATGAGAGCAGAAGTGATGGAGGCCACTTTTGGGTCTGGCCAAAAAAACTCTTTGTGTTCATAACTTCATGCACTTTCCCCCTTCCTTGGGATTAGAATGGCAATAATGAAAGCAATTTTGGAAGATATATATTGAAGATGGTCCAGATGTGATAAACCGGGATCCCTGAGAGATTAAGCAGATCCATTTACCACCATCATCAGCAACCTAGAACACACTCTAAACCTGAAAAAGAAATAAACTTTGACTATTCAAGCTATTACATCTCAGGGTCTCTTTGTTACAGTAGTTTAGTCTAGCCTTACTAGTACACTACTCATTTCTCCCCATGATCATAAATCACCAAGTCTTGATTCCTACACACTTCTCAAGTCTACCTCCTCTTGTCTCTCCCTACTTTTATGACTAAAGCTCCCTATTTCTTCACTATTCTACCACCTCTTTACATATGTCTCTCACTCCAGGCTTGCTTACTCCTCTGCTGTAGAAGACACATGTCAGGTTTCTAACAAGCCTACATATCTCCATTCTTTCTTCACAACAGCCTCTGCGAAGACTGTCTTCTGGGGAGGCACTTTTACACAGTGACACAGTAGTCTTACTATCCAGGGTGGGCAATACTACCCCCTAGCCTCAGGAAAGGGTCCTAGGTGGAATTAGCCAATCAGAATAGCTCTACCCACCAGTGGGTCAGTGATTGATTCACTGGGCATGAATTTTGGTTTGACTGAGTGACAGATGCTCTGTATGTCTCTATTTCCTCACTTTGGGCATGGATGGTAAAGTATATAGTCCCAGGAGCTGTTTGCAACCATCTTGCCACCAGGAAGCGGCAGAGACATAAGGAAGATAGAGTTGGAAAAAATTGAATCTTTGGTGACATCATTCAACTGAGGAGTCAAACCTACCTTGCTACCCCAGAAGTTGTTTTTATGTGTGTCAATAAATTCCTTTGTTATATAACTCCTTTTGAGTTTGACTTTCTATTACTTACAATACAAAGAGTACTAACTGAAACACTCTTCCTTCCAACCAAGGTTCATTCTCCACATAACTCAACAGAAAATGTCTTTAAAATGAAAACCTGATCAATAATCCCCCACCTAAAATCACTGAAAGCTTCTTTAAGGCCTTAGCCCAACACACTGGGTCCTTTATCCCATCTCCCTCTCCAAACTTATTTCATGATCTTTAAATCTGCATAATTCACAGACAGAAATTTCAAAGAACTTTTGGTTTCAGGAACAGTGAACTGTCCCCCTACACCACCCTATCTTCCCAGAACTGCTGTCCTTATGATGTAGCAATTTCATCCTCCTGGATGGATGTAGTAGCTCTTGGAACCACATACATCCTTATCTATGTTGAAAGAGAGGCAGAAACATATTATTATGAGACATTCATTGCAGCATTGTATTCAATAGTACAAAGTTGGCAACAACTCAAATGTCCATCCACAGAAGGATGGATAAATGAATTATGATATATTCAGATTAAACTATAAGGCAATTCAATAAGTGATATATCAACATGAATAAATCTCAAATATATGATGTTGATGAAAAACTAAGTCAGAGAAGAATTCACACAGTATCACTGAAATATGCAAAACAAAAATATTTCTTGTAGAATTAAAAATACACTTGAGGATGGAGTTCCAATTGCAGCACAGGGGAACCAAATCTGACTATCCATGAGGATGCGGGTTTGAGCCCTAACCTTGCTTAGTGGGTTGGTGATCTGGCATTGCCGGGAGCTGTGGTAGGTCACAGGTGAGGCTTGGATCCCGCATTGCTGTGGCTGTGGCTGTGGCTGTGGCTGTGGCAGGCAGCTGTAGCTACAATTGGACCCCTAGCCTGGAAACTTCCATAAGCTGTGGATGTGGCTCTAAAAAGGAAAAATAACAATAATTATATATATATATATATATAAAACACACACACACATATATATATGATGTACTTGATATTTCTGGAGAAAGAGGAAGGTAATTGATATCAGGGAGGGGTGTACATGTGGCTTCAAGTCTACATGTAATGTTTCGCTTTTAAAAAAGGATTTAAAGCAAATGCTATAAAAAGAACAAAATATAGCACAGTGAGGTGGTGTTGTACAAGGATGTTCATTCTAATATTCTTTATACTACTCGGCATGCTTGACTTTTAAATAAAATATTTTATGTGTTATATAAAACATCATGTTCAAAAACCTTCTTAGCTTCCTTCTCTAACCTCATTAACTTCATTAAAGCTGGTTCCATAGAGAATGGACAATGACCAGAATAAAGGAGATCTGGTCAGCAAACTTCAGGAAAGATATAATCAAGCTCAGAAAGGTTCATAAAAAGCAATAGTCTTCTGTGTTGGAGGGACATGGAAAAACAGCTTCTCATACATGGCTGGTAGAACTATGAATGGGTATAACCTACAAGAGAACAACTTGACAATGTCTATTTAGGAAAGAAAGAAAGGGAGGAAGGGAGAACAGGGAAGAAGAAGAGAAGGAGCCCCAGTTAGTTTACTAGGGTTTTTGGTAAAGCCTCCTGGGGAGCTGTTTGAGCTATTAATAGACTTCTAGACATACCAAATGCTTAACTTGCTAACCCACACAGCAGGAGGCAAGGCAATCCAATTTCTTTATTCATTCTCTTTCCAAGTTTTACTTCCATTTTCTTATAACACAAAACTCCTTAACAATAAAGTTTGCCTATAACAGCTCTCACACTTATCTGGCCCACAACATCTAAATCAAATCATCTCAAAAGACGAAGTTAATTAAAACCACACAGGTAGAAATTTTACACATTGCTGCCAAAAGCAGACAGATAATAGAATGAATGAATAAATAAATGTGTGTGTGTGTGTGTGTGTGTGTGTGTGTGTGTGTGTGTGGAGAAAGAGAATCAAAAAGAGAGACTGATTTAGGTGTACACCAGCAAGAAGTTTACACAAACCACTAATCAGGTTTGTTCCTGAAAGTAAAGAATCTCATGCCAGTATGAAATAAGGCTCTCAAGAATTTTTAAGTTGGCAGTTGAAAATTTTCCTAAAGACAAATGTCACAGTTATTATGTGACTATATCAATCACTAATGTTGAGAAATTGCACCATAAATAAAGAATATATTGTGGTCAAACTCCAGCTTAATTATAATCTTACTGTGTCTTTAAATCATAGTTTAATTAGGGAGGAAAAGAGATTGTAAAGGAATTCAGAGAAGAAACAAATTTAAGTTTCTAAAGGGAGACAAGATACAGAACTCCTTAGTATGAAGAGATGGAGAAAGCAGCAAATCTACTTCTGAACACTGATTAGAAGCACAACCTACTATAAATTTCAATTTTGTTAAATATCATTAACCTTGACATTAACTGGAAACCTAAATATGATGTTTGTTCAATCCATAAAACATTCACTCAATTTAAGAACACTGGCACACAACGATCAGATTTGCAATTATTTATTTTTTTATTTTTTTTAACTCTTCTTTTTTATTTATTTATTTTTCCACTGTACGGCATGGAGACCAAGTTACACATACATGTATACATAATTTTTCCTCCCATTGTAGTGCAATTATTTACTAACCACTGTACTGCCGATAATCTACAAGACCAAAAAACAAAAACAAAAGCAAAAACAAACCTGACTCCACAGAATGCACTGCACAATTAAAGTTGTTGACTGGATGTCAGTAAACTGTCAAATCAAAGCCCTCCAGGAAAGCAGAAGGGGAGAGGTCATGAAAATCAAAACAAGGTGTGGGTGTAAGAGGTTCATTTACTAGAACCCACTATTTATACTAGAATCTAAAGCTATTCTTGTGGCTGCATTCAGAAAATATTTTTAAGCACCTGCCCTCTGCTAGTGATTGGAAGGAAGAACACAGCAATACAAACTGTCTCTCCCTCACCTAACGTTTGAAATCAATCGCATTTCACAACTTCTGCCTCCTTGCATGCTTGCTCTCTCTCATAGTCTCTTATCTCCTCTCCCTCCAGCTTGTACTGCCTTAGTTCAAGACCTTATGACATGCTCACATCTGGGATATATGTATGTAAATTGTGTATATATATATATAACATATATTTATAAATTACATAAATATATATATATATAATTCACTATAGCATTGTCTGCGGTAGCAAAAAAAAAAAAAAAATCCTTAAAAAGCCTAAATATCTGAGTACTCATGAATAAGAAACTGGTTAGATAAATTATGGTCCTACGATCAAATTCTCCGAAGGTGTTAAAAAGAATGAGACAACATTCTGTGCACTGATATGAAATGAGCTCTAAAATATATTAACTGAAGAAAGCAAGATGCAAAACTTTTGTTTATAGTATGCTACATTTTGACTTAAAGTGATACTGCCAAAATGAAATATAAACCAGGATTGAAAATCCCTCAAGCAGACAAAACCATTTAAGCCACCTAAGTAAAATTAAATCTAGCTTATTTCATAAACACAAGCAAAACTTAACTTAGGTTATTCCTGATAAATGCCTCTGGCAATCATAAAAGAAACTTCAGTCATTTTCCTAAAACAGTATAAGATAATCACTTTTATCCAATACTATGCTATCTAGAAACGCCTCTTTGTAATAACCAATCACTATAAAGGTTAAACAGCTTCATCATTTTCACTTTAAAAGCCATCCTGTAACGACATCCCTCTGAGCTTCATCTCAGTTTTGGATGTGAAGACTCCTAGTTCACAAACTGTTCACAAACTGTGCACAATAAACTCTTACTAAATACTATTTTACTGGCTCGGTTTTAACTGTTACTATTTCCGGATTTTTGACAGTATATATAATATACATATGAACACACACAGAGCTCTTCTTTCACTTACAATGGGCTTACATCTCAATAAACCCCATTGTAAGTTGAAAATATCCTAAGTCGAAAACGTACTGAATATACCTAACCTACCAAACATCATAACTAAGGTAGCCTAGCCTACTTTAACTGTACTCAGAACCCTTAGATTAGCCAACAGTTGGGCAAAATCATCTAACACAAAACTATTTCATAATAAAGTGCTGAATATCACACTTGAATGGAATGGAATTTATTAAATACTGTACCAAAAGTGAAAAACAGAATGGCTGTATGGATACAGGATGCTTGTAAATGTGCTGGTTTTTTCCCTTCCTGATCAACTGGCTGAATGGAAACTGCGGCAGCCCAGGAAAAGGTCAAAATCCCAAGTCTGAAGTACAGTTTCTACAGAATGTATATCACTTTTTCACCATGGTAAAGTTGAAAAAAAACTGTAAGTCAAACCATTCTAGGTTGGCGACCATCTTTATACACAAAAACACACATTTAGGTGTAGACTCAAAATACGCAAGAATCTGATAATGTTTTCCTCTGAGGGAAGGGAACTAGGTGACTGGGAGATGGGGAAGGAAAGAGACTTAGATTTCACTTTAACTCTTTGTCCTTTCCTGAAACTTGTACCATGTGTATGCCTATTCACCAACTATATAAAAATGATGCTTTCAAAATAAAGAAAATGTTTTTAAATGTCTCTTACATCAGGACCATTGGTGAAGTAGTCTCCTAACTGCTCTCCCTTCCACTCTCTTTTTTCAATTGGAGATAGAATTTACATAATATAAAATTAACCATTTGGGGAGTTCCCTGGCGGCTTAGCGGTTAAGGATCCTGCGTTGTCAGGGCTGTGGCTGGGGTTTGATCCCTGGTGCAGGAATTTCTGCATGCTGTGAACAGAGCCAGGAAAAAAAAATAATTAACCATTTTGAAGTGTATGATTCAACGGCTCTTAGTACTTTCACAGTGTTCTGCAACCATCACAACTACCTAGTTCCAGAACATTTTCATCGCCCTAAAAGGAAACCCTGTACCCATTAGCAGTCAATCCCAATTCTGCTTTCTGTTTCTACTGATCTGCCTCCTCTGGATTGTCCTCTACATGGGACCACGGGATACGTGACCTTTTATGTTTGTGCCTTCAGTCTATCCTTCACTCTACGCCAGAGTTAAGTGCACGGCTCATGCACCACCAGAGCACCCTGTACTTGCCTTTCATGCTCTATTCTAATTGCTCAATTGTCTGTTATACAGAGTTGAGAGGTATAGGGCAGGCTCTATGCCTGTCTTGCCTGTGTTGTGTCCCCACTGCCTAACATTTATCAATAAACACGGGAAGCTGAATCAATGCTTCTAAAACACAATCTGATCATATATCCCCCCACCACTGGTGTAATGAGTTTATTTATTTATTTTTTGGCCTCGCCTGCAGCCTGTGCAAATTCCCAGGCCAGGGATCAAACTCGCGCCACAGCAGTGACATCAAATCCTTAACAACTAGACCACCAGGGAACTCCTATAACAAGTGTAATGAATAAACTGGACTTGGTAGGGTGAAAGCAGGAAGTGATTTTTTTTTCTCCCATCATTATTTTCAGACCTGTTTTGTCAGGTGAATCTCTTGTTTCCATCCCTAAATGATATCTCAGCTTTGGGGATAAGCAGAAAAACCAAGTCTACATCAGGAAAGAAGCATGGATTAGGGATCTTAATACAGGACAGAGTGAAAAGAAATTTCTAGGATGTCTGTAAATGGCAGTTTGAAGATGCAGATTATACTGCAGACCTGGAGAGTGAGCCATCCAGCCTGGAACTGGAAGATGAGCTTTCAGAAAGGATAGCGCCAAAGAAAAAAATGCAACTGAGAGATTTCCTCATTGACTACACCAATCATCATGTTCAAAAGTTTGGGGCAGGAGTTCCCGTCGTGGCGCAGTGGAAACAAATCCAACTAGTAACCACGAGGTTGCGGGTTGGATCCCTGGCCTTACTCAGGGGGTTAAGGATCTGGCGTTGCTGTGAGCTGTGGTGTAGGTCACAGATGTGGCTTGGATCCTGCATTGCTGTGGTTGTGGCGCAGGCTGGCAGCTGTAGCTCCAATTCGACACCTAGCCTGGGAACCTCCATATGCCACAGGAGTAGCCCTAAAAAAAAAAAAAAAAGAAAATGGTGGTAGAAATAGCAAGAGGTACATAGAAAACTAAATAATTATTAATACCAGGAAGAGTGAGAAGTAATAGAAGGGAATATAAGTTGCTCAGCTATAAATTTGCCTATTTACCTATACATGATGATGTAAACATAGAATTTTGATTTAATAAAAATAAATCAAAATATAATTATATTGGGGAGATAAGTATATGTGTATTATGGGGGGGAAGAGCAGGCAAGGGTAGTAATGATAGATAGGTAAATCCTCATTTAGCACAGAATAAAGTTAACAGAGAATGTTCAAAATTGAAAACTTGGGATATAACAAGAATTTGAAAGTAAATACTAGAGCAGCAGCTAAAGCACTGAGTTGAAAGTGATTGCCTGTAGAAAGCAGAAATCAAAGAGCAGAACAGAGTGGGCCTATGGATATATGGTTTGGTTATAAGTGTGACAGTACTGTTTAAATCATTGCTGTTTAAGTTCATCACTTCCATTAAAAAAAAATAAATGATTTTTACGGAGTTCCCTGGTGGCCTAGTGGATTAAGGGTCTGGCGTTGTCGCTGCTGTGGTACACGTTCAATCCCTGGCCCAAGAACTTTCGCACGCTGCAGATGCAGCCAAAAAAAAAAAAAAATGAGAGAGAGAGACAGAAAAAGAGAGAGAGAAATTTTTAAAAAAAGATTTTTAAAAATCCAATCTAATCTAAATCAAAAGGTCTAACTCCCCTTCGGTTTAAAGCTTCTCACTTCCTCAGCTCAAGTCTGAATCTGGCTTGGAACTTAGAGGCGTGGGGTGTGTGTTCACTCTGGTGCCAGCAGGTATCCCCTTGGCTAGAGTCAGTGGAGCGCATGTGCTCCCTGGGAGTGGCCCGCTCCCATCTCCGTCTCCACAAGCCTTGTTCCTCTCCTTCACTCAGCCTACACTTCAGCCTAACACACATCTTTCCTTACCTAGAATAAATGATGCTTCTCTGGCCCATGAAAAATTCCCTGGGCTTGAAAAACTCTCTCCCTCACCTCCTTTAGCCAATAAGTTTTCATCACACTTCAGGTCTCAGCTCAGAAACTAGTGGTTTCCTCCAGGAAAACAGAAACTTCTAAGTCTTAGCAGTGAGCCCACCTATATTACCTCATATTTCCCCTAACACAACACAGATCACACTATCCCTCTACTAGACTATAAGCTCCATGAAGGTAAAACTTCAGTGTTATGCTCAATAAAACATTTGCTGAATGAAGGCATGGTCATCACGCTCACTCTGGAGACAAAACTTTATAGAAAGGCCAATCAGGATCAAAAGCTTACTTAGCAAACTCAGCATCAGAGTTAAGTAGCCGGGTTGAATTAATATTTGCCCAGGACAGTCCTATGTGCACGGATACCCTGAATTAATTATTAACAGCACCCCCCTTTCTCACTCTATCATAATGCCCCAGTTTGGATGATAAATGGGATGGGATGGGATGGCATACACCTCTTAGAGTGGAACTGCACCAGGGCATCCTCTCCTCAGGATTGTCCTAGAGACACGATCATTATCTCCCCCATCACTGTTTTCTATGTTGTATAACCGATCAGCCCTCTCCACTCTCTATCCCACACCCAACGACCCCGTAACTCATTAGATGGCCTAATGTCTAGCCTCAATGAAAAGGCAACAGACCATATCTTTATGGTGTTTCTGCATAACTATGCTAAGATCTATTATGTCTCTTTTACAATCTAACTGTTAAGGCCAACTTCATTTTCTAGGGAAGAGGAAGCGGCCAGCAGTTGGTACTGTTCCCCTTAAGTTCTGCCTACAGAAACCTTGTTGACTAGGCATCCTTGATGGCTCAATCACAATGGAGCAGCCCCTATGGCTGCTCATGTATATTTTATCTGTGAATAGGAAGGTGGCAGCAGTTTCAAATTCATCAGACAAGGAAAGGACATTTTGGTTTGGGTGTGAAGAGCCTCATGTGCTAAAAAAAAAAATCAAACTTCTGAGAAAAAAAGGAAGAGGGAATCCTAATCTATTGCTCCTTTAAAACTGTGTACTGCAGAAAAGAAATTCATGGACTTGGAGAACAGACTTTTGGTTGCCAAGGAGGAGAGAGAGGGAGTGGGATGGACTGGGAATCTGGGGTTAATAGATGCAAATTATTGCATTTGGAGTGGATAAGCAATGAGGTCCTGCTGTATAGCACAGGGAACTATATCTAGCCATTTGTGATGGAGGATAATGTGAGAAAAAAAATGTATATACACATATATGTGTGTGTGTGACTGGGTCACTTTGCTGTACAGTAGAAAATTGACAGAACACTGAAAACCAACTATAATGGAAACAATAAAAATCATTTTAAATAAATAAATAAATAAAATTGTGTGCTGGGGCAAGAAACCCTAAAGATTTCAATCCTGCCCAAAAAGCATGACTTGTTTCTGAATCATGGGATCCACTTCCCAGTTTAATGTGATCTGTATTTGGAGTTGTTTTAAACTCATATCTGTGATCTGACTCCTCCTGGGGGCGGGGGTGGGAGGAGAAGAGACATATTACAAGGTAGAAATATGAACCTCACTCTTGGTAACATTTGGCACATCACAACAAAATGCACAGGGCTCGCAGCGCCAGCGAGCTTGGCGGGTCTCCAGGAGGAGTCCCGCCTTCCTTCTCTCCCTTTCTCAGTTGCTTCCAGTTCTCACTCCCCTGGCTCTTGGTTTTGTGACCATCTTCCTCTATCAACCAGCAGCAGCCTGTTCCTTTACAAGCGCTGGGGACAAGGCCGCTGCGGCTGTGGCAGGGAATTTAGTCAGACCTCTTTCTGCAGCCTGGCCAGACAGGGCTCTTGGACATGACATGACATCATGTGATCTCATTTTAAAAGCCTCCCTCAATCCTCCGACTAGGATCTTTATCAGACTTTCCAGTTTCTTCCAGACTCTGGCCATTTGGAGTGACAGTACACAAATAACGCATTGAAAAATATGGCTCTATTGATGTATAAAATGATTTGAAAGATTTCAGTGTTCTAGGACAGCCATAGACTGATGGAAATTTCAAAATATCATTCCAGGCTGCCAAAACTCCTAAAATTCAATAAAAATAAGAAGACTATCTCTAAACAAAGTAACACTTCTCCACATTTCCCAGTTTCACAAACGGATTATATGTTTGCATATATTGTAGCAAAAGTTCCCATACAATGTTAAAATTTGGTTACAGGCAGGGAATAGAAGGGAAAATATAAGCCAAATACTTTTTTGAAAAATAAAGATTTCTGGGAAATTGATTGTCTAATACTTAACAAAAAGAACGGGGAAAGGGCAAAAGAAAAACGATGACTGTAAACCAAACAAAAAACTATTACATTCCAACGCCATAAACTTCATAAGGTGATAGCAAAGGAAAGAAACAATTCTCAATCAAACCAGTATGTTGTAGGGAGGTTTCCACTTAATTTTTCCCCACCTCTCATACACTAAACTGCATCAACAAAATCAAGGAAGTTCTCACTTGTATCCCCAAATTCGGAGAGACTCCCACTAAGTTGTATCACTATCTTTTCCCTCTTTGAATAGGGGCACGATGAAAATGGCTGCTGGAGAGAAATAGGTGAAATAAAGGAAGTTTTTAAAGAAGACGCTCACCTTTGGATGAAATCAGGGCTCCAGAGATACACGCTGAATTGGGGAACAAATCCAAAGACTATGGTGTCCAGCCCCTCCCCTGCCATGTGAATAAGATATACCTCTTATCTAGGTGGAGGAAACCTGGTTCAGGGCATTTAACAAAGCATCAAAAGCCCAAGACTGTAAACTAAAATACACACTCCCTCACTGAGTCCCCCATCCTCTGCCATGTTCCCAGATTATGAAAGGAGATTATGCACTAAATGTTCCCAATTTTCAACTGTGGCTTATAGCACAAATAACACTGACCTCAGATAAAGTAGGAAACAACAAGAAAGTTATCTATACTGTGTAAGAATAATAAAAAATTACAGATAGAGCTATCCAAGTAAAATATGAGAAAAATAAAAATAACAAGACAAATATGCAAGCACAACACAGAAAAAAAAAAAGGAGAGAAAAAGGAAAGAAAGAAAAAGACAAAGAATTAGCCCAAGCAAGTATGTCACTGAAGGAGCAGAAAGAAATTATTTTACAAATAATTAAACCATAGAACAACATATATTATGGACCCCATACAACAAGAGCTTTTTAAAAAGACTATATTTTTATCTTTGCTTGAACATTCATAACCTCCAGAAGTATACAGAAGTCACTAATAACACTGGTTATATATGGGAGAAGTTAACTGGATGGGCAGAAGATAAGAGTGGGTATTTTCACATTGAGTTTTTCTTCAATTTTTGAACTCTGTAAATATCACCTATTTTTTAAAACATGAAATAAATTCTAGTTAACCCAAAAAGAAAAAAACCACAGAAGCTCAAAGGCAAGATGATAAAAAGAGATGAAAAGGGAGATTTGTGGATACAAGAAACAAATTGAGGATCAAAACCATGCAATACATGGAAAGGGCACAGAATCAATATAACATATTCACTCAACTGGAAAATTTTTAAAAAATTGAGATATCAAAATGATCACAAAAAAGTTAAGCTGTCAGAGAAAAGCTAACAATAATGAAGGAAAGATTTTTTAAAAAACCCAAAACAAAGATATAAGATGTCCCCATTGTAGAGAACTCATCCAAGATAACAGTCTCCAAAGATATAATAAAAGAAAATTTGCCTAAAGTTAAGAAATATGCGAATATGTAGAATGAAAAAGCTCACAAGTCCAGGAAAAAACTTATGCAGAGTTATTTAACTTCAAAGATTAGGAAATAAAGTCTTCAGGAATTCCATGGGGGAAAGGTACATTACTAAGTTGGATAGTGGGGCGAGTAGAGAGAATCAGGCTGTGATTAGTCCTCCTCACTCCTCACTATAACATTCAGACAGGACAGTAGAAATATGTCTACAATATTGTAAAGGAACGTATACCCAAGAATATTATATCCAGTCATGAGGATATTCAAATAAAAAGGCAAAAAGCAGACACTTTTAATCATGGAAAACTCAGGGAATCCAACACATGTAAGCCTTACCTAGAAAAGAAGACTAGGTGAGTATACAAGCTATCCAATTAAGAGATGTATAAGAATGAAGAACTTGGGAATGAAGAACACATGGTAAGAGAATTAGTGGTAAAGGTCTCATTTAAATGTTAATTTATTATAGATAACTGTAAATTAAGAAAACAGACTATAACAAATATAAACCTTAATAGTTCAAAAATAATAATGTAATAAGATAAAAAGGAGTTAGGGAAGTAGAAAAGTAAAAATGATATCTTCATATTTTGTATCAGGAATTTAAATTAATACTATATAAAACTAAAGAATATATATGTATACATATACATACATACATACACATGCACCCCAAAAAAACCTCTTAATTTTTCAGAAGCTAACAGAGATCACATAGTTGCTTAGGAAATAATAACCTGTGGTAAAGAAATGTTGAATTAAGTGGTAATAATTCCTTCAGGTTTATTTCATTGTATTTCAATTTTGTGAAATTAGAATTAATTATATTGAAAGCAATTGGCTTGTGTAGTGTAATTCTATTTTTATTTATTTATTTATTTTTGTCTTTTTATCTTTTTAGGGCCACACCCACAGCATATGGAGGTTCCCAGGCTAGGGGTCTAATCAGAGCTACAGCTGCCGGCCTGCACCACAGCCATAGCAACGTGGGATACAAGCCACGTCTGTGACGTACATCACAGCTCACAGCAACACCAGATCCTTAAGCCACTGAGCGAGGCCAGGGATCGAACCCACCACCTCATGGTTCCTAGTCAGACTCATTAACCACTGAGCCATGATGGGAACTCCTGCAATCCTACTTTAAACTATTGTGTTTACTTATCCTTCTTTCTATAAGATACACAGAAGAATATTTGCAATGATGGTCACTAATGTTAATATTGATTATTTTTAGGTAGAGGGATTTAGATTGATTTCTCTTCCTTTCCTTATTGCTTAAACTCTTTGTAATCAGCAAGTATTAATTTTACTAAAACAAAAGAAATAGTATTTAAAAATATACAAATCAAGTCGCACAAGGACCAAACTGGTTTCCAATTTAATTTCATGAATATTTTTATGAGCACTTACTATGTGCCAAGTCTAATGGGAATAGATAGGGAGACAAAATAAACACAACCCTTGCCCTCACACTGCTAATTATCTTCAAAGTCTTTACTACATTCTGATCCACTCACCTGAAACTATCTGGCCCTCAGTCTCCACAGATGAATGACAATGTCTAATGGCAACTTCACAGAAGGCCTCCTCTCTGCGGGAAATTTATGAGAAGGTCCTTGCAGACAGTTACCTGTAAGAAGAGCAACATTTTTGTTTCAATTTCAGAATCATTTTAATTTGCTACATTTTGCGGATTGATTTGGGTACTTAAAATAGGAAGGGTGGGAAGAATCTGAGTACTTGAAAAAGGGTAAGGTGGGAAACTAAGCATGAATTCACAGCCCAACTCAGTCACTTCAAGCCAGTGAAACCTTGACAAGTCCATTAATCTGAGCTTCCATTTCTTTTTCTGGAAAAACCAGGAACATAAACATATTCTTATATGAAGACACAGTTAAGCTGTTAAAAGTACATAAAGCACATGGAACAGTGTCTGAAACACAGCAAAAACAAAATGTTAGCTATTATTATTTTTAAAATTGTCTTACTTTCATCAAAAATCATGATTTAGGGAGATAGATTCTGCCATCACTGTTGGTTCCATTATCATCAAGGTGGTCCAAAACTCAAAACCGTATCTAAACTGTGTGAGCAGATAATGAAAACATTTAAAATCAGGGTGAGTCCTCTTTTTTTGGTTAGGAAATTACATAAAGTAAATTAGCTCTTTAACCTTTTTGACAAACGAAACTCAATGTAGTCATATTACAAGTGACTAAAGGCATATTTAAAAAAAGCTTTGAGTTCACCAAATTGTAAGATATTATTACCGAAGTAGAGAGTATGTTTTATTAGCCCTGCAGCAAGGAGATTGAAGTATCTTAATTGCTTGTTACTTTTCCTCCACCTTCTATTGATAAACTTGAAGATAAAAAAAAGGGTAAAGTTGATTTACTCAAGCAAAGAGAACAGATGTTGTATGTTGTAAATTTTGCTGAAAGCCAGTAAGATAAGAGAATGCATTTACATGGTTGTCTAACTATTTCCAATTTAATTTATGTGGTACAAGGAGAAAAATTAGGCAAGTTTTGTTTCTTCCTGCCCGGTACTGATTAAATCAATCTGAAGAATCCCATCAAATTAATCACCCCAAGACAATGTTCTTTATGATTTCTAATGTTACTGTGTCAGGAAGACCAGAAGTCTGATAACAGAACCAGGGTACAAATCAAGAAAATAGAAGGACACATAAAATAAGTGAGAAGAAAAATAATTTCTAGATTAGATAACTATGCCATCAGGTTAAGGCTCAACTATCAGCTCTCTGAAGGAGAGACTATCCTTGCCAGTTCAGTGAAGAGTCATCAGCTACATACTGCTTGAAGGTGGGGGGAAGGCACAAAGGCAGCAAAACATAACACACAGAGAAAGAGAACATTTAAGAGGATGAGTTGGGTTTTATCATAATGGAAGCTTTATAAAGGACTCCTCTGTTCCCAAATTGGCCATACTCTAAAATTCTCCTCAAAGGCTGGACTAAAAGCTATTGGTTTCACAGCTCCAAGAAAAAAGAAAAGCCATTATTCTACTTTCCTTTCCTTCAGTTTAGGTCCAGACAGCAAGACTGTCCTGCAATGTAAACACTCCATCAGGCACAGGTCTAGGGGATGCAATATAACTGAAATTATTCAATTCATACTAGAAGTTGGCTATTGCAATTTTGTTCTGTTGTCCTCCAGGAATTTTAGAAACCCATGGTTGTAGTTAACTTTGCTCCATGTCCTAAACAGTTGAGGAAAAACAAAGTGAAAGTTGAGTAAGGCCAAGTTTTTATTATACATGCAGATGTAATAACACTAATTCTAATTACCATCTACGGAGCATCTAATATGCTCCAAGTAGGGGGCTGAACACATTATATACATTATGTATTTATTTTCCCATAAAATTCCTAGGTGGTAGATATTATTTCTGTTTTACAAATGAAAAAGCACAGGATCACAACAATTAACTAATCACAGACTGCATATCTACCGATGACATACAATTCTATGTCTCGGGCCCTGTTCTCATCTGTCTAACACCTTTGAAAGCCTACCTGGCACAGAAACACCCAAATAGGAAGAGTTTTTGAGAAGCAACATTGTAGAAAGGGTTTTCTTTGCTGCCTAATTTTATCCACCCTGTGTCCAGGAATCTCAGCTTGTATAGTCTGTCTATATGATTATTTATAACAACCTAAGTGATTATTTATAACAACTTCTAGGGGACTTGATAAAGCAGGATTTTGTTGAAAACAACAAAGACTTGATCCCCACTGTGGAATGAAATATTTGAACAATCCAGACTGATCAAGCAAAATTAAATAACAAACTACAAATGGAATGCTGCAGTTCTTATTTTAATGTCTAGTCCTTTCCAAACATTACCAAATGTGGATGAGAAAATTGGCTCTGCTGTGAGCCTGTCTATCTTTCTCTTCCCGTATTGCCCAGGTTCTAGGAATCTCCTTTTGTGTGGCTTACATGTTTCTGGTCCCAGATCAGTTATCACTGGGATAAAGTTTCATATTATGTGAACCTATGGTAATAACTGCAGAAGCGCTCACTGTCTAGAGTTACACAAAGATCACCTCATCGATGACACATCTTCACTGTGCTCTGCAAATTAATTTTTCTCTACCACCTCACTGGCTTCCCCCCTGGGTCCTCTAACCTCTGTGTCTCCAGCATTCTGCCTGGCAACCAGCCATGGGAGGGGCGTCTGTGGTTCTGTTTTTCTCAAGGGAAGAGTAACCTTCCTGACAGAGGACCTACACGAAAGCCACTTCCTCACTGGGTCAGATTTCACAGATCATATCATCTCCCATGTAACAATGCTATAGTTTTTTCCATATTTTCCTAATCCATCTTCTTGGTTTCCCCTCTTGGCCCACCGCAGGCTCCTACATTAAATGATCTTCAAGATGGCATAAGATTTAAATCCATTCCAAATGCCACAAAACCTCCTTAAACTTTGTTAATTGTAAAATGAGGAGGAAGAGAAGGACAAGGAAGAAAAGGGCAAGCAAAAGGGCAAAAAGAAGGAGGGAGAAGAGGGAAAAATTATATTTAACAGAAAAATGCAAAGGTCAGAAGTAAGTCCAAGAGTAAAATGTGACTCTAATAGCACCATTAACTCTGAGCCTTGCTAGCCCGGGAATGGTTCCAAAGTCACCTCTGCATCAGGTGCCGACCTGCCTCTGACAGCTACCATGCCTCGAGGGTCCCTCTATCCAGCCAAATGTTCCCAAGAAGCCTAAGCAACCTTTCAAGTCCAACATCTGAGTCTGAAGGCATAGCAGCATGGCACTTAAACATTTTTGGCATTCGGAACCTCACTATGACATGGATAAGAAAAAATATGAAGTTGGTAGCTTTTAAATCATAATTTAATTCTAGGCATAATTATATTTATAAAGATGAACATCATCCACGTGATGCTACTTGAGATTTTTAACAACGAAATTAGAGAGCAGAAAGAAATTTTATGTGTAACCATTAGAAAATAAAGGCAAAATCATCCTTGTTTGCAGCTGGTATGATTGTATGCCTGGACAACCTAAGAAAATCAACTGGAAAACAAATAGAAAGGAGAGTATAAAAGTAATACACAGAAACCAATAGCCATCCTATGTCCACAAACAACAACAACCATAAGCCAACATAACAGAAGAGAAGACCCTGTATACAAGGGCAGCAGAGAGGATAAAACGCCTGGGAATAAACTTACCCAGAAATGTGCAAAACCTATGTGAGAAAGACTTTGAAATAATCTTGAAGGAAATAAAAGTAGACTTGAAAAGTGGAAAGATATACCATGTTCTTGGAAAGGAAAACGGCATTACAAATATACCAATTACGCTAAGTTAATTCATAAAATTAATATAATCCTCATAATAATACCAGTAGATATTTTTTTAAGTAGACAAGTTTATGTGGGAAAAAATGAAGTAAGAATAACCAGAAAAACTCTAAAAAGGAAGAGTGAAGAGGAACTAATACTACGAAATATCTTGGTAGCTATCTGAAAAACTGCACACCACAATAAACTCCGAATGTATCAAATATTTAACCATACGCTTTGAAAGTATTAAAGTGCCAAGAAAACATGTAAGAGAATCACTTTATAATCTTGCCACAATAAAGGCCTTTATAGCTATGAATTAAATTTCTAGAGCCTAACAGAAAAGGTAAAAGTCAATGAAATAAAAATTAACTAACTTTTTTCATGGAAAAAAAGTATGAAAACAAAAAACAAATAAGATCAGGAAATTTATTTGAAACATGCCACTAAGTGTTAATCTCCATTTTATATTTCAAAAAAAAACCTTCTAGAAATTGAGATGGAGCAGATTAATATCCCAATATAAAAATGGACAAAAGACATGTCTAGTTAGAGATGAAACACATGACCCTTAAACATGTGATTAAAACACCCAATCTCACTCACAAGATCCCAAAATTTGACAAGACACAGTCAGTTGGCAAGGTTGTGCTACTGGTTAGAGTGCGACTGGTTAGAGTGCAAAATGGTACAACTCCTCTGATTGCCATACAATTTGGCAGTCTCTATCAGAATTACCAAATAAATTTGCCCTCTAGACTAGCAATCCCACTTCCAAGAATTCATTCTATAAGTATATCTTCACAGAGAAGAAATAACGTGTATGTAAGGTTATTTACTCCTAGACCGTTTGTAATATGAAAACAATGCAAGTGTCCCACAAGAAAATGCTGATGAAAGGAATAGAGTACATTCACACAATAAACGTGCGATCAGGAAGCTCTCTTTGTACCTATTCAGAAAGACTCCTACAAGATACTATCAATGATGAGAGGACAATGCAGAACAGTGCATATAGTGTGAGAAAGAAGAGAAAGGAAGATATATTTGTAGCAACATAAATATTGAAAGAACAAATAAGAAAACTAAAATAAGTGATCATTCATAGGGGTAAGAATGGGGATCAGGAAGGACAAGGACAGGATGGAACACAGCTTTTTATATTCTGAATTTTGAACCATGGGAATATACAGAAATTTAAGCATAAAATTAAATAAACAATATTTACTAAAATTTTTTAATGCTCTCAAAGATTTTCCGGCTTTATTCTGTAACACATCTAATTAGCTTATAAAAGACAATTTAATACTTTTTTTTTCTTTTTACAGCCACACTTGCGGCATATGGAAGTTCCCAGGCTAGGGGGTAGAATTGGAACTGCAGCTGAGGCCTAAGCCACAGCCGTGGCTGTGGAATCGAACTGCAGCTTGCAGCAACAGCAGGTCCTTAACCCACTGAGCAAAGCCAAGGATCAAATACCATGTCAGGTTGTTAACCTTCTGAACCACAATGAGAACTCCTAATCTTTTTTTTTTTTTTTTTTGGTCTTTTTGTCTTTTTAGGGCCGCACCCGCAGCACATGGAGGTTCCCAGGCTAGGGATTAAATCAGAGATACAGCTGCTGGCCTACACCACAGCCACAGCAACGTGATCCGAGCCTTGTCTGCAGCCCACACCACAGCCCACAGCAATGCCAGATCCCTAACCCACTGAGCAAGGCCAGGGATCAAACCTGCATCCTCATGGTTCCTAGTTGGGTTCATTAACCACTAAGCCATGACAGGAACTCCTAATCCTTTTTTTTTTTTAAACTTAATTCTCCAAAATACCTTAAGATTTGATAAGAAATGGTATTTCAGTTTAGCATAGTGGAATTACCAGCACTTTTGCCTTTTCTACAAGTTGACCCCAAACCATTTACCTGGCTCTAATCCCACCAAATGTACCCTTCATTCCAGCCGGTTTACCAGCTGTAAATACAAGTGAAAGAGTCCCATAGGAGTGAAAAGCAAGAGTCATAATAAGTTAGGAAGATGAGACAGAGCCAATTCCAGGTAAGGAAAGAAGTATTTGGGAGAGATTTCCTTGGGTGAGCCTGTGTTAGGGCAGTGTAGTCCAGGTTCCTGGATATTTGTGCCATGGCCCACGCTCTTCAACAACATTAACCACTGGGATGCATTAGGCCCACATCGCCTGGAGTTGGTCTCAGTTCTTCCACTTAGGAGCTGTCTCAAAGAGAAGAGCTTGCAGTCTCTCAGAACTCCATCACTTTGGCACATGCCATGCTGCATCACTGGTCCTAAATGTCATTCTCCCCTTCACTTTGGTCAAATTAATTAACTTCCTCCCACCAGAGGCACAGAGAATTACCAGGGCCAGCTGTCTGAGGGGAATGTTTGAAGAACCTGACCTCCCTTTTAGGGTTTAACCCTAAATGATGAAATACAGGACACCCAGTTAAATTTAAATTTCAGATAAACAACAACTGTTCAAATATAATTACATCTCAAATACTGCATATACTGCATGCAACATTCTCACACTGAAAAAGTACTCACTGCTTATCTGAAATTTGAATTCAGCACTCTGTATTTTTATTTGTTAAATGTGGACAAATCTCCCTCCCCTTCACTCCAGCCCAGGAATGAACCTATAATAACAAACGGTGAGGGGGGAGTTCCCATTATGGTGCAGTGGGTTAATGATCCAGCCTGTCTCTGTGGAGGTGCCTGTTCGATCCCCAGCCCAGTGAAGTGGGTTATGAATCCAGCGTTGCTGCAGCTATGGCGTAGGTTGCAGCTCTCACTCAGACTTGATCCCTGGCCTGGGAAGTTCCATATGCCGTGGGTATGGCCAAAAAAGAAAAAAAAAAAAAAAAGCAACAGTGAGGGGGTGCTCCTGTCTCTGACCAAGAAAGGAGGGCAGAAGACATGTCCCAAAAATGCACACTTCTCCTCAAGAGAGGAATGGCTAAACAAAATGTAGTGTATATAATGTATATGTGTGTGTGTGTGTATATCCCACATATACACATGGAATTTTACTCAGACTTAAAAAGAAATTAAATTCTGGAGTTCCTGCTGTGGCTTAGTGGGTGAAGGCCTCAAAGTTGTCTCCGTGAGGATGCAGGTTCAATCCCTGGCCTCACTCAGTGGGTTAAGGATCTGGTGTTGCCACAAGCTGCAGTGTAGTTGGCAGATGCGCCTCAGATCCAGTGTTACCATGGCTGTAGCAGTGGCCACAGCTGCAGCTCTGATTCGACCCTTGGCCTGCGAACTTCCATATGGCACACGTGCAGCCATAAAAAGAAAAAAAAGAAAAAGAAAAAAAGGAATGACATTCTGACAACATGGATGAATCTTGAAAACACTGTGCTAAGTGAAACAAGCCAGACACAAAAGGACAACTATTGTATGGTTCCACTTATACAAAGTGCCTACAGTAGGCAAGTTGGTACAGAAAGAAAGGAGAATAGAGGTTACCAGGGGCTGGAGAAAGACGGGAATGGGAAGTTGTCGTTTAATGGGTACAAAGTTTCTGTGTTAGGAGGATAAAGTTAAAGAAATGGCGAGTAAAGATGGCTACACAACATTGTAAATGTACTTAATGTCACTGATTTGTATACTTAAAGTGGTTAAAATGGTAAATTTTATACTATGTACGTTTTACCACAATAAAGAAAAATGTAAAAGACTCCCCAAGGCTACTTGCCACTGGATGGAACGATTTTTCCCTAGCCATTCAGCCATTTGTCAGTAAAGGATAAACATCAGTTGAGGGCCACTGTGTTGTTTTTTAAAGATTAGCATGGAGGTATGTATGACTAGATCGTAAGTTCCCTTTTTGTTACAGAGTCATGCTTCTTCATATCCTCTGTAGTGTCATACACATAGCAGATATTGGAAATTATTTATTAAAATAATTAATGCCTTTGGCCATATTTTTTTTCAGTTAATACAGATTAGCTTACGTTGGAGACTTTCTATATATGGAACATTTTTACCAATGACTCATTATGACTTCTGAGTAAATATTCTGGATCAGGCTTTAGTATCTGAACAGATTTTAACATATTAGATTAAACTAGATTCAAGAAGTCCATAACACATACAAACACCAAGCCCTTGATAACCTGCTTGTTACAATCACAGTGGTTAGTTTACAGAGCAATAAACAATTTATACATCAGGGAGTTCCCACTGTGGCTCAGTGGTAATAAACTCAACTAGAAACCATGAAGACGTGGGTTCGATCCCTGGCCTCACTCGGTGGGTTAATGATCTGGCGTTGCTGTGAGCTGTGGTGTAGGTTGCAGACAGAGCTCAGATCTGGTGTTGCCGTGGCTGTGGTGTAGGCTGGCAGCTACAGCTCTGATTCGACCCCTAGCCTGGAAACTTCCATATGCCACAGGTGAAGCCCTAAAAAAAAATAAGAAAAAGAAAAAAGAATTTATAGAATTTATACATTAAAAAATTAAGAGATGGCTATCTACCAAAAGAACTTAACAAGACCTTTGAACCTGGAAAATAATACCTACAATATCCTTGAAAACATTGATCCTTTAAATATTCATGTACCAATTCCTCACTCTTCTGTGAACTTGACACCAGATTAAGTCTATAAGACACCAGTGAAATAAGTTAATTGTATTTCATCTTAAATAAGATAACAGTATCCCCTAACATAAATACCGTGAATATAACTTAAGGGAAGGATTTATCCAACTGTATTGACAAGTGGAGAAACACTGGGTCATTTTGTTTAAGCACTCCACATCTACCCACTTATTTTTCAGTGTCCTTGTGCATAAAAAGGATATAAAAATATCTGCTCCACCGACCTCACAAGGTTGTTTTGAAAGTCAGATGAGACAGTAGCCTTGAACACACCTTTGAAGCCTATAAAGTACTATATGATATTGTGTTGACATTATGAATTTCAGGAATGAAACTGAACTTATCCCAACCACAGACAGGGAGATGAACTGTCAGCAAAACTTTCACATGAAAAAGTCCAACATAATGTCTAATCCTTAGGAAACTGAATTCACATTTCAGAAAATACATTAGATTCCAGGGTAATAATTAATAGGATGGTAAGTGGGACCACGTGTCTGGATGGATTCCCAGGGCTTATTCAAAATATTCACTGAAGTAACCAACATTTGGTTTGGGAGTTTTTAAAGAGAGCATTTGATGTATTCAGCAGATAAGAGGTACATAATTTTCTAGAGATAAAGTAAAAAAAAAATTTTAAGTGTGAAATAATGAAGTCATCAAATAAGTTGTAGACAAGCTTGTAAACTACAGAATGTCCTAGTACAGACAGCTAATATCTCATGAGATCTTTCTCCTTGGTAGAATCTAGATACCGGGTAAAAGTCATGTTCATTAGAAGTCTGAATGTTCCAGTTGGAAACAATTTCTGCTAACTGAGCCAAAAATATTAACTGGTTCCTAACATAATTGTATTGCCTTGGCCTCATCAACATTATGTTCTAGCCAACTAAACTGAGAGACTCCCTCCTTCTCCAATAACCTTCAAGAATACAAGCAAAAGTTCCTCTTTTTTGAGAACATAAGGATGCAAGGACACAGTTGGAAGGAAACAGCCTATAGAATCACAATTTCGACCCTGAAAAACTGCAAAGCTCCTGAGCTTGTTCAACTTCCAGGAAAAAAAGAGATATCTCCAGACTCTACTAAGGAAGCATAGAACACAGTCTAAGGGATTCAGAAATTATCTGTTTGCCATGCAAGAAAAATATAGAGAATCAGATCGAAATATCCCAACTTTGGATGTTCTTAGTGACTTTCCAATTTGGTTGCAAAATTAAATTAATTTACTCCAAGATTCTCAGGGTTAAAAGATTTACTCTTAAGATGCTCTCTACTTGAAATTGTTATTGTTGAGGACAAATTTAAAATGCATTAGGTATATTCAGAAAACTAAACGGAAAAATAACAACACTAATTGGGCTGACCCTCCTGCCTCCAGAAAGTTAAGATATATGTTTGACAGGTAATTAAATGCAATATTCTAAAATGGGAGTGAAATCAACAGAGAAACTCCACAGAATACAAATGGCAGAGTGGCTTATGTTTGTCTTACCTTCTTTCGACTCCCACAGAATGTTTTCCACTAAAATGGATGTTTGAGCCACTGCCAAAATGAAAAGCATCTTTTGCGGAATAATGGATATTTTATATGGTGAGAAAAAGCAATGTGAAGCTGAAAGAAACAAAGGTTATAATTTCTGGTAGACATGGGTCCAAATTCTGGTTTTGTCATTTCTAGCTCATGATGCTAAGCTATTTAATCTCTCCAAGCCTCAGGTTTTTTTTTTTTTCCTCCATAAAATGGGGACAGTAATATGCAAGACTGTTAGGAGAATAGGAAATTTCATAAATATTTATATAACCCTTTACAGTGCTGGAGCATAGTATACTCACAATAAAGTTTGTTGAGCTTAATATATATTAAGAATGTCAACCTCAGACATTATCTCCAAAAGAGAACATCATCATTGCAAAGATAATAGCTATTATTTTCCTGAAAAGGATGTAGTTAACTCCTATTGGGACTGTTCTTAGTGCTAACAGCTTTCAAACACAGATCTCACTTTATTCTTAGCACTCATGCCCAACCACAAGCAGATTTACTCCACATCAGTCTTTTCTTTAAAAAGGGTTATAATGGTATCAAACATTGAAGGCTTTGATTGGATAACTCAAAGAATTTCCCACCTACTGTGACTCTGATTGGCTGAGTGGAAATAATAAAATGGCTACATGTGGGTTGACCTACAAAACTCGTTTTCCAACAACAACAAAAAAAAATGGGCATTTAAGAAAAAGAATATCATCTCCGAATAGGAGGAGAATGTTGTTTTTCCAACCCCATTATTCATTTTCAGCCTCTTGTATTTCTTCAGGGCGACTAGAAATAAGGTTTGCAAATAAAGTGAAAAAGTGATCCCCATGTTACATTTAAGGGCTTGGAGAATGCTAATGAGATATTTTTTTACTTTTAAAAAAACTCAGAAATAAAAAATATATTAAAAGGAAATCCACCAAAAAAATCAAGATAATGTAGAAGAAAAAATCAAAGACAATATATCTTTTAGTCCAATCAATCAGTCTGCCTGGGTTTAACAACAATACATGCAATATATACATACACACACATACACACACAGCCTATTTGTGGTGATTTCCTTCAGCTTGAGTATGGACAAATTTTCTCTCCACTAAGAATGGGTTCTTTTATTCTCGGTTTCATTCAAGTAATAGTGGACTCAACTTTTCCTTAGTATTGTGCGATATCATGCTGTGGAAATGGCTTCAAATAATGAGCACTGGGGGGGTGAGTGAAATGCTGCTCATGTTTACACTGGTGTACAGGCACAAACAAAAGCTCCAGCATACTAACAGCATTCTGTTGATCTGCTGATTTTCTCCAATATGGCTCCTGCTGAGACACAATAACAAGGGAAAATAACAAAAAGTCAACTAAAAGATCTGTTATGGGGATGGAGAGGAACATCTTTTTAAAATAAGACTATAATGTGCTCATATAGTGTTGAAATTCACCCACACTGGTCAAAATAGTTCATGAAGTTGAAGTTTCAAGTCTATTCAAAATACTGCCACAGGGAGCTCTACTGGTGCATGTCAAATAATAGAGTCCAAGGGCTTCAGCCAGTCTAAAGGAGATGCTCATTATCTACGCTACCCCTTCTCCTCACCCTTCTTACTCACCACCCAACTCAAGAGTATTGTTGGAGGCAGCCAACAGTAGGTCATGTGGCCAGAAACAGACATAGTTCATAATGGATGTATAGTACACAACATGAATAGAGTAATTTTGACATGTGAGCTCTACCAGTATACCTCCCATTTTTATGACACAATAACAATTTTCTGATTAACTTATGAGCTTTCCCAACAGAAGACTAAAATCAATGCAATGTATCTAGCTGGCCTTCCCATCCCAAGGAATATTAATTTTGCATAAGCATTTATCAGAGATTAAATTCCATAAACTTTAGGAAAGGGGAAGGGAATAACTTAATCTGGGATTCCCTTAATTAGGTGTAATTTTCTGTATTTCTATAAATAATTTTACATAAGATCTTCAAAATCAGTTACCATAATGGAAGGCATCATAGATGTCACAATGATTTATTATTCTATCTTAATAATGAATCAACAGCATTTCTGCACACCGTGGTGCTGGTAGGTACATTACGAAAAGAAATCTAGGCATAGGGAAATGACTGGCCTTAACCCCAAAATTGTTAGGAGATGGAATAAAAGTGAAAGCAACACAAAAAGGCATATAATGAATTTAATGACACTCAAATAGCTTGGTCTCTGCTGGATACCACTGGTCTCCCTCTAAACATCCTATTCATGGCACTCGCAATACCGGTAGCATCACTTTTATTGACAATTTTCAATTTGCCGTGACTCTTTACACCAATTCTACTACCCAACTACTATAATTGAAGAGTTGGAACAAAGGTAAGTTAATGGTTCAAAATCGTTTTTTAAATTTATATTTAAATATTTCTTCCTCTGCCACCATGACACTCCCCTCCAAGCTTATTCCCATCTTCCTTTTTGTTTATGAGGTGGAAGAAAGGTTTGAGGGAAATGGAAGAATTGGCGTGGGGGGGGGGGGGGCGGGGAGAAATTCAATAACAACTCATTGCTCCTAAGGCCCCAATACCAGAACCTGTGATATCATCCACCAAAGATATGAAGATTGGAAAAGACCCAAAGTAAATTTGTCAGGGAGGCCACAATGGGGAATAGTCTTAACCTTAGATGATAGAATTTGAATTTAAAAACTCCTAAATGAAAAAACAATGAGATCCAAAGGAAATGGAAATTAGTAGGGATTACAGTGCATGGATTAATCATAAATCTTTCGGTTGTCATTGACATAAATCTAATACAAAATGACAAAAGTAAATGGGATTTTTGAATTACATAATTAAGAAGTCCAGGGAGATTCAAGGTTCAGGAATGGTCTGAACCAAAGGTTCAAACAATGTTTTCAGAACTCCATCTCTCTCTACCTCTATTCTTCAGCTCTGTTTTTCTCAGAAGGTTCTCTCTTATCTTTCATTTCAATAGCTCAGTTACCTTGGCAGAAGAAAAAGAAAGCTTCATCTTCTTAACATTTCCAATAAAAACACCCAGGTTTGAGTTCCACTGACCAGGACAAGCTCACATATTTATCCCTGTAGTGAAGGGAAATGGACTGGGGCAGGGGGAAGGGCATACTGGCTCAACCCAAACTTCATGGTCTGAGAGTTTTCCAAAGTAAAATTGAAGGGCTATTACCCCAAGAGAGAAGAATGGACACATGGCAGAACAAATTAAAAATACATCTACTACATTAGTGCTACATGTTTAAGGATGAAATGCAATCTAGATATGTACAGTTTGGTTAATTTAGATGAAATTGCTAATTGTTCCCCAACATCCATTTTCTCTTTCTTTCTTTCAGTAATAGATTGCCCAGGTTTTATCTGGGACACCACCACCTTTACAGCTAGGAGTAGCTGTTTAACTAAGTTTAGGGTGATGGGACGGAGAAGTCATGTGCACCTTTCAGATCATCTCAGAAATGAAGATGTCTCTAGGAATTTCTCCCTACTCCCTTCTTGTTCTCTGAGAAATAGCTAGAACTACAGCTGCTAACTTGGACCAAGATCTAGATGCCACTTACTGAAGATGGGGAAGTTGACCCACTAACCTGGGTTACTGAATGACCTAGTAGGGCAGAAATGACTACCCAACCTAAACTACTCATCTAACCTTTGGACTTTCTTACTTGGAACAAAAATAAGCACCTTAGCTGTCTATCTTATATGCCTTGATCAAGTCACTATATTTTGGGGTCTTTTTGTTTAATTTGTACCCTAATTAATATCTTAAAAGACTCGCCATGGCCAAGTTTAGAGAAAAATGGCAAAAATTATTTTTAAATAATGGACCCACAAAGGTTTGTGAGTATATTTTATCACATACATGTAGCATTTTATGTAACTACAATATAGGATCTATACTAAAAGCATATTTCTTAATCGTTATAACATTAGATCTTTACACAAGTAAAAGGATAACAATAGTTATCTCTGAGTGATAGAATTAGACATGATTTTTACTCTCTTCTTCATGCTTGCCTTCATTTCATAAATTTTCTAAAATTAACTTACGTTTCAAGTAAAACAGAGGTTATTATCAACCTTACAAAAAGTAAGGAAATGGGTTTTTCAAGAAAGTTCTGTATAGGAAATCAATATATATTTACCATTCAGTGAGAGATGATGCACCAATGATCAAAAGCCAGATACATGATCTCAGATACTGTGGTAGATTGCAAAAATGCCACAAATTATTTCCATTTCTATATCTATGCCCCTTTGCAACATGACTGCAATTCCTTCCATCAGAGTAGAATCAGCTCCTTCTACCCTTGAAATCTGAGCTTGGCTGTGTGACTTTGTCAATGAGACATTAACAAATGTGGTGGAAGCCTAGACTTGAAAAATAATTTTGCACACTGGACCTTGAGCTTTTTTGCTGCTCTTGGGAACCCTGAAACCACTGCATATGAACAACCCAGGCTAGTGTGCTGACATGTGCCCAAGTTATTCCTGTCATCCCAGGTGACATCAAGCCAACCACATGTGTCAGCGAGGCCATTCTAGACCACAGAGCCCTGGCCTTGCTGGCCTGGACAAGAAGAGCCAACTAGATGATCCACAGAACTGTGAGAAATAGTCACATTTGTATAAAGCCCCAAGTTTTGTGACTGTTATACACCCTGTTAAATGGAAGATGCCCTCTGGTTTAATCATTTTGAAGGATAAAATATACATTAGACAGGTTTTATTGGGAAAAAAAATGATGAATTTTCCAGAGAAAACACAGCATTATTTGAGTTTATTTGGCTTAAAGTGTAGGAAAGAAATGACTAAAACAGAAATTAGAAATCAAAAGCAATATATAAAAGTAATAATGAATATGGTATTTGTAAAGTTTCAAGGTTCAAGTAGCATTATGTAATATTTTTCACTCATGAAATTCTCAGGAGAAATGTAATGGGCAGGAAAATCATTGATGTTTTGAACTGGAAAGAAATTTACAGTTCATAAGATTCATGCACTTCACTTAACAGTTGAAGAAACTGAGACTTAGAAAGGTGAATTGGTTTCCTACGCTTTACACAACTTAGGCCAAAAAAATGCTTCACACCATTTTGAAGGCCTCTTGATTCTAACCTGAAATCATAGGGTGACTTCAGAACATTTGAGACAATGGGTTTAGGAATTCTGAGCCAGAACACTGCCTGACACTGATTAAAAGCTCAACATATGAAAACCACAACAAGCAGCTTAGGGATATAACAAAGTCACAGTCAGTCCAACAAGCTCTCCAAAAACATTGGCTCAGCTCCAAAATAAAGCCCCCCAAAATGCAGAACAGACCAAATTTTGAAAGTAGAGGATAGATATATTGTTATAAGCAATTAGAAATAAGAACTTCATTAAAGCCTTAGATTTCTTTCTTTTCTGCCACATACTCCCCCCTTTTTTTTTGCATGTTGGGGTTTTGTTTAATGATTTTTATTTTTTCCATTATAGCTGCTTTACAGCATTCTGTCAATTTTCTACTGTACAGCAAAGTGACCCAGTCACACACATATATATATATAGTCTATGGATTAAGAAGATGTGATATACATACACAATGGAATACTACTCACCATAAAAAAGAACAAAATAATGCCATTTGCAGCAACATGGATGGAACTAGAGACTCTCATACTAAATGAAGTAAGTCAGAAAGAGAAAGACAAATACTTATATCTGGAATCTAATATACGGCACAAATGAATCTGCCATATACTCTTGATGAAATCTTTACCATAGACAATGTTTGAGTCCCCTCCAAAGTTCATACGTTGAAAACTAATCCCCACTGTGATGGTATTTAAAGGTGCAGCTGGGAGTTCCCATCGTGACTCAGTGGTTAACAACCTGACCAGCATCCATGAGGACTCCGGTTCAATCCCTGCCCTCACTCAGTGAGTTATGGATCTGGCGTTGCCGTGAGCTCTGGTGTAGGTCACAGATGCAGCTCAGATCCTGCATTGCTGTGGTTCTGGTGTAGGCCAGAGGCTACAGCTCCAATTCAACCCCTAGCCTGGGAACCTCCATATGCCGCTGGTGCGGCCCTAAAAAAGACAAAAAATAAATAAACAAATAAATAAAGGTGGAGCTTTCGGGAGGTGACTAGGTCATGAGGGCAGAGCCCTCATGAATGGGATTAGTGCCTTTATAAAAGATGCCTCAAAGAGCTCCCTTGCTCCTTCCGCCAAATAAGGACACAACAAGATTGCCATTTCTGAACTGAGAAGCAAGCTCTTATTGGACAGTAAATCTGCTGCTGCATTGATCTTAGAGTTCTCAGCCTCCAGAACTATAAGAAATAAATGTCTATTGTTTAAGTCACTCAGCCTAGTTTGAACGAAGGCAAACATGCACAGCTGAAATGGAAATCCTCTAGAATTGCACACTCAGTTTATTGTTACAAACCTACCAGATCAAAACTCAAAGGCTTAAAACAGTAAGTTACTATTGCTCATAGTTTTGCAGGTTGACTACGTGGTTCTTCTGTTCTCTTCTGCACTCTTTCACGCAGCTGTATTTGGCTGGCAAATCATGTTGGGGCTGGACTCAGCTGGGACAGGTGGCATAGCTAAGCTGCTGTCTCCATGTGGCCCTCCACCCAGGACTTCATGGAACAATGATCCTGGGCAGGGCTCAAAGACGACGACGTAGACTCTGGAACTTACACATCACATTCTATTGATCAAAGCAAGTCACATGGCCAACTCAGACCCAAGGGGTAAGGCAAAAGACTCCACTTTTTGACGGAATGAACTGAAAAATGCTGTGGCCATGCTTTTAGACCTGCCACAAACACTCTGATCCAGGCTCTGGTATCTACTTTTGTGCCATTTACACCTAAATAAAAATGACACCACTGAAATGAAAATCCCCTCGAACTGCATTCCTAAACATTTTAGCTGCACCAAACTGAAATTTTTCTATGGAGAGGCCTTATGGTATTTACCTTATTGTAATTGTAAAATACATTAATAATCTCCCCAAGCAAGATGCTGCATTAGGAATTATAATGAACAGTGACCACGAACAGTCATATCCAAGATGGTTATAAACTCAACATTGCCAATACGCAATGCTGCAAACAGGAGTGCCGGAGTTTTTTTCTATCAAATTTAAAATTTAAGATTGAATGCCAAAATGTGGGCAAATAGGTAATAATGGACACTTTTCACTTTTTTTGTTTGTTCATTTTTCGTATGACCAACAGGTACCACAAGTTGGCACGAGTTTACTTGACCAATAACCCCTCCAAACTCCACACCCTGGAGAACTAGCACAACAAAACCTTCACTCGAGACATCACGGGGCTGGTGAAGCAGTGCCTGTCCTCGGTATACAAGAACATCCAGAGGCTCACCAAGACCTTTTTAACACTGTCATTAGAAGATATGGCAAGTCAGGTGCAGTTGTCTGGATCTCGAGAGGCAGAAAAGTATGTCATACACATGATAGAAGATGCTGAAATTTTTGCAAGTACTAATCAGAAGGATGGGATGATCAGTTTCCATGATAACCCTGAAAAGTATAATAACCCCGCCATGCTACATTCCTAAACATTGATCAAGAGATGCTGAACTGCATAGAGCTACATGAACAGCTGAAGGCAATGGACCAGGAGATCGCTGTGAACCCCCAGTTCATGCACAAGAGCATGGGCTTGCAGGAAGACGATTCAGGAAACAAACTGTCCAGCTACTCTTGAAGCCAGCACTCATCCTGGATTAAAGAGAAGTGATGGCCCTGGTCGAGGCAGGTAGTGTGAGGCCGGCAGGGAGGACCAGCCTGTCTCACCTGGGCCTGAAGACAGGCATAGTGTTTAACATCTTCAGTTCTATGTGCTTTTGGAAAACGATTCTCTCTGCAAAGAAAGGAAAAAACTTTCAAACTTGCAAGGCAGCGTGGATTTATTTATCCTTGGATTAATGTTACTGCATTAAATTTACCTTATTAAAAAAATAGCACATGGAAGTTCCCAGGCCAGGGATTGAACCCATGCCACAATAGTGACCCAAACTGCTGCAGTGACAAAACAGGATCCTTAACCCACTGTACCACATGGGAAATCTGGGGGACACTTTTTGAAATAATCTTTGAGAGTTCCCTAATGGCCTAGTGGTTAGGGATTCGGCATTGTCACTGCCGCAGCTTGGGTTTCACCCCAGGCCCAGGAACTTCCACTTGCCAGAAGAGAAGCCAGGAAAAAAAATCTTTGGATAAATATATTTTTAACCATGACCCACAGGCAGAAACTATAGGTGAAACAATTGATAGCTTTGAATATACACATATTTAGGATCCCTGTTTGACAAATATATGTGACTAATGTCAAGTAAAAATAATAAGTACTTAGAGCATTTACTAAGAACCAAGTAATATTTGAGGTACTTCGTGTATTTTAATTCATTTGATCCTTATAACAGCCCCTTCCCCCACTTTTAGGTTAACAAACTAAGGAAGAGAATAGTTATATGAGATGCCAAAGTCAGGTAGTATGTAGCAGAGCTAGTATTTGCAAGCAAGCAGTATTGGCTGCAGGGTTTAAATTCTAAATCACTATGCTCTACAGAAAACCTGGAAAACATGAGCAAAATAAATATGACAAAGGGTTAATATCACTGATATGTTAAGAACTCTTACAAATAAAAAAGATGCAAAAAAATAAAAATAGCTTTCTACAGACAAAAGCTATGGACAGACAATTCACAAAAGGAAAATGAAAGTGACCCATAAAATATAAAAAATGTTCATCCTCACTAGGAATCATAAGAACTCTAATGAGATACCATTTCTTTCCTGGCCAGTTTAACAAAAACAAAAAGAATGATAATACCAATGGATTATTGCTGGTAGGAAGGTTAAGTGATCACATGTTCCTGAAGAATAATTTCGATATATATACACCATTCAACCATTCAAACATGCACATGGTTTGATCTAGCAATTTTATTAATAGTAACCAGCAAAGAATCTAGCAATTTTATTAATAGTAACCAGCAAAGAAATAATCAGACAAGCACATGAATATGTAGGTTAAAGAAATTTACTGTAGCATTGTTCATATGCTATGATCCCTCCATAAATGGGATACTATTTAGCTTTTAAAAACAATGATGCATATTTCCATCTCCTGACACAGAAAGAGGGTTACAACATACTGTTAATGGAAATAGTAGGTTTACAAAACTATTTAAAGAATGAAAATTAAAGGCCAATCTCACTGATGAACATAGATGCAAAAATCCTCAACAAAATACTAGCAAACCAAATCCAACAATACACTAAAAGGATTGTACATCATGATCAAGTGGGATTTGTCCCAGGGATGCAAGGGTTCTTCAATATCTGCAAATCGATCAGTGTGATACACACATTAACAAAGTGAAGAATAAAAACCATATGACCCTCTCAATAGATGCAGAAAAAGCCTTTGACAGAATCCAACACCCATTTCTGATAAAAACCCTTCAGAAAGTTGGCATAGAGGGAACCTACCTCAACATAATAAAGGCCATATATGACAGACCCACAGTGAACATCATTTCAATGGCAAAAAGCTGAAAGAATTCCTGCTGAGATCAGGAACAAGACAAGGATGTCTGCTCACTACTACTATTCAACATAGTTTTGGAAGTCCTAGCCATGGTGATCAGAGAAGAAAAAGAGATAAAAGGAATCCAAATTGGAAAGGAAGAAGTAAAACTACCACTATTTGCAGGTGACATGATACTATACTTAGAGAATCCTAAAGACTCTACCAGAAAACTGTTAGAGCTCATCAATGAATTTAGCAAAGTCACAAGATATAAAATTAATACACAGAAATTGACTGCATTTCTATATAGTAACAACAAAAGATCAGAAAGAGAAATTAGGGAAACAACCCCATTTACCATCACATCAAAAACAATAAAATACTTAGGAATAAACCCACCTAAAGAGACAAAAGACCTGTACTCTGAAAACTATGACTCTGATGAAAGAAATCAAAGATGACACAAACATATGGAAAGACATACCATGCTCTTGGATTGGAAGAGTCAATATTATCAAAATGACTATACTACCCAAGGCAATCTACAGATTCAATGCAATCCCTATCAAAGTACCAAAGACATTTTTCACAAAACTAGAACAAAATATTTTAAAGTTTGTTTGGAAACACAAAATACCCAGAATAGCCAAAAACATCCTGAAAAAGAAAAACAGAGCTGGAAGAATCAGGCTCCCAGACTTCAGACTATACTACAAAGCAACAGTCATCAAAACCATATGGTACTGGCACAAAGACAGAAATATAAATCAGTGCAACACGATAGAAAGCCTAGAATTAACCCCATGCACAGTCATCTAATCTATGACAAAAAAGGCAAGACTATACAATGGAGAAAAGACAGCCGCTTTAATAAGTGGTGCTGGGAAAATTGGACAGCCACATGGAAAAGAATGAAATTAGAACACTTCCTAACACCACACACAAAAATAAACTCAAAATGGATTAAAGACATAAATATAAGACCAGACACGATAAAACTCTTAGAGGAAAACATAGGCCAAACACTTTCCGACATAAACCACAGCAGTATCTTCTCAGATCCACCTCCTATAGTTATGACAATAAAAACAAAAATAAACAAATGGAACTTAATTAAACTTAAAATTTTCTGCACAGCAAAGAAAATCCTAATCAAAACGAAAAGACAGCACACAGAATGGGAGAAAATATTTGCATATGAAGCAACTGACAAGGGATCAATCTCCAAAATGTATAAACACCTCCTACAGCTCAATACCAAAAAAACAAACAACACCATCCAAAAATGGGCAGAAGATCTAAACAGACAATTCTCCAGAGAAGACATACAGATGGCCAAAAAACATGTGAAAAGATGTTCAACATCACTCATTAGTAAAGAAATGCAAATCAAAACCACTATGAGGTACCACCTTACACCAGCCAGAATGGCCATCATCCAAAAGTTTACAAACAATAAGTGCTGGAGAGGGTGTGGAGAAAAAGGAACCCTGTTACACTGTTGGTGGGAATGTACATTGGTGTAACCACTGTGGAAAACAGTATAGAGATTCCTCAGAAAACTATAAACAGAACTACCATTTGATCCAGCAATCCCACTCCTGGGCATCTATCCAAAGAAAACCATGACTCGAAAAGACACATGTACTCCAATGTTCATTGCAGCACTCTATACAATAGCCAAGACATGGAAACAACCTAAATGTCCATTGACAGAGCGGTAGCTAAAGAAGAGGTGGTACATATATACAATGGAATATTACTCAGCCATTAAAAGGAAAGAAATAATGGCATTTGCAGCAACATGGATGGACCTAGAAATCATCATGCTAAGTGAAGTCAATGAGACAGTGAGACACCAACATCAAACACTATCACTTACATATGGAATCTAAAAAAAGGACACAATGAACTTCTTTGCAGAACAGATACTGACTCACAGACTTTGAAAAACTTAGTTTCCAAAGGAAACAGGTTGTGGGGTGGGGGGTGCACTGAGGGTTTGGGATGGAAATGCTATAAAATTTGGTTGTGATGATTGTTGTACAACTATAAATGAATAAAATTCATTGAGTAATAAAAAAATAAATTAAATTAAATGCATACAAACACAAAAAAATCTGTGTATACATAGATTACACATCTCTGATCATGGAGGTTTTTTTAAATCTTTATAATGTCATACTTTAGTTTTCATATAACTCTTCATATATTTCATGTATCACTTCTATAATTTTAAAAAGCCAATCATCTTGTTTCTAGAAATTTAGGGCAATGAAACACTTTCCAGGCCCTAAAGTAATTCCCTTCAGTAAAACCTATAAGCAAGAAGACTTTTCTGTTCCCCATCTCAGAAAACACCTATGTGACATTTTGCTAGAAACATGAGGCGAACACTTACTGTAACACAATAAGGGCTATTTGATGTTCAGAACTACCCTAGGGTCATTACCTCATGGCCTCCAACACCATATCCCCTACCTGTTTGGCTTTTTAATCACTTGTATCTGATAGTTGAATATAATGATAGAGATGATAAATCACAGCTCCCTAAAGCTTATGAGTCAATCAATAAAGAGAAAAAAAATCAACTCAGTAATAGATACTTTCATATGGGTTTAAGAAGACAGGATGAGAGTCCAGGAAAACTCACTTCATAAGCACAGGCAATTAACAGTCACTGCATCATGGGCCTTCTTAAGCAAAGATGTCACATGCTCAGAGCCAGGGACAGTCAGAAGCTATAGAATGTCCTCACCCGCTGACTGATGAAAATGACTGACGCTGGGGTGCCAGCTGAAAAATCAATTATTCACATCTACTAGGCAACTACCCCCTACATAGGCAGCAGCGGCAGGTCACAGGAAGGGAAGATTGCTAGGTTGTTGTTAACGTGCACTATCCATTTCTCTGTGCTTGGAGCTCAACAATAGCAAAATAAATAGGCTGTTCCAAACCAAGAAACAGAGAAGTTGGGCACTAACTCCATTCCAAGCACTGGAAAACATCCTAAAACTCAGCCACAGACAAATGACAAGGGAGAAGATTCCTCGTCTTACTATCATCAATTTCCATATTCTGTGTCTTTCCTATTTCTCACAGTAATAAGAAAGAGAATCCAAAGTTTTATGTATTCCTAGTGATTAGGCCACTTTTGTTAAAAGAGGGAAAGCAGGAGTGCCTACTGTGGCGAAACAGGTTAAGGATCCAGCATTGCCACAGCTGCGGTGTAGGTCACAGCTGCTGCAGCTCAGATTCAGTCCCTGGCCTGAGAACTTCCATATGCCACCACGGTGCATCCAAAAAGAAAAAAAAAAAGTAGGTGTTCATTTTCAAAGGCTCCTCAGCTGTTCTTCAGCCTACTCATCACTTGCCTTATCCTGGTGGCCCAAAGAGTCTGCTTTCAGTATGTGGAGTTGTCTTTCCAAAGGGATGAACCTAATAAGTAAGGTTATGAGGTTTGGAGAACCTCAGTACTTGCAGAGCACTGTAAGTAAAGAAAATAAGAGAGCTTGTTTTGTTAAATCATTTATGTTTAAACTGTATTTTGAGAAAATATTTGTATGGTTCTAATGTCTGATGCTCTTTGTAAATAAAAGTTACAGAATTGTGGGGGTACAAAATGGTACAGATATTTTGGGAAAGAGTCTGGCACTTTCTTATAAAGTTAGGTATACACTTACCACATGATACCACATGACCCAGCAATTTCACTCCTAAATGAAATGAAAATTTATGATTTCATAAAAACCTGTGAATGACTATTTACAGCACCTTTATTCATAATATACAAAAACTGGAAACAACCAAAATTCACCTCTACTGGGAAATGTGGAATGGGTAAATACACTGGTACATAAATAGAATGGAATACTAGTCAGTAATAAAATGGAACCAGCTACCAAGATATGCAAACACTCCAGATGGATTTCATAAGCATTATGCTGAGTGAAAGAAGTCAGATTCAAAGGCTATATATTGTATTATTCCATTTATAATTACATTCTTAAAACTATAAGGATGGAAAACAGATCAGTGGCTGACAGGGGCTAAAGGTATGGGAAGGGGCTAACTACAAGCAGGCAGCTGGGTAGAATTATTTAGAGTGATGGATCTATTTTATATCTTGATTGTGATGGAGGTTATATGACTGCTTGCATTTGTTAAAACTCACAGAGCAGAGTCAAAACTCACACAAGAGTGAATTTTACTAGATGTAAACCATACCCTAAATTTTTAATACTGAACAAAATCTAGGGAGAAAAAAGAACTCAAGGCATTCCTCTACAGTGGTAAACAACTTTGTCTCTCATCCTGATAAATTTTCCTGTTTCACCATCCTTGCTTATGCCACATTCTCTTCTGTTACATCTGGGCTGGAATTAAATGCAATTTGGGGCTGAAGCATTCAGGACTCTTCAGAGTATGTCCCTACTTGCAAAGCTCTAGTACCATGGACAGAAGCACTAGCCCCACCAGTCCGAATTAAAAAATGCATTCGTGTCTGCTCTCCTTTCCTCCAAAAGCTTCTTGAAAGAGATCAAACAGGCAGGGATGTCACAAAGGGCACTAGACAAGAAAATAAGGAGTCCTGGGTAGACACTTACCCAATCTGCCACTAATTCACAAGATGGTCTTAAACAAGTTACTTCACATTTAGATCTGTCAAAGTCTCAGCAGGAAAAAAGTCAAGTCTGAAAGCTCAAGAGACTTCCAAAGTGTTGGAAGGGTGAAGAGAATCAATACGGACTGTTGAAACACCGAGGCAATAGCAACAATGGGAAGTTGTCTCCACCCTTAAACCTAAAGATGCAAGAGAAGGAGGTGAAGGTGTTACAGGGACCCAGTGAGATAAGAAGCTGTTAAGGAAGGATTTTCCTGGAAGGGGCTGTGATTATGAAAGAATGACCCAAAGACAAAATCACACCCCAAAACTTGGAAACACCATTTCTTTCCTCCACACCCCAATTTCCTCCTGGTGTCTGCCAGTGGCTAAACCCAACAGGCTAGCCGGAAAGGGAACTTAGGTGATGGTGTCACCCTCCAGGACTCAGGTCAGGCCAGAGAGGGACAGAGAATACACCCCAGAAAGAATGAAATGAAGAAAGCAAACTAAAAATAACAAGGACCAGAGTATTTACTAAAGGCCTGTAGATTAACAACTTCTAAAATCCTTGATATGTGAACAGTCTATGAATCTATCTGACCGTCACTTTCTAAAGCCCCCTCCATGTTCCCTAAGAACCACATTGTCATATAGAATAATTCTTATTTCCTCAAGAATGCAGTTTCCAGAGTTCCCATTGTGGCTCAGTGAGTTTAAGAACCTGACTTGTATCCATGAGTACACGGGTTCAGTCCCTGGCCTTGCTCAGTGGATTAAGGATCCAATGTTGCCCCAAGCTGCAGTGTAGATCGCAGACACGGCTCGGACCCCGTGTTGCTGTGGCTGTGGCGTAGGCCAGCAGCTATAGCTCTGATTTCACCCCTAGCCTGGGAACTTCTATATGCCACAGGTGCAGCCCTAAAAAGGGGCGGGGGGGAGAAGAAGAATGCAATTACCTTTGGCCATTGGGCTAAAACCTGTTTTTCACCCAGCAAAACTGAATTTGACCCAGTGGTAAATGGCCAATATCCTTAGTCAAGCATATCTTCTTCAGAAAAATTCTCAGATGCCTATCAGAAGTAAATCCTAATAAGATGTATGACTAAATCCTGATAGGATGTATGACTAAATCCTGATTTTTTTCAGTTAAAGAGCCAAAGATTCTAGAAATTTGTTCTAGACAAGAGTACAGTGTTCTAGCAGGGCTTTCTTCCTCACTCTACCATCTCAGGATATAGAATTACGAATATATATCCGAATATAAGATAGACATGAAGCAGAAATATTCTGAAATCCTCCAATCTTTTTAATTTATTTTTTACTCTGTTTGTAATATACTTCTGTCCTGACTCCATAAATATTTAGGGGGCTATGACCATGTATGTATGTATTTATTTATTTGTATTTATATAAAGTTCCAGAACTGAACACAAATTATATGGAAAACTGGGTCACCTGAGGATAAATACAGTCTATTTTCGGTCCCTAGCACACTGCTTAGGACTTATGAGTTATGACACCTGCTTTACTTTGATTTTTTTTTACAATCCCCCAAGTGACAACCTTTATTCTTCCCTTAAACTCAGGAAACTTTTATTTTTTTATTTTTTTATTTTTTGTCTTTTGTCTTTTGGGGGCTGTATCAGTGGCATGTGGAGGTTCCCAGGCTAGGGGTCGAATCGGAGCCACAGCTGCCAGCCTACACCACGGCCACAGCCTAACCCACTGAGCAAGGCTAGGGATTGAACCCACAACCTCATGGTTACTAGTTAAATTGGTTTCTGCTGCACTACAATGGGAACTCCAACTCAGGAAACTTTTAAATCTCTGTGTATCAGAACTAGAACAAACAATCCAAAAATTTATATGGAACCACAAAAGACCCAGAATTGCCAAAGCAATTCTGAGAAACAAAAACCAAGCAGGAGGCATAACCCTCCCAGACTTCAAGAAATACTACAAAGCCACAGTCATCAAAACAGTGTGGTACTGGTATCAAAACAGACAGACAGACCAATGGAACAGAATAGAGAGCCCAGAAATAAACCCTGACACCTATGGTCAATTAATCTTTGACAAGGGAGGCAAGAACATAAAATGGGAAAAAGAAAGTCTATTCAGCAAGCATTGCTGGGAAACCTGGACAGTTGCATGCAAAGCAATGAAACTAGAACACACCCTCACACCATGCACAAAAATAAACTCAAAATGGCTGAAAGCCTTAAATATACGACAGGATACCATCAAACTCCTAGAAGAAAACATAGGCAAAACACTCTCAGACATCAACGTCATGAATATTTTCTCAGGTCAGTCTCCCAAAGCAATAGAAATTAGAGCAAAAATAAACCCATGGGACCTCATCAAACTGAAAAGCTTTTGCACAGCAAAGGAAACCCAAAAGAAAACAAAAAGACAACTTTCAGAATGGGAGAAAATAGTTTCAAATGATGCAACCGACAAGGGCTTAGTCTCTAGAATATATAAACAACTTATACAACCCAACAGCAAAAAAGCCAATCAATCAATGGAAAAATGGGCAAAAGACCTGAATAGACTGTTCTCCAAGGAAGATATACAGATGGCCAACAAGCACATGAAAAAATGCTCAACATCGCTGGTTATAAGAGAAATGCAAATCAAAACTACCATGAGATACCACCTCACACCAGTCAGAATGGCCATCATTAATAAATCCACAAATAACAAGTGCTGGAGGGGGTGTGGAGAAAAGGGAACCCTCCTGCACTGCTGGTGGGAATGTCAACTGGTATAGCCACTATGGAGAACAGTTTGGAGATACCTTAGAAATCTTTACATAGAACTTCCATATGACCCCGCAATCCCACTCTTGGGCATCTATCCGGACAAAACTCTACCTAAAAGAGACACGTGCACCCGCATGTTCATGGCAGCCCTATTCACAATAGCCAGGACATGGAAACAACCCAAATGTCCATCGACAGACGATTGGATTCGGAAGAGGTGGTATATATACACAATGGAATACTACTCAGCCATAAGAAAGAATGACATCATGCCATTTGCAGCAACATGGATGGAACTAGAGACTCTCATCCTGAGTGAAATGAGCCAGAAAGACAAAGACAAATACCATATGATATCACTTATAACTGGAATCGAATATCCAGCACAAATGAACATCTCCTCAGAAAAGAAAATCATGGACTTGGAGAAAAGACTTGTGGCTGCCTGATGGGAGGGGGAGGGAGTGGGAGGGATTGGGAGCTTGGGCTTATCAGACACAACTTAGAATAGATTTACAAGGAGATCCTGCTGAATAGCATTGAGAACTATGTCCAGACACTCATGTTGCAACAGAACAAGGGGTGGGGAAAAAAATGTAATTGTAATGTATACATGTAAGGATAACTTGATCCCCTTGCTGTACAGTGGGAAAATAAAAAAAAATTTAAAAAAAATAAATAAATCTCTGTGTATGTTTCCAGCTGCAATGGTGATAAAAACAATGCCACGACATGAGAAAGAGAACCACACAAGGGGAAAGTCAAGCACAGCCTTAAGCAGTGTAGTCTCTATTGTGCTTATAAATTCACAAACTATATTCAAAGCATGGCATTGGTGTTGGCACCCAACAAGTCATAAGCCCTACAGCTCCCCCACTGAACTCTCAGTGGTGGTCCTGTGCAGGGTTCTTCTTGAGAGGATGTAAGTGGTACTGAGGATATTCCATCTCTGTCAAAACTCTAATGTTCCTCATCCATCAGGTGTTGAGTTCTTAACACTGATGTTTAAGTGTGACAGTGCCTTGAGCAGATCATCTGAGGCTCCCGAATAGAAAGGGCTAGGTAGCACGTGGATTGCTGACAATCTTCCAATTTAGGGTCTTTTTCCAATTTAAAGACTGCTAGGGTCTATTTCCAGGTAACATAGTGAGACAACAAGCGGCTGGGTACGAGCCACCCCTATTTTCTGATCTGTTTCATGGAGAGTGACTGACCACCTGGCTAATCTGCCTCACAGTGTGAAGGTGTGGGCCCTCTGGGTGTATTCAAAGGGCTGCACTGAGCAGATTCTGAGGGCTGCACATAAGAGTAACTGCAGCTCCGACCCATTTCCAAGGCCTGAGGTAAAGTGCAAAGTAGACTCTTCTTGGAGGCCATTCCTTCTCTCTTTCTGAATCGCCTTTCCTTCTACCTTTGGTCTCCATCATGCCCTCATAAAAAGCCATCCTTTTTCCTCTGCTTTCCAGTCTATCCTCATGATGATCTATGACTATCCACAGCCCCAATCTGCAGGACACCCATCAGTGGCTATCTTTCCCCCAAAGGTCTCTCAATCCAAAAGTACTTCTCCCTCCCTAACACCTCCTAAGAGGTGGATGATGGAGAAACTTAATGTTCTCTAGAAATATCTTAATTTTGAGGCAAACATTGTTAAGCCAAAATAATATCACACTCAGAGAAAATAACTAGGAAATGCGCTTTTCCATTTTCAATTAACTTTGCCTCCCTAAACTGTTTAGAGTGAAAACAGTGGGAAGGGCAGGGAACTCACTACTATTTCAAACTTCCTTCTGCAAAGGGAGAGATAACTTCCTGTAAGACACCCTCCAGGAGGAGGCAATGAAGGAAGGAACACCTCTTCCTCCTTCTGGAAGCCATTACCCACTTTATGATATTCTATTTCTACCTTATAAACAAGGTTTTAATGAAGTCACTAAATCTATCTTAACAATTTATATCAAAATATCCTTTTGGAAATAAGTTTATGAAATGTTTGACACAGACTCCTAATCTCCAAATTTATGCCACAAATTACATAATTTGAAACTACTCATTTTAAATTATCCTCTGTAACTTTGGGGATATTATCCTTTTCTTATAATTAATCTGATTTTCAGTTTTACTCCATGTTACCTATCTTAATACTTTTTTGGAAATAAATGGGCTGTTAGTAAATGTCAATAAAAATATATCTTAAAGACCCCCACAGATGACAAAGTAACTGTTCTGATTCTTGCAACCAGCACTGAGTTAAATGCTCACGTGGCAGTAAGATATTAACCTCCAAGCTGCAAGAGGACCCAGGGCTGAAAAAGCTATTATATCGCTTAGATGTTAGTGACTTATTCCAAAGAATTGGACTCACCAGCTATTATAACTACTCACACACGTTCAGCAGAATGACCTTTGAAAGGTTCTTTCCCAGACCAAACTGTCAACTCTCTTCCTTGAAAGATGTGTCCATCTAAAATGGTATCTTGACTTCCCACTGACTCCATCTCACCCCTACTGACATACTAGAATGCAGGAAGACCATCATAGATCATTTCTTGTGTTGGGTGCTTTCTGAAAGAAGAAGCAGAGACTGGCAAACAGCAAATGAAAAATCCATTAAATAAATCTATCAACAAAATGCAGAATAAGCTTGAAAAATAATGAGACCATTGCTGAATGAGGCAGATGGCTTGGCAACCCTAAAAGACTAGCATCAAACAAACATTCATTTGAGTCTTCATCTAGTTTCACTAAATTAGTATGTGAATTCAAACATTTGTCTTTTGATATTTCTTTCTCGGTGATGCAAACTATATGAGTAAGGACCACTAGCAAGAGAGGAGGAAATGCTAGCCAAAGAAAATGGTACTTGTAAGTCAAGCTGACACTAAGGCTTACAGGGGTATAAAAGAATCTATTGGAGATCTTCCATCTATACCTCAAAGGCCTAAGGACATATTTGAGTTCTTCTCTCATGTGTAATTATCTGTAATTATTGCCCAAGTTTTTCAAACTTTGCCACCACATTCTTTGTGCATTGCAGTAGAATCCTGGCCATGCTATTGGTGAAATGATCTTCAAAGATACACATACTGGCAAACAAGAAAGATAGACTTTCTCTCTCTGTGACAGTTCATAGAGGGATGGTGATTGAGAGGAGAAAAATCTCTTGCTAATCTCATACTAAAATGAGAGATGTGGTCTTATTAAAAAAAAAAAAAAGCTCTCAAAAGCGTTTACTGTTTAAGAATATCAGACCTCGGTCACCAAACCATACAAAGACTATACTAAAGAAGTGTATGCGTGTATGTTGAGCACACACATGTGTGTGCATGTGTATGTGTGTCCCACAAGATTCACTTAGATTTTTTATTCAAAAATATAAAAATTTCAACACACTGAATATTTATATAAGACCATAAAAGAAAATTAACAGTTAAAAAAGGAAGCCACTACAAAGGAAAGGATTTGCCATTCACTCTGGAAAAGTCAATGCTAATCTCTCTTTTAAATGGCTCGCTATGAAAATAAAAGATGTTCAAAATACATCAACAGAATATGTGAGCAGGATTAAAGGCAAATTTAAAAGACTGGCTTTATTCTCTGTTCAAGGCTGTCAGTCAAAAGTATTCTGGTGGTACTAGGGAAAAAATACCTCTCTAGTCATCCCACAGAACTCATAACCCTAATAAGAAGAAATAGGATGATTCATAAGCATAAAATACTGGTACATGATGTGAATAGTTCAGTGAAAAAGTACTTCCAGTTAGACAAGACCTGTACTATCTATGGAAGGGAGAAATGCATTATAACCTTTCTTTCCAGTATTCAAGGTGACTCTGTGTGCTACAAGCTGGACCAAAAAACCTGACCCACTCAAGTGTGTACAGTATAGTCCAAGGGGAAAAGTTACCTAGAAGGAAATAAATGAAAATGTTACTTTATAGTAAAAACCCCCCAGCAGGTCAGAGATTTGTCTTTAACAACTTTCTGCCATGTCCATGTTTTTTATAATGATCATATACTAACTTTACAATCAGGAAAAAAAAAAGCACTTCACATGTTTTCAAAATGTTCAGACACCTTACAGAGATAAATTCTTTAAATTGTTTTCCGTTTGCCAGTTAGGTAAATTAAGCCAGCCTCACATGAAATACTCTTTTCCCAGTATCACGAAAACCTCTGTTTCTCATCCCTCTAAGCCCATATGACCTGTCAAACCAATAAGTTATTTCCCCACTTTAACTTTAAAAATATCTAAAGCGTCCTTTGCATACAGTTATTAGCCAAAGCCTAAAATTACAAAGGGTTTCATGCTTTAGCTCTATTTCTTAGGGAACACAGAACCAATAAAGGAGGAGTTAATAGATAAAAGGTTTTTCCTCTAGATACCAATTGTGTTACATCGATTATAATGTAAAATTCAAGTGTGTAGAAATTCACTTGACAGCTACTAAACAAGACAGCATGAACAAGAGTAATCTAATATATACTAATTTCAGTGGAGAAAATAAATGTTTGTGGGAGGGGGGAGTTGAGAGTGGCATTTAAATATAAGTACTATTGTAAGTACTATTTCGCTGTAAGTTCCCACTGTGCTTCATACACTGCTCAGCACACAGTAAATAGTCAAGTGCTTGAGTCGAAAGAACAGTGGATTAGAAGTCAAGAGGCCTGGATTCTTGCTCCAGCTTCACCACTATGTAATTAGCGAACTTTGAATCTATCATTTTATCCATTTCTTCATCAATAAAACGGGATTTGAATCTCCCTGCTTGCCACAGAGGCCTGGGTGAGGATATGAGAATGAACATTTTATTTAAATTATAAAGCACTTTTCAGCTGACTAATTTACCCCCTTGATATAATCTTGATATGCAAAGAAAAACTCTATTACAGAATTGCATCTTACCATCACTGAAGTCCACAAGATCCACAATGATCAAATTCTACCTGCTTCAGGACACGAAATGGATGGGTGTTAAAGCATCAAAGATATTTGAAGGGCCTCTGTCCAAGTTATTTGAAATTCTTAATATAATTTTTAAAATTTCCTCTTCTGAGAATCAAGCCACCGTCACTTAGGGTTTTGACAGCTGGCATACTTCACGGGACCAAGCAAGAACTTTGTTTCTTCTGCCAGACCCCTAATGCAGAAAGTTACAGCCCCTCCCTTGCCTTACAGAAGGGTGGTGCTGGAAAATCCAAAAGAATTCATTTTTATTTCTATGTGGAGTGACAAAAGGACACTGGGAAGAGTTAACCAATAAAACATAAGGACACTGAAAGGACTTAGGATTGATGGTCAAGAGGCCAGTGGTGGAGTTCCCGTCATGGCTCAGCAGAAACAAATCTAACTAAGCATCCACGAGGATGCAGGTTCACTCTCTGGCCTTGCTCCATGGGTTAAGGATCCAGCGTTGCCGTGAGCTGAGTGTAGGTCACAGACGCAGCTCAGATCTGGCGTTGCTGTGGCTGTGGTGTAGGCCAGAGGCTACAGCTGCAATTCGACCCCTAGCCTGGGAACCCCCATATGCCAAAGACGTGGCCCTAAAAAAAAAAAAAGGCAAAGCTTTGAAAATAAATGCTAAGAACATAACAAACCACACAAAGCTGGTTCACTTTACACCAGCAGTCAGCAAACTTTCTATAAAGGGCAGGCCATGTAGCAAGGGCCACAACCACTTAACTCTGCTTTTGTAGTGTGAAAGCAGTCACAAAAATGTGTTCCACTAAAACCTATATATGGATATTGAATTTTGAATTTCATATAATTTTCAAATACTATGAAATTTTTATATATGATGAAAAAGTATTCTTCTTTTGATTTTTTTCAGTGAGATCCTGCTGTGTAGCCCTGGGAACTATGTCTAGTCACTTATAATGGAGCATGACAATGTGAGAAAAAAGAATGTATACATGTATGTGTAACTGGGTCACCATGCTATACAGTAGAAAAAAATGTATTGGGGAAATAACAATTAAATATATATATATATATATATATATATATATATATATATATATATATATTATTCTTAGCTTGCAGGCTGTACAGAAACCAGCCACAAGCAATTTAGCCCATAGACTGATCCCTGTTTTGGATAAAGAAATAGCCTGAACTTAGGCCAAGCTCCCCAGAAACAGACCTAAGGACATGGAAACCAGTCAAGGAGAGGAGGAAGCAGAGAATGGGGAAGGAAGAGAAACTGTGAGATCAGCCATAAAGATGGTTCCCACCTTCTGATATTCACATCTTTGTGTCGTCTTCTCCCACAATGCACCAGGGTTGGTCTCTGCAAAAGAAGGTGACAGAGATGATGGGATGTCATTTCCAGAATAAAAGTATAAAAGACTGCTGATTTTGTGTTGGCCTCCCTCTTTCCTTCTCCCTCTCTTCCTCTCTCCCTCTCCTCCCTCCCACCCATTATCTCTGGGAAAATGCAGCTGCCATGTCTTGAAGACAGTCAAGTGGTCCTGAGCAAAGGCTCACATGGCCAGAAATTGAGATTTCCAGCCAACAGCCATATGAGTGAGCTGGGAAGTGGATGCCTCAGCTTCCGATGACCACATCCTGGTTGACAGCTCAACTTCAACTTCATTAGAGACCCTGAGCCAGAACCACCCAGCTAAGCCACTCCCAGACTCCTGACCCTCAGAAAGTGTGTGTTAAAACATTTTTGTTGTTTTAGGATGCTAAGTGCTATGGTCATTTGTCACACAGTTGTCAGAATTCCAAAACCAAGCAATGAGTTAGTCTGTGGTCCCTCAAGAGCGCTCTGGAGGTTAGGTTCCTCCTCAGAATTGCCCTTGCCCTGACTGTAGAGACAAGGGAGCTGAAGCTTTCAAACTCTAAGTCCCATCAAGAGCCACCCAGAGAAACATAAATGCCCAGGCACTCTTATCTCTCTACATGTAGAAGGGCAAAAAATGAAGGCAGTCCACATAGAATGAGCTGTGGGTGCTGTTCTGGTGGTTACATGTTTAAAAGGTTTTTACTGTATTGGTGGAGGGGGGCAGAATCTGGACACAGCACTGACACTATCCACCCTAGGCCACTGTTTCTGAGACAGAGTTGACATTGTGTAAGTTTAAGGCACACCACACCTTGATCTGACACATTTATACATAACACTGTGATTACCACCATAGTGTTGGCTCACACCTCATTCACATCACATAATCTGCATTTCGTTTTCTGGTGGGAATGATGAAGATCTAGTCTCTTAGCAACTTGGAAGTTGATAATACAGTATTGTTGTCTATAATCACTGTGCTGTGCATTAGATCTCAGGACTTATTCATCTTCTAGTTGCAAGTTTTTACCCTTAAGCAACATGTGCCCAATTCTCCAACCCCTCAGGCCCTGGAAACCACCATTCTACTCTCTGTTTTTATGAGTTTGGCTTTTCTAGATTCTACACATTAAGTGAGATTATACAATATTTGTCTTTCCCTGTCTGATTTATTTCACTTAGGACAATGCACTATTGGCCATTTTAATGAGTTTGTCAAATGCACAGATACATTTTTTTTCTGTCCCTACCTGGCTTATTTTTTTAATTAAAGTATAGTTGATTTACAGTGTTGTGCCAATATCTGATACACAGCATGGTGACCCACATTCTTTTTCTCATACTGTCCATCATGTTCTATCAAAAGAGACTGGATATAGTTCCCTGTGCTGTACCAGTAGGACCTCTTTGCTTATCCATTCTCAATGTAATAGTTGCATCTACTAACCTCAAACTCCTCATCCATCCCACTCCCTACACCCACCTTGGTAACTACATGTCTATTCTTTATGTCTATGAGTCTCTTTCTGTTTTGTATATATGTTCATTTGTGCCATATTTTAGATTCCACATGTAAAAGTGGAGATATCATATGGTATTTGTCTTTCTCTTTCTGACTTCACTTAGTATAAGAATCTCTAGTTGCATCTATGTTGCTGCAAATGGCATTTTTTCGTTCATTTTATGGCTGAGTAGTATTCCACTAAATAGATGTACCATATCTTCTTAACCCATTCATCTGTTATGGACATTTAGGTTGTTTCCATGTCTTAGCTATTGTGAATAGTGCTACAGTGAATATAGGGATGCATGTATCTTTTTGAATGAAAGTTTTGTTTGGATAATATGCCCACAGGACTGCTGAATCATATGGTAGTTCTATATTTCGTTTTCTGAGGAACCTCCATACTGTCTTCCATAGTGGTTGTACCAATTTACGTTCCCACCAACAGTATAGGAGAGTTCCCTTTTCTCCACACTCTCTCCAGCATTTGCTACTTATAGACTTATTAATGATGGCCATACCACCTGTGTAAGGTGGTAGCTCATTGTAGTTTTGATTTGTATTCTCTAATAATTACTGAAGTTGAGCATTTTTTCATGTGCCTGTTGGCCATCTTTATGTTTTCTTCGGAGAAATGTCTGTTTAGGTCTCTGGTCATTTTTCTATTGGGTTGTTTGGTTTTTTTATTGTTTAGATACATATTTAAAGCTGAATTTGAGTGTATAGGTTCGCAACACGTGGTAAATGAAATTAACTTAGTAACAAGGCTCAACTTTCCATTTTCACATCCCATACATGTCCCAAAGACAGGTTGAACATTAAGAATCCTCACCAGAAAAATAGGTAATGCAGGCATTAGATAATCTAGCATGTAGACAAAAAATAAAATCACTTTGTCAGTTACAAATGTTAAAATAAATGATTAAAAACAGAATAAATCTCTTTGCACACAGATATCTGTGCAAATCTCTTTGCACAGTTATCAGCTTTCTCAGGTATGGTATTCTAGCCTCTAAATTCCTGTGTCAAAGTCCAGCCAAATAATCTGCCATGTGAAATTTGAGTTGTCTTTCCCTTCTTCTCCCAAAGTAACTAACATTGCTAAAGCCTATACTGTGAATTGCCCAGCTCAAAAGCATTCTAACCCTTTCCTATCTTCTTTTACTATAAAGTCAGGACCTCTGAAAGCTCACCTTCTCAGACCCCCTCACATCTATGGGTGACCATGTGACCAGTTCTGTCCAATCAAACACAAATAAAAGCCAATTGCTGCTCCTTTTCCCTCTTCCTTCTTCCTCTGCCTGGATCTTCCTCAGTGCTCAAAGTGAAACAACCATGGGTTCTGATGTCAGAGCAGGAAGAGAAGAAAAATTGTATTCCTTGCGGGTACCTATGAGCTGCTTTCTCTCAGACCTTTGAAACATTAGACAAATAATCCCACTTTTTTTTTTTTTGCCTTTTCTAGGACCGCTCCCGTGGCATATGGAGGTTCCCAGGCTAGGGGTCTAATTGGAGCTGTAGATGCCAGCCTACGCCAGAGCCACAGCAATGCGGGATCCAAGCCGCATCTGTGACCTACACCACAGCTCACAGCAACGCAAGATCCCTAACCCACTGAGCAAGGCCAGGGATCGAACCCACAACCTCATGGTTCCTAGTCGGATTCGTTAACCACTGAACCATAATGGGAACTCCAAATAATCCCACTAATTTTTTAAAACACTGTTTGTTAGCTTTTCTGGGATATTCTGCCAAACGCAATCTCTAACTGATATAATTATGTATAAAGAAGAAATTGTGCTATTTTTTGAAAAATCAGATTAGCTTAAATTTATTGAGTCTCAAAATACACTCCCTGCTGGGTAAAAGCTGTGTGTGGCTTCTAATTTCTCCACGGTAATCATTATTTAGAACAATGTGTCTTTACCAAGCATGGAAATAAATAACTTTCTTTGCAGTTGGAGTTTACTTTACAAGACAGACGTGTTGCTAGTAAAGTCAACTGAGAATTTAATTATATTTTAAAGTACACTAGAAAGTTACTATTTAAAGTAAATGTTGCTGTATATTTTTATAATGGAAACACTATTTTATCTTAAATCCAAAAGATTAAATATCAGATTACCTTTACACAGGACCTAAGTACATGATTCTACACTAACAGGTTTTCTTATTGAGCTAAGAATTAAATAGAAATATGTTTTCTTCATAAAAGAATATCACACAGGTAAGTATATGTGGAAGTGTCCAAAGTCTATAGCAGGATAGATTTTCCCACCCAAGAGGCTTCTTAAGCTAAGAAGCAGATGTTATGTGCTGCTGGATGCCCCCAACTGCCATTGGGGAGCAACAATTTCTCTTTCCCCTTTGGCTTTGCCATTGCAGTGAGTGTAGCCCATGGGAGGGGCAGGGAGAGCGCAGACAGAGATGGCGCTGCTGGCGTCTCATTCTTTGATCCTCCATCTCCCACTCCCTAGGCATTGGTCTCTCTTCTTCATAAGCCAGCAACCACCCCTCTATAACATGGGAGAGTTTGCCCAAATGATATATGCCCTGTCTCACTAACAGGAAATGCTTCTCCACCAGGTCTTACAGGAGACAAGAGAAAGAAGGAAAAATTAAACCAAAAGTACAGTGATCGCCCCTAATACCAGACTCTGAGCCAGTGGCCTATTGTACCATACTTGAAACACTGCCAAATTTTTTAGCTGGTCTTCCTAAATGTAGACTCTTCCATTAATTATTTTAACCATCATATTCTCAAAAGAATCTTGTTTATGTATGTATGTATGTATGTATTTTAGGGCTGTACCCGCGGCACATGGAAAGTCCCAGGCTAGGGGTAGAATCGGAGCTGCGGTGGCTGGCCTATGCCACAGTCACAGCAATGCAGGATCCAAGCCACACTGGCGACCTACACCACAGCTCATGGCAACACTTGATCCTTAACCCACTAGTGAGGCCAGGGACTGAACCTGCATCCTCATGGATACTAGTCGGGTTCGTTACCACTGAGCCACAATGGGAACTCCCACAAATGAATCTTGTTTAAAATGCTATATTCAGGAGTGCGATGGACTGGGAATTTGGGGTTAATAGATGCAAACTATTTCCTTTGGAATAGATAAGCAATGAGATCCTGCTGTGTAGCACTGGGAACTATATCTAGGCACTTATGATGGAGCAGGATAATGTGAGAAAAAAGAATATATATATGTATGTGTGACTGGATCACCTTGCTGTACAGTAGAAAATTGACAACACTGTAAAACAGCTATGATGGAAAAAATAAAAACAATTTAAAAATATAAAATAAAATGCTATATTCATCAAGATCAAAAGTTTTCAGTAGCTCCCGGTGATCTACCACATCAAACTTCAACTCTTCTCTTAGGTTTTCAAAGCTCTTAATGGCAATCTTCCTTCTAACCTAACCATTTTTATTTCCCAGTCCAACCAAATATACATTTGTCTCTCTTGTATCATTTTGTATGCTTCAAATTGCAAATTTTTTAAAAAAGAAAATCTGCACAGTTCCACTGGCTCTCTTGATTAAAGTTGGAAGTGACAGAAGTCACAGGATTGATTAATTCAGTATCCTCACATCATCATCAAGTACCCTGGATTCTTCCTCTCCTCTCTTAAATTCTAGGTCTATCAACCCATCCTCAGAAGGGGGCTCATCCTCAGGATCACGCTCCTGTGCTCAAAGCATCACACAACAACGTCCAGGGCAAAAAGAGAAGGCATTTGTGTCTCTTGTTCTCATCAACAATTAGAAGAGCTTTCCCAGAAGTCCCCACAATGTCCCCTCATGACTCTGGCTACCTTATCATGTGCCCATCCCCAAACTTGGCAAGAGGAAAAGGACCACCATGGCTGTATAAGGGAGAGTACCAAAAAATTGAATTCTTCCAGCCAGGATAGAGGGGATGACTGTAGGATAGACAACCACAACACTGACAACATCTCAGCTTGTTTTCATCTCTACACATCACCCTCATTCCAATGTTTGTGCCTTTGTTCTTGCTTACATCTTATGCCCTCCCTCCTCCTTTTCACCATAAAATTCTTTCCATTCCTGAAGATGATGGAGCTATAAGAAAAAGAGCTTGATCTCGAGAGGTCAAATGGCCAAGGTTACATAGACAGGAAGAGCCCAAGCTTAGATTAATACCCAGAACTTTCCAACCCAAGATCATGTGTGCCCCTTTCTCCATCTAAGGCCTACCTTCTCTGTAAAATTTCCATATCATTTTCCTAATTTTTTTTCAAGATGGCAAATTCATCCCACGTAACTAGCTTCCTTCTCTCTCAAATCCCCATGAAAATAAGTGAAGAAATAATATGGAAAAATATATAGCAACATTAGGGAAAATGGAAGGGTGGCATGTTGTAGAGATGGGACTGGATTAAGGAAAGGATTTATCAGTGGACCAACACATGGGGAACAATGGGTAGAATCTCACAGAAACTTCCAAGATTAGAGCACATTTAAATAGGAACAAGCAGACTTTAGGCCATATGGGAAAGAAAAAAGTCAAACATTTCTAGAAGTATACAAGTACTTATATATGGATGGGGCAGAGATCAGTGGACATCACTGCTAGCTCGGCTCAACCTAGTGAGACAAAGGGGTTAAGAAAAGCAAGGGTATTGCCCTCAAAGATTATAAACAATGACCATCATGATTTTGGAAGTGGAGCAGGACATATCATTTGCTATAACAAACATGAAAGAGAAAATACGTAACCCAGCAGTTCACCTCCCTGCCCTGTGTCTGTCCCCTTTATAAAATACTCTGTACTCCTTCCAGTCAAGTGAAATCCTTATTTATCAAAGTAAAGCAATACAAAATATCAACTTTTCCTTGTGTCTTATATTAAAATATTTAAGCTGGGGCCCCACACAGTCTCTGACATGTCAACCTCAGTAATAGTTAAGCATAAATATCAGGAAGAAGAAATCAAAAAAACTCATTGAATGGAGAGAGAAAGAGCAAGGGAGAGAGTCAAAAGTCCAATTTACAAAGACCCTCTAGGGATGCAGAACAAAAAAGTTTTTTTCGTTTTTTAAAGTGTTATTGAAGTATAGTTGATTTACAATGTTGTTAATTTCTGCTATACAGCAAAGTGATTCAGTTATACATATACACATATCCATTTTTGTCAGATTCCTTTCCCATATAGGTTATTACAGAATATTGAGTAGAGTTCTATATACTAGACAGTAGGTCCCCATTGACCATCCATTCCATGTACAATACCATGCACATGCCAATCCCAAACTCCCAATCCATCCTTCCCCCCACCTTTCCCTTTTGATAACCATAAAAGAAAAAAAAAATTTAAGGGACTTCTTTTAAAAAGTAAAAAACAATATAAAATCCATCATTTGGATTTACAATAAAATTTGCAATACTGTATTTCTATAAACAGGACTACTCTAAGGTCAGGAAAGATTGCTTTCAGATGAAAGAATATACTAGAGATAGATGGCCTACTGCAGAAAACTAAACTAGACAATTAAAAATAGTTTGATAAATTTTCCCCAAACTCAGAAGAAATAGGCAAAAAGATAAATGCCATGGGAAAATGTAGGGGATGTGGAGGATGAATCGAGGAAACTACATATCTGAACTGTAAAGCAGATATCATTTGGCACCCTTGCTCCTTTGGGATCTTGGTGTAATTAGCTTGGGCCCTGCTATTTCCATGACCTGTGAAAGGTCAATGCAATCCCTTCAATTTCTACTCATTACGAGTTTAAGGTCCCAGTGCTCTTCTGACCCAATTTCCATATTTTGTCTCTATCTCTTGCCACATCAAACTGGACAGGATTCAACCCCTTTACCATCTCTACCAGAAGTCCACTCAGTATTATATGAGTATATTTGAGACTCCTTACCATTGGCCTTTTCAATGCCTTCCTCCCCTTTTCCCTTCTCCTATCTCTGCTCCTCACACCTACTCTTCAAAATTGCCCCCCCCAAATGAAAAACATAAAATAAAAAAACATACAAAAAATAAATAAATGAAAGAAAAAAATTGTCCTCCCTCATTCATTCAGTAAATATCCATTATACTATCAAAACAACAGTGACCAAGACAGGCAAGTCCTTGCCCTCATGGAACTTATATTCTAGTGGAGGATACAGAAGACAATTAACAGATAATGTCAGATGATGTGTTAGTTGTCCAGGACTGTCATAACAAATTGGCAAAAACCGGATAGCTTAAAACCACAGAAATTTATTTTCCCATTGTTCTGGAGACTGGAAGTCTAAAATCAAGACATCAGGAAGGCCATGTTCCCTTTAAAGGCTCTAAGGAAGAATCCTTCCTTGTTTCTTCTATCTTTTGGTGGTAGCCAGCAATCCCTGGCATTCCTTGACTTGTGGCAGAATAACTACAATCTCTGCCCCATCCTCACATGGCCTTCTTTCCTTATATGTCTCCTCTATGTCTCTGTATCACTCTCTCATTTTTTTCTGGCTGCACCCACACCATACAAAAATACTCAGGTAAGGGGTCAAACCCACGCCACAGCAGCAACCTGAGCCACTGCAGTGACAATGCTGAACAATGTTAATCCCTAACCCTCTGCACCACAAGAGAACTCCTCTTTTTTTTTGTTTTTATTTGTTTTTAATTTTTATTTCCCCAATACAATTTTTTTCTACTGTACAGCATGGTGACCCAATTACACACACATGTATACACTCTTTTTTCTCACATTATCATGCTCCATCATAAGTGACTAGACATAGTTCCCAGGGCTACACAGAAGGATCTTATTGCTCATCCATTCCAAAGGCAATAGTTAGAATCTAATATATGGCACAAATGAACCTCTTTCATTTCTTTAATTTAAGTATATTTGATTAGGTTCATCCATGTTGCTACAAATGGCAATATTTATTCTTTTTTATGGCTGAGTAGTATTCCATTGTATATATATGTACCACATCTTCTTTATCCATTCATCTGTCAATGGACATTTAGGTTGTGTCCATATCTTGGCTATTGTGAATAGCACTACAATGAATACTGGGGAGCATGTATCTTTTTGAATTTGAGTTTTCTTCAGATACATGCACATGATTGGGATTGCAGGATCATATAGTAACTCTATTTTTAGCTTTTTAAGGAACCTCAATTCTGTTCTCCATAGTGGCTGTACCAATTTACACTCCCACCAATAGGGAAGGAGGATTCCCTTTTCTCCACATCCTCTCCAGCATTTGTAATTTGTAGACTTTTTGATGATGGCCAATCTGACCATCATCAAAAAGTAAATGATATCTCATTGTAGTTTTGATTTGCATTCCTCTAACAATTAGCAATGTTTAGCATTTTTTTCATTTGCCTGTTGGCCATCTTATGTCTTCTTTGAAGAAATGTCTATTTAGGTCTTCGGCCCATAAAGTTAGAACATACCCTCATGCTATACATATCAGATATATGTATGACTTACCTATAGATCTTCTGCCATTTTCTGATTGGTTTTTTTTTTACATTGAGCTGTATGAGCTGTTTGTATATTTTTGGAATTAATCCCTTTTCGGTCACACCATTTGCAAATATTTTCCCCCATTCTGTAGGTTGTCTTTTCATTGTGTTTATGGTTTCCCTTACTCTGAAAAAGCTTTTTAGTTTATACAATGGAGAAAAGATAGTCTCTTCAATAAATGGTGCTGAGAAAACTGGACAGCTACATGTAAAAGAAGAAAATTAGAACATTCTCTAATAGCATATACAAAAATAAACTCAAAATGGATTAAAGACCTAAATAAATGTATGACTGGATACTATAAAATGCCTAGAGGAAAATATAGGCAGTACACTCTGACGTAAATTGTAGCAATCTTTTTGGATCCATCTCCTAGAGTAATGGAAGTAAAAACAAAAATAAATTAAAGGGGCCTAATTGAACTTAAAAGCTTTCACACTCTCTTAATAAAAACACCAGTCATTGGATTTAGGGCCTACTCTAATCCAGTACAACTTCATCTTAATTTGATTATGTCTACAAAGGTGTTATTTCCAAATAAGGTCATATTCATAGGTTCCAGAGGTTAAGACTTTGTTATGGGGTGAGCTGTTTCTCCCTCAAATTGGTATATTGAAGTCCTAACCCCTACTACCTCAGAATGTGACTCTATTTGGAGGTAGGGCCTTTAGAGAGGTAATTAAGGTTAAATGGGGTCACTGGAGTGGTCTCTGATCCACTATGACTGGTGTCCTTATGAGGAGATGAGGACACAGACACATGCAAAGGGATGACCATAAAAAGAAAGAGGGAGACAATAACCATCTATGAGCCAAGAAGAGAGTCATCAGAAGAAACCAAGCATACCAACACCTTGATCTTTGACTTCTAGCCTCCAGAACTGTGAAGAAATAAATTTCTATTGTTTAAGCCACCCAATCTGAGGTATTTGTTACAGAAGCCCTAGTAAACCAACACAGATTTCAACATATCCCTTCAGGGAAGACAATTCATCCCGTAACAGGTAGTGATGAGTGCTATAAAAACCAATAAAATAAAGAAGGAAGATAGTGAGAGGGAAGGGGTGGGAAAAGGAATTCAGTTCTCCCCATGTCTAATTCCAAACTGGTTTACCCAGAAAAACCATCGAGGTGCTGCAGAACAAAGAGCTCTTTATATAATTGGATCTACTTTCCTTGGAGGGTAATTGGAGAAAAAAATAGCAAAAAGTTCTATTAAATGACACAATTATCAAGCACTTATTGTCAGGCAGTGTGCCAAACTCTAACTGCATGATCTCATTCAATCCTTATAACAATGCTATTCATTGATAACTATTATTTGCTCCAATTTACAGATGAGAAGACAGAGACTTAAGAGGGTCACGTGGATTACCCAAGTCCAAACACCTAGAATCTAGACCCTCTGCCCTAAAGTACCCCCTCTCAACCACTATGACATACTACCTCCTCTTTATGTTTAGGTTATAAGTAAGACCTTTTTATATAGAACTGCTCTTTAGGATGAAGAATTTCTTTCCAATGTAAAAGTACCGTGTAACTGCATATCAGATATATGTATGACTTATCACCACTCTCCCTGTTTTCTGTTTTCAAATATGAAGGTAATGAATGGAAACACTTAGTGTCCTTTCTTACATTACAAATCAATTTGTTTTAGCCATGGAGAAAGACCCAAGGAGCCATATGTCCTCAAAATCAAAGTCAGAGCTTCTCCAAAGCCAAGCCCTCCTGTGACAAAGTGATCCCAGACACAAGACCTCACCATACTCTAAACTTACTTAGGAGCTACTGCTGAAGGAAGATACCTTCAAAGTAAAGACTTCAATAATCAACTCCACACCCCTCAAAACACATTTATTAAACAGCTTAGACTGAACTAGAGACCCTAAAAATGCTGCTTGCCTTGGGGATTCTTCTGTTGACAGCATTACTGTGCTATTGAGGAGAGCTAAGCAGACCGGGAAACACTAAAATCCTTGCCTTAGCAAATGCCCTTCACGAAACACAAAGATGAGTCTCCTAAAGGAAGGACATCACTCCCCAAACAAGACAAAACTGAAGTTCTACACCGAAGGCCTGGAAAAATGGTCCCACCACCATGAAAAATAAGAGTCATAATTAAAACAAATGGAAAGGAAAGTACGGGCAGCTTCAAAGCTCACGCCATGAAGTGATGGAGCACCAGCCACAGTTTCAAACTGGAGACTGGAAAGAGTGACCTCCTTTCCCAGCCCTTCCCACTGAGTAACATTTGTAGCTATTACTTTCTTGCTGTTTGTTGCAGGCCATTATAGCTGTCTTGAGAATACATCCAATATAGAAAAGGGCCTGTTGCTTTGGCTTCCTTACCAGTAAGCTACTTATATTTCAGGGGAGCAATCGAACTTCTTGGTACTAACCTGTTCTCTCCATTGAACTAGTATCCCCAACAATAAGTGAGTTTTCAGAGTATACACAAAAGTAACTGTAAACTCAGTGTCTAATTGGCATTTGTAGTTCATCAGCCATTGAAGGAGAAGGAGGCAGCCTAGCTATAAAGGATTTCCTCTGGCTTAAATTTGTCCTAACCTCATCTTATATACACATGTATGCACATCTTGCAATTTGGCATTTTTTAAGAATGAGGACAAAAGGGGGGATTTAGTTTTGCAAACTAACAAGTACTATTTCTCCGGAAGAACTTCCATAATCTGTTTGTCCCCAGTGAAAAGATGCTTCCATCCCATACAGTCCAGCTGCTATTCTCAGGTTGCTAAAATAATGAGCAACATTAAACAATAGAGTCAAAATCAGCCACCAAGACTCACGACCATGTTTGGTCCTGTGCACATTAGAGCCTCGCTTGGAATGGCGGTGTTCCTTCCTGCCAGTGCCCCCAACCCTAGCAGCCACAGTTTTCCCCTTTACACACTATCAGGTTAGCAGGGCAGCTAGGAAAGCATGGGCCAGCACTCCCCCAGCACTTACTGCCAATAGAGAAACATGAGTCTTAGTCTTACATCTCTCTGAAGTCCTCCTTCATGACTCAGCTTCAAAGTGGCCAGAGTGCTTCTTACAGACTGCACCTTTCATCCAGACAGGCTGCTGTTAAGAGTCCCACCCTCCTCTAGCCATGTGATCACTGTTCTTGTCACAGTGAGTTCACTACAATCCTTCGGCAGCTGTATTATAAGTGTCTATCATGTGGCAGGCCCTGTGCTATATATAGGTCAGAGCTAAGCATGTTATCATCATCCCTAACCATATGGCCTCAGATGCTCAGAGCAGATCTTTAGGAAGGAGAGATGTTCCCTTGTGGCACAGCAGGTTAAGGATCCAGCACTCTCACTGCAGCAGCTCAGGTTACTGCTGTGGCATGGATTCGATCCCTGATCCAAGAACTTCCACATGCTGTGGGTACACCCTCCCCACCAAAAAAAGGAGAGATGGCCAGGCCAGTAAGATAAGCAACTACAATGGTATGACAAATAAAATGAGGGTGACCATGGAAACACATACCCAGGGCAGCTAACTTTCTCTCCCTAACTGCAGAAGAGGCTTATTAGAAGTACATCAAAGTTGGTATCTGAAGGATGAGTGGGAATCATCAGATGAAGGTGGCAGAGGAGCATTCCTGGCAGAGGTACCAAAATTGCTGAAGGTTCAAAGGAGAAGGTGTGTGAATAGGTTGCAGTCATTAAAAGAAGTTCAGTGTGTCTGAAGCGTGGAGTTCAGGGAGCCATGGCTAATCTGTTTCCTTGGACAGCTCATTCTCCTACTCTGTACAGCACCCGTTTCCTCCAACTTTAGAGTGTCCCCAAATCCAACATTCATTACCTCTCCTTAACTCTCAGAACATGATGCCACCCGCTATTTCATAGACAAAATAGAAGCCCCAGACAAGAACTCCCTCAACTTTCTGCTACCAAACATAGAAACCTACATACATCTGTGTCCATCTTGAGTGCATTTCCCAACCTGACCCTTTACAACACAGCTGAGGCTGGCCTCTCATTCAAGGCCAATCTCTTGATGTCTTGGATCCCATTTTCTTCTGGCCTGCCTTAGAAACTTACTTGTTCATTATTTCTCCTCCTATATATTAAACCTCCTTCCTGAAATAGACTGTGTCCATAATTTTTAAAATATGGTCAAGTTTCTCCCATTCATCTCCTTCTATCCCATACTCTCCCAGTGAACAGTGACTTATCTCCACCTCCTGTTTCTGAGCAAAACGTCTCCCAAGAGTTGTCTGTCCTTAAGATCTCCATCTCTTCGCTTCTTAGCTCTTCTCCAGTTCATTCTAACAGGGTTACCACATCTCCACTCCACTATGTGACTCATATTAAAGTCACTAAAGGCATCCATGTTGCTAAATCTAAAAAGACATTTTTCTTTCTTTCTTTCTTTCTTTCTTTTTTTTTTTTTTTGTCTTTCTTCTTAGGGCTGCCCCTGCAGCATATGGAGGTTCCCAGTCTAGGGGTTGAATCAGAGCTGCAGCCGCTGGCCACAGCCGCAACCACAGCAACTCGGGATCCAAGCCGTGTCTGCGACCTACACCACAGCTCACAGCAACACCAGATCCTTAACACACTGAGTGAGGCCAGGGATCAAACCTGCATCCTCATGGATGCTAGTCAGATTTGTTTCTGCTGAGCCAGGAAAGGAACTTCCAAAAGGACATTTTTTAATCTTCATCTTCCTTGATATCTCAAGAACACTTGAGGCCATGATCCAATCAATCTTTTAAGTACTCACCATCCTCGGCTTCCAAACACACTCCCTTCTCCTATTTTCCTCTTATATTTCTGTTCATTCTTTCTAAGTCTCATTTTCATAGTTTATCCTCACCCAAGACATTAAATATCTAACTTCTTCAAGACATAGTTTTGGGCCCTTTTTTCTTCCCAGTACTCTCAATATAAAATCATAACCAGGGAGTTCCCGTCGTGGCGCAGTGGTTAACGAATCCGACTAGGAACCATGAGGTTGCGGGTTCGGTCCCTACCCTTGCTCAGTGGGTTAACGATCCGGCGTTGCCGTGAGCTGTGGTGTAGGTTGCAGACGCGGCTCGGATCCCGCGTTGCTGTGGCTCTGGCGTAGGCCGGTGGCTACAGCTCCGATTCGACCCCTAGCCTGGGAACCTCCATATGCCGCGGGAGCGGCCCAAGAAATAGCAACAACAACAACAACAACAACAACAAAAAAAGACAAAAAGACAAAAAAAAAATCATAACCATAATTTGATTACCATCTTTATGCAGATAATTCATAAATTTATATCTCCAGTAGGTTCCAAAGATATATGGTGTATATCTGCTTACATGACATTACACTTTATTGTCTCAAATGCACCCCAAACTTTACACGCCCAAAATCAAACTCACAACCTCCCGTGCCCTTCCTTCTGCATGGAAACACATACTCAAACATGGTCCACTTCAAACATTTCCTACCTCAGCAAATGGTACCACCATCCATCCATTTTCTCAAACCAGAATTACAGGAATCATCTTTTACATTTTCCTTCATTCTCTGCTTCCAAATTATTACTGAATCCAGTTAATTTTGCCTCCAACATCTCTCTCTCTCTCTCTCTCTCTCTCTCTCTCTCTCTCTCTCTCTCTCTTTAGGGCTGCACCCATGGCATATGGAGTTTCCCAGGCTAGAAGTCGAATCAGAGCTGTAGCCACTGGCCTATGCCACAGCCACAGCCATGCCAGATCTGAGCTGCATCTGAGACCTAAACCACAGCTCACAGCAACACCAGATCCTTAACCCACTGAGCAAGGCCAGGGATTGAACCTGCGCCCTCATGGATACTAGTCAGATTCGTTTCCACTGAGCCACGATGGGAACTCACCAATATGTCTCTTGAAAGCATACCTTTCTCATCATTTCAACTACTACCTTCTTTTTTTTTTTTGTCTTTTTGTCTTTTCCAGGGATGTACCCACAGCATATGAAAGTTCCCAGGCTAGGGGTCAAATTGGAGCTATAGCCACCAGCACACTCCAGAGCCACAGCAATGTGGGATCCAAGCCATGTCTATGACCTACACCACAGCTCATGGCAACACCAGATCCTTAACCCACTGAACAAGGCTAGGGATTGAACCCGCAACCTCATGGTTCTTAGGTACATTAACCACTGAGCCATGACAGGAACTCCACCAACTACTACCTTCTTAATCCATGCTATTATCATTTATTAACTAGACAATTATAGTGATCTACACATTAACCTCACTGCATTCCCTCTTACCTTGATCTATAGACTAATATTTTCAAAATTCAAATCAAGACTTCCAGCACTGGCCAAGTTGAAGTAAGCCAACTATAGTGTCTCTCTCCCAATGATTACTAACTACTTGTAATACAGTGATTACAACTAAATACTCTGAATATAAAAGATACAAAATTCTGAATACAAAATACTCTGAATACAACTTCCTGAGGATTCTGCAAGTAAACAACAGCAGGAAAATTTGGGAGAGAAGTCAAAATGTTAAAAAGCAATCTATGTGATAGGGAGTTTCCACATATTTTTCCCTCTTACCCCGAACCCAGCTTTGACACCAATTACAAAACTGTGCAGTGTATCTAGGCAGCAAAACCTCTGAGAGAAACTTCATATTCCTGACAAGAGGATGAGGAAAGGGGGTGTTTGCAAGTAGAAAGGTAGAGGAAAATTCCTATATATTTTCCTTTTTTCTCTCTTTGTCTTTCTCTGTGAAGGCTCTCAGTCATGGAACTACACATAGGCATCAAAGACAGGAAAACTCCTGAGAGAAACTCGCTTTCTAGACAGAGGAATTTTAAAAGAAGCCTATGGTATCAACACAATGAAAAAATCCTTGGTTTTCTCACTCTCTATCTTGAGCTCTCTTGAGCTTTCTCTCTCTCTCTCCCCCTCCCTCCTTCCTTCCCCCTCTCCCCGCCCCCCCCCCATCTCTCTCTTTCTTCATCACTTTGTCCCAAGGGCAGTTGTAGTCACACAGAAATGCATGGCAGCAGCATGGGAAATTAAAACTTCAAAAGAAATCCTGCCTTTCTGGCCAAATGACCAGAAAGAGAGGCATCTGAGATCCACAGAGTAAGGGAAGAATCCTGGGGAAAAAAAAAAAAAAAAAAAAACAGAGCTGTAGAAGGGTAGCCCTTAACATCAGGTATAAACCTCTCAGCTGGACGTGTGGGGGACACCCCCAAAGCAGCCAGGATCTAAAGGACTCGAACAACATTATCAATCAATTCGACTAACTGAAATGTATAAAACACTTCATTCCAAACCAGCGGATACTACTGTACACCTGTTAGAATGGTTAAAACAAAAAACTCCTTGATATTGGCCTTGGCAATGATGCTTTGGATATGACACCAAAAGCACAAGCCACAAAAGCATAAATAAACAAGTAGGACTATATCAAACTAAAAAGCTTCTGCAAAGCTAAAGAAACAACACAATAAAGAGGCAACCTATGGAATGGGGGAAGACATTTCTAGACCATATATCAGATAAGGGTTTAACATCCAAAATATATAAGGAACTCATATAACTCAATAGCAAAAGACATAATCCAACTAAAAAATGGGCAGAGGGCCTGGACGGGCTTTTTTCCCAAAGATATACAAATGGCCAACAGGAACATCAAAAGATGCTCAATATCACTAAGCATAAGGGGACTGTAAATCAAAATCACAATAAGGAGGTCTCATGTGGCTAAAAAGGTTAAGGATCCAGTGTTGTCACTGCAGTGGCTCAGGTTGCTGCTGTGGTATGGGTTCAATGCCTGGCCTAGGAACTTCTGCATATCACAGGTACAGCCAAAAAAAAAGAAAAAAGAAAAAAAAACACAATAAGATATTGTCTCACACCTACTGGGATGGCTATTACCAAAAAGACAAGGGGCAACGAATGCTGGTGAGGATGTGCAGAAAAAGGAACTCTTGTGCACTGCTTCTGGGGTTGTAAATTGGTGCAGCCACCATGGCAAACAGTATGGAGGTTCCTCAAAAAATTAAAAATAGAACTACTTTATGATCCAGCAATATCATTCTGGGTATATATCTGAAGGAAATGAAATCACTATCTGAAGAGATATGTGCACCCCAGTGTTCACTGAAGCATTATTCACAATAGCTATAACATGGAGACAACCTATGTGTCCATCCACTGATAAGCGAGTAAAGAAAATGTTATACACACACACACACACACACACACACACGTAATGGAGTATTATTCAGCCATAAAAAGAAGGAAATTCTGCCAACTTGCCACAATATGGATGGACCCTGAGAGCATTAATGTTAAGTGAAATAAGTCAGAGAAAGAAAGACAAATACTACATTAGTTTACTTATACGTGGAATCTAAAAAAATCAAATCCAAACTCATTGAAGCAGAGAGTAGAATGGTGGTTGCCAGGGGCTAAGGTAGGGGCTGAATAGGCAGATGTTATTAAAGCGTACAAACTTGCAACCACTAGATAAGTAAGTCCTGGAAATCTAATGCACAACACAGTGATCAAAGACAACAATATTGTATTATAAACTTCAAAGCTGCTAAGAAACTAGATGTTAATTGTCTCCACCACAAAAAAGAAATGATAATTTTGTGATATGATAGAGGTATTAGCTGATGCTACAGTGGTAATCATATTGCAATATATAAATGTGTCAGATCAACACACTGGGGAGATGGTCAAAGGGTACAAACTTCTAGTTTTAAGATGAATAAGGTCTAGGGATCTAATAAACAGCATGATGACTATTGTTAACAACACTGTTTTATATACCTGAAAGCTGCTGGTAGATCTTAGATACTCTCACTACAAAAAAAAAAAAGTAGTTATGTGAGGTGATGGATATGTTAATTAACCTTATTTTGGTAATCTTTTTTTTTTAACTTTTTTTTTATCTTTTTCTAGGGCCGCTCCCACGGCATATGGAGGTTCCCAGCTAGGGGTCTAATCGGAGCTGTAGCCGCCGGCCTACACCACAGCCACAGCAACTTGGGATCCAAGTCATGTCAGCGACCTACACCACAGCTCACGGCAACACCAGATCCTTAACCCACTGAGCGAGGCCAGGGATCAAACCCACAACCTCATGGTTCCTAGTCGGATTCGTTAACCACTGAGCCATGACAGGAACTCCAGGTAATCATTTTAAAATATATATGTATATCAAGTCATCACATTGAACACCTTAAACGTATACAATGTTACATGTTAGTTCTATCTCAATAAACTTGAGGGGTGGAAAATGACTAAAGCAAAAAAAAAAAAAAAAAAAACCTAACAATACCAAGTGCTGATGAGGATGAGAGGCAACTAGAATTCATATACTGCTAGTGGGAATGCAAATGGTACTGCCACTCTGGAATGGCAGTTTCGTGAAAATAAACACTTACCATAATTTCTCTACTTTAAGAGCAAGAGCGGGGCTGAGTGAGTCTTAGAAAAAGACACAACATGTACTGATAAAAGAGGCCAGAAGGTTTAAGGTGTTTATGGATGTTTTGAAGTAGCTGAGTAGAGACGAACAAGAAGACAAGTGTAAATAGAAGGTAATAAGAGACCAAGTTAAGAGCATCCTCCACACATGTAGGGAAAGTGAAGAAAGTTACAGTTAAAGAGGTGATATCTGAGAGATGCAAATCAAGATCTTTGAGTTGACTAAGTCTTAAGATGATAAGATCCAAGGTGTATCTGGCTTTGGTCAATAACATGTTTTGCTTTAAGTTGAGAAGGCTTAAAGTTGCCAGCAGAAAACTTTCTTAGCAGAACTGGTGTGACTAGTTCCTACATAGAGATAAAAAACTGTCGTCATTTCTTTGGCAGTCTTTATCATATTTATTCCTTACTCTAATTTCCATACTGTGTGTGGAAGTGAACCTAAATACTTATTGCGGATTCACCATTAAAACTATATAGCATCTTCAATATATTATATGTATATCCTGGAGAGGGTGTGGAGAAAAGGGAGCCCTCCTACACTGGCAGTGGGAATGTAAATTGGTACAACCACTATGAAGGACAGTATGGAGGTTCCTTAAAAGACTGAAAATAGAACCACCATATGATTCAGCAATCCCACTCCTGGGCATGTATCTTGAGAAAACCATAATTCAAAAAAGATACATGTACCCCCATTGTTCACTGTAGTGCTATTCACAATAGCCAAGACATGGAAGCAACCTAAATGTCCATCAGCAGAGGAATGAGTAAAGAAGATGTCACACATATATACAAAATGGAATATTATGTAAAAGAATAAAAAAGAATGAGATAATGTCATCTGCAGAAACATGGATGGAACTAGAGATTATCATACTAAGTGATGTAAGTCAGACAGAGAAAGACAAATATCAAGGGATATCACTTATATGCAGAATCTAAAAAAAAAATGATTCAAAAGAACTTATTTACAAAACAGAAAAGCTGAAAGCCTCCCCACTAAAATCTGGAACAAGACAAGGATGTCCACTCTCACCACTTTTATTCAACATAGTATTGGAAGTCCTAGCCACAGCAATCAGACAAAAGAAATAAAAGTCATCCAAATAGGAAGAGAAGAGGTAAAATTGTCACTGTATGCAGATAACATGATACTATATATAGAAAACCCTAAAGACTCAACCCAAAAACTACTCAAAATGATCAACAAATTCAGCAAAGTAGCAGGATATAAGATTAACATTCAGAAATCAGTCACATTTCTGTATACTCACAATGAAATATTAGAAAAGGAATACAAAAATACAATACCTTTTAAAATTACACCCCAAAAAATCAAATACCTGGGAATACACCTGACTGAGGAGGTAAAGGACTTATATGCCAAGAACTATAAAACATTAATCAAAGAAATTAAAGAGGATGCAAAGAAATGGATAGATATTCCATGCTCATGGGTTGGAAAAATTGATATTGTAAAAATGGTCATACTACCCAAAGCAATCTACAGATTCAATGCAATCCCTATCAAATGACCCATGACATTTTTCACAGAACTAGAACAAACAATCCAAACATTTATATGGAACCACAAAAGACCCAGAATTGCCAAAGAAATCTTGAGGAACAAAAACCAAGCAAGAGGCATCACTCTCCCAGACTTCAGGCAATATTACAGAGCCACAGTAATCAAGACAGTGTGGCACTGGTACCAAAACAGACATACAGACCAATGGTACAGAAAAGAGAACACAGAAATAAACCCAGAAACCTAGTCAATTAATCTTCAACAAAGGAGGCAAGAACATAAAATGGGAAAAACACAGTTTTTTCAGCAAGCATTGCTGGGAAATCTGGACAGCTGCATGTTAATCAATTAAACTGGAACACACCCTCACACCATGCACAAAAATAAACTCCAAATGGCTGAAAGACTTAAATATAAGACAAGACACCATCAAACTCCTGGAAGAGAACATAGGCAAAATATTATCTGATATCAACCTTACAAATGTTTTCTAGGTCAGTCTCCCAAAGCAACAGAAATAAAAGCAAAAATAAACCCATGGGACCTCATCAAACTGAAAGGCTTTTGCACACCAAAGGAAACCACAAAAAAAAAAAAAAGACAACTTACAGAATGGGAGAAAATAGTTTCGAATGATGCAACTGACAAGAGCTTAATCTCTAAAATATACGAACAATTTATACAACCCAACAGCAAAAAGGCCAACAACCCAATGGAAAAAATGGGCAAAAGACATGAATAGACATTTCTCCAAAGAAGATATACAGATGGCCAACAAGCACATGAAAAAATGCTCAACATCCCTAATTATTAGAGAAATGCAAATCAAAACTACCATGAGATACCACCTCACCCCAGTCAGAATGGCCATCATTCATAAGTCCACAAATAACAAATGCTGGAGAGGGTGTGGAGAAAAGGGAACCCTCCTGCACGGTTGGTGGAAATGTAAGTTGGTACAATCACTATGGAAAACAGTATGGATATACCTTAGAAAACTAAATATAGAACTACTATATTTTCCAGCCATCCCACTCAGGCATATATCCAGACAAAACTTTCCTTGAAAAAGACACATGCACCCGCATGTTCACTGTAGCACTAGTCACAATAGCCAAGACATGGAAACAACCTAAATGTCCATCCACAGATGAATGGATTAAGAACATGTGATATATATATACACACACACATATACACACAATGGAATAATACTCAGCCATAAAAAAGAACAACATAACGCCATTCACAGCAGCATGGATGGAACTAGAGACTCTCATACTGAGTGAAGTAAGTCAGAAAGAGAAAGACAAATATCATACGATATCACATAACTGGAATCTAATATATGGCACAAATGAATCTTTCCACAGAAAAGAAACTCATAGACTTGGAGAAGAGACTTGTGGTTGCCAAGGGAGAGTGGGAAGGAGTGGGATGGACTGGGAATTTGGGGTTAATAGATGCAGACTATCACTTTTGGAATGGATAAGCAATGAGATCCTGCTGTGTAGCAGTGGGAACTATGTCTAGTCACTTATGATGGAGCATGATAATGTGAGAAAAAAGAATGTATACCTGTATGTGTAACTTGATCACCATGCTGTACAGTAGAAAATTGACAGAACACTGTAAACCAGCTATAACGAAAAAAATAAAAATCATTACGAATTCTGAAAAAAACAAAACAAAACAAAAGCAGAGATAGGCTCACAGAAAACAAACTCATAGTTACCAAAGGGGAAGGGTGGAAGGGATAAATTAGGAGTTTGGGGTTAACATAAACACACTGCTATATATGAAACAGAATATCAACAAGGACCTATTATACAGCACAGGGAACTTTACTCAATATTCTGTAATACCTTATTTGGGAAAAGAATCTGAAAAAGAATGGCTATGTGTAAAACTGAATCACTGTATTGTACACCTGACACTAACACAACATTGTAAACCAAGTATAACCAACATAAAATAAAATTTAAATTTTTTAAAAACATAAAGTGAAAAACAAAGGTAAAAAATTGTATAGCATCATCAATATATTACACATATTTTATTTATAAATAACATAAATATACAAGTGAAAAATGTCACATATATCATGACATTCCCCAAAATAGAAATTTTTTTCAGAAGAGATAAACATTATAAAAACAATATTTTAAAGTAATTTTTATGTCATTTCTTAATGGTACCAAAATCCTGTTTCTCTCCCAAAAATATTATGCTATAACTGTTCTAAGAAAAGCGATGTGATTGAATATGCTTCATCTTCTTAAATCTTAGTTTAATACCCTCTAATGTGGCAATTTTAAGTTCTAAATCTAAGTTCAGCTTATTATAATTCTTAGTTGTAATAGCTGCCATGATTGAAGAAGACATATCACAAAAATATGTACTTACAAATGAAAGAAATGTATCATTATCTATGTGTTCGAAATCATGATACTTGCTTTCCATTCTCAGAAACCAATTATACACAATGGGTTTGGGGACAAATTGACCAGGAAATTTCCACCTTCCTTAATACTAATCCATTATGCTTGCAAATTAATCAGAATGTGCCGAACTTTTACTATCTTTAACACACTGTCTCAAATCTCACCAAAATTCTTTTTTGAAAAAACTTAAAGGTCTTAACGTCTGTTTCCAAAATGTGTGTGAGTGCATGCATGCAGGCAGGCACATGTTTGTGTGATAATTACATCTGACACTGGTTTTCAGCGGCAAAAACCTCATAAGGAAGAAAATATCCCCAAATATCTATTTCTAAAATCCACTTTCAATTACACAAGTTTGTTTTGAAAAGCAGTGGCTTTCTCACATAATGTTAAAACATCAACTTTACGCTGAAGGTAAAGATTGTGTGTGCATGTATGTGAATAAATACAAGGACGTATTCCATGTCAGATATGATTAGGTATCATTGCCCATACCCAACAATGAAGCTAAGGAGGAATTCACACAATGAACACAAGAGTCAGCTCTGCCATTTTCTTATGGTTTACTTATACTTGCGTTCTGAGTACTCTCTTAATCCTCAGTTTCTTGGCAGAATTCCTGTTAATCTACTGGTCTATTTGGAAACCAATAGATTAATTAATATGTAATATAGTTAATATATACCATAAATCCACTAAACAAGGCACAAATCAACTGAAATTCTCAAAAAAAACGGAAACAAGTGAGTCACTGTCAAGCCTCCTGAATTCCCCTTGGCCAGAGAGAACCCAAAATCACCTCATATATGAACTGAATAGGTGCCTCTATATCACCTTGTATATCCCATAGTAAGAAAACCTTATTGCTTCCTGATTTTCATATAAAAAATAAATAGAAATAGAAAATAAATTTTTGCTCCACAAATGTTCCCTTTGTGGTGCACTCATTCCACTATGGAAAGATTCCTGAAATATATCACAGCAAATCCATTTAAGGAAATATTTTACAACCAATAAAATAATATGTAGAATAATAATTAAATATGGGGAAACACAACATAATGTTAGAATGAGAAGCAGTTTACCAATAGCATATAGGTGGGACAGAGGAAATATGTTTGTATATGGGTAAAATGGTCAAAGAAAAGTTACTAGAAGCACATACTCCAAAATGTTAGCCATTACCTTTGGATGGTAAGACTACAGGAAGTTTCTACATTCCCGAATGTATTTCTTTTACATTTTCTGAAATCTCTTTAATCATTTTGTAATCAGAGGAAGACATACTACTTTTTTTCCCACTATTTTCACAAGAAGTATGTCTCACCTTGTTATTTAATAACAAGACTGTTGTTATGAAATATGATGACTATACAGTGTCCATTCCATTCATTCATCAAAAGGGTGATGCTTCACTGTGTACCAGGCACTGCTCCAGACCACAGGCGACACAACAACGAGCAGAAACAGACTCTGTTCCCGCCCTTGGGAGGGAGAGGTGGACAGTCATCAATAGATTAAAAACACAACAGTAGTGAGAACTATGAATGAGGAATATATAGTGTCATAAAAACCCAAAAAAGGAGACCTAAACCGGAATGGAGGCAAAAAGAGACTGTAAGAATATGGTGGATGTCCAGACCTCTTAAAACATTTTAAATGCAACTGCTGTAATTTTTTCCATTCAAAACCAAAATGAATAATCTGCAGGCTATTTGTGGTTTTCTATTATTTAGGTCTCTATCCCTTTTTAATTAGGATGAATAATAAACAGTTGCTTAAACTCCCCAAAGTGTCAGAAAACGAGCAACCTGAGAAAAGAATACTTTGGCAAGATCAAAATAATTCTTTTTTTTTTTTTTTGTCGTTTTTTAGGGCCGCACCTGTGGTATATGGAGATTCCCAGGCTAGGGGTCAAATTGGAGTTGTAGCTACTGGCCTATGCCACAGCCATAGCAACATGGGATCCAAGCTGCCTCTGCAATCTACACCACAGCTCATGGCACTGCCAGATTCTTAACCCACTGAGCAAGGCCAGGGATAGAACCCACGTCCTCATGGATACTAGGCAGGTTCGTTAACCACTGAGCCACAACAGGATCTCCAATTAAAACAATTCTAAAGCCATCTTTAAGCCCCCTACAAGGTGAAAATCAAAAGAAAACTTTTAATCTAACCATAAGAAATGATAAGAAGGAGTTCCCATTGTGGCTCAGCAGGTTAAGAACCCTACGCAATATCCATGAGGATGTGGGTTCAATCCCTTGCCTCCCTCAGTGGATTAAGGATCCAGTGTTGCCACCACGTTGCAGCGTAGGTCACAATGCAGCTCGGATCTGACGTTGCTGTGGCTGTGGCGTAGGCCAGCAGCTGCAGCTCCAATTCGACCCCTAGCCTGGGAACCGCCTTATGCCACAGGTTCAGCCCTAAAAATGGGGGGGAAAAAAAAAAGGATGAGAAGACAGAAATCCTAACAGAAATAGAATTTCTAGTGAGCCAGTCCCTACAGAGATGGGTCCCATTTACTGTGTTTCCTTGGTTACTACTAAAAATTGGTAAAAGATACTTGGGAACAGTCAGGTTTAACAGGAAAGATGTGACAAGATTGAACTTACCTCAGAGTTAGGCAGACACTGTCAATTTCATGGTCCTTGCCCTTCCCAATTTATACATTTTACCAATTCACAAATGACTCAAAATAAAGGTGCATACAAATCTGGCATCCATACTGTGCTCTCCCAAATGCTAGACAACTATAAATTAATACAAATTATCACCTCATCTGTTTTCTAATATTGCTCTCCTAAGGCATTTTAGAGGGTCAGTGATTTTTCAATTCCTTAAATCATTTCTACCAACACTGTACCTTATGAGAAATTGCTAGAAGCCTAAATCTGCCATGTTCCTTTCCTCGATAAAAATGTAAATCTTTCCAAACACATTGATTTTTATCATGGTAAAAGCAAAGTATACCGTCCTGGCATTTTGCAAAGCTCTGAGTCATACTGGATGATGGGAATTTTAAAGAGAGAAGCCACGATTTTGCCCATCATTATCATTTCTTCTGGAGAAATGAAATGGTCCTAAACAGTACACCAGATCACACCTAGGATATACTGAAGGTACTGGCCATTCTTTTAAGAAGACTTCATGATTAAGAGCCCATGTGACAGCTCTCTGCAACACTGTAGACAATTGAGTTGCTGAATTTGGGGCAGAACTGAATGTTGATTAGTGTCAGTTCCCTCTTTGGGTGAAGAAAGATGATGCAAAGGTGTTCTTTTTCCTGCCTTTCCCCGAAAGAGGAGCAAAAAGGCAGTGTGTCATAGTTAATGACTCTCTCAGCTCCATTACTCCCGGCCTAGCATCTGAGAGAGGTAAATGATTTCACTGATTAGAAAATGAATCTTGAAAATGCAAGAGCTGCACAGAATACTGGCCCAGAATTCCACAGGTATTTGAATGAATACTGGAGAATAAATTCATTTAAAATTACTACCGTGAAAATGCACTACTAAGATGTGTGTTTTGGTCCAATGATCATCGCTGATAATATCATTAAATACTCTTTCATGGTACTAAATTCAAGATTAATTTGGATATTTAAACATGCACATTTTGGCCACACCCATGGCACAAAGACGTTCTGGGGCCACAGATCAAACCTGTGCCACAGCAAAAACCCAAGCTACAGCAGTAACAATGCAAGATCCTTAACCTACTAGGCCACCAGGGAACTCCCAAATATGTACCCTTTTTTGTCCTTTTAGGGCCTCACCCACAGCATATGGAGGTTCCCAGGCTAGGGGTCAAATCAGAGCTGTAGCTGCCAGCCTATGCCACAGCCACAGCAACATGGGATCCAAGCCGCATCTGCAAACTACACCACGGCTCATGGCAATGCCAGATCCTTAACCCACTGAGCAAGGCCAGGAATCGAACCTGCATCCTCATGGGTGCTAGTCAGATTCGTTTCCACTGAGCCACGATGGGAACTCTCAAATATGCACATTTTTAAATATTAGAAATTTAGCTAAATTCATAGCAACCCATAGGGATGTAGATGCCTTATTTCTACAAATAAACTCTTTTTTGGCTGATGAAATCCTATCTTAATAACATAACAAAGTTGGAGAGAACCTGTAAGAGTGAAATGTTGATAGTGATGGCCATACTGACATTTGTTTAACATATGAAATGTGATAACATTGGGAATGAGTTGCTCTGCGGGTGTAAGGTAGACATTTTGAGAGGTGCATTAACTTGTTTAGTCCACTAGTGTACTCGTTAGTAACCCTAACTAAAGGTTAGGATTGGAAATGTACTATTGCTGCGCTGAGAGTGGTTCATTCACCCCAAGAAATCTGATCCAATGATTATTTAATCCAGTGCACTTAAGGATTACTAAAATTTGGTACAAAAAAAATGCATGCAAGTATATACTTTTGTCTTTGGTTCAGAGACAGATTTTTCCTTTAATAGACATTTCCACATGTAATACATAGGAAAGACATTAGATCACAAATGCTAAACAAGATAGGGTTAGAGCTAATGGGTTTTGTTTTGGGTTTGTTTTTTGGTTTTTGGTGGTTTTTTTGCTCTAAGAGTGAAATGTTGAAATGCAGAAATTCCAGGGATCAAACTTGAACTTCAGCAGTGACAACACCAAATCCTTAACCCACTGAGCCACAGTGTGAAGGTTCCTCAGAAAACTAAATATAGAACTACTATATGATCCAGCAATCCCACTCCTGTATATATATCCAGAAAAAACTATCATTCGCAAAAAGATACACACTCCTATGTTCATAGCAGCACTATTCATGACAGCCAAGACATGGAAACAACCTAAATGTCCAACACCGGATGAATGGATTAAGAAAATGTGGTACATATATACAACGGAATACTACTCAGCCAGAAAAAAAGAATGAAATAGTGCCATTTGCAGCAACATAGATGCAACTAGAGATTCACATGCTAAGTGAAGTAAATCAAAAGGAGAAAGAAATATATGATATCACTTATATGTATAATCTAAAATATGACACAAATGAACCTATCTACAGAACAGAAACAGACTCATGGACAAGAATAGACTTGTGGTTGCTAAGGAGGAGGGGATGGGAGAGGGATAGAGTGGGAGGCTGGGGTTAGCAGATGCAAGCTATTATACACAGAGGGGATAAACAACAAGGTCCTACTGAAAAGCACAGAGAACTACATTCAGTGTCCTACAATAAACCATAATGGAAAAGAAAATTTAAATAAATACATATATATATGTATATACCAGAATAACTTTGCTGTGCAGAAGAAATTAACACTGTAAATCAATTATGCTTCAATTTAAAAAAGAAAAAATGTGTATAACACACCTCTATTTATACATAATCTTTAAAACACAACTTCCAATGTATTAATAAATTCCCTGAAATGAACTCAACTTCTTGTGAGACAACACAGTTTTATGGCTTTGTTGCTATACTGTGTGTGTAGCCCCGGAAAATAAACAAAATAATGCTGTTCTGTGAACAGAGCCACCAGATTGTATTATTTAATACTACTGATAGACGATAGTCATTTTTGCAAGTGGCATCTGGCCAAGATTGCGGGTCTCAAAGAGTGTCTCAACTGTGCTCAATCATTGCATCTCCTTCTATTAAAAAACCGTATTGAGATTTCTAGAACCCACAGCAATCAATCTGCTTGATTAATGAAATTTTTTCTAAGGCTTTTGTTTTCCTGGCACTGGCTCTCAGAAAAATTAGACGCTCACTTCCTCCTCCATTTGTGGTTGCTAGGAAAAAGAGATTTGGTGATAAATATTTATTATCTTCCAAATCCTGTCTCCCTTATGGTGGGGTTATTGCTTTATTCAGCTCCAGAGCTAAGGAAAATGTCTGCCGTCTCATTAATAATAAACAAAGCTGTGGTGTGTGCGCAATAATGAATTAAGCTCATCCGAGCCCATCTGTGCATCACTGTTCACAGGCATCTTGTCAAAGGAAGGTTCTGCAGAATCCACAGGTCCTTGGTCCTCTCATTATGTAAGTAATCTGTGGGAGGAGGCGAGTTAAGTTGTGAAATATTATTATACAAAGTGAGCAACCTCTTTTCCCAAATAACGTGTCTGGCAATGAAGCAAAATTCTAGCTATTGTTGCCCCAGGGTTGAGGGTGAAGAAAAGGAAAAATTACCAAGGCTCATTTGATTTTGGAGAATCAATGGAGCAGCCTCCCTATGGAAATTAAGCAGCTGGAGAGGGGCAAGGATCCGTGTGGACTTACTCACTTTCCCCATTTCTTGGCCAATTTAGAATGGCTCCTTCAGTGTGCTGGTGAGCCTCCTCCAAATTGCTTCATAAAAAATTCACTAACATTTCTACTATTTCTCTTCATCAGTCGTTCCTAGTAAACAGCACTACAAGTATTTATTATTTTGACAATCAACCCCTGTTCTCTTCTAGAAAAAAAGGCTTCCACATTGCCTTAACCTATTGCTAACAAAATTGATCCTCTAAATTCACGCATCTCAAACTTTAATGAGCACACGAACTCCCTAGGAATCTTGTTAAAGTACAGATTCTGATTTGGCAGGTCTGAGATGGGACCTGAGACGGTGCATTTCTAGCAAGCCCTCACAGTGATGCCCATTCTGCTGTCTGCAGAGCTCCCTTTAAGTAGTAAGACTCTCAATGATTCATCTCTCCCCTTGGAACTTTCGAAGAGTCAAGCAAAGACAATACACTAAGAAGCTCACATAAGCAAAGACAACATTTTTAAATAGCTTATATATAGTGTATTTAAAATATTTTATATTTTTTAAATAGATGGATTTGATGTTTTCGTCCAGAGTTGCCTCTCAACATATTGTTTCTGTAAACCATTACACCCTGTGCCTAGACAAGTCCCTCAAACTATTAAAGCAAATATCAAAGTGTTCTTATGAATGGTACTGTTCTAAAAGGGTTCTTCTGCTGTTTGCTGTCACTGTAGCTTTTCCTCATCTAGATCATCAGCTCCCTAAAGTTACAAAAGACAGCTACTATCCTATCTTAATAGCCCTTCACTTAGCATGTTGTCAAATTCAATTCAATCAACATTAATGAATACTGACTATATGATGGGCACCGTGCTGAACATGGAGATCCCGAAAGGAATAAGAAAACAGCAACATGATCTCGAGGAGTTTAGCAGTAAGGATAATATTGTCCCTGAATCACTTAAATAGAGCATTGTTAGAAAGCAAAATAAAGTCAACACTAGGCAAGTAAGATCATCTCATGAAGTTAAATATATTCGTTTCCAATTCAATATTTAAAATCCAAATCTTCTATGGAAACGCCGAATAACTTTTTGAATTCTTTGGAAACTCTAAGTAAACTTCAAGGACTATAATTTTTCATGAATCCAATGCTTTGCCATGTCTTTTATACACTGCTAAATGACAGCATTTCAACTGACCATATGCAAACAAATAAAAAAATGAAAATAATAAAAAATGCATTCTTAATTCCTGAGAAAATTTGACAGCTCTAATATGGAGGAATTCTATACCAGTGGAGTGGAAACTTTCACAAACAAACAATCAAAAGAAAGATGTTTTCTGCTACTTGTTACTTAGCAGTCCAGTCACACCAAGGTTAAAAATATAATTTCCATACTCCTTATCTAAGGGGACTCAATCAAGCAAGACTCCTTTCAACCCTCAATGGGACAGGAAGGAACAGATGCAAAAACATCTGCCCTGCTTCAAAATGATGAAAACACCACTGTGATATCAAAGACAGCTCTGGGTCACTCCACAAAAGTCGCTAGTCTCAACATGAAAGTGTTTTATCGACTGTCATTGTGGTAAAATAAAGAATGATACAGACTAACATTTTAATTATCAACCTGAAAACCTAGCTATTGGTCTTCTCTGTTCCATTTCACAGCATAATCACTGATATCCCTAATTGACACTTCCTTATGTGCCTTTTGGGGGACTGAAAAAATGCTTGAATACTTGACATTTTTGGTGCAGCAACAGTGACATCCAGTGGGTAGCAAGATTAACCCCAAAATTCTGTGTAAACTCAGTGAATGAGGGTTAGGATATGCAACGAAATGTTTTTGGTTATTCATAGCCACTTAGTATGAGAACCATACATTTTTAACTCTCTTGGGATAACAGTCTATTTAGTTGTTATAGTAGTTAAACAGACAAGGTCGCATCCTGTCAAACTGACCAACACATTGCTAGAGTCTCTTTCCAAGTCATTCCACTCATGGCAACAAAAACAACTATTACTCAGAAAAGTCTTATTAAATTAATTTTACAAATACCATTCTTTCTGTATTTGTTTAGATTCTCAGTTAAGTTTCTTAATTTAACCTGGCTTACCATCTGAAATGCTTCCAATTACCAAAAACTTCCTAAAATTCAAGTGAAGAAATAGAACTAGGTTTTTTTATGTGTATTTTCTTTATTTATACTTTCTGTATGCATATACTTATATAATACATATCTAAATGCATATATATAATAAATCTGCACCTCCTGTAGAGTTGATGGCTAACAGAATTATACAGCACAAATACAATGTTCATGGATTTCCAGACTTTATTTCAGTAATCTGTTTCTATCAATACTGCCTACCATTGCTCTCATTTCGATTTGAAGTTACCAAGTGTACTTCAGTCTAACTTCTTGCAAATAGACACTACTGAAGGATAACAGCTTTGGAGAAAATAATTGCTCCACAGATATGGATCCCTCAGGCTTAGAGGAAAGAAGTTACTTACCTAGACCCTGAGAACCTATCAGAAGAGACATCGATATTGCTTAAATTCCTCTGAAAATAGAACTCGATTTCTAGGTGTTTTCTGGAAGAAAGGACAAGACTGGTAAATTTGGTTCATTAGCCCAAATTGGATCCCTTAGCAAGAAAGAAAACAGAGACTCTGAAACAAAATAAACAGAGTGCTCAGCAACCCATCTGTGTATACCCCAAAAAAAGTGATCCATCAAAAATCAAGATCAGGAGTTCCCATTGTGGCTCAGTGGAAATGAATTTAACTAGCATCCATGAGGACGCAGGTTCAATCCCTGGCCTCCTTCAGTGGGTTAAGGATCCGGGGTTGCTGTGAGCTATGGTGTAGGTCACAGATGCTGCTCAGATCTGGTGTTGCTGTGGCTGTGGTGTAGGCCAGTGGCTACAGTTCCAGTTCGGACCCCCTAGCTTGGGAACCTCCATATGCCACAGGTGTGGCCCTAAAAGATTAAAAAAAAAAATCAAGATCAGACTCCCTGTACAGAAAAATCAAAATCTATACAATTTCAAAAGCAACAGGAAGCCCGGAATTCCTGGGCTCTGCTATTAACAAAATAGCTTTCATAAGGCATTGGAATAGGTCCATCAAATCTTTTAGACAAACTAAATATATTGTGTCCATGCAAAAATAAAAAGCAAAGAAACTCAGGCTCAGAATAATCTAAGAATAATGAATAGAAACAAAAAATAAGAGGGTTGCTCCTAAGACATTTAGTCTGCTAAGCTGATGCTGATTAACAGGGCAGCCACCAACTACCTTTGGCTACTGAGCACATAAAATGTAGTCAGTCCAAATAGAGATGTACTGTAAGTATAAAACATATATTGGGCTCTGAAAACTTAGTATGAAAAAATAATAAAAAATAAATAAATTCTAATAGTTTGTATATTGACTACATGTTTAAATGGTATGGAGTTTCCATGCTGGCCTAGCAATTCATAGCAGTATTATGGCTCAGGTTTAATCCCAGGCCCAAGGACTTCTACGTGCAACGGGCGTGGCCAAAAAATGATAATATATTGCATGTATTTAGTTAAAATACATTACCAAAATTATTTTATGTGTTCCTTTTTATTTTTTAACCTAGCTACTTAAAAGATTAAAATTACATGTGTAGTTTGCATTATATTTCTATTAGTGCTCTTCTAAACAAATATGCAATAATGAACATGTTCACACAAAAAAAAATTTCCACCACCATTTCAAATACTATCCCATCTTAATAGATTATCCACTCTTCAAGTGTCCTAGCCTTCTCTCTTGCTTTTCAAATTCACATACGTGATTTAAATATATTTTATATCAGAGTTCCCATTGTGGCTCAGCAGTTAATGAACCCGACTAACATCCATGAGGACTCGGGTTTGATCCCTGGCCTTGCTCAGTGGGTTAAGGATCCGGTGTTGTTGTGAGCTGTGGTATAGTCACAGATGCAGCTCAGATTCCACATGGCTGTGGCTGTGGTGTAGGCCAACGGCTACAGCTCCAATCAGACCCCTAGCCTGGGAATCTCCATATGCCATGGGTGTGGCCCTAAAAAGACAAAAAGACCAAAAAACATATTTTATGTTAACGATTACAGTTTATGCTACTATCCTTGGTCATGCAGGAACACTATAAATAGGAAAAATTCAGTGGTTAAGCTTGCAGATTCCGAAGCCTAATTCAAATCCCCAGTCTACCCCTTACCAGCTGTATAACCATGGGGGTGTTATGAAATGTTTCTGTGTGTCAGTTTCCTCAAATGTAAAATGAGAATAACAATAAGAATATTGAAGGGATAAAGCAAGTTAATACATCAGTTCTCTCATGACAATGCCTAGCAATTAGAAAACATCAGAGTTCCTGTTGTAGCAGAGTGGGTTAAGAATCTGACTAGAGTGGATCAGGTTGCTGCGGAGGTGCGGGCTCGATCCCTGCCTGGTGCAGTGGTTTAAGGATTCAGTGTAGCCGCAGCTGTGGTGTAGATCACAGCCACAGCTTGGATTCGATTCCTGGCCTAGGAACTTCCATATACCACAAGTGTGGCAAAAAAAAAAAAATTAGAAAACATTATTAATTTATTATTAATGATACAGTTGATTTACTCTTTATCACTGACAGCTTAAGAGAACAATGAACATCTGATACCTTCAAATATTCTTAAAACTTTAAAGAAGGATTAATAATACATACTTTTAAAATTACATCACTCTTCAAATAATATGATTCATACAGTAATCTTTTCCTAAAGAAATTAGTCACTTAAAATATTGACTATTTCTTCATTTTTCCTTTTTGAGAAAACTCATACTTTCTTCAGTCCCTTTGTAATTTTTTTCTAAGTCCTACTTCCCTTTCCTTTGATTAATCTCTTATAATTATGTTTTCCCTCCCCATTACGCAAAATTCAAAGCTCAGTTGGACTCTTCATTCTTCAGAACATCTGGATCTAGAAAGCAGTTTCTTCCTATTCTTTCCCTTCCATTCCTAAAAATTCCACCTTCTTAATCACATCTGCCATTTTTCAGATGTGGTCCAAGTTGCATCTTTCCCACAAGGCCTTGTCCATCTGCAATAGCCTGCATTATTCTCCTTCTCAAACCCTCATATCATGCCCATTCATTCATTCAACGAATGTTTATTGTTTGCCTATAACAGAGAGTTTTTGGCTCCAGGGATACCAAAGAAAATGAAACACATGTATTCCCATCCTCATGGAAATTACAGCCTGAATGGGAAAACAGAAATCAAATAAGTCCTCATAAGAGAGATGAGTATCATGAGATATAAGCCAGGGAGCTAAGAGACCAATGTAAATACAGGCTCATGTTTGCTTCCCTAACCAGACTGAAAACCATTACATCTTTTATTTCCTTAATAACCCCTCCAGCATCCAGTACAGTACTAGACATACAGGAGGAGTCTAAATATTGGTTGAACAAATATAAACAATATTTTTAATTATTTAGATCCTATATCTTTCTTTCACATTAGCTACCATTTGACACCCTAAGGTTCAACTTTGACCCTCTATACTGCATGGTATAGAGGACAGATCATGCCAGATCAGGTGACCTAATAAGCTAGATCCCAGCACCCAAACCCACTAACTGTACATTTACATCTGTTAACCAAAGTATTGTGCATATATAAGACACCAGCATTTTTGGTCCATTCCTGAAACATCTTCACCTCTTCTGAATTCAGCAAATTTTCCCCAAGACCCTTTCCTAATATAATTTTTAAAAACTTAACTGTAGGAGTTCCCATTGTGGCTCAGTGGTAACTAACCCAACTAGTATCCATAAGGAGGTGGGTTCAATCATCCCTGGCCTTGCTCAGGGGGTTAAGGATTCGGTGTTGCCATGAGCTATGGTGTAGGTCGCAGACATGGCTTGGATCCAGCATTGCTGTGGCTGAGGTGTTGGCCAGCAGCTGAGCTCCAATTTGACCCCTAGCCTGGGAACTTCCATAAGCTGTAGGTACAGCCCTAAAAAGAAAAAAAAAAAAAAACTTAACTGTAATTCAATAGCCCAAATATAGTCACTGTTGACAATTTCATGTAGGTCTTTCCAGTCTTTTTTCCATATACATATATATATATATATATATATATATATATATATATATATAGCTTTCTAAAACTAGGGTCTACAAATGAACTTATTTGCAGAACAAAATAGACTCACAGACTTTGAAAAACTTATGGTTACCAAAGGGGACAGGTGGTGAAGGAAGGAATGGACTGGGGGTTTGGGATTGGCCTATGCACACTGTGGAGATATATAGAATGACTGGCCAATGGGGACCTGCTGTATAGCACAGAGAACTCTACCCAATATTCTGTGATAATCTATGTGGGAAAAGAATCTGAAAGAGAATGGATGTGTGTACATGTATCACTGAATCACTTTGTCGTACAGCAGAAATGACCAGAACCTTGTCAATCAACTATACTTCAACAAAACTTTAAAAAATGAAAAAAATTTAAAAAAAAAAACAAAATAAAACTGGGGTCATATGGTACATATATTCTTATAGTCTAATTTTCATCCAATATACAATGAATATTCTCTCATATCACTGAGATATGATTTTTAACGGTCACATAATATGGATGGAGAGTTATTATTGAATATTAGCATTCCTTCTACTCCACAGTTTTCTATTTTCCATTGTGTTGGACTCCCCATCAGCTGATTCTCAAGCTTTATTATAAAGGGAGAAATAGGTAACAGTAAATAGAGGTTCAATACTTCCTCCTACCCCTCAATTTAACCCAACAAGTAAACCAATATTTCTTCCCTAAAATTTGACTCCCCAGCTTATGGCAAACAGGCTGTGCACCACTCTTCTCTAGCTATAACAATTCATGTTCCTTCAGCATCTAATGAGATGATGGCTATGGAAGCACTTTATAAAATACTTAATGATACAGGATTAAAAACATAAATAATTGATTTTTCTGAGTTAAAAAATAATGGCATGTTTAAGATGCAGTGCTAAAAATAAGAACTGGTCACAAAGCCTGTGTATATAATATAATCCTATTTGGGAGAAAATTATCTATTTTACATAGATATGTTGGCAGGCTATGCCACAGAATTTAACAATGATTATTCCTAAGTTTAGAACATCTGGTGATCTTTAGTTTTTTTCTTTCTTTCTTTTTCCTTTTCTTTCTTTTCTCTCTTTCTTTTTTCTTTTCTTTTCTCTCTCTTTTTTTTTGCTTCACTTGCCTATACTCCCATAGCTATGTATTATTTGTATAAAGAGAAATATTTAAGTATTATCTAAATATGATTTTGATACTGTTGTTATTTTTATAGCTTTATATATTATATCATTTTTATTTATGTACTTATTCTGTGATGCCTACAAAAAGGATGATTATTTTAAAATTCTAATCACTAATTGAATTAGTTTCTTAGGGTGGCCTAAACAAATTACTCCCAAAATGGGTGGCTTCAAACAACAGAAATTTGTTAGTTTCCTGGCGGCTCAGCAGGTTAAAGATCTGGTATTTTTACTGCTGTGGCTCAGGTCACTGCTGTGGCACAAGTTCAATTCCTGGCCAAGGAACTTCCACTTGCCGCAGGTACAGCCAAAACAAAAACAAACAAAAAAAACAAAAACAAACCCCAGAAATTTAATGTCTCATAGTTCTGGAGGCTAGATGTCCAAAATCAAGGTGTCAACAGGATTATGCTATCCTGAAGGCTCTAGAGAAGAATCTCTTCCATGCCTTTTTGCTTCTGGTGTCAAAAGCAATCCTTGGCATTTCCTGATATGCATCTGCATAACTTCAATCTCCGCCTCCATCGTCACATAGCATTCTCCCTCTGTGTCTTCACATTATCTTCTTTAAAGATACCTGTCACATTTGATTAAGGGCCTACCATACTCCAGTATGATCTCATCTTAACTAATTATATTTGCAACACCCTTATTTCCAATTAAGGTCACATTTTAAGGTACTAAGGATTAGGACTTCCACCTAATAATGCTATTACTACTACCAATACTTCAACCCATAATACTAATCAAGGGATTTTACTTTTTATTTTAAAACCTACACATTTAAATAAATTATGCCCTTAGGTTTTTGTCTTGCTTTTTCAAAAATTGATATAGTAAATCACTTGAAATAGATTTACACTTCTCAGAACACCATTCTAGAAATGTTTCTACAATAGTCTAATTCATCATCTCTACATAATACATTGGAAAATTATCATCTATACAGAATGAGTTTGAAAACTAAAAGCATCGTGTACTTGTACCATTTATCAGTGCCCTGCCAGGAACAGATATAGCTCTTCTGTCACCTGGAAGACTGAACATTTCATAATACAACTCCTTGTGAATTTTAAATAGATTAACATATCATTTTTTTCTTCTTTTACCAAAACTAAAATTTGTTGTTCAAACCCATACTAAAACAGCACAAGAAATAAAACAGATTTCTTTGATTTTACACTCTACTCAGAAACAGTTTCTTGCAAAGAAAAAGTGAAGAACCACAACCCTTAAGTAATCAAGATGAGCTCTTGAAAAGCAAAAAAGCGACTGAAGTCTAAAAAGCCGTGGATCTACCACACCGTGAACAACTCCTAAGTGTATTTGAGCAATCTTTTGAAAAAGTACCTTTTCATGTACAGCTGATGATGATCATTCTCTGAAAAAGTGAAACCCCTATTAAAGAGATACCTTTTGAAGAAGCATTAAAAGCCAGAATAAAAATCGTCATAGTGTTGTTTCCAAAAGTAAGGTTATCACTCCCTTTTCCCAAAAGATAAGGTTTTCTCATGATGGCCTTGGTGACCTGTAAATGATAATGCCCAGTGGTTGAGAAGTTCAATCCTAGGGCAGGTCCAACTGGGATTATTTCAATGAGAAGTACAATCACTAAGACAAATATTCTGCAATAAAAACATATCAGTTGGTCACTGCCATAATAAGGCTGCATAACAAACATCTACACAAATCTTAATGGCATTCAACAATAAGCATGTGTTTCTTCTTTATGCATCTATGGGATGGTTGGGTTTTACTGATAAAGGCTAGATTAAGTTGTGATTCAAGGTATGAGTTAGGTCCACATCTGCTCCACATATCCCTCCTTTTTGGCTAAGAAGCTATCCAAAGCACATTCTTCTCTTGGTGTTCAATGGGGGTAAAATTAATTGCACCAATGCATGTCAAATATTTGATCACATCATATCCACTAACACGTCATTCACCTACACAAGTCACATGGAGACACCCAAAGGCAGGGGGCAGTGAAGAAGACTCTTGTCTCCCATGAGGTCATGGCAAAGAGAATGAAGAATGGAGACAGTGATCCACAGTCCACAACAAACAGCGTATGGACTTTATAGCACTAAACAAGCTATGTTCCTTTTGCAACATACAGAACAAATAAAGATCTATCCCTTGAAAGTGTTTTGTCTACCAGGAGCCACAAGACTAGGATAGCCTATACCACCCTTAAAAACTATTTTGTTTGCTGCTATGAGAGTTAGTATACCAAATAATTCAGTACAAATCATGGCGATGATATAATTTAGCCTCTAATATTTTATCTTGTACTCTTATTTACATGTTTATAAATTCTGTTGTTCCAAAACGTATTTAATGATCTCTCTAAAGTTACCTGGCTGGCATAGTCTTACTACTCATATTATCTGTCACTATCTCTATTTAACTATTCCTTCTCAGAGGAAACAGGGAAACCCTAAAAACAAGAATACACACTCATGTGCCAATTCCCCAATCAGAAACTGCAAAAGCAGACCAACCATAAGGAAACTCCCAAGAGAGTCAATTATTTCAGTACTGTTCTGAGCCTGCAACAGTCCTTGGAGAGAAATTCTTTCAGATGAACAGCAAGAACTGTAGGGTAGTTGGAATGCACAGGCCTTGAAGTCAGACTAAACTTGTTTAGAAACTCACTGCTATCATTTAAAAATCTCTCCAATTTGCAGGTTCCTCCCATGGAATGGAAAGAATAATGCTTCCTTCATAGCATGCTGTACCATTAAACTGGATGTTTATAAAGACCCTAGCATTATGCCTGGTAAGGTGAAAGATTCGGGAGCAAATCTGAGGAGTGATGGTATTATAGCAAGTTGAAGAGAAGCCAGTTATGTCAAGACAAAATATATGCCATCAATGAGTTCCTGAAAGTTTACTGTGTAATTTCTGGCTTTACTTAAAACTGCTATAAGCAAAATCACTGTGAGAGCTATTTGCCTCAAAGGTCATCGGGGAGTTGTTTTTTTTCTCCAGTTTCTAGAGACTGCGTAGAGATTGCTCTACGCTGAATGGTGGCATTAGCTGAAGCAGCATTTAGCAGTTCAACACATGGTTGAGTAAAGCCCGGGGGGAGAATTCGATGATAACATTTCAAGGGTAAATTGCCAATGGACAAAAATAGCAAGGAGGCAGGGCAGTCTAGGGTTTAGCAGTAGAATTTTTAAAGAGGCAAAGCCACGCTGTCCTGTTCTTTTCAGCAAGTATTCTCCTGAGAGCCAGCTCTTTACCTCCAATCAGTGCTGTAACAGCTGAAGGCTTTGGCCTTTAAAAGCTACAACAATTGCTCAGAGACAAGCTGAACTAACATTTAATTCTGCATTTGCCATTTCTCCCACTTAGACCCTATGGTGCAAACCCTGTCTGCCGCCAGAACCAAGGATTACACAAAGCTACATTTGCAGATCTAGTGTTTACTACCCTAAGAGGTTCCAGGAAGAAAAAAAGTTTGCAGACTACAGCTCCTGCCTTTACCACCTTAGAAATGAATGCTATAAACCAACAATAATTTGGAAGATGATTATCCAGTCTGAGGTTGATCCTACCCTTCCCACTGCTCACCTTTGGCACTTAACTGCCAAGTTGTCACGGAAGTTATGCATTGGGCCAAAAATACAGAATTCAAATAATATATTCCACTATTTATTAACAGTGCCAGAGGTGTCTTTGATACAGGGCATTCTTTGAGTTTTTCTTCACTCCACTTATGAACAGAGATATACTGTTATCACCAAAAGTCAGATGTAGTAATTTTACATTTGACTCCCCCTTGACCTTTAGTTATTAAAAGTGGTTTGGAACTATTTTTCTAAACCATTTAAGAAAGCTGAGCTATCACCTACAAGACATAATTATTAAGTAGTTTAAGATTGATAGCTTCAGTATGTATTCCCTCTAGCACTTCATTAAAAGAAATAGTCTATATAAAGTCTCTAGCACTGGCATGGCACCTAGCAGGTACTAAGTGAATATTATTAATTCATGTTCACAAGAATTTGTGTCCATCTCCCCAAATCCATAATCTAATCTTGTTTTCCATATCTACCCCTCTCAACAAATGTCCTTATTGCTGGAACACCTAGAAGGGTCTAACGCCAGGGCCTCTACTTTCTCATCTCCAATCCTTCAGAAATTCGCCTGGCTCATATACCATCTCTTGAGAACAGGTTCTTTGCTTTCTGAGGTACCACCAAGTAATAGAATAAATTACTTTACACTAAGGCGAAAATAGTAAAATCCTAGAAGCAGCAGGCAAAGCGGGTGTTAGTACCTCTCGATGGCAGTTAACATGCCTACTGGGCAAGAGTTTCTTTGAACATGGGGAAAAGTGCACTGAGATGAACTTAGATTAATTAAAACCAACAAGGTTTAAAGAATTATGCACAAGAATGCCTTAGAAATTAAATATATATTTCCTTAGTAAATGCACCAATACTCTGTACTCACAGAGAATGTAAATACCAAAGAAGGACTTCTTGTTTTCGGTCATGGTAAGGACTTTTATTCAGATAAAACCACCTTTTGAAAATGGGGTATGAAAACTGGCAAAAATTATTTTTAATCATCTTAAAAAGCACCAAGTTACTCGAAGACCAAATTTTGGATGAAAGACTACCCAGAGAGATAAGAGTCCTACTGAAGCACCAAAGTCATTTTTTCCAGAGGGCACTTCCATATGCCACACTACATGTTTGGGACACAGGGGACAGAAATCAAGACCCAGGATCATCCAGGCATGGGAAGTCTTACAAGAGAGGCTCCGCATATTAAGTTGTGATCACAAAGAGTTACCCAGTCTAATACAAAATCGACTTCTGGCTCCCAAGACCAGGAGATGAAAGAGAAGTCTGCCTTGGCAGAGGAAAAAATTAACACGAAAATAATCCATGAGACATTTTGCCACAGCTAAATCCTCAAATGGATTAGCATCTGAGTCAGTCAAAGAATCTGGTTTGAGATTATCTCTGATTGTTAATGTGTCTGAGCACCTGGCAGAACCAAACCCAAGGCATCCCTGGAGGACGGCATGTCCATCCTAGGCTTTAAAGAACTTGGCAAATAATCGTTTCAGGTCAGAAACCCATACACAGTCAAAGATGACAAGGGACACAGAAAATAAAACAACATTAACTTTAAAAAGCATTTAAAATAAATAAATAAATAAATAAAATAAATAAAAAGCATTTAAAAAAAAGACAGTGGAAACGTGCACAGACTTCAGATACTATAAATGTCAGAAATAGACATTAAAATACCAATGTTTAAAGAAATAACAAACTTGAAAATATCTGCAAGGACCAGGATGTTAAAAAGTTATAGAGTAGGTAAAAAAAAAAAAAAAGAACTTTTAAAAACAAAAATATGATTCTGAAATTAAAAATTCAGTGAATGTATTTGACAGCAGACTAGACAGAAGAAGAAATGTGACCTGAAAGATATATCAAAAATTAAAGAGAATGAGGAGTTCCCATCGTGGTGCAGTGGTTAATGAATCCGACTAGGAACCATGAGGTTCTGGGTTCGATCCCTGGCCTTGTTCAGTGGGTTAAGGATCTGGCATTGCCGTGAGCTGTGGTATAGGTTGCAGACAAGACTTGGATCCCATGTTGCAGTGGCTCTGGCACAGGCTGGCAGTTACAGCTCCGATTAGACCCCTAGCCTGGGAACCTCCATATGCCATGGGAAGCGGCCCTAGAAAAGGTAAAAAGACAAAAAAAAAAAATTAAAGAGAATGAAACACAAAAAGAAAAGAATGAAAAATGAAGAGAGTGTATATTCTCATTCAAATATACAGTGAGAAGGTCTAAAATATATTTGATTTAAAAAAGAGAGGAAAAAGAATGGATCAGAGGTAATATATGAAGAAACATTGGCTAATAATTTTACAAAACTGATGACAGAATCAAGTGCCCAGAAAATCTCAAATAGGGTAAGTAAAAGGGAGTCCACACATAGACCTATTAGGATGTAATGATAGAAAATCAAAGGCAAAGAGAAAAAACCTTAAGCAACCAGAATAAAAGATGGCAGTATGCTTTAAAGGATAGCAGTTAGATCAAGAGTTATCTTCAACAATTGAAGCCAGAACACAGTGGAATGATATTTCCAAAGTGAAGAAAGAAAATAACTAGCAATCCAGAATTGTATGAACTAGGAAGATATCTTCCAAGAATGAGGGTGGACTAAGTTTCAGACAAACAAAAACTGAGAAAGTTTATCACTACATACTTTCTCTAGAGGAAATGAAATATTTCAAGCAAAAATAAAATTATTCCAAATGGAAAGTATACAGTTAAAGAAGAGAGATCAAAACTGAGAGGTAAATCTGAGGACTAATACAATTGGACATTGATTACATAAAACAATATCAATGAAGTCAAATGACACTTAGGGAAAAAAGATTTATAAGTGTTAAATGTTTATATTAGAAAAGAGACAGGACTGAAAATTAATGAACTAAGCATCCATATCAACAAACCAGAAAAAAAAAACAGCAAAATATAACCAAAGAAAGAAGAAGAAAATAATAAAGAGGAGAAATTAATGAAATAGAAAACAAATATGTAATAGACTAGAATAGTAAATTTTCAAAAGTTGATTCAAAAGGCTAATAAGAAAGGGTGGGGGAAAAAATATAATTATAATGTATACATGTAAGGATAACCTGACCCCCTTGCTGTACAGTAGGAAAAAAAAAAAAAGAAACCACAAAAAAAAAAGCTAATAAAAGTTGATTTTTCAAAAGGCTAATAAAATTCATAAATCCTAGGGAGGCTCACCGGTAAAAAGAGGTAAGTCACAAATATCCAAAGTCATATATGAAAAAATAACCATGACTACAGATTCTGCAGACATTTTAAAAAGACAGTAAGAGGGTATTAAGAACATTTGAAATATAAATAAATAGGTAAACTCCTAGGGAAAAAGTGTAACATCAAAATTGGCTTAATAAAATCTGAGAAGTCCTATAATAATTAAAGACCTGACTCTGTAGTCAAAACCTTCTTACAAAGAAAGCTCAGGCCCAGTTCTCATTGGTGAGTTATATTAAATATTCAATGAAAAAAATTGCAATTTCACACAAATTCTTCAAGAAAAAGGGGAATAAAGGAGCACTACCCCTACCTAGTTTTACAAGCCTAGGATAATCTGATTAAAAAAATGAGAGAAAAAAAAACTCAGGACAATTTCACTCATAAGCTTGTGCAAATATCCCAAAGAAAACATCAAACGGAATCCAGCAGAATATGAAAGGAATAATACAATATGACCAAATTGAGTTTATTTCTGAAATGCTGGGAAACTTTAATATCAGAAAAGCAACTAATGTAATTTGCTGTATTATCAGATTACATTTCACTGAGCACACTATTTGGCATATTAAGGAAAGAAAAATAAATAAAAGTAATAAAGATGAGAGAGGAAAAAAACTTATTATTTGCAAATGACATGATTATGTCAAAAACAAATGCAAAATTATTCATTCTTTTAGAATAGTAAGATAATGTAACAAAGTTTTTGGATATAAAAATTGACATGCCAAAAATACATGACATAGAAATTAAACTGAGTTTCTATATGCTGCAACAAGCATTTCATTGAAATTTTAAAATGATACCATTTATGACAACATCATATCAAACACCTTAGAATAAATCTATCAAAAGATGCATAAGAATGCTATAGGGAAAAATATAAATGTATGGGAAGATTTTTTTTAAAAACTTTATAAAATTGAGAGATATCACATTTGTGGTTTGGAAGACTTAGTATTTTCAAATCAATTTATTTGAATTTTATCTATATACTCAATGCAATCCCAAACAAAATCCCAACAGATTGCTTTTGGTTGAATTTAAGAGGCTGATTCTAAAACGGATATGGAAATGCTAAGGGCAAAGAACGGCCTAGATATGCTTGAATAAGAACAGGGTTGAAGGATCTCACCTACTAGATATCAAAATATATTACAGTTATAGTAATCAAAACAAAGAGACTAATGGAACAAAGTGTAGACAATAGACTTACACATGTATGTGCACGTGAGATATGGGGGTGGGCACTGCACATGGGTGTGGAAAGAACAGACTTTCAATCAATGGTACTGAGGCATGTGAATATCCACATGGCAAAAAAAATGTTTTTGGACTTTGAGCTCACACATGCAAAAAAAATCAATTTCAGATGAATCAAAAACCTAAATGTGGAAAGTTCCCTTGTGGTGCAGTAGGTTAAGGATCCAGTGTTGCCACAGCTGTGGCATAGGTTGCAACTCCAGTGCAGTTTCAACCCCTGGCCCAGGAACTTCCATATGCCACAGATACAGCCAAAAAAAAAAAAAAAAAACACCTAAATGTGAAGTCAAAGATTACTGAAAATAATACAGAAAAATATCTTCATGACCTCATTGTAGGAAAGAATTTGTGATGACAAAAAGCACTGTCCATAATGAATTGAGTGGACTGCATAAAAATTAAAAACTTTTATTCTTGAAAGAATGCTATCGAGAAAGTGAAAAGAGAAGAAAAATGGGAGATATTATTTGCAAATCATATATCTAATAAGAGACTTCTAAATAAAGAACCCTTACAACACAATAACAAGACAACCCATTTTTTTAATTGGCATAGATTCTAAATAGACATTTCTCCGAAGAACATATACAAATGTCCAATAAGTATGTGAAACTATGCTCAACATCATTAGTCATTAGGGGAAATCAAATCAAAGCTACAACAATAAACGACTTCTCCCCCACTGGGACAGCTATAATTTTAAGGGGGGGGGGGATGGAGAACAAACAACCCAAAAATTTATATGGAACCATGAAAGACACGGAATTGCCAAAGCAATCCTAAAAAACAAAAACCAAGCAGGAGGCATAACTCTCCCAGACTTCAAGCAATATTACAGAGCTACAGTCATCAAGACAGTGTGGTCCTGGCACAAAAACAGACATACAGACCAATGGAACAGAACAGAGAACCCAGAAATAAACCCAGACACCTATGGTCAAGTAATCTTTGACAAAGGAGGCAAGAACATAAAATGAGGGAAAGACAATCTCTTTAGCAAGTGGTGCTGGGAAAACTGGACAGCGGCATGTAAATCAATGAAACTAGAACACACCCTCACACTATGCACAAAAATAAACTCAAAATGGCTTAAAGACTTAAATATAAGACAAGACACCATAAAACTCCTAGAAGAGAAATACAGGAAAAACATTCTCTGACATCAATTGTACAAATGTTTTCTTAGGTCAGTCTCTTAAAGCAATAGAAATAAAAACAAAAAATAAACCAATAAGACCTAATCAAACTGACAAGCTTTTGCACAGCAAAGGAAACCATAAAATAATACACCCTACAGAATGTGAGAAGATAGTTTCAAATGATGCAACTGACAAGGGCTTAATCTCCAAAATATACAAACAACTCATACGACTCAAAGGCAAAAAAAAACAACCCAATTGAAAAATGGGCAGAACACCTGAATAGACATTTCTGCAAAGAAGACATACAGATGTCCAACAGGCAACTGAAAAAATGGTTAACATCACTAATTATTAGAGAAATGCAAATCAAAACTACCTTGAGGTACCACCTCACAATGGTCAGAATGGTCATCATTAGTAAGTCTACAAATAAAAAATGCCAGAGAAGGTGTGGAGAAATGGAAACCCTCCTATAGTATTGGTGGGAATGTAAATTGGTACAACCATTGTGGAAAATAATATGGAGATACCTCAGAAAACAAAATATAGAACTACCACATGATCCAGCAATCCTACTCCTGGGCATATATTCGGACAAAACTTTGATTCAAAAAGATACCTGCACCCCTATGTTCACCACAGCACTATTCACAAGAACCAAGACATGGAAACAATCTAAATGTCCAACAACAGATGACTGGATTAAGATGTGGTACATATACACAATGGAATACTACTTAGCCATAACAAAGAACAAAATAATTGCAGCAACATGGATGGAACTAGAGACTCTCATACTAAGTGAGAGAGAAAGACAAATACCATATGATATCACTTATATCTGGAATCAAATATACTGCACAAATGAACCTATCTACAGAAAAGAAACACTCATGACATGGAGAACAGATTGGTGGTTGCCAAGAGGGAGGGGGAGTAGGAGGGAGTGGGATGGACTGGGAGTTTGTAGTTAGTAGATGCAAACTGTTACATTTGGAGTAGATAAGCAATAAGATCCTTCTGTATAGCACAGAGAACTGTATCTAATCACTTGTGATGGAACATGATGGAGGATAATGTGAGAAAAATAATGTATATGTTTGTATAACTGGGTCACTTTGCTGTACAGCAGAAACTTACAGAACATTGTAAATCAACTATAATTTTTTTTAAAAATTTAATGAAATTAAAATAGTACCCCCCCAAAAAATAAAATAAAATAAAAAGAGGGGCATTAGCAAATGTGGGTGACAATGTAGAAAAACTGAAACCCTCATACACTGCTGATAAGAATGTAAAAGGTGCAGCCCATTGTGGAAAACAGTTTGGAAATTCCTCAAAAGATTAAATATAGTATTGGCATAAAACCCAGCAATTCTATCCCTAGGTATATACCCAGGAGAATAGCAATCACATGTCCATACAAAAATCTGTATATGGGAGTTCCCGTTGTGGCGCAGTGGTTAACGAATCAGACTAAGAGAGGTTGCGGGTTCCATCCCTGGCCTTGCTCAGTGGGTTAAGGATCCAGCATTGCCATGAGCTATGGTGTAGGTTGCAGACTCGGCTCGGATCCCATGTTGCTATGGCTCTGGTGTAGGCTGGTAGCTACAGCTCCAATTCAACCCCTATCCTGGGAACCTCCATATGCCATGGGAAGTGGCTCTAGAAAAGGCAAAAAGACCAAAAAAAAAAATCTGTATATGAATGTCCACAGCAGCTCAGTTCACAACAGCAAAAGAGTAGAAATAATCCAAATGTCCATCAAATTATGAATGAATAAAAAATGGAATAGACTGAAAATTATAAGATGTTGATGAAAAATTAAAGCAGACACAAATAAATGGAAAGACATCCTGTGTTCATGGATTAAAAGAATTAATATTGTTAAAGTGTCCACACTACCCAAAGTCATCTACAGATTCAATGCAGTCCCTATCAAAATCCCAATGGCATTTTTTATACAATTAGAAAAAAAATCCTAAAGTTCATATGGAACCACAAAAAATTGTGATTAGCCAAAGCAATCTTGAATAAGAAGAACAAAACTGAAGGGAGGTATCATACTTCCTGATTTTAAAATGTATTACAAAGCTATAGTAATCAAAATAGTGTGGTATTGTCATAAAAATAGACATATATAGCAATGGAATAGAAAAAAGAAAAAAAAAAAAAGCCCAGAAATAAACCCATGCATCCATGGTCAACTGATCTTGGACAAGTGTGTCAAGAATACAAAGTGGGGAAAGGATAATAAGTATGCTGGGAATATTAGATATCTACATGCAAAAGAAGGAAAGTGGACCCTTATCTTAAACACCATACAAAAAAATCAACTCAAAATACATTAAAGACTTAAACCTAAGACCTGAAAACAAAACTCCCAGAAGAAATCACAGTGAAAAAGCTTCTTGACACTGGCCTTGGCAAATATTCCTTGGATATGACCCAAAAGCACAGGCAACAAAAGTAAAAACAGACAAGCAGAATCAGCTTCACACTGAAAAGTTTTTGCACAGCAAATGAAACAATCAGCAAAATGAAAAGACAACCTACAGAATGGGGGAAAAATTTGCAAACCATATATCTGGTAAAATGTTAATATCCAAAGTATACAAGGAACACTTAAAATTCAATAGCAGAAAAGAAAAAACCCACAAAATGAACTGATTAAAAAATGAGCAAAGGAGGATACCCCTGGTGGCCTAGTGGTTAAGGATTCAGCATTGTCACTACAGTGGCTCAGTTCAATCCCTGGCCTGGGAACTTCTGAATGCTGCAGGTGCAGCCAAAATAAAAGGTACTGAGGGGATTTGTTTCCTAGGGCTGCTCTAACAAACCACCACAAATGTGTTTGCTTAAAATAACAGATATCTGCTCGCTTAATAGTTCTGGAGGGCAGAAGTCTGAAATTAGCATCACTGCACTAAAATCAAGGTATCAGGAGGACCACACTCCCCCCTCTCCCCCAGAGCTCTAGGAGAGAGTCAGCTCCTTGCTTGTTTCTTTTTTTTTGTGACTTTTTTTTTTTACTTTTTAGGGCCGAACCCGCGGCATATGGGAGGTTCCCAGGCTAGGGGTCAAATCGCAGCTGTAGCTGCTGGCCTACACCACCGCCACAGCAACTCAGGATCTGAGCCATGTCTGCAACCTACACCACAGCTCATGGCTACACCAGATCTTTAACCCACTGATCGAGGCCAGGGATCAAAACTGCCTCCTCATGGGTGCTAGTCAGATTCATTAACCACTGAGCCACAACGGGAACTCTTATTTTTTGTTTTTTTTAAGATTTTTATTTATTATAGCTGATTTACAATGTTCTGTCAATTTCTGCTGTACAGCATCTTTTGGTTCTGGACACTGACGGCATTCCTTGGCTTACAGGAGCATGACTTCAGTCTCTGCCTGTCTTCTCCTCTGTGTGTGTCAAATCTCCCTCTACCTTTCTCACATGAGGACATTTGTGAAGGCAAGTAGGGACCACCTGGATAATCCAGGACTACCTCCTCATCCTAAAATGCTTAACATAATCATCTGCAAAGACCCTTTTTTCCAAATAGGGAGATATTTACAGGCTCCAGGGATTAGGACCCATTATCTTTGGGGCTGCCATTCAGCCCACTGCAAAGTCCAAATGTAAACTCCACCCCATTCCTGGTGACACTGTCTTGTTGCTCACTCTGCCAAAAACAATTTAGTCAGTTTTCTTACCATCATTCCATGAATTATGTGCCCATGAACCATCTTTCCTGATTTCTTAATGAGCAGCCCCCAAATACTCTTGATAGCATCTCTACTGGAAAATAAATTGATCGTGCTCCTCCAAGATATGATGATTATTTATAAATTATGGGTGCCAATGTATTATTACCTACATATAAAAATAGGAATTTTTTTGGATTTCCCTTGTGGCACAGCAGGTTAAGGATCCAGCTCTGTCACAGCAGCAGCTCGGGTTGCTGCTATGGCGTAGGTTCGATCCCTGGCCCAGGAAATTCCACATGCCCCAGGCATGGCCAAAAGAAAAAAAAAGGGGAAACTTCTTAAAGATGTGGGGAAAATAAATGTAAATAGAATCACTACTATTTCTTTCCAACACCCAAAGGAATCATCTTCTCAACTCTCTGAGGTATCTATCTTACTACCCAAAACACCTTTTTTTTTTTTTTTTGTCTTTTTAGGACAAAATGTTCCCAGACTAGGGGTCGAATCAGAGCTGCAGCTGCTGGCCTGCACCATGGCCACATCTGTGACCTACACCACAGCTCAAGGAAACGTCAGATCCTTAACCCACTGAGTGAGGCCAGGGATGGAACCCGCATCCTCATGGATACTAGTTGGGTTTGTTACCACTGCACAATGGGAACTCCCCAAAACACTCTGGTTGTGCGTCTTTGCTCCCCAGAACTTCGAGGAGGACCTTTATGACCGTTGCTTAAGATGGGAAAGACGAATGAGCTTTGGGCTTTCCACTCTAACTTCATCCACAGCAAGTCAGCCTGGATCTCTGTGATACATTTTGGGGATTTTCAAATGATTTCAATTGAAAAAATTATCCTCTCCAAGAAAAAAAATTACCAAAAAAATAATAATAGGTCTGAAACCCACTTCTCTGGAGTATTCTCTTTTGGTGTGAGCCTCTGGGCGGCCTTTCATGCAGGTGGCACATGACATCACTCAGCCCCAGCTGTTCCTTATTAAGTCCGCCTCTCAGCGAAAGATACAGCCTTTTTACAACTTGACTTTTTTAAGGAGACAGCCCACACTGCAAATCAACCAAACACATTAAACACAGTTAAGGCTGCTACATTCCACAAATATAAATTTGACAAAGAAATCCTCTATGTCTCAACTGAGACATAGACTGATCTGAACTTCTGAAGGACACCAGGCGTGGTGGAAAAGCATCCCTGTTTTGTCACCCTAAAGGAAATGCCTGCTGAGCCAACTGCAGCTCCAGTGGGTCAAAGCTCGAGAATCAGCCAGAAGCCTTATAACCCTCACTGAGGCCTTGAGACCAACTCCAACATGAGCGGATTTTGTAAATGCATTCCTTGCCTGCTCATAATGCCTAATTAGATCCTGACCATGAGGCTAAGAGGTGGAGAAGAGAAGCCAGGACGCCTGCAGGCTGCCACTTGAGTTCACAGCAAAATTACAGGCAGTGTGCGTGATCCAAGTGGAAGAATGTGACAGTCACACTTCAGTCTTTCAGCCACATTTTTTTTTTAACATTGGGAGGTTGTAGCATCAACAGTGTCATCCTCTAATAGAAAGGACAACTACATATAATGCATAATTGCCAGTCTAAATGACTTGTTATTTTGACTGCCTATTTTAAAATGTCTGTAATTGCTTCCAATGAGACTTGGAATAAATGATAAGTCAGCAGAGGCAATCACTGGTGGAGACGTAGCATGGCTTTGGAAAACTTAGTACAAATTATTTTGTCATGTGTCAATTACTACCAATTCCTGATTATGATCACAAGGCATTTGTACTGCTTTATTGGGTATTTCTCCCAACTCCATCCCTCTTAAGCAACAGAAGGAGTATCACATGCGGGTGTATAAAAGACCAGGCAGTCTATTTTCAAGGGCAACAAGCAGAAGCTGGCTGAGCCTGATAAATCAGTTTTACAGAATTTTACCTGATGCCAAATCCTGGTCCTTTCTGTAAAACAAAACAAAGCAAGATAGAAGAACACCTCACCGAGAGTTATTGCCATCTCTCCAAATGAACCTTCTTGTCCCCTCGTATGCCTGTTTGCCAAGACTTAAAATAACAAATCACTTTTTTATAACAAAATTGTCTCCCTGGAATAATAGGCTCCAGTGTGAGTTCTGATAGAGCAATAGCTCCTCTAAATGACAGCAAAGGCTTGCAGCAGGGATGTGAGGCACATCTATTTTCAGGACTTCCCATTAAAGAGAAAAGCAGTTCGGTAAGAAATGAAGTCATTTCCTGACTCATTGGGATGCCATGTTTAAACCTCAGTTTTTTGCCTGAGGATACAGAGGTTAGAAAAATGTGACTGAGCCCAAAACAAATGAATCATCCCTTAAGGATTCAGGAAAGCAACTTTTTAAGGTTCTTCACACAGTGCTAGAACATAGAAGACGGCTTCACCTGCTACTACAACACATAAGACAGAGAAAGAGGCTTAGCCAAAGCCTTCCCCCATCCCTCCCATCTTACACACTTTGCTAAAACCAGTTCCATAAACAGTCAGTATAAGTATGATTACACTTTTTATGTGCAGATGCAACAGAAACAGATCAATATTTAGGTATTAAAAACATCAGGAGATGGGGAGAAAAATTCAAAGCCTGTTGATTTTGCGTACTTCTAAAATAAGTGCATCAGGAGTTCTCTCTTTTGTTTTTTAGGAGTTCTCTTGTGGTACAGCAGGTTAAGGATCCGGTGTTATCAATGCAATATCTCAGGTTGCTGCTGTGGTACAGATTCATTGCCTGTCCAGGAACTTCCATATGCCACAGGTGCGGCCAAGGAAAAAAAAAAGAGTCAAACTACCAAAAACACTATTTTTGAAATATGATACACAGCAATTAAGGATTCCAACAATTTATTTACTAGAAGAATTTTTAATATTCAATCTCATTAGTAATCAAAGATAAATTCTGTAATTTAAAATAACAATGGATGGAGTTGCCTTGTAGTACAGCAGGTTAAGGATCCAGCAATGTCAATGCGACAGCGTGAGTCGCTACTGTGGTGTGGGTTCAGTCCCTAGCCCAGGAACCTCCACATGCTGTGGGGGCAGCCAAAATAAATAAATAAAATAATAATGAGATACCATTTTCATGTATCAAATTAGCAACAGCTGACAAAATAAAGAAGGATGGATGTTACTCAGAGCAAGTGAGGGACTATAAATTGGCTCAACTTTCCAGAAGATGATTGGGCAAGACCTATTAACATCCTTTACATGTTCACACTTCTTAACCCAGTAATTCTGCTTCTAGCAACTCATCTATTTTTTTTCTTTTTTATTGAGATATAATTGAGATATAACATTGTTTAAGGTGTACATGTTGGAGTTCCCACTGTGGTGCAGTGGGCTAAGAATCCAAATGCAGTGGCTCAGGTCGCTGTAGAGGTGCAGGTTCAATCCCCAACCCAGCACAGTGGGTTAAAGGATCCTTCATTGCCATAGCTGCGCATAGGTCACAGCTATGGCTCAGAGTCAATCCGTGGCCCAGGAGCTTCCATATGCCACCAGTGTGGCCATAAAATAAACTTTTTTTAAAAAAAAAAGGTGCACATGTTGATTTGAAATACTGTTGATGATTACCAAAATGATGGAGGTGTTAGTATTAGCTAACGACTCCAGTAGATCACACAATTATCATTTCTTCTTTGTAGTGAGAACATTTAGGATATACTTCCTAAGCAACTTTTAAGTATATGATACAGTATTGTTAACTATTATCATCATGCTGTACATTAGATCCCCCTAATTTATTCAGCTTACAACTGGAAGTTTGCACCCTTTGACTAACATCTCTCCATTTCTCCCACCCCTCAGCTCCTAGGAACCATGGTAGAATGCTCTATCAGTTTGACTTTTTTAGATTCCACATATGACATATCACACAGTATTTGTGGTTCCCTGACTTACTTGACTTTGCGTAATACTCTCAAGGTCCATCCATGTTGTTACAAATGGCAGGATTTCCTTCTTTCTTGTGGCTGAATAGTATTCCATTTTGTGTGTGTGTGTGTGTGTGTGACATCTTTACCCATTTTAGGAGTCTATCTTAAAGCAATAATCTTATATTTGGGCAAAGATAAATTGACAAAACTGTCCTTATAGCATTGTTTATAGGGGAAAACTCAAAAGCAATTTAAATGACCAACAACAGAATAGCAATACTATTGTAGAACACTAATATGATAGAGCATCATACGACCAATTTGAACTATATTTAGGGATTATAATAAGGAGCCTACCAAAGAAAAAAAGCAGTGTGGAAAACTACATGTACAAGAAGAAAAAATATGCAAAGGATTTCCTAACTGGGTATTACTCTGGAGACTAGACTGGAAGGATCATCCCCATTTTAAATATATCAAGTCATTATTGATGTAATATTGGTATATTCATACAGTGAACCTTTGAAACCCTGGTGGTATTTCTTGATGAAACTGAATCAATAAGTATTTGCATAAACTTCTCAAAGAACCTTTAAGTGAAGTCATCTGCTGGTTGACGCTGCTTCTAGGCCCTTGGAAGCCCATAGCCAATGAGAAGAGGTCAGTGTTGGGAGCAGCCAGTCTGCAGACTGGCCAACAGATTATAGTAGACAGAGTATGCATACCCTTTCAGAAATACCTTTACTGCTCTCCAGTATTGTCATGGATGCCAAAATTCCACTTAATGAATGTCTACTGAGTCTTAGCTGATTTCCTACAAAATATTAAATACTGGATAGAGATGGGAGGAGGGATATCAGAGAAAGATACATAAAAAGACCAAATCTGGAGGAAGATGCAAACGAGATTTTAAAAAATAAGATCTAAGAAATGTAGTAGAGGAGTTCCTTTTGTGGCTCAGTGGTAATGAACCCAACTAGTATCCATGAGGATGCAGGTTCAATCCCTGGTCCTACTCAGTAGATTAAGGATCCAGCGTTGCTGTGAGCTGTGGTATAAGTCACAGATGTGCCTCTGATCTAGCATTGCTGTGGTGTAGGCTGGTGGTTACAGTTCTGATTCAACCCTGAGCCTGGGAACTTCCATATGCCACCTGTGCAGCCCTAAAAAAAAAACAAAAAAAAAAAAGAAAAAGAAATGTAATAGAAACGAAAGAAGAGGAAAATAAATGGAGAACAATGAACCATGATTTCCTTAAAACTATCAGATTAGAGAAAAGTACTTTACTGACTAAAAATTAATATATCAAAACATAACTCTAAGGAGTTCCCATTGTGGCTCAGTGGATTATGAACCCAGCCTACTATTCATAAAGATCCAGGTTCAATCCCTGGCCTCGCTCAATGGGTTAAGGGTCCAGCATTGCTGCAAGATGCAGTATGGGTCACAGATGTGGCGTGGCTGTTGCAAAGGCTAGCAGCTGCACCTCTGATTCAACTCCTAGCCTGGTAACTTCCATTTGCCACAGGTGCAGCCCCAAAAAGCAAAAAAAAAAAAAAAAAAATTGTATTCCCTAACAATGACTAAAATTCAATGACTGTTTTCCATATGTATGTATGTTTATGTAGCTTTCCATGTATAAAGCAATGGTAAATAAGACAATACACATAATGAAATATTTACGTGAATTCATGTAATCCATATCATTGCTTTTATAGGATAGATTTCTCTGTTGTTCTATTTTACAGAAGAGAAGTGAGGCCCAGAGAGGTTAAATAACTTATGCGAGCACTCACAGTTCTAGGAGGAAGGGTAGGGATTCAGCCCCAGAGCTTCTGGCTGCAAGTCTTCCTCACCATAGTACAGCCTCTACCCATTCAAGCCATGATGGTTCCTACTTTTGAAATGTTATGGTTCTTACCATCGATCATGCATATTTAATATGGAACACTTAGTTTTGCGTGTTTGTTGCAATTTCATTTCAGTACAACATCTCTTTCCAACCAGACTCTAAAACACTGAATGCAGGAAGTGTAAATAATACTTCTCTGTAATCCTCACAGCACTTAGCACTATTCTCCACTCATTAAATAAGATTTAATTGGACCTTCGGCAAAGAGATAACTTTCAAAACATCTATTCCGATAATTTTGCAATCAAATAAACTCTGCCAACATTCTTTGCTAAGAAGCAGTCATCTTTGGAGACTGCTGGAAATTTAAGTTTAGAAAAAAAAAAGAAGTTAATGCTTTTTTATCTCATTCTATTCCCTTTGACAGATGAAACCAAAAATAATCACTTTGCATCTCCAAAGTGCTCCACCCCCATGAAAGCAGGGAGAGAGTGAGCCATCACTAGGACACAAATGTGTTCTGTTCAAGGCAATCAAAGAAATCAAGCAACCCCCAAAATACAGTTAAAGCAAAGTGACTCAGACACAGTTCATGTTTTTAGTCACTAAGAATCCAAAGTTACTCTGAAACACGAATAGTTTTTAAAGCATTACTCATTTTGCTTTCTCTGATAAAACAAAAATAATCCAATACAATTATCTGAATGGTTATAATTTAAAGATTTAAAATACACGCTCAAAACCTAACATTTCAAATTAGTGCCACTCTTCAGGACAAACTCTAACTAATAATAATGATCTGGTATAAAAGTATCCTGGAGAAACTAATTTCCTACCATTTTCTTTTTATTAAGCTAATGTGAATTAAAAATAAATAAATAAAAGAGCATTCTTCCATGGGGCTGTCCTAGAGAAAGCACAGCACTGAGAAATCGTGTACCTAAAAAGTCATTACTCAAAATTTAAAGCTATTTTCCTATCTCAACTAAGAAATCATTTATTCTCATGCTGGAAAATTAAATATGGTTCAAGACCTTTATTTAGAAATAATTGAGTTGCACCAAATCAATAAATTAAAACAATTTCAAGTGAACCTATCAGTAGCTGAAATAGGTTTAATCATACATGCCAACTCCTACTGGATGGTAGGAGAGGCCTGGATACAGTGTTGAGATGGATTCTGAGGTAATATCCAAGAGAAAACATATTTGGATCAATTAGCAATCAGCAATGCATATGTACCAGTACCAAAAATTTGAGTAAACTGTCATAATTTATTAAAAGTAAAATACAAACCCTCAATCTGAAATGAGAGATGTTGGCCAGGGATTTCAAAAGTGCTACTGGATTATTTACTTCATTTTAGGAGGGAGAATTCATTGCTTAGTAGCGGCCCCAGATTATGGTGCTCTAACCAAGTAAACAGTAAAGGAACAGGAGAGGGACTAAACATTTACTGACAATCTACCGCAAGCCATACATTGAGCCTTAGGTTGACCACTCACTTTCAAGGCCAAATCTAAGATTTTTGTCATTACTAACACCTCTTCATTATCTTAATTTCAGTCATTCTATTCTTCAAATCCCATTTCATATCTTTCTGGCAGACTCCCTCCAGCATCTAGTCTCCCAACAACCCCTCTACCCCACTGATATATCCCATCCAGTGGTCCTACCACCATTTCAAAGCCTCTCACCTCCCCATAGGATCCTCAACTTTCCTACTTACCCATCATATACTCCATGGTCAATTATCACTCCCTTGCATTCACTGTCAACTGCATTGTTCTTTCCTCTCTTCATTATGATTGCCTAGCAAAACCCTACACTTTGTTAAATCCTGATCTCTGCTGACTCCAGACCTGCATCCATGTAACCTAAATGTTGCCGGGGCGGGGGGGGGGGTGTGCACTGACTGGTCTCATTCTAAATCCATGGTTATTTCAAACAGATCCTTGGTCAGTCTGGCCATCCCATTATATGTCCTTGAGGCATTTACTCTCCCACTAGACATCAATTTCATACCTTCTCCTCTTTCTTCAAATCTCAGTGTCTCTTCCTCCTTACTTCCTCTCAAATGATGGACCTGTTTCTAGCTCCATGGAAAGCACAGAAACAAAAGAGAATCTCCGCAGGTTGTCACCACACCTTCTACCACCTACCTCTATCTGTTTCCACATGCTCTACCCTCTCTTCTGATACAATGGATGAGCTATCCTTGCTCTGATTAAAAGCCAAGCCCTCCACTTGCACACTAGATCCCATCCCTCATACTTAATCAAGAACATCTCTCCAGCAATTCCCCCTCTCTCAGCATTGTTAATTTTTTCCTTTCTAATGAATCATTCCCACCAGTATTCATGTATTCTATAAATATATCCATCTTTAAAATAAAAATTTTTTAAACCTTTCTTTACCCTACATACCACTCCAGGTCCCATTTTCTCTGCTCCATTTTTATAGGAATATAAATACCTACTCAGAAGGATTAGAAATGATGTGTACACCACCCTAGAACACTGTCTAGCCAAGAATGTAAATTCAAGAGAGAAATCATTGTTTATTCATAGTAAAGACTCTCTGGCAGGTGCTAATAAATAAGCAGAATTAAGAAAAATACTCCAGAGTTCCCGTCATGGCGCAGCGGAAGTGAATCCAACGAGGAACCATGAGGCTGCGGGTTCGATCCCTGGCCTTGCTCAGTGGGTTAAGGATCTGACGTTACCATGAGCTGTGGTATAGGTCGCAGACACCGCTCGGATCCGGCGTTGCTGTGGCTGTGGTGTAGGCCAGTGGCTTCAGCTCCAATTAGACCCCTAGCCTGGGAACTTCCATATGCTGCGGGTGTGGCCCTAAAAAGACAAAAGAAAAAAAAAGAAAAATACTCCTGACATGATCATTACTTTTTTATTTTCATATAATTTCAAACTTATTGAAAAGTTGCAATAGAACAAGAAACTCCTGCACACCCCTTACCCATATTCATTAATTGTACATTTTGTCCTATCACCATCACCATCCCCATATCTCATTCTCTCTCTCATTCTCTCTGTGTGTTTTCTCAAGAATAAGGACATTCCTCCTACATAACCACAGTTCATATCAAAACTAGAAAATTTAACAAATTCCCAAAGTAGTTTTCAAATTCAAATTCCTGACGTATTTTTTTATTCAATTTACTTAAACTAAAATAAATAAATAAATAATTTTTAAAAAGCAAAACAGCTCACCCATTTCTGTTCCATTTTATAGCCAAAATCTTTGGGGAAACCCTTCCTGTTTCCATTTCTCCTCTTGAATCTACTCCTACCAGGCTTTGCTCCCCACCCCCACGCTGCTCCACATACACCAATGAAAGAATTCTTAAGATCACAAATGGCCCCTTCATTGCTAGATTCAGTGATCAGTTCTCACAACCTTGACCTACCAATAGCATTGGACATAGGTGATTAGTCCCTCCTTAAAAAACAATCTCCAGGAGTTCCCATCATGGCTCAGTGGAAATAAATCTGACTAGCATCCATAAAGATGAAGGTTTGATCCCTGGCCTCACTCAGTGGGTTAAGGATCCGGCATGGCCATGAGCTGTGGTATAGGTCGCAGATGTGGCTCGGATCTGGTGTTGCTATTGCTGTGGCTGTGGTGTAGGCCAGTAGCAACAGCTCCAATCCAACCCCTAGCCTGGGAATCTCCATATGCTGTGGGTGGGGCCCTAAAAAGATGAAGAAAAAAAAAAAGAAAGAGAAAGAGAAACAAAAAACAATCTCCAGTGGCTTCCAGAACAAAGACTCCTGGTTTTCCTCCCATCCCACTAAGGACAAGTTCTCACTATCTTTTGCTGGTTCCTTCTCATCTCCCTAACCTTGAAGTATTACAATATTCTAAGACCTCATTTCTTCTCTATCTAAAGCCAATTCTTTGATAATCTTTTGCTATCTTCATGTTAATAACTTCCAAACATGATCTTTATCCCAGACTTCTCTCCTGAACGTCAGACTAGCATGTTTAACTGCCAATTCAGTAACTCCACTGAAACACCTAATATGCATCTCAAACTTTCCAGGTTCAAAATTAAATTCCTGATATCTGCTACCCAAATCCACTCATTCCATAATTTTCCCTATCTTAGTAAATAACAGGTCCATCAACCCAATTGCCCATATCAAAAAACTTGGAGTCATTCTTGAATCCTCTCCTCTCTAGTCTCTTATACACAATCCACCAGTAAATCTCCTTGGCTCTACCCCTAAATATGACTGCTCTGCATCTGACCACTTCCCACAACTTCATAACACGAGCCCCCATTATCTCTTGCCTAGTTTCCTTGATACTGCCCTTGCCCCACTACAGTCAATTCTCAACACAGCAGCTAGAAGGACCTTTTTTTTTTTTTTTTGTCTTTTGTCTTTTTGGGTCACACCTGCAGCATATGGAGATCCCCAGGATAGGGGTCCAATCAGAGCTACAGCTGCCGGCCTACACCACAGCCACAGCAATGTGAGATCCAAGCCACATCTGCAACCTACACCACAGCTCATGGCAACACCGGGTCCTTAACCCATTCAGCGAGGCCAGGGATTGAACCCACAACCCCATGGTTCCCAGTCAGATTCATTTCCACTGTGCCTCAACGGGAACTCTGAGAATGACCCTTTTTAAAGAGCAAGTCAAGTCATATCATTCTTCTGCTTAAAACCCTCCAATCACCTCCTACCTCACTCAGAATAAAAGCCAAAGACCTTTCAGAAGCCAAAACCCTATAATAACCTCCCTATGGATACTTCTCTAACTTTAGCTCCCATTATTTTCCCCCACTCTGCTTGAATCACATTAGCCTCCTTACTGTTCTTTGAAAACAATATTTATCCTCCCACCTCAGGGCCTTTGCACTCACTATTCCTTCTTCTTATAACGCTCTTTATCCAGATGTGCATTGTTTGCTTCTTCATCCTCTTAAGGTCTTTACTCAAGTGTCGTCTTCTCAATAAAATCTTCCCTGACTACTCTATTAAAATGTTTAGAAAATTCTGGCATGCCCTTTCACCCTGAACTGTTTTATTTTTTCTCTATAGCAGTTCTTACTGCCAGACACACTATTTTATATATGCTATTTATTTGTCTGTCTACCCCTGCCAGAATGAAAACTTAATAAGAACAGAGTACTGTGTCTATTCACTGATATTTACCCAGGATACAGAACAGTATCTAGTACAGAAAATATTTGTTGAATTAATGAAGTAATGGATATTATCTCACTTTATCTTCACTTAAACCGTATTAAGGCAGAACTGATTATCCTTACTTTATGATACAGAATATGAGGTTCTTGAGTTCCCATTGTGGCTTCAACCAGGACCCATGAGGACGCAGGTTCAATCCCTGGCCTCGTTCAGTGGGTTAAGGATCTGGTGTTGCCATAAGCTGCAGTATAGGTCGCAGACATGGCTTGGATCCCCTGTTGCTGTGGCTGGCAGCTGCAGCTCCAAGGTGATTGACCCCTAGCCTGGGAACTTCCATGTGCCATGGTTGCAGACATAAAAAGATGACAAAAAATAAAGAAAAATGAGGCTCAAATGGATTAAATAATTTTTCCAACATCATACATATAGTGAATACAGGAGTAAAGATTTGACCCCCAAGTCTATCTCCAAAGCTTGTGCTTTTTCTCATGACACTTAATTGATTCCTTTCAGAAGTAAATACTTATTTGTGTGGCAAAGGCTTAACATAAAATAATGTTGTACACAGGAAATTTATACAATGTTATAAATTAATGTTACCTCAATTTTTAAAAAGTCCCTAAATCCCAATCATATGGTATGGAATAAACAGATATTCTGGGAAGATAGTACAATGTATATAAAGCACCAGCAGCATGCAGACCATGGATCCAAACTCACACCATAGCAATGATAATGCCAGATCCTTAACCACTAGGCCACCAGGAAACTCCTGACGATTGTATATTTCTTTTTGTGTGTGTGTGTGTGTGTCTTTTTGCCATTTCTTGGGCCGCTCCCACAGCATATGGAGGTTCCCAGGCTAGGGGTCGAATCGGAGCTGTAGCTGCCAGCCTACGCCAGAGCCACAGCAACGCGGGATCCGAGCCGCGTCTGCAACCTACACCACAGCTCACGGCAACGCCGGATCGTTAACCCACTGAGCAAGGGCAGGGATCGAACCCACAACCTCATGGTTCCTAGTCAGATTCGTTAACCACTGCGCCATGACGGGAACTCCTATATTTCTTAATTCTACTCAAACCTCCCCCATAAAATCAGACAGAGAAACTCAGCAAAGTCAAAAACCCATGGACAATACCGATAAAAAACTAGGTGGCAAGATGTTCCCAAGAAACAATATAAGATGAGGCTAATGCACTGATACATTGAACTACATTCATCAATGACAGGACCTACATGTATGAGCATCTGCACAAAATGCAGATAATATATTAATAATAATGTTATTAATAACAATAATTGTGTTGTCTATGGAGAATGACAGGAAACCATTATCTTGAAAGCTAATAAATAAAGGGAAAGATTCAAGTATTTATCCCAGTTTTCTTTCTTTTTTTTTTGTTTTTTGTTTTTTAGGGCCACACCTATGGCATATGGAGGTTCCCAGGCTAGAGGTTGAACCTGAGCTGTAGCTGCCAGCCTACACCAGAGCCACAGCAAAGCCAGAACCGAGCCACGTCTGTGACCTACATCACAGCTCACAGCAACACTGTATCCGTAACCCACTGAGCAAGGCCAGGGATCAAACCTGCATCCTCATGGATGCTAGTCAGATTCATTTCCGCTGAGCCACAATGGGAACTCCTATTCTGATTTTCTTATATGAACTGTTACTATGGTCAACCAATGAGATAGAAGGACGTATCTTATATTGAAATACTCAAACTAATAAATGGAAGATAATTTAGAGAAATATAACATCACTATTTTGCAACCACTCGTCTAAGCATTGAGCATCAAAATTTTCTATTATCTTGGAGTTCCCATCGTGGCTCAGTGGTTGACGAATCCAACTAGGAACCATGGGGTTGAAGGTTCGGTTCCTGTCCTTGCTCAGTGGGTTAAGGATCCGGCGTTGCCGTGAGCTGTGGTGTAGGTCGCAGACGCGGCTCAGATCCAGCATTGCTGTGGCTCTGGCGTAGGCCGGCGGCTACAGCTCCGATTGGACCCCTAGCCTGGGAAACTCCATATGCCACGGGTGCGGCCCTAGAAAAGGCAAAAAGACAAAAAAAAAAAGTTTCTATTATCATAAAAATACAGATATCCAGACATTATGCTATGATGGTGTGATGAAAGATCACACATCACACCATCTTTTGTTGTTGTTGCTGTTTTTGCCACACACACAAAAAAATGAACCTGAATCTGAACAAACCTCTAGACTGGGATTTCTCAACTTCACCACTAAATGGTGTTTGGAGCCAGATAACTTCTTGCTGTGGGGATCTGGCCTGTGTGTTGTAAGATATGCAGTAGTACCACCCACCCCAATATAAAAGTTTTTTTAAAAAGTCTCTAAACAGGAGTTCCCGTCGTGGCGCAGTGGTTAACGAATCCGACTAGGAACCATGAGGTTGCGGGTTCGATCCCTGCCCTTGCTCAGTGGGTTAACGATCCGGCGTTGCCGTGAGCTGTGGTGTAGGTTGCAGATGCGGCTCGGATCCCGCGTTGCTGTGGCTCTGACGTAGGCAAGCGGCTACAGCTCCGATTCGACCCCTAGCCTCGGAACCTCCATATGCCGCAGAAGCGACCCAAAGAAATAGCAAAAAAAAAACAAAAAGTCTCTAAACATACAACTCAACGGCAAAAAAGTCAATCAACCAATGGAAAAATGGGCAAAAGACATGAATAGACTGTTCTCCAAGGAAGATATACAGATGGCCAGCAAGCACATGAAAAAATGCTCAACATCGCTGGTTATAAGAGAAATGCAAATCAAAACTACCATGAGATAGATACCACCTCACCCCAGTCAGAATGGCCATCATTCATAAGTCCACAGATAACAAGTGCTGGAGGGGCTGTGGAGAAAAGGGAACCCTCCTGCACTGTTGGTGGGAATGTCAACTGGTACAGCCACTATGGAGAACAGTTTGGAGATACCTTAGAAATCTATACATAGAACTTCCATATGACCCCGCAATCCCACTCTTGGGCATCTATCCGGACAAAACTCTACTTAAAAGAGACACATGCACCCGCATGTTCATTGCAGCACTATTCACAATAGCCAGGACATGGAAACAACCCAAATGTCCATCCACAGATGATTGGATTCGGAAGAGGTGGTATATATACACAATGGAATACTACTCAGCCATAAAAAAGAATGACATCATGCCATTTGCAGCAACATGGATGGAACTAGAGACTCTCATCCTGAGTGAAATGAGTCAGAAAGAGAAAGACAAATACCATATGATATCACTTATAACTGGAATCTAATATCCAGCACAAATGAACATCTCAGAAAAGAAAATCATGGACTTGGAGAAGAGACTTGTGGCTGCCTGATGGGAGGGGGAGGGAGTGGGAGGGATCGGGAGCTTGGGCTTATCAGACACAACTTAGAATAGATTTACAAGGAGATCCTGCTGAGTAGCATTGAGAACTTTGTCTAGATACTCATATTGCAACAGAACAAAGGGTGGGGGGGAAATGTATACATGTAAGGATAACTTGATCCCCTTGCTGTACAGTGGGAAAAAATTAAAAAAATAAAAGTCTCTAAACACTACCAAACGTCCCCAGGCAGGAAGAGCAGAATCACTCCCCATTAAAAACCACTGCTTTAGATGCAACTACCATTCCACAGGTTAAAACAAGAGGACAGAAGAACATGTCAAATTAAACCATATGGATGCAATCAGCAAATTACAGACTATGGGAAACTTCACAGACCTAATGACCCAGATTCTCCAATGAATAAATTTCCTGGGAAAAGCAGAGGTGGAGGGGGGATCCTTTCAATCAAAAGAGACTTAAAAGATACATTCCTTTAAAACACACACACAAAAAAACTAAACTACAGGTTCTAATGAGGCATATTTGTGTGATAAAAGTATAAAGAAAAGTTAGAAATTCCCATGTAAAGTCCAATAATGGAGAAAGGTAGGTGGTTGAGATTGAGATGGGACTGGCTGGCCCATCTGGTTGGCCTTGAGGCCTCTTAGGTGATGGGTAATACTCTGTTTCTTGACTTTGGTGTCATTTAAAAAGGTGTTGACCTTAGAAAAATTCATTGAGTTTTCTATTGGTTTTATCCAGTTTTCTTCGTCTGTTTTTCCAGTTAAACGCAAAAATAAACGAGTTAAAAATAATAAATAGAAGAATCTGCCTTCCTTTCTACTTCACTTGAGTTGAAGGACTGTGGGAACTGTCTTTGAGAGGAGAACTTTGAATTTATTAAGTTCAGGTCAATGTTTATGTTCCTTTAGCCCAGAAGTGTAAATCCTGATCATTGCTTTGAAAACAACTCTGAAAATCATAGCAGGACTTATCACAACCCTACACAAACCACATGCGTGATGTCCATATGTTGGCCTACTGTTGAGGAAACATCTTACATCAAATCAGCAAATGCCTACAAAGAAGCCTGCTGTGTGTGATCCAGGCGATCTGCCAGGCACTGTGAGGAAAGCAAAATGCAAAGCAGTGAAGTACTGGCAAATGCAAACAAGACTCATGAGAACTGCGTGGGCTGAGAAGAGATTTGTGGGATGATGACTTTTAGATGGATCTGCAGACCCGGTAGACAGAGACACCCCACAGGTGTTATCTCCTTTCTTGCAAAAGATATGCTCCTGAAGAGTTCTGTGGTGATTGAATTTTTATAAATTTAATTATATCTTCTCATTGACTTACATTATAATCAGAGAGTGGCTTTATCTACATTTTGGATTAATCTTCAACTGGCAGTGGCTCCCAACAGTTTAAGTTTCCCTGCTTCTGTCAAGTAGTTGATAGTTTATAAACAAACATTTAAAGGCACTATTTAAAGGAACCCTTGAGTGATTCCTTTTGAACAACAAAGGATTCTTTGATAACATTAATAAATAATCATTAGACTGAACGTTCATCAAGTTTTCTTAAAGTAAAGCATATCTGTTCCTAAGACCCTGATGTCCTTTGACAGGATTTCATTAAAATTATCTCCCTTTACCTAAGCATCAGAATCTATCTTAAGTGTGTTTTAGGACAACATCTTGCACTACAGATCTTCCTACTTTTTCTAATAGCATTCAGAAGAGCATTTTGTCCAGAGACTCATGTGGAACATTACTAAATGTAGCCCATATTACTGACTTGTGTGGCACAATAGGACTTGGGCTATTATGACTCAGTTTAAATTGCACAATAAAAGCAAAATACTACTAAGTCCAGGAGAGAGGTAATTTGAAATGACTGGCCTGCTGGTCCTTCCTCACCACTCTGTTGTCCCTGTCAACACTTGATTCTTATTCAGCTCTCTTGATAACTTCTCCAGTGCCAACAGTATGAAAGGCCATCACACTTCACATTGGTCAGATCACTCTGGGGTCTAGAATGAGGTAGGAGACACACAGGCTGGTACAGAATGGCAAAATTCCAGGGCCACCACTGCTTCTCCAGTTGGTTTAGGTAAGGATACTCTTGCATGTCCTCTTGATTGGGATTTGTGGGCTGGTTTTTCTAATATAATAGCTCACCCTGCTGGTTATACATATCCAAAGACATGTGATTTATGATGACTTTCATCTTTGTTATTTCCGATTAAAGACTCCATTTATTTTGGAGTAAATGAGTAAGGTTGGCTTACTTTTTTGTGTCTTTGGTGACAAGAATAACTTATATTTGGTTTATTTAGAAAATGTAGTAGAAATAAAAAATGGTATGCAGCATAAAAAAATAAATCAAGAGTCTATTTTACCAAAGAAGGGGAAAATGTTGCCCTTGCCAAATTACTTTCTGTGGCTTATAGATCTGCTATCCAAGGACTAGATACTGCCTTCCATACTATGCTCCAGAAGCTTTATCCGTAAAACATTTATTTGAATGCAGTTATATAGCCTCAGAGTTATAGTTCTGAAGTACCTATGGAATTCTACAGCTTTGGACATGCATTTTGCTATAATCATTGTGGCAGGCAAAATTCTAAGATGTACCCCCAATGACCTACACCTTTTAAAGATCCTCTCATCTTAAATGTAAATGGGACCTCTGACTTGCATCTAACCAAAAGAATATTGCATGGGTAGAGTATTTTCCACAAGTAATCAAAGTCCCTAATCAGTTAACTTTATATTAATTAAAAGGGAGATTATCCGGAGTAGAATGGACCTAATCTGGTGATCTGTTTACAAGAGGGTCTAGAGGTCAGAGACTTGAAGCAGCAAAGCCTCTCCCTCTCCCTCTCTCACTGACTTTGAAGAAGCAAACTTCTGTGAATTCTACAGTCTCAAGGAAATGAATTCTGCCAACGACCATGCTTAGAAGTGGACTCTTCCCTAGTGGAGCCTCCAGATGAGAACTCAGCCTGGCTGACATCTTGATTTCAGGCTTATGAGACCCAGGGCAAAGAACTCTACCAATCTGTGCCCAGACTTCTGACTTAAAGAAACTGTTAAGATAATAAATGACATTTTAAGCCTCTAAGTTTATGGTAATTTTTTTCCACAGAACAGAGAACTAATACGGTCATGAAAAATCAACCATGGAATAGAAGTCTTCCACTAAGACTAAACCCACAAGAATCAGTAAACAGAGAAATCAAATGACCACAGAATAGAACAAGTGCTTTCACTCTCAGCAACCCTCATCTATGTTTCCATATCCAAGGGCAAAGGCTCCAGAAGAGAGAACTAATGTGTATTCAGGAAGGTTTTCCCCACCCCAGCATTTTGGGGTGGCTATAGACCATCATTCTATATCTACCTTTTTCCACATGTACTGCCCCTAAGTGCAAAGACCTGTATAAACCTTCTGAGGCATATAAATATGCCTCAGAAGAAATAAGAAAACCCTAAACTCAGTAGGCAACTTATGAGTGCCAAATTGAAATGCATGCCAATGTCAAACATCACACTCTGGAGTTCCCATCGTGGCCCAGTGGTTAACGAGTCCGACTAGGAACCATGAGGTTGCGGGTTCGATTCCTGGCCTTGCTCAGTGGGTTGAGGATCTGGCGATGCCGTGAGCTGTGGTGTAAGTTGCAGACTTGGCTCGGATCCCATGTTGCTGTGGCTCTGGCGTGGGCTGGCAGCTATAGCTCCAATTGGACCCCTAGCCCGGGAACCTCCACATGCTGCCAGAAGCGGCCCTGGAAAAGCCAAAAAAGAAAGACCAAAAAAAAAAAAAATCACAGTCCAAGGGCAAAGACTAAATTAGGAATAACAATGGAAAAACCAAAGCAGCTATTGTCATGGTGTTTGGATTGAAAAGAGGGTGAATGGGAAGAAAACACAAGAAGACTGCCCCCAGGATATATCAGGTGCCTGGGAATTGTCTATAGATAGACAGATGGATAGATGGATGGCTGGATAGATGAATTACAATCAAAAGGAAAGGGTTTATTGAAAATGTAGTAGCAATGAAAGGCAAGGACAGGGATGGTGCCTTAGAGCAGTGGTTCTCAAAGTGTGGTCCCATAACTAGCATCATCAGCACCACCTGGGAGCTTGTTAGAGATGAGCATTCTCTGGCCTCACCCTAGTCCTGCTGAAGAGAAACTCAGTATGGTACCCAGCAACCTGTCTTAGGAAGCCCTTTAGGGGATTCTGATGCACACTCAAGTACGAGAACCACTGACCTAAAGAAATGAAGGAATCTTGTGGGGATGGCTTTTAAGAAAAAAAAAAATCCTAATGGTCCTAATCCTGCCTGCACACTAAAAATCAGCCGAGGAACTTTGAAACTACCGATGCCCAAGCTGGCCCATTATCAGAGGTGGATTTCATTAGTGTGAGGTGGCGACCAGGCATCCAAATTATTTACCAGCTCTCCAGGTGACTTGGATGTGCAGCCAGGGCTCTGAATCTCTGATGTAAAAGGTGAGGCAGTGTCAGAGGGCAATTCAAGAAGGCTACATAAGGTGTTTCCACTGTGGCATAGTGAATTAAGAATCCCACATTGCAGTAGCTGTGGTGGAGGTCATAGCTATGGCTCAGATTCGATCCTTGGCCCGGTAAATTCTGAATGCCAAGGGTGCAGCCAAAACAGACCAAAAAAAAAAAATTCTACCTAAGTGACCTCGGAAAGAGGGTTAGACTCTTTCTGACATGGTGTTCTGCTGCCTTCAGACGACTCACACATACGTTCTCAGCTGTCAACACACACTTCTGTGCTTTTGCACAGGGCAGGGAAATTGCTTTTATTTTAGCAGCACAGAAAAATATTCAGGAGCCAGCCCTTTTTCACCCATCCACTCCTTACCCTCTGAGCTGGCTTTGTACAAGTAAGATTTCCTTTTCCTCCCTCAGTTATGGGGTGCCCCTGGGAGCCAGTGAGGAGGACAGGCTGTGCTTTTTTTTTTTTTTTTTTGGTGTGTGACACATTTTTTATTAAAGTATAGTTGATTTACAATGTTTTGCCAATTTGTGCTGTTCTGTGTTTTCTTCTACTGCAGTGGCAGCAGCCACCACAGGGTCGTGGCCCCATATTTGCCCCCCCCAGACCTCACTGAGGCCACAGTACACACAGACAGAGCCACCACCAGGTCTAGGTAGCTCAATGGGGGGAAAAAAAGGAAGCACTAAGTCAACTCCAGCAGCAAGGGACAACAAAAAGGGCTTTCACCCACATACCACCCTCTCCTCCTCAGGGCCGAGCCATGGAATCAACTGTCTACATAACCTGAGTCCACTCAGGTTAGGGGGTGAGAGGGAACACTCAGGAAAGAACAAGCCTCCAGAGAGAAACCTTAAAGGTTTAAATTGTCCAAGAGCGTCACAGAACCTGTGTACCTCTATGCAACTTAGAGCCAGACTGTCCTCCAGTTCTAAGCATGTGTGTGAGACCTCTGGGGATCCACCTACGGGAGACTGCTAGGCCACTAAATGGCACAGTGGTAACCTGACTGGGCAGGTTCATGTTACACAGATGATCAGGAAGAATGAGCAATAATGCCTGGTCACAGAGCCTCAGAATGTAATATATCACAGATAACAATGACAATTGATGATGATAACCAGATTCCCCACTGGAAATTTAAGTTTTCCATACAGCTCAATCAAGCATTCCTTTAAAAGGCCAGAAGAACCCTTAAGCATTTCAGAATCTCTAAGCATGTTACGTCAAGGAAACTGGCCAAGAGCACTCAAGGCTGGATGTAGGGGCAGGAAAGGGAGATAGAGCAGGTGGAGTGTCAGGCCTTATATTGCCAGGATCTGAGTAGACAAGTCTTCAAGTTGGGGACTGCTATCTAGAGTAGTGGTTCTCAACTAGGGACAATTTGGAACCCCAGAGGACATGTGGCAATGTTTGAAGACACCCGTGGTTTTCACAATGCAGTAGGGGGCGCTACTCGCATCCAGTGGGTCAAGGCCAGTGATGCTGCTAAGCACCATACAATGCACAGGACAGCCCCCACAGCAAAGAAGTACCTCACCCCGGAGTTTCCGTCGTGGCGCAGTGGTTAACGAATCCGACTAGGAACCAGGAGGTTGCGGGTTCGGTCCCTGCCCTTGCTCAGTGGGTTCACGATCCAGCGTTGCCGTGAGCTGTGGTGTAGGTTGCAGACGCAGCTCGGATCCCGCGTTGCTGTGGCTCTGGCGTAGGCCGGGGGCTGCAGCTCCGATTCAACCCCTAGCCTGGGAACCTCCATAGGCCGCGGGAGCGGCCCAAGAAATAGCAACAACAACAACAACAACAAAGACAAAAGACAAAAAAAAAAAGAAGTACCTCACCCCAATGGCATGAGTGCCAAGGTTGAGAAACCCTGTCTAGAGAAATGTCCCTACAACAATGGAAGAAGAAAATAGTCATGGATTTTTCCCCATAAAGGCCCAGACTCTACCCACAGTTTCCATTAGTATCCAAGGAAAACAGAGTTGTTCTCCTCAAGGAGAGAAACAGATAGATTAATCTTGACAGATTTTCTTGCCTGCCCCCTGCTTTCAGGAAACTCAAATGTCTAAATCATCCAGGACAATTAATTGTTAAGTCTCTTATCAAATATTTTCAGGAGAAAAAAACCTCGCAGCCTCCCTGCAGCAACTCGTTCCAATGTCTGTCTTCCTAAAGGACAAAATGTTAAGTTGAATCATTGGAAAGTGTCAATATTTGAGCAATCCTGGCCTTCAAAAATGGTACTTTCACATGGTTCAACCTAACATGACAGCCTTCAACAAAAATGCATCCTATGAGGTCATTTTCTTGTGTTGACTCTTCAGTCAGCACCACACAGTTTTTGGTGACAGTGATGATTGGCCACCTGCTCTCAGGGACAGTTCCCCTCCCCTCCCCCACTCCCCAACCACAATCCTCATACCCAGTATTTACTGGCTCTTTCTCAAGCAAAATTATTCAGTTTTCTTTGTCCAGGTCAACTGTTACTTCTTTTTTAATTTTTTTTTTTTTTGGTTTTGCATTTTCAGTTCCTAATTCATTTTATCCTATGAGAAAGAGCCAAAATAAAGATGCTACACACAGGGTCTTAATATTTGAGTAGATATGAAAGAAATGCCCATATCTAGGTCTAGTGGGTCTTATTTTCATACATAGTGTAGCTTATTTAACATAGGCCTTATATACCATACATCCATTTAAATAACCTGACCTCAACTTACTTCTGTTTAAGCAGTTTGAAAGGGAGACTCCTAGTTATTAAACAGCTACAATACGCCAAGCAGTGTTCTACAAGCTTTTGCAGATATTATCAATTTGGAGTTCCCATCATGGCTCAACAGAAATTAATCTGACTAGGATTCCATGAGGACGCAGGTTCAATCCCTGGCCTTGCCCAGTGGGTTAAGGAGCCAGTGTTGCTGAGAACTGTGGTGTAGGTGCAGGCACTGCTCCACGTTCACCCCTAGCCTGGGAATGTTCCATATGCCATGGGTGCGGCCCTTAACTATATATATATTATCAACTTAATCTCTAAAACAAGGCTGTGAGGAAGGTATTCTTCTATTTCACAATTGATAAAACTCAGGCAGCTCAACAAAGTTAAATAACCTTCAGTGCCAGCATTTATGAGCCAGAATTTGCATCCATGTCCATCAGACCTCAGAGGCCACACTGTCACCATTATCCTGAGCAGACTGAAGTAAAGCTCTGTGGAGATTTAGAATTTCAAAGTGACCACTTGAGAAGTATATTATACTGTTGTAGGCGAATTTGCCTGACCTGTTATCTTTACCCTTTATCCTAGCAGAGTGCCGCTGTCCAAAAAACCCTAAAACGATTTCGTGGTAGATAGGAACTCTTTTAACAGATCAGCATCATCTCCTTTCAAGATGAAAAACAAGAGAGCCAATAAAACCGCCTGTGAGCTTTACAAGAGTCCTGCTACATCTGTTTTCAGCTGAAAAACATTGTCCCTTGCTTCTCATTCAGCTCTTTCATAAAAAATCATAAATTCACTGGTTAAAGATGAAATCATATTTATCCTTACCTTCTAAAACCACTGCTTAATGTGCTTAAAATTCCCTTCATGGAAGACGTGGAAAATGGGGGTGGGGTACAGGCAAAAAGGTAGCAGGAGTTGGGGGGGCAGGGGGAGTTCTGAGCGGGGAAGAAGTGGGCTGTGGCTACCCCATGGCTAATTACTGAAGGGAGCACTGACCCTCCACCGGCAACAAAACGGACAGAGTCCCACCCTTCAGTCCCTGGAATCTGCAAACTTGCTTCTTCTTCATTTACTTCTGAGGGCAGCTAATGGGCACATGCTGACCACAGCCAAGCTCTCCAGGATGGGAGAGCGAGAGCAGCAGCACAGCTTCATAAAGTTCTTCTATAATCGTTATCTTTTTTAAATTTCATAATTTAGTGTTGGATGCAGTTTCTAAGGGACATTTAAGGGGGCCTTTCAAAGCCAATTAAAGTTTCTGCTCACGGCTCCTAAAGACTTAAATTCTGCTCAGCACTGGGGACAACTTTTTTTCTAGAAGAGCTGTGCCTATGATCTGCAATAAGAATATGCTGTGCGCAAATGTGTAATATAGTCATCCTAAAATAAATCAATTTGCTTCTAAATGTCAGTTAAAGAATCACTGTGCCTGCATGAAAAGTCACTGGTTGGGGGAACAGAGAATCAGCGTCCATCACACCCTTCACCATGAACTAGCGAGGTGACTTTAACCTGTTCATCCTCAGTTTCTTTATCCATAAAAGAAGGGATTACAAGATCCATAGGTTTTCATGTATTTTTAGCAATGAAACTTTTTTTTTTCTCAAAAAGAGCTGCCAGTGATGAAAAGGCAGCTGCTGTGACTATGTGTGGCCAGACTCACCAACCACCACCATCCCTTCCCTTCCTTCCGCCCTGGCCCCAAGCCCCTTAACGCACCTCTGCAGAATCATGGGCATCAGGACTTGAACATCATTGGACCAGGTGATTGCAAAAGTTCCTCTGTGCCCTTAAGTGTCCATCAGGCTAAATGGCCAAAGTTTTAAAAAGGCAAACATTTTATGAAGATAATTTCCAGACATACATCCAACCTGCCGGCAGGGAAAAGATTTCACACACTGAGCAATTCAAGAACAATCTAATTTTCCACATTAAGCTCCATGATCCTGGCTGACAGTACAAGAGAAGGTGCTTTGAAGAGCACTAGATGAACGACTCTTACAAAGTACCCAGAGTACTTATGGCCCAGGCAGAATCACTGAGTGTCTCCTCCAGCAGCCACCCTCAGTGGCCTTGTGGTGGCCCCTGCAGGATGCATGAACCAAGCACAGATAGGGCCTGACCCAGCGGTTGTCACTCTCCACTCACAGCCATGCCTGTGCAGATGCCTTCTTTAAAGCCAGGGCTTTCCCTTCTCAACTGACAACTGCTGCCTTTTCTAATGGCTGCTTCCTTGCTGAATGAGAAAATGTGTTTGTGTTTGCCCTTTAGCCCTACAACCTACTTATCCAGTGACCTGGGGTGGGGAGAATTATAGTCTTTGGATGCACTATGAGGCCCTGAGAAAGATAGTGATATGAGAACAAAATAAACAGAGACTTGATGGAAATTAGCAAAATGTCTTCATTTGGAAAAATATCTACCATTGAAGTAAATTAAAAATATTTTCTTAAAAATTACAGTAAGTTCATTCAATAATTAACCTAAGTATTGTTATTGTACATTGACTCTGGTCCAGGCACTGAGTTAGGTGCCAGGGACACCATGACAAGTAAGACACTGTCCTTGTTTTCAAGTCACTGAGTGTCCCACTACCACTCATGTAAAGAACCAAGTGAAACATAGCATGACAGGTGCCACAATCGAGGTGAGTAGGCTACACTAGGGTGACAGGACAGAGTGTGCCTGGCTTGGGCTGGAAAGGTGGGGAGAGACTCCTGAACCAGTTCTGGAAGGATGAGGTGGCAAAGATCATTTCCCTTCTGCTCACTGTTTCAGAAACTGCTAGCATTCCTCTTCTTTGGGGGAACATGGCCAGATTACATTTAGAAGCCTCCCTTGCAGCCTCCTGGTGGATGTTGTCATGTGACTGAGTTCAGAATGTAAGCAGAAGCAACGTGTACCACCTCCAAACGTGGCCCAACCCTCTGACACTCAGCTGTCATGCTCTCTCTCCATCTAACACCAGGCTCAACAGAGAGGACTTCAAGGGTCTAGATGAGGGTAGTTCCAAGATGGGAGAAGCCACAATTCCTGAAAGCATGAAGAGAGCCTCCTCCAAGCTCAAACTGTTAAAGAAGGTGGTGGGGAGATATTTCTATTTCCAGTAACCAAAAAAATATTGGCAGGAGAAAACTTTGCCATTCCCGAATTTATTTGCAAGGCAGCGGGAAGCCTTTAAATGGTTTTATACAAAGAAATAACATGATCAGGAGTTCCCATCATGGCTCAGCAGAAACGAATCTGACTAGCATCCATGAGGACGCTAGGTTTGATCCAGGTTCAATCCCTGGTCTTGCTCAGTGGGTTAAGGATCCGGCATTGCTGTGAGCTATGGTGTAGGTCACAGAGTTGGCGTGGATCCCATGTTGCTGTGGCTCTGGTGTAGGCCAGCAGCTACAGCTCCAATTCGACCCAAACTTCCATATGCCACGGGTGCAGCCCTAAAAAGACAAAAGACAAAAAGAAAGAAAGAAAGAAAGAAAGAAAGAAAGAAAGAGAGAGAGAAAGAGAGAGAGAGAAAGAAAGAAAGAAAGAGAGAGAGAGAAAGAAAGAGAAAGAAAGAAAGAGAGAGAGAGACAGAGAGAGAGAGAAAGAGAGAGAAAGAAAGAGAGAAAGAAAGAAAGAGAGAAAGAGAGAAAGAAAGAAAGAGAGAAAGAAAGAAAAAAAGAAAGAAGAAAGAAGAAAGAAAGAAAGAAAGAAAGAAAGAAAGAAAGAAAGAAAGAAAGAAAGAAAGAAAAGAACGAACGAACATGATCAGATTTGTTTCAAAGAAAAGTCACTCTGGTGGCAATACAGAACATGGATGGAGAAGTGGGGCATGATGGAAAACAGAACAAAAAAGAGAATAGTTTCATAGTAAAGGCAAGGGAAAAATGCATACTTGAACTAAACCATTAGCAGTGGCAATGTAAAACAGGAGAAAGACAACTGTGGGCGTCAGAAGACCCATCAGAACATGATTGGGGTGGGGAACCACATACAACTGTGGACTCCCGGCTTTTGTCAGGTTTAAATGCCAGGAAAGAAAACACTGAGAATGAAGGTTTGGGGAACAGGTTAGTGAGCATTTTGGATACATTGAATCTGACATCCAGGTTGAGCTATCTAGGAGGCAGTTGGATATACAGGTCTAGAACTCAGGAAGAGAGACCAGAACTGAAGCTTGGACTGGAGAATCACTATTAACAGCTGATGAGGTGGCCCAAGGAGAACACGTAAAAGAAGAAAGTTAAAACCCAGATAACAGGAGTTCCCATTGTGGTTTAGCAATAATGAACCCAGCTAGTATCCATGAGGAAGTGGGTTCAATTCCTGGCCTTGTTCAGTGGGTTCGGGATCTGGCATTGCCATGAGCTGTGGTATAGGTCACAGACATGGCTCGGATCTGGTGTTGCTGCAGCTGTGGCGTAGGCCAGCAGCCGTAGCTCTGATTCAACCCCTAGCCTGGCAACTTCCACACTGTGGATGTGCCCCTAAAAAGAAAAAGAAAAAAAAAAAAAAACAGACAACAGCGAAGAGAGGATGAAGGAGGAGAAGCCAGAGGGAAACTGAAAATGAACTGGAATCTGGGGGTAAGGGAAGACTCGAGAGTGACAAAGAACATAAAGACAGAGTTTCACAAGGTTAAAAATAGTGTTCAACAAAGTTAAATGACATAAAATAAGTAAAGTAGATAAGAACTAAAAATTAATGATGACTGTATCAGGCAGGGCCTAACCAGGAAAGGAGAAGCCACTCCAAGTATGTTTGTCAGCTTGAGCTACCATTACAAAATACCATAGACGGGATGGCTTAAACAACAGAAACTTATCTTCTCACAGTATCTGAAAAGCCGAGGAGCCTGCATAGACACGTTCCGGTAGAACTCTCTTCCTGGCTTGCAGGTGGATGGTCTCCTTCTCGCCGTGTCTTCACATGACAGAGAAGGAGAGGTCTCTTCTTATAAGGGCACTGATTCCACCATGAGGACCCCACCCTCATGACCTCATCTAAACCAAATACCTCCCACAGGCTCCATCACCAAATACCATCACAGTAGGGCTCAGGCTTCAACAAATGAATGTGGGGGCAGGGAGGTGAACACAATTCAGTCCATAGCACCAGGTATTTCAAACAGGGAATATAATACAGTGAAGTGGTAACAGAAAACCTGAGAAGCCAAACAGAGAATGGCAAGCCATTCCAGAGATTGCCAACAGCAAGAAGCCACAGTCATCACTAGGACTGCAAGACAATGAGAAGAGTGATATCACCTTAGCCTAAATCTAGAGTCACCCAGCTGAAGGTGGAGCAATATGGGGTTGCCCAATAATAACTGATACCACAGTTACTCTGTGAGGGAGCCAAAAAGAAGACATAGACCCCACCAGAGACAGTGTATGAAAAAGGGAAAGAAAGGGAGAACTACCTTGGCTTCCCTCCTCTTCCCACCCTCCACTAGTGCTCCCCACAGGCTGAGTCTACCTGGAAGCCAGAGGCCAGTGACAGTCCTTTCCTGTGAAATAGATCTGAGAGTGAATAAGCGTTGGAATAACTAAGAGAAGAATAGACCAACACATCAAAGGATTGACAAGAGTCATTAAGGGATTAACCAAAACTACAAGTCCTAAATATGTTGGTAACATCAAATGTGTGATACCCTTGAGCGGCTAAATTTGTACCTAGGACAAAGCCTAACATATAGTAGGTGTTCAGTGTTTCATGAATGAATGGATGGACGGATGATAAAGGGGCAAATGCAGAAAACCCTAACCAGAGAGCCACTGAGGTTGACATTAAGTCCACAGGATTCTCATGAGTCCTTACAAGAAGCTGCATTTTGGAGTCTAAGAATGTGAAAAATCAGGTAGTAGCAGGCTGACCCTCTTAGGTGCTTCCTGTTCCTGATGCCTTGACTTCAAGGGCCACCTGATGGCAACACTTTTGCTCACTTACTGAGGCTGGAAATGGCTTCTTTTCAAAATCACCCCATGAGGGTGCTCATTTTGGACCAAGAAGTGCCTTGCCTTCTCAGCTACTGTCAGTCACTAAATGCAGTGAGTTCTGAAGCCCCTCCTGCCTTAGTTTACCCATTTCTCCTGCTTCCCTGGGTTTTCCACGTGAATCTTCCAAGAAAAACACTCTTGGAGACTTCAAATCAGGACTCCTGCATAAGCACATAATAACAACTCAGTACAGTTCCTGAAAGCCAGCAAATTGTTAACAGGAATCCACAGACTGTCTCTAACACTAGCAGCCAATACTCTCCTCCTGAGAGTGGTGGGATCTCCATTTAACATTGTAAGAAGCAACCCCCAAAACACAACATAACCTCACCTTGTAGGTGGATCACACAAAACAAAGTGAAGACTTTAGGACTGAAGGAAAGAACATTACCGGAGGAAAAGCATTTAAAATGGTGCTGCTATAATTTTTTGACAACATAATGTACAGGCGCACTCAGTCAAGTACATCTACACCTCAATCCCTCTCCACCCCCTTTCCCCCCTGGTGTTGTCCTGGCTGTCAATTATTGGGAGAGAGGCTGTTCTTTAAAAAGCTTTCAAACGGTATTAGAAATGATTGGAAGCTCACCTAAAAGCTCTTGAAAAAAAAGAAAAGAAAAAAAAGAGTCTTCATCTTCTGCTTGTGTTGCATAAAATGCAAGGTCCTGTTCTGTTTGTTTGTTTGTGTGAAAGCTGGAAGCAAAGATTGAGTACAGATCAGTAGGTTAAGTGACAACTAATCGCCAGCAGTGTTTCTGACCTAAAAATTCAGGACTCTCTCTGACCTTTTGTGAGACAAAAATCCAGGGAATGATGTGAGTACACCTCTCTTTGGAGTATCAGTGCGTCACTGAAATGTCTCATGCAATCCCGCCCCCCTTAAATGCGTAAGGAGTATCATGTGATTTAAAACAGTTGCTTTATCAAAGAAAAAATTCATCCACTCATCAAATTATCCAAGTAGTCACTCCCTAACTTGTGTTTTCTTCCAAATTTCATTTGTCCAGGGAACAGTAGTATTTGCAGCTGTTAACATACCATCATTGTTGGTGACAGCGTTTGCACCATCACCAGAAGTGTGTTACCTGCAGTTACTGAGGCTCACACTATTACACTTTCTTGTGATCAACATCTTTGAGAGGGCTGGTGGAGTTTAAATGATGCAGATTCTCTCAAGGCTACTCACTAGACTGGCCATTCCTTCTTGCCCACCCAGCAAGTTCATCTCACAAGACATCAGGATGGCCTTCAGCACTGACAGATCATCTCAGGAAGTGTTGGGCAGATTCTCTACTATACTTGAACTCGGATCTCATGAGTGCTTATTGTGTGGCTGCGCAAACCCAGTGGCTTGGTTTGCTCACTGAACTCTCTGGGGAGTAGTTTTGTCTTATGCTGCTTTGACCCTGCACAGCTAGGTCTTTAATACAGGCAGAGAAAGCCCTCACACCAACTGAAAAAGGCTCATCTGACCTCCCCTTAGAGACCAGTGGGTCCCCATCTCTGGTTGGGACCCAGAGTCAGCCATGCTGGCTCGCAGCTGCAGACCAGAACAGAGGGGAGCTGGAATGTGAAATAAACGGCATACCTGTGATGACAGGAGGGAGATGAGGTGCCTTTCACTGTCACCTTGAACATAAGGTTGCTAAGAGCTGGGCAGTGCAAACCACACCAGTGCATCAGAGCTGCTCATGTGCAGAAGTTGCCTACAGAGATAATGTCTAGGAACACAATGGGCTCCTCAAAGTGACCTTTAGAGACACAAAGAACACAAAGGATATGATGTATTTATTACACCTAGACAGATATCCATCCATTAATTCCTTTATTCATTCAACAAACATTTATTAAGCAGATTGTACTAGGGTCATGATAAGTACTGCTGATCTAAGAGTAAACAAAAGGCACTAGGTCTCCACCATCAAGATGCTCACATTCACACAGGTGGCACCGATGCTGAAATTCACACCTGTCTTATACAACCAGGACCTTTAGGGACTGGTGATATGGAAGTTTAGCTGTTGAAAAACACTTTTTATAGGAATCCTCTCTTCTTCATACAACTAATCACATTAATCACTTTTATTTCAAATTTTGATTTCTTATAATAATTAAACAATATGTCAAATGATGAAAGCCAACTCTTAGAGTGGAATGCAGTAGATTTAAAAGCTCCTTCTTCAGTTCCAGATACTTTGCAAACATTATTTAACTCACTCCTCACAATACCAGAAGTTGGTATTGAATGTGATATCTGCATTGCACAAAACAGGAAGATAAGACTCAAAGAGGTGAGGCTGTTCTCCCCAAGTCATACGAAACTAAGACTCAAACTCAAGTCCATCTACTGCCAATGTCTTTGCTTTTTCCACTTATACCTTTTTAAAAATGGCTTTCAAACTATCCATTTTAATGCTTCTTTTTATCAAAGAAACACCACTAAGTGCTTCTAATGTATACCTAATTTGCTTCAATTTCCTATTTAGTTACACCAGTTCTATGAGCTACACCTTATAATCTCCTTCTAGCTCTACAATCAATGAGAGCATTAAATGGATTGAGCATCTGCCCTCGGCATTATTATTCTAGATAGGAAAATGATTACCAAATTCATGCCTATGAGTTCACCTTTCAACATTCATTTAATCAAGATGAGTAATTACCCTAGCGGGCAATAATTAGGTAATTAGTAAAACTAGTTAATACAAATAGCATATTAATATAACCAAATAAATGCTAGTATAATTTTTATAATTATTATGGCATATAGGTCTACCTGATTTTTTTTTTTTAGTAAAAGACACATAATTTCTGGGCTATGTATTGCACATTTCAACTTGCATGTGGGAATGCCTTTTGACATCTGTGACCCTGCAGAGTAAAAAGGAGATTGAGACAATTATCTCGGGTACTGAAGCAAAAGCCTGCTTGCACTAAAATTATCTGCCTAGTCTTTGCCTGATTTTTCTCTAAATGGTTACTCCATTTTTTGAAAAAGAGCCACCTTATAGAATTGTACCTAAATATCCTTCTCTGCTTAGAAAATGAAACACTCTAAGAACAATTTAATCAGGATAGAGAGTTCTGCACATATGCAGAGTATTCCCTGATTCTGTAATATAATCTTTGGTTGGACATTTATCGTCCCCCGAAGAAAAGATTTTTTTTTCTTTTTTTTCTTTTTTTTTTTTTTTTTGTCTTTTCAGAGCCGAAACTGCGGCATATGGAGGTTCCGAAGCTAGGGGTCAAACTGGAGCTACAGCTGCAGGCCTACACCACAGCCACAGCAACATGGGATCTGAGCCATGTCTGTGACCTACACCACAGCTCATGGCAACGCCAGATCCTTAACCCACTGAGCAAGGCCAGGGATCGAACCCCCAACCTCATGGTTCCTAGTCGGATTCATTAACCACTGCGCCACAACCAGAACTCCAAGAGTTATCTTTATCAACACTACCCTGTGGATTCCCTAACACTCCCACACACCCAGAGGAAAACCTAAAGTAGCCGTAATGAAGAAATATATTCATGAGAAAAAGTAAGTATCTCATGATACTGTGGTACACACACACACTATGTTTGTATTTTCAGTGATATCATTAAGCATCATGAAGATATCACTAACCATACCTCATGATGATTTCATTCAAAACAGTTATCAATCTTAGAAATGTCTTGTGATAGCTATTGATCCACAACCGGATACGTAACAATTTATAAACACTATGTAGGAATAATTTTCACCTCCCCTAAGTATGAACTGCCAACTGGTTTATATATATTTAGAAAAAGCCTCTAATGCCCAAAATACTAGAATACCTGCAGCATGAAATAATTTGCAAGCTAACTGGGATCTAGTTTATAGTTCTTGTTTGAGGTAACCTCTTGTGACTGAATTAGATTTCATTACTGTTCATGTGTAATAAGGTAACAGACTGATGCCCAGGGCTTCCTCCCATGGCAGAAACCCAGGCTCAGCCAATATTTTTACATGTTAAAATCCATAATGAAAGCATATACATGAAAACTGATTCATTAATTTCCTCGATGGGTGTTATTCCTTCATATTATCCAAGATTTCATCTTTAGCCACAATGTATATATGACAATATACCACAATGTATATATGACAATATACCACAGAACTAAAAACCCTTTTTCTTTCTTACAAACTCTAATATGACTGCATCTGATGGTTCAGTTGTGATTTTTCTAAAAGCAACTGATGCCTTCTATGCAACCCAGTCTCATCAGTAACTTTTCCTCAGATCTCACTAATCCATAAAGGAAGCCAGAATTTTGGCTGGCTTCCCAAGCCCATGCAGTTGCATTTCTACATGGTCTTTCTGTTTCTAAGACGAGTGATCATTTCTGGAACTATATGCTATATGCTATATTGAATTTCCTGCCTATAAATTGTAAAGAAAGTTTGTGGGTGTGAAACAAGAGAAGATAAATTACAAATTGGAGCTAAAGAGAAAATAAATACAAGATTTTAATGGAATCTAATTATTTTCCACATATCACAGTAAGAGCTATTATCCCTTCCTTCTAAATTTAAGTCATCTGTGCATTTATTTATATTCTTATTTGTCTGTCATCTATCTGTCTTCCACCTGCCTGTTAGTGTCTATTTATTTGGCAAGGCAAGTTGTGCTGTCTTTGTCTGCAGAGAAGAAAAGAAGGGGGAAAATGATGAAAAATCTTGGTGTAGCATGAATAGCAACGAGGTGAGGCTGATGCCTGATGTGCGGATGAATCCTGTAAATGAAGTGGCCCTTGAATTAAATTAATTTAAAATCTGGCAAATATTACCCGGCATGTTTGTCAATGTGCTGTATAATTATTAATTTGTTCATTGAAGCAACTGTATAAATAAATAGAAAGCAGAATGCCATGATTAAGCAAGCATTGAAAATCCAGGGTCAAGGAGCCCCACAATATGGGGATCTCAATAGCCTTCCTGGGTCCTACTTTTACATCTCCTTGTAAACCTGGACGTCAATAACAGCAAATTAATTGGCCCACATTTAGATGCCAACAGTGCTTTTGTATTCTCAGTGCACATTTTTGTCTTCTTGGAGTGAGATGTTAGTAATGGGGGTTTTAATATTACCCCTAGGGGAGCACCAGAAAATCTTAACAATTTCCTTCACTAGAGTATTTTCATTAGCGCTAAATGCCGTGCAATTTACATTTGAAATCAGGTGTAGGGGTGAGCAGAACGTGACAAGACATGTTGCAGTGGTGCCTTTTTTTTTTTTTTTGTTCCAATGTTCTTTATTTACTGCCATGGAGTCTCAGAAGAAAAGCGTGCAAGTCAAAAAGGAAATATTCCCTGATTTCTCTTTGCCCTTACTTTTAGAAGATGAAAACTCTGTCTTATTCAAACACTCAAAGCACACATTTGAAAAAGGCCTCTTTCACAGAGGAAAGAAATACACTTAAAAAAATAACAATAATGCTCCTAAAGTAGAATTAAACTAAGTATCACCTGACAGCTGTGAACAGATATTCTGGGAGGGACAAAAATCCCATATGGCAAAGGATGAGAAGTTAACACAAAGACGAGGCTGCTAAATTTATGTCTGTGCCAGTCAACCGCCTAATTCAAGCCTGAATTAATGAAAAATTTATCTATTATTATTTCTACTATAAATCTAGACTACAAGTAGATTTCATATTGAGGATATGAGGGTAAGCTAAACTCTGGTTAATGTCATTTCGATTTAACACATATTCAAAGACAACGCTGGGAAAGAATGGCAATTAGCACACATGTTAAATCCAAGCTCTGTTTATTGCATTTTTTTGCACACTAACCAGTAGTTAGAGTTAGATCTTATGCTTTAACTGGATGTTTCACTTACTGAATGAAAACAAAGCCAGATGAACAGCTGGAATACATAACACTTAGGAAGGAGCTGCTTAGTGCCAGGAAGGGTTCCAGGTGCTGTACACAATTCTATCCCATCTAACTTTCCCACTTGCTCTAAGAGGTTGGCATGGTTCTGCCCATTTTACAGGTGATAAAAGTGAAGCACAAACCAAGTATAATGGAAAAAATAAAAATCATTTTTAAAAAACTGAAGCACAAACATAGTTGTAAACATTCAAGAACTACTTCTCACCGCATTCATGAATAGCTCTCTTCAAGACAAAGTCTCAGCCGCCATGGCGTTAGAAAAGCAAATAAAGGCCTCATTGGCGATGGGGAAGGTTAGCCAGCCTTTGAACCTTAGTTACGACAGGCTCAGGAAGGTCTCTGGATGAATGAAAGATGAGGCTAATCTCCAAATTTGACTGAAGGCCAAATTCATCTTTCCGGAGTTCCCGTCGTGGCGCAGTGGCTAACGAATCCGACTAGGAACCATGAGGTTGCGGGTTCGGTCCCCGCCCTTGCTCAGTGGGTTAACGATCCTGCGTTGCCGTGAGCTGTGGTGTAGGTTGCAGACGCAGCTCAGATCCCGCGTTGCTGTGGCTCTGGCGTAGGCCAGTGGCTACAGCTCCGATTCGACCCCTAGCCTGGGAACCTCCATATGCCACGGGAGCAGCCCAAAGAAATAGCAAAAAGACAAAAAAAAAAAAATTATTTTTCCCATTTGTAAGAATGACTTAGCCAGGCTGCTCTTTGGCTTGCTATTAGGCTAACAGATTAATGAGGGTACATTGTTTATAGTCTCGAGTTCCCAAAAATATTCCCTAAAAAAGGTAAAGGCAAGCTAATAGAGCAAGAGAGGGAAGAGCTTTCTAGTCCAGTGGTTCTCACTTCACTGCACACAGGAATCTCACATAACTGCACATCAGAATTGTCTTCTAAAAATCCCAAATCCAGGAGTTCCTGTCGTGGCACAGTGGAAACGAATCCAACTAGGAACCATGAGGTTGCCGGTTCAATCCCTGGTCTCGCCCAGTGGGTTGGGGATCCGGCATTGCCATGAGCTGCAGTGTAGGTTGCAGACGCGGCTCGGATCTGGTGTCGATATGGCTCTGGCGTAGGCGAGCAGCTGCAGCTCCGATTAGACCCCTAGCCTGGGAACCGCCATATGCCACGGGTGCAGCCCTAAAAAAGGACAAAAAGACCCCCCCCAAATTTAATTAATTAATTAAAATAAAAAAATAAAAATCCCAAATCCCAGGCCACATCTCAGACCAACTAAATCCGAATTTCTGGGCTGGAATTCATGCATCAATAAAGTCTTATTTAAATCCCCAAGCTCTCACGTTCCCACTATAGTACAGTGGGTCCAGAATCCGAATGCAGCAGTTCAGGTTGCTGTGGAGGCACAGGTTCAATCCATGGTCCACCACATTTGGGTTAAAGGATCTGGCGTTGCTGCAGCTAAGGCCTAAGTTGCAGCTGCAGTTTGGATTCAACCCCTGGCCTGGGAACTTCCATAGGCGGTTGGTGTGGCCATAAAATTTTTTTTTTATTTTTTTTAAATCACCAAGCATAAACACTAACCAGTATTAACACCAGTTAATACAAAGGAAATACACAATTTATGATAAGATTTAACTAAATATAATTTCCAACATATATTTAAGTGGTGTGAGAGACATGAGTTTGAAAATTCCAGTCAGCTCTATTACTCTTTCATCTCTATGACCTTGAGTAAATTCCAGAACCTTCTTAAGCCTCTCTGGAAAATAAAATCATACTTGTCTTGCCTCACAGAGAAAGCAATAGTTCAAATAAAACTTTTCAAATTTTAGGAGTTCCCATCATGGCACAGTGGAAACAAATCCAACCAGGAACCATGAGGTTTCAGGTTCGATCCCTGACCTCACTCAGTGGGTTAAGGATCTGGCATTGCCGGGAGCTGTGGTGTAGGTTTCAGATGGGGCTCAGATCTGGCATTGCTATGGCTCTGATTTGACCCCTAGCTTGGGAACTTCCATATGCCACAGGTGTGGCCCAAAAAGCAAAAAAAAAAAAAAAAAAAAAACTTTTCAAATTTTAAAGCCTCCTTTTTTTTTTGGGCCACATCATTGGCATGTGGCAGTTCCTGAGCCAGGGATCAAACATGTGCCATGGCAGTGACCCAAGCCACAACAGTGACAATGCCAGATCCTTAACCACTAGGCCACCAAGGAACTCCTAAAGCCTTACCTTTTTTAAAAAAAAAAGGGTTTTTTTTCATTTTTTTATATCTTTGAAGAGTGACCAGTCACTGCTTAATCTAAGCAAAATCCCTTCCCCAGACGTTAGTTTATCTAATTAACTCTGAACATGGCCTTTCTTGGACTTTGCACCTCCAGGGACCAGGAGCCAGTTAGCATTAAAACTATATCCAGGATTATTTCCTCAGCTATCAGCTCATCTCTTTCAGAGCCACTGATGGTTTAATGATTCTGCTTAAACCATTCGAGAACAAAATAACCTCATCTGGCCTTCAGAACAACTACCTTGTCTTCACTGTCTTCTACCTTGGTTCCTTCCTATAGTGTGACTTTACCAACTTGACACAAAAAAAACTTCCAGTGTTATTTTTTCTTAATCGTAAAATGGCATAAAGAGGAAAAAAACAAAACAAAAAACTCTACATTCAAATCCCAGGTCCAATGAATATTTTCTCAGGTCAGTCTCCCAAAGCAATAGAAATTAGAGCAAAAATAAACCCATGGGATCTAATCAAACTGAAAGGCTTTTGCACAGCAAAGGAAACCCAAAAGAAAACAAAAAGACAACTTTCAGAATGGGAGAAAATAGTTTCAAATGATGCAACCGACAAGGGCTTAGTCTCTAGAATATATAAACAACTTATACAACCCAAGGCAAAAAAGCCAATCAAGCAATGGAAAAATGGGCAAAAGACCTGAATAGACTGTTCTCCAAGGAAGATATACAGATGGCCAGCAAACACATGAAAAAATGCTCAACATCGCTGGTTATAAGAGAAATGCAAATCAAAACTACCATGAGATAGATACCACCTCACCCCAGTCAGAATGGCCATCATTCATAAGTCCACAGATAACAAGTGCTGGAGGGGGTGTGGAGAAAAGGGAACCCTCCTGCACTGTTGGTGGGAATGTCAACTGGTACAGCCACTGTGGAGAACAGTTTGGAGATACCTTAGAAATCTTTACATAGAACTTCCATATGACCCCGCAATCCCACTCTTGGGCATCTATCCGGACAAAACTCTACTTAAACGAGACACATGCACCCGCATGTTCATTGCAGCACTATTCACAATAGCCAGGACATGGAAACAACCCAAATGTCCATCCACAGATGATTGGATTCAGAAGGTGTGGTATATATACACAATGGAATACTACTCAGCCATAAAAAAGAATGACATCATGCCATTTGCAGCAACATGGATGGAACTAGAGACTCTCATCCTGAGTGAAATGAGTCAGAAAGAGAAAGACAAATACCATATGATATCACTTATAACTGGAATCTAATATCCAGCACAAATGAACATCTCAGAAAAGAAAATCATGGACTTGGAGAAGAGACTTGTGGCTGCCTGATGGGAGGGGGAGGGAGTGGGAGGGATCGGGAGCTTGGGCTTATCAGACACAACTTAGAATAGATTTACAAGGAGATCCTGCTGAGTAGCATTGAGAACTTTGTCTAGATACTCATATTGCAACAGAAGAAAGGGTGGATAAAAAAATGTAAATGTAATGTATACATGTAAGGATAACTTGATCCCCTTGCTGTACAGTGGGAAAATAAAATAAAATAAAATAAATACCAGGTCCACCATTTAAGTGTATAGGTAATTTACTCAATTTCTCAGCTTCCTCATCTGAGAGACAGGGATAAATATACCCATGTCCCCAAGCTATCATCAAAAAGAACACACAACTTCTCTGAAATTAGAACTACATTGTTGGGGGTACTCTCCTGGCAAAGTAGGTTAGGGATCCAGAGTTGTCACTGCAGCGTCTTGAGTCATTTCTATGGCACAGGTTCAATCTCTGGCCAGGGAACTTCCACATGCCATGATGTGGAAAAAAAAAGAACAAAAACAAAAAAACCTGCATTGTTACTAATTTCTAAACACTGATAAGTTTTACCCATTCACAATCTTCTCCAATGAATCTTGGAACTAATGTTTAGCTACTATCCAAAAGTAGTCAGAATGCAAACTTTAAGATATTTTACTAAATCCAATCAAAATTGAAATAAAAATGAAGTTGCAGAATTCCCATCGTAGCTTGGCCAAAACAAATCTGACTAGCATCCATGAGGACACAGGTTCCATTCCTGGCCTCACCCAGTGGGTTAAGGATCCAGCGTTGCTGTGAGCTGTGGTGTAGGCCGGCGGCTATAGCTCCAATTGGACCCCTAGCCTGGGAACCTCCATATGCCACCGATGTGACCCTAAAAAAGACAAAAAATAAAAAGTAAATGAAGTCACTTCTTTATGTTTTTCTCCATTTCTCTCCTGTCTTAACACAGTGAGATCAAATACACTCAGGAAAGATAAAAGCAAAATATTCCCAGTTTGTATAGCTTTTTGCTGTCTTCAAATCCAGGAGCACATCAAATGTTCATCTGGAATTTCCAGGTTTTCTGTTAGCCTCCTTGTAGTTTGTTGGAACCTACTAGTGTTTATTTTTGTCAGGACTTTGTGAATATACCCAATCAGCTCTGAACCGAAAATGCCTCTCTTGGATTTATTTACATCATAACTGTTAAGTCACTCCTCCTCCCCAAATTAATTCAGTGGTTAAAAAGGTGTTGCTGAGAGTGGCGAGGAGAACTTGTTAGGAGCTGTCCCGCCTCTATTCATTCCATCTGCCAGAACCTGATTCAGTATGAAGTGGAGCCCAAAAACTCTATGTTCTCACCAGTACCCATGGAAGCTCTGACCTAAAGCTCATAGTATTTGGAAATTAGCAAGTGAAACACTGTCCAATGGCAGTATCCTACTGACAATTCCACAGAAGACGGCCATTGGAGGATCCATAGGTTTGACTTCTGAGAGTCCAAATTGAAATTTACTTATTTTTCTTTTTGGCCACACCTATAGTATGCAGAAGTTCCCAGGCCAGGGAAGGAACCTGCACCAAAGCAGCAACCCAAACCAATGCAGTGACAATGCTGGATCCTTAACCCACTGAGCCACAAGGGAACTAAATCAGAATTTACTAATCTTCACCACAAATGTGGATTTCAGATTCTATTTCATCTCAGCCTCCTATCCTACGGATATGCCTCTACTTTCTGGATTAATCATTGGCAATCCCTATAAGCACAGGCAGGAACATAGGGCCCTCTAATAACCTATCAACCCACTGTTTTTCAACCTTGGCTGCACTTTTGAACCACCTGGGCCTTCATGCAAACAAATTAAATCAGAATTTATGTGGTTGAACAAATGTCCATTGACGGATGATTGATTAGGAAGATGTGGTATATATACACAATGGAATACTACTCGGCCAGAAAAAAGAACAACATAATGCCATTTATAGCAATATGGATGGAACTAGAGACTCTCATCCTGAGTGAAGTAAGTCAGAAAGACAAAGACAAATACCTTATGGTATCACTTATATCTGGAATCTAATATACAGCACAAATGAACATTTCCACAGAAAAGAAAATCATGGACTTGGAGAACAGACTTGTGGCTGCCCGGGGGGAGAGGGAAGGAGTGGGAGGGATCAGGAGCGTGGGGTTAATGGATGCAAACTATTGCACTTGGAATGGATTTATAATGAGATCCTGCTGTGTAGCATTGAGAACTATGTCTAGGTACTTATATCACAACAGAACAAAGGGAGGAAAAAAAATGTATACATGTAAGTGTAACTTGGTCCCCATGCTGTACAGCGGAAAAAATAAACAAAAATTTTAAAAAATAAAATAAAATAAATTCAACTTTAAATAAATATATATAAATATAAAAGAAAATAAATATAAATAAATACAAAAGAAAAAGAATTTATGTGGTTGAAGCCCAGCATTAGTAATGTTTAAAGTCCTCCAGGAGCTCCCTGATGGCTCAGCGGGTTAAGGATCCAACATTGTCACTGCTGTGGCTCAGATTACAGCTATGGTATGGGTTCAATTCCTGGCCCCGAAACTTTTGCACATCACAGGCACAGCCAAAATAATTAATTAATTTAAAAAAATAAAGTTCTCCAAGTAATTCCACCGTGTAGCCAAAGGTAAGAAACACTAATCTAGACCCAGATCACATGATATTTTCCTCAGGCTAGTGATAGGCCCCCCCCCCCACCAAAAGGACAGGGGAAACAGGTAAACAGCCATCTTGATTAGGCTATAGCAGCAACACCTATTTTCAGGGGAAGCAGGGCCAGGGGTACCAGTAAGGGACTCACTGCTATGTGCACTGATAAATGAACCAGCTCTCAGACAACAAAAAGGCCCCGATTTGCAGCATTTACTGATTCCCACGGTGTAAAAACTCCCACCACAGCTGGTACCAAGCTTCCAAATGAGCTAGGCAGGGCTGAATGAAGAACTGGGAGGAGAGACAGGCAATTGACCTTCACAAGCTGGTGCCAGCTGGTGCAAGCCGACTCCGGCACACCATCACCCCATGGTATCAGCAGTGGCCTCAGTGAGAGTGGCAGCAATGTTCACAGCAAGCTGGTTCTATGGTGTAGCTTTGGCCAAAGTCCTAGCTAACGCGCAGCCTTTCCTGCAGTTTCTCAACTTGTTTCCCCACCCTTCTCAGTCATTCTGAGACCAATAAAACAGCCTTTCTAATCAATTATTTTGACCAGCCCAAGAAGGTTTCTGTTGCTTACAGCTAGGAACTCTGACCTTTAAAGGCCACATCTGGAAGTCGAGAACCTAAGTTAAGAGTCTAAATCCCTGCAGTCCTAGGAAGGATTTTACTTTAAGACATTTGCATCTTTAAGAGGGATGAAACTCTTAAACCAGTGCGTCTCAAATTTTAATGAGAATCACCTGGGGATCTTGTTAAAAAGCAAGACTGAGGGGAAGCAGAAAATGTCCATTTCTCCCAAGCTCCCTGGGGATGCTGCTGCTCCTGGGCCCAGGACACATGGTGGAGCAAGTCCTTAGACCACAGAGCCAAAGGGCTAAGGGTGGGGCCTGGGGCCTGGATCCCTCTGGGTATCCCTGAGCTCAAGCCACATGAGGGCCTGTTTGCCCTCCTTCTTCTGGTCAGTGCCCCAGCTGACCCTGAATATTTGTCAGGGCTGACGCAGGCTGGTCCCAGCTGCTGTGACAGTCTACCTCTGAATGCTTGAGATGCCATGGCCAGTGTCACCTGACCATCCCTGACCCTCTTGGTACACAAGCCATAAATATAGACTCATTCATCTGCTTGACAAATGTTTGCTTTTTACCTCTTATGTGTAATGCTCTCAGCCGAGTTTAAATCATTCTGGACTCTCCGTCTGTGCTTTTTAAATAAGCTGAATTGGGAGCATTCCCAGTGCCATTAAACGAGGACTGGATTTAGCACATGTAACAAGAAGTTAAAGATCAAGGAGATCTGTGTGGGCAAGGAAAAGTTCCAAGCCCGTCAGCAGTTTGGCTGTGGGAAAATGTGATTTGATAATCTGTCAACTCAAGCTGTCAATCAAAGCTTGTTATTATACCACCCATCTGACACTAGATCAATAGGATAAGTACTTTCTGATGTCAGATCAATGGTATGACTAAGTTTGGGGGTGACAGCTAAACAATTGCCTCCATCCTTAAGTATGTGAATGTTATTGCCAGGAACATCAACTCACAGTCAAATGATAAACCACTTCCTGCACAGTGTTGTGAAAGAAATGTTCAAATCCCCAGAAATTCTTGGTGCTCCCACCTACCAAGATAGAAAAGGTAAAGTGCGTGTTTATTTCTAAGATTTATAAAGTACTCACTTTGCAGCTGAGCTTATGGGGAAGAGACACTGCACAGAGCCATAAGCTAACAACTGAGCCCCCAGGGCTGATAGGATAAGATTTTCTTGTCATGCCACAGAATTTGAAGGAAATTCATAGGAACTGCGAAAATAACTCAGGTTTTTTTTTGTTTGTTTTGTTTTTTTCCCAACCGCAACAGTTTCCCCTTCTTGAACAGCTTCTATCCTAGGGCTCCAGGAATGATTTTTAATCATGATAGAGAAAAGTCAAATAAAGGAATTCCTCCTTCCAACTCTGACCATCCACATAACACCAAATAGCTTATTCAACAGCACTGTGTTAAGCACTGAGGATAGAAGAGTGAAAATTTTTAAGACAAAGGATTAAAGGGCTGTTAATAGAGACAGAGCTCTAATGTGGAAGAGGTCAGTGAAGTGATATTTGAGCTAATGCCTTAAGGGTAAGATACAGGTAAGCCAAGAAGATGGGAAGAGTATCCCAAGGAGAAAAAAAACAACATGTGCAAGGGCCCTGAGGTTAGAGAAAATGTAACATCTTGAGAAAGAAGATTCATGATGTAGGAGTATAGTTAGCAAAGTGGAGAATGAAACTTACCAAAGCAGGTGAGGGAGGCAGGTCTGTGAGGTCTTCCATGTGCACTTAAGGCCCCTGTCCAAAGATGTACTGAGAGACAAGACTCTAAGAGACAAAGAGCTCACTAAAAGTCAACAGGTATCACAGGACTAGGTAGCCACCTCTCTACTCTCTGACAGCTCTGATTACATGGTAAGGGAGGCCAGCGATGACTTGAATCTGCTTCTATATCCCACTCCTATTCTCAGATGCTTTCCCACAACCACTGTGCCCCCAAAGCCTGGGGCTCTGAATGTCCCACCCCGCCCCCACCCCCACCCCCACCCCCACCCCAAATCATAGTGAAGCTCAGATGGTAGAGCGTGACCAGCGCCACGGACAGTAGTGCTTTAATGGGGATGACTGCCCACTTTAAGGTACAAGTGACAATGAGTAGGGAAATGTGCATGCAGAGAGAAAGAGTCTGAGATATACTCTGATTTGATCATTCCTAGTCATGGAATGCCCTATCAGTCCATCACGTATCAGTCCATGCATGTGAGTATTTATATGTATATGTTTTATATGTATGCATATGCATGTAAATATCTGTGAATATGTGTACCTGTATGCATGCAAGAGCATATATGTATGTGAGTGATTATGAATGTAGGTGTAGGTCTATGTGTGTGTGTCTGTGTAGTAACACCCCCATGCAGACATTTTTACACAGCTCCCAATTACTGAGCACATACATGGTTGCAGACGCTCTGCTAAGTACTTCGCATGTATAATTTCTCTTCATTTTCACAAGAACCTTAATGCATTCCTTATATTATACCCACCTTTCAGATAAGGAAACAAAAGCTTAGAGAGGCTCAGTAACTTGCTCACAATCATAAGCTATTACATAAATCCTGATTCATCATCCATCTCTTCCAAAAAGCATTTCTTTTCCTCAGCAGCCCCCACCCACTTTTCAGCTTACCAAAATTTTATTTCGATTATCACCATTAATTCTAGGTCTGGCCTGTTAGACTCCTCAGGAGGGGGGAAGGTGTGTTATACCCTTAAATGTATCCTAAGTGCTGAGGCCAGCATTCAGTGGTGTGTCAATGTTCATGAGATGAACTTCGAGAAAACACCTGAACCTGGGCCACGGTGAGGGCTATGCTCCTGCTATATGGTCATCAAGTCAATCCAGATCCACAGGTCACATCAGAAGCTAAGGGCTGCCACCATGTAGCAATTACAAAACATTCTGCAAAGCACAGGCTGAGATTCCAACCCAAGTGAAAGGGCATTTAATAGCAGACATGAAATGCTCTGAGTTGGAGCAGAGGGGAGTGTTAATAAGAGTGAATGTTCTAACCACTCAAACACAGCAGCTAAGAGATGGACACTAAAGAGTCTGTCCCTATTTATATGCCTTTACATTTATACTTACTAAGAAACAGTTTCACTTACCTTTTAAGCAGCCAGAGTGCCACTTTATCATTAAGCAGAGATGCCAGGGAAGAAATGAGTATGATTTAAAATGCAAACAGAGTGGAAAGGATGACTGCCAAGAAACAGCTCCTCCCAAATGCCTCAAAGCTAATGCCGGCTGCTACTACAAGATGTCTGCGGCAGACAAAGTTCCTACAGGCCTGTGGTTCCTGAGCTGGGCCGTGCACCAGAATCACCTGGAGGACCTATGAAAGCAGGATGCTGGGCCCCACCCCCAGACTGCCTCATCCAGCGGGTTCCCAGGGCTGCGGCTGCTGAGCCCAGGACCAAACTTTGAGAACCAGTGGGGCAGACATTGTTACGTCCAACCCACTGGCAGTCCCAACAATTAAATCTAAAAGGTGACTACAACCATCCTGGATGAGGGGATGCCTTGACCTAAAGAGGTGACGTCCAGGTCATAACGAGAGCTACAGAGCCCTCAGATAAAAGGCAAATTACTTCCTCCTGGAGGCCCAACATCCTCCAATAGCCTGTGGTTCCTTCTATCCTTGCAGAAGAATAGAGAAACCCTTCGGGCTAGAAAAAGACTGGTGATTACATTAGGCTACCAAGGAGAAAGTGGCCTCACTGAATGACAGATGTCACATGGAAATCTCTGAAGTAATCAAGATGATTTTTCTAAGTAGTGCAGAGAAACCCCAGCAAGGCAGAGGTCTGGACTCTTTCAGCCAGTGAAACAGAATCATTCTGGCAGAGGCTACAATGCCGAGGAGGTGTCTGACCATGAATCATCTTTCCTCTCTCCCTCTTTCCAATAAGCCTTGAGAGCCAAAGACAGGTGTGGTTCCTGGTAAACAACACAAGAGCTGAACTTAGGGAAACAGGGCTTTTCCTGCCACCGTGTTCCACCAGCAGTCCCCATGCCGAACCACAGTCGTATCACATTCTTCACTGTCTGTGAATTAGCCAGCCCTGGGATTCAATCAGTTGCAAAGATGCCAGGCTGGGAAGGGTATGTCTTCCAGCATCGTCCTCCTAGAGTACTGCAAAGGAGGGGCCACCGCGCAAGGCCTCTGCAACTGGAATCATGGAGGAATACAGAGAACCACCCACTGCCCCAGAGATCCAGGATAAGCGGGCCACCCCTTGGGTTTAGCTGAGCCGTGTTAATCCTTCCTGCAAGGAGTGCCTATCCTGTCAGGATCTGTGATTGAGAGCTGCTTAAACAGGTGAGAAAATTTCAGGAAGCTAATATGTCCCATCTAATCAAGGCTAAGTGTTCCCTCTTTGCCCAAGCCCTCTTATTTGCACGAGTACCACATGGTAATGGGTAAATAATTTTTTTCCAGCTTGTTTGAGATGCAGGCCCTTAAATAAGTGATCTAGTGCTGTTTCATCGAAAGGAGAGGCTACCCAGCAAGCCTCAAGATTCGTGCCATCATCAGAACCACTGCCAGCTCGACCTCATCCTTCAGAAACCTAATACTACAAAATCTGCCATAGCAGAGGTATAAACTGAAGGAGTCTTTCTTCACCCACACCTGCAAACTCTCCTCACCAGCCTGAAGACCTGTAACCATGAGCTTCAGTCACTTAGCACTCCCATCTGCTATTTTATAAATACATTTTGAACTTGTTTTCTTTGATTTTTGCAGCTTTCCTTCCCTTTGGTACAGATACACTGTTTATTTACCAAAAAAAAAAAAAAAAAAAAAAACTTACCCCTTCCACTCAGCACCTGGAAGCAGATTTTGAGCAAAATATGTGATCCTGCTAGGGCAGTGGCTCTCAAAGCAGGGTCACAGGATCCACAGCAGCATCACCTGGGAGCTTGTTAAAGATGCGAATTCTTGAGCCCAGAGCATCCAGAAACTCTGGGGGTGGGGCCCAGCCATCTGTGTTTTAACAAGCCTTCTGGGTAATTCTGATGCAGGCTAGTGTGTGAGGAACACAGTTGAGAAGAAGGGAATAAGGAGTAAGTAATGAGAAACCCAGTTCAGGGTGAAGGGTTTTCTTGACCCACAGGCATATTTTTTTCTTTAAATCTTTATATTATTTTGCCAAGTGAAGGATAACCCCAGTACTACAAATATGTTGTTATTTTCTTATGATCATGATGTGCTTGAGCCAGCTCCTACCAGCTTGTGAGAGCAGCTGTTAAACACTCAGGAAGTCTGCAAGCCAACTGTTAAACCACTGGTATCCTGCAGTCAGCCATGGTGACAGTATTTACACCACGGAAATCAGCAAACGCTACACATGGGAGCTTTCATTCAGCGAACCCGTTTATTAGCACACCACTGGCTGATTTTTAAAAGGGGTGCCACGGTCTGTGTTGGGACATAAGGCAATGACAGATAAAGGACAATGGGGTAAGGAGCCAGGGTTTGGAACTAGACAGGAAGGAGTATGCACAGAAGGGCAGTGCAGTCCCAGAGAAAGGCCAGAAAGCTGGGAGTAGGGACAGCGCTGGATGTTCCTGAGCTGAAGCTGGGGCAGAGTATGGAGTGAGACAGAGCGAGTTTAATATAATATTTGGAAAGTGAAAAAAGAACTTTTTGTAATCTTCTTGACTGGTGACGACGTACTGATTCACTCATTCATTCAGTAAATACGTTTTGAATGTCTGTTGTACCGCAGGCACTGTGCTGGGCTCTGATGCTACAGCAGTAAATAAATAACAGTCTCTGCCATCACTTCAGCTTACAGACAACAACAGCACAGAGTTAAGTGCACATGCTTTAGTATTCTAATGCTTACAGGGACTTATTTGATGTAAATGATCATAAATGGCAACGTGATATAAGATGATCAGGGTGAGCTTCTCTGACAAGGTGACATTTGAACAGAGGCCCAAAGGAACTGAGAGAGCAAGTCATTGTTGGGAGACAATGTCCATGATCTAAGGCGTTTTTACACAATTTAGGAGCAAAGGCCTACCTTTGTTCTAGAAAGTTTTTAAAGGGTGTTTATAAAGCAAACATCCATGGGAGGCAGCGATAATGTCTCTATCCAGTGAATACGTATATTCACTTACTACACAATATAATAAAAATAATGCCTGCCCTAGAGGAAAGGACGGTCATGCTTACTGCTCCCCCATTTTCTTTCTTTTTAGGGCAGCACCCATGGCATATGGAAGTTCCCAAGTTTACGCCACAGCCACAGCAACACCGGATCCAAGCCGCATCTGCAACCTACACCACAGCTGAGGCAACACCGGATCCTTAACCCACTGAGCGAGGCCAGGGATTGAACTCGCAACCTCATGGATCCCAGTTAGGTTCATTACTAATGAGCCACTACGGGAACTCCTTACTACCCATTTGAAATGATTCAGGTTTCCTAGTTTCAAGGTTCCTCTCCTATAAGAAGAACCCACTGCATGTGCTGGTGTCACCAGGCCTTCTTTGTATCTTCTTGAAGAAATTGGGACTCAGGGAAGTAGCACAGGAAAATGACGATACTCTGGCTACAACTATTGCTGTGAATAATAAACTCATTTGTCTCTGACCCAGGAATTTCATGTCTTCTGCGGGCATCCATGAAACTATAGCAGGCTAATGCGATGGCCTGCAGGCAAGGTCAAAGGTCAGGCCCTTCAGAGTTCATGGCAGCTGTGAGAATAAATGAAGGAAGGGTGGTCTAGGCAGGGAAAACTGCAAGTGCAAAATGCCTCTCCTCTTTGGTTTGCCCTGCTCCTTGATAGCTGTGGGGAAAAAATAAAACTGACTCCATCTTATTCGACTTGTTCTGCCCAACTCTAACTTTTGAGATGTCACCATTTTTTTTTTTTATGGCTGTACCTGCAGCACATGGAAGTTCCCATACCAAAGCAATGACAAATCACAACAAAGCTAGCTAGCTGTGACCTACACCACATCCTTAACCCACTACGCCACCTCAGAGACAGTGCTGTGCCACAGCGGGAAATCCTATCGCCACTTTTTGCAGCAAGGTCTGTGATTGTCAATATAGAAAGAAAAAGGGAGCATCCCCTCATTTCATCCCCACTCCCAGTCCCAAAGGAGATCATATCAAATCTAGCAACACATAAAATTTGTTTAATTTATGGCCTGAGGGGGAAAAAAAGTCCTAGAAAGACTTGTAGTACCCAGAACAAACATTACAGAGAGCAAAGAAGGGGGACAGTGACCAACACCACCAGGCAGCAGCTGGGAACCCAGAATTCAATAGGAGAAAAATGGGAAAATGAAAGAGACAAAATCCTCAAAGAGGAAGGGCTCAATCTCACAGCTTTTGTAGATAAAGCAATGACAAATCACAACAAAGCTAGCCACAATCACAATGGAGAAAAAAATTAGGACAACCTAACTTATGTAAAGAGTATGGAAGGTGAAGAAAATAGCATGCATGCAGAGTCTAAGTGCCATGTTTTAATGCACTTTAAACATTTTTCTCAGAACACATCTCCAATTTGCAAAGAAAGATGGAATTGTACACACAGACATATGCATTATGAATCACTCCTTAGAAATGACTCATTTCCTTGAAATTAAATAAGACAGCACCTCATGAGGAGTAACACCTCTAAAATTCTCTTTCATCTTTCAATTCAAACTTGACTTTAGTTTTTGCAGTGTAAAAAAAGCATGCACTCAGCTAAGTCTAAGAAAATAGTCAATACTTTCCCATATATCATGATTCAGTTTGCCAGCCACCCTGATGTTGATAAATCTTAAGTGACAAAAGCAGATTGATACCGTGATTTCTATTTTAAAATACTTTGTTTTCTCTCCTATCTCAAAAGTATTTACTTTCTTCCCCCATAACTTTTACAAACTCACCATTCCAGTGAGTCATGTAAGTGCACAAGTATCTTAGAGTAGACAGTCATTGCAAAAGACTGAATGCTTTGTGTCCCCTCCTCAAAATTCTTGTGTTGAAACCTAACCCCCACTGTGATGATATTATAAGGGAGGGCCTTTGGGAGATGACTAGGTCATGAGGGTGGAGCCCTCAAAGGTGACATTAGTGCCCTTACAAAAGGGACCCCAGAGAACTTTCTCACCTCTTCTGCCATGTGAGGACACAGCAAGAAGATGGTCATCTACCAACCAGGAAGCAAGCCCTTACCAGATACAGAACCTGCCAGCACCTTAATCTTAGACTTTCCAGCCTCCCGAACTGTAAGAAATAAATGTCTGTTGTTTAAGCCCCTCAGCCTATGGTTACTGTGTTATAGCAGTCCCAGCGGACTAATAGTCGTATCTACACATACAAGGTTCAAGCGTGATTTGATCCTGAGGTCATCAAATCCATTTCCCTCCTTCCATACAGAAGTTGGGTTTTGTTTTTGTTTTGTTTTCTGTGTCTTTTTTGGGGAGGGGTTGGCCACACTCACGGCATGTGGGAGTTCCTGGGTCAGGGACTGAACCCGCAGAGATCCAAGCTACTGCACTGACAATGCCAGATCCTTAACCTGCTGTGTCACAAAAGAACTCCCCTCCCTCCATACAGGACTGCCAAAAAACTAACTAAATCAATATCTGTCATGTTTTTAAGACCCTCAGTGAACAACATTTTGCCATCTTTTGTAATAGCCTCCCTTTTTAAAATTCTTGTGAAAGATTGCATTGTAACCATGACTACTGCTAATACTAGAAATAGGAAAAACTGGAGTTCCCATCATGGTACAGCGGAAATGAATCTGACTAGGAACCATGAGGTTGCGGGTTCGATCCCTGGCCTCGCTCAGTGGGTTGAGGATCCGGTGTTGCTGTGAGCTGTGGTGTAGGCCACAGACGAAGCTTGGATCTGGAGTTGCTGTGGCTGTGGCGTAGGCCAGCAGCTAGCTCCAATAAGACCCCTAGCCTGGGAACCTCGACATGCCGCGGGTGCAGGCCTGGAGAAATAAAAAGACAAAAAGAAAAAAAAGAAAGAAATAGGAAAAACTGGATACAACCTAAACGTCCCTAAAGAAAAGAATGGTTAAATACCTGAAGCTGCAGGCGTATTGCAAGACACCTTGCTGCTATGCAAGTGACTGTATAGCATATAGATGACACAAAAAAGATTGTCACAATACTTTGTTAAAAGTAAGGGAGTTATGGAACAGCATATACAGGATGAAACCATTTTTGTTTAAAATTTTAAATGCATATATATTCCGCATGTGTGCATAAAACATGTATTAAGCACCTGTTATATGCCAGGCTCTGTGTTAGGCTCTGAGAATGGAGTGGAGAAAAAACAAAGACAATTCCCACCCTCATGACGCTTACAATCTAACCAGGAAGACAGACATTAGGTAAGTAAGTATACAAGCCATTAGCCGGTTGCTATAATAAGAAAATGCTGCAAAAAACCCAGGATATTATACTTTCCATCTAAGAAAAGCCTCACTCCAGACATTCTGCTCACCCTTCCCATTTCAGTTTTGTGAAGCCCCTCTGGGGGAGAAGGTTTTAGGACATAGTCTGCTTCCTAATTGTTCCCACGAATATATTTTTCTAATAACACCAACAAAAGAGAGACTGTAGAATTCCTGGGGAATCATTTCCCATTAAGCATGCCATCCCACCAAGAATAACCCTGCATTGACTGGAAACCCTCCCTCCTCATTTCCTTTTTGCCAAGCTAATAATGTGAATTGTTTTAACCTTTCCCTATAGGTTGTATTTTCCAAGCCTTAAATCATCTTCATTGTCCTTTTATGAACTGTCTCCAAGTTTTACATGATTAATGACTGCTCATTAGATGCTGAACAAACTTGTGGACAGATGCACTCCAGCAACTTTAAAGGCTTTGGTTTTGTCAAAGAAGGGCTGCAGCCAGTGCACAATATATATCATCTACATCTATGATAAACAGACATCTTAAAGTTGGGTTCCCCATAAAAGCATTCAATCTTCCCATTTCTTTCTAATTAAGATCTTCTTCCCATCTTCAAAGCCCTGGATTGCATCCACAAACCCCTAAATAATGTTTCATTTCTTTAAAAATAGCATTTCCCTGAAGCAGCATTATACAGACATTTCAACTTGTGTTTTTTTCCCCCTGTCCAAGCCTGTCAGCAGATTTGCTACTGCTCTGGCCATCAGACACAACGCATCAGGTCCAAGCAATTTCACCAGCGCAGCATTTTTATTTTATCCCTGGAAGACAAGTGAAGTTGCTGCTTTAAAGATCCTAAATGGCCTGGATGATTTTTGAGTATCTGATATTTCTTGGGTACTTAATGTGTATATAATGTTTCTCTCATACAATTAAAGAAGATGAACACACAGGTGAGTTTAAATGTGAGCTTTAGTGGCCTCTTTTAACACACATCAAAAGGCCCGGGTTACTGGGAAAAGACACACCAATGCCTCACAACCCCATACAACCTTAACGGAGCATTAAGATTAAGCTCCACTCAGCTGTGGGAAGTTTCCATGGACTAGATGACTTTTATGTGACATTTTTATTACTGTTGCAAATAGCACACAGGGCCTAGCCAAATAAGCAATCAACCACTGGGCTGAAGCACTTTCAGAACCACCACAGCTAAAATTAAGCCTGACCCCCTTACTGCCTCCAAGAACTTGGATAGCTAGAATGATACATACACATTTTCTTTACATTTCTGCCTCCAGCTGAATCACCTTTGGCATCATAGTGGACCAAGCCAAAGCTATGGATCCAAATAAATAAAATGGCAATTCAATCCGCTTTCTCCACTACCATTCAGGCACTTGAATTTTGCCACCAAAGGTAAAACTTTGCACTGAAATTTCTGTTCTGAAGCAAATTTGAATTCTAGTTTGTAACAGCATGAAGAGAAGTTAAATTATTCACTTCTGATTCCAGGTCAACTCCATCAGCATCTTCAGTGAGATTCAAAGCTATTTAAGCAAACAGTACCTGTCCTGTACAAGCTAATTAGAATTGTGACTATTCATAGAATTGTGAATTCTCCGGGATATAACACACCAGAAATTGGCCTGAATCCTTTTGCATTTTTAGCGTCTCTACATAAGGACACTCTAGTTCAGATTCCCTAGAAGGAACAAGGGAAGTGAGAAGAACTGCTTCCTATGCAGGGCTGCCATATTAGGCTGCAGAGGTTGTGCCTGCAAAACTCCAGAGGCTGCCATTCAAATAGTCTGGATGGTACAATATGACAGCCTGAGTTCAGTGGTCTCCATTAAGCAGAGATCCAGAGGAGCTTGTGCCATAAAGGCTGAGGCTTGGTCATGTCTATTGAGCTCGAGTTCCTTCAAATCTCTCTGGCTCGGATTACCTTAGGTCCCCAAGTCTAAATAGCCAAACCTGACAGCTAGGGTTGAATAGGCATCAACTGGAAAAGTTAAAAGAATAAAGGAACAGAATGCTATGCAGATTACATCAGCTAAATGGCTGACCACATTTATTACATTCATAACATTTCTCCCCATGGTGCATAATCACTAAACGCTTGTTGGATGGATGGATAACTACCTAATTTATTTTATAAGTTGAGCCTGGTCCCAGCTCACAAATTGACATTCCTTTAGTGTTCTGTGCCCTCGTTTCTTAGCATTTATAGAAATAATGTTCGTAAGTGATATTAGATAACAGAGGTTTGGTCTTCACCCATAAGGATTCTCCTTTTGCAGTTATTTTCCAAATCAATACCTAAATATTGCTAGGGGAAGAAAACAATAGCCCCATTTGTTGTAAACTTAGCCAGTACATTTGCTTTTTTTTTTTTACCACCACACCCTCAGCATAGGGAAGTTCCCAGGATAGGGGTCGAATCAGAGCCACAGCTGCTGGCTTATACCACAGCTCACAGCAATGCCAGATCCTTAACACTGAGAGAGGCCAGGGATTGAACCCACATCCTCATGGATCCTAGTCAAGCTAGTTAACCACTGAGCCACGAAGGGAACTCCTTTAGCCAGTATATTAATTTGCCTAATTATTGACTTCAATGAAGCCTATCACCTTCATTCAGATGGTCATCATCCTGTCGATATTGACTTTCAGAGACTCTCTCCCACAGATGATGAAATGAGGAAGGGACCTTAACCTCCAACAGGTTCACTTCCACATGAAGCATGATCTTCAGGGAAGTTCCATCTACCTTGGCAATCATCTGTCTCACTAGGCCATGTGCCAACGATCTCTCGCTCAGACTCCAGATCAGGTGTTTTCTGGAAAGAAAAGTTGGTTAGGGAGAGGAGCCTGGTTCTTCCTCTCCCTTCCTTCCCTGTCTTCATCAGGGATGTGTTACATCCGCAAATATAAATTCAGTCCTCCAAATAAGTGGTGCATGTTTGTCTGGAAATGGTTCCGTTTTGCCCACTTGAGGCCACTGTTGCATCTGACTGCAGCCATTTCCGATGAGACAGAGACAGGTAGACACACACACATACACACACGTACACATACAAAGAGAGAGAGACTTGTTTTCGTAATGTCTTTTTTTGTCTTTTTTCTTTTTTTATGGCCACACCCACAGCATATGGAATTTCCCAGGCCAGGGACTGAATCCAAGCCACAGCTGCGATCTACGCCACAGCTGCAGCAACACCAGAGTCTTAACACACTGCACCAGGCCTGACCCGAGCCTCCGTAGCAACCCGAGCCACTGCAGTGGGATTCGGAACCCACAGTGCCACGGTGGGAACTCCCTCATACTGCTTTGAATCAACCCATTCTATATGCTGTATTTACCTGGTACTGATTAGTAACAGACAACTTTACAACATTCACACACTTGCCTACAAACCTAGAATGGGACTATATGGTCTTGCTCTTGCCATATTGTGAATATGGAAGGAAATAAAGTGTGAAATGTATGGAGTTCCCGTGATGGTGCAGCAGAAATGAATCCGACTAGGAACCATGAGGGGGCAAATTTGATCCCTAGCCTTGCTCAGTGGGTTGAAGATTTGGCGTTGCCATGAGCTGTGGTGTAGGTCGCAGACTTGGCTCAGATCCGGTGTTGCTGGGGCTGTTGTGGAGGCTGGCAGCTGTAGTTCCAATTGGACTCCTAGCCTGGGAACCTCCATGTGCTGCATGTGTGGCCCTAAAAAGCAAAAAAAAAAAGAAAAGTTTGAAATTTATCATAATCTCTCACAGAGAGGTAATGTTTCACAGAGGAAAGCCAAACTCAAATGTAGACAGAACGGAGGCTCTTCTACCCACCATGACGGAAGATACATTGAAAACCTACCATTTTTACGTGTGCCTCTCACACTTCACCTAAAAAAATCCAACTAAATCATTCATTTATTTGTTTATTCATTCAACTACTCTGCAGCCATTTACAAAGAATCATTCTTGGTAAAGTACTAGAGAAACAAATGTGAGTAAGACAAAGTCTGACTTGGGCAAATCATGAGCAAGCTAGGTGATGAGGAGACGAACTCTCAAAAAGCTAATTATGCTGTGATGAGGACAAGGCAAGATGTATCATGAGACATTGTGGGAGCATTAAGGAGGAGCTAACTCAGGCTGAGCGGAGGAGTGGTTCTGGGAAGTCTCCTCTTGGGGGAGGGAACCTTTTAGATCTGAAGGGAAGAGTTAGTCAAAGCAACGGGAAAGATATTCTGGTCAGAAGCCATGGCATGACCAAAGCCCCAGAAGCAGGAAACAACATGATATGAGTAAGATCTCCATCCAGGACAGTGGTGGTGCAAGACAGAAAATGGTAAGGGATGAGACAGAGGAAGCAGGCAAATGAAGGAGGCCTAGAAAGCTGTGCTGGAGAGGATGGTCTGTATTCCACCCACATGGGAGGCGGGGAGGCAGTTTATATTTTAGGTAGACTTTCTGGTAGGTATTCAAGAGAAAGGGCACTCAAGGCAGGGAAAGTAGTAAGAGGGTTTTGCAAAATTCCAACAGCTGCACAACCCACACAGATGAAACATCGGGGTAGGAGGATGCAGAAGGAAGGCAGGTGGGCTTTTGATGTCCCTGAGCACAGGGAACCCCCAAATCAGCAAGTACTCTCAGGAGACCAGTCTGGGAATGACCACCAAAACAGAGAAGGAATTCTGCTTGATTTCATTTGTGAATCACTGCCTTCGTCAAGGCAATCTTCGTGCAATAAGATATGATGGGGCTGGAGCAGCCTGGACCCTAAACGTGCCAAAATTTGCAGACCAAAGCTCCCTCCCAGGACAAAACCCATAATGACAATAAAATGCTGAGGGGGAAAAAAATCCAAATTAAGCAAGACTAGGACAATATGGACGCCTTTGATGATGAGGTCAGATAAAAGTGAAGGCGGCCGGGGGAGGGGTGGGGGGGTGGAGTGTGCAGGAATTCCCATTGTGGCTCAGTGGGTTAAGAATCTCACTAGTATCCAGGAGGACATGGGTTCGATCCCTGGCCTCGATCAGTGGGTTAAGGATCCAGCGTTGCCATGAGCTCCAGCACAAGTCAAAGATGCAGCTTGGATATGATGTTGCTGTGGCTGTGGCTGGCAGCTGCAGCTCTGATTTGACCCCTAGCCTGGGAACTTCCATATGCCACAGGTGCGCCCTCCCCCCCCAAAAAAAAGTAAAAGAGAGGGCAGATGAGACAGAGATCCCGGAAGAGCTGAGGTCATATTATTTATCACTTTGAAAAAGCCCGAGAAGAGGGATTTGTAAATCTGTAAACCAGAAAGCTACCTGGCCCACCCCTCCCTTCTAAAACTATAGGAAAACTTCTTCACAGTTGACTCTCTACAGAGTTATTGTGACAAAAAGAAGAATAAGGAGCAGAACAGCATTTCTGCAAAGTAGGCAATCCAGAAAGTCAGACCTACAAAACCGATTAAAACCTGCAAGCTGATATTTGAACACAAGCTAAAAAAAACCCAAAAAACAAAACAAAAAAAAATGGCTTTTTAGGGCCACACCTGTGGCATATGGAAGTTCTCAGGCTAGGGGTCAAATTGGACCTGTAGCTGCCGGCCTGCACCACAGCCACAGCAACTCAGGATGTGAGCCACATCCGTGACCTACACACAGCTCGCGGCAACACTGGATCCTCAACTCACTAAGCAAAGCCAGGGATCGAACCAGCGTCTTCATGCATACTAGTTGGATTTGTTACCCCTGAGCCACGATGGGAACTCCCCCGAAATTTTTATAAAATGATGGATGCTACGACAGAACATAAATCAGAATTAGGAAAACTCAAAAATAAGGATATTGGAGAAAATGAACATTTTCTTGAAAACACAATATACCTGAATACATGGGGTACAGAGAAGACATTTATAAAAGGAAAGAACATGAAAAAACACCTATCAAGTTGCCCCCAAAAAATCAAATATCGATCTGAAAGAGCCTCCAAATCTACCAACTGACAGGAAATTCAGAGAACAAAAGAGCATATTTAATGACTCGGCAAATCCAGATGAATAACAGGACTGGGTGAATAACCAGTTTCTTCAACAAATGAGAAGTGGGTAAAGAAGAGAGTGGGAAAGACAGACAGACAGAAGGAAAAACCAGTAGAATAAAAGAGACTTGAGGAGTTCCCATCGTGGCTCAGTGGTTAACAAATCCGACTAGGAACCATGAGGATGTGGGTTCGATCCCTGGCCTTGCTCAGTGGGTTAAGAATCCGGTATTGCCGTGAGCTGTGGTGTAGGTCGCAGACGCGGCTCAGATCCAGCGTTGCTGTGGCTCTGGTGTGGGCCGGCGGCTAGAGCTCCAATTAGACTCCTAGCCTGGGAGCCTCCATATGCCAAGGGAGCAGCCCTAAGAAAAGCAAAAAGACACACACACACGCAAAAAGAGACTTGGGATATATAAGCCAATCGAAATGTATGAATCTTTTTTTTTTTTTTTTTGGTCTTTTTGCCTTTTCTAGGGCCGCTTCCACGGCATATGGAGGTTCCCACGCTAGGGGTCAAATCGGAGCTCTAGCCGCCGGCCCACACCAGAGCCACAGCAACGCTGGATCTGAGCCGCGTCTGCGACCTACACCACAGCTCACGGCAACGTGGGATCCTTAACCCACTGAGCAAGGCCAGGGATCGAACCCACAACCTCATGGTTCCTAGTCGGATTCGTTAACCACTGCGCCACAACGGGAACTCCGAAATGTATGAATCTTAATTGGATCCAAACAAAAAGTAAGTGAGGCATTCTTAAAAGTTTTAAGACAATGAGATAAATGTGAATGACTAGATACTTGATGATATTAAGGAATTATTGTTAAAATGTAGTTATGATGATGGTGTGGTGATTTTTAAGTCCTTGTCTCTTAAAAATACATGCTGAAATTTTCATAGATGAAATTATGTTATTTAGAATTTTCTTCAAAATAATCTGGGGGAGGAGAGGTAGGTGGGCCTCTATATTAAACAAGATTAGCCATGTATTGATAATTATTGAAGATTTCTCTACTTTTGTAGATTTTGTTTGTTTATTTGGCCACACCTGTGGCATGTGGAATTTCCTAGGCCAGGAATCAAACCTGGGCCATGGATCAAGCTGCTGCAGTGACAATGCCGGATCCTTAACCCACTGCACCACAAGAGAACCCATGTAAATTTTTTTTCTTTTTTAGGGCCACACCTGCGGGGCATGGAAGTTTCCATGCTAGGGGAAGAATCGGAGCTGGAGCTGCTGGCCTATGCCACAGCCACAGCAACACCAGATCTAAGACACATCTGTGATCTACACCACAGCTCACAACAATGCGAGACCTTAACCCATTGAGAGAAGCCAGGGATTAAAGCCAGGGATTAAATCTTCACGGATACTAGTTGAGTTCTTAACCCAGTGAGCCACAACAAGAACTCACTCCTGTAAATGTTTTTAAAATTCCATTTAAAAATTCCATAATTAAAAGATTTTGGAGTTCCCTTGTGGCCAGCAGACTAAGGATCCAGCATTGTCACTGCAGCAGCTCAGGTCGCTGCTGTGGCACAAGTTTGATCCCTGGCCTGGGAACTGTCTGTATGCCATGCGCACAACACAGAGAAAAAAAGATTTTTAAAAAATTATCTTGAAAGATAATATATTATACCAAATTAGACACTTACACCAAAGAGCAAATTCATTCAACCGGATTATTTAAAGTTACAAAGCCAGGCTCTTAGACTCGGAAAATGAACTCGTGTTGAGTGGGGCAATACAGCCAAGAAATTTCCCAAGTTCCGAGAGAATTGCCCCAGATCAGACCTAGGTGAGCTGCCACAGGGGTATTTCCACTTACCTAGCTCCTAGCTTGCAGATAAGGGGAACGCTCCCAAGAGGAGGAGAAAGAAAACATAGGAGGACCCCTTTCAATATAGCAAGTGCATAACAACATTCCTCTTCTGATATGTTTCTTGAGGCCAAAAGCCTCTTATCTCTTCTGTTTTCAGACATAATGTAGAAGTCATTGGGATGAAAAAGGGTAACCTCACACTTGATCAGTAAATCATCAGGATTTGTTTAAATGACCAACATTAAACATAAGGCAATGGAGACATCGCTGCTGCAGATGTCTAGAGATCAGAAACGTCTGCCCTGTATTCATTATGTTTCTTGCTTTGAGATTTGAAAAAGCCAGGGAAATGCTGATAAATGTGTGGCTTTTCCACAGTATATTGAAAGGTCTTCTCAGTTCCCATTTTTGGGTATTTACTTAGCAACCCTTACACTTCAAGTTCTCCATTTAAAAATAGGAAACAAATCTCTATCACATTATAGCCACTAGATAAAGACGAATAAATTGTGGAGTTCCCTGGTGGCTCAGTGTGTTAAAGGATCCAGCATTGTCACTATTGTAGCTCAGGTTGCTGCTGTGGCACAGGTCTGATTCCTGGCCCAGGTGCAGCCAAAAATTTTAAAACTAATAATCAAATTTAAAAATTTTTTAAGTTTTTAAGATGAATAAATCGTCAAGCATGGTTTTTGCATTCATATATAAACACTGCAGTAAGTAAACACGACTCACGCTACTTTCAGCAGTAGCCAACATCCTAAAAACACTGGATTCTAGTTTCTGCTGACCTGGGCTAAGATACCTCAGAGCTTCTGAACTTATATCCATTCTTTTCCTTAATTTCACTCTCGAGTACCCTGTCATTAGATATTTATGTGCTCCCAAACACGTGCTAAAAAAAAGTCTGTCTTGAACTCCTTCATCACCTTTGTCCTTAAAGCATAATTTAAACAACATAACTATTGCTCATGGATCTAGTAAACTTGACAAGCCTTAAAAATGTCACAGCAGGCTTCCTAACAAGACGAAACAGACGAACTGACAACCACCTTGATTACCCGTGGTAAATCTTCCTGTTAACCAGGACTAAAGTTTAAAGCCTCTGGGGTCTTTTGCTTCTAGTCTGATCTGATCCCAGAACCAGTCTGGTATCATAACATTATACCTATAAAAAGAACATGGAAACAGGCTAGAGGACTGCATCCTGGGCTACTCAAAAGTACTGGTGGTGCTCACTTCAGCAGCACACATACTAAAGCTGGAAAGATACAGAGAAGATTAGCATGGCCCCTGTACAAGGATGGCATGCAAATTCGTGAAGTATATCATAATTTTTTGAAAAGAATATTAAGAAAAAAGAATGTCTGGGAGTTCCTTGGTGGCTCAGCAGGTTAAGGATCCAGCATTGTCACTGCTATGGCTCTGGGCGCTGCTGTGGCCTGGGTTCGATCCCTTGCTGGAGAACTTACAGAACTGAATCACTTTGCTGTACAGCAGAAATTGGTACATCACTGTAAATCAACTATGCTTAGATTTTTTTTTAATTCAAAAAGTACTGCTGACGTTTTAGTTTTGCCACCAAGAACAGTTCACACCAGCTTGTAAGTGCCAACTTCCTCTAAATAGAACTAGCAGCTCATTCTCCTTCACGTACATCATCACTCTTAATTCCCTTTCTACTCAGTAGTTCATGAGCTGTCAAAAATCACATGAAAGATAATATGAGTGCAGTAGGAAGATGGAATGTACAAAAGACTGATGGCAATGCCAAGAAATCTGAAGGATAAAGGGGCAGTCAATGGCAACTCACAGTAAGCTTTCAAAGTAGACACTCAGAAAAACCAAAGTGTAGCCTGCAACTGGGACCCTGACTGGCAATATTGAGTTTAACCTAATTCCTCAAGCATGTACTGAGCATCTACTGTGGGTAGCACACCAGGTGGCGCTGTGAGCAGAGAAGTGGGTGGTACCCAAGTCTGTGCTGAATTGCAACTGTGAGCAAAGCTGTGTATTCACAACCTAAACCAGGGAGGGTAAGTGAATAAAAAATAATATTGTATGACAAACAAAAAGGCAGGCCACCTAAAAAAAGACTTGAAGGTTCTAGATAGGTTATCAAAACAAAAACAAATGTCCCCAATCTATAACTGGGAAAAGTTGAATATGGTCTATGTATTAATTAACAGTGAGAGTTCTCTTGTGGCTCAGTGGGTTAAGGATCCAGTGTTGTCATTGCAGCAGCTTAGGTGGGTTCAATCCCTGGCCCAGGAATCTCCATGTTCTGCAGGCCCAAATGGAATGAAAAAATAAATAAATAAAAATGGCAGTTTTATGATTGTTAAATTTCCTAGGGGAGTGGGAGTTGCTATATTGCGCTTATTTAGGAGAATGCCCTTGTTCTTAGGATGATATATTTAAGGGTAAAATGTCATACTGTCTGTAACAATCCCTCAAATAGTTCAATATAAAAATAATGTGTATGAGTGGGGGCGGGGCAGGGAGAGAAACATAAGAAGAAAAAGTTCCCAGTCTAATCCTGTATGTAAAATCTAAAACGTACTTTGCCCAGCTATGCTGCTAGCCAGTTGGAAGGAAGGGATTTTTACATTCTGTTTTATAAAACAGAAATAATGAGCTCACTTCCAAAGACATAAAGGGGAGACCATATAACTAAACTGAAAAAGAGAATCACTTCCCAGCAGCAGATGCCACAAAAGACATGCCCCAAAGGCCAATCTACTCATGAGAAGGAATTCTCTGGCCACGGAGTGGGAAGCAAAGACACCTGATCTTGATCATCTCAATGGGCTATGAATTTGGCCTCATCCATATCTTTCCTCATCCCTTTTAGTAACCAGACATCAAGACTGTAATCAGACAGAGGCTCAGCACAAATCTCTAGCGTAATCACAGAGAGGGGGAGCAACTGCCCAGACATTCCAATTCATACTTCAGAAAATCTTAGATCCATAGCACAATTAGCTATGAGAGCAGTCTGATACTAGACATTTCTATAAATTAGGAAGTCCTACAACCTAGTGCCAGCCATTCTGCTTAGTAATAATAATTATAATTTTAATATCTTTGAGATTATAATTCACATGCCATACAATTCACCCAAAGAGTGTGATTCAATGTGTTTACTATAACCACAAGTTTATGCAATTATCACAATTTAACTTTAGAACATTTTTCCCCCTGAAACAAAACCCATTAGCAGTCACTCCCCTGGAGACACCATCCCCCACCAGTTCTAGGAATCCACTAATTATTTTCTGTCTCTATAGATTTACCTATTTGGGATATTTCATATTTTAAAAATCATACAATATGCACCCTTTTGTGACTGGCTTTGTTCACTTAGGATGTTTTTTAAGGTGTATGCATGTTGTAGCATCTATCAGTACCATACTTCTTTGTGGGTTTTTTTTCCCCCCTTTTTTTTTAGGGCCGCACCCATGACTTAGGGAAGTTCCCAGGCTAGGGGTCAAGTCGAAGCTGCAGCTGCCGGCCTACGCCACAGCCACAGGAATGCGGGATCTGAGCCTCGTCTGTGACCTACACCACAGCTCACAGCAACGCCAGATCCCGACCCACTGCGAGGCCAGGGATCGAACCCAAATTCATGGATACTAGTCAGATTCCTGTCCACTGCACCACAACAGGAATTCCCTGTGTTTCTTTTTATTGCTGAATAATATTCCATTGTATGGAGAGACCACATTTTCTTTATCCATTCATCAGTTGATGAACATTTGGGTTGTTTTCACTTTTTGACTCTTAGGACTAATGCAGCTGTAATACTGCTAGTGCAAGTTTTTATGTGAAAGTATATTTTCATTTCTCCTGGCTATATGCTTAGAAGCGAGTCATACAGTACTTTATGTTTAAGCTTTAGGAACTAGCAAACTCTTTTCCAAACAAGCTGTACCGTTCTACATTCCTATCAGCAATGTTACAATGGGTTACAATGTCTCCACATCCTCACCAGCACTTGCTATTACCTGTCTTTTTGATTTCAGCCATCCTAGTGAGAGTAAAGTGGTGTCTCACTGTGCTTTTGATTTGCATTTCCCCAATGGCTAATGACACTGAACACTCTGTCGTGAGCATAGCAGACATTTGTATACCTTCTTTGGAGAAATGTCTATTCAAATTCTTTGCCCTTTTTAAAACTGTGGAATTGGACTGTCTTTTTACTTTTTAAGTTGCAGGATTTCTTTATATATTCTGGATACAAGTCTCTTATCAGATTTATAATTATGATTTAATATTTACTGAGAATCTACCATATGCTAAGCACTATACTAATTGCTTCCCAGTTATTATCTCATTAAATCCTCACAACAAATTTATGAGGCTAGGTACATTAATTATCATTCCTATTTATAGATGAGAAAACTGAGGTCCAGACACCCAAGCTTACATCATCAGTGGTAAAACCAGAATTTGATTCCATGCTCTCAGGTGCCAGAACTCATACTGTGCTCACTGCCCCCTATATACAGGCTTCCCTCCTGCATCAAGAAGAATCTGGCCAGGGAGTTCCCGTCGTGGCGCAGTGGTTAACGAATCCGACTAGGAACCATGAGGTCGCGGGTTCGGTCCCTGCCCTTGCTCAGTGGGTTAAGGATCTGGTGTTGCCGTGAGCTGTGGTGTAGGTTGCAGACGCGGCTCGGATCCCGCGTTGCTATGGCTCTGGCGTAGGCTGGTGGCTACAGCTCCGATTCGACCCCTAGCCTGGGAACCTCCATATGCCACGGGAGCGGCCCAAGAAATAGCAAATAGACAAAAAAAAAAAAAAAAAAGAAAGAAAGAAAGAAAAAGAAGAATCTGGCCAATAAAGCCTATTCTCTACTTCACTAGATGTTATATGAGAATACCATAAACAAGGGTCCCTGATGGAACAGGATTTTTTTTTTTTTTTTTTGCTTTTTTAGGGCCACACATTAGGCATATGGAAGTTCCCAGGCTAGAGGGTCAAATCAGAGCTGCAGCTGCCGGCCTACGCCACAGCCACAGCCACACGGGATCTGAGCTGCATCTGCAACTCCGGATCCTTAACCCACTGAGTGAGGTCAGGGATCGAACCCACATCCTCATGGATACTAGTCGGGTTCCTTACTGCTGTGCCACAATGGGAACTCCAGGATTCCATGAGGGAAATACTTTAGAGCAAAATTCCCTAATGTATGTTCTGTATCATTTTAGCCCTGGGAGTAACTCCTTTAACAGTGTTCGAGAACAAAAACCCTAGGAAATGCTGCACATTTCCCGCCCCTCTGGAAGATTCATAATGCATCTTAGTACCTTAAAGTCTAGGAGAATTCTTGCAATCAAGAAATTTATTACCTTTTTGAGTGAGCATGCATTTGTAAAACCTATATGCCCCCCAAATCCTAAACTCTCAGAATATATTTTAGAAAAAGGCCTCATGGAATAAATGTACAGTCCACAGGAGGAGGCTAGACAATCACTCTGTGTTTCCAAAATATATAATCTCCCAAGTTATTTTATGCCCTAAAGCTTCAGGAATTGAACATAGGCAAGCTCAAACCAAGACCTTGACCTGCTTTCCACTTTCCTCAGCCTTGTTTTAAATGCATAAGATCAACATCTTAAAAGGTGGAAAGCAAAGTCTGTCATTGCTCAGGTAGCTATTGTCCACATCTCTATCTAAATTTTACATCTCTGGCCCATCGGTGCAGAACAAACCTCTTCGCATTGTTCGTTATTTTTATTGTAAGTATCCAGTTTTTCATTTCCTTCCCTGTCATTGCTTTTCTGTGGATGGGAACCATTTGTGTCATTCAAAATATGTTCACTTATCCATCTCGGATATTGTTTCAGAGTGGCAGACACGTTCCCTAATTCATAAGTGGATTACATCTGGAAGCTGAGTACCAAGAAATGTAGGTATAAGCTGTGTGAACCGAACATTAAACAAAAGCAAATATCTGTATTCTTAATTTTTAAAAGAAGTGAAAGACAGAGATATGAAAACATGTGACCTTCCAAGAAGAATACTTCTATAATAGTATCTACCCCGTACTGTTCCAGAGTCAATCATTTGAGACAAATGAACTTTTTTTTTTTTTCCAAAATTTTTGCCTGAACCTGCAGCATATGGAAGTTCCCGGGCCAGGGATCAAATCTAAGCTGTGGCTGCAACCTATGCCACAGCTGCAGCAATACCAGATCCTTAACCCATTATGCCAGGCTGTGGATCGAACCCACACCACAGCAGAGACAACACCAGATTCTTAGCCTACAACATCACAGCAGGAACTTTCTAAATGAACTTCGTGATTTAGCTGTTTTAGAAATATCAGTTTAAGAATAATGCTGAATTTGATGCGTTGACAGTGATTAATACTGCGGGCTCTTAGATTTAGACTGTTTGGGCTCTTTATCAGTTAGCTATTGTTCCATAACAAACTGCAGCAAACTAAGAGGCTTAAAAAAAACCAATCACTTATTCTTTCTTGCCCAGCACTTTACTATATAGCAGAGCTGGGTAGGCTCTGCTGATCTAGGCTGGGTTCAGCTGGACTTGGCTTCGTGCTGTTGGTTGGGTCTACGTCTGCTCAATATGTCTCTCTTCCTCTTTGGATCGGTGGGTTAAGTGGCACCTGTTCTTCTCATGACAGTAGCAGAAATGCAAGCAGACAAACCCAATCACATGAGTACATTTCAAGTCTCTGCTTGCATCCTTTCTGCTAAGGTCCCATTCACCAGTTCAAGTCTACAGCCAAGCTCAAAGGCAGTGAGTCGTTAAGTACTCTCAACCTACCAGGAGACCAAAGCGAGTCACATAGCCAAGCCCCGAATCAGTGCCATTGGCAAGTATACATACTCCTCCCCTGGAGCTGTGGGTGAGAACAGGAGTATTTCTGTATAAAAATCCAATCTTTTATAGACTGCAGTCTTGGTTTTGCCACTCGTCAGCTATGTGGCCTTAGAAAAGTATCTTAACTGCCCTATTCCTCAGTTTCATCTGCTGTAAACTAGGGATAAAATAATGCTGACATTAAAGGGTTGTTGTACCCAGACAGGAAAAAAGAATGGATATATATATATATATGACTAACTTTGCTGTACACCTGAAACTAATGAACATTTTAAGTCAAATATACTCCAATAAATTTTTTTTGTCTTTTTTTTTTTGCTATTTCTTTGGGCCACTCCCACAGCATATGGAGGTTCCCAGGCTAGGGGTCTAATCGGAGCTGTAGCCACCGGCCTACGCCAGAGCCACAGCAATGCGGGATCCGAGCCGCGTCTGCAACCTACACCACAGCTCACGGCAACGCCGGATCCTTAACCCACTGAGCGAGGGCAGGGACCGAACCCGCAACCTCATGGTTCTTAGTCGGATTCGTTAACCACTGCGCCACGACGGGAACTCCAAATTTTTTAAAAATTAAAGGATTGTTGTGATGAATGAATGAGGAAATGCATGGAAGGTGTTAGCGTTCATTATTTGACTATCACGACCACAGCACTGGCAAGAACGGTCTAAATATTATAGACACTTCGTTTTTCTTTAAAAAGTGTAACAAGGGTTCCCTAATCATCAGATGGAAATACCAAAGCATTTTTTAAATGGCCTAGCTCCTTTTCAATACAGAAAGTGCCTCTATTAATACAATGGAAAAATCAAAGAAATAAAGCTGATTAGAAGCGCTGACTCAATGCTAACCTTACGACAACAATCTAGAAAAAAAAAAACAAATGAATAAATATATATATGCCTTAGTGATCTGAATATGTTATACAAAATCTTATCTATTTTTTAACCTAAATTGTGGAAAACTGAATTACAGTTGCTTCAGTCCTCTATATCACTTTGTATAAATTTGCAAAAAAAAAAAAAAGGAGGGGGGAGGTGGCACTATATTTTCATTATAACAAACAAGTACTATAAGGAAAAACATTTTAAGACTTTAAAATAAAGCTTTATATGGGAGATTTGCTAAAAACAGGAGAGTTAGCAATAAAGAATCCTGCACAGAAAGAAATGTATCGTGGCCTATTTTTTTCATAACTCATTCATAAAAGTAATTCAGCCCAAACACATCAACATTTCCTGAGAAACTGATTTAATACTGAATCATCTTCCAGAGTATACATACATTCTTCCCATTTGACTCCTACCCAAACAGCTCGAATTACCAATCCTGCTTCCTCCTCAGGACTTCTAAAGATATTGGGAGTTCATGTTGTGGCACAGTGGAAACAAATCTGACTACTATCCATGAGGATGTGGGTTCGATCCTTGGCCTCACTCAGTGGGTCGAGGATCTGTGAGCTGTGGCATAGGTTGCAGATGTGGCTTGGATCCTGCGTTGCTGTGGCTGTGGTGTAGGCTGGCAGCTATAGCTCCAATTCGACCCCATATCCTGCAGGTGTGGCCCTAAAAAGAAAAAGAAAAAAAAAAAAAAGATCTTACTATCATTCCCATTGATTCAACAGTTACCTACAGCTCCAAATGGTGACAAATATTTGTCCAGGTACTGTAAAGATGGCTCATTCCCCAACACATGTGGAATCAAGTCAAGGATTTATGTCTCTTCAAACTGCCCTGAGGACTTAGCCCAGTAACTTTGGCATAGAGGGTATTTTGTAAGTAACTTTGGCATAGAGGGTATTTTGACTAATTGAACCAGTTGTCTACAAAATGACTCATTCCTTCAGTCCACAGCAGATGTACAAGTAATGTATTGAGAGCTTTTCTTTTTTAATTTTTCTAATGTTTTTGCTTTTCTTACTTTTTTTTTTAATCTTTTTAGAGCAACACCCACAGCATATGGAGATTCCCAGGCTAGGGGTTGATCCAGAGGTACAGCTGCCAGCCAAAGCCACAGCCACAGCAACACTGGGTCCTTAACCCATTGAGCGAGGCCAGGGATCGAACCTGCATCCTCAGGGATACTAGTCGGGTTTGTTACCACTGAGCCACAACAGGATCGCCGAGAACTTTTATTAATGACTAGAAAGTCATTATGTTTTGTATGAAGAGATGAAAGTTGTTGCATCTTCCCTACTTAGTAAGACCTCTCTTAGTTCTCTTTCTCCTATTAAGCTATAGGGTCAAATAGAGAGTAAACCTTTTTGGACTTGCGTAATTCAGCTACAAATATATAAATGTATCAACAAAGAATCCCCACAGAAGGACTAGTATAAATCAAAACCTGAATAGCATCCTTGATTGTGAAATTACTACACATACACATGCACATGCCCTTAATCACCAGATCTATTAATCCTGTCTCCTAAATATTTCTTAAATTCTCAACATCTATCTCTGTTGCCACTATCCATTACTGCTCTTACTGTTACCTACCTCTTCTTGCTAAGGGTTTGCCTTGTTCCAATGTATTCTCCAAAATTAAAATTTAATGATGATAGATCGGGGGGGGGGGGATGACCACATTTACAGCTCCTCCCATCAAGTGGTAGACTTCGTTTCTCTACGTCTTGATTCTGAGCTTGGCCATGGACTTGCTTTGGCCAATGGGACATTAATAAAAAGGACACAAGCAGAAGCTTTAAAAGGGCTCACTCATGGGTATGTGCCTTCTCTTGCTGCCGAGAACCCTTCAGCCATCATGAGAACAAGCCCGGGCTAGCCTACCGGAGGATGAGAGAGCATATGGAGGGTGATTCTTCCATCTCAGCTGAGGTTTCTGATATAGGAGGCCTTCCTAGACTATCCAGCCTCAGCTGATTTGGATGAGACCCAAAGAAGAGCCAGCCCACAGATTCATAATAAATTATAAAAGGCTGGCTGGCATCTTTATTTGTATGTCTTTTTTTTTTTTTTTCCTTGTCTTTCTAGGGCCGCACCCGTGGCATATGGAGGTTCCCAGGCTAGGGGTCTAATCGGAGCTCTAGCCGCTGGCCTACACCACAGCCACAGCAACACAGGACCCAAGCCGCGTCTGCGACCTATACCACAGCTCACGGCAACACCGGATCCTCAACCCACTGAGCAAGGCCAGGGATCGAACCCACAACCTCATGGTTCCTTGTTGGATTCGTTTCCGAGGTGCCACGACAGGAACTCCTCCAAAAGGCTGACATCTTATTAAGCCACTAAGTTTTGAGGTTGTTTGTTATACAGCCAAAACTAACTTTTTTAGCTGGGTTTTTTGTTTTGTTTTGTTTTTTTGTTTTGTTTTGTTTTGTTTTTTAGGGCCACCCTTGCAGCATATGGAGGTTCCCAGGCCAGGGGTCAAATCGGAGCTGTAGCTGCCAGCCCACACCAGAGCCACAGCAACGCAGGATCCGAGCCGCATCTGCCACCTACACCACAGCTCACTGCAATACCGGATCCTTAACCTCTGAGCAAGGCCAGGGATCAAACCTGAAACCTCATGGTTCCTTGTCCGATTCGTTTCCACTACGCCACAATGGGAACCTCCTGGCTTTCTTTTTCTTTTTCTTTTTCTTTAATCTTTTTTGTCCCTGGCTTAAAATTCCAGAAGATAGTCCCTCAAGAAAATAGCCCCAACACCTTAACTTACTAAAATGTGGCCCTTCGCAGTGGCGCACCAGCTAAACTTTATAATCTCAGCTCTCACCATTCCCTCTCTTCCCCTCCCAACTTTTGCCATGTAATTAACATTTTTTAAACCTTTGGAGTTCCTGTTGTGGCGCAGTGATTAACGAATCCGACGAGGGACCATGAGGTTGCAGGTTCAATCCCTGGCCTCACTCAGTGGGTTAAGGATCCTGCGTTGCCATGAGCTGTGGTGTAGGTCACAGACGGGGCTCAGATCCCGAGTTGCTGTGGCTCTGGCGTAGGCCAGCAGCTGTAGCTCCTATTAGACCCCTAGCCTGGGAACCTCCATATGACAGCGGCCCTAGAAAAGGCAAAAAGACAAACAAAAAAAAATTTAAACCGTACCTAATAATAAGGCAGTTTTATTTATGTCCCTGGCTAAACCCCCATTATTCTCTGAGTCCTTCCTGCATCCTGGTAAATAGCCATTTCTTGTTGATTTTAATTTATTAAACACACACCACTCAATTTTCACTGCCCTGTAGGAGGTTCTTTCACTATATAATAAAAAGTTGCTGCTGTTTATTCATATTTTAATGATACTGTGAACACAATGGTGCATATTCTGACTCCTATTCTTAGAGAAATGGTCTCTGTTGGATTCTCACTGCCATTCATTTCTTTATTTATCGTTGGACTTTGCTATTATGATAATTCAGGTACATCAAAATAATATCATCATGGGCCAGTTGCTTTGTTCAAAACAAGCCACCTTGTCCATTTGTTTCCTCTTATATTCAATAACAGAGCTTACAGCCAGATTAATGTTTTAATTGAGACCCATATGTGTCTGTAGGTCCCTGTACAAAGTCAGTAGTCCTCAAAACACTGAACTCATTACTCTTCTCCAGCTGCTCTAAGCTAATCCACCATCGTTTGGCTAAGAGTAGGCATATTCCTTCTGGCCAACACAAATATGCCATGTATATAAAGGTCAACATTCCCACTGATTTGATAGTTACCTGGTAAGCCTGATAAATGTATACAATCAAACTAGATCATTCTGGCTCCAATGTCGATACTCAGTGACAGTGACCTCAGGTTCCCTCTTGGAGCTATGTGTACCCTACAGATCCAAACCATTCACTCATCTACCTTGAAAACCCTGATTCCCATGAAACACAGCAGAAAGGAAAAAAAGAATCGCCTTTAAATTCCAGGTATATGGGTGAGTGATCATTTACATGGTTAAAATGGCAGCCCAGAAATGTCTTCTGTTTCTCTACTGCGCTGCCCACACACACAAAGCCACTTTTAGCAAGATTATTATATTTTCACAGTGATACTGCTAGCAGAGTGTGACTGCAAAGGGACAAAACTAAAAGTGAGCCAAGAAAGTGGTCACTTCGACAAGCTTTTTACTGTGTTTCCCTGTCATCCACCCACTGGGATCACTACCCCAGTTCCTAAGGATCCTCCTACATTGACCAGCTAGGGCAGCACACAAAACCCACTGTGGTGAAAAGGAGACTGTTTTTTAAAAATAGCCCATTTGGTTTTACAGCTAGGTTACAATTATGCTGTGCAACACATTTATACGAACAGACTAGCTACTCTACTTTGTTAGGCAAAAATTCATTCACAGAGCCAACAAATATTTACCCACTGCCTGCTAAATGGCAGCCATTCCATATTTTCAAAGAAATGAATGAAACTATGGTTTACACGACCCCAGTTCATGTGTCTCCTGTTGGACATAACTCACCATAAAGTCTCCCTATAACCATCGTCCTCTTCCAGGCCCCACACCCAGTCACGTAGTCTTGTCAACATCATCCTCTAAGTATTGTCTAACTCTGCCCCTTCCTCTTCATCTCTGATCCCCCACCATCACTCAAATCAAGGCCAGGACTTACATACCCTCCTAGTGTATCTTCATGCCTTTTCATCTTTTCCCCTTAAACTCAGAATGACCATCTAAAAAGCCAACATGAACGTGTAACTCCCCAGCTTAAAATCCTCAAGGGCCTCCTATTCTATAAATCCCTGGATCCTAAGCATGGCCTAAATCCCCCTTTGTTGCTACTCTTGAGGCTTTCCCTCCCTTTCTGGGGCTGTGAGGAGTTAACTGAGAGGGCTCTGGGGGGTGGGCAGCATGAAGACCTGGGCCACACCAGACCCCAGACCCCCTCTCCCACCAAATCTTCCTTACTCCTCTTCCTCCCAGTTCAAAGTGGGGGGCCGCCAGCAGAGAACTATGCTACTCTATGAGCTAGAAAACCAGGCTTGGGCAAGTGACGGAAGACGTGGCTAAATTGTAGGCTTACCTTCAGTCTTTGCTTCTCCGATGCTGAAAATCAATATCAGGAATTGACTCATGAATTACAACACATGCTCAGAGCAGCTTCTGTTTTCCACACAGTTCTAGAAACCCAACAACAAACTCTAAAATTCAGGACCAGGCACAAGCACCAAGAGTCTATCCTAGGATGGTGGTTGTGCAAGACCACAGCCCACCCTTAAGGGGTAAAGACCACCCACAGGCCTGGAGGGGTGGGGGTGTGGAGTCTGCAGGACTAACAGGCTGTGGGATGCATCACCAGGACACACACTGAGGGGATGGCAGCGGCTGGTCAAACAAGGTGCATTGCCCACAAGGAGGGAGTCCCAGCCCGGGTTCTCTGCAGAAGCCACAAAAATGCTCTGATGAATCAACTTCAAACATGTGACCACAGATTGCAAAGCCACTCTGAAACACAGCCAACAAATAAAAACGTTCCTGCTCCTCCTTCTCTTCCTTTTTTTTTTCCATGCTCTGATTCCAGAGGGGTCAGAAAGCCTAGGCAACAAACTGAGGAACAAAGATTTCACTTTCAGTCAGGCTTGGACTCTAGGACTAGACAAGTTTAACTGCATCGATATTGCATTTGCGAATTAAAGTCACCTTAGAACTTTCTTTTTTCTTGTGAGTAGCCAAGAAATCTTAGGACTTGACTGAATTTTTAAACGATGGCTGGAGAAGAATGTTTTCCACAAAACAAAATGTCAACGGACAACAGGAGACCAGAAAATGTGCTGCTGCTTTCTAAGTTCATCCCAGAGTCTTGTCTGTTTGATGTACCAGTTACACAGCTAACATTTTTAGAAGTTACAGAGGCCAAGAATTGGGCTAAACCTTTATGCATAATTTAACTAAATCCTTGCAACTCCATGAGTGGACACTATAATTAACCTGATTTTATAATTAAAGAAAACTAAGGTCCCAAGACATGAAATACCTTATCTGAAATCACACATCTATTAAGGCCAAATCCATGATGGTTTCACTCCAAAACCATGTTTTGAACCATTACTCTAATGAGTTACTAGTAAACATTTTGATATAGAAAGCACAACTCTCAAATTATAAGGGCTGGACTATCAAATAATTGTTAACTCAGACATATTGCACATATAGAAAAAGTTATCAAAATACAATCTTGAAAAAATAAAAATGGCAAGCAAGACACTTTTTTTTTTTTAATAGAGCTTGGAACAGCTAAAAGGTTTAAGCAACGTTATATTGCATGCAAGTTGCAGATTAAGATTAAACATGTCTGTGGAGTGTCCCCATGTAAAGTAACAGCATAAGTCCTGATCCCTAGCTCTTGGTAAACACGAGTAGCTGGAATCCATTGTTCCATGGGCTTAACATCCCCCATACATGGGCTTGGCCTGAAAGTGCGTTTTTCCAAAGCCTGACATCAATAGAAACTTCTTTGCTGTAGACTTGATTTTTATGAATTGGGATCAACAGAATGAGCATACAGTGACCACAGTTATTAGGGAATGCTTTCATCAACTAAAGCTGACTGGAGGAGGGAGAGGGTTATCCAAACAGCTCAGTTGTATATCTCTGCTAACCGACTTAATCCCAGTTTATAAAAGCACCTGTGTTATTTGTCACAGGTCTTAGTCCTGCCAACTACGCCCAACAAATGCCATTCTCTGCGCAGGGGGTAAGAGGAGAGGGTTCAATGATGTGTGTCAATGTCTAGAGGGATTAGAATGATGTGAGCTCCTTTTCACAAACATCCTGGACTACATTTTGAATATGCCTTCCCGAAGTGAAATTCTACAAGGCCGTCTACCACCTCCACTCCTTACAACATACTTAACTCATCTCAGGGGACGAGGCTGTATTTTCTCCTATGCCTTCTCTGCATGCTTCTTCCCTGGATACTTCTTTCTTCCTTTTTTGGAAAAAAAAATTGGAGAGTGCTTTATGCCTGAGAAGCTCTTAACAAATTGTTAGTTGCACAACTTATTTTGGTTTCCTTTCACTGACATGTCAAAATGTAAATCATCTTTCTTCCCAGGCTCGAGGCGAAGCAGCACTTGAGCATAAGATCATCTGTTCTTCCCTTCACTGGTCTCATCAGCCCACCCTCCTCCTCTTTCACTGTGATTCTATTCACCAGCTCTCCATTGCCTTATCCAGAGCTGAGGGAGATACCAAGCTCCCTTACATTTCACATAACCAAGAATGAAAAGCTTGTCTGAATCTAAAACATTTCCTGAGACTAAGGAAAGAGTCTTCCGCCTTTCACAGTGAAACAAAGATTACATTAAAAGCTATGCTGCAAGAAAATAAACCTGGATGTCTGCGAACTTAGTCAGGGAATCAAAATCTGAACATTTAGAGTGTGTCTCCCAAAATTCTGAATCCTTCGTCTTCCTCTGAGAACCGCTATGCAGAGCTTTGAGTGACGGTGTGGTGCAAGCCACAATTTCAGTTCTGCTTGCCTCATTCTTTGCATAGACAGCACTGAGCCGTTGGAATGCAACTGGAAACATAATTTGGATGGGAAAATACAACACGTTTTTCCCAGGAAGGAGGGCTAGGGGAGGGGAGAAAGACAGGGACATGGCTTGATGCAGCCAGCAGAGGGAGCAGCTTACACATATAAGTATAAAGGAGCCTGTACTGGAAGCTGAAAGAGCTCCGGCGATTTTTGTCACAAATTTCACATTTTCGCAAACCATATCCAAGCCTCCGTGGACAAAACTCTAGTATAGTCACTCAGTTCTCTCCTCTTGTTCAAACAAGACTATTTTCTACTGCCTCGAGGTCCAGCCACTCCAAATGCCTCTTTTCTGCCCCTGGCTCTAGCATGGGAAAGAAAGCGAAGATAAACTCCCTCAAAAACAGCTTCCCAGAAAGGGTGACCTGTATTCCCAAGCAGCCTTCATTTGTTTAAGAGACTTGCACCTAGAATTTCTTGATCAAAGCTAATGCGCTGTAAATTTCTTCATTTAACAGACTTAGTCTGTTCAACTCTTGACACTGGGAATTGGGATTTCCCAGAACTATTAGCACTGCACAGTAGGCGCTCCACGCCGGCCAAGAACCGGGGATTAACAGGTATTTGTCTCAGCTAATTTCACTCTCTATACCGGGTCTATAGAGACTGGGGCTTCTTGGCGGAGTGTGTGCCACCCTGCTAATTGGCTACGAATGTAACTACTCCAGCATGCCAATGGAGCACGGGGTAGTCCACAGTTTTATGAGGCTTGAGGCAAATGGATCCTTACACTGGGCATTTGGGAAAGTTGAGAGTTGCTGGGCAAGCACTGTAATTGCAAATTGTTCATCTGCCAACGTTTACCTCCCACTGGCTATCACACTTTCACCCCTGTGGACCATGTGGTGATCATTTGTAAAAATCATGCTCAGTGACAAATGCATCTGTGAAATCCTGGAGTAACAAAGAATTTCCATACATTCTATTCAGGATGCACTTGCAGAATCAAAGTTCCCAGAAGTGGCTTACATAAAAGACACTTCCCTGAGTCAGATAAAACGATTTTACTCATACGTCATCAAATTATATCAATATTTCTGGGAAGAAGACTGTCAATAAGGAGAAAGTTGTTAGTCCCTTTTCACATGCACCATTCTCCCATTCCTTGCTGATAACCAGATTTTCTTAAAGATAGATCCTACTTCTTTTTGTTCGTTTTCTTTTGGGCCGCCTCAAGGCCTGGCATATGGAGTTCCGGGGCCAGGCATCAGAGTCCAGCTGCAGTTGCAACCTAAGCTGCAGCTGCGGCAACACCAGATCCTTAACCCACCATACCAGGCCAGGGATCAAACCTGGGTTCCAGCACTACCAAGATGCCGCCGATCCCCGTATGCCTCAGCGGGAACTCCTAGATCCTACTTCTGAAGCTTCTGAAATAAGAAATGAAGAGTCAGTTATTCAATGAGGAGTTCCCTTGTAGCATAGCAGGTTTGGGATCCTGCACTGTCACTGCAGTGGCTCAGGTCGCTGCTGTGGCGCAGCCTCAATCCCTGGCTGGGGAACTTCCGAAAGCCATGGTCACAGCAAAAAAATAATAATAAATTAAATTTTATTATATGTATTGTTTATCTGTTGCTACACAATAAACTACTCCAAACTTAGCAGATAAAAACAATAAACTTTTTTTTTTTTTGGCTTTTTGCTATTTTTTGGGCCGCTCCCTCAGCATATGGAGGTTCCCAGGCTAAGGGTATAATCGGAGCTGTAGCCACCGGCCTACGCCAGAGCCACAGCAGCGCGGGATCCGAGCCTCGTCTGCAACCTACACCACAGCTCACCGCAACGCCGGATCGTTAACCCACTGAGCGAGGGCAGGGACCGAACCCGCAACCTCATGGTTCCTAGTCGGATTCGTTAACCACTGCGCCACGACGGGAACTCCCAATAAACATTTATTATGTCATAGTTTCTGTGGATCAAGAATCCAAGAAGAGCTCAGCTGGGTGGTGCTGATTTAGTCTCTCCTGAGGCTACAGGCAAAGTGTGTGTCAGGGCTGCGGTTATCTGAAGGCTCAACTCAGGGAGAAGCCAGGTCCAAAGATGGCTTGTACGGCTGTTGGCAGGCAGAGATCCACATCCAAACTCACTAACGTGTACCTCTCCACAGGGCTGCCTCATAACATGGCAGCTGGCTTCCCCCACACTCTGAACAGAATATGTGTATCCCCACAAAATTCCTAAGTGTAAGCCCTGACCCCCAGTGTAGCTGTATTTGGAGTTGGGGCCTCTAAGAAACGAATTAAGGTTAAATGAGGTCGTAAAGGTAAGGCCCTGATTCAACAGGATTATTGTCACTAGAAGAAGAGACACAAGAGAGCTCTCCCACATCCACAGCCCACCCCCACACACGCAGAGGCCATATGAGGATACAGGGAGATGGGGGCTGCCTGCAAGACCTAGAGCGTCCTCACTGGGAACAGAATCAGCCAGCATCTTGATTTGAGACTTCTATCCTCCAGAATTTCGAGGAAAATAAATTTCTGTTGTTTAAGCTACCCAGTCTGTGGGATTTTGTTATGGCAGCCCAAGCAAACTAACACACCTCAGCACTCCAAGATGAAAGTCACGGTCTTTTTATAACCTAATATCAGAAGTGACATCCCATCACATCTGTCATATTCTATTCATTACAAGCAAGTTAGTAAGTCCAGCCCACACTCAAGGGGAAATCCTTGTGATATCCATAAAAGTGTGGCTATCAGGAAGCAGGGAATCACTGGGAGCCATCTTGGCGGCTGCCTGCCCCATTATATAGGACTCAATTTATTGAGTAAAAACATGTCTACAGTTATATTTTTACTACTGTATATATTACAATATGAGCAGTGCTTATTATTCTTAGCATTTGTAAGGAGTTAACACTGGATTTCAAATAATGGCTGTGTTTTGAAAGTTAGTTCACAATTTGGGAGTCCATTGCTTTATAATGCCACTCACACACGTGCTCTTATTTTTCTCTCCTTTTCCACTCCACTGAGTACATACATGCATATGGATAGCACTTCTGGTGCCACAAATGTTGCCAGTGATTCACCAATGTGTGGTTCACCATTCCACCCAAGCTTGTTGTCTGGGCTGTCTACCACATCTGCCACCGAATAGTTAACCTCTTATCACAAATCTCATCTTTCTTTTTTTTTTTTTTTTTTGGTCTTTTTACTATTTCTTGGGCCGCTCCCTCAGCATATGGAGGTTCCCAGGCTAGGGGTTGAATCGGAGCTGTAGCCACCGGCCTACGCCAGAGCCACAGCAACACAGGATCCGAGCCGCGTCTGCAACCTACACCACAGCTCACGGCAACACAGGATCGTTAACCCACTGAGCAAGTGCAGGGACCGAACCCGCAACCTCATGGTTCCTAGTTGGATTCGTTAACCACTGCGCCATGACGGGAACTCCCTTTTTTTTTTTTTTTTTCATCTTTCTTTATCAGACGGCTACACCCTTGATTGATTAATTGAGCCCCTCTCAACACTGTCATAATGAAAATAATAACAGCAATATATTTCCAAGATTGTCTGCTTTACCATGATGAACTGTAATGGTTTCATTATCATTTAACCATGACATAAACCTTGGGATATACTATCATCCATCTCACCTTTATTTTTACATCTGTAATAATACTTGAGATAGAAACTTCTTCAAAGATGAACATTGGGGGAATAAAGTAAGTAAAAGGTAGAGTGAAATTTTTCTATGTCAGATTCACTCTATCTTGTATAATTTTTTTTAACAGATGAGCTTCTTGATTACCGTTTCTGAATTTCCTTCACTGTATGCACTGAAATGATATTAAGTCTCAAGGTGTATTGAATAATTCTATTGTATCAAACTAATGTAAGTGTCCCATGTGTCATATAGAATGCATTTGAAAGTATTCATCAAATTTTTAACATTTAATTTGGCATTTAAACATAATACCAACATAATGGAATACTGAAATACTAAATTATTACTTAAAAGATGGCTGTTTGGAGTAATGAGGTGGTATAAGTAAAAGTACCTGATACAGCAGCACAGCGCTCAAAGTTATATTCCGAATAAATACAACCTGATATTAAGTTCTGGCCATAAAATAAAGCATAAACAAAAAGGAATGAAAGATAACAACAACAACAAAAAAGGAACTAAAGAGAAATCAAAAAAAAAAAAAAAAAAGGGGGTGAAGTTAACCTTGCATGGCTCCAGAAGTGGAAATAGGAAACAGGTTGTACTGACACATAATTCCTCGGTCTCCCAATCCCATTAACATAGAAATCATTAACAAGCTATGCAAATCAGTAACACAATCAAGATTCCCAGAGTAATTTCTATTCCCACCTCTGCAGAGAGATCTAGTCTACTTAGTTGTACAGATAGAGCTTCCGGAAATTTTGATTAATTAGGGGAAAATATGATAGTCACAAGAGAAAACTCTCAGTTAATCCAAGTTCAGTTAGTCAAGGTTAGAGAGAGGAAAATCATATAGGCTACTTAACCTTGTGCAGTGAGAATCCCATTCCACAGCCAACAGTACCTCTGACTGCAGTCAATCAACTCATAAAATTTGGTCACTGGGTAAGGCAGGCATAATGGGGGATTTAATTTTATTTTTTTAGCATTCCTACTAAAAAGAAATCTCACAGAGAAGTCCTGCTTACCGTGGAAGGAGATGGGGGTGAAACAGTCACCTCATTCTCTCCTATAAATACTGGCACCAATAGCCCCCAACTCAAAACCATGGTGATTCAAATGGTAAAATAACATTTAGGAGAGAAAATTCCTATTTTAATATGCCACTATCATGCAAGATTTCTAAGTGACAAATTTCACAATAATGGAAAAAACTAAAAACATTCTGTTTAGAAAAAAAATACTTATAAAACATAAATTAAAACAAAAATTAAATATTTTCACCAAAAAAGCATGAGGTTTTTTTTCTCTTTTTAAATTTGTTTGGAGTTCCTGCTGTGATGCAGTGGTTTAATGATCTGGTGTTGTCTCTGTGGCAGCATGGGTTCAATCCCAGCCTGGCACAGTGGGTCAAGGATCTGGCATGGCTGCAGCTGTGGCCTAGGTCACAGTTGTGGCTCAGATTCAAACCCCGGCCGGAGAACTTCCATATGCCACAGGTACAGATAAAAAAGAAAAAACAGTCATTTGTTTTGAAATAATCAGAGAGTAAAGAAAGGTCTATCCTACACCCAATGTCTCTCAATGGTTACATTTTTACGTAACTATAGTATAATATTAAAACTATGAAACAGACGTAGACAACATGGGTGTATAGTTCTATGCCATTTTACCATTTCTATAGATATGTGTAACCACCACTGCAATTAAGATGCAGAACTATTCCATCACCACAAAGATTCCATCACGCTACCTCTTCAGACCCACACCCACCCACCCCAACACCCCTAACCCTTGGCAACCACTAATTTGTTCTCCATCAATTTAAGTGTGTCATTTTGAAAGTGCTATATAAATGGAATCTTACAGTATGTGACCTTTTAAGACTGGCTTTTTTCACTCAGTATAATGCCCTTGAAGTCCATGAAAGTTGTTGCATGCATAAATAAATTTTTAGTGGTTGGTCTAGGTATTATATTATATATTCCTAACTTATCAGTCTATTGGTATTGAACTTGTATCAGTTCAAGTGAAATGTAGAACCCTTACCTCCCCTTAAGTCCTTTTATCATCCTTTACTTGTAATTGTCTTAAATATTTCCCCTACATTCTACACTGAGAATCACATCAAAATGTCATAGGTTTTGCTCCAGCTATCAAATATAATTTAGAAAACTCAAGAGGAAAAAAGAAAGTCTATTACATGTATCTATATTTTTGTTCTTTCCTTCATACTTCCTCCCTAATGTTTCAAGATTCTTTCATTCTCTTTCCAGTTCAAGAACTTCCTTTAGACATTTTTTAAGGGTACATCTGCTAAGGACAAATTCTTTTACTTTTTCTTTATCTAAAAATGTCTTTATTTCACGTGTTCCTAAAGGATAGTTTCACTGAATATATAATTTGTAGTTGCCAATTCTTTTCTTTCAGCACTTGAAAAACGGTGTGCCATTTCTTTCTAGCCTCCATGATTTCTGATGAGAAACTCCTGTCATTTAAATTATTAAATTATTTTCCCCCACTATTAATTATGTATCATTTTTCTTTGGCTGCCTTTAAAATATTTTCTTGGTCTTTACTTTCCTTAAGTTTGATTATGATATGTCTTGGCATCAATTTCTTTGGTTGATCTTCTTTGGGAATCTGTAAGCTTCTTGAATATGTAGGTTTATGTCTTTTGCCAAATTTGGGGAATTTTCAGCCATTTTTTCTTTGACTACTTTTTCGACCTCATCCTCTTTTTTTCTCCTTCTGGGAGTCCAATCACACAAATGTTACAGTCTTTTTTAGAGTCCCACAGGTATCTGAGTCTCTGGCTCAATTTTCTTTCAGTCTATTTTCTCTCTGTTGTTCAGACTGGGTAATTTCTATGGTTCTGTCTTTAAGTTCACTGATTGTTTTCTCTGTCCTCTCCATTCCGATGAGTTAATTTTTCAGGTTATTTTATTATTCAAATCTAAATTTTCAATTTGATTCTTCTTTATATCTTCTATAGAATATATTCCCTCTTAATGGATTTGCTGAAACCAAAAATAACAATCCCAACCACCTGAGTCACACAGAGGAAAAGACTTGTTTGTTTTGACAAAAGCACAGAATGGCACAATAGCAAATATAGTGTCTTAGGGTTAACTGAAGATAGGAGTAGCCAAGAACGGGAAAACAGAAGCTAATAGTCAGCTGGCAAGGAGATACATACATCTATATAGCCTGGTCATAAAGAAGCAATGCAATTTCTTTATATAAGCTTTAGTGTTTCTGCAAGACTAGAAGGCCTCTACACAATTATTCACTGGTCAGTCTAAGCACCAGATGCTTCTTCAGTTGCCCAAAAGAGAAGAGGTTAGAGCCATGACTTCAGGCATCTGAGGAAGTCTGAGTTTTCACTGCCAGGACTGCAATTTCAGTTGATATTCCAAGAAGAAATGGGGGTCCAATACAGTTGACCCTTGAACATCTGAGGGTTAGGGGTGTCGACCATCTACACAGTTGAAAACCCAGATATGACTTAGCCCTCTATATATATGATTACCAGTATCGGAGTTCCCATAGTGGCAAAACGGAAACGAATCTGACTAGGAACCATGAGGTTGCGGATTTAATCCCTGGCCTCGCTCAGTGGATTAAGGATCTGGCGTAGATGTGAACTGTGGCTTAGGTTGCAGACAGGGCTCAGATCTGGTGTTGCTGTGGCTATGGCATAGGCTGGCTGCTATAGCTCTGTTTCAACCCCTAGCCTAGGAACTTCCATATGCCACAGATGCAGTCCTAAAAAGAAAAAAAAAAAAAAAAAGATTACCAGTATCTACTGTTGCTCCATGTGCATAGTTCTACATCTGTGAATTCAACCAACCACGGAGATTGCATAATACTGTAGTATTTACTAATGACAAAAATTCACATATAAGTAGACCTGCACAGTTCAAATCCATGTTGTTCAAGGATCAATTGTATCATGTATCATCTGAGAAATAGGGATAAAATATAACCCTGTACTTTATGCTGAGACTCTGTCCATCATTTCTTACTAATCATGTAAAACAAATTGGGGAATTTCTTATTATTTCTAACCTACACAACAGTTTTTATTTAAGATAGGTATTATAGGAGGTCCTCTGATGGTTAAGCAAGTTAAGGATCCAGCATTGTCACTGCTGTGGCTCAGATCGCTGCTGAGGCACGGGTTCAGTCCCTGGCCTGGGAACTTCTGTGTGCCCCAGATGTGGCCAAAAAGGAAATATACATGTGTGTGTGTGTGTGTGTGTGTGTGTGTGTGTGTGTGTGTTATATTCCTCTAAATTTTGATAGACCTCACTTGTAAAAATATCTAGGCCTAGTGTTTATGTTTTATTTGGTGGGAAGAATAGTCTATTGAGGGAGATTTAATGGGCAAATTTTTCACTACTAAGTAAATCTGTTTAATAAGCATGGATTTTTTTTTTGTCTTTTTGCCTTTTCTAGGGCTGCTCCCGTGGCATATGGAGGTTCCCAGGCTAGGGGTCTAATCGAGCTGTAGCCGCCGGTCTACACCAGAGCCACAGCAACGCAGGATCCAAGCCATGTCTGCGACCCACACCACAGCTCACAGCAACGCCCCATCCTTAACCCACCGAGCGAGGCCAGGGATCGAACCCGCAACCTCATGGTTCCTAGTCAGATTTGTTAACCACTGAGCCAGGATGGGAACTCCAGCATGGATTTATTTATGTTTGGTATTTCCTTTAGAGTCAAGTTTTTTGACCGTACCTGCAGCATGTCGAAGTTCCTGGACCAAGGATTGAACCCATGCCATGACCTGAGCCACTATAGTGACAATAGCAGATCCTTAACCCACAGTGCCACAAGGGAACTCCTAATTTTGATAATTTGTATTTTTTAATAAAACTATCCATTTTACCAAAGTTTTGAAATGTAATACCCCCAATTATATATCTTTAATATTGAGAGAGCTTCTAAAGGTAGAGAAGGAAAAGGTTCTACAACACTGAAAAGCTGCATGATAAACCAAATCAGGGAGACTGATAAAATTAAACATTTATTAGGACTGAAAGTTTCCTAACACACTAGCCAAAATGTTCAAAATACAATTTAAAAAATCACTGGCCATATAAAGAGCCATGAAAATCACAGTGTGAATGAGGGAAGACAAACAACTGCTGCCAACAGCAACACAAATTAGATGTTGGGGTTATCAGACAACAATTTTAAAGCAGTCATGATAAAAAATATTTCAACAAGCCATTACATGCTCTCTTGAAACAAATGAAAAACTAGAAAATCTCAGCAAAGGAAATAGGAGTTATAAAAAGAATCAAATGGAAATTATAGAGCTGAAAAATACAATAACCCAAATTAAAAACACAATCAATGGGCTCAATTGAAAAATGGAGAGAACAGAGAAAAGAATCAGATAACATGAGAACATATCAATGAGTCACCCAATTTATACAACAAAGAGAGAATAGACTAAAAAAAATTAAAAGAGCCTCAGGGACCTTTAAGACTATAAGAAAAGACCTAATATTCCTATCATTAAAGTCCAGAAAGTCCAAATGGAGAACATGAGACCAAAAGAGTATTCAAAGTTCCCTTGTGGCACAGCAGGTTAAGGATTGGGCACTGTCATTGTAGCAGCTCAGGTTGCTGCTGTGGTGTAAGTTCAAGTCCTCACCCAGAAACTTCCATGTGCCATGGATACAGCCACAAAAAAATAAAAAAGAAAAGAAAAAGAAAAAAGGAAGAAAAGAAATAACGGCCAAAAATGGAGAAAGACTTAAACATACAGATTCAAGGCTGAACAAAATTCAAATAAGATAAATTCGAGTAAACCCACACCAAGATACATCATTATTAAACTTCTAAAAACTAAATAAGACAAATAATGTTGAAACCAGCCAATGAGAAACAATCTATAGGTGGAAGTCAATTCAAATGGCAGCAGGTTTCTCATCTGAATCCTTGGAGGCCAAAGGGAAGTAGCATAACATTTCCCAAGTGCTGAAAGAAAGGAAATGTCAATTGTGAATTAAGGTGAAACTATCCTTAAAGAATAGAGGGGAAATAAAGACATTCCAAACAAAAATTTTGTTAAATGAATTAAAATTAATTAAATTTTTAATTTTAATTTAAAAAAAAACAGAAATAAAGACATTCACAAATTAAGGGAAACTAAAATAATCTGTCATTTACAAACCCATCCTTTAATGAATAGCTAAAAGAATTTCACCAGGAGTTCCCGTCGTGGTGCAGTGGTTAACGAATCCGACTAGGAACCATGAGGTTGCGGGTTCGGTCCCTGCCCTTGCTCAGTGGGTTAACGATCTGGCGTTGCCGTGAGCTGTGGTGTAGGTTGCAGACGCGGCTCGAATCCCGCGCTGCTGTGGCTCTGGCGTAGGCCAGTGGCTGCAGCTCCGATTCAACCCCTGGTCTGGGAACCTCCATATGCCGCAGGAGCGGCCCAAGAAATAGCAACAACAACAACAAAAGACAAAAAAAAAAAAATCACCAAATGGAAAGAAAATAATTATTTACAAGTGTTTTAGTTAACTTCCAAGTGATCAGAGGAGTCAAAATAAAACAAATTACACATAGAACTGAAGGATAATGAAAGTAAAACAAAATAATTTTGATTACAAAAGTAATTACAAAATAAGTAGAAATACACCTAAAGGAGTAATAAGAGGGGACTTTATAGCACTAATGCTTATATTAGAAAAAAGGTCTCAAGGAGTTCCCATCGTGGCTCAGTGGTTAACGAATCCGACTAGGAACGATGAGGTTGCAGGTTCGATCCCTGCCCTTGCTCAGTGGGTTAAGTATCCAGCATTGCCGTGAGCCGTGGTGTAGCTTGCAGACGTGGCTCGGATCCTGCGTTGCTGAGGCTGTGGCTTAGGCCGGTGGCTACAGCTCCGATTCAACCCCTAGCCTAGGAACCTCCATATGCTGAGGGAGCGGCCCAAGAAATAGCAAAAAGACAAAAAAAAAAATCATTAACTTTTCTATCTCAAGAAACTAGAAAAACAAGAACAAAAACCCAGAACAAGCAGAGGATTGGAAAAGAAATCAGTGAAACTGAAAACAGAAAAACAATATACAAAATAAATTGTAAAAGCTGATCCTTTGAAAAATTCAATAAAATTAATAAATGTTTAGCAAGATGAACAAAAATTAAAACAGAGATGACACATTTTACCAATGTCAGGAATGAAATACAATATTACTAAAGATCCTAGAGCTAATGAAAGGATAATAATAGAATATGATAAACAACTTTACACTCATAAATTTGAAAACTTAGAAAAAATAGAGCAATTCCTTGAGAACTATAAACTACCAAAACTCAACCAAGATGAAGTAAATAATCTTTTTTTTTTTTTCTGTCTTTTTCAGGGCCGCACCCATTGCATATGGAGTTTCCCAGGCTAGGGGTTAAATCGGAGCTACAGCTGCCAGCCTACACCACAGCCACAGCAATGCAAGATCTGAGCTGCATCTGCGACCTACACCACAGCTGAGTCACAGATGACTTCCTTTTGTAAGAACATTTATCATATTCTTTTATGATTATGAAGGTAATGCATATTCACTGTAGAAAATTTAGAAAATGTAAATAAGCAAAAACAAACAAAAAAGAGCAATAAATAAAAAATCACCCCTGATCAGGAGGGAAGAAGGGTGCCAGGAGCCAAAAAAGTCAGGCAGCCTCCTAAAGCTGAAAAAGACCAGGAAACTTAAGGATGAATTTAAATAACATAATGAAGACCATATGGCTAGAAAGTCACATATGAAAGTATAACCAGAGGCTTTTGATGCTAAAGTACATGTTTGTTCTGTGTCCTGCTGCCAAGGTATGTTTAAGAATTGTTGAGCCTTTCTACCTTGTTCAGCTATTTACTATCTGTCCGCAGAGATGTGAAGAATGAGAATGCCTCATTTCCTATTGCTGGATTAAAGATGGAGGAAGGAGTGCAACAGTGAAGGAAGGCAGGTGGCTCCCAGAAGGTGAAACTGACTCTAGCTGACAGCCAGCAAGAAAACAACCTGAATGGAGTTAAAAGTAGACTCTTCCCTTTTAAAAAAAATCACCCCTAATGCTACCACTCAGAGATAACGACTGTTAGAAATCTGTCCCTTTAGAGTTCTCAATGCAGTGTTATAAAAAGGCTATTAGAGAATAAATATTGTGTGGATGTGTACTTTACGCATTGTTCTGAAACCAGCTTTTTAACTGACGTGGTCACTGGCTACCTCCTAAGTGCTAAGTCCAAAGGTTTCTTATCAATCTTAGTCTCCTTGGCCTCCTGCATCATTTGGTATCGCCAACCATTTGTTCCTTTTGGATTCTCTCTCTTCCACTGCTTTCCATGCAGCATTCTCTCTTGGTTCCCCTTGGCCCTCTCTGTCCACTCCTTCTCTGTCCCCTTCACTCCCTCTATATGAGCCCCTTACTTCTAAAGCCTTAACTGTCCCCTATGTGTAGAGGCGTTCCAAATCTCTATTTCTAAGCCCTAATTTCTCCTGGGCTCTGGACCCAATTTTCCAACATTCCACTGGTCAACCCCACTGGTACATTTCACAGATGCTTCAAACCTAACATATCAAAACTACCTTTTTTGACAGTCTCTTCAATAGGTGGTGCTGGGAAAACTGTGCAGCTATATTTTAAAAAAAAATGAAATTAGAACACTCCCTAACACCATACACAAAAAAATAAACTCAGAATGGATTAAGGACCTAAACGTAAGGCTAGATACTATAAAACTCTTATAGGAAAACACAGGCAGAACATTTTTTGACACAAATCGAAGCAATATCTTTTGGGATTCACCTCCTAGAGTAATGAAAATAAAAACAAAAATAAATGGAACCTAATTAAACTTAAAAGCTTGTGCACAGCAAAGGAAATCATTAAAAACCGAAAAGACAACCCAAAGAATGGGAGTAAATCTTTGCAAACACAGCAACCGACAAGGGATTAATCTCCAAAATATACAAACATCTCATGCAGCTCTGTATCAAAAAACATATGGCCTAATCAAAATGTGGGCAGAAGATCTAAGTAGACATTTCTACAAAGATAGACAGACAGATGGCAAAAAAAAAAAAAAACAACACATGAAAAGTTGCTCAACATCACTAATTATTAGAGAAATGCAAATCAAAACTACAACAAGGTATCACCTCACACCAGTTAGAATGACCGTCATCAAAAAGTCTACAAACAGGGAGTTCCCGTTGTGGTGCAGTGGTTAACGAATCCGACTAGGAACCATGAGGTTGCGGGTTCGGTCCCTGCCCTTGCTCAGTGGGTTAACGACCCGGCGTTGCCGTGAGCTGTGGTGTAGGTTGCAGACGTGGCTCGGATCCCGCGTTGCTGTGGCTCTGGCGTAGGCCAGTGGCTGCAGCTCCGATTCAACCCCTGGCCTGGGAACCTCCATATGCCGCGGGAGCGGCCCAAGAAATAGCAACAACAACAACAACAACAACAAAAAGACAAAAGACCAAAAAAAAAAAAAGTCTACAAACAATAAATGCTGGAGAGAATGTGGAGAAAAGGGAACCCTCCTACACTATTTGTGGGAATATAAATTGGTACAACCACTATGGAGGACACTACGGAGGTTCCTTTAAAAACTAAATATAGGGAGCTCCTGCTATGGCACAATAGGATCAGCAGCATCTTGGGAGCGCTGGGACTCAGGTTCGATTCCTGGCCCGGCACCTTGAATTAAAGATCTGTCATTGCTGCAGCTGTGGCTTTGGCTGCAGCTATGGCTTGGATCTGATCCCTGACCCAGGAACTCCATGGCGGAACAGCCAAAAAAGAAAAAAATATATGGAACTACCATCTGATCCAGTAATCCCACTCCTGGGATTTATATTTCCAGAGAAAACTATAATTTGAAAAGATATAGGCCCCCAAATGTTCACTGTGGCACTAATTACAATAGCCAGGATATGGAAGCAACCTAAAGGTCCATCAACAGAGGATTGGATAAAGAAGATGTGGTACATATATACAATGGAATGTTTTTTTTTTTTTTTTGGTCTTTTTCAGGGCCACACCCGTGGCATATGGAGGTTCCCAGGCTAGGGGTCTAATCGGAGCTACAGCTAACAGCCTACGCCACAGCCACCAGCCTACGCCACAGCCACAGCAATGCCAGATCCAAGCCCCATCTGCAACCTACACCACAACTCACAGCAACGCCAGATCCTTAACCCACTGAGTGAGGCCAGGGATCGAACCCACATCTCATGGTTCCTAGTCAGATTCATTTCCACTGCGCTATGATGGGAACTACAATGGACTATTATTCAGCCATAAAAATGAATGAAATAATGCCATTTCCAGCAACATGGATGGACCTAGAGATTATCATACTGAGTGAAGTAAATTAGACAGAGAAAGACAAATATATGATATCACTTACATTTGGAATCTAATAAAAATGACACAAAAGAACTTATTTATAAAACAGAAACAAACTCACAGATTTCAAAAGCAATCTTATGGTTACCATAGGGGAAAACGTGGCGGGGAGAGGGAGGAATTAAGAGGATGGGAATAACATATACAGACTACTGTGTAAAAGAGATGATTAACAAAAATCTACTGTATAGCTCAGGGAAATCTACCCAACAGTTTGTAATAACCTATACGGGAAAAAAGAATGGAGATATAGATATAGATAAACAGTTCACTCTACTATACACCTAAAACTAATACAACATGGTAAGTCAACTATTCTACAATAATTTTTTTGAAAAACTTTTTCATATCCTTCTCCCAATCTGCTTCTTATTCTAGAATTCCATCAGTTGACAGCTCCACTTTGCCTGAAACAGAAACCTGAACTCAAGGTCCACCCCATGGTTTCCTTCAACCGCACCACAATTCATTTTTAAGTACAAAAATAAACAGGATCTGCCAACCGATTGTCTGCAGAGACTCTCACTTCCTCACTCACACCAGTACTACTGCTCTGAGTACTCATCATTTCACCATGTGCCTCCCTCCAGCTCCCTCCTTCCTCAAACACAAGCAGAACATGGAGCACATTTTTTTGAAATACAAACTCGACTATACCACTCTATCCTTCTATAGAACCCCATTGCTTAGAGGGTCCCTTCACTGTCTGTTTTCAACTTATCTCCCCAAGCTCTTCTCTCTCAAGTCTCACACATATACATATTCCGTGCTCCAACCACACCAAGCCACTCACAGTTCCTGAAATACACCATGCCCTTTGACACACTTTGTGTTTGTGCATGCTATTCCCTTTCTCTATAGAGCATACTCCTCATCTTTAATGAACCAACTAAAACACGACCTCTCTTGTGAAGCCTTCCATGAATCCTCCAAAGACAGTTGCTCCCTCATCTTTCTTTATGGGACCTGGCACTTCCGTCACAGCTCTTAGTACATCATAGTAGAGTGGTCCTCTACATGGCTACAGTCATAGCAAACGCTGAGATCTTATCTTAATCATCCTTGTGTCTCTAACCTTACCTACTGTGTATGGATTAGTGGATGGATTACTAAATATACATTAAGCAAAATTTACTTCCCTACTTGGTATACCATCCTAAAAAGAAGCTGTAAATCAAGTAGACATACTGCCAAGCATCAGCGCTCACCCATTTTCACGGAAGTAATAGCTGTTGTTCAAAGAAAGCCAATCCTCCAGCAAACTAGCACAGTTAAACACACCATAAGGAACCCTAAGAGTAGTACATAGGAATGTTTTCCAAGACTACATGTGAATGGAGCTCTTGCTAAAGCCTTTTCTGAAATTTATTTTCCACCGTAGATGTCGGACCCAGACACTTCCGTCCATGAAATACAATGGAAATTGAGTAATGTAGACAGAAAAACAGCACTATTCAATAGGAAAAACTTCGGCTTTATTTGCTTTGTGATTTTCTGCAAGTTACTGAAACTCCGTGAACCTGAAAGAAAGATAAAACTTTGTAATTTTTTTTAATTTAGAGATAATATGGAGTTTCTGTTATGGCTCAGCGGGAACGAACCCAACTAGGATCCATGAGGACATGGGTTTGATCCCTGACCTTGCTCAGTGGGTAAAGGATCTGGTGTTGCCATGAGCTGTGGTGTAGGTCGCAGACATGGGTCAGATCCTGTGTTGTTATGGCTGTGGTATAGGCCGGCAGCTGCTCCAATTTGCCCCCTAACCTGGGAACCTCCATATGCCAAAAGTGCAGCCCTAAAAAGCAAAAAATAAATAAGTAAATAAATTTAAAGATAATAAAAAGAACAGAGTACAGTCCTCATCAATAAGGCAATACCTCAGTAATTTAAGAAAAGGGGTCATTTGAAAATGTCTATATGGGAGATTATTTACAATTCACCTGCTTTAAAAGGTTATTTATTCAGACTCCTCAATCAAAGAGTAAATTCAATATGGAATTGAATCTAAGGGGAAAAAAATGTTCATGACCAGAATGTTGGCTTAAGACCATAACGTGACCATTAGCTAGGCTTAATCCTTTGCTAATTAATAAATTTCATTCCTTTCACACACACACAAACACACACAAATAACTGGTAGAATATCCAACTCTTAAACAAGAATATATTACCTAAGGACGAGAAAAATCCAAATATTATTCTTGATCATTTACGAAGGTCACACTGACTTGTCTGTTTAACAAGTGTTGCTTGCAGCTGTGCCCTGAGAAATAAGCCCTAAAACTTTGGGTTATTTCAGGATTTCTGGAATCCTCTGAAGTCTATTTCAGGTCTACTCCCAGACCAGAAAATTATACGGAGCCCATCTATGGATTTCAACTGGCTGTGCAGCAGCCTTCTAAGTTAGCTAATTTCTGTCACCACCCATGGCTGTCTATGGGTAATTAAGAGGTTAACATAACAAAAGTAGAAAGTATATAGTTGTGATGAGAACCTGTACAAAGAGTGACCTTTGACCCTTCCACCTGTCGCTGCCCATTCTGGCCACACACCAGTTTTCTTTGTGAATCATGAAAAAGTGCTTTAGGGCCTCAGCAAAGGTAGCCAGCTGTCCTAAAATGCTAAAATTTCCCAACACCCAGGAGATAGCAGTGTTAGCTGTTAATAAGTATGAACTAACACAAATTATGTCAGTATATAAGTTTAAAAACTCTTCAGAAACAATCCAGAAAATGGGATTTTAGGAGAGGGACTATATTAAATTTGTCTACTCAAACTCTTCTGTTTTTTTTTTGTTTTGTTTTTTTGTTTTTACAATATAAAAGTATTTTCTCTCTCTCGCACATACACATATCCTACTTTTTTAAAATGAACAGTTACATTTGACTAAAAGAACACTGATAAAAACAAGTTTGGGATCAATTAACGCATTACTAACTTTCGACAAAACTCCAGTTGGCTGGGCCAGGGTGAGGAGCACAAAAACATGTAAGTGTTTTCCGGAAATAGCCTCTCTAAAGATCACCTATAGGGAAAGAACATGCTTCTGTTTTTCCACTTCTGGATGCAAGCTCTAATATGAACGTATTTGTGCAATTTACGCACATAATAGCATTTAATAGCAGCAAATTCACACACCTGCTGATTTTCCTCCATGTGAAAGGAGGAATGTAAAGGTCAACCAGATGATTGCCTATTCTAGAGTGGAACTGGATGGAATGCAGTTCAAATCCCAGGCTGCCATTTACTAGCTATGTGACTCCAGGATGTTATTTAACCTCTCTGTGCCTCAATCTCCTCACAAAAGTGGGGTTGATAAAAGAATTGATCTTAAGGGTTGTTATGAAGATCATGTGAATCGATAGAGAACATGCGCTGAGCAAGGTACCCAGAAAGCCACCATTATTACCATTCCATTATTTAAGCTTTAAGAGGTTGTGGTATACTGTGAAGTAATTAGAGTATAACTTTAACTGACAAGGGTTAGAGTTTACTATCACTTTACCAAGCTCTCAATCGACAGAATTTAAAAAGGAGCAATGTGTATAAAATTAGCAAAAAAAAAAATTAACTATAAATGTAGTATGACCAGAGTTCTCTGATGGCTCAGTGGGTTAAGGATCTAGCATTGTTACTGCAGTGACTTGGGTCACTGCTGTGACGTGGGTTCGATCCCTGGCCCAGTGCAGTGGATTATAAGATCCTGCATGGCCGCAGCTGTAGCATGGGTCACAGCTGTGGTTCAGATCTGATCCCTGGCCCAGGAACTCCATATGCCACGGGCAGCTACCAAAAAAATTTTTAAAAAGTGCGAATCGGAGTTCCCTTCCTGGCTGAGTGGTTAACAGATCCGACTAGGAACCATGAGGTTGTGGGTTTGATCCCTGGCCTCGCTCAGTGGGTTAAGGATCCAGCGTTGCCGTGAGCTGTGGTGTAGGTTGCAGACGCGGCTCGGATCCTGCGTTGCTGTGGCTCTGGTGTAGGCTGGCGGCTAGAGCTCCGATTAGACGCCCTAGCCTGGGAACCTCCATATGCCGCAGGCACGCCCCTAGAAAAGACAGAAGAAAAAAAAAAAAGCATGAATCACTATATTGTATATCTTTAACATATAATATTGTACATCAACTATACTTCAATAAAAATAAAGTACAGCTAAGAAGAAAATTATTTTTAAAAATTCCCAATCCCAAGCCCTCAACCCAGATTTCATTTATTTAATTTTTAAATTTATTTATTTATTTATTTTTGTCTTTTTAGGGCCACCCCCATGGCATATGGAGATTCCCAGGCTAGGGGTTGAATCAGAGCTGTAGCCACCAGCCTATGCCACAACTATAGCAATGCCAGATCCTAGCTGCATCTGCAACCTACACCACAGCTCACAGCAACACCAGATCCTTAACCCACTGAGAGGGGCCAGGGATCCAACATGCATCCTCATGGATACTAGTCAGATTCGTTTCCGCTGCACCACGACGGGAACTCCTCGTTTATTTCTTAAAGCCTTCTGAGTAAAAATTATCCGCATATGTATACATGAAAGATGGCTGCAAATTATTTACTGCTCCACTCATGGTGAGAGAATTTCTACGTTCCATCCCCTTGAACCTGGGAAAGCTCTGTGAGTGCTGTCACCAACAGCATACAGTAGAAGTTATGTCAATTTCCTGACACAGGCATTGAAAATCTGGTAGCTTCCACTTCCTGTCTCTTGGAATGCTCCCACTTGAGGCTCTATCTCTGGGAATTGATCCACTGTGGTATGAGAAGCCCAAACCACACAGAGAGAGACCATGTGCAGGCAGTTCAGATGGCAGCCCTAGCTCAGGTTCCAGCTGACTGTATCACTTGCCAGCCATTTCTGTCCACCTGCCCATCATGGGAGTGAAGCAGCCATCTTGGAAATAGACTGTCACACCTTAGCTACCCAAGCTGATGCCACATGAATCAGAGATGAACCACCCAGCCCTGTTCTTTCTGAACTGCTCATCCACAAAATTGTGAGCAAAATAGACTTTTTTCATGCTACTCAGTCTTTAGGTGATTTGTTACCCCGTAATAGATAATCAGCACAACCAAACAATAATCATCCTTCCTCTGCTATTGAATTGGATAAATGGAGTCAAAATTTAAGCTCTGCCTTGAGTTATTTTCCTCCCTCTTACAGAGCACACTTGACCAGAGATAAGTGTTCTGTACAAGTAAGAATCTATTATAAGATAGAAAGTGAAAACAAAAGTTGTCTACTACAAAATTATCATCAGTGCTTCACATATTGTTCTGAAGAAAACTGAGGGCTAATGGGGGAAAGGTCCAGGATAGGAGTGGTATGAATGTGCAAGGACCCAGCTATGACGCCTGCAGAGCCAGCAAGCAGTTATGCTATTAAAGTTGGAAAGAGCCCGAGACCTCCTAAAGGGAAAAAGGAGGAAAGAAAAGATGGTGGCTGTTAAGGGCAGTATGTCATCAATGGATCAACCAAGGTAACGGCATCCTCTAATGACCATGAATTTATTGGAGGGGGTGGATATGTATTAAAATAGAAAACAATAAAAGCCACATTGTACAGTCCAGGTTGACTGGCTGAAAATGAAATCAATGAAGGCACTGTTATAGCTATGCCAATTACTCATGCTACAAAAAGTATTATTATTTTACTGTGTATTAGGTTTATGCTGCAATCCTGCTGCATTAACAAACAAAATTTCAGTGGCTTACAATAATATAAATTTATTTTTCCTGTTCACAGCTCTGAGGTTCAGCTGGGGCGTTTCTGCGGCTGCAGACTGATCTCAGGCTGCAAGTGGAGTCCAGGTGGGCTCCACATCTCTCCTCTTTCTGTTTGGACCAGTGTTTGAAGACAGGTTCTTTTTCTTTTTTTTTTTTTTTTTTTGGCCAAGCCCACGACATGTGGAAGTTCCTGAGGCAGGGATCAAATCTTCGCCGTAACAGAACCAGAGCCGCTGAAGTGACAATGCCGGATCCTTAACCAGCTATGCCACAAGGGAACTTCCTGGAGATAGGTTCTTCTAACGGCAAAAAAGCAAAAGAGCAAGCCAAATCATCAGGGACATTTAAAGGACAACAAGGCATCTCATATACTAACATTCCATTGGCCAAAGTAAGTCACAGCCAAACCAACATCAACAGAGTAGAAGGAAAATGTACTCCACCTACTCTTTTTTTTATAATAATTTTTATTTTTTCAATTATTGGTTTATAGTGTTCTGTCAATTTTCTGCTGTAAGCAAGGTGACCCAGTTACACATACATGTATAGATTCTTTTTTCTTACATTATCATGCTCCATCATAAGTGACTAGATATAGTTCCCAGTGCTACAGAGCAGGATCTCATTGCTTATCCATTCCAAAAGCAACAGTTTGCATCTATTAACCCCAAATTCCCAATCCATCCCACTCCCTCCCCTTCCCCTTGACAACCACAAGTCTGTTCTCCATGTCCATGATTTTCTTTTCTGGTACTCCACCTACTCTTTCAATAGTGGGAAAAACTGCAGTCACATGACAAAGAGCAGTTATATAATTCTATGTCACTAAGAGGGAAAAATTGGTGACAGTTATCAATTCTTACTTCACTAAGAGGTTCACAAATTTTCCAAATGCCCATTGCACCTGAAGTTGCTCTGGAGTCACTAATGGCCATAATGTCACTAGACGGTTAAATATATCTTTGGCTTTAAATGCTAATTATATTATACTAGAGAGCAAAACACTAGAAACGCTTTTCCTGCACAATGTGCATTCAGTAACCATAAGCCATAACTAATTTTTGCATAGCATGTTATATTTTATAAAGCACTTGCACATATATTGCTTCATCTGCGATTAACAATCCTGAAATATAGATAAAGGAGCTTTCTCTTCCAGTTAATTCCAGATGAGTGAATGCAAGTGACTTGGCCAAGATCACATAAGCTGTGAGTAGCAGGGCATTCAGACACAGGCCTCTTCCTACAGCCATGCTCTTTCTGCTCCCCTTTCCATTGCTGATTCCCAATTACATGGCCCGCCTCTGGGACAAGCAGTGTGACCTAATGGGATTTGATTAGGTTATTACTTTTTTTTCTTTCTCCCTTCCTGATTTGATGACATAAGTACTTATCACTTGTTTTTAAATCTTCTGCACAAAATCTGGTGATGACAATGACCCCAGACATATTGGCAAGTAAAAGCAGTAATATGAGTTGTTCCAAGAAAATGAGAAAGTACGCTCTGTATTAAGTTGGGTCCCTATTAATAAAGGAAAAAGGAAATGACAAGAAAATAATTTTCAGGGAGTTCCCGTCGTGGCTCGGTGGTTAACGAATCCGACTAGGAACCATGAGGTTGCAGGTTCAATCCCTGACCTCGATCAGTGGGTTAAGGATCCGGCATTACCGTGAGCTGTGGTGTAGGTCGCAGATTTGGCTCGGATCCCGAGTTGCTTTGGCTCTGGTGTAGGCCGGCAGCTACAGCTCCGATTAGACCCCTAGCCTGGGAACCTCCATATGCCGTGGGTGCGGCCCTATAAAAGACCAAAAAAAAAAGAAAGAAAGAAAATAATTTTCAGCAAAAAATGGCCCCAATGAGGAGTTCCCACTCAGGTACAACTGGATTGGTGGCATCTCTGCGGCACCAGGTCACAGGTTCCATCCCCGGCCTGGCACAGTGGGTTAAAGGATCCAGCGTTGCTGCAGCTGCAGCATAGGTTGCAGTTGCGGCTTGGATCTGATCCCTCACCCGGGAGCTCCATATGCCAAAGAGCAGCCAAAAAAGAAAAAAAAAAATGGCTCCAATGAGCTTGTAAGCATTTCCCAGACTCTGCTATGTGGATTTCCATCCAGTACACCAGGATGCATTTGAGGGCTGCTCGAGAGGGTGGGATATTGGAAAAAGCCAGGGTTTCCCTTTCTCTCCATCTCTTCTCCTCCACTGAAGGCTCACCAAGGCTCAGTCTCTGACATGCCCAACAATTTGGCACCTCATCTTCCATCTCCCCTTGGGAGGCAGCACCTATCTCGCCTGTTCTGTGTGTAATAAAACACTGCACGGACTCGGCAAAGGCCGAGGCTGGAAATTACCTCAGGAGCGCTAATCTAACACCTGCACCTGCAGATAAGAAGAGACATCCAGAGAGGCAAAGTCATCCACACAAGGTTCCCCCGTCAGTTCTTGGCCTCCTAAGTCCCCGGTTCATGAAGCTTTTCATGCACCATCTTAATCTCTTTATACCATGCAACTAAGAACACTAGAGAACAGATATGGGGTGCTTAGTGACCCAGGCACTGTTGTAAGCACCTTATATATGCAAATCCATCCTACAAATGAAGAGAGAAGGTACAGAAGCAATGGCCCGAGGCACACAGCTAGTAAGTGGTAGAGCTAGAACCTAAACCCAGGTTTAGGTGTGACACTAGAGTCCCGTGCCTTACCACTCCTGCACACAGCTGCTGTAGAACAGGGAGGAACACCTCCTGTGCCAGGCATTGTTCCAGATACCAAGGATACAGTGGAGAGTAAGACACAGACTGCATCTTCTAGGAGTTTTCATTGTTATGGGAGAGATAGGGCATAAATAGACAAGATACTTTCATTCAGCAAACACTTATCAAGTATTGTCTTAGTCTCCTAGGGCTGCCATAACAAAGTAGCACAAACTGAGTGGCTTAAATCAACAGAAATGTACTCTCCTACAGTTCTAAAGGCTAGAAGTAGGAAATCACAGCATCAGCACGGCCATGCTCCTTCACTGACACGGGGGAAGATTCTCCCTTCCCTCTTCCTAGTTTCTGAAGGTGGCTGCAGCTGCTTCTGTGGTCATGCAGCATTTTCCTCCTTTTACAAGGACATCAGTCATATTGGATTAGGACTCACCCTATGACCTCCTCTTTTCTGGCTTACAACTGCAATGACCTTATTTCCAAATAAACTCCCATTCACAGCCACAGAGGGTTTAGGACTTTAACATATCTTTCTGAGGGACACAACCCAACCCATTATAAGTATCTACCATGTACCAGGCACTGTTCTAGGTAGTGTGGATACTGCAGTAAATAAATTTTCAAACCCCCTGCCTTGTGGACCATATATTCTGCAAATAACCAAGAAGCAATAAATATGATAAATAAATAAATAAATAAACACTATAGAATGTTTAAAGGGAATGGCCAGAGCAAAGCCACTGGATGTGGCAAGAGCACGTGTGGCTTGATCAAGGAACCCCAAGGAGACCAGTTACGGGGGTAAAATAAGTGAGAGGGAGCACATTAGGCAATACAGTCAAAGGTCACAAGGTGCAAGATCATGGGGGCCTCACAGGCCATTTATAAATAGTCTGGCCTTCACTCTGGGAATAATGGAGACTCAAATGATCTGACTCTGTTTTAAAAGGACTCCTCTAGAGTTCTCTAGAGGTACAATTTATGTTATGCAGTGGGTTAAGGATCCAGCGTTGTCACTGCTCTGGCTTGGGTTGCTGCTGTGGTGCAGGTTCAATCCCCGGCCCAGGAATTTCCACATGCTGCAGGTGCAGCCAAAAAAAAAAAAAAAAAAACTAAGCACTGTAGGGAAAATACAAATAGGGTAATGGGAAAGAGAGGACTGAGAGGATGCTTCTTTACCCTGAGTGGTTAGAAGAGGCCTCTCCAAACAATGATGAGAAGCAGGTAATTATGCAGAGCTCCAGGAAAAACATACCCACAAAGGAATAGGGCCCAAGATGAACATGAGCTTATAATATTGGGGGGGGGGGGCAAAAAATAAAGGCAAAGTAGTGAGGTGCAGTGAACAAGGAAGATAGTGCTTGAAGATGAGCTTAGAGAGGTAGAGATACCACAGTGAGGAGTTGAGAATTTATTCTAATTGAGACGTGAAGCAACAGCAGGATTTGAAGCAGTGAGACTGTGATCTGATTTGCTCTTTTAAAAGATCATTCTTGGAAGTTCCATTGTGGCTCAGCGGTAATGAACCGGCCTAGTATCCATGAGGATGAGGGTTCAACCCCTGGCCTCGCTCAGCAGGTTAAGGATCCAATGTTGCCGTGAGCTGCGGGTGTAGGTCCCAGACGCGGCTCGGATAGATCCCTAGGAACTCCATATGCTGAGGGTGTGGCTCTAAAAAGGAAAAAAAAAATCATACTTCAAATGCAAAGAGACAGAAAGTAGGGGCTGCAGGGAGGAGAGAATGGGGAGCTATTGTTTAATAGGGACAGATTTCAGTTGGGGATGATGAAAAAGTTCTGGAAATGGATGGTGGTGATGGCTACACAACAATGTGGCCATACCTAAAGCCACTGAACTGGATACTTAAAAAAGACTAAAATAGTACAATTTATGTTATGCATATTTTACCACAATAATAAATATATCTGATGTTTTAATATTTTTTAAAAGACCATTCTTAGTGCAAAGTAGAACATGAATTGTTAAGGAGAAGAAATGAAGTACGCAGAGAAGTCAAAACCACCCCTGCTGCTGAATTCTGTGCATTAACAGTCTCTTCCCCCTCTTCATTATAATAGCCAGATATAATTTTACAAAGGCCTTTCTGCCTACCCACATCCAGATGTTCTGATGAAAATTTTAAGATGTCGAAGTGCCAATGTCTCAACAAATTAGGAAGCAGTTGCCTAACTTCTGCCTACAGCTGATCAACATGGAAATGGTTTTGAATTCCTAAGACTCCAGAGAAAGAAAGTCCACAGCTGCCTTCAGGAAACCACTCCCGAGTCTACCAGCCTCTGCTGTGAGGAAATATGTTCAGTGTATCTTAACTAAATCCCTCTGATTACTCTTTAAGTCCGGGTCCTCTTATCCTAGCCTCCTTGAGCTGAAAGACAGCTGGTTTCCATCCTTTGCAAAATAAGGCTCTCTATGCTTAGAGATTTCTGTTAAGTCCTCTTCTTCAAGCTAAACAGTCTCAATTAATTTACCCTTTTCTTCCACAAAGTCTTACTAAATGCTCCCTGTTCCCATTTAAATTGTTCATAACTGGATACAGTTCTCTCCGAAAAAAATAGGAAAAACAAAAATTTATAAGATTGGGATTAAAAAAAAAAAGGAGTTCCCATCGTGGCTCAGTGGTTAACAAATCCTACTAGGAACCATGATGTTGGGCTTCAATCCCTGGCCTTGCTCAGTGGGTTAAGGATCCAGCGTTGCCGTGAGCTGTGGTGTAAGTCAAAGATGCAGCTTGGATCTGGCGTGGCTGTGGCTGTGGCGTAGACCAGAGGCTACAGCTCTGATTAGACCCCTAGCCTGGGAACCTCCACATGCCGCGGGAGTGGCCCAAGAAATGGCAAAAAGACAAAAAAAAAAAAAAGATTGGGGTAAAGGAAACAAAATTATAAAGGATTATGGAGAGTCAGTACAAATGTCTAATTTTTAGTTTCATCAACACCATTAACAGTTACTTTTTTGAAGCTACTGCCTTTTAAGTTAATTAAGAAATACACAGTAGTTATGAATTTTAGATGATCATAGATAACTGCACTACGCAATTCACCACTGTTTTTCTTCCAGAACAAACAAAATATGGGGAAAACAGAGCAAATGGAAAATGCCACCAACTTCACCTGTGTAACAATGGTTAAATATTCCATTTCAGTGGCGAATGAAGGAACACTCACCTATATAACAATGATCAAATTATAAAGAGCAATGGCAATTAGCCCCGAGTAGCTAAATTCAAGCAGATTCATATGACAGAGAATGTGTAGTGCCACACAAATAAGTCTTTGTAAGGCACGCATTTACAATAGCATTGAAATTTGGATATGTTATTGCTATCTTATTTTTTAAAATCCTAAGGCTCCATATTAACTGATGTTCTGAATTTTCAAGTGTTTCTCTTTTTTCTTTGTCTTTTTTTTTTTTTTTTTTGTCTTTTTGCCATTTCTTGGGCCGCTCCAGCAGCATATGGAGATTCCCAGGCTAGGGGTATAATCAGAGCCGCAGCCACCGGCCTACACCAGAGCCACAGCAACGCGGGATCTGAGCCGCGTCTGCAACCTACACCACAGCTCACAGCAACGCCAGATCCTTAACCCACTGAGCAAGGCCAGGGATCGAACCCACAACCTCATGGCTCTTAGTCGGATTCGTTAACCACTGCGCCACGACAGGAACTCCTCAAGTGTTTCTCTTGTGCTCTCTTCCACACTCAACCACATGCATGTTAATGGGTAGCCATTCTCAAACTTGTTGGTTTCGAGACCCCTGACACCCTTAAAAATTACTGAGAACTTGGAGTTCCCATCATGGCTCAGTGAAAAAGGAATCTAACTAGCATCCATGAGGACGCAGGTTCAATCCCTGGCCTGTCTCAGTGGATTAAGGGTCCAGCATTGCTGTGGCTGTGGTGCAGGCCAGCGGCTACAACTCCGATTCGACCTCTAGCCTGGGAACCTCCATACACCATGGGTGCAGTCCTAAAAAGACAAAAAAATAAAAAATAAAATAAAATAAATAAAAAATAAAATTACTGAGAACCCCAAAGAGCTTTTGTTTATGTGGGTTATATCGATATTTACCATATTAGATATGAAAACTGAGAACTTTTAAATTATTTACCAATTCATTTAAAAATAACAATAGACCCTTCACATGTTAATACAAATAATGTTTTGTGAAAAAGTTATATTTTCCAGAACAAAAATGAGCAGCATTGTTTTATATTTTTCCAAGTCCTTTTAATGTCTAATTTAATAGGAGACAATTATTTCATATGTCTACTTCTGCATGCAGTTTGGTGTGATATCACACACCATACAGCCCTTGGAAACTTCGACTCCACAATCAAGATAAAATGAAAATTAAAAAAACAAACAGTGGGAGTTCCCATTGTGGCTCAGAGGAAACAATCTGACTAGTATCCACGAGGATGCAGGTTCAATCCCTGGCCTCATTCAGTAGGTTAAGGATCTGGCGTTGCCATGAGCTGTGGTGGAGGTTGCAGATGCAGCTCGGATCCTGCGTTGCTGTAGCTGTGGTGTAGGCCAGCAGCTGTAGCTCCGATTAAACCCCTAGCCCGGGAACCTCCATGTGCTGCAGGTGTGGCCCTAAAAAGACAAAAAAAAACCCAAAAACCAAAAAACCAAAAACAAACAAACAAACAAAAACAGTGGAGTTCCCTATGGAGCAGCAAGTTAATGACCTGGCTTGTCTCTGGGGTGGCACAGGTTTGATCCCCAGCCCAGCGCAGTGGGTTAAAGATCCAGTGTTGCCATGGCTGCAGTATAGGTCACAAGTGTAGCTCAGATTCCATCCCTGGCCTGGGAACTTCCATATGCCACCGGTGTGGACAAAAAAAAAAAAAAAAAAAGGCAACTAGTTTCTCAATATTATTACAAAAACAGTTTTTATATAGTTTTTATATTATATATCCCCGTAAGTGGTCTTGTGGACCCTCTGGGTCCCTGGACCATTCTTTGAGAACCATTGTTAGTAGAGGTTGTAGGGACTGAAACTGTTGCTAGGAAACTGAAATTAATAAGGACAATGCCTATGGATTCTGGGTATCATGGAGATCAAAAGGAAAGTAAACTACACCTCTTTGTGAAATACCCTGTACTTTAAACCATGCTAATCATATCAAATTCAGAGGCAATAAAGCTTAAACAAGATGGCCTCTGATCACCAAGTGTTACTCAAGCATTGTCTTCATTTCACCTTGACAGCTTCCAGTGGATTAAAGAGAAAGCATACAACCAGACTTATAGACTTGCTTCAGTCTATTATATTCTTGTTGTTTTTTCTTCCCTTCCTCGTTTCTTTTTTTTTTATTGGCAAGAAATAGGTTAAGATAAGACACTTGTGAGAGATGCAAGCAGGCAGGCAAAGAGGCACTGCCTGATTCCTTGCTTCTAGAAGCCCAAACATAAGTGGCTACAATATATGGCAAGGACGGCTCGATTTGAGACAGGCCACGTAAGCAGGTTATATTCAGTACCAGGAAATTTACATAACTCCATCTTTTGTGGACCTGAAACCTAAACTCTGTCTACACAGAGAAGGCTACAAATGTTATTATATAAAATATCTAACTATATCAGAATATAGAACAAACTACCTTCGTATAACCCTAAAATAATAGATATAATGTTTAGGTGAATATTTGAGAAAATAGGAAAAAATATATATATGAACTCTTATTTTTTATTTTTTATTAAAGTATAGTTGATTTACAATGTTGTGCCAATTTCCAGTGTACAGCAAAGTGACTCAGCCATATATGAACATGTGTGAATATATGAACTCTTATATTTTACCCTTTTCTCTTTACCCCTTCATACTGATCTATAAGGAGAAATTTGTGTTGGAACCTGGGAAAATAAGAAAAAAATATCATTAATTCCACTTTTACTTACAAAAAAGGTAGGTATTTGGCCCTTGGGAAATATTTCACTTATACATTTCTGACTGTATACCAAAAGAAGTCAAACAAAAATAGCTTAATTGGCCCAATCTAGAGACTAAATCTTTATGAACAAAGCCATATTCTTGTTGGGGGACAGCAGAACAATTTCCACAAAATTAAATTGGAATATATGCTTATATTTTTATCTTTCACCCTTTGTTACTGGAAGGAAAAAACTAGTTGGCTCTGTCTTATAGTGGAACATGTATTATAACCAAACGTGGTTTATAAATACAAAAGCAACAAATGGCTTTTCTTTTTTTTTAATAAAAGGAGCCCTAGGGCTTCGCCTTTGGGTAAGATATCACTAGGGACATTTTTTTTTAATTCAGTAAAATACTCAAATAGCAAGTGTCAAGGTATTGTATATCCACCCAGTTGGTAAAATAAGTCAGTTAATTTGGCAGGTGAGTATTAAGTAATCATGCTGTCAGAATCGAGTGAGTATCAAAGGGAGAAAGACAAAGACTGAACAAAGGAGGAAAAATAAAATAAGTAGCAGATTATCAAATAAGTAAATAAAAATGAGAACTTCTCAATGCTCTATTGTATCCCCCATAAATCAGTTCAACTCTTTCCCTCCTGCTTGAGAGTCAGGAAAGCAATGTGGGTGTGAGGAAACTACCAAGGGACTGTTTGTGAACCGTGCTGTTGAGATGGGTTTTTGACGGTTTCAGGGAAGAAAGGCCGGGTCCCTTTAAGAATTAAAAGCTGGTCTCTGGCAAGCAAGGAGTTGCAGAATGGCAAAGAAGCCGGGTTCTCCATACATTAGCTTTTCTCCTGAAGGAGAGAGCTGAATTAGAAGCATAGCTGCCAGGAAAAGCCTGAATAGAGACCATTTAAGCAGATTTTATTCAGGCCCAGGGAAATTCACATAACTTGGTCTTTTCTAGCTTCTTAAAACAGAAAATGTGTAAGTGCACTGAAACCTCCCCCACCCTGGGAAGCAGGGAGGGAGCCTTATTTATTTGTGAAATCTATCAGTGCTTGGCCCAAGGTTGGGCACATAGTAAGCCCTCAGTACATGTCTGTAGAATTGAAAGAAAAGATAAGGTTTTTTAGACAGTACCCACTTTTAGTTGTTACCAGTCTTTTTTGTTCTGCAAGAAACATTAATTTCAGGCCTTTTTTTTTTATCTTTTTTTTTTTGTCTCCCGCAGCATATGGAGGTTCCCAGGCTAGGGGTCGAATCAGAGCTGTAGCCACTGGCCTAGGCCAGAGCCCCAGCAACATGGGATCCAACTGCGTCTGCCACCTACACCACAGCTCATGGCAATGCTGGATCCTTAACCCACTGAGCAAGGCCAGGGATCGAACCCGCAACCTCATGGTTCCTAGTCAGATTTGTTAACCACTGAGCCACGACGGGAACTCTTCAGGCCCTTTTCGAGGCTGAATCCAAATTCCTTTTCATAAAAAAGACTAGAGAACCCAAATAGAATTATAAGGTAGAACTGAAAAGGATAGTGGAGATTAACATGATAAACCTCTTATTTTATAGATAAGGAAACTGAGGCCAAAGAGGTTAACAGATTTGCCTAAGGTGGCCTAACTCATTAACGGCAGAGCCAAGAATAATCCAGACTCCTAACCATCCCATGTAGCATCAAGTAGTGCTGAGCCCATGGATGGGCTTTAAGAAACCCTGCTCAGGAGTTCCCGCTGTGGATTAATGGTCTGGCTTGTCTCTGTGGCAGCACTGGTTTGATTCCCAGATTTGCACAGTAGGTTAAGGATCTGGTGTTGCAGCAGCTGCAGCTAGGATCCAATCCCTGGCCCAGGAACTTCCATATGCTGTGGATGCAGCCAGAAAAGAAAAAAAAAAAAAAAAAAGGGAGTTCCGACTGCGCAACGACGAGAACTCCCTGAATACTCATTCTAAAAGATACATGCACCCACATGTTCATAGCAGCACTATTTGCAACAGCCAAGACACAGAAGCAACCTAAATGTTCATCAACAGAGGAATGTATAAAGAAGTTGTGGTATATACAGGTATGTGTGTGTATGTATATATACATACATATACACACACACAGACACAGACACACACACATACATATATAGTGGAATATTGCTCAGCCATAAAAAAGAATGAAATAATGCCATTTGTAGCAGTGTGGATGGACCTAGAGATTATCATACTTGTGAAGTAATAAGTCAAAGATAAATACTACATGTTATCACTTATATGTGGAATCTACTAAGTAATACAAATGAATCTATATGCAAAACAGAAACAGACTCACAGACAAAAATGTTTACCAAAGGGGAGAGGGAAGGGAGAGGAACAAATTAGGAGTATGGGATTAACAGATACAAACTGCTATACATAAAATAGATAAAAAACAAAGATTTACTATATAGCATAGGGAATTACATTAAAAATCTTATGATAACCTATAATGGAATATAAGAAGAAAAAAACCACTGAATCACTATACTACATACCCAAAACTAACCTAATACTGTCAATCAACTCTACTGCAATTTTAAAAATAAATAAAAATGTTTTAAAAATTTAAAGTGGCTGCTAATGGTTGAAACTCAGTGTGACAATGTCAGTACACTATAACTAGGTATTTGGATTCCTTTAAACTTTGCTAAAAATTATTTGACCTGTGTACATATTGACTAATTAAAGAATATTTAGCATGGTATAGATGCAGCCGACATATGTTAAGAGAGAATAATGGATGGCCTCTTCAAGCAGGGATTCTCAGAAAAGTTTGCCCAATATAATACAGATATGTGGCTGGCTAGTTAACAAAATAAATCAGGTAAGGAGTTACCACTGTGGCACAGAGGGTTAAGAAGCTGACTACAGCAGCTCAGTTCACTGCAGAGGTGGAGGTTTGATCTCCAGCCCAGCACAGTGAGTTAAAGGATCCAGTGTTGCCCCAGCTGCAACATAGGATTCAATCCCTGGCCCAGAAACTTCCATTTGCCATGGGTGTCGCCAGAGAAAAAAAAATTTTTTAATAAATCAGATAAGGCTGGGAGGTATAAAAATGTTAAGTCATATATTAACAATTGTATTTAACTTAAAACACAAAAGTACATTTATTTGCTAATATTTTAATGGAAGGTGAAAGCCTTTGCAGATGGGTCTGCTAACTGGAGTTATAGATCATCTTTCTTGCATAAAGACTGCACATCTATGATTCCAAATACCAGTTCTTCAGAGTGGACTGAGAACTCAAAGCCACTTACAAGGCCATCTGAGCAGAGAATCCATCGAGAAATTTAATGATTTTTCTATCTTTTACAGTTGCGTCCCCACAGCTAACTTATCAATAACTGTTTTTTGCAATTGATATTTATTGAGCCTTATTCAACATAATTTTCATAGAAACATTATATTCACATTTCATCTGTTCAGTTAACATTTAATTTAATATATTTATACTAACTATATAATAAATAGTAATAATTTAATAGTAATAAATATAATAATAATTATAGTGTATATAATTCACACTACTAACTACGAACTGGTATAAGCAGATTGTGGAACAAACACAACTGTCTCTGTTAAGCACTGGATTCATTCGGTAGGATCAGACGTGAAGAACAGTGTAATAACCACACGCACAGTCAGGTGTGAAGAGCAGCATATTAACTGCAAGCGTAGTATTCAGCATGAGGTGGGCATCAACAAGTATGACTTGCAGATAAAATGGAGAACATCGCTTCTTCCAACAATGTAATTAAGTCTAGGTCAATTATGAAAGCTTCTATTCACTGTCAGTCACGGGGTCTTGGTCTCTTCTTTGGTATTTCAAAATACATGATTTTACCACTTGAGAGACCCATTCACACTCATCAAAAATAAAGTGACAGGAGTTCCCGTCGTGGCGCAGTGGTTAACGAATCCGACTAGGAACCATGAGGTTGCGGGTTCGGTCCCTGCCCTTGCTCAGGGGGTTCACGATCCGGCGTTGCCGTGAGCTGTGGTGTAGGTTGCAGACACGGCTCGGATCCTGCATTGCTGTGGCTCTGGCGTAGGCCGGTGGCTGCAGCTCCGATTAGACCCCTAGCCAGGGAACCTCCATATGCTGCGGGAGCGGCCCAAGAGATAGCAAAAAGACAAAAAAAATAAAATAAAATAAAATAAAAAAATAAAGTGACAGACTATGAGGTATCACCTTACACCAGCCAGAATGGCCATCATCAAAAAGTCTACAAACAATAAGTGCTGGAGAAGGGGTGGAGAAAAAGGAACCCTATTATGCTGTTGGTGGGACTGTAAATTGGTGCAACCACTGTGGAAAACAGGATGGAGAGTCCTCAGAAAACTAAAAACAGAACTACCATTTGATCCAGCAATCCCATTCCTGGGCATCTATCCAGAGAAAACCATGACTCGCAAAGACACATGTACTCCAATGTTCATTGTTGCACTCTATACAATAGCCAAGACACGGAAACAACCTAAATGTCCATCGACAGGGGAGTGGATCAAGAAGAGGTGGTGCATATACACAATGGAATATTACTCAGTCATTAAAAGAAACGAAATACCAGCATTTTTAGCAACATGGATGGACCTAGAAATTATCATGCTGAGTGAAGTCAGCCATACAATGACACCAACATCAAATGCTTTCACTGACATGTGGAATCTGAAAAAAGGACAGACTGAACTTCCTTGCAGAACACATGCTGACTCACAGACACTGAAAAACTTTTGGTCTCCAGAGGAGACAGTTTGGGGGGTGGGGGGATGTGCTTGGGTTGTGGGATGGAAATCCTGTGAAAGTGGATTGTGATGATCATTATACAACTACAGATGTGATAAATTCATTGAAAAATAAATAAATAAATAAATGAAATAAAGTGACAGAAACTGACAAGGGCTTAATCTCTAGAACATATAAGCAACTTATATAATGCAACAGCAAAAAAGCCAATCAACCAATGGAAAAATGGGCAAATGACCTGAATAGGCATTTTTCCAAGGAAGATGTACAGATGGCCAATGAGCACATGAAACAATGCTCAACATTCCTGATTGTTAGAGAAATGCAAATCAAAACTACCACGAGACACCACTTCACACCAGTCAGAATGGCCGTCACTAATAAATCCACAAATAACAAATGCTGGAGGGGGTATGAAGAAAAGGGAACCCTCCTGCACTGTTGGTGGGAATGTAAGCTGGTACAACCGCTATGGAGAACAGTATGGAGGTACCTTAGACAACTATACATAGAACTACCATATGATCCAGCAATCCCACTCTTAGGCATATATCCAGACAAAACTTTCCTTAAAAAAGACACATGCACCTGCATGTTCATTACAGCACTATTCACAATAGCCAAGACATGGAAACAACTCAAATGTACATCAACAGATGATTAGATTAGGCAGATGTGGTGTATATATACACAATGGAATACTACTCAGCCATAAAAAAGAATGACATAATGCCATTTGCAGCAATATGGATGGAACTAGACGCTCTCATACTGAGTGAAGTAAGTCAGAAAGAGAAAGACAAATACCATATGATATCATATATCTGGAATCTAATATATGGCACAAATGAAACTTTCCACAGAAAAGAAAATCATGGACTTGGAAAATAGACTTGTGGTTGCCAAGGGGGAGGGGGAGGGAGTGGGGTGGATGGGGAGCTTGGGGTTAATAGATGCAAACTATTGCCTTTGGAATGAATTAGCAATGAGATCCTGCTGTGTAGCACTGGGAACTATGTCTAGTATGATAATGTGTGAAAATAGAATGTGTACATGTATGTGTAACTGGGTCACCATGCTGTACAGTAGAAAAAAAATTGTATAAAAAAAAACAGAAATATAACCATTTTGGCTAAAATCAGGAAATAAATAAAGTGACTGAGTTATAAACCAGAATGCAAATGTTATATTGAACACTGATGCCCAAGGCTGCAAGGGTCCATCCCAAAGCTTCCCTCTCCCTGACCCCATCCTCACCCCTGACAACATCCTGATGTTCTAAAAGTACAGCACACAGACTTGGTGGGAACAAATGCCAAACATCTCAAAAAGTCTTTCTGATACGGGGATGATGGGAAGGCACTGTAGCATTGTGATGAAGGGCACACACAAGATTTGGAGTCAGTCCTGCGCCTCATACAGATCCAAAATTTACCAGTTCAAGCAAGTTACTAAAACTCTCTAAGCATAGGTTTTCACACCCTTAAAACAGAAGTTGTAATACCACCATCTACTTCATAACATTATTGTGAAGGTTAAATAAGATAAAGAATTAAAGCTCCTCATGTAGTCCCTGGCACATAAAGTGCTGACTTTATGGTAGGCATTTTTATGATCAATAAAAATGCAGACTAAATCCTAGAAATGATAATGTGATTCCACCTATTCTATCACCCTAAGCAGTGGTCCCCAATCTGGCTTCATAAATTTTCAAGGATAACAACTGACACATAATATTTCACCCTTGTGCTCTAAGAGTGTGTGTGTGTGTGTGTGTGTGTGTGTGTGTGTGTGTGTGCACACGCGCGCACACACACTGCTGCAACCACTATGGAGAGCAATCTGGCAGAATTTAATCAAAATATTCATGCACTTAAAGATCCAGTAATCTCACTCCTGGGAATATATCCCAGATAAATTCACACAGAGCCCCAAAAGGAGCATTCATGATGCGGGTTATTTGTGGTAAAGGAAGTTGAAGCAATCTAAGTGTCCATCACGGGGTATAATGGATAAACAGAATGTGAAGGGTGCACACTGTAGCATCTCATGCAGCAGTCAGAAGCAGTAAAGTAGATGGACACACAAAACAGTAAGATATTAAGGACATGGTCCTAAATGAAAAAATATAAAGAAACAGAATGAGTTCTTTAGAAAAACTACTAATATAAATTTTAAAAACATACCCAAAATATAGCCTTACATATTGCGCAAGGTTATTCTTACATAACCTACATATTCTGATACATACAAATTTGAATGCACACATTATGCAGAAACAAAAAGGAAGTCTAGGAAGTTAAAAGGAATGAAAAAAACTATTAATTGTAATATTAACCTATTAATCTTCAATAAACTAAAGTCAAACAGTGGAAGAGACAATATATATTGTGATGCATACTTTAATACAAAACAGTCCAATTACCAACATTTGACTGCTTGCACCATTATTTATCCATCATGGACATACAAAAAAAATCCAGTAAAATACTCAAATAGCAAGTGTCAAGGTATTGTAGATCCACCCAGTTGGTAAAATAAGTCAGTTAATTTGGCAGGTGAGTATTAAGTAATCACGCTGTCAAACTCGGGTGAGTATCTAAAGGAGAAAGACAAAGACTGAACAAAGGAGGGGGGAAATTATAGAAAAGAAATAAGAATGGGGCCAAAAATAGGCATAAGAAGAAAATAAATACAGTGTGACAGGTTCAACAGTGGGATGGATGTCTCCATCCCATCACAGAGAGATTATCCTAGAAACAAGGAAAGACACTTCAAAGTGACACCAGTGGAGCTTAGGGAATTTGTCCATCAGATAGAGGCTGTTAACAAAGGTAAATTATGGATTAAAGAGGTTTTTCAATGTCAGCTTTCTGAACCTTCTATCTTAATGTTTTTGTTGTCCTACAATATGTCAGGCAGAATACATAACACACTCACCCAGACACTAACCTGTGTTCCTTTTTTTCTCTCTTTTTTACAGCCATACCTGTGGTTGACAGCAGTTCTCAGGCCAGGGATTGTATCTGAGCCACAGCTCAGCACCGTTGGATCCTTTAATTCACTGTGCCAGGCTGGGCATCACACCTGTACCTTCGTAAGCAACCCAAGCAGCTGCAGTCGGATTCTTAACCTACTGTATCACAGTGGGAACACCTAACCTGTGTTCTTACATCCTCACTACCTAGGCCAGCAGTTGGCAAACTTTTTCTGTAAAGAGCCAGACAGTAAATATTTGGGGCTTTGTAGGCCAGTGACACCATGGTTGGGTATGGGTATACCATGATACCTCATACCATGGTTCATCAGATATTCCCTCTCTGTTTGACTAGCCATTATTTTCTCAGCTCATGTTTTCCTCATATTACTGGGTTGTGTCCTTTGTCTTGATAAAAGGGAGGAGAGCAATGTCAGTCAGAGACGAAAAACCGATTTAGACCATAGCAAATACCCTCTCTTCCAGGCATCTCCTTTCTACCAATGTCAGTTCTCTCTTTATCCTCACCCTGCTGGCTCTTCGTTCCCCAGACCTTTACTCCAATCACTTGAATGTACACTGATATGCTACTATTAACTAAATCACACAGTTTTCTTTGGATTTCACTAGCTTGTCCAATGACGTCCTTTTTCTAATCCAGGATACCATGTTGCATTTAGTCATCATGTCTCCTTAGTCTGTGCTACTCTGTGACAGTTCCTGTCTTTCCTTGCCTTACGCATCCTTAATATTTTTGAAGCATACTGATCAAATCTCTTGTATGATGACCCTCAAGTTGTATCTGTCTGATGTTTTTTCATTATCAGATTGAGGCATTTTTGGCAAGAATATCACAGGAGTGATGTGTTCTTCTCCATGTATCATAGCAGCTGTAAATGATGTCAGTATGTCGTCTTGGTAACATCAACTTTGATCACTTGGTTAAACTGCTATATATGCTAACTTTCTCCACTCTAAAGATGGCATTTTTTCTTTTGCAATCAATAAATATCTTAGGAGATACTCTGAGACCATGTACACATCCTGCTTCTCATCATGCTCTGTCCACTGATTTAAGCATTCATTGATAACCCCTGCCCATAAGAATGATTACTGTGATGTTTGCCCAGTGATGACCATCTATCTCCTCCATTCCTTCTCCGTTTATCAACCGGAATTTTACTGTAAGGAAGAACAATTCCTTCTCATTCATTCATGAAATAACTAAGCCCAGTCCTCGGCCAACTCACCAGCTGAACGCAGGCTTATCAGTAAACACTGGAAAGCTAGCAGAAGAACCACTCAACTGAGCCCAGCCCATACTGCAAAATCCTGAGGAAAAAATCCCATGGCTGTTGTTTTCAGGCACTATGGTTTGGGGCAGTTGCTATGTAGCAATAACTAACCAGTACAGTGTCTTCGGTCAGGCACTCTCATACTCTGGCATCCTGAAAAATGCTTACTATGAAAAGTTCACTATGTTAGTGAATCTGGGGCTATCCTGGAATAGGGAGGAAAAGCAGATCTTCAAGTTTAAAAAATTACAGTAATATATGGAGTTCCCGTCGTGGCGCAGTGGTTAACGAATCCGACTAGGAACCATGAGGTTGCGGGTTCGGTCCCTGCCCTTGACCAGTGGGTTAACGATCCGGCGTTGCCGTGAGCTGTGGTGTAGGTTGCAGACGCGGCTCGGATCCCGCGTTGCTGTGGCTCTGGCGTAGGCCGGTGGCTACAGCTCCGATTCAACCCCTAGCCTGGGAACCTCCATATGCCACGGGAGAGGCCCAAGAAATAGCAACAACAACAACAACAAAAAAGACAAAAGACCAAAAAAAAAATTACAGTAATATAGATATTACTGTATTTGGTATATCCAGACACCAATAATAGAGTGATATCCAAATGCCACAGCCAGAAAATGCAGAGCAAGAGAAAACAGGGAGCTTTCAAGGGCACCAAGAAACGCCCTTCGCCTCCCCCAAATAAAATTTTCCACCCACTAACAGCTAACATTGTGGTATTCAAATTCATTAGATAGCCTTGGCTTTGTTCAGTTGATATTTAGTGAGTATTTGCCTGGTTCTAGGTGTACAAAGACATGATCTTAGACTTTGACTCCGACTTTACCAAGCATGGTGAGTGCTCACAGTTTATGTGTTGTCATGTCTACAAGGTAGACATGTCATGTTTACCTTCAAGAGAAATCAGGGCCTGGGGACAAGTGTGGCCACGGAGAAGGGGCCAGAGACATTGAGCACAGAAATAGCTTGGATGGGAGAACCTAGAGTCAGGCTACCCAGTAACAGAGGGCTGATACACCATTGTTCTGCCAAGGCTTGTTCCAGAAACCATTATAAACCAATTTAGTCATTTGTCTGGAAGGGTTGATGAGCCCGTGCATCTAGCCTATCTTGAGTGAAGTAAACAAAAGAAAATGAAGTTTTTATAGAATATTAAGAAAAGAAGTTTAGGAGTTCCCTCTGTGGCATAGGGGGTTAAGGATCCAGAGATGTCTCAGGTCACTGCTGAGGTGCCAGTTTAATCCCTGGCCAGGGAATGTCCAAATGCCGTGGGTATGGCCAAAAAAGAAAGAAAGAAAAGCGGTTTAAAAGCTAGTTTGTTCTCCTTTTTACAATGACTTTGAGATATTTTCCCCTCCTTGAAAAAAAAAAATCATCTTGAGACCCTCCTTCCCTTAAAACTAAGGTTCTACTGAAGAAGGATTTATGAAGCATCAACAGCAATAATAGCAGTAGTAACAACAATTAATGATAATCACAATAATCATTCATTTTTATCAAGCTTCCACAAACATGCCAGGCACTCTGCTCTAAGTGCTTGACTAGCTCAGTGTTTAGAGAGGGATGCGCTGGATTGAGGGCACCAAGAGTTATGCATAAATCTAAGTGCACTAGATACCTCAAGAGAAGGCAGAAACCCTAAAAGTGTCATTTGATTCACACTTCTGTTGCAAAGATGTTTGGACATGCCTTCCTTTGTAGTCTGCATAATGTAAAAACAATGTTAACATGGCAATGAGAGTAATTGCTGCCATTTCTTGAACACCCACTTATTCAAAAGCCAGGGAAATGGCCTCATTGTATTCTCACAACAACCTTGAGAGGGTGCTACAATGTCTCCCATTTTACAAATGAAGAAGCTCAGCAAAGTCCTGGGCTAGTAAATAATAGCATCAGTGTCAGAGCCCAACTGTCTATACCTTGTCCCTTCAGTAACCCTTGTCTTTCCAGCCATCAAATAGCCTAAAATAAGTGCTATTAAAAAAAAAGGATCTGGAGTTCCCATTGTGGCTCGGCAGGTTAAGAACCCGACGAGTATCCATGAGGATGCGGGTTCAATCCCTTGCCTCACTCAGTGGGCTAAGGATCTGGCGCTGCCGTGATCTGTGGTGTAGGTCACAGACATAGCTTGGATCCCGTGTCGCTGTGGCTATGGCATAGGCCAGTGGTTGCAGCTCCGATTCGACCCCTAGCCTGGAAACCTCCATATGCCTCAGGTATGGCCATAAAAAGACAAAAAAAAAAAAAAAAAAGGATCTGAAGTAGGGAAGCCATACTTTAATGTGGGGCCATAACTTCAAGGGTTCTATGAACCCCTGAAATTAAATGTCTGAATAAAAATATATGCATTTGGGAAATTATCTCTTGCTTTTATTAGTCTTAAAGAACTTTGATTCCAAATAAGGATAAAACACTAATTAAAAGGAAGTCCACACTAAAAAATGTTAATACACCAGTTCAAAATGTGAATTAACAGATCAAGGCAGGAAAGGCCCCAAGATCTATGAGGATGGCTGTTTATCTATACCTGCCTCTCAAACTCACTGCATCCAGAGTCTCTTTCTTTCTTTTCTTTTTAGGGCCGCATGCACAGCATGTGGAGGTGCCCAGGCTAGGGGTCCCATTGGAATTGCAGCTTCTGGCCACAGCCATAGCCACCGCAACGTGGGATCCGAGCCGCGTGTGACCTACACCACAGCTCACAGCCAACCCCAGATCCTTAAACCACTAAGGAAGGTCAGGGATCAAACCTGAGGCATCCTCATGGATGGTAGTCAGATTCGTTTCCACTGAGCCAGGACGGGAACTCCAGAGCCCATTTCTTTATCCACATTACGTCCTCATACAAAGCACAGCTGGGTCTTCCAAGGGTGATGTTAAATCTGCTTTGCAGCAGTTACAGGCTGCATTGTGCAGTGCCTTGCCCAGAACATGACTCCAGAGTCTTAGGGTGCAGCCGCATGGGGACCACCCTGTTTGGAAAGAGAAGTATGGATGGATGGCTGCTGTCAGTCTCTTCCAGGCTTATTTTTCTACAGACAGGGATTAGACTCTGATTCTGGTCCAAATAGAAATTAGGTCAGTTATTCCATTTCCAAAAACCTGGCAGGAATACCTTTCTTTAAGCACTCATTAGACAAACTGAGTATTTTCCAAATAGGAATTAGCGAGAGATTTCCAAGTCTCTTGTGAGCCCATGGCTTGATCTTGCTTTTCAATCTTACTGTACAAGGATCCGCAGGTTACCCACAGTCACTGCTCCTTCCAGTCCACACTCACTACAAGATGTTGCGCAAAATGTTAAAAGAGGAGTTCCTGTGGTGGTTCAGCAGTTAGAGAACCCGACTAGTATTCACGAAGACAAAGGTTCCATCCCTGGCCTCACTCAGTGGGTTAAGGATCCTGCGTTGCCATGAGCTGTGGTGTAGGTCGCAGACGTGGATCAGATCCCGAGTTGCTGTGGCTTTGGCGTAGGCTGGCAGCTGTAGCTCCTATTGGACCCCTAGCCTAGGAACCTCCATATGCCACGGGTGCAGCCCTAAAAGGCAAAAAGACAAAGATAAATAAATAAATAAAATGTTAAAAGAACTCAATTGCTTGCTGGGAATTCAGACCTTTAACTGCAAGAAAAAAAAGGAGTTTGCTGGTGGCCTGGCAGATTAAGGGTCCGGCGATCAACCCCCGACCTAGGAACTTCCGCATGCTGAGGGTGCAGCCAAAAAAAAGGAAGAGGCGGTTTGTTGTGTCTTTACCTAGGCAAAGTGAGGAGGAGAGAGCCAAACCTTTACTGATAGTAGCTCAGCCCTTCTCTCTCTCGCCTGGCAAAGTGGCAGTGCGAGCTGTGAGGTGCAGGTAGGCCCGTGTAGTACCCATAGAAGGATGACGCAGAGAGTCCTGCCCAGACTCATCCTTATGCCATCCTCCCAAATGGTAGCCATGTCTCCTCCAAATGCAGGGCTCGTGATGCGCCTGCACCAGGGGTGTGGGAAGATGGGTGCTCACACTCCTCTTAGAGACTGATATGCCGAAATTCAGCTGAGATGACACGGAGGAAACCACAAGCCCTTTCCATCTACATTTTTTTCCACTTGCCTAGATGTTTAACGTCTCCACACAGACCTCGCATGGTGGTGAGCAGGAGTAAGGGGCTTAATAAGTCCATGTTGCTTGAGTTAACTCAGAGAGTCCATGATTTGAATTACTTCAAGCTATTCCTCTCTATGTTCAAGCTTTTCTAGATCTTAGTGGTCCGAAATATATTTTAAAATTTAAACTTGTATTAAGTCCTTTATCTCACTTCAGATCAGCCAAACTATGGGGAAAAGGTACCAATCACATCCCACTAACGCTGAGACCCTTCTCCAATGGATGCCCTCTGTGGTAGTTTGAATTACTATCCCCAGCTCTTCACTCCCTTCCTGTAACAGGATTATAAATCCTCAGCCTTTGACATTTAGCTCTGGAAAGTAAACATCTCCACCTGTTTTGAACAAGAGAATGTGGTTAGAAGTGACGATGTGTCTGTTAGGAGCACAAGTTTTAACAGGTATCAGCCTGGGCTCCTTGCACATGGAGCAGACCGGTATCAGCCCCAGAAATTGGATCCAAGCCCAGCTGATCCTAGCAAGGCCAAGCGCACCAGCAGACCCATGGACAATAGATAAAGGAGTATTTTTTGTTAGCTACCAAAATATCAGGGTCATTTGTTACTACAGCTAAAGCTAACATATTTTCCAAATCCAAAGCATCAACAGGTTGTTCTGTAACTTAAAAGCCACAAGCCTTCATAAAGGGATGGAACACTTGTCCACCTCTGTTCTTAACATACAAACAACCAAAAGGAAATTCCCTGATGGTCTACTGGCTAGAACTTGGCGCTTTCACTGCTGTGGCCCAGGTTTAATCCCTGGTCTAGGAACTGACAACTGAGAACCCACATCGAGCCACTGCATGCTGTGGCCAAATAAATAAATAAGTACCTTCAGCAAAATACCCAAATCTATGTCAGTTCATTCAAAAACAGCTTTCTCGGAGTTCCTGTCGTGGCTCAGCGGTTAACGAATCCGACTAGGAACCATGAGGTTCGATCCCTGGCCTCGCTCAGTGGGTTAAGGATCCAGCACTGCCATGAGCTGTGGTGTAGGTTGCAGACATGGATCGGATCCCGAATTGCTGTGGCTCTGGCATAGGCCAGCGGCTACAGCTCCGATTAGACCCCTAGCCTGGGAACCTCCATATGCCGTGGGTGCGGCCCTAGAAAAGACAAAAAAAAAAAAAAAAAGACTGCTGACAAAAGTTTTATTTCCTGAAGCATTTTAACATACTCTATTATTTGGGGTAGGTTGGAATCTCCAACACTGAGGCTTACTAGTCTTTTATTCACCCCCCTCTATACATGAGAAATATTTATAGCCACGATAGGCAGTCTTGAAATAAGTATACTGTGTAAAGAAGTATAAGCACTTCCAGTTGACCAAAGGAAGACAAAGAAATAAATGGAAAGCAAGGAATGACTGAAGCCTCCAATTAGAGATGTGACGACAGAAGGAATGGAGAAGAGAATGCCAGGTCCTGGCGGTGATTCTGCAGAGCTTTCTGAAGTCCATCTATTCTTCAGAATATTAACCTGTCATCATATTTCTCAACCTCTGAGTTTTCCCCCTTTTTCCCTTTTTTGTTTCTCTATTTCTTTTATACAAGATTGAATAATGTTGAGCTGCTTTCACCCCAAGAAGCTGTGAATTGCCGGGTTCTGTTTAGTTTCTGGTATAATTGGAAACAATTGAATTTGAATAGCAATTTGGTTTTCACATCTTTTATTTATTAATGTTCTTCAAAATATAGAATGTAAAAGGGTAAAAACAGTTTTACATAATATAGAGAATGTCAAGAACATAAAAAAATGAGGGCAAAGAAAAAAACAGAAACTGAATAAAAATATGAGTTTAGTTCTATCTGGAGAGTTTCAGTTTTTACATCTGTTTATATACCAATGTATATTCTCATCCAAAGCAGTGTTAATCCATAACTGTTAAGAGATTTAGGGTTTATCCACTTAACAAACAGACTCAGTGATTATATAACTAATGTTCAGAAAGAAGTAAAGCATTTGCTTTGTTCTCCTATTTTTTTTTTGTCTTTTTTGTTGTTGTTGTTGCTATTTCTTGGGCCGCTCCCGCGGCATATGGAGGTTCCCAGGCCAGGGGTTGAATCGGAGCTGCAGCCACCGGCCTACGCCAGAGCCACAGCAACGCAGGATCCGAGCCGCGTCTGCAACCTACACCACAGCTCACGGCAACGCCGGATCGTGAACCCACTGAGCAAGGGCAGGGATCGAACCCGCCACCTCATGGTTCCTAGTCGGATTGTTAACCACTGCGTCATGACGGGAACTCCTGTTCTCCTATTAAAATGTAAGGAAAGCAAAGTAGGAGATACAGTGTGCTCAAGTCCATATATACGTGCTTGGGCATCGCCATATGTGAAACTAGTATTTGCTCCGCTCCTGGCATGCATGGGTGTACCCACTTTGTTATAATTACGCTTTTCTCTATGTACATCATATTTTAACAAAAAGGGCTTTTAAAAATTAAACTAGAATATGCTCACTTTGGCAGCACATATACTAAAATTGGAACGATATAAAGATTAGTATGGCCCCTGAGCAAGGATGACACGCAAATTTGTGAAGCATTCCTTTTTTTTTTTTTGGGCTGCACCCATGGCACATGGAGGTTCCAGGCTAGGGATCAAATCGGAGCTGTAGCCGCCGGCCTACGCCACAGCAACAGCCACAGCAACTTGGGATCCAAGCCGCATCTGTGACCTACACCACAGCTCATGACAACGTCGGATCCTTAAACCACTGAGCAAGGCCAGGGATCGAACCCATGTCCTCATGGATGGTAGTTGGGTTCATTAACCACTGAGCCATGACAGGAACTCTGCATTCCATATTTCTGGAAAAAAAATTAAACTAGAGAACAAATAAGAAACTAATGCCTAGTCACATTCCTCCCTGGAATCTGGTGGTAAATGTACTTATGAATTAGTTATACGGTGATAAAAAACACGGAGATAATTAGAGAAAAAAACAGAAAGAATAATAACCCACTAATCAGAAAATCCTTCCTGCATTATCCTGCATTGTGTACAAATGGATGGAAAGAGTGGTGTAGGGGTTCCCGGTGTGGCTCAGCGGTAACCAACCTGACTAGAATCCATGAGGAGGTGGATTCGTTCCCTGGCCTTGCTCAGTGGGTTAAGGATCCGGCCTTGCCGTGGCTGTGGTGTAGGCCGGCAGCTGAAGCTCTGATTCAACCCCTAGTCTGGGAACCTCCATACGCACGCAGCACGTGAGGCCCTAAAAAAAAAAAGAAAGAAAGAAAGAGTGGGAGTTCCCATCCTGGCGCAGTGGTTAATGAATCCGACTAGGAACCATGAGGTGGCGGGTTTGATCCCTGCCCTTGCTCAGTGGGTTAAGGATCTGGCGTTGCTGTGAGCTGTGGTGTAGGTCGCAGACGCGGCTCGGATCTCGTGTTGCTGTGGCTCTGGTGTAGGCCGGTGGCTACAGCTCCGATTGGACCCCTAGCCTGGGAATCTCCATATGCCGCGGGAGCAGCCCAAGACCAAGAAATAGCAAAAAGACCAAAAAAAAAAAAAAGCAAGAGTGGTATGTATTGCCCCAAGGATGATATTTGTCATCTCTTATAGGATTTGGAAACCTTCAAGCAGCTCCTTCCTCCTGTAATCCTAGTTACTCCTTCCAATTTAGGGACCAGTCTCTCAAGTCAAAGTGCAAGGGTTCAAATACTAGTTGGACCACTTTCTGGCTATGCAAACTTGATCAGGTATTTAACTGACCAAATCTCAGCTTAGTCATCTATAAAATGAAGATAATGATAGTACCTATTTCCTGGGATTATTGCAAAGAATTACATGCTTGGTACCTAGGAAGTGCTCAATAAATGTTAACTATTATCATAACTTCTATGGTAATGGTTCAATATATGACAGGAGTAACTGAGAGAAGAAGTTAAGAAGAAGAAAAAAAAATGAGTAACTAAGAGAAGCACCTAATTCTACCCAAATTGCTTCTTCCATAAAAAATTTTTTAAATGGCTGGAGTTCCCGTCGTGGTGCAGTGGCTAACGAATCCGACTAGGAACCATGAAGTTGCGGGTTCGGTCCCTGCCCTTGCTCAGTGGGTTAAGGATCTGGCGTTGCCATGAGCTGTGGTGTAGGCTGGCAGCTACAGCTCCGATTCAACCCCTAGCCTGGGAACCTCCATATGCCATGGGAGCGGCCCAAAGAAATAGCAAAAAGAAAAAAAAAAATTTTTTTAATGGTTGAAGTGTTCAGAGGAGACTGATGTTTGCAACATACTTTTTGTTTTGTTTTGGCCACACCTGCAGCATGTGCAAGTTCCTGGGCCAGGGATCAAACCCACCCCATAGTAGCAACCCGAGCCACTGCAATGACAACACCAGATCCTTAACCTGCTGTGCCACATGGGAACTCCATGCAACCTACTTTTAAATGCACGAGGATTTCCCTTGTGGTACACTGGGTTAAGGATCTGGTGTTGTCACTGGAGGAGCTTGGGTTGTTGCTGTGGCACAGGTTCAGTCCCTGGCTCGGGAACTTCCACATGCCAAAGGTGTGGTGAAAAAAAATAATAAATAAATAAAATGCACCAAAAAATAAATTACATTGACAGATGGATAGCAGGATCAACATATAGAAAGATATGTCATAAAGCAATTATTGTAGAATCTAAGTGATGGGTGTGTGGGTATTCACAGCCACAATTTTTCAATTTTACTATATAAGATGTTAGAAAAACAAAAAAAAATCTGAAAAAAAGTAAATGGAATATTTAAATTCTATATAATTACTAAGTATAAAAGAGACCCTGTACAATATCAAGTTAAATATAAACACTTAATTATGGATTTTTTTTTCTAAACTTGTGTTGAACTTCAATTTTACTTTCTAATTCTGGAAAAACCTTTGCTTTCACTCTAAATTCTTCTCTCATCACACGTTCTTCATGAACGCCTCTTTTTCATTGTTTATGAGCAGATTTTGTGCTCAAAGCCTTCTTCCTACACAATGTGATAAGAACCATGAAGCGCACCTGGCTTGTTTTAACCCCAAGAAAATAAAAAAAGGGATGTGGGTTCCTTCTCTCTGTCCACAGCCCAGTGGGCGTGATCCAATTATACCAAAGAGCTAAGTTATTTCTACTGTATCCATCCTTTAATAAATTAGTCAAATTCTGAGGCTATTTAATTCTAAGAGTGCACTAATTCTCCATAGAGAAATGTGGCTTTCCTTGTTCAAAATTCTATCATTGCCAGGAGTTCCCTGGTGGCTCAGTGGATTAAGGATCCAGCATTGCCACTGCTGTGGCGCAAGTTCCATCCCTGGCCTGGGAAATTTCTCATGCCATAGGCATGGCCCAAAAAATAAAATTTCATCATTGTTATCTCTTTTTGTAAAGAGCATCTTATTTGGCCCATTATTATCTGAGCCAACAAAAGGAGAGAAATCTCTGGCAGACACATTGGTTTGCCTTCCCTGCAGCCCTTTCCCAGCTTACTCGTGGCTTACTGGTCATAAGTATCTACAGCCCCAAAATTAAAATGGAGGCATGGTGGAACCCAAGTGACTTGTGCTGGACTTATCTCTCCTAGTTAAAGTGATTGAAAGCTGAAAATGCATAAGAATTTATGTCAGTTGTGGATGCTATGGTACTTATAAAATATATCCACAAATGTTTCGACTATCCTCCTATCAAAAGATAGGATCTATATTTAAGACTTGAAAGAGAGGCTGAGAAAATCAGCCTCTGGTTTTTCCAACATCTGTAAGAAATTTATAAGGAATACAAGGTTGGGGATGGCTTTTAGGTAATCAAACAGAATAGTGCCACAAATATCTTCATAATAAATACAAAATCAAATGACTATCTTACTGCTAAAGCATTAAGAAAGAAGATAGGAGTTTCCGTCGTGGCGCAGTGGTTAACGAATCCGACTAGGAACCATGAGGTTGCGGGTTCGGTCCCTGCCCTTGCTCAGTGGGTTAAGGATCCGGCGTTGCCGTGAGCTGTGGTGTAGGTCGCAGATGCGGCTCGGATCCTGTGTTGCTGTGGCTCTGGCGTAGGCCAGTGGCTACAGCTCCAATTGGACCCCTAGCCTGGGAACCTCCATATGCCGCGGGAGCGGCCCAAGAAATAGCAAAAAGACCAAAAAAAAAGAAAAGAAAAAAGAAAGAAGATATATTTTGCTAGCAGATGATCATTTTGAGGGCTAGTAACTTATCAACACCTGAAAGCAAATTTTAGTCACTGAAATAAAATTCAGTACAAATAATAAATTTTACTTTTACTTTACCTAACTCTTGAGTTTTAAATTCTGATACTTAGACAACAATGTCTCTCCCTATCCATATTTCTTTTTTGTTTTTGTCTTTGTTTAAATTGAGGCTTAATATATATATGGTACAGAATATGCTCTAATTTCAAGCGTGCAGCTCAGTAAATTTTGACACATGTATACACCTGAGTCACCCCTTCTGAGGCAATACCCACCCTCAAAGATATCCACTATTCTCACTTCCATCATCATTTATCAGTTTTGCCTGTTCAAACTTTATAATAATGATTTATACAGTGTATACTCTTTTGTAACTGGTCTCTTCCACAACGTCTAGGAGACCCAGTAGGGACTTTTTGTTTATTTGCTTGTTTTCTTGTTTGTTTTTGGCTGAGTGGTATTTCATTATAGGTACATACTATAGATTATTTATCCATGCTCCTACTGATGGGCTTTTAGGTTGTATCCAATTCGGGGCTATTATGAAAAGGCTGCTACAAACCTTCTTTTGTAACACACATCTTCTGATGAATGGGCACTCCTTTCACTCGGGTATACATCCAGAGGTAGGATTTCTGGGTCACGGGGTACAAGCATGTTCAGCTTTAGTAAATACTGCCGAATCACTTGACACACTTGCTCTTCCCCCATTGGCTTGCAGTTTCCAAGAGGAGGCATCAACATGCTCCCCAGCGCTATCTTTTCTCCCCAGTCCAGTACCTTTAAGGAAAACTCTAACAACTCATCATCTTTCCTCTATGACTGGCCCCACACTGTCCTTCTGGCCTTTCTCTGTTGCTCTAACTACAAATGTCACCTTATGGGAACCTATACAAAGTGAGTATGTAAGCTCTCTCGTGACTTAATGAAATACAAGCAAGTTAAAGCCAAATGATTTTTAGGTCCATTTCAATTCTCTCATTTCATAAATATGAGTGACACTTTTCCCCCCTTTGGTTCAAGACTTTGTGATTTAAAGAAACAAATGCAACTAAACTATGGGCGCACTGTGAAAAATAAATGAGAAAAGTTCTTTAGGCTTCCTGGGGACAGGAAGGAGGACGGGAGGAAACTGTTACAGAAATGTAATCATTATTGTAATCGGCCTGCAGTGCTATGAATAAGTCATAATTATCTCACAATCTGAGTTAATGCTGTGATGCTTTCTCTTGTCATGTCAACATGTGCATGTACATTTCAAGAAGACCAACAGAGGAGTTCTCTTGTGGCAAAGAGGGTTAAAGGTCTGGCACTGTCACTGCAGTGGCTTGGTTGCTGCTATGGCACAGGTTCAATCTCTGGCCCAGGAATTTCCACATGCCATGGATGCAGCTAAAAAAAAAAAAAAAAAGACTGGCAGAGCTACTCCAATGCTGTGCACCCCAAACCCCCACTACACATGCGTGTTGACCTCACATTCCAGGAATGTGTTCCATGCCTTCAGGACTATGGGGGCAATTTTACTAATAGTGTCCTCACCTTTTCCTATTCAAGTCATTACTGATTTTTGACATGGAAACATCCACAGCATTCAACTGAAATAATGGCCTATGTATATGTATTGGATGGGGGCCTATTGATGATATCTGTGCAGGTGCATTCTTAATTTAAATTTACACAAATCCATTAAAAATGTCATATTCTCATGCATATGGATATTCCCATCCTCATCTTCATTCCATTCTGGTGAGCTGGCAGAGAATATTCCCTTTCACAGAAAAGAAAAAAGAAAAAGAAAACTGGAGCGATAAGATAATGAGAATGAAATTTAGACAAGTTTTGTGTTCAAGAAATGGTCCATTCTGAATATTCAAAATTAGATGCCAGCAGTTGCATTCTGGACCAGCTAGTTTGTTGTTCTCCAATTTTCTTTTCTAAAACACATCAAAAGGCAATGCTAAACCAAGGATACATGTGGTGATTTCGGACAGATTAAGTACCCTCCGGGGTCCATGTCCCTTCACACGCTCTGTCTCTTAAACACTAAGACTCCACTGATATGTGTTCCTTATTGGGCCCCAACCAATTAATTGAAAAGCTCTGAAGGCATAGGTAATTTTTTAATGCTCTCAAATCTTTCCAGGTGATTGTAATGTTCAGCCAGATTTGAGGGCCACCTCAGTCCACCCTGCTTTGCACCATGGGCAGGCAATAAGAGGACTCAGTACCACCTACACCATGACAACCATGTACAGAATATTGCCCATATGATCTGCTTGATTCTTTCTCTCTCTCTCTCTCTTTTTGCTTTTTAGGGTTGCATTGGTGGCACATGGAAGTTCCCAGGCTAGGGGTCGAATCAGAAGCTACAGCTGCCAGCCTATGCCACGGTTCATGGCAACACCAGAGCGACCCACTGAGCAACCCAGGGATTGAACTCATATCCTCATGGATACTAGTTAGATTCGTTTCCACTGCACCACAGTGGGAACTCCACCTCTTTTTTTGGGGGGGGGGCCATGCCCGCAGTATGTGGAAGTTCCCAGGCCAAGAATCAAACCCACACCACAGCAGTGACAATACCAGATCCTTAACTGCTAGGCCACCAGGAAACTCTTGATCTGCTTGATTCTTAAGTGCACCGATCAAAAATAGGGTGGAGTGGGTATTTCCCATGTGATACAGCAGGTTAAGGATCCAGCATCGCCACAGCTGTGGCGCAGGCTGCAATTGCACCACAGATTCAATTAGGGATTGAAAATAATTGAACATCCACATGCCAAGGGTGCAGCTAAAAGAAAAAAAAAAAAAAAGAAGTGCAGGGGAAAACTGGAAGGACCATTTTAGTTAAAGACGCCATGAGGCATGACTTGGGGGAAGCAAAAGCAATTCATTGGTCTCCCTGGTGACAAGGCCCAATGCAGAGCTGGGGAGAGGGGTGGCCTCTGTACTGCATAAAACACCACTATGTCTGCTAAGGATGGGTGCCTCTGTGGATATCAGGGCAGCCCCCTTGGGAGTTCCCATTGTGGCTCAGCAGTAATGAAACCAACTAGTATCCATGAGGATGAAGGTTCAATCCCTGACCTTGCTCAGTGGGTTATGAATCTGGTGTTGCTGTGAGCTGTGGTGTATGTTGCAGACACAGCTTAGATCCTGCGTTGCTGTGGTGTAGGCTGGCAGCTGCAGCTCCAATTAGACACCTAGCCTGGAAACCTCCATATGCCTCAGGTACAGCCTTAAAAAGACCAAAAAAAAAAAAAAAAAGACAGCCCCCTTGGCATTCCCCCCAGAGGCACCAGAGAAAACACAGAAGGATTATCAATCAGCATCAGGAGCAAAAGTTATCAATGAGGGGGACCAAGAGCATGAGAGAAACAACATGGCGATGCTGCATGGCGGTCCACTGGCACATGTGAGCCTCCTCCAAATGGCCAACAGAAAGGAGGGAGAAAGGCTTTACGGAGGCTGCAAGTCCCTTGTGAGTGAGGAAATCTAGACTCCTACTGTTAATACAATTTCATCTGTATCCACTAGTAAGTGGGGCCCAGGGACATTCATGTTACAGTAATTTACTATGTGATGTTGAAAAGAAATAGACCTGCCAAACATATAAGCATTCTTTAAAAATTTCACCTCTTTTGGTGAATTAATAAAGACTTGTGAATAAAAGAAGGCTGTACAGCAAGGGAGGTCATTCTGTTGTAAAATTACTCAGAAAAGAATCAAATAATTTATCCTGCGTATGTGCAAGAAATCATTTTTTCTCTTTCACCATAATACTGAAACTTCTGAATCGACTGGCAAATAAATCATACAATTTTTCCCCATCCAAAGTCCATTATCAAAGAAGATCATAAAATCAGAACAGAGTAGATGAAAAGAAAAAGGTATCTCTGGTGGGGAGAGGTAGATACCACTATTCCACTATCACATTCTTTTTTTTTTATTTTTTGGGGGGCCACACCCATGGCATGTGGAAGTTCCTAGGCCAGGGGTCAAACCCCCACCACAGTAGCAGAGGCACCACACAGCTGCAGCAACACCGGATCCTTCACCTGCTGCACCTCAAGGGAACTTCTACCACGATCACATTCTTGAGCTCATTTCCAGCATTCAAGAAAACTAAGGGGTTCTCATTGCGGCACACCGGAAATGAATCCGACTAGTAAACATAGGATGCAGGTTCAATCCCTGGCCTCGCTCAGTGGGTTAAGGATCTGGCGTTGCCATGAGCTGTGGTGTAGGTTGCAGAAGCAGCTCAAATCCTGACTTGCTGTGGCTGTGGCTGTAGCTGGTAGCTATAGCTCCGATTCAACTCCTAGCCTGGGAACTTTCATACGCCGCAAATGCAGCCCAAAAAAGACACACACACACACACACACACACACACACACACAGAAAGCTAAATACTGAAGAACTGGACCAATTCATAACATAAGGGGTGAAAAACATCCAAGGTCCAGAGGCAGCAAATGGCTCCTGATAAACTCCTTGCTTCTCATTGTTAGGATTTCAGTTCTCATAAATGAAGCCACCCACACTGGGTTTTATTTGTTGCCCAAGCACAGTGGCCTCTGCCTACACACATTTAAAAAAAACTGGCCTCAAGAGAGTGAATCCAGAGGGACTAATCAGTCCATAAAAATGCTAGCAAACCACTGCAGGTTAAGGAACAAATTCCGGACAGCAAGCCTGTCTCTCAAAGTCTTTGCTTAATAACTTCCACTAAACACAATTTAGACAACCTAATACTTGTGGTGTTCTGAACAGGGCCGTCAGTGACACAACTGGAAAAAAAAAAAGTCAAAAGTTATTACCCAAAGTACTGAATTGAAAGGTGATGGGGGGAGCTCTGTTTTTTTCCCACTGAGTTTCCCTTCACTGTCTCCCACTTTGAGGACACAGACATTTCCAACTCTTTGCAACCTGATCACAGTAAAAGAAAGAAGTGTCCATTTCTCAAAAAAAATTAAAGTAATGAAAAGATACAAATAAACAACCAAAGCTTAACTCTAACATTACCTTTGGGAGTCCAGACCATAGGATCACCCTGTAGGCAAAACTACTTTATACCTGGTCGTTAGCATGCCTTGATAATTAGAATCTTTTGGATCAGGTCCAAGACAGAATTCCATACTCCATTCTATTTTAATATTCAGAGCACTAGAGAAGTGACAATTTGTTTCCCAAAACAAAGATAAGAGCCACCTAGGGGCTCTACTTTCTAAATGAAATCATATTTAATAAACCCCAGCATATCATTTGTATCGGCCAAAACATCACTGCTATCCCATTGAGATTTATGTTATGAAATGAAACTTTCCACAGAAAAGAAACTCATGGACTTGAAGAACAGACTGGTGGTTGCCAAGGGAGAGGGGGAGCGACTGGGATGGACTGGGAATCTGGGGTTAATAGATGCAAACTGTTGCTTTTGGAGCAAATAAGCAATTAAGGTCCTACTGTATAGCACAGGGAACTACATCTAGTCACTTATGATGGAACCTGATGGAGGATAATGTGAGAAAAAGAACGTATGTATGTGTATATATATATATATATATATATATATATATGTTTGTGACTGGGTCACTTTGCTGTACAGTAGAAATTGACAGAACACTGTAAACCAATTATAATGGAAAAAAATAAAAATCATTATCTAAAAAAATACCAAAAAAAAAAAAGAGATTTACATCAGGGAGAGCAGCAAATGGGAAGTCGCTCTGAATAAGAAGCAAGAGCCACATCCTTGTGTCTGACCTCTGAATACAAGGACCCTATAAGCTGGGATACATGAAACATCCTAGCCAACCTCGAGGGTCTTAGATAAGGCACCAGCAGTAAGTAGCAGGATTTCCAGGCACCAACAGTACTAGCAGTAGGAGAAAAAATGTGCAGTGTATCAGAGAGCATGCTGGCAGTGGGAAATTTGCCACATCAAGCTGAAAGAGACAGCTAAAGGGGCTGGAGAAACAGAGAGCTAGGCATCAGGGTTCAAATTTCGAGTTTCCCACTTACCAAATTTGTGACTAAGCCAAGTTACTACTCCTGGGCCTCAATTTCATCAAATGTAAACCGAAGCTGATAACAGCACCTACCTCATATGGGTTAAAAGGGTTAAAATACTTAAAGCACAGAACAATGACTGGTACATCTTAAATAGTCTGTGAGCTATTATTATTTGCAACTTTCTTTGATGGTTTGAAATTATTACCTTTAAAGCCAGAAATGAATTACAGATTAAAAACAGGACATTTTAAACAACAACAACAACAAAAATGGTGATGGGGGTGATGAGATTGATTGGGCTGGAGATGAAACAACAAAAAACAGCATACTGGAATCAAATGAATCTTTCTCTAGCAATTGACAGTACATAAAATGAAAATAATGTACCTAAAATGCTCTCACGATGTTATTTAAAGACAGAATAAAATGGTGGCTGAATTTGTTATAGGCACTAAGCTTTTATCATGTTAAAACAGTGCACGACTCATCAGCAGAGTTGAAGCAGTGAAATTTTTCAAAATAGTTCTGTGGTCCTTGCCAAGTTACAACATCATTTTGAAACAACACACAGTGAGCATAAAAATAAGGCTCTTGGTTCTTTCGGCATAAATTAAACAACTTAATGTTATTGAAAAAATTATGCAAACAAAATTTAAATCTGATTATGTAAGTACACATAGGATCTTTCAAAGCAAGATGCCACAACGCACATATAGAAAAGCTTACTAGAAAGAAATAGACAATTTAATAGAAAAATGGGCAAAAGACTTAATCAAACACCTCACAAAAGAGGATATCCGAATGAGTGTTATAAACATAGGTAAAGGGGCCCCACTTAGTCATCAGGGAAATACAAATGAAAACTGCAAGGCCATGTAACTACACTTCCATAGAGTAGCTTAAATGAAAAAGACAATATCAAGTGTTGACAAGGGTGTGGAGCAACTAAAACTCTCCTACATTGCTGGGGGAAGAATAAATTGCTTCAAACATTTTGGAAAACTGTTTGTCAATATTTACTGAAGTTGAACATAAGCAATCTCTATGAAGCAATGATTCCATGCCAAGTTACATACACAACTGAAATGCATTCAAATGTCCACTGAAAGGCCTATGCAGGAATGTTTATAGCAGCACTATTCATAAAAGCCAGACACAGCAGACCACCAAATGGTTGTTAACAAGAGAATGCATAAGAATTTTGTGATATGCTCACACAAGGGAATATGACACAGGAAGGAGACTAAATGAACCACAACTACACAAAACACAATGAATCTCATGAATAAAATATTGACAAAAATAATCCAGCCACAGGAGAGCATGTACTGTATGATGCTGTTTATGTAAGTTCAAAAGCAGGCCAGTCTAGCTTATGACGTTAGAAGTCAGGAGAGTGGTTTCTCCCAAAAAACAGACAGAAGCAGCACAAACAGGATTTAGGGTTCTAGTAACTTTATAAAAATCCATTCGGCTTTTCAGTTATGATCTGTGCACTTTTCTGTAACTATGGCATATTTCAATAAAAATTTCATATTAAAAAAAATGCTTAGGAGTCCCCGCTGTGGCACAGTGGATTAATGATCCAGCTTGTCTCTGCAGAGGCACCAGTGTGATGCCCAGCCTGGTGCAGTAGGTTAAGGATCCAGCATTGCTGCAGCTGTGGTCTAGGCAGCAGCTCCAGTCAGATTTGATCCCTGGACTGGGAACTTCCATATGCCACAGGAGCAGCCAAAAAAGAAAAAAAAAAATGCTTAGTAAATGTCAATCTACTGATACTACAACATTAATGGAAGTTCACAAAGGAAAGGGTTATTTCTCTCTTTTATTCACTGATGTGCCCTATGCATCTAGTACTGTGCCTGATACACAGTAGGTGCTCAATAGATACTTATTCAATGAATGGGAGATAAGCAGATTGCTCCGAAAATATAATTTGTACCATTAAGTGAAAAAGTTAGAACGAAATCTCAGAACACACATATTTGACAAATTGGTTCAAGGGCTAACATTATGTGAAGTACACAATTCACTTGCATAAGATTAAGGACTTCATATTTCTCTTTTTGCCTGTCTTCATATATGTTCTTCGAGGTAACTATGAAGAAGACTTTTAGTATATAAACCACTTATCACTTATTCAACAGGAATATGTATTTAAGTATGCTGATAAGTTTTAATTTATTACCAAAAAGTTAATAATAAAGAAGTGAGTCCTTTACTGAATAAGATAGAGAAGTAGGGGCTTCTATCAATGCTGGTACCACAATGTTTCCAATTACAGTAGTTCTTATCCTATTTAGACAAGCTCCAAGGAGTTCCCGTCATGGCGCAACAAAAACAAGTCCAACTGGGAACCGTGAGGTTGCAGGTTCAATCCCTGACCTCACTCAGTGGGTTAAGGATCTGGCGTTGCTGTGAGCTGTGGTGCAGGTCGCAGATGCAGCTCAGATCCCGCGGTGCTGTGGCTCTGGTGTAGGCTGACGGCTACAGCTCCGATTAGATCCCTGGCCTGGGAACCTCCATATGCCACAGGTATGGCCCTAAAAGGACAAAAAGACAAAAAAATAAAAAAACAAAAATAGACAAGCTCTAAGCATTAATAAGATGTTAGCGTCTTTCAAAATAGGGTTGAATAATGCCATGCAAACTGTCAATTTTACTAAGGAGCAGACTTCAAATTGCAGACTTTTCAGAAGTGTTTGTAATTATATGGGCAGCAAGTATCATAATTTCCTTTTTTAACTTGAAGGGCAATAGCTATCTCAAGGCAAGGTGCAAATACCAATTGTTCAAATAAAATAAGAAATCAGTATTTTTTTAAGAAGGAATTTGTTGCAGAGACAGGTTTCCATTTTGTCCTCCTTTAGTAACAGAAAACATCTGAGTTTTAGCTGGACCCATGACCATCTAGCCAAATACTATACAACTGACTCTTGAAAACACAGGGGTTAAGGTCACTGATTTCTGAGCAGTTAAAAATCTATATAGTCAGCCCCCTGTGTCCATGGTTCCATACTACAGGTTCAACCAGCCTTGGATAGTATAGTACTTGTAGTACATATTTAATGAAAAAAGTCCATGTATAAGGGACCCACACAGTTCAAACTAATTTTTTTCAAGGGTCATTTCCCAGCCTCCCTTGCAGCCAGGTACGTTCATGTCACAAAGTTCTGGCAAATAGGATTCAAGGGAAAATGTTGCATGGCTCTTGCAAGTCATCCTATAAAAAGAATGTGTAGGTTGCCCTGTCGTCCCTTTCCATTTACCCACTGGATGGAGTGTGGACTCAACCTTCTTAGACCACGACTGGGAAGCCATGTGCTGAGGCTGGCAGAGCAGAAAAAAATGTGCCTGGAGCTCTGAACTTAGGAAGCAGAGCCACCCTCCCAGCCCTGGACTGTCTTCCTCTGGACTATTACATGAAAGAGAAATAAACCCCTATCTTGTTTAAGTCACAATATTGACAGGTCTCTTTGTTACAACAATTCACATTGAACTGTAAAGAACACAAACCCCGATAACTAAAATAGCCCTGAAACAAAACATAATACACTCACTTGTATAGCTTTGTTTCTTACAAAGCTATATAACTCTCCATTACCGGAATGGTAGGCAGAATAATGCTTCCCCCAAATTTCTTTGGAACCTGTGAATGTTAACTTACATGGCAAAAAGACCCTTGGCAAATGTGATTAATTTAAGGATCTTGAGATAGGGAGATGGTCCTGGATTACCCAGGTGAGCCCAATGCGATCACAAGGGTCCCCATAACAGGGAGGCATGAGGGTCGGAGTCAGAGGAAGAGATGCAATGACAGAATCAGGAGTTCAAGTGCTGCACTAAGATGGAAGAGGGGCCATGAGAAAAGGAAAAGCAAGTGGCCTCTGGAAGCTAGAAAAGGCAGGGAGACTTGATTCTCCCTTACAGCCTCCAGAAGGAATTCAGCTGTGCCGACACCTTCATTTTAGCCCCTTAATACTCATGACAGACGTCTGACCTCAAGAACTATAAGACAATAAATTTGTGGTAATTTGCTACAGTAGCAATAGGAAACTAATACACTCAATATGCTTCAACCACATGGGTCTTCCCATGTTTTCCAAACATACAAAGTTCTTTCGTGTCTTAGAATCACCATCCATGCTCTTCTCATTGCCTGGAATTGTCTCGAATAATTCATCTTCTTCCAAATTATTAAATGTCAGGTTCCTTTTTGCCATCAGGACTCACTCTAAATGTTACCTCCTCAAATCAGTCTAAAGCAGTCACTCCTATTATCCTCTCTCATGGTATACTGTTTTCTTCCATCATTAAAATGCATTATTTGTAGATATTTATCTAGTTGTTTGTTTACTCATTTATTATTCATCAACCCTACTAAACTGTGAGTTCCATGAGGATCACATCTATTTTCCTCATTTGTAACTGTGATCCTGGCATGGATACCCCATAAACATTTGTTAAATGGGTATTTGATATGTAAAGTAATACAGAGTTACACTGTTACCAAGTTTTTAAGCTGCAAATAAATGTCAGAAAGGAACCTGAAACAAAGAATGAAATCCTCAAAAAGAACAAAATGTATTTGATTATAGTGAATGTTTGAGAGAAATCTTACCCAAAAAAGGACAGTGAGAGGTCAAAGATTTCTTCAAATGACATCACAAATGTGTCATAAAATACAGATTTTAACTGGCTAGAAACTCTTTCACTGACTCTCCAAATTGTACACATACTGGTTAAAAAAAGAAAAAAGCTTTTAAGGTACTGCTAATGATTAACTTTGGAACTAAAATGTCTCATAATTCCTCTTTATTCTAGATGAGCTGACACTCAGATGAGTCGCAGCACTCTATGGCAAGCTATTACAAACTATTACCATTTGCAACATATTGTCATTTGCGACTATCTATATGGGCTAAGATTTTTTTCCATATTTTTCCATATGCTGCAGATGTGGCCCTAAAAAAGATACACGCACCCCCCAAGAAAGAGAGAGGAGTTCCTGTCATGGTGCAGTACAAACGAATCCAACTAGGAACCATGAGGTGGCGGGTTTGATCCCTGGCCTCACTCAGTGGGTTAAGGATCTGGCGTTGCCATGAGGTGTGGTGTAGGTCGCAGACACTGCTCGGATCCTGCATTGCTGTGGCTGTGGTGTAGGCCAGCAGCTGTAGCTCAGATTTGACCCCTAGCCTGGGAACCTCCATATGCCTCGGGTGTGGCCCTAAAAAGCAAACAAACGAATAAAAAAAGAGAGAGAGACAGAAAGTAGAATGGTGAGAGTTCCCTGTGACACAGCAGGGCTTGGGTTGCTGCTGTGGCATGGGTACAATCTCTCTGGCCTGGGAACCTGCACATGCCACCAGCACGGTCAAAAAAAAAAAGAAAGTAGGAGTTCCCGCTGTGGCGCAGTGGTTAACGAATCTGACTAGGAACCATGAGATTGCGGGTTCGATCCCTGGCCTTGCTCAGTGGGTTAACGATCCGGCGTTGCCGTGAGTGAGCTGTGGTGTAGGTCGCAGACGCGGCTTGGATCTGGTGTTGCTCTGGCGTAGGCTGGCAGCTACAGCTCCGATTAGATCCCTAGCCTGGGAACCTCCCTATGCCGCGGGAGCAGCCCAAGAAATGGCAAAAAAAAAAAAAAAAAAGAAGAAAGTAGACTGGTGGTTGCCAGCAGCTGGGGAGAGAGGAGAATGGGGAGTTACTGTTTAATGGGTATAGAGTTCCAGTTTTGCAAGATGAAAAAAGTTCTGGGGATTAGGTGCACAACAATGTGAATGTACTTAATACTATTGAACTTTACACTTAAAAATAGTTAAGATGGTACATTTTATGTTAAGTGTACTTTATCACAGTTTAAAGTCTGTTAACCTAAAAATAAGTAAAGAGCTCTCGTTGTGGCTCAGCAGGTTAAGGACTCAATGTAGTCTCCGTGAGGATACAGCTTTATCCCTGGCCTGGCTCAAGTGGTAAGGATCCAGCATTGCTGCAAGCTGTGGTAGAGGCCACAGATGCGGCTCAGATCCAGTGCTGCTGTGGCTGTGGGGTAGGCCTTAGCTGCAGCTCTGATTCCCTAGCCTGGGAACTTCCATATGCAGCAGGTGTGGCTATAAAAAGAAAAAAATAAAAGTAAAATAAGTAAATTGGCTGCTGATACCGACATAAACTATAACATATGTATATAAATAAGCATAATTTTATTAGTAATGCTAGCTTCTCTACTTTAAGATGTGCTTGAATATAATACTCAATGGAGAAAAGCTGAAAGCTTCCCACTAAAATCTGGAACAAGACAAGGATGTCCACTCTCACCACTTTTATCCAGCACAATAGTGGAAGTCTTAGCCACAGCAATTAGACAAACAAAAGCAATAAAAAGTATCCAAATAGGAAGAGAAGAGGTAAAATTGTCACTGTATGCAGATGACATGATACTATATATAGAAAACCCTAAAGACTCAACCCAAAAACTACTCAAACTGATCAACAAATTCTGCAAAGTAGCAGGATATAAGATTAACATCCAGAAATCAGCTGCATTTTTGTATACTAACAATGAAATATTAGAAATGGAATACAAAAATACAATACCTTTTAAAATTACACCCCAAAAAATCAAATACCTGGGAGTACACCTGACCGAGGAGGTAAAGGACTTATATGCCAAGAACTATAAAACATTAATCAAAGAAATTAAAGAGGATGCAAAGAAATGGCAAGATATTCCATGCTCATGGGTTGGAAAAATTAATATTGTAAAAATGGCCACACTACCCAAAGCAATCTACAGATTCAATGCAATCCCTATCAAATGACCCATGACATTTTTCACAGAACTAGAACAAGCAATCCAAAAATTTATATAGAACCACAAAAGACCCAGATTTGCCAAAGCAATCTTGAGGAACAAAAACCAAGCAAGAGGCATCACTCTCCCAGACTTCAGGCAATATTACAGAGCCACAGTAATCAAGACAGTGTGCTACTGGTACCAACAACAGACAGACTAATGGAACAGAATAGAGAACCCAGAAATAAACCCAGACACCTAAGGTCAATTAATCTTCCACAAAGGAGGCAAGAATATAAAAATGGGAAAAAGGGAGTTCCCATCGTGGCGCAGTGGTTAACGAATCCAACTAGGAACCATGAGGTTGCGGGTTCGGTCCCTGGCCTTGCTCAGTGGGTTAACCATCCGGCGTTGCCGTGAGCTGTGGTATAGGTTGCAGACGCGGCTCGGATCCTGCATTGCTGTGGCTCTGGCGTAGGCCGGTGGCTACAGCTCCGATTAGTCCCCTAGCCTGGGAACCTCCATATGCCGCGGAGCGGCCCAAGAAATAGCAACAACAACAACAACAACAACAACAAAAAGACAAAAAAAAAATGGGAAAAAGACGGTCTTTTCAGCAATTGGTGCTGGGAAATCTGGACAGCCGCATGTAAATCAATAAAACTGGAGCGCACCCTCACACCATGCACAAAAATAAACTCAAAATGGCTTAAAGACTTAAATATAAAACAAGACACCATCAAACTCCTGGAAGAGAACATAGGCAAAACATTCTCTGACATCAGCCTTACAGATGTTTTCTCAGGTCAGTCTCCCAAAGCAACAGAAATAAAAGCAAAAATAAACCAATGTAACCTAATCAAGCTGACAAGCTTTTGCACAGCAAAGGAAACCATAAAAAAAAAAACAAAAAGACAACTTACAGAATGGGAGAAAATAGTTTCAAACAATGCAACTGACAAGGGCTTAATCTCTAAAATATATAAACAACTTATACAACTCAACAGCAAAAAAGCCAATGACCCAATTGAAAAATGGGCGAAAGACCTGAATAGACATCTGTATATCCAAAGAAGATATACAGATGGCCAACAAGCACATGAAAAAATGCTCAAGATCACTGATTATTAGAAAAATGCAAATCAAAATTACTATGAGGTACCACCTCACACCAGTCAGAATGGCCATCATTGATAATAAGTCCACAAATAACAAATGCTGGAGAGGGCGTAGAGAAAAGGGAACCCTGCTGCACTGTTGGTGGAATGCAAATTGGTACAACCACTATGGAGAACAATATTGAGGTACCTTAGAAAAGTATACATAGAACTACCATATGACCCAGCAACCCCACTCTTGGGCATATATCTGGACAAAACTTTCCTTGAAAAAGACACATGCACCCGCATGTTCATTGCAGCTCTATTCCCGATAGCCAAGACATGGGCTTTCCCCCATACTAGCTTATTTGTATCTTTAACAAATAGAACATTCATATTGTTTTCTTTTTTTTATCTTTTTTCTTTTTCGGTCTTTTTAGGACTGCAAAAATGGCATATGGAGGTTCCCAGGCTAGGGGTTGAATCAGAGCTACCGGTGTAGCTGCCGGCCTACACCACAGCCATAGCAGTGCTGGATCCGAGCCTCATCTGTGACCTACACCATAGCTCACAGCGACACCATATCCTTAACCCATTGAGAAAGGCCAGGGATCGAACCTGCATCCTCATGGATACTAGTTGGGCTCATTAACCGCTGAGCCACGATGGGAACTCCCTCATACAGTTTTCTAACAAATCCAGCTTAACCCACACTTGCTAACTTGACGAGGCTTCTGAGTGTTTTATTCAAGGTCAATGGCCCTGATGGTCAAGCAGCTGGAATTGGAATAACTGCAGCCAGAGAATCCCTGCTGTTGATGACAGAAATCCTGGCTCCCAGAGAGGGTCCAGCATCCATGCTGTGGAGTTCCCAGCCCGTGACCTCTGAGCAACAGGGTGTGTGAGCTGGGAAGGCAATTCTGACCTGCACACCACATGGTACAGGGAGCATCTGACACAACTGCGGAGCTTGTTGTAATGGCATTTGACCCCGGCTAAAAGTCTCCTACTTGAAGTAAGGAAATGAGTATTTGTATGTTGAGGGCGACACAAAGAGGATACATTATAGTGTGACAGATGGAAATGGATTTACTTAGACATTAATAGTATCTAGACAAGTTTTCAAGCACACCTGGGAATACATTACTGACACATTACAGGAATACACCAATACACTTTTATTCCCAGAGCATAGAGGAAAAAACACTTTACCTTCAGAATTTGAAAGAAAACTGCATTCCAGGGGGTGCAGGGAGGAAGAAATGGATGAAGGCAGTCAAAAGGCACAAACTTCCAGTTATGAGATAAATAAGTACTAGGGATGTAATGTACAACATACTAAATATAATTAACACTCCTGTATGTTATACATGAAAGTACAGAGTAAATCCTAAGAGTTCTCATCACAGAAAAAAAAAAAATGTTTCTGGAGTTCCCGTTGTGGGGCAGCAGAAACGAATCTGACTAGCACCCCTGAGGATGCAGGTTCAATCCTTGGCCTCACTCAGTGGGTCAAGAACCCTGCCTTAAAAAAAAAAAAAGAAAAAAAAAAAAAAGAACCCTGCATTGCTGTGAGCACAGATGTGGCTCAGATCCCACGTTGCTGTAGCTGTGGTGTAGGCTGGCAGCTGTAGCTCCAATTCGACTCCTAGCCTGGGAACTTCCAAATGCCACAGGTGTGGTCCTAAAAAGAAAAAAAAAAATGTGTTTCCTAGTTCTTTAATTTTGTATCTATATGAAGTGGATATTCACTAAACTTACTGTGGTCATCATTGCATGATGATGTAAGTCAAATCATCACGCTGTACACCTTACACTTATATAATGCTGGAGCTCAATTATGTCTCAGTGAAACTGAAAGGAAGGAAGGGAAGAAAGAAGGGAGGGAGGGAAAGAGGGAAGCAGAGAAGGAAAAAGAAGGAAGGAAAGAAAAATATAACCCACTGACAGGCAAATCTTTTAATTTTGTCTTCTGGGAAAAAACTCTAAATTTTTGAAGTTTTAGTATCCTTGGGGAAAGGAAGGTTTTGGGGACAGAAATTCAACAAGATCAAGTCTCTTTTGCTATCATTTCCACATCATGTGGCTTACCACTAATACCAATATGCTAATCCTTCCTAAATATATCATATATACACATACGTTTATACGTATAGCATACATTTGTATACATATAAACATATCTATCTCACCATTAAAATGTTAATTCTTGCAAAATTTATTTTACATATGTACACATACACATTTTTTATATACATTTGTGTATATATTTAATACAATGACAACCAGAATCCTAAGGAACTGAGCTGGGAATACGGGGAAAATGATTTAAAAGTTCACATGGAAGAATTAACGACTACAGATTGCCAGGACATTTTCAAGGCAAAAAATAGAGAAGGTTTATCTTATCTAATACTAAAAATTACTATAAAAATACTAAAAAAAATAGTCTAGTATTAGTACAAGAATAGATAAATAGGTCAGTGGAGTAGAATGAAGAGTTCAGAAATAGATCCAAACATATATAAGAACTTAGCACACGAACAAAAATTCCATAAAGGTAGGATTTTCAAATCTTTGCCAAATAAATACATTACTTAATATACGATCTTGACATAATTGTTAACTATCCAAACAGAAGCAAAACTGGATCTTTACCCTACACTATGTCAAATCAGAATAATAATAAAAGAAAATTCAGAGGAGTTTTATATTATCTTAGGATGGGGGAGACCTGAAGCACAATAGGTAACCCAGGAACCATAAAAAAAAAAAACAAAAAAAACCCAAAAAAGACAGACACATACATATTTTTGTTTTCTCTTTTGGCCACCTCACGGCATATGGAGTTCCTGGGCCAGAGATCAGATCCAAGTCGAAGTTTCGACCTACAACACCACAGCTGCAGCAACACTGGATCCTTTAACCCACTGTGCCAGGCCAGGGATGGAACCTGCGTCGTGGCACTGCAGAGACGCCGCTGACCCCACTGCACCACAACAGTAACTCCAAGTATATTTTTTAAATCTTAATTTGCTGTATAGTGAAAGGGACCATAAACAAGGTGAAACGCTGGAAGAATAGGAATAGAAGAGGAAATCTAAATAGCCAAAAATCATGAATTATGTAATAGTCTGCACAGTCTCAGTGGTCACAAAAATGTATAAAATATAAGTTTTTACCCATCAGATGGGGCAGGTAGAGATTAAAAGTCACATATATCTAATGAGGCTGAAGACCTCGGGAAACGGGCACTCTTATATACTGTTGGTAGAAGTATGTTAGAAATTTCTTAGAAAGTTTGCAATGTCAATTTTCTTTTCCGCTACTCTCATGCCATGTGGAAGTTCCCAGGCCAGAGACTGAACTCGAGCCACAGCAACGACTCCAGCTGCTGCAGTGACAACACCAGACCCTTAATCCACCACACAGGGGGACCCCTGTAATCTCAATTTTTTCAATGTCGAATAAATAAATGTTGATATTAAAAACATACATGCCTCCAAACCTTAAAATATTTTGTTCTGTGAAAAATGTCCTTGGTAATTTGATTTTTTTTTTTTTTGGTCTTTTTAGCTATTTCTTGGGCCACTCCCACGGCATATGGAGGTTCCCAGGCTAGGGGTCGAATCGGAGCTGTGGCCACTGGCCTACACCAGAGCCACAGCAACGCGGGATCCGAGCCACATCTGCGACCTACACCACAGCTCACAGCCAACGCCGGATCCTTAGCCCACTGAGCAAGGGCAGGGACTGAACCCGCAACCTCATGGTTCCTAGTCGGATTCGTTAACCACTGCGCCACGTCGGGAACTCCTGTCCTTGGTAATTTGATGGGGATTGCACTGAATCTGTAGATTGCCTTGGGTAGTATAGTCATTTTGACAATATTGATTCTTGCAATCCAAGAGCATGGTATGTCTTTCCATCTGTTTGTGTCATCTTTGATTTCTTTCATCAGCGTCTTATAGTGTTCTGAGTACAGGTCTTTTGCCTCTTTAGGTAGGTTTACTCCGAAGTATTTTATTCTTTTTGATGCAATGGTAAATGGGATTGCTTCCTTAATTTCTTTTTCTCTTTATTTATTTATTTTGCTTTTTAGGGCCACACCCCCAGCTTATGGAAGTTCCCAGGATAGGGGTAGAATCAGAGCTGCAGCCACCAGCCTATGCCACAGTCACAGCAATGCAAGATCTGAGCCGTGTCTGTGACCTACACCACAGCTCACCGCAATGCTGGATCCTTAACCCACTGAGGGAGGCCAGGGATTGAACCCCCATCCTCACTGACACTAGTTGGGTTCGATATTGTTGAGCCACAACAGGAACTCCTATAATGTGAGAACTTTGGATTCTGGTTCTAAAAAAGTAGCTATAAGGGTATTTCAGGAACAGCTGGGGAAATGTGTATATAAACTGAATATAAGAAGATAGAAGAGGGAGTTCCCATCATGGCTCAGTGGTTAACTAATCCAACTAGAAACCATGAGGTTGTGGGTTTGATCCCTGGCCTTGCTCAGTAGGTTGAGGATCTGGTGTTGCCATGAGCTGTGGTGTAGGTCGTAGATGCAGCTCAGATCCCGCGTTGCTATGGCTCTGGTGTAGGCCAGCGGCTACAGGTCCGATTTGACCCCTAGCCTGGGAACCTCCATATGCCGCGAGAGCGGCCCAAGAAATGGCAAAAGGACAAAAAAAAAAAAAAAAAAGGAGAGAACTGTTGATTTTCTAAGGTATGATAATGTTCTTGCAGGTATGTATGAGAAGATGCTTATTTTTCTAGAAAATGCATGCGGAAGCATTTATGAGTAAGGTATCATAATGTCTAATTTAGTGTCTCAAATGATTCAGAAAATAATAAATATTAGGTTTCACTGTAACAAACTGCCATTTTGCATGTGAAAAAGAGATGAGCACTGGCAACGTTACATGACACGCCCTGATAAATGGGGGAAGAAGAGCATGAACACAAGTACAGTAAAACGTTAACAATAACTGAATCAGGGTGAAGGTTATATAGGTATTCATTACCATTACTTCACCTTTTTACAATAAAAATTGAAGAGAAAAGGCATATCTATGTCCACTAACCTGTATGGATAGATATTTTATCTGTTTTTGTGGGGGTTTGTCTTTTTAGGGCCACACCCGAGTATATGGAGGTTCCCAGGCTAGGGGTCGAATCAGAGCTACAGCTGCCGGACTACTCCACAGCCACAGCAACGCCAGATCCAAGCCGCATCTCTGACCTACCCCATAGCTCACAGCAATGCTGGATCCTTAACCCACTGAGCGAGGCCAAGGATCAAACCCACAACCTCATGGTTCCTAGTCAGATTTGTTTCCACTGTGCCATGACGGGGACTCAGAGGGTTTTGTTTTTTTGTTTTTGTTTTTTTTTAATGCTAAGAAACACATATAGAAGAAGAAGCTCCCTAGTGGTCAGGTGGTTAGGATTCAGCACTTTCACTGCTGAGGCCCGGGTCCAAACCTTGGTCTAGAAACTGAGATCCCACATCAAGTCACTCCATGCTGTGGCCAAAAAAGACAAAAAAAGGAATGTCAGAAATATATATAGAAGAGACTCAAAAATGAGTGGAATAAGGGACAACCTATACATTTCTAGGGACATGTCCAACCATGAAGAAAAATGTTCATTGTGGAGTTCCCATTATGGTTCAGTGGTTAACGAATCCGACTAGGAACCATGAGGTTGTGGGTTTGATCCCTGCCCTTGTTCAGTGGGTTAAGGATCCGGCGTTGCTGTGAGCTGTGGTGTAGGTCACAGATGCGGCTTGGATCCCGCATTGCTGTGGCTCTGGCATAGGCTGGCAGCTGCAGCTCCGATTCGACCCCTAGCCTGGGAACCTCCATATGCCGCGGGAGCGGCCCAAGAAATGGCAAAAAGACAAAAAAAAAAATGTTCATTGTGAATTAAGATGTTTTTTGTTTTGCTTTGTTTCGTCTTTTTTAGGGCCATACCCACTGCATATGGAGGCCCCAGGCTAGAGATCAAATCAGAGCCTTAGCCACTGGCCGACACCACACTGGAACTTGCAGCAACACCGGATCCTTAACCCATTGAGCAAGGCCAGGGATGGAATCCACATCCTCATGGATACTAGTAGGGTTCTTAACCTGCTGAGCCACAATGGGAACTCCTAAATTAAGTTATTAGTGTTTCTCTGAAGATGGTAAGAATAGAGGAAGCAGAAGAAAAGATTAATATCATTAGCTTTATATATTTCTGAATTGTTTCACTTCTCAAAATAAGAATGTTTTACTTGCAGAATTTTTGAAAACCTAAATACACACACACACACACACACACACAATCCACTTATACAAAATCTCCCAGAAATCTGGAGGATAGATTGTTTTTAAAATGGAGGTCTACACACGTGCACCCGCATGTTCACTGCAGCACTATTCACAATAGCCAGGACATGGAAACAAGCCAAATGTCCATCGACAGATGATTGGATTCGGAAGAGGTGGTATATATACACAATGGAATACGACTCAGCCATAAAAAAGAATGACATCATGCCATTTGCAGCAACATGGATGGAACTAGAGACTCTCATCCTGAGTGAAATGAGCCAGAAAGACAAAGACAAATACCATATGATATCACTTATAACTGGAATCTAATATCCAGCACAAATGAACATCTCCTCAGAAAAGAAAATCATGGACTTGGAGAAGAGACTTGTGGCTGCCTGATGGGAGGGGGAGGGAGTGGGAGGGATCGGGAGCTTGGGCTTATCAGACACAACTTAGAATAGATTTACAAGGAGATCCTGCTGAGTAGCATTGAGAACTTTGTCTAGATACTCATGTTGCAACAGAAGAAAGGGTGGGGGAAAAAATATAATTGTAATGTATACATGTAAGGATAATCTGACCCCCTTGCTGTACAGTGGGAAAAGAAAAAAAAAGAAAAAAAAAAGAAAAAAATATGAAAAAATAAATAAATAAAAAAAAATAAAATGGAGGTCTACAAAGATGTCCCCGAAGAACTTTTAATCTGTGGGTTTTTGTTTTGTTTTGTTTTGTTTTTGCCTTTTTTTTCTTTAAGGACTGCACCTGTGGCATATGGAAGTTCCCAGGCTAGGGGTTGAATCAGAGCTGCAACTGCAGGCCTATGCTACAGACACAGCAATGCCAGATCCGAGCCACATCCACAACCTATGCTACAGCTTGCAGCAACACCAAATCCTTAACCCACTCAGCAAGGCCAGAGACCAAACCTGCATTCTCATGGATACCACCTGGGTTCTTAACTTGCTGAGCCACAAGAGAATTCCTGTATTTTCATTTAGAACAAGGGCTGGAAAACTATACCCTGTAGCCAAGTCTGACCCTCCACCCATTTTTGTAAATAAAGTTTTATTGGAACATAGCTAGGCCCATTCATTTACATGTTGTCAATGGCCAATTTCATGATTCAATGGCAGTTGTTGAGCAGCTGTGAAAGACTGTACAGCCCTCAAAGCTAAAAATATTCACTGTCAGGTACTTTGCTGAAAAATTTTGCTGATCCTTGATTTAAATGGTCATTTTAACCTATGTCCTATGTTACCTGGACAGTCTGCCTTAGAGGAGAAGGCTATTAAACCTCTTTCAGCGTGCCTGTTTTCAGATGAACTTATAATCACTTCAACCAGAATAAGACTGCCTGAATTGTGACATAGTGAAAAAATATAGGTAGACTTAAAAAGTAGCTTCAGAAAAGTGACATCATCCTTTAATATTAATTTAAATGTTTTAAGTGTACTTTGCCAGTATTTTATATATGTGGCCTGATTTGGCCTTATACTTGTATAAGAGGAGTTCCTGTCTTGGCACAGTGGAAACGAATCCGAGTAGGGACCATGAGGTTGTGGGTTCGATCCCTGGCCTCACTCAGTGGGTTAAGGATCCGGCGTTGCTGTGAGCTATGGTATAGGTCACAGACATTGCTATTGCTCTGGTATAGGCCGGCAGCTACAGCTCCGATTGGACCCCTAGCCTGGGAACCTCCATATGCCACGGGTGCAGCCCTAAAACGACCAGCAACAAAAAAAATTTAAAAAAAAAAAATAGGAGTTCCCGTCGTAGCACAGCGGAAACAAATCCGACTAGGAATCATGAGGTTGCAGGTTTGATCCCTGGCCTTGCTCTGTGGGTTAAGGATCCGGCACTGCCGTGAGCTGTGGTGTAGGTCGCAGACATGGCTCAGATCTGGCGTTGCTGTGGCTGTGGCGTAGGTCAGCAGCTACAGCTTCGATTGGACCTGGGAACCTCCACATGCAGTGGGTGCAGCCCTAAAAAGACAAAAAAAACAAAAAATATATATACTTTTATATGAGCTAAAAGCAGGACTTACAACTGATGTTATGTTAGCACCTAACAAATTAATTTAACTCAACACTACAGTCCCAAAGAATGGTTTTCTCTTAAAAGGGCCTGAATACTTATGTCTGGAAAGCTTCATAATGAAAGTATGGAATTAATAAATTACATAATGAAAGGAACTATAACTACTCACATTTGAGAAATATTTCCTTTTAGTGTTAAAAACCACAACGGGAGTTCCCGTCGTGGCGCAGTGGTTAACGAATCCGACTAGGAACCATGAGGTTGCGGGTTCAATCCCTGCCCTTGCTCAGTGGGTTAACGATCTGGCGTTGCCGTGAGCTGTGGTGTAGGTCACAGACGCGGCTCGGATCCCGCGTTGCTGTGGCTCTGGCGTAGGCTGGTGGCTACAGCTCCGATTCGACCCCTAGCCTGGGACCCTCCATATGCCGTGGGAACAGCCCAAGAAATGGCAAAAAGACAAAAAACAAACAAACAAAAAAAAAACCCACAACCAAGAAAACCGAAGCTAAGAAAACTCTCCCTCTAGGTCTAATTATGAGGGTTAAAGTATTGATTCAAACTTGTATTTGCTATGTGTATTAAGTATATACTAAGTAGGAGTTCCCGTCGTGGCTCAGTGGTTAATGAATCCGACTAGGAACCATGAGGTTGCGGGTTCGATCCTTGGCCTCGCTTAGTAGGTTAAGGATCCGGCGTTGCCGTGAGCTGTGGTGTGGTCGCAGACGCGGCTCAGACCCCGAGTTGCTGTGGCTCTGGCGTAGGCCGTTGGCTACAGCTCTGATTCAACCCCTAGCCTGGGAACCTCCATATGCCCTGGGAGTGGCCCGAGAAATGGCAAAAAGACAAAAAGACAAAAAAAAAGAATATGCTAAGTATATAATGGGATTTACTTCTTTGGATTTCTTTTTCTAACAAGTGAGTCAAACGTCCACGTGCAGGTTTAGCCCATCTTCCCCTCTGATTCAGAAAATGACCTATTCGAAATCATTTCCGGACTTCTTCCCATATTTTGAATTTATAACTGAGAAATATATTCTTTTGAGCTTCACACACAATCCAAACACTTCACACACAATTCACAAACATCAACACTCAGTGAATGTCCTAAACTTGAGAACAACACACACAAAAGCTTTGAGCTTCTAATGGAGGTATTTAAGGCTGACTTTTTCTCCAAATGAACTGAAAACCAGGATTTTTTTTTTTTAAGGCCATCACGTGTGGGCATATTTCAAGCACTTCTAAAAAAGCACTGGAGTTCCCGTCGTGGCACAGCCGAAACAAATCCGAATAGGAACCATGAGGTTGCGGGTTCGATCCCTGGCCTCGCTCAGTGGGTTAAGGATCCGGCGTTGCCGTGAGCTATGGTGTAGGTCGCAGACGCGACTTGGTTCCCACATTGCCGTGGCTGTGGCGTAGCCCAGCGGCCACAGCTCCAATTCTACCCCTAGCCTAGGAACCTCCATATGCTTCGGCTGCGGCCCTAAAAAGCAAAAAATAACATAAAATAAAATAATTAAAAATAAAAAAGAAATGAGCACTGGCAAAAATTAACTTCCACAGAGATCTTACAACAAGCACCTCCTGCAAAATGCAGTTGGATTCCATTGGCTCTGCCTCTCAGCATGTTCCTCAACCTGAGAAGCCAGAGAGAGGAAAGCAAGATGCCTGTCTGCAAGGAAGATGATGCAATAATCATGTGTCTACAATTCCATTATGGTATAATTAATCTTAATTACACATTAAATTCTGCCTGAATTAAAAGACTCACATAGCTTGAATCTTGTTTGTGTTGCCTGTAATTTTACCATGTTATTTTGAGAAATGTAAAATAATAAGCCTTCCAAAGCAAAATGGTGAGTTGAGGGACTCTGTTCTCAGGGGCTCTGAACAGCTGAACTCAAGTCATACCAGCCCATTTTTTCCCAGTCCCCGAGGACCAGGTGAGGAGGGTTCTATGTCCATTTCTCCCATTCCCAGGCTCAGAGGCAGTTGGCATATGTGGGAGAGGAAGTGCGGATCACATAGCCAGTCATGTGACAGCAGTGGGTGTCACCCACCCTGCTCCTACTGTTTATGTTTCTCTTCATTGATCTAAAGGCAGACTAGAGACTTGGCACTTGCCTCCTTTTCCGTGCACCATTGTGAGAATTTCCTGAGGTCTCTTTCAATCTTCCCTCTCTTGCTTCCACAGGCACTTATTAACCTTTTTGGAGCTTCTCCAGGCACACCCAGCAACTCCTACAAGAGCAAAGGATCTTCTTAGAAGGCGGAATGCTGCACCCATCGCAGCACCTTTATTATGGTACAAATCAGACACAGCCTATATTATCTGTGGGGCCAGTATCATGAGATCATTCTTCCATTAGTACCTACTGAACCATGGTGCAAATGAAGACTTTTTTTTTCTCCTGTGGAGACAGAAATTCCAATGTTCAACATCTTCCTGAGAGGAAAGAAAAAAGTCTGGAACTATAAGAAAATCTTGGTTTGTAGAAACATAAAAACTCAGTCATAGTTTATACATTTTAGCATGGCACATTCTGACCTGGAGGACAAATTTTGCTTCTCTTTGAACAGAAAAGAAAATGTTCAGTAAGTGCCACGCACCTAAAGTGGAAGGCTACCAACAGCACCATACTCTGTGTTATGTTAAAAACTCTCAGAAAAGGAACCAGAACAAAAGTGGCAAGAAAAGCTGGCCAATGCCCTGTGTGAAAAGGAGAAAGACAACAAATACCTGCCATGAGAAGGATGATGAAAGCACATGGTGGCTAGAAAACAGCGAAAGCTTTATCCACTCCATGAAGGCCAGCAGCATATCCATATCCTTCCTAGACAATGTGATGAAGTGGGACCCTCATGCAAGGACCCTCAAAATCCCAAAGTAACATGTGAAAACTTAGTCTCTTTTTTCTTGATTTCCCCGCATTTTCCAGGGGAGCTACTGAATCATAAATCTTCCCTTTATAAAAGACATACCATGTTCATAGATTGGAGGACTCGATATTATAGAGATGTTAATTCTTCCCAAGAGAGGCCAGAAACATATCCACAAGTACACAGTCACCTGGTTTATGAAAAAGGTGGGGGCACTGGAGTACCATCAACATACTTTTTCCTTGATCCAGGTCCTGGTGACAACAGGGTGCTGACTTTGTGAAAACTTAACAAACTTGTACATTTAGGTCATGTACTACTTTTCTGTTGGTATGTTATTCTTAGACTATAAGTTTGTTTTCAACCCCTTTATAAGAGTTTGAATGACATTTTTCAAAGATTAAACTGTTAGTGTTCAAAACAAGTATTTTAAAATATTCAAAATTTGAATGAGTTCAACAGTAGTTTGGTTCGTAGTTTCTCCCTTAGAGAGTTTTAAATATTTTGCCTCTTTTAAATATCTAGGTTCTATTTGTTTTTCTGCATTTGTGCAATGTTCTGGTCTCTTTTCTTGGCCTGTTTCGCTTCCACATTCCTTTTCCTATCCATATACTTTAAGGCAAATGAAACACTATTAACAAGTCTTTTCTATCATGCAATTAATCCTAGTACCCCAGGATCCTTTGCTCCAACCACTGTATCAAGCTTCTTTGTTCACAGAAAACAACCAGAACAATAACACTGAAGGAAAAATATAACTTAGTAGGTTATATTAGTAGGCTAAAGTCTCATTTCAAATGTTTCCTCTTAGACCACTGAGAAAATTCTTTCCTTGTCTTCACTGAGAGCACACAGTTCTTCCAAAAGGCCATTGGTACTGGACCTGTTATACCCTCTGCGGTGAAGTTACTTATCTTTAGCTGAATGTTTTCACGGATAACAATTAGGTTTTGCAGGGCACCTTGTAAGAGAGTAATGATCGTTTATTACTTAGCTCCATTTGGAAATCTGCAACCCAAGACTCACTGCAGTCAATAAATAGTGGAAAAAAGGGCATTCTGGCATGAAGACTGTTTATATGTTATACTGGGTTTGTGCTCATATCATTAAACTTATTGAAGAGGACTTCAAAATCCAATTGTTTTCTATTTCTGAAATTCTACTCACCTGGAGACTCATCCCTAAACAGCAAGATGCATGGCTCTACATATCATGTGTGCCTCTGCAAAATGAGGGGCACAGACAATGGCAACACAAAGATATATTAAAAAATACATAATGTAACTTGTCTTAATATACTTTTCTGAGTCTAAAAATATGCCAGACCAAAAGAAACATATTTACATAAAAAGCAGACAAGGTCAAATAACAAAGAAAGCCCTTAATTAGTTGTAATCAACTTTAATTTGCATACCGTATATAATTCCTAAATGATTGTTAATAATAACTTTATATAATGGACTTCCAATTTTCATGAAAATGGCACATTTTGATAAGCAGACACAAAACCCTAGTACTAATAAGGTTTAATTTGCATACATTAGACTGATTATCCAAACAAAAGGATTACAGTATTACTTCTCCATACCTTTATGTCCTTATTATGCACATTTATTAACTTCACAAAAGCTAGCTGTTAGTGACAAACAATAGCCATGGTTGGAAGAGAAATCTAAGGAATGAATAAGGTACATTTTAATGCTAAGGAGCAAAGTTTATACATCATAAATGCTGAATTTAACTCTTTGTTGGCTAAAGAGGCGAAAATTCCACAAAGGGTGCTTCATCCTCTGAATAAGCCACCTTGTATCTGCTACCTGAAAAAAAAATACCGTAATACACTTCGTCACTCCATTTTCATAATGAATTTATCTCAAGCTAGGAAGTCCCGACACTGCAGTATGCTGAGAATTCATGAACAGCCACAGAATTAAGCTTTAAATGTGTACTTCTAGGGTGCAGTGTTAATAAATATATTTCAACAAGCTTAGTTTTCAGCCGAGTAAATAATAATATAGGTGGCATTAGTATTGATATCGGTTCCTAATGGTATCATTTATACCCTGCAATTAAAGTTTAAGCACTAAATAAAGCATTATTAGGAGATCTGGGTTGGCTTTTCTTATATGTGAACACAAATGAAGCTCACGAGTGTTTGGAGAAGAGCCAAAAAACTTGAAACTTCGCCACAAGCTACTTCCGGGGTTTTTCTCTGCGTTTTTTGCTACTTGGCAAGACACAGAATGAGAAACCAGGAAATGGTTTCCAAAGAAGGCGAGAGGAAAGGGAAGCCCCAGGAACTAAACTGAACACCACCATGGTTAACGCTGACCCTTCCGCACATGAGATAAAAAAAGACGGGAGCCATCTAGGAGAAATGTGTACATCTCAATATCCAGTTAGAGTCTTGCTAGTGTTGTGCTGAAAGGTTAAGGCTTAAAATACAAGAGAAAAAGACATCTTAGCTGAAGGACAAAAGGCTTTAAGACTTCCTGTGTTTCCCATAAACTGCTGCTCCCGGCCCCATAGAGCCGCAAAGTGCCAAACCAAGGGCTGTGTTAGGAAGGAGATGCATTTTAACTGACAATCCTGCAGTGAACAGGATTCTCCAACTCTCCCTCCTGCATTTCCAGAACCCAGAAAATACCTGATTCAAGGGATGAGTTCAATGCCCACTTGTCAAATGACCGAATGCTTGTACAGGAAACACCGGCCCTGAGATGCCCTGCCCTCCTCCCCGCCCCAGATGTGTCTTTGCAGGTAGATGCTCATCATCTTTATTTGATCAAGTGTTCTAGGAGCTTCCCTCAACTGCTACAGGTATTTGAGGTGAAAGAGCTTTAAATCACAAGAAGACCAGAAGGTTAACAGAAAAATTAGCTCGTCAAAGTGAACAAAGAAGTTCCAATAAATTTTGCTTTCCCCACAATGAACTTAGAACCTTGAAATCAATTTCCAATTGGACAAGTAGTAGTAAATAGTTCTCTATCATCTGGTATGAGAACCACCATGCAAGACCCATACCAAAGCAACCACAAAATGCTACTGCTCTTAACAGAGCCGTTATCGTGACCTCAAATTAGAGTAGTAAGAAAAACTTTGAGAATATCACAAAGAAACAAGAATTGTTTTTACCATTCAGTCAATAAACTGATATAAAATGGTGATCGTGCTTCTAATCACTATGATTTTGCCAACCCCAAAGTCATGATCTGAATGTGCCCAAGCTGTTTCCATTGGCTTCAGTGGGTTCACCTACACACAGGACAACACGGAACTGTGGTCCTGAAAAGAATTCTTTAGATGGCAATTTTCTTTCCACCAACTCAAAGGCTGAGCACGTTAATCATAGTATTACGTCTTCGATCATCTCTCTCTACGTGTGGATTTTCAAACCAGGGAAATTCTGGCTCAGCGTGGCTGGGGACACGTTCCTCTCAGTCAGGGGCAGAGCTACAGGGCAGATCCCGCCTCTCTCCCAGGCAGCTGCTCCGTGCGCTACCCCACCCGGCCACTGAGGGAGGCTGCGCTCCTGGACCCGGACCCACTACAAAAGCATAATACAGCTACATGAGGCAGGAAACGAAGCAGGAACCTAACTCCCATTAGCATTTCCTTTGCTCAAACTCAGAGCACAGACTCCCAAAGAAATAAATTCACAGTCCAATTCTCTTTCTACCTTTTCTCTGTGCATTGTGGAAGAGAAATAAAGATCTCTTTGTCAGTTCAGATGGGCGGCTTTTCATGTGCTAGGCTGCAGATCGAGAGCACTTCAGACTCTGCAGAGAACAAAGGCCAGCTTGCCTACTTACCTGATTACGGAGAAACGTCCATCTCTAGCAGTGTCTGTACGTCAGCCGCCGCCGTGATTCAATCACATTCCAGCAAGGCTTCGAACAAAGGTAGGAAACCCACCTCAAACTTGAGAAGATAAAAACGCATAAAATGAAAATGTAAATTATTTTCCTGTTAATCCCATCTACCAAGCCCCAAATCTCGGGGGCCTAAGGGGGCTAGCTAGAGTTGGAGCCAGGCTCCAAATGGATCATTTGAAACACTCAAATTCTGTGCATAACATTGTATCTCATCTACTTGCATGAGGATATAAATGCATTGTACATTAGTTTGCCTGGGATATGACGCTACAGAACCTACCATCTTTAGTGTGCTAATTCCATTATTGAATATTCTTCCTTCCTCTCAGTGAAGACTTACCCAATCTTCTTTTCACCACCACAGTATTCTCTAAGAGTTAAAACCGAATTACTTCATTAAAGTTAAGAATGTTAGATAGAAACAAATCCTTCTGATGAATTTCTAACTGTCTTTTAGAAGCAAGGATGGGAGCTGGAGATGGTAAATTTTGTGCTTTTTGTTTCCTCTGCTGTAGCCCAGGATTCCAGTTTGTGAAACTGAGACGACCCATGACTTACCAAGTGATCAAGGTTTTAGGGGAAAAAAGCATTTGCCTTACACAGAGCTAATGTCACCACACCATCTGATAAGACAATGATACACGCAGGGATATTTTATCTATGCCTCGGGTGAACAAGAACCCCACGGCACGCAGGACAGTCCTGGGTTTTGCCTGTTGTCTCGGAGAAGTACTAATAGTTTTTCTTTCCAGACTTCAAGGTGTCCTGGTTTGGAAGATAAAGTGTATAGCCCATTTAAGCTATTTCCCATCAGGAGCATATGTAAGCAAGTATGGAGAAACATTTTTATGGATGTCTGTGTTGAGGGCCCTTCTCAACTTCTAAAGTACAAGTTCAACTTCATATTGATAAACCACACTATTGAAAGGACCCCATGGGACCCTCCCAGGTACAAGAGCCTTTATAGTTCTCTCGCGGCACAGTGGGTTAAGGATCCAGCATTGTCACTGCTGTGACTTGAGTCGATGCCGTGGCACAGGTTTGATCCCTGGTCCAGGAACTTCCACATGCCACAAGAGTAGCCCCCCCCCCCCCAAAAAAAAGGCCTTTCCATGTCCCCTATTTCTTGTTCATAGGAAAAAGACTTCAGCCTCCTAGACTTTCCCTGAGTACCAAAGGGGAGATTTAAATGGTTGCTAACCGAGGAAGAGGGGATGCAGAAACAAAGGGGGAGCAGTCAAAAAACAATGGTGCAGCCTTGGAGCAGGGAGCTGGTTCCACCTCAAGGAATATACATTACAGTATTTCTGAGCTCTTCTGCAGGAACTAAGGCCCCCATCCTGGTGGAGGATGGTAGCTTCAGGCTGAGCACCAGATTCCTGGAGCACCCCTCTGTTTGCTCACCACCAATAACCAGAAGAAAGTCACACACGCTGCCCTCACCCCAAATTTTGCCTATAAAACTTCTCCCTGAAAACCATTGGGAAGTTTATGCTTTTGGAGCACGAGCCACCCACCCTCCTTGCTCAGCCCTGAAATAAACCTTGCTCTGCTCCAAACTCCGACGTTTTGGTTTGTTCGGGCTCAGTGTGCGTCAGGCACAGGAACTTGTGTTTAGCAACACTATACTGATACTTCATATCAATATTTCCTTTGGACACTTCAACATTTGAAAATCAACTTCAGGTATTTTCATTTTCTTTTGGATCCATTCAACAAGACCCTTACACTGTGAGCAGAGATTTTAGCATCCTTATTTACAGCTAAGACCAGGATCGTTGATGTGCCTGAGACCAGACAGTAAGGCTTCCTTATTCCTACTCTAGAGGTGCTTTTTCTTGCAAGCCAGAATAGAAACCTATGGGATAGAATTGAGAGCTGACTTTTTTAGGGTTTTTTGTTTGTTTGTTTGTTTTTTGGCCAGGCCCATGGATCAATCTTGTGCCACAGCAGCAGCCCAAGCCAAAACAGTGACAAAGCTGGATCCTTAACCCACTGTGCCACCAGGAAAGTCCTCATTCAGCTAGTTAAAAATTTTAACTCAGGCTTACTTTCCTAGCAAAAGTAGGCCTTGGAAACAAACCCTACAGTTTTTGTTTGTTTGTCTGTTTTTGTGGCCTGATAATGGCCTTTTCACAAGAATTCAATTTCCTATCTCTCTGGATCAAATCAAATTATAGTGTGCAATTGGAGTTCCCATCGTGGCTCAGTGGTTAACGAACCTGACTAGCATCCATGAGGATGCGGGTTCGATCCCTGGCTGGCTCAGTGGGTTAAGGATGCGGCATTGCCCTGAGCTGTGGTGCGGATCGCAGACGGGGCTCAGATCCGTTGCTGTAGCTGTGATAGAGGCAGACAGCTACAGCTCTGATTTGACCCCTAGCCTGGGAACTTCCATATGCCACGGGAATGGCCCTAAAAAGACAAAAGAAAAAAAAAATTATAGCATGCGATTAAAACAAGACTTTTTAAATTATAAAAATCAGTGAGGTTTGGACAGTAGAAGGCAAGGGACAAAGGACAGCGTCTGTAAGGCTTTCCAAGTGAATTCAGACAAGTTGTTAAAGTCTTGAAGCTCTGTTCTCTAAATTAAAGAGAAATGGACCAGAGCACATTTTCCACCACTGGGCATTTCCTAAAGCGCTATCTGACTAGTAGTTTCTTTACATCCATCCTAGAGGCACTGAGATCTAGATCACCATGGAGCACTGAAGACTGAACGTCCTCTTGCCTTGGCCTTGACATGGTGCCCTCCTGGTTCTACCCCTCTTGGCGAGTCCACATTCTTCTCTACCAGACTGTGGAATCTGCTCTTTCATCAGGATTCCTTGCAGCTTGGTCCTAGACCCTCTTCCCTTCTCATCCATCCACAGAAGCTATCAACTGGCAGTGGTGATACACTTCTAATACACGTGTTTTGTGTGGCCCTGATCAACTTTTTTAATTGAGCCAACATATGAAACCAAGACATGGGCGGCAAAATCCAGAGTCCTGGCCTCAGCTGAAAAATCCATGCAATTATCAGATGGGGGAGAGCAGACAGTCCCAATCACTGAGTCAAACAAAATAAGCATCTGGCCCACCTTCTGTTACCTGCCTGGCCCCTATGGGCATTGCAGTTTTCAATCTCCATTCCACATACCTACCATGGCTTCAGGGATCATCTCTCTGCACGGTAACAATGCCCAGCTCCACACATCTGCCTGTCCTGAGGTCCGGATCACATATCTGTGTGTCCACTAAGGTCCAGACACACACATCACATGTCCTCTGCGGTTATGCTCAACATATATGCCCTCTGTGGTCCAGGGCCAGAGATCCAGCTGCCTGTCCAACATCTCCAAATGAATGATAAAAACAAGGGCATCCTGTATGCACCATCTCCAAAACTGCTCTCTCTTCCAAATCTGACCACCAGTGTGGTTTATCTCAGGGAAAAAAAAAAATGTATTCTTTCAATCTAGACATCTGAGCATCACATCAGACACCTCCTTGTCCTTCAACCTCTACATTCAATATTCATCAAATTCTATTGATTTACCTCCGGAACACCTTTCTAATGCTACCATATTCACTTTATCCACCCTGGGTCATACCACCATCATTTCTGTCCTAAATGATGCAGTCGTTTCCTAATGGGTCTTCCCACATGCATACCTGCTCCTTTCCAATTCATGACCCTGATTAAATTTTTCAAGGGCTTCCCATTATTTCACATCCTTAAGGAAGACCTCCAAATCCTTTATGAGCTGACTCTGTAAATTCTTCCGGTACCAGTACCATTTTCCCTGAACGTTCTCCTCTAAAACTTCACTGGCCTTCTCTCAGTTCCTTTGAAGATGCAGCATTCTTTCCTGCTGCAAGGCCCTTGGGCAAACTTCTCTCTACCTGATGCTTATCACCCACCGCTCCCCAGTCTGACCAGGTCAGTCCTTCACAAAATGTTTTACTATCATGGCAGAGGAGCATAACGTCTGTACAGCACACCGGAAGAATAAATAAGACCATCCACAGAGACCACCCATCCTTGAGTTAGGCCACAGCCCCCAAGTCTAGCTGCCCCTGAAGGCCAAAGAGAGCAATTTCTCAGCTGGCCTATGTAACCCACATTCATCACTGTGCCCCAAAAAACCTGTTAGGAGATACTTAGTGCCCAAAGGGGTGGTTTTCAAAGTGTGGTCCCTGAATGGCAGCATCAGTACCACCTGGGAACTTGTTAGAAATGCAAATCAGCTCCACCCCAGACCTACTGAATTAGAAACTCTGGGGTGAGGCCCAGCTGTCTGTGTTTTACAAGTGTTCTGGATGATTCTGACGCACACTAAAATTTAGAACCACTGCTCTAGATAACATAATAGGTAACTCCTGCTCATCTCTAGAGTCCCTCACCTCATCTAGAAAGTCTTCCCTGACCCTCACACTAGATCAGGTCCCCCTGCTGTTTATTTTCATAGCACAAAGTACTTGTTTATCGCAAGACATGCCCCAAGTGCTACCAATTCATTATATGTGTAATCTGTTTCATGTCTCCACAACACACTGTAATCTCTATGAAGCTAGAGACCAATTTTGTCTTACTTTACTTTGTGTTGGCTCACTGCAACGCCAGGGATCCAAGCCGCAACCTTATGGTTCCTAGTCGAATTCGTTTCAGCTATACCACGACAGGAACTCCTGTCTTATTTACTTAGATCCACAGTGTATGGAGAGGTGTTGGGGGTGGGGAAGATACTTTAACAAGAACAAGGAAACATTTGCTCTTTCTGACGAGCCCTCAAGGCTTTTAAAATATCGAACAGGACATTCTCTGCCAAGGCGTTTAGACGCTTAAGTTCAAGACCTTCCTTGACATTGAGTGCACAGAACGCGTAGCTCAAAGGAGAGACTCACCAACAAAGGCGAGCAGCTGAGACTCAGCGGTGTGATATTAACTGCTGCGTTGCTGGGGAAAAAGACCCACGGGCCATCAGCCCGCCTGCCTGCTGAGAGAAAGTACTTTCCTTTTGGCCCTTCTGGCCCCAGACCGCGTGTGCTCTGCGCAAGTGAGAACCCTCTAGGCCACCATCCTTCTCCTGCCCTGGTTGCAGGGGCCTCTGCGGTCACAAACAGGCCCACTGGCTAGGGTTCCGCCAGTCACTTGGTCCCTGACCTGCCTGTGTGCCGGGTAAACCGAGGCTAACCAGCCTTCAGGCTGCCCGCACGCTGTGGAAGTGAGATCCCTTCGGACCAGCTTATAGGCCTGGCTTAGAGTGGGGCCGAGAGGTCTTGATGCTAATAATTACCTGCCCGTGTGCCGGGGCGTGGGAGCCTTCTCGACCACCGTCCTTTCCTCCTGTTGGTGCACCCGGTTCCCTTCCGGCCACTCACTGAGGATCCCTGTAGAACCAATTCAAGGCCCTTCTGACCACCAGCTGGCCTGAGATACATGTTTCTGTGGATCCTACCGGACCCCAGATTGTGGCAGACGGGAAAGTAAGACACTTTCCACCCTCAGGTCTCCAGCGTGCTGTGGAAGACAAATGCCTTTCGGGGACTGTTTTTCTTGCAGCACCTTGGTGTCTCAAAGGCCCTTCCGGTCTCCAACCCGATCCCCCTCCAGTGTGGGTTCCGCAGGTCATTCGGCCCCCCAGCCTCTCAGTGCGCTGGAGAACCTGTCAGCCGTTCGAACAGTTCTCCCCATGCACCCCCCCCCAGCTGTGCAATGAAAGCCCTCTTGGCCACCATACCGGCCTCACTTGCTGTAGAACCGAGGGCCCTTCGTGCCTTCATCAGCCTTTTTTGAGAGCGCCAGAGCCCTCTCAGCTACCATACTATCTGCATTCTGGTGTCCCGAGAGCCCTTCCTGTCAGAAACCTGGCCACCCACTAGGGATTCCGCCCCCCCCCCCCGCCGCCGCCCCCGTCATTTCGTCCCCCTGCCTGCCCTGGTGCTAGAAAACAAGGGGTCATCCAGCCATCAGCCTGCCCACGTCAGGCTGAGTGACAAGCACCTGTGGCAACTGCACAGGTTTCCCCCACTGGGGAGCCTAGGGCGCCTCTGGCTACATACTTGCCTGTGAGCTATTGACTGAACTCTTTCAGCCGCTGTCCCTCACGTGCACCCATAACATGGGGGCCCTTCCACTCCCTTCTGGCCTCGTGTTGGTGCCATGGACCCTTCAACTCAACAGCCAGGCCACATGCCATGGTGCCCGCCTGCATGGGTGCTGGAGCATGGAAGGCCCTTCCAACTGTCAGCCTGCCCTGTGCTGTGGGATGGAGAGACTTTTGAGCCCTGGAAGGCCCTTTCCACCTACCAGCCCCAAACCCAACCCGCCTGACAGCTGGTGGTCAGGGGTTCCTTAGAGCCCTCACAGGGACTGGAGTCACAGGAGAGTGGGAGCCTGCGGGGCACTAGCCTGCCCACTTGCTGTGGAACCTACAGCCCTGTCGGTAACTACCTTTCCTCACGCTGTTTCTCCAGGGCCCTTTCTGCCACCATCAGTCCCACAGTCAGTCCTTTGTGCTGGTGACCTGGGGGAACCTTCAGGCCGCCAGCTAGCCACACAGCAGGATACCAGGAGTCCTTTTGGCCTTCAGATTGTCTCCTCGCTGCAGAGCCAAGTGTCCTTATAGTGCAAAAGCAGCTATAGACTAGATGTAAATGAATGGGCATGGCTGGATTTGGCTCACAGGTATATTTTCCCCTCCTGTAACCTATAATGCTATAGAATTCTCTAGTTTTAGCCAGGAACATAGCTATACAGAATAAATTTTACAGTCCAAGCCTCCTGGCAGCTAAGTGTGACCATGTGTCTTTGTGTAACTCCTAAACCATGCCCCCAAATGGAAGAGACGTGATCTCTCTTTCCTCCTTCCCCTTCCTGTTGGCTGGAATGTTGACAAGAGCCACCTTGGGTCATACAGATGAAAGCAACATCCTAGAGACAAAAAAGCAGCAAGATAGGAGACTGGGACCTGGATGTCACCCCAGAGTAGAGCTATCTACTATCTCAGCTCCAACTTTTATATGAAAGAAAAATAAGCTTCCAGGAATTCCTGTCAGGGCTCAGCGGAAAAGGAATCTAACTAGCATCCATGAGGACTCATGTTTGATCCCTGGCCTCGCTCAGTGGATTAAGGATCCAGTGTTGCCTTGAGCTGTGGTATAGGTCAGAGACGCTGCTCAGATCCAGCGTTGCTGTGGCTGTGGTGTAGCCCAGCAGCTACAACTCTGATTTGACCCCTAGCCTGGGAACGTCCACATGCTGCGGATGCAGTCCTAAAAAGCAAAAAAAAAAAGAAAGAAAGAAAGAAAGAAAGAAAGAAAGAAAGAAATAGAAAAGAAAAAGAAAAAGAAGCTTCTAACTTGTTTAAACCTCTACTGTCACCGGGTCACGCACAGTCCAAACCCCATTCTAACAAATGTGTCTGATGTCACCAAAAATTAAGGAGTTCATTCATTTCAACCTCTCAATAACAATAAAAATCAAAGACAGGGACCCAAGCATGAGAATGAATATGAGAACTATCTCTTGAATTTTTTGGCTTCTATCTTCTCTGTTACCATCTTCTCTTTTAAACCACCGTCCACGCCCCAGCTTAAAACCTCCAGTGTTTTCCAGTGCTCTTAAAACACAGACGAGGGCAGTTCCCGTCTTGGCTCAGTGGTTAGCGAATCCAACTAGGAACCATGAGGTTGCAGGTTTGATCCCTGGCCTTGCTCAGTGGGTTAAGGATCTGGCGTTGGCCGTGAGCTGTGATGTAGGTTGCAGACGCAGCTCAGATCCCACGTTGCTGTGACCGTGGCGTAGGCCGGTGGCCACAGCTCCGAATCAACCCCTAGCCTGGGAACCTCCGTATGCCGTGGGAGTGGCCCAAGAAATGGTAAAAAGACACACACACACACACACACACACACAAAACACAGAGCAAGAAAGTCCCTTGTGGTATAGAGGGTTAAAGATCTGGCACTGTTGCAGCTGTGGTGCAGGTTGCAACTGCAGCACCAGTTTGACCCCTGGCCAGGGAACTTCCACATGCCATGGGTACAGGAAAAAAAAAAAAAAAAAGCACCATAGACCAGACCCAGACCCACAAATGACCTTCTGTTCTCACCTCTACCACCCTCTCCCGCCTCAGCACATACAACTCACTTCACCCTCTCTAGCCGCACCACCCTTCTTCTTCCTGTTGTACTTGCCATTGCTCTTCTGCATACTCTCACCTCTGCCTGGGATGCTCTTCTTTTGTACCCTCATCACTGAGTTCATCTGAGCCCAACTTTCAGACCTCAGCTCATCCCTTCCAGTCCCTGACCTCAGTGATTTTGGCAGAGGCCACATTATGGGCTGTCCTGGTACCATGAGACTGCTTGTCAAGGGCTTGTCACAGTCACGATTTTCCATTGGCTTTGTGATTCTTTGCTTAACTGTAAGCTATGTGGGGGTAGGACCTGTGTCTGATTTTGCTCACCACTGTAGCCTGAAGCAGGGATCCCATGAAGCAGGAAAATGAATCATCATGACATAGTCCCATAGTACAAAAGCAAGATAACATGATTCATAATGGAATTTGGTCTTGACCCATGTCACTTAGGATTATCAGCTGTATAGAATAGAAAAAGGAAAAAAAAATGGCTTAAATCAGCTAAGAAATTTATTTCCCTCTCATATAAAATATGTGTGGAAGTAGGAGCGTCAGGGCTGGAGTATGATCGCCCTGTAAGTTGCCAGGGATCCAGATACCTTCTGGTCAGTCATTCTGCCATCCCTCGGATGTGATTCTTGTCATTATGGTTCAGTGTGGCTGCTAGTGCTCCAGCTATCATGTCTCTTCCAGGCAGCAAATTTGAGGAATGGAGAAAAGGGCCTGCCCTCTTTTTTAAAAAAAAGTTTTAGAGTTGATTTGCAAAGTTGTGATCATTTCTGCCGTAAGACGAAGTGATTCGGTTATACATGTTCACACATCCATTCTCTTTGATTCCTTTCCCACATAGATTATTACAAAATACTGGATAGAATTCTCTGTGCTATACAGCAGGTCCCCGTTGGCCAATCATTCCATATACCTCAGTGTGCATAGGCCAATCCCAAACCCCTCGTCCCACCTCCCACCAGTCCCCTTTGGTAGTTATAAGTTTTTCAAAGTCTATGAGTCTGTTTCTGTTCTGCACATAGGTTCATTTGTATCCCTTATTTATTTATTTATTTATTTATTTACTCAATGAAATTTTTTACATTTATAGTATCCATTTTTTAGAATCCACGCATAAGCGATATCATATGATGATATCATATTATGCCCCCTTTTAAGTTGACTTCCTAGAAACCCTGCACGACACATCCTTACTCACTCTTAGTCAAATTGGCCACACTTCCTTGAAAGAGGCTATACTACGTGTCCAGGTAAAAATCAGTGCTTTCCCTCCCTAGTAAATTGCGCTAAAAACAGTGACTTAAAATAACAACAACCAGGAGTTCTCTTGTGGCTCAGCGGGCTAAGGATCTAGTGTTGTCACTGCAGCAGCTTGGGTTGCTGCTGTGGGGAGGGTTCGATCCTTGGCCCAGGAACTTCCACATGCACAGCCAAAAAAATAAAAATAAAAAAATAAGGAAACAGAACAACAGCCATTTTGTTCTCTCTCGTGGGTCTATCAGTTTAGTGGCCTCAGCTGGGCAGTTCTGCTGGTCTCACTTGGGGTCTCACACAATTGCAGTCAACTAAGATGCTGGGATGTTGGACCCCTCTTCTCTCCACATAATCTCTTGCCAACAGCATGGAAGGCCTTCTAGAAGCTTAGACATAGCATCACTTCCCTACTTTCTACTGGTCAAAGCAGTCACAAAGCCAGTCCAAATTCAAGAGGAAAAAATAAACTGCACTTATTTCTTAAATTTTTTAAATTTGTTATGGCCGCACTCACAGCATATGGAAGTTCCTGGGCCAGGGACTGAATGTGAGCTGCAGCTGCAGCAGTGCCAGATCCTTTAACCCACTGCGCTGGTCCAGGCATCAAACCCGAGTCTCCACACTGACCTGAGCTGCTGCAGTCAGATTCTTAACCCACTGTGCCACAGCAGGAACTCCACTTCTTTTTGTGGGGAGTGACACAGAATTTGGAGCCCTCTTCAATCCTTTACCAGGAGATGGATATTTGGAGACAATTAGCAGCCTTTATTTCCTATCCCTTCAAGACAAACCATCTAACAGACCAAGAGAGGGCCATGGCTATACTCATGAAAAGAAACACCAGCCATTACGCTTAGAATCTAACAGAAATCAGAGTAAGACCACTGATTACCTCCCAGTCCCCTTCAAGCCAGCTCTTCATCAAGCCCTAGTAAAATTTCAAAACACTAACTGTGGGCAAAATAGCCAACATGAATAAGCAATTAAGAACTGACAACTCCTAGGAGAGGAAATACGAGTGGCCAATTGTCACATGAAAAAAAATACTTAACCTCACTAATAATGAAAGAGATGCTCGTGAAAACAATAATAAGCTTTTAGGTTTTGTTCATCAAACTAACAACATTTAACAAGATCGAAAATATCTGGTGTTGGAGTTCCCGTCGTGGCGCAGTGGTTAACGAATCCGACTAGGAACCATGAGGTGGCGGGTTCGATCCCTGCCCTTGCTCAGTGGGTTCACGATCCGGCGTTGCCATGAGCTGTGGTGTAGGTCGTAGATGCAGCTCAGATCCCGCGTTGCTGTGGCTCTGGCGTAGGCCAGTGGCTACAGCTCCGATTCGACCCCTAGCCCGGGAACCTCCATATGCCACAGGAGCAGCCCAAGAAATGGCAAAAAGACAAAAAAAAAAAAAAAAGAAAGAAAGAAAGAAAATATCTGGTGTTATCGATGTTATTTGTGGGAGCCTAAAGAGGAATGATCCTTTTAAAGGGCATTTGTCAATACCCATAAAGTTCAGTCTATACACACTTTTTTTTTTTTTTTTTGGCCACGCGACAGCAGTGACCCAAGCCCAAGCCGTCAATGACAATGCCATATCCTTAGCCCACTGTGCCACGAGGGAACTCTCTGTACATAGCTTTTAATGGAATAACTCCAATCACAAGTCAATATTCCGTAAAAATAATTGTATGAGTGTTCAAAAATATATGTAAAACAATATTCCTTTCAGTATCCATATATCACACAAAGTCAGGTGACTTTCATTTAGCATCTGCAGTGTATGCTCTGGGTTCTTTATCATTCCTGCTTTTTTGGGTGAGGAAACTGAGTCTTGAGAGGTTAATTAGGCTGCCCAAGGCCACACAGCCAGGAAGCAGAAGGCTTCAAAAACCTTTTCAAGCATGGCAGATGTCCATTGCCTCAGGAAGACCTTTCTTCTCTTTCATCCTTGCCATCTTGCTGGTGTGTCAAGCCACTGGGGAGGCCAAGAGATAGAACTGCCCGGGTGAGGGGGGAGTATTACCGAGCCTTGGGTTAGAAGAACTAAAGTCAAGTATATGGCTATTTAAGTAAAAAACTTTTGAGGGGGAGAAAAAGCTATAATACATAATGCTGGCAAGGTTGTAGTAAAACTGATACATTCATATATTGCTAGTGGTGGTGTAAATTGGCTCAACTAGTCTGAGAAATTTTTGGCAGTGTTTCAAAAGAAACTTTAAAATGTTCACACTCTTTTGATCAGGAATCCCAGTCTTGGGAAATTAGCTCAAGGCAAAAATGCAAAAGAATAGTTAGGAGCACCCAGAGTTTCATTATAATGTTATTTGTAAGAGCAAAAACAATTAAAATAACAAAAGTCCAATATGGGGGAATGCTGAAACCACGATTAAGGCTTTGTACTTGACAAGAACCACAGCTGTTCACCTTTTTTCTCTGAGTCCTTTGGCTCCTCCAGCCCTGATCCTCACACAGCCCCGGGTGCTTGTGTGAAATAAAACAACAACAATCCGCAAGGCGTGCTGAACTCTGTAGAACCAGAATGGAATCAGCCCAATGTTTTCTTCACATCGAACAAACTGAGAACGCGCTCCACCTGCCCTCTTTTAGCTCTGCATAAGTCTCCACTCTTTAGCACATTTGCTGTTTATGGTTGCAGCTCCCTCACAGTTTTCTCATCATTTCCAAAATGTTTTCTTCCCCCAAGTTGTGCATAAGCTTCTGTCACTCAGGATGCCCGCCAGGACTCGGAGGCGCTGGGGCCTCGATGTCTCCCACACCGAGCCTGGCAGAGGCCAAATCACAACTTTGCTGAGTGCGAAGCCTCGCCGAGAGATGACCTCTAATTACAAGAAATACATCAAATAGTGATTCTTTTTATTGATGTCAAGCTGCATTTTTACAATGAGCTGTGATCCCAGAGAGCAAGCGTTCTTTCCTGGCCAATGCCCAGCTCCACAAGCTGCTTACAAACTACATGCACGGAGTGGCACTGGTTCTTGAAGTTTTGTTGGAGGGGCCACGAGAAGCTGTTTGGAAACACTGAAGGGGCTGCAGGGAGGGGGGGGTGGGGGGCGGCTGGCAGCTTTGAGGAGGGTGGGAGGTGGAACAGTCATCGTCAGGATTGAACAATTACGGGATGGGAACAATACACCAAATGCTCTAGAGAGTTAAAATGTTCCCTGTCTGATGGCCTCATATTCCACATAATTATTTTCTTTGTGTGCTTAATGACATTTTTAAAGTGTCTTTCATTATAAGTTGTGTTTACAATATAGGCGACCTTTTCCTGTGTGCTTCCATACTGCCCTGTAGTCATGATCTTTGTGTCTGAATCTGGTATACATCTCTTTCGTGGATATTGCTGAGACTTTTTTTTTTTTTTTTTGCCCTTGCAAATCACACTCTCTCTCTCCTCTCAGTTACCAATTTTTTTTTTTTTTTTTTGGCCATGCCTGTGGCATGGAAATTCCCTGGCCAGAGATCAAACCAGCCCCACAGCAGTAATGAGAGCCTTAACCCACTGATCCACCAGGAAACTCCCTATCGTTAAGATTTTTTTCAAGTGACCTGCTTTTCTACAAAAACTTTTTATAGTAGATAGCCAAGGGAGTTCCCTGGTTGCCTAGTGGTTAAGGACCAATCATTGTCACTGCTATGGCTCAGGTCGCTGCTGTGGCAAGGGTTTGATCCTGGGCCCAGGAACTTTTGCATGCCACCAGCATGAGCCACCCCCCCCCAAAAAAAAAGATTAAGAAGGTAACCAAGAATAGAAAGAGGGTGTGATTCAAAAGTCTCCAAGTGTAGTCTCCTGCCTGCCACTAGCAAGCTGTGTGACTGTGGACAAGCCGGATCACCTCTCTCTGACCCTCAAGTTATTCATCTGTAAAATGGGCAAGATTCACAGAAGTAAAGGCTGTTGTCTTGAGCCTGACCTCCTGGATTCACCTTCTGGCTCCAGCTCTGTGACCTGGGGCCACTCTTCCCTCTGCTGCCTGGGGTAACCAACCAACCCACTTTGCCCAGGATCGAAGGATTTGCAGGACTTAAGTGTGAAAACAGGGACCAACTGGTCATTCTCTCTGTACCTCATTTTCCTCGTCTGTGAAACAGGGGTTATAATGAAAGCGCCTTCCTAGGGCTGATCTGGGCAATAATCGGTGTGAAAAGCATTCAGGACCATGTCTGGCAGATGGGAAGCACTCATACGTATCCGCCGTTATTCTCAAGACTGGCTTCTCTCCTCCACCTTCCTCATTTCTTACTTCACCATCTCCTTTTCTCCGCTCTTCTATTTAATAGCCGAAAGTCTTAAATATGAGCATATTTAGTATTAAACCCGACGTGCTGTGAAAGCCTTTGTTCCACTTACCACTACAGACAATATCAATGATGCCTTCAAAATGTTGTTAAGCAGTTTAATACAGCTCTCATTGGAATGTCACAATTTTCAAAGTTATAGTTCAATCTCCCTTTAGTGTAATGCAATAAAAAGGTTACTCTAATGTCGTTCCCTTTACATAAATAACATCAAAATGCTTCAACCCAAAAGCCGGAGCAGAAAGGAGGAGGGTGAGGAGAAACAGGCAACGGGTTGGTCCATGATGAGAAAGATGGGCAGCATTTGCCTGGGCCATTTTCTCTTCCTGTCTTTGATAAAACATTTCCAGGTGAGCGCTTCCTGCGTCTTTTTTTGCGGTGGAAGCGAATCCTGAAGATGGGATGCTTTGGAAGGTGGGGGGAATTTGTGAAAGAGGTGCCTGTAAACAAAACGAACCCTCCAGAAACATGGCCCATCCAGAGAGGGAAACAGCCACTCAACAGGTCCCCAAAGCAAGCTGGACCCTACAGGGACATGAGCGTCTCTGAACAACTCTCGCCTCTCCCTTTTCCCTCGCCATCCAGTGCCCCCTAATACCTAAGTGGGCCGTGTTTCTGGAGGGGATAAAGGGAAGTGGGTAAAAGAAACATCTGGCATCTTCTTTGATGATCAGCCCCTTTTGCAGTTGGCAGAGAGTAAAAAGCCCTTTCTGGATATTTTTGCCTAAGGCCCCAGAATTCAAATCAGGCGGTCTTTGTTTACAGCTTCAGCATAGGGTACACACCACCCTGCCCCAAAGCCAGGCCTGTGACAGAAAGCAAGCAACAAGCAAGTGGCCTAGAATTGATTCTCCAGTGTGGAAACTGTCAACAATTGAATATTTTTTTTTTTTTTTTTTTTTTTTGCTTTTTAGGGCCGAACCCAGAGCATATAGAGGCTTCCAGGCTATGGGTCCAATCAGAGCTACAGCTGCCCGCCTACACCACAGCCACAGCCATGCCAGATCCAAGCCGAGTCTTCGACCTACACCACAGCTCCCGGCAACGCCGAATCCTCAACCCACTGAGCAAGGCCAGGGATGGAACCCTCAACCTCATGGTTCCTAGTCGGATTAGTGTCTGCTGCGCCACGACAGGAACTCCAACAATTGAATTTTCTATTTGTGCTATTTAAGAGAGAGTGTTGGTGGTCCTTTCGTTTCTCAGAAAAGGGAAATTTTACACGTTAGATTATAGACTTGGAGCTATTTATTAGGGAGAACACACAGTGACAGATAACGCCAACTCTCCATTATCCATGAAAAGAAATAAGTAAAAATCACTCCTAGGTCTAAATTTTACTTGAACTGTGGGTTTCAGTCTCCTTTCTTTCCAGCTGTTACAGGATTCTCTGAGCAAAATACATTGGTTTTAATTTCTTCTTAGTCCCTGCAAACCTTAAGCTAGGTGAGAAATAAACAATGGAATGGCCCCAAAGATGGTAAAGGGGGGAGTGAGGAAAGAGAATGAGGCCTAGATCCAAACGGGGTGAGGGAGAGGCTTGGGATCAGTGCCCACCCCAGGAGAATGAGAAATCAACCGCCCAATTGCCCCAAGAAAATACCTCCCCCACTCCCTCAGCCGCAGTGTAATTCCCGGGGTCGGGAACGTAGTCCTAGGCTACTCTTGGGTGCCAGGAAGTGTGCTAAGAGCCGAGTCCCGAGTGCGGGACAAAATGTGATGCTTAGAGGCAGAAACACCATCTGTCACGCGAGTGAGAGCAACCTGCGATTTCCCACTCGAAGAAACCTCTTTGGAATCTTCTCACTTCGTCCCCAAAGGGAAACTGCCTCGGCTGACTTTCGGCGCATTTGCGTCTGAGCAGGTTGCTGAGCTCTCTTCCCGCCACCTTTTCTGCCTTTTCCGGGCGACGGTAGGTGACTCTGGGTCCCTTCCCGCCCGGCCACCTCCCCGCCGCGCCCGCGCCCTCTCTCGGGCGCCCCTGTCCGGCCACTCCTCCCGGAGCACCCACGCCCTCGGGGTCACCGGGGGCGCGGTCTTGTCTCTACTCCCCCGACCCCCGGGAGGTGACACGACGCCGTGGGACGTCCAGGCGCCACCTCAGGGCCCCCAGCGTCCCCCCCCCCCGGCCCCCCGTGGGGGCGCCTCCTTCCCGATGAGGAAACCGAGGCCGCGAGGCCGAGAGCTGCCCTGCGGACGGCCCTGCCCGCGGTGCGGGGTTTACCCGGGGGCCACGTCGTTGCCCGCGGCCCTGCCTCAACAGCCCCGACAGTCCCCTGGGCCGGGAAGGTCCCAGCTCTCTTCCATCGTCGCCTTCCTCTCAGCTCGGGAGCCTCCCCTCTTCCCCCCCGCCCCCGCCCGAGAGGCCGCCGAGGGTCCTCGAAACGGATCCCGGATGGGCTCGAAAGTCTGGAGGCAGAAGCGGACCTCTGGGGAGAGGACCGAACTGCCCCAGATTTGGAGGAGACGCCTGTCAGCGCGTGGAATGCAAGCCCTTCTGCGCAGTTATTTTTATTCCCGGGGCCTTTCTGCCTGGTCCTCGTCCTCCTCCTCTATTTGTTCCCCTTCTGTTCAGCTATTTGTGTTTTCTGATCGGGTAAGTGATTTGCGGCAGGAAATTAGATATCTTTATTCCAGAGGCACTATGGGTCTAATGGTATCTATTCCAGAGGCGGCTCTGTCTTAGTCGCGGGCTTTTTTTCTTTTCTTTTCTTTTCTTTTTTTTTTTTTTAACTTGCAGGTTATTTTGTGAAGAGAACAGAGCGCTGTTCAGCCTCGGCATCTTCCCTCCTCCCTTCAACACAACGCAACTCTTAATTAAACATGGGACACCCACACCTCCCTTCCCACAGGACCCCTTCCATCTGCTCCCCCCCACCCCAGTCTGAAATACCAGCCTTTTATGGGCAGAGAAAGCCTCGTGTTGAACTTCCCAATTAGCCAGACACATCGCAAAATAAGAGACTCTAAAGAGCTATCACTCCTATTTGGAGGCTCTTCCTTCCAGGCCTTACCTAGTACGGTTTTGGTGGCCTTAGTGTGACTTTTAAATCTTGCAGGGCTGAGGACACGAGACCGCAGACACTCAGGTCCTGAGAAGCATGATCTGTGTTTTGTGGTTGATGGGTTAGGATTAATACTCATTACAAAAGAAAGGTAAAAGTTCGGGATCGATTTGAACTGGGACATTTTCATCTTTGTAAAAGGCTTCAGGGGTAACGTTTCACCAGAGGTTCTAAGAGCTTCAAGAAAAGTCCTCCTTTCCAGGCAGAACAGTCAAGAGGGTTGGACGGGAACCTTGCATTTCTCTTTTCTCCCTTTCTGGCCACACCAAGAAGGAGGTGATTAATGAGCAGTAGAGTACTGGAATCTGAGGGTCAATGATTTTCTGATGCGAAGATCGGGATGCCTGGGGTGGGGGTGGGGGTGGGGGTGGGGACTACCGATTCCCGGACTGTCGCTGAGTCGGCAGCCATCAAGCCAGAAGCTGGGGACCCCAGGTGGAGGAATCACAGAGAGGAAAGTGGGGAGTCATCCAGTCAAAAAAGGGAGAATCCTAGAATCAGAACATGGGGTATTCTAGAGTCGGAAGGCCGGAGGGGAATCCTAGAGCCAGCTTTAGGAGGTGCCACAGGGACCGATTTCACATAAAAGAAATAGCAGAGTAGCTACTTTCAGATGACCCCTCACTAGGGACCGAGGAATATGAGGGCGCAGGCAGCCAGGCCTCCACCAACACCCCACAGACAGCGGATTCGGCCTTCCGGCTGGTGGTGCAGCTTCCGCACGCTCGCCTTCGCGCGCCACCCCCAATTATTCCACTTCTCGGGCCAGTGTTTCCTGAGGTTCGCCAGCAAGAATCCACCCAGCAATTATCTCCCCTCTCGCGCTCATGGGGGGACATTAACCACGAACGCGCTGGAGAAGAAAGGTACAGATGGGTCTTTTATTGCACACTTGGAAATGTTTCCAAGGCTTTTGTTTTCTTCTCCCATTCATTCCTGCCGGATCACTGGGATCTGCCAACTTCAGTCCCCAGAGGCTGCGGTGGAAGGGCCGGGCGGGCTCCGAGCCCCCGCTAGGGGGCGCACTCTGGCCGTGGCGCCGAGCCGAGCGCGGGAGGGGGCTCGGCTGCGAGGACAGCGACAGCCAGGGTCGGCTGGGCCTCGGGGCTGAGGCCGGCGTCGGATCCCTCGCTGCTCCCGACCCGGGCTCCAACCCGCTCCCCCACCACGTCCCGGGGCGCCGAGAGCAGCAGCTCCAGAGTAAAGGCTGCACGGGGCACAGCTCAACCCTGGACGTACACGGGGTCCCGCCGTCCCGCGAAGGAGAGAGGAACCCAGGTGGCGGTCATTACAGGGCGCCAAGTTTCCCTCTCGGATCTGGAAACCTGGGGGACGGGTGAGGCAGGACAGGTGGGCTCCGGCCGAGGGGCCCGGGGTGACAACTCAACCACTTGCTTCTCGCCCGTGGGAAGGGACCGTGCCCTCCCCCGCCCCCCGAGGACAGACGTGAGGCGGTGACCGTCTTGCCTGGCTTTGTGCTTGGAGCCAGGCTTGAGAACGCCCCGGTTAGCCGCCTGGATGGATGATTGGAGGGCGGCGGTCCTGTTTTCCCTGGTCCTCGCTCCCCGGGCCTCTTTCCCCAGGCTGCTGGCAGGTAACGGAAAGCGGAGAAGTTTGAAAAGAGGGGGAGTTGCCCTGACACAGTAACCACACCCACACGGTCAAGTCTGGAGGGCTCGGCCGTGGTCCTTGGGACGCTGCTTCCCAACAAACCTCTCCCAGCCGAGCCCTGACGGTGGAATCCCCGGCTCTGGCGGACCACACGGCGAAGAGGGGAGAATTAGCAAACGCCAAGGAGTCTCCCCCGGAAATCCAAGTTCTCAGCCCCTCTGGACCTTTCCATGGGCTGCTCTTTTGTAAACACATCAGCAAACAAACACCGTCCACAGACAGATCCCCGCAGCCGTGGGGAGAACTGAGGCAGAGGTAGGGAGTGGAGGGCAAGGAGCGGGCAGAGAAGGTGAGGGGCAAGTGCTAGGCAAGCGGATTATGTTACATTTCCTCCTATTACCAGACTTCCCGGAGGAGAGACCTCGATTTGTGCATAAAATGCATACCCTGAAGTGGATAAGACTCTGAAAGCGGCGTTTGAGGAGGTTAACCTTGACTGGTTGGAGTTAAGGGGAGTTGGGGGGGGGGAGGCAAATATTTCTGTTTGTGCCCTCCGGCTCTTCCCAGCACCGGCTGTCAATCCCGACGCTTGTTATCCTCACAAGGCTTCAGTTTGTTTGCCTGATCTCAGCAAGGTTTTCTTCCACAAGTAGAACTATAATTGCTATAATTCTACTGTATCATTTGGATCATTGCAGTATTGTTGTTTTCTCTCCCTCTTTCTCTCCTCCTAACACTGCAATAACGCGCTCCAGTGTTAAATTAGCAGGTTGCGGAAGACCTTAAATGAATGAAAGTTTGTTAAAAAAAAAAAAAAAGAAATTAAATAAATAAACCAGCAAAATGACTTGGCAAAGGGGATATCGCATCACAGAGAATCCTCGAGTGTAATCAGGACTTATTGTCTTCCCTTCCAATGGCTTCCAAATTGGTCGCCAGACTCCAATGAAGTTTATTTCTATTGTTTAAATATATGTTTTGAAGAGGTTGAACATAATTTAAGGGGACCTGAGCCGTCCGGTGTGGCTGGGAGCCCATTACAGCTTTATTTATCTATGTGTATATTGCACAATAAATTAAAACGTCTCGAATGAAAAATGTGCAAGGTTAACTCTCCTCCAAACATTTTTTTCCTGGATAATAACATCTAACTGCCACCCCCTTATCCCGCATTTCTTGCAAATATAATTTTAAAACTACAATGTAGAATTAGCTCTCACCACAGAAGAGAAAGGGGTTTCTTCCATTCGCCTCTTCTAGGTGATTATTATTTCCCGTCCTGGGGACAAGCCTCGTTTTTCACCATAAACAACAGTTTTGAACACTTTTGACCCTCACTTCCGGCCATAATTGTCATTTTTATCTTAGTGATTGATTTTAAAAGCAGATGAACTGCAAACCATTGTTTTCCTGGCGGCCCAGGAACAGAAAACCAACAGTTACAGACCCCAAAGATTAGAGGAGCCAGGGGAGTTGTGAATAACAAAGTACAAATGTGAATAATATTATCACTAAAATGAAATTACGTTTGATGAGTGGGTAAAAGAAAGTGGAGAAAGTGAAGTGGAAAGTGTCATCCAGCTGACAGCGTAAACATTTAATTGGCTAAACTAAAAGTTCTTTTATACATAGTCCTACAGCCCAATCCGGAAAAGTCTACCTACTCAACAAATCAACTAGATTCTTCTTTGATACTAGAGGCATCATTTTGGTTTTTAAAATAACATGTTAGGATAACATACATATATCTTCAGCCTATCTTCTGATCAGACACTGGAGAGGGCAGCAGATTGTCTCCCCACGGCTGTGTTAGAAAAGTTTTCTGTTTCTGGTTTTTTTTTTTTTTTAATTTAATCTTTCAGGGATGGCAAGAGCCAATTGTAGAGACTGAAGTTGGGTGTTGAATTGTGACAAAGATCATTTCAGGGCTGCTGGCTGTAAAGGGAGCTGGGTTGGGCCCTTCTCCCTGAAGTGAATGGATGCGCCTTCCCAATAGCGTCCTCACTTGGGGAGATTGATAGAAAATACCAAAAATAAACAAGATAAAAATAACAAGTAAAGATAGTTTTCACCAGGTTTCCCAAAGAAAGGCATTATATTCCATTAATAGAATTAGATTTAATTCCAGGGGTCATTAAGTCAGAATCAGAAATTCTATGTTAACCTCCCCTTTTGCAGTGGATGATTAAAATTAGAATACACCCCAGCAGAAAGTCCGACTTCTTTTTTAAAAAAAGCAGAACAGCTGCAGAAGGGGGAGGAGGGGGACGGAAGCAAAGAAATCTTCCACCGAGAGAGTTGAAACCCCGTTAGACTCTCAGAAATGATTTGTGCGTTTGTGTCTTTTTTTGTTTAACACGATCTTCTTTGGACTCATTTTCAGCCCACTCCCTGCGTGTGCAGGAGTGTGACTCTGAAGTCACGGAGCCACCCGCAGCCGGGTCTTGTGGATTTCCGACGCCGGGCCCTCTGGGGAGGGAAAAGTGCCTCCGTCTCTCCTAGCGATCAGCCGCCCGGACGCCCGCGAGGGTCCGCGGCTGGAGGCCGGCTCGGAGGAGACCGACGCGTCTCTCCGCCTCTCCGAGACCCGAACGCGGGGAGTGGGCTCTCTGGGCCGGGGAGGGAAGGGGGAGGGAATCGGCGAGCAGAAGGTTAGTTTCAAGCTGAACAGAGTAGTATAAAAACACAGAACTGTGGGTGAGGATGGAAAAGGAAGAATACAAGAAAGGGAGAAGATCCCAGGTGCCTTGGAACCGCAGAGAGGGCTTAAAAGAAAACCAAATGTCAGAGACAGCTTGGCTTCTCCTTGGCCCCCCAGTCCCATTATCCAAGTACAGGAAAAACTGGTGAGACTCAAACCAAAAACCAGAGAGAGACCGAGGCAGACCCAGAGATAACCTTTCCCTCTAGGCGTTAATAGTAATAATATCAGCATTAGTATTAACATTATTAATGTGCCTGTTCCTAACCCTTCATCCCGCTCCAGTTTTGTCTTGAAAGCTCCTGCCAAGCCAGCCCGATCTGTCTGCCACCCACCCACGAGCATCCAAGAGTTATGCAGATGTTTATGGCTGAAAAAAAAAATCTCAGTTATGCATCCTTGTATTTTTAAATACTGACTGTAAGTGATTCAAGTATAATCCTTTGTAAAACGCGTTTCTCTTTGACACATTGAAGGGGTTGAGAGAGGAAAACCCGGCGTGGATTCCCCCTCCCCGGCCCCTCTCCCACCCACCACCCTCGCCCCCACCGTGCCAGCATCGAGGCCCCTGGCTGTCCCTCGGGCCCTGCACCCAGTCAAGGAGGGCGTTCGTGCTAGCCACTCGTCCAGGCTTGTCCCAACTTCAGTCCGAGTTGGGTCTCGGTTCTCAGCGCTGGACGCGCAGCAAGCTGTTTGGGGAGAAACTGCGCTCTTTTTCAGGTTTGCTCTTTGGCCTTTGCCGGGGTGGGGGTGGGGGCCCTCCAGGCCAGGAGCGTTCAGAATTTTAGGCGCTGAGACTCGGTTGAAGGCAAACCTGCGTCCCTCCCACCCAGGAGAGCTCAGGGCTCGGGGTAGGTTCTGCTCCCTGCGCGCGATCTGAGAGTGTCCAGCCTCGGGGTGATGGCCTAACCCACAGGGGCGAACTTGTGGGCAGAAGAGGCAAGCGAGTCCGGAGAGAAGGGGGAGACTCCCAGACCTGTCCCCAGCCTCCCCCGCTCACAGCCGACACGCACTCGCCTGTCCCTTTCTGCCCTGTAGATGCTTTAGGGAAGGCCGCCCGCCTTTGGCAGGGCTTTGTCTTTAAGGGGACTTTTCCCAGAGTTGAAGACGAAGGTGAGAGAGGTTGAGAGACGCTACTAACCAGAGAGCAACCGCTGGGCTCAGGGTGAAGACTAACAGCTCAATGCGTTGGGCCGCAAGAGAAAAGTGGACGCCCCAAACGGCAGATGTTTGCTGGCGGCCCTCACCCCGGCACCTCCGAGGCCCTCTGGCCTAAAGAGAATGGCGATTGAGGACCACTGAGGTCAAGGCGCTGTCCTGGGAGCGCCTCTGAAAACGGCCAAGTCGGCGCCACGGCGATCCCAGCCTCAAAGGCCTTGCCTCCACGGGAGCGAGGTCCTCCGGCTGGTGGAAGGGGCGCACGTTGCCCAAGAGGCACCCACAGGCCTGACATCCGAATAAGCTGGAGCTTAGGGCTAGCCCTGACGGGTTAAAGGAGGAGCTACGGGAACAGGATGGAGAAGCGAGAAAGTTATTAAGTTAAAAACAAAAAAGAAAAAGAAAATTGGCTTGGGCGAGTGCCTGTTGCCCCCCCCCTCCACCGCCGGCCTTTCCCGAATCCAGTCCGGGCTTTGCGCGGAGCCCACAGCCCGGCGCAGCCCGGCCTCTGGCGAGAGCCAATCAGAAGGCGCCTCTCAGCACGTGGAGGAGAGAGACTCCAGAGCTCCGTGCCCGCGGCTCACTACACTTGTTACTGCTTGTCCTGAGCGCGGAGAAGGCGAGCTCCGGCCGCGGGCAGGGCGGGAGCCGGCAGCCAGCGACCGAGCGAGGCAGAGAGGCACAGGGATCGCAATAATATCTATTATAACCAGCTATCTAACTTCACCCCCCAACACACACCCATACATCCCACCCGCCCCGAAAGGCAGCCAGCGGCCCGCTTCTCTGCGCCCGGGGGAAAAAACCCCAGCCATGAGCAATCAGTACCAGGAGGAGGGCTGCTCCGAGAGGCCCGAGTGCAAAAGTAAATCTCCAACTTTGCTCTCCTCTTACTGCATCGACAGCATCCTGGGCCGGAGAAGCCCGTGCAAAATGCGGCTTCTGGGAGCTGCGCAGAGCTTGCCCGCCCCGCTGGCCAGCCGCGCCGACCAGGAAAAGGCCGTGCAAGGTAAGGCTGCGCTCGCGAGGCACCTGGAAAGGGTTCTGGGCACTGGTTTGGATGTGTGATGTCTGGGGGCCGGGGGCCCGCGGTTGTCCGACTCGAGAGGGAGGGAAGAGGAACAACTCTGAGGCCTGGTGCCTCCAAGAGCGGTAAATATCTCGCCAAGGGGCTGTCTCTCCCTCCCTCTCTGCTTCCAGAAAAAGCAGAGACCAAGCTTCGCTTCAGGGGCCCTTAGGTTCTCGGCGTTGGTCCTTAGGTCGTTTAAGTGCGCCCTTTGGTGGCCTTGAGGGTGCTCTGAAGAGGGGCGGCAGGTCAGAAACAGCAGGTGCCAGGTGGGCCCTTGTAACCACAACTTGGTGAAGACAAGAGCCGCAAGAGCTGTGAATGGGAACTCCAGGCAGAGTGAGCCTTGGCCTTTCCTCTTTGGACGATTTCTTTACACGCGGTGTTCTGCTTTTTTCTTCTTTTTATAATCGTAGATTACTTGTGACCTTTTAAACCCAAGCTTTGCAGAAACCATCTCCCTGGGAGTCCCCAAATGCTCCTTACTTACTGTATTTGAAGTGTATGAAATGTGCGGCTTCTGGGTGCTATTTTTTTCTCTGCTTTGTTAATTTTTTTTTTAAAAATAGAGTTGAGGTGTTTCAAAGCTCTTTTTTTCCCTAAAATTAAAAATTCCAGAACAACTGTCGTTTTGCCCCGAACCTGTTACACTCAAGTTTCGCCTTGAGCTGGCTGCAGAGGTGTCGCACAGGGAAAGAATTGTTGATTTCTTTTCCAATCCGTAAACCAGCGGTCCAGCGGCAGCGCCACTTGGAAGACAGGAGCAGACAGCGGAGAAGGGGTCCTTTAAAATAAAACTGACTTTTTCCTTTTCTTTTTTTAGCCTGCAGTGGCACCTCTGCCAGGCGCTTCCTCGAGGGGAAGGAGCGGCCTGTGCCTATTGCACCCCTTCTGCCCCCACCCAGGCCTTTCCAAGCCCATTTTCGCCAGGACGATTTTTCTGGGCGAGGAGCCTCCGGCCCCTCCTGCTAGGGGCTGTTGGGGCAAGGCCTGGACTCAGGGCCACTGGGCCGCTCCCCCAACCCCTGCCGGGGTCCCGTGCCCGGCAGCGCCCCCTCGTCAACCCCCGCCCGCGTGGCAGAGCCGAGGGCACAGGTCGTGCGCAAACTTTTCAGGGTGGTGATTTTTTAAAAGTTGTTGAATGTTTTCAGATTCCCCACCACCACTCCGAAATGGGAAGTAAAAAATGTGAGAGTGCAATCGAAAGAAAAAGAGAGGAAGAAAGAGGGAAGGAAGTAGGGTTGTGGAGCGCACAAGAAGAGAAAGGGAGGAGATGGAGAGGAGAAAGATGGGGAAAGAACGGGAGAGACGGGGAGAGAGGAAGAAAAAAAATTAAAGGAAGGGCGAGGAGAGGAAGGGGTAAAGGAAGACAGGAACTAAAAGGACTAGTGGAAGGAGAGGAAAGGAGGAGGGAAGAAATAAGAAGGAAAGCCTAGAAAGGGAAGGAGAGAGAGGAAGATGTAAAGGAAAAGAAAAGCAAGGAAGGTAGGGAAGGAGGAGAAGGGCGTCTGGTGGCCATGGGGTGGGTGGCTGGGTGGCTGGGTTGCCGCGCGCGGGGAGGCCTAGGCGCCGAGGGAGCGGCGGCAGGCCTGCCTGGGCGGCGACTTGGCGGGGACGCTCGGCCGGCCAGCGCGCTGACCGCTCTCCCTTGCCCGCAGGCTCCCCCAAGGGCAGCAGCGCCCCGTTCGAGGCAGAGCTGCACCTGCCGCCCAAGCTGCGGCGCCTGTACGGCCCGGGCGGGGGCCGCCTCCTCCAGGGCGCCGCGGCGGCGGCGGCGGCAGCGGCTGCCGCGGCGGCCGCAGCGGCCACGGCCACGGCGGGTCCGCGGGGGGAGGCCCCGCCGCCGCCGCCGCCGCCGACCTCGCGGCCGGGGGAGCGGCCGGACGGCTCCGGGGCCGCCGTGGCCGCCGCGGCAGCGGCCGCCGCGGCCTGGGACACGCTCAAGATCAGCCAGGCGCCGCAGGTGAGCATCAGCCGCAGCAAGTCGTACCGTGAGAACGGGGCGCCCTTCGTGCCGCCACCGCCCGCCCTGGACGAGCTGGGCGGCCCGGGGGGCGCCGCGCACCCGGACGAGCGCCTCGGCGCGGCCGGCGGCCCCGGAGGTGCCCCGGCGGGGAGTAGCGGCACGGGGGCCGAGGACGACGAGGAGGAGTTGCTGGAGGACGAAGAAGACGAGGACGAGGAAGAGGAGCTGCTGGAAGACGACGAGGAGGAGATGCTGGAGGACGACGCTCGAGCGCTGCTCAAGGAGCCCCGGCGCTGCGCCGTGGCCGCCACCGGCGCGGTGGCCGCCGCCTCCGCAGCCGCCGTGGCCACGGAGGGCGGGGAGCTGTCACCCAAGGAGGAGCTGCTGCTGCACCCAGAGGACGCCGAGGGCAAGGACGGCGAGGACAGCGTGTGCCTGTCTGCGGGCAGCGACTCGGAGGAGGGGCTGCTGAAGCGCAAACAGCGGCGCTACCGCACCACTTTCACCAGCTACCAGCTGGAGGAACTGGAGCGGGCCTTCCAGAAGACGCACTACCCAGATGTCTTCACCAGGTACGCGCGAGGGGTGGTCGGTGGTCACGGCGCCAGAGGCTGGAGGGTGCGAATGGGCCCGGGAGAGGGAAGGCGGTGGGGCAGGGGCCCTGGCCTCGGGGCAGGGACTTTGCTCCTGGACCCAACCCAGGGGCGCCCTCCCAAAGGCACCCACCCCTGTTCACCAAAAAGCACTCCCTCCCAACCCCCCTACTCCGGACTTTACGTTTAGACGGGGACGATTTTTTCTGTTACCTTCCCGAGGCCTTTCCATTTTATTTTTGTCAAATGACAAGTTTTAGTTAGAGAAAAAGACACGGGCCTCTCTAAAGGGCGCCCGAACGCGCCACCTTGGAGATTTGCGCTCCCCAGCGCACCCACCCGGGCCCCCGGAGCGCTGCGGTCCCAGCCAGGTCTCAGGCCAGGCTCAGGAAGCGCTGCCAGACCTCGCTGCCAGAGCTAAGCAGCGGCTATTTTTGGCCGCTGTGTGGTGCGCTCGCCACCCCCGCCTGATGCCCCGGGAGCCTGGTGGGTATCAGTTACTTGGTTCGCAGTGGAGCTGGAGCCCGTGCCTGCGGAGAAGCCGTGAAAAAGATCCAAGTTCTGTCGTTTGAGGACTCCTGAAATAACCCGAGGAAGTCAAAACTGGGCAGTGTTTGGTACTGGTATCTGCACAACAGTGGGGGCACCAACCAGAATCATCGCTGTCCGCTCTCCCTCCAAACACATTCAACCCAGTGTCGGTTTAATGTACGCGGGTTCCCAGGGGCGGGCACTGATTGCTGGGAGCCTGGCAGGCGGCAGATGGAACAGCTGGGGGAATTTTTCTCTTTGGACTGGTGGGTGTCCAACCCGGGTATTCCGCCTCCACTTCCCACTCGCCCAGGTTTTGGGGTGAAAGATGTGCCTGTGAGAAGACTGGACCCCTGGGCACGGGCTTATTCATCCTGCCTGGGGCTCAGGCCCTGCTGGGGGCCTTCCTCTCCCAGCCCAAGGCTAAGGTCTGGCTCCCGCGAGGAGCCAGAGGTAGGGCAAACTTCCCCCAACAGAGAGGGAGAGAAAGGGATAGGTATCTGCCTGGCGTCGGGCTTGTCAAGCTCCAGCAGCGCCTTCGCAGGGGACGTGTGCAGCTTTTCAATGTGCATTTTAGTAGCGGAAAGCTGCCCGCCCCCTTGAACCGGAGGAGAAATCGCTTAGCGCTCAGGAGGCCTGAGCCAGCTCTCTAGAGCAGTTGGTCTAGCAATTAATTGCCAAGCTGCCTCCTAAGAAGAAACGGAAAAGAGTAGACTGCATATGGGGCCAAGGCACCAAACTTGATCATCCTGCGCTAAACTTGGGTCTCCCCTGTATCATGCAGTTCCCTCATTATTTTTTTAAAAGAAGATAAATTTTAAAATAACTATGTGCTATCAAATAGCTACCTGGCGGACCTGCTTTTTTCGCATTTATCACACACATGTAATTCAAAAGGAGAAAATCAGGTGGGGTCGCTTGGCACCCAGGTCTGCCCTTTTTTTTAGGTTCTTCAGGGGAACCAAAGTACACGAAGAGGGGCAGCTCCTCTTCGGCACCCCATGCCCACCTCTTTCTGACCCAGGGGGTTAGTTAGAGCCCCTTGGCTCCCGCCCCGGAGCCAGCCAGGAGTGGGGTTTTAGGGTTTTAGATTTGCTGACGTTCACTGCAGCAGGAGGCAGCGGGGGAAGCGCTCACGGGACCGCTTTTCCCTGAGTCCTGAAGTTTCAGGTGTGAACCCGGGGGACTGCCAGCAGTGCAGACCCGGGTCCCAGGCTGGTGCAGCCCCCGCTCTTTCATATTAACGAGCAGAGAGCCAATTATTCTCCGGCGCGCTCATATTTTCGGTAAACAGGTCGTAAGCCGTTTTACAGCATCTTAATGGTTTCCTATTTGCCTTAATTGTCGCAGTAATAACTGCAATAACGGGGTAGGGTTTCAGTTAAATTGACTTCCTCTGAGATGGGCAGGGTTTGTAGTGGGCACTGGAGTCAGGAGGTGCACAGAATTTTGTTTAATCGAAAAATTACCCCACTGAACTCTTAACAAGCTTAACATATCTCCAGAGGGTAACGGGGAGTGTGACCTAAGAGGGTGAGGGAGGGAGGAAGGGGGGGAGAGATGGAGGGAGAGACTGAGAGCTGGAGAGAGACAGAGGGAGAGAGAAGAGACAGGAAGAGGAGAGGAGAAAACATTTTTTAAAGAAGGCAGAGAGAAACCAAGTGGCTGAAAGAAGTGTTTTGTAGTCAAGTGCTGAGTTCTCCCATTTACTATTAGGACAAAACAGGGTATAAGCTCTGTGTGTGTGTGTGTGTGTGTGTGTGTGTTTCTTGTCTAGCTCTGGCTAGAGAGAGTGAGAATCTGACTTTATGGACTTAGAGACTCAAGAAGCCACCCCTGTCACTCTTGCATATAATACACTATAATAGATAAGACCCTATTTCTGGCGCTGTGCTGTGTTTTTATGTTTTCAGTCAAATAGCAGGCACTCCAGTGGCCAAGGGATGGTGATGCCCATGTGTCTGGGGTGAGATCCGAATGGAGGAGGCTGCCAGCCAGGGAAAGGTGGCTGACAAGGGGCTTGCTGGAGCCTGCAGTGACCTCCTGCCTGTGTGTTGCTTTCTTATAGGGAGGAACTGGCCATGAGGCTGGACTTGACTGAAGCCCGGGTCCAGGTGAGCTGCACAGCAGAGAGGGAGGAAGGGAGGGGTGGTGGGTTGGGGGGGAGAGCCGGGGAGAGATGGGTTGATGGACTGGGGAGTTGTTGAGAGACCCCCCCTACCTAAAATGAAGAGAAGCAGAACTAGAAAGATAGACCCAAACACTCACACACAAAACGAGATTAAAATGTGAAGACCTGGGAGGTTGAAGGGGAAGGGTTCTGGGCTCGGGAGCCTTGCGGAAGGAGTCCAGGATCAGAAGAGGGGTTTCAGGGTCCCCGAGACTATAGTTCGGAAGCCCCCCAGGGCCACCGCCCCTGTAGGAAACAATCTGTGAACTGACTTCTCCTGATTGGAATAATGGGATGGAGCATGGATTTGGTTGTTAGACAAATCCGCTCAGCTCCAAGCAGGTATTTGGCTGCGATTAAGTCTCCAATCGGGCTTCATAAAAGCCCACTTAGTGCTAGAACAAACAGGGCCATTTGAAGGCAAAATGCTGTTTGATTTCCCCTCCGCCCGCACAAGGAGCTGGCTAATGCTATTTGATTTCCCATTTTTTATAGCAATGAGCCCACATTGATCTAATAGGGAGTGAGTGCAATGCTATTAAAGGTGTTTGCAGCCCCATACCAGAGTGCATTTCCGAACCCAGGCCTCATAACCAAAGAGACGATCAACACTGGGCAGCCCCAATGGCCAACAGAAAACAGATGTCCCTGGGTTAGGAGCTGAGTGAATCACTTTACAGTCAAAATCAAGCGCTGATAAAGCACAATAAATTCCATATGGCTCATTTAATACACAACAGCTTCTTGCATTAGAGGGCTAATGATGAGGCCTGTCCCCTCCTTTCTGTTGACACATTTCTCCATTGTCAAACAGAGATGTGACAGCAACTCCGCATTTTCAGCTCAGGGGAACGAGTCGTGGGAAAGTTAAATAACTTTTAAAAAGAAAGAGAGCGCCCCCTCCCCTTCTCCTCTCTCCCTATTCACTGGAGAAGATGTAATTAAGTGAATATGAATTATTAGAGTCCTTTCGTTTACCTTTGGGGGGCCTCCGAGGTATTAATTCAATAATGAGGAATTGCAGGGGGACATCTTGATAATTGCAGTTGAGCCGGCAGAGCTGATCGTCTGTAAAAGGTTTCCACGTTCTTTGAGGGCATTCTGCCTCCACTGTCCCCGCCTTTACTCCTTTCACTGCCATCAAGGAGTGGCGGATATTCTCGTCTAGACAGATTTGGATACACAAAAGCTGCCCACCCAGCCTGGTCTCATCTAGTCTTGCTTTTTCAAGTCTCTGAATTTCCACACTGGAGTGTTTCTGCAGGGCTCCAATAGGTTATTTGAAGGCTGTGGAATGTTACAAGCGGGCCCCCTTTCCGCAAAATTTTAAGTCATCGACCAGCTTGGATTCTCCATTTGTCTTGCCCTAGAAGTCAGACCAAGTCCAGATAGGGGTGCTAGTCACGACCGCCCCCAGTGTGTATATTTGAAAAGCAGAGATGTCTTAAAATTTTTTTAAACATATTCCCCTGGGATAATTTACATTGTATTTTAATATAACTGTATAGCCCTGGAGTTCATTCTTAATTTCTAGACTTGTGTGCCGGCATAAACCCAGCCCTAAAAATATTAATGCCTTCAAGGGAGAAGGCGCATAGCTTCCCAGCTGTGGGTGTGATGAGCAGGTCACATAAAAATAATTTCATGCTCCTGGGAGTTATTTTTAGACTATGGTAGCTGCCACATTTCAGGTAACGGTCTCTACTAAAACTGCTTTCTATTAACAATTAGGAAGATACCTTGTGCTAAAAACCTCCCCCAAGCCTAGAGCTGTCTCATTTCACATGAGCGATTTAAACCACATCCCCAGAAGAAATAAAGAAATAAAGGACCTGTTAGCTCTGAAGATGTACACAGTCTACAGGTATCGAGCACTCCGGTTTTTCTGTGCCCAGGTATTGCTGCGTACCTGGTCCACGCAGTCAGGGCCTTCCTAGGTGAAACCCAGCCCTGCCTAGAGCCATTGCAGATAGCAGGCTGTGTCCCCCACACTTCATTTCAAGGAGAACTGACCCCCTAACGTGTCTGCCTGTTTGCTAATTACCACAGGTATTTCCTCCCTCCTTCCCAGCTCTCCTCAAGCCCCAGAACTCAGAGTAGTGCTCGAAAATGTTCAAAAAATATTTCTAGAAAGATTCAATGAACCACCTCCCCGATTCTCTTTTCAACACAGAGCAAGGATTGTGTCAGCTCTTGGGTAAACATGAAATGGGTGAAAATAGCTGACTTGCAGGAGAAAGCTGATGTGCATTCTTCTTCTGGTGGCTGCCAGTTTCCCCATGCTTTATTTAACTCATTCCTCATCACAGCCTTAAGAGTCAAGTTTTATTATCCCCATTGTACAGATTAGAAAACTGAGGCTTAGAGAGGTTTAAGTCTTAAAGACACAGCACACAGCGGCACAGACATTTAAACCTTGGTTTCCTCACCATTAAACACACCAAACCACTTTTCTTAAACTTGGAAAGGAACTAGGCTAGTTGAAGTAGCCACTGTAAAGAGTTCGCTTGCCCTGTGTTTCCTGCTGGCTTTAAGTTTGGGGGCCCTTTTACCGCCTCTCTGGCCCCAGCCCCGTCCTTGAATAAACTGAGGCCAGAGCTGGGTTGGGGCCCCAGTGGAAAGGAGGGAAGGCCCTGGGCGGTGCGGGATGGGGCGCGGGGAGCGGGGGTGGGTGGGTGGGAAGAGGCGTGGACGTGCCGGAGTGCCCGCTGGGCCCCAGGCCCAGAGCCCAGAGCCCAGAGCCCAGAGCCCGGAGGCCGTGCGCCAACCCCAGCCTCTCTCTCTACTTTGCAGGTCTGGTTTCAGAACCGTCGGGCCAAGTGGCGCAAGCGGGAGAAGGCGGGCGCGCAGACCCATCCCCCGGGGCTGCCTTTCCCCGGGCCGCTCTCTGCCACCCACCCGCTCAGCCCGTACCTGGACGCCAGCCCCTTCCCCCCGCACCACCCTGCGCTCGACTCGGCCTGGACCGCCGCCGCCGCAGCCGCCGCCGCCGCCTTTCCGAGTCTACCTCCGCCTCCGGGCTCGGCCAGCCTGCCGCCCAGCGGGGCCCCGCTGGGCCTGAGCACTTTCCTCGGAGCCGCCGTGTTCCGGCACCCGGCCTTCATCAGCCCTGCGTTCGGCAGGTAACACGCGGCCTCGGGGAGTCTGTCTCTCATATACACACAGGCTGGGGTCCAGGGAGCAGGCCGGAGACGGTCAGGGACTACACACATCTTTCCTCTCTGGCTTTACCTCAGAGATTTAGCCAAAGAAAACAATCTCTAAGTTTGCCTTAAACAGTGTGGATCTCAAAGGGAATGACTTGGGACTGAGGCAATAGCATCAACTGTGGAAATTGGGAGTGTTCAATGAAAGCCGTAAAAGTACCATTTGCAGGCAGCAGCAGTTCAGGCCATAGACGGTATGAATAAGTGGGTACAGGTATAGGCCACAGGAACCAGGGGTGACTTTTCAAGTTTTGCAAAAGTCCTTCCTCATGCCCCAAAGCCTGGCAGTCAGAGGAACACAGCTCTGGTCCCCACAAGAGTCCCGGAGCCACGGCCTTCTGGGTGCAAAAATTTCTTTTCCTCCAGACTCTTATCTTCCTTGTCATTCAGCTGACCTGCAGCCAGCCATACCCCCAATATGTGCAAGCCCTGACACCCACAGAGGCCCAAGACAAAGAGATAAAAGAAACAGTTCATCATATGTTATAACTCCTTTTCTTTAAATGAACATCGAATGATGAAATTAAAAGTCTGTATAATCACACAGACAAAGAAACAAAGGAGAGATGTATTAAGTTGGAAAGTGCAGTGAAAATAAAATTCAATGCAGCTTCAATGATCTCTTTTGGGGAGAACAAAGAAATAATAGATTGATCCAACTGTGCAGCCACTTAACCAAAAATCATCTTGGAGAAAATTTTCAAAAAAGACTCAAAGCGAAATTAGTCTTTTTGTAACAAACTAATAAACAGAAAGTACACTGAGGTATAGTGACTCAGTTTACCTAGTGAAACCAAGGCATGTTACGCCCCCTCCAGGCCACATTTTATTTGTTTCTGGGGAAAAAAATTAAAGGCCTATATCCATCACCCAACACCCCCTCCTTTTCCCTCCTCTCAAGTGACTTGTAAAAAAGCTGGCAAACCAAGACTAGAGAACCGGGCTTCGAGATTTGGAGAGGCTGGAAGAGGGTTGTGGTGCGGGTAGTGCAAGAGGTGGAGGGTGGGCTTAAGAGAACCGAGCCCAAGTGGAAGCCTTGAGTTGGTCTTACAGGGGCCGGTACCCAAAACCCTGGGGGGAAGCGGCGGATGTAGGGGCGGTGTGTGTGCGCGGGTCCGAAGGATCTGCTCAGCTGCAGGTCCACAGTGCAATGCAAAGGCGCCCGGTGGAGGAATCCAGGCGCGTCCTGGAGGCGGTGGCGAGGACTGGAGTCCCAGGCTTGGGCTTCACCCGGCGCCGCGCGAACCGGGTTCACGGGTCCCGAGTGGGGGCTCTCTGGGACAAGAGGCAAGGGCGCAGGGAAGGCGAAGACGGGTGGGGGGAGTGTCGCCACACTCGGGCGTGGGACCGCTGGCAGGTCAGAGCCGCCTGGTGAGCGGAAATCAACTGGCGGACGCGCCCCCCCCCCAATGGTCTTTGGCCCGGTCCGGGCCGGTGGCTAGAAGACCAGACCGGCAAACAAGACCAGCTTTTCCAGGGTGAAAGGAGCCCCTGGCCGGGCTGGGAAGGCGCCCTAGGGAGTACCAAGTGCAGCACAGGTCTGGATCAGTTTTGATCCCACGAATCCGGTCTCTCTTTTTTCTCTTTGTCTCGCCTCTTTTTTTTCCCCTGGCAAATAGTATTACAGGCAAGCGAAGCCCCTGGTCTGAGACTACATCCCCTGCTTAAGCGAAAGCACAGAATCCACGTAGTTGGGCGGTGGGGGTTTTGGGACACGAGGCCTCACTCTGCCCCGACTGTGGACTTCAGGAATATCTGGCCCCTTGGTCTTCCTGCCCCCTCCCCCTTTGTTGGGTCCCTGCTCTAGTAAACCCTGTTGGAGCGCCCCAGCCTCCCCCTCCTACCCCGCGCCCAGCTACTCCCCAGCAGCCCGCCGTGGCGGCGGCGGCGGCGGCAGCGGCGCCCTTTTGTGCCCTCTGCTCCGCAGGGGAGAGGTAGCGGGAAAGGCTGCCCGAGGCGCCGCGCGCAGCCTCTGGGGCTGGGGCGGTGACCACGCTGTTTGCTCTCCCTGCAGGCTCTTTTCCACCATGGCCCCCCTGACCAGCGCGTCGACCGCGGCCGCGCTCCTGAGACAGCCCACGCCGGCCGTGGAGGGCGCGGTGGCGTCGGGCGCGCTGGCCGACCCTGCCACGGCGGCCGCAGACAGACGCGCCTCCAGCATAGCCGCGCTGAGGCTCAAGGCCAAGGAGCACGCGGCGCAGCTCACGCAGCTCAACATCCTGCCGGGCACCAGCACGGGCAAGGAGGTGTGCTAAAGGCTGCCCTCCACTTCGCGCCCCGGGCGCGACCCGAAAGGTCACCTCACTCAGCACCACTCAAGACCAAATGGAAACAGAGGACCAGCACACTCCCGAGACGGCACTGAGAGAGCGCGGCCGCCTTTGCAGCAGCCTGGACGCGGGCAAGGCAGCCCTTGGCACTACCGGACGTGGCACCTCCTCGGCTGGCCGTCCACACGCCCCTGCCCCTGTCCCTGCCAACCTCGATCCAACTCGAAGTCCACTCTCCTGTTCTTACTTTACTGAAAATATCGGGGAGGTTTTCTCCTTAAGACGCCTGGTATTGAAGTTAAAAATTTTAAAAGTCCAACCTCTCTCCCTCCTGACACCCCACTTAGCTTTCTTTTCTTTTTCTTTCTTTTTTTTTTTTTTAATAGGATTTTGGCGCTCTAAGTTGATTCCCCCCAGCGTGTGCTCCGGAGAGAGCCCAAGGCTGGGGAAGCGAATGCGAATCTGTAAGATAGCTAACAGTGCACTTAACGGAAAGGGGCGTCTTGTTCTTGTTCTCTTCTTTATCATACACCAACCAAGGTTTTTATATCAAACCAAAGGGAAATACTCTGCTAGAATATGGACTGTTGAAGTCACCAAACTGTGATTATTGATTCTGTACATACCATTGTTATTAAAAAAAAAGAACAGAGCTTTGTATATTTGAAATGTTATAACGCAATTGCACTCAGCGTGGTATGGTAAAAGTTTGTCCTTCTGTAGATTCTTACTGTGTTGTAGATACGGTAGGGTTCCTAGACAAATATTTATGTACTCAAGCCCTTTATTTAACTTATTAACTGTAGATGCTTCTGAAACCTTCAAGATAAAAGCAATGGTACAGTACTTTTGTGTAATGTGTAATTGTTATCACTTTTCCTTGCTATCTAGTGGAGAAGTGTCACGCTCAAAATAAAAAAAAAAAGTTATATGTTTAACAAAAGGAAGTGTGAATACTCTCTAACAGGCGCCGAGGGGGACAGTAGAAAGGGGCCCCCCAGAGGGCGGGGGCAGGGTGGGCTCCTGCTCCCCAGCATCTCCTGGATTTATCTGTGTTTTCCTGACAGAGGCCCTAGGTTTGAATCTGACCCTCACCGAATCCAGGTTTCCTACGAAGGTTAAGATTGCTGCCGCGGTGCTTTCCACACACACACACACACACTAAGGCTCTCCCTAGTCGTGCCGCAGAGGGAGCCCCGGGGGCCTGGGCCCCAGAGGTGGGGTGCGCTCCAGGGTGGGTGGGTGTACCTTAGGCGTTGTCGATGGTGAGGACGGATATTTGAAGCGAGCGGGAACCTTGGCTCGGATGGCGGCGATAGAAACTGTTCGTAGGAAGTGCACAGTCCTTGATGACAGGTAATGGCAAGAGCGAGGAGCCCAGGCGCTGGCTTCCGAGGGGGCGGGCTCCACGGTACACGCGCGGGGAGAAGGGTGTGTGTGTGTGTGTGTGTGTGAGAGAGAGAGAGAAGAGAGAGAGAGAGAGAGAGAGAACAGTGATGGAAAGGCAGCGAGGGGTATCCAAGTGGCAGATCTTAACTCGACAAATGTCATTACATCACTTATCCAGGCATTGGGAAAGGTATATACTTAAAAAAAAAAAAAAATCTAAACAACTCAGGTTTTCGCGAGGAGACCCAAACAGATGCGCAATCTGCAACCCCCTGGGCGCACCCCCTACCCGCTCCGGCGACGGTAGCTTCTCCCTCCCTCGGGTCCTGCCTGCGCCCCTCGGGTGACCGCTCGGTGTAAGCCCGCCCGCGGGGGCCGGGTCTCGCCAACGCTCCCAGGGTGATGGGAAAGGGAAGAGAAGCTTAATTAGTTTCAATTTGCAGTAATTAGCGCGCCGGACCTTTGGGGAGAGGGGCAGGAGCGAGGCGGGGAGGCGCGCCGCGGCGTGACTAGCGCGACTCTGGGAGCCGGTGCCGCCGCCCCGCCAGGCCGCGGGCCAGTCGGTCGCGGCAGGGGGCGCGGGCGCATCTCCGGGCCGGGCTCGCCGGGCTCCGCGCGCGCTTTCAGGCTGCGCCCCGGAGAAGGGAGGGCTGCTTCCCTCGCGGCCTCCGGCGCAAGCGTGCGCGGCCGAGGGGCAGGTGCGGGGGCGGGCAGAGGTCAGCGGCGACTCGGGGGTGGGCGACGCGCTCGGCAGCTGCCGCGCTCCGGCCCAGGCGTCCTCGGCTCACCCGCCCGGTGGAAAGCCGCAGCCCTCCCCCCACCCTCGCCCGCCGGACACCTTGGAGAGGGCGCACCGGCCGAGGGGGGCTCCTCGGACCTCGGCCGTAGGGTGGCTCTCACCGCCACCGCGCCCCGGCCTCGGACTCAGGAGGGCGGGCGGCGCGCGCAAGCAGGGGCCCGACGCCTCGGGGGAATAGGCGTCAACGACCTCCGCTGCGCCACGCTCTCCTTTCTCTGGGTTGCCAGGTCCGGCGGGAACTTTCTAGGACATCCCCCGAGATCTGAGTGTCTCAAGCCTCCAGACTCCACATCTCCTGGGGTGAAGGCCGATTTTCTGGGGTAGGCTGGGGTACTCAGGAGTTTGGGGTGGAGACCGGGGAGTGCAGAAGAGCGAAGAAAAAGGCTTTTTTTTTTTCTCCCCCCCCCCCCCCCCGTGGTCAATATCAATTTTCTGTCGATTTTGGCTTTTTGTCTAGGTAGGGCTTTTTTCCCCCCTCCAGGCTGCCAGTTGGATGGTATACGAGAAACAGTACCATTCTTCCTGTTAATGAACTCTTTTTTAAGTCATTTTTTCTCATTTGACCCTTCCATGGAGCAGAAGCAAATTGCGTGAAATTACCTCCAAGGATTACATTTATTACTGGCCAATGAGAACCCCTCGCCTTGTTTTACAAACTCTTAATCCTATGTCATTCTGATGCCGCAAACAAGCCCGGTCCTGGGCCTCCTATTCTTTCAACTTTCCCCAGCTGGAGGGACCTCATTCTGCACTTAATATTCCCCATAAATATCACACGCTAAAGACCCCCTGACTTCCAGCAAGTCCACATTAAACATGTGACATGTCACGCATGACAAACTCTGAGTATCTTTTCAAAGCAGCATTAAAAGCAAAGAAACCAATTTTCTTCTCCTTCCAAACCTCCCCAAGTGCTGAATGATGGGGATTGGAAAGAGCCACTGGAGCGTACTTAGGGGGATTTTATGAGATTTTCCAGAATGATTTAATCTTATTGTGAGCATTATTAATGAATGGCAACCCAATTTGGCCCCAATATCTGGGAACGCAGTCACAATGCTGGGAGCGGCTGACCCCCCCAACCTTAAGCAAACCTCTTCCACCCTGGAGGAGGCTGTGAGGAGCCCAGGGGAGTCCGGAGAGACCCTGTGACAAGGGGCACGGCTGTCCCCTATCAGGCCCAGGCAGGCATGCCCCACCACCTGCTTTCCCAGGGCCACCCCCACAGCATCTTGGGGTGAGGGGTGAGCGAGCCCGTCCGGCCTCTGTGGCAAGAATGAGGGGAAGGGGGTAAGCTAATTTGCTACATTTTCGGACAGGCTGGCCAGATCTGGAATGGGCCCTGAAAGGCAAGGCAAGAAGGGAGCAGCTGGCAGTATTTTCAGAAGCTGCCCCTAAGTCACCAGCTACCCATGGCCCGGACTGCGGCAGGTTAGTTAGGGAGTCCAGCTTAGGTTTGTGCGAGGAAGAAACAAAGTAGATGAATTAGGAAGAGCGATCACTAATGGGAAGGTTTCGAGACTTGAGAGTCAGTCTTAGGCTAAAGTCACTAAGTATTGGCCCCAGCCAGATCCCCCGCCCCCACACACACCCTTTTCATTCCTTCTTTTACCATCCCTCCCCCTCCACTGGGGCAAACACTTATATTATTGCTTCTGATTTATAATACCAAGAGACAAGGCACCTGCACTTCTCTCTTTCCTATCGTCTTGAGTGCAGAGATCTTACTAGAATGGAAAAGGGGCTGATATTAGAGGGAAAGAAATTATACGTGAGTTAGTTCGACTTGCCTTTAGAGGGAAAAATGTGTACGTGAGCATGTGTGTATGTGTATACACAAAAGTGAGTGTGTCTAAATGAAGGGGGTCTTAAATGGGGCCTAAAATGGTATTTTCAAACACCCAGTTCCCCCTGGAGCAACTGCATCTGTATTTAAGTGACAGTGGCATCCTGGCTGGGGGGCGGGGAGAAGAAAAGCTGTTACCTGACTGGGGGTGGGGGGGTGGGAAGCATTTTTTCAAAGGAAAAAGTCGTGTTGTCCCTGGACGTTATTAACAGTCCAGTTTGAAGTATACATTTTTTTCCCTTAAAGAAAAGGGAGCGATTACCAGTTATACATTAAGAAATGTCATTCAGTCATTTTTATTCATTCTCCGGAAATCTTCGTAAAAGCCTGAATCATACTTCTACAAGCAGCAATTTTGTTAATCCAGGGGGTTATTACTCTGGGCCCTTATTAGGTTCTACACCACTGCCAAGCAATCCTATAACCCTCTCAAAAGAAGTTTACCTCCCTGTTATAAAACCAGTAGTGGTATTTATACTGTGCAATAATTAGTGTATTACTTGAATCCACTAACACGTTCATTTTATCTCTGCACAAAACCTCTAGTCTGCTTATAGAAAGCTTGTGCCTCCTTTGGTGCTGGTAAAGTGGTGAAAGAGTGAATTGAAGGCTGGTTGCACTTTCTCCTTTTGCCTCGCCTTAATTCCCATCTCTTTTTGCTCTCATCCAATTAGCACAGTGTATTAAGCGGTTTATCATCTCATAGTCAGCTATTGAGAGAAACAAGGCGAGCACTTTGCAATAGAACCTGCGCTCCTTTGACACCCTCAGGTACTTACATATTCCACTGTGCTATGAATAATAGAGGAAGAATGGAGCGCTAATTCCCTCATCAAAGAATGCCTTGTCTGCTGCTTTGCTCAACAACACCATTCTGATCAAAAGAAAAGCAATAAAGCTTAGCATAACAAAACGAAACCTACTTATTAGCTTAGTGGTTAAATTAATGCAGAGCCGCTGCTATTCAAAACCAAGGTTTGAAAACAGCCTCCAACAACCTGATAATGCTGCCTTCGGGATGAAGGAATTTTAATCTGAAATTTGAGGCTGGCTCAGATGAGTTAATCTATTAAACTGCTATAAGGAAGCTCCACAGCAAACCGTTCAATTAAGAAATATTTAGGTGAGCAGTGAGAGGGAGAGTCAGAGACAGAGAGACAGAGAGACAGAAGGCAAAGTCAGGGCGGGTTAAAGTTTGGGATGGGAGAAGGAAGAAGTGAATTATCGAATTGAGGGTCTGGTGTTTGGTGTGTTTTTCACAAAAGCCTGACACAAGATAGGCAAGTCGGCTTTTGGAGATTCCTTGTCTTGGCATCACCTGCCAAACTCATTTAACGGGGAAGTTTGAAAAGGCGAGTGGAAGCACCTCTGTGTGCATGTCGGCGGCGGTAAGGGCTGGAGGAGGGGGTGGTGGGGAGGGGCAGCGAATTCACCCCGAACTGAACTCCCGTCTATGAACTTTGCTGAGCCCCCACGTCTTGGGCAACAGAGGTGATCTCCATCTGTTGCCTGGACAAATGAAAACTTCCTGAGCACACGCCTGTAGGATTTTCAACTTCTGGCCTCCTTCATTCCCCCTTCACACGAAGGAGAATTGAGAGTGAGCAAGTTGTGACCAAGATAAATGGGTGCTCCCTGTTGCAGGCAGACTCAACCCTCAACAGGAAAGGTGCCCCTTTCAAATGGGGCTCTGAGAAGAGCAAGGTTCCTCTAGGGCACCACTCCAGTTGGGAAGTCTGGCCCACAGTGTTTAGTATTTTGTTTTAAAAATTGGTTGTCAAAGCTTAGAATTCAAGACACTTTTTTTTTGGGGGGGGGGGCTGCACCTGAGACCTGTGGAAGTTCCTGGGCCAGGGATTGAACCTGCACCACAGCAGCGACTTAGGCTGCTACAGCGACAATGCTATGCCACAAAGGAACTCCTAGAAATCAAGGCACTTTATGGCATATCTGGATTCCTGGCTTTTCTTGAACCCCAGATCGTATGGCCACCCTGGGCACTGTCTCTCCCAGAATCGCTGAGTAGCTGCTGCTCCCCTCAGACAGGACATGCCTACTGGGGTTCACCAGGCCCTGCCACCCTCGAATGTGAACCCGGCCTGTTTGACTTGTAGCACTTGAGCTTAACACCTATGCCAGGGTACCAGTGGAGACACGTGGGTGTGTTCCCCCTTATAAAAGGAAGTGGGTGGCCTCTCTGCACCCGCCCTACCCACTAACACAACCCATGCCAATCAAGGAATAGAAAGCATTCTCTGAGAAAATTGACCACGCTCCAATCCTCCAAGAGATTTACTGGCATTTTTTTTTTTTTTTTTTTTTTTCCGGTCCACTCCTGCAGCATACGGAAGTTCCCAGGCTAGGGGTCGAATCAGAGCTGCGGCTGCTGGTCACAGCCACAGCCATAGCAATGCAGGATCTGAGCTACATCTGTGACCTACACCACAGCTCATGGCAACACCAACCCCTTAACCCACTGAGCAAGGCCAGGGATGTAACCCGTGTCTACACAGACGCTATGTCAGGTTCTTAACCTGCTGAGCCATGATGGAACTCCTCCACTGGCATTCTTTTTTGCTTTTTAGGGCTGCACTTGCAGCATACGGAGGTTCCCAGGTTAGGGGTCGAATCAGAGCTACAGCTGCCCGCCTACACCACAGCAACACCGGATTCTTAACCCACTGAGTGAGGCCAGGGAACAAACCCGAAACCTCATGGTTCCTAGTTGGATTCATTTCTGCTGCGCTACAGACGGGAACTCCTCCACTGGCATTCTTGATCACAGTTGCAGTTGCAACTCTCTATAAGATCCTGGAATCCTTAGGTGCCTCCCAGAAAACTCTCTTAACCTACCTGGAGTTGCTGATCTAAATAAAACATCAACCATCATGCTAGCTCTCTTCGAGAACTGTACGAAGACATGTCTGACTTTCTGTGGAGTTTCTACAGAAATGGTTCCTGCCCTCACAGTCATTACAATCTAGATGCAGAGACAAGAAACAGACCAATGAGAAGCCATCTGTGTTGTGTTTCCTGGAGTTTCTTGATGAGCAAGCTCAAGATAACCCTCTCCTTGTATTTACCATAACCCCAGGTTCCAGAAATCAAGGAGAACATGCCTTCTCTTCAGAGAGCAAAGCAGGGGTGTGGGCTCAGGAAGCACACATCCATCATAGAACCATCCCTGTAATCTACACGGTAACAGCAAGGAAAAGCCACACTAATCCTTAGTTTCATAGAGCAGCGTGGCTGCTACAACTTCTGACGGGTCCCAGAGCCCGAGGAACCAAGAGTTAATTCACTGACAGGGCCTTAAACTGCAAGTGTAAGAGAGAGGAGAAAGGAGGAGAGGGTTGGAGAGAATGGGGAAGGTGAAGCAAGATAAAGGGCGGTGTCACCTCTGCCGCTTAACAAGTGTGCTTTCACTCGGGTCCAAGTCAGATGACCGTTCTCTTGTGGAGGCATTTCTCCCAGGAGCCATCAGCCTTGCTCTCCAAAAGGAGACAGCACTGGGCTCTTGGCTGAGCTCTCTCTGGCTGTCCAAGTCGGCAAAGCACACGAGAAGTCATACTGCATCTCTTAAAGGACCCAAAGTCCATGAAAATGCCACTCAGAACACTGGGACATACATCATGCTGAGCTTTTTTTTTTTTTTTTTTTTTCTTTTTCTTTCTTCCCTGCGTCCTCGGCATGTGGGCGTTCCCAGGTCAGGAACTGAACTGGTCCCACAGCAGCGACTCGAGCCACTGTCGTCACGCCTGATCCTTAGCCCACTGCACCACAAGGGAACTCCCACGCGGAGCATTTCTGAGCGGAGATCTAAGGAGGCTGAGGTTTGGGAAGGGAACAGCCTCCAGTCACCCCTTACTCCTGGCTGCCCCCTCTAGTCACTCTTGGCACCTGATAAGGAGTCGCTGCAACTAGTTTCCCTTTAGAAAACTTTATTCTGAAGTGAAAAAAAAAAAAAAAAAGCACAGCATATGTTTCTTTCATGAAAAAGCATAGGTAGATTTAAAAAAAATATAGCATAGTTGTACAAGGGAAAATATGCTTTGTTACTATAATCTTACCAAGAACGTAAGAAATATTGCAATACGTCTGGCTTCTGGCAAAAACACACCGTTCTAAAGAAATGAGAAAAACAGCACCAGGGCTCATTAACCAGTCACCTGCCCCAGTTTTTCTGAATATAACACAATCATCCTCACCCCAACCCCTATACATTTTTAATGAAATAAGATCTATCAAATTATTTAAAATGTGCTTTCCTTTTGTATAAACCTTTACCTAAATGTTCTACTTGAGGAAATAAAAAAGGAAGGTGGGTGTAGAACAGCTGCCCATTCTGCATGTGCGCGTGCAGGTTGGGCTTTGGAGCAATTCAATATACAAGTAAGCTCTGTTTAATCTATTTAGTAAGTGCAAGCCTTCTAAATCTCCCCCCCCCCCCCCAGCTACTTATATTAAAGAAAGACTGAAAAGGACAGCCACTCCTGGGGCCAGCGGCCAGGCAGCAGTTGGGTTCAGACTGGGTTTAACTGGCATGTGAAAAGGCAAAGTGTCGGCCCTCCTACCAAGCTCTATGAAGCCCTCTTTCTAGGGGCGCCTCTGCTTAAGGTCCTGGGGCAAAGCCTGGGGCCACTTGCATCCAGGCCACTCCGTCAAGCAGCCAGCTCTTAGGCTTGGTGTAGCAACAGCATGAGGTATACATAAGAGGAAGGTGGTTTTGCTGTTCTTTGATACTCAGTAGATTAAATATTTTTGCAGGCCCGCTTAATAATCTCCCACCCGAGCCGCATCCACACAAACATGGTATGGAGTCCCAAAGGAAAAGCAATGCAGGAGAGGCAGCCAGGGCCATGGCGCAGGCACCGAGGATGCGAGGATGCGGTTCTTCCTTCCAGAGCCCCCACCGCACCCACTTCCGGCGATTCCTCAGGACCGCACGGCGCAGTAGGTGAAGAGTTTGCTGAGGTTCACTTCCGAGTAGCCACTTTGGGACAAGAACTGCTCTGCTGTGCTCTTGAGTTTTCTATAGTCCTGTAGAACTTTGGGAGTAAGAAAGTGCTTCTTCAATTTATCTAAAAAGAAATAAAAATAAAAGGATTACAAGTCTCAGAGGCAGCTTCTTTAAAGACCATTCAGCATTCCTCAAGCACTAGAGCTGGGGGTGTGGATTCTGTTGGCAGCACCATGTCTCAGATGTCTTCGAGGTCCCATTGCTGGTCTAGCCCTGGGACCAGTCCCATGTCGGGGGAGGGGACCCCAAGATTCCTCCAGGGCAGCCTTTCTTCCTTCCTCCTGCCCGCCACTTCTCCGCACCTAGCTGACTCAGCACACCGGGGACAGGGCCACCCTCGACTGATGCAAGCTGCAGGTGCACGGCCATGTGCAGCAGACAAGGTGAACTCCACTCGCAGGCGCTGTCAAGCACACACATGCAACTGCATGCAAAGTACGGGCATGGCAGGAACTAGTCTGTCTCAAAAGGACGCCAGAGCCTCCCAGTGCAAACTCCCTGGATCAGCTGGGCCTAGGTGGTTTCTTCTAGTCCCTTCCATCCATGTCCCGCTGCTACACAAAACCCCCTCTGCTCAAAGAGGCCAGGGGTAGGCTCTGGAGAGCACCTGTCCATTGCCAAGACTGTGTTTTTCTTCTCTGTCCACACTGTGTGCCCATGAACTTGAGTGTGCAGCTGTCCTTCCTCCGCTTCCTGCTTCTACCCATTCATCCCTGGCCTTCCCGTTCTGAGAAGGGCCCGACAAGCCAGAGAGAGGATCCTTCCTTTCCCTCCCAGGAGTCGGTGACCTCTACGCTTGGTTCTCTGGAAGGGCCAGCAGGCCGAGACCTGGGGGAGCCGACCCTGGCCAGGATGGTTAAGATGACACAGGTTTTTTTCCAAGCTGCTCCAGAACCCTGAGAGGTGTGTGGAGAGGCCCATGTTCAAAAAAAAGGTCCCCATGAGATGGCTCACGAAACTGCGAGATTAGGTCACTTGCCCCACCACATGGCTGGAGATTCAGGATGCAGAAACACCAACCAGGCAGCCAGAACCCCAAGCCCATGCTCGGCGAGGCTCACTGTGCACCCCTGTGTCACGGCTCCCAGATGGAAACAGGCAGGCCCCCAGATGCCGGGCTGCGCCAAGGAGCCTGGGGGGAGCGAGGCTGCCCGGCGCCCCAAGATAGGAAAGCCTCGGGAAGGTAACACGGACGGGAGTGCACATCAATCACCGAAAGAGAAAACCCCAAAGAAACAACAGAGCAACAGCGAAGTCTATAAAACACCCGGAAAATGAAAACTCGGTCTCCAGATTTTTGTTCCTTAGCTACACATTCGCGTTTGTTCTCCACAACCTTTTCTAAATTACATCAATTGCCTTTCAAAAAACAACAACAAAAAGTTTTGTAGCGAGGATTTAAATGCCCAAAGGCAGTGGAAAAAGAGGCGGCGGTGGCGGTGGCGGGGCGGGGGGGGGGGGGGGGGGGGGGGGGGGGAGGTTGGTGCGCATCGTTAAGCGACTAGAGAAAGACACTTTGAAAGTTCTAATTATCGGAGTCTGGGAATACACAACAATGGCCCGAGCAGTGGCGGCCTAGCCGGCGCCCCGTGCATGTGAATGACACAAATGTGTGTGTGACCGGGGAGAGACATTTACAGAGCTGCGGTGAGATGGAGCAGGGGAGGAAGAGAGAGGGCACAGCTCCTGATGTGTTTACCTCCTCTGCTGATGGGATATTGACTTTTCCCACCAGGTTGGTTAGAAAGGGGACTATTTACGCTGCCACACAGCAGAGTTAGAATGACAACCAGCGTCACTCGGTGCTCTTCTTCCTAAAAGACAACTGTGACCACCAGCATATCCCAGAGCCGGTCAATACAGCCAAGGCACCATTCCACCCCGGTGAGAGATGCAGATAAAGGCTCCTACTTGCTTCCCCAATGAGACCTGAATCAATAACGTTTGGAAGGCCTTCTAGGAAACAGAACTGCCCGAGCTGTCACAGGCCACGTTGGGGGGTAGGAGCTGAGAGGGGAAAGGGTGCGCCCCTCCTTCGGGGTTTCTCTCTTCCCCCCTTTAGGCACCTGAGCCACCCACGTGAGGCACTCGGTCACTCTGTTTCCTTTAATGACACCCCCCCTGCCCCGCCCCCGCCACTTTAGAACTCAAGGGAAAAATCCCAGGGTTAAGTGGCAGAAACCAGCTCATGCAGCCAGTAGAATGCGATGCCTTCTCCCTGCTCTGGTTTTGGGAGTCGGGGAAGAGGCCACGTCATGGGTGCCTGACCCAAAGCACCAACTGGTAAAAGATTCCAAGAGGCCATTAGGCAAGAGTCAGGGAAGGTCTGCGGCCATCCCGCACCATCCACAGAGATGCCACTGGCTGTGGCAACTGGTGTCTCAACAACCAGCACACACACAAAAAATCCAAAATTCATCAAGATAGGGAAGGAAATGCTCTTCCTACACACAAGCGCATCAGCAAAACAAACTCCAATGGACCGAAATATCACCAGAAATCAGTCACCTTCATACACTAGCCAAGTGAATCTCCTTCTCCTGGGAATAACATTTGAGGAACATGTATCTACATTTGTTTTTAACCCTGGTCCTTTCTACATGCTGATAGAGTTATATACTCATTACCAAAAATATCCTGTCCTGAAGCCCTATGAAAACAATGAAAACCAAGTCAGCCTAGATACCAATTATTCCCACAATATTTTATCAGACAATAAAATGAACTGCTAATTTAAAGGTTGGTTTCTACTCATTAGAATCTAAAACCTCAAAATCATGCATGGGATGAACTAGACCATCATCTGCAGGTTGAACTTGTCTTAAAGTCAACTGATCAAATAACATGTTAGAAGGATTTTCTTTTAATGGAGTATTCTCCCATCTAAGGAAACCATCTCCACTTCAGATATTTTATTTCCATGTCAGTAAACCAAAAATCTCTTCTCAGCTTTACTCTTTGTAAAACCCTTTTTGGACTTGAAGATAACACACTGAACTAGAAGCCATGAAGCAAAGACATTTTAACATCACCTACTGGTTATTTTATTTTAATTAAGGCAGGCTTAGGCACACAGGCAGCAGCCGTCTCTGTTCTGAATGTCTGTTTCATTTATTTCCGTGCAAAGGTATCAAACAACAGTCAGTTATAATTGATTCTGTCAGGTGTTATACAGTCAGTCATAATTGTCTCTGTGTAGAGGTGTGTCAATTTACTATATCTGAATTAAATATTCTGTCAATTATGAAATCAGGTAATAATTTCAGTCAGTTTTTTTAATTGCATGGCTTCCCACCATACCGTTCTCTGCTTTCCCACCTTTTCTAATCTGTAGCCGCCCTCCCTCAGTGCAATGTGAGCTATGTATGCCGTAAGGGGTGGAATGCAGGAAGCTTTGGGAATTTTGAAAGAAAACCTCTTTACGATTTAAAATCATCTGGCCCATAGAGAGCTGCTGGAGCCTCTGGCCTGGCTGTCTTTCTTCTGAATATCAATCAATAACTCAGTCTGGGCTACGCATGCAGGCCATCTGAAAGATCTCAAGTGACATCCCTGCTTCAAAGACAAACACATTTAGGGCCCCAGATCAAATGACAAGTATATAAATATTTCTCCATCAAAATAAGAAAGAAACAACACTCTCTCCCATTGGATTCTTATTTAGGAACAAAATTTACAAGGCACAGTGCCAGGCACACGCGGCATATGATGCATTCGTCAACTAGCCAATGCCCAGAGGACCATGCTCGCCTGTTAATCACGTCTTAGATGCTGAACTATTTCTAAGGGCTGAAGAGTCTCTCTGTCAGTCCACTATCCAGCTCCAGTCCTACTTATAAATAATTATCTTGCATTTTTTCCTCTTCTTTTTTGTTGATACCACAATAAAGCCTTCAAACAGAATAAAATATCCATGGTTTGGCTCAAGTGCTCTACTAGGCTGATCTGACAAGGATTTAGAAGTGCGATTATAATTCTCTCCACCACTGGTGTGGTGGATGTTCAATAAACACAGGCTTGCTGCGGCCTGGCGGTGGTGAGCCATGCCCTACCCTCTCCAGGCGAAGGGAGGCGCTGCCAGGCCCCTGCCACCAGAAAGGGCTGGTGCGTGGACCTTTGGAAAGAGCACAGGGCGACGGGAGAGGGGAGGAGACGGGGCGAGCCGACGTAAAGAATGCCAAGTCTAGAGTGAAAAACAGAAGAGGAGAGTCGTGCCCCTTACCATGTTTCAGTGGAGAAAGAGTCACCTTGAAAGAGATCAAAAATTTCCTTTCAACTGGATGAAGTGATTCTATCAGGGTTGGGTTTTGGGTGTTTGTATTTGTCATGTCGGAAGAAAATTGCCCATGCAGCCCCCTTGCTGAGGTTATAAAAAGTACTGTCAACCACACTGGACAGAATTTTTTTTTGGGGGGGGGGTGCAGAGAGGGGAAAAAAAAAACATTGTGCAGGATCATTAAGCACTGTTGTATAAATAAAGTTAGAAGATCAAACGAAAGAGGGGACTCGGGTTAAATGCTGGAAGACAAGCTTAAATAAAGTTCTAAGAAAAAAGCAAGGCACGCTGTAATTCCAAGAACCTATTACTTCAGACAATTTACTTCAAAAAATAAAATCAGAATGGTAAATGATTACCCAAAAGCAATCATGTCATCATCACTGAGAGATGGAATAAAATAATTTTTTGTGAAGTGGCTGAATGAGAGCAACTTAAAAGCCACGGAGCCTGTCAGAAGCACATTATTTCTTTTTACACCCCGTTTCCCAATTCATCTCAGTGCTGCTGACTAACCTCGGCTCCCAGCAGGTGGAGCATTTAAAATAAATAGCATTTCCTACAAAACGGCGCTCCAACTGCCCCATGACAGACGCTTCCAATTCCCGGCCAGCCACTGGATCAGCTTCAGCGGTATCTAACAAGGTGTAAATACAATAACAAGCATGTAATTAAGTGAGCATGATGAAGTTAATGGAGATAATTCATTCCATTTTGGGCTTATGAATATTCTATTAGATGTTATCAGGCAGCTGGAATAGCTGTTAATTTAATCATCATTCAGACCAGCAAAATGTTCTTTGTGCGAGCATAATTGCAGAGAATGAATAATTGATTTGACAATTGTACCAGTGGATTTCAAACAGTTCTGTGCGCTCTCAGAGCAGGAAGGGAGGAGAGCTGGAATACTCAAAGCACTGAAGAGGTGGCAGAGAAGCCAGCCTGTAAATTGAACATTATCAGGACACAGATAAAGGACAATTTTTATTTTATCAATGCAACACAATTACATTACAGTGCGCTAGTAATCATTCTGCCCACACTTTAAAAAGGGAAATAAATTACTCTTCATGGGAAAGGACAAAAAGAAATACCAAAACCATTTAGAATCCATTGATATTGGATATTTAATTTTTTTGCATTATATTTTATTATAGGAAATATCAAACTGTGTTCGAAATTGCCGGCACATTTAACTCTGTTACCTGCAATCAGGTACACAGATTGTATTTTACATGTATCTCTGTATTACAGCATGTTCTATGAATTACAATGACTTTATTGCCATTTCTTAAAACTACCCTAATGTTTAAAAAGAGCCATCATTGTGGTACACAAGACTATTGTGCACTGTAACTATCCGAACTATCACAACTCTGTTCTGGATACGCTGAGCCAAATCTTATACTTCCAATGGTTCTACGCTGCACTGGGGCAGGAACAAGTAGCAATGAAATGTTGACCTTCAACAAGCAGTTTCGGATGTGGAAACTAAGTTTTATTAGGGATAAACTCTACCGAAGGCCTAGAGTTCTGAGTTACTGCCCCAGGGGAAAACGCGTTAGTTTCTCCCTAAGCCCACCAGTAATAGCTACTAATGCAATTTGTAAACACCCTCCATGGCCAGCTCACCGCAAGCTTGTAATTTAATCAAAGCCAATGGGATCAGTCAAGCTACAGTGGATTTAATGTGAGCGCTATTTTTTAATATACATGGAGTCATGAGAAAAATGGAAATATTCCAAATATCTTAAGGTCTAATCAGTGTTGCATGACAGACCGGAGTGAAGATGATTAGCCCCCGGTCAGCAGTGCCTAAAGGTGGGGGGGGGGGGGGGGGGCTGGGAGGTGGTGGTGTAGAACCACCTGGGAAGTTTGTATTTCAATACATCCATCCAGCATTCACCACCCAACCCCATTCTCATAGGTCTTTGTGGGGAAGGGAAGGGTGAGAAATGTGTGTAATTGCTTCTTAAAAGATTCCCAGATTCTGCTAATTTTACACCTCCCCCACCAAGGACCAGAACGATAAAAATTTCAGGTATGTCTGATTTCAATGACCTCACAGCCTCATGGTACTAAAGTAACATTTTCCACTGGTACCCCTCTTCCTGAAGACTCCAGACTTTCAAAGACTTGTGTCAGCAACAATATCCAAGAAGTGTACCCGATATCTTTATTGTTCACATACCATCTCTAATCTTGATGCTTTAATTATTTTAATCTCTACTTACATGGTTTCTAAACCTGGATCCGTTAAAAAAAAAAAAATTCAGACTGATTAATGTGCTATTTGGTGACACGCACTACCCACAAGATCTGGAAATCATTTACCCTGGAGAGTTAACAGGGTGTGGGTGTAGGTGAGTGTGGGCTGGCACACTCTTGGGAGGGAAGGGAAGACAGGGGAGGCAAGGAAAATGCATGTGTACTAAATGCAGTAAGTGTAGACTGAGAGTTGGCGTTGGCTTCAGAATTGGAAACTCTGGACTCATTTCTGGGCTCTTATCTCTGCATGTCAAGCCCCTGCTTATTTATATTCGTTTTAATGAATGAGTAGGTTGAAGGGTTAGTGCACCCAGGCAGTTTCTGGGATCAAGCTAACTAACGCTCAACAAATGTTAAGTCACTGACAATGATGGTGATAGGTGGGAAAAGCTATACAGTCCAAAGGAGATGGCCATTTTCCACAGGTGGACGAAGAAAAAGCCCACAGGGTGTAGCAAATAGGCACAAGAGGCACCCAGAAGAATCACTGTCACGCTCCTTGTCTGGACCCAAGGCTATGTCACCAGCTAAGCTCTTGTCCTCTTAGGGATAGAAGCAAAAGAACGCAGATAGGATTTGCCTGGGTTGCTCCTTAAATCCTCTGCATATCTTCCCTTCACACCAGCCTCCTGTTCTCACAGCCCTTATTACCGAGAGAGAGACAGGTCTGATCCATGTCAACTGGATGGCACTCTGATTACACCATGGTTGGATGTGAAGCTAACAGTTGTGCTATGATCAGGGCCCAGGGCCACTGCCACTTTCTTAGAGGACAGAAGAGAGGCTGTGCCTTCCTTGATGATGACAGTAAGGCAGACCTCTTTTAACACCCTTTCCCTTCTGCACACTGGGGATGGAGGCAGCTACAATGAGTCCGAGGGCTCTCTGTCTTTCCGGGGTTCCATGTTTATTCATGGAATAATAATTCAGGGTTGTAACATTCCTTCCCAACTTGTGTATGATGCACCTCTAGATGCCATACCCCAAGTGACCAGTTTCGATGAATCCAAATGAAATGGGTGTTCTGGCAACATAATAAAATCATACGTGACTATACATTCCTCTCAGGTTGTTGGACAGAGGCTTCAGTTTCTCACCACATGGGCTTATCCACAGGGCAGCTCACAATATGGCAGCTGGTCTCCCTCAGAGTGCGGGAGCAGGGGAGTGAGAGCATGTGCTTGAGACAGGAGGCACAATCCTCTGTAACCTCATCTCAGAAGTGACACCCCCTCCCTTTAAGTCACTTGGTCCAGCCCACACGCAAAGGAAGAGGGCTACTGCACAAGACTGAAAGCCAAAGGGCAGGGGGTCACTGGGTGCCATTTGAGAGAGAGCCAATCAGAAAGGGCCACTGCCCTGGACAAATGGTGGGAAAATAGGAAGACATGAATAAATACGTTGTTTGCCAACTTGCTGGGGTATGTACTACTAAAAGCTAAATGACTCAGTGTGGAATGCCTAAGGAATGGGGGGAAATCTAAAGCAGAGAGAGAAAGTCAAAGGCACATTTTTATTTTTCTTCTTCTTCTTCTTCTTTTTTTTTTTCAGGGCCTCACCTGTGGCATATGGAAGTTCCCAGGCTAGGGGTCAAATTAGAGCTGCATCTGTGACCTATGCCACAGCTTGTGGCAATGCCAGATCCTTAACCCACTGAGTGAGGCCAGGGATGGAACCTGCATCCTCATGGATACTAGTCAGGTTCCTAACTTGCTGAGCCACAATGGGAAATCCAGGCAGACTTTTACTTTTTTTCTTTAGGGCTGCACCTGCGGCATATGGAGGTTCACAGGCTAGGGGTCGAACTGGAGCTACAGCTGCTGGCCTACACCACAGCCACAGCAACGTGGGATCCAAGTCACATCTGCAACCTACACCACAGTTCATGGCAATGCCGGATCCTTAACCCACTGAGTCAGGCCAGGGATCGAATCTTCATCCTCATGGATACTAGTCAGGTTCATTACCACTGAGCCACAACGGGGAACTCGCAGGCAGACTTTTAAATGACTGCTTACCATCAAACTCATTATCCAAAGAAAATATACGAAGGCAAACTCTATACCGGATAGATTTTTTCGGGGGCTACTCTGGACTTAATGTTCATGTAAAATGGATGTGATTTTGGATTTCTGACTCATCAGATACAATCTAAATAGTAAAGCAGTCCAGTCACTCAAAGAACCAACCATGAGGTCTGAAATACCAGCATTTACAGGGTATCAGGATTAGCAACTTCTACCTTCTTAAATTCTATAAATTGATACGCTGCGCTTTCTCTGGGATACATTCTTCCATGAAGCTAATGTAATTTCGTTCCTTGGAAACCCCCAAACCATGGTATATTCTATTCCAAGGCATGACAGTGACACTCTTTCCGTAGAGTTCTCTACTTTTATCAGAATTCACCACATATCTTGAAACCTTAACTAGTTGATCACTGAGATGGCCACTGTCCCTCTCCGTCAACTTTCTCCCCCACCAAAGACTCCAGGGTTGTCCACCCTACTTAGTCATTTTAATACCGGCATCCTTCCTCTACCACAACTAACACCAAGGTTCTAATAAGGAAACTATCCTAAGGATGGAACACTTCTTGGAAAAAAGCTGGAGGTTCTTGTGAAACCAGGTGGAGTAAGTGAAGCCACTGGTAAATACAAGCTGAATGAAATTTAAATTCCCCCAACAGAATATAGCAAGATTTTGTAAAGAGTGATCTAAAAATTACAAAAGAAGGCTTTCTCTTGAAACAAAGAGTCCTTTTTCACTTCTTCCTCACAAGGGTATCGAAACACTGACCATAGTGGTTGACTCCCAAATGGGGGGGTTCTTTACCAGAGTATCAAAAAAAAAAAAAATTGGCATTTTATGTTTTATACCTTTCATTATTATAGGGCAAGGCAACTATGGCCTGAAGGCCAAATCCAGGCTGCCACTCACTTGTTTCCGGCAATAAACTTCTACTGGAGCACAGCCATACCCATGTGTTCCTGAACTATCCACAGTCACAATGGCAAAGCTGAGTACCTACAACAGAAATCGCCTGGCTCTCAAAGCTGAAAATATTTATTATTGGACCTTTTACAGAAAAATTCCTGATATAGAGAGAGTTAAAAAGATACATATTCTATATCTCGGCTACTGTGAAAAGAGCTGCAATGAACATGCGGGTGCATGTGTCTTTTAAGTAGAGTTTTGTCCGGATAGATGCCCAAGAGTGGGATTGCGGGGTCATATGGAAGTTCTATGTAGAGTTTTCTACGGTACCTCCATACTGTTCTCCATAGTGGCTGTACCAGTTGACATTCCCACCAGCAGTGCAGGAGGGTTCCCTTTTCTCCACACCCCCTCTAGCACTTGTTATATGTGGACTTATGAATGATGGCCATTCTGACTGGTGTGAGGTGGTATCTCATGGTAGTTTTGATTTGCATTTCTGTTATAATCAGCGACGTTGAGCATTTTTTCATGTGTTTGCTGGCCATCTGTGTATCTTCCTTGGAGAAGTCTATTCAGGTCTTTTGCCCATTTTTCCATTGGTTGAGTAGCATTGAGAACTATGTCTAGATACTCATATTGCAACAGAACAAAGGGCGGGGAGAAAAAATGTATACATGTAAGAGTAACTTGATCCCCATGCTATATACAGCGGGGTGGGGTGCGGTGGGGGGGAATACATATTCTATTATTACATCCTAACAACATCTCTGTAAGTGAAACAAGAGGCAACATGCCCATGAGGAAACTGGACCAGGAGGCTTTCCGCAAGGCCATACCTTTGCTCATGCTCTTTCAACTCCACGTGGAGGGACACAAAGAGAAACTTGTATTCTCCTACTCCCCAGCCTGCACAGTTGAGCCTTCTAATACACAAGTTCTCCCCAGAGTTCTTGGAGAAGATTTCCCATCTTTGGTCCAGGCAACTCAGAGTCTTTGGAATTTTAGCCCATGTTGACGCAGGATGCTAGAAGGGTCCTGCTCACCTCACCCGCCCCCCAGGGTAAAATGCTCACACTAAGGCAGGTAAAGCCAACCGGTTCACTTTATAGATGCTTAAGTCTGCTCTAATAAAAATGTGAATCCTTATTTCTGTGTGTTCTTCGGCTCTTCGTGGATGAAGGTCAAATGATTAGAGAAGAAAAGGTGGAATGAGAACATCCGGGAATGTTCTATCGCACGTTCCAGATTCTTCTCAAATAAATGCATACCCCTTGTGGTAAAACTTAAAGTCCTTTTATACACTACTTTAAAAAAAGGCTTCTATCTGAAGAAACATTGTAAATCAACTATACTTTAATAAAAAAAGCCTTCTATCAAGGCATTCCTTTGAGAGAATGTGTTAGTAGCTAGAGACACTCATCACCACCACTTCTGTACATTTAATATGTACCTTTTTAGCGGCAAAGAATCCTCACATTGCTCTGCATTTTTACTATCATAATCCTCAATGTATACTTTTTAACGCTTAGTCCAAAGCCAATTACAAAATAGGTCTTATTGATTTGCAAATTGTTGCTATTCATTTAAAGCTATGTCACGTTTACAACTCAATGATTAAAAGGGAGAGTGGTGTGTCTCTTACGCAGTCCAGTTCTTTTCCTTTTTCTTTTTCTTTTTTTTTGGTCTTTTTCTAGGGCCGCTCCTGCGGCATATGGAGGTTCCCAGGCTAGGGGTCCAATCGGAGCTGTTACTGCCGGCCTACGCCAGAGCCACAGCAATGCGGCATCCGAGCCGTGCGTCTGAGACCCACACCACAGCTCACGGCAACACCGGATCCTTAGCCCACTGAGCGAGGCCAGAGATTGAACCCGCAACCTCATGGTTCCCAGTCGGATTCGTTAACCACTGCGCCACGACGGGAACTCCTTACAGGGTCCAATTCTTGATTAAGTCACAGGATTCTCTGATGCCTCTGACCTTGCTTACACAGCCTCCAGGCACATTTCCTTCAATTTGCACATGGAAACGGGCAGTTCCAGGGAGGTAGGTAGTGGAGGATGCGACAGAATGACAGAATACCAAAACCCACAATTCCACAGAAAGGGCAAAAGGCGCTGAGGGAGGTCTAGTTGCTATGCAGCCCACCCTGCACTGAGGTCTCCTTCCCAGGTTAAGCCAGGACCACTCCCACCAGAGGACATGCAACGGCTTCATCTAGATGGCACCAGCAAATGGGCTGGCTATGAATACTGGCCGTACTGTTCTTGGGGCCTTTCCTTGGATGCTTTAGCCAACATGAAAGTACTCTCAAACTAGAAACTGAAGGAGGTCTGGATCTGAAATGTGCTTGAATATGATCCCAGAAAAGTGTGATACCTGGGCAAGAACTCTGGACTGACGTAAAGCTGAGAGCTTGGAGATTCTTAACTGCTGGAGTATTTGTCTATCTTCATCTCTACGACCAAATGACCACATACCTCCCTCAGTGACAAGTAACGCATGTTTGGGCTTCTCTACTTGTTCACTCAACAAATATTTATTGAGTATCCACTGGGTGTCAAGCACAATTTGGAATGGGGTGGGGGTAAAGGAAGGAAATCAAAAATTAAATTTGTATGACTGCTGTACTTTAGGATCAGAGTTTGGCATTCTAGATAGATTAAAAAAAATACGAATAGGAGTCCCCTGGTGGCATAATGGTTAAAGGATCTGGTGTTGTCACTGCTGTGGTGTGGGTTCAATCCTTGACCCAGGAACTTCCACATGCCACAGCTGTGGCCAACAAAAAATATGAGTCAATAAACATACCACAATTCTATGAACCTACAGGAGAAGCATGAATTATTAACTCATTCAACAAATATATACTGAGTACCTATTATGTGCCAGATAATGTTCTAAGCCATGGGGATACAGGAATAGACAATACAGACAAAAATGCCTGCCTGAGCCACCATGGAAGACAGTATAGAGATTCCTCAAAAAAGATCACCAGAGGAGTTCCCGTCGTGGCGCAGCGGAAACAAATCTGACTAGGAACCAAGAGGTTGCGGGCTGGATCCCTGGCCTTGCTCAGCAGCTTAAGGATCGGTGTTGCCGTGAACTGTGGTGTAGGTCGCAGACGTGGCTCAGATCTGGCACTGCTGTGGCGTAGGCTGGCAGTTGTAAACCTCCATATGCCGTGGGTGCGGCCCTAAAAAGCAAAAAATAAAAAAATAAATCACCATATGCTCCAACTGTTGCACTTCGGGGTATTTAGCCACAGAATACAAAAAACTAGTTCAAAAAGCTATCTGGACTCCCATGTTCATCACAGCATGATTTACAATACCTTTGAAAGACACAGAAGCAACCGAAGTGGCTGCCAAGGGATGGATGGATAAAGAAGGGGTGGTACATATATACAATGGAATACTACTCAGCCACAAAAAGGGCAAAATTTTGCCATTTGAAACAACATGGGTGGACCTTGAGGTGTCATGCTAAGTGAATTAAGTGAGACAGAGAAAGACAAATACCAGATGATTTTACTCATATGTGGAATATAAAAAACAAACAAGTCAATGAATAAACCCAGTCCAATCCAATGAAACATGTAGACACTGAGAACAGAGTAGTGGTTACCAGAGAGGAAATTGGGAGGGGCGAGGGAAGGGTGAAATGAGTAAAGAGGGTTAACCGTATGGTGACAGATGGAAACTAAATTTTTGATGGTGAGTATGCTGTAGTGTATACAGAAGCAGAAAATATATGCTGTGCACATGAAACCTATGTTATAAACCAATGCTACATCGATAAAAAATAAATTAAAAAAATGCCTGCCTTCAGAAGGCTTACAGTCTGATGACATAACAGACATGGTTAACATAGAAAAATCCATGAGAAACAGTATAAAGATAAATAAACATACATTCTTTAGAAGAAAGGCAGCCCAGAAATCTGAGTTGCTTTTATTATTACTGCAATGCATCTCATAGATCACAACACAATTATTTTGAGCACAGATTATAGGTTATTTATGTAATTTTAAAAGTCTAAATTAATTCTGTGGAAATGGAGCAGGCTTGAAGTATAGTGTTACAGCCACCCTCAAAATAGCCCATCCGTTGGCCCTGAATTTAAAAATATGGCTCACTCCAAAATACATCAAATCCAACATCTACAGCTGCCATCTGCCCTGTAGTCATAGTAGGAGTCCCTTTCATTCACAAGCATAGCCAGTGGGGGGGGGGGGAGGGACTCGAGATGGAGAGAGGATAAATTCCATTTGTGCTATTAAAAAAAAAAAAGTAGAACAGTGAACCCAGTGGTTGAAAAGTGAAGATAAAAAGAAGAAAACAGTAATCTTGCTATAGAAACCAGAGAATTATGTTCTTGCTCTCCCCCCACTTTTTTTTTTTTTGCTTTCACACTGTACAAACTCTAGCACCCCGAACAACTCACTCTCCTGCCATTTCCAGCACTTTAAAGAAACTTTTCAACATTTCTGTTTGACACATTTTTTCAACAGGGAGGTGAAGACAATAAGTAAACAGGTAGTGAAGGGCTATTTAGAGAGCTGGTCAGTCACAGTAATAATAAAGGGGAAAAAAACCCCACCAGCACAGAACATCTATCCCATGTGCGGCAGCCCCTGACGGCATATGACCTCTGACAAACAGTTTTCAGAGTAATTTTAATGCTACTCTGGATTTAACTTGACTAACTGGTAGCAATTGAGCACATCTTTTTTTTTTCTTTTTTTTTTGTGGCAGCAGTTATCTAAAATGCTACAATAACAGCATCAAAAGTAGAATGGTGGAAGATTGGTTTTCCATTGTGCTGCTGAACTGGCATAATGCCCACTTTAAAAGCAATTCGCTGCTCATCACTGAAATCTGGCAGACACGACACTAAATGCCTTGAGGGAAAAAAAAAAAAGGGATTTGAGAAGGGGGAACCCACTCCAACCACCACGACAAGGGGGAAAAAAAGAGCGCCACAGATGATGAATCTGGGTAAGGAGAGAAAATCGCCAAATAAAAGTTAAGCATGGCATGCAGACTCCCAGCAGCCTGTACTTAATTTGCTAGAAGATTTTGTCTTCAGGTCTGCATTAGTAACAGCAGAACAAAACAAAAGCAAAATATATATTTATGTCTGTCTATTGTTCTGATGAAGCAAAAACCTAGTGAGTTCCGTCAATCATTTGTCAAACATGTCTCCCCCGTTTTATTTACCACCAAATATAATGAGTAAATATGTGATAATAAAACTCTTCTTTTTACACGGACATATACAATTTTTCCTCCTGTTAAATACAGGTAATGATTTAGGAAGCTTTCAAAATGTCTTTTTACTGTCAATAAAACTAATTCTATTCCCATTTTCATGTGGGAAAAAAAGGCTTTACAAATGAAAATTCAAATTAAAATTCTGATTATAGTGTAGTGTGACAACACCTGTATTTATAATTTTACTGTCAGCTAGCTTGTAGTGTTTAACAATAGCTCGAAGTAGAAAAGTAATTGGAATTTGTCTGTAACATGCCAGATGACGGCATCGGGAGCTTTGCGACGCTACAGCAAAATTTGGTTTGATGGCAAAATAACCTCACTGAGATTTCTACACATCAAAGGGTATCGGGGCTGGAGGAGGCAAGGTCTCCCAGGTATGGGACCCCTTCCTGCATCTGATGAGTGAAGACAGCCACGACCCTGACATGTGCTCCGCTGTCTGCCCTGTAGCCTCACAAACGGTGCCAGTGCAATTTCACTTCTAGGGTTCTTCCAGACAGAAAAAAAAAAAAGCCGGATTAAAGAACAACAACAAGGAACCCCTACTGTTTCTAAAACAGACTGAAGACTTTAGCTATGAACTTGGCAGAAGCAGGAGGGAAGAAGGATCCACCGGGTGATGGGAAGTATACCTGGGGACCTCCTCAATGACAAGGAACAGAATCCTTTCCGTTTCTCAAGGGCTGCACAGCCAGGAGCTCTCGAGATGTTTATTGTATTCATTCACTTTCAGTAACCACAGATAAATAATATAGGTACCCGCACAGATGCCTACGATTTGCTATTTACCAAAAGATTAAGAGAAAACTTACACATCCCACTTATACTCTTACTGAAGCAATATGGAGAAAAAGAATTATTTAAAGCAGTGTTCTGCTGTCAACGTGAATCTTTCAAAATTCATAAACACACGCTAATCTCCACACACAACTTGCCTTACTCTAGTCTACAAGTGAAAAGCCCATCTTTTTCATTATCCTAAAGATGAAAAAAAAAGAAGCCACATACAAAAGAAAAACAGAATGACAGTGATGTTTTAGTTTACACTAGATATGGCAACACACACAAACTGTCAAAACTATGGAATGAAAAAAGCTGTTATCAAGCAACTGTCAAGAGAGTCCTCTGAGATTTGGAAATCTTGTGTTTATTGTAACTACTGCACATTACACAAAGAAAGAAACAGCCCTTTCCTTGCTCTTGCTGTTAAATATCATGCAAGAGAACACAGGCTTCTCCCTTAGTATTTAGATTAATTTTTCTCCCCCGTGTGTAATTCTGCGCTTGACAGAGCCGCTCCCCTCCTCCTACCTTTTCTAACAATATGGCCAAAGTTCAGAGAGAAACTCGAGGTTATATCAAACATTATTTCATTTCGAAAACCATCACCGCCTCATTTCATGTTGTTAACTGGTTGTCTATCTGCAAGAGTGGAATCCGTTAACATCAAAATGCATAGTCTTCACCTGAATGATTTTCCTGACTTAGAGTTCTACAAAGAGAAGCAGAGAGTTGAAAAGGCACAGACACTTACCATAAAATGATTTTAATTCGCGACTCTCTCCTTCCATCTCCCTATTAATGCATACATCGAGAAACCCACGTCCCTAAAGGAAAACTGCCGCCTTACAAAGGGGAAATATAGGGTCCAAATCTATTCCATAAAGGCATGGGCTTTAGTGATTTGTACGTCACTTCCCCGACCCAAACTCAAGGGGCAAAATTTCCCTTGTAATCGAAGTCGGAGCATTTTTATCATCCTCGCTAACATGGCCTTTCCACCTGAGCACTGTGAGGCAGCATCACTCAGTCTGACTCTTAATTCCTACTCTGAGGCCACGTGGCCCTGCTCAGCCAAGTGCAGAGTGAAACCTCATGGCTAAGAGCCTCAGATTAATGTGAGTAAAAGCATTCTTCAGGTGTTTCCATTTTTATTCTTCATGCTTCCTTTAGATGCAGAATACTCTCCTTGTGACATTCCTCAGGATGGAGAAAAACCAGATAGCAGAACCTTTATTATAAGTGTAATTGCCTGGATTCAGATGGACCATGGGTCAAGTCAAATCACAAAATACGTTATTGTGGGCAAAAAATTGTTTGCAACAAACAGGCTGACATACAGAACGACAGTCGTAACTCTGGACCAGAGAGATTCCACTGAATTTACTTCTGTACATCTTCCTGGCAACCTTCCCTGCCTGGAGAGCTAATGACAACGTGAGGACACTACTGGTGCACGTGCTGGACATCTCGGTGACGTGGATGAGAAGTCAATGTGTCTTGAGTGGATCTTGGCTCTAAAGAGGTTATGATGGTTACCCAATGCTTAGGACATACTTATTTTAGGTTTCAGTGACCTGGTATGACTCAGTAACAGAATAGGTCAGTCAAATTTTACCCTGAGGTTAAAACAGTTTAACAGTGATGTCAGTTTTATAAAAATGAAGATGACTGCCTAGTCAAGAAAAGCTAAATTCATCTAAAGCTCTTATGTAATCTTTTATGATTTTAAGTATTAATAAAGGGAAAAAGAGGAATATTGACATGTTTTATCACTTGCATTCTCTAGTACTATTTTAGGGTAAGTGGCCAATTTACTTTCTTTTCATGCAATGAAAACCAAGTTTTATGTAATTATCTTAATACTACCCAGTTCTCTGTTAATGATACTTTACTTGAGGTAAATAGTTGAAATTTTTTCCTCTTAGTCTAGTGACATTTTGGCAAGTTTTAAGTGGAAAAAAAGAGCTATAAGTTGGTGAAGTCTGGACAACTGGACCATTAAGTTTGGGAACATCTTCAACAAAGCTGGGGACAATACTTTTACTCATTCATATAATTTATAAACCATTAGTAGTATTGTGCTTATAGCAGTTAAGTTTAAAATGTGCTCTAGAGGAGTTCCCTCTATAGTGCAGTGGGTTAAGGACCTGGCATTGTCTCTGCACTGGCGTGGGTTTGATACCTGGCCCGGTGCAGAGGGTTGAATTAGATCCCTAGACCAGGAATTTCCATGGGCCACGGGATGTGACCAAGAAGAAAAAAAAACGTGCTCTAGAGATAGACTGCTTGGGTTCAAATCCTGACTCTGCCATCAACTTGCTGTGTTACCTGGAGCAGGTTTTTTAACCTCTCTGTACCTCCATATCCTTATTGGTAATGTAGAGATAGTAACAGTACCCACTTCATAAGGCTGTTGTGGGAATTATGTAGGTTAAAACACGGAACATGCTTACCACGGCATCTGGTGCTCAGTGTAGTCAATAAATGCTGACTATTATCATTACTGTGGGCATACTTAGTATTATTTTATAGTTTGAATTATGGGTCTCATCTAGAATCTAACCAAAAAGGGAAAAAAATTCAGGAAGAACTACTGCTTCCCATCATATCTGACCCAGGTGGGTCATGAGCTAAGGGGGCACAAAGACCCCTGTCAACCTCCTCTATGCCATATCTTGAAGCCTTTTGATTTTGTGAACATTCAAATGATAGTACAGATTTCAGCAGAAGTAGCTTTTCTTAACAGTAATAAAGAACAAAGAAGGGGAGTTCCCATTGTGGCTCAGTGGGTAATGAATCCGACTAGGAACCAGGAGGTTGCGGGTTCGATCCCTGGCCTCGCTCAGTGGGTTAAGGATCCGGCGTTGCTGTGAGCTGTGCTGTAGATTGCAGACGCGGCTCGGATCCCGTGTTGCTGTGGCTCTGGCATAGGCCAGTGGCTATGGCTCCGATTCGACCCCTAGCCTGGGAACCTCTTTATGCCACAGGTGCGGCCCTAGAAAAGGCAAAAAGACCCCCAAAACAAACAAACAAACAAAGAAGGACGTATTGTTTACAAAACATGTATATTTTGAATTCCCAGAATATAGACGTGGGCAAAATTCAAACTGCACAAAAAAGCCTACAATGAAAACTTCCAAATTTCTGGTTAAAGCTGGAGCACTAAGTACACATTCTTCGCTCTGTAAACTCCTAAATCTCCACTAAAGTGACAGTCAAGGATTTTTTTTTTTTTAAAGCTAAAATCAACTCCAAGGGAGAAGAAAACTGGAGTGGAAGTGCCAAAAGCAAAAGCTAGACAACAGAAGGACAAGGAGCAATTTACTTAATATATCTTAGAAAGTGGAATTCTAAGCAGGCAGTGGGGAGAGCTCAAAAGAACCTGGTTTATCCCACAAAACTCCCAAGCGCTCATGAACCGGTGCCCAAGGTCTCCCTCTAAAAACAGGTGAAGGGTGTCCTTAGCAAACTGGCTGAAGTATGTTTCAGAAAGAGACCCCAGATCCCCACCTCCATTCTGGCAGAAGGCTTATTCTCTGGTGAGGGTCTCTGAAATGAGGGGGGCACTGAATTGATACTGGATGTTGAGACCCTGAGTTTCCTTTGCTCCCCTCACCCTCCGTGGGACAACGGAAAAGTCTCTCCGGAATCGACCAGCCCATGAGGAAAAAACTTGTTACTGACATATTACACCCGCGAAAAAAGAACACTTGGGGACTAAGAGAAAGTTCTGAGAAATTGAAAGCGTGATAGCAGGGGGAAAAAAAAAAAAACTTAATTGGAAACGACGAGAAGGTAATCAAAGAAATTCAAGACCATTTCCCAGAACTGGAGGGCTTGTCTTTCCCGATGGGAAGTGTTGGCACCATGAGTGAAAACTGCTCCAGAACAAAACACACTGCCATGAATGTGGCCATGCCCAGGTGCATGGGAGAGCCTACAAGTTTCTAAAAAGGAACCAGCGATTTAAGAAGGTCACATACATATAGGATTAGGAACCTGAAAGGCTTTCAAAAAAGACTGCAGAACATTCCCAAAATGACGAAGGAAAGTGAGTTCCAGCCTAGAATTCTCTATCAGATTAGGTACTGGGTGGATTAAGAACATTTTGGGAGACAAGCAAGATCTCAAAAACGTCATGTGCCAAAAGACCCTTTCTCAGAAGCTACTGCAAGAGATACTCTACCTCTCCCGCGAAAGAACAACAGTAAGCAGAATCTAGGACACGGGGACTCTGAACTAAGTGCCATGTGAAGGCAATGCCGGGAGGGGGGCAAGGGGAGAGCCCTGGGATGACAGCTGTGCATCAGGCCACGACGGCCATCAGCCCAGAATACCGGGTGTGTTTGAACTGGATTAAGAGCAGGTTTAGATAACCAGGGGAAGGGCTGGTATGTATAAATACTGACTGCTGACCTGTCAGAATCGTGATAACTGCCTTATGAGCACGGGGGTAGGGGGTGGGAAACGGCACGTGTGTGTGTATGGGGGGGGGGGGTCCCCTGTAGGAAGGGACCAGATAATGCACTTGGTGCCAGTTGTTCAGATAAGCAGGTAAACACAAAAGCGGCAGCAGAACAAGTTATGAGTGGCTGCCTGTGAGGGCTGGGGAAGGGGAACGCAATGGGGAAAAGGGCTGCTTTTGGTAAGCAGCCAAACTGAACTTTGGATATGAGAAGTTAGGTCCATTTTTATTTATTTATTTATTTTTGCTTTTTAGGGCTGCACCCACAGCATATGGAGGTTCCCAGGCTAGGGGTCGAATTGGAGCTGTAGTTGACGGCCTACACCACAGGCATAGCAACGTGGGATCTGAGCCGCATCTGTGACCTACACCACAGCTCACGGCATCACCGGATCCTTAAGCCACTGAGTAAGGCCAGGGATCGAACCTGCTCGTGGAGGCTAGTCAGATTCATTTCCGCTGAGCCATGACGGGAACTCCTTGGGAAGCTTTATTAACATGCACAGTGGCAGGAACACCTTGGTCATCTAGCACTCTTAGGGTGGCTGAGTTTGCTGAGAAGGCTGGGGTGGACTATGTCAATTATGGGGACTTTTCAAGGAAACTTTTCTCAAATTCAGGACGTCGAACTCCTTCTTGAAAATTGTTGCACACTGTTGGCCGTGAGGACCTGGAGTGGCGGCTGTGTATACAGAGGTGGGTGGGATTGACCCTGAACCACTGCAGCGACCTGAGCCGCTGCAGTTGGATTCTTAACCCACTGCACCATGTCTGGAACTCTCTGCAGGGGTTCTCTCTTTTTTTTAGGGCCACACTTGCGGCTTATGGAGGTTCAGTTTGGCCGCTTACCAAAAGCAGCCCTTTCCCCCATTGCGTTCCCCTTCCCCAGCCCTCACAGGCAACCACTCATAACTTGTGCTGCTGCCGCTTTTGTGTTTACCTGCTTATCTGAACAACTGGCACCAAGTACATTATCTGGTCCCTTCCTACAGGCGACCCCCATGTGCCATTTCCCATCCCCTACCCCTGTGCTCATAAGGCAGTTATCATGATTTTTCTTTAAACACACACACGCACCCACCCACACAAAATACCCTCTCCTGGGTGGATGGGGATTTAATGGGAAAGAAGAAAACCTGAACCATGATGAATAGTGAGCTACTCAAGAGAATCTGGTGCCACGAAAAATAATTCAAACCCTGAACTCATGACATCTCTGCTCTGAAACAGGCTGAGAACCAGAGACATCCCCAAGAAGCAGAAACACTAATCTAGTCCCGGGGAGCGGGTGGGTCTCATGAGTAAAACTGGACAAGTAGGTTTGCAGGTTTGCTATGGGTCAGTGACCGAAGCCAATACAATGCACACGGTCCCCAAAGAAAGACGGTGGCTGCCAGGGAGGACTGCTGACTGTGGGGAGATCGTGGAGAAGCCGTTGACAGTAACCAGAGGGGAAAGGCTGCCTTTCCATTTGGTAAATGAACATATTTCAAGTAAATGGAAGAGGCCAGAGAGGGAGCAGACTACTGTGGGCTTTACATTCTTCAGGGAATTCTAGAAAAAAAGGAGGACCCTCCAGATGTTCCAGGACAAAGGCCAAGATAAGACACCGTAGGGTTGTTTTAGAGTGGACACGGCTGGAGGCCAGCAGGGTCAAACCAGAAGGCTTGGATCCAGGTATGAAACTTGGCGAAAGTCTCTTTCTCTTTGGCTGGACACGTAGCATGAGGAAATTCCTGGGCCAGGGACTGAACCCAAGCCACAGCAGTGACTATGCTGAATTCTTAACCGCTAGGCCACCAGGGAGCTCTGACAGAAGTTTCTTATGATTACAGACTCCATCAGATTCATGACCACATTTTACCCCTGGTCTTCCTCAGGCCAAGTCCCAGTTTCTTTGTCTAGGGTCCCTCTAATATCCAAGCCAGAACTGGGTGATGGAAGGAAAAGGGACCAAGAATGGAATGACTTGTCAACGATGCCAGCTAACTGTCAACACACAAGCTAAGCATTGTTGAAAGAAAATGAGACTCATCCTGAAAGCCTACTTATTTTCTGAGATTCCTTGGCTTCTCCGGAAACGTTATTCAAAAGACTCTCTTACCTTCAAGAAAGCTTCAGGACGAGCTTCATCCAGACCTTGATTAGACAAACAGAGTAATCTGTGATCAGTGGCAGCCGGGTCTGTGGAAATCCTTTTCTGGACTGTTGCCTCCTTCCTTGCCCCTGGCAGTGATTCTGTGCAAGGTAATGCTGCCAGCTGGCTCAGAGTCCATGTTCCAGGGAGGGAAAACGTGAAAGAAGTACTCTCTCGATTCAGATTTGGGAAGTGCAGGTGAGCAAATTCTGTCCAATGGGTGCCCAGAGCAAAGAAAGTCCCTCTAATGAGTTAGGGAGAGAAAGGGACCAAGCTGATGTGCACAAGAGATGCTGAGATGGGAGGTGGGGATCAGGCCATGTGGCCGTCAGGCTCTGGGCCAAGTGCCTTTCTGGCCCTGGGGTCCCAGAGTCTCTGAATCTTCACTACAAACTTCCCTTTCAGTCCAGGATGGTTCCTCATAGAGACCTCCTCTAAAATCTCAGGCACAGGAGGGGTTCAGTAAGAGTGGATGCTCAGAAAGAGGTGGGGGACCAGGGGGGAGAGGGGAGCAAAAAGGAAAACGACTGAGCTAGGCCATGGATGTGCACCTGTTTGCGGACCTGCAAAAGGGCTCTGCAAGTAGAAGCGAGGGGCCTTTCCGAAGTCAGAAAACTCACGGCCACTGGAGGTCTTGGTGGAGATGTGATACCAGCTCCTAATTTCCTCTAAGTTCTTCTGAATATTTTATCTTAAGCATACTTTCAGGCTCTAGTAACTTTAAAAATTATATCCCGAGTATTGCCTACATGAGAGATTTCCTTTTTACACGAAATCCTTCCTCCAGTTACCTCTCAGAGCCTGAGTAATACCTTGGTCCACGTATTAGAGTAGTGAGCTAATGCTAAGTGTGTAGGGTGAACGTCCTACAGGGAACATGTTACCCATTGTTGCATCTCGCTGGACAGGATAAACCCACCAATCTAAATACACTCTGGTGGGGGGAGCACATTTTGCTCATCAAAAGCAGCCAAACCCCTGTCGCAGTTCGATGAGCAGCAGGTAAAAGGCGCCTCAGATCCACTTCCTCGAGGCCCAAGAGCACAATAGTTGGGGCTCTAAGTGTCACGTGGGCTATGGGTGTACCCTGCTTTAGAGGGTTCAGAGCAGATCGAGACCCCCAGCTGTGGGGCACGACACAGTGGAGAGGGCACAACACAGAGCTCTAATGACCAGAAAGGCTATGTGCTGAAGTCACAGGATGGCCACCAATGGTCATGGATCTCATGCATACGTGGGTTCCCGTGACCATGGCACCCCAAATGTGTGTGTTGTATTAGCTGTGGGAAGAAATGAAGGACACTTCTATTTATTGTTATTTTTAAAAATCTGAAAAAAAGACCTTACTATTTACTCTTTGGGTGGACACTGGCTGCCCTTTGCTTGGTCTGGGTTTCGGGTGCTGCACAGGCAGGTGGAATGTCCAGGGATCCTCTTCTCTTGTCTTCCTCTGTTGTGATCCTGCTCCAAGGGCAAGGGCTGGACCCAGGGGCACTCACTGGCTGATCCACTTTCACCACAATGGGACAAGTCAAGTCTTTGTTTAAATTAAACTAGTTTTAACAAAACAAAAGCTCTCAAAATGGTCTTTTTTTTTTTTTTTTTGGTCTTTTTAGGGCTGAACCCATGGCATATGGAGGTTCCCAGGCTAGGGACTGAATCGGAGCTACAGCTGCTGGCCTACACCACAGCCACAGCAACGCAGGATCCGAGCCGAGTCTGGGACCCGCACCACACCTCATGGCAACACTGGATCTGTAACCTACTGAGCAAGGACAGGGATTGAACCTGCATGCTCATGGATACTAGTCAGATTTGTTTCTGATGCGCCATGGCAGGAACTTCTCAAAATGGTCTTTTAAAAGATTCTTGGGGAAAAGAATCTGGACTGAAGATAACATATACATATTTAAAGAATACTGTTTCTCTCGAGTTCCCCTGTGGCTCAGTGGGTTATGGGTCTGGTGTTGTCACTGTGGTGGCTTGGGTTTGCTCCCTGGTCTGGGAACTTCCACATGCTGTGGGTGTGGCCAAAAAAAAAAAAAAAGACTGCCTATTAAACAATAAGATCCTACTGTATAGCACAGAGAACTATATTAAATGTCCTATGATAAACCATAATGGAAAAGAATATATAAAGAAGAGACTGTACATATATATAATATAGATGTATTATATATATATATATATAAACATATATGTGTAACTGAATCACTTTGCTGTACAGCGGAAATGAACACAACATTGTAAAGCAACTTTTTTGGCTGTGCCCACAGCACGTGGAAGTTCCTGGGCCAGGAATCAAACCTGAGCTGTTGCAGTGACAACACGAGATCCTTAACCCGCTGCATCACAAGAGAACTCCTGAAGAGTTGGATTTTTATATACAATGAGATTACTAGTGCTAAGTCTAAATGTAGGATTTTAAATAGGGAAATGAACTAAAAAGGAGAAAAGGTAAATGGAACAGGAGACAAAGGTACCGTTAAGGGTAAAGAGTTGAGGTGGAAGTTCAAATTGTTGAAGGTTTTATTCTTCAGAGAGATACAAGCTGTACACCAGCCACTTAAGAGAAGAAGCCCCAGAGGGATGCTTGTGACCAGGGGTGGGGCTTGGTGAGGAGCGTCCCCGCTAACCACCCAAGTCAGAGCCGCCGGTGTCCATGCTGACAACATGTTTCTAGGGCAGAGCTGCAAAGAGCTCTCCAGGCTGTGACTTTATACATGTATTTATATCTGTACAGAAAATAAGCCTGAGAATGACACGAACGGCAAAACCCAATTTCTTACTACTATTGCCCCTCGAATGATCTGCAAATACACTCCATCCAGATATCTATGTACAAGATGCTGGAAGGACGCCCACGAAACCACTAATGGTGCCCTCGGGGAGGTGTGGGGGCGAGGCAGAGGATGGAGGATCATTATGCTTCCTTCGCTCTGTATACTTCTCTAAGGTTGGGAACTTTTACCACAAAAATACATTCATAAAGTACTTGTCACTAAAAAACAAAAACTAAATATACCTCTAGCCTTCTTGGATGAGAAAACAAAAGAAGATGTCCTGTTAAAGTTCTGTAAGAATTGGAGCCCATCACCCACTGATGCCTCAGATTCGACCCATTAGCGAGAGCTGCTCTCCACGAAAACAAAAATAAAAAAGGTCACTCCATTTATCATGACATTTAGAGTAATAAGAAAGGACCCACCAAAATGTTATTTAATGTTAGCATCATCAGTAAAAAAAAATATGCTCTATTTCCCATTATTTAGGAAGCCCTATCCTTTTCTTTCTTACCAATTACATTCCCTATCATTTCCAAAATATACAAACTGTTTTCAATCAACAGATTTCTTTATTACAGCGTGCAGCATGCTTGTTACTGCCTCTTTTCTATATTGAATCCTTGATTGGACAGCATTTTGAATTTAACACGGACTATGATTGCACATATCAAGCAAATTAAAGCTGCCAATCTCTTTTTGGAGACGATCCTTCATATACCCTGCCACTAAGGAGCACCCTGAGTATATCTGCCTAGGAAAAACAAGGCAGGAGTGCAAAAAAAATGATTGCTGCCAAACTTGCCAAGTGATCGAGCTGCTCTTTCAAACATTCACTTAGGGGAGTTCCCGTCGTGGCGCAGTGGTTAACGAACCTGACTAGGAACCATGAGGTTGCGGGTTTGATCCCTGGCCTCGCTCAGTGGGTTAAGGATCTGGCGTTGCTGTGAGCTGTTGTGTAGGTTGCAGACGCGGCTCGGATCCCGCGTTGCTGTGGCTGTGGTGTAGGCCGGCAGCTACAGCTCCAATTCGACCCCTAGCCTGGGAACCTCCATATGCCACGGGAGCAGCCCTAGAAAAGGCAAAAAGACCAAAAAAAAAAAAAAAACCCCAAAAAACATTCACTTAGATTACCGCTGTCCCTTTTAAATGTCACTGGTAACTCCGATTTCAGAGCCATCCAAGTAACTTTTATAACATTTAAGCATTCTTTACTGTCTTAAAAAAAAAGGACCTGATAAACCCAAAGGGTAAAAACATGCAAGAGACCAGAGAGGCAGGTGAGAAAGCTCACTTGGAGTTCTCTGATGAACTTGCTTTTGGATGATGGGGAGGGAGTGGTCATGGTGGGAAATCCGTGTTCTTCTGGTTTCCTTCTCTAGACAATGAGGTACGTTTAGAGGAACATGAAGAGACTTTGCATTAAGCAGTACTGGAAAGAGATGATGTTTTATTACCAGGCAAGGTTGGCTACTCAAGGCTTATAGTCCAGTAAGTCCAACCAAAATGTTTTCCAAAACTTGAACAAAGATGCAATCCTGTGGTTAAAGTAGAATCACTAGTTTTTAAAATGAGAACTATGTGGAGACTATATTTTACAATAATAAACTTTAGAATGACTTTGGTTAGGCATCACTAAATATCAGGCTTTTGCCATCCTGTAAGCTATATGAGATAGCTGCTTTATTTGTTTAACCTTTTTGTTTGTTTGTTTTCGTCTTTTTAGGGCCGTACCCCTCGAATATGGAGGGTCCCAGGCTAGGGGTCTAATCGGAGCTGTAACTGCCGGCCTACACCACAGCCCACGGCAACGCCAGATCCTTAACCCGCTGAGCGAGGCCAGGGATCGAACCCGCAACCTCATGCTTCCTAAATGGATTCGTTTCCGCTGCGCCAGGACGGGAACTCCCTTCTTGCTATTTCTAATGAAGGGGTTTGGTTGGTGGCTCACTTTTTCTTTTCCCCACAAATTGTTAAAATAAAGGCTCTAATGTCCACGATACAGTTGAATTCCCGTGAACTCAAGCAACAGAACCTGGCCTCCCAACCTGCCAAGAACCAGACGATGGGAGGGAGTGACGGTACTGGCAGTGGTATCACTTCATTCATTCATTAACTCTCAGGCGCACAGGGAACATCCACCATCAGATATGGCTGGGCTCTGCACTCAGCAATACAAGGATGAAGAGTCCCTGGTTCCAAGGGACTCGCAACTGAAGGGAAGAGACAGGCATAGGAAGAAGCTGATGTGACAAAATCTCCCAAGGGCTCCGTGAGAAGGTGAGTGCCTAACTCTACTGGGGGGGGGGGGGGGGCAGAGGAAGGTTCCAGGGAGGCAGCCACGTTTGAGCTGGGGAAGCATGATGACACCTGGACTGGAGAGTGTGAGGGAAAATCAGAAGTTTAACGCTGGAAAGAAAACATATTGATCTTCCATTTACCAAGCTTGCCTTGACATCAGCATATGTTAATGTTTTCTAATAATGGACAGGCTTTTAGTTTATGTACTTTTGTGTATACAATTCTAGTACAAACAGCTTCTGTACACAGTGCACACTGATACCGAAGGGTCTGATATCCAGGCAGATTGGTCGACGGGGGCACATACCTTCTACAGAGAATTTGAAGGAACTGAACTCTTCTTTCTCTAGAGCAACCTCACACGAAGGTCACATTACCAGGTTACTGAGGTTCGTTCAATTACGCTAATCCATACACTGACCGCCTTGGCGGTCCCAACAGAGAGTTTAGAAGCAGAAGGGTCTGTTACCATCTCTAGGGCAATCTACTCAAGACTGAGCATCTGCAAGAGGTGAAATAGTAAGAATGTCTCATAGAAGCAGCGTCAGGCAGGGCACACAGTAGGCACTCGGTCTAGGGTAGCTACGTTATGCTCTGTTACGGATGCATTAACTGCTTAGGGTATTATGACAATTTGACCATAGCATTTTCCCCTTGGAATCTGTGAGGAACTATAGAATTATTCAGGGTGAACATGACTGGAAAAAATGCCTTTCCAAGTGCACAGCATTGGAGCTCCCGTTGTGGTGCAGTGGAAACAAATCCGACTAGTATCCATGAGGATGCGGGTTTGTTTGATCCCTGGCCTCGCTCAGTGGGTTAAGGATCTGGCATTGCCGTGAGCTGTGGTGTAGGTCACAGATGTGGCTTGGATCTGGCGTTGCTGTGGCTGTGCCATAGTCTGGCAGCTGCAGTTCTGATCCAACCCCTAGCCTGGGAACTTCCATATGCCGAGGGTGAGGCCCTAAAAAGCAAAAAAACAAAACCAAACCAAACCATATATTACAGTTACAGATTTCATAATACCGTGTTGTGAAAAGTCCTAAGTATTTATTTGGTGACCACTACCTAATTTCAACACTTCTATGTGCCTAGGACGTCTAAGGCAAAAAGCTAGTAAGACATACAGATGCCAGGATGAGATTTTGTATAATGTAAGAAGGCTAGGATATAGATAAGAACATCAGAATTCAGGCAGAAAGTTCTTTAGTTGTTTGTTATTGAAATACTTTAAAATGCGAGCCCTAATAACTTAATTGATTCTGTGAACTTCCTGGTATATTCAAATCTTTACCTATAGTTAACCTATTAACAGGTATGAAGTGGCACATAACTATTTCCATTTGGGGATCAGAATTAATTATCACAAGATACTTAGTAGCTGAAGGTCTGAGAACTGGTGGATCTTTAGTAGATTCTGCCAAGAAGGTGTGTTCTTTGTACAGGTGATGATGTTCAATATTTAAAAGAATTTAAATGCCTCTGGGTGAGGCATGCACTTCCTGGTTGCCACCAATTAACACCTACCCTGGAGTTCCCGTCATGGTGCAGAGGAAACGAATCTGACTAGGAACCATGAGGTTGCAGGTTCGATCCCTGGCCTCGCTCAGTAGGTTAAGGATCCGGTGTTACATTGGCTGTGGTGTAGACCGGCAGCTGCAGATCTGATTTGACCCCTAGCCTGGGAACCTCCCTATGCTGTGTGTGGGTGCAGACCTAAAAAGCAAAACATAAACCAAACCAAACCAAACCAAAATACCTCCCCTGATCAGACACCCTGACCTTTGATCCTTGAAGGGGCTTGACTTCACATCCTCTGCAAGAGATCACAATGCAGAAGGAACTTGATTCAATTAGCACTTAGAGCAGACCCCAAGAGTAATAGCAGCATAAACTCCTTCAAACATCAAATCTTTGAGGTCACGAGTTTTAGTGATTTGAAAATGAGTTCTATACTGCCAAAAATTGACTGGCAGGGAGTAATTAGGTTGGAGGAAAAATTAGGTGTAACTTATTTCTAAATGGTTTCCAGACGGGATTTTGCTGACATAATACACCAGCTTTCTTTTTCTTTTCTTTCTTTTTGTCTGTGCCTACGGCATGTTGAAGTTCCTGGGCCAGGGACTGAACCTGAGCCACAGCAGTGACAATGATGGATCCTTAACCAGCTAGGCCACCAGGGAACTCCCAGCTTTCTTTTAAAGGGATTTTTGAAAAGGTTCTATAGATTCCTTATATGATCACAAGTAAGAGTTCTGTAACAGACTTAACACTATAAATCAAGTAAGTTGCATTTACTGGATTTCAGCTGTGTATGGCAGCATCTTAGTCTACATACTAACTCTAAGAAGGACAGGCATTATCAAACCATTATTAAGTTATTCCTCATTCTACACTATCTCTTTGAGGAATGTTGGAAAATTCACAGCATGGCAATGTGTTGCAGAGTTACAGAGGCTCAACAATGGGAACCCATACTTTCTGAACCCCAAGCCTATGGGTTTTCCATCAGCTGTAACCCCTAGAAGAGGGGTTTGACAAAGATGAGACAAGGAGTCTTCAGAGAATCACTTCTACCCTTGTGTGGCTCGTGTGAACCAGGGTTGGGGGCAAGGTGGTTCTTCTTCCATCTCCATGAATTGGAATAGGACATGCCACTCAGTTTCTTGGCATTTTTTTTTTTTTCTTTTTAGGGCCGCACATGGAAGTTCCCAGGCTAGGGATCAAATCAGAGCTGCAGCTGCTGGCCTACGCCACAGCCCTAGCAACCACAGCAATGAGGGATCTGAGCCAAGTCTGCGAGCTACACCATAGCTGATGGCAACGCAGGATCCTCAACCCAATGAGCAAGACCAAGGATTGAACCCACATCCTCATGGATACTAGCCAGATTCGTTTCCACTGTGTCACACGGGAACTTCCCCAAGCTTTTCTATGTACATGCTTTGGTTCAGTTTTTAATATAAAATGACTACTTTAAATATGCACAGATTCTATAATTCCTTAATGAAACACACAATTCAATAACTAAGATGACTCTGGAAGTCACTGCTTTTTAATATAAGAGGATAGGCTGCTTTTATGTGATTGAAGGGAGAGGAGAATCAATAAATAGGTACTGTTCTTATTTAGCAGTGAGATTTCATGAGGTTACCACTACATACATTCAAAACTAAAGCGATTAACAACACAGACGGAAATTCCTGTAGACTTGTAAAATAATTACATCCATCTCACAAGCCACGTTACAAGTTTTGAACAGAGACCAACTTCACGTAAATGCAAAGGCTGCAAATACGTGAAACGCTGTATTTGCTTACAGCATATTCAACAAGGAGATGAAAGAGTGAAGGGCTGGGGAGTATGGCCTGAAGCCCACAGACTTGAGTGGAAGAGCTAGATAGATGCGCCATTTACCAGATAAGCTACTCAATTTCTCCTAGCTGCATCTTCTAATAACAATACTTAATTGTGTATCTGAAAGTTGCTAAGAGCGTGGATCTTAAGTGTTTTCATCGCAAGAAAAAAAAATTGTAACATGAGGTGGTGGATGCTAACTAGGTTTACTGTGGTGATCATTTCACAATACATATGAATATTAAATCATTAAGTGGTACACCTTAAATGTGTCAATTATATCTCAACAAAACTGGGAAAATCACAGTACGTGTCCCAGATTTTTTTTATTTTTTATTTTTTATTTTTTTATTTTTTTGGTCTTTTTTTTTTGCTATTTCTTTGGGCCGCTCCCACGGCATATGGAGGTTCCCAGGCTAGGGGGTTGAATCGGAGCTGTAGCCACTAGCTTACGCCAGAGCCACAACAATGCGGGATCCAAGCCGCGTCTGCAACCTACACCACAGCTCACGGCAACGCCGGATCGTTAACCCACTGAGCAAGGGCAGGGACCGAACCCGCAACCTCATGGTTCCTAGTCAGATTCCTTAACCACTGCGCCATGACGGGAACTCCCAGATTTTTTTTTTTTAAAGGTTAAATGAAATGTAACCTAAAGTACTTACTGTCACGCCTAGTGTATAGTAAACACTCGATAAAGTATTAGCTATGATTATTAGCTATTCATTCCACACCTATTTATAATAAAAATTTGAGCTGTTCTGTAATCAAAAGAAATTTGCCCAAGTTAATATGGTTATCTGTTTAATGGTATTTACAATAATAATCATTATTGTACTATATTGTAATTCGGCACAAAAGATAAACTGTTGGTATAACTGATTGTAATTAGTACACAGTCAATTTTTTTCTAGTTTTTCTCTTCTTTCTTCTTGATCTAACATGTGATCAATATTATCATGAGCTGTTTCCCTTCATTTACTAGTTGCATGATTTTGACCATATCTATCCTCTGTAACATTTCCTTTTCCTCTCTGTGAAATGGTAATAAGAAGACACATTTTGCAGTTAAAATTAAACACAGTAAAATATAGTAAAGTACAAAAAGTAAACGTATACATAAAGATGCAGTAAAAATGTAAAGATAACATACACAGAGACATAGCAGAGTGCCTGACACATAGCTGATCAATAAATGACAGCTGTCAGTGCGGGCTGGCATTATAGTTTGTCCTGACGAACAATAGAATGCTCTTCGCCTATGGAACCTCATGGCCATATCCTCAAAGACTTTAAGTCTAAGAACCAGCTTTGAGAAGCATGAAGATGGGAAAGACTTTTTTGGTTTTGGCTGCACCCACAACATGCACAAGTTCCCAGGCCAGGGATCAAACCCGTGCCACAGTACTGAATGCTGGACCACCTTAGTTGTTAGACCACCGGGGAACTCCAGGAATGACTTCTATTTATTTATTTGTCTTTTTGGGGCCTCACCTGCAGCATATGGGGGTTCCCAGGCTAGGAGTCAAATTGGAGCTAGGGGTTGATCGGAGCTACAGCTGCTGGCCTACACCACAGCCACAGCAACACAGGATCCGATCCACGTCTGTGACCTACACAGCTCATGGCAACGCTGGATTCTTAAGCCACTGAGTGAGGCCAGGGATGGAGCCTGCATCCTCATGGATACCAGCCTGGGTTCGCTACCGCTGCGCCACCACAGTAATTCCAGGAATGACTTTGAGAGCAGAAGTTTTAAATCGTGGCTGCACAATAGCATTAAAGTATATACTGAGGGCTGGGTCCCATCCAGAGAGCCTGATTTAAATGGTCTGGGGTGTGGCCTGGGCATTTTTTTTTTTTTTAATTCCTAGGTTAAGGTTTATTGGGCATTTGAGGTGGAGAACCACTGCTGGAGGGTCAGCTGTGCTCAGGTAAAACTTGGTTTTGGTTCTAGGGACGGCCAGGAGGGGCCCTAATGAGGACTGGAGAGTCTTGCTTATTTGGGAAGGAGAAGAAGTAGAAAGGAGGTACCTTCTCACTCTCCCTGGGCACCTAAGAGGAACTATATCAGGTGTGCCTTCAGGGTTGGCCTTAAGGGCAGTTTTGAATATGTGTGATTCTAGGAACCATGGAAATGTAGCCCATCGCCTGGTTATGCTGACACTCCTTCAAGATAAAACAAAGCAAGTCAAGTCTGACAATACAAGTAACCTTGGAAAGAGTAATAAATCACATTACCAATGAAGTCTTTTTGTGCAAAGTGCAAAAAGAGGGTTTCTCCTTATTTTAGAGGTTGAGTGGGAGGTAGGTGGCAGGAGGGTCTGGACATATAGCGCACACCATGCAAACGAGATGGGGGAGAAGAGCAGAAGCAGAACTGAGCGAACCAGATTGATACTCTCAAGGTTACAGTTTTGCTGTGGGAGCAAAAAAAGCTGCGCAGAAACGCATCCTTTTGGATGCCCTAGCCGCAAGGTTACAGAAGCAATAACTAGCCGCAAGCTTCTAGCAAGTGCTTCTCTAAAAAGCACGGTGCTGCAACACCATGAGGAAGCTGAAGACTGCCCCCTCTGAATATGCAAAATATTATGATCCCCTGAGAAAGGAAGAGCTACACAGTGATAGAAAAATCAACCCTCTAACTGGTTCAACATCAGAACCAAAGTAAAAATAGTACTTGAGTATTTGAAAATAATTTTAGTTTTGTCTAGGTCATGGCTGTCACAGCATTACAAGTGTATCAAACTGTGCCAGTTACAACAAAGTCCAGCAAACTCTCCCCTTTGTAAATAGCTCAGACAGGGTTCTCTTAGTTTGTCAGCCATCCTAGACATATACTGATGGACAAAGCGGAAATATTCCCAATAGTTAAAATACCTTTATGATACAGTATTTTAATTTTAAATTTATTTAGTACCTTAGGACTCTTTTTTTTTTTTTTTTGGCCATCTTATCCAACATCATTCTGTTTACGGTTTCACCCTCAAAGACCATTTCATCAGCATTTCATCAGCATCGCTCTTACAGGTTTTGCAGCTTTTCATCTCATCTTCCTGGCACGGTCAACATGCTGGGATTTCTTTTCCTAGTTGGTTCCCCCACTATCACCTGCAAGGGGAGGCAGGGTCCTGGCACCATTTCGGTCCCCTCAGAGCATCCACTCACATACCTGGTCCACGAGTGTGAGGTGCATCGCCCAGCAGAAAATTATCAACAGCAGCAATAGGAATGCAGCTGTCCTTTAAAAGCTTGTATTAAACTTTTTGTTTAGTACTAATGAAGAACTGATACGAGAAACTTTCCAGTATGCTCAACTCTCCTTAAGTCTATTTACAGTGTTATCAACGGTCTAATAGCTATTGAATATTTGAAGGTAAGAAGTGCTACAGAGACGATAATCATTAGATTAGGAGTCAAAAGCTGCCAAGCTACCAGCTGAATCTAGCGGGACATTCTGTTTGGACAGCATGGTGTTTCAAAAGTTTTTGAAACCGAAGGCCTTTATGGAAGGCACAGTGTGCTAAGCTAATGTTACAGTTTATCCCAAAAGACCTCAAAGGGTTTTTTAAGCTCAGGGAGTTTTTTTTCCAGCAAGACATTCTGGCAGCAGTGTAGAGGACCAATCGAAGGGCAGGGCAGGATGGGGGTGGGATAGTTAGGTGTAGTGCAGTCCGGGAGAAATAGAACGTAGGCCACATGTGTCATTTAAAATTTTCTAGTAGACATACGTTTAAAACACCTAAAACAGAACAGGTGAGGTAAATTTTAAGAATATGTTTAGGAGTTCCCATCGTGGCACAGTGGAAATGAATGTAACTAGGAACCATGAGGTTGCAGGTTCAATCCCTGGCCTCACTCAGTGGGTTGAGAATCTGGCGTTGCTGTGGTTGTGGTGTAGGCGGGCAGCTATAGCTCCGATTAGACTCCTAGCTTGGGAACCTCCATATGCTGCAGGAGTGGCCCTAAAAAAGACAAAAAAAAAAAAAGAGAGAACATTTCGTTTAATCTAACACATAAAATGTGTTAGATTAGTGCGTAATCAATGTAAGAATATCAATGAAGTGTCTTCTTTGACATTTATAACATCTCAATTTAGACTGGCCACATTTCAAGTACTAAACAGCCACATGTGGTTAGTGGCTACCTGTTGGACAAAAGAGGTCTAGAAGCAGAAAGACCAAAGAGCTTTGTCTGGGCAGGGGGAGGGGAGGATGGAATAGGTGAGAGGGATGAACAAACCTCCAGTACAACGTCCAGTTATAAAATAAAATAAGCCACAGGGATGTAATGTATAGCATAAGGAATATGGTCAATAATACTGTAATAACTTTGTATGGGGACGGAGGACTTATCGTGATTTCATAATGTATGTAGAGGTCAAATCACTATGTAGTATACCTGAAACTAACAAAATTGTACAGCAATTATCTTTTTATTTTATCTTATTTTTTTTTGGCTGTGCTCGTGGCATGCCAAAGTTCCTGGGCCAGGGATTGAACCTGGGCCATAACAGTGACAATGCCAGATCCTTAACCACTAGGATACCAGGCAACTCCCAACTATATTTCAATTTAAAAAAAAAAAAAGACAAAATTTTAAAAAGTGAAAAAAAAAATTGTCTGTTTAGAGAACTGCCTAAACTAAGTCACAGTGGAAAGTAGAGGCGGGGGGCGAGGGGGGGGGGGTAGTTACAGGATGGGCTCAGAGGCAGAATCAGTTTACAAACCTTGGAGGTGGACTGGGTGTGGAAGGGGTAAGACAGAAGAAGCGTCCGCAGGATGATTTCTGGCTTGGGTGACAGGGTGGATGGTGACTGCTACTGACTAGGAAAGGGGAGGGCAAAGAAACAGCTAGTGAAGAAAGAGGAACACAGTGGCTTCGGTTTTGGACTGGTTGATTTTTTTTTTTTTTATTGAGATTTAGTTGACGTACAATATTATGTTAGTTCCAGGTGTACTATACTACATAATGATTTGACATTTGCATACACTATGAAATGATCACCACGCTAAGTCAACCATGTGACATGTTGTCTTTTGAGAGACATTCCTGGGACATCTAGGTGGACCTATGTGATCACTAGGTACACGAGTCTATGAAGTCACTGTGAAACAGGACCAGACTGGCAGAGAGCCAGATCTAGGAGTCCCTGGTGTATGGGGTACAGATAAGTTCATCCATGAAGAATGCGCAGAGAGGGAAGAGAATGGAGGGGAACTGGAGAAGCCAGTGTTTTCAGGATACTTTTCCTTTTTGCTAACATCTCAGTCCATTTCGTGTCAGCCTTTTTCAAACTCAAGTGCATGAATGGATGTGTGCATTATTGGGGGTGAGCCTATACTGACCACACAGATCTGAAGCCTGTTTTCTTACTTCACACATTCTGTGATATTTCCTTGTATATTACACACTTTCTGTCAAAGTGAGTTTTAATGGTTATATAATAATATTGTATAATACAGAGGAGGCACAAAATTTCAAATTATAGTAATATAGAGATTAACATCTCTATACATGAACTATAGTCTACATTTTTTATTACATAAGAAGAAATAATTTTATTTTTATTATTATTTTTTTGCTTTTTAGGGCCACACCCACGGCATATGGAGGTTCCCAGGCTAGGGGTCTAATTGGAGCTGTAGCTGCTGGCCTACGCCACAGCCACAGCAACGCCACATCTGAGGCGGGTCCGCGACCTACACCACAGCTCATGGCAACGCCGGATCCTTAACCCACTGAGCGAGGCTAGGGATTGAACGCACAACCTCGTGGTTTCTAGTCGGATTTGTTTCTGCTGTGCCACGACGGGAACTCCAAGAAGAAATAATTTTTAGGGTGAAAAACAATAGTGGAGGAGAGGTTGATGGAAAAATAAAGAAAGACTGCAAAGATTCCACTGGGTTTGCTAACTAGGAAGTCATGGGGGATCCTGGGGTGAGCAACAGAGCTGTGGAGTTAACTAAAAGTTCGGGAAGTGAAGAGCATACACACACATACACACACACACACACACACACACACACACACACAGAGTATCTTGCAAGAATCTTCAAAGTCAAGGAGAAGTGGGGACAGGGAGTAAACTGGAGGTCGATGTGAGATTGAGGAAAAGCTTTCTGTTTTAAGTCCTAAAATGGCCAAAACTTGGTGTCTCTGGGATGTCTGTATGTGTTCCATCCCCTTTGCAAGATCATCTCAAACCTTACCTCCTCCATGAAATAAATCTTTCCCAAAGAAATCAACTTCCACCTGGTCTCCTCCCCATCTTTTGGCCATGCCTGAAGCATGCAGAAGTTCCCGGGCTAGGGATAGAACCGGCAGTGATAAAGCTGGATCCTTAACCTGCTAAGCCACCAGGGAACTCTGGGCTCCTTTCAAACAGATTTGAAATTTATACTTGGAACCTCACAATATATTGCTTAGGTTCTCAACTGGGATATTCGGAAACATTTTTGTTTATCACAACTGGGGAGTGACTGGTGCTACTGGCATCTAGGGAGTGGAGGCCAGGGATTCTGTGAGCCTCCTGGCTCTACTCAGGGGGTTAAGGATCCTGCATTGCTGTGACTGTGGCGCAGGCCAGCAGCTGTAGCTCTGATTCGACCCCCAGCCTGGGAACTTCTATACGCTGCAGGTCTAAAAAGACAAAGAGAAATCCGCAGAAATCATTTCACATGCACGTGGCTATCTGCACCTTGCTGACCTGGGGTGCTCTTAAGCAATGCTGAGATACTCATCCTGCAAGGCTCCCTGAGGATGGCGGGGACTCCAGGGCACATACAGAGAGGAAGTGGAATTGCTGGGTCACGCTGGTATATCTTCAATTTGACTAGATACTGCTTCATTTCCTAGACCAACTTACTTCCATCAGCAATCCTAAGAGAGTTCCCACATTCCTCACACAATATTTCCCAGTGTTGATTAAACACAAAATGAAACACAAACTTAATGGTTAAAAATCAGACAAGTTCTCAGAAACACCCATATTTCTGGCTCTTAAGAAATCAGAATGTCTGGCAAAACAGAGCCATGTTTTCTGTGTGGAAAGACGTGTTCTTCACTCTGGCCCCTTCCGTTCCTATTTCCCCCACCCCTGGCCTGCTCCAGCAGCTTTCCTGCCCAGTCCCTAAAGACACTGGAGCTGGTGCATCAGTGGCCAGGGCACGCAGATGACAGCACCCTGTGTGCACGCTGGTGCCCAAAGCCAGCAACACCCTACGCCACAGCCACAGATTTTCTCCCTCCACACTGCTGACCCCACATGTGACCACGTCAGGAACAACGGAGGCTGCTCGGTGCCAGCCGTGCTCCCGAGTCGCTGACAGGCTTAATGCCATTTCACGTCCTAACAACTACGGCGGGACAGATGGCTGTGTCTGACTGTTCCCTGAGGGCAGAGGCTGCATCCTAAGCATGCTTCGGATCCCTGGGGTCTCTCCACAGTGCCTGTGTCACACTGGAAGGCACAGAGTAAATGAAGATAGTAAAACTCACTGAAAGAGAAAAAGAAAGGAAGGAAGGAAAGAAAGAAAGAGAAAGGAAGGAAGAAGCAAAGAAAGGAAGAAAGAAGGAAAGAAAAAAGGAAAAAAGAGCCAACTCACAAATGTCGTTGCTCTTATGAAACTGAAAAAGTCCTTTTATAGCCTTTTTTGGGGACTAAGGCTTAAGTAACTAAGTGAGCAAGTGTTGTTAGCTGGGCCGGTAATACTCTTATCACCCTCACCTGGGCCAGCCTGCCCTCTTCAGAAGAATAGCTCATTTAACCCCTGTGCGATAGGGGGGCCGTTCTGGCACTTTCTCGGGTTGAGGATGACAGCTATTCCGTGATTTACTGTGGTCTACTGACCAGTGAAGGGTAAGACAATACTACTGAATGTGACAGGCTGAACTTCTTACAGATTTTACTTTTGATGCTCACCATATTTACCACTCGAACAAATCAGGCTGAGGAACACCTACCATAAATCAGATATCTAACACTAACAAATTATGCGCCCATTACAGATGACCTTTGGAGTTGCTCAAGGTACAGTCACAATCATGCATTAAAAAAAGCCGCCTTTCACTGTAATGTGTGAATGTATGAAATTAAATGAGGCTTGCAATGTAATCAGTGTGGTTGGCTGCTTTAATATATTCCATTTCAATTTCAAATCACCACAAGCCAAGAATGACGAATCTAATTTGATCAGTTGTTCACAAAAACACAGAAGCAAATGTGGATCTAGCAACACGGCCAGGTTTCTAAAGGAATTAATATTTTCTGCTATCACCAGACGTCCTCAATATATTTTTTTTAAAAAAAAACAGTAATTAAAAACAATCCCACACACAATTCTTTCCTCATCAAAAATTTCACCCCCACACTGAGAAGTTCACAAGATACATATAATATTTAATTAAAAGGTGTATTTAATTTTTCTAAGTCAATAACATATTTCAACTGTATCGAAAGAAAACAAAACCCCAAAGGTCTTATTTCTGACACTCAGAAAACAACAGGGCACTTGGAATCAGTGCAGAAGGTTCTCCAGCACTGATTATTACTGTCTAGCAAGAATTTGCATATGAACACAATTCTTGACTTCCATCCCTATTAAAAGTGTGGGGCAACACAATTTGCAAAGTGCATCACTGTCACACTCTAGGTCTGTAGGTCCCCAGCAGCTTCTTAGCAGAGCTGGCAACAAACACCTGCAGATATAGGATGGGGCTGGTGAGCCCAGTCACCTCCGAGAGTTAAACGAATTATGGCTCTTTAGCCTCTGCCTAATTAATACACAATTTTCAAGGCTTCAGCATTTTCCTCCAGCCTGCATGCATCATTTCTAGAGGAAAAACATTGGGATTGGGTGTTTCCAGGAACTGGACACCTGGTGTGCATGTGTGGGGGCTTCCTCAAGGCTCCCACGCCACTCCCCTATTTAAAGCCTGGAAGAGCTCCCCACTGTGCTGAGGATAATATTCATACCCGACCTGAGATCTAGCCCCTGCCTCTCTCTCCAGCTTCACTTCCTATTACCTCCCCCCTCGCTGGCTGTCCTCCAGCTGCACCTGCCCCCTTGCGGTAGCAAGATGCTCCAGCCTCAGGTTCTCTCCTCTTGCCCTTGGGCCTAGAATATCCTGCTGGAAGACTTTGTTATGGCTGGTTTCTTCTTGTTATTCAGGTCTCAGCTCCAATGCCACCTCCTTACAAAGACCTTCATACCCACTTCCATCAAACGCCCCCCTCCTCGATTTTGTTGTCCCAGGAGGGGTTGTTATTGTCTGAAATCGTGGTGTTTGTCTCTTTCCTGTGTGTGTGCCATGAGAAAAGACACCTTGGCTATGGCTGGACATTAGTAAATATTTGTTAAATTAAAAAAGAACTCATAAAAATACAGGACAGTAATATACATGATGAGAGCACTGCGGTGATACGGATGTTTATGGATTTCTTATCAAATCGCTAGGAAAGATGCCATAGAGAAAGGGTGGGCTGGGGTTAAAGTCTTTGGAGTTGGCTGGCTGCCATTTCAGTTATGGGTCTATACTAGATTCAGATTACTGTCCTGGAAACTAACTTAAGCTGGCCTCAGTTTCACATGTTTAAGATGGGGGAAAGAGTATCTATTTAGCAGATTATAGCCAAGAGTAGCATTACCACATGTAAAGAATTGAACTGTTCAATAAGGGGTTTAAATAATTTTTTAAAAATTTACTTGGCATTACCAACTACCATGGACGAATCCTCTTAAGACCAGCGATAAATAAGAACAAAAATACAGATGAGTTTGAGTATATAAACAGCCCTTATATACCCCTGGAAACTAGGAAACTGCAAATACAAATGGACAGAGACTCAAACGGTACAATTCCTAGAGTTTCAAACCAGTGGAAGGCTGGATGTATCCATCACCTCTAAGAAAATGTAATACACATTCCATTTCTTTTTTGAGACAAAGATGCAAAAACAATAACATATTAAAAAGCTAGAGAAATTTATTAATTTACACTCTGTTGAATAAAAAGTGAACATGTTCACTAACTTTATTCTCCAGAGATGCATGAGATAAATCATGTCATAACCAAGACATCCCACAGCATGGCCTCTATCAGCATGGAACAAAAAAACAGCATTTTGCCTTCTTTTTTCATTTGAGAAGGAAGGAACTATGGTGGCTTATTGGGCAGTAAATGTATTCAATGACACTAACCTTTTAGGATAATGAAAATCTCAAAACGGGTCAAACACTTGAAGCAGCAAGTACTGATTGCATCATGGACGTACTATGCAGCCAGCCCTCTTTGTGCTAGTAATTCTGAGGCTAGGTTTGGGAATTAGTTGAGAAGGGAAGAGAAAAAATGTTATTAACTGAGAAATACAAAAGGGTAGCAGCAAGGAGAAGGTTGTCAGATTAAGAGTACTAATTGAGAAAAATAAAAAGGGAAAACAGCAAATGCAGAGAGAGCAGTTTTAAAACTGGCCTGGTCCCAACCTATATTAGAACGGATCATGTGAGGCTGCTTTTTATCTTTTTTCTTTTTCAGCGGCACCAGCAGCATATGGAAGTTCCCAGGCCAGGGACCGAATTCAAGCCACAGCCGTGACCTATGCCACAGGTGTGGCAGTGCTGGATCCTTAACCCACTGTTCCACAGCGGGGACTCCAAGGATGCTTTTTTTGGCAGGTCAAAAATTTTAGCAATTTTAGATGGTTCGAACTAATACATTTACCAAGCACTTAGGATTCCTTGTTAGTACATATTGAATGATATTCACTAATGCATGAATTTTTGTACAAGTATAAACTCTGAATGGCTTGTATTTTAAAAACTTTTCATAGCAGTGTCTGAAACGATAATTGTTAGGTGTTAGAATCCTTTGTGGGCAAGAAATGCTTCTGTTTTTGTAGATTCAAACTCCCAAGTTTCTTTTAAGAGCTGTTAAGATTTCAGAAGGCAGGCTCCCTTTCCGGAGTAAGACTGGTACAAAAATTTTAAGGCAGGAGTTTAGAGGTGTTGAAATATTTCAAAGTCTGAATAAACGCAAGATTCAAGAGAGCATCATGAAAATGAATAACATGAACCTATTCCATAATAAATAATATTTTAAGATGCTCAAGAACACTGTCATGGAGACACAGGAATATATTTTTAAAATAACAGAAAGTGAGGATATTAAGGCACATAAATAAACCTGTCACTGCAGTGACAATACATTGGTGAAGTGGGGCGGGAAAATGGAAGGGGGAAAAATTTCAGGTAACCACTCCAGTATTTAAAAACAAATGGTGCGATTGGATAGCTAATGTGATAATTTGAATTACAGCATGTGGTATTCTAAAAAGGAGTGCTGCAGAGTTGCCCCTGTGCTAGAAGGTGATTGGTTAAGCTTGTTCTGGTACTATTTATGATAATAAAATATCCTCATCTGCATTTATGGGGGCAGGGCGGTCTTTAAAGAAAGTGAATATAGTGATCAAATTGTTATTGAGCAAGAGCTTAAATCCACTAACAGCTAGAAAGTCTTTCTATTAATTAGCTGGGACAAACATAAGGTAGTATGGGAGGGGACAACCCCAGTGAAGATTTTAATTAACCACAGGGAAAAAGGAGTTGACACTGGCTCCTCAATGCTGTCCCTGCTTACAGGGTGACCAAATAGAGATGATGCCCACTGATAAACTATTTTACCAGTTCTAAGGTGAATCCCCTCCCCCATGTTTTAACATGTTCAAAATCAGGATATGTCTTAAACCAATGCCATTTTAGATTTAACAATATATGTTAATTGACAGAGAGGTTAGCCAATGGCCACCATTCTAAAATTCACTGTGATCCAATCCAAACCAGCTAACTGGCAGAGGTTTTTGACAATTCAGTAAAAGCCACTAGTATCTGGGACCATAGAAAAGACCAGGGGAAGTTCCCGCTCTGGCACAATGGGATCTGCAGCGTTTCTCCAGCACCAGGACAGAGGTTTGATTTTCGGCCCAGCATAGTGGCGTAAAGGATCCGTTGTTGCTGCATCCCTGCTCCAGGAACTTCATATGCCACAAAGTGGCAAAAAAATGAAAAAAAAAATCTGGAAAAAAAGACCAAGAAAGGGAATGGTCTTGGTCTACACACACATTTCTGATGTCAAAACACACCTCCAATTGTGTTCTTTGTCTGGGTTAGGAATCTCGGGAGATTCGGTACATAAGAACTTACCAGTGGAAGCTCTGACTTTGTTACAAAGAACACTATGGTGTATGATGAAGGCTTTATTCAGGCAATCTATGAAGATGCAGAAAATGTTCAACATTATCTTAAACTCCTGGTAGAATGGATACCTGCCACTGGGTAGCTAGAGAAAACTTTCGAAAAACCTTTGATGAATTTTATTAAACAGTGTAGGACTGCTCAATACAGAGACCATGTGATGGAGGAAAAAAGCCCTGCACTTCCTAACAAGGCAATCACTCATCACAGGGGACTAGTTCAACCTGAATTAATCAAAATTGAAAATGTAATTCCTCAGTCACACTAGCCATATTCAAATTTTCAATAGCCACAGGCAGCTAGAGGCTACCACATTGGATGGCACAGCTACAGAACATTTCTGCCACTGCAAAAAACCCCACTGGCTGATGCTACTCCAGACGACCATGTGAAGCTGGCTCTACTCAGCTGCTCCACTTAGCACCTGTGAATTTGGACAAATTAAAGAGCCTCACCAATACCTGATTTTCTTCTTGGTGGATAGAGTATGTAATTGTTACCCTAACTCCCTGGTGTGCTGTGAGGATCAGGGTGCCATAAGAAGGTGAGCTACTAGTAAGTTGTATATTTTTATGTGATTTGCACTTTCTGAAGGTAACTTTCATCTTTTTGCCTTTTTGGGGGGGGGGGGCGCTTTTTAGGAGGCATATGGAGGTTTCCAGGCTAGGGTTCCAATTGGAGCTGTAGCCGCTGGCCTACGCCACAGCCACAGACAGCAACGCAGGATCTGAGCCGCATCTGTGACCTGTACCACAGCTCACGGCAATGCCAGATCCCTAACCCACAGAGCAGGTCAGGGATTGAACCTGAGGCCTCATGGATATGAGTCAGGTTTGTTAACTGCTGAGCCACAACGGGAACTCCTCTTTTTCCATTTTTAATGTGAATTGTTTTTACTGTTTAAATCCAAGTTTTACTGCCCCTTCCCTTTCCTTTTTTTTTTCCTGTTTAAAAAAAAAAAAAAAAAAAAAGACTGGCTTCTAGATATTTTTTAGCAAACAAATGTCCACAGTAGCTACAAGAGTAAGAGAAATGAGGGAAGGGGCTGCAGTGGGGTGGGGGCAAACTGGAGAACTCAAGTTCTCTCTTAACCGCTTTAGCTGCTACTCGGCTCTAGCCAACTGCTGCCATTCAGGAATGTGGACCTAGTGTAGCTAGATAGTGATTTTTGAAAGCCAGAGATGCGACCTTTTGTATAAAATCTCTGGTTTAGAAAATATTAGCAACTAATTGAAAATGGTAAATATTCTTCAGGCAAATTTACAAACATTTAGAGGTCACATTTAGGTGGCCCACAGTGGCTGCTCTGTGACCTCTAGTTTCCCAGCTACATTTCCTTCTCCAGGCATGTCCCACGCCTTAGGATACGCTTACCAACAAATGCACACAACTTCCTCCTCACTGTACCTCACAGGGAAACAGAAATGAAATTCAGTGTTATTTATTTACATGGATTATCACGCCCCAGTATGACAGTTATTTCTACGTTACTAAAATATAACACTTAAAAAACACACATGGACTTCAAATGCTTTAACATAATAAATGACCCAAATGTCCAGAAAAGAAGAAAATGATACAGAAAAGTATACATTTTATTGTAATTAAAGAAAATATTTTTCTTTTTACATTGCTATTCCACTGGAAAATTATTGGAAATCTGGGGAAGAAATATAATGCTTTATATAAAAGTCATAGGTCTCTACTGATGAATGAGTTGAGATATTAAAACAAACAAACAAAAAATCTAATTTGGAAAGCTTACTGCCAGAAAGCAAAGCAAATCTTTTAAATCTGGGGAGTTCCCATTGTGGCTCAGTGGTTAACGAACCTGACTAGGATCCGTGAGGACTCGGGTTCGATCCTTGGCCTTGCTCAGTGGGTTAAGGATCTGGTGCTGTTGTGAGCTGTGGTATAGGTCGCAGAATCAGCTAGATCTCCAGTTGCTGTGGGTGTGGTGTAGGCCGGCAGCTATAGCTGCAATTCGACCCCTAGCCTAGAAACTTCCATATGCCACGAGTGTGGTCCTTAAAAAAAAAAAAAAAAAATCTTTTAAATCTCCCGGTAATTTAAATACTGTACACTCGAAAGTCCACTACATTTCTTTCTTTCTTTGTCTTTTTGCCATTTCTTGGGCCACTCCCTCGGCATATGGAGGTTCCCAGGCTAGGGGTCCAATCGGAGCTGTAGCCACCGGCCTACGCCAGAGCCACAGCAATGCGGGATCCGAGCCGCATCTGCCACCTACACCACAGCTCATGGCAACGCCGGATCCCTAACACACTGAGCAAGGCCAGAGATCGAACCCACAACTTCATGGTTCCTAGTCAGATTCGTTAGCCACTGCGCCACGACGGGAACTCCATTTCTTTCTTTCCTTTTTTCTTTTGGCTTTTTAGGGCCAAACCCATGGCATATGGACGTTATCAGGCTAGGGGTCGAACTGGAGTTACAGCTACTGGCCTACACTATAGCCACAGCAACGAGAGATCTGAGCCACATCTGTGACCTACACCCCACGCTCACGGTAATGCCAGGTCCCCAACCCAATGAGCAAGGCCAGGGATCAAACCCACATCCTCGTGGATACTAGTTGGATTCGTTTCCATTGTGCCACAACGGGAACTCTGAAAGTCCATTACATTGCAAAGGTTTCTCTACTGTAAATGAAAGCATACACAACTTTTTATTTGAAGTGTACCCAACTGTATTTTATTTTTATCATATACCCACCCCAAGGAACCAGCAGTTGCAGCCTTTTTATTCAGTTGATAATTCAAATATTGTTTCTAATACAAATATATGGTTTATCACGCTTATTTATCACTAACTTGGTACACTTCATAATCGCATTACAACCCCACTATGTACTGAATACCACTTACAGTTCAAAGTACTCAAGATAAGCACTGTTACCTTCAAGAGAAGATTGGCAGTAATTAAAGGTCTTACTTAGTAGTTGTTGGTAACCACGTTTTTAAGGAGGTTAAAAAAAAACAATAGAAAGTAGTATAGATATATTTAATTTGGTAATTGTGTTTTATTAATGAGATCTATTTTGGACATACTCTTTGGGGTTAAAACAAAGATGTACTAAACTGTTATCAGTGCGATGAAGCAGAGTGACATAGAAATATTTTGTAATTCATCAACGAGAAGCACCGAAGCATCTGTGGACTACATGGCATCAAACTAAATCATACCAGAACACTAATAATAATAATAATAATAATAATAAAAAGAACAATAGTACTTTGCACTTACCTCCTTCCTGAGGAATTTCAGAGTGCTTTTTATTTTATTTTATTTTATTTGTCTTTTTGCTATTTCTTTGGGCTGCTTCTGTGGCATATGGAGGTTCCCAGGCTAGGGGTCTAATCAGAGCTGTAGCCACTGGCCTACGCCAGAGCCACAGCAACGCGGGATCCGAGCCGCGTCTGCAACCTACGCCACAGCTCACGGCAACGCCGGATCGTTAACCCACTGAGCAAGGGCAGGGACCGAACCCGCAACCTCATGGTTCCTAGTTGGATTCGTTAACCACTGCGCCACGACGGGAACTCCCAGAGTGCTTTTTAAACACATGTTATTTTTCCCTTTTTTGAACAAATAAGACAACTAAATCAAAGAGTAATAATGGTTTGCCCAAACCACAAAGTGAGTCAGCGGCAAACCAGGAATAGATTTTTCTAACTTGTTCAGTTTCCTGCAATTATATTGTGCAATGATTACTCTGTTAGAGTGTGTCTTGGATGTTACACCCAAGACACAGGTTACCTCCGCATTTCATGGCGGTTTACTACCCCCTCCCCTAGCCTATTAATAACAGCAGCGTCTACAAACCCACACCACCAGCCAGCCTGCCTGCCGCTCCAGCAAGGGTCCCTTGGGGAGACAAGAGCAGAGTACACTACAAGCCTCTCAGCTGCCCCCACCTCCCCACCTTCAGGAAGCTGTCCACAGATGGCCCCCAGGAATATTAAGATATCATAAAGACCAGTAAAACCAAGTAACACATTTTGAGTGTTGGGAAAAATTCAAAGATGGCAAGGTCATTGAAGAACCAGAGCTGTGAACCACTAGAAAAACCCACAAACAAAATGGGCAGCTGCTACGATCTGCGTACAGGTTCTGGAGGGCAAGGAGTGGTCCGGGGCAGGTGGGCAGAGAAGAGTCTTCATGGGAAGTCAACTCTTTTTCTTTTTAGGGCCGCACCTGCAGCATATGCAATTTCCAGGCTAGGGTCTGAATTGGAACTGCAGCTGTTGGCCTATACCTCACCCACAGTAACACAGGATCTAAGCCACATCTGTGACCTACGCCACAGCCATAGCCACACCGGATCTTTAACCCACTGAGCGAGGCCGGGGATCGAACCTGCATCCTCATGGATACTAGTCGGGTTCTTAAACAGCTGAGCCACAACAGTAACTCCAACTCTGAGACTTTTTAATTCTTTCCACTAAAAGTATAGGATATGTTTGATTTATATAACCTAAAGGTCTGACGAAATTTCTAGCCTGGAATTTATGCCATCTCCTGAGGTGCACGGAATCACAGCCCAACACTATTAGGAATTATCAGAAAGTAAGCGGGTTACAGTAGGAAATCAAGTCCATGTGGAGTAAGGAGAGGGTAGGGGCTAACTGCTGCTAATGTGCAGATACACACAGGCAGAAAAAGTTCTACTGTGCAGTTAAGAGGGTACGATGGCAAATCAATAACAGAGAAAAGAGGATGGAGTCAGAAAAGTATTCTATAAACAACAAAGTATTCTGCTTCCACTCTCACATGTTGAGATACCAATTTCACATACTCTTTATCAGGCTCCTATCATGAGCAAGTTGCTATACAATAACATATCAAACAGTCCCCGTCCTCAAAGAGTTATAATGCACGAGGGGCAGCGCTTAAGAAGTGCAGGAGTTTGGGGAAGAAAGAGATGCCTTCCGGCTGGGAGGCCTCAAAGGGTGACAAGAAAACCAACAGGGAGAGACGGCCCGGAGAAGGGGGATGCAGGAAGGGGAAGCCATGAGCTGGGGGAGGTGGCACCGTGGAGTCAAGGCCCGCCTGCACAAGGACCAGGGAGGAGTGGAAACGGCAGGTGCCATCGAGGTGCTGTCTCAATCCTTTTAGGCACAAGTGAGTGATCTGAAACTCGACAGCCTGAAATAAGGCTGACTGGAGATTCTTTGCCAGCTCCAAGACCCCAACGCTGGAAATGGGGCCCCGCCACACTATTTCTCCTCACTGGAGACTCAAGGTAAGCCCAGCTATGACCGTGCTACAGGACATGGCCCTCCAATGCCTCTAGGGCTACCACCCCGTCCCAGACCCTGTGGGTGAGAGGGAGTAAACAGCTGATCTACCAGGACCCAGCCAGCTGGGTCCAGAGGGAAGGAGATGATGACAGGAGGTGGGAAAGTTCCTTTCAATCTCAACTGTGGAGGCCCCTAAATGCCAAGGTTGGGCGTTTCCACCTCAATACTGCCAGTCACCCATCCAGTCTCTTTGAGGATTCTCTGCTCTCCAAGATGGCCCTTGCCTCCTTACATGATGCAAGTTAATGTTGAAAAAAAAAAAAAAAAGTGCTTTTATCACCAATTTTGTTGAAATGCATTTATTTCATCTTCTCTTTGCTCATTACCAAAAAACAGTTTCTTTGGGCTTTTCTCTAGCCCATTTCTCCCCCTTTATTTTCAAATGCGTATTAGCTCATAGAGCACTATAAGTGAGTCTTTTATCTAGGAAATAATTCATGTGTTTGACTTCATTTCCTTTCTACTGTCTATTTAAATTGTTATCTAGATGCTACCCAATCTCCTTTTCTATATCAAAGTCAAACTTAATGCATATTTGACAAGAAGCAATATTAAAGTTTGAAGAGTTTCACTAACTCTGAGATTCTCAATACTGTAGGTGTATATCAGAGTCACGGTGGAGCTTTTCAAAGTACACAGACGCCGAGGCCCCACCCCAACCTACTGAATCAGGTATCTGGTGGTACCATCTGGGCACCTGTCTTTTTTTAAAAAATTAATTAAAAAAAAAGGGGGGAGCTCCCGTTGAGGTTCAATGGAAAGGAATCTGACTAGCATCCACAAGCAGCTTCGATCCCTGTCCTTACTCAGTGGGTTAAAGGATCCAGTGTTTCCGTGGCTGTGGTGTAGGCTGGCGGCTGCAGCTGTGACTCAGTCCCTAAGCATGGGAACCTCCATGTGCTGAGGGTGTGGCCCTAAAAAGACAAAAAAAAAATTAATTTTATTGAAGTATTGCTGATTTACAATGTTGTGCCAATATCTGCTATATAGCAAAGCAATCCAGTCATACATAAATTCTTTTTCACATTCTTTTCCATTATGGTTTATCACAACATACTGAATGCACCTCCCTTTGTTATACAGTAGGACCTTGTTTATCTATCCTAGACATAATAGTTTCCACCTGCTAATCCCAAACTCCCAATCCTTCCCTCCCCCATTCCCTTTCTCTTGGTGGCCACCAGTCTGTTCTCTGTGTCTGTGAATCTGTTTCTGTTTCGTAGATATATTCATTTGTGTTGTATTTTAGATCCCACATGTAAGTGATATCATGTGGTATTTGTCTTTCTCTTTCTGACTTATTTCACTTAGTAGTAGGATAACCTCTAGGTTATCCATGTTGCTGTAAATGGCATTACTTCATTCCTTTTTATGGCTGAGGGAAATGCCCAGTCCTTAACCCACTGTGCTGAGCTGAAGACCAAACCTGTGTCCCAGTGCTACAGAGACACTGCCAATACTGTTGTGCCACAGCAGAAACTCCATGTAGACTTTTTAATGATGGCCATTCTGACTGGTGTGAGGTGGTACCTCATTCTCATTCTGATTTGCAATTCTCTAATGATTAGCAATGTTGAACATCTTTTCCCTGAGTACTTGTCATTTTAAAAAGCGTAAGAGTTCCCACTGTGGTGCAACGGGATTGGCAGGTTTTGATCCCCAGCCCAGCACAGTGGGTTAAGGGTCTGGCATTGTCACAGCTGCAGTTTAGGTCACAACTGCAGCTCGGATTTGATCCCTGACCCCAGGAACTGCATATACCGTGGGGCAGCCAAATAAATAAATAAATAAATAGACAAATAAAAATTAAGAAGTGGAAAAGATGCACCTTAGTTGTTGAGAAGTAATGCGCTAAAAGGTACATGATTAGGGAATTTGCTTTGGCCAAATTTCTGCACACAAACACAGCTATTTTTTGCCCTCTCTAGAAAACAGGCAATAGTTATTACTGAATGCTTAATATCAATGGACCACACATCAAAGAGACATAAATAAACAAAACAGAAATGGTTTGTGGATATTTGTGTTCCAGGCCCTTCCATTAGTACTGGCAGAGAGAATTAAAGTCATCTTTTCTAATAGTCTTCTGATGTGAATGCTATTTCAATAAATAAGAAAACTAAGAGAGTTTATCACGATTGATTTTAAGCTCCTTGAGGGTAGGAATCATGCCTTTTTCATATGGTAACCATCCACCAATTAAAAATGGATCATTTAAAACATGTCTGGTATTGTGCTAGATGCTGGGGATACAAATATAAACACACACACAAAAACACGGTCAATGAGAGGCCACAGAAATCAATTCAGATAAAATAAAATGGTTTGGATAAAGTGTTCTCTGAAACAATAAAACCAGCTGCCATTTACTGCATATTTACTAGGTGCCTTGCACTATTTTAGTCATTTTACGTATCACCATATTTCTGTATTATCCCATTTAACTTGGACCCTACGAGGCAGGCGCTATTCTCATTCCAGCTCTACAGCGGAGGTGCACGGGGTACCTCACGTATGCCAAAGTTACTTGTCTAGCAAGAGCTGGAAAGCAAAACTTGAACTGGCCATTCTGGTTCCAGAGAGCAGGCTTTTAATCACAACCCTATACTGCCTTTCTGGAGCCCAGGTCATCATCATCCCTTGTGAGCAAAAAATGCTAGCCCAGGAAGGAAGGAACAAACAACAAATATTTACAGAGCGCTCCCACAGTGCGCCCCAAACCCTTCTTCCTAAGACTCCTGAACACTACAGGCTAAAACCTATGATTGTTTGTATGATTCTTTAAAAGCTTAGGCAAAAACCAAATATTATCTTTCCTTCCACTTCAGTCATGGGGTCAGAAGTTAGGTTTCCATAGCTAACCCTTAAACAACAGATTCCTTCTCTTTTCTGCTCCCCTAGTTCCAACGAGCTTACATCATCTGGGAGCCAAACTAAAAACGACATTTTTTTCAGGACACTGCTTCCAAGAATTTCCCACATGCCCTAGCATGTTACAGGGATGCCCTGCTGCAACGAGCAAGATATTTTCTTAGAATTAGGAGAGAAAGAGAGGCAAATCTAAGGATGATATTTCACGTTGAAAGAAGGAAAAAAGTTGCCTGATTCAGGGCTAAGGGCTGTTGCCAACAGCTTGTTTTGTTCCCAAAGATCAGCACACAAAAGTTTCACAGAGCTGGAAGGAAAAGATTTGGATGCTAAGTTAGATGGGGGGTCGGGGGGAGCATGATTCCCATCATTCCTTTGGGAGCAGTAGAAAAATAACAAAACCTCTATAAAAGAGATGAGCAAGTCTGCTGTGAAAGGAATGACCCCTCACATATAGGGAAAGCAATTTGCATCTACAGATCTCATTGGTATAAACGACCTCCTTCAAAGAGTGAAAACCTCAATGGAAAGCCACTATATACCCATGAAAGGCTTTGCCGGCTATTTGTTGAGCTGTATACAGACTAACAAACAGGAGTGGTTAACCTGGCGCACCATGCACTATAGAGATATTTTTTTTAAGTAGGCTTAGTCAGCTAATCTTGTTGAGATTTCTCTCATACTACTGATTTCTTATTCTCAAAATAAATTAAGAGGCTTCATTCAAAATTCCCTGTGGTCTACCAGCTTGAGTTTGTTGGGTGTCTTTGATTGTCTCTTGTCTTTAGATTCCCTGCCTTGTCTCTTTAGATTTTGCTGTGCCCTTTGGTATTTCCCGTTAGTCCATGTCTGGAATAGCTAATTACATGGTAGCATAATTCCCGCCCGTACAACAAGGAACAGCAGAACCTTGCTAATTCACACCAATAACTGAAAGACTCCTGTGTAAGTTACTGAATTATGCAAATGAGCAGTAAGTGAAGAAAGATGATTCAAAATTGTATTTCATTCATTTATTTTGACAAGTGTAGTTTAGTCTTAATTATTTTGAAAATTTCTTTGTAGCATACTAATAAATTTACTGTGGCACATTTGTTAAAAGTGATAAAGGCTTTACTAAGAGAGACCAATGTGTGCTCTGGTGGATAATTTCCTGAAGACAGGCTCAATTCAGACACTCTTTTATCTTGGATTTCACTGACTTTTCAGCATCTTTTTTTGGGGGGGGGGAAGACAATATATAATATACCAGGAAAACATACATAGGAATTATTTTAGCAGCAAACATTTACTCCATAAACAGGTCCTATGTATGTCTAAACTTTCATCACGATGATAGTAAAAAAAAAAAAAAAAAATTAACCATGCTTCAAGTAAAACATTTTTACGTTCTCTGGTCATAATGCTAAAAGGATTTTATTTTTATCTTCTAAATAAAACCAATTCAGTCTGCCATTCATCTCTTTTAATTCCTATTTCTGTTTTGTTTTGTCTTACCATACTTCTTTCTTCTTTTAAAGATGTCTGTTTTAAGATAAGTGGATATATCACAGTATGTAACATTTTCATGTCAAAATACTTACATTATTATATCTGAGTTAAATTATTTAAGATAGGAAAACACTTTGATACACTTCTGACAGATGAATCTTGGAGGATAGAGTCAACTTCTTTCAAAGCGGCACCACTGGTTACAGGGGGGAGTGAAGAGCGAACAGCCTTCCAGTTTCCAGTCTTGGGTTGAAGCTTCACATAGACTAGCCTCTCATTAAGTGCTTTTCCAGTAAACTTTCAGTTCAGATATGTTTTAAAAAGCATCATGTGTTTGTCAAACGAGGTTCTTTGATTTACGAAAGCTTGATCAGTAATAGAGCACTTAAAGAATAGTAGGAAAGAAAGCCAAAACTTAGTCTCAACCTGCATGCCAGTGTCCATGCCTATTACAATCTCACCCTCTTTTTTTTTTTTCTTTTCTTTTTATGGCTGCACTGGTGGCAGACGGAGGTCCCCAGGGTGGGGGTCGATTTGGAGCTGCCGCTGCCAGCCTACACCACAACCACAGCCACACAGGAGCCAAGCTGTGTCTGCGACCTACACCTACACCACAGCTCACAGCAATGCTGGATCCGTAACCCAATGAGCAGGGCCAGGGATTGAACCCACATCCTAATGGATACCAGTCGGGTTCGTAACCTGCTGAGCCACAACGGCAACTCCTCGCCCACTCTTCGAGGCCCAATTCAAGTGTCACTTCCACCTGGAATCCTTCCTGGAGCTTCGTCAGAGATCCCACTGCACTTCATATCATCTTGTGTTAGGGTTATCGGCCTTCAGGTTGAGCTTTTCCTACTCAATCGAGAACAGAGCAGCTGGACACAGTGGAAAGAAGGCTAGGTTACCTCAGGGTCATTTCCTCTTCTTTGGGTTGTTTTGTCATCTGAAAAATTTTATCTGATGGTATTTTTTTTTGAGTTTTTTTTTGTTTGTTTGTTTTTTATTTTTCTCTTTTGCCTTTTCTAGGGCCACTCCAGCAGCATTTGGAGGTTCCCAGGCTAGGGGTCTAACCGGAGCCGTGGCCACCAGCCTACGCCAGAGCCACAGCAACGCAGGATCCGAGCCACGTCTGCAGCCTACACCACAGCTCACAGCAACACCGGATTGTTAACCCACTGAGCAAGGGCAGGGACCGAACCCGCAACCTCATGGTTCCTAGTCGGATTCGTTAACCACTGCGCCACGACGGGAACTCCTATCTGATGGTATTTTATCAGCCATTTTATTTAATGGGAAACGTAAGAGATAATGGACATGAATGTTCTCCATGAAATACAAAGTCCTATAAAAAGAAGGTGCTTAGAGGGTGGGTGCATGAATAAGAAAATGACAAGTAGTATTATTACCTCTAAAGCAGGACCCAGGTCTTGTTTATCCCTAGGCCCTTTACCCATCACACAAGGCAGAGACTCAACAAACACTCAACGAATGATTTGGGGGGCGGAGTAAGAAGCAAGGAAACAGTGAAAACTAGACTTACACGCGGACCTGGTTTTGTAATCTTACTTGTGAGTTAAAGTTTACAATAATTTCTTAAAACAAGAAAAGTACACCAGTGTCTAACATTAGCCTGCAAACCTATCTTTTCGTCAGCACAGCTGATTTAAGCCTTAAGCTCTAAGGGATGGTGCTAAGGCCAACAGGTTTCCCAGGGCCTTTACATGGGGAGAGCGCAATCAATGTTAATTCAATTGAACTCAGTAACAAACTACTAATTCCGCCTAGTTATTGTCTCACTGGCCACAAGGTACGAGAATGCTGATGTGTCTGAATAAATTCGTGGCAACTCTAAAAAGAACTACTCTAAGAATGAGTCATATTGATGGGGGGAGTTTTCTTTGTGTATGAGATTTAGCATTTATTCTATCAACATGATAGGGCAACATAAAGTAATCAACAGGCACTGACTAATCACATGCAAATCAACAGCAAATCTGGGCCTGGGGGCTACTGAGTAAATGTAGATATCACAAGGACACAATTCAACTTCAAGAGTTATGGCTGATGTCCTTAAGTAACTCTGAAAAACTTAAAAGAATTACGGAGGATAATGAAAACATATGCCAATTTCTATGAAAAGCAAGAAGGCAAAGCAAATCAAAACCAAACAAAAAACCCCAGTCAGTTTAAACATTAAGTCAGGTTAAAAAATCAAATCTGCACAGTGAGCAGAAAGGCGAGGACTAAGCCAAAACACTTAACTTTTAACCATTAAAGGCTCTTCTGGTGTGGCATATGCAATTGGTAAAAATAAATAAATAAATAAATACATCAAACAAAAGATTAGGAAGATAGATGAGAGGCAAGTGTTGTCTCGCATAAGCATGCAAAGGGGCATAAACACTTTCGAGGAGAAATGCTGTCATAAACAGAGTTAAGGAAAATAAGATATGATGGAGACATTATATTCTGGGTTAAGTAAATGAGCCAAGATTCTCAAGAGGAAAAGAATATGCAATTCAAAAATAATCCCTAACTACTAGAGAAAAATACCAGAGTCAGATTAAACCTGTTTAAACCCCAAATATCTCTGTGAGCATGAGACAATTCTGTGTGACTCTAAATTCTCTAATTTCCTTGAAGCAAATGCGGCTGGCGTTTTCACATCTTTCACTTACTTTTTTTTTTTTTAAGAGTCACATTTGTTACAAATTTTAAATGGTACTAAAAAAGTCACAAGGTCAATAACTGATAAAACCACCAAGGGTGCTTCTTTAGAAAGATTTAAGAACATAAAAAAGGAATGTCATATGCTTCTAAGACTAGAGACCTTTTAATGTTTAAAGTTGCATTTTTAAAAGAAGTAACTGTTATACATCTTAAGTGGCTGATTCGATACATTTCTAGCAAAAAGCATTAAGTTTGAGAAGAAAATTTAGTATAACTGTAACTCCAAGCGCTTTATTTAGGTCATGTTAGAGCAGATTATTAGATGTTACACATATATTGATAATTTAATATTCCTGAAACTCAGAGTACATTCTATCTTGATACTTAAAGGATCTATTCTCTTCTCTGCCATGAGTATTATAAGCCTTTTCCACCTAATTAATCTGCAATTAATTCAACCAACCTCCAATTAGTCTTCTACAACATTACCCTACTTAGACAATAGAGCAGCCTCTAGATCGGGTTTTAAACCTGGGCTAAAATAGACTCCCACAGACCAAAAATGGTTCTGGGATTTCTCTTTGTAGTGTAATTTAGATGTCATATCTAATTTGCTGTCATGACTATTGTTTCACTGTGCAATTTGTACGTCGCTTTGAATGGTGAAGGCATCATAGCTTTATTGAATTAAACCTTCTGTCTTTATTTAGGGTCTGATGTTACGTGTTTGTGCGTGTATGTTTATGCCTCAAAAGCTCCTTTTGGCATCAAGTAATAGCAGAAAAGGATTATGCGCTTTTGATATGTTTGCTCCTGTCTTAGTAAACATAAACACAAACTGGGGGAAAAAAGCCCTCTTCAAAACGAACTTTAAATAATAATGATATTATTATTATTCTAAAGACTGAGATCGCTAAATAAACAAGCCATTCATATTTCAGAATTAGAGAAGGCCTGGCTGTCCTGTAACCTAAATTGCCTTGTCAAGTCTATTAAACAATTCTTTCCTCAGAACTGCCCTTTTCATTGACTTTTTTTGTGATGCTACCTCAAAGAAAAAATATTCTCACCACAATGCCATAAACACAAAGAAATTCAAATACTCCCTGGCTTTAACCCATAAGGAACAAAGGCCATCTTAACCTATATTGCAATACTCAGTGTGCTGGTCTGTTTGTAACTGTTCTTCTTGTCCTGGCCTTTGTGTTCAAGCTTGAAACTAAAGTTAGGATTAAGACTAATCATGGAAAGCCTTCCAGTAGACCACTGGAATAGCCTTTTAAGTAATTTTTAGTGCATGAAATTTCATAAAGTTTTTACTAGATAATTACACTTCCTGATTTTGTAATTAGTGGAAGTACATGCAATTACATAATAATTATGATAGTAATTACGTAATTAAGATGTATAATTATGTAGTAAAAAACATCATGGAAATAAAACCATCTACTGTGTAAGCACAATACATTTTAAAAGTAAATTCACTAGCTCAACTGTTTAAAAATACTTTTCTTCAAAATAAAGTGATTAGCTCACATTATGGTCTAACTGCTTGAAAATTGTTTAGTATTTCTTCCCTCATTGGTGACAGATGAATATATTTTTAAGTATATGAAAAAAATCTTATCAGGTTCCCCCCCCTCCACCCTGCCGGCTCTCAACACTGAGAAAATGACAATATGTTTTGCAAATGAAGACCATCAACCACAGCATCATCGCCTAGATAATGCCCTTGTTTGTGCTGTTGTACTTGTCAATACAAAAGGGACAAGGAAGCTGTCCATTGAAAAGATGTACTAGGAAAGGATTTTATAAAACTCGTAACACATCTGTTATCACAGCACGCCTTTAAGTCCATTTCTACATAAAAGTGCAAAACTTGAGTGTGTACTCACAGAAATGGGCTTAAAGAAAAGGCACGTTATTAGAACCACAAGTTTGTCACCCAACTACATGGCAACTTTCATACACAACTTTCACCATCCTAAAGACGATGACAGAAAATATGCAGACAAGACACCTCCACTTATGGGAAAGCAACTCTTGTGACAATTTTCTGGAAAATGTAGTTTCTCTTCTGTCACACTGTAAAGTCATCTTTAGTTAAACAACTAAACAAAAACAAAACTGGCAGTACTGAGAGGGAAAAAGCAAAGCAGTACGAAGGGGCTCTGGGCTGCCATAGAAAACAGCAACTTTGTCATTCTTGTACTAAGCATAAAAAGAGAACAGAAAAGTCAGCAACAGCAGGAAAAGAAAATTCCAAAGTGAACTTTGTAGTAGCAAAATTAAAAAGGATCTGGTATTCATTTCAAAAAAAAAAAAAAATTCGAGTTCAGTGCTCTGAAATCTTTACAAATATGCTAAATCAATGTTGTAATGAGGCCCAGAATGTGGTGCCTGGGTCAGACCCTACTCTGGGCACATACAGAGTGGCCCTTGTATGAAGTGGGTATAGAGCTACATTCCCATTTTCTCTTTTATAAGCCACTCATCTGGAGAAGCTGAAAGCTATTTTGAAAATCCTAATTTACTTCTCCCTTGATCCTTCTAGTTAAGAAACAAAGTGGAAGAACTCATGCTTTCTTGCTTCCCCCCCTTCTCCTAGCTCTTCTCAGGCTCCTACATTTTTAAGCTTAATTGCAGAATATATTTCAAAAGATCAGGCTGTCATGCAGATTCTACCTCAAACCTGGGTAGGCCTTCTCTATTCCACCCATTTGTCATTTTAAAGTTTTGCCAAAAGCACAGCCCCAATCAGTGCATGAATAGAATGGGCCTAGGCTTTAGTTATTAAGAAGGGAGAGTAGCTGGAATCAGTGCTTCTCAAACTTTAAAATGCCTAGGATCACCTGGGAATCTGGTTAAAATGCAGATGCTGATGCAGTACGCTCAGGGAGGGCCTGATATTTTGCATTTCTAACAAGTTCCCAGGTGATGTCTGTGCTGCCAGTATAACCCTTTGAGTAACAAGGCCTTAGGTTTGACCTGGAAAAAAGTGCATGAAGAAAAAAACCTGACCTTGGTTCATTGGTATGTTACTTTCTCTCTCAACTGCTAAATTATTGGAATCATTTTCCAAGTTGAAGAAAACATTTTTTTTCTGGTAAGTTTCAGTTCTTATAGTTAGTTTCTTGTTATAAAAGCAGAGCATGCTCAGATCCTATGAAGGAGAAAATAAAAATGATCTATAATCCACTCACAGGTAACGGCTGTAAACAATTCTAATGTTTCTGACTAATTTTTCCACCTTGCATATAAACTGCAAACTAGAATCATAATGGTTACTCAGTTTTGAACTTTAACCTTATATTGTTAGTATTTCTCTAAGTCATTAAAGATTGAAACTATGTAATATCTAACAGTGGTAACACTCACTCTCCCAAAGCTGAGGATTCATGTGAGCCCTTTTTTTCTATCAGAAACATTTTCTGTGTTTCTACAATCACCTCCCAATCATAAAGTGTTCTGAACCGCCACGTTTGAGTTTCCTATGATAAAAATTCACTTGCAGTAATCAAAGGAGCAGTTTAAAAAAAAAAAAAAAACAAAAAAAACCCCCAAACCTCAAATCATTTTTTATTTGAAAGAAAATGAAACAAAAGGAAAATGGACTTTAAGCTGCCCATTTCAATCTGTTTCGCTAACGAAAATTGTTTTTCACAATTATAACAGACAGAATCAGTGCTTAAGTGAATTTCTACCTTTACTTTTATATTTGGTAGGTATGAATTGTTTTGTGTGTGCTCTACTCTTTATTAGTCATTAAAAACAGAGAAAGGGTTTATTTCTAAAATTCAGTGGAATAACCCCCCGAGTTTTAAAAAGTGATATAAGAGGAGTTCCCATTGTGGCCAGCAGTAATGAACCCAACTAGCATCCATGAGGATGCAGGTTCGATCCCTTGCCTCACTTTAGTGGGTTAAGGATCTGGCATTGCTGTGAGCTATGGCGTAGGTCACAGACATGGATCAGCTCTGGCATTGCCCTGGCTGTGGTGTAGTCTGGCAGTTGTAGCTCCGATTTGACCCCTAGCCTCGAAACTTTCACATGCCGCTGGTGCGGGCCTAAAAAGACAAACAAAACAAAACAAAAAAGTGATCTAAGAAATGGACCAGACGGGTTTTCTGACAGAGCCTTCTTTTTTAATGCATTGTGAGGCTTTCACAAAGTTAATTCTAAGAATGTCTACTGGCTCAGAGAGGCCTCCAGCAGCTCTCAGCTACTTTTATTTTAGTACTTCTAGTGATGGTATCTCTCTCTTGCTTTCGACTTAGCAGTTCGGGAAATACAAGAGAAAGCCTTAACAATCGAAAGGGACCTATCTTAGGATCCTCAGAAATCTTCCAATTTCTGAGTTCCCACTGTGGTGCAATGGGATCAGCTTCCTGGGAGCACTGGGACACAGGTTTGATCCCTGGCCCAGCACAGTGGGTTAAGGGTCCAGAGTTGCCGCAGCTGCGGCTTAGGCTGCAACTGTGGCTTGGATCTGATCCCTGGCCTGGGAACGCCATATGCCACAGGGCGGCCAAAAGAGAAAAAAGAAAGAAAGAAAGAAATCTTCAAATTCCCATATTCCCTAAAGCATACACTTTTCCCCATACGACTCATTTTCTGGCAAAAACAAAATCAAAAACAAAAACAAGACAAAACGAACCCAAAAAACCCAAGGCACTGTTTTAGACTCCCTGAGCTTTTCAGTACTAGCTGCTGTCTCTCTTTTGGGTCCCCGTTTTCCATGAAGTTAATACAATCATTTCCACTTCACGAGTGTAAGTATTTGGCTGACGGACCCTGTGGCAGTGTGGGCGAGGGGCAGTCACCCGGGTGTGCTCACTAGTAAGTGACTTGACATTCTTTTGATACAATTCAAATTTGGCATCAGCAAAATGAGAGCTACAATGTCACTTGTCTTCAGTATCACTCTCAAAGAGTTGAAGTGACAGACGTTACATCCGAAAATGTCAAAGAACTTTAATGACTTAATTTATCGCGCACCTGAGTCATGCAAGCAACGCAGGAGGTTGGAGAACTTTACCGCACACTGCCCTCCGTTCATGGGCAGAACTGCCTGCTAGGACTCACGCTCCTCCACAGTTTTTGAAAGGGCTTGTGTGATCTAATTTTGCACTAAGAATTCATTCCACAAATATTTTAGTGAGCTGGCTCCCAAGAGCAAAGCAAAGATCAACGAGATACAGCCCTTTGCCTCAATGAACTCAATGGAAGACAAAGTCGTAACATTCAGGACAAATCCTATGAGACGGGAGCTTACAGGGTGCTATGGGCACCCAAAGGAAGCAAGCTTCTATCACATTCACTTTCTCCATCAATATAACGGGGCACGAGCCAGTACTACCTCATAGGGCTGTTGTGAGGACCTGTGTGAGACCTCTGAAAGGGTGATGGGAAACTCTAAAGTAACTTACATGCGGTCAGCCCACTCCTGGTGACACTAATGGAAACAAGAGCTGTCGACAGACATTACCATCAGGCATAAGAGAAAAAAGAGCAGCGGTAACAAGCAATGGAAAAGTTTAAGAAAAAACTGGCAATGTAAGCAGGTGAGAACAAAGCTAGAGCTCTCACCAGGCTGAGAGGAGTGAGGAGCCCAGACTCCCTGACACGGGCAGCCCAGCAGGCAGTGCCCTCAGGCCGCCCATGACCCTTTGCAAGAAACGGGGTGACCTGAAGCATGGTCCTCTAGGCCAGAAAGGACACTCCTGAGACACTGGGCTTCCTCACAGAGGCTTTTCAAAAGTCCGCAGATAAAGCAGCATTCTTCTGCTAACACTGACGGCTGCAGCTAGAATTCCTTTCTTCAACATGGAGTCCTAAATCCGGGTGTTCATATTCTGGCAGAGACAACTGCAACATGTTCAAAAGGGTTAATGGAAAAATTCACCAAGAAGACCATCTGTTCTGGGCTGAACAAATTCATAGTGAAGGGGGGCTGAAGTCCTAACCTCCAATACCTCAGTATGTGACTGTATTTGGAGACAGAGCCCTTAAAGGGGTAATTAAGCTAAAACGGACACAGGCGCAGAGGGAAGGTCATGTGAAGATCGGGAGAAAATGGCCACCTACAAGCCAAAGAGAGAGGGCGCAGAAGAAACAACCCTTCGGAGTTCCCGTGGGGCACAGCAGGTTAAGGATCTGCCGCTGTCAGTACAGCGGCACAGGTTTGATCTCTGGCCCAGAAACTTCCACATGCAGCAGGTGCGGCTAAAGAGAGAGTGAGAGAGAGAGAAAAAAAGAAGCAACAACTCTTCTGACACCTTGATCTCAGACTGCTGGCCTCCAGAAGAGTCAGGAAATACATTCTGCTGTTTAAGCCACCCGTCTGTGGTACTGCTGTGGTGGGAGTAGCAAACTAATTCACCATCCTACTACAAACAGCTGACACAGAGTAAGAGGAGATAAGCAAGTAATAAGAAAGAACAGGAACAGAAAAAAGGGGGTTTTGGTTTTTTTGGTTTTTAGGCATAAGGAAAGATCAAACACTAGGATGAAAATGCAATTTGTGTTCAAAAGAATGACAAGCCACAGACTGGGGTAAAATATGTGCCAAAGACACACTTGATAAAAGACCGTTATCCAAAATATACAAAGAACTCTTAAATAAGAAAACAAACAACCACCTTAAAAAAATGGGCCAAAGACACCTCACCAAAGAAGATATACAGATGGCAAATAAGCATATGAAAAGATGATTCATGTCACATGCCACCAGGGAAATGCAAGTTACAACACTGAGATACCACTATACACCTATTAGAACGGCCAAAGTCTGGAACTGCGACAACACCAAACGCTGGGGAGGATGTGGAGCAAGGGGAGCACTTGTTCACTGTTGGTTGGAAAATAACACGGAACCACTTTGGGAGTCAGTTTGTCAGTTTTTTAAAAAACATGAAATAAAATAAAATAAAATAAACATCACATGACCCAGCAATTACATTCTGTGCTATTTACCCAAAGGAGTTGAAAACTTATGTCTACACAAAAACCTGAGCATGGAAGTTTACAGTAGCTTTATTCAGAGCTGCTAACACTTGGAAGCAACCAAGATGTCCCTCAGTAGGCGAATGGATAAAGGAACTGTGGTACATCCAGACAATGGAGTATCACTTAGAGCTACAAAGAAAGGAGCTAGCAAGGCACAAAAAGAGGAAACAGAATGCATCTGACCAAGTGAAAGTAGCCAATCGGAAAAGGTTACATACTGAATGATTCCAATGACATGACATTTTGGAAAAGACAGTACTGTGGAGACAGGAAAAAGATCACTGGTTGCCAGGGTTAGTGGGGCGGGGGGAGCGACAGGTAAGGGCACAGAGGATTTTGAGGGCAGTGAAGCTTATCCACATGACTCTGTAGTGGTGGATACATGTCATTATACATTTGTCCAAACTCGCCCGATGTCTAACATCAAGAGTGAATCCTAAGGTAAACTGTGGACTGAGGGTGATAATGAGGTGTCGCTGTGGGTTCTTCAATTGTAACAAATGTCACACTCTGGTGGGGGGTGAGGATCATGGGGGAGGCTGCGCGCGGGCGGGGCAGAAGGTACACAGGAAATCTCTGTACATTCTGTTCAATTTTGCTGTGAACCTACAACCGCTCTAAATAATATAAAGTCACCTTAAAAAAAAAAGGCAGTTAGTGGATCTCTTTCTTTATTTCTGTCCTAAATGGACTCTTAAGCTTCTCCAGGACAGGGGGCATTGGTCATCTTTGTTCCTCTGACATCTCGGATGGCATGCATCAAATAACAGGGAATATATATGAACTGTTTTTGTTGTTGCCGAATTAAAAAAAAAAAAAAAAAAAGGCTCAGTTGAGAAAAGCGAGAAACCCTTTCTTCCACCTTTATTTTTAAGCAGACTTAATTCAGACAATTGGGCAGAGATTTGAACTGACTCATGTCTCCCTCAAACAGTTCACTTAGCCCTACTCAGGCCGAAGTCCCCATGGGATAAGGCAGTCAAATGGGACCATTATGTGCTGCCATCATGGAAATGGATTTTTTACTTCATGTGTTGCCACTATGTTCCTCTAAAACTTCTTTTGCATCTATTATGCCATCTGTGTACATTCTGGAGCAGTTAAAGTAATAATGCCAAAGTCCCGCAGAAATAAGATTTTTAAAATGTTATGTAGTTACAGTGAATATGCAGCAAATACGTCACCAAAGTGAATAACAGTCCCTTACCGTTTTAAAGGAAAGGGAAAAATACCAAATGGGGTTAATTCACATTATGGACTAATGGCCTGTAAACCTTCGTTTGAAAAGCAAAGCACACGAAAAAGCTTTGACAAGAGCTACTTTTCACCATAAAAATAAATAAACCTCTTTCAAATAATTTGTATGTGTTTTTTCCCCCCAAGTCAAACTGCCAAGTTTCAAAGAGGAATTAAAAACCACCATCCAGTTACAACCCTTAAAATATGGGCTTTATAATGGAAATGGTAAAACTATCTCAGCGAAGGAAATGTTGCTAGGTATCACCAGTAAAGGAGAGTCTATGGTAAATACTTCACACGCCAGTTCCAGGGCACTTGTTGACAGACGATACTTAGATTCCATTCTCAATAATATAACTGTGTGTAACGACTGTCATTTTTCACAGGAGTTTTGATGTTAACATCTATTGGTGTTCTGGCCTTGGTCCAAATTGAATAAATATATTTGCTCTCTGGATCCCACAGATTTTCAATTCGTTTTAAAGGCAAATCTCCCTTGAACAGCAAATCAGAAGAGAGTGTTTCACTCCAACTTATAAAGTAAGAAGTGAATGTTATATGTGTCACATTAATTTACACTAAGTTTCCCCTGGAACTGTTGGCCTCAGGGCTTAAGAATATGCTTGTCCTCCTATTGTTCCCTAGGAATTACAACCTGTGTCAATTCTTTTATACTTAGAAACGGTTCAAATGATGTTTTCAGATTTGCCTGGGGAGGACTTTCTAAGAAGGTAGGCTTCCCAAACTCTATCCTACACCTTTCGAACTAGCAATTTCTAGGTTCAGGATCCGTGGATCTGGATTTTTATATGCCACCAGGTGACTCTTAGGAAAGAGCTTATTATTATTAAATGTCACTGGTTAGGAAACTTCTGCTCCTGGACCATGAATAATAAGCATGACCCAGCGTTTCAGTTTATATCCCACCACTAACAAATACCCTAACACAACTCAGAATTACCGGGTGATCTGAAAATGCCCAGAACAAGTAAATTTCCACTACTCCACTCGCTTCTAAACTGCAATTTAGGAGTAATAAATAAGCAGAAGATCAAAGGAAAAACAGTTTCACTAATTAACACTCCATAAATAAAACAAAAAGGCACTTGAAACATTTCGTGAAGTTCCTTGTGTCAGACATCCATTTTGCATCCTTCTTTTGGTTTTTTCCTTTAGCCTTTTGACATGTAAAAGAACGAGTCAAAGATTCACTCCGTGCTGGCCCTGAACTCCAGGGTAGTGTTATTTATTAGAAGCAAATGACAAAAAAGTGTCCCAATTCTTCAACTGGTGAAACGGAACTATAGGAAATACTGTGACGCTGTCAGCACTTTTCCCCTTTTGCCAAGCAAGTGTCTTCCAAGTGGCTACTCAGTTCCCTCCTATTTTCTGGGAGAGCGACATACACTCCTTTAGCCTCTCTAAAAAAGACTTCTACAAGTCTCCAAGAGTCACAGGACTTTTGGAAAATGGCTGATCATTCAGCCCTTCTGATAAGAACTTTGGAAATACCTGGAAGATGAATCTATCCCTTAGGACTCTATGAACATGTAGGGAACAATCTGGATTCAGAAAGAAGTTCAAGGGGATCGAGCTCTAATATACAGGTACCCAGAAGGGGGGTAACAAACCCAAGAGAAATACACAATGCACTCATCACAGAGTCAGTACTGAATTCTCTAAACGCCTTTAAGCAAAGGTCCTCGGGGCTGAAACAGAAAAAGCTATTGTTGATACTGCAAATAAACATGGACTAGACGCCACCCATGAATGAAAGTTCAAAGAGCT